>NC_084793.1:18532577-23532577 GCF_963169125.1 Humulus lupulus
AATCCGTCTGAAGCTTAAAAGCCATGATACTATCACGGTTGTCCTTCGCAGGATGAAAATTGCCACCATGCAAGTGCTCCTCTTGTATCAAAGTCTAGTATGCCTTGTCTAGCGAAGGCAGCGGATCTTGAGTCAAAAGTTGGGGGTGGATCGAGATATAGGCGCTGTCCAAACCAATGAGAAACCATAGGAGCGTTTCTTCTTGCAATAACTTGGTATAATGTGCAGCAAGATTGCACGTACTACTAGCATAAGTACAAGGTTGTATAGTAATATAATTGGCTAATTCATCCAAAATCTTACTGAGTCGTCCAAAGTATGAAGTAATTGTCTCCGTCTTCCCTTGCTTGCACTCGGTGAGAGATGGTTTGAGTTGACAGATCTGTGTCCCGTTCACTACACAAAATCGTCCTTTCAAGACCTTCCATAATTCTCGCGCATCCTCATAGTACGAGAGAGTGGATCAGAGTGAAGGATCAATAGTGTTCATCAACCATGCAAACAACATGGAATGCACAGTATACCAATCATCAAGTTTCTCTTCATCTTTGGGAATCAAGACCATCTCGTTCAGAAACCCAAACTTTCTATTGGCTTTCAAAGTAGTACGAATAGCTCTGGCCCATTCATCTTAATTATCTCCTTTCATTTGCACCGGGGTGATGAGATTACATGGATTGTCATTGATCCCAGTGAAAAAACATCTATCTTTTTTGCATCGTTGGAGCTTTTGGTTATGATAGCTGCATCGTAGGCCATGTCGGAAAAAAAAATTGTTGCACCAAACTCTTGGTGAAGAAAAGGTCTCCTCCAACCTCAGGCTCTTGATACCATGCCAAGATTGATCTCTATTCTCTCCCTCATTCAAAACGTAATGCCCACATATATACAAATTAGATCATCAAAAAGAGGAAACTAAAAGATCCTTATGATCTTGCGCTCCAAGACTCTCTCCTATAATAACTATACATAAAATTAGAACTAATGAAAGAATTTGTCCTATTACCTTGTTATCTTATTGTATAATAAATGATCAAGTGACCTTGATATCTTCTTGTGTAATAAACGATCAAGTATACTTGTTATCTTCTTGTGTAATAAATGATCATCATATCTGTTATCCCCGTTTCTTCCAAAATGTACGGACCCACACTCTAAGTTTATGGGCCGCCTTCCAGGGAGGTAAAGCCCAAATCGAGCCCAGTAGACGAAGAGAAAACGAGCACAGTCCAAGTCTCAGCAAGGCCCAAAGGGCATCCAGGAGTGTAAGTCGGGACCATCGCCGGAGCAGGTTGCACAGACCCGGGACCATGTACTGGGACGTCTCCCGAGATGCAGTAAAAGGGGTCGCGGCTCCAAAGTTCGAGATTAGGCCGGGATCGCAGTGGATGAACCCGGGTCCTGGTAAACGAACCGGGACCCTGGTAAATGGAGAGGGATGTTGGTAAACGGACCTGGATCAATTGGTCGTGTTTGGCATGATAAAGTATCCTCGACACTGACGCCATCCCAAGAAGCGTGGAGTTGTATCCCCATAAGTAACCTGCAGAGGAGGCTACCTCAGGAATGTACGTCGTTGGTTCAGAACTGCGCCGCCACTATCCTGACAGATCTTGTCCCCCGAATCTTCCTCGTAGCCCATGACACCCAGACTAAAGCATTAGTTTGTCGCAAGGCTTATAATGTGATCATGTTTGGGCTGGCCCAATGGGCCTTGGCTAATATATGTTTTATATTTCAATCATTTGTATTGAGCCTCCATCAGAGAGCAAATAATAGTTACACCCTTATTGGGCCCGGACTAGCCTGGCCCAAGCCCAATGCACTCGCTTGCCTATAAATATGAATAGTGGTGCTTTGGAGAGGGGATCCCTAGATTTCCTCTCGTAAGCAATTACTCTGCTCAAACTTGCAGTAAACTCCATTGTAAAAAGCTCTCTAAGCTCTAATACAACTGACTAGTGGACTAAGGCTCATTAACGCCCCAACTACGTAAAAACGTTGCTTGCATTTTCTAAATCCTTTCTTCTTAAGCTCTCTTATCTTTTATAATTCTAGTTTCCGAAAAACTCGGTAAACAATATCCTTGTGTATAAGACTCAACCAAAGTCTTCCAAATCGCAATCTCAACACAACAGGACGTGTGTGGGCACGTAGATATTCAATAGGACAATGTAGAACTCCATTGATATTCTCAACACATGAGATCAATGGAGTTTGGGTAAAGAGAAGGGTTAAAACAATTTATTTTCTCTCTGAGAAAACTCTCTCTATTTCAGTCAGACTAAATATCACGATATATATCTTGAGAGAAATATAATAATATATATTTATATTAGTCATCTAGGGTTTAATTAATTAAAAAAATTTCAATTAATGATAATAAAATAAGACATGAAAAATTACCACTGTGCCCCTGACACTTGGTCTGCGCTAGTCACAGTCCAGGGACAGTGACTGGCGTGTAGATCTTGATACAGTTACAAGACATAATTTTCTAATTTATTTTATTTAATTAATTCAATTAAAATAGATATTATCTATTATATTCCAAAAATATATTTAATTGAATTTAAATTGATTCAAATCAACTAACAACCTAGACAAGATATCTGATTTATTTCAAATCAACTATCTAAATTTAAATTTCTAAAATTTAAATATTAATTAATTTTTCAAACTAATTTAAAATAAGATGACATAATTAATTCAAAACTAATAATTTTATTTAATTAATTAATAATTACGAAAAATTACAATTAATTAAATAATAGATATATTTTCCATAATTATCTCATAATTACGTATTTCCCCATAAACTAATTTTCTTGACAAATATACCCATATTTCTTTTATTGCTACTCTTACCATGTACAATGTTTATAAAGCGGATCCAGGGATCTATGGACCTATAATTTTAAACTCCAATAAATTTAAATTATTTAAACCCTTTAATATAATAATCTTATTTATTAATCTCAATATTATTCAACTAAAAATATGGGATTGTACTCTTACTTATATTTATTGAGTACTTTATTAGGTATCCATTGATTTAATCACTTCACACAATTCAATCATCCATTAATTGGTTCATTATTATAGCTAGGTTAAATTATTGTTTTACCCCTCTAATTACCTTTTTATCATCAAGTACCATTAATTTACTAGCTAACAATTAATTTATAAACCTTTTATAAATTAGAGGCCTCAAACTATTTAGTTCCAGAATTAACCCTTAAGTAAACCATTATTCAATCTTCTTATGAAGAAGGCTTGGATTCCATATCTGTAAATTATGTCCCCAACCATTTACATCAATGAGCCCCCAAAACAAAAGTTTTTCGCCTGATCATTCTGACAGACCCTAACAAGTGAATCAAATGACCCAAATAACATAAACAGGAGTTCATGATAACTTCAGGATTTAGATCAATTTGCATATGATCATCGAGTGATATGATTATAACTCTTTAAGGTTTTGCATATCAACAGTTGATATGATAATAACGATATTTAATAAAGAGTTAAATACATATCGGGTCTAGTCTATACAATCTTATTGTATAAAACACATCCACTAAGAGCATCTCCAATGGAGTGCCAAAAAGGTGGTGTAATGCTATATCGAGCACATCTTACAAAAAGTATGACTCCAATGGTATTCCAAAAAGTGTGCCAAATTTGTCACATGCTAAAAGTTGTGCCAAATTTGTCACATGCTAAAAGTTGTACCAAATTTGTCACAAAATATATCATGAGCCAAATTTGTCACATCAATAAATGTTATATTTTTTATTTAACATATTGCCACTAATTACAATAATTTAGTAGTTTGACAATTAATGACCAATTATATACCATTTTTTATTTATTTTTTTTAATGACAAATTTCTTAGAGTATATAATTTGGAAGATAAAAAATAATTTTTATATGTTCTCAATAAATATTAATTGAATTATTGACTTTTTTGTGTTAATTTGCACATTGTGCTTGGAGCACAATTACAAATATTGGACCTAATATATGATTAATTCATTTTTTATGCTAAATTTGTCACAAAATTTACATCTTGCATTAGAAATGGTCTAAGATGTCCTACTACACTAGTGATCCGGATCTAGATCACATGTATTCATAATACTAGTGGACCGTGCTAGCAGTGTTTGATTGAAGATTCCATAACTTTAATATAAACTGCATACTATTTAATTCATTATATATAATTTTAATCCTCTCGTATTCATACAAAATTATAGCTACAGTAATAAATTATGAATTTTCTAATATTTATCTAAATATTATTCAATAATAATAAACATTAATTATATAATTTTTTTTTATAAATTTTGTAAACAATGAACTACTTTCATTGCTTTGCACCAGGTCCAACATTTACGACACGATTTTCCAACATTATTCTGAGTAAGAATCAATTTTTTACTCAAAAGAATAGTTAAAAATACACCATTTCATTTAAATTAATAATTGGATTCAATCAATATTTGGTTTCGACGCTTTTTTTTCTTTTCAGAACCATTTCAAAGAGTAGAATTATGACAGAATTTTTATTTTAACTAATCTAACAATTAAAAATCTGAATACCAATCAAATAAGTTAAATTTCAACTATTTTACTCTTAATTTTTTTTTTTAATTTTTTTACATATATCACTAAAAGTTAATAAAATTTTCTTTTTTCTTATTTACTGTTCAAACTTCTTCTCTCCATCAGAGAAGAAGCCATTTACCGGGAGAGGCGAGGGGTCTGGGCTTGTGCAGAGGGCTGGTCGGCTCAGGTGCTGGTGGAGTTGCGCCTGCGAGGGGTCGAACGGCGACTGCGAGGGGTTACATGGAGAGAAGCTAAGTGTTTGGCGTTCGACAATGGGGAGAGGCTCTGTCTCCGGGTCCTTGATGAGCTTCGAGGAGAGAGACTGGGCGACTTGATCATGGTCAGTTGGGATTTTAGATGAGGAAGAAAAAGTTCTAAAGAGATAAATTTGGGGTAGAGAGAGAAAATGAAAGGTTGAAGTGGTGGTTTGGTAATGGCCGAATGGAAAATAAGAAGGAGTGTACAGTAGCAAAATAGGAAAGTCTTTATTGGTCTTAGTAGAAAAAAAAAACGTCTTTATTGGGACCCACTTTTTTTTAGGGTCTCTATTGGAACTCACTTTTCACAAGGGAAAATCTCATTTTTCCTCTGGTTCACATTTTATATTGATTATTTAATTTCTTGAGTTAGGAAATTTAAGTTTTTTTAAGTATACTTATAATTTTAGTTTATATTTAATATATGTTGGGTTGTTTTTTCTAGTTGTTTATATTTATGTATAGTTGTTTTCACGTTGTTTTTTAGTTGTTTAGATTTATGTATAGTTGTTTTCACATTGATTTTTAGTTGTTTTAAGTTTATATATATTTGTTATGTTTTTGTTTTGATGTCTAATTGTTGTTTATTTGTTTCAGATATATTTTGATTTTTTTAATAAAAAAAAATATGTTAGTATGCAGTGGGTTAACTTCTAGTTGTTCTTCATTTGTTGTTTTTAAATGTGTGTAGTATGCAGTGAGTTAATGTTTAGTTGTTGTCTTATTGTTGTTTTTGGGCTGTTTAGATTTTACGTATACTTGTTTTCATGTTGGTTTTTAGTTGTTTAAGTTTATTTATATTTGTTTTGTTGTTGTTTGTTGTCTATTTGTTGTTTAGTTGTTTGTAGATATATTTTGATTTTAAAAAAAACAGGGTTAATGTTTAGTTGTTGTCTTGTTGTTGTTTCTTATTTGTTTTATTGGCACCGTATTTTTGTAAATATAAAACTTTAAAAACATATTTTCCAAAAACTTAAGGTAGTATTTTTGAAGAAAAAAAATTAAGGACCGAAAAAAAAGTAAAAAAACACCAAAAAAAAAGTATATTTTATAAGAAATCTCTTTTTTTTATATACTAAATAAATCACTTGACATTAAGGATCAAATACATTTTAAAGTTACCATATTCAATTTATTACGCATTCAACATATCAAATATCTTCTTGATTAATTGCTTTACATATCCACGCTTATTAATTTTGAAATTGCTAATTATTTAATGCTCAAATCTTACTAATATTTTGTTTGGGGGTGTACACGTTTTGGTTTGGTACAGTTTAAAAGAAGTTTGAAACCAAACCACTAATGCAATTTTGTCAAAATGAAAAACCAAACCTAACCATCAAAAATAAAAAACAAAACCAAACTATAAATAAACAGTTTAGTACGAATATAACCATATAACCAAAATGTTAAAAAAATATTATAAAATAATTAACTGAATAATTATATTTAAAAATAATAATTTTAGCTTTACCTTCAAGACCATAAAAAATATTTTGTTGTTAGAAATGTTAGAATTTTGAATCATTTTGTAGAAAAGTGAAAGAGAAACTTTTACTTTCTACAAAATGTGGAACTTTATAATTTTATTTTTCAATTTTAGAAACTTGTGCATGCATTAAATACTACAGAAAAGATAAACAAGGTGGAACTTTACAATTCTCTTTTTCAGTTTTGGAAACTTGTGCATGCATTAAATACAACTGAAAAATTATTATCAACAATTAAATTGTTTGACTTTGATGGTTAGATATATTTTTTATTAACTCAAGGGTAAGAGCACTCCCAATGGATGAGCTAAAATGTGTTATTATTTATAATATAGAGAAAAAATGGTTAAGTAGTCTTCCAATGGGTGATGTAAAGTTATATTTTTTTTACCTAAATGAATAGTATTTCTCTATATGTAGTGAAATACTATTCATCAAGTTATAACTATTTTATTATTTTTTTATAAACTTTTGTATATATATGAGTGTGATACTATTATATTTAATTATTTTATTTCTTAAAATGAATAAAATATTTAAAAATATATAATATATAAATGATGTAGAGAAAAAATAGAGAAGCAAATGTGTGGTATAATGTAAAAATTTGAGGTAAATTATAAAAATGTATGTTTTGGTGATATATTTTGTAATACACTTTCTCTATAATATTTAGCTAAAACTCATAAAAACAACTTCCATCAGCTTCTTTATACATATATTTATAATAGCTATGCACAAACTCCAATTAATCCATATCTACATTTACATATCATTTATATAATATTTTAATATTTTTTTTATAAGCTTTCTCTCTCTATTTAGTATATATTTACTATTTCTTTTTTCTTTTTCAATTATTTTATTTTACATTAAGTAATAAAATATATTTAAAGATATAATATTTAAATGATATAGAGAAACTGATGTATGGTATAATATAAAACTTAGAAGTAAAATAGAAAAATGTGTGTTTTAATGACATATTTTAAAAGATAGAGTAGAACACCCATTGGGAGTGCTCTAAGGGTTCAAACTTAGAAATGTTAGAATTTTGAATCATTTTATAAAAGAGTGAAAGATAAACTTTTTACTTTCTAAACAATGTGAGACGTTACAATTCTCTTTTTCAGTTTTGAAAACTTGTGCATGCATTAAATACTACCGAAAATTGATTAAATTAATAATTAAATTGATTGACTTTGATGGTTAGATATATTTTTTATTAACTCAAGGGTAAGGGTTCAAACTCTTGCACCCTCATTTCTATAAATTTATGGTCCAATTTGGTTTAATTGATCTTAGATATTAGAAATCGTGACTGAATCATATAAAATTGAACGGTCTGGTCAAACCAAACTGTTAGATTTACCAGTCACAATTTTTGGCAGTTTGGTGTAATACGGTTTGGGTGCCAAACTATAGTTTATATGAACATCCTACTTTTGAGATTGAAAATATTAGCTTAGTGTGCCTCTTTTGAGTGAGGTTATGGTATTAGTACTCTTTCATACCCATTTTCTTTTTGTTACTACATATAATATTCAAAAGAGTGAAGTTTTTTTATGATTTTATTATATACATGATTGACTTCTTATATATTGTATATTAGGTACTCTATGAATGTTTAACTAATGCTACATTATTTTGAGTAAAACCATAAATTGGTGATATGTTGTCTAAATAATACCTAATCCAAAGTATGGATTGAATGAGTATTTTAAAATTTTAATTTCAATTGGATAAAAGTATAAAAGATTGGATTAAATTGGATGGTAACATATTTCCACTATTATTTATATAAAAAAAAGGATCTTTCACACACATCTTCGACACTAATTTCTAATGTATCTCTCATACTCAAATTGAGCATACAGCCATTTGCAATTTTCATATTAAGACAACCATGTAATTCAAATTAGTTTGAGGAAAGAGCATGTTGTAGCTGCTAAGATTAGGAAAATCCACAACTACGGGCCTCAAAGGGAAATTAGATATTAATTGGATCCATTTGTGAAATAGGCTTTTGTTTTCTTGGCCAGAGTAACATGAGGCGCTTCTAAGTTAGGAGAAGGGTTTTTTTTTTATTTTTTAATACAGAATTTTTAGCAACCATTTACATATCTCTTCTATATAAAAAGTGTATAAATAATATAAATTTTTGTTCTTAACGGTTTTTTTTTCTATTAACTTTAACGGAATATTTTTATATTTAACGATAGATTATAAGCATGATTTAAACTTAAATAAAATTAACTAAATAAATAATTAAATTAATTAAAATATGATATTTTAAAGATATTTTACAAGGATAATTATTTAAAATAATAAAATCATATGTTTTATAACTTAAATAAGATTTAATTAAACTTAAACTTAATATTATATTAAACATATAATATATAATATTTTGTTGTCACTGCAAAATTAAAAAATTAGAACAAACATAAACTCAAACAAAAATAAATTAATTAATTAACTAAAATAGGATATTTTTAAGATATTTTATGATAATTTAAATAATTAAATCATATTTATTTAAAAATAATAAAGGCGTATATGTCATTTTTTATTTTATAAATTTGTGTGATAGTTTATTTTTTATCAAGTAATTGAAGCTCGGTTTCTTCATCAAATTCACCAAAGGACACTGTGAGATACATTAAAAACTAAAAATAGTTGATATATGCATACTACTGTCTACAATATGAAATTTTCTATTCTTATTTTATTTCTATTATTTTAAAAAAAAATATTATTGTATTTTATATATATGTCATGTAGTCATGTAAATATATATTTATGTCAACATTGTGTTTAGATGTCATATATGTAGAGATTATTAATACAAATATTTTTATATACTATAGAACTATAATTCATTCTATTATATATATATATATATGAAAAAACAGTGAACCCGTTTTTATTAAAATTATAGACATTGTTTACAACTTTAAAACCAAACAAACGTATATTGCATGTTGCTTCTACCTAGTATATATATATATTTATATATACATGGACTACAAGAAAAAAAACTCTACAGCGACGACTCCAAAGTCGTAGCTGTATGTAGTCAAAATCCACGAAAATTTATTTTCTCTTAATTTATTAAAAAAATAAGCTACAGCAATGATCGTTGTAGGGCCGTCAACAACACACAATCAAGTCCTCCAAATTCCTAGTACCCTACAACGACGATACGATGTCGTTGTAGGGTATCAGGAATTTGGAGGGAACAAGAGGCGGGAACTGACTCTACGACGACGACATGTCATCGCCATAAGGTCTTCGTCGAAAGAAAATAGAGAAATATGTTTGTCTACAGTGACTCGTCACTGTAGGATAGGGAGATAACTCAACCGCTCAGAGTTGGTTGTCTATTTGCACCCCATATAGCAATGACTTATCGTCGATATAGAGTCCTCATGGAAAAAAAGGAGGGAGATCTATTAGTCTAGAGAGACGACATGTCGTCACTGTAGGATACAGAGGGAACTTAACCGCCAATAGTTGGTTGCATATTTTCACTTGTCGTCGCTATATAATCCAATTTAGTCCACTGATCAGTTATTTTGTACTCTATTGCGATGACATGTCGTCGCAATATGGCCCAAAAAATGTGGGAAAATGAACCGCCAAAAAATTTTAAGTGAAATTTTACTGCTTATAACAACGACATGTCGTCGCTGTAGGGTAGACACGTAGCACGTGGCAGGATTTGTGGACTATTCACTTATCTACAGTGACGATTGTAACACCCTACTTCCTTAGAGTCGTTACTAAGTGAGTTTAAAATATGTAATTAACTCGCTAATCCAGGTTTTAGGTTAAAAGTTTGGCTAAACTGTAATAAAAGTCATATAATTTGAAAATGTAGTCATTCATTGGAATTATAAAGCGTTATACATTTAGGATCCCAAAATACTGTTTATAAATATTTACAAGTCAAAAACATGACTAAGGTCAACTAAACGACAAAATTTAGTTTAATACATAACATCTCCCAAAAATACCCCTGGCCGTGGCAGTCAGGCAGGCCAAACATGTACACGTCGCCCCACGCTCTCCGTACTCATGATTGGTCGACTTATTCCTTGCCTTTACTTGCACCATAAAGCACTCGTGAGCCGAAGCCTAGCAACAAAACTATAACGCCCCGGTTACTCCAAGACCGTTACTGTGAACTTTGAACCGTGCTTAACTCGCTAATCGAGTTCTTTGGTTATAAACGTGCATCTAGGTGTTATTAATAGGTTAAGGTGAAAAACCAATCAAAATGAAATGATGTATTTTATTTACAACATAATACTATTCATGGGCCCATACAAACATTTACAAGTTGTTTACGATACCAACGGTCATTACAGTATACAATTTACAACTCGCCGACCTAAGTGGCAAAAATAGGGTAAACCCCCTAGTTCCTCTGAGAACTCCTTGGCCGTGGTGGTCAAGCGGCCACATATGTACACATCACCACCTAAGCTCTCCACTCAAGGCTGGGTGAGCTTTTCTTTCCCTTTACCTGCACCACATATGTAATGACCCAACTATTTCTAAGACCTTGGACCATTAAAACTACTAACATAGCTACTACTTTGAAAAAACATTCATAAGATATAATTATATCTTTATTAAAACTCTAAAATAAATGTAAAATGTGGTATGGGTGCCCATTGTTTAAAACATAAAACATTTTTTGATAAAACATAAACTTTAAATACTAGTTGCGGAATTACATCAAGAACATAATTTAAAAGACTAAAATAAATGTCATTCTTAATCGACACACAGTCCACTCAGTCCGTTCATCCTCCACACACATGCCAAACTTCCAAGAATCCTTCCGCCCTCCATATTTAATTTCCTACATCACACTAAAAATAAAAGGATTGAGCCTAATGCCCAGCAAGGAAAACCTACTAAAAACATACATCACATACATGAGCATAAAACTACATCATATACTATAAAACATAATACTATCTAATACATACATAATAAATCATAAGCATACACTAAAAACATATGACTATAAAAACATATATCATAAACATAAACATATGAACATATGACAATAAAGACTTATACCATATATGACTACACTATTAATGGCCATTAAGACATGTGATAAACTATCTACGTCCCCTGTCTAATATCTGAGGTAGGTTAGATCACATGATAGTATATGATAACCCATCTAGGTCCCCTGTCTAATATCTGAGGTAGGGTAAATCATAACTATAAACATAAAAATGATAAACACTAGGGCACTAAGCAACTATGAGCCCCAGATAAACATAACATAGCGTACTATAGCATAAACATATTATACATAAACATACATATAAGCATATAGAAACTATCCTATTTTCCTTACCAAACTTAGGATATGAGAACAAATGCGGGACTTGGAACACTCCTAAAACCAACAATAAAAATGGTGAGTATTTCTAAAGGAAATAGATGAAAGGAATAGAACTAAACCACCAAGCGGAAACTTACCGAAAAGACACCTTAAGTTTAAAGAACTTAAAAACCTAACCACAAAACCATAACAAAAGTTAGAACCTGAATGAAAACTAAAGAAACTAAGGAATCAAACAGAATTGAACTTAAGAATGAGGGTACCTTAGTTGACCTTATGGATTGGTCTAACTCCAATACCGAAATACTATAATCCTTACTTCCCAAGTGTTTGATAAAGCTTAAGAATGATAAAGCTTTTATCCCAAACCCAAGTATTTATCACTCTTATGGTCTCACTAGCACCTTGGAGTCTGATCACAGTTGAAGAGTAAGTGGAAGGGTTGGGTACTAGGTCCTATTTATAGAGTTTGAGGAGTGAAATTATCCTATTAAAAAAATACTTAAATTCTTAAATAAACATGATTATGACAAGTGTCACGCTCTTAGTGGTTCTGGAAGGTTCTAGAGTTTCTAGATCTTTCTTCTATTTAAAAAAAAAATACTTAATTTTATTCTAACTATAATCCAAATTTAAATTTAAATAAAATAGAATCCTAACTTCTAATTTTCTAAATCTCGTAACTCTAAACCCACCTGTAGTAAAATCAACATAACTAGAGCTATAAGACTCCGATTTAGACCATCTTTATACCGTTAGAAATAGAATTCAATTATCGACGATTTTATAGAAATACTATTTTTCGAAATTCATAACATAACTGGGTCAAAAATAGGTAGGAAGTTATAGTACCCTAAAAGTTACGGAAAATCTATTTAATTATCTAAATAACAACCTAATCCACAAATAAACAAGATTGTAACAAATGTCATGCTCCTAATGGTCTTGGAAGATTCTAGAGATTTCTTGAACTTTCTTTTATTTAAACTATAATTAAATCCTTAAATAAATATGCACACGACAAGTGTCATGATCTTATTAATTATATCTAAACCTTATAGTACAATAAATAACATCTTTATAATCAACTATATTAATCAAACATTATGTTATAATTAATATTCTTAAACTATAGGTTAAACTTATAAAATCCATAATTTTTGCTATGAGTTTCCAACTAAGTCCCGACTTGAACTAAAATCCATAGTAATGAACATACTATAACTACTACTAGCTATTACTACTACTACTACTATCTAACTAGCTAAGTAAATTCTGGGACTCTACAACATAGCACCCATGAGCCAAAACCCAATAAGAAAACTCAGTACTGCATATAAATATTAACAAATGATGATCATTATAATCATACAGAGCTTATAGCTCTGAACAGATGAGTGAATATCACTTATGTTGGGGTTTTATGCCCTAATTAAAACTCAAATTCTTTGTAATCTCATTTTATTATCAATAAAAGAATAGAAATAATTTTTTGTCTTGGTCAATCACTTTGCTCACATGTTTTATTTTCATGATTATTTGTTTAATATAAACTTCTATTAAATCCCGAGCATATAGGTAATCTTATTTATAGTGACATAATCACAATGGAATATAAATATGATTATATGTTCAAAATAAGTTAGTCCTAAGCTTAGTTAGTGCCCACGATTTACACTGACTTGCCAATCTACGATATGATCTACTTACACGTTATAGTGTTATGTTCTTTCCAGAACATTAGCAAAGTAGATAAGATCGGATGTATTGTTACATCAGACTGGACCGATATTGACAGTGGATAAGATAAGTAAACATACCGTTATTATCTATTCTAGTCATATCATATAGTTGACCATAGGTCAATTCAATCTCAATTCTGAGTGGTTAGCATTCTAACTGATTGTATTATTTGAGTTCTTTGACTTGTTCGTTACCAGCTTACCCTATGCACTAGCCCATACTTACATCTTGGGAACTCGGTAGTATAATTGAGTGAGAGTGTTAATCATAGATATGAACATCTATAGCTTCTGATGAAGAAGTGAAACGATGGTTTCCTTTTAGTTTGGTTCAAGGTGTTAAATGATAGAGATCTCATTTCAGTAATTAAATTAGTTTACTGAAATATCATTTACAAGGAACTAAGTGTTTTAAGGATAAAATACAATGAGGGGTAAAACGGTATTTTAGTCCTATCTCATTGTAGGCCGTCTATAGAGGATTGAGTGACAATTATGGTTGTAACAATGGATAATTAATAGCGTATCTATATTTGTTATAGAGCGTTCTATGAATTCAAGAGTGCAATTCAAAGTCTATAGTGGAGTCACGAGGAATTAATAAGTTAGTAAATTTATTTGTTAGATTTATGATAACTTATTGGAGCTTGATTTCATAGGCCCATGGTACCCATTGTACCTTGGATAAAATCATCTAGATAGTCTCAATTAATTGATTTAATTATCAATTAGAATTATCAAAGTTGACCAGGTCAATTTTGGATAGTTTCACAGAGTTGTGTAATTTTGAGAAGAAAAGAGAAATTATGACAGATTTATTAATTAAGATAAATTGGTATCTAAATTGATAAATAAATTTAAATCAAGGTTCAAATTATAAATAATTAATTTGATGAGGGATTTAAATAATTAATTAATTAAATCAATAGAAAATAATACAGGCATTGATTTTAAGTCCAATGGGCTTATAATCAAATGGGAAATTTTACGGGCCTATAGCCCATGATAATTTCGACCTAGGGCTTCAAAATGGCTATTATTTTATTGATTTTTTAATTAAATTAAATGACCTAATTGAGTCTATAAAAAGAGTGCTTAGAGAGAAGTCAAAACATAAGTTTGATAAGTCACAAGTCAGATTTTTTGATAGTTTTTTATTCTCTCTAAACACAAGTCATTTTCTAAGCCACTTTGTTATTTTCTCTTCTTCTCTCTATATCTATCTCATGTGTTGAGAATTTCCCACACTAGTCTAGGTGGTTCTAAGGATACATTGGAAGATTGTGAAGAAAATAGAAGATCGGTTCAGCTTCTTGATAATACTCTGCGACAGAGAGGATATAAGAGTTAGAGAAACTGAAGGAAGGACTCTTTAATTCCACTGCGTATACTGTAAGTATTCTATTCTTTGTTTCTCTTTGAATTCAATTTTAGAAACATGTTTTAGGCTATCTCCTATTAATTTGTTTAATATTAGGTATACATGAAAATAAATAAAGATCCTGTATAAGTTAATCCAACAGCTATGTGGTGCAGGTAAAGGGAAAGAAAATCTCACCCAGACTTGAGTAGAGAGCTTAGGTGGTGATGTGTCCATATGCGGTCGCTTGACCACCACGGCCAAGGAGTTCTCAGAGGAACAAGGGGATTTACCCTATTTTTGCCGCTTAGGTCGGCGGGTTGTAAATTTGAAACAGTAATGACCATTTTGAGTTGTAAATAACTTGTAAATGTTTTTATGGGCCCATGAACAGTTTTATGTGTTAAATAAAATATATCCTTTCATTTTGATTGGTTTTCCACCTTAGCCTGTTAATAACACTAGAAGCACGTTTTTTAACCAAATGACTCGGGTAGCGAGTTAAATTTCTGGTTCACCGTAATTGTTCTGGGGTAACCAGGGCGTTACAAACCATATATGGAGTAAGTAGCTCAACACATATATGAATTCATTAAATTTAATTTATAACAAACTATTATCTTACCTTAATCCTTGTGCTATACAGTGAATGCCTTCGAGAAAATTCAAACATAAATCTTCAAAAATATTTCCCTAGCTAGTTTAAATTGAAGGTATATTATCGAAACTGTAGAATTCTTATGAAATTCGCATCGATTAATACTTATCTCATAGTGGAGTTTCGGTGCCAGGAACCGATGGTTTTACTCTGTATGGCCAACTTGAGGAGATTGTAGAGTTGTGTTATTACCATTGTTACTCGGTAGTATTGTTTCGATGCAAATGGTTCAATACCGATGCAAGCAAGGGTCAGCATGTGACTGAGATTAACATAACTAGTATCATGATTAATTTTGAATGGTACAAGAACGATCAGTTTATTCTCGCCACTCAAGCAAAACAAGTTTTTTACGTGGAAGATCCTTCAAGAAACAAAAATTGGAAGGGAGTAGGAGAAGTCAATCATCGAAAGATCTAGGATCATCCAAGTATTGATGATGATAATGAGGTTGATATCGTGCATGATAGCACTTCATCAAATTGTGTACTCACTATGGAATTAGGAGAGTTGGAGATTATGTATTTGGATCGACCTGGTCACACTAGCGTAATTGAGGAAACATCTCGATCTGTTCCGGATGTGGATGATGATTTCATCAATGACGATGATGATGACGAAATTAGTAAAGATGATTTAGAAAGTACAGATGATGATGTAGGAATCGACATTGACGAGGAATAATATTTTCTAATGCATATTCATATTTGTATGTTTTAATTTCAAGACTTTTCAATCAATATATGACTTTTCTCAACAATGTTTGTTTTTCAATAGTTTCAAATGCATTACCGAAATTATTTAAGTTATGTAATTAACATCCAGCTATAACTGATTTTAAGTTAATAATTATTTAAACTGCAAAGATATATCTGCTACTGTTGCTCGTTCTTATGGCGGTGATGGAGCGGATCCTCCTCCTCCAGATCCCACACGAGTTCCTACTTCCTGTGAGACAGGTAATATACTATAATTAGTCTATCTTTTATCAATAAATGACAAGTTGTTATTATTTTATTCAATTTAATTGTATTGTTTAATTAACATATGCAGCAGCTCTTGCAAAAAGAAGAAGTCGGTCTCGATCCAAAAATTTGCAGCAGCTCGTCAACGACAATAAAGGTTTGTTGGCTCTACAATTTGATCGAATGAGGGAACATACAAAGAAGTTGGTGATTTTGGGACATTGTTCACGAGACTTATTGGTAACCTTATTGGTCACCTTGTCCCATTATATTATGGCTTGTGGCAGAGTGTTCTGGTTGAGCACAAGATAGGATTGATGCAAAAGCTTGAGGTAAATTTATCAACTTATTCACATGTAATGTTTTTTTTATATAATTTAAAAAATCTCACCATTTTTTTAAGGAATTTTTCATTCTTCCTCGATCTCTCTCTGAGTGGTGACTGATAGAGACTAGGATTGAGCAAGAGTTTCAGGATCGGTACAAGGATAGAAAATGTCGCAAGAAAAGACATGAACATGGAGCGTATGCTGATATCGAGACAGCCAGAAAGAATACACCGAAGGGCATGGACAGCGAGAGTTGGCAGAAGTTGGTTGACCTTTACACCACTCCATAGTTCATGGCACACTCAAAGGCAAATGCTGTCAACAGAGCAAAACAAAAGTATCCAAGTCTCCATGGATCGACTTCTTATGCTTCTGCTCGATTTAAGTTATCTTAATAATAATTTCAATATTTAACTGAGATTTCATTAAATTTTTTTTTTCTAAAGATGAATCTTCAAACTAAGGAACTGCCCAGCATTATCGATACATTCCATGACATGTACAATCATCCGTCATGTGGATGGGTGAACACGAATACTAAGGATGCAAATGTAAGTAACTTTCTAAGATTTGTATATATGTATATTTTTAATTGTCTTATTTCTAAACTGCAGGATGACTTGTAGCAAGAAGTCCAGACACAATACCAATCCCAATCTCAATCTAAATTTGAAGCAGGAAGTGCCACTGTCAATGAGACACAAGTTGTCTCAAAGGTACTTGGTCAACGTTGTGGCCACAACCAAGGTATTGGACGCAAGTTGAAGGGCACTTGTACCTTTGCCTCAAGCGCCAACAGATTCTCTTCAAAATCAGAGGCATCACCGTTTCCGTCCATCACAGTTGGCCGTCCAACAGTACCACCTGAGGCTTTCCAGTCCATGATTCAACACATCAGTCAAGCCTTTATGACCCAGAACAACAACTTCCAGCAAATGCAACAATTTTTTAAAGCAACAAATCCAATCATCCAAGCTCCACAATTTTAGCCTATCAACTTGGACATGAATATGATACAATCCATGATGGCAAGCTTTCAACCACAACAGCCACAATTACCACAGCCACCACAACAGCCCGACGATAATGACTTTGGAATTGATTTTGATGACATTAAGCTTTATTATATTATTATTTTGAACTTATTAATATTTTCTGTTGTTTTTTTTATTATTTTGGAGACAATACTACTTATGTTTTATTATCTTACATTTTGGAGACTATTGATATTGTTAAATTTGTTTTATTATTTAATTAATAAATTGATTTTATTATTTAATTAAATAAGTTGGTTTTATTTATTTATTTAATTAATATTTAACATTTTAATAAATTAATTTTAATCAATATAATTAATTAATTTAAAAAAAAAAATTGAATACCTACAGCAACGGCATGTCGTCGCCGTATGGTGTTCGCTGAACACGAAAATCTGAGTTTTCGTGACACTATGACGACGATATGCTGTCGATGTAGGCATATAAACCCACACACTCTTCAGCGACGATATATCGTCGCTATAGATGGGGCGGTTGACGAACCTACAGCAACAACATGTGGTCGTTGTAGGAGTTTTTTAAATTCAAAATTTCAAATTTTGCAACCACCAACAGTGACGACATGTTGTTGCAATATCCCAGTCCAACCGAAAAAAAAGATTCCCTATTACGACCAACATGTCATCGCTGTAGTAAAACACTACTGCGATGTCTGTGTTTTGTCGTCGCTATATGTTGCTACATATACGGACCTACAGTGACGTCGTTTTGGTGACGACAAGTAGTTTCTGTACAACTACGACGACGACTTCTTGATCTACAGCGACGACAAAAGAGTCTTTTCTTGTAGTGTTCCTAGGTTTATCCTTGATTACTTTATTCATCTAAAATCCTTAAATCCTTAATAATTATACTAAATTATTCTATCTAAACCTTAAGTTATAATAAATAATATTTCTAGGACCAGCTTCAATAATTAAACCTCACTACAAGAAAAAACAGTATTCATAACACTTAAAAACTGCTAACCGTGACTATTGATAGCACTTCTGAAAATGCTAACGTAGCCCATGTTATTAAAAGTCCAGTCTTTTCTATAACAATTTTTGAATGTTATGTTCGGTGTTATCTTAAACTATTCAATAACACATTCTTAGGTGCTATAATATTCAAATAATAACATTTAGATAGAATTTTTTATTATAAATTTGAACTTTAATCTTGTACTTTTTTCATAACACTTTTCAACTGTTACATTTGATTATTTTGATAACATTTTTAGTTTGTTATATTATATAAACCATAACTATTTTTTACGCTTATAATATGTTTCTAAATCATAACATATTAAGGTTTTTTATTGTGATAATAGTACTTATAAGTTTTTTTTTTAATTAAAAGATTTTCATTATTGTATTTTGATAAAAAAAAATCAAAATTAATCATAAAATATAATTATCAATAGATTGATAAACCATAAGTATTACATTAAACAATAACTAATTCAAACTCTGAATGTGTCTATTTCATGAGATCTTAGTTCTAACTTACGTTTGAAAGCATAACATAATAAAGTATTATAATCTTGAACATTTTTTACTTCAAAAATGAAAAACAAAAAATTACAAGATACATTTTCTTCCAGGAGAGCTTTCTCTTTTCTTTTGGCCCCTTCATAAGCCGCATCACTTCTTATTTTCCTTTCTTCTATTTGGGACCTGAGTTCATGGTCCCTTTGGATAGCAGTCAAGTGATTATCAAGTGCTTCGACACTACAGATGATGACCCAAAAATTAGAAAACAGAAAGTCCAAATCTGACTTAAACAATAAAAAAGAAGAAGGAGATGAGAAATCATTAAAATTCCAGGGAAAAAAAATATCAAAAGCATGAGCACTTCAATGAGGGGAGGCAAAAAAAACAATACAACATTATTAACAAGGAATTGCAGTCTTACATTTTTCTTCCATCAAGTATGGCTGAATTTCAAGTGCCGACTCATTCTCAGAGTCGTCATCATCACTAAGAGATAAATCAAGAAAATACAAAGTATTAATAGAAACTAGCGAGATCTCTAACAATCAATGCAATATCACATACCATAGAAATATCATAGAAGTCTGTCATGAATACACAATAGCTGAATAAAGCTTTTGATGACAGAATAGGGATGCAAAACTTGAATTGATAAATGGAATATAAGTAAAGGAAAACAATCAAGGCCAGTTAAATGCATACCTAACAACCATATACTTCACACTAGTTAAAACAGAACATTTCACAAATGAAAAATATGGAATAGAATATAGAAATAAGTTGAGACAACTGCAGTTATATAAATAGAGAGAGAGAGAGAGAGAGAGAGAGACCTTTTCTGAACTATGAGGCCTTGAAAGTGAGTATCAAAATCTGAAATTCCAGAGCTTAACTGGTCAGAATCCATTGATGCATATAGAAATAGACATGTTCTGTAAAATTATTACTAGGCAGCCACAGAAAAGTCTTCTCCCCATCAATTGTAGGAAGCTTGCTTTTCCCTTTAGTCTTCACCACAGCTGCCATATGACTGCTGCCCTTCTGAAACTCGTTTAATATATCGTACAGTGGCATATTAGCAGGAACTCTGAGTATACAACATACAAATCAACACTGGATACTCTGAATGTATAAAAAATTAGTAATTGAAGAGTTAAGCAAACCGTGGTATTCTCCGGATGGAAACGGCACTGACTGGAGTCTCTGTTTCAGGTCGTACAGTAAGAAGACTTTTCACCTAACAATAAGCATAATTGAACAAGTTAAAGAGCAGAGTACAAAGTATGTTGCCCGCTGTTAGTTCCTTTGATAAGTCAAATTTAAAATGTATCTAGTATACAAACATCTTCTAAACATTCACATTCTACTATGCCAGAGCACTGTATGCGAAAATAAAAATAAAATGTACAAACTATCCTCAGTGAAACTTTGCGTATAAAGGTGACAGAACTATTGACAAGCCAGCAACTAATTGGGATAGTGTTCCTAAGATGATAGGCTAGGAGCCTAGGACTGATATCACAGCTAAAATATCCTTCTTTTAACACAATCTATCACTACAACAACAACAAAACTTTCTATATTTTATTCTTTTATAAAAATATAGTTTCTATGGTCGAGTGACTGAATCTTTGAAAATCAGCTAAAAACAGCATGTAAACAAAAATTGTGAAAACCAGTAAAGGAAAAAAAAACAGAGAAAAAAGATTGGAAAGGAAAAATCAGAGAAAGAAAATAATACTTTTTCCAGTTTCATGTTGATGAGTTGTAGAACAGGAATTATCTACCTGAACTTCAGAATCAATCCTGCAAATTAACACATTAACACGTTTGCATTATATCCATGAAGACAAGTAATAAAAAGAAGATTGGAATGAAGTGGAAAGAAAGATTGGAATGGAATGGCACAGAAACATAGAGACAAGCTAAAAACCTATCAAGATCATAGCCTCCCACTCCAAGAACAAAGTCCATGTCAACGGATCCAAACTTAGCTTGCTTCATTTGTGCCATCCCATTAATATGCTGGCACCAGTGCACATAAGAGTATAAGTTTTTAAAAAATTATTTATTATGAGAGTGAAACACAAAAGCTGAATAGGATACAAAGGTTGATTCTTTGGATTCTGTTAGCGGAGAATATTCCATTTTGGAAGTATAAGCAGAGGAAGACACATATAGGAGCAATAACTTCTTATATGCTATTCGTTAAAACTGTATACAATTATTAATATCTCAGAAAGAACACCTTAATTCTCTTGGTCAATATCTCTAGCTCAACCTCAGTCACTAAATCTATCTGTTGAAATAGTTGGAATCCAATTAGCTTCAAAGCTCAGAATCACCTCACATTTTAAAAACAAATGCCAGATTCAATGAATACACTCTAACTTGTTTTCTGATTAAAAAAAAAAAAAACTCTACCTTGTTCAAAAATAATACAATCAACATAAGCAATTTGTTCTACAGCCTCGTTAACCACAAATCTTCGTTTTATTTCATTAAGGTGTTGCATTGCGTGCTTGGAATCAACCAAAGTAACAACTCCATCAAGTTTCACAAGTTGCAAAACTAATTCATCGGTACAAAAAGTTTCTATAACAGGAGCCGGTTTAGCAAGTCCTACAAAGCAAATATCACAATGATAATCAAGCACCAAAACCAGTTTGAGATAAAGTTTGAATAAAGAATTATGAGTCATTTGACATTCCCAAATGGTAGAACCATTTGTGAAATTAAATGTAAAATCTACTAAACAAATCAATTTTCTCTTGTATGGCAAATACTTTGAGGGTGTTTTACTGTGCAAATTTATTGGTTTCTTCTCAATACAATAAAATAATAAATGCAGTTTTCTAGAAATGCCAAACCATTTGGTTTGTTTTGAGGTGAAACAGCTGACGCAAACAAACAACTCAATCTCTATGATTTGAGCCTTAGATTTGCGATAAAAATCTTTCTAGAGACATCACCCAAATCACTGATAATACCCCAAAACCAAAACAAAAATCAATACAAGTTTTACTTAACAAACTAAAACACTAAATATCAAAATCAAAGTTAAAAAAAAAACAAAATACCTTACCTCTTGAGCTACTCCGAGAGAGGCTTCAGTGAGGTGAAATTTGAGAGAGGCGAGGGAAATAGGAGAGCGTGAGAAAGAGAGGCCCTGTGAGTGTTTGAATTAGCTAGCATACAACCTCTCTAGTTTTAATTTTCTGTGTTATCTCAATTAGAAACAAATATATATAATCAATATTCAAAACACTTTCTTGATATTAATTTGAAATCTGAAAAAAAAACTATAGAAGAAACTAACAACTTCGTGAGTGATTGGGTCACTTGCCGCCTTTTGGGTAAAATTTCAGCTTGTTTTTTTTTTTTATTAGGATATATTTATAACACTTCCAAATTTACGTAATATTTGAACGTAATATATAAGCAAAATTGTTGTAGTGTAAGTAGAACTAATATTGCAAGACTCTTCAACAGAATAGAAAACAGACTGAAATTTCTTCCATGAGTATTTGGTTTTTTTTTTAATTTCTTTTATTATAAAAACAATTTTGTTATACATAAAAAAAATAATAAAAGATAAAGGTTACCTTCTGCTGTCTCCTCTCCACTTAACAGACTGAAATTATATGAATGAAAGAAGTAATGAAGGGTCTCTTGTTTGCTTACTGTGTAAACTATTGTGAGTAATTTAATGTTCCAACTAAGCTTCCATTCACTAGGATCTCTCTCCAAAGCAATAGCAAATACAAAACACTGACCAGTACTTGAAAGGCATAGTAGGGTTGTGAACCTTAGCCTTTCTGGATAAATTTTCAAGATTCGAGCCTAATATTAATAAAAGCCAACAAATCATATAAAAGGTTACAATGATGAATTTGTAATTAAAACACAATCTCTTTAATAAAGTTTCTATATGTGGTCTCAAACTTAGTACTTGGTCCTCAAAATTTCATCTATATCATATTTTTATTAATGTCATGATTACTTGTTGGTTTCAATCAAAATTAATAGTGAAATATTCTTGCCAAGATTTGAAGTGTTAGTAAAACTATGTTTAGGGACAAGATCAACTTTAGAGAGTCCAAGTTAATATATATCAACAAAATGAAACAATGTAATTTCTGACATGAACTCTTATTACCTGAAGAACAGGGGACAAAAACCAAGCAGAAGGTAAGAACCACAATACCAGCCATGCACGCCCCTAGTCCTGCAACCTTCACTATCCCTGCTGTTGTCCTTATGTTTAATTTCTCCATCCTGTTTGTGAACATGCAATGTGATTGATTTGATTTCATACATATTTAGGCACAAAAGGGTAAAACTTAAAACATTCCAAGTTTCCAATATCGGTGAAATTATCTGTATTTCCTATTTGAGCTCAGTATGTTTTTAATCCTTTCTTCTAATAAACAGAATACATTCTATGGTATTTTCCTAAAGTAATCTCATGTTTTATTCTTAAGTTCACCAATCAAGATTTATGGATAGTCCTTTTCAACATCTGTGTAAAGCTATAACAGAATGGCCGATAGAAAACAAAAACAAAAAATGCTACTATTTGTCCTCCACTTGAAAAGTAAAGTGTTAAAAGAACAATGTAGGAAATTTCGACCTGTTTCAATTTTTTAAGTTTCAAGACTAAAAAACAAACTTTTGTATCTTTGTTCAGAGACCAATTCTGAGGATTAAATGTTTCTTTTTACAAAAATCTATTACCCTGATGTGAAGATCTAGAACAAATAAAAAAATTAAACAAATGCACATGATTAAATTGATAAAAGCACCACAGGAGAAGAGCCAAGAAAAAAGTTGCAACAGGGAGGCAGTTCAATATAGCAGCACCAAATGTTGCTGTTGTGTAGGAAAGTGCAACATTAGAAGCATTAAGGGGAAGAGTCACCCTGCGATGAAACAGTTACAAAACATCTTGGCAATATCAATAAACTTATGAGGAAAGCTTATAACTTGTTGGAAAATGCTTATACAGGATCTTTGTTTATTTTCATGTATATCTAATATTAAACAAATTAATACGAGATAGCCTAAAACATGTTTCTAAAATTGAATTCAAAGAAAAACAAATATTAGAATACTTACAGTATACGCAGCGGAATTAAGAGTCCTTCCTTCAGTTTCTCTAACTCTTGTATCCTCTCTGTCGCAGAGTATTATCAAGAAACTGAACCGATCTTCTATTTTCTTCACGATCTTCCAATGTATCCTTAGAACCACCTAGACTAGTGTGGGCAATTCTCAACACATGAGATAGATATAGAGAGAAGAAAAGAAAATAACAAAGAGGCTTAGAAAATGACTTGTGTTTAGAGAGAATATAAAACTATCAGAAAATCTGACTTATCAAAAACCCTTGTTTTGACTTCTCTATAAGCACTCCTTTTATAGACTCAATTAGGTCATTTAATTTAATTAAAAAATCAATAAAATAACAGCCATTTTGAAGCCCTAGGTCGAAATTATCATGGGCTATAGGCCCGCGAAATTTCCCATTTGATTATAAGCCCATTGGACTTAAAATCAAGGCCTGTATTATTTTCTATTGATTTAATTAATTAAATAATTATTTAAATCCTTTATCAAATTAATTATTTATAATTTGAACCTTGATTTAAACTTATTTATTAATTTAGATACCAATTTATCTTAATTAATAAATCTGCCATAATTTCTCTTTTCTTCTCAAAATTACACAACTCTGTGAAACTATCCAAAATTGACCTGGTCAACTTTGATAATTCTAATTGATGATTAAATCAATTAATTGAGACTATCTAGATGATTTTATCCAAGGTACAATGGGGACCATGGGCCTATGAAATCAAGCTCCAATAAGTTATCATAAATCTAACAAATAAATTTACTAACTTATTAATTCCTCGTGACTCCACTATAGACTTGGAATTGCACTCTTGAATTCATAGAACGCTCTATAACAAATATAGATACGCTATTAATTATCCATTGTTACAACCATAATTGTCACTCAATCCTCTATAGACGGTCTACAATGAGATAGGACTAAAATACTGTTTTACCCCTCATTGTATTTTATCCTTAAAACACTTAGTTCCTTGTAAATGATATTTCAGTAAACTAATTTAATTACTGAAATGAGATCTCTATCATTTAACACCTTGAACCAAACTAAAAGGAAACCATCGTTTCACTTCTTCATCAGAAGCTATAGATGTTCATATCTATGATTAACACTCCCACTCAATTATACTACCGAGTTCCCAAGATGTAAGTATGGGCTAGTCCGTAGGGTAAGCTGGTAACGAACAAGTCAAAGAACTCAAATAATACAATCAGTTAGAATACTAACCACTCAGAATTGAGATTGAATTGACCTATGGTCAACTATATGATATGACTAGAATAGATAATAACGGCATGTTTACTTATCTTATCAACTGTTAATATCGGTCCTGTCCGATGTAACAAATACATCCAATCTTATCTACTTTGCTAATGTTCTGGAAAGAACATAACACTGTAATGTGTAAGTAGATCATATCGTAGATTGGCAAGTCAGTGTAAATCCGGTGCACTAACTAATCTTAGGACTAACTTATTTTGAACATATAATCATATTTATATTCCACTGTGATTACGTCACTATAAATAAGATTAGCTATATGCTCGGGATTTAATAGAAGTTTATATTAAACAAATAATCATGAAAATAAAACATGTGAGCAAAGTGATTGACCAAGTCAAAAAATGATTTCTATTCTTTTATTGATAATAAAATGAGATTACAAAGAATTTGAGTTTTAATTAGGGCATAAAACCCCAACAAACTCCCACTTGCACTAATTGAAACTAATGCCTTAATTCTACTAATCCCATCTCCTTGGTATGCTTATCAAATGCAGCTTCTGGTAGTGTCTTTGTAAACGGATCCGCAAGATTGTCTTCAGTTGCAATCTTCATAACCTTCACATCTCCCCTGGCCACATATTCTCGAATAATGTGATACTTCCTTTCTATATGCTTACTCCTCTTGTGACTTCGAGGTTCTTTTGAGTTGGCTATCGCTCCTATATTGTCACAAAACAACACAAGCGGTTTATCCATTTCCGGAATAACACCAAGATCCGAATAGAACTTCTTTAGCCAGACTATTTCCTTAGCTGCTTCTGACGCAGCTATGTACTCAGACTCCATGGTGGAATCTGAGATTGCAGACTGCTTTACGCTTCTCCAAATCACAGCTCCACCCCCAAGAGTAAACACCATTCCAGAAGTAGACTTTAGGTCATCGACATCAGTCTGAAAATCTGAATCGGTGTAGCCTACAGGGTTCAGAACACCACCCTTGTAGACTAACATATAATCCCTAGTCTGTCTCAAATACTTCAGGATATGCTTAACTGCTATCTAATGTTCCGGTCCTGGGTTTGACTGATACCTGGTCACTACTCCCACTGCATAGCAGATATCTGGTCTAGCACACAACATGACATACATCAGAATTCCAACTGCAGATGCGTAAGGAACTTTTCTCATTGCATCTTCCTCTTCAGGAGTCTGGGGAGACTGCTTCTTTGAAAGATGAATTCCATGACGGGACGGTAGACGCCCTTTCTTGGAATTTGTCATTGAGAAACGTTCAAGCACTTTATCTATGTAAGCTGCTTGAGATAGAGCTAAGAGTCTGTTCTTTCTATCCCTGATGATCTGGATTCCTAGAACATAACTTGCTTCACCCAAATCCTTCATCTGGAATTGAGTGCTCAGCCAATTCTTCACATCTGATAATTTCTTAACATTGTTTCCGATGAGTAAGATATCATCTACATAAAGAACCAGGAATACCACTATTTGATTTGCCTTCAGTTGGTAAACACAGGGCTCATCAATATTTTGTTCAAAGCCATAGGTTTTGATTATTTCATCAAACCTAAGATTCCAGGAACGAGAAGCTTGCTTAAGTCCATAGATGGACCTATTTAACTTACAAACTTTTCCTTCTTGTCCAGATACTTTAAATACTTCTGGCTGATCCATATAAATGACCTCATGAAGCTTTCCATTAAGAAAAGTTGTTTTGACGTCCATTTGCCAAATCTCATAGTCGAGAGCGGCTGCTATGGATAGGAGGATGCGAATGGATTTGAGCATGGCTACCGGACTAAAAGTTTCCTCATAGTCCACGCCTTCTCTTTGGGTATAACCCTTTGCCACTAATCGAGCTTTATAAGTCTCGATATTTCCATCAACACCTCGTTTCTTCTTGTAGATCCACTTGCACCCAATGGCCCTAAAGTCACTAGGTGCTTCCACAAGATCCCAGACAGAATTTGAGTACATAGATTCCATTTCCTGTTTCATGGCTTCGAGCCATAGTTCATTTTCTG
Organism: Humulus lupulus; assembly: GCF_963169125.1. NCBI lineage: Eukaryota > Viridiplantae > Streptophyta > Magnoliopsida > Rosales > Cannabaceae > Humulus > Humulus lupulus. Next base: position 18,560,303 of record NC_084793.1, read on the forward strand.
GGCTAGCCATTGCCTGTTTGAAAGACAACGGATCATCATCACTAGTGTCACCAACAACCATATTGGTTTCACCATCCAAACCATAGCGAACTGGGTTTCTAGAAACCCTCCTACTACGACGAGGCTCCGTGACTATTTGCTCAGGAATAGTGGTACTTTCTTCATTTAAATCGACTTGCGTCGGTTGTACATGAAGAGTGGGAATTTCATCATCAACACGCGTTGATGACGATGGAACATTGGTTGGAGTCAATTCTTTAACCATCTCCTCTAATACTACTTTGCTGCGAGGTTTAAAGTTCTGGACATAGTCATTTTCCAGAAAAGTAGCATTTGTAGAAGTAAACACTTTCTTTTCTGAATGACTGTAGAAAAGTCCACCCCGAGTACCTTTAGGATAGCCAAAAAAAATGCAAACTTCAGTTCGCGGTTCTAGCTTTCCCTCCTTTTTCCTCAGGACGTGAGCGGGACACCCCCATATTCTATAATGGCGTAAACTAGGTTCACGACCATTCCAGCGTTCTAAAGGTGTTTTGGGAATTGATTTTGACGGCACGACATTGAGAATGTCATTTGCGGTTTCAATTGTATGTCCCCAGAACGAAGTTGGTAGAGTTGAGTAACTAAGCATGCATCTAACCATTTCCAATAAAGTTCTATTTCGGCGTTCTGCTACACCATTTTGTTGCGGAGTACCTGGGGCAGTAAGTTGTGATAAAATCCCAAGTTCAGTTAAATGATCTTGGAATTGCATATCCAAATATTCTCCACCCCTATCAGATCGCAAGATCTCTAACATTCTTTTCTGTTTCACCAACAAACTTGCTCAAGACTTCAGGTCCATTAACAATCTGGTCCAGATCACCAAGAATGAAAACATGAACATTTAGTAAAGCACTAAACTGTAACTGAAACCTAATAGAATGCTAATAACACGATAGTAGCAACTAATTCACACGTCAGCCAAAAACCAGGAATTCCCAAATCAAAATAAGCTACAGCAACTGAAAAGAGATTACTTAGTGTCAAAACATAGGAGATCAAGATAATATAACGAAGCAATTGCCCGTAAAAGTAGAAAAACACAAAGATTCAAATAGAGCACATATAATGTAATATCAACAAGATGGATATCACACCAAGTAGTTTCTTCTATTTTCTCATGACTGAAGTACCTTAGCAATCATGAAATGATAATTTAACATTATGACTTCAAAATACCAATTTAGCAATTTCATTAAGAGTCTCCTATAATCTAATCTTCTCTATCACTAAAATGAAAGACAAAACATATACTATGAAGAAAACCTATAACATGTGCAAAAACCATATAACATATGCAACTTAATCCTAAAAAGATGCTTAAGAAACTAAAATTGATTTGAGTCAGAAGTCGGCACATCTTGAAAATCACATTACAAATACTTGGCTGTGAAGGCAAAGAGTATTTAAAAACTTTGCAATCACATACAATCAACGACCAATTTTTTTTTTAAAATGCAGCAATTTATAAGTGTTTCCTGGATTTCATGGAAAACTGTTCTGGAACCTTCTATTTTTTGGGGCTTACAAGTGTTAGAAATCTTAGGAATCAAGATAACTGAAAATTGCATTACCTGAAGTTTAAAGGATCCGCCGAACACATTAAAGGAAACACGCTTTAGATGAATGCACAAAATCTGAGAGCCGAATTAGACAGGCCAATCTTTTATATAAGAAAGACTTAAGAAGTACCTAATTACAAGTTTGTTAGTCAGAAATAATGAGTTTTACTCTCACTTTAGAAATGGAAAGCTCCCAGTTTTTTTTTTTAAATGAACTTCATAAGAAAATCTAACAACGATTGACTAATAAATGAGCGCAAGGCCAGCCACGATCGGAAGAGAGTGAAAGAGACTCCTCGTCGCTGAGGCGATCGGTGAACACAAAATATAATATCAGGCAGGACACGCAACTACTGTCCAGACGGAGAGGTAGAGAGACGCGACTCTGGAGCGAGTCTTCGTGAGGGAGAGACTTCGGTGAGGGCGGAGAGACTTCGTGAGGGCGGTGAGGCAGAGATGAGTTGAGGGCGGTGAGGCAGAGATGAGTTGAGGGCGGTGAGGCAGAGATGAGTTGAGGGCGGTGAGTCTTCGTGAGGGTGGAGAGGGCTTCGTGAGTGAGAGATGGAGGCTGAGAGAAAGGGTAACTTAGAGAAAGGCTTGAGAAAATCTGAGAGAAAGGGAATTTTGGCATAAATTCATTTTGCCGCCTGGGATTTTAGTCATATGGCGCCAAAAATTTTAATCCCCACTATTCATCAGTTCCGTGTTTTTTAATCCCCATTAATAATAGCACTTTTAAAAATATGCTATTCTTTAATGTAATATATACTCAATATTGTTGTAATGTCTTATGATAAAATTAATATTTCTAAACTATAGGCTAAACTTATAAAATCCATAACTATCTCTATGAGTTTCCAAATAATTCTCAGCTTGAACCAATATCCACGAAAACGAAAATACTACAACATAAGATACTACTATCTAACTAAGTAAAATTCTAAGGCACTACAAGGAAGACACACTTCTTTGAAAGCAACTTTCACTTGGTTGCTTTCTATTATATATTTCACAAAATAAAATATGTAAACACAAATGTCATGTGAAAATTTCTCAAACAAATAATCACAAATTTTCACGTTTAGTTGTCTAAATAATCTCAAAATCACTTAAAAAAATGTTTGTATATTTTCTAAGAGTCTCTTTGAGATTCTTTTGAAAATACCACTTTGACATCCATTGATTTTTTCATCAAAATCAATTTGAAGATGTCAATTTTTTTTAATCACTTTAAGTCTCCAACAGCTATTTCACTTATGGCTTTGAGAAATTCAAATCAAAATTGTGTAACAAAAAATCTACACAATAATGAGAAATATTTGGGAGTTACAAATTTGTAGCTGATTTTATAACTCCAAAATATGTCACGTTTGGGCACACACATGTGTTGTAACGACCCAAATTTACTAATAAGGCTTAAGGGCCTTGATTAGTGTGCCGGGAGGGCATAATTAGATTATATGTGATTTAATGATTTAAAAGCATGTTATATGACTATTTGAATATTTGTGATGCATGACTATGTGTATTAGTATGCATGTAGGCCCTGATTAGGTTAGAAGGGCATAATCGTAATTGTGTCCCGTTGATGGCATAACTGTATATATATGTGATAAATTGTCGAGACCACATTATTATGTGGATATATTTGTAATCTGTGACTCAACATGATCCTAGTGAGCGGTTTAGCGAAAAAGTCACGGCAGGGATTTATACCTGGCTCAGGGCGAGCCTGGGGTTATTTCTTGGAATTTAGAGAATATATTGGGGTCAATTTTGACATTGAGGAATATAGTTGGTGATTATTTAGGTTTCGGGAGGTAAGTGGTAAATATTAGAGACACTCGAGGAATTAGCAGAAATTGGGTGAAATGACCAAAATGCCCCTAGGTGGATTAAAAGGCTTAGGAATTATGGGAGGGTATTGTGGTCATTTGGCTTATAAGGGATAAATGTTATTAGGCTTTATACTTAGTGGATTGTGTAGAAAGGGTTGGAATTATGAAGGAAAGAAAGGAAAGAGAAGAAAGACGAGAAGGAAAAAGGGAAATTAGGAGTCTATTTCTCTCTCTCTCGGTTTAAGCTTTTCTTCACCATTTCTTGAGGTCTTTTGGGGTAGAAACTCAGGGAGATTCAGAGCAGAGCTTGAGGCTCGGATCCTTGTTCTAGTTTGAGGATTTGGCAGAGCAATCCATCCATTTGAGGTAAAGTTCAGGGTAGTTTTTAAGTTTCTAGTTCTTGGTATTGTTGTGGATTTTGAGCTGAGTTTTGGTGGGGAATTTTAGGGAAATTGAAGCTAAGCTTTGAGGAGGTGAAGGCCAAGATAGTGAGGAGGATAACCTAGGCTAAGCTCATCCAGCAAAAGGTAAGGAATTCTAGTTCAAGTTCTGTGGTTTCAGTTGTTGTTTTTGTTGAGTTTCTGAACTTTAGGTTCAGCTATGGTGAATTCCTTGTTTAAGGGTGCATGTGATTGGGTTATGTGTGGTTGGGATGTTTAGGATGATTTGAGGATGTTGGTAGGCTTGTTTTTATATTTGGTTGAAGTTTGGAAGAGTTTTGGTAAGGTTTGGCTCGGGGAAAATCGAAGGAGGAAAATGGAGGGTTTGCTGTGCTGTGACTAGCGCTACAGCGCTAGCCATTGGGCGCTGTAGCGCTACCCTGTTTCCAGGAAGGGGTTTTTGGGTTATTTTCAAGGGTTTTTGCTCGGGGGTTCGGGGTTTGATTCCACCACCCCGGTTGGTGGAATTAGGGCTTCTCGAGGGCTCGGGATTGGTCCCGAGGCTAGGTTTTGGACTTGAGGTTTGATGATGATTCTGATCTATGGTTGTGACTAGGTGTGCACTAGGGCTCAAGAGGGATCGTGCTTGAGGATCACTTGAACAAAGCTAGTGAATCTAAAGGTAAGAAAACTGCACCCGAGTATGTGTTTGTGATGGGACTAAGAGCTCCCTATATCTGTATAATGTCATAGATGGTATTATGCCATGGGACATGTGATAAACGACCAAAGGGTGCCGTAAATTATACTTGTGCACAGGGCGCGACTCAACCACTGGTAGCCGAGGACAGCATAATATTCACTGAGCTTGGTTTATGCGGGCAGGAGTCAGTGGGATAAATAGAGGGTGCGGCCTAAGGGCATTAACCCTAGTTATCATATGTGGATTGATTGTTGATATGAAGTGATATACTTGTTATGGTGAATATTTGATTAACATGAATGCTTAAACTGTTGAGTACATGCTTATGCGGTATGATTTATCTGATTGTCTTTTGAGTGAGTGTGCTCTACTATTGTGTTTTCTTGCTGGGCCTTGGCTCACGGGTGCTACGTGGTGCAGGAAAAGGCAAGGGCAAGTTGGACCAATCCTGAGATGGAGAGCTGCAGGGCTGAATGTACATAGTCAGCTGTTCGGCCGCCACGACGGAGGAGTGGAACAAGACGAGAAATGCTTAACTGTATGCTTCGCCTTAGAATGGTTGGTCACTGTATTTAAATCTTGAATCTTTTGTAAACAGTCTTTAACTTATTACTTTTGGGATCACATGTAAAAAGAATTTTTTTTATTTATAAGAAATACAGCTTTTGAGACCAAAATCTTTTAACCCTAGTTCGACTGTAGTTACAGTAACACGTTTTGAATTAAATGACTTGATTAGCGAGTCTTGCACCTTTATAAACACACAGTGTATCGGTCCTGGTTATCTAGGGCGTTACATGTGTCCAATTTTGTGACTCTCAATAATATGTTACAAGGTGTGACAAATCACATTTTGTCACATTATTTAATATAACATTATATTATTTAAAATAATATAAAAATTAACTCTAAAATAGGAAGGGAATTGTAACGCCCTACTGCCACAGAGACCGTTACGGTGAGAATTTTAAACAGTGCTAAACTCGCTAATCGAGTCATTTGGCCATAATCGTGTAACTAAGTATGATTAGCGGTTTAGTGTTAAATTTTTTGGTTAAGATACAACGTTTCACTAAAACGTTTACAGTATACATTGGGATCCCAAAATATAATTTAAAGGTTAACTACAACAAAAGTGTAACGCCCTGGTTACCCCAGAACAGTTACGGTGAACCGGAAATTTGACCCGCTACCCGAGTCATTTGGTTAAAAACGTGCTCTAAGTGTGATTAACAGGTTAAGGTGAAAAAAACCAATAAAAAGGACATGGATATTTTTCATTGCAAACTGAGCAGTTTGCAATGAAAAATATCCATGTCCTTTTTATTAGTTTTTTTCACCTTAACCTGTTAATCACACTTAGAGCACGTTTTTAACCAAATGACTCGGGTGGCGGGTCAAATTTCCGGTTCACCGTTCATCGTAATTGTTCTAGGGTAACAAGGGCGTTACAACTTGGTATTAGAGCAATGCCAAGGTTAGGGTTCCTGTAGACTGGATGGGCATGTACACACAGCACTGAAGTCAAGCTCGACTCATGGTTTGGTAACTATTTATGTAGTTATATGCATGACTGCTTAAATACAGCATATATGCTTTACTTGTACGCATGAAGCACTATGTTAAACCCTTGCCCTGAAATATTATATCCTCAGCAACTGTGTGCTTATTAGTACTGGGAATTGCTGGAACATACCTATAAGTATGATTGACTATGAAATATTATGTGATACATGCTGAGTGCAAAATGCTATAAACATTTATCTCCTTGTATATCTGTATGACTGTGGAATGTGATAATTGTCTGTTTGTTCTTGGACCGTAAGGCGGCAATAGGTTTAGTTATTACTACCAGACTGGCCGTATTGATCATTATTTCAGCAAGGTATCAGTGACAGAAATATGAATCCAGAGCAGACAGATACTACAGCTGGCTAGAGTGATCAGGGCCAGAATAATAATAATAGCTAGGGTCAGGAAAATGACCAGTCTCAGATTCCACAGCCAATTCCTGTAAACTGGCAGCAAATAGTCAGTGATTTGCAGGCTACTATATTAAAACAGGGGGAAGAGCTTCGTCTCTTGAAACAATAGCAAGGGTCTGCAGTGGCCAGTGGATCAGAGGCACCTCCTATGTCGGTACCAGCAGCTGGGCAGCGGCCTGAGGTTGGAAATAAATGGGAGCCTCTTTATGAAAGGTTCAGGAAGCAACAACCTCATGTATTTGAGGGCAGTGCAGATCCTGCCAAAGCTGAACAATGGATGAGCATGATTACCACTATCCTTGACTTTATGAGGGTATTTGGTAATGAGAGGGTGGCATGTGCCACCTATATGTTTCGGGAGGATGCTCGGATTTGGTGGGAAGTGATTACCCAAACCAAGAATGTGAATGCTTTGACTTGGGAAGAGTTTCAGACTCTATTCAATGAAAAATATTATAATGATGCTATTAGAGTGGCGAAGGCCGAGGAGTTTATTAGGCTACTTCAGGGGAACTTATCAGTTACTGAGTATGCCTTGAAGTTCGATCGTTTGGCAAAGTTTGCCAAGGAGCTGGTGCCCACTGATGGGACTAGGAGAGAGAGATTATTGCAGGGGCTATAGCCCAGGTTAGCCCGAGATGTACGCATCACCACTATGGCAGGGGTTACTACCTATGCACAGGTGGTTGAGAAGGCACTCACAGCTGAGAGTGCAAAGATCAAGATTTGGCGTCACAGTGCAGCCAGAAAGGAATTCAGGAGGCCAGGACCTCCATTTGTGGGTTCAGGTAGGGGTGTTGGCCCCAGTGATCAGAAGAGGAAGGTTCCTGACACCTTCCCAGTTCCAGGTCCTGACAGGCGGCCGCGTGGTATTTCTATGGGCAGTCTAGGTGGTGGTGAAGCCTGGAAGTCTTATCCCGAGTGCCCTAGATGCAAGAGGCATCACTTGGGAGAATGTAGGGCAAAGGCCTGCTTATCTTGTGGAGCAGTAGGTCATCTTAAAAAGGATATCCCTAAGGCAAAAAAAGAAGAACCCAGAAAAGCGAACAGCTCAGCCCCAGCTCGAGTGTTCGCGTTGACTCAAGCAGAAGCTGAGGCTTCTCCATCAGTTGTTACAGGTCAGCTTCTTAGTGCTGGAACCCCTTATAATGTGTTAATTGACTCTGGTGCTACACATTCCATTGTTGCTAGTAGTGTTATTGATAGATTGTGTAGACCTTGTGATTTTTATGCTGTGGGGTTTGGTACCTTGTTACCCACTGGAGAGTTAGTGGTATCCAGGAGGTGGGTCAGATCTTTGCCAGTGACAGTAGAGGGCAGAGAGTTATCAGTGGATTTAATAGAGTTGGTTATGACTGACTTTGATATGATACTGGGTATGGATTGGTTGGCAAAGTATGGGGCAACTATTGATTGCAGAAGGAAGATGGTCACCTTTGAGCCTGAAGGTGAAGATCCTTTTGTGTTTGTTAGTGCTGTGCATGGTGTTGCTCTATTTTTATACACGCAAGTGCATGTATCGTACAAGTAGTACTCACACAGGTTAGGTCGAACCCAAGGGAATTGCAGCCAAGTACTAGCCAAATTGGATTTATATTTCTATTTGGCGACAATAAAAATTGGTTTGTAAAATTAAAATGACAGAAAACAAAACAAGCGAAACAACAAATAAAAAATAAGGGTTTGACAATGGATGTGAAGTTAGGAATATGATTTCAATTGCTTCGATTACCCAATTGTTAACACTAGTCAACTATTCTTCTTCCTCCAATGAGATGACAGATTATAAAATCTCCTAAACTCTTTTCAGATCATTTAGATACTAAATTGCATTGTCAACTATTGCAATTCTGAAATAGTACAACAAACAATTCGCATTAAGCAATAATCTACAAGTCACATAAGCTATGCGAATACTTTCGTTTCGCATCAAAACCTATGTTCATTCATTTAGAGCATTCCTAATATTCACTTTTCAGATTTCACATTAGGATCATGAATCATGCTTAAGGTGATCAATCTCAAACATACATTAAGCACAAAAATGAACAAATCACATAAACAAGGAACAAGAAATAATCAAATAGCATTAACCATGGGATAATCTCAGTCAATATCCATCAAATCCCTAATTAGAAGTTTAGCTCATAATCTCAATATTTATATCCATAATCAAACTAAACATAAACAATAACATAGGAAATTAAAGAAAAAGAGAATGAAACTAGATGGGGAATTGTCACAGATCGCCCACGCTTGCTCCAAAATTCATCTTCTCTTGTTTTTCCCCTCTTTCTTTCTATCTGCCTTCTCAAAATCGCGATCCCCTTTTTCAAAATGGAGACCTCATTCTATATCTTTCCAAAATGACGAAATTGCCCTTAAAAATTCTGAGGTGTACGGACGCCAGCGCCGCGGCGCCAATTCCTGCGCCGCAGCCCTTCTCAAAAATTGCCAAATCTTAAGTTTCTGGAAAGGGGCTCACCGCGGCTCTAATACGCAAGAGAGCCGCGGCACCAATTCTTGCGCCGCGGCCCTAATTAAAATTCTGCTTTTATGGATCTGATGAGCAGAGTGTTCAAGGATTACTTAGACTAGTTTGTGATCGTCTTTATTGATGACATTCTGGTATATTCTCAGTCAGAGTCAGAACATGAGCATCATTTGAGGTTGGTTCTACAGAGACTGAGAGAACACATACTGTTTGCTAAGTTCAAGAAGTGTGAGTTCTGGTTGTCTCAGGTATCCTTTCTTGGACATATTGTCAGTAAGGAGGGGATTAAAGTGGATCCAGCAAAGATCGAAGCGGTCAGAGATTGGCCAAGGCCAAAGAATGCTTCTGAGGTTAGAAGCTTCATTGGATTAGCAGGGTATTATAGACATTTTGTGGAAGGGTTCTAAAAAATTGCTAGTGCTTTGACCGAGCTGTGATAACTCTACAAAATGGAGTTATTTTACCACTTTTTATGTGCTAATTGTTGCTTAATTCTTGAGTTTTTAATTGATTTATTAAGTTTTTAAGTAATTTTGAATTTATTAGGTTTGTTTTGATTTTATATATTTTTGTGTGTTTTTATAGTTATTTTGTTGTAAAATATTGTAGCTAATTATTTAAATTATTTGTTATCCCAAAAATTTGAAAATGATGATGTGGCAATAAAATTGACATGTGGCATGGATTAGTTGGGTGATCTGGCTTAGCAATAGCCCAATGCATCAATGAAGAGTTTGGACTGCTTGAGAGATGTCATAATCAAGCCAAATGCACCCAAGGGGAATACTTGGGTTAAGGTATGCTTGGCTCGGACCCTAGTCCGAGGAGGAGCCTAAGTGCTTGGCTCGGACCCTAGTCCGAGGTGATGCCCAAGTCATTGGCTCGGACCCTAGTCCGAGGTGATGCCCAAGTCATAGGCTTGGACCCTAGTCCGAGGTGATGCCCAAGTCCTTGGCTCGGACCCTAGTCCGAGGAGAGGCCACAAGTCATTGGGTCGGACCATGGTCCGAGGAGAGGCCAAGTCATTGGCTCGGACCCAAGTCCGAGGAGAGGCCCCATGCATGGCTCATACCTTGATCCGAGGAGGCCAAGGGAGTGCATGGCTCGTACTTTGATCCGAGGAGGCTAAGGGAGAGCATGGCTCGGACCCTAGTCCGAGGAGCCCCAAGGCTTGTGGCTCGGACCCTAGTTCGAGGAGAAATCCAAGGAGTATGGCCCATATGCATGTGTCCAGCATGCATATGTCTGACCAGCACTTGTGTGTATCCTGCATGCATGTGTTCGACCAGAAGAAGATATTCATCAAACAAATGGACCAGACTATGTCAAATTCCCAGAAACGGCTTCAGCAAGAATCGGTCTGGGCACCACGGGAATCTCTCATTCCTCACTCAAATTGAGGAATCTGTTGTATTTTGAATATTTTGTGTAATTTAAATATAATATAAATAATAGAATATCTCGATTCTAGAGGGATATCAGTTTAGGATCCCAAGCCTATAAATAGAGGGTTAATGGGATCAGAAAAGGACTTTTTGGCAATTGGAGATTTGGTCTGAGTTCTAGAGAGAGAAAGTGCGTTTTTCTTGAGAGAGAACCCTTTTTGTATTCCTATTTACACTGAAGAAACTCAGTTGACACTGGTTCATCTGATCTTGAGTGTGGATAAAATATTAAAATCTCTAAGTGGATTAGGCTATTACCGACTGATCGGGGCTGAACCACTATAAAATCTCTTGTGTTATTTACTTTTCTTGATTAAATTGTCTGTGTCGTTTAACTTCTCTTGAAGCTTCATCGTTTTTGACGTTCTCACGTCGTTGGCTAAAAACACAATCAACATTATTGTTGTTTAGTTTGGGGTAAAAAAAATGTTGTTTTATTGAAACTAAATATTAAATATAAATTAAGTTATAATTAATATTTTCAAAGAATTAACTTGATCTATTTTATAGTGAAAATATGTTATTATGATTTATTTTATGTTTATTTTGTTAGGGAATTTGATGTATTTTTGTGCTTAAAAGACAAGGATAGAAAGGTAAAAAAAGAGAAGGAAAAAGTGGCATTTTTGAAACACTTTCAGCCAACCAAGCACCAGCCCAAACGCCAGGCCCACATCCCCCATCAGCAGCAGCTTCTCAGGCCCAACGGGCCCCTGCCCAGTTGCCTCCTTTGGCCCACGAAGCAATGCCTAACAGCACCTTTCGGCTAGCAGCATCCATTCGCCCCACCTGCTGCCTCCCGAAGTCACCAGCCATCTCATTTCCCCTTCCCAGCCACCTGTCGCCAGCTGTCAACCACCTCACAAGACTTCAGCAGCTTCATTCCCAGCAGCTGCCCATCCAGGCCCCAGCCGTACACCAGGCCCTACTGCCCAGCCCCCATCCATGCCTCAAATTCTTGAGCCCAACAATGTCTCTTTGTCCTTGTGTCTAAAAATGCCATATTTTTACCCCACTTTCTACAGATTTTTACCCAAACTCATCATCACTCCTACAAATTTACCCCTATATGTCATATTATTCATCATTTCAAATTTAATTTAATCAATTTAATTAATTTAAATTGATTATTTTAAACACTTTTTTGGCTATAAATAAAGGAGTTTGTGTCCATTTTGAAAGAGAGGTTACCATACCAAAAATTCTACACATTTCAAAAACCTCTCTATTCTCTTCATCTTCTTCTTCTTTTTGGTTATTTTCTATGTATTTTTAGAGGAAAAATTTGGGGGTTCATCCTCCAAATTTTCCTATTTATGTTTGTAATTTTTAGTTTGTATTTGCTATTCTAGTTATGTGTTTCTAATCTTTTTAAGATTATTAAGGTGATGATGAAACAATTTATAACTAGATATTATTTATTTTGTATGTTGATTTCCCATTTTGTGCAACAAAGTTTATGGATTTTTCTTGTTCAAATATCTTCTTTCATCTTAAATATCATGTATTTTGGATTGTTAGCACATATTTACACTTTGTTCTTCATGAGTGCAAAAACATAATATTCTTTGTGTAAGATGTGTCATTAAATTGTACACATCCATGCTTAGAACAAAAATATTATGTTTTGCCTTATAAATAATGTTCATTGATTTATTTGTTATTTCATTAGATTGATTTACACTAAATGCTTTGAAATTATAATTTTGAAAAGTGAAGAAAAATCTTATCTTTTTAGAAATAATTTGTGCTTAAAATTATAAATCTATTTAGAAAATGATAGTTTGATTTATTTTAACTATCACTAAAACTTGGGAATCAATGTACTTATAAATATTATTGAACTTGTATTTTGAGGATTCTATTATCTTAATAATCTTATTTTACCATCTTGTTTGCAATTATTAATTTAGTAATATATATTGTCTTTAATTTCTTTATTATTATATTTTATTTTATTTTTATTGTTACAAATTCTCATCAATCTTTGGAACTATGTTAGAATTTATTAATTTTGGTTAGAATTTATTTTTATTTATTGTCCATATACGATTCGTGCGCTTGCGAGTTATAAATATTTAAAACATACCCGATTTGGGTCCATCAAGTTGACACGCAAGAGCCAGAAATTTGTGTGGTCAGATTAATGTGAGAACAGCTTCCAGGAACTGAAGCAGAGGTTAAGTTCAGCTCCGATCCTGAGTCTTCCGACAGGTCAGGAGAAGTTTGTGATTTACTGTGATGCTTCTCATCAAGGATTGGGCTGTGTTTTGATGCAATCAGAGAAGGTAATTGCTTATGCTTCTCGTCAGTTGAAGGAGTATGAAAAGATGTATCCTACTCATGATTTAGAATTAACAGCTGTGGTCATTGCTTTGAAGATATGGAGGCACTATCTCTATGGAGAGAAGTGTGAAATTTATACAGACCACAAGAGCCTGAAGAACTTCTTCACCCAGAAAGACCTGAATATGAGGCAAAGGCGTTGGCTGGAATTAGTAAAAGATTATGATTGTGAGATCCTGTATCATCCAGAAAGCCAACGTGGTAGCTGATGCTTTAAGCCGGAAGGGTCCGGGACAAATTCATGGTATGAGGCTGATAGCCAGGGAGGTAGCAGATGATATGACCAGAGCTGGTATAGAGTTGCTGGTGGGCCAGTTGGCTAACATTACGCTACAGTCTACACTGTTAGAGAGAATTAAGGAGGGTCAGCTGAGTGATCCACAGTTGATCAAGATTAGAGAGGATGTTCTGGCTGGAGTGTCCAGAGATTATTCAGTGTCTGAGCTAGGCTTGTTGAGATACAAGGGGCAGATATGTGTTCTGTTAGACACTGCATTGAGGTGAGAGATTCTGGATGAATCTCATACTACACCTTACTCTTTGCATCTAGGCACCACGAATATGTATCAAGATGTGAGATCGTTGTATTGGTGGCCGGGGATGAAGAGAGATGTAGTAGAGTATGTGGCTAAGTGCTTGACATGTCAACAGGTCAAGGCTGAGCATCAGAGGCCGGCAGGGCAACTGCAGCCTCTGGATATCCCAGAGTGGAAGTGGGAAGACATCACAATGCATTTTTTGTGGTGGGCTTACCCAGGACTGTTGGTCAGCATGATTCTATTTGGGTGATAGTGGATCGCTACACCAAGTCAGCTCACTTTCTACCAGTGAGGACTACTTATACAGTTGACCAGTATGCAGATCTCTATGTGAGAGAGATCGTGCGCCTCCATGGTGCGCCTAGGTCGATCGTGTCAGATCGAGACCCTACTTTTACTTCCAAGTTCTGGGGGAGTTTGCAGAAAGCCATGGGGACACAATTGAAGTTCAGTACTACTTATCATCCTCAGACAGATGGGCAATCTGAGAGGACGATCCAGATATTGGAAGACATGCTGAGAGCGTGTGTGCTGGACTTTGGTGGATCTTGGAGTAAGTATCTGCCTTTGATAGAATTCTCCTACAACAACAGTTATCAGTCTACCATTAGGGTTGCACCTTATGAGATGCTGTATGGTAGGAAAATGCAGATCTCCCATTCATTGGGATGAGACAGGTGAAAGGAGATACTTAGGTCCTGAGGTAGTTCAGAGGACCAATAAGGCCATAGAGAAGATTAGAGCCAGAATGCTTACTTATCAGAGTAGACAGAAGAGCTATGCAGATCCCAAACGCAGGAACGTGGAGTTCCAGGTAGGAGACTTTGTCTTCCTTAGAGTCTCACCATGGAAAGGGGTGCGAAGGTTTGGGAGGAAAGGCAAGCTGAGCCCAAGAAATGTAGGTCCATTTGAGATCCTAGAGAGGGTTGGTCAGGTGGCTTACAAGTTGGCTTTGCCTCCGGCGTTATCGGTCGTGCATAATGTATTTCATGTTTAAGCTCTTCGGAGGTATGTGCCTGATGTTAATCATATTCTGAGCTATGAAAATCTGGAGCTTGAGGCAGATCTCACCTATGAGGAACAGCCTGTCCAGATACTCGACAGAAAAGATAAGGTCCTCAGGAATAAGACGATACCTTTGGTTAAGGTATTGTGGAGGAACAGCAAGGTCGAGGAAGCGACCTGGGAGCTGGAGTCCGACATGCAGAGTCAGTATCCCGAGTTGTTCAGGTAAATTTCGAGGACGAAATTTCTGTAAGGAGGGAATAGTTGTAATGCCCCGAATTCTCCGGTATAGTTTAATGGCGGGATTAGTAGGTCGGGAGGGCCACATCTGTTTAGTTGTGCCATTAAATGATATTATGCATGTATATGTGAATTATATTATAATATGATCTTAAATACATGCATGTGGGTCCACATTTTAATTACAGGGGTGTGATGGTAATTTGGCCCGTTGAGGGTATAATTGTATAATTGTATGCATGTCGATGATATGTGTTGAGACCACATTATAATGTGGGTTTGTTCGAGCTATTCGGCATGAGACGATCCTGGAATATTAATTAGCGGTCTAGTCACAACAGGTTTAAGTGCGAGGCTCGTGTTGAGTTCCGGGGTGATGTTAATGATTAGAGCATTACCGGGAATTAAAGGGTAACGAGATGTGAATTATTGGTGTTTGAGGTTTTTGAGAATAGCGGGAATTGGAGAGCATTAATTATGATTAACGAGATAGGAGGAAAGTACCAAATATGCCCTTGGGAGCCTTTAGAAACTATTAATTGACCTAGGGGTAAAATGGACATTTCACCCCTAGGATAGATATATTTAGTGTTGGCTGAAAGAAGGAAGTAAAAACAGAGTAAGTTTCTGAGTTCTCCCGTACCTTCTTCTCTTCACCTTTCTTTGTGATTTTTGAACCAATCTTGAGGATTCTAGCTTGGGAAGCAAGCCTTGGGAGTTTAGGAGTGTGTTCCTCCATTGAAGAGCATCATAGGCTGAGCTTTGGGTAATTTTCTAACCATGGAATTCTCTGGTTTGCCCTGTTTTAGCTTTGTTTTGCAGCTGTGATTTCTATGGTGAATACTTGGTTTTGTTGGGAGTTTTGGCTAGGGTTCCTATGCTTGTGATGTTTGGGGTGTGTTAGAATGGTTTTTGGGTTCATTTGGCATCAAGAATGGGATTTGGAAGCTTGGGAATCAGGTTAGAATCGAAGGAGTTGAAGAAGTTCGGTTCAGGGAAGTGTTGGTCTGGAGGTAGCGCTATAGCTGCCACCCTAGGGCGCTACAGCGCTCCTCAGGAGGCTTTTTGGCATATTAGTGGTTCTGAGTATAGCGCTGGGGGGCTAGGGGTTGAGCGCTGTAGCGCTACCCTGTTCCTTCTAAGTCCCGTTTTGAGTGTTTTTAAGGGTTTTTGACTTGGGATTTCAATCCTTAAGGCCCGGGATCGAATCTACTCACCGTGTGGGCATGTTTCGAGGTTCCGAGAGTGGTGCTTAGGTTAAGACCCTATCTATGTTGATTTTCATTAATGGAGGTTATAATTAGTTGTGATTAGGTAACCGCTAAGGAACTAAAAGATCGATCGTTCTTAGGGGACGTCCTGAAGTAAGAAAATTGAACCCTATGTATATATGACATGCGTGATTGTTATTGAGGCGTGAGATATTGGATGAGTCCCACACTACGTCGTACTCTCTTCATCCGGGTACCACGAAGATGTATCAGGATCTACGAACGTTATACTGGTGGCCCGGGATTAAGAGGGATGTAGTTGAGTATGTATCTAAATGTCTAATCTGTCAACAGGTTAAGGCTAAGCATCAGCGACCAGCGGGATTGCTGCAGCCTTTGGGTATCCTAGAGTGGAAGTGGGAGGATATTATGATGGATTTCGTGGGAGGATTACCCAGGACAGTTGGACTTCATGACTCGGTATGGGTGATAGTGGATAGATACACCAAGTCAGCTCATTTCCTACCAGTTAGGTCAACTTATACTGTGGAGCAGTATGCAGAGCTGTATGTGAGGGAGATAGTTCGTCTCCATGGGGTTCCAAAGTCTATTGTATCTGATCGAGACCCTATCTTTACCTCTAAGTTCTGGGGAGCTCTGCAGAAACCCATGGGGACTCAGTTGAAGTTTAGCACAGCTTTTCATCCTCAGACTGATGGACAGTCTGAGAGGACGATTCAGGTATTGGAGGACATGCTTAGGGCATGTGTGATTTACTTTGAGGGTTCGTGGAACAAGTATCTTCCATTGGTTTAGTTTTCATATAACAACAGTTATCAGTCCACGATTGGAGTGGCTCCTTATGAGATGTTGTATGGAAGAAAGTGCAGATCGCCTATTCATTGGGATGAGATGGGTGAGAGAAGGTATTTAGGGCCAGATATAGTTCAGAAGACTAATGAGGCCATTGAAAAGATTCGAGCTAGGATGCTTGCCTCACAGAGTAGACAGAAAAGCTACGCTGACCCTAAGCGTAGGAACGTGGAGTTCCAGGTCGGGGACCACGTGTTTCTACGAGTTTCACTGTTGAGGGGTGTGAGGAGGTTTGGAGTGAAGGGCAAGCTGAGCCCTCGGTTTGTTGGACCCTTTGAGATTCTGGAGAGAGTTGGGCAGGTTGGCTTATAGGCTGGCCTTGCCACCGTCCTTATCAGGGGTTCATAACGTGTTTCACGTCTCTGTGTGAAGTATGTTTCTGATACTACACATGTGTTGAGGCATGAGGACTTGGAGCTGCAGGCAGACTTGTCCTATGAGGAGAGACCAGTTCAAATTCTGGATCGGAAGGATAAGGTTTTGCGGAATAAGACGATTCCATTAGTGAAAGTACTATGGAGGAATAACAAGGTCGAGGAAGCGACCTAGGAGCTAGAGACGGCGATGCGGGATCAGTATCCCGAGCTATTCAGGTAAATTTCGAGGACGAAATTCTCATTAGGAGGGGATAGTTGTAACGACCCAAATTCGCTAATAAGGCTTAAGGGCCTTGATTAGTGTGCCAGGAGGGCATTACCAGAATAATTGTGATTTAATGAATAATTATGTGTTTAATAATGTTTACATGATAATTGAATAATATGTGGTAATGTGATATGTGATATATGTGAGAACCACATTATTATGTGGACAGGTTCGTTGAGTACGACTCAAGACGATTCTAGGGTCAGATAGCGGGAAAAGTCACAATGGAGTTTAAGATTTGACTTTGGAGAAGTCGGGGATATTTTTAGATAGCGGGTAGCGATTTGGACTATCGGGACATGAAAGTAAATATATGGAGATATATTTGAGGTTAGAATGTCTAGGCGGGAATATTGGGGGATTTTACCATTTTGGCCTCGGGGACGGTTCCGGCCCCCGAGCCTCGGGATTAACTTAACAAATAAGTTAGACTTGAGGAAGTCTTTAGAAAACATAAACCGACTAACACTTAGGCTCTCTTTCTCTCTCACGCACAAGGAAACACAAAAGAAACACATAGAAAATCAAAGGGGGAAACAAGCTGGAATTCTGAGATTTGAGATGAGGAATTTAAGGTTTAGCTCAGGGATTTATCAAGCATTAGAACAGGGGTTAAGGTAAGTATTTAACTCTGTTTTCTGTGGTTGAATTAAGAGTTTAAGCTGGGTTTTAGTAAAGTGTTGAAACAAGTTTAGTTGTGATGTTCTAAGGCAGAATTAAGAGGGGAACTTGGGAGCTTAGCTTGGCCACAGCTTGGTGAAGTGATTCAACAACAAAGGTGAGTCTCTACTCCTGGTTTAGAGGTTTTTCATTGAGTTTGATGGCTGGTTTGTGTGTGTTTTAACACTTGGGTTTCAGAAATTGAAATGAAGAGGTTGGAGTGTGTTAGGCTGTGTTTTATTGGGAATTATGCTGTTTAGATCATGCTAAAGAGGTTGGGAATTAATTGGTTAAGAGTTGGGGAGTTTTGGGATGGTTTAAGGTGAAGTTTTGAGCTTTAGATTGGTGAAAAATCTGGGTTCGAAGGGGAGGGCCGCAGCTCTGTTCTAGAGCGCCGCGGCCCTAGCATGCAAAGAAGGCAAGGAGGTTCGGCCAAGGGGGTGCGCCGCGGTACCTAAGGCAAGGGCCGCGGCGCGTGTGTGGTTCAGAGTGGGGATAGTTTTTGTTTTGGGGAAGGGCCACGGCTAGGCTTTGGGGGCCGCAGCCCTTGGTTGCACACTTGGGATTTTGAGGGTTTTAATCATGGGTGAGTGGTCTTGGGTGCTCGGGTTTG
Source organism: Humulus lupulus (assembly GCF_963169125.1). Classification (NCBI taxonomy): domain Eukaryota; kingdom Viridiplantae; phylum Streptophyta; class Magnoliopsida; order Rosales; family Cannabaceae; genus Humulus; species Humulus lupulus. The sequence goes on from NC_084793.1 coordinate 18,578,884, forward strand.
GCTTCACCACCGTGCTTGGTGGAATTAGGAGTCCCGGGAGTTAGTTTTGTAATTGGGAACCTATATTTGATTATTTATGAAACCCTATGCTTTGGTTGTGGTTAGGTGATAAAAGCTTAGGCTCGGGAACGAATCGTGCTTGAGGGACGTTGCTCGTAATTCGATAACCGTACAGACAAAAGGTAAGAAAATTGCACCTGGTTAAAAATATGTGACAGGACTAAGGGTTCCCTATCGTTGACGCTTGAAAGTTGGTATTATGCCATGCAAGCCATTTAGTGGACCAACGGCCTAAGGGTGACAAGGGTCTCACTAGCGCATAGGGCGCGGCTCGGACACTGGTATCCGAGGACAGCTTATTATGCACTGAGCTTGGTTTAAGCGGGCCAGAGTCAGTGGGTTAAATAGAGGGTGCGGTCTAAGTCGCCGGCCCTGAATATTCTGTAATATGAATGTTTTATGAGATAGAATGTGTCTTGGATTGATTTGTATATGTTGATTATCTATTGTGGAATGTCTAATAAGTATACATGCTTACTGAGCTATTTGTCTGTTGTAGTTGTTTGAGTTATCTGTAATGTTTTCTTGCTGGGCCTTGGCTCACGGGTGCTACGTGGTGCAGGTAAAGGCAAGGGCAAGTTAGATCAGCCCTAACTGGAGAGCTCAGCGTGCGGAATGTACATAGCCAGGTGCTCGACCGCCACGGTTGAGATCTAAGCAAGGACGTGGAACCTGAAGACTGTCTGTTTTGGCCTAAGTATGGCTAGTGGTTCCTCATGTATTTTTGGGAGTCTGTAAACTTTCTTTAACTTTGTTTTTGTATGGGATCCCATGATACTACAGTTTATGTAGGCTAAATGAGTCTTTTGAGACCAAAACCTTTTTAACCTTAGCTCTTACATGTTTAGCGGCACGATTTCAAACTAATGACTTGACTAGCGAGTCGTACACCTTTATAAGTACACGGTGTAGCGGTCTTGGCTATCCAGGGCGTACAGGTCATGAGGAAGGTTATGTTGGTGACCATTCATCATACATCTATCCTGTTCAAACTTATGAAAGATTCACTTACCAGTTAAGCCCGAGTGACCCTATCATCACATGGCTAGAGAGGGCTGCACCCACTTTTGTGACTGTCACCTATTTGTTTGGACTGGTGGTACTGAGTGATTATTACGATCATTGTTGATATTATATCATGTTTTATTATGCTTTTCTTGCTGGGCCTTGGCTCATGGGTGCTATGTGGTGCAGGTAAAGGGAAAGAAAAGCTCACCCAGCCTTGAGTGGAGAGCTTAGGTGGTGATGTGTACATATGCGGCCGCTTGACCACCACGGCCAAGGCGTTCTCAGAGGAACTAGGGGGTTTACCCTATTTTTGCCGCTTAGATCGGCGGGGTTGTAAATTTGAAACAGTAATGACTATTTTGTACTGAGAACAACTTGTAAATGTTTTGATTAGCTCTGCAGAGCAGTTTGCAATGAAAAATATCCATTTCCTTTTTATTAGTTTTCCTCCTTAACTTGTTAATCATACTTAGAGCACGTTTTTAACCAAATGACTCGGGTAGCGGGTCAAATTTCTGGTTCACCGTTCACTGTAACTCTTCTGGGGTAACCAGGGCGTTACAAAAAGATTTACAACCAACAGACCTAAGCAGAAAAATAGGGTTTAACCCTAGTTCCTCTTTAAACCCTCAGCCGTGGTGGTCGAGCAGCCGCATATGTACACATCGTCACCTAAGCTCTCCAACTCAAGAATGGTCCAACTTTCTTTTGCCTTTACCTGCACCACATAGCACCCGTAAGCCGAAGTTCAGCAAGAAAACTCAATATGCTCATGAATAGGTAATAACATGTTACTAATTCATAATAGGCATGCCTAGCAATAATAGCCCTATTCATGCATGCAAATAAATCCAAATAAGGATTTTGGGCCATGCCTTTGTATGGATGACTTATGGGCCTTGCCCTTTGTATAGATGGTTTATGGGCCCTGCCCTTTTCATTGATGACTATCAAGTCATAAAGAAATTAGATGGCCAATGTGTCCATCTAAAATAAGTGACAATTAAGTCACACACCGGGGTCCGTACCCTAATCAGATGAGTGAATATCACCTTATGATTTTGATAATCACATTGGGGCTTATAGCCCAAATCAGATGAGTAAGTTACACTTTGGGCTCCGCACCCTAATCAGATGAGTGATTATGGAGTTACAAACTTGGGCCTTGCACCTTTATCAGATGAGTGACTATGGAGTCACAAACTTTAATCAGATGAGTGACTATGGAGTCACAAACTTGAAACAGATGAGTGACTGTAATGCCCCAAATTTTCCTAATAAGCTTTAGGACCTTGATTAGGAGGCCGGGTAGGCCATAATTGTGATAATATGCTATTAAATGATAATATGCATGTTTAGGTGTATTAAATATGCATGTGAACCCATTTTTGAGTAATTGGGTGACTTTCATATTTTGCTCATTTCAGGCATATTTGGTATATATGTGATATGTGTGTGGTACTTTATTATTATTTGGTTATGCTAGGGTTACTCAGAACAAGACGATCCTAGGAGGTAAGCTAGTGGGAAAGTCACAACGGGATTTATGCTTGACTCGGAGTAAGTCAAGGGGTATTTAGAGCATTACCGGGTTATTGGGTAATGGAAATAAATATTTGGTGATAAATTGGGAGTTAGTAAGATCATGGGGAAATTCTGGAGGTTTTGACTATTTTGCCCCCTGGGACATTTTCGAGACCCCGAGCATTAGGATTTGTTTGAGGCTACTTAAGCTAGAAGTAACCTTTTAAGAAATAAAAAGAACGTTCAGAACGTTCTCTCTCCCTCAAAGTTCCATTTTCATCTCCCGATTGCATTTTCGAAGGAAACTTGAGTTCTAGGACTCGGATTCAAGCGAGGATCGAGGCATAGTGATCCTAGGAAAGATTAGAAGCTTATTGCCAGAGGATTTAGTTGGAAACAACTCAATCAGAGGTAATTCAAGTTTTAAGTTTTTTAAAGTTTTTAAGCTTCAATTGGACTTTGTGTTTTGATGAGTTTTTGTTAGATTTGAGGCTTGGGTTTTGTTGGTTTTGGATCATGGGGATGTTTGGGAACTTTGATTTTTGAGTTTGGAGATGTTTGGATATGTTTTTAAAAGGTTGAAAATGGGGAAAAATGGCTGATCCGAGGTTGGGCTGCAGCCCTATTCTTGGAAGAAGCAGGTGGAAGGTTGTGTGTGTGATGGGGGCCGCGGCACTAGGTATGGGTCGCCGCGGTGCTTGCCCCTGATGCCTCTGTTTGGGGGTCACAGCCTAGTGAGTTGGGGTCGCGACGCTTGAGGGTGTTTATGGCCAAAATGATTGTTTAAGCTTGGGAACTCAAACCTTAGGCCTCGGGATCATTCCTACTACCCGGTTTAGTGGGATTGGATGTCTCGGAGGCTAGGTCTTGGTTCCGGGATTGGTATTAGAACTTGAACTCATTGGATCACCATTTGTGGTTGTGAATAGGTTATCACTAGAGGCTTGGGATAAGGATCGTGCTTGAGGCTCGTTTATTGGTAACCTATGCTTGGACCAAAGGTAAGAAAACTGCACCCCATATGTGTGACATGCATGGTTATTCTTGATGCATGTTGGATGTTTAAATATGAACATGGATAACATATTGAATGCTTAGCAATCTTGCTCACTTGTATATGGTTATTATTGAGGCATGTTGGATGTTTAAGTGTGATGCATGTGATGCACGAGAAACATGTGATTAGGGCATGCCATGAATATTGAGTATGAGACTGTTCAGAGCTTGAGTCTCTGTGTTTATGCATGATTCCAATTATGCTAGCAATTGTTAAGTAAGTGTGCTGAATGCCCTGTATTTGGATATTTGACATATGATACATGTTTCATAGAATTGCTTACTTGTGTATGGCACTGACTGAATAGTCAGAATTGGCAAAGGTGTCAGTATCAACTGTGAAGCTGTGACTCATTAGTCAAGTTCGGTAGTGGTACTGGGCACTGGTCACACAGTACTGACTCATAAGTCAGGAACTGCCTTTGCGTGTTCAACGCAAGCTAACAAAGATTATATCTAATCGACATCTGCATTAAATAACTCAGAAGAGAGTTAATGCCGGACCGACCTCAAGTTTGATGAATACTATAAGCGCTTGTCTAGCCAAAGGCTAGTTACTTAGAGCCACAATGACTATTTAGTCACATGGTTGTGGGTGCCGAGCCCCGTGTGACTTACCCAACAGTCACTCATCTGATCAGAGCCATTGCAGGAAAGCCTAAGTGACGGTTCCGTCACACGGCTATGGGCGCTGAGCCCTATAGTGACTTGTTTGTCAGTCACTCATTATGGTTTAACAGAACCTCAAAGTAATATTCACTCATCTGTTCAGGGCTATAAGCTCTGTATGATCATTCTGATCATCATTTGCAAGGCTTTGGGTGTTGAGCCCCGTAGTGACTTGCTTGTTAGTCACTTTGTATGGTTTACCAGAGCCTCAAGTATCAAATCACTCATCTGATTAGGATTGACTTGATAGTCATCCAATCAGGAGGGCAGGATTTCTTATCCTAGATTCCCCAGCATTATTTGAGTTTATTTGCATGCTTGAATAGAACTATATTTGCTAGGCATGCCAGATATGTTTTGATATCATAATATGATAGCTCATGAGCATATTGAGTTTTCTTGCTGGGCGTCGGCTCACGGGTGCTATGTGGTGCAGGTAAAGGCAAAAGAAAGTTGGACCATCCTTGAGTTGGAGAGCTTAGGTGACGATGTGTACATATGCAGCTGCTCAACCGCCACGGCCGAGGTTTGAAGGAGAGGAACTAGGGTTAAACCCTGTTTTGCCGCTTAGATCGGCTGGTTGTAAATATTTTCTTGTAATGGACCTTTAAATTATATTTTTGGGATCCCAATGTATATAGTGAACGTTTTAGTGAAACGTTATATCTTAACCGAAATTTTTAATCCCTAAACTGCTAATCATACTTAGTTACACGATTATGGCCAAATGACTCGGTTAGTGAGTTTAGCACTGTTTAAATTGTGCACCGTAACGGTCCCTGGAGTTTAGGGCGTTACAGTGACTAATGAGTGAGTCACTAACTTGGGCTCCGCACCCTTAGCCATGTGACGATGCAGTCACCTGGGCCTTCTAGCTCTGGCTCTAAGTAACTAGACTTTAGACTAGACAAGCATTTTTTATTTTTCATCGAACTTAAGGTCGGTCAAGCATTAATGTTAGTGATGATTCATTCAATGCTTATGTCGATTAGATCTAATCTTTCAGCTTGCGTTAAACACACTAATATCGTTCTTGACTCTTAAGCAAATACTATACGACCAGTGCTCAATACTGCTGCCGAACTTGACAAGTAAGTCACAACTTCACAGTCAGTACTAACACCATTGCCGATTCCTGACTCATAGGTCAATGCCATTCACAGATAAGCAAGATTGCTAAGCCTTTAGTATGCAATCAAAATGTAATGCCCCAAAATCCCTAATAAGGTTTAGGACCTTGATTAGGAGGCTGGGAGAGCCATAATTGATTTATTATGCCATTAAATGATTATATGCATGTGTTATGTGAATTATATTATAATATTATGATAAATGCATGCATATGGGTCCATTTTTAATTATAAGGGCATTTTGGTAATTTGGCCCATAGAGGACGTAATTGTGTATTTTCATGCATGTTGGTGAATTATGAATAATACCACATTATATGTGGATTTGTTCAAGCCATTCGGCATGAGACGATCTTTGAATGCAAGTTGTTGGTCTGGTCATAACGAGGTTAATTTCGGAGCTCGGGGTGAGTCTCGAGGTAATTTGGTGATTAGAACATTGTCGGGAATTAAAGAGTAATGGGATATGATTTATTAGCATTTGAGAATAATGAGAATTGGAGGGTGTTAATTATGATTAACGAGATAAGCGAGAAATGATGATTTTGCCCTTGGTGGCTGTTAAGGATTTTAATTAGGCTTGAGGGCATTTTAGTCTTTTCTCCTAAGGATATATATGAACCTTTGAGAAGGCTGTGGAAGGCTGAACCAAAACAGAGCATAGTTCTTCACCTTCTCCCGTTCATCATTTCCCTTCATTTCTCTTTGAATTTTGAAGCTCCGTTTAAGGAACCAAGCTAGGGAACCAAGCCTTGAGGGTTTTGAGTTATCTTTTACCATTGAAGAGGGTGTAATTCAGAGCTTGAGGTAAGTTTTTAACCATAGAATCTCTGGTTCATGCCCTACTTTTCATTTAAGTTTCAGTTGGGTTTTCAAGTTTGATAATGAGAATTGATGGGAGTTTTTGACAAGGGTTGCTTGGGTTATGATGCCTAGGACTTGTTTATATGGTTTTTGGGTTCATTTGGGAGTTTAATTGAGTTTTGAGCTTTTTTTGAAGGTTGGAAATGGAGGAATCGAAGGAGGGAAAAACCATGGCTGATCAGCCTGGTCCTAGCGCTACAACGTCCAAAGGAGGGTGCTACAGCACTAGCCAGGGGCATTTTGCTCTGCCAAGGGCGCTGGGGCGCTAGGGTAGCGCTACCCTGCATTTCCAAATTCATGTTTTAGGCTGTTTTGAGGTATTTTGGCTTAGGGTTCAATTCCTAAGGTTCGGGATCGAATCTGCTCACCGTTTTGGTATGATTCGGGGTTCCGAAAGTGAGGTTTAGGTCAAGAACCTTTCATTGCTCATTTTCATTAATTGGAAGTTATATTTGGTTATGAATAGGTGACCGCTAAGAGATTAAAGGAATGATCATTCTCAAGGGCCGCTCAATTGTTATTTCTCGATCGAACCTGAGGTAAGAAAACGACATCCCATATGTGACCAGCATGGTTATTATTGAGGCATGTTGAGTGTTTAAATGTGTACATTGATTGCTTATCAAATTCTTAGCAAATCTTGCTCACTTTTGAATGGCACTGACTTATTAGTCAGAATCGCCAATGGTGTCGATATTAAGTGTGAAGTTGTGACTTACTAGTCAAGTTCGGTAGTAGTACCGAGCACTGGTCGTATGGCATTGACTTATGAGTCAAGGATGGTTTTAGCGTGTTTAACGCAAGCTGTAAAGATTAGATCTAATTGACATAAGCATTGAATGACTCATCATGAGCATTAATGCTTGACCGACCTTAAGTTCGATGAAAACCAAAAGCTCTTGTCTAGTCTAAATGCTAGTTATTTAGAGCCAGATACGGAAAGGCTAAGGTGACCTACACATCACATGGCTAGGAGGGTATAGGACCTCAGAGATAGACTTATCAGTCATCTGATTGAGATAGACTTATCAGTCACCTAATCGAGATGGAATTATCGATCATCTGACCGAGATGGACTTATCAGTGATCTGACCTAGATAGACTTATCAGTCATCTGACCGAGACGGACTCATCTGTCATCTGACTGAGATGGACTTATCAGTCATCTAACTGAGATAGACTTATCATTCATTTGACCGAGATAGACTTATCAGTTATCTAATCGAGATAATCTTATCAGTCATCTATTTAGAGAGTGACTTATTAGTCAACTATTCAGAGAGACTTATCAGTCGTTTACTTCAGAGAGACTTATTAGTTATCTACCTCAGAGCGAGAGCCTTATTAGTCATCTACTCAAAGCGCAGGATTCCACAAACATTTATTTGTACCTGCTTGCATGCATGAGTAGGGTTATTACTGCTAGGCATGCCTATTAAGACTTAGTAACATGTTATTACTTGTTCTTGAGCATATTGAGTTTTCTTGCTGGGCTTCGGCTCACGGGTGCTATGTGGTGCAGGTAAAGGCAAAAGAAAGCTGGACCATCCCTAAGATGGAGAGCTTAGGTGACGATGTGTACATATGCGGCTGCTCGATTGCCACGGCCGAGGGTTGAAAGAGGAACTAGAGCTAAACCCTATTTTGCCGCTTAGATCAGCTGGTTGTAAATATTTTGTTGCAATTAATCTTTAAATTTTATTTTTGGGATCCCAATGTATACAGTAAATGTTTTAGTGAAACTTTATATCTTAACCAAAAATTTTAATCATAGACCACTGATCATACTTAGTTACACGATTATGGTCAAATGACTCGGTTAGTGAGTTTAGCGCTGTTTAAATGCATACCGTAATGGTCCCTGGAGATTAGGGCGTTACACAAAGTCCACATTTAAAACACTCAACATGCCCCATTAATAACCATGCATGTCACATATGGGGTGCAGTTTTCTTACCTCTAGTTCGAGCGTGGAATAACAAATGAACGACCCTTGAGAATGATCAAAGTTAAGCATGCTTGATCTGGAATAATCTTATGATGGGTGACCTCCTCAAAAGTTTTCCCAGCAAGCGTTCAAGTGAGGACAAAGCACGCTGGAAAGACTTGTGTTGGTTTGTAGGGCCAGTCGTCATTCTAGGTAGCAGCTATAGTGACGTGGGGCGTTACAAATGGTATCAGAGCCTTGACCCAGCCGGAAGTGTGGTCGACGGGGACGTCGGACCCCTAAGGGTGGGTGATTGTGACAGTCAGAATCCCGTGATCCGTAAGGGGAAAGACTGGGTAAAAAGTTGTGCAATCCCTCATCGCCTGGGGAAGGTCAAGTGTGATTATTCTAAAACTGTGTAGGAATGGGACTACACAATTGAAGATGGCTTAAAGGGATTGATGGATACTACTTATGCCAACAAGATGCATCTTTTTTTGCGGTAGCCCATCACTTTAGAACTCCAAAGTTAAGCGTGCTTGACCTGGAGCAATCTTATGATGGGTGACCTCCTGGGAAGCTTTCCCAGGAAGCATGCGAGTGAGGACAAAGCACGCTGGAAAGACTCGTGTTGGCTTGTAGGGTCAATCGTCATTCTAGGAAGCAGACATAGTAACTTGGGGCATTACAGGAATGATAATCATATATGTTATTTATTAGTTTCATTTTTCTCTAATTCAAATAATTGTAATAGAATGTGAAATATCTCATTCTTTTAAGGATATTAATCCACTACTATAAATGTTGGTGTTGCAATGTAACAATGGACAACCATTTTGAACTATGTAAGCAAGAACTCTATAAAAAATTAAATTTTGAATAAAACTCTATAGTGAATGTATGATTTATTTTGGGCCAAACCACTATAAATTGAGTGTCTTTCTTTTTTCTATTCCACATCCTGAACACTTCATAAATCATAATCATATTTATATTTGTAGTTGATGAATTCTTTAGTCAACAGCCAATTTGATCAAATTGTGCCAAATTATTCCCAAGTAATTAATATTAAAAGTAGGATAATTTGCAAAATTATCTTTATTTTTAAGCAAGAGGGAGGGACAGACAAGAGAAAAATGAGTGAATTAACCTTTATATTTCTTTTTTGATCTTTTCTTTAGTTACATAAGTGTTTTTTTTTCCTTCAATATATTACAATATTTATATCTATGGGTCTGTCCTTTTCTTTTTTTATTATTTTAATTTTAAATAAAAGATAATGGTTTCAACTTCTTTAAACTGGCATAAAATTTAAATATATTCAAATACACTAAAAAAAAATATCAGTTTATACTATTCATTGATGATATCATTATAGTGCTTTTGAAACTAATATATAAATTAGCATATTTACTATATTAAATATGGCAAAGAGAACATGCAATTGAATCTTTTCATCATGTTAGGTAGGAAATGAATTTTTTAAAGTAAACCCTATTCTAGACTTCTTCTACTCACCAATATTCCATCATGCTAAACATAAAATAATTATAAACTACACTATTTATTATCACAGCCACAATATTAAATTTCAAGTCATAATAAATGCAAATAATACTATATGCAATCATAAAATAATTTTGGTGAAAAAGAAACTCTTAGATCCATCTATCCCCTCAGCAAATCCCTTTAGGGTTTACTTCATATCTTTGGGCAAAGGTCCAAGAATGAGACATTTACCTCCATTACTTAACATTTTTTCAAAGGCATAAAGGAGCAAAGTAAAGTGGTAGGGTTAGCCATTCCACAAGCAAAAAAGCATATAAAAAGAATAACCAAAGATCATTTTGCTTATTATGTCCTTAGAGTTTGAATAGTAGATAGATTTCATTGTCACGAAGAAATAAAATGACCACGAAACTGTATCAGAATATCCATTCATTGTATGCTCTTATAAAATAAGTGGTTCTACTTTTATTTCTATCTTTTTGGGAGTAAAGTGGTTGGGACATTTCAATGAATAAAGTTCGAAATTAAAAAATTGGTCCAAAAGTCACTCAAATATACAAGAACAATACTTTAATTCTTAACAGATCTAATCAGAAAACTTCAAAAATAAAACCATTACACAAAAAAAAAAAAAAAATGAACGACCAAAACATCAAAAGATTCTTCCTAAAGGGAATCCATCTTTAATTTCGTACTTTTTGGTTTGAGAGTACAATATGAGATACTGTGAGCCGGATCACATGATAGCACAAGCAGCTGGGTTTTCATCACTGAAAGCAGTGGTGTACCGCACCTCAGTGGAACTCGCACGTGCCAGCTGCCCCACGTGTGGGTCATAGGTGTTTCGCACATACCCAGAGGGGGCTTTCTTGTCGTAAACCCCAGGCGCGTAGGGATGCTCGACGACGTCGTATGGTACGTAAGGCCAGATCTCAGCCTTCTTACCCGTCCGATGCGCCACGCGGGCCACCACCTTGGAGGGCTCCACATATCCAACGACTGTGAGCTTGTTAGCCTTGCGCTCTACGTCCACGGATTTCACGCCCTTCATTCCCTCCACTGCTCGTTTCACTTTTCTCTCGCATCCTTCGCAGTCAATTCTCACTTTCACCTCCACCGTCTGATCACATCACACACACAAAAAAATCACCATCAGATTGATTACAAGTGGCAATTGAAACACGACAAAGTAAACGTGTTTTCGTCCCCTGTATTCCAAGGACCAATAGTAGCTCGACAGATAATCATATGGTGTAGTGCAGAAAAGACAGCACGAAATTTTGGTGGGTGCCACCCACCAGGGTTTATGATTGTTTGTCCATTTTTAAGAAAAAATAATAATTATAAATTAAAATGAAAAGTAGTTCACTTGAATTACTTGGGTAGAATACAATATAATTTTACATTTGAATATAGCTGTTTTTCGAAGTATACTCTGAATTTTTTTCTAATCATTTGTTAAATTATCTGGAAAACAACTTGGGTTTTTGTTTGAGTACTAGAAGAACAACCAAGGTTCCAAATTCAGAAACCACAGGCATGAACAGACAGGGTCAAGTACAACAGAACAGACAGAATATATATCCCATACAAGAAACACTTTGTTTTGCTTTACTCATTACAAATTTATAAAAGAAAAATACTAATAATTAAGTTAACTATAGTTATACAAACAAATCTTATCTTAACTTAACCCCAGTTCATATTATTCCATTTAAGCTAAGCCTAGCTAGGTCATTCATATATTAAGAGTAAGAACAGAAACCCTACACAATTAGCAGATCTCAAACCTTTTTTTTTTTTTTTTTTTTTTTGAGAATTAAAACAGGAAACTTCGATCATAGACATATTCTCAAACAATTATGAAACTACTAATGATGCATATATATATAATATGAAGTTGAGTTGTGTAAATACCTGCAATTGCTTGCGTTTCTTGTGCTTGGAACTACCATGAGAACAATCAAAGACATGAGAGAAATGATCTAAAACCCCCATTATCACTTAGATTAATTGACTAGTTGATACACCAACCAAAAACAAATATGACTCGGGGCTACAAAAGAAGTTGATGAGAACAAATTACACCCCAAAATATATTTAAAAGCTTTGTTGTTCAGAGAGAAATATGATTGAATGGTTGAATTTAACTAATTGAGAGGGTCCTCCACTCCTTTATATATAACAATAAAATAATAAATAAAAGGTCATTGATAGGAAATGATATGATAATAATCTAAAGGCTGTTACAATAGTCCGAGCCGAAATCTGGGTCGTCCGTTTTTTTTTTGGTAAATTTAAAATATGTTATAAACTCGTCAACGTAAAAAGTCTTTTCCGCAAGAATTTAGCCACGTGTCCTCGTTTCGTAAGCGCGGTTACAGCAGCGCCAATACTCCCCGACGTGGTTATCCATGAAGGGACTTAGCACCGACCGTCGTGGGCCCCAAGACCCGACCCTCATTTGGGCGGGTGATGGCGTTTGTGGTTAGTTATGGAGTAATTGTCGTTTCAGTAATGGGAAAGTGGGACCCGACTGAAATAGGAGGTTGGGTATTGAATGTTGATAATCTTGAGATAAGGGGAGCGTGTGGTATGTGCTTTGTCGTATGTAGCCAGTACCTATATATTTTTCTAAAGCACTATTTTATTAATTTGTATTTATAATAATACTTATTTCGTACAATATATTTTAAAATTGTATATAGTTACTATTCTAAATTTGATAGGAAACATATTTAACAGGTAAATTTAAATTTAATTAATAAAATTGTACTAAATTAATCAAATTATTCTTAATTATATGAGTTCAAAATTCATATTTAATTACTTAATTACATATAATTTATGATTGTTTGGTCATATTGATAAAATTTTATTAATCAAATCTTAGTCTAGGTTATCAAATATGTATAAGAGTATTATATAGCATTATTGAAGAAGAAAAAATAGTACCAAAATAATATTTTGAAAAAAAATATATTAAATGAGTAAATTTTAATTTTTTAAATAAACAATAAAATTAAGAATAGTACAGATGGAAAGTGATTATTGGAGCATCTTTCATGTGCTCATATGTGATTATTGTTCCTTTTGTGGCTTAATATTTTATGTGTTCGGTTTGGGACCAAGATTATTATTACTATCCGTTTTTGTCATTTTTCTTTGTTTGCCTAATCAATACTACTTTAGAGTAAACATGGGTTACGCTTATGATATTGATAATTAGGACAAAAACAACTTATTTGGTATATATATATATATATATATATATATGATATGATTCTGTCATGCAAACCTAATTTGTCTTTTGAAATAGCTTATTTCATCAAGGGTTGAGTAAGTGCCAAGCAATGTTTGTGGACCTCATGTTATGGTCAGTAACGAAGCTAATAATTATCCAATTTGGGGCAGCAGCTAGCATCCTGTTATTTTTTTTAATATCTTATACATAAATTAAACTAAAACATATATTATTTTCTTAAAAATGATATTTGTCTCTCAAACTTGTTAAAAATATATAAAAAATATTATCTCAAATCATATTTTCTAGCTCCATCACTAGTTATGGTGACTTTTTTTTTCCTAATTAATAAAACTCTTTTTTTTTCATTTTTAAACATTTTAATAATAGGAAATTTACATGGCCTATACGATATTTATATACATAAAAAATATATATCATATTTAGAATTTAGTTTATGTTTGATATTAGATATAGAAATTATATTTTTAAAAATACATAAAAAAAATCAGAGTTATATATTTGAAATAGAAATTTCAAATTTCTTTTAATAAAAAACTGTTATTTTCTAATAAATAAATTGTTAGAATATTTGGTCTGCATTAAACATCAGAACACATCAGCAAAGTTACGTTTTTTCTTCTAGTCTTGTCTATCATTTCGTCAGATGGGTCTACAGTTGTAAAAACCCCCTATAAATAAGTCTTATTATCTCAGTTGTTTGAAAGTGAGATGAGTACAAATTTTATTTCTAATAATATGAGCTATTTTCAGAGAGAGAAAGAGAGAGAACTTGAGAGAGAAACACTTGGGTCTTGGGTGAGAGATTTCTTTGTACATGGTCAAGTGTACTTGGGGTTTTGCTTGGGTTCAAGGCATTGTAATCCATCAAGTGTAGAAGTTCTCTAGTGGTGACAAGTTGTAATCTCTATTGCTGTTTCATAGTGCAAAGAAAAACATTTCAAGGGGAGTTCAAAGAGGATGTAGGCTCAAGTTATTTGGGCTGAACCTCTATAATTCTTGGTGTTCATTTTATTATTTTTTCTTGCTGATTTTGTGATTGTAAATGAAGCTGGTGTGAGAAAGGTGAATTTCCTAACAGTGGTATCAAGAGCCAGGTTAATTGGCAAAGTTCAGCTTCAAGATCAAAGGTGACAAATGAGGGAAGAACTGGCTGAATCAAGTTCTTCATCAGAAAGTGACACAGAAAAAATTTCAGTCAAGAAAGAAGTCCAAGAATCAAGTTCGAAGGTTCAAGAATCTGTTCAAAGTCTCTTGGATTGGAGTTATTGCAATAATATGAGTAATATGAAGCTTGAAATAGAGAGGTTTGACGGTAATGAACATTTTAGAATTTGGAGAAGGAAGATTAAAGGAATGTTGGCTTCTCAAAAGTTATTACGTGTTCTTGAAGATCCTATTTCATGGCCTGAAGGTACTACAAAAGATCAAAAAGAAGAAATGCTCGAATCAGCCATTGGGATTATGATTTTTCATTTGTCGGACTCCATCATTCGAATGGTTGATAAAGAAGACACTCCATCCAAGATTTGGAAGAAACTAGATGAGTTATTTCAGCAAAAGATCTCACCAACAAAATCTTTCTTAAGGAAAGAATCTTTTGATTTAAGATGAGCAGTAGCAAGAGTTTAGAGCAGAATTTGGATGAGTTCCTAAGGATGAACATTGAGTTGGCTAACTCAGGAGAAGGAGAAGCTTTAAGTGATGAAAACCAAGCAATTCTCATTTTAAATTCTTTGCCTAAATCGCTTAAGGATGTCAAAAGTGCTATCAAGTATGGTCGTACATCAATTACTTTAGAAGAAGTAATTTCAGCACTGAAATCAAAGGATTTAGAGTTAAAATCAGAGAAATCTTCTTCACCAAACCTTGGAGAAAGCAACTACGCAAGGGGTCGATCACCACACAAAAACTCAAATGGCTATCATAAAAGGCACAGCAAGAGCAGAGGTAGATATGGTTCCAGAGGTCCAAACAATTCAAGGGCGTGTTTTCATTGTGGCAAGCTTGGTCACATGAAGAGAGATTGTTATCTCAGGCTCAGAAAACAAAAGGGCAGGAGTTCTGTCTATGAAAATGCTAGATCCATCTACGAGGGAAAATCTGAACATACGAATTCAACAAATATTGGAGAAGCTTGCAATGATGTTAAAGCTTTAATTGCAGCAACGGGAGAAAACGAAAAAGATTGGATCTTGGACTCTGGGTGTTCATACCATATGACTTTCAATAAGGAATGGCTTCAAGATTTCAGAGAGTTGAATGGTAGTAAGGTTATTATGGGGAATAATCAATCTTGCCAAGTAACTGGAATAGGCTCAATCAACATCAAAATGTTTGATGGTGTCATTCAAACATTGAAGAATGTCAGGTATGTTCCTAATCTGTCTAGAATTTTGGTTCTTGATGATGTAGATTATACAGTAAAAATAGAGCGTGGAACCATGAAGATTTGTAGAGGTTCAATGGTAGTTCTTAAAAGAATTAAAGAGGATTCTCTATACTACCTAATTGGTGAAACAGTAATTGGCAGCAACACTTTAGCCGAGGCACAAGAAGATCACAAGGCAATCCTATGGCATAGGAGACTTGGTCACATAAGTGATAAAGGCTTGCAAGTGTTAAAGCAACAAAGCTTACTTGGAAAGGATAAGGAGAGCAAAGTAGATTTTTGTGAGAATTGTGTCTTGAGCAAACATCACAGATTGGCTTTCAAAGTTGAGCAACACAATTCAAGGGGCATACTTGAATACCTACATGCAGACTTATGGGGTCCAGAAAAGAATCCAACCATTGGAGGTAACAATTACTTTCTTTCTATTGTAGATAATTTTTCTAGAAAAGTATGGGTGCATTTATTGAAACATAAAAATGATGCATTTGAGGCTTTTAAAAATTGGAAAATTCGTATGGAAAATCAAACAAATAGGAAGATTAAAATATTGAGGACCGATAATGGATTAGAATTTTGCAATGAGATTTTTTTATTCATATTGTAGAGAGAATGATATTCAAAGACATATGACTGTGAGATTAACTCCTCAACAAAATGGGGTGGCTGAAAGAATGAACTGAACACTACTTGATAAAACTAGATGTATGATGATTAGTTCAGGTATACCCAAGGGATTTTGGGGGGAAGCTATAATGACAGCTGCATATCTAGTAAATAGATGTCCTAATACAACTATAGAGTTTAAGACACCTGAAGAAAAATGGTCCAATAAACCACCAAACTTGTCTCACTTAAGAGTATTTGGGTGTGCTGCTTATGCACATCAAAGAGAGGGTAAATTAGATCCTAGAGCAATTAAGTGTGTATTTTTGGGTTACCCACAGGGAACTAAAGGTTACAAATTATGGGTTAAAGAAAACAAAGGTTACAAACTTATAATCAGTCGTGATGTTATATTTAAAGAAGATTGTGTTTCCTTGTTTATCTCAAACTAACATTCCTGCAGGTCAAGAACAAAATAGTACTAACAATGCAGGTACAATAGAGACTTTAGTTCAGATGGAAACAAGAGCACCCAACACAAATCAGGTGGAAGAAAATAAGATTCAGACCCCAACTCAAACTCCACCTGAAATGCAACCAGAACAACGTGTAGATGTATCTGAAATACATGCAGATCTGACTCCGTCATATCAGCTTGCAAGAGACAGAGTCAGGAGAGAACCAAAACCAGTCCAAAAGCTTACATTTACAGCTTGGGATGACATGATAGCTTATGTAGTGATATCTGCACTTGAGTTAGCTAATTTAAAACCCAACTCATATGAAGAGGCGGTAAAAGGTTCAGATTCAAAGCATTGCATTGATGCTATGAAGGAGGAAATGAGGTCTTTGTACAAGAATGATACTTGGACGCTAGTTAATAGTTCAAATACAAGAATGTAGTAGCATGTAGAGGGTTGTTCAAAGTAAAAGAAGGCATGAATGATCAAGAACCAGTGAGATACAAAGTGTTATACCCAAAAATTGGAGAATGCATCCTAGGAGGCTAAGGAGAATGCATCTAGGAGAGTGCCTCCTAGGAGAGCTAAGGGGAGTGGTCCTAGGAGACTCCAAGGAGGATGTGGTCCTAGGAGACCCCAAGGAGGGTGTGGTCCTAGGAGACCCCAAGGGTGTGTAGGAGGCAAGCCTCCCAAGGTTTTCTAAGTGTTGGCTCGAACGTGTCCAAGGTAAATAGCTAAGGAGGAGGAGTCTCATGCAAGAGAATGGAGACTTAGACTTTCATAAGGAAAGTCTATACAATGTTCGATCGGACATGTTTGGGAGATGCTAAAGAAGGTTGCCTCAATGTTGTCCAAGGTGAGGTTGCCTCAATGTTGTCCAAGGTGAGGTTCCCTCAATATTGTCCAAGGTGAGGTTCCCTCAATATTGTCCAAGGTGAGGTTCCCTCAATGTTGTTCAAGGTGAGGTGCCAAGGAAGTTGCCTCGGACCACCTTGGTCCGAGGAGAAGCCAAGGAGATTGGTTCAAGGAGGGACATGGCATGCTAGAGGAGAGTACATGTTCGAGGAGAACCATGCACGTTCAACCCACCCAAAGCATGTCCTACCACCATGCATATCCTACCACCATGCATGTTTAACCAGCACTTGCATGGGTAGTGAGTAGGAGGTGGACCAACTAGCTAGAGGAGACTAAGTCAGATACAACTTCAACAACATGCGCGGGAATCTCTCATTCTTCCCACAAATGGGGAGTTTGTTACATTTTGAATGTCGAATGTTTATTTGTAATATAAATATAATAAATATATTAAAATATCCCTATTATAAGGGGATATCAGTTGAGGATCCCATCTCTATAAATAGAGAGCTTATGAGATGAGAGGGGGGTCCCTTTTGCTTATTCTTTCTAGAGAGATAAAATTGGGTCTGTCTATTCTAGAGAGAGAAAGTGCTGAAATTAGAGAGAATTCTTGTATTTTCACAATTTATACTGAAGAAACTCAGTTGGCATAGTCCATCTGATCTTGAGTATAGATTTATAAATCACAACTCTAAGTGGATTAGGCTATTACCGACAATCGGGGCTGAACCACTATAAAAATTCTGTGTTATTTACTTTTCTTGTTTATACCGTCTGTTGTCGTTTACATTCTCTTGAAGGTTCGTCGTATTTGACGTTCTCACGTCGTTGGCTAAAAACGCAGTCAACACAAAGCAAGGTTGGTTGCTAAGGGCTTCACTCAAAAGGAAGGAGTGGATTTTACAGAGATTTTCTCACCAGTCATTAAATATAAAACCATAAGAATCATGTTATCTTTGGTTGCCCAGTTCAATCTGGAACTTGACCAGATGGATGTAAAAACTTCTTTTTTACATGGTGACTTAGAAGAGACTATTTACATGGAGCAACCAATTGGGTTTGAGATGTTCAAAGGCGAAGATAAAGTTTGTTTGCTCAAGAGATTGTTGTATGGCCTCAAGCAATCACCTCGGTAATGGTATAAACGTTTTGATGGGTTCATGTTAAAGCATGGTTTTCAAAGAAGCTATTATGATCCTTACCTCTACTTCAAAGGACAACAATTCAAAGATGTTGAGTATCTACTGTTGCATGTGGATGATATGTTGCTGATTAGTGACAAAAGGGATAAGTTGAATAAATTGAAGGCTCTTCTCAAAATAGAATTTGAAATGAAGGATTTGGGCATGGCTACAAAGATTTTAGGTATGGAGATCAAGAGAAATAGGGATCAACATACCATCTTCATCAGTCAAAAGTCTTATGTTGAAAAGGTTCTAAAAAGGTTTTCTATGAAGGGTGCTAAAGCTGTCAAACAGCCATTGACAAGTCAATATCAGCTTACAAATGCTGATTGTCCTAAAACTGAGTTTGAAAGGGAAGATATGGCCAAGGTACTTTATTCTAATGTTGTTGGAGCTATAATGTATCTAATAATTTGCACTAGGCCTGATTTATCACACTCGATTATTGCTCTAAGTAGATACATGGCAAATCTCGGAAGAATTCATTGGGATGCTATGAAGTGGTTGCTGTGTTATTTGATTAATACTACTAGACATGTAATAACTCTATAAAAATAGAGTTATTTAACTCTTTTTGTGCATTAAAATAGTTTTGTTCTCAAGTATTTTTAGTTAAATTTAGTAACTTTTAATTAGTTTTATTTAGTTTTTAATAAATATTAATTTTGACATTATTTAGTTTCCTATCTATAATTATTAATCTCAATTTTGTGTATTTTTAGGAGCTTAAATGGAAATATTGAAATTAAAGGAGATTAAAGAACAATTGATGCCTCATTCAAAGTCTATGCACTCACCAAAAGCCCAAATTGATTAGTGGTTATTTTAATTGGACACATTTCCAATTAGATTGGGCTCATGTCTAATGGACTTTATTTGAGAAAGCAAATGGGCCACGTGATTAGCCTTGGACATTGCAACCAAGGGTATCATATGCATATGATATATATATATATATATATCATCAAAGGAAAAGAAGGGGCGGCTGCTACAGAGGGGACGCCGACAAAAAGCAACCAGAGAAAAAGATAACAATGAAGAAAAAGAAGAAGAAAAAAAAAAGAAGAGAAAGTTTATTTGAGTGTTATTTAGGGTTTTAGTTTTGCATTTTAATTTTGAGATTGGCAAATTTTCAAAGGAAGAAGAAGAGGAATTTGGAAGAAAAACTTAGAGTCTTGTGACAACTCTAAATTGGGTTTTTATTTCTATCTTTCTCTCTTTTTCAATTTTGTAATTTTTGCACAATTTATTATGAGATAAACTTTTGAGACTTGAATGGTTAAAGACCCCCTTTTTCATGTATTTCAAGTTTGAATGCATTACTTAAGCTAAATTGTCATTGTTCATTCAAGTGAGCTTCATGTTTATTTACTGTTGTTGTTTGGAAATTAATGGCAGGTTATTAAGCTAGATTTAATACTGGAAATGATGCAAAAGAACACCCATTTTCTAGGTTGTTCTTAGTAAGTAGAATAGGAATATTTTACTACCTTGCATAACTTTGAGAATTGATGCTTAAATTATGTTCTTGAATCTGATTTAATATAGGAATATATTGGGTTAGATGATAGAACTTATTTCATGAGTTTTGGAAAAATCTCATGGGCTTGTAAGGAATTCTAGTTAACTCTGTGTGTTTTGCTGAAGTAATGATGTAACAACTGGGCAGATAAAACATAGGGGGGATTTAGCTATTCAAGTCTATCATTCCATAGATATTTTTTCTTGCAGTTAAGTTTCCAGCGTTTGTAGCAATATTTTAATCTTGATTCCAGTTTAATCATTTTATTTTAGTTCACAACATCCAATCTAATTATTTTCTTAAAATTCCAAATTATTAAATAATTGGTTTTACATTAAATTTGACTTGCAATCCCTGTGGAGACGATCTTACTTATCACTTTATTACTTGTTTGACGATTGCGTGCACTTGCGTATACAACTTTCACAACAACATGGGTTGGTGTACAAGCGACATCATAATCAGGTGGAAATCAGTGGGTTTGTAGACTCGGATTATGCTGGAGACCAAGACACTAGAAAGTCTACTACAACATATTACTTTCTTGTAAGTGGGAATTGTGTGAGTTGGAAGTCTCAACTACAATCTGTAGTTGCACTTTCAACTACTAAAGCTGAGTACATGACTGCTACTGAAGCAATCAAATAAGGTATTTGGATTCAAGGTCTTCTAAAAGAGCTACAAGTGTTCAAAGGAAAATCTACAATTTTTTCAGATAGTCAAAGTGCCATACATTTGTGTAAGAATCTAGTATTTCATGACCAGACTAAGCATGTGGAGATCAAGTATCACTTTATTCGTGACAAGAAAGTCCCCACAGAAGAGAACCTCGCTGATGCTGGAACTAAGATATTGCCATTGAGCAAGTTTAACTACTGCCTAAGCTTGCTCGGAATTGATCATGGATGATAGTTGATGGCTGAATTGGGATCCTTGGGAAGTTTAATTTATCTCCGCAATCCATGTTTAATGAAGACCAAGGTGGAAATTTGTTTGAATATTTGGTCTGCATTAAACATCATAATACATCAGTAAAGTTATGTTTTTTCTTCTAGTCTTGTCTACCATTTCGTCAGATGGATCTGCGTTTATTTCTGATATTTTTTTAAGTAAGATGACAGTTGTAAAAACCTCAAATAAATAAGTCTTATTATCTCAGTTGTTTGAAAGTGAGATGAGTACATATTTCATTTGTAATAATATGAGCTATTTTCAGAGAGAGAACTTGAGAGAGAAACACTTAGGTCTTGGGTGAGAGATTTCTTTGTACATGGTCAAGTGTACTTGGGGTTTTGCTTGGGTTCAAGACATTGTAATCCATCAAGTGTAGTGCAGAGAAGTTGTAATCTCCATTGCTGTTTCATAGTGCAGAGAAGAACATCTTAAGGGGAGTTCAAAGAGGATGTAGGCTCAAGTTATTTGAGCTGAACCTCTATAATTCTTTGTGTTTATTTTATTATTTTTTCTTGCTTATTTTTTCTATTGAATTTGTGCATGTTGTGTCTATTGGTTTGTTGATTTTGTGATTGTACATGAAGCTGATGTGAGGAAAGTGAATTCCCTAACATAAATATTTTAAAATATAGCTCTCTAAGGTAACCAATCTCGTTCGAATCATAACTCACACAATATTATTTATTTAATTATGTTCATCTTAATAGTCTCAATAATAATACTTTTGGGGAATTTTATGGTCTACTCGAAGGGGTGTACTAGACGTATTTACGGTAATGGGATGAATGTAAATTTTTGAAAAATTATAAATAATTTATCATAATAAAAATAAATTTTAAATAATTTATTACATGCTTACTTATTTTATTTTAAAATTATGTGAAATTGAGTGTTTGATAATTTATAGAATATTCTAAATAATATAGTACATTATATAGAAAAAAAATTTAGCAGGAAATGTATTGAGATGCAAAAAATACAAGAAAGTGCGCGATACTCCTTTTGGGAGGTGCACCGTATAAACTCTCAATACTTTTGTGTCGAGACAAAAGATAAAGTAAATTTTTTGAATAAATGAACCAATAGATATGGTCCGAAATGTCTACTTACTACAAAAATGGGTGACAATATAGGAATAGATTATCTAAACTAGTGTCTACTACTCTATAAAGCTGCTGCTATGGTCGGCTGTGACTCTGAGCTTTCTTTTTAGGGAACTGATTGGTATGGCTTAGAGATTTAGATCATATTTTCCCGATTTGGAGGCATACAATTTGTTTTTATTGGGGAGTGAAATTGTACTTGCTGCTCCCTCTTTCAATTCTTTTTATGTTTGATCTTTGAGCCTTTGAGTCCAAGTCCCAAGGATGTATGCACTGTACACAAGTACACAACTTTTGGAGGTTATGGGCCTTTTTTATGGACCATGGACCACTATCAATTCTCAACTATCCATATGAGAAGCCCAATAAGGGCCCAGTAAAGTCACCCTCTTCCAACTTTTATTTCATTTGTTGGTAGCTGTCTCACAAGTCATAACACAATAATTCCCCATCACTACTCATACACAATAAATGCATGACACTATTATGTCAATTCCTATCACCAAACCATGGATTTTTAAAATTGAATATAAATAACTTTCTTTATATATATGGCTTTCGTACTGAGTTTTGATTATTTACACTGTATCCAATATAATTGATAATAAAATAATATATATTATATTTTTATTACATGTTACGGTATTTTTTTTCTCAATTCACGTAAACACTCACATTTAACAAAGAATATTGAAATACCTTTACTTTTGACATTTTTTTTTGCATGCAACTGTCACTTCGATCTTCACATCATAGCCGTTCAATCAAAATACTTTATTGAACGGCTTGGATTGAAAGACAGGTGCATCCATGCCCATAAACGCATCGTTTTACTTTCTGTTGTAATTGTTGTCGTTTGATAAACAACATTGATTCGATCTAATTAATTGGACGTATTAATACTTTGTCACTCTTTCTTGACTAAGCCGCTTCCGGGCGAATCCTCTAATGTCTGTTATTTGCATTTATTAATAATCGTCAGACACAAAACTATATAAATATATATATGTATATATTTATACATAAGTCTTGACCTGATTCCATATGTGAAATAGTGCATGTTCACACTATGTCATTACGACATTAAACAATTTGCTTAAGTATACACACATAATTATTTATCTCCTAGATTAATAGGTAGGATTCTCATAGGTTAAAGCTAGTTAACATGCATTATGTCGATAACAATATAATATATAGTCTCCTTAAATAATATTATATATTATAATCCTTGAAAAGGACAAGATCTATATGTGTTTTTCTTAGCTTGAACTTTCGCAGTTTTACACATCTAATATTAATAAATAAATTCTGGAGAATTTTGATCTCTAAATATATTGAAACATGGGATATGGGGTATCCTATCTATTCTATAGCTTTATTTGAACTTTAAAAACTAGTCGGTGAGTTAGATATGCCTAGGCCTACCTAGCTTTCTTTTACTTAACCTAATTTAGTCACTACTTTTAATTAGCTTAACATTACAAATGGCCCATATAAGTGATCGTATGATAGTACTTTTAGAGTAATAACTAATAATGGTGTAAAAAGAAACAAAAGAGTTTTTGGATATAAACATAAAGACAAGAAAATAAAGCTTAAAAAAGAAAGAAAAAGAAAGGCATACAAACTTTACTTTATAGGGATTTTAAGAACATAATTCAAATCTCTTTGGTATTGCTGGTTGTAACGGCTACAGCATTTCAATAAATGTTAGCACATGCAATTGCACAACTCATATAAGTCATTTATGCATATTTTCATTTTTTTTTTCAAAAGAAATAAATAAAGTCATTTATGCTTGTAAAAAATTATATTTGTCGGTGTCTTTTTGCCAATACTTCTTCTTGTCTTTATCTTTTCAAATTTTATTATTTTATTTTCCTTTCTTTCTAATTATTGTTTACAAATAAAATTATTGTGTAGGGCAAAGCTCATAAAAGTGTGTTACTGACAAAAGTTGTGATAATTTAAATGTACGAGTGAAATTACGCAAATATATATATATATATATGAGAATTCTCCTATAGGGGCTTCACTTTAAGCCCTACTGGTAGGGCTCTCACTGTTCTCGATTCGTGAATACTTTTCGGCGCGATTTTTTTTATGACTGTGTATATTGTAGCTATTTAGAGCATCCTGCAAATTTTCAAAAAATTCTGAATAGTTTACAGTACCAAAAACTAGGTTCAAACATGTTGTTGCACGCGTGGCTAATTTTTTTTATGCGCATGGAAAGCAACATGTTTGAACCTAGTTTTCGGTACTGTAAACTATTTGGAATTTTCTGAAAATTTGTAGGATGCTCTAAATAGCTACAATGTAACTGTTCAGGGGTCGAGAAACAGTGAGAGCCCTACCAGTAGGGCTTAAAGTGAAACCCCTATAGGAGAATTGTCCATATAAGAGAATTCTAAAGTGCACCCTATGTTTTTGGGAGCATCGATGCACTATTTTTGGTACTGGAATAATTTTTGACGTAATTTATTTTTATGATCGTATACATTGTAGTTATTTAAAGCACCTCTAAATTTTCAGGAAATTTCGAATAATTTACAATATCGAAAATATGGTTTAAACAGGTTATCTTCCACGTGTATAAGAATAAAAAATTATGCGTGCAACAGACTATTTGAACATTGTACTCAACACAGTAAACTATTCAGAATTTCTCGAAAATTTACAGGATGCTCTAAATAATTATAATAGACAATCATATAAGAAAAATTCGCCGAAAATCATCCTGGTATCATAAAAACAGGATGGGGTGCACCAGTATACCCATTTTTAGGGGGTGCACCCTAGATGTATATATATCTTCTATATAAAAAGTGTGTAGATATCGAAATTTTTTTGTTTTAACGGTTTTTCATTTTTTTCCTTTAGCTTTAATAGAATATTCTTATATTTAACCGAACATTTTTATAAATAAATAAACATGACTTAAACTTAAATAATTAAACAAATTAAAATAAAATATTTTTGAGATATTTTACAATGATAATTATTTATAAATAATAAAAACATACGTTTTATAATTTAAATATAATTTAATTAAACTTAAACTTCACTTATTATAATAATATCATATTAAACATATTATATATATAATCTACAATCAACTAGCAACACATTTCTTGTAAAAAAAATAGCAAATAACTTAAATTTAAAATCCACCGATATAAACATATAATATATAATCTCTTGTTGTCACTGTCAAACTCAAAAACTATAACAAACATAAACTTAAATAAAAATTATTTATTTATTTATTTAATTAAAATATGATATTTTTAAGATATATTATGATAATTTAAATAATTAAATCATGTTTATTTAAAAATAATAAAGCCAACCCAATACTACAAACTGCATAAATCACTCAACTTTCTCTAACATATATAAAATACAAAAATAAGAAATACCCACTAATCAAAATACCCTATTCTACATAAACATGTATAAATATGAATATAAAAATAAAAATGATGCAAAAGGGTACCTAGACCTTGACCTCAACATTGTTGATGGTGTCACTACTCTTGACCTTGAGAGTGATGGTCTTACCACGGAGGGTCTTAATAACGAAAATCCACATCTTTCTTCTTCTTCTACTACTACCACTACTATGTCTTCTTCTTCTAGTTTTGAGGGTTTGAAAAATTTAGTGGAACCAAGTATATTTGTATCATTTTTTTTATCTTATAAATTTGTGTGATAGTCTATTTTTTATCAAGTGATTGAAACTTTTTTTCTTCACCAAATGACATTGCAAGATACATTAAAAGTTAAAAATAGTTGATGCATGTATAATTCTCTACACTATGACTTGTTATATTATTATTTTATTCTATTATTAATTTATTTTTAAATATTATTGTAATTTATATATATATGTCATATAGCCATGTTTATGTATTATATATATATAGATTATTGATATAAATATTTATATATAGTATAGAATTGTAATTTATTCTATTATATATATATATTTTTAAAAAGTAAACCAATTTTTATTAAATATTAGACAATATTTTACCCTAAATTTTTTAATACATTTATATATTATATTAAATATTTTTTACTTATTTATTTAAAATTTGTATGATAATTAACCTAAGCAAACTTGCAATACAAGATTATCTATATATATAGGAGTGAAACTTGTGAAAAGGTAGAAACAAAAGAAATGATAGTGGGCTTTTGAAACTCATCAGGTCCATTAATGTTCGAAAAGCCCAACATTGAATGTTCGAGAAATATATGTAGTGTGCTTTTATAAAAAAAAATTTCTCCCTACACATTTTTTCAAAATAGACTCTTTATAAATTTTTAAAACAAATTTAAGTACAATTTTATTCCTTAACAAGTAATTTTCTTTAAAAAAAATTTATCCACCATTTTAATTTCTTATGTAAATTTTTTTAAACAACTTTGATACGTGTAAAAAAAAAAACTTAATCACAATTTTTTTAAAGAAACATAAATAATTAAAAAAAATCATCTCATCAAAATCAAAATCATTAGGTAAATCATAGAATTCAATATATTTTCACGCTATTAAAAACTCAAATATATATATAAAATATTATTAAAAAATAACTAATTAATATATAAATAATATATATTAGAGGTGTACTGAAAAATATATTTGATTATATCTTAATATTAAATTAGAATATTGAAGTTAATTTATCAAAATAATATGTTTGATAATAATTATTTAATTAAAAAGAAAGAGTAGAGAAAAAAAAAGATAGAAACCAATAGTCACACCCAAATATAATTTAGTAGAGTTCTCACTTGTAATTTATTATTATTATTTAGAGAATAAAACACCAAATTCGTTAATAGTCAAATCTAAAGAAAAGGAGTTACACTACGAAGGGATCTGTTCTGATGTTGGACTAAAAAATGTTATCCCTATAAATAAATATATTTAATTAGCAAAAAAATATATATTTAATTTTGGATTTATTATTGAGAAGTTAAAGATGGACATGCTAATAAAAATCTAATATAATAAATGAGATTTTAGTTTACCAACCAGCACTAATACACGATTATCTTCATTAATTTCTATATATATATATAAATATGGATTGCGTCATGATATGATGCATGGGATTTGGTAGCCAGCTAAGATTATTAACAAAGTATTTTATTACAAATTTACAATAACGTACGTAATTAATTAACGTAGCACAACCTACGAATAATTCGTTTCATTTCATATTATACAAATATGAATATGATTGTTTTTTTCTCCAATATAAATTTCTTAATGCCAGACCCAATATAAAGTTGTTTATATATATATATATATATATAAACAAGCCATTATTACTCCGGGGGCTACGTGATCACATGATATATAATTAGTAGCACGGTCAAAGGTCCAAAATTTATATAAATGATTATTGTCTCAACAATTAGTTACGTTGTTGGAAGAATCGAGCCATCTTGGAAGCAAGATCGAGCAAAGTCAAATTTTGAAAAAGGAAGAAACGTTTAGGGTTTTGATTACAAAATTTGCTTTCGGGAAAAGGCAGCTACAGAAATTTTTTAATTGAGATTGTTGAGAGTGATATATGAATATTATTTTGATTCAATGTTCCACACACAATACAAAGCCCCACAAACCCTATATCTAGAGTCATACTACTGACATATCAGATATACCTAAAAATCAAAAGAAAAATCAATAACATTGTTGCTTAGTCAAAGATGCACGAAGAAACCCCCCAAAAGCTACTATTTTCTACTCTTTTCTTTCATACCATTTTTCTTTTCTTTTTTTTTTCTCTCAAAAAAAAAAATTTAAATAAATAAACCTTGCTTTTCTTGAACTCTCTTCCTCTCTTATAAAGAAAAGTTTCACAAGAGTTGTGTGTGTATCGATATCTCCTCCTTCCATACATGTATGAGTTTGAAAATCAGCCTGACATTTTGTCACCTTAACCAACTAGCAATGGGTGCTCTTTTTCAAACCATTTGTATTTTTTATTTTTATTTTTTTGGGAAAGGAAAAGTTTAACTTTACTTTTTATAGGGTAATTAATATTTAGATTTGAATATATTACCATGTCACGGTGGTTATTGTGGAATGTGGAGGAGACTCATTATTGCTACTTATATTGCTTATTAATTTTTAGATTAAACAATGTTTATATAGTAAGGTGCAAAATTAACCCCACAAACAAGACCCTTTTAATAGGTTTAAAATCTTATCTCTTCTTCTTATTGTCAAATAACGTCACATAACACATTCACTAATATTTTTCCACATGAGTTACTTTTCTTATTTAGCCCCATGAAGTTGGTGGATCAAGTTAAATGTGCATAACATAACATAATCTCCATCTATTCACCTCCATACATTGTCGGTTATTCTTTATTTAATCATGGATTCCACTTCATACACATATATATAATATAGTATAGGTATATTCATATTTTAGTCTATGTACTAGATATAATATTATTCATATCACTCTCTCGGATCGGCCAACCTCTCCATTATAATATTTTTTGTCTACGTGATATAATGATCAAAGCTCCAAATGTCTTGATATGGGCCAATATCATGGTACACATTGCTTGAAAATTGAATTAGAAATTATTAACTTGGCCACATAAGGCTGCTACTCAAACACAGACAAAGGAAGCAACAAACAAAGCTAGAGTTGTTTGTTGTGAACATTAAGACCCCCTTTCTTTTTCTTTTTCTTTTAATTATTTTACTATTTTTCTTCGTGAACCCAAAAAAAATAAAAAATAAAAATAAAACTTTAAAGGAGTAACTACTAAAGAAAAGAAAGGGTACATTCAACATTGAGACAAAGTCACCAGAAGTGTTCAGGTGGTCCAAAGACCAGCTGAAGTCAGTGGTCTCGCGCGCACTATTGATAGATACAACTACTCTTCAAGTCATGACACTGTTTTTAATTTTATATAATAAAGTCTCTCTCACAAAGTGTGCCAATTAATTTTTGATTAAAAGATTTTTGGTGGGTCACTGTGCGGATATTGAATAGACAAGACCACATAGGTAAAAATAATCACTAAAAAGCCCTTTGGATTTTTCTTGAATTTGGCCTTAAGCGTGTGATGAGAGTTTTATTTTATCCGGCTCAGACGGCAGGTTATACTGATGTGAAATCAATAAAAATATGTATGTATGTATGTATGTTTACAAGGTGTTTGCTCAGAAGCTTCAGAGAAATCATTTATATAACTATTCAAACTAATAATAACAAGTTCAATACAGATGGTCATTCAATCCCATCCATATATGCATTCAACATTATGGAAGTGTGCTTTGTCATTTCTAGGAGATTACACTTACTTAATATATTAAATGAATGGACTTTGAAAATTGGGGCATTTTTAAAGTAACATGCTTGCTTGGCTGTCTTTTTTATATCACAATTCTCCGTAACTTTAATCATCACAAGTAGACACAACTACTACTACACAAACGAGACACTGCCATCTTAATCACTCTTTTTATAATTTTGTGCGTGGTGTAGATATTATTCAATTTCAAATCAAATCACAAACATACATACGTATCCAATTCAAATTACATCAGGTACTTAATAATACCAACACTGTGTAACGCTCTAATTTTTTAAAATTTTTAGTTTTATCGTTACGTGAGTAAAGTACCAAAAAACTAAAGAGTCTCAGCTCTCAAGTGTGTCCATCCATGTCACTTTGCCGAAAGCTACAAAACAAAGGGAAGCAGTTGAGAAGTTGCAGAAGCAAGAGGACTCAGCATCAAATACGAGAAAATGAAGTGCTTTTGGATTTATGTGCACCTCCACACCATTTAATTAACCATTAAGAAATGAAGAAATAACAATAATAATAATAACAAAAGGGTTGTATTTAATTTTTATATATTTATTTTATGGTCAATGAAATGAGCAATGGTTTTCACATGGTTTGCACCATTGGTTGCAGAAGGAGCCGCCCCAAGGAGTGAAATGGCTCGTGGGTTGTGGTGGGTGGGCAGCACATGGGTCCACCACCATCACCATAGGCTTCCCACATTGCTTGCCTCTCTGTTCTTTTAAGCACTAACTCTCTTATTATTAACTATGTTTTCATAACCCTAAAAAAATAAAAAAATAGAGTAAATATATATAGAGATATGATCTTTGAAATGGCATAGGGAAATGAACTTTCAATGAAGAAGTTTTTTAATTTTGTATGAATTTTGTTGTTATGTGTATGTTGATAATATAGAAAAAGGAATATTTTTTTTTCTTTATTTTCTTTTCCGTGATTTGGGATACAATGTTGCTGTCTAAATGAATTAGTACTTAGTAGTGTCGGTTTAGCATATAATGGCCCTCCAATCTATATTGTCATGTGCAAAGTTCAGAGATTTATATGTATGTGTAAACCTTTTTCCTAGGAATTTCAAGTTGCAAAAAGATGAGATAAGGATGGAAGAGAAGAAAAATTAGCTACAAAACAAAGAAAATGACATGTCCTACAGTTACAAGTTACAACTATTATTATACACAACATTACAATCGTGACATGTAGAGTCTGTCCCAAAATATAGTTACTTTATTACTTTTCCTCTCAATGAATGAATTTCCATTACAAGGTCTTAGTTGGTCAAATATATTGATTACTATAACAGTTTTGTTATAATAATTTAGAAGATAAATAAGTGTTTTTCGTAGAAGTTTCTCATATTTGTGAGAAACCCACTTGGAGATTTCTCAATAAAAACCAATTTAGCTTTACAATACTCTTCATCATCATGATTCATGAAAACGTGTCAACTATAATTATGGGAAAGTGATAACTAAAGTCATGATACAGTGTTTTTTAACCACTACATTCTTCATATAGAGTGAATCAATAATTTGTTCTTTGTGGAATATCTACTAACCTATAAGTCTACATATTCATATTCATATCCTACAATTATGGACCATTTGGCGAATATTAATTGCATAGTACTTTCTTTCTTTTATTTATTTATTTATTTTCCTTTATAGTACTATATTTATAGGTTTAAATCACACAAGGTGCATGATATATTGCTTTCTTCACAAGGACAAAGTGCCACCAATAATGGGAAAGTTTTACTTCATTGTCTTATTTATTAATAATATTCATAAACATATTCACAAGATAAATGGTAAGTGCTTGAAACATGGTAATCATAGTGCCTAAGTGATTTTTAATTTGAAAAATACTAATTTACAGTTTTATAGAGAGTTTAACACGTGTTTTTTAATTTAATTTTTGAAAATAAGTAACTAAATACATATTTAAGTGGATCTCATCCATTTAATATTTTAGAATTTAAAACCAATCAAAACGGCTTGTTATAATAGTTGAAAATATTTACCAAAATTCGTTACTAGTGGGGATACGAATTTGTTATAGATGGATTGAAAAACAGAAACATCAACAAGATAATACACATACACTGTAAAGTTTATAATTCAAGAATAAGAATAAAAAAGAAACCATAAAGACACAAGGAAAAGCAAGAGAGAGATAGATGAAGAAGAGGATCCTATTCTTCAGCCTTTACAGATGACTAAACTGACAAAATCTGTGATTCTCTCTAAATATATATAAATACGGAAACTGACTCATTCACAGAGCTGGCTCTCTCCACCTTCTCACACCCACTTGGAATTCAATTTTTCCTTAATTCAATTCAATTCAATTCAAAACAAAACAAAACAAACGTCTTCTGATATCTCTGACCCGATAGTTTAGTCACAAAATCTGCATGTGTACGTCGTTGCTTACCGCTTCCCCTACACCTTTCTTTAATACATTATTTTCTTCATTACATTTAAAAACAAACCCATAAAAGACAGGGAAAGTAGTTCCCTATCCCTATTCTTTTTCTTACTTTTTCAAAATTCCTTTTTTAATTTTAAAGTGGGGTCTACATACTTTAATTAGTCTCTACTCTTATTATTGTTGTGTTATTAAAAAAAAAAAGTAAAGCCCAGCCTACATTATATATATACCCCGTTTCTACTCCATCACCTTTGTTTTCTATATGTTATGTTTATGAGAGAGAGCTAGAAGGTTGAGAGAAAGATTGGATTTTTTTCATCTGTAAACGAGTTTAGTCTTTGGTTTGAAGAGAACCCATTTGAGTATATGAACCAGTGAGAAAAGGGTCGAGCTCGTTTCAAGAGAAGGATTTGATTTTTGGCTTTGGTGATCGTTTAGAAATGGCTATTCAAGCACAGTTGTATCAGGATAATCTTGGGTTTCCTTTGTTTGGTTCACAGGATTTGATGATGATGCCGGTTCCGGATGTTGTTAATGGCTGTGGTGCTAATAATAGCTTTGGTTTTAATCAGTTTTGTTTCAATGTTCCTCAAAAAAATCAACAACAAGTTCTGATGCCTGAGTTGCAGAATCTTCAACCGAGAAACGACAACGTTTGGTTCGATAACACTAAAAACAACACTAGTAATACAATTACTCCTACTCCTTCAACAATGGCTTTTTCTCATAGTGTAATGGATCAAGTTGAGAAGCAAAGACAAGAAATCGATCAATATGTGAAATTCCAGGTACGAGAAGTCTTCAAATTTTTATGTAACGTAAATCGCTTGGTCACATTGTTTATGGATTGTTCTTATATAATAAGATTATAATATATTGTTGGTATACTTTTTTGGTTACAGAATGAGAGATTGAGATTATTGATTCAAGAGCAAAGAAAGCAACAATTTTTATCGTTAATAAAGAAAGTTGAGCCTAAACTATTGGGACTACTGAGATATAAGGACGAAGAACTATTTCAAGCAACGAAGAGATCAATGGAGCTCGAAGATTTACTGAGAAAGTTAGAAACTGAGAATCAAATATGGCAGAGAGTGGCTCAAGAGAACGAAGCCATGGTTATGTCATTGAACAACTCACTAGAGGAAGCTAGAGAGAGAGCTCTGTGTTGTTTCAACAATGGCGCCGAAGACGCCGAGTCTTGTTGTGACGTGGGTATGGAAGAAGAAGAAAACAGGGAAGTAGCAGGACAGGAACAAAACGACGACGTAATAGTAGTAACAGAGGAGAACAGAGAACACAAAACGACAATGGTTTGCAAAGCCTGTAATTCTCGAAGCTCGAGCGTTCTTTTCCTACCTTGCAGGCACCTTTGTTCATGTAAAATTTGTGAACCCTTTCTCGATTCTTGCCCAGTGTGTAGAACTACGAAGAAGGCTAGTATAGAGGCTTTAATTTTCTAGGCTACTTTCCCGGAAAAACAAGAAAGAAAATTGTAAAAAAAAAAAAAAAAAGCTTAGATTTTAAGCATAGCTGATGATCATTAAGGATATGGATGCACATAAACTGATAACACCCCATTTTCGATGCAAGGATTGGTTTTTTTTTTTCCTAAATTAAAATATTTTATTTATTTATTTATTTATTTGTTTCTTTTTAGGGACTCTGAACATGGATTTGTTTTGTACCTTAAACAACCAAAATGAATTGAGCCAGAGTTTTTAGTACATTAAAGAGCATCTTTACTTTTCACAGTGTTGTTTATGTTTACAGTATCCCAACTTTTTTTATTTTGAACTTTTTAATTTATTGGCATTGATATCAATTATCAGATTCTATCAACTATTGTTCAGCATTTTTGGCGGTATTGAATATGATTGACAGAGTGAGGCATTGAAAGCAATGTCAGATGAATTTTGCCTAGCTGTGATGAACAGAAAATGCCATGAAACTTTCCTAAATTCAAAATTAAAATAATTAATGGTATTTATGTTTAAACGTTTCTAGATATAACACTACAAAATTGAACGGAAAATGACACATGTTACAGATAAGATACGACAAAGGAAATGAACGTTACGTTTACATGTATTTTCAATTTTAATTATTTTTTTAAAAAATAAGTGATATTATATAAATGAACAAGATTAATTTGTCATGATTAGAAAAAAGCAGTCCAAAAATGGATTAGTTGGGGATGTACCAAAAAGGAGGTGGGTGGCGTTGACAGGAGATTCTGGTCCCGGGGGGTCCTCCCTATTAATCCGCTGCTTTTCTCAGTAATTTTCTTTTCTGTTTTTTCTTTTTTTTTTTTAATAAATTACAAAAATTACAGTGGAGAAGTGGCGTGGTTGAGGTGATATGGGTCCTTTTTTTTTGTTTTTGTTTTATTTATTTATTGAATAATTAATTCGAATTTATTGTGAGTAGTGTACACGATCCAACGTGTGTGTCTGTGATGATACTGCACTATGGTCATTCTGATACGTCTACGTGGAGTGGGACCCACTTGGGATTTAGTTCTTGGGGACCAATTTTTGATAAAATATTAAATTTGGTTTGGTTTTATTATTAATATTATGAAAGTGTGAACATGTGAATATGAATATTAAAAAAAATGAGTGAGTAGACAATAGATAATCACGTGGATTTTGACCGGTTATTGGGCCGGGTTATGGCGTGTGAGATTCCCAATAGTATTATTTTTCTTTTTTGGCAGAGAAGAAAGAAAAGAGAGCTTTGAAAAATCCAAAATTGTGAAGAGTTTCAGGATTAGTCTAACTTAAGTCTTTGTTTTAACCACTCGAACAAGGATTGTTGATAAGGATTAGCTCTTTCTTTTTTTTTTCTCCCCTATATTTCTTTTTTTCTTTTGACAAAATGACAAGGATGAATATGATGTTTCTTTTGGAAATTTGTTTACCGACCATATTGGGCCAATCGTCATTTCATGTAGGCCCATAGACAAGGCCCTAAACGATAACTATACTCATACTTTGTTGAAATCCTACATTTTAAAATTATGAAACTTCCAATTCAAAATTAAAATCGATATGATCACATGAAAATGATTTTGCTTTTCTGTTTGAGATTTTGTTTTTTGAAATATGATTTTTGTATGAAATTAATCATATATTGAATATATATGCAAAGAGATACTTTGTTAGAATTCCTACTTTTTACAATAAAAAAATTCCAATTTAAATTAAAACTAGTAAATAGCCCGCTTTTACGCAATTATTTTTATAAAAATTGTAAATTATCAAAATAAATATATTTTAAGTAATCAATATCTTTAAAATAATTGATATATATTATAATTATTATAGATTTTTTCTATTAATTAATTAATAACAATAAATTAGATATTTTTATTATATATTTAATATTCATTATACACATCATATTACATTGTTTTTGTATTTTTGTTTAGGATAATTGTGGAAAAAATAGATCATTTTTAAAATATGATTTTATTCCAATATATTAAATATCAAAAATTGTAAAACTAACTAAATAAATAAAACCGCAAAAGAGAAACTTTTTTATTAAAATTTTTTTTTTTTATATAAAATGCTATTTTTTGCTAAAAAATTATGTTTTTACGGCCAAATATTTTTTTTTTAATTTATTGTTTTATGGAAATTTTTATGTTTTTACGATTTTATCTTTTTAGAGAGTGAATAACAAGAGTAAAAGCTTTAGACTAGAGTAGTCTTGGAGTACCTTTTTCCATCTCTGGCAAGATCAGAAAATAAACCTTTACCTTTGTTGGTCTTCCAGGTAGTCTAGCCCTCAAGATTAAACCATCAAGAAGAACAAGCTTCTTCAGAAGATTGAAGTCGACGAAGTGTCTAGTGGGGCGAAAAAGTAAAGGTTTGTTATTGATTGTCCATACACATGGGTGTTCTAACGATTATTACCGACCATGGTATTGGCATGAAATAATGATTTGATTGTTGTAGTCAACTATTGGGGTCATCCAGGTTGGTTGCGAGTCAATCATGCATACGTATTCTTCGTCAGACTTGCTAATACTCGTGGTCGAAAGAAACTCCACTGGGACCACAATTTGTGTATCGACCTCGTTAGATGTGGCGAGCCTGGCCAATGTGTCTGCATTTGAATTTTGTGAGCAATAGACTCATTTTAAAGTGTTTGAATTTCAACTTCCACCAACCCCATGGTTGTTACCAATGTTTAATTGGATGTTGATAGATTTTTTTTTGTGTTGTTTTCACGTTGTAAGTTTTTTATTTTGTGTTTTCACGTTGTTTTTATGTTTTTTTTGTTGATGTTTAGTTTGTCCAGTAAGTTGTTTTTCTTAAAAATTGTATTTTCGTAATTATGAAATTTTAAAAATCATATTTTTAAAAATAAAAAAAAACCGTAAAAAAGTAAAATAAAAAACAAAAAAAAATATGTACTTAATAAAAAATCTCATATAAAGTCACAAACTTCTGTTCTGTTATTGGAAATATTTGTTGGAAACCGAATTAATTTCTTATTAATTAGATTGGATAACATGATCTCACCAAACATGATTGAAAGAAAGATCAGTAATCATTTTTTTTAATTGAAAAATTAACTGAATTGGATATTACTTTAATTTAATCAAACTAAATGAAGATTTTGAAAATATTATTACTATTTTAGATTGGATAAAATTTAGACTAGAAAGAAGGAATTGATTTGAATAAGTAATCTAGGAATGATCTAACCTGAAAAGGAAGTTCTTGGCCGTGGTATAATGCTCTAGTTGATTACCATTTGTCTCAATGAAGCTCCATCTTCTTAGGGCATCTGAAATTTTTATTTTAATTCTACGTTTAAATTAATTTACAAGTGGTAATTAGTTAGTGTGAATTGGTATTAATTTTTCCAAATTGAAGGCTAAGAAAACCTGAAGAAGTTAACAACGCAGAAAATTCAACTTTTATTTTTGCTTTTATTTAAAATTTAAAAAAACTTCGTGACACTTAGAAAATTCAATTCAAAATTTGACATAATTAGCAATGTGACATTTCAAATATTGAATTGTCACGTTTGACAAAGTTAAGGGATTTCTGCCTTTATTTGTGTTGTTTTTTTTTGTACGATTATATCTTTGTTTAGTTTTAGCTCAGTAAGCAATGCCACGGTCATAACTATTTTAGTGAGCTTAGTTTTAGTGTTTTTTGGTAAAAGGTTTGCAAAACAAATAATAATAGTAATGATTTTAGCTTGTTATCTAATTTTAATCATTTTGTCACATTATTTTTATGATGGTGTGTATTGTAATTATTTTAAATATTTTATAAAATTTTAGAAAATTCTAAATAATTTATATCGTCGAAAGTAAAGTTTCAATAAATTACGAGTATAACAAATTATTTAAATTTTATAAAATACTTTAAATATCTACAATATACATATTCGTAAAAAATACTGCACCAAAAATAATCTAAATATATATAAAAAAGTCGTACAAAAAATTATCCAAATATAAAAAATTAGAAACAATTTTTAGTATCTTTAATATTTTATTCTATCATAAATAATAGTTAACACTTGTCCTTAATTTAAAAAAAATAATATTATTATCTTACATTTAAAATAAGAATATGATAAATAATTGTAAATTTCAAATTCTACTGTTATTCTTTTTCCTTTTTAGATGATCAAGTGCTACATTAGCTTCAATAAAAAAAAAGTGCTACATATTAATGATTATTTTATGATTAGTCTATGTTGTGTATGTTGCATGGGTCCCACGAAATTCAAATATTAAAATGCAATTTAATAGTTATGAGCCCAAGAATAATTACTCGAGATGATAACAACCTCAAATCATTATTATCAGGGTAATTATTATTTTGAATTCTGTATTTTGGTAAAGATTATTTATCGGATATCGTGTTTCGTTAAATAAAGATTTTGATCATATATTTTGTAAAATGAAACAAAATGATACTATACACCAAATTTCAGTCAAAATATTTTTTACTATGACCAGATTGCCCTTATATTTTTAAAATAATTGATTTAGTAAATTCAAAATGAATAAAAAAAATTTAAAATAATAATAAAAATCATATTTTAATTAAATTAAACTTTAAAATAATTATAATGAAAAAAAATAAAATTAACCCTAAGCACTAATCTTAAAACCTAAATTTAAATCATAAACTTAAAAGCATTAATAAAATTAATCTAGATAAGAATTAAAATTAAAAAATTATCTATTTCTTGACCCATATTTCTTCAAACAAAAAAGAACATTGAAAAATCAAAGATTAGTTAAACTTAATTCTCAAACCAGTTTAAAAAACAGAACCTAGTTAATTCACAAATCCAACCATCTTTCTACCTCCAACACCTCAATCCAACCACTCAATAGCGTCGACAACATCCCCGACAATACCCATCTCCTAATCAAAAACTAGAAACACATTCAATAATCCTAGAAATCCAAATATGAACTCAAAAACCATAACTTTAAACCAAATATTCGATTAAACAAATCCCACAAAAGCTAAAAATCTTCCAAAATGAAGCAGTGGGAGACGGAGAGCATTCATTTTGTAAGATTCAAATAAAAAATTGTAGTAATAACAGGGAAAACTCATCAACAAACACAAACACATATATAATCATCACAAAAAATAATTGTTAAGAACAAAACCCAGTCAAGATCCATTTCCATGAGTGTAACGCTCAAATCTCCAGGGACCATTACGGTGTGCTTTTTAAATAGTGCTAAACTCGTTAATCGGGTCATTTGGCCATAATCGTGTAACTAAGTATGATTAGCGGTTTAAGATTAAAAAGTTTGGTTAAGATAAAACGTGTCACTAAAACGTTTATTGTATACATTGGGATCCCAAAAATATAATTTAAAGGTTTATTGCAACAAAATATTTACAACCAGTCGACCTAAGCGGCAAAATAGGGTTTAACCCTAGTTCCTTTTTAAACCCCCGGCCGTGGCAGTCGAGCAAACGCATATGTACATATCATCACCTAAGCTCTCCAACTCAAGAATGGTCCAGCTTTCTTTTGCCTTTACCTACACCACATAGCACCCGTGAGCCAAAGCCCAACAAGAAAACTCAATATGCTCATTAACAAGTAATAACATGTTACTAAGTCATAATAAGCATGCCTAGCAGTAATAACCCTACTCATGCATGCAAGCAGGTACAAATAAATGTTTGTGAAGTCCTGCGCTCTGAGTAGATGACTAATAAGTCTCTCGCTCTGAGGTAGATGACTAATAAGTCATTCTTTAAATTGTTGACTAATAAGTTACTTCCAAATAGATGAATGGTAAGTCTATCTCGGTCAGATGACTGATAAGTCCATCTCGGTCAGATGACTATTGAGTCTATCCCGGTCAGATGACTGATAAGTCTATCTCGGTCAGATGATTGATAAGTCTTTCTCTGTCAGATGACTAATAAGTCCATCTCGGTCAGAAGACTGATAAGTCTATCTTTGTCAAATGACTGATAAGTCCATCTCGGTCAGATGACTGATAAGTCTATCCTGGTCAGATGAATGATAAGTCTATCCCGGTCAAATGAGTGATAAGTCTATCTCGGCCAGATGACTAATAAGTCTATCTCGGTCAGATGACTGATAAGTCTATCCCGGTCAGATGACTGATAAGTCCACCTCAGTCAAATGACTAATAAGTTCATCTCGATTAGATGACTAATAAGTCTATCTCTGAGGTCCCATACCCTCCTAGCTAGAGCTGTAAATACGGGCCGGGCTTTTGAGCACGGCACGAAACCGGCACGAGCCCGGGAGGCACGAGCACGACACGGCACGAAAAAATATGGGCTTGGGCCAGGCACGGCACGAAAAAATATGGGCTCGGGCCAGGCACGGCACGACACGGGCTTAGCACGGCACGGCACGACAAGCCCGAAGGCACGACACGAAAGCACGAACAAACTAGCCCGAAAGCACGACACGATAAAAAACCCGATATTTTGACATTAATAATCATAATAAATTTTTATTTGTCAATAATTAATAAATTAAAATGATAATATATGTCTTATTTTTTTCAATGTTTATATTTTTATAATTATATTCATTTATTTTAAGATTTGTTAGATAAATTTTTAACATTTATTAGTAGGTATTAAAATTCTAATAATTATCTTTGATATAATTTTGTGTAAAATATTGTTAAAAAGTATATAAAAATATCTAAAATTATAATTTAAACAAAGAAATGTATTTGGTTTGGTGGTAAGTCCATTGATGGTGAAAGAGGAGGTGGAGGGTTCAATTCTCCATCCTCACATTTTTTGGCAAAAAAAAAAGTGGGCCTAAAAGTGGGCCCGAATATAGAAAGTGGGCCGGCCCGAATAAGGAAAGTGGGCCGGCCCGACTTGGGCCCGACACGGCACGAGCACGGCACGAGCACGGCACGACATGGGCCGGGCCCATGGGCCGTGCTGGGCCTACTCTTTCAAAAATGGGCCGGCACGAGCACGACACGAATTGAATATGGGCTGGGCCCGGCCCGACCCGAATTTACCGGAGGCACGAAAAATGTGGGCCGGGCCGGGCCGGGCGGCCCACATTTACAGCTCTACTCCTAGCCATGTGACGTGTAGGTCACCTTAGCCTTTCCGGCTCTGGTTCTAAGTAACTAGCCTTTAGACTAGACAAGCGCTTTTAGTTTTCATCGAACTTGAGGTCGGTCCGGCATTAATGCTCATGATGAGTCATTCAATGCAGATGTTGATTAGATCTAATCTTTATTAGCTTGCGCTAAACACGCTAAAACCATCCTTGACTCATAAGTCAATTCCATACGAGCAGTGCTCGGTACTACTGCCGAACTTGACTAGTAAGTCACAACTTTACAGTTAATACCGATACCATTGTCGATTATGACTAATAAATCAGTGCCATTCATAAGTGAGCAAGATTTTCTAAGCATTTTATATGCAATCAATGTCCACATTTAAACACTCAACATACCTCATGAATAACCATGCATGTCCCATATGGGGTGCGGTTTTCTTACCTTTGGTTCGAGCGAGAAATAACAATTGAACGACCCTTGAGAACGATCGATTCTTTAATCCCTTAGCGGTCACCTAGTCATAACCAAATACAATCTCCGATTAATGAAATCCACAATCATAGGGTCTTGACCTAAACCTCACTCCCGGGACCCCGAATTGTACCCAAACGGTGAGTAGATTCAATCCCGAGCCTTAGGAATTGAAACCCCGAGCCAAAAATCCTTAAATACACCCAAAACATGCATTTGAGAAAACAGGGTAGCGCTATAGCGCTATCCCTCTAGCGCCCCGGCGCTACAACCCAGGGCATTTTGCCCTGGCTAACGCTGTAGCACTACCCTTTGGGCGCTATGGCGCTAGGAGCATGCAGAAATGGCCCTGGTTCTTCCTCCTTCGAATCCTCCATTTCCAACCTGAAAAACAAGCTTCCAAACTCCATTTAAACCCCCAAATGAACCCAAA
Organism: Humulus lupulus; assembly: GCF_963169125.1. NCBI lineage: Eukaryota > Viridiplantae > Streptophyta > Magnoliopsida > Rosales > Cannabaceae > Humulus > Humulus lupulus. The sequence continues at coordinate 18,620,265 of NC_084793.1, forward strand.
TATCATCTACACATATCCAAGGCATCACAACCCAAGTAACCCTAGCCAAAACTTCCATCAAACTCTCAACTTTCCAACTCAAAAACCAAACTGAAACTCCAAATGAAAACAGAGCAAGAACAAGAGACTCTATGGTTTAAAACTCACCTCAATCTCAGCAACACACCCTCTTCAATGGTAGAACCCAACCCTAGCTTATCACAGCTTGGTTCCCTAGCTTGATTCCTCAAAAGAATCTTCAAAATCCAAAGAGAAATGATGTACGGGAGAAGGAAGAGTGTAACGCCCTACTTCCTTAGAGCCATTACTAAGTGAGTTTAAAATGTGCATTCAACTCGCTAATCGAGAGTTTAGGTCAAAAAATGTAATTAAGCCATAAACAGAGTTATAAACCTTGAAAATAATTCCATTTACTGCAAATCATAAAGTGTTTGACACTTGGGATCCCAAAATACTGTTTAGAAATATTTACAACATATAGGTACAAACCAAGTCGACTAGACGACAAAATCTAGGTTTTAATACAATCATCTCTCAAAACCACTGGCTGTGGCAGCCAGGAAGGCCAAACATGTACGCGTTGCTTCACGCTCTCCGTACTCATGGTTGGTCGATTTTTCCCTTGCCTTTACCTGCACCACAGAGCACCCGTGAGCCGAAGCCCAGCAAGAAAACCCTCACAAGCAGAAAATATATGCATAACAAACACATAGCATATAAACAGGCCATCAATAGGCTAAATACATACGGCCAAGTTGTCTCAGGCGCTTTACCAGGCCCTGGGTTTGCGGTCCACACCGTGAGGATATCCCAGGTATCCTTTAGGGTCTCGCCCTGACAACTCGCATTCCACGTGCTCAACGCTGCTCCCGTCCCGTTGCCGCATTCGGCCTTGCACTACGTGTTTAACGCCGTTCCCGGCCCCTTGCCGTTTCCCGGCCTCTGTCGACCTTGGCCTGCGCCGTTCCCAGCTCTTGCCGAACATTTACATAATTGCATTCATAGCATAATAAACATATATTGAACACTAACAAATTCAATCAAAGGGCTACGCCCTGCAATTCAAACATATTGGGGCACAACCCTACATACAAGCTCTATGGGAACAGTGGTTTTCTTACCTGCGTCCCGAGTTCTCCGAGCACCGATATCCCGAGCACAGTCCTCTAACTTGAGCCTCGCCAAAACCCTAGTCACGACACATTAACCATATTCATCCATCAAGTTCTAATCCATTAAATAACTTTGAGCCATAACTCTAATTTCCGAGACTTTGAATTCTATCAATCTGGGTGATAAAATCCATCTCGAGCCTTAACCTTTGAGTTCCCAAGCCTAAACTCACTTAAAAACACAAAATGGCACTAAGAGTCGCGGCCCTATGGGGCCATGCCACGGCCCGCCCCCAAACCCGAGAGCACACCCAAAACAGGGCATGCGCGCTGCGGCCCTAGCTAAGGCATGCCGCGGCCCGCCCTTCTTCCAGGCCACCCAAATGCTTCAGAGGGCCGCGGCTCAGAAAGAACAATGTCGCGGCCCAACCCTTCAAACCCAAAAAAATCCTCCATTTTCTCTTCTAAAACCCAGCCAATCATCCTTAAAAATCAACCTAATAATCCAAACATTAATCACAGAGGTCTTAAGACAATCACAACAGCAAAACGTAACAAGAACTTAAACCAAAAACCTCATAAAACCCAAGATCAATCCTTCACCCAACTACATGCATACTCTAAGAAAACTAGCAGAAAATTCAAGCTAAACCTTGTAATTTAAAGCTTACCCTTGCTGAACTTAGTCTCTGAATTTGGTCCTTAAGCCTCAGGCTTCTAGCTCCAAAGATTCCCAGCTTCACTACTTAGTCCTTAGCTTGATTTCACCAAGAATTCTCCCAAGCTCAAATGGAGAGAAAGAAAAGAAGACAACTTCAAGAGAGAGAGAAGGAAAGAATCGGTTTCTGAAATTTCTAAACAATTCCAAGTTTTGTTTTATTTAACTTAAGTCTATAGGGTTACCTCAAGGCTCGGGGTACCAAAACGTCCCCGATGGCAAAATGGTAAATTTCCCCAATATTCCCTCCTAGACATTCTAACCTCAAATATATCTCAGAATATTTATTTTCATAACCCGATAACCCCATAACACATCTAATACCCAAAAATACCCCTCGACTCACCTTGAGTTGGATTCTCAACCCCGTTGTGACTTTTTGGCTAACCGCTCCACAGAACTGTCTCGGATCGTGCTGCACAAATATATATATATATCACATTTACGCCCTCAACGGGCTAAAATCACAAACATACCCCTAATATCCAAACGGGGCCCACATGCATATTTAACCCAATTAAACATGCACCTCTATCACATATTCACATAAATTCCCATATCAACATATTAAATCATTCATTGCCCTCCAAGCACGCTAATCAAGGCCCTAAGCCCTATTATCAAATTTGGGTCGTTACAAAGAGGATTGCTCTGTTTTTTCTACAGCCTTCTACGCTTTAATGGCTGAAAAATTTCCTTTCAGGTGAAAAGACCTAAATGCCCTCTGTACGCCCTAAATATCCGTGAGCTATTGGCGAGCTGGAAAAGGACCTAGAATTAAACTATTTTCATATTACGGTTCACTAATTAGCACTAATCTATCTTGTTTATTCGTATAATTACCTGGTGGCGAAGAACCGCGTCAACAGTTTAGTGCTTTCATTGAGAGGATCAACATGATGCTATCACAAAAACTTGATCATGGTGGTTACTTGTTTGAGACATGGTAACGAGGTGGATCAACATGATGGGCAGGAGGCCCACCATGCCGCCATATCCAATGAACAAAACCCCGAGATCCAGCAGCGACCGGGAAAGCAGCCTATGGGCCAGGGCGACACCGGGAGTTCGGCACCCCGGCTGCCAAATCCGAACCCGTATTTCCTGACGGCGATAGAGATGGAGAACATACAGTTGAGGAGTCAGCTGTCCAGAGCAAACAAGCAAATTGAATAAGTCTTGGCCCGGTTACCCTCTCTTACAACCGACGCTAACGTCGGAAAGAGGCAAAGTTAGACTCATAAGTCCCGCCGGGATAACCGGTCTAGGCCCAGCCGATCAGTCAGAGCCTCAACTCTGAGTTCTACCCCCACGTCACACCACCACCAGGAAACTGTGTTTGAGGAGTTTCCTAGGGCCAATCAGCGATTCAGCCGATCAGTCCGAACCTCAACTCCTAGCTCGGTTCCACCATCGAATGGACCCAGAAGGGCCCGAGGCAGCTCACGGAGGAGATCCGGGGAGGGCTCATGAAGCCCTCCTGCTTCGAGATTTCTTTGAGAATATGTTATGTGACAACAATCCTCAAGCTTCAACATCTCTAAAGGAGAATTTGTTATATGAGAACAATTCTCATGCTTCTACATCCAAAGTTGATTCTCAAGAGGAGAATTCTCAAAAGGATGTAAAACAACCCTTTGAACCTAGAAGAAGTCAAAGGCTTAAAAATTATAAAAGTCTAGTAGTGGATGAGATAGATTCTCAATGAATTTCATTCTACATGGTAGAAGGAAATAGAGAGGAAGTCATTAGGAAAATTCCTATTGTACTTCTCGTTGAGGATGATCCTAAGACTTATAGAGAAGCTATGCAGTCGAGAGATAGTGCATTTTGGAAAGAAGCCATCAATGATAAGATGGATTCCATTCTTTCCAATAACACTTGGGAATTGGTAGACCTCCCACCGGGGTCTAAGCCAATTAGGTGTAAGTGGGTATTTAGGAGAAAATACCACACTGACGGCACTATCCAAACCTTTAAAGCTAGATTAGTAGCAAAAGGGTTTAGGCAAAAAGAGGGTATCGATTATTTCGATACCTATGCGCCTGTTGCAAGAACAACTTCTATAAGCATTTTGTTCGCTTTAGCTTCTATACACAACTTGTATGTTCAACAAATGGATGTCAAAACGGCATTCCCTAATGGTGACCTCAATGAGGAGGTCTATATGGAACATCCCGAAGGGTTTGTCTTACCAAAATATGAGCTTAAAGTTTGTAGACTTGTAAAATCCTTATATGGATTGAAAAATGCTCCTAAGCAATGGCATGAGAAATTTGATCAAGCCATCATGTCTAATGGGTTTAGACATAACAATGGAGACAAGTGTTTGTATTCCAAAACTTGTAAGGGATATGTGATCATTGTTTGCTTATATGTGGACGACATGCTTATTCCATGTAATAGCATGAAAGGGATAGAAGAAACGAAGAGGTTTCTATCATCAACCTTCAAGATGAAAGATCTTGGAGAAGTTGATACCATACTTGGTATCAAAGTAAAGAAACATAGTGGGGGTTTTGCGTCAGGGTAAGCCCACTATGTTGAGATAGTATTGAACAAATTTAACCAACTCAAGGTTAAAGATGCCAATACTCCATTCGATCATAGTGTATAACTAGAGAACAATGAAGGAAGAACGGTGGCTCAATTGGAGTATGCTAGTGCTATAGGGAGTCTAATGTACGCTGCCCAGTGTACTAGACCTGATATAGCATTTGCAGTAAGTAAACTTAGTAGGTTTACAAGTAATCCAAGTGTGGGTCACTGGAAGGCAATTGGAAGAGTCCTAGGTTATCCCAAGAAAACCAAAGGACTACGCCTTCACTACTCCAAATTTCCTTTGATATTAGAATGATATACAGATGCAAGTTGGATATCCAATCTTGGGGACAACTTGTCCACAACTGGTTGTGTATTTACACTTGGTGGAGGTGCAATTTCTTGGGGCTCCAGGAAACAAACCTGTATATCTCATTCCACTATGGAAGCAGAGTTCATAGCTTTAGCTGCTACCGGCAAAGAGGCTGAATGGTTAAGGGATCTGTTGATAGAAATTCCCCTAATTAAAGATAATGTATCTACTATATCGATACATTGTGATAGCCAAGCAACATTGGCTAGAGCATACGGCGGAGTGTATAATGGGAAGTCTAGACATATTAGTCTAAGACATGGATATGTAAGAGAATTGATTCAAAGAGGAGTCATCTCAATATCCTATGTGAGAACAAGTGAAAATCTGGCGGATCCTTTCACTAAGCCACTAACGAGGGATTTAGCGGCTGCATCATCTTGAGGGATGGGACTTAAACTCCCTAAAGAGATTCACGATTGATGGTAACCTATCTTAACACTAGTTATTCAACTAGTTTTAGGTTCAATAGGTAATAACTAGTCAATCAAGTGAATATTAGTTGTACTCAAAACAAGTCTCATCTGAGATATTGAGTACTTGTGTGTTACCAAGTGGAGGGTTAAAACCGAAAGGTTTTTTAATAGAATTCAGTCTTGTAAAGACAAGTATTTTTGGTAACAAAATACTGTAAGAATTCTACCTATCTGGACCTAGGGGTGGTGTCGCCTCTCATGAGAATTTGGAGTATTCTCAAGAACGTCCATGAATGGAAAGTGCACATGGGCATTAACGGTGCAAAGCGAGACATAGAGGTCTCAAGTGAACATCGCAAAAGTGTGTGTGTTATCACCGATTTGTTATCATGAAATGATGGCTCAATGCCTAGTGCAACCTAATTTTCGACAAATTTTGTGATAATTACACTATAGTAAAGTTCAAGGTTAAAAACACTTTGCTTTATGCACTAATGCAATGACTCCTATAAGAGAGAGTTCTTATTTAATCAAGTGGGGGATATGTTATATTACAAAATATAATGATTGATCAAATAAGTGTTACAATAGATAACTATTTAATCTAGTGGGAGAATGTTATATTATTTTATAATATATTATTATATTATATTATAATATAATGTTTTAGATTAAATAAATGTGACAAAGTGTGTCACATATTGTAACATACAATAGAGAGTTACAATATTTAGATATATGAGATATATCCAAATAATGTAACATATTTGGTGTTACAAATTTGTAACTTCCAAATATTACCCTTTATTGTGTAAAATTGTTGTTACACAATATTGAGATGAATTTCATAAAGCCATATGTGATATGGCTGTTAGAGATATGATTTTAACCCCAATAATGTGTTTTGGGAGTTACAAAATCATTTGGGAGGGTTTGGAACCGTTTGGAAAAACTACACATTTTTTGTGCTGAAATTGGTCGGTGTCCGCAGCCACTGAATGTTGGTGGCTGCGGCCTGTGGGACAGAGACTAGTGGCCGCGGCCACAGGCCAAAAACTAACCAATTTTTTAGTTTTTTCAATCTTTGTTGAACAGCTCAAAAAACCCAAATAACTCCCAAATCTCTTTTTTAATTCCATATTAATCCAATTAAACATTGGTAGCAGCCATGGGGGTTGGTGGAATTTGAAATTCAAAGGTCGTCTCTAAACTCTATAAGTAGGAGCCTATAGCTCACTTGAAAGACACAACATTTCTATCCATTAGAGCACTTGGCTAGAAACACCTTGAGGCTTGATAATTCCAGAAACCTTTCCAATATCTGAGAGAGATCCCTTAGTGCTTGAGTTAGGAGGAAATAAGCTTTTGGACAAAGGTTTTAAACCTTGTTCAAGTTGGTGATCCCCAACACTCTTCACTTAGGTTGTGTAAGTGAGAGTTTTCTTTGTTTTGTTCTTACAATTTCCTCTATTGCTTTTCTTCTCTTTCCTCTTGTTTTATTTACTTATAATTTTGTTTAGAGTTGTAATCATCTTTTCTTGTGTTCCAAACACTTTTACTTTATTTGTAATATTTTGCTTAGAGGTTTATTTTTCACTATTCCATTCTTCTTCTCTTCTTATTCTTCTATTTTGTTTATTTGTACTTTCAGTTATAGAGTTGTAACCTTATTTAATCAATCTGTATTTATTTGTAATATTATTGCATAGAGTTGTAATATTATTATCAATTTCCGTTGAGGGAAAATATTTTTTCCTAACAGTTTCTTCATATCATGGTGTATCTTCATGAGCATAATGTTAGAAAAGCATGTTCCAAGTAACCACGAAATGTCATTTCCTGGTTACTTGGGGGGCATATATCCTGGATACAACCAGGTCCTAAAACTTAGAAGTTGATTCAAATTGGTTAATCGATGTTTTTCTTAAAAAGCATGAGATATCAATAAAGAATTAACGCGAACTAAGTTTCTAAAATCAATGTCCTGGATACAACCAGGTCCTAGAACTTAGAAGTTGATTCAAATTGGTTAATCGATGTTTTTCTTAAAAAGCACGAGATATCAATAAAGAATTAACGCGAACTAAGTTTTTAAAAGTTAACTGTCCTAGATACAACCAGGTCCTAGAACTTAGAAGTTGATTCAAATTGGTTAATCGATGTTTTTCTTAAAAAGCACGAGATATCAATAAAGAATTAACGCGAACTAAGTTTCTAAAATCAATGTCCTGGATACAACCAGGTCCTAGAACTTAAAAGTTGATTCAAATTGGTTAATCGATGTTTTTCTTAAAAGCACGAGATATCAATAAAGAATTAACGCGAACTAAGTTTTTAAAAGTTAACCGTCTTGGATACAACCAGGTCCCGAAACGTAGAAGTTAGTTAATTGACTGAGTGCTTTGTGGTTTTGAAGAAAAAGTCAGGGAACTAACGCGAACTAAGTTTTTACCAAATGCGCTGAAAATGAATAACAATAATGATAAAAATAGATTAAAATGAAATTCGGGGAAACCAATTGTCTCGAGGAGAAAAAACCTCATGGTAAAAGATTACAAAAAAAAAAAAGAAAGAGAAAAAGTCCTAGGCCCCCCAAGCCACTCCGATGAAGTCACCCCTTCGGTCTCTTGCTTGCCTGCAACAGAAGTCTCCCAAATCTCAGAGGGCGCCTCCTGTTGAAGACGATCCTTGTGTTAGGAAAATATTGTTTTGCCTCAATGGAAATGATTATATAATATTACAACTCTAGACAATATATTACAAATAAATATTGATTGATTAAAAAGTGTTACAACTCTATGACAAAAGATACATGTAAATATAAAGAAAGAGGTAGAAGATGATAGATATAGAAAATACAACTCTAAGACAAAATATACAAATAAACTAGAAGTAGTATAATGAAAAGATATAGATGAGATTACAACTCTAAAACAAAAGATACGTGTAAAAGAGTGAATAATAGAAGAAAAGAAAAGCAATAGAATAAAAGAACAAGAATAAGAACAATGAACAAAGAACTCTCACTCACACAACTAAAGTGAAGAGTATTGGGGATCACCAACTTGAACAAGGTTTGAAACCTTTGTCCAAAAGCTTATTTCCCCCTAACTCAAGCACTAAGGGATCTCTCACAGATTTTGGAAATGCTTTCTGGAATAATCAAGCCTCAAGGTGTTTCTAGCCAAGTGCTCTAGTGGATAGAAAATGGTGTGTCTTACAAGTGAGCATTAGGCTCCTATTTATAGAGTTTAGAGACACCCTTTGAATTTCAAATTCCACCAACCCCCATGGCTGTTACCAATGATTAATTGGGTGTTTTATGGAATTAAAATAGAGATTTGGGAGTTACTTGGCTGTTGGAAACGTTTAAAATTGGATAAAAACCGAATTAGTATAAATCTGTCAGCCACTAGCGCCGCGGCGCTTGTTTCAAGCGCCGCGGCCCTTGGTCAGTTTCAGCAACTAATTTTTTAAGTTTTTTCCAAAACGTTCCAATTTATTCCCACTTGATTTTGTAACTTCCATACACAATATGGGAGTTAAAATCACGTCTCTATCAGCCAATTCTCATATGGCTTTAAGAAATTCATCTCAATATTGTGTAACAACAAATCTACACAATAATGGGTGATATTTAGGAGTTACAAATTTGTGATAAATTTGTAACGCCAAATATGTTACATGTTTGGATATTTCACATATATCCAAATAATGTAACTCTCTTTTATATGTTACAATATGTGACACTCTATGTCATATTTATTTAATCTAAAACATTATATTATAAAATAATATAATATTACATTATATTATAAAATAATATAACATTCCCCCACTAGATTAAATAGTCATCTATTGTAACACTTATTTAATCAATCATTATATTTAAAATATAACATATCCCCCACTTGATTAAATAAGAACTCTCTCTTATAGGAGTCATTGCATTGATGCATAAAGTAAAGTGTTTTTTAACTTGAACTTTACTATAGTGTAATTATCACAAAATTTGTCGAAAATTTGGTTGCACTAGGCATTGAACCATCTTTTCATGGTGGCAAATCGGTGATAATACACACACCTTTGCAATGTTCACTTGAGACCTCTATGTCTCGCTTTGCACCGTTAATGGCCATGCGCACTTTCCATTCATGGACATTCTTGAGAATACTCCCAATTCTCATGAGAGGCGGCACCACCCCTAGGTCCATATAGGTAGAATTCTTACAGTATTTTGTTACCAAAAATACTTGTCTTTACAAGATTGAATTCTATTAAAAAACCTTTAAGTTTTAACCCTCCTCTTGGTAACACACAAGTACTCAATATCTCAGATGGGACTTGTTTTGAGTACAACTAATATTCACTTGATTGACTTGTTATTACCTATTGAACCTAACACTAGTTGAATAACTAGTGTTAAGATAGGTTACCATCAATCGTGAATCTCTTTAGGGAGTTTAAGTCCCATCCCTCGAGATGATGCAGCCACTAAATCCCTCGTTAGTGGCTTAGTGAAAGGATCCGCCAGATTTTCACTTGTTCTCACATAGGATATTGAGATGACTCCTCTTTGAATCAATTCTCTTACATATCCATGTCTTAGACTAATATGTCTAGACTTCCCATTATACACTCCGCCGTATGCTCTAGCCAATGTTGCTTGGCTATCACAATGTATCGATATAGTAGATACATTATCTTTGATTAAGGGAATCTTTATCAACAGATCCCTTAACCATTCAGCCTCTTTGCCAGTAGCAGCTAGAGCTATGAACTCCGCTTCCATAGTGGAATGAGATATACAAGTTTGTTTCTTGGAACCCCAAGAAATTGCACCTCCACCAAGTGTAAATACCCAACCAGTTGTGGACAAGTTGTCCCCAAGATTGGATATCCAACTTCCATCTGTATATCCTTCTAATATCGAAGGAAATTTGGAGTAGTGAAGGCTTAGTCCTTTGGTTTTCTTGAGACAACCTAGGACTCTTCCAATTGCCTTCCAGTGATCCACACTTGGATTACTTGTAAACCTACTAAGTTTACTTACCACAAATGCTATATCAGGTCTAGTACACTGGGCAGCGTACATTAGACTCCCTATAGCACTAGCGTACTCCAATTGAGCCACCGCTCTTCCTTCATTCTTCTCTAGTTTTACACTATGATCGAATGGAGTATTGGCATCTTTAACCTTGAGATGGTTAAATTTGTTCAATACTTTCTCAACGTAGTGGGCTTGCCCTAGCGCAAAACCCCCACTATGTTTCTTTACTTTGATACCGAGTATGGTATCAACTTCTCCAAGATCTTTCATCATGAAGGTTGATGATAGAAACCTCTTCGTTTCTTCTATCCCTTTCATGCTGTTACTTAGAATAAGCATGTCATCCACATATAAGCAAACAATGATCACATATCCCTTACAAGTTTTGGAATACAAACACTTGTCTCCATTGTTATGTCTAAACCCATTAGACATGATGGCTTGATCAAATTTCTCATGCCATTGCTTAGGAGCTTGTTTCAATTCATATAAGGATTTAACAAGTCTACAAACTTTATGGTCATATTTTGGTAGGACAAACCCTTCGGGTTGTTCCATATAGACCTCCTCATTGAGGTCACCATTAAGGAATGCAGTTTTGACATCCATTTGATGAACATACAAGTTGTGTATAAAAGCTAAAGCGAACAAAATTCTTATAGAAGTTGTTCTTGCAACAGGCGCATAGGTATCGAAATAATTGATACCCTCTTTTTGCCTAAACCCTTTAGCTACTAATCTAGCTTTAAAGGTTTGGATAGTGCCGTCAGTGTGGTATTTTCTCCTAAATACCCACTTACACCCAATTAGCTTAGACCCCGGTGGGAGGTCTACCAATTCCCAAGTGTTATTGTAAAGAATGGAATCCATCTCATCATTGATGGCTTCTTTCCAAAATGCACTATCTCTCGATTGCATAGCTTCTCTATAAGTCTTAGGATCATCCTCAACAAGAAGTACAATAGGAATTTTCCTAATGACTTCCTCTCTATTTCCTTCTACCATGTAGAATGAAATTCGTTGAGAATCTATCTCATCCACTACTAGACTTTTATGATTTTTAAGCCTTTGAATTCTTCTAGGTTCAAAGGGTTGCTTTACATCCTTTTGAGAATTATCCTCTTGAGAATCAACTTTAGATGTAGAAGCTTGAGAATCAACTTTAGCGAGAGACTTGGAGGTGGTCCTGGGAGGAGTAGCCTTCTTGGTCTGCCGGAGTTTCTTGACCAATGGCTTGGACGACCCGGAGGGAGGATTCCCCCCTGGAAGATGGACTGCAGGACGTTGTCTCCGAGCTGTGCCATCTCTTCGCCTGAAACAAAAATAAGGGAGCGTTAGTATACATGTAAGAATACTTTATCACAAGAAAAGTCTAAGGGTGTATTGAAAAGGTCCTACCCTCCGAGCTAGAGGAGGAATCTATTGCCACGACCTCCGGCCGCAGAGCTTCTATGGGGGAGTCTAAGTTTATAACGTCGCGAATGAGAGGGGGCTCTGGGTCCGGATCTGCCTCAGGACTGGACTCCTCTACATACTGCCTAAGCCCCGGAGCGACTACACCCTCCAGAAGTGAGGGCCACGACCTAAGGTTGGTCCCATACTCCTCAAAAAAGGCCGACCTAAAAGCCAGGGTGGTATCTACTACTACAGTGCCCCTAGGGCGGCCCATGTCATGGCGCAACACTCGTTGATCAATCACTGGAGTAGAGTTATGTTAAGGTCTGGGTCATCTTGATGACGATGTATGAGTTGGCTTGGGTTAAACCTAGTAAGCCGTAGGTCTGCGGCAGCCCTATCTAAGTCCCTAAACAAGTATGGGTTACCTTGGCCGGAGGGGCTGGCTGCTGCCCCGGATTGGAGCCGATCCGCGTCGAGCCCCTGGGCAATCTCCAGAGCCCGCTTCCGATGCACGAGCGGCACCTCGTCTTCCTCCTCCTGCTCGTCATTGTCCGCAGCACCCCACTTGGGGATGGGCACCAACTCGCGAGCTACTAGGATAGCCCGCGACCTCCTCAAGGCCAGGGTCTGTCCTGGAGAAATTGACTAGCACGCCAGTATCTTCTCATCAGATACGAGCTGGCGGTAGTCTTTTTCGCTTGGTGGGAGCCCCGCCAAGGTCTCATATTGACCCCCGAGGGTCACCGATTTGGCTGTCCTCGCAAAAATGGCTGCACGATGGTATTCAAGTCAATACACATGAAAAGAAATAAAGCAAACGTGGCCATTTTGCGAGCTGAGGATAGAAGAAACTTACGAGGACGATTGAAGGAGTGGTGATCGCAGTTGCGAAACCCTGTCGACATAAAGAACTGGTCCTTGAAGTCGTTGGGGTGGCTGGGCAGCTCGATGACTGCAGGAGAATTGGGAAAATGGGTCAGGTTGTAGAACCCGTCGCCTCGCCCCCGTTGATCCGGGCTGGCTTTGAGGCAGAAGAAATAAAGGATGTCCGTTGTGTTGGGACCTCCCACTCATGCTTCAGGAAGAGGTACCTCAGCCCCGCTAGCAGATGGTAGGAGTTAGAGGCCAGTTGGAAGGGAGCCAGCCTCACGTAATTTAGAAAATATGCAAAGTACTGGTCCAATGGTAGGAAGGCCCCGACCTTGAGGTTCTCGTCGCTCCAGGCCGCGAACTCCTCGTCGAGGGGCGTGTAGCTCCTTTCGCCCTCGAGGGGAGGTTGAGCAACAAGAGCGCCTGTCCCAATTTCAATGTTATGGGACTGTAGGATCTTGTTGACCCTCCCTTGGGTCGTAATCTTCAAGACTATCCTCTCTGCCTCAAAGAAGGCATTAGGTCCCACCTCGACCTCTTTCTCCCCTGTGGGACCGAAGTGGGGGATTGGAGATTCCGCGACTATCTCTTTCCCCTTGCTAGCCTGCTGGGATGATGAACCAGCAGTGCTCTTTTTAGGTATGTTCTTCCTGGGCCTCATCTGGTCGCCTAAAGAACAAAGATGAAGAAAGTTTAAATAGCCGACCTAAAAATAGAAAAGGGAATCTAGCGCGAGAAGTGATTTTCGTACACGGGCTGAGGTAATCTCAGCCCGCGGTGCGTGAAGCCACGTGATGCCATGATCACGCGCCCGTGTTTCCAACGGATCCCTGATTGCTCGGGATCTGTGTCAGGAGGGTCAGGATAATGCTTGCCTTGGAGGGAAAGTTTCAAAAAGCAAAACCGCCTAGGAAGCGTGACCCCTAAGCTACCCGGTTTTGCACTCCAGAAACCTATCGCCTTCCCCTCTCCAAACAAGCATTCCATAAAGCTACCCAGAAAAGTTACCCAGAAATTATTTTGTTGATGGACCCAAAACGGGTATGTTTTAAATATTTATAACTTGCAAGTGCACAAATCGTAAATGGAATATAGTGTTCGTGTAAGCACGAGATCGAACCCAAAAGAGTTGTCTAAAATTGAAAAGAAAACTATTTTAAATCAAAAGTAATAAATTCTAACCTAGCTCCAAAGATTGATGAAATTTTTTTAATAATGAAAATAAAATAAAAGACAATAATAGAGAAATTAAAGACAATATATAAACATAAAATAATAATAGAAATCAAGATAGTAAAATAAAAATTATTAAGATAATAGAATCCACAAAATATAAGCTCAATAATATTTAAAAGTACATTGATTCCCAAGTTTTAGTAATAGTAGAAATTAATCAAACCATCACTTATTCAAATTAGATATTCTATTTAAGCACAAGTTTTCATAAGAATATAGGATTTATCTTCACTTTTAAAATTATAATTTCAAAGCATTTAGTGTAAATCAATCTAATGAAATAACAAATAAATCAATGAACATTATTTATAAGGCAAAACATAATATTTTTGTTCTAAGCATGGATGTGTACAATTTAATGACACATCTTACACAAAGAGTATTATGTTTTTGCACTAATGAAGAACAAAGTGTGAATATGTGCTAACAATCCAAAATATATGATATTTAAGATGAAAGAAGATATTTGAAGAAGAAAATTCCATAAACTTTGTTGCACAAAATGGGAAATTAACATACAAAATAAATACTATCTAGTTACAAATTGTTTCATCATCACCTTAATAATCTTAAAAATATTAGAAACTCATAACTAGAATAGAAAATACAAACAAAAAAATTACAAACATAAATAGGAAAATTTGGAGGAGAAACCCCCAAATTTTTCCTCTAAAAATACATAGAAAATAACCAAAAAGAAGAAGAAGATGAAGGTAATAGAGAGGTTTTGAAATGTGTAGAATTTTTGGTATGGTCACCTCCCTCCAAAATTGACACTCTAAATCCCTTATTTATAGCCAAAAAATGAGTATTAAAATAATCAATTTAAATGAATTTAATTGATTAAATTAATTTAATTAATTATAATATGGCAACTATGGATAAATTATAGGGTGTAATGATGATGTTTTGGGGTAAAATGTGTAGAAAATTGGGTAAAAAATGGCATTTTTGAACATAGGGGACAAGAGTACATTGTGGCATTTTTATGGGCTCAAGACAAATTTGCTTTGTGGCTTTTGGTGGCTGGGAGATGCTGGGCGTGGGTGAGGAGTTAGGCATTGGACCTAAGGTGTGATGGGAGGAGAGGCAGGCGTGAGCAGGAGGCGTTGGTTGATTGCTGGCTGGGTGATTGACTTTGAAGCAGCTGGCTGAAGTTGGTGCACGGCTGGGGCAGGGGCTAAATTGGACGGGCCTGGTGAGCTGCTGGTGGGTGGCAGGCGTGGGCTTGGCTGGTTGTGAGGTGGCCCAAGGCAACTTCTCTATTCCAATTCTCAAAAATACCATTTTTTTTCTTTCTTTTCCTTACTTTTCAAAGCCCGAAATTGTAATAACTTCCCTACAAAATAAACATAAACTAAATCATAATCAAATATTTTCAACTATAAAATAAATCAATTTTATCATTTGAAAATATTAATTATAACTTAATTTATATTTAACATCTCATTTCAATAATACAACACATTTTTACCTCAAATTAAACAACAATAATTCAAGTAATTAACTACAACATTTTACAACAAAATAACTATAAAAACACACAAAAATCTATAAAATTAAAATAAACCCAATAAATTAAAAATTACTTAAAAACTTAATAAATCAATTAAAAACTCAAGTATTAAGCAACAATTAATACACAAAAAGTGGTAAAATAACTCTATTTTGTAGAGTTATCACTTGTCCTATGCATCAAATTCCTAGACATGTTCTCATATAATCGATATACCTAGGATCAAAACCTATGCACCAAAAATCAGCCAAAAAAAACCTACAATGTGCGACTAAGAAAGAGGCTTACCTAACAGAAAAATAGAAAGATCAAAGCATGCAACAGGCAGAGGACTTACAGTGTACTTTTCGTATGGAAGCCGTAAAAAGCGTAGGAATCAGAGTCCTAGTGGAATCTTTAAAGCTGGACTGGTGCAGAAACTCTTATGGCGAGAGCGTAGGGATCTTTGGGATGATAACCAGAAGAAGAAAGACTTCTGAGGATAAAAAGGAGAGAAGATGAGGAAAGGATTTCAAATTAAGGGTGGCTAATGCGGAAGGTGGCCAACCTTATATATACGTAAGAGGTAAAAGAACGAGGACCGTTCGATCACATTAATGCGAGATACGAGGGTCATAACTCGAGAGGCGAAATGACAGCCGAAGATAAGCTAGGCCATTTAATGCAATTCTCGAAAGCCAGACAGTTGCCAACCACGGCGCTCCACGTGTCCGATACCTGCGCAGTGGACGGGACATGGAGAGTCGAAAAGGAAACTTAAAAGCCCCCACTGTGAAGGACACAGATGACGTCATGGATCACGAGTAGGGGCTTGGGGGGCAAATGTACGCCCTAAATATCCGCGAGCTATTGGCGAGTTGGAAAAGGGCCTAATTCGATCCGCCACGAGTAAATCGTCCACCCGGAGCAGTTACTACGAGTTTCCACCTGTCCAGCCCGAGCTGATTAGAGAGTTTGCAGTTCACTCGAAGGCAGCGGGTCAACGGTATGGATATCACGAGCTGGCGCTACATCAAGCTCGTGATGTGGCATAGGTCTGACACCCGAACCCTTGTAAAGACAACCACGCAATGTAAACGTGCATATATCAGCATCACATGTCTATTCCATTCCTGAATTCTCGGGTACGCAGTATAAACTTGCGTATTCAGACATCCCACGACTGGTTTGGGCCATGCGGCCCATTATCCCTCCTTACCTATTGATTAGACCACACTCCACTGTCAGGTTTTAGGAATTAATCATCAGTGTCACAGAGATGACGTGAAGGGTAAAGGGGTCACGGGATGACCCCCTTGCCAACCCAGGTATCCTCTCCCTATAAATACCAAGACCCTGGGCATTGAAAGGGGTTGGACATATTTTTTAATAGAAGCAATTTGTAAGGATTAACCGAGAGATATCAATAATATTGACTGGTGGAGTAGATGGATTTTAACCTTCAAACCACCTAAAAAAGAAAAGAGAGATCACCTTCCCATGTAATTAATTTCCCAAATCTAGAATTAAACTATTTTCATATTACAGTTCACTAATTAGCACTAATCCATCCTGTTTATTCGTATAATTACCTGTTGGTGAAGAATCGCGTCAACACCCTCATGCCTAATTAAAATTCTTAATAGCCACCAAGGGCAAAACCGTCATTTCGCACCTATCTCGTTAATCATAATTAACACTCTCCAATTCCCGTTATTCTCAAATGCTAATAAATCATATCTCATTACCCTTTAATTCCCAGTAATGATCTAATCCTCAAAACACCCGAGACTCACCCCGAGCCCCGAAATCAAATCCCGTTATGACCAGACTGATAACTTACATTCAAAGATCGTCTCATGCCGAATGGCTCGAACAAATCCACTTTATAATGTGGTCTTATTTATAATTCACCCACATGCATGAAAATATACAATTACGCCCTCAACGGGCCAAATTACCAAAATGCCCTTATAATAAAATGTGGACTCATATGCATGCATTTATCATCATATAATAATATAATTCACATAAACATGCATATAATCATTTAATGACATAATAAATCAATTATGGCCCTTTCGGCCTCCTAATCAAGGTCCTAAAATCTTATTAGGGATTTTGGGGCATTACAATGAGGCCCGTTGCATTTCTTGTTGCCAATCCCTACCTCCTTACGTCGGATCTCTATAGTCGTCTAAGCTCCATCCAAGCTTTGTAACTGCCGAATCTCTGCCTCCACCCGACGCTCCATTAGATCTCGGCCTCATCCACACGATGCTTGCTAGATTTGTCGGATCCTAGGCACCCTAGCCACACCATATGTCGCCTCATCCACTCGAACCTTGCTGGATCTTGAACCTTAGTTTAGCCCCAGCTCAGGCCAGGTTGCACCTCCATCTCCAGCCTCTTCTCCAGCTTCAGATCCTATGACGAACATACATGGAATAAGAAAAATATGGAGGCAAGATGAAGAAAGAGAAGAAGAAGAAGAAGAAGAAGAAGAAGATGAAGAAGAAGAAGAAGAAGAAGAAGAAGATGAAGAAATATTTTAGGGTTTTGATTTTATTTTAGATTTGTTTAATTGAGTAATATATATTTTTTAATTATTTTTATTTTAAAATCAATTAAAATATATATTCTATTTTAATATATATTTTTAAGTATATAATTAATTCATTAATTAATAAACACATTAGGGCATTTGTAACACCCTGGATAGCCAAAATCGTTACACTAGGGCATTTGTAACGCCCTGGATAGCTAATCAAGTCATTTAGTTTGAAACGTGTTACTGAAACTACAGTTGAACTAGGGTTAAAAGATTTTGGTCTCAAAAGATTTTTTTTTTTTATAATCAAACATTTTCTTTTACATGGGATCCCAGAAGTAGTAAAGTTATAAAACAGTTTACAAAATTTCGAGATTAAAATACAGTTACTAGCCATTCTAAGGCAAAACAGACAATTAGGCTTTTCTCATCCTATTCCACTCCTCAGCCATGGTGGTCGATCAGCTGATTATGTACATTCAGCCCCGAAGCTCTCCATCTCAGGACTGGTCCAACTTGCCATTGCCTTTACCTGCACCATGTAGCACCCGTGAGCCAAGGCCCAGCAAGAAAACACAATAACAGAGCATAATCATTAAGCAAACAACCAGATAACTCATACAGTATAAACATGTACTCAATAGTCCAAATATTCATGTTATTCAAGTATTCAGCATACCAAGTACATCATTTCATATCAATAATCAATTCACATATGATAACCAGGGTTAACGCCCTTAGGCCGCACCCTGTATTTATCCTACTGACTCCGGCCTGCTTAAACCGAGGTAAGTGAATATTAAGCTGTCCTTAGCTACTAGTGGCAAAGTCGCGCCCTGTGCGCAAGTATTATTTACAGTACCCTTAGGCCGTTTATCACATGTCCCATGGCATAATACCATCTATGACATCATACAGATATAGGGAGCTCTTAGTCCCATCACAAATACATAACCAGGTGCAGTTTTCTTACCTTTAGATTTCGATAGCTTCGTTCAATTCGAACCAACTCCAAACCTCAATTCCAAAACCTAGCCTCGGGACCAATCCCGAGCCCTCGGAAAGCCCTAATTCTACCAAACGGGGTGGTGGAATCAAATCCCGAGCCCCCGGGCAAAAACCCTAAGAAATAACCCAAAAACCCCTTTCTAGGAACAGGGTAGCGCTACAGCACCCTAAAGTGGGTGCTACAGCGCTACAAACAGAGCCATCAGGCTCCCAGACGCCGAAGCCTAGTGTTGTAGCGCCCTAAGGCTAGCGCTACAGCGCTAGTCACAGCCAGACACTACCCAGTTTTCTCCTCTTCGAATTTCCTCGAGCCAAACCTTTCCAAAACTCAACCAAACCTCAACCAAACTTCAAAACAAGCCTCCCAACATCCTCAACTCATCCCAAACAACCTAACCACAAACAATTCAATCACATGCACCCCAAAACACAAAATTCACCATGGCTGAACCTAGAGCTCAAAATTTAACAGAAATCAACTGAGATCACAGAACTTAAACCAGAGTTTCTTACCTCTGATGGATGAGCTCAGCCTAGGTTGTCTTCCACACTTGCTTAGTCTTCACCTCCTCAAACCCTTAGGTTTAATTCCCTAGAATTCCCACAAAAACTTTGCTTAGGAGAACCAATTCAATACCAAACCAAGAACTGAATATCAACCTCAAGACCTTACCTCAAATGATGAACAACCCTTGCTAACTCTTGAAACCAAACCAGGGATCCTAGCCTCAAGCTCCTGCCCAAACTCTCTCTGAGTTTTAGCTTCAAATTCCTTCAAGAAATGGAGAAGAGACGTCCAACCGAGAGAGAGAAAGATAGACTCCTCTTTTCCCTTTTTTCCTTTTCCTTCTTTTCTTTCTTTTCTTTTAGACTTCCTTCAAATTCTAGACATTGCACTAAGGCATAAAGCAGACTTAACTTTTATCCCCTATAAGCCAAATGACCATATTGCCCTCCCACTTATAACTAAACTTTTAAACATCTTAAGGGCATTTTAGTCATTACACTCAATTCCCGCTAATTCCTCGAATGTCCCTAATATTTACAGCTTACTTCCCGACACCAAAATAATCACCAATTATATTCCTCAGTATCAAAATAGACTCCAATATATTCTCTAAATTCCCAGAAACACCCCCAGGCTCGCCCCGAGCCGGGTATAAATCCCTGCCGTGACTTTTTCGCTGAACCGCTCACTAGGATCGCCTTGTGTCACAGATTACAAATATATCCACATAATAATGTGATCTCAACAATTTATCACAATTATTTACATTTATGCCCTCAACGGGCTAAAATTACGAATATGCCATTTTAACCTAATCAGGGCCTACATGCATGCTAATACACATAGTCATGCATCACAGATATTCAAATAATCATATAACATGCTTTTAATCATTAAATCACATATAATCCAGTTATGCCCTTCCGGCACACTAATCAAGGCTCTTAAGCCTTATTAGTAAATTTGGGTCGTTACAGCATTGTAGGGTCTCATTTATATAAGTCTATATGCATGTTCCCTATAAATATATATTCAAAACAATATACATAGTAGAAAACATAAAATCATACAAGCATGTGAATATTACAGAGATACGTAAATACAATAATAAAACCATTAGAGTACTTACAAGATGCGTAGCAAAACAATGACTACATCCTTTGGATTCCCTAACCTTTTGTCCTTATTGAGTGATAGGTATTGCAAGGAATCCAAACCGATTTGAAACAAAATCACAGTCTTCCAAGTCTTTCTCTAAAATAACCTAGTGTTTGTGTGGGTAAGTCTCAACACATGAGAAGAGAATTCCTAGAGAGATAACTAAGAGTGTGTGGTATAGAATATTAGAAGTGAATTTTTACCTTGTCAAATTCATCTGACTTAATGCATTCTACAACACTAGTATATATAGGCAATTAGCTAGGACATAAAATAGGCTTTAGTTTCCCATTTTATTTTTAACTATTATAATTAATTAAATACTTGCCAAAATTAACCAATTATAATTTTTGACCTTTGTTTAATTCATTTTGTTAATATTGATATATTAATATTAATACCAATTTATCAATATTAACAAAATTGTCCCAATATGCTATAATACTCTTTTTGAGACTTTGCAATAAATACCTCAAATTTTCTTCTATTTATTTTCTCACAAAATATAAATAAATAATTTAACATTATTTATTTTCATTGACATAGTCAATATGATATTTATATAATTAATAATTAAATTAATTATTCAAGACTACCAGGTTCATTTTGATAAGAGATGATATGGGACCATGGATCCATGAACTCAAGCTTTAATAAGTTACCGTGAGTTTATTTATACCAGATAATCTCACTACCTTATTAATTCCTCATGACTCCACTATAGATTGAGAATTGCACTCTTGAATTCATAGAACGCTTTACACCAAATGTAAATACGTTATCCATTGTTATAACCATAACCATCATTCAATCATCTATAGATGATCTACTAATGAGACGGGTGAAAATTACTGTTGTACCCCTCATTGGTATTTTATCCTTAACTCCCACAAAGTTCCTTGTAAATAATATTTCCGTAAATTTAATTACAGAAATGAGTACTTTATCATTTAACAGTTGAACCAAGCTATAAGGAAATCATCGTTTCACTTCTTAAACAGAAGCTATAGATTTCATATCTATGATAACTACTCTCACTCAATTATACTACTAAATCTCCAATATGTAAGTACGAGCTTGTAATGCCCCAAATTTCCTAATAGGTTTTAGGACCTTGATTAGGAGGCCGGGAGGGCCATAATTGATTTATTATAGTATTTAATATATATATGCATGTTTACGTGAATTATATTATTATGTGATGGTGAATGCATGCATATGGGCGTATTTATTATTATAATGGTATTTTGGTAATTTGGCCACTGTGGGCGTAATTGTATATTTTGGGTGCATGGTTGTGATTAATTAATATAGCCACATTATAAGGTGGATTGGTTCGAGCTATTCGGCTGAGATGATCATGAGATGTAAGTGTTCGGTCTAGTCATAACGGGTTTAAGTTCGGGGCTCGGGGTGAGTCTCGGGGTCATTTTGATGACTAGAGCATTACCGGGAGTTATAGGGTAATGGGATATAATTTATTGGTATTTGGGAGTATTGAGTATAGCGGGAATTTGGAAGCGTTAATTATGATTAACGATGTAAGTGGAAAGTTCCAAATTTACCCTTGGAATGGTTTTAGAAGCCTTTAATGACTTAAGGGTATTTTAGTCATTTGAAAGGATTTATTTTATCCTTTAGTTGGCTGTAGAAGGTTATAGAAATAACAGAGCCAAAACAGGGGTTTTCATCTTCAACCCGTACACCATCCCTCACCATCTCTTCTTTGGAGTTTTGGATTCAAGGTGGTTTTACTTGATGTTTGACTTGAGTTTTGGTGAGGGTGAGTTGTAGATATGTTTGGTGGTTGAATTGGGTGTTAAGTGGTGATTTGAGACAGGTTTGAGGGGCTGGTTTTAAGGGAAAGCGCAGGGGAAAGATTCAGGTGCGTGCTGGCTTTTTGCCTGGTCTGGGCTGAGCGCCGCGGCGCAGCTGTGGTGTGCCGTGGCCCTTGGCGTCTGGCAGGGAGGCCCTCTTTGTTTGAGGGCGTGCCGCGGCGCAGCTGGGGAGGGCCGCGGCCCTTAAGGTCATTTTAGCCCAAAATGGTGTTTTTAGCTTGGGGATTTAAGCCTTAGGCCTTGGGGTTGTACCTAGTACCCGGTTAAGTGGGGATTTATGTCCCGGAGGCTAGATATTGGTTTGAGAACTTATGTTGATCATTTTTATTGATGATATCTTATATTTGGTTATGACTAGGTGACCGCTAAAGGACTAAAAGTTGATCGTTCTCAAAGGTCGTTCTTTAAATCATTCTAGCTCGAATCTGAGGTAAGAAAATTGCACCCTGTGTATATGTGACATGCATGGCTATTATCGATGCATGTTGATTGATTATTGAGTATGACATGCATGGTTATTATTGATGCATGTTGGTTGCTTATTGAGTATGACATGCATGGTTATTATTGATGCATGTCGGTTGATTATTATGTGTGACATGCATGGCTATTCTTGATGCATGTTGGTTGACTATTAAACGTGACATGCATGTCTGTTATTCGTGCATGTTGGATTGTTGGATATATTGCATATGATGCATGAGAAACATGTGATTAGGACATGCTTTGTATACTGGGTATGATGTTGTTCAGAGCTTGTGCCTCTGTGGTGGTGCATGGTCCTAATTGTACTAGTATCTGTTTAGTAAACATGCTGAACACCTTGTTTATGAGTATTGGACATGTGATATATAGTTGGTGGCATGACTTACTTGTGTATGGCACTGACTAGTCAGGGACCGACTCTAAAGTTGAGAATCATGCATTGAATAACTCTATGGCATTAATGCTGGACTGACCCTAAAGTCGAAGAACTTATAAGCGCTTGCTTGGTCTAAGACCAGATGATCATGGCCCTCGTGACCCTATCGTCACATGGCTAGGGGACGCTGTCCACAGTTACGACTCTAGAGTCGGGAGGAAGGTTATGTTGGTGACCATTCACCATGCACCTATCCTGTACCAGCTTATGAAAGGTTCTCATATTAGTAAAGCCCCGGTGGCCCTATCGTCACATGGCAAGAAAGAGCTGTAGCCACTTCTGTGACTTTTGGCTATTGTCACCTATTTGCCTAAGCTGTTGGTCCTGAGTAACCAATACAATTACTGTTGATATTACATCATGTTATCCATTGATATTACATCATGTTATCTGTTGATATTATATCATGTTATATTGTGTTTTCTTGCTGGGCTTCGGCTCACGGGTGCTACGTGGTGCAGGTAAAGGCAAGCGGAAGTTGGACCATCCTTGAGTTTGAGAGCTTAGGTGATGATGTGTACATATGCAGCTACTCGTCCGCCACGGCCGAGGTTTAAAGTGGAACTAGGGTTAAACCCTGTTTTGCCGCTTAGAACGGCCTGTTGTAAATATTTTCTGTAATAAACTCTGAAACTTTATTTTCGGAATCCCAATGTATATATTAGACGTTCTAGTGAAACGTTACATCTTAACCAAAGTTTTTAATCCCTAAACCGCTAATCACATTTAGTTCACGATTTTGGCCAAATGACTCGATTAGCGAGTTTAGCACTGTTTACAAGGCACACTGTAACGGTCCCTGGAGTTTGGGGCATTACAGAGCTAGTCCGTAGGGTAAGTTAGTAACGAACAAATCAAAATACTTGAATGATAGAATTAGCAAAATATTAATCACTCATAATTAAGATTGAATTGACCTATGGTCAATGTTGTGATATGATTAGATTAGATGATAATGATACTTGCTTATTTTGTCAATAATCAATATCAGTCCAGTCCAATATAACAAAATCATCTGATCTTATCTACTTGGTCAATGTCCTGGATATGATATCACACCAGATGTGTAAGTAGATCTTATCGTAGATTACCCAATCAGTAAAAATCAAGTGTACTGATTTAATCTTAGGACAAAATGCTTTTGAACATATAATTACAATTATAATCTACTGTGGCCGAGTAACTATAATTGTAATTATACATATGTTCGAGATTTTATAAACGTTTGTATTAATAATAATTAATCATGTTATAAAATATGTAAACAATACAATTTTATTGAACAAAATGATTTTTACTACTTTATTGATAATGAATGAATTACATAAGAAATGTGGTTTTATAAGGGCATAAAACTCAACAGGCATTTTGGTCATTTTCAAAAAAAGTTTGACCAAAATTAAGCTCAAGGTATTATATTGTTCAATTTTGCAAAACGTAGGATTCAAATTATAATTTGACAAAACTGAAGATCTAATCGGAATCATATTTACTCTTATTAATAATTGTTTTGCATACCTTTTACACGTGGCAAGTGGTAGATAAAGTGTCTGAAATTGCGGTTGATTAAAAGTAGCATTGCTCTTAGCTTAGTAGTAAGTGAATCCATATCGTGACACATGGATAAATGTGGTTGCATTTACAATTTAATTTCTAAAGCCTTTTTATTGAAAAATTATGATTAATTATTTTGGCTATTATTTATTTATTTATTTTTATGTGGTTCAATCACTTTTATAAATAAGTAAATAATTCTACTTTTTTTTGGCAGTAAGTAAATAACTATACGTTTGATTTTAATCGATCTAACTAATATGATTGAATTATTAAAAGTCAAATTACAGCAAAACCGAATTTAATGTAAAAATTAGTATTTGTAGAACCTATCCCTTTGTGAAAGTAAACCATTTTATATTGTCACTTTGCATAATGGTCTTTGTGTGGAATCCTATAAAATGTTGGAAATTTTTGATAGGGTGTTTGTAATTTTCAACGAGTGTCGAGGGTACTTTAAGTGACTAAAAAATCATTTTACAAAATAGAGAAATTATAGTAAATCACCTAAAATAATGACATCAAGAAGCTAATACTCTCGTATTTTTAGAATGGTAGAGAAATGACAATTTTACATTATTGATTACCTTAATTGACATTCTCTATAATTTTTTATTTATTTAGGAGCGTAACACTTGAATATAGTGGTGTATGTATATTAGTTTTGTTTAATTAGTTTTTATTTTAAAGTTATATTGATTTTTTAAGTTTTTTATAGGTTGTTGGTATATTATTTTCCAACCAGTGTATATGTTTTTTGTAGTATGATATATCAATTTTTTTTACGATATTTAGTTTCTATCTTATTATACATAATGGTAGTATATAATTTTGTATCATGGTATATATATTTTAATGGTAGTATATAATTTTGTTAGCATAATATATATATTTTTGAGTAATAATTTTGTTGGTATATTATTACCTTCTAACTCAGTATATATATTTTGTAGTATGCTATATCACTCAACAACCCATAAAAAAAAATCAAAATAACTTTAAAATTAAAACTAATTAAACAAAACTAATATATATACCATAATATTAAAATATTTAGAATAAAATAGTAATTTACTAAAGGGCATATTTGGTAATATGTAATAATAAAAGGTGGTTAGACTATTTTAATACAAAGTTAAAAATATAGACATTTGCTTATTTTCACACACCATTAAAGGTCATTTTGTGCCAAGTCCCTACATAATATTATTAAAACAAAATTATTGTAAAAATAAATAAATAAATAAAATTATTTTGCCAAACACCCCATTAAATAAGTCAAAATAGTATTTCTCTTAAAAAATAGTGAAAATTACATTTTATATGGGTTTTTCAATAAAGTTTTAAAAAATATAGTTTTTTTTACAAGTATTATTTTATGGCTTTTTAAAACCTATATTTCCTTCTATGGGATTTTTTTCCCATATTTTTGTAAAAAAAATCATTATTATGCCATATTTTTTTCCCATAATCTGATTTTTTTTAAAATTAAATTTGTCCATACAAACCAAGAAAAGTTTAATTACCATATTTTTGCATATTAATAGCTAAAAAACTATATTTATGAAAAAAATCTCTAAAAAATAATGATACCTGCTTCAGATCTTAGCTGCTATGTAGTTCTTTGTTTTTTTGTAGTTTTATTTTTCGTTTTTGTTTTTAATAATGGTGTTCTATCACCCTGTTCTTTGGAGACCTTTGTTTATGCTAGTTTTGTATGATCTGTCCTCTTGTTCAGTTTGCACTTGGTGGTGTTGTCACTCATTCGGTTGGGAGCACCGTCACTTTATTGTAAGATCTTTAAAATGCAATCCATTTTATGTTTGATTATTTTGGGGTCATGACGGATTATTCCATTTGGTTGTTTTGTCAGTATCTATCCTTGTTGGAGGTTGTTATTCGAGGTTAATTACTCATTTATTATAACTAGTTTAGTTAGCCATTGTTTGAGTCATCTCCTTTGTGAGATTTGTGTAGCTCTTTGAGTTTTCCCCAAAACTTATAAGATTTTTATTTAAACGGATGAACGTTCTTTCTTTTAAAAAAAAAAAGTAATAAACTTAATTGTAGAATCTATTTGTAACATGACTTGCCAAATTTTAGTATATCTTTCCTTACATTCCCAATGTCATGGGTGGGGACTTGAAATACCATTCTTTATTATTATAAAATCTGGCCCTAGCTAACTTGATACCTCGTCATTTCCTGCATCGGGTTCTACTGAGTTCATCAAAACCTATTCTAATTATTTTCAAGTTCAATAGATTGTATGAAATGACTGATACTCTTGTTGAATTTGTTGGGGGGGGAAAAGGTTAAAATTGCATCATTCTTAGTATCTCACATTATAAAAAATAAAGCAAAAGCTATTAAGAATTCCGATCTCTACCATAAAAGAATTACAAATGCACAAGGCTTTCCTCTGTATACTGAAACTTGTAAGCTTTTATAAGGTAAAGTGGCAAACTCAATTACTCTCAATGACAAAAGATGATGACCCTGATGAAGTTGGTCCTCTCAAAGATCTCTTTTCCAACACTCCAGGCTCGCAAAATATGAATATAGAAACCAAAGTCAGAAAATCAATAAAGGCTGTACCCAAAGAACTGGCTGATAATGATGGCAAATCCAAGAGCAATGGCTACGATGGAAGACGCCCATGTCAGTTTCTCAGTAATTCTGGGAATCCTATCCTTTAAAGCCTGACTACATGATCCAATGAATACTGTGTAGCTTCCCATTGCCACTACAGTCCCGACCAAAAACATTATCAGAAAGGCAGCACCAGCCACACGAGAAGGTAAAGCAAGAGCAGGCAAGACCATCATCAGTGCATCTGGCTGCAGCCCATGGACAATTCCAGTGGCAAAAGTAGCAAAACCAATCTTCTTCTTACCAATTGAGGGGTTTTGAAGAGTTTCATAAACGCCAACATCACATTCTCCATTTTCTAATGCAACACATGGAGCAGGAACTTCTGAAGCTTCTCTAATGCCCATAGCACCAATGACAAGAAGTGTAAGGCCTACTACCCTTGTTCCCCAATTTCGGATAATTTCAATATGAAGCCGATCCTTGAGTAACAGAAATATTAATCCAAAAATAACCTGACCAGCATCATGCCCACAGCCCCATAGGGCTCCAACAGCTGCACTTTCCATCCAGGAACGCCCAATTGAAAGAGGAGCCAAAGCAGCAAGATGGTCCGGTCCTGACAAAGTGTGTAAGCAACCAGCAAAGAAACCAGTCCATGCACTACTTAGTAGTTCAGTCCGGATGAGTGCCCCCCCAACTGCAGCAGCAGCGGCAGGGGCACCTGTCCTAGCTGCAGTTTGAAAAGTTGCAAATGCTGCAGGTGCGAAAATTGGTTGAATTAAGATCATAGCGAGCGCAGAAAGCATAATGTATACCCCTGCAGTAGTGGCCTGAAACATGTTTGCAATATGGAAATTTTTTAGCATCTTCACATATTTTGGTCAGTGATCGTATAGAAAGTTAATCCTAGTACGAAGAATCGAAAATCACATTGAAAGTGTAACCCTTCAACATAAATTTTCTCACCCCATCAAATCAGAAAAACACATTAAAATTAGTCCTATTAAGAAAAATAATTGCACCGTAAAATTAAAAGTTTATACTCAACTAACAATGTGTCCTAAATGCTCATGGAAGAGAATGAAAAATACTAAGTTGAAAGCACATGTTAGGTACTTGGGTTTTAAATCCATAATCCCTTTGTTTGGTATGGTGGAGTGGAGGAAGGATGGATAAAGGTGTGTGGAAGGAAGCTATCCATCCTTAGGTTATCTTTGTTTTTGTTTGGTAAGGAGGAAGGAGACCAAAGGAAGGAAATAATCCATTCATATATGGGTGGATTGTTGAAAAAAAAAATTTCTTAAATATTAAAATGACTAATTTTTTAATATCTTTACTTATTTTAAATTGTAAAAAAAGATTATTTTTTTTTTCTTTCCTCCCTATTACACCAAACAAGTTTAAAGGATTACCACTCTCCTCTCCTTCCCTCTTCCTTAATCCCTCCCTCCTTCTCCCCATCCATCCTACCAAACATAGTTCATTAACCTCTTGTTCAGCTAAAGCACAATTTACCCCTAACTTTAACAAACATTTTCACCAACCAACAATTACAGAGAAAAGAATACAATACAAACTGTACTTGAAGAAAGTTTCTCAACGATTAGTAAAAGATTCTTGGTTATTTCTCAACGATTAGTATAAGATTCTTAGTTATAACTTGTAACTAATTCAGTAGGACAAAGAGCAAATGAATCAAAGGTCAAATTGCTAAAAAAAAAAAAAGTCCACACGCAGCATGACCACCCAATTGCCAATTTTAAACTTTCCAATCTGTAAACCAAATAAGTCCTCAAAAACACAAACTCTATAAACTCAATTGAGAGAACCAACAAAAGTAAAAAATATCGGTTTTTTCTAGTGCAATTTCTCAGCAACATACATACAAAATCCCTAGAACTAAATTGTCCCAAAATCTCATTTCGCCACTGCAGTTGCATCAAAACAATGACAAAACCACAAAATGATAATCCCATAAGGTAGATATAAGATACATTAGCAAATTTATTCAAAAATAAAAAATTTGAACCACAATTACGACTAAGTAGAAAGCATATGTTCGGTACTTGGGTTTTAAATCCACAATTATGACTAAGTTCATCACAATTTTGTTCGGCTAAAGAAAATTTATCCTAAAATTAAATAATTGAGCAAAATAATTTACCTTGCTTCTCTCAAAATACCCATTTGATATCTGTTTGAGATTCTGAGATTCGGGCACCGACTCGTTAGAAGAGTCATCAGGGGAAGAAGAAGAAGAAGACGACGAAAAACAGAGAGCCTGTAAACTTTTCGACGGCGTAGAAAATGACGACGAAAAAGAAGAACCTTGAGATTTGCAGAACAGCGAGTTGAGCCGCCTTAACTGGGGACGTGAAGAAGGGAGAAGACTGAGTTTGGTAGAGTCAAAACGAGGAAGGAAAGGAGAGGCCTTGAAATGGAATTTCAAAGAAGGGGTTGTAGACGAAGAGGAGAGGAGCCTTTCCATGGCTTCCTTCTCTCTCTGAAACTGAAACTCTCCTCCGTTCCGTCTCTACAAATAATTTTACATATGTTTTTTGTTCCCATTATTAGAAGAAGCCATTAGATTTGATTAGAGTGAGTCAAAGAAGGTTGGTGAGATGAGAAGAAGAGGTAATCAAAAGAGATTTGAGATTTGAAGTTGGATAAGCCGGTGGGGTAACGAGTCCTCAACTATTGGACGACGAAGACGCCCACCTCAGCTCAGCTCCACTGGGATCAATGTGGTTAAGCCCACGTTGCTCCCTCAAGCCCACACGTACACTCTTCGCGCAACCACGCGCGCCCCACACGCATTTTCAAATCCCTTATCACACAATCCCTCACTCACGTATCTGCATTTTTATTAAAACCACGTATTCTTTCTTTAAACCCCACATTATTCTATGACCTCTTTTTAACTTTTTTTTTTTCATAAAATAAATTCAAATTATTTTTCATTCTTATTCTCTTATGTGTATATAGTGTGGGTAAAAAAAAATGTGAATAATTATGTAAATATCAAATTATCAGTATGAAAACTTGTTTATTAGTGTGAGTTAGAGTCTATCTTGTCCAAAAATAACTCATATTTTTATGTATTATTGAATTTATCACACACTTTTCATATTGGATATTCTCTACACCAAAAAACTAATATGTAATTACTTTTAAGACAACAAAAAGAAAGATCACCTAGCTGAGATAGCTAGTCCTCCAGACCAGGCAACAAATTGTAATGAGTCTATTCATGGCTTCTTACTCTAAAAACTCAATTTTTGGACAGGGAGCAAGAAAAAAGAAAGTAGAGTAAGTTCATCATTTATCTTCAACTTATAAAATAACAAATGAGCCTAAATTGGTGTTGCAAGTCAAATACATACACTTTCAGCTCTAAAAAAATCCATTTATATGGGAGAATTACCATAATTTTTATTTACAATAATGCTAGTGGCACATTATTTTCATATCATTAAGTCCATTTTTTGTGTAAATAGTTTGTTCTATTGTGACTGTATTCATTCAATTACCCTCTCTAATTCGTATATTTTCTCTCAAATTTTTTCCTTAGAAAAAATAGGAAACTTTTGTTTTATTATTTTGTGTGAAACTGTAAAATTAAAATAAATAATACTAAATCTTGTCAAGAGTGGAAATAAATTAGGCAACATTCTGGTAAAGAAGTCAATTGGAGAAATGAATGGGTTGTTTGTTATTGACTAGTTATAATTGATTACAAAATTCAAAGAAACATGGAGAGTGGGCTATATAATAGGTTATCCTTGTTCTTAAAAAGTGGCAATGGTCAACAATGATCTTTTCTTTGGAGCAATCTTATGGTCTTTTTTATGGCCACAACACCTATGTTAAACAACCAACTAGTTGTTGCCACCATGTTACTTAGGGTGACCCCTTTTGCTTAATGATTGTGATGTTAATTAATATTCTCAATTTAGTGATTTAATATATATGGTAGTTGTATCGCTAATGAAGTTTAAATTGTCAACTAAAAAAAAGACTAAACAAATATTATATATATATATATACTTTTTATTCTCATTATTAGAACAAGCCATAGAGAGTGGTGCGTGGTTTTAAATTTAATAGACATGACAATGTTTGGTGATGTAAATTGATATATTGATTGGAATATAATTAAAGAAGGTGGGTGAGGTAATTAAGAGGGTGGATAGAGATACGAAGACAGATAAGCCGTGTGGGGTATTTATGATGAGTTAGGGATATCATATTTAAGAGAAAAAACAACTTGAAGGATTATGGCATAATTTTTGGTTGAATATTGTGTATATATGTTGAAGAAAGCTAAGAGCACTCCCAGCTTACTTTATCTTTTAAATTTAATCACTAAAATTCTACTTTCACTATTTTATATTAAATTTTTACAATACACCATATATCACTTTCTTTATTCTTTTCTCTATATCATTTAAATATTATATTTTTAATATATTTTATTCATTTTAAATATTTTCAATATTCATTAATAGTCTCATATCTTTTAATATTTACAATATATACCCAAATATAATATCATATAATTATAATATACTTTAAAATTAATTAAAATTTATAAATAAACTCAAATAAAAAAATAAAGCAAAAATAAAAGACTTTCAAATTCTCAAAATATATTTAGATTATATGTTGTTCAAAATAAAGATACAACACTAGCTTAAACATATATAGTGAAATATAACATACAAGCACTTAAGATTGACTATGTATTTCCCAAAAATGTTCGATAAGATCTGTTTGGAGTTGAGAATGAAGTGCTTGATCTCGAATGTGATGATGGTGTTGAACAAAGTTTAGAAATTCATTTGTATGCTCATGGGACATAGGCCTTTGGGGTATTTCATCGCTTTGTTCGTAAACAAAATCTTCTACTCAAAGATAAGTGTGTCGCTCGTCTTCTACAATCATATTATGCAAAATTATGCATGCCAACATAATCTCCTTTAGTGTTTGTTCTCTTCTTGTTGATTATTGAGCTGCCGCAAAATGTTTCCTTTTATGACCTTGTGGAACAGGAATTGTTTTGACAAATGTCAACCAAGAAGGATATATACCATCAACAAGATAATATCCCATTGAATAGTCATGTCCATTTATGTAAAATTCATATTTGGCAATTTAAGATTTGACAAATATTTTTTATTTATTATGTTTATTTTCAGTTATATAAAGAAAAATAACCTTGATTTTATCGCCTTTAATTTATGATATTTCTTCTTTATTAGGTTTGTATTTTTGGTAAGAATAAAGTCTCCTTATTCTCATATCTGTTTAGACTTTATTTTCTTTCCAAAATTAAATAATTCTCTTGTTACCTGATTGTATCTTTAGACAGCCAAGAATGAGTAATTTCTCAATATCTCTAGACAGCTCTCAAACAACCAAGAATGAGTAGCTACTCAAAGTTAGTCAAATGAACTTGACCATGAACAAGTCCAGATTCATATTGTTTTGCAACTACAAAATCTCTGTTTGTTCCTACGATTTCAACCGCATTGATTGTGATTGAAAGTTTATTTTGGAAACTTTTCTTGTGTGTGTTGCGTCTAGAATTGTGTAAAGCTGAATTTGGGTAAGTATTTTGTGTATAAATACAAACAAAAGAGCACCTCTTCTTCGCCTTAATTTCTTATACTTTTAGAAGAGTGTCTTTCTTTTGTAAAAGATAGTTGTTCTGCTATTCCTTGGTTATTTTGTGTGTCTTTGGAGTTGCTTATGTGTTAAGCAAAATCTCAAAGAGAATAACGTGAAGAACAACCTCCGGGAGAAGGTTCATCAAAGTCTTGCATCGGGAGGAAGAAAACATTCATCAACCAATTTGAAGGGAGTTCAAACCTTGGTGTCTTAAGGAGATTCATTCAGCAAAAGGAGAGTACATCAAGCTTGCGACAAAACCATTAGAGGGAGTCTAAGTTTTGTTTAAGTCAATTACTTTGTACTTATGAAAATTGACTAATGAATCTTGTCTCTGGGCTTGGTTCCGTGGACTAGTAATATCTAAAAGGATATTGACACCATGTAAAAACTCTGTGTGCCATTTCATTATTCAGTCATTTCTATTTTATCACTCTGGTTTGATATTCTGCAGTGATAGGAACTTGATCTGTAGCTACAGAATATTGGTTTGTTGTATCAACTTGTTTGTTCCGCATTTAATTAATTTGGTTAATTAAATAAAAATTTGGTAATCATAAATTACAGAATTTCAATTAGTATCAGAGCGGGTCACTAAACTCTAAGTGAGATCTTGTGATTATTTTTCCGTTTAATTGGTTTCGTGTGATCTGTCGTTTTTCATAGAAGGAAGCTCCATAACCCGACCACCCCTACTGAATGACTCTAACTACCCTTATTGGAAAGTGAAGATGAGGGCTCTCATAAAGTCTCTAAATGAAAGAGCATGGAGATCTATTTTATCTAGTTGGTCCCCACCGGTCGAAAAGATAAGGAAGGTAATACCAAGGTAAAATTTGAACTTGAATGGTCCACTGAGGACGAGAAGTTGTCTGGATATTATAACAAGGTCTTTGTAATTCCCTAGATAACCCAAGATCATCACACTGTGTACTTTAAATAGTGCTTAACTTGCTAAACGAGTCATTAGGTCATAAACGTGCATCTAAGTGTTATTAATGGGCCAGGGTGAAATTTTTTATCAAAAGGAATGATATATTTTATTTAAAACATTAAACTATACATGGGATCCCATAAAAGTGTTTACAAAGTTATTTACAATCCAAAATGGTCATTACAGTTCAAAAGTTACGATCCGCCGACCTAAGCGGCAAAAATAGGGTTAAACCCTAGTTCCCTTGAGAAACACCTTGGTCGTGGTGGTCAAGCGACCGCATATGTACACGCCACCACCTAAGCTCTCCACTTAAGGCTGGGTGAGCTTTTCTTTTCCTTTACCTACACCATACAACACCCGTGAGCCAAGACTCAGCAAGTATGTATT
This sequence comes from Humulus lupulus, assembly GCF_963169125.1. NCBI lineage: Eukaryota > Viridiplantae > Streptophyta > Magnoliopsida > Rosales > Cannabaceae > Humulus > Humulus lupulus. The sequence goes on from NC_084793.1 coordinate 18,654,602, forward strand.
CAATGTAAATAAATGATCATGTAATCATCCTGGGGTTTCAGCCCTAATCAGATGATGACTAGTAAGTCAATCCTGGGGTCCTGCGCCCTAAATAGATAAATAATGAATCATTATGGGGCCTGGCGCCTTGAATAGATGACTTATGAGTCTCTTTGGGGTTCTGCACCCTGAATAGATGACTAATAAGTCTCACTGGGGTCCTGCACCCTACGCCATGTGACTATCAAGTCACATAAACCTTTTTGGTCCTTGCTCTAAGTAATTAGTCATAGACTAGTCAAGCGCTTAGTTTTCTTCGACCAATAGGTCGGTCAAGCATTTAATGCTCATGTTGATTAGATCTAATAATTTCGGCCTGCGTTCAGAACGCTAATGTCATTCTTGAATCACAAGTTGATTCTATACGACCAGCGCTCAATACTATTGTCGATCATGGCTGATAAGTCAGAACTTCCCGACCAATACTAAACACCATTGTCGATTCTGACTAATAAGTCAGTGCCATTCACAAGTAAGCAACCCTGCCTGACATTCACAATGCAACCAATGTCCATATATAGAGCACTCAACATGCCTCATCAATAATCATGTATGTCACATACTGGGTGCAGTTTTCTTACCTCAAGTTCGTGCGTAAAATAAATAAAGAACGACCCTTGAGAATGATCTTTCCTTAGACCCCTTAGCAGTCACCTAATCACAACCAAAATGAAATATCATCAATAAAATGAGTAATAAAAGGTTCATTAACTAAAACCCAGCTCCCGGGACCTCGAATCCTACTAAAACGGTTACTAGATTTGATCCTGAACCTTAAGAATCGTAAACCTGTGCCTAAAACTCATTAAAACCCAACTTGGGAAAAGGAAGACAGGCAGGCCGCGACCTGCCCCCAAGGGTCGCAGTGCACCCCCAAGACAAGAAGCTCCCCTATTTGGGTGCCAGGGGCAGCCCGCGACTCGACCCTGAGGGTGCGGTGCGCCTGCCAGGCAGAGCCCAGGGGAGGCTCTAGGACACATTCAAGTCACGACTTGCATGAACTCGGTCACAACTTAACCTCGCGAACCCAGCTCCCCTGCATTTCCTTCAATCTAAACCTCAACCAAAACTCATCAAACCAATCCCAATATCACAATCAGTCATCACCACAACATTACCACCATTCAAACCACAAAACCCTAGCTTTGTAACACTAAAAAACACCTCCAAATACCCAAACCTAAGATCAAATATCAAGCTTATAAATAGCCTTAAAACAGAGTAAAAACCTTGAAACATCAAACTGAAAACCTTACCTCAAACACAAAATTGAACCCTTTTAGTTGTTGCACTAAAATCGAAAGTCTCAAGCCTCCAAAACCTCAAGTTTGAATCCTCCTATTTTGCCTCAAGAGTTAACCGAGAGAGAGATAATAGAGAGAGAGAGAGAGAGAGAGAGAGAGAGAGAGAAAGCTACTCTATTTTTGTAGCCTTAGTTAATTCCACAACTTTCTAAACTTAAACTTATCTAATGGTCAAAATGACAAAATTTCCCCTAGGGCCTTCTAAAGCCTTCAAAGCCACCAAGGGCAAAACTGTCATTTCTCACCTATCCCGTTAATCATAATTAACGTCCTCCAATTTCCGTTACTTCCAATATCCTTAAATAATTAGTAAATCATATTCCATTACCCGTTCATTCCTGGTAATGTACTAAGCATCAAATTAATCCCCAGGCTCGCCTCGAGCCCGATAATTAACCCCGTTATGACCAAACCACTAACTTGCATCCTAGGATTGTCTCATGCCGAATAGTTCAAACATATCTACATAATAATGTGGTCTCACCCATATATCACATACATGCACATAAATATACAATTATGCCCTTAACGAGTCAAAATTACGAAAATGCCTTTCTAATAAGAAGTGGGCCCACATGCATGCAATTATCATCATATAACAATATAACTCACATAATCATGCATATAATCACATAATCGCATTTTAAATCAATTATGGCCCTCCTGGCCCCCTAATCCAGGCACTAAGCCACATTAGGGAATTTGGGACATTACAACTATCCATTCCTTACAGAAATTTCGTCCTCGAAATTTACCTGAACAACTCGGAATACTGACTCTGTATATCTGATTTCAGCTCCCAAGTCGTTTCCTCGACCTTGTTGTTCCTCCATAATACCTTAACCAAAGGTATAGTTTTATTCCTCAGGACCTTGTCCTTTCTGTCTAGTATTTGGATTGGTTGATCCTCATAGAAAAGATCTGCCTCAAGCTACAGATCCTCATAACTCAACACATGAGTCACATCTAATGCATATCTACGAAGAGATGGAATATGAAATACGTTATGCACGGCCGACAATGTCGATGGTAAGGTCAACCTATAGGCCACCTGACCAATCCCCTTAAGGATTTCAAATGGACCTACAAATCTAGGGCTCAACTTGCCTTTTTTCCCAAATCTTCTCACCCCCTTCCATGGCGAGACTCAAAGGAAGACATAGTCTCCCACCTGGAACTCTACGTTTCTGCGTTTGGGATCTACATAACTTTTCTGTCTGCTTTGAGAAGCGAGCATCCGAGCTCTAATCTTCTCAATGGCCTCATTGGTCCTCTAAACTGCCTCAAGACCCAAGTATCTTCTTTCTCATGTCTCATCTCAATGAATGAGAGATATGCATTTCCTACCATACATCATCTCATAAGGAGCCACCCTAATGGTCGACTGATAGCTGTTGTTGTAGGAAAACTCTATTAAAGGTAGATACTTACTCCAGGACCCACCAAAGTACAGCACACATGCTCGTAGCATGCCCCCTAATATCTGGATCGTCCTCTCAGATTGTCCATATGTCTGAGGATGATAAGCAGTACTGAACTTCAATTGTTTACCCATGTCCTTTTGCAAACTTCCCTAGAACTTAGAAGTGAATGTGGGGTCCCGATCTGACACGGTCAACCTCAGTGCCCCATGAAGGCGCACAATCTCTCTCACATAGAAATCTGCGTACTGGTCAACTGTATAAGTTCTCCTCACTAGTAAGAAGTGAGCTAACTTGGTGTATCAATCCACGATAACCCATATTGAATCATGTTGACCCACAGTCCTGGGTAACCCCACCACGAGGTCTATCGTGGTGTCCTCCCATTTCCACTTTGGAATGGTCAGATGCTGTAATAGCCGTGCTGGCCTCTGATGCTCAGCCTTGACCTATTGACATGTCAAGCACTTAGCTACATACTCTACTACATCCCTCTTCATCCCAGGCCACCAATACAATGATCTCACATCCTAATACATCTTTGTGGTGCCTGGATGCAAAGAGTAAGGAGTAGTATGAAATTCATCCAGAATCTCACGCCTCAAAACAGCGTCCATCGGAACACAAATCTGACCTTTGTATCTCAACAAGCCCATCTCTGACACTGTATAATCTTTAGACACTCCAGCTAAAACATCCTTTCTGATCTTGGTTAGCAGTGGATCACCCAATTGACCTTCCTTTATTCTCTTCAACAACGTAGACTGTAGCGTAATATTGGCCAACTGGCCCATCAGCAACTCTATGCCAGCTCTGGTCATATCCTTTGCTAACTCTCTGGATATCAGCCTCGCAAAGAAAATCTTTCTCGGACCCTTCCGGCTTAAAGCATCTGCTACCACGTTGGCCTTTCCTGGATTATACAAAATTTCACAATCATAATCTTTTACTAACTCTAGCCAACGCCTTTGTCTCATGTTCAGATCTTTCTGTGTGAAGAAGTACTTCATGCTCTTATGGTCATTATAAATCTCAAACTTCTCCCACTAAATATAATGTCTCCACACCTTTAATGCAAAAACCACTGCTGCCAACTCTATGTTAGGAAAAATGTATTTGCCTCAATGGAAATGATAAGAAATTACAACTCTATGCAGTATATTACAAATAAATAACGATTGATTAAAAAAGGAGTTACAACTCTATAATTGAAAATTACAAATAAACAAAGAAAATGAAGAAGATGAAGAAGAAGAAGAGAATGGTGAGAATACAACTCTAAGCAAAAGATTACAAGTAAAATAAAGGTGGTTGAAACAAAAGAAATGATTACAACTCTTAAACAAAATATACAAGTAAAAAGAACAAGAGAATAAGAAGAAAACAATACAATAAAATGGAGAACAGAAATACAAGAAAACTCTCACTTACACAACCTAAGTGAAGAGGGTTGGGGATCACCAACTTGAACAAGGTTTAAAACCTTTATCCAAAAGCTTATTTCCCCCTAACTCAAGCACTAAGGGATCTCTCTCAGATATTGAAAAAGCTTTATGGAATTATCAAGCCTCAAGGTGTTTGTAGCCAAGTGCTCTAATGGATAGAAATGTTGTGTCTTACAAGTGAGCTATAGGCTCCTATTTATAGAGTTTAGAGACACCCTTTGAATTTCAAATTCCACCAACCCCCATGGTTGTTACCAATGTTTAATTGGATTAATATGGAATTAAAAAAGAGATTTGGGAGTTATTTGGATTTTTTGAGCCGTTCAACAAAGATTGAAAAAACTAAAAAATTGGTTAGTTTTTGGCTTGTGGCCGCAGCCACCGACCAATTTCAGCACTTAAAAATGTGTTGTTTTTCCAAACGGTTCCAAACCCTCCCAAATGATTTTGTAACTCCCAAAACACATTATTGGGGTTAAAATCATATCTCTAACATCCATTTCACATATGGCTTTATGAAATTCATCTCAATATTGTGTAACAACAAATTTACACAATAAAGGGTAATATTTGGAAGTTACAAATTTGTAACACCAAATATGTTACATTATTCGGATATATCTCATATATCTAAATATTGTAACTCTCTATTATATGTTACAATATGTGACACTCTTTGTCACATTTATTTAATCTAAAACATTATATTATAATATAATATAATATTACATTATATTATAAAATAATATAATACTCTAAATTGTGAGTAGGGTATCTCTATTCATATTCTTTCAATTGACGTGAAACATAAGCAATCACCTTCCCTGACCGCATCTGAACACAGCCCAAACCCTGATGTGAGGCATCATAGTATATCACAAACTTTTACTGATCTGTTGGAAGACTCAGAATTGGACCTGTAATCAACCTCCGGTTCAGTTTCTGGAAGCTGTTCTCACACTTGTCTGACCACACAAACTTCTGATTCTTGCGTGTCAGTTCAATCAATGAAGTGGCAATCTTTGAGAACCCTTCCACAAAACGCCTGTAATAACCTGCCAACCCAAGAAAACTCTTAACCTCTGAAGCATTCTTTGGCCTTGGCCAATCCCTGACCACCTCAATCTTGACTGGGTTCACCTTAATCCCCTCCTTACTGAAAACGTGCCCAAGGAAAGTTACCTGAGATAACTAGAACTCACAATTCTTGAATTTTGCAAACAATTTGTGTTCCCTCAGTCTCTATAGAACCAACCTCAGATGTTGAATAAACTCGAATATCATCAAATCCTCAGTCTCGAATATCATCAATGAAGACAATCACAAACTGGTCCAAATAATCATTGAACACTCTATTCATCAAATCCTTAAAAGCAGTCAGGGCATTAGTTAACCCAAAGGACATGACTAAAAACTCATAATGCCCATATCTGGTGCGAAATGCAATCTTCGGTATATCTCCCTCCTTGACCCTCAGCTGATGATAACTAGATCGAAGGTCTATCTTAGAGAATACCCTTTTACCCTACAACTGGACAAACAAAGCATCTATCCTTGGCAGAGGATACTTGTTCTTGATTGTTAACTTATTCAGTTCCTTGTAATCAATACACATCCTTAGAGAACCATCTTTCTTTTTCACAAACAGAATCGGTGCACCCCACGGTGAGAAACTAGGTCTGATAAAACCTAAGTCTAAAATCTCCTACAATTGTACCTTTAGTTCTTTTAATTCTGCTGGCCATTCTGGAAGGTGCCCGAGACACTGGCTCCATCCCAGGTGCCTGTTCTATCACAAATTCAATCTCTCTGTGTGGTGGCAACCCTGGTAAATCTTCTGGAAACACATCCAGAAACTCACAGACTAGTCTAGTCTCCTCTGGTCCCACTGGCATGACCTAAGTGGTATCAACCACGCTGGCTAAGAATCCTATGCAACCTCCTTGCAATAGATCTCTAGCCCTCATAATAGATATCATAGGTATACAGGGTCCAGGCACAGTGCCAACAAACACAAAAGGATCCTCACCTTCAGGCTCAAAGGTTACCATCTTCCTTCTGCAATCTATGGTTGCCCCATACTTCACCAACCAATCCATACCCAAAATCATGTCAAAGTCGGTCATAACCAACTCAATTAAATCAACTGATAACTTTCTGCCCTCCACTGTTACTGGCAATGCTCTGAACCATCTTCTGGATACTACTAGCAACAAAGTCTATCAATAATTATACTAGCAACAAAAGAATGTGTAGCACCAGAATCAATCAAAACAGTATAAGGGATTCCCGCACTAAAAAGCTGACCTGTAACTACTAAGGGACAAGCCTCAGCTTCTGCCTGAGTCAATGTGAACACTTGAGCTGGGGTTGAGTTGTCCGCCTTTCTTGGTTCTTCCTTTCTTGCTCTCAGTCAATCTTTCTTGAAATGTCCCACTACTTCACATAAGAAGCAAGCTTTTGCCCGACACTCCCCTAGATGGCGCCTCTTGCACCTAGGGCACTCAGGCAAAGTCCTCCAGGCCTCACTACCACCCTGGTGGCCCATTGTAATACCACGTGGTCGCTTGTTAGGGCCAGGAGCTGGGAAGGCATCAGGAGCCTTCCTCTTCTGATCATTGTAGCCTCCGCCCTTACTTGAACTTATAAATGGAGGTCTCACCCTCCTAGTGTCTCTCCTGGCTGCACTGTCACGCCAGATCTTGTTCTCTACGCTCTCAGCTGTGAGCGCCTTCTCAACCACCTATGCATAAGTAGTAACTCTAGACACAGTGGTAATACGAACATCACGAGCTATCCTAGGTTGTAGCCCATGGAGAAACCTCTCCCTTTTGGTCCCATTAGTGGGCACCAATTCCATTGCAAACTTGGCTAGCCTGCCAAACTTTAGAGCGTACTCGGTCACTGACAGAATTTCTTGAAATAACTTTCTGAACTCTTCAGCTTTTGCACCCATGGTGGCATCATTATAGTACTTATTATTAAACAGAGTCTGAAACTCTTCCCTACTCAGGGCATTAACATTTCTAGTATGGGATATCACTTCCCACAAAATTTGGGCATCCTCCCAAAACATATATGTGGCACAAGCCACCATCTCATTACCAGACACCCTCATAAAGTCAAGGATGGTGGTAACCATGCTCATCCATTGCTCAACTTTAGCTGGATCTGCACTACCCTAAAAAATTGGAGGGTGTTGTTTCCTGAGCTTTTCATAGAGAGGTTCCCACTTACTTCCAACCTCTGATGGCTGCTCAACTGTTGGCATCGCTACAGGTGGTGCCTCTGGTAAAATATTCCCTGCAAGAACCTGTTGTTATCTTTGGAGGTAGATTTCTTCTTCCTGCCTCATTACTCTGGCTTGTAAATCAGCAAACAGTTGCTGCCAGTTATCAGGAGCTGGCTGAAGGATCTGACTCTGATCATTTTCCTGACCCTGATCTTCCTGGCTAGCTGATGAGTCTACCTGTCTTGGAAGCATACTATCAACTTATACCTTGCTGCAATAATCAACACGGCCAGTTAGGTAGTGATAATTAAACCTCTCGCCACCTCACGGTCCAAGACCACGCATATACTCATCCATGTTCCACAATCATACTAATAAACATGTTGATTTATGAACATAGTAGTTAACATTTAACATTTAGCATTTAACACTTAACAATGCTAATAAGCATGTTCTAGCAATATTAGTGCTAATAAGCATGTTCTTGCTGATAATGTAGCAGTCAAGGGCCAGCCCTATTAGTGTATCTCATGCAGGCAGATAAAGCATTTATATTCTATTTAAGCAGTTAAATACATAACCACATAAATTGTTATCAAACCATGAGTCAAGCTTGTCTTCAGTGGCGAGTATACATGCCCAACCAGTCTACAGGAACCCTAAACCTTGGCATGCTCTGATACTAAGTTGTAACGCCCTGGATAACCCAACACCGTCACACTGTGTGCTTTAAATAGTGCTTAACCTTCTAAACGAGTCATTGCGTCATAAACGTGCATCTAAGAGTTATTAATGGGCCAGGGTGAAATTTTTTATCAAAAGGAATAGATATATTTTATTTAAAACATTAAACTGTACATGTGATCACATAAAAATGTTTACAAAGTTATTTACAATCCAAAATAGTCATTACAGTTCAAAAATTACAATCTGCCAACCTAAGAGGCAAAAATAGGGTTAAACCCTAGTTCCCCCGAGAAACACCTTGGTTGTGGTGGTTAAGCGGTCGCATATGTACACGTCGCCACCTAAGCTTTCCACTCAAGGCTAGGTGGGCTTTTCTTTTCCTTTACCTGCACCACATAGCACCCGTGAGCAAAGGCTCAACAAGAAAACTTATTACTGCATGTATTAAATGTAAATAAATGATCATGTAATCATTCTAGGGCTTCAGCCCTAATCAGATGATGACTCATTAGTCAATCCCGGGGCCTTACGCCCTAAATAGATAAATAATGAATCATTCTAGGGCCCTGCGCCCTAAATAGATGACTAATAAGCCTTTCTGGATTTCTGCACCCTAAATAGATGACTAATAAGTCTCTCTGGGGTCCTGCACCCTAAGCCATGTGACTATTAAGTCACTTGAACCTTTTTGGTCCTAGCTCTAAGTAACTAGTCATAGACTAGTCAAGCGCTTAGTTTTCTTCAACCAATAGGTCGGTCAAGCATTTAATGCTCATGTTGATTATATCTAATCATTTCGGTCAGCGATCAGAATGATAATGACGTTCTTGACTCATAAGTCAATTCTATATGACCAGCGCTCGGTACTATTGTCGATCATGAATGATAAGTCAGAACTTCCCAACCAATACTAAACACCATTGTCATTTCTAACTAATAAGTCAGTGCCATTCACAACTAAGCAACCCTGCCAGTCATTCACAATGCAACCAATGTCCATATATAGAGCATTCAACATGCCTCATCAATAATCATGTATGTCACATACTAGGTGCAGTTTTCTTACCTCAAGTTCGAGCGTAAAATAAATAAAGAACGACGCTTGAGAATGATCTGTCCTTAGGCCCTTTAGTGGTCACCTAATCATAACCAAATATGAAATCCCATCAATAAAATGAGTAATAAAAGGTTCATTAACTAAAACCCAGCTCCTAAGACCTCGAATCCTACTAAAATGGTTAGTAGATTCGATCCCGAGCCTTGATAATCGTAAACCCGTGCCTAAAACTCATTATAACCCAACATGGCACAAGGAAGACAGGCGGGCCGCGACCTGCCCCCAAGGGCCACGACGCACCCCCAAGACAGGAAGCTCCTTTGTCTAGGTGCCAGGAGCGGGCCGCAACTCGACCCTGAGGGTCGCGGCGTGCCTGCTAGACAGAGCCCAAGGGAGGTTCTAGGACACATGAAAGTCGCGCCTTGACCCCCCTGCATTTCTGTAACGCCCTGGTTACTCCAAGACCGTTACTGTGAACTTTAAACCGTGCTTAACTTATTAATCGAGTCATTTGGTTATAAACATTCATCTAGGTGTTATTAATAGGCTAAGGTGAAAAAAATCCATCAAAAGGAAATGATATATTTTATTTAAAACATTAAATTGGACATGGGCCCATAAAAGCGTTTACAAGTTATTTACAATCCAAAATGGTCATTACAGGGTAAAAATTACAACCCGCTGACCTAAGCGGCATAAATAGGGTTAACCCCTAGTTCCTCTGAGAAAAACCTTAGCCGTGGTGGTCAAGCGGCCGCATATGTACACATCGCCACCTAAGCTCTCCACTCAAGGTTGGGTGAGCTTTTCTTTCCCTTTACCTGAACCAAATAGCACCCGTGAGCCAAGGCTCAGCAAGAAAACTCATTACTACATGTATACAATATCAAATGATGATTATGATAATCATATTGGGCTTTTGGCCCTAAACAGATAAGTGAATATCACTTCAAGATTCTAGTAACCATGCTGGGGCTTGTAGCCCTAATCAGATAATATTGAGATTCTAATAATCATGTTGGGGCGTGTAGCCCTAATCAGATGGTGACTGATAAGTAAGTCACGAACTTAAACCAAATGAGTGACTATGGAGTCACAAACTTGAATCAGATAAGTGACTGATGAGTAAGTCACAAACTTTGGCTCTGCACCCATAGCCGTGTGACAATGCAGTCGCCTGGGCCTATTGGCCCCGACTCTAAGTAACTAGCCATTAGACTAGACAAGCGCATTTGTTTTCATCGAACTTAAGGTCGGTCAAGCATTTCATGCTTATGACGATAATGCTTATGTCGATTAGATCTAATCTTTTCAGCTTGCGTTAAACATGCTAATACCGCTCTTGACTCATAAGTCAATACCATACGACCCGTGCTCAGTACTACTGCCGAACTTGACTATTGAGTCACAGCTTCACAGTTAGTACTGGCACCATTGCCTATTCCTGACTCATAGGTCAATGCCATTCATAGATAAGCAAGATTGCTAGGTATTTAATATGCAATCAATGTCCACATATAGAGTATTCAACATGCTTCATTAATAACCATGCATGTCACGTACTAGGTGCAGTTTTCTTACCTCTGGTTCGAGCGAGAATTAATAAAAGAACGACCCTTGAGAACGATCGATCCTTTGATTCCTTAGTGGTCACCTAGTCATAACCAAATATAAATCCATCAATGAAAATCAACAATAAAAGGTTCTTGGTCTAAACCTCACCCCGGGACCTCGAATCGTACCAAAACAGTTAGTAGATTCGATCCTGAGCCTTAGGAATTGAAACCCCGAGCCAAAAACCCTCAAAAGTGCCCAAAATAGGACCCTGAAAAAATAGGGTAGCACTATAGTGCTGCCCCCCTAGCGCCTAGGCGCTACAAGCAGAGATGAATGGCCTTGGACAGCGCTGTAACGCCCTCCCTTGGGCGCTGTAGCACTAGAACCAGGCTGATTCAGCCCTGGTTTTGCCTCCTTCGATTTCTCCACTTCCAAGCTTCAAAACTTGATTCCAAATCTCATTCAAACTCACAAATGAACCCAAATACCCATTCTACAAGTCCTAGGCATCAAAACCTAATCAACCTTTGCCAAAAACTCCATTGAATTCTCACTATCCAAATCAAAGATTCAGCTGAAAATCAAATGGAAAACAGAGCAAGAACCGGAGTTTCTACGGTGAAAATCTTACCTCAAGCTCAATATGGAACCCTCTTCAATGGTGGAACACAACCCTAGACCCTCAAGGCTTAATTCCCTAGCTTGATTCCTCAAATGGAGTTAAAAAATTCAAAGAGAAAAGAAAAGGAAAAGATGGTCGGGAGAAGAAAAGTAAGAAGCTTTGTTTTTCTTAAGCTTTCTACAGCTTCTATGGTTGATATTGTTAGGTAAATATTTATTGCCTCAATGGAAATAGGTAAGAATATTACGACTCTAGGCAATATATTACAAATAAATATAGAATGATTAAATAATGTTACGACTCTATAACTGAAAGTATAAATAAACAAAAAGAAGAAAAAGAAGAAGAAGAAGAAGAATAGAATAGTGAAAAATACAACTCTAAGCAAAAGATTACAAGTGAAGTAAAGGTGTTTGAAACAAAAGAGAAGATTGCAACTCTAAACAAAAGTTACAAGTAAATAGAACAAGAAAATAAGAAGAAAAGCAATAGAATGAAATGTAAGAACAGAAACACAAGTAAACTCTCACTTACACAACCTAAGTGAAGAAGGTTGGGGATCACCAACTTGAATAAGGTTTAAAACCTTTGTCCAAAAGCTTATTTCCCCCTAACTCAGGCACTAACACTACAAGAAATTTGGCTTTTACCTACCAATTTTATTTGTGGGTAAAAATGGTGCATTGGTAGGTAAATCCCTTTACCTACCAATTTCGACCAATAACCTATTGGTAGGTAATAGTTAGTCGAGAAAGGTATTATTACCTACGATTAGTATATTGGTAGGTAAAAATCGTGTGGGCCTCACAAAAAATGACTCAGCGTCATTGACCTAGTGTTTGATGTGGCATTATACGTGGCACTCCACATGGCAATTATGTATCAGGAAAGATGACATGGAAAATGACATGTCTTCCACCGTGGCAGGTGACGTGGCAGATGATGTGGCCCGTGACAATAGCTTATTGGGCCTCGTGGCAGTGTATCAGGTTCAGACATTTACCTACACTTAAATATGTGTAGGCAATAATTTAATTTATTGGTAGGTATTAAGTTCTCACATTTACCTACACTTAAATATGTGTAGGCAATAGTATAATTTATTGGTAGGTAGTATTAAATTATTATTTTGGAAAATATTTAAAATTAATTATTTATAGATGATACATTAATTTAATTAATTAAAAAACAAACAAATTTTATAAAATTAAATAAACATATATTATAAAATTTTCAAACAAACAAACATAAAAGATAAAATGTCCATAATAATTTATCTATAAAGTTTTGAATTAAAAACATAAAAAAAAACTAAGAATCATCTTGTTCCTCTAGCATTGAAGGGACGGGAGAATTTCCGACATTTGCATCAGAACATTGATCTGACGGAGGCGGTGGCATTATATTGTTTTTCCTTAGTATTTCTACAAATACTTACTTGGTCATTTGTAGAATCAAGTCGGTTGTTTGCTTCATCAAGGCGTTGGGCTAGATCATCATATGTTGGCTTATTTGACTCAATTTGATTGCGTTGGGAAGTAGAAGTTGTACTTGAAAAAGATCGACCCCAACCTTTCAAGTGTGCAGAAGAACGTCCAAGAATACGCTCCATAATGTCTTTATCAGACATTTCTTCTAGAGTGTGTTGAGCCCTTAACGCCATCATTTTATCCTATATACTCATTTTATTTTATAATTAGTAATGATAATTATAAAACATTAATGCTTTATTTGATTACTTTATGAATACTTTTTTTAATAGAAAAAAATATGAGTACATTAAGTTTATCACTTGCTGGAAAAAAAATTTCATTGATAAGATAAACTTGAGGAACATGAGACAATTAAAGATAAACTTACTAAATATTCAATAATAAACTTAAGATAATATACAAACTTTTGTACAATCTAAATATTTATACTTCTCATTCTTCAAAACTTAATACAATATTACATCACTATAGTAAGTTAATACAAATAAAATATCCCCACTTTGATCATCACAAAGATTTCAGAAATTTATATAATATGAATTATTAAGGACATTTACATGACTTGGTATACCAACACACACATATATATATATGGGCACAAGAAGCCATATAATCACCTAACATAACAATCATAATCATTTTTAAACATCATTGGCAAAAAAATAAAAAATAAAAAAAGACAGATAAAAAATACATATAAATCAAGACACATCCAAAAAAAGATGCAGATTTTGAACATAGCAAAAAGGAAGATAGATTTCCAATTTAATCTCCAATTTTTTTTATAAGAATAAAAAAACTAGCAAAATGAATAACTAAGTACCTAAAAAATTACTAAGTAGACAAAGATACAAAATTTATACAAGTATAAATAAATGTTCAAAATTTTATTCAGAAACAAAAAACCAGATTTATATACACAAAGTAAGGTAAAAAAAAACATTTCTGAAAAAACAAATAAGTGTTGCAAGTGACAGTTCATAACTCTCTGAGCATAAACAAAACCCCAACACAAATAACAGTTCAAAGACTAAAGAAAATTAAAAAAAAAATGAACTAGAATATAACAATGAAAACATTAACCAAATTACAACAATGACACATAACTGAAAAACTCTAACTAAAATCACAGCTAAATAACAGTGAAACAACTCAGACCTGAAACACAGCAATCATCAAAACTTAATTTTCTCAAAGCATAACAATGAAAACATAAACCAGATTACAACAATGACACATAACTAAAAGACTCTAAACAAAATCAAAACTAAATAACAGTGAAATAACTCAGACCCGAAACACACCCGAAACACAGTAATCATCAAAATATAATTTTCTCAAAGCATAACATTCACAAAGCCTCAGACAATAACAAAGCCTCACAAAAAAAAATAACAAAGCCTCAGAAAAATGAATCATCATTAATCTTTCAGATCAGTGGGGGTTTATTAAAAAAATCATAGATTTATACCTCAAAGCCACCAAGCCAATTTTTCCGAAACTCAAAGCCACCAACAACCAAACTTCCAAAGATTTTACAGCCACCAATCCAACGTAAAAGCCACCAGAAAAATCTCAAAGCAAGGCCAATCCACCCAATTTGAAATAATCAAAGCCTCTAAAGAAACCAAAATCAAACCTTAAACAAAAAATCAAAGACATTACCAACAGTAATTACAAAGGAATTAGACAAATTTGAAAAGAAAAAACTACCCAAAGAGAACTGACCAACAAAGATGGAGGCAGCTCAGAGAACTCAACAATGATGGAGGCGGCTCAGTGAACTCAACAACGATGGAGGCAACTCAGATAACTCAACAACAATGGCAGCGGCTTAGAGAAATGAACAACGATGGTGGCGGCTCAGGGGTTTGAAGGATGAGTGTGGTGGCTCGGAGATTCGAAGAAAAATGGCAGCGGCTCAGAACAAGCGTCGATGACCATGGACATAGGTCCGAAAATTCCAATCGACCTCGGAGAGTGGTCTGAAAATGGGAGAGAGATGTTGAGAGGGAGTATGAAAATGGAGAAGAGGTCGTGAGTAAGGGAGGCGGCAGATGAGAGATCTGGTGAGAAGGAGTAAAAAATGAAGGGAGTCGAAAATGGAGAAGAACGCATAGAACAGAGGGAGGCGGTAGATGAAAGAGTAAGAGTTAGATAAATGTTAGGGTTAGATAGATTTTAGGTTTTAAAAAAATATATTAAATTAAAAATAATATTAATTAAATTTTAATTTATATAATTTTATAATTTATTTTTTAATATATATATATTAGTGACACGTGTCACGTAGTGATACACCCACATGTATTCGTCAGGTGACAAGTCACCATATTTATTACATGTCAGCAGCCACATCACCTTTTTTTTTTAATTAGGTAAAAATGGGAGGGAAAAATAGGCGAGAATCGTTAAAGCATTTCCCTCCAAAAATAATTGTAGGTAAGTCTAATACCTACCAATACTAATGGAAGGTAATAATAAATTTTATAGCCCCACATGTTTTCTTAAAGAATCCCCTACCAATAGTCGCTACGAAAATATAATTGTAGTAATTACCAAATTAATTAAACCAAGTGAATTAATTAAAGTGCGGAATGGTAATTAACTGTTTGCACAGATTACAGTTCAGTTGGGACAGAAACCAAACTTGTCACGACAGAAACTGAACACAATAAAAAGACAGTGTAAAACAATAAAGAACACAATGAATTTTTACAAGGTTCAGAAACCCTTTCGGATAGCCTACTCTTTGGGGCCACGCCCAGAGAATAAAACCAATTAATAAAGAATCACAAGTACAAAAACATTGACTTAAACAAAAGAAGACTCCCTCTTGAGATTTGCCGCAACTTGTTGTACTTCTCTTCACTAATCTGATCTTGATTGAAACGCTCAACCACTTGAACTCCCTTCAATGGCCAGTGAGTGCTTGCATCCTCCCAACGCAAGGCTTGTAAAAATCTTCTCCCGAAGACTACAAACGTTGTGTTCAAATTACAATGTGTATTCACTCATGAACATGGTATAAACTCATCGCTAAAAACTAAACACACATAATTCTACAAGATCACGTGAATACTTATGATCTTGAATACAAAGATGTACTCTCACAAATATTACAATAAAGCTCACGAATAATTTACCAAAGAGTTCACTTTCTCACTGCCTTTAGAGCCCTATTTATAGAGTCATTTTTCGTGCTCACAAAGGCTGAGAAAGAATTCTTCTAATAAAGGCAAGAATCATAGTAGTTATTCTTGATTGTCGAAGAGTTGTCTTATTTAGAAGATGCTGATCCGACAGATGCGATATCGGTGGGGACAGCTCAGACCTGTGTCGGATCAAAAACAAGCTCAAAAAGGAAACAACAATTAATAACATTAAGAACCAGTTTCCTGATTGCAATCCTTGAGCTGCACGAAAATATATAAACAAATAATCCAAAAACAACTTTGGGTAAGTACCGAATATTTGCAATATACTTTTTTCATTTATAAACAAAATGAGACAATATAGGCTAAATAAGGAAGCACATTATTGTCCAACATTCACACAAAGGGAAAGTGGATTTCTAAAAATTGTAATAAAGGAAACCAAACAATTTCGAAAATTATAATAAAGGGAAACAAACAATTCCGAAAATTATAATAAAGGGAAACAACTAATTCAACCAATTTTATCTTTTAAGAAAAAGATATTTCTATAAAAATGCCAATTATAGGATTTACATAAAAATATAACAATATCCCCCACTTGATTAAATAAGAACTTTCTCTTACAGGAGTCATTGCATTAGTGCATAAAGTAAATTGTTTTTCAATTTGAAATTTACTATAGTGTAATTGTCACAAAATTTGTCGAAAATTTGGTTGCACTAGGCATTGAACCATCTTTTCATGATAACAAATCGGTGATAACACACACACCTTTGCGATGTTCACTTGAGACCTCTATGTCTCGCTTTGCACTGTTAATGGCCATGTGCACTTTCCATTCATAGACATTCTTGAGAATACTCCCAATTCTCATGAGAGGGAGCACCACCTCTAGGTCCATATAGGTAGAATTCTTACAGTATTTTGTTACCAAAAATACTTGTCTTCACAAGACTGAATTCTATTAAAAAACCTTTCGGTTTTAACCCTCAGCTTTGGTAACACACAAGTACTCAATATCTCAGATGAGACTTGTTTTGAGTACAACTAATATTCACTTAATTGACTTGTTGTTACCTATTGAACCTAACATTAGTTGAATAGCTAGTGTTAAGATAGGTTACCATCAATCGTGAATCTCTTTAGGGAGTTTAAGTCCCATCCCTCGAGATGATGTAGTCACTAAATCCCTCGTTAGTGGCTTAGAGAAAGGATCTGCCAGATTTTCACTTGTTCTCACATAGGATATTGAGATGACTCCACTTTGAATCAATTCTCTTACATATCCATGTCTTAGACTAATATGTCTAGACTTCCCATTATACACTCCGCTGTATGCTCTAGCTAATGTTGCTTGGCTATCACAATGTATCGATATAGTAGAAACATTCTCTTTGATTAGGGGAATCTCTATCAACAGATCCCTTAACCATTTGGCCTCTTTGCCGGTAGCAGCTAGAGTTATAAACTATGCTTCTATAGTGGAGTAAGATATACAGGTTTGTTTCTTGGAACCCCAAGAAATTTCACCTCCACCAAGTGTAAATACCCAACCAGTTGTGGACAAGTTGTCCCCAAGATTGGATATCCAACTTGCATCTGTATATCCTTCTAAGATTGAAGGAAATTTGTAGTGAAGGCTTAGTCCTTTGGTTTTCTTGGGATAACCTAGGACTCTTCCAATAGCCTTCCAGTGATCCACACTTGGATTACTTGTAAACCTACTAAGTTTACTTACCGCAAATGCTATATCAGGTCTAGTACATTGGGTAGCGTACATTAGACTCCCTATAGCACTAGCGTACTCCAATTGAGCCACCGCTCTTCCTTCATTCTTCTCTAGTTTAACACTATGATCGAATGGAGTATTTGCATCTTTAACCTTGAGATGGTTAAATTTGTTCAATACTTTCTCAACATAGTGGGCTTGCCCTAACGCAAAACCCCCACTATGTTTCTTTATTTTGATACCAAGTATGGTATCAACTTCTCCAAGATCTTTCATCATGAAGGTTGATGATAAAATCCTCTTCGTTTCTTCTATCCCTTTCATGCTATTACTTAGAATAAGCATGTCATCCACATATAAGCAAACAATGATCACATATCCCTTACAAATTTTGGAATACAAACACTTGTCTCCATTGTTATGTCTAAACCCATTAGACATGATGGCTTGATCAAATTTCTCAGGCCATCGCTTTGGAGCTTGTTTTAATCCATGTAAGGATTTTACAAGTCTACATACTTTATGTTCATATTTTGGTAGGACAAACCCTTCGGGTTGTTCCATATAGACCTCCTCATTGAGGTCACCATTAAGAAATGTCATTTTGACATCCATTTTATGAACATACAAGTTGTGTATAGAAGCTAAAGCGAACAAAATTCTTATCGAGGTTGTTCTTGCAACAGGCGCATAGGTATCGAAATAAGTGATACCCTCTTTTTACCTAAACCCTTTAGCTACTAATCTAGCTTTAAAGGTTTGGATAGTGCCGTCAGTGTGGTATTTTCTCATAAATACCCACTTACACCCAATTGGCTTAGACCCCGGTGGGAGATCTACCAATTCCCAAGTGTTGTTGGAAAGAATGGAATCCATCTCATCATTGATGGCTTCTTTCCAAAATACACTATCTCTCGATTGCCTAACTTCTCTATAAGTCTTAGGATCATCCTCAACGAGAAGTACAATAGGAATTTTCCTAATGACTTCCTCTCTATTTCCTTCTACCATGTAGAATGAAATTCGTTGAGAATCTATCTCATCCACTACTAGACTTTTATGATTTTTAAGCCTTTGACTTCTTCTAGGTCCAAAGGGTTGCTTTACATCCTTATGAGAATTCTCCTCTTGAGAATCAACTTTGGATGTAGAAGCTTGAGAATTGTTCTCATAAAACAAATTCTCCTTTAGAGATGTTGAAGCTTGAGAATTGTTGTCACATAACATATTCTCAAAAAATTCAACTTCTCTGGATTCAATCACAATATTAGACTCTAAGTCTAATAGCCTATAAGCTTTACTATTGTTGGCATAACCAAAAAAAGCACACTTTATGCTCTTGAACCTAACTTTGTTCTATTAGGTTCGTTTTTCTTGCAATATGCAAGACACCCCCACACTTTGAAGTACCCTATGTTGGATTTTCTTCCTTTTCATAACTCATATGGAGATATCTCATTTTCTTCATCGGTATTCGATTAAGAATGTGACAATTTCCGTTACTTCCAATATCCTCAAATAATTACTAAATCATATCTCATTACCCGTTCATTCTCGATAATGTAGTACGCATCAAATTACACCCCAAGCTCGCCCCGAGCCCGGCAATTAACCCCATTATGACCAAGCCGCTAACTTGCATCCTAGGATCATCTCATGCCGAATAGTTCAAACATATCCACACAATAATGTGGTCTCACCCATGTATTACATACATGCACATAAATATACAATTATGCCCTTAACGGGCCAAAATTACGAAAATGCCCTTCTAATAAGAAGCGGGCCCACATGCATGCAATTATCATCATATAACAATATAACTCACATAATCATGCATATAGTCACATAATCACATTTTAAATCAATTATGGCCCTCATGGCCCCCTAATCCAGGCACTAAGCCACATTAGGGAATTTGGGACATTACAGTCTTACATGCTATTTTTAATGGTGTTGGTGAAGGTTTTTTCAAACTAATTTCTTCATGTGATTCAGCAAAAGAGGCTTGGCTAATTCTTCAAATTCAGTTTGAAGGAATTGCTGATGTTAAGCAAACTCGGTTTACAATGCTTCAAAATAAATTTGATGAACTTAGGAAGTTAGAATCAGAAACTCTCTGAATTTTATGAAAAATTGTCTGATATTGCTAATGAATTTTTTGCATTGGTTGAGAAACTTGATGAATCTGTGTTGGTTAGGAAAATTGTGTGTGTCCTTCCTGATAGGTTTGATACAAAGCTTTTGAAAATGGAAGAATAAAAAAACTTTGGTAAGTTGAAGGTTGAAGAATTGATGGGTTCTTTGAGAACGTTTGAATTGAATCAACAAATCAAACAAAAGGACAAGCCGAAACCACTAACTGATAAAAATAAAGGTATTGCTTTCAAGATTTCTGAAAAATAATGTTCTGATAGTGAAGAAGAAGATGAAATGACTTTGTTAACTAGGAATTTTCAAAAATTCATGAAAAAGGCAAGCAATAAAATTAAAAAGAATTTTTCAAAATTTCCTAGATGGAATACTTCTTCAAATTCATTTGTTTCTAGCAATAAAAAGGGTATTCAAGTAGGGAATGTGAAGGTTTTGGACATATTCAATCCGAATGTGCTAATACTCTGAAAAATAATAAAAAAGGTTTGAATGTGACTTGGAGTGATGATGATTCAGATAGTAGTGATAATGAATTATCAAATGTTGCTTTAACTTCTATTGTTTCTAGTATGCTAATATTTTGCAGGGAAGTAAGGAAGTAAGCAATAGTGATCTGAAAAAGGATCTTTCTGTTGAAGCATAGTCTAATTCTGGTGAATCAAAATTGGATGAAAATTCATTGGCTGAAATGTACAAGGAAATGTATGGTAAGAGGTTGGATGTATGTTCTGAAAATCGATCAATGACCAAGACTATAAAAAATTTAACTAAAAAAAATAATGAGCTTGAAATTAGTAACATAAATTTTGAGTATAGTCTTGTGATTGAAAAAGAAGAAAATAACTGATTGAAAAAAGAACTTGAAAACATAAAAAGAAATGTAAAAATGTTAAATCCAGGTTCTTCAGTTTTTGAGGACGTTTAGAACATTGGACAAATGAATCATGCTGGTTTGGGATACACTGAATCTCAAATGAATGAGAAAACTTAGTTTGTTATAGCTGGAAAATTTTCTACTGGTTGTTCTAATGGTGATTTGCAGGTGTTTGATGCTACAAAAAGGTCTCTTGGACAAACAGAAATGAGACTTTCAGGTAAAAATTTCCAGGCCAATGAAAGGGTAAAAAAAATTACCTATCTGTCATTTTTGTGGTATTAAAGGTCATTTATGTCCCAAATGTTGTACCTTGCAAAACTTGTTTAATTTCAAATATTTTGATAAATTTAAAAGACCTAAAAAGAGACAATCCACTGTTAAACAAGTTTGGGTAAAAAATAATATGTGTTTTGTTGGTTTTGAAGAAAGATATGTTGTGTCTAATCTGTGGTACTTTGATAGTGGTTGTTCTAGGCACATGACAGGTGATAGAACAATACTCATAAACATCAGACCGATACAATGTGGGTCTGTGACATTTGGAAATGGTGTGTTTGGTAATGTGATTGGTATGGGAACTTTGAACTATCCAGGGTTACCACATCTTAAGAACATTATGCTTGTAGAAGGACTTAAAGCTAACTTGCTTAGCATAAGTCATATTTGTGATCAATGTTAAATTGTTAACTTTGATAGAGAAAATTATTCTATTTTGGATTCTGATGGTGATTGTATTCTTGAAGGTTTTAGATCTAATGATAATTGATATACGCTTATGGCATCTATTATGTGTTATACAAGTATAGGTAACAATACTGACATGTGGCATGTGAAGTTGGGCCACATAAATTTCAAGACCTTGAAAAAATTGTCTTTTGCAGGTATTGTTTGTGGTTTACCTAGATTGGGTAAAGAATCAGTGGGTAAGTGTGAGTCTTGCCAACTTGGTAAGCAATTGAAAACAAAACATAAGAGTATTTATGATATTAATAGTACTAGGGTGCTTGAATTGCTACACATGGATCTTATGGGTCCTATCCAAGTAGAATGTATTAATGGAAAGAGGTACATTTTTGTTTGTGTTGATAATTTCTCTCGTTTTACTTGGGTTGATTTTTTGAGAGAAAAATATGATACATTTTATGCTTTTAAAACTCTTTGTTTGAAAATAAGAGTTGAAAAAGATTGCGACATATGTCATAGTGTTGGAGTTAAAACCTTTGGAATCTCATGTAGTGGCTGTGAAAAGAATTATTCGTTATGCACATGGGAATGTTGATTATGGTCTTTGGTATTCTAATGAAATTAATTCTAACCTTTTGTGCTTTAGTGATGCTAATTGGGCAGGTAATGTAGATGATAGAAAAAGCACAAGTGGATGATGCTTCTAACCTAAGCAACAATCTTGTTTCATGGCATAGCAAAAGGCAAAATTCAATCTCCTTGTCTACTGCTGAACCTGAATCCATTGTTGCTGGAAGCTATTGCACTCAATTGTTGTGGATGAAACAGATGATGACTGATTATGAGTTTTCTCTTGAGACTTTAACTATTTTCTATGATAACACCAGTGCAATAAACATTTCTAAAAATCATGCTCAACATTCACGCACTAAACACATTGACATTTGTCATCACTTCATTAGAGAGCTTGTTGAAAATAAATTTCTAGTTTTAGAATATGTTGAAACAAGTAAGCAAATTGCTGATATTTTTACCAAAGCTCTTGATTCCGTTCATTTTGATTCCCTAAGGAAATCCTTAGAAGTTTGTTCTATTTAAATTGTGTTATTTGTGCCTCTTGTTTTCTTGCCAAGTCTGTCTTGTTTAAAATCAATTGTGTCTTGTTGTTGTCCTAGAAAAAACTGTCAAACTCAAAAGAAAAGCATGTTAATATAGTTTCTTGTGAATCTCTCTAGTGTATCTCTGTTATAAATTTTTAGTCTTAGGAAAATTAATTAATTTCTCCTAAAAATATTTGAGTTCATCAATGTATTATGTTCAAGTGGCCATTTAAAAAATAATAATAAGTGTTTCAAGCTCCTTCGAAAGAATTAAGCTACCTGCTTCAATGTGTGAAAGTCATATCTGAGTAAGTTGGAACTATGTAATTAGCACTTATGTAGAAGATACGCTACCATTGAAAAGGGCTACCATTGAGGTAGTATGATAGCGTCTTCATTGGGTAAAATTCTCTGAAAAAGTCTTTTTGACAAATTGGACAATGTTCCCTGCTTTCACTTTCACACACAAATGCTTGAACATTTTCTTCAAAATATAAGTAAAAAAATGGTTTTAAAAGCTTTTACATGATTGATCTTCTTAAAATATTTGGATGTGAGTTAATTTTTTTCCTGCATAACATTTATGATAGAAATACAATAGGAGATTAAATTGTTACTATAATTTATGTTTTTCTTACGAGTTTGATTTTTTCATCAGGGACAAAAGCAAGAAGATTGGTTGATACACTTGATAAGATGTTTGGCAAAATAACAAGCTTTATTTGTATATATAAATAATAAAAAAAATTGGATTGAATTTTTAAGAGGCTAGGTAATATATTTGTATTTTGTTATTGTTTCAATTTTAATTCTTGAACTCCAATTTTGCTCTAAGTGTAAACAGTGTTGTGTGATTGGTTGTTTGTTTTTAAAAAATAAACAAATTATATAAAAACTCGGTTGGGAAAATTGGAAGAGGGCCAAGCTTTTATTCATCAACAACTCAGTTCTATTCAAAAGTTCCTTGCTGAATAATTAGTCTTTTTATTTTTTCTGCATGTTGAACTTTGTGTTTGGTTTTTTCATGTCCTTTATTTTTTTTATTTTTTTTGTTTCATTTGGAAATTTGATAGACAAAAAGGGGGAGAAAATGTTGGTGTTTTTGTTTTTATTTTGTTTATGTGGTTACAACTCTGGACCTTATTTTAAGAGGAAGTTGTGTGTTAAACTTTGTCAAACTTTTTGAAAAGTTAACATGGTTGTTTAATTTTGTTTTATGTGTTTGTTATCCTCAAAAATTGGAGATTGATGACGTGGAAATAAAGGTGACAAGTGGCAGTACATGGTCAGTAAAAGACACATTAATAGTCAATAAATATATTGGCTCCTCAGAGTTGTGATAAATAGATCTAGCTTAGGAGTAGCCCAGTAGGCCATTGAAGAATTTTGACTGGCTTAAGAAATGTCATGACCGACCAGGCATGACCTTGTCCGACCAGTCATGTGTTTGTCTGCCCAGGAATGACTTTATCTGACCAGGAATGACCTTGTCTGCCCAGGCAAGACCATGTTCGACCAGTCATGACCATGTCCGACCAGTCATGACCATGTCCGACCAGTCATGACCATATCCGACCAGTCATGACCTGTCAGCCCAGCCAAGTGCGTGTCTGCCCAGCCAAGTGCACGACTGCCCAGTCAAGTGCATGACTGCCCAGTAAAGGTGTGGCCGACCAGACTGAAGGTGATATGGATCAACTAGATAGAGTAGGACTACGTCAAGATTCCCAGAAACGACTTTAACAAGAATCGGTCTTGGCATACGCGAGAATCTCTCATTTATCCCACAAATTTAAGTGTACTGTTACATTTTGAATATTGTTGTAATTTAAATATCATGAGAATAATAAAATATCCCGATTATGGGGGATATCATCTGTACGATCCTAAGCCTATAAATACAAGGCTTACGGCATCGTAAAGGGGACTTTTGGTCTTTTGAACATTTGATCCGAATTTTCTAGAGAGAGAGAGTACTTGTATTTGAGAGAATTCTTGTATTCTTGTAATCTACACTGAAGAAACTCAGTTGACTCAGGTTCATCTGATCTTGAGTGTAGATTTATAATCACAACTCTAAGTGGATTAGGCTATTACCAACATATTGGGGCTGAACCACTATAAAAATTACGTGTGTTATTTACTTTCTTTTCAAAATCGTCTGTGTCGTTTATTTCTCTTGAAGGTTTTTGTCGTTCTCACGTCGTTGGCCAAAAATGCGGTCAACTGTGTTAGTGATCTTGCTTGCATGGGGAGTATTTAAATACTCTAATCTTTTTGCTAACACTTAATCTTTTTGCAAGGTTGTTTGTGTTTTAAAATAGGAAAATAAAAAATATTATTTTTGTCCCTCAAAATGCCAAAGGGGGAGATTGTAAAATCCATATTTGACAATTCAAGGTTTGACAAATATTTTTGATTTATTGTGTTTATTTTTGGTTATATAAAGAAAAATATCCTTGATTTTATTGCCTTTAATTTATGATATTTCTTCTTTATTAGGTTTGTATTTTTGGTAAGAATAAAGTCTACTTATTCTCATATCTTTTTAGATTTTATTTTCTTTCCAAAATTAACTAATTCTCTTGTTACCTGATTGTATCTTTAGATAGCCAAGAATGAGTAACTTCTCAATATCTTTAGACAACTCTCAAATAGCCAAGAATGGGTAACTACTCAAAGTTAGTCAAATGATGAACTTGACAATGAACAAGTCCAAATTCATACAGTTTTGCAACTACAGAATCTTTATCTGTTCCTACAATTTTGGCTGAATTGATTGTGATTGAAAGTTTATTTTAGAAACTTTTCTTGTGTGTGTTGTGCGTCTACAATTGTGTAAAGCTGACTTTGGGTAAGTATTTTGTGTATAAATACGAACCAAAGCATCAACCCTAAGCACCTCTTCTTCGCCTTA
Organism: Humulus lupulus; assembly: GCF_963169125.1. NCBI lineage: Eukaryota > Viridiplantae > Streptophyta > Magnoliopsida > Rosales > Cannabaceae > Humulus > Humulus lupulus. Next base: position 18,680,078 of record NC_084793.1, read on the forward strand.
ATTTCTTATACTTTTAGAAGAGTGTCTTTCTTTGGTAAAGGATAGTTGTTCTGCGATTCCTTGGTTATTTTGTATGTCTTTGTAATTGCTTATGTGTTAAACAAAATCTCAAAGAGAAGAACATGAAGAACAACCTCTGGGAGAAGGTTCATCAAAGTCTTGCATCAGGAGGAAGCAAGCATTCATCAAGCAATTTGAAGGGAGTTCAAACCTTGGTGTCTTAAGGAGATTCATTCAAGAGAGAGAGAGCACATCAAGTTTGCGGCAAAACCATTAGAGGGAGTCTAAGTTTTGTTTAAGTCAATTACTTTGTACTTGTGAAATTTGACTAATGAATCTTTTCTCTGGGCGTGGCCCAGTAGACTAGTAATATCTAAAAGGATATTGACACCACGTAAAACTCTGTGTGTCATTTCATTATTCAGTCATTTCTATTTTATCACATTGGTTTGATATTCTGTAGTGACAGGAACTTGATCTGGTTCTACAGAATACTAGTTTGCTATACCAACTTGTTTGTTTTGAATTTAATTAATTTGGCTAGTTAAATAAAAAGTTGGTAATCATAAATTATGGAATTTCAATTTATTGAGTAGTTGACCTTTGGAGCATGTCCTCCAGTATGCTCCTTAAAAACAGAAGAGTGTTCTAGGACATTAATATCATTATGAGATCCTGGTAATGAGAAAAATGCATGTCATATCCAGAGGTCGTATGATGCTACAACTTTTAAAATTATCGTTGGCTTGTGAATGTGACCACAATACATTCTTTTCCATGCACTTGGACAATTTTTCCCTTTCCAATGCCTACAATCAATACTTGTAACATTCCAGGAAACCCACAACTTTCTCCAATAGTGAGCAATCTAGCAATATCATTGTCGTTTGGTGATCTTAAGTATTCGTTGGAGAATATGCCAATGATAGCCTTAACAAATTTCTTCAAACACTCGGTTGTTGTATTTTCTGCAATCCTTAAGTATTCGTCTACAAAATCGCCAGATACTCCATAAGCTAATATTTTAATCACAACAATTATTTTGGCAAGGGAGGAATGGCCAAGTATTGTAGCAACATTTCTTCTTTGGACAAAATATGGTTCGAATGCTTCGAATTCATCTTTAATTCGCAAGAAAAGATGACGTTGCATTCGAAATCTTCTACGGAATAAATTTGGTGAATATGTAGGTGATTCAACAAAATAATCTTGAAAAATACATTGGTGGCCCTCAAGTGAATCTCTTCGAATGGAGATACGTGATGTTGAGCCCCTTTTATTACCCGAAATTTATTCTTTAATAACACGAATTAAATCTAAATCAAACTTTTCGTCAGATGATGAAGAGCCAAAGAATAACTCATAAGTTGGATCCATACAAACTATATAGAAGAAAGAAAAAAAGTATTAGGCAACATATCAATAAAATATGTTGTGAATTCTATCTTTTGCAATAAGTACTGTAATGCCTTGGTTACCCCAGAATAGTTATGGTGAACCAGAAATTTAACTCGCTACCTGAGTCCTTTGGTTAAAAACGTGCTTCTAGTGTTATTAACAGGCTAAGGTGGAAAACCAATAAAAAAGAAATGATATATTTTATTTAATACATAAAACTGTTCATGGGCCCATAAAAAACGTTGACAAGTTATTTACAACTCAAAATGGTCATTACATTTTCAAATTTACAAACCCGCCGACCTAAGCCGCAAAAATAGGGTAAACCCCCTAGTTCCTCTGAGAACTTCTTGGCCGTGGTGGTCAAGCGGCCGCATATGTACACAGCACCACCTAAGCTCTCCACTCAAGGCTGGGTGAGCTTTTCATTCCCTTTACCTGCACCACATAGCACCCATGAGCCAAAGCCCAGCAAGAAAACACAATAACACATGAATATAACATCAACAATGATCATAATAATCATTCAGGACTTTCAGTCCAAAACAGATGAGTGACAATTGGAAAAGTCACTAGAGTGGGTTCCGTTTCCTTTAGCCATGTGACGATAGGGTCACCGGGGCTCTACAAATAAGTGAACCTTTCTCTAGCTTAAACAGGATAGGTGCATGATGACTATTCACTAACATAACCTTCCTCATGACCATAGAGTCATAACCTTGGCATTCCGCTCCCTAGCCATGTGATAAGCTGTCACCTAGGCCTTTGGCCCTGGCTTCGAGTAACTAGCTTAGACTAGTCAAGCACTTAAAAGTTTCATTGACCTTAGGGTCGATCCAGCATTAATGCCGTAGAGTCATTCAATGCTAATATCGATTAGATCTAATCTTTTATCGGCCCTGCGTTCAGGACGTTTATGCCGTTTCTGACTATTAGGTCAGTGGTACGCGATCAGTGCCATCCCTGACTAATCAGTGGCATACACAAGTAAGCAAGCTTTGCTAAGAATTTAATATGCAATCAATATCCACATTTATCAATCAACATACCTCAACAACAATCAGGCATGTCATATACATAGGGTGCAGTTTTCTTACCTCTGGTTCGAGCGAGAAATATAATAAGAATGACTCCTGAGAACGATCGACCTTTTGATTCCTTAGCGATTACCTAATCATAACAAATTAGAAGCTCCATTAATGAAAATCAACAATGAAAGGGTCTTGACCTAAACCCCACTCTCGGGACCTTGAAACGTGCCCACACGGTGAGTAGATTCGATCCCGGGCCTTAAGGATTGAAACCCCGAGCCAAAAACCCTTAAAACACTCAAAATGAGATTCTTGAGGAACAGAGCAGCGCTGCTCAATAGCGCTCAAGCGCTATACTCAGAACCCCAAACCGCCCAACAGAACCTTGTGTAGCGTTATAGCGCCCTCTGATGGGCACCAAGCCAGATTCTCCCCTGAAACCTCCTTCTTCGACTCCTTCAATTCCAACTCGATTCCAATGCTTCCAAACCTCATTTTTTGTGCCAAATGAACCCAAAATCCATCCTCACATGCCCCAAGCATCACAACCACAAGAACCCTAGCCAAAAACTCCCAACAAAACCAATCATCCAACCTAGAAACCTTAGCTGAAAACCAAAGCTAAAACAGAGCAAACCAGTGTTTTTAATGGCTAGAAACTTACCTCATGCTCAGATTATGATGCTCTTCAATGGTGGAATACACTCCCAAGCTCTCAAGACTTATTTCCCAAGCTTGAATCCTCAAGTTAGGCCCAAAATCACAAAGAAAAAGGAATAAAGCAAGTACGGGAGAAAGCTTTAATCTATGCTCTGTTTTCCTCTTCTTTCTACAGCCTTCAATGGCTTATATCTATCCTAGGGGTGAAAAGCCCAAAATATTCTTAGGTCAAATAAGGATTTCTATAGGCTCCCAAGGGAAAATTTGACATTCCACCTATTTCGTTCATTATAATTAACGCTATCCAATTCCCGCTATTCTCGATATTCTCAAACACCAATAATTCAAATCCCGTTACCCTTTAATTCCCAGCAACACTCTAATCATTAAAATCACCCCGAGACTCACCTCGAGCCTGGAACTTAAACCTGTTATGACTAGACCGCTAATTAATATTCCAAAATCGTCTCATGCTGAATAGCTCGAACAAACCCACATTATAATGTGGTCTCAACAATAGGTCACCGACATGCATACAAATATACAATTACGCCCTCAACGGGCCAAATTACCAAAACACTCCTGTAATGAAAGGTGAACCCACATGCATGCATTTAACATCATATTATAATATAATTCACATAAACATGCATATTATCAGTTAATGACATAATTAAACAATTATGGCCCTCCCGGCCTACTAATCCAGCCATTAAAACGCATTAGGGATTTCAGGGCATTACAAGTACTAGGCAACATATCAATAAATTTATGATAAGCAAGTGAGTGGAATATGAATGGAAAGAAAAGAAAAGAAAAAATAATATAAAATTTGGTAGAAAATGAAATAATTTGCTAGTACTTTTAATGCAATAATTGTTTTGGTAGAAAATGGGTGGATATAGTCTATTCTTCACACTTCAATGTAACCGTGGAATTCATTTTCTGGTTGTTTCGGGTTTGTTCGGGTTGGGTTCGGGTTGGATTTCGGGTTGGGCTGGGCCTATTGGGTTTGGGGGCGAAAAGCCCAATTTTGCAAAAATACCATTTTTTACACTTTTTTAATTTTTAAAGTTTGTTTTTACAAATTGATTTTTAATTGATTTTTTTTTTACAAATTGGATCGGTGTTAAAATTTTGAAAAAAATATAATGTCAATCAAAAGTCCAAAAACACTTAAAATACAAACAAAGTCTAAATTACAAATTACAAACATGAAAAATGTCAAAGTCCCAAAATACAACCATAAACAAAGATAAAGTCCATAAACTAAACTAAACAAAGAAACATCTAGAAAATAAGTTCCACAGTTACAATCACAGAAATCAATGGTTAAAGTGAAACTGTATAGAATGTTTAAATTTCCACCAAATTTATTGGAACAATTATCAAATCAATAAACATATCAAAACTATTAAGATAACAAATCAAAACTCATCCACAGATATTTAGCATAATCATATTCAAAACAAATTTGTCAAAAGTTCTAGATAAAATCTTCAAATTTCCCATAAAACTATAATAGAAACTTTCATAGAAATGAAGTGATTTTTTAGAAGTACTACTGAATTAATACAAAAACTGTGAAAATGCATTGGATAAAATCTTCAAATTCCCCCTAAAACTATAACAAAGTGCTCGGGTGGGGTTTCACTCACAGTCACTGGGAGGAGAGTTGGTTGGCTGGTGGTGGTGCTGTGGCACCGATGGGAGGATAGGAGGTCCCTGTTGGTGGCGTTGTGGCTGCGCGGCGCCGGCTGGGGTGCTCCCTGAGTACGGCTACGGGAGGGAGGCGAGCTGCTCCTGCTGTGCGGCTGGCGTGCTCCATGAGTACTGCTACGGGAGGGAGGCGAGAGAGGTGGCGTGGTGGTGGGTGACGGACTTGGGCTCGGTTGGTGAGTGAGGAAGGCATTTTCTTTCTGTTGTCATCCGTGTGTGAGAGTCAAAGAGAATAAGAAAGAAGGACATTTATTAGGGTTATTTTCCTGATTTTAGTTTATTTTTAAAATTAATTTTGGCCGGGTTCGGGTCTAACCCGAACCCGAGATGATCAAATGTGAAACCCGACCCGACATATGTCGGATTCGAATCAGAATAAGCCCGAAATGAACGATGTAATGCCCCAAATTTCCTAATAAGATTTAGGACCTTGATTAGGAGGCCGGGAGGGCCATAATTGATTTATTATAGTATTTAATGATTATATGCATGTTTACGTGAATTATATTATTATATGATGGTGAATGCATGCATGTGGGCTCATATGTTAATTATGAGGGTAATTTGGTAATTTTTCCACTATGGGCGTAATTGTATATTTTGGGTGCATGGTTGTGAATAATTAATATAGCCACATTATAAGGTGGATTGGTTCGAGCTAATCAACATGAGATGATCATGAGATGTAAGTGTTCGGTCTAGTCATAACGGGTTTAAGTTCGGGGCTCGGGGTGAGTCTCGGGGTGAATTTAATGATTATAGCGTTACCGGGGATTTTAGGGTAATGGGATATGAAATATTGGAGTTTGAAATTATTGAGATTAGCGGGAATTGGAAAGCGTTAATTATGATTAACGGGGTAAAAGAAAAGTTCCAATTTTACCCTTGAAATGGTTATAGAGACTTTAAGTGACTTAAGGGCAATTTGGTCATTTGGAGTTTGGATATATATGACTAAGGAGGGCTGTAGAAAGAACAGAGCCAAAACAGGGGTTTTCTTCTTCAACCCGTACATCATCCCTCACCATCTCTTCTTTGGTTTTTCTTGAGGCCATCTTGAGGTTTTGAGCTAGGAAATCAAAGGTGGCAGCTAGGGGACTTGTTTCAGCCATTAAAGGGGATTCAAAACTGTGTTTGAGGTGAGTTTTAATCATTGAACTCTCCGAATCTGACCGCCAAGTAAGTATTTAAGTTATAGTTATTTCGCTTATATGTATAGCTAACGATTTTAACATTTATGTTTTCAGTTAAGTATGAACGGAGCATTAACCAATGAGGATATCCGAGCCATTAAGGCTTTAAAAAGAATAAGAGAACCAAGAAACACCATAGGAGCACTAGAGAGAATCGCTCGAAGGCTGCTTTTGTTCCACAAAGAAATAGGTCACCTTCAAGAGTCTAAGCAAATTATGATGAGAGCAACGAAACAATACGTTTTAATAATTAGACTATTTAGAGATTTTCATCCCGTAATTGCAGCCTTAAAGGAGATATGGGAAACAATGGATGATGAAGACGAACTGCCAGTAGCAATGCGATATTACTTTCTCTTAGTTAGGTTCACTGCAAAATCCGAATTTCAGTTTACAAATGAGCAAAAACATAGGATTTTTACGAACCTTCCTAGAGGACATTTTGAGGCACATGATAATGAAGATTATGAAGAGCTAGATGATGATATGCTAGATGAAGGATCGGATGTAGAAGATCCTGATTTTTAGAATAGTTAGTTTTCATTGTTTGTTTTATTTATTGTTTGTTTTATGGTTGTAATAAGTGAAAAACTCTTTTCCAAATTAATATCATGTTATTTTGTTATCATGTATGAGTTTGATTTTATTTTAGCAATCATAATAAATAATAAATAAAATAAATAATGACTAAGTTCGGTGAGGGTGGATACAAATAAATGAACCAAGTTTCTATATTGAGAGTTAGGGGGCCATAGTAGTGGGAACGATTTTACTGATCTCAGCCCTCCCTCAATATGGTTAACTTTAGAACAAAAATGAGTTTCGAGCCTGAGAATTAAGTCATATAGGATGATTAGAAACAAACTTAGAAATAATAAAGATGGCTTGTTTTTCTAAGTATAGCAACCTATTCTAAAAAATAAAGAAGACTTATATAATTTTCATAAGAAGTCATAATCAATAGGTCCGAGTTATGTTTGTTTTAGAATAAGTTTTGCCTTAGAGTCTATTAGGTAAAGTTCTAACATGTTTCTTCAACTGTTAGAACTCTACTACGATGTCACTCCGAAGATCTGCACGCACCAACGTAAATGCCTCCAACGCTGTTCCAGCGAACAATGAAGCCCCTCCAGTTCACAGAAGGGGAGTGTGTGCTACTGCTAGCCGCAACGCGCCGGCACCGCCAGCTGACAACACTGCGGAGATCGCCAGACTGCGACAAAAAGTCGAGGAACTTTTGCAGCAACAGCGACAATAGGCTCAGCCTCAGCCGCAGCCACAGCAAATGGCCTCAGCACCCCAACAAGTTGGTCCATATGGGGGATGGCCAGTGGCGAACTACGCGCCGTATCCAGTACATCACATGGAGCCAGTGTATGAGAGGTTCCGCAAGCAGCACGCTCCAAACTTCGAAGGGACTACAGACCCCTTTGAGGCAGAAGAGTGGCTAAGGAATGTGGAGCTAATTCGGAGCCAATTCTGATGCACATGAATCTCAATAATGTGGACCGTATATCCTGCGTCTCATCATTACTCAAGAAGGATGCCAGGATATGGTGGGACTTGGTCCAGCAATCGCATGATGTTGCCACCATGACATGGACTCGATTTGTGGAGCTGTTCCACAAGAAGTATTACAATTCGGCTGTACCCGCTTCATGAGTTGAGGAGTTCGCCAACTTGAAGCAAGGTAGTTTATCAGTGGCAGAGTATGCTCATCAGTTCGACCGCTTAGCTAAGTTCACATCTGAGATGGTTCCAACCGATTTTCTAAGGGTGAACAAGTTTGTTAGAGGACTTCGACCGAAGATCGAGATGGGGGTTAAGCTAGCAAACCCGGGGAATACTACGTATGCCGACGTTCTTGAGACGGCAATAGAAGTAGAGAGGCTGCAGGCTAATGTAAGTAAAGAAGAAGCCAGTAAGACTGAACCTAGATAGTAGAGTCAACCTCAGATCAGTCGGAACAACAACTATAATAGCAACAATCAGTCTGGCAACAACAGTAACGGTCAGAAGAGAAGGCATCCTAATAACAAGCAATCTGACAGCGATAAGAGGGCACGGACAAATAATGGGGGAAATAGGCTGGGTTATGTGGAATACCCGCCATGTGCTAAGTGTCAAGAATGTCGCGCAAACACCAAGGAATGTTTTAACTGTGGTCAGGAAGGACACCGGAAAAGAGATTGTCCTCAGCGCAAGCCAGAAGGAAAGAAAGACGACAAGATGGTTCCTACTAGGGTTTTTACCTTAACCCAAGGAGAGGCTGATGCTAGCAATAAGGTGGTCACAGGTCAAGTTTCTATCCTCAATAACATATGCTTTGTATTATTTGATTCGGGAGCCATTCATTCGTATATCTCGTTAGGAATGATAGAAAGACTAGACAAACCTTGTGAAAGATTTAGAACTAGGTTTGTAACCAAGTTGCCTTCAGGCAAAGTAGTTCTATCATCACGGATCGTACGAGGCGTACCGATCAAGATTGAGGATGTAGAACTAGAAGGAGACCTGATAGAATTGGTGATCAAGGACTTCGACGTAATACTAGGCATGGACTGGCTAGCATGGCATGGCACAACCATCGATTGCAAACGCAAGAAGGTGATGTTCGAGACTCCTAACGGCCAGAAACTATGCTTCATGGGACAAGCTTCAGGATTACGCACCCCGTTAGTATCATCTCTCAAAGCTCAAAAATTGATGGCAAAAGGATGTCAAGCGTTCTTAGCCAGCATCACAGATGTGGTAAAGGAGATACCACTTAAGGTTGGAGACGTCCGTATTGTAAGAGAATTTCCAGAGGTATTTCCCAATGACTTGCCAGGATTGCCGCCGACTCGGGAAATTGACTTCACGATAGAATTAGTACCGGGCATCGAACCTATCTCTAAGGCACCATACCGGATGGCACCTATGGAACTCAGGGAGTTAAAGATGCAGCTACAAGAACTCCTAGAATTGGGTTTTATTAGGCCGAGCCATTCACCATGGGGAGCATCGGTGTTATTCGTGAAGAAAAAGGATGGAAGCATGCGAATGTGCATAGACTATCGCGAGCTGAACAAGGTAACAATTAAGAATAAGTACCCGCTACCCCGGATCGACAATTTGTTTGATCAACTCCGAGGTGCGACTGTATTTTCAAAGATTGATTTACGGTCCGGGTACCATCAGCTCAAGGTGCGGGGAGAAGATATCCCTAAGACAGCCTTTAGAACTCGTTATGGACATTACGAGTTCTTGGTTATGTCCTTTGGTCTTACTAATGCACTAGCCGCGTTTATGGACTTAATGAATAGGGTCTTCAAGGACTACTTAGATAAATTCGTCGTTGTGTTCATCGACGACATCTTAGTATACTCTAAGGATGAAGTAGAGCACGAGGAACATTTGAGGTTGATTTTGTCACAACTGAAGGAGCATCAACTCTATGCCAAATTCAAGAAATGCGAATTTTGGCTTTCACAAGTGGCGTTCCTCGGGCACATTATATCAAAAGATGGAGTTGCAGTAGACTCATCAAAGGTAGAGGTCGTGAAGGATTGGCCAAGACCAAAGAACGCATCTGAAGTAAGAAGCTTTCTAGGGTTAGCAGGTTATTATAAGAGGTTCGTAGAGGGCATTTCTAAGATAGCCACTCCGCTCACCAACCTGACACGGAAACAACAAAGATTCAACTGGAATGATAGATGTGAAGAAAGCTTCCAGTTGCTTAAGGATAAGCTTTGCTCAGCACCAGTACTCTATGTACCGACACCCAATGATAAGTTCGTAGTTTACTGCGATGCATCAAAGTAAGGATTGGGTTGCGTGCTGATGCAAAATGATAAGGTGATAGCCTATGCCTCACAAAAATTGAAGGAGTACGAGAAACGCTGTCTAACTCACGATATGGAGTTGGCAGCGGTGGTCTTTGCGTTGAAAATCTAGCGCCATTATCTTTATGGAGAACGGTGCGAGATTTATACGGACCACAAGAGTTTAAAGTACCTATTTACTCAGAAGGAGCTTAACATGAGGCAGCGTAGGTGGTTAGAGTTAGTAAAGGATTACCACTGCGAAATCTTATACCACCCGGGGAAGGCGAATGTAGTTGCTGATGCGCTTAGTAGGAAAAGTTATGGAAATTTAGGAGCTTTAGCCGGAATAGAAAAGCCACTACAGCAGGAGCTGATCAGTGCCGGAATAGAAGTAGTTGTAGGCAAGATGGCGAACTTGTCTATCCAGTCGAATCTGCTAGAAGATATATGGATTGGTCAGGGACATGACGACACCCTAGCAGCACATATGGGTGCAGTCAGAGAAGGCAAGACCACAGATTTTTCAATATCTAGTCAAGGTTTATTGAGATATAAGGATCGGGTATGCGTGCCAAATGATCAAAGGATTAATAGCACATATGGGTGTAGTCTCATGATGGGTGACCTCCTGGGAAGTTTTCCCATGAAGCGTGCGAGTGAGGACAAAGCACACTAGAAAGACTCATGTTGGTCTGCAGGGCCAGCCGTCATTCCAGGAAGTAGCTATAGTGACCTGGAGCGTTACAAAATGGTATCAGAGCCTTGACCCAGCCAGAAGTGTGGCCATTACGACGTATGTTTAAAAATAGTGATGGACTCACTAAACGAGTCATTTGGACTCAAACGTATGTTTAAAGTAACTAATGGTTCCAATATTAAAATTTTTGGTCAAAACGATAAATCTTTTCATTAAAAGTTTTGGTCTGTACATGGGATCCCAAAATAGAAGTTTAAAAGTTATTTACAACTCAAAGGATTACAAAATAAGCCGACCTGAGCGAAAAAATAGGGTCCAACCCCAGCTCCACTGTGATATCTCGTTCGTGGCGGTCGAGCAGAATGCATATGTACACGCCGCCCCTACTACTCTTCAACTCATGGATGGCTAAGCTTTTCCTTACCCTTACATGCACTACATAGCACCCGTGAGCCAAGGCTCAACAAGAAAACTTAATTAAACTGATTCAGAGAGTCCACAAAATATAAACATCATACGTAAGAGTAAAAATTGTACTCAAATAGGCACATTATACAATTATGCGACCACAGAGTCACACAAGTGCATATTGCACTTTTATTTATTCAAGTGGCATTCGAGCCAAACAAGTGTATTTTGCACTCCCATAGTGGCCAAGCCATAACAGCCTGCGTTATGTACGCATAGTGCCGACCAGGGCTTATAAGCTGAGCTTTCCAATCAGGACTCATCAAACATATAATTTAGTTATCACATAATCAGATACAACACACTCATGTATGCTTAATCAATTATTACATGCATATTATAATCATGCTTGCAAACATGAGATCGAGCCCTAATCACAACTGGGGTGCAGTTTTCTTACCCCGACTTTCGTGTGAATGATGAAATGACCCCGAGCTGTAACGCCCTGGATAGACAAGACCGTTACACTGTGTACTTATAAAGGTGCAAGACTCGCTAATCAAGCCATTATTTTAAAAACGTGTCACTAAACATGTAAGAGCTAAGGTTAAAAAGGTTTTGGTCTCAAAAGACTCATTTCATATCTTTAAACTATTATAAACACGGGATCCCATAAGAAACAGAGTTGAAATAAGTTTACAGACTCCCAAAAGTACATGAGTAATCACTAGCCATATTAAGGCAAAATAGACAGTCTTCGGGTCTCGCGTCCCCACCTAAACCTCAACCGCGGCTGCCGGGCAACTGGCTATGTACATTCTGCTCGCTGAGCTCTCCAATCAAGGCTGGTCTAACTTGCCCTTGCCTTTACCTGCACCACGTATCACCCGTGAGCCAAGGCCCAGCAAGAAAACATCTTAAACAACTCAATCAATGATAACAGACAGTTAACTCATTAAGCATGTTTTCCCATCAGATATTCCACAACAGATATTCAGCACATGCACTCATATTCAAGATACAATCTATCACATATTACACTCACATCACATAATATTCAGGGCCGACGACTTAGGCCGCACCCTCTGTTTAACCCACTAACTCCGGCCCGCTTAAATTGAGCTCAATGCATGATAAGCTGTCCTCAGCTACTAGTGGCCGAGCCGCGCCCTGTGCGCTAGTGAAACCCTTGGCACCCTTAGGCCGTTGGTTCACTAAATGGCTTGCATGGCATAATACCATCTTTTCAAGCATTTACAATAAGGAGCCCTTAGTCCCGTCACATATATTCAACCACGTGCAGTTTTCTTACCTTTAGTCTGTGCAGTTATTGAATTACGAGCAACGCCCCTTAAGCACGATCTGTTTCCAAGCCAAAGCCTTTATCACCTAGTCACAACCAAAGTATAGGGTTCCATTAATACTCAAATATAGGTTTCCAGTTACAAAACTAACTCCCGAGAATCCGAATTCCACCAAGCACGGTGGTGAAACCAATCCCGAGCATACTAGACCATTTCCTCGTGCCTAAAACCCTCAAAAACTCATGTGTGCAACCAAGGGCTGTGGCCCTTGAAGCTTAGCCGTGGCCCTAGCCTCAAAACAGAACCCATGCCTTCCCAAACATAACACGCGCCGCGACCCTTGCTTTGGGCGTCGCGGCGCCCTCCCCTGGCCGAGCCTCCTTGGCCCTTTTTCATCCTAGCGCCGCAGCGCTCTAGAACAGAGTCGCAGCCCTCCCCTTCGTGCCCAGAAAACCCATCATTTATAAGCTTGGAACCTCACCTTAAACCATCCCAAACCATGACTTAAACAAAATAACTCCACAGAAAACATAGCCTAACACACACTAATCTTCTCTTTTCAAAATCTGAAACTCGAGCTATAAACACTCAAACCAGCCATTCAAATCCAATTTAAAACCTCTAAACCATGAGTTGAAACTTACCTCTTCTGTTGAACCACTTCACCAAGCCAAAGCCAAGCTAAGTCCCCAAGTTTCCTCCTCAATTCTGCCTTAAAACATCAAAACCATGTTTGCCTCAAAACTTAACCAAAACCCAGAGTTTCCAACCACAGAAGAGAAGATTAAATTGCTTACCTTAAACCTGACTTAGTTCTTGATTAATCCCTGAGCTAAGCCTCCAAATCCCCACCTCAATCCTCAGAAATTCTAGCTTGATTCCCTTAAGATTTCAGTGTTTTTTCTTCCCCTTTGTTTTTCCTTAAGAGTGAGAGAGAACTGAGGAAAAGAGTTTTGGTCGGTTTGTCTTTCCTTCTAAAAGTTTCCTTAAGTCTATCCCAAGGCTCGGGGTGCCGGAACCGTCCCCGAGGCCAAAATGGTAAAATCCTCCAATATTCCTGCCTAGACATCCTAACCTCAAATATATCTCCATATATTTATTTTTATGACCCGATAGTCCAAATCGCTACCCGATACCTAAAATACCCTCGACTTATCCAAAGTCATATCTTAAGTCCCGTTGTGACTTTCCCGCAATCTGACCCTAGGATCGTCTCAAGTCGTGCTCTACGAACCTGTCCACATAATAATGTGGTTCTCACATCTATCACATATTTATTTCATATTATCACATAATATCATCAACTATCATATAATTAACATTAATCACATATTCACACATTTAAGTCAACAATATCCACTCTAATCCCATTTATGCCCTCCCGGCATGATAATCAAGGCCCCTAAGCCTTATTAGCGAATTTGGGTCGTTACTCGAGCGCTAACCCTGACATGAGCCTTGCAGAAATCCTAGTCACAATACAAGTATACATTCATCAGGAATCAACCATAGATTCCGAGTTCCAATCTGGACTCTAATTCTCATAACCACTGTTCCTAGTTAATGGGGCGCTTAAAACGTCCCCTGAGCCCCATAGTGGGCTCTCAAATCAAATTCTCGAGCCCCAGGTCTTTACTTTCAAAATTCATCAAAACAGCTTTACGGGGCACTTAGCACGGTCGCGACCACATAAAATTTGGGAATTCCAGGGTATTGGTGCGGTTGCGCCCCTCATCTTAAGACCCAATCCAAATTCCAATTCCACTCTTTCTGGGACACTAGCGCAGTCGCGCTAGGTCGCCAGAAACCCAAAAACGACCCAGAACATAAGTGTTCTTCCCCAATTTTTGCCCCTGCGATTTCTACGATTCCAAACCCAGAATTTCAACCTAAAACAACTACTTCCCACAAGATTCAGATAATAAAACACTCCATACAACCTAGGTAAACTAATAACAACATCAAATCATCATAAAAACACACCAAAACCCCCTTAAAACCCAAAATTGCAAATTTAGAATCTTGAACTCTAACTTTAACCTCATAATAAAATTCACCAAGGAAGCTTACCTATGATTCGAGATCAAAATCTTCTACACCAAACCGAATCCCTAGCAGCTACTCTCTCCCTTGCCTGCCACCACTTCCTCCAAACTCCCTCAAATTCTTAATGAAAATTGCCTTTGTGCTTGAAGTTCTTGGAGCTTTTGAGAGTTACCAAAGAGGAGATAGATAGAGTGTTTGGAACATGAGTACCACTCCCCAAAGATTGCTGCCCATCACCCCAAGCCGGGTATTTTACCCCGTTGTGACTTTTCCACTAAATGGCTTACTAGGATCGCCTCGAGCCGGATAAATCAGATATACCCACATAATAATGTGGTGTCAATCATAAATCACATATATTTATAATTATACCCTCGAATGGTCAAAATTATGAAAATGCCATTCCAATAAGAAACAGGCCCACATGCATATTTAGTACACTTAAACATGGAAGCTTAGTCATATCATCATACAATTCACATAATTCACATAATAATATACCCATACCACATAAATACATAATTAACTCAATTATTACCCTTCTGGCCCCCTAATAAAGGCACTAAGTCTTATTAGGGAAATTGGGACGTTACAACCTATATCAAAAAAAGCTTTATCAACCTCTCTCAGAAAAGAAGCCAAAGGGTATGAAAGACGAAGACTGGAATCTTCTTGACAGATAAGTCCTCAGATTTATTCAATTGATGTTATCACGCAATGGTTCTTTTAACATAGCAAAGGAAAAGACCACGGCGAGTCTTATGGCAGCTTTCTCCAATATGTATGAGAAGCCACTAACCTCTAACAAAGTTCATTTGATGAGGCAGTTATTTAATTTGCGGATGATAGAAGCTGCATTGGTAGCTCAACATCTCAATGAACTTAATACAGTCACAACCCAACTGAGTTCGGTTGGAATTGAATTTTATGAAGAAGTACGAGCATTGATACTTTTGTCTTCTCTACCAGATAGTTGGAATGCTATTGTCATGGTTGTGAGTAGCTCTTCGGGAAGCAATACGTTAAAATTTGATGATGTTCGTGATCTAGTTCTCAATGAAGAGATCCGACGGAAAAAGTCTGGTGAATCATCAACCTTTTCAGTTTTACATACAGAGTCAAGAGGAAGAAATTCAACCAGAGGGAATGGATGCGAAAGGTCAAACTATTGAGGTAGATCCAGAGATAAGAGGTCAAAATCAAGGAATCCCAATAATTCCCTAAGCTCGAAGACCATCGAGTGTTGGAATTGTGGGAAGACCAGGAACTACAAAAATCAATGCAAGCATAAAAACCAAGAAGAGAAGGCACATGCAAATGTTACTTCTACCTCAGAAAGTGATGATGTCTTGATATGCTCTTTGGAGAGCAAGGAAGAGTCTTGGGTGTTAGACTCTGGAGCATCATTCCACGCTACTTCAAAGAAAGAATTCTTTGAGAGGTATGTCCCTGGAAACCATGGAAAGGTATACCTTAGTGATGATCAACCTTGTGATATTGTTGGTAAATGTGTAGTGAAGATTAAGTTAAATGGGTCTGTTTGGGAGCTAAAGGATGTCAGGCATATTCCCGACCTAAGAAAGAATTTAATCTCAATAGGGCATTTGGCTAGCGAAGGCTACACTACGAACTTTCATGGTGATAAGTGGAAAATTTCAAAGGGTGAAATGATGGTTGATCGCGGCAAAAAGAGCGGTACTCTTTATATGACAGGAGGGGTGTGCTGTTCAATTGCAGTTACAGTAGGAAATGAAAATTCCAATATGTGGCACCAGAGACTTGACCACATGAGTGAGAAAGGGATGAAACTTATGCATTCGAAGAGGAAAATCCCAGGTCTACGGTCAATTGAGATAGACATATGCGAAGAATGCATACTTGGAAAGTAGAAGAGGGTAAGCTTTCAGACAAGTGGTAGAACCCCAATGAAGGAAAGGTTAGAGCTTGTTCACTCTGATGTTTGGGGACCAACGACTAGTTAATCCATTGGTGGGAAACACTACTTTGTGACTTTTATCGATGATCACTCTCGGAAGGTATGGGTTTACTTTATAAAACATAAGTTTGAAGTGTTTAAGGCTTTCAAGAGATGGGAAACTATGGTTGAAAATGAAACAGGCCTAAAAATTAAAAAGTTCAGAACCGACAATGGTGGTGAATATGAAGACAACACATTCAAGAAGTTTTCTAGGAGCAGGAAATCATAATGGAGAGAACTGTGCCAGGCACACCTCAGCACAATGGTGTAGTTGAGCGTATGAACCGAACATTGACATAAAAAGCCAAAAGCATGCTTGTACAGTCAGGTCTACCGAAGAAATTCTGGGCAGAAGCAGTCAACATAGCAGCCTACTTGATCAATCGAGGCCCATCGGGTCCATTAGAGTATAGAATACCAAAAAAGGTATGGAACGGGAAAGAGATAAAACTATCTTATTTAAAGGTTTTCTGTTGTGTAGCATATGTGCATATTAGTGACCAAGGCAAGAATAAGCTTGATCCTAAATCTAAGAAATGCACTTTCATGGCTATGGCTGGGTTGAGTTTGGCTATCACATTTGGGATAATGAAACAAATTGGTAATCCGCAGTAGAGATGTGATTTTTAATGAATTAGTGATGTACAAAGATAGACATAAAATTGACGCCAACGACTCAAAGCGTAGTGGGGCGATATTTGTAGATGGAGATTATGTCCCAGATAGCCCAGTGAAAGAATTGATTGTAACAAGTCTTCAACAAGAAGAACTCGTTAGCCAAAGTAGTATGCAACAATCTGACACACTGCAACCTCCTACCCCAACTCCTGTACTGAGAAGATCTTCTCGGCCTCATGTGCCTAACAGGAGATATATGAATTATTTGCTGTTGGCTGATGGAGGGGAGCCAGAATGCTATGATGAAGCTTGTTGGACTAGTGATGCAAGCAAGTGGGAGCTTGCAATGAAAGACGAGATGCAATCTCTGATTTCAAACCAGACATGGGAACTAGCTGAGTTACCCATAGGGAAGAAGGCACTTCACAACAAATGGGTGTACCGGGTGAAAAAAGAGCATGAACAGAAGGAAAGAATTGACTACACTAAGATTTTTTCTCTTGTTATGAAACTCAATATCGTCAAATCAATGTTGAGTATTATTTCCATTGAAGATCTTCGTCTTGAACAATTAGACGTGAAGACTGCATTTCTTCACGGAGATTTGGATGAGGAGATATACATGCACCAACCATAAGGTTTCTCAGAAAATGGGAAAAAGAACAAGGTGTGCAGACTTAAGAAGAGTTTGTATGGCCTAAAACAAGCCCCAAGATAGTGGAACAGAAAGTTTGATGGATTCATGCACAAGGAAGGTTTCCAGAAGTGTAACGCCGACACTGTTGCTACTTCAAAAGATATAGGTATAGTTATATCATTTTACTAATTTATGTTGATGATATGTTAGTAGCAAGTCCATATATGGATGATATCATAAGTATGAAGCAACAATTGTCAAAAGAGTTTGATATGAAAGACTTGGGTCCAACAAAGAAGATTCTTGGGATGCAAATCACAAGAGATAAGCATAAAGGAACTTTGCAGCTATCTCAATTAGGGTACATCAAACGTGTTTTGTAGAGATTCAATATGGGTGATGCCAAGCCAGTTAGCACACCCTTGGCATGCCACTTTCGATTATCCAAGGATCAGTCCCCTTAGAAGGACGAAGATAAATTTCATGGATAAGGTTCCTTATGCCTCAGCTATTGGGAGTTTGATGTACGCGATGGTATGCACGACCCCAGAAATTGGACATGCAGTGAGAGCTGTTAGCAGGTATATGGAAAATCCAAGAAAAGCTAATTGGGAAGTAATGAAGTGAATTTTGAGATATCTACAAGGCACCACAGAGAAGTGTTTGTACCTTGGTAATGGTGAATTAAAAGCACAAGGCTATGTAAAAGTAGACTTTGGAGGCGAAGTCGATCACCGAAAAGGCACCACAGGTTATATATTCATTGTTGGAATTACAACTGTTAGTTGGATGTCGTAATTACAAAAGATTGTAGTTCTATCCACCACAGAGGCTGAATATGTAGCAGTGACTAAAGCTAGTAAATAGATGATATGACTTCAAGGTTTGTTAACAGAGTTAGGATTCAAGCAAGAGAATGATTTTTTGCATAGTGATATTCAGAGTGCGATACATTTGGCAAAGAATTCAGCAATTCATTCCAAAACCAAGCATAGTGGACTTCGGTATCATTTCATTAGGTCTTTCTTGGAAGATGAAGTTTTAATACTGAAAAAGATCCAAAGAAGTAAGAATCCAGCGGATATGTTGACAAAGACAGTGACGATCGACAAACTAAATTTGTGTTCAACTTCAGTTGGGCTGCAGGAGTAACAAGACCGGAAAACTCTACTGCATAGAATGAGGAGTGAAGACATATTAAAATCAATCTTCAAGTGAAAGATTGTTAAGAAAATGAATGCCTTATTTAGATAATCCAATATTTTGATTTCTTAATATAGTTTTACTAAATTAAGGATAGGTTTATTTTAATTATTATATATAGGATGACTAAATATTGTACGGTTTATATGGTTAGAGAAACCTATAAATTAATGTATTGTTTTCTTTCTTATATATCCCAAAAAAAAAGAGATAAAAAAACTTAGTTAAAGAGCTTAAAAAGAGAGAGAAGCTTTTGAGAGAAATTCTTGGGTGTAATTTGGGTATAAGTATAGGTTGTGAGTTATAAGTGTTGTTAACACTTTGTATATGTTTATCTTTTTAGTAAAAATTTTGCAGCAGATTTAGAAACATAGGCACTTGTCGAACTCTGCTATCAAATTTGTGTGTGTATTAATTCTGATATTATTTTTACTCACTAATCTAATTCACTAATCTAATTCATAAGAAAAGTTACATAATTTTCCTAATAGTCCAATCAGCATCAAAGAAGGCATGAAGAGCCAATGAAGACTTGCAGTGTAACACAATGCCATGGTCAACAATCCCACACAGACACCGTAGCAAGCACCTAAGAGTATTCTAGTGGTCATATGTAGATTGATGTACAAACTATGATAGTTTATTCACCTATAGTTGAATTCAATGAGAGAAATTTGAGAAACTTTTTGTAATTATTACATGAAAATTTTCTAAAGAATTGCATTATTAACATAGAGTTGTCCAAGACAAAGGGGACCTGTCCCTAATGGGATGAGTGCGGGGACATAACCGTCACAAACGTGTCTCGTTTATATTGTAATTTTATTTTAATTTTTTTATATAAATATTATTAAATATATAATATAATAATTTATATCAAAAAATTATATTTCCTAATAGTATAATTTCATTTTTTTCTTCTTCTTAAATATACATAATAGTATTCATTTTTTAAATTTATTTTATCATATTTAGAAAGAAAAAAAAGTTAATTTTTTTTATCAAATGAATACCCGATAAAGCCTCTAACCTGGAGACTGGGTGGGATAGGAAAGCCATCCCTAATTATGCCCCATTTACATCCCAAGTCCAATTGTGATTGATTACAATGCTAAGAGCATAACAAGATGAATATACGAAATGTGCTTCATCACATACTAAATGTATCATGGTAATCAACTTTAGAGTGTTGGATTGGTGAACCCCTTAGCATCAAACGAGCCTTATGCATATACACAGGTATATATTTAGTATGAAAAATCCATTTGTAACAACTAAATTATATTTAGGATCGAGCGAAACAATTTCTCAGTATCTATTACGAATAAGAGCATTAAGCTCATTAGACATAACTTGAGGCCATTTAAACTTTTTTAAGATATGTTCCCCATTTGTAGGTTTAAGGTTATTTGTGGTATTGAATTGGACCGTAAGAATAACCTTTTGAATTAATTTGTGAATATTATTTTTTTAGATGTGCATTGTGACTCAAAGTTTCTGGTGTTGTAGGGCTAGAATTTTAGTTTAAGTGCTACTGAGCATAAGTGGGATGATATGTGGGCTAATAATTGTAGGAGGAGCATAGCTAGATTCAAAAAATAACATGGCAATAATCAAAAGTGAAATAGACAATTGATAAAATGACAAGAAAATTTCGAAAGTGATAAATTACTTTACCTATTCATTTAGGCTTTGTAATCCAAATACAATCTCAATTTTAATATAATTGTTGATTTAAACTGTCACCTACTGTTACAAAATTTTAATTAAATAAAATAGTGACATGCCACTTATATATAGACAGATACTTTACCTATTCATTTAGGTTTTGTAATCCAAATACAATCTCAATTTTAATATAATTGTTGAATTAAACTGTCATCTACTGTTACAAAACTTTAATTAAATAAAATAGTGACATGCCACTTATATATGGATAAAAATTTATACCAGTTTTTCATTATTTATTATTATACAGCATAGTGTGCACATATTTGTGTGCGAATCAAAAGTGTTCACAGTATTACTCAGAATGCAGGTCTTTTTTATAAACAAATAGTGAAGACCAAAAAAAAACACAACATTCAATTGAATAAAAAAGGTGTTATTTAAATGTAGTGCCATTTCGAATGTACATTAATGATTCATACAATCACGATATTTTTATTTGATTTATACCTCCGTTTTAGTAAACCATTCTATTAAATTTCATAGAAAACTAATAAACTAAAAAAAGAGTAGTACAAATATTAAATTTATACATTAAACAAAAATGGTAAATACCATTTTGGACTATGTGTTTTGCGAAAATTATTGATCAGCCCGTAATTTGTTAAATGATAATTTAGACTCTATATTTTGCTAAATTGAACAAAAGAGTACTCTGGACTAGATTTTGGTCATTTTTTTAAATATGACCAAAATGCCCTCATATTTTATTAATTAATGAATTAAATAAATAATAAAAATATATTTCAAAATAAAAATAGTTTTTTAATAATTTTTTATTTAAAAATATTTAATTTAATTTTTTATTTTAAAATATATTTTTCATTATTTCTTTAATTCATTAATTAACAAAATATGAGGACATTTTTATCATATTTAAAATAAGTTTGACAAAAATCTGGTCCAATGTATTCTTTTGTTCTATTTTGCGAAATGCACAGTTCAAATTGTCATTTAACAAAACAAATGGTTTGATTGGTAACGTTTGCAAAACACAGAGTACAAAATTGTATTTACCCTTAAAAAAGTGGTACCACTAATATTTAAGACTTTTTTTTTTCTTAAATACATATATATTTTTCTTACTTTTTTTAGTTCCTAATTTTTTTCTTAAAAAATACGTACTTAATTTTTTAAAATATGATTTTCAAAGTTACATAATTAAAAAAATACAATCTCAGGACAAATAACTAGAAAATAACTTAAAAACAATTTGAAAACAATTTACCGTATCAACAAAAAAATACTAAAAAAAACATCAGAACAACTCAACATTGACCTAAAATAAACCAAAAAAAATGTGAAAATAACTTAAAAACAACAAAAAGAAAGAAAAAAAGGTAAAATCGTAAAAATGCAAACATTTTTTTGAAACCATAAAATTGAAAAAAAAATGTTTGACTATAGAATGTTATCTTCAAAATTAAAAAAAACATAACTATGATAAAAAAAATACGGTATTTTCATATTTTAGTTTCTACTAATTATGTTTTCATGCTTTAAATTTTTCATTAATAAATTTTTCTATACAAATTAAAAAAATATAATTCACGTATTTTTTTCAAATTAACAGTATAAAACCAATGTTTTTAAAAATTTCCCAAAGTTAAACCCGTGGCGTGTAAATAGTGAGCCCAAATTAGTTTACTATGTGAGCCCAATTATGTAATGGGTTGTTTTCAAAATATGGGCTATCACTAATTTCAAAGCCCATATACACTGATCAAACCTATTATATATTGAAGAGGGCTCTATTGTATGCGAAGTTCATCTTCACAGTTTACCAACGAAAACTCTTTTGGCGCCACAGTTTTGGCGGGAAAATCTGAAAGGAAGGAAGGAGAAGTTAGAAAGCTCGTAACAAGGGGCAGCCATGGCGGACGAGCAAGACGCGGGGCAGGTGGAGGAGGAGTACAGTGTGTGGAAGAAGAACTCTCCATTCTTGTACGATCTCATCATCTCTCACCCTCTCGAATGGCCGTCTCTCACAGTTCATTGGTCCACTTCGTCCCCACGACCCCACAAAACTGACTCATCTCTTGCCGCTCACAAACTTGTTCTTGGGACGCACACTTCCGAGGGCATCCCGAATTTTCTTTTGGTCGCCGATGTTCTTCTCCCGACCAATATCAAGGACACTGTTTTCAACGTCAATGACCCTAGCTCCATTATTCCCAAGGTGCGTTATTTTTCTAATCTCATTTTTCTTTTCTTTTCGTGTAATCAATTTGAGATTATAAGGAGCGAACATCTTTCAATTTTTTTTTGCAAACTAAAAAATTTGGTATCAACTGTTTGTGAAAATGTCTCTGAGTTTTTGAAATACATGTGTTTTTTTTTTCTTTCCCGTTTCTTCCTTTCTTTTGTGTAGGTGGAGATAACTCAGAAGATACAAGTTGATGGAGAAGTGAATAAAGCACGATATATGCCGCAGAAGCCGTCTATTATTGGTGCGAAGACGAGTGGTTCTGAGGTGGTTGTATTTGACTGTACCAAACAGGAATCGAAACCCCAAGGGGGTGACTTTGATCCTGATTTGAGGTTAAGGGGTCACGACAAAGAGGGGTATGGGTTATCTTGGAACCCCAGTAAGGAGGGTTACATATTGAGTGGTTCCCATGATTGTAAGATTTGTTTGTGGGATGTGTCTGCCGTGGCTGAAGACAAAGTGCTTGATCCATTGCATATTTATACGGTAATTTTGGGAATCTTACATTGGTTACTGGTTACTATGACTATGATGCATTTGACACATTTGTTGGTCATGATGGTTGTAAATTTCTCTTCAGGGTCACGAAAGTGTGGTTGGAGATGTCTCATGGCATTTGAAGAATGATAATTTATTTGGGTCAGTTGGCGATGACTGTAAATTGATCATATGGGACTTGCGCACAAATCAGAGCCAACATACTGTCAAAGCTCACGACAAAGAGGTTACACATTTTTACAAGTTATAACTAGTACATATTACAGACACGTGTAATAATTTAGGTCCAGCATGGTTATAGAAGTTCCATCATTCAGAAAGATATAAAAGGAGATCCCTTACAAATTTTATATCCGTTCAAAGTGATTTTTGCAGTGTAGGAGTATCCTTGATGTTTTCTTTTTTGTTTGACTATTAAGCATTTGTTCCACGAGGACAATATATAGGATTAGGGATTAGAAACGTTAGATGAATATTTTCAATAGATAACAAGAAATACTACTTATAATTGATTTGGGGTTCATGGCAACAAGGGGAAATTCACGTAAAAAATGTATTCTGATAATCCATGGATTTTTGTGAAAATTAAACTTCTATATTTTTCTCACAGTTTTTGTTTTGTTTTGTGGATGGTATCAGGTGAACTATCTTTCTTTTAATCCATTCAATGAATGGATCTTAGCTACAGCATCTTCGGACACAACTGTTGGTCTGTTTGATATGCGGAAGATAACAGAGCCATTGCATGTTTTGAGCAGTCACACGTATGTTTGCCTCAGTCTAATGTTTAGTATTCTCCTGCATTGTGTCATATCACCACCGCTTAAATGTCCTGTCTTATTTGTCTTTATATTGACTTCTGCGTTAGTTTTAAGTGTCCTGTTCTGTTGGTCTGTTTTTTAATGCAAGGAAAAACCAATACTTAAGTGTTGTGTAATACAATATACTAAACCGACTTTTATAACTTTAGCAATCATATTGTCTAAGTAACTATTACTCATCTCAATTTCTTTCTTTGCAGAGAGGAGGTATTTCAGGTTGAATGGGATCCTAACCATGACGCCGTGTTGGCATCTTCGGCCGATGACAGAAGGCTTATGATTTGGGACCTTAACAGGTACTGACTAGGATATTATAAGCTCTGACCCTGCATTCAATCTCATTCAGAAAGAAACACCACAAGAGCACTCATTTAAGTCATATCATTGATGATCATTTTCCAAAATCTCTTCTTCCCCGTCCTTGTAACTAAAATTTTGTTATATTGCCTTCAGGATTGGAGATGAGCAACTGGAAGGAGATGGTGACGACGGGCCTCCGGAGCTCTTGTTTTCCCATGGCGGTCATACTGCCAAGATATCAGATTTCTCTTGGAACAAAGAAGAGCCATGGGTCATTTCAAGTGTAGCCGACGATAACACTCTTCAAGTATGGCAACTTGCTGATAGTATATATGCTGATGCCATTGATGGCTAGTTCAACGATCTCATCTAATATTGCCTCTTTTTTGATTTGGTCACCATGAGACTCCAGACTTGAGAAATAGCCTTCATTAGTTAATGAGATGATAGGTCTTTGCAGCATGAACTTTATCAAACAAATATTTGTTTCTGCGAAATGTCGTTGTCTTTTTATATTCGGGTGCAATATTTTATTATGTTCAAGTCTAGCATGGTTGTCCTTAAAACATTGAATATATATACAATTGCAATTAAATTTCTAAATTATATAAATTCATAATTAATTTCAATTTATTTTACTTTACCATTAAAGATAAGATTTTGAAACCCGTGGGAGAGTATAGAGTAAGGTATATCTTACCCGGTGGAAATTTATTCACAGGGGCGAAAATTTAAAATTAATATATTAGAAAGGACAGAAATATTAAAATATACATAAAAAAGTAGTAAGTTGTCAAATTTAGGGATCATAAATGTCAAAATTTACATAAAAGAATTAAATTATAAAATTAGAGGGCATTAATGTAAAGTTTTATACAAGGGCAAAATTGTAAAAATGATATTAATTTTTTTTGGAAAAAGAAAAATGAGTAGGCAAGAGTTTACTCTAGGCACCATCTAGGTCTGCTTATGATCTTATCAGTTATAATATGATATTGTGTTACGCATGTAAATCAATTATGAGTACATTTTTTTATGATGCTGTTCATTGTAATCATAGCAGGTCTCATCTAAATTTTTGAGAGATTTAAAATAATTTACGATGTCAAAATTAGAATTTAAATAATTTGTGCAACTGACTAATTTCTTAAAAATTAAGTAGATCTATTATGACTACAATGAATACCTTTATAAAAAAAACTAGTCATAATTGATTTATGCCTCTAAATCGAGATTGCGGTTTACCATTAAGGTAAATATGCGTATTTTATTGTAGATATTTCCATTAAATATAAAGATAGGACATATTTTAGAATTTGAATACAAATTTATCATTTAAGGTACAAAAATATTTCATCTCAAAAAGAAAGTACAAAAATATTTAATAATATAATAGTTTTTTTTTGGAAAAATATAATATATATTTTTTAAAAATATGATTCAATACTTTTGCGAATGGATGCATTTGCTATCTTGTATGATAGCCAACTTAGCTGAAAAGTGTGCAAGAGATCATCTACATAGTTGATGCTAAGTTACAATAATTATAAATAACTTAAAAATTTATTTGTCATTTATAGACTTCAAATTTATACTTTTATCCTATGATTGAGCACTTACGTTATAAGATATAATGTAATCAATTTAAATGTTTATGTTCACTTGTTGAGGAGTATACTCACAAATCTTAATAAAAAGGTTCTTACATATTAGTAAAATATAAATAATAATTAAGGGACACATTCTTAAACACAATGATATTTAACACTAACTCCTCTAAATTAACCAAATAAAATATAATTTAAGATAAAAGCTAATTAAATATCATTATTATTTACTAAAGGAAATTCCAAAACTAACACATTTAAATCATAAATTTGTGGTTAATATTATATATATATATATATGGAGCGAATACAACATATCCACTTTATTAACAACACTGATGCAGCCAGTTTGTGTTTTCTACACCTTCGATAATTTTTTTTTCTATTTTTTTTATATGACAGTGTACATTATAATCATTTAAGACACCCTGCAAATTTTCAAGAAATTCCGAATAATTTACAATACCGAAAATATGGTTCAAACAATTCTTTTACATTTGTATATAAAAAAATAAGCACACGTGCAATAAGCTGTTTGAATCTTGTTTTCGGTAATAATTTATTCAGAATTTCTTAAAAATTTGTAAGATGTTCTAGATAGCTACAATGTACACCGTAATATAAAAAAAATTGGGATTATATCTATATCCATGTGCCGAAATAAAAAAGGATGAACCCGTGTTATAAAAAAAGTTAATGCATTGTATTACCTCCCTATATATATTTATATATTTAGATGTACATACAAAATACAATTATATAACACTATAAGGGTATATTTTTCTTATTCAAGGATATGTTATTATATAGTTATATAAAGGGAATGAATCAATTCTATATGATCATAACTTGTCACTGTCTAAGATCTAATTGAAAAAACACTGAAAGAAAGAAGAAAACAGAGCTCGAAAGACAGAGAGATTGGTAACCATGGATCGAATAGACAAAGCAACCATGTTGTGTTGGGGATTAGGACCTGCAAAACACAACCAATACAGTGCACAAAGAATAGCAACAAAGAAGAGCAAGTAATAGAAAATTAAACAAACCCAAAGTAATCAAAAAGTAAAATTCATAAGAAAGAACACCAAGAATACTTGGTTCGAATACAACCAGTGTAGTTGATCCTACATCCAAGGCTAGGCAGCAATGCCTAAGTCAAATCCATTATATATATATAAAAAGGTTACACCGTCCAAGCTCTCAAGATTACAACAACACTCATCCAACTTCTCTTGAAACACTCTCTCACTTGAGTATTACAATACAGTTCTTGCTCTCAGTTAAAACTTTCAGAAATTGAATTATCCTAGATTTATCAGGCCTAAAACTATATATAGGATCGAGATACAAGAACTAAAGAGCCGAACAGAAACTAACAGTAACTAACAACAATATGTTATTCTGTTATGAAATACTGGTGTCCATGCAGATGCGACTAGAGAAAACGTAGATGCAACTGAAAACTGCAAACTACTGTGAGCTGTCATTTGACTAATCTTTTGATTGATTGAGGAAAGAAGTTACAATCTTCACAATTCTCCACCTTAACTTCTTATTCTGAAAAAAGATTCAGCGGATTAGACAATGCTGCCTTAGCTTTAGCTCTAAGGGATTCCCATCTTGATGCCAAGCAAGTTCAAGGCTGAAATGAACTTGCTCACGGGTATGACCTTAGTCATCATATCAACTGGGTTGATCTCAGTGGATATCTTCACAATCTTGACAAGTTGTTTTGAGACAATATCCCTGAGAAAATGGAGCTTAACATCTATGTGTTTCGTTCTTTCATGAAACATAATATTCTTAGACAAATGTATTACACTTTGTGAATCACAATGTACAATCACATGATTTTTTCTAAATCCCAGCTCACTCATCATCCCTTTTAATGTGCGAGTTATGTATTCATCTTCAGTCGAGGAGAGAGCCACAACATGTTGTAAATTAGACCTCCAACTTACAACATTCCCTCCAATAGTGAAAACATACCCAGATAAAGATCTTCTTTTATCATGATCTCCAGCAAAATCTGAGTCACAATACCCCATAACTTCACATTGTTTCTGGTCTGACTTTGTGTACAAAATCTGTAGGTTTGCAGTGCCCTTCATGTACCTTAGTAACCATTTCACAGCTTGCCAATGTTCTAAGCTTGATTTGCTCATAAACCTACTAACCAAACCAATTCCATATGCTAAATCTGGTCTTGTTGATACCATAGCATACATAATGCTACCAACAACATTAGCATAAGGAACTCCCTTCATGTTTTCTTCTTCAAAAGGCGCTTCTTCTTCTGTAAAAGACTTGAGCTTGAAGTGGGCTCCAATGGGAGTGTTGACAAATCTGGCTTCCTTTTGATCAAACATCCCCACTACCTTCTTGACCTATCCTTCTTGAGACAATCTCAATATGCCCTCATTTCTGTCTCTAGATATCTCTATTCCCAAAATCTTGACAGCTGCCCCCAATTGCTTCATATCAAATTCTTGACTTAGCATCTCCTTGAGCCTTTCCATTTCAGATCTATGTTTACATGTTATTAGCATGTCATCCACATAGATTAATAAGTAGATGTAGCTTCCATATTCAAGAACTTTGAAGTAAACACAACTATCAAACTTTGATCTTTGAAATTTCTGTCTTAGCATAAAATCATCAAATCTGAAGTATCGTTGTCTTGGTGACTGTTTCAAACCGTATAGAGATTTCTTCAGCAAGCACACATTCTCTTCCATCCCTTGCTGTATGATTCCTTCAGGTTGTTGCATGTGTATTTCTTCATCAAGATTACCATGAAGAAGTGTTGTCTTCACATCAAGTTGATCCAATTCTAAATTCTTAATTGCAGAGATAGCCAATATAATTATTATAGAAGTGTGTTTGACAATAGGAGAAAACACTTCATGATAGTCTATCCCTTCAACTTGAGAAAATCCTTTTGCCACCAACCTTGCCTTGAATTGAGGTAGCTCAACTCCTTCATCCCTGGTTTTCTCTTGTAAACCCATTTGCACCATATTACTCTTTTGTTCTTAGGTTTATCCACCAGAATCCAGGTCTCATTCTTGGATAAAGACTCCATTTCTTCTTTCATAACCTTATTCCATTTACTCCATACAGCGCTATTCTTGGCTTCGTTGTAGCAAATAGGCTCATGTAGCTCTAGTAAATCAGCCACACTAAGGGCAAAAGCAGTAATATCAACATGTGAAAATCTTTCAGGAGGTCTGATTTGTCTCCTTGCTCTATCTCTAGCCAAGAGATAATTTGAAGCTTGAGTCTCTCTGTCATCAGCTTCAGTGCCATCTGCATCACTTCTAGATGCATCTCCAAGTTCACTCTCATGAACTCCACCTTGATTCTCATTCTGTGATGTTTCTCTCAATTCAATCTGCATAGTATCTTTCTGCTCAACTTGTTTAGAGCTAGCTTGATCACTAAATTTCATGTTAGTTTTATAAAAGCAGTGCTCATTGAATATAACAGCATGACTGATAATGCAATGTTTCCCATCTATTAACCAAAGTTTATAACCCTTGACACCATTTGGATAACCAAGAAATACACCTTTCATAGACCTAGAATTCAACTTCCCTTGACTAATATGAACATAACCTATACAACCAAAAGGTTTTAGGTGATTGTAACTTGGTTTATGACCGGACCAAACATGTTTAGGAACCTTACAATCTAATGCAGTTGAAGGTGACCTATTAATGAGGTAACAAGAAGTAGCAGTTGCCTTTGCCCAAAATGTTTTTGGCAAACCTGAATCAGCCAGCATGCATCTAACCTTATTCATGATTGTTCTGTTCATTCTCTTAGCAAGACCATTTTGCTGAGGGATGTTCCTAACCGTATGGTGCCTAACAATGCCATTTTCATTGCAATAAGAATCAAACTCAGCATTATAGAATTCCAAACCATTTTTAGTTCTAAGTTTCTTAACTTTCTTCATGGTTTGATTTTTCTACCATAATTTTCCATTCTCTAAACCTTCCAAAAGCCTCATCCTTAGTTCTAAGAAAATAGATCCACACTTTCCTAGAATAGTCATCAATAATAGAAAGGAAATATTGAGCTTTACCTAGAGATAATGGAACTTGGGATGAACCCCATAAATCTGAATGAATGTATTCCAACATTCCTTTGGCTTTATGAGTTGAACTTGAAAATTTCAACCTGTGAGCTTTTCCTACAACACAAGCTTCACAAAACTGTAAGTCTGAAATATATTTAGAGTTCAAGAAACATTGCTTACCAAGTTCTACCATTCCCTTGTGACTCATGTGTCCAAGTCTTTTGTGCCATAATTTTGTGGTATTAGGTTCTGTAGTTGAATCTCCAGCAGACCCAGTTATGGTCTCTCCTTGCAGTATGTAAAGTCCTTGTCTTAGCTCACCTCTCATAAACACCATTGTACCTTTGGATACTCTCAAGACTCCACCTTCAGCTTTGCAGCTATAGTCTTTGGAATCTAAAACACCAAGAGACAACAAATTCCTTTTTAGTACAGGTATAAATCTAACAGTAAAAAGTACCTTTATGGTGCCATCTCTCAATTTGATCTTGATACAACCAATTCCTTGAATTCTGCATGTGCTATTATTTCCCATCAAAACTTGCCCTATACTTTCTTCTTTTAGATCAAAGAACCAATCTTTTCTTTGTGACATATGAAATGTACACCCAGAATCCATAACCCATTCATCCTTAGGATCACTGGTTGACACAGTCAGAACATCATCATCCATAGATCCATCTGTGACATGAGCTTCATCTATGTTGTCTTGCTTTTGTCCTTCATTTCTTCTCTGTTGACAATTTCGTATGAATTGACCTTCTTGGTTACAAATCCAGCAGGTTCTCCTTGGTTTTGACTTAGATCTTGATCTCCCTATACTCTTTCCATTTCTATGGTTGTTGCCATCTTTTCTTTCGGGTCTTCCTCTCACATTTAGACCTTCGACTTGAGATCTTGACACCTTAACATTAGCTTTCAGATCTAATTCCTTTGAGTATGCAGTACCAATCACTTCTTGCAGTGACAATGTATCTTTACCATACGTCAAAGTGTCCCTCAGATTATCATAGGCCTTCGGGAGCGAGTTCAATAGAAAAATTGCTTGATCCTCTTCTTCAATCTTTACATCTATTGACTCCAAATCTGAAACTAGCCTGGTGAAGTTGTCTATATTATCATCAATAGACTTGGATTCCTCCATCTTGAATCCATAGAATCTTTGTTTGAGATAGATTCGATTTGGTAATGCCTTGGTCATGTACAATTGTTCTAACTTCTTCCACATATCATGAGTTGTTTCTTCTTTGATTCCTTTCCTCAAAACTTGGTCATTCAAACTCAGAATGATTGTGTTCTTTGCCTTTTTCAGCACCTCTGCCTTATTTTCCAACTTAGCCATCTTACTTTCTTCTTGTAGGGTTTCTTCACATCCAAGATTACCCATATGAGCCATCATCTTTGCACGCCATAGAATGAAATCATTCTTGTCATCAAATTTCTCCACCTCAAACTTGGAAGTCGACATATTGAAGAGAATTGCTCCTGGCCAATGAACAAGTTCTCAATTGCAGAAGTACTTCAAAGTTGAAGATGGTGAAGAATGTAGCCACTCTAACCTGGCTCTAATACCAGTTGTTGGGGATTAGGGCCCACACAACATAGTCAATACAGTGCACAAAGAATAGCAACAAAGAAGAACAAGTAATAGACAATTAAACAAATCCAAAGTAATCAAAAAGTAAAACACAAAAGAAAGAACACCAAGAATACTTTGTTCGGATACAACTAGTGTAGTTGATCCTACATCCAAGGCTAGGCAGCAGTGCCCAAGTCAAATCCACTATATCAACAAAAAAAAGGTTACACCCTCCAAGCTCTCAAGATTACAACAACACTCATCCAACTTCTCTTGAAACACTCTCTCACTTGAGTATTATAATACAGTTCTTGCTCTCAGCTAAAACTTTCAGAAATTGAATTATCCTAGGTTTATCAGGCCTAAAACTATATATAGGGTCGAGATACAAGAACTAAAGAGCCAAATAGAAACTAATAGTAATAACAACAATCTGTTATTCTGTTATAAACTACTGGTGTCCACGCAGATGCGACTGAAGAAAACGTAGATGCAACTGAAAACTACAGACTACTGTGAGCTGTCATTTGACTAATCTTTTTATTGGATGAGGAAAGAAGTCACAATCTTCACATGTTGTTTATAGAAGAGATCATTGATAAGAGATTCCATAGTCAGTTCAAAGAGTGGAATAAGTACATCTAGCCCTTCTCCTACGACGTCATCTTCCGTAAATTTGTCGAATGGTCATCTCTCACTTTTCATTGGTCCCCAGCAAAACCCTCCTCCACCACCTCATCTGAGGCATAGCTCGTTTACGGAAACTATATTCCAGCCATAGGCAAAGCCCTTCTCACTCTCGCCGACGTTGACCTTACCATCAACCGAGTCAGTACAATCTAGTTCCTGCATGAATAAGTGCAACATATATGTAAAAATATCTTATTTTTAATACCAAGAATAACAATCTTTCATGAATTTATGTAGGTTAAGAAAACCCAGAAGTTATTTGTGGAGGGTATTGGTCGTAAAGAAGATATAGTAAGCAGAGCTCGTTTTATGCCACAGCAAGAAAAGATTATTGGAGTGAAGATGAGGGGAATGAAGTTGGATGATGATGATGAGGTGTTGGTGTTTTATTGTACCAAATTTTCTTTATTAGAAGATGATCCAAATTATAAGGTTGCTAATTGACCCAAAACGGGTATGTTTTAAATATTTATAAATCGCAAGCGCACAAATCGTTCATATAGAATAGTGATCGTGTAAGCAAGGATGTCGAACCCAAAGGATTTGTCTAAAATCGAAAAGAAAACTATTTTAAACCAAAATTAATAAATTCTAACCTAGCTCCAAAGATTGATGAGATTTTTGTATAATGAAAATAAAATAAAAGATAATAGTAAATAAATTAAAGACAATATATAAACATGAATTAATAATATAAATCAAGATGGTAAAATAAAGATTATTAAGATAATAGAATCCACAAAATATAAGTTCAATAATATTTAAAAGTACATTGATTCCCAAGTTTTAGTAATAGTAGAAATTAATCAAACCATCACTAATTCAAATTAGATATTCTATTTAAGCACAAATTTTTATAAAAATATAGGATCTATCTTCACTTTTTAAAATTATAATTTCAAAGTGTTTAATGTAAATCAATCTAATGAAATAACAAATAAATCAATGAATATTATTTATAAGGCAAAACATTATATTTTTGTTCTAAGCATTGGATGTATACAATTTAATGACACATCTTACACAAAGAATATTATGTTTTTGCACTAATGAAGAACAAAGTGTAAATATGTGCTAACAATAAAAAATACATGATATTTAAGATGAAAGAAGATATTTGAAAAAAGAAAAATCCATAAACTTTGTTGCACAAATGGGAAATCAACATACACAATAAATACTATTTAGTTACATATTGTTTCATCATCACCTTAATAATCTTAAAAAGATTAGAAACTCATAATTAAAATAGCAAATACAAACTAAAAATTACAAACATAGATAGGAAAATTTGGAGGAGAAACCCCCAAAATTTTCCTCTAAAAACTCATAGGAAAAATGTTCAAAAAGAAGAAAAAGATGAAGAGAATTGAGAGGTCTTGAAAGTGTAGAACTTGTAGTATGGTAACTGTTATACCCAGATTTCGAGCCATAGTAAATATGATCTCGAAAGCTGAGTTCACATTAAATGGTCTCGTGAGGGTTAGGATATGCTCTACGATTGTAAATCGAGCCTGCAAAGTGTGATATATGATCTCGAATGCGGTGACCTCGAAATGATCTCGATCTCGAAAGGTAGCTCCGAGAACACCTTCATCTTCAGGAACTTCGGAGCATGGGTCTTGAGCTCGATGTACTATCTCGAAAGCAATGTTAGCTCGGGAGATGTCAGTGGCTCGCACAATGACATGAAACCTGAGATGCTGAAGCCTTGAAGATACGCTATGACCACCTTGAATATCTACAAATATTGTAAACATGAGATGTAATCCTCATTTATTGATGTAAATCCCCAAGAATCGTGGGATATTATTTAGTCAGTTATGCGTTTCCTGGTCTTCAGGGACGTTTCCTTTTTTATCTGATTAAAGGCATTTAAAGCCATTTATTTTATTTACAAAAGAGTAACTACCCAAAATATGTGGGATAGTATTCTGCATCCTTCTCTATAAATAGAGAAGCCATACACCATTGTAATGGACCGAAATTCTGATCCTTGAGAGAAAACTCTGGAGAATTCATGCTAAAGAATTGTTCAGAGATAATCTTGAGATTAATAACAGAGACTCGTGGACTAGGTAGATTTAACTGCTGAACCACGTAAAAAACCGTGTGTTTGATTCGTTTATTTCTTTTGGCCATTATCTTTAATTGTTTACGTGCTCTCTTCTTTTATCTGTTGACGAAAAACGGCGTCAACAGTAACCTCTTCTAAAAGATGCACACCAAAATGGTCTTGAAAATTCCATCTTTATAGCCAAAATGAGATTATTAAAATAATAAATTTAAATTGATTAAATTAATAGTAATATGGAATATATGGGTAAATTATAGGGTGTAATGATCATGTTATGGGGAAATATGTGGAAAGATTAGGTAAAAAAAATGGCATTTTTGATCATAGGGGACAAGGGGACATTGGGCAATTGGAGAAGGGGAAGGTGGCTGGTGGCAGGTGGCTATTGGGCTCGGGCCTGGGGTAGTTTGTAGGCCCATGTGGCTGGTTGGGTGAGGCAGTAGCTGGGCTCGAGTTGGCTGGAAGCGTGGTGTTGGTGTTGGGCCGAAGAAGGGTATTTGGCTGGGACCGTGAAGCTGCTGTGTTGGGCTGGAGGCAGAAACTGCTGAAGGACCTGCTGTTTGGGCTGAAACTGGTGAGGAGAGTAGGCCCATGGTTGGGTAGGGAAGGTGCAGCTGTTGGAGGCTGGGCTTGTGAAGGTTGCGGGCTGGCTAAAGGAGAGAAACAGGCTTGGGTGAGATGGGCTTTGGGTGCAGCTGGGCAGGAGGCTTGCTTGTGGTGCGTTGGTACATTGGCCAAAGGATGGGGCGTTGGGTTGAGCTGCTGGAGGCAGGGGCACCAGGCGGCTGAAGAAGGGAAACAACAGTTGATATTGTTGGGCTCGTGGGCCTGCTGGGAGGTTCGGCTGGCAGGGAGGAGGATGGGCCTTGGGGAGCTTCGGGCCTGGCTTGGCTTTGGAGGAGCAAACGGCTGGCCAAAGCTGCTGCAGCTGGAGTAACGGCTGGGCCAAATCCAGAAGGCCCAAGTGCTAGCTGGTGAGCCTTTTTTTCAAAATTTCCATTCTTTTTCTTTCTTTTCCTTACTTTTCAAAGCCCAAAAATGAAATAAATTCCCTAAAAAATAAGTATAAAATAAATTATAATAAAATATTTTCAACTATAAAATAAATCAAGTTAATTCTTTGAAAATATTAATTATATTCATATTTAACATTTAAGTTCAATAATTCAACATTTTTTTACCTCAAATTAAACAACAATAATTCTAATAATTAACTACAACATTTTACAACAAAATAACTATAAAAGCACACAAAAATCTATAAAATCAAAATAAACCTAATAAATTCAAAATTATTTTAAAACTTAATAAATCAATTAAAAACTCAAGAATTAAGCAACAATTAGCACATAAAAAGTGGTAAAATAACTCTATTTTGTAGAGTTATCAGTTGCTCAGCCTAAGTTGAAGTTGATGGGTTCCGGTATGATTATGGCTCGTGGTATGTCTTGGAACCCCTTCAATGAAGGTTGTATCTTGAGTTGTTCTGTGATGACATAAGTTTGTGGGACTTGTCTGCTGTGCCTCTTGATGATCATTATCATCGTTGAAGAATTTCTCCAATCCATGTATTTAAGGTACGTATATACAATACAATTACTTAATTCAATAACTATTTGGGTTCTTTTAGTTTATATAATAACTCTTTATATTTCAGGGAAATGGAAAAATTGTTTGAGATGTGCAATGTCATAGCTTGAACAAGGAATTATTTGGATTTATTAGCAATAAATATGGAGTGGTTGTAAAGGGTTCACGCTCTAATCGACTCAAATTTTCTATCAAAGATAATGACAATGAGGTTATATATATATATTGGTATTCTAATATATGGATTTTTAATTTTCTCACTAGTTTGTTGTCCTTTTTCTGATGATCTCAGAATATGAGTTTATCTTTTAGTCCATACAAAGAATGGCTTTTGGCCAATGGATCAGTACAAAGTACGGTTGATTTATTTGACATGCGGATGCCACGAGAGAAAATGTTGAGCTTCTGTGGTCACGAGTAAGCTAATATCAATGTTGTTAATTAGTTTACTCATATACATACATAATAACATAATGTTTATTAATGTGCATCAATCCTTACATTAATCTACAGAAAGGAGATGATTCGGGTGGAGTGGGATCCAAACCATGAAGATATTCTGGCTTCTGCTAGCTCAAACGGAATAATGGTTCTTTGGGACCAGAGTAGGGTTAAGTGTGAAAAGAATGAGCGCGCAGTAAAATGCTATTATAAGAATGATCCACCGGAATTAATGTTTCGTCATGCTGGTCATATAGAATCGTTAACAGATATTTCGTGGAACAAAAATGTGCCATGGCTAATCACTAGTGTGGCCAAGGACCATACTTTTTGATAACAGAAACGTTGACATGTTAGAGTTGTTATCTTTGTTTAGCTGTTTTGTGTGTAATCGTCATTAGTTCGTTGATTACTGTTATTACTGTTTTGGTTGTACAGTTTTTAGTTCTTGATTTCTCATTACTCTTGCTTGTATTTTCATCACTATAAATAAGAGTTTCAGTCATAGAGCTATGCAGCTTTTGCAAAGCTCTCATTCTTTTCTCTACTATATTTTTCTCTTCTTTCGTTGCATAGATAAGTTCGTTCCTTTTCTTCTTCTCTTTCCCAACCCAGTCCTTCATCTACCAACAACAACATCAACTCCAAACCACCATTGATTCTGTCGCCACCTCCACTTCCGGCCACTACTTCCACTTCTACTCTTCTTATTCAAAATCTGTTTGCCAACTCTCTCAGCTCCTCTCTCACGGTCAAGCTCGACCACCTAGACTACCTCACGTGGAAATCTCAGGTGTTGCCTACGGTGATTGGTCATGACCTTGACGATATCATGCTCTTCGATGATCCTCCTCCTCGAACTATGGTCGATGGAACTCTCAATCCTGAATATACGGTGTATCTTTGCAAGGATCAACTACTACTCAGTCGGCTTAGATCTTCCATGTTCGAGGCTGTTCTTGGATTTCTTGCTCAGTATTTGTCTTCTTACACAACATGGAAAGCTCTTGCCCAGAGATTTTCCAGTCAATCCAAGGCCAGAGTTCTTCAGATCAAATCCTAACTCTCCACAATTCAGAAGGGTAATCTTTCTGTCTTTGATTACTTTGACAAGATTAAGCTTCTTGCAGATTCCCTCTCTTCTGCTGAATATCCCATGGAGGAACATGATTTAATAATGCATATAATGAATGACTTAGGCCTTGAATTTGACCCAGTTGTTGTTCATGTCACCAGTAGAGTAGATGATCTTTCTTCTGAATCTATTCAATCTTTATTACTTGCACATGAAACTAGACTTGAACGACACTATGCTCTTGGTGAATTATCCACCAAGATGTCTGCCAATTTAACTGTTGGTTCTCCTAGATATGGCCAATCTTTTTCTTGGTACAAGTTTTCAGGTTCTAATAACCGTGGAAATTTTTCCAATTCTATTCTTGGAAACCCCCCTGCTTGTTTTGGTGGTCGAGGTACACCAAACCCTCCAAGATTATTGTGTCAGATTTGCCACAAGATTGTTCTTACTGCTGCAATATGCTATTATCACTTTGACAAGTCTTTTGTCACACCTAAGGCTGGTGAATCTCATAATGGTGCATATCTCAATGAGCTTGATGAAGATGGTGGTTCTCAAGCCTACACCACTTCAACTGTGTAGCGTCCCAAATTTGCTAATAAGGCTTAGGGTCTTGATTAGCGTGCCTGGAGGGCAATAATTGATTTAATTATGTTAATAAATGAATTTGATGATTATGTGATTAGAAATACATGTTTAGGTGAATTAAATATGCATGTGGACCCCATTTGGCTATTAGGGGTATATTTATAAGTTTAGCCCGTTGAGGGCATAAATGTAATGTTTGTGTATGTTGTGATTGATACCATGAGTGAGTGGTGATTTATTTGTGATGCGATCTGAGACGGTCCTAGGGAGCAGTTTAGCTAAAAAGTCACAACGGGGTCAAATACCCAACTCGGGAGGAACCTAGGGGTATTTTGGGAATGTTATATGTGTTCGGGAATTACCGAGTAACATGTAGTAATTTAGCAATGACTTGGATATGTCAGTATTAAACGAGATTTATAAGAACACTCGAGTAATTAGCAGGAGTTGGAAATTGATGAAATTTCCCTTGATGATATTTGAGGACTTAAATAACTTAAGGGGTATTTTAGACTTTTTCTAAGGGTGAATAAACATTCAAATGGTTTGAGAAACCACCAGAATTAAGTGAAGGATAAGCATCTCTCTCTCTCCTTCAGTTCCCTCTATTTTTTTCCCTTGGTGTTAGAAGGCTTTGAGCCGCAATTGGAGAATTTTGGAGAACCTAGAGGATTTGGGTTGAAGAATTGGTGGATTGGAACCTTAAGGACTTGGGAAAGACAACTTAGGGTCGAGTTCAATTCAGAGGTAAGCTCTTAAACTTGGTTTTCAAGTTGAATTCTGTTAGAGTTATAAGCTTGCATGAGAATGGGTTTTAAAGTATGATTTTGGATGTTTTATGGGTATATGGAGTTGTTTATGGGCTTGTTGTGTTGTCTAGGGTATGTGAATAAGGAATCCAAGCTTAACTATGGGTTTAATTGATGTTTGAAATATGGAAATTGGGGTTTAGGCTCGAGGAAAATGCAAGAAATAGCTTGGTTTTCTGGGTTTGGGGGCTCGAGTCACGGCCCTGTTCTTCAGGCGCTGCGACCCGTGAGTGTCGAAGAGGCTGGAAGCCTCTATCTGCTCAGGTGCACTGCAGTCCAAGGTTTGGAGCGTCGTGGCTCATGTCCCTCAACAAAGAGGTGTTTTGCCTTTGACTTGAGCGCGTCGTGGCCCTTAAAAGGCTGGGATGCGACTCAAATTCAAAATATTGGTTGTTTGAAGGATTTTTAGCTCGGGAGGGATTTTACCACCCAGTTTGGTAGAATCCAAGGTCCCGAAGGCTAGAATTATATTCCGAAGTTATTTATTGGATTAGAGCTTGATGGATGGCTCTTATGAATGTGTTGTGACTAGGTTTTCAGCGAGGTTTGAGTTAGAGGACTGTGCTCGGGATTGCAGTGCTCAGATAGCTTGGGACACAGGTAAGAAAACTGTTGTACCCGTAGAGCAAGGCGTGGCCCTATTATTTGTATTGTAGGGCTTGTCCCTATTGATTGGATTGTAGGGCATAGCCCTATTATTTATGTTTAAATATTTGTTGATATTATGCTATGTAGTGCATATTTGTGAATGAACGACGAAGGCCGTCAACGGCGAGGGCTGGAAATGGTGAAGGCCGAGAACGGTAGGAAGTCGAGTACGGCAAGGGGCCAGGAACGGCATTGAGCACGTGGAATGCAGAGCCGAGTACGACAAGGGATCGGGAAAGACGTTGGGCACGCAAAGTGCAAGCCGTTAGGGCGAGACCCTCCTAGGATGCTAGAGACATCCTCTAGGTGAAGACAGCGAACCCAAGGCCTGGTAAAGCACCTGGGATGGCATGGCCGCAATGTGTTTAGTCTGTTGATTGCTTTGTTATATGATGTTGATAGATATGCATATGTTATTTGTTTTGTGTTAAGTTTTCTTGCTGGGCTTCGGCTCACGGGTGCTCTATGGTGCAGGCAAAGGCAAGGGAAAGGTCGACCAACCATGAGTATGGAGAGCGTGGAGCGACGGGTACATGTTCGGCTTGCCTGGCCGCCACAACTAGGGTTATTTTGGGATGATGTAATGTATTTGGTTGATTTGTCGCTTAGGTCGACCTTAAATGTATTTTGAGATGTAAATTATTTTCTAAACATAATTTTGGGATCCCAAATGTTTAATTTTTTTTTATGTTTTCCATGAATGACCACATTTTTATATCAAATGCCTTTAAATGAATTTTATTACAGTTTAGCTACACTTTAACCTAAAACCTCGATTAGCGAGCTAATAACACATTTTTAACTCACTTAGTAACGACTCTAAGGAAGTAGGGTGTTACAAACTGTACCTAACGTTGCTGAAGCCTTTGATTGGTATGCCGATACTGGTGCTACAAATCATGTAGCAATTGGAATGGAGAATCTGGATTCTTAATTAAAATATGTTGGCAATGAATCTCTGGCTGTTGGTAATGGTAAGAGACTCACCATTTCTCACATTTGTAACACCTCTCTTCCCTAAACTTATTCTCGTTTACATCTTAATTCAGTTTTGAAAGTTCCTCAAATTACTAAGAATCTTGTGAGTGTGTCACAACTTACTAAAGATAACAAAGTTTTCATGGAATTTCACTCCACTTGTTGCTTTGTTAAGGACAAGGACACATGGAAGGCGCTGCTCAAAGGGAGTTAAGGATGGCCTTTACATGCTTTCACACAAGTCTGGTTCCACATCTGAAGTACCTCTGCACTGTAATCTAGCTACCACTATACCCACCCTTTGTAATTGTTCTCATCACTGTATGAATTCAACTTTTACTTGTCATAATTCTGTTGTTTCTAAGGCTTCTACTTGTAATGAAATTCTTGTTGTTTCATCAACTTTACATTGTACTCATGTTGACAATAATAAAGATTCTTCTGATTCTTTTGCCCCACAATGTTTCAATGTCAATACTATTGAAAGTGTAAATGTTTGACACTCGAAATTGGGTCACCCTGCTCCACAAATACTTAGACAGATTCTTCCCTTGGTTAAACATTCAGGCAGTATTAAAGACTTGAATTTTTTAGAAGCATGTCAAAAAGGCAAAAGTCATAAGCTCCCTTAGTCTTTCTCCCTGAGCCGTGCTTCTCAACCTCTTCAATTAGTCCATACTGACTGTAACGCCCTACTTCCTTAGAGCCGTTACTAAGTGAGTTTTAAGACAAAATAGTGTGCAATGATCTCGCTAACCGAGGTTTTGAAACGAAAGTGTGACTAATTAAAAGTTAAGGCTGTAACCTTTGAAAATGCGTTGTTTCAATAAAAACTTCTAGTAATAGACATTTGGGATCCCAAAATAAGGTTTGAAAACTATTTACATCTTGAAATAAGTTTACAGTTGATCAGTACTAAAATCATAGATTATTATAGCCATTTTCGAATAAACCCCCCAACCAAAGCAGTCGGGCAGGCCAAACATGTACGCGTCGCTTCACGCTCTCCGTACTCATGGTTGGTTGACTCAGTCTTTGCCCTTACCTGCAACACGAAGCACCCGTGAGCCGAAGCCCAGCAAGAAAACTCATGCAGAACATAACATATGCAAATATACAGTTAATCATATCAGATAGTCCACAGATAAACAAGTCAACCATTAGACTAAGCAAACACGGCCATGCCGCCCCAGAAGCCTTACCGAAGCCTGGGGTATCGGTTCTCACCGTAAGGATAACACATATATCCACCGGGCCATGCCCTGACTATAGCATCCCATGTGCTAAGTGTTACTTCCGGCCCCGCTGCCGCACCCGGCCTACGCCGCTCTCGGCCCTTGCCGTTCATAATATTATAATCACACATATAGTATAACACAACAATATTCAAACGAATATTAATTCATTTAAGTCTGCATCCTAACATGTGATGCAATATAGGGCCGTGCCCTGTAATCATACTATGGGCCCATGCCCTATCCTACGGGTGTTATAGTTTTCTTACCTTTAGCTTTCAAATGAGTTAGTTACGGGCGATACACCTTGAGCGCGATCCGATCCTCGAGCCCTAGCTTAACACCTAGTCACAACCATGAAGAAAGACACCGTTAACAACCTTAAATGAGCTTCCAAGCCAAGCTCTAGTACTCGGAACGTTGAACTTCACCAAATATGGTAAAAGACTCAACCCCGAGCACCCTAGGTTAAATTCCCAAGCCTAAAATCTCTAAATCCCAAAATCCCTTAAGCGCCGCGGCATAGGCCACCCATGCCGCGGCATGGCCCCCAAACAGAACCCCCAAAGGCCCAAAAACAGGTAAGGGCCGCGGCATTGCTTGGGCCATGCCGCGGCCCGCCCTTCTTCTTCAGCATGTAACTTCTTTGAAGGGCCGCGACTCACCAAGAACCACGCCGCAGCCCGACCCTTCGAACCCAGAAAAAAAAACCATCATTTTACTCTCTAAACCTCACCTTAAACCATCCCAAACACATATCTCAACCCCAAAACATAATAACCCAACTCAATAACACAATCATACTCAAAATCCACCCATTTGATCTCAACTTAAGAAATCTAAACCCATAAACCAAAACATAAACCAAAGCTTGAAAAGCTTAAACCATGCTTCAAATTTCACAAATCAAAACATTAATCAAACTTAATTATGCATAAATTCCTTACCTTAAGTAGAGAATCCAACCCTAAGCTTCCTTCATCCCCTAAGTCTCTAATTTCAGCTCCTCCACTCATCTTCTTCTTCTTCATGCCCTAGCTTTTCCTTCTCCTTTTTCTTCCCTTCAATTTATCAAAGCATCAAATGACCAAGCCCCAAACCGTGTACCCCTTAATACCCAGCTGCCATATATCAAATTCCCAGCCAAATGACCATTTTACCCCTCCTTGCCTATCCTTTCCTAACTAAACCTCAAGGGCACTTAAGTCTTTACACTTCTATTTCAATTCTATCACTTTCTATCTTAAAACTTGATACCCCCACCAGTTACAAAAGGTTACCCAGGTTACTCAATTACCAATAACTAACCACTCATTTTCAACTCAACTTATAAGATTCCCGAAGTACCCCTAGGCTCCTCCCGAGCCGGGTACAACTTCCCGTTGTGACTCTTAAGTTAATTTGCTCTCTCTCGGACCGTCTCGGCACGTGTATCACAATAATAACACCACACTCACGTGGTACAATCCACATAATACATTTATCACATATCAATACAGCTGTGCCCAATCATGGCCAAAATTACAATTATGTCCTTCAAACACAATCAGGGCCTACATGCATACTAATACACATCGTCATGTATCTCAGATAAATAAATAGTCAAATAACATGCTTTAAATCATAACCATGCATTTAACTAATAAAATCACACATAAATCCCGACATGCCCTCCTGGCACACCAATCAAGGCCCTTAAACTTTATTAGTGATTTTGGGTCGTTACACTGACTTATGGGGCCCTTTTAGTGTTGCTTCAAGAGACGGTTTCAGATATTATATACACTTTCTGGATGACTATAGCAGGTACACATGGATTTTTCCATTAACTTTAAAGTATCAAGATTTTGACACATTTCTTAAGTTCAAAGTGTTGGCAGAAAAACAGTTTGATTTGTCTATTAAGACTGCTTAGTAAGATTGGGGTGGGGAATTTCGTCCATTTGCTAAGTTTCTTGCTGCTCATAGGGTTCAATTTCAACATCCTTGTCCCCATGACCATGAACAAAATGGTCGTGCAGAGAGGAAACACCGACATGTGACAGAAACCGGACTTACATTGTTGGCTCAACCTGGTTTAGACCTCTCCTATTGGTGGATGGCTTTTCAAAGTGCTATTTTCCTTATTAACAAACTGCCTACCAGAGTTCTTGAAGGATTTTCTTAAGTCCTTTGGGTGTGCTTACTACCCTCATCTTAGACCTTATCTCTCCAATAAGATGCAGTTTCGAACACAAAAAGGCATCTTTAATGGCTACTCTCCTCATCATAAAGGGTACATGTGTCAAGTTTCTGACGGTCGAGTTTACATAGCTCAGAATGTGATTTTTAATGAAGAAGATTTTCTCGTTGTTCAATCTTCCACTGCATCTTCATCTCAGCAGGTACAATCTCCTCATTCCTCTCTTTTTCCAGCCGTCATTTTTAATATTTCTCCTATTCAAATACTGTCTAATGGGGCTTCAACATTGTTAAGTCTAGTTTTATGTTGTGTTTTAGGTAGTTTTTATTAATCTTTTTAGTTGTTTAGTGCATTATTATGCTTTGCTTTTGCTTGTCTTCAAGTTTTAGCTTATAAATAAAGGAAAAGAACAATTGGAGAAAATTGGCAGAAAAATGATGAAAAATTGGATTTTTAGTGTTGATTCCATGAAAAGATGAATTCTCAAGCAGTTTTATGGCTTTAGAGAATTTTCGGGACCAAAAGCACAAAAATTGAAGAAATTGTTAAGGGTCGCGACGCTATGATGCTGAGCTGCGGCCCGGTCCAAAGCAGAAAGCCTGTTTTTCAGACAATTGACATGGGCCGTGGCGCTAAAGAGGTTGGGCCACGGTGCGCCTAACATCCACGCGAAACCAAAATTGACACAGGCCACGACACTTGAAATGTTGAGCCGCGGCCCGCATTGCTTCAGAAGATTTTTTTTTTTTGGTTTTAAACCTAATTTCGAGAGGAGACTGAGGGAGGATGATTTTGTGGAGCAAGG
Source organism: Humulus lupulus (assembly GCF_963169125.1). Classification (NCBI taxonomy): domain Eukaryota; kingdom Viridiplantae; phylum Streptophyta; class Magnoliopsida; order Rosales; family Cannabaceae; genus Humulus; species Humulus lupulus. Next base: position 18,724,726 of record NC_084793.1, read on the forward strand.
AATACATCGTGAAGCATCTCCATTCACTCTCTAGAGTTGTTTTTCTTTTACCTTAGAATTCGATGATATTTTTCATTGTTGTTTATGTTTAGAATGATGATTATGAGCTAATTTTATTTTCTAGGGTTTTTAATGTAATCACTTGGATCTTTGTTATTTTTTATGAGGATTTCATGATTTTTTCTTCTCTTCTATTCAAAATTATTTGATCTTTTCTTAATGCTTGTGAATGCTTGATCACCATTTGCATGATTTGTGATTTTGATTCGAAATCTGAAAAGTGAGAATTGATTATGCTATGATTGAATAATCACAATTTTCATATTGGATGAATATACCCATATGAATTGTGTAGTTTTAGGATTATTTTGTTCAATGTCTTTTATGTGTTGGAATTTATCACATGGATGTAGAAAATTCACGTGTAATTTGAGTTCTTTGTTTCTTGAAAAAGAGTAAGAATCATTTTTGTTAATCCGCTATTAGTTTAGGAAGAAGAATTGTGAAGTCTGATTAGCGAAAAAGTGAATAATTGATGAAATTAAAATCCCTAGTTATTTATTTTTGAAGTTTTTACAATTATATGCTTTCTTTCATAGTGTTATTTTATGTTTATTGTTTTTGTTATTTTAATATTTTTTAAACCAATTTATTGTTGACAAAATAGAAATAGGAAATTAATTTGTTGGTAATTAGTAAATCAATCTCCGTGGGAACGATTTTTATTTATCATTTTATTACTTGTGTCGATTACGTATACTTGTGTATCAATTTCAGCGAGCAATTTTTTGGCGCCGTTGTCGGGGACTGATTTTTTTTAATATCAATACAATTAATTTTTATTCTAATTTGGTTTTCCTGTTTTAATTGTCTCTAACTGTTGTGTTTAAGAATCTTAATTTCAGCTGCCAATTTGTATATGTGGCGTCAAGGGACTGACAATCTTTTGCCCATTAATACTGAAATTGAGAGGACTTGAAGACATAACAGAAAGTAGAAACGGTTAGCAGAGATGGCCCAACATCAGGGCAATGTGTTGAATGGGGACACTGTTGAGCCAATAGTTCACACACTCAGAGACTATGTACTCCCCACTGTTATTGGAGTACAATCATGCATCCAACTGCCGGCAGTTGCAGCTAATAATTTTGAAATTAAGCCGGCAATTCTGCAAATGGTCCAGTCTACTGTCCTGTTTGGTGGACTCCCAACTGAGGATCCCAATACACACATAGCCAATTTCCTGGAGTTGTGTGGAACTTTTAAATATAATGGGGTCACCGACGATGCTATTAGATTGAGATTGTTCACATTCTCACAGCGGGATAGAGCTAAAAATTGGTTGAACTCTCTTCAAGCCAATTCAATCACTACATGGGAGGCCTTAGCTCTGAAATTTCTTGCAAATTTTTTCCCTCCATCCAAGGCTACAAAGTTAAGAGCGTCAATTTGATGGAGAGTTTCCTTATGATGCATGGGAGAGGTTTAAGGAGCTTTTGAGGAAGTGTCCTCATCATGGGATTGAAAAATGGATGCTAGTCCATAATTTTTACAACAGTTTGTGTGGGACGACTCACACCATTATTGACGATGCAACAGGCGGTGCTTTCATGAGCAAGAATGCTAATGAGGCTTATCAATTGCTTGAAGAAATGGCCATGAATAACTATCAGTGGCCTAGTGAACATGATAGAAATAAGAAGGTAGCTGGTATGCATGAGCTAGATGCTATTACCGCTCTCACTGCTCAGGTTGCATCATTGACCAAGCAATTGCAACCAAATGCTATGGCCACTCAAGTCATGCAAATCCAAGCGGTATGTCATAATTGTGGTGGTCTTCACCCATTTGAGCAATGCATGGTAGTTGAGATGAACAACTCCATTCCCATGGAACAGGTGAATATGATGGGAAATTTCAATAGGCAAGCTAATAATCCATTCTCCAACCTGTTCAATCAAGGGTGGAGAAATCAGCCTAATTTTGCATGGAGAAATAATCAGGGTCCTCAACAAATTCAACAGCCTATGCTTCGAGCTCCACCTCACGCACCATTACAACCACCAATACTACCTGTTGCTCAAGAAAAGACAAATGAGTTACAAGCTACATTGTTAACTCTGACCAACTCTCAATCTCAATTTATGATAGAAACTCACTCATCCATCAAAAATCTTGAGATGCAAGTTGGTCAATTGAAAAATATGTTACAAAGTAGGCCTCAAGGAAATTTTCCAAGTAATACAGAGGTGAATCCTAAAGAGTAGTGCAATGCAATCTCTTTGAGGAGTGGGAAGAAGTTGGAAGAGCCAGTCAAGAAGTCTATACCTGCACCAAAAGTTGATGTTGAGAATGAGGGTAAGGTAGAAGAAGAGGTTATTGAAGACCTTGAGAAGAATCAGTCACCAGTAAGTTATGAGCACCACATCAAGATTCCATATCCTCAGTGACATCAAAAGAAGACACTTGACAAGCAGTTTTTGAAGTTTCTAGACATTTTTTGAAAACTTCACATTAACATACCTTTTTCCGAGGCACTTGAATAAATGCCAAGTTATGTGAAGTTTATGAATGAAATATTGTCAAAGAAAATGAAATTGGAGGATTATGAGACAGTGGCACTTACTGAGGAGTGCAATGCTATTTTGCAGAAGAAACTACCTCCCAAGCTTAAAGATCTGGGTAGTTTCGCGATTCCTTGCTCAATAGGAGATACTGTTATGACCAAGGCCTTATGTGATTTAGGGGCTAGTGTAAATTTAATGCCCTTATCTATTTTTTGGAAGTTGAAATTGGGAGAGGCTCGCTCCACTACTGTGTCCATACAAATGGCATACCGCTCTGTTAAGCAACCTCGTGGAGTAATTGATGATGTCTTAGTTAAGGATGGTAAATTTATCTTCTTTGCTGATTTTATTATTCTAGATATGGAGGAAGATGCAAACATTCCCATCATTTTGGGAAGACCATTCTTAGCCACAGGGAGAGCACTAATTGATGTACAAAAGGGGGAGTTGAAGCTGCGAGTGCAAAACGAAGAGGTAACATTTAATGTTTTTGCAGCAACTGATATTCCAACTTGTTGTAGAGTGGATGTGGTATGTAGTGGTGGTAGTAATTTGGAAACCACCAAGAGAAAAACCAATGCTGAAATTGGTAGTTGAGCAGTTCGTCATTGTTTGAAACAGTTCTATAGTGGGAAGGCTCGAAGGCTACACAAGCAGTGGAAGGCTCTGACGATCAGCAACATCAAAAGATGAGTTTTTGCTTATGACACTATGGCTCTAAAGGATGAGTGGGGTGGAATTGACCTGAGTTGAAGTATAGTGAAGGAAGTGAGCGTCCAACTGGAGACGTTAAATAAAGCGCTTTTGGGAGGCAACCCAATGTTATTTTTAATTCGAGTTTTTATGTGTTTATAATTTTTATTTTCTATTAAACTCTTTTTAATTTTTGTTCTTCGGTTTAGATTTTATTTTTAGTAATTTTTAGTTTAGTTTGTAATTTTTGAATCGTGAAATACATGAAAATAAATAAATAAAATGATTATTTTGAGCTACAGCGCCTGGGACAAACTGAACTTTCCAAGTACCGTCTCTGCCACCTCCATTTTAATGATGTTTAGCTGGATTGTTGGTAAGTTTTCTTTCCTTTTCTTTTTATGTCACATTGGGGACAATGTGTCAATCAAGTTTGGGGGAGGAGTCTTATTATTTTGTGTGTTTGTGTCGTGTTGTCAGTTTATGTTTGTTGTTGTTTGAGTTTTATCTTAGTTAAATGTTGTGTTGTGTTTGTGTGAATCAAGTTGTCAATGCTAGCCTGTGATATGTAAGAAAATATTGTACAAATTTTTGAAATTTCTGATCGATTGAATCTGTGTGCTTGGTTAGACTTCATTGGTAGCTTATTTCGATCCATGAAAAAAAAATTAAATGTTTAGCCATGATTGGAAAATTCTTTGCAATTTGAATTTGAATGTATGCATTGTTAAAAATTGGCTTGTGGTTTGATGAATGAATGAATCTAGAACTTTCTTGTTTATCATTTGAGACAAAATTCTAGATGAGATTTACTTAGGAAAAGGATTTAGGCAATTTATTGGAATGTTTGAGCCTTTCAAGCCAAACCAAGGACATGGAATTTGGATTATTAGGTTGTCTCGGATAATTCCCTATAGCTTGTACTTCTTCCATGGGCATATTATTCATATCTAGAGCAGGGCATTGGTTGGGTGGATGGGTTGTACCACACAATTCACATAGATTTTGAACTTGCATAGCTTGAGATGGGAGTGTAGTGTTTTGTAGTTGCTTTGTCAAGGTTGTTACTTGAGCTGTACGCATGGATATATCGTCTAATTCCATCATTCCAGCAACCTTCTTTGGTTGTCCCCTTTCAGTTGTCCATTGATAATTATTCATCGCCATCTCCTCTAATAATTGTTAGGAAAAATTTTTTTGTCTCAATGGAAATGATAATAATATGTTACAACTCTATGCAAAATATTAAAATAGAAAATGATTGATTAAATAAAGTGTTACAACTCTATAACTGAAAATATAAATAAAAAAGGAAATGAAGAAGATGATGAAGAAGAAGAGAATAGTAAAATACAACTCTAAGCAAAAAGTTACAAATAAAGTAAGGTGTTTGAAACAAAAGTAAAGAAAATATTACAACTCTTGAACAAGAAATACAAGTAAAAGAACAAGAGAATAAGAAGAAAACAATACAATAGAAAGAAGAACAGAAATGCAAGAAACTCTCACTTACACAACCTAAGTGAAGAGGGTTGGGGATCACCAACTTGAACAAGGTTTAAAACCTTTGTCCAAAAGCTTATTTCCCCCTAACTCAAGCACTAATGGATCTCTCTCAGATATTGGAAAAGATTTTTGGAATTATCAAGCCTCAAGGTGTTTCTAGCCAAGTGCTCTAATGGATAGAAATGTTGTTGTGTCTTTCAAGTGAGCTATAGGCTCCTATTTATAGAGTTTAGAGACACCCTTTGAATTTCAAATTCCACCAACCCCCATGGCTGTTACCAATGTTTAATTGGATTAATATGGAATTAAAAATGAGATTTGGGAGTTATTTGGGTTTTTTGAGTCGTTCAACAAAGATTGAAAAAACTGAAAATTGGTCAGTTTTTTGGCCTGTGGCCGCAGCCAGAGACATTAGTGGCCGCGACCACTGGTCTCTGTCCCACAGGCCGCGGCCACCAACATTCAGTGGTCGCGGCCACCGACCAATTTCAGCACTTAAAAATGTGTTGTTTTTCTAAACGGTTCCAAACCCTCCCAAATGATTTTGTAACTCCCAAAACACATTATTGGGGTTTAAATCATATCTCTAACAGCCATATCACATATGGCGTTATGAAATTCATCTCAATATTGTGTAACAACAATTTTACACAATAAAGGGTAATATTTGGAAGTTACAAATTTGTAACACCAAATATGTTACATTATTTGGATATGTCTCATATATCTAAATATTGTAACTCTCTATTATATGTTACAATATGTGACACACTTTGTCACATTTATTTAATCTAAACATTATATTATAATATAATATAATATTACATTATATTATAAAATAATATAACATTCCCCCACTAGATTAAATAGTCATCTATTGTAACACTTATTTAATCAATCATTATATTTTGAAATATAACATATCCCTCACTTGATTAAATAAGAACTCTCTCTTATAGGAGTCATTGCATTAGTGCATAAAGCAAAGTGTTTTTCAACTTGAACTTTACTATAGTGTAATTATCACAAAATTTGTCGAAAATTAGGTTGCACTAGGCATTGAACCATCTTTTCATGATGACAAATCGGTGATAACACACACACCTTTGTGATGTTCACTTGAGACCTCTATGTATCACTTTGCACCGTTAATGGCCATGTGCACTTTCCATTCATGGACGTTCTTGAGAATACTCCCAATTCTCATAAGAGGCGGCACCACCCTTAGGTCCATATAGATAGAATTCTTACAGTATTTTGTTACCAAAAATACTTGTCTTTACAAGACTGAATTCTATTAAAAAACCTTTCGGTTTTAACCCTCCACTTGGTAACACACAAGTACTCAATATCTCAGATGGGACTTGTTTTGAGTACAACTAATATTCACTTGATTGACTTGTTGTTACCTATTGAACCTAACACTAGTTGAATAACTAGTGTTAAGATAGGTTACCATCAATCGTGAATCTCTTTAGGGAGTTTAAGTCCCATCCCTCGAGATGATGCAACCACTAAATCCCTCGTTAGTGGCTTAGTGAAAGGATCCACCAGATTTTTACTTGTTCTCACATAGGATATTGAGATGACTCCTCTTTGAATCAATTCTCTTACATATCCATGTCTTAGACTAATATGTCTAGACTTCCCATTATACACTTTGCTGTATGCTCTAGCCAATGTCGCTTGGCTATCACAATGTATCGATATAGTAGATACATTATCTTTGATTAGGGGAATCTCTATCAACAGATCCCTTAACCATTCGACCTCTTTACCGGTAGCAGCTAGAGCTATGAACTCTGCTTCCATAGTGGAATGAGATGTACAGGTTTGTATCTTGGAACCCCAAGAAATTGCACCTCCACCAAGTGTAAATACCCAACCAGTTGTGGACAAGTTGTCCCCAAGATTGGATATCCAACTTGCATCTGTATATCCTTCTAATATCGAAGGAAATTTGGAGTAATGAAGGCTTAGTCCTTTGGTTTTCTTGAGATAACCTAGGACTCTTCCAATTTCCTTCCAGTGATCCACACTTGGATTACTTGCAAACCTACTAAGTTTACTTACCGCAAATGCTATATCAGGTCTAGTACGCTGGGCAGCGTACATTAGACTCCCTATAGCACTAGCGTACTCCAATTGAGCCACCGCTCTTCCTTCATTCTTCTCTAGTTTTACACTATGATCAAATGGAGTATTGGCATCTTTAACCTTGAGATGGTTAAATTTGTTCAATACTTTCTCAACATAGTGGGCTTGCCCTAACGCAAAACCCCCACTATGTTTCTTTACTTTGATACCGAGTATGGTATCAACTTCTCCAAGATCTTTCATCTTGAAGGTTGATGATAGAAACCTCTTCGTTTCTTCTATCCCTTTCATGTTATTACTTCGAATAAGCATGTCATCCACATATAAGCAAACAATGATCACATATCCCTTACAAGTTTTGAAATACAAACACTTGTCTCCATTGTTATGTCTAAACCCATTAGACATGATGGCTTGATCAAATTTCTCATGCCATTGCTTAGGAGCTTGTTTCAATCCATATAAGGATTTTACAAGTCTACAAACTTTATGTTCATATTTTGGTAGGACAAACCCTTCGGGTTGTTCCATATAGACCTCCTCATTGAGGTCACCATTAAGGAATGTCATTTTGACATCCATTTGATGAACATACAAGTTGTGTATAGAAGCTAAAGCGAACAAAATTCTTATAGAAGTTGTTCTTGCAACAGGCGCATAGGTATCGAAATAATCGATACCCTCTTTTTGCCTAAACCCTTTAGCACTAATCTAGCTTTAAAGGTTTGGATAGTGCCATCAGTGTGATATTTTCTCCTAAATACCCACTCCCAATTGGCTTAGACCCCGGTGGGAGGTCTACCCATTCCCAAGTGTTATTGGAAAGAATGGAATCCATCTCATCATTGATGGCTTCTTTCCAAAATGCACTATCTCTCGATTGCATAGCTTCTCTATAAGTCTTAGGATCATCCTCAACGAGAAGTGCAATGGGAATTTTCCTAATGACTTCCTCTCTATTTCCTTCTACCATGTAGAATAAAATTCGTTGAGTATCTATCTCATCCCCTACTAGACTTTTATGTTTTTTAAGCCTTTGACTTCTTCTAGGTTCAAAGGGTTGCTTTACATCCTTTTGAGAATTCTCCTATTGAGAATCAACTTTGGATGTAGAAGCTTGAGAATTGTTCTCATATAACAAATTCTCCTTTAGAGATGTTGAAGCTTGAGAATTGTTGTCACATAACATATTCTCAAAGAATTCAACTTCTCTAGATTCAATCATAATATTAAACTCTAAGTCTAATAGCCTATAAGCTTTACTATTGTTGGCATAACCAACAAAAGCACACTTTATGACTCTTGAACCTAACTTTGTTCTATTAGGTTCATTTTTCTTGCAATATGCAAGACACCCCCACACTTTGAAGTACCCTATGTTGGGTTTTCTTCCTTTCCATAACTCATATGGAGATATCTCATTTTTCTTCATCGGTATTCGATTAAGAATGTGACAAGCGGTTAAAAGCGCTTCACCCCATAATTTGAAGTTCAACTTAGAAAACACCAACATAGAATTTATCATCTCTAGATAAGTCCTATTTTTCCTTTCGGCAACACCATTGTGTTGTGGTGTATAAGGTGCAGTGCACTCATGAATTATACCATTTTCTTCACAAAATGTATTGAATTCATTAGAGAAGTACTCTCCTCCTCTATCACTTCTTAGCACCTTAATCTTTTTATTTAGTTGATTTTCAACTTCTAATTTATACAATTTAAAAGCATCAAAAGTTTCATCTTTATGCTTTAAAAGAAACACATAGGTATATCTACTAAAATCATCTATAAAAGTAAGAAAATACCTTTTACCACCTCTTGTTAAAACAACATTTAATTCACAAAGATCACTATGGATTAAATCTAGTAAATTAGATGATCTTTCTACACTAGGAAATGGTTTCTTAATCATTTTTGCCTTAACACATGTTTCACATTTACCATAGTTTTTAATATTGCATGCAATCATACCACATTTTACTACTCTTTTCATGGTAGAAAAACCTATATGCGATAGTCTAAGATGCCACAAAAATAATGAATCATACTCAACAATATAGGCGGAATTAGCATTTTTATTGATAACATTGAAAGTTACATCATTGGTGCACAATTTAACCATACCCTCACAAGAGTACCCCTTTCCCAAAAATACATTTGATTTGGTAAGTATAAGTTTACCGGACTCAAAAACGGCTTTAATGCTGGGCTTGCCAAGCAAATCACCACTTACCAAGTTTCTACTCATTTCAGGAACATAAAGTACATTTACTAATGTAACTTTCTTGCCGGAGGTGAAGTAGACATCAATAGTACCTTTGCCAAGTACCTTGGATTTGCCCTCATTGCCCATTTGTATCTCATGGTTGCCCTTTGACTCTTCAAAGGTCTTGAACAATGATTTGTCATAGGTGACATGGACGGTGGCACATGTATCATACCACCACCCTTTCACCTTGCCTTGGACCGCATTCACCTCACTAAGGGTAGCAACTATGTTTTCCTCTTGAGTTGCGTTCACCTTAGGTCCTTGTTGATCTTTTCTATGCCTACACTCTCTAGCATGGTGACCCTTTTTCCCACACACAAAGCAAGGACCTTTCTCGCCCTTAAACTTGTTTGGGTTGGTTTTTGGACCCAAAAGTTTCTCGTTACCCTTTTTCCCTTTGTTTTTGGGATGTTTTGGTTGTGACACCGTATTTTCTTTAGAAGTCTCTCCATTAGACCCCTCCACAAGTTTATCTCTACATATCGATTCCTCTTCGATTCGAATATGCTTTGGGATCTCCTCCAAAGAATAATCCTCATTTTTATGTAGATTCTTTTCCTATACCTCTTCCAAGTTGGTGGTAATTTAGCCACTATAACACCAACTTGAAAGGCCTCGGGAAGCTCAATCTTTAACACTTTCAATTTATTAACAATAATTTTCAATTCATGAATTTGAGGAAGAATAGGCTTATCACCAAAAAATTTGAAATCGAAGTATTGAAATATCAAAAACTTTTTGGTACCTTCCTCTTCCGACTTAAACTTTTTCTCAAGTGCATCCCATATCTCCTTGGCCGATTTGGTCTCGGTGTAGAGGTCATAGAGCCTATCGGTTAGGGCATTGAGGATATGACCCCTACAAAGAAGGTTTTCCTCCTCCCTCTTCCTTCTCTTCTTCACCTCCTCGGGAGTGTCTTTGTCGGATGGCTCGGCTAGAGGTGCCAAGGATGACTCAAGGATGTAGGTGATTTTAAGAGTGGTTAAAAGAAACCTCACCTTGTCTTGCCACCTAGTAAAATTGGATCCATCAAACCTATCCAATCTCACTAGGTCTTGGTTCATGATCTTGATTGTCTCCCCTTCCATTGAAACAAAAAGGGTTAAGCTTTTGAATGTTAGGAAAAATTGTTTTGCCTCAATGGAAATGATAATAATATGTTACAACTCTATGCAAAATATTACAATAGACAAGGATTGATTAAGTAAAGTGTTACAACTCTATAACTGAAAATACAAATAAAAAAGGAAATGAAGAAGATGATGAAGAAGAAGAGAATAGTAAAATACAACTTTAAGCAAAATGTTACAAATAAAGTAAGGTGTTTGAAACAAAAGTAAAGAAAAGATTACAACTCTTGAACAAGAAATACAAGTAAAAGAACAAGAGAATAAGAAGAAAACAATACAATAGAAAGAAGAACAGAAATGCAAGAAACTCTCACTTACACAACCTAAGTGAAGAGGGTTGGGGATCACCAACTTGAACAAGGTTTAAAACTTTTGTCCAAAAGCTTATTTCCCCCTAACTCCAGCACTAAGGGATCTCTCTCAGATATTGGAAAAGCTTTCTGGAATTATCAAGCCTCAAGGTGTTTCTAGCCAAGTGCTCTAATGGATAGAAATGTTGTTGTGTCTTTCAAGTGAGCTATAGGCTCCTATTTATAGAGTTTAGAGACACCCTTTGAATTTCAAATTCCACCAACCCCCATGGCTGTTACCATGTTTAATTGGATTAATATGGAATTAAAAATGAGATTTGGGAGTTATTTGGGTTTTTTGAGCCGTTCAACAAAGATTGAAAAAACTGAAATTGGTCAGTTTTTTGGCCTGTGGCTGCGGCCAGAGACATTAGTGGCCGCGACCACTGGTCTTTGTCCCACAGGCCGCGGCCACCAACATTCAGTGGCCGCGGCCATCGACCAATTTCAGCACTTAAAAATGTGTTGTTTTTCCAAACGGTTCCAAACCCTCCCAAATGATTTTGTAACTCCCAAAACACATTATTGGGGTTAAAATCATATCTCTAACAGCCATATCACATATGGCTTTATGAAATTCATCTCAATATTGTGTAACAACAATTTTACACAATAAAGGGTAATATTTGGAAGTTACAAATTTGTAACACCAAATATGTTACATTATTTGGATATATCTCATATATCTAAATATTGTTACTCTCTATTATATGTTACAATATGTGACACACTTTGTCACATTTATTTAATCTAAACATTATATTATAATATAATATAATATTACATTATATTATCAAATAATATAACAATAACTCGTACGCCTCATTAGCACTCTTACTCATAAAAGCACCTCCCGCCGCAACATCTATGATTGTTCTAGTTGTTCCATTCAACCCATTGTAAAAATTATGCACCAACATCCACTTTTCTATACCATGGTGTGGAAATTTCCTTAACAACTCCTTAAATCGCTCCCAAGAATCATACAGTGACTCTCCTTCCATCTGATAAAAATTATTGATCTCTCCCCTTAGCTTTGCAGCCTTCGTTGGAGGAAAGAACTTGGCAAAGAACTTCTAAGCTAACTCCTCCCGTGTAGTGATGGAATTCGCCTGCAAGGATATCAGCCAACTCTTCGCCCTATCCCTTAGTGAAAATGGGAATAGCCTCAATCTTATAGCATCATCACTCACCCCATTCATCTTGAACGTAGCACATAACTCCAGAAAATTAGCTATGTATAAATTGGGGTCCTCCGTTGGTATACCACCAAACTGAACAGTTGTTTGGACCATTTGGAGAATTGCTGGCTTAATCTCAAAATTGTTTGCAGCAATGATTGGAGGTCTAATGCATGAATGCACTCTTGTAACAGTAGGAAGTACATAATCTCTCAAAGTTCTTGGTCCTTGCTCCCTTGGAACCTCTGCAGCCCCTTGACCATTATTAGCACCGTTTGCCAAATTTTCAGCCATGGTAAGCTCCAATCTCCTCTTTGTTTTTCGGTTCTATTTACACGTTCTTTCAATTTCCAGATTGATTGGTATAATCTCCTTGTGTCGATTGCTTCGCATATACCAACAAATCCCGAAACACAATAGAACCTTGATCCAAATAAATGTTAAACATAAATTAAATAAAATAAAATAACCAAAATTAGAACAAATAACAATTAACTGTGATATTGGAATTTAAGTCCCCGGCAACGGCGCCAAAAACTTGATCTGAAAATTTTGTACGCAAGTGTACGTAATCGTGTCAAGTAATAAATTCCTAAAGAATAGATATCGTCTCACAGAGACTATCTTCAAAGTACCACTAATTGATTTTTAAATTCTATTTGGAGAATTAAAATTATGATGAAAAGAATAAAATTAAAGTGAATACTCTAACTTATGAACAAAATTTAAATAACTGGAAACAAAACAATGAATCAACTAATCAAAAATCAATAATAAAAAGCCTAGGAATTAATTTCATCAACTGTTCATTCTTATTAATTGTAATAATCAATTATAAATCTCTTCTTTCTATTCTAATAGCAGGTTGATATAATCAATTTGTTGACGCGGTTCTTCGCCAACAGGTAATTAAGAGAAGAAGAGAAAGGGATGAGTGCTGAATATAGAACTGTCACTGATATAAAATCTTAGAGAATGAACTAGGTGACTCAAGGCACGTTTTTTAAGTGGTTCAAAGGTTAAAATCCTTCTACTCCACTAATCAATATTATTGATATCCTCTGGGTATCTGGTTACAAAGCATATATCTATTCAGAGACTATTTTTTCCAACCCTTATCAACTCCCAGGTTCTCCATATTTATAGGAGAAGGCACCTGGAAGTTGGTAAGGAGGTCATCCCGTGATCTTATTATTTGTCATATCAACTCTGTGACATTCATGATTAATTCCTAAACCTGACACATAAGTATGGTCAAATCGATAGGTAAGAAGATAATGGACCACACGGCCCAACCCAGCCGTGGGTTTCAGAACATGCACGTTCCTGCTGCGTGTCCGAGAAGTCAGGGAGATATCAGACACGTGATGTCAGATATATGCACGTTTATCTTGCGTGTGTTGACTTTATAGAGGGTCAGAGCTCCGTATATAGCTCGTACCACAAGCTTCTCCCCTGACCCGACCTTCGGCCTTCAGATTCTTTCCCCCAGTCCTGGGCAACCTTGGCGTGTCCTTAGGGATTGCTCGAGCTAATAAGGTACGACCTCGAAGCGGGAGCTCCGGTCTTGGGGATGTTCACTGACTAATCACGATTAGTCAGTAACTCGGCCTGCTAATCAGCCCGTGGGAAAATCAGGGCGTACATCTGCCCCCCAAGCTCCTGCTCGTGGTACATGACGTCGTATATAAGACCACAGTAGGGGCTTTTAGACTTCCCCATAGACTCCTCGCATTCCACCCTTACGCAGGCGTCTGACACGTGGAACGTCGTGGGTGGTGACGGTACGTCTTACGAGAACCGCATTTAATGGCCTAGCCTATGCCCAGCCGTCGTTTCGTATTTCGAGTGGAAGGCCTCGGATCCCTCACCAGGGTCATCCAAGAGTCTTCTACACGTGATCCTTCACATATATAAAAAGGGGGTGGCCACCCTACGCGCGGGCCACCCTTTCATTCGAAATTTTCCAAATCTCCTTTCTTTTTCCCTCTCCATATTTCAGAAGAACGAAACCCTCAACCCTGTTGCTGCCATTTTCATCGTTCACGAAGCTGAGGCGCACGGATTTCTCCGAAGCTTTGGAAGCTACTACACCGACGAAGCTCCTACCAACGCAACGCCGTCGTCCACCTCCCAGCCACACACTGTAAGTTTCCTGACCCTGTTCACTTTGAAAACATGCTACTGTAGCTTAGGTAAAAAATTGCACTGTAGCCGCATGCAAGGGTTTTCTGGGTTGTGTGAATATGGGGGGTGACAGCCCTTTTTAGGTTAGGGCACATTTGTTGTAGGAAATCGCTTTAGAGTATGGGTTTCAGGATGCTTTTTCTGGAAAAATTTCTGGACAGGAGTTTTGGGAATTTTTGGGTGTAAAACCAGGTAGCTTAGGGAACACGCCTTTAAGCGGTTTTATAATTTTCCGCCTGTTGAAACTTCCCCCCCAAGGAAAATTCTATTATGAACCCCCTGACACGCGAATTCCGAGTAATCTGGGATCCGTTGGGAGTATACGCGCGTGTTCACTGAATCGCGTGGTTCCACTCTCCACGGGCTGGGCTTACCTCAGCTCGTGCAAATAATAATTACTTCTTTCTCCTGCTTGGGTCGCCTTTTCTAAAGTGTTTTCTTTTGTTCGCTAGGTGACCAGATGGCTCCAAAAAAGAACCTTCCCCAGAAGAACGTTGGAAGTTCGGCCTCCCGGCAGGAAAAGGGAAAGGCGGTGATGCCCAGCTCCCCGATCCCCCGCTTCGGCCCGGCTGTAGAGAAGAAGGTCGAGGTGGCCCCCGACGCATTCTTTGAGGCGGAGAGAATCGTCTCAAAGATAACCGACCAGACGAAGATCAACAAACTTTTCCTCAGTCAAAACATTCCACTGGGGAAAGCCTCCGTTATTGCCCGACCTGCCTCGGATGGTGAGAGGAGTTGCATGCCGCTCGATGAATCGTTCGCAGCCTGGAGTGGTGAACACTTCAAGGCAGGGGCCTTCCTTCCCCTGGATTAGTACTTCGCTGACTTCCTGAACTACGTGGGGTTGGCCCCTTTTCAGCTCCCCCCCAACTCCTACCGTCTGCTGGCGGGGTTGAGGTATTTATTCAAGAAGCAGGAGTGGGAGGTCCCTACCCCTGCTGATATTTTATACTTCTTTTGCCTCAAAGCCAGCCCGAATCAGAGGGGGCGAGGTGACGGGTTTTACTATTTAACCCGTTTTCCCAATACGGCGGCGGTCATCGAGCTGCCCAACCACCCAAATGACTTCAAGGATCAGTTCTTCATGTCAACTGGGTTCCGGAACTGCGACCACCACTACTTCAATCGTCCTCGTAAGTACCCTCTGATCTTAGCTCACCTTTTGAGTGTTATTTTATCTTAGCTTCTCCCGGATCCCACTCTGATTCCAGCCAATCTTGCAGCCATCTACGCGAGGACCGAAAAGTCTGTGACCCTCGGGGGCCAATATGAAACACTGGCGGGCTTGCCCCCGAGTGAGAAGGACTATCGCGTGCTCGTGACGGACGAGACGATGGTGTTCTGCAAACTGATTTTCCCAAATCATACCCTGAACCTGAAGAGGCCCCGGGGGCCGCCTCCAGCCCGCGACAACAGACCTATCATCGTGGAGGAGGTCGCGGTAGAGGAAGACGAGGAGGACGAGGCGGCCTAAGTTCCGCTCGTGAGGAATAGGAAGAGGGCCTTGGAGGAGAGGATCCAATCCGGAGCAGCCGCAGGTCCTTCCGGCCAAGGTCACCCTTACTTGTTTAGGCATGTAGATAGGGCCACTGCAGACCCCCGGCTAGTTAGGTTCAATCCTAGGAAGATCGTCCACCATCACCGAAGGGACCCGGACCTGAACACACTCCTGCTCCATTGTGTTGACCGGCTCGTGCTGGATCACCAGGAGAGCCGGCCTAGGGGTCCCGTAGTAGTAGATAACACCCTAGCTTTTAGGTCGATCTTATTCGAGGAGTATGGGACCAACCTACGCACATGGCCATCACTCCAGAGGGGTATCTATGCTCCGGGGCTTAGGCAGTATGTAGAAGAGTCTAGCCCTGAGTCAGAACCGGAGCTAGAACCTGCGCCAGTTCGCGAAATAATCGTCTTAGGTTCTTCCAGCTCGGGGGGTAGGGCTACCTCAGTATTCACATGCTTTTTAGCTTTAAACTTTTGTCCTTATCTTTGTATGATTGCTAACTTGTAATAACCATGTTTTTTGTTTGACAGAAGAGATGTCTCAGCCCGAGGATAGCTTGCGGGGCATAGTCTTCGGGGGGAACCCCCCAGCCGGGCCAAGAGCAAAAAGGCTCCGGGGTTCCAAAAGTTCTGCCGGGGTCCCCACTAAATCTCCTGCGAAGGAGAAGGAGAAAACCCCGCCAGCCCAGGTCATGGGCGCGATCCCTCCAGCTGCCGGAGCATGACAAATGCTCCCACCGCACCAGCGATCTCCATCAGCCACCCAGGACGTGGGAATGGAGATCGGGACTCCGACCGTGGTAGCCCCCGAGGTACGCATCCCGGTCGATCCCCAGGACCTGGAGAAGTTCCCAGAGGCCTTCCGAGGAACGGTGTACGAAACGGCAAACTACGCCGTCAGCCATTTTTACAAGTTCAAGGAGAAGGAGCTCCAGGCTATTGAGACAATGAGCCCGGTTGACGTAATAGAGTCTTCAATGGGCATGACCCTAACGGTAAGCTGCCCCGTTCTTTTAAAGCTTTTACCTTTGCATACTGCCTTATTTTTCCACTTAGCCAATTTATCCTTCATTTCTCGTAGGGCGTCGCTGCACTCCACCGGAGCATCACCAAGGCCAGAGCTCAGCTCAAGGAAATGAGGACTGAGCACCAGGCCACTCTCCAGGAGGCTCAGGCGGCAAAGGATGCGTTGGCGACCTCGAAGGCCGAGTTGGAGAGGACACGCTCGAAGGTTCAAGAGCTCGAGACCTCCCTTGCCACCTCGCGGACAGACCTCGAGGCAGCTAAGACTGAGGCCCAGGCCGCCCTGGAAGCTGAACGGACCACCTCGGAGCAGTCCATGCAGGATCTGTTCTACCATTGCTGGGCCCACAACCCGGAGGCTGACTTCTCTTTCATGCCACCGAGCCTCTGGGCGCGCTTGCTGGTGAAGTTCCAAGCTCGCCTCGACAAAGAGGCGCCACCTTCGGAGACTGGGGAAGCCTCTGGTGCGGCGAAGCAAGGTGAAACGGCGACCTCCAAAGGGCCGAATGACGGAGCTTAGGGCGCTCTTCTCTTTTTCTCTTTACATATTTTGAAGTATTTTGTGTAACCTTTGCATGAGGTGTTTTCACCTCGAGACGCTTTTCCTTTAATCCATACTTTTTAACTTAGGCTTTTTTCATGCTTTTGGCTACATTATATATATATATATATTTTTTATAAAAAAAAACTTAGTTCGTGCTAACTTTTATCCATATCTCGAGTTCTTTAAGAAGAACCACGATCAATAAATTTAAGTTAACCTCCAAGTTTTATGACCTAGTTAAAACCAGGAACTTATTTTGAAAACTCAGTTCGTGTTAACTTTTATCCATATCTCGATTTCTTTAAGAAGAACCACGATCAATAAATTTAAGTTAACTTCCAAGTTTTATGACCCAGTTAAAACCAGAAACTTATTTTGAAAACTTAGTTCGTGTTAACTTTTATCCATATCTCGAGTTCTTTAAGATGAACCACGATCAATAAATTTAAGTTAACTTCCAAGTTTTATGACCCAGTTAAAACCAGGGTAGGACTTAGTTGGCGTTAACCCTTATCCGTGTCTCGAGCTCTTTAGGAAGAGCAACGATCCATAGATAAAAATCAACATCTAAGTCGTTAAGGAGACCTGGTTATATCCAGGTACCATATGCCCCCCAAGTAACTGGGAAAGGGTCTTTCGTGGTTACATTAAGATTACACTTGCAAATTTGCGAAAAAAGCTGATTTTTATTAATACATAAAAAGTGGCCTTCCAGGCCTTACAAGTGGATCATTGATAATATTTCTTTAAGTGGATGGCGTTCCAAGTCCGTGGGACGGCCCCTCCATCAAGTCGAGCTAACTTATAAGTTCCCTCCCTGATGACTTCGATGACCTGGTAAGGTCCTTCCCAGCTCGGTCCCAAGACTACATCTTTGGGATCTTTCCCGGCCAGGAAAACTCTCCTTAGGACCAAGTCGCCAACGCTAAAGGCGCGTTTTCTGGCCTTGGTGTTAAAGTAGCGAGTGATTTTTGCTGATAATGGGCGAGCTGGAGTTCCGAATCCTCTCGCCTTTCATCAACGAGGTCTAGGGAATGACATAGGAGCTCGTGGTTCCGATCTTGGACGTAGGACTGAACTCTATGCGTCAGAACCTTAACTTCCACGGGGAGGACTGCTTCACTCCCGAAGGTTAGGGAGAAAGGAGTATGACCCGTAGGAGTCCGATGCGAGGTTCGGTATGCCCACAGGACCTGGGGGAGCTGTTCCGGCCAGACTCCCTTTGCTTCATCTAATCTTTTCTTGAGGCTCGCCTTTAGAGTCTTGTTGAAACCCTCGACCTGGCCATTTGCCTGAGGATAGGCCACGAAGGAGAAGCTTTTCACAATTCCGTGCCTTTCACAAAATTCGATGAATAGGTCGCTATCGAACTAAGTGCCGTTGTCGGAGACGATTTTCTTCGGCAGGCCGAATCGACAGATGATGCTTTTAACCACGAAGTCGAGTACCTTCTTCGATGTGATTGTTGCCAATGGTTCTGTCTCGGCCCACTTGGAAAGTAGTCGATGGCTACTATGGCATAACGGACTCCGCCCTTTCCAGTGGGCAGGGCGCCCACCAGGTCTATTCCCCAGATAGCAAACGACCAAGGGGTCGAGATCATCCTTAGCTCGACTGGAGGAGCTCGGGCAACTACAGCGAATCGCTGGCATTTGTCGCACTTCTTCACGTATGAGATCGCATCTTTGGACAGATTTGGCCAGTAATAACCTTGCCTGAGAACCTTTAAGGCCAGGCTTTGCCCCCCAGTGTGGTCTCCGCAGAATCCTTCGTGAATTTCCTGCAGGATGGCTTTCGCCTCTCCTGGAAGAACGCACTGGAGGAGAGGAAGGGAGTGCCCACGTCGGTACAATAACCCATCAACTATTGTATATCTAGGGACTTGATATAGGACTCATCGCGCATCGTTACGTCCTTCAGGCAGCTTGCCCTCGACGAGGTACTCAAGAATGGGGGTCATCCAGGTCGGCCTGGCGTCGACCATCTCGACCTCCGCCCGATATCCTTCTATACTTGGCTTTTCCAAGAATTCTATTGGTACCAACCTCAGGGTCTCCGTCTCTCCCGAGGTGGCGAGTTTGGCAAGAGCATCTGCATTGGTATTCTGTTCTCGAGGAATCTGTTCGATTGATCCTCGCTCAAATGCGGACAGCTCGGCTTTTACCTTTGCCAGATAGGCGGCCATCTTGGGTCCCCGCGCCTGATATTCGCCCAGAACCTGGTTTACCACGAGCTGGGAGTCACTAAAGCACTGGACGGAGCTCGCCTTTAACTCATTGGCTATCCTCAACCCGGCTAACAAAGCTTCGTATTCCGCCTCGTTGTTGGAGGCCTTGAACCCGAACCTTAGCGCCCAGTGGAACCTATGTCCCACGGGGGATATCAGAATGATTCCGGCCCCGGAGCCGTTCTCGTTGGATGAACCATCTACAAAGATCTTCCACAATGATTCGGGCGAGGAGAGCTGAGATGAGCCTTCTGATGGATCCTCCTGGAATCCCGTGCACTCTGCCACGAAGTCGGCCAAGGCCTGACTTTTTATAGAAGTTCGTGGAGTATAGAAAATCTCGAACTGACTGAGTTCAACCGCCCACTTTAACAAACGTCCCGATGCTTCAGGTTTTTGCAAAACCTGCCTTAGAGGCTGATCGGTCATGACGTGTACCGAGTGGGACTGGAAGTACAGCCTGAGCTTTCACGAAGCCGTGATTAGGCAGAATGCCAGTTTTTCCATCAGTGGGTATCGTGATTCTGCCCCGAGGAGTCTCTTGCTGATGTAATAGACTGGCTTCTGAACTTGGTCCTCTTCTCGTACTAGTACGGCGCTAGCCGCATCCTCAGTGACGGCCAGGTAGAGGAAAAGAGGCTCTCCCGCCTTGGGCTTGGATAGCACGGGCGGTTCAGACAGATGTGCCTTCAGGTCGAGGAATGCGCTTTCGCATTCTACTGTCCACTCAAACTTCTTGTTTCCCCGGAGCAGGTTGTAGAAGGGCAAACACTTATCGGTTGACTTGGAAATGAACCGGTTGAGTGCTGCCACTCTTCCTGTGAGGCCTTGGACATCTTTCCGCGACCTGGGGGAAGGAAGCTTGAGCAGTGACCTGATCTTGTCGGGGTTTGCCTCAATTCCTCGGGTATTAACTATGAACCCCAGGAACTTCCCGGATGCAACCCCAAAAGTGCATTTCTGGGGATTGAGCCTCATGCCGTATTCCCGCAGTATTTTAAAACATTCTTCCAGGTCGGAAACATGGTTGTCGGCAGTCTTTGACTTGACGAGCATGTCATCGACATACACTTCCATGTTTTTTCTGATCTGGTCCGAGAACATTCTGTTTACTAGCCTTTGGTAGGTAGCGTCGGCGTTCTTCAGACCGAACGGCATGACCTTGTAGCAATAGACATTAGTCGGGGTCATGAAGCTGGTGTGTTCCTGATCCGCCGGATTCATCGCGATCTGATTGTAGCCTGAGTACGCGTCCATAAAGGACATGAGCTCGTGCCCCTCCGTGGCGTCCACCAGCTGGTCGATCCTTGGCAATGGAAAACAATCCTTGGGGCAGGCCTTATTCAGATCGGAGAAGTCAATGCAGGTCCGCCATTTCCCGTTGGGCTTCGGAACTAGCACGGGATTGGCGACCCAAATTGGAAATTTGGCTTCCCGGATAAAGCCACATTTTTTTAGTCGGGCTACCTCTTCTTCTAGGGCTTCAGCTCGAGTTGTCCCTAGGGCTTCTAGGGCTTCGGAAGGCCGAAGGTCGGGTTGTCCCTAAACGCCTTTGCTTCTGAGACTTGGCGGGAACGCTTTTATCCAGATGGAGCGTGTGCATGATGACACTCGGGATAATTCCTACCATGTCCTCGTGCGACCATGCGAATACATCTAAACTAGCCCGGAGGAACGTAATCAACTCCGCCTTCCTCTTGCTGCAGAGGTTTTTCCCGAGCTTGACCGTCCATGACGGATTTTGTGGATCAAGGTTCACCTCCTCGAGCTCCTTAATAGCCTGGAGCTCGGACCTATCTTCGCCTATTCGGGGGTCAATGTCCTCACTAAGGGTGACACTTTCCCCTTGGGCGTTTTGAGGTTTTTCAATCTCAGGAGCCACCAAGGGCTCCTGGGATTCCTCTTCACTCAGAATGGCCATAGCCAGCTGCCCGGGTTTATATTTTCCCTTCATGGAAATGCTGTAGCATTCCCTGGCAGCGAGCTGATCGTCCTTGATGGTGCAAATTCTTGTTGAAGTAGGGAATTTCATGGCGAGGTGTCGAATGGAAGTGATAGCCTCGAAAGCTATGAGCGTAGGTCGGCCCAAAATGGCGTTGTAGGCAGCGGAGCAGTCAATGACCACGAACTCAAGTAGTTTAGAGACTGTCCGAGATTCTTCCCCTAGGGTGATCACCAGCTCGATCGTCCCTGTTGATGCCAATACTTCTCCCGAAAAGCCATACAGCATCATGGAGGTCGCCTTTAGGTCGGCGACAGTCAGACCCATCTTCTCTAAAGTGGAGCTGAATAAAAGGTTCACCGAACTCCCGTTTTCCACCAGCACCCTTCTGACTTTCCGATTGGCGAGCTGGACTGTTACAACCAACGGATCATTGTGGGGGAGCTGGACATGGCCTGCGTCTTCCTCCGTGAAAGTGATCGGTTGCTTCTCTAATCGTTGCTGTTTTGACTGACGCTGCTCCGGGATGAACTCCACTCCGTTGTGGGCCTTTAATTCATTCACATATCTCTTCTGGGCGCCTCTGCTCGTTCCAGCCATGTGCGGTCCTCCAGAGATGGTGGATATCTCTCCTCCGACCATGAGAGGAGGGACGTCCTGATCTACCCGAGGCCCGGGCTGACTGGCTGGGACTTCCGTAGCGGGTCGACTTGTTGGGACCCTGTTTCGTGAGTATTGCGCCAAGGGGCCTGCTCGAATGAGAGTCTCGATCTCATCTTTGAGATGCCTGCAATCGTCGGTATTGTGGCCGACGTCGTTGTGAAAACGACAGAATTTGGAAGTGTCTCTCTTTCCCTTGTGGTGTTTCAATGGTTCCGGCCTCTTCCAGGGGACCCGAGTAGAGTTGGCCAGGAAGATACTTTCCCTGGACTGGGTGAGTTTGGTATATGTCGCGAACATGGGCTTAAACTTGTCTACAGACTTATTCTTCTTTTGGCCTTGCTGATTGTTTTTGCCATTTCCCTTTCTTTTGCCTCCACCCGGTTGGTTGTTCTGTATGGCGCCTGGGGTCGCTGCCACGACCTCCGTCCCTACTTCGGTGGGCTGGTCGGGAACCTGGCTGGTTCCCGCGGCTGAGGCTTCTACTTCTTCCAAGTTTATCCACTCTTGGGCCCTATTAAGGAATTCGTTAACCGAGCTGACTCCCTTCCTCTGTATATCCTACCATAGGTCTCCTCCGACAAGGATTCCGTTTCTAATTGCCATGAGCTTGGAGCTATCATCCGCGTCCCTAGCTCGGGCAGCGAAGTTCGCGAATCTGCTCAGGTAGGCCTTCAGCGTCTCGCCGGGCTGCTGTCTCACATTGGCCAGGGAGTCGGCTTGAACCCGGGCGGCCTGGGAGGCGCGGAAGGCCCTTTTGAAGTCGGCTGAGAAGGCCTTCCAGGAGCTGATTGACTGTTTTTTACTTTGCTTGAACCACTGTCGAGCAGGTCCGGTTAGTGTGGAGGGGAAGATCAAGCATCTCAGCTCCAGGCCAATATTATGCGCCATCATTAAGGTGTTGAACATCCCTAAATGGTCCGACGGATCTCCGTCCCCGTTGAACTTTGATAAATGAGGCATACGGAAACCAGGTGGGTATGCCGTCGCTGCTATGTTGGGGGTGAAGAGTTCCATCTCGTCTCCCGAATCATATTCGTCTTTTTCCTTTTCTGATAAGAGCATCTTCATCAGTTCCTCCATCTGAGTGAGGCGCTCGAGGGTTTGATCCTGAGATCCTTGGTTATTCCGGGGCATTTCAGCAACTCCGGATCCATTGTACATATTAGGCGGGTTATTGCCCCTCCTATCTTGAGATAGGTTATTTGGGACATTCCCTCCATTACGTACTTCGGATCGGGCCCCCCCTGAGCGAGCCTGACTACCATCTCTAGCCCTGTCCTCTCTATGAGAGTTGAGGTGATCTCGAAGGTCGCCTCCCTGGGTGGTCTGGTGGCTTTGTGCCGAACTTAGTCGCTGACGTAGATCTCCTCCAGAGAGATCACTCCGGCGACTATCGGTCCAATGACTCCTGCTGGACAGACTTGGAGTCCGTCTTTGGTGGTGAGGACCTGGGCTTTCTTCCGGCGCCCTGCTACGCCGGGAAGGTCCCGCTGATGGTGGGTTTCTCCTACTACTCCCGTAAGCTGGGATGTCTCGGACGGGCCGAGGAGGAGACGGATATCTAATCGGAGATGGAGGATGCCTGACTGGAGAAGCGATCCTGGTTCCATCTGGATGGATCAAATTTGGTGGGGGCCTTTCGGCCCTGCCAGCTTGCTGGTCCCGCGCCGGGCGACCTGGACGAGGTGCAGGACGATCTTCGGGGACGGGCTGACGTCTTTGGCCCTCCTCGGATCTCCTCCGGGAATTTCCTCGAGCTCTCCTGGGCGTCCTCATGGATGGTTGAGAGCTAGGAGTTGACGTCCTAACTGAACGGCTGTATTGCTATTGTCTGGTCCCAGGCATTTCCCCGAAGTTTACGTCTCGATGGTCCGATGAAGGGGTGGAGTTGGCTGCTGGAAGTCTATCCGAACGTCTATGCCTGGACCGACTACCCCGGCGAGACTTAGGAGCCTCACCTTGCCTCTCTCCAACGTTAGCGTTGGTTGTGAGAGGGGGTAATCGGGCCAGGATATCCTGGATTTGCCGACTAGCCGTGGCCAACTGGCTCCTCAGCTGAGCGTTCTCCATCTCCACCGCAGTATAATAACACGGGTTCGGATTAGGTGGCCGGGGCGCCGAACTACCCGTATCGTCTTGGCCCGCTGGCTGCTTTCCTGGCCGCTGCTGGACTTCAGGAATTTGTTCATCAGGGATGGCAATATGATGAGCCTCCTGCCCATCATGCTGTTCTGTCTCGTTGCCATGCCTGGATCGAGTAGTCACCATATTTGGATGTTTGTGGCAGCACTAATCAAACTTGCTCTCAATGAAAGCACCAAACTGTCGACGCAGTTCTTCGCCAACAGGTAATTAAGAGAAGAAGAGAAAGGGATTACTGCTGAATATAGAACCGTCACTGATATAAAATCTTAGAGAATGAACTAGGTGACTCAAGGAACTTTTTTTAAGTGGTTCAAAGGTTAAAATCCTTCTACTCCACTAGTCAATATTATTGATATCCTCTAGGTATCTGGTTACAAAGCATATATCTATTCAGAGACTATTTTTTCCAACCCTTATCAACTCCCAGGTTCTCCATATTTATAGGAGAAGGCACCTGGAAGTTGGTAAGGAGGTCATCCCGTGATCTTATTATTTGTCATATCAACTCTGTGACATTCATGATTAATTCCTAAACCTGACACATAAGTATGGTCAAATCGATAGGTAAGAAGATAATGGGCCGCACGGCCCAACCCAACCGTGGGTTTCAGAACATGCACGTTCCTGCTGCGTGTCTGAGAAGTCAGGGAGATATCGGACACGTGATGTCAGATATATGCACGTTTATCTTGCGTGTGTTGACTTTACAGAGGGTCAGAGCTCCGTATATAGCTCGTACCACGAGCTTCTCCCCTGACCCGACCTTCGGCCTTCAGATTCTTTCCCCCAGTCCTGGGCAACCTTGGCGTGTCCTTAGGGATTGCTCAAGCTAATAAGGTACGACCTCGAAGCGGGAGCTCCGGTCTTGGGGATGTTCACTGACTAATCACGATTAGTCAGTAACTCGGCCTACTAATCAGCCCGTGGGAAAATCAGGGCGTACACAATTCCTATTCTTTTTCAAGATATAAGATCTCAATCTATATGTAGGTTTTCTACATTTCTGTGATACACTTGAACATAAAGAAGGCATTAAACATGGAAACCTAATTACTACACAAGTCATACAGGTACTTTCGTCCAATATGCAACCTATGTCTATACAATGATAGCATATTCAATTCTCATCTTTCAAATTTTGAATCAAAACCATTAAATCAAGTAAATAGTGATCAAGTATTTACTAGCATTAAACAAACATCATATAGATTAGAATAGAAAAGAAGTATCAATAGAAAAATCATTCTAAAATTAAATAGAAATTCCAGTGACTACATTAATCCCTAGATAAAAGAAATTAGTTCATAGATAACATCATGAAATTAAACTTCAAATAATTGATCATAAAAATCAACCTAATGAATTTAGATGAAACAGAAAACTAATTACAACAGCCTCTTCTAATCTAGGGGTTTTTTTTTAAAACTAAGACTCCTCTCAAAAATCGCACAAAAATGTTCTCAAATAACCCTCCAATGTTCCCAAGTGAATAGACCATTTTGTCCTTCAAAAAAATGGATAAAAAATCTAGAAAACGTGTTTACAGCGTTGTAGCGCTATGTATTGAGCGCTATAGCGCTAAAGTCAGAGCCAAAATCCCTTAAAACTTTATTCACTAGAGCTGTAGCGCCCTTGATGTAGTGTCGGGGCGCTGCTCTGCTGTTCTTGATAGCACTGTAGCACTGGCTTTGTAGTGTTGGGGCGCTACTTACAGATTCAACAACCTCCTTCCTAGCCTTCCTAGTGCTATGACGCTCCTTTAATAGCGTTGTAGTGCTATTGACAACGTCAAAACTCGCACATATCGACCCTGAAAAAACACGATTTTCTCCAACTTAACTATATTTTCTTCCACTTTCACTCATTTTCACTCTTTTCACCAACTTAGCATGGAAAACCTAAAACATGAACAAACGAACATAATTTTGCAATAAAATAATCTTAAACTAACAAAAACCATCCTAAAACTAGACCATAAACGAGTCTAAATTGTGAAGTTTGATTAGCGAAATAATAAAGTAAATAATTGATGAAATTAAAATCTCTAGTTCTTTATTTTTGAAGTTTCTACAATTATTTGCTTTCTTTCATAGTGTTATTTTATGTTTATTGCTTTTGTTATTTTAATATTTTTTAAACCAATTTATTGTTGACCAAATAGAAATAGGAAATTAATTTGTTGGTAATTAGTAAATCAATCTCCGTGGGAGCGATCTTTATTTATCACTTTATTACTTGTGTCGATTACATATACTTACATATCAATTTTAGCGAACAAACATATGTGCCTGAGGTGCTTCATGATTGTTCTCAATCACCTACTGTTGCTCTTGAGCTACCTCTAGCTACTGAGGTTATTTCACTTGCTCCAACTGTCACTCCAGATGCCATTGCACCTACTCCTAATGCATTTGTGGCACCACCTGCTGAAACAAAGTAGCCTCATTCAATTGCTTCACCTGCTGGACCTGTTCAACCTGAAATGTCTCAAGAAATTATTCATGCTCCTCCATCAAATACTCACCCTATGAGGACTCGAGCTAAGGATGGAATTTATAAGCTTAAGGCTTACACTAGCACAAATATCATCTTCATGAGCCTCTACTCCCAAAGGAACCCACCTCAGCTAAGAAAGCCTTACAAGACCCTACTTGGTTTCAATCTATGCAAGTTGAGTATGATGCACTCATGAGAAATGGTACTTGGAGCTTAGTTCCTTATGAATCTCACATGAACCTCGTGGGAAACAAATGGGTATTTCAGATTAAGCTCAAAGCAGATGGCACTTTGGACAAATACAAATCAAGGTTAGTTGCTAAAGGGTATTTGCAAACCCCTGGTATTGATTTTCAAGAGACTTTTTCTCCTATGGTTAAACCTCCTATTGATTTTCAAGTCTTCCTGAAGATATCTCCTATGAAGGGTGTCAAGCGATTTGGGAAGAAAGGCAAGCTCAGTCCCCGATTCATAGGTCCTTTTGAGATATTGGACAAAGTGGGACCAGTTGCATATAGACTAGCCCTACCGCCAGCACTAGCCGATAGTCACAACGTCTTCCACATTTCGATGCTACGCAAATATGTGTCAGACCCATCTCACGTCCTCAAGTACGATACCATAGCGCTCCAGAAAGACTTAAGTTACGAGGAACGACCGGTTAGCATCCTAGATAGAGGGATGAAGCAGTTGCGGTCCAAGAGCTTTCCTATAGTCAAAGTCCTATGGAGCAATAGTTTTGAACGCGAGGCAACGTGGGAGTTGGAAGAGGACATGCAGAGACGGTATCCGGAGTTATTTGGTAAGTAAATTTCGAGGACGAAATTCTTTTTAGTAGGGGAGAATTGTAGAGTCTAAGAACTTTACTTAGCTAATTTTTTTAGTAGTATTATAGTATGTTTAGTGTTATCTTTGTTACTATGGATTTTTGGTTCAGACCGGGAATTATTTGGACACTCATAGTAGTACTTATAGATTTTCTAAGTTTAATCTATAGTTGAAGAATATTAAGTATAACCTAAGGTTTGATTAATGTGACTGATATTAAGGATTATATTTATTATATTATAAGATTTAGACATCAACCAATAGGATTTTAAGCACATGTTATGAATGGTAATTAAGGATTAAGTATTTTTGAGGATTAAATTAAATAAGGGTAAAGTTTGAATGATATAGGGTCAGTCAGCAGCTTTGAATACGTTAAAGGCTTAGTCAAGGCTGTTTACTCCATTCAAACTTAGCTAAAAATGTGTAATTTCGTGTTTAAATATTCAGCGTGTGCCGATATATCGCAGCTATAAGGGGCGATATATCGCAGCACGTAAATACGGAAAACACGAAACGATGCACGGTCGCCTCGGGCATACTGGCCCAGGCGATATATCGCCTACAGGGGGCGATATATCGCCTCCTCCAGTATGTTTTCAAATGGTTTTGAATTCATTTCCTTTCAGCCATTCAAACTCCTTCAACAGTCCAGCATCTTTTGAACGAGTCTTCAGCCTCTGCTGAACGATTATTCAAATGATTTTCACCTAAAAAGCCATTATTTTTATTCAAGTAAAATCAAGATACTTTCATTCCCAAACTCCATAAATAGGACCTAGTACCCAGCCATTATTCACCATTTGCTCTAAGTTCAGAAGCTGCTAGTGTTAAGTGAGTGTGAGAGTGTAAACACTTGGTTTGGGGAAAAACTATAAGCTTAAACATCATAAGCTTATCAAACACTTTGGGAAGTGAGTTCTATAGTATTTCGGTGGAGGTTAGATTGATCTTGCAAATCTTTGAGGTAAACCCGAAACTCTATTTCATGTTATTTCCTTTCTCAAAACCTTCTACTCAGTCCCCTAACCTCATTCTTATTTTGGTTAGGGAATCCAAGTTCTTAAGCATATAAGTCGGTAAGTATGTTCTTTTATGGTTTAGTCTTTCCATCTCTTTCATTTCATCTCCTTTCTTTAGACTCACTCTTTCTTATGGTTTTAGGAGTGTTCCAAAAAGTCCCAACTCAGTCCATTATATCCCGGTAACTTTGGTAAGGAAAATAGGCTAGAATCAATATGTTATGTGCTTATGTTATCTATATGTTTAATGTTATTAAATGTGTTATGATATGTATATATGTTTGCAGGCTTGGGCATATGACCCATATGACTAACAAGACCCCAAATGGGTTATGGGCATATGACCTACTTAGCTAGTAGGACCCCACTAATCCCATGGGCATATGCTTGTTTAGTCTATGGGACCCCAAGTAATAATGGCCATTATAATAAGTGTATGTTATATGTATTATGTTAAGTCTTTATGTTTTCTTATGAAATTATGTATATGACTATGTGTTAGATTTTCCTTGCTGGGCATTAGGCTCATTCCTTTTTGTTTTATGTGCAGGAAAATAAGCTTTAGAGGCGGTAAGATTCGTGACGCTTGGAGGATGTGTATCGATGATGAATGGAGTCAAGGGTCCGAGCGTTATTCGATTCGAGGATGTAGTCTCATTTTATGTTTTCTATGGTTTTATGTGTATTTTCCGCACCAATGATGTAATGTCTTTTATTTTAAATCATCTTTTGTTTTAAAGACAATGGGATCCCATAATCCTTCTTAGTATTCTGTTTATTTGTAAATAACTCTTATTTTGCAAGTTACTCAATAAATTATGGTATTTTCATAAAAATGTAAGTTTTATGTATAGTTTCGTTAATGGTCTAAATAGTCTAGATTAGTGGGTCATTACAAGTTATTAGCCCCATTATTCTAAGAAACCTTAACGAGTAAATCAAAAGATCCAATAAACACAAACAAGAGTTCATGAATACTTAGGATTTAGACTAATCTACAAATGATCATCTATTATGATAAGAATTAAATCTTTATGTCAAACGACAAGTTTATAAGGATAATTAATTCTCATCGGTCATGTCATATATAATCTCTATTATATACAACACATTTACTAAGATGTTTATCCACATCAGTAATCCGAATCTAGATCACCTGCATCCTGTCTGCTTAGTAAACCGCACTAGTAACCATTCATTGAAGATTCCATACTTTAATATGTTACTTACTATTTTATTCATTATATATGATTTTAATTCTCTCATACTAATACAAGATCATATTCTCATGAATGAATGCATAATTTTCTTGATATTATTATATAATTAATTCAAACAATAATTATAACATTCAAATATAATAAAATTGTACTTTTATTTAAATCAATAAACTATCTTTACATACTTTTAGGGCATTAATCCTAACATCATGCTCTTTTCCTAAAAAAAATTCCTATAATTGAACTTTAAAGATTTAAGACATAATTTACTCAATTGAAATGTTATGTTTACAACGCTAACAAATTCGAGTGAATCATAACGAGTTACCAAAATTTTGAAGGAAAAATTACAAAATCCACCCAAAAAAATAGGTGTGTCAAAATATTGGATGATTCTCCTTTCTTTCTCTTTTCTTTTTCCATGTGGTACCAACACCAACATCGATTGACATGCTCTGCCCAATTGTGTTAATCAGTGCTGAAGCCATCAACTCTCAAGTCCTATCACCCCACTTGTCGCCAACCAACATAAGTGTGGAGACAATGAAAAACATGTTTTATGCAATATTGCATTTTTGTCAACCTTGTTTACCTATTTACTATAAAAAAAACCCATTATCTTTTTAATAATAATTTTTTTTTTGAAGTGATGATGGGACCCACTTAAGTTAGAGACCACACTCCTTTCCGCCTCTCCCTGAGTACTCTCTTCCTCTTCTCTTTCTTTCCTTATCTCTCCCACAACAGTTCACAGAAAATACCAAATTAGACCACCGTTGGAACTCTACTTTTGACAGGTGCCAGAGATGCAGCACCACTGACCGACGACAATAACAACTCCCAAGTTTGGTGGCAATTGGAGCTAAGACGTGCCCAAACGGAAGCTCCGAAGTTTTGCTGTCAAAACTTTGAGGCGATATGACAACCAACTTTTATGTCTGTTTGATGATTGGTTGATACAATTGGAATCATCGTCGCAAAAGGAACATTGTCCACCAAACCATTTTGGAAGGGAGAGATTTTTGGATCTCCGCCCTTTTGGAAGCATTTTTCGGCGACACCGGTGGTTGTTTGGACAAATGAGTTGTACTTCCTTGATGTACTCATCGAGAAGATCGTTTTGATATATAGAAAGTTAGTTTTCTTTACTGTTGTCACAGCAATGCCACCGGCCACCGCGAATTTCCATTGTTCACAAATGTGAGATTTTTTACTGTTTTTGAATGGTATCACGCTATGTGTCATTGGACTCGGTTTGAAGAGTGCATTATGATGATAATAATAATTGTTTGTTCAATTGAGAATTGTAGGACAAAGTGACTTTGAAGTGGATTAAGCTACTTGGAACCTAGAAATAGGGGGATTAGTAGCGTCTCTTTATACAGAGGAGGATAGTGATTCTAAGGAAGTATGGACTCAACTTGATTATTAGATTGTTTTTTATGTGTTGGATAACATTAGACATATTCCAATTTTCAAATGTTTTATAAAATTGGAATATGTGTAATGTTATTTAACACATAAAAAACAAATACAATAATCAAGTTACCGCTATCATTTGTCTAAAAAGATGCTCTTAAGTCTCCTATTTTTAGGTTCCAAGTAGATTAGTCCACTTCAAGTTACTTGGTCCTAAAATCCTCAATTGAATAAACAATTATCATCATTATAATGTATTATTCAACGTATATAGTTAAATGACACAAACCATGATACCATTTAAAAATAGTAAAAAAAATTATCACCTCAGCTACGCGTAGTGATGGTTCGTGGTGGCCCGTGGCGGTGCTCTGGTAACAATGACTGAAATTGACATTCTATATATCAAAACGATCATCTTGATGAGAACATCAGAGAAGTACAACCCATTTGTCCAAACAACTATCAATGTCGCCAAAAAATGCTTCCAAGGGGCGGAGATCCCAAAATCTCGCCGAAGAAAAATAGCGAGTTGGTCGAAATGGTTTAGTGGACAACTTTCCTCTCACGGCGCTGATTCCAATGATACTAACCACTTGTCAAACGAACGTTGAAGTTGGTTGGAATATCACCTCAAATTGACATTCTATATATCAAAATGATCATCTTGATGAGTACATCACATAAGTACAATCCATTTGTCCAAACAACTATCAATGTCGCCAAAAAATGCTTCCAAGGGGCGGAGATCCAAAAATCTCGCCGAAGAAAAATAATGAGTTGGTCGAAATGGTTTAGTGGACAACTTTCCTTTCGCGATGCTGATTCCAATGATACTAACTACTTGTCAAACGAATGTTGAAGTTGGCTGGAATATCACCTCAAAGTTTTGACGACGAAGCTTCAGAGCTTCTATTTTGGCACGTCTTATTTCCAATTACCATCGAACTTGGGGTTGTCGCCATTGCTGATCAGTGGTGCTGCAGCTCTGGCGTGTGTTAGAAATGAAGGTAGGGTGGTGATCCGATTTGGTGCTTACCGTGAGCTGATGTGGGAAAGAAAATAGAGAGAGAAAGAGAAGAGGAAGAGAGTAGTCGGGGAGAGAAAGGGGGAAAGAATGAGTGTGGTCTGACTCTCTGACTTAAGTGGGTCCCACCACTTAAAAAAATTATATTACTAAATAAAACAATGAATTTTTACATTTACAACTCATTTTATACAACATAACATTTCTATACAGTTTAGTTACAAAATGTTTAACTAAATTTATAAATTAGTTATGTAAATCTTTGTTACGTATAAACAAACAATTCATTCTTTAGCTAAGAATTAGTCTTTTAATATATTGTTTACAGAAATATATTTCTGTAGTTTTTTTTATTTTTTATATAAATTTGTTACAAAATTGCTGGTATCTATTTACGATTTTGTCTTCCCTATTTTAGTAAAAAAATAATACAAATATTTTTTGTAATTATTTTTTCCAACCATATATATTTTTACATTTTTTAGTGAATTAGATTTTCTTTTTAGATTTCCCAACCTTTTAATGTATAAAGAATAGCTACTAAATTTTCTTATAAAGGTTACATTATTATATATAAAAATATGTATAACTGTACGTCTTTTGTTCAAGGATATCACTATATAAGTCATGCTATAGTTTGTAAAGCTTTTTACATCATCATAACTTGTCATTGTCAAAGACCAATAGATTTCCATCGAAAAACAAAAACTGAAAGAAAAAAGAAAGAAAGAGGTAACCATGGCGTCCAATCGACTCGACAAAGCAGCCATGTTGTTTCAAGAGGAATTTGAGAAGAGGTTCGATAGTGAGTTCGAGAGGTGGAAGAAGTACATCCTGCCATTCTCCTATGACGTCATCTTACATGAACCTGTCAAATGGTCATCTCTCACCGTTCATTGGTCCCCAACACCCTCCTCCGCCGCCTCATCTCAGGCAAAGCTCCTTTACGGCAACTTTATTCCGGCCCCAGGCGACGCCCTTCTCACTTTCGCCGACGTTGACCTTATCACTGAGCGAGTCAGTACTTTCTAGTTCATTATATTCATGCATAAGTGCAATTCATATTTATATGATATCTTCTTTTATATCAAGAATAACAATCTTGCATTAATTTACGTAGGTTAAGAAATCCCAGAAGTTATTTGTGGAGGGTATTGGTCGTAAAAGAGATATGGTAGGCAGAGCACGTTTCATGCCGCAGCAAGAAAAGATTATCGGAGTGAAGATGAGAAGAATGAATCTGGATGATGTTGATGAGGTGTTGGTGTTTGATTCTACCAAATTTACTTTGCAAGATGATCAGAATTATAAGGTTGCTCAGCCAGAACTAAGATTGATCGGTTCAGGGCTCATGAACCTTGGTCTTTCATGGAGCCCCTTTAATGAAGGTTGCATTTTGAGTGGCTCGATTGATGACATTACTTTGTGGGACTTGTCTGCTTTGCCTCATCATCTTCATAGAACAATTTTTCCAATCCATGTTTTTAAGGTACGTACGTTCGTAAGTACCTATCTATGTGTATATTTACTTAATTAATTAATAACTATTTGGGTTCTTGTATATAACAAATCTTTATTATGTATCAGGAAAATGGAAAAGTTCGAGACGTACAATGGCATAGCTTGAACAAGGATTTATTTGGATATGTGAGCGATAAAGATGGAGTGGTTGTAAAGGATTCACGCTCTAATCAAATCAAGTTTCTGATCAAAGATGATCATGAGGTCATATATATATATATATTGATCAATTATATATATATATAATTGATCAACTAATGTATAATACATATTTTGAATTAATTGGTCATCTATCATATATGGATCTTTAATTTTCTCACTTGTATCCTTTTTTTTTATGATCTTATAGCATACAAATATATCTTTTAATCCATACAAAGAATGGCTTTTGGCCACTGGATCAGCAGAAAAAACGGTTGATTTATTTGACATGCGGATGCAACGAGAGAAAATGTTGAGCTTCTGTGGTCATCAGTATGCTAAGCTATACGATTAGTTTAATCATACACAGACAAATAATTTTAATTGTATATTTGCATTAACGTTACCTTTTTATTAATTTGCAGATGTGGGGTGGCTCGGGTTGAGTGGGATCCAAACCATGAAGATATATTGGCTTCTGCTGGTTTAGATGGAGCAGTGATTCTTTGGGACCAGCGTAGGTTTGGGCGTGTAAAGGATAAGTGTGCAGTAGAAGATTATTATAAGAACGATCCATCTGAACTAATGTTTCGTCATGCTGGTCATACAGAGTGGTTAAGAGATATCTCGAGGAACAAAAATGTGCCATGGCTCATCTCTAGTGTGGCCGAGGACCAAACTCTTCAGGTCTGGAAAATTGCTGAATCTGCTATGCATGTGAAAATCAATAAAAAAAGAAAGAAAGATTATCTCACTTCATCAAAATCGTACAGCATCTTCAAACGCAACCGTTTGGCCTTTGCTGTAATCTTTAGAAAGAAATCTCATGGTGTTGTAATTACCAGCTCCATTTTGCACATGCAAGTGTAAGAGTACAAATTTCTTTTAGATGTTTTACCTTTATAGCTTTCTGTTTGCATTGCAAAATTGCTGTATCTGCTGTGACTAGTGAATATGAAAGAAGCCTAAAGAAAGCCAAACTCACTACTTAATAAAGAGTATATCCACAAATGACAGATTCATTAGAACTTGGAAAACTTAATAATTTGTGTGCGAAATGAAATCATGTTGTCTTTTAACAAGTTCATCGTCCATGAGAAAAATATCTTTCATACTTGAGAGAACAAATTTCTCTTATTTTGAATTCTCTTCTACTCTACTTTGTGAACAGTGGCGTAAACGAATTATATATCTTTTCGTGATTTCGCTTGACATTTTGTACTCTCTATCATCTTTTTTTTTCTTTCTTATAATTTCATCAAGGTATAAGTTCATAACAATAATACCAAATTATTATCCTTTGAGTTTTGTTTAATTTTTTTTATATTCTATAAAATCAAATCAAATCAAATCATATTTATATACTTTATTAATTATTATAAAATACTTCATTGCGTTTAATTTTGTTCATAATTCATTATTATTATTATTATTATATACTTATTTATTTAGAATTATTTTTATATTTCTTAATATTAAAAAAAATCTTAAAATTCATCTTATTTAAATTTAACATATAAGATAATTTATAAAGAAAAACATGATTTCACCTTTTAAATTAAAATCTATAAAACATTATTAGACATTATTCTTTTTCACATAAAGATATATTTTTTTTTTCTTTTTCTTTTTGAAGTAATTTATTTAAAGTGTTATTTTTTCCATATTAAAATAATTACCAACTCTTTAAATAAATAAAAAATTGGTAAATATTTGTTTCAAGAAAAAATGTCCCAAACAAAAAACACAATTAAATCATAATATTTTTGGGCTACAAATCTGAATGTTAAACAACATAGTATTACTAAATTTTCTTTATCAAAATATTACATTATGTATATACAACGTTTTTCTTCTGTTGAAAGATGTCAATATATAAATCATGCTAGTTTGTAAAGGTTTTTACATCATCATATATGGTGTACCCGAAAAATATGAGCTGACTTATCTAGTTCGTAATACAGAATAATGGTAGATACATTGGTTAAACATACCTATCGTATGACAATTACAATACATATTCTTTGGTTAAGGTCAAATACGAATTAAGTGTTTGACTAAGCTTGCAGTTTAATGTCATAGATATTCCAATCAAGTTCGAAGCGAGGTGTTGCGATGGAAGTTATCTATCGTCTTGGTAGCTCCTCAGGTCGTATGAATACTACAACAAAATAGTAGTTTAATGGCTATATGGGGGAGATATTATAGACATTTAATGTCTCCCCCCATGGGAGACGTTGTTGGAGGAGCCATCATAAGTGGCCCTACGATGACTCTTGTAATGTCTTCCTAATCAGGGACCGTTACACTGTGTACTTTAAATAGTGCTAGACTTGTTAATCAAGTCCCTTGGTTATAAATGTGTAACTAAGGTTAGTGACAAGGGTTAGGGTTAAAAATTTTGGTCAAAGAGAAACGTTGACTTTTCATTTAAAAGTTTAGTATATACATGGGATCAAATATAACATAAACAGACGTTTAAAATGGTTATATACAAGTCCAAAATACAAGCCAAGCCGACCTAGGCGGCAAAATAGGGGATACAACCCTAGTTCCTCCAAGATAACCCCGATCGTGGTGGTCGAACAGCCGCATATGTACATGCCTCCACCGAAGCTCTCCAACTCATGGCTGGTCCAACTTCCCTTTCCCTTTACTTGCACCACATAGCACCCTTGAGCCGAGGCTCAGCAAGAAAACTTAACATGTGCATAAACAGTAAATAGAGATTCCAAATTCACATCTAGCATGCCCAACAGTAATAACCTACTCATGCATGCATACCATTACAAATAAACAATTATAGGATCATTCTGGGGCCCGCTGTCCTGAATAGGTGATCATAGAGTCAACACGGGGCCCTATGCCCTAGCTATGTGACCATATAGTCACCCGGGCCCTTGGCCCTTAGCTCTGAGTAACTAGCCATAGAGCTAGTCAAGCGCTTTGGTTCTTTCCAAACGACCATAGGGTCGGCCAACGTAATCATACGTCCCTGATTAGGCCTAAGCCTCTCGACCAGCGCATAGCGTGCTATTGTCGTCCTTGACTAATAAGTCAATGCCTTAACCAGATATTCAGACAACCAGATAAATAGATAACTAGACACAGATAACCATACCTCAAACAATACAAGTATGCATACATATTAATCATATATCTCAACCGATTAAATATAAACACAATATTAACTATGTTCCTTAACGGGGTCGAGCTCTAATTACGCAGATAATGCAAACAAGCGTATACCATTTAACAATTATCCAGATACAGAGCATTCAAGCATGCATAATCAACAATCACAATCATAATCTTAATCATGTTCATTCTCAGGGGCCCGAACCCTATTCATAATTAAATTTAACAACCGAGCCAAGTCCTAATCACATATATCATGTATTGGGTGCAGTTTTCTTACCTCAGGTCTGAGTGCAATGTATAATAAGAATGACCCGAGCACGATCCCGATTCTAAGCCCCTAGCGGTAACCTAGTCACGACCATAATATAGAATACCATCAATAACGAGCGAATAAAGGCTTACGAACCGAGTCCTAGCCTCCGGGATGTCAAATTCTAATAAATCGGGCAGTAGAATCGATCCCGATCCCGATCCCTTAGGTTTGAGTTCCTGTCACCCAAAACCTAAATTGGCCTATCTCACCTATGCGCATCGCGACGCGCCTCAAGTTAGAATGCCCCTACGACCACAAACCCAAGGAAACGCGCCACGATTTAGCCCTGAAGGTTCGCGGCGCACCTAGGCAAAACTGAATACCCCAGGCCCTGAGTTCCTTAACTATGTTCCTCCAGTTCCAATTCCTCATTACTCAACACATGAGTCTCGTCTAACACATGTTTCCTCAACATGGAAATATGAAATACATTGTATACGGCCGACGGTGCCGAAGATAAGGCCAATCTATAAGCCACTTGATTGATCTTTTCCAGGATCTCGAACGGTCCTACAAATCTAGGGCTCAACGCATAGTCTTCCACTTACCATGGTGAGACTCTAAGGAAAACATAGTCTTCCACTTGGAACTCCATGTTCCTGCATTTCAAATTACCATAACTTTTCTATCTATTGAGAGAATTGAGCATCCGTGCTCCAATTTTTCAATAGCTTCAATGGTCCTCTGAACTACCTCAGAACCCAATTACTTTTTCTCTCACCCTATTTTATCTCACTGAATGGGCGATCTATACTTCCTACTGTACAACATCTCATGAGGTGCCCTTCCAATAACTGGATAACTCTCTCTGATTTACCATCAGTCTGAGGATAATAAGTTGTATTGAACTCTAGCTGTATATTCATCGCCTACTGCAACCTTCCCCAAAACTTGGAAGTAAATACAGGGTCCCTATCCAATAGGATAGACCTCGATATCCCCTGAAGGCATACTATCCCTCTCACAGAGATATGCATACTGTCAACTATATTATTCAACCTTACTGGTAAGAGTGAGCTGACTTTGTATATCGGTTCATAATAACCCAAATTGAATCACGCTGACCCACTATCCTTGGCAACCCCCATCACGAAATCCATCGTGATGTCCTCCCACTTCTACTCTAGAATACACAAAGGCTATAATGGCCTTACTGGTTTTTGATACTCTGTCTTGACTTGCTAATAGGTTAGACACTTTGCCACGTATTCAATTATGTCCCTCTCCATCCCAGGCCATCAATATACAGTTTCAGATCCTGGTACATCTTCATGGTGCCTGGATGAAGAGAATAAGGGGTAGTATAAGATTCATTTAGAATCTTCAGTTTAATCCCAGTGTCCATCATAATACCCATCCAATCTTTATATCTTACTAACTCAAGCATGACACTACATAGTCCTTAGCTAATCCATCTTTGACATTCCCCTCAATCCTTCCCATATGTGGGTTACTCAACTTTTTTCTTTTGATCCTATCTACAAGAGTAAACTCAAGCGTAATGTTGGCCAACTGGCCCACCAGTAACTCTACTATAGTTCTGGTCATTTTATTCAAGTGACGTGATGCATAGACAATCACATTTTCTATCAATGAGTTAACAATCCTCAAGAACTCTGTTCATCTATCCATAAAATAACTGGGGCATTAGTCAAACCCAAAAGACATGACTCAGCACTCCTAGTTCCCATATCTGATATAAAAGGCAGTCTTCTGCATACCCTTGTCCCTGATCCTCAGTTGGTAATAACCAGATCGAAGATCCACCTTGGAGAATATCGTCTTACTCAATAACTGAACCTTTAGTTCCTACAGCTCTGCTGAAGTCGTTCAATACAGTACCCTAGACCTGGTTCCGTCCCTGGTATCACATAACCACCGTTCTATCTCTTGGTGTAGAGGTAACCCTGAAAAACCCCTGGAAACACATCCAGAAACTCACAGACTAATCTAGTTTGTCCTAGTCCCACTGGCACGACCTAAGTGGTATCCACCACACTAGCTAAGAGTCCTATGCATCCTCCTACAATAGGTCTCTAGCTCTAAGTACAGATGTCATGAGTATACATGGTCCATGCACAGTGCCAAAAAATACAAGGGTTTCTCACCCTCAAGCCCAAGGGTTACTATCTTTTCCTTGCAATCTACCATTGCCCCATACTAGGCTAACCAATCCATATCCAAGATCATATCGAAGTCGGTCATAACCAACTCTATCAAGTCAACTGATGAGTCATTCCCCATCATAATCTAACTCATCTCTTAAAACTACCATTAGAGTATCAAATTCTCATCACAACATAACCATGTAACCTGCATATCAAGTGCAACGCCCTAATCTCTAGGGACCGTTACGATATGCATTTTAAACAGTGATAAACTCGCTAACCGAGCCATTTGGCCATAATTGTGTAACTAAGTATGATTACTTGTTTAGGGTTAAAATTTTTGGTTAAGATGCAACGTTTCACTAAAACGTTTACTGTATCCAATGGGATCCCAAAAATATAATTTAAAGGTTAATTACAATAAAATATTTACAACCAGCCGACCTAAGCAGGGAAATAGGGTTTAACCCTAGTTCCTCTTTAAACCCTCGGCCGTGGCGGTCGAGCAACCGCATATGTACACATCGTCACCAAAGCTCTCCAACTCAAGGATGGTCTAGCTTTCTTTTGCCTTTACCTGTACCACATAGCACACGTGAGCCAAAGCTCTGTAAGAAAACTCAATATGCTCATGAACAAGTAATAACATGTCACTAAATCATAATAGGCATGCCTAGCAGTAATAACCCTACTCATGCATGCAAGCAGGTATAAATAAATGTTTGTGGAGTCCTGTGCTCTGAGTAGATGACTAATAAGCCTCTCTGTGTGTAGATGACTGATAAGTCTATCTCTGAGGTCCTACACCCTCTTAGCCATGTGATGTGTCGGTCACCTTAGCCCTTTGGCTCTGGCTCTAAATAACTGGCCTTTAGACTAGACAAGTGCTTTTGTTTTTCATCGAACTTAAGGTCAGTCAAGCATTTCATGCTTATGTTGATAATGCTTATGTCAATTAGATCTAATCTTTTCAGCTTGCGTTAAACATGCTAATACCGTTCTTGACTCATAAGCCAATATCATACGACCAGTGCTCAATACTACTGTCGAACTTGACTAGTAAGTCCCAGCTTCACAGTCAATACTGACATCGTTGTCGATTCCCAACTCATAGGTCAGTTCCATTCATAAGTAAGCAATGCAACCAGGCATATATCATATGTAAAATATCCAAATGTAGGGCATTCAGCATGCTTACTCAACAATCACTAGCATAATTATGATCATGCACAATTACAGAGACTCAAGCTCTGATCAATTCCATATTCAGGATTTATATCATGCCTTAATCACATGTATCTTATGCATTACATGCATCACAAACTAGGTGCAGTTTTCTTACCTTTGGTCCAAGCACAGGTTACCAATAAATGAGCCACAAGCACGATCCTGTTTCCAAGCCCCTAGTGATAACCTAGTCACAACCATAATATAAAACCTCATCAAAATGAGTAAATAAATACTTCCAGACCCAACCCAAGCCTTCGGGACGTCGAATCCCACAAACTGGGTAGTAGGATCAATCCCAGGCCCTTAGAGTTAAGTTCCCAGGACTAAAAACCAAATATGGCAAAATTTTCCCTTAAGCGCCGCAACCCTCCAAATCCTATGCCGCAGCCCGCCTCTAGACAAAAGCTAGCCTCGACGCCCTAGAATAAGGTCGCAACCCAACCACGAACCAGCCAAAAAACCTCATTTTCTCCATTTAAAAACCTTCCAAAAACCTATCCAAACATCTCCAAATTCCAAAATCAAAGTTCCCAAACATCCTAACCAACCAAAACCAATAAAACCCAAGCTTCAATTCATTCAAAAACTCATCAAAACACAAAATCCAATCCAAGCTTAAAAACTTTAAAAACTTAGAACTTATTAAAACTTGGATTACCTCCGATTGATTTTTTTCCCAACTAAATCCTTCGACTAAAAAGCTTCTAATCTTCCCTAAAATCGCTATGCCTCGATCCTCTCTTGAATCCAAGTCTTAAAACTTAAGTTTACTTCGAAAATGCAATTGGTGTCAAAAATGGAACTTTGACGGAGAGAGAACGTATTGAACGTTCTTTTTATGTTCTGACAGGTTACTTCAAGCTTAAGTAATCTCAAGAAAATCCTAATGCTCGGGGTCCTGAAAACGCCCCCAGGGTAAAATAGTCAAAATTTCCAGAATTTCCCCCTGATCTCACTAACTCCCAATTTATCACCAAATATTTATTCCCATTACTCAATATCCCGGTAATGGACTAAATACCCCTTGACTCACTCTGAGTCAAGTATAAATCCCATTGTGACTTTCCCAGTAGCTTGCTTCCTAGGATCGCCTCATATTGAGTAACCTTAGCATAACCAAAAAATAATGATGCACCACACATATACCACATATATGCCAAATATGCCCAAAATGGCCAAAATATGAAAATTGCCCAATTAAAGAGAAATGAGCCCACATGCATATTTAATACACCTAAACATGCATATATAGTCATATTATAATATAACTCACATAATCATATAACTCCAAGATTTTCCATCATGCCCCCTAATCAAGGCCCTAAGCCTTATTAGGAAATTTGGGTCATTACAACTATCCCCTCCTTACAGAAATTTCGTCATCGAAATTTATCTGAACAGCCTGGAATATAAATTCCGCATATCTGATTCCAGTTCCCAGGTCGCTACCTCGACCTCACTGTTTCTGTATAATACCTTAATCAAAGGTACAAATTTGTTCCTCAGAACCTTATTCTTTCTGTCAAAATCTAAATTGGTTATTCCTCACAGGATAACTTATCCTCAATCTCCAGATTCTCATAACTCAACACATGAGTCTCTTTTAACCCATGTCCTCAACATGGAAATATAAAATACATTGTATACAACCGACAGTGCCAAAACTGAGGTCAACGCAAAGGCAACCTGACTGATCCTATTCAGGATTCA
This sequence comes from Humulus lupulus, assembly GCF_963169125.1. Taxonomy (NCBI): domain Eukaryota; kingdom Viridiplantae; phylum Streptophyta; class Magnoliopsida; order Rosales; family Cannabaceae; genus Humulus; species Humulus lupulus. Next base: position 18,766,929 of record NC_084793.1, read on the forward strand.
AACAGTCTTACCAATCCAGAGCTCAACTTGCCCTTATTTCCTCACCTTTATCCATGGTGATCTTCTAAGGAAGATACAATGTTCCACCTGGAACTCCATGTTCCTGAATTTTAAATCATCATAACATTTTCATTTACTCTGAGAAGTGAGCATCCAAGCTATAACCTTTTTTTAATATCCTTAATGATCCTCTGAGCTACCTCAGGATCTAGATATAACATCTCACCCATCTCATACGATGCCTTTCCAATAATTGGATAACTCTTTCTCTCATATTTACCATCAGTCTAAGGATAATAAACTGTATTAAATTCCAACTGTATACTCATCGCCTTCTGCAACCTTCCCCAAAACTTGGAAGTAATAATAGAGTCTTCATCTGATAAGATAGACCTCAAATTCTATGAAGGTGTACTACCTCTCTCACACAAAGATATGAATACTGATCAACTGTGTTACTTGTCTTTACTGATAGAAGTGAGCTGACTTAAATATTGGTCCATAATGACCCAATCCAAATCACGCTGACCCACTATCCTGGGCAGCCCCACCGCGAAACCCATCGCGATGTCCTTCCACTATGGAATACACAAAGGCTATGATAGCCTTACTGGTTTCTGATACTCTTTCTTGACCTGCTAACAGGTTAAGAACTTTACCACATATTCAGACATGTCCCTCTCCATCCCAAGCCACCAATATAAAGCTTTCATATCCTAATACATCTTTCATGATGCCTGGATGAAGAGAATAAGAGAGTAATATGGGATTCATCCAGAATCTCTCATTTAATCCCAGTGTCCATCGGATCCCGAGTCCGATCCTTATACCACAATAAACGCATACCTGACATTGCATAATCCTTAGCTAATCCAGCTAAGACATTCCCCTCAATTCTCCCATTTGTGTTTCACTTAACTATTTTCCTTTAATCCTTTCTACAAGAGTAACTCAAACATAATGTTGGCCAACTGGCCCACCAATAACACTCTAGTTCTGGTCATACTCTTCAAATAACGTGATGTTTGGACAATCACCTTTTCTTATCAATGAGGTGTCATAACAACCCACAACTGGTTCTGATCTGTAAGAAGACTAAGAACTCTTCCACAAAATACATATAATATCATGCCCGTCCAAGTAAACTCCTGTCCTCTGAGGCGCTCCTAGACCTTGGAAAATCTCGAGCTACGAGTACACTACAATACCGTCGATCAAGACGATCACAAATCTAATTTAGATAATTTTTTAATACTCTATTCATCTAATTCATCAAAACAACTCAGCACTCTTAGTGCCCTTATCTGATATAAAAACAGTCTTTTGCGTATCCTTCTCCCTGATCTTTAGCTGGTAATAACCAGATCAAAGATCCACCTTGGAGAATAACATCTTACTCAATAGCTGAGCCTTTAGTTCTTACAGCTTTGCTGAAGCCATTCAATACAGTACCCTCGTCCTGATTCCATCTCTGGCACCAATCTAATCACCATTTTATCTCTTTATGTGAAAGTAATCTTGACAAATCTCCTGGAAACACATCCAGAAACTCACACACTAATTCAATATGTCCTGGTCCCACTAGCACGACCTAAGTGGTATCCACCACACTAGCTAAGAGTTCTATGCATCCTCCTGCACTAGATCTCTAGCTCTAAGTACAGATGTCATAAGCATGATGCCAACTACTCCAAGGGTTTCTCACTCTCAAACACAAGAGTTACTATCCTTTCCTTGCAATCTATCATTGCCCCCATACTTGGCTAACCAATCTATATCCAAGATCATACTGAAGTCAGTCATAACCAACCCTATCAAACCAACTAACCATGTAATATGCGTATCAAATCTATGCCTCTCTAGATGGAACAAGCAAAGAACAACATGGCACCAAAATCCAGTCAGCACAATACAAAAATCAAAACTAGGAAGTTGACATGCCACCACTGAGGAACCAGCCTCAGCCTCAGTCTCCGACTCTGACTGCATCAGAGCAAACACTCGAGTCGGAGTCAAGGTGTCCACCCCTTTTTGCTCATCTGTCCTCCGCCCTAGGCAATCCTTCATGAAATACCCAACCATTCCACATAAGAAACATGCCTTTGCTTGGCATTCTCCCAGATGATGCCTCTTGCACCGAGCGCATTTTCGATAAGTCCTCCTGTTCTTATTCTTGCTCGAACCAATAAACAGAGGTGTTAATACTTGAGTACGACACTCTTCAGCACCCTCCTTTATAATCTCATTTCCTGTGCTCTCAACAGCAATAGCCTTCCCTACAACCTGAGCACAGGAAGAGGTTTCATGCACTTGGGCAACTCTAATGCCCTGAGCTATTATGGGATTCAATCCCTAGATAAACCTTTCCTTCCGAGCTACATCTGCGGGTATCTGTGTTCGCGCAGTGGAGGCTTGTTTCATCTCCCGGATCAATTTTCGGTGTCCCGCTTTGTTCCTCAGAAAACAGGTCCATTTTCGTGGGGGACCGCTTGATGTAAATTCGCATGAAAAGTGTTCGTGCCAATATCCTTGAAAAAATCCCAATGGCCCAGTTCGTTTACCAAGAGGTGGGTTCATTTACTTCAAGGACGCTTGGGTGACCCCCGACCTTTCAATTTCATCACGCTACACGTACGTGTTTCCCTATAACTAGTGCGTCAATATTACTCGCGCCTGACGGATTTGGAGAGAATCTCTTGGTTATCATGTTGGCAACCAAACGTCAGCGTAAATTCTGAGGCGTCCCATCTGTATGAGTGATGTCGATAAGGTAATCGAGTGGATCATTTAATATTTCTGTGTCAATTGGGATCGTCGGATGGGAATTTTTTTTAAATTTCCTTTCTTGAGCCGTTGGATCGGGATGGCGCGAATCGCGACTTGGCGAATCCACGATCCAGTACTCGAGTGGGCTAATTAAAGCCCCTGCGTAATCCGGGACCGTTAGATGGGGGAAGTCATCCTGAACCGTAGGATCGAGAAATGTGTTTTTGGCTCTATAAATACCCCTAGATTTTCATTTGCAAGTTTACGTATTCTGAACAACCAGAGTTATAAAGAGAGCTTTCTATGTCCGAATTTGTCAACGAACTTCTCCGATAACTGCTCTATTTTCGTCGATGTTTCTTCCCAACACGCCCTATTTTCGTGCCATCAATCGACAACGCAATCCCAGTTTAACCAGTAAATGAGCTCTTGTGTCACGTACGCCTGTTCAAAATAGAGATCTTGCCGACCTTATCGCTGGAAACACTACACACTCCAACACCAGCACTTTACAGTAAATTCCCTGAACCTTTATTTATGTTTCTTCATACTTGTTGTTTTGTAGTATTATATTTGTGGCTATAGGGTTATTAGAGTCGGGGCCACCATTTAGGGTGGTTTCGTGCGTAGTAGGTCTGTAGAACAAGGGTTTAGGTCGTCCTGGAACAAGCGGTAATAGGCTGACTTGGGAAAACTGAGAAAAAACTTCTTCTTCTTAGTTCCCGATCAAGATTCTGGGGATCTTTAGTGATCCTGGATCTGGTCCGGAGGGGACTCCTCCAAGCAGTTCTTAGGAGAACCCTTGTATCTTAACCATCCTTTTTGGATTTTGGTGCTAACTGCATGGTTGTTTGCTTCCTTTTTTGTTCCCAGATCACCAACCATGAGCCTTGGCGTTACTCTGCACCTGGAAGAATATGTCTAATCTGCCCCTATCATCCTGGAAGGAGACAAACCTCCCAGTTGTAACACATGGGTGATGGACAGGGAGAAAAACGAATTATGAAACTACTGGATGCTGGATGCTTTGCAGAAGCATCTGGGAGTAGAATCGACTCCCGAGCTCTTTTACAATCGGTTGGCCAAGAAGGAGGAGAAAGACCATACCAGCGTGGGTGAGTTTGAGGCCTGGAGCATGGGCCACATTAGCGCGGGAGCCACTCTCCCTCTCCATGGCTACTTCACGCGATTCCTAAAGTTTGTGGGGATCACGCCTTTCCAGCTCCTGCCCTAAGCCTATAAGATTTTTGCGGGATGGCGTATTTTTTGTGTGGAAAAGGAGATCCCGGAGCCTACCCCGGCGGAGCTACTATACTTCTACAAGTTGGAGGCGTAGCTCAACGCCAAGGATAAGACCCTAAACGGCTTCTATAGACTGAAGTCGCGTGGCAATTATCTTGCCCCTTACTGCTCCTGGAAGCACCCCCCGGATGTCAAACACTACTGGTTAATGATGTGACAGTCAGAATCCCGTGATCCGCCAAGAGAAAGACCGAGTAAAAAGCTGTGCAATCCCACATTGCCTAGGAAGGTCATGTGTGATGATTCTAAGACTGTGTAGGTATGGGACTACATGGTTGAAGATGGCTTAAATGGATTGATGGGTACTACCTATATCAACAAGATGCATCTTCTTTTCGGTAGCCCATCACTTGAGAACTCCAAAGTTAAGCGTGTTTGACCTGGAGTAATCTCAAGATGGGTGACCTCCTGGGAAGTTTTCCCAGGAAGCGTGCAAGTGAGGATAAAGCACGCTAGAAAGACTCGTGTTGGTCTGTAGGGCTAGTCGTCATTCCAGGAAGTAGCCATAGTGACGTGAGGCGTTACACATGACCTCCGAGTTCCTTTTGGAGTGGAATCCCACGTTGGTGCTGGACTTCCAGCGCTTGGGTAAGTTATCTTCCCTTTTAATCATTTTCGTTCTTTTTGTTGTCCGTTTTCGACTCACATTTTTGGATAACAGGACCATATGCCCAGACTCCTCTCTTCAAGTCGACCCTGGACCGGAAGAATTACTACGCCACTTTGAGCGCGGAGGGTCTGGACGTGGGGGACTACGTAAACACCGCGAATCTGTTAGCGGTTGGGATGTTAGCGGCCAACCAGATGATTGTGGCCCCAAGCCTTCAGGGGTTGCAATGTGAGAGGGACCTTTCCTTGAGGGAGGAGTTGACCCTCATTCACATAGAGGCCGTTGAGGCCGCAGCCCGGGCGGACGTGGGAAAGAAGAAAAACGAGTAGGCCCGCCAAACGGAGAGATCTGAATCTGAGGAGCTGGACGTACTTTTCGACGAAGCCCAGCTGAACACAGGGGCTCCCAGGGCCAGTATATCGGGGCAAGGTAATTCACCTATACTTTTAACTTAGGTTCCTCATTTCGAGGAATTAGTAAGGGATAGGCAAGTTTACTAAGGTCACTTGTTCGGGGCCGTCAGAGAAATGGGACCTCCACCCCCAATTGTCTTAGACCCGCAGACTCTCATGTACTCGTCCGGGTTCCTTCAATATGGTAACTTCTTGGACCTGGATGACATGGGGGACCGCATCCATTCCTTCGCTTTAGGAGAGTTGAGTCGAGCCCGAGTTCTAGATAAGGGTTTGTCCCAGAGGACCTTAGACTAGCTTTTATTTACTTTTTGTCCCCACTCGTATACTTTTCTGACCATTTCTTTTTTATTGTTGTTTCAAAAAATTCGAACATGTCTGACCCCGTGGCTAAGATGAAGCAGGCTATGGAGGCCCGGGCGACCGCAGCCAAAGCATTGGCGAAAAAAGCCGCCAAGGGCCTGCCCAAGAGCAAAGTACTGGAGTTGGTCCTTGGGGACTCGAGGCCGGACCCAGAGGTCATCGAGAGGACTCCATCCGCGATTCCCTTTCCGGCGGTGCGCATTGAAGTCATCCCCTCTCCGCCTGCTCATCTCCCGGTCATTGATTTGGAGTAGGAGCCCCTGGTGAGTCGGGGTCGGAGAAAAGAGCTACAGACTCAACTGCTGACGAGTTTGCGAATCGGGCCAAGAGGGCTAAGACCAAGGAACTTGCCTTGTCCGAGGAGAACTCTTCTGGGGAAAGCTTGATCATCACCCAGGAGATCCTTGAGGCTCCCATGCTTCCTGTCAATCTAGCCTTTCTAGAGGAAGGGGACATGGCGCGTGTTGTTTTTCCAGGGAGGCCGAGCCTCTGACTTAGAGGCAGGCCGCAGCATGGGTCTCTAGGGTCGCAGCCCTGAAGGGGATTTTTGGCCTTAATGAGGTTTTTAGATTGAGAACTTAACCATTTGGGCTCGGGGTCGATTCTACTTCCTTGTTGAGTGGAATTCGTTGTCCCGGAGGCTGGTGTTTGGTCTGGAAGCTTTATTCTCCCGTTGTTGATGGAATCTCTTATTATGGTTGTGACTAGGTCTACGCTAAAAGCTTGAATCGAGGATCGTACTCAAAGGAACGTCGCTAGCAACTTGCATCCGGAACGAAGGTAAGTAAACTACACCCATTCCATGGATGTGTGATTAGAGTTTAGTCAATGGTGAACATAGACATGATTAAGGCTTTAGCGCTGTTGATGAATATGATTACAATTATGCTTGTGGATATCTGATTAGGTACACTGAAATGCACATAATTATGATTATGCCTATGACTGCTGTTTGGATGTATTATGATGCATGGTAACCGTTGATGTGTATGTTTTATGAGTTATGTGATTGTCTGTTGTGGCTGGGAAGCTTGGTTTATAAACCAGAGGGTTATTAGGATGTTAAATGGGGATCGACTTATTAGTCAAGGGTATATTGGACTTCGCAAGGCTCGTCTTATAAGTCGAGGGTCCTAAAGCTTCGACTTATAAGTCGGGGGCATGTGAGGCTTGACTTATAAGTCAAGGACTTAAAGGACTCAGTTTATAAGCTGAGATTGGCATTGTGCACGTGGAGTGCAAGCCACTATGGCTGGGCCACCCTAGGAGTGTGACATGCACTTGACTGGCTCGGATGCCAACAAATTGAAAGGAAGTGCGACACGCGCTTGCGTGACCCCATGGTTTCCAATTTGTATAAGGAATACGCCAGTTTCAGTTATTACTGTTTGATAAATATGTTACTCAGTGAACTGTTAAATATGTTTTCTTACTGAGTCTTTTGGCTCACAGGTGCTTTGTGGTGCAGGTAAAGGTAAGGAGAAGCTCAACCAGTCATGAGTCGAAGGGCGATAGCAATGACATGTACATATGCAGTTCGCTCGACCACCACGGTCGAGATGTTTAAGGGAACTAGGGTTAAACTCAACTTTTGCCGCTTAGGTCAGCTTATTTTGTAACTTGAGTGTTGTAATCAACTTTTAAACTGATGTTTTTGGGATCCCGTGTAAGGAACATGCTTTTAAATTAATGAAAATACTTATGAGTTGACCAAAAGTTTTAATACCTAAACCTTAGTGGATTAATCACACGTTTAGTCCAAATGACTTGTCTATCAAGTCCAACACTGGTTTTTAACACACTTAGTAACAGACCCTAATTAGCAGGGCGCTATAGCATTGTTCGCACTTACAGACGTAATCAACATAATCCTTCTTCATCGTTGGCCAAAATTATCCCTGCCTTAGGATCTTCTTGGACAAGCTAAGTCCGACTGTGTGATCTCCGCAGAAACCTTTGTGCACTTCGTGCATGATTGCACCCATTTCGGTCCCGAACACGCATCAGAGGTATGGCATGGATAACCCTCTGCGATAGATTTTACCTTCCATCATGACGTATCTGGGGGCCTGGTACTGAAGCTTCCTGGCAGCTGCTCTATCCGCGGGCAACCCCCCGGTGGTTAGGTAGTGGATGATAGGACCCATCCAGGTTGTGGAATAGTCTATGGCGTTGATTGTGGGGGCTTGAATACTTGGTGCGGGAAGATGGTTGATCAGGACGATCCCAAAGAGCTCTGCCTCGGCATCCATGGCCAGCTTAGCCAATGTGTTTGCAAACACATTTCATTCCCTAGGGATTTGGCGGATGAAATATTTCTTGAAAGACTGGAGTAGCTCTCAGGCTTGCGTCACATAAGCAGCCATCTTTTCTCCCTTTGTTTGGTATTCCCCCGAGATTTTCCTAACAACCAATTGGGAGTGGCTATAGACTTCGAGACTTGCTGCTCCTACCTCCCGGGCCAAACGCAATCCGACCAACATGGCCTCGTGCTCGGCCTCGTTGTTTGATGCATCGAACTGGAAACGTAGGGCGCTTTGCAATTGGTATCCTTGCGGTGATATTAAGATTATCCCAGCCCCGGCCCCATTTTCGTTCAAGGCTCTGTCTACGAAGACCTTCCATAGGGGTGCTACGAGGTCGATAAGATCGTCATCTTTAGTGATCCCGGTGTATCCGTGATGAAGTCGGCTAGGGCCTACCCCTTTATTGATATCCTGGGGACATATGCAATGTCGAACAGACTCAGTTCCATGGCCCACTTCAGGAGTCTCCCTGATGATTCAGGTTTTTGTAACACTTGTCGTAGGGGGTCGTTTGTTAGTAATTTTATGGCGCGAGCCTTAAAGTAAGGCCTAAGCTTCTAGAATGCAATTAGTATGCAAAATGTTAATTTCTCGATTAACGGGTACCTGGACTCCACACCCAATAACCTTTTGTTTACATAATAAACTAGGATCTGGGCCTTTCCTTCTTCTCGCACGAGTGCGACACAGATGGTGTGTTCGGATACGGCTAAATAAAGGTACAACGACTCCCCATCCACTAGCTTTGCCAAAATTGGTGCTCGGGCCAAATGTTCCTTCGGTTTTTGGAATGCCTCTTCACATTCGGCCGACCATTCAAACCTTTGGCTTCCATGAAGGATGTTGAAGAATGGGATGCACTTGTCCGTGGACTTTGAGACAAAACGGCTCAAAGCTGTTATTCATCCCGTCAAGCTCTGTGCGTCTTTGTGCTTCCGTAGCGAAGGCATATCGATCAGTGCTTTGATCTTGTCCAGGTTGGCTTCTATCCCTCGGGAGCTTACTAAGAAGCCTAGGAACTTCCCGGATGCCACACGGAAGGTGCACTTTTTGGGGTTCAGCTTCATCCCATATTTCTGAATGATGACAAATGCCTCTGTCAGATTGTCAGTGTGTCCTCCAGAGGTCTTAGACTTGACTAGCATGCCATCTATGTAGACCTCCATATTCCTTCCCAGTTGGGCCTGGAACATTATGTTGACGAGCCTTTGATACGTGGCTCCAGCGTTCTTGAGCCCGAAGGGCATGACAATGTAGCAATACACCCCCTTGTCTGTTTGGAAGCTAGTGTGTTCCTGGTCTGCTACGTTCATTGAGATCTAGTTATAGCCGGAGTAAGCGTCCATGAAGCTCAACATTTCATACCCGGACATTGCATCTACCATTTGGTCAATCAGGGGTAGAGGGAAGCAGTCTTTGGGGAAGACCTTATTGAGATCTGTGAAGTCAATGCAAGTTCTCCACGTTCCATTTGGCTTTGGTACCAACACTGGATAAGCCAGCTGAGATACAAGGTTTCCTGAATGAAGTTGATCAAAGATAACTTCTCAACTTCTAACTTGAGGGCCTCTGCCCTTTCTGCCCCCAGAGGTCTCCATTTCTGCCGGACCGAAGTCGCGCCCTGGTCAATGTTCAGGGCATGGCATATGATGTTACGGTCGATCCCGGTCATATCCGGGTGTGACCAGGCCAGGACGTCCTAGTTCTCTTTCACTCGGGAGATGATGGCAGCCTGGACCTCTGCATTCAGGTTCTTCTCGACTTGGATTACTTTGGTCGAGTCGGTGTCGCTGATGCACACCTCTTCAATCTCTTCCATGGGCTCTAGTGCACGGTCCACCCCTATCCGCGGATCCAGTTCATCTTCTTCGTGGACCATCCTCCACGCTGGGGGAGGAGGCGGGACTAGATCAATATTCTCCTCCTCGCAAGGCTCTTCGCGGACCATATAGATTGGTTGGGCAGATATGTGGTAACACTTCTGGGCGCTCTTCTGATCTCCCCGGACTGTTCCTACCCATCTGTTGTCGCGGGGGAATTTCATACAGAGGTGGCGGATGGAGGTGATGGCATCGAAGTCGACCAGAGCGGGCCGACCAAAGATGACATTGTAAGCAGTAAGGTAGTCCACCACTACGAACGTAAAGAATTTGAATGAGCCTTGAATCTTGATAACTCTACAAAATACAGTTATTTTACCACATTTTTTATGATAATTGTTGCTTAGTCTTTGAGTTTTTAAGTAACTTATTAAATTTTTAAGTAATTTTTAATTTATTAGTCTTATTGTAATTTTTTTTAGATCTTTATATGTTTTTATAGATATTTTATTATAATATGTTGTAGTTTAATTATTTGAAATTAATATTGTTAAGTTGGAAGTAAAAAGATGCAATTTTGAGATTAAATGTTTAAGTAAATTAAGTTTTAATTAATATTTTCATGGAACTTATGTTGTATATTTTATTATTGAAAATATTTAGTTTTAATTTAATTTATGTTTATTTTTGTAGAGAATTTGTTGCATTTTTTCTCTTGAAAAGCAAGAAAAAATGAAGGAAAAAAGGCATTTTCAAAGAAAAGAAAGGAAAAAGTTGGCATTTATGAAAGGCCTTCAGCAGCCCATCAGTCTAAGGCCCAAGTAGCAGCCTTCACCCAACCCGCCTGGGCCTCCCAAGCTTCCTCCAGGGCCTGCCTGCCCTCTCCCAGCCTCTTGGGCTCGCCTAGCCCAATTCGCCCCTGGGCTGCACCTGCCCAGGCCCCACGCTTCAGCAGCCCATCAGCCTCCTTCTCCACCTGGGCCGCGCCTCCCTGCACCACCGAAGCCCACTCAGCCCAGCTACTGCAGTAGCCACCTACATGCCCACACCAAGCCAGCTACCAATTTTCCTTGAGCCCATCACTTGTCCCCTTGTCCCTTTGGCAAAAAAATGCCAACTTTTTACCCAATTTTTCCATACATTTCACCATAAAAATCATCATTACACCCTATAATTTACCTCTACATGCCATATTTACTTTGTTTAATTAATTTAATCAATTTAATTAATTTAAGTTGATTATTTTAATGCTCTCATTTTGGCTATAAATATGGAATTTCAAGACCATTTTAGGATGCTTAATTTTTTGTTACCATCTTCTTTCTACCATTCTCTCTTCCATTTTGGTGTTTTTCAAGAGCATTTTCAAGTATGTATTTTATTTATTTTGTAATTTATATTCAAGTTATGTGCTTCTAATCTTTTTCATAAGATTATTAAGATCATGATGAAGCAACTTGTAACTAAATAATATTTATGATGTATGTTGATTTCCCTTGTAATACAACAAAGTTTATGGATATTTCTACTTCATATATCTCTTTCATCTTTAATATCTCCTATTTTGGATTGTTAGATAATATGCACTTTGTTCTTCATTTTGCAAAACATAATAGTCTTTGTGTAAGATGTGTCATTAAATTGTACACATCCAATGCTTAGAACAAAAGTACTATGTTTTTCCTTATAAATAATGTTATTTAATTTTTTGTTGTTTCATTAGGTTGATTCACATTAAATACTTTGAAATTATACTTTTTGAAAAGTGAAGAAAAGTCCTATCTTTTTAAAAGTAATTTGTGCTTAAAATTATAAATTTATTTGGAAAATGATAGTTTGACTTATTTTACCTATCACTAAAACTTGAGAATCAATATACTAATAAGTATTATTAAACTTACATTTTGTGGATTCTAGTATCTTAATAATATTTCTTTTAACACTTATTTTCAAATCATTATTGGTTTATTTTTATTCTCTTAAATAGCTTTATTTTCAATCTTTTATTTTATGTTCATAACATTAAAACTCATCAATCTTTGGAGCTAGGTTAGAATTTATTAATTTTGGTTTAAAATAGTTTTCTTTTTTATTTTAGACAGCTCCTTTGGGTTCGATCTCCTGCTTACACGAACACTATATTTCATATATGATTCGTGCGCTTGCAAGTTATAAAGTTTTAAAACATACCCATTTTGGGTCCATTAGATCTCGATCCCCAACGTTACAGGCAACTGGATCTTCCCCATCGGGACAATTGAATCTCCATAGAAACTGTAGATCTGCGTTGGGCATGAGGCCAGATCTGCCTCAATCAAGCCAATTCCAATGAAGAATGGCTTGAACAATACATTGACGGAACTTCCGTCATCCACCAACACTCAGGACACCATCTTGTTGGCGATTTGGGCATCGATGACTAAAGGGCCATGATGCGTGAAGTGGACGTTCTGGGCATCTTTTTCCATTAAGGTGATGGATAAATTCATCAACTTCGGGCATTGAGCCAGGGTCTGGACCAAGGCGCATACCTCGTGGTCATGCTTGAGCTCACTGAGATATCATTTTTTATCGTTCCAGGATGGTCCCCCCAGGTGCAACCCTCCCGAGATAGTGGCCACGTGACCATCTATCTGTGGGGGTGCGGTTCCGAAGGGGAAAGGCGTCCTGGGTTCGAGTGCCTACAAAATTGGGGCCCCCTAAGGGGCATGTGCTCCCGGGCCTACAGTGTACCCTCCTTGGGGAGGTCAGTACGATCTAGGTGGACCCAGAATCGCAGGTTGTTCGAGAGCTGCTGGCAGTCCCGGAACTCCCACGAGCATCTTGACCCACTGGTGGAGATGCCCCAGCATGATCAAATTCTCGTTTTTGTCTTTCAACTGACGACACTCCTCGATCGAGTGACCCACGTCTTTGTGATATGCACATCTTTTGTCTGTGTCCCTCGAGTTCTTTCCCCATTTAAACATGGGGGTGGGTTTCCGGTAATGAACCATACTTCCTGTGGCCAGGTATATGTTTTCCCTAGTGTCCACTAGGTTGGTGTATTATGAGTATTGGGGCTTGTAGCCCCTCTTTCCCTTTTTAGAGGGCTCGGATCGGTTCTATCCTTTCCCCGATCTCTTCCCCTGGGAGGGGTTCACGCTTGCCTCCGTCCCCCCACCTAGAGATGGCTGGGCCCCACTGGGAGCAGCACTATATCCGACCGATGCCATACCATATCCAGATAATGTAGTGGACTGCACCGGCGCGTATCCCGAGGAGGTAGGACCATACACCTTCGGGGCTGCGAAGGTCATTCCGGGAGTACCCATCGACCCTAGCGCTGTCGGGGGCATTGGATAGTGATGGGCAGGATACTGCATCCCGTACCCAGGAAAGGTTTGGCCACTTGGCTGGGGGGTCGGCTGCCATCTGAATGCTTGGATTCGGGCCTCCTCCCACTTGATAAATCCTTGTGCACTCCTTATGAATTCTTCAAGGGTGGACGCCTTACTGCGCTGCATGTCATCCTAGAAAGGGGACCCGGCTCGAATCCCAGACAGAGGGGCCACCAGGCACTGTCCATCGTCCACCTTAGATTTTTAGGCTTTTTCCGTGAAGCGCTAGATGTAGGCCCTCAGAGTCTCCGTGGGGAGCTGTTTAATGTTGGCGAGGGTGCTGATCTGCATGTCCATCCTCATGGCGGCCATAAATTGCTTGCAGAACGCCGACTGTAGTCTGAACTAGGATTGGATAAATCCCAGCTTGAGTCTCTTCTGCGGGTCCGTCTAGGGTGATTGAGAAACACAGGCATTTGCCGTTGTCACAGATGTGGGCTACGATCATCAACCGATTGTAGCGGGACAAGTGGTCCCTGGGGTCTGTGTTCCCGGTGTAGGTGGGTAGGTTCGGCAATTTGAACCCCTTCGGGAGAACCACATCTAGGATGTGTTTGGCGCTTAATTATTTTCCCTCCTCTTCAGAATCAGAACCTCCTCCCTTTTGTTTCCGAACTAGACGGTCCGTGACTTTCTTTAAAGCGGCCAGCTGTTCCATGACCTATCTGGCCATTCCATCGTCTAGGGGGACCCTTTCATTCCTCCTGTCATTGAGGTTATTTCTCAGATCTCCCCTTGCGGGCAGATCTTCTCCTTGCGGGCCCGCTCCTTTCGGGCATTCAGACCATGGCGCAGGTCTATTCGAGACGTGTCGTCTCCTGAACTAATGGCTTTCGGCTCATTCGCACGTTGGTGCCCTCAGTGATCTTTTTTTACGGAGGCGCTGGGGTGGAAACGCTGTTCCCGTCTAGTCTGTCTTGGGACAACCCGGGGCTTGGAACCCTGCGGGCGCATCCCTTGTGGATCGATCGGATGATCCCGTCCTAGGACGGAACGCATCTTTTCTTTCGTAGGGAGTGACCCTGGATTGGCCCCGGTTTTTGGGACGGGATGAGTTTTCCTTTGGGGGTTTGCTTTTCCCACAGGGTCAGCCATCTTGGCTTTCCTTTTTTCTTGAGTGGGGTTTGATGGGACGTCTCCAGGTTGCGGTCCCGGAGTAGGGATCGACCTTGTGTGTTCAGGTTCGTCGGTCTTAACTAGTGAGGCCAGTGGTTGTGTTCCTGGAGACGGAACGACTGGAGGATTGGCTACCAATCCTTGGGCAGAAATGAAAGCCTGAAGGGCTAGGGGGATTCTTGCATCTAACGGGTGGCTTCCTTCTATTCAGTTATCCTAGCCTCTTGATCCAAGACTTGTTTTTCAATTTGACCACCTCTAGATCCTCCTGTTCGGGATTCATCTCTTCTTCAGGGATTGCGGGATCCTTAGCTTCGTGATCCTGGTATCCCCCTTCACTTTCCTCGTCTTCCTCATAGTAACGCTTCTCTTAGATTGCCCCATCCTCAAAATTCTGGGAATCGTCAGGCTGGGGCATTTGATAGGGTGAATCCTCAGGTTGGTCTTGAGGGAAAGGTTAATTGGGCAATGGCTCCCCATTGCCTTGCTATTCTTGGTGAGCATGATCGAACATAGTATGTCTCGAGTTCACCATTGTTGCAGATATTCAATATCTTTTTTTTTTCAAAAACTTTTTTCAGCTCTCAATGAAAGCACCAAAATGTTTACCGAGTTTTTCGGAAACTAGAATTATGAAAGATAATAGAGCTTAAAAGAAAGGATTTAGAATATGCAAGCAAGGATTTTACGTGGTTGGGGCGTTAATGAGCGTTAGTCCACAAGTCAGTTGTAGCTAAAAGAGCTTTTGACAATGGAGTTTTCTGCAAGTTTGAGCAGAATAATTGTTTACAAGAGAAAATTCGGATCCTCTCTACAGTGTACAACTGGCCCTATTTATAGGCAGTTGGAATCACTGGATTTAGGCTGGACTAATCCGGGCCCAATACAGATGTAATTAGGATTTGATAAATAACGGAGGCTTAATACAAAGGGTTCTATCAAATAAAATACACTAATCAGGGCCCATTGGGCCGACTCGAGCATAACCACGTTGTACGACTGACAACAGTATGCAACATCAGTCTGGTTCGCGTGGGCTTCTAATGCAAATATGAAGGCCAGGCGACTGTTGGAAAGTGGATGTATGGGTTATCTCGCCAGTGTGGTTGACACTTATAAGGAGCAAAAGTTAAAACCGGAAGATGTACCGGTAGTTAGAGATTTCTTAGAAGTGTTTCCAGAAGATTTACCAAGATTGCCTCCAGACAGAGAAATTGAATTTGTGATCGAGCTACTTCCTGGTACAGCCCCTGTGTCCAAGGCACCTTATAGAATGGCACCAGCAGAACTAAAGGAATTAAAGATACAGTTGCAAGAACTCCTGGATAAAAAATTTATCAGGCCTAGTTTTTCACCATGAGGAGCTCCGGTGCTATTTGTGAAGAAAAACGATGGGGCAATGTGAATGTGTATTGATTATAGAGAATTGAACAAGTTGACAGTTAAGAATAAGTACCCACTTCCTAGAATTGATGATCTTTTTTATCAATTACAAGGAGGAGGAGTATTTTTAAAAATTGATTTGAGATCTGGGTATCACCAATTGAAGATTAGAGAAGAGGATGTACCAAAAACTGCATTTTGAACTCGATATGGCCATTATGAGTTCCTTGTGATGCCATTTGGATTAACTAATGCTCCAGCTGCATTCATAGACTTAATGAACAGGGTGTTTAAGGACTACCTTGATAAGTTCGTAATAGTGTTTATTGATGATATTTTGGTATATTCTCGATCCAAAGAAGAACATGAGGAACATTTGAGGTTGACATTGGAGAAATTAAAAGAAAAACAACTCTATGCCAAATTTAAGAAATGTGAATTTTGGCTAGAGAAGGTGACATTTTTGGGTCATTTAGTCTCAAAATATGGTATTTCGGTGGATCCATCAAAGATTGAAGTTGTTAATAAATGGAATTGACCAACAAATGTTTCCGAAGTAAGGAGTTTTCTGGGATTAGCAGGCTATTATCGAAGATTTGTTGAAGGATTTTCCAAGATAGCAATACCATTGACACAACTGACGAGGAAGAATCATAAGTTTGAATGGACTGAAGCTTGTGAGAAAAGTTTTCAAGAGTTGAAGCAAAGATTGGTTTCTGCTCCAATACTTACTATTCCATCTGGATTAGGAGGACTTGTGATTTATAGTGATGCTTCAAAGCAAGGATTAGGGTGTGTGTTGATGCAGAATGGCAAAGTCATAGCTTATGCTTCTAGACAATTGAAGAACTATGAACAGAAGTATCCAACACATGATCTAGAGTTGGCAGCAATTGTTTTTGCACTAAAGATTTAGAGACATTATCTGTATAGTGAGAGTGCGAAATATATACCAATCATAAAAGTCTCAAGTATTTCTTTACTCATAAAGAATTAAATATGAGACAAAGGAGATGGTTGGAGCTAGTGAAAGATTATGATTGTCAAATACTTTATCATCCGGGAAAAGCAAATGTAATTGCAGATGCATTGAGTAGAAAGTCTCATGGTAATGTGTCATTTTTTAGGAAATTGACAAGACCACTTCAGGAGGACATGTGCAGAGCAGAGATTGAGGTAATCACAGGAAGGTTATCAGTAATGACTATTCAGTCTACCTTGTTAGAAAGAATCAAACAAGGTCAATGTGAGGATCCTTACTTGGTGGAACAAAAAGGTGAATTGGAAAGTGGGAAGGTCAATGATTTTAGTGTGTCAGGTAATGGGATGCTAAAGTTCAAGGAAAGAATTTGTGTCCCTAATGATGAGGAGTTGAAGAGAGAAATCCTTACAGAAGCTCACAATACTTTGTATTCAGTATATTCGGGGACGACAAAGATGTTTATTGACTTGAAAAGACACTACTGGTGACCCAACATGAAATAGGATGTGGTTGAGTTTGTAGCCAAGTGTTTAACCTGTCAACAAGTGAAAGCTAAACATCAGAAACCTACTGGTTTACTACAACCAATACAGATACCAGAGTGGAAATGGGAAAAGATTACCATGGATTTTGTAGTTGGATTGCCAAAAAATTCTAAACAACATGATGTTATTTGGGTTATAGTAGACCGATATGGTAAATCAGCACACTTTCTTCTGGTACGCATGACTTATACTATGGATCAGTGGGCTGAATTATATGTTCAGGAGATTGTTAGATTACATGGAGTGCCAGTATCTATAATTTCAAATCGAGATGCTCGATTTACTTCATTATTTTGGGAAAGTTTGCAAAGAGCATTGGGCACAAGATTGAAGTTTACTACAGCATATCACCCCCAATCTGATGGACAATCTGAAAGGACCATTCAAACTCTTGAAGATATGCTTCGAGCTTGTGTCTTAGATTTTCAAGGATCATGGGAGAAGTATTTGTGTCTGATAGAGTTTTCTTATAACAATAGCTTTCATGCAACGATTGGTGTAGCACCGTATGAAATGTTATATGGCAGAAAATGCAGTTCACCAATTCATTGGGATGAAATGGGAGAAAGAAAGTATCTTGGTCCAGATCTTGTCAGAAGGACAATTGAAGCAGTAGAGAAAATAAGAAAAAGAATGTTAACAACTCAGAGTAGACAAAAGAGTTATGCTGATCGAAAGTGAAGAGATGTGGAGTTCAATATTGGGGACAAGGTATTTCTGAAAATTGCCCTTATGAAAGGAACAATGAAGTTTGGAAAGAAAGGGAAGTTAAGCCCGAGATTTATTGGACCTTTTGAAGTATTAGAAAAGGTGGGAAAGGTAGCCTATAAACTGGCATTACCGCCATCATTGTCGAATGTCCACGATATTTTTCATGTATCATTATTGAGAAAATACATTCCTGATCCTTCCACATGTGCTAAACTACGAGCCAATAGAAGTTGAACAAGACCTAACATATGAAGAAAAACCAGTGAAAATTCTTGACAGAAAAGAGAAAGAGTTGAGAAATAAGAAAATTTTACTAGTTAAGGTCTTGTGGAGAAGTTCAAATATTGAGGAAATGACATGGGAACAGGAAGATGAAATGAGATCCAAAAACCCAGAGTTATTTGGGTAAGAAAATTTCGAGGACGAAATTTTTATAAGGTGTGGAGGATTGTTGTAACGCCCTGGTTACCCCAAAACAGTTACGGTGAACCGGAAATTTGACTCATTGCCTGAGTCCTTTGGTTAAAAACGTGTTCTAAGTGTTATTAATAGGTTAAGGTGAAAACCAATAAAAATGGAAGGATATGCTTTATTTGATACATAAAACTGTTCATGGGCCCACAAGAACATTTACACGTTGTTTACAACTCAAAAGGTCATTACTGTACCAAAAGTTCAAACCCCACCGACGTAAGCGGCAAAAATAGGGTAAACCCCCTAGTTCCTCTGAGAACTCCTTGGCCGTGGTGGTCAAGCGGCCACATATGTACACATCACCACCTAAGCTCTCCACTCAAGGCTGGGTGAGCTTTTCTTTTCCTTTACCTGCACCACATAGCACCCATGAGCCAAAGCCCAGCAAGAAAACATAGCATTATATGTAAACATCATCAAATGATTATCATTATAATCACACAGAGCTCATAGCTTTCAAACAGATGAGTGAATATCACTTGAGGTTCTGGCAAACCATACTGAGTGACTAACAAGCAAGTTACTAATTCAAATGGAAGAGTGGCTGCTAGGTAAGCCACTAGCCTTCAACAGGTTCTGGTAAACCATACTGAGTAACTGACAAACAGGTCACTTATTCAAATGGAAGAGTGGCTACTGGGTAAGCCACTGCCTTCAAGCGCTTATAATATTCATCGAACTTGAGGTCGGTCCGGCATTAATGCTCTTTGAGTCATTCAATGCAGAAGGTCGATTAGATCTAATCTTTATTGGCTTGCGTTGAACACACTAAGGTCGTCCTGACTAATGAGCCAGCGCAATGTGACCAGTGCCCAGTACCACTGCCGAACTTGACTAATGAGTCACAGCTTCACAGTTGATACTAGCACCTTTGCCAAATCTGACTAATGAATCATTACCATGCACAAGTGAGCAACATTTGCTAAGTATTCCACAATCAATTCATGTCCACATTTATACAACCAACATGCCTCATGAATAACCATGCATGTCACATCTGGGGTGCAGTTTTCTTACCTCTAATTCGAGCTAGAATGAACAAAAGAACGACCCTTGAGAACGGTTTAGCTTTTAGTCCTTTAGCGGTTACCTAATCATAACACATTATAACATACCATCAATAACATGATATTCAAAGGTTCTCAAACCTAGATTTAGCCACCGAGACATCAATCCTCACTAATCCGAGTAGTAGGAGTGATCCCGAGGCCTAAAACTATGATCCCGGGGTCAAAACATGCAAATGGGCTCAACCCTGCTCAAGAGCAACGGCCCTGGCACCTTGTGCCGCGGCCCCCAAAAAATCTAGAGGCAAGCGCCGCGGCTCCCAACACCAAGGGCCGCGGCGCCCAGCGCAAACAGAACCTCCTCCTTCAACCTCGAGCTAGGGTCGCGGCGCCCAAGAACAGGGTCGCGGCCCCCAACCCTGGGCCATTCCCAAACGCATTTTCAACTTCGCAAAACCCCCAAAATCATACCTAAACATTCCCCAATCATCAAAACAAGCTTCCCAATGCACCAAAACCCTCAAAACCCAAGGTTCAAACGAATCGAAAACTCAACAATTCACAAAGTCCAATTCAAAGCTTAGAAACTCTAAAAACTCAAAACTTTAAACTTAGATTACCTTCGATTAGGTTGTTTTCTGTCAAATCCTTCAGTCAAGAAGCTTCTAATCTTTCCTAGGATCGCTATGCCTCAATCCTCACTTGATTCTGACTCTTAGAACTCAAGATTTCTTCGAATATGCTTCGGGTGGCAAAAATGAACTAACGAAGGAGAACGAGAGGTTTTCTAATCGTACGTTCTATCTGACAGCTACTTCAAGCTTAAGTAACCTCAAATAAAACATAATGCTCGGGGTCCCGAAAATACCCCTGGGGACATTATAGTCAAAACCTCCAGAATTTCACCCTGATCTCAAATATTTCCAATTTATCATCAAATAAACATTCCTATTACCCCAAAATTGACCCCGTTAATAAAAAACTGCTAATCCACTAAATATGACCGTCTCATGCCGAATAGCTGGAATATATCTCCATAATAATGGAATCTCATTCACAAATCACATCATGCACCCAAATACACAAATTTACCCTCAATGGGCCAAATTATCAAAACATCATAATATATCAAATGTGGACCCACATGCATGCATATATCATTATATCATAATATAATTCACATTAACATGCATATATTCATTTAATGGCGTAATTAAACAATTACGGCCCTCTCGGCCAACTAAACCGCCACTAAACCACATCGAAGAATTCGGGGCATTACAATTGTAGCACCCACATTATTTTGATATTATATAGCCAATAATCACATGATTGCATTGCATTACATTACATATGATACAATATAATTTGAGCATATGCATATTCTTATAAGTGTTTCCATGTATACGTATAAAAGTTTTGTATATGATGTTTATGTGTATGTTCAATATTTTTAACCTTGTGGTGTTTGAGTTGTCTTTTATGGGTGTGTGATGTGCTCAAGATATAAGAAAGTATGAAAAATATGGACAAGGCATGAAATCAAGTGAGAAAAGTGAGATATAGAAGGCAAAAGATGTTAAGTGGTGAAAAATACTACAATGTCGATTACTAGTATTTCGGTGTAAAATTGAGTATTAGTGGATTTACCAAATATAATTGAGGTATGATTAAGGTCTCATTGATGAAGTAAAAATAGTTTTAGAACCATTAGATCAAGTCTTGATGGGAGGTATACATAATCAGTGGTATTGACGCAAAGTCAAAACGAGCTTAGCATAAGTGCGCTACGCTCAATCGGGTAAGCATAACTATTGGGTATGAACTCATATGGACCTAAGGTTTGGTGTGAGCGTTTCAAACATAAGGATAATAGTCCTAGCAGATGATTAAGTCGAAATTATTGAAGTGATAAGGTTTTCATAAGTGAAAAAGTGAAATGATGAGGTGAAAGGTGTCAAATTTTGATACAATAATGCCAAATTATTGAAAATAAAGGATTGTCATCAACCTTATCACTTTGCACAACCAAGACTCTGAAAAACAGAGACAAAAGAAAACCAAAAACCATTTCTTGTCTGGTTTGAAGAGATTCTAAGGAGATCCAAGTGAAATCAAAGCCAAAGAAGTGGATTAAGCTTAGTTTTGGCCTTGTTATGGTAAGTTCTTGTACTTGGAAGTTGAACCATGTTTTTTAATTTTGCTGATAGCTTATATATGGTGTTTTATTTTTTTAAAGATATTTCTTAGTGGTTTCCAAGTGGTTTGAAGTTTAGAAAAGCTAGAAGAGATTGTTTTCGCTGAAAAGTTGCTCAGTAAGTGAAATTTTGTGTTTTATGAGGTTTTTATGGTTCTTGGAGTACAAATTGATTTTTGGTTATTTGATTGAGTTTATAAGAGGGTAGATATATTTTTAAATGTTTGAATAGACGTGGAGATTCATTTAATTTGGGTGATGATCTTGGAAATTAGAATTTTATCAAAATCGGTATATCATAACTTTGTGATGAATTATGTTGGTATTTGGGATATATGATTATGGCAGGTTATTTGATGTTGATTACTGGTTGATTTTGATATTTTGGGATAGCTAAAATTAAGGAGAAACTCTGTCAAAATTTCTCTAAGTGTCTAAGATAAATCTAACGCTCGATCTAGATGGTTTAATGCATTTTAGGCATGATTTGGATATGAAATTTGATATGATATTTTCTAGGTATTTTTTTTAAATGATAGTTCAATGTCTTACTGCTATCATTATGATGAGAAATCCATGTCATTGTCAGGATAAGCACATCAACACCTAAGACACCACTTGTTACACGGTGAAATATATTTTGGATAGAAGGTAAGTACAACACAAGAATTACATGTTATGTGAAAGTATGCATTATATGAATATGTTGTGAGTAAGTGGTATTAATATACATTGACACTTCATCATAAATTTGTATGCATGGCATAATAGTGATATGGTGAATTATTGTATGATATAAGACCATGCATGATATAATGATGATTAATTATGTGATGTCTTGGCAAGTTTTATGCAACATAAAAGTAAGTTGTAATAAGAAGTTTAAGTGGAGTTCAATGCCACTGTTTTGAAAAGGCAAATGAGAATGTAAGTAAGTGTAAACGGAGGCCTATAGTTAGGCTCATAGTGGCAGCCCAATAATTTGGGCTAGGTATTAGTGAACCAATTATATTGTTTTCCATGTTCCCGTTTTTATTTCTCCTCCATATGAGTTATTGTTATATGTATTGACACCACAGTGTGTGGCCGCCTTAACTCTTGAGCCCGACGGGGCAACGATGCAATAAGATTTTTAATGCTCCCTACTGTGGTGATGGCTAGCCAGAGGAGAACCCATGGGATTTTATATTATATGTGTAACAAGTCCTGCAGGCATTGACCAATTCAAACAGTGTGCACAATATTAAGGGGCCCAAAATTAAAAAAGAAGTTGTGTATGTCCATTGACTTTGGGTACTCATTAGCATTGCATGCATTACTTTGCTTACTGACATTTAGGATCATAGTTGTCTTGTGTTGCAGGTAGAGAAAGAAATGAGTGAATGACATAAGGAGAACTGAAGCAAGGTCCTGACCTTGATTTGTACATATGAACATATCGACATTTTGTGTGTTATTTCAGTTTATCAGTGTGATATTTGTAATAAAGTGTGAAGTTATGTTTTGAAAACAAATTGGGTTATTTAATACTTATGTATAATATGTTTGAGACGCACTTTATGTTTAATGTAAATAATGTGAAATAAGATTCTTACAAAGAGAAAAAAAAATCCAAACTTTCGTAGAAATAAATTATGATATAGTTTTAAAATGTAACACCTCATATATGATTTTAACTAAAATAAGTGAGAGTATTACACTAACATCTAGATGAATGACTTTCATTCGGATAGATTAGTAACTCGTCCAATATATATACATATTTATATAAAGTGTATATTGGTAACTTATAAATCTTATTTGATTTTCAGGATAAAATCTCGCGCATTCAGAGAGTTACAAAGGCGACCAAGTTTGCGGGCTTTCATTGTTTTATTTTTTTCTTTTATTATCTAATTTTCTGAGGTATATTTGCATGCCATTTGGCTAAATAATAAAGCTAAATTGTAATATTGTGTCGTTTTTCATTCTGAATAGTTACTATATAAAAAAAAAAAAAATCATCAACCTTTAACCAACAATCACACCATCAAGGTGAAAAGATACTTGTACGTCCAAACATCAAAGATAAGCTAAATATTTATTCGACTGAGGTGAAAAAAAAAAAACTCATGCGATAAAAGAAAGCTAGATTAAATTATTTATGGTTGTAGTGTCTAAAAAGGCTTCAAATTGTAACATAATAATATTATTAATATATAACTTAAATACACTTTAAGAATTAAGAGACATGATTAACGTGAAATTGAAATGATTAACATTAAGAATAGGAGTCATTTATTACATTTAAATTTATACTCTTGTCCTATAATTGAGTATTTAAGTTTTAAGACATAATTTAATCCATTTAAATGTTTATGTTAAGTTGATAAATATACTACTAACAAAGCTTAATAAAAATGTTCTTACATTTCAGCTAAACATAAATAGTTATATTCTATTTATAAAATAAATAAATAAAATAATATCTTTATATATAAAAAGTGTGTAGATAATGGAAACTTTTTATTTTTTTTATTAACTTTAACAGGACATTCTAAATATTTAAGGAAATATATATTTAAAACTAATTAAAAATATATATTTATTAATCATATTAATATAAATTCAAATATTATAAAATAATAATATTTAATATAAGACTACATATTTAATAATTATATTAATATAAATTTACATATTATAAAATATTATTATTATATAAAATACATGATGAGATATTTAATAATTATATTAATATAAATTTAAATGTTATAAAATAGTATTATTATAATAATATATAATTCTAATTTTGTTCTATGGATTCAAATATTATTATAACAATAATATATAATACATAATCTTAATTTTTATTTAAAAAATTATTCTTATTATATTATACATTTTTTAATATATTTATATCATCCTTCTTTTTATATATAATACTATTTATCCTTCATTTTATGTATAATACTATTTATTTATTTAAAATTTATATGACACAATATTTAGACAAATACTACTCAAATTATAAATTTTTAGTAAATTAACTAAATAAAACATAAAACAAGTTTTTTCATTTAATATTTTAAATTATAATTAATGGAGCACCATTTTACAATTTTTCATAATAAGAAATGGAGAACATCTTTTTATATTTATTTTTTTTTTGCAGCATTTTTAATTATACATACATGTAATATATATTTGTATGTACGTGTATAACGTTATTACCGTTATATTTTTCTTGTTCGATAGGATATGTTACTATATAAATCATGTTAGTTTGTAAAGGTATTTTGTATTATGATAACCTGACATTGTCAAAGATCGAATTGAAAAAACATGGAAAGAAAGGAGAAAGAAAAGGTTGAAAGACGGAGAGAGGTAACCATGGCGTCCAATTCCAAAGATCGAATCGACAATGCACCCATGTGGGAGTATAATAAGAGATACCAGAATCAGTACAATGAGTGGAAGAAGTACGTCCTGCCCTTCTCCTATGACATCCTCTTCCGTCAACGTCTCGACTGGTCATCTTTCACCGTTCAATGGCTCCCAACACCCTCCGCCACCTCATCTAAGGCAAAGCTCCTTTACGGCAACTTTATTCCGGCCATAGGCGATAACGCCCTTCTCACTTTCGTCGACGTTGACCTTACCGTTGAGCGAGTCAGTACTTTCTAGCTCATCCATGCATAAGTGCAATTCATATATATACATATACATATTCATAATATCTTCTTTTATACCAAGAATATCAATCTTGCATTAATCTACGTAGGCTAAGAAAACCCAGAAGTTATTTGTAAAGGATTTTGGTCGAAAAGGGGATATAGTAAATAGAGCACGTTTCATGCCGCAGCAAGAAAATATTATTGGAGTGAAGATGAGGAGAATGAAGTCAGATGATGTTGATGAGGTGTTGGTGTTTGATTTGTCCAGATTTGCTTTACAAGATGATCAGAATTATAAGGTTGCTCAGCCTAAGTTGTGGCTGATCGGTTCGGGTAGGATGAGCTGTGGTATGTCTTGGGACCCCTTCAATGAAGGTCGCATCATGAGTGGTTCTATTGAATACATAAGTTTGTGGGACTTGTCTGCTATGCCTTATGATGATGGTCGTCGTAAAAGAATTTATCCAATCCATGTTTTTAAGGTTCATATATATATAATACAGTTACTTTATTTAATAACTATATGGGTTTTTGTCGTTTGATATAACCAATCTTTA
Organism: Humulus lupulus; assembly: GCF_963169125.1. Taxonomy (NCBI): domain Eukaryota; kingdom Viridiplantae; phylum Streptophyta; class Magnoliopsida; order Rosales; family Cannabaceae; genus Humulus; species Humulus lupulus. The sequence continues at coordinate 18,792,517 of NC_084793.1, forward strand.
AATATCAGGCAAATGGAAAAATTGTTCGAGACGTACAATGGCATTGCTTGAACAAGGATTTATTTGGATATGTTAGCGATGAAGATGGAGTGGTTGTAAAGGATTCGCGCTCTAAACAACTCAAATTGTCTTTGAAAGATGACCATGAGGTTATATATATAGTTCACTTTCTCAATTGATCTCTCATATATGGATCTTTAATTTTCTGACTAATCTTTTGTTCTTCCTTTGATGATCTCAGCATTTAAGTATATCTTTTAATCCATACAAAGAATGGCTTTTAGCCACCGGATCAGTACAAAAAACAGTTGATTTATTTGACATGCGGATGCAACGAGAGAAAATGTTGAGCTTCTGTGGTCACAAGTAAGCTAACTATGTTATTAGTTTACTTAAATTACATACATAATAACGCAATGTTTATTGATTTGCAGAAGTAAATTGACTCGGGTGGAGTGGGATCCAAACCATCAAGAGATATTGGCTTCTGCTAGTTCAGACGGAACAGTGGTTCTCTGGGACCAGAGTAGGGTTGGGTGTACAAAGGATGAGGGCACAGTACAAGAATATTATAAGGATGATCCACCGGAATTAATGATACGTCATGCTGGTCATACAGACTGGGTGAGAGATATCTCGTGGAACAAAAATGTGCCATGGCTCATCTCTAGTGTGGCCGAAGACAAAACTCTTTATGTATGGAAAATTGCTCTATGAAAAGCAATGAGATACAGACAAAGATAATCTCACTTCATAAAAATCGTGAAGCATCCTCAAACGCAACCTTTGGTCTGTGCTGTAATCTTTAGAAATCACGGTGTTGTAATACCAGCTCCTCTTTGCACAAGTGGCGCAAGAGTAGAAATTTTAAAAGAAGATTTACTTTGAAATAACCTGACTTTTCTTTTAGATGTTTTAACTTAGCTTTCTGTTTGTATTGTAAAGTTATAATAGTGACTAGTGAGTATGAAAGAACCCCAAGGAAAACCAAACTCACTACTAAAGAGTATCCACAAATGACAGAGGCATTAGAGCTTGAAAAACTTAATTATTTGCGTTCGAAAAGAAATTATGTTGTCTTTAACAAGATCATCATCCATGAGAATTTTGAGAAAAATATCTTTCAAACTCAAGGGATCATGGAACACCACTAATCCATCCATCCATCTTCGTTGTTCGCCTAATAGGCACGCTAGAGCTCTCAATTGTCCGAGTCATCGGCCAAGATAGCATTGGCAATTCATCAATTCCTCAGTCTTAAAATGCCATTGAGATGAATCGTTTGGCTATGTCTTCCAATTAGAAGGAAAAAATGGTAAAAGTAGAAGTAATAATATTCTAAATTCTAATCCCTTCACAAAATTACATATGAGTCTCATGAAGGGAGATTTGTCACTCACCTTGTTCACAGCTAATAGACTGAAACATGGAAGACATCCCAACTTCCTATGTTCTGTGATGCAAGCAAGAGTTTAATGGCTTAGAAACTCAAGTATAGCCAAGGAAAGGGAAAGAAAAAAAATAAATAAATAATCACATACATATGAAACTTAAACGAATATTAGTTAAGTAATAAATATCAAAATTAAAGCATAGTAGTTTGTATGTAGCTCAATAGAATATGTAGGTTGAGACTCAAAAAAGCTGAGCTTTGTGAAAACCATAAAGTGGGTTCACCGCCACAGGTTCCAAATCCATTGACTGCACATTCTCCACTAAAGCTTTTAGCTCTCTACAAAACATGCTTAATTTAAGTTCATAAGCTGACCGAACTACCAAGTAACATCAAAATCTCGCGAAACTTCAGCTTGGTATCAGAAATCATTCTAGGTCAAAGTACCCAAATATGGGTTTAAAACTAGAACGAGAGAAAAAAAAAATACAGAGCAAAAAATTACAAATGACCTGAGCGAAGGCCGATCCTGCAGTTTGCCAACTACTTATTAGAATAGAATATGTATCTCTAACAGTTAACACAGCTTCACCTTGCCTTATCAAGCATTTTAACTTGCAGTTGCTGCATGAGCCCCTCCTAGTAAACAAAATCCAAAATAATCAGTCGAAACTAAAGGTCACAAGAAAAACATTGTGAAAGGTACTCTTTATCAGCAAGAAAGATCAGCAAGGAGAAAGAATAGAAACACAAAACTATGAACAGACTTGTGCATTGGGAGTCAATTACTGAAAGGACCCAGCAATGCATTATGATTAGGTCAATATGTTAGTTTTGATCCCTTTCGTAAAACTCAAGAAACTATACATACACGGTATAAGCAGTGGCATGAAAAAAAAAATGGCATCATGATTCATGAGCCATCGGAATTGCACTATACTTGCATTTGCATTCCTATGCGTGAAAGATTATAGCAAACAGAGCAACATTATACAAGACTAGTATCGGATAAGCACAAGCATCTGATAAAACTTCCACTTGAACAATGATAGATATGCAAATACACTACGTCCTTCTAGATATGAAGATCTCAAAAGAAACATCTATAACTTCTAAAATTAAAGAATTCGAAGCCAAGAGTGTCTATTTTCTTTTCCCTGCTTTTGTACTCCAGACAGTTTAAAGATTCAACCAAACAAGGAGGATCGGCAATAAACATCAAACAAGAAGTGTAAATCACCAACAAATAACCCAAATAATTTAATATAGAAAAGGTCATTCTAGGTTTCACCTTTCCTCTTGTTTGAGGCAGAAGATTTAGCACGAGCTGCCACATTGCCATCTCCACAACCAGAAATCTCCATGGAAGCTGAGTTCTGATTTGCTAAACATTGGAGACTCTCAAATTCACAAGCATTTATACCTTGGTCATTCAACGAGTCATCATCACATTTGTCATCCACCCCAGGATGAAGACAATACACTTGATCGTTACATTGTACATTACAAGGGTTCACCATGTATGAACCAGGCATGGTTGGGTTTGGAAGGCTGTGATTCACAGGTTTCTGATATGGAAAAGATCCAATTTCCCCTTCAATTCTTCCACGAATATCCACAAGTAAACACTTAAGCCTTGCAACTTCAGCCTCCAAAGCAGCTTGACCTTGCAACCTTTTCAACAACTGCTGATTTAGAGTTCTCAATCTTACAACTTCATCCTCCAAAGATGCTGCTCTTGCCTTCTTCTTCTCACGGTATTTACGCACTGCTTCCCGGTTACCCAAAGGGCGTTTTTTCGATTTCTTTCCTACAGAATCCGCAGAGTCATCTGTTGCAGTGTTGCCTTCAGTTGCAGCAGGCACAATTTTCGTATGGACATGAAAACAAGTGTGGGTATGCGAGTAATCAGGACCGGGTGGGTTGCAAGTGTGGGTGTGCGTGCAAGCATGAGAATCTTTCAGAAGCTCATCAAAGAAACTGTCCATCGAGCAACTGCTGGGAAGTTCACCAGCCATATTTGGACTAGAAAACACATCTTGGTTCGAAAAATCAACCTCTCCATCGTCCATTATGAGAACAAAATTACAGATAAATAACGAATTCAACCCAAAAGGCAATCAAAACTGAAACTTTAGTCTGCGCCCAATTTCGAGTCCTACCCAACACAATTCGAAGTCACAACAACAAAATAATCAAAGACGTAATATAATTCCTAAAAATCAACCAAACCCTAGATACTAACAATGAAAATTGAAGGAATTCTGTGAAATCAGCAATAACCCAGATGAAATATAACAGCCCCAAAATCTAATAAGCAACTAATTCAGCTCAAAATCAAAGATTTCCAGCACCAAGCAAAAAGGGTACCATTAAAAATTAGTAAATGCGATTAAAATTCTGTAATTACAGATTAAAAAGGGATAAGAAACCTGGATTTGATAAGCGAGCACAAAAGAGAAGAAGAAGAAGAAGATGAGGAAAACCGCATTCGAGTTTTGAGAAAGTAGCGGCAAAAAAAAGAGAACAAGAGACAGTGAGAGAACCCTAAGTATAGGCTAACATGGCCATATCTTTGTTTTTGACAGCGAAACACCAAAAATGAACGTACCAGACCTAAGACGACTGGCTCAGAGTAGGAGATTCCACGAACTTTTCTCTTTCTCTCTCTAGAGAAATCAGGATTCGCCTTTATGTGTTTCGGCTTCCAATTTATACTTATTTGGGGGGTTAAAGTGTAAAATTAAAAACTTCTTGGGGAGATACGGTGCTATCAGTCTCATGCCATGAATTGTGAGAAACACTAATGGCAATGAGTAAACAAACGGAAATTTCATATTTCATGTTCTATTCATGTTAACTTACTAAAATTATTTAATATGCCAACATAAATTATTATCTCATATACATAATAATTTCAATTTTTTTTTGACAAAAATATTCCTAACATTCATTTCAAAAATCATCTGAAATAGATATTTGAGTAAAAAAATATAAATTTCCAAAATTTTCATCAAATTTCAGTACAAAGCATCAAAATTATATCGAAAAAATATCGTTTTAGCCAAAAATCAAATTTTCATGATTGCGTCGCAAAAGCTTCTAAACACTATTGATTTTACATTAAAAAATCATCAATTTTGCATCAAAAAAACATTGTCTTGGCCAAAAAATAAGTTTTCATGATTACATCACAAAAGCATCGAAAAAGCATCGTTTTGACCGAAAAGTAAGTTTCACAATTGCATCGCAAGAGCATCATAACATCATCAATTTTGCATCGAAAAAACATCGTTTTGGCAACAAAAAAATCAAGTTTTCATTTTTGCATTGCAAGAGCATCAAAACACCATCGATTTTGTATCGATGCTCTTATGATGCAATTATGAAAACTTGATTTTTTTTTTTTTTGCCAAAACGATGTTTTTTCGATACAATTTTGATGCTCTTTCATTGCAATCATAAAACTAGATTTTTGGCCAAAATGATGCCTTTTCGATGCAATTTCGCTGCAAAATCGATGATGTTTCGATGTAAAATCAATGGTGTTTCAATGCTTTGCGATGCAATCATGAAAACTTGGAGGGTGTTTGGCACCTTAACTAAAAAATTATTTTTTGTTTTTAAGAATTAAAAACTGTTTTTTGAAAACAAGTTAGGGGTACTTGACGTTGTTTTCGTAAAACAGTTTTTAAAAACAAAGTTACAAAAAACAGAAAATTTTGAGAACAATAAAAAGTTGTTTTCTGTTGTTCTCAATTTTTTTTGTCTATCTTTTTTTTTTTCTCACATCACTTTTTTAATTATTATTGTCACATCATTTTCCCTCTCACTAGTTTCTCTCTCTTCACTTTCTCTCTCATCACTTTCTATCTCCTTATTTTCTCTCTCATCACTTTCTCTCTCTTTATATTTTTTCTCTTCACTTTCTCGCTATTTTCTCTCTTCTCACTTTCTATCTTTTCATTTTCTCTTTCATCATTTTCTATTTCATCACTTACTATATCATCACTTAATATATCCTCATTTTCTCTCTCATCATTTTTTCTCTCTCGTCATTTCCTCTCTCATCATTTTTTCTATATTCACTTCTCTCTCTTCACTTTCTTTCTCATCACCTTCTCTCTTATTTTTTCTTGGATCAATTTACCTCTTCTTAATTTCTATTTCTTCAAATTTTCTCTCCTTATTTTCTCACTCCTTATTTTTCATCATTTTTTCTTTCAAATTATTTTATCTCATTATTTGTTACAAACTTTTAAAATGTTTTTCTCTTTGTAAATATATTTGTTAATTTTTTATTTAAGATTTTAAAAAAATAAAACTTAAAAATAGTTTTTAAAAAACATTAACCAAACACCTCTTGTTTTTTGAAAACTACAAAAACTGTTTTCTGTTCTCATTTCCGAGAACACAACTTTGAAAACAAAAAACAATGCCAAATAGGCCCCAAGGAGAAAACTTTTTGCCTGTTAGGACGACTTATATTGTGGAGCAGTATGCTGAGCTATATGTGAAGGAAATTGCACAACTTCATGGGGCTCCAAGGTCGATAGTATCCGACAGGAACCCCACCTTCACCTCCAAGTTTTGGGAGAGCCTGCAGAAGGCTATGGGCACGCAATTGTGGTTTAGTACCGCTTATCATCCTTAGACGGATGGACAGTCTGAGAGGACGATTCAGATTCTGTAGGATATGCTACGAGCCTGTGTACTGGATTTTGGGGATCTTGGATTACGTATCTTCCTTTGATTGATTCTCATATTATAACAATTATCAGGCGACTATCGGAGTGGCTCCGTATGAGATGTTGTATGGGAGGAAGTGCAGATCACCTATCCACTGGGATGAGATGGGCGAGAGGAGGTACTTGGGTCTTGAGATGGTTCAGAGGACCAATGAGGTGATTGAAAACATTAGAGCTCCAATGCTCGCCTCGCAGAGTTGCTAGAAGAGTTACTCGGACTTGAAACGCAGGAGCGTAGAGTTTCAAGTCGGTGACCACATGTTTCTGAGAGTTTCTCCCTTGAGATGACTGAAACGGTTTGGTATTCAGGGTAAGCTAAGCCCTAGGTTTGTTGGCCCCTTTGAGATTTTAGAACGGTTGGAGAGGTAGCTTAAAGATTAGTGATGCCTCCTGTAACGCCCCAACTCCAGGGAGCGCTACAGTGCACATTGCAAATAGTGCTAAACTCGCTAATCGAGTCGTTTGGCCATAAACGTGTAACTAAGTATGATTAGCGGTTTAGGGATTAAAAATTTTGGTTAAGAGATAACGTTTCACTAGAACGTTTACTGTATACATTGGGATCCCAAAAATATAATTTAAGAGTCTATTACAAGAAAGTATTTACAACAGGCCGTTCTAAGCGGCAAAACAGGGTTTAACCTTAGTTCCTCTTTCAAACCTCGCCCAAGTATTGGTCGAGCAGCTGCATATGTACACATCATCACCTAAGCTCTCCAACTCAAGGATGGTCCAGCTTCCTTTTTCCTTTACCTGCACCACAAAGCACCCGTGAGCCGAAGCCCAGCAAGAAAACTCATATGCTCATAAACAGTCATATCATGATATCAAATCATATATGGCATGCCTAGCAAACATAGCTCTATTCAGCATGCAAATGAGTTCAAACAATGCTGGGGTATCCAGGATAAGAAATCCTGCCCTTCTGATTGGAGGACTATCAAGTCAATCCTAATCAGATAAGTGTCTCAACACTTGAGGTTTTGATAAACCATGCTGAGTGACTGACAAGCACGTCACTGTGGGGCCGATGCCCATAGCCATGCATATGATGATCAAAATGATCAGACAGAGCTCATAGCTCTGATCAGATGAGTGAATATCACTTGAGGTTCTGGTAAACCATACTGAGTGACTGACCAACAAGTCACTAGGGCCTCAGTGCCCATAGCCATGTAACGACACCGTTACCTGGGCTTTCCTGCAATGGCTTTTATCAGATGAGTGACTAACAAGCACGTCACTGTGGGGCCGGTGCCCATAGCCATGTGACCTAACAGTCACGGGGCTCGCTGGCCCTGGCTCTAAATGGCTAGCCCTTGGCTAGACAAGCGCTTTTTAATATTGGCATTAATGCTCTTTGAGTCATCCAATGCAGATGTCGATTAGATCTAATCTTTGTTGGCTTGCGTGGAACACGCTAAGGCCGTCCTGACTAGTGAGTCAGCACAATGTGACCAGTGCCCAGTACCACTGCCGAACCTGACTAGTGAGTCACAGCTTCACAGTTGATACTAACACCTTTGTCAATTCTGACTAGTTAGTCAGAGCCATGCACAAGTAAGCAATGCTATCAATATGTCATTTATCCAATAGTAGAACATTCAGCATGCTTACCTAACAGTTGCGAGCATAATAATGATCATGCACAAACACAGAGACTCAAGCTCTGACCAATCTCATATTCATCATTCATGGCATGCCCTAATCACATGTTTCTCGTGCATCACATGAATCACACTTAATCATTCAGCATGCCTCAATAATAATCATATGCAAATGGGCAAGATTGTCAAGCATTCATTATGCTATCAATATTTACATTTAAACATCCAACATGCATCAAACATAACCATGCATGTCACATATGGGGTGTAGTTTTCTTACCTTGGGTCCAAGCGCAGATTACCAACAAACGAGCCACAAGAACGATCCCGATTCCAAGCCTCTAGAGATAACCTAGTCACAAACATAATATAAAACCTCATCAAAATGAGTAATTAAATACTTCCAAACCCAACCCAAGCCTCCGAGACATCGAATCCCACTCAACTAAGTACGTAGTAGGATCGATCTCAGGCCCTTAAAGCTAAGTTTCCATCACAAAAACACACTTTTGGGCAATTTTTCCCTTAAGGGCCGCGGCCCGCCCCCCCTGGTAGAGCCTCCTCCATATTCTTCAAGCTAAGGCCGCGGCGCCCAAGAACAGGGTCGCGGCCCAACCTCGCACCAGCCACTTTTCTTTGTTTTTAACCTTTTAAAACCTCCCAAAAACATGTCTAAACATTCCCAAATCATCAAATCAAATTTCCCAAACTCCCCAATGGTCCAAAACCACCAAAACCTGAGGCTCAAACGAACTAAAAACTCGACAATTCACAAAATCCAATTCAAGCTTAAAAACTTTTAAAAACTTAAAACTTAAACTTGGATTACCTCCGATTGAGTTGTTTCCAACTACATCCTCCGAATAATAAGCTTCTAATTCTCCTTAGAATTGCTATGCTTTGATCCTCGCTTGAATCTGACTCCTAGAACTCCATATATCTTCAAAAACGCGATCGGGAGACGAAAATGGAACTTTTAGGGAGAGAAAACGTACTGATGGCTGTCGTATACCACACAAATTTAACAATAACTTTTCTTTCAATACTTTCAATTATTTCAGTATAATAGCAAGTACAGGTCGAACCCACGAGGACTATCGTTCACTTTATTATTCAAGAATTAACACTAAAACTTAAAAGGAGATTTTGATTTTTTATGCAAAATTAAATAACATAAATTAGAAAGCAAAATAAAGATTTGGATTACGATATTAAAAAGCAGTTAAAGGTTAACCTCCACCCTCAACAATCATTCCTAATCACTAATAATAAATATTATTCCAATTTCTCAATTAAACTATTAACCCCGCAGATAACGATGAAGCAGTCAATTATCCCAGTCTCCCTATTATAAGTAATCAAGGCGAAGCGCTCAATAATTAACTCTTTTATCTAAGCAATAAATCTATGAAGCATACAATCTATTTAACTTAGATAAAGCATTAAGTTCTATGGAAACAAGTTAATCTAGACAATAAATTAATGAAGCATATAATTCATTTAACCTAGGTTCTATTTTTCATCACAATCAACAATTCTTTTGACTTAACTATCAATTGCAATTTATCACACACTTAGAATCCTAAACTATTAGGTGAATAGTAATTCTAAGATGACAATTGAACAATGTAAAACCTTAATTAGTTGGCCACCTAACAAGAAATTACAAGATTCATAACATTCAATTGGAAAAATAGAAACAATCTAATATTGAGATAAATTGAAGAACAATATTCATTATTAATAATCAAGAATTCATGTCTTGGGTTTTGAATTAACCCTTAACCTAAAAAGAATCTACTCCATAATTGCAATCATAATCACAAACATAATTATAATTAAAATTAAAGAGATAAAGGGAAGAAAAGAACTAGATTGATGAACAAAAGTAATGTAGTCTTGTAGTCTTTTCTTCAGCCTCCTTTCAGTCTTTTTGTCTCTCTAAACCGTAATCAAAACTTCCTCCCCGATTCTCACCCTAATCTCCTTTTATATCTCTCTTAAAATAATCATAAAAATCTAATAGAATTCAAAATTTAAACTCGTGCAGCGGCAAGCATTTTCCCTTGCCGCGGCAAAGAATGACGAATGGCACTTCTGGGTTCTCGTGCCGCGGCAAGGATTTTCCTTTGCCGTGGCAAGAAGCTCTCTGTTTTACTCGTAGCAGCAAGGATTTTTCCCTGTAGCGGCGAGTACTCTGCTGCCTTGTCTCGTAGCGGCAAGGATTTTTCCTTGTAGCAGCGAGCTCTCTGCTTGATTATGCTTTCATTCTTTTTCGATTTTTTTTTTCCTCCTCTTTAACTTTACTCCAATGATTAGAACCCTACAATATTATCATCAAACCAAAAACTCATTAAAAATATATACATTATCCTCAAAAAATGGCAATTCAGTTTAAATGAAACAAATTACCAAAACAATTCTAACCATCCTCAAACACATTACTTATTAACCTAAAACCCTAAAGAATAAGAAACAAACTTTACACAAAAATGGACTTATCACATACATAACGTTCTTTTTATTTTCTTAAAAGGTTACTTCAAGCTTAAGTATCTTCCAATAAAACCTAATGCTCGGGGTCCCGAAAACACCCCCGGGGACATTATAGTCAAAACTTCCAGAATTTCCCCCTGATCTTACTAACTCCCAATTTATCACCAAATATTAATTCTCATTACCCAATAACCCGGTAATGCTCTAAATACCCCTTGACTTACTCCAAGTCAAGCTTAAATCTTGTTGTGACTTTCCCACTAACTTACCTCCTAGGATCGTCTTGTGCTGGGTAACCCTGGCATAACCAAATAATAACACAGCACCACGCCCAGTTCACATATATGCCAAAAATGTCCAAAATGGCAAAAATATGAAAATCACCCAATTAATCACAAATGGGTTCACATGCATATTTAATACACCTAAACATGCATATTATCATTAAATAGCATAATAAAGCAATTATGGCCCTCCCGGCCTCCTAATCAAGGTCCTGAACTTTATTAGGAAATTTGGGGCATTACACCTCCAGCTCTATCAAGGGTTCATGATGTATTTCACGTGTCTATGCTCCGGAAGTACGTATCAGATTCTACGCATGTACTGAGTTATGAGAACTTGGAGCTGGACCCAAATTTTTCATATGAGGAGAAGTCGGTTCAGATTCTCGACCGGAAGGATAAAGTCTTGCGGAGCAAGACCATCGCCTTAATGAAAGTGTTGTGGAGGAACAACAACGTGGAGGAGGCGATTTGGGAAATTGAGACAGATATGCGGGATTGGCCAAAACGATGATTTTTCGATGTTATGCACTGAAATTTGACAAAAACTTTGGAGGTTCATATTTTTTCACTTAAATGTCCGTTTCAGATGATTTTTTTTTTAATTTTAGTATTTTTTTGAGATCTACAATATTAGAATGAGAGAGAGAGAGTGAGTGAGAGAATGAGAGATGTTAGAGAGAGAGAGAGAGAGAGAGAGTTTGGACTGAGAAAGAGAAAATAGTGTTTGAATATTAAGAGTATTTTTGTCCAAAAAAATAAAATTATCATATATTTGATATAATAACTTATGTTGGCATATTAAAAATTTTCACTAATTTATCTTGCATATAACATAAGATTTCTCCAAACAAATCACAATTTGACTTAAAAAAAAAAAAAATTCCTATTCTATATATTTATTTCCTAAAAATTAAAATATATAATTTTATACAGATAGTAAATGTTTATACATTTAAAAAATAATTATGATACAAACTATATATTTTATCTTAATGTTACATGTATTTATATTTACTAATATATATTATAGGGTATTAACATTTTTTTATCAATTTTTTTTTATATCTTTCACAATTATATCGTGGGACCTCATAAAGGGAAAACGACCATACAAGGCTAGTTCTAATACCACATGATAACATGATACGATGCTTATCTCCACCTCAAAAGCTAGTTCCTTTGGAGAAACTTATAAAGGGTTGAGACATTGTATTTTGTCTCATTATCTGTTTGAACCTTGTGTTTTGATAAATTACTTTTTGAACCCTATATTTTGTAAAATGGTTAAAATAGAACCCTAAATCCGATTTTTGATCAATGTTTTCTCAACTAAAATCACAAATAATTTACCAAACTAACAATTCAGAACAAAAATAAAATTATTCTGTTTAAAAACTGTGTTGTTATATTCAATTTTTTCTTCATCAAAATTGAGTTTAGGGTTCTATTTTAACTATTTTACAAAATATAGGGTCCAAAAAGTAATTTGTCAAAACACAGGGTCCAAACAGGTAATGTGACAAAATACATGGTCCAAAAAAGTATATACCCATTTATAAATACATACATATAACACCTAAGAGCACTCCCAATGGATGCTCTACTCCATCCTTTAAAATACCTCCAAAAAATACATATTTTTCTATTTTACCTCTAAGTTTTACATTATACCATACATCATATTCTCTATATATTTCTCTACATTATTTAAATATTGTACGCCCTGATTTTCCCACGGGCTGATTAGCGAGCTGAGCTATGTCCTAAGCATGATTATCTCGTGGACATCCCCAAAACCGGAGCTGCCATCATAAGATCATACCTCCTTAGCTCGAGGTAACCTGAGGGTTCGCCTCTGGTTACTTCGAGGACTGAGTCCGGGCTCTGAAGGCCGAAGGTCGAGTTAAGTATCCAGCTCGTGGTACGAGCTAGAGTTGGAGGCTATGACCCTTTATAAAGTCAACCACGCAAGGTAAACATGCATGTATTAGGCATCACGTGTCTGATATATCCCTGACTTCTCGGACACGCAGCGTGAACGTGCGTATTCAGACACCCACGACTGGGTTGGGCCGTGCGGCCCATTATCTCCTTACCTATTGATTTGACCACACTTATGTGTCAGGTTTAGGAATTAATCATTAATGTCACAGAGTTGACATGATAGGTAAGAAGGTCACAGGATGACCTTCTTACCAACTCCCAGGTGTCTTCTCCTATAAATATGGAGACCTTGGGAGTTAATAGAGGTTGGATTCTTTATTGTAAGAAATACACTGTAATCAAATATCCAGTATATAGCAATAATACTGACTAATGGAGTAGAAGGATTTTAACCTTTGAACCACTTAAAAAAACGTACTTTGAGTCACCATTTCATTTCCTAAGATCATATATCTATTTCGGTTCAACATAAGCACTAATCCCTTTCTCTTCTTTTCTTAATTTCCTGTTGGCGAAGAACCGCGTCAACAGTTTGGTGCTTTCATTGAGAGCAAGTTCGATTAGTGCTATCGCAAACATCCAACTATGGTGACTACTCGATCCAGGCACGGTAACGAGACAGAACAGCATGATGGGCAGGAGGCTCATCATACTGCAACCCCTGGTGAACAAGTTCCTGAAGCCCAGCAGCGGCCAGGAAAGCAGCCGGCGGGCCAAGATGACACCGGAAGTTCGGCACCCCGGCCACCTAATCCAAACCCGTGTTATTACACAGCGGTGGAGATGGAAAATGTTCAGCTAAGGAGCCAGCTAGCAATAGCTAGCCAACAGATCAAGGATGTGTTGGCCTAACTACCCCCTCTCACAACCGACGCTAACGTCGGAGAAAGGCAAGGCGAGGCTCCTAAGTCTTGCCGGGGTAACCGGTCCAGGCGTAGCCGCTCGAACAGACCTCCGACAACCAACTCCACCCCTTCATCACACCATCGAGAGGCAGACTTCAGAGGAATGCCTAGAACCGAACAACAGCAATACAGCCGTTCGGTCAGGACGTCGACCCCTAGCTCCCAACCATCCTCGAGAGCGCCCAGGGGAGCTCGAGGAAATTCCCGAAGGAGATCCGGGGAGGGCTTGCAGCATCAGCCCGTCCCCAACAACCGTCCTGCGCCTCGTCCAAATCGCCAGGCGTGGGACCAGCAGGTTGGCAGGGCCAAAAGGCCCCCACCGAACTTGATCCGTCCAGACGGAACCAGGATTGCATCTCCAGTCAGGCATCCTCCGTCTCCAATCAGATATCCATCTCCTCCTAGGCCCGTCCGAGATATTCCATCCTACGGAAGTAGCAGGAGAGATCTGCCATCAGCTGGACCTTCCCGGCATAGCAGGGCGCCAAGGGAAAGCCCAGGTCCTCAGCACCAAAGACGAGCTCCAAGCCTCTCTAGCAGGAGCTACTGGACCGGAAGTCGCCAGAGTGACCTTTCTAGCGGAGACCTGCGTCAGCACCTAAGTTCGGCACAAAGCCCACAAACCACTCAGGGAGGCGATCTGCGGGATCGCCTTAACTCTCATAGAGGGGAGCCAGCAGGAGGAGATAGCCATGCTCGCTCAGGGGGGGCCCTGTCCGAGGGGCAATAACGGAGGGAATGCCCCAAATAACCTATCTCAAGATAGGAGGGGCAATAACCCACCAAATATGTACAGTGGATCTGGAGCTGTTGAACAGCCCCGGAATAACCAAGGACATCAGGACCAAACCCTCGAGCGCCTGGCCCAGATGGAGGAGCTGATGAGAAAGCTCCTGTCAGAAAAAGAAAAAGATGAATATGATTCAGGGGACGAGATGGAGCTCTTCGCCCCCAGCATAGCAGCAACGGCTTACCCACCTGGTTTCCGTATGCCGCACTTGTCTAAGTTCAATGGAGACGGAGACCCGTCGGATCACCTAGGGATGTTTAACACCCTGATGATGGCCCACAACATTGGCCCCGAGCTGAGGTGTTTAATCTCTCCTTCCACACTGACTGGACCAGCCAGGCAGTGGTTCAAGCAAGGTAAAAGACAGTCAATCAGCTCCTGGAAAACTTTGTCAACTGATTTCAAAAGGGCATTCCGAGCCTCCCAGGCTGCCCGCGTCAAGGCCGACTCTCTGGCTAACGTGAGGCAGCAGCCCGGTGAAACTCTGAAGGCCTACTTGAGCAGATTTGCGAACGTCGCTGCTCGAGCAAGAGACGCGGATGATAGCTCCAAGCTCATGGCCATGAGAACTGGAATCCTTGTCGGAGGGGATCTCTGGAAAGACATACAAAGAAAGGGAGTCAGCTCGGTTAACGAATTCCTTAATAGGGCCCAAGAATGGATCAACTTGGAGGAGGCCGAAGCTTCAGCTGCAGGAACCAGCCAGGTCCTTGAGCAGCCCGCTGGAGTGGGGACGCAGGTCGTGGCAGCGACCCAAAATGTCATACAAAACAACCAACTCGGTGGGGGCAAAAGAAAGGGGAATGGTGAGGGCAGTCAGCACGACCAAAAGTAGAATAAGTCCGTAGATAAATTTAAGCCCGTCTTCGTGGCTTATACAGAGCTCACCCAGTCTAGGGAGAATATCTTCCTAGCTAACTCTGCTCGAGTCCCCTGGAAGAGGCCGGAGCCATTAAAGCACCACAAGGGGAAGAGAGACACCTCCAAGTTTTGCCGTTTTCATAACGATGTTGGCCACAATACCGACGATTGTAGGCATTTAAAAGATGAGATTGAGACCCTCATCCGAGCCGGCCCCTTGGCTCAATACGCGCGGAATAGAGTCCCGGCAGGTCGACCTGCTCCAGAAGTCCCGGCCAGTCGGCCCGGGTCTCAGATAGATAAGGACGTCCCTCCTCCTGTGGTAGGAGGAGAGATATCCACCATCTCTGGAGGTCCACATATGGCCGGCACAAGCAGGGGAGCCCAGAAGAGATACGTGAACGAACTAAAGGCTCATAACGGAGTAGAGTTCGTCCCGGAGTAGCGCCTGCTAAAGCAGCAGCGATTGGAGAAGTAACCAATCATTTTTACAGAGGAATATGCGGGCCATGTCCAGTTCCCTCACAATGACCCTTTGGTCGTGGCAGTTCAGCTCGCCAATCGGAGAGTGAGGAGGGTGCTGATCGACAACGAGAGTTCGGTGAACCTCCTATTCTGATCCACGTTAGAGAAGATGGGATTGACCGTCGCCGAGCTGAAGGCGACCTCCATGATTTTGTTTTGTTTTTCGGGAGAAGGATCGGCGGCCATAGGGACGATCGAGCTGGTAATCACCCTGGGAGAAGTACCTCGAACAGTCTCGAAACTCCTCGAGTTCGTGGTCATTAACTGCACCGTTGCGTACAACGCAATTTTGGGACGACCTACGCTCATGGCATTTGAGGTCGTTACTTCCATTCGCCACCTCGTGATGAAATTCCCTACTTCCACGGGAATATGCACTGTCCATGGCGATCAGCTCGCTGCCAGGGAATGCTACAGCGTTTCCATGAAGGGAAAATCTAAACCTGGGCAGCTGGCAATGGCCATCCAAAGTGGTGAAGAGGAATCTCGGGACCCCTTGGTTGGTCCTGAGATTGAAAAACCTCAAAGCGCCGAAGGGGATAATATCATCTTAAGTGAGGATATTGACCCCCGAATAGGCGAGGACAGATCCGAGCTCCAGGCTATTGAGGAGCTCGAGGAAGTGCACATCGATCCGCAGAACCCTTTGCGGAAGGTCAAGCTCGGGAAAAATCTCTGTAGCGCGAGGAAGGCGGAGCTGACCGAGTTTTTGCGGAATAACCTGGACGTATTTGCATGGTCACGCGAAGATATGGTGGGAATCAGCCCGAGTGTCATCATGAACACACTTCATCTGGATAAAAGCGTTCCCGCCAAGTCCCAAAAGCAAAGACGTTTAGGAACAACCCGGGCTGAAGCCCTAGAAGAAGAAGTGGCCCGGCTCAAGAAATGCAGATTTATCCGTGAAGCCAAGTTTCCAATCTGGGTCGCCAACCCCGTGCTAGTTCCAAAGCCTAACGGGAAGTGGCGGACCTGCATCAATTTCTCCGACCTGAATAAAGCCTACCCCAAGGATTGCTTTCCATTGCCAAGGATTGACCAGTTGGTAGATGCCACGGCGGGACACGAGCTCATGTCATTTATGGACGCGTACTCAGGCTACAATCAGATCGCCATGAATCCGGCGGATCAGGAGCACACCAGCTTCATGACCCCAACTAACGTTTATTGTTACAAGGTCATGCCGTTCGGGCTGAAGAATGCCGGAGCTACATATCAAAGGTTGGTGAATAGAATGTTCACAGACCAGATCAGAAAAAACATGGAAGTGTACGTCGATGACATGCTAGTCAAGTCAAAGACTGCCGATAACCATGTTTCTGACCTGGAAGAATGTTTTAAGATACTTCGGGAGTATGGTATGAGGCTTAATCCACAGAAGTGCACTTTTGGAGTTGCATCAGGGAAGTTCCTGGGGTTCATTGTCAATACCCAAGGAATCGAGGAAAACCCCGACAAGATCAGATCATTGCTCGAGCTTCCCTCACCCAGGTCGCGCAAGGATGTCCAAGGCCTGACAGGAAGGGTGACAGCCCTCAACCGGTTTATTTCGAAATCCACCGATAAATGCTTGCCATTCTACAACCTGCTCCGAGGAAACAAGAAGTTCGAATGGACAGAAGAATGCGAAAGCGCATTCCTCGACCTGAAGGCACATCTGGCCGAGCCGCCCGTGTTATCCAAACCAAAGGCAGGAGAGCCTCTTTTTCTCTACCTAGCTGTCATGAAGGATGCAGCTAGTGTCGTATTAGTACGGGAAGAAGACCGAGTTCAGAGGCCAATCTACTACATCAGCAAGAGACTTCTCAGGGCTGAATCCCGGTACCCGTTGATGGAGAAATTGGCGTTTTTCCTTATCACGACCTCGCGAAAGCTCAGGCCGTACTTCCAGTCCCACTTGATACACGTCATGACCGATCAGCCTTTAAGGCAGGTTTTGCAAAAACCTGAAGCATCGGGACGTTTATTAAAGTGGGCAGTCGAGCTCAGCCAGTTCGAGATTTTGTACACTCTGCGAACTGCTATAAAAAGTCAGGCCCTGGTCGATTTTATGGCAGAATGCACGGGATTCCAGGAGGATCTCGCCGAAGACTCACCCCAAGTCACCTCACCCCAGGCGTCGTGGAGGATCTTTGTGGATGGTTCATCCAACGAGAACGGATCCGGAGCTGGGATCATTTTGATATCCCTCGAGGGACATAGATTCCATTCGACACTGAGATTCGGATTCAAGGCCTCCAACAACGAGGCCGAATACGAAGCTTTGCTGGCCGGGCTGAGGATAGCCCAGGAGCTGAAGGCGAGCTCCGTCCAGTGCTTTAGTGACTCCCAGCTCGTGGTAAACCATGTTCTGGGCGAATATCAAGCACATGGACCCAAGATGGCCGCCTATCTGGCAAAGGTAAAAGGTGAGCTGTTCGCATTTAGGCGAGGCTCGATCGAACAGATACCTTGGGAGCAGAACGCTAACGCAGATGCTCTTGCCAAGCTCGCCACCTCTAGGGAGACGGAGACCTTGGGGTTAGTGCCAATAGAATTCTTGGAGAAACCAAGTATAGAAGAAGTCAGGACGGAGGTCGAGATGATCGATGCCAGGCCGACCTGGATGACCCCCATCCTTGAGTATCTCATTGAGGGAAATCTGCCTGAAGGACGTAATGATGCACGATGAGTCCTGTATCAAGCTCCCAAGTATACGATGGTAGATTGAGTGCTATACCGACGTGGGCATTCCCTGCCTCTCCTGCGATGCGTTCTTCCAGGCGAGGCAAAGGTCATCCTGCAGGAGGTGCATGAGGGTTTTTGCGAAGACCACACTGGGGGGCAGAGCCTGGCCTTAAAGGTCCTGAGGCAAGGATATTACTGGCCAACTCTGTCCAAAGACTTGATTTCATACGTGAAGAAATGCGACAAGTGCCAGCGATTCGCCGCAGTTGCCCGAGCTCCTCCAGTCGAGTTGAAGATGATCTCGTTCCCATGGTCGTTCGCAGTTTGGGGGATCGACTTGGTGGGCGCCCTCCCTACTGGAAAAGGCGGGGTCCGTTACGTCGTGGTAGCCATCGACTACTTTACGAAGTGGGCTGAGGCAGAACCTTTGGCGACGATAATATCCAAAAAAAAGTGCTTGACTTCGTGGTTAAAAGCATTGTCTGTCACTTCGGCCTGCCCAAGAAGATCGTTTCCGATAATGGCACTCAGTTCGACAGCGACCTATTCACCGAGTTTTGTGAAAGGTATGGAATTGTGAAAGTTTCTCCTCCGTGGCCTATCCTCAGGCGAATGGCCAGGTCGAAGCTGTCAACAAGACTCTAAAGGCGAGCCTCAAGAAGAGATTAGATGAAGCGAAGGGGGTCTGTCCAGAACATCTCCCCCAGGTCCTATGGGCATACCGGACCTCCCATCGGACTCCTACAGGTCATACTCCTTTTTCCCTAACCTTTGGGAGTGAGGCAGTCCTCCCCGTGGAAATTAAGGTGCTTTCACATAGGGTCCAGTCTTATGACCAGGACCACAACCACGAGCTACTGTGCAATTCCCTTGACCTAGTTGATGAAAGGCGAGAAGATTCGCAACTCCATCTCGCCCATTACCAGCAAAAGATCACTCGCTATTTCAACTCCAAAGTCAAAAAGCGCGCCTTTAGCGTTAGCGACCTAGTCCTAAGGAGAGTCTTCTTAGCCGGTAAGGACCCCAAAGATGGAGTCTTGGGACCGAACTGGGAAGGACCATATCAAGTCATCGAGGTCATCAAAGAGGGAACTTACAAGTTAGCTCGGCTTGATGGAGGGGCAGTCCCGCGGACTTGGAACGCCATCCATTTAAAGAAATATTATCAATGATTCACTTGTAAGGCCTGGAAGGCCATTTTTCATGTATTAAGCAATGAGAATCAGCTTTTTGTTTATATCTGTACATGTTTTCAAGTGTAATCTAAAGTAACCACGAAAGACCCTTTCCCAGTTACTTGGGGGGGCATATGGTACCTGGATATGACCAGGTCTCCTTAATGACTTAGAAGTTGATCCACATCGATTGACCGTTGTTTTTCTTAAAAAAACGTGAGATATTGATAAGGATTAACGCGAACTAAGTCCTATCCTGGATATAACCGGGTCATAAAACTTAGAAGTTGATTTAAATCTATTGATCGTTGTTCTTCCTAAAGAGCTCGAGATATGGATAAAAGTTAACGCGAACTAAGTTTTCAAATTAAGTTCCTGGATATAACCGGGTCATAAAACTTAGAAGTTGATTTAAATCTATTGATCGTTGTTCTTCCTAAAGAGCTCGAGATATGGATAAAAGTTAACGCGAACTAAGTTTTCAAATTAAGTTCCTGGATATAACCAGGTCAAAAAATTTAGAAGTTGATTTAAATCTATTGATCGTTGTTCTCCCTAAAGAGCTCGAGATATGGATAAAGATTAACGCGAACTAAGTTTTTCAAAAATTGTAACCAGAATGCGTAGGGGCAAGAGAGAGAATCAATTAAAAATAAAATTATGTTAAATTGTCTCGAGGTGGAAACACCTCATGCATAGGTTACACAAAAAAAAGAAGAGTTAAAAATATTGAAGGAAAGGGCATGAGAGAGGAAGACCCTAAGCTTCGCCAGGTGGCCCCTTAGAGGTCGCCGTCTCGCCCTGCTCAGCTGCGCCGGAGCCTTCCCCGGCCTCAGAGGGCGCCTCTTTATCAAGGAGAGCTTGGAACTTCACCAGCAAGCGCTCCCAGAGGTTCGCTGACAGGAAAGAGAAGTCGGCGTCTGGATTGTAGGCCCAGCAATGGTAGAACAGGTCTTCCAAGGCCTTGTCCGCTCGGCCTCCAGGGTGGCCTTGGCCTCAACCTTCGCGACATCTAGGTCTGTCCGTGCGGTGGCGAGGGCGCTCTCAAGCTCTTGAACCTTTGGGCGGGTATTTTCCAACTCGGCCTGCGAGGCCGCCAAGGCATCCTTAGCTGCCCTGCAGAGAAGTCTGGTGCTCACTTCTCATATCCTCGAGCTAAGTTTTGGTCCTGGCGATGCTCCGATGAAGGGCAACGGCGCTCTGCGAAGGCGGAAAGGCAATTGCCTTAGAAAAAAGAGAAAGAAAAAACAGGGCAAAGTGTAATAATAAAAAGCCATAAAAGGGTAAAGTCAGCTTACCGTTAGAGTCATGCCCAGTGAAGACTCCAGCACGCCCACTGGGCTCATTGTCTCGATGGCCCGGAGCTCCTTCTCGTTGAACTTGTATATGTGGCTGACGGCGTAGTTCGCCGACTCATACACTGTTCCCCGGAAGGCCTCTGGAATCTTTTCCAAGTCCTGAGGGTTGACTGGGATGCGTACCTCGGAGGGTACAATCGCCGAAGCCTCGAGCTCCGTTCCTGCGTCCCGGGCGGCGGCCGGAGCTCGCGGAGGGGGTGGGGGCATGTTGCTTCCCCCTGCAACAGGAGGAACCGCTCCCACGACCTGGGCAGCTGGGGGTTGCTCCTTCTCCTTTGCAGGAGACTTGGTGGGGGTCCTGGTGGTGTGCCTAGACGTACGGAGCCTCTTCATTCTTGGCCCAGCGGCCCCAGCTGAGGGGTTCCCCCCAGCAAACGCACCTCGCAGGCTCTCTTCGGGCTGAGACATCTCTTCTGTCAAAACAAAGACATGGTTAGTACAAGAGTTAGCAATCATACAGAAACAAAAACAAAAGGGGGAAAAAGAGAAATTCAAGTATATGTATACTAAAGGGAATCCTACCCCCTGAGCTAGAAGAAGAACCTAAGTCAATTATCTCCTGAGCTGGTGCAAGTTCTGGATTTGACTCCGGTTCCGGGCTAGATTCTTCTACGTATTGCCTAAGCCCCAGAGCTACGGCACCCCTCCGGAGTGATGGCCATGACCGAAGGTTGGTCCCATACTCCTCGAATAGGATCGACCTAAAGGCTAGGGTGTTATCTACCACTACGGTACCCCTAGGCCAGAAATCTTGGTAGTCCAACACAAGCCGGTCGACACAGTGGAGCAGGGTGGTGTCCAGGTCCGGATCACTTCGGTGACGATGGACGAGCTGCCTAGGATTGAACCTAGCCAGCCGGGGGTCTGCTGTGGCCCTATCTAAACTCCTAAACAAGTAAGGGTTACCTTGGCCAGAAGGACCCGCGGCTTCTCCGGACAGGATCCGCTCCTCGCCCGATGTCTGGGCGACCTCCAACGATCGCTTCTTATTTCTCACGAGGGGAACCTCGTCCTCCTCATCTTCATTTCCCGCAACCTCCTCCACAATGATGGGCCTGGTATCGCGGGCTGGGGGAAGCCCCCGGGGCCTCCTTAGGTTCAGGGTCTGATTTGGGAAAATAAGCTTGCAGGCCACCATTGTCTCGTCTGTCACGAGCACGCGGTAATCCTTCTCGCTGGGGGGCAAGCCCGCCAGTCTCTCGTACTGGGCCCCGAGGGTCACAGATTTCTCTGTCCTCGCGAAGATAGCTGCAAGATTAATCTAAGTCAGAAAGGGATACAGGAGGATCTAAACAATACTTAACTTACGAGCTAAGGATGAAAAGCACTTACGAGGGCGATTGAAGTAGTGGAGCTCGCAGTTTCTGAACCCCGTCGACATGAAGAATTGATCTTTAAAGTCTTTGGGGTGGCTGGGCAGCTCGATGATCGCAGCCGTGTTGGGGAATCGGGTTAAATAGTAAAACCCGTCGCCTCACCCCCGCTGATCCGGGCTGGCCTTGAGGCAGAAAAAGTACAAAGTATCCGCAGGAGTGGGGACCTCCCACTCGTGCTTCAAAAATAAATATCTCAACCCCGCCAACAACCGATAAGAGTTGGGGGGGAGCTGGAAGGGGGCCAACTTCACATAATTTAGGAAGTCAACAAAATACTGGTCCAGTGGGAGGAAGGCCCCCGTCTTGAAATGCTCGCCGCTCCAGGCCGCGAATTCCTCGTCGAGCGGCGTGCAGCTCCGCTCGCCTTCCGCGGGAAGTCGGGAAATCACTGATGCTCTCCCCAGCCCGATGTTGTGGGAGAGGAATAGCTTGTTGATCTTCGTCTGGTCGGTAATCTTTGAGACGATCCTATCCACCTCAAAGAATGCATCAGGAGCCACCTCGAGTTCCTGCTCCACTGCCGGCCCAAAGTTGGGGATCGGGGATTCTGGCATCACCGCCTTTCCTTTGTCTTGCTGGGAGGCCGAGTTGCCGACGGTCTTCTTTGGAGCGTTCCTCTTCGGTTCCATCTGGTCGCCTAGCGAACAAAAGAAAAGATTTCAGAAAAGGCGACCTAAGCATGAGGAAGAATCAAATTGTTCTTTGCACGAGCTGAGGTAAGCCCAGCCCGTGGTGAGTGAGACCATGCGGTTCTATGAACACGCACCTGTGCTCCCAACAGATCCCCGATTACTCGGAATTCGTGTGTCAGGAGGGTCAGGATAGAATTTGCCTTGGAGGGAAAGTTCCAGTAGGCAAAGAGGGCAAAACCGCCTGTGAAGCGTGTCCCCTAAGCTACCCAGTTTTGCACCCAAAATTCCAAAACTCCTACCCATAAATTTTCCCCAGAAAATGCATCCTGTAAACCATACTCCTAAACGATTTCCTACAGCAAAAATACCCTAACCTAAAAGGCTTTCACCCTTCATACCCACAAAAACCAGTAAACCCTTGCATGTGGCTACAGTAAATATTTACCTAGACTACAGTAAAAAATATTTTCAAAACATGCATAGTCAGGGGACTTACAGAGTGTTTGGTTGGGAGGTGGATGAAGGTGTCGCCTAGATGGGAGCTTCATCGGAGTATTTGTTTCCAAAGCTTTGAAGGAGTCCTTATGCTTGAGCTTCTTGAACGCTGAAAATGGCAGTCGGAAAGAAGAGGGTTTTTCTTTTTTTTCTTCTGAGATGAAGAAAGAAGAAGGAGAGAGTTTCTGAGAAATTTTAAATGAAAGGGTGGCCACCCCTTTTATATACGCAAAGGGTCACGTAAAAGGGGCTGTTGGATGGCCTTGATGTGGGATCCAAGGCCCTCCACTCGAAATACGAAACGACGGCTGGGCATAGGCTAGCCATTAAATGCGGTTCTCGGAAGACGTACCGTCACCAACCATGATGTTCCACGTATCAGGCGCCTGCGTAAAATGTGGAATGTGAAGAGTTTATGGGGAAGCCTAAAAGCCCCTACTGTGGCCTTATACGACGTCGTATGCCACGAGCAGGAGCTTTGGGGGGCAGATGTACGCCCTGATTTTCCCACGAGCTGATTAGCGAGCTGAGCTACGTCCTAAGCATGATTATCTTGTGGACATCCCCAAAACCGGAGCTGCCATCATAAGATCATACCTCCTTAGCTCGAGGTAACCTGAGGGTTCGCCTCTAGTTACTTCGAGGATTGAGTCCGGGCTCTGAAGGCTGAAGGTCGAGTTAAGTATCCAGCTCGTGGTACGAGCTAGAGTTGGAGGCTATGACCCTTTATAAAGTCAACCACGCAAGGTAAACATGCATATATCAGGCATCACGTGTCTGATATATCCCTGACTTATCGGACACGCAGCGTGAACGTGCGTATTCAGACACCCACGACTGGGTTGGGCCGTGCGGCCCATTATCTCCTTACCTATTGATTTGACCACACTTATGTGTCAGGTTTAGGAATTAATCATGAATGTCACAGAGTTGACATGATAGGTAAGAAGGTCACAGGATGACCTTCTTACCAACTCCCAGGTGCCTTCTCCTATAAATATGGAGACCTTGGGAGTTAATAGAGGTTGGATTCTTTATTGTAAGAAATACCATGTAATCAAATATCTAGTATATAGCAATAATACTGACTAGTGGAGTAGAAGGATTTTAACCTTTGAACCACTTAAAAAAACGTAATTTGAGTCACCATTTCATTTCCTAAGATCATATACCTATTTCAGTTCAACATAAGCACTAATCTCTTTTAGGGGTGAGCATCGGTCGGTTTGGGCGGTTTTTTCACCAAAAAAAATCTAGAATTTGGTTTTCGGTTCGAATTGGTGCAATCCGAAAACCGATCGTTTTGGACCGCGGTTTGGTCGGTTAAACCGACCAAACCGAATTGATTATTTTATTTTATTATTATTATTTTTTTTTTGAAAGTTTTAGTTAAAAAATTAAAATTTTTGGATTGTTAGAATCCATTTTTGTATGTTTTTAAAACATAAATATATAGAACATAATTACATTTACAAGTGCCTTAAGTTTTTTTTTTATTTATTAAAAATTTTAATAATTAATAATTATATAATATTATTTTATTGTGTTCGGTCGGTTTCGGTTTTTTTGGTCGGTTCACCCAAAATTTCCAAACCGACCGAACAGTGGCGGTTTGCACCGTCGGCGGTTTTTTCGGTTTTCGGTTTAAACGGTTTTGGTTTTTTCGGTGTTCGGTAGGTCGGTGTACACGGTTTTTTCGATTTTTCGGATTTTATGCTCAGCCCCAATCTCTTTCTCTTCTCTTCTTAATTTCCTGTTGGCGAAGAACCGCGTCAACAAATATTATATCTTTAAACATATTTTATTAATTAAAGTAAAATAAAATAATTGAAAAAGAAACAATAAATAATAAATATATATATATATACTAAATGGGATAGAGAAAGCTTATAAAGAAAAATAATAATATTAAAATATTATATAAATGATATGTAAATGTTATGTAAATGTAAATATGGATTAATTGGAGTTTGTGCATAACTATTATAAATATATGTATAAATGAGGTGATGGAATGTGTTTTTGTGAGTTTTAGTTAAATATTACAGAGAAAATGTATTACAAAATACATCATCAAAATATTTTTTTTTATAATTTACCTCAAACTTTTACATTATATTATATATCAACTTCTTTATTTTTTCTCTACATCATTTAAATATTATATTTAAAAAATATATTTTATTCATTTTAAAAAATAAAATAATTAAATATAATAATATCACACTTGTATATATATATACAAAAGTTTATAAAAAAATAATAAAATATTTATAGCTTGATGAATAGTGTTTCACTACATATAAAGAAATACTATTCATTTATGTAAAAAAATATAACTTTACATCACCATTGGAAAACTATTTAACAATTTTTTCTCTATATTATAAAGAATTAGACATTTTACCTCTTCCATTGAGAGTGCTCTAAGACCACTCTTACTAACCAATCTGATCTTATCCTTTCTTTCTATTTTAATTTTTCCATCTTTATTTTTTTTTCTCATTTTATCTCATCGCTTATCCTTTTCATTTTTTTATAATTTTTTCTTTTACGTTAATTTCTCTTTATTATTTATTACAAACTTTCATAAATATTTTCTCAATAAAAATATATTTATTAATTAATTTATTCAAAATTTTCTGAACAAATTTAAAAAAAAAAAAACATTAACAACTTTTTTTTTTAAATAACAAAAACTGTAATATATTCTCAATTTTTAAAACACACAACTTTGAATAGAAAAAATATACCAAACACATCCTTCAGTTCTAACTAGATAAATATACGTACGTGTAACAAATAAATGTATTAGAATTTACATTAAATGTGGATCATAATTGTTATATTTGAAGTTACTTTTCTATTTCCAATTCTTTTTAATCTTGATATATCTTGTCACCCTAGTTAGAAAAATAAATCCCTCCTAATTAATGATTTAAACAAATAATTTGTCAATTTATCTAAACAAATTATTGGCGGGATATTATAAATTGTTAAGTATATTAGTATTAGGTATCGTGTTTTTTTTCTAAATTAGTAGTAGGCATCATGTTGGATAATGTTGAAAGTTGTTGATCGATACATTTGGTCAAATGATTAGAATTGCAACATGTTTGAATTATTGATTAGTTTGATTTGTTAATAGGCATATAAAATGGGAAAAAGACTATATAGTGCCTAATTAATAATTTAGTAAGTTTCATGAGTTGGGTTATTACTTATTAGGCCTTGCAATTCACCAAAGCTTACTTGAAAAAGCATGGATCAGACCTATAATAGCATTACTTTTTTTTTGTTATTATTATTATTTGGTAGAATTGACTTCTTCAAATCATATTTTATATTAAAATAATAAATTTAATTAGATTGTTTTAGGGGAAACTTAATTAGATTGAAAATAAGATAGGGACATTGCATTTGACAAATTTATTTTTAAAAATTAAGAACACCATTTAAATATATATAGATATATATTTATATTAACACAATAGTTTTAGTGTTCTCTAACTTTTGTAACTCTTATAATTTTCATAGTAAAGTATTTATAATTTATCATTAGAGAAAAAATTGTTTGTTGATCTCATTCTCTGCATGAAATATGTTTGTAGATTGTAGTTATTAAAATATAAAATAGATTATACTAAACATACATAAAATTAAGGCTTAATTCGAAAGTTAGTCTAAAATAACTTTTAATTAAAAATTCCATCTATCACATGTACTTATTCATTTCACATTTCATAACCCTATATAGTAAAACATTTATATAAGAATAGTTTTGGGATCAAACTAATTGAAGAAATCGTGAATGACTTGATCTTATTGATATATTTTAGTAGTATATATATACAAAAGAATAGAAAATAGGAAACTAGAAAAAAGGAAATTACAGTTGTAATTCTAATCTAATTCATAAACTCACAGTTATCCATATATACAAAACATTAAGAGAATATCTCAATAATATCTCAATACCCCCCTCAAGTTGGAGCATGAGGATCATAAATGCCCAACTTGGAAAGCAAAAACTGAAATTGACGGGTCCCCAAAGGCTTGGTAAAGATGTCTGCAAGTTGAACAGTTGTAGGAACATAAGAAGGAAGAATAGTGCCGTCTTGGATAGCATCACGAACAAAGTGACAGTCTGCTTCAATGTGCTTTGTTCGTTCATGGAAGACTGGATTCCGAGCAATATGTAAAGTCGACTGGCTATCACAATATAGCCCAATAGCATCAGTATGTTGAATCCCCAAGCTAAGGAGAAGACCCTTCAACCATTTCAATTCACAAGTAAGAGAAGTCATAGAGCGATATTCAGCCTCTGCCGAAGAACGTGCCACAGTAGGTTATTTCTTGGTTTTCTAGGAAATCGGGAATGACCAAGAAACACAAGCCAACCCGTGAGAGAGCGACGAGTAAGAGGATAAGCTGCCCAATCAGAATCACACCAACCAGTCAAGGAAAGAGAGCTATCAGCACGAAGTAAGATTCCTTGTCCAGGAGAGCCTTTCAAATAGCGAACAACACGCAAGGCGGCTTCCCAATGTTCCTATCTTGGTTCTTGTAGGAACTGTGATAAAACGTGAACAAAGTATGCCAAATCAGGACGAGTGACCGTTAAGTAAATCAAACGACCAACCAAACGACGATAAGGTTCCGGATTGGACAAAGAATCTCCTGAAGCATGAGCAAGCCGATGGTTTTGCTCAATGGGAAAAGATGCAGGCTTAGCACCCAGAACACCAGTCTTAGAAATGATGTCAAGAGAATACTTTCGTTGACAAAGAAATATACCATCAGGACTTCGAGCTACCTCAATCCCGAGGAAATATTTAAGAACCTCGAGATCCTTCATATGAAAACAAGTGCTTAAATAGTTCTTAAAGATCTTCAAAGCAGCAGAATTATTCCCAGATATAATTAAATCCTCAACATACACCAAAACATTGATTTGAGTATCACCCTTAGTATAAGTAAAGAGAGAATAATCAGCATAGGATTGTAGAAAGCCATACTCTCTTAAAGCAGTGACAAGTTTGGAAAACCAACACCTCGGTGCCTGTTTCAAGCCATATAAGGACTTTCGAAGACGACACACCATATCAGGTTGAGAAGACCCAAAACCAGGAGGAAGCTTCATATAGACTTCTTCATTAAGATCCCCGTGCAAAAAAGCATTATGCACATCCATCTGATGCAGCTCCCAATTTTTAGATGCTGCAATGGCTAAGAAAGCATGAACGGTGACCATTTTTGCAACAGGTGCAAAAGTCTCGTTATAATCGATCCTGACAATTTGATGATTACCAAAAACAACCAAACGAGCTTTAAGCCGTTCAACACTGCCATCAGAGTTGTACTTTATTTTATAGACCCATTGACTACCAAGAGCATGTTTACCAGGAGGTAATTTTTCCATAGTCCAAGTACCATTATCCTCTAAAGCACGAATTTCTGTGTGCATAGCATGACACCATCCTTCATCTGTCATAGCTTCTTTAAATGATTTTGGTTCACAACCTGCAGTAACAGCGGCAAGAAATTGCCAATGGCTAGCAGAAAATTTTGCACAGTTAATATAATGTGTTATAGGAAAGGGCGTACCAGAGGGAGCTGACGGCGCGAGTGAACTTAAAGAGATAGCAGATGGACTTTGTGTGATAACAGTATTAGTAACATAGTCACGAAGCCGAGTGGATGGAACCTTTTCACGGAGTCCACGTCCCATGTGAGTGTCATTGATAGAATTCGGAGCAGTCCCTGCTACCCCCCTTATAGATGGATGTTGGAGTGGAGATGTGGACTGAACAGGACTCTGTGCAGCAGTCGGGCTAGACTGTGCTACAGGAAAAGAGAGAGTAGGCTCTAAAGTGGTAGTTCTTGGAATTTGGGTGGTGACATGTAGTGGGGAGGATTCATTTGTGGGTTCAGGTTCATTAGACAATGGTTCAGAATCACCAAAAAGATTAAAATCAAAGTCATCATCACCTAAACTCATGCTGCCAGAATTATATGTAGAGCTAATAGTAGAAGGATCATTTTCAGCAAAAGGAAATTGATTTTCAAAGAACTTAACATCCCTAGAAACAAAAAAACTTTTATTTTCTAGATCAAAAAGTCTCCACCCTTTCTTACCAAAAGGATACCCAACAAAGATACATTTTCGACTGCGACTTGCAAATTTATCATTCTTAGCACGTTGATTATGGGCATAACACAAGGAACCAAACACTCGCAATTCATAAAAAATTGGCAAAGTATGAAATAAAATTTCATAAGGTGTTTTATTCTGAAGAACACTTGAGGGTGTTCGATTGATCAAATGAGAAGCTGCTAAGACACATTCACCCCAAAAATAAAGAGGAAGATGACTTTGAAAACGTAAGGCCCTTGCCACTGTTAAAATATGACGATGCTTACGTTCAACTCTACCATTTTGTTGTGGAGTCCCCACACAAGAGGTTTGAAAGAAAATCCCATTTGAAAGAAAATAATCTTGCAAACAATTAAATTCTGTCCCATTATCACTTCGAACAATCTTAACCTTTTGACCAAATTGTCGATCAACCATAGCAAAAAACGACATAAACATTTTAAACACGTCCAATTTATCAATCAACAAATAAACCCATACAGCTCGGGAAAAATCATCCACAACAGTCAAAAAATAACGAGCCCCACATGAAGAAACAGTATTGTAAGGACCCCATAAGTCACAATGTACTAATTCAAAAATTAGGGAGGCCTTATGGTCACTAAGAGAAAAAGAATCACGAGTTTTTTTGGCACGAGGACACACATCACATGCCTTATTTAATTTATCACTAGAATTACGTAGGAAAGGTAATGACTTTACTACTTTCTCTGAAGGATGTCCAAGACGTTGATGCCAAAGTTCCAACGAAGATGAAGAACCATCCACTGAGATAGCTTACATTGTAGACGGTGGCCGGAAGTAGTAAAGTCCATCTCTCCGTTCACCCGTTCCAATCAGCTTCCTCGAATGACGGTCCTGTATAACACACATATTATAAGCAAATTGTACAAAACAGTGCATGTCATCAATGAGTTGTGTAACCGAAATTAAGTTGCAGTGCAATTTAGGGACATAAAGAACATTTTTAATAAATAATCCTTCTAAGAGTCTCACACTTCCTTCTTTAGTAGTAATTAATTTTTGGCCATCAGGGAGTCCGACGGGACATGCGGCAATATCATGAACATTAAACAAACAAGATTCATCCCCCGTCACATGATTAGAAGCACCAGTATCAATAATCCAAGAAATCCTGGAAAACTCACCATGTAAACGGTCGGTAGAGGAATGAGTATTACCAAACATAGTAGCGATAGTTTGCCATTGTGTTGCACTTAGGTGAGGAAGAGAGGCAGCAGTGTTTGACGTGGTGGCTGCAGCATTGGAAGAGTTTCTTTGCCCATTGACCGAAGATCCAACCATAGTGGTATTGTTACCGTCAGCCATTGTCGATCGTGTATCTTAGCCGTGTGGCTCTGGTACCATGAAGAAATCGTGAATGGCTTGATCTTATTGATATATTTTAGTAGTATATATATACAAAAGAATAGAAAATAGGAAACTAGAAAAAAGGAAACTAGAGTTGTAATTCTAATCTAATTCCTAAACTTACGGTTATCCATATATACAAAACATTAAGAGAATATCTCAATAATATCTCAATACTAATTGTATTTGAATTGAGAGGTTATAACTTAATAGAGGTATTGGTACAAATTTTTTTCTAAATACTCAAAAATATAAACTTTAACAACAATAACAATAAAAACTCTATAATAACTAATACATATTTAAAAATAATATAAGTAATTCAAATGTAGGATAAATTCTTAATTTTCTCATTTGTGTACAAATAAATAACATAATATATATTTATTTGACTCTATATATAATCATTATTATATAGATGTATATTTTAACTAATACATATTTAAAAATAATAATAAAAACTCTATAATAACTAATACATATTTGAAAATAATTTAAGTAATTCAAATGTAAAATAAATCTTAATTTTTTCATTTGTGTACAAATAAATTACATAATATATATTTATTTGACTTTATAAATAATTATTACTATATAGAGGTATATTTTCTTAATGCGAGATTTAAAAAAATGTATAACTAATTATATTTTAAGAATTATTCTTATTTATAACTAGCTTAAATTAGTATTAATTTTTTTTATAATAAAATAAAAGTCATTTTTATACGAAGTAATCTTATTCAAATGATTTACTGTAAATACAATATAAAAACTAAGCACCTCTTGTGATATAAACACCGAAAATAAATAAATTAATTAATAGTGAGGGAAAAAAAATCAAAGCATTCGTTGAATTCTAACTTTCAATTAATATTTTCTATATATTAAACTTGTTTTTGGATTTTAGAAGTTCTGTCTTGTATGACTATGATCTCTTTTGATATTATAGAAGCTGCTGCACACTAACATTATCCATTAATGTATATTCTATTTTAATTTTGTTTTTTTTTTAAAAAAAGACAGAACCGAAGGTACAACTCATCGTCGACAATATTAATTATATATATCTAAAAATTAATTATTGTAATCTTGGGAATGGTTAATTCTTTTTGAGTTTATCCAGATTTTGAAATTCCCATCACACCAAAATGAACATGTTGACTTTTTTTGTTTGAAAAGATTAACATGACTGTTGCCTTCGGTATAAATTTACCAGGAGCCTAGAAAAGCAACCTCTCTTTGCAATACGAAAACGACGATTTAAATTGGAGCCTGTTACAAATAATGTTCCATTTTTTATTTTAATTGTTAGTATAATTTGGGAAATTTCGGCAATGTACTTAGATTTGTTGCTCTTAAATATCTACATAAAAGTTTTGACGACAATAATGGTTAGTGTTACTCATTGTTGGTTATTGGACCGTTAAATTTGACCAATGATTTACGTGGTTATATTTTATTGGTCCAATTTTATTTAAATATTAAAAATTATTTAAATTTTAAAAATTAAAAAAAAATCTAAAAATATAAAACAAAATAATTAAATTTTATTTCATTAAATAAATATATTTAGACATTTTTTTTATTTTTATTTTTTGCTCTTCTTTGTCTCTCCCTTCTTTCATCTTCTTCTTGCCCTAAAAAAGTTCATCATCTTCATCTTCTTCTGCCCCTAAAAACGTTCATCATCATCTTTTTCTTCTTCTTCTTCTTCTTGAATACCCGACCCCTTTCTTCTTCTCTTTCCCAAATACCAAACTTTTTTTCCCTCTTCTTCCCAAATACCCAGTCATTCAACCTCCCAGCGATTTGAGTCAAATTTCTGGGCAAAGTCTTCTATTGAAGATGGCATTGATTATCGATTTGAAAAAGTCTTGTATTTTGATGGAATTTTCTGGGTTATATTAGACAAGGTGAAAAAGATAGAAAAAAAATTTCATTCTTCGAGGGATTAGTTTAGCATTAAAGAGTCGAGTTAATTGTTTTTGCTCATAAGTAATTTGATTTTTGAGTTTTGATTTAATTGATATTTTTTTAATTAAGTTTTATGATAATTAAAAAATTAAGTTAGTTTAAATTTATATTTTAAATATATGAAATAAAATTGAAGTATTTTTTTAAATATTTTTGGATTTTTAATATTAAATAATTTTTTAATATTGAAGTAAAATTGGACCAATCAAGTATACCAACGTAGGTCCCCGGTCAAACTTAACGACCCAGGGGTCAACGTCTGCACAAAATGAGTAATGGTAGGCATTATTGCCGCCAAAATTTTTACATAGACATTTAAGTGCAACAAATCTAACTACATAGGTATTATTGTCATAAATTTCCCTTATAATTTTATGGTTTGTTATGTCAATGTAGTTTTGTTATCGAACCATATAAGTAGTTGTATTTTCATGAAATTTACATAATACATTTAATTAGCTAAAAAAATTTATTTTTACGAACTAATAATTTTTTTTTTCAATTTTACATTTGAGGGAAATTTTTAAATTTGTATATTTTTCTTTTTCTTTTGTGATGTTTTTTAGTTGTTTAGGTTTATGTATAATTGTTTTTATGTTTTTTTTAGTTGTTTAGATTTATGTATAATTGTTTTGTTGTTGTGTTGGTGCCTAATTGATGTTTAGTTGTTCTAAGATATATATTTTTAATTTATTTTTTAAAATGTGTTAGTATGCAGTGAGTTGATGTCTAATTGTTGTCGAATTTGTTTTTGAATGTGTTGGAGTGTTGTCCTCGGGCCTGGAGGGAGCGTCAGGTGCCAATCACTATAGCCTTGGGCCACCACAAGATTGTTTGACAGCTTTTTGGATGCCTCAAGTAGCGGTGTCGAGTTCGTACACTCGACAATTGGTATTTCCCACAACACCGCCTGATCCGGGAAAACGTGCAGCCACATCCTGACAATGTCAGAGGCATGTCTCCTACAAAGTTGATGGGATGCAACCTACGACTTAGGCCTCCTGCGATACACACAGGCCCACAGCCTTTATTAGAACTATAAGAGAGGTTAAATAACAATTAACTCTCCAAATATAATTGAGGAATATTTGTAAATAATAATATTAATGACATTCAGCCCCTATAAATAGACTGAGATATCATTCTAAAAGGATTCACAACTTTTGTACTCAAAGCAATATATACATTGCTTGAGAAACTCTCGTTGAAGCTTGTTTTCTCATGCTTTAAGAACTCTAATACTACAAACCTGTGAATTAAGGTTGTTTTATAACTTAAACCACATAAAACCTTATTGTTTATCTTCATTATTTTCTTTAAATTTTTTTTTATTAAGTTGATAGCTAATAAAACAATCATATTTAAAATTCTCATTTTAATATTCTCATGATTCATGAATTAGATAAAGTTGAACTTGGGAAAGTTCTCACTCTTATTATTATTATAATTATTATTATTATTATATATATGATTTTGTATTTTCATGCCCTCCATAATTAGTTAGCGATATTCCATAATACTTATTAAATTCAAATAAGTAGGACTCGATATTGGATTGCACCAATAGTAATATTCCACCTACTTGTTGGACACCATGGTACCCCGGCAATTCTCAATAAAAAAACCACCTCAAACCTTGGGTGCTTTTCTTTTTTGTCATGTTTTTCTCTACTGTACATCTATAAATTACAGGATCCATCCACAAGTTTACAGCTCTGATCAATCGAAACTTGATGACCTACTCCATCGGTCTTTATAGGACTCATCCAAATAGAGGCTGCTGCATCTGTCTGTACTGCTAAACGACGTCATTTCATCGTCATCAACATCAAGCAATGCAAGACTCAAATGCAACTCTGCACTTGAATTAGGATACACTTCATCATCTTCTTGTTCTTGGTTCTCTGCTATGTCATGTTGTCGAAGATTGTTTTTTGAGTTTGCCCACTTCTCAATATCTTCTTCTCCTTTTAATATCTTCATTATCTGGGCACCAAACCAAAACACAAAACAACTGTTAAAAGACAAACTTTCCCGGGAAAGTGATGACATGGTTTACAAAATGCTGTAACATTACTTGGATGATACTAGGCCGAAGCCTAGATGAACGAATGAGGCAAAGAGTTGCTGCCAGAACCATTCTCTTCATTTGGACCTCATCAACTTTGCCATCCAAATCTGGGTCTAGTAAAGCTTTTACATCTCTGCTCTCTAGTATTGGCTTTGCCTATACACAATAATTCATATAGTCAAATCCAAAGCAAAAAAGTTGTGTTTATATATGATGATACAGGGTTGATTTTTGATCAGTTTTAACTCTTACCCACATGACCAAACTCTCTTGTCCTTTAGGAGAATCAGAATTAATTGGTCTTCTTCCTGACAAGAGTTCAAGAAGTACAACTCCAAATGCATAGACATCAATCTTGTCACTGACTTTTCCATACATAAAATACTCAGGTGCTAGATAGCCAAATGTTCCAACCACATCTCCTTGGGTCAAAAAAGATGAAGTTATGGGACCCCATATAGCCAATCCAAAATCAGATAACTGTCACACGTAGTAAAACACAATCAGACATTGTTAGTCTATTATTATTATTATTATTATTATTATAATAATAATCACCTTTGCTTCAAACTCATTAGAGAGAAGAATGTTTGCAGACTTAATATCTCTATGAATCACTGGTTGAGGACTTTCTTTGTGAAGGTAATGGAGAGCTTCGGCAATCCCAATAGCTACATCATATCTTAGCTCCCATGACAAAACAAACTTGTCTTCCTTCTTACCTAATTTTTTTTTTTGGCTCAAATTGTATTAAGATGTAATCTTATGATTAAGTATAGCAAGTAATTAAAAGAAAAAGTAAGATTAGACTAGAGTTAGACTAAGTGAAACTTTACCATGTAGATTTTCTTCTAAGCTTCCATTAGGAAGAAAATCATAAACAGATATCAAAGCATTATCTTCAACACAAATTCCCAGCAAAGAAGAAATGCGTTTGTGCTTCAAAGAAGATATAATGTCGAATTCGATGGCGAAATCTTTC
Organism: Humulus lupulus; assembly: GCF_963169125.1. Lineage (NCBI taxonomy): Eukaryota > Viridiplantae > Streptophyta > Magnoliopsida > Rosales > Cannabaceae > Humulus > Humulus lupulus. Next base: position 18,828,331 of record NC_084793.1, read on the forward strand.
CACCCTTGTTTTGATGGTTCAAGAATCTTAATTGCCACTAATTTTCCATCTTCAAGAGTTCCCTTATACACACGGTTACACCCTCCTTTTCCAATCAAGTTTTCTGTCAATAAATGAAAAAAAATGGTTTTAACATATGCTTAAGAAGTATAAATTAAATGATATAACCTTTTGGAGAACAGAAAAAGAAAAACCTGAAGAGAAATGAGAAGTTGAAGCTTTGAGATCATCAAGAGTGAACCATTTGCAACCACATGAGTTGGTTTGTAAGAGATTTTGCAACCCTTCTGGTATTTCATTAAAATCAGATAACTTGATACTATTACTAGTGTCATTATCAAAGTCACTGAGCTCTGCTTCCATGTTGGGGTTCTCTACTATAGTTGGACAATGTAGATATTGCAGTGGAGACCGATCTGGTAAGTTCATTACCCATTGAACCACTGAGATGTTCTTTGCCTTTGGGGTATTTGAGGTCCCTGAACTTGATCTTCTGAGCAAAGGCCAACCAAGCTTTTGGTCCATAGAAAAAGAATCTGTTGAAAGAAGAGAATCTGATCTTGAAAGGCTTCTTCTCCTTTCTTGATGGCTTGTTAGGCTGAAAGAGTCAGCACTCCTTGTCGTTTCACAAATAGATATCACAGTTTCTGTCTCCGCTTCAGAGTCACCAAATTCAGACACAGTTTCTTTTGCTGTAAAAAGACCTTGTTTGGGTCCTTTGGGATCATCCTCTTGAGGGCCTATATAACATAAACAAAAACCAAAAGTTCATTATTTTCTTCTAGATAATGTGCAGATGGGTCTTTTTTCATCTTTCGTTTTCCATTTTCCTGGGAAACAAACACCAAACCTGAAAGTTCAACGATGGGGCACCTCCTGAAGAGAATTTTCCCATTGTGAATAGCCAGAACCTCTGTGGTTGAAGATAGTCTCTTGGCACAGTATTTGGCTGTGGAAATCCTACTCCTGCAGGCAATATCTGTTTAGAAAAATCAGAATGAAACCAAACTAAACTTAAAAAAATAAATTAATTTTTCTTTTTTAGATTATCTTTAACTTCTGAACCTACCGAATATTGCTTTGTTTACTTATGCCCAAAACCAGAGCTTCAGCACCATAACTCTTTGCCTCTCTCACCAGGGCCCTTCTGCCTGAACTTCCTGTTAATATCTGACCAGTAAGTTCCACCTAACAAATTTAATACAAAAACAAAAAATATCCAAGTCAAAATCAAAATCAAAATCTAATTCCTAAACAAGAAAAACCAAAACCCATTTGACAAAATTCAATTAGGGTAACGAAGAAAAAACCTTTTTAACACTACATAAGCCTTGGTACACTTCCAGGTAATCATCTAAAGAGGGTTTCTTTTTCAAAGCTTCATCTGCAATACTAGGCAAAAAATGTATCAATAAAACATTTAAAATTTCTCTACAAGTATATTACAATATATATATATACACACAAAGATAATAGGTAGATTTACCTGAATTTCGACAGATATGGATTGCAACAACAGAATCTCCAGGCTCAGCAACCTTCACAAGAGCCCAGCTGAGAATCTCTCTGCTATGGCTATCGATTCGAATACCAACTAAAACAATTCTCTCCTTTTTTGTGTTCTGATGAACAATCAAACACTCCTCAAACGCAGTCATGGTGCTAAGATAGTCGATCAGTCTCTTTCTCGTATACAATTTTCAAAGTTTGTACAAGCTAAACTCTCTTCTTCCTTGACTAATAATAGTCATTACAGCTCCTGTAATAATAACAAAATTATCAAACAAGGGTATGATAGAATGGTAGAACACAAGAGTTTGAATATGAAGTTGCCACTCAATCACTATAAAAATGGTGCCCCATAAACTATTTATTATTTAAAGTAAACATTTTTTTTCTTCCAAAGTATTTAATGCAATAAAAAAAAAAGACAAGTTAGCATAAAAAGAAAGTTGACTCATGAATAGGAAAAGATAAAAGAGACCCGACAAATGAAATTGTACCTAAAACTTGGTTCCATCTGTTGTAGAAGCCCACCATGACCATACCATTTTTAAAACCAGAAATACCGCCAAATAACATCACCTTCTACCTACTGCAACTCTATTATTCAATACTAAAAAATGAAAAAATAACAACAAAAAAATAAATTGTAAATTTTTAATAAATTTTATTTCTTTCTTTCTTTCTTTTTTTGGTAAGAAAGAATCAAAATGAAGAACAATTAATAAACGTTTTTTTTTATTGGAAATTTGTGCAGAAGAAAGTGTCGGTAGAAGACTGAAATTCCCTCAACGAGACGGTAGAGAAAAAAAAAATTGTTTTTCGTTTTTTAATTTTTTTTTATAAGATTTTCTATTTATTTTTTAATGGGGTGACACTCTTCTTCTTGTTTTATTATTTTGGGAACATGATGTTTTTTTTGTGTGCGAAAAAGTGTATTGTAAAATGGTATTATTTTGTATATAAAATGAGTCCGTTAAAGTGACCGGCAAATATTGCGGGAAACCCCGATACCCGGTCGCTAAAGGTGAACCGACGTAACAGGAGAATGGCTTTTCCACCGGCTATTGCGGGTGGACGATTAGTTATTTAACTTATAATGTCAATATTTGTTTTTGTCCCCAAAAAAACAAACTAAATTAACCGATACTATATGATCACATTTCGATATGTATGTAAAACCTTCTAACCAATTATTAGGTCAACTTCAAGAAGTTGAATTTGATATAATTAATTTGTGCTTTTAACTTCATATGTTTTCTTAAAGAGAGAGAGAGAGAGAGAGAGAGAAAGTTAAAGCTAAATTTAGTCGAATAGGAACGATTCAAGGGGTGAATTCAATCTTATTTTCTTAATTGAAATGAATATATACATAAGTAATTAAGTTTGAAAAATAAACAAGTTCAACTTAAATGATGTTATACATGGTTAATTGTCTTGTAAAATCATGAATTATTATTATTTGGTTTGGGAAAAATCTTGGATTAAATATATAATATGTTTATAGTAGAATAATCAGATAATTTTTTTTTTGTGCTGATGTCTCAATTATAGTTTAAAAGATCTATTATATTGAGTAAAGACTTTTCTAATAATGTTCTCGACATGCGTTTAATTAATTAGAATTAGGTGATAAAAAAGAAATTATGGTAGTAGTTGATATGTGATATCACATAAATTTATTTTTAGAAAAGAAATTGAAAAAAACTAAATCAATATAACTCATCGATAGTGTCATACCAGCTAATTAAGTTATCAAAATGAAACAAATTGATTGACATATTACTAACTATGCAAGAAAATATATATAAGATAAATACATAATATATATTTTAGTAAAAAAAAAAGGAATGAATACTCGATCAATATATCTGTGTTATATATATATATATATATATATATGAGCTATATAAAAGCAAATGTTGATTGATGGTGAGAGATAACAATCAAAGCAAGTTGATTCAATAGGAATAGTCGTACCATTATAAACTTAACCTAAGCTAGATAGAAGTGATTGAGTATCGATATCTCTATTATTGAATATTGAAAATATAGCCGTGACATCAAACTTATATAGTGATATAAACCGAAAGATTTTTTTTTTGAATAAAAAACCGAAAGATTAATAATTATAACCATAATAACATTTTTTTTAGTGACGGACTCAAATATACTATTGAACAAACTCAAAATTAATACGTTCAAATATTAAATATTCTTACAAATCTTCATGTGTTAGTAAAATAAAATGAAACATTGTCAAGATAACAAAAATTACAATTTACTTTGACATATTTTCATGTTTTAAAATCACTATGCATTTTTCAATGTACACTAGTAAACATCATTCATTCATTGATCTCTTCTATTTCGTAATTGAGTCTTCAAAATATTCACTAAGAAAAATGCTCTCTACTAACAGCTAACTGTTAATGTTTTAATATTTTTGCTCTAATTTATTTCATTAGCTAATGAGAAAATAAGAGAAAAGTAATAAAAACAAAACAATTTATACAAAATTGTAAAAAATGTAAGTCGTGACCTTTTTTTTTCTTTCTTATATTTCTCACATTTCTTTTTTCGTTCTTTTGGAAATTAAAAGTGAAGTCAATGTATTTTTAGAAAAATATAAAGTTAACTTGATGAATTAGTTTTCATTATATATAAAATCAAATTAATTGGATTATATGGGATATATATATAAATTTGATGGACCGCCTATGGAATATAGTAGTTGAAGTAAAAGCAAAAATGGGTCTTAGACATATATTTATCTTATTGTTAATTATTATTCATTTTAAGATATTTTTATTATAAATAAAATCAAATCAAATAAATTAATAAATATATATATATATACACTTTTTTATTTCCAACTTTTGAGTGTAGGCTTCAGCACACACTTAGCCATACATGGCTCCGGCTATATGTATAGAAATTAACTAGACTTGAAATTCAATTATTGATCATATAATTTAGCTAACTATAACTAAATAAATAAATAAAAAGTCGGCACATCAAGACATTTAATTTTTTATGCATGTCATTGTTCGTCATTTTGTGGTTACAAACATATGCGTAAATATCCAATCAAATAACTGAAGTGTTGAGTCTGCCATATATGCCTGAATTAATTATACGTCTCTTTCTGATTTGATATTATTCTCCTCTTTTGATCGACAAAAAACTTCTGTACACATCTTTTAGTTTAACACAATTATAAGTGTTTTTTTCCCTTTGGAAAAAGACTATTTATTTACTGGGGATTTGTCATTTTAGTATTGGGTTGATTCTACTTTGAATAACCGAAAGCTATAAACTTTTTTGAATCAGATGATTTATTACTAATGAGGTGGTAGATAATTATGAATTATCTTAGGTAATAGTGATATATATAGTTACGTGTGTAATTTTTTTTTATAGTAGATTAGATAGATATATAATAAATAACCATCTAATCCATTGTCTAATTTGACTTTAAAAAAGGTGTTTGTTTTATTCTTTACGTGGGTAATCCGTCGTCCGATTCCATAATTAGAATTTACAATATCTTGTTTGTTTGGTGATATTGACTTGAAGTCATCTTTTCAAAGTCATGATCTATTATTTATATGTATTTTAATCTTTCTTTTAACTCCTTTAATTAATGATAAAATTGAAGCTGTTGATAAATTCCAAGTTCAAGATATATATAAATATTTAAACCTTTTACTCCAACTACTTAACCTAATATTGATCCTTCATCTTAATATATTATTTTTAAAAGGCTATTTAGGATTTTTATTCTCAAATTATAACTAAAGTATTATTGTGCTTATGATTTTTTCAAGCTGTTAAAAATTATTCGTAAACTATTCACATTGTTATAAAGTGAGATTTCTATTAAGTTTTATAATATGTGACTAATGGATTGATGACGTGACTATTTGGTCATTCACTTGTCATTTTCACGTTAGAGTTATGTGTATAATTTAAAATTAAAAAATATATATAAAAAATATTTTTACTTTTTAATTCTTAAAAGATTAATTAAATAAATTTTTCAAAAATTTTGAAAATTTTATTCAATTAATCTAATAATAATTTATTAATAATTCAAAAATATTTTTTTAATTTTAATTTTTTTAAAAGAAATATATTTTTTTAATTTTAAATTATACGCATGACACTAACATGACAATGACAAGTCAGTGACTAAATAGCCACGTCTTTACTAAATAGTCACGTCATCAATATGTTAGATGCATATGATAAAACTTAAGAGAAATCACACTTTAGAATATTGTGAATAGTTCGAGAGTAATTTTTAATGACTCAAAAAAATTAGGGGCACAATAATGTATTAGTCATAGTTGAGGGGCGAAAATCCTAATCATTCTTTTTAAAATATATATTATATTCTTTAATAAGGATTGAAAATTTTAGGGTTTATACATTTTTAGACCCTGTATTTTTTCTAATTACCTGTTTAAACCTTGTGTTTTTAAAAAAATTATTTTTGGACCCTATATTTTGTAAAATAGTTCAAATATACCAATAAACTCAATTTTGATGAAGAAAAAATTGAAAACACAATTTTTAAACAGAATGATTTTATTTTTGTTCTGAATTGTTAGTTTTGTTAATTATTTGTGATCTCAGTTGAGAAAACTTTGATCAAAATCGGATTTAGAGTTCTATTTGAAACAATTTACAAAATATAAAATCTAAAAAATAATTTATCAAAATATAGGATTCAAATAAATAACGGAAAATAACACAAAGTCCAAAAAATTATAAACCCAAAATTTTATAAATGGAGGAAGAGAGAGCTGGTTGAGACCACAAAATCATATAGTTCAACTTTTTGCAAACTTTTTGCAAGCTGCGAATTGAGTATACTATTTGCAAATAATAATAATATATAATTAATAAAAAAATAGAATTTTCTTTTTGCAAATAATCCTAGTATATTTTGGCACCTCCGTACATTGGTCAGATGTCTTTATCGGTAACACGTGTAAGGACATCAGCGAATCCACCGACACAACAAAGCTAGTGGGACACGTGTGATAATTACAGCAGTACACACCTTTATTTCATTAAGATTAGAGATTATTAGTGATGATGATTATTAAATAAATAGCAATCTAACTCTTTTTGAGTATTAATGATGATTAACCCTTCGACTATTAATTGGAGACTTGGGACTTTGAGAGTTAATCCCTAACCAACATTTAAGAATAACTTTTTGTACCCAAAAGATAATTATAAATTAAATATTCTACAATAATGCATAATATATATACTGTATGTAGATCTTTATTGGTCAAATCAAAGCAATGGAAATTATAATACAACTAGAAAATATAACCGCGCTCCGCGCAATTTTTTGTAATTATTAAAACATATATATTTTAAAATATTTTTTGGGAGACTGTGGGAGTGGTGATTCATTTTGACCATACTCGTACAGCATGTTCTTTATATAGACACGTGAAGACATTTTGACCATAATTTTTTATTTCATGATGGTGTTTACTGTAATTATATAGTGAACCTCCTGTAGTATTTTTCAACAAATTTTAAAGTATTGAAAACAAAGTTCAAAAAGCTTGTTGTACATTTACTTTTATTTATTATTATTATACGCTTTGCGTAGTTCTTTTTATAAAAAGTCTAAATTATGTATAAGAAAATTTATATTTTGTGTAAGATTTATTTTGGTCATTTACCTGTTTGAAGTCTTTATTTTTAAAAATTAACTTTTAGATCTCGTGTTTTGTCAAAATAATAAAAATTAGAATTGATAGATTGATTATTTGAACACTGTATTTTTGCTCATTACCCGTTTTGACCCTATATTTTTTAAAATGAACCTTTGGACCATGTATTTATTTAAAATGTTCAAACTTCTTATGAAAATTAAATTATATATTTATATAATTTTTTTTTCTGTAAGGGTTCACGCTATTTTGAACCTTGTATTTTAGTCGATCACCCATTAAAACTTTTATTTTTACAAATTAACTTGTAGACCTCAAGTTTTGTCAAAATATTAAAATAGAATTAGATAAATCTATTATTTGAACACTATATTTTGGCCGATTACTCATTTTGATTGTTTATTTTTAAAAATTAACATGTGGATCATATATTTATTCAAAAGGTTAAAAATTATTTATAAAAAGTAAATTATATAAATATATATAATTTATGTTTTCTACAAGGGTTCACACCATTTTGAACTTTGTATTTTAGTTGTTTATCAATTTTGACCATTAATTTTTTTTAAAATTAACTTGTGGACCTTGTGTTTTGTCAAAAATTAAAAAATAGGAATGTAAAAATAGATTATTTGAACCACATATAATTTGGTTGATTACCCGTTTGAATATTTTATTGTTAAAAGTTAACATTTGGATCCTGTATTTTGTCAAAAAGTTAAAATATAAATAGATAGATTTTATTATTATTATTATTATTATTATTATAATATGTAGATATTTTTATCTATTATAATTTTTATTAAAATAAAAATGAGAAAAAAGAGAACAGACAAAATAGATAAAAAAAATTCCTTAATAAATTAATAGCTATAAATTAAAAAAGTAATATAAAAAATGAGAAAAAAATATTGTTTACTTATATTTATAATTTAATTAAATAGTTGTTGTAATGAAATATCTAATCAAATTTAAATTCAAAATATACATCGTTGAAATAAATCAAATTTAAATTAAATTATACATGTTGTTAATATATATTTTTGTAAAACTATTACATTTAAATTAAAAAAAACATAAATAATTTAAATAAACATTTATTATTTTTGTTGTTGTGCATTATTTTATTTTTAGTAATATTATTTTTCATTCATAATGTGTTCCTTATTTCTAAAAAGAATTTTTCGTGTTTCACATCAACCTCCGCATCTTTTGTTGCTGCGGGAATGTCCACTAAAATTACAATCTATAAAATATTTATTTATTATAGTGAAAACAAATCACAAATCCAAAGAATGCCATTAGTAATATCTTATTTTCACAAGTTTAGTAAAATATCAAATAAGAGAAAAATACAATTATAAATATTGATGATTGATGATAATAATTATAATATTTTGTAAAACTATTCACTTTTGAATAAAAAACATAATTATAATATAATCAGAAAAATAGATATATAGAGAACCGAAAACTATTATGTAATTTTTAATTAATTTTTTTAGTATTTTTCAATGATTAAGTAGTTAGGATATTTAAGTAAATTAAATTAATATGTATATATATATATTAATATTTTTAATTGTTAAGATATTTTAGAAAATAGAAAATGAATAAAAATTAGATTAAATGAGAAAATAAAAAGAGTGCTTTGAATAAATTTTAGAGTCTCACATAATCTCCTCGAAACTCTCCTTTATATATAGATATAGATATAGATATAGATATAGATATAAAGATATAGATTTAATATTTACTGAATTACATAGCGAAAAGAAAAATTGAAAATTTGGTACGTGGGTTCTTTAAAATTCATATATACAGTGTAAATCGATATACTCAGAGTTTACTTTCTTTAGTGAAAATAATAATAATTAGAATTTTAAATAAAAATGACAGCATCAAGCGATTCAACACCCGATAATAAATTTTAATTCTCATTAATATTAAGGTATTATATGTTCTTACTAATATCAAGGTAGTTCTCTTTCTAAGAAAGAGAACTGCCTGCAAAAGCAACATATTATTTGTAACGGCATACTTTTATGGGTTAAAACTGAAAAAATTAATAAAATATTAAAGAAAATAAAAAATTAGATACTTTAGATTGTAAAATGTTAATTATAAAATGATATAATAATATAATAAAATCTAATTGTGATAACTATTTAGTTAAACCATATGTGACCATTCTCATTGATATCTCTTTCATGCTATTATTATTGGATAACTACTATTACGTATAACTATATTAGAATCAATGTATTTATAAGTATGTGTATTAATTTTGTTAATTCTGTTACATTTGTTGAAGGGTTGATGTACGTATATATGTATGTATATTTTTTTTGAACACAATATAAAATTCTCACAAAATAGTAAAAATAGATTGTAAAAAATATAGGATGCCACCTTCTCATTTATATATAGATATAGATGTAAGTATTTTGTAAAACTATTCACTTTGGAATAAAAAAACATAATTATAATATAATAAGAAAAATAGATATATAGATAATCGAAAATTATTACGTAATTTTTAATTAATTTTTTTAGTATTTTTCAATAAATAAGTAGTTAAGATATTTAACTAAATAAATTTTTAATCAAATTAATATGTATATATATTAATATTTTCAATTGTTAAGATATTTTAGAAAATAGAAAATGAATAAAAAAATTAGATTAAATGAGAAAATAAAAAAAGTGGTTTGAATAGATTTTAGAGTGCCATGTAATATCCTTGAAGCTATCATTTATATATATATAGATAGATAGATAGTCATTATATATAATTAATAAATAATACTGCGTTTATATACTAGTTTTGGGCACGTCCCTTTGTGTTAATTTGTGTATTGACTTAAATACATATATTACAACGTGTATATGTAGTTTCCTTTATATATCTATATTTACATATTTCCCTCAAATATATATATATATATAAATAAATAAAGGGGAATTCTTCTACGGCGGTTTTACTTTAAGCCATTTGGTGGGGCTCTCAGTGTTCTCGACCCGTGAATTATTTTCAGCGCGATTTTTTTTATGACTGTGTATATTGTAGCTATTTAGAGTATTTTGCAAATTTTCATAAAATTCTGAATAGTTTACAATACCGAAAATTAAGTTCAAACATGTTATTGCACTCGTGACTAATTTTTTTTATGCGCATGAAAAACAACATGTTTGAACCTAGTTTTCGGTACTGTAAACTATTCTGAATTTTCTAAAAATTTGCAGGATGCTCTAAATAGCTACAATATATATGATCATAAAAAAAAATCACGCTGAAAACTGTTTACGAGTCGAGAAACACTGAAAACCCTACTTGTAGGGCTTAAAGTGAAGAAATTGTCCCCTCTATATATATATATATTTGTTGGTATTCTGTTTATATCAAAAAACAAATAGCTTTTATTATTAATTTTTGGGTTACAATTATATTGTTAATAAAATATATGTATAGTACACTACATATATAAAAGGGGCTTTAAAAATGGATTATTTGAAGAAAAACAAGTAGAATGATAGGCAATATATTGTTAAAAAATGTAGACTACTTAAATTTAAAACTGTTAAAAAAAATTGGAAGTTAATAAACAATTGTTGAGTTAAACCTTTAAAATAATAATAGTTTATATTTCTTGTTATTAATGAATAAAAACTTAAATTATACATAAATTAGGCAATATAACCGTGCCTTACTCAGTGTTTATAATATTATATTTAGTTTTAGAAAAATAAGATTTTGGTTTTTTTTTGTAAATTTCTTGTAAGTTTTTCATATTTTAATGCTGGAAAATTTATACCTTAAAGAGTTCATAACATTTTAACTAAAAAAAGTACATAATATCAATCATGACATTTTGCTATTAGGGAATCATTTATTTATATATATTGATTCATTCTAGATAAATTAAACAATTTGTGTGCTAATGCATCTAGTAACTTTTTAGTCACAACATTAAATAAGACCAAAGTTGTATCTATAGTTTTGTTGATGACTTTTATATGTATTTTGTACTTACTTTAGAACAATCATTACAAAAAATTAGACTTTTGCGCCGGCAAAAGCCCTTGGGGCTGTCTCGATGCGTTTTTGCGTCGGGGAAAAGTGACGGCGTACATCCGTCGATAGTGAGACTTTTGCCAACGCGAAACGTACTGCGCCAGTGAAGGTATCTTTTAGCGACACAAAATTGTGCCGGAAAAAATACGGATGCGCCGACAAAAAATTTGTCATGGGATTGTGGAAAACACTTTTAGCGGCGTAAAGTTGTGTCGGCAAAAGTTGTTGCTTTTAGTGGCGCAACATTGCGCCGGCAAAGGAGGATGTCTTTAGTGACACTTTTTTGCGCCAGTAATAATAGGATTTTTAGTAGCGCGTTTTTGCGCCGATAAAAGTAGAGACTTTTGCCGACGTAATTTTGCGTCGGTAAAAGTATTTTTTAAATAATTATTTTATAATATTACTAATTTTATTTTCAATATATTAATATTAATTAATAAATTTTAATTTTAATATATTAATAATTATTTAATTTTTCAGTAATATTATTTAATTAGAAATAAAATAAAAATTAAGATTTTATAAATAAATAAAAAATATTTTATAACTATTAATGTTTATTATCTCCACCAAACATGAAAATATAAAAATAGTTTAGTAAATTAAATCTCTAATCAATTAAACTTTAAATAAATAAAAAGTTGTACAAATGTGTATTGTCCTCCTCATCATCCCCGCCCCCGTGAGCATCATCATCACCTAGACCATCGTCCTCACCCGGGTCCTCTTCTGGTAAGTCGACAGTAAAACCAGGAGTCAATACACCAACCTGCTTCAATAAAGCACTGAGCAGTACATCTTGACGCCGTTGACAACTCTCAAGTTTAGTCGTATACTTCTTTAGGTTCTGATTTTCCTGCATAATGTCTCGAGTTTGCTGCTAAATGGTGTCCACTTCAGGTGGCAATTGCCCAGACATTTGAGAAGTTGATGATGATGCTGCCCTCTTTGCGCCAATTGCCCTCAACCTAGGCAACCCCCCAAACCCTTTCTTATAACACGAGCGGGGCCCAAGGACATCCGTAACAATATCCACATCAGGCGGGAACTGACTGTCGACATTATCGCCGACACAAGAAGCAGCAAATGATACAGGGGTCGTACTCTGTGATGCTCGACGCTCGGTCATCTCAGTTTGCACCATAAAAAACACATATATCACATTCCAATATAACATTATTTGAAAACCTAACTTAGAAATTTTTAATATAACTACATATAAAGTATAACTTTATTATCTAATTGCCAACATCCTATCATTAATGACTGCAGACCAGTGATTAGAAAAGAATGTTATTTATTGTTCCTGTATCATGGAGCAAATGGGACAAAGTTAATTTGGTCATGAAAATTCATATCTAAATCACAATAATGAAGATATTGTTGATATATCTAGTAAAAGTAGTTAATTCCATTAATGGGAAATTTACGTCTCTAAATATATACATCAACAATATTTGCATGTTTGTGATTTAGATATAAATTTTCATGAACTAACTAACTTAGCCCATAAGCTCCCTGATACGGGGACAACATTAGTTACGTTCTTTTTTTTTATCTTAGTACACAATAATTAATCATAAAAATATTGGCACATAGATTATAAAGATTTAATTGTTATAAATTTAATTAATAATTAATATGTAATTACTAATTGACATCAACCAATTAATAATTAATATTTATTAATTATTTACTAAACTTTTAAAGTTAAATGATCATAAATTAGTTAAGGTTAGGCAACTTACATGTTTTGTCGTCGCTTCATCGCTAATCCACTTATCTTTCTTCTTGCTCGAATATGTCGATCATACTCGGAAACTAGCTAGTAGACGGGTCGATCTAAAAATACAAATTATTAAAACATTGTTACCTTTATAATATTTTCGTAACTATAAAGATATAGGTTATTATAATTTACATGATCATAAACATGGGCAATGATGAATTTGGAACTGTGTCCTCCTGGTATAGTCATTTTTGCTTGAGCCTCTTTATTTCTCTTCGATAACACTTCAAATAGAAAATGATACTCATTAATCTAGATTGTAATTTTATAATTAAACATTAATGTAAAAACTAAGGTATACTTGCTGAGAATCAGAAACCCAAATATCGCATAGAATTGCCCAATCAGAAGAATTAATTGAATTATAAGGTTTCGACTTCGCTCTCTCGTTGTCCACCTTTCCTCCAACCTCTACCCAGTGTTTCTTCATCGTGTGGTGCCAATCACTCAGATGCTTTTTCATTTGTCTTACCATAGCATCGTTGATTACTGGATTGTCTTGTGGATAAAAGAATTTGTCCTAAAATCACAATTAAATTTGGAATTTGTTAAAATATTATGAAGACAGAAAAAATAATTAATAGTGAGTTATTAAAGATTTACAAAACGCTTACAGATAACCTATGCCGAATAACTTGGAGATCAGCTGGCGTTACTTGTTCCCAAGCTAGTGTAGTTGGGAGTACGGTGTCACACATATAACGAGCCATGGAATTGTTGAACCATTTGTCGTACGTTTGAATAGTTTTTCCATTTTGTGCATCAAACACTACTTTCAGATGGCTAACTTTTTTGGTGGCCAACTCCCTCTCGATATTGGCACTGTAATAAGTTCCCCTGCCCCTCTTGGAGCCACCACCGGTGTAATTACTTGGTTCGGCCATTCTACATTAAAATATTCATTAATCAACTGATTTAAATTATGTATGTATATTGCTTTTTGTTATAAAATTAACATTTTATTACTTATGGTCTTTCCCAACCTATCATATTCTGACCTAGTGGATCCCTTGGAGATAGTAAGCAGTCATGTACTTCTTCAGATTTTTTCAAGATGTTTTTCAAACATCTTGAAAAAATGAGGAGCAGTACATGAATACATTGGCTATCCCCAAGGCATCCACTAGGTGCATGTCTATTGTTTTTTGTTATAAAATTAACATTTTATTACTTATGGTCTTTCCCAACCTACCATATTCCAACCTAGTGGATCCCTTGGAGATAGTAAGCAGTCATGTACTTCTCCTCATTTTTTCAAAATGTTTCTCAAACATCTTGAAAAAATGAGAAGCAGTACATGAATACATTGACTATCCCCAAGGCATCCACTAAGAGCATGTCTATTACTTTTTTTTTATATATAAAATTAACATTTTATTACTTATTGTCTTTCCCAACCTACCCTATTTTGATTTAGTGGATCCCTGGGAGATAGTAAGCAGACATATTCTAATACTCATTTTTTTCAAGATATTTGATGAAATATCTTGAAAAAATGAGTACCAGTACATGAATACATTGACTATCCCCAATGCATCCACTAGGTACATGTCTATTACTTTTTTTATATATATAAAATTAACATTTTATTACTTATTGTTTTTCCCAACCTACCCTATTCTGACTTAGTGAGCAGACATGTTCTAATACTCATTTTTTCAAGATATTTCATCAAATATCTTGAAAAAATGAGTACCAGTACATGTATACATTGACTATCCCCAAGACATCCACTAGGTGCATGTGTACGTATATCTGCTACTATCCTTAAATATTGATAATAAATAAAATTTTCATTGAATTAAATAAAAAGTTACAAATATATGTTCAAATTACATATCACTATTTTCATCATCACTAACTACAACATCATTACGGACACCACTAACGCTATCACTATCGACTAGAACATTGTTGTCATCCTCATCGTCTTCATACTCGGCCAAAGTGTCATCTTCAAATTCAACTTCATCATCGACAACAAATTCATTTGAACCTTTGCCAACCAAATTATCGATGTTGTACACTTCAGTGGGATTGACATCAACCCGATCATACTGAAGATTATAAAAAATTGGAAGTTCTACCCACAACTGAAATGAAGAAGAATTAACTTCTTGCAATATTGGTATATCATTTGTGGTCTCAGTATCATCAACATCAGAATTTGAGAAATCCCATACATTCCTCGGAATGTATTCATTAACGAGCCTCCAATCATCCTCATTTTTCACATCTCGAAGATAATACACCAACTTTACTTGAGATGCGAGAACGAAATGATCATCTTTATAACATTCTTCCTTAACATATACGCTCGTAAAATTGAATTCTATTTTAATTCTACTTGTATTGAACCATATACACTTGAATATGAGAACACTGTAACCCATCAAGTGGGGAAATTCAATTACTTCTTCCATAACTCGATAGTAGTTCACTCCTTCCTCACTTGGCACCATTACACCGCAATTTTTTGTTTTCACCTTCATATCACGACCATGAATCACAAATTTGACACCATTCACTATCATCCCTGGATAAGAGAACATGGTGCTGCTTGATTTGTTTGCGAGAGCATAAAATTCATTATTAACTTTAGTAGGTGTTGACTCATGCAAACTGTTCACCTATCAACATTAACATTGAAAGTTAGTTTTGGATTGATTAAGTGGGGTTTCAGAAAAGAATTGACTAATATACTTACTCGTTCTTTGAACCACTGAGGAAACTCAGCTTCTTGTCGAACTTCAAGATTCGAGCCCCCCCGTCTTCTTAATTCATCCATATGCTCACTAAAAATGGACAATAATTTTATGATTTTTGCCTTTACTCGGTATATAAACCAAAAAAAATTATTGAAAAAGACTAGAAAACACACCTAAGGTACTCCTTAATTTTAGCACAATTGTTCAAGATATACCACTCAGCCTTTTGCTTTAACTGTGGATTGAGGAGCAGACTTGATTTCTTACCAAATGAACGACCAACAGCCTTATAAATAGAATATTCCCGATTTCGTTGGGATTCAGCACAATCGTCATTCCTCTTAAGTCGGTTGAATTGAGTCTCAACCCCCCGGAGGTACATTGAGCAAAAAGTTAAGGCCTCGTTCACCACGTAAGCTTCTGCAATTGAACCTTCTGTACGTGCACGATTTCTTACATAGTGTTTATAAACCGCCATTGAACGTTCAATGGGATACATCCACCTAAAGTGCACAGGACCGCCAAGAATTTCCTCTTTCGGAACATGCAAAACCAAATGCACCATAATGTCAAAAAATGCATTAGGAAAAACCATTTCCAACTTGCGTAAAATGGTGATAATGTCTGTCTCCATCTTCTCAAGGTCTTTCACATTCAAAGTCCGTGGACAAAGATTTTTGAAAAAACCGCACAACTCAATAATTGGCTTCCAAACTTCAAGAACAAAAAACGATATAATTGCGGCGGGCAACAACTGCTGAAACAACACGTGGCAATCATGTGATTTCAGCCCAGTTATCTTGCCATCATTGACATTGAAATTCTTCGAAAGGTTTGCTGCAAAACCATTCGGGAATTTAGCTGACTTCACAAATTCACAGAAAACTCGACGCTCCGGGACACTGAGGGTGTAACTGGCGTGCAGTTTCTTCCACTTGTTTCTCTCTTTGCGAAGGTGGAGTTTTTCCCTAATTTTCATGTCTGCTAGATCAAGTCTTGCCTTGTCAGTGTCTTTAGATTTTCCCTCTAAGTTCAACAAAGTTCCCAAGACACTATCGCAAACATTCTTCTCAATGTGCATTACGTTCAAGTTATGCCTCATCAATAATTCCTTCCAATAATCAAACTCGAATAATATGCTCTTATTCGACCAATTAAGTTCAACCAGAGCCCTTTTGCATTTCACACCACCAAATTCTTTGTATTTCCCAGGTTGTCTAATCTGAAAATTCTCTAATTGCTTCAACACATCATCACCGGAGTAATCTTTTGGTGGTGGCCTGAGTTCCTTGTTAATGTTGAATAGTGCTCATTTACTCCTCCATTCATGATCTATATCAAGAAACATTATATGGCCAATGTTTGCAATTTTAATTCTAATCCCTACAAAGGGAGTTTCTTCATTACATGCGGGGCAGGCCTTGTACCCTTTTGTGATCCACCCAGACATCATAACATAAGCTAGGTAGTCGTTAATGGTCCACAAGATTGTTGCACGCATATTGAATAAGGTACTATTGTATGCATCTCATGTTTCGACACCATTCACCCATAACTCCTTCAACTCGTCAAGTAAATGTCTGATATACACATCAATATCTTTTCCAAGTGAAAAAGGACCTGGAATTAGAATAGACATCATTAATGACTATGGTTTTATGCACTTCCACGACGGCAAGTTGTATGGGATAAGTATCACAGGCCACCTGCTGTAAGAGTTGCTCATGTTCCCAAAAGGATTGAAACCATCCGTAGCCAACCCAACCCTAACATTTCGAGGTTCGGCTGCAAAAGATGGGTACAACTCATCAAGGTGCTTTCAAGCCTTACTGTCAGCGGGGTGCCTCATCACACCATCTTCCTTTGCCTTTTATAATAGTGCCATCTCATATCCTCTGTAGTATATCTCGAACTGTACAATCTTTTCAATCTCGGCGTCAACGGAAAGTACCGCATTACCTTATGAGCCACTTTCTTCCCGTTCCCACAATTATCTTGCCAACAACACTCACCACAAACCGAACAGAATTCCAAATCTGCATTCTCCTTCCAAAACAGTGCACAGTCATGCTTGCAGGCATCGTTGGACTCATATCCCAATCTAATACCCCGCAACTTTGCCTTCCCCTCATAGTTAGACTTAGGTAAAATTATTCCGTCAAGGATAGCATCGACTAACAATTCCAGCAAACCATCAAAGTAATGGTTGCCGCACTTGTTAATAACTTTCAGATGCATCAACTTCACCAAGAAGTTCAACGTGGAATACTTTATGCAACCCGGGTATAGTTCACTTGACATCTCCTTGAATAAATTGTCATACTTGTCAGGATGTTGAACATCATCTTGGGGATGATCATTATAGTTTCCAGTGGGAGCGTCATCTTCAGCGTAAACATCTTCCAGGATATCCGCTATCTCATCTCTATCCTGATCTCGTACCACATTTGGTGGCGGCGGTAGCGCCTCTCCATGGTAATGCCACACTTTGTAGGACTGTATGATGTCATTGTTGAATAAATGCATCGAAATTGCATTTATAGGCTGGAACTTAACATTCCCACATTTCTTGCACGGACAACAAGTGAAACCCTGATCATTCACCATATTTTGAGCGACCTCGAAGAACTCTTCAACACCATTTCTATACTCCAGAGAACAACAATTCCTCGCACTCATCCAGCTTATGTCGCTCGTCATCTTCAACTAAAATTATTAAGAGAACAAATTATCACTAAGTGATAATAATATTTATAATGTATTATGATCTCTTATTTTCAAAACAATAAATTATGATGTATTATGGAAGAATCGTTCAATTATGTCTTATGCAATTATATTTTTTTGTAAATCATTTGATTAATTGTTGGTTTTATTTATTCATTATTTAATTAAATGTTAATTAATTAAAATATAATTTTAAATTTATTTAATTATATATTAATTACATTTTGTAATTATTTTTAATTATTCCTCAAATTTATTTAAATATTTACTTAATTATTATTTAATAACAATTTATTATATTTGTATTTTACTTAATTATATTTTATTTAATTAAATTTTTTTCAACATTACTTAAAATAAAAATTAAAGTTTACTTAAAATTTAATTATTATTTTTTATAATTAATATTAATTTTTCTAAGACTAAAATTTGGGCAGCATAATGACTATATTTTAAACTATCTCAAATTTTTATAAAACCTGCAAACTACACACAAATATATACAAAATATTCCCAGAGAATACACAACATAAACCAAGATTAATTACATATATCAAATCTTTTTTTACAATAAAATCAAAATAATTTATTTAATAAAAATTTATAAACAAAAATACAATAGAACATAATAATATAATCTATTCTTTTAAAAGAAAAACCTATACATATAGCGCATTAAAATAAAACAAAAATACATATTCCATTTTTTTATTTTACAAAAACTATTGTTTTTTAATTACTAATAACATAAATTATAAAAATAACTAAATAACAAAGAGAAAAAAATTACAATGGGTTTTCTCGGGGTCGGCAACAGCAGCGGCGAGGTCGTCTCTACCAAAAATAAAAAAAATTAACCAAAAAACAATTAAAAAACTAAATAAATGAAAAATAAAATAAAAAATATTTACATAAAAAAAAAAAAAACAAACCGTGGGGAGGCACGGCTGATCAGCGGGGCTGGGTTCGTGGGGAGGCGCTACTAGTCCGCAGGGCTGGGTTCGTGGGTTGGACAAAGGCGTGGTGAGGGGCTGGGTGCGTGGTGGTCAGGGCGTCGGGTTGTGGTTGTGCACGAGGTTTGGGCGAAGGCGTGGGGCTGGACTCGTGATGAGTCGTAACGCATTCGTGGGTCTAGACGGAGGTGAGGCGAACGGGCTGAGTTCGTGGTGAGGCGTGGGTTGGGTTTGTGGGGTGGGGTGGGGTTGGGTGTCGACGGGTTGGGGTGGGGTGTCGAAGTGGTGGAGGGTGGTGAAGAGAGAGAGAGTGTGTGTGTGTGTGTGTGTTAGCATAATGGGGAAGAAGGGAGATGGCGACTGGTGAAATATCCTTAAACTTTTGCCGACGCGTTTCTTTGTGCCGACAAAAGTAAAAAATTGTGCCGGCAAAAGTCATCCATGTTGCCCTAATACAAAACCGTGTCGTTTCATTTAAGTGGACTTTTGCTGGCGTAATTTATGACTTTTTCCGGCGCGTTTCGTTTTAAAATGTGAAGGCGAGAATTTTTGTGCTTTACTTTTGCCGACGCATTTCGTCAAATGTGCCAGTAAAAGTACTTTCACCGACGCAATATTACGTCGGCAAAAGTGGTTTTGCGCCGGCAATTTTTTTTCTTTTTCTCTATTTAATAAAATTATTTCAATTATCCGCACACAATAATTGAAACATTTTATTTTCTAAACAACAAAATAATAGTTCAAATGTTTAATGTAATATTAATTTAGGGTATTATATCGAAGGAAATCGAAACAGACATGCACTACCAACAAACCAAGTTAATTATCAGTACTACTTAACATTTCCAATATTTTAACACTTACAGTTTAAACGAACTATTTATAATGTCCATAATTAATAATATATACTAAATATATCTAAAAATTGATATGCTTAACGTATTTTTCGGGTGTTATATTGAACGAGATCAAAACAGGCACTACCAACAAACTATGTTAACTAGTAGTATTGTTTAACATTTCGAATATTTTAACACTTAAGGTTTAATCTAACTATTTATAATGTTCATAATTAATACAAAAAATACTAAATATATCTAAGAATTGATGAAATTTGATTACATACAACCTACCCTATATATATCACAAGAGTTTATCTATTTACACATTCAATAAAATTACTATTAATTCACGTTAATGATAATAAAATATCAGTGGTATGATCGACTATTTATTTGTTCCTAAAAAACTGAATAATTCTTTAACGTTTCAAGAAATTATCAATAATGAAATGTACATATATATATTAACAAAAGAACAATACTTGATCATATGATTGGTAACACTAATAATGTTGAGTAAGACAAGGATTGTATATATTCATAAACTTATGTGTAATACAACAATTTATTAGACCTATGATAGCAATTTTTAAAAATAAATGATATTCGTATGATTAGATAAGCATAATCGACAATGATCACAACAATCTTAGTTCATAATTATAAAATTAATTAGTATTATTGTTGATCTTAGATCAATCTAACAACTTTATACCCTTGATTAGATGTTAAATAATTATTAATTAATGAATGATACTATATAAAACTATAATTACTTATAAAAATTAAAAAGAATTGTGTATTTAAATTCCTTAATACTTTTACTGGCGCAATTTTATCTTTTACAAGCGCATTTATGACTTTTATCGGCGTGTTTAGAAGATTTTTGCTGGCGCAACATCGTAATACATTGGCAAAATATCACCGTCAAATGAAGGTTCGTATAAAAATCATTCTTGCTAGCGCAATAATGCCTAGTGCGCCGGCAAAAAGTAGGTCGTAAAAAGTGTGTAAACTTTTTTCGACGCAATTGGAAATGGCGCCGGCAAAAGTTTATTTTGCCGGTGCATTTCGTAATTGCGTCGGGAAAAACCACTTTTGCCGGCGCAAATTGCCGCCGGTGATAGTGAAGTTTTTTGCCAGCGCAATTTGTGAAATGCGCTGGCAAAAGTCTCATTTCTTATAGTTAATAAATTAGAGAAAAAAAAACAAATAACATAATACTCTATTATGAAAACTGAAAGAGTTTAGAAAGAATAAGAAAAATTAGAGAATATGAGAATATATATAAAATTACGAAAAATATATTTATATATATCATTAATTTAAATAACTCCAAAACATTAAGTTTTGTTATTATAATTATAATAGTTGTTCATGTGTGTGAACGTTTGTAACTTGGATTTACGTTTGTAATTTTTTTTTTGGTTATTCACTTAATATTATTATTATTATTATTGAAATTTGAATTTACGTTAGTAACTTTAATTTGTTATTCACTTATTATTATTATTATTATTATTATTATTATTATTATTATAGTCATTTATGTGTCAACGTTGTAACTACATTTATTATTATTATTAAGATGGTAAAATTAATTTTATTTTTTAGTAATTTTTAATGATTAATTAGTTAAGAAGTTAGATTTAAAATTAATTACTATATATTATTATTATCATTAAAAATGAATTAAAAAATAGATTAAATAAGAAAATAGATAGATTGATTTGAGGAGATTTTAGATCGTCACACCATCTTCTTGGGCTCTCTTTTATATAAATACTAGATACTAGATAAAAGCACTTCGTTTTATTTATAAAATTTATTAATTATTTTTATTAAATTTGATCATTATCATATAAATTTTGAACAAATAAATAAAATTATATATAAAAGAATGACATACACATAAACATATTAAATGATTTTTTTAGACATGTAATATGATAGTCTTTTTAAACATAAATAATTATTATTTTAATAAAAAATAAGATTATGTATAATATATTATTATCATGATATTGTATAATATTTAAATTTATCTTAATATAAGTATTAAATATTATTATTATAATAATATTTTATAATATTTGAATTCATATTAATATAATTAGTAAAAGATTAGGATTATATAATATTATCATAATAATATGTGAATTTATATTAATATAATTATTAAATATTTATTTTTGTATTATATATTATTATAATAATGATATTTTATAACATTTGAATTTGAATTTATATTAATGTAATTAATAAATGTATAGTTTTAGTTAGTTTTAAAAGTATATTCCATTAAATATTTAGAATATTCCGTTAAAATTAACAAAACAAATCTTTAAAACTAAAAAAAAAATCATTATTTACCCACTTTTTATATAGAAGAGACATAGATGGTTTCACTTAATCCAAATCATAAATATGAATTGAACTCAGGACTGAATATATATATATATATATAGATATATAGTTTATATATTTTTGGACCATGTGCTTTGTCCAATTACATATTTGGATCCTGTGTTTTGACAAATGACTTTTTGGACCTTGTGTTTTGTAAAATGGTTCAAATAGAATACTAAACTCAATTTCGGTCAAAATTTTATGAGCTAAAATTACAAATAATTCACCAAACTAACAATTTAAAATAAAAACAAAATTATTTTGCCTAACAGATGTGTTGTTATATTCAATTTTTTCTTCATTAAAATTGACACTACAAGAAACAAGGTTTCTTTCGGCGCAATTCGGAATTGCGTCGGCAAAAAAAACTTTTGCCGACGCATTTAGTGAATTGCGCCGGATAAAACAAGCACTTTTGTCGACGCAAAATTGCGCTGGCAAAAGTCTATCAGATTTTTAAAAAAAAATACCGTAGACTTTTGCCGGCGCATTTCACCTAACGCGTCGGCAATAGTCAACGTACATTTTTGAAATTTTGTTTATTTTCAACAAAGTAGTTGGCTAGACTTTTGTCGGCGCGTTTCGTTGCCCCGACAAAAGTCTATTTTGCATTGGTAAAAGTTGGACTAAGTAAAACGACATCGTTTTGTCCTAGGGTTTATTAAAGACTTTTGCTTGCGCATTTTTAGACTTTTGCCGGCGCAACGAAACGCGCCGGCAAAAGTCATAGCGATATTATAGCAGCCGTGAGCCCTTCTTCCCCATTTTTTTTTCTTCCTTATTTTTTTCTCTCTTTCTTCTTCTCTTCTCAATCCTCCACCACACTCCGCCCACACCACCACCAGCTGCACCCCGACGGCACCTCACCCCGACGGTCACCCCACGCCACCTGAGCCCACCCACCCCAGCCGAGCCCACCCACCCTGATGGCCACCCCACCCCGACGCCACCACGAGCTACCACTGCCGCCCCCTCCTCCTCCAAGTTGCCCACTGTAAGTATTTTAATATACTTTTGTATTTTATTTATGTATTAAATTTAATTTTTTTTTGTTACTATGGAGTCCTCGAGCCATTGTTGGAGCGGAGCCAATGCAGGAACAGTCCGAGCGGAACCACTGCCGGAGCGGAGCCACTTCACCCATTGTAATATTTTCATTTTTGCATGTTAATATTTATTATATTGTATTTTGTGATATATGTATTTTAGTTAAAGTATGAATTTAAAAAAAATTAGATTAATAATGTATGTTTATATTTTTTAATTGTTTTATATTAAATGTGATATGTTTGTAAATATATATTTAATAATTTTTTTTGTATTAATAAAAAAATTAGTTTTGGTATATGTTTTTTTGTGGTTAAATATTTGTATATATGTAAATTGATGTATTTGTTAATGTATATATATGTTTTGTATGATCTGGGAATATTCTGGTTATATATGTGTTTAATTTGTAGGTTTTTAAATTTTTGGGATAGTTTGAAATGTAGTCGTTATGCTGCCCAAATATTGTTAGAGTTAGTAAAATTAATAAAAGTTTAATAATTAATTAAATAAAAATTTAATTATAATAAAAATATACATCAAAAAAATAATTTTTAACTATAATTTAAATAAAATAAAATTACCAATCATAATAATTAATAATTAATTTTAACATTAATATTAGATGTTTTGTAATTGAAAAAACTTAAAAATATAAATGATTTAATAAAATATAATAAAGTAAAATATAAATATAATAAAATTGTTATTAATTAAGTAAATAATCCAATACAAATTGAAGAATTTAATAAAAAATTACAAAATGCAATTAATGTATAATTAATTTAATTTTAAAATAAAAGTAATAAATAAGTAGATGATTTAAAAAAATTGTAATAATTAATAATTAGCTACATTTTTTTTGGTAAATATAAATAATTATTTTTGCCAGAGAAAAGATATTATTATTAGTTAGTGATAATTAGGGAGACAAACAGTCATGAAATATTTTGACTATCATTTCCCTCATTTTAAGACAATTATTAATATTTTCTTAATTATTTCGCTTAAAGATGGCGAGCGACAGAAGCTGGATGAGTGCGAGGAATCGTTGGTCTTTGGAGTATAGAAATGGTGTTAAGGAGTTCTTCGATATCGCTAAAAATCAGTTGAACGATCGAGGTTTGGTTCGCTGTCCGTGCAAGAAATGTGGGAATGTTAAGTTCCAGCCTATAAATGCAATTTCGATGCATTTATTCAACAATGGCATCATACAGTCCTACAAAGTGTGGCATTACCATGGAGACGCGCTATCGTCGCCACCAGCTGTGGTGCGAGATCATGATAGAGATGAGATAGCAGATATCCTCGAGGATGTTTACGCTGAAGATGACGTTCCCGCTGGAAACTATAATGATCCTCCACAAGATGATCCTCAACATCACGACAAGTATGACAATTTATTTAAGGAGATGTCAAGTGAACTGTACCCGGGTTGCCGAAAGTATTTTGCGTTGAACTTCTTGGTGAAGCTGATGCATCTGAAAGTTATTAACAAGTGCATCAATCATTACTTTGATGGTTTGCTAGAATTGTTAGTCGACGCTATGCCTGACGGAACAATTTTACCTAAGTCTAACTATGAGGCGAAGGCAAAGTTGCGGAGTATTGGATTGGGATATGAGTCCATCGATGCTTGCAAGCATGACTGTGCGCTGTTTTGGAAGGAGGATGCGAATTTGGAATTCTGTCCGGTTTGTGGTGAGTGTTGCTGGCAAGATAATCGTGGGAACGGGAAGAAAGTGGCCCATAAGGTCATGCGGTACTTTCCGTTGACGCCGAGATTGAAAAGGCTGTACAGTTACAGATATACTGCAGAGGATATGAGATGACACTATTCTAAAAGGCCAAAAGAAGATGGTGTGATGAGGCACCCCGCTGACTGTAAGGCGTGGAAGCACCTTGAGGAGTTGTACCCATCTTTCGCAGCCGAACCTCGAAATGTTAGGCTTGGGTTGGCTACAGATGGTTTCAATCCTTTTGGGAACATGAACAACTCTTACAACATGTGGCCTGTGATACTTGTCCCATACAACTTGCCGCCGTGGAAGTGCATGAAACCACAGTTATTAATGTTGTCTATTCTAATTCCAGGTCCTTCTTCACCTGGAAAAGATATCGATGTCTATATGAGACCTTTGCTTGACGAGTTGAAGGAGTTATGGGTGAACGGTGTCGAGACACGAGATGCATACAATAATACCTTGTTCAATATGCGTGCAGCAATCTTGTGGACCATTAACGACTACCCAGGTTATGCTATGATGTCTGGGTGGAGCACAAATGGGTACAAGGCGTGCCCCACATGCAATGAAGAAACTCCCTCTGTAGGGATTAGAAGTAAAATTGCATACATTGGCCATAGGAGGTTTCTTGATATGGATCATGAATGGAGGAGTAAACGAGCACTATTCGACGGTAACAAGGAACTCAGGCCACCACCGAAAGATTACGCCGGTGATGATGTGTTGAAGCAATTAGAGAATTTGCAGATTAGACATCCTGGGAAACACAAAGAATTTGGTGGTGTGAAACGCAAAAGGGCTCCGATTGAACTTAATTGGTAGAAGAAGAGCATATTTTTCGAGCTTGATTATTGTAAGGAATTATTGCTGAGGCATAACTTGGACGTAATGCACATTGAGAAGAATGTTTGCGACAGTGTCTTGGGTACTTTGTTGAACTTAGAGGGAAAATCTAAAGACACTGACAAGGCAAGACTTGATCTAACAGACATGAAAATTAGGGAAAAACTCCACCTCCGCAAAGAGGGAAACAAGTGGAAGAAACCGCACGCCAGTTACACCCTCAGTGTCCCGGAGCGTCGAGTTTTCTGTGAATTTGTGAAGTCAGCTGAATTCCCGGATGGTTTTGCTGCAAACCTTTCGAAGAATGTCAATGTCAATGATGGCAAGATAACTGGGCTGAAACCACACGATTGCCACGTGTTGTTTCAGCAGTTGTTGCCCGCCGCAATTAGGTCGTTTTTGGTACCTGAAGTTCGGAAGCCAATTATTGAGTTGTGCGGTTTTTTCAAAAAACTTTGTTCACGGACTTTGAATGTGAAAGACCTTGAGAAGATGGAGACAGACATTATCACCATTTTATGCAAGTTGGAAATGATATTTCCTCCAGCATTTTTTGACATTATGGTGCATTTGGTTTTGCATCTTTTGAAATAGGCAATTCTTGGCGGTCCCGTGCACTTTAGGTGGATGTATCCCATTGAACGTTCGATGGTGGTTTATAAACAATATGTAAGAAATCGTGCACGTCCGAAAGGTTCATTCGCAGAAGCTTACGTGGTCAACGAGGCCTTTACCTTTTGCTCAATGTACCTTCGGGGGGTTGAGACTCGATTCAATCGACTGAGAGGAATGACGATCGCGTTGAATCCCAACCAAATCGGGAATATTCTATTTATAAGGCTGTTGGTCGTCCATTTGGTAAGAAATCAAGTATGCTCCTCAATCTGCAGTTAAAGCAAAAGGCTGAGTGGTATATGTTGAACAATTGTGCCGAAATTAAGGAGTACCTTAGGTGTGTTTTCTAGTCTTTTTTCGGTAAATTTGTTTGGTTTATATACCGAGTAAAGACAAAAACCATAACATTGTTGTCCATTTGTAGTGAGGATATGGATGAATTAAGAAGACGGGGGGGGCTCGAATCTTGAAGTTCAACAAGAAGTTGATTTTCCTCACTGGTTCAAAGAAAGAGTATGTATATTAGTCAATTCTTTTCCGAAACCCCACTTAATCAATCCAAAACTAACTTTCAATGTTAATGTTGATAGGTGAACGGTTTGCATGAGTCAACACCTACTGAAGTGAATAATGAATTGTATGCTATCGCAAACAAATCAAGCGGCACCGTGTTCTCGTATCCAGGGATGATAGTGAATGGTGTGAAATTTGTGATTCATGGTCGTGATATGAAGCTTAAAACACAAAATTGTGGTGTAATGGTGCCAAGTGAGGAAGGAGTGAACTACTATGGAGTTCTGGAAGAAGTAATTGAATTGTCCTACTTGATGGGTTACAGTGTTGTCCTATTCAAGTGTAGATGGTTCAATACAAGTAGAATTAAAGTGGAATCCAATTTCACGAGCGTATATGTGAAGGAAGAATGTTATAAAGATGATACTTTCGTTCTCGCATCTCAAGCAAAGTTGGTGTATTATCTTCGAGATGTGAAAAATGGGGATGATTGGAGGCTCATTAATGAATACATTCCGAGGAATGTATGAGATTTCTCAAATTCCGATGTTGATGATACTGAGACCACAAATGATATACAAATATTGCAAGAAGTTAATTCTTCTTCATTTCAGTTGTAGGTAGAACTTCCCATTTTTGATAATCTTCAGTATGATCGGGTTGATGTCCATGCCACTGAAGTGTACAACGTCGACGATTTGGTTGGCAAAGGTTCAGATGAATTTGTTATCGATGATGAAGTTGAATTTGAAGACGACACGTTGGCCGAGTATGAAGACGATGAAGATGGCAACAATGTTCTAGTCGATAGTGATAGTGATAGTGATGTTCGTAATGATGTTGTAGTTAGTGATGATGAGGACAATGCTATTTAATTTAAACAAGTATATGTAACTTTTTATTTAATTCAATGAAAACTTTATTTATTATCATTAATTAATGATAGTATCATATATATGCACACATGCACCTATTGGATGCCTTGGGGATAATCAATGTATTCATGTACTGGTTCTCATTTTTTCAAGATATTTGATGAAATATCTTGAAGAAATGAGAATTACTACATGACTGCTTACTATCTCCAGGTATCCACTATGTCAGAATAGGGTAGGTTGGGAAAGACAATAAGTAATAAAATGCTAATTTTATAACAAAAAACAATAGTGATGCACCTAGTGGATACCTTGGGGATAGCCAATGTATTCATGTACTGCTCCTCATTTTTTCAAGATGTTTGAGAAACATTTTGAAAAAATGAGGAGAACTACATGACTGCTTACTATCTCCAAGGGATCCACTAGGTCGGAATATGGTAGGTTTGGAAATACCATAAGTAATAAAATGTTAATTTTATATATACATATATATATAAAGTAATAGACATGCACCTAGTGGATGCCTTGGGGATAGCCAATGTATTCATGTACTATTCCTCATTTTTTCAAGATGTTTGAGAAATATCTTGAAAAAATGTGGAAAAGTACATGACTGCTTACTATCTCCAAGGGATCCATTAGGTTGGAATAGGGTAGGTTGGGAAAGACTATCATGAATAAAATGTTAATTTTATAACAAAAAACAACAGACATACATAATTTGAATTAGTTTATTAATGAATATTTTAATGTAGAATGGCCAAACCAAGTCATGACACAGGTGGTGGCTCTAAGAGGGGCAGGGGAGCTTATTACGGTGCCAATATCGAGAAGGAGTTGGCCACCAAAAAAGTTAGTCATTTGAAAGTAGAGTTTGATGCACAAATTAGAAAAGCTATTCAAACGTACGACAAGTGGTTCAACAATTCCATGGCTCGTTATTTGCGTAACACCGTACCCCCAACTACACTAGTTTGGGAACAAGTAAAACCAGCTGATATCCAAGTTATTCGAAATAGGCTATCTGTAAGCATTTTTTAAACCTTTAATAACTCACTATTAAATATTTTGTCTATCTTCATAATATTTTAACAAATTCCAAATTTAATTGTGATTTTAGGACAAAGTCATTTATCCACAAGACAATCCAGTAATCAACGATGCCATGGCAAGACAAATGCAAAAACATCTGACTGATTGGCGCCACACGATGAAGAAACACTGGGTAGAAGTTGGAGGAGAGGTGGACAACGAGAGAGCGAAGTCAAAACCTTTTGGGTCGATTACTGCTTCTGATTGGGCAATTCTATGTGATTTTTGGGCTTCTGATTCTCAGCAGGTATGCCGTAGATTTTAATTATAAAATTACAATCTAGATTAATGAGTACTATTTTCTATTTGAAGCGTATATCGAAGAAAAATAAAGAAGCTCGAGCAAAAATGATCATACCAGGAGGACACGGTTCCAAATCCATCGTTGCCCATGTTTATGATCACGTAAATTATAATAATCTATATCCTTACATTTACGAAAATATTATAAAGGTCACAATGTTTAAATAATTTGCTTTTTTAGATGGACCCATCTACTGGCGAGCTCCCAAGCATGATCGACACATTCGAGCACCTCCACAAGAAGAAGGATAAATGGATTAGTGATGTAGCGGCGACAAAACATGTAAGTTGCATAACCTTAACTAATTTATGATAATTTAACTTTAAAAAAGTTTAGTAAATAATTAATAAATATTAATTATTAATTGGTTGTTGTTAATTAGTAATTATTTATTAATTATTAATTAAATTTTTAACAATCAAATCTTTATAATCTATGTGCCAATATTTTTATGATTAATGATTGTGGACTAAGATAAAAAAAGAATGTAACTAGTCCCCGTATCAGGGAGCTTGTGGGCTAAAGTAAATTTGGTCATGAAAATCCATATCTAAATCAAAAACATACAAATATAGTTGATGTATATGTTTAGAGACGTAAATTCCCCATTAATAGAATTAACTGCACTTACTGTATATATCAACAACATCTTCATGATTTTGATTTAGATATAGATTTTCATGACCAAATTTACTTTAGTCCACTTGCTCCTTGATACAGGAACAAAATTAATTACATTCTTTTTCAATCACTGGCTTGCAGTCATTAATGATAAGATGTTGGCAGATAGATAATAAAGTTATATTTTATATGTTGTTATATTAAAAATTTATAAGTTAGGTTTTCAAATAATGTTATATTGGAATTCGAGATACGTGCTTTTTATTGTGCAGACTGAGATGACCGAGCGTCGAGCATCGCAGAGTACGACCCCTGTATCATCTGCTGCTTCTTGTGTCGGTGATAATGTCGACGATCAGTTCCCGCCTGATATGGATATTGTCACAGATGTCCCTAGACCCCACTCGCGTTATAAGAAAGGGTTTGGGGGGTTGCCTAGGTTGAAGGCAATTGGCGCAAAGAGGGCAGCATCTTCGTCAACTTCTCAAATGTCTGGGCAATTGCCACCTGAAGTGGACACCATTTTGCAGCAAAATCAGGACATTATGCTAGAAAATCAGAGAAGCATGCGACTAAACTTGAGAGTCGTCAATGGCGTGAAGATGTCCTGCTCAGTGCTTTGTTGAAGCAGGTTGGTTAATTGACTCCTGGTTTTACTGTCGACTTACCAGAACAAGATTCGGACGAGGACGATGATGCTGACGGAGGCGGGGATGATGAGGCGGGCAATACTCATTTCTAGAACTTTTTATTTATTTATTTAAAGTTTAATTTATTAGACATTTAATTTACTACACTAATTTTATATTTTCATGTTTGGTGGAGACAATAAATATTAATAGTTGTAATTTTTTTTATTTATTTATAAAATTTTAATTTTATTTCTAATTAAATAATATTACTAAAAAATTAAATAATTATTAATATATTAAAATCAAAATTTATTAATTAATATTAATATATTGAAAATAAAATTAGTAATATAATAAAAAAAATTATTTAAAAAATACTTTTACCGGCGCAAAATTACGTCGGCAAAAGTCTCAACCCTCACTGCATATATACACCTTTCCCGGCGCAAAAACACGTTACTAAAAGAGTCATCTTTTGCCGGCGCATTTTTGCGCTGCTAAAAGTGTTTTCCACAACAACGTGACAAAAAATTTTCCTGGCGCATTTTTTCTTCGCCAAAAGATACCATTGTCGGCGCAAATTTGCGCCGGCAAAAGTGGGGTTTTTTGTAGTGTGAGTTTAGAGATCTATTTGAACTATTTTACAAAACACAGAGCCCAAAAATAAATTTGTCAAAACACAGAATCCAAATAGGTTTCGAGACAAATCATAAAATTCAAAAAGGTATAAATCCATATATATATATATATATATATATATAGTATATTATCACTTAAGTCTAAAAATACTAAAAAAAAAATCTGTTTTATTACTATTAATTTGAGTCAACATCTTTTTTGATTAGTGGTGAAAACCTCACCCCAAGTAGTGCATATTGTATGCTTTCGTAACTTGTAATCTTCGCTTTATCTTCTTTATTAATTAATCAAAATTAAAGTCTTCACTTTTAATTATATTCTCTAAAACCAATTTTCACTCTACTATTTATGGTGTGACTACTAGGGTCTACTTTGTATAGTGTCAACACTATGCATTAATGTTACCATGTGCTACTCTATTTCTATTTAAAACCCTAGAAACCATTAGAGCTACTGAGCTACCATCTAAGCTGATAAACAAAGCAAGTGGCCATTGAATTTTTTTTGTTCTTTCTTTTTTTTTTTTAAATAAAAAAAGCTATAAAAGGAAAAGACTTTAGAATTACAATTTGAATTATTTACATGGTCTATAACTATATGGATTGTATTCTCTTTCAAAGACTATAAGACAACTACGACTCAAGTCAAGAGAGTATATATTAGGTTAAGTATATATAAATGGCCACCACTATATGACCCTTCAAAATATTATAATAACGTCAACTATGTATAAATTGAATTACTTCCATAAAAAAATATAAATATATTTATTACTAACTAACTGAATAATAATATACCATATTATTGTACGCTGTAGTCATATAGAAATATAAAACAAATAAATAATTATACATATGCCCGTGTATATGTACGTATAGGTCAACTATATTAATGTTAGCACACGCCAAGTATATAAAAATTCGAACCTGGACATTGTCTCTTATTAAATTATCAATTGGCAGCGGCACCCTTTTGAGAGTGAAAAAAAAATATAGGTGCTAATTTAAAAAAAAATAATGGCAGTTTTTTTTTTAAACCTAATCTGATAATATATATTTTTAAATTTTTATAGTGAAGCTCTAATTTTTCCATTGTAAAATAATCAATAGCGCTGGCTATAAATATATATCTATATATATATTATAGCGTGGAAAAATCTATATATGGATGTGTTAGGTAATGACTTATGAGTATTGACAAACTAAACCGTCTAAATAGTGACAACTATGTATGACACTTAAGTAATGTAGAGAAAAAAAAGAAGAAGAAATAATTAATAATAAAAAAATAAAAAAAAGTCATTACTATAAATTATTAGTACATTATATGCTGACTTGCCTTGACATTACCTTTATTTTTAGAATAAAACGATCGGTAGATGAAATTTACATCACATTTTATAAACAATTTTTTCTTTAGTAGGTAATAATTTGACATAATTAACCATTGTATATAACTTAATTGATTGATTGATTTATTTATTTCTTCCAAACATAGTGAAATTGAAACATTTGAACTAAATGATATATCAGAAACTACCATAAGATATCAGAAATTATGTTTGAACTATGAAGGTAAGAATTTATAAATCATATAAATTTGCAATTTCATGATCGTTTTTCTTCATTTAAAAAAATATATAGAACTAAAAAAAAGTAGAAGGCTTTGTCTTTAATCAAATTGAAGAAATACGTACCCTCTTATCCTTCATTAAAGATCGGTAATGTTAGAACTCATATGATATATTTTTAGACAATTCTTTTAAGTATAGTAAAATATGTAAATTTAAACAATGGAAATAAATATAAACAAATATATATATAGGGTGGTGTTTTTCTGATGCACCCAAAAGAAGGTGTACCAATACATCTGATTAATTTTTTTATAATTGTGTATATTATAATTATTTGGAATTTTTTGTAAATATTTAAAAAATTTCAAATAACTTACCATATTAAAGTAGAGTTCAAAGATAGAACTTTTTACTCGCACAAAAAAATGTATATAATTACGCATGTAACAAATTATTTAAAGTAAAATTAGATGATAAATTATTTAAATTTTTTTAAAATTTTTTTAAGATAATCTAAATAACTACAATAACATGATCTTACAAAAAATTATACTAAAAATAACACAAGTACCAACAAAATCACAAGGAGTGATGTGCCCAAATATCTAAAATTAGTGTATATTATAGAATTTTCATATATATATATATATTTATATAAATGAAATATGTTAGGTAATGATCATGAGTAAGACAAAACTAAACCGTCTAAACAGTGACAACTATGTATGACAGGTCAGTGAAAAAGAAAGAAGGAAAGAAATGTCATTACCATATTAAATTAGTACATTACAAAATTACATACCGATTTGCCTTTACCACATTATTATTCTATTATATATTGACATTATTGCTTTTACTTTTAGAATATAAATTCATACGAACAATCACATTTGTAAATTTTATATATTTTTTTCTTTATTAGGTAATTATGGTGAGATATTTAGGTAAAATATATGAAATGAAACATTTGAACATGTGGGATATGCATATGAGATGAGACTACAATAAGATAAGAAAACAAAACAAAATACAGATGTCATAGAGACGGGTCCAAGTTTTATTAAAGAGCATTTCACAGGCTTAAGAGATCAAGACCATTTTAGACTCTTTTTTTTTTAATTATTTCACTAATTAATTAATTATATATATCAACTAAGACAAAAATGGAAGAAGAAGCGTGAAGTAATTAACTAAATATTTTATTACACTATATTTATTGTGAATTTTGTAGCGTTTGAATTTTTAATAATTATTTCACTTCCGCATCATATAATTTTAATAACAATAAAATTAAACAATATATAAAAATGCAAACAGAATATATTTTATTAGATACGGAAAGAAGAATATTTTTGGTATTTTTGAAAAATCTTTAAACTTAAAGCTTTGCTTTAATATTGTTCCATGCTTCAATTTGAGGCTGAGTTTTGCAAAGTGTTTTATTTATTTATTTTTCTAGAAATAAAGGTATCAGTACTAATTACATTCCTAATTTTTTAAAAAAAAAAAATTTGGAGAATTTTTTTAGTTTTTAGCAATTAGTTTCCTAATTTTTTACCCTATATAAAAAAAATTATAGTAAATGACAAAAAATAATAGCATCAAGAAGTTAATATCATCATTTTAAAAATTGTAGATAAATGATTATTTTAAAATTACCATTGTCATATAAATCTCTCATTTGAATTTCATTAAAGTGATACTCATAAAAAATGACCTCTCATTTTTTTAGGATAATAATTAATAAATGTCTTTTATATTTTTTTGTGGGGAAATGTCTTTTATATTTAAGTTAGAGAAAAATAATATTTTTTCAAAATTTTAAATTTATTATATATTTATTTTTCCAATTTACTTTTTTTTAATCATTTATTTATTTATTTAGAAGAGTGTGACTTTAATACAGTTATATATGTATATTATTTTTGTTCAATTAGTTTTTATTTTAAAGTTATAATGATTTTTTTTATTTTTTATGGATTGTTGGTATATTATTTTCCAATTGCTATATATGCTTTTTGTGGTATGGTATATCATTTTTTCGATGATATTTAGTTTCTATTTTGTTATACATAATGTTAGTATATAATTTTATATCATGGTATATACATTTTAATGGTAATATATAATTTTGTTAGCATAGTTTATACATTTTTTACTAATAATTTTGTAAGTTTTGTTGGTATATTAATTTTCAACTTAGTATATGTATTTTGTGGTATGGTATATTATTATTATTTAGATAATATTTAGGTTCTACCTTGTTATGTGTAATGGTGATATATAAATTTGTTAGAATGGTATATACATTTTTTTAGTAATAAATTTTTAAGTGTTGTTGGTATATTATTTTCCAACTCAGTATATATGTTTTCAGATATTTTACATTTATATACCTAGAATTCAATGTATTTACAAAATTATCTTCAACCAAATTATTTACACATATATCAGTGTCACGTTAACACAATATACCCAAATCCAAAATAATCACTACCAAAGTAGGAAAAAATGGGAAAATCTCGCTTCTCGAAATTTTTCGTTTTTCTGGGTTTTAAAAAAGCTACGTTTTGGTATCTTATAATGCTAATAAGATAACATTTTTTTTCATGAACTAAAAAATTTCACTTTAAGATAACATTATCTCATATATATTTTGGTTACCTATTTTGAATAGTCACCTTTAAAACTATGGTTTTATTTTTAGGTTATGTTATGTTGTCTTGTTGTTTAAGATACCTTTACGTTTTTTTTTTTTAGCAACATTTACGTTACCTTTAAACATATATAATAAACTAATGAGTTACAAGGTATAAGAATTTAGCTTATAGCTTATTAGCAAAGTTAATATAGTTAATTTTGTTAGTAATGTTATTGATTGTATGATGGAAAAAAATATATGCTTCTGACATATTAATATGATCTCTTTGAAGAGTAGGTCGCAATAGTATTATTCTTGAGCTCAACCAACCAACAATATGGCCGTAAAAGAATTTTGAAGTTAAGGATAAGAGAGAAAGAAAGAAAAGATAATGGTAATATATATAAAAAAGATAGAAAAATGTGGGCAATGATGTAGAGAAAGAAAGAGAAAGAGAAAAGAGAGAGAAATTTAATTAGATCAATAAATTTATTATTTTTAATATCGGTATACGGATGTGTTAAATAAAACACATATATAATGTTATATGTGTAAATAAATTAGGAGTCGATATTCTTGTAAATAAAACGAGTAAAACGTCTCCAGACTTAGTTTTTCTTATGTTTTGTAGTATGGTCTATTATTTTTTTTTGTAGATGATATTTTTATTTTTTGGGATATTTATGGTGAAAATACTCAATTTATTATGTTTGTAGTACTTAAGTACCCAAGTTATTTTTTTTAGCGGCGAAAGTACATTCCGCTATGTTTTGGTACAGTTTAGTACATTTGTCATTTCTCACTGTTAAGTTCGATTGTGACATGTTGGCGAAAGTACCCAATTAAATTGATACTTGCGGCGAAAATACTCAATTAAAGGAATATTTGTGGCGAAAGTGCCCAATTTAAGATATATTTGTGGCAAAAGTATCAAAGTTATAAGTAGATTTCACACTATAGTGGCGGGCTTAACAACGAAACAAACAGATGCACTAAATTGCATCAAGACATGGACGAAATGTATTTTGGCCGCAAAAAAAATAGCTTAGGTACTTAAGTACTACAAATACAATAATTTAGGTATTTTCGTCGCAAATATCCCTTATTTTTTTTATATATAGTGGTGATATATAATTTTGTTAGCATTGTATATATAATTTAACAATAGTATATAATTTTTTTAGCATGTTATATATATATATTTTTTCTTTCATTTTTTAAGTGTTGATATATTGTTTTCCAACTTAGTATATATGTTTTTTTTATAGTATGATATATTATTTTTTTAGCTGATATTTAGTTTATATTTTGTTATATGTAATGGTGATCTATAATTTTATTAGTATAATATATTCATTTTAATGGTGGTATATGGTTTCGTTAGCAAGGTATATACATTTTTTGAGTCATAATATACTAATTTTATTTTTGTTAAAAAAATTATAGTGTATATAATTTTATTATCATGGTATTAATTTTTTTTCTTATGGTATATAAAATACTATAGTACATATGATATATATGTTCAATAGCATGATATATCTATTTGTTGTACTATGTTATAATAGATTAATATATCATGTTAGTAAACTTATATACCATAAACTTTTATAAAAAAAACAAACAAATTCAATCGATATGAAATAACAATAACAAAATTTGATATATTATAGCATCAACAATACATATACTGTGTTAACAATAGTTAAAAAAAACATGTAATTTTTATATAACATTAACCATACAATTTTGATATATCATCCCACAAAAAATATACACTAGTTACCAATAGCCCATAAAAAATGAAAAAAAAAATCAAAATAACTTTAAAGTAAAAAACTAATTAAATAAAACTAATATGCATATACCATAATATTAAAATATTTATAATGGAATGGTATCAATGTAATTTGCTAAATGACATATTTGGTGATATGAAATATTAAGAAGGTTGTTTAACTATTTTACTACAAAATTAAAAGTATGGACATTTACTTAAACCATCTCTAATGCAAGATTGAAAAATAGTGCTAAATTTAGCACAAAAAGTTAATAATTGGCATATTGGCACAACTTTTATGAATGTACTCTAATGCGCATAGATATAAAAGTGATGTAAAATAATATACATTTAATGTCAATAATAAATAAGATACCATAAATAATAAATCATGGCAAAAAACTAAATAAAAAAGTTATTATTTAATGTCAATAATATATAAGATAACCAAAAATAATAATAAATAATAAGTAATGACAAAAAAGTAAATAAAAATTGAACATTTATTGCTAATCTAAATTTAGGTTATGATATATTCTGATATCAACTTTTAGCATATGTCAAATTTGGCACAATTTTTAACATTTATTGGAGAAGTTTTTCTTTGAAGTCAGCTATATTTTAGCAATGTATTGTAGATTTGCATCTTCATTGGAAATACTTTTACTTTCACACAAAATTAAGAAATATTTTGCACCAAGCCCAAAATAAATAAAAAAATCCATGCCTAGTCTAATACATTTACAATCCAAAGACTAGACTAAAGTGAAGTCTATTAAATTCCACATATAGAGGTAAATATATTATAAAACTCGAACTCTCACACATGGATAGAAGAGAACTAAACCAAGCATCTCAACTATTGTGTACTACTTTCGCACAATTGGAGCACTTAATTATTCTCTAATTTTTTTTAACATTATTTTGGTCCCTTGATTCCTGAGATGTTAAGCGAAATATCATATTTGCCTCTAGATTTTCAAAAACTATTAAAATTAACTCTCAATTTTTCAATTCAATCCAATAGTTTGGTTTTGATTAAATATTATTTTAAAGATCAAAATATCTTAAATTTTAATGCCCTTTATTCTTATTACTTTAGAAATTTTATTATTTGTAAGGGATAATTTTTAATATTATATTATTTAAATCAAGAAAATAATTTTAGTTATTTAAAAATTATAAATTGATTAAAATTTATAGGCTAAACTAATTGAAAAAAAAAATCTACTATTCTTTGTTATAAATAATAAAATTATTTTTATTTAAAACAGTTACTTAAAAATTATTTGGTATTAATAATCAAAATTCTAAAAGTAGATTTTAAATATGTTAAGGTATTAAACTTCAAAA
The DNA here is from genome assembly GCF_963169125.1 of Humulus lupulus. NCBI lineage: Eukaryota > Viridiplantae > Streptophyta > Magnoliopsida > Rosales > Cannabaceae > Humulus > Humulus lupulus. Next base: position 18,867,318 of record NC_084793.1, read on the forward strand.
TATTTAGGTTTTTTTCATAAAAAAAATAAACTACTTTTACAAAAAAATAAAGTCAACATACTAATTTAAATTGAAAATTAGTTATAATTTTTTATTAAAAGAAAATTGAGACAAAAATGATCTTTCGCTTAGGACATATATAATTTCCCCCTCTCTGTACCTACCCCCTTTGTAATTATGCATTTGTAGAGTCTTTCCCTTTTAACTTTTTTTAGTGGCAAATTTTTTTTCTGAACTATAACAATCATTGAAAACGTGCCCCTTTTGTTGCATTTTGTTCATTTTTAAAATTATTTGTTGATGTAGTACTGACGTGGTGTTAATATGGCACGATTCGAGAGTCCAGACAGAAAATATATACATAGATAGTTTTACGATTGGTTAAATAAAATGGTGAAATTGGTTAGACACGAAGATGTGCAAAAAGCATAACGATTTCACAAAAGTCAACATGTAAGAGTTGAATTTCAGTATAGGCATTAATAAATCATCATTTTAGGCCCAAAGTGTTTCTTTGGAGTATATGAGAGTACCCAAAAAATTTGGAAGCATTTTGGGATATTTTGAGACAAATTTTGGAGCGTCAAAACAAAGGTGTTATCCCAAAAATTTGAAAAGAATGACGTGGCAGTAAAATTGACACATGGCATGAGTTAGTGTGGTGATCTGGCATTAAGGAGTTGGACAGATAGTCAAGCCAAATACACCCGACCGAAGAGAATATTTGGACTGGGGGTTGCTTGGCTCAGACCTCAGTTTAAAGACCCTAATGATTGAATTGGAGCCAAGTCCAAAAAGTTGAAGGGGAAGTTTGGATTTTGGTTCAAAGGATAAAAGCATTAGGTCCGATCGGACCTAAGCTTAGGGGACCTCTTGTTAAGTTTGGCTCGAGTGTGTTCAAAGAGTGACCAAGGCTCAAGTTTTACTCAAGGGGAAAGCCACATAATGGCCGATCGGGTATGTTGAAGAAGAGGTATACTTGGGCTTGAACAAGGTGAGGTGAAGAGGAACAGTATACCTCAGACCATTTTGGTCCAAGGAGAAAGGTCCAAGGTCCGATCGGACCTTGGTTGAACAAAGGAGGCTTGGACCATTCCAGTCCGAGGAGAAGAGGACTATGTCCGATCGGACATACTCGTAGGAGGTACCTTGGACCATTTTGGTCCAAGGAGATGTAAATGGTGGACTCGGACCACCTTGGTCCGAGGAGAAAGGTCCAAGGTCCGATTAGACCTTGGTTGAATGAAGAAGGCTCGGACCATTTAGGTCCGAGGAGAGGGGCATTGTGCCCGATCGAACAAGGTGCCTATGGGAGTGCCTTGAACCATCTTGCTCCGAGGAGATGGCAAGGAGAAATGGCTCGGACCACCTTGGTCCGAGGAGAAGAGTGCAAGGTCCGATCGGACCTTGACTAGAGGAGCCAAAGAGGGTGGTTTGAACCACCTTAAGCCAAAGAAGAAGGCTATTGTGTCCGATCGGACACAATGAAGGGAAATGCCTCGAATTTGCCCGAAGTAAGAAGCAAAGTAAGTACCCTCGGACCACCTTGGTTCGAGGAGAGCTAAATGCACATACCACCTTTGACCTACGAAAAGCTTGAAGAGTAGTCAACATGCATGAGAGACTACGTCAAACTGCCCAAAACAACTTCAGTGAGAATTGGTCTGAGCGTCCGGGAATCTCTCAATCCTCACTCGAATTTAGGGATCAGTTGTATTTTAAACATTTATTTTGTAATATAAATATTAGGTAAATAATGAAATATCCCGATCTAAAGGGGATATCAGTTGAGAATCCCAGGTCTATAAATAGAGAGTTGGGAGGATCGTGAAAGGACTTTTGGGCAAAATCAAGAGTTAACCTGTGTTCTAGAGAGAGAAAGTGTTTTCCCTGAGAGAACCCCTTTTTGTATTCTGGAATATTTTACACTGAAGAAACTCAGTTGACACGGTTCATCTGATCTTGAGTGTGAATACATAATAAAATCTCTAAGTGGATTAGGCTATTACCGATCATCGGGGCTGAACCACTATAAAATCTCGTGTTATTTACTTTCGTTGATAAAAACTGTCTGTTGTCGTTTATAATTCTCTTGAAGGCTTGTCGTAGTTGACGTTCTTACGTCGTTGGCTAAATTCACAGTCAACAAAAGGCATCAGCGATGCGTCGCCTCTCACGACAAAAAAAAATGGTAGACTAGGCGACACGTCGCATGGTGCTAGGCGACGCATCGCCTGAGTCATCCGTATGAGTTCGTACAGTGACATGTTTTTGGCTCCAAAATTCAAATTAAAATGCTCTAATCTCATTGATTGATTCTAATGAAGTTCCTATAATATTTAAAGGGTTCATTTGAGTTAATTGGTGACTTGATCACTCACATCTCTATCTCTCTCTCTCTCTCTCTAGCTTTCAAGATTACTAGTTTTCTCCAAGTTCTTCATCAAGAAAGCTTGACTTGTATGAAGACCCAAGGCTTGTGAATCTCAATCTCATTCCATTGTAGTAGCTTCAAGCAATTCCAAGGTGAAGGCTAGGAATAGAGATTTTTGGACAACAAATCTACATTTGTGTCAAGCCTTGTTACTTTTGCGTTTCACATAAAATCATAGATTTGTGATTTTGTGTTTGAAGGTTAAACTTCAAGAAAGGTTCACTCTACACTTTGTCTTTTTGTGTTTATGTAATTTGTGATTATCTTCCATTATAGTTAGATTACTTGTTGTTTATGCTTCGAGTTGTGATACAAAACCAAGGTTGGTTAAGCCTATCCCTCAACAATCAAAAAACTCTGTCTCTAAACCTTTGTTTTGTACCAAATTTTTTCTATCTCTAAGGTTTTTCTACTAACCAAAGCTATGGAAGAATGCTCCTTAATCCCAGCCCTTAAGTTCATGTCTCAAGATCTAGTAAGACTAGATAGATTTGATGGCTCAAACTTTATAAGATGGCAAGACAAGATCAAGTTCCTATTCAATACTTTGAAAGTGCACTATATCCTTGACAAATATTTGAAGACTTTGGAGCCTCCAAAGGATGATGAATCTCAAAGATGTGATCAAAGAAAGGAAGAAAATGGAAGAGGATGAACTCATTTGTAGAGGCCACGTGCTCAATGCTTTGTCGGATCGTCTCTCTGATCTCTACACAAACACTACATCGACAAATGAGATATGGGAAGCTCTTGAGAAGAACAAAATTGAAGAAGAAAAATGTACCAAGAAATTCCTTATCTCTCAATACATGGAATTTAAATTCTTTGATGTTAAACCCTTACTCCCCCAAGTACATGAACTTCAAGATTTTATGAATAAGTTGTCTACTCTTAAGATAACATTTTCCGAACCCTTCATTGTGGGAGAGATTATAGCTAAGTTACCTCCGTCTTGGAGAAACTATAGAAAGAAGATCCTCCATAAGATTGAAAAGATATCATTGGAAGAGATCTTACAGCACCTAAGGATTGAAGAAGAGTCTTGTTCTAGAGACAAGTGTATAGAATAGTCCAATGTTGGGACATCCAAGGCTAATGCCATAGAGAAACCCTCTATATTCAAAGGGAAGACTCACAATACACCACAATCAAAGAAGGATACTTACCTAGCCCCTAAGAAGAATGAAGGACAATTCAAGGGTGTGAGAGGCCCTTGCTTTGTTTGTGGCAAGACTAGCCACATGGCTAGGGAGTGTAAGTATCGAAAGCCCCATATCAAAGGATCCAAGGTCAACACAACTGAAGAGGAGTTGGTTGCCTCCTTGAGTGAGGTGAATGCCATCCAAGGGAAAGTGCAAGGATGGTGGTATGACACTTATGTCACCATTCACGTAACTTATGATAGAGAGGTCTTCAAAACCTTTGAAGAGTCAAAGGATGGGTATGAGATCCAAATGGGGAATGAGCATAGGTCCAAGGTGTTGGTCAAGGGTGTAATGGCCCGAAATCCCTAATGTGGTTTAATGGTTGGATTAGTAGGCCGGGAGGGCCATAATTGATTTATTATGCTATTAAACAGTTATATACATGTTTATGTGAATTATATTATAATATGATGTTAAATACATGCATGCGGGTCCACATTTCATGACAGGGGTATTTTGGTAATTTGGCCTGTTGAGGGCGTAATTGTATATTTGTATGCATGTCGGTGATATATTGTTGAGGCCACATTATAATGTGGATTTGTTCGAGCTATTCGACATGAGACGATCTTTGAATATTAAGTAGCAGCTTAGTCATAACGGGATTAAGTTCGAGGCTCGGGGTGAGTCTCGGGGTGATTTAATGATTAGAGCGCTGCCGGGAATTAAAGGGTAACAGGATATGAATTAGTGGTATTTGAGAATATCGAGAATAGCGAGAATCAGAGAGTGCTAATTATGATTAACGAAATAGGTTGGAAAGGACAATTTTACCCTTGGGAGTCTTTAGAAACTTTTAAATGACCTAGGGGCAAAATAGTCATTTCACCCTTAAGATATATATCAGCTTTGAAGGTCGTAGAAGTTTACCCAAAAACAGAGTGTTGTTCTTGCTCCTCACGCTCATCATCTTCCCTCTTTCTCCTTAGAAGTTTTTGATCCCAAATTGAAGAATCAAGCTAGGAAATCAAAGCTTGGAGGTTATAGACTTAGTTCATCCATTGAAAAGGACTCAAAACCAGCTTGAGGTAAGAAATCATCCATGAAATTTAAGCTTTTCTCTGTTTTTCTTATAGTTTTCAGCTTATGGATTTTGATATGGATAGTTGGAATCAATGGGAGTTTTTGGGTTTGAATGCTTGGGTTTTGATGAGGGTATGATGTAGATGAAGTTTAGGGGTTAAATTGGATGTTTTGGTAAGGTTTGGGATTGGTTTGGAGGGTTGGTTTCAAGGGAAATCGCAAGGAGGGAAAACCAGAAATTTCTCTGGTCTGAAGCTGGCGCCCCAGCGCTATGTAGGGAAGAGACTTGGGTCTCTCTGCCTTGGGTCAGCACCCCAGCGCCCCAGCGCTAGGCCAATTTCAGCAAGTCTCAATTTTAGGGCTCGGGATGATCTTTAAGGCTCGGGGTTTGGTTCCTTTGCCCCGGTTGGGTGGATTAAGAGTCCCAAGAGTGCGGGATTGGTCCCGGGAGTGTGGTTTTAGATTGTGAGCCATTTATTGATTTATTTTATTAATGGATTCCAATTGGTTATGACTAGGTGACCGCTAAGGAACTAAAAGACAGATAATTCTTTTATTAATTCTCGCTCGAACCAAAGGTAAGAAAACTGCACCCCATATGTGACATGCATGGTTATTCATGAGGCATGTTGAATGTTTAAATGTGGACATGGATTGATTATTTAATGCTTAGCAAATCTTGCTCACTTGTGCATGGTACTGAATGAATAGTCAGAATTGGCAAAGGTGTCAGTATCAATTGTGAAGTTGTGACTCATTAGTCAAGTTCGGCAATGGTACTGGGCACTGGTCACATAGTGCTAACTCATAAGTCAGGAACGGCCCTATCGTGTTCAATGCAAGCCAACAAAGATTAGATCTAATTGACATTTGCATTAAATGACTCAGAAGAGCATTAATACTATAAGCGCTTGTCTAGCCAAAGGATAGTTACTTTGAGCCACAATGACTATTTAGTCACATGGCTGTGGGTGCCAAGCCCCGTGTGACTTACCCAGCAGTCACTCATCTGTTTAAGTTAGCGACTTACCCAGCAGTCACTCATCTGTTTAAGCTAGTGACTTACCCAGCAGTCACTCTTCTATTTAAGCTAGTGACTTGCTTGTCAGTCACTCATTATGGTTTACCAGAACCTCAAGTGTTGAATCACTCATTTAATTAAGAGCTATAAGCTTCTTTCATGATTATTGTAAACACAAAGTGATATTCACTCATTTGTTCAGAGCTATAAGCTCTGTGTGATTATAATAATAATCATTTGTTAATATTTATATGCATTATTGTGTTTTCTTGCTGGGCTTTGGCTCATGGGTGCTATGTGGTGAAGGTAAAGGGAAAGAAAAGCTCACCCAGCCTTGAGTGGAGAGCTTAGGTGGTGATGTGTACATATGCGGCCGCTTGACCACCACGGCCAAGGAGTTCTCAAAGGAACTAGGGGGTTGACCCTATTTTTGCCGCTTAGATCGGCGGGTTGTAAATTTCAAATTGTAATGACCATTTTGTATCGTAAACAACTTGTAAACGTTCTTATGGGCCCATGAACAATTTTATGTTTTAAATAAAATATATCCTTTCCTTTTGATTGGTTTCCACCTTAGCCTGTTAATAATACCTAGAAGCACGTTTTTAACCAAAGAACTCGGGTAGCGAGTTAAATTTCTGGTTCACCGTAACTTTTCTGGGGTAACCAGGGCATTACAAAGGGGAATGTTGATCTTTACTTCACATCCGGGAAGAAGTTTTATTGACCAATGTATTGTATGTTCGAAATATGAGTAGAAATCTCGTGAGTGAGCATATGCTGAGAAAATCGAGCATCAAAGCAGTGTTTGAGTCTGACATGCTAATTCTATCCAAGGACAACTACTTTTTGGGCAAAGGGTATGTGTGTAATGGGATGATTAAATTGTGTATCAAAGACAATGGTTTTGATAATAATGCATGCTCATCTTCCTCTTATGTGCTTGATTTTGATTCTATTACTTTATGGCATAATAGACTTGCTCATATAGGATATAGTACAATTAAAAGAGTCATCAAATGTGTTTTTAACTATATGCAATGATGTTGAGCATGATAATTGTGAATTATGTGTTAAATATAAGATGGTAAAGAAACATTTTCAAGTGTTGAAAGGAAAACTAATTTGTTAGATTTGATACATAGTGATTTATGTAAATTAAATGGAATAATTACTAGAGGTGGATTTATTACCTTTATTGATGATTGTTCTAGATTCACATATGTGTACTTGCTTAAAAATAAGGATGAGGTCTTTAGCATGTTTAAAATCTATAAAGCTGAAGTTGAAAATCAATTGGAAAAGAAAATAAAAGTGATTAGAAGTGATAGGGGCGATGAATATTTTTCCATTGAATTCAATGTTTTTTGTGAGATGCATGGTATAATATATGAATGTACATCCCCTTATACACCCTAAACAATGGTATAGAACATATGTTGAAATGATAAATGTTATGCTATTACATGCAAATTTGAGTTTTGTGTTATGGGGAGAAGCCTTACTTCTCGCTTATCATATTCTAAATCGGATTCCTCTAAAGAAGAATCAAATTTCACCATATGAGATATGGAAAGGAAAGAGGCCCAACCTAAGGTGTAACACCCCAACTCCAGGGACCGTTACGGTGTGCCTTATAAACAGTGCTAAACTCGCTAATCGAGTCATTTGGCCAAAATCGTGTAACTAAGTATGATTAGCGGTTTAGGGATTAAAAACTTTGGATAAGATGTAACGTTTCACTAGAACGTTTAACATATATGTTGGGATCCCAAAATTATAATTTCAGAGTCTACTACAAGAAAATGTTTACAACAGGCCGTTCTAAGCGGCAAAACAGGGTTTAACCCTAGTTCCTTCTCAACCTCGGCCGTGGTGGACGAGCAGCTGTGTAACGCCTTGGTTACCGCAGAACAGTTACGGTGAACAGTGAACCGGAAATTTGACTCACTACCCGAGTCCTTTGGTTAAAAACGTGATCTAAGTGTTATTATCAGGTTAAGGTGAAAAACCAGTAAAAAGGAAATGGTACATTTCATTAAGTAAATAAACTGCTCATGAGCCTTTTAAAATGTTTACAAGTTGTCCATAATACAAAAGAGTCGCTACAGTTTCAAATTTACAATCCCTGCCGGCCTAAGCGGCAAAAGTAGGGTAAACCCCTAGTCCCTCTGAGAACTCCTTGACCGTGGCGGTCAAGCGGCCTTGTACGTACAGCACATCGCCCAAGCTCTCCACTCAGGGTTGGTTAAGTTTTTCCTTCCCTTTACCTGCACCACAAGCACCCATGAGCCAAGGCCCAGCAAGAAAACACAATATAGCATGATATAATATCAACAACAATCATAATAACCATTTAGGACTATCAGTCCAACAAATAGGTGACAATAGCCAAAAGTCACAATAATGAGCATCGCTCCCTCTAGCCATGCGACGATAGGGTCACCAGGGCTTAACTGATAAGTGATTCTTTCAAAAGCTTGGTCAGGATAGGTGTATGGTGATTAGTCACCAACATAACCTTCCTCACGACTCTAGAGTCGAAACTATGGACAACGTCCCTTAGCCATGTGACAAACGGTCACCGGGGTCATATACCTTGGCTATAGACATCTGGTCGTAGACCAGGCAAGCGCTTATAAGTTCTTCGACCCTAGGGTTGGTCTAGCATTAATGCCATAGAGCCATTCAATGCGAGATTCTCGACTTTAGAGTCGGTCCCTGACTAGTCAGTGTCTTAAACAGGTAACCAGCGTACATCATCATTTAATATGCAATCCACGTCCACATATACCAACCAACATGCTCCAATATCAAACCATGCATGTCATATACCTATACAGGGTGCAACTGTATTCGTACACTGTTTTCTTACCTCTGGTTCGAGTGAGAATTATTATACGAACGACCCCTGAGAACGATCAACCTTTAAATTCCTTGACGGTCACCTGGTCATAACCAAAATATAGGATTCATCAATAAAAATGATAACTGAGGGTTCCCAAACCAAGATCTAGCCTCCGGGACATCAAACATAACTCAATTAGGTACTAGGTTCAACCTCGAGGCCTAAGGTTTGAATCCCCAAGCTAAAAACACCTTTTTGGCTAAATCTGCCCTGATGGGCCGCGGCTCACCATCATGACAGGGCCATTTTCACCTTTTAAGCCAACTCAGGCCGCGACTCATTACGCAAACCAGCTAAGAAACCAGCACGCACCAGCCAACTCTCCCCTGCGTTTTCCCTTGGAACTAACCTTTCGAACCAACTCCAAACCTCCTCCAAACACCCATTTAAACCCCCAAATAACACCCATAGCTCACCCTCATCAAACCCCAATCAAAACAACACAAAAACCCCCTTTGATTCTCACTTCCCACATCAAAAACCATGAATTGAAAACTAAAACGAAAACAGAGAAACACCTGAAACCAGTGACTAAAACTCACCTCAAATTCAGATTTGAACCTTCTTCAATGGTTGAACCAAGACCACCAAGCCAGCCCTTGATTTTCCTAGCTTGAATCCCCACCTAGAACTCAAAAACCTCAAAGGAAGAATGAAGGAAATTGTGTACGGGAAAGGAAGATGAGAGTCTCTGTTTTTGTCCTGTTTAATCTACCACTTTCTACAGCCAACAGCCACCTGAAGTCACATATATCCTCCCTAAAATGACCAGAATACCCTTGTGTCATCCAAAGCCTCTAAAACCATCACAAGGGCAAAATTGGTACTTTCCGCTTAACCCGTTAATCATAATTAATGCTTCCCATTTCCCACTAATCTCAATATCCTCAAACACCAATAACACATATCCCGTTACCCTAAGATCCCCGGTAACGCCATAACCATAAATATCACCCCGAGACTCACCCCGAGCCCCGAGCTCAAACCTGTTATGACCAAATCGATAAATCATGTTTAAAGATCGTCTCATGTCGAAATACTCGAACCAATCCACATTATAATGTGGTCTCACAATATATCATTAACATGCTAACAGATATTCAATTATAACCCCAACGGGCCAAATTACCAAAACACCCTTGTAAACAAATGTGGACTCACATGCATGCATTTAACATCATATCATAATATAATTCTCATAAACATGCATAAACACATTTAATTTCATAATTAAACAGTTATGGCCCTCCCGGCCTACTAATCCAACCATTAACCATAATAGGGAATCCGGGGCATTACAAGCTGCATATGTACACCTCATCACCTAAGCTCTCCAACTCAAGGATGGTCCAGCTTTCTTTTGCCTTTACCTGCACCACATAGCACCCGTGAGCCGAAGCTCAGCAAGAAAACTTAATATGCTCATGAACAGTTATAACATGTCATCGGATCATAAGGCACACGCCCCACTCCAACAGGCAACAGATCCACATAATGTTGAGTATAACACATCAACCAATGATCATAATAATCATCCAGGACTCTTAGCCCCAATAAATAGGTGACAGTCGCAACAGTCACAAAAGTGGGTACAGCCCCCCTCTAGCCATGTGACGATAGGGTCACTCGGGCTTAATTAATAAGTGAACCTTTCATAAGTTTGAACAAGATAGGTGTATGGTGAATAGTCACCAACATAACCTTCCTCATGACCTTAGATTCATTACCTTGGAACAGCGTTCCCTAGCCATGTGACAAACAGTCACCGGGGCCACATGCCCTGGCTCTGAATAACTAGTCTCAGACTAGCCAAGCGCTTATAAGTTCATCGACCTTAGGGTCGGTCCAGCGTTAATACCCCATATGAGTCATTATTGCTGATATCGATTAGATCTAATCTTCATTTGGCTCGGCGTTCATGACGCTATGCCATTTCTGACTCTTAGGTCAGTAAAACACAACCAATGTTCAACCCATTGTGAACTTGACTAGTAAATCACAGCTTCACAAATGGATCCAATACCATTGCCAATTCTGGCTAATAAGTCAGTGCCACACACAAGTAAGCCATACCACCAAACATATATCACATATCCAATATCCATAAACAAGGTATTCAGCATGCTTACTTAACCCGTACTAGTACAATTAGGACTATGCACGAACACAGAGGCTCAAGCTCTGAACAATATCATACTCAGTATGTAAAGCATGTCCTATTCACATGTTTCTTGTGCATCATATGCATTATATTTAACAATCCAACATGCACCAATAATAGCCATGCATGTCACATATAAATATCCAACATGCATCAAGTACAACTATGCATGTCATATATACACAGGGTGTAGTTTTCTTACCTCAGATTCGAGTTAGAACCAATATAAGAACGACCCTTGAGAACGATCAACCTTTAAGCCCCTTAGCGGTCACCTAGTCATAACCAAATATAAAACCTCATCAAAATGAGTAATTAAATACTTCCAAACCCAACCCAAGCCTCCGGAACATCGAATCCCACTCAACTAAGTAGTAGGATCGATCCTAGGCCCTTAGAGTTAAGTTTCCATCACAAAAACGCACTTTTGGGCAATTTTTCCCTTAAGGGCCGCGGCCCTACATGGACCATGCCGCGGCCCGCCCCCCTGGCAGAGCTTCCTCCACCTTCTTCAAGCTAGGGCCACGGCGCCCAAGAACAAGGCTGCGGCCCAACTTCGCACCAGCCATTTTTCTTCGTTTTTCCACTTTTAAAACCTTCCAAAAACCCATCCAAACATATCCAAATCATCAAATCAAAGTTCCCAAACTTCCCAATGGTCCAAAACCACCAAAACCTAAAGCTCAAACCAACCAAAATCTCAACAATTCACAAAGTCCAATTCTAAGCTTAAAAACTTAAGAAACTCAAAACTTCAAACTTAGATTACCTTTGATTGGGTTGTTTTCTGTCAAATCCTTCGGTTAAGAAGCTTCTAATCTTTCCTAGGATTGCTATGCCTCGACTTTCGCTTGATTCCGACTCCTAGAACTCAAGATTCCTTCGAGAAAATTTCGAATGGTAAAATAGGCCATCGGGAAGGGAGAGAGAGACTTTCTAACTTACGTTCTTATCTAACAAGCTACTTCAAGCTTAAGTAACCTCAAATAAAACCTAAGGCTCGGGGTCCCGAAAACACCCCCGGGGACATTATAGTCAAAACTTCCAGAATTCCATCCTAATCTCAAATACTCCCAATTTATCATCAAATAGACATTTCTATTACCCCAAAACTGACCCCGTTATGGCAAAACCGCTAACTCATAATCTAGGATCGTCTCATGTCGAATAGCTCGAATATATCTCCATAATAATAAAATCTCATTCACAAATTACAATATGCACCCAATTTACAAATATGCCCTGAACAGGCCAAATTACTAAAATGCCCTTATCATTATAAATACCCCCATATGCATTCATTTATCATCATATAATAATATAATTCATATTAACACGCATATGATCATTTAATATTATAATAATTCAATTATGGCCCTCCCAGCCTCCTAATCAAGGTCCTAACCCTTATTAGGAAATTTGGGGCATTACATAGGGTATATCAAAGTGTGGGGGATCCTTGCTTATTGCAAGAGCACGGAGCATAAAAGGACCAAGTTGAGTCCAAGGGCCATCAAATGTGTATTTGTAGGCTGCCTCAAATAGCAAGGCATATAGACTATTAGACTTGGAGTCTAATATGATAATTTTATAAAGAAAAGTTAAGTTCTTTGAGATTTTGTTGTATAGTAACAGTAAGCCTCAAGAATCAATCTCATTAGAAGGAACTCAAGAAGAGTTATCTTCAAGGGTTGGAGAGCAACCGATATTACCTAGAAGAAGCCAATGGCTTAAAGAGAGTGGATCACAAAATACTCAAGTGAAGACTCTTTACCTAGAGAGGGAAACCACAAGGTAGACACTTAGAAGTATCCTATGGTACTTCAAGTGGAGGATGATCCTAAAACTTTCTAAGAAACTATGGCCTCAAATGACTCTAACTTTTGGAAAGATGCAATAAATGATGAGATAGATTCAATTATGTCTAACCACACTTGGGAGATTGTTGATCTACCACAAGGATCAAAGCCAATACGTTGCAAGTGGGTATTTCGAAGAAAATACAACACTAACAGGACCATTCAAGCCTATAAGCCACTAATCATGTACTGTGACTATAACACCCTACTTCCTTAGATCTGTTACTAAGTGATTTTAAAACGTGCCATTAACACACTAATCGAAGTTTTAGATTAAAAGTGTGTCTAAACTGAGATAAAACCCATTACTAGTCATTAAAAATAAAACATTTGGTTATTCATTGAAAACATTAAAAGTTAAACATTTGGGATCCCAAAATACTGTTTAGAAAATATTTACAACTCAAAATACATTTAGGGTCGACTAGGTGACAAGTTCAAGTCAATACATAACATTTTCCACAAAACAACTCTAGCCGTGGCAGCCAGGCAGGTCGAACATGTACCCATCGCTCCACGCTCTCCATACTCATGGTTGGCCGATCTTACCCTTGCCCTTACCTGCACCATAGAGAACCTGTGAGCCGAAGCCCAGTGAGAAAAATCAACACAAAACAATTAACATATGCATATCTATCAATCAGCATATAACAAAACAGCCAACATGCTAAACACATAGCGGCTATGCCATCCCAGGCGCTTTACCAGGCCCTGGGTTTGCTGTCTTCACCGTGAGGATGACTCCAACATCCTAAGAGGGTCTTGCCCTAACGACTCGCACTCCGCGTGCTCAATGTCATCCCAGCCTCTTGCCGTACTCGACTTTGCACTCCGCGTGCTAGCGCCACTCTCGACCCTTGCTGTACTTGGCTTCCTGCCGTTATCGGCCTTCGCTGTTCATTCACAAATATGCAATACATAGCATAATATCAACAAATATTTTAACATATACTAAACATAAATAATAGGGCTACGCCCTGCAATTCAATCACATAGGGCCATTCCCTGCAATACAAACAATAGGGCCACGCCCTGCTCTACGGGTACAACAGTTTTCTTACCTGTGTCCCAAGCTTCTTGAGCACCGAAATTTCGAGCACAGTTCTCTAAGTCGAGCCTCGCTGAAAACATAGTCACAACGCATTCACAATAGCCATCCATCAAGCTCTAATCCAATAAATAACTTCGAAATATAATTCTAGCTTTTGGGACCATAGTTTATACCAAACCGGGTGGTAAAATCCTTCCCGAGCCTTAACATTTAGGTTCCCGAGCTAAAAACCTTCAAACAGCCACCACTATGAATTTGAGCCGCGGCCCAGCCCCTAAAGGGCCGCGGCGCTGTAGAGTCCAAGAACTTTACTTAGCTAATTATTTAGTAGTATTATAGTATGTTTAGTATTATCTTTGTAACTGTGGATTTTTGGTTCAGACTGGGAATTATTTGGACACTCATAGTAGTACTTATAGATTTTCTAAGTTTAATCTATAGTTTAAGAATATTAAGTATAACCTAAGGTTTGATTAATGTGACTGATATTAAGGATTATATTTATTATATTATAAGGTTTAGACATCAACCAATAGGATTTTAAGCACATGTTATGAATGGTGATTAAGGATTAAGTATTTTTGAGGATTAAATTTAATAAGGAGTAAAGTTTGAATGTTATAGGGTCAGTCAGCAGCTTTGAATACGTTGAGGGCTTAGTCAAGGCTGTTTACTCCATTCAAACTTAGCTAAAAATGTGTAATTTCGTGTTTAAATATTCAGCGTGTGCCGATATATCGCAGCTATAGGGGACGATATATCGCAGCACGTAGATACAGAAAACACGAATCGATGCACGGTCGCCTCGGGAACAATAGTCCAGGCGATATATCGCCTCCTCCAGCATAAATTCAAACACTTTTGAATTCTTTTCCTTTCAGCCATTCAAACTCCTCCATAAGTCCAGCATCTTTTGAACGAGTCTTCAGCCTCTGCTGAACAATTATTCAAATGATTTTCACCTAAAAAGCCATTATTTTTATTCAAGTAAAATCAAGATACTTTCATTCACAAACTCTATAAATAGGACCTAGTACCCAGCCATTATTCACCTTTTGCTCTAAGTTCAGAAGCTGCTAGTGTTAAGTGAGTGTGAGAGTGTAAACACCTAGTTTGGGAAAATCATAAGCTTAAACATCATAAGCTTATCAAACACTTTGGGAAGTGAGGTTCTATAGTATTTCGGTTGAGGTGTAGATTGGTCTTTCAAGTCTTTGAGGTAACCAAAACTCTAGTTCATTTCTGTATTATGTTATTTTCTTTCTCATAGTCTTCTACTCAATCTCTAACCTTAATCTTCATTTTGGTTAGGGAATCTAAGTTCTTGAGCACATAAGTTTCGGTAAGCATGTTTCCCAAATGGTTTAGTCTTTCCATCCCTTTCATTTCATCTCCTTTCTTCTTTAGACTCACTCTTTCTAATGGTTATTAGGAGTGTTCCAAAAGTCCCAACTCAGTCCATCATATCCCGGTAACTTTGGTAAGGAAAATAGGCTAGAATCAATATGTTATATGCTTATGTTATCTTATGCTATAAAATGTGTTATGAATATGTATGTTTGTAGGCTTGGGCTTATGCCCTATTTGACTAACAAGACCCCAAAAAGATTATGGGCATATGCCTACTTAGCTAGTAGGACCCCACTAATCTCATGGGCATAAGCTTGTTTAGTCTATGGGACCCCAAGTAATAATGGCCATTATAATAAGTGTATGTTTTAAGTGTTATGATATGTCTTTACGTTTATTATGAAATTTATGTGTATGACTATGTGTTAGATTTTCCTTGCTGGGCATTAGGCTCATTCCTTTTTGTTTTATGTGCAGGAAAATAGCTTTAGAGGCGGTAAGATTCGTGACGCTTAGAGGATGTGTATCGATGATGAATGGAGTCAAGGGGCCGAGCGTTATTCGATTTGAGGATGTAGTCTCATTTTACTTTTTTATGGTTTTATATGTATTTTCCGCATTTCTTATGTAATGTCTTTTTATTTTAAATCATGTTTTGTTTTTAAAGACAATGGGATCCCATATCCTTCTTAGTATTCTATTTATTTGAAAGTAACTCTTATTTTACAAGTTACTCAATAAAAATTATGGTATTTTCGTAAAAATGTAAGTTTATGTATAGTTTCATTAATGGTCCAAATAGTCTAGATTAGTGGGTGATTACAGGCGCGCTCATGTTAGAGGAAAAATGCCTCTCTGTTGAGGGACACGGGCCACAACGCTCCCAACCTTAGGCCGAGGTGCGCCTGGGCAGACAGAGGCTTCCAGCCTCTTTGACACACACGGGCTGCAGCGCCTGATGAACAGGGCCGCAGCTTGAGCCTCCAAACCCAAAAAAACACCATTTTTCCCTGCATTTTCCTCGAGCCTAAACCTTAATTTCATACTCCAAACACCACTTTAACCCACAATTAAGCCTAAACTTTCCTTCCACACAATCTAGGCTCCATAACAACTCCATAGATAATCTCATAAACTCAGCCAATATCCAAAATTAAACTTAAAATCCAATTCATAGGCCCTATAACTCTAACAAAAACTCAGCAGAAATTTAAATAATTCAGTGCTGGGTTCCTTACCTCAAAGAAGATTTTGAGCTTAGATCAACTCTCCAGCACCCTAAGCTTACCCTTCCCAAGTTCTAAGCCTTAATTTATGAGTTTCTCCTCCAAAATTCCAAAAATCAGCTGAGTCTTCTAGAGGATGAGAGAGAACCAAGAGAGATATTGAGAGAGAGTGTGTTTCTGTCTTTCTTTCCACTTCCAGAAGTGTCCTTCCTTTTTGATGTAATACCCTTGCCAAAATACCAAACTGCCCCTTGAGCTTAACTTAAATCCTTAAGTGACCTAAGGGCAATTCTGTCATTAGCCATGCCCGCTAATTCCTCAAGTATTCCTATAAATTCCCGTTAATCCCGATGTAACTCCCTGCTTACTCCAAGACCGTTACTGTGAACTTTGAACCGTGCTTAACTCACTAATCGAGTCATTTGGTTATAAACGTGCATCTAGGTGTTATTAATAGGCTAAGGTGAAAAAAAACTCAATCAAAAGGAAATGATATATTTTATTTAAAGCATAAAACTGTACATGGGTCCATAAAAGCGTTTACAAGTTATTTACAACTCAAAATGGTCATTACAGTGTAAAAATTACAACTCGCCGACCTAAGCAGCAAAAATAGGGTTAACCCCCAGTTCCTCTGAGAAACACCTTGGCCATGGTGGTCAAGCGGCCGCATATGTACACATTGCCACCTAAGCTCTCCACTCAAGGCTGGGTGAGATTTTCTTTCCCTTTACCTGCACCACATAGCACTAGTGAGCCAAAGCTCAGCAAAAAAACTCATTACTGCATGTATATAATATCAAATGATGATCATGATAATCATACAGAGCTTATAGCCATAAATAGATGAGTGAATATTACTTCAAGGTTCTGGTAACCATGCTGGGGCTTGTCGCCCTAATAAGATAATATAAAGATTCTGATAATCATGCTGGGGCGTGTAGCCCTAATCAGATGAGTGTCTAATGAGTAAGTCACTAGTTTAAATCAGATTATTGACTGATGAGTAAGTCACTAACTTAAATCAGATGAGTGACTAATGAGTAAGTGACTAACTTGGGCTCCACACCCTTAACCATGTGACGATGCAGTCACCTGGGCCTCATGGCCCTAACTTGCCATTAGACTAGACAAGCGCTTTTGTTTTTCATCGAACTTAAGGTCGGTCAAGCATTTCATGCTCAGGACGATAATGCTTATGTCGATTAGATCTAATCTTTTCAGCTTGTGTTAAACATGCTAATACCGTTCTTGACTCATAAGTCAATACCATACGACCAGTGCTCAATACTACTGCCGAACTTGACTAATGAGTCACAGCTTCACAGTCAATACTGACAATGTTGTCGATTCCTGACTCATAGGTCAGTGCCATACACAAGTAAGCAAGATTTTCTAAGCATTTTATGTGCAATCAATGTCCATATATACATCACTCAACATGCCTCATGAATAACCATGCATGTCACATATGGGGTGCAGTTTTCTTACCTCTGGTTCGAGTGAGAAATAATACAAGAACGACCCTTGAGAACGATCAATTCCTTAGCGGTCACCTAGTCATAACCAAACATAATCTCCATCAATGAAAGGTTCTTGACCTAAACCTCACTCCTGGGACCTCGAATCGTAGCCAAACAGTGAGTAGATTTGATCCCGAGCCTTAGGAATTGAAACCCCGAGCCAAAAACCCTCAAAAGTGCCTAAAATAGAAATATGGAAAAGCAGGGTAGCGCTGCCCCCCTAGCGCCCCAGCACTACAAGCAGAGTTGAATGGCCCCTAGCTAGCGTTGTAGCACCCATTCTTCGGCGCTGTAGCGCTACAACCAGGGTTTTCAGCCCTGGTTTTTCCCTCCTTCGACTTCTCCATTTCCAACCTTCATGAATTGATTCTAAATTTCACCCATACTCACAAAAGAACCCCAAAACCATATATACAATTCCTAGGCATCAAAACCTAGTCAATCTTTGCCAAAAACCTCATTGAATCCCCAACTATCCACTTCAAAATCTCAGCTGAAAACTAATAGAAAAACAGAGCAAAACCAGAGTCTTAATGGTTAAAAACTTACCTCAAGCTTTGTATAGAACCCTCTTCAATGGTGGAACACAACCCTAAGCCCTCAAGACTCACTTCCCTAGCTTGGTTCCTCAAATGAAGCTCAAAAATCCAAAGAGAAAAGGAGGAAAAAATGGTGCTCAGGAGAAGAAGAAAACGTAGTCTGTTTTTGCAAGTTTCTACAGCCTTCAATGGTTATATCTATCCTTAGGTAAAAAGACAATATTGCCCCTAGGTCATTTAAATCCCTCTAAAGGCTACCAAGGGTAAAACTGTCTTTTCCCACCTATTTCGTTAATTATAATTAACACCCTCCAAGTTATTTCCAATATTCTCAAATACTAATAAATCATATCCCATCACCCTTTATTTCCCGATAATGTTCTAATCCACAAATTACCCCGAGACTCACCCCGAGCCCCGAAATCAACCTTGTTATGACCAAACTGCTAATTTGCATTCAAAGATTGTCCCATGCCGAATGGCTCGAACAAATCCACATTATAATGTGGCCTCATCAATAATTCACCAACATTCATGAAAATACACAATTATGCCCTCAATGGGCCAAATTACCAAAATGCCCCTATAATGAAATGTGGACCCACATGCATGCATTTAACATCATATATTAATATAATTCACATAAACATGCATATAATCATTTAATGGCATAATAAATCAAGTATGGCCCTCCCCGCCTACTAATCCAACCACTAAACCTCATTAGGGATTTTGGGGCATTACACCTGACATATCCAAATAATTACCAAACTACTACCTGTTACTCGATAAATTTTGAACACATATTATATTCCCAAAATACCCCTAGGCTCTTCCCAAGCCGGGTATTTGACCCCATTGTGACTTTCTAGCTAATCTGCTCCCTAGGACTATCTCAGATCGTGCATCACAAATATATCACCACTCACTTGTGGTATCAATCACAATATACACAAATATTGCATTTATGCCCTCAACGGGCTAAAATAACAAATATGCCCCTAATAGCCAAGTGGGGCACACATGCATATTTAATTCACCTAAACATGCATTTCTAATCACATAATCATCAAATTAACATATTAACATAATTAAATCAATTATTGCCCTCCAGGCACGCTAATCAAGGTCCTAAGCCTTATTAGCAAATTTGGGACACTACAATGACAATAGTGGAGCAGTAGATAATTCCAAAGAACCTAGAAGCCACAAGAGAAGAAAGCACAAAGAAAGAAAATACCATCTAGTTAGAGAAAATGTGCACATAGGTAAAGTGACTGTTATGAAGAAAGCATCGGAACAAAACCTAGCAAACTCGTTTACTAAGACACTTCTTGCAAAGTCGTTTACGGGTCATGTGCGAAACATGGGATTAAGGGAAGTGCCTCACTTGCTTTGAGGGCAAGTGGGAGATTGTTAGAATTAATGCCCTAAAAGCATGTAAAGACATGTTATTGATTTAAATAAAAGTACAATTTTATTATATTTGAATGTTATAATTAATGCTTAAATTAATTATATAATAATATCAAGAAAATTCTTGATTCATTCATGAGAATATGATCTTGTATTAGTACGAGATAATTAAGATCATATATAATGAATAAAATAGTCAGTAACATATTAAAGTAAGGAATCTTTAATGAATGGTTACTAGTGCGGTTTACTAAGCATACGATATGCAAGTAATCTAGATTCGGATTACTGATGTGGATAGACATCTTTGTAAAGGTGATGTATATAATATAGATTATATATGACAGGACCGATGAGAATTAATTATCTTTATAAACTTGTCGTTTGATATGCAGATTTAATTCTTATCATAATAGATGATCATTTGTAGATCAATATAAATCTTGAGTATTCATGAACTCATGTCTCTATTTATTGGATCTTTTGATTCACTCGTTAAGGTTTCTTAATATAATGAGGCTAATGACTTTTATTTTGGAGATTCAATATCATGAATGACTGGGAACATGATTTACAATAATGGAATCCAAACTTTCCTGACGGATCGAATATTGGCTCCCTTAAGGGTTAATTATAAAACTGAATAGTTATTGAGCTCAAATCTATAATTTGATTATAGATTAATTATTCGCTAGTGAATTAATGGTACTTAAGGATAAAGAGGTAATTAGATGGGTAAAACGGTAATCTTGATCCACTTTAATTAACGAACCAATAAATGGAGGGGAAAACTACATTTATTGATTATATCAATGGACTACAAGAGAAAAATTTGTATATATAATTCTATAAATACTTAGAGTGCAATCCATATTTATAGTGGAGTAATCATGGAATTGATAAATAAGATTATTAGATTAAATATTTTAATTAATAATCTCGTTTATTGGAGCTTCGTATTATAGGTCTATGGTCTCCAAATCACCTACAATGTCAATGCTAAGGATGTCAAAAGAAATATTTGTAGAGTGAAGAACTTAATTGCAAATGAATTAATTTTCCAAGGCAAGGAAATAATTATGTGATAATTAATGGCAAATGATTAATTATGAATTAATTAATTATTTAACTATATAGTTTTTATTTTGAAAAAACTATAAGTTAAAATAAATATTAATCATGTTTGAATTAATATAAAGAGAGATTAATAATTATCTTATTTAGAATAAGATATTTATTTATTTAAAACTGATATTTTAAGATAAAGTTAATTTTGAATTAATTGATATTTATTTTGGGATAAATATATTGTCTTAAATATTAATTAAATAAACAAATGAGAAAATTACATAAAACCCTAATGTGGCTCATGCCACTTACTGTGTTGAGTGGCGCCATACACAGGGATTTCCTATTCTTGGGATTTGAATTTTGAATTTCAAATAATTTATTTATTTAATTATTATATTTTTAATATGATTTAAATTAAATAAATAAATTAATAGGTTTGTTGACCCTCGATTTGGCCAACTACATGGAATCAAATAAACGACAAAGTGTAAAAAGAAAATCAAGAAAATGATCAAATGGAAAGAAAATGACACAAGCAATTTATAATGGTTCGGCCCCAATAAGATGGTAAAGACCTACGTCCACTTAGTATTCTTATTGATATTGAATCCCAATAATGTGATCAAAGAACTAGGGTTCTTGAGTTTCACAAGCCTTAGGAAGATTACAATTTCGGTGGATAATCGCACTATGCTTTTCTCTCTGAATACAAAGATCAAAAGTTCCAAAGTCAAAAGTCCCTTCCTTGAGCCCTCTTCTTCTTATTTATAGGCTCAAGAGGGTTACATGGGTTGATGGGCCTTAATTACAATTAAGATCAGCATATCAAGGTAATAAAAGGAAACATTATAAATGTAATTATTACAAGATTGTGTATCCCAAAGGAAGTAAATGAGAGTATGCGACTAGCCTGGTCACACCTAATCAAGAGACTTGACGAATCAATAATTATCTGGTCAATGGTTGAACATGATCCCTTCACTCGAAACTGCCACATGCCAACCACGTGTAAGAAATCTTGCCACGTTATCGAGAGCCATTTTTGGGTAAACATTTTCCCCCCAAGTTTATTTTACTACGACCAGCATAAAGTAAACTTAGGTGACCGACCTTTTGCATGCCCTATCAAATCTGTCAGAGCCATCCATGCCTTTCCCAAAAGGCAACTAATCATGTCTTTTCAGTTTCCCAAAAGTGGTCTGATGGCTATTACACTAACCCATACCTCGGGAAATTACCCTTTATGATTGCCTAGGTAACTGCCCTTTGCTCAATATAAGTACCCCTTCAAAGTTACTTTTTAACTTTTACTATTTCCTCAAGAACTCTGAAGAACAAGACACGACAGTTCAGGAATTCGGACAATCCTTCACGATTTGCGGAGCTTTTAGCCGGAGACTTGCCTTAACGCTTCAGACATTCACTTCGACATTCATCCAAGTAAGTTCCCCAAACCTTTCATTCTTTGAGATGCCATGCAATATCTGTCTTCCCTTCGTTTTAGATTCTGTGTTCTTGAAAAAATTGCTTCGGGGTAAATGGGTATGCTGATCTGCGTTTAATATGGTAGGAAAATAACACTTCGCTGGGGTTAGGAATCAGTTTGGTAGTCAGGATTATTAATTTATGGCATAAAATCGAAGTAAAAATTTGATTTTTAAGCTTGTAGAAAAACTGAGTTTTTCCTGCCCTTTCAAAGTTGAAAAGTTTTTCTCACTTCTGCTTTTTAATCCATTTTCCACACTGTTCGTATAGGTTTTAATGTTTTTGTTAGAATGTTGCTGGTCGTATAAAAGCTTAACTTTTATACACGAGCAACGTTATTCCCTTAAACACCTCTTGGTCTTTTGGCCGTAAATTCTCATCTCCCCTTCTCTATTCGCAGATTTTCATGCAAGATACATGGGGAGGTGAGAGGCCAATCGACGACGACCTGCTCGCTCAGCTGTTCGAAGATGAAGAACAACTGTTGTTTCTACTCCGAGAAATTCCTTTCGCAACCCTACAGATAATCCCTCAACTAGACCGCAAAACATGGGCCGAGTAAAATCGATTGCCCAGAAAAAGAAATCAACCAACCCTTCAAAAAATCAGCCTGCTCCTTGGGCTGAAATTCCTTCGACAAGCCGAAAACACTCAACCCAAAATCCAAACACAGGCCCAACCCTGGGACGTCCTTCGACCAGACGTCGAATGGTACGTTGCCCCTCCTAGCCAAATTACTGCTAGGATGTTAACCAATTACCTCAGGAAGTACGGACATCCTCGGGTAACTTTATTCAAACCCACCAATGACCAGTGGGCAAACCTGCCTGGCGGCGCCTGGTCGAGATACCATATTGAGGCAGGAGCAATCTTGCCTCTTCATCCTTTTTTCCAGGGAGTGGCCAATTATTTCAGGGTCGCTCCCTTCCAAATAACTCCAAATGAGTATAGAATGCTCTTTGCTCTCTATATCCTTTATAGCCATAAAAAGTGGCCTGTTCCTACACCACATGAGATCAACTACCTGTTCGATCTCAAATCCAACCCCAACCAAGACAACATGAGGTTTTATCATTTCTATCACCAGGAATCGACTCACATCTTCCTGAGTGAGACTACCTACAAGTCTAATGTAGGAAAGTACTTCCAGGAGTACTTTTTAACCACTGATCTGGTTGCCAACAACCTAGCCTTCGCCCAAGGAGGTAATTTCTTTATTCTCTGGTTGTTTATTTCTTTTTATTTTATCTGCATCCTAGCTTAGAAAATTAGTACTCTGCAGGTCCATGGCAACGACCAGCTCCTATTCCAGAAATGGAGATTCGAGCAAAATCCCTGGCCAGCATGATCGATGTAGAGAAAAGCATCAAAGAGGTGGTAACTGAGGCCAACCTATGGTTGGTCGGTCTTCTGGCACCTCACCAGGATGTGAGGGAATCAACAGCGCGGAGTGCTATTGGTGGAGAAGTTCCCGAGCAACACCAAGACGTGTCACAACCTCCGAGGAGGAGGACAACTAGGGTGACAATCAAGGAACCCTCCAGCATCCCGCGAGCAGACGCTCCCCTTACTCCATTGGGAAAGGGCAAAAAGAAGGTTTCCGAACACCCTGTGCCCATTAATGAATCTTCAAATGAGAATGGTACTGGCCTGTCACTCCTAGACAGTTTTCCCATTCCCTGTCATCTATTTGACGGGGACGGAAACTTTAGATACACACCCCATTTAAATTCCGATTTCTTCTAGGCAGTGAGTGAGTGTAGCGGTATTTTAGTAAGTAATGTAGCGACCAGTAGTTATAGCTCGGGTATTTGACTTACAATTTCCTTGTTCTCATTTCAAATCCATCTATACATATTGTCTAACTGCTCACAATGTTTCCTTACTTGCAGGTATGTCATCTGGAGATGTGTTTGACCTTTACAGTGCACCTGATGCTCCTTCGAGCAAGAAGAAGGAGAGCAAGCGACACCGTGGAGAGAGCAACAAGGTTCCTTCAACTAAAAAGGCCCGGATTGGGGATCTTCCAGCGGCCGTTCCCTCAAGAGAAACAACGCCCCCTCTGTCTCCACTAGATCAGACATCTCCGCCCGCACCAACCGACCAGAATCCTACCCCAACAACACCCGCCGACCAGACACCTAACGATCAACCTGGAGATGTCTTGACAAGCACCGTGGTTAGCTCAGCCAAAGAGAGAATATAAAAACTCTTGAAGCACAAAAGCAGCCAAGAGGCCATCGTCGGCACAGACTCCATGGAGGCCGATCAGATAATAAACCGAGCACTGAACGAAATAACTAGTGTAAGCTGCTTTCTATTGCTAAGCTTCATTTATTTTACCTTGTCATTTTGTTTTTATTAACAGCTTTATCTTTTCTAATCGCAGGGAATGCTGACTATGACTGCTGGCTAGCGCTGCACGGGGGCTTTGATTACTCAGTCCAAAGAATCTGACGCCAAGCATGCTGAGGAGGTCAAGGTGCTCGAGGGGAAAAATGCAGAACTGCTCGAGCAGAACTCCAGGCTGGCCCAAGAGCTTCAACAGTTTCAGACTGCCCTGACCAAAGCCAATGAAGACAAAAAGAAGTTTAGGGAGTGTGCTAAACTTAACTTTTAGAAGGCCAAACAGCTTGAGGATGAGTTGATCGCAAGCAGAAAGGAGACTGAGGAGTTGGAGGGGCGTGTCAAGGAGCTTAAGGAGACCAATGCCAGCAACTTGGAGAGGTATAGGGGAGCCACCCTCCAATGCTTTTATGAGTTTTGGAAGCACAACTGTGGGGCCAACTTCAATTATCTTTCCGAGCGATTGAGGTGAACTGAAGTAGCCCAGTGCACTACTCGCCTAGAGGAAGAGGAGAGGGCAAAATCCCAACCTCCCCCAAGATCTCCTTGGCCACGGGCATTGAAGGCGTGGAGAATGAAGTTGGGGCTTCAGTCGACCAGCCAACTCCTCAGGATCCTCAGGACCCTCCTTCCTCATAGTTATTTTTAACTTTTTAACTTTATAACTTAATCCACACGAACTACGGTTCGTATTGTCAAGATAATTCTATTTTTCTTGCTGCACGAGCAACTTTCCTTTTAAAAGACAATTACACCCGAGCAATAATGCTCGCGGTGTAAAAGATTTCATTTTTGATATTATAATACTTGCATTATAACATATGTTCGCATGACCGAACTTAGCATAGTACTCTGGTTTGATTTCACAAAATAACAAAATTTTGAAAAATACACTAAGTACCCTTGCATGCTTTCACCTATTTTGCTCGTGTGTTTACATACCTTTTGATATGCTTTGCTTACTAGATACCTTATATGCCCCCAAGTGATTGAGGAGCTTTAGGTCCTCGGTCACTTGCCTTGACTAGGACCTGTTCGGAATAAATACTTGTAAAAATGAAAATATAGCAAAACAATACACGTAATGAGCAAATACTTGTAATAAATACAATAGTTGGCAAGATTCACTGGCTGCGCACAGTCCCTTTTATTTCTCATAATAAATGGACAAATTGTGTCTGTACGAGTGATCACTAAAATGATCTTACACTTATAAGCGATCAGTCACAAAAAATGATTAACCCTTGTTCATAAACTTGTAAAAAGTAAAATTAATACAAGCCAATTCTTTAAGAAGAATTGTTTATTGATAGTACTTGCACAGGTGTTCTCCATTCCAATAACGAGGAACGAGATCTCCATTTAAGCGGGCAAGTTTGTAAGTGCCTGGATGGAGGACTTCTTTGATTTGGTACAGTCCTTCCCAGTTAGGTCCGAGTACCCCTGCGGCTTGGTCGCGGATGTTAAGGAAAACTCTTCTAAGGACTAGATCTCCCACATTAAATTTCCTTTCATGTACTTTAGAATTGAAATACCGGGCAACCTTTTGTTGGTAAGCTGCTACTCGGAGTTGGGCTTGTTCATGCTTCTCATCGATCGAGTCCAGCGATTCTATCAATAACTGACTGTTGGCGTCTTGATCGTATGCTATCCATCGATGTGATGGCGGATCTAATTCAACAGGCAGCATAGCCTCATATCCATAAGCTAGGGAAAATGGAGTATGGCTGGTTGTTGTTCGATGGGATGTTCTGTACGACCAGAGGACTTCAGGAAACATCTCTGGCCATGCCCCCTTTGCTTCCTTAAGCCTTTTCTTCAAAGTATCCTTCAGTGTTTTATTGACAGCCTCGACTTGCCCGTTTGCCCGTGGGTGAGCAACTGAAGAAAATATTTTGATAAGTCCATGTCGCTCACAAAAATATATGAACAGATCACTATCAAACTGCGTGTTGTTGTCTGAGACAATTTTTCTTGGCAATCCACAGCGACACACAATGTTCTTCATCACAAAATCCAGCATTTTCTTGGTCATTATGGTTGCAAGTGACTCAGCTTCGGCCCACTTCGTGAAGTAATCAACAGCCACCACGGCATATTTAACGCCGCCTTTCCCTGTGGGCAAAGATCCAATTAGGTATATACCCCATACTGCGAATGGCCACGGACTTTGCATCTGCTTTAGATCATTAGGGAATACTCACGGAATCTTAAAGAATCTCTGGCACTTGTCGCATTTTCGAACAAATTCCATCGAGTCTTCATTCATTGTTGGCCAGAAGTATCCTTGTCTTAGGATCTTTTTCGATAAACTCTGCCCCCCAGCGTGGTCCCCACAAAAGCCTTCGTGGACCTCTCTCATCAATTCTTTGGCCTTTTCTTTTGAAATACACCTGAGGAGTGGCATAGAGTATCCTCTTCAGTACAGAATTCCGTCGACCAGGATGAACCTAGCAGCCTGCCGCTGAAGAGTCTTGGCTTTGTCTCTGTCCGTTGATAACACACCATGCGTCAAGTACTCAATGAAAGGTGCCATCCATGTATCCACCGCCTGAATCACCAGAGAGGTTTATTCTACTTGGATGCTTGGTGCGGACAGCCATTCAACAGGTACTATATTTAGTGTGTCAGCATCCTTTGTAACGCCCTGGATAGCCAAGACCGTTACACTGTGTGTTTATAAAAGTGCTAGACTTGCTAATCAAGTCATTTAGTTAAAATCGTGTTACTGAAACTATAATGTACTAGGGTTAAAAGATTTTGGTCTTAAAAGTTACATTTCTCATAAATAACATTTCCTGTTTACACGGGATCCCAAAAACATTAAGATTAAAACCATTTACAAAAGATTCATGATCAAAATACAGTAATAGCCATATTAAGGCAAAACAGACAATTAGACAATCTCTGTCCTGATCCACTCCTCGGCCATGGCGACTGAACAGCTGGCTATGTACATTCAACCCCGCAGCTCTCCACCTCAGGATTGGTCCAACTTGCCTTTGCCTTTGCCTTTACCTGCACCACGTAGCACCCGTGAGCCAAGGCCCAGCAAGAAAACACAACAACAAAGCATAAGAAATCAATAGATAATCCAATATCTCATATTGCATCACATATTCTCAACCATATAAACATTCAGAATAATCAAGTATTCTGCATGCTAAACATATCAACTCATATCATATATCAAACTACAAATGATAACTAGGGTTAGCGCCCTCAGGCCGCACCCTCCGTTATCCCACTGACTCCGGCCCGCTTAAATCGAGCTCAGTGAATATTAAGCTGTCCTCGGCTACTAGTGGCCAAGCCGCACCCTGTGCGCAAATATTGTGTACGACACCCTTAGGCCGCTATCACATGTCCCATGGCATGATACCATCATTGAAATTATACAGATATCAGGAGCATTTATTCCCATCACAAACATATATCCGGGTGCAGTTTTCTTACCTTTAGATTCGCTAGCTTTGATCACATGACTCCTTGAGCACGATCCCTCTCGAGCCCTAGCGCTCACCTAATCACAACCATAGGTCAAAGTCATCACCAAACCTCAAGTCCAAAACCTAGCCTCGGGACCAATCCCGAGCCCCCAGGAAGTCCTAATTCCACCAAACAGGGTGGTGGAATCGAACCCCGAACCCTTGGTCAAAAACCCTTGTAAATAACCCTAAAATCCCTTTCTGGAAACAGGGTAGCACTACAGTGCTCTAAGGAGGGCGCTACAGCGCTACAAGCAGAATCAAAATCCCCCAGAAAGCATGGCCTAGCGCTACAGCACCCAAAGGCTAGTGTTGTAGCGCTAG
Source organism: Humulus lupulus (assembly GCF_963169125.1). Taxonomy (NCBI): domain Eukaryota; kingdom Viridiplantae; phylum Streptophyta; class Magnoliopsida; order Rosales; family Cannabaceae; genus Humulus; species Humulus lupulus. Next base: position 18,895,748 of record NC_084793.1, read on the forward strand.
TCACAGACAGCCAACATCACCTTTTCCCTTCCTGCAATTTTCTCGAGCCAAACTTAACCAAAACTTCTCCAAACCTTCACCAAACCTCACTAACACACTCCACTCATCCCAAGTATCCCAAATACTCAAAACCCAAGCACATGCATCCCTAATCTCAAAATTCACCATAGTTGACCCTAAACTCAGAAACTCAGCAGAAACCAGCCAAAACTTCAAAGTTTAAAGCTCAGAATTTATACCTTTGATGGACGTTCGATTTCAAGTTAACTTCCTGACCTCCTTAGCTTGTTCTTCCCCAGTTCCTTGGCTTGAATTCCCCTAAAGTTCCCATCAACTCAGCTTAGACACCATAGCTTAAACCAGCCAAACCAGAAACTGAAAACTCTAAAGGCTTACCTCAAATATTGATGTGATCCTGCTAACCCCTTGCCAACCCTTCAAGCTTAGCTTAGTACTCTTGTTACTCAGCTTAACCTAGCTCCCTTCTGAGTTTTTCTCCAAGAAGAATGAAGAGAAATGGTGAGAGAACCACAAACTGACCCTAAGAAAACTACTCTGTTTTCCTTCCTTTTATTTTTCTTTCTTTTCCTTCTTTTCTTTCTTTCCTCAGCCTTCTACATTACTCTACAATTTCCACTAAGTATAAAGCCTCAGCATACTTATCTCTTGTAAGCCAATTGACCATAATGCCCTCCCTTTTAATTTAAATCCTTTAATCCTCTCAGGGGAATTTTAGTCATTTTACCCATTTCCCGCTAATTCCTCGAGTGTCTCTAACATTTTCTGCTCACTTCCCGATACCTAATTAATCACCAATTATATTCCTCATTATCAAAATAGATTCCAATATACTCACTAAATTCCCATTTATACCCCCAGGCTCACCCCGAGCCGGGTATAAATCCCCGCCATGACTTTTTCGCTACTTTGCTCACTAGGATCATCTCGAGTCACAGATCACATATATATCCACATAATAATATGGTCTCAACAATTATCACATATATATACACAGTTATGCCCGCAACGGGCCAAAATTACGATTATGCCCTTCTAACCTAATCAGGGCCTACATGCATACTAATACACATAGTCATGCATCTCAAATATCAAATAATCATACAACATGCTTTAAATCATTAAATCACATATATTCCATTTATGCCCTCCCGACACACTAATCAATGCCCTTAAGCTTGATTAGTAAATTTAGGTCGTTACAACTATCCCCTCCTAATGAGAATTTCATCCTCGAAATTTACCTGAACAACTCGGGATACTGATCCCGCTTCGCTGTCTCAAGCTCCCAGGTCACCTCCTCAACCTTACTATTCCTCCACAACACTTTAACAAGAGGAATCGTCTTATTCCGTAATACTTTATCTTTTCGATCCAAGATCTGAACTGGTTGCTCTTCATAAGCCAAGTCTGTTTGTAATTCCAAATCTTCATATCTCAACACATGAGTCACATCTGAGATGTACTTCCGGAGCATAGAAACATGGAATACGTCATGGACTCCTGATAATGATGGCGGCAAGGCTAATCTGTAAGCCACCTGACCAATCCTTTCTAGGATCTCAAAAGGTCCAATGAATCTAGGGCTTAACTTGCTCTTCTTTCCAAACCTCCTCACTCCCCGCAATGGTGAAGCTCGGAGAAAGACGTGGTCCCCAACCTAGAACTCCACGTTCCTACGCTTGGGATCAGCGTAGCTCTTCTGTCTGCTCTGAGAGGCGAGCATCCTAGCTCGGATCTTTTCTATAGCTTCACCCGTCTTCTGAACCATATCTTGTCTCAAATACTTCCTCTCACCCATGTCATCCCAATGAATGGGTGATCTACACCTCCTCCCATACAACATCTCATAGGGAGCCACTCCAATTGTTGACTGGTAACTATTGTTATACGAAAATTCAATCAACGGAAGATACTTACTCCAAGAACCCTCAAAGTCAATCACACATGCTCTGAGCATATCCTCCAACACCTGAATCGTCCTCTTAGATTGTCCGTCAGTCTGAGGATGAAAGGCTGTACTGAACTTTAACTGAGTCCCCAAAGCCTTCTGCAAACCACCCCAAAACTTGGAAGTGAAGATAGGATCCCGGTCTGACACTATAGACTTAGGAACCCCATGGAGATGTACGATCTCCCTCACGTACAACCCCGCATACTGATCCACAATATATGTCGATCTCACCGGTAGAAAATGGGCTGACTTGGTGTTTCTATCCACTATCATCCACACCGAGTCATGAAGCCCCACTGTCCTGGGTAAACCTCCCACAAAATCCATAGTAATGTCCTCCCATTTCCATTTAGGAATACCCAATGGCTGAAGCAACCATGCTGGTCGCTGGTGCTCAGCTTTCACCTGCTGACAGGTTAAGCATCTGGCAATGTAATCCACCACATCCTTCTTCATCCTGGGCCACCAATATAATGTCCGTAAATCTTGGTACATCTTCATGGTACCCAGATGAAGTGAGTACGACGTCGTATGAGATTCATCCAGTATCTCTCGTCTGATCCCCTTATCAGCTGGAACACAAATCCATCCCTGATATCGAAGCAAACCAATCTCAGAAACAGAATAATCTTTAGCTATTCCCGCTAAGACATCCTCCCTAATCCTCTGTAACTGAGCATCTATCAACTGTCCCTCTCTGATCTGCTCTAGCAGAGTCGACTGCAGAGTAATATTGGCCAACCGGCATACCACCAACTCTATCCCTGCTCTGACCATCTCATCAGCTAATTCCCTTGAGATCTGAATAGAACTATATAACTGACCTAGACCTCTCCGGCTCAATGCATCTGCCACCACATTGGCTTTCCCTGGATGGTAAAGGATATCACAATCATAGTCCTTTACCAACTCCAGCCAACCCCTCTATCTCATGTTCAAGTCCTTCTATGTAAAGAAATACTTTAGACTCTTATGGTCAGTATATACCTCACACTTCTCCTCATACAGATAATGTCGCCAAATCTTCAATGCAAGTACCACTGCTGTCAGCTCCAAATCATGGGCAGGATACCGCTGCTCATACCCCTTCAACTGTCATGATGCATAAGCTATAACCTTCTCATTCTGCATCAACACCCAGCCTAAGCCCAACCTCAATGCATCGCAGTAAACAACAAAATTCCCTTCCCCTAAAGGAAGACTCAACACTGGCGCTATAATAAGTCGTCGCTTCAACTCCTGAAAACTGTCTTCGCACTTGTCTGACCAGATAAACTTCAGATTCTTCCATGTCAATTCTGTCATCGGTGCTGCTATCTTTGAGAAACCCTCTACAAACCGTCTGTAGTAACCTGCCAAACCAATAAAACTCCGCACCACCGAGGCGTTCCTTGGCCTCGGCCAATCCCTGACAGCCTCCACCTTAGACGGATCCACCTTAATCCCATCTGCACCCACAATATGTCCAAGGAATGTCACTTCTGGTAACCAAAATTCACATTTCTTAAACTTGGCGTACAACTGATGCTCCCTCAATCTCTGAAGAACCTGTCGAAGATGAAGCTCATGCTTTGCCTCTGAAATGGAATACACCAAGATGTCGTCGATGAAAATAATAACGAACTGATCTAGAAAATCATTGAACACCCTGTTCATTAGATCCATAAAGGCTGCTGGGGCGTTGGTCAAACCAAACGACATGACCAGAAACTCATAGTGTCCATACCGCGTTTGGAAGGTCGTCTTAGGTATGTCCTCATCCTTGATCCTCAGCTGGTGATAACCAGATCAAAGATCAATCTTTGAGAACACCGTCTTACCCTGCAGCTAATCGAAAAAGTCATCAATCCTTGGTAGGGGATACTTATTCTTGATAGTCAACTTGTTCAATTCCCTGTAGTCTATACACATTCTTAAGGTCCTGTCCTTCTTCTTCACAAACAAAACTGGAGCACCCCATGGCGAGTAACTAGGTCTGATAAACCCCAAATCCAGAAGCTCCTACAACTGTATCTTTAATTCTTTCATTTTCGCTGGTGTCATCCTATACGGTGCCCTCGACACTGGCTCTGTCCCTGGCGCCAACTCAATAACAAACTGAATCTCTCTACGCGGCGGAAACCCTGGCAAATCCTCAGGAAACACATCCAAGAACTCACAAACCAATCTGGTCTTCTCTGGTCCTACTGGAAAAACCCTGGTGGTATCCACCACACTAGCCAGAAAGCCTATACAACCACCCTGCAACAAGTCTCTGGCTCTCAACCCCGATATCCTGGGTACGGGGGGTCCATGCACCGTTCCCACAAAAATAAAGGGATCCTCGCCCTCTGGCTCAAAATTCACCATCTTCTTCCTGCAGTCAATGGTAGCTCCATATCTAACCAACCAATCCATACCTAGGATCATATTGAAATCCTCCATACCCAACTCAATCAAATCTACTGACGACTCCCTACCATCAACTGCCACTGGCAGTGCTCTAATCCACCTCCTAGATACTACCAGTTCTCCTGTAGGAAAAATAGTCCTAAACCCTGAAGTACTATACTCACTAGGTCTACACAATCTATCAATCACCTTACTAGAAACAAATGAGTGTGTAGCACCAGAGTCAATCAATACAGTAAAAGGAGTGCCAGCACTAGAAAGCTGACCTGTCACTACCGAGGGACTAGCCTCGGCCTCCGCCTGCATCAGGGTGAACACTCGAGCTGGAGTCAAGCTGTCCACCTTTCCTGCATCTCCCTTCTTCACTGTCGGGCAATCTTTCCTGAGGTGTCCCACCACCCCGCACACATAACAGGCCTTAGCCCGACATTCGCCCGGATGGCGTCTCCTGCACCTCGTGAGTTTACTATAAATCCCAAGAATTTCCCTGATCCAACTTCGAAGGAACACTTGAGGGGATTTAGCTTCATCTGATATTTATTCAAGAGGTTGAAGCATTCTTGAAAGTCTCCTATGTGTCCTTCTGCCTTCTTTGACTTAACCAGCATGTCATCAACATATACTTCCATATTTAAACCGATCAGCTCCTTGAACATGTGATTGACCTATCGCTGGTAAGTCGCACCAGCGTTTTTCAAACCGATGGGCATTACTTTCTAATAGTAAAGCCCTGTATCGGTCTGAAAGCTAGTGTGATCCTCATCAGGTGGGTGCAAACTGATCTGATTGTACCCAGAGTTTGCATCTATGAATGACAGGATCTTGTGTCCTGCAGTGGCATCGATCAACTGGTCGATTCTCGGGAGTGGGAAACAATCTTTTGGGCAGGTTTTATTAAGGTCTGTGAAATCTACGCACGTTCTTCCTTTGTCATTCGGCTTGGGTACTAGTACGGGATTAGAGACCCACGATGGATAAAACGCTACCCTGATGAATCTGTTCTCCATTAGCTTCTCGACTTCTTCCTTCAAGGCATTTGATATATCTTTGTCGAGCAGCCTTCTTTTTTGTTGTACTGGTGGAAAACTTTTGTCTATGTTCAGGACATGGCTGATAACTTCTGGGTCTATTCCAACCATGTATTTATGCGACCAGGCAAACACTTCCTGGTTCTTCTTCAAAAATTCCACCAGTTTTTGTTTGGTTGTTGTCTCTAAGTTTTTACCGACTTTCACAACCCTAGTCGGATCTTCTTCATCGAGTTAGACCTCTTCAAGGTCCTCGATGGGTCCTACTTCTTCATCAAAATCCCCAAAGCGGGGATCCAAGTCCCTATCCTCACTTTGGGCAACACCCTATTTGGTGACATAATCACCTGATTGGGCTTGTACTTCTCTGGCCATCTGGAACACTTTTTCGGCGTTTTCCCTCGATCCACCTTTCTTCGTCTTAGATATCGAGGAGTTGTAGCACTCCCTCTCTTGTCGTTGGTTTCCCAATATGCATCCTACCCCTGCGTCGGTTGGGAATTTCATGGCAGGGTGCAAAACCGAGGTAACAGCTCGCAGGTCGACCTGTATAGGCCTTCCAATTACAGCATTGTACGCAGAAGGACAATCAACTACTATACAAGTAGTGAGTAATGTCCTGTTCACGGGTGCAGTTCCTGCTGTAACTGGGCGCCTAATCGACCCTGTTGGCGCAAGTCCTTCGCTAGAAAAACCATATATGGTTTGGTTGCACGGCTCCAGGTCCTTGACGGACAACTTCATCCTCTCTAGTGAAGACTTATACAAGATGTTGACTGAGCTCCCTATGTCCATCAACTCCCTTTTCACCATCATATTGACAATCTAGACGTCAACGACCAACGGATCTGAATGTGGGAATCGTACGTGCTATGCGTCGTCTACGGAGAAGGTTATCAACTCCTCCTCTGTTCGAGCTTTTTTAGGTGCTCAATCCTCCATACTAATCATCTCGATGTCCTAGTCATGGCGTAAGGTCCGAGCGTGCTGCTCCCTTGCCTTCCCACTATCTCCTATAAGGTGTGGCCGCCACAGATGGTGAGTAACATACCTGCCATAGGAGTTGGCTGTAAAGGTGGCGAGCGTTGGCGTGCAGGCGCCTGCTCGTTGCCCCCTTGAGCCTCTCGCTAAGATCCTCCTGAGGCTCATACGTATCTCCTTAGGTGTCCCTGTCTGATGAGGAACTCAATCTCGTCATTCAACTGGTTACACTCGTTGGTGTCATGTCCGAAGTCGTTGTGAAAACGACAAAATTTTGTTGTATCTCTCTTGGAGATATCCTTCCTTATAGGTGCTGGTCACTTATAAGGGACAGTGGAGTTGGTTGCCTGGTAGACCTCCGCCCTGCTTTCGACAAGGGTCGTATAGTTGGTGAATCTCGGCTCGTACCTATTGCCTTTAGGGTGTTTATTTTCGGACGTTGATGGCTCATTACTCGCCCTTTTCCACCATGTTTACCATTCCCGTTCCCGTTGCCTTTCCCGTTGCCATTGAGTTTATCTGATCCGTTGGCGACTTTGGCAGGATCTTCCTTTGGTCCCTTGTCCTTCGCAAGCGATTCCCCCTTGTTGGCAATCGCGTCCTCGAGCTTGATGTATCGATTAGCTTGATCAAGAAACTCTTGGGTACTCTTTACCCCATTATTTCTTAGGCTGTTCCAGAGGGGAGAATGGCGCCTTACCCCAGCAGTTAGGGCCATCATTTTTCCTTTGTCGCCCACTGTTTTTCCTCCAGCAGTTGCTTGCATGAAACGCTGGACGTATTTCTTTAAGGGCTCTCCCTCCTTTTGTCATATCTCGACCAGCTAATTGACCTCAGTGGGGTGTACGCGACCAGCATAGAATTTTCCGTAAAATTCCTTCACGAACATTTCCCATGATACTATACTAGCAGGGGGGAATTTAAAGAACCACTCCTGCGCGGCGTCAGATAGGGTGGCGGGGAAGATCCTGCAACGGGCATCGTCCGACACCTTCTAGATATCCATATGTATCTCAAACTTGTTAACATGAGATATTGGGTCCCCATACCCATCAAAGTTTGACAATATCGACATCTGTACAAATGGAGTGTGTAACGACCCGAATTTGCTAATCGGGCTTAGGGCCTTGATTAGTGTGTCTAGAGGGCAATAAATGATTTAATATGCTTTAATATGTTAATGGGTGAATTAATGTGAATATGTGATAGTGATGCATGTTTAGTGAGTTAAATGTGCATGTGGGCCCCGTCTGGATATTAGGGGCATGAATGTGATAAATGTTATATATGTGATATGTCTGTGCAGCACGATCCGAGACAGTCCTGGGGAGCGCTTAACCAGAGAGTCACAACGGGGTTGAGATTCGGACTCGAGGTGAGTCGAGGGGTAATTTGGGTACTAGGTGTGTTATGGGATTATCGAGACATGAAAATAAATATTTGGAGATATATTTGAGGATAGAATGTCTAGGCGGGATACTGGGGAAATTTACCATTTTGCCCTCGGGGACGTTTTGGTATCCCGAGCCTTGAGGTAACCCTTTAGACTTAAGTCAAGTAAAACAAAATAGGACAATAGTTTAGAAACTTTAGAAACCGACTCATATTTCCTCCCAACTGAAGATAGTTCTTACTTCCCTCTCTCTCTTTCACTCTCTAAGGAAAACTCAAGGGAAACATAAGGGAAATCAACTTAAAGCTAAAGGTTTTCAGCTGAGGAAATCTAAGGGAACTTGAAGTTCGAAGATTGAGGCATAGGGAGAACTGGTTTAGAAGCTTAATTCAGTAAGAGGTAAGTTATAATTATTAAGATTTGGTCTTGAATTCCTGCTGGTTTTGAGGATTGCATGTTGGTCTACTTTTGGGTGCCTTAGCTGAGTTTTGGAGTAGGATTCAATGGGGTTTTAGTGCTGTTATTGAGCTGGAATGGTGGTGTTAATTATCTAGGATTGTTAGTCTGGTTTTGGTGAGGATTGGCTTGAAGAAAAGGTAGAAAACTAATGACGAATTTTGGGTTCGGAGGTGAGAGCCGCGGCCCTAGGAGGGGTGCGCCGCGGCCCGTGTGCGCACGCGACCATGGGAGGCCGAGAAGCTCATGCACGCCGCGGCACGTGTGGGGGCCAGTGAGGTGCTAGCCTCTGTTTCGACGCTAGCCGCGGCTCTTGTGGGTGGGGCTGTGACCCTTTGTGCCAATTTGAGTTTTAAGGGTATTTTAGGCTTGGGAACTCAAGGGGTAAGGCTCGGGATGGATTTTATCACCCAGATTGATAGAATTCAAGGACCCAGAGGTTAGGGTTGTGGCTCTAAATTATTTATTGGATTAGAATTTGATGGATGGACATTGTTAATGTGTTGTGACTAGGGTTTCGGCGAGGCTCACGCTAGAGAACTGTGCTCGGGGCATCGGTGCTCAGAAAGCTCGGAACTCAGGTAAGAGAACCCTTGTTCCCATAGAGCTTGTGTGCAGGGTTGAGCCCAACGTGTTTGAATATAATTGATATGCAGGGCTGAGCCCAATATGTTAGAACTGTGGGGCGTAGCCCTTTATCTGATTATGCTAGAATTCTATACTTGCTTGTTATGCTATGTATATTATGATGTGAATGGTCGGCTTGAGCCGGGAACGGTGTAGACCGAGAACGGCAAAGGGTCGGGAACGGCATTGGGCACGTTGAGTGCAAGGCCGAGAACGGCAAGGGCCGGGAGCAGCGTTGAGCACGTGGAGTGCGAGTTGCCAGGGCGAGTCCCTAGAAGGATACCTGGGATATCCTCACAGCGTGGTCTGTGAACCCAGGGCTTGGTAAACGCCTGGGACGGCTAGGCCGTATGTGTTTAGCCATTGGTGGGCTCTTTATATGCTTGATATATGTGTTGCATATGTTATCTGTTTGTGGGTTTTCTTGCTGGGCTTCGGCTCACAGATGCTCTGTGGTGCAGGTAAGGGTAAGGAGAAGATCAACCAACCATGAGTACAGCAGGCGTGAGGCGGCGTGTACATGTTTGGCCAGCCTGGCTGCCACGGCTAGAGGATTTTGGGAGATGCTTGTAAATAAACCTAGATTTTGTCGTCTAGCCGACTTGGTTCTGTTTATATGTTGTAAATATTTCTAAACTGTATTTTGGGATCCCAAGTGTAAAACTTTTATAATTTTCTATGGAAATTACTATTTCTCAAGTCTTTCATTTGTTTATTGCTTAATTACACTGTTTGACTTAAAACCTCGATTAGCGAGTTGAAAGCACGTTTTTAAACTCACTTAGTAACGACTCTAAGGAAGTAGGGCATTACAGAGTGCCTCTCCTCCGATCGTACTCAATGTGGGATGTCCGGCTCCCTACCAACTATTGTACTGCCTGATTCAAAGCATCAATTTGGGCCTGTACAACGTCTGGGATCGCTGGGGCGACTAGTGCTGGAGGAGCGTACTTATTGTGCCTCTCGCGCCTGTCATTGAGCTTGTCCCTCAGGTCATCATCTCTGCACCTATGTTCGCTAGTGCCCAACCGGTCAAAGACGTTATGATTTCTGGGTTGCCCCCAGCATTTTGGCTCGTAGGCCTATTTTCTCTTGGCAGGGGGTTCCTTTCTCCACCTCTTCCTTCATGCCCCCGATAAACATTTCTCCTACCAGAGTCTGCCTTGTTATAATCATGGCCGTCCCTAAATTGCGAACGACTATAGCGTGACCGACTGGTCACGCTGTTTCCTTCTCTTGCTGGCATCTCCTGAGCGCAGGGGGAGGCCTGCGTTGGTCAGTGGGTCCCTGTGCATTATTATGCCATGGGGGTCCCCTGACCGCAGAGCTTGACTCGTCGTGCCTTCTGTTAGCAAAAGGATGTTGTCCCCTACTCGATGGATTTGGCTCATTAGCCCTTAGACATCTAGGGCTTCGGGGAGATTGCCCGACCTTATTCTGCCTCTGGCATTGGGGATTACCTCGACCAGCTTAAGAAGGTGGCTACTGCTCAGGATCCTGAATTGGGATGTCCTGTTGAGCAGCAGGCGGTTGCTTCTGCCTTTGAGGGCTTGCTGGCTAAAGTGAAGGACTCGGATTTGGGGCCCGTTGTGGTGGTGCATTTGGTGGCTGATCCGGTTGAGAAGCCGGTGCAGCTTGTCCCTGAGCCAACTGAATGGTTGCTTTTAAGGCGGCCGTGGCATCTCTTTGCCGGCAGTCCAGGTCCGCCTGTCGCTCATTCAGCTCCTGACGCTGACGCTCAATTTCCCTTTGTTGTTGCGCCAAGGTCTCCGCCGCATTCTCTTGATTGGCCAACTCGTTCTGCAATACACTTAGTGTTGTCCTCAATGTTTCAGAGACCATTTCTTCCTCCTCAAAATCCAAGTGTGGCTCATTTTCAGCCACATTTGGAGGAGGAGGCTGAGTGGATGCAGTGCCAGACTTCTGTCCAGCTCACTTGGATGTCTTCGCCATTTGATCTTCTTGAAGTTCTTGATTAATCTCTCAATGAAAGCACCAGAATGTTGACCCTCGATTTGGCCAACGACACAGAGTCAAATAAACGACAAAGTGTAAAAAGGAAATCAAGAAAATGATCAAATGGAAAGAAAATGACATAAGCAATTTATAGTGGTTCGGCCCCAATAAGATGGTAAAGACCTACGTCCACTTAGTGTTCTTATTGATATTGAATCCCAATAATGTGATCAAAGAACTAGCGTTCTTGAGTTTCACAAGCCTTAGGAAGATTACAATTTCGGTGGATAATCACACTGTGCTTTTGTTATATTATTTTATAATATAATGTAATATTATATTATTTTATAATATAATGTTTTAGATTAAATAAATGTGACATAGAGTGTCACATATTGTAACATATAATAGAGAGTTACATTATTTGGATATATGTGAAATATCCAAACATGTAACATATTTGGTGTTACAAATTCATCACAAATTTGTAACTCAAAAATATCACCCATTATTGTGTAGATTTGTTGTTACACAATATTGAGATGAATTTCTTAAAGCCAGATGAGAAATGGCTGATAGAGATGTGATTTTAACTCCCATATTGTGTATGGAAGTTACAAAATCAAGTGGGAATAAATTGGAACGTTTTGGAAAAAACTTAAAAAATTGGTTGCTGAAAATGACCAAGGGCCGCGGCGCTCGAAACAAGCGCCGCGGCCCTAGTGGCTGACAGCTTCATACAATTTCGGTTTTTATCCAATGTTGAACGATTCCAACAGCCAAGTAACTCCCAAATCTTTATTTTAATTCCATAAAACACCCAATTAATTTTTGGTAATAGCCATGGGGGTTGGTGGAATTTGAAATTCAAAGGGTGTCTCAAAACTCTATAAATAGGAGCCTAATGCTCACTTGTAAGACACAACATTTCTATCCATTATAGCACTTGGCTAGAAACACCTTGAGGCTTGATAATTCCAGAAAGCATTTCCAAAATCTGTGAGAGATCCCTTAGTGCTTGAGTTAGGGGGAAATAAGCTTTTGGACAAAGGTTTCAAACCTTGTTCAAGTTGGTGATCCCCAACACTCTTCACTTTGGTTGTGTGAGTGAGAGTTTATTGTTTTGGTTCTTGTTCTTATTTTCTTCTATTGCTCTTTCTTCTTTTCTTCTTATTCTATTTACTTGTACTTTTGTTAAAAAGTTGTAATCCTTTTATTTCCTTTGTTCAAACACTTCTAGTTTACTTGTATCTTTTTGTAATAGAGTTGTACTTTCTATTTCTATCATCCTACATCTCCTTCTCCTTTTATTTGTATTTTTCAGTTATAGAGTTGTAACACTTTATTTAATCAATCCTTGTCTATTGTAATATTTTGCATAGAGTTGTAATATTTTCTTACCATTTCCATTGAGGCAATACATATTTTCCTAACATCTTTTCTCTCTGAATACAAAGATCAATAGTTCCAAAGTCAAAAGTCCCTTCCTTGAGCCCTCTTCTTCTTATTTATAGGCTCAAGAGGGTTACCGATGGGTCTTAATTACAATTAAGATCAGCATATCAAGGTAATAAAAGGAAACATTATAAATGTAATTATTACAAGATTGTGTATCCCAAAGGAAGTAAATGAGAGTATGCGACCAGACTGGTCGCACCTAATCAAGAGACTTGACGAATCAATAATTATCTGGTCGATGGTCGAACAGGATCCCTTCACTCAAAACTGCCACGTGCCAACCACGTGTAAGAAATCTTGCCATGTTATCGAGAGCCATTTTTGGGTAAACAAGGTTATAACTGATTAGTTTTATTTTAATAAAATAAATATTAATTAAATTAGTTAATTATCTTTATAAACCTAAAAAGAAGCGATATTTTTCAAAAAGTGGATTTCATAGACTATCAGACTCTCTCTCTGAAAAGAAAGCGATAGTTTTTCCTAAACCTGAAAAACTATCCAATACATCTTCTCTCTATCAAACATCTCTAGATCTCATGTGTTGAGTACATCTAGAGAATCCTAAATCAACCTTTTGAATCCTATGTGCCCACACACGTCCTTGTGTGTTTGAGGATTGGTCTAGAAGATCAAGGTGTGAGCTTTCAGATTCTAGATTGGAAGATCGTTGATTTATACAAAAAGATTCGTGGATACTTGATAGGCTTCAAGAGGTAATCTCTAATCTATTTGTATGTGATTTAATATATCTATATATGTATGATCCTGACTGGTATTAATAAATTTTTAAAACCCAAATTCTCCGCTGCGTATCTCTGATTTACACATTTAATACCAACAATTCACCCTTGTTCTCGGTGCAGTTTCTTAGGGATCTAAGAAACAAACATGTATACTGTTGGGGTTTTATGCCCTAATTAAAACCCAAATTCTTTGTAATCTCATTTTATTATCAATAAAAGAATAGAAATCATTTTTTGACTTGGTCAATCACTTTGCTCACATGTTTTATTTTCATGATTATTTGTTTAATATAAACTTCTATTAAATCCCGAGCATATAGCTAATCTTATTAATAGTGACGTAATCACAGTGGAATATAAATATGATTATATGTTCAAAATAAGTTAGTCCTAAGATTAGTCAGTGCACCGGATTTACACTGACTTGCCAATCTACGATATGATCTACTTACACATTACAGTATTATGTTCTTTCCAGAACATTAGCAAAGTAGATAAGATCGGATGTATTTGTTACATCGGACAAGACCGATATTGACAGTTGATAAGATAAGTAAACATACCGTTATTATCTATTCTAGTCATATCATATAGTTGACCATAGGTCAATTCAATCTCAATTCTGAGTGGTTAGTATTCTAACTGATTGTATTATTTGAGTTCTTTGACTTGTTCGTTACGAGCTTACCCTACGGACTAGCCCATACTTACATCTTGGGAACTCAGTAGTATAATTGAGTGGGAGTGTTAATCATAGATATGAACATCTATAGCTTCTGATGAAGAAGTGAAATGATGGTTTCCTTTTAGTTTGGTTATAGGTGTTAAATGATAGAGATCTCATTTCAGTAATTAAATTAGTTTACTGAAATATCATTTACAAGGAACTAAGTGTTTTAAGGATAAAATACAATGAGGGGTAAAACAGTATTTTAGTCCTATCTCATTGTAGACCGTCTATAAAGGATTGAGTGAAAATTATGGTTGTAACAATGGCTAATTAATAGCGTATCTATATTTGTTATAGAGTGTTCTATGAATTCAAGAGTGCAATTCCAAGTCTATAGTGGAGTCACGAGGAATTAATAAGTTAGTAAATTTATTTGTTAGATTTATGATAACTTATTGGAGCTTGATTTCATAGGCCTATGGTCCCCATTGTACCTTGGATAAAATCATCTAGATAGTCTCAATTAATTGATTTAATCATCAATTAGAATTATCAAAGTTGACCAGGTCAATTTTGGATAGTTTCACAGAGTTGTGTAATTTTGAGAAGAAAGAGAAATTATGGCAGATTTATTAATTAAGATAAATTGGTATCTAAATTAATAAATAAGTTTAAATCAAGGTTCAAATTATAAATAATTAATTTGATAAAGGATTTAAATAATTATTTAATTAATTAAATAAATAGAAAATAATACAGGTCTTGATTTTAAGTCCAATGGGCTTATAATCAAATGAGAAATTTCACGGGCCTATAGCCCATGATAATTTCGACCTAGGGCTTCAAAATAGCTATTATTTTACTGATTTTTTTAATTAAATTAAATGGCCTAATTGAGTCTATAAAAGGAGTGCTTATAGAGAAGTCAAAACAAGAAGTTTGATAAGTCACAAGTCAGATTTTCTGATAGTTTTAGATTCTCTCTAAACACAAGTCCTTTTCTAAGCCTCTTTGTTATTTTCTCTTCTTCTCTCTATATCTATCTCATGTGTTGAGAATTGCCCACACTAGTCTAGGTGGTTCTAAGGATACATTGGAAGATTATGAAGAAAATAGAAGATCGGTTCAGTTTCTTGATAATACTCTGCGACAGAGAGGATACAAGAGTTAGAGAAACTGAAGGGAAGGACTCTTTAATTCCGCTGCATATACTGTAAATATTCTATTCTTTGTTTCTCTTGAATTCAATTTTAGAAACATGTTTTAGGCTATCTCGTATTAATTTGTTTAGTATTAGATATACATGAAAATAAATAAAGATCCTGTATAAGCTTTTTCCAACATATACATCACTCAACTATTGAGTTCGAGTTTGTAGCTCTAGCGTCAATTGGTAAAGAGGTCGAGTGGCTAAGAGATCTCATGTTGGAGATACCAAAAACCGCAGTTGATGTATTGAAGATTTCGATACATTGTGACAATCAAGCCACTTTGATTAGAGCTTATAACAAGATATACAGTGGGAAGTCTAGACATTTAAGTCTAATACATGATTATGTGAGGGAATTGATTGATAAGAGTATCATATTAATTTCATATGTGAAATCTTGTGAGAACTTAGCGGATCCGTTTGCCAAACCTCTTGGGAGAGATTTGGCTAGTTCCACAAATAGAGGGATGGGACTAAAACTCCTTGATAAATAGATTCCCCAATAATGGTAACCCAACTTAGAACTTGTATACATCAAGTGTAGAGTTCAATGGGTAAGAACAAGTCATTGATAAGGGAATAGTTTTAACATTAACAACTTAAAGGTCCCATCAAGGGTGAGTTAATGTTGGTTGCTACTGGACATGAGGGTTAAGCCATAGACTTTTAATGAAATTCAGTTAAAGAGCAACAAGCATCTCTAAAGATAGCAAAGATTCTGTAAGAATTTTACCTATGTGAACCTAGAGGTGGTGTCGCCTCTCAAGAGAGTAAGAATTTTCTTTTTGGATGGTTCATGAATGGATCAAGCACAAGGCCATTAAAAGTGCTAAGTGCGAAAAGTAGGAAATACATGAGTAATCAGATAGAGGTGTGTGAGACATTACCGATTTTTATCACTAGGAATGTTAGGCTCAATCTTTTAAGAACACCTTAGCATTTCGGTAGAAGCTTTGTAGTATTTTCACTAAGGTAAAGTTCAAACCCAAAAGGTACTTTTTATGCAATGATATCATTTGGCTAGAGAATTGAGGATATATTTAATCAAGTGGGGAATTTTTATGATTGGTTAAATACATGGTCAAATTGGTTATGCACGAAGAGGTGCAAAAACCATAACTGTTTCACAAAAGTCAACATGTAAGAATTGACTTTCAATATAGGCACTTATAAAACATCTTTTTGAGTCCAAAGTGTTTCTTTGGAGTATATTAGAGTACCTAAAAAGTTTGGAAGCCTTTAGGGATGTTTTAAGACAAATTTTGGAGCGTCAAAACAGAGGCGATGCGTCGCACGGCCAAAAAATGGTAGACCAGGCGATACGTCGCCTGGTCCGTACAGTGACATATTTTTTGCTCCAAAATTCAAATTAAAATACTCTAATCTCATTGGTTGAGTCTAATGGGTTTCCTATACTATTTAAATGGTTTTTGTGAGTTAATTAGTGACTTGATCACTCTTCTCTCTCTCTCTAGCTTCTCCAAGATATTCATCAAGAAAGCTTGACTTGTATGAAGACCCAAGGCTTGTGAATCTCAATCTCATTTCATTGTAGTAGCTTCAAGCAATTCCAAGGAGAATACTAGGAATAGAGATTTTCGGACAACAAATCTACACTTGAGTTAAGTCTTGTTACTTTTGTGTTTCACGTAAAATCTTAAACTTGTGATTTTGTGTTTGAAGGCTAAACTTCAAGAAATGTCCACTCTACACTGTCTTTTGTGTTTATGTAATTTGTGATTATCTTCTATTAGAGTTAAATTACTTGTTGTTAATACTTTGAGTTGTAATACAAAACCAATATTGATTAAGCCTAACCCCATCAGATAGTGGTCTAATGAAATTTTTGAGGAATATGTATATGTATTCTTAAAGCTAATGTTTGTTAGTTTAGTGCTAATAAACTCAATTTTGGCTAGTTTAAGTTGGTTAAATATACTCTCGTACTACAACTATGCATGCGGCCACATCAGAAAATTGTTTAAAAAATGAACATAATATAATATAAGAGGCACATTTTCAATGATTGCTATAGTTGGGGATGTTTTTGCCATACAAAAAAGAAGAATCCAAGGAGCAAGACTCTACAAGGTCCATAGCTAGGAGAAAAAAGACCTATTTGTCATTTCGCTTAGATTCATAATGTCAAATTGGTATAGTTCACGATGATTTCTCTTTTTTAACCCAGTAAAAATAACAAAACAAAACAATCCAACAAATATGAAGTGATAGATTTTTCTAATTCATTTTGATAAAATATCATTTATCCTTGATAATTGATATCCCTAATTTCACGTTAGATGCTTTTTGTCTAATTTTTTTTAGACAAATATTTTAAGTGGTAAATTATCCAAATTTAAAAGTTAAGGGCTAAGAAATAAGCTATAATAATCAAATTTTGGGAATCAAATATTTCTCTAAGGTAGTTTATTGGCTATTCAGACAAACATCTAGCTCTTCACTAGTTTTGGTAATAAACTCTACCTAGCCACCAAAACATAAGTGTTCTCTAACTTTTGGAGCATCTCAAACTCATATTAAGTGGCAATATAACAAAGTGACTCATAGATTAACCAATGAATTTATTTGGATGAATGAAGTCCTTCCTCTTATTTGTAATGTTTTTCATTTTTAATGTTGAAGAGATTCAATCACATTTTTTAATGGGAATTAATTTTTCTTTTAATTAGTTATAAGTCCAAATCAATTTTGACTTTTAAAGTATATGAATATATATATGGAAATTACTAATTTGGCCCCCTTAGTTTAAGTTCATTATCAAATTTAACATTAAGTTTAAACGGTACAAAATGGCCCCTATGCCTATTTTTAATCAAACATTTCTTGATAAAATAAAAAATGTCCTTATTTAAATTGTATTAATATATATTTATCACAATTTATAGAATTGATTAACGTATAATACATATTTTTATAAGAAAAAAACAAATAAACACTATATTTATCATTTTTATGCATTTATATATTTATAAAAAATTGTAAAAAAAAATATATTAATTAATAAAATCTAAGATTTAAAAAACTAAAACCTAAAAAATATATAGTTTTTTTTTTAATTTTGGATTTTATTTATTTTACATTTTAAGTTTGATCAATTTTATAAATTATTTATAATTATATACATACTAATGCATTTTAAGTGACGGTATTTTA
Organism: Humulus lupulus; assembly: GCF_963169125.1. Classification (NCBI taxonomy): domain Eukaryota; kingdom Viridiplantae; phylum Streptophyta; class Magnoliopsida; order Rosales; family Cannabaceae; genus Humulus; species Humulus lupulus. The sequence continues at coordinate 18,913,810 of NC_084793.1, forward strand.
AAAAAAAAAAAATTAACTAAAAAAAGTGAATGATTAGATGAAATCGAATAGGCTTCGATGATAACTTCGCATACATATAAGAGAGTGTTGGAGGATGGTCCACATTATTAATTTATTTATTTATACATATGGACCATTATCTTACCGAAGGAATAGATAATTATATTTCATTAGTGTGTTGGTGTTTATGCTTAAAGTTTAATGAGATTTTGCCTTTAATATTTTAATGCATTCGATGTTTGTTTCAAATATTAGTTGTGACATTGATCAAAATTAATGAAAATAGTTATTTGTGTACATTTTATTTTATATTCTAATGTGTTAATACTTATTACTAAAGTTTAATCTATATATTTTATATTTTAAAAATATTATAAATTATTAGTAATATCTCACTTTTTGAAATATCTTTTAAGTTATTTTTTGTGAAAATTACATTTTAAATGGATTTTTTAATAAAGTTTTCAAAAATATAATTTTATTTTTACAAGTATTATTTTATGATTTTTTAAAATTTATATTTCTTGGAATTTTTTTCTCATATTTTTGTAAAAAAATCATTATTATGCCATTTTTTTTTCCCATAATCTAATTTTTTTAAATTAAATTTGTCCATACAAACTAAGAAAATTTTAATTACTATATTTTTACATATTAATGATTAAAAAATCATATTTATGAAAAAATCCCTTAGTTTTTAGACTCGTTAATGGAGTAGTCCATATTCTTGCTAAATTAGCCCGATAGAATATAGTTTTCTAGCTCTCCTCCTAATGTAAAAGAAAAATAAAATACATTTAGTATTTCTCTTGCCACATGTTAAGCTTGTCAGTCACATAAAATTAATTTCGATTTGCCAAACAATCTACATAGGATTTTTTTGCTTTTCTTATCTTTTTATATTACCCTTGGTTGGCATTGCTTCTAAAATTACTTTTGAGTATTTTAAAAATCAAAGCTCTTTTATTGTTTTATTTAAATTTACCAATATTTGAGCTTTTGACTTTAATAAGTCCATCCACATGATGCAGCTTTTGAACTAAGAGCTTTCGAGAAACTAGAAGCCCCAAGTGAAAAGCATGGTATGTTTTATATTATTTATGAAGTTCTCAGAAAATTTATTCAATTTGCGTAATGTCTTTATTATATTTTTTTAATCATTAATTGTAATTCATTTACTTATGATCGATTGAAACACACGTTTTAGTTCCCCTAAAAAACCGTTTTAGTAATATTATTTATTGAAAAAAAAAAGATTTATTTATTAATATTCATAAAAATAATATAATCTTTACTTTTATAACATGATAGGTTTAAAAATATATCTCTATTGAGTAGCACTCATATATTGAATATCAAAATTATACCTTATTGTTTTTGCTTTATAAAAAACGGCTATTGCAGCTGGACTTTTTTAATTAGAATAAATAATATTTTTGTACATGAATTTTTTACACTACCAGATTGTGCCCTTAAAATATATGATCTGTTAAAATTTATCATTGAATTATTGATACTATCAGATTGTGCCCCCTGCTACGATTTGCATAAAATAATTAACATTTTCGCCTCCCAAATTTTGACAACTATTAAATTGTGCCCCATTTAATTTTAAAAAATTTTAAATCTATTTTTCTATTAGTTCTTAAAAAATTTAAGAAAAATTATTAAAAAAATTCAATAAAAGATTAAAATGATTTAAAATTCCTTTTAAATACATTTAAGTTTTAAAATATTTTTTAAAAGAAAAGCTAAATTTTTACAATTAAAAAAAAACATATTCCCTTCTTCTTTATTCTTTTTTATTAATTTTTGTAATTACTTTCTATTATCTCATTTTTGCCCCCTAAAATCATTTTAAAAATTAAATATATAAAATATTATAAATTTAAAATGTACTAATTTTAAAAGAAATATATAAAACTTAATTAATTAAAAATATTGAGCAATAATGAAAAAATAGAAAGTAATTAAAAAAATATAGAAGAAGAAGGGAATATATATATTTTTTCATTTGTAACAACTTAGTTTTTCTTTTAAAAAATATTTTCAAACTTAAATGTATTTAAAATTAATTTTAAATAATTTTAGTCTTTTATTGAATTTTTTTGATAATTTTTCTTTAATTTTTTAAGAGCTAATAGAAAAATAGATTTTTTTTAAAAAAAATTATAATTAAAGGGGGCGCAATTTGGTAGTTGTCAAAGTTCGGAGGGGCAAAAATGCCAATTATTTTATGCAAATCGTAACAGGAAGCACGATCTGATAGTATCAATAGTTCAGGAGAAAATTTTAACTGACCGTATATTTTAGGGGGCACAATCTAGTAGTGTCAAAAGTTTAGGGGGAAAAATGCTATTTATCTTTTAATTAACATTAAAAAAAAAAGATTTAGACTGTAACGCCCTACTAATCCAGGACTATTACACCATGTGTTTAAAATAGTGATTGGCTCGTTAAGCGAGTCATTTGGACTCAAAAGTGTAATTAAAGTTAATTAATGGTTAAAATGCTAAAAAAATTGATCAAAAGGTATAAACTTTTCCATTAAATATTTACAAGAGATCCCAAAAAAAGATTAAACAAAACACAATTACATTCAGTGTTCTCAAAATAGTCGACCTAAGCGACAAAAATGGACTTTTTAACCAAAGTCCCTTAGATGTCCCGACCCTGATGGTCGAGCAGGCCGAACATGTATGCGCCGCTCCAAAGCCCTCCAACTCATGGTTAGTCTACTTTCTCCTTGTCCTTACCTGCACCATAGAGCACTCGTGAACCAAGGCTCAGCAAGAAAACCCAACATGGCATAATAAACATCCAATTAAAAATAAACAATAAATAGAATGCTTCATAGATTATAAACAAACTCATTTTAGCATATAAACAATTTACACGGCCTATGCCGGGTGAGGCGCATCACTGGGGCGCCAAGCTTACGGCCTATGCCAGGAAAGTGTGTACAACACTACTATAGTGGCCCTGCCACCACGGCCTACATTCTGCATGATTATCGCCGAATACAGCCCATGCCGATCAAACACAGATAATTTCAATACAATCAGCTATAACAAACACATATATAAAATAAGGCTACATAACCCTAGCTAAACATCCAGGTATACAGTCATAACCGTTCACATATCAATATCAGGGCTAATGCCCTACTCTATGTGCAAATGCCAGCTTTCTTACCTCGAGTCTTGTACTGAAAGCGAAACGACCTCTAGTGCAATCTTTTTCCAAGCCTCTCGGACAACATCTGTTAAATGCTCATTAGGAACTAAGTCCAATTACAGGCTCCAGAATTAAACCCTAGCTCTCGGGACCTCAAATTCCATTCAATAGGGTAATGGAATCGTCCCTCGAGCCCCCAAACGAGCCCCCAAATCGAATTCTAGTAACCCCGAGCCAAACTTACAAAATTAAAAAAATAGGTGTTTCGGGGCACCTGGCACAGTAGCGCCCTCGAAAAGTTTGGGCTTTCTGGGGCCTAGCACGGTCACGCCAGACCCTAGCACAGCCGCGCTAGGTCCTAGGAAAAGGAAATTGCAGCCTAGAAATCCAATTATTCTCTCTTGCGATTCCTGAAAATTTCAGAACACCAAATTGACCCCAAGACCCCAAAAATCAACCCCAAACCAGAGCAAACTCATAATTCATACCCCAAAACATAAGTGTAACGACCCAAATTTCCTAATAAGTGTAACACCCTACTACCTAGGGACCATTACGGTATGCATTTTAAACAGTGCTAAACTCGCTAATCTATTCATTTGACCATAATTGTGTAACTAAGTATGATTAGCGGCTTAGGGTTAAAAATTTTGGTTAAGATACAACGTTTCACTAAAACGTTTACTATATACATTGGGATCCCAAAAAAAAAATTAAAAGTTAATTACAACAAAATATTTACAACCAGCCTACCTAAGCGGCAAATTAACCTTAGTTCCTCTTTCAACCCTCGGCCATGGCGGTCGAGCAGCCGCATATGTACACATCGTCACCTAAGCTCTCCAACTCAATGATGGCCCAACTTTCTTTTGCCTTTACCTGCACCACATAGCACCCGTGAGCCGAAGCTCAGTAAGAAAACTCAATGTGCTCATGAACAGTAATAACATGTTACTAAATCATAATATGCATGCCTAGCAATAATAGCCTTATTCATGCATGCAAATAAGTCCAAATAATGGTTGTGGGCCTTGCCCTTTGTATATATTAGGGTTGGAAATTCGTGTAAACATGTCAGATTCGTGTCGACATGATTATGACATTACACGATTAAGGTAAATACGAACACGACACGATTATTAAACGTGTCAAAAATACGAACACGAACACGACACAATTATTAAACGGGTCAACACGCATGAACACGATAACATGATTATGACACGATTAATCATAACTATATGAAAAAAATCATAAAACCTATGCAAATTATTCGTGTTATTGTGTCTGACATGATTATGACACAACACGATTATTAAACGGGTCAACACGATTATGACATGACACGTTAAGGTAAACACGAACACGACATGATTATTGAACGTGTCAAAAACTCAAACACAAACACGACACGATTATTAAACGTGTCGTGTTTACCTTAATCGTGTCGTGTCATGTCGTGTCGTGACCCAAATTTCCACCCCTAGTATAGATGACTTATGGGCCATGCTCTTTGTATTGATGACTATCAAGTCATAATGAAAATAAATGGCCAATGTGTCCATCTAAACTAAGTGACTCAAATAAGTGACAATTAAGTCACGCATTGGGGGTCCGTACCCTAATCGTATGAGTGAATATCACTTTATGATTTTGGTAATTATACTGGAGCTTTTAGCCCAAGTCAGATGAGTGATTAACACTTTGAGATTCTAGTAATCATGCTGGGGCTTGTAGCCCTAATCAGATGGGTGAGTCACACTTTGGGCTCCGCACCCTAATCAGATGAGTGACTAAAGAGTCACACTTTGGGATCTGCACCCTAATCAGATGAGTGACTAATGAGTAAGTCACTAACTTAAACCAGATGAGTGACTATGGAGTCACAAACTTGAATCAGAGTGACTGATGAGTGAGTCACTAATTTAAACCAGATGAGTGACTATGGAGTCACAAACTTGAATCAGATGAGTGAGTCACTAATTTGGGCTCCGCACCCTTAGTCATTTAACGATGCAGTCATCTGGGCCTTCTGGCCCTAGCTCTAAGTAACTAGCCATTAGGCTAGACAAGCGCTTTTGTGTTTTCATCGAACTTGAGTTCGGTCAAGCATTAATGCTCATGATGGTCATTCAATGCTTGTGTTGATTAGATCTAATCTTTTCGGTTTGTGCTGAACACATCAGTGTCGTTCTTGACTCTTAAGCCAATACCATACGACTAGTGCCGATTTCTGACTCATGGGTCAGTGCCATACACAAGTAAGCAATGCAACTAGGCATATATCATATGTCAAATATCCAAATGTAGGGCATTCAGCATGCTTACTTAACAATCACTAGCATAATTATGATCATGCACATTTACAGAGACTCAAGCTCTGATCAATCTCATATTCAATATTCATGTCATGCCCTAATCACATATTTCTCATGCATCACATGCATCACATACTAGGTGATGTTTTCTTACCTCTACTTCGAGCGAGAAATAAAAAATGAACGACCCTTGAGAACGATCAATCATTTGATCCCTTAGCGGTCACCTAGTCATAACCAAATATGGAATCCAATTAATGAAATCAATAATAAAAGGTTCTTGACCTAAACCTCACTCCTAGAACCTCGAATCATACTTAAACGGTTAATAGATTCGATCCCAAGCCTTAGGAATTGAAACCCCGAGCCAAAAACCCTCAAAAGTGCCCAAAATATGAATTAGGAAAAGCAGGGTAGCGCTACAGCACTGCCCCCCTAGCGCCATAGTGCTACAACCAAAGTTGTCCGGCCCTGGACAACGTTTTAGCACCCTCCCTTGGGCTCTATAGCGCTAAGACCAGACTGAAACAACCCTGGCTCTTCCTCCTTCAAGTTTTCCAATTTCAACCTTCAAGAATTGATCCCAAACCTCATCGAAACTTCCAAATGAACCCAAATATCCATTCTACAAGTCCTAGGCATCATATTTCAATCAATCTTTGCCAAAAACTCCCATCAATTCTCTACTGTCCAAACTAGAAATCAAGCTGAAAACCAAATGAAAACAGAGCAGAAACCTAGAGTTATAATGGCTAGAAACTTACCTCAAGCTCATAATCACACCCTCTTCAATGGTAGAACATAACCTTAGACCATCAAGGTTCAACTCCCTAGCTTGGTTCCTCAAATGGAGCTTCAAAATTCAAAGAGAAAAGAAGAGAAGATGATGAATGGAAGAAGAAGAAGAAATGATGCTCTGTTTTGCTTAGCTTTCTACAACCTTCTCAATGGTTTATATTTATCCTTAGGTGAAAAGACTAAAATACCCCTAGGCTTAAGTAAAACCCTCAACAGCCACCAAGGGCAAAACCATCATTTCTCCTCTAATCCCGCTAATCATAATTAACGTCCTCCAATTCCCGTTATTCCCAATATCCTCAATGCTAATAAATCATATCCCATTACCCTTTAATTCCCGGTAATGTACTAATCCTTAAATTACCCCGAGACTCACCCCGAGCCCTGAAATTAACCCCGTTATGACCAAACCAATAACTTGCATTTAAAGATCGTCTCATGCCGAATGGCTCGAACAAACTCATATTATGATGCGGTCTTACTCATAATTCACCAACATGCATGAAAATATACAAATGTGCCCTCAACAGGCCAAATTACCAAAATGCCCTTATAATGAAAAATGGACCCATATGCATGCATTTATCATCATATAATAATATAATTCACATAAACATGCATATAATAATTTAATAACATAATAAATCAATTATGGTCATCCCGGCCTCCTAATCAAGGTCCTAAACCTTATTAGGAAATTTATGTCATTACAATAAGGCTTAGGGCCTTGATTAGGGGACCAGGATGGAAAATCTTGAAATTATATGATTATGTGATATTTATGTGTATCATTATGTGAATATGTGAATAACATCATCATATGACTTGATATGCATTATAGGTGTATTAAATATGCATGTGGGCCCATTTCTGTTTAATTGGGCAATTTTCATATTTTGGCCATTTTGGGCATATTTGGCATATATGTGGTATATCTGTGGTGCTTCATTATTATATGGTTATGCTAGGGTTACTCAGCACGAGACGATCCTAGGAAGAAAGCTAGTGGGAAAGTCACAATGGGATTTATACTTGACTCGGAGTGAGTCAAGGGGTATTTAGTACATTACTGGGATATTGAGTAATGGGAATATATATTTGATGATAAATTGAGAGTTAGTGAGATCAGGGGAAAATTCTGGGAGTTTTGACTATTTTACCTCGGTGGACGTTTTCGGGACCCCGAGCATTAAGATTTGCTTGAGGTTACTTAAGCTTGAAGTAACCTGTTAAGAAATAAAAAGAACGTTCAAAACTTTCTCTCTCCCTCAAAGTTCCATTTTCGACACCTGATCACATTTTCGAAGGAAACTTGAGTTTTAGGACTTGGATTCAAGCGAGGATCGAGGCATAGCGATTCCAGGGAAGATTAGAAGCTGTTTAGCCGGAGGATTTAGCTGTGAAACAACTCAATCGGAGGTAATTCAAATTTTAAGTTCTAAGTTTTTAAAGTTTTTAAGCTTGGAGTGGATTTTGTGTTTTGATGAGTTTTGATTTGATTGAGGCTTGGGTTTTGTTGGTTTTGGATCATGGGGATGTTTGGGAACTTTGATTTTGGGATTTGGATATGTTTGGGTAGGTTTTTGGAAGGTTTTAAATGGAGAAAATGAGGTTTTTGGCTGGGTTCGTGGTTCGGCCACGACCTTGTTCTTGGGCGTCGCAGCCCAGGCTTGAAGAAGGAGGAGGCTGGTTGTTGAGCAGGTAGGGCCGTGTCATAAGATAGGTGCGTTGTGGCGCTTGGCACAGTTAGAGAAGAGGTTGGCTTCTGTCTGGAGGCTGGCTGCGGCGCTTAAGGGAAATTTTGCCCATATTTGGTTTTTATTCGTGGGAACTTAACTCTAAGAGCCTAAGATCGATCCTACTACCCAGTTGAGTGGGATTCGACATCCCGGAGGCTTGGGTTGGGTCCGAAAGTATTTATTTACTCATTTTGATGAGATTTTATATTATGGTTGTGACTAGGTTATCGCTAGGGGCTTGAAAACAGGATCGTGCTTGTGGCTCGTTTATTGGTAACCTGTGCTTGGACCAAAGGTAAGAAAACTGAACCTAGTTTGTGATGCATGTAGTGCATAAGATACATGTGATTAGGGCATGACATAAATCCTGAATATGGAATTGATCCGAGCTTGAGTCTCTGTAATTGTGCATGATCATAATTATGCTAGTGATTGTCGATTAAGCATGTTGAATGCCCTACATTTGGATATTTGACATATAACTTATGCCTGGCTACATTACTTACTTATGAATGGAACTGACTTATGAGTCAGGAATTGGCAATGGTGCCAGTATTGACTGTGAAGCTGGGACTTACTAGTCAAGTTCGGTCGTAGTACTGAGCACTGGTCGTATGGTATTGGCTTATGAGTCAAGAACAGTATTAGCATGTTTAACGCAAGTCGAAAAGATTAGATCTAATCGACATAAGCATTATCATCATAAGCATGAAATGCTTGACTGACCTTAAGTTCGATGAAAACTAAAAGTGCTTGTCTAGTCTAAAGGTTAGTTATTTAGAGCTAGAGCCAAAAGACTAAGGTGACCTACACGTCACATGGCTAGGAAGGTATGGTGTTGGGAAAACTTATATAGGATTGTTAACCGAGATTTTCGGCAACTATCTTAAAGAAGGATATTGACTGATAATAATAATGAGAATGGAAGATCGACACAAGATTTTTACGTGGTTGGGGCGTTAACTAGCCTTAGTCCACGAGTCTGTATATAAGTCTGTATTAGAGCTAGGATAAGCTTTTACAATGGAGTTGTTTAACTGTATTTGAGCAGAGTTTCTGCCTTCTCTCCTTTTCTACGTTGCATTACAACTTATATTTATAGGACGAGGGGGACATCAGGTTTGGGCCGGGCCTGACCCGGACCCATTTGGGAAATGTGCACAAGGGGCCTTCCTAGTGGAGGCCCGAGCTAAAAAGATATACAGAACACCAAACCCGAACCAGATAAGGCCCAATTAGTTGCCTTGAGACGCAAGCATTCCCCCGACAAAACGGCACTTTGGCTCTGACCACTTCGAATCACGAGGCCGATTCAGGGGACAAGACCGGTCAGAGTACTTGGCTGCGCAGTCCTGACACGCCAGCAGATAATCCCAAGGAGACCCTTTCTGCAGGTGAAAAGTGGGGGGACAAGACCCACGCGAAATGAGGCGGCTTCAGTGTCCTGGACGCCTGACCCATGGCCTGGGGATGAAGCGGTCCAGGTTCGTTTACCTTTGGCCCGCTGCGTTTACTTCGGGCCCGGACCATTCTGGGCCCGGGACCGGGACGCGATGGCTGCGATGGTTCGGGGCACTCCGGACAGTGTCGGAACCGTTCAAGCTGAACATGAACCCGGAGGGACGTCCCGGACCCTTCTACACAGGCCCAGTCCGTAGCCCGCGGACTAGGCCCAAATACCGAACCGGTCCCTCTGACCGTGGGCCGGGGCGAGGGCCCAAAACCCCGACAGGAAATGGGGATAACAAGGATCTTTATTTTTTTTCATGTAGATCTAATATTAAACAAATTAATATGATAAACTATAACATGTTTCTAAAATTGAATTCAAAGAGAAACAACGATAAGAATACTTACAATATACGCAGCGGAATGAATGACTCATTTCTTCAGTTTATTTAACCCTTATATCATTTCTGTCGTAGAGTATTATCAAGAAACTGAACCGATCTTGAATTTTCTTCACAGTCTTCCAAAGTATCCTTGGAATCACCTAGACTAGAGTGGACAATTCTCAACACATGAGATAGATATAGAGATAAGAAGAGAAAATAACAAAGAGGCTTAGAAAAAGGACTTGTGTTTAGAGAGAATCTAAAACTATCAGAAAATCTGACTTGTGACTTCTGAACTTATCAGAATTTATGTTTTCATCTCTCACTTAGCACTCCTTTTATAGACTCAATTAGGTCATTTAATTTAATTAAAAAATCCATAAAATAATAGCCAATTAACAGCCCTAGGTCGAAATTATCATGGGCTTTAGGCTAGTGAAATTTCTCATTTGATTATAATCTCATTGGACTTAAAATCAAGGCCTGTATTATATTCTATTGATTTAATTAATTAAATAGTTATTTAAATCCTTTATCAAATTAATTATTTATAATTTGAACATTGATTTAAACTTATTTATTAATTTAGATACAAATTTATCATAATTAATAAATCTGCCATAATTTCTCTTTTCTACTCAAAATTACATAACTCTGTGAAACTATCCAAAATTGACCTAGTCAACCTTGATAATTCTAATTGATAATTAAATCAATTAATTGAGATTATCTAGATGATTTTATCCAAGGTACAATGGGGACCATGGGCCTATGAAATCAAGCTCCAATAAGTTATCATAAATCTAATAAATAAATTTACTAACTTATTAATTCATCGTGACTCCACTAAAGACTCAGAATTGTACTCTTGAATTCATAGAACGTTATATAATAAATATAGATACGCTATTAATTATCCATTGTTACAACCATAATTGTCACCCAATCCTCTATAGACGGTCTACAATGAGATGGGACTAAAATACCGTTTTACCCCTCATTGTATTTTATCCTTAAAACACTTAGTTCCTTGTAAATGATATTTCAGTAAACTAATTTAATTACTGAAATGAGATCTCTATCATTTAACACCTTGAACCAAACTAAAAGGAAACCATCGTTTCACTTCTTCATCAGAAGCTATGGGTGTTCATATCTATGATTAACACTCCCACTCAATTATACTACCGAGTTCTCAAGATGTAAGTATGGGCTAGTCCGTAGGGTAAGTTGGTAACGAACAAGTCAAATAACTCAAATAATACAATCATTTAGAATACTAACCACTCATAATTGAGATTGAATTGACATATGGTCAACTCTATGATATGACTAGAATAGATAATAACATTATGTTTACTTATCTTATCAATTGTCAATATCGGTCCTGTCTGATGTAACAAATACATTTGATCTTATCTACTTTGCTAATGTTCTGGAAAGAACATAAAACCACAATGTGTAAGTAGATCATATCGTAGATTGGCAAGTCAGTGTAAATCCTGTGCACTGACTAATCTTAGGACTAACTTATTTTGAACATATAATCATATTTATATTCCACTATTATTACGTCACTATAAATACGATTAGCTATATGCTTGGGATTTAATAGAAGTTTATATTAAATAAATAATCATGAAAATAAAACATGTGAGCAAAGTGATTGACCAAGTCATAAAATGATTTCAATTCTTTTATTGATAATAAAATGATACTACAAAGAAATTTGGTTTTAATTAGGGCATAAAACCCCAACATATGGGACCTCAGAGATAGATTTATCAGCCATCTATACAAAGATAGACTTATTAGTCATCTACTCAGAGATAGACATAGCAGCCGTATCTGTATAGAGATAGACTTATCAGTCATCTACATAATGATAGACTTATTAGTCATCTATACAGAGTATGACTTATTAGTCGTCTATTCAAAGAGAGACTTATTAGTCGTCTACCTCAGAGAGACTTATTAGTCATCTACCTTAGAGCGAGAGACTTATTAGTCATCTACCTCAGAGTGAGAGACTGATTAGTCATCTACTCAGAGCGCAAGACTCCACAAACATTTATTTGTACCTGTTTGCATGCATGAGTAGGGTTATTACTACTAGGCATGCCTATTGTGATTTAGTAACAAGTTATTACTGTTCATGAGCATATTGAGTTTTCTTGCTGAGCTTCGACTCACGGGTTCTATGTGGTGCAGGTAAAGGCAAAAGAAAGTTGGATCATCCTTGAGTTGGAGAGCTTAGCCACTACTACAAATAAAGTTTTTTAGGGCTCGCTTTGCGAGTCCTAAAAAAAGTTTTTAGGACTCGCGGAGCGCGAGCCCTCTATTTAAGAGTCTTAAAAAGTGAGATTTTTTAGGACTCGCAAATTTTTATTTTTTATTTTTAAAAAATGATTGGTAGCCAAAGGTTGAGTACGATGGTGGTGGTGGCTCGACTCACAACGACCCAAGGTGGTGGGAATCTCGTCAGAAACTTTGGGAAAACCCAAAATCAAAGGCTCCGTTGTCCGTCTTAGGTGGCGTGTGAGGGCTCGAGCTCGCGGGGGTCGAAGCTTCGGTGGCCTCCGAAGCTCCCTGGCTGGCGTGTGTTGTTGGTGGCGGCGGGGAGGTCGGGCTCGACAAAGTTTCAGGCGAGAGAGAGGGAAGGAGAGAGAAAGAAGAGGGGGCTGAGTGGGTTTGTTTTTATTTTTAATTTAGTTATTTATAAAACTTTAATTTGTTTTTAGGACACGCATCAGTTTTTAGGACTTGCAAAGCGATTCCTAAAAGAAATTCTTTAAGGACTCTCAACGCGAGTCCTAAAAAGTCCAGGAGATTGGAGGGAATTTGTGATTTTTTAAAATTCAAACTTTTAGGACACACATAAGTTTTTAGGACTCGCAATGAGTGTCCTAAAAAGTCCAGGAGGTGTTTGTTAAAAAAATTCAAACTTTTTTATGACACACATAGTTTTTAGGGCTCGCGGAGAAATTGCGAGTCCTAAAAAGTCCAGGAGTTGTTTTTAGGACTCGCATCTAGGTGAGTGTCGTAAAAAAATGTCCTAAAATGGTCTTTTTGTAGTAGTGTAGGTGACGATGTGTACATATGTGGCTACTCGACCACCACGACCGAGGGTTTGAAGAGGAACTAGGGTTAAACCATATTTTTCCGCTTAGGTCGGCTAGTTGTAAATCTTTTATTGTAATTAGCCTTTAAAATATATTTTCGGTATCCCAATGTATACAGTAAACGTTTTAGTGAAACGTTGTATCTTAACCAAAAAATTTAACCCTAAACCGTAATCGCACTTAGTTACACGATTATGGCCAAGTGACTCGGTTAACGAGTTTAGCACTATTTAAAATGCACACCGTAACGGTCTCTGGGTAGTAGGGCGTTACAATAAGCAATACCCTTTATACACCATTTAAACATCAATTAAACAACAAATTCCAACCAAATACATAAATTAGAAAATGTAGGGTTCTAAAACCCATCTTCTCCCCCATATCTGACATTCAACTCAATTCAAGCAAAATACCTAATCTGAATTAAAATCATAACAACAGCTCTCAACTAGTTCCTATCATCAACAAATACACACAAATACCTTAGAAGCACAAATTTTCGAAATTAACATAAACCCCAAATTTACAAGAACACTATGATGAACATCCAAGAACACATACCTCAACTAAGAATTCTTGGTTTCTAATGGTTGAGGCAGTTTCCTAGTAGTTGTAAATCCCTCCTCCGAAGCTCAAATCCCCTTGAAATCCTCAAAAATCAAGACTTAGAGTTGAATGATCTTGAAAAAAAAAAAGCCAAAGAAGAGATGTAGAGAGAGGGAGTCTAAACGTGAATAGAGGCTGCTATCAACACTGAGTCAAATTTCACTAATCCTCAGGGTCAAAAGACCATTTTGCCCCCACCTCCACTTATCCTCTTGATTAACCTCAAGGACATTTTGGTCATTTTCCTAAAAATCTAATTACACCACTAATCTCCAAATTATTGCTAATATCCACTAAACATAATTATTCCACCAATTAATTTAATTTTACTAATAGTCAGGTATTATCCCCATTATGACTTTTCTGCTAAAACTGCTTGAAAAAATTCACTCATGCCAAAAATCACATATATCCACATAATAATGTGATATTAATGTACATAACACATAATAATTACAATTATACTGTCTCAAAATTACAAACAAATCATTTGTTAATAAAAATGAATCTTTAAACACATTTAATACTCATAATCATACGTATTCAATTATATAATAATATAATTCACGTTGATGTCACACATGTACTCCTAGCATGCTAATTAAGGTAATAAACTCATTGAGTTTTGAGTCGCTACATAAACATTGACTTGTGATTTAAAAAAAATAATCTTTCTGTATTATCAAGTATAAAGTTGAGCATTTGCAATAATAAAGCCTATACGGTTAAGGAATATATTATTTTACTACAAAGTTACATTCAAAATCAAAAGGATGTATTACAAAAGAACTTAATATATAAATATGGGCAAGGGAATAATTCAACTTACAAATTTGAGAATGAAAATACAATTAATCATTTGTAAAAAAATATTGGTATTGATGGAAGGAAAAAAATTGATAATGTATTATGACGATTAGGTGAGTATTTTTTTTTAAATAGAGATTTAAACCATATAAAAAAAACACATAGTTTTAGAAGGACACAGCTGACAGCTAAAAATAAATTATTTTAATTTTGGAATTTTTAGCATGGTTATTTTTAAAATTTATTTCTCGGTTTTTTCTTCTTATTAAGTCCCAAATTGTCGCAATTAATTTCGTTTTGTTAAATTTATAGTTTTTGTATATATATAATTTTGTCTCTTAAATTCATTTCATTATGGTTCTTAAATTTTCCATCAATTAGCATATATTCTCCCAAAAAAAATTGTGATTGCCAAAATTTTGTAAATTAAAGTTAATCACTAATTAAATTTAGAAACTTCATTGTTGGAAAAAATCAAGAATCACTCTTTACAAACATTAACGGGATAATCATGCCAATATCCCTTAATTTTGGGCAGATGAAATATTTTTTTTATCACCATAATTCTTTTTAAAATTCAAACCCAGATCTTTCTCTTTTCTTTTTAATCCACTTCACCATAAATGCATTATAAAAGTAGAGAGACAAGGCAATTAAGAAAACATAACTAAAGGTTGAAAATCAAAAAGTTCAAAAGTTGACAGCCATTTATTTTCAGGAAAGAAATGCTTAGAATACAAATTCATAGCCTAATAATAAGAACATTATCTTTCTCTATCCATATATAATATATATTACTTTTTGAGTAATAATAATAATAAATGGACAAGGAAAAAAGAGTTGAATAAATATGATAATGATAATAATTATTATATTAGATATAGAGAGGGAGTCCTAGTCCTAGTCCTAGTGACTAGTGACTAGCCCATGGCATATTTTTGGGTCCAGCTACGAGCTGTTGATTCATATTTGAATTTGTCAGTCTTGCACATATGAGCTATCTCAGGCACCAGTGGGTCATCTGGGTTTGGGTCCGTTAGCAGAGAACATATCGATAGTAAAACCTGCATAATAATATACTCACATGAGATTAATCAAATTCAAAATTGCAAAAAATAACATTAATTTCACATGCTTATTTTATAAATGAGTCTTTTTTGGATTACCTTGGATATGGTGAGAGCTGGACTCCATTGCTCCTTCAGTATGTCCAAGCAAATATTTCCATTGCTATTTATGTTTGGATGAAACACCTTTGTCCTAAAGGCAACCTTAAATAATAATAAAAAAAAATATTAATATAATTATGTACATATATATATATTTGTATATGTAAATTAGTGAAGTTGGGTTTGGTTTGATTGAGTAGTACCTTTGGGGGTTTAAAGGGGTAATCAGGAGGGAAATGAATGGTTACAAGAAATACACCCCCTGCGTACGGACTGTCGTTTGGACCAATTATTGTCGCTTGCCAATGAAACATGTCCTCAGCCACTGGACCTGAAAAAATTAGTAAAATAACTTTATTGATTTTACGAATATAACTTGTTATCAAAGTTAATTTTAGAAATGATTATAATAACAATTATAATTATGTTATGTTATTATGTTTACCTGCACTGCATGAAGTTGGTGGATCTCTTTGCAAGTCCTTGAGCTCTTTCAATATTCTTTTTGATGCCATTGAAAGAAAACAAAAACAAGTTTCAGAATTGAACTAGTTTTCTAAAGCTGCTGAGTATGTTATGAAGATGATCAATGTATGAGATACTGAGATTGAGATGAGGCAACTCTATGAATAACAATGACATCAAAAATGGTGTATTTATATAGGAATTTAATAAGACAAGTGTTGCCAACGAGAGGCCGAAAGCAAAGATCCATTTATTTTCTTTTGCACTGCTGAAAGTGGGAACAGAATAGATTCCATAAATTTCTTTTCTTTTTTAGCTGAAACAAATATCTATGGACTTTAAAATAACGATAGTGCTTTCTTTCTTTTTCAATATTTAGCTCAAAAAAAAAAGAAGTTTGAATGAATTATCAAAATGATTTTCTTATTTGTCATACTATTATCGTGCAGTGCTTTTCTCTCAAGTGAAAATCATTTTATATTTGTCTTCATGGCAAATCATCCTACATAATCAAAGTCCGCTGATTCTTATTTACAGGATATTGGCCACTTTGGTTTTCCATGGCTAAGAATGAACCAGAAAGATCCATCAATATCAATTCTCATGGAATTTACTGCTCCTATTGATAGCCAGAGGTATATGTAATATTGCCCCATGTCGTCTTAAGAATAGTCAATATATATATATATTCGAGCTTAGCTGAAAAGGGCTGGCTTCCAAAGAATCTTCAACGATAATGAAGTTGATGGGTTCATAAAAGAACCGCGGATTTACCTATTCCATGGCTCCATCAACAAAGCTAAAACCCCTCAATGCAATATTCCTTCCACCAAGAAAAAATGTAGATACCCGTCTCTATATTCTCTTTCATTTTCCTTCACTTTCTATACCAGTTGTTTATTTCCCATTTCCAAAGTCACTATTCACTTTCCATTAAGCTATATAATTGCTATGTTAAAATTGGTTCAAACATGAGAAATCCAAAATCAAAATATAAGAAAAGGAATTCTTAAGAGTTGTAAGTTGACTAAAATGAGGTTACAGAACATGACTATAAGTTTGCCTACTCTAGGAAAAAAAGTTCAGTATTTCATAGAGGGTATAGATACATTAAGAATATCTATAACCCCCAAAAGAAATGTAAACCAACACAAATTTGATTCATTAATATACAAATCAGATGATGTGAACATTTGGTTGCATTAAAGAGAGCTTCCTAGTTCTGCCTGTTGAAAACTGTGAACCATAGATTGCTGCATTCACCAGGTGAGAAAAATATATGAGACGCAATACTGACCAAGAAAGACTAATTGATTTAGAGGGTTAATTGGTCACCACTATCCTCCCAACTTATGGTCTCTTTTCATAATCACAATATGGAGCAGGCCTTCTGCGTCTTTCTCTTCTTCTTCTTCTGTTTAGGTGGCTGGAGAACCACTTTGATGGCCGCATCGAATACTGCTTTGACATTCTGCATTCAAAAGCATAAATTACATAAAGCCCTTCAAAAATGACGTACGGAAAATTTCCATTTTAATAGTGAATAGGGCTCATACTGATTTTACATTCTGCATTCAAAAGCATAAATTACACAAAGCCCTTCAAAAGCGAACTACAGCAATTTTCCATTTTAATAGTGAGTAGGCCTCTTAATGTACCTGCTGTGTTTTTGAACTACACTCAATGTAAACCGGGGCACCTATCAGCTTCCTCAGTTCCTCCCCCTTCAAAAGAAAAACAAAACAGGAAAAGAAAAAAAAAAATCAGGTACTTTTTTTCCCTTCTAAGTGAACTGAAACATTGACTATAAACAGTTGAATATAATTGAAAATTAAAGGACTGAGGTCAAAGTAATGAACCGGGAATCCACCGAATGTTACCTGAGCTGTGGTAATGGGCACGGCTCCAGGGTGATCAACAAAGAACTGCTTGTCATCCCGAAGATCTAGAACAAGCAAAAATGTCTCCCATCAAAACTAATTGTCAACATTGTTTTGTGAAATAGAAGAAAAAATGTATAAAGGTGACAAACTAACTTAAGTACTAATTCATATGGATTCAGTATCAGGGTGAATTAACTTAGAGATGAACTAAGAGAAATTAACACCAGGCGTGGCCCAACACTGATATTGGTATCACCCAGGTCAAGAATTACAGACTTCAGCTCCGCATCATTCTTATTACAACTACTAGAGTTTCAAGGGTGTAAGTTTCTCGAAAAGGTAATAATCCTATGGTGCAAAAGAACACAAACCCTGGCTTTTGGATACAAATGAGTGTGCTAATATTATATACAAACTTGAACCTGATTATGTCCAAACAAAGTGAGCAAAACAGTTTACAAGAAGAGATGCCCTTTAACCTGCTATTTTAAGTTTGAATCAATCAATTGTAAGGGACTAGTGGATACAATCAACCATAGCGAGGCAGAAAACTATCCTAAGAAAACAACTCTTTTGAGAAACGGTAACTACTGCAGTAGAAACAATTAAAAAGCACATACAAATATCAACTGATAAAGATGAGAAAAAATAAAAGGAGTGGAGAATCTAACCAAGCTTAGTCCCAACAAGAATTATCGGTACACCAGGTGCATAATGCCTCAATTCAGGAATCCACTACAAAATGAAACAGGGGAAAATATAATTAAGATATCGTAAAATCTTATCTTACAAGACCAAAAAAATCCAAATGGATATTGCTTGTCTCACTTTCTTGGCAACATTTTCATAGCTGGCCTTGCTTATGAGAGAGAAAGCAAGCAGGAAAACATCTGCACCTCGGTAGCTCAAAGGTCTTAATCTGTTATAATCTTCCTGCCCTGTTTCATAATTCCAAATCATCAGATTCCACATGATGGAACAGTGGAACACTATATAATACGGAGTAACAGTTCTAAGCTTACCAGCAGTGTCCCACAATCCCAAATTAACAGTGCTCCCATCCACAACCACATTTGCGCTGAAATTATCAAACACGGTTGGCACATAATCCTGTTTCAAAACATATCAGGAGACAAATGAAGAAACAACAAATTAGGATTTTCCGCACGGCAAAGAAGAGTTGAACACGAAACAATTCACAAAAAGAACAAAAAAAATGTTCTGTCCAACCGTCTAATACAAACTATTAAGCCAGTAATGACTGAGAAAGTATAGCTCTATCTAAAACATAAATAATATTTACAATCCCAACATTAAACGAAGGGGTTAGGCAAGAGAACGAGAATTCATTTCACACCTTGGAAAGGACATAAATAGCTTTAAAGGTTTTGATTTGATAGAAAATCGTGTTCCTCTTATTATGTCTAAAACAAAAATGCTTCACTCAGTAAATTGAAAATTCTTTTCGAGTCCTACACTCGGTAGAGGAACAGGAGCAAAATCCCAACAATTAAGAAAGGACCATCCAAACACATTGATGCATTCATCCACACCAAATTTAGCAACAAGGCAAAATATGAAATGATGGAAAAACATAAAAAGACACTGAAAGAAGAAAGCAACAAACTTGGGAGGAAGATGAAAAACAAAAAAAGAAAAATCCACAAGCACAAAGCACCAAACCTCATAAATCAATCCAAAATGAGAAAAACCCATCTCGGTAAAAACTTAAAGAAGCAAACCCCAACATTTCTTTTTTTCGTTTATCTCTCCCTCTTCCACTTTTTCTCGGCAAACAAACAGAAACCCAATAAAGAAACAGGAAAAAAGAAAATCTTTTTTTTTATCTTTACCGTAGGGAAAGTGTTGCTGGTGTAGGAGATAAGCATGCAAGTCTTGCCGACGGCACCGTCACCCACCGTGACACACTTGATGAACCTTGAAGCACTCATTTTTTCTTTTCCTCTATTCCTTTTTGGATTTGTTCACTTCTGAGACTATAAAACCCTAATTTGGATTGAACCGCTTGTTCTTTAAAACCAGGCACATTGGGACAAAGAGAAGAAGAAGAAGAAGAAGAAGAACCTAAGAACTTGGATAGAGAGAGACAGAGAGAGAGAGACACCTAAGACAGACAGAAAGAAATGGAGTGGATTGGGGTTTAGTCTTATGAGAGCCAGCTCTTGCCAGCTGCAATCATATAAATATGATATATATGAACAGTTTGACTGTAACTCAAAATCTCTCAAAAGTGAGAACCCAATCACAAATTTTACCCCACTATTCACAAAATTCACACCCCTATTTATTCGGTTACTCCCTCTCTTTAAATTTTCCTAATTTCTTTTATTAGCAATGTTTTTTTTTCATTAATATATTGAATTAATTGATAATTTATTATTTGTATTTTAATGGTATTAATGTGATAGCAATTTATGACCAAACAGCCAATATGATTGTGTAATATAGAATTTTGTCATGTTTTATTTTAAAATTGAAACATAATGTCATGATTTCATTAGACATGTTATTGATTACATCAATATTATCATTTATTCTTTGATTTTTTTTTTAAAATCATGTTTATGGTATTGTTTGTACAAAGTATGAATTAGTTGTGTAGTGGTAGGGGTGTCATCAAAGGTTTGAATCTCCTCAGTCATGTTTAAATAATAAGTGAGTAAAGTTTGTTTTGCTAGATCGAGTATTATTGATATTTTGAATTGTAATTCGAGTGATACTACATTTAAGGAAATCCAGCTCAGATCCCTATAGGCTACAACTGGTTTGTAGCACACGGATTACTTATTGGGAAAATTACAAATAATACGGTAATTTAAAAATAAGTTTGATTTATACGGTAATCCAAAATAATTACTAAAATACGGTTGGTTTATA
Source organism: Humulus lupulus (assembly GCF_963169125.1). Taxonomy (NCBI): domain Eukaryota; kingdom Viridiplantae; phylum Streptophyta; class Magnoliopsida; order Rosales; family Cannabaceae; genus Humulus; species Humulus lupulus. Next base: position 18,934,627 of record NC_084793.1, read on the forward strand.
TGCAAATAGTGGTACGTTTTCCAATCAACTATAAATCTTTTATTCTATTTTCTTTTATATTGTGATAGAATTAAATTATTTATACGAGATATATTAATTGAATATAAACACATCTTGATGGGGTTTTTATTGATTTTTAATATTTGAATATTAGTATATATGTATATATAAATATATAATATTCTTAATTTTATTTTTGTCTTTTTGTGTCCATTTTTAATGAAAATTCAAGCTTAACAAATAATATAATAATAAAAGTGATAACATCATAGCTACTATCTTCGTAGATTAATTTATTTTTATTTAAAAAGAATGTATTTATTAATATTAAAATAAATATTTATACAAGTTACAATATGTTGTTAATTAAAATTAATATTAATAACTATATGTTACAATATATAGTTAAAGATAATCACAATATTATTATTCTTTATAAAAAATATTATATATATTTTTTAAATCATAGCTAGTCAAGTCTCAATACTCAATGTTAAACCAAAATCATAATATAATCCAAGGTTCAAGTTTTGTTACAAAAATATATTTAAAGTTAAAAAATTAGTTTCGTAAATCTTTGTAATAATCATGTTAAATAAATTTATAAATAATTATGTAAATGTGAGTTACAAAAATAAACTTTTTAGTTGTGAAATTAATTTTGTAAATTGTTGTTACAAAAATGTAAAACTTGTTTTAAAAAAATATTGTATTTCACCACTACATTCAATAAAGTGTTTTATAAATAATGAATATCTTAAATTTGTATTTTTAAGTTGTATAGCATAAATATGATGATTCATGTAATTTTTTGGTACAATATTGTAATAATATAGAAAAATATAATATTTTTATGTATATTTTGTTTATGATTTCTTAACTATAAAATATTTTCGTAAATATTAGTTACAAAAATATCTTTCTTAGTTGTAAAACTAGATTTGTTTACAAAAATAAAAAATTTAATTACAAATTTGTTTGTAAGTTTTATCTACAAAAAAACAAAAAAAAAATCTACAATTCTATAACGGATTTTATAAATATTATTTACAAACACGTAACAGATATTTACTAGTTTGTCAACGTTGTTCACAAAAAAATGTATTTTACAACTTTTATTTATGATTTTGTCACTCCGTATTTACAATTTTGCCATTCCGTGTTTTTATCTAAAAATTCAGTATTTTTGTAATGCACCGTATTTTTCATATTTTTTTTAACTTTTAGTGCATTTTTGTAGATTTCCCTTACTTATTCAGTCCACAAATATAAGAATGACATCTGTAATCTCATTTTTTAATTATTAAAAAAAATAAGAATTCAATACGTTTTTTTTTAAATAAAATAAACAAATCACATACATTATAAAAGTGATTTTTTTGCACAAGATATTAAATGAGTATTAATATCCGCACACAATTTACACCAAAATATTATACTAACTTATTTAGCAAGTTATTTTAATTTAAATGTTAAATAAATGGGATTGGTAGAAATTTTTTAACACCCATGAGTGTATACTTTTGTAGTGAAAACTATGTGTGCACATATATATACATATCTTGGTGTCAATTATACTCAAGTGTTACTTCAAGAGAATTATGGGGATATTTCTATGAGAAAATAAAAAAAATACACAAACACATGTGACAATAAAGGCTTGCTTGTTGGAGTTTTAAAATGGCATTAATTTTTAGGGTCCCGGATCTCTTACATTTTATTAAATATATTTTAGGAAGAAGAAAGAAAAAAAAAATTCCCAACCCCAATTGGGAGATTAGTTAAAAGTACATGTTTGAAGTTTTCTTGCAAATGGAAAGAGGAATAATGTTTTAATGATCAGAAAGAAAATTTAAAATATATATATATATATATATTCTGATAAAGCTTGATTGGAGAATGTTATACTGTATTTGGACCACTTAAATCTGGGTAAATTTTCTATGATAGTTGAAGATATACCAAGAGATAGCCAGAAGAAATATATAATATACAGTTCTGAGTTATAAAAAATCGTGTTCATTAAACCAACCAAATATAATATTGGCTAAAATGCAAAAGAAAAAAAAATGACAACTTCTGGGAGGGGTTTACAATTTCTTAATTGTTCTTCCAAAGTCAAATTTAGTTAGTACCCAACTCAATTTGCAAATTACTTTCATTAGGGTTGAATTACAAGATTATATGGTTGTTATTCTTGGCTAGAAAGATTGTGGTTTGAATAAAAAAGAAGTTAGCTTTAAAATATGAGAATGCCTTCTTCAATAAGGAAAGATATGGTCCAAACTTAACATTGATGTCTGATGATATGATATGTACATGTTATTATTCATAGGTGGGGATAGAGAGAGAGAGAGAGAGTGAAAGAGCCTTGGCTTTGAAGGAAAAGAAATTTGTGTTTGTGTCAATTAAAGAGAAAGAATAAATATCATATCATATGCATGAAATGAATGAACAACTTTGGTTAATGGTTACCGTTAGCTAGTCTGGTGGCCCTGGGCTGTGGTTTTGAGTTGAGTTGAGTTAATAGACCAATCTTTTAGTGCAAATTGGCATTGGTGGTTGAGTTGTTAGCACCATGTCCAACTACCTCATCATAGTCAAGTCATTGAAAACATTTAACATTACAACAGTTTAAACATTAACTCATCTCATGTGGAAGCCACAATTGATGAAATATAAATAAAGTAGAATAAACTTCACTTGTTTAGATATTACTTCTTTTACAAATAACTTCCTAATTATGAGTATTATTAAACATTATAAATTTGATCAAAGTCTTTTATAATTCCTAACACAACAATGAATTGAGATTATGTTTAGTTAGTTCATTACTAATATTTCTTGGTATCGTCCTTCTTAAAACTGTATCTGTCAGTAGGTTATTCTGTGTGTTGCTTTCATGAAAGCAATGACCTAACAATTTGTCCACTTTGAAAAATACGTACATAAATATATATAAAATTTACTGTGTGTTTGTGCATTACCCTTACTGGCCTAGTAATAGGCAAATGAAAAGTAGAAATCTACTCATGTTTTGGTGCCTAAAACAATGGATCCGCAGTCCCTATCAATGTAGCTTCAAAATTTTCTGTCTTAACACATAAGAAAGATTCCAAAGTAAATTTCGCTGATAATTTCTAAATGACCCTTCATTATGATTCGTTTGCAATTACATACAAATAAAAAACATATAAGGTCTATTATACCAACTCCCATGTGCATCATCAGTCCATGGATGATAACCAACCTTGGTATACTACTACTAACACAATCTCATCTCAATTATATTTCAATTACAGTTAAGTTTTAATTAATTAAATAAATGAGCCTATAAGTAATTCCTTTGGCAGAAAAACCAAATGCACCACCACCACCATCACCTCACCCACTTACTCATTATTTTATGTTGAATTGGGGCTTAGAAGTGCAACATTTTCTCATGTTAAAATATACCTTGGAGAAAGCCAATCTCCACCACCTGGCCTATAGTTTAGGTGACTAATACCACCATTTCGTACCTACAAACCTTGTTAGTCAACTTAGATTTGGAGTAAAATACACCCAATTATTGAGTGACTAATCACCAACTACAAGCCTCTGTTATGTCCTTGATTTTGTTTTTTCTTCTATTGCATAAGCTTCTTTTTTTTGGGGGGGGGGGGGGATCCAATCCTAATTAGTAATTAAACTGACAAGTATACATCTACTCAACCTTCTCAAATGCTCATTGGAAGTTTGAGATCAGATAAGAAAAATGAGAATTTTGTTAAGGTATAAAGATAAAAATTTGCATGACTATTATAGGTAAAACAGTAGCAATGCACATACCAAACAATGCCAATTTCAAGTATAGTATGCCCTGAATGTTTGAGTCCAACTAGAACATTATTTGTCCAACACTACAGCAAATAACTTCCTCACTCACAAGAATAATTTAGTATAGTGACTTTCAAATATAAACCTTCGCAATTTTTTGTTTGTACTGGTGACTGAATCAGATAGCTCTTACCATCCCTCAGATTGGTTTATCTTGGAAAATCAGTACCTTTTAGGGGGAGTGTGAACAACATGCCTGGCTGGTTCCAATTTGGGAAGAGACACTGGCTCCATTAAGTTGTATCTTCTAATAAGTGTAAGTGTCACCCAAGGTTATATCAGACAGGACTGTAAATACAAATTTTTACAGCCTTGCAGTATTACATGGTCAAAAAGTTCACTATTGGCAAGGCAATAGGACCAAGGGCATTAAGGCTCATATTTCTTCATCTGAGCTAACAAAATCTAATTCAATCATCTTTCCTGTTCCCTGCTTGGTTTTGTCTGTCGAAGTTTGCTCCTTTCCAGTTTTATTTCTTTTTGCATTTAGTTGTTGGTTTCTGATAACTTCAGACGAATCTGTGTTCAAACTAGATGATTTTCTGAGAAATGATTACATCATCAGTGAAAAGGATCAAAAGCTGGCACGGATATATGAATGTGATACAGACAGCCAAAAAAAAACTTGAATTACCTCTTCTGAAAGCTATTGTCTTGGTTTTGCATTGTTGATTCCTTCTTTGTGTTATTGCTTCCTGCTTTCCCTGCAATAAAAAGACGCCTCATAAACCTTATCCCGGGAGAAAAGGTACTCCAGCAAGAACTTGAAAGTTTTGGATTCTGACCTGTGATCTCTGCAAGAAATCTTATTCCTTGTGAGTATGAATTTGTTGTCACTTTACCTGCATTACTGTTTACTAAGACCAATGAGCAAACAAAATGCCAAAAACACCCAACATTTCACTAAAAGTACTTTTTTTTTCAATGGGTTACCCGTGACAAACCTCAATGCCTTTTTGAGTCCTTCAACAGACAATAGTTTCATAGGTTGCTTGGATTTCCTTAAATTTGTTTTATCAGCCAGTGGATCAACCATGTAAACCCCTTCTGATCTGAGTGGATCCCTAAACGCTGTTCTGATGTTCCTGTATACAAAATATTGAAGGCTTAGCTCAAGTAACAATGGACAAGTTGTGAAAATGTAAAAAGTATATGAAGAGGGGATTATGCAATCAACTAGGCAGTACATTCATCACTTACCCTCCTTTCAGCTCACTTCGCATGGTGGTATATTTCTGTGATTCTTTCTGTTAAATTGTGGAATAAAGAGTATCAGTCAGCAAGTTTTTTTCAAAAGCAAATTGACCAAACGATTGAGGCATTGCAGAGTCATGCTTACCGATTTATGAAATTTACAATATTTCCCGCGACGTCTGCAGAAAAGAAACATTCGATATTTAAGCCATTAACAAAATCTACTTGTTGCACCCAAATATGTATAAATATAAATAGATATATATATATATATCATCTAGGATGTCATTTTATACATTCCTACCACATGTCATTTTTCTCCTAAGTGAAGTATTTATACAAGCATGTCCATTCTCAAAAAGAGAATATTGCTTGTAACAGTCACATCACAAAAGTTCAGAACTTCGTGAAATGAACATATTAAACATATACATATTTCCTTTTAGCTAAAAATAATAAGATAGCCTACTTGTTTATGACCGATGTACAAGCAACTCCATCTTTCCTCTTCCCGTTACAAACTCCATAATCAACTGAAGTACCAATCTTCAACACTTGTTTAGGCGAGTACAGACTCAAAGAGAAACCCTGACCCAGCAAGCATAATAAACAAGCACAGAAAATGCTGACATTATGAAACGTTTATAAGAGAAACAAAAAAACATACATATCAGCATACAATCTTATACCATAGAATCTTTGCGCACAGTACAGTTAAATAGAGCGAACACCGTCCCAGCTTGCTCTTTACTGAGTTTTATGTAAGCATCACCAAACAAGAATAATGAAACAGTAGTTTCATCCAAACACCCAATTTTCCATATACAGTAGCTCTTCCCTGTAGAGCTAGTCCTTGGATTTCCCTTCTCAGCCAATACTCCAACTGTTGCCCAACACCCAGAAAGAGTATCCCCTATCAACAAATTCCTACAAAAACCCCGATTTGTCAAGTCAAAACACCCAAATTTTCTTCCCTTTTCTATATATTTTTGGATAAGGAGTTAAAGAGCATAAATGACAGTATTGAAAATGCAAACATATCTATTACACACTTTATAGTTGATAACCGAACGAAACGAATGTCTGAGAAATGGTTCCTAAGCTCGGTAGGAGTCACCAACTCATTCCTGAACAATTAAAGAGGCATGATTAAAAAGGGCTGTAGTGTTATCTTGATTTGGAGTAGCCAAGAAGAAAGAAAAAACCATGAAATGCACCTAATTCGTAAACCCGAAAACCTCTCAACCCCGGGTTCATTGGAATACTTAGTCTGGGTCGATTTGGAAGCCTTTTGTACTGGGTTGGGTTCATAATCAAGACAATCTAGAACAGCTTCCCTAAAGACGGACATGTCCGGCTGCCCTTTTCTGCTTCTGCTCGGGGATCCCTCATCTGAAGTATACTCTGAAAAATAAATAAAGAATCCCACATCAGTATCCATGAAAAGAAAACGAGAATAACCAATTGTTCAAGTAGATTGAAAAAATAAATAAATAATAACAAAAGTTGGAAAACGGTACCAGGGGAATGGGGGCGAGAAGGAGAAGCAGGGGGAGTTTCCAAAACGCGGTCTTGAAGAGAAAGAAGAAGGTCGAGATCATCTTGGCGATTTGACATGGTGATGGTGCAACAATGGAGTCGGAGTTTCGAGTTTAGATTTTCTGGGATGAAATCTCTGTGATTGGGTTGGGACTTGGCTGCTTTGGAGTTGGAATTTGGAGGGAGACTAATTTTTATTTTGGAGGGAACAAATTTCTGGATTTCAGATTACACGACGTCGTTTACAACAATGTATTTACTTTCAGCTTGTACTTTTACCATTGCAAAAATAATAATTAAAAAAAAAACTTATAATTTACAATGACATTTTGTTGAGTAATGACAATATATATTTTCTAATATCATTTTACAAAATAAATTTTAATCTATCTTTTTTTTTCTCTTCTCAAAATTACAGATTTCTAATGGCATTTTTACATTGTATTAATTTAATATCTATTATCGTGACAAAATAAAATAAGACGTCATATAGTTGGATAAAATAAAAATAAAGGAACAAAAATAGGAAAAAAAATAAAAGTAGAATAAAAATTAATATAAATAAAAAAAATTGATAAAATCTTTTATTAAAATTATATTTCCTTTCATTTTCAAATAGAATAATCATTCCACAAAATAATGAAAAAATTATTCTGTTTAAGAAATGCAATCCGGAATGGAATGAAAAATTGATTAATTTTCCTTTCTATTACCCCATTAAATATCAGTTATTATATACAATTTCTTATTTGGAAGATCTCAAGGTGCTTGGTCAGTGTTGAATTTGCTGGTATGAAAAATAACCGCTAAATACTAGAGGAATTTACCTCAATAACTTTTTCTATTTTTTTTCTTTTATACATTGTATATGCTTTTTTTCCCTTTTAATTGTTTTGATTTTTTTTCTTTTTTACAGTTTGGCGTGCATTTGGAGTGAAAGTAGTCGTCTGATGTGTTTGTCAAAGGTCTAATTGAAGTATATGTCTATAAACGGGCAAAAAAAAATGGATATTAGCGATATAAATATATAAGTTCATGTTTTTGTTGCACTTAAATACCTAATTTATTTTTTTACGGCATAAATACTTAATATTTATTTTTTGTTGCAACCGTTACTTTTTCTCGTTAAATAACAAATACCAACCTTTTTAAATATGGATATTGACAGTATAAATACCTAAGTTTATGTAACTGTTTCACTTAAATACCTAACTTTTAATTTTTATAGCATAAATAATAAAAAAATTAGTTTTAAAAAATAAAATATTTATTATTTATGCTACAAATATTAAAAATAAGGTATTTAAGTGCAACAATTACATAAACTTATGTATTAATGCTGTCAATATCATTAATTAAAAAGTTTGTATTTTCTTGTTAACGGAAAAAAGTAACGGTTGCAACAAAAAATAAACGTTAGGTATTTATGTCGTCTGTTACACTCAAATTTCAAGATTAAATAAATAGACTCAAAAAGAGTAAGCTCAAAAATAATAAGTGTCAACATTACACTTGTATAATTTGACACAATTCCAGATCTGTTATTAGCACTCAAGCATGAGTCGCATTGTTCGAGCCTGAGTTGCAGGCTCGAAGACACCGACCTTCTCCGAGGAACGTACTCGACCAAATTACTGGATGAGGAGGAGGTTATAACTATAACGATGAGCTCGAAGCTCAGCCAGTCTCAAAAGCACGTCAGCACAACAATCGAGCTCAGTGACGCGTTTGGCATGCGGAAAGACCATTAGGAAATCCCTATTTCATAGGGATTCGTTATTATCATGTATTAAATCTCTATTGTCATGGGATATTATATAATTAGTGCATTTATTGTATTTATTTATTTTATTGATTGTAACTTCCCTGAATTAGAGGAAGATTTACGACTAGGTCTATAAATAGCCTAGAGTAATTCATTTGTAGAGACACACAAAATTGTACTAGATAATACTCTGCCAAATTGCTTTCCTAAAAAGATTTGAGAGAGTAGTGATAATAATAGTAACTCGTGTACTAGGCATATTTTAACTGTTGAACCAAGTAAAAAATCTCAGAATCCTTCTACTATTTCTATATATTTTGTTTAGTGGTTTTCATATTTAAGTTAACGAAAAACGGAGTCAACAGTTTAGTGCTTTCATTGAGAGCATTAAGCAAATCGGTGTATTGTTTAATAAAAAACCTTCTGCATACCATCAATGGCCGCCACGAACAACCCTGGAACTGGTGGGCGACCATTACCACAAATCCCCGAGGAGTGAACTCCTTAGACTGAGAATTACCCACGAAGGCCTGGGAAGTAGCCCATGGTAGATTAGAACCCCGATGAGGGAAGTGCATCATCAGCCTCCAGGGGGCAACCTGCTCCAACCCCTCGACGAGGATCTATAGTATAATCGTGGAAGGTACGTACCCATCGTGGAATTGGAGAATCGCAGATTGCGCGAACAGCTAGCCGAAGCTACACGGTGAAATGAGGAGTTGGCTAGGCAAGTCGCTGAAGTACAGGCACTGCCTCGAATGACCAGATGACGGCCCTGAGGGAGTACGACCGCCAGAATGGCTGAGCAAAGGGCCCAACTGAGGCCCAAGACAAATACCGACAATGGTCGTCCTAGGGGAAATACTCAAAATGCTGGTAGGGGCAACCCTATAGTAAGTGTAACTGCTGGAACGGGGAATAATCGAGCTCATTTTGTAGAAAGGAATGATAACCCCGAACCTGTCAGGAACAACCCAGAACCTATCCAAGCCAATTCTGGACCTTTCAAACCCAATAACAAGAGGTCACCTCCATCACCAATAAGGCATCCTCCCTCGCCAATAAGACACCCCTCTCTAGCTCGAGAGGCACTCTAACCAGCTCCCAATGGGAACTGGATGGGGGAACGGGCACCCCAGAGACCCTTTCGAAGTGGGAGCCGAGATAGAAATCATATGGCTCGACCTGGACAAAAGGGTGAACGAGAGGCTCACCGAGGACATAGGGCATCTCAACCAATGGGAAGTCATATGTCAAGGTCATAAACGAGGGGTGGGGGCAAGCGGAAAACCCACCTCACAATAATCGAGCCACGCAACAACAACCAGAAAAGAATGTTAGCTTCCTCAGTGGAAGTCTGAACCTCAGCCGATTGGTGAGTGTATACAATACCAAGACCCAGGAATACTAGGAATTATGAAAATGATTATCCTGATTTCCAAGATAACTTGAATCAAAATCGGGGGCAAGCTAACTCGTCAAACCCGGATTTACGAACACATTTAAATAGCTGAAAATAGCCCATGCAACCAGTACACGGGAATCAGTATAACCCTAAACTAGGGCAGGGAGCTAGAGTTTTCACAAACAATAACCAGCTACTCCAAGTGCAAGCTCAACCTTCGGTGGACTTGGTCCAAGAAAGAATCAACCAACTTGAAAGAGCACTCATGTAATGTCCCAAATTCCCAATGTGGCTTAATGCCTAGATTAGGGGGTCAAGAGGGCCATAATTGATTTAATATGCAATTATGTGATTTTATGCATGATTATATGAATTATATTATTATATGATGCTAATTGCATGCATGTGGGCCCACTTCTTATTAGAAGGGCATTTTCGTAATTTTGGCCCGTTAAGGGCATAATTGTATATTTATGTGCATGTGTTGTGATTTATGGGTGAGACCACATTATTATGTGGATATGTTTGAGCTATTCAGCATGAGACGATCCTAGGAGGCAAGTTAGCGGTTTTGTCATAACGGGGTCAATTACCGGGATATTAGGTAATGAGAATGATTATTTGATGATATATTGGGAGTTAGTGAGATCAGGAGGAAATTCTGGGAATTTTTTACTATTTTACCCTCGGGGGCGTTTTTGGGACCCCGAGCATTAGGATTTACTTGAGGTTACTTGAGCTTGAAGTAACCTGTCAGAAGGAAAATACGTTCAAACACTTTTTCTCTTTCTCCCGTTATCCATTTTTAATGTTCGTCGCATTTTCAAAGGAAACTTGAGTTTTAGGACTCGGATTCAAGCACGGATCAAGTTATAGCGATTCTAGGGAAGATTAGAAGCTTATTAACTGGAGGATTTAGCAAGAAACGACTCAATCAGAGGTAATCCAACTTTATGTTTTGAGTTTTCGAGTTTCTAAGTTTTGAATTGGATTTTATGTTTTGATGAGTTTTGGAGTTGTTTCAAGCTTGAGTTTTGATGGTTTTGGGCTATTGGGATGTTTGGGAACTTTGTTTTGGGATTTTGATATGTTTGGATAAGGTTATGGAGTGATTAAAATGGGAAAAATAAAGGTTTTTGGCTGAGTTCCAGGTGGAGTCGCGGCCCTGTTCTTGGGCGCCACGGCCCAAACTTAGTGAAGAAGAGAGGAGAGGTTGATGGGCGTTGGGGCCACGGTGCTTAGGAGGCGGGCTGCGGCGCGAGGTTGAGGCTGAATGTAGCTGGCACCTCTATTTGGAGGCGGGTCGCGGCTCAAGGGTATTGGGTCGCAGCGCTTAAGGGCAGATTGGGCCAAAATTGTGTTTTAATCGTGGGAGCTCAAACCTAAGGCCTCGGGATCGTTCCTACTGTCTGGTTTAGTAGGATTAAATGTCCCGGAGGCTAGGTTTTGTTCTGGGAACCTTTTATTACTTATTTTATTGATGGGATTTCATATTTAGTTATGATTAGGTGACTGGTAAGGGGCCTAAGGACAGATCGTTCTCAAGGGTCGTTCTTTTATTATTTCACGCTCGAACTAGAGGTAAGAAAACTACACCTAGTATGTGACATGCATGGTTATTGATGAGGCATGTTGAGTGCTCTATTTATGGACATTGGTTGCATTGTAAATGCCTGCCAGATTTGCTTACATGTGAATGGGACTAACTTATTAGTCAGAATCATCATTGGTGTTTAGTATTGGTCGTGAAGCTCTGACTTATCAGTCATGATCAGCAGTAGCACTAAGCACTGGTCATGTGGCATTGGCTTATGAGTCAAGAACAGCATTAACGTGTTTAACGCATGCCGAAATGATTAGATCTAATCAACATGAGCATTAAATGCTTGACCGACCTGTTGGTCGAAGAAAACTAAAGTGCTTGTCTAGTCTAGTTATTTAGAGCCAGGGCTAAAAGGCTCAGGTGACTGAAACGTCACGTGGCTTGGGGCGCAGAACCCCAGAGAGATACTTATTAGTCATCTATTCAAAGAGACTTATTAGTCATCTATTCAGAGAGACTTATCAGTCATCTATTCAGAGATACTTATTAGTCATCTACTCCAGAGAGACTTATTAGTCATCTACTCCAGAGATACTTATTAGTCATCTATTTATATTGTATACATAGATGACTTATTAGTCATCATCTGACTAGGGCTGCAAGCTCCATAATCATTTATTTATATTGTATACATGCAGTAATAAGTTTTCTTGCTGAGCCTTGGCTCACGGGTGCTATGCGGTGCAGGTAAAGGGAAAGAAAAACTCACCCAGCCTTGAGTGGAGAGCTTAGGTGGCGATGTGTACATATGTGGCCGCTTGACCCCCACAGCCAAGGTGTTTCTCAGAGGAACTAGGGTTTAACCCTATTTTTACCGCTTAGGTCAGCTGATTGTAACTTTTATACTGTAATGACCATTTTGGATTGTAAATAACTTTGTAAACACTTTTATGGGTCCATGTACAATTTAACATTTTTATTAAAATATATTCATTCCTTTTGACCGAGATTTTCACCCTGGCCTGTTAATAACACCTAGATGCACATTTACAACCTAATGACTCGTTTAGTGAGTTAAGCACTATTTAAAGTACACAGTGTGACCGTCTTGGACTAACCAGGGCATTACAACTTGGAATCAAAGCGTGCCAAGGTTTAGGGTTCTTGTTGACTGGCTGGGCATGTACACTCGCCACTGAAGATAAGCCCGACTCATGGTTTGGTAACTATTTATGTGGTTATGTGTTTAACTGCTTAAATATAATATAAATGCTTTACCTGGATGCATGAGATACACTAATAGGGCTGGTCCTTGATTGTTGCATGATGAGCAAGAACGTGCTTATTAGCATTGTTAATTGTTATTTGTTGATTGCTAAATGTTAATTGTTATGATCATGAATCAATATGTTTGTTAATGTGATTGTGAAACATGGACGAGTATCTACGTGATCTTGGACCGTGAGGCGGCAAGAGGTTTAGTTATTACTACCTAACTGGTCATATTGATTATTGCAGCAAAGTATAGGTTGAGAGTATAATTCCAAGGAAGATTGAATCATCAGCTGGCCAACATGATCAGGGCCAAAATGACAGACAGGGTTAGGAAAATGACCAGAGTCAGATTCCTCAGCCAGCTCCTAAAAACTGGCAGCAGTTGCTTGTTGATTTACCAGCAAGAGTAATGAGGCAGGAAGAAGAAATCTACCTCCTGAGACAGCAACAGGTTACTACAGGGAACGTTTTACCAGAGGCACCACCTGTAGCGGTGCCAACAGTTGAGCCGTTTCCAGAAGCTAGAAGTAAATGGGAACCCTTTATGAAAGGTTCAAGAAACAACACCCTCCAGTTTTTTAGGGTAGTGCAGATCTAGCTAAGGCTGAGCATGGTTACCACCATCCTTGACTTCATGAGGGTGTCTGGTAATGAGAGGGTGACTTGTGCCACATAAATTTTTCGGGAGGATGCCCGAATTTGGTGGGAAGTGATATCTTAGACCAGAAATGCCAATGACCTGAGTTGGGAAGAGTTTCAGACCCTGTTTAATGAGAAATACTATAATGATGCCATCAGGACGGCAAAGGCTAAAGAGTTCAGCAGATTATTTTAGGGAAACACATCAGTGACTGAATATGTTATGATATTTGATAGATTAGCAAAGTTTGCAATGGAATTGGGGCCCACTGATGGGACCAGAAGGGAGAGGTTTCTCCAGGGGCTACAGCCTAGAATAGCCCGTGATGTTCGGATTACCACTGTGTCTGGAGTTACTGTTTATGCACAGGTAGTTGAGAAGGCGCTCTCAGCTGAGAGTGCAGAGAACAAGATCTGTCAAAATAATACAGTTAGAAGAGACTTTAGGAAGGCGGGACCTCCATTTATAGGTTCAGGTAGGGGCGGAGGCCCCAATGATCAGAAGAGGAAGGATCCTGACGCCTTCCCAGCTCCAGGTCCTGACAGGCGACCACGTGGTATTTCAATGGGTCGCTAGGGTGGCAGTGAGGCCTTGAGGACTTATCCAGAGTGCCCTAGGTGCAAGAGGCGCCATATAGGGGAGTGTAGGGCAAAAGCTTGCTTTTTATGTGGAGTAGTGGGACACTTCAAAAAAGATTGCCCGAAAGCAAGAAAGGAAGAGCCAAGAAAGGCAGATAGCTCGCCCACAGCTCGAGTGTTCGCATTGACTCAAGTAAAAGTTGAGGCTTGTCCTTCAGTAGTTACAGGTCAGCTTTTTAGTGCTGGAACCCCTTATACTGTTTTGATTGATTCTGGTGCTACACATTCTTTTGTTGCTAGTAGAATTATTGATAGACTGTGTAACCATGTGATTATTATGTTGTGGGGTTCAGAACCTTATTACCCACTAGGGAGTTAATAGTATCTAGAAGATGGGTCAGATCATTACCAGTGATAGTGGAGGGCAGAGAGTTGTCAGTTGATCTGATAGAGTTGGTTATGACTAACTTTGACATGATTCTGGGTATGGAATGGTTAGTGAAGTATGGGGCAACCATAGACTGTAGAAGGAAGATGGTAACCTTTAAGCTTGAAGGGGAGGATCCTTTTGTGTTTATTGGCACTGTGCATGGACCCCGTATATCTATGATATCTGTTCTGAGGGCTAGAGATCTATTGCAAGGGGGTTGCATAGGATTCTTAGCCAGTGTGGTTGATACCACCTAGGTCATGCCAGTGGGACCAGAGGAGACCAGATTAGTGTGTGAGTTTCTGAATGTGTTTCTAGAAGATTTACCAGGGTTGCCACCACACAAAGAGATTGAGTTTGTGATTGAACTGGCACCAGAGACAGAGCCAGTGTCTATAGCACCTTATAAAATGGCCCAAACAGAATTAAAAGAACTTAAAGTACAACTACAGGAGTTTTTGGACTTAGGCTTTATCAGACCTAGTTTCTCACCGTGGGGTGCACCAGTTCTGTTTGTGAAGAAGAAGGATGGATCTCTAAGGATGTGTATTGATTACAGAGAACTAAATAAGTTAAAAATCAATAACAAGTATCCTCTGCCAAGGATAGATCATTTGTTTGATCAGTTGCAAGGTAAAAGGGTATTCTCAAAGATAGACCTTCGATCTGGTTATCATCAGTGGAGGGTCAAGGAGGAGATATACCAAAGACTGCTTTTCGCACTAGATATGGGCATTATGAGTTCTTAGTCATGTCCTTTGGGTTGATTAATGCCCTAGTTGTTTTTATGGATTTGATGAATAGAGTGTTCAAGGATTATTTGAACCAATTTGTGATTGTCTTCATTGATAATATTCTGGTTTATTCTCAGCAGAGTTAGAACATGATCAGCATCTGAGGTTGGTTCTACAGCAACTGAGGGAACACAGATTGTTTGCAAAATTCAAGAAGTGTGAATTCTGGTTATCTCGGGTAACTTTCCTTGGGCACATTGTCAATAAGGAGGGGATTAAGGTGGACCCAGTTAAGATTGAGGCGGTTAGATATTGGCCAAGGCCAAGAATGCTTCAGAAGTAAGAAGTTTCCTTAGATTAGCAGGTTATTACAGATGTTTCGTGGAAAGGTTCTCAAAGATTGTCACTTCATTGACTGAGCTGACACGCAAGAATCAGAAGTTTGTGTGGTCAGACAAGCGTGAGAACAGCTTCCAGGAACTGAAGCAGAGATTAATTACAGCTCCAGTTCTGAGTCTTCCAACAGATCAGGAGAAGTTTGTGATATACTGTGACGCCTCATATCAGGGTTTAGGTTGTGTTCTGATGCATTCAGGGAATGTGATTGCTTATGCCTCACGTCAGCTGAAGGTGTATGAACATAGATATCCACTCATGATTTAGAGTTGGCGGATGTGGTCTTTGCATTAAAGGTATGGAGACATTACCTTTATGGGGATAAGTGTGAGATTTATACTGACCACAAGAGCTTGAAGTACTTCTTCACACAAAAAGACCTGAACATAAGACAAAGGTGTTGGCTGGAGTTAGTAAAAGATTATGATTGTGAGATCTTGTATCATCCAGGAAAGGCCAGCGTGGTAGCAGATGTTTTAAGTCGGAAGGGTCCGAGACAAATTTATAGTGCGAAGCTGATATCTAGAGAATTAGTAGAGGATATGACCAAAGCTGGTATAGAGTTACTAGTGGGCTAATTGGCCAACATTACGCAACAGTCTACGCTGTTGGAGATAATCAAGGAAGGTCAGTTGGGTGATCCACAACTAATCAAGATCAGAAAAGATGTTTTAGTTGGAGTGTCCATAGATTATACAGTGTCAGAGATGGGCTTGTTGAGATACAAGGGTCGAATATATGTTCCGTTAGACACTGCTTTGAGGCGGGAGATTCTAGATGAATCTCATACTACTCCTTATTCTTTGCATCCAGGCACCACAAAGATGTTCAGGATGTGAGATCACTGTATTGGTGGCCTGGGATGAAGAGGGATGTGGTAGAGTATGTGGCTAAGTGCTTGACATGTCAACAGGTCAAGGCTAAGCATCAGAGGCCAGCAGGGTTATTGCAGCCTCTAGATATCCCAGAGTGGAAATGGGAGGACATCACGATGGATTTCGTGGTGGGGTTACCTAGGATTGTAGGTCAACATGATTCAGTATGAGTTATTGTGGATCGATATACTAAGTCAGCTCACTTCTTACCAGTGAGGATTGCTTATACAGTTGACCAGTACACAGATCTCTATGTGAGCGAGATTTTTCACCTTCATGGAGCACCGAGATCGATCGTGTCAGATCGGGACCCCACATTCACTTTTCAGTTATGGGGAAGTTTACAGAGGGCCATGGGTACACAATTGAAGTTTAGTACTGCTTATCATCCTTAGACAGATGTACAATCTGAGAGGACGATCTAGATATTAGAAGACATGTTGCGTGCATGTGTGCTAGACTTTGGTGGGTTCTGGAGTAAGTATTTGCCTTTTATAGAGTTTTCCTACAACAATAGCTATCAGTCGACCATTGGGGTGGCTCCTTATGAGATGTTGTGTGGTAGGAAATGCAGATCTCCCATTCATTGGGATGAGACAGGAGAAATGAGATACTTAGGTCCTGAGGCAGTTTAGAAGACCAATGAGAATAATAGAGCTCGGATGCTCACTTCTCAAAGTAGTTAGAAAAGTTATGCAGATCCCAAAAGCAGGAATGTGGAGTTCCAAGTGGGAAACTATGTCTTCCTTAGAGTCTCTCCATGGAAAGGGGTGAGAAGATTTGGGAAGAAGGGCAAGCTAAGCCCTAGATTTTTAGGTCCATTTGAGATCCTCGAAAGGATTGGTCAGGTGGCCTATAGGTTAGCCTTTTTACCAGCATTGCCGATCATGCATAACGTATTTCATGTTTCAGCTCTTCGGAGATATGAATAAGATGTGACTCATGTTTTGAGTTACGAGGATCTGGAGCTTGAGACAGATCTCTCCTATGAGGAACAACTAGTTCAGATATTAGACAAAAAGGACAAGGTCCTAATGAATAAAACTATACCTTTGGTTAAGGTATTATGGAAGAACAACAAGGTCAAGGAAGCGACCTAGGAGATGGAGTCAGATATGCAGAGTTAGTATCCCAAGTTGTTCAGGTAAATTTTGAGGATGAAATTTCTGTAAGGAGGGGATAGTTGTAATGTCTCAAATTCCCTATTGTGGCTTAATGCTTGGATTAGGGGGCCAGGAGGGCCATAATTTATTTAATATGCAATTATGTGATTTTATGCATGATTATGTGAATTATATTATTATATGATGCTAATTGCATGCATGTGGGCCCACTTCTTATTAGAAGGGCATTTTCGTAATTTTGGCCCGTTAAGGGCATAATTGTATATTTATGTGCATGTTTGTGATTTATGGGTGAGACCACATTATTATGTGGATATGTTTGAGATATTCGGCATGAGACGATCCTAGGATGCAAGTTAGCGGTTTTGTCATAACAGGGTCAATAACGGGGATATTGGGTAATGAGAATGATTATTTGATGATATATTGGGAGTTAGTGAGAACAGGAGGAAATTATAGGAATTTTTTACTATTTTACCCTCGGGGGCATTTATGGGACCCCGAGCATTAGGATTTACTTGAGGTTACTTAAGCTTGAAGTAACCTGTCAAAAAGAAAATACGTCCAAACACTTTTCTCTTTCTCCCGTTATCCCTTTTTTATTGGTCATCGCATTTTCGAAGGAAACTTGAGTTTTAGGACTCGGATTCAAGCAAGGATCGAGTAATAGTGATTCTAGGGAAGATTAGAAGCTTATTAACCGGAGGATTTAGCAAGAAACAACTCAATCAGAGGTAATCCAAGCTTTGAGTTTCGAGTTTTTGAGTTTCTAAGTTTTGAATTGGATTCTATGTTTTGATGAGTTTTTGAGTTGTTTGAAGCTTGAGTTTTGATGGTTTTAGGCTATTGGGATGTTTGGGAACTTTTTTTTGGGATTTTGATTTGTTTGGATAGGGCTATGGAGTAATTTAAAAGAGAAAAAAATGAAGGTTTTTGGCTGAGTTCCAGGTGGGGCCACGGCCCTGTTCTTGGGCGTCGCAGCCCAAGTTTAGTGAAGAAGAGAGGAGAGGTTGATGGACGTTGGGGCTGCAGCGCCTGGGAGGCAGGCCGCGGCGCGAGGTTCAGACTGAATGTAGCTGGCACCTCTGTTTGGAGGTGGGTTGTGGCTTAAGGGTATGGGGTCACGACACTTAAGGGAAGATTGGGCCAAAATTGTGTTTTAATCGTGGGAACACAAACCTAAGGCCTGAGGATCATTCCTACTACCCCGTTTAGTAGGATTCAACATCCCGGAGGCTAGGTTTTGGTCTGGGAACCTTTTATTACTTATTTTAATTATGAGATTTCATATTTGGTTATGATTCGGTGACCGCTGAGGGGCCTAAGGACATATCGTTCTCAAGGGTTGTTCTTTTATTATTTCATGCTCGAACCAGAGGTAAGAAAACAACACCTAGTATGTGACATGCATGGTTATTGATGAGGCATGTTGAGTGCTCTATTTATGGATATTGGTTGCATTATAAATGCTTGCTAGATTTTCTTACATGTGAATGGCACTGACTTATTAGTCAGAAACGACATTGGCGTTTAGTATTGGTCGTGAAGCTCTGACTTATCAGTCATGATCAGCAGTAGCACTAAGCACTGGTCGTATGGTATTGGCTTATGATTCAAGAACAGCATTAACGTGTTTAACGCATGCCGAAATGACTAGATCTAATCAACATGAGCATTAAATGCTTGACCGACCTGTTGGTCGAAGAAAACTAAAGTGCTTGTCTAGTCTAGTTATTTAGAGCCAGGGTTAAAAGGCTCAGGTGACTGAAACGTCACGTTGCTTGGGGCGCAGAACCCCAGAGAGAGAGACATATTAGTCATCTATTCAGAGAAACTTATTAGTCATCTACTCCAAAGAGACTTATTAGTCATCTACCCATAGAGACTTATTAATCATCTACCCAGAAAGACTTATTAGTCATCATCTGACTAGGGCTGCAAGCTCCAGAATCATTTATTTTTATTGTATACATGTAGTAATAAGTTTTCTTGCTGAGTCTTGGCTCACGGATGCTATGTGGTGCAGGTAAAGGGAAAGAAAAGCTCACCCAGCCTTGAGTGGAGAGCTTAGGTGGCGATGTGTACATATGTGGTCGCTTGACCTCCACGGCCAAGGTGTTTCTCAGAGGAACTAGGGTTTAACCCTATTTTTGCCACTCAGGTTGGCTGGTTGTAACTTTTATACTGTAATGACCATTTTGGATTGTAAATAACTTTGTAAACACTTTTATGGGCCCATGTACAGTTTAACGTTTTTATTAAAATATATCCATTCCTTTTGACCGAGGATTTCACCCTGGCCTGTTAATAGCACCTAGATGCACGTTTACAACCTAATGACTCACTTAGCGAGTTAAGCACTATTTAAAGTACATAGTGTAACGGTCTTGGACTAACCAGGGTGTTATAACTCAGGCTCATTCAAGAAGAAAGAAATAAGGACAAGGCTGACAACTCCGATGAGGAGCTCGAGCCTTTTGCTCCACACATATCAAACACTCCATTTTCTTATGGATTCAAGATACCCCACGTAGCACCCTTTGATGGGACCTCAGACCCATATAGCCATCTGAATACATTTAACACAATAATGCATGCTAGCAATGTTGGATACGAGCTTAGGTGCATGCTCTTTCCAACCACACTTACGAGACCAACAAAAAACTGGTTTGACAAATTCTGAAGGCATTCAATATCATCTTGGGAACACTTGACTAAGGAATTCAAGAAGTAATTCAAGGCCATGGTAGGTGTCAGACCTGAAGCCTCGACCTTAACCAATGTTAGACAACAGTCGGGAGAGTCATTAAAAAGTTACGTGGCAAGATTCAACATATAGGTGGCACGAGCTCGAAATGTTGATGACAATGGGCATCTCATGGTAGTCCAAGCTGGAGTATTGCCAGGGAGTCCCCTTTGGGACAACATGCAAAGGAAACCTGTGAGGAGTTCAATAATTGGGCTCATAGGTTCGTCAATGTAGAGGAGGCGAGGTCAGCATTAAAACTAACTCCTCATCCCATTATAACTACAACGACGAACGTCAATTCAGCCTAGACCTCGGTTATGCCCTCAACGTCGCAACCCTCAAGAGATAACCCTTCAAAGAGGAAGAAAAATGAAGGGAATTACTCAGAGGCGAATGGGGGGAAAAAGAAAAAAGGAGATAAATACTTCTTCATTTACACAGTTTATACCAAGCTTACAGATACTCGAGAGAACATTTTAATCGCAAATGAGAACCAAGTCACGTTCAGACGTCCTGATCTGATGCGAAATAAGAAGTCTAAAAGGGATACCAATATATTATGTAGATTCCATAGGGACATCGGTCATACCATTGATGAATGCAGACAACTTATGGATGGGATTGAAGGTCTGATATCGAGAGGATATGTTGGGCAATATGTTAGAAATAGGAATCTGACCCAAGCTTCGACTGGACAGAGGGCAGCTCCTACACAGCCTGCCCAACAGAATAAGGGCCCACGCGCAAGGGAGGACGACCAACCTCCCCCGATAGATGGAGATGATGTAGTAACCATTGCCGGAGGATCGCATGTCGCTGGGTCGGGCAGAAGATGGGGGAAGAATCTCCCTACGTACCTGTACACCGAGCTCCGAAACAATAGAGGGTTGAAACCCAACCCATTATTTTCACTGAATAAAACGCCTCATATGTCCTGTTCCCTCACAATGACCTTTTGGTCATCACATTCCAGCTCGCCAACAAAAGGGTGCACCAAGTCCTAATTGATAACAGGAGTTCGGTTAACATCCTTTATAAGGCCACCTTTGTAACGTCCTACTACCCAAGAACCGTTACGTTGTGTATTTTAAACAGTGCGAAACTCGCTAACCGAGTCATTTGGCCATAATCGTGTAACTAAATGTGATTAATGGTTTTGGGTTAAAGTTTTTTGTTAAAGATACAATGTTTCACTAAGATGTTTACTATATACGTTGGGATCCGAAAATATATTTTAAAGGTTAATTACAATAAAAGATTTACAACCAGCTGACCTAAGCAGCAAAATAGGGTTTAACCCTAGTTCCTCTTTAAACCCTCGGCCGTGGTGGTCGAGCAGTCGCATATGTATACATCGTCACCTAATCACTCCAACTCAAGGATGGTCCAACTTTCTTTTGCCTTTACCTGCACCACACAACACCCGTGAGCCGAAGCTCATCAAGAAAACTCAAACACATGCTTATAAGCAGATAATAACATGTCACCAAATCATAATAAGCATGCCTAGCAGTAATAACCCTATTCATGCATGCAGGCAGGTACAATTCAATAATTGTGAAGTCTTGCGCTCAGAGTAGATGACTAATAAGTCTCTCTCTCTCTGAGGTAGATGACTGATAAGTCTCTCTGAGGTAGATGACTAATAAGTCTCTCTCTCTGAATAGTTGACTAATAAGTCACTCTCTAAATAGATGATTGATAAGTCTATCTCTGTATAGATGACTGATAAGTCTATCTCTGTGTAGATGACTAATAAGTCTCTCTGAGGTAGATGACTAATAAGTCTCTCTCTCTGAATAGTTGACTAATAAGTCACTCTCTAAATAGATGACTGATAAGTCTATCTCTGTATAGATGACTGATAAGTCTATCTCTGTATAGAAGACTGATAAGTCTATCTCTGTATGGATGACTGGTAAGTCTATCTCTGGGGCTCTGCACCCTAAGCCATGTGACATTCAGTCACCTGAGCCTTTTGGCCTTGGCTCTAAGTAACTAGCCTTTTGACTAGACAAGCGCTTTAGTTTTCTTCGACCATGGGGTCGATCAAGCATATTATGCTTAGGTTGATTAGATCTAATCATTTTGGCTTGCGTTAAACACACTAATACCGCTCTTGACTCATAATTCAATACCATACGACCAGTGCTCAGTACTACTGCCGATCTTGACTGATAAGTCACAGCTTCACAATCAATACTGACACCATTGTCGTTCCCTGACTAATAAGTCAGTGCTTCCTCAATGAGGTAATGCAAACAAACATGTATCATATGTCAAATATTTAGATATAAGGCATTTATCATGCTTAATCAATAGTCAAAAGCATAATTATAATCATGCATAATTACAGAGACTCAAGCTTTGGAAAATTCCATATTTCACCTTCATGCCATGCCATAATCACATATATCGCATGCATCACATACTGGGTGCAGTTTTCTTACCTTTGGTCCAAGCACAGGTTACCAATAAATGACCCTCAAGCATGATCCTGTTTCCAAGCCCCTAGCGATAACCTAGTCACAACCATATTATAAAACCTCATAAAAAAATGAGTAAATAAATACTTCCAGACCCAAACCTAGCCTTCGGGACGTCGAATTCTACTCAGCTGGGTAGTAGGATCGATCTCAGGTCCTTAGAGTTAAGTTCCCACGATTAAAAACCAAATCTAGGCAAAAATGCCCAAGCCGGTCGCGACCTGGCCCTCAGGGTCGCGACTTGCCCCCAAGTCAAAGAGCATTTTCCTGGGCTTCAGGGTGCAGGCCGCGACTTGGCCCCTCTTGGGTTGCGGTATGCCCCCCCAGGCTTCCTCTTCTTGGCTTCTGGCTTCATCCAAGTCGCGACTTGCTAGAACAAAGTCACGACTTGACCACGAAATCAGCCATTTCCAACGATTTTTCCCACTTAAAATCCTACAAAAACCTATCCAAACATATCCAAATCCAAAAATCAAAGTTCCCAAACATCTTAATTATCCAACACCAATAAAACCCAAGCTTCAATCCATCCAAAAGTCATCAAAACTTAAAATCCAATCAAAGCTTAAAAACTTTAAAAGCTTAGAACTTAAAACTTGGATTACCTCCAATTAAGTGGTTTCCCAACTAAATCCTCCGGCTAATAAGCTTCTAATATTTCCTAGAATCGCTACACCTCAATCCTTGCTTGAATCCGAGTCCTAAAACTCGAGTTTCCTTCGAAAATGGGAACGGATGTCGAAAAGGGAACGAGAGGAAGAGAGAACGTTCTGAACGTTTTGAACGTTCTTTTATAATTCTGACAGGTTACTTCAAGCTTAAGTAACCTCAACCAAATCCTAATGCTCGGGGTCCCAAAAATCCCCCCGGGGTAAAATAATCAAAATTCCCAGAATTTCCCCCTGATCTCACTGACTCCCAATTTATCATCAAATATTTATTCCCATTACCCAATATCCCAGTAATGTGCTAAATACCCGTTAACTCACTCCAAGTCAAGTATGGATCCCGTTGTGACTTTTCAACTAGCTTGCCTCCTAGAATCGTCTCATTCTGAGTAACATTAGCATAACTAAATAATAATGAAGTACCATACACATACCACATATATGCCAAATATACCCATAACGGGCCAAATTATGAAAATTACCCAATTAAACAGAAATGGGTCCACATGCATATTTAATACACCTAAACATGCATATCAAGTCATATTATGATATAACTCACATAATCACATAATGATACACATAAATATCACATAATCACATACTTCCAAAATTTGCCATCCTGGCCCCCTAATCAAGGCCCTTAGCCTTATTAGGAAATTTGGGTCGTTACAACCTTGGAAAATATGAGACTCTTAGTTCGAGACTTGAAAGCCTATGCGATGACGTTGTACGAATTTTCAGGAGAAGGAATAGCTAGCACGGGATCTATCGAGCTCCCGGTGACCTTGGGAGACTATCCGGTCTCAGTAACCAAGATAATGGAGTTCATAGTTGTAACGTCCCAAATTTCCTAATAAGGCTTAGGGCCTTGATTAGGGGGCCAGGATGAAAAATTATGGAATTATGTGACTATATGATATTTATGTGAATCATCATGTGATTATGTAAATAATATTATAATATGACTTGATATGCATGTTTAGGCGCATTAAATATGCATGTGAGCCCATTTCTGTTTAATTGGGCAATTTTCATAATTTTGCATGTTTTGGGTATATTTGGCATATATGTGGTATGTGTGTTGTAACGCCCTGGTTACTCCAAGACCGTTACTGAGGAATTTAAACAGTGCTTAACTTGCTAAATGAGTCATTTGGTTATAAACGTTCATCTAGGTGTTATTAATAGGCCAGGGTGAAAATCTTGATTAAAAGAATGTATATATTTTATTTAAAACATTAAACTGTACATGGGCCCATAAAAGTGTTTACAATCCAAAATGGTCATTACAGTATAAAAATTACAACCCGCCGACCTAAGCGGCAAAAATAGGGTTAAACCTTAGTTCCTCTGAGAAACAGCCGTGGTGATCAAGCGGTCGCATATGTACACATCACCACCTAAGCTCTCCACTCAAGGCTGGGTGAGCTTTTCTTTCCCCTTACCTGCACCACATAGCACCCGTGAGCCAAGGCTCAGCAATAAAACTTATTACTGCATGTATGTAATATCAATAAATGATTTTGGCAATCATTCTAGGGCTTGCAGCCAGAATCAGATAGTGAGTCACACTTTGGAGCTCCGCACCCTAATCAGATAGGTGACTAATAAGTCATACTTTGAATAGATGACTAATAAGTCTATCTCTGGGGATCCTCTCCCTAAGCCATCTGACATTTCAGTCACCTGAGTCTTTTGGCCCTGGCTCTACGTAACTTGCCTCTAGACTAGACAAGCGCTTTTAGTTTTCACCGAACTTGGGGTTGGTCAAGCATTTCATGCTCATATTGATTAGATCTAATCATTTCGGCCTGTGTTAAACACATTAATGCCATTCTTGACTCTTAAGCCAATACCATACGACCAGCGCTCAGTATCACTGCTAGACTTCACTGATAAGTCACAGCTTCAGGATTAATACTAAACACCATTGTCGTTCTCTAACTAATAAGTCAGTATCATACATAGATAAGCAAAGATGTTGTGCATTTACTATGTGTTATACCCAGATTTCGAGCCATGAGGATTGTGACCTCGAAAGTTGGATTCATAATGAATGAACTCGTAAAGTCTGGAATATGTTCGAAATCTAAACAACGAGCCTGCGAAGCAGAGACGACTTCGAAGATGGTAGCGTCGAAATCCTCACGAGCTCGAAGGGTAGGCCCCGAGGTGCATCTGTTCTCTGGGATGACCTCGGATCAGGGGCTCTGAGCCTGACGCGCGTACGAGCTCGAAGTCATGTGGCCTCGGGAGATTTTATAGTTCGAAAGCCAATAGGAAACCTGAGGGAATATGGCCTTGGTGATATAGGATAATAACTTGGAATATCCTAATGAGTCATCTATAAAAGACGCGGTCTACATTTATTACTGTAAATCCCCTATAATCAAGGGATATTATTTGATCAGTTATACGCCCCCTGGTCTTCAGGGGACGTTTCCTTTTATATCGGATTACAGGCATTTAATGCCATTTAATTTATTTGCATATAAAGAGTAACTACCCGAAATATGTGGGATAGTATTCTGAAATCTTCTCTATAAATAGAGATGTCATGCACCATTGTAAAGGGAGGAATTTTTGTGATCTTGAGAGAAAACTCTGAAGAATTCATCCTTGAAGAATTTTCAGATATCATCTTGAGTTTAATAACAAAGACTCGTGGACTAGGCAGATTTAACTGCTGAACCACGTAAAAAATCGTGTTTGTATTATCATATTTTTATTGGTCATTACTGATTATTGTTTACGTGCTCTTCTTTCACTGTTGACGAAAAACGGCGTCAACAGTTTGGTGCTTTCATTGAGAGCCTTAAGCATTCATCCCTGAGTAAGTCATGGCCACTAATAATCAGAACGCTCCTGAAGAGAATTACCCAAGACGTCCTGGGAACCAATGGAAAACCCAGATGTCGAAGAGAGAAGTGGATCTTCCGATTCTCGGGGACCACCTGCTCCACCAAGGGATGAGGATATGTATTACAATCCTGAGCGGTATGTTCCCATTGTGGAACTTGAGAACCGACAACTGAAACAGCAGCTGGCAGAGGCCAACAAACGGAATGAAGAGTTGGCAAGGATAGCCGCTGAGGCGCAGGTGGCTCAGCCCCCGCCTCCGTGTGAAAACCAAGCCCCTCCTCCAAGGGACGTACACGTTCCTCCCCGTAGACCCCGTGGGCGCCCACGGAAAGATGCTGCCACGAGAAGGCCGGCTCAACCTCTGGCACCAGCAGAACCATCCGCTCCCCCTAGGCCCCAGAGAAGTACTCGGGCTAGGGCCCCGGTTAATCCACCTATGGAAGTACCTGCAGGAACTGAGAACAACCGAGCCCCTGCAGAGGCTCGGACTCAAATCCCTGGGAGCGCACCAAATGCAACCAACCCATCTCGGGTAAACTCCGGACCGTCTAGGACGTGAAATGGATGGTAGCCACCGTCACCTATACGGTTCCCTCCATCACCAATAAGATATCCTTCGCCCCCTCGCAGGAATGCTCAACCAATTCGAGATCAGGGCGAAAGGCGTGCGGGAGGGAGACAAGGAAATGGGGAAGCTTTCTAGGAGCGGAGAGGCGCCCCATCAGAAAGAAGTCAAACATCCCGATCTCGCACGGCGGAGACGAGGCGGCATGGAAGAAATCCATCTCGAAATAACTATGCTACGAGTTTTACCAGCAACAACTCTGGAAATACCAGGTCGGTCAGCATGCATGACCGAGGTCGTAAGAATACTGGAAGCCGCAGAAATCGCCCCGACCTACGAGAACACCTGAATCAGAGTCGGGGTAATGTTGACCCGATAAATCCGGACCTGAGGGATCGCTTGAATGGGCGTAAAGATCCCTTACGGAGGCGCGAACCTGGAATTGTGATCGATGATAACCGATTCCAGACAATACCTCTCGCGGACCCAGTTCAAGAAAGAATTGATCAGCTTGAAAAGGCCTTTAGGCTTTCGAAAAACGAGCAAGAGCACGATCGATATGAAGACCCTGACGAGGAGCTCGAACCGTTTGCTCCCCATATTTCCAACACTCCATTTCCCCAAGGGTTTCGGATCCCCCACGTCCCAACGTTTGAAGGAAAGACTGACCCGTACAGTCATCTGAGTACGTTCAACACCATAATGAGAGCCAGTAACGTGGGTTACGAGCTCAGATGCATGTTGTTTCCATCATCGTTGATGGGACCAGCCAAAATTTGGTTCGAAAAATATAAGAGACACTCAATAACTTCTTGGGAGCAGCTGTCTAAAGACTTTAAGAAGCAGTTCAGAGCCATGATGGGGGTTAAACCAGAGGCATCAACCCTAACTAACGTTCGGCAACAACCGGGCGAAACGTTAAAAAGTTACCTAACAAGGTTTAATCTGGAAGTCGCCCGAGCTCGGAACGTAGATGACAGTGGACACCTAATGGCTGTCCAAGCTGGAGTAATGCCAGGGAGTGCCCTCTGGGACGATATGCAAAGAAAATCGGTGAGGTCCATAACCGAGTTTAACAGACGGGCGCAGAGGTTTGTCAATGTAGAGGAAGCGAGGTCGACACTTAATGTGACTTCCCAGCCCGAAACTACAACGATAAACGTCAACTCTGCCTCAACCTCGGCGGATCCAGCAGCTGCAAAGCCCATTGTGGAAAACCCCTCCAAGAGGAAAAAGAACGAAGGGAGTAACCCCGAAGCCAAGGGAGGAAATAAAAAGAAAGGGGAGAGATATTTCTCCGTGTACAGAGTGTACACCGAGCTCAACGAGTCTCGGGAGAACATATACCTGGCCAATGAAAACCAGGTCCCCTTTAGGCGTCCGGACCCGATGAGAAATCAAAAGTCTAAGAGGGACTCCAGTAAGTATTGCCGATTTCACAGAGACACCGGACATACTACCGATGAATGTCGACAGCTGAAAGACGAGATCGAAGGATTGATCTCGAGAGGCTACTTCAGACAATATATCAAGAACCAGAGTACTAGTCAGGCGGCCGCGAGCCAGAAAGTAGCCGCGCCTCCACCCGCACAAAACAATAATTCTCGAGCTCGGGAAGAAGAAAGGCCCGCGCCGATAGATGGAGAGGATGTAATAACCATCTCGGGAGGGCCTCATCCTGCAGGAATGGGCAGGAATGCCCAAAAGAGATACGTGAACGAGCTGAAAACTGGGGATGGGTCCCCCTATGAACCCGAACCTAGGGCTCCAAAAAGCCAGAGGATTGAAACACAACCAATAACCTTCACTGAGGAAGACGCGTCTCATGTCCAGTTTCCTCACCATGACCCGCTGGTCATCACTCTTCAGCTGGCCAATAAAAGGGTCCACCGAGTTCTCGTAGACAATGGGAGCTCAGTCAACATTCTCTATAAAGCAACCCTTGAGAAGATGTGACTCTCCCTTTGCGACCTGAAAGCATGTGCAACTACTTTATACGGTTTTTCAGGAGAAGGGACCGCCTGCATGGGATCCATCGAGCTCCCTGTAACCTTGGGAGGATACCCAGTCTCGGCAACCAAGATGATGGAGTTCGTGGTAGTAGATCTACCATCAACATACAATGTGCAGCTCGGGAGACCCACCCTGGTCGGGCTGGGGGCAGTATCATCAGTAAGGCATCTGGCCCTTAAGTTCCCGACCCCTAGCGGCATCGGAACATTAAAGGGAGATCAATTGGCTGGGAGGGAATGCTACAGCATTTCCCTGAGAGGAAAGAAACAAACGAGCGCACAAACACTCGTCATTGTTCAAAGTAAAGACGGGACGGTCTTAGAAATTGATGAAGAGATCGATCCAAGGGTTGAGGAGAAAGCTGACCTCGAACCCTTAGAAGAGCTCGAAGAAATTCAGCTCGAGAAAGTCGATCCCTTGAAAAAGGTGAAGGTTGGAAAACACCTCCGAGATGAGACAAAATAACAACTAATTTGCTTTTTGGAGAAGAACCAGGATGTCTTCGCGTGGTCGCACTCAGACATGGTGGGAATAAGTCCGAATATAGCAAGCCACACACTAAATATAGACAAAAGCTTCCCTCCGAAGCAACAAAAGCAAAGACAGCTGGATGAAGATAGAAAGAAGGCACTAAAGGATGAGGTTGACAGGTTGAAGGCAAATCGATTCATTAGGGATGCCTTTTACCCTGACTGGGTAGCCAATCCGGTGTTGGTCCCAAAACCCAATGGGACGTGGCGGACCTGTATTGACTATTCAGACCTCAACAAAGCTTGCCCGAAAGACTGTTTTCCGTTACCAAGGATTGACCAGCTCGTGGATGCCACAGCAGGGCATGGCCTGATGTCCTTCATGGATGCCTATTCTAGATATAACCAGATTCCCATGCATGCCCCCGACCAAGAACATACGAGCTTCATAACAGATAAGGGTCTATACTGTTATAATGTCATGCCATTCGGGCTTAAAAATGTTGGGGCCACATACCAGCGGCTCGTGAACATGATGTTTTCAGAACAGATAGGCAACAACATGGAGGTTTATGTTGACGACATGATTTTCAAGTCTCAACTTAACGATAACCATGTTGATGACCTCGAAGAGTGCTTTGGCGTGCTCCGAAAGTATAACATGAAACTGAATCCTCAGAAGTGCACTTTCGGGGTATCATCAGGAAAATTCTTGGGCTTTATCGTAAACGCTCGTGGAATAGAAGCTAACCCCGACAAGATCAGGGCCCTAATTGACATGCCCTCACCTCGAAGACATAAGGATGTCCAAAGTTTGGCCGGTAGGATGGCGGCCCTAAGTAGGTTTATTTCGAAATCTACGGACCGTTGTCTCCCATTTTTCAACCTTTTGAGGGGAGGAAAGAAATTTGAATGGACAGAGGAGTGCGAGCTGGCATTCCATGAACTTAAAAAGCACATCGCCGAACCCCCCATCTTATCAAAACCTAAAACGGGAGAAATACTGTACCTATACCTTTCCACCACCGAACACGCAATAAGCGCAGTACTCGTTCGAGAAGAAGAGAAGGTACAAAGACCCGTTTACTACATCAGTAAAAGATTACTGGGGGCAGAGTCAAGATACCCCCTGATGGAGAAGCTGGCGCTTAGTCTAATTCACTCGTCTCGTAAACTCCGCCCCTACTTTTAGGCGCATCCCATCCATGTGCTGACTGATCAACCACTTAGGCAAGTCTTGTCTAAACCTGAAGCTTCAGGTCGACTCCTTAAATGGGCTGTTGAGCTCGGACAGTTCGAGATCACCTACCACCCGAGGACGACCATTAGGGCACAGGCGTTGGCGGACTTTATGGAACTTTATAGTGGAATGTACCGGTATGACCAACGACGAAGTCATAATCCCGGCCCACGAGCTGTGGAAACTATACGACGATGGCTCATCCAATGAAAATGGATTGGGGGCAGGAATCATTTTGATTACCCCCGCAGGAAGCAGATTTCATTCTGCCTTGAGGTTCAACTTCAAGGCGTTGAATAATGAAGCCGAATATGAGGCTTTGCTGGCGGGGCTTCGTATAGCCAAGGAGCTCAAAGCTAAAGCAATACATTGCCACAGCGACTCCCAACTCATGGTTAACCAAATCCTAGGAGAATACCAGGCTCGTGGCACGAGAATGGCAGCTTATTTGGAGAAGGCAAAATCCGCATTGGAGTGTTTCGAATTTTATACAATCGAACAGGTTCCCCGAGAGCGGAACTCAAATGCAGATGCCTTAGCTCGGCTCGCCACCTCCGCTGAAAATGAAGAACTGAACGTTGTGCCCATAGAACACCTATCGGCACCTAGCATTAACGAGCCAGAGGAGGAAGATGTGTGTATGATCGAAACAGAGCCTACCTAGATGACCCCAATAGTTGAATATCTCGAGAACAGAGTCCTTCCAAAAGATCGGAACTAGGCTCGAAAGTTAATGTATCAACTTCCCCGTTACACCATTTTGGACGGAAAGCTATACAGAAGGGGATATTCCATGCCATTACTTCGGTGCGTGACTCCACCCGAAGCTAAGAAGATCGTTGAAGAAATTCATGAAGGGTTCTGCGAAGATCACACTGGGGGGCATAGCCTATCCAAGAAGATCATACGCCAAGGATATTTCTGGCCTACTATTAAAACGGATTCTTTCGAATACGTGAAGAAATGCGACAAATGCCAGAGATTCGCCACGATTCCCCGAGCTCCACCATCCGAGTTGACCATGTTGACTTCCCCATGGCCTTTCGCGGTATGGGGAATCGACCTCATAGGCTCCCTCCCCACTGGCAAAGGCGAAGTAAAATATGCTGTAGTCGCCGTGGATTACTTCACAAAGTGGACAGAGGCTGAACCATTGGCAACAATAACTTCAAAAAAGATCCTTGATTTTGTGGTAAAAAACATCGTATGCCGATATGGGGTGTCGAGGAAGATTGTATCCGACAACGGAACCCAGTTCGATTGCGACTTGTTCACCAACTTTTGTGAAAAGAACGGCATAATAAAGAGTTTCTCGTCAATAGCTCATCCTCAGGCGAATGGCCAGGTCGAGGTTGTGAACAAAACTCTCAAGAGTTCTCTAAAGAAGAAGTTGGAGGAGGTGAAGGGACGATGGCCCGAAGAATTGCCCCAAGTCCTATGGGGATATAGAACCACAGCTCGAACATCAACGGGGCATACCCCGTTCTCTCTAGCATACGGTTGCGAGGCAATGTTGCCTATTGAGGTCGAAATCCCAACAATCTGAACTCAGATTTACGACCAAAATTCAAACCACACTCAGCTCGAGGAAACCTTAGACTTGATTGAAGAAAAGAGAGAAGAAGCTCAGTTGAGAAACGTTGCCTACCAGCAACGAGCTACTAGGTATTTCAACAAGAGGGTTCGAGATCGAAAGTTTAGAATGGGAGATCTGGTGTTGAGACGCGTATTTTTAGAAACACGAGATCTGGCAGCTGGTGTGCTCGGGCCGAATTGGGAAGGGCCATATCAGATAGAGTCAGTCATCCGGCCCGGTGTTTACAAGCTAGCAAGATTGGATGGGAGCCTGGTACCGCGAGCATGGAATGGTGAACACCTAAGACCTTACTACCAGTAGTATAGGAAAAGTGTTGCCTGTAACCATGATTTTCTATCTGCATTAATTTTGTTGCTTTTGAATTTCATCAAATAAAGATCTATTTCGTTCAATATGTTATCTCTTTTTATTTTTGCAATCTCTCTTAATTTAATAACCTATGGTCACACTCATAGGATATTAAGGGGGCATTATGGGTATATACACCATTAGCTTAAAAAATAAAATAAGATGCACGAAAAACATAAAAGTATTTGGATGTAACGAGATACGCGAACTTAGATAGTTTGGACATAACCGAATTATCAAAAATAAAAGTATTTGGATGTAACCAGATACGCGAACTTAGATAGTTTGGACATAACCGAATTATCAAAAACAAAAGTATTTGGATGTAACCAGATACGCGAGCTTAGATAGTTTGGACATAACCGAATTATCAAAAACATAAGTATTTGGATATAACCAGATACGCGAGCCTAGATAGTTTGGACAACCAAACTATCAAAAGATAATAACGTTTGGATTTAACCAAATGAGCAAACTTAACAGGTTTGGAGCAAACCAGCTAAAACTAATCGACGATAAGTAGGAACCTAAACCTACTTCGAGATAAGTCGAGATCGAGGCTGGAATATCTTAAAGGAAAATAGTTTCGAACTCATAACCTTGGAGTAATAACCGAGGACAAGAAAAAGCAACTAAGCAATAAGATATAACTAAACCATTCATATTACATACCATACAAGTACTTTCAGGTTCATGGTAAAAGTAATATCCGACCTTGATGAATAACGAGATCGGAAGCGGATAATTCGAGCAAGCGATGCATGAATGCATCGAGTCTCGAGCCTAAATCCAAACTATGTTTGTATGAATAAATAAACATAAATGATTCATCAATATAAAATGTGCAAAATATTTCGAGCCAAGAAATGTAAAGCATATATAAGTCAATATAAAAAGAAATTGTATCAGCCATGTGGGCATAAATTAAAGTAATTACAAAAATAAGGGGACACAGCCCCAAGGTAAGATTTCCCCGAGATCAGATTCAAGAAGGAGGAGTCTCCTTGGCCTTCTCAGCATCAGTAGCACTGGACCCCTCAGGACGAATAGCATGACTATCCTCCTGAGCACCTTTAGAGGCGGCCTCCCGAGCAGCCTCTTCTGCCTTGAGCTGAGCATTCCACTTATCCAGAAGCTTCGCCTCAAGAAGACCTAAGAAGCTGGTATCCAGGTCTTCGTTGTTGGCCCACATTCTGTACATGGCTGAGTCAACCGCCTGGTCCCTTCTTCTCCTTATATTCAGCAAGGAGACGAGCCTTCTCGCCCTCAATTATGTCAAAGGTAGCGGCCTGATCTTCTTTGAGCTTTTTGTTAGCCTCTTGGAGCCGAGCATTCTTCTTCTCGAGCTCTGCGAGCCTGGCATTCTCTTTCTCGAGCTCCGCGAGCCTAGTATTCAGCCTCTCAAGCTCGGATGCTTTGGCCTTAAGCTCCTCGGCTCCTGCCTCAAGTTTCTCATTTGTTGCCTTTAGTTCATCACTCGCCTTGAGTTGAAGATCCTTCGCCTCCTGAGCATAAGACTTGCTCGAGTGGATCTCGTTATTCAACCTATAGTTGAGCTGGGCAGTAAAGGTAAGAGACTGGCAAAAGAAAAAACCGTCATTAATGCCAGGACTGTGTAAATATAACTAAGAAGTAGAAGAAAACTTACCGCGGCAGCGAGCTCAATACTCTTCTCATAGAGAGCAGTGCAATCTCGAGCGTTGTTCAGGTATTGCCATTGAGGAGCTTCGAGACTACTGAAGCTCTGGCCGACTCGGGACATGACATCTGAGCACAACATAGACCCATGGGATCCAGCCGCGTTGTCAATTACATACTCATCGACATGAGTAGAAACTGATAGCTTCTGAGTTCGAGAAGTAGAAGGCTTTCTAGGAGCTGGACCAAAGGATGGCTGGACCACTGTAGGAAGTTGAGGCTCGGCCGTTGTGGAGGCACCAACCTGCAAGGTCGGCGCTGCTGTGGGAGCACCAACCTAGGAAGTCGTCGTCGTGACGGAGCTCGTAACAGGCGGAGCAGGAGGAGTTTTTTCGGACCTCCTAGGGACTTTGGTGGGCCGATCCACCTTTCGCGACCCCGCCCTGGGACTCTTGCTCCTCTTGGCACCACCACTTTCGATGATGTTGTCAAGGTCGGAATCCATCTTGTCTGCACAAGTCACGACACAAGGTGAATCATAACAAAAAGAAGGAATAGTATATAAAGTGATTCAGTATCGCACAAATATACAAAGCAATGACAGAAGAAATCTAACTGGAACTCTCCCCCGAGCTCGAGCTCGGGGACCATGAGATTCCCCCATCTTCAGAAGAGGCGAGGGGAGTACCTTCCCTATAGGTGGACGTCAACCTCGAAAGGGCCCTATAATCATTGGTCCCATATTGGACGACTATCCCGTCCCACACCTCGTTCAGACTGTACATGGTGTCATACTTCCCGAGCCAACTATCAAACCTATGAACTCGGTCGTCTACCCAAGTCCATATGTAGAAGTGGTCTCTATCATCCGGGCATAAAACTAACCTATCGGGTTTATGTTTTAGTAAGGTGGGGGACCACATTCTCGAGCTAAGGATGACTTTACCTTCTCCATCCGAGTCTGAGCTCGAGGCTTCATCATTAGCCTCGTTCCTCGATGGCGGACTCCTTCGGCGAGCTGGAGGTGGAGGCCTCACCACTCTCCTCGGAGGGAGGATGCCTATGGGCAAAGGCACCTGCTCCCAATGATCATACTTGTTATTGGACCAGTCTGAGGTGGACTGGCCATCTCCCAAAAGCCCGCAAGCTCGGAGCTTACTCTCATGTAAGAGGTACGAGAGAGACCTCCGGCCGTAAGGGAGTTGGAGCAGAGTCTCTCTATGCTCCTTCATGGCGTCATCGGGTATAGGGCGGTGAAAATTGGCTGGAAAATAAGACACATTGCAACTAAGTACGAACCTACAAATAAGAGCCCGAGCACAGAGATAAAGAAGGTTGGAATACTTACGAATCCGCTTGAATGAGTAGCATCGAGACGGGGACAGGCCATCTGTCCAGAAGAAGGATTTTTTGAAATCAGGTGGATGATTAGGGAGATCCTCAAACACCTTTTTCTCTTTGGGATAGCTCGAAAGGTAGTAAAAGCCATCTCCTCCCCGAGCTCGGGAGGGATTACTTTTCAGACAGAATAGATATAAAATCTCCTGCGGCGAAGGTCCTTCCCACTTCAGCTCGTGGTATAGCGACCTCAGGGCAGACAGAACCCTATACGAATTGGTGTTGAGCTAGAACGGAGCCAACCCAACAAAATCTGTGAAGTCCTTGAAAAAAGACTTCAAAGGCAATAACGCTCCTGCCTTCATGTGTTCCTGACTCCATGCCGCGTACCTCAGCCTGTTGTCAGGGTTTCCAGTCCCTGGGGCATAGCAGCTACGTTCGCTAGTGGTCGGAGCTCGACATCTCAAGGAGCTTGACAACCTGAGGCCATGGAAGGCCAGAATATCAGTTATCTGATTTATGGAGGTAACCGAGCTCCAATAGTGCTCGGCCTCGAAGATTTCTCTCCTCGATTGCGAGGTAGAAGGCTCCCCCATGAGTGAAAATTGGAGCTCTCCCGGGCTGTACGCAACGGTCACCGTCAATTTAGGGTCGAGTGGGATCGGCCTGGGCCCTGAGTTGGATTCTGGATAAATAGCCTCTCTAAGGATCCTCCTTTTCTTCTCTATGACCTCGTCAATTTGGCGGCGATAATGAGCTCGAATATCCTCCTGTTCGCGCGCGAGGTCGTACTCGCGAATTTGACGTTGATTCCGAGCAAACAGCGACTCTGGGCTCGGGGTTTTGGGAGAGTAAGGGATTTCCAGCAACGACCCCCACCGTCTTTCCAAATTCTATGACATCTAGCGAGAAATAAAAAATGGTGAGGGCCATGCATGCAAAAGTCCAAGAATTACGAGCTTGACAAGACAAGCTCGGAGTTTAAGAACAAAACGAGCTCAATATTAAGACCCTATTAAAGAGTCAGAACGTGAATTCTACGGGAAAAAGGAGGAGAGTGGACATAACTTTTTGAAAATCCCGAAATATCAGGGAAAAGAGGTGGCAGTTATTCAGAAAAGGTAACATTGGGTATCGTGCATTCTTTAAAACCAAGATTTTGCACCCAAATATCTTGGTGTGCAAGATACATCTTTTAAATTTTGCAAACCCAGAAAAAAAGAGATCATGTTTGGGTTTGTTCTACATATAACTGGATTTAGAACCAGTAATGGGAAAACCTAAATCTAAATACCTATTGGTCGAAGCATCCTAGAATATCAAACTGCGAAATAAATTAGTGCATTCCCATGAACAAAAATAGCAAAGCCGGAAACTGATAAATATATATATATAAATATCAGATACTTACACAATAATGGCGATTGCAGAGAAATCGGTGATTGAAGGAGAGGCTGCAGGTATGAGCTTACGGTCTCGAGTAGACTGACGGTCCTCTGTTTCTTCGGCTGAGAAAACATGCACAAGCAAGAAGTTCCCAGGGAGAGTTTTCTGGTTTTGTTTTTGTTCTTTCCTTTGATGAACGGAAAATAGAAGGAAGACAAAGAATGGGGTCTTATATATAGACGGTAAAAGGGGATTAATCTGGGGCATTGAATAAAATCCTTGCAAGATCCAACGGATAGGGATTACTATTATGATGGTACCATAAAGGTGGCAGACGAATGATCATGGGCAGATTTCCAAGGTACTCGAGTACCCTGAATAAGCAACACCCAACTGACACGTGTTCATTCTCAAGTATGTGATGGTACGATTCCCGAAGAAGGTAGTTCAAAAGTTTCCTTCTCATAGGATTCGAACAAATACTTTTGAGGGGGCAAGATGTTATACCCAGATTTCGAGCCATGAGGATTGTGACCTCGAAAGTTGGATTCATAATGAATGAACTCGTAAAGTCTGGAATATGTTCGAAATCTAAACAATGAGCCTGCGAAGCAGAGACGACTTCGAAGATGGTAGCGTCGAAATCCTCACGAGCTCGAAGGGTAGGCCCCGAGGTGCATCTGTTCTCTGGGATGACCTCGGATCAGGGGCTTCGAGCCTAACGCGCGTACGAGCTCGAAGTCATGTGGCCTCGGGAGATGTTATAGTTCGAAAGCCAATAGGAAACCTGGGGGAATAGGGCCTTGGTGATATAGGATAATAACTTGGAATATCCTAATGAGTCATCTATAAGAGCAGCGGTCTACATTTATTACTGTAAATCCCCTACAATCAAGGGATATTATTTGATCAGTTATACGCCCCCTGGTCTTCAGGGGACGTTTCCTTTTATATCGGATTACAGGCATTTAATGCCATTTAATTTATTTGCATATAAAGAGTAACTACTCGAAATATGTGGGATAGTATTCTGAAATCTTCTCTATAAATAGAGATGCCATGCACCATTGTAAAGGGAGGAATTTTTGTGATCTTGAGAGAAAACTCTGAAGAATTCATCCTTGAAGAATTTTCAGGGATCATCTTGAGTTTAATAACAAAGACTTGTGGACTAGGCAGATTTAACTGCTGAACCACATAAAAAATCGTGTTTGTATTATCATATTTTTATTGCCCATTATTGATTATTGTTTACGTGCTCTTCTTTCACTGTTGACGAAAAACGGCATCAACACTATGCAATCAATGTCCATATATAGAGCACTCAACATGCTTCATCAATAACCTTGCATGTCACATACTGGGTGCAGTTTTCTTACCTCTGGTTCGAGCGTGAAATAATAAAAGAACGACCTTTGAGAACGATCGGTTCTTAAGTCCCTTAGTGGTCACCTAGTCATAACCAAATATGAAATCCCATCAATAAAATAAATAAATAAAAGGTTCATGTTCTAAAACCTCGCTCCCAGGACCTTGAATCCTACTAAAATGGTTAGTAGATTCGATCCCGAGCCTTAAGAAATGAAGCCCCGAGTCTAAACCCTTGAAAAACCTCTCTTGGCACAAAAAGGAGGGGCGGGCCGCGACCTGGCCTAATGAGTCACGGCGCGCCCCCAAGACAGAGAGCTTTTGTTTGGGCTACCAGGGGCCTGCCACGACTTGGCTTAGTGGGTCGTGGTGCGCCTGCTTAACAGATCCCAGGGAAGACTCTAGCCTGGGTCCAAGTCGCGACTTGCATGAACTCGATCGCAACTTGACCCAGCAAACCCAGCTCCCCTGCCCATTTTCTCAATTCAAACCTGCCTAAACCTTCATCAATTAAATCCCAAAGTCACACCCAAGCATCACCACAACACAACCAACATGTAAACAACAAAACCCAAGCTTTGAACCATTCAAAACCACACCAAATAACCACTTCAACAATAAAAACTTTCAAACTTTAAACTATCCTAAAAACAGAGAAAAATCTAAAAACTATGGCTGGAAATCTTACCTTAAACACAGGTTTGAATCCCCTTCAATGGCTGATCACTAGCCTAAACCCTCAAGCTTGAATTTCCCTAGCTGAATCCTCAAGTTAAGCTTCAACATTCCAAAGGAAAAGAGAGAAAGAGAGATCATCGAGAGGTGGAAGAAAGGTACTCTGTTTTGGCTGCCTAAACCTTTTACAACCAGCCATCTAACTTAAGCATATCCCATGGTCAAAAGACCAAAATGCCCCTAAGCCCGTTTAATTCCTTTACAACCACCCAAGGGCAAAACAGTCATTTCCCACTTATCCCGCTAATCATAATTAACGTCCTCCAATTCCTATTATTCCCAATATTCTCAAATAATAATTAAATCATAACCCATTACCCATTCATTATCGGTAATGTACTAAGCATAAAATTACCCCCAGACTTACCCCGAGCCTGGAAATTTACCCCGTTATGCCAAACCGCCAACTTGCGTTCTAAGATCGTCTCATGTCGAATAGCCCAAACATATCCACATTATAATGTGGTCTCATCCATAAATCATAAACATGCACATAAATATACATATACATATATGCAATTATCATCATATAATAATGCATTTAATCACGTAATTGCATAATAAATCAATTATGGCCCTCCTGGCCCCCTAATCCAAGCATTAAGACACATTAGGGAATTTAGGACATTACATGTGTGGTACTACATTATTATATGGTTATGTTTGGGTTACTCGACACAAGACGATCCTAGGGAGCAAGCTAGTGGGAAAGTCATAACGGGACCCAGACTTGACTCAGAGTCAGTCAAGGGGTATTTTGGGTATTTAGCACATTACCGGGATATTGGGTAATGAGAATAAATAGTTGATGATAAATTGGGAGTTAGTGAGATTAGGAGGGAATTCTGGGAATTTTGACTATTTTACCTCGTGGGGAGTTTTCGGGACCCCGAGCATTAGGATTTGCTTGAGGTTACTTAAGCTTGAAGTAACCTGTCAGAAAGATAAAAAGAACGTTCTCACACCCGTTCACATTTTTGAAGGAAACTCGAGGAATAACGATTCTAGGGAAGATTAAAAGCTTATTATCCGGAGGATTTAGTTGGGAAACGACTTAATCGGAGGTAATCCAAGTTTTAAGTTCTAAGTTCTTAAGCTTCGATTGGATTTTATGTTTTGATGGTTTAAGACCTGGGTTTTATTGGTTTGGAGAAATTAGGATGTTTGGGAACTTTGATTTTGGGATTTGGATGTGTTTGGATAGGGTTTTGGAGGATTTTAAATGAGAAAAGTCGTAGGAAATGGCTGGTTTCGTGGTCAAGTCGCGACCTTGTTCTAGCAAGTCGCGACATGGATGAACTAGGAGCCAGGAGGAGGTTGCCTGGAGGGCATGCTGCGACCCAAGAGGGGCCAAGTCACGGCCCGCACCCTGAAGCCCAGGCAGAGGCTCTCTAACATGGGGGCAAGTCGCGACCCTTAGGGCCAAGTTGCGACCAGCCTGTGCATTTTTCCCTGATTTGGTTTTTAGTCGTGGGAAATTAACTCTAAGGGCTTGGGATCGGTCCTACTACCCAGTTGAGTAGGATTCAACGTCTCAGAGGCTAGGATTTGATCTAGAAGTTTATATGTACTCATTTTTGATGGGGTTTTATATTATGGTTGTGAGTAGGTTATCACTAGGGGCTTGGAAACAGGATCGTGCTTAAGGGTCGTTTATTGGTAACCTGTGCTTGGACCAAAGGTAAGAAAACTACACCCAGTAGGTGATGCATGTGATACATGTGATTAGGGCATGACATGAATATTGAATATGGAATTGATCAGAACTTGAGTCTCTGTAAATGTGCATGATCATAATTATGCTGGTGATTGTTGAGAAAGCATGCTGAATGCCCTATATTTGGATATTTGACATATGATATATGACTGGTTGCATTGCTTACTTGTAAGTGGCACTGACTTATTAGTCAGAAACGACATTGGTGTTAGTACTGGTCATGAAGTCTTGACTTATTAGTCATGATCGATGATAGTACTGAGCACTGGTCATATGGCATTGACCTACAAGTCAAGAGCAGCATTAGCGTATTGAACAAGGAGCCAAAATGATTAGATATAATCAATATGAGCATTAAATGCTTGACCGACCTTAAGGTCGAAGAAAACTAAAAGTGCTTGTCTGGTCTAAAGGCTAGTTACTTAGAGCCAAGGCCAAAAGGCTCAGGTGACTGAAACGTCACATGGCTTAGGCAGCAGATCCCAGAGATGGACTCATTAGTCATCTATTCAAGGAGTGGATCCCCAAAGATGGACTCATTAGTCATCTATTCAGGGAGCAGATCCTTAAGGATATACTCATTAGTCATCTATTCAGGGAGCAGATCCCCAGATTGAATTGACAGTCATCTATATAGGGCACAGGGCCCCATAATCATTTATTTGGACTTGCTTACATGTATGAGTAGGGGTATTACTGCTAGGCATGCTTATTATGATTTAGTGACATGTTATTACCTGTTTATGAGCATGTTGAGTTTCTTGTTGAGCCCCGGCTCATGAGTGCTATGTGGTGCAGGTAAAGGCAAAAGAAAGCTGGACCATCCTTGAGTTGGAGAGCTTAGGTGACGATGTGTACATATGCAGCTACTCGACCACCATGACTGTGGGTTTAAAGAAGAACTAGGGTTAAACCTTATTTTGCCGCTTAGGTTGGCTGGTTGTAAATCTTTTGTTGTAATTAACCTTTAAAATATATTTTTGGGATCCCAATGTATATAGTAAACATTTTAGTGAAATGTTGTGTCTTTGACCAAAAATTTTAACCCTAAACCATTAATCACACTTAGTTACACGATTATGGCCAAATGACTTGGTTAGCGAGTTTAGCATTGTTTAAAATACACAACGTAACAGTCCCTGGGTAGTAGGGCGTTACAACTTGGTATCAGAGCGAGCCAAGGTTAAGGGTTTCTATAGACAAGCTGGGCATGTACACTCGTCACTAAAGACAAGCTTCACTCATGGTATGGTAACTATTTATGTGGATATGTGCTTAACTGCTTAAATAGAATGTAAATGATTTAACTGTACACCTTATTAGGGAGCATGAGATTTTGATAGAGCCTGATTCTTGATTATTGATATGGTTATATTATTACCTGCTCATTGAATATATAAATGTGTTATTTGTATGCTGGAGTTGAAATCATGGTATGTATGTTGGAAGAGTATGGGTTATGATTGAGTATGAATGTTGTGGGTGTGTTTTTAGCACCAAAGTGGTATATGAATGTGGTGTTATGTGATTGTTCCTGTGGGGGAAGTCTTTTGAATATGCTCATCATGGTTAATGGATCAAGTTATTAGCTGTAGACTAATCAGAGTGTATGTATCCAAGGCAGTTAATGAGACATGGGGTGGTTATACCGAGGCTGGGAATTACAGCCAAGGTTTGAGTTCTTCACATGCCCCTCAGAATTTGCAGCAGGTGTTTATAGATATGAAATTAAGATTGCAGAGGCAAGAGGAAGAGATTAGGTGTTTAAAACAACAACATGTTCTGTCAGGAAACACCTCTTCCTTTGTTATGCCAGGAGTGGCACCAGTATTGGCTCAACTTAGGGTTGAGAACAGGTGGAAATTTCTTTGTGGAAGATTCCAGGAATATTACCCTCCAGTTTTTTAGGGAGGCCGAGATCCATTCAAAGCTGAGCAATAGATGAGCATGATCAGTTCCATCCTCGATAGTATGCGGGTGGTAGGTCACGATAAGGTGATCTGTGATACATGTGTATTGCGGGATGATGCCCGGACTTGGTGGGAAGTAGTATCCCAGACACGAGATACAACTGTGAAGGACTGGAAAGAATTTAGGCAACTCTTTAGTGAAAGATATTACTGTGATGCAGTCAAGACTGCTAAGATGGATGAGTTTCTGAACCTAGTTCAGGGAAATGCAACGGTAACTGAGTATGTTAATAGATTCGATGGGTTGGCCAAGTTTGCTTTTGATATGGTACCCACGGATGTAGCTCAGAAGGAAAGGTTTATCCAGGGATTGAATCCCAGAATAGCTTAGGGCGTTAGAGTTACCCCAGTGCATGAAATCTCTACCTACGCTCAGGGGGTAGGGAAGGCTCTTGCTGTTGAGAGCCCAGGAAATGACATTGAGAAGGAGAGTGTCAGAGAGCACGGAGCTTAGACAGTGATACCTCCGTTTATTGGATCAGACAAGGACAAGGATTGGAAAGTTTACCCAGAATGCA
This sequence comes from Humulus lupulus, assembly GCF_963169125.1. Taxonomy (NCBI): domain Eukaryota; kingdom Viridiplantae; phylum Streptophyta; class Magnoliopsida; order Rosales; family Cannabaceae; genus Humulus; species Humulus lupulus. The sequence goes on from NC_084793.1 coordinate 18,977,675, forward strand.
CTCGATGCAAGAGGCATCATTTGGGAGAATGCCGAGCAAGGGCATGTTTCTTGTGTAGGATATTTGGGCACTGTAAGAGGAATTGCCCAAGGCGAAGGAAGGATGAGCAAAAAGGGGTGGACAGCTCGACTCCAGCTCGAGTGTTTGCTCCGATGCAGTCGGAGAATGAGACTGGGACTAAGGCTTGTTCCTCAATAGTGGTAGGTCAGCTTCCTAGTTTTGATTTTTGTATTATGCTGCCTAGTTTTGGTGCCATGTTGTTCTTTGCTTGTTGCATCTAGAGAGGCATATAGTTGATATGCAGATTACATGGTTATGTTGTGATGAGAATGTGATATTCTATTGGTAATTTTAAGAGATGGGTTAGGTTATGGTGAGAAGGGACTCATCAGTTGATTTGATAGAATTGGTTATGACTGTCTTCAGTATGATCCTGGATGTGGATTGGTTGGCCAAGTATGGGGAAATGATGAATTGCAAGGAAAGGATAGTAACTTTTGGGTTTGGGGGTGAGAAACCCATGTATTTGTTGGAACTGTGCATGGACCTTATATGCTTATGACATCTATATTTAGAGCTAGAGATCTAGTGCAGGAGGATGCATAAAGCTCTTAGCTAGTGTGGTGGATACCACTTAGGTCGTGCCAGTGGGACCAGGACAGACTGGATTAGTCTACGAGTTTGAATATGTTTCTAGGGAATTTTCCAGGATTACCTTTAACCGAAGAGATAGAATGGTGATTAGGTTGGTGCCAGGGACAGAACCAGGTCTAGGGCACTGTATGGTACGGCTTCAGCAGAGCTGTAAGAACTAAAGACTCAGTTATTGAATAAGACAATATTCTTTAAGGTGGATCTTTGATTTGGTTATTACCAGCTGAAGATCAGGGAGAAGGATACGCAGAAGAATACTCTTTATGTCAGATAAGGGCACTAGGAGTGTTGAGTTATGTTTTGGAGGATTTAGTTAATCCTGATTTGTTTTGATGGATTAGATGAACAGAGTATTTAAGGATTATCTGAATTGGATTTGTGATCGTCTTGATCAACGGTATTGTGGTATATTCTCGGTTGGAGATTTGTCGAGGTCAAGGAACGCCTTAGAGGTCAGGAGTTTCCTTTGACGGGCAAGATATTACATGTGCTTTGTGGAAGAGTTTTGAGTCATCTTACAGATCAGAACCAGTTTGTAGGTTATTATGACACCTCATTGACAGAAAAAGGTGATTGCCCAAGCAACAGGTTAGTTGAAGGGTGTGACCAGAACTAGAGAAGAGTTACTAGTGGGCCAGGTGGCCAACATTACATTTGAGTTACTCTTTTAGAGAGGATCAAGAGGAAAAATAGTTGAGTGATCACAAATGGAAAGAGTTGAAGGGAATGTCTTGGCTGGGTTAGCTAAGGACTATGCAGTGTCAGGTATGAGTTTATTGTGGTATAGGGATCGGACTTAGGATCTGATGGACACTGGGATTAAACGGGAGATTCTGGATGAATCTTATACTACCCTCTTATTCTCTTCATTCAGGCATCATGAAGATGTAACAGAGTCTGAAAGCTTTATATTGGTGGCCTGGGATGGAGAAGGACATAATTGAATACGTGGCAAAGTTCTAAACCTATTAGCAGGTCAAGATAGAGTATCATAAACCAGTAGGGCCATTACAGCCTTTGTGTAGTCCATAGTAGAAGTAAGAAAACATCGCGATAGTTTTTGCGATGGGGCTGCCCAGGATAGTGGGTCAGCATGATTTGGTTCGGATCATTATGGACCAGTATACAAAGTCAGCTTACTTCTATCAGTAAGGACGAGTAATACAGTTGATCAATTTACAGACCTCTATGTGAGAGAGATAGTACACCTTCATGTAATTCAAGGTCTATCTTATTAGATGAGGACCCTGTTTTTACTTCCAAGTCTTGGGGATGGTTGCAAAAGGCGATGAGTATACAGTTGGAGTTTAGTACAGTTTATTATCCTTAGACTGATGGTAAATCAGAGAGAGTTATCCAGTTGTTGGAGAGGCACCTTATGAGATATTATATGGTAGGGAATGTATAACGCTCATTCATTGGAATGAGATGAGTGAGATGTTATATTTGGATCATGTGGTAGTTTAGAGGACCATTGAGGTTATTGAAAAGGTTAGAACTTGGATGCTCGCTTCTCAGAATAGACATAACAGTTATGTTAATTTGAAATGCAGGAATGTGGAATTCCAAGTGGAAGACTATATCTTCCTTAAAGTATCACCATGGAAAGTGGTGAGGAAATAAGAGCAGGTTGAGCCCTAGATTAGTAGGATCGTTGGGAATTCTGGATAGGATCGGTCAGGTTGCCTATGGATTGGCCTTCGCTTTGGCACTGTCGGCCGTATACAGTGTATTTTAGATTTCCATGTTGAGAAAACATGTGTTAGATGAGACTCATGTGTTGAGTTATGAGAATCTGGAATTAGAGGCTAAGTTATCCTGTGAGAAATAGCCAACTCAGATATGAGACAGAAAGAACAAGGTTCTGAGGAACAAAGCTATACCTTGGGTTAAGGTATTATACAGAAACAATAAGGTCGAGGAGTGACCTGGAAACTAGAATTAGTTATGTGGGGTTGATATTCCAGGCTAGTTAGATAAAATTTCGAGGACAAAATTTCTGTAAGGAGGGGATACTTGTAACGTCCCAAATTTCCTAATAAGGCTTAGGGCCTTAATTAGGGGGCTAGGATGGAAAATTATGGAATTATGTGACTATATGATATTTATGTGTATCATCATGTGATTATGTGAATAATATTATAATATGACTTGATATGCATGTTTAGGTGTATCAAATATGCTTGTGAGCCTATTTCTGTTTAATTGGGCAATTTTCATAATTTGGCCCGTTTTGGGTATATTTGGCATATATGTGGTATGTATGTGGTCCTACATTATTATATGGTTATGTTTGGGTTACTCGGTACAAGACGATCCTAGGGAGCAAGCTAGTGGGAAAGTCACAACAGGACCCAGACTTGACTCGGAGTGAGTCAAGGGGTATTTTGAGTATTTAGCACATTACCGAGATATTGGGTAATGGGAATAAATATTTGATGATAAATTAGGAGTTAGTGAGATCATAAGGGAATTTTAGAAATTTTGACTATTTAACCCCGGGGGCGTTTTTGGGACCTCGAGCATTAGGATTTGCTTGAGGTTACTTAAGGTCAAAGTAACCTATTAGAAACATAAAAGAACGTCAAATACGTTCTCTCTTTCTCCCATTCCCTTTTTTATGATCGTTTGCCTTTTCAAAGGAAACCCGAGTTTAGGACTCGGATTCAGGCAAGGATCGAGTCATAGCGATTCTAGGGAAGATTAGAAGCTTATTAGGAAACGAATCAATCAAAGGAATCCAAGTTTTCGAGTTTTTAAGCTTTCATTGGATTTTATGTTTTGATGAGTTTTTGGATGGTTTGAGACTTGGATTTTATTGGTTTTGGGAAATTAGGATGTTTGGAACTTTGATTTTGGGATTTAGATATGTTTGGATAGGTTTTTTGAGGATTTTAAATGAGAAAAACAGTAGGAAATGGCTGGTTTGGTGGTGAAGTCGCGACCTTGTTCTAGCAAGTCCCGATTTGGATGAACCAGGAGCCAAAAGGAGGCTACCTGGGGGGCGACCCGCAACCCAAGATGGGCCAAGTCGCGGACCGCACCCTGAAGCCCTAAAGGCTCTCTGAATTGGGGGCAAGTCGCGACCCTCAGGGTCAAGTCACGACCGGCCTATGCATTTTTGCCCAGATTTGGTTTGTAGCCGTGGGAACTTAACTCTAAGGGCCTGGGATCAATCCTACTACCCAGTTGAGTAGGATTCGACGTCCTGGAGGCTAGGATTTGGTTCGAAAGTATTTATTTACTCATTTTTATGGGGTTTTATATTATGGTTGTAAATAGGTTATCGCTAGGGGCTTGGAAATAGGATCGTGCTTGAGGATCGTTTATTGCTAACCTATGCATGGACCAAAGGTAAGAAAATTGCACCCAGTATGTGATGCATGTGATTAGGGCATGACGTGAATATTGAATATTGAATTGATCAGAGATTGAGTCTCTGTAAATGTGCATGATCATAATTATGCTGGTGATTGTTGAGTGAGCATGTTGAATGGCCTATATGTGGATATTTGACATATGATATATGCCTGGTTGCATTGCTTACTTGTGAGTGGCACTGACTCATTAGTCAAAAACGATATTGGTGTTAGTACTAGTCGTGAAGTCTTGACTTATTAGTCATGATCGACAATAGTACTGAGTGATGGTCGTATGGAATTGACCTACAAGTCAAGAACGACATTAGCATATTGAACGCGGAGCCAAAATGATTAGATCTAATCAACATGATCATTAAATGCTTGACCAACCTTAAGGTCAAAGAAAACTAAAAGCGCTTGTCTGGTCTAAATGCTAGTTACTTAGAGCCAGGGCCAAAATGCTCAGGTGACTGAAATGTCACATGACTTAGGTAGCAGATCCCCAGAGATGGACTCATTAGTAATCTATTTTGGGAGTAGATCCTCAGAGATGGACTCATTAGTCATCTATTCAGGGCAGATCCCCAGAGATGGACTCATTAGTCATCTATTCAGGGAGCGGATCCCTAGAGATGTACTCATTAGTCACCTATTCAGGGAGCAGATCCCTATAGATAGAATCATTAGTCATCTATTCAGGGAGCAGATCCCTAGAGATAGACTCATTAGTCATCTATTCAGGGAGCAGATCCCCAGATTGACTTGACAGTCATCTATACAGGGCACAGAACCCCATAATCATTCATTTGGACTTGCCTGCATGTACGAGTAGGGCCATTACTGCTAGGCGTTCTTATTATGATTTAGTCACATGTTATTACCTGTGTTATGAGCATGTTGAGTTTTCTTGCTGAGTCTCGGCTCACGGGTGTTATGTGGTGCAAGTAAAGGCAAAAGAAAGCTGGACCATCCTTGGGTTGGAGAACTTAGGTGACGATGTGTACATATGCGGCTGCTCGACCACCACAGCTGATGGTTTAAAGAGGAACTAGGGTTAAACCCTATTTTTCCGCTTAGGTCGGCTGGTAGTAAATATTTTGTTGTAATTAACCTTTAAAATATATTTTTGGGATCCCAATGTATACAGTAAATTTTTTAGTGAAACGTTGTATCTTTGACTAAAATTTTTAACCCTAAACCATTAATCATACTTAGTTACATGATTATGGCCAAATGACTCGGTTAGCGAGTTTAGCACTGTTTAAAATGCACAGCGTAATGGTCCTTGGGTAGTAGGGCATTACAATAGTGGTGGACACCCCCTCTGCCTACAATGTACTGCTCGGGAGACCAGCCCTGATTGGGCTGGGGGTAGTTTCATCTGTTAGGCACTTGGCCATCAAGTTCCCGACACCTAGTGTCATTGGGACGCTGAAGGGAGACTAGCTGACAGCCAGAGAATACTATAGCATATCCATGAGGGGGAAAGGCAAAAAAAGTGCACAAGCACTTGTAGTCATCTGAGAAATAAGAGGGACAGTCTTCAAAGTCGAAGAAGAGATCGACCCCAAAGTAGAAGAGGATAGGGTCGATCTCAGACCAATTGAGGAGCTCGAGGACGTAGAGCTTGATGAAAAGGATACCACTAGGGTGGTCAAAATTGGGAAGAACCTCCCAAAGGATGCGAGATAGAAATTAATCTGTTTCCTGAGGGAAAATCAAGATGTATTCACATGATCACATTTAGACATGATTGGGATCAGCCCAAACATTATAAGCCATGAGCTCAACATAGACAAAGGATTCCCTCCAAAGCAACAGAAAAGGAGGCTCCTGGACGACGAAAGGAAGAAAGCCTTGAAAGAAGAGGTCGAAAGGCTGAAAACAAATTGGTTTATCCGAGATGCTTTCTATCCCTATTGGATAGCCAATCTTGTGTTAGTTCTGAAGGCCAATGACAAGTGGCGAACTTGTATTGATTATTCGAACCTCAACAAGGCATGTCCAAAGGATTGATTTCCCCTACCTCGAATTGATAAGCTCATAGATGCCACTGCAGGTCACGATATCATGTCGTTCATGGATGCATATTTTGAATACAACCAGATAGACATGTAGGCACTCGACCAGGAACATACGAGCTTTATGACCGATAAAGGTTTGTACTTCTACAATGTGATGCATTTTGGACTCAAGAACGCAGGGGCCACATACCAGAGATTGGTGAATAGGATGTTCGCCGAACAAATAAGGAACATCATGGAGGTTTATGTGGATGACATGCTGGTCAAGTCCAAGCATAACTGTAACCATGTTGATAATCTCGCAAAATGCTTTGCTATACTCCGAAAATACAACATGAGACTTAACCTACATTTGGAGTATCCTCAGGAAAGTTTCTCAGGTTCATAGTAAATGCTCGAGGCATAGAGGCAAACTCGGATAAGATCAAGGCATTAATCGATATGCCCTCACCTCGAAATCATAAATATGTCTAGAGTTTAATTGGACGAATGACAGCCTTAAGTAGGTTCATATCAAAATTTACATACACATGCCTTCCATTCTTTAATCTTTTGAGAGGCGGCAAGAAATTTGAATGGTCGGACGAATGTGAGCTCGCTTTTCAAGCTCTTAAAATCACCTAACCGAACCACCAATCCTATCCAAACCAATCACAGGGGAAGTATTGTACTTATATCTCGCCACAACCGAGCATGCAATCAACGCAGTACTTGTTTGGGAGGATAAGAAAGTACAAAAACATGTTTACTATGTTAGTAAAAGGTTATTGGGGGCAGAGTCATGATATCCATTAATGGAAAAGCTAGCCTTGTGCTTGATACATGCATCTCAAAAGCTTCGACTTTACTTCCAAGCACATTTTGTACATGTATTGACTGATCAACCGTTAAGGCAAGTATTGTCGAAACCTAAGGTGTCCCGGAGACTATTAAAATGGGCTGTCGAACTCTAACAATTCAAGAGCACTTATCATCCGAGAACAATGATCAATGGCAAGCCTTAGCAAATTTCATACTTGAATGTACGGGAATCACCAACGAGGAAGTCATAACCCCTTCTAATTACCATTATTACCTATTGATCATCAAGTACCCTTCTAATTACCTATTGGTCACTAAGCACCCTTTTAATTATCTATTGATCATTAAGTACCATTAATTCACTAGAAAATAATTAATCTATAATCAAATTATAGATTTAAGCTCAATAAGTATTCAGTTATAAAATTAACTCTTAAGGGAACCAATATTCGATCCGTTAGGAAAGTATGTATTCCATTATTGTAATTCATGTTCCCATTCATTCATGATATTGGATTTCCAAAACAAAAGTCATTAGCCTCATTATACTAAAAGACCTTAACGAGTGAATCAAAAGATCCAATAAACATAAACATGAGTTCATGAATACTCAGGATTTAGACTGATCTACAAATGATCATCTATTACGATAAGAATCAAATCTCTATGTCAAACGACAAGTTTATAAAGATAATTAATTCTTATCGGTCATGTCATATATAATCTCTATTATATATATCACCTTTACTAAGATGTCTATCCACATCAGTAATCTGAATCTAGATCACTTGCATCCCGTATGCTTAGTAAACCCCACTAGTAACCATTCATTAAAGATTCCATACTTTAATATGTTACTGACTATTTTATTCATTATATATGATCTTAATTCTCTCGTACTAATACAAAATCATATTCTCATGAATGAATAAGAATTTTTCTTGATATTATCATATAATTAATTCAAACAATAATTATAATATTCAAATATAATAAAATTGCACTTTTATTTAAATCAAGAAAGTGTCTTTACATGCTTTTATGGCTTTAATCCCAGGGACAATTCAGTTGTGTCAGCTCCGAATTCACCTGTTGTGCCCTCACTGTAGATGTGTCCAAACAGTGGCCTATTCAACAATTGGACATCAACAATGCATTCTTGAATGGGTACTTGGAAGAGGATGTATATATGTCTCAACCTGAAGGTTTTGTCAACAAGGACAAACTCGATCATGTGTGTAAATTGCACAAGTCATTGTATGGCTTAAAGCAGGCTCCAAGAGCCTGGTTTGAGAGGCTGAAATAAACCTTGCTGCAATGGAAATTTTAGAATTCAAAGGCAGACAACTCTTTATTCTTCTACAACCAAAACAAGGTGATAATCTTGGTCCTTATTTATGTAGACAACATCATTGTGACTGGGAACAATACAGGGAAACTATCTCTATTCATTGATGCACTAAATAAGAATTTCACCTTGAAAGATTTGGGAGCACTAAAAATTTTCCTTGGCATTAAAGTTTTCAGAGATGCAACATGTATCTATTTAACTCAATCCAAGTATATTGAGGAGCTGCTGCACAAGTATAATATGGTGAACCTAAAACCGTGCCCCACTCCTATGGTTGCTGGCAAACCCATCTCTGTAACTGATGGAGACAAACTCAACAATCCCACAGTGTATAGAAGCCTTTTGGGAGCATTACAGTACCTCTGTCACACACGACCAGACATTTCATTTACAGTAAACAAGTTAAGCCAGTTCCTTTAACAACACATTGGAGTGGAGCTAAGAGGATACTAAGGTACTTGAAAGGAACCATTCACAATGGTCTCCATATTGGCGAAAGTGACAATCTGAGCATAGTAGGATAATATGACACTGACTGGGCTTGCTGTCCAGATGATAAAAGATCGGTTGCAGGGTACTGTGTGTACTTTGGAGATTCCTTAGTGTCTTGTTCGTCAAAGAAACAAGTTTTTGTGTCGAGATATAGTACATAATTCGAGTATAGGGCCCTTGCACATGTTGCAGCTGAGATTGCATGGATTTAATCTTTGCTCAAGGAATGAAAGTTTTCATTGTCAAGAAAATCTGTGACATGGTGTGACAACATCAGTGTTGTTGCATTTGCATCAAATCCAGTGTACCACACAAGAACAAAACATATTGAACTTGATGTGCATTTTTTCCGAGATAAAGTGCTAAGGAAGGAGCTTGAAGTCATGTATATACCATCAGCAGATCAAATAGCTGACTGTCTCACAAAGGGGTTCACTCATGAAATGTTTCGATCTCTAGTTTCCAAACTCAGTGTTCAGACTTCACCCTTTCGTTTAAGGGGTGGTGTTAAAGCTCACAATCAGTAGGTGACTCAGGACAAGGAACCAACTCAGTTGACATAAAAGATTGGTGAATCACCACCTTGTGGTCCTAACGAAATCACACCAGCTGAGATTACACAGTGATAGGAATCATTGCTTAGTGATATTTTGTAACCAATTCTGTTATGATTTGTAATACGTGTACATAGCCTATTGGCAACACAATTCTTTGTAAAAACTGTATTTTGTGGTATATATATGAGAGCACTCCTTAGTAATCAATTGAGCTGAGTTTTATTCATTTTCATATGCCTGAATCTCCAAATCCTTTCTGTGAACCCTTTTATTTGCTTGAACTCTCTCTTTTACTCAGACAATACTACCAATTAATTTTCCTTTCTTCCTCCTATTGACTTCAAAATCCCCCGATGGTTTTACCTCATCCCGTTCATAGGACAAGCAAGACGTGGATTATATAGGACAATCATGAGGTATGTGGTTGGATTTAATTTATTAAAGTTTGAAATTATATATGATATTTAGTAAAAAATGAAGGATATAAATTTTAAAACTTAACATGTGTCGAATTTACTCAATTCTAGGATACTTGGCAAATAAATTAGAGAATTATTAAGGGGCAGGCCAGTGGTGCCAACACCACAGGGGGCTCCCTGGCAAAATAAACTCTTTTTATAGTGCAATTTGCACTTTGGCCTAATTTCAATTGTTTTTAGCTAAATGACCTATTTTATTAATGAATTTTTTATATTACCCATTTTACCCTTAAAATAAAATGATATTAAATTAAAACAAAAACCCTAAAAAGTATCATCTTCTTCCTCTCACCCATCCACAATCACCCACTCTCATCCCGCCACCACCACCACCACCACCAGTGACCATTACCCCTTGCCGCTGCCATCGGCGGCGAACACTGCTCATCAACGGCTGCCACAGTCTCTCCACAAATCCAGCCACCACCCATTCAAAAGGTTGGTTTATATTTTTATGAAAAATGAGATTTTTGATATTGTTTTTTATATTTAAAATGCAAAATGATTATTTTAGTATATTGAAAGTATACGTAAGGATTTAGGTTTATTTATGGAGTTTTTTGGAGTTTAAAGCTTGAAAATCTGAAGAAAAAAAATTAATAGTGGTTTTGGCCATTTTCGAGATAGAGAAACCCATAATGTTTTGACAGCATGTCTAATTTTTCGACAAGGAGTCTGATATTTTAGACCAGCTGTCTAAATTTCAGACCAGTAGTTGTATTTTTTCGACCACCTGTCTAAATTTTAGACCATCTGTCGAATTTAGACAAGTAGTCTAATTTTTAGACAAATCGTTGTATATTTTCAACCACTTGTCGAATTTTTAGACGGGTTGTCGAATTATCAGACAAGTTGTCTAATTTTTAGACAGGTTATCGAATTTCTAGATTTTAAACTTGATTTTCATTTTTTATATAACTTTTAAATCAAAGTAATATCAATAATTTATATTTGTTTATTGTATTTTTTTCAGATGTCATTAAAAAATATTGTAATATTATGTGACAAATTGTGGAAAAAGAATGAAGACTCATGGAAATGGATTTCAAATGGCTCACGATCAAGATCAAGTTTGGTACAAACTAACCTAACTTATGAGGAGTTAGTTGAACACATTTATGAAGTTACAGAAATCAATCGCAACTTCTTTGATATCAAATTAACTTACAAGATAACGACAATGGTGGAGATTGAACCAATTGCAATAGAAAATAGTAGAGACATTGTTAGTTTATTTACATGGCAATTGCAAGATAATGACAATGATCGCAACATTCTTGTACATGTCGAGAGTTTTCCATTGATAAGATTCCATGTGCTCATGGCGTCGCTGCGGCAATGTATCATGGAGTAGATGTATATAGTCTATGCTCAAAATGCACGACTAAATTTTGGAGGATGGCTTATGCATAATCTATTTACCCTTTACCACCCGAAATAGAACGACTTCTTCCAAAAGAGGTTAAGTCTCAAGTTGTTATCAAACCAGTGATGTTAATTCCCCCAGGGAGACCAAAGAATAAACGAATTCCTTCGAGATGAAAGTTTCCAAAGGAGAAGACTAATTCTACATCTGAATCGTCATCAAAAAAAGTAAAGGGTAAGGTTTCTGATGTTGATGGGGGAAAAAAAGCAACAGAAGTGTTCCAATTGTGGATGTTATGGACACAACAAAACCACATGCAAGAAATGATTATTTTTGGATTTATTTTGGACTTGGTTTGATATGTAATGTTTTGATAATATTGTGTGATTTCATATTTTGGACTGGTTTGATATGTAATGTTTTAACTAGGTTGTCTGAATATTGAAACTTGTTGTTGATAGTTTTAGACTGCATATTGAAATTTTTAACTGGTGGTCGAAAATTTTAAACAGATTGTCGAAACATAACACAACTTGTCGAAATATACAAACAGGTGGTCAAAATTTTTAAATAGGTTGTTGAATTATAAGACAACATGTCGATATATATAGACAAGTGGTCGAAAATGTTTAGACAAGTTGTCGAAACTCACGACTAATTGTCAAAAATGTATAATTAAGATCCAATTCTACATGATAAAGTGTTGTTCTAATACTATGAAGATAATCATCATATCAATACCTCAATAGCATATCTACCACCCAATCCTTGATCATCATAGTAGTTTAATTGAAATATGTACCACTCAATATATAATCATCATAATCTCATAAAGATTAAGTATTGTTTAACTTTATAAAATATTAATTGGGATATTATAATTAATATTTATTGTTATATAGTTATAGGAGTCTTTTTGTACATTTCAAACTTTTTGGACAGCCTGTGAAAATGTTTAGACATGCTATCGAAATTTGAGACTACCTGTCAAAATTTGAGACAAGTTGTCAAAACTCACGATTAATTGTCAAAAAGGTATAATTAAAATCCAATTCTACATGGTAAAGTGTTGTTCTAATACTATAAAGATAATCATCATAATAGTACCTCAATAGGATATCTACCACCCAATTCTTGATCATCATAGTAGTTTGATTGAAATATGTACCACTCAATATATAATCATCATAATCTCATAAAGATTAAGTTTTGTTTAACTTTATAAAATTTTAACTAGGATATTATAATTAATATATATATATATATCGTTATATGGTTATTGGAGCATTTTTGTACATTTCAAACTTTTTGGACAGCCTGTGAAAATGTTTAGACATGTTATCGAAATTTGAGACTACCTGTCAAAATTTGAGACAAGTTGTCAAAACTCACGATTAATTGTCAAAAGGTATAATTAAAATTCAATTCTATATGGTAAAGTGTTGTTCTAATACTATGAAGATAATCATAATAATATTACCTTAATAGGATATCTACCACCCAATCCTTGATCATCATAGTAGTTTGATAAAGATTAGAATCCATTAGATCCATTGATCATAATAGTTGATCATCATAGTAGTTTGAATGAAATATTTACCACTCATTAAGATGAAGTTTTTTTTTAATTTATAAAATGTTAATTAAGATATATGTTGTTTAATTGTGTTATTGGAGCCTTTTTGGACATTTCAGACAACTTGTCAAAATTTCAGACAGTCTGTCGAAAGTTTTAGACAGGTTGTTGAAATTTCAAACGAGGTGTCGAAAGTTTTAGACGGGTTGTCGAAATTTCAGACGAGGTGTCAAAAATTTTAGACAGGCTGTCGATATTTGAGACTAGTTGTCGATATTTCAGACAAGTTTGGATTTGGGATTGAGTTTGCTTAGGAGCAAAAATGTCTTTTTGTATTTGGGACTAAGTCAAGATGGGGCTTTGGGCTAAACACTCTAGCGGATTCACGTTCATCCCCTCTCACTCTCACTTTTGGTCACTCTAAAGGACATACTTAAGGAAATTCTTGAAGGTCTTTTGAAGTTAGTGGAATTTCTAGAGAGAACGTGGGATTTGTTGATGTTAGGAGCTGCTCATGACACTCAATCATCGTATAGTTCGACGGGTTATTATGAATTTTGAGAGGTTCTGTATCATTTTCGATATACAATCTAAAATTTAGAATACTTGTATCAATATTTCAACAGGCTGTCTAAAATTTCGACTGCCTGTCTAATGATTTCGACAGGTTGTCTGAAATTTTGGCTGCCGGTCTAAAATTGTGAAAATGTCCAAAAAAAAAGCTCTAATAGTTAAAACTAAATAAAGTGCATATCGTCATTATTGGATTATAATTAATATTTTTCAAATAAAATTTTGTTAACCAGATTGAGTGGTGGATATCCTAGTAAAACTAATAAGAAAGGTTATGATATAATTTCAATAGTCCAAAGTAGTAGGTTTGACTATTTTAGGATTATTTTGAAGCATCAAAATCACATATATACAAAATAATATTGCATTGAATCATAGAACATTAGATGAAAAATACATATATCTACTTTGGGACATTCATTGCATAATTTGCATTAATTTTAGACCACATGTGCACTTACGTGCACTTAACCAGGGAAAGAAATATTTTTCAGTAATGAAATTGGATATGAGTAAGACATATGATCGAGTTGAATAATATTTCTTAGAGATGGTCATGCTCAAACTTGGTTTTGCCACACCTTGGGTTAATTTGTTGATGAATTGTGTTCGTTTTGTTCCATATTCATTTAATAATAATGGCGAGGTCAAGTGTGTGTGCTTTCATCTTCAACTCTTTCTTATCTACAAAATATTGACTAACACAAAAAACCTCTTCAATAATACTTGTTGCATTTGAGCTTGATGTACTACTAACATGACTTGTTTCATTACAATGATCATCATGACATACATGAGGAAGTGGACCGTGGTTTTCTTCAACAGTGTAAGGTGCAGAACTAGAATCAGGAACATTACATATGTATGCACCATCAAAGTAATCATCAAAAATTCGATTTCATGACATGGGACATTCAAATTTACCTCAAAAAGACCATCATCAATATTGTTTCTTTCCCCCTCTTCAACATCACCGTAATTTTCATCATCATCATCATCATCATCTTCTAAACCAACATCGTTATCATCGTTCAAACCAACATCATCAAAATCATCATCACTGGAAAGGTTTGCAATAGAATCAACCTTTGTAGTAGAATCAATATTAGTAACAAGTTTATCCTTAGTGAATGCATTTTCCATCTTCTTTATCAAACCCACACATAATGGAATCAGATCACGCTCTTGCCATGTAAAGAAACTAACACGTCTCTACTATTCTTTATTGCAATCAGTTCAATTTCCACCATCGTCGTTACCTTGTAAGTTAATTCTATATCGAAAATGTTGCGATCGATTTTTGTAACTTCATCAATATGTTCAACTAACTCCTCAAAAGTGAGGTTAGTTTGTACCAAACTTGATCTTGATCGTGAGCCATTTGAAATCCATTTCCATGAGTCTTCATTCTTTTTCCATAATCCATCACATAATATTACAATGTTTTTCGATGACATCTGAATAAAAAATATGACAAACAAACAAATATAAATTATTGGTATTACTTAAATTAAAATATTATATAAGAAAATTAAAATTTGAAAATTCGACACCCTGTCTAAAAATTCGACAATTTGTTTAAAAATTCGATAAGTGGACGAAATAAATGACATGTTGTCTAAAAATTCAACATGTGGTCTAAAATTTAGATTGGTGGTCGAAAATATACTATGACTGGTATGAAATTTAAATAGTTAGTCTGAAATATCAGACAACCTGTCGAAAAATTAGACAGGTTGTCGAAAAATTCTAGGTTTCTCTATCCTCGAAAATGGCCGAAACCACCATTAAAATTTTCAGATTTTCAAGCTTTAAGCTCCATAAAACTCCAGAAATAAACCCAATCCCTTACTAATACTTTCAATCTACTAAAAAAATAATTTTACACTTTTAATCTACAAAAACAACATCAAATAAACTAACCTTGTTGGCCAGATTTGTGGAGAGGCGTGGTGGCGGCTGTGAAGGGCAGTGGTCCCCGGCGACTATCCCAGGTGGTGGTGGTGGTGGTGGCGGCAGCGGGATGGGGGAGGGTGGTTGTGGGTGGTTGGGTGGGTGAGATGAGTGAGGAAGAAGAAGATAGTTTTAGGATATTTTTGTTTTAATTTATATTATATTATTCTAAGAGCAAAAAGGGTAATAACAAAGTTTCCTTAATAAAATAGTTCATTTAACTAGGAAATATGTACGGTAGGCCATAGTTTAAAATGCATCATAAAAATATGCCATTTCCACTGATTTCTCTTTACGAAAATAACCTAAAAAATGTCTATTTCAGCGATTACCATAAATTAAAAAAATTAAAAAATCTATCTGTCCATCTTTTTCTTTATAAAATTAATTAGTAAATGTTTTTTTTTTTTGCAAGCTTAAAAATGATATTAACATGTTTAAAAGGGGTTGTGATATGTCATGACAGCAAAATTCAAAAAACCGTTAAAATAGTTGGAAAAGTCACAGAAGCAATTCCCTTGGGTCCGGTTCCTCCATAATCAAACGCCAAAAGAATCGTCCTCTATTGGCTAACAATAGTAACTTAAAAGAATTAAAATTAAGAAATTAAAAAATAAAACCTTAAAAACTTGAAACAACAACACCTAAGCAAACAAATCACTACCTTCAGATCGAAACCGAACAAAAAACTCTTATTATAATTATTACCTTAACATTCCCTAAAACCAGCATTTTTGTGATGGAGTTTCTCCTTCACCTTCTAAATATACCCTTTTTCTAAAGCTGGCAAAACAAACCATTACTATACTACTTCTTCCTTGTCTTCCCAGAAACTGAGCAAAGAGAAAATCTCTTGAATAAAACAAAAAAGAGAGGAGAGAAGAAGAGAAGGGAAGGGACAACAATGGTGTTTGATCGTCGGCATGTGTTTTTAGTGCTCGCCATTGTTTCGGTTCTGTTGCCTTCTACTGTCATTTCCCAGAGAGGGAGACACATACAGGGTGTCGTTTATGATGGAAGGTCTTTGATTATCAATGGAAAACGAGAGCTGCTTTTCTCTGGTTCTATTCATTATCCACGTAGTACACCAGATGTAATTAAATCAAATTACTAACTTAGAATCCAAGCAACTGATTTTTTAAAAAATTTTTTTGACATTGGATTCGAAATAACAACTTGTGATCATTTTGTGGACATGGGTTGTTTTCAGATGTGGCCAGATCTTATTCAGAAGGCCAAACATGGTGGTTTGAATGTGATTCAGACTTACGTTTTCTGGAACATTCATGAGCCTGTTAAAGGCGAGGTGAAACAACGTTACAATTGTTCTTTATTTAAGTTACATTAATCAAGTGTTTATCTTGGCTTATATATATTTATTTATTTTGCAGTTTAACTTTGAAGGAAACTATGATTTGGTGAAGTTCATTAAATTGATTGGTGAACATGGAATGTATGTAACACTCAGGGTTGGACCTTTCATTCAAGCCGAATGGAATCATGGGTAACTAAACTAAACTAATCTAAACTATTCTATCTCTTATTCTCTTCATCTTGTTATATGATGAGTTCTCTTCTTATATCCAAAAATGTTATGTTTCAGAGGCCTTCCATATTGGTTGAGAGAAGTCCCAGACATCATTTTCCGTTCTGATAACGCACCCTTCAAGGTAACAAAAATTATAAGACCCCAATATGAGTTTAAATGAGTGATTAATAAGCTCTCTAGGGTAGGACTAATTGGATCTCAATTGGCCATTTTTGCAGTACCACATGAAAAAATATGTGAAGATGATTATAAACAAGATGAAAGAAGAGAAGCTTTTTGCTCCACAAGGTGGTCCAATTATTTTGGCACAGGTTTGGTCACACTTTTTACTATAAAGTTTTTTCATGGCTCATCTTCTTATTATTTGTTTTGTTCTTTATGATGTTATAACTTTTCTTTTATGTTATACAGATTGAAAATGAGTACAACCATGTCCAACTTGCATATAGAGAACTGGGAACTAGATATGTTCAGTGGGCTGCAAACATGGCTGTGGGGATGAAAGTTGGAGTTCCATGGGTCATGTGCAAGCAGAAGGATGCTCCTGATCCAGTAGTAAGTTATTGATAAAATCCTTTTTCTGATTTTAATTATATTTGAGTGAACATAAGATTGATTGTGTGACCTTAAACCAAAATTTTGCAGATTAACACATGCAATGGAAGGCACTGTGGAGATACTTTCACTGGTCCTAATAAGCCCAACAAGCCTTCTATTTGGACTGAGAATTGGACTGCTCAGTAAGTATATGTACTTGTTAACTATGACCAAATTTTAAAGTTTATTAAGCTTGGTGTGTTCCTGGAGATAGAATCTGATGCCCAACTTTTTCATGCACTTACAGATACAGAGTTTTCGGAGACCCTCCCTCTCAAAGAGCAGCAGAAGACATTGCATACTCGGTTGCCCGGTTTTTCTCCAAGAATGGAACTCTGAACAACTACTATATGGTATAAAAATGAATCTTATTCTGATGTAATAGGCAGACTCTCTTGTATTTTGGTAGTATTAATGGTTTTCATTAAAAAACTGCAGTACCATGGTGGGACTAATTTTGGTAGAACAAGTGCTGTTTTCACCACAACTAGATACTATGATGAAGCTCCTCTTGATGAATATGGTAAAAAAAAAATGGTCTCCATGGATTGAAGAAGGGTTGTTAATATAGTTGATCAATCTAATTTTGTTACTCTTTATGCAGGTTTACAAAGGGAGCCTAAGTGGAGTCACCTAAGAGACTTACACAAGGCTTTGAATCTATGCAAGAAGGCTTTACTTTGGGGAACTCCTGGAGTCCAAAGGTTGGGCAAGCACACTGAGGTAATAAGTTTTTCTAAGTGAAAATAAATGGAATTTAGAACAAATTATGTGTCATCATATCCATTTAAATGAAAGAAGATTAAGCCGTTCATTTATGCAGGTTCGGCTTTATGAGAAGCAAGGAACATCCATCTGTGCTGCTTTTTTAACCAACAACAGCACCAAAGGGGCACACACTGTGAAATTTAGGGGTGATATCTTTTACCTGCCACCAAGGTCCATAAGCATTCTTCCTGATTGCAAGAATGTGGTCTACAACACTCAAATTGTAAGTACTTATCATTTACATAATCTCCAATTCATATTCCATAAGAAAAAAGCCTCTCATATATTAAGTTTTTCCTTGTCTCAAAACAGATTGTATCACAACATAATGCAAGGAACTATGTCAGAGTGAAAGAAACCAAAAATCTTAAATGGAAGATGTCTCCAGAGCCCATTCCAAATGTCCATCAAATGAATATCAGTAACAAAATACCAAATGAGCTCTATGGCATGCTTAAAGATACCACAGACTATGGATGGTACACCACCAGGTAATTTTCATGGCTCTAATTTAAGTGATCTCTCAGTCTCTCAGCATTGCCTCTGCAGATTAACTCTAATGTGATTAAGTATTTTAATTGCAGCATTGAACTAAGTCGGCATGACTTGCCAATGAGGCCTGATATTCTACCTGTTATAAGAGTTGCAAGTCTTGGCCATGCACTGCATTCATTTGTTAATGGTGAATATATTGGTAAGCCAAATCCACACAGTAACTCACTTATTACATAGAATCAACTGAGAGAGAGAGAGAGAATAAGATTTTACAACTAAGACAAGAGGCTTCTGGTTTCAGGATCTGCACATGGGAGTCATGAAGAGAAGGGATTTGTTTTCCAAAAAGCCATAACCTTAAAGCCCGGGACTAACCATATAGCATTGTTGGGCATGACAGTTGGACTCCCTGTAAGGAACTCATAACTTAATTAAGTAACTCACTCACTCACTGATGAAATTTAACTCAAGTCACTGAAAAACCAGTTTGTATTCTTTTTAATTTTAAGGATAGTGGAGCCTACATGGAGCACAGATATGCAGGGCCCCGAGCTGTCACAATCCTTGGTTTGAACACTGGAACAATCGATCTGACACAAAATGGTTGGAGGCATCAGGTAAAAACAACTAAACCAATATCATAACAGTAGGTTTTGATCAAATGGACAAGTTTATTGACCAAATTGGTGCGTTTTTCAGGTTGGTCTGACTGGAGAAATGAATCATGTGTTTGCTGACAAAGGAACAAAGAAGGTTGAGTGGACTCAAGTCAAAGAAGAAGGACCAGCTCTCACTTGGTACAAGGTAAAAAGTTCGAACTTTTCTAATCTTGACAGTAAAAACTCATACATTTATACACACACGCACATATTTATATGTATATAATGTATGTTTTGTTGGTTTCCCAGACACGTTTTAATAGCCCTGAAGGTAAAGACCCGGTTGCTATCCGAATGAAAGGAATGGGCAAAGGAATGATCTGGGTTAATGGCCAAAGCATCGGGCGGTACTGGATGTCTTACCTCTCTCCTCTTGGAAAGCCTTCTCAAGAAGAGTAAGACCCCAAAAAAAACTACTTTATGTTTGACTAAAAAAGTTTATGAGGAAAACCAATGCGAGGATTTTGTCTCAAATGTTTGTTTTTTAATCAGATACCACATCCCAAGATCATACCTCAAGCCAAAGAAAAACCTTCTTGTGGTTTTGGAGGAGGAGCAAGCAAAGCCAGACGACATCGAGATCTTAACAGTGAACAGAGACACCATCTGTAGTTTCATAACTGAGACAGCTCCACCCCACGTCAAATCATGGGCAAGGGAAGAAAACGACATCAGACCCATCGTTGATAATTTACATCCAGCGGCTCACCTCAAGTGTCCCAACCATAAGAAAATCGTGGCCGTTGAGTTTGCAAGCTTTGGCGACCCGGTAGGCGCCTGTGGAAGCTACTTTGTGGGAAAATGCGACTCTGCTTCGACCAAGGAAATTGTTGAACGGGTATATTTATATAAAGATATATGTAAAGAGAATTTGGTTTCGGGGTTTTGTTCAAATATTAATAGAGTGATGAGTAACGTGATTGTTTCGTTTGTTTTGAGCAGGAATGCTTGGGAAAATCAAGCTGTGCAGTGCCAGCCAAGAGAAAGGTTTTCGACAAGAATGGTAAACATTGCCCAGATATAATGAAAACGCTTGCGATCCAAGTAAAGTGTGCTGCTAAGGATTGATTAGAGGAATGAAAAAAGTGAGAGTTGGGATCATCAAAACCAAAACACGAGTCTCTTGACACTGTTTATGTTCCCAACCAACCAACCAATTAAACCTCGACCCTTTTCTTTTTCTTTTCTATATTTTTTTTGTTTGGAAAATATACGAAGCTTTATTTGCTCCAAGGAAAAACTATATTGATTGATTTTGATTGATATATTTGATAGGAGATGATGGAGATGCATTCTTTTGGTTCATCTCAATCTTTTTTTTCTTTTACTTGCCCAGTTGAGTCTTGATACTACACAATACACATATCGAACCTTATTTGCATTGAAGTTCAGTATCAATAGTAATAATAAGAAGAAGAAGAAAAATTATGTCTATAATTATACAATGTCCAATCTAAGATCTCTCTCACCTAAACGTAACTTTCTCATTAAGTTCAGTAATAAGACCCCGAATATGGTGCATGTAGTTAACTATACCATATAGTTAGCCGATTCTCACCGTTGCATGAGATCCAATTGCTGGGGTTTAACACCAATACTTTAAAAACAAAAAAGTGATGGTTGGAAGCTTTTTTTAGAAGGGTAAACAATGTCCAACATGCTCAAGAATGCCAAAGTTTTCTCGGCTTTACACTCTAAAACTGTCTCATCTCTCCAAGATGTAGAAGCTCTAATCCATCATCTACCGATAAGCATATATACCTGGCCAATCATCATTGTAAACTTCAAGTATCTTATCGCCTAAGTGAGAAACTTGTTGGAGTTCAGTTATCGTTGCATTATCTCTGTTTGGAGATTTCCATACTCTCCACTCCAAGTCATTCTAAGCTTATCTAACCCATCTACCAAAAATATTCATACCCAGGTCGATCAGAAATTACATAATAAGTAGAAATTTTGTCAGCCTAGGTAAAAAGCTTACTTAACAATTGTTTTTTTTTTCAAAATTTTCTTTTCTGTCGTTTTTTAAATGGATATTTTCTCGTGGAAAACGAAGCAAGCAAATTTATTTTCTTCAACGTTTATGCTTTTTTTTTTTTTTTATTATTCTTACATCTTTCTATACAGTCAAAAGTAGATACAATCTTGCTGTGTCCATCTATAGTTCATTAGCCTCCTATAACATGCTGGAAATATTCACTACAAAAAAGGAGACTTTTGCCGGCGCAAATTTGCGCCGGCAAAAGTATGGTTTTGCGCCGGCAAAAACTATGGAGTTTTTGCCGACGCAATTTTGCGCCGGCAAAGAATTGCGTCGTATCTCCGTCGCTAATGTCACTTTTGCCGACGCAAATATAATGCGCCGGCAATGGACTTTTTTGGCGACGAAAAAATACGCCGGTGAAAATATAAATGCGCCGGTAAAAAAATCTGTCACGATATTGTGGAAAACACTTTTAGCGGCGCAATAATGCGCCGGCAATAGTTTAATTTTTTAGTGGCGCATTTTTGCGCCGGTAAAAGTGTATATGTGAAGGTAAGATTGAAACTCTTTGCCGACGTAATTTTGCGCCGGTAAAAGTATTTTTAAAATAATAATTTTTATTAAATTATTAATATTATTTTCAATATATTAATATTAATTAATAATTTTCAATTTTAATATATTAATAATTATTTAATTTTTTAGTAATATTATTTAATTAGAAATAAAAATAAAATTAAAATTTTATAAATAAATAAACAAAAAATTACAACTATTAATATTTATTGTCTCCACCAAACATTAAAATATAAAAGTAATTTAGTAAAATAAATGTCTCATAAATTAAATTTTAAATAAATAGAAAAAAAGTTCTACAAATGAGTACTGGCCGCCTCATCATTCCCGCCCCCATCAGCATCATCGTCCTCGTCCGAATCCTGGTCTGGTAAGTCAACAGTAAAACCAGGAGCCAATTGACCAACCTGCTTCAACAAAGCACTGAGCAGGAGATCTTGACGCCGTTGACGACTCTCAAGTTTAGTCGTATGCTTCTTTAGGTTCTGATTTTCTAGCATAATGTCCTGATTTTGCTGCAAAATGGTGTCCACTTCAGGTGGCAATTGCCCGGACATTTGAGAAGTTGACGAAGATGCTGCCCTCTTTGCGCCAATTGCCTTCAACCTAGGCAACCCCCCAAACCCTTTCTTATAACGCGAGCGGGGTCCAAGGACATCCGTGACAATATCCATATCAGGCGGGAAATGACCGTCGACATTATCGCCGACACAAGAAGCAGCAGATGATGCAGGGGCCGTACTCTGCGATGCTCGACGTTCGGTCATCTCATTCTGCACAATAAAAAGCACGTATTTCGAATTCCAATATAACATTATTTGAAAACCTAACTTATAAATTTTTAATATAACAACATATAAAATATAACTTTATTATCTATCTGCCAACATCCTATCATTAATGACTGCAGACCAGTGACTGAAAAAGAATGTAATTAATTTTGTTCCCGTATCAGGGAGCAAGTGGGCTAAAGTAAATTTGGTCATGAAAATCCATATCTGAATCAAAATCATGAAGATGTTGTTGATATATACGGTAAGTGCAGTTAATTCCATTAATGAGGAATTTACGTCTCCAAACATATACATCAACTATATTTACATGTTTTTGATTCAGATATGGATTTTCATGACCAAATTTACTTTAGTCCACAAGCTCCCTGATACGGGGACAACATTAATTACATTCTTTTTTTATCTTAGTCCACAATCATTAATCATAAAAATATTGGCACATAGATTATAAAGATTTCATTGTTAAAAATTTAATTAATAATTAATAAATAATTACTAATTGACAACAACAATTAATAATTAATATTTATTAATTATTTACTAAACTTTTTTAAAGTTAAATGATCATAAATTAGTTAAGGTTATGCAACTTACATGTTTTGTCGCCGCTGCATCACTAATCCACTTATCCTTCTTCTTGTGCAGGTGCTCGAATGTGTCGATCATGCTCGGGAGCTGGCCAGTAGATGGGTCCATCTAAAAAAGCAAATTATTTAAACATTGTGACATTTATAATATTTTCGTAAATGTAAGGATATAAGTTATTATAATTTACGTGATCATAAACATGGGCAACGATGGATTTGGAACCGTGTCCTCCTGGTATGGTCATTTTAGCTCGAGCTTCTTTATTTTTCTTCGATATACGCTTCAAAAAGAAAACAGTACTCATTAATCTAAATTGTAATTTTATAATTAAAAATTAATGTAAAATGTACGGCATACCTGGTGAGAATCAGAAACCCAAAAATCACACAGAACTGCCCAATCAGAAGAAGTGATCGACACAAAAGGTTTTGACTTCGCTCTCTCATTGTCCACCTCTCCTCCAACATCTACCCAGTGTTTCTTCATCGTGTGGCGCCAATTAGTCAGATGTTTTTGCATTTGTCTTACCATGGCATCGTTGATTACTGGATTGTCTTCTGGATAAATGAATTTTTCCTAAAATCACAATTAAAATTGGAATTTGTTAAAATATTTTGAAGATAGACAAAATATTTAATAATGAGTTATTAAAGGTTTAAAGAATGCTTACAGATAGTCTCTTTCGAATAACTTCGATATCAGCTGGTTTTACTTGTTCCCAAGCTAGTGTAGTTGGGGGTACGGTGCTACGCAAATAACGAGCCATAGAATTGTTGAACCACTTGCCGTACTTTTGAATAGCTTTTCCAGTTTCTTTATCAAACTCTACTTTCAAATGAGTAACTTTTTTGATGGCCAGCTCCTTCTCGATATTGGCACCGTAATAAGCTCCCCTGCCTCTCTTGGAGCCACCACCTGTGTCATTACTTGTTTCGGCCATTCTACATTAAAATATTCATTAATTAACTAATTCAAATTATGTATGTCTATTGTTTTTTGTTATAAAATTAACATTTATTCATTATGGTATTTCCAAACCTACCCTATTCCGACCTAGTGGATCCCTTGGAGATAGTAAGAAGTCATGTACTTCTCCTCAGTTTTTTAAAATGTTTATCAAACATTTTAAAAAAATGAGGAGCAGTACATGAATACATTGTCTATCCCCAAGACATCCACTAGGTGCATCACTATTATTTTTTGTTATTGAATTAACATTTTATTACTTATTGTCTTTCCTAACCTACCCTATTCCGACCTAGTAGATCCCTTGGAGATAGTAAGCAGACATGTGCGACTACACACTTTTTCAAAATATTTCATCAAACATTTTGAAAAAATGAGTAGCAGTACATGAATACATTGTCTATCCCCAAGGCATCCACTAGGTGCATCACTATTATTTTTTGTTATTGAATTAACATTTTATTACTTATTGTCTTTCCCAACCTACCCTATTCCGACCTAATAGATTCCTTGGAGATAGTAAGCAGACATGTGCGACTACCCATTTTTTCAACATATTTCATCAAATATATTGAAAAAATGAGTACCAGTACATGAATACATTGACTATCCCCAAGGCATCCACTAGGTGCATCGCTATTATTTTTTGTTATTGAATTAACATTTTATTACTTATTGTCTTTCCCAACCTACCATATTCCGACCTAGTAGATCCCTTGGAGATAGTAAGCAGACATGTGCGACTACCCATTTTTTCAACATATTTCATCAAATATATTGAAAAAATGAGTACCAGTACATGAATACATTGTCTATCCCCAAGGCATCCACTAGGTGCATCACTATTATTTTTTGTTATTGAATTAACATTTTATTACTTATTGTCTTTCCCAACCTACCCTATTCCGACCTAATAGATCCCTTGGAGATAGTAAGCAGACATGTGCGACTACCCATTTTTTCAACATATTTCATCAAATATATTGAAAAAATGAGTACCAGTACATGAATACATTGACTATCCCCAAAGCATCCAATAGGTGCATGTGTACCTATATCTAATACTATCATTAATTAATGATAATAAATAAACTTTTCATTGAATTAAATAAAAAGTTACATACACTTGTTTAAATTACATATCACTGTCCTCGTCATCACTAACTACAACATCATTACGAACATCACTATCACTATCACTATCGACTAGAACATTATCGTCATCCTCATCGTCTTCATACTCGACCAACGTGTCGTCTTCAAATTCAACTTCATCATCGACAACAAATTCATCTGAACCTTCGCCAACCAAATCATCAACGTTGTGCACTTCAGTGGCATTGACATCAACCCGATCATACTGAAGATTATCAAAAATTGGAAGTTCTACCCACAACTGAAATGAAGAAGAATTAACTTCTTGCAATATTGGTATATCATTTGTGGTCTCAGTATCATCAACATCGGAATTTGTGAAATCCCATACATTCCTTGGAATGTATTCATTAACGAGCCTCCAATCATCCCCATTTTTCACATCTCGAAGATAATACACCAACTTCGCTTGAGATGCGAGAACGAAAGGATCATCTTTATAACATTCTTCTTTCACATATACGCTCGTAAAATTGGATTCCACTTTAATTCTACTTGTATTGAACCATCTACACTTGAATAGGACAACACTGTAACCCATCAAGTAGGACAATTCAATTACTTCTTCCAAAACTCCATAGTAGTTCACTCCTTCCTCACTTGGCACCATTACACCGCAATTTTGTGTTTTAAGCTTCATATCACGACCACGAGTCACAAATTTCACACCATTCACTATCATCCCTGGATATGAATACACGGTGCCGCTTGATTTGTTTGTGAGAGCATACAATTCATTATTCACTTCAGTAGGTGTTGACTCATGCAAACCGTTCACCTATCAACATTAACATTGAAAGTTAGTTTTGGATTGACTAATTGGGGTTTCAGAAAAGAATTGACTAATATACATACTCTTTCTTTGAACCACTGAGGAAAATCAGTTTTTTGTTGAACTTCAAGATTCAAGCCCCCCCGTCTTCTTAATTCATCCATATGCTCACTACAAATGAACAAAAAAACTATGATTTTGGCATTTACTCGGTATATAAACCAAACATCATTATTGAAAAAATACTAGAAAACACAACTAAGGTACTCCTTAATTTCGGCACAATTGTTCAAGATATACCACTCAGCCTTTTGCTTTAACTGCGGATTGAGGAGCATATTTGATTTCTTACCAAATGGACGACCAACAGCCTTATAAATAGAATATTCCCGATTTGGTTGGGATTCAACGCGATCGTCATTCCTCTCAGGTCGATTGAATCGAGTCTCAACCCCCCGCAGGTACATTGAGCAAAAGGTTAAAGCCTCGTTCACCACGTAAGCTTCTGCGATTGAACCTTCAGGACGTGCACGATTTCTTACATATTGTTTATAAACTCCCATCGAACGTTCAATGGGATACATCCACCTAAAGTGCACGGGACCGCCAAGAATTGCCTCTTTCGGAAGGTGCAAAACCAAATGCACCATAATATCGAAAAATGCTGGAGGAAATATCATTTCCAACTTGCATAAAATGGTGATAATGTCTGTCTCCATCTTCTCAAGGTCTTTCACATTCAAAGTCCGTGCACAAAGTTTTTTGAAAAAACCGCACAACTCAATAATTGGCTTCCGAACTTCCGGAACCAAAAACGACCTAAGTGCGGCGGGCAACAACTGCTGAAACAACACGTGGCAATCATGTGATTTCAACCCAGTTATCTTGCCATCATTGACATTGACATTCTTCGAAAGGTTTGCAGCAAAACCGTCCGGGAATTCAACTGACTTCACAAATTCACAGAAAACTCGACGCTCCGGGACACTGAGGGTGTAACTGGCGTGCGGTTTCTTCCACTTGTTTCCCTCTTTGCGGAGGTGGAGTTTTTCCCTAATTTTCATGTCTGCTAGATCAAGTCTTGCCTTGTCAGTGTCTTTAGATTTTCCCTCTAAGTTCAACAAAGTTCCCAAGACACTGTCGCAAACATTCTTCTCAATGTGCATTACGTCCAAATTATGCCTCAACAATAACTCCTTCCAATAATCAAGCTCGAAAAATATGCTCTTCTTCGACCAATTAAGTTCAATCGGAGCCCTTTTGCGTTTCACACCACCAAATTCTTTGTGTTTCCCAGGATGTCTAATCAGCAAATTCTCTAATTGCTTCAAAACATCATCACCGGAGTAATGTTTCGGTGGTGGCCTGAGTTCCGTGTTACCGTCGAATAGTGCTCGTTTGCTCCTCCATTCATGATCCATATCAAGAAATCTCCTATGGCCAATGTATGCAATTTTACTTCTAATCCCTACAGAGGGAGTTTCTTCATTGCATGTGGGACACGCCTTGTACCCTTTTGTGCTCCACCCAGACATCATAGCATAAGCTGGGTAGTCGTTAATGGTCCACAAGACTGCTGCACGCATATTGAACAATGTACTATTGTATGCATCTCTTGTCTCGACACCATTCATCCATAACTCCTTCAACTCGTCAACCAAAGGTCTCATATAGACATCGATATCTTTTCCAGGTGAAGAAGGACCTGGAATAAGAATAGACAACATTAATGACTGTGGTTTCATGCACTTCCACGGCGGCAAGTTGTATGGGACAAGTATTACAGGCCACATGCTGTAAGAGTTGCTCATGTTCCCAAAAGGATTGAAACCATTTGTAGCCAACCCAAGCCTAACATTTCGAGGTTCGGCTGCGAAAGATGGGTACAACTCATCAAGGTGCTTCCACGCCTTACTGTCAGCGGGGTGCCTCATCACACCATCTTCCCTTGGCCTTTTAGAATAGTGCCATCTCATATCCTCTGCAGTATATCTGGAACTGTACAGCCTTTTCAATCTCGGCGTCAACGGAAAGTACCGCATGACCTTATGGGCCACTTTCTTCCCGTTCCCACGATTATCTTGCCAGCGACACTCACCACAAACCGGACAGAATTCCAAATTCGCATTCTCCTTCCAAAACAGTGCACAGTCATGCTTGCAAGCATCGATGGACTCATATCCCAATCCAATACTCCGCAACTTTGCCTTCGCCTCATAGTTAGACTTAGGTAAAATTGTTCCGTTAGGCATAGCGTCGACTAACAATTCCAGCAAACCATCAAAGTAATGATTGCTGCACTTGTTAATTACTTTGAGATGCATCAGCTTCACCAAGAAGTTCAACGCGGAATACTTTCGGCAACCCGGGTACAGTTCACTTGACATCTCCTTAAATAAATTGTCATACTTGTCGCGATGTTGAGGATCATCTTGGGGAGGATCATTATAGTTTCCATGGGGAACGTCATCTTCAGCGTAAACATCCTCCAGGATATCCGCTATCTCATCTCTATCATGATCTCGTACCACAGCTGGTGGCGACGGCAGCGCCTCTCCATGGTAATGCCACACTTTGTAGGACTGTACGATGCCATTGTTGAATAAATGCATCGAAATTGCATTTATAGGCTGGAACTTAACATTCCCACATTTCTTGCACGGACAGCGAACCAAACCCCGATCGTTCAACTGATTTTTGGCGATATCGAAGAACTCCTTAACACCATTTCTATACTCCAGAGACCAACGATTCCTCGCACTCATCCAGCTTCTGTCGCTTGCCATCTTTAAGCGAAATAATTAAGAAAATATTAATAATTGTCTTAAAATAAGGGAAATGATAGTCAAAGTATTTCATGACTGTTTGTCTCCCTAATTATCACTAACTGATAATAATATCCTATCTCTGGCAAAAATAATTATTTATAGAGATATTTCCGGCTAAATTACTCAAACTTACAACTTACTAACACTTAAATGACACGTGACACCACATGATTGGTACACATTATTATTATTATTATTTTAAATAATTTTTCATAAAAAAAAACATTTTATATTTTTTATTTTTTTTTAAAAAATCTAATTTATTGTTTTCCAATTTAAAGGTAACAAAAAATAATTTTTTTTTTCATTTTTTACAAAAAAAAAATCAAATTTGCTGCTTTTAATCAATTATTTAGGATTAAGTAAAAAAAATATTTAATCTTAAATTATTGCTTAGATTTTAAACAAAATTACTTAATCTTTAATTGAAAACAAGTAGACAAAATGATAAATAGGAAGATTTTAATAATAATAAATTAAAAATTTTGAGGATATTAACAATATAAAATTAAATTTTAAAAAAAATGTATTTTTCATACTTAATCTTAAGTTGAAAAAAATTTTGAATTTTTTTTTAAAAAATGTAAATTTTATTTTTTTGTTAAATTAAAAAATATTTTAAGAATAATAACAAATTTTATCAATCATGTACTGCCACGTGTCCGTTGACTAGTCTACTTTAACATTTACTTATTTATTACTTTTAATTTAAAATTAATTTAATTATACATTAATCTCCATTTTGTAATTTTTTATTAAATTCTTTAATTTGTATTGGATTATTTACTTAATCAATAATAATTTTATTATATTTATATTTTATTAAATCATTTATATTTTTAACTTTTTCAATTACAAAACATCTAATATTAATGTTAAAATTAATTATTAATTATTAATTATTATGATTGGTAATTTTATTTTATTTAAATTATAGTTAAAAATTATTTTTTTGATGAATTTTTAATTATACTTAAATATTTATTTAATTAATTATTAAACTTTTATTAATTTTACTAACTCCAACAAAAATTGGGCAGCATAACGACTATATTTCAAACTATCCCAAAAATTTAAAAACCTACAAATTAAACACATATATAACCAGAATAGTCCCAGAGCAATATACAGAACATTCTCATAACATGCACAACATAAACCAAGATTAATAACATATATCAAATCTTTCTATATCAGTAACATCAAAACAATTTATTTAGTAAATATTTATAAACAAATAATATTTAATATAAAAAATATAATATATATATTTTTTTAATATACATAATCTAATCTATTTTTTAATATACATATTAAGCATTAAAATTAAAAAAATATACATTCTCAAATCAAATTTTTTTTAATAAATACTAAAATTATATTTTCTTTTTCATTATTAATATCATTTTTTTAAAACTACACATTTATTTATTTTATAAACAGAAAAATATAATTATAATAACAAATATCACACACATACATTTATATTAATCAATTTCTACAAAAATTTAACATTAAATAAACATATATACACACCCATTTACAGAAATACATAAACATATATCCATATACAAACATATATACAGATATATAAAAAAAAAAAAACAAATTTAAGTATATATATATATTCAGATATAACTAATATATATATATATATTCGGATATAACTAATATATATAAATATATACATATATATAAACTAATATATATAAATATATACATATATATATTCGGATATAACTAATATATATAAATATATACATATATATAAATATATACATATATATATTCGGATATAACTAATATATATAAATATATACATATATATATAATCATATATAAATATATATATATAAACCGAAATATATATAAACATATATAAATATATATATAAACTAACCTTTGCATTTGTTTCACCGAGAGAGTTACAACACACCTGTTCATAGGGAGAGAATAACAAAAAAAAAATACAATTACAAAACATAATATTGAGAAAAAAATCCAAAAATGTTAAAAAATTTCTCATTTTACTAACCTTGAGAGATGCTTCAATATATAACTTGAGCCACGGCGTGCGATTATGGGACACCGGTGGTCGGAGACTATCACAGAGGAGAGAGAGAGAGCTTTGCTTTCACAAACACAGAACAGAAATGGGGAAGAAGGAGGCTGCGGCTGAGATATATCGTTAAGACTTTTGCCGGCGCGTTTCGTTGCGCCGGCAAAAGTCAAAAACTGCGCCGGCAAAAGTGTTTAAGTAAACCCTAAAGTAAAACGATGTCGTTTTAATTATCTCGACTTTTGCCGGCGCGTTTGTTCACTTTTGCCGGCGCAACGAAACGCGCCGGCAAAAGTAAGCCCACCTACTTTTTATTTCAAACGTGTAAAAATTTAAAAACACGTTGACTTTTGCCGGCGCGTTAGGTGAAATGCGCCGGCAAAAGTTTGTACCCTTATTTTGAAAAATCTGGCATTACTTTTGCCGGCGCAACCCCGACTTGCGCCGGCAAAAGTCATCTTTTCCGGCGTTAATTGCGCCGGCATAGGATTTGATTTTTGCCGGCGCAATTCATGAATTGCGCCGGTGAAAGTGATTTTTGCCGGCGCAATTACGAATTACGCCGGCAAAGAACTGGTTTCTTGTAGTGATTATTGGATATTTAAAATCCTTCCACGAAATTTTGACCACTCTAGGGAGTTTATATAGTCGCAATATCTCTGCCATAGTGCTTGTTTGCTATCTGGTTTTGGGATGACTCAAATGCAGATGTTGTTTTCAAGAAATTATAGGGAATACCCTTTTCTCTTATATTGAAAAGAGAAGACATTTTCTTCAAGGATGTTTTACTTTAGGGTTATGAAATTTTAGAAAATGATAATTGTAGCATGGGCAATATTTGAGAGAAATAAGAGAACTTATGGACAACCAAGGCACGGACACAAGTGATTTAGTGGGTATCTCATTATTGTGAAAAAAGTGCACAAACATCAGCCCAGCAATCCCTCCCAAACCAAAGATGTGCTAATCAAAAGAAGAGAAGAGTCACGTACAGGGCCGACCCTGAACTTTAGGGGCCTAATACAAAATATGATATTTTTATAAAAAATTATATGTAAATTGATATTATTCAAAATTGGGGCCCTTTTCTTGTAGAAAATAATGGCATTTAAAAAAATTATGGGTCTTTTTAATTGGGGGACCTAGGTGTAACATGTCGCCCTTGAGGGCATGTTACAAGCTAGGTTGGTGCTCGGTCAGAGACGCACACGAGGGTGCAAGCCGGTGAGCATGCTGATGCCTAGTTTGTACGGCAGTGACATTTTCGTAAATATCTTCAATATTGTCCGGAAATGAACGGGACTTGGTTGTCCCCATATTGATGGGTTAATGAACGCAATGGTACAATCGGATTCGGGAGATTCGAATAATTGGCGAGTTGAGAGCCAAATATGTCTCACATGCAAAAATCATATATGTTTATGGTAGAAGACTAATGCTTTGTTTGTTAAAGTTGAAAAATGGAAGGAAAGAAAGATTTTGAGAGAAAAGTGGGGAGAAGTAAATAAGTGGGGTAGTTCGGTAAGAGAGAAGATGGAGAGGAAAAGAAAAAATTTGGTGGGGCCCATTTGAAATATTTTCTCTCCAAATCAAAGAGAAAACCGAGTGGAAACAAGTGCTTTGTAATTGATAATTAATTGACCAATATAACCTTGAAAAGTTGAGTAAACATAGGGTATTATATATAGTTGTTTCAGTTGTATATTTTCTTGGCGCCAAAGAAAAGAGGGAAAAAGAAAAGGGAAAGTGAGTGTGAAGAAAGAAATTGTTGGGCTTGTTTGCACTCACTGGAAGGTATATCTAGATTTATCTCAAGATTTTAACTTAATACTTTATCAATGAACTATGTATATTCATTTATTTTTCTGTGTTGTGTGCATTGGTTTCGTACCCAAAACTGAGATTGCAGATTTTTGTGTGGATCCTTAAACTATTTCTTATTTTGTCATTGATAGAAATCCTTATAAACTAATGTATTTATTCACTGTGTAGACTTTTGTGTGTAGTGTGAGTCTTTATTGCTTGCAAGATTTTGTTAAAAGCAACTAACAGAACACCCTTAAAAACAAAAGTACCCACAACAACAATGACTTTTTCTTTAGTTCCTGTATATTTGTCATCACTAATTTTATTGTCCATGAAAACACAACAATTACTCTTTCTGAAATGGATCACAATTATTGCCCAATTTTAGAGTGGACAAATTTGAAATATAATACAACCATACCATTAATATACTCTATGGTATCACATCCAGTGATAGGTCAAAGCATTTTAAGGAGAGAACTCCTGAAAACTTTTTGACAATACTAATATTCATAGGATTTCTTAAGAATTATCCACATTAGTGTTAGGTGTAAGAGTAGCTACCTTAGAATATTATGTGACCTTTCTTCATAGTCTCTCAATTATTCTAAAGTGGAGGCTTTAAATTTTTAATCATCATTTAATGAATCAATTTCTTAACGAAAAACAATGTTGGATTAGTGGAGTGATCCATAATTTGATTATTTAGGCATAGGTTGTTGAAAGCAAACAATAACAACACTATCATTACTAATAATTAAAATTCAAAGAATTATAAATGTTTATAGTCAGTTTGTTTGAACAAAAAAATATATTATATATAAGTAAAATAAATAGGTTAGTATCCTATAAAAGAAAATATAAATAGTTTTTAGTAGTTAGTATTTACGTTTCAATGATGCTTAAATTTTATTGAAGGAAACATTGTTATTTGTTTCATATTTCTTCCTCGTCTTTTGGTAAACTTAGGAATTCTATAGTTTAATAGGATGCCTTTTAGTACCCTATAACATAATGTCTTTTCAACTTTGATGCCATTTATTAGAACTTGTGATAATCATTTAATGGATGAAGAGAAAGCATGGGAATGGGAAGGAAATGAGTTGGATGACAATTTAGTAGAAGAGGAAGACATTCAAGTAGATGATTGGGAAAGACAAAGACGTATGACTACTGTAAAAGTTGTCTGTGAAATGGTTCATATAACATCGATGATGAAATTATACCTGTGTTCAAATTATGTTGATAGAAATATTGGAAGAAATGGTGGAGACAGAGAAAATGTGAGAAGAGAATTAATGTCTCAAATTATTAATAATGAGAAATATTGTCGAGACATACTTCGCATGAGACCAGAAGCATTTGTTAGGTTGTGTGAATTACTTCGAGGTACTGGTAGGCTTATAGATAACAAGAACTCAATGGTAGAGGAGCAAGTAGCTAAGTTTTTATATGTTTTTGCACATAATGCGAAAAATCGTGCCCTTGCTTTCTTTTTCGTCGTTCTGGAGAGACAATAAGCAGACATTTTCATGAGGTGCTACGAGCAATTATTATCTTAGAAGACCAGTTTTTAAGACAACCAAATGGTATAGAAGTTCCACAAGAAATACTTAACAATTCCAGATTCTATCCATACTTCAAGGTTAAGTTTTAACTATGACCTTTTTAAGGATAAGTTATATTACATTGGCTTTTTTTTAGAATTGAAGAGGTCTGAATATAGAATAATTTCAGGATTGTGTTGGGGCTATTGACGGAACTCATATTCGAGTGAAAGTGTCTAGGGAGGAGGCACCACGTTATCATGGAAGGAAAGAACATACTACACAAAATGTAATGGCAGCTTGTGGATTTGATATGAGATTTACTTACGTGCTACCTGGATGGGAAGGAACAGTATCTGACTCGAGAATCATAAAAAATGCTTTCCAAAGAAAGGATAAGCTTATTATTCCCGAGGGTAAATATTATAGATCTTTAGTATGTTAAATAGTAAATAGATATGAAGTAATAAGCTAACTAATTTTATTTTCATAGGAAAATTTTATTTGGTTGATGCGGGATACATGTTACGAAGTGGTCTTATTACACCTTACAGAGGAGTGCGTTACCATTTAAAAGAGTATTCAAAACACGCTCCTGAAAATTGTCAAGAATTGTTTAATCTTCGTCATGCTGCACTACGCAATGTCATAGAAAGAACATTTGGGGTGCTTAAGAAATGATTTCCGATAATTTCTAATGGGACAGAACCTAATTATCCAGTTGAAGTAGTTACAGAGATTGTATTAGCATGTTATATATTACATAACTACCTCATGGGTGTGAATCCTGATGAAAATATATTTAATCAAGTTGATGAAGAGCTTGTGAATAGTCAACTAGAATCAAATAATGTTTGCTCAACCCAAATAGATGGTGAAGATTCAAGACAAGGGGCAATCATAAGGAACGATATAGCACAAGAGATGTGGCAAGCTTATATCCAAGAAAAGGAATGATGGATCCTTTATTGGTATTTAAAAAGTATTTTACTGAACATTACATGTATAATATTATCTAGCTTTTTCTTTTGTTTTTATGATATTATCTTCTATGTAGTTTGTCTTTTAGTGGATGCATTTTTAAAGTATAGAATGATGCAACATGGACATTTTATATATTATAATTATGTGTCTTTAATTAACTTCCTGTGGTGTGATTTTTTTCTTCGCATGTAGTTGGTTCAAAATGACAAAGAAATTGAAGACAACTCATGAAAATGGTGAAGAAACAAAAAAGGATAATGTCAAGTGGTCTCAACAAATGGATATTGTGTTAATTGATGCATTGTTGGAGCAACAAGCAAATGGAAATAGAGTGGATGGAACTTTTACAACAACGGCCTACAATAATGTTTTGAAAATTTGTAGAGATAAGCTCAAGTATCCTTTTGATAAAGAACACTTGAAAAATCGGATGAAAACTTTAAAAGCTAATTTTAATGCATGTCATGATCTTTTCAAAGGCTTAAGTGGATTTTCTTGGAATTCAAATACCAAGTTGTTTGAAGCAGAGCCAGAAGTATGGACAATTCTTATAGAGGTTAGTCAAAATGCAATTAAAATGTATTTATGTTTACTACATATTGGTAATTTAGTATTTCTTACATTTTAATTTTTTTCTACAGTCTAAACCAAGTGCAAAGAAATGGAGGCATACAGAAATTCATCACTATGATAAACTAAGTGAGCTATTTGCAAAAGATAGAGCTAATGGTGTAGGTGCTGTTAGTTCCAAAGAGAAAGTTCAACAATGGGAAAAGGAAAGTAACTGTAATCAATTTGTGAATGTTGAAAACTTAGATAAAGTAACAAGTGATTGTTTTGAATCATTATCTCCACAATGCAACTCCCAAGTTAATAACGCTACAAAGGGTGTTAAAAGAAAGGCATCCATGATAGAATCCCTTGACAAATATGCTGAAAATCTTCAATCTGGTTTAACAAGTGTTGCTGATGCACTTAGAAAGGGAAATATCATTGCTGAAAGAGGTCGATTGCGCATATATTCAGAGGAAGAAGTTTATGCTGAGTTGCTTAACATTGAAGTTCCAGAACATCTACAACTTGATGCCTTTCTATTCTTGATTAAAAGTGCAATGAAAATGCGGGCTTTTTTTGCAGTTCCAAAAGAACGTCGTTATGAATTACTGCTAAAGTTAATGTTTCCAAGTGGACAATCTTCAAGTTAGGACACTTCTAAATGGTATTATCTTTATTGAGGGTGCTAGCTAAATTACTCATGCAAGTGAACTTAATAATTGGTTAAATTGTAACCAGAAGCATGGACTTTTGATAGTCTTTGATATGTATATAGATATCTATGTGACTTGCTTAAAATTAGGATTTCTTTTCTAATATCTATTTAGTTGAAATGTGTAATTAGGTGATCTTTGAAGAACTTTAGGCTTTGTGTTAATCATATATATTTTGTAATTGACAAACAAACAGTTGACAATATATACTATCATTTACGCTAAACCCAACTATTTGTTTTATTTTTATAATTAGTTAGAAATATTATTATTCTTTTATATTAATATTAATGTAGGGGTAAAAGTGTAAAAAACAATTCTCTTATCTCAATTTTAATTATAATAATAAATAAATATATAATTTTTTTTTTCTATTTTCTTTCCACTCTTTCTACCAAACATACATGAGAGAAAATACATTTACTCTCTTTCATTTACCTTTTCTTTCCCTTATACTTTTTCTCCCCATCCTATTTTCTATCCACTCTACCAAACATAGGCTAAAAGCTCAGAAGACTCTTTGTAGGGAGAGCACCTAGTGTCAGCTCTCCACCACCTCCTGACACAGGTGCGTCAAGTGAAATACTACTAGTTAGGAGGGCTAGTAGGGCGGGCATATGAGGACCACGAGGGGACTCATATGTTTCCATGAGTATGAGTACTCATGGACATTATCGGGTTGCCCCGACAGTGCATTGAAGTGTGCTGCCAGAGGTTTATGGGTACAATTCCCTTGGCTTGTCGGTATGCCGCTTTCATCCAACAAGGCCCAAACCTTCGAGAGACGTCGTGGCATGCCATGGCCACGAGTCTTGACACAAGATGGCACGAGAAGTCATTCGTGAGACTTGTTAGCAAGCAGACATTGGAGGGTGCACTATGCTTGAGTGGGAAGAGGTCCAGTGTGTGCTACTAGTCTGGCAGCTAGTCTTGAGGACTAGCCAACATGATTAAAGGCATGGTGCCTTAAGGATTGGACCATGGACAGATGAGAGACCTTGGGCCGTGATGGGAACTATTCACATGCTATCAAATGGGGCATGACGAGAGGCGTTGGCATGTCATCTTGTTGTTGGCTTTTGGCTACACATGCTACCTTGGCTTGTAAATGTTTGGGTGAGCATCAATGTTGGAATTTGTCTTGCCATAGTGAGAACCTATGGACAGTGTGAGTGTCTTGGCTAGAGAGCCTTGATGCATGGATGCACTCATAGATGCCTGAAAGCGTGACTCAGTGAGAGTTGTTCGAGAGACGGAAGTGTGTAGAGGCACACGGTCGAGCAAAAAATATGCCCATTGTTATCTGAATGGTTGGAAGGCTGACCTTGGCTCAGAGGAGTCAAGATATCGCATGGGCATTTCCATTGTCAAAATGTCAGCCCGTGACAGTTGGTATCAAAGCCAGGTTCATCTTAAGTTGGGGTGAATTTGGTTGGCCCATCATAGAGTGGATGTAGGCATAAAGAAGGATCAAGAAGGTCCAAATGCTTGAACATATGTCATTGAGCCTTTTGGTCATCTAGAAAGGATCAAGAGGCTGAGACGAGATGAGACTTGGTTGCTCTTCTTCGTGGGAATACTGGACATTCTAGAGAGGGGACAAGTTATGGTTGCTTCGTATCAAAAGTTTAGTGATGCTAGAAAGACAACTACCATAGGTGATTTTGGAGGGGTGCTACATTAGAGTTGGAACTTGTTGACATGAGACAAGGTTTGATTGAGAGGTCAAGGTTGTATCTTGGTTCACTACTGCTTGAGTGACAGTGTAAGTCCCACAGAGCATTGTTGTTGAAAAGGAAACTTGTACGAGAGAGTGTGGAAGCATGGTAGTGGTCGTCAAATGCTTTGTATTCACGACAGTGGTCGAGAGTGGACATCTTTGAAGATTCAGATAAATATGAATATGAAACGCTTTAGTTTCTACTTGTGTGCAAAAGGGCATCACATGGAGACTAAGGTGGTAATGGCCGCAATTGCCAGAGGATATTCATACTTGAAAGTGTTTACATGTTATCTTGTTTTGACCCGGAGAGAAGGCGCCGAGACAATGGAGTAGGACATGTTGGCTCATAGAGATGTTAACTAGTGCGAGCAACACTAAGGCATTGTAAGAAATGCTAAGTTGTGGAATGTATGCATCAAAGGCCAGCTGGGCCGAGTTAACCGTGCGCGGATGTCAGAATAGTACTAGAGTTTCTTGAGTGTTGGAGGGCTGCATCAAGGAAACTTAGTACAGCAAGAGGGCTTAAGGAGGCCAAGATGGTGCTAGAGTTTAAATGCGGGCTGGAGGGCCTTGCTATTGGGGCTTAGTGACCGTATGAGCCTATAGAAGCTGAGAAGTTGTGCTAGAGTTTGTATGTGGCCAGAGGGTTGCATTGAGAGAATCTTAGTGCTTCTTGGAAGCCCGAAGGGGTGAGATGCCAGTATGGATCAAATGGAAAGCTATGTGAATAGTGCACTCACATGGGAATCGACAGTGGTGCTACATGAAGTAGTTGACTCGAGAGTCACATCCTACGGGGTGCACTTTTAGATTTGTTGTGTGCATGAAGAGTTGGGACGGATAGACGTTCTTGTGTAATGACCCAACTATTTCTAAGACTTATACCATTAAAACTACTAGACATAACTACTACTTTGAAGAGAACATACATGAGAAATATTCATAACTTTATTGAAACTTTAAAATGATATATGTAATACATAAATGAGCTCATTGTTTTAAAATAAAACATAACTTTAAATGAAATTGTTTACAAAGCTAAATGCAGAAAACACATAAAAACGTAATTTAAAGAGACTAAAGAAAATAACTTCGTCCTCGAATCGACACACAGCCCATCCACTCCATTAACCTCAACACACATGCCAAGCTTCCAAGAATCCTTCTGCCTTTGTATCTATTTTCCTACATCACACTAAAAGTAAATGAGTGAGCCTATTGCCCAGCAAGGAAAAACTACTAACAACATAAAACATATACATAAATTATATCATAAACACATATACTATAAACATATGTCATATAATACTACAATGGCCATTATACTGCTTGGGGCTTGTTAACTAGGCAAGTCATATGCCCAAGGTCTATAAACATAACATAACATTAGATAATATAACATATCATATAAACATATAAACTTCTATCATATTTTCCTTACCAAAACTGAGATATTTGAGAACAAATGCAGGACTTGGAACACTCATAAAACCCACAATAAGAATGGTGAGTATTTTTAAAGAGTAAAGAATAAATGTGGAACTAAACCTTCAAGAAGAAACTTACCAAGAAAGATCTTTAAGTTTCAAGAACCTAATCAAAACCAATATCAAAAGCTAGGATCTGAATAAAAGGAACTAAAGAAAAACTAAAGTAGTTTAAAGAACTGAACTTAGAGAATAGAAATACCTTAGTTGACCTTATGGATTGGTCTAACTTCAATACCGAAATACACTAAACCTCACTTCCCAAGTATTTTATAAAGCTTAAGAATGACAAAGCTATTTCCCAACCCAAGTGTTTATCACTCTATGGTAGCACTAGCACCTTGGAGTTTCTGATCACAGCTTGAAGAATGAGAGGAAGGGCTGGGTACTAGGTCCTATTTATAGAGGTAAGGAGTGAAACTAACCCCTTTTTTATTTGAATAAAAATAATGAATATAATTGAAAAATATTTGAATACTCGTCAAACAGAGGCTTAAGACTCGGTCAAAACGTTCAGATGTAGGTCTAAGTAGTTAAGCCTTATTTTTAAATTTAAAAAGAAAAGAAAAAAAAACATCACTAAGGGCGATATATCGCCCCTATGTGGCGATATATCGGCTCTGCCCTAGTCCCGAGCCTCCATTCGTACGTTCATACAACGTCAATGTGTTTTCTGTATCCTTCGTTAGGGGATATATCGGCTCCAAGCTGCGATATATCGGCATACGTGAATATTTTAAACATGTAATTGCACTTTTTCAGCATAATTTAAATGGGATAACTGCTTTGACTGAGTCATAATCGACCCTAACAATTTCTGGTAGATGCTAAAGCTTCTATTTCTTTATTTTATCATCAAAATACTTAATTCATTGATAATCATGCTTATGACAAGTGTCATGTTCTTATTGGCTCTATCTAAACCTTAGGTTATAATAAATAATATATT
Source organism: Humulus lupulus (assembly GCF_963169125.1). Classification (NCBI taxonomy): domain Eukaryota; kingdom Viridiplantae; phylum Streptophyta; class Magnoliopsida; order Rosales; family Cannabaceae; genus Humulus; species Humulus lupulus. Next base: position 19,018,417 of record NC_084793.1, read on the forward strand.
TAGGACCAGCAATATTAATCAAACCTTATGTTATAATTAATATTCTTAAACTATAGGTGATTAGTGCTCAAAAATGCAAATTTATTAGTTTTAAAGTGTAAAATAAATTAAGTTTTAATTAATATTTTCATGAATTTATTGTAATATATTTTATAATTAAAAATATTAATTTTAAATTTAATTTGTGTTTAATTTTCAGGAAATAAATTGCATTTGGACATTAATAAAAAAAAAAAGAACAAAGAAATTGTTAAAACTGAAAAAGAAAATGAAGGAAATGGTATTTTTGAAAGCATTCGGCCCAAGACTCCAGCCCAATCCGCAGGCCCACGCTGAAGCTCCCATCACCTCTGCACGCCACCTGGCGCGCTCCACGCCTGCCACGCGTCCCAGGCAGCTTCTTCACCTCAACTCCTTCAGCTTTCAGCTCCTTCCTTCAGCCATCCCACCACGTGACCATCAGCCCACATATATGCATATATGCATATTTCTCTTCAGCCATTGGCCCAACAAGCCCAAGACATCAATTCTCCCCAATGCATCAATTCCCTCTAAAGGCCCAAGGCACCCAACGACCCAGTCAAGGCCCAAGGCATTTTCTTCAGCCAAGGCTGCCTACGTGGCACTCTCTCATTGGTTGAAAATGGGTCAAAACCCTCTTGTGTCACCAACCATGTTTTGTGGGTATTGGGCTTTGTAAATTGCTATTTTGAGCTTTATAGATTATGTTTTTGTGGTATTTTAGAAAAAGATCATTTTGACTATACACAAAAATAGCTAGGGTAATATTAATAATAAGATTTGATTTTTCAAAATCATATTTTATTATTAATATTTCAGATTTATTTTGTAAACCCCATTTTGTTGTTTAATTTCTTTTTAGTCTTTTTCCCCATCTATAAATAGGGACACTTTCTTCACATTTGGTATGTAATTTTTAGAGTAGAGAAACTATAGCAAAATTTCCACTCACTTTCTTCTCATATTTTCTTCTTAGAATTTTGTGAGAATCATGAGCATAATGGCCTAATCTTCCTAGGAAGGTTAGGGATGATTCCATATGCAAGTGATGTTATTTTGCTACTTTGATTTACTATGTTCTTAATGTAATATATTTGAGTTATTTATGTTCTTTCATCTCTATCTTTATTTTGTTATCTCTATTTACTTATGCTAATAGTATATAGGATTAGTCATGCTCTTTCTATGTGCTTCTAATTAGTAAAAGTAGTATTGATACATAATTTTATGTCTAATCTTCTATTGCATTATTGCCCTTGGGTATTTTGTCATTTTTAGATTTTTCATAAGATTAACATTGTGCTTTTAAAGTAAAGAACTTTATAACTCAATTGAACTTTTGTTAGAAAAACTATGGACTTTAATGTTAGATTTTCCAAGTAAATGTTGGGATGTGAACTATTTACTTGTGGATTTTTGTAAATCAAGTAACCAAGTAACTAAACAAGCATTTGGATGATTCTTGAAACCTTTCATTTTCTCAAACTCTTGATTACATCTTACCTTTATTTCACTTATCTCATTTCATCACTTTATCAAAATACAATACCAAAATCTCAAACATCTTTCCATTTACAATTTTATTTACTTCATGTTACTAACTTTTTGTGCTATTTTCTACTAACCTTTTGATTTTAGGTTACCTCCTTGTGGATGACCGCCCGATCTTACTACAACTACCGCTTAGTGTAGTCACATTTTGGGCGTTAAGCAATAGGTTAAACTTATAAATCCATAATTGTTGTTATGAGTTTCCAACTAAGTCCCAGTTTGAACCAAAATCCACGAAATCTAAAATACTATAACTACTACTAACTATCTAGCTAACTAAGTAAACATTCTGGGATTCTACAACTCTCCCCTACTACAAAGAATTTCGTCCCCGAAATTTACTTACCAAACAATTGCGGATACCGAGCTTACATGTCCTCCTCCAACTCCCACGTTGCCTCCCATTCAGAACTATTACTCCATAGGACTTTGACTATCGGAAAACTCTTGGATCGTAATTCTTTCACCCCTCTATCTAGGATGCTAACTGGTCGTTCCTCGTAACTCAAGTCTTTTTGGAGTGCTATCATATCATACTTGAGGATGTGAGATGGGTCTAACACATATATGCACAACATCGAGATGTGGAACACATTGTGGCTATCTGCTAATGTTGGCGGTAGAGCTAATCTATATGCAACTGCTCCCACTTTGTCCAATATCTCAAAAGGACCTATAAACCTGGGACTAAGCTTGCCTTTCTTCCCAAACCGCTTCACACCTTTCATAGGAGATATCTTTAGGAAGACTTGATCCTAACTTTGAATTCCACATTACGCCGCTTGGCATCCGCATAACTTTTCTGACGGCTTTGATCAACGAGCATACGTTTTCTAATCAGTGCTACTACTTACTGAGCTTCTCTAACAACTTCGAGTCCAAGTAGTTGCCTTTCTCATACCTCGTCCCAATGTAATGGCGATCGACACCTCCTTCCATAAAGTAGCTCATAAGGTGTCACCCCGATCGTTGACTAGTAGCTATTATTATAGGAGAATTCTATCAGCGGCAAGTACTTACTCCATGATCCTCCGAAATCAAGTACACAAGCACGCAACATATCTTCTAAAATCTGTATGGTATGCTCGGACTGACCATCTGTTTGAGGATGAAATGTTGTACTAAGCCCATTGGACTACATTTGATTTCCAATGGTGCTACACCATTGGACTTAAAATCAAGGCCTGTATTATTTTCTATTGATTTAATTAATTAAATAATTATTTAAATCCTTTATCAAATTAATTATTTATAATTTTAACCTTGATTTAAACTTATTTATTAATTTAGATACCAATTTATCTTAATTAATAAATTTGCCATAATTTTTCTTTTCTTCTCAAAATTACATAACTCTGTGAAACTATCTAAAATTGACCTGGTCAACTTTGATAATTCTAATTGATAATTAAATCAATTAATTGAGACTATCTAGATGATTTTATCCAATGTACAATGGGGACCATGGGTCTATGAAATCAAGCTTCAATAAGTTATCATAAATCTAACAAATAAATTTACTAACTTATTAATTTCTCGTGACTCCACTATAGACTCGGAATTGCACTCTTGAATTCATAGAACACTTTATAACAAATATAGATACGCTATTAATTATTCATCGTTACAACTACAATTGTTACTCAATCCTCTATAGACGGTCTACAATGAGATAAGACTAAAATATCGTGTTACCTCTCATTGTATTTTATCCTTAAAACACTTAGTTCCTTGTAAATGATATTTCAGTAAACTAATTTAATTACTGAAATGAGATCTCTATCATTTAACACCTTGAACCAAACTAAAAGGAAACCATCATTTCACTTCTTCATCAGAAGCTATAGATGTTCATATCTATGATTAACACTCCCACTCAATTATACTACCGAGTTCCCAAGATGTATGTATGGGCTAGTCCGTAGGGTAAGCTGGTAACGAACAAGTCAAAGAACTCAAATAATACAATCAGTTAGAATACTAACCACTCAGAATTGCGATTGAATTGACCTATGGTCAACTATATGATATGACTAGAATAGATAATAACGGTATGTTTACTTATCTTATCAACTGTCAATATCGGTCCTATCCGATGTAATAAATACATCCGATCTTATCTACTTTGCTAATGTTCTGGAAAGAACATAACACTGTAATGTGTAAGTAGATCATATCGTAGATTAGCAAGTCAGTGTAAATCATATGCACTGACTAATCTTAGGACTAACTTATTTTGAACATATAATCATATTTATATTCCACTGTGATTACGTCACTACAAATAAGATTAGCTATATGCTCGGGATTTAATAGAAGTTTATATTAAACAAATAATCATGAAAATAAAACATGTGAGCAAAGTGATTGACCAAGTCAAAAATTGATTTCTATTCTTTTATTGATAATAAAATGAGATTACAAAGAATTTGGGCTTTGATTAGGGCATAAAACCCCAACATTACGACCAGCACTCAGCGTGCTAAGGCCGTCCTTGACTAATAAGTTAATACTTTATGACCAGAACTCAATGTGCTAAGGCCATCCTTGACTAATAAGTCAATGTTGAGGCCCAGCCCTAGGATATGGGACTAATAAGTCACCCCGAGGCCCATTGCCCTATCCTTTGCATAATCAGCCTTGGAGCTAGCCCAGCGTACCTGGCACTGAGTTTTCCTCGACCAATAGGTCGGTCAAGCGTATAATGCACTTCTGGTTAAGCATAACCAGAACGACCAGCGCCTAACGCGCTATTGTTACCCTTGACTAATAAGTCAATGCTTTTCGATCAACGTTCGTCGCTATTGTCGACCTTGACTAATAAGTCAATGTTTTTTTACCAGCGCTATTGTCGACCTTGACTAATAAGACAATGTTTTTCTCAATTATATAATGCTAACAGGCATTCATCGTATATCAAATATCTAGATACAAAGCATTTAGCTTGCTTAATCATCAATCACAAGCATAATCATAATCATGCGTTCATGCCCTATTCAACAATTCGGGCCAAGCCATAATCACATGTATCGCATATATCACATATTGGGTGCAGTTTTCTTACCTTTAGCCCAAGCATAGGTTACCAATGAACGACCCTCGAGCATGATCCCGGTTCCGAGCCCCTAGCGATAACCTAGTCACAGCCATAATATAGAATCCCGTCAATAACAAGTAAATAAAGGCTTCCAGACCAAGTCCTAGCCTCTGGGACGTTGAATCTACTAAACTGGGTAGTAGGATCGATCTCGAGCCCTTAGGTTTGAGTTCCCATCACTAAAAACCCATTTTGGCCATTTTTCTCATTTTGAAACGCGGCCTGCTCAAGTCAGGGGCTCAGCCCCTTCTCTGTCTGTGCCTCGCGCCGCGACCCTAATTGCCCAGCAGCCTATTCTCCTCCTTCGTCAAGCCTGAGCTGCGGCGCCCAAGAACAAGGCCGCAACCAGACCTCGAACCCTGCCATTTTCTCTATTTTCCTCATTTCAAAACCCTCCATAAAGCTATCCAAAACCCAAAAACAAAGTTTCCAATCAACTCCATGGCCCAAAACAATCAAAACCCAAGTTCCAATCAATTCAAAAACTCATCAAAACGCAAAATCTAATCCAAGCTTAAAAACTTAAAACTTAAAGCTTAGATTACCTCAAATTAAGTCGTTTCCCAGTTAAATCCTCCAGCTAACAAGCTTCCAATCTTCCCTGTAATCGTTATGACTCTAACATTGCTTGAATCCGAGTCCTAAAACTCAAGTTTCCTTCAAAAATGCTCACGAACACCAAATGAAAGAATGGGAGAGAGAGAGAATCGTACGTTCTTTTGTTTATTCTATCAGATTACTTCAAGCTTAAGTAATCTCAAGTAAATCTCAATGCTCAGGGTACCCAAAAACGTCCCCGTGGGCCAAATAGTCCAAATCCCCATAATTCCCTCCTGATCTCACTAATTCTCAATATATCATCAAATATTTATTCTCATTACCCAATAACCCGACAATGTGCTAAATACCCAATATACCCCTTGACTCACACCAAGTTAAGTATGGGTCTCGTTGCAACTTTCCCACTAGCTTGTTCCCTAAGATCATCTCGTGCCGAGTAACCCAAACATATCCACATAATGATGTGGTCCCACACATATATGCCAAATATACTTATAACGGGCCAAATTACGAAAAATTGCCATTTTAATCAGAAATGGGCCCACATGCATATTTAATACAACTAAACATGCATATCAAGTCATATTATAATATAACTCACATAATCATATAATGATACACATATATATCACATAATCACATAATTTTCCATCATGGCCCCCTAATCAAGGCCCTAAGCCTTATTAGGTAATTTGGGACGTTACACCAACCATTGACTGTGTGACCATGGGATGGTTGTTGTGTGTGGGAGGACATGTGGGAGGTGAAGATTGTTAGACTGAGATTTCAGGTTCTGTAAGAGTAGAAGATGACTCATTTGGTAAGGGTGATATGCTCAAAGAATGACTATGACGCACAGAGAGTGTGGGACTAGGAAATGACACGTGACTTAGGGTGTTGTTAGACATGTGAGTTGTAGATGATTTGGAATTAGGTGAAGAGGGTTGTATTGGTGAGGTCATTGTAATGCCCCGAATTCTCCGATGTGGTTTAATGGCGAGATTAGTAGGCCGGGAGGGCCATAACCGTTTAATTATGCCATTGAATGATAATATGCATGTTTATGTGAACTATATTATAATATGATGTTAAATGCGTGCATGTGGGTCCACATTCTAATTACACGGGTGTGATGGTAATTTGGCATGTTGAGGGCATAATTGTATATTTGTATGCATGTCGGTGATATTGTTGAGACCACATTATAATGTGGGTTTGTTCGAGCTTTTCGGCATGAGACGATCATGGAATATTAATTAGCGGTCTAGTCATAACAGGTTTAAGTTCGGGGCTCGGGATGAGTCTTGGGGTGATTTTAATGATTAGAGGGTTGCCGAGAATTAAAGGGTAATAGGATATAAATTATTAGTGTTTGAGATTATCGAGAATAGCGGGAATTGGAGAGCGTTAGTTATGATTAACGAGATAGGTGAGAAATACCGATTTTGCCCTTGGGAGCCTTTAGAAACCTTTAATTGAACTAGGGGTATTTTGGTCTTTTCACCCCTAGGATAGATTTAATCCATTTTAGGGTGTGAAAGAAGAGGAAAAAATAGAGTATACTTGAAGCTTCTCCCGTACCTATCTTTTCTTCAGTTTCCTTTGAGATTTTTGAGCTGTTCTTGAGGATTCAAGCTTGGGAAGTAAGCCTTGGGAGTTTGGGAGAGTGTTCCTCCATTGAAGATCATCATAAGATGAGCTTTGGGTAAGTTTCTAGCCATTGAATTCCCTGGTTTTCCCTGTTTTAGTTCTGTTTTGCAGTTGTGGTTTATAGGTTGAATACTTGGTTTTGTTGGGAGATTTGGCTAAGGTTCTTATGGTTGTGATGTTTGGGGTATGTTAGGATGGTTTTTGGGTTCATTTTGCACCAAAAATAGGATTTGGAAGCATTGGAATCAAGTTAGAATTGAAGGAGTTGAAGAAGGAGGTTTCAGGGGGTATCTGGTCTGGAGGTAGCGCTACAGCGCCCACCCTAGGGCGCTACAGCGCTACACAGGAGGCATTTGGGCGTGTTGGGGGTTCTGAGAATAACGCTGGGGTGCTAGGGAGAAGCGCTGTAGCGCTACTCTGTTCCTTCAAAGTCCCGTTTTGAGTATTTTTAAGGGTTTTTGGCTTGGGGTTTCAATCCTTAAGGCCCGGGCTCGAATGTACTCACCGTGTGGGCATGTTTCGAGGTCCCAAGAGTGTTGCTTAGGTTAAGATCCTTTCCATGTTGATTTTCATTAATGGAGGTTATAATTGGTTGTGATTAGGTAACCGCTAAGGAACCAAAAGGTTGATCGTTCTCAGGAGTCGTTCTTATTATATTTCTCGCTCGAACCTGAGGTAAGAAAACTGCACCCTGTGTATGTGACATGCATGAATGTTGTTGAGGCATGTTGGTTGATAAATGTGGACATTGATTGCATATTAAATGCTAGTGAATATTGTTTACTTGCATATGGCACTGACTAGTCAGGGACACTGACCTAAGAGTCAGAAACGGCATAAGCGTCCTGAACGCAGGGCCGAATGAAGATTAGATCTAATCGATATCAGCAATGAATGACTCTAAGGCATTAATGCTGGACCAACCCTAAGGTCGATGAAACTTATAAGCGCTTGACTAGTCTAAGCTAGTTACTCAAAGCCAGGGCCTAAGGCTCAGGTGACCGTTTGTCACATGGCTAGGGAATGATGTTCCAGGGTTATGACTCTATGGTCATGAGGATGGTTATGTTGGTGACTAGTCACCATGCACCTATGTTGTTTAAGCTAGTGAAAGGTTCACTTATCTGTTAAACCCCGATGACCCTATCGTCACATGGCTAAAGGGAGTTGTTCCCATCTTGGTGACTTTTGCGACTGTCACTTACGTATTTTGGACTGAAAGTCCTGAATGATTATTATGATCATTGTTGATATTATATCATGTTATATTGTGTTTTCTTGTTGGGCCTTGGCTCATGGGTGCTATGTGGTGCAGGTAAAGGGAAAGAAAAGCTCACCCAGCCTTGAGTGGAGAGCTTAGGTGGTGATGTGTACATATGTTGCCGCTTGACCACCACGGCCAAGACGTCCTCAGAGGAACTAGGGAGTTTATCCTATTTTTTTGCCGCTTAGGTCGGTGGGTTTGTAAATTTGGAACAATAATGACCATTTTGAGATGTAAATAACTTGTAAACGTTTTGATGGGCCCATGAACATTTTTATGTATTTAATAAAATATATCCTTTCCTTTTTATTGGTTTTCCACCTTAGCCTGATAATAACACTTAGAGCACGTTTTTAACCAAAGGACTCGGGTAGCGGGTCAAATTTCTAGTTCACCGATCACCGTAACTGTTATGGGGTAACTAGGGCGTTACAACTAAGTGTTATTATCCAAAGGACTCAGGTAGCGGGTCAAATTTCCGGTTCACCGATCACCGTAACTGTTCTGGGGTAACTAGGGCGTTACAGTCATGGACTGTACAGGTGAATGTGACATGACTATAGGCGCGAGAGACATGGTTGGTATTGGGAAAGGAAAAGTGGGATATTGGGAAAAGGGTTTTGTCTTATCTAGTGAGGGTTTAGGTTGAAATAAAGAAGAGTAAGGGAATTCTAACTCATTGAATTTGATATTTCTAGCAATATAAATTCTCCCACTAGGATGCGAACACTTATAGCCCTTGTGAGCAAGGCTATATTCGAGAAAGACACAATTGGAGGATCTAAATGAGACTTTATGAGTATTATATGGTCTAAGTAGAGGAAAACATGCAATCCAAAAAAAATTTAGAAAATTATAATCTAGAGTTTGTTGGAATAAAAGTTGAAAAGGGGATGCATTTTGTAAAATTGGAGTTGGAAGCCTGTTGATGAGATAGGATGCAGACACAAATGCTCCTCACCAAAATTTTAAAGGCATGTTGGCTTGTGCTAGCAAAGGTAAACTCATATCTACAACATGTCTATATTTTCTTTCAACTCTACCTTGTTGTTGGTGTGTATGAGGACATGGATGACAAAAAGAAATGCCTAACTTGTTAAGAATGGTACTTAGTTTTCGATATTCACCCCCTCAATCTATTTGTATGGTTTTAATTTTGGTTTCAAACATTCTTTCAACATATGCATTACATTGAGTAAAAATGGAAGCAACTTGAGACTTACATTGCATTGGAAAAATCCATACAAATTTTGTATAGTCATCAATGAAACTAACATAATATTTGCACCCATCCATCTTCAGAGCTGCAAACTCCCAAGAATCCCCACACTAGATCACTTGGCCAAGCTTAGGTGCCCTTAGCCTTCAACTCTCTTCAACAAGGAAACCAAGAGAGATGGAGAGGGAGATGTGAACATGTATGAGCCACAATGCTCAACTGTTGGTCTAGCTTTGCCTAGTCAAGTGGCCAAAATGACCAATTTGCCCCCACTATAAACTTATTCTCAAAATCAACTCAAGGGCACTTTAGTCATTTGCCGAAATTCCCGTTAATCTCAAATTTTACCACGAATTCCCACTTAAATCCACTAAACCTGAATACTCACCAAATTAATTTCCATTACTCAATAAATCTCGGTAATTACCATATTACCAAAATACCCCTAAGCTCACCCCGAGCTGGATATTTTACTCCGTTGTGACTTTTCCACTAAATTTGTCACTAGGATCGCCTCGTGATAAGTATCACAAATATGTCCACATAATAATGTGGTTGCAATCACATAGCATATAGTTACAGATATTCTATCAGAGAGTCAAAATTACAAAAATACAATTTCTAACATAAATAGGCCTATAAATATATTTAACACACGTAAACATGCATAAATAGTTATGTTATAATATAACTCATATATTCAATTAAATCCATATAATTCACATATAAATCCAATTATGCCCTTCCAACACACTAATCAAGGCACTGAGCCTTATTAGCAAATTTGGGACGTTACAATTTTAGTCTGAAAAAACTTCTCAAAGACACTCCATATCTCGGCACAGGTGGTGCAGTTGATAATGTGTCCAAGCATAGATTCAGATTCAGAGTTCATTAGCCAACTCATCAAGAACTGATCATATTTGAACCATCGACTGTAAGTTGGGTTAGGGACATTACCAATTGTGGTCGACAACAGAGGAGTGGTATTTCCGAGCAGGTATTACCAGTTGTGAGCCCTAGCTACTGGAAGAACGAGTGAACGCCAGAACTAGTAATTGGTCCAATCAAGCCGAAGATTCAGCAGAAGAAGATTGTTAGAGAACAATAGAGGTGTCGCCGGAGTGAGGGAAGATGAAGAAGCATTGGAATTGTTGGATCTTGTCTGCTCTAATGAACAGAGCAATGGTGATTTAGAGCATAGCAAAGTAATGTGAAAAATGAGAGAGTGAATGAATGAAACTCAAGCCTACTCTCTGTGAAGTGAGAGGCTTCCTTTTATATTGAAAGAATCAGTTGAATATAAAGTGTAACTAAAAGAAAAGATTAAAATTGAATTAAAGAATACAACTAAAGTTGTTACAAATCAAAGCTGTTACAAAGCTAACCCGTTGGTTGGTTAGTTATATCACTAACATATATTAATGATTTTTTTTAGATGCAATATTATATATATATAAACAATTAATGATAACAATAAAAATGTTCATAAGATATGTTAATGATTTTTCTTATTTATTAAAATTTACAAGGAAGAACATTTTAATATTGCTGACAAATCGTAATGAAGAAAAAATTTAGAAATAATTCCTCAAACTAAAAATATTTTTTCTATGTTTTACGAACAGTTTGTATTAACTTTAGGATGTATTTTGGTACCTATAGAGGGAAAATTACGGAAAATACTAATTTTTACTAAAAAATTACGTCTTTACACTCAAATTTTTTTGTTTTCAATTTTACGGTTTTAAGAAATTTTTTACATTTTTATGGTTTTGTCTTTTTTTTCAAGTTTTTTTTAGGTTTTGTTTTTGTTGATGTTTAGTTGGTCTAGAAAATTATTTTCAAGTTGTTTTTCCTAAAAACCCGTATTTTTATAATTATGAAATTTTGAAAATCGTATATTCTTGAGTGCGTATTTAATAAAAATAAAATAAACAAAAAAAATGTTTATTTAAGAAAAATCTCTATATTATACCGTATAATATTATATTGTATATTTATATATAAATACAACCAATACCAAACATAGAATATGTTATACTATTCAATACAAGAGTTATAATGATAAAAATTGGGAAAAATAATAATTTGGCTCATGTGTTTTGTTTGAATACTCGGCTACTATATTTTGTTAAATGACAATTTAAACCCTCAAAATAGTATCATGAGCCAGATTTTGGTCAAACAATTTTTTAATATAACCAAAATACTCTTAAATTAAAATAATTAACAATTAAAAATATATATTAATGAATTTTAAAATATAAACTAAATAAAAAACAAAAATTTATTTTACTTAAATTATATTTCATATTAAAAATTAAAAAGTTATTTTCTTCTCTCTCCTTTCTCTCCCTCTCTCTTCTCTTTCGTTCCTTCTTCCCAAACCGGGCTGGCCCCAAAGAATCCATGGATTCATAAGAATGGTAGTGGCCCTAGACGAAGCTACTCAGTCTCCCATCAACTGACCATAGACGAAATAGCTTTGGTTTCCTCCCCAGCCGGTTCTAGACGAAGCTTAATTTTGTCGATCAACAAGATCTGGAACCATTGCTTCTTCGTCGGAGATGGAGATATGGAGTTGCGAAGCAAAGTCTGATATGCGATTGAGGTTTTTCGTAGCGTGAGATTTAAAGATCCGTCGAAGATGGGCGCTGGGTTGAGGTCTGAGGCACGGCGAGAATCAGGGAGGGGCGATGGGGATGGGGTAGCCTGAGATCTGAGGCACGACGGCGATGGGACTGCTTGTTAAGTCTGAGGAACGATGGAGATGTGAGGTCAGAGACATGACGACGCTGGGGCTGCTTGAGGTCCAAGGTGTGACCATGATGGGTTGTTCTTACCCTTTGTTTGGGTATTCTGGTTTTGTTCATGTGTTTTCTTGTTTTTGTTTATGTGTTTTGTGGGTATTTCTCATACTTTTATAGGTTTATGTGGAAATTTATGTATGAAATTGGGAATAGAAGAAAGCAAAATAATTCAGTTTCAGTTACAAGTTTTGATTCTTGATTTGTGACGATAATGAATATTTAGTTTCCAATTTGGGCCTCCAAGAAGAATGAATTCAAGAACATAAATTTGATTTAATTTGGATTAATTTTGCTTTGATTTTTGTTTGATTTGCGTTCTTTTTTTATTTTAAATTTGTGTTATTTTAATTAAAAAAAAGTTATTTTGAATTATGTAGTTAATTTTAATTCATTTTTAAATAATTTAATTTGATTTAATTTTTATTTTAAAATCTATTTTTAATTATTTGATTAATCCAAATATAAGGGCATTTTAGTCATATTTAAAAAAAATCTGACTCTATACTATTTTGATCTGTTTTGTAAAATAAAAAGTCAAAATTGTTATTTAATAAAGTGAAAATTACATATTATATGAAAATTTTAATAGATTGTGCAAAAATATAGTTTTTTTTTTCAAGAAAAGTTAATTTATGTCTTTTTTTGTTTTAATTTCACTTTTATGGGTTTAATTTCCCATATTTTTGTATAAAAGTTTGTTTATGCCATATTTTCACTCTTAATCAAATTTTATGAATTTTGAAGGGTATGTTTGTAATTTGATTATTTATTTTTAACTTATTTGATTATTTTTTTTATATCAATTTTATATAATTATATTTATATTAAATTTTTTCATGGTTGTTTTGTAATTTTTTTTTAAATATGAGTTGTGTTTATTATTTTTTTTATTTATTGTAAATATTTTTTTCCTTTTTTTTAGGTTGTACGTTTTTTTTTAAAACTTGGGTAACGTAACCAGTTACTTATTTAATTTTTCAAAGTTATATAAAAAAAATCCTACAGCTAGCTTAAATAACATTTATCTAGAGGGGTAACCAGTTTTTGTGTTTTTTCACATTTATGTAAAAAATAATCTTAGAAGTTAAATAACATGTATCAGGAGGGGTAACCAGTTACAGTGCGATTAGTAACTTACTGCCACAAGAGGGGTAACCAGTTATCATAAGAGGTTGACGAGTCACTCATATTAGAAATGAAAAAAAAAAAACATCACATTTGAAGGAAAAAAAGAAGAAGAGTAAGTATGATTTAGTAACCTAGGTAACCAGTTACCATATAGAACCCAGAAATATACACACATCAGAATGTGAAGGTAACCAGTTACCTCCTAAAATATACAAACAAACAACGTGAAGGTAACCAGTTACCACAGATCTCAAGACAAAAAAAAAAAAAACCAGATCTGACCACGAACCAACCTCCTCCCTCGCCTCTGACCACTTGCCTCCAAATTGAACAAAAGTAGTATTTTCCGTACCTGTAATATTTTGTAAAATTTTAAGTAGTTAATTGGGTGTAACTGGTGAAGGTAACTGGTTACTTTAGTCTGCAATTAAATACGTTACTGAAAAACTTAATTGGAAAATATAACAGTTTTTCAAGGTAACTGGTTACTTTGTTGCTACTGAATGTTTTGACAATTAGAATTCAGACCAATATCAAATGTTTTTTTATCGCAAAGACAAAGTTGAATCTAAAATAATCATAGTTCTTGTTAACAATTGATGTATTAATTTTTTAATTTAAATTGCATTGAAGAGTTAAACAATGTAGCATTAATTAATCACTTTAATTCGAAGCCCTAATAAAACACAAATTCCAACATTATTTTGTCCATTCACAACAAATTTAAAACACTTAATAATAAAAAAATAAAAAATAAAAAATAAAGCATATTTATTAACATGACTAGGAAACCACTGAGAAGTCCCCCATAACAACCACCACCACCAATACCAATATTCACGTTATTTTTGTTTCTCTAAAATCAATAATAATATGGTCCACGCACTGCAATATTATTCAAAAAATCACATTGAAAATAGCATTTTCCATTATTATCATCATATCACATCTTCAAATAACTCATGATATAGAGCTAAACAAAAAAACACAACCAGTAATAGAACGAGAAAAAGCGCACTATATACAAAGATGATTTAACAAAAGTACGTACATAACCAACCCTACACTCGATCGATATAGCTACATCAAACAGCCCATATCTCACATCATCATCATCATATATATATATATATACATATATATATCTTACATGAACAAGTAAGAAATTACACAACCACCTCATCCAAAACACACACACAAACACGAAAGAGCTACATATTTATAGTAACATTCTCAGCCGTTTGATTTGGGACATCATGAACTACATGATTATCATTATAACTTGTAAAATAGCTATGAGAAAAATATAAAATTAATGGTTCTATATCATGTAGAAGAATTAAGAAATTAATAGATTTTAAGTTGAAGAAAATTAGATTAATATAGTATTTGACAGAGCAAGATTTTACAAACCTGGTTCTATATTATGTAGAAGAATTAGGAAATTAATAGATTTTAAGTTGAAGAAAATTAGATTAATATAGTATTTGACAGAGCAAGATTTTACAAACCTGGTTTTCTTGGATGCTTTGGACAATGGAGAAGTTCGTCGTCGGAGATGGAGAAGGACGTCGCTGGTGATGGAGAAGGACGTCGCCGGAGATGGACGTCGCTGGAGAAGCAGATCCGATTGTAGGAAGGTGTTGTTTCACGTGGTTGGAGGTAACTGGAGGTTTGGGTTTGTGGCTGGAGTTGCCGGAGGAGAATTGTGTTGCCAGCCGGAGATGGGTGTTCTTGCTGGAAAAAAAAATTCTGTTGGGGATGTTTTTGATAGAGTCAAAATTTCAGCATTGTAGTATTTGGATGTTTAATTACAATACTACCCTCCTTAATGGATGATTTGTTTGTTTATTTTTTATTTTTTAATGTGGGAAAACTTTTCCTGATGCGACCAAACTAGTATTTTCTCTAAAAATAAAGACTAATATCCACTATTTTCAAATTGATAGAAAATTCATACAAAATTTAAAGTGCAAAATATTAATAATTCATTATAAAATACTAAGAATTTTTAAAGTTTTACGACAATTTAAAAAATTGATTGTGATTACGTCCTGTAGTTCAGAGAAGTAAATTGCATTTTTAAACCATCATCGAAAAATCTGAAACAAGCAAGGACAAAAATATGTTTATAAATTCCATTTCATAAACTTCTAAAGGTTCTTTTTTCTATAGAATTCATTAATTTTATCCCAAGTTGAGGGAGAAAAAAAAAACATCTTTAAGGTTTTTAATTTATTTTTCAATATATATATTTGAAATTGAGATTTGTGCGATACACATCACATTCAATGTGTGAAAAATAAAAGATTGAAATAAGACCTGATAAAACCAGTTAGAATAATAAAAGGCATAACGAAATATTTCAAATGTTGGCTCTTTCTTCCCTTTCATCATTTATGCAAATACATGTATATTCTACCAGCCAAGTGAGTTGACCAAAGAAAAAAAGAACGAAAAATAAAACCCATAAATTCCTATTTTATTTACAAGCAGCAACTCCTGCAATGCAGCCGGAAAAGAAAGACATGAAAAAGAAAAAAAGTGCTTGTGGATTTTCCTTTACAGCCTCTTATAAGAATGTGGTTGTTGTCCAACTAACCTGAAACATTGATTAAACACAGTAAACGTTTTATATTGAAACGAGGATCCAAAATAAGAATACTAGTAAAAACAAACGAAGAGACTACTGACCTTGATAAAGGCACTAGAGCTTACGAGGTCACCAAAAGAAGCCTTTTATTATTTAGCAAGTAGGACTCTCTACTTTTCAATTTCAACATCAAAATTATCCCAGAAGGCAAGGGGAAATGACCCGGATTGTTGTGGTGTAATATACACAGGTAAAATGAGTTAGCCCAAAATCTCATCAGGACAAATCAAAGGATCCTTGCCCTTCACTGATTGCATAGACTAGTTTCTTGTACATGATTTCCTGTTCAAATAAAATAACATACACATCACATTGAGTGACAAATAAACTATTTAAGTTTCATCTGATGATGCATTGATTAGCATAAAATGATCGTTACCTTGGTAGAGTAAGGAGGAAGCTTCAAGTAATTAGCACATGTCATGACACTAGGTAAATCATCATCTGCTGATTCTGAAGGCCCTGTTCCATTAGATGCTGCATTACTTGGAGAGGAGGAATGCTGCAAAAGGCCTTCAATTATTAGCATTTTGAAAATATAAACCAAAGAATGAATGAGACAACATCATTGAAGAATACATAACCACATACAATATTTGATGAAATGAAATCTCAATTTTGGTATGTACTTTTACAAGGCATCAGAAAAACCAATCTGACAAGATATTGTCGCTAAAATTTGTAATATATATTACCTTTCTGACAATGGTGAGTTTCGGATTTAAGACTGCTAGACCACCCGGTGGAAGCCTAGGTGCACCAGTGACAAACTGGCAGAAGGCCCGCTGCTGTTCAGGTGTGAACTCTCCCATAATCTCAAGCAACTAGAAAAAAAAAAAATACGCATCAGCATCATCAAAAAGTTAAATACATAAATAACAAAAACACAAGTGTGGAGCAAAAAACCGTACATTCACAATTGCAGGACTCTTGGCGGTGTAACCATGATCGAATTTGATGTGATCAGAAAGTGTTTCCGCCTGCATATTTTAGAACCATGAACTTGAACTATGAGTACTTTTATATAGGTGACGATAGGTGATGGTAAAGAATTACTGAATCCAAAGGCATTTACCTCCCACATCTCTCTACGCCCACAAAGTAGATGGTCCAACTCATACGGTGTGAATATTTGTAAAGATAAGATGTCAAATACCTGAATGTTATGAAAAGTACAAAATTTACTTAGAAGTAGAAAAGAACATCATAGAGAAGCCGATGATATAAACAGTGTAAACCAAAACAGAACTATGTCACATGTCTGGGACAGCTACCTATCAGATTGGGAAGTTCAGAATCATCTTCAACACTAAAGGCACATTTACCTTATAGCCAACATATACTAATATTGCTCCGTACAAAAACTCTGCCATTGCACTTATCGTTTTGATTCATTTATTTCAAACCTACTCTTAAACAAAATAACCAGTCTCATGATCCACTTCACTGATATTAAACTTCCATCAAAACCAGGAAGGATTATAAATATACCCAAAACCACCTAACCACTATCGAATAAAGAGCCTACTGTTGATCCCAATCACATTAAAAAGAGAATGATGATGCATACAAAATGAGGATCAGGTTGTTGATTATAGCTAAATAGACGTAAACATGAGCAATACAAACTCGTTATTGTTATTTAAACCAGCAAAATTATTTTACCTGATTGAAACCCGCCTTAAATGCTTCCAATTGCCGCATGATTCCAGTCTTGACTGTTGCATCAACAACCAAGGATATGTATTCTTCCAAGTTGTTAATATCAACCTGACAGCATTACAACCGTTTAAACCATATTCACAATAACATCAAACCTTCGAGAAATAAAAACAATAGAATTCGTTTTCATACATTTTCATCTCCTCCTTTCAGCACATAATCTGGAAAGCCAGGAAGTGTGAAATCTAAACAAAGATCTTCAATTGGAGCCCCACGAAAACGTAAGTCAGCAATGGCACTACCACTGACACCATTGGATTCTAGATATTGTTTGCGACACACAAGGACATGCAATTCTTGCAAAGTCCTCCCCAACTCAGCGTCGAAGGAAATAATATCATGCAAATCAAGCTCCTGAAATATGTTTAAAAAATTACAGGGAAAATCTTAAAAAAAAAAACTAAGGCTAAAAAAGTAGAATAATACACTTGGGTCTATAATAGTAAGACTACATATATCTTACTTGACCAAGTATAAGTTTGTAAAATGCTGTGGACAGAGGAAGGTCCAACAGTCGTCCATCTTGAAGAGCCTTGGCCATAACACGCCCAACTAGCCGGAAGTACTCAATGACTTTAAAAAACTGACTCCCATCAGAAGCATCGGCATTTGGAGGCCATGGACGAGGGAACAAACCAAGAGGAGCTTGGACAAGGTCCCCACTGCCAGCAGCATAACCAAGTTCAGAACCATTGTTGTTTTTTCCATGTTTCTGTTCATCAATATCAATTTCCATAGAAGGTTTCTCCACTGAAAAATTTGACCTCCACATGTTGAGTCCTACCTTTTGTAAATCATGGCTCAAAAGAGTATAGAACTCAAGAGTAGGACCCAGCCCAGTGCCCACTTCGCCAAAGTATTCAACTTCAAGCACAGCCTTTTGGCTTGAATACATTTCCATTACTTTTGCTGCAGAATCCAAAATACGGTTTCGAGAGACCCGAACCTTTTGGCGTTGCAATCTCCCAACCCTCACCTCTCTAGAATTTGCCGATCCATGACCATCAGCTCCCTGCTGTTGCTGAAGACGATACAAGGCACGAGATAATCCAAATGCAGTTGAGTAAAAATACTGTCTGCGAGTTTCAAAAGGAAACAAGAATGGGCATGCCTTTGTCAGTTGGTAGCACCATGAGGGAAGACTTCCACTACACAATGCAAGAGCATCTTGAATTTGTCGAGCTAATTTAGGAGTGAGCTTGTTGTTAACAAACTCCTCAATAGAAACACGAGAACCTGTAGAAATCATGTTTTCTATACTTGAAACTCTCCCTTCAGCAAAATTGTCAGAAATTATCTGAGCCCTCAAACGAGGTGCAAGCTGATTTAAGCCCTCCAACACACGTAGTAGTGCCAATATATTGTAAGTAGAATTAGACTTCTCCAAATCACATGGAAGCTCACCCTGAAGAATACTATCCAGCAGCGACATTCTATCAGAGCTAGAATTGGAAGCAGATGCCAATTTGGTTGATTTGGATGTAGTAATAGAGCTTGCTCCTCCAGCTGAACCCCTTTCAGCTTGACTATCTGCCCTCTGGTATGTAATGGTATATATATCACTCCACAGCCTGCTTCCATCACTTGATACGAAATCACTGCCAGTAAAACGCTCCTCATCATCCTCATCCAGCACAAGCTGTCGTTGTATAGCCTGATAGATGGTCAAATGCCTATTAAGTTGCTTCCCGCCGGAAGTAAAGATCAATTTTGGTGGATCATTAGAACTACCAAAAAGAGGACGCCCATGTCGATCTCGACCTCCTCTGAAGCCTCTACCATTAGCAGATCCAAGACCAGCCATGGCAGCAGCAGCAAATGACATTGCACCCCTAGAGCCATAGGAACTACCACTCCTATGATCAGTGGAATCCGAGCCCCTAACTGCAGCAGCTCTACTACTAGAGCCAGATGCAGGGTTAGACTGGCTATCACTTGTTGCTTGAGCTGTACTGCTGTCCTCAGCTGAGTCACCCAATTTGACATCATGAACTTTGTCAGGAATGGGCATGCAATCAGGTAAAGAATCATCTCTGAGAACCTAGCAAAAAATAACAATTACGATGAGTGATAAAATAAGATTTGGTTCCACCAAAATTTTCAGCCAAAATAACGCATCATCAGTCATCACACACATACGCATATCAGGCTATCTCAGCCTGTGCTCCGCCCACCTTCCCCACAATAACAAAACAAGGGAAAAGACAGCCTGACAGAGAAGTAGATAACATACATCATCATGGTCATCATCTTCATCATCCGAGATATCATCATCTTCAATTACCAAAGCCTCGTCAATCTCAACAGGTGATATATCCAATTCCTCATCCTACAAAAGAAAACAAAATATGCTATCTAGCTGAGAAAATATATATATACATATACACACACACATATCTCCATGTTTTTATTTTAGGGAGTGAAAAAAAAAATACTTCAGAAATGCTTATTTCCACACTACCCTAAACTTGTGTTATTTGACTGATACAAACTGATAATGAATACCACGACATGACTTGATTTGAAAAGATATCTGTCCATATCAAACTTCAGAAATGCTTATTTCCACACTACCCTAAACTTGTGTTTTTTGACTGATACAAACTGATAATGAATACCACGACATGACTTGATTTGAAAAGATATCTGTCCATATCAAACTTCAGAAATGCATATTGGCACACAACCCTAAACTCGTGTTTTTTGACTGATACAAACTGAAAATGGATACCGGACCTAGATCAGTTACCACACATCCAAAACACAAGATTCCATTACCAGGGCCAAAAAAAAATGTGTTCTAGGAAGTGCAACCAGCTTATGAAAACATAAATTATCAACAATCAAAGTTCCATCTCCATACTTTGAACCTGTAAACTAATCCTCAAAAAGCAAAAAAGAATACATACTATCAGAGCCTATACTTCTCTTACTTATTTTTTTGACTTCACATTAAGTTTATAACTCAGTACATAAAGGAAAGTGAATGCACCTAAACTAATTTCCTAAACTGAAGTTATGAAGCACAACATTTGCAAAACTCAATTTACAGTCAGACAATTCCAAACATGGCATTCAAAATGTAAACAAACCTCTGAAGTAGTGTCCCCATTTGTGTGTTTTAGTTGAGCATCTTTATCTACAGCTGCTCTTCTACGTGCAGCATTTCTAGTTTGAGGTCCTCTTCCCTCCTCTTGAGAAGGTTTCAAAACTGCTTTACCCTTTCCTTTTGATGAGCTTGCACTCTTCTCTTGCGGTGGTTCCTTTCTAGAACCATCACCTATATTGACAGTTGCTCTAGAGCGAGTGGCCCGACGAGTGGTGGAAGCAGGAGTAGAAGTAGATGGAGATGAAGCACCAGCTCCTATGGGTGTAGTACCAGATTCTGAGTTCCCACCAGATGCTGAAGGCTTCTGACCAGATTCACCTCGCTGAACTCGAGGCCACAGAAACTCTTCTACAGCAGCTAAGCTAGCCAATGGATCAATCAACACAACATTCGATGAATAATCGCGAAGGGATTTGTCACCTTGGGATCGACAAAGGCGCAACTTAAATGGCTGAGATAATGCACTAAGTCCAGAGGATAGTCGTGCACTTCCAGTGGATGATCTAGATGAATGGCTCAGCACAACAGGAAAACGTTCCAATGACGACAAAGCATTCTGAAGCTTCTGAACTAAAACAGTCATAGGAGCAGCACTCCCTTCAACACTAAAAGGAAGAGCAACTGCAACAAATGCCTTGAATCTTCTCAGTGCTTGTTGGCGAAGCTTTGGTAGGTTAGCTTCTGAAACCCGTTCCTTGGAGAAGTATCCGCAAGAAAAATAGTTGAGCAAGGCTGCAACAGCACCACTACCAATGAACTCAAAAGTGGACACGCCATCCCCTTTGCTTAGTTCTGCTAGCATCTCAGAAATTACCCCAATCAAGTACTCTTCCTTATTTGCAGAACAATCTGCCAAGCGAGACCCAGAAGCTTTGGATTTTCCCTTTGCTTTAGTCTTTTGGTCATCAACACCGGCATTCAACTTCAAGCAAAGATTCTTTAAAAGCAAGAGATCATCAGTCACTCCAACCTCAACACTGCCAGCATCCGACTGGAAATAATTATCTTTAAAGGATTTAGCACAAGCACTTACTGCCATTCGAATATTAGTATTAACCGTTGGTATCTCCACTGAACTTGGAGGTGAACCAACTACTAAAGAATTCTTAGTATCCTCCACTGAATTACCATCAGGATTAGAGCTAACACCACGTCGTCTATAACGCCTAGAGCGTGATGATCCGGTCACTGAATCATTATCCTTCTCCGCAGAAGATGCTTGGGCAGTGACTGTGGGGCTACCAGCTACAATAAGTTGATCCACTGCATGAACCACACCTTCCCTTACAAACATCTTGGAGAAAGTTCCAGGAAGTTTTTCCATAAGAATTTCAGCAATTTGAAGTGCAGGAACCAAAACATGCGGATCCTTCCATGCCAAAACACCGGCTAAGAAGCTACAGGATCAGAAGGTCAGTGATAAAGTAAAAGTAAGTGTGCACATCAACATAGGCAAAAAGTTGAATCATGAAATCATAACTAGATTGAGGAATACCTTGACACGTTTGTCACACTTAATAGGGACTGGATCATCTCTGCAGGACTGAAGTACATCAATTTCCCTATAACAGAAAGACATTTGTGGCGGACAGGACCATTTACACTAGAACCATAAATCTGTTTGACAAGTGAACAGAATTTAACTTAAGAAAAAAGCAAAACCAGCAACTGGAAATGAAGAAATGCTACATAGCATATAGAAACAAGAAAATGACGCCAAATAAAAAACTAACCTGCACTAGAACTGGAAGTAGATCACTTCCAAATTGCCGAAGAAGCTCAGGCTGATCATTCAATAATTTCTCACGAGCTGAAACTTCGCTAACATTTCCATTTAAATCTTCTTGTTTCCCAGAACTGCCAGCAGAAGACTTCTTCGCAACAGGTGCCTTCATGAAAATGTTGAAGCTAGCCGGGAGGGAAATTGTTCCTTGGGGCAGTGGGGGAAGAAGCTCATTTGCCAAGCTAACTATCTCAAAAATCTTCCAGAAAAACAAATGCCAGAAGCATAGAATATTCAGAATAAATAGGCACTAACAAGATTTATAAACTAGCTATATAAACTTGAAAAGCATCTGACAATATATAAACTTGAAAAGCATCGCAGATTGGAAGAACTTTTAAAAAATTCAACCTCTTCATTCATAACAACCTAAATGAAAGCCCACTAAAAAATCTTTATAAAAAATACCTGCTCTGGTGGCCTACTCAAAGCAGGTGAAACTGAAGAGTTAGCAGAAATGCCAGAACCGGATAGTATATCTTTAAGGATACCACTGATCCCCAGAAGAAGTAATGTTTTAGACCCCAATGGGGACCCACTTGCACAAGTGGAGAGAAGTCGGATTAATCCCTGCATTTCTTGCGAGTCAAAAAACAATGAAACCTGAAAATATAACCAGCAATAATTCGAAACATAATTTTAAAATTACCGTATATGTAGGTGTGCTAAGAGATGATTGTCCACCTCCAGAACTGCTGGTCGATATGAGCGAGGCAGTTTGTGTCACAAGTCCGTAATTACACAGCTCGTCTAGTTTATCAGGAGAGGATGCAAATGCTTCAGCAATCCGAGTCAAACAAACAGAAGCATGCTCCAACACCTAAAGAAACCACAGGCACACTTAATGAGGGGAAGGAAAACAATTGACCAACTTGTAGAGCAAAAAGAAGGAAATGTTACATTTGAATCATGATATTGAAGTAGGTTTGTCAACAGCGGTACAGCTTCCATCACAAAATCCGCTGCATCAGAGGGAAGTTTCTTGCACATGTTTGCAGCAGTAGACAAGGCCACACGCTGGAAATCAGCAGGTATTCAATAAGGCTGAGTATATAATAATGTCCGCATTTGAAAACATGGTATCCTTAACATAAGAAATTTTTAAAAAAATGGATTACCTGAACTCCTGTAGAGAAGAAATCCAGATATGAAAGCACTGCCATGAGAGCACCAGCACGCAAACAGGCAGTTGGGTGCTCCTGAGATATTTTTTTAAGAGCTTGCAGAGACTGTTTAAAGCAACAACAAAAAACAAATATAAACATCAGAATGCAGAGCTTGAGACGTGGGATTAGCTCCACCAGTTCTCTTGAAAGAGACAGCATTTCCTTTCTGTATGATTATATATCTAACAATCTTAAAAATACAAGACTACTTGAAGCTAATAACTATGAATTAACACCAATCATCTCAGTAAAATAGGAAAAATTTAATAACGAACCTGTTCAGCTAAATCCATATACTCTATCGTTAGTAATCTTGCACAAAAGCACGAGACTGCACCATAATGGACCACCGCAGCACAGGATGAGGGTAGCACGTCACATAGATGAGTGAGTGCCCTGGCAGCAAGAAGCATAATATCGGGATTGCTTTCGTGATTAAGCAGTCCCACAAGCACCGGAACAAATGAATCCACGGAAAATGTGCTGAGCGATTCCTCGGTCCCAATAGAAAGCATTTCACATAGTTGAGTCAAAGCCTCGACTTGCTTTCCTTCTTCCCCATCAGCTCGCAACCCAGATAGAATCTTCTTAAGCCGACCACTCTGGTGTGATGAAGATGCTGATCCCATGGCCGATGATGGTAGTAGATCATCGAGCCCAGCTCCGATCTTCCGAAGAAGCCCTTGAAGTGCACTACTTGCAGAAAAAGTCAAATTTTGGTGCAAATTATTCATACCACCTTCACTATCATTATCATCGTCGTCCCCATTACCTCCACTCTCCATATTCAACCCCAGGTTTCTTTCAGCTTCCCTTTCCCTTTCTCTCTCTCTATCCCTAACCCTAACCTCGTGTTCTTTCTCCTTTCCTTTATCTGAACCATCCTTGTCAGAATTCTTAGAGCGACGATCACGGCCACGCGAGCCAGATGATTCATTGGTATTATCCATGGGAGCAGAAGAGGGCAATAACTCGTTGAGAGTCCTAGAGGAACGGGAACGGGTTGAAACAACGGCGGCCGCGGCGGCGGCAGGAGCTGTGGCAGCGTTCGAGGTCGAAGAGGCAGATACACGGGTACGCTTGCTAGAACGGGTAGCGAGACCAGAAGACGAAGATGAAGGGGCAGCTGAGGAGGCCTCCGCCCGCTTCCGGCTCCGAGTTTCCATACAAGAACCCCAACCCCCTCAATTTGTTAACTCGCTCGCCAAGAGCGGCGATCAAACCGTCCAAGATCCGATGATCACTTGCATCTTTCTCAAGCAGAATCCAAACTCACAATCAACAAACTCCCACAACCCACACAAGAAAAGACACAATCTTAGTGAGAATCAGCTAGCCAACAACAAACCCCCAATTTAAAACCCTAGATTCTTTACTCCACAAAACCCAAATTGAAACCCCCAACAATCGAATTGACAGAAATTCCAAAACCGAAAGCTATACAGAGTCTGCTGAGTCGAAATGGGGAAGAAGAAGAAGAATAAGGGAGGGACGGGTTCAATTGAAACCCTAAAAAGTGGCGAAAGAATAAAGGTAGAAGAGGAGACCTTTATATAAATATTCTTTTTATTTTCTTTATAATTGTTTCTTGTATTTCTTGTTTGTTAATTAATTTGGATTAAAAAAAAGTTTGGTGATATAGAAGAGAATAAAAAGTTGGATCATAGCGGTGACTTAGTGAATAGTGAAGTGCAAATTTTAGCACCAAAAAAAAGGCAAGACAAGTGTAATATCTAAGGAAGCTCTTGGAAAGCCAACCTCAAATTATTAGTAGTAATCACTAGATATTAGAATTTGGTGGAATTACGAGTAATTACTCGATTTGCATTTTTACGGGATTACGTAATTATATAGTAATTGTGTAATTGAAGGTCAATTATACTCTTTAATTTACATAATTTGGATAAAAATTAAGTGTAATTACAAATTATTATTAATTTTAAATAGTATTTATTACATAATATTATTTTTCTGTATAACCACTAATTATTTTGTCAAACATGACAATAAGAATTCAAAAGTAATTAACACTTATATTTAAATACACTTTGTACTCTAAAATATACTAGAATTATTCCGATATGTAATTACTATTATAAGCCTATTAATTACACAATATTTTGGTGGAGGGGTAGTAAACACACAATATTCACAATTTCACACTCAATATTAACAAAATTCATCTCAATGCTAAAACATGTTCGAAGGTGAATGTGTAATTGTGATAATATAAAGTAGTGAATTGCTATATTTTTTAAATATATTAAGTAGAAGTAACGTATAATACACGTTTGTTTAGTTTTAAAATTGTAAATATTGTCTATAATTTTAATAAAAATTATTTCATTGTGTTTAAATATATATATATATAATAGAATGAATTATAGTTTTATAGTATATATAAATATTTATATCAATAATCTCTACATATATGACATCTAAGCACAACGTTGACATAGATATATATACTAGATACAAGCAACATGCAATATGCACGTTTGCTTAGTTTTATTTATAGAATTTATTAATTATTTTTATTAAATTTATATTAATGTCATAAATTTTAAATAAATATCCTATTTTAATTAAATAATTTATTTATTTTTGTTTAAGTTTATGTTTGTTCTAGTTTTTGAATTTGTGAGTGACAACAAGAGATTATATATTATATGTTTAATGTAATATTAAATATTATACGTGGATTTTAAATTTAAATTTCTTGTTAGTTTTTTTAAAAAAACAATTTGTTGCTAATTCACAATAGATTATACTATATGTTTAATATGATATTATTCTAATAAGTGAGTTTTATGTTTAATTAAATTTTATTTAAATTATAAAACATATGATTTTATTATTTTTAAATAATTATCATTGTAAAATATCTAAAAAATATCATATTTTAATTTATTTAATTATTTATTATTTTTAAATAATTATCATTGTAAACTATCTCAAAAATATTTTATTTTAATTTGTTTAATTATTTATTATTTTTAAATAATTATTATGGCAAAATATCTCAAAAATATCTTATTTTAATTTTTTTAATTATTTATTTTATTTTATTTAAGTTTAGTATTTACAAACTACCGTTAAATATAAGAATATTTTGTTAAATATAAAAATATTCCGTTAAAGCTAACATTAAAAAAATAAAAAACCGTTAAAACTAATAATTTGCGTTATCTACACACTTATTATATAGAATAGGTATATATATTTACATGACATATATATAAAATTCAATAGTATTTAAAAGAAATTAATAATAGAAATAAAATAAGAATAAAAAAAGTCATAGTGTAGACAGTAGCATAAATGCATTAATTATTTTTAGTTTCTAATGTATCTCACAATGTCCTTTGGTAAATTTGATGAAAAAAAATAACTTCAATCACTTTATAAAAACAAACTATCGCACAAATTTATAAGATAAAAAATGAAATGTAAACATTTATTATTTTTAAATAAATATGATTTAATTATTTAAATTATCATAAAATATATTTAAAATATTATATTTTAATTAATTAATTTATTTATTTTTGTTTAAATTTATGTTTATTCATATTTGTATTTGGTCGTGACAACAAAAGATTATATATGTTATATGTTTAATATAATATTAAGTTTAAGATTAATTCAATTTTATTTAAGTTATAAAATATATGATTTTATTCTTTTTAAATAATTATTATTATAAAATATCTCAAAAATATCTTATTTTAATTTGTTTATTTATTTAAGTTTAAGTCACGTTTACAATCAACCGTTAAATATAATAATATTCTGTTAAATATAATAATATTTCGTTAAAGTTAATGAAAAAAATAAAAATGTTAAAAAACTAAGAATTTTTGTTATCTACACATTTTTTATATAGAAGATATATATAGGCAAAGGGTGTGCTAAATTTATTTACATTTTTATCACTAATTTATATTTTTTATATATACTTTTAATAAAAGTTAAACAACTTTGTTGATTTTTTGAGTTAATTTGTATTTTATACATTCGTGTATAATTGTAAAAATCAAGTCCAATATAACATTTATTCATTTCTTTAGGGTAAATACATACTTATATTTTATATTTCTAATAATTATCATTTGATACTCTCTTATTGCAAATAGTGCATATTTGATAGCATCTCGTCAACACAATTTTTTAACAAAATGGCTATATTGCGTTCATTCGAATAAATTAATTAATTTTCTTATATTTTTATTATTTTAAAATGATTTGATAAATTAATTGATTTTCTTATATTTTTCTTATTTTGAAATGATTTCAAAATATTTTAAGAATTAATCAAACAAAAGAAAATAATAATAATAAATGTTTTATTTCTCTCTCCCCCATCTTCCCCGTTTTTCTCTCTCTCTCTCTACCCTTCTTCTCCATATTCTCTCTCACTTAAAACTAATCAATCTTCTTCATTATGTGTAAATCAATCCTTTAAGAAAACAAAATTAAAACAATTAATCCCTAAATCTAAGGTGCTTCTTCTTCATTTTGCCTCAATCTTCTTCTTCTATTCTTATTATGGGATCAAGGTTTTTGTTGGAATTTGGGTTCTTGCTATAAATAACATTGTGATGTGATAATTTCATAGGTCATTTCATGTCAACAAGTGGTTATTTTTTTATATGCATTGTAAGTACTAAGTATGCCTATTTCTTACTAGTTACAATTAGCTAAATCTATATATTGTGTTGGCTAGATCTTTATGATTTATCTTTAGGCAGCAAAATAAATAATTAAGTAAAGTAAAATCATGGGTTTCATTCTACATTGCCCAAAAAGACACTAATGGTAATGATTATTAGTTTTTGTAAATTTCCTAAATACTTTATGAAAAATGCTAAATACACTATATGGTATACTCTCTTTTGTACTTTCTTAAATTAATGAATGACACGTGAATTACCTTAATGATTTGAAAAAAATATTAAAATATAAAAAATTGAATAATATTCACGTGTCATGCATGAATGAATGAGAGTGTAAAAGATAGTGCAATAGAAAGTTTCCTTAGCACTCCTCATACTTCATTTGGTGTGTCTTTTTGCATTTTCCTTAATGGTTTTGCCCACCTCGAGAACCTGCATGTGAGTAATGTGCCAATTATTTCCACTTCATTCAATAGCAGAAGAAAGCTTCCAAATCCGAAAGAGCCACATGAAAATACAAAAGAGAGAGGTTTTTTTTTCAAGCAGTTGGTTCCCAACATTAAGATACGTAGGTTAATGTTAAAGTTGAAGAATATGAACAATCAAAAATATATTAGAATTGGTGAACAAATATGTAATATTTTAGTGTATTTTGAATTTAAAGTGATGTGAGAAAAACCAGGAAAATAGATAAAGAAAAATGAAACACTTTTTATTTTTATTTTTGTTTTATTAATTCTTATAAGATTTTTAAATAACAAAAACATAAGACCATATTCGATGGGAGATGTAAAAATTGTGCTAAATTTAGCATAAAAAGTCAATAAATGTCATATATAGTTGATAATGTCATTTTTGTATTAATACTTGATATGTTTTTCCTTGCTTGGATGGTGTTATGATATCATTTTTTAGTAGTTTTAACTTAGTTTCATGAGTTTACAACATATTTTCTACATTGCATTTTATGATGATAAATCTGACATTTTGATGGTAATTGTAGTTTATTAATCATAGGTTAAAAAAGACTCGCTGAGATGAGGTTAAAATGAAGTTTTAGGAGCATTCTAGGCTTTCGGGATTAAAGTGATGAAGTGGCGACAGCGTATAAGCTCTCTAAGTTCGAGAATTGAAGAAATTGAAGATAGGCTACGACACTTTAATTGGAATTGACGTTACAGAATGCATGTTCCAGTCAGGTCGCTGCCTACTGTGTAGAAAAGTGAAGTTGGGTCGCTGTCCAGATTTTTTAGGCTGCGTGACCAGTTTTGCTCACATTCTATTTTAGGTCGCGGCACACATAAATTCAGGTTGCGGCCTGCGACGCTGTTTTCATATGTTTAATTACATTTTAAATATAATTTAAAGGAGACCATAAAAGATTATTAGGGTTAATTTGATATGAAGTTATTATTACGATTTTTGAGAGAAAAAGACTCAGAAATGGCTAGAGAGAAGACTACAACACTATTGTTCATCTGTTTACCCAAAAATGGCTCCTGGTGACGTGACAAGAACTTATTACACGTGGTTGGCACATGGCAGGGTCAAAGTGAAGAGGTGTTGTTCGCCTATCGACCAGCTCCTTGTTGCTTCATCAGATCTCGCGATTAGGTGCGACCAGCCTGGTCGCATGCTTCGGTTTATTTCCTTAAAAGATATGTAATCTTGTAATAACTACATCTATTATTTTCTCTTTATTGCCTTGATACGCTGATATTAAGGATAATTAAGGCCCATTGGCCCGTGTAACCCCCTTGAGCCTATAAATATGAATGAGAGGGCTCAAGGAAGGGACTTTTGGAACCTTTTTTCTGAATACTCATATAAATATGAATACTCATAGGAAGTGTGATTATCCACCGAAAAGTTGTAATTTTCCTAAGGCTTAAGAAACTCAAGAACCCTAGTTCTTTGATCACGGCATTGGGATTCAACATCAATAATATCACTAAGTGGACGTAGGTTATTACCACACAGTTGGGGTCGAACCACTATAAATCATTTGTGTCATTTCTTTACCATTTGATTCCATTCTTGATTGCTTTCTTATTTCTTTGTCGTTATTCTGACTCCGTGTCGTTGGCCAAATCAAGGGTCAACATTCTGGTGCTTTCATTGAGAGTTTGATCAAGAAGCTTTAAGAAAATCAAATGGCAAAGACATCCAAGAAAGCTGGATAGATTGCTGGCGCTGCATCATCTCAGCCTCCTCCTCCAAATGTAGCTGAGAATGAACCACATTTGGAATTCGAAGAGGAGAAATTAGATTTGGAGATGCTGAGGGCAACACTGGGGGTGTTGCAGGACGAGTTGGCCAATCTAAAGGCCAATAAGGAGAATGCAACGGAGACCACGGCGTTGCAGCAAAGGGAGATTAAGCGTCAGCGCCAGGAGCTGACTGAGCGGCAGGCGGATATGGACCGTCAGCAGAGGGATGCCACGACCGCTCTTGAAGCAGCCATTCAATTGGCTCGAGGGCAGGTTGTGCCGGCCTCACAACCGGATCAGTCACCGAATGCACAACTACCACGGGCCCAAAATTTGAGTCCTCCAATTCAGCCAGCGAGCCCTCAACGGCCGGAACAGCCATTTGTCGCTCAGGATGATCTTCCAAATCGGGATCCTGAGCCGCAGCTGCCATCTCAAGCTGGTCGCGGCAACCCTCAACGTCAGAGGCAGAATAGGGCCGGGCAGCTGCCCTGCAGTCCTAGACGCCTTGGGGACAAAGAGCCAAATCCACCGAGCAGGGGGCAACGTTCTTCTGCCAACAGAAGGCATAACGAGTCAGGATCTGCGGTCAAGGCCCCCCCACGACATAATAATGCACATAGACCCAACGACCAGTGCAGGCCTCCCCCTGAGGCTCGGGAGATGCCAGCCCAAGGAGGAAACAACATTAACAGCCGATTGCGCCATAGCCGGCCACATTTTAGAGATGGCCATGACTATAATGAGGTCGATTCTGGCAGAGGGAATGTTGGTCGGAGAAATGAGGAAAGAGGTGGAGGCAGAAACCCCTCACCTAGAGAAAATAGGCTGGCGAGCCATAACGCTAGGGGGCAACCCCGACAAAATAACGTCTTTGATCGGCTAGGAGTTAGTGAGTAGAGGCGCAAGGATGATGATTTGAGGGACATGCTCAATGACCGTTGCGAGAGGCACGATGAGTACCCTCCTCTAGCACCAGTCGCCCCAGCGATCCCAGACGCGGTTCAGGCACAAATTGATGCTTTGAACCAGGAAGTACAGTAGCTGGTCGGGAGTCGAACATCCCACATAGAGTACGACTGGAGGAGAGGCACTCCATTTGTGCAAAGGATTGTTGTGGCAGAAACCCCCAGTAAATTCAAAATGCCAGTACTACCAAACTTCGATGGGTACGGAGACCCAGTATCTCATGTCAACAAATTTGAGTACAAATGGATATTTAGAAGGTGTCGGACGATGCCCGCTGCAGAATCTTCCCCGCCACACTATCTGACACCGCCCAGGAGTGGTTCTTTAAATTCCCTCCTGCTAGTATAGTATCCTGGGAGATGTTCGTGAAAGAATTTTACGGACAATTTTATGCGGGTCATGTACACCCCACTAAGGCCAACCAGCTGGTCGAGATATGCCAAAAGGAGGGAGAGCCCTTAAAAGAGTATGTCCAGTGCTTTATGCGAGCAGCAACTGGAGCCAAAATAGTAGGCGATGAGGGAAAGATGATGGCCCTAACTGCCAGGGTCAGATGCCATTCTCCCCTCTAGAACAGCCTAAGGAAGAACGGGGTAAAAAGTACCCAGAAGTTCTTGGATCGAGCTGATCGATACATCAAGCTCGAGGACGCGATTGCCAACGATGGGAAATCGCCTACAAAAGATAAGAGACCAAAAGATGAACCTGCCAAGGCCGTCAACGGGTCGGATAAACCCAATGGCAACGGTAAAGGCAACGGGAACGAAAATGGCAGAAATGGTGGAAAAATGACGAGCAATGAGCTGTCAACGTCTGACAAAAAATGCCCCAAAGGCAATAGATATGAGTCGAGATTCACCAACTATACGACCCTTGTTGAAAGTCGAGCAGAGGTCTACTAGGCGACCAACTCTAATGTTCCTTATAAGCGACCCGCACCTATAAGGAAGGATATCTCCAAGAGAGATACAACAAAATTCGGTCGTTTTCACAACGACTACGGACATGACACCAATGAGTGCAACCAGTTGAAGGATGAAATTGAGTTCCTGATTAGGCAGGGACATCTAAAGAGATATGTGCGAGCCACAAGAGGGTCTCAACGAAAGGCTCAAGGTGGCAACGAGCAGGCGCCTGCATGCCAACGCTCGCCACCTTTACAACCAGCTCTTGTGGCAGGTACGTTACTCACCATCTGTGGTGGCCCACACCTTGCAGGGGGCAGTGGGAAGGCAAGGGAGTGATATGCTCGAACCCTATGCCACGACCAGGACATCGAGATGATGAGTGTGGAGGATTGAGCACCAAAGAAGGCTCGAACAGAGGAGGAATTGATAACCTTCTCTGAGGACGATGCCCAGCACGTACAATTCCCACACTCCGATCCATTGGTCCTTGACGTTCAAATCGCTAACATGATGGTTAAGAGGGTGTTGGTTGACACAGGAAGCTCAGTCAACATCTTATACAAGTCTTCACTGGAAAGAATGAAATTGTCCATCAAGGACCTGGAGCCATGTAACCAAACCATTTATGGTTTTTCTGGCGAAGGGCTCGCCCCAACTGGGTCGATTAGACTCCCGGTTACGGCAGGAACTGCACCTGCAAACAGGACATTACTCACTACTTTCATAGTAGTTGATTGTCCTTCAGCATATAATGTTGTAATTGGGAGGCCAATTCTGGTTGACCTGCGAGCCGTTACCTCGATATGGCACCTTGCCATGAAATTCCCAACCGACACAGGGATAGGATGCATGTTGGGAAATCAGTGGGAAGCGAGGGAGTGCTACAACACCTCGATATCTAAGGCAAAGAAAGGTGTATCGAGGGAAGTTGCCGGAAAAGAGTTACAAATGGCAATTGATATACAAGCCCAATCAGGTGATAATGTCACCGAATTGGGCATTGCCCAAAGTGAGGACAGAGATTTAGATCCTCGCTTTGGGGATTTTGATGAAGAGATATGACCCATTGAGGACCTTAAGGAGGTCCAACTCGATGAAGAAAATTCGACCAGGCTTGTGAAAGTCGGTAAAAACTTAGAGACAACAACGAAGCAAGCACTGGTGGAACTTTTGAGGAAAAACCAGGAAGTCTTTGCCTGGTCACACAAATACATGGTTGGAATAGACCCTGCAGTCATTAGCCATGTCCTAAACATAGACAAGAGTTTTCCACCAGTACAACAGAAAATGAGGCTGCTCGACAAAGATAGATCAAAGGCTCTAAAGGAAGAAGTTGAGAAGCTGAAGGAGAATGGATTCATGAGGGTAGTGTTTTATCCATCATGGGTCTCTAATCCCATGCTTGTTCCCAAGCCGAATGGCAAGTGGCGAACATGCATGGATTTCACAGACCTTAATAAAGCGTGCCCTAAAGATTGTTTCCCACTCCCTAGAATCAACTAACTGGTCGATGCCACTGCAGGGCACAAGATTCTCTCATTCATGGATGCATACTCCGGATATAATCAGATCAGTATGCATCCTCCTGATGAGGATCACTCTAGCTTTTGGACTGATACAGGGCTTTACTGTTACAAAGTAATGCCCTTCGGCTTGAAAAACGCTGGTGCAACTTACCAGGGACTGGTCAACCACATGTTTAAGGAGCTGATCGGCACAAACATGGAATATATGTTGATGACATGCTGGTTAAGTTGAAGAAGGAAGAAGGGCATATATGGGACTTACAAGAATGCTTCAACGTCTTGAACAAATATTAGATGAAGTTGAATCCCCTCAAGTGCTCCTTTGGAGTAGGATTAGGGAAGTTCTTGGGATTCATAGTAAACTCGCGAGGAATTGAGGCCAATCCCGAGAAGATCAAAGCCCTGGTCAATATGAAATCGCCAACGAAGATCAAGGATGTTCAAAGCTTGACTGGAAGAATTGCTGCTCTCAGTAGATTTATTTCCAAGTCTACAGACAAATGCATCCCATTTTTTAATCTACTCAAAGGCAACAATAAATTCTAATGAACGGAGGAGTGTGAACAGGCTTTTCAAGCTTTGAAGATGCACATGTCGCAACCACTGATTCTATCAAAGCCAGTTGATAAAGAAATTTTGTTCATCTACTTGGCGATCACAGAATACGCTGCTAGTGTTGTCCTAGTAAGAGAAGAAGGAGGCATGCAAAATGTTATCTATTATGTAAGCAAGAGGCTAATAGGGGCGGAGCTGCGGTATCCACCTATTGAAAAATTAGCCTATTGCTTGATCTTAGCCTCCAGGATGCTGCGACTCTACTTCCAAGCTCACCCAATCACAGTTTTGACGGACCAGCCTCTACGGCAAGTTCTGCAGAAACCAGAAGCCGCAAGCAGATTGTTGAAATGGGCGATCGAACTTGGGTAGTTTGATATTTCTTACTTGCCATGAGCAGCGATAAAAGGACAAGCTCTGGCCGATTTCATCACAGAACTCACTGGTCGTCCAGATAGCGAGCAAGAAAAAGTGCCTGAATAGCCTGAGCCTCAAATCCAAACTCCCTCATGGAAGTTGTTCACAGATGGTTCTTCTAATGAGCACCACGCAGGAGCAGGAGTGATTTTGATAACGCCTGAGGGGCATCAATTTCACTGTGCAATTAAATTCGACTTCACTACTTCTAACAACGAAGCCGAGTATGAAGCACTACTCGCAGGATTACGATTAGCTAGAAGCATGCACATAAAGTCACTTGAAATCTACAGTGACTCTCAGTTAGTAGTCAATCAGATCATTGGAGAGTACCATGCCCAAGGTTTAAAAATGGTCGCTTACTTTAATAAAGCGAAGGACCTATTGGCACAGTTTGATAAGTACACTCTCCAGCAAGTACCTCGCGGCCAAAATTCAAACGCTGATGCTTTGGCCAAAATGGCAAGTGCCAATGATGCTGACACTCTGACCATAGTGTCAGTTGAACGACTATCTGCACCAAGCATCCAAGCAGAGGAGACCTCTTTGGTGATCCAGGCGACGGATACATGGATGGCACCTTACATAGAGTACATGACGCAAGGCGTGTTACCGACGGACAGAAACAAAGTTAGGACCCTTCAGTGGCAAGCTGCTAGGTATATCCTGATCGATGGAATCTAATACCGAAGGGGATACTCAATGCCACTCCTTAGGTGCATTTCGAAAGAGAAGGCCAAAAAATTGACGAAAGAGGTCCACGAAGGCTTTTGTGGGGACCATGCTGGGGGGCAGAGTTTATCAAAAAAGATCCTAAGGCAAGGATACTTTTGCCCATCAATGAATGAAGACTCGATGGAATTTGTGCGGAGGTGTGACAAATGTCAAAGGTTCTCCAAAATTCCACGAGCAGCCCCTAATGTGCTAAAACAGATGCAAAGTCTATGGTCATTCGCAGTCTGGGGTATAGATCTAATCGGATCTCTACCCACAGGAAAGGGCGGTGTCAAGTACGCCGTAGTGACTGTCGATTACTTCACTAAATGGGCCGAAGCTAAGCCACTCGCAACCATAATGACCAAGAAAGTGCTGGATTTCGTAGTAACAAACATCGTGTGTCACTATGGATTGCCAAGAAATATTGTCTCAAACAACGACACCCAGTTTGATAGTGATCTGTTCACAGATTTTTGCGAGCAACATGGAATTATCAAGAGCTTTTCTTCAGTCGCTCATCCTCAAGCAAACGGACAAGTCGAAGCAGTCAATAAAACGCTAAAGGATACTCTAAAGAAAAGACTTGAGGAAGCAAAGGGGGCATGGGCAGAACAATTTCCTGAAGCCCTTTGGTCGTACAGAACTTCCCATCGAACAGCAACATGCCATACTCCATTTTCCTTGGCCTATGGATATGAGGCTATGCTGCCTGTTGAGTTAGACCCGTCGTCGCATCGAAGAATAACGTACGATCAAGGCTCCAATAGCCAGCTTTTGATGGAATCTCTAGATTTGGTCGATGAAAAGCGTGAGTAAGCCCAACTCCGAGTAGCAGCTTACCAGCAAAAAGTCACCTGGTATTTCAATTCTAAAGTACGTGAAAGGAAATTCAATGTCGGAGATCTAGTACTTCGAAGGGTTTTCCTCAACACCGCGACCAGGCTGTTGGAGTACTCGAACCTAATTGGGAAGAACCGTACCATATTGAAGAAGTCCTCTATCCAAGCACTTACAAACTTGCTCGCTTAAATGGAGATCTCATTCCTCGTTATTGAAATGGAGAACACATGCGCAAGTACTACCAATAAACAATTCTTCTTAAAGAATTGGCTAGTATTAATTTTACTTTTTACAAGTTATGAAAAGGAGCTGGTCATTTTATATGACTGGTCGCTTATAAGTGTAGATGATAACTCTACAAAATAGAGTTATTTTACCACTTTTTATGTGCTAATTGTTGCTTAATTCTTGAATTTTTAATTAATTTATTAAGTTTTAAAGTAATTTTGAATTTATTGGGTTTATTTTGATTTTATATATTTTTATGTGTTTTATAGTTATTTTGTTGTAAAATGTTATAGTTAATTAATTGAATTATTGTTGTTTAATTTGAGGTAAAAATATGTTGTATTATTGAAATTAAATGTTAAATATAGATTAAGTTATAATTAATATTTTCAAATAATTAAATTGATTTATTTTATAGTTGAAAATATTTTATTATGATTTATTTTATATTTTGTAGGGAATTTATGAAATTTTTGGGCTTTGAAAAGTAAAGAAAAAATGACATTTTTAAAATGTCATAACCAAGCCCATGTCCCAGCTGTTGGGCCTGCCATCCGAAGCCCAGGCCCATGCCAGAATCAATGCCCCCCACGCTGGCTCCTTCAGCAAACCAACAGGTGCTTCTCCAGCTGCACCACAAAGCATCACACGCCCATCATTTGCCAAAGCCAGCCTTTTCCGTGCATCTCCAACAGCCACTTTGCCTAGCCACCCATGCATGCCTCAAATTCCTTGAGCCCACAATTTGTACTCTTGTCCCCTATGTTCAAAAATGCCAATTTTTACCCCACTTTCTACACATTTTACCCAAAAACATCATTATTACACCCTATAATTTACCCCTATTTGCCATATTATAATTAATTAAATTAATTTAAATTGATTATTTTAATACCTCATTTTGACTATAAATATGGAGTTTTGAAGACCATTTAGGGTGTCATATTTTAGGGGAGGTTACTATACCAAAAATTCTACACATTTCAAAACCTCTCTATTCTCTTCATCTTCTTCTTCTTTTTGGTTATTTTCTATGTATTTTTAGAGGAAAATTTTGGGGGTTCATCCTCCAAATTTTCCTATTTATGTTTGTAATTTTTAGTGTGTATTTGCTATTCTAGTTATGAGTTTCTAATCTTTTTAAGATTATTAAGGTGATGATGAAACAATTTGTAACTAGATAGTATTTATTTTGTATGTTGATTTCCCATTTTGTGCAACAAAGTTTATGGAATTTTCTTTTTCAAATATCTTCTTTCATCTTAAATATCATGTATTTTGGATTGTTAGCACATATTTACACTTTGTTCTTCATTAGTGCAAAAACATAATATTCTTTGTGTAAGATGTGTCATTAAATTGTACACATCCATGCTTAGAACAAAAATATTATATTTTTCCTTATAAATAATGTTCATTGATTTATTTGTTATTTCATTAGATTGATTTACACTACATGCTTTGAAATTATAATTTTGAAAAGTAAAGAAAAATCCTATCTTTTTAGAAGTAATTTGTGCTTAAAATTATAAATTTATTTGGAAAATGATAGTTTGAATTATTTTAACTATCACTAAAACTTGGGAATCAATGTACTTATAAATATTATTGAACTTGTATTTTGTGGATTCTAATCCTTAATAATCTTATTTTACTATCTTGATTTTTACTTTTAATTTATATATTATTGTCTTTTATTGTATTTTCATTATTAAAAAAATCTCTTCAATCTTTGGAGCTAGGTTAGAATTTGTTAATTTTGGTTTAAGATAGTTTCCTTTTCGATTTTAGACAACTCCTTTGGGTTCGATCTCGTGTTTACACGAACACTATATTCTATATACGATTCGTGCGCTTGCGAGTATAAATTTTTAAAACATACCCGTTTTGGGTCCATCAGTAGATCATTTTGTTGATCACTCGTACAGACATGTTTTGTCCATTTATTATGAGAAATAAAAGGGACTATGTGCAGCCAGTCATTCTTGCCAATTATTTTATTTATTACAAGTATTTGCTCATTACGTGTGTTGTTTTGCTATATTATCGTTTTAAATTCTCCATTGCGAGCAGAAATGTTCAAACAGGTTTTGGTCAAGGCAAGTGACCGAGGACCTAAAGCTCATCAATCACTTGGGGGGGGGGCATATAAGGCATCTAGTAAGCAAAGAATATCGACAGGTATGTAAATACACGAGCAAAATAAGTGAAAGCATGCTACGGTACTTTGAGTATTTTTCAAAATTTTGTATTTTGTTAAATCAAACCAAAGTACTATGCTAAGTTCGGTCATGCGAACAAATGTTATAATCGAATGCAAGTATTATAATATCAAAAAGAAAACCTTTTACACCGCGAGCAGTTACCGCTCGGATGTAATTGTCTGATTAAAAGTAAAAGCAGCCCATGCAGCAATAAAAATAATTGTTTTAAAGTATAGAGAAATAATAAAAAACAAAAAATATATAAAAACATTATAATCATGAGGTAGGAGGGTCTTGTGGATTTTCCTGGTCGACTGCAGCTTCGGCTTCATTATCCACGCCTTCAACGCTAGTGGCCAAAGAGATTTCGGGCAAGGTTGGGATCTTCGCTCTCTCTTCTTTCGCCAAGCGAGCAACGCATCGGGCTATTTCAGTTTGCCTTATGCACTCGGGGAGATAGCTGAAGTTGGCCCCTTGATTGTGTTTCCAGAAATCATGGAGACACTTGGATGTGGCACCCTTGTACCTCTCCAGATTGCTGACATTGGCTTTTTCAAGATCGTCGATCTGAGCCTCCAACTTTTTAGCCTCTTGCCTGCTCACGATCAGGTCCGCCTGAAGCTTTTTGGCCTCGCAAAAATTGATGAGGTTAAACTCTTTATACCTCTCATTTGATTCGATGGCTTTGTCCAGGGCAGTCTGCTTTCCCTTCATCTCCTCAGCCAGTTGATTTTTCTCCTCAAGCAATGCCACATTTGCCTTCTGGGATGCCTCAAGCTGCTTGGCATATTTCGCTTCGACGGCCTTAAGCTCCTCAGCGTGTCGTTGCTCGGACGCCTTGGATTGCTCGATGATGACCCCCGAGCGGAGCCGACCGGCAGTCATGGTCAGCATGGCCTGTGACCAGAACAAAGGTTAGAATGATTATAATATATAAAAAGATTGGATCTCAACAGGAAGAAACAACTTACATTGGAAAGCTTGTTTATTGCGCGATTCAAGATCTGGTCGACCTACATCGACTTTGTCCCAGCCATGGCTTCTCGGCTGTGCTCGTGCCTCGGGATCCTGGCCATCCTGTCCTTGGTCGATCTTAGAGCGCAGCTCGATATGTCATCCTCTGTTTGGACAGGGGCTGCTGGCTGCGTCTGATCGACAGGAGCTGGTGGGGAAGGGGTCGACTCGACCGGTGCAGGCGGAGTCTGCTGCTCGAGGGGAGAAGGAGGTGGTGTTGTATTTTTTGAAGGATCAGCTTCCGAAAGGTCCTTAGTGCGGGATTTCTTGGTCGGAGGCTCTTTGCTGCACTCCCCGCGATGCCGCCTGCTCGACTTTTTCTTGCTTACAGGAGCATCAGGTGGGGCATCAGGTGCATTGTGCATGTCGAACATCTCTTTGGATGGCATATCTGCAAGAAGACAAGTACCTGAATAGTTAGACAGTGTAAACAAATGAGTGTGCTATGTCAAAAAAGGAAACAAAGGCAATTGTAAGTAAAATACCTGAGCTATAATTACTAGTCGCTACATTATATACTTTATTAGTGTTACACTCACTCTCTGGCATGAAGAAGTCTGAATCTAAAGTGGGAGCGTACTTAAAGTTGCCGTCCCCGTCAAATAAGTGACAGGGAATTGGCAAACTATCTAAGAGCGAGAGATCAGTACCGTTCTCATCGAAAGACTCGTCGATAGGTGCAAGGGGTTCAGAAGCTTTATTTTTTCCCTTTCCCGAAGGGGCAAGGGGCGCAGCCACTCGCAGGGTGCTAGAAGGTTCCCTGATTGTCACGTCAGTTTGTCTCCTCCTTTGAGGTTGCAACACATCTGGGTGCTGCTCAGGAATTTCCTCACTGGTGGCACTCCCCACTGTTGACTCCCTTACGTCCTGGTGAGGTGCCAGAAGCCCGACCAGTCTCAGGTTGGCCTCGATGACCAGCTGTTTGACGCTCTTCTCTACGTCAGTCATGCTGGCCAGTAGCGCTGCTCAGACCTTCATTTCTGGAGTAGGAGCCGGTCACAGCCATGGACCTGAAATACGCTAATTCTCTAAGGGGAATGCGGATAAAATACAAGGAAAGTAAACGACCAGAGAAATGAAGAATTTACCTCCTTGGGTGAAGGCTAGGTTGTTGGCGACCATGTCGGTAGTCAAAAAGTACTCTAGAGGGTACTTCCCCACATTGGATTTGAAGGTGGTATCACTCAGGAAAGTGCGAGTCGTTTCCTAGTGGCAAAGATGAAAGAACCCCGTATTTTCTTGGTTGGGGTTGGATTTAAGGTCGAACAGTTAGCTGACCTCGTGTGGCGTAGGAACAGGCCACTTCTTGTGACTGTAAAGGATATAGAGTGCGAAGAGCATTCTATACCCATTTGGGGTTATTTGGAAAGGAGCGACCCCAAAATAATTGGCCACTCCTTGGAAGAAATGATGGAGAGGCAGGATCACTCCTGCCTCAATATGATACCTCGACCAGGCGCTGAAGGCACCTCCAGGCAAGTTTTCCCGTTGGTCTCTAGTGGGTTGGACTAAGGTTACCCCAGGAAGTCCGTACTTCCAGATATAATTAGCTATCATCCTAACCAAGATTTGGCTAGGAGGAGCAACGTACCATTCGACATCTGGTCGAATGACGTTTCGAAGTTGGGCTTGATTTTGGATTTTTGGATTAGGGGTATTTTCTTCTCGACCATTGGTCGAAGGAATTTCAGCCCGAGGAGCAGGCTGATTTGAAGAAGGATTGGGTGATTTCTTTTTCTGGGCTGTAGACTTTACTCGACCCATGTTTAGAGGTGGGGTCGAAGGATTATTCGGGATGTTACGAGAAAAAGGGATCTCCGGAATTAGCTGTGGCGGTTGTTCTTCGTCCTAGAGTAGTTGGGCCAGCAGATCGTCGTCGATTGGCCTCTCACCTCCCCACAGATCTTGCATGAAAGTCTGCGAACAGAAAATGGGAGATGAGAATCTAATGGCCTAAAGCATCAAGATGTTTAAAAGTTGGAATAACGCTGCTCGTGTATAAAAATCAAGCTTTTATACGACCAACAACATTCTGACAAAAAACACCACATTTCAAGCGAACAGTTTAGAAAATGGATTAAAAAACAGAAGTGAAAAGTTTTTTAGAAAAAACTTTTCGACTCTGAAAGGGCGGGGAAATCCCAGTTTTTTCTACAAGCTTAGAAATCTAATTTTTACTTCGATTTCACGCCTTAAAGCTATAATCCTAACTACCTAACTAGTTCATGATCCAAGCAAAGTGTTATTTTCCTTCCAAATTCAACACTAATATCTATATGCCCATTTACCCCAAAACAGTTTCGGTCAAGAACATTCAAGAACTCAGGATACGAAATAGATAAAAAAAAATATTGCATGGCATTTCAACGGCTGAAAATGTTGATAAACTTACTTGGGTAAAGATTGAAGCGAGTTTTTGAGACACTAAGTCGGTTGGCTGGGCAGAAACTCCGTGGATTGTCGAGTTCGTCTGAGGTTTATGAGTTTTCCACGCCTTATTCTTCATTGTTCTTGAAGAGAAAGAGAAAAGTAAAAAGTGAAAAATGATCCTGAGGGATTATTTATATTGATCATAGCATTGTAAAAGAGGTAATCATGGAATTACTTTTTTCAAAGCATGGGGAAACGCAATAGCCGTCAGACAATTTTTTGGAAGCTGAAAATACATGATTGGTTGCCTTTTTCGAAAAGGCATGGGCGGCTCTGACAGATTTAGTGGGGTATGTGAAGGGTTAGTTTCCTAAATTTACTTTATGCTGGTCGCAGTAAAATAAACTTGGGGGGCAAATGTTTACCCAAAAATGGCTTCTGATGACGTGGCAAGAACTTATTACACGTGCTTGGCACGTGGCAGGGTCAAAGTGAAGAGGTGTTGTTCGCCTATCGACTAGCTCCTTGTTGCTTCATCAGATCTCACGATTAGGTGCGACTAGCCTGGTTGCATGCTTCGGTTTATTTCCTTAAAAGATATGTAATCTTGTAATAACTACATTTATTATTTTCTCTTTATTGCCTTGATACGCTAATATTAAGGATAATTAAGGCCCATTGGCCCGTGTAACCCCCTTGAGCCTATAAATATGAATGAGAGGGCTTAAGGAAGAGACTTTCGGAACCTTTTTTTTCTGAATACTCATAGAA
Source organism: Humulus lupulus (assembly GCF_963169125.1). Taxonomy (NCBI): domain Eukaryota; kingdom Viridiplantae; phylum Streptophyta; class Magnoliopsida; order Rosales; family Cannabaceae; genus Humulus; species Humulus lupulus. The sequence continues at coordinate 19,061,559 of NC_084793.1, forward strand.
AGAGCATAGTGCGATTATCCACCGAAAAGTTGTAATTCTCCTAAGGCTTGTGAAACTCAAGAACCCTAGTTCTTTGATCATGGCATTGGGATTCAACATCAATAATATCACTAAGTGGACGTAGGTTATTACCACACAGTTGGGGCCGAACCACTATAAATCATTTGTGTCATTTCTTTACTATTTCCATTATTGATTGCTTTCTTATTTCTTTGTCGTTATTCTGACTCCGTGTCGTTGGCCAAATCAAGGGTCAACATCATCAATCTAGTTTCTTTTCTTCCCTTAATCTCTTTAATTTTAATTATAATTATGTTTGTGATTATGATTGCTATTATGGAGTAGGTTCTCTTTAGGCTAAGGATTAATAAAAAAACCCGAGACATGAATTCTTAATTGTTGATAATGAGTATTATACTTTAATTTCTCTCAATATTAAATTGTTTTTATTTTTCCAATGGAATGTTATGAATTTTGTGATTTCTTGTTAGGTGGCCAACTAATTAAGATTTTACATTATTCAATTGTCATCTTAGAATTACTACTCACCTGATAGTATAGGGTTCTAAGTGTATGTGATAAATTGCAATTGATAGTAATATCAAAAGAATTATTGATTGTGATGAAAGATAGAACCTAGGTTAAATGAATTATATGCTTTATTAATTTATTGCCTAGATTAACTTGTCTCCATAGGACTTAATGCTTTACCTAAGTTAAATAAATTGTATGCTTCATAGATTTATTGTTTAGCTAAAAGAGTTAATTATTGAGCGTTCTGCCTTGATTACTTGTAATAGGGAGATTGGGATAATTGTCTACTTCAGCGTTATCTGCGGGGTTAATAGTTTAATTGAGAAATTGGAATAATATTTATTATTAGTGATTGAGAATGATTGTTGATGGTGGAGATTAACCTTTAACTGTTTCTTAATATCGTAATATCAATCTTTATTTGCTTACTAGTTTATGTTATTTAATTTTGAGTTTGAAATTTAAATCCCCATTTTAAGTCTTAGTGTTAATTATCGAATAATAAAGTGAACGATAGTCCTTGTGGGTTCGACCTGTGCTTGCTATTATACTAAAATAATTGGAAGTATTGAAAGAAAAATAATTGTTAAATTTGTTGTGGTATACAACACGCATCAAATTTTTGCCGTCATTGCTGGGACTATTGTAATTTTTTTTTTATTATTCAATTTAATTAACTACATACTCACTAGTTTAAAAAAAATGATTGCAAGTGTATATGTCTGGCGATGATACTCAAGAATGACTACAAGCCATAAAGCAATATATTGAGACATTGTCGTCCCACTCCTCAAGGACTATCACTGACAATCCACTTTTTCAACCTTCAAAGAAAGTCAATCCAGTACAAATACCATTACCTTATGACAACGATTTTGACTCTAAAACATTAGTTAAGTCTTAGATGGCTCAGGAAATGATGTTGAAAGAGTTGGCAGCGCCGAATCTAGACCATCAACCTCTGTGTATTCAATATCTGGCGTTGGACGTTAACTTTGAACTCATGTCGGGCCTCATACATTATTACCATCTTTCCATGGGCTACCAGGAGAGGACCCGAACAAGCATCTGATAGAGTTTCACATAGTATGCTCTAGTATGAAACCAGCGTTAGTAACTGAAGAGTAGATTAAATTAAAAGCATTTCCATTTTCTTTGATGGATGGTGCAAAGGAATGGCTATATTACCTTCCTCCTGGAACTGTTAATACTTGGAATGAAATGAAGGCAATGTTCTTGGAGCGTTACTTCCCAGCATCATACATTGGTAGTATAAGGAAGGAAGTCTATGGCATTCGCCAACAGACTGGGGAGTCATTATATGAGTATTTGGAGAGATTCAAGTGGTTGTGTGCCAGTTTCCCTCATCATCAGATAAGTGAACAACTCCTAATCCAATACTTTTATGAAGGATTACAATTATTGGATAGGAGAATGATCGATGCAGCCAGTGGGGGGCACTAATTGATAAGACTCGGGGGGCACTAATTGATAAGACTCCTGCTGCAGCCAGGAGGTTGATTTCTAATATGGCTACTAACTCACAACAGTTTGACATTCGCCAAGATCCTAATCCACCACCATAATCAGCTAATGAAGCGAGCACTTATAATGCTAATTAGCTTGCTTAACAATTGGCTCAATTAACTGCAGTAGTACAACAACTTGCTTTTGGCCAACAGGTGCGCCCATGTGGAATCTGTCAGGTTGTAGGGCATGCTACTGATACTTGCCCTCCTTTATTTGAAGGAGAGACTGAGGGTGTTAATGTTGTAAGAAATTTCCATGGTCAATTACGTCAGATGTACTATGAACCATTTTCACAAACTTATAATCCTAGCTGGCGTGATCATCCAAATCTTCGTTATGGGAATCAACGACAAGTTGCTCCACAATCTACACCTGCGAGACCACCTGGTTTCACTTTGCAACAGCGATCTCAACAGAATTTTGTACCTAGACCATCACAAGCTGCTCCACCACCAAGTGCCAAACCCTCTACTAAAGATTTAATCAATGCAATTGCTACAAATACTCTTCAGTTTCAACAAACTACCCAAGCTTCCATCAAAAGTTTGGAGAATCATGTGGGACAACTAGCAGCATCATATAATAGGCTGGAGCTCATTTGTTTAATAAATTTCCTTCACAACATGAGATGAATCCCAAGGAGAATGCTAATGTAGTAACTTTGAGAAGAGGGAAGCAATATGATCCACCTAGTCCTCCAATGCCTAGTAAATTGTCATCCAAGCCACAAGTTGATTGCTCGCTTGATGAAGATGTGCCTCCAAAGCCAACCAACCCTACACAACCAACCCCTAAGCTTACTTTTGTCACCCCACCTCATTTCCCAAGCAGACTGAAGAAGACTAAAAAGGAAGAGGTTGACAAGGAAATTCTTGATACATTTTGCAAGGTAGAAGTGAATATTCCTCTTCTTGACGCTATTAAACAAATGTCTCGCTATGCCAAGTTTTTGAAAGAATTGTGCACTAATAAGCGTAAGTTGAGGGGTAATGAAAAAGTTAGTGTGGGGGAGAATGTTTCTGCAGTTCTTCAAAAGAAACTTCCACCAAAGTGTAAAGATCCTAATACTTTCACTATCCCTTGCACTATTGGTAATAAAAGAATTGAGTGTTGTATGTTAGATTTGGGAGCCTCTATAAATGTCATGCCATTCTCCATTTATGCTTCATTGAATCTCGGTCCACTTGAAGAAACATGGGTGATTATTGATAGGTCGAATGCTTATCCCAGGGGTGTAATAGAAGATGTTTTAGTTCAAGTGAATGAATTGGTGTTTCCAGCATATTTCTATGTTCTTGATATGGAAGATGAATCCATTTCATGCTCCACTCCAATTTTGTTGGGAAGACCATTCATGAAAACTGCAAGAATCAAGATTGATGTGCATGACAGTACATTGACCATGGAATTTGACGGGGAAACAATTCGATTCAACATTTTTGAGGCTATGAGGTATCCAAGTGATGTACATGTTGTTTACTCTCTTGATGTGTTGGATATATTTTCTCAACGAGTCTTAGATTTGCATAATGAAGTCTGTTTGGAGGTTGCGTTGAGAGAGCATCTTGTATTGACCAATGAAGATTTTTCTTATGAGATCATGGATGTCATAACCGCACTCAATAGTGGTTTAGACAAGAATTTTAAGAAGGTTGCATTTATGGATTTACCGATTTCTAATGAGAAATTTCAGCCATCAATTGTTCAAGCTCCCACTCTTGAATTGAAGTGTAACGCCCTAAACTCCAGGGACCGTTACAGTGCGCATTTAAACAGTGCTAAACTTGCTAATCGAGTTGTTTGGCCATAATTGTGTAACTAAGTATGATTAGCGGTTTAGGGATTAAAATTTTTGGTTAAGATATAACGTTTCACTAAAACGTTTACTGTATACATTGGGATCCCAAAAATATAATTTTAAAGGTTAATTACAAGAAAAATATTTACAACCAGCCGATCTAAGCGGCAAAACAGGGTTTAGCCCTAGTTCTTCTTTCAACCCTCGGTCGTGGCAGTCGAGCAGCCGCATATGTACACATCGTCGCCTAAGCTCTCCAACTCAAGGATGGTCCAGCTTTCTTTTTACTTTACCTGCACCACATAGCATCCGTGAGCCGAAGCCCAGCAAAAAAACTCAATATGCTTATGTACAATAATAACATGTCATCAAATCATAATGTGCATGCCTAGCAATAATAGCCTTAATCATGCATGCAAGCAGGTACAAATAAATGTTTATGGAGTCCTGTGCTCTGAGTAGATGACTAGTAAGTCAATCTCGGAGTGGGTGACTAATGAGTCACACTCTGCATAGGTGACTAATGAGTCATCCTCTGTATAGATGACTAGTAAGTCCATCTCTGTGTAAATGACTAATGAGTCATATCCTGTATAGGTGACTAATGAGTTACACTCTGTATAGAAGACAAATGAGTCTATCTCTGTGTAGATGACTAATGAGTCTATCTCTGTGTAGATGACTAATGAGTCCATCTCTGTGTAGATGACTAATGAGTCCATCTCTGTAAAGGTGACTAATGAGTCACACTCTGAATAGAAGACTAATGAGTCTATCTCTGTGTGGGTGACTAATGAGTCACACCTTGAGGTCCCATACCCTCCTAGCCATGTGACGGGTAGGTCACCTTAGCCTTTCTGGCTCTAGCTCTAAATAACTAGCATTTAGACTAGATAAGCGCTTTTAGTTTTCATCGAACTTGAGGTCGGTCCGGCATTAATGCTCATTTGAGTCATTCAATGCAGATGTCGATTAGATCCAATCTTTTATCAGTTTGCGTTAACCACGCTAAGACCGTTCTTGACTTATAAGTCAATACCAAGTGACCAGTGCTCAATACCACTGCTGAACTTGACTAATGAGTCACAGCTTCATAGTTAATACTGACACTATTGCCAAATCTGACTAGTTAGTCAGTTCCACGCACAAGTAAGCAATGCTACCAAGCATATATCATATGTCAAATATCCAAATGTAGGGCATTCAGCACGCTTACTTAACAGTTGCTAGCATAAATAGAATCATGCTCAAGCACAGAGACTCAAGCTCTGAACAATCTCATATTCAATATTCATGGCATGCCCTAATCACATGTTTCTCATGCATCACATTTAAACACTCGACATGCCTCAATAATAACCATGTGTAATGCCCCGAAATCCCTAATGCGGTTTAATGGCTGGATTAGTAGGCCAGGAGGGCCATAACTGTTTAATTATGCCATTAAATGATTATATGCATGTTTATGTGAATTATATTATAATATGATGTTATATGCATGCATGTGGGTCCACATTTCATTACAGGGGTATTTTGGTAATTTGGCCTATTGAGGGCGTAATTGTATATTTGTATGCATGTCGGTGATCTGTTGCTAAGACCACATTATAATGTGGATTTGTTCGAGCTATTCGGCATGAGACGATCTTGGAATAATAATTAGCGGTCTAGTCATAACAGGTTTAAGTTCGAGGCTCGGGGTGAGTCTCGGGGTGATTTCAATGATTAGAGCGTTGCCGGGAACTAAAGGGTAACGGGATATGAATTATTGGTGTTTGAGAATATCGAGAATAGCAGGAATTGGAGAGCGTTAATTATGATTAACGAGATAGGTGGGAAATACCAATTTTGCCCTTGGGAGCCTTTAGAAACCCTTAATTGACCTAGGGGTATTTTGGTATTTTCACCCCTAGGATAGATATAAGCCATTAAGGTTGTAGAAAGGAGAGGAAAACAGAGCATAAGTTTGAAGCTTCTCCCGTACCTTTTCTCCTTCAGTTTTCTTTGTGATTTTTGAGCCATTCTTGAGGATTCAAGCTTGGGAAGTAAGCCCTGGGAGTTTAAGAGAGTGTTCCACCATTGAAGAGCATCATAAGCTGAGCTTGAGGTAAGTTTCTTGCCATTAAAATCCATGCTTTGCTCTATTTTAGTTCTGGTTTTCAGTTGGGATTTCTAGGTTGGATACTTGGTTTTGTTGGGAGTTTTGGCTAGGATTCTTGTGGTTGTGATGCTTGGGGTATGTGAGGATGTTTTTTGGGTTCATTTGGCACCAAAAATGAGGTTTGGAGCATTGGAATTAGTTTGGAATTGAAGGAGTCGAAGAATGAGGTTTCAGGGGAGCATCAGTCTAGGGGTAGCGCTACAGCGCCCATCAAAGGGCACTATAGCGCTACACAGGACTTTCTGTGGGCGGTTGGGGGTTCTGAGTATAGCGCTGGGCACTAGGGATTAGCGCTGTAGCGCTACTCTGTTCCTTCAGAATCCCGTTTTGAGTGTTTTTAAGGGTTTTTGGCTTGGGGTTTCAATCCTTAAGGCCCGGGATCGAATCTACTCACCGTGTGGGCATGTTTCGAGGTCCCGAGAGTGGGGTTTAGGTTAAGACCCTTTCATTGTTGCTTTTCATTAATGGAGGTTATAATTGGTTGTGATTAGGTAACCGCTAAGGAATCAAAAGGTCGATCGTTCTCAGGAGTTGTTCTTATTATATTTCTTGCTCGAACCAGAGGTAAGAAAACTGCACCCCATATGTGACATGCATGGTTATTCATGAGGCATGTTGAGTGTATAAATGTGGACATGGATTGATTATTGAATGCCTAGAAAATCTTGCTCACTTATGCATGGCACTGACTAATTAGTCAGAATTGGCAAAGGTGTCAGTATCAACTGTGAAGCTGTGACTCATTAGTCAAGTTCGGCAGTGGTACTGGGCATTGGTCACACAGTGCTAACTCATAAGTCAGGAATGGCCTTAGTGTGTTCAACGCAAGCCAATAAAGATTAGATCTAATCGACATGTGCATTGAATGACTCAAAAGAGCATTAATGCCAGACCGACCTCAAGTTCGATGAATACTATAAGCGCTTGTTTAGCCAAAGGCTAGTCATTTAGAGCCACAGTGACTATTTAGTCACATGGCTGTGGGTGTTGAGCTCGTGAGACTTACCCATCAGTCTCTCATCTATTTAAGCTAATGAATTACCCAGCAGTCACTCAGTATGGTTTACTAGAACCTTAAGTGTTAAATCACTCATCTGATTAGAGCTAGAAGCTCATTCATGGTTATTGTAAACACAAAGTGATATTCACTCATTTGTTCAGAGCTATAAGCTCTGTGTGATTATGATAATAATCAGTTGATAATATTTTTATGGATTAATGTGTTTTCTTGCTGGGCCTTGGCTCATGGGTGCTATGTGGTGCAGGTAAAGGGAAAGAAAAGCTCACCCAGCCTTGAGTGGAGAGCTTAGGTGGTGATGTGTACATATGTGGCCGCTTGACCACCACAGCTAAGGAGTTCTCAGAGGAACTAGGGGGTTTACCCTATTTTTGCCACTTAGGTCTGCGGGTTTGTAAATTTGAAACAGTAATCACCATTTTGAGTTGTAAATAACTTATAAAAGTTTTTTATGGGCCCATGAACAATTTTATGCTTTAAATAAAATATATCCTTTCTTTTTGATTGGTTTTCCACCTTAGCCTGTTAATAACACTTAGAAGTACGTTTTTAACTAAAGGACTCGGGTAGCGAGTCAAATTTCCGGTTCACCGTAACTGTTCTGGGGTAGCCAGGGCGTTACACCATGCATGTCACATATGAGGTGTAGTTTTCTTATCTCTAGTCCAAGCACAGGTTACCAATAAATGAGCCACAAGCACGATCCTGATTCCAAGCCTCTAGTGATAACCTAGCCACAACCATAAATGGTGATCCAATGAGTTCAAGTTCTAAAACCAATCCCGGAACCAAGACATAGCCTCTGGGACATCGAATCTCATTAAACCGGGTAGTAGGAATGATCCCGAGGCCTAAGGTTTGAGTTCCCACATCCAAAACTTCATTTTGGCCACAAATGGCACCAAGCGCCGTGGCCCCCAACCCTTTGAGAATTCTCCACCTGCTCATCGAGCATGGGCCACGGCCCAACCTCAAACCAGCCATTTTTCCCCGATTTTCCACTTTCAAAACCTTCCAAAAACCTATCCAAACATCTCTAAATCCCAAAATCGAAGTTCCCAAACATCCCCATGATCCAAAACCCATAAAACCCAAGCTTCAAATCACCCAAAAACTCATCAAAACACAAAATCCAATTCAAGCTTAAAAACTTTAAAAACTTAGAACTTAAAACTTGAATTACCTCCGATTGAGTTATTCCCAACAAAATCCTTCGGCTAATAAGCTTCTAATCTTTCCTAGGATTGCTATGCCTCAATCCTCGCTTGAATCCGAGTTCTAGAACTCAAGTTTCCTTCGAAAATGCGATTGAGAGACGAAAATGGAACTTAGAGGGAGAGAGAACTTACTGAACGTTCTTTTTATTTCATTAAAGGTTACTTCAAGCTTAAGTAGCCTCAAACAAATCCTAACTCTCGAGGTCATGAAAACGTCCCCGGGGCAAAATATTCAAAACCTCCTGAATTTCCCCCTGATCTTACTAATTCCCAATTTGTCATCAAATATTGATTCCCATTACCCAATAACCCGGTAATGTGCTAAATACCCCTTGACTCACTCTGAGTCAAGAATAAATCCTGTTGTGACTTTCCCACTAGCTTACCTCCTAGGATCGTCTAGTGCTGAGTAACCCTAGTATAACCAAATAAATAATGAAGCACCACACACATATCACATATATGCCAAATATGCCCGAAATGGCCAAAATATGAAAACTACCCAATTAATCAGAAAGGTTCACATGCATATTTAATACACCTAAACATGCATATAATCATTTAATAACATAATAAATCAATTATGGCCCTCCCGACCTCCTAATCAAGGTCCTAAACCTTATTAGGAAATTTGGGGCATTACATGAAGCCACCTCCGGAGCATCTCAGATATGTTTACTTGGGGAAGAATGAGACACTTCTTATTATAATAGCAAGAAATCTTAACCAAGTTCAAGAAGAAAAATTGATAAAAGTGCTTCAAGATTATAAAACAGCCATTGGGTGGTCTATTGCTGATATTAAGGGGATTAACCCTTCTATGTGGATGCACCAGATTTTACTTGAAGAATGGTCTAAACCAACACGTGAGGCACAACGAAGATTAAATCCACCTATGATGGAGGTTGTGAAAAAGGAGATATTGAAACTCCATAGTGTGGGTATTATTTACCCAATTTCAGACAGTCAATGGGTGAGTCCAGTTTAGGTAGTGCCAAAGAAGTCTGGAATCACAATGGTAAAGAACGAAGAAAACGAGTTGGTGCCAACAAGAATGCAAAGCGGGTGGCGAGTTTGTATAAACTACCACAAGTTGAATGCGACACCTCGTAAAGATCACTTTCCATTACCTTTCATTGATTAGATGCTTGAGAGGTTAGCAGGTCATCCTTATTATTGTTTTCTTGACGGTTATTCAGGATATAATCAGATTGTTATTGCTCCTGAAGATCAAGAGAAGACAACCTTCACATGCCCTTTTGGTACATTCGCTTTTCGACGTATGCCATTTAGGTTATGTAATGCTCATACCACTTTTCAGCGATGCATGATGAGCATTTTTTTAGAATATATTGAAAACATCATTGAGGTTTTTATGGATGATTTTAGTGTTTATGGTGACTCATTTGATCGATGTCTTCATAATCTCACTTTGGTAGTCCAACGGTGTATTGAAACTAACCTTGTGCTTAATTGGGAAAAATGTCATTTTATGGTAAACCAAGGTATAGTTTTGGGTCTGTGATTTCAGTCAAAGGAATAGAGGTTGATAAGGAAAAGATTGATTTAATTCGTTCTCTACCACCTCCGACTAGTGTGAAAGAAGTGAGATCATTCCTTGGGCATGTCGAGTTCTATAGGAGATTTATCAAGGATTTCTCTAAAATCTCCACACCACTATGCAACCTTCTTCAAAAAGATGTAAAGTTTGAGTTTAATGAAAAATGTTTAGTGGCTTTCAACTTATTAAAAGAGTCTTTGACTACATCTCCTATAATTCAGCCACCAAATTGGGAGTTGCCTTTTGAACTCATGTGTGATGCGAGTGACTATGTCGTGGGTGTTGTTCTTGGGCAGCGAGTTGACAAGCTCCCTCATGTTATATGCTATGCTTCTCGCACTCTTAATGATGCCCAACTTAATTATTCCACCACTAAAAAAGAGCTCTTAGTGGTTTTTTTACCTTGGAAAAGTTTTGGTCATACTTGATTGGAACTAAAGTATTGTTTATATCGACCATGCTGCTCTTCGCTGTTTATTGGCAAAGAAAGAAGCCAAGCCTCAGATGATTCGGTGGATTCCACTTCTTCAAGAGTTTGAGTAGGAGATAAAAGACAAGAAGGGTTCTGAGAATTTGGTGGCAGACCACTTGAGTCGTCTTATTTGGGATGAAGATAATTTTCCCATGGATGAAAAATTTCCCGATGAGCAACTCCTCACCATGCAAGAAGTTATTCCTTGGTATGCTGGCATTGTCAACTACCTTGCTTCAAAGGAGTTACCAAGTGATCTCACACAAGCACAATAGAATAAAATCAAGCATGATGCTCGCCACTACATATGGGACAAACCTTGTCTTTGGAAGCATTGTACAGATCAAATCATTCGAAGGTGTGAACCCGAATCTAAATTTCGTTCCATCATTGATTTTTGTCATGCATATGCTTGTGGTGGACACTCCGAACCCAAGAGGACAACTCATAAGATATTCGACAACGGTTTCTATTGGCCCACAATTTTCAAAGATTCTTATGCTTATTGTAAGGCATGTGATCGTTGTCAACGAGTTCGTAACATAACGACCAAGGATCAAATGCCTCAAACTCCTATTTTAATTCTTGAGATTTTTTATGTTTGGGGGTATGGATTTCATGGGGCCATTCCCATCTTCTTTTGGCTATGAATACATTCTTTTGGCAGTGGATTACGTGTCTAAATGGGTATAAGCAATTGCAACTAGAACAGATAATTCAAAAATAGTGGTGGATTTCATTTGCTCCAACATTTTTGTGCGCTTTGGTACACCCAAGGCTATACTTAGTGATCGATGCACTCATTTTTGTAACAAGAGTATAGAAGCATTGTTTCGACGCCATAGTGTAACTCACAAGGTGACAGGTGCTTATCATCCATAAGCCAATGGGCAAACGCAGGTTTCTAATTGTGAAGTCAACTTGATTCTTGAGAAGACCGCGAATCCATACCCAAAAGATTGGAGTACAAGGCTTGATGATGCCTTGTGGGCTTATCGTACGACATATAAAAACACCTATCATTATGTCACCGTATCAATTGGTGTATGGGAAGCCTTGCCATCTACCGGTAGAGCTGAAGCATAAGGCACGGTGGGCTGAGAAGAAGTGCAACATGGACATGGTTGCTGCAGGACAACAACGAATGCTTCAATTGCTTGAGCTAGAAGAAATACGCAATGAAGCATATGAGAGTTCGAGAATCTACAAGGAGAAAACCAAAGATTTTCATGACAAACATATTATTTGAAAGAATTTTGTGGAAGGTCAGAAAGTTCTCATCTATCAATCTCGCCTTAAACTGTTTCCTAGGAAGTTGAAGTCTCGATGGTTAGGTCCATTCACTATCACCAAGGTTTTTCCTCATGGAGCGGTCGAAGTTGTAAGTCTAAGTACCAGAAAGTCTTTCAAGGTGAATGGTCAAAGATTAAAGTCATATTACGAATCAATGGAGTAAGAACAATTTAATGCCCCAAAATTCTTAATGAGGTTTAATGGTTGGATTAGTAGGCCAGGAGGGCCATAATTGATTTATTATGACATTAAATGATTATGTGAGTTATATTATTATATGCTGTTAAATGCATGCATGTGGTTCCACATTTCATTATAAGGGCATTTTTGTAATTTGGCCCGTTGATGGCATATTTGTATATTTTGGTGCATGTTTGTCATTTTTGGATGAGATCCCATTCTTATGTGGATATGTTCGAGCTATTCGGCATGAGACGATCTTAGGATGCAAGTTAGCGGTTTTTTCATAACGAGGTCAATTATTGGGATATTGGATAATGAGAATGATTATTTGATGATATATTGGGAGTTAGTGAGATTATGAGGAAATTTTGGGAGTTTTGACTATTTTTCCCTCGGGGACATTTTTGGGACCCTGAGCATTAGGATTTACTTAAGATTACTTAAGCTCGAAGTAACCTGTCAGAAGGAAAAATATACGTTCAAACACCTTTTCTTTTTCTCCCGTTATTCCTTTTGACCGTTCGTCGCATTTTCAAAGGAAACTTGAGTTTTAGGACTCGGAATAAAGCGAGGATCGAGGCATAGCGATTCTAGGAAAGATTATAAGCTTTTTAACTGAAGGATTTAGCGAGAAACAACTTAATCAAAGGTAATCCAAGCTTTAAGTTTTGAGTTTTTGAGTTTCTAAGCTCTGGTTTGGATTTTATGTGTTGATGAGTTTTTGATTTGTTTGAGCCTCAAGATTTCATGATTTTGGATCATTAGGATGTTTGGGAACTTTGATTTTCAGATTTAGAGATGTTTGAGTAGGTTTTTGGAAGGATTTAAAAGAGGAAAAACGAGGTTTTTGCTAGGTTTCCAGGTGGGATCGCAGCCCTGTTCTTGGGTGCCGCGGCCCGAGCTTAGTGCAGGTGAGCGGTGGTGCTGAAGGGCCTTGGGGCTGCGACACTTGGTGCAGGTGCTTGAGGTTGGTGCCTTTATTTAGGCCGGGGGTCGCGAATCAGTGAGGTGGGGTCGCGGCGCTTGAGGGCATTTGTGGCCAAAGTGGTGTTTTGATCATGGGAACTCAAACCTTAGGCCTCGGGATCGTTCCTACTGCCCGGTTTAGTAGGATTCGATGCCCAGAGGCTAGGTCTTGGTCTGGGAACCTTTTATTACTCAATTTATTGATGGAATTCCATGCTTGGTTATGACTAGGTAATTGTTAAGGGATCAAAGGAGTGATCGTTCTCAAGGGTCATTCTTTTATTATTCATGCTCAAATCAGAGGTAAGAAAACTGCACCCCATATGTGACATGCATGGTTATTCATGAGGCATGTTGAGTGTTTAAGTGTGGACATTGATTACATATCAAATGCTTAGAAAATCTTGCTTACTTGTGAATGGCACTGACTTATTAGTCAGAATCAGCAATGGTGTCGGTATTAACTGTGAAGTTGTGACTCACTAGTCAAGTTCGACAGTAGTACTAAGCACTTGTCGTATGGTATTGACCCATAAGTCAAAAACGGTTTTAGCGTGTTTAACGCAAGCCGAAAAGATTAGATCTAATCGACATAAGCATTGAAGGACTCATCATTAGCATTAATGCCTAACCGACCCCATGTTCGATGAAAATAAAAAGCGTTTGTCTAGTCAAATGGCTAGTTACTAGAGCTAGGGCTAGAAGGCCCAGGTGACTGCATCGTCACATAGATAATGGTCCAGAATCCACATTAGTGACTCCATGGTCACTCATTTGGTTTAAGCTAGTGACTCCATGGTCACTCATTTAGTTTACAGTAGTGACTCACTTATTAGTCACTCATCTGGTTTAATCTAGTGACTCCATGGTCACTCATTTGCTAAGGGTGCGGAACCCACATTAGTGACACACACATTAATCAATCATTTGTTTAGGGCTACAAGCTCTAGCAAGGTTATCAAAACCTTGAAATGATATTCACTCATCTGTTCATGGTTATAAGCTCTGTATGATTATCATGATCATCATTTGATATTATATACATGCAGTAATGGGTTTTCTTGTTGAGCCTTGGCTCACGGGGGCTATGTGGTGTAGGTAAAGGAAAAGAAAAGCTCACCCAACCTTGAGTGGAGAGCTTAGGTGGTGATGTGTACATATGCGGCCGCTTGACCACCACGACCAAGGAGTTTCTTGGAGGAACTAGGGGGTTAACCCTATTTTTGCTGCTTAGGTCGGTGGGTTGTAATTTTTACACTATAATGACCGTTTTGGATTGTAAATAACTTGTAAACACTTTTATGGGCTCATGAACAGTTTTATGTTTTAAATAAACTATATCCTTTCCTTTTGATTGATTTTTCACCTTAACCTATTAATAACATCTAGATGCACGTTTATAACCAAATGACTCGATTAGCTAGTTAAGCACGGTTCAAAGCTCACAGTAACGGTCTTGGAGTAACCAGGGCATTACAACTTGGTATCAGAGCATGCCAAGGTTTAGGGTTCCTGGAGACTGGTTGGGCATGTACACTCGTCACTGAAGACAAGCTCGACTCATGGTTTGGTAACTATATATGTAGTTATATATTTAACTGCTTAAATATATTATAAATGCTATACCTATCTCCATGAAATACATTGATAAGGCTGGGCCTTGACTACTTCATCATCAGCAAGAACATGCTTATTAGTACTGACATAGCTAGAACATGCTTATTAATATTGTTCATGGTGAATTATCAATTGATACGTGTTAAATGCTAAATGCTATGATCATGTATCCATCTGTATATCTGTATAATTGTGGAATATGGTGATTATCTGCTTGTTCTTGGACCGTGAGGCGGCAAGAGGTTTAGTTATCACTGCCTAACTGGCCGTATTGACTATTGTAGCAAGGTTTAAGTTTATAAGAATGATTCCAAGACAGACAGATTCATCAGCTGGCCAGGAAGATCAAGGCCAGAATAACAGGCAGGGTCAGGAGAATGACCAGAGTCAGATTCCACAGCCAGCTTCTGAGAACTGGCAGCTATTGTTTAATGACCTGCATGCAATGGTATTGAGGCAGGGAGAAGAACTTTGCCTCCTGAGACAACAGCAGGTCCCTGCAGAAACCAGTGTACCAGAGGCATCACCTGCATCGATGCCAACAGTTGAGCAGCTACATGAGGTTGGAAACAAATGGGAACCTCTTTATGAAAGGTTCAGGAAGCAACAACCTCCAGTATTTGAGGGCAGTGCAAATCCTGCTAAGGTTGAGCAGTGGATGAGTATGATTACCACCATCCTTGACTTCATGAGGGTGACTGGTAATGAGAGGGTGGTTTGTGCCACATATATGTTTCGGGAGGATGCCTGAATTTTGTGGGAAGTTATATCCTAGACCAGAAACATCAATGCCCTGAGTTGGGAAGAGTTTCAGACTCTGTTCAATGAAAAGTACTACAATGATGCCATCAGGGAAGTTTATCAATGATTGAGTATACCCTGAAGTTTGATAGATTGGCAAAGTTTGCCATGGAACTGGTGCCCACTGATGGGACCAGAAGGGAGAGGTTTCTCCAGGGGCTACAGCCTAGATTAGCCAAGGATGTGCGTATTACCACTGTGGCAGAAGTTACTACTTATGCGCAGGTGGTGGAGAAGACACTCACAGCTGAGAGTGTAGAGAACAAGATCTGGCGGGACAATGCAGCGACCTACGAATGCTATTTCAGAAGAAGAAGTCTTTTTAGGTCGCATCACATCTTTCCTAGCTCACGACCCTTTATCAAAGAATAGCATCAAGTTTGTTTCCAAGCCACAACACACATTTCCCAAGCCACGGCCCACGCACGCTGTAACGCCCTGGATAGCTAAGACCGTTACACTGTATGTTTATAAAGGTGCAAGACTTGCTAATCAAGTCGTTTAACTCAAAACGTGTTACTGAAACTACAGTTGAACTAAGGTTAGAAGACTTTGGTCTCAAAAGCTTCATTTCGTATGAATAAACATTTTCTTTTTACATGGGATCCCAAAAGTAATAAGTTAAAGATTGTTTACAAAAGATTCAAGATTTAAATACAGTGATTAGCCACTCTAAGGCAAAATAGACAGTTAAGCATTTTTCGTCCTGTTCCACTCCTCGGTCGTGGCAGCCGATCAGTTGACTATGTACATTCAGCCCCACAGCTCTCCATCTCAGGATTGGTCCAACTTGCCTTTGCCTTTACCTGCACCACGTTGCACCCGTGAGCCAAGGCCCAGCAAGAAAACACAATAACAGAGCACAATCATTCAACAGACAATCAGATAACTCATACCGCATAAGTGTAATGCCCCGAATTTCCTAATAAGGGTTAGGACCTTGACTAGGAGGCCGGGAGGGCCATAATTGATTTATCATGGCATTAAATGATCATATGCATGTTAATGTGAATTATATTATTATATGATGATAAATGCATGCATATGGGTGTATTTATAATGATAAGGGCATTTTGGTAATTTGGCCTGTTGAGGGCATATTTGTAAGTTGGGTGCATGTTGTAATTTGTGAATGAGATTTTATTATTATGGAGATATATTCAAGCTATTCGGCATGAGACGATCATAGATTATGATTTAGCGATTTTGTCATAACGGGGTCAAGTTTGGGGTATTAGAAATGTTTATTTGATGATAAATAGGGAGTATTTGAGATCAAGATGGAATTCTGGAAGTTTTGACTATAATGTCCCCGGGGGTGTTTTCGGGACCCCGAGCCCTAGGTTTTATTTGAGGTTACTTAAGCTTGAAGTAGCTTGTCAGATAAGAACGTACGTTAGAAAATCTCTCTCTCCCTTCCCGATAGCTTATTTTACTGTTCGAAGCTTTCTTGAAGGAATTTTGAGTTCTAGGAGTCAGAATCAAGCGAGGGTCGAGGCATAGCGACCCTAGGAAAGATTAGAAGCTTCTTAATCGAAGTATTTGGTAGAAAACAACCCAATCAAAGGTAATCTAAGTTTGAAGTTTTGAGTTTCTAAAGTTTTTAAGCTTAAAATTGGACTTTGTGAATTGTTGAGTTTTTGATTGGATTGAACCTTGGGTTTTGAGGGTTATGGAGCTTTGGGAAGCTTGGGAACTTTGTTTTGATGATTGGGATATGTTTGGGTATTGTTATCCCCATTTCCTGTCAGGGTTTTGGGCCTTCGCCCCGGCCCACGGTCAGGGGACCAACTCGGTATTTGGGTCTTGCCCGAGGACTCCGGACTGGGCCTGCATATATGGGTCCGGGACGTTCCTCTGGGTTCGTCTCCAGCTTGAACGGTCCCGGCAATGTCCGGAGTACTCGGACTGTCACGGCCATCGCATCCCCGTCCCGGCCCTGGAATGGTCCGGGCTCGAAGTAAACGTAGCGGGCCAGGAGTAAACGAACCTGGACTGCTTCTTCCCCAGGCGTCCAGGACACTGAAACCGCCTCATTTCGCGTGAGCCTTGTCCCCCCACTTTTCACCTGCAGAAAGGGTCACCTTGGGATTATCTGCTGGCGTGTCAGGACTGTGCAGCCAAGTACTCTGACCGGTCTTGTCTCCCAAATCGGCCTCGTGACTCGAAGTGGTCAGAGCCAAAGTGCCGTTTTGTCGAGGGAAAGCTTGCGTCTCAGGGCAACTAATTGGGCCTGAGCTGGTTTGGATTTGGTGTGCTGTATATCTTTTTAGCTGGGGCCTTCACTAGGGAGGTCCCTTGTGCACATTCCTCGGATGGGTCCGGGTCGGATCCGGCCCAAACCTGATGTCCCCCTCGTCCTATAAATACGAGTTGTAATACAACGTAGAAAAAAAGGGAGAGAGAAGGCAGAACCCCTGTTCAAATATAATTAGAAAACTCCATTGTAAAAGCTTATCCTAGCTCTAATACAAATTTATACATGGACTCGTGGACTAAGGCTAGTTAACGCCCCAACCACGTAAAACCCTTGCGTCGATCTTCCATTTTCATTATTATTATCAGTAAATATCCTTCATTAAGATAGTTGCCGAAAATCTCGGTAAACAGTTTGGTGCTTTCATTGAGAGCTGAAGGAAAGCTAGCGCCGACGTCAGTCCTTTACTACGATGGTGAACATGCGTCACACCACCTTCGACCCTACCAACCCAGAACAGGGCAACGGAGACCCACTGCCTTCTCAGCACATCCCTCAAGACCTGCCTGAAGACGTGCCTCCCTAGACCTCCCACCAAGGCGAGTTGCAAGATTACGAAGGTGAGGCAGAGTACGAAGTAGAAAACGAAGAAGAGTACTACGAGGAGGAGAACGAGGGGGAGTATCACGATGAAGCCGCGGACCCCGGGGTCCCTCGCGACGATCAGCAAGACTCGGAGGTGACTAGGCTGAGGCAGCAGATCCTGGATCAGGAAGCCAGGATGGCTGAACAGGCGGAGGCGCACCGCCGGGTGCAGGAGTCTCTGCGAGCCCTGCAAGCACTGATGGCCGCGCAGGGCCCGGCAGGCAACCCCACAGCTGGCCCGCAGCCAGAAACGCAACAACTCGCTCCCCAAGCGCAAGCCGGGGGCCCCAGGGGTGCCAGCCTGATCCGTCCCCCAGAGCATCTCCCCGACACGGCTCCGAAAGTCCCGGACAAGGAGCGACGGACGACTCGGAAAAAGACTACCCCCGTCAATAAAGCCGGGGCACGTTCGCGGCCGTTACCTAGGAAAGAGAAGGTGCGCCCTGTCCCAGGACGAGGCCACCCAATCGATCCGCAGGGAGTACGGCCGCGGGACGGTCAGCCCCGGCCCGCCCCAAGGGCGAACGGGAGGGAAAAGTCTTTGCACCCGAGTGCCTCGGTCAACAAGAACCATCGGGAACGATCCCGCCGCGAGGATCGTAACGCTCTCAGCTCCGGGGACGACACTTCCCGGGTAGATTTACATGACGGACTGAATGCCCGGAAAGAGCGGGCCCGCAAGCAAAAAATCCTTCCTCGAAACGGTGACCTCAGGAACGACATAAACGACAGGCGGAACGAAAGAATCCCCTGGGGGATAGCGTGGCCAGGCAGCTCATGGAGCAAATGGCAGCATTACAGAAGGTCACCGACCGCTTGGTCCGCAAGCAGGAAGGCGCGGACACTGACTCTGACGAAGAGGACAAAGAGCCGTGTGCGAGACATATCCTGGACGCCGTATTGCCCAAGGGGTTCAAGATGCCAAGCCTCGCCGCCTACACTGGAAGCACGGATCCTAGGGATCATCTGTTCCGGTACAACCGACTCATGACCGTGGCTCACGTCAGCGACGACGGAAAATGCCTCTGCTTTTCCATCACGTTGGGCGGTCCCACCGAAGAGTGGTGGAAAAGGCTTAAACCGGGGTCCATCCAAACATGGTCCGGGCTACAGTCAGCTTTCCGAAAGCAGTTCGTGGCCGCCATGAGGATGGACATGCAGATCAGCGCCCTCGCCAATATTAAGCAAATGCCCGTGGAAACGTTGAGGGCCTACATCCAGTGCTTCACTGAGGAAGCCTCCAAGACGAAGGTTGATGACTGACAGCGCCTGGTGGCACTACAGTCTGGAATCCGGGCCGGGTCCCCGCTCTGGGACGACATGCAGCGCAATAAAGCCGCCACCCTAGAAGAATTTATCAGGAGGGCCCAAGGATTCATCAACTGGGAGGAGGCTCAGATCCAGGCCTTTGGATGGCCCTCGGCTCCTCATCCAGTCCCTCAGACGATTCTAGGAGGTGCGGGACATTTCCCCGCGCAGTCCTACGCAACGCCCCCCATCGTCCCGGGGGTGGTTGTCGCGCTCGGCGTTAATTACACGCCTACGGTGTACAGTCCTGCCGCTTCCAGATACGCCCCGGCTCAATCAACGCAATTCTCCGGGTATGGTATCGCGCCAGCAGGGCACAATATGGCCCCCGTCGTGGCCCAGCAATCGCAGACCGGAGTAACCGAGGCAAGCGTGAATCCCTCCCGGGGTAAGCGGACCGGCAAAGGCCAGAACCGGCCAGAGTTGGCCAAAAAAGGGAAAAGGGGCTATGAGCCCCAATATTCAGAATACACTAACTTGGTGGACACCCGGGAAAACATCTACCTGGCAACAGAAAGAGCGATCCACTACCGGAAACCTAGCCCCATGTTTAGGGGGGGGGGGGGGGGAGGAACCCCAGAGACATCAGCAAACGGTGCGCCTATCACAAAGATGTGGGCCACACCACCGACGAGTGTCGGCAGCTCAAAGATGAAATTGAAAACCTCATCAAGCTGGGACACCTCCATCAGTGGGTAAGAATGCCCGTAGGCGTCCCGGGCATGTCAGCAAACCCCGGGCAGTCTACGGCGCCGACAACGACTCGTGCATACCCGCCCCAGGGAGGGTATGCGCCGGGGCCCCCGGCACAGGCCCCTCAGGGGGCCGTCGCCACGCAAGCCCTCGGTCCTGGAATGCCCTACCCTTCCGGGGCAGCGCCCCCTCGAGTGGACGGGCACGTGTCGACCATATCAGGCGGACCCCACCTAGGAGGACCTTCGAAGAATGATCAAAAGCGCTATCTGAGCGAGCTGGACCATGACCAAGAAGTTTGCGCCCTCGTCCAGGCCCCTGCTCAGCGCCCCAAACTGATGAACCTCCCCATCACGTTCACGGAAGACGACGTCCGCAACGTCCATTTCCCGCACCACGACCCACTGGTCATAGATGCTCAAATTGCCAACAAGATGGTGTCCCGAGTGTTGGTGGATGATGGAAGCTCCGTCAACTTATTGTTCAAACCCGCCTTTGCCGCCATTGGCCTGACGGAGGCTGATCTGGCGTCCTGCCCGACCCAAATCTACGGCTTCAATGGGGATGCGATCCTTCCCATGGGAAAGGTCCAGCTGCCCGTAACTCTGGGGGGGGGGGTGTTGCAGCACTCGTTCAAGTTCTGCACCTTTGTGGTGGTGGATTGCCCGACCGCTTACAACGTCATCTTTGGCCGGCCCGCCCTGGTCAAGTTCGGGGCCATCACCTCCATCCGCCATCTATGTATGAAGTTCCCGTGCAACAACGGGGGGATAGGAACGGTCCGCGGAGACCAGAAAAGTGCGCGGAAGTGTTACCATGTCTCTGCTCGTCCCGTTTGTATGGTTCGGGATGAGCTCGTCGGGCCGGAACTCTGCCCGGCCGAGCAAGCTGTCCAGGACGAGGACGATTTGGACCCACGATTGGGAGATGAGTGCGCCCTTGAGCCAATGGACGAAGTAGAAGAGGTATGCATCAGCGACTCCGACCCCGCACGGGTCATCCAAGTGGGAAAGAGCCTACCGGGAGACATTCGGGCCGCCATTATCGCCCAAGTCAAGGAAAACCAGGATCTCCTGGCATGGTCACACTCCGATATGACCGGGATCGACCGCAATATCATATGTCACGCGTTAAGTATTGACCCAAACGCGACTCCGGTCCGCCAGAAGCGCAGACCTTTGGGGCCGGAAAGGGCCGAGGCCCTCAAACTGGAGGTAGAGAAGCTGTCTTCTATTAACTTCATCCGCGAAGCCGTATACCCCGTATGGCTGGCCAACCCGGTCTTGGTGCCGAAACCTAACGGAACCTGGAGGACCTGCATCGACTTCACGGACCTCAACAAAGCATGCCCGAAGGACTGTTTCCCACTCCTCCGGATAGACCAAATGGTGGATGCTACGTCCGGTTACGAGATCTTGAGTTTCATGGACGCCTACTCAGGCTACAACCAGATCTCCATGCACGTGGCAGATCAGGAGCACACCAGTTTCCAAACTGACAAGGGCATCTACTGCTATGTCGTCATGCCTTTCGGACTCAAGAATGCCGGAGCAACTTACCAGAGGCTCGTCAATCGAATGTTTAGGGCCCAGCTGGGGCGAAACATGGAAGTATATATTGACGATATGCTGGTCAAGTCCAAGACATCGCGGGAACATTCGAACGATTTGGCGGAGGCTTTCGCGGTTATCCGAAAGTACGGGATGAAGCTAAACCCTAAGAAGTGCACCTTCAGCGTCGCATCCGGGAAGTTCCTGGGATTCATAGTGAGTTCCCGAGGAATCGAAGCCAACCCGGAGAAGATCAAGGCCCTGGTCAACATGGCCTCTCCCTGGAAGCACAAAGACGTTCAAAGCCTGACGGGGCGAGTGGCCGCCCTCAGCCGTTTTGTCGCCAAGGCCACGGACAAGTGCGTCCCTTTTTTCAACATCCTCCGAGGAAGCCAGCGGTTCGAATGGTCACCCGAGTGCGAAGAAGCCTTCCAGAAGCTGAAAGAGCACTTGGCCAAGGCCCCCATCCTGGCGAAGCCAGTCGAAGGAGAGCCTTTGTACTTATACCTGGCCGTGACCGAGCACGCCATCAGCGCCGCGTTGGTGCGCGAAGAGGAAAGAACCCAACTCCCGGTGTACTACGTGAGCAAACGGTTGCTAGACGCCGAGTCCAGGTACCCGCTGATCGAAAAGCTGACTTTCTGCCTGCTGACGGCATCCCGGAAGCTCCGACCTTACTTCCAGGCCCACACAATAAGGGTCTTAACCAACCACCCCCTGCGGCAGGTGTTGCAGAAACCTGAGTCGTCGGGGAGACTCCTGAAATGGGCAATGGAGCTAAGCCAATTTGATATATCTTACGTACCTCGGGTGTCCATTAAGGGACAGGCCCTGGCCGATTTCATCGTCGAATGTTCCGGGATCACCCCAGAAGAGAGTGTCCCCGCGGCTTCCACTGCTCCCGTTTGGAAAATCTTCGTGGACGGAGCCTCGAACGAGAACGGGGCCGGCGCCGGGATCATCCTGGTGTCCTTGCAGGGGCATCAGCTACAAAACGCCCTCCATTTCCAGTTCAAAGCATCGAACAACGAGGCGGAGCATGAGGCTGTCATAGCCGGCCTGCGTCTGGCCCGAGAAGTAGGGGCAACAAACCTCAAAATATACAGCGATTCTCAGCTGGTAGTCAGACAGATTTCGGGGGAATATCAGACCAAGGGAAAGCGAATGGCGGCTTACGTGACCCAAGCGAGGGAGATGCTCCAGACGTTCGCGGCGCATTCCATCCGCCAGATTCCCCGGGAGAAGAACGTGTTCGCGGACACATTAGCGAAGCTGGCAACAGACGCAGAGGCCGAGTTGGCCGGGCTGGTCCCCGTCAACCATCTTCCCATCCCAAGCGTTGGGGCTTCCCCCGTCCACGCCGTCGACCACTCCAATTCCTGGATGGGGCCGCTGCTCCGCTACCTGTCCACCAGGGAGGTTCCGAACGAGCGGGCTGCGGCTAGGAAGCTCCTGTACCAGGCCCCCTGATATGTCATGATGGACGGGAAACTCTATCGCCGGGGACTGTCTATGCCCTACCTCAGGTGCGTGTCTGGAACTGAGCTGGGCGCCATCATGCATGAGATCCACGAAGGCTTTTGCGGAGATCACATAGCCGGGCCCAGTTTGTCCAAGAAGATTCTGCGCCAAGGATACTTTTGGCCCACCATGAAAAGAGACTGCATAGACTATGTCCGCAAGTGCGAACAGTGCCAGAGGTACGCGAAGATCCCTCGGGCCCCCCCCACAGAGATAACTTTGATGAACAGCCCCTGGCCCTTTGCTGTATGGGGGATCAATCTTGTGGGATCCCTCCCGACCGGGAAAGGAGGGGTGAAGTATGCCATTGTGGCGGTAGACTATTTCACAAAATGGGTAGAGGCGGAACCTATGAACGCGATCACGTCCAAGAAGGCCGTAGATTTCGTCGTTAACAACATAGTGTGTCGGTATGGCCTCCCCTACAAAAATCGTATCCGACAACGGGAAGAAATTTGACAGCCTCCATTTCACGGATTTCTGCGAGAGGCACGGTATAGTGAAGAGTTTCTCCGCCGTGGCCAGGCCCCAGGCGAACGGACAGGCAGAAGCCGTGAACAAAATCCTAAAAGGAACACTGAAGAAAAAGCTTCAGGCCTGTAAGAGCAAGTGGCCCGAAGAGCTCCCCCGCGTGTTGTGGGCCTACCGGACAACCGAACGGACGTCAACCGGGCATACCCCATACTCAATGACGTACGGATGCGAAGCCGTCATCCCAATTGAAACGACCATCCCGTCCCATCGTCGCGACACATATGATCCCGCCCAGAACCACGCCTTACTCCAGGAATCTCTGGACCTCATCGAGGAGATCCGGGAAGAGTCGCAAGTACAGTTGAAGATGTAACAGGGCAAGATCGCTCGCCATTTCAACTCCAGAGTCAAGAGCTGTAAGTTTGAAACCGACGATCTGGTCCTGCGGAGGGTCTTCCCTGCCACTCAGGATCCCGGAGTAGGGGTTCTGGGCCCGAATTGGGAAGGGCCGTATGAGATTCAGCAAGAGATCTGCCCCGGAACTTACCACTTGAAGCAGCTCGATGGCTCCGAGGTTCCGCGAGCCTGGAACGCGGAACACCTCCGTAAATACTACCAGTAGCCCAAGGGCTCATCCCAGTTTAATGTTTACGCTGTAGCATGTACGCCTCAGGGCTAATTCCCTTTGTTGAACAATGAAAATGACGTGTGCAAAACGTCATAAAGGGCTATTATTTCCATGAAAATGTGTGCCTCAGGGCAAAATCTTTTTTGAATTCCTTTCTCAAGTGACCCCAGACCAATCTCTGCTCACTTGCGGGAGGTGTCATCCCAGGCGCAAAAATAACAAAGGGAACCGAGCCAAAGGCCGGTCCCACCCCGGACGAACGATGTCCGGGAGTAAAAATAAGAGGACCGAGCCAAAGGCCGGTCCCACCCCGGACGAACGATGTCCGGGAGTAAAAAAAGAGGACCGAGCCCGAGGCCGGTCCCACCCCAGACGAACGACGTCCGGGGATATATATAAAAGAGGACCAAGCCAAAGGCCGGTCCCACCCCGGACGAACGATGTCCGGGAGTAAAAATAAGAGGACCGAGCCAAAGACCGGTCCCACCCCGAACGAACGATGTCCGGGAGTAAAAATAAGAGGACTGAGCCCGAGGCCGGTCCCACCCCGGACGAACGACGTCCGATGGTATGTATAAAAGAGGACCGAGCCAAAGGCCGGTCCCACCCTGGACGAACGATGTCCGGGAGTAAAAATAAGAGGACCGAGCCAAAGGTCGGTCCCACCCCGAACGAACGATGTCCGGGAGTAAAAATAAGAGGACCGAGCCCGAGGCCGGTCCCACCCCGGACGAACGACGTCCGAGGGTATGTATAAAAGAGGACCGAGCCAAAGGCCGGTCCCACCCCGGACGAACGATGTCCGGGAGTAAAAATAAGAGGACCGAGCGAAAAGCCGGTCCCACCCCGGACGAACGACGTCCGGGGGTATAAAATTAAAAGGACCAGACCAGGGCCTGTCCCGCCCCGGGCGAACAACGTCCAACCCAAACAAATTGGTCTTCAGAGTGCAAAAGCATCCGATCGACCCTAGGCACTACGGGGTAAACAAAGACCCAAGGGCCCCGAGCAGTGCCGAGGCTAGTCGTGGGGTCCAGTGCCGACCGTTGGAACCAGGACAAAACCCCCTGCAATCAGTTAGTCGCGACAACAACTTCCAACTGAACGGTGGAGTGTTTAAAATTTAAAAACCAAAGGAAGAAGCAGTGTTTAAAATTTAATTACAAGCTAAACACATTAACAAAAGAACGAGGCCGAGACAAGGGCCTACAGCGCGTCTGCCCGGAGGTCCGCATCCTCCCTCTCCTTGGCCTCATACTCGGCACGCTTCGAGTCGGGATCAGGGAAGACAAGGAGGTTCATGT
The DNA here is from genome assembly GCF_963169125.1 of Humulus lupulus. Classification (NCBI taxonomy): domain Eukaryota; kingdom Viridiplantae; phylum Streptophyta; class Magnoliopsida; order Rosales; family Cannabaceae; genus Humulus; species Humulus lupulus. The sequence goes on from NC_084793.1 coordinate 19,087,030, forward strand.
TCTTGTCCTTGCACCAGGCCATATAAATGGCCTCGTCAAAGGTGACATCCACTAAGTTGTCGGCCTCCTCCTTCTCCTGACGGGTGGTTTCGTGTGCCGCCTTCTCCTGAAGAAGGGAGTCGCCCAGCTCAAGGACTCGGGCTTTCAGGATCCGGATCTCCTCCTTGTCCTGGACGGACTGTGCCGCAGCCGTCTCTAAGAGAGTCGCCCTTTCGTCAGCTATTTTTGTCGTCCGGGACAACTCCTCTTCCAACCCGGTCTTGGCACGACTAATTTCCTCGCGCTCCACCTTCGCGCGGGCCAACTCTTCTTGGAGGTGGGCTGTCTCCTTGCTGAGATTTTCCTTGACGGCCTCCCTCTGGTTCACGGCCGCCTCTATTTCCAGCTTGGCCGTCTCCATCTTAAGGGCAAGCTCGGCCATCAAATCGGCACTCCTTTGAGATAGCAAGGCAACCTAGAGCATACGAAAGTCAGAAAAAGAAATCACCACCAACAAATGACTAAGGAACATGAGTTGAAAATTACCGCGGTAGCCTGGTGGCGGAGAGCCTGAGAGATGAACAGCCCGTCCGGATTGGCTATCGTGGCGTACCTCTTCAGCTGGAGGTTGGACATAGTGCTCCCGACCTGATCGAGCAGATCAGCAGCCATGGGGGCAATGTCATGGCCCAGCTTGGGGCGGAAGCCCATCTCGGCAGCTAGCTGATCCACGATCGGCCGAGGAGCGCTGAACTCGGCAGGACGATCCGAAAACTCGACCAGACGACGGATCGTCAGGGCCTTGTAAGCATCGTCTCTCCAGCATCGGCCGCTCTCCCAGGTCCGGTTGACCAGCCGGGACTGCTCGTCCCGCTGAGCGGACTCCCCCTCCTCGAGGAGGGTTGGGCGGAGGGGAAGAACAGGCGGAGCAGGGATCTCCTTCGCGGTTAGCCTACTCTCCCCATGTGATTCCTCAGCTGTCTCTAGCAGCGTCGTCCGAGGCCTCTTCCTGAGGTTTCCTTCCCGGCATCATCTACCGGGCCTCTCTTCCCTGAGCTCCGGCTTGCGGCCTCGCCCGCTTCCAAATCGATTACTGGGGGCTGGTCCGAGGGGCCGTCTGCGGCTGGCTCCACGGCCCGGAGAGGAACCACGGCCAATGTCTCGCCTGGGCCGGGCGCTGCCCCGGGTTTTTCGCTGGCGGGGAGGTGCTCCGTGCCGGCCGCGACCTTTGGCCTTCTGGCCGCCTTCAAGGTCGACCTTTCCTTGATGAGCCTCCTCATCTCGCTGGCCGGGTCAGACATGTTGGAATCCTCTGCAAAAATACAAGAAAACGAAGTTAGTGTGATAAGCCAAGTGGGAAAGCACAACAAAAACAAGAAAGTATAGCCCGGGACAAACCCTCATCTAAGCCTCGGGTGAGACTCACTTCCCTTAAAGCAAATGAGTGTATCCGGTCTCCTACGTCGTCTTGGGTTAGAAACCCCCCGTACTGGAGGAACCCGGACAGGAACATTAGGGTCTCTGATCCTACAGGGATGGGAGATGAAGGCCTCATCCCCCCATCAGCCCCAAACGCGGGGCCCGGCGGCTCTCGCCTATCCCTAGCTAAGTCCCCGACTTGAGGAGCATAAGTTAAGACTAAAGGGGAGTTACCTTGCCCCGTGACGCTAGCCTCGAGAGTCCCAACGTTTGGTAGGGCATCTTCAAAAGGCTCCTCCAGCTCTTCCGAGGTGGCCTCTTCCACCGGAAGTTGATTCTTCTTACGCTGGGCTGCGGTGGTTCGCGCCGCTCTCACCACCTCTGCGATGTGGTCAAGGGCTAGCCGCTCCCGGGCCTCGACATTCTTCTCAAACGGGATGCCCCGGAGGCTAGGGACAACGATGGTCTGGGTGGCCGTGAGTAACCCTACTAGCCGAAGGTTTCTATCATTGACATAGCCCCCAACGTCCAGCTCCTCCGCGGTCAGCTTGGCGTAGAGCCTCCTCCTTTCCAGGAGAAAGTCGGTGAGGGGGGTTTGGGTGAAGGGACCTGCGACCCGGAAGATACGATGAGAGATGGAAAGCGAAAGATGAGTAAAATAGAGGGTCCGGGGGAATACTTACCCACTCGCTGGAAGTCTAGGAGCAGCGTGGGATTCTTGTCAATAAGGAACCCGGATGTCATAAACCAGTAATGCCTGACATCCGGGGGGTGCTTCCAGGTGCTGGTAGGAGCAGGGCAGCCACTCCGCGGCTGCAGCCTGTAAAAGCCGTCCAGGCTCTTGTCTTTGATGCTGACCAGCTGCACCAACTTGTAGAAGTACAAGACTTCCGCCGGGGTAGGCTCCGCGATCTCTTTCGTGACACAGAACACCTTCCACCCAGCAAGCAGGTGATATGCTTGTGGCAACAGTTGGAATGGTGCGATCCCCACATACGTCAGGAACCACACGAAGTAGTCATGAAGCGGGAGCGTAGCTCCCGCGCTGATGTGGCCGGCACTCCAGGCCCTGAATCCATCCACGGACGTATGCGCCCGCTCCTCTAACCTGGCCATACGATTGTGGAATAGGCCCGGAGTCGATTCGATGCCCAGCCCCGTCTCCAGGAGCTGCATCATCCGGTAGTTCCGGAACAGGTTGGGCGTTACGTCCATCTCCCACCTGTTGCCTTTGGGCGTCTTGGAGCCGGGAATGACTACAAGAGCCCTATTAACCTCCTCTTCGGAGTGAAGTGTGACGCCCGTGGCCATGGGTGACGATCTGGGAACAAAGAAAGAAAGGCCAAGCAGTCAATACCTAAACCCAAGAGAGTCGGTCGAGGTACAGGGAGTCTCCTAAGGACTGCTTGGAGTCCCGACGGATCAGGTCCGGGACTCCGAAAAGCCCCGGGACCCTGATCGGGAGGAAAGGCTACTAAGGTCCGTCCCTTGTCCAGGGAGCATCCGGAATGGTGCAACCCAAACCGGGCAGCCTTCCTAGCAGATTCTAAGGCACGGAGCCTAGGTACATGCGTCTAGAAAGCCTAAATTCACAAAGTTGGCAATAGAATTAAAAGATACTTACTGTGTGGAGTCGACGGTTGAGGCTGGCGGTTGTCCGATCGCAAGGACGGCAAGACCTCGTTCTTGAAGTGGCACAGCCGGTGCAGCAGTTCGTCGGCGGGGCAAGTCCGAGAAGCGCCGTCAGGTTGCAGAACGAAGGTTGAGGCCCTGGGAAACAGGAGGTGGCGCAGGACTAGCAAACGGCGAAGTATTTCGTCGGCAAGGTCGGACATGCAAAGCTCTAGCGAGCGTTCTGGTTTTTCTTTTTCTTAAGCTGGTTCGGAAGTGGAAAAGTGCCGAATGTTCATAGTCTGAGTCTTTATATCAGCCCCCAAATCCTGGCCCCCGATCCAACGGCCAGGTGCCTCTTCATCCGACGACCAAGGATCGCGCAGAAGACATTTATGAGCCCTATTTGGCCTGGATCCTCAGCACCTCCAATCCGACGGTCCAGGAGTGGCGGATGCCAAAGGACGCCCCATCCTACGGTCCACCCCATTCCAAGGAAATTAATGATGACTCTCGCCGTGCGGATGGGACGCCTCGTGACGAGCGCTGACACCCTAACCTAGGCCTAGCGGACTTTGGGAGGCCTAGGCGACTCTTCGAGGCCCTTGCTGCAATTATGTGGCGACACATGTGTCACTATTCTTGAAGCAGCCCAAGGGTAAACGACCCCGGAGTACATCAAATGTTCCAGGCTGGGTAACCTGCCACAACCACGGCCTTCCCGCCAAGCCTCCTAGCCTTGACAGAAATTGGGGAGGCAACTTGGCAAGAACCGCGAGGGTGGTGCAACCCTCCCCCCGGCTAGCCCGGGTGAAGGCTTGAGGGGTAAATGTTATCCCCATTTCCTGTCAGGGTTTTGGGCCTTCGCCCCGGCCCACGGTCAGGGGACCAACTCGGTATTTGGGCCTTGCCCGAGGACTCCGGACTGGGCCTGCATATATGGGTCCGGGACGTTCCTCCGGGTTCGTCTCTAGCTTGAACAGTCCCGGCAATGTCCGGAGTACTCGGACTGTCGCGGCCATCGCATCCCCGTCCCGGCCCTGGAATGGTCCGGGCTCGGAGTAAACGTAGCGGGCCAGGAGTAAACGAACCTGGACCGCTTATTCCCCAGGCGTCCAGGACACTGAAACCGCCTCATTTCGCGTGAGCCTTGTCCCCCCACTTTTCACCTGCAGAAAGGGTCACCTTGGGATTATCTGCTGGCGTGTTAGGACTGTGCAGCCAAGTACTCTGACCGGTCTTGTCTCCCAAATCGGCCTCGTGACTCGAAGTGGTCAGAGCCAAAGTGCCGTTTTGTCGGGGGAATGCTTGCGTCTCAGGGTAACTAATTGGGCCTGAGCTGGTTTGGATTTGGTGTGCTGTATATCTTTTTAGCTGGGGCCTTCACTAGGGAGGTCCCTTGTGCACATTCCTCGGATGGGTCCGGGTCGGATCCGGCCCAAACCTGATGTCCCCCTCGTCCTATAAATACGAGTTGTAATACAACGTAGAAAAAAAGGGAGAGAGAAGGCAGAACCCCTGTTCAAATATAATTAGAAAACTCCATTGTAAAAGCTTATCCTAGCTCTAATACAAATTTATACATGGACTCGTGGACTAAGGCTAGTTAACGCCCCAACCACGTAAAACCCTTGCGTCGATCTTCCATTTTCATTATTATTATCAGTAAATATCCTTCATTAAGATAGTTGCCGAAAATCTCGGTAAACAGGTATGATTTTGGAAGCTTTTAGAAGTTGAAAATACATTTGGGAATGGCCCAGGGTTGGGGGCCGCGGCCCTGTTCTTGGGCGCTGCGACCCTAGCTCGATGAAGAAGGAGAGGGGTTCTGACCTTGCTGGGCGCCGCAACCCTTGGTGTTGGGCGCCGCGGCACTTGCTTCAGGAAATTATGGGGGTCGCGGCCCAGGGTGCTAGGGCCGCAGCCCTTGCCCTGTTTTCACCCCGTTTTCTCGTTTTGACCCCGGGAACTTAGCTATAGGCCTTGGGAGTGTTCCTACTACTTGGATTAGTTTGGATTGTTGTCCCGGAGGCTAGATTTTGGTTTGGTAACCTATGTTGATCATTTTTATTGATGGTGTCCCATATTTGGTTATGACTAGGTGACCTCTAAGGGCTTAAAGGTTGATCGTTCTCAAGGGTCGTTCTTATATTGGTTCTAGCTCGAATCTGAGGTAAGAAAACTACACCCTGTGTATATGTGACATGCATGGCTATCCTTGATGCATGTTAGTTGATTATTAAGTATGACATGCATGGCTATTATTGGTGCATGTTGGATTGTTGAATATAATGCATATGATGCACAAGAAACATGTGAATAGGACATGCTTTACACATTGAGTATGATGTTGTTCAGAGCTTGAGCCTCTGTGTTCGTGCATAGTCCTAATTGTACTAGTACTTGTTAAGTAAGCATGCTGAATACCTTGTTATGGATATTGGATATGTGGTACATGTTTGGTGGCATGGCTTACTTGTGTGTGGCACTGACTTATTAGTCAGATTCGGCAACGGTGTTAGATCCACCTGTGAAGCTGTGATTTATTAGTCAAGTTCACAATGAGTTGAACACTGGTCGTATTTTACTGACCTAAGAGTCAGAAATGGCATAGCGTCACGAATTCCGAGCCGAATGAAGATTAGATCTAATCGATATCAGCGTTGAATGACTCATATGGGGTATTAATGCTGGACCGACCAGAAGGTCGACGAAAATTATAAGCGCTTTTTTAGTCTAAGACTAGTTATTCAGAGCCAGGGCATATGGCCCAGGTGACTGCTTGTCACATGGCAAGAGAACGATGTTCCATAGTTATGACTCTAGAGTCACGAGGAAGGTTATGTTGGTGACTAATCACCATGCACCTATCCTGCTAAATCTAGTGAGATGCTCACCTATCTCTTAAGCCCTAGTGATCCTATCGTCACATGGCTAAAGGGTGCTGTCCCCATATTAGTGACTTTTGAGATTGTCACCTATTTGTTCAGACTGAAAGTATTGTGTAACGACCCAAATTCACTAATAAGGCTTAAGGGCCTTGGTTAGTGTGCCGGGAGGGCATGATAGGAATTATGTGTGATTTCTATGATTAAGACGCATGATTATGATTTAAAGCATGTTACATAATTATGTGAATTATGTTATGTGATAATTATGATGTGTGAATCGTACCACGTGGGTGCTGTGATACCAATGTGATGCACGTGCCGAGACGGTCCTAGGAAGCTAGATAGTGGTAACTGGTAATTTGGTAACCTGCGTAACTATTAGTAACCATAGAGAGTAACAGGTTTTATGGGGAAAGTGGTAGAATTGCAAAGCTGGTAAAAGGACAAGTATGCCCTTGGGGGTTAGTTAGGAAGGGGTATTAGTGGAAGGGTAGAATAGTCATTTGGTAGGATAAATGACCATTAGCTGAAGGGAAAGGATCATAAACGTTATCTCATTTGGGGCATGATTGATTTATGCTGAATATGGAGACCTAGAAATAGAGAAAAAGAAAAGAAGAAGAAGGAAGCTGAATTTGAGTCTTGGAAGGAAAATCAAGAGGGTTGAAGTAATCAAAATCAAGCTTAAGCCAAGAATATTCAGAGGTAAGATTTTGGTTATGGTATATCTAAGTTTCAAGTCTGATTTTTGGTTAATAAGTGTGAATTGAAACAAATTGGTGGCTGGTTTTGTATGAACTCAGAATTGGGTAATCAAAGGGGAATGAGGTTTAAAGCTAGAGGTTGGACTCACCACTCAAGGTAAGGTTTCTGTGTAATTATTAGGCTTATTTCTGTTAAGGTTTAGGGAGTTTGGAGTGTGGCTCGTGTTTGGGTTTAAGTTGTTTTTAATTCTCTGGTTTGAGTTACAAAGCATGAAACTCAAGAGTGAATCTTGGGAATAGTTGTGTGAATGGGCTTGAGTATGATGTTTCTAGGTTGCTGTGGGGTTTATTAAGGATCTAGAGTTGGTTTTGGGACTTAGGATGGAGTTTGGGGTGATTTGGAGTGAGTTAGGCTCGGGAAAAACGCGAAGGAAAACCCAGAATTCTGGGCCTGCGAAGGCGCGCCGCGGCACAGTTTTAGCGTGCCGCGGCACGAGGCCCCTGACTTGCTGGGTGCCGCGGCACAAGGCCAATTTCAGGACATCAATTTTGGCAATTTTGGCCCTTTGCTCCAGGGGTTCGGGGGATGTCTCCGGGGTATAGTTTTAAGGTTTTGGGGGTTCCGAGAGTGTGGGTTAGGTTCCGGAAAGGTAGTTTTGGATTGGTTAGTGACAAAGAATGTTTTATTTGTGTTGTGATTAGGACTTTGGAGAGGCTCGGGGTAGAGGACCGTGCTTGCGGCTACGTGGCATCGAAAACCAGTGAATTGAAAGGTAAGAAAACTGCACCCGAATGTATGATTGTAATGGGACTAAGTGCTCCCGAGAGTTGTATTGTGTCAATGTTGGTATTATGCCGAGGGACACGTAAAAGCGGTCTAAGAGTACCGTACATGATTTTAGCGCACGGGGTGCGAATTGGCCACTGGGAGCCAGAACCAATAGGATAACAGAGGGAGCAGCCTGTGAGCGCTAGCCCTGGTTATCGTCTGTGCATTATGTATTGTGAGCTGAGATGCTTAGTATATGAAATACTTGACTGATGATATACTTGGGTTTATGAGATGTTATATGTGTAATTGACTTGTTTGCTAGTTGTTCATGCTCTGTTGTTGCTGTGTTTTCTTGCTGGGCCTTGGCTCACGGGTGCTTCGTGGTGCATGTAAGGGCAAAAGCAAGCTGGACCAGGCCTGAGGTGGAGAGCTCCCAGGTGAAATGTACATAGCCAACTGTTCGATCACCATGGTCGAGGAGTGTGTCAGGACAGGGAATTACCTAGCTGCTCGTTTTTGCCTTAATATGGCCAGTCAATGTATTTGAACTTTGTAACTTTTGTAAATGGCTTTTAAACTGTCATTTTTGGGATCCCATGTAAATAAACAATGTTTAGTAACGAAAACGTAACTTTTGAGACCAAAATTCTTTTAACCCTAGTTCCTCTACTGTTTCAGTAACACGCTTTTACTTTAATGACTTGATTAGCAAGTCTGGCACTTAATAAACACACAGTGTAACAGTCTTGGCTATCCAGGGCGTTACAACTTGGTATCAGAGCGTCCTAGGTTTATGGGTCCTGAAGACTGGCTGGGTATGTACATTCGCTGCGGAAGACAAGCTCAACTCAGGGTTTGGTAATTGTATATGCATGATTATGTGCCTATTGAGATATGAATGTTGATATCTGTCTGATGAATAGGGAGCATGAGATTCTAATAGGGCTTGGCCCTTGACTATTGCATGATGCTATTGTGGCGTGCTTATTAGCATTGCTGTGTGTGTGGATGAATATCTGGATAAATTGCTATACTTGTTTGCTTGTGAATGATTGGAGTTTCGGTGGTGGATTATGGAGAGATTATTACCCTGTCATCATAGCCTAATTGCCGAGTCGTTGTTTGCAGATTGAATTGAATAGTTATGCGTTCAAGGAAATCCACACGACAAGCCGGCAGGTCTGGGGCTAGAGAGGATGACCAGGGCCCAACCCCTCCGCCAGTCCCTGAGAACTGGCAACAGTTAATGGCAGAAATGCAAGCTAGGCTTCAGAGCCAAGATGAATTGATCAGAGTTCTACAGCAGGCTCCATCTGGGAGTGTTGCCCTTGCTGGACCACTGGCACTGGTACCTGTGGTACAGCCCGTTGATGTTGGCAATAAAGTGGAACCGTTGTATGAGCGGTTCAGAAAGCAGCAGCCCCCGATCTTTGAGGGTGGACCGGATCCACTAAAAGCTGAGCAGTGGATGACCCTGATAACCACCATACTTGATTTTATGAAAGTAGAAGGACATGATAGGGTGGCCTGTGCCACTTATATGCTGAGAGAGGATGCCCTAATCTGGTGGGAGGTGGCATCACAGACTAGAAATGTTGCCACGTTGACTTGGGAAGAGTTTAAAGATTTGTTTAATCAGAAGTACTATAACGTTGCTATCAGGGCAGCGAAGGTGAATGAGTTTGTGGGGCTGGTTCAGGGCAGTATGACCGTTACAGAATATGCCTTGAAGTTTGACAGACTTGCAAAGTTTGCACCAGATCTTGTGCCTACCGATGCAGCCAGGCTAGACAGATTTGTTAGAGGGCTGAATGTTATGGTAGCTCGAGATGTGAGGATTACCATAGTTCCTGGGGTGACTACTTATGCCCAGGCTGTGGAGAGGGCTCTGACTGCTGAGGAAGCAGAGAATAGGATATGGGGGGATAGTGCAGCAAGAAGGGAGGGCCGTAGGCCGGTGCCTCCATATTCTGGTTCTAGTAGAGGTGGAGGTATCAGTGATTTGAAGAGAAAGACTCCTGATGCCCCAATCGCTCCTAGGTTTGATAGAGGAGGTCGGGGTACTCAGGGTGGCCGTCGAGGAGGCGGTGATTCGTGGAGGACTTACCCAGAATGCACGAGGTGCAGGAGACGCCATCTAGGCGAGTGTCAGGCTAAGGCCTGTTATGTATGCGGGGTGGTGGGACACCTCAGAAAAGATTGCCCGACCACAAAGAAGGGGGAGACAGGGAAGGTGGACAGCTTGACTCCAGCTCGAGTGTTCACTTTGACGCAGGCAGAGGCCGAGGCTAGTCCCTCGGTAGTGACAGGTTAGCTTTCTAGTGCTGGCACTCCCTTTACTGTTTTGATTGATTCTGGTGCTACGCATTCATTTGTATCTGATAGGGTGATTGATAGATTGTGTAGACCTAGTGAGTTTAGTGCTTCAGGGTTTGGGACTATATTGCCTACAGGAGAGCTGGTAGTGTCTAGGAGATGGGTTAGGGCACTGCCAGTGTTAGTTGATGGTAGGGAGTTGTCAGTGGACTTGATTGAGTTGAGTATGGAGGACTTTGATATGATTCTAGGTATGGATTGGCTGGTTAGATATGGAGCTACCAGTGATTGTAGAAAGAAAATGGTGACTTTTGAGCTAGAGGGTGAGGATCCCTTCGTTTTTGTGGGAGCGGTGCGTGGACCTCGCGTACCCAGGATATCTGCGTTGAGAGCCAGAGATTTGTTACAGGGTGGATATATAGGCTTCTTGGCTAGTGTGGTGGATACCACCAAAGTTTCACCAGTTGGACCGGAGGAGACCAGACTGGTTTGTGAGTTCTTAGATGTGTTCCCTGAGGATTTTCCTGGGTTACCGCCGCGTAGGGTGATTGAGTTTGTTATTGAGTTGGCACAAGAGACAGAGCCAGTGTCAAGGGCACCATACAGGATGGCACCGGCGGAACTGAAAGAGTTAAAGATACAACTGCAGGAACTTCTGGATTTAGGGTTCATCAGACCTAGCTATTCGCCATGGGGTGCTCCAGTTTTATTTGTTAAGAAGAAGGATGGGACTCTGAGAATGTGTATCGACTATTGGGAATTGAACAAGTAAACTATTAAGAATAAGTATCCCCTACCGAGGATTGACGACTTGTTCGATCAGTTGCAGGGTAAGATGGTGTTCTCAAAGATTGATCTTCGATCTGGTTATCACCAGCTGAGGATCAAGGATGAGGACATACCCAAGACAGCTTTCCGGACGCGGTATGGGCATTGTGAGTTCTTGGTCATGTCTTTTGGTTTGACCAATGCCCCAGCAGCCTTTATGGACTTAATGAACAGAGTATTCAAAGATTTTCTAGATCAGTTTGTTATAGTCTTCATCGATGACATCCTGGTGTATTCCAGTTCAGAGGCAGAACATGAGTTTCATCTTCGACTGGTTCTTCAGAGATTGAGGGAGCATCAGTTATATGCTAAGTTTAAGAAGTGGGAGTTCTGGTTACCTGAAGTGACATTCCTTGGACACATTGTAGGTGCAGATAGGATTAAGGTGGATCCGTCTAAGATAGAGGCAGTTAGAGATTGGCCGAGGCCAAGGAACGCCTCAGAGGTGTGAAGTTTCCTTGGTTTGGCAGGCTACTACAGGCGGTTTGTAGAAGGCTTCTCGAAGATAGCAGCACCGATGACAGAATTGACAAGAAAGAATCTAAAGTTTATTTGGTCAGACAAGTGTGAGGGCAGTTTCCAAGAATTGAAGCGACGACTTATTACTGCACCAGTGTTGAGTTTGCCTTCAGGAGAGGGGAAGTTTGTTGTTTATTGTGATGCGTCGAGGTTGGGCTTAGGCTGTGTGTTGATGCAGAATGAGAAGGTGATAGCTTATGCGTTACGACAGCTGAAGGAGTCTGAGCAGCGGTATCCTACTCATGACCTAGAGCTGGCAATAGTGGTTTTTGCCTTGAAGATTTGGCGGCATTATCTTTATGGGGAGAAGTGCGAGGTGTACACTGACCATAAGAGCCTGAAGTATTTCTTTACACAGGAGGACCTGAATATGAGACAGAGGCGTTGGCTAGAGTTGGTGAAAGATTATGATTGTGATATTCTTTACCATCCAGGGAAAGCCAATGTGGTGGCTGATGCGTTGAGCCGCAGAGGTCCAGGTCAGTTATATAGTGCTGTTCAGATCTCGAGAGAGTTGGCTAACGAGATGATTAGAGCAGGGATAGAATTGGTTGTGGGCCGATTGGCTAATATTACTCTACACTCGACCCTGCTAGAGCGGATCAGGGAGGGGCAGTTGACAGACGCTCAGTTACAGAGGGTTAGAGAGGATGTCTTAGCAGGAATAGCTAAGGGCTATTCTGTTTCAGAGGTTGGTTTACTTCGGTACCAGGGGCGGATTTGTGTTCCAGCTGATGAGGGGATCAGACGGGAGATACTAGATGAGTCTCATATGACGTCGTACTCGCTTCATCCGGGTACCACAAAAATGTACCAGGATTTACGGACTTTGTATTGGTGGCCCGGGATGAAGAGGGATGTGGTAGAGTACGTTGCCAGATGCTTAACCTGTCAACAGGTGAAAGCTGAGCATCAGCGACCAGCGGGGTTGCTTCAGCCATTGGGTATTCCTGAGTGGAAATGAGAGGATATTACTATGGATTTCGTAGGAGGGTTACCCAGGACAGTAGGATTTCATGACTCAGTATGGGTGATAGTGGATAGATACACCAAGTCAGCCCATTTCCTTCCAGTGAGGTCAACTTATACTGTGGATCAGTACGCTGAGTTGTACGTAAAAGAGATCGTACGTCTCCATGGGGTTCCTAAGTCCATTGTGTCAGACCGGGATCCTATCTTCACTTCCAAGTTTTGGGGTGGTTTGCAGAAAGCTTTAGGAACTCAGTTGAAGTTCAGTACAACCTTTCATCCTCAGACTGATGAACAGTCTGAAGGATGATTCAGGTGCTGGAGGATATGTTCAGAGCTTGTGTGATTGATTTTGAGGGTTCGTGGAGTAAGTACCTTCCGTTGATTGAATTCTCGTACAACAATAGTTATCAGTCAACGATTGGAGTGGCTCCCTATGAGATGTTGTATGGGAGGAAGTGCAGATCGCCAATCCATTGGGATGAGATGGGTGAGAGGAGATACTTGGGGCCAGATATGGTTCAGAGGACGGGTGAGGCCATAGAGAAGATCCGGGCTAGGATGCTCGCATCCCAGAGTAGGCAGAAAAGCTACGCTGATCCTAAGCGTAGAGACATGGAGTTTCAGGTTGGTGATCACGTCTTTCTTCGAGTTTCACCTCTGCGAGGAGTGAGGAGGTTTGGTAAGAAGGGAAAGCTAGGCCCTAGATTCATTGGACCATTCGAGATCCTAGAAAGGATTGGTCAGGTGGCTTACAGGTTAGCCTTGCCACCATCGTTGTCTGGAGTTCATGACGTGTTCCATGTCTCCATGCTTCGGAAGTATGTCTCAGATGTGACTCATGTATTGAGGCATGAAGATTTGGAGTTACAGGCAGATTTGGCTTATGATGAGCGACCAGTTCAGATCTTAGATCGGAAAGACAAGGTGTTGCGAAATAAGACGATTCCTTTGGTTAAAGTGCTGTGGAGAAACAGTAAGGTCGAGGAGGCGACCTGGGAGCTTGAGACAGCTATACGAGATCAGTATCCGGAGATGTTTAGGTAAATTTCGAGGACGAAATTCTCATTAGGAAGGGATAGTTGTAACGACCCAAATTCACTAATAAGGCTTAAGGGCCTTGGTTAGTGTGCCGGGAGGGCATGATAGGAATTATGTGTGATTTCTATGATAAAGACGCATGATTATGATTTAAAGCATGTTACATAATTATGTGAATTATGTTATGTGATAATTATGATGTGTGAATCGTACCACGTGGGTGCTGTGATACCAATGTGATGCACGTGCCGAGATGATCCTAGGAAGCTAGATAGTGGTAACTGGTAATTTGGTAACCTGCGTAACTATTAGTAACCATAGAGAGTAACAGGTTTTATGGGGAAAGTGGTAGAATTGCAAAGCTGGTAAAAGGACGAGTATGCCCTTGGGGGTTAGTTAGGAAGGGGTATTAGTGGAAGGGTAGAATAGTCATTTGGTAGGATAAATGACCATTAGCTGAAGGGAAAGGATCATAAACGTTATCTCATTTGGGGCATGATTGATTTATGCTGAATATGGAGACCTAGAAATAGAGAAAAAGAAAAGAAGAAGAATGAAGCTGAATTTGAGTCTTGGAAGGAAAATCAAGAGGGTTGAAGTAATCAAAATCAAGCTTAAGCCAAGAATATTCAGAGGTAAGATTTTGGTTATGGTATATCTAAGTTTCAAGTCTGATTTTTGGTTGATAAGTGTGAATTGAAACAAATTGGTGGCTGGTTTTGTATGAACTCAGAATTGGGTAATCAAAGGGGAAGGAGGTTTAAAGCTAGAGGTTGGACTCCCCACTCAAGGTAAGGTTTCTGTGTAATTATTAGGCTTATTTCTATTAAGGTTTAGGGAGTTTGGAGTGTGGCTCGTGTTTGGGTTTAAGTTGTTTTTAATTCTCTGGTTTGAGTTACAAAGCATGAACCTCAAGAGTGAATCTTGGGAATAGTTGTGTGAATGGGCTTGAGTATGATGTTTCTAGGTTGCTGTGGGGTTTATTAAGGATCTAGAGTTGGTTTTGGGACTTAGGATGGAGTTTGGGGTGATTTGGAGTGAGTTAGGCTCGGGAAAAACGCGAAGGAAAACCCAGAATTCTGGGCCTGCGAAGGCGCGCCGCGGCACAGTTTTAGCGTGCCGCGGCACGAGGCCCCTGACTTGCTGGGTGCCGCGGCACAAGGCCAATTTCAGGACATCAATTTTGGCAATTTTGGCCCTTTGCTCCAGGGGTTCGGGGGATGTCTCCGGGGTATAGTTTTAAGGTTTTGGGGGTTCCGAGAGTGTGGGTTAGGTTCCGGAAAGGTAGTTTTGGATTGGTTAGTGACAAAGAATGTTTTATTTGTGTTGTGATTAGGACTTTGGAGAGGCTCGGGGTAGAGGACCGTGCTTGCGGCTACGTGGCATCGAAAACCAGTGAATTGAAAGGTAAGAAAACTGCACCCGAATGTATGATTGTAATGGGACTAAGTGCTCCCGAGAGTTGTATTGTGTCAATGTTGGTATTATGCCGAGGGACACGTAAAAGCGGTCTAAGAGTACCGTACATGATTTTAGCGCACGGGGTGCGAATTGGCCACTGGGAGCCAGAACCAATAGGATAACAGAGGGAGCAGCCTGTGAGCGCTAGCCCTGGTTATCGTCTGTGCATTATGTATTGTGAGCTGAGATGCTTAGTATATGAAATACTTGACTGATGATATACTTGGGTTTATGAGATGCTATATGTGTAATTGACTTGTTTGCTAGTTGTTCATGCTCTGTTGTTGCTGTGTTTTCTTGCTGGGCCTTGGCTCACGGGTGCTTCGTGGTGCAGGTAAGGGCAAGAGCAAGCTGGACCAGGCCTGAGGTGGAGAGCTCCCAGATGAAATGTACATAGCCAGCTGTTCGATCACCATGGTCGAGGAGTGTGTCAGGACAGGGAATTATCTAGCTGCTCGTTTTTGCCTTAATATGGCCAGTCAATGTATTTGAACTTTGTAACTTTTGTAAATGGCTTTTAAACTGTCATTTTTGGGATCCCATGTAAATAAACAATGTTTAGTAACAAAAACGTAACTTTTGAGACCAAAACACTTTTAACCCTAGTTCCTCTACTGTTTCAGTAACACGCTTTTACTTTAATGACTTGATTAGCAAGTTTGGCACTTAATAAACACATAGTGTAACGGTCTTGGCTATCCAGGGCGTTACATCTTGAGTGACTGTTATGAACATTGTTGATATTATATCATGTTATATTGTGTTTTCTTGCTGGGCTTCGGCTCACGAGTGCTATGTGGTGCAGGTATAGGCAAAATAAAGTTGGACCATCCTTGAGTTGGAGAGCTTAGGTGATGAGGTGTACATATGCAGCTGCTCGTCCCCCATGGCCGAGGTTGAAAAGAAAATAGGGTTAAACCCTGTTTTGCCACATAGAACGGCCTGTTGTAAATATTTTCTTGTAGTAGACTCTGAAATTATAATTTTGGGATCCCAATATATATATATTATACATTCTAATGAAACGTTACATCTTAACCAAGATTTTTAATCCCTAAACCGCTAATCATACTTAGTACACGATTTTGGCCAAATGACTTGATTAGCGAGTTTAGCACTGTTTACAAGGCACACCGTAACGGTCCCTGGAGTTTAGGGCGTTACAACTTGGTATCAGAGCAAGCCAAGGTTTATGGTTCCTGAAGACAAGCTGGGCATGTACACTCATTACTGAAGATAGCTTCACTCATGGAATGGTAACTATTTCTGTAGTTATGTGCATAGCTGCTTAAATAGAATGTAAATGCTTTACCTGCACATTGTATTAGGGAGCATGAGATTTTGATAAGAGCCAGGCTAAACTCTGATTATACGATTATATGCTCCGTGAATATAGATATGATTGTGATCATATGATTGCCTGCTCTGTGAATCTATTCAAATGTGATATTTGCATGCTGGAGTTGGAGGCATGGTGTGAATATTGGAAGAACATGGATTATGATTGATTTATGAATGCTATGGGCATGTTTTTAGCATTGCAAGTGGTTTGTGATTGTGGTGTGGTAAGATTTATCCCGTGGGGGAAAGCTCTTGATATGCTCATCATGATTAATGGGTCAAGTTATTGACTGCAGATTTAATCAACAGATTTATATCCAAGGCAGATTATGAGGCCTGGTGGTGGTTATACATGGGCTAGGAGTTACAGTCAGGGTATCAGTTCTTCATCTGCACCAATGAATTTTCAGCAGATGCTTACAGATTTGCAATTAAGATTGTAGAGGCATGAGGAAGAGATTAGGTATTTGAAGCAACAACGGAGTCTGTTGGGGAGTACCTCTTCCTCTGCTATGCCAGGAGTGGCATCAGCTTTAGCTCAGCCTAAGGTTGAGAATAGATGGGAATTTCTCTGTGGAAGATTCCTGAAGTATTACCCTCCAATCTTCGAGGGAGGCCTAGATCCACTCAGAGCTGAGCAATGGATGGGCATGATCAGTTCCATTCTTGATAGTATGGGACTAGTGGGTCACGATAGGGTGATCTGTGCTACATGTGTACTGCGGGATGATGCCCAGACGTGGTGGGAGGTGGTATCCCAGACACGAGATACAGCTGTGATGGACTGGAAGGAATTCAGGTAGCTGTTTAATGAGAGGTATTATTGCGATGTAGCCAAGACCGTTAAGATGAATGAGTTTCTGAATCTCGTTCAAGGAAAGGCATCAGTAGCCGAGTATGTTAATAAATTTGATGGGTTGGCCAAGTGAATATTAAGCTGTCCTCAGCTACCAGTGGCCGAGCCGCGCCCTGTGCGCAATAATAATTTACGGCACCCTTAGGCCGTTTATCACATGTCCCATGGCATACCATCTATGACATCATACAGATATAGGGAGCTCTTAGTCCCATCACAAACACATAACCGGGTGCAGTTTTCTTACCTTTAGATTTGCTAGCTTTGTTCAAATTGATCCTCAAGCACGATCCCTCTTGAGCCCTAGCGTACACCTAGTCACAGCCATAGATCAGAATCATCACCAAACCTCAAGTCCAAAATCCTAGCCTCGGGACCAATCCCGAGTCCCTCGGAAAGCCCTAATTCCACCAAACGGGGTGGTGGAATCGAACCCCGAACCCCTGGGCGAAAACCCTTGAAATTAACCCAAAAACCCATTTCTGGAAACAGGGTAGCGCTATAGTGCTCTAAGGAGAGTGCCACAGCGCTACAAACAGAGCCTAAAGTGCCCCAGACCACATAGCCTAGCACTACATCGCCCAATGGCTAGCGCTGTAGCGCTAGTCACAGCACAGCAAATCCTGCATTTTCCTCCTTCGATTTTCCCCGAGCCAAACCTTACCAAAACTCTTCCTAACTTCAACCAAACATAAAAAAAAGCCTACCGACGTCCTCCACTCACCCCAAACATCCCAACCACACATAACTCAATCACATGCACTCCAAATCACAAAATTCACCATGGCTGAACCTAAAGCTCAAAATCTCAGCAAAACCACAGAAATCACAAAGCTTAAAGCTTGAGTTCCTTACCTCTGATGGATGAGCTTAGCCTAGGTTGTCTCCCAATCTTGCTCAGCCTTCTCCTCCTCAAATCTTCAGCCTTAACTCCCTAGAATTCCCACAGAACTTTGCTTAGAAAAACCAGCTCAACACCAATACTAGGAACTGAATATTAACCTCAAAATCACACCTCAAATGGATGGATTGCTCTTGCTAATTCCTCAAGCCAGACCAAAGACCCTAGCCCCAAGCTCTTGCCCAGAATCTCCTTGAGTTTCAACTTCAAATTCCTTTAGGAGTTGAGGTAGAAACCTAAACCGAATGGGTGAAGATATGGCCTATATTTTCCTTCTTTCTTTTTCTTTTTCTTTTCTTTTAACTTCCTTCAGACTCTAGACTTTCCACTAAGGCATAAAGCAATTTAACTCTTATCCCTTATAAGCCAAATGACCAATTTTCCCTCCCTTTATTTCTAAGCCTTTTAATCCACCTAGGGGCATTTTGGTCATTTCACCCAATTCCCGCTAATTCCTCGGGTGTCTCAAATATCTACCGCTTACTTCCCGACACCTAACTAATCACCAATTATATTCCTCGATGTCAAAATTGACCCCAATATATTCTCTAAATTCCCAGAAATACCCCCAGGCTCGCTCTGAGTTGGGTATAAATCCCCGCCGTGACTTTTTCGCTAAACCGCTCACTAGGATCGTCTCGAGTCACTGATTACAAATATATCCACATAATAATGTGGTCTCGACAATTTATCACAAATATATACAGTTATGCCCTCAACGGGCCAAAATTTACAAATATGCCCTCCTAACCTAATCAGGGCCTACATGCATACTAATACACATAGTCATGCATCACATATATTTAAATAATCATATAACATGCTTTTGAATCATTAAATCACATATAATCCAGTTATGTCCTCCCAACACACTAATCAAGGCCCTTAAGTCTTATTAGTAAATTTTGGTCACTACACACGCTATTTAAGAAAAAAAAATTAAAACCAATTTCATCCCTAATTTTATTTTAACAAAAACAACCATTCACCTTTCTTCTCTCTCCCATCACTCTCACCACCGAACCTCCACACCATTTTCTCCATTTTTCCTTGTTTTCTTCATTCTTCTTCCATCACCATCACCCTAAATCATTCTACCAACCTTTTTCTTCTTCCATTATTCCCTAAACCTTCCCCAAATCTCCATCCCCATTCACACACACACACACACTAATCCAAAAATCCATCCCATTCCACTTTGTATTATGAATTTGTTATACATTTCAAGCATACATTCAAAGGAGGTTTGCATTATCATTCAATACTATCATCAAGTAAGTTTTTCTTTGACCAATTTTTCAATTTTTAAAGAGTATTTGATTTGTCAATTGGAAAATCGTGGTGTGGTGTATTTTGGAAGCATTGTGAGGTTGTTTATGTTGGTGTACACTGTGTCTTGCATTAATTTGCTTATTCATTCATGCACATTGTGATTTTTGGGAAGTTTCACTTTATGGCATACATTTTTTTAGAGTTGGTATTTTTCTGCACTCTATGTGTTTGATAAAAAGCTTAAGAGGAGTGGAGTATATGGTTGGTGTATGAGTGTTCTTGGTGTACGTTGGAAGCGGTTGTGTATGATTTGAGTGGATGCATTGTGTCGTTTTGACACCGGAATTGGTGACATTTAAACTTTTTGGCGTGGTTCAATGTTGGTCATTGTGGTGATTTTCTCTTGATTATTTTGGTGACTCACATTGGTGTTTTTGGATTGTTGTTCTTCATTTTTCTATTTTTTGATAGCCATGGCTCCCAAGACAAACAAGAATCAAGCTTCTTCATCGGCACCAATTCCTTATGATCCCCAAATGTTTGTGTCCACGAAGCCTATGAGAGTTACATGAATGCCATTGCTCATGACAAGGCGTGGGTTCCCGAACTAGGATTTGATCTCCACATGCATCATGATCAACCCTTCCTCATGTATCAAATTGAGTCTCGGGGTTGGGAAAAATTGCGTGCACATCCTGAACCTAGCATTGGGCCTATTGTTTATGAATTTTATGCCAATGTTGTGGCTCATGTGAACTACAAAGTGAAAGTGAGAGGCGTGACAGTGCCATTCAAAGCATTTAACATTAATATCTACTACGAGCTTCCCCACTTTCAGCGTGATGAATATGACCATGTTAAAGATAATCTTAATCATCAAGCTATCCTTGAAGAGATTGCAATGCTGAGAGCTATATGGACCTTGTACAGTAACGGGGCCCCTCGCTACATCAAACCCGCTTATCTGGATAGCAATACCAAAGCTTGGAAGTAGTTCATGGGGGCAAAATTAATGCCAACAACCGAACTTGGGCGAGTTGATATTCATGAGGTAATTCTCCTTTATGCTATTCTCACTGACAAGACCATTAATGTGGGGCAGGTTATTCATGGCTCCATCATCCGAAGTATGAGCCAAGTGATGAATGGTTTTTGTGTTCCCTCATTGATCACTGCGTTATGCAAGAAGGTGAGTATTCCTTGTGATGAATCTGAAGACAAAGTGCATCCGTTACGCATTATTAATCACACTACGCTCGATAGATTGAAGGAAAAACTCACTGCCCAGGCCAATGATCAAGCCCAGTTGTAACACCCTGGTTAGCCAAGACCCTTACACTGTGTATTTTAAATAATGCTTAACTTGCTAAACGAGTCATTAGACCATAAACGTGCATCTAAATGTGATTATTGGTCCAGTGTTAAAAATTTCGGTTAAAAGGAATGGATGTTTCATTAAAACATTAAACTGTACATGGGATCCCATAATAACGTTTACAAAGTTGTTTACAGTTCTAAAATGGTCATTACAACTCAAAAGTTACAATCCACCGACCTAAGCGGCAAAAATAGGGTTAAACCCTAGTTCCTCTGAGAAACCTTGGTCGTGGTGGTCAAGCGGTTGCATATGTACACATCGCCACCTAAGCTCTCCAACTCATGGTTGGTCCAACTTTCCTTTCCCTTTACCTACACCACGTAGCACCCGTGAGCCAAGGCCCAACAAGAAAATTTAAACATGCTCATAAGCAGTGAAAAACACATTTTCTTATCATAATAAACATGCCCATCAGTAATAACCCTACTCATGCATGTATACCCTTCATATAAATGAATACAACATCATATGGGACCAAATGCCCTAAATAAATGATTAAGTGATTCATATCGGGGCCTGTTGCCCAAGTACATGACTAATAAGTCACACTGGGGCTCAGCGTCCTAGGATCTAGGACTAATAAGTCACCCTGGGGCCCATTGCCCCATCCTCTATATAACCAGTCTTGGATCTGGCCAGTGCACCTGACACTTTAGTTTTCTACGACCATTGGGCCGGACAAGCGTATAGTGCGCTCCTGATTAGATCTAATCATATTGACCAGCGCTCAGCACGCTAATGCCGCCCTTGACTGATAAGTCAATGCTTTACGACCAGCGCTCAGCGTTAATGCGGCCGGGGAGTGATAAGTCAATGCTTTACGACCAGCGATCAATGCTAATGCTGCCCTTGACTAATAAGTCAATGATTTTCTCTGGTATATAATGCTAACAGAAATTCATCATATAACAAATATCCATATAAAAAGCATTTAACATGCTTTAATCAGTCATTCAAAGACATAATCATAATCATGCACATTTACAGGGGCCAATGCCTCATTAAAACTATATTCAACATTCAGGCCGAGCCCTAATCATGTACATCACATAATGGGTGCAGTTTTCTTACCTCAGGTCCGAGTATAATGTAAAATAAGAATGACCCTTAAGCAGGATCTCGTTTCCGAGCCCGTAGCGATAACCTAGTCACAACCATAATGTAGAATCTCATCAATAATGAGTAAATAAAGGCTTCTGGACCAAGTCCTAGCCTCCAAGACATTGAATCCTACCAAAGCGGGTAGTAGGATCGATCCCGAGCCCTTAGATTTAAGTTCCCATTACTAAAAACCCATTTTGGCCTTTTTTCCCCTTTTGGGTTGCGGCCCCAAACACCCGAGCCGCGGCCCGCTCAAGTCAGGGGCTTAGCCCCTTCTCTGTTTGCACCGCATGCCGAGGCGCCCTACCAGCCGCCGCGGTCCTAAATGTCCAACAACCAAGAGCGTCCTCCTTCATCAAGCCTGGGCCACGACGTCCAAGAACAGGGTTGTGGCCCGACCTCGAACCCAGCCAAAAACCTCCATTTTCCTCATTTTAAAACCTCCCATAAACCTATCCAAACATATCCAAATCCAAAAAACAAAGTTCCCATTCATCTCAATGGCCCAAAACCATCAAAACCCAAGCTTCAAACTATTCAAAAACTCCTCAAAACATAGAATCAAAATTCAAAACTTAAGAAACTTTAAGAAACGAAAACTCGGAAATTCAAAGCTTAATTTACCTCTGATTATGTCGGTTCTCGCTAAATCCTCTAGTTAATAAGCTTATAATCTTTCCTAGAATCGATATGACTTTATCCTTGCTTGAATTCGAGTCCTAAACTCGAGTTTCCTTCGAAAATGCAACAAACGGTAAAAAGGGATAACGGGAAAGAGAGAAAAAGTGTTTTGAACGTATATCTGTTTCTGTCAGGTTACTTCGAGCTTAAGTAACCTTAAGTAAGACCCAAGGCTTGGGGTCCCAAAAATTCCCCCGAGGGTAAAATAGTCAAAATTCCTAGAATTTCCTCATGATCTCACTATCTCCCAATATATCCTCAAATATTCATTCCCATTACCCAATATCCCAGTAACGCACTAAATACCCAAAGTACCCCTTGACTCACCCCGAGTCAAGTATTAATCCTGTTGTAACTTTCCCACTAGCTTGCTCCCTAGGATCGCCTTGTGCAGAGTAACACAAATATATCCACATAATAATTTGTTCCCACACATATATACCAAATATACCCATAACGGGCCAAATTACAAAAATTGCCCTTCTAATAAAAAACGGGCCCACATGCTTATTTAATACACCTAAACATACATATCAAGTCATATTATAATATAACTCACATAATCACATAATTACACGCATATATAACACATAAACATGTAATTTCCATAATTTGCCATCGTGGCCCCCTAGTCAAGGCCCTAAGCCTTATTAGGTATTTTGAGACGTTACAACTATCCCCTCTTTACAGAAATTTTGTCCTCAGAATTTTACCTGAACATCTCAGAATACTAACTCTGCATATATGACTCCAGCTCCTAGGTCGCCTCCTCAACCTTGTTGTTCCTCCATAATACCTTAACCAAAGGTATAGTTTTGTTTCTCAAGACATTGTCCTTCCTGTCAAGTATCTGGACTGGATGTTTCTCATAGGAGAGATCTGACTCAAGCTCTAGATCCTCGTAACTCAACACACGAGTCACATCTGACACATATTTTCGAAGACCCGAAATATGAAACACATTGTGTACGGCCGACAGTGTCAGAGGTAAGGCCAACCTGTAGGCCACCTTGTAACGACCCGAATTTTCAAGACTCGATAATGCGGAAATAGAAACGTTTTCGTGTAACAAAATGTCTCAAAAACCCGTATAAAAAAACTTTTTAAAAGTCATATGGTCATACTTAATATTTAATAGAAACATAGTTTATGAAGAGTAAACTGAGCCTAGTTTATGAAAATAAAACAACATTTCCAAAAACAAAATAGCTTCCCAAAAGGTCGGTCCACATGTACATTCACAAGGTAGACTCCAGCACTCACTGGTCTGCCTTGCCCTTATTCTTACCTACAACAGGAAACAACTAGGTAAGCGAAAATGCTTAGTAAGTTTAACTTTAAAACAAAAGCACGCAAAGAAGACAAGTGGTCACTGACCACTGGTAACAATATCTTAACAAAATTAGGGTTTCGAATCCATCCGGACCCTAAACAATCAATTTCAAGAACGCAAACGCGTCCTGACAAACTTATGGTCATGCTTGATAACTACTGGCAAACTATTATAGATAAACAGATAAATCTCTGCCCTCAGAAAATCCCAGAGCAAGCAGATATGATATATCACAATATAATTTGAGACCAACGCTCGACAATTTCCAACAATTCGGGCATAAACACGACCTCCAGCATAAATGCTAATTTGTAAGAGAGAACCGAGTCTCAACACTAAGATCTAGCCAATAAATATCCCCATCAAGGGTAACTATTGAGTTACTAAGATATAACGTTTATTATATACATTGGGATCCCACAAATATAATTTAGAGGTCTATTACAAGAAAATATTTACAATTAGTCGATCTAAGCGGCAAAACAGGGTTTAACCCTAGTTTCTCTTCAAACCTCGGCCGTGGTGGTCGAGCAGCTGCATATGTACACATCATCACCTAAGCTCTCCAACTCAAGTATGGTCTAGCTTTCTTTTGCCTTTACCTGCACCACATAGCACCCGTGAGCTGAATCCCAACGAGAAAACTCAATATGCTCATGAATAGTTATAACATGTCATAAGGCACACGCCTAGCAAATATAACCGTATTCAAGCAG
The DNA here is from genome assembly GCF_963169125.1 of Humulus lupulus. Taxonomy (NCBI): domain Eukaryota; kingdom Viridiplantae; phylum Streptophyta; class Magnoliopsida; order Rosales; family Cannabaceae; genus Humulus; species Humulus lupulus. The sequence continues at coordinate 19,111,119 of NC_084793.1, forward strand.
GCAACTAAATTCATGTAATGATGGGTATCCAGGATAAGGAATCCTGCCCTCCTGAGTGGATGACTATCAAGTCATTCTCAATTAGATAAGTTATTTAACACTGGTGGTTCCGGTAACCATACCGGGCTTATAACCCTGAGTAGAAGAGTGATAGTTGTAATAGTCACTAAGGTGGGTTCCGTTCCCAATAGCCATGTGACGATAGGGTCACCGGGCTTATAGATAAGCGATCATTTCACTAGCTTAAACAAGTTAGGTGCATGATGACTAGTCACCAACATAACCTACCTCATGACCATAGAGTCATAACCATGGGATTCCGCTCCCAAGCCATGTGACAAGCTGTCACCTAGGCCTTAGGCCCTGGCTCTGAGTAACTAGCTTAGACTAGTCAAGCGCTTATAAGTTTCATCGACCTTAGGGTCGGTCCAGCATCAATGCCCTAGAGTCATTCAACGCTGATATCAATTAGATCTAATATTTTATCAGCCCTGCTTTCATGACGCTTATGCCGTTTTCAGCTCTTAGGTCAGTGATGCGTGACCAGTGCCGTCCCTGACTAGTCAGTGCCATACACAAGTAAGCAATGCTACCAAACATATATCATATGTCAAATATCCGAATATAGGGCATTCAACATGCTTACTTAAAAATTGCTAGCATAATTAGGACCATGCATAAACACAAAGGCTCAAGCTCTGAACAATCTCATATTCAATATTCATAGCATGCCCTAATCACATGTTTCTTGTGCATCACATGCATCACATTTAATCACTTGACATGCCTCAACAATAACCATGCATGTCACATTTAATCAACCAACATGCATCAAGAATAACCATGCATGTCATATACACAGGGTGCAGTTTTCTTACCTTTGGTCCAAGCACAGGTTACCAATAAACGAGCCACAAGCACGATTCCGATTCCAAGCCTCTAGTGATAACCTAGTCACAACCACAAATGGTGATCCAATGAGTTCAAGTTCTAAAACCCACCCCGGAACCAAAACCTAGCCTCCAAGACATCAAACCCCACCAATCCGGGTAGTAGGAATGATCCCGAGGCCTAAAACCAAGTTCCCGAGGTCAAAACACCCAAACGGGCTCAACCCCCTGCTTGAGCCGCGACCCTAACACCTTGAGCCATGGCCCCCAGCCATCCCAGGGGCAAGGGCCGCAGCGCCCACTAACCAGTGCCACGACGCCCAGCAAGGCCACAAGCCTCCACCAGCTTCTTCGAACTAGGGCCGCAACCCCCCACCCAGAACCAGCCATAAACCTGATTTCTCCCATTCTAAACCTTCCAAAAACATACCTAAACACCTCCAAATCCAAAAATCAAAGTTCCCAAACATCCCCATGATCCAAAACCCATAAAACCCAAGCTTCAAATCTAACAAAAACTCATCAAAACACAAAGTCCAATTCAAGCTTAAAAACTTTAAAATAACTTAAAACTTAAAACTTGAATTACCTCCAATTGAGTTGTTTCCAACTAAATCCTCCCGCTAATAAGCTTCTAATCTTTCCTAGGATCGCTATGCCTCGATCCTCGCTTGATTCCGAGTCCAAGAACTCAAGTTACCTTCGAAAATACGATTGGGAGACGAAAAGGGAACTTAGAGGGAGAGAGAAGGTACAGAACGTTCTTTTATTCTTTTAAAAGGTTACTTCAAGCATAAGTAGCCTCAAGCAAATCCTAACGCTCGGGGTCCCGAAAACACTCCCGGGGCAATATAGTCAAAGCCTCCAGAATTTTCCCCTGATCTTACTAACTCCCAATTTATCACCAAATATTTATTCCCATTACCCAATAACCCGGTAATGCTCTAAATACCCCTTGACTCACTCCGAGTCAAGAATAAATCGCGTTTTGACTTTCCCACTAGCTTACGTCCTAGGATCGTCTTGTGCTGGGTAACCCTGGCATAACCAAATAATAATAAAGCACCACACACATATCACATATATGCAAAATATGCCCGAAATGGCCAAAATATGAAAATCACCCAATTACTCATAAATGGGTTCACATGCATATTTAATACACCTAAGCATGCATATAATCATTTAATAACACATTAAATCAATTTTGGCCCTCCCGGCCTCCTAATCAAGGTCTTAAACCTCATTAGGAAATTTGGGGCATTACAACTATCCCTCCTTACAGAAATTTCGTACTCGGAATTTATCTGAACTGTCAGAATATCAATTCTGCACAACTGATCCCAATTTCCCAGGTCATTCCCTCGACCCCACTGTCTCTGCAACATACCTTAACCCAAGGTATAACTTTATTCCTCAGAACTCTATTCTTTTGGTCTCATATCTGGACTGGCTATTCTTTACAGGATAACTTAGCCTCAATTCCCCGATTCTCATAACTCAACTCATAAGTTTCTTTCAACCCATGTCCTCGGCATGGAAATACAAAATACATTGTATATACCTGACAGTGCCAAAGATAAGGTCGAACCAAAATCAACCTAACCAGTCCTATCTAGGACTCAAACTGTTCTGCTACTCTAGGGCTCAACTTGCCCTTAACTCCTCACCCCTTTCCATGGTGATACTTTTAAGGAAGATATGATCTTCTACCTGGAACTCTATGTTCCTGCTTTCCAATTCAGTAAAAATTTTCCATTTACTCTGAGAAGTGAGCATCCAAGCTTCAACCTCTAATAATCCCAATAGTCCCCTGAACCAGCTCAGGATCCAGATATATATTAACTCATTCATCTTATAAGATGTTCTTCCAATATTAATTGGATAACCCTCTCTCTCTGATTTACCATCAGTCTGAGAGTAATAAAATGTACTGAATTCCATCTATATACTCACCGCCTTCTTAACCCTTCCAAAACTTGGAAGTCACAATAGAGTCTTCATCTGATAAGATAGACCTTGAGTTTCATAAAGGCGCTCTATTCCTCTCACAAAGAGATCTGAATACTAATCAGCTGTATTATTTACTTATCCTTACTGATAAAAATGAACTCACTCGGAAAAACTAGTCACAGTGACCCAAACCAATTCACACTGACCCATTAACCTGGCAATCCCACTGCGAAACCCATCGCGATGCTCTCTTATTTCCATTATAAAATACTCAAAGGCTACAATGGCCTCACCGATTTTTGACCCTCTGACAGGCTAAGAACTTTACCACACATCCCATTTCATCCATCTCCATCTCAGGCCATCACTGTAAAGCTTTCATATCCTGTTACATTTCCATGATGTTCGAATGAAGAGAATAGAAGAATAGCATGAGATTCATCCAGAATCTCCCAATTAATCTCAGTGTCCATTGGATTCCAAATCCGATCTCTATACCACAATAAATTCATATCTGACACTGTACAACTCTTAGCTAATCCAGTTAAGACTTTCCACTCAATCTTTCCTATCCGTGGTTCACTTAATCATCTTTCCTTCTAATCCTTTCCGAAATGATAATCTTAAACATAAAACTAGCCACCTAGCCCACCAGAAACTCTACTCCAGTTCTGGTCAGATCCTTTAACCAACATATTGCATAGGCAATTACTTTTCTCTGTCACTGAGATGTCATAACAACCCACAAACTGATTCTGATCTACAAGAAGACTCATAACTCTTTCCCAAGGCACCTGTAATATCCTTACCACCCAAGGACACTCCTGCCCCCAAGACGTTCCTTAACCTTGGCAAATATCTGTAGAGAAAATACCACAATACCATCGTCCAAGACGATCACAAATCTCATTCAAATAATCCTTTGAATGCTCTGTTCATCTGATTCATAAACACTTGACATTAAACAGATTCTCAAGACATACTCAGCACTCCCAATGCTCTTATCTGATACAAACACAGTCTTTTATATAACTTTCTCCCTGATATCTAACTGGTCCTAACCAGATCCAAGATCCACCTTAGAGAATTCCATCTTACTCAATAACTGAACCTTTAATTCTTACAACTCCGCTGAGCCATTCAAAATAATGCCCTCAGTCCGATTCCATTCCTGGTACTAATCCGATCACCATTCTATTCTTTCATATAAAAGAAACCCTGGCAGATCCCCTGGAAGCACATCCAGAAACTCACAGACTAATCCAGTCTGTCCTAATCCCACTGGCACAATCTAAGTGATATCCATCACACTAGCTAAGAGTTCTATGCACCTCCCTGCAATAAAACTCTAGCTCTCAATATAGATGTCTTCAGCATACCAAATCTATGCACAGTGCCAACTGTCACAAAACTTCCCACTCTTAAACCCGAGAGTTACTATACTTTCCTTGCCATTTAAAATTACCCCACATCTACTTAACCAATCCATATCCCAGATCATACCAAAGCCAATCATAACCAGCTTTATCAAAACCACTGATGAGTCATTTTTCAGCACAATCCAACTCATCTCTTGGATCACCAATACAGTATTACTTTCCCATTATAACATAGCCATATAATCTGCATACTAACTTTATGCTTCTCTATATGCAACAAATAAAGGAACAACATGGCACCAACACCAATAAGCATAACTCAAAAATTAGAACTAGCAAACTAACCTGCCACCCCTGAAGAACTAGTCTCAGTCTTTGACTGCCTCGAAATAAACACTCGGGCTGGAGCCAAGCTGTCTATCCCCTTTTGCTCATCATCTCTTAGCACTGGGCAATTCTTCACAATATGCCCAACCATGCCACATGCAAAACATGCCTTTGCTTGGCATTCTCCCAGATGACGCCTCGTGCGCCGACTACATATTGGACGAGTCTTCCAACTTTCCTTCTTACTTACTCCAATAAGTGGAGATACCACTATCTGAGATCCGTGCTCCCTAGCACTCTTCTTCTCATCTCTTATGCTCTCAACAGTAAGAGCCTTCTCTACCACCTGAACATAGGTAGATATTTCATACACTGGGGCAACTCTAATGCCCCGAGCTATTCCAGGATTCAATCCCTGAACAAACCTTTCCTTCCGAGCCACATATGTGGGTACCATGTCTAAAGAAAACTTGGCCAACCCATCAAATCTGCTAACATACTCGGTTACTGTTGCATTACCCTGAACGGGATTCAGAAACTCATTCATCTTAGCGGTCTTAGCTACATCACTATAATACTTTTTATTAAACAGCTGCCTAAATTCTTTCCAATCCATCACAGCTGTGTCTCGTATCTGGGATACTACCTCCCACCACGTCTGGGCATCATTCCGCAAAACAAATGTTGCACAAGCTGCCTTATCATGACCTACCAGTCCCATACTATCAAGAATTGAACTGATCATGCCCATCCATTGCTCAGCTCTGAATGGATCTAGGCCTCCCTCGAAGACTGGAGGGTAATACTCTTGGAATCTTCCACAGAGAAATTCCCATCTATTCTCAACCCAAGGCTGAGCCAAAGCTGATGCCACTCCTGACATAACAAAGGAAGAAGTGCTCCCCAACAGATTCTGCTGTTGCTTCAGACACCTGATCTCTTCCTCGTGCCTCTGCAATCTTGATTGCAAATCTGTAAGCATCTGCTGAAAATTCATAGGAGCAGATGAATAACTAATACCCTGGGTGTAACTCCCTGCCTCATTCTAACCACCACTAGGCCTCATTATCTGCCTTGGCTATAAACCTGCTGATTGAATCTGCAGTCAATAACTTGACCTATTAATCATGATGAGCATATTAAGAGCTTTCCCCACGGGAAAAATCTTACCAAACCACAATCACAAACCACTTGCAGTGCTAAAAACATGCCCATGGCATTCATACATCAATCATAATCCCTACTCTTCCAACATTCATACCATGCCTCCAACTCCAGCATGAAAATATGACAATTATATATTCATGGAGCAGGTAATCATATAATCACATCCATATATATATATATATATATATTCACAGAGCACATAATCATATAGTCAAGAGCCAGCTCTATCAGAATCTCATGCTCCCTAATACAATGTGCAGGTAAAGCATTTACATTCTATTTAAGCAGTTAAGCACATAACTACAGAAATAGTTACCATTCCCTGAGTGAAGCTATCTTCAGTGACGAGTGTACATGCCTAGCTTGTTTTTAGGAACCATAAACCTTGGCTTACTCTGATACCAAGTTGTAACGCCCGAAACTCCAGAGACCATTATGGTGTGCCTTGTAAACAGTGCTAAACTCGCTAATCGAGTCATTTGGCCAAAAACATGTAACTAAGTATGATTAGCGATTTAGGGATTAAAATTTTTGGTTAAGATATAACGTTTCATTAGAACATTTTTTATATACATTGGGATCCCAAAAATATAATTTAGAGGTCTATTATAAGAAATATTTACAAGCAACCGATCTAAGCGGAAAAATAGGGTTTAACCCTAGTTTCTCTTCAAACCTCGGCCGTGGTGGTCGACCAGCTGCATATGTACACATCATCACCTAAGCTCTCCAACTCAAGGATGGTCCATCTTTCTTTTGCCTTTACCTGCACCACATAGCACCCGTGAGCCGAAGCCCATCAAGAAAACTCAATATGCTCATGAACAGTTATAACATATCATCAAATCATAAGGCACACGCCTAGCAAATATAACCGTATTCAAGCAGGCAAATAAATTCATGTAATGATGGGTATCCAGGATAAGGAATCCTGCCCTCCTGAGTGGATGACTATCAAGTCATTCTCAATTAGATAAGTTATTTAACACTGGTGGTTCCGGTAACCATACCGGGCTTATAACCCTGAGTAGAAGAGTGATAGTTGTAATAGTCACTAAGGTGGGTTCCGTTCCCAATAGCCATGTGACGATAGGGTCACCGGGCTTATAGATAAGCGATCATTTCACTAGCTTAAACAAGTTAGGTGCATGATGACTAGTCACCAACATAACCTACCTCATGACCATAGAGTCATAACCATGGGATTCCGCTCCCAAGCCATGTGACAAGCTGTCACCTAGGCCTTAGGCCCTGGCTCTGAGTAACTAGCTTAGACTAGTCAAGCACTTATAAGTTTCATCGACCTTAGGGTCGGTCCAGCATCAATGCCCTAGAGTCATTCAACGCTGATATCAATTAGATCTAATATTTTATCAGCCCTGCTTTCATGACGCTTATGCCGTTTTCAGCTCTTAGGTCAGTGATGCGTGACCAGTGCCGTCCCTGACTAGTCAGTGCCATACACAAGTAAGCAATGCTACCAAACATATATCATATGTCAAATATCCGAATATAGGGCATTCAACATGCTTACTTAAAAATTGCTAGCATAATTAGGACCATGCATAAACACAAAGGCTCAAGCTCTGAACAATCTCATATTCAATATTCATAGCATGCCCTAATCACATGTTTCTTGTGCATCACATGCATCACATTTAATCACTTGACATGCCTCAACAATAACCATGCATGTCACATTTAATCAACCAACATGCATCAAGAATAACCATGCATGTCATATACACAGGGTGCAGTTTTCTTACCTTTGGTCCAAGCACAGGTTACCTTTTCGTCTAAGTTCCCTTTTCGTCTCCCGGTCGTATTTTCGAAGGTAACCTGTGCTTGGACTAAAGGTAAGAAAACTGCATCTGGTATGTGATATATGTGATTATGGCTTGGCTTGAATTATTGAACAAGAATATGGATAGGGCATGAACGCTTGAGAAAGTGCATGATTATGATTATGCTTGTGATTATTGATTAAGCATGTTGAATGCTTTGTATTTTGATATTTGATATATCATGTATGCCTGTTTGCATTATCTGATTGAGAAAGACTTGACTTATGAGTTAAGGACGGCAATAGCGCGTTGAGCGCTGGTCGTTTTGGTTAGGCTAACATGAGCACATCATACGCTTGTCCGACCTAAGGGTCGTGGAAAATTCAGCACCAAGTACGTTGGGCCAGCTCCAAGGCTGGTTATATAGAGGATAGGGCAAAGGGCCTCAGGGTGACTTATTAGTCCCATATCCTAGGGTTGGGCCCCATAATTGACTTATGAGTGAAGAGCGACATTAGCACACTGAGTGCTGGTCGAAAGCATTGACTTATAAGTCAAGGACGACAATAGCATTGAGTGCTGGTCGAAAAGCATTGACTTATGAGTCAAGGACGACATTAGCACACTGAGTGCTGGTCGAAAAGCATTTACTTATGAGTCAAGAACGACAATAAGGCTAAGCGCTGGTTGAAAAGCATTGACTTATAAGTCAATGGCGGCAATGACGTGTTGAGCGCTGGTCGATATAGTTATGCCTAATCAGGAGCGTTGCATATGCTTGACCGACCTATTGGTCGTGGAAAACTCAGCGCGAGGTACGCTAGGCCAGCTCCAAGGTTGGTTATACAGAGGATAGGGCAAAGGGCCTCGGGGTGACTCATTATTCCCATATCCTAGGGCGTTGAGCCCCAATTTGATTCCATAATTATGTATTCTGGGCATTGGACCCCGGTATGATTCATTGATCATTTATCTTGGGCTATTGGCCCCATATGACACTGTAGTCATTTATATGAATGGTATGCATGATGAGTAGGGTTATTACTGCTAGGCATGCTTATTATGATTTGGTAATATGTTATTAACTGCTTATGAGCATGTTTAAGTTTTCTTACTGACCCTTGGCTCACGGGTGCTATATGGTGCAGGTAAGGGGAAAAGAAAGTTGGACCATCCTTGAGTTGGAGAGCTTAGGTGATGATGTGTACATATGCGGCTGCTCGACCACCATGGTCGAGGTTTTAAAGAGGAACTAGGGTCAAATCCTATTTTGCCGCTTAGGTCGGCTGGTTGTAACTTTTTCATTGTAATTAACCTTTTTAAATGTATTTTGGGATCCCATGTATGAAGTAAACATTTTAGTGAAACACTTGTACCTTTGACCAAAATTTTTAACCCTAACCCATTAATCATGTTTATTTACATGGTTATGCCCAAATGACTCATTTAGCGAGTTTAACACTATTTAAAATACATAGTGTAATGGTCCCTGAGTAGTAGGGTATTACAATAGCACTGCATTATGATGGTTTTAGATGGCCCATAAGAGGCATACAAATATTTCAAAATTTTCCCTGTTTAAAAACTCAAATGCCAAAATGATATAGTCATGTATATCCTGATGTTTGTGCTGGCAATAGAAAGTGAAAAAGGTAGAAGATTTCCAAATCTTATGAGCTCTAGAATAGCAAAGTAAAGCATGAGAGATTGTTTCCTCCTGAACACCATAGATACTACAAGTAGATGATGGAAGTATTTTCCGAAGATGCAAATTCACTGAGACATGTAAAATATGAGAGAAAAATCTCCAAAAAAATGTTTAACCTTAGGTGGAATCTTAGCATGCCATAGAAAAGACCACCATTTTTTAGAAACTAAAAGATTAGAAGAGGAATGAGCAAAATTTACAGTAGCAACCAAATGATAACCTGATTTAACAATATAATCCCCAAAGGAAGTAAGACTCCAAACCAAACTATCTTGACCCATATCACCATATAAAGGAGTAGATAAAACAACAGAAACAACAACATCAAAGAAATATTGGTGAAGTTTATTTACATCCCAGGTTCCAAAAGAAGTGACAAAAAAGGAAACTTTATTAGAGGGAGGAGGAGATGAACAACTATAAAAAATAAATCTAAGGTTAGGGATCCAATAGTCTTATTGAGTTTGAACATTTTCACTATTAAGCTACTTTCCAAATTAGGCCTCGTTTAAGGAGTTGTCTACCCTAAAAGATACTCTTCCAAGAGTAAGATGAAAAACATCATTCTTTAGCATATAGAAAAGTAGAATTTGGATAATATCTAGCTTTAAGAATGTGTGTGAGCGAAAATTAGGAATTTTGAAAAAAAATCCAAGCTTGATTAAAGTGCATTAAAAATCTAAAACCTAACCCTCCATAAAATTTGGAAGAATAGAGAGAAGACCCATTTTCTCAATGAATTTTGAGTTGTAAATTAGAGGATCCCACCAAAACTTAGACATCACATATTCTAATATCATTACAAATTTTAGTAGGAAGACGAAAACAAGCCATATCATAAGTATATATTGCCTGAATTATAACCTTAACTAAAACTTCTTTACCAGCCCTAGAAAAGTATTTCGAATGCCAAGAAGTAAGATAAGAAAGAGCTATATCCTTAAGAAAAGTGAAAGAGCCTGTCTTATATCAAGTAAAACACTGAGGTAAGCCTAAATATTTACTAACAAAAGGTTTATTTTCTAAAGAAAGATGGCTAAAAAGTATTTGTTTAGCATGTATAAATTACACAAACAACACCACTAACACAAAATGAAATAGATACAAAAGATAAACATTTCATAATCAAACAGACAAATCTAGAGGGAAGATTAAAGGCTAACATAATAGACTCAACAAAAGACCATTCAACCCTATTAAAAGTTTTAGCCATGTCTAGTTTTAAAGCAGCCCAACCTAGTCTACATTGTCTTCTATAGTTAATAGATTTCTTGAGCAATTAAAATATTATCAAATATAATCCTGTCTGAAAAAAAAAAACACTTTGAAAAGGAGAAATTATGTTACACAAAATTGGTTTAAGTCTATTGACAAAAGTTCTAGAAATAACTTTATAAATAGTAGAACAAAGTCTAATAGGGCGAAAATCCTTAAGAAGAGTGTGGGCATTATGTTTCTTAGGAATAAGAACAATTAGAATAGTATTAAGCTTTAGATATATCAACATCATGATTTAAAAAGTCCAAAACAACACTAATTAGATCAGTCCCCAAAACATTCGAGTTTTTCTAATAAAAATAAGCATTGAAACCATCTAAACCAGGAGCTTTATCTCCTGAAAGCTTAAATAAAGCAATTTTAACTTCATCAAGAGTAAAAGACTGATTCAAAAGGTTGTAATGGTCGCTAGAGATAGTAGTTATAACAACATATTAAGCATGAGGGTCAACACCTTGAGAAGAATTTTTTTTTATAAAAATAAGATACCATATCATCACTTATCTCAACAAAGTTATTAACTTGAGTTCCATCATCTAAGGTTAACAATCTAATATTGTTAGTCTTAAGTCTATGTGAATCAACTTTATGGAAGAACCTAATAATTTTATCACCAGATTTGAGCTAAGAAACTCTAGCACGTTGTTTCCAATTCTTTTATTCTTTAAATAATAAAGCATCTAATTGTGATTGTAAATATTTAATTTTATTTAAGATATTATTAGTAGTTGGGACTATAGATTGAAGGTTAGTAATCTCATTAGTAAGAGCAGAAATCTTAGATTTAAATAACTGAAGCGAAGAAGCACTCAAAGTATGTAAAGAGTGAGTACAAGTCATCTGTTTATTAAAAAAAAGTAGTAATATGAGCATGAGGAAAATTATAACCATCATTAGAAGACAACCAAGACTCTTTAACAGTGTCAAAAAAGAAGATTTTGTTAACCAACTATTTGCAAATAAAAACCTATACTTATTAGTTTTGAGCAAAAAAAAGGAAGAATCCGAAAAAACTATCTTAAAAGGGAAGATGAAAAAGTGTAGCATTAGTATATCATATCCTTTAGAATTTATAACACACCAATCCAATATTTCATTAAGAATTATTATTAGACCAAGTAACGTATTGCCAATAAAAGCAAATGAAACATATTATATCTATCTAGAAAATCAACAAAAGCATTCATATTAGCATATAATGGTTGTGAACCGCCATACTTATCATTAGTATATAGATAAGAATTAAAATCATCCATGATAAGCCATGGCATAAATGGAGCAACATGATAAACGCGAGATAAAATGGACCAAGTAAAATATCGATAAGATAATACAAGAGAAGCATAATAACAAGTAAAGTGCCATATATTATCATCATTAGTATTTACATCACAGTCGATATGATTAAAAGAGTAAGACAAATGTAACAACGCCCTATACTACTATCATTACAAACGATGACTACTTGGTAGTTATTAAGAAAAATACCAAATTTATAAAAAAGTTCAGCGGGGTCTTAGTGAAACATGCAATAAGGGCCCATATGGCTTTTATGCATATTTAAAATAAAAGTTCAAAGTACCACTGTAAACGTAAGAAAAACATAGATAAACTCCATAAAATGTTCTTGGCATTAACTAGATCGTTATCTGTTCATCAGAGCCCCATGACAAACATACTCAGACTAAAGAACGCCCCGCATCACCATGCGTGTCAATGAGAAACCCTATTGCCTACTTGAAAGGGGGAAAGTAAGGGTGTGAGCTAAAAGCCCAGTAAGGAACTACAAACAAGGAAAGAAAGCACAACATAAGAGCATAATCAACATATCTCATAAAATCTTAACATATTTTTCTTATAGCAATCATTATCAACATATGTCATACGAAAACATAACCATAATAATATAAGTCATAATCATAATCATAAACATAAAATTACATAATACATAAGTATAATCATACATCATGTGATCATGACATCCTTATTGTCCATGTCACATCATACAGTTCTATGAGGTAATTAGTAAAGCATAAACCGGTAAATTCTCATCTATAAGGTATTCAGGAGCTCTGGTCCTAGAATAATCTCGGCGCGTCCGCCCTATAAGTTACGTCATACTTAGTAACTCATTTGTTGTGTCGCGTTTAGCACGCTAACAACCTCTGATTTTTAGACAACATACAAGCACACATACAAGCAGCTCATCTCATAACATTACATCTCATGTAGTCAACATAAACTCATATAATAAAATAAACTCATAGAATTTCTAGCTAACATCCTTACATTCATAAAACATTCATGGCACCTTTTTGGTCAACTTTTGGGACACCCTTTTTTATGTAGCCTTAGCATCAGTCATACAAACATATACATTATCATAAAACATTAGTAACATTATAACAATCTAGGAATAAGTACTATCTAACTTCCTTACTGTTGGGGGAGAGTGAGATAACACCACCACAAGAAATAGAATCTACACAAAATTTGGATTTACAGAGACTTAAAAATGATTGAGAAAGAACATGCAAACCCAAGTAGAACAATGGTGTAATGCCTTCCTAATCAAAGACCGTTACACTGTGTACTTTAAATTGTGTCAGACTTGCTAATCAAGTCATTTGGTTATAAACGTGTAACTAAGGTTAACGTAAAATGTTAGGGTTAAATTTTTTGGTCAAATGAATTGTTGACTCTTATTTAAAATGTTTATACATACATGGGATCCCAAAATATTTCAACCAAACTTTTAGAAAATGTGTATATACATCAGAATTACAGACGGCCGACCTAAGCGACAAAATCAGGGCTACAACCCTAGTTTCTCTGAGATATCCTCGTCTATGGTGGACTAGTAACCGCATATGTACACGCCACCACCGAAGCTCTTCAACTCATGGCTAATCAAGCTTTCCTTTTCCCTTACTTGCACCACAAAGCACCCATGAGCCAAGGCTTAGCAAGAAAACCTAAACATGTGCATAAATATGGGTAATAATATACTCATATTGACATACAATCATAAATAAATGGTCATTGGACCATTCTGGGGCCGCTGCCCTAAACAATTGACCTTAGAGTCAACCCATGGGCCCTATCCCCTAGCTATGTGACCATAGAGTTACTTGGGGCCCTCGCCTTTAGCTCTGGGTAACTAGCCATAGAGCTAGCCAAACACTTTTGTTTTCCATCGACCATTGGGTTGGCCTACGTAATAGTACATTGCTGGTTTAGGCCTAAGTCTTTCGACCAGCGCGCACACTATTGCCATCTTTGACTAATAAGTCAAGCCCTGATCCAGGTATTCGAATATCAATACATAAACAGATATGGATAGGCATACCTCAACAAGACAAACACACATACATATTAATCACATAACATCATCAAGTAACCATAATCATAGTAATAATCATGCTTATTTAACCAGGCCAAGCCCTAGCCACGCAAACCATGCAAACAATCATGAAACACTTAAGCATGTATAGAATATTCAAGTATGTTTAATCAATAAACAGAATGATAACTTAATCATAATCATTTTCAGGGGCCCAAGCCCTATTCATAATTATTATTAACAGTTGGGCCAAGCCTTAATCACATATAACATGTCTTGGGTGCAGTTTTCTTACCTCAGGTCCGAGGATAGCGTAAAATAAGAACGACCCTCGAGCACGAGCCCCTAGCAATAACCTAGTCACAACCATAATATAGGATTCCATAAATAGCGAGCAAATAAAGGCTTCCGGACTGAGTCCTAGCCTCTGGGACCTTTGATTCTTCTAAATCGGGCAGTAGAATCTATCCCGAGCCTTAAGGAAAAGATTCCTGTCTCTAAAATCTCACCATGGCCAAACCAACCCAGGCGGGTCGCGACTTGCCCTTGAGGGTCACGACATGCCCCTCAAGTCAGAGTCCCTCCTCCCCTGGAAATGGAACACGGGCCTTGACCTACCCTTGAGGGTCGCAGCGCGCCCCCCAGACAGAAGCCCCCAGGGCCCTGGGTTCGGTTGGGTCGCGACCCCTCAAGAACAGGGCCGCGACTTGGCCATGCGAACCCAGATTTCCTCCATTTTTCATCAGCCAAATTCAACCAAAACCATCCCAATTCCACCCTAAAATAATAATTCAATCATCATAACAATTTTAATATCTTCCCAGCAACAAAACCCAACTAAAATCTAGATTAAAAACCCACCAAAAATCAAACTCTCACACTTGAGCCACAAGCTCAAGAACACCTCAAACTTTAAGGAAAACAGAGCAGAAATCAATCTGAAACAAGGATTAAGGTATTACCTTAGCCATGAATGGTGATCCCCTAGCCATAAGCTATCCAAATTCTAATCCCAAGCCTTCAATTCCTTAGTTTCCAGCCAAAATATACCTAGTTCTTCAAAAAGTTACTTAGGGAAGTTGAGAGAGAGAGAGAGAGAGATAGTTGGTTCAATGAGGTGTTTAAGTGTTTATGCTTTTGTTTCCTTGAGGTTTAAACGACTTAAGCTAATCCCGAGGCTCGGGGTACCAAAAACGTCCTTGAATGCAAAATGGTCAAAATCCCCAATATTCCCTCCTAATCTCGCTAACTCTAAATATATCCTTAATTATTCATTCCCATTACTCAATAACTTGATTTAATTTCAAATACCTAAAATACCCCTTGACTCACCCCGAGTCGGGTATTGGGTCCCGTTGTGACTTTCCTGCTAACTTGCTCCCTATGATCATCTCGTGCCGAGTAACCCAAATAAACTCACATAATAATGTGGTCTCTCACATATATCACATATATGATCATATATATAATTATGCCCATAACGGGCCAAATTACGAAAGCTGCCCTTCTAATAAGAAATGGACCCACATGCGTATTTAATATCCCTAAACATGCATAACTAGTTATATTATCATATAACTCACATAATCACAACCAAATGTATAAAATAAACATATAATTCCATATATTACCATACTGACCCCCTAATCAAGGCCCTAAGCCTTATTAGGTAATTTTGGGACGTTACAAATGGTGTTCTTCAACTTTGATGAAGCTTCAAACCCTAGGCAAGATCACCACTTTGAGCAAAACCTTTAAGCAATCCTTTGAGCCAACCAAACACAAACCGAGGCTTATACACGTTGCAAAATGTTTTCCTAATACTCTATTTCCCAGCCACCATTGATGCTTGAGGCCTTCTCTTGAGGAAATTAGGATTGAGATTGAACAAGCCTTCAACTTTCAAAGTCAAGCACTTTCTTGGAGAGTTCTTGGAGAAAACTAGAGATTCTTGGAGCTAGAGAGAGAGAGAGGGTAGAGAGAGATTGGAGAGAGTGATCAAGTCCCCCAAAACACTATTTTTGACCCTTATATATAGTAGGCACCATTATTATGTCTAACCAATAGAGTTAGACTTGAAAAACACATCATTTAGAGCATTTACGATATTTCATGTAATACAGCAGGCGACGTGTCGCCTACATGCAGGCGATGTCTCGCCTCTTGGGTGGTGACGTATCGCCACCCTCTCTCACTTTGGACACTTCCAAAGGTCCCAAAAATCTCCAAATGCCACCAAACTTTTTGGGAGTCCTTAGATATTCTCATGTATCACTTTGGGCCCAAATTTGCATTTTTAAAGTGCCTACAATTGGAAACTTAAATTCACATCTTCATTATGTGAATTCTACGAAGTATTTATACATTGCTTGTATTTTAACACTTATTATTTGTATTTAACCAATCATAACACTAACCTCAACTCCAAGCAATTCAAAGAGCGGAATACTTCACAACGTGCCTAGAATCACAATCAAACACTTGACTCAATATCAAGTAAAACTATGCATACCATACAAGCATACCCCACGTGTGCATGGACCATACACCCATGACACAATAATATCACATAGCTCATAAAATAATATTCTCAATTCTACTAGTGAATCCTTAATGTTTGCAAAACAAGAATCGTGCATTTAATTAAATGACGTATTTTTTAACATAAAACTAAGCTTGCATGTAACATGTATACGTGGGAGAGTTCTCAAAATGCGCATTGGAGTTGGTAGATTCTACTTGTTTGATTTATCGTCATTTCCTTAAAAATTCAGCAAGAATTAGTTTACCAACTTATTAACGTTACCATATTACCTCTTTGGATCATAAGGTTCCACTCTAGATTTTAATTTCACAAAAATTATTTTATTTAACTAGCCCTTTAGTTATATTTGCACCAAAATAATAAAATCTCATTTATTATTTAAATAAAAATGACAACACTTTTCTATTTCCCACAAAATAATTAATTTTGATAAAATTAATTAATTTCATAAAATACTCTTATTCATTCTATCATAGTGACTTAGTTAATAAATAAAATAGAAATAAATTAGCCTTGCAAAAAGTAAAACCTCAAGGTCACGAAAATTTTCATTAAGCTACAATTACATGAAAGTTGGGAAAATGCTAACTATATTCTCATTGATTAAATAATTTTTTGGTCATCTTTTAGAAAATAAGTTTACTAAATTATTTTGTAAATAAATTTTGCATAATTATTTATAAGAAAATACACATCCAAAGTATGGAAAATCATATTTTTCATGTATAAACTTTAAGGCATAAATTATTAAAACATATATTTGATATGAGATTTTCCATAAAGTTAAGTAAAAATCAGCAAGCATATTACCACATTAATTGTAAGGCATGAGTTTTTAAAACACATCTTACTATCTTTTTAATTAAAAGCAATTTACCATATTACTAAGCAAAATCAACAAGCAAAATATACTCAATTTCACAATTTAACAATATTCTCATCACCCAAAAATTAAAAATAAAATCAAGAAGTCAAAGAGGCCGAAACCCATACACACTTCAATTTTCAATTTTTTTCACTTTAACCACCCAAAACATAATGATACAAAGACATAACAACATTCCAATAAAAATCTTTTAATAATTATAAATCAAGCCTTAACATGCTTCTTATAAAAAAATTAATTATGTTGATATAGTATTAACCAAAGTGAAAACAATTCTCATATGCACAATATAACACAATACACCCTAGCATGCATTCTAGTAATACAACATAACCATACACTCAAATCCATAAGCATGCTTATTAATACTCGAAAGAAACAAAAACAAGAACCTAAGACATGTACTAGTCAAAACTTACACCATCTTCCAACCTTATTTTCATTTTCCAATTCAAACCCAACATGTCTTTAATTCAAAAAAATATCTTATCAACACATAATATCAACATAGCAACATAAATAATAAAACAAAAAAAATAAACTGTAACGCCCTATTTCCTTAGAGCCGTTACTAAGTGAGTTAAAAAAAACGTGCCATTAGCTCGCTAATTGAGGTTTTAGGTTAAAAGTGTAGCTAAACTGTAATAAAAGTCATTTAAAGGCATTTGATATGAAAATGTAGTAGTCATTCATTGAAAACGTAAAGAGTTATACATTTAGGATCCCAAAATATTGTTTAGAAAATACTTTACATCTCAAAATACATTTAAGGTCGACCTAAGCGACATATCAACTATTACAGTACATTTTCCAAAAATAACCCTAGCTGTGGTGGCCAAGTAGGCCGAACATGTACCCGTTGCTCCACGCTCTCCATACTCTTGGTTGGTCGACCTTTCTTTTGCCCTTATCTGCACCGTAGAGCACCCGTGAGCCGAAGCCCAGCAAGAAAAATCAATACAAAATAGATAACATATGCATATCTATCAACATCACAGAACAAAGCAGCCAACAAGATAAAACACATAGCGGCCATGCTGTCCCAGGTGCTTTACCAGGCCCTGGGTTTGCGGTCTTCATTGAGAAGATGACTCCAGCATCCTAGGAGGGTCTCGCCCTAACGGCCTGCACTTTGAGTGCTCAACACCGTTCCCGGCTCCTTGTCGTACTCGGCTTCCTGCCATTCTCGGCCTTCACCATTTCTGGCCTTCGCCGTTTATTCACAAATATGCATTACATAGTATAATATCAACAAATATTTAAACATAAACAATAGGGCTATGCCCTGCAATTCAATCAATAGGTACAAGCCCTTACAAGCAATAGGGCCACACCCTGCTCTACAGGTACAACAGTTTTCTTACCTTTAATCGGAATGCTAACAGTCAAGCAAGCAATCACGACTTCCGAGAACGATCCTCTCCTGAGTCCCAGCGGTATCCTAGTCACACCCCACAAGTAATGTTCTCGTTATTACCCGATTTTAAAATTGATCCCCGGAACCAATCCCGTGCTCTCGGGACCTCCCATTTCCCCACATGGGGTGGTGAAATCGTGCTCCGAGCCCCCTGAGCCTAAGCCCTAAAAACACAAATTTAAGGGCCCTGAAAATGGCCTAGCACCGTGGCACCCAGTCAGGGCCCCCTGCCCTGGATCATCCTAGCATCGCAGCTCGGAAGAACAACGCCACGACGCTCCTACGCGAACCCAGAAAACTTGGTTTTTCCATCATTTTTCCCCGAGCCAAAACTCACCCAAGCCATGCCCCAAGTGTACCCAAGTCCCAAAGGGTCCCAAAACTCCAAATAACACCACATACACAACATATATGCATCAAAACCCAATCCAAACTCACACCTAAACCCAATTTCAATCAATGGTTTAAAATTCTAGAAAAACTTAACCCAAACCAGAAACTTTTCAAAACTTGAAGGAACCCTTACCTTTAGATCAGATTTCGACCCTAGGCTGCTTCCAATGCTACTCCAAGCTTCAACCCTCAAGCTTAAGTTCCTTAAGACTTATCCCAAAATCCAAATTAAGAAATCACAAAGAAAATTCAAAACTCTCAAGAACATCAAGCAATACTCAAAACTAGAAAATGAAGCTCTTACCTCTTCTTGGATTTCGAATTTCCTAAGGCTTGGTAGCTATTAATTCTCCTCCACAGCTTGACTCTACTCCCAATTCCTCAAAAATCCAGCTGCCTAGTCTTAAGCTCTCCTTTCCTTCTCAAAAACTTGAACCAAATGACCAAAGATCTCTAGAGAAGCCTAGAACGTGGAGGCTAACTTCAGCTGTGGTTTATCTAGTTTAGAGCCTAAATGACCATTCTACCCCTCCTTCTAACTCACTTCTTTATTAAACCTCAAGGGCAGCCTAGTCCTTTCACTCTTTGCAAAAATACCACCTTTTACTTAATATTTCAGTAACAACACTAATTCTCAGGTTACTGGGAGTTACCAGTTTCACAACTAAACGCCAATTTCGTGACTCTCTGCTAACACCGCTGGACAGGATCTCCTCATGCCAGAAACACCGCACAAAGAACAAAATCACACTCTCAACAGGTTCAAATTACAAATATGCCCCTAATAGCCAAATGGGGTCCACATGCATATTTAATTCACCTAAACATGCATTTCTAATCACATAATCATTAAATTCACATATGGGAGCTCAAACCTTAGGCCTCGGCATCGTTCCTACTACCCGGTTTAGTAGGATTCGATGTCCCGGAGGCTAGGTCTTGGTCCGAGAACCTTTCATTACTCATTTTATTGATGGGAGCTTATGTTGGTTATGACTAGGTGACCACTAAGGAACTAAAAGACAGATCATTCTTTTACTATTTCTCGCTCGAACTAGAGGTAAGAAAACTGCACCCCAAATGTGACATGCATGGTTATTCATGAGGTATGTTGAATGTTTAAATGTGGACATTGATTGCCTATCAAATGCATAGAAAATCTTGCTCACTTGTTCATGGTACTGACTAATTAGTCAGAATTGGCAATGGTGCCAGTATTAACTGTGAAGCTATGACTCACTTGTCAAGTTCGACAGTAGTACTGAGCACTGGTTACATGGTATTGACTAATAAGTCAAGAACGGTCTTAGCGTGTTTAACGAAAGCCGAAAAGATTAGATCTAATCAATATCTACATTGAATGACTCAAAATGAGCATTAATGCTGGACCGACCTCAAGTTCGATGAAAATTAAAAGCGCTTGTCTAGCCTATGGATAGTCACTTTGAGCCAGGGCCAGAGGGCCCAGGTGACTGCTTCGTCACATGGCTATGGGTGTTGAGCTCGAAGTGACTTACCTAACAATCACTCATCTGATGCCAGAAGGCCCAGGCGACTGCTTCGTTACATGGCTGTGGGTGCTGAGCCTCGTAGTGACTTGCTCGTCAGTCACTCATTATGGTTTAACAGAACCTCAAGTGTTAAATCACTCATCTGATTAGAGCTATACGCTCCATCATGGTTAATGGAACCACAAAGTGATATTCACTCATATGTTCAGGGCTATAAGCTCTGTATGATTATAATGATCATCATGGGATCATATTTATATGTGGTAATGAGTTTTCTTGATGGGCTTTGGCTCATGGGTGCTATGTGGTGCAGGAAAAGGGAAAGAAAAGCTCACCCAGCCTTGAGTGGAGAGCTTAGATGGTGATGTGTACATATGCGGCCGCTTGACCACCACGGCCAAGGAGTTTCTCGGAGGAACTAGGGGGCTACCCTATTTTGCCGCTTAGGTCGGCGGGTTGTAACTTTTGCAATGTAATGACCATTTTGGATTGTAAATAACTTGTAAATGCTTTTATGGGCCCATGAACAGTTTTATGTTTTAAATATAATATATCATTTCCTTTTTAATTGGTTTTTCCACCTTAACCTATTAATGACACCTAGATGCACGTTTATAACCAAAGAACTCGATTATCGAGTTAAGCACGGTTCAAAGTTCACAGTAACGGTCTTGGAGTAACCAGGGCATTACATATATAGTGAAGATCGTGAACCCAGTGCCTGGTAATGCACTTGAGCTACATAGGCCTTTATGTGAATAGTCTATTATTTGTTTAAAGTTATGCACTTACTGGAATGAATTGTTATATGCTATGTGTGTGAGTTTTCTTGCTGGGCCTTGACTCACAAGTCCTTTATGGTGCAGGTAAGCGCAAGGGAAAGGCCGACCAAGCATGAGTTGGAGGGCATGGAGCGGCGCGTACATGTTTGGCCTACCTGGCCGCCACGACTGGGGTTGTTTTGAAGGACACATTGTGAATGTTTGATTTTGTCTCTAGGTCGATTGTACTCTAACTTTTGAGTTGTAAATATATTTTGAAACAGTATTTTCAGATCGTAATGTAACACATCTCTAATTTTAATGAATGACCAACCTTTTTATACTTAATTCTCAGTAACTGAGTCTTTATGTAATGACCCAACTACTCTAGACTTTGGACCATTAATGAAAACTACACATAGACCCTAATTCTTAATAGAACTTACAAGTGAAAAGATCATAACTTTATTAAAAACTTGTAAGTATAAAGGTTAAACTTACATAAAATTTAAGTTAGGATATGGGATCCCATTGTTTTAAAATCAAAACATAACATAATTGTAATTAAAAGAGATTACATAAATAAGTGCGGAAAAATACACATAAAAACATAAGTAAAGACTTCATCCTCGAATCGAAACTCTCGGCTCTTTGAATCCATTCCGCCTCAATACACATGCCCAAAACTACCAAGAACCTTTCCCACCACTAAAGCTATTTTCCTGCACATATAAACAAAAAGGAGTGAGCCTAATGCCCAGCAAGGAAAATCTAACACATAAACCATATACATAAATTTCATAAAGAAACATAAAACATATCATAACACTTATGTCACATACATACTATAATGGCCATTATTACTTGGGGTCCCATAAACTAAACAAGTCATATGCCCATTAGATTAGTGGGGCTTGCTAGCTAAGCAAGTCATATGCCCATAATCTATTTGGGGCTTGTTAGCTGTATCGGTCATATGCCCAAGTCTACAAACATACTTAGCATAGCATATTAAATAACATAAAATCATAAGATAACATATAAAATCATATAACATATAAATCCTATCCTATTTTCCTTACCAAATTACCGGGATATGAGAACAGATTTTGGGACTTTGGAACACTCCTAAAAACCATAAATGGGAGAGTGAGTATACTAAAGAGAATGAGATGAAAAGAATGGAAGAACTTATACCATTAAGAATATACTTACCAAAAACTTATGTGCAAGTTCTTAGATTTCCTAACCAAGAATACGGAATAAGGTTAGAATACTGAGTAGAAGACTACAAGAACATAAAGAAAATAATACCAAATGAACTAGAGTGTGGAATACCTTGAATGCTTCTATAGCCAATCTAAACCTTGAACCGAAATGCTATAAAACCTTACTTCCCAAGTGTTTGGTAAGCTTATAATGATCAAGCTTAGAGTTCCCAACCCAAGTGTTTACACTCTCACACTAACCTAACAACTTGCAGCCTTTGAACTTAGCTTAATAGATGAATAAATGGCTGGGTACTAGGTCCTATTTATAGAGTTTAGGAATGAAAAGATCTTCATTTAACTTGAATAAAAATAATGGCTTTTTAAGTGATAAATATTTGAATTATCATTCAGCAGAGGCTGAAGACTCGTTCAAAAAGATGCTGGACTTATCAAGAGGTTGAAGATTTGAATGGAGAACATTTTCAAAAAGTTTCAAAATGCCCTGAAGGAGGCGATATATCGCCTGGGCCAGTATGCCCGAGGCAATCGTGCGACGTTTTTTTTTTCGTGCTGCGATATATCGCCCCCTATAGCTGCGATATATCGGCATACGTTGAATATTTAAACACGAAATTACATATTTTTAGCTTAATTTGAATTGAGTAAACAGCCTTGACTAAGCCCTCTAACGTTTTCAAAGCTGCTGACTGACCCTAGGATATTCAAATTTTAACCTTAATAAATTAAATCCTCAAAATACTTAATCATTATTAAACACACACATGACATGTGCTATTATCTTATTGGGTCTTATCTAAACTTTATAATATAATAAATATTACCCTCAATATAAGTCATATTAATCAAACCTTAGGTTAAAATTAATATTCCTAGACTATAGGTTAAACTTAGAAAATCTACAAGTGTTACTATGAGTGTCCAAATAAATCCCGGTCTGAACCAATAAACAGTCATAACAATAATACTACTATTACTATTATACTACTATCTAACTAGCTAAGTAAAGTTCTTGGACTCTACACTTTATTTTGATTAATCACACTTTTCAGTCTAAAACCTCGATTAGCGAGCTTATGGTACATTTTAAAATCACATGGTAACGACTCTAGGGTAGTAGGGCATTATAATCTCTCACTCCTCCGATCTTGAGCCAGGTGGTTCGTTGTCAAACAAGTTGTGAAGCATGGCATGCTCTCGAAACTCTGTTCTCCAGCAACAACAAGGCTCGAGTTTAGAACTCAAAGATCAGATGCAAACCATGAGGAAGGGCCCACAGGACATCTTCGAGTACTTCGCGAAGATGGAAAGCATTGTTGATACTGTACTCTTGGCTGAATACCGAGTTCCTAAAGGCAATCTCATCGAGAGCATCCTAAATGGATTACCAGCTGAGTAAGATGGAACCATCAACAGTATACTGAGCCAAAAGAACTTGAATGTGCAGGATGTTCAGTCTCTTCTATTGAGCTAAGAAAATCGCCTTCAGAAGCAGTCTTCAACAGTGACTGTTGAAGTTTAGCCACCATCTATTTATTTCGCTCACACGACTACCAGAGGATGTAGATCGTCCAGCCCGATGCGTAGCCGTGGATCTACTCGTGTAAGGGGACGACTGTGGAGATCAGTCAACGGCAATGGTTCATGGGTGATATACCAGATCTACAATAAGCCAGGCTAAATGGTTGTTACCTGCTGGTACAGACACGATGAGGATATCAACAATGAGTCTCCACCAAATGGAAAAGACAATACCGGTAAAGTTGCCTATCTTGTTGCGTTTGAAGCACAAGTCGATTCGGTGTGGTATGCCGATAGTGGTGCCACGGACCACATCACAGTAGAGTGTGCAAACCTGAACATCAACAACACCTACCAGGGACCAGGTCACGTAATGGTCGCAAATGGTGAGTTTCTCCCAATTTGTAAAACGGGTAGCACTTGTTTTTATTCAAATAATTCATATATAGCAGTAAAATTACATAATGTACTATGTGTTCCTAATATCACTAAGAGTTTGATTAGCATTTCTAAACTCATTGCTGACAGTGACGTTTTTGTTTAATTTTACTCTCACACCTACTATGTCAAGGACAAGGAAACGAGAAAGTTGCTACTGGAAGGACAACTTAAGGATGGGTTTTACTCTTTCATTCCTAGACAGTCACCAATCCCACCCCCAAATGGGAGTAATAAAGTCTTAGGTCATAATTGTTTACTGCTGTTAGAACTACTCCTTGTATATGGCACAATCCTAGTTCTAAAATCTTACACAGTTTAGCCTCTATACTACCACGTTGTAAAAATGTGACCAAGATCAATGAAACTCATTTTTGTGATTCATGTTAAATGGGGAAAAGTCATACTCTTCCTTTTAAACATGCTGAAAACAAAAACACAACCCCTTTACAGTTGATCCATTCAGATTTATGGGGTCCTACCCTAATCAAATCCACTTTAGGCTATAACTATTATGTTACTTTCTTGGATGATTACACTAGATATACATGGATCTATCCTCTAACATCCAAATCTGAAACGATATCAGTTTTTCAAACATTCAAAATACATGTCGAAATTTTTTTGGTCTCTCAATAAAGTTGTTTCAAAGTGACTCGGTGTAACGTCTCAAATTCCCTAATAAGGCTTAATGTCTTGATTAGGGGGCCAAGAGGGCAATAATTTAATTAATTATGTTTTTATGTGGTATGAGTATATTATCATGTGAGTGATATTATGATATGACTATGTTTGCATGTTTAAGTGTATTAAATATGCATGTGGGTATGTTTCTTATTAGAAGGGCATTTTTCATAATTTTGACCCATTGAGGATACAATTGTAAATATATGTGTTTTGTAATTTAGCCCACATTATTATGTGTAAATATTTGGGTTACTCAGCACAAGAAGATCCTAGTGAGCAAGTTAGAAGTTTAGTCACAACAGGGTCAAATACTCAGCTCGGAGTGAGCTCAGGGGTATTTTGGTAATTTATGACTTTACTGGGATTTATTAGGTAATGGGTAGTTATTTGGTGATTACTTGGGGATATTAGAATTAATTGGGAAATTATGAGGTATTAATTGAGATTGGCGGGAAGTGGTGGCAAAAGACGATTTTGCCCTTGAGGGCATTAGAGAACTAGGTAAAGGCTATGGGCGTTTTGGTATTTTCCCTAACCTTGGATAGGCTTAGTCACTAGAAACCTTCAGAATTAGGCAAACCAAAGAGGAAATATAACCCAACAACTCTCCCATTTTCTCTCTCTCATTACTTTATTTCTTTCTTTGGGTTTATTGTGGCTTGTTGAGTTTCAGAAGAGAATAGCTTGAATTGGAGAGCTTGGAGGAGTTTGGAGGTAGGAATTTGGTTTAGGAGCAGCATAGGGTCAGATTACACGGCTGAGGTAAGATCCCATATTCTATTTTGATGAATTTTTTGGCCTTGTTATAGTGTTCTTGAGTTTTTAAACTCAAGGTTGGGATTTTGAGTTGTGGTGAGGCTTTGGTTTAGTTTTTTATATTAATATGCTGCCTATGATGTGTTGTTACGAGTTTAGAACTCAATTCTAGGTTTGGGGACTGAATTTGAGGATTTCGGTTCAGAGGAAATAACTGGAAAATGTTGGAAAATTGGGTTCGTGGGGTTGCGTCACGACGTTATTCTCGAAGCGCTGCGACCCGCATGAACTCAGAGGCGTTGGGGTTCTTCTAAACCGCCATAATGCTGCGACGCTTGGTGGGATGCGCCACGATGCGTGTCTAGTGAAAACAGGACCAGGGCCCTCAGCTTTGGGGAGCACCGCGACCCTTCATGGGTGCGCCGTGACCCTTCAGGGGTGCGCTACGACACTAATGGGAAAGATTAGCCAAGTGAGGTTTCGCGTTGCGGGCGCTCAAACCTAAGGGCTCGGGAAGGATTCTACTACATGGTTTAGTAGAAGTTGAGTTCCCAGATGCTGGGATTCACTCCAAAAGCCTTTATTTACTCATTATTGATGGATATCCTCTATTATGGTTGTGACTAGGGTACCGCTAGGGCTTGGAATAGGATCGTGCTCGAGGGTCGTTTCCATTTATCCTGTACTTGGACCAGAGGTAAGAAAACTGCACTCTGGGTTATGTTAGGGCTCGGGCCCCTATGAATGAGCATGATTCTGATTATGCATGTGATTGTTTAATTAAGCATGCTTGAATGCATTGTATATGGATAATTGTTAAATGAATTGTACTTGTATGTTTATATGATTGAAAGGCTTGACTTATAAGTCAAGGGCGGCAATAGTGTGTTGAGTGCTGGCCGAAAGGATTGACTTATAAGTCAAGGGCAACAAGGCATATCCAAGAGCGTGGTATATGATTGATCGACCCTATGGGTCGCTTAGAAACTAAAGCGCCAGGTATGCTTGGCCAACTCTAAGGCTGGTTATATAGAGGATAGGGCAATAGGCCCCAAGGTGACCATACAATCACT
This sequence comes from Humulus lupulus, assembly GCF_963169125.1. Taxonomy (NCBI): domain Eukaryota; kingdom Viridiplantae; phylum Streptophyta; class Magnoliopsida; order Rosales; family Cannabaceae; genus Humulus; species Humulus lupulus. The sequence goes on from NC_084793.1 coordinate 19,138,165, forward strand.
TATCCTAGGGCAACGTGCCCCGATGTGACTCTATAGTCACTTATCTTGATTAAATACATGCATGAGTAGGATTATTATTACTAGACATGCTAAATATGTTCTTGTAATATGTTATTAACTGCTTATGAGCATGTTTAAGTTTTCTTCCTGAGCCTTGGCTCACGGGTGCTATGTAGTGCATGTAAGGGAAAAGGGATGTTGAACTAGCCATGAGTTGGAGAACTTCAGTGTCGGCGTGTACATATGCAGCTTGCTTGACCACCATGGTTGGGGATTGACAGAGGAACTAGGGTCGAACCCTAATTTTTGCTGCTTAGGTCGACTTGTATTGTAACTGCCTTTTTGAATTATAAATGACTATTTAAATGTGTATTTTGGGATCCTATGTACGAACTTAAACGTTTTAATGAAATGATCATTTATTTTTTAACCCTAATTTTCTAATCACTTTTATTTATACGCTTATGACCAAATGACTCGATTGGCGAGTCTAGCACTATTTAAAGTACACAGTGTAACAGTCTTGGCTATCCAGGGCATTACAACTTGGTATTAGAGCTGTCAAGGTTTATGAGTTCCTAACACGGGCTGGGCATGTACACTCGCCACTGAAGACCAGCTCGACTCAGGGTTTGGTAGTTATTTATGTGGTTATGTGTTTAACTGCTAAATAGGATATAAGTGAATTATCTACCTGCCTTATTAGGGAGCATGAGATATTCTGATAGGGTTTGGCCCTTGAATGTTGTGTGTATGCTAAAGATGTGCTTATTAGTGCTATTATTGTTTGTGAATGTTAAAGGAACACTTATTAACGTTATTATATGTATATGTAGGCCAAGAAATGCTTATTACCACTATTAATACTGGTAAATGTTGAAGAAATGCTTATTAGCATCACTATTTGCTTATAAATGCCAAAAAAATGCTTATTAGCATCGTTATTTGCTTATAAATGTCAGGAAGTGCTTATTAACAACATATTTGAGTATAAATATGAACCGACATGCTTATTAGCGTGACTGCTGAGTTTAAATGTTTGCTTGTTCGGTCTTGGATAGTAGGGCAGCAAGAGGTATTGTTATTACTACCTAATATGCCAAATTTATTACTGCAGAGATAAATTTTGAAGTATGCTTCCAGGACAGTCATGCCTTAAAATTAATGTAATAATATGCTTGATGATTTTTACTTAACTATATGGAAAATCTCATATCAAATATATGTTTTAATAATTTATGCCTTAAAGTTTATACATGAAAAATATGATTTTTCCATACTTTGGATGTGTATTTTCTCATAAATAATTATGCAAAATTTATTTACAAAATAATTTAGTAAAATTATTTTCTAAAAGATGACCAAAGAATTATTTAATCAATGAGAGTATAGTTAACATTTTCCCAACTTTCATGCAATTGTGGCTTAATGAAAATTTTCGTGACCTTGAGGTTTTACTTTTTGCAAGGCTAATTTATTTCTATTTTATTTAGTAACTAAGTCACTATGATAGAATGAATAAGAGTATTTTATGAAATTAATTAATTTTGTAAAAATTAATTATTTTGTGGGAAATAAAAAAGTGTTGTCATTTTTATTTAAATAATAAATGAGATTTTATTATTTTGGTGCAAATATAACTAAAGGGCTAGTTAAATAAAATAATTTTTGTGAAATTAAAATCTAGAGTGGAACCTTATGATCCAAAGAGGTAATATGGTGTAATGCCCCAAATTTTCCTAATAAGGTTTAGGACCTTGATTAGGAGGCCAGGAGGGTCATAATTGGTTTATTATGTTATTAAATGATTATATGCATGTTTATGTGAATTATATTATAATATGATGATAAATGCATGCATATGGATTTATTTTTAATTATAAGGGCATTTTGGTAATTTGGCCCGTTGAGGGTGTGATTGTGTATTTCCGTGCATGTGGGTGAGTTATGAATGGTACCACATTATATAGGGATTTGTTCGAGCATTTCGGCATGAAACGATCATGAAATGCAAGTGTTCGGTCTGGTCATAACGGGTTTAAGTTCAGGGCTCGGGGTGAGTCTCGGGGTGATTTGAATGATTAGAACATTACTGGGAATTATAGGGTAATGGGATATGATTTATTGGTATTTGAGAATATTGAGAATAGTGGGAATTGGAGGGTGTTAATTATGATTGTTGACCCAAGATTTGGCCAACTGACACGGAGTCAGAATATGCTTGATATGAATGAATATGATGAGAAGAACACAATGACAAAAATGAATAACAACACGATATTTTTATAGTGGCTCGGCCCCAGGATCTGGTAATAACCTATGTCCACTTAGACTGTTATTGATATAGAATCAAAGGAGTGATCAAAGAACAAGGGTTCAATGAGTTTCACTAACCTCTGATGAACAATACAATATCACTAGGAGAATTACTATAGTCTCAAATAATCCGAAAGCCAAAAGTCCCTTCCTTGAGCTATCTTTTGCTATTTATAGGCTCAAGGGGGATTACAAAAGATTGTTACAGATATTCTTTCCTGGATCATCAGATACTCAGGAGATTGTGTGAGATAAATTCAGGATTTACAAAGATCTTCTCATAAATGTTGCTTTGTATGCGGAACTATCGACCAGACTGGTCGCAGGTAAGACTAGGCCGCTTACTGCTTCTAATGTGTCTTCTGGTCGATACTCTAGCAGAACTTTTCCAGGTGTCAGCCACGTGCCCAGGGATCACTTGCCACGTCATCAATGCTAATTTTTTGGATAACATTTGCCCCCCAAGTTTATTTATCACGAGCAATAAATAAACTTTTGAACGAACGACTCTTCGGTAACCCCGCCTTACGTGTCAGAACCCTTCGTGTGTTCTTGGAAAAAGTAACCTACTTCTGTCTAATCACGTCTTTTTGGTTCCCCAGAAATATTTCGACGGCCATTCCGCTTCCCCATACTTCGAAAAAGGGAAACTGATGATTACACCTTTTTAATGCCACAGACAAACTTATATAATACCTTCGAAATTTTCCTTTTCTTTTTACGCACGCCATTATCTTCACAAGAAACCCTAAAAACCAGAGCTTTAATCGTCCCAGGAGACCGTTTCTTCTGTATTTCCAAGACTCAGACCGAGAATTTTTTGATCTCCGAAGGCCTTTTTTTTCCATCTCCACGATCATTTTCTTGGTAAGTTTTCAAATTCTTACGCTTCAAGTTTTCGTGGTGCATGCTTCTGTATGTTGACTGTTTGAGTCCATCTGCTTCTGGTTTGAGATGCTTGTGAGTAGAGTGTTTTGCAGGCAAAAAAGGTTACGAGTTAGTTTGATTAGTCAGGATCATGCTTTTTAGGACGTAAGATCGAAGTAAAAATTCGATCTTTAGGCTAGTTGGAAAATAGGTTTTTCCCGCCCTAAGGGGAGTTGAAAAAGCTTTCTTGAAAAACTTTTTACTTTCACCCTTTAATCCGTCTTTCAAACTGTTCGTATGGAACACTTTAGCTTTTGGTTAGAATGCTGTTGTATAAAAGCTTGGCTTTTTATACTCGTCCAGCGTTATTCTAAAAGGCTTTTAAAAAATTTCAATCCTTACCTCCCCATTCTTCTGTTTGCAGACATTGATGCCAGATTTGTGGGGAGGTGAGTGGCCCATTGACGACGACCTTCTCGCCCAACTGCTCGAGGGTGAAGAACAACCGGCCGACCGAGTTCATGAGATTCCCTTCTCACGATCCTCTACTAGACCTCGTCCTTCTCCTCAAATGGCCCGTTCAAAATCAGTAGGCAAGAAAAGACCTGAGTCTGAAAACAGTCCAAACCTTCCTGCCCAACCTGATCCGCAGGCTAGGGCTCCCTCGACCAGTGGTCGAGAAAATCCTATCCCTGACCCTAATATCCAAACTAGGGCCCGCCCTTGACATCAGAATCTGCCTGATGTCGAGTGGTATACTGCTCCGACCAGTTCAGTAACCATGCGGATGGTTGCTAACTACTTTAGGAAATACCCTCTTACAGGGGTTTCTATTACAATTCCTGCTGCAGACCAAAGGGCTAACCTCCCTGGGGGCATTTCCAGTGCCTGGTCTCAGTATCACTTGAAGGCGGGAGCTTACCTCCCTCTTCATCCTTTTTATGAGGGGGTGGCCAATTATTTCGGTGTCGCCCCCTTCCAAATTACTCCAAACGGATATAGAATGCTGGTCGCACTCTATATCCTGTACAAACTCAAGAAATGGCCAGAACCTACCCCTCATGAGCTCAACTATCTTTTTGACCTTAAATCCAACCCGCAACAATATGGAACGAGTTTCTTTCACTTCTGCCACCAGGAGACCAATCGGACGTTCCTGAGTGACACCACGCATATATCGAATGTGGGGCAGTATAGTAAGGAGTACTTCCTTACACAGGACATAACCAGCAACAACCTGGCCTTCGCACGAGGAGGTAAGTGCTTGTCTTCGACTGGTCGATACTTTTAATCAAGTTGTTCTCTTTCATTTTTCTCAAATTGTAATATGTTTTTCAGGCCCATGGTTACGTCCGACCCCAACACCAGACATGGTGTTGAGGTCCAATACTTTGGCCAGGATGACTGATGTAGCAAAAAGCGTCAAGACCCTGGTCACTGATGAAAACCTGAGGCGGTCTGGCCTCCTGGCTCCTCGCCATGAAACAAGAGGGTCCGTGGTAGACGATGCCACTGCCGAGGGGGTTCCCAAGCAGTAACCTCCTGCGTCCCCTCCTCGGAGGAGGCCAACAGGGGTTACTATCAGGGAGCCCACGGGCAATCCTTCTGCAGAAAGGCCTTCTGCTCCCCAAGGCAAGGGGAAACAAAAGGCCAAAGAGCCAGTTGTGGACTTGGGGGAGTCTTCTGATGAGAACGGTAACACTATTTTTCTTTTGAATAGTTTGCCAATTCCCTGTCACTTGTTTGATGGGGAGGGCAACTTTACATATACTCCAAAATTAGGGCCAGACTTCTTCATGCCAGATAGTGAATGTATGACTAATAGAGTCAATAGTATAGCGACCAGTAGTTGTAGCTCGGGTATTCACTTTGTGACCTCTTTTCTGTTGCATAACGAATTTTCATCTGCCTTTATCTTTATTCTTATGCATGCTTTTTCTTGAGTGCAGATATGGCTACTCCCAACGTCTTTGATCTATACAACGCTGAGGAGGAAGAAGAAGTTCCTCAGCTCCGAAGGAAGTCGTCACGGAGGCAGACTGGCGAAACAAGCCAGAGACCGGCCAAGAAAGGTCGAACAGAGGACCCTCCCAGGGACATGCCAACTGGGCAAACTCCTATTCATCCTCTGGCCCCTATCGAGAAAGAGACTCCTCCCGCTCCAAAGATCCCTCCTTCAGCTCCAAAGAACCCTCCTCCAGCTACACCCAGTAGGGAACAAGATAGGCGGGAAGAGACCCTTGGGGCCAAACTCTCGAGCCGTGCCGTATGAGTAGCAAAAGACCGCATCGCGTACATCGGGAAAAATGACCGTGTCAAAGATGCCATGGTTGAGGCAGAAAACATGACGGTCGACCTGATCCTGAACAGGACCCTGAACGAGATAGCCAGCGTAAGTACTTCTTTAATCCTTTTGGCCCTAGTCCTTTAGTCTTTTCCACAGGTTCTAACTCTTATCCTTTGTCTTCAGGCTTTGCTGTCCGCCATCACTGCTCGTACCCGCACCCAGGCCACCATCGAGCAGGCTAGGGCAAAGGCCATTGAGGGGTACCAAGTGAAGGCAGCCGAGGAGCTTTCGGCTGCAGAGGCCAGACACGCCAAGGAGTTGGAGGCGATGGTCCAACAGAGGGACGCTGCTGTGACAAAGTTGTCGAAGGCTGAAGCTGTGAAGGAAGCCGCGATAAAGTCGAGGCAGGATTATCAGGATGCCAGCCGCACTCACCTTCGCGAAATCAGAAGGTTGGAAGAGGTGCTTAAACCCAAGGACGAGGCCATTGCCACTCTCGAGGGAAAAGTAAAGCAGTTGGAGGTTGACAACTCCAAAAATCTGGAAAGGTACAAGAAGACGACACTCCGATGTTTCTACAACTTCTGGAAACACAATAAGGGAGCCGACTTCAGTTATCTTTCAAAGGAGATCAGGGCTGCTGAGCTGGCTCGCTGCGCTGCCCAACTGGCTGAAGAGGAGGCTAAAGCAAGGATTCCTGCCTCCCCAAGCCTGGCTGGTGCTGAAGAAGAAAGTGTTGCTGAGGATGCTGTCACCCAGAATGCTGCCAAGGACCCTCCGGCCCCAAATGCCTCTTGAACCTTTTCATTTATTTTTTCTTTCCTTTTGATTACACGACCCACGGGTCGTGATGTAAAGACAATATTTTCGTTTTAAACTTTGCTGCACGGGCAGTAAATCTTTTTTCTTTTACTTGAACAATTACATCCAAGTAGTGATGCTTGCGGTGTAAAAGATTGCACAATGCTATAATATTTTCATTTATTATAACATTTGTCCGTATGACCGAACTTAGCATAGTACTTTGGCATGATTTAACAAAATATAAATTTTGAAAAATACTCTAAGTACCCTAGCATGCTTTCACTCATTTTGTTCATGTGTTTACATACCTCATGGTACGCTTTGCTATCGATGTGCCTTATATGCCCCCCAAGTGATCGAGGAGCTTTAGGTCCTTGGTCATTTGCCTTGACCATGACCTGTTTGAACATTTCTGCTCGTGTGCAAAAATAATACTTGTAATACAGCAAAACAACACACGTAATGAACAAATACTTGTAAATGTAAATTCACAAAGGTTGGCAAGAATGACTGGCTGCGCACAGTCCCTTATAATCTCGTATTAAAAATGGACTAAACATGTCTTTATGAGTGATTCTGAAATAGAATCTTACACATACGAGCGATTAGCCATATAGCGTGGCTAACCCTCTTTGCTAAACTTGTAAAAAGAAAAATTAATTTAAGCCAGTCCTTTAAAAAGGACTGTTTACTGATAATACTTGCGCAGGTGTTCTCCATTCCAATAGCGTGGAACGAGATCTCCGTTTAAGTGTGCAAGTTTGTAGGTGCCCGGATGAAGGACTTCTTCAACTTGGTAAGGTCCTTCCCAATTAGGTTCGAGCACTCCAGCAGTAGGGTCGCGGGTATTTAAGAAAACTCATTGTAGCACCAAGTCTCCGACGTTGAATTTTCTTTCTTTAACTTTGGAGTTAAAGTACCGGGCGACTTTTTGTTGGTATGCAGCAACTCGGAGTTGGGCCTTCTCCCGTACTTCGTCAATCAAATCTAGAGATTCCATCATTAGTTGGCTGTTCTGGTCCTGGTCGTATGTTAGACGTCGATGTGAGGGGGGATCTAACTCGACAGGCAACATTGCCTCATATCCATAGGCTAAGGAAAATGGGGTATGTCCTGTCGCAGTTCGGTGAGACGTTCTATACAACCAGAGGACTTCAGGCAATTGCTCTGGCCATGCTCCCTTAGCTTCTTCAAGCCTTTTCTTCAAGGTGTCTTTAAGAGTTTTATTCACGGCTTCGACCTGACCATTCGTCTGGGGGTGGGCAACTGAAGAAAAGCCTTTAATGACTCCATGTCTTTCGCAGAAATCGGTGAATAAGTCGCTGTCAAATTGGGTCCCGTTGTCTGAAACTATCTTTCTGGGCAGACCATATCGACAGATGATGTTCTTGATAACGAAGTCAAGGACTTTCTTGGTCGTGATGGTAGCGAGCGGTTCAGCTTCGGCCCATTTGGTGAAGTAATCGACCGCCACGACTGCGTACTTTACTCCACCTTTCCCTATAGGTAGGGATCCAATCAAATCTATCCCCCATACTGCAAAAGGCCACGGACTTAGCATCTGCTTCAATTTGTTTGGAGCCGCTCGTGGAATCTTGGAGAACCTTTGACATTTATCGCACCTTCGTACAAACTCCATCGAATCCTCGTTCATAGTTGGCCAGAAGTTGCCTTGCCTTAGAATCTTTTTTGCCAAACTCTGTCCCCCAGTGTGATCCCCACAGAAGCCTTCATGCACCTCTTTCATGAGTTCCTTAGCCTTTTCTGGTGTAACGCATCTGAGTAGTGGCAAGGAATATCCTCTTCGGTACATAACACCGTCGACCAGTATGTAACTAGCAGCTCGCCTTTGTAGAGTTCTGGCTTTGTTCCTATTTGTTGGCAACGTACCATTTGTCAGATACTCCAAGAAAGGCGTCATCCAAGTATCCTCCATTCGAATCTCCATACTGGATTCCGTTGCTTGTATGCTCGGCTTACTTAGTCTTTCTACTGGCACAATGTTCAAAGTGTCAGCATCCTTCGCACTCGCGAGTTTGGCTAAGGCATCTGCGTTTGAATTTTGATCTCGCGGGATTTGCTGGAGAGTGTACTTCGTGAACTGGGCTAGCAGGTCTTTTGTTTTGTTTAAGTAGGCCACCATCTTCAAGCCTCGCGCTTGATATTATCCTAGGACCTGATTCACCACCAGTTGTGAATCACTGTAGATATCAAGCGTCTTTATGCTCATATCCTTTGCCATTCTCAATCCAGCGAGGAGTGCTTCGTATTCCGCTTCATTATTTGATGCAGTGAAGTCAAACCTGATGGCGCAGTGAAATCGATGCCCTTCCGGCATTATCAATATCACTCCCGCTCCAGCGTGGGATTCGTTGGATGAACCATCCGTGAATAGCTTCCATGAAGGAGCTTTGTCTTGAGGCTCGGGCGCTTTCAGGCTGTTCGCACTGCTTGCTGTCTAGGAGTTCGGTGAACTCTGCAATAAGGTCGGCCAAGACTTGTCCCTTGACTGCTGCTCGCGGTGAATAAGTTATATCGAATTGTCCCAGTTCGACTGCCCATTTTAACAATCGCCCAGCCGCTTCCGGTTTTTGGAGGACTTGCCGAAGGTGCTGGTCAGTTAGAACTGTAATAGGATGGGCTTGAAAGTAGGGGCGTAACTTCCTAGAGGCCAGGATCAAGCAATATGCTAACCTCTCAATTGGTGGATATCTTAATTCTGCCCCAATCAGTCTCTTGCTGACATAGTAGACTGTTTTTTGTACGCCTTCCTCCTCTCGCACTAATACCGCGCTGGCAGCAACTTCAGTAATCGCCAGATAAATAAACAAAGTTTCTCCTTCAATTGGCTTTGATAAGATGGGAGGCTGTGCCATATGGGCTTTCAAGGCCTGGAATGCCTGCTCATAGTCTCCTGTCCATTCAAACTTCTTATTTCCCCTAAGTAGATTGAAAAAAGGGACACACTTGCCTGTGGATTTTGAAATGAATCTACTTAGGGCTGCGATTCTTCCGGTTAAACTTTGTACATATTTGATCCTTTCTGGAGACTTCATGTCGATCAGGGCTTTTATCTTGTCGGGGTTGGCCTCGATTCCTCTTGAATTTACAATAAACCCCAAAAACATCCCTGATCCAACTCCAAAGGAACATTTGAGGGGATTTAACTTCATTTGGTACTTGTTTAGCACACTAAAGCACTCTTGTAAATCCCACACATGCCCTTCTGCCTTCTTAGACTTTACCAGCATGTCATCCACATATACCTCCATGTTTACACCGATTTTCTCCTTGAACATGTGGTTGACTAGCCCTTGGTAAGTCGCACCTGCGTTTTTCAGTCCGAAGGGCATTACTTTGTAACAATATAAGCCCGTATCGGTCCGAAAGCTGGTGTGATCCTTGTCAGGGGGATGCATGCTAATCTGGTTGTAGCCTGAATATGCATCCATGAACGAGAGGATCTCGTGTCCTGCGGTTGCATCGACCAGCTGGTCCATCCTCGGGAGTGGGAAGCACTCTTTTGGGCAGGCTTTATTGAGGTCTGTAAAATCCACGCAAGTTCGCCATTTGCCGTTAGGCTTGGGAACCAGCACTGGATTGGAGACCCATGATGGATAAAATGCCACCCTGATGAACCCATTCTCCTTTAGTCATTCGACTTCTTCTTTTAAGGCTCTTGATCTATCTTTATCGAGCAGCCTTCTCTTTTGTTGCACAGGTGGAAAGGTCTTGTCTATATTCAGGACATGGCTGATTACTGCAGGATCTATCCCAGCCATGTCTTTATGGGACCAGGCGAAAACCTCCTGGTTCTTTCGTAAAAATTCCACCAGTGCGTTCTTTGTGGTAAGCTCTAAGTTTCTCCCAACCTTTACGACTCTGGTTGGGTCTTTTTCGTCGAGTTAGACCTCCTCCAGGTCCTCGACGGGTCCAAATTTTTCTTCAAAATCCTCAAAGCGAGGATCTAAATCTCCATCCTCACTTTGGGCAACACCCTATTTGGTGACTTCATCACCGGATTGGGCTTGTGTATCAACTGTCATCTGCAACCTATCTGAGGTAGCGCTCTTCGACGTTCCACTCTTCGCCTTTGTGATCGAGGCATTGTAGCACTCCCTGGCTTCCCTCTGGTTTCCCAACACGCGTCCTACCCCCGCGTCTGTTGGGAACTTCATGGCCAAGTGCCACATAGAGATGACTGCCCGTAGATCAGCCATTATGGGCCTTCCAATAACGGCATTGTACGACGAGGGACAATCGACCACTACAAAGGTGCCGAGTAATGTCCTTGTCGCAGGCGCTGTACCCGTCGTTACTGGGAGTTTGATCAATCCGGCGGGAGCGAGTCCTTCTCCAGAGAAGCCGTATATCGTTTGGTTGCAGGGCTCCAAGTCCTTAATGAAAAATTTCATGCGTTCCAGTGTAGATTTATACAGGATATTCACTGAACTTCCTGTATTGACCAGTACCCTCTTCACCATCATATTGGCCATCTGGATGTCCACGAGCAGCGGATCGGAATGTGGGAACCTGACGTGTTGGGCATCGACATCAGAGAAGGTTATTTCACCCTCTTCTGACCGAGCCTTCTTTGGTGCACAGTCCTCCACAGTCATCATCTCGATGTCTTGGTCGTGGCGCAGAGTCCGAGCATATCGTTCTCTGGCCTTTCCGCTATTTCCCGCGAGGTGCGGGCCTCCACAGATGGTTAAGAGTGTTCCAGCCACGGGGGCAGGCTGTAAGGGTGGTGAGCGTTGGCGCGTGGACGCTTGCTCGTTGCCACCTGGAGCTTCTCGTTGGGAATTTCCCGAGGCCCGTACGTATCTTCTCAAGTGTCCTTGTCTAATAAGGAACTCGATTTCGTCTTTCAACTGGTTGCATTCATTGGTGTCATGTCCGTAGTCGTTATGATAACGACAGAACTTGGTAGTGTCTCTCTTCGAAATATCCTTCCGAATGGGGCCTGGTTTTTTGTAAGGCACACTAGAGCTTGTGGCCTGATAAACCTCCCCCCGAGACTCAACGAGGGCAGTGTAGTTAGTGAACGGGGGTTCATAACGATTACCCTTGGCTCGTTTGTTGTCGGAGGTGGAAGGCTCGTTATATGGCCGTTTTCCACCATTCTTGCCATTGCTGTTGCCATTCCCGTTGCCTTTGTCGTTGCCATTAGGTTTAGAACCATTGACGGCTTTGGCGGGTTCGGCAGCCTTCTTACCCTTGTTTGAGGGCTTTCCATCATCAGCAATGGCTTCTTCGAGCTTGATGTAGCGATCAGCTCGGTCTAAAAATTCTTGGGTAGTTCTCACTCCTTCTTTTCAGAGACTTTTCCAGAGGGGAGAACAACGTTTAACCCCTGTGGTAATGGCCATCATCTTGCCTTCGTCCCCCACCGTTTTTGCTCCAGCCGCCGCTCGCATAAAGCGCTGGACATAATCCTTTACTGACTCCCCATCCTGCTGGCAAATTTCAACCAGCTGGTTTGCTTCGGTTGGATGCACACGACCTGCATAGAATTTTCCGTAGAACTCCCTTACGAACATTTCCCAGGAAACTATGCTCGCGGGAGGGAACTTAAAAAACCATTCCTGCGCAGCTTCAGAAAGTGTTGCAGGGAAGATCCTGCACCGAGCGTCTTCAGACACTTTCTGAATGTCCATTTGAATTTCAAACTTGTTGACATGAGACACCGGGTCTCCATACCCGTCAAAGTTTGGGAGTGTAGGCATTTTGAACTTGCTTGGAGTTTCAGCATTAGCTACCTCTGTATGAAAGGAGTGCCTTTCCTCCTATCGTGGTCGATGTAGGATGTCCTTCCCCTGACCAGCTGTTGCACTGCCTGGTTGAGGGCATCTATCTTAGCCTGTACAGCGGCAGGAATCGCTGTGGCCTCTGTTGCCGGGGGGTGTTCTCGCCATGCCGCTCGCAGCAATCGTTAAGTACGTCATGCAAATCCTCGTCCCTTCTCCGCTGCTCGCTACCCCCGAGCCGGTTGAAGACATTATTTTGTCTGGGCTGCCCCCCGGCATCCCATCTATTGGGTTGGTCATCTTGAGGTACTTGGCTCTTGCCTTTTCCTCTTTCTTCATTCCTTCGGCCACCATCCCCTTTGCCTGAGTCAGCCTCATTATATCCATGGCCATCTCTGAACCTCAACTGGCTATGGTGGGATCGACTGTTCCCTCGATTCCCATTCCTGGCTGAAACATTCCGAGCGTTAGAGGGTGGCCTGCGCTGGTCGTGGTGTCCCCGTGCATCATCGTGACGTGGGGGACCCCGAACCGTAGAGCCTAACTCTAAGTCCCTCCTGTTACCAGGGGGATACTGACCTCTGTTCGGTAGGTTTGGCTCATCGCCCCTACGACGTCTAGGACTACGAGGCTGATGCTCGGCCTTATTCTACCTTTGTTGCGGGGGATCGCCGCGACCAGCCTAGGATGGTGGCTGCGCCTCAGGGTCCAGCGGGGCGTCGTCATGGGGCGCTTGAGGCTGCTCGGGCCTTTGCGGACTTGAAGGCTGGATCGGTGGGCTTGGATTAGGACCCCTCTGGGGTGGTCCATTGCCAGGTTGGTTAGGTTGCAAAGCAGGTATGGGCCGATTCCTTGCCAGCTGCAAGGCCGCCTCGAGGGCTGCCATGGCTTCGTTCTGGCGGTGGTCCATCTCCGCCTGCCTTTCGCTTAGTTCCGCCCGCTGCCGTTCAATCTTCTGCTGCTGCCGTGCCACAACTCCGGCAGCAGTCTCCTGACTAGCTCTCAGATTAGCCAGCTCTTCTTGCAACGTGCCCAGGGTACTCTTCAGCGTTGCATCATCCATCTCTTCCTTCTCAAAGTCCAGATGTGGCTCATCCTCCGCCACGCTTGCAGGAGGAGGAGGAGGTGGTGGGTTTGACGGTGCAGCGACGGCCGCCTGTCCAGTTTTCTTTGTAGCTTTCGCCATCGGTTTTCTCAGCAATGCTATGTCAAGCTCTCAACGAAAGCACCAGAATGTTGACCCAAGATTTGGCCAACTGACACGGAGTCAGAATATGCTTGATATGAATGAATATGATGAGAAGAACACAATGACAAAAATGAATAACAACACGATATTTTTATAGTGGTTCGGCCCCAGGATCTGGTAATAACCTACGTCCACTTAGACTGTTATTGATGTAGAATCAAAGGAGTGATCAAAGAACAAGGGTTCAATGAGTTTCACTAACCTCTGATGAACAATACAATATCACTAGGAGAATTACTATAGTCTCAAATAATCCGAAAGCCAAAAGTCCCTTCCTTGAGCTATCTTTTGCTATTTATAGGCTCAAGGGGGATTACAAAAGATTGTTACAGATATTCTTTCCTGGATCATCAGATACTCAGGAGATTGTGTGAGATAAATTCGGGATTTACAAAGATCTTCTCATAAATGTTGCTTTGTATGCGGAACTATCGACCAGACTGGTCGCAGGTAAGACTGGGCCGCTTACTGCTTCTAATGTGTCTTCTGGTCGATACTCTAGCAGAACTTTTCCAGGTGTCAGCCACGTGCCAAGGGATCACTTGCCACGTCATCAATGCTAATTTTTTGGATAACAATGATTAACAAAAGAGGTGTGAAAGGACGATTTTGCCCTTGGTGGCTGTTAAGGTTTTATTTTAGACTTGAGGGCATTTAGGTCTTTTCACCCTTAAGGATTTATATCAGCCATTAAGGCTGTAGAAGCTTACCAAAAATAGAGTCTCACTTCCTCCTTCCCTCCCGATGGTTTTTCTCCTCCATTTCTCTTTGGATTTTCAAGCTCTTTTTGAGGAATCAAGCCAGGGAACCAAGCTGTGATAAGCTAGGGTTATGCTTTACCATTGAAGAGGGTGTGTTGCTGAAATTGAGGTGAGTTTTTAGCCATTAGAACTCTTGTTTTTGCTTTGTTTTCCTAGTTGAGTTTCAGCTGGTTTTTGAGTTGGAAAGTTGGGAATTGATTGGAGTTTTGGCTAGGGTTCTTGGGGTTGTGGTGCCTAGGACATGTGGGGATGGTTTTTGGGTTCATTTGGGAATTAATTTGATGTTTGGAAGCTTTTGATTTGGGTTAGAAATGGTGGAATCGAAGGGAGAAGTTGCTGGGCATTTTCAGGCTGGAGGTAGCGCTACAGCGCTACCTGAAGAGGCTCTAGGAAATTTTGATTCTGTGAAGAGCGCTGGGGTGCTAGGGGGGTAGTGGTACAACGCTACCCTGTTTCTTCAGAACCCTGTTTTGAGTGTTTTTAAGGGTTTTTGGCTCGGGGTTTCATTCCTTAAGGTCCGGAATCGAATCTACTCACCGTGTGGGTACATTTCAAGGTCCCGAGAGTGGGGTTTAGGTCAAGACCCTATTATTGTTGATTCTCATTAATGGAGGTTATATTTGGTTATGACTAGGTGACCGCTAAAGGATTAAAAGGTCGATCGTTCTCAAGGGTCGTTCTTGTTCTAATTCTCGCTCGAACCAGAGGTAAGAAAACTGCACCCTGTGTATATGTGACATGCGTGGTTATTCTTGATGCATGTTGAATGTCTAAATGTAATGCATGTGATGCACGAGAAACATGTGATTAGGGCATGCTATGAATATTGAATATGAGATTGTTCAGAGCTTGAGCCTCTGTGTTTATGCATGATCCTAATTGTGCTAGCAATTGCTAAGTAAGCATGCTGAATGCCCTGTATTCGGATAGTTGACATATGATACATGTTTGGTAGCATTGCTTACTTGTGTATGGCACTGACTAGTCAGGGTCGGCACTGGTCGCATATTACGGACCTAAGAGCCGAGAACGGTATAAGCGTCATGAACGCAGGGCCGATAAAAGATTAGATCTAATTGATATCAGCATTGAATGACTCTGGGAGCTTTGATGCTGGATCGACCCTAAGGTCGATGAAAATTCTAAGTGCTTGACTAGTCTAGGACTAGTTACTCAGAGCCAGGGCCAAAGTTCTAGGTGACAGTTTGTCACATGGCTAGGGAGTAGAATCCCATGGTTGTGACTCTATGGTCATGCGGTAGGTTATCTTGATGACTAGTTCATCAAACATCTATCTTGTTCAAGTTAGTGAAATGCTCACTTATCTATAAAGCCCGGTGACCCTACCGTGACATGGTTAATGGGAACGGAACCCACTTTAGTGACTATTACAACTGTCACTCTTCTATTTAGGGTTGTAAGCCTGGTATGGTTACCGGAACCACCAGCGTCAAATCACTCATCTGATTAGGATTGACTTGATAGTCATCCACTCAGGAGGGCAGGATTCCTTATTCTGGATACCCATCATTACGTGGATTAATTTGCCTGCTTGAATAGGGCTATATTTGCTAGGTGTGTACCTTATGATTTGATGGCATGTTATAACTTTTCATGAGCATATTAATATTTTCTTGCTGGGCCTCGGCTCACGGGTGCTATTTGGTGCAGGTAAAGGCAAAAGAAAGCTGGACCATCCTTGAGTTGGAGAGCTTAGGTGGCGATGTGTACATATGTGGCTGCTCGACCGCCACGGCCGAGGGTTGAAAGAGGAACTAGGGTTAAACCCTGTATTGCCACTTAGATCGGTCAGTTGTAAATATTTTATTGTAATAGACTCTTAAATTATATTTTTGGGATCCCAATGTATACAGTAAACGTTCTAATGAAACGTTATATCTTAACTGAAAATTTTAACCCCTAAACCGTTAATCATACTTAGTTACACGATTTTGGCCAAATGACTTGATTAGCGAGTTTAGCACTGTTTATAAGGCACACCGTAACGGTCCCTGGAGTTTAGGGCGTTACATATGGTAACATTAATAAGTTGGTAAAATAATTCTTGCTGAATTTTTAAGGAAATGACGATAAATCAAACAAGTAGAATCTACCAACTCCAATGTGTGTTTTAAGAACCCTCCCACGTATGCATGTTACATGCAAGCTTAGTTTTATGTTAAAAAATACGTCATTTAATTAAATGCATGATTCTTGTTTTGCAAACATTAAGGATTCACTAGTAGAATTGAGATTATTATTTTATGAGCTATGTGATATTATTGTATGTGTGTTTTTAGAATGCAACTTGTGTCATGGGTGCATGGTCCATGCACACGTGGGGTATGCTTGTATGGTATGCATAGTTTTACTTGATATTGAGTCAAGTGTTTGATTGTGATTCTAGGCACGTTGTGAAGTATTCCGCTCTTTGAATTGCTTGGAGTTGAGGTTAGTGTTATGATTGGTTAAATACAAATAATAAGTGTTAAAATACAAGCAATGTATAAACACTTCGTAGAATTCACATAATGAATATGTGAATTTGAGTTTCCAATTGTAGGCACTTTAAAAATGCAAATTTGGGTCCAAAGTGATACATGAGAATATCTAAGGACTCCCAAAAAGTTTGGTGGCATTTGGAGATTTTTGGGACCTTTGGAATTTATCTCTGTAGTAATAAATTTGGCATATTAGGTAGTAATAACAATACCTCTTGCTGCCCTACGGTCCAAGACTGAACAAGCAAACATTCAAACTAAGTAGTCATGCTAAAAAGCATGTCGGTTCATATTAATACTCAAACATGTTGCTAATAAGCACTTCCTGACATTTATAAGAAGATAACGATGCTAATAAGCATTTTTTGGCATTTATAAGCAAATAGTGATGCTAATAAGCATTTCTTCAACATTTACCAGTATTAATAGTGGTAATAAGCATTTCCTGGCCTACATATACATATAGTAGCGTTAATAAGTGTTCCTTTAACATTCACAAACAATAATAGCACTAATAAGCACATCTTTAACATACACACAACATTCAAGGGCCAGACCCTATCAGAATATCTCATGCTCCCTAATAAGGCAGGTAGATAATTCATTTATATCCTATTTAGCAATTAAACACATAACCACATAAATAACTATCAAACCCTGAGTCGAGCTTGTCTTCAGTGGCGAGTGTACATGCCCAGCCTGTGTTAGGAGCTCTTAAACCTTGACAGCTTTAATACCAAGTTGTAACGCCCTGGATAGCCAAGACTATTACACTGTGTACTTTAAATAGTGTTAGACTCGCTAACCGAGTCATTGGGTCATAAGCGTATAAATAAAAGTGATTAGCAAATTAGGGTTAAAAAATAAATGATCATTTCATTAAAACATTTAAGTTCGTACATAGAATCCCAAAATAAACATTTAAATAGTCATTTATAATTCAAAAAGGCGATTATAATACAAGTCGACCTAAGCAGCAAAAATTAGGGTTCGACCCTAGTTCCTCTGTCAATCCCCAACCATGGTGGTCGAGCAAGCTACATATGTACACGCCGCCACCGAAGTTCTCCAACTCATGGCTGGTTCAGCATCCCTTTTCCCTTACATGCACCACATAGCACCCGTGAGCCAAGGCTCAGCAAGAAAACTTAAACATGCTCATAAGCAGTTAATAACATATTACAAGAACATATTTAGCATGCCTAGTAATAATAACCCTACTCATGCATGCATTTAATCAAGATAAGTGACTATAGAGTCACATCGGGGCACATTGCCCTAGGATAAGTGATTGTATGGTCACCTTGGGGCCTATTGCCCTATCCTCTATATAACCAGCCTTAGAGTTGGCCAAGCATACCTAGCGCTTTAGTTTCTAAGCGAAACATAGGGTCGATCAATCATATACCACGCTCTTGGATAGGCCTTGTCACCCTTGACTTATAAGTCAATCCTTTCGGCCAGCGCTCAACACACTATTGCCGCCCTTGACTTATAAGTCAAGCCTTTCAATCATATAAACATACAAGTACAATTCATTTAACAATTATCCAGATACAGAGCATTCAAGCATGCTTAATCAAACAATCACATGCATAATCAGAATCATGCTCATTCATAGGGGCCCGAGCCCTAACATAACCCAGAGTGCAATTTTCTTACCTCTGGTCCAAGTACAGGATAAATGGAAATGACCCTCTAGCACGATCCTATTCCAAGCCCTAGCGGTACCCTAGTCACAATCATAATAGAGGATATCCATCAATAATAAGTAAATTCTACTAAACCATGTAGTAGAATCCTTCCCGAGCCCTTAGGTTTGAGCGCCCGCAACGCGAAACTTCACTTGGCTAATCTTTCCCATTAGTGTCACAGTGCACCCCTGAAGGGTCGCGGCGCACCCATGAAGGGTCACGGTGCGCCCCAAAGCAGAGGGCCCTGGTCTTGTTTTCACTAGACACACACGGGCCGCGACGCCTGAAGACAGGGCCGCGACTCGAGCCCCAAAACCCAGAATTCCCCCTGCGTTTTCTCAAGCCAAATCCATAGAAATCCATCCAAATCAACATCTAACCCAAAATTTAAATCTAGAATTCATATCAAGGCAACCTCATCAGTATTAACACCCCAAAATCATACCAAAGCTTAAATCTTAAGGAAAAGCTTTAAAACATAGCTGAAACTACCAAAAATTAAGAGCAAAACCTAACCTTACCGAAGAATCACACCCCTTATGCTGCCTTAGACCTCCTCCTAGCTTGATTTCCCCAAGTTCCAGCCTCAAATCCTCAGCCAATTTGCCAAGATTTCCACAAAGTCTCCAAGCACCCAAGGGAGAGAGAGTGAACCGAGTAGAAGGAGAGAGAATGGCTGAGAGACTGTTATGTTCTGATTAGTTCTAAAGTCTTAAGGTAAGTCTAAGTCTATCCTAGAAAATGACTAAACTACCCCTAAGTTAACCTTTAGCCATTTAATGCCTCTAAGGGCAATCCTGTCATTTTTCACATTCCTGCTAATTCCTCGAGTAGTCCTATAAATCCCCAATTAATCCCGACATACCCAAATAATCGCTAAATATCTACCCATTACTCGGTATATCCCGAACAGGTACTACATTCCCGAAATACCCCTAGGCTCACCCCGAGCCAAGTATTCGACCCCGTTGTGACTATTTCGCTATTTCGCTCCCCACATCACAGAGATATCTCCACAATATTGTGGTCTTAAGCAGAACACACACATAATCACATTTATGCCCTCAACGGGCCAAAATTACAAATATGCCCTTATTAACACGAATAAGCCCACATGTATATTTAGTTCACCTAAACACGCATATCTAGTCATATAATCATTTAATTTAAGTAATCATATACTCATACACATATATCACAATTAACCACATAATAACACAATTAAATCAATTATTGCCCTCCAGGCACGCTAATCAAGGCACTAAGCCTTATTAGCAAATTTGGGACATTACAGAGATGAGAGGATCCAACTCAGTAGGAGCTTATCTTCTCGAATCCATAGTGTGTACTCCAGATTCGTAATCACCACTGATTCTCCTTTCTCATCTATGATCTGAACCATTCTTGAAGGTGTTAGAGTTTTGTCAAACACATAGCCTTCTAGATCGTAACCTCTTATGTCAGGGACGAGTTGAGCACGCCAAGAAACGTAGTTGTACCAGTCCAATTTCAGTGAGATGGTGGAACTGCGAGTGTTGGCGAATGGAGACAATACGACACACGAATTTGTTGGTGTGGTCACAGTTGTTACTGCTCATAATGTCGAAGTTGGGTTACTAGACGAAGACGCCATGGATGAATTGACAAGAACTCTGATACCAAGTGAGGGAAATAACAAGAGAAGAAAAACTCAATATAACACAATGAAGAATGAATGAAGCTCTCTCTCTCTCTCTCTCTCTAAAATTGAAACTTAAGATAGGCAATGCATTATATTTATAGACGTACAGAGTATTACAAAAGAAAAACAGTATTCTCCAACAGAATTCTAACAAACTCAATGAACAACACAAGATAACCAACTAATATGTTAGTCAGTTATAACTAACTCCTAGATACAGTGGCTGAGTTGTCCTGATTCGTAACAAGTTTGTAATAGGTTTTCTAAAATAAATAAAAAATTAATTTTTTATTAATTTATTTAATTCCAAAAAAACTAATTAATTAAATAAATACATTTTTATTAATAAAAAAAAAGATGACAACAACTATAAAAGGAAAACTATCCCCTTGCTCTTCCATTCCTTCCACACGCCTCCTTCTTTATCTCTTCCTTCTTATTTGTTTCCTTTTCTTTCTATGTGAACACAAGCCTTCTAGAAATCCTCTCTAATTCATAGTTTCTAAAATTAGAGAAATCATTCACATTTCCACAATTTGGTCTAGATTCATGACACTCTTTTGCATGCATGCCATGCACTTGCACACACACAACCTTGCATGCCTATCACTACTTTCCATGCATTCACATGCACACAATCAAAGCTCATGTACAACAATTTTTTTAAAATTAAAATAATTAAAAATCAAATCACACAATTAACACGTACATAAATAAATAAAAATAACTAATCACTTAAACAAATAATTAATAAAAAAAATTTGGTGTGCTACAATAAAATAGTAATATTTACATCAGAGGACCACAAAAGGAAAAATCCTCCCCCAAAATTCTTCATAAGGACTTCAAACCCTCTTACAAAATGTAAAACATTTTTTAACCTATTTATAGAACTAGAAGGAAATCTAGTTTGCATAAAAAACAAAACAACAAGTTTGTGATGCTTAACCAGAAGGGAGAGACGTTGGAAGGCAGCTCATAAAACTCATTTTTTTGGGGGGGAGGGGGTTAATAGTTGTAGAAACAACTGCGGGAGGGAATTATTCATTCATTAGAGAGACAGTAGTGGCTTCCTCCATACTTGGTGGAAGAGGCAAAGATCAAGCAAGGAATTTACCCTTATTAAAACTCTCAGAAAAGGCGACAATACTGGTGTTCATAAAAGAAATAGTTTCAGTCTCCATCATAGTAGTTCCAAGATGCAGGGGCAAAAATGATTTTTTTTAGTCTTATCAGTATGTGACAAAGATATGATAGGGGCTTTTCCCCTGCTAACAACATTAGGATTGATTGAAGAAAACATCATAAGAATAGAAAAGGTATGACTTATATGCCCTATAAAAGGAGAAGGTTTAACAACACTAGAACCAGGAGACTCAAAAAGATAATTGACCAAGTTTTCAAGCATCACGTCTTGTGTAGCGTCCCAAATTTGCTAATAAGGCTTAGTGCCTTGATTATCGTGTTAGGAGGGTAGTAATTTATTTAATTATGTTATTACGTGGATTAGATGATTATGTGATTAAAAATGCATGTTTAGGTGAATTAAATATGCATGTGGGCCCATTTTGGTTACTAGGGGGCATATTTGTAATTTTGGCCCTTTAATAGCATAAATGTAAATTATATGTGTGTTGCTCTTGAGACCACAAGGTTGTGGAGATTTATTTGTGATGTGTGATTTGAGACAGTCCTAGGGAGCGGAATATAGAAATAGTCACAAAGGGGTCGAATACCCGACTCGGGGTGAGCCTAGGGGTATTTTGGGAATGTAGCATGTGTTCGTCGTTACCGGGTAGTGATTTAGCGATTATTTGGGTATGTCGGGATTAAATGGGGATTTATAGGACTATTCGAGGATTAGCAGGAATGTGGATGATTTTGCCCTTGGTGGCGTTAGAAAGGTTAAGGATAAGTTAGGGACATTTTTGTCTTTTGTACTATGGGATAGACTCAGGAACTTTGTGGAATGAACCAAAAATTAGAAAACAGTTCCTCAACCTTCCTTTTTCTCTCTGCCATGTTTCCCTCTCTCTCACTCCCTTTGGTGAGGTTTTGGAAAGTCTAAGGGGAAGTTACTAAAATTTTTGAAACCAAGGCAAGAATTGCTAAGGATTGAATCTCAATTGAGGCTTGGAACTTCTAGACCTAAAGGGAGCAGCTAGGATTAACTCAATCAAGGTAATCTAAAGTTTTAGTTTTTAGTTTCTTAAGTTTTTTTATTTAGTTTTGAAGGTCTTGCTGAATTATGGGTTCCTAAGGGGTTTTTTGGTTAGATTGTTACTTGATGGTACTACTCTGAGTGTACTATTAGGGTGTAGAGGCTCAATTTTGGCTTTGATGTGTGTTTAATTTGGATTTTTATGATTTAGGCTTAGGGATAAACGCAGAAAATGGTGGAATTTCTGGGTTTTGGGGCTTGAGCTACAGCACTGTTCTTCAGGAGCTGCGACCGACACGAACCCAGAAGGCCTTAGGGCCTCTGAAATTGTCCAGGTGCCGCGACGTAGGCTGAGGCCCGCCATGACCCGTGTCCCCTAGAAGAGAGCCCAAGGCTCTCTGACTTGTAGTGCGCCGCGACTCAAATAGGGGATTTTGGTCAAAACAGGGTTTTAAGCTTGGGAACCCAAATGTAAGGGCTCAGGAAGGATTCTACTACCCAGTATAGTAGAATTCGAGGTCCCGAAGGCTAGAATATTAATCCAAAGTTCTTAATTGGTTAGGGCTTGATTGATGTCTATTTATTGATGCGTTGTGACTAAGTTTTACGTGAAGGCTCAGGTTTAGGGGATCATGCTCGGGATCACATTAATCAGCGAGCTCGGGACACAGGTAAGAAAATTGTTTCTACCCGTAGAGCAGGGCATGGCCCTATTATTTGTGTTTAATGTGTGTGTGAATACCTGTAAATGTTATGCTATGTTGTGCATGATTATGAATGAATGAAAAATGTCGAGAATGGCGAAGGCCGAGAACGACAAAGCCTGGGAACGGTGAAGGCCAGAGACGACAAAGGCCAAGATCGACATTAGGCATGTTGAATGCAGGCCGCTAGGGCAAGACCCTCTAAGGGTGCTGTACTCACCCACTCAATGAAGATCGTGAACCCAATGCCTGGTAAAGCACCTGAGTTGACATAGGCCGCTATATGTTTAATCTATTATTTGTTTAAGCTGTTTATTACTGGATTAAATTGTGATATGCTGTTTTGAGTTTTCTTGCTGGGCCTCGGCTCACGGGTGCTCTATGGTGCAAGTAAGGGCAAAGGAAAGGTCGACCAACCATGAGATGGAGAGCATGGAGCGGCGTGTACTTGTTCAACCTACCTGGCTGCCACGACCAAGGTGGTTTTGAGGAATATGTTGTAAATAGTCAATTTTGCCGCTTAGGTCGACTGTATCTTAACTTTTGAATTGTAATACATTTTGAAACAGTATTTCAGGATCCCAATGTATCATTTTCATGAGTTTAGTAAATGTCCAAATCATTTATACTTAATTTTCATTAAATGAGTCTTTATCCCATTTAATCACACTTTTCAACCTAAAACCTCGATTAGCAAGCTAATGGCACATTTATAAATCACATGGTAACGAATCTAAGGTATTACGTCGTTACATCTTGTGTGAAGGAAATAGGTCCATGAAAAGGTGAAGTTATCTCCTTAATGGAAAAAGAACTTGGGGTGGGAAAATTGAAAGGAGGGCCTCCAAGATTAGACATTTTTTCCCTTCAAGTCAGAAGAATAAGGTAGAGCAGGAGAAGAAAGAGTCTCATCAGATTTTTGAAGATAACTTAAACATTGCCTATACACATGACCCATGATGCCATAGTAATAACATAAATATGGTAACTATTCATACTTAAACTCAAGCCATTTAGGATGCTAAAAACCAGGAAAATGAACATTCATTCCCCAACTCAAAGGTTTATAGACACCAACCAACACTATTACAAACTTACCCTTTTGTGTGGGTCAAACACATCGTTGACCATATTTGAATATTTGCGACAGTAGAGAACTAACACAAAAAAATGATGAATGGCATCACCAATAAAACAAACACCATTTAATGTACTCATTTATATCAGTTAAAAACTTTCACAAACTTAAATTATTTGCGTCAATGTGGCATTGTCACAAACTCACTATTTGCATCGGTGCCACACTTGTATTAAAAAAAATATGGGTCCAATCTCTTTTATTTTTAACCTAATTTCCTACTTGCTTACTGTATCTCAGCCTCTCTTGTATCTTTCTCTCAATGGCTCTCATCTTCTATCTCTTCGTGGTCTCTCTCTCTCACCCACGGCGGAGTCTTGGAATTCAGGCGAACGGTGCGAACTGAAGGGCTCGGGGTCTTGGGTGAACGATGCTAACAACCAGGCTTGGGGGTCTTGGTGAATAACGCTAACTTTGGGGGCTCGGAGGTCTTGGGAGAACGACATGAACAACGGAGGCTCGGAGGTCTTGGCTAATGGGGTTGCGGCTTGAGGGGTTTGGGGTTGGGGCTATGTGGGTATTTCTCTCTATTTTTTATTTGAATTTCCTGGGTATTTCTTTTTCTTTCTCTTTGTTTTCTCTCTATTTTGATGTTTGAAAGTTGTGGCGATAGTGGTAGTAGTGGCAGCAGGTTGGTGGGGGGGGGGGGGGGGGTGATATATATTTGAACTGAGTTTCTATTTATTAATTTTTTTGAGTGTTTAGAATTTATTGATGATTATTGGAAATTAATTGCTTTTAAGAATCGGGTGCAGAGGAAAGTCGATGCCTTGATGCATTGGAACAGCTTAAGAGTTTTCCTTTCTGTTATCCCCAAAATTTGAAAATGATGATGTGGCAATAGAAATGACAAGTGGCAAGGAATGATTGGGTGACCTGGCTTAGGAGTAGCCCAGTGCATCAATGAAGAGTTTTGACTGCTTGAGAGGTGTCATGACCGACCAGTCAAGTTGTTTCATCCGACCAGTCAAGTTGATGCATCCGACCAGTAATGACCTTGCTGCCCAGGAATGACTTTGCTGCCGACCAGTCATGACCTTGCTGCCCAGGAATGAACTTGGCCGATCGGTCATACACATGTCCGACCAGCTAGGTGCATGTTCGATCAACCAAGTGCATGTCCTACCAGCTAAGTGCATGTCCTACCAGCCAAGTGCATGTCCTACCAGCTAAGTGCATGTCCTACCAGCCAAGTGCATGTCCTACCAGCTAAGTGCATGACTGCCCAGTCAAGTGCATGACTGCCCAGTAGAGGTATGGCCGACTAGAAGGTGATATTCATCAACCAGGTAGAACAGACTACATCAAGATTCCCAAAAATGGCTTCAACAAGAATCGGTCTTGGCATACTTGGGAATCTCTCATTCTTCCCACAAATTGGGTGTTCTGTTACATTTTGAATATTTTTGTAATTTAAATATAATAAGAATAATAAAATATCCTGATCCTAGGGGATATCAGATGTATGATCCTAAGCCTATAAATATATGGCTTATGGGATCAGAAAAGGACTTTGGGAAATTTAGAGTTTTGATCTGAATTTTCTAGAGAGAGTGCTTTTTCTTGAGAGAACTCTTTTGTATTATGAGAATTTACACTGAAGAAACTCAGTTGACACAGGTTCATCTGATCTTGAGTGTAGATAAATAATCATATCTCTAAGTGGATTAGGCTATTACCAACATATTGGGGCTGAACCACTATAAAAATTGCATGTGTTATTTACTTTCTGTTTAAAATTGTCTGTGTCGTTTAATTTCTCTTGAAGGCTTTATCGTTTTTGACGTTCTCACATCGTTGGCTGCGTCCAAGGAGACCAGAGAGAGGCTAGGGAGTGCTATAATGCCTCGGTAGCAAAAGCAAGGAAGGGGGCCAAGGAGAACAACATGATTGTATGTGCTGAGAGAGAGGAGGTGGAAGAGATGGATGTCGATCTGAGTTTTGCAGTGGTAACCGACCAAGAAGGGATGTTAGAGGAGTTTGGCCAAGAGAGCACTCTTGGTTTAAAAGAGCAGAAAACCCCACCCGGTGATCAAGTCACCAAATAGGGCGTTGCCCAAAGCGAGGGAAGGGACTTTGATCCTCGCTTTGGGGATTATGAAAGTGAGGTGGGACTGTCCGAGGAGTTAGAGGAGGTCTTGATAGATGAGAATGACCCGACCAGAGGGGTCAAAATTGGAAAAAAGTTGAAAGCAGAGGTAAGAGCACAGCCGATAGAATTCTTGCGAAGAAATCAAGATGTCTTCGCCTGGTCTCACAAAGATATGGTGGGTATCTCACCAACTGTGATCAACCACGTGCTCAACGTGGATGAAAGTTATCCAGCGGTGCAGCAGAAGAGGAGATTGCTCGACAAAGATCTAGCAAAGGCTCTTAAGGAGGAAGTAGAGCGGCTAAAGGAGAATGGGTTTATAAGGGAAGCATATTACCCTGCCTGGGTTTCAAACCCAGTGTTGGTGCCCAAACCCAATGGAAAATGGAGGACTTGTGTAGATTTTACTGATATGAACAAAGCACGTCCAAAGGATTGCTTTCCTTTACTAAGAATAGACCAGTTGGTAGATGCAACCTCTGGTCATGAAACATTGTCCTTCATGGATGCATATTCGGGGTACAACCAGATCAGCATGCATCCTCCTGATGAAGAGCATACCAGCTTCCGAACAGATATAGGGCTATACTGCTATAAGGTCATGCCCTTTGGACTGAAGAATGCAGGAGCTACTTACCAGCGTTTGGTCAATGGTATGTTCTGTGACTTAATTGGCAAAAGCATGGAGGTATACGTAGATGATATGCTAGTGAAATCAAAGGAAGCTGAAGAGCATGTGCGAGACTTGGAGGAGTGCTTTGCAATACTGAGAAAGTACAGCATGAAGTTAAACCCCCTCAAGTGCTCATTTGGAGTGGGTTTTGGAAAATTTCTTGGGTTTATTGTGAACTCCCGAGGAATAGAGGCAAACCTAGAAAAGATAAAGGCTCTCATAGAAATGAAGTCTCCAACTAGAATAAAGGATGTACAAAGCTTGACTGGGCGGATTGCAGCTCTAAGCAGGTTCGTTTCTAAATCAACGGACAAGTGTGTCCCATTTTTTAACCTGCTTAGAGGGAGCAAGAAGTTCGAGTGGACGGTAGAATGTGAGCAAGCTTTCCAGGCCATAAAGGAGCATTTGGCCCAACCTCCTGTTCTTTCTAAGCTAGTTGATGGAGAAGACCTCTTTTTGTACCTAGCAGTCACGGAGCATGCTGTTAGTGCTACCTTAGTACGAGAAGAGGATAGAGTGCAGCACCCGATGTACTATGTTAGTAAGTGATTGATAGGGGCAGAGTCCCGGTATCCCGTGATCGAGAAGTTGGCTTATTTCTTGGTACTTGCATCACAAAAATTGCGGCCATACTTCCAAGCACACCCCATTAAGGTCCCTACTGACCAACCTCTACACCAAGTCTTACAGAAGCTGGAGTCGTCTGGTCGGCTACTTAAATGGGCAGTTGAGTTGGGCCAATTCGAAATCAAGTACCAACTGAGATCTGCTATTAAGGGTTAAGCTTTGGCAGATTTCATCGCTGAATGTACCGGGATCGCTGATGTTCCCGACCAGCAAGAGCGTGTCACTGGGCAGAAAGATGAACTTCTTACTTGGCACCTTTTCGTTGATGGGTTGTCGAATGAGCATCATTCAGGAGCTAGAATTATATTGGTCACACCAGAGAAGCACCGAATTCATTGTGCACTGAGGTTCGGAGTCAATGCTTCTAATAATGAGGCGGAGTATGAAGCCCTCCTAGCAGGCTTGCGACTGGCTAGAGATGTACGTGCCCGGTCGGTGGAAGTAAATAGCGATTCCCAATTGGTGGTCTACCAAGTCTTGGGGGAATATCAGGCAAGGGGCCTACGCATGGTGGCATACTTAAATAAGACCAAGGATCTGCTAGCACAATTCGAGGAGTACACCATCAAGTTAGTATCACGAGAGCAGAACTCTAATGCAGATGCTCTAGCAAAGCTAGCTAGTGCAAAAGATGTCGAAACTCTGAATATAGTACCGGTGGAATACTTGGCGGAGCCGAGCATTGATGAACAAGAAACCTTGCCTATCACAATAGCTAACACTTGGATGACTCCCATCATTGCTTACCTTGAGCAAGGAACCCTCCCAGATGATCGTAATGAAGCAAGGAAGATTATGAGGCAAGCTCCTAGGTATATCATGATGGACAGAGTGTTATATAGAAGAGGGTACTCCCTACCTTTACTCAGGTGCATAACACCCGACCAGTAAAAAACTTTACTGGCTGAAGTGCACGAAGGGTTCTGTGGAGATCATGCTGGGGGGCAGAGTCTATCTAAAAATATTTTGCGGCAAGGATTTTTCTGGCCTACAATGAACGAGGATTCATATGGAGTATGTGAAGAGGTGTGACAAATGCCAGAGATTTTCTAAAGTGCCCAGGGTGCCTCCGAATGTCTTGAAGCAAATGCAGAGTTCATGGCCTTTTGCAGTATGGGGCATTGATCTGATCGGGAAATTGCCCAAAGGGAAAGGAGGAGTGCAGTTTGCAGTGGTTGCAGTAGATTATTTTACTAAGTGGACTGAGGCCAAACCACTAGCCACGATCACATTGAAGAAAGTGTTGGACTTTGTAGTTAAGAACGTAATATGTCGCTATGGTCTGCCTAGGAAGATAGTGTCTGACAACGGCACCCAATTTGACAGTGACATATTTACCGATTTTTGCACTCGGCATGGCATCACAAAAAGTTTCTCCTCGGTAGCTCATCCACAAGCCAATGGGCAGGTTGAAGCTGTAAACAAAACACTGAAGGACACTCTGAAAAAGCGCCTGAAGCGAGCTAAGGGTGCTTGGGCGGAAGAATTGCCACAAGTCCTTTGGTCATATAGGACTACTGCCCGGACAGCAACTGGACATACCCTATTTTCCTTGGCATATGGGTATGAAGCCATGTTACCCGTGGAGATAAACCCACCATCTCATCGAAGGACCATGTACAACCAGGAGCAGAATCATCAATTGCTAGCAGAATCTTTGGACTTCCTCGAGGAGGGAGGAGGCAAACCTGAGAGTTGCTGCTCACCAGCAAAAAGTGGTGCGCTACTTCAATTCCAAAGTCCAAGATCGAAAGTTCCAGGTCGGAGATTTGGTCCTCAGAAAGGTGTTTGTCAGAGACCCAACAGCTGGCGTACTAGGACCAAACTGGGAAGGACCTTATCAAATTGAGCAAGTCTTGCCACCCGGCGCCTACAAGCTTACTCGGTTAAATGGAGAGTTGATCAGGAACTACTGGAATGGTGAGCACTTAAGAAAATATTATCAATGAATACTGCTTACAGAGTAGTAGCTTTGTATCAAGTGCTTAACTTGTTATTTAAATTTTTTGTTTGTGAACTGGCTATTTGCTAACCATTCATGTTATTTTGAACAATGTTATTTTGTTTGAAACTCGTTGTTAGACACGTTTTGTCATTTATTTTTATGAGTAATAAAAGAGATCACGCGCAGCGTGGTTGGATCTTGCTACAAATTTTGCATATGTGTTGATTATTCTTGTTTGGCAGTGTTCAACTGTCATTACAACTTAAAACATAAAAAGGTCTTCTAAAAGAAATACCGGGCAGTGATCAACTGGTCGATATCCATCAGATGAATGACCAACGTTTAACTAGTTTCATGTTTTTGTAGTGGTTAACTGCTGAAATATGTTCGTATATTCTATGTGTTTCACGAGTAGTTACTGCTCGGACAAATTTTGTCAAGTAGCAAGTGATCAAGGATTTTTCAACCCTCAATCACTTGGGGGGAACATAGGGTATACTGGCGTACACTTGCGTACATTTCAACACAGGCAATAAGAGCACGAGCAAAGATATCTGTTTTTAGGCTGACTTGTAAATTTTGGAAGTCTAAAAAGGCCATTAAGCTAACTTGTTTGACAAAGCTTAAGTAACTTGGAATTTTAATTTTTTTTAAGTTAGAAGCAGATATTCGTGTGATAATAAATGTTATGCTCATAAAATGTTAGAGCAATAAGAGCGTGAGGAAGTATATTTAGTATGGACTTATGAAATGTTTAGAATTTCTAAGTTAGAAAACTAAGTACTCATGTGAAAGTTGAGGGCATATAGAGACTTTACTATTCACAATAAACTTGTAATGTCTTAAGTGTAAAAAGACTTAAATGTTTCAAGCTAGTTAAAAAAGAAAAGTAAAGTGCAAGTGCCAAACAGCTCAATCATACGAGCAAAAGTATAAAAAAAAAACAAACTATGATAAAAGACTGGTAGGACTACAACTGGTCATGCAGAAGCTTCTCTGGTAGGATGAGGGATCACTGGTCAGCTGCTCTAGTAGGCTGATCAACACCCTCCTCAGCATTGACTGCTCCTCTCGCTCGAAATGATAGTGTAGAGGAGGCAGGTGTAGTGCCGGTAGGATTAGCAGCTTCCTCAGCAGCCCTGGCCTCACATCTGGCGAGCTCCTCTGCCTTAATCTCATCGGTGAGAAAGTCGAGCTTGAGGGGTTTATTTAGCTTCCACACCTGATAAAAGCAGTTGAAGCAAGTCTCCTCGTAGCAGGTTAGATCAGCTTCCTTCTCCTGTTTCAGCTCTTCATTCTCGCTAATTAGTCCCTCGTTCTCGCGAGCTAACCCCTTGTTCTCACGAGTCAGTCTGTCTAGCCGATCATTCAAGGACTTGTTGGCTTGGGTTAGCTGATCATTCCCATCAGCCAACCCCTTGAGAGACTCATTTTGCTCAGTTACAGTCTTCTCTGCCCGTTCCAGCTTGGATTGAAGAGCGTTCGATTTCGCTTGAGCCTCCACGAGTTGATCATTTAGGACCTTGATCAACTCCTTCTAGTCAACTGATCGTTGCTGGGCATGACAGATGGTCATGAGCGTCTGCATGAAAAACAAAAAGTTACTACAAAGCATGAACGTAAGTAACAATCTATCTTGTGGTAGAGCACTTACATTTGCCAACTGAGCAATCCCTCTCTCTAAGACAACATCAACACTGAGTCGAGGGAAGGATTCAAAGCCTTAAATCATTGAAGCGTCGTGGAGGGTCTGATCAACTGCCCCCCTAAGTTTGGTGCTAGCAGTACAGAGTGCCTCGCTCGGGCCGGATAGACGAGGGGGAGTTAAGCTCGCTGATGGAGGAAGTAAGGAAGGGGTCAACTGCGGGATCGTGACTGACCCCTCAGGTTGTTTCCCTTGGCTCGGTGGCACTGTCCTCGGGACCTTGCTCGGGGGGGTGGAGCCAATTCCTTCACCAGATTTCCTCTTCGGGACAGGAGGAACGATGCAGTGCCTGAACATCTCTGGATCTGCAAAAGAGGAAAACACAAAATTTGTTAGAAAAATAAATATAATAAAATGTAGATAAGTATGTTACTACTACAGTTTTATTAGTCTCAAATCACGAAGTTATCAAACAAATTCCTATGACTACTAGACCTGAGTTGAGAATCTGATCGAGGAAGTCATCCTCATCGTCAGAAGAGAGGCTGAGGTCTCTCTCAGTCTGGATGGCCTTTCCTTTCCCGGACTGAGCGGGAATAGCAGATCTGTGCTGAAGCTCAGGCTGAGGCTCCCTAATGACAAGATCGCCAGGTCTATGGGAGAGCGGAGATGGCCCAGGAGAAAACTGGTCAGTCACCACCTCAGTGCGCGCATTGGACTGATCGGTTGCATTATTCTCCTCAGTGTTACCCTCCACTGCAATGTTTTGGTCACACGGTATTAGGCCCACCATCTGAAGGTTGTCAATGGTAACCAAAGTTTTCACGTCCTTATCCTCAATACACATTTTAGCCAACACCTTTGCTCGCTTGAACATCCCTTGAGTAGGCAAGGGTTGCTGGAACGGACCCGCATGTGCAAAAGCCAAGTTGTTGGCTTTGATATCTGATGTGAGGAAATACTCAGTGTAGTATTTCTCGGGGTTCGACTTGTGTGTGATACCACAGAGGTATTTAATCCCATTTTGCCTGTGAAAGAGGTGGAAAAAACCTGTGTTCTTGTGGCTGGGGTTAGTCCTGAAGTGGAACAAATAATGTACCTCATGAGGAGTGGGCTCGTCCCAACCTTGCAGAGAATAGAGAATATACAGCACAGACAACGCCTGGATCCCATTCAGTGCGATCTGGAAAGGGGAGACGTTGAAATAATCCGCTATAGACCGGAAATAGGGGTGTAGTGGAAGTGTCGCTCCTGCGTGGATATGGTGCCTAGACCAGGCACAGTATGGTCTGCCAGGCCTGTTGGCTCTCTGGTGAGGGCCCGGACATATCACGTTCACCTCACTCAAACCCAAAGCTTGGATTTGTTTGTAGAACATCCCGGGATTGAGTTTTGTAGGCTGGGTAGTGAACTAGGAAGGGGGTTCTTCTCCTCCCTTCCGTGGTTTTTGGATGGCCAAGTGTTGGACCTCGGTGGAAAACTCCTGAGTAATTCGTCTCCGAGTGTTACTTGATTTTGACACTTGAAGAGGTGATCTCGAAGAAGCTGCAGTGTGGGCCTCACTGCATTCTACCACCTTTTGCACCGCTCTACGGGCAACTTGTGGATCTTGGTCCTGGGGGAGTCTATTGGATTTCTTCACCCTCATGGTCGACTGTGCAGCTTGTTGAAGAAACTGTTCCTCGTGAAGGAAATACAAGGCTGAACGGGGAAGGATCTGCATGAAGTGACGGAGGCGATCCTCAGGAGTGCGACTGGTGGAAGATTTTGATGAGGAATCGCTGCTTTGAGGGGTCTCGATTGACTACGGGATTGATGTATCAGAGTCTTATGGTTGTCACCTCCCCTATAGTCAAGCGATTCATCTACAAAAATTAAAAAAAATGGGGAGGTGAGTAACCATACAGATAAAATTCAATAAGCACAAAATTTATTTTTCTACTTAGAAAATTTTCTTTAAGTGGTAAAAATATAGCATGCATGGGAAAAAATAATTTTAAGTGCTTTTAAATGCCTAAAAATGCTTTAAGTGTATATAGCATGGAGCAGGACACGCTTGGTCCGAGGAGCCAAGAGGTGCCAAGGGGTCGTGTGGTGTCCATTCAGAAGCAACTAGTCCGAGTGGGTGTGTGTGCCTATGTCCGATCGGATGTGCATGCCTAGAGGGCTGTCCGAGGAGTTCATCTATGTGTATGTGCTTTCCGAGGAGGGATGTCCATTCATCACCTATGCCCGTGTGTATGTGCCAAGCCAAGTGCATCCGAGGAGCCAAGGCGTGTGTCCGGTCGGACACCCTACGTCCGAGGAGAAGCGTCCGAGTAGATGACCTTTGCGCCAGGGGATGCATACCCTGCGTCCGAGGAGTGACAAAGGCCTGGTCTGAGTGGACCGTGCCTATCTGCATGCGTCCCAGCCAAGCACATTCTAGGAGCCCAGCGCCAACACCCGTGTGTGTTCAATCGGACATCGAGTGTCCGAGGAGGTGTGTGTCTTGTGTCCGAGGAGAGACGTGGGTTTGGTCCGAGCGGACCATGCTTGGCATGGTGCCCAGCCGTGTGTGTCCACGTCGAGCCCGAGGGAGCCCAATGCATGTGTCCGGTCGGATGCTTCTTGGTCCGAGGAGTTTATATGTGGTCCAATCGGACCACATGTATACAAAGAAGAAAAAAAAAACAGTGGTCGATCGGCCATGTCTTTTACCATACCCCATTTTTCATACCCAAATTCCACTATTTTCCTTGAGCCGAAAACAAGACCCAATCTGAAAAAGCAAAGTCCTAAATTCCCTAACACAAACATGTTTCCTCATCCAAAGCACACAATCACAAGATCAAAATAGAGAAATTGAAAAGTTTTTCAATGTTCTTGAAACCACCTATGCCCTCAAAAACCCAAAAACCCATAATCATGATTTAGGTTAAATTGACCTATTTTTCTTGAAATTCTCATGAAATTGAAGCTAATTTTGGGTTACCCATAGTACAAACATCATCAAAACAGCCACCAAACACATTATATCTCTAAGATTCATGGGCAAATTCAATGAAAAATCCCCTATAGAGTTTCGGTCACTACATGTATTTTTCATGGATTTTTTGAAAAAATAACAACAATATGAGAGCATGGAGGAGAAGACTTACCCAACTTTGGAGAACCCTTGATTTTCTTGGAGATTGCTTGAAGGAATGAAGAGTTTCACCTTGGAGTCCCTTGAAGTTTCGGCCAAGAGAAGGAGAAGCCAAGAGGTTTCGGCCAAGAGAGAAAAAAGAAGAGGAAGGGTTTTTGAAATTTGATTTTCTTGTGTAAGTGGGAATGTGTAAGTGTAGGGATTATTTAAAGAAAAAAAGTGGGAGTTACCACTTATTTTTGGACCCTTGGAATTCCTAGGCTATTTTTTCTCCCCATGATCATGAGCAGTTATTTGCAGTGATCGTGGTCTGTGGAGCTGTGGTCTGCTGCATGGCGGGAAGATGAACAGTTATTTTTTTTATAATGCCGTCAGCTGCGGAGAAAAAAGTTTATTATGTGAGGTATCATATAATAAACTTGGGGGGCAAATGTTATCCCCAAAATTTGAAAATGATGATGTGGCAATAGAAATGACAAGTGGCAAGGAATGGTTAGGTGTAATGACTCACTACTCTAGACTTTTGGACCATTAATGAAACTATACATACAAATCCTTAATAAAACTTACATTTGCGAAAATACCATAACTTTATTGGAAACTTGTAGAAATAAGAGTTTACTTTCATAAAATAAGTAGGATATGGGATCCCATTGTCTTAAAAACAAAACATAATTAAAAAAAAAAAAGGAGTTACATAGAAAGTGCGGAAAAATACATGTAAAACCATAAATAAAAGACTACATCCTCGAAATCGAACTCTCGACTCCTTGAATCCATTCACCACCGATACACATTCCCCAAGCATCCACGAACCTTACCGCCACTAAAGCTACTTTCCTGCACATATAAACAAAAAGGAATGAGCCTAATGCCCAGCAAGGAAAATCTAACACATAGTTCATATACATAAATTTCATAAGAAACATAAAGACATAACATAACACTTTATCATACACATACTATAATGACCATTATTACTTGGGGTCCCATAGACTAAACAAGTCATATGCCCATTAGATTAGTGGGGTCCTACTAGCTAAGTAGGTCATATGCCCATAATCTATTTGGGGCTTGTTAGTCAAATGGGTCATATGCCCAAGCCTACAAACATACATATTTCATAACATATTTTATAACATATTTCATAGCATAAAACATAAGATAACATAAGCATATAACATATAGATTCTATCATATTTTCCTTACCAAAGTTACCGGGATAAGAGGATAGCGTTGGGACTTTTGGAACATTCCTAATAACCATTAAGAAAAGGTGAGTCTATAGAAGAAAAAGAGAAATGAAAGGAAGGGAAGGACTAAACCTTTGAGAAACATACTTACCAAAACCTTTTTGCTCAAGAACTTAGATTTCCTAACCAAAATAAAAATTAAGGTTAGAGGCTGAGTAGAAGACTATGAGAACTTAAAAGAACAAGTACAGAAATGAACTAGAGTTTTGGGTTACCTTGAAGACTTGTAAGACCAATCTACACCTCAAACCGAAATACTATAAAACCTTACTTCCCAAAGTGTTTGATAAGCTTACGATGATCAAGCTTATGATTCCCCAACCCAGGTGTTTACACTCTCACACTCACTTAGCACTTGCAGCCTTTGAACTTAGAGCAAAAGATGAATAATGGCTGGGTACTAGGTCCTATTTATAGAGTTTAGGAATGAAAGGATCTTAATTTTACTTGAATAAAAATAATAGCTTTTTAGGTGAAAATAATTTGAATTGCTGTTGAGCAGAGGCTGAAGACTCGTTCAAAAAGGTGCTGGACTTATCAAGAGGTTGAATGGCTGAATGGAAAATGATTTCAAAATGTTTCAAAATATACTGAAGGAGGCGATATATCGCCCCCTGTAGGCGATATATCGCCTGGGCCAGTATGCCCGAGGCTGTCGTGCATCGTCTCGTGTTTTCTGTATCTACATGCTACGATATATCGCCCCCTAGATATATCGGCACACGCTGATTATTTAAACACGAAATTACACATTTTTAGCTAAGTTTGAATGGAGTAAACAGCCATGATTAAGCCCTCAATGTATTCAAAGCTGCTGACTGACCTTATAGCATTCAAACTTTTACCCTTATTAAATTAAATCCTCAAAATACTTAATCCTTAATCATCCATACATAACATGTGCTTAAAATCCTATTGGTCCTTATCTAAACCTTATAGTATAATAAATATTATCCTTAATATCAGTCATATAATCAAACCTTAGGTCAGCATTAATATTCTTAAACTATAGGTTAAACTTAGAAAATCTACAAGTACTACTATGAGTGTCCAAATAATTCTCGGTCTGAACCAAAAATCCACAGTTACAAAGATAATGCTATAAATACTATAATACTACTATCTATCTTAGCTAAGTAAAGTTCTTGGACTCTACATTAGGTTACCTCTCTTAGGAGTAGCCCAGTGCATCAATGAAGAGTTTTGACTGCTTGAGAGGTGTCATGACCGACCAGTCAAGTTGTTGCATCCGACCAGTCAAGTTGATGCATCCGACCAGTAATGACCTTGCTGCCCAGGAATGACTTTGCTGCCCAGGAATGACCTTGCTGCCCAGGAATGACTTTGCATCCGACCAGTCGTGACCTTGCTGCCCAGGAATGAACTTGGCCGATCGGTCATACACATGTCCGACCAGCTAGGTGCATGTCCGATCAGCCAAGTGCATGTCCTACCAGCTAAGTGCATGTCCTACCAGCCAAGTGCATGTCCTACCAGCTAAGTGCATGACTGCCCGGTCAAGTGCATGACTGCCCAGTAGAGGTATGGCCGACTAGAAGGTGATTTTCATCAACCAGGTAGAACAGACTATGTCAAGATTCCCAGAAACGGCTTCAACAAGAATCGGTCTTGGCATACGCGGGAATCTCTCATTCTTCCCACAAATTGGGTGTTCTGTTACATTTTGAATATTTTTGTAATTTAAATATAATAAGAATAATAAAATATCCCGATCATAGGGGATATCGGATGTATGATCCTAAGCCTATAAATATATGGATTATGGGATCAGAAAAGGACTTTGGGAAATTTGGAGTTTTGATCTGAATTTTCTAGAGAGAGAGTGCTTTTTCTTGAGAGAACTCTTTTGTATTATGAGAATTTACACTGAAGAAACTCAGTTGACACAGGTTCATCTGATCTTGAGTGTAGATAAATAATCATATCTCTAAGTGGATTAGGCTATTACCAACATATTGGGGTTGAACCACTATAAAAATTGCATGTGTTATTTACTTTCTGTTTAAAATTGTCTGTGTCGTTTAATTTCTCTTGAAGGCTTTATCGTTTTTGACGTTCTCACGTCATTGGCCAAAAACGCGATCAACACCTTCACTTGTCAAATCTTTGTCTCCACTCAGGTAAAGTTCCGATGTTTTTTTTTATTTGCACAATGCTTGGATACAAAAATGGTCTCTGTGGGCATATACATAATGTGGTGCATGAAAACACCAAACAAGAAACCATAAAACTTAACAAGAACAAAGATAATGGCAGCCAAATCAGAGAACACAAATGAACACAGCACAACAATTACGTGGTTCAGCACAATGATTGTGCCTACATCCACGGGAGAGAATAGCCAGTTGGCTCTGATATTATTAATGAAGCTTTAAGTACAGATTACACAAGATAACAAATTTAGCCTTAGATCAACAATGGTGTCATGCACCGAAAACAAAACAGTAGACAGAAAATAAAAGAAAGGTTTAGAACTTAGGTTCTCTCCTCTAAACTTTCTTCCCTTCTAATCTCCTCTGAATTCTCTTCTCTTCTAATCTCCTCTGAATTCTCTTCTCTTCTAGTCTCTTGCTGTAAAATTCTTCTCTATACTAGAAATGATTTTAGCCTTCCTTTTATAACTAAGTAATGCTGACTTGGATCAAACAGTAAGAAACGATTTAAACTACCAGATAATAGAACTTTAAGTGAGTTGAACCCAACAAATTCCACCTGGTTTAGATCACTTAAAGAATCTGATTGAACAACTAGAAACTGAGCTGACTATTCTCTAATTCCAATGAATAAGTCTCAGTAAGAGACTTAACAATTTTCAACACATAGCAAGTTTAGACAATGTCTAAACTTTTCTGTAGTGACACTTTTAGTAAAGATATCAGCTGGATTGTCATGAGTGCTAATTTTCTTGACAAAAACTTGTTTAGACTGAATGATATCTCTAATAAAATGTAGTTTGATGTCTATGTGTTTAGACCTCTCATGAAACATAGGATTCTTCATTAGATGTAGGGCACTCTGATTATCACAATGAACTGTGATATCATCTGATTTAAATCCTAGTTCTTCAGTTAATCCTTTGGGCCAAATTGTCTCTTTGATAGCTTCTGTAGCTGCCATATATTCAGCCTCAGTAGATGACAGTGCAACAACCTTTTGTAAGTTCGATTTCCAGCTAAGACAACTTCCAAGAGCTGTGAAGACATAACCTGTTAGAGACCTTCGAGTGTCAATGTTTCCAGCAAAATCTGAGTCAACAAAACCTATTACTTCTTCATTAAATTGACTTTCATTTCTGAACACTAAGCCTGTATTCAATGTTCCCTTAATGTATCTCATAACCCATTTGACAGTATCGCAATGCTCAGCTCCTGGATTGGCAATGTATCGGCTAACAACACTCATAGAGTGTGCCAAATCTGGTCTTGTGCAAACCATAGAGTACATTAAGCTACCAACACAGCTAGCATAGGGAACCTTGTTCGTGTACTCTCTCTCAGCATCTGTATTTGGTGATTGTTTCATTGACAGCTTGAAGTGTTGGGCAATGGGTGTAGAGACAGCTTTGGAATTGATCATTCCAAACTTCTCTAAACTTTCTGTAAGTACCCTCTTTGAGACAAGGTAATGACATGTGGTTGAGGACTTTTAATGTCAATACCAAGAATTTTCTTGGCTGTCCCGAGATCCTTCATCTCAAATTTCTGCTTAAGCTTTTCTTTAAGCTTATTAATTCATGTTCTTTCCTTTCCAATAATCAAGATATCGTCAACATATAACAGTAAGTAAATCTGATTATTGGAATATATACATGGATCAAATTTACTCTTCTCATAACCAATCTCAGTCATATAATCATCAAATTTAAGATTCCACTGTCTTGGGGCTTGTCTAAGTCCATAAAGAGATTTCTTAAGTAAGCATACCTTATTTGGGTCTTTACTTTCAAATCCCTCGGGTTGATGCATGTGTATTTCTTCATCTAGACTTCCATTTAGGAACGTTGTTCTAACATCCATTTGGTCCACCTCTAGATTGTACTTTGCAGTCTTTGACATCATTATTCTAATTGAAGTTTGCTTGACCATTGGTGAGAATATCTCATTGAAATCTATGCCTTCTTGCTGTGTGAAACCCTTAGCTACTAATCTTGCTTTGAACCTTGTATTTTCAACTCCTGGAATGCCCTCATTTTTCTTGAAAATCCACTTGCAGCCTACAAGCCTTTTCTTTTCTGGTTTGTCTACTAACACCCAGGTGTTGTTCTTTTGCAAGAACAACATTTCTTCTTGTATGGCTTTAAGCCATTCTGCAGCATCTTTACTGTTAGTAGCTTCATGATATGTTGCTTGTTCTGCATTATCAATCTCTTCAGCAACAGACAGAGCAAAAGCAATAAATTCAGCATAGCCAAGTCAATCTGGAGGTCTTGTCTCTCTTCTTTCTCTATCTCGAGCTAGTTGGTATGACCTTACATCTTTATGTGTAGTGTCCATTTCATCTGTATTGTCTTCATCAGTTTTATCCCTAAGTTGTTGGCCCACCTCAAACTGTACACTGTCAGATTTTTTAGATTTACAAGCTGTCACTTGAGGCTTTGGTTTCATAGCCATTTCATTCTCTCTAAACACCACATCTCGACTGATAATACACTTCTTGTGCCCTGGTTCTAAGCACCATAGCTTGTAGCCTTTGACACCATCATGATAGCCTAAGAACATGAACTTAAGTGATCTTGAATCAAGTTTGTCTTGTTTGATATGCACATAGGCTATGCAACCAAATACCTTCAAGTGATCAAACTTTGGTGGCTGTCCTGTCCACAATTCTTGAGGGGTTTTGAAATTATTGGCAACTGAGGGGCATCTGTTTATAAGATAGCATGCTGTTTTCAAGGCTTCTCCCCATAAATGTTTCTCTAAACATGCACTCTTCATCATACACCTAACCCTTTCAAGTAGTGTCATGTTCATGTGCTCTGCCAACCCATTCTGTTGAGGTGTTCTTGCCACTGTAAGATGTCTTCTTATCCCTTCTTTGTTGCAGAATTCTTTGAATTCATTTGAGCAATATTCAAGGCTATTATCTATCCTCAGCACTTTGATTCTCTTACCAGTTTGGTTTTCAATTAGTTTCTTCCAATTAACAAAGGTTTCAAAAGCTTGATCCTTAATTTTCAACAAGAAAACCCATACCTTTCTACTATAGTCATCAATGATGCTCATGAAGTAGGTTGCTCCACCTAAAGTTTGAACTCTTGAAGCACCCCAGAGATCCGAGTGTATGTATGCAAGCTTCTCAGTAGTTGTGTGCTCACCCTTACTAAATTTGACTTGGCTACTCTTACCATAAACACACTCTTCACAGAACTCAAGTTTGTCTTTCAAACCTCGCTTGAATAGTCCCTGTTTATTGAGCTCATGCATACCTCTTTCACTCACATGTCCTCACCTCAGGTGCCACAATCTGGTTGTTTCTTCTAAGTTGTTGCTGATGACAGTAGCAACATTTCCAGTTACAGTTTTCCCATCCAAGAAATACAAGCCATTTGTCAATTTACCTTTCATAACCACCAATGAGCCCTTTGTAATTTTCAAAATTCCATTATCAATTTTAACTGTAAATCCATTCTCATCGAACATACCAATTGATAACAGATTTCTCTTTAACTCTCGAACATATCTCACATTCTGTATTGTTCTTGAAATGCCATCATGCATTTTTACCATTATTAATCCAATTCCTTTGACTTCACAAGCTTTATTGTTCCCAAGCAACACAGTTCCACCATGTTCTTCTATTATGGAGCTGAAAAAATATTTGCTTGGACTCATATGAAATGAGCAACCTGAATCCAAGATCCATTCTCCACCTGAAACAGAATTTGAAACCACAAGCACATCTGCAGAATCATAACCATCAGTAGCTACACTTGCCTCACCATTATTTATGTTCTTGTGATTACCTTCCCTTTTCAATTTAGCCTTCAAAGCCAAACATTCATCTCTGAAATGGCCTTCCTTTTTGCAATAATATCATTGTTTTCCTGTTGCATTGTTTCTTGTCTTTGATTTGGATCTGTGATAAATTTGGCCTCGAGAGAATTTTCTTCCTCTATACTCTTTCTTTTCTGACCTTCCTCTTACAAACAACCCTTCTCCACCTGTTTCACTTCTGTCATCTCCTTGTTTCTGTATCTCCTTAGAACTTAAAGCAGACTTGACTTCGGACACGGTCAAGGTGTCTTTGCCATAAATAATTGTATCCACAAAGTGTTCATGCATCTTTGGTAATGAACTTAAGAGGATTATAGCCTGATCTTCTTCATCAAATTTGACCCCAAGATTGTTCAAATCAAGTATAATTCTGTTGAAATCATCCAAATGCTTCGTTAGTTCTTTAGATTCATCCATCCGAAGAATGTATAATTTATTCTTAAGATACAATTTATTTGCTAAGGATTTCTTCATGTAGATTGAACTCAGTTTGTTCCATAATCCAATAGTCATATCTTCATTAGACACTTCCCTCAAAACTTTATCTCCAAGACTCAAAAGGATGGCACTATGAGCCTTTGATTTGGTGTCCTTCTTAACCTTATCATCTTTTACATCCTTTAATAAATCTGCATCTATAGCTTCAGATATGCCTTGATGCACTAAGAGTGCTTTCATCTTGATTCTCCACAAGCTAAAGTCATTTGCTCCAGTGAATTTGTCCACCTCGAACTTGGCTGTCCCCATTTCTTGGTCAGTTCTTGAACCCCAAACCGGTTTCTTGAATCAACTTAATACAACATGTGCTCTTGACACCAATTGTGGTGCCTGAAAACACCAAACAAGAAACCATAAAACTTAACAAGAACAAAGATAATGGCAGCCAAAACAGAGAATACAAATGAACACAACACAATAATTACGTGGTTCAGCACAATGATTGTGCCTACATCCACGGGAGAGAATAGCCAGTTGGCTCTGATCTTTATTAATGAAGCTTTAAGTACAGATTACACAAGATAACAAATTTAGCCTTAGATCAACAATGGTGTCATGCACCGAAAACAAAACAGTAGACAGAAAATAGAAGAAAGGTTTAGAACTTAGGTTCTCTCCTCTGAACTTTCTTCTCTTCTAATCCCCTCTGAATTCTCTTCTCTTCTAATCTCTTGCTATAAAATTCTTCTCTATACTAGAAATGATTTCAGCTTTCCTTTTATAACTAAGTAATGCTGACTTGGACCAAACAGTAAGAAACGGTTTTAACTACCAGATAATAGAACATTTAGTGAGTTGAACCCAACACATAATTGTAACTCCCATTTCTTTTTACAAATTATAACAATTATGAAAGATAAGAGAAGATGTTTTTATTCATACTTTTAAGTGCATTACAATGCTAACCGAAGGCTAGAGCTATTAAGTAAAGTGGAAAAATAACTAATGAATATGCAACTATAACATTCATGGGCATTTCATTAGTATAATACCCATAGAATGATGCTAAATACAAGAAAACAATCACTAAAGTTATGAAAAATAAAGAGAAATTCATGATTTGATGATGAATTTTTATAGAAGGTTAAGAGGTGAAGAATTTGTGCAAATAAATGGTTGAAGGAACAAGTATGTATAGGACAAAAACTAGCCGTTTATGACCGTTGGTGAATAGTGATCATGACCGTTGGGGGTATAGTTGTTTTCTATTATGGGATTTTAACAATTCTAAGTTGTTGAAGTAACCAACAGGTAGGAATAATTAATTTATGGGTGTTAGAGAAACTTTTTCAGAAAAGTTTGTGAGTCAAAAATGCTGGACTAAGTAATATAAGAAGATTGGGAAATTTTTATTTTTTTTACTATTCACTAGGTACTATTCATAGTGGGTCCCACAGTGGGGTCCGCAAGGGTCCCACAGTAGGGTCCACCCCATGGGTTCCACATGTTGACGCAGTAGTGACACATTGATGACTTAAGCAAATTACTATGCTTGATATTTTGAATAT
This sequence comes from Humulus lupulus, assembly GCF_963169125.1. NCBI lineage: Eukaryota > Viridiplantae > Streptophyta > Magnoliopsida > Rosales > Cannabaceae > Humulus > Humulus lupulus. Next base: position 19,181,460 of record NC_084793.1, read on the forward strand.
GGTATTATTCCACTATGCTTATTATTTTTAATATTTTATTAGAATAGTATCCCAAGTTTTTCCTATAAATAGCCCTTCCAAAACTCATCTTGAAATCACAAAAACCTCACTTTTCCTTTCTCTTACTATACCTAAAAATCTTCTTAACATCCTTCTAAAGTTCTAAACCTCGGAGATCTAGGCGAAGTTCTGTCCGTAACGCTAGCCTACGAAAACCTTTTAGGTAAGCTCTTCCCGAGCCTTTCTTTTCAGTTATTTAGTTATTATATATGTATAGATTATTTTACTATGCTGTTATAATGCCAAAAGTTATATATAGATTATTTTACTATGCCGTTATAATGCAAAAATTTATATATAGATTAATTTACTATGCCGTTATAATGCCAAAATTTATATATAGATTATTTTACTATGCCGTTATAATGCCAAAATTTATATATAGATTATTTTACTATGACGTTATAATGCCAAAAGTTATATATAGATTATTTTACTATGCCGTTATAATACAAAAAAATTTATATATAGATTATTTTAATATAATGCCAAATTTATATATGGATTATGTTACCATGCCATTATAATGCCAAAATTTATATAGATTACTTTACTATGCCATTAAAATGCTAAAATTTATATATGGATTATTTTACCATGTCGTCATATTTTAAAAATACCAAAATTGAAATATAAACTATTTTTTTTATGTATCTTTATAATACTAAACTGATATAGGCTATGGTCACACTTTGGACTATTTGGACTTTTATTATATGACCTTATTCCCTATTATTATGGACTGATACTATGACCTGGACATTTCCGTATGACCATGACCATGACCACGACTTTTAGACCAGGATCTTGCCATGGACAATTATAGTATGACCATATGCCTGGACATAAAATAAACAATAAAATAAGAAGAAAAGAAAAATAGAATAACAACAATTATAAACTAAAATTACATCATGTAGATTTTATGTAAGTTAATAGTTTGTGTTTTTACCAGGAAGCTAACAATTTCGATTGTTTTATCAAGACACAAGGTAAGTAGAATCCTCATCTACAATACAAGTATTTTATGTGTCTTATGTGCATTTATATGCTTTATATGTTAATCTGTCATATTGTTCTTATGCATAAGTTATTTTCAAGAATGTTATATTATGCATAAGCACGCTTAATGTTCACAGACAAATTATTGAAAACGTTAAAGTAGAGGTGCTGCTTGGGAGACCTAAGTCCCAAAAATGTAAGGAGGGAGATGTACGTCCCTATATGATGAATGTTTATGAGGGAAATTCCCTATTATCATGTTTATGTTCAGGTGGGAATCTGATTCCCTATGTAATGCCGGCAGCAGCATCCTCTAGGGCCCAAAAGAAAGGAAAGTGAAAGAAAGAAAGAGAATACATAGCATGTTGCACGTTTATTTTAATGCATATGAGGTAGTTATTCTGCTTACTGAGCCTTAGCTCATCAGTTAATGTTTTGTATTGTAGGTAAGAGGCCCCAAATATAAATCGTTGATGAGTATACGTGGAGCCAACATGACTGTACATATGGGGCTGACCTGAAGGGAGTGGAGTTCTGCTATGCTATTTTATAAATAAACAAGAAACTTGGTTTTCTTATATTTCATTAAAAGTATTTTGTGAACTTTATCATTTACTTAAAGCTTTAAAAGTATTTCATGAACTTTGTAATTTACATAAAGCTTTTCAATTTATCAGTTGGATACATTTTCATTTCTACGTTAAGGTGTAGTAACGCCACGAAAATGATTTATAAAAGTATTAAGATTTGTATGTAAGATAAAGTTTTTATTTAGTTGTGAGTATTGTGTGGTTTAAGGTTATAAACATTATTTATGTATTGTTTAATAAAGTTTTTGTAAATTCAGAATTTTAGTATTGTCGTATTTAGGTTAAAATTTGTTTTTACACTATATATGTATGTTAAGAAAGGAGGTCGTTACAATAATGGTCTATATGTTTGTTTAATTTTTCTTGGATTTGAAACTTTGTCTCGTTCGTTGACTGACTTGGGTCGGTCCCTTTCATTTCTCAATTTTGATATATAATTAAGCTTTAGTACTTTAATATGGTATGGTTCACCATTTGTTATTGATTCAGTTATGGTATTTGTAAGATCTATTGAGATTGACTTTATACACCATTTGTATATTTGACCTAATTTTTTGAGGCTGATTATGTGATGGTACACCATCTCTTATGAGATATTAAGATTAAGTGTTTTGTGTGTATTGTTTACATTCCATGAAGAAATGTACACAACCCAAAGCCCCAAATCTGATATGAGTAAGTGTTTTGAGGCTTCCATGGATGAATTGATATTTATTTTTATATATGAGTTGTGCTCAAATTTTGAGTTGAATATGGAGTTGTTTTGGTGATGTTTTATCAAGTTATGTTGTCAAGTTATAGTTTTGCTTTGTAACTCGTTTTAGAGTTGTACTTTTTGCTTCTCTTACCAAATTTCTTTATAATTTTATTTGTACTAAGTGAAAACAACAATGTACAATGCATACTTATTTAATTTTATTTAAAAAATTATTAATTATTTTATAATTATTATATAAATTTTAGATAAATAAAAAATATTATATATAAAAGAATAACATAAGTATATTAAATGAAAAATTAAACCAAAATATTATTTATGATTTTTTTTAAAGATAATAATAATATGATAACATTTTAGATCACAAACCACTCTATTTAAGATACAAAACATTCACGATATTATTCAAATCACACCTCAATTATTGGAGAAAAAACTTTTTTATTCTTGATAGAAGATAAATGTTATCATAACTTCTTATTTAGTTACACATTCATACTATTTGTACACACACGCTACTTATATATAAAGTATTTATTATGTATTATATATTATTGTAATAATAATATTTTATAACATGTGAATTTATATTAATATAATTACTAAATATTTATTCTAGCAAAAATTTATAAAAAATAGGATTATATATTATATGACATGTTATATATTATTATAATAATAGTATTTTATAACATTTGAATTTATATTGATATAATTATTAAATATCTAGTCTTATATTATATATTATTATAATAATGATATTTTATAATATTTGAATTTATATTAGTATAATTAATAAATATCTAATAAGATTTTATAATATTTGAATTTATATTAATATAAATATTTATTTTTAGCTAGTTTTGAAAATATATTTCGTTAAATATTTAGAATATTCCGTTAAAGTTAACAAAAGAAATCGTTAAAACTAAGAATTTTTGTTATTTACACATTTTTTTTATATACTAGATACAAGTAACGTGCAATGCACGTTTGCTTAGTTTAATTTATAGAATTTATTAATTAAATTTATTAAATTTGTATCATTGTCTTATAAATTTCAAATAAATAAACAATATTATATATAAAATAATAACATAAACATATTAAATAAAAAATTATACCAAAACATTGTTTATGAATTTTTTAAATATATATATATAATATGATAACTTTTTTAAACATAAATAATAATTTTTTAATAAAAATTAAGATCATATAATATATATTATTATAATAATGATATTTTATAATATTTAAATTTATATTGATATAAGTATTAAATATTTAATATTTTATTTGAATATTATTATAATAATAATAATATTTTATAATATTTGAATTCATATTAATATAGTTATTAAAAAATTAGGATTATATATCATTATCATAATAATATTTTATAACATTTAAATTTATATTAATATAATTATTAAATATCTAGTCTTGTATTATATGTTATTATTATAATAATGATATTTTGTAACATTTGAATTTGAATTATATTAATATAATTGATAAATATCTATTTTTAAGTTAGTTTGAAAGGTATATTCTGTTAAATATTTAGAATATTCCATTAAAGTTAACAAAACAAACCATTAAAACCAAAAAAATTCGTTATCTGCATATTTTTTATATAGAAGAGATATTAGGTGATTTATGTGACTCCTTAGATGTACTCTACACATGAGATCTAGAGAGTTTTGATAGAGAGAAGGTATAGAATAGTTTTCAGGTTTAGAGAAAACTATCGTTTTTTTAGAGATAGTCTGATTATGCATTCTGAATATCACGTATATCAGATTTATAAAGATATTTAATCTAATAAAATAATATTTATTTAATTCAAATTAAAATTGATTAGATATTTTCATCTAATTATCTATTTAAATCATATTTAAAAAGAATAATTAAATAACATATTATTCAAATTTATTTGAAATTCAAAATTCAAATCTCAGAGATAAAAAAATTGTGATGCATGTCGCCCAGCCCTATTAGGGTTGCCCTAATTTTCTTATTTGTTTATTTAATCAACTTTTAAGACAAGATATTTATTCCAACATAAATATCGGTTAATTCAAAAATAACTTTATCTTAAAATATCAGTTATAAATTAAATAAATAAATATCATATTATAAATAAGATATTTATTATTTTCTCTCTTTATATTAATTCAAATAAGATTAATATTAATTTTGACCTACAATTTTTCAAAATAAAAAATATATAGTTAAATAATTAATTAATTCACAATTAACCCATTACCTATAATTATCAAATAATTATTTCCTTGCCATGGAAAATTAATTCCTTTGCAATTTAGTCCCTTCTTTTAACAAAACTTTCTTTTGACATCCTTACCCTTGACAGTGTTAGACAGAGGTGATCTGGGGATCATGGACCTATAATACGAAGTTCCAATAAAACAGATTATTAATTAAACTCTTTAATCTAATAATCTTATTTATTAATTCCATGATTACTCCACTATAAATATCAAATTGCACTCTAAGTATTTATAGAATTATATTTACAGAGTTTTCTCTAGTAGTCCATTGATATAATCAATATATGCAGTTCTGTCCTCCATTATTGATTCGTTAATTAGAGTTGATCAAAATTACCGTTTTACCCGTCTAATTACCTCTTGATCCTTAAGTACCATTAATTCACTAGCGAATAATTAATTTATAATCTAATTATAGATTTGAGCTCAATAACTACTCAATTCCAGAATCAACCCTTAAGGGAACCAATATTCGATCCGTTAGGAAAGCATGGATTCCAATACTGTAATTCATGTTCCCAGAGCCATCCATGGTATTGAATCTCCAAAACAAAAGTCATTAGCCTCATTATTCTAAGAGACCTTAATGAGTGAATCAAAAGATCCAATAAACATAAACAGGAGTTCATGAATACTCAAGATTTATACTGATCTATAAATGATCTTCTATTATGATAAGAATTAAATCCTTACGTTAAACGACAAGTTTATAAAGATAATTAATTCTTATCGGTCCTGTCATATATAATCTCTATTATATACAACACCTTTACTAAGATGTATATCCACATCAGTAATCCAAATCTAGATTACTTGCATCTCGCATGCTTAGCAAACCGTACTAGTAACCATTCATTAAAGATTTCTTACTTTAATATGTTACTGACTATTTTATTCATTATATATGATCTTAATTCTCTCGTACTAATACAAGATCATATTCTCATGAATGAATAGAGAATTTTCTTGATATTATTATATAATTAATTCAAACAATAATTATAACATTCAAATATAATAAAATTGTACTTTTATTTAAACCCAATAAAATGTCTTTACATGCTTTTAGGGCATTAATCCTAACAATCTCTCACTTGCCCTCAAAGCAAGTGAGACATTTCCCTTAATCCCATATTGCGCATGTGACCCATGAACGACTTTGCAGGAAGTGTCTTGGTTAACAGGTCAGCCAGGTTCTATTCCGACGCTATCTTCATAATACTCACATCACCTCGATGTACAATCTCTCTTACCAGATGATACTTTCTTTCTATATTCTTCCCTCTCTTGTGGCTTCTTGGTTCTTTGGAATTAGCTATTGCTCCACTGTTGTCACAGTACAGGATTAGTGGCTTATCCATATTTGGAACAACTTCCAGATCAACCGCTATGTATTTGGCTTCCATGGTTGAATCAGCTATTGTAGATTGCTTAATGCTTCTCCAGACAACAGCTCCTCCACTAAGAGTGAACACTGAGCCAAATGTCGATTTTTGATTGTCTTTGTCTGATTGGAAATCATAATCATTGTATCCAGTAGAGTTTAGCTCACCCCCTGAATATACCAGCATATAGTTTCTCGTTCTCCTAAGATACTTGAGAATGTGCTTTATTGCAATCCAGTGTTCCAAACCAGGATTTGATTGATAACGACTTACAATCCCAACTGCATAACATATGTCGGGCCTTGTACACAACATAGCATACATCAAACTCCTAACTGCTGAAGCATAGGGATACTTTCTCGTATCCTCTTCCTTCTGAGGTGCTTGGGACATTGTTCCTTGGAGTGAGCAATTCCATGTTTGGTCGGTAATTGACCTTTCTTGGAATTCTCCATAGAGAATCTTTCAAGCACCTTATCTATATAATTAGCTTGAGAAAGTTCCAAGAGCTTGTTCTTCCTATCCATTATGATTTTGATTCCCAGAACATAGCTCACCTCGCCTAAATCTTTCATTTGGAACTTTTCAGCTAACCACTTCTCTACGTTTGACAATGTCTCTACATTGTTCCCAATGAGCAAAATATCATCAATGTAAAGAACTAAGAAAACCACCACTTTTCTTTTGATGTATTTATACACACATGCTTCGTCAACATTCTGTTTGAAGCCATATATTTTAATTGTTTCATCAAAAGTGATATTCCAAGATCTAGATGCTTAATTTAATCCATAAATGGATTTAAGAAACTTGCACACCTTTTGATCTTCCCCTTTCTTTATGAACCCTTCTGGTTGTACCATATAGATACTTTCATCAAGATAGTCATTCAGAAATGCTGTCTTGGTGTCCATTTGTCATATCTCATAATCATTGGCAACCGCTATGGATAAGAGGATACGAATGGATTTGAGCATGGCCACAAGAGAAAATGTTTCTTCATAATCAACACCTTCTCTCTAAGTGTAACATTTGGCTATAGGCCTCGCTTTGAAAGTCTCTACTTTCCCATCTACACATGTTTTCTTCTTGTATATCCACTTACACCCTATGGGCCTAACATCTTCAGGTAGATCCACAAGTTTTGAGACAGAATTGGAATACATCGATTCCATTTCTTGGTTCATGGCTTCTTGTCATTTTTTCATTTTAAAGATCATCCATTGCCTCTTTAAAGGTTAATGGATCGTCCTTGTCTGTATCAGAAACAAGGACATGTGCCTCGTGTTCGTAGCAAACAGGTTGTCTCACAATCCTCCCACTATGACGTTGCACCGGGGTTTCTTTTTCAAGAATCATGGTTTCCTTGGTTTGTCATTTATTATTTAATCATGAAGATGATTGTGATGGAATCTTATCAGTTGTGAGTTCCTCCAATACTACCTTTCTCCGAGGTTTATAGTTATTTATATAGTCATGTTCAAGGAAAGTCGCATTTGTGGATACAAATACCTTTTGATCCTTGGGACTATAGAAATAACCACCTCTTGTTTCTGGAGCGTAGCCAACAAAATTGCACACTTCCGACCTTAATTCAAGTTTCCTTGATTTAGGTCTAAGAACATGAACATGAGCAGGTAGCCTACAGATTGGCTTTGCCACCATCATTATCAGGAGTTCATGATGTGTTCCACATCTCAATGCTTCGAAAGTACGTCTCAGATACGACCCATGTATTGGGATATGAGGATCTGGAGCTACAGACAAATTTGTCGTATGAGGAGCGACCAGTTCAAATCCTAGACAGAAAGGATAAGGTTTTGAGGAACAAGACAATCCCTCTAGTTAAAGTCTTATGAAGGAATAGCAAGGTCGAGGAAGCGACCTGGGCACTAGAGTCGGATATGCGGGATCAATATCCCAAGTAATTCAGGTAAATTTCGAGGACAGAATTTTCAGTAGGAGGGGATAGTTATAACTTCCCAAAAATGCTAATAAGGATTAGTGCCTTGATTAGCGTGTCGGGAGGGCATAATTGGATATAGATGTGATTAGTTGATTAAATGTGTGACTACATGGAATGCATGATTTATATGATAATATGAGTATATCTATATGCATTTTTATGAGTATTAAATATGCATGTGGGCCCGTTCTTGTTTATAAGGGCATATTTGTAAATTTGTCCCGTTGGGGGCATAAATGTGATTATATGCGTGAATTGATTGAGACCACATTATTATGTGGATATATTTGTAGTTTACAGCTTGAGGTGATCCTAGTGAGCGGATTAGCGGAATATTCACAGCGGGGTTTAATACTCGGCTTGGGGTAAGCTTAGGGGTATTATGGGAACTTAGTGAATATTTGGGGATTTATCATGTAACGGGTAAGTATGTGGTAATTAGTTGAGCATGTCGGGATTAATTGGGAATTTGTAGGACGACTCAAGGAATTAGCGGGAAACAGGGCAAATGATTGTTTTGCTCTTAAGGGAAACAAAGGGGCTGAGTTATCTTTAGGGGCATTTTGGTCTTTTGGTCAAATGATATAGTCAAATTAAACTCTAGGAAATAACCAGAGCTTAGTGGAATATTTCTCAGCACTCTCTCTCTCTCTCTCTCATTCACGTTTTCTCTCTCCTTCTCTTGTGCCTTGAGAGCTTTGAAGCATTGGAAGAGAAAGCTTAGGGATTTAAGCTTGAGGATTGGAGAGTTAAAGCTAGGATTGATTGAGGTACAACTAGGGGGCAGAGTCTTCATCAAGGTAAGGTTTAGCTATGAATTATGGTAGAACTTTGTTGTTAGTTTAAGTGTTTGTAAGCTTCTAAGTTTCAAAGGGGATTTTGATAAATTATGGGTTCTTAAAAGGACTTTGGTTAGTATTTTAGGAGGTTGTGTTGCTCTGAATAGACTAGTAAGGTTCAATGGTTCAATTTTTGGATTTGGTGCATGTTGGATGAGATTTTGATGAACTAGGTTAGGAGAAATCATAGGAAAAGCCCAAGGATTTCTAGGTTCAAGGGGGTGCGCCACGACCCATTCATGGGCGTCGCGGCCATCGTGACCCCAAAAGCCCTGGGGGCTTGCTGTTTCATGAGTGCGTCGCAACCCTAAAGATGCAAGTCACGGCCCACATGCCTGTAGGACTTGGGGCTGGCGCCTCTGACTTGGGGACGTGTTGCGACCCTTAGGGCCAGATCGTGGCCCGCTTAGGCAACCTTAGCCAAAATAGGTTTTTGGGGTCGAGAACTTAGACCCAGGCGCTCGGGACAAATTCTACTACCGGTTTAGTAGAATTCAAGGTCTCAAAGGCTAGTATTTTATTCCAAAGCATTTAATTGGGATGGATTTTAATAGTTATCCATTTTTGCTTGTGACTAGGGTTACCGCTAAGGCTCAGAATTGAGGATCGTGCTCAAGACCGCTATACATCTTCAGCTCGAGATCCGAGGTAAGAAAACTGCACCCAAGTTGTGATTGGGGCTGAGATCCCATATAAATGAACATATGTGAGATTATAAATGTAATTGTAATTGGAAATATTTGGATAGGCAGGTTAGCTCGTGCTGCTCTCGATTGCGTGCTTCACAACTTGTATGTATGCTATGTTTGATGTGAAAGTCTGGCCAGGGGGCTGGAGCTGATGTTATGCGTACTGAACGCAGCTCGACCTAAGCTAGTCGAGATTAGCTAAATAACTTAAGGGCTCGGCCTTAGGGCACCGACACCTAGTTAATTGTTTTAGGATTGAGATATATGTTTGGATTAAACTATTATTATTGACTAACTTAGAACTGGCTATTCTAAAGTTTACTATGCACACTCTGTTGTTATCTATGCTTGTTGAATTTAGTTTTCTTGCTGAGCCTTGGCTCACGGTTGCTATGTGGTGCAGGTAAAGGCAAGGGAAAGCTAGACCAGCCATGAGTTGGAGAGCTTTGGGGGTGGTGTGTGTTAGGAAAAAATGTTTTGCCTCAATGCAAATTGATAATAATATTACAACTCTATGCAAAATATTACAATAGACAAGGATTGATTAATTAAAGTGTTACAACTCTATAACTGAAGATACAAATAAAAGGAGAAGGAGATGTAAGATGATAGAAATAGAAAGTACAACTCTATTACAAAAGGATACAAGTAAACTAGAAGTGCTTGAACAAAGGAAATAAAAGGATTACAACTCTTAAACAAAAGTACAAGTAAATAGAATAAGAAGAAAAGAAGAAAGAGCAATAGAAGAAAATAAGAACAAGAACCAAAACAATAAACTCTCACTCACACAACCAAAGTGAAGAGTGTTGGGGATCACCAACTTGAACAAGGTTTGAAACCTTTGTCCAAAAGCTTATTTCCCCCTAACTCAAGCACTAAGAGATCTCTCACAGATTATAGGAAATGCTTTCTGGAATAATCAAGCCTCAAGGTGTTTCTAGCCAAGTGCTCTAATGGATAGAAAATGTTGTGTCTTAAAAGTGAGCTATAGGCTCCTATTTATAGAGTTTAGAGACACCCTTTGAATTTCAAATTCCACCAACCCCCATGGCTGTTACCAATGTTTAATTGGATTAATATGGAATTAAAAATGAGATTTGGGAGTTATTTGGGTTTTTTGAGCCGTTCAACAAAGATTGAAAAAACTGAAAAATTGGTCAGTTTTGGCCTGTGGCCGTGGCCAGAGACATTGGTGGCTGCGGCCACTGGTCTCTGTCTCATAGGCCGCGGCCACTGAATGTTGGTGGCCGCATCCACCGACCAATTTCAGCACAAAAAATGTGCTGTTTTTCCAAACGGTTCCAAACCCTCCCAAATGATTTTGTAACTCCCAAAACACATTATTGGGGTTAAAATCATATCTCTAACAGCCATATCACATATGGCTTTATGAAATTCATCTCAATATTGTGTAACAACAATTTTACACAATAAAGGGTAATATTTGGAAGTTACAAATTTGTAACACCAAATATGTTACATTATTTGGATATATCTAAATATTGTAACTCTCTATTATATGTTACAATATGTGACACGCTTTTTCACATTTATTTAATCTAAAACATTATATTATAATATAATATAATATTACATTATACTATAAAATAATATAACAGTGTGTACATCGGCAGCTGCTTGACCGCCATGGCCGAGGAATTTACAGGGACGAGAGCCAAAATTTGTAAATTGGCTACAGTTGTATTTACTTTTGAGGGTTGTAACCGCCATGTAAACATTGTTTTTGGGATCCCATGTATCAAACTCTTATTTTAATAAAATTCAACCATTTTATGATTAAAATATTTTAACTCTAACATGTCAGTTGACTTTAGAAACACATTTATGTTCAAACGACATGATTAGCAAGTCCTGCACTATTTTAAACACCAGTGTAACGGTCTTGGTTACCCAGGGTGTTACACCATATCTTGAGTAATCTTCATTAAATGTAACGAAATACTCATACCCACCTCATGCTTGTACATTGATTGGACCACAGACATCGTTGTGTACAAGCTCCAAAGGTTCTTTGGCTCTATTGCCTTTCGCTGAGAAATGACGTTCGGTCATTATTCCTTCTAGACAAGATCCATAAATCGGAAGAGTTCCAATTCTTAGTTCTCTGAAAGGTCCATCTTTTGTTAACCAGTTTATCCTATCTAGACCTATATGACCAAGTCTAAGATGCCAAAGATATGTGTTATCCTCGTTTGAAACTTTTTGTCTTTTGTTACCTTGCAGTTTTGCAACTTTAAATAATTCTGAATTATTGAGCGTTCATTCATTTGAGTTGAGCATATACAGTGTAATGCCCTAGTTACCCCAAGACCGTTATTGTGAGCTTTGAACCGTGCTTAACTCGCTAATCGAGTTCTTTGGTTATAAATGTGCATCTAGGTATTATTAATAGGTTAAGGTGGAAAACCAATCAAAAGGAAAGGATATATTTTATTTAAAACATAAAACTGTTCATGGGCCCATAAAAACGTTTACAAGTTATTTACAATACAAAATGGTCATTACAGTGTAAAAGTTACAACCTGCCTACCTAAGCGACAAAAATAGGGTTAACCCCCTAGTTCCTCCGAGAAACTCCTTGGCTGTGGTGGTCAAGCGGCCGCATCATTCACACATCACCACCTAAGCTCTCCACTCAAGGTTGGGTAAGCTTTTCTTACCTCTTACCTGCACCACATAGCACCCATGAGCCAAAGCCCAACAACAAAACTCATTACTGCATGTATTTAACATCAAATGATGATCATGATAATCATCCAGAACTTATAGCCCTAAACAGATGAGTGACAGATGTGTAAGTCACTAATGTGGGATTCCGCACCCTTCACAAATGAGTGACCGAGTCACTAGCTTAAACCAAATGAGTGACTAATGAGCGAGTCATTATTGTAAACCAAATGAGTGACCATGGAGTCACTAGTGTGGGTTCCGTACCCTTAGCCATGTGACGATGCAGTCACATGGGCCTTCTAGCCTGGCTCTGAGTGACTAGTCATGGAACTAGACAAGCGCTTTTAGTTTTTGTTGACCGCGTTTTTGGCCAACGACGTGTGAACGTCAAAAACGATAAAACCTTCAAGAGAAAATAAACGACACAGACGATTTTATAGTGGTTCAACTCCGATATGTTGGTAATAGCCTAATCCACTTAGAGTTGTGATTATAGATCTGCACTCAAGATCAAATGAACCTGAGTCAATTGAGTTTCTTCAGTGCAGATTACAAGAATACAAGAATACAAGTACTCTCTCTCTTTAGAAAATTCAGAATTTGAATCAAAAGTTCCAAAAGTCCCCTTTATGATGCCATAAGCCTTGTATTTATAGGCTTAGGATTGTACAGATGATATCCCCCATAATCGGGATATTTTATTATTCTCATTATATTTAAATTACACTAATATTCAAAATGTAACAATACACTAAATTTGTGGGATAAATTGAGAGATTCCCGTGTATGCCAAGACCAATTCTTGTTGAAGCCGTTTCTGGGAATCTTGATGTAGTCCTCCTCTATCTGGTCGACCCATATCTCGTTCAAGCTGGTAGAACATACCTTCATTGGGCAGTCACGCACTTGACTGGGCAGTCGTGCACTTGACTGGGCAGTCGTGCACTTGACTGGGCAGTCATGCACTTGGCTGGGTAGACATGCACTTGGCTGGGCAGACATGGTCATGACTGGTCGGACATGGTCATGACTGGGCAGACAAGGTCTTGCCTGGGTAGACAAGGTCATGCCTGGGCAGACAAGGTCATTCCTGAGCAGACAAGATCATTCCTGGGCAGACAAACACATGACTGGTCGGACAAGGTCATGCCTAGTCGGTCATGACACTTCTCAAGCCAGTCAAAATTCTTCATTGGTCTACCGGGTCACTCCTAAGCCAAATCACTTTATCACAACTCCGAGAAGCCAATATATTTATTGACTATTAATGTGTCGTTTACAAACCATGTACTGCCACTTGTCACCTCTATTGCCACGTCATCGATCTCCAATTTTTGGGGATAACAGTTTTCATTGAACTTGGGGTCGGTCCAGCATTAATGCTTATGATGAGTCATTCAATGCTGATGTCGATTAGATCTAATCTTTTCGGCTCTTCATTCATGACGCTTATGCCGCTTCTGACTCATAGGTCAATAACATAGGACTAGTGCTCAGTATTATTGTTGAACCTGACTAGTAAATCACAGCTTCACAGTCAGTTCTGACACCATTGCCGATTCTGACTAACAAGTCAGTGCCATTCCAAAGTAAGCAAGATTTTCTAAGAATTTGATATGCAATCAATGTCCACATTTAAACACTCAATGTGCCTCATGAATAACCATGCATGTCACATATGGGGTGCAGTTTTCTTACCTCTGGTTCAAGCGAGAAATAGTAAAAGAACGACCTTTGAGAACGATCGACTTTTTGATTCCTTAGCGGTTACCTAATCATAACCAATTATAACCTCCGTTAATGAAAATCAACAATAAAAGGGTCTTGACCTAAACCTCACTCCTGGGACCACGAATTGTACCCAAACGGTGAGTAGATTCGATCGCGAGCCTAAGGAATTGAAACCTCAAGCCCAAAACCCTTAAAAATGCCCTAAATAGGGATCTGGAAAAACATGGTAGCGCTACCCCCTAGCTCCCCAGCGCTCTTGGCAGAGGAAACAGGCGCCTGGCTAGCGCTGTAGCGCCCTCTGATGGGCGTTGTAGCGCTACAATTAGGGTTTTCAACCCTGGTTTTCCCCTCCTTCGACACCACCATTCCCAACCTGAATATCAAGCTTTCAAACCTCATTTTAAGTCCCCAAATGAACCCAAAAACCATCTACACATGTCCTAGGCATCATAACCCAAGTAACCCTAGCCAAAAACTCCCATCAATTCCCATTATCAACTCTAGAAAACCAAGCTGAAATACAATAGAAAAACAGAGCAAAGCTAGAGTTTTAATGGCTAGAAACTTACCTCAAGCTCAACTTAGAACCCTCTTCAATGGTGGAACACAATCCTAAACCCTCAAGATCCACTTCCCTAGCTTGAATCCTCAAAAGAAGCTCAAAAATCCAAAAGAAAAAGGAAGAGAAATGATGTACGGGAGAGAAGTTTTGATACTCTGTTTTGGCAAGCTTCTACAGCCTTCAATGGCTTATATAAATCTTAGGGTGAAAAGACCTTTTTGCCCCTAAGTCATTTAAAGTCTTCTAAAGGCTCCCAAGGGTAAAATCGTCATTTCCCGCCTATTTCGTTAATCATAATTAACACCCTCCAATTCCCGTTATTCTCAAAATTCTCAAATACCAATAAACCAAATCCTGTTACCCCTTAATTCCTGGCAACGTTCTAATCACCAAATTACCCCGAGACTCACCCCGAGCCTCGAACTTAATCTCGTTATGACCAAACCGCTAACTTGCACTCAAAGATCGTCTCATGCTGAATGGCTCGAACAAATCCACATTATAATGTGGCCTCATCAATAGTTCACCAACAAGCATGAAAATACACAGCTACGCCTTCAATAGGCCAAATTACCAAAATGCCCCTATAATTAAATGTGGACCCATATGCATGCATTTAACATCATATTATAATATAATTCACATAAACATGCATATATCATTTAATGGCATAATAAATCAATTATGGCCCTCCCGGACTACAAATCCAACCATTAAACCGCATTAGGGATTTTAGGGCATTACAACTATCCACTCCTTACAGAAATTTCATCCTCGAAATTTACCTGAACAGCTCGAGATGCTGACTCTACATATCTGGCTCCAGCTCCCAAGTCGCTTCCTCGACCTTGTTGTTCCTCCACAATACCTTAGCCAAAGGTATCGTTTTATTCTTGAGGACCTTGTCCTTTCTGTCAAGTATCTGAACTGGTTGTTCCTCATAGGAGAGATCTGCCTCAAGCTCCAGATCTTCATAACTCAAAACATGACCTGCAATAGCCCTGCCGACCTTTGGTGCTCAGCCTTGACCTATTGACACGTCAAGCACTTAGCCACATACTCTACTACATCTCTCTTCATCCCCAACCACCAATACAATGACCTCGCATCCTGATACATATTCGTGGTGCCTGGATGCAAAGAATAAGGTGTAGTGTGAGATTCATCTAGAATCTCCCATCTCATAGCAGTGTCTAACGGAACACATATCTGACCCTTGTACCTTAACAAGTCCATCTCAGACATTGTATAATATTTGGATACTCCAGGCAAAACATCCTCTCTAATCTTGATCAGTTGTGGGTCACCCAACTGACCCTCCTTGATTCTCTCCAACAGTGTAGACTGTAACGTAATATTGGCCAACTGGCCCACCAGTAACTCTATACCAGCTCTGGTTATATCCTCTGCTAACTCTCTGGCTATCAGCCTCACACTATAAATCTGCCCCAGATCCTTCTGGCTTAGAGCATCAGCTACCACGTTGGCTTTTCCTAGATGATACAGAATTCCACAATCATAATCTTCTACTAACTCCAACCAACACCTTTGTCTCATATTCAAGTCCTTTTGTGTGAAGAAGTATTTCAGGCTCTTGTGATCAGTGTAGATCTCACACTTCTCCCCATAAAGGTAATGCCTCCATACCTTTAAAGCAAAGACCACAACTGCCAACTCTAAATCATGAGTGGGATATCCTTGTTCATACTCCTTCAGCCGACGCGAAGCATAAGCAATTACCTTCCCTGACTGCATCAAAACACAGCCCAAACCCTGATGTGAAGCATCACACTAAATCACAAACTTTACTTGATCTGTTGGAAGACTCAGAACCAGAGTTGTAATCAACCTCTACTTCAGTTCCTGGAAGCTATTCTCGCACCTGTCTGACAACACAAACTTCTGATTCTTGCGTGTCAGCTCAGTCAATGAAGTAGCAATCTTAGATAACCCTTCCACAAAATGCCTGTAATAACCTGCCAATCCAAGGAAACTTCTAACCTCAGAAGCATTCTATGGCCTTGGCCAATCTTTCACTGCATCTATCTTTGCTGGATCTACCTTAATCCCCTCCTTACTAACAATGTGCCCAAGAAAAGATACATGAGATAACCAGAACTCACATTTCTTGAACTTTGCAAACAGTCTATGCTCAATCAGTCTCTGTAGAACCAACCTCAAATGTTGTTCATGCTCTGAATTTGACTGAGAATAAATCGGGATATCATCGATGAAGACGATCACAAACTGGTCCAGATAATCCTTGAACACTCTGTTCATCGATCCATAAAAGCAGATGGGGCATTATTCAATCCAAAAGACATGACTAAGAACTCATAATGCCCATACCTGGTGCGAAAAGCAGTCTTCGGTATGTCTCCCTCCTTGACCCTCTACTGATGATAACCAGAACGAAGGTCTATCTTTGAGAATACTTTTTTACCTTACAACTGATCAAACAGATCATCTATTCTTGGCAAAGGATACTTGTTCTTAATTGTTAGCTTATTCAGTTCTCTGTAATCAATACACATCCTTAGAGAACCATCCTTCTTCTTCACAAATAGAACTGGCACACCCCAAGGTGAGAAACTAGGTCTGATAAAACCGAAATCCAATAGCTCTTGTAATTGTACTTTCAATTCTTTCAACTCAACTGGGGCCATTCTGTAAGGTGCTCTAGACACTGGTTCCATCCCTGGTGCCATTTCTATCATGAACTCAATCTCTCTGTGTGGTGGCAGCCCTGGTAAATCTTCTGGAAACACATCCAGGAATTCACAGACTAGTCTGGTCTCACTAGCATAACTTGAGTGGTGTCAACCACACTGGCTAAGAATCCAATCCAACCTCCTCAATAGATCTCTAGCCCTTAAAACAGAAATAATAGGAATACGGGGTCCATGCATAGTGCCAACAAACACAAAAGTATCCTCACCTTCAGGCTCAAAGGTGACCATCTTCCTTCTGCATTCTATAGTTGCCCCATACTTCACTAACCAATCCATACCCAGAATCATGTCAAAGTCAGTCATAACTAACTCTATCAAATCCACTGACAACTCTCTGCCCTCCACAGTCACGGGCAAAGATCTAACCCGTCTCCTGGATACTACTAACTCCCCAATGGGTAATAAAGTTCCAAACCCCACAGCATAAAAATCACAGGTTCTACACAGTCTATCAATAATTCTACTAGCAACAAAAGAATGTGTAGCACCAGAATCAATCAAAACATTATAAGGGGTTCCAACACTAAGAAGCTGACCTGTCACTACTGAGGGTGAAGCCTCAGCTTGTGTCAATGTGAACACTCAAGCTGGGGCCTAGCTGTCCGCTTTCTTGGGTTCTTCCTTTCTTGCCTTAGGGAAATCTTTCTTGAGATGACCCACTGCTCCACATAAAAAGCAGGCCCTTTCCCTACACTCTCCCAAATGATGCCTCTTGTACCTAAGGCATTCGGGATAAGTCTTCCAAGCCTCACTACCACTCTAGAGGCCCATTGAAATACCATGAGGTCACCTATCAGGATCTGGAGCTGGGAAGGTGTCAGGAACCTTCCTCTTCTGATCACTGGGGCCTCCACCCCTACTAGAACCCACAAATGGAGAACATGTTCTCCTAAACTCTTTTCCGGCTGCATTGTCTCACCAGATCTTGTTCTCTGCACTCTCAGCTGTGAGTGTCTTCTCAACCACCTGTGCATAGGTAGTAACCCCTGCCACAGTGGTAATACGAACATCTCGGGCTAGTCTAGGCTGTAGCCCTTGGAGAAACCCCTCTCTTCTGGTCCCGTCAGTGGGTACCACCTCCATGGAAAACTTTTCCAATCGATCAAACTTCAGGGCATACTCAGTCACTGATAAACTCCCCTGAAGTAACCTGATAAACTCCTCAGCTTTTACTGCCTTGATGGCATCATTGTAGTACTTCTCATTGAACAGAGTCTGAAACTCTTCCAAACTCAGGGCATTGATGTTTCTAGTCTGGGATATAACTTACCACCGAATTTGGGCATCCTCCCGAAACATATACGTGGCACATGCCACCCTCTCATTACCAGTCACCCTCATGAAGTCAAGGATGGTGGTAATCATGCTCATCCACTGCTCAGCTTTAGCAGGATCTGCACTGCCCTCAAATACTGGAGGTTACTGCTTTCTGAACCTTTCATAGAGAGGCTCCAATTTATTACCAACCTCAAGTAGCTACTCAACTGCCGGCACCGATACAGGGGGTGCCTCAGGTACACTAGTTACTGTAGGAACCTATTGTTGTCTCATGAGGCGGAGTACTTCTCCCTGCCTCAATACTGTGGCCTGCAAATCATTAAAAAATTGTTGTCAGTTCTCAGGAGCTGGCTGTGGAATCTGATTCTGGTCATTCTCTTGACCCTCGTTGTTATTCTGGCCTTGATCACCCTGTCTAGCTGATGAATCTGTCTATCTTGGAATCATTCTTATCAACTTAAACCTTACTGCAATAATCAATATAGCCAGTTAGGCAGTGATAACTAAACCTCTTGCCGCCTCACGGTCCAAGAACAAGCAGATAATTATCATATTCCACAGTTATACAAGTATACAGATGGATACATGATTATAACATTTATCATTTAACATGTATCAAATGATAATTCACAATGAAAAATACTAATAAGCATGTTCTAGCAATATCGGTACTAATAAGCACATTCTTGCTGATGATGCAGTATTCAAGGCACAGCCTTATCAAGGTATCTCATGTAAACAGGTAAAGCATTTATACCATATTTAAGTAGTTAAATATATAACTACATAAACAGTTACCAAACCATGAGTCGAGCATGTCTTCAGTGGTAAGTGTACATGCCTAGCCAGTCTACAGGAACCCTAAACCTTGGCACACTCTGATACCAATTTGTAACGCCCAGGTTACTCCAAGAGCATTACTGTGAGCTTTGAACCGTGCTTAACTCGCTAATCGAGTTCTTTGATTGTAAACGTGCATCTAATTGTTATTAATAGGTTAAGGTGGAAAACCAATCAAAAGGAAAGGATATATTTTATTTAAAACATAAAACTGTTCATGGGCCCATAAAAACATTTACAAGTTATTTACAATACAAATGGTCGTTACAGTGTACAATTTACAACCCGCCGACCTAAGCAGCAAAAATAGGGTTAACCCCTAGTTCCTCCGAGAAACTCCTTGGCCGTGGTGGTCAAGCGGCCACATATGTACACATCACAACCTAAGCTCTCCACTCAAGGCTGGGTGAGCTTTTCTTTCCCTTTACCTGCACCACATAGCACCCATGAGCCAAAGCCCAACAAGAAAACTCATTACTGCATGTATATAATGTCAAATGATGATCATGATAATCATCCAGGACTTATAGCCCTAAACAGATGAGTGGCAGATGTGTAAGTCACTAATGTGGAATTCTGCACCCTTCACAAATGAGTGACCGAGTCACTAGCTTAAACCAGATGAGTGACTGATGAGCGAGTCACTATTGTAAAACAAATGAGTGACCATGGAGTCATTAGTGTGGGTTCCGTACCCTTAGCCATGAGAAGATGCAGTCATCTGGGCCTTCTGGCCTGGCTCTGAGTGACTAGTCATGGAACTAGACAAGCGCTTTGAGTTTTCATCGAACTTGGGGTCGATCCGGCATTAATGCTCATGATGAGTCATTCAATGCTGATGTCGATTAGATCTAATCTTTCCAGCTCTTCATTCATGACGCTTATGCCGCTTTTGACTAATAGGTCAATAATATACGACCAGTGCTCAGTACTATTGTTGAACCTGACTAGTAAATCACAGCTTCATAGTCAGTTCTGACACCATTGCCGATTCTGACTAATAAGTCAGTGCCATTCACAAGTAAGCAAGATTTTATAAGCATTTGATATGTAATCAGTGTCCACATTAAACACTCACGCCTCATGAATAACCATGCATGTCACATATGGGGTGCAGTTTTCTTACCTCTAGTTCGAGCGAGAAATAGTAAAAGAACGATCCTTGAGAACAATTGACCTTTTGATTCCTATTCATCAGATCCATAAAAATTTTTGGGGTATTAGTCAAACCAAACGACATGACTAGAATCTCATAATGCCCGTATCTGGTACGAAAAACAGTCTTCATTATATCTCTCTCCTTGATCCTCAGCTGGTGATAACCAGATCGAAGATCTATCTTTGAGAATATCGTCTTACCCTGCAAATGATCAAACAGGTCATCTATCTTTGGTAGAAGATACTTATTCTTATGGTTAACTTGTTCAGTTCCCTGTAGTCAATGAACATCCTCAGAGAATGGCCCTTCTTCTTTACAAATAGGACTGGCGCACCCATTGGAGAGAAACTGGGTCTAATAAAACCCAAGTCTAACAACTTTTGTAATTGTACATTCATTTCCTTCAACTTTGCTGGGGCCATTCAGTATGGTGCCCTAGACATTGGCTTTATCCCTGGTGCAAATTCAATAACAAACTCTCTCTCTATGTGGCGACAACCCTGGTAAATCCTCTGGAAACACATCCAGAAACTCACAGACTAATCTAGTCTCTTCTGGTCCCATTGGCACGACTTGAGTGGTATCTACCACACTGGCAATGAATCCTATGCTACCACCTTGTAGTAGGTCTCTAGCCCTCAATATTGATATCATAGGTACACGGGGTCCATGCGCAGTGCCAACAAACACAAAGGGGTCCTCACTCTCAGGCTCAAAGGTTACCATCTTCTTCTTGCAGTCTATTGTTGCCCCATATTTCACTAACCAGTCCATGCCCAAAATCATGTCAAAGTCATTCATTACTAGTTCAATCAAATAAACTGACAACTCCCTACCATCCACTGTCACTAGCAACAATCTGATCCATCTCATAGAGACTACTAACTTCCTAGTGGGTAATAGAGTTCCAATCCACACAGTATAATAATCATATGGTCTACACAATCTATCAATTATCCTACTAGAAACAAAAGAGTGTGTAGCACCAGAATCAATCAAAACAGTATAAGAGGTTCCGGCACTAGAAAATTGACCTGTCACTACTGAGGGGCTAGCCTCATCCTCTGCCTGCGTCAATGCAAACACTCAAGCTGGAGTCGAGTTGACCACCTTCCTTGGTTCTTTCTTTCTTGCTCTCATGTAATATTTCTTCAAATGTCCCACTATCCCGCACAGAAAGTAGGCCTTTGGCCGACACTCTCCCACATGGCGCCTCTTATATCTAACACACTCTGGGTAGGTCCTCCAGACCTCATTGCCTCCCTGGCAGCCTATCGGTATACCCCTTGGCCTCCTGTTGGGGCCTGGAGCTAAAAAGGAATCAGGAACCTTCATTTTCTGGTCATTAGGGCCTCCGCCCCTACTTGAACCCATAAATGGAGGTCCCGTCCTCCTAGTATCTCTCCTGGCCGCATTCTCACGCCAGATTTTGCTCTATGCGCCCTCTGCAGTAATAGATTTCTCTACCACCTGTGCAGATGTTGTCACTCTAGGTACGGTGGTAATGAAAACATCCCGAGCTATCATAGGCTATAGCCCTTAAAGGAACCTTTCCTTCCTTGTCCCATCAGTGGGTACCAAGTCTACAGCAAACTTGGCTAATCTGTCAAACCTTAGTGCATACTCTGTATTCCCTACAGCAGCTTACTGAATTCCTCTGCCTTTGTAGCCTTAACTGCATCATTGTAATACTTTTCATTGAATACCGTTCTGAACTTCTCCCAATCCATGGTATTCACGTTACTGGTCTGTGATATCACTTCCCACCTAATTCGGGCATCCTCCCGAAACTTGTATGTGGCACAGGCCACCCTCTGATTACCAACTACCCTCATGAAATCTAGGATAGCGGTAATCATACTCATCCATTGCTCGGCCTTGATCAAATTTGCACTGCCCTAAAAAATTGGAGGGTGCTGCTTTCTTAACCTTTCATAGAGAGGTTCCCATCTGCTCCCAGCCTCAGAGGACTGTGCTACTGTCAATACCAATATAGGTGGCACCTTTGGCTGAACGTTCCCTATTGGAACATGTTGATGTTTCAGGAGGCGAATCTCTTCTTCCTACCTCTGTAACTTGGCTTGCATATTAGCAAGCACTTGCTGCCAGTTATCTGGAGCTGGCGAAGGGGTCTGACCCTGATTATCATTCTCGGCTGGCTAGCAAATCTGACTGTCCTGGAAGCATACTTCCAAGCTTATATATTGCTGCACTAATTAATTCAGCCTGTTAGGTAGTAATAACAATACCTCTTGCTGCCCTGTGGTCTAAGACTGAACAAACAAGTATTCAACAGTCAACCCTATCAGAATAACTCATGCTTCCTAATCAGGCAGGCAGATAAGGCATTTATATCCTATTTAAGCAGTTAAACACATAACCACATAAATAGTTACCAAACCATGAGTTGAGCTTGTCTTTAGGGGTGAATGTACATGCCCAGCCAGTCTTTAGGAACCCTTAACCTTGGCACACTCTGATACCAAGTTGTAACATCCAAGATAGCCAAGACTGTTACACTGTGTGATTTAAATAATGTTCGACTCTCTAAACAAGTCGTTTGACATGTAACTAAACGTGATTAACAGTTTAGGGTTATAATTTTTGGTTAAAAGGAATAACCATTTCATTAAAATATTTACGTTATTACATGGGATCCCAAAATAATGTTTAAAAGGTGTTGACGCCGTTTTTAGTCAACTTAGAAATAAAGAGCAATTAAACAAAAGATATCAGATGAAACAAACAATATAGACACGATTTTTACGTGGTTCAGCAGTTAAAATCTTCCTAGTCCACGAGTCTGTGTTATTTACTTTATGGAATTCTCTCAATGCTTTCTGGAAGAAATTTTACAGAGTCTTCCCAATACGAATCCCTCTCCCTTTATAAATGAATTGTTCCACTCTATTTATAGAGTGGTTTTACTGAATATCTCCCCACAGATTTCGGGGAGTTATAATACAAATCAATTAAATCAATGCAAATAAATGCGTATGGTTATTATGTACGCGTATAAATCCTATGATATTTGAGATTTAATAACAGATTACATCTAATCCCTTAAACATAGGGATTCTATAACAATAAACATGCTCACACACAGCTTACGAGCTTGAACACCAGACTCACACACCTTCGAGGCCATTCACTCATCACAAGCTTGACATCTTAGCTCACCTTGGTTCCCAATAAGCAACATTGTCGAGATCATCTTCTTCGATCTCACAATGGCCGAGCTCGAACCGTCTTGTCTGATGGCAAGAAATAAATCAGGAAATTTATACAAGTGTTGAACCACTGTCACTGTGACTTTGAGCCTGACTTATAAACTCGGAACTCCTTTGAGACCATATAGTTTTCGAGCTCACCAATTCCGATGTTGTCGCATTTACTGCTTAGTCGAGACTCTCTTTGATATTTTCATTAAAGCTGACTATGACGATTTGGCTTATTTCGAGCCTAACTTTTGAGATCAAAATTTTCTATTTTCGAAATTTGGGTGTAACAAAAGGTTAATTACAGTTCAAAACTTACAACCAACTGACCTAAGAGGCAAAATAAGGTTTGACCCTAGTTCTTCTGAGAAACTTGGGTTGTGATTGTTGAGAAGCCGCATATGTACACGTTGCCACCGAAGCTCTCCAACTTATGGTTGGTCCAGCTTCCCTTTTTCCTTACCTGCACCACATAACACCCGTGAGCCAAGGCTCAACAAGAAAACTTAAATATGCTCATAAGCAATTAATAACATATCATAGAATCATAGTAAGCATGCCTAGCAGTAATAATCCTACTCACGCATGCATTCTATTAAGATAAGTGATTGCAGTGTCACATTGGAGCCTGTTTCCCTAAATAAATGATAAATGAGTCATATTGGGGCCTAGTGCCCTAGGATATGGTACTATGGAGTCACCCCGGGGCTCATTGCCCTATCCTCTGTATAACAGCCTTGGAGTTGGCCCAGCGTACCTAACACTTTAGTTTTCTAATGACCATTGGGTCGAACAAGTGTATGTCACGCTCCTGATTAGGCCTAACCATATCGACCAGCACTCAACGCGCTATTGCCGCCCTTGAATTATAAGTCAATGCTTTCGACCAGCGCTCAGCGCGCTACTGCCGCCCTTGACTTATAAGTCAATGCTTTTCAATCAAATAATGCAAACAAGCATACATCACTTAACAATTATCCCAATATAGAGCATTCAAGCATGCTTAATAAATTAATCACATGCATAATCATAAGCTTTCACAAGGGCCTGAGCCCTAATCAAATATATATTTAACAACCGGGCTAAGCCCTAATCACATATATCACGTATCTGGTGCAGTTTTCTTACCTCTTTTCCAAGCACATGATGGATAAAACGACCCTCGAGCATGATCCTGCCTTGAGCCCTAGCAGTAGCCTCCAACTCTGAATTCCCTGGCTTGGAGATGACCTTCACTACTACTTAAACTCAATCATCAGCTCCAAACTCCTTCAACCACCAAGCTAATCCCTCAAAATTCAACAGCTCCAACAACCCAAGGGAGAGAAAGTGAGAAACGTGAGAGAGAGAAAGATAAGATGCTAAGTGTTTTCTGCTTATCTCTTGGTTACTTATGAGAGCTTCTATTAAGATTAAGTCCCTGTTTGGCTTGGAAAAGACAAGGCTACCCTTTGCTCAAACTTAAGTCCTTTAATGCCCGCAAGGGAAAAATCGTCTTTTGACACCACTTTTCACTTATCTCAAATAACAACACATTTTCCAATTAATTCTAATATCCAAAGTAATCTCCAAATAACTTCCCATTACCCGATAAATTCCATTAATGTACTAAATTACCAAAATACCCCTAGATTTACCCTGAACCGGGTATTTTGCCCCGTTGTGACTAAACCGCTACTTTGCTCGCTAGGATCGCCTCGTGCAGAACAACCCAAATATATCCACATAATAATGTGGTCTCAATCAATATGCACATATATATACAAATATGCCATCAACGGGCCAAAATTACGAAAATGTCATTCTAATAAGAAACGGGCCCACATGCATACTTAATACACCTAAACATGCAAACATAGTCATATTATAATATAACTCACACAATTCATATAATCATGCATATAATCACATAATAATTCAATTATTTCCCTCCTGGCCCCCTAATCAAGGCACTAAGCCTTATTAGGGAAATTGGAACATTACAATAACCTACTATACTTAGACATTTTTATTAATCAAGAAAATCTCTTACTCAAGATAATAAGAACAAGATTCAATTGAGTTTCTTAAGCGAGAGAGAAGATACAGTTTGACAAAGTTTTCGTATGTAAAGTGTGCAAGAAAAAGTAATGACTATGAGAGGTCTCTATTTATAGAGTCTCTAGCGGGCATTGGGCCTTACAAGTATGAAATGAGCCCTGCATGAATAATACAGGTCTTTTACAACTGATTATGCAATAAAAGAATATAAAAAATACATTCAAATTATAGTTCAATACATATCCCTTAAATTTTGGGTTGATTTGGTCGTTGATTTGCGTCTGGGGATTATTTACGACCATAACCTCTTCGAGCAGGTGTGGTTTGTACTTTTGATGTGATCGAGGAAAGCAATTCTCTACCCTCTAGTCGAGCCTAATCGACCAAGCATGATAAAATTAATGCTCCAGAACACCACATGTATTTTTTACAATGCCACATCATCGTGTCTATTTTTTTTGGATAAACACTAAGATAAGCACCAGATCCCTCAAGAAACTCTCCTATTCCATAAAAAGGACTTTAACAAGATCTAAAGATCTTCTTCCATAAGGATAGAAAAAACCTGAACCCAGAAGGGTATAAAGTGAAGAACAAAGGGAGAAAGAGTAAGGGTGCCATCAGGAATTCCAATCGGGATTAAACTTTGAGAGAAATACCAAGATTAACCTTCTAAATACTCTTCCTATCCCCCTTACAACCAAATTGAGCAAGATAAAGTCCATCAAAATGATGATTTACTATAATAGGGAAACAACACTGAGTAGACCAAATGGTATGGTATTCTTCATAAGTTATTTCTAAAAATGTTTGGTAGTGAAAACCCTAAAAATGTATGGTAATCTAAGGAGGAACCTAGGAAGCAACAGATTAAGAAAGGGTATAGACAATATTTTCATCATCAGTAAGGGAAAGGGCAATGGTTATATTTTGCACAAGATCATCCATTTTTTAAAGCATTTGAAAAATAACAAAGAAAAAGGACTCAGGAAATAGCAAGAAAACAAAGATATGCACAAAAAAGTAGGATCACCAATTATATATACAAATAATAGCAATAGTCACTACTACAAAAATACATTTTAGCGTCATTTTTTTGCATCAGTTTTGCAAAGTCACTGCTAATATTGGTCAAATAATCTCATTATCGTCGATTTAAAACCGACACAATTTTTTGTTAATTGGGTCGATATAAGAACCGACACTATTAATATGCTTTTGATATCAATAACGTCGATTATAATATCAATAACGACGTTTATGCATTGACCCTAGTGGGTTATTTAAAACACACACACACACAAGGGTGGGCCAAAGCCCATTATCTGAAGAAAAAAAAACCTAAACCTATTATCTCACTCTCTCACCTTAATGTTACAAGCCACACTCTCTCATTCTCATTATTTCACACACTCTCTCTCTCGTAATCGCTCGTTATTTCATACTCTCTCTCTCACTAACTCTCTTAGTCTTTATATCTCGGACAACGTCGGAAGTAGGCAGAGGGGTGACAATGGGCGATGGACGCAAGTGGAGGCAAAGGGCAGAGGCAGTCAGACGCAGATGGAGGCGGACATGGAAGGGGAGGCAGTCGTGGTTAACACAAGTGGAGTTAGTTTTCTTTACTTATTTTCTCTCTGTCTCACATCTCTCTATTTTCTCTTTGTCTCTCTATTCATCGAGATTTTTTGTTTGTTTTTTCAGTCTCAAATCTAAAGTCGGGGTGGTCGTGGTGGTTCATTGGGTTGGGGACAACTAAAGTAATCTCAGGCTTAGGGTCGACATGAACTTGGTCAGATCTGAGTTTTCTTTTTCTCTTTTTAGTCAAACTTTGGTTATGATCTGTTCTGAGTTTTTTTTTGTTTGTTTAAATCTCAGATATGGTTCAATATGTATTTGTTTGTAATCTTGATTGTGTATTTTTTTTTGGGCATATAATAAGATTGTGAATGAGATTTTGGTGTTGATTTCTCTGCTCTAATTTTCTTCTATATATTTTTTTTGAAATGTTGAATATATTCGATATTGTCGATGCTAGTTAAAAAAAAGGGATATGGATATGGTATTGTTTTTATATATATATATATATATATATATTTAAAAGTGTTAGGAATAGTTCCTAGTGTGCAGCGCAAATTGCAGTAATGGTAGTATCGTATACGACAAAAAAAATTCATATAAATAACTTTATATGAGGATCCTTTAATATGCAATATGTTAATCAATATAATATGTATATGTAAAAATAATACAAAATGATTTACCTCTTGTAGCCTATCAAGAACCCTTGAATCCTTTTGTATATATTTTGATCTTCCTATCCTCACGAGAGTACTCACACCTAGATCTTCCAAGACGTTCTCAACACCTCAAGATGTGGGTGGGCACATAGAGAACAAGAATCAATATTTGTGAATTAAAAGTATTCTCAACACATGTGACTCTTGATTATAGGCTAAAGAGAAATATTTTTCCTTTTGTGTGAAAAAGATGATCAATATTTCTTTTATGTAAAAGTTATTTTCTATTTTCTATCGTATAGAATATATACACATTATTATCATAATAAATAATAATAATAAAATTTATCATCTTTAATAATAATAAAAAATGATTAAAGAAAAAGTCTTACATTCCATTTTAAAACCTTTTTCAAAATATTTGATTAATTAATTAAATAAAATAAAAAAACCAATAATTGATCACCATCAGTAGTGGTACACGCATAAAGTAGTCCAAGAAGCCCTATGCGTGTAGCACTTTCCCTGAAAAATGGAATTTGATTTTTTTTCATGCATTTTTATTTTAACTAATTAATAATTATAAATTCAAATAAGGTATCATCTTTTTAAGTAAAAGATAACAACTTAAATTTCAAAATTCAAAATTCAAAATTTGAATTTTCATTATCATCTTATTATTAATTAAATAAATATAATAATCAAAACCAATTTTGACTATCCATATTTATCATTTCACACTTAAATAAAATAATTGATTAAAATCAATTTTTTTTATTTCTACACAAATTTGAAAATTGCACAAATGCAATAATATATTGTGCAACTTCAATTATCACATAATTGCATATTTATCTCGAAGAATAAACATTCTCTCAAATAGTCCATTCACAGTTTGACCCTTGTATCAACTCTTACCTTGAATAGTTTTGATAAAGCCGCGCCCGGGGACCTATGAACCAATAATTCCAAGCTCTAATAAATAAAATATTATTAACCAAAACTCTTTGATTTAATAATCATATTTATTAATCTCATGATTATTCCACTATAGATATGAGACTGCACTCTTGAGAATTAATGAGATATATTTACTGAGTACTTTATTGTAACCATAAAGTGTCCATTGATATAATCATTACATACAAATTAACTCATATTGATGATTCATAATTAATTAAGAATAAAATTACCATTTTACCCTTTTAATTATATCTTGATTCCTAGTGTACCATTGACTTTACTAGTGAATGTTAATTCATAATCTGATTATGAATTTGACGTCAATAACCTTTTCGGTTCCAAAATTCAACCCAATAGGGAACCATCGTTCAATCTATAGGAAGGTATATCCATATATGTTAAGCTATGTCCACAACCATATTCATTATCGAGTCCCCAAAACAATAGTTCTTAGCCTGATCATTTTGACAAACCGTAACGCATGAATCAAAGGATCAAATTACATATATAAGAGTTTATAGTAACTTCAGGATTAAGATCAATTTGTCTATGATCATTAGTTGATGTGTTTTATCATACTACGAAGTAGTATTAAAAAAAGTATTATTAAATCACATCTGGTCTAGTTCTACATACTCTCATCATGCAAAGTACCTCCACTAAAGTGTCCTACTACACTAGTAACCCGGATCTAGGTCACATGTATTCATAATACTAGTGGACCGTACTAGCAGTAATTAATCTAAAGATTCCATAACTTTATTTTACTGCGAACTATTTAAGTCAATTATCTCAATCTCGATCCTCTCATACCAATATGAGATTGAGACCACATAGATGAACTTGGGAATTTTCTGATATTTACTTAATATTATTAACAATAATATAGTACATGAGCTACATATATACAATAATTCAATTCATTCATTTATTTCATTAAAATCATTATCAACTACAATTGCTTTAAGGGCACAATTCCCAACAAAAACGACATTGCAAAACCGACACATTTGACTTTATATTAGCGTCGGTTCTTTTGATGGACTCAATTGCGACACCAACGAAGGTGTCCATTTTTGAACTGACACAATTTGCAATAGCTTCAGTTCTACACCGACGCGTAATCCCTTTTTTTAGTAGTGGAACTAAGAGATATCCAAACACACCATAAAAAGATAGTAGAAGAAAACCATACACTTACAAACATCACAAAGAAACATTAAGGAAGCTAATGATAGCTTGGCCATTCCAAATCTCCAAGAATCAGATCCCTCCTTAGATTAAATCATCACAGTTCATAGATAGAAACAAACGATAATTAGAGAGAGATAGACAGAGAAATACAAAGGAAAATAAAGACAAAATATTATAGCTGTGAGAGAAAAAGAAAGGTAGAAAAGAGAAAGAATAACTAATAGAAAAGATGGATAATCCATGCAAGCAGCTATGGATAAGAGTATGCAGATAGATTTGAGCATGGCCACAAGTGAAAAAGTTTCTTCATAATCAACTCCTTCTTTCTGTGTAGCCTTTTGCAACTAACCTTGATTTGAAAGTCTCTACTTTCCCATTTGATCCTCTCTTCTTCTTGAATATTATTTTGCAACCAATAGGTTTAACATATTTAGGTGGATCTTCAAGAGTCCAGACAGAATTGGAATACATCGATTCCATTTCAAGGTCCATGGCATTTAGCCATTTTTCTTTGTCAGAATCTTCCATTGCATCTCTATATGTCAATGGATCATTCTTGAGTCTAGCTTATGTCATGTTTAGGTGGTGTTTTAGGTAGTTTTTTATGTCGTTTTTCTTTCATTTAGTGCGGGTTTACGCTTTTGTTTGTTTGTTTTGTAGTTTTTGTGAATAAAAAGGAAGATTTGAACACTTGGAGGAAATTGGTTCAAAAAGAGAAGAAATATCCAAGTTTCGGTGTGATTTGAAGGCATTGGTGATTTTTCGAGCTTAAAAATGCATGAATTGAAAAATGTCTTAAGGGCCGCGACTTGAGCACTTTGGAGCCGCGACGAGCCCTTTAAACATAATCTATGTTTTGGAGTAGCGACTTGGGCCGCGACATGGCTAAGGAGGGTCGCAGCTTTGTAGAACTGAATCCCAGAAATCAGAGATACGGGCCGCGGCATGGCTTTGGGAGAGCCGCAACCTAGAATTGCAGATCCTCAAGAATTTGGGACACGGGCCGCAGCATGGTGCATGTAGAGCCGCAGCCCGCCACTCCTAAAAACGAAAAAAAAAATAGGTTTTATAAAAGGGGAAAACGAGAAAACAGAGCATAGAGGGAAAATAGGACAGAGTTTTTGGTGGCTGAAAAAGCTGGGAGATTTCTCAAGTGTTTGTTATTCATTTACTTCTTTATGTTGTTCTTAATTTCAATTATGATAGAATGACAATTATGAACTAATTCTCTGGTTATGGCTATTAGTTGAATCACTTGAATCCTTATTATGAACTAACGCAATTATCATCTCTTCTTCATCTTCATCTTCATCTTCATCTTCATTTCAATTCCATACAATTTGTGCTTATTGATTGGCCATCTATAGTCATTATCTGTATATTTTTGAATCAAAATCTGAAAAGTGTGATTTTAATTTGCTTTGGTTGTTTAGGACACAATTCTAATTTGGAACGAGAGTATCTAGATTAATTGTGTAACTATCTTTGTGAGTTGTTGTGGTTATTGAAATCTATGCGATTAAATTTACCCTAGAAATATACAAAATTTTCACTTAGGTTGAGTTTATAATTCATAATATGATTATAAACTATTTTTGTCAACTCGTTAATTGAAATAGGAAGAAATAAGGAGAATTTGGTAATCTGCATTAGGGATTAATAGGGAGGATAGTTGATGAGATTAAACGCCCTAATTACTCTCTCGTTGTTTAAATCCAAGGTTTTGCTATTACTCATTGTTTTATTGAATTCTTAATTATTATTTCTGCAATTTATATTTTCTTTTGTGTTGTTTACAAGAAGCAAAAGTTTAATTGACCAAATAGAACAAAAGTATTAATTGACTGGTAATTGGTGATTCAGTCCTTGAGGACGATACTTGGTTTTACCAAGATTATTACTAAATTGCGATATGTGCTCTTGCGTAGCTATAATTTTCGCAACAATCACCTTTGTTTGTGTCAGACACAAGCATCTGAACTTCATGTTCATAGAGAACTGGTTGTTACCAACCCTCCAACTACGATGAAGCTTTCTATTGTTCTAACTAGAACTAGTGATATCCTCTGACCGTTTTTCATTTGTCACTACTGGTGATTGGTCTTGGTAACTTGAGACCATTTCCTCAAGTACGACTTTACTTTGAGGTTTTTGGTTATTTATATAGTCATGCTCTAGAAAAATAGCATTTGTAGATACAAACGTTTTGTTATCTTTAGGACTATAAAATATACCACCTTTTGTTTCTTTGGAATATCCTACAAACATGCACACTTCAGTGCGTAATTCCAATTTCCCAATCTTTCATTTAAGCACGTGTGCAGGACAACCCCATATACAGAAATGGCATAAACTAGGTTTAGTATCATTCCATAATTTCAATGGTGTTTTCTGAATACACTTAGATTGTAACACCCCAACTCCAGGGACCGTTACGGTGCACATTCCAAACAGTGCTAAACTCGCTAATCGAGTCATTTGGCCATAAACGTGTAACTAAGTATGATTAACGGTTTAGGGATTAAAAATTTCGGTTAAGATATAACGTTTCACTAGAACGTTTACTGTATACATTGAGATCCCAAAAATATAATTTAAAGGTTTATTACAACAAAATATTTACAACTAGCCGATCTAAGCGGCAAAACAATGTTTAGCCCTAGTTCCTTTCCTTCAAACCTCGGTCGTGGCGGTCGAGCAGCTGCATATGTACACATCGTCACCTAAGCTCTCCAACTCAAGGATGGTCCAGCTTTCTTTTGCCTTTACCTGCACCACATAGCACCCATGAGTCGAAGCCCAGCAAGAAAACTCATATGCTCATGAACAGTCATATCATGATATCAAATCATATCTGACATGCCTAGCAAACATAACTTTATTCAAGCATGCAAATAAGTTCAAACAATGCTGGGGTATCCAGGATAAGAAATCCTGCCATTCTGATTGGATGACTATCAATTCAATCGTAATTAGATAAGTGTTTCAACACTTGAGGTTCTGGTAAACCATACTGAGTGACCAACAAGCAAGTCACTACGGGGCTCAGCACCCAAAGCCATGCATATGATGATCAAAATGATCATACAGAGCTTATAGCTCTGAACAGATCAGTGATTATCACTTTGAGGTTCTAGAAAACCATACTGAGTGACTGACAAGCAAGTCACTAACTTAAACAGAAGAGTGGCTGCTGGGTAAGCCACTAGCCTTAAACAGATGAAAGACTGGTGGGCAAGTCTCTAACTTAACAGATGAGTGCCTGATGGGTAAGTCACATAAGCGCTTATAATATTCATCGAACTTGAGGTCGGTCCGGCATTAATACTCTTTGAGTCATCCAATGCAGAATGTTGATTAGATCTAATCTTTATTGGCTTGCATTGAACACGCTAAGGCCGTCCTGACTTATAAGTCAACACCGTGTGACCAGTGCCCAGTACCACTGCCGAACCTGACTAATGAGTCACAGCTTCACAGTTGATACTGACACCTTTGCCAATTATGACTAATGAGTCAGTACCATGCACAAGTAAGCAATGCTACCAAACATATGTCATATGTCGAATATTCAAACGTAGGGCATTCAACATGCTTACTTAATAGTTGCTAGCACAATTATGATCATGCACAAACACAGAGACTCAAGCTCTGATCAATCTCACAGTCAATATTCATGGCATGCCCTAATCACTTGTTTCAAGTGCATCACATGCATCACACTTAATCATCTAGCATGCCTCAATAATAACCATATGCAAATGAGTAAGATTGCTAAGCATTCAATATGCTATTAATGTTTACAATTAAACATCCAACATGCATCAAGAATGCCCATGCATGTCACATATGGGGTGCAGTTTTCTTACCTTTGGTCCAAGCACGAGTTACCAATAAATAAGCCACAAGCACGATCCTGATTCCAAGCCCCTAGTGATAACCTAGTCACAACCATAATATAAAACCTCATCAAAATGAGTAAATAAATACTTCCAAGCCCAACCCAAGCCTCCGGGACAACAAATCCCTCTCAACTAGGTAGTAGGATTGATCTCAGGCCCTTAGAGTTAAGTTTCCATGCTTAAAACATCAATTTGGCCAAAAATGGCACCAAGCGCCGCGACCCTTAGGCAAAACAAAACCTCCATCTGCTTCTTCAAGCCTGGGCCGCGACGCCCAAGAACAGGGCCGCGGCCCTACCTCGAACCAGCCATTTTTCCCTGTTTTCAACCTTTTAAAACCTCCCAAAAACATATCCAAACATCTCCAAACTCAAAAATCAAAGTTCCCAAACATCCCCATCATCCAAAACCAACAAAACCCAAGTCTCAAATCACCCAAAAACTCATCAAAACACAAAGTCCAATTCAAGCTTAAAAACTCATAACTTAAAACTTGAATTACCTCCGATTGAGTGTTTCCAACTAAATCCTCCGGCTAATAAGCTTCTAATCTTTCCTAGGATCGCTATGCCTCGATCCTCGCCTGATTCCGAGTCCTAGAACCTAAGTTATCTTTGGAAATACGATCGGGAGTCAAAAAGGAAACTTTGAGGGAGAAAGAACGTACAGAATGTTCTTTTATTCTTTTAAAAGGTTACTTCAAGCTTAAGTAGCCTCAACCAAATCCTAATGCTCGGGGTCCCGAAAACATTCCCAGGGGCAAAATAGTCAAAACCTCCAAAATTTCCCCCTGATCTTACTAACTCCCAATTTATCACCAAATATTAATTCTCATTACCCAATAACCCGGTAATGCTCTAAATACCCCTTGACTCACTCTGAGTCAAGCTTAAATCCCGTTGTGACTTTCCCACTAGCTTACCTCCTAGGATTGTCTTGTGCTGAGTAACCCTAGCATAGCCAAACAATAATAAAGCACCACACACATATCACATATGCCAAATATGCCCGAAATTGCCAAAATATGAAAATCACCCAATTACTCAAAAATGGGTTCACATGCATATTTAATACACCTAAACATGCATATTATCATTTAATAACATAATAAAGCAATTATGGCCCTCCTGGCCTCCTAATCAAGGTCCTAAACCTTATTAGGAAATTTGGGGCATTACATAGATGGAACAACATTGAGTATGTATAGAGCACATTTTATTACATATCCCCAGAATGTCAAAGACAATGATGAGAAACTAATCATCGATCTAACCATATCCAATAAGGTTCTGTTCCGCCTTTCTGAAACACCATTTTGTTTTGGCGGTCCAGGTGTAGTGATTTGGGATTGAATTCCATGATCACGCAAATGGTACTCAAATTCATAATCTAAGTATTCTCCACCTCGATCTGATCGAAGTACTTTTAGTGATTTACCTAATTATTTTTCAGCTTCTGCTCGGAATTCTCTAAACTTACCATAGGTTTCATATTTCCTTTGCATTAAGTAAATGTAACCATATCTTGAATAATCGTCAATGAAAGTGACGCAATATTCATAACCTTCTCTAGCTTGGACATTTAGTGGACCATAAACGTCTGTATGTACAAGTTGAAGTGGTTTTGTGGCTCTTGAACCTTTTGCAGAGAAAAGTCTCTTGGTCATTTTGCCTTCTAGGCAGGATTCACAGCATGGGAGAGAACCAATAGATAGTTCTCTTCAAGGACCATAATTTGTTAATCTATTAATTCTGTCTAGACCAATATGTCATAATGTCAAATGCCACAGATATATTTCACTATCGAAATCTGTCTTTTGTCTTTTAATAGACTTGAGATTTTGTAATGACCCAACTATTCTAGACTCTTGGACCATTAACGAACTATACATACAAATTCTTACTAAAACTTACATTTGCGAAAATACCATAATTTTATTAGAAAACTTATAGAAATAAGAGTTACTTACATAAATACCAAAAAGGATATGGGATCCCATTGTTTGAAAAACAAAACATAACATGATTTATAAAATAAAGGGGTTACATAGTAAGTGCGGAAAATACATATAAAGACCATAAACAAATGACTACATCCTCGAAATCGAACTCTCGACTCCTTGAATCTGTTCATCACCGATACACATTCTCCAAGCGTCCACGAATCTTACCGCCTATAAAGCTATTTTCCTGCACATAAAACAGAAAGGAATAAGCCTAATGCCCATCAAGGAAAATCTAACACATAGTCATAAACATAAATTTCATAAGAAACATAAAGACATATTATAACACTTATTACATACACTTATTATAATGGCCATTATTACTTGGGGTCCCATAGACTAAACAAGTCATATGCCCATGAGATTAGTGGGGTCCTACTAGCTAAGTAGGTCATATGCCCATAATCTATTGGGGTCTTGTTAGTCAAATGGGTCATATGCCCAAGCCTACAAACATACATATCATACACTTATCATAACATATTTCATAACATAAAACATAAGATAACATAAGCATATAACATATAGATTCTATCCTATTTTCCTTACCAAAGTTACCGGGATAAGAGGACAGTGTTGGTACTTTTGGAACACTCCTAAAACCATGTATAACAGGGTGAGTAGATTGAAGAAAAAGGTAATGAAAAGAATGGAAGGAATGGAATGACTAAACCTTTGAGAAACATACTTACCAAAACTTATGTGCTCAAGAACTTAGATTCCCTAACCAAAATAAGAATGAGGTTAGAAGACTGAGTAGAAGACTAAGAGAAGGGAAACATAACATAAAACCAATGAACTAGAGTGTGTTGAATACCTTGAGGAATTGTAGATCAATCTAACCCTCGAACCGAAATACTATGAAATCTTACTTCCCAAAGTGTTTGATAAGCTTAAGATGATTAAGCTTATGATTTCCCCACCCAAGTGTTTAACTCTCACACTCTCCTAGCACTTGCAGCTTCTGAACTTAGAGTAAAAGGTGAATAATGGCTGGGTACTAGGTCCTATTTATAGAGTTTGGGAATGAAGGAATCTTAATTTTACTTGAATAAAAATAATAGCATTTTAGGTGAAAATAATTTGAATAATCGTTCAGCAGAGGCTGAAGACTCGTTCAAAAGGTGCTGGACTTATGAAGAAGTTGAATGGCTGAAGGGAAAAAGAATTCAAAAACATTTGAATTATGCTGAAGGAGGCGAAATATCGCCCCGTGTAGGCGATATATCACCTGGGCCAGTATGCCCGAGGCGACCGTGCATCGTTTCGTGTATTCCGTATTTACGTGCTGCGATATATCGCCCCCTATAGCTGCGATATATCGGCACACGCTGAATATTTAAACACCAAATTACACATTTTTAGCTAAGTTTGAATGGAGTAAATAGCCTTGACTAAGCCCTCAACGTATTCAAAGCTGCTGACTGACCTTATAACATTCAAACTTTACTCCTTATTAAATTTAATCCTCAAAATACTTAATTCTTAATCATCCATTCATAACATGTGCTTAAAATCCTATTGGTCCTCATCTAAACCATATAGTATAACAAATATTATCCTTAATATCAGTCATATAATCAAACCTTAGGTTAACATTAATATTCTTAAACTATAGGTTAAACTTAGAAAATCTATAAGTACTACTATGAGTGTCCAAATAAATTCCCGGTCTGAACCAAAAATCCACAGTTACAAAGATAATACTATACATACTATAATACTACTATCTATCTTAGCTAAGTAAAGTTCTTGGACTCTACAGATTTACAGTTTTAAATAATTCAGAGTTATAAACATGCTCGCCATTGGACTCTAACTTGTAAGATCCATCTTCAGACTTTGCAGAACAAATGTCAAAACCATTTTCGAAATAGCAATCGAATTATTATTAAAAGAAATATTAAAACCTTGTTCATGCAATTTTGATAAGAAATCAAATTTCTAGTAAATCCAGGAATAAAATAAACATTGTCCAACACAATAAATTTATTATTATCAAAAACTATGCGAGCTTTTCCAACTTCAGCTGCCGAGATCTCTTATCCACTTCTAACTCTCATGGTCACCTCTCCATGAGCTAGCTTCCTCAAAGTACTAAGACTCTGCAAAGAAAAACAAACATGATTAGTGGCTCCAGAATTAACTATTCAATATGAAAAATCACATTCCACTAAACAATATTCTAAAACAAGTAAATCAAATTTACCTTTCTTTTTGTCTTTCAGTTCATCCAGGTGCTTAGGATAATTACTTTTCAAATGACCATCAACTCCACAATGAAAGCATGATCCTTTTGGTGCCTTCTTTTTGGAATTCTTTGCAGAATTCTTCTTCTTGGAGGACTAGTTGGTCTTCTCTGGTTGTTTGTCCTTTTTCTTGTCCTTTTTTTTGTCCTTTCCTTGGCCACCCTCCCTTTTATTCGAATTACCATTTAAAGTGGAAGGTTTGGTTTCAACAACATTTGCCTCCTCAACATTGGTGGAACTTTTTTTAGAGACTCAAAAGTTTACAACTCATTCAGCAGCTGGGTCATGTTGTACTCCAACTTGTTCATAACATAGTTGGTAGTGAATGCTGCAAAAGTGTTATGAGTGTGTCCTAAAAGCATGTAAAAGACATTTATTATTTCGATGAATAAATAAATACAATGGTCTATTATTTGTTATATTTAGATAATTAAATTATTGTTTGAATAATTTTGTAAATATCAGAAAAATTCCATATTCATTATTGAGGATGTGATCTTGTATTAGTACAAGAGAATTAAGAGCACATGAATGAATAAAAATAGTCAACAACAACAAATTAAAGTTAAGGAATTCTTTAATTGGGGTTGTAAGTGTAGTTTGCTGAGTATCATGATGATACAAATAATCTAGATTCAAATTATTGATGTGGTAAGACATCTCGGTAAATGTGCTTTATATAATATGATTATATATGGCATGGACCGATATGAATAAAAGTCTTTATCCAAAAACCATTTAACAATAAAGACTTGTAATTCATATCATAATTGATGATCATTTATAGATCAACCTAAATCCTGAGTGTTCATAAACTCATGTTCATGTTTATTAAATCTTTTGATTCATTCGTTAAGGTGTCTTCATAGAATGAGGCTAATGACTTTTGTTTTGGAGATTTAATATCATGGATGGCTGGGAACATGTATCAACAATACGGAATCTAATAGTTCCTAACGGATCGTATATTAGTTCCCTTAAGGGTTAATTCTGGAACTGAATGATTTTGAGCTCAAATCTATAATTAGATTATAGATTAATTATTCACTAGTGAATTAATGGTACTTAAGGAATAAGAAGTAAATTAGAAAGGTAAAATGGTAATTCTTCCATTCTAATTTATAAACTAATTAATTAGAGGGTTGAACTATTGTAAGATGGTTATATCAATGGACGACTTAAGATAAGATTTCTGTAAAAGTATATCTATAACATAAAGAGTGCAATTTTGAATTTATAGTGGAGAAATATAAGAATTAATAAATTGACTATTATAATTAAAGAGTTTAATTATTTAGTTTCATTTTATTGGAGCTTAAAGTTATAGGTCCATGGTCCCCGAAATAGCTCAAACAAACACTGACAAAGGTAAATACAAAAATGGGCAAAATGACTTATTTGATAAGTAAAGAATTAATTAATTATTTAATTTAACAAAAATATAATTAATTTTGAATTAATTTATTTTTGAGATTTTTGGTATTTAAATAATAAGAAAAAAAATGGGAAAAATCACATGCCATCCTTGGCATGTGGTACACGTATAGCACAGTTAACAGTCACTGTGCTACACGCATAAGAGGCTCTTGGTAGTTTCTTGGTTTCACAATTTTAGTTATTTAAATATTAAATAAATAATGAGATATTGTAATATGATTAAAATATTATTATTTAAACATAATCTGATAACTGATTAGTTATTTTCAAATTGTTTAAAATAACTAATATTTTATTTTTAATATATTGGGTATATTAAATATAGGATATTAGTTTTTCAGAACGATACTTTTCAGAGATAGAAAAATATCGTGAAATCTCTCTGAGAGAAAGATAACAGTGATACAAGCATAGGTCACTGTTCTTCACAAACTTAGGTCCAAACTTTATCAGATCTCATGTGTTGAGAACATCTGATAAATATATTTTGCCTATTATTTTGTATAGTGAGCCCACACTTGTTCTTTGTGTGCTGAGAATATTTTGGAAGATCTTGGTGTGAGATCTCAAGGATTTTTGCCATACATAAAGATAGCAGCAAGGAAGGACTTGAGGTAATTTTCTATTCATATCTTTGATTCAATATATATATACATGTGAAGAAGTAGATCTAGAATTCTTGTGGGATTAAATTAACAATTTTGATTGTTGTTCCGCTGCGTATAATCTCTGATTTGATCTATAAAAACCAACAAAAAGTTGGTGTGAGAGATTCAAGTATCACACTTACTTGAGTTCTCTCATCAATGGTCGCACCATGGATTTCTGCATTGTCCAATATGTTGATCATGTCCAGGACATATTCTCTGACATAAACATTTTTCTTCATTTTCATATTCATGAAACTTATAGTAGCATCAAGTCTGTACTTATCAGATTGTTGACCAAACATGCCTTGTAGAGATTCCAAAATCTCATAGCTTGTTTCATCAGTTTCAAACTTCTTTCTGAGCACATCGCTCATACTAGCAAGCATATAACATTTGACCTTATTGTAAGATAAGATCCAATTGTCATACTTTTCTCTAGTAGTTTTGGTAGCAGTGAGAGCAGGAACCTTAGCACATTCCTCATTAAGGATAAACATGTGGTTTTCACATATCGAAACAATGTTCATGTTTGATTTCCATTTCATGTAGTTGTCACCAGTCAATTTCTCATTAGCAAGTAAAGCAGCTACAGGGTTTGGATTGGACATATTGCTGAAAAATTAAATAAATAAAATATAATGAATAAATGCATAAAATAAATATCGGTTTATATTTGGAATAGTAAACATGATGCATGAATGCAACACATAAAATAACACACAAAAATTAGTTACTAGTCCACAATAGATTAATTTGAAAATTAATAGACCGCCTTAGGGTAGGTCAGACTAATCACAAATTAATCTCGAGACAAGATCTCAACTCCATAATTGATAACTTAAAAACTCATTTTTCTCTTTTGACTTATGAATTACTGTTAGTTTGGTCAAGATGCACTAATCATGCTCGAAAACGTAGATACATCTTCGGAGTGTAACCCATTATTTTTCTATTAATGACTTAACTCAAGAGCGTGCCTTAGGGTCAATCAAACTTGAAATACATCATTGATATTAATCTCTTATGAGAAGTCAACCTTGAGATAAAATAAACATATTCGAAAGTATTTCCTTAGGGAGGCCGCAAATGGAGGCGACACAAGACCCTTCCTATGCCTCTCGGTGTTCAACAAATAATGGAGTCAATGAGACTTATTGTCATAATTCCCTCTCCCACTCACCA
The DNA here is from genome assembly GCF_963169125.1 of Humulus lupulus. Lineage (NCBI taxonomy): Eukaryota > Viridiplantae > Streptophyta > Magnoliopsida > Rosales > Cannabaceae > Humulus > Humulus lupulus. Next base: position 19,223,079 of record NC_084793.1, read on the forward strand.
TTTTTAAAAAAAAAAGTGTTTTTCTAAAAATCAATATTTTTCAATTTGGTTGTAAAACTAATTAAATTAATTTTACCAACTGATATTCTGATAAATACTAATCCAATTATGCAAAATAAATAATCGTGCCTAGATTTTATTTTTCCTTTTTAAATAGAATACCATTTAACTTAATAAAATAATTTTATTAAATAAGAACATAAACAACTTTAAATTCTTTTTACCATCTTAACTAATTAAGAATAAATTAATTGTATGAGTTATCAAATAAAAATATATAATCAATCCTAAACATGTTTCTAAAAATGCATGCTTAATATGTACTATGTCGGTAATATGTATGACATGTTATAATGCATGATAAAGTATTAAACAATTTAATCATGTTCAAGCAAATAAATAAATAAAATAAATTTGGGTTGGGTGCTTTGGGTATTTCTAGAAAATTACAACGCTTGCAAAAAATACACAAAAATAATTAAACTAACTAAGGCCTAATGAAGAGCAACTCCTTTGATCTTGGACCTTCTCTTTTAGTCTTTGGATCATTACCATTTTAATTATCCATTATGAATTAAATAACCTTATAATTATTTTAAACAACTTTAAAATAATCAAACTTTGAGTTTTAATACCCAACAAGTTATTGAGGCCCAATTGGAATTTGGACTCACCATAATTAATTCAAAAATTATAATTAAAACACTTTTAATTATATTGGGCTTAAAATGACCCAAATTGATAATTACACATCCATTAGAGTTTGCATGACACAAACCCTAATGGGTGTGTCAATGGTGGGTGGCGGCTGGCAGGCTGTGGGTGGTGGTTGGCGCACATGGGCAGTGGTGGCAGGGGCGCACACAGATGACGTTTGCAGGGGTGCGCGCGGACGTGGCTACAAGGGCGCAGGGCGCAAGTTGTAGGGGCAGCGACTCGGCGTGGTATGGGGCAGCAGCTCGAGCCTCGGGGTTCGTGCTTGGGGTTCGAGCCATTACAAAATTTTATCCAGAACTTAAAAAAAAATTACAAAATTCCTATGCCCCAAAATGGCTTACAATTTTTGTATATCTAGAAAATTTAAGAACTTTTCCTAACCTAAAAACACCATGAAACCAACCCTTAAGGACATAAACATCCATCCATTCATATATTATACATAATATAAAAGTGCATATGATACCCACACAACAATTAACATATGCAGGTATTAAAGATGACTCTGGTACCAATTGTTAGGAACAGTTCCTAGTGCCCAGCGGAAATTGCAGTAATGGTAGTATCGTATAGGACAAAAAAAATTTATATAAACAACTTTATATGAGGATCCTTAATATGCAATATGTTAATATATATGATATGTATATGTAAAAATAATACGAAATGATTTACCTCTTGTAGCCTATCAAGAATCCTTGAATCTTTTCGTATATATTTCGATCTTTCTATCATTGCTAGAGTACTCACACTTAGATCTTCCAAGACGTTCTTTACACCTCAAGATGTGGGTGGGCACATTGAGAACAAGAATCAATATTTGTGAATCAAAAGTATTCTCAACACATGAGACTCTTGATTATAGGCTAGAGAGAAAGATTTTTCTTTTTGTGTGAAAAAGATGATCAATATTTTTTTTTGTAAAAGTTCTTTCCTATTTTCTATCATATAGAATATATAGACATTATTATCATAATAATAAATAATAAAATTTATCATCTTTAATAATAATAAAAAATGATTAAAGACAAAGTCTTACATTCCATAATGTTTTATCAATTAATTAAATAAAATAAAAAATCAATAACTGATCACCATCAGTAGTGGTACACGCATAGGGCAGTCCAAGATGCCCTATGCGTGTAGCATTTTCCCCGAAAAATGAGATTTGATTTTTTTTCATGCATTTTTTTAATTAATTAATAATTAGAAATTCAAATAAGGTATCATATTTTTAAGGATAAGATAACAACTTAAATTTCAAAATTCAAAATTTTAATTTTCATTATCATCTTATTATTAATTAAATAAATATAATAATCAAAATCAATTTTGACTATCCATATTTATCCTTTCACACTTAAATAAAATAATTGATTAAAATCAATTTCTTTTATTTCTACACAATTTCAAAAATTGCACAAATGCATTATTACCATAATAATAAAATTAATCATCTTTTATAATAATAATAATGATAATAGACAAAAATCTAACATTCCAATTTAAAACTCATTTTAAAATATTTTATTAATTAATTAAAAATAAAAATAAAAAACCAATATCTAATAAAATCAGATGTGCCACACGCATAAAGCAATCCAAGCCCTATGCATGTGGCCTATCCCTGAAAAATAGGATTTTGATTTTTTTTTCATGTGTTTTTTATTTTAATTAATTAATAATTAGATATCCAAATAAGGTATAATCTTTTTAAGGAAAAAGATAACAACTTAAATTTCAAAATTCAAAATTTGAATTTCTATTATCATCTTATTATTAATTAAATAAATATAATAATCAAAACTAATTTTGACTATCCATATTTATTTATTCACACTTAAATAAAAGAATTGATTAAAATCAATTTATTTTATTTATACACGATTTCGAAAATTGCACAAATGTAATAACAAATTGTGCAACTTCAATTATTGCATAATTGCATATTTATCTCGAAGAATAAACATTATCTCAAATAGCATTTTCACAGTTTAACCATTGTATCAACTTTTACCTTGATTAGTGTTGATAGAGTTGCCCGAGAGACCTGTGGACTAATAATTCCAAGCTCCAATAAATAAAAGATTATTAACCAAAAATCTTTGATTTAACCAAAACTCTTTGATTTAATAATCATATTTATTAATCTCATGATTATTCCATTATAAATATGAGACTGAACTCTTTAGAATTAAAGACATATATTTACTGAGTACTTTATTGTAACCATAAAGTGTCTATTGATATAATCATTACATACAAATTAATCATCTATTGATGATTCATAATTAAGTGGGAATAAAATTACCATTTTACCCTTTTAATTCTATCTTGATTCCTAGTGTACCATTGACTTTACAAGTGAAGGTTAATTCATAATTAGATTATGAATTTGAGGTCAAGTCAACCCAATAGAGAATCATCATTCTATATATAAGAAGGTATAGATTCCATATTTGTTAAGCTATGTTCCCAGCCATATACATCATTGAGTTCCCCAAACAATAGTTCTTAGTTTGATTATTCTGACAAACTGTAACGCATGACTCAAATGATAAAGTGACATATATAGGAGTTCATAGTAACTTTATGATTAAGATCAGTTTGTATATGATCATCAGTTGATGTGTTTTATAATTCTACGAAATGGTATTTAAACAAATATTATTAAATCACATTTGGTCTAATTCTACATACTCTCACCATGCCAAGTATATCCACTAAAGTATCCTACTACACTAGTAACCCGGATCTAGGTCACATGTATTCATAATACTAGTGAACCGTACTAACAGTAATTAATCTAAAGATTCCATAACTTTATTTTACTGCAAACTATTTAAGTTCATTATCTCAATCTCGATCATCTCATACCAATATGAGATTGAGACCACATATATGAACTTGAGAATTTTTTGATATTTACTTAATATTATTAACAATAATATAGTACATAAGCTACGTATATACAATAATTCAGTTCATTCATTTATTTCATTAAAACCATTGTCTACTATAATTGTTTTAAGGGCACACTTCCCAACAAAAACAACATTGCAAAACCGACACATTTGACTTTATATTAGCTGTCGGTTACGAACCGACGCTTTTGATGGACTCAATTGCAACACCAACGAAGGTGCACGTTTTTGAACCGAAACAATTGGCAATAGCTTCAGTTCTGCATCGACGCTCAATCCTTTTTTTTTTCAGTAGTGGATCTAAGAGATATCCAAACACACCATAAAAAATTTGTAGAAGAAAATTAGACACTTATAAACATCACAAATCAACATTAAGGAAGCTAATGATAGCTTGGCCATTCCAAATCTCCAAGAATCAGATCCCTCCTTCGATTCAATCATCATAGTTCTTAGATAGAAACAAACGACAGTTAGAGAGAGATAGACAGAGAAAAACCAAGAAAGATAAAGAAAAAAGATTATACCTGTGAGAGAAAAAGAAAGGTAGAAAAGAGAAAGAAGTACTAATAGAAAAGATGGATAATTAATAAGGGGAAACGAGAACTCAAAGAGATAAAGAGAAAACCAGAATTGTCAGGATACAATTAATGGTAGAAGGAAGAACCACCACCGAGCACCGTATATATGGGTGGACGCTCAATCGACAATGGGCATCAAAAGGGAACAAGCTCAAACCTACATAGAGTTCCAGAAGCTCTTTTTCTCTATAACTAAGTATAATTGTTACAAAAGTTAAATTAATTTAAAAAAATCTAAGAGCATCTCCAATCGAGTGTCAAAAGCTGGTGCAATGCTATATTTAGCCCATCTTAAAAAAATATAACTTCAATAGTGTTTCAAAAAGTGTTCTAAATTTGGCACATACTAAAAATTGTGCCAAATTTGATATATCAATAAATGCTACTTTTTTATGTACAATATTGTCACTAATTATTAGAATTGAGTAGTTGATAATTAATGACCAATTATATATCATTTTTTATTTATTTTTGTAATGACAAATTTCTTAGAGTACATAATTTGAATAATAAAAAAATGAATTTTTGTACATTCTCAATAAATATTAAATGAATTATTGAATTATTGACTTTTTCTGTGTTAATTTATATCTTGTGTATTGAAGCACAATTATAAATATTAGGCCAAATATAACATTAATTCATTTTTTATACTAAATTTGGCACAAAATTTACATCTTTGAACAAGTCTAATTTCTTCCCCTTTTGGTTGAACAGAAAAGAAATTTTGTTTTTTTTTGACAAAAAAAAAAGAATTTTGTTTTTTAATATAAGGAAAAATAATAAAAAGAGATAGGAACTATATTTGTTCAAAGATATTTTATGAAATAATCTTTTATTACTTCTCAATGTCGGCAAGGCCATTATCACTAAGATCTTGAACGTCGATAGGCAAGTTATTAGAATAATAAAAAATACTACATGAAAAGACAAAAGTACCCTCATCTTAATTCTACAGGAATAATACCAAAATAGCTTAGTTGGTAATTTTGGGTGATTATTATTAGGACATCTAGTCTTTGACGGGGCCATGTTATGTTACTTTTTTTAGACATTTTTTTTGGCGAACTTTTTTTAGACTTAAAAGGGGCTTAAAATCCAAATGGTCCCGTATCAAAACCCACTAGCTCTTATACGTATAAGAATGATATTAAATTGTTACTAAAGAAGTGAGAATAATATTAAATTGTTATTAACAAGGAGAGAATAATATTAAATTACTTCCCCATTAATAAATAAATTTAAAATTAAATAATTAACAAATTTGAAGTCATCTATTTTCTTCGTATCTTTTTGGTAGGTACAATCTATGTGCTTTATATAATTTTAGACATACTTTTTTTTTTTAAAAAAATTATTCAAAACTATTTATGTAGGATTGGTAGGTCTCCATTTAATTATTAAGGTATTAGGTAAATTGATGTACTCATTAAAATATATACTATAATTATCATGTATAGTTAAAAAAAATAGTATATTTTGTTACTCAACTTAAATTACACACAAAACTTTTATACAAACATAATTATATAAAAAGTGATTTTAGGATCAAACAAATTTATAAATTTGAATTATATTTACACTTAATACAACTATTTTTTTTTCAATACTACATTTAAATTTATTCAACATTAATAGTTGTAAATTCCAAATATAAATTTTGTACATTAGACTTGTATCTAAGTTTGATTCCAAGTATAAACAGTCTTCAATTTTTTTTTTTTTTTTGACAAATTCAATTTTGAAAAAAATAAAACAGATTTTAATAAAAAAAAATAATGAAGAAATAAAGTACGTGAGTGTAAGTATCACTCAAAGTGCATGACAGTGTTGTGTAAGAGAAAAAAGGTTCTATCTAATCAAAGAAAAAAAAGGATTTTCTACTCGAATTGCCACGTGGCACGTTTCTAAGCCCGATTCGTGTCATAACTGGTCAACATCACTAGATATATATTTACATAACCTTTTTCCATAAAAAGGACATTTTCTTTTGAAAATTTCATTAATTATTTACCGAAGGTATTAGAAAAATTAATCTCAGGTGGTTACAGTTATTAGTAATTAATATCAAATATTTAATTAATGGCATTGATTAAAAAAAATGAAAAGGGTGTTCTAAACAATTAATCAAAGAATAACATGCACGGTGGACAAAACCTCAATAAAGCTAGCTTGTAAAAATGATACGTTTTCTTACGTTTAATTTTCTTAATTAATTATTTGTTTAATTCGATGCTTTGCCTTCTAAACCTGTCCCACCTGTCCCTGTCTTCGTGGAATTCTCTCTCTAGATATAGATCTTTCCAAATCAACAGTGACAAATGTTTATTTGTAGTTTTCTGATAATTATTTGTTTACTATTTAATATTATCTTTATCAATTATATTTGAATTAAACTCGCTAGTGATCTGAGAGATCGAGGGATTCGGTAAAATGGGATTTTTGGAACGTTTTTGAAAGAAGAAGAAGAAGAGATCGAGAAGAATAAGCGTGATTTGAATTTGTGTTTGGTTTTTTGAGAATTGGAAGTTGGATTCGAGATGGGTTTTTTCAGTACTGTATTGGGTTTTTGTGGATTTGGATTTGGGATTTCTATCGGTCTCGTTGTTGGGTATTTTCTCTTCATCTATATCCAGCCAAGCGATGTTAAGGTTCTTCTTCTTTCTCTGTCTTTTCTGGTATTAATTTCTCTATTTATTTGTCCTAATTTGGATTAGTAAAATCTGTTTGGTTCCCGAGAAAGTACAGTGGAAGTAAATGAATTTTCTCTTTGAACCAAATAGAACGTTTTCAAGAACCGAAAAGGCGGTGATTTGAATTTCTTCTTGATTGTATAATTGTGACAATTGACTTTTTGACAAGGAAATTTGTGTCTTTGAGATAACTTGGATAAAAATGTTAAAGAGGGAGCCTTGTTAGCCCTTTTGTTATCTATGCGTGTACGTGTTTTTGTTCCTTATCGTTGCTTTCAACATGAATGTGGTTTCACTGGTTTGTTGCTTGAGAGAAATTTAGTATTTTTTTAGTTTGGTGAAAAAAAAATATAGTTATGCATATAGGTATCAAAGGTATAGGAACCTAGAAAGAAGCACATGGCCAATGATAAGCATTTAAAGGTGAACTTACTCATCCTGGAACGCTCCCACTTGTCTAAGCATGATGCAATTCAGGATTTTGAAAGAAACGTCTAATGTTTCTATCAAAAGAGTGAATGTAGAATAGTTGTCAAGACTTTTTTTAGAGGAATGAAGGTGTAGAGATATGAAACTAGGACGTGCAATTTCGAAACCTATGGCATACAAATATAACAAGTAGGTAAATGTTGCAGGAAAACATTGTGGAGAAATGAAAGGGAATGTCAATTTAGCTGCATTAGGCGGATAATTGATGATTTCATCTTTGTTTGTCTGTGCTTTTATTTTTAAGTTTAACTAAATTCATTATGGACTGTTTAGGATCCTGAACTTCGTCCTTTGGTTGAGCAAGACTCAGAGACATTGCAGCGCATGTTCCCTGAGATTCCACTCTGGGTGAAAAATCCAGACTATGATCGTGTATGCTACTTCTTTTTGCTGTTGCATTATCTTAGTCCTGGCAGCATTTGTTACTTTCTGACGTATCCGTTCTTGCTGCTTTCTTGTTGTTGCTTTGTTTTTGGGTGAAGATTGACTGGCTGAACAAGTTTATTGAATATATGTGGCCTTATCTGGACAAGGTATTTTATATATCTGGCCATTCGTAAGATTATTTGTTCAATATTTCTTCTCATATATTTTGATGAGTTTTGTGATTTTAATTTTTGCTGTTTTCTTATGCAGGCCATTTGCAAGACTGCAATGACTATCGCGAAGCCCATAATTGCTGAGCAAATTCCAAAATACAAGATCGAGTCTGTTGAATTCGAAACACTCACTTTAGGGTCCTTACCACCAACTTTTCAAGGTTAGGAAATCTGTTGAGCATCTTTGTATAGTTTTTCTGTATCCTGGATTTGATTTGTTTATAGTACCTGATTGAAAATAAAAGCTTAACAAATGCATTTGGATTTCGGAAACCTCTTGATTTTTTCTTTTGCAAAATATACATTTTCCAGGTATGAAAGTGTATACTACTGAGGAAAAGGAGTTGATTATGGAACCTTCTATAAAATGGGCTGGAAACCCTAATGTCACTCTTGCTGTAAAGGCCTTCGGGTTAAAAGCAACTGTTCAGGTTATTGGTTTATCTTATTGTTCAGTACCATGCTTCAGTTATTTTACTTGGAGTGCATGACAGTGGGGTACAGTTGCTGCCTGTTAACATTTTGCTCTTTCATTTCAGGTGGTAGATTTGCAAGTCTTTGCCTCTCCACGTATAACTCTGAAGCCCTTGGTTCCAAGCTTTCCTTGTTTTGCGAATATATATGTGTCTCTTATGGATAAGGTTTGTATTGGATACATTTCACAAAGTTTATCTTTCAGGTTTTCTTTTGTGTATACTTTTAGACATAAAAATGTCAGACAGTTTCAACTACATTCTTCAAGAGTTAAAAGTTTACATTCTGAAATACCTCCAATCAGTATATTAATTGGAATGATTCGATTCATAGATCACGATTTAAAGGCTAGGAAACTTCTTCTAACAAATTTTTCTGTCATTTTTATCAGCCGCATGTTGATTTTGGGTTAAAGCTTGTAGGGGCTGATCTGATGTCAATACCTGGCCTTTACAGATTTGTCCAGGTACCATGCTTTTGACTTGTTTGTACCTAAATAATGTAATCTTCTCATTAGGTTTGGCTTTTGCTTCAGTCATTGTGTTTCTTAAACGTCTTGGGAAGTTTTGCTTCACTAATTAGTAATGTTGCGATGAATGATTGTGGTTTTTCTGCAGGAGCTCATTAAGGATCAAGTTGCAAACATGTATCTGTGGCCCAAAACCCTTGTAGTGCCAATTGTTGACCCAGCAAAGTAGGTTTCTGAATTATCCTGATATTTTGTTTGTGACAAAGGATTTAGCTGATGCAATTAATTGTTGTTGCAGAGCATCGAAGAGGCCTGTAGGTATTCTGACCGTGAAGGTTGTAAGGGCAATGAAGCTAAAAAAGAAAGATATTCTTGGTGCTTCAGACCCTTATGTCAAATTTAAGCTCACCGAAGATAAGCTACCATCAAAGAAGACTACCGTCAAGCAAAAGAACTTGAACCCTGAATGGAATGAGGAATTTAACTTGGTTGTGAAAGACCCACAGAGCCAGGCTTTAGAGCTTACTGTCTATGACTGGGAGCAGGTACCTTCTTTTGATGTACCTCTAAACATTTATGTTCCTTTGTTTATTATTTTTCTTGTCTAACTCTGTTTTTCTGTTGTTTGAGGTTGGAAAACACGACAAAATGGGTATGAATGTAGTTCCTTTGAAAGAACTTCAACCTGAAGAGACTAAAGTTCTTACTCTTGACCTCCTGAAAACTATGGATTTGAATGATGTTCAAAATGAGAAATCGCGTGGGCAGCTTGTTCTGGAATTAACATATAAACCTTTCAAGGAAGATGAGATGCCACAAAGCTATGAAGATACTCAGACAGTACAGAATGCTCCTGATGGAACTCCTACTGGTGGAGGACTGCTTGTTATCATAGTTCATGAAGCTGAAGATGTTGAGGGAAAACACCATACTAATCCACATGTACGACTTCTGTTTAGAGGGGAGGAGAAAAGGACTAAGGTACAAACATATCTACCATTTAAATTATCTCCCTTCTAAAATCTATAAAATTGACTTGTAATAAACTAGTGGTAGGTAGTTCTATCTTCTTGATTTGGTCAGTATCTACTTTCTTTAGTGTAAATGTGGAAAAACAGTTGGTACTCTAAAAACTGTAAGAGAGAAAACAATGTGTTATGTTCAACGAAAAGTGTGCAAGCACATCATGATCAAGTTTTCATGATAATGATTCTTTCCAACTTCTTCGATGATGTCGCAGCCTATGAAAAAAAATAGAGATCCAAGGTGGGACGAAGAGTTCCAGTTTATGGTTGATGAGCCTCCTACTAATGACAAACTGCACGTAGAAGTTGTCAGTACCTCATCAAGAATGGGCCTGCTACATCCAAAGGTTAGTGTGCACACACCACATATATATTTATATAAATATTGGCAGTGAAGACACACATATATTTATATAAATTTTTCAGTGAAGTTACTAGAAAATGGATAACGGGCATGAATTTTATTGCTGTTCTTGATTAACCATGGGTTGCGTCAAAAGGCTAATTCTTGTTAGAGGATCAAATGCTAGTTTACTTTCAGTATTGCATTTGTTCATTCTTTTCTGTTTTTTTTTTCTAGCCATAAGTGTAATTTGCATGACAATATTGTTAAATCAAAGAAAGGGTAATACTAGTTTTAAATCCTTAGGCTGTTGTCTTATTGACCATCCACAACCTATTCTGTTATCGGTTTCTAATTCGGACACGAAACAAAAGCTTACAGATGAGTTCAGCTGTTGGGTTTTGTTTTCAGGCTGTGAGATGACTTTTTCTTTTCTTTGTTCTTGTGAATCAGGAATGTCTGGGATATGTTAATATCAATCTTTCAGATGTTGTTGCCAACAAAAGAATAAACGAGAGGTATCATCTCATAGATTCAAAGAATGGTCGGATCCAGATTGAGCTGCAATGGAGAACATCGTCATAAACTCAGCTGATTTGATTTCAGTGTTGTAATGGTCCATGATGTGTGATGTCTAAAGTTAGTGATTGACAAGGCTCAGTTTCATTTTCATGTTTGACCTTTTTCCTTTACATACACACTAGTTTATTTGTTATATTCGTGTACATATGTACATGATGATGAGGAGGAGGAGTTTGGTAGCTGATACTAATTGCAACAGTAAACATTTAAAACTGTTGATGATGATGATGATGATGATGATGATGAGATGGAAAAGAAAACGGGTTATTTTCATATGAAACCAAACTTAAATATGTCTGGTTTTCTTCTATTTTGGGCACTCGTAGATTTAAAAAAAAAATAAATTAATTTGCTAGTATCTCTTTCAATATAATTTTAAGTTGATTTGTTGTTCATGTATAAAAATATAATTATTGCAGCAATAATAATTGAAATGCTCACAAATGAAAGACAACAAATTTTAATTTCACAAGCTCTTGATCTTGTAAGAGTTTAGGTTAATCAGCCCTTCTATTTTAATTCATTTCATGCATTAAAATAAAAAATAAAAGTTAAATTTAGTGTAATATTATAAAATTGAAAATGTTTACCAATATATTAAAAAAAGAAAAATTTACTCAAAAAAAAAAAAAAAAGTAATTCAAAATAGTGATTTTTAAAAATATTTGTCTATATAAATATTTTTGGAAATTTCTATGTGGATTCTTTTGTGTTCTTGATTCGTTAACAATTTTTGGTACGATTTTTTTTATAACTGTGTATATTGTAGCTATTTACAGTATCCTGCAAATTTTTAAAAAATTCTAAATAACTTATAGTACCAAAAACTACTTTAAAAATAGATTGTTGCGTGCGTGACTAATTTTTTTTATGCGTTTTGAAAATAACATGTTTAAACTATTTTTCAGTATTGTAAATTATTTAAAATTTTATGAGAATTAGCATGATATTCTAAATAAATATAATATATACGGTCATAAAAAAATTATACTGAAAATTATTAAGGTCGGAAATAAAAAAAATCCTACCGATTGGCCCTTTTAAAGCCCCTACGTAGAATCTTCTAATATTTTTATTCTTTTCCCTCACAATTTGTTTCAAGGTAAAATCCAACGAGTAGGTAGAGAATTTATTTTATGGGATTTTAGAGTGATCAAGTGGGTGATACAATTTCCCAAGAGTATCCATAATTTATTTCGATATTAGATTAGTTGTGCTAGGACGAATTTTCATTTTTTTTGTTTGTTGTAATAAATTATCATTATCTTTACGATTTTTTTTTCATTATCTTTAATAAATTATTTTATTGAAAAAAAGTAGGTGCTACAATTTTATTTTTTATTCCAAAAATTAAAATAAAAAGTAAAAATGGGAAGAATTTTTTTTAGGGAAGAAAAGGGAAAGAGATTTATTGGGACATTAATAAATAACTAAATAATTTCATATTAATACAGGATTCACTGTCAGTGAGTTGAAAGTTCGTTCCTTCATTTCATTCAGTGCAGTCCCCAATCTCCGTTGTCTGTTCCGATGGCTTTTCCGATTGTTGACGCCGGCTACCTTAAGGAGATTGACAAGGCTCGTCGTGATCTCCGTGCCCTTATCTCCGCCAGAAGCTGCGCCCCAATTATGCTCCGTTTGGCGTAATATTTTCAATTCTCTGTCTTTTTTGTTTGTTTCCCATGAAGGAGGAGATTAAGTTTTGTGTAATCACGAGTAAAGATAGATTTATTTTTTTTAGCAATTTTTAACAAAAATTAATTGGGAATTTGCAGGTGGCACGATGCTGGCACTTACGATGCAAAATCGAAAACTGGTGGACCAAATGGTTCGATTAGGACTGAAGAAGAGTATAATCACGGTTCCAATAATGGCTTGAAGAAAGCTATTGATTTTTGTGGTATGCCCTGAAACAATAGCTATTGGCTATAATTGACATTAAATAAACAAACTTTGATATTAAAAAGTTAATATTATATATGTTATAGCGGATCAATTGTAGTTGTCGTTGTCTTCCATACTGATTTGAGTGAATGATTATTACTTGCTTGACTTTGTAGGTTGGAATTTATTCATTCATGTCTTTCATTTTTGAATTGTGAAGGATGTGGTGTTCATGTGGTTCTTAAGTAAAGTAGCTACACTATAGGGTCTTTAGAATTATAATGTCTTAGTTAATAGAGAATTATAATGTCTAGTTTTCCATCCAAACAAGTAGAATTAGATTGTACATTTGTGCTATTATTTGTTTCATAACAAGCTTACAGTTGTAATTATGCTAGTATTTAGGAAGTTTATTTAATTAGTTATTTATGTTTGCTTTTAGATGGCTTCCAGTGCCACTTTCTATTTTATAAAATTGCGAGTCTATCTTGTATTGTTATTTGTTAAGAAACAGAAAAGAGTAGAACCTATTTGGCATATTATGGTTTTGAGGTATGAGTTGCTTGATAATAAGCGTTCGTAACACTGTTAGAGTCACTTGGAGTGTGGATAGTACGAGTTTGAATCATGTTATGGTGATGTTTTACATTCACATTATGGGTTACATTCACATTATGGGGGACGATTAATATTGTTTTTCTGTTTGTATGTGTGTTTTTAAATGAAGCTCTTCTTCACTTAGTTATCTGACAAGCGTTTTTTCTTTCTGATATCAGAAGAAGTGAAGTCTAAACATCCAAAAGTGACATATGCAGACCTATACCAGGTGATTTGTTCAAAGACCTACTTAAATCTTAGAGTGATAGGAATACTTGGTGTTGTGTTTTTGATATTAGATCTTCCAACTTTATAGTTATTTCTCAGTGGAACACCATTTGAGTTTCTTACTTGGGAGACTAGCCAGATAAGGTTTTGACACCCTTCATCTGGACAGACAAAAATAGGGTCCTTTTCTCCTCCCAACAAAACTAGAAGGAAAAAGAAATCATCATTAATAAATCTAAAATTCTGCATCTTAGGAGTTCTGGAAAGTTTTAGTAACAACTGAATTGACCCAACTGGTAAATGCCTTTTTAGCTTTTGGATTTTAGTTTTTAAAGATGATAAGCTTTGATTAATTTGTTCTTCTCCCTACCCCTTAATCTTATAGCGGATTATATTTAGAGGAAGAGAGTTACATTCCATATTATTCGTGGTTAGGGAGCACAAAATGTGAAGGAGCATAAATTGCACTAAGAAAAAATGGTGCTTTAAAATCAAATTCTAAATTTATCTGGAATTTTGTATTGCTTTCACAAGTGTATGGGAAGGACAGACTAAGATTATGTGAACATCTAGATATTCGTATAACAACTTCCTTTTAACAATTTTGTTTTTCAGCTTGCTGGTGTTGTTGCAGTTGAGGTCACCGGAGGCCCCACCATTGATTTTGTGCCTGGCAGAAAGGTATGCTTTTACTATTTTTAGAGCATAACTAATCTAGTTATCATAAGTTCCTTTAAAAATAATTATGAAAGAAAGCTAATTTACATATCATTGTCTCTCATGATTTTTCTTTAGGATTCAAGAATTTCTCCCAAGGAAGGGCGGCTTCCAGATGCTAAAAAAGGTGTCACAAATTTAAAGTATCATTTACAACCAAAAAACCCGAAATAGAACTTAAACACGTGTATATATTCTAATTGGTGTGGTAGATAGGGTTATCTAGTTTCTATTTAGAAGTGTCTTCTGCTTAAAGTAGAAGGAATTCTCACAACGTATGAAGCCATGGATTCATCTGTGGAAAGTTTTCTGTTTTAAGAAAGTTTATAGGATAGGATGTCAAAATGAGAACTGGAACAGAAAATTTGTTTGATCACACCACAACTTTACTGTAAACTCGTTATCTCACCCTGTTTCTTCATTCTTTGGACAGCCATTTTTAATGTACTACAGCAATTTCTTTAGCATAGTATGTTTTTTCATATTTATACACGACTACGGCCTGAGATTGTTTTCCCTTTTGGCGGGCAATTCTGGTGACAGGGGCATCCCATCTTAAGGATATCTTTTACCGAATGGGCCTGTCTGATAAGGATATCGTTGCCCTGTCAGGGGGCCATACACTGGTACTTTTATTTTTTCACTTCTACTTTTTTCACCTATATAGGTCTCATTTGGTATAGTTAGTTAATAATACCTTCAATCTTTTCTTTTCTTTCTTTCTTTTCAAATAGGGAAAAGCGCATCCAGAGAGATCTGGTTTTGATGGTCCATGGACAAATGAGCCTCTGAAGTTTGATAACTCATACTTTGTGTAAGATTCAAGTTAAGCTTACAAGTTACTGTTTTAATGAAAACCCAACTTGGGTTCATGGCCGTAAAGAGTGTTAATGACTTTTTTTGATCTTGTTGGTACAGTGAACTGTTGAAAGGAGACTCAGAGTGGTTGTTGAAACTTCCAACGGATAAAGCTCTTCTGGATGATCCTAAGTTCCGTCCTTATGTTGAGCTGTATGCTAAGGTAAGCCGTTTTTAGTCAACTTCATAGTTCATACCAAGCCCACCTAAAAAATCTTAGCAGCTCGCCTTTTTAATTAATCTACAGTAAGATTTGAATCTAGTTTGATGATCACTCACTCCTAATTAAGGTGAAACATGTGATCATTTATATTAAAGCAGCTATATTCTACACCTAGGATTAATATTATTACTTTCTGAAACAAACTACAGTTTCAATTAATCTCCCCTCAAAATTTGACTTGTATTATTAGGATGAGGATGCATTTTTCAGAGATTATGCCGAATCACACAAAAAACTTTCTGAGCTTGGATTTTCTCCAAGTTCCTCGAGCTCCAAAGTAAATGCAACTGATAGCATAGTACTGGCACAAAGTGCAGTAGGGGTTGCTGTTGCTGCGGCTGTGGTGGTCCTAAGCTACTTCTACGAAGTTCACAAAAGAATAAAATAGACTATTCTTAATCATGTTCTGAAAAACCAAGAGCTATTATATACTTTTTTTTTTAATTCCATTTGCTCAAGTCTCTTAATGGTGCAAAAATAATCATTTGTTCCTTGAGTACTTATTCACTTTCATATAAAAAGAAGACAATTATATTTATGATTTTCTTTGGGTGTATATAAAAATATCTTATGGTAGGTAGGGTACCATACTACTAAAAAAGTTTCCCTTCCAAAAAAGTCATTTGATTCTTTCTTTCTCTCTTTCTTTCCTAACCCACTAAAAAAATGGTTCTCCGAGTGTTTGCTAAGAATACTATTTACAATTAATAAACTTTTAACCAAGTCATGTTCTAATTCAAGTCATAACGAAGTAAAAATTTCTAAATAAGGCAGCTTGAAGAAGATAGTAAGATATGGTGTAAATGCCAATTAATGAGTCCAAACAATAAAGTAAAGACTGATGAGGGTTGAAGCGTTATCTGCCAAAGGGCAAAGGGGTTCAGCCAAAATCAGAGTAGTTTTGGGTAAAGCCAAAAGGTTGGGGAGGACCACACATGAAAGACAGGTAAAGAGGTAGGTAGGAGTAGTCTTTTGTAGTACCAAACACTGTCCCCACGACTCTTCCTCAATACCTAAGCACATGATCTACACGTGTTGCTGGGCTGGACTTAGCTATTTCTTTATATAATTGCCAATTAGAGCCATGCCCTCATGTCCCTTAAACCCATTTACGTAACAAATTTTATTCTTTTTTCAATCATTTTTTGGAACTCCCATATGGCATTATTTTCCTCATACAAAAGCTTGGTAATGTTACTACTACTACTACTGCATACACCTATTGAGATAATCTTCAAGTGCAAGCCAACCTAACCATGTGAGATTTGAAATGGGAGAGCACCAATCAATGAACTTAATTGCCACATGTTAGATCCATCAACATTTGAATAAAAGGGTCTATTTTTTTTTTTTTTTGGGAGGGGGGGGGGGTTGGAAAAAGAAAAAGAGCTTTAGTACTTTTTTGAGAGAGCATAATATATAATTAAGTGAATATTGACATGGTTATAGAAAGAGCAATGTGAGGAGAAAGAAGATGCAAGAAGTGGTGCAAAGACAGTGAGAAAGGGGGTGAAAAGGTAGGTGAAATACACGCACATAATTACACAAGTGGACCTCCTTTGTAGTCCCCCTTTGACAACAACTTCTGCCCATGATCCTTTAACTCCTACCATCCACTTGATTTTTATGAAGAGAGAGAGAGAGAGAGAGAGAGAGAGAGGGCATGTGTGTGTGGTGATGGTGGGTAACAAATAATATGCAATTTGGACGGAGATAACAACAAAAAGGTGAATCAATTTCAATTCCCAAATCTCTAACCCTACTTCTGTTGCCAAAACTTGCACCACAAGGCCTAACAATAAAAAAATAAAAAAGAGAAAAGAGGGAAAGAAAAAAAAGTGGAAGGTGAACCAAAGCCCACAATACAACCACAACCACACTACTCATTATCTTTTTTTTAATTTTTTTTTTCTATATAATTTTTTCTCCCTACTTTCTTATTTTTCTTTCATCATCATCCTGCCTTGAACCCAACTTCCAAACCTTCTAGAAACTCTTCTTTTTCTCTTTCTTGCTTGATAGTGTATCAATCAATAAAGAAATAGAACTACCATCACTATTCTTGTGCACAAGAATAGCCAAACCACTTGTAAAATTTCTTTTCCCAAATGCCCACTACAACTAACTTACTAAAATAACATACTTTATTTTTTATATATAGTATTACCATACAAGCAAAGTTAAGATTTTCATATTCAAGTTTAATACCACATGTTGGTTTGAGATTGAGTTTAACCACGCTGTAATAAATTTTATGTTTTTCACTCACTCAACATCTGCAGAGTTGTGTAAGGCTGTAAGCCAATGCAATCAATGCGCAGTTAAAAAAAACAATAAAAATCATATCTTTAAAAGATATTATGAACAAATTGAGGTAGATCCTTCCTCTACAAATCAACTGAATAGGAATACTAGTTCCAAATTGACAAGGCTGATAATTGCATTCTACGTGTATATATGGAGAGGGTTGGGGATGATTTCGAGAGATTTACAATTATTAATCAAAAAAAGAACTTGGCTAGATAAAGAGATTAGATAGAAAAAATAAAGAAAAAGGCAGAAATCACACCTTGTCTTGCCTGTACTTTAATATATACCTTACTTTACACCTACCTGGAGGTTACCCGTAGTTAATGTCTCTTTAACTTATTATATGATTGAAGCTAATATCATCAAGTGAGAGAGGCCACCAGCCACTCCCTCTAACCTGTCTCACCAACTCGCATCTAGAAGCAATTAGGGTCACTACTCTCCTCTCTCTCTCCTCTCTCTCTCCTCTCTCTCTTATTTAGTCAAAAGCCTATAAAATCAGACCCCAAGTGCTCCCAAGGGCCGGCCTTAATGTTCCAGTAACACAAAAAACAAGGCCACCAGTTTCCCTACCGCTCCCGTTAAAAAGCAAAAACAAAGAAGAGAAGAGAAGAAAAGAAAAGAAAAGAAAGTGTTTTTAATTTTGTTTAAAAAACTAGTTGTTTTTCAGCTTTTTAATTCTTCCACTTCTTCTCCTGCTCAATGGGAAGGTCTCCTTGTTGTGAGAAAGCTCACACAAACAAAGGAGCGTGGACCAAAGAAGAAGATGATCGACTTATTGCATACATAAGGGCTCACGGCGAGGGTTGCTGGCGCTCACTACCTAAAGCCGCCGGTCTCCTAAGGTGTGGCAAGAGTTGTAGGCTGCGTTGGATTAACTACCTCAGACCTGACCTCAAACGTGGAAACTTTACAGAAGAAGAAGACGAGCTTATCATCAAGCTCCATAGTCTCCTTGGAAACAAGTAAGCTTCTTTTTCTCCCATAAAGATATGATCTTGAAGTCATAAACTTGTTTCTCATGACTCAAATAATAATGGGTTTTGCTTGAATTTCTCAACAGATGGTCTTTAATAGCTGGAAGACTACCAGGAAGAACAGACAATGAGATAAAGAACTACTGGAACACCCACATAAGAAGAAAGCTTCTGAACAGAGGAATTGACCCTGCAACTCACCGGCCACTCAACGAGTCAGGTCAAGAAACGACAAACACTTCCACCACTACAACCGCCACAACAACCACCACCACCACCGCCTCCAACACGACCACCACAATCTCGTTTGCTGCTTCCACTGTTAAAGAAGAAGAGAAAACGACAAGTGTTTTGTTAAACCCAATTCAAGAACAGTGTCCTGACTTGAACCTTGAGCTCAGAATTAGCCCTCCTTATCCGCACCAGCAACGCCAGCCAGACCAATTGAAGAGCGGTGGTGCTTCTCTCTGCTTTGCTTGTAGTTTGGGTTTGCAGAACAGTAAAGAGTGTTGCTGTACAATTTCAAGTATGGATAGCAATAACCCAAGCACCAGTGTTGGTTATGATTTCTTGGGCTTGAAATCTGGTGTTTTGGATTACAGAAGCTTGGAAATGAAATAGTCATAATAATTGATAATAATAAAAATACTATCATTAAAAAAAGGATGGATTTTTGGGGGGGGGGGGAGTTTTCTTATGTAGCATATAACAGAATATTGGAGAGATATTAGAAAATGAAAAAGATTGCTAATTCATTGGAAAGCTCTCATCTCAGATATATTTTTTTTTACCTTCTCCCCTCTAATTGTATGACTGTTTATAATAGTATAGTACCGCTACCAGTACAGTTTGATTCCTATTGTTTAAACTTTTTTTTATTTGTTTACAATAGTTAGAATATTGGTTGTTTTTTTTTCTTCTTTCTTCTTGTTCTTTCAATATCATGAATCTGCAAAAGTGTAATGGAGATTGATTTTTCTTTTTCTATTATTATTGTTGTCATACTCAAAAGCGTTTGTTGGTACCAATAGACATACATATTTATAAAGTAACAGTGGATTAAAAAGACTCAAAATACCTGAGAGTTGTACATACAACAAATAGCGCTTGTTGGAAAATAAGGGAGAAGAAATTGATGAGTGTGTCTTTCTTTCATATTCACAATCTTTCTTTCAAAAAACAAATGATGGCTTTTTTTTTATAATTTTTATATATAATATATTTCTTTTGAGCATGAACAAATGATTCATTTCATGAACAAACATACATAAGGTCTCAAAAGATTCTCCAAAAGAACTAGTCTTTATTGATTTAGTTGTATGACAAACAAAATTTTTTTATCAAGTATTTTATCTTATGACATACTCATTATTTTTTTTTTGTATATATATATTTTTTAATGAAAAGCTTTATATTCTTTTTTTCAGTTTGTCTTTTGCTAAAAACGGTTGGATTTAATTTCATTTTGGGGGCAATAGATAAGCTCTAAGAGGAGGAGAAATCAGGAAAAGATGGAGTGGTGGGTAACCTATCATCTCTTCTTTAATAAAAGCAAAATGAAAATAAATTAAAAATTTTGAAAATAATTAAAAAAAAATTGTAGAAACTATTTAGAAAGCGTGAAGGAACTAACAACTGTCCGTAGTACCATCCTTCTACCAAACTTCCAAGCATTAATGATCTGAACTGTGAGCCAACCTACCATACCATTTATTTAGAATAGAAACCCTAACTAGATTTCTTTCCTCTTTTCCTTTCCCTTTTGGCCTACACGCCAATTATTTAATTTTGGAGCAGCTTATGTAAATTTAAATATCAAACTCTCTTTTTTAACAGACTGAAACACCTGGACCACTTTCTTTCAGGGTTTTCTTCATTCAACCCTAGCTAGTTGGGTTTTCACTTTTCACTCTCTTCACATCAAATTTTAATGGAAAATATTATCAACCCAATATATAGTTCTTAAAATTTTACAGTTTAAACACCACCTTCTTAGACAATTGTTTCATTGTTTTTCTTCACCATAGTGACGTTTTTCTTTTCCTTTTAAGCAAATTTATTGTGCTAGTTGACAATCTATTTATGATTTTTCTTTTAGTTGGAAAGAATAAAATAAAAATTTGATCTAATTTCCCTCGTGAACCATGCAAAACCGGTGCAAAATATGAGAGCATACGTATTAATGTTGAGACTTTTGGCATCATTTTTTTTTCTTCATTAAATTAGTTGAAGAGAAATTAATTATGTGAATGAATATTCTGACTTCTATCTATGGGAATACCCTTATGTGAATAAGCTAAGCAACCTAAAAAGAAGGAAAGAAAGAAAGAAAAGAAACTAATAAGCTTGGGTTCGAGATCTTATTGTTGACATTTATAGAAATTATATTAGTAGTACATAAAAGTTGTTATCATTAACTGCTTTGTTCCAAAAAACTAAACTATTTTTTATGTGACAAGGGAACAAAAAAGAGAAAAAAGAAGAAGAAAGTTTGAATAATTTTTGTATTCTAAAATAGTATTTATATGTATTTTCTTTTCCATTTAATAATTACAAAAAACACTCAATTAGGCGCTTGTTAAATAATCAATAATCAAGTGACCAATGGGCTCAATGAGCATAAAAAAGAATGTCAAGCAAATCTTTTTGTTGCAAAGAGGAATCTATAGCTAAGGTTCCTAATTCCAAAGATAAAATTATGTAGTTATTGAAAAAAATAAAAACCAAGTAATCCAAAACAATTAAACAATGAATATATGAAAGATCTTGGAAATCAGAACCAAATTCAAAAGATTAGGCTCACAAAATCTCAACAGTTTTTAATCACTACTTAAATGCAAACCTTTATATCTAGACCTAAAAAAGTGATATAATTTTTCAGATCTAACTGTCTATACCAAATTATATTAATTAAAAGTTTAGATGTGTTCATGCTTTTTTGCTTATGATTTGACCAAAAGTTTTAGGTCAATGGGTCATAGCCACAACCGAATTTTATCTACCACCAATTAATTGATTGTTATGTCACTGGGGTCTTACCAGAACGACCAATCCTATTGAGCCATGCTCTTATAAACTATACTTGTCCCAATCCATGATCCACCTAATCTAATTATATAAATAACAAGAGTTTATATATTTTTTTCAATACGTGTTTTGTTCCATTATCTGTTTAGATTTTGTGTTTTGACAAATTTTTTTTTTAAACCATGTGTATTTGTAAAATGGTTCAAATAGACCCATAAACCTATAAATGATAAATTGAATATAAACAACACAGTTGTTAGACAAAATGATTTTATTTTTGTTTTAAATTGTTAGTTTGGTAAATTATTTGTAATTTTAGCTCAGAAAATTTTGATCGAAATTGAGTTTAGTGTTCTATTTGAACTATTTTACAAAATACAGAATCCAAAAAAATCATTTGTTAAAACACAGTGTCCAAACAAATAATTAGACAAAATTCAAGCACAAAGTCCAAAAAAATATAAACATAAATAACAATAACAATAATACAAATATTGGATTTTGCCAACCTAATGTTAGATTAAGTTTAGAAATAATGGGTATTTTTTTTAAAAAAAAAAAAGAAAGAAAAAAAGTATTATATCACATAGGAAGACAAAATAGCTAAAAAAGAATCTCCCAAAGAAGAAAGAGATGAATTGCATTCACAAAAAGCAATCTAAGACATAGATGGGCATGAGAAAGAGGACACAATAGTGATAGCTACTTCAAAACAATATCTAGAAAGAAATAAGAAAAAAAAATAAAATGGCCCTTCCCACAAATAATAAAAGGGAGTCACTTTTCAACTTTTTTTCTCTCTTTTTCTTTTTCAAAGGAGTTAGGTAGAGACATCAGAAGCTTCCATAAGATATTTTTTTTCTTACTATCAAAGCCATTGTTATAGCCAAGACTATTCTTGCTTTTGTTTATATCTTTTCTTAAATAAAAGAAAAAGAAATTGTTGAATTTTTATATATATATTTATATTGGTTCTCACTCTATCAATAAGCTAATTATTGATCTAACTTAAATGGTTAAATGTTAATGGATTCAACCTCCACCAACATCACATGCAATACCCTTTTTGGTGGGTCCCTTAGATTTTCTTCTGGATTCCTATCCTTATTTAAATGGCTTTATATTATAGGCTCAATTACTAAATAATTACCTTGAACTTATATATGTTTTATATATAAAATTCATATAATATTATATAATATATATTCTTTTGTTTGGTAGGCAACTCATCTTTCTATCCAAATTAAGTTTGAGATCAGAGTGTGCCCAACTGTATATAGATGACAAAAATGTGTTACACCAAACATTATGGCATAAAAAAATTTGGGGTCCATCTTTGAAATTAATAATTCAAGTTAGCCTCATGATGTTGCCTTTTCATTTATTCAATTAATTATTTTTTTTTGAAAAAAAAAAGTTTTGTTTGTCTGGATTTGAAGCCAGTCTGCCACACTTAGTCACTGTAGTCATTTAATAAACCTTTTCCTTTATTTGTTCAAGTTAGTTGATCCATTATTAAAATATGAAAGTATTTAAAGTCATAATAATAAAATTCATGTACAGTTCCATTCTATGCATGCATCATATTCATATTAAAGATTACTATTCAAACAAATTGAGAGCAGTTAGATAATTACATTCAAATTCCCAAAAAGTACACTAAATTAATAAACTCAAACATTTTTTCATACCCAATTCAATAAAAAATACACCAAACCAAGTTAGATGCGGTGATCATGCTATCACATGATCATTGGTTCAATTCATTATTTTAAAAGTAAAATTGGATGTTTACATTTTAACAAAAGAAAAAAAAAAGAACGATATGAGAATCTCTGTCACATAAAATTGCAGCAACCACATAACAAAATAGATTAAAATAAGGTAGCTATGTTCCTGGATTGTTCCCGGAAAATCTGCCTCAAAACATGATCAAAGTAAAGTGAATTTTCTCAAAACAAAACACTCCTACATAATGTTTGTTTTTTCAATAGAGTTAGTATAATAATTAGTGGTTTTTTTTTTCTTGTTTGACAATTTAGTCAGAATAATTTTTTTTTACGATCAAGTCCTCGAGTTTGAAAAAAATAACAGTTAAGTTCTTCTAGTTACTTATTTATTTTTAACAAATTTCTAAACATTTTATGGATAATTTATATAACATGGTATATTTACACCAATTTTTTTTTTTTTTTAAAACTAAGAATTTAGTAAAAAAATATATATAACAAAGGCATAATTGCTGTTATTTATAAAGCTGAAGAATTTGATTGTTCATTTTTTCTTCTTCTAAAACTAATGAATTGTCTAGTATAGAAAAACCATAGTATTTACTCCAGGAATAATGATATGTGCACAATATGTAACGTAACAACACAAGCTTATCTATATTAAATAAATATAATTTTTTTTCATGTTATTTTAATAAATTATTCTTTTAAGTTCTCATACTTTTTCAAACACTAATATAGAAATAATTGCAGTATTTATTTGATTAAAAGAATTCTTATATCATTTATAAAATACATTAATCTGCTAAAATTTCAAATGAAAATATTTTCCATTCTATTTAAATAATAGTATTTTAAATATTTGGGATAATAGTGGTGTGGTGTGGGACAAAAGCGACAGAGAAAGAAGAAGCCAAGCAAGAGAAGAGAGGAGAAGAGAGGAGAAGAGGAGAGAGGTGTGCGTGTGTGTGGTATGTATGTATGTGTCCCACACGCTACCAACTCCTCCCTTTTTGGGCGGTAGTTGGCAGCCATCCGACGTAGGATCATGTGCGCGGTTGCGGCGGTGGACCCCATTTTACTGTCCTTTTCCGACAATATTCAGGCCCCACCTAAACACAGTCACACTCTCTCTCTCTCCCTCTCTCTCTTTCTACACAACTACTTGGCCTTACCCTCTTCAAAACTCAGCCAGGGGCAAAGCACCTTCCTTCTTATCTTTCAATCCAAATACTCAACTCTTCTTTCAAATCTCTTATTAGGGGTCTCACTTTAGCTAATCAACCCCCCTTTTTTTTTTTGGTTTTTTTTAAGCTAAGCCTAACAACACAACAACAGTATATAATTAATGGTGTAAGTATAGATTTGGTCAATCTACCTAAATGTTTCCCTCCCACTTTCCACTCTCAGTAATAAAATCTAAGCAAAACTTTAAATGCACCAACTTTTATTTTTATTATTGTTGTTGTAGTAGTAGTTGTTGTTTTTTTTTTGTACGGTGAATCTTCTGACTGCATGAGTCGATGAGAGTCTGCCTGTTTAAACTGCAGCTCTGAAAGTTGAATTTGATTAAAAATAAAAAGTTGTTTTTTTGTGGGGTTGGGTTGCGTAGGTTAAGAGGACAGCGCATGTTAGAAAAAGTGTAGCTGGTAGGAAATTAACAAAGTTTGGTGAGAGAGATATATATGAAAATAAATGTTATGTATATATATTTCATTAATAATTATTACAAGAGTGGAAGATAAGAACAAGCATTGGAGATGAGATGGGATGGGATTGGATGGAGAAAAAGGATAACACATATATATATCATATGATATGATAAGTGTGTGTGGCTGAGATGTATAGAGGTTCAAGTGGTTAGGTGGTGGTCGATTGGTTGATAACGATGGATCCCAAAGTCGTCACCCTTAGCCAGTCAACTATACATGTCTCTTTCACTACACTTAACCTCACTTGATTTTTAAATTTTCTTTTGGGTGAGAATAATTATTATTGGGGGGCCTTGCCATTTAATCATCTTCTTAACCTCAATGCTATTGGTATTGCTATCCCTTCTCCTTCTCTTCTTTCTCTTCCCTTCTCTTCACTATTCATACATCTCCCCACCTGCCCTACATCTTATACCCTTTATATCTCTCTACCATACTATATTATTACACTTTTGGCTTTTATACCTTTGCATCACGATAAAGTTTTTTTTCAAATTTTTTTTTTGTTGTTTGACAATTTTTTTTAAAATTCAAATTATTGAGTTTAAAAAACTTTAGTATTATATGTATTTCTTAAATATCATAGTCTTAACGTAATGGTACTACTAGGAATGCACAAAAAATGGGTAATTGGTGGATAGTGCACCCCCATCCCCGTTAACAATTCTAATTTGTGTCCCCGTCTATTCCCTATCAAGAGTAGGGCAGGAATTCCCTATCGAGGCAGGGAGTCTCCACATTACCCCATTTATTTAAAAAAAAATAGATAAAAAAGTGAATTACATAAAAATTTAAATATTACACAATATTTATAATCTAAAATACTAAGAATTATATCAAATAAATTTTAAAATATTTGAAAAATTACTAATGTACTACAGTAACACATAAAGAAAGATATGAAATACATAAAAAGAAAATTTAAAAAAAAAATAAATTTTTTAATAGGGGAGTGACATCCCCGCCCCGTCTCGTTCAACAATCGGGAATGTAAAATTGTCCCCATCCCCGTCTCATTCTCCATTTAGACTAGGAATTTCGTCAACATGCGGGAAATGTGCATTCCTAGGTACCACACATCTCCTCATAAAGAGGGGTTCCAAGTTAGAATCTTAAACTATTAATGTAAAAAAAAAAACTTTATTTAAATTTGGATAGTTTTAATATATTTTTAAAAATATTATAAAGTATTTTATATTCTTAAGTTTTTACTAAATAGCATATATAACTCTATTGTTGTCATTGTTTTCATCAAGTGGCACGTGACAGTATTTGGAGAGTAATTAAGCTTCACGGATACTGGCTAAGTCCTAGTGAGCTCGCTAGAGCTCCTCGGAGGGTACTCCTTTTTGTCCTGATCGTGCACCGCCTCGGAAGAAGGGTGTCCTCAAGCGGACTACGCCTTAAGGACTACAATTATGATATCCTCCTTGTCCTCTCCACCCCAATCCTCTAGGTCCACGAGGATCATCCTTCGGGCCTGGAGGATAGTCCCAGGTGTCAAGCTGTAACGCCCTGGTTAGCCAAAATTGTTACACTGTGTGTTTAAAATAGTGCTTACCTCGCTAAGCGAGTCATTTGGACTTAAATGTGTAATTAAAGACTAAATCATGGTTAGGTATTAAAAATTTTGGTCAACAAAGTAATTATTTCTCATTAAAATATTAAGTTTATACACGGGATCCCAAAAAGTGCTTACAAACTGATAAAAGAAGAATAAAATACAAATTAGTTGTCCAAAGCAACAAAACATGGTTCAACCCTAGTTCCTCCCAAGTTGTCCCGACCGTGGCGATCGAGTAGCCTGCATATGTACACACCGCCCTTGAAGCTCTCCAACTCATGGCTGGTCCAACTCTTCCTTTTCCTTACCTGCACCACATAGCACCCGTGAGCCAATGCTCAGCAAGAAAACTTAAATCAATAGGTACAAATGAGCAACAATATATAGGTAGTAAATTTAAATTGATAAATTCAATCATCAACAGGATATAAGCAATAAGCTTAGTAGTGATAACTTGCTCAATCAAACACATAATCCAATCTCAACAATCAATACAGTTAGTTAAGTGCAATCAACATTTTTGTTTATTTGAATAACGTATAGGCCTGGTGCTGTAATGGCCTGAAATCCCTAATGTGGTTTAATGGCTGGATTAGTAGGCCAGGAGGGCCATAACTGTTTAATTATGCCATTAAATGAATATATGCATGTTTATGTGAATTATATTATAATATGATGTTATATGCATGCATGTGGGTCCACATTTGAATATTAGGGTGTTTTGATAATTTGGCCCGTTAAGGGTATATTTGTATATTTGGGTGCATATTGTGATTTATGAATGAGATTCCATTATTATGGAGATATATTCGAGCTATTCGGCATGAGACGGTCTTATATTATGGATTAGTGGTTTTGTCATAACGGGGGTCTTTTATTGGGATATTGGATAGTGAGAATGTTATTTGATGATAAATTGAGAATTATTGAGATCATGATGAAATTCTGGGAGTTTTGACTATAATACCCCCGGGAGTGTTTTTGGGATCCCGAGCACTAGGTTTTATTTGAGGTTACTTAAGCTTGAAGTAACTTGTCAGATAGAACGTACATTAGAAAACCTCTCGTTCTTTCCCGTTAGTTCATTTTTACCGTTCGAAGCGTATTCGAAGAAATCTCGAGTTCTAGGAGTCGGAATCAAGAGAGGACGAGGCGTAGCAATCCTAGGAAAGATTAGAAGCTTCTTGACCGAGGGATTTGACGAGAAACAACCCAATCAAAGGTAATCTAAGTTTAAAGTTTTGAGCTTTTAGAGTTTCTAAGCTTAGAATTGGATTTTGTGAATCATTGAGTTTTTGGTTCGTTTGAGCCTTGGGATTTGATGGTTTTGGGTCATTGGGAAGCTTGGGAACTTTGATTTGATGATTTGGAAATGTTTAGGCATGTTTTTTGGGAGGTTTGGGATGAAGGAAATCGTGTTTGGGCAGAATCTGGGTTGGGGGCCGCAACCCTGTTCTTGGGGTGTTGCGGCCCTAGCTCGAAGAAGCAGGTGGCTGAGTTTGTGCCTGCTGGGCGCCGCGGCCCTTGCTTCAGGAATGGCTGGGGGCCGAGGCACAAGGTGCCAGGGCCGCAGCCCTTGGGCAAGTTTGAGCCCGCTTGTGTGTTTTGACCCCGGGAACATAGTTTTAGGCCTCAGGACTGTTCCTACTATTGGGATTAGTTTGGATTGATGTCCCGGAGGCTAGATATTGGTTTGGAAACCTATGTTGATCATTTTTATTGATGGTGTCCCATATTTTGGTTATGACTAGGTGACTGCTAAAGGACTAAAAATCAGATCGTTCTTAAGAGTCATTCTTTTATTCATTCTCGCTCGAATCAGAGGTAAGAAAATTGCACCCCATATGTGACATGCATGGTTGTTCATGAGGAATGTTGATTGTGTAAATGTGGACATGGATTGATTATTGAATGCTTAGCAAATCTTGCTCACTTGTGAATGGTACTGACTAATTAGTCAAATTTGGCAAAGGTGTCAGTATCAACTGTGAAGCTGAGACTTATTAGTCAAGTTCAGCAGTGGTACTGGGCACTGGTCACACAGTGCTGACTTATAAGTCAGGATGGCCTTAGCGTATTCAACGCAAGCCAATAAAGATTAGATCTAATCGACATCTGCATTAAATGACTCAGAAAAGCGTTAATGCCGGACCGACCTCAAGTTCGATGAAAACTAAAAGCGCTTGTATGACTTACCCATTAGTCACTCATTTGTTAAGTTAGAGACTTACCCATCAGTCACTCATTTGTTTAAGCTAGTGACTTACCCAACAGTCACTCATCTGTTTAAATTAGTGACTTGCTTGTCAGTCACTGTAACGCCCTGGTTACCCCAGAACAGTTACGGTGAACAGTGAACCGGAAATTTAACTCGCTACCCAAGTCCTTTGGTTAAAAACGTGATCTAAGTGTAGTTATCAGGTTAAGGTGAAAAACCAGTAAAAAGGAAAGGATACATTTCATTAAGTAAATAAATTGCTCATGAGCCTTTCAAAATGTTTACAAGTTGTTTACAATACAAAATGGTCGCTACAGTTACAAATTTACAACCCCTGTCGACCTAAGCGGCAAAAATAGGGTAAACCCCTAGTTCCTCTGAGCACTCCTTGGCCGCGGTGGTCAAGCGATCGCATATGTACACAACACCACCTAAGCTCTCCACTCAAGGTTGGGTGAGCTTCTCTTTCCCTTTACCTACACCACGTAGCACCCATGAGCCAAGGCCCAGCAAGAAAACACAATAAAGCATGATATAATATCAACAACGATCATAATAATCAATCAGGACCAACAGTCCAAAACAGGTAGGTGACAATAGCCAAAAGTCACAAGAATGGGTACAGCTCCCTCTAGCCATGCGACGATAGGGTCACCAGGGCTCAACTGATAAGTGGTTCTTTCATAAGTTTGATTGGGATAGGTGTATGGTGAATGGTCACCAACATAACCTTCCTCCCAACTCTAAAGTCGTAACTATGGACAACGTCCCCTAGCCATGTGACAAACAGTCACCGGGGCCATATGCCCTGGCTATAAACATCTGGTCTTAGACCAGGCAAGCGCTTATAAGTTCTTCGACCTTAGGGTCGGTCTAGCAATAATGCCATAGAGCCATTCAATGCATGTTCCTCGACCTTAGGGTCGGTCCCTGACTAGTCAGTGCCATAAACAAGTAATCAACATTCGCTAGCATTTAATATGCAATCCATGTCCACGTATATCAACCAACATGCCTCAATAACAAACCATGCATGTCATATACATATACAGGGTGCATCTGTATCCATACACTATTTCCTTACCTCTGGTTCGAGTGAAAGTTATTATAAGAACGACCCCTGAGAACGATCAATCTTTAAATTCCTTGACGGTCACCTGGTCATAACCAAAAATATAGGATTCATCAATGAAAATGATAGCAAAGGGTTCCCAAACCAAAACCTAGCCTCCGAGACATCAAACACCACTCAACCGGGTAATAGGTTCGACCCCGAGGCCTAAGGCTTGGATCCCCAAGCTAAAAACACAATTCTGGCCAAAAATGTCCTGATGGGCTGCGGCTCACCACAGCCATTCTGCGGCTCATCTCCCAGACAGAGGCATTTTTGCCCCAGAATCCATCTTAGGCCACGGCACACCAAAGCCAGGCAGCGGCTCATTACCCAAATCAGCCAAAAATCCAGCACGCACCAGCTCGACTTCCCCTGCACTTTCCCTTGGAACCAACCCTTCAAACCAGCTCCAAACCTCCTCCAAACACTTAATTTAACCCCTAAACAACATCTATATCAAACCCTCATCAAAGCCCAAATCAAACATCAACCTAACTCCCATTAATTCCAACTAACCACCAAGAATTCACAAACTGAAATCTTAAACTAAAACAGAGTATAAACCAGAAACTTATGGCTCAACTTACCTCAAAACCATATTTGAACCTTCTTCAATGGCTGAACCAAGTCCACAAACCCAACCCTTGAATTTCCTAGCTTGAAACCCCACCTTGAACTCAAAAACTTCAAAGGAGAATTGGTGAGAGATGGTGTACGGGTTGAAGAAGAAAACCCCTGTTTTGGCTCTGTTTATTCTATACCCTTCTACAGCCAACTAAAGGGTGATATAAATCTAACCAAATGACTAAAATACCCTTAAGTCATTTAAAGCCTCTAAAACCATTTCAAGGGTAAAATTGGTACTTTCCACTTACACCGTTAATCATAATTAACGCTTTCCACTTCCCGCTAATCTCAATATTCTCAAACACCAATAATTCATATCCCGTTACCCTAAAATCCTCGGTAACGCTCTAATCATTAAAATCACCCCGAGACTCACCCCGAGCCCCGAACTTAAACCTGTTATGACCAAACCGATATATCATATTTAAAGATCGTCTCATGCCGAGATACTCGAACCAATCCACATTATAATGTGGTCTCACAATATATCATTGACATGCAAGAAAATATACAATTATGCCCTCAACGGGCCAAATTACCAAAACACTCCTGTAAACAAATGTGGACTCACATGCATGCATTTAACATCATATTATAATATAATTCTCATAAACTTGCATAAATTCACTTAATGGCATGATTAAACAGTTATGACCCTCCCGGCCTACTAATCCAGCCATTAAACCATATTAGGGAATCCGGGGCATTACAGTCACTCATTATGGTTTACCAGAATCTCAAGTGATATTCACTCATCTGTTTAAGAGCTATAAGCTATGTGTGATTATAATAATAATCATTTGATAATGTTTATATGCAATATTGTGTTTTCTTGCTAGGACCTGGCTCATGGGTGCTATGTGGTGCAGGTAAAGGGAAAGAAAAGCTCACCCAGCCTTGAGTGGAGAGCTTAGGTGGTGATGTGTACATATGCGGCCGCTTGACCACCACGGCCAAGGAGTTCTCAGAGGAACTAGGGGGTTTACCCTATTTTTGCTACTTAGGTCGGCGAGTTTGTAATTTTGAAGCAGTAATGACCTTTTTGAGTTGTAAATAACTTGTAAAAGATTTTATGGGACCATGAACAGTTTTATATATTTAAAATATATCCTTTCCTTATTATTGTTCTTCCACCTTAGCCTGTTAATAACACTTACATGCACGTTTTTAACCAAAGGACTCGGGTAGCGAGTTAAATTTCCGGTTCACCGTAACTGTTTTGGGGTAACCAGGACGTTACAGGCGCCCTTAGGCTGTGTAACGACCCAAATTCACTAATAAGGCTTAAGGGCCTTGATTGGTGTGCCGGGAGGGCAAGATGGGAATTATGTGTGGTTATTATGATTAAGATGTATGATTATGATTTTAAGCATGTTATATGACTATGTGAATTATATTATGTGATAATTATAATATGAGAATTGTACTGTGTGGGTGCTGTGATACAAACGTGATGCACGTGCCAAGACGGTCCTAGGAAACTAGATAATGGTAACTGGTGATTTGGTAACCTGCGTAACCATTAGTAACTATAAAGAGTAACAGGTCTTATTGGGAAAGTGGTAGAATTGCAAAGTTAGGGAAAGGACAAATAAGCCCTTGAGGTCTAGTTAGTAAGTGATATTAATGGAGGGTTAAAATGGTATTTTGGCAGTTAGTAGATGAGTTTGAGCTGAAGGAATAACATTTACGTATAACACTTTGGGAGTTGGTTTATGCTGAATATTGGAGACCTAGAAGTATAACAGAAGAAAGAAGGAAAGGAGAAGCTAAACTCTAGCTCTTGGAAGGAGAATCAAGGGGGTGATTGAGGTTATCAACCAAGCTTAGGCCAAGAAAACTCAGAGGTAAGGATTTGGCTATAATATGTTTAAGTTTCAAGTCTGAATTTTTAGAGATGAATATGAATTGAAGCAAGTTGGTGGCTGGTTTTGCATGAATTTAGAGTTGGAGTAATCAAAAGGAAAAGGTGATTTGAAGCTAGAGTTGGGGAGAATCCAAGCTGAGTACTTGACTGAGGTAAGAGTGTATCATGTTTAAATTTTCGTAGCTGTTATGGTTTAAGAATCTAAAGGGGCTGGTTTACACATTTCTCAAGCTTTGGTTCAATGGTTTAAATTTGAATTTAGGTGTGAATTCTATGGGTAAATGTGTAGTTGAGTTGGGTTATAGTGTTTAAAGGTTGTTGGTTGGTCTATGTGGGGTTTTAAATAAGTTTTGGGGCTTGGGTATGAAGTTGGGATGATTTTGAGTGATTTGGGTTCGGGGAAAACGCAGGGGAAAAACCCAGAATTCTGGGCTCGCGAAGGAGCGCCGCGGCGCTGTTCTAGCGCGCCGCGGCGCAAGGCTGTTTCTGGGCGTGATGGGGTTTCTGACTTGCTGGGCGCCGCGGCTCAAACTTGCTGGGCGCCGCGGCGCTAGGCCAATTTCAGGATGTTGGAATTTGTAATTTTAAGCTTTTGCTCCGGGGGTTCGGGGAATGTCTTCGGTGCGTCGTTTTAGGGATTTGGGGGTTCCGAGAGTATGGGTTAGGTTCCGGGAAGGTAGTCTTGGATTGGTTAATGACAAAGAATATTATATTTGTTATGTGATTAGGACTTTGGAGAGGCTCGGAGTAGAGGACCGTGCTTGTGGTTACGTGGCATCGGAAACCAGTGAATTGAAAGGTAAGAAAGCTGCACCTGAATATATGGTTGTGAATGGGACTAAGTGCTCCCGAGAGTTGTATTGTGTCATCGTTGGTATTATGCCAAGGGACACGTATAAGCGGTCTAAGAGTATCGTTCATGATTTTAGCGCACGGGGCGCGAATTGGCCACTGGGAGCCAGAAACATTAGGATAACAGAGGGAGCAGCCTGTGGGCGCTAGCCCTGGTTATCATCTGTGCATTATGTTTTACGAGATGAGATCCTTAGTATGTGGTATGCTTGAATGATAATATACTTGAAATTTATGAGATGCTATATGAGTAAATGACTTGGTTGCTAGTTGTTCATGCTCTGTTATTGCTGTGTTTTCTTGCTGAGCCTTGGCTCATGGGTGCTTCGTGGTGCAGGTAAGGGCAAGGGCAAGCTGGACCAGGCCTGAGGTGGAGAGCTCCGAGGTGTAATGTACATAGCCAGCCGTTCGATCACCACGATCGAGGAGTGTGTCAGGACAGAGATCACCTAACTGCTCATTTTGCCTTAGTATGGCTGTTAATGTATATAAACTTTGCAACTTTTGTAAATGGCTTTTAAACTGTCATTTTTGGGATCCCATATACATAAACAATGTTTTGTAATGAAAACGTGTCTTTTGAGACCAAAACACTTTTAACCCTAGATCCTTTACTGTTTCAGTAACACGTTTTTACTTTGATGACTTGGCTAGCAAGTCTGACACTTTATAAACACACCGTGTAACGGTCTTGGCTATCCAGGGCGTTACAGGCTGAGTCCTCTGGTCTTATAGCCGACCTCGGCACGCTTAGGCTGGACTGCGTTCTGCATGCTTGCTATCGGCCCCGACACCCCTAGGCCGACCTTCAAAATAGATATAATCACATATATATTGCACAACACGCAATCAGATGTAGCATATACAAGCATGCCTAACCAAATAATCACAATCATATCCATTTACAGAGCTCTAAGCCTCGACCACAACCAGGGTGCAGTTTCTTACCTTGAGTTTCGTGCGATAGACGATATAGCCTTAAGTACGATCATGATCCCGAGCCTTGCGATAATCTAGTCACAACATAAACACACTCTTATTAGGGATCAACTCCAAATCCCGAGCCTCACCCTAGACCTTACACTTAAGATTACTTTTTCCAGTTGTCGGGGCATTAGAAACATCCCCTGAGTCCCCAAGTGGGCCACCAAAAGGATTCCTGAACTCCCCGAGCCTAAATCCCAAAAACCAGAAAAACCGTAATTCGGGACACCTGGTGCAGTCGCGCCTACATAAAGTGTAGGCTTTTTGGGGTACTGGTGCGGTCACGCCCCTAACTCCGGAACCCAAAGATCAAATTCAAAAATCAAAATCCCCTGGATTCTGGGACACTAGCACGGTCGCGCTAGTCACCATAAACCCACAATTACTCAGAAGCTTAGTGTTCTTCCCCAATTTCAGACTTACGACTTCTCCCTAAAAATCAGACCTGAAAATTGACCCCAATTCGATATTTCAGCAGATTTAAGGCCACAAAACGCTTCATACAACTTAGACCAACTACAACCCAAGTCAAAACACCATAAAAACATATCAAAACACATTATCACATAAATTTGCACTTCTTGAGTTTCAAACTCAAGCTTTTCTCCCAAAATCTGAGAATCACCTTACAAATCAAAATTTACAACAGCAAACAAACCCTCCAATTTACTAACACCATTCTATAACCTAAATAACACCAAATCCCATAAATGCATATAACCAAGCCCAAATTCCCGAAAGCTCAAGAACACAAGAAAATTCAAGAAAATCCCGAAGTTAAATAAGCATACCTCAGAATTAAGAAAATCACTAAGTGTGGAAGAGTCCTGGACAACTCCCAATCCCCCCAACAACTTTAATTCTTCAAGAAAATTCCCCAACTCAAACTTGGACTCCCTTGTGCTTAGTTCCTTGAGATAGAGCTTGAATTTAACGCCCTAATACCCAGGGACCGTTACGTTGTGCATTTTAAACAATGCTAAATTCGCTAACCGAGCCAATTGGCCATAATCGTGTAACTAAATGTGATTAACGGCTTAAGGCTAAAATTTTTGGTTAAAGATATAACATTTCTCTAATACGTTTACTGTATACATTGGGATCCAAAAATATTTTGAAGGTTAATTACAATAAAATATTTACAACTAGCCGACCTAAGCGGCAAAATAGGGTTTAACCCTAGTTCTTCTTTAAACCCTCGGCCGTGGTGGTCGAGCAGCCGCATCTGTACACATCGTCACCTAAGCTCTCCAACTCAAGGGTGGTCCAACTTTCTTTTACCTTTACCTGCACCACATAGTACCCGTGAGCTAAGGCTCAGCAAGAAAACTCAACATGCTCATGAACAGGTAATAACATGTCACTAAATCATAATAAGCATGCCTAGCAATAATAGCCCTATTCATGCATGAAAGTAAGTCCAAGTAAATGATTGTGGGCCCTACCCTCCTGTATGGAAGACTATCAAGTCAATCCTAAGTGAATATCAATAATGATTCTGGAAATCACGCTGGGGCTTGCAGCCCATTAAGATAAGTGACTATGGAGTCACGAACTTGGGTTCCACACCCTATCTAGATAAATGACTATGGAGTCACGAACTTGGGTTCCACACCCTAACCAGATAAGTGACTATGGAGTTACGAACTTGGGTTCCACACCCTAGCCATGTGACATTACAATCACCTGAGCCTTTTGGCTCTGGCTCTAAGTAACTAGCCTTTAGACTAGACAAGCGCTTTTGATTTCATCGAACTTGGGGTCGGTCAAGAATTTCATGCTTATGTTGATTAGATCTAATCATTTCGACTCTGCGTTCATTACACTTATGTCGCTCTTGACTCATAGGTCAATTCTATACGACCAGTGCTCAGTACTATTGCCAAACTTGACTAATGAGTCACAACTTCACAATCAATACTGACACCATTGTCGTTTCTAACTATGGAGTCAGTTCCACTCACAAGTAAGCAATGTACCCAGGTGTATATCATATGTCAAATATCCAAATATAAGGCATTCAGCATGCTTACTCAACATTCCCTAGCATAATTATGATCATGCACATTTACTGAGACTCAAACTCTGATCAATCTCATATTCAATATTTATGCCATGCCTTAATCACATGTGTTGCTATGCATTTACAATGCAATCAATGTCCCTATATAGAGCACTCAACATGCCTCATCAATAACCATGCATGTCACATACTAGGTGCAGTTTTCTTACCTTTAGTCCGAGCATAGATTACCAATAAACGAGCCACAAGCACAATCCTGTTTCCAACCCCCTAGCGATAACCTAGTCACAACCATAATATAAAACCTCATCAAAATGAGTAAATAAATACTTCCAGACCCAACCCAAGCCTCCGGGATGCCGAATCCCACTGAACTGGGTAGTAAGATCGATCCCAGACCATTAGAGTTAAGTTCCCACGGCTAAAAACCAAATATGGACAAAACTACCCTTAAGCGCCACGGCCCCCAAACCCTGAGCTACGGCCCGCCTCTAGACAGAAGCCAGATGTAACGCCCTGGATAGCCTACATTGTGTATTTATAAAAGTGCAAGACTTGCTAATCAAGTCATTTAGTTAGAAACGTGTTACTGAAACTATAATTGAACTAGGGTTAAATGATTTTGGTCACAAAAGTTGCATTTCATATATTTAAACATTTTAGTACATGGGATCCCAAAAGAAATAGTGTTTAAAAGACAGTTTATAAAATTTCAGGCTATAGGTACAACTACTAGCCACTCTAAGGGAAAAATAGACATTTAGGATTTCCGTCCTGTACCACTCCCCGGCCGTGGCGGTCGATCTGCTGCCTATGTACATTCAGCCTCAAAGCTCTCCCACTCAGGACTGGTCCACTTTACCCTTGCCTTTACCTGCACCATATAGCACCCGTGAGCCAAGGGCCAGCAAGAAAACACAATAACAGAGCACAATCATCAATCAAACAATTAGATAATTCATACAGTATAGCCATATACTTAACAGTCCAGAACATCCATATAATTAGGCATTCAACATACCAAGCTTATCAATTAACATTAATAACCAATTTACAAATAATAATCAGGGTCGACGCCCTTAGGTCGCACCCCTATTTATCCCACTGACTCCGACCCGCTTAAATTGAGCTCAGTGAATATCAAACTGTCCCCAGCTACCAGTGGTCGAGTTGCGCCCTGTGCGCAAATATTGATTCTGACACCCTTAAGTCGTTTATCACATGTCCCATGGCATAATACCATCAATGACATCATACAGATATAAGGAGCTCTTAGTTCCAACATAATCACATAACCGAGTGCAGTTTTCTTACCTTTGAATTTCGGTAGCTTTGATTAATGATGACAACCCTCAAGCACGATCCCTTCCGAGCCCTAGCGTACACCTAGTCACGGTCAAATGTTAGAACCATTACCAAACTTCAATCCCAAAACCTAACCTTGGGACCAATGCCGAGCCCTCGGGAAGCCCTAGTTCCACCAAATGGGGTGGTGGAATCAAACCCCGAGCCCCCCGGCAAAAACCCTAAGAAATAAGCCAAAAATCCCCTTCTGGAGACAAGGTAGCGCTACAATGCCCTAAAGTGGGCGCTATAGCACTACAAACAGAGCCAAAACGCCCAAACAGCCCAGGCCTAGTGCTGTAGCCCCCAAATACTAGCACTAGTTACAACATTCCTCTTCCCAGATTTGTCTCCTTCGAACTTCCTTGAACCAAAACCCACCAAAACTCTTCCAAACCACAACTATACTCCAAAATGAGCCTACCATCATCTATATCTCACCCCAAACAACCCAACCATATAGAACTTAGCCACATGCACCCCAAAATAAGGAAAAATCCATGTTTGAGCATGAAGCTCAAAAACCCAACAAAAGAGAACCAAAACAATCCAGAATTCAAGTGTTCAAGCTCATTACTTCTTACCTCAAGTGGGGAATTCGACCTTATGCTATCTTTAGTATCCTTCTAGCCCTAAGCTCATCAGCTCATCAGCTCCTCAAGTTTATCTCCTTTATTTTCCACCAAAACCAAGTTTCAGAAATCCATGCCAATAAAACTCAGAAACTAAAGAAAACCTTGAAACTTACCTCAATTGGACAGAATTTCAGTAGACTTCCTAGTTTCACCAAGAACCTCAAGTGCTAAACTTGACCTAATCCTCCTCTGAACCACAGCTCCAAGAATTCACAAGAAATGGTGCAAGAAAACGATAAACTGATAGAGAGAAGAGGGTAAGCCCCAAGTGTTTTGTTTTTCCTTCTTTCCCTTTTTGTCTTTTCCCTTTTTCTTTCAGCTTCCCTCAGTTTCTAAACATTCCACTAAGTCATAAAGCAGTATAACACTTATCCCTTATAAACCAAATGACCATATTTCCCTCCCAATAATAACTAAACCTTTAAATCATTCTAAGGGTATTTTGGTCATTACTCCCAATTCCCACTAATTCCTCGAGTGCCTCTATTAATTACCGCTTACATCCCGAAACCTAACTAATCACCAATTATATTCCTCAACATCAAACGGTCTCCAATATATTTTCTAAATTCCCAGAAATACCCCCAGACTCACCCTGAGCCGGGTATAAATCCCCGCCGTGACTTTTCTGCTAAACAACTCACTAGGATCACCTCGAGTCACAAGTTACAAATATATCCACATAATAATGTGGTCTCAAAAATTTATCACAAATATTTACATTTATGCCCTTAATGGGCCAAAATTACGAATATACCCTTATAGCCTAATAGGGCCTACATGCACACTAATACTCATAGTCATGTATCTCATATATCCAAGAACTTAAAACTTGGATTACCTCCGATTAAGTCGTTTCCTAACTAAATCCTCCGGCTAATAAGCTTCTAATCTTCCCTAGAATCGCTATGTGTAGTGTCCTAGAATATTTACTTAGCTAGCTAGATAGTAGTAGTAGTAGTTAGTATTAGTTAGTAGTATGTTAGTTACCGTGGATTTTGGTTCAAACCGGGACTTAGTTGGAAACTCATAGCAACAATTGTGGATTTTATAAGTTTAACCTATTGTTTAAGAATATTAATTATAACATAAGGTTTGATTAATATTGTTGGTCATAGATATATATATTTATTATAACCCATGGTTTAGATAGAGCTAATAAGAGTGTGACACTTGTCATAATTATGATTATTAAGGAATTAAGTATTTTTGATGAATAGTTTTAATAAAAGAAAGATCTAGAAGCTCTAGAACCTTCCATAAGTTGTTAGGATTGTATTACGACTCAGTCAAAGCTATTTATCTAATTCAAATTATACTGAAAAAGTGCAAATATGTGTTTAATATATCAACGTATGCCGACATATCGCAACTTAGGGGTCGATATATCGCCTACGAAAGATACGAAAAACACGTCGACTTTGCATGAACGATCGAACGAGGCCCAGGAATACAGGGGGAGGCGATATATCGCCTATAGGGGGTGATATATCAGCTCCATGTATGCATTTTTGAAATTTTGATTTTTGAATTTTAAATACCCTTAACCACTTAGACTTGCCTTTGGACGATTTTGACCGAGTTCTGGGCATCTGTTGAACGAAAATTCAAATATTTTTCATTTTATAATCATTTATTTATTAAAATTAAAAGGGGTTAGTTTCACTCCTTGAACTCTATAAATAGGACCTAGTGCTCAGCCAGTTTCTTCATTCTTCAAGCATTTGATCAGAGCCTCCAATGTGCTAGTGTTACTATAGAGAGATACACTTGGGTTTTGGGTTAAAGCTTTATCATTCTAAGCTTTTATAAACACATGGGAAGTGAGAAATAGTGTGATTTCAGTATTGAGGTTTAGACCAATCCATAAGGTCATTCAAGGTATTCCTATCCCTAAGTTCAGTTCTATATGGTTCTTTAGTTTTCTTTTATTCAGATCCTAACTCTCGTTATTGATTTTTGACTAGGTATTTAAGTTCTTGAAACTTAAGATTCTTCTTGGATGGTTTAGTATTATTTTTCATCTCTTTTCTTTAGATTCTCACCATTTTTACTGTTGGTTTATAGGAGTGTTCTAATCCCGTTCTTGTTCCCAAATATTCCGGCTTTTGGTAAGGAAAATAGGATAGATTTTATGTGCTTATATGTTATGTTATGTTATGATATGATATGTTTATTTTATGATATGTATATGTATAGTATGTTTTATAGTCCTTGGGCATATGACTTGTTTAGATAACAAGCCCCACAAATTTATGGGCATATGACTTGCTTAGCTAGCAAGCCCCAAGAAGTATGATGGCCATTATAGTCCTATATGATATATGTTTTTGATAGTCATATGTTTTTATAGTATATGATATAGTCTTATGCTTATAAATTATGATGTATGTTGTAATAGATTTTCCTTGCTGGGCATTAGGCTCACTCCTTTATTTTTAGTGTGATGCAAGAAAATGATATGGAAGGCGGAAGGATTCTTGGTAGCTTGGCTTGTGTGTTAAGGATGAATGGATTCAATGAACTACGTGTTGATCGAGGACGACGTTATTTATTCTATGTCTTTTAAATTATGTTTTGATGTAATTATGCTAATAGTATTTAAAGTTATGTTTTATGTTTTATTAAACAATGGGTACCCATACTATATTTTACATCTTATTTTGTAACTTGCTCAATATTTATTTTGGGGTTTTAATAAAGTTATGATTATTTTCTTATGTATGTTTTCTCATGAAATAGTAGCTATGTCTAGAAGTTTTAATGGTCCAAGGTCTTAGAAATTGTTGGGTCATTATAGTTGGTATTAGAGCAACAATTCATTTGCATGAAGTTATCCTTGATACACACGCTCAAGCTTCGAATCTAACCGCCAATGTAAGTGTTTATGTTATATTTATTATGTTTATATGTATAGCAAACGTTTTAGCCTTATGCTTTCAGTTAAGAATGGATGGAGCCTTGACCTATGAGGATATCTGAGCCATTAAGGCCTTGAAAATAATTAGAGAGCCAAGAAATATAGTCGGAGTGCTAGAAAGAATCACTTGGAGATTACTCTTATTCCACAGGGAGATAGTTCACCTCC
The DNA here is from genome assembly GCF_963169125.1 of Humulus lupulus. Classification (NCBI taxonomy): domain Eukaryota; kingdom Viridiplantae; phylum Streptophyta; class Magnoliopsida; order Rosales; family Cannabaceae; genus Humulus; species Humulus lupulus. Next base: position 19,264,554 of record NC_084793.1, read on the forward strand.
AAACAACTAAGCACATCATGATGACAGCTACGGAACAATATGTATTTGTTGACCCTCGATTTGACCAACAACACGGAGTCAGAATTACGATAAGAAATGAGACGATAGTCAAGAATGGAATCAAATGGTAAAGAAATGACACAGATGATTTATAGTGGTTTGGCCCCAATAAATGGTAATGACCTATGTCCGCTTAGTGTTCTTATTGATCTTGAATCTCAAAACCATGATCAAAGAACTAGGGTTCTCGAGTTTCACAAGCTTTAAGAGGATTAAATTTTTGGTGGATAATCACACTGTACGCTCTTTCTATGAATATTCAGAAAAATAGTTCCAAAGTCCCTTCCTTGAGCCCTCTCATTCATATATATAGGCTCAAGGGGGTTACATGGGCCAATGGGCCTTAATTATCCTTAATATTAGCGTATCAAGGCAATAAACAGGAAATAATAAATGCAGTTATTACAAGATTACAATCTTTAAAGGAAAAAAACTGAAGCATGTGACCAGACTGGTCGCATCTAACCACGAGATTTGATGAAGCAATAAGGAGCTGGTCGATAGGCGAACAACACCCCTTTATTGTGATGCTGCCATGTGCCAACCACGTGTAATAAGTTCTTGCCACGTAATCAGGAGCCATTTTTGGGTAAACATTTGCCCCCCAAGTTTATTTGATTGCGACCAGCATAACGTAAACTTAAGAAACTAACCCTTCGTGTACCCCAACAAATCTGTCAGAGCCGCCCATGCCTTCTCGAAAAAGGTAACCAATCATGTCCAATCAGGTATTTTCGGTTTCCCAAAAAATTGTGTGATGGCTATTGCGTTTCTCCATGCTTTGAAAAGAGTAATTCCATGATTATCTCTTTTACAGTGCCACGATCAATATATATAATCCCCGCAAGATCATTTTTTACCTTTTACTTTTTAATTTCTCCTCAAGAACACTGAAGAACAGAGCCAAGCAAACCCAGAAACTTTCACCGTTGATCCTAGGTACTTCTGCTTAGTCGTTCGAGACGCACGTGTTCGTACTCCAATTTTTATTCAAGTAAGTTTTCCGAACCTTTCAGTTATTTGAGATGCCATGCAACACCTGTTTCATCTTCGTTTTGTATTCTAAGTTCTTGAATGTTCTTGACCGAAACTATTTTGGGGTAAATGGGTATATTGATCAATGTTTAATATGGTAGGAAAAAGACACTCTGCTGGGGTTAGGAATCAGTTTAGTAGTAAGAATATTTAACTTAGGGTGTGAAATCGAAGTAAAAATTCGATTTCTAAGCTTGAAATATAGCATTTTTTGTCAGAATGCTGCTGGTCGTATAAAAGCGTAACTTTTATACACAAGCAACGCTATTCCAACTTTTAAACACCTTGATAATTTTGGCCATTATATTCTCATCTCCCCTTTTCTGTTTGCAGACTTTCATGAAAGATCCGTGGGGAGGTGAAAGACCTATCGACGACGATCTGTTGGCCCAACTGCTCGAGGACGAAGAACAACCATCACAGCTAATTCCAGAGATCCCTTTTTCTCGTATCGCCCCAAACAATCCATCGACCCCACCTCAAAATATGGGTGAGTAAAGTCCAAAGCCTAGAAAAATAAACCGTCCAACCCTTCTTCAAATCAGCCTGCTCCTCGGGCTAAAAAACCATCCAACCCTTCTTCAAATCAGCCTGCTCCTCGGGCTGAAATTCCTTCGACCAGTGGTCGAGATGAAAATACTCTTGACCCAAAAATCCAAAATCAAGCCCAACTTCGAAACGCCATTCGACCAGATGTCGAATGGTACGTTGCTCCACCTAGCCAAATCTCGGTTAGGATGATAGCCAACTATCTCAGGAAGTACAGACTTCCTGGGGTAACTTTAGTTCGACCGACCAGAGACCAATGGGCAAACCTGCCTGGAGGCACCTTCAGTGCCTGGTCTAGGTATCATATCGAGGCAGGAGCGATCTTTCCTGTCCATCCTTTCTTCCAAGGAGTGGCCAACTATTTTGGGGTCGCTCCTTTCCAAATAATCCCTAATGGGTATAGAATGCTTTCCGCACTCTATATCCTTTACAGTCATAAGAAGTGGCTTGTCCCTACGCCACACAAGGTCGACTATCTGTTCGACCTCAAATCCAACCCCAACCAAGAGAATACAGGGTTTTTTCATCTTTGCCACCAGGAAATGACCGACACTTTCCTGAGTGATACCACCTTCAAATCCAATGTGGGGAAGTACCATCTAGAGTACTTTTTGACTACCGACATGGTTTCCAACAACCTGCCCTTCACTCAAGGAGGTAATATCTTTGCTCTCCTAGTTATTTAATTTCCTTGTATTTTATCTGCATTCCCCTTAGAGATTTAGCATATTTTAGGTCCATGGCTGCGACTGGCTCCCACTCCAGAAATGGAAGTCCAAGCAGCACTCTTGGCCAGCATGACTGATGTAGAGAAGAGTGTCAGATAGCTGGTCACAGAAGCTAACCTGAGACTGGTCGGGCTTCTAGCACCTCACCAGGATGTGAGGGATCAATGGCAGGGAGTGCCACCGGCGAGGAGATTCCCGAGTAGCACACTGATGTGTCGCAACCTCAAAGGAGGAGGATAACTGGAGTGATAATCAGGGAACCCTCTAGCACCCCACAAGCAGCTGCTCCCTCTGCCCCTATGGGCAAGGGAAAAAAGAAAGCTTCTGAACCCCTTGCACCCATCGACGAGTCTTCAGATGAGAACGATACTGTCTTCTCATTCTTAGATAGTTTTCCAATTCCCTTTCACTTATTTGACGGGGATGACAACTTTAAGTATACTCAAAACTTAGGTTCAGATTTCTTCCAGGCAGTAAGTGAGGGTAGCAGTAGTTCAGTAAGTAATGTAGCGACCAATAGTTATAGCACGGGTACTTTACTTATAATTTCCTTTCTTTCCTTTTAGCTTCATCTATACATATTGTCTCATTGCTCGCAGTGTTTCCTTACATGCAGATATGTTGTCTGAAGACGTTCGATCACTACACCGCCGCTGCTACTCCCTCGAGCAGGAAGAAAGACAGCAAGAGGGTTTGCGGAGAAAGCAACAAAACTGCTTCAAAGAAGGCCTGGACTGAGGGTCCTTTTGCAGCTGCTCCTTCGAAGGAAACCACGCCACCTCCCACAAAGGAAACAATGCCACCTCTTTCCCCACTCGACCAGTCATCTTCAACTGCACCGATTGACCAGTACTCTACTCCATTGCCTACCGACCAGCCACACCACACTCAACCCGAAGACACTCTGGCCAGCACTGTGGTCAGTTCGGCCAGGGAAAGAATATACAAACTCTCCAAGCACAAACGTAGTCAAGAGGCCATCGTCGGCACTAGCTCCATGGAGGCTGACCAAATAATAAACTGAGGGTTGAACGAGATAGCCAGTGTAAGTTGTTTTCTGTTGTTGAGTCATTTTACTCTGTTGATTTCTGCCATCATCTTATTTCTTTTATCTAATCGCAAGGATTGCTGACTATCACTGTTGGTTGGCACTGCACGGGTACTTTGGTTACCCAGACATCATGCACACTGAGGTAGTGAAGGTGCTCAAAGGGAAGAATGCTGACCTGCTCAAGAAAAACAAAGATTGACCAACCAAAATGATGAACTGCGCAAGCAGAATGCCCAACTGACCAAAGAGCTGCTGGAGTGCCGGGCTGCCCTAAACAAATCTAATGAAGATAAAGAAAAATTCAGGGAGAGCGCCAAACTCAACTTCCAAGAAGTCGAACAGCTTGGGCTCGATCTGACTGGGAGCAGGAAGGAGACGGAGGAGTTGGAGGGGCGCGTTAAGGAGCTCGAAGAGACTAATGCCAAAAACTTGGAGAAGTATAGGGAAGCCACTCACCTTTGCTTCTACAAGTTTTGGAAGCATAATCAAAAGGTCGACTTTAGTTATCTGCCTGAGCGCTTGAGACAAACTCAAATAACCCGATGCACCATTCGCTTGGAGGAAGAAGAAAGAGCCAAAATTCCTGCTTCCCCAGAGATTTCCTTGGCGACAGGGATTGACGACACGGACAATGAAGCTGGCACTACTGTCGACCAGAACACTCCTCAAGATCCTCTAGCCTTGTAGTCTTTTATTTTATTATCTTTTGAATACGCGACCTACGGCTCGTGATGTAAAGATGATTTCTTTTTTAATTTTTATTACTACATGGGCAGCTTTTACTTTTAACAGACAATTATAATATTATAGTGTAAAGGGATTCCTTTTGATATTATAATATTTACATTTTATTATAACATTTGTTTGCATGACTGAACTTAGCATAGTACATTTTATTATATGCCGTTCGATACGCCCACAAGGCATCATCAAGCCTTGTACTCCAATCTTTTCGGTTTGGATTTACAGTTTTCTCAAGAATCAATTTAATTTCACGATTAGAAACCTCCGCTTGCCCGTTGGCTTGTGGATGATAAGAAACTGTCACCTTGTGAGTTACACTATAGCGTCGAAACAATGCTTCTATACTCTTGTTACAAAAATGAGTGCCTCGATCACTAAGTATAACCTTAGGTGTACCAAAACGCACAAAAATGTTGGAGCGAATGAAGTCCACTACTGTTTTTGAATTATCCGTTCTAGTTGCAATTGCTTCCACCCATTTAGACACGTAGTCTACCGCCAATAAAATATATTCATAGCCGAAAGAGGAGGGGAATGGTCCCATGAAATCCATACCCCAAACATCAAAGATCTCAAGAATTAAAATAGGAGTTTGAGGCATTTGATCCTTGGCCGTTATGTTACCAACTCGTTGACAATGATCACATGCCTTACAATAAGCATAAGCATCTTTGAAAATTGTGGGCCAATAGATTCCACTGTCAAATATCTTACGAGCTGTCCTCTTAGGTCCAAAGTGTCCACCACAAGCATAAGCATGACAAAAAGCAAGGATGGAACGAAATTCAGATTCCGGTACACACCTACGAATGATTTGATCAGTACAATGCTTCCAAAGATAAGGTTCATCCCATATATAGTGGCGAGCATCATGCTTAATCTTGTTCCGTTGTGCTTGTGTGAGATCACTTGGTAACTCCTTTGAAGCAAGGTAGTTTACAATGTCGGCATACCAAGGAATAACTTCTTGCATGGCGAGGAGTTGCTCATCCGGAAATTTTTCTTCTATGGGCAAATTATCTTCATCCCGAATAAGACGACTCAAGTGATCCGCCACCCTATTCTCAGAACCCTTTTTATCTTTTATCTCCAAATCAAACTCTTGAAGAAGTAAAATCCACCGGATCAGCCGAGGCTTGGCTTCTTTCTTTGCCAATAGATAGCGAAGAGCAACATGGTCGGTATAAACAATCACTTTAGTTCCAATCAAGTAGGACCGAAACTTTTCCAAGGCAAAAATGACCGCCAAGAGCTCTTTTTCAGTGGTGGAATAATTAAGTTGAGCATCATTAAGAGTGCGAGAAGCATAATATATAACATGAGGAAGCTTGTCAACTCGCTGCCCAAGAACAGCGCCCACGGAATAGAAACTTGCATCACACATGAGTTCAAATGGTAGCTCCCAATTCGGTGGCTGAATTATAGGAGCTGTAGTCAGAGACTCTTTTAATAAGTTGAAAGCCACTAAACAATTCTCATTAAACTCAAACTTTACGTCTTTCTGGAGAAGGTTGCATAGTGGTGTGGAAATTTTAGAGAAATCCTTAATAAATCTCCGATAGAACCTAGCATGCCCAAGGAATGATCGCACTTCTTTCACACTAGTTGGAGATGGTAGAGAACGAATTAAATCAATCTTTTCCTTATCCACCTCTATTCCCTTGACTGAAATCACATGACCCAAAACTATACCTTGGTTTACCATAAAATGGCATTTTTCCCAATTAAGCACAAGGTTAGTTTCAATACACCGCTGAAGTACCAAAGTGAGATTATGAAGGCAGCGATCAAATGAGTCACCATAAACACTAAAATCATCCATAAAAACCTCGATGATGTTTTCAATATATTCTGAAAAAATGCTCATCATACATCGCTGAAATGTGGCCGGAGCATTACATAACCCAAACGGCATTCGTCGGAAAGCGAATGTACCAAAAGGGCATGTGAAGGTTGTCTTCTCTTGATCTTCAGGAGCTATAACAATCTGATTATATCCCGAATAACCATCAAGAAAACAATAATAAGGATGACCCGCTAACCTCTCAAGCATCTGATCAATGAACGGTAATGGAAAGTGATCTTTACGGGTTGCCGCATTCAACTTTCGGTAGTCTATACAAACTCGCCACCCGGTTTGCATTCTTTTTGGTACCAGCACGTTTTCATCATTCTTTACCACTGTGATTCCAGACTTCTTTGGCACTACCTGAACAGGACTCACCCATTGACTGTGTGAAATTGGGTAAATAATACCCACACTAAGGAGCTTCAGTATCTCCTTTTTCACAACCTCCATCATAGGTGGATTCAATCTCCGTTGCGCCTCACGTGTTGGTTTAGACCATTCTTCAAGTAAAATTCGGTGCATGCACATGGAAGGGCTAATCCCCTTAATATCCGCAATAGACCAACCAATGGCTGTTTTATACTCTCGGAGTACTCTCATTAATTTTTCTTCTTGACCTTGGTTAAGATTTCTTGCAATTATAACAGGAAGTGTCTCGTTCTTCCCCAAGTAAACATATTTGAGATGTTCCGGAAGAGGCTTCAATTCAAGTGTAGGAGCTTGAATAATTGATGGCTGTAATTTCTCATTAGAAATCGGCAAATTAAGAAATGCAACCTTCTTAAAAGTCTTGTCAAAACCACCATTGAGTGTGGTTATGACATCCATGATCTCATGAGACAATTCTTCATCGGTCAACACAAGATGCTCTCTCAACGCAACCTCCAAATCATCTTCACTATGCAAATCTAAAACTCGTTGAGAAAGAATATCCAACACATCAAGAGAGTAAACCGCATGTACATCACTTGGATACCTCATAGCCTCAAAAATATTAAATCTAATTGTCTCCCCATCAAATTCCATGGTCAACGTACCGTCATGCACATCAATCTTAGTTCTCACAGTCTGCATGAATGGTATCCCCAACAAAATTGGAGTGGAGCATGGAATAGATTCATCTTCCATATCGAGAACATAAAAATCAGCCGGAAACACCAATTCATTTACTTGAACTAAAACATCTTCTATTACACCCCTGGGATAAGCATTCGACCGATCAGCAAGTTGAATAATCACCCCTGTCTCTTCAAGTGGACCGAGATTCAATGAAGCATAAATGGAGAATGGCATGACATTGATAGAGGCTCCCAAATCCAACATACACCGCTCAATTCTTTTATTACCAATAGTGCAAGGGATAGTAAAAGTACCAAGATCCTTACACTTTGGTGGAAGCTTCTTTTGTAGAACTGCGGAAAAATTCTCCCCCACACTAACTTTTTCATTACCCCTCAACTTACGCTTATTAGTGCACAACTCTTTCAGAAACTTGGCATAGCGCGACACTTGTTTAATAGCGTCAAGAAGAGGAATATTCACTTCTACCTTTCGGAATGTATCAAGAATTTCCTTGTCAACCTCTTCCTTTTTAGTCTTCTTTAGCCTGCTTGGGAAAGGAGGTGGAATGACAAAAGTAGGCTTAGGGCTGAGTTGTGTAGGGGTGGTTGGCTTTGGAGAAACATCTCCATTAACTGAGCAATTAACTTGTGGCTTGGATGACAATTTACTGGGCAATTGAGGATTAGGTGGATCATATTGCGTCCCACTGCACAAAGTTACTGCACTAGCATTCTCCTTGGGATTCATCTCAGGTTGTGAAGGCAATTTATTTGACAGATGAGCCTCCAACCGGTTATATGATGCTGCTAATTGTCCCACCTGATTCTCCAAACTTTTGATGGAAGCTTGGGTAGTTTGCTGAAATTGAAGAGTATTTGTAGCAAGTGCATTGATTAAATCCTCAGTAGAAGGTTTAGCACTTGGTGGTGGAGCAGCCTGCGGTGGTTGTGATGGTCTAGGTACATAATTATTTTGAGACATTTGTTGTGTAGTGAAACCAGGTGTTCTTACTGCTGTTGGTTGTTGAGCTATTTGTTGATGATTCCCATATCGAAGGTTTGGATGATCACGCCATCCAGGATTATAAGTTTGTGAAAATGGTTTATAATACATCTGACGTAATTGACCAGGAAAATTTCCCACAGCATTAACACCCTCAGTTTCTCCCTCCACTAGAGTGGGGCACGTATCAGTAGGGTGCCCCACTACTTGACAGATTCCACATGGCCGCACCTGTTGGCCCAAAGCTAGTTGTTGTACCACTGCAGTTAATTGAGCCAATTGTTGACCCAGCTGATTAGCATTAGAGGTGCTCACTTCATTAGCTGATTTAGGCGGTGGAACAGGATCTTGACGAATGCCAAACTGTTGTGAGTTAGCAGCCATATTAGAAATCAAGCTCCTGGCTGCAGCAGGAGTCTTATCAACTAGTGCACCCCCACTGGCTGCATCGATCATACTCCTATCCAGTGATTGTAATTCTTCATAAAAGTATTGAATGAGGAGCTGTTCACTTATCTGATGATGAGGGCAGCTAGCACACAACCTCTTAAATCTCTCCCAATACTCATACAAAGACTCTCCTGTATACTGCCTTATACCACAGATCTCCTTCCTGATGCTTCCAACTTTAGATTCCGGAAAGTATCGTTCTAGGAACATAGTCTTCATATCATTCCAAGTTTCAACAGTACCAGGTGGAAGATAGTACAACCACTCTTTAGCTGCATCCTTTAGAGAGAAAGGAAAAGCTCGCAGCTTAATCTGTTCCTCAGTCACTGCAGCGGGTTTCATACTAGAACAGACAATATGAAACTCCTTGAAATGTTTATTCGGATCCTCACCAGGAAGCCCATGGGAAGAAGGCAATAAGTGGATGAGGCCCGACTTCAGCTCAAAGTTTACATCCAACGGTGGATATTGGATGCATAGTGTTTGTTGGTCAAGATTTGGCGCTGCCAACTCTTTCAATGTCCTTTGTTGAGCCATTGTTCTATAGGATCGAACTGAATCGTCAGAATCAGATTCGTTGTCAGACGGTAATGGCACTTTAACAGGATTTTCTTGCGGAGCAAGACGTTGAAAGAGCGGATTATTATTAATAATTCTTGAAGACCGAGAAGCTGACGATGACTCAAGATACTGCTTGATTGCTTCCAACCTGTCCTGAGTGTCTTCGTCAGACATATAACTCTGAGATGCCAAGAGAAATCAAGTTAGTAAAAGTAAACCAATATGAATAATAAAAAGAATTAAATAGTTCCCCGGCAACGGCGCCAAAAATTTGATGCTTGTCGTATGGCCTACCAAATTTAATAAAGATTTTGATTATACTATCACCAATTAATTTAGTACAATGGCAAATAAAGGTCGAACCCAAGGGAACTATGTTCAATTTATTATTCACAAAGTTTAACAAAGTTAAAAGGAAAAGGGGATTTTGAAATTTAAAACTAATAAGGCGATTAACAAATAAGGATTTATAACGATTTTTAAAGAACAGTTAAGAATTATTCTCCACCTCAAACAATCATGCATGAATATAAATATTGAATATTATTCCAATTCCCAATTAAACTATTAGCCCCGCAGATAAAGCTTAAGCAATCAATTATCCCAATCTCCCTATTACAATCAATCACGGCGAAGCGCTCAATAATTAACTCTTTTTACCAAATAACAAACCTATGAAGCATATGATTCATTTAATTTAGTAAAAGCATTAAGAACAATGGAGATAGGTTAATCTAGGCAATAAATCAATTTCGCATATAATTCATTTAACCTAGGTTCTATCCTTCATCACAATCAACAACATATTTGACCATATCATCAATTGCAATTTATCACCAATACTTAGAACCCTAAACTATTAGGTGAATAGAAATTCTAAGATGATAATGAAATAATGTAAACCCTAATTAGTTGTACACCCTAACAAGGAATCACAAAATTCATAAGATAAGCATAGAAGAATAAAATCAATTTAATATGAAGGAAATCAAGAAATAATACTCATAACTGAAGTCAAACAATCATGTCTGGGTTTTGAATAACCCTTAACCTAAAAGAAACTAGCCAATAATCTTCATCATGATTAAAAACATAAACATAGATAAAGAATAATAGAGTAGGGGAAGAAGAAAACTATTGAGATGTTGATTGCGATCTCCTTCTCCTCCAAAGCTTTCTCTGAGTTTCTCTCTCTAAAAACGTAAAATAAAACCTAATTCCCGATTCTCCCCTTAATCACCTTTTTTATCTCTCTTAAAATAATCAGAAAAATCTAAGAGAATTCAAAATTTAAACTCGTGTCGCGGCAAGCATTTTCCCTTGCCGCGGCAAGGAATTACGAATGGCACTTCTGGATTGTCGTGCCGCGGCAAGAAGCTCTCTGTTTTACTCGTAGCGGCAAGGATTTTTCCTTGTAGCGGCAAGTACTCTGCTGCCTTGGCTCGTAGCGGCAAGGATGTTTCCTTGTAGCGGCGAGCTCTCTGCTTGACTATGCTTTCATTCTTTTCTCGATTTTTTTTCTCCTCTTTAACTTCACTCCAATGATTAGAACCCTACAATATTATCATCCAACCAAAAACTCATTAAAAATATATACATTATCCTCAAAAATGACGATTCAGTGTAAATGAAACAAATTAGCAAAAGGATTCTAACCATCCTCAAACACACTACTTATTAACATAAAACCCTAAAGAATAAGAAATAAACTTTATACAAAAATAGACTTATCAGTATCCTTGCCTTAAGATTTGTTTTGATAAACTTTGCCCCCTAACATGGTCCCCACAAAAGCCTTCGTGGACCTCTTTCATCAATTCTTTGGCCTTCTCTTTCGAAATACATCTGAGGAATGGCATTGAGTACCCCCTTCGGTACAAGATTCCATCGACGAAGATATACCTAGCAGCCTGCCGCTGAAGGGTCCTAGCTTTGTTCCTGTCCGTCGGTAACACGCCTTGTGTTAGGTACTCCATGTAAGGTGCCATCCATGTATCCGCCGCCTGGATCGCCAAAGAGGTCTCCTCTGCTTGGATGCTTGATGCAGATAGTCGCTCAACTGGTACTATGTTTAGAGCGTCAGCATCCTTGGCACTTGCCAGTTTGGCCAAAGCATCATCGTTTGAATTCTGGTCATGAGGTACTTGCTGGAGAGTGTACTTATCAAACTACGCCAATAAATCCTTCGCTTTATTCAAGTAAGCGACCATTTTTAAGCCTCGGGCCTGGTACTCTCCAATGATCTAATTGACTACTAACTAAGAGTCACTGTAGATGTCAAGTGACTTTATGTGTATACTATTGGCTAACCGTAATCCAACGAGCAGTGTTTCATACTCGGCTTCGTTGTTAGAAGCAATGAAGTCAAGCTTGATTGCGTAGTGAAATCGATGCCTCTCGGTGTTAACAAAATCTCTCCTGCTCATGCGTTGTGCTCATTAGAAGAACCATCCGTAAACAACTTCCAAGGAGTTTGGCTTTGAGACTCAGGTTCTTCAGACCCTTCTGGCTGATCGCTTTCTGGAAGCCCAGTGAGTTCTGCGACAAAATCGGCCAGAGCCTATCCTTTTATCACTGCTCGTGGCGTGTAAGAGATATCAAACTACCCAAGTTCAACCGCCCATTTCAACAATCTGCCTGCGGCTTCTGGCTTATGCAGAACTTGCCGTAGAGGTTGGTCGGTCAAAACTGTGTTTGGGTGAGCTTGGAAGTAGAGTCGCAACTTCCTAGAGGCTAAGATTAAGCAATAGGCTAATTTTTCAAAAGGTGGATATCGCAGCTCCGCTCCTATTAGCCTCTTGCTTACATAATAAACAACCTTTTGCATGCCTTCCTCTTCTCGTACTAGGACATCACTAGCAGCATATTCAATGATCGCCAAATAGATGAACAAAGTTTCTTTATCAACCGACTTTGATAGAATCGGAGGTTGCGACATGTGAGTCTTTAAGGCTTGAAAAGCTTGTTCGCACTCCTCCATCCATTCAAATTTCTTGTTGCCTCTGAGTAGATTAAAAAATGGGACGCATTTGTCCATCGATTTGGAAATAAATCTACTGAGAGCAGCAATTATTCCGGTCAAGCTTTGAACATCCTTGATCTTTGTTGGCAATTTCATATCGACCAAGGCTTTGATCTTCTTGGGATTGGCCTCAATTCCTCGCGAGTTTACTATAAATCCCAAGAACTTCCCTGATCCTACTCTGAAGGAGCACTTAAGGGAATTCAGCTTCATCTTGATATTTGTTCAAGACGTTGAAGCATTCTCGCAAGTCCCCTATATGCCCTTCTGCCTTCTTCGACTTAACCAGCATATCATCGACATATACTTCCATGTTTGTGCCTATCAGCTCCTTAAACATGTGGTTGACCAGTCACTGGTAAGTCACACCAGCGTTTTTCAAACCGAAGGGCATTACTTTGTAACAGTAAAGCCCTGTGTCAGTCCGAAAGCTAGTGCGATCCTCATCAAGAGGATGCATACTAATCTAATTATATCCAGAGTATGCATCCATGAATGAGAGAATCTCGTGCCCTGCAGTGGCATCGACCAGTTGGTCGATTCTAGGGAGTGGGAAACAATCTTTAGGGCAGACTTTATTAAGGTCTGTGAAATCCACGCATGTTCGCCATTTGCCATTCGGCTTGGGAACAAGCACGAGATTAGAGACCCATGATGGATAAAATGCTACCCTGATGAATCCATTCTCCTTCAGCTTCTCGACTTTTTCCTTTAGAGCCTTTGATCTATCTTTGTCGAGCAGCCTCCTTTTCTGCTGTACTGGCGGAAAATTCTTGTCTATGTTCAGGACATGGCTAAGGACTGCTGGGTCTATTCCAACCATGTCTTTATGTGACCAGGCAAAGAATTCATGGTTTTTCCTCAAAAATTCCACCAGTGCTTGCTTCGTTGTTGTCTCTAAGTTTGTACCGACTTTCACAACCCTGGTTGAATCTTCTTCATCGAATTGGACCTCCTCAAGGTCCTCGATGGGTCCTATCTCTTCATCAAAATCCCCAAAGCGAGGATCTAAATCTCTGTCCCCAGTTTGGGCAACACCCTATTTGGTGACATCATCACCTGATTGGGCTGGTACATCAACAGCCATTTGCGACTCTTTTCAGGCGACTTCCCTCGATACGCCTTTCTTTGCTTTAGATACCGAGGTATTGTAGCACTCCCTTGCTTCCCGCTGATTTCCCAACACGAATCCTACCCCTGCATTGGTTAGGAACTTCATGGCAAGGTGCCATATCGATGTAACGACTCGCAGGTTGACCAGGATAGGCCTCCCAATTACGACATTGTATGCCGAAAGACAATCAACTACTATGAAAGTAGTGAGTAATGTTCTATTTGCAGGTGCAGTCCCTGCCGTAACTGGGAGTTGAATCGACCTAGTTGGGGCAAGCCTTTCGCCAGAAAAACCATAAATGGTTTGGTTGCACAGTTCCAGGTCCTTGACGGACAATTTCATTCTTTCTAGTGAAGACTTGTATAAGATGTTGACTGAGCTTCCTGTGTCAACCAACACCTTCTTAACCATCATGTTGGCGATTTGAACGTCAACGACCAGCAGATCAGAGTGTGGGAATTGTACGTGCTGGGCATTGTCTTCAGAGAAGGTTATCAATTCCTCTTCTGTTCGAGCCTTCTTTGGTGCTCGATCCTCCACACTCATCATCTCGATGTCCTGGTCGTGGCGTAGGGTTCGAGCGTATCACTCCCTTGCCTTCCCACTGTCCCTTGCAAAGTGTGGGCCACCACAAATGGTGAGTAACGTGCCTGCCACAAGAGCTGGTTGTAGAGGCGGTGAGCGTTGGCGTGCAGGCGCCTGCTTGTTGCCACCTTGAGCCTTTCGCTGAGACCCTCATACGGCTCACACATATCTCCTTAGATGTCCCTGCCTGATCAGGAACTCAATTTTTTCCTTCAACTGGTTGCACTCGTTGGTGTCATGTCCATAGTCATTGTGAAAATGACATAATTTTGTTGTATCTCTCTTGGAGATATCCTTCCTTATAGGTGCGAGTTGCTTATAAGGAAAATTAGAGCTGGTAGCTTGGTAGACCTCTGCTCGACTTTCGACAAGAGCCGTATAATTGGTGAATCTTGGCTCATATCTGTTGCCCTTGGGGCATTTATTCTCAGACGTCGGCGGCTCATTACCCGCCCTTTTTCCACCATTCCTGCCATTTCCGTTCCAGTTGCCCTTCTCGTTGCCATTGGGTTTATCCAACTCGTTGGCGGCTTTTGCGGGTTCTTCCTTCTGTCCCTTGTCTTTTGTATGTGATTTCCCCTCATTGGCAATCGCGTCTTTGAGCTTGATGTACCGATCAACTGATCCAAAAACTCCTGGGTACTCCTTACCCCGTTCTTCCTTAGGCTGTTCCAAAGGGGAGAATGGCGTCTGACCTCGGTAGTTAGGGCCATCATCTTTCCCTTGTCGCCCACTGTTTTGGCTCTAGCTGCTGCTCGCATAAAGCGCTGGACATACTCTTTTAAGGGCTCTCCCTCCTTTTGGCGTATCTTGACCAGCTAGTTGGCCTCACTGGGGTGTACGCGACCCGCATAAAATTGTCCGTAAAATTCCTTCACAAACATCTCCCAGGATACAATACTAGCAGGAGGGAATTTAAAGAACCACTCCTGGGCGGTATCAGATAGTGTGGCAGGGAAGATCCCGCAACGGGCATCATCCGACACCTTTTGAATGTCCATTTGTATCTCAAATTTGTTGACATGAGATATTGGGTCTCCATACCCATCAAAGTTTGGCAGTACTGGCATTTTGAATTTATTGGAGGTTTATGCCACAACAATGCTTTGCACAAATGGAGTTCCCCTCCTCCGATCGTACTCTATGTGGGATGTTCGATTCGTGACTAGTTTTTGTACTGCCTGGTTCAGGGCACCGATTTGTACTTGAACCGCGTCTGGGATTGTTGGGGCGACTGGTGCTAGAGGAGCGTACTCATCGTTCCTCTCGTGATGGTTGTTGAGCACGTCCCTCAAATTATCATCCATGCGCCTCTGTTCGCTAACTCCTAGCCGATCAAAGATGTTATTTTGTCGTGGTTCCCCCCCAGCGTTATGGCTCGTCGACCTATTTTCTCTAGGAAGGGGGTTTCTATCTCCACCTCTTCCTTCATTCCTCTGACCAGCGTTACCCCTGCCCAAATCGGCCTCATTATAGTCATGGCCATCTCTAAACTATGGCCGACTTTGGCATGATCGGCGGCTCACGCTGTTTCTTCATCGGGCTGGCATCTCCTAAGCGTGAGGGGGAGGCTTGTGCTGGTCGTGGGGTCCCCGTGCATTATTATGCCGTGGGGGTGTAGGGTCCTAGAATATTTACTTAACTAGCTAAATAGTAGTAGTAGTAGTAGTTAGTATTAGTTTGTAGTATGTTAGATTCCGTGGATTTTGGTTCAAGTCGGGACTTAGTTGGAAACTCATAGCAATAGTTATGAATTTTATAAGTTTAACCAATAGTTTAAGAATATTAATTATAACATAAGGTTTGATTAATATTGTTGGTCCTAGGTGTATTATTTATTATAACCTAAGGTTAGATTGAGCCAATAAGAATATGATAGTTGTCATAAGCATGATTATTAGGGACTTAGAGTTTGTTATTTTATGGTTAGTTAAGAAATTTGTGGATTAGGTTGTTATTTAGATAATTAAATAAATTTTCCCGTAACTTTAGGGTATTGTAACTTCCAACCTATTTTTGACTCTGTTATATTATGAATTTTGAAAAATAGTATTTCTAGAAAGTTTTAGATAATTGAATTAGCTTTCTAATAGTATAAATATGGTCTAAATCTAAGTCCTACAACTTTAATTATGTTGATTTTACTACAGGTGAGTTTAGAGTTACGAGATTTAGGAAGTTAGAAGTTAGGATTCTATTTTTTTTTTAATTTTTAAAATAAGCTTTGACTCCTTAGACTTCCCTCTGAACGATTTGACCGAGTCCTAAGCCTTTGACTGAAGAATATTCAAATATTTTCAATTAAATTCATTATTTTTATTCAAAGCCAAAAAGAAGATTTTTATTCCTAGAATTCTATAAATAGGACTTAGAACCCAGCCCTTCTCCTCACTCTTCAGCTGTGATCAGACTCCAAGGTGCTAGTACTACCATAGAGTGATAAACACTTGGGTTGGGAAAAAGCTTTGCCATTCTTAAGCTTTATAAAATACTTGGGAAGTGAGGTTTAGTGTATTTCGGTATTGGAGTTACTCCTATTCTTTAAGTCCAATTCTTTAAAACTCTTTAGTTTTCTTTAGTTCCTTTTATTCAGATCCTAACTTTCGTTATTGGTTATTGATTAGGTTCTTGAAACTTAAGTTCTTTCTTGGTAAGTTTCTTCTTGATGGTTTAGTTTCCACATTCATTCTTTATTCTTTAGAAATACTCACCATTTGCATTGTTGGTTTTAGGAGTGTTCCAAATCACGTCCTTGTTCTCATATCCCGGTGTTGGTAAGGAAAATAGGATAGATTTTATGTGCTTATATGTTATGTTATGTTATATGTTTATGTTATGATATGTAATTGTATGATATGTTTTAGTTCTTGGGTATATGTTTTGTTTAGATAACAAGCATATAATTTGTTTAGATAACAAATAACTTGTTTAGATAACAAGTCCCAATAGTATATTCCTTGGGCATATGATTAGTTTAGATAACAAGCCCCATATATTTATATGACTTGTTTAGATAACTTGCCCTGTAGAATTATGGGCATATGGTTGCCTAGCTAGCAAGCCCCAAGATGTATGATGGCCATTGTAATAGATGTTGTTGTAGCCATATGTTTTATAGTGTATGCTTATGATATATGATATATGTTTTAGATAGTCTTATGTTCTTTTATAGTATTTGATGTAGTCTTATGCTTATGTTTACGATGTATGTTTTGTTTTTAGTAGATCTTCCTCACTAGGCATTAGGCTCATTCCTTTATTTTAGTGTGATGCAGGAAAATGATTATGGAGGCGGAAGGATTCTTGGTAGCATGACATGTGTGTTGAGGATTGTAAATGTGGAAATTTCTCCTTGAGAATTCTATTCACGGATGAAGCTCTATACTACGAGACACCTTCACTAGGCGAGGGCCCTCGGCCACTTGCCCATCCGAACTTCACCCTCGCTATGCGAGGGTCCCCAACTGGTCGTCCGCATGCGCCCCGTTCCATCAGGCATCAAGCCTCGCCCACACTCGGAGGAAGAATGTCAGCCTCGCCATGCGAGGGACCCTCGCTATGCGAGGGTGAGGGCTTTGTTGTGGCATCCGTGCTCCTAGCCTCGCGACGCTGCACCTGGAAGGAGGAGAGGCAGCCTCGCTATGCGAGGGACCCTCGCTATGCGAGGGTGCTACCTTGTTGCGACGCCCGTGCCATGCCCTTACCTGAGGGAAAAGGGCCAGCCTCGCTATGCGAGGGTGTGGCCTTGCCACGACGCTCTTGCTGCTAGCCTCGTGTCTATGCGATTCGCATAGGCCGGCTCTGACCCTTGGCACCTTGACTTCTCAGGACATGCATAGGTTGAAGCCTCCTTGGCATAGGCACGAGATCACCTGGGGGAACCTTGTTGATATGCCAAATGAACATGGAGCATTGAACGGGAATTGATGAGGACAACCGAGTACGGAACACGTGCGCTGACACGGGGTGTACGGTTATGGGAAGAACAAAGGCACGACCCTATGATCTGCGTCTGAGGAGTAGTGGCGGTACAGACCTGTACGGAGAGTGGTGGTACCACTTGGACACCCCCGACCATACGCCAGAGCCGACAGTACTATGTCCAAGGCCACGACTCTGACACCATCAGAGTAGACACCACTACGCCCTGAGCCACTACATTATCAGAGTACCTATGTACGTCCCTGTGGTCCAGGACTTGTTTGTATCCAGGGCCAATAGAGCCCCCCCTTATAAATAAGCTCCAACCCATCAGGCTAAGGGGTTGGAAAACTGAATGTAAAAACGAGACTTAAGAAATATATGTTTCTGGTATTCATGGTTGCCTAAGTTTTCTCCTGTTGTTTAGAGTTCTTTCTATCTGATTCATAGCTTCCTATAGTATAGAGATCGAAGTTTTCTAACCATCAATCGTTGATGAGTTCTTACCGTCAACAGTTTGGCGCCGTCTGTGGGAACGTAAGCACCAAGCTACTGTTCTGCCATTACTTCCGGCAAGGAGAAATGCCAAGATGTTCGAAGCGACTCAAGGAGCCTCAAGAGGTGGAGGTCCACCTTACCGGAGTCCAGCTGAAGGCTTCCATGAAGGATCCACCTCCACCCCGGGACGTAGAGCCCCCAAGGGACCCTGAGGTTCACGAGAATGACAAGGAGGCCTCGTCACCGGCCATCCCACACGGTGAAAGTCCTCCAAGGACAACTACTGCACCACCCGGGAATGCCAACGAGTTCCCTCCTCCCAAACCACCACAAGTACTGAACTCCGGCCGGCAAGACCCGGGCCCCTCGACGCGTAGACACAATAAGCAACCCCGGGTCCATTCCGTGAGCTCGAGTTCCAAATCTCGTTTCTATGAAGAGGAGATTTGTGAACTGCACCGTAAAAACCAAAGACTAGAGACTATCCTAGAGAACATGCAGGAGGTGCTGAATGGCCTGTTGCAAGGTAAGTCGAACATGACCCTGCCCAAGAGGAAAGAAAAGGGTCGGGAAACCACTGTCCCGGTAGACGACGGGAGGACCAGACACTCCATCAGCAACACCCCCAGGGAGAAGCCGCAGGAGCGTCCCGGACCGTCGAGGCCACCCAAGGGGCCAAGGCAAGGGAACAATGGTGGATCTCGCAATGACATCGAGGTCACCTCAAAGAGGACGCCCGCGGATCTACGAGAGGAGCTCAACAAGAAGAGGGTGGATAAGAGGACTACCCCTCCTACTGTCCCTCAGGACGGCGAAGGAAAGGAAGGTGTCGACCCGTCCATGTTGAGAGACTCCCTGAGGAAGAAGAGGCAAGACCTCGATACAGAGATGAAGAGCCTGCGGAGTAAGATTGTTACCGCGTCTGGAGGGCAAAGCCTTGAGGAGGAGTTCGACTATGAATCACCCTTCACCAAAGAGATCCAAGCCATCCGACTCCCAGCCAACTTCAAGGAGCCTCATATGACCCCGTATGAAGGAAGCACCGACCCCAAGTACCACCTAGACGCATTCAATGACTTGATGAAATTAAGAGGGATAAGTAGGGGGCTAGATGCCACTGTTTCGCAGTCACGCTGAAAGGACCCGCATACAAATGGTTTAAGAGACTTCGGCCGGGATCCGTCAGGTCTTGGCAACAGTTTTCAGATGAGTTTTTCCAACAACATCATGCCGTGCGTGATTATACTATGCCAGGAACCAGCCTCGCCAATGTAAAACAGGGCAAAAATGAGAGTCTAAAAAGCTACATTCACAGGTTCAACATGGAAGCAGCCAAAGTGGGGAGCTTGACCCGCAGAGAGTTAAAAATGGCTATCACTGCCAGGGTGCTTCCGGGAAGCAAATTGTGGGATAATATGCTCAAAAGGGAAGTCACAGACCTAGATGACTTCTACGAGAGAGCGCAGAAGTATATTCGTGTAGAGGATGGCCACGCGAACTTAAAGGCGGGAAAGTGTGAGTCCACCGCAAAGCCCCCGACTAACGAAGGGTCGAATGGTGCAAAGAAGAAGAGGGCGTACGAAGGGCTGAGGGATGATCAACATAGAAAGCCCAAGCGGGGAAGCGACCCTAGGCAAACGGCTTATACCTTCTATACAGACCTGACGGATACAAGGGAGCATATCTACCTCACCAACGAGAGGCGGGTTCCCTTCAAGAAGCCCCCACCAATGAGGAAGGATCGGTCCCAGAGGGATCCAAATAGATACTGTCAATACCACAAGGATATTGGTCACACCACAGCAGAGTGTATTCATTTGAAAGAAGAAATTGAAGAGCTCATCCGCAGGGGGCACCTAGGCCGATATGTTAGGAAAGAAAGGCCGAAGTCGGAGGATGAACCAGTAATATCTAAGACGCAAAGAGAAGCTCCAGAGATCCAGGGAGAAGTAAGAACTATTTTTGGAGGTCCGGGGCTTGGAGGAAACTCCCGGAAAGGACGAGATAGGTACGCTAGAGAAGCCAGGCGAAGTCCGCCACCTTGTGTCATGAGTCTGGAACAGCGCCCCCCGAAAAGCTTTAAAGGAGAAAATGACTCGATCACCTTTACAGAGGAGGATGCACGAGGGGTGAACTTCCCCCATAATGATCCTCTGGTGTTGACAATCCAGTTGGCCAACCTGTGAGTGCATCGGGTCCTCGTAGACAATGGAAGTTCTGTAGATATCTTATATCGCCCCGCCTTGGAGAAGATGGGCTTGGGCATCAGGCACTTGAAGCCTTGTCAATCCACCTTATACGGGTTCGCGGGGAACTCGATGCAACCCTTAGGGGTGATCGAATTAGCACTCACCATGGGAGAACAACCCCGACAAACCACGATCATGATAAACTTCGTCGTAGTAGACTGTGCTTCGGCTTTCAATGCGGTATTGGGGAGGCCATCCCTAAGAGAATTGAAAGCAATCACTTCAATAAATCACCTCACCGTCAAGTTCCCAAGTCCTGGTGGGGTAGCAGGCATGAAGGGAGAACAAGGAGAGGCTAGAGAGTGTTATAACACCACCCTTCACACTTCTGCGAAACTGCGAGAACCGATGACGATGGTGGTGCATGGGGGCACAGACCCACAGGAACTAGATCCCAGAATCGTGAAGGACCCAACCGGGTAGCAGTAAGGCTCCCACGCCTGATGCAGGTAGTAGCTATGTTTAGTTTGTTGCAGGGCATGCTATTTTAGTAGACGAGAATCAAAGAGGTTACCTAGATAACCTCCCAAGTAGATGTAAGCCTTTTATCTATTTATATATCGTTGTAATCTGACTACTATGAATGAAACTGTTTTCCGCTTCGTATGTTACTTACTTCTTTGTGCAAGCATCAACTAAAGTCCCCGCCAAGATAAATCTCACCAGGTACTTGGGGGGTAGGACGACAAAAGTAAACAAAAAAAAAAATCTCTTATATTCAAAAGGATTAGCTACCCTTATGAATATCAAGGGAGCAATTAAAAAAGAATAACCCCCAACGAAAGGCCGACACCCCAAGAGGTGAGGCTGTAAGGAGGGAATCACCCGATAAGTCTAGATCGGTCATTAAGCCGGCTAGCCCAAAAAGGGTCTTACAAGGGACCCTTGGAAAAAAAATAGTACTATGTATAAGGACGAGAAGGACGCTTCTCGCAAAAAAGTAATAAGCGCGCGCAAAGAACATAAAAGGACCACAACAACCCAATGGGTTAATGTGTCCTTACAAGTATAATCAAGGTGCACCAGAAAGATTATCTTCATCAAATCAAAGAAAAACATAGCCCACGAACAACAGTAATAAGAGGGACTTGCCAGAGCCCCTTAAATTTGATAAAAACAAAAAACAAAAAGAGAAGAAGTGGTGCAAGGGATTACACACCCAAGGCATACATAGACTGAGTACAAGGGGACCTACAAATCTCCACCTCGACCCTGCCACTCAGAAATCCTCTCGACGGCATAGTCCCCAAAATAAGATAAGTCAACAGTGGGATTAGTCCTCCAGACAGCATGCAACGTTTTATCGATTATGCGATCCTCAACGGTCATAAGCTCCGCTTCGAGCACAGCGATCCTCCCATTCAGAGTTTGGACGGTAGCCTCCAGCTGAATGTTGGCATGAGAGGTTGATGCAGCCCAGGCCAAGGCGGTATCCCTCTGGCATACCGCCTCGGCCAATTGACTTGACAAGGTATCCTTGGCAGTCTGAGCCACCGATAGGTTCCCCAGTGCCTCCTCAAGCTCGTGTTGCAACCATTGGGTTGATGAAGAGTGGGAGGCAAGCAGTCGATGGTTCAAAATGGAAGCCTGTGTGAGGGCGAGAATATAAAGAAAAGCCTCAAGGGTTAGACGATATGCCAGAAATAATATAAAAAGTATATATATGGCCAGCACAAATGAATAAACCAAGTATCGCGACAATTACCTGCAGGGAGGCTCGCATGTAGGCGCTCTTTAGCTGAGCCTCAGGGACATCGTGTAGCGTCCCCCATTCACCTTTGGGAAAGTTTCCTAAGTGATGGCTCATGGCTTCCCCATATTGGCTCGCCAGAGGATGATCTCCAGGAATAGAAACATGAGCTGGGCCGGGAGAGGCGTGAGTACCTGCCGAGGCCCGCTTTGGCAAGGAGGGGGACCGGGAAGGCCCCGACCCATCTGCAGTAGTGCGGGGGGCAGAAGAGAGTGGAGTCGCTTCCTGGGGTAAAGAGACGCCTGTGGAGGCCCACCTAGGAGGCCCCCTCGGGGGTGAAGGAACCCCATCAAAAGAAGGAATGACAAAATTCCTTCTAGGCACAGAGGGGCAAGGGGCAGGGGCAGGGGCATCGAAGGCAAACTCGCCGCCAGGCGTTAAAGGCGACATCCGAGAGGTAGCACCGCCAATGTGACCGTCATCGGCTATACCCTTAGCCCTGCCAGCAACAGAGTACAAGCAGGAGTAGTTCTCAGACACCACAGTCTCCTCAACGTCCATATGGTCATCCGGGGAGTAGACATAGTCCCTATCGGCCGCTTCATCATAATTCCTTTCATCATGACCATATACCCACAGACTCTCAAGTACGGGCGCCGCTGGGGGTAAATCAACAGGGTCGGGTGACGCGGGGCGCAGATCCTCAGATTCAGGGGAGATGGAGCATAAGGTAACTTTCTGGTCCGGGGTCAGTAGCCCACACAAGTGGAGATTGCTCTCTGTGAAAAGGGCGCTGGCTTGTTTGCATGCCTTCGGCATAGCCAGGATTTGTATTACCCGGTCATGAGTCGCCCGTTTCAAGTTGGGACCAACGACCCCCAAGAGACCTGCCATCAAATGAAAGAAAATAACCACAGTTACAAGGACTATAAAAAAAGAAAAAAAGAGGTCGAATAATAAGAGAAATTCCTGGTATATGGGGTCAAGGTGAGGATAGCCTTACGTGGGGTGTTGAAGCTAGAATATCGGGTCTGCCCACTGTAAGTATAGAAGTAGTCTGACTTCCACACCCCCCTATTGGAAATTGATCCCTCCAAGAGGGAACTCCCTTTAAGGGCCGCGGCTGTCTGGAGTTGGTAGAACCCGGGGGCTGATGTATTCTCCCTCAGGGTGAAGAAGTAATGAACCTCACTTGTGGAAGGCCCCCTAGAGTACACCTGATGGTACAACACATACAAACAACTGAGCATCACCCAGGAGTTGGGGGACAATTGTAGTGGCGCCAATTCAAAGTAGTCCAGCACTTTGATGAAGAAAGAGTGGAGTGGCAGAGCTCCACTAGATCGGATTATGGCATCACTAAATGCCACGAACCCCTTTTGCGGTGCAGACGCGCGTTCCTTGCGCTCTGGTATAACGAACTTGAGGTTCAAGGGTAACTTATGGGCTTTCAGCATGTTGCCCAATTTCTTCAGGGTAATGGTAGACCTTCCAACTTCATCAGAAGTGTCCAAGACTCTCTTCGGCATCTCGGGTACCTGGACAAAGTAAGGCAGTTTATGAGCAACAGACTTTCTTAGGGTCCTAGAAGATCCCCCACATGTCCTATGTCTACCAGCTCTTTGCTTGACCCTAGGGCGCAAGACAGGGGATAGGAGAGGGAACACGGGCGACACCATGGAAAGGAACTCCGGCTCAACCAATTCATGTCTACCGCCTTCAAAGGAGGAATCCACGTAATCGAGAGACTCGTCACGACAAAAGGAAAAAGGCTCAGGGGGCAAGTTTTCTTCTAGGCAAGCAATTTCGGAAAGGCAATCCTGGAGGGTGGATTGTAGCTGGGAAATGTGTGTCTCTTGCCGGGGGAAGAGATCATGGGATTCTAGCTCCCTCTCTAGACAGTACGCCTTATGTCTAAGGTAAGATAGTCTCCTGAGGTAGAGCGCCCGCACACCCCCGCGGTTAGAGGGTTTACATGCGTCGACCTCCGAGTCGGAGGAGGACAACTCAATAAATTCAACATTAGACGGACCTTTGGGACATCGCCTAGACGCCATGGACAAGCTAAGAATCGAGGGCGTGTACGCATAAGGGCGACTCAATATCTACAACACGAGTGTGAGGGTATAAGAAAAGGGCCGGTGTATGGGTACTGGAAAGGCTATGCGAAGAAAATGCTAAACTCTGAAGGTTGAGTGTCATGCAACCATCAATTCTACCCTCGTATAATCAATGCAAAACAAAAGGGAGAAGAGATGAAGGAGACATACCTGCGGGAATACAAAGCTGAGGGGACGCAAGGACAGACTTACGAAGGAGCAGGAGCAAGACCGTAGGAGCGAGGTAATGCCTAGCGTCACCACGAAGCTAAAGAGAACAAAAATTTATTAAAACAAAACAAAGAAAAAAAAAGAGAAAAGAAAGGAGAATGGAAATAAAAGAAGGGGTACCTCAAAAATGCTTCTATTGAGAATAGAACCTTGGAGCTCTTGGAAGAGGCTTAGAGGGAATACCACTAGGCTAAGCAAGTCTTTGTGTAGAGAAGTGGTTTCAAGCCTTGGAGTATTTATAGGGAAAGTCAATGCTCCCTAGCCCTTGGATCTATTTCCCTATAAATGGTGAAGATCAAGAGTATGGGTAACCTTGGGATCCGCGATGGAGGATGATTGGTCCTTATGCAATCTTAGGATCTTTCATGGATCCCCCAAGTGTTGGGTGACTTTTGTGTTTCTTTGGACACTAAAAAGAAACACAACCCCAAGCCTCACCTCATGCTTCTTCAAAAGGCGTTGGAAAAATTGCCAAGGCAAAATCCCCCAAGATTGGCCGTGCATGTCAAGCAAGAGAAGTGGAGAGAGTCTACAAACACACTTAAAAGTGTACTTATAGACTCGGGGGGAAGTGTAAATGTGGAAATTTCTCCTTGAGAATTCTATTCACGGATGAAGCTCTATACTACGAGACACCTTCACTAGGCGAGGGCCCTCGGCCACTTGCCCATCCGAACTTCACCCTCGCTATGCGAGGGTCCCCAACTGGTCGTCCGCATGCGCCCCGTTCCATCAGGCATCAAGCCTCGCCCACACTCGGAGGAAGAATGTCAGCCTCGCCATGCGAGGGTGAGGGCTTTGTTGTGGCATCTGTGCTCCTAGCCTCGCGACGCTGCACCTGGAAGGAGGAGAGGCAGCCTCGCTATGCGAGGGTGCTACCTTGTTGCGACGCCCGTGCCATGCCCTTACCTGAGGGAAAAGGGCCAGCCTCGCTATGCGAGGGTGTGGCCTTGCCACGACGCTCTTGCTGCTAGCCTCGTGTCTATGCGATCCGCATAGGCCGGCCCTGACCCTTGGCACCTTGACTTCTCAGGACATGCATAGGTTGAAGCCTCCTTGGCATAGGCACGAGATCACTTGGGGGAACCTTGTTGATATGCCAAACGAACATGGAGCATTGAACGGGAATTGATGAGGACAACCGAGTACGGAACACGTGCGCTGACACGGGGTGTACGGTTATGGGAAGAACAAAGGCACGACCCTATGATCTTGCGTCTGAGGAGTAGTGGCGGTACAGACCTGTACGGAGAGTGGTGGTACCACTTGGACACCCCCAACCATTCTCATTAAGAAGATCAAGAACATATTTTCGCTGATTTACAAAGATACCTTCTTTGGACCTAGCAAACTCCATTCCAAGAAAGCATTTTAATGCACCCAAGTCCTTGATTTCAAATTCTTCCGCCAACTTCTTCTTTAGAGATTCTAGTTCATAATGATCACTCCCTGTTAGCACAATATCATATACGTAAGCAATTAAGATAGCAACTTTTCCTTCCTTTGAATGTTTATAAAACATAGTATGATCAGCTTGAGTTTGAGTGTATCCATTGTGTTTTATCACCTTTCCAAAATGCTCGAACCATGCTATTGCAGACTGTTTAAGTTCGTACAAGGACTTCTTCAGTTTGCACATTATTCCCCCTTCAAAACTCTTCTCAAAGCTAGGAGGAGGAGTCATAAATAATTCTTCTTCCAGATCTCCATTAAGAAATGCATTTTTTTACATCTAATTGATGTAACAACCAATTAGAGTTCACTGCAAGGGAAAGAAGCACTCAGATAGAGTTTATTTTTGCTATAGGAGCAAACGCTTCTTGATAATCTATCCCATAGGTTTGAGTGAAGCCTTTTGCAACAAGCCTAGCTTTATATCTCTCAATACTCCCATCAGCTTTGGTTTTTACTGTAAAAACCCATTTGCAGCCTACAACTTTTTTCTTCTCAGGTAGCTCAACCATCTCCCAAGTATCATTCTTTTTTAAGGCATTCATTTCTTCAAACATTGCTAATTTCCAAGCTGATTCCTCTAGTGCTTCTTGTATGTTTCTAGGCATAACAAGGTCTGAAATATTTGTGGTAAATGCTCTATGAGTTTCAGATAGTTGGTTATATGAAATATATTTGGCAATAGGGTATTTAGTACAGGCTCGCGTCCCTTTTCTAATGGCAATAAGAAGGTGCAGATCTGAGTTAATGTTTCTTGGTGCTATTTCTATAGAAGGCTCAAATTCAGGATTCGTAACACTTGGAGGAAAAGGATGAATAGAACGATAATTGTTACCTGGAGTATTTAGATGACCATCACTCAGGGCTTCAGATTGATCAGGTTCTGAGATGAGTTGCTGGTCTTTATTTCTTTCAATGATATTCTTTCTAGTATAAATCACAAGCTTAATATTTTGACGATTTTTAATCAATCGTAGTATTTCTTTATCCGACAGACTAATTTCATATTCAATTTCAATAGTTTGAACATCTTTAAGAGAAGGAGAAGCATCCAATATAATATTTGGTAAAGGAACAAATTCCCAAAAATTTGATTCTTCTAAATTCTCCCCCTGAATTAAATTTTTTTTGAAAATATGGAGTAGTTTCCAGGAAAGAAACATCCATTGAAATATAATTTTTTTTTGTAAGAGGATTGAAACACTTATATATTTTTTTATTAGGGGGGTACCCAAGAAAAACACATTTTTCAGCTCTTGGTTCAAATTTAGACCTAGACCTTTTAGGAATGTGTACATAAGCAGTACAACCAAAATTTTGTAAGAGTAATTCAGAATAAATCCGAGAACTAGGAAAACTTTTTTGGAAACAAGATAAAGGAGTTGTGTACTATAAAACACGAGTAGGCATCCTGTTAATCAAATAAGAGGCAGTAAGTACAACATCTCCCCACAAGTATTTAGGCATATTCATGTAAAACATCATAGCCCTAGCAAATTCTAACAAATGTTTATTTTTGCGTTCAGCTAATCTATTTTGTTCAGGGTTGTTAGGACATGAAGATTGATGTAATATGCCTTTTCCACTTAAAAAAATGCCCAAAATTTTATTAAAATAATATGTACCATTATTAGATCTTAAAATGCTGATTTTAGTTTGAAATTGGGTTTCAATCATAGAATAAAAATCGGTAAAAAATTTTGCAACTTCAGATTTTTCTTTCATTAGGTAAACCCAACAAAGACGAGTATGGTCATCTATAAATGTAACAAACCATTTTCTACCAAAAATTGTGGTGACCTTAGAAGGTCCCCAAACATCACTATGAAGAAGGTAAAATGGTTTAGAAGGACAATAAGATTTTTGGATATAAGATTTACGTTGACTCTTGGCCAATAAACAACTATCACAATGAATGGATAATGGATTTAATTTCTTAAATAAACCCGGAAACAAACGTTTTAAATAAGAGAAACTAGGATGGCCCAATCTATAGTGTCAAATCATTATTTGATCATAAACAGAAAAAGAACTGATACTACTAAGTCCTTGAGCAATTTTATTATTAGATAGAATATCCTCAAAATAATAGAGACCATTACTCATCCTAGCATTGCCAATCGTCTTCCCCGAGCTCCGGTCCTGAAAAAAACAATGAGATTCATAGATCATAACACAACAATTAGAATATTTGGATAATTTACTAACAGACATGAGATTACTATGAAGTTGGGGAACATGGAGAACAGATTTAAGATCTATTCCCTCAGATATTTTAATTGAACCTGTAACGCCCCAAACTCCAGGGACGTTACGGTGTGCCTTATAAACAATGCTAAACTCGCTAATCGAGTCATTTGGCCAAAATCGTGTAACTAAGTATGATTAACAATTTAGGGATTAAAATTTTTGGTTAAGATGTAACGTTTCATTAGAACGTTTACTGTATACATTGGGATCCCAAAAATATAATTTAAAGGTCTATTATAAGAAAATATTTACAACAGGCCAATTTAAGCAGCAAAACAAGGTTTAACCCTAGTTCCTCTTTCAACCATCGGCTGTGGCGGTCAAGCAGCCGCATATGTGCACATCGTCACCTAAGCTCTCCAGCTCAAGGATGGTCCAGCTTTCTTTTGCCTTTACTTGCACCACATAGCACCTGTGAGCCGAAGCCCAGCAAGAAAACTCAATATGCTCATGAACAATAACAACATGTCATCAAATCATAAGGCACACGCCTAGCAGATATAGCCCTAATCAAGCAAGCAAACAAATCCACGTAATAATAGGTATCTAGGATAAGGAATCATGTCATCCTGATTGGATGACTATCAAGTCAATCACAATCAGATAAGTGATTTATCACTGGTGGTTCCGGTAACCATACCGAGCTAATAACCCTGAATAAAAGAGTGACAGTGGTACAAGTCACTAAGGTGGGTTATGTTCCCTTTTATAAATAAGTGATCCTTTCACTAGCTTAAACTGGATAGGTGAATGATGATTAGTCACCAACATAACCTTCCTCATGACCACAGAGTCATAACCATGGGGTACTACTCCCTAGCCATGTGACAAACCATCACCTAGGCCTTTGGCTCTGGCTCTAAGTAACTAGTCTTAGACTAGACAAGCGCTTATAATTTTCATCGACCTT
Source organism: Humulus lupulus (assembly GCF_963169125.1). Classification (NCBI taxonomy): domain Eukaryota; kingdom Viridiplantae; phylum Streptophyta; class Magnoliopsida; order Rosales; family Cannabaceae; genus Humulus; species Humulus lupulus. Next base: position 19,293,666 of record NC_084793.1, read on the forward strand.
CAGGTCAGTCCAGCATTAATGTTCCTAGGGTCATTCAATGCTGATATCGATTAGATCTAATCTTCATTTGGCCCTGCGTTCAGGACGCTTATGCCGTTTCTGACTCTTAGGTCAGTTATACGCGACCAGCGCTGTCCCTGACTAATCAGTGCCATACACAAGTAAGCAATGCTACCAAACATATATCATATGTCACATATCCGAATACAGGGCATTCAACATGCTTACTTAACAATTGCTAGCACAATTAGGATCATGCATAAACATAAAGGCTCAAGCTCTGACCATTCTCATATTCAATATTCACAGCATGCCCTAATCACATGTTTCTCGTGCATCACATGCATTACATTTAAACATCAAACATGCATCAAGAATAACCATGCATGTCACATATACACAGGGTGCAGTTTTCTTACCTCTGGTTCGGGCGAGAATTAGAACAAGAACAACCCTTGAGAACGATCGATCCTTTATCCTTTAGCGGTCACCTAGTCAGCCAAATACAATCTCCGATTAATGAAAATCAACAAAGATAGGGTCTTGATCTAAACCCCACTCTCGCGACCCCGAAATGTACCCCCACGGTGAGTAGATTCGATCCCGGGCCTTAAGGATTGAAACCCTAAGCCGAAAACCCTTAAAAACACTCAAAACGGGGTACTGAAGAAATAGGGTAGCGCTACCCTCGTAGCGCCCCAGTGCTCAAGGCAGAACCAAAACCGCCCAGCACCCCCTGCAGGTAGCGCTGTAGCACTACCGTAAGCCAGCAAATGCCCATAAAATTCTTCCTTCAATTCCACCATTTCTAACCCAAACCAAAAGCTTCCAAACATCAAATTAAGTCCCAAATGAACCCAAATATCCTCCTCACATGCCCCAAGCATCACAACCACAAGAACCTTAGCCAAAACTCCAACCAATTCCCAACTTTCCGACTCAAAAACCAGCTGAAACTTAACTTGGAAAACAGAGCAAAAACAAGAGTTCTAATGGCTAAAAACTCACCTCAATCTCAACAACACACCCTATTCAAAGGTGGAGCACAACCCTAGCTTATCCCAACTTGGTTCCTTGGCTTGATTCCTAAAAAAGAGCTTGAAAATTCAAGGAGAAATGGAGGAGAGAACCATCAGGAGAGAAGGAGGAAAATGGGACTCTATTTTTAACAAGCTTCTACAGCCTTAATGGCTCATATAAATCTCTAAGGGTGAAAGGGCCTAAATTCCCGTAAGTCTAAAATAAACCTTAACAGCTACCAAGGGCAAAATCGTCATTTCGCTCCTATTTTGTTAATCATAATTAACACCCTCCAATTCCCGCTATTCTCAATATTCTCAAATACCAATAAATCATATCCCATTAAACTTTAATTCTCAGTAATGTTCTAATCATCAAATCACCCCGAGCCCCAAACTTAATCCCGTTATGACCAGACCGAACACTTGCATTTCATGATCGTCTCATGCCAAAAGGCTCGAACAAATCCACATATAATGTGGTACCATTCATAACTCACCCACATGCACAAAAATACACAATCACGCCCTCAACAGGCCAAATTACCAAAATGCCCTTATAATTATAAATACACCCATATGCATGCATTTATCATCATATAATAATATAATTCACATAAACATGCATATAATCATTTAATAACATAATAAGTCAATTATGGCCCTCCCGACCTCCTAGTCAAGGTGCTCAACCTTATTAGGAAATTTGGGGCATTACAAAACCTTTCCCTGCAATTGGTGATAAACTACCATTAGCTATCCTAACTTTACTAGTACCTGAACAAGGTTTATAGGAGTTAAATATATGTGAGGAATTGTTCATATGGTCAGAGGCTCCGAAATCAATTATCCACGGAGTAGATGTTGAAAGAAAAGAATGGAGAACATGTTTTTCATTACCTGTATGTGCCACAGAAGCAACAGAAATACCAGAGGGTTGCAGAGTGGATTTCAGTAATGTTTGAAGATACTCCATTTGCTATTTCATTAAGGGGTTGGTTTCAGGTTCGTTTGCTGTAGGTGCTCCATGTCCACGCACAGATTTGCTCTTCTAGTTTGCTGGTTTTCCATGAATCTGCCAGCAAGTCCCACGAGTATGGCGAGGTTTGTTACAGAAGTCGCACCACACCCGTGGTTTCTCATCAGATTTGTTCCAGGCAGGTTTAGAGTTCCTCCCATATTGGAAGCCAAGGCTAATCCCACAACTATAGTTCCAACAACCTTCTTTCCCAACATAACATTCCTTCAACTTTCTTCCCTTCTCACCTCCGCTAACACCTCACTAATAGTAGGCAGCGGTGGTCTACCAATAATTCACCCCCTTACCTCATCAAATTCGACATTAAGGCCAGCTAAGAACTTGTAGATTCAATTATTCTCAATAGTTTTCTTATGATGTCACCCATCCTCAGTAGATTTCCATTCATAAGTATCAAAGAGATCAAGATCCTGCCATATTCTTTTAAGAGAAGTGAAATATTTAGTAATAGTATCCTCACCTTGCTTTATGTCACCGAGTTTGAGATTCAACTCAAAAATCTGAGATTGATTCTCCAAGTCAGAATACATCTTATTTACATTGTCCCAGAGTTCCTTAGCAGTTGGATAACACATGTAGTTGGAGCTGATATCTTCTTCCATAAAGTTAGCAAGCCAAGTCATCACCATAGAGTTCTTTGCGTCCAAGGCAGCGTGCGTCGGATCGTCCTCCTTGGGAGTCTTCTTTCCCGTTAGGTAGCCCATCTTCCCACATCCTCGCATGTGTTATATTATTTCATATAATATAATGTTAGATTAAATAATGTGACAAAATGTGATTTGTCACACCTTGTAACATATTATTGAGAGTCACAAAAATTGGACACATGTGTGTGCCCAAATGTGACATATTTTGGAGTTACAAAATCAGTTACAAATTTGTAACTCCCAAATATTACCCAATAATGTGTATATTATATGTTACACATTTTATATTGGATTTCACAAAGCCATGATGAAATATGGTTGTTGGAGACATGTTTTTAACTCCCAATAGGTGTTTGGAGGTTACAAAATCATGTGGGAAAGGATTTCGGATGTTTTGGAATATTTTGGAAAAATAACTTTTTTGTGCTGAAAATGGCCTGTGGCTGCGGCCACTGACTTTCATTGGCAGCGGCCTGGGGGACAGAAGCCAGTGGCCACGGCCAGTGAGGCTGACAGCCTATATGATTTTTCAGTTTTTTCCAAATTGAACGGTTCTAACATCCCAAATAACTCCCAAATCTCCATTTTAATTCCATAAACATCCAATTAAACATTGATAACAGCCATGGGGGTTGGTGGAATTTGAAATTCAAAGGGGTATCTAAAACTCAATATATAGGAGCCTAATTTTCACTTGTAAGACACACCATTTTCCATCCACAAAGCACTTGGCTGGAAAATACACCATTGAGGCTTGATAATCCCAGAGAGCTCTTTCCTAGAGAGATCTCTTAGTTCTTAGAGAATATGGGGAAATAAGCTTTTGGACAAAGGTTTTGAACCTTGTTCAAGTTGGTGATCCCCACTACTCTACACTTTGGCTGTGTGAGAGTCTGTTTTTTCCATTGATCTTTTCATTATGTTGCTCTTCTTGTATCATTATTGTATTGGGTTTGTAATCCTCTTCTTCTATTTCTATTTACATATTTATTGGTATTTTTTGTTTTAGAGTTTTAGTTATAATAATTCTCTTCTTTCTCTCATTTCTACATTTACTTTTATTGTTAGTCATTGAGTTGTAAACCTATTTATCAATCATCTTGTAAATTGTAATTTTTGCATAGAGTTGTATTTTGGTTTTTCCATCTTTCCATTGAGTATAAAAATATATTCTCTAACAGCATGTACATCCCGATTGACTGAGACCATCTCAAAAAATTATCACCATTAAGTCGAATGGTGGTGATCTGAACTGGGTGAGATTCAGGGGTAATTTTAGAGGATTCAACAGTATTAGGAATGGCTAGAGTGCATTCTTGGGCTGGAGTGGATTCTTAGGTAACATCTAACATGGTGGCTGAGGGAAATGAAGAAGGTAGAGAGAGAAAGGGTAGATTCGACTTTGATACCAAGTCACAAATATTGGAGAAATTTTTATATTTTATTTCTATTCAATGAACATATATTTATACAAGTATATGATAGGTGTGAATCGAATCACAAATATACAGAAAATAAATTAGCAAATTATTAAGTTTCCAAGAATAAGAATAACTGTCAAATCTTTGAATATTTGACCGCCTTACAAGAATCATTCTAAGTTAGGAATGTTCCTAAAAACAATTTGATTTTCCCACACATGTGATACATGTGGATATGGCATGGCATAAATGTTGAATATGGAATTGATCAGAGCTTGAGTCTCTGTAATTGTGCATGATTATGATTATGCTTATGATTATTGGTTAAGCATGTTGGACGCCTTATATTTGGATGTTTGAATGTGCATGATTATAATTATGTTGGTGAATGTTGATGAGGCAGGTCGAGTGCTCTATATGTGGACATTGGTTGCATTGTAAATGCATAGCAACTTTGCTTACTTGTGAATGGCACTGACTTATTAGTCTGTGAACAACATTGGTGTTTTGTATTGGACGTGAAGCTCTGACTTATCAGTCAAGATCAGTGGTAGTACCGAGCATTGGTCATATGGTATGGGCTAATGATTCAAGAGCGGTATTAGCATATTTAACGCAGGCTGAAATTATTAGATCTAATCAACATGAGCATTAAATGCTTGACCGACCTATTGGTCGAAGAAAACTAAAGCGTTGGTCTAGTCTAATGGCTAGTTACTTAGAGCCAGGGCCAAAAAGGCTCAGGTGACTGAAATGTCACATGGCTTGGGGCACGAGACCCCAGATAATGACTTATTAGTCATCTATCTAGAGAGTGACTTATTAGTCATTTATTAAGAGAGTGACTTGTTAGTCATCTATCCAGAGAGTGACTTATTAGTCATCTATTTAGAGAGTGACTTATTTGTAATCTATCCAGAGAGTGACTTATTAGTCATCTATTCAGAGAGTGACTTATTAGTCGTCTATTCAGAAAGTGACTTATTAGTCATCTACCCAGAGAGACTTATCAATCATCTACCTCAGATAGACTTATCAGTCATCTACCTCAAAGAGAGAGACTTATTAGTCATCTACTCCGAGCGCAGGACTCCACAATCATTTATTTGTACCTGCTTGCATGCATGAATAGAGTTATTTCTGCTAAGCGTGCTTATTATGATTTGGTGACATATTATTATCTGTTTATTAGCATGTTTGAGTTTTCTTGCTGAGCCTCGGCTCACGGGTGATATGTGGTGCATGTAAAGGTAAAAGAAAGTTGGACCATCCTTGAGTTGGAGAGCTTAGGTGATGATGTGTACATATGCAGTTGCTGTTGATTGATTATGGATTGGCCATCTATAGTCATTACCTGTATGTTTTTTAATCAAAATCTAAGAAGTGCGATTTTTATTTGCTTTGGTTGTTCAGGACACAATTATAATTTGGAATGAGAGTATCTAGATTAATTGTGTAACTATTCTTTGAGTTGTTGTGATTAATGCTATCTTTGTGATTAAATTTACCATAGAAATATAGGAAATTTTCGCTTAGGTTGAGTTTATAATTCATAGTATGATTATAAACTACTTTTGTTAACTCGTTAATTGAAATAGGAAGAAAGAAGAAGAAATTGGTAATTTGTATTAGGAATTAATAGTGAGGATAGTTGATGAGATTAAATGCCCTAATTACTCTCTCGTTATTTAAATTCAAGGCTTTGCTATTACTTATTGTTTTTATTGAGTTCTTAATTATTGTTTCTGCAATTTATATTTTCTTCTACCTTTTTATAAGAATCAAAGTTTAATTGACCAAATAGAAACAAAAAGATTAATTGATTGGTAATTGGTGATTCAGTCCTTGAGGACGATACTTGGTTTTACCAAGATTATTACTAATTTGTGATACGTGCACTTGCGTAGCAATAAATTTTGCAACAAGTTTTTGGCGTCGTTGCCGGGGACTGAAAACTATCAATATCAGTCTAATTAATTTTATTTATTATTTGGTTATTTTTTGTCTTGTTTATAATTTGTTTCAGCTGCATTTCTTTGTCAATTTCAGGTAGTTTTGTTATATGCGTAACAGAAGAGGGGCAGGTAGTCTTGTTCCTGTTAATTCTGAGATTGAGATGGCTTGCAAACAAAACAGAAGAAATAAGAGGTTGGCTCGTCAGACTGTGGAGATGGCAAAAAATGATGGGAATAATGAGGTTCACGAGGTTATTCAAGGTCAGGCTCAAAATCCTGCTGCAAGGAGACTGAGAGACTATGTACTACCCACTGTAACGGTAGTACAGAACTGTATAAGACCGCTAGTTGTGGAGGCCAATAATTTTGAGATTAAGCCGACGATTTTGCAAATGGTGTAGTCCACTGTCCAATTTGGTGGTTTGCTTTTTGAAGACCCCCATATGCACTTGGCAAATTTCTTGGAGTTGTGTGATACCTTCAAATACAATGAGGTCAGTGATGATGCTATAAGGGTTGAGACTCTTCCCATTTTCTTTGCAGGAGAGAGTTAAGAGCTGGCTTAATTTGCAAGATTTCCCAACCTAAAGGCAACTTGACTGATCATTTCGAGGACTTCCAATGGTTTTACTAATCTAGGGTTCAACCTGCCCTTATCTCCTCACCCATTTCCATGGTGATACTTTATGGAAGATACATTTTTTCACTTGGAATTCCTTGTTTCTGCATTTCAAATTAATATAACTTCTCCATTTATTCTCAGAAACGAGCATCCAAGCTCTAATCTTTTCAATAGCCTCAATAGTCCCCTGAACCACCTCAGGGTCCAGATATAACATTTCACCCATCTCATCCCAGTGAATGGACGATAAATATTTTCTTACATACAACATCTTATAAGGTGCCCCTCCAATAATTGGATAACTCTCTCTCTGATTTACCATCAGTCTGAGGATAATAAACTTTACTAAACTATATCTGTATACTCATCGCCTTCCGTAACCTTCCCCGAGACTTGGAAGTAATAATAGAGTCCTCTTCTGATAAGATAGTTCTCAGATTTCATGAAGGCGTACTATCTCTCTCACCTAGAGGTTTGTATACTGATCAATTGTATTACTTTTCCTTACTGATAGAAGTGAGCTGACTTTGTATACTGGTCCATAATAACCCGAACCAATTCATGTTGGCCTACTATCCTGGGCAACCCCACCACGAAATCCATTGCGATGTTCTTTTACTTCCACTAGAGGTCATACTATCTATTGTACTATCTCTCTCACTTAGAGGTTTGTATACTAATCAATTGTATTACTTATCCTTATTGATAGAAGTGAGCTGACTTTGTATACTGGTCCATAATAACTTGAACCAAATCATGTTGGCCTACTATCCTAGGCAACCCCACCACGAAGTCCATCTTGATGTTCTTTTACTTCCACTATAGAATACACAAAGGCTGTCATGGCCTTACTAGTTTTTGATACTCTGTCTTAACCTGCTAATAGGTTAAGAACTTTGCCACGTATTCAATTATGTCCCTGTAATGCTCCTATGTGGTTTAATGGCGAGATTAGTAGGCTGGGAGGGCCATACTTGTTTAATTATGCTATTAAATGATTATGTGCATGTTTATGTGAATTATATCATAATATAATGTTATATTCATGCATGTGGGTCCACATTTGTTAATTGAACTGTTTTGACAATTTGGCCCGTTTAGGGCATAATTGTGTATTTGGGTGCAAATTGTGAATTATGAATGAGATTCCATCATTATGGAGATATATTCGAGCTAGTTGGCATGAGACGGTCTCATATAATGGATTAGCGGTTTTGTCATAATGAGGTCAATTATAGGGTAATAAGAATGTTTATTTGATGATAAATTGGGAGTATTTGAGATTAGGAGGAAATTTCGGAGGTTTTGACTATAATACCCTCGGGGATGTTTTCGGGGTCCCGAGCACTAGGTTTTATTTGAGGTTACTTAAGCATGAAGTAGCGTACTAGATAGAACGTACGTTAGAAAACCTCTCGTTCTCCTTCGTTAGTTCATTTTTGCCATCCGAAGCATTTTCGAAGAAATCTTGAGTTCTAGGAGTCTGAATCGAGCGAGGATCGAGGCATAACGATCCTAGGAAAGATTAGAAGCTTCTTAACCGAAGGATTTGACGGAAAGCAACCCAATCGAAGGTAATTGAAGTTTAAAGTTTTGAGTTTTTAGAGTTTCTAAGTTTTGAATTAGATTTTGTGAATCGTTGAGTTTTTGGTTCGATTGAACCTTGGGTTTTGATGGTTTTGGACCATTGGGAAGCTTGGGAAATTTGATTTGATGATTGGGGAATGTTTAGGTATGATTTTGGAGGCTTTGGGATGTTGAAAATGTGTTTGGGAATGGCCCAGGGTTGGGGGCCGCGGCCCTGTTCTTGGGGTGCCGCGACCCTTGTTCGATGAAGCAGCTCCCTGAAATTGCACTGGCTGGGCCCCGCGGCCCTTGCTTTAGGTTGTGATAGGGGTCGCGGCCCAAGGTGTCAGGGCCGCGGCCCTTGGTCAGTTTTCACCCCGTTTGCATGTTTTGACCCCAGGAGCATAGTTTTAGGCCTCGGGATTGCTCCTACTACATGGATTAGTTTGGATTGAACTCTCGGAGGCTAGATATTGGTTTGAAAACCTATGATGTTCATTTTATTGATGGTATTCCTTATTTGGTTATGATTAGGTGACCGCTAAAGGACTTAAAGTCAGATCATTCACAAGGGTCATTCTTTTGCTCATTCTAGCTCAAATTTGAGGTAAGAAAACGGAGTAAGAAACTGCACCCCTAAATGAGACGTGCATGGTTATATTTTGATGCATGTTGGATGATTAAATGTGGACATTGATAGCATATTGAATGCTTAGCAAGCTTGCTCATTTGCATAAAGATATCATTAGGGCATGCCATGAATATTGACTATGAAACTGTTCAGAGCTTGAGTCTCTGTGTTTGTGCATGATCATTATTATGCTAGCAACTGTTAAGTAAGCATGATGAATGCCCATGTTTATATATTTGATCTATGATATATACTGGTAGCATTGCTTACTTGTGAATGGCAATGACTCATTAGTCAGGTCATTACTTATAAGTCAAGGATGGTTTTAACATGTTTAATGCAAGCCAACAAAGATTAGATCTAGTCGACATATGCATTGAATGACTCAAATGAGCATTAATTCCAGACCAATCTCAAGTTCGATGAATATTAAAAGCGCTTGTCTAGCCCAAGGCTAGAAATCTTAAGCCAGAGCCGGAAAAGGCTAAGGTGACCCACATGTCATATGGCTAGAAGGGTGTGGGACCTCCAGAGCGTGGCTCATTAGTCACCTATCCCGAGTGTGGCTCATCAGTCACCTGTCCAAAGTGTGACTCATTAGTCACCTGTTCATCTAATGGCTAGAGACTTATCCAACAGTCACACATCAGTTTAGAGCTATAAGCTCTGTGTGATGTAATTACATCATCTGATATTTTTCACATGCGATATTGTGTTTTCTTATTGGGCTTTGGCTCATGGGTGCTATGTGGTGCAGGTAGAGGGAAAGAAAAGCTCACCCAGCCTTGAGTGGAGAGCTGAGGTGATGCTGTGTACATATACGGCCGTTTGACCACCACGGCCAAGGAGTTCTGAGAGGAACTAGGGGGTTTACCCTAACTTTTGTCGCTTAGGTCGGCGGGTTGTAAATTTTAAATAGTAATGACCATTTTGAGATGTAAATAACTTGTAAATGTTCTGGTGGGCCCATGAACAGTTTTTTAATAAAATATATCATTTCCTTTTTATTGATTTTCACCTTAACCTATTAATAACATTAGAAGCACGTTTTTAACCAAAGGACTTGGGCAACGAGCAAATTTCCAGTTCACCGATCACCGTCGCGTGTCCCAGGGCAGCCGGGGCGTGACAGTCCCTCTCCTTCCCTGGCCACCAATATAAAGCTTTCAGATTATGGTACATCTTCATGATGCCTGGATGAAGAGATTAAAAGGGTAATATGAGATTCATCCAGAATCTCCCATTAATTCCAGTGTCCATCGGAATACTAATCTGATCCTTATAGCTCAATAAACTCGCACCTGACACTGCATAATCCTTAGCTAATCCAGCTAAGACATTGCCCCCAATTTCCCCCATATGTGGTTCACTTAACTATTTTCCTTTGATCTTCTCTACAAGGGTAAACTTAAGCATAATGTTGGCCACATGGCCCACCAGTAACTCTGCTCTAGTTCTGGTCACACCCTTCAATTATCATGATGCATAAGCAATCATCTTTTCCTGTCAATGAGATATCATAATAACTTATAAACTTGTTTTGATCTGTAAGAAGACTCAGAAATCTTCCCCAAAGCACATGTAATATCCTGTCCGTCCAAGGAAACTCCTGTCCTCTGAGGCATTCCTTGACCTCGGAAAATCTCCAACAGAGAGTATACCACAATACCGTCAATCAAGACGATCAAAAATCCAATTCAGATAATCTTTGAATACCATGTTCATCTAATCCATCAAAGCATCTCGACATTAATCAAATCCACAAATATAACTCAGCACTCCTAGTGCCCTTATCTGATATAAAAGAAAATCTTCTGCTTATCCTTCTACCTGATCTTTAGTTGGTAATAACCAGATCAAAGATCCACCTTAAAGAATATCGTCTTACTTTATAACTGAACCTTTAGTTCTTACAGCTTTGCTGAAGCCGTTCAATACAGTGCCCTAGACCTGATTCCGTCCCGGCACCAACCTAATCACCATTTATCTCTTTATATGAAGATAATCCTGACAAATCCCTTAGAAATACATCCAGAAACTCACAGACTCTTCCAGCCTGTCTCGGTCCCACTGGCACGACCTAAGTGGTATCCACCACACTACCTAAGAGTCTTATGCATCCTCCTACATTAGGTTTGTGGCTCTAGATACAGATGTCATAAACATAAAAGATCCATGCATAGTGCCAACAAATACAAGGGTTTCTCACTCTCAAACCCAAGGATTACTATCCTTTCCTTGCAAACTATCATTTCCCTTTACTTGGCTAATCAATCCATATTCGGGATCATACTGAAGTCGGTCATAACCAACTCTATCAAGTCAACTAATGAGTCCCTTCCATAATAATCCAACTCATCTTTTAAAATTACCAATGAAGTATCAAATTTTCATCACAACATAACCATGTAATCTGCATAACAAATGGTTTACCGAGTTTTCAAAAAAAAAAATAGAAATGTAATGAGAAATAAGAGCTAGAAATAAAGGATCAAAGATAAACAAGCAAGGTTTTTATGTGGTTGGGGCATTGATGAGCCTTAGTCCACAAGTCTGTTGTATTAGAGCTTAGAGAGCTTTCAACAATTGAGTTTTCTGCAAGTTTGAGTAGAGCAATTGATTACAAGAGAAAAATCTAGGATCCCTTCTAAAGTGCACAACTGGTCCTATTTAAAGGCAGTTGGGTGCAATCGGCTTGGATCGGACTAATCTAGGCTCAATAGGGATGTAATCATGGTTGGCTTGCTAATGGAGGCCTAATGCAAAGCATTTCACTAAACAATAAACATTAATCAGGGCCCAATGGGTCGGCTTGGGCATAACCAAGCTTTACATCCGACAGTAGTACGTAGCCTTAGACTGGTCCGCGTGGGCTTCTCAAGAGATCTTGGGGATATGATCTTTCAGGGTAGTGGCAATACTGTTTCCCAATAACGGCGTACATTCCATATGTAACCTCTTATGCAGGTTAGTTAAGGAGACCAAACTCCACGTTTCTTGGGTATGTGTTAGTGTCAGGAAAGTTCAATCCTGCCATATCTAGAAGCCCGGTCCAGGTTCATTTACTAAAGTCTCGGTCCATTCACCAGGACCCTGGTTCGTTTACCAGAGCTCGGGTTCATTTTTGACAAGGGTGTATTATCAAACTGTTAAGCTTGCCACCCTTACTCGCGTCCCGGATGGTGCCATTAGGTTGAGACTGGGAAGATGAATTGGGTATGCATCTTGCTCCTAATTCCCTCGTAATGGTGGCGCCCATTGAACAATGTTGGGCTTACTGACGATTCGTCCAATACGAATTTCTTCTTCCCCGTCTAGTAGGCTTAGGTTGGACCTTTGATCTCATCGAGAGAGCCCACAGATCCATTGTGTCATGCCACGTGTCCGGGGGGAAAACTGGGATAACACAAATCTATGCCTCTATAGATGCAACAAGCAAAGAACAACATGTCGCAAAAACCAGTCAAGACAATACACATATTAGAACTACAAAGATGATTTGTCACCACTGGGGAACCAGCCCCAATCTCAGTCTGAGTCTCTGACTCTGACTGCGTCAGAGCGAACTCTCGAGCTGGAGTCGAGCTGTCCACCCCTTTTTTCTCATCTGTCCTCCATCCTGGGCAATCCTTTATGAGGTGCCCAATCGTTCCACAAAAGAAACATGCCTTTACTCAACATTCCTTTAGATGATGTCTCTTGCACCGAGTGCATTTTGGGTGAGACTTCCAATTTTCTTTCTTGCCCCGATGACGTACTGCAGCACTTTAGAACCCCTTTTCTAAACTAGAGGTACGTGATACATTGATAACTCTTCTTTCATGATCACTGGGATCTCCGCCCCTTCCTGATCCCTCAAATGGTGGTATCACTACTTGAGCACTGCGTTCTTCAGCACTCTCCTTCATAATCTGATATCCTGTGGTCTCAACAGCAAGAGCCTTCCCTACCACCTGAGCATAGGTAGAGATTTCATGTACTGGGGCAACTCTAATGCCCTGAGCTACTCTGGGATTCAATCCCTGGATAAACATTTGCTTCTGAACTACATCCGTGGGTACCATATCAAAAGAAAACTTGACCAACCCATCCAATCTGTTAACATACTCGGTTACTGTTGCATTTCCCTAAACAAGGTTTAGAAATTCATTCATCTTAGCAGTCTTGGCTGCATCACAATAATATCTTTCATTAAACAACTGTCTAAATTCCTTCAAGTCCATCACAGTTGTATCTCGTTTCTGGGATACTACTTCCCACCATGTCCAGGCATCATCCTGCAATACATATGTAGCACAAATCACCCTTTCGTGACCTACCACCCCCATACTGTCGAGGATGGAACTGATTATGCCCATCCATTGTTCAACTCTGAATGGATCTAGGTCTCCCTAAAAAACTAGAGGGTAGTATTCTTGGAAACTTTCCCAAAAAAATTCCCATCTATTCTCAACCCTAGGCTGAGCCAATACTGATGCCTCTCCTGGCATAGCAAAGGAAGAGGTGTTCCCAGACAGAACCTGCTGCTGTTTCAAACACCTAATCTCTTCCTCTTGCCTCTACAATCTTAATTACATATCTGTAAATACCTGCTGCCAATTCTAAAAGGCAAGTTAAGAACTCAGGCCCTGGCTGTAATTTCTAGCCCCGGTATAACCACCACCAGGCCTCATTATTTGCCTTTGGTACATATCCTCTGACTGAATCTGCAGTCAATAACTTGACCCATTAAACATGATGAGCATATCCAAAAGCCTTCCCCATGGGAACAGTCATACCACACTACATTCACAAACCACTGTAGTGCTAAAAACATGCCCATAACATTCATACATCAATCATAATCCTTACTCTTCCAACATACATACCATGCCATAAACCTCAGCATGTAAATAACACATTTATATAATCACTGAGCAGGTAATCATATCAATAATAAAGAGCGAAGCCCTAACAAAATCTCATGCTCCCTAATACAGTATGCAGGTAAAGCATTTACATTTGTTGACGCGGTTCTTCGCCAACAGATAATTAATAGAATAAAGAGTGGGATTAGCGCTAAGTAATGAACCGTAATAGATGAATGATCTTAAAATAAAAGGGTGACACAAATACTTTTTTAGGTGGTTCAAAGGTTAAAATCCTTCTAGTCCACCAGCCAATATTATTGCTATTTCTCTGATATTTTTTACAGAGTATTTCTTTACCCAATAGAATCCAACCCTTTGCAACTCCCAGGGTCTCCATATTTATAGGGAGAGGGCACCTGGGGGGTTGGCAAGGGGGGTCATCCCGTGACCTTCTTACCCATCATGTCACTTCTGTGACATTCATGATTAATTCCTAAAATCTGACAAATGAAGTGTGGTCTAATCAATAGGTAAGGGGTAATGGGCCGCACGACCCAACCCAATCGTGGGTGCCTGAACACGCACGTTTATGCTGCATGTCCGAGAAATCAGGGATATATCAGAAACGTGATGTCTGAGATATGCATGTTTACATTGCGTGGTTGACTTTATAAGGGGTCAGAGGTGCCAACTCAAGCTCGTGCCTCGAGCTTGTTGTATCCTTAGCCCGTGGTATCCACGCCTCTGATCCAACTCCTTAGTTATCTCATTAAGCCTTTGGCTACCTTGAGCTAAAGAGGTAGGACCTGGTGACAGCAGCTCCGGGTACGTGACATCCACGCGGCTGATATAATTATGCCATTTCTCAGCTCACTAATAAACTGTGGATATTTAGGGCATACATTACCACACAATGTAAACATGCATATATCAGACATCACGTTTCTGATATATCCCTGATTTCTCAGACACGCAGCATAAACGTGCGTGTTCAGGCACCCACGACTGGGTTGGGCCGTGCGGCCCATTACCCCTTACCTATTGATTAGACCACACTTCATTTGTCAGATTTTAGGAATTAATCATGAATGTCACAGAAGTGACATGATGGGTAAGAAAGTCATGGGATGACCCCCCCTTGCCAACCCCCAGGTGCCCTCTCCCTATAAATATGGAGACCCTGGGAGTTGCAAAGGGTTGGATTCTATTGGGTAAAGAAATACCCTGTAAAAAATATCACAGAAATATCAATAATATTGGTTGGTGGACTAGAAAGATTTTAACATTTGAACCACCTAAAAAAGTATTTGTGTCACCCTTTTATTTTAAGATCATTCATCTATTACGGTTCATTACTTAGCGCTAATCTCACTCTTTATTCTGTTAATTATCTGTTGGCGAATGCCTCACCAATAATCATGCATGTCACATATTGGGTGCAGTTTTCTTACCTTTGGTCCAAGCACAGCTTACTAATGAATGACCCTCGAGCATGATCCTATTTCCAAGCCCCGAGCGATAACCTAGTCACAACCATAAACAGTGTTTCAATGAGTTCAAGTTTCAAAACCCAAATCCTAGGACCAATCCCGTGCTTTCGGGACCTCCAATCCCACCAAACAGGGTGGTGAAATCATCCCCCAAGCCCTCAGGTCAAATCCCCAAAAAGTAACAAAAAAAACCTCACTCTGAAGACTCTGTAGTGCTACAGCACTACAAGTAGAACCAAAAACCCCAAAACAGAGCACCTAGCGCGGTAGCGCTACCAACCTAGCGCTACTGGGCCCAAACCATAACTTTGTGTTCTTTGAGCTTCAAAGCTCCAAATCCGACCCCAGCCTATCCAAATCTCAAAATCAACGTCCCCAAACATTCTAATCTCCCAAAACCAATAAAACCCAAGCTTCAATTCATCCAAAAACTCATCAAAACATAAAATCCAATCGAAGCTTAAAAACTTTAAAAATTAAGAACTTAAAACTTGGATTACCTCCAATTTTTTCATTTCTCGCTAAATCCTCAGGCTAATTAGCTTCTAATATTCCCTAGAATCACTATGCCTCAATCATGGCTTGAATCTGAGTCCTAAAACTCAAGTTTCCTTCAAAAATACGATCGGATGACGAAAAGGGAACGAGAGGAAGAGAGAACGTTCTTTTTATATTTCTGACAGGTTACTTCAAGCTTAAGTAGCCTTAAGCAAATCCTAATGCTCAGGGTACCGAAAACGGCCCTGGGGTTAAAATAGTCAAAATTCCCAGAATTTCCCCCTGATCTCACTAACTCCCAATTTATCATCAAATATTTACTCCCATTACCCAATATCCTGGTAATGTGCTAAATACTCATTAACTCACTCTGAGTCAAGTATGAATCTCGTTGTGACTTTCGCACTAGCTTGCCTACTAGGATCATCTCGTGCTGAGTAACCCTACCATAACCAAATAATAATGAAGCACCACACACATGCCAAATAAACTCGAAATGGCCAAAATATGAATATCACCCAATTAATCAGAAATGGGTTCAAATGCATATTTAATACACCTAAACATGTACATTATCATTTAATTTCATAATAAATCAATTATGGCCATCCCATCCTCCTAATCAAGGCCCTAAGCCTTATTAGGAAATTTGGGTCATTACAGGTATCTTGCTTATTGCAAGAGCACCGATCCAAAAAGTATTAAGCTGGGTCCAAGAGATATAAGATGTGCATTTGTGGGCTATGCCCAAAATAGCAAATCTTATAGATTATTAGACTTAGAGTCTAATGTAATAATTGAATCTAGATAGGTTGAGTTCTGTGAGAACATGTCATGCGATAACAACAAGTTAGAACCAACTCAAACTAGAAAGCCTCAAGAGGAGACTCCTAGAATAGTTGGTGAGCAACCTCAATTGCCTAGAAGGATCCAAAGGCTCAAAGATTTGAGATCAAGTGAGAAGTGTTCTCTAATAGAGACATTATACCTTGTTGAAGGTGATAATGAGGAAGTTACTTAGAAACATCCAATAGTACTTCAAATAGAAGATGATCCTAAATCCTTCAAAGAAGCAATGTCCTCAAGGGTCTCGGTCTGGGTCCTGTGATCCATAGGGGGAAAGACCGAGTAAAAGGGGTCTCCGCCTGGGTTCTGGGTCTCGCTTGGGGAAGGTCAATTGTGATGATTCTAAGACAGTGTAGGTATGGTACTATACAGTTGAAGAGGGCTTAAATGGATTGATGGGTACTACCTGTAATGCCCCAAAATCCCTAATGTGGTTTAATGGTTGGATTAGTAGGCCAGGAGGGCCATAACTGATTTATCATGCCATTAAATTATTATGTGCATGTTTATGTGAATTATATTATAATATGATGTTAAATGCATGCATGTGGGTCCACATTTCATCATAGGGGCATTTTGGTAATTTGGCCTGTTGAGGGCGTAATTTTATATTTGTATGTATGTTGGTGAATCATTGTTGAGGCCACATAATAATGTGAATTTTTTCAAGCCATTCGGCATGAGACGATCTTTGAGTAACAAGTTAGCGGTTTAGTCATAACGGGATTAAGTTCGGGGCTCAGGGTGAGTCTCAGGGTAATTTGGTGACTAGAGCGTTGCCGGGAATTAAAGGGTAACGAGATATGATTTATTGGTATTTGAGAATTTTGAGAATAATGGGAATTGGAGGGTGTTAATTATGATTAACGAAATAGGCAGGGAAGGACAATTTTACCCTTGGGAGCCTTTAGAAGACTTTAAATGACCTAGGGGCAAAAGGACTTTTCACCCTAAGATATACTTAAGCCATTGAAGGCTGTAGAAGCTTGCCAAAACAGAGTATCAAAAGTTTCTCTCCCGTACATCATTTTCTTCTCCTTTTCCTTTGGATTTTTGAGCTTCTTTTGAGGATTCAAGCTAGGGAAGTGGATCTTGAGGGCTTAGGATTGTGTTCCACCATTGAAGAGGATCCTAAACTGAGCTTGAGGTAAGTTTATAGCCATTAAAACTCTAGCTTAGCTTTGTTTTTGTTTTGGATTTCAGCTTGGATTTCTAGGTTGGTTAAAGGGAATTGATGGGAGTTTTTTGCTAGGGTTATGATGCCTAGGACAGGTGTAGATGGTTTTTGGGTTCATTTGGGACTTAAAATGAGGTTTGGAAGCTTTTGGTTCAGGTTGGAAATGGTGGTGTCGAAGGTAGGGCATTTCTGCCTGGTTGTAGCGCTACAGTGCTCACAAGGGGGTGCTACAACGCTAACCAGTGTGATTCTTTTCTGCTTAGAGCACTGGGGCGCTAGGAAGGTAGCGCTATAGCGCTACCCTGCTTTTCCAAATTCCTGTTTTGGAAGTTTTTAAGGGTTTTTGACTCAGGGTTTCAATTCCTAAGGCTCGGGATCGAATCTACTCACTGTTTTGGTACAATTCGGGGCCGCGGGAGTGAGGTTTAGGTCAAGACCCTTTTATTGTTGATTTTCATTAATGGAGATTATAATTGGTTATGATTAGGTAACTGCTAAGGAATCAAAAGTTCGATCGTTCTCAAGGGTTGTTCTTTTACTATTTCTCGCTCGAACCAGAGGTATGAAAATTGCACCCCATATGTGACATGCGTGGATATTATTGAGGCATGTTGTGTGTTTAAATGTGGACATTGATTTCATATCAAATGCTTAGAAAATCTTGCTTACTTGTGCATGGCACTGACTAATTAGTCAGATTTGGCAATGGTGTCAATATTAACTTTGAAGCTGTGACTCACTAGTCAAGTTCGGCAGTAGTACTTAGCACTGGCCACATGGTATTGACTAATAAGCCAAGAACGGTATTAGCGTGTTTAATGCAAGCTGACAAAGATTAGATCTAATCGACATCTGCATTGAATGACTAATCATGAGTATTAATGTCGAACCGACCTCACTTTCGATGAAAACTAAAGGCGCTTATCTAGCCTATGGCTACTCACTTAGAGCCAGGGCCAGAAGGCCTAGGTGACTGCTTTGTCACATGGCTATGGGTGCTAAGCCTGTAGTGACTCACTCATCAGTCACTCATCTGTTTAAGCTAGTGACTACCCATCAGTCACTCATCTGATTAGGGCTAAAAGCTCCATCATGGTTAAACAGAACCTCAAAGTGATATTCACTCATCTGTTCAGGGCTATAAGCTCTATATGATTATCATGATCATCATTTGATATTATTCACATGGAGTAATGAGTTTTCTTGCTGGGCTTTGGCTCATGGGTGCTATGTGGTGCAGGTAAAGGGAAAGAAAAGCTCACCCAGTCTTGAGTTGAGAGCTTAGGTGGTGATGTGTACATATGCGGCCGCTTGACCACCACGGCCAAGGAGTTTCTC
Source organism: Humulus lupulus (assembly GCF_963169125.1). NCBI lineage: Eukaryota > Viridiplantae > Streptophyta > Magnoliopsida > Rosales > Cannabaceae > Humulus > Humulus lupulus. The sequence continues at coordinate 19,312,765 of NC_084793.1, forward strand.
GGAGGAACTAGGGGGTTAACCCTATTTTTTCCGCTTAGGTCGGCGGGTTGTACTTTTACACTGTAATAGCCATTTTGTATTGTAAATAACTTGTAAATGTTTTTATGGGCCCATGAACAGTTTTATGTTTTAATTAAAATATATCATTTTCTTTTGATTGGTTTTTCACCTGAGCCTATTAATAACACCTATATGCATGTTTATAGCCAAAGAACTCTATTAGTGAGTTAAGCACGGTTCAAAGCTCATAGTAACAGTCTTGGAGTAACCATGACATTACACTACCTATGCCAACAATATTCATCTTCTTTTCGGTAGCCCATTACTTGAGAACTCCAAAGTTAAGCGTGCTTGACCTGGAGAAGTCTCATGATGGGTGACCTCCTGAGAACTTTTCCCAAGAAGCTTGCGAGTGAGGACAAAGCACGTTGGAAAGACTCATGTTGGTTTGTAGGGCTAGTCTTCATTCCAGGAAGCAGCCATAATGACGTGGAATGTTACAGGAATAATGGAAACGAAGAGGTTTCTATCTTCTAACATTAAAATGAAAGACCTTGGAGAGGTGGATACCATTCTAGGTATCAAAGTTTTAAGGGATAGTGGGGTTTTGGGTTGAGTCAAACCCACTATGTTGAAAAAGTGCTCGACAAATTCAGTCATCTCAAAATCAAAGAGGCACATACACCATTTGATTCAAACATAAAGTTTGAAAATAATGAAGAGCGGTGATTCAATTGGAATATGCAAGTGCAATAGGTAGCCTAATGTACGCCATTCATTACACAAGAGTAGATATTGCATTAAGTAAACTTAGTAGGTTTACTAGCAATCCAAGTATCAAGCATTGGAAAGCTATTGAGAGAATTCTTGGTTATCTTAAGGGTACCAAAGAGTATAGTCTTCACTATACAAATTTGCAAAGATACTTGAAGGATATTCCGATACAAATTGAATATCGGGAGTTGTAGATAATCTTTCCACCACTAGTTGGGTGTTTACTTCTTGAGGAGGTGCAATCTCATGGGGCTCCAAGAAGAAAACATGTATATCACACTCAACCATGAAATCAGAGTTTATAGCTTTAGCAACAAATGGCAAAGAGGCCGAGTGGCTTAGGAATCTCATGATGGATATTCCTTTAACCTCGGATATGGTATCAACAATTTCAATACATTGTGATAGCCAATTCGCACTTGCTAGAGCTTATAAGAGTGTGTATAATGGAAAGTCTAGACACATTGGTCTAAGACATGAATATGTGAGACAATTGAGTCAAGGTGGAATCATATCAATCTCATATGTTAAAACAAGTGAGAACTTAGCAGATCCATTTACAAAACCTCTTGTGAGAAGGTTAGTAAGTTCTACTTCAAAAGGGATGGGATTGAAACTCCTAGAACAATAGATTCACCGATGATGGAAACACAACTCTAAACTTGTATAAATCAAGGGAAAGAGTTCAATGGGTAAGAACAAGTCATTGATAAGTGAATAGTTTCAACACTAAAATTTATGATGAGTTTCATCCAAGATGGTTAGTGTAACATCCCAAATTACCTAATAAGGTTTAGGGCCTTGATTAAGGGGCCAAGATGGAAAATTATGGAAATTATGTGCTTATGTGATATATATGTGTATCATTACATGATTATGTGAGTTATATTATAATATGACTTGATATGCATTTTTAGTAGTATTAAATATACATTTGGGCCTATTTCTTATCAGAAGTGAAATTTTGTTAATTTGGCTTGTTATGGGTATATTTGGCATATATATGATATATGTGTGAGACCACATTATTATGTGGATATATTTGGATTACTCGGCACGAGGCGATCCTAGGGAGCAAGCTAGTGGGAAAGTCACAACAGGATTAATACTTGAATCAGGGTAAGTCAAGGGGCATTTTAGGTATTTAGTACATTACCGGGATATTGGGTAATGGGAATGATATATTGGCAGTTAGTGAGATCAGAAGGAAATTCTTGGTATTTGGACTATTTTACCATCGGGGGCGTTTTTGGGACCCCGAGCCTTGGGATTTGTTTAAGGTTACTTGAGCCCTAGGTAACCTCTCATAAACAGAAGTACGTTCAACACTCTAGTTCTCTCACTCTCGCTCTCTCGTTTGACGCCTGATGGGCCCAAAACGGGTATGTTTTAAAAATTTATAACTCGCAAGCGCATGAATCGTATATGACATATAGTGTTCGTGTAAGCACGAGATCGAACCCAAAAGAGTCGTCTAAAATAAAAAATAAAAAAGAAAACTATTTTAAACCAAAATTAATAAATTCTAACTTAGCTCCAAAGATTGATGAGATTTAATGTCATAAACATAAAATAAAAGATTTAAAATAAAGCTATTTAAGAGAATACAAATAAACCAATAATGATTTGAAAATAAGTGTTAAAAGGAAAGATTATGAAGATAATAGAATCCACAAAATGTAGGTTTAATAATACTTATTAGTATATTGATTCCCAAGTTTTAGTGATAGTTAAAATAAGTCAAACTATCATTTTCCAAATAGATTTATAATTTTAAGCACAAATTACTTCTAAAAATATAGGATTTTTCTTCACTTTTCAAAAAGTATTTAATGTGAATCAACCTAATGAAACAACAAAAAATCAAATAACATTATTTATAAGGCAAAACATAATATTTTTGTTCTAAGCATTGGATGTGTACAATTTAATGACACGTCTTACACAAAGAATATTATGTTTTGCAAAATAAAGAACAAAGTGCATATTATCTAACAATCCAAAATATGAGATATTAAAGATGAAAGATATATATGAAGAAGAAAAATCCATAAACTTTGTTGCATTACAAGGGAAATCAACATACAACATAAATATTATCTAGTTACAGGTTGCTTCGTCGTGATCTTAATAATCTTATGAAAAAGATTAGAAGCACATAACTAGAATAGAAATTACAAAATAAACAAAATACATACTTGAAAATGCTCTTGAAAAACCCCAAAATGGAAGAGAGAATGGTAGAGAGAAAATGGTAGAAAAGAAGATGGTCCAAAAATTAAGCACCCTAAAAGGGTCTTAAAATTCCATATTTATAGTCAAAATGAGAGCATTAAAATAATCAACTTAAATTAATTAAATAAAGTAAATATGGTATGTAAAGGTAAATTATAAGGTGTAATGATGATGATTGTGGTAAAATATGTGGAAAAAATTCGTAAAAAGTTGGCATTTTTGGACACTGGGACAAGGGGACAAGTGATGGGCTCAAGGACAATTGGCAGCTAGTTTGGTGGGATGCAGAGGTTGCTGCAGCAGCTGGGGCAGACTGGGCCTGTGGGCTTCAGTGGCTGGAAGCCCAGGGGAGTTGTGGTGTGCAAAGGGGCAGATTGGGCCTGGTGCTGGCAGCTAGGAGAAGAGGAACGGGCCGAGTAGGGCAGAAGGCGTTTGGTGCTAGCAGCTGGGAGGAGGCGGATTAAAGGTGCGGCTGGGCTAGGGGAAGCTAAGGCAGGCGGGCCTGGGCAGGTGTGGGCCTGGGCTATAATGACCCAACTAATTCTAAGACCTTGGACCATTAAAAACTACTAGACTTAGCTACTATGTTTGAGAAAACATACATAAGAAATATTCACAACTTTATTAAAACTCCAAAGTAAATACTGAAATACATAAATGCGGGTATGTGATCCCATTGTTTTAAAATAAAACATAACTTTAAACTAAAGGAAATTGTTTACAAAGCAAAATGCGGAAAATACATAAAACATAATTTAAAGAGACTAAAAATAACTTCGTCCTCAAACTCAATCAAGATTTTTATCATTGAAAATAAAAAAATATCACCGATTTCTTTTTTTTTTTTTACTTTTTATGAGAATGAAAAATTTAAATATTTTTTTTAACAACACAAAAATTAATAAAGTTTATGTTTTTTTTCAAACAAACCACCCAAAACACAATAAAACAAAGATTAACACAAAACATAAATAAAAAAACAACACAAAATATAAGCACAATAAAACATACTCTCCTGATGATAATAACCACATAAATTCGATACCCCCAAACTTAATTTAAACATTGTCCTCAATGTGTTAAAACACAATTATAATTTGAAAAGTAAAAGAGGCTAGAATTTAGAATAGTCATACCTTGATATGGTGCATCGCCATGAGAGTAAAAGATACAACAAACAAAAATTAAATCACACATAAAACAAACAAAACAAATAAATACAAGTTATCGAGATCAATAGGAATCAAAGAGCTTGGTAAACATGGTCCTCAAGGAGGATCACATCCACTTCATCGGTTTTTAATTCTAAAAATGGTTTTAATTTTTGTCCATTAACTTTAAAAATATCACCATTGTTAGGATTTTCAATTTCAATAGCTTCGTGTGGAAAAACAACTCGAACAATATAAGGACTGGTCCACCTAGAGCGTAATTTTCCCGGGAATAAATGCAAACGACAGTTGTATAAAAGGACTTTCTGACCTGGAGAAAAATCTTTTCTCAAAATATTTTTGTCATGGTAAAATTTCATACAATCCTTATATTTTTTTGAATAGTCATATGCATCATTCCTAATTTCGTCTAGCTCATTCAATTGAAGTTTTCTTTTCTCACCTGCCTTGTCTAAAGAAAAGTTTAACTGCTTAATTGCCCAAAAGGCTCTATGTTCTAACTCAACAGGTAAGTGGCACGCCTTTCCATACACGTCTGTAGGTTGACATGCCAATGGGTGTTTTGTATGTGGTACGATACGCCCATAATGCATCAGTGAGTCTTAAGGACCAATCTTTCCTAGTTGGATTCACAGTTTTTTCTAAAATGTGCTGAACTTCCTTACTAGACACTTCGACTTGACCACTAGTTTGTGGGTGATATGGTGTTGAGACTTTATGTGTAATGCCATATTGTTTCATCAAATTTTCAAATGGATTATTACAAAAGTGTGTACCGTTATCACTAATGATAGCACGTGGTGAACCAAAACGGGAAAATATATTTTCTTTCAAAAACTGAAGCACAACTTTGTGGTCATTAGTGTGGCATGCAATAGCTTCAACCCATTTAGACACATAATCAACTCCAACAAGAATATAAAGATTACCAAAAGAGTTAGGAAATAGTCCCATAAAATCAATGCCCCAAACATCAAATATGTCAATAATAAGAATAGGATTTAAAGGCATCATGTTTCTTTTAGTTAAACTTCCTAACTTTTGGCAACGTCCACAAGCTTTACAGTAAACATATGTATCATGAAAGATAGTAGGCCAATAAAAACCACATTATAAAACTTTAGCAGCTGTTTTCTTACCACTAAAATGTCCTCCACATGCATGATCGTGACAAAAAGATATGATTTTAGATTGGTCACAATTTGGAATGTATCTTTTAATTATTTGATCAGGGCAGTATTTAAACAAGTAAGGATCATCCCAAATAAAAAATTTCACCTCAAAATAAAATTTAGATTTATCATGCTTAGACCAATGAGATGGTATTTCTTTAGTGACCAAATAATTAACAATATCAACCTACCAAGGCAAGGAAGAAACATGCATCAATTGTTCATCAGGAAACGTTTTAGTGATAGGAGTGGAGTCATTTATAGTTTCAACAACTAGTCTAGATAAATGATCAGCAACAACATTTTCAGATCCTTTTTTTCAGGTATTTCTAATTCAAATTCTTGTAAAAGTAGGATCCAACGAATCAAACGAGACTTAGCATCTTTTTTCGACAAGAGATATTTTAATGCAGCATCAGTATATACAATAATTTTAGATCCTAACAAATAAGACCTAAATTTCTCTAATGCAAAAACAACAGCAAGCAATTCTTTCTCAGTTGTGAAAAAATTTAATTGAGCGTCATTTAAAGTTTTGCTGGCATAGTAAATTTAATTGAGCGTCATTTAAAGTTTTGCTAACATAATAAGAAGCATCACACATTATTTCAAAAGGTAGTTAACAAATTTTCAATTTTTCAAAGGCAACATGGTAATTATTATCAAAGACAAAATCATTTTCTTTTCCAAGTAAATTTCATAAAGGTCGATAAATTTTGCTAAAGTCTTTTATAAATCGTCTATAGAAACCAGCATGGCCTAGGAATGATCTAATTTCTTTCACAGTTTTAGGTGGGGGAAGTTTTGAAATAAGATCAACTTTAGCTTTATAAACTTCTATTCCCTCACATGAGATTACATGACCTAAAACAATTCCTTTTTTAACCATAAAATGACATTTTTCCCAGTTAAGCTCAAGGTTTTTCTCTTTGCAACGAATTAAAACAAGTACAAGTGGTGCAAACGTTCATCAAAAGAAGAACCAAATACAGAAAAGTCATCCATGAATACTTCAAGAAATATTTCAACCATGTTAGAAAAAATTGAAATCATACACCTTTGAAAAGTCAGAGGTGCATTGTAGAGTCCAAGAACTTTACTTAGCTAGTTAGATAGTAATAGCAATAGTAATAGTTGTAGTATTTTTATGACTGTGGATTTTGGTTCAGACCGGGATTTAGTTGGACACTCGTAGTAACACTTGTAGATTTTATAAGTTTAACCTATAGTTTAAGAATATTAATTATAACCTAAGGTTTAATTGATATGACTGATTATGAAGGTGATATTTATTGTAATATAAGGTTTAGATAAACCCAATAAGGAAATGACACTTGTCATGTGAATGTTTAATGAATAATTAAGTATTTTGAGGAATAAATTTATTAAGGGTAATATTTGAATATCCTAGGGTCTGCCAGCAGCTTTGAAATCGTTAGAGGACTTAGTCAAGGCTGTTTACTCAATTCAAATTAGGCTGAAAAAGTGCAATTACTTGTATAATATTTCAGCGTATGCTGATATATCGCAGCACTATGGGGCGATATATCGCCATACGGGGATACGAAAAACACGTAACTTCGAATGACCACCTCGACAAGCCTCGGGCATATTAGCCCAGGCGATATATCGCCTACTAAGGGTGATATATCGGCTGTAGTGCCAGATTTTTGAACGTTTTTTAAGTCGAGCTTAATTTATTCTTTAACCTCTTGATAAGTCTAGAATCTTTTTGACGGAGTCTTCAGCCTCTGCTGAACGATTATTCAAAGATTTTTCAATTAAAAAGCCATTATTTTATTCAATCTAAATAAAGATCTTTTCATTCTTGAATTCTATAAATAGGACCTAGTACCCAGCCATTTATTCATTCATCAAGCTAACGATTGCACGTAATTGCACTTTTTTAGCCTAATTTGAATTGAGTAAACAGCCTTGACTAAGTCCTCTAACGATTTCAAAGCTGCTGGCAGACCCTAGGATATTCAAATATTACTCTTATTAAATTTATTCCTCAAAATACTTAATTATTCATTAAACACACACATGACAAGTGTCATTTCCTTATTAGGTTTATCTAAACCTTATATTATAATAAATATCACCTTCATAATCAGTTATATTAATTAAACCTTAGGTTATAATGAATATTCTTAAACTATAGGTTAAACTTATAAAATCTACAAGTGTTGCTACGAGTGTCCAACTAAATCCTGGTCTGAACCAAAATCCACAGTCATAAAAAAAAAATACTACAACTATTACTAGCTATTACTATTTAACTAGCTAAGTAAAGTTCTTGGACTCTACAGAAGATCAGTTAAAATCGCAACCATAGAGCATACTTAGAATTTTTAGAGATTTCACAACAATATAATTTTTATGGTTTACTTGTCCCCAGGCCTACTTGATTCCACTTACTCGCACACTACTAACAACTCCCCGATGTTAATTAGTAAAGGCGGATTGTGAATTTTGTTCAAATTTCCTTTAAGCAAAAATTGCTTATGGTGAAAGGACAAGATTTAGGTTTCTCTTTTTTTTCACAATTACACTAAAATATGATAAAAGACAGAAAAATAAGGTAAAACTAAATAATACTATCAAATATTAGGCAAGAGTAGGGAGGCATAGCATGCCATCAACCATAACAAAAATAAGGTAAAAATTAGGAGGCACAAGTTCCATCAACTAAAACATAAGATAAAGGTCTAGGAGGCAAAATTGCCATCAACTAGCTAGGAGGCAAAATTTCAATCAACTAGTAACTTGCAATAAATAAATAAAAATAAAAACAAGATAAATAAAGAAAATTACGACAAAGGTTAGGAGGCACAAGTTCCATCAACTAACAAAGATATAAAAGAAATAAAATTACAACAAAATTATGAGGCACAAGTACCATCAACTATAAAAATTAAAAAGATAGATAGGAGGCACAAGTGTCGTCAACTAAAAAAATAATAAATATAAAAATATAAGTAAGTGTTTTTTTTATGGGTGGTAGAACTGTCCCAACTTTTCTTTTTATCTTTTGTTTTTTAGTTTTTATATAAATACATATATTTTATTTTATATTTTTCTATATATACATTTTTTTTAATACAAAAATTTTAATAACTAGTAGAAGAATTCACAAACCTTGAGATAAATTTCATTTCCTTTCTTGCAACTCCCTGGCAACGGCGCCAAAAACTTGATGGACCCAAAATGGGTATGTTTTAAAAATTTATAACTCGCAAGTGCACGAATCGTATATGACATATAGTGTTCGTGTAAGCACGAGATCGAACCCAAATGAGTCGTCTAAAATAAAAAATAAAAAAAAGTTTATACATTTTTGGACCCTGTGTTTTTTCCCATTACCTGTTTGGACCCTGTGTTTTGACAAATTACTTTTTGGACCCTATGTTTTGTAAAATGGTTAAAATAGAACCCTAAACACAATTTTGGTCAATGTTTTCTCAACTAAAATCACATATTATTTTCCAAACTAACAATTCAGAACAAAAATAAAATCATTCTGCTTAAAAACTGTGTTGTTATATTCAATTTTTTCTTCATCAAAATTGAGTTTAGGGTTCTATTTTAACAATTTTCCAAAACATAGGGTCCAAAAAGTAATTTGTCAAAACACAGGGTCCAAACAGGTAATGGGAAAAAATACAGGGTCCAAAAAAGTATAAACCCATAAGAAAATAAAAACTATTTTAATCCAAAATTAATAAATTCTAACCTAGCTCCAAAGATTGATGAGATTTAATTTCATGAACATAAAATAAAAGATTTAAAATAAAGCTATTTAAGAGAATACAAATAAACCAATAATGATTTGAAAATAAGTGTTAAAAGGAAAGATTATTAAGATACTAGAATCCACAAAATGTAAGTTTAATAATACTTATTAGTATATTGATTCCCAAGTTTTAGTGATAGTTAAAATAAGTCAAGCTATCATTTTCCAAATAGATTTATAATTTTAAGCACAAATGACTTCTAAAAAGATAGGATTTTTCTTCACTTTTCAAAAATTATTTAATGTGAATCAACCTAATGAAACAACAAAAAATCAAATAACATTATTTATAAGGCAAAACATAATATTTTTGTTCTAAGCATTGGATGTGTACAATTTAATGACACGTCTTACACAAAGAATATTATGTTTTGCAAAATAAAGAACAAAGTGCATATTATCTAACAATCCAAAATATGAGATATTAAAGATGAAAGATATATATGAAGAAGAAAAATCCATAAACTTTGTTGCATTACAAGGGAAATCAACATACAACATAAATATTATCTAGTTACAAGTTGCTTCATCATGATCTTAATAATCTTATGAAAAAGATTAGAAGCACATAACTAGAATAGAAATTACAAAATAAACAAAATACATACTTGAAAATGCTCTTGAAAAACCCCAAAATGGAAGAGAGAATGGTAGAGAGAAAATGGTAGAAAAGAATATGGTCCAAAAATTAAGCACCCTAAAATGGTCTTAAAATTCCATATTTATAGTCAAAATGAGAGCATTAAAATAATCAACTTAAATTAATTAAATAAAGTAAATATGGTATGTAAAGGAAAATTATAAGGTGTAATGATGATGTTTGTGGTAAAATATGTGGAAAAAATTCGTAAAAAGTTGGCATTTTTGGACACTGGGACAAGGGGACAAGTGATGGGCTCAAGGACAATTGGCATCTGGTTTGGTGGGCTGGAGAGGTTGCTGCAGCAGCTGGGGCGGACTGGGCCTGTGGGCTTCAGTGGCTGGAAGCCCAGGGGAGTTGTGGTGTGCAAAGGGGCAGATTGGGCCTGGTGCTGGCAGCTAGGAGAAGAGGAACGGGCCAAGTGGGGCTGGACGGAGAAAGCAAGTATTCATAGGCCAAGAGGGTACGCATCATCCTCAACAGAGTCCGGCCTGAACACGAAAATGTGCGTGCTTTGCTTCAATTCAAGCACGTGACGTTCCAGCATCCCTGTCGCTCGTTTTCAATATGTAGTAGAATGAGGAGAATCTGCTGAGAATGAGAGGGATTCGGCTACAAAGTGACGTGGGGCTTGCAGCTGTGAGGAGGCGGACCCAAGGTGCGGCTGGGCTAGGGGAAGCTAAGGCAGGCAGGCCTGGGCAGGTGTGGGCCTGGGCTATAATGACCCAACTAATTCTATGAACTTGGACTATAAAAAACCACTAGACTTAGCTACTATTTTTTAGAAAACATACATAAGAAATATTCACAACTTTATTAAAACTCCAAAGTAAATATTGAAATACATAAATGCGGGGTATAAGATCCCATTGTTTTAAAATAAAACATAACTTTAAACTAAAGGAAATTGTTTACAAAGCTAAATGTGGAAAATACATAAAACATAATTTAAAGAGACTAAAAATAACGTCGTCCTCGAATCGTTCTCACAGTCCATCGAATCCCTTCATCCTTAATACATAAGCCAAGCTACTATGAATCCTTCCACCCATATATATTTTCCTGCATACATTAAAAATAAAGAAGTGAGCCTAACGCCCAGCAAGGAAAATCTACTAGCACATATAGCATAAAACATAAACATAAGACTACAAAGCATATGACTATAAAACATGCATTATAATGGCCATCATACTTCTTGGGGCTTGCTAGCTAAGCAATCATATGCCCATAAATTTACAGGGCTTAGTTATCTAAACAAGTCATATAAATTTATGGGGCTCATTATCTAAACAATCATATGCCCAAGGAATAAATTATTGGAACTTGTTATCTAAACAAGTTATATGTTTGTTATCTAAACAAATTATGTGATTGTTATCTAAACAATTTATATGCTAAAAAAACTAAAAACATATCATACATAAATCATAGCACATATCAAAACATAAAAGCATACAAAATCTATCATATTTTCCTTACTAACACCAGGATTTATGAGAACAAGGACGGGATTTGGAACACTCCTAAAACCAACAATAAGAATGTGAGTATTTCTGAAGAAAGAGAAGATAAAAAAATGAACTAAACCACCAAGAAGAAACTTATCGAAAAGAAACCTTAAGTTCAAAGAACTTAAATACCTAACCAAGAATGGAAACAACGAGTTAGGATTTGAGTAAAGAAAACTAAAGGAAACTAAGGAACCATACAAAAATGAAATTAAGATTAGGAATATCTTTGAATGTCCTTGCACCGAACTACACCTAGATATAGAAAACACACTATAAATCTCACTTCCCAAGTGTTTATAAAGCTTAAGATGATAAAACTTTTATCCCAACCCCAAGTGTTTATCACTCTATAGCAACCCTAGCAGCTTGAAGGCTCTGAACACAGCTTGAAGAATGAGAAAAATGGCTAGGTACTAGGCCCTATTTATAGAGTTCAAGAAGTGAACTATCTCCTTTTAGCTTGAATAAAAATAATGAGTATTAATTGAAAAATATTTGAATATTCGTTCAACAGGTGCTGAAGACTCGGTCAAAACGTTCAGAGGCTAGTCAAGAGGTTAAGGAATAAATTAAGCTCGGTTTCAACAACGTTTGAAATTATGGCCCTAGGGCCGATATATCGCCCATCATAGGCGATATATCACCTGGCCCTATGTCCCGAGTGCTTGTCATTTCGTTTGTGCGAAGTTAACGTGTTTTTCGTATTCCCCGTGTGGCGATACATCGGCTCCTATGCTACGATATATTGGCATACGTGAATATATTAAACATGTAATTGCACTTTTTCAGCATAATTTGAATTGATTAATCAGGTTTGACTGAGTAATACGAGATTCCAGCAAGATCTGGAAGGGTCTAACCATTTATGAATTATAAGCTTAAATCCTCAAATAAACAAGATTGTGACAGATGTCATGCTCTTAATGGTCTTTGAAGATTCTAGGGATTTCTTGAACTTTTTTTTATTTAAACTATAATTGAATCCTTAAATAAACATGCATACGACAAGTGTCATGTTCTTATTAATTCTATCTAAACCTTATAGTATAATAAATGACATCTTTAAAATCAGTTATATAATCAAACCTTATGTTATAATTAATATTCTTAAACTATAGGCTAAACTTATAAAATCTATAAGTGTTGCTACGAGTGTTCAACTAAGTCTCAGCTTGAACCAAAAAACCACAGTAACTATCATACTATAACTACTACTAGCTACTACTATCTAACTAGCTAAGTAAAGTTATGGGACTCTACATGGGCAAAGGCTTCAGCAAGGCATTTGGAAAAATGCCATTTTTTTCTTTCTTTTTCTTGGATTTCAAGAGCCAAAAAATGCAACAGAATTCCTACAAAATAAGTATAAATTAGGCCATGATAAAATATTTTCAATTATAAAATAAACCATATTAATTCTTTGAAAATATTAATTAAAACTTAATTTACTTAAACATTAAATCTCAAAAGTGCATGTTTTTACTTCTAACTTAACAAGACTAATTTCAAATAATTAAACTATAATATTTTATAATAATATAACTATAAAAATACACAAATCTATAAACTTAAAATAAACCTGATAAATTCAAAATTACTTAAAAACTTAATAAATTACTTAAAAACGCAAAGAATAAGCAACAATTAGTATAAAAAATGTGGTAAAATAACTCTATTTTGTAGAGCTATCAACGTCGTTAGCATTTTCAAAGGAAACTCAAGTTTTAGGGCTCTGATTCAAGCCAGGTTAGAGTCATAACGATTCTAGGATAGATTAGAAGTTTGATAGACGAAGGATTTAGCAGAGAACAACATAATCTTGGGTAATTTAAGCTTTGAATTTCTGAGTTTCCATTTTATTAAGTTTATTGAGTTTTGATTTGGATGTTTCGGTTTGGTGAGTTTTTGATCTATCGGAACTGCGAGTTTTGAGGCTTGAGAGGTTCTAGGGATGTTGTGTGACTGAATGGTGAGCTTGGTACATATTCGGGATGATTTTTTTTAGAGGATTTTGGGCTGAGAAATTTGAGTTCACGGGGTCGCACCGCAGCCCTGTTCTTGGGCGTCGCAGTCCTCATGAACTCAGTCGTATGGAAGTTTCCTGAAGCTGGGTAGTGCCGCGACTCCTGATAGGCTGCGTCGCGACCCTGGTCATGTGTGTTTGAGGCTGGGCTCTCTGGTTGTGAGAACCGCGACTCTAAGTGGTGGGGCGTTGCGGCGCAGTTTTTGTCCAATGGAGGTTTTGAGTGCGGGAACTCGAACCTTAGGGCTCAGGATCAATCTTACTACCCAGTTAAGTAGAATTCGATGTCCTAGAGGCTAGGACTTGGTTTAGAAGTCTGTGTTTGCTCGTTATTGACGGGATTATATACTTGTGTTACACCCAGATTTCGAGACTTGAGGTTGTAACCTCAAAAGCTGGATCCATCAGGGGTGAGTTCACGATAGTCAAAATACATACTCGTAATCTAGACGCCGAATCTTCAAAACAGGTGGCAACCTCGAAGATGGGCAGCCTCGAAGTCCTTACAAGCTCGAAAGACAGAACATTGGAGTACGTCCATTGTCGGGTGACCTCGGATCAAGTGGCCCGAGCTTGGTATGAGTGTGAGCTTAGGGTAGGGCGGCTTCGATGGTATCTACCCTTTCCGAGTTGATTTTGGGAAAACAAGGCCACTTACACTTCTCAGAGACTGACAGGCATGATACTAATCGCTGGTCTCGAACAGCTTAATAGGTCACTTGAAGAGACACACTCCATGCATTCAAGAAGTATTATTGTTGTAACTTCCCTACAATAAAGGGATATTTACTAGTCAGTTACACGCCCCCGGGTCTTCAGGGGACGTTTCCTTGTATATAGGAGTTACAGGCTTTAAAGCCATTAAATTTATTAATATATATAGAATAACTTCCCGAAATGTGTGGGAGAGTATTCTGAGATCTTCTAAATAAATAGAGGAGTCATGTACCTTTGTAAAGGACGAAATTTTTTTGAACTTGAGAGAAACACTGGAGAATTCATCCCTGAAGGATTTCCAGAAATTTCTTAAGTTCTAATAACAAAGACTCATGGACTAGGCACAGTTAACTGTTGAACCACGTAAAAAACTCTCCTTGTTTTATTGTTTTATTCTGGCCATAATTCTTTACTGTTTACGTGCTCTACATTTTAAGTTGACGAAAAACGGCTTCAATAGTTTGGTGCTTTCATTGAGAGCCTTAAGCAGTATGATCCCTGAACAGTTATGGCTGCAAACGATCAAAACATTCCTGAAGAAAACTATCCAAGACGCCCTGGGAAACAGCCAATGGTAAACCCGGATACTGAGGAGAGAAGCAAGTCCTCCGATTCTCGGGGACCTCCAGTACCTCCAGCCCCAAGGGATGAGGGCATATACTATAATCCTGAACGGTACGTCCCCATTGTGGAACTTGAAAACCGACAGCTGAAAAAACAACTGGTCGAAGCCAATAAGCAGAATGAGGAGTTGGCTAGGTTAGCCGTAGAGGCCCAGGCGGCTCAGCCCCCACCTCCGCATGAGAACCAAGCCCCTCCTCCGAGGGACGTGCATGTTCCTCCCCGCAGGCCTCTTGGACGTCCTCGAAAAAATGCTGCGACAAGGAGGCCAGAGCAACCTCCGGCACCAGCAGAGCAATCCGTTCCCTCGAGACCCCGAAGAAGTACCCGAGCTAGGGCTCCGGTTAATTCAACTGCGGAGGTACCAGTGGGAACTGGGAATAACCGAGCCCCTACAAAGGCTCGGACTCAAATCCCTGGTAACACACAGAATGTTACCGACCCAACTCGGGCAAACTCTGGACCGTCTAGGCCTCGAAATGGGTGGCAGCCACCGTCACCCATACGATTCCCTCCATCGCCTATAAGATACCCTTCACCACCTCGCAGGAATGCTCAACCTGTTCGAGATGATGAGGAAAGACGTGCGGGAAGGAGACAAAGTAGCAGAGAAGCCTTCAGGGAGCGGAGAGGCGCCCAATCTACAAGGAGTCAAATGTCCCGGTCTCGCACCGCAGAGATGAGGCAGCATGAAAGGGACCCATCTTGGAATAATCATGCGACAAGCCTTGCCAGTGATGACTCAGGAGATACCAGATCAGTCAGTATGTATGATCGAGGTCGAAAAAATACTGGGAACCACAGGAACTGCTCGAACGTGCGGGAACACTTGAATCAGAATCGGGGTAATGGTAACCCGTCAAACCCGGACTTAAGAGATCGCCTAAATGGGTGTAAAGATCCCTTGCGAAGGCGCGAGCCTGGAATTGTAATAAATGATAGCCAATTTCAGGCAAGATCCCTCGCGGACCCGGTCCAAGAAAGAATTGATCAGTTGGAAAAGGCCTTCAGACTTTTGCAAAATGAGCGAGGTCGGAGTCGGAATGAGTATTCTGACGAGGAGCTCGAACCATTCACTCCCCATATTTCCAACACTCCGTTTCCTCAGGGGTTTCGGATCCCTCATGTCTCAAATTTTGAGGGGAAGTCCGACCCATACAGCCATCTGAGTACATTCAATACCATAATGAGATCAAGTAACGTGGGTTACGAGCTCAGATGCATGTTATTTCCAGCATCGCTTACGGGACCAGCCAAAAGCTGGTTCGAGAAATATAAAAGACATTTGATCACTTCTTGGGATCAGCTATCAAAGGATTTCAAGAAGCAGTTCAGAGCCATGATGGGGTGAGACCTGAGGCATCAACTCTGACTAACGTTCGGCAGCAGCCAAGAGAAACGTTGAAAAGCTACCTTACGAGGTTTAATTTGGAAGTTGCCCGAGCTCGAAATGTGGATGACAGCGGTCATCTGATGGTTGCCCAAGCTGGAGTAACGCCAGGAAGTCCTCTCTGGGACGATATGCAGAGAAAACCGGTGAGGTCCTTAACTGAGTTTAATAAGCGAGCTCAGAGGTTTGTCAATGTACAGGAGGCGAGGTCAACACTGAATATGACTTCTCAGCCCTTAACTACAATGATAAACATAAAATCTCCCTCAACCTCAGCAGGCCCACCAGTCTCAAAGCCTACTGCGGAAAACCCTTCCAAAAGAAAGAAGAACGAAGGGAGTAACCCCGAGGCCGAAGGGGGAAAAAAGAAGAAGGGGGAAAGATATTTCTCCATGTACAAAGTGTACACCCAGCTCAACGAGTCTCGAGAGAACATATACCTGGCTAATGAAAACTAGGTCCCTTTCAGACGTCCAAACCCCATGAGAAATCAGAAGTCCAAAAGGGACTCCACCAAGTACTGTCGTTTTCACCGAGACACTGGGCATACTACTGATGAGTGTCGACAGTTGAAAGACGAGATCAAAAGATTGATCTCGAGAGGATATTTCAAACAGTATGTCAAAAACCAGAATAACAATCAGGCGTCTACAAGCCAGAGGGCAGCTGCGCCACAACCTGCCCAAAACAACAATTCCCGAGCCAGGGAAGAAGATAGGCCCCCTCCAATTGATGGAGAAGACGTGATAACCATCTCGGGTGGGCCTCATCTTGCAGGAATGGGCAGGAATGCCCAAAAATGATATGTGAACGAGCTGAAAACTGGGGACGGGTTCCTTATGAACCCGAACCTAGAGCTGCAAAATGTCAGAAGGTTGAATCTCAACCGATAACCTTTACTGAGGATGATGCATCCCATGTTCAGTTCCCCCACAATGACCCACTGGTCATCACTCTCCAGCTCGCGAATAAGAGAGTTCACTGAGTTCTCATTGAAAATGGGAGCTTTGTGAACATCCTCTATAAGGCCACCCTAGAAAAGATGGGACTCGCGCTTCGAGACCTAAAAGTGTGTGCAACAACTTTGTACAGTTTTTCAGGAGAGGGGATTGCCTGTAAGGGGTCCATCGAACTCCCAGTAACCTTGGCAGACTACCCAGTCTCAGTAACCAAGATGATGGAGTTTGTAGTAGTGGACCTGCCATCAGCCTACAACGTGCTGCTCGGGAGACCCGCCCTAGTAGGGCTGGGGGCAGACTCGTCTATAAGGCATCTGGCCATCAAGTTCCCGACTTCTAGTGGCATCGAGACGCTAAAGGGAGATCAGTTAGCAGGAAGGGAATGCTATAGCATTTCCATAAGAGGAAAGAAACAGGTGAGCGAAAAAGCACTCGTCATTATCCAGAATAAGGATGGGACGGTCTTGGAGATAGACGAAGAGATCGACCCAAGAGTGGAGGAAAGAGCTGACCTTGAGCCATTAGAAGAGCTCGAGAATGTCAGGCTCGAAGAGTCAGATCCGTCGAGAACGGTAAAGTTTGGGAAACATCTACATGAAGAAACTAAATAGCAATTAATTTGCTTTCTGAAGAGAAACCAGGATGTCTTCGCGTGGTCACATTCTGACATGGTGGGAATAAGTCCAAATATTGTGAGCCACGTGTTAAATATTGATAAAAGCTTCCCACCAAAGCAACAAAAGCGAAGACAGTTGGACGACGATAGAAAGAAGGCACTGAAAGAGGAAGTTGACAGGTTAAAAGCAAACTGGTTCATTAGGGATGCTTTTTACCCCGATTGGGTAGCCAATCTGGTACTGGTCCCGATGCCTAATGGGACGTGGCGAACCTGCATTGACTATTCGGACCTCAATAAGGCCTGTCCAAAAGACTGATTTCCCTTACCACTGATTGACCAGCTCGTGGATGCCACGACAGGGCATGGACTGATGTCATTCATGGATGCCTATTCTGGATATAACCAGATTTCCATGCATGCCCCTGACCAGGAACATACAAGCTTCATAACGGACAAAGGGCTATATTGTTATAATGTCATACCATTCGGACTCAAAAATGCTGGGGCCACATACCAGCAGCTCGTGAGCATGATGTTTTCGGAGTAAATAGGGAACAACATGGAATTTTATATTGACGACATGTTAGTCAAGTCCAAACTTAACGATAACCATGTTGATGATCTCGAAGAATGCTTTGTCGTGCTCCGAAAGTATAACATGAAGCTTAACCCTCAGAAATGCTCCTTTGGGGAATCTTCAAGAAAATGTCTAGGTTTCATTGTAAATGCTCGAGGAATAGAAGCTAACCCAGACAAGATCCAGGCCCTGATCGATATGCCCTCACCTCGAAAACACAAAGATGTCCAGAGTTTGACAAGTAGAATGGCGGCACTAAGTAGGTTTATCTCGAAATCTACAGACCGTTGTCTTCCATTTTTTAACCTGCTGAGCGGAGGCAAGAAATTTGAGTGGACGGAAGAATGCGAGTTGGCCTTCTAGGAGCTTAAAAAACACCTCGCAGAACCCCTATCTTATCAAAACCTATTACAGGAGAAGTGCTATATTTATATCTTGCCACTACCGAGCACGCCATAAGTGCAGTACTTGTGCGAGAGGAAGAAAAGGTGCAGAGGCCCGTGTATTACGTCAGTAAAAGGTTACTGGGGGCAGAGTTGAGATACCCCTTGATGGAAAAGCTAGCTCTCAGCTTAATTCATTCATCTCGGAAACTTCAACCCTACTTTCAAGCGCACCCCATCCATGTACTAACTGATCAACCACTAAGACAAGTCTTGTCTAAGCCAGAAGCTTCAGATCGACTTCTTAAATGGGTGGTTGAACTTGGGCAATTCGAGATCACCTACCATCCAAGGACGACCATTAGGGCACATGCCTTGGCAGACTTTATAGTGGAATATACTGGCATGACCAACGATGAAGTTATAACCCCGGCCCACGAGCTGTGGAAACTTTACGTTGATGGGTCATCTAATGAAAATGGATCGGGGGCAGGAGTCATTTTGATCACTCCCGTAGGAAGCAGATTTCATTATGCCTTAAGATTCGACTTCAACGCATCAAATAACGAGGCCGAATATGAGTCTTTACTGGCGGGACTTCGTATAGCCAAGGAGCTCAATGCTAAAGCAATACATTGTTACAGCGACTCCCAACTAGTAGTTAACCAAATTTTGGGAGAATACCAAGCTCGTGGCACGAAAATGGCAGCTTACTTAGAAAAGGCAAAGTCAGCGTTAGAACATTTTGAGTTTTACGCAATTGAACAGGTCCCCCGAGAACAAAACTCGAATGCAAATGCCTTAGCTCGGCTCGCTACTTCCACCGAGAATGATGAGCTAAATGTCATGCCAATTGAACATCTCTTGGAACCTAGTATTAATGAGCCAGAGCAGGAATACGTATGTATGATTGATTCCGAGCCTACCTGGATGACTCCAATAATCGAATATCTCGAGACTGGTATCCTTCCGAAAGATCGGAACCAAGCTCGAAAATTGATGTATCAAGTCCCCCGTTACACCATTATGGATGGAAGGCTATATAGAAGGGGATATTCCATGCCATTACTTCGGTGTGTGACTCCACCTGAAGCCAAGAAAATCATTGAAGAAATTCACGAAGGGTTCTGTGGAGACCATACTGGGGGGTATAGCCTGCCAAGAAAATCATACGCCAAGGTTATTTCTAGCCTACCATTAAGTCGGACTCTTTCGAGTACGTAAAGAAGTGTGATAAGTGCCAGCGATTCTCCACGATTCCTAGAGCTCCACCATCCGAGCTGACCATGATGACCTCCCCATGCCCATTTGCGGTATGGGGAATCGACCTCATAGGCTCTCTCCCAACTGGCAAAGGCGGAGTGAAGTATGCTGTAGTCGTCATAGACTACTTCACGAAGTGGACAGAAGCAGAACCGTTAGCAACTATAACCTCCAAAAAAGTCCTTGACTTTGTAGTGAAGAACATTATATGTCGATATGGGATGCCGAGGAAAATTGTATCCGACAACGGAACCCAATTTGATAGCGATCTGTTCACCAACTTTTGCGAAAAGAATGGAATAATAAAGAGTTTTTCATCAGTAGCTCATCCCCAGGCGAATGGCCAAGTCGAAGCTGTAAACAAAACTCTCAAGAGTTCTCTGAAGAAAAAGTTGGAAGAAGATAAAGGACGATGGCCCGAAGAATTGCCCCAGGTCCTATGGGGATATAGGACTACGGCCCGAACATCGACGAGGCATACCCCGTTCTCTCTAGCGTACGGTTGCGAGGCTATGTTGCCAGTTGAGGTCAAAATTCCTACAATTCGAGCCCACGCTTATGACCAAGCCTCGAACCACACTCAGCTCGAAGAAACCTAAGACCTGATCGAAGAAAGAAGGAACAAAGCTCGGCTAAGAAATGCTGCATACCAATAGCGAGCGATCAGGTACTTTAACAAGAGGGTTTGGGATCGAAAATTCGGTGTGGGAGATTTGGTGCTAAGGCGTGTATTTTTGGCAACGCGAGATCCAGCAGCTGGCATGCTCGGGCCAAATTGGGAAGGACCCTACCAAATAGAGTCAGTCATCCGACCCGATGTTTACAAGTTGGCGAGATTGGATGGGAGCCTAGTACCGCGAGCATGGAATGGCGAACACCTACGACCTTACTATCAATAGTGTAGGAAGGATGTTTCCTGTAACCATGCTTGTTTATTTGTACTGTTTTGTCTACTTTTAGATTTTGTCAAATAAATATTTATTTCGTCTAATATGGTTTATTTTTGCAATCTCTCTTAATCTAATAATCTATGATCACATTCATAGGATATTAAGGGGGCATCATTGGTATATATAAATACCACCAGCTTGAAAAATAAAGTAACATATACGAAATACATGCAAGTGTTTGGAGATAACCAAATGCGCTAGCTAAGATATTTTGGATATAACCGAATTATCAAAAACATACAAGTGTTTGGATGTATGTAGAGTCCCAGAATTTACTTAGCTAGTTAGATAGTAGTAGTAGTAGTAATAGCTAGTATTAGTTATAGTATGTTCATTACTGTGGATTTTGGTTCAAGCCGGGACTTAGTTGGAAACTCCTAGCAATAGTTATGGATTTTATAAGTTTAACCTATAGTTTAAGAATATTAATTATAACATAAGGTTTGATTAATATTGCTGGTTATTAATATGATGATTATTATAACCTAAGGTTTAGATAGAGCCAATAGGATTATGACACTTGTCATATGCATGATTATTAAGGAGTCATTATTTTAATAAGGGAAATATAAGAATTAGTCTTCACCATGTTAGGAGCATGATATTTATTTAGATATTTAGACTCGCAATTTTATTTATTTGTGATTTAGATATTTTATTTATTTGTGATTTAGATAATTAAATAGATTTTTTGTAACTTTAGGGTACTGTAACTCCTGACCTATTTCTGACCCATTTATGTTATGAATTTCGAAAAATAGTATTTCTAAAAAGTTGTAGATAATTTAAGTAGCTTTCTAACGGTATAAAGATATTCTAAATCGGAGTCTTACAACTCCAGATATGTTGATTTTACTGTAGGTTAGTTTAGAGTTACGGGATTTAGAAAGTTAGAAGATTTTTATTCCTTAGGATTCTATTTTAAATTTGAATTTAAATTTGGATTATAATTAGAAGATTTTTATTCTATTTTAAATTTGAATTTAAATTTGGAGAAGATTTTTATTCCTTAGGATTCTATTTTAAATTTAAATTTAAATTTGGATTATAATTAGAAGATTTTTATTCCTAGAACTCTATAAATAGGACCTAGCACCAATCATTTTTCATTCGTTCATCAAGCTAAGTTCAGAGGCTGCAAGTTGCTAGGTTATTGTGAGAGTGTAAACACTTGGGTTGGGGATTATAAGCTTAATCATTTTTAAGCTTACCAAACACTTGGGAAATAAGGTTTATAACACATTTCGGTTCAAGGTTTAGATTGGTCATAAAGCATTCAAGGTATTCCAAAACTCTAGTTCATTTGGTATTATTTTCTTCAAGTTCTTATAGTTTTCTACTCAGCCCCTAACTTTATTATTTATTCTTGGATAGGAAATCTAAGTTCTTGAACATAAGGTTTTTGGTAAGTATATTCTTAATGGTATAGTTCTTCCATTCTTTTCATCTCATTCTCTTTAGTATACTCACCCTTCCATTTATGGTTTTTAGGAGTGTTCCAAAGTCCCAAAACTGTTCTCATATCCCGGTATTTTTTGTAAGGAAAATAGGCTAGATCTTGTATGTTTGTATGATATGTTATGTTTAATATGTTATGATAAGTTTATGTTTTTATATGTTATGTTATGATTGACCCTACCTCAAATATTAGACAGGGGACATAGATGGGTTATCATACACTACATGTGATCTAACCTACCTCAAATATTAGACAGGGGACGTAGATGGTTTATCACATGTCATAATGGCCATTATTAGTATAGTCTTATATAGTATATGTTATGATATGTTTTTAGCATATGTTATGATATGATTTTATGTGTATGTTTATGTGGTTAGTAATTTTTCCTTGCTGGGCATTAGGCTCATTCCTTTATGTTTATATGTGCAGGAAAATAGTTATGGCGGTGGAAAGATTCTTGGCAGCTTGAGGATGTGTATTGAGGCAGGATGGAATCGGTGGATTGCGCGTTCGATTCGAGGATGAAGTTTTTAAGTCTTTTAGTTATGATTTCTATGTATTATTTTTCCGCACTTAATTTTGTAACCAATTTATTTAAGTTAGGTTTTGTTTTCAAAACAATGGGATCCCATATCCTAAATGAATTTTTATGTATTTAACCTTTACTTTACAGTTTTTAAATAAAGTTATGGTTATTTCATATGTACGTTTTCTTAAGATTAGTATAGTAGTCATTAATGATCCAAAGTCTAGAATAGTTGGGTCATTACAATGTAACCAAATGCACGAGCTTAGATAGTTTGGACGTAACCAAATTATCAAAAGATAAAAATGTTTGGATGTAACCAAATGTGCGAACTAGATTAAAAATATAAGTGTATGGATTACAAACCAAACACGACCTTAATAGGTTTGGAGCAAACCAGCTAAAACTAATCGACAGTAAGTTAGAACATAAACCCACTTCGAGTTAAGTCGAGATCGAGGCTGGAGTATCTTATAAAATAATAGTTTCGAACTCAAAACTTCGGAGAGATAACCGAGGACGAGAAAAAGTAACTAAAAAGTAAGATATAACTAAACCGTTTGCATTACACACCATACAAGTACTTTCAGGTGCATGGTTAAAGTAGTATCCGACCTTGATAAATAACGAGATCGGAAGCAGATAATTCGAGCAAACTGTGCATGAATGCATTGAACCTCAAGCCTAAATCCAAACTATGTTTGTGCGAATAAACAAGCATATGCGATTCTTTAATATAAAATGTGCAAAATATTTCAAACCAAGAAATGTAAAGCATATATATTTAAAGAAAGCCAAAAAGAAAAAGAAATGGTATCAGCCCTACAGGCATAAATTAAAACAATTACAAAAATAAAGGGACGCAGCCCCGAGGTGAAATTTATGAAGGAGCAGTCTCCTTGGCCTTCTCAGCACCAGCAGCACTAGACTCTCCAGGACGAATAGCATGACTATCCTTCTGAGCAGCCACCCGAGCAGCCTCCCGAGTAGCCTCCTCTGCGTCAAGCCGAGCTTGCCATTTGGCCACAAATCCTTCCTCGAAAGAGCCCAGGAAGCTAGTATCGAGGTCGGCGTTGCTAGCCCAGATCCTGTACATGGCTTGATCAACTACCTTGTCCTTCTTCTCTTTGTACTCAGCAAAGAGGTGAGGTGAGCCTTTTCACTCTCGATTATCTCGAAAGTGGCAGCCTTCTCCTCCTCAAGCTTGGCATTAGCCTTCACCAGCTCCGCAAGCCGAGCATTCGCCTTTTCAAGCTCTGCCTTCGAATCCTTGAGCTCGTCAGCCATCTTAAGCTGAAGATTCCTCGACTCTTGGGCCAAAGACATGCTCGAGTGCACCTCATTGGTCATCTTATAATTAAGCTGAGCTGAGACAACAAGAGCCTAAAACACAAAGAGATTGAATTAGAACATAAGCCAGGGCACATAAGCAATTAAAAGTAAGTTGCAAAAATTACTGCGGCAGTAAGTTCAATACTCTTATCATAAAGAGTATTGCAGTCTCGAGCCTTATTCATAAACTCCCAGTGCTCAGCGTCGAATCTCGTAAGGCTCTAACCCACCAGAGAGAGGATATCCGAGCCAATTACAGCACCGTGGGCCCCAGCAGCATTATCAAGCATGAACTCATCGACATGAGGTCGGGCCGACGGCAGGTGTGACTTGGAGGTTGAGGGTTTTTTCGGGGGTGGGCAGAGTGCTGGATGAGTTGTAGCCGGAGGAAGTGTGGCAGATGTTGCCGAGATGGATGCATCAACCTAGGCAGTCGGGTCCTCGGCTGTGCTCACAGTAGTTGGAGCTGGTGGAGTCTTCTCAGTGCGCTTAAGGATTTTGGAGGGTCGGTCCGACCTCCGCGAGCCTCTTGGGCGCTTACTCTTTTGAGCCCCCTCGCCACTGGCGAGCACGACATCAAGGTCAGAATCCATGGCACATGCACAACTGTAATCAAGGTTTAGCATGGTGCTAACAAACATAGAAGGTATAAAAAACAAGTGGAGAAAAACCTAACTGGAACTCTCCTCCGAGCTTGAGCTCGGAGACCATGAGATTCCCCCATCTTCAGAAGAGGCGGGGGGAGTACCTTCCCTATAGGTGGACGTCAACCTCGAAAGGTCCCTATAGTCATTGGTCCCATATTGGACGGCTATTCCGTTCCATACCTCGTTCAGGCTATACATGGTGTCGTATTTCCCGAGCCAGCTATCGAACCTATGAACTCGTTCATCTACCCAAGTCCATACATAAAAATGGTCTCCATCATCCTCGCACAATACTAACCTATCGGGTTTGTGCTTTAATAGGGAGGGGGGCCACATTTTTCAAACTTAGGATGACTGTACTTTGATCATCCGAGCCCGAGCTCGAGGCTTCATCGTTGGCCTCGTTCCCTGATTGCGGGCTCCTTCGGCGAACTGGAGGCGGGGGCCTCACCTCTGTCCTTGGGGGGAGGATGCCTGTTGGCAAAGGCACGAGCTCCTAGCGGTCATATTTTTTATTGGACCAATCCGAGGTGGACTGGCCATTTCCCAAGAGCCCGCAAGCTCGGAGCTTGCCTTCGTGCAAAAGGTATGAGAGGGATCTCCTGCCATAAGGGAGTTGGAGCAAAGTCTCTCTATGCTACCTCATCTCATCGTTGTGAGCCGGGCGATGATAGATGGCTTGAAAATAAAATGCATTTCAACTAAGTACGGACCTATAGACAAAAGTCCAAGCACAGAAAAGAAGGAGGTTGGGATACTTACGAATCCGTCTGAACGAGTAGTATCGAGATGGAGCTAGGCCATCTGTCCAGAAGAAGGCCTTGTTGAAGTCAGGAGGATGGTTGGGACGATCTTCAAACATCTTTTTCTCCTTGGGGTAGCTCAAGAGATAATAGAAGCAATCTCCTCCCCGAGCTCGGGAGGGATTGCTTTTCAAACAGAAAAGATACAGGATCTCCTCTGGCGGTGGTCCTTCCCACTTCAGCTCGTGGTATAGCAATCTCAGGACAGACAAAACACTGTAAGAATTGGTGTTGAGATGGAACGAGGCCAACCCAACAAAGTCTGTGAAGTCTTTGAAGAAAGACTTCAAAGGCAGTATCGCTCCTGCCTTCATGTACTCCTGGCTCCAAGCCGCGTATCTCAGCTTGTTGTCAGGATTTCCATCTCCGAGAGCATGGCAGCTTCGCTCTTGGGAGGTCAGGGCTCGGCACCTTAGCGACCCTGACAATCCTATACCATGAAAGGCCAGGATATCAGTTATTTGGCCTAGCGACGTAACCGAACTCCAATAGTGCTCGGCCTAAAAAAACTCCCTCCTCGGCTGTGAGGTAGAGGGCTCCCCCATCAGTGAAAATTGCAGGTCACCTGGTTTGAAGGCAACTGTCACTCTAAGGTTAGGGTCGAAGGGAATCGGTCTAGGCTTAGTGTCAGGGTCAAGATGAAGGGCGACCCTTAATCTGTTCCTTTTTCCTTCCTCAACCTCGTCTATCTGACATCAGAAATGATCTCGAGTGTCCTCTTGCTCGCACCTCAGCTCGTGTTCGCGAATCAGGCGCTGGTTCCGGGCAAACAACGACTCTGGGCTCGGAGTTTTTGGCGAATACAGGATGGCAAGCAAAGACCCCCACCATCTTTCCAGATTCTGTGACAACTAGCAAGAAAGAAAAAATGGTGAGGGCCATGCATGCAAGGAATCAAGAATAACGATCTTGGTGGGTCAAGCTCGAAAATGCTTGGATACAAGATGAGTTCGATCCTGGGGACCCGATTAGTGTCACGACGTGTGTTTCACGAAAAAGGGAGGGAAGTGGATGTAATTTTTTTAAATCCTGAAATATCAGGGAAAAAAGGTGGCGGTTATTCAAAAATGGTTTTTTTGAGTATCGTGCATTCTTTAAAATCAAGATTTTGTACCCGATATCTTGGTGTGCAAGATATGCCCTCCGAAATTTGAAAAGCCAGAAAAAAAAAAAAGACCATATTTGGGTCTTCCTACATTTGAACTGGATTTAGAACCAGTAATGGGGAAACCTAAGACTAATATTTATCGATCAAAGTACCCTAGTACATCAAACTAAAGACTGAACCAGCGCATTCCCAGAAATATAAAAAGCAACAAAGGCAGAAACTGGCGTAAAAAAAAAAAAAATACATAAAAGCTAAGATCAAACACTTACACACTGAAGATGGAGGTTGCAAGGAAATAGACGATTGAAGAAGAGGCTGCAAGTATACTCTCACGGTCTCGAACAAGCTGATGGTCTTCTGTTTCTTTGGCAGAGAGAACATGTAACAGCAAACGCTTTTTGGGCTTGCCTCAGGGTTTCTTTTATCTCCTGGTTTCCTCTGATAAACGTGAAAATGAAAGGAAGAGGACGACTGGAGTCTTATATATAGGCTATCAGAAATCGTAATAGAAGAAGTAATCTGGGCCATTGGCCAGATTCCGTATCAAATCCGATGGTCAGGGATAGGAGACAAGATGGTGCCGTAAAGGTGGTAAGCGAACAAACGTGGGCAGATTTCCAAGGCACTCGAGTACCTTGAATAAGCAATACTCAACTGATGCGTGTCCATACTCGAGTATGTGTGACAGTGCGGTTCCCAAATAAAGTAGTTCAAAAGTTTCCTTCTCATAGGATTCGAACAAATACTTTTGAGGGGGCAAAATGTTACACCCAGATTTCGAGACTTGAGGTTGTAACCTCAAAAGCTGGATCCATCAGGGGTGAGTTCACGATAGTCAAAATACATACTCGTAATCTAGATGCCGAATCTTCAAAACAGGTGGCAACCTCGAAGATGGGCAGCCTCGAAGTCCTTACAAGCTCGAAAGACAGAACATTGGAGTACGTCCATTGTCGGGTGACCTCGGATCAAGTGGCCCGAGCTTGGCATGAGTGTGAGCTCGGGGTAGGGCGGCCTCAATGGTATCTACCCTTTCCGAGTTGATCTCGGGAAAATAAGGCCACTTACACTTCTCAGAGACTGACAGGCATGATACTAATCGCTGGTCTCGAACGGCTTAATAGGTCACTTGAAGAGACACACTCCATGCATTCAAGAAGTATTATTGTTGTAACTTCCCTACAATAAAGGGATATTTACTAGTCGGTTACACGCCCCCGAGTCTTCAGGGGACATTTCCTTGTATATAGGAGTTACAGGCTTTAAAGCCATTAAATTTATTAATGTATATAGAATAACTTCCCGAAACGTGTGGGAGAGTATTCTAAGATCTTCTCTATAAATAGAGGAGTCATGTACCTTTGTAAAGGACGAAATTTTTGTGATCTTGAGAGAAACTCTGGAGAATTCATCCCTGAAGGATTTCCAGAAATTTCCTAAGTTCTAATAACAAAGACTCGTGGACTAGGCAAAGTTAACTGCTAAACCACGTAAAAAAACTCTCCTTGTTTTATTGTTTTATTCTGGCCATAATTCTTTACTGTTTACGTGCTCTACATTTTAAGTTGACGAAAAGCGGCATCAACAACTTGGTTATGATTAGGTTATCACTAGGGGCTCGGGATCAGGATCGTGCTCGAGGGTCGTTCTTATATCACATTACACTTGGACCTGAGGTAAGAAAACTACACCCAATATGTGATGTACATGATTAGGGCTAGGCCCGAATGTTGAATATAGTCTTGATTGGGCGTTGGCCTCTGTAAATGCGCATGATTATGATTATGCCTGTGACTATTGATTAATCATGATGAATGCTTTTTATATGGATACTTGCTATATGATAAATGCCTATTAGCATTATACACTTGAGAAAAGCATTGACTTATTAGTCAAGGATGGCAATAGCGCTAAGTGCTGGTCAAAAAGCATTGACTTATCAGTCAAGGAAGGCAATAGCGTTAAGCGTTAGTCAAAAAGCATTGACTTATGAGTCAAAGGCGACAATAGCGCGTATAGCACTAGTCGATATGGTTAGATATAATCAGGAGCGCATTGTACGCTTGTCCAACCCAATGGTCGTGGAAAACTAAAGCGCCAAGTACGTTGGGCCAGCTCCAAGGCTGGTTATTCAGAGGATATGGCAACGGGCCCCGGGTGACTTATTAGTCCCATATCCTAGGGCTGGGCCCCAATGTGGTTTATTAATCATGTAACTTGGGCAACGAGCCCCGATATGATTCAATTAATCATTTATTTAGGGCGATTGGCCACATATGGCGTTGTAATCATTTATATGAATGTTATGCATGCACGAGTGGGGTTATTACTGCTAGGCATGCTTATTATGATTTGGAAATGTATTATTAACTGCTTATGAGCATGTTTAAGTTTTCTTGTTTGGCCTTGGCTCACGGGTGCTATGTGGTGCAGGTAAGGGGAAAGGAAAGCTGGACCAGTCATGAGTTGGAAAGCTTAGGTGGCAACGTGTACATATGCGGTCGCTTGACCACCATGCCCAAGGTTTCTCAGAGGAACTAGGGTTAACCTCTATTTTTGCCGCTTAGGCCAGTGGGTTATAACTTTTGAGTTGCAATGACCTTTTTGGAACTATAAACAACTTGTAAACATTTATTATTGGATCCCATGTACAGCTGAACATTTTAATGAAATATCCATTCCTTTTGACCGAGATTTTTAACCCTGGACTGTTAATCTCATTTAGATTCACGTTTATGGCCTAATGACTCGTTTAGCGAGTTAAACTGTAATGCCCTGAAATCCCTAATGAGGTTTAATGGTTGGATTAGTAGGCCAGGAGGGCCATAATTGATTTATTATTCCATTAAATGATTATATGCATGTTTATGTGAATTATATTATAATATGATGTTAAATGCATGCATGTGGGTCCACATTTCATCATAGGGGTATTTTAGTAATTTGGCCCGTTGAGGGCGTAATTGTGTATTTTCATGCATGTTGATGAACTATTGTTGAGGCCACATAATAATGTGGATTTGTTCGAGCCATTCGGCATGAGACGATCTTTGAGTAACAAGTTAGCAGTTTGGTCATAACAGGTTTAAGTTCGAGGCTCGGGGTGAGTCTCGGGGTGGTTTGATGATTAGAGCATTACTGGGAATTGAAGGGTAATGGGGTATGATTTTATTAGTATTTGAGAATAACGGGAATTGGAGAGTGTTAATTATGATTAACGAGAAAGGTGGAAAAGGATAGTTTTGCCCTTGGGGTTGTTAAGGGATGAATTAAGCATGGAGGGTATTTTGGTCATTTGACCTAGGCTATATATAAGTTGAAGGCTGTAGAAAATAGAACCAAAAACAGAGCCTTGTTTTCCTTCATCACGGTCATCATCTTTCTCTTCTCCTTCCTTTGAATTTTGAAGCAAGTTTGCGGATTCAAGCTTGGAGATTGAAGCTTGAGGTCTTAGACTAGTGTTTAGCCATTGAAAATGATTCAACCTAAGCTTAAGGTAAGGTTTTAGTTCCATTTTATAGATCCTTGCCCTGTTTTTGTGCTGGTTTTAAGGTTTGGAGTTTTGATCATGGAAATGGGAATTCAATGAAGTTTTAATTGGTGTAAGGCTTGGGTTTTGATGCTTATATGGTAGATAAGTTGTGGTAACAGTTGGTGGTTTTTCTTGGTGATATTGGGAGAGTTTTAATGAGGTTTTGAAATGAGTTCGAAGGGGAAAAACAGGGGTTTTTGGCTGGGTTTCAGGTGGGGTCTCGCCTATGTTCTAGAGCGTCGTGGCCCAAGCTTGAGGAAGAGGAAGGGAGAAGCTGTTGGGCCGCGGCATGGAGAAGGAGGGCCACGGCCCGTGTTGGGGAAAGGATGTACGGCCGCTTCTAGTTGAGGAGGCTGTTCGCGGCATAGTGAGGTAAGGTTGCGGCCCTTAGTGGCATTTTTTCCAAAAGTGTGTTTTTGACTTAGGGATTCAAACCTTAGGCCTCAGGACCGATCCTACTACTCGGTTTACTAGGATTCGATGTCTCGAAGGCTAGGTTTTGGTTCGAGAACCTTTGTTATTCATTTTATTGATGGAATTCCGTAATTGGTTATGACTAGGTGACCGTGAAGGAACTAAAAGGTTGATCGTTCTCAATGGTCGTTCTTTTATTAATTCTCGCTCGAACCAGAGGTAAGAAAACTACACCCCATATGTGACATGCATGGTTATTCTCGAGGCATGTTGAATGTTTAAATGTGGACATTGATTGCATATCAAATGCTTAGCAAATCTTGCTCACTTGTTCATGGCATTGACTAAATAGTTAGAATTGGCAATGGTGTCAGTATTAACTGTGAAACTGTGACTCATTAGTCAAGTTCGGTAGTAGTACTGAGCACTGGTCACATGGTATTGACTAATAAGTCAAGAACGGTCTTAGCGTGTTTAACACAAGCCAACAAAGATTAGATCTAATCAACATCTGCATTGAATGACTCAAATGAGCATTAATGCCAGACCGACCTCAAGTTCGATGAAAACTAAAAAGTGCTTGTCTAGCCTATGGCTAGTCACTTAGAGCCAGGGCCAGAGAGCCCAGGTGACTGCTTTGTCACATGGTTATGGGTGCCAAGCCCGTAGTGACTACCCATCAGTCACTCATTTGATTGGAGCCAGGGCCAGAAGGTCCAGTGACTATTACGTCACATGGCTATGGGTACTGAGCCCCGTAGTGACTTGCTCGTCAGTCACTCATTATGGTTTAACAGAACCTTAAGTGTTAAATCACTCATCTGATAAGAGCTATTCACTCCTTCATGGTTAACGTAACCACAAAGTGATATTCACTCATCTGTTCAGGGTTATAAGCTCTGTATGATTATAATGATCACCATTTGATAATATTTATATGCAGTATTGAGTTTTCTTGATGGGCTTTGGCTCATGGGTGCTATGTGGTGCAGGTAAAAGGAAAGAAAAGCTCACCCAGCCTTGAGTGGAGAGCTTAGGTGGTGATGTGTACATATGCAGCCGCTTGACCACCACAGCCAAGGAGTTTCTCATAGGGACTAGGGGGTTTACCCTATTTTTGCCGCTTAGGTCGGCGGGTTGTAAATTTTAAACTGTAATGACCATTTTGGATTGTAAATAACTTGTAAACATTTTTATGGGCCCATGAACAGTTTTATGTTTTAAATAAAATATATCATTTCCTTTTGATTGGTTTTTCACCTTAACCTATTAATGACACCTAGATGCACGTTTATAACCAAAGAACTCGATTAGCAAGTTAAGCACGGTTCAAAGTTCACAATAACGGTCTTGGAGTAACTAGGGCGTTACATAAACACTATTTAAAATACACAATGTAATGGTCTTTTCTAACCAGGGAATTACAGTTAGTGTTGGTTGCTATCGAGTTAGGGTTAAGCTTAGGGCTTTTAATGAAGTTCGGTTGAGTGTAACAAGCATCTATAAAGGTAGCAAAGATGATGTAAGAACTTCACCTATGTGGACTTAGAGGTGGTGCCGCCTCTCATGAGATTTGGAGTTTCTCCCCGGAAAGTCTATGAAGAGATGAGCACATGGCCATGATAGTGCTAAGCGAGAAAGTGGGAAAACAAAAGATGTGGCGGAGGTGTGTGAACTATCACCGGTTTTATCATATGGAATACTTGGTTCAAGCTTTAAGCAACTAATGATTTCAATAAGACTTTGTGGTATTTTCACTAAGGTAAAGTTTAAAGCGAAAGACACTTTATTTTATGCACCAAAATTGTTTAAGCCAGAGAATGTGGCTTGTATTTAACCAAGTGAGGGATTGTTATGATTGGTTAAATACAAATTATAAGTGTTAAAATACAAGCAAGGTATAAACACTTAGTAGAATTCACATAATGAAGATGTGAATTTGAGGTTCAATTGTAGGCACTTATAAAATGCAAATTTGGGTCCAAAGTGATACACGAAAGTATCCAAGGGGTTCCCAAAAACTTTGGTGGCATTTAGAGCATTTTTGGGACTTTTAGAAGTCTCCAAAGTCAGAGAGGGTGGTGATACGTCGCCACCAAAGTGGCGAGACATCGCCTGAAAGCAAGGGTTTCAAGAAACCCTAACAGGTAACGTATCGCCTGCATGCAGGTGATGCATCACCTACTGTATTACGTGAAATTTTGTAAATTCTCTAAATGATGTGTTTTCAAGTCTAATCCTATTGGTTAGACATAATGATGGTGCCTACTCTATATAAGGGTCAAAAACAGTGTTTTGAGAGACTTGATCACTCTCTCCAATCTCTCTCTGCCCTCTCTCTCTCTCTCTCTCTCTCTCTCTCTCTCTCTCTCTCTCTCTCTAGCTCTAAGAATCTCTAAGCTTTCTCCAAGAACTCTCCAAGAAAGTGCTTGACTTTGAGAGTTGAAGGCTTGCTCAATCTCAATCCTCATTTCCTCAAGAGAAGGCCTCAAGCATCAATGGTGGCTAGGAAATAGAGTATTAGGACAGCGTTTTGTAATGTGTATAAGCCTTGGTTTGTGTTTGGTTTGGCTCAAAGGATTGATTAAAGGATTTCTTCAAAGTGGTGGTCTTGCCTATGGTTTTGAAGCTTCATCAAAGTTGAAGAACAACATTGTTCTACTTGGGTTTGCATGTTCTTTCTCAATCTTTTTTTAGTCTATGTCAATCCAATTTTTTTGTAGATTCTATTTCTTGTGGTGGTGTTATCTCACTCTCCCCCAACATAAAGAACCAAAAGTTAGGAGAAACGGTTGGAAAAATGCTAGAGGTAATCAAGTGCATAACACAAGCAAAGTTTGATGTACCTCCCACCATGCACAGGGGGGGGGGGGGGCAAGAAGGAAGGAAACAACCTTCCCCGTTGATGGTGGGAGGACCCAACTTTCAAAGGAGCAATCTCCCACATTCGAAGCTCCTTGGAGGTTTCATGCCAGCGGTGCGGTCAAGAAGATGAGAGCAACCACATGGTGCAAATACCTTTGCCCCCAAGAAGAAACCAATGGATGAGAGAGACACGTCCTAACAAAGAGAAGATGGAGTAAAGGGAGAGAAGGTTCCTGCAACTTCTTTCATGAAGAAGAATAAAACACAAGCTTCACCCGCCAACGACCTTCTGAACTCATTAAACAGAAGGAGGAATGAGCTAGAAACAAAAATGAGGGATCTTAGAAGCAAAATAGCAGCTGCGCTAGGAGGACAACTAGGTGACAATGAATTTGACGAGAAATCTCCATTTTAAAGACAGATCCAAGAAGAACCTCTCCCATCCCACTTCATTGAACCACACATGACACCTTACGAAGGCATAACAGACCCAAAATGGCACTTGGATGCCTTTAATGACTTTATGAAATTGAAAGGAGTCCCCGCGAAGGCTAGATGCCACATATAGGTATGGAATGTATGTATCAACCATATGGAGACAAAACACAGATATAGTGTCCACGCCAGACAAGTAGTGGTAGTACAAGGCAGTACATGGTGAGGTCTCCACTATCACGCTCCTAACACCCCTACCAGAAAAGTAGTTGTGGTGCAACATAGTACAAAGCCTGGAGCATTCCTAAAGGTGTCTGATATGTACCAGAACCGACCACCACTTCTTCAACACCACTACTACCTACACTACGATCACCTGCGGTATGTGGATGTAAGCTTTTGTCCCCCTAGGACCACTTGGTAGTAAGAGCCAGTAGTGCTCACCTATAAAAGGAATTTCCCTTCTCCAAGGAGAGGGGTTGGAAAATTCTTGTAACACCAAACTATTCTAAGGGCATTATACAATTTTCTTCCATTGTTCTTCTGCAATTTTTCTCTAAGTTTTTTCTAAATTCATAAGTTTCTTACTAAGTCTTTGAGTTTTTCGACCTTAATTCATTGACGAGTTATTACCGTCAACATGCATTAATTGTCCTCGGACATCCATAAATAGGGCTAGGGCACACATTGTAAATGATCCTGAGATTTTTGTATTCAGAGCATTGTTAAAACGTTGTCTGACCTCCATAGAAGCTTGAACCCCTCAAGCTTCACAAATCCTAATACAAGTGACTCATGGACTAGGGTTAATTAATAACCTGAACCACATCAAATCTTTGTGTTCTTCTTGTATTTTCTTTAAGTTTTTATTTAATTAGTTGATAGTGTACAAAACAGTCAACATCTATATTTTTTAAAATTTCACAACAAACTATGTAATAAAATGTACTAGATACTTAAATCTAGTCAACTTATTGATAATTTTTTATGAAATTCCTATGTATTTATTTAAATTAAATTAATTAATTATTTAAAATTATATAAAATACAAATTAAATATAACAAAATATATTTAAAATTAAAAAATATAGATTTTTGTAAAAATATAAATGCACAATTTTATTTAGTTATAATTACAATTGAAGGATAATTTAGGATTTTGATAAAAATCTTATAAACAAATTTGACAAAAATTAGGTCCAAAGTTATTACTTCACTGGTTAATTTTGAAAATCACAAATTTTGTTGTAAATATTTTTAAAATACAAATATTTATATGTGGTGGGTATAAAACAGTAAGCCCTCTTATAAGCATCTAATAAATTCATATTATATTATAAACAAATTAAAAAATATTTCATTATTAAGAATTTTGTGAGAAAATATTGTTCACAGAACAGTTAATTGATAAGTTTCCGATTGCCAAATAGTACAAAAATGGGAGAGTATTTATGATATATATAGTTTGGAATGGAGCAGTGTTATGAGGGTTTGTTTGTGGTCCCTATAGACGGGTTGATGATGATGATGATGATGTTATTTACTGATTAAAATTCTCAGCCGTACTACAGTGGTTGTTGTGTTTTGTTTTTGATGTGGATATGTTTTGAGTTATTTTTTTTTTTTTTTTTCTAAGAAGTGGATATGTTTTGAGTTTTTTTTTGCTAAGAAGTGGATATGTTTTGAGTTGTGATGTATGATTCAATTATAGAAAACAAACATAGTAGAAAAATAATCTCCACCAAAAGAAAAAATAAAATAAAATAAAAATTATAAATATTATAAAAAGATGGGGAGACATGAATGAGAGAGATAATGGTTTGGTGATTGGTCTAAAACAAAGAGCTTGGAAGTGCCCCAATTGAACAGGCAAGTACTCACTTGGTCTGATCTGACCACATAACGGCGGATCGTGACTATGAATATGATCCATTTCTTCTGTCAATTTAGAAGCTGTCAATGGTACCACTATTATTTTTTATTTAAAGTTTGGAACTTTGAGCTTAACATGGTATTTGAAAGATTCGAATATTTGTCCATGTTCATATTTGGATATAAAGATTGATTTTTAACTGTAATGAAGATAGAAAGTGAGGAGTTACAGTGCCAGAAAATGTTACTATGTTATAATGTGATGAAGATTATAATCAAAAGTGGCATGTGAGTCATATGATGTTAACTGCTTTTCTTTGCCAAAATGTCTTTATGTTGTCGATCAAGGGGGTATCCTTGTAAAGACGTGTTAATACTTTTCAACACATGAACAGAAGAAATATTAAGTTAAAAAATGAGAAAGAAATAATGGAAGGGAAAGCATCATTTTTTTTATCTGAGAAAGGAAAAGCATCATTGATGCTCCTTATTTACAACAAAGAAGAAAAAAGAAATATCTTTTATTCAACAACTCCCCAAAAAAATAGGAAATTCAAAGACCCTTTATTTATATATGTATGTATACGTCAAAATTTGGTCAATTTACACGAGTTTCTATCATTTTGAAAAATATGACAGAATCTGAATTCACCAAGTCCATATCTTTAAAGGTGGAAAAGGCAAACTCTCTTGCGTAATCAGCTAAGAAATTCTATGTACTTGTGAATTTGAAACAGTGAAAAGCTTTTCTTCAATTAAAAGGACACAAAATCCGAGCTCAGAATTCAGTCAGTTTTGTTGAATTTTTTTTGAAATCTTCATCACAAACTTCTTATCAAATAGTAGTCTAAATTTGGTTTTAATCTTAAAAAGGGCAGCGTTCTAGTCTTCTAGAAAGTTAAAACATAAAAAATAGTGTTAAAGAATCACGTGATGGACTAAGAAGAACCAACTCCCACGACAAAACAAAGAAATCTAAGTCATGATCATGACATTACTGACATTACAAACAAAGACTCGAAAACTTATTGAAAGCACTCTGAAATTTGGAACATTATTCTACTACCTAGCTAGCTACCAAGACTCGAAAACTTGTTAATTCTTCCTTTCACAACATTTGGTTTTTATTTTTGTGACTGACAAACAAACAAACAAAATCATTAGAACCTAAGCACATATATCACTGATTAAGAAAATTTCTAGGACTTGAAAAAAAGAATTGTTGGCAAAGATAAGTCGACAATAGACTAATCACCAAACACTTGCTCGATCCATTTAGTTGGATTTTTCTTCACACTTCGCCATGGAAAGAAAACAAAAGTAAAGGGTTCACTCACGTGATTGAATAAAGATCAAAATGAGATGAGCTCATAAGATTGGTGATGAATACAACAGATAAGAACTCGTCAATCCGAATGTCTTCACAAGTTCCTAGAATGTTTGTTCTTAGGGAACCATCTACGAACAAGTGTCTAACATAATGAACTTGTAAACTCTAATGTTTGGTTACCACTTGCCATTTTCATCACCAGGTAGACAAAATACTTTAAAACAAAAACCATGAAGAGATAGAGTTGAAACATATTGGGCTTGGTTTTGGTTCAAGATCAACCTATTTCAGCCCATGATTTTTGAAGCCTTTGAGTATCGGTTCCACTAGATAGAGATAGACTTCTTTATTGAACAGTTCTGTACCCAATGACTTAATTGACAATATAGGCTCCCATGCCCATTTAGGGGCAAACCCATTCCCCATTTTGCTTTGGGGCTTTTAGAGAAATGTCTCTTTAATAAGTCGGTTTATAAATTATCAGTTTTTCAAATGAGTATGATTTATGATATTAAAAACCCAAATTTGGATCATATTCCCAATTTGAGGTGTAACAGTATTTCTTTGTAAGAAGCTTTGTACCTATAATTAGAGTAAATGCTAGTTACTAAGCGACGATACTTGAAAGAGTATAGATACAAATAATACTAGCTTCAAGCAAAATAAAACATTTTTTTAATATTACTTTACAAAATGACATTTTTTTTTACAATTATTTGCAAAATAACATATGGAGTGTATGTCAGTGTATAGTATAACATAAAGACTACTTGTGATTTTTTTTTTTTTTTTTACAAAAATAGTATTAAAAAAATATTTTGCCAATCACCTCATATTTATTAATACTTTTGTTATAAATTTTGATAAGGTTAGTCAAATAAGCCACTTCTTTACTGTTCTACAATATTAGACACCTAATTGTCACTTTTTAGGTAATAGATTAATTTAAGGGAATTTTTCAAAAATATAGCTTTTTAGCCATCAATGTATAAAAATATGGGAGCTAAAACTTCCTTAATTTGTATAGGAAAATTTAATTAACAAAAACATAGTTTATGATAAAACTAATTCCATATTGGAAATCAAAATTAAACAACAACAAAAATCAGCAAAAGAAGGGATACTATGGTCATTAACATGCCAAAACTCCTTCAGCCAAGCCACATCTTCTCTTTCATTTTGCCCTAGCCACCACCTCCCTGTCCTCCACTCGCCTGCCTCACCATCTCCACCATCATCTCCGGCCACCCACCCTCACCACCTGCCAAGAACACCCCAGCCGCACCTCCATGAAACACAGCCAAGAACACTCCAGCCACATCATCGACGAACACAACCTCAATCCATGCATCTCTGTGCGATTCCATTCGCGAGCCCCCAAATCCAAAACGACGGGGATAGGCTGAGGTGAGGGATGTGCTGGTGGTGGTCGGAGGCGAGGAAGAATGGTGGCGCCTGGGCTGAGTGCAATTCGTGGTGGTCGGAGCTGCACAAAATGACAGGGATGACTGGGTTTGCGACGGGGGTTTGCGCGCAGGGATGGGGGTTTCTAGTGATGGTTGAAGGCGAGGGAGAAGGTTGGTTCGTGGTCAGATCTGTTTTTTTTTTCTATCTTCAGATCTGTGGTAACTAGTTACCTTCACGTTGTTTGTGCGTATATTTCAGGAGGTAACTGGTTACCTTCACATTCTAATATGTATGTATATTTGTGGGTTCTTTATGGTAACTGATTACCTAGGTTACTAAATCATACTTACTCTTCCTTTTTTTTTCCCTTCAAATGTGATGTTTCTTTTCATTTCTAATATGAGTAACTCATCACCCCCTCTTATGGTAACTGGTTACCCCTCCTAATACATGTTATTTAACCTCTAAGACTATTTTTTACATGTTATTCACCCATCTGGATAAATGTTATTTAACCTAGCTGTAGGATTTTTTTACATAACTTTGAAAAATCAATTAAATAATTCGTTACCTTACCTAGGTTTTGAAAAAAAAAATATATATATATATGTTTATAATAAATAAAAAATAATAATAAATCCAATTCATATTACAAAAAAAATTAATAAAAAATTTGCAAAACAACCATGGAAAAATTTAATATAAAAATATTTATATAAAATTAATATAAAAAAATCAAATAAGCTAAAAAAATCAAATCACAAAAATATATCCTTCTAAATTTATAAAACTTGATTAAGAGTAAAACTATGGCATAATCAAACTTTTATAAAAAAATATGAGAAATTAAACACATAAAAGTGAAATTTAAGAAAAGAAAAAAAAGTCATAGATTAACTTTTCTTGAAAAAAAGTTATATTTTTGCATAATCTATTAAAAATCTCATATAACATATAATTTTCACTTAATTTAATGAGTATTTAGCAAAATAATATCTTTTTGATAAATCTTTGGAAGATAACTTTTCAGATATACATGACATCTTGTCTAATACATTTGTTGTATGTTTACTTAGAGTGAATGTAAATCATTTTTATTTAAATAATTCTCATTCACATATTTATTAAAATAAATAAATAATAGATAACTTCGTTGGATAAGAGGGTAGTGACTTTTTTTATATAAATAAAAAATTAAAATACAATTTTATCCATATAAAATATATTTTACAAAATAACTACTTTATATTTTTTTAATCGAAAATAGTAATTTAATCAATTTAAGCATTCCGATTATGTTTAGTGATAATTTAAACAACATAAAATAATTCTGACTCTCTTTCCAAATAATTTTAAACAACCTAATACAAATAAAGATTATGATTCTTCCATACTTTATTTTTATTAATTTATTTTAATTACAATTACACTTTAATAAACGTGCTATTGATACTATATCGAAAATATTCAAACACTTTACTCGGAATGCAAAATAACTATTAAAAAAATATATCCTTACTAGATACTCAATTTGCAAAACCTTTATTGATTTAAGAGACCCCATTGTACGTAAAAAAAAAATATTTCAACCTCTTCAACAATCATTTTATCGTAAATGAGAGAAACCGTTTTAAAAGTAGTTTGTAAAAAAGCATCTTCCTAGCATTCATAAAATAAAAACAAATATCGATCTTCTCTTTTATTTATATATTACGAATGATGCTGTGTTTAAAGTAAATATTTAGAATTTTCTTCTCTCGTCATGATTCATGAATTATGTTAAATAGTTCTATTTATTTATTATATTTATAATAAGTCATAATAATTTTATCATGTATGTTTAATTATTTATTTATTTTATTTTTAATTTCGTAATTTTATCATGTGTGTTTTATTCTTTTAATTTATTTTTATATGATTTTAGATATGTCATTTATTATGACATTATTATTTATTTTGTGTAATTTTTTCTTTTAAATATGTGAAATTTATGTCCAAATTTGATTTAAGTTATATATGTTAGGGAATTCAACTTCCTCACACCAGCTTCATATTCTCTTTGAACTCCCCTTGGGATGTTCTTCTCTACACCATGAAACAGCAATGAAGATTACAACTTGTCACCACTAAAGAACTTCTACACTTGATGGATTACAATACCTTGAACCCAAGCAAAACCCCAAGTACACTTGACAATCTCTCACCCAAAACCCAAGTATTTCTCTCTCAAGTTCTCTCTCTTTCTCTCTCTGAAAATAGCTCCTATTGTTACAAATGAAATATGTCCTCTTATCACTCTTAAACAGCTGAGATAATAAGACTTATTTATAGGGAGTTTTACAACTGTCATCTAACTTAAAAATATCATAAATAAACGCAGACTCATCTGGAGAAATGGTAGACAAGACTGGAAGAAAAAACGTAACGTTGCTGATGTGTATTGATGTTTAATGCAGACCAAATATTCTAAAAAATTTCCACCTTGGTCTTCATTAAACATGGATTGCAGAGATAAACATAACTTCCCAAGGATCCCAGTTCAGCCATCAACTATCATCCATGATCAATTCCGAGCAAGCTTAGGCAGTAGTTAAACTTGCTCAATGGCAATATCTTAGTTCAAGCATCAGCGGGGTTCTCTTCTGTGGGGACTTTTTCGACATTGATTACACCTTCAGTGACCTTGTAACGAATAAAGTGATACTTGATCTCCACATGCTTAGTCCGGTCATGAAATACTGGATTCTTACACAAATATATGGCACTTTGACTATCTGAAAAAATTGTAGCTTTTCCTTTGAACAATTGTAGCTCTTTTAGAAGACCTTGAATCCAAATACCTTCTTTGATTGCTTCAGTAGCAGCCATGTACTCAGCTTCAGTAGTTGAAAGTGCAACTACAGATTGTAGTTGAGACTTCCAACTCACACAATTCTCACTTACTAGAAAGTAATAGGCTGTAGTAGACTTTCTAGTGTCTCGGTCTCCAGCATAATCCGAGTCTACAAACCCACTGATTTCCACCTGATTATGATGCCGCTTATACACCAACCCATGTCTAGTAGTATTAATCAAATAACGCAGCAACCACTTCATAGCATCCCAATGAATTCTTCCGGGATTTGCCATGAATCTACTTAGAGCACTAATAGAGTGTGATAAATCAGGCCTAGTGCAAATCATTAGATACATTATAGCTCCAACAGCATTAGAATAAGGTACCTTGGCCATATCTTCCCTTTCAAACTCAATTTTAGGACAATCAGCATTTGTAAGCAGATATTGACTTGTCAATGGCTGTTTGACAGCTTTAGCACCCTTCATAGAAAACATTTTTAGAACATTTTCAACATAAGACTTTTGACTGATGAAGATGGTATATTGATCCCTATTTCTCTTGATCTTCATACCTAAAATCTTTGTAGCCATGCCCAAATCCTTCATTTCAAATTCTGTTTTGAGAAGAGCCTTCAATTTATTCAACTTATCCCTTTTGTCACTAATCAGCAACTTATCATCCACATACAATTGTAGATACTCAACATCTTTGAATTGTTGTCCTTTGAAGTAGAGGCAAGGATCATAGTAGCTTCTTTGAAAACCATGATTTATCATGAACCCATCAAAACGTTTATACTACTGCCGAGGTGATTGCTTGAGGCCATACAACGATCTCTTGAGCAAACAAACTTTATCTTGGCCTTTGAACATCTCAAACCCAATTGGTTGCTCCATGTAAATAGTCTCTTCTAAGTCACCATGTAAAAAAGCAGTTTTTACATCCATCTGGTCAAGTTCTAGATTGAACTGGGCAACCAAAGATAATATGATTCTTATGGTTTTATATTTAATGACTGGTGAGAAAATCTCTGTAAAATCCACTCCTTCCTTTTGAGTGAATCCCTTAGCAACCAACCTTGCTTTGTATCTCACTGGTTCTTGATCATTCATGCTTTCTTTTACTTTGAACAACCATCTACATGCTACTACATTCTTGTCTTTGGGTCTATTAACCAGTGTCCAAGTATCATTCTTGTACAAAGACCTCATTTCCTCCTTCATAGCATCAATCCAATGCTTTGAATCTGAACCTTTTACCGCCTCTTCATATGAGTTAGGTTATGAATTAGCTAACTCAAGTGCAGACATCAGTGCATAAGCTATCATGTCATCCCAAGCTATAAGTGTAAGCTTCTGGACTGGTTTTGGTTCTCTCCTGACTCGGTCTCTTGCAAGCTAATATGACGCAGTCGGATCTGCATGTATTTCAGATGCATCTACACTTTGTTCTGGTTGCATTTCAGCTGGAGTTCAAGTTGGGGTCTGAATCTTATTTTCTTCCACCTGATTTGTGTTGGGTGCTCTTGTTTCCATATGAACTAAAGTCTCTATTATACCTGCATTGTTAGTACTATTTTGTTCTTGA
Organism: Humulus lupulus; assembly: GCF_963169125.1. Classification (NCBI taxonomy): domain Eukaryota; kingdom Viridiplantae; phylum Streptophyta; class Magnoliopsida; order Rosales; family Cannabaceae; genus Humulus; species Humulus lupulus. The sequence continues at coordinate 19,355,729 of NC_084793.1, forward strand.
CCTGCAGGAATGTTAGTTTGAGATAAACAAGGAAAACAATCTTCTTTAAATATAACATCACGACAGATTATAAGTTTGTAACCTTTGTTTTCTTTAACCCATAATTTGTAACCTTTAGTTCCCTGTGGGTAACCCAAAAATACACACTTAACCGCTCTAGGATCTAATTTACCCTCTCTTTGATGTGCATAAGCAGCACACCCAAATACTCTTAAGTGAGACAAGTTTGGTGGTTTATTGGACCATTTTTCTTCAGGTGTCTTAAACTCTATAGTTGTATTAGGACATCTATTTACTAGATATGCAGCTGTCATTATAGCTTCCCCCCAAAATCCCTTGGGTATACCTGAACTAATCATCATACATCTAGTTTTATCAAGTAGTGTTTGGTTCATTCTTTCAGCCACCCCATTTTGTTGAGGTGTTAATCTCACAGTCCTATGTCTTTGAATACCATTCTCTCTACAATATGAATCAAAAATCTCATTGCAAAATTCTAATCCATTATCGGTCCTCAATATTTTAATCTTCCTATTTGTTTGATTTTCCATAAGAATTTTCCAATTTTTAAAAGCCTCAAATGCATCATTTTTATGTTTCAATAAATGCACCCATACTTTTCTAGAAAAATCATCTACAATAGAAAGAAAGTAATTGTTACCTCCAATTGTTGGAGTCTTTTCTGGACCCCATAAGTCTACATGTAGGTATTCAAGTATGCCCCTTGAATTGTGTTGCCCAACTTTGAAAGCCAATCTGTGATGTTTGCCCAAGACACAATTCTCACAAAAATCTACCTTGCTCACCTTATCCTTTCCAAGTAAGCTTTGTTGCTTTAACACTTGCAAGCCTTTATCACTTATGTGACCAAGCCTCCTATGCCATAGGATTGCCTTGTGATCTTTTGGTGCCTCAGCTAAAATGTTGCTGCTAGTTACTGTTTCACCAATTAGGTAGTATAGAGAGTCTTTCTTAATTCCCTTAAGAACTACCATTGAACCTCTACAAATCTTCATGGTTCCACGCTCAATTTTTACTGTATAATCTGCATCATCAAGCACGCTTAGTGAAACCAAATTTCTAGACAGATTAGGAACATACCTGACATTCTTCAATGTTCGAATGACACCATCAAACATTTTGATGTTGATTGAGCCTATTCCAGTTACTTGGCAAGATTGACTATTCCCCATAATAACCTTACCACCATTCAACTTTCTGAAATCTTGAAGCCATTCCTTATTGAAAGTCATATGGTATGAACACCCAGAGTCCAAGATCCAATCTTTTTCGTTTTCTCCTGTTGCTGCAATTAAGGCTTCAACATCATTGCAAGCTTTTCCAATATTTGATGAATCTGTATGTTCAGATTTTCCCTCGTAGATGGATCTAGCGTTCTCATAGACGGAACTCCTGTCCTTTTGTTTTCTAAGCCAGTGATAACGATCTCTCTTCATGTGACCAAGCTTGCCACAATGAAAACACGCCCTTGAATTGTTTGGACCTCTGGAACCAGATCTTCCTCTGCTCTTGATGTGCCTTTTACCATGATAGCCATTTGAGTTTTTGTGTGGTGATCGACCCCTTGCGTAGTTGCTTTCTCCAAGGTTTGGTGAAGAAGATTTTTCTAATTTTAACTCTAAATCCTTTGATTTCAATGCTGAAATTACTTCTTCTAAAGTAATGGATGTACGACCATACTTGATAGCACTTTTGACCTCCTTAAACGATTCAGGCAGAGAATTTAAAATGATAATTGCTTGGTTTTCATCACTTAAAGCTTCTCCTTCTCCTGAGTTAGCCAACTCAATGTTCATCCTTAGGAACTCATCCAAATTCTGCTCCAAACTCTTGCTACTGCTCATCTTAAAACCAAAGATTCTTTCCTTAAGAAAGATTTTGTTGGTGAGAGTCTTTTGCTGAAATAACTCATCTAGTTTCTTCCAAATCTTGGATGGAGAGTCTTCTTTATCAACCATTCGAATGATGGAGTCCGACAAATGAAAAATCATAATCCCAATGGCTGATTCGAGCATTTCTTCTTTTTGATCTTTTGTAGTACCTTCAGGCCATGAAATGGGATCTTCAAGAACACGCAATAACTTTTGAGAAGCCAACATTCCTTTAATCTTCCTTCTCCAAATTCTAAAATCTCCATTACCATCAAACCTCTCTATTTCAAGCTTCATATTACTCATATTGTTGCAATAACTCCAATCCAAGAGACTTTGAACAGATTCTTGAACCTTCGAACTCGATTCTTGGACTTCTTTCTTGACTGAAACTTTTTCTGTGTCACTTTCTGATGAAGAACTTGATTCAGCCAGTTCTTCCCTTCTTTGTCACCTTTGATGTTGAAGCTAAACTTTGCCAATGAACCTGGCTCTGATACCACTGTTAGGGAATTCACCTTCCTCACACCAGCTTCATATCCTCTTTGAACTCCCCTTGGGATGTTCTTCTCTGCACTATGAAATAGCAATGAAGATTAAAACTTGTCACCACTAGAGAACTTCTACACTTGATGGATTACAATGCCTTGAACCCAAGCAAAACCCCAAGTACACTTGACAATCTCTCAACCAAGACCCAAGTGTTTCTCTCTCAAGTTCTCTCTCTTTCTCTCTCTGAAAATAGCTCCTATTGTTACAAATGAAATATGTCCTCTTATCACTCTTAAACAGCTGAGATAATAAGACTTATTTATAGGGGGTTTTACAACTATCATCTAACTTAAAAATATCATAAATAAACGCAGACTCATCTGGAGAAATGGTAGACAAGACTGGAAGAAAAAACGTAACTTTGCTGATGTGTATTGATGTTTAATGCAGACCAAATATTCTAACAATATATTTTGAGGAGTTTCTTTACTAGTCGAGCACGATTGTCTCTATTAATGGTTGTAATTAGAACGAATTTAACAAATGAATTTTATTTTAATGAATTCTCATATTATTACAAAAGTTCCAACATACTATTGTTGTTTAAGGGATTTGTTATCGGTTATGGACGAAATCTTTTGCCATTTGTCTCTGTTACAAAATCGATGCCTATTCAAGTGTCACGATTGGCACCAGCAGAGGCGTCGATGTAGAATCGATGCTATTGAGATGAAATTGTCGCCTATTCAGATGTTTAACACCCGAAATGTAACAACCACTAAGCGATAGTTGTAGTAAAATCGGGCGGTCGATCCATAAGGAGATAACCTAAAACCAAAAGATTAGTGGAAAATAACACAAAAAGTTAGTAACATGAAATAAATAAAAATATAAATGAAAAGAGATTTGAGATTTTGGTGTTGTCTTTTTGATGAAATGATAAAATGAGACAAGTGAAATAAAAGTAGGGTGTAATCAAGAGTTTGAGAAATAGAAAGGTTACAGGAATCATCCATATGCTTGTTCGGTTACTTAGTTACTTGATTTACAAAAATACACAAGTAAATAGTTCACATCCCAACATTTACTTGGAAAATCTAACATTAAAATCCATATTATTTTCTAACAAAGGTCCATTTGAGTTATAAAGTTCTTTACTTTAAGAGCACAATATTAATCTTATGAAAAATCTGAAAATGACAAAATACCCAAGGGCAATAATGCAATAGAAGATTAGACATAAAATTATGTATCAATATTACTTTTACTAATTAGAAGCACATAGAAAGAGCATGACTAATCTTATATACTATTAACACAAGTGAATCGAGATAACAAAATAGAAATGAGGATGAAAGTACATAAATAACTCAAATACATTATATTAAGAACATAGTAAATCAAAGTAGCAAAATAACATCACTAGCATATGAAATCATCTCTAACCTTCCTAGGAAGATTAGGCCATTATACTCATGATTCTCACAAAATTCTAAGAAGAAAATATGAGAAGAAAGTGAGTAGAAATTTTGCTATAGTTTCTTTACTCTCAAAATTACATACCAAATGTGAAAGAAGAGTCCATATTTATAGAAGGAGAAAAGCACTAAAATGAAATTAAATTACAAATGGGGTCTACAAAATAAATTTGAAATACTAATAATAAAATATGATTTTAAAAAATCAAATCGTATTATTAATATTACCCTAGCTATTTTAGTGAATGACTATTTTTCCATTTTTCTAAAGCACCACAATATATGAGCTTAAGAGCTCAAAATGGAAAGGTGCAAGACCCAAAACCCACAAAAATTGGGCTGAAAAGTAGCTGAAAGTATTGACCAAATGCAACCAATAGAGGCGTGTCATGTGTCTAGGTGGTGGCAAGCTTGGGCTTGGGCTTGTTTGAATTCATTTTGGGCCCGATTCCCTTAAAAAATGCCACTTTTTCAACTCTCTTTTTCAGTTTTGATTCTTTCTTTATGCCAAAATACAACTTTAATTCCTACAAAATAACAATAAATTAAATCATAATCAAATATTTTCATTTATAAAATAAATTATATTAATTCCATGAAAATATTAATTAAACTTAATTTATTTTTACCATTAAAATCAATAAATATGCATTTTTCACCACCAATCATCAGATGATGCGATTGGCACCATCAGAGGCGTCAATAGCCTCGGTTTTACACTGTCGCTAAACTTTAAAAAAATGTAAAATAATGAAACACAACGAGCCTAGAACCACCATAGAAACACAAAAACATTGAACAATTCAAAACTCTTAAATTAAATTTGCTCCACCACCTAGCCCCGAAACCCACTGCCACCACCCTTGAATGTGTGAGAGAGAGAGAGATCGATTGAGAGAAAGGGGGAACTTACTGGCGGCCCCTAAAAGTCATTGTCACCACTGCCTCGAACCACCACAACTGCCCCAAACCACCATCTGCAAAACAAGAAAAAATAATATAGAAGAGTGACACTACAACAATTACAGGCACTAGCGGCGGACCCAGTCCGCCTGTATTGTGTAGACTATTAGCGGCGGACAAGGTGGTCCGCCGCTAATAATGTTCAAGTATTTAATAATAAATAAATATATGTATTAGCGGTGGATAGTCCGCCTCTAATACACGTGATAAAAAAAACCCGGGAAGTTTTTTAATTTTTATTAGCCGCGGATATTAGTGGCGGGTAATCACTTCTATTTACCGGCGGATCCCCACCGCTAATAATATTATTAGCCGCGGACAAAATTTAATAGCGGCGGGTCCCGCCGCTGATACTTTTTGGCTTTATCCCCGCACTGTCTCCTTCTCTCCCAAATCCCTCAATCACATTTTTTCATTTTCATATTACTTCACAAGTCTGAAAACCGATCCTCTCCATCTCCTCCACCGACCGCTCCTCTCCATCTCCTCCACCGACCGACCACCGACCGATCTTCTCCATCTCCTCCACCGTAACTCTGATCTCCATCTCAAACATATCTGAGGTATATGTTTATTTTTTTTTTTTTTTTCATTTTCATATTAATTCGCAAGTCTCAAAACTTTGTATTGGATGGTTTCAGGTCTCAGGTGTGCATCCTCATTTTCCATTAGAGTTCTCTCCATTAGAGATCAGTCCGTTTAAATATAATGTATTTATGTATTTGAGTAAGAAAATCTTGTAATGTATTTCTGTATATGCTTGTTTGAGTAAAATGTAAATGATAATTTTTTTTGTTTAGAAATGTTTAATGGAAAGTCACCATTTTATTCATTAATAATAATAGTATAGTATTATTAAATGTCAACATTGTCATTGTTATAATTTTAAGGGTATAGACAGAGATAGGTCGTTGGGGTTCGGTGAGAATTTTCCAATGGTATAATGCTTAAAACTTGAAATTTGGAAAAACCCAATTCTGTTTCGTTTTTTTTTTTTTTTTTTTTTGTGTTTTTGTTTTTCTCTTTTGTCATTTCTCTGTATATAAGGTGGGTTTTCTGTTTTTATTTTTTTGTTTTTAAAAATTTCTTAACTTTGCCACTATGGAAAGTGCTCATTGACATTGTGTTGATTTTTTAATTTTTTTTTTTGTAATCTTTTGAAATTAAAGGTTTGTTCTTATCACCGTTGATTTGTTTTTTGTTATTAGTTATGGAAAATTTGATGTTATATTTTTATATATATTTGGACATCTATGATTGAAATAATTAAATGTAATAATTAACAGTAACTTCTGTTAGATAAGCGAGATTATAGGAATAATTATGTAATCGATTTTCTATATAATAAATAATAGTATAAAGAATAGATATATATGATGAAATATAATTTTATTGTATATTATTTATAAGTATTTTTTAAGAAAATTGATTTTCTTTTTTAAAAAGTAAATAATCTTATATTTATTACGCATTGCATATTTTGGTGTCATTACCCAGAGATTTTTTTTCCTATATCAGAAAATCGATTTTGATACTTTTATATTGATAACTTATTTTTATTCATATAAAATCAATCACAATAAATATTAAATATAATATTCTATATAAAAAAAATTAATATCTATCCTTACCCTAGAAGGAAAAATTACAAACCAATAATTCAATATTTTTATATTATGTCTATATCTTTCCACCAAACAAATTTAGTGAATGATATATTAAAATAATTGAGTAATTATATTAACAAATTATTTGTAACATTTTTTAAAATAAATAATAATGTTTTTTTATTACGGTAATTTGAATAATCTCTCTTCCACACATTTATACACCCAAATGCTTAAACTAGTTTGAAACAATGTAATATAAATTTATGTTTATACTTGTTCATAATAAGACAATTATTTATAAGAGTATTATTATTTAGACCTGCTGTTGATTTATTCTTTAATTATAAAAATATATATTTATATAATGAATGTAATTAAAGATATTATTTTTTGTTGTATATATTATATAAATTAAAAAAATAGTAATGTTACAATATATTCCAATACTATTAAAACACGTACCAATTGAATTGAATTAATTCATTTTTATTATATTAAACTAATAATTAGTTTAATATTTAAAAAATAAACTAGATTTAATTATATTAATAAAATTAAGAATAAAAAAATGTTAATATTTATTAAAAAATTATAAACATAAATTTTAATTTACTTTAAAATTATTAAATTATAATTATTAATTGGCAATTATAAATAGAAAAATAATTTAATTTTATAATAATTAATTAAGTAGGTGGTTCGTCTTCTCAGAGTAACACTGCCAATTTTGACCTTCATACACTGCCACAGCAGCAGTACCAGCCTTCTTCACAGTATCCGCCACAGCAGCAGTACCGACCTCATCCACCACATATGTCATTGCAATAACCTCCTCAGTATCAAAACCAATACATTTTTTGACGCTCTTCCCAGTCTCCTCCACTATATTTTAGCTTTACCGATTTTCAAGGAGGATCGATGCAGCCTCCGCTACCTAATGTTAGGTATGGGGAGGTTAGAGGTTCGTCACAGCAACCATTTGTGTGATATGGTTTGTTTGGGGGGGGGGGGGGGGGGGGGGTCACAGCCACAGCCCCAGCCTCGAGATCAGTTTGGGGACCTCACGCTCGGACGATCATCACGGTCACCTTATATTCCTTCACCGCCACAGCCACAGCCGTTGCCCTCATAGCCACACCAAAATGTTGAAGATGAGGACAATTTCAATATTAATCTTAATGATTTTATTTAGTTATTAGTTTATGTATTTGGATTGAATTAATATTGTATTTATTTTTAATGACAATAGCAATATTAGCTAGGTTGATAAATATTAAAACTATTCACATTAATTTTAATGTTAGTTATGTTTAAATTAATTAAATGCTTATTTTGTTAAATTTTATTATGAATTATTTTTAAAAATAATTAAATTTAATAAATATTAATTTATTTCAAATAAAATTTAAAATATATTATAAAAATAATATTAGTGATGGACCCCGCGGCTAATAATAATGCATCTGACAAAGATATTAGCGGCGGGCTCCGCTGCTAATATCCGTCGCTAATAATATTATATTAGCGGCGGATGTGTCAGTCCGCCGCTAATAAGCATTAACAGCAACAAATAATTAGCGGCGGGTCACCGCCGCTAATATTTATTAGCGGCAGATATCACACTTATTAGCGGCGGAGGATCCCGCCGCTAATGAGGTCAATTCTTGTAGTGTGAGAGTGAAAGATATATGGAGAACGAGGGAGAGGGAGAAAAGAGAGAACGAATGAGAGTAAAAGTGAGAGAATAAGAGAGGGGCGGCTGGTAGTAGAGAATGAGAGGGTTAGAGATAGATCTCAGGGTTTTGAGGGATAATGGGCTTCAGCCCATCTTATGGTCTTTATATTTTTATATATATATATATAATTAAACCATTAGCGTTGGTTTAGATCATCGACTTTTCTGATATCAATAGTTAAACTGACGCTAATATCTTTTTTTCTTTGCGCTTTTTTTTAAAAAAATATTTTTTATAATCAACCTATTAACGTCACTGCATAACCGACGCTATTGATATTAGAATCATTGCGGTTGATATTTACAATGTTAGTTTAGAACTGTCGCGATTGATATAAGAAGCATTGGTTTAGAGTCGACACTAATGGTATTTACTAACAACATCGGTTAATGTACCGCCACAATTAACAAAAATTAGCATCAGCTTAAAACCGACGCTATTGAGCTAGTTTGATCAATTGTGATAGTCATGAGTATGCAAAAGTGATATTAGAAGGCATTTTTGTTGTAGTAAGATCATTTAATAACGATTCAAGTAATTGAAGAAGTCCTGATATAGTTTCTGTATTTGTAAAAAGTTGACATTATTACAAAAGAATTTGTTAATTCAAACCATTTGTTTCGGAGTTGAGAACTAATATATTTGATAATATTTTAATATAATAAATCTATATATTTTTTTTTACAGTTACTATGGATAGTAATTTTTTTGTAAAATTACATTCAATATTTTATTTAAAACGCTTGATACTTGTCTAAAAGGCCATTTTATAAAAAATCATCAAAAGACTTTTTTTTTTTGCAAAGTTATAAGATTTTCTAGATATATTGAGGAATTAATTTCTTTTTTAAATGTTTGAGAAACCTAGTTCTAACGAGTGACTTTGACGTTTTAAAGTTATTATATGCAATTGTTACAAAGAAAGGATCAACCAAGATCCATTGAAAAAGAGAGTGTATATATATGTGGTAATTATTTTAATTGTGACACACACACTTGCCTAGCTCTTTATTGAGAAATTGAAATAGTGGTCAGATCATGTAGCTCCAACATTACTGTCCATGGTGGTAGGACCACCCCTTTTTGTCAAATACCTTTAAATTAGGTGCGTGGACTTTAAAGTTTCAAACCAAGCTCATTGCAAACTTCATAGTTAGTGATCCAAATTCCAATATCATATAATATATAGTTGTTGCCTAGTATTGGCCCCATTGATTTATTTGATTAGTTCTACAAGGCAAGAGAGCAGCGAGCTAGGCCCAACATGAGGAAAGCAAATGCTTACTCAAGTAATAATATGTGTAGGGTGTAATACCAAAATCCCAGTAAAAGTCCTCGAAAATGACCTACATTCGAAAAAACGCCCAAAGTTAATAAAAAAAATACTAAAAATATGGAATTTGTACAAAAGTACATAGTAACATAATCGTAAATACATAATTTTTTTTTTGTAAATTTGTAACAATATAGTTTTTTTTAAATATAGTTTTTTTGTAACCAAAGTTTTCAAATTTGTAATTAAAATTTACAAGTTTGTAACCATATGTTACAATTTTGTAAACAAAATTTACAGACTAAATAGAAAATTGTAACAGACGATTACAGAACAGTAACAAACTGTTATTTATATTTTTATAATTTTTGTAAAATTTTGTATTTTTTCAAAAAAAAAAAAAAAATTTACAATGCTAGGTGTAATTTTTCCTTTTAAAATGGCATTTTCTTCAAAATTTGAAGAATTAATGACAAAAAATGCTTCCAAGATGCTTTAAATCCCTTCTTCATTTTACATCACCTCTTCTTTAGATGTTGAGCAAAGTTTTAAGTATCTTTAAACATGTTTTGATGTTTTATACACTTTTTCCTCTCCAAGTTAATTATTATTATTATTTTATCTATTTTTTATATTATTTTAATTAATAAAAATATTTAAAGATATAATATTAAAATGATGTAAAGGAAATATAAAGAAATTGTTGATATAATATGTAAAATAGAAAAAATGAGATTTTAATGATGTATTTTGAAGGGATATTTACGGCTAAAATACCCAAACTTACAACTTACTAACACTTAAATACCCAAACTGATTTTTTGGTGGCAAAAGTACCCAAACGTAAAATTTACTTGCAATTAGAGATACACAGTGTTAAATGTTAAAGTTGACCGGTCAAAGGACACGTGGCACTACATAATTGGTCCACATTATTATTTTAAATAATTTAAAAAAATATATCATTTTATATTTTTCATTTTTTTAAAAAAATCAAATTTATTGTTTTTCAATTTAAAAGTAACAAAAAATAATTTTTTCTCATTTTTAAAAAAAAAAATTCAAATTTGTTGCTTTTAATCAATTTAAGATTAAGTAAAAAAAATATTTAATTTTAAATTATTGTTTGGATTTTAAACAAAATTACTTAATCTTTAATTGAAAAAAAAATGATAACAGGAAGATTTTAATAATAATAATAATTAAAAAAATTTGAGGATATTAACAATGAAAAAATAAATTTTAAAAAATGTATTTTTGATACTTAATTTTAAATTGAAAAAAAGTTTGAATTTTTTTTTTAAAAAATGTAAATTTTATTTTTTGTTAAATTGAAAAATAAATTGAAAATTATTTTAAAAATAATAACAATGTGGACCAATCATGTGGTGCCACGTGTCCTTTGACCGGTCAACTTTAACATTTAACACTGTGTATCTCTAATTGCAAGTAAATTTCACGTTTTGGTACTTTTGTCACCAAAAAATCAATTTGGGTATTTAAGTGTTAGTAAGTTGTAAGTTTGGGTATTTTAGCCGCAAATATTCCTATTTTGAATGATTAAGTAGAAATTATGCCGGAAGTGCTTTTAGAAGATTGAGAATTGATCGGTTGAATTAATTCAAACATAGCATATTGATTAACCCTACCAAATTAAAATACCATTCAGATATTTATTTCAGCTTATTTTTATTTGAATGAAATTATAATTATAATCAAATGAAAACTGTAGGAAAATTAGGTTAAAATTTAACTATAAATAGTGGTATGACGATGTATTATGAGGGACACTGTTTTAGTACGCATTTGTATCATAGAGAAAATATATAATAAAATGCTTTGTGTGCTCTACATCATTCAAACAAGAAGAATATTGTTACTTTCTAAGTATTTTGTTGTGGTTGGCAAAACTAGGCGTCAATATATATACATATGTTTACACTTTACATATATGGGTACAATATAAAGTAGATATTTTTCAGTTTCTCTAACTAAATAAAGTTTGTTTTTTTAAGGAATAATTATAATTAGAAGTTACACTTTAGAGCATTGCTAATATATTTCACAATATTAAGCTATATTGATTATGGCAATAAGTTTGCTCAAGTAAATTTAACAATATTGTAAAGGTAATACTTTAATTCGTTCAAACTTATACAATAATATTTATTGTATTGTTTTACTTTGACCCATATATAATTATTGGTTTGAATATCATAACTAAGAACATCTACGACACCTAATATTATATATATGGTGTTGCACCAACACTAAAACTAAGAAATTTTAGCACCATATATTTTTTTTATTTCAACCACAACACCAAAATTTACACCAAAAAATATATTCTTTATTATTATATTATTTTTTAATAAAATGGAATATTCTTTTTATTATATTATTTTATCATTTATTTATTTACTTAATCTATTAAGTAAAAATACTATTATTAATTACATGTGTATTTATAATTTAAAAAACCCAAATAATACTCATATGTTTAAATATATATATATAGGATATAAATATATATATTTAAAAAAGATATGATATATATATTGAAAAAAGAAAAAAAAAGTAGGTTATTACCCTGTGAACATTGCACAACATATAAGCTGTGACACTATTCACAGACAGCTAAATGAGGTATTATTTGAAATTGAGTTTGAGGTATATATACACTGTTCACGACATATCTCTTCTATATAATAAGTGTGTAGATAACGGAAATTCTTGGTTTTAACGCTTTTTTATTTTTTTAATATTAACTTTAATAGAATATTCTTATATTTATCAGAATATTTTTATATTTAACGGTAGTTTGTAAACACTTAAAATTAAATTAAATTAAATAAATAATTAAAAAAATTGAAATAGGATATTTTTTTAGATATTTTACAATGATAATTATTTTAAAATAATAAATAATTAAACAAATTAAAATATGATATTTTTCATATATTTTACAATAATAATTATTTTAAAATAATAAATAATTAAACAAATTAAAATATGATATTTTTGAGATATTTTAGAATGACAATTATTTAAAAATAATAAAATCATACGTTTTATAACTTAAATAAAATTTAATTAAACTTAAACTCACTTATTAGAATAATATCATATTAAACATATAATATAATCTATTGTGAATTAGCAACAAATTATTTTAAAAAAAACTAGCAAGAAACTTAAATTTAAAATCAATGTATAACATTTAATATTATATTAAATATATAATATATAATCTCTTCTTATAACTCCAAAATTCAAAAACTAGAACAAACATAAACTTAAACAAAAGTAAATAAATTATTTAATTAAAATATGATATTTATTTTAAAATTTATATGAAATTAATATAAATTTAATAAAAATAATTAATAAATTCTATAAATATATTCGGAGAAACATCCTTACACCTATAATATATATATATATATATGCCTGATTGGAGTTGGCCTAACAGTAATAATCCAAGATAAATTACCACAAACTAAATAGATTGTTTAAATTAAAGGTAATCATACTTCACGTGTAGATATATATCCCGAGTCGTCGACTAAGTTTCTTGAGTCAACCAATGTATGATTGAATGTTGGTATTGGTTGTACTATATATATATATATGTATATATAAATACTTTGTGGATGATTAAGTTAAAGATTATAAATATATTGGACGCCTAACATTGCTAGGGATTTTAGGCACACCACTGTGGATTATGGTAAGAGAGTCAGAGAGCATTTGGCCATGGAGGGCTGTCATATATAGGCTTGTCTAATCAAACATACGTACGTTGACCCCATATATACAAGACTCCACTTAGTAACTCACACATGGGAAGTTGTATGTCTCATTTTCACTAAACCTTCAATAATTGTTCTCAATATATATGTATATTTTATATGGCATGTGTATAGAAGATTGTAGCTACTAGAACTAGTAAAAACTAAAAAAAATAAAAAGGACAAATATGTTTTTCTTTTCTTTTTCCTTGAATTATATAGACTTTGTCGAGTTTTGTTCCCTCGATTTTCTTTTGTGTGGTAAATGTTTTTTAAATGGTTTGTTGATGGGGCACAAGCCAGAGACCAGGGACGGAGCCATAAGAGAAAATTGAGGGGGCATATGATTAAAAAAAAATCATTAGGAGAGGCCAAATTTTGAATTTTTAAAACTTCAAGGACTATATAATTGCAGTACAAGAATCTATTCAAGTAATTGTAACTAATTGAAATTGAATTTATTAACAATAAACATATATAAATATTAATTCTAAATTTTTTTTTTTTTTTTAATTTGTCATTAGACTACTATTATTGTATGTATTTTTCACTTACAAACACAAACTGCGTCTTATTATTAGTGTTAGTGCTGCATTTGTTTAGAAAATGAATGAAATGCAATATAAGGGTATATTTTCAATAGTTGTTATAGTTTAAATATATTTTTATAACGAAAAAAATTTGAAGAACAAAACCCTACCAGAATCATAGTTTGGTGGGGGGAAGTAGTTCAAAATTATGTAGGTTCTTGTTTGGATTCTTGAAAGTAGGATTCTGTCATTCGAAGTCATTAAATTCAAAGGGCATTATTTTGAATAAATTTTTAATTACATGTATAAAATTGAAACTCTCAAAACATTATTATTTTATATCATAACACCGGAATAGTATCCAAAACTTATGTTAGAAAAGAAAATGATAGTGAAAAAAGAAAACTCTTCAATACATTAAGATGAGAATCTTTTCTGATTAAGATGGTAATCATATAGATATTTATTATATCATATTCCTAAGTGGAAAAATCACGTGATGCCACTAAGTAGTCTTGCATAAGATAGGGATCGAAACCTATTAAACACAATGATTACTAATGCTAGTCTTAACCATCATTCTTGGAATTATTATTATCTGCTGAAGATCAAGATAATAGTACACGTTATTCTTTGCTTAATTAATGACCAAAACATGATATACACCGATGGTGATTGGAAATTAGTGAAAACTATTTGAATTGTCCCAACTGTCATAATAATCCTTAGATTAAGGACACTATGACCTTAATCTTAATTTAAAGAAAAAAGTACACGTTATAATAATAATATATACTCAAAGAACAATGTCTGTATAGATCCCCAACCCGACAACAATCTATCACAGACATCACATCTTTAGCATAACTTTGGAAAAAAGGAATATCAAATCTCGTCACAATGAGAGCATAAACATACCATCACCAACTTCCGAGAGATAAATAAGCCCCCAACATTACACATATATATAGGGTAATTCTATTGCATACTTTTTGTGACTTTTTTTTGTCTTTTCGGTTCGTAAATAGTTTTTTGCGCGAATTTTTTTATGACTGTGTTTATTGTAGTTATTTAGAACATCCTGCAAATTTTCAGGAAATTCCGAATAATTTACAATGCCAAAAACTAGGTTCAAACAAGACTATTTTCCATGCGTATAAAAAAAATTAATCACGCGTGCAACAATTTGTTTGAACCTAGTTTTCGGCATTGTAAATTATTCAAAATTTCTTAAAAATTTGCAAGATGGTCTAAATAACTACAATAAATACAATCATACAAAAATTCGCGCCGAAAATTATTCACAAACCAAAAAACACAAAAAGTCACAAAAAAATATGTACAGTGCATACCTTTTTAGGTATGGTGCATGCACCATAGCAATACCCTATATATATATATAAATATATATAATTAATGTGTATAAAGGGGGTGGGGTTCTACTCCAACCCCGGACCTTGGGCTTAAGAGGACAGACCTTAATCTTAATGTTATTTATGCCCTTAAATAACCCTTCGACGTGCCCTATGACTATTTATTAAGGTTACCATGCATATGGCAATTATTAAAGACTTTTAGAGATAAGAACATATTATGTCTCTATTCATAAAAAAATAAATAAAAAATTGTACTTGTAAACTTTACTTTTTCTCTACTATAATTATCTATACGCGTGTGTTTATTTATTTATTTTTTTGGTGGGATCGAAATCATTTCAATTATTGACCACTTTCCATGTAAGTGTTGTCTCAACCTATCGAGCTTGTGGTTTGCACAACTTTCTTTATATGATTACTTTGTTGCCTTTTATGTCTTTAATTAATCAACCTTCAATTTTCACCCTGCCCGACTATTCATTTAATCAACCGTTTTAACTTAGCTTAAATAATGTGAAGTATATACTTATGGAGTATGTATTAATTATAACCAGCTCTTGTGTACTTCTCTTAATAAAGAAGAAAGCACAACAAGGAAAATGGGCTTTTACTTCGATTTTTAAACTTGATTTACTTCGATTTTCGCTAAAATTCGCAACCGCAGTAGTTCAGAGCGAAGTAAAAACTAGTTAAAAACCGAAGTAGAATCTCCACTTTCTACTTCGGTTTTTACATAATAACCGAAGTAGAAAGTGAATATACGCGACCATCCTTGGTACTTTCTACTTCGGTTCTTAGGTAAAACCGAAGTAAAATGGCTACTTTCAACTTCGGTTTTTACTAAGAACCGAAGTAGAAAGGGGACTTTCAACTTCGGTTTTTACTAAGAACCGAAGTAGAAAGGGGATATTCTACTTCGGTTCTTAGTAAAGACCGAAGTTGAAAGTCCCCTTTCTACTTCGGTTCTTAGTAAAAACCGAAGTAGAATGTGCCCACCTTTTTATTTAATATATATTTCTGATTATTTTTAAATGGACGATTTCTATTTATATATATAGTTTTTGGCCTAGTTTTATTTAAATGCACTACAACAAATTTTATATACAATGACTTCCTACAATGTCTTACACCATTGGTGTAAGACATTAAAACTTATCAGGGGATTTAAATGTCTAATGGTGTGAGACATTGAAAGTTTTTATTAATGACTACAATTGGAAGGCATTAAAAATGGTGGAAGACGTTGGAAATAGGTTGAGAAGTGGCCAGGAGGACATCTAATGTCTCCCACTGGGAGACGTGGGACACATGGCACGTCTCCCAGTGGGAGACGTTGGATGTACCCGGGCATACATCCAACGTCTCCCATTGAGAGACGTTGGACACGTGGCACGTCTCCCAGTGGGAGACGTTGGATGTCCCCATGGCCATTTAATGAATTTTGGGTCTTCTTCTTCCTCATAACACCAAACAGAGAGCACGAAAGGGGGCTGCAATTTTAGGGTTTTCAAGGTTAGTTTTTTTTAATTTTTATGAATTTTAGTTAATTATTTTGATAAAAATATCATAGGTTTAGCATTAGGATGAGTAATATACATGATTTTGTGTTAGTTTTACATTTTTATGCATTTTTTTCTATACATTGTTAGATTTATTTGTTTTTCCATAGAGGTTTTTTTATAGATTTAAGATTTCATAGTTTTTTTTTAATTTAACCTATCACATTGTATATATTTCATTATAATATATATGTTCATGACTTTTTTTAATTTTTATCATTATTTATTTCGAAATTTAGATATATTTTTGTATGTATATTTAAACTTTTTTTTTAAATTCTAACTATTTTGTTATATATATAGTTATTATGTTAAAATAAATTTATTAAATAATTTTAATAATATAAATATATGAAAAAAAATTATGTTTTTGTTGATTATTGAGATTTTAGGTTATGAAATTTTTTATTGATTTTTTGTTTAGGTTATAATTAGTGGCTCATTGGAGTTTTTTTTTATTTGTTTACCAATCATTTACTTATTAGGAATTTAGTGATATTTGTTTAGTAATGTTTAACATATTAATTAATTTAATTTCGTAGGTTGTGATTTTGGTGGTGAGATTTTAGAGAGTACTTTGCATCAAAACTTCTATATCTATCAATCACACATTTGAGGTAATTAAGTTTATAAAATTACAATAATAAGTTATATATTGCTAGATATTTAGTGATATTTTATTTGTTATTTATTAATTTATTTATATTGGTTTGTGGATTTAATAGTGAATTCGATTACTACTTGAAGTAATTTTGCTAGCTTTTGGATTATTAATTGCAAGAGGTAAATATATATTCTCTTACTTCTACTTTTAATATTATTAAACAAATGTTAGAGTAGTTTGAATATCTTAAATATTCATCCATAGTGAAGTAGGTTCTGAGATTAAAATTGTGTGCTGCGGTGATAACGGAAGGTTGAGAACTTGTGTGTATTAATGAAGTAGGTTCTGAGAAATTTGACTGTGTGCTGCGGAGCTATAAGGAAGAAACTTATTGTACGTTGTTTAAATTGTTTGTTTTGCTATTCACATGTAGATGGTTAGGTCACTATTATAGGGGAAATGCTGCCCGATTTTATCTAGGATAATAAACGATTAGTTTTATATAGACATCCAACTTTATTATGTGCTTATTTAGTGTCGTTTCTTTTCTTTTTGATAAACATAGGAGAATATATGTAATCAAATAATTAATTAATATATTTTACTTTATATTTCTTGCAGCTAACAAGCACATCATATACAGAGGCACAAATTGATGAGGTGCGACAAGAATGGGCGACATATATGTTGCCGATAATCCAAAGTTACTGACCTCGTTGATAGGTTTTTTTTAAAAAAAATTTAACTCTTTCTTCGTACACAATGCAATATTTGTTCATTTTGAATATGTCTAACAAATATTGTATTTCTTGTATATGTCTAACAAATATATTTTTTTCTTTCAATTTAATTGATTATTAAATCAATTTAAATTTAGATTAAAATCATTTCAATTTAAATTAAAATAATTCAATTTAAATTAATATTATTTCAATTTAATTAATTATTAAATCAAATTAAAATAATATTAATTATAAATTTATTTAATTTTTTTTTTAAATGTGGGAGACTTTCAATGTCTCCCACTGGGAGACGTGGGAAGTGACTCACCTCTCCCAATGAGAGACGTTGGATGTCTCCTAGGGAGACGTGGGAAGTGAGGCTCGTCTCCCAATGGGAGACGTGGGATATATACCTACAATGACCCTAGCAGCAACGTCTCCCCAATTGGGAGACATTGTAGATTTCCAATGTCTCCCAAATAAAGTCATAAAACCTCTATTTTGTTGTAATGATGGTCTAATTAATATATATATATTTTTTTTTTGGCCTAATTCTTTTTTAGCAATTTAATTATATGAATTTACAATTATATATATTTTTAAAATTGAAATTGGTTAAGAATTTTTTTTGAATGAAAAAATGATAACTTTTATTAATTAAAAATGTTATACATGAGCATATAAAACATAAGTACTTAAGTAAGATAACTACCCTTAACATTAATACATTTACAAAAAACTATACTTACAACTAAACGAACTTATAAACAAAATAGGCTTACTCATAAATGTATGTCATCAATTGACCTAACCATTCGTGTTGGATTGGCAAGAGGTCTACAATCTCACAATATTGCGTCTTCCCACCAAACTGTAAAATTAATAAATATAAATTAATTTTATAGATTATCGATACCAAAATAAGTTATAAAAAATGAACTTACTTTTTCTTTTAGGGTTTCTATTGCCTTTGATGCCCGTACAATATATAAAATATTTTAGTTTAACTTAAGTCACCGATCTTTTATTTTTTAGCGGTAATAATCCGTAACATTCATGTTTAGTCCCTATTTTAACGCACGAATAACGGGTTTGAGAAAATATGCACAAATTACGTAAAGTTGGAGACTTTTGCCAAATAAATATATATATATATAAGACTTAAATGCTACATTTGTAAGAGAACAGAGACTTTAGCCATTAATTACCCTAAAAAATAAACATCATGTTTAATTCAGCAAGCATGCATTATCTAGGTTTAGCCTCTAATGTTAAAGCATATTAATGGATATATATTTATATATACAAGGTATTTCTTAAAATATAAAAGCATGTATTATTTATATATTTAATATCTAAACTAAAATATTATAGAATTTTCTCGTACAAATCTGTGACAAGAACCTTCTTCTTTTCTTGTGCTTTTCTCGTACTAGGTTCTAGTCTTATAAATTTTTTAAAAAATTCGGCAGAGTATCTTCTATTTCTATAGCATACTGTAATTTCATAATTACCTATAAAACCAATTAAAACAAACACAATAATCAAGCATCGATGAATCCATCATTATTAGGTTCTAGTCTTATAAAATTTTTAAAAAATTCGACAGAGTATCATCTGTTTCTATAGCATACCACAATTTCAAAATTTCCTATAACAACAACACAAACAAACACAATAATCAAGCATAAATCAATCCATCCTTATATCACCACAGCACGCAAATTTCCCAGAACCTACTTCACTAATTTTCAAACATAACTTTCACTAAATCTAATATGCATGATTACATTTGCCTTATCTTTATACATAAATCTTATAGTAATATAAAAAAAAAATAACTAACCTATAATATTACTCTTCAATGCACCCGAAATGAACAACAAAGTTCACCACTCAATCAACGACCCTACTAAAACATTACATAATTAGTAAACTACATAATTAATTATCAAACCAAATAATAAAAAAAAATCCAAACTAGTTAATGAAACTAATGAACAACACTTTGATCATCTTCAAGCTATTTATTTTTTTTCAAATATTTAAAAAACAAATTTATCTAATTTCTAAAATTCACTAATATACATATATATATTTATAATAAACTTAATTTTTATCACATTATTTAACTTAACAAAATAAACAAATAATTATAAAAGTTAACAAAATATTAATTATATTAATTATAAAATTTGGAATAATAAAAAAAATAAAAAAAACATAGAAAAATAAAAAATTATCATCAAAACCATATTTTAGTAATCTAAACCTGTTTTGAAGCTCAAAATCCCCTTGCAATGACAAAACCCCCGTCAAAATCCGGCAAGAAACACCAAGAAACAATGGAGAAAATACCCACGGCCAAATGCTTTTTTTTTTCTCTAAAAAACAAAAAAAAAACAGATTTTTGGACTATATTTCGGTTTATAGTGTAGAAAAGCAGCAAGAAATAAAGAATAATAAAAAAAAAAGGTGTGGAGAATGAAAATGGGTCTTGGCTCACGGTTGTTAATGGAGGTTTTTGGGGTTTTTTTTTTCACAGAGGAGAGAGTAGGGCTTGAGGGAGATGATCGTTCGGGTGTTAAAAAAGGGTTATAAGACCCTTTAACTTCGGTTTTTAGGTAAAAACCGAAGTGGAAAGTGCACTTTCTACTTCGGTTTTTACCTAAAAACCGAAGTGAAATGTACATAAGGGCCGCCTTTGGCTCGGCCATTTTTTTGCATTTTTATTATCTCTAAACATAGGTCACGGGCTTGTGCAACCAAACACGGCCCTCTTCACTATGAATTTTTCACTTCGTTTTTTTTTTAAAAAGCGAAGTAGTATGTAATTTTTTTCAGGGCTCTATTTTCAAAAGCGAAGTAAAAGAGTTTGAATAGGTTTTTACTTCGTTTTTTTGTATGCTCACTATAAAAACCGAAGTAAAATCCTATATTTCTAGTAGTGAAGCCTAAGGCTAGCTTATATTCATTTTGTGGGAGGTTTTTTAGTATTAAAAAGGTTAATTATTGGTCACTATAAATGAACTATTTTAATGTTTATTTATATGGTATGAGAATTGTTAGAAGTTACCTATTGTGTCCAATATTATATGATGGTGTCATATTGCTGTTAGTATAATTTAATATCTAGTCTCACATATTTTGATTTAATAAATAATATGAAAAACTCATAATCACTTATAAAGTGCCACCTCATAAGTTGTTCTATATTTTTTCTTTCTCTTCCTCATTTAGATATTTTGTCTTAGTTGTCGACCTTGTTATGATGCCATGTTTCCATTAGCAATGGCATTGCAATCTGCTACGTATCTTTATACCTTGTGCTCTTTAGAAATGTGTCAACCTCAAAAGGAATTGTTATGCTATGGTACTGAACTTATTAATTTAGTAAAAATAATTAATTAATGTTCTTTTAACATTCTATTTTGGGAAATCTTACAGGCTCACTATTCTGGTACATTTTTATTTTGTTTATTTACATTAACTCTTGAGTATATATGCAGTGCATTATTAAATAGGAACTAGCACAAGAGATATTACATGACTTCTCCAAAACGTGTTGCACGTACGTACCATATTAAAGTCATTATCTTTACCTATAAAATCCCACTTCGTAGTCTCATGAACTCATTCATCTTTGCCTCTCTCTCTCTCTCTTTCTCTAAACTAATTAACTCTTTTTCTCCATTGCTGGAGTACACCTTTCTGAGCTCTTCTGCAGCCTAAAATTCAGTGATATGTTGCCAAGGAGTCGAACTCTTCCTAGCAGGATCCATCATGGAGCTGTAAGAGGCCAACAACACTTGTCTTAATTCTAATTCTTTCTTAGTAAAGTCTCAAAATTCTACATGTTATATATCTTATATTTGAATTCTCATCAGGTGGAAGAAAGGCATGACATCAGGCACTACTTACAAGTTGAAGCTCAGCCTAAAGCTACTGAAGCTGAAGCAATAAATCCTCAATCCAACTATACCAAGTGCTTTGATGATGATGGCCGCCTAAAGAGAACTGGTACAAATCATCACAAACTTTAATTACTTGGCTTTCAAGTGTTTTAAACTGCATGAGGTGTTGTTTAATGCTCATAAACTAAACCTAACACCACTGTGGATGTAACATTAGAACAATCTTACTAATCACTGCAAACTCTGTAATCAAGTTCATTACTACTAAATCATGTTCATGCAGGAACTTTCTGGACTGCAACATCACATATTATCACAGCAGTTATAGGGTCAGGAGTCCTTTCCTTGGCATGGGCAGTGGCTCAGCTGGGTTGGGTCACAGGTCCAGCTGTGTTGTTACTCTTTGCCTTTGTCAATCTCTATACTTCCAACCTCCTTGCCCAGTGTTACAGAACTGGTGACCCTGTTACTGGTCAGAGAAATTACACATACATGGACTCTGTCAAGTCCAACTTAGGTAAGACATCTACTTTAACCATATCAATAGTCTTATATATATATTTTTTGGGTATATGTATATAATATATTAATGAGAGTATTCCATCTGGGGTTGCAGGAGGAAGAAGGGTAGCAATATGTGGTTTAATCCAGTATGTTAACATGTTTGGGGTTGCAGTTGGGTACACTATTGCTGCATCCGTCAGTATGATGTGAGTAATTAATAACCCAAGTAGCAAATTGAGTTAGTTTCTTAACAGCAACTGTTTTAACTGTCAAAAAATATCTTGAATTCAGATTAAACTATATAAACATATATATGTAGAGCTCGGTAAAAAAAGTTTTTAATCATTTTGCATAATAACTTTCTTTTAATAATTTTCTACTTTCCCACACGACACTCTATCTAAAATGTTACTTTGTAAGGATATGTCAAACGGTAAGTATATTATAGATTATAATTATACCATTATTACATCTTTTGTCCTGTGTTCAGGGCTGTAAAGAGATCAAACTGTTTCCACAAAAGTGGAGGGAAAGATCCATGCCACATGTCAAGCAACGGGTACATGATAACATTTGGAATCTTGGAGATAATATTTTCTCAGATCCAAGATTTTAGTCACGTTTGGTGGCTCTCCATAGTTGCAGCCATTATGTCCTTTACTTACTCAGCCATAGGTCTTGGTCTTGGCATAGGCAAAGTTGCAGGTAACATACATATGATAATAGTATGATGAGTTCTAATAAGCATCTTCACCCTTAGAATGGCTCAATTTTTTTTTACTACTTTTGCAGTAAATGGAACCATTAAAGGAAGCTTACTGGGAATAAGCATAGGGACAGTAACAAAGGCTGGAACAGTGACTGAAACACAG
Source organism: Humulus lupulus (assembly GCF_963169125.1). NCBI lineage: Eukaryota > Viridiplantae > Streptophyta > Magnoliopsida > Rosales > Cannabaceae > Humulus > Humulus lupulus. Next base: position 19,379,045 of record NC_084793.1, read on the forward strand.
AAGATGTGGAGGAGTCTTCAAGCTCTTGGAGCCATTGCTTTTGCTTACTCCTTCTCCTTGGTCCTTGTTGAAATTCAGGACACAATTAGATCACCTCCTGCAGAGCACAAAACCATGAGAAAGGCAACTCTTCTCAGTGTATCAGTCACCACAGTGTTCTACATGCTATGTGGATGTTTTGGCTATGCCGCCTTTGGTGATTTGTCACCAGGAAACCTTCTCACTGGTTTTGGATTCTACAATCCTTACTGGCTTCTGGACATTGCTAATGTTGCTATTGTTGTCCACCTTGTTGGTGCTTATCAGGTAATAATAACTTCATCCGCACAAGCTAACATGTAGGGACCAAAAAAAAAGGGTGGTTAGATAATAAGAGTACTCCAAATAAACGGATTTGAATTTTTCTTGAATGAGTGTAGGTCATTTTCTGGTTTTTTTGTTTAGTGCGTTTATTAAAAACATTATTTTTGGGTGGACATTGCCTAACTCGAAAATAATAAAGCAACAATCGGTTGATAGGTAAACTTAAACTAAGCACTATCCTGTTTATAAATATGTTGGATTTAGATTTTTATTTTCAACACAAGTAATGAATTGATCGAGTTTGTGTTAAATATTTTTTTGTAATACACTAAAATCGTGATATGACACAAACAAGACTCCTGAACATGAATTGTCATATCCCTATTAATACGAAGACAATAGCTCAAACGAGCATTTAGATGAACAAAGTCTCTTATTTTCTGTGTTCGAAGTTGATGTTTTTGACAAGGTGTTACTACTACTGCTACTACTGCGTCTGCAGGTGTTTTGCCAACCATTATTTGCGTTTGTGGAAAAATGGAGCGCCCATAAATGGACAAAGAGTAACTTTGTGACAGCAGAATATGACATTCCAATCCCCTTGGTTGGTGTATTCCAACTCAACCTTTTCCGAATGGTTTGGAGGACTATATTTGTGATGATGACCACTCTTATAGCCATGCTGATGCCATTCTTCAATGATGTGGTTGGGATACTTGGAGCCTTTGGATTCTGGCCTTTGACAGTGTATTTTCCTATTGAGATGTACATAGCTCAGAAGAAGATAAGCCGTTGGAGCACTAGATGGATGGGGCTTCAGATTCTTAGTGGTACTTGTCTTCTCATATCCATAGCTGCTGCTGTTGGGTCTTTTGCTGGGGTTGTTCTTGATCTCAAGACTTATAAGCCCTTTAAAACTAGCTACTGAGATCGTTTATATATATTCAATGCTTATAAGCTTTGCTAAAAAGGATTATTATTTCAAGCATAGTAATTATCAAATGGCAGAAGGAGATTTAAGAAAAAAGGATATATATTTGCTATAATTATCAATTGATGAAAAGATATGATCAAATTAGTCGTTTTTATTTATTTTTAGAATTTGAGTACAGATTATATATTATTTTAGAATTTTGAAAATATATATATCCCTACTTTTACTAATTATACACCACATTTATTAGATTTAATATACACTACTCTAATGGCTATTAGCATACTTAGAATCAATGTGAAAATTCAACTAAAAATTTAAATATGATGTGGACAACATAATAATAATAATAATAATAATAATAATAATAATAATAATAATAATAATAATAGAAGCTTTACCGGATAAAAACAATTGCTTTATAACATTTTAGAGTTTTTAATAGAGCATGTTTTTGGTCTAGAATATGTGCATAACAATTAGTTGTGGACTGAGATCTATGATTAAAATAAAAAACATAATTGCATTTCGCCTAATGTAAATTTTTTAATGTTTTATAATAATTAAAAAATGTAAATTTTTTAATTTTTTTTTTAGAGAATTTGTAGTAGTGACTCATTTTCACTTTACCAATACAATACGTTTCTTGTATGGACATGTTGAGGCGTATTAACCCTATCTTTTTTCACGACGGTGCTCATTGTATAGCAAACTTCCGGTAGGTTTTCAAGAAATTCTGAATAATTTATAGTACTGAAAACAAAATTCAAACAACTTGTTCCACACATACTTTTTTTAATAGGCTTTGCGTAATTCTTTATAAAAAGTCTAAAATATATATAAATAAAAATTTATATTTTGTGTAATGTTTATTTTTACTGATTACCCGTTTTGATTATTTATTTTTAAAAATTAACTTTTATTCAATGTTTGACAAGGAAAGAGTGTTGAAAGTAATAAACTATAATATGATATATACTTAATATTTTTGCTATGCCTTTTTGCATGTATGGACAGCTGTCCGTGTAGCCTCTTTTGGTTATATATACTCTGTAATGGACTCTGTACCACTTTGAGGAATATACACATTTTTGGTCATAACATTTCTGTCATGGTATCAGCACCATAACGGCTCCTCCAATGGCCTCCGAAATCAGTACAGGCTCCACACCCATGCCTGAAGCTCCAGTACCAATTGTCCCACCACAATCGCAGCACCCTGCCTCTCCGATGCCGACAACTTTATCCTCTGTGAGTCAAGCCCTTACAATAAAGTTAGATGAAACAAACTATCAGATCTGGAAGATGCAGATGCTTAATATCACCATTGCAAATGGTTTGGAGAGTTTTCTTGATGGTAGCTATATCTGCCCACCCTCCCACTTACCGGATGACCCATCACAGCCCAATCCCGATTTCGTCTCTTGGCACCGATATAATCGACTGCTTATGAGCTGGATCTATGCTTCTCTTTCAGACGGGATGCTTGGCCAGATTGTTGCATTTTAACATTTCTGTCAGAAAGGATAGAGAAGATAATTAGTTTCCTCGATATTATTTAGTAGCAATGATTTAAATACAAAATTAGTAAAATTATTCATTATTATATAATATATATTTAATTTTTATTAAAGGGCATAAATGTAATTTGCTCTAATTTTTTTTTGTCTTAATTCTATAATCTTTTACTTTTTAAAAAATTGAATTTGGAAGGAGACTTCTTCCCTCCATCTCTCATCTCCCTTCCACTTTCTCTCCAAACAAATATATTTTGCTCTTTTTTGCTCTCCACTTACCTTTTTCCCCTCCTATCATTTCCACCCCTTCTACCAAACATATGGACAATGTATTTTGTCAACAAAAAAAAAAGTTAAAAAAATAGTAATAGAAAGTACATTATTTAAATCTAGTATTTTGGTTGATTACATGTTTTGACCTATTCTTTTTAAAAATTAAGTTTTAGATCCGTATTTTGTCAAAATGTAAATTTTTTTTATAAAAAGTCTAAATTATGTATATAGGAATTCATGTTTTGTGTAAAAGTTTGCACTATTTTAAACTTTATATTTTAGCCGATTATGTGTTTGGATCCTTTATTTTTAAAATTTTAACTTATGGTCTTCTGTTTTACTCATTTTGATTCCTTATTTTTTAAAATTATCTTAGCTCACACTATTTTGAACTTTATATTTTTATCGTTTATGAGTTTGAACCCTTTATTTTTAAAAATTAACGATGTGGAGATCTATTGCTTTGTACCAATAGGTTGGGGTTCAATTAGGACCCAAGTCTTGTAAATATGTTATGTACACCAAAATGTAAACTTGTAATTAATTTTTTTTTTTTAAATTATTTATTCTTATTTATAGTAGCACTTTAATCTCAACTCTCAAGTTATATATTTCATTAATTTTAAATTGCAAACGTGTGAACGCTAGTTTTTGTACGTGTTAAGCACGAAATGGTGTATGTAATTAAAAACTTAATAATAGAAAAATTATTATTAACTAATATTTTGTCTGAATCTTTTTTATGAAAATAAATTCGTATTATTTTGTCAACATTAAAAAAAATATAGGCTTATATGTAATATTACAAGGAAATCTATTTTTTGCATGCGTTTTTCTAAATAACATATAACTTAATTTACTTCATGTTTGCTTAAATACTTAGTTACGTTTTTATGTTTTAGTTAATACTAATTTTTTTTATTTGATTTGGTCAAAGATTAATTTAAATCATTAATAAGGATTTTAATATTAATTTAAATAATAAAAATTGGTGTTTTTACTAAAATCAATTTTTTGAAAATACTAAAATAAATTTTAAAAGATTATTTTCTATTAAATAAGGGAAGTATGGTTCTAATTTTTTATATATTTTAAATTTCCCAATGAAAAAAAAAAGACGCAGTCTAATTTATTTTATGGAATTATTTGTAGAGACTCTTTCAGTATTTGTACACATTTATAAATTACACACAATATATATAATAATATATTATCGATTTCAATTATTAAATATTTTTATGTGCATTATTGTAGAACTAATAGCATATTATACATATTAACATTAACTTAACCTATTTAATTTTGAAACATAAAAAACTTTAATTATCAAGTCTTTATTTATAAATCAATATAAATAATATGAGAAATTCTATAGTATGGATGCTAGTTTAGCTTTTATAGGGGCATTTATATTTTCGGTATGTATAGAAACTATACCGAAAAAAATTTATATGATAATATATATTATAGTTATAGTAAATATCACGTTAGTTATATTCTAAATACTTTCTAATGCGGAAAATTAAATTTCAAAATGTTAGTTGCAATCGTATATAAAAATATGTGTGTAATTGACTGTTTGAATTATATTTTGGGCATTATAAATTATTCAAAATTTTCTGAAAACTTGTGTAATATTTCTATAACTATAATGTACAACGTCATATAACTTTGTACCGGTAAGAGCCCCACTATAAAATTTCACTAAATAATATATAATAAACATTTTGTCTTGTATATTTGACTTTTACATTGAATAAATTATTTTTAACAATGATAATCGGTACTTAGTTAGTAGAGCACTCCTAATGATACTCTTCTCTATATTTCAAATGCATAAACAAAGTCTTACATTTTTATTTTACATCAAATATTTATATTACACCATATATCAGCTTATTTTTTCTTTACATTTTATCTACATCATTTAAATATTATTATTTAATTTATTAAAATTCTAAAAGAGGAGAGAAAAAAACAAAACAAAATAAAATACAATTAATATAGAAAGAGAAAGAGTGGAAAAAATATATATTTTTAACTCAATGAATGAATAGTTAAATCTACATGTAGAATAATATTATTCATTAAGGTAAAAATAATGTTAAATAGTTCAAATTTAGCTCTTTTATTGGAAATTCATTTTTATTATTATTTTTTTATATTTTAAAAAATTAGCTAGTTTACCTCATTTATAGTAAGTGTTGTTAGGACCAACAGCTTTAACTTTAACATCAGTATCATTTATTTTTTTCCAACTTTGTAAGTTGTAACAAATACTTATTTAAGGCTACAACTTAAAAGTGTCTTTCAATTGAGTTGCATGTTAATAAAAATTGTACGCCTCATGATGATTTTTGAAATTATATACTCACGTCTTAATATTTAACACCTCCATTATTTTTAATTTTTTATACTCATAAAAATCTTTGGTTAAAACAATTATGAAATTTTACATAAAACTATTCATAATAAATTAATAACACTGCTAAAATAATAATAGACATAATCAATCTTTGAAGTTGGATATTATATGTGCTAGTGTGGTAGTCAACTATAGAAAGAAAAAAAAAAACAAGTAAATAAACCAAGTACTTGAATGAACTATAATACAAGTGTAAAATTTTATTGTGATTTGCTTTAGCATTAACTTTTGTCTCTTGACAAAATCAATTAATAGGAAGAATTGTCTCTTGACAAAATCAATTAATAGGAAGAACAAGATTTGTGATTGATTAGATGAAGTTAATGGAATTAAACAAGAGTGTGGAAGTTAAAAATTCTTGAGATATTATGAAAACATTTTTTCTTTTGGAAGGTTATAAAAATATAAGAAGTTGGTTGTTTTTTAATTTAAAAATAATAATTTTGAAATATTAGTTTGAGGAGTGATACTGTTTAGGTGTAATTCCTATAATAATCTATTTTCTTTAAAAAAAATGTAAAAATATATTATTTAATTTAATAATTTATTTAAAAAAAATAAAAATCTAACCTAATATATCATTCTTTTACTACCTACCCATTCTTATGTTCAATTAAAAATACAAAGTACTACATAAAATTGATGTGGGACAACATTAAAATAGTAATAATAATTGAATTCATACAAAGTAGAAGTAGGTAACAACTATTAATATCACTAAGTAGTGGGATTGTGGATTCTTCAACTTAGAAAATAGATTGTGTTGTACTTTGAAATTGAAGTTAAAATATTCAGCTCAGGTATCAATCGGCAATTCATTTGAGCCATTTGTATCCCAATTAAACGACAGTACCGAGAATTTATCTAATTTCCAAGTTTTATTTTCTACGTCGCCAAAGATCATCGAAGTTCGGCTTATCATGTTAGCTCGCTAACGATTAATGATAAGGGATATGTGCTTGGAAATCCCTAAAAATTTGGGATTCGTACATTATAAATAGGGGAAAAATTAACTTTTTTGATGTACTGAAACAGTGGAGAAATAATCTTTGTTTGTTCTCTTTGAGAAAAATACTCATCAAACAGATGGTGAATACAATTCATTGAAATAGTGTTACTCCTAAGATTGAGGTAATCCCAAATGATGATAATATAATTTATTGAATTACAAAGGATAACTTGTGATCAGTTACTTAGAATTACTCTCATATATAATATAGTTCAAACCATGGAAGCCAATGCGCAAGAGTGTTGTGGAACTTTAGTCGAATAATTCTTCATTAAATTACAAACAAACACATGAATGTAATTGGAAAAATGATGTTAATGAAGTGCAATATATAAACATCTCTAGTACTATCCGCTATCAATACAAAAAGGCTTTCACTCTAACTACATCTGCTATTCTTATAAAGAGGACAACACACCAATGAAAAAAAAAACAAATAGAGAAAGATTACTTCTTGGATTTAGATTTCAACCTAGCAGAATTTGCTTCAGCAGCAGCTTTAGCAAGGGTTGAAGGTTTAACTGCACTCTTTGGATTAATAGCCTTTCTTATCTTAAACACAGCCCAAGCAGTCCCTATAGCATACCCAGCTGCATCAAGTCCTTCATTTGTGACCTTCCCTGCTTGTTCTCCATACCTGCAAAATCAGAGAATTACTCAACACAACTAGTAAAAACTAAACCATACCATACCAAACCATCCTTGAATAAGATCAAAGAATTACCTATGGGAAACAAGTCCAGTGGTCACAACTGAAGTGGTGGACATAACATTCCTTCCAGCAACTTCAACTGCATCACAGACCTTGCCTGTTCACACACAATAGATTCATGATTAATATTATAAGCATTGATTTAGTGTATTGAGCTAAGTTTTTAGGCCAAATTACAAAGTAAAACAGTGTTTGAATTTGAGATGAACTACTCACTGAATCCATCCAATGAAGCAAGGACAATTTCTCCAGGCAGTAAGCTGAAAAATTTCTTGCCCACTTTGGAGTTGGCTATTGAACTAGTGAAAAAACCAGATACTTTGACCACCCCAGAAAGAATCCCACTTGCCACTCTCTCTGACCTCTTTGTCAGTTTCTTAACCCTGAAATGTAATCACAATTGAATATTTAAGCAAAACCCAAATACAAATAAAGTAATGGAATAAGATAAGTAAAGCCAAAAAGATCAAACCTTTTCACCCTCCTCATGGCTTCTGGACTAATCTCGCTGTTGGAACAAGGCCCCATGTTTTTCTTCAAATACTGATTCCCCCACTTCATTCGATCCACTGTTACATCTCCACACCACAAAATCCCTCTGATCAGTTGACCCGACCCGGATGCAATCAGCTTCCCGACCCGGCTACTGTAATCCTCAACATTCGGAGCCAAAGTGGTCCAATACGCCGCCGACCTCTCCCTAATCAAATCCTTCTTTTCCTCTTCCGATTCCAACTCATACGGCGTCGTTTCTCTCGCCACAGACCCATCCAAAACCCCAGAACTCCCTTTCCCTTCTTCCACTTTCTGCTTCGAGAAGCAACTGTAAGTCTCCAAAACCTTATCCAATTCCTTCAACAAATCATCTTGACCCTTCGAAGCAATCGTCAACCCATAATTCAACTCATCGAACTGACCTTTTTGACGATCGTAATGATCAGACCCCTCGTCGTCTTCGTTTTCCGGCGTCCCATTAGCCGGAACCCTAAGAGCGAAGAAATAGTGCGAGTCATCGACCTTCACAGCCGCCTCATCTCTAGCCAGCGGCCACTGCACCTCCTCCCCAATACGAGCTAGGACTGCGACGATGTTCTCCCCTTGACGTAGCCCGACTATGGTGAAATCTCCGCAAGCGAGCTCAACGCTGTTTTCCTTTTCGATGAGGTGAACAATGGCGCCTGGTATCTTGACCAGTATTTCTTCGGAAGATTGGGGAATCGGGTTCTGCGAAACGGCTTCGTCCTCAGGGAAGAGATTCTCAGCAAGGTCTTTCATGTCAATAGAAGGATACAGAGTCGAAGAAGAAGGAGCGGGTTTGGAGAAACTAGCAGAAGTAGCTTCTGGGTTCGTGAGAATGACTTCTGGGTATAGAGATTTTTGGTTACCAGAAGGTTTGGAAGCTGACATGACTAGATGTGCAATTTGAATGATGAGATTTTAGAGCTTGATCGAGTATAGAAGAGTAGTGAGAAGGTTTGGGGTTTAGCCAAGTATTTATGATGAAGAAGTTGCAGAAGGCGTAGGAACGAAGGAAGATGAAGAAGATGAAGAAGCCGTGTCGGTTGGAATGGAGACACGTGGCACGCGGGGATGTGGTCGCGTCACAACCGTGGAAATAACTGCTTTACTTTACTATTCCCGCGCTTTCATTGGTATACGACAATGAGTTGCATTACCTTTAAACTATAATTATACACGTCATGACAAAACCAAATCATTAAGTCATTTTCTTATCCCATTTGCTTATATTATTATTGTTATTTCATCATCTTAATTATTTTCTCAAAGAAAAAAGAAATGGTTTGTATAATGAAAAATTAGTTGAGATATTTATAGGATGATATTTTTTTGAAATGTGATAACAACATAAGTAATTGTATGTAGAAAAAGTTTTTTTTTTAAGGATATTTGATTGTTAAATAATAGTATTATATATATATATTTTTTAATCTTCATTTAAAATTCCGAATATCTCGTTAACTTGTGATATGGAATAGGTCACACTTCAAGAAATTAAATAACTTCACAATTTTTTTATTTTTTATTTTTGCAAATCTTACTATGTGATTTTCCCACACTATGAGTTCCCAAAAATAAAATCAATGGTGGGTACCTCCAAAAAAAATATCTCATACTTTACTCTATATTTGGACAGAGTAACAATATGGTAAAAACTTGAAAAGAACTTTCTTAAGTACCATAAAAGTCAGTTATTAATAGCAAAAAAACAAAGAGAAGGATTAGAAAGGATTTATCGCCATTAGTACACGTGTCCCTTTTAAGCTTCGTTTTCCGCCAGCTATTACCGACTATTCTCGAGCCAAAGCCTCTGCCTCTGTTTCACGCCCTATAGGTGCTATTTTCTCCACTCGTCGTTTAGTAAAACATGCGTTTCGGCACTCCTATGTAGACAAACAACTTGTATCATTGTTAGTCACGTGATTCACACATTTTTAACTTGTAAATGGACATTTAATCTGTAAAAAAAAATTGAATCAAAGACTATAAATTATTAATAATGCACATGGAAGAAAAATAATAAATTAGTGGGCAAAATGCCCTCACAACCACTATATCAAAATTAAATATGAGAAATTAGTGGTAATACTCTTTTTTTTTAAATGATTTGGTACTATGACTTATTTTTGATAATTTTTTTGTAAAATGACATATCTAAAAATTTGACTATTATTTAAAAATATTGTCAAAATTATGTTAGAATGCAAAATGACCTAGACTTTAACAAAATATGTCAAGGGACCATTAAATATTTATATGATTTGCATATTCTAAGCATAATAATATACTATACATTAAATATGGTCTTGCGACTTCATTAATAAACCATAAAAAAATTAGTTAACTAAAAAAAATATAAATCATCAAGTGGACATTAATATTGTAGCATAGCACGTCTAATTATTTCAAATTTATTTAAGCATGGATGCATTGGAAATGGTCTCAAATGGCTGATCTCACTCTTGGGCCTTGGATACATGTCCAAAATGAAACAAAGAAATGGGCCTTAACCTTGTGTAAGAAAACTCAAAGTAGGCCAGATGGTGCTTTAAAACAGGCCCAGCATTAACACAACACATTAGACTATTTAAATTTTTAAAAAATATCTTTTATACTTTAGGCGCGATTTTATAATATATTTAAATAATTTTTATATTAATCTTTTAATTATAATTTTTCTAAAATAAGAATATAATCTTGAGTAAGGAAATTATAATTTTTTTAAAATTATATTTTTTTTTTGTATATATTTGATAATTCCTCTATTTTTGTTTGTGTAATTCTCCTCAAAATATATAATATATACAAATATATTAGCTCATCACTTAAACTATCTAAAAAATTCAATTTTTTTTTTCAATTTCTTAATACTTTTCACTTATTCTCATATATATATCATATAGATGATTCTAGAAAGTTATCACCTCCATATAGCTCTCAATTGTATACAAGTATAACATATAGATTTTTTTTTCAATATATAGATTACAAATTTAAATGATATAAAAATATATATACTACAAAATTAAATATATAAATATAAGTAATATGTTAAATATTAATATAAATTTAATTAACTAAAAAAATTATTTGGCAAGTTTGAGTTATATCAATCACCTATATAAGAAAAAAAATATTAATATTTGTATATATTAATAATAAAGTGTTACTAGCTAAATTTGTTTGGGATATATCCTCTAAACAAGACATCTTTTGGGTGAAATTGGTAGATTCCATTTATCTTAAAGGATAGAATTTCTGGGAGTATAAGGTCCAACAGGATGTGAGCTGGTACTGGAAAAAGCTTGCCAATTTGAGATCTGTTTTTTCCTTTAAAAATTTGGAGGAGGCAGCTAAGAACAGTAAGGTCAATATGAGAAAACTCTATACTCGGATGCTTAATAAGGATAGAGTGCATTTTGCTAATGTGGTCTGGTGTACTATAGCTGTGCCTAAGCATAGATTTATGTTGTGGCAAGCTACTCTGGGACACCTTCTCACCCGAGACAAGCTAAGTCACTGCCAGTTGAATTTAGCTTCCTTACTATGTCCGGTCTGTGAAGTGAAGCAGGAATCACATTCCCACCTGTTTTTTGCTTGTCATTTTTCTCAACAAGTTAGAGCTAATGTGGCGGCTTGGCTGGGAGTGGCTATTTGACCGAGTAGATATGAGGAGTGGTTCTCTTGGATGGTTGGAAAGCCTAAAGGCCTGAAGCAAAAGTTGGTTGCTGCTGCACTGGCAGCTGTTGTGTATTTGATTTGGTGGAATCGTAATAAGTGTATTTTTGAATCTTGCTCCATGACTGTAGGGAGTGTAGATCAATTGATCAAGTTTTATTTGAAAACTAGACTAATTAGGCTTCCTAAGCTGAAAGCTAAGAAAAATGACTTAGCATTTGTTGAGCAATTTGTCCAGGTGTAATTTCTGTTGGAGTGCTCAGATTGAGCTTGTTTTGTGTCTAGTTGATTGATTTTCAATATAATCCTATTTTCATTAAAAATAATAATAATAATAATATAATTATTAGAAAATTAGTTATTCACAAATATATGATTTAAAATTAAAAAACAGTAGAATTAAAAAATTAGAAAATAGATAGAGTAATTAGTTATTAACAAATATCTTATTTAAAATTAAAAAATAGTAGAATAAAATAATTAGAAAAAATATATATTAATAATAATATATTTATTAGAAAATTAATTAATTAATCACAAATATATAAAGTGTTTTGGAGTGATTTTAGAGTGTCACATCATGATTAGTGCCAAAAAATACACATTTATTGATTTTAATAGTCAAAATAAATTAAGTTTTAATTAATATTTTCATCAAATTAATATGATTAAATTTATAAATGAAAATATTTAATTTTAATTTAGTTTGTTTTATTTTGTAGGATTTAATTGATATTTTTGGCACTTGGAAAAAGAAAGAAGAAATAAATAAATAAAACTGAAAAAATGATGAAAAGTTGGTATTTTTGCAACTTGAAGCCCAAAACAGGCCCAAAAGAGTCCAGGCCCACCTATATTTTGCTCCACCTCCAGCTGCCAAGTGGCATTCTCATAGCGCGCCACGTGTCCCAGCAACCCACATTTCTCCTCCTGTGTTGACCAGTCAAACCAGCACCTCACTCCCTTTCTTCCCTTCAATTGTTCCTTCCAGCATCCAACGAAACAAAGGCCCATCCGAAGCCCACGCAGGCCCAGCACCTTCAACAGCCAGCTCCTCCAGCAGCAGTCCATCCAAATCTCCAACGTGGCCAAACGAAGGCCCCTTTCCACCGGCCCAACAAAATGCAGGAAGTCCAATCCGAATCAGTCCCAGCCAACGCCTACGTGGCACCTCCCCATTGGCTAGGAATGGGTCAAAACCCACTTCTGCCACAGCCACCTTCAACCTATATTTTGTGAGGAAATTACACTTTATATGGGATTTTTAATAGAGTGTGCAAAAATATGGCTTTTTTTCAAAAAAAGTTAATCTATGGCCTTTTTTAAGAATTTTCACTTTTATGGGTTTATTTTCCCATATTTTTGTATAAAAGTTGGTTTATGCCATAGTTTTACTCTTAATCAAATTTAGAAGGGAGTGTTTGTAATTTGATTATTATTTGTTTAGGTTATTTGGTTTTTATATTGTTTTTATATTACTAATTTTATATGAAATTTTTCTTTGGTTATTTTACAATTTTTTTTTTGGTAATATGAATTGTTTTTAAAATTATTATTTATTTATTATAAACATTTTTTTAAGATTGTATGTTTTTTTTTTCAAATCTTTGGTAGGGTAACCAGTTACTTGATTGATCTTAAAAAAAAAATCATAGAGTTAAGTTAAATAACATGCACCAGGAGGGGTAACCAATTATCCTGAGAAGAGTAATTTTCTGCCATAAGAGAGGTAACCAGTTACTTAAGAGGGGTGACGAGTTACTCATATTAAATATGAAAAGAAACATCAAATTTGAAGGAAAAATGGAAGAACACTTCATTAAAAAATGAAGAAGAAGTAACTATGATTTCAGTAACATAAGTAACTAGTTACCATAAAGAAACCATAAATATACACACACCAGAACGTGAAAGTAACCAGTTACCCTCAGAAATATACACACAAAGAATGTGAAGGTAACCAGTTACCCATTCACGTTGTCATATTTTTATTAGTTTTCTTTCCAAATTTTGGTATTCCTATAAGTGTTGCAGTAATTAATTTGAATTTTTTTTACATATAGTGGAAAACACTATAAAAAATTACAATAATAAAATATAATAAATAAAAAAATAGTAGAATAATTATATAATGTTAAAATATATGTGTGAAAAAATTGAAAAAAAAAGAAATAGAATGAGAAAAGAATAAGTACAAAAATGAAAAAAAAAAAACAAAAGAAATGATGAATGAAAAAAAATAGATGAATAAATAAGAATGAAAAAAAGAAGAAGAAAAATAATGGAAAAATGAAAAGAAAAAAAATATGAATGAAAAAATTGGTAGAAAAAAATGAAAAAAAAAAGCTCATATGTGTGAAAAAAGAAAAAAAAATGAAAAGAAAAAATAATAAATACAAAAATGAAGAAAAAATAGAATGAAAAAAAAAACTGAAAAAATATGGAAAAAAAACAAAATAATACAAATGAAAGAAAAAAAATAGATAAATAAATAAAAATGGAAAAAAGAAGAAGAAGAATGAAAAAATAGAAAGAAAAAAATTGGTAGAAAAAAAAAAGAAAAAGAAAAAAATGGAAGAAAAAACAAGTAAGGAAAAAAAAGAAAAAATAATAAAAAAATGATGGAAAAAAATAAAATAAGTAAAAATAAAATTACCTTCAAAATCCAAGAAAACATAACTATGATAAAAAAATATGACATTTTCATATATTTAGTTAGCTACTAATTGTGTTTCCATACTTTAATTTTTTCTTTAATAAATTTCTCATACAAATTAAGAAAAGTATAACTCCCATATTTTTGCACATTGATGGTATAAAACCCATATTTTTGAAAATTTCTCATATTTTGTGGGTATTGAGTTTTGAAAAATTGTCATTTTGAGCTTTAAAGCTCTTTTTTTTTTTGTGCTTTAGAAAAATGGGCATTTGAACATACACCAAAATAACTAGGTTAATATTTATAATAAAATTTGATTTTTTAAAATCATATTTTATTATTAATATTTCAGATTTATTGTGTAAACCCCAAATTGTTGTTTAATTTCTTTTTAGTCCTTTTCTCCATCTATAAATAGGGACACTTTCTTCACATTTTCTATGTAATTTTTAGGTAGCAAAATTCTACCAAATTTTAGTCTCATTTCTCATATTTTCTCTCTAGAATTTCATGAGAATGTCTAGCATAATAGGCTAACCTTCTTAGAAAGGTTAGGGTGATCATATATGCACTATGACTTTATTTTGTATTTTTGATTCACCATGTGCTTAAAGTTTATATATTTGAGTGATTTATTTTCTTTCATCTTGTTATCTATATTTATGTTTGTTAATAGTATATAGATTTTGTCAAGCACTTTCTATGTATTATTAAATTAGTGAAAATAATATTGATAATATATTCACCATTTTCTCCATCTCATTCATATATATTTACTTTTGCTAAATCTATATAGAATTAGTCATGCTCTTTCTATGTATTTTATAAATAGTAAAAGTAATATTTGTGTTAGGTTTTATGTCCAATTTTTTATTGCATTATTGCCAATGGTATAATATCATTTTTAGATTTCTCATAAGATTTATCTCATCTTTCCATGGTAAACAACAATAATCACTTGAATACATTTTTGTAAAACATATTTGTGCTTCAATGTTAAATTTTCCAAATGAATAGTTGGGATGTGAACTTCTTATTTGTGTAACTTTTGTGAATCAAAGATCCAAATAAATAAGTATGCATATTGGTGACTCTTGATCCTTCCTACTTGTTACCTATTATTACATCACACTTTATTCTATCTTTATTTCTAATATTTAAATCTCCAAAATAACAAAAAAATATCACCTGTTCTATTTTCTTCATATTATTTATCTCTAACATTTATTTATTGATTAACTTTTTTCTTAGTTTAGTTTTCATTTATTTTTTTTTATTTTAATTATTTGTGTTTAGGATTTGTTACATTTTTTTTTCTCTTGCTTTTGTGCTTTTTTTTATGTGGTTGTATGATTAATTCAGTTTTGTTGTTTACTTAGTTAGATTTTCTTCTATCTTTGAAAAAAAAAATTACTATCTTATTTCTTGTGTTTAGATAATTTTTTTTATTTCTAGGTTTGTCTCTTTATTTATTTATTTATTTTTGTTATTAGTTTTTGTTGACGGTGAAATCTCGTCAACGAAATTAGATCGGAAAACTCAAAGGTAAGTCAGGTGATATTCATATAAGAACTTAGGATCAATTTTAAGGACAAGTAAGAACGGATCAACAATGGAGTGAAAAATGTCTATTTCTCAATAGCATCTGCCTACAATGAATTCTCCAACCTCCTTCTCTGTGGAAGTGGGGTTCAATTTATAGTAGGCTCTAATGACCTTGGATACATGGTGGTCCAGGGGACCAAGTAGTACATAGGTACATTGTTTGGAGAGTGGTTTCAGAGGCTGCAGTCTTGCAACTAGTACAGGGACAGGTGCCAAGAGGATGTCTCCACTGCTTGTCCGTACCAATGTCAGAGGAGTAGTGCAGGTGGTAGTGGCGTTGGCTTCCGTACGTGGCCAGGGTGGTGGGAGCACTTCCCCTTTGGTACCTGATTGTACCCCCACTACCTACCCAGTACGGTCCTCTGAATTACGTCCTTGCACTCTCCCTGTCGTACGACTCGCTCCCATACACGTGCTTCGCATTTGGAGGTCTCTCTAGTGCGTTCAAGATATGCCCTTGTTCCAACCTCCTTTCACTTCGCGAAATATAAGTGCACTTGTAGCCTTAAGTACGCTAAGCAGTGGGGTGTTGCACCCCGCTGGTGACACCTTCCTAAGAAAGTAAAGAAGGGCCTCATCAGCGGGGCCCATGCTTGTGTTGGAGTAGGGACACAACTAAGGCGGGGAGCCTCGCAGGTGCTAGGCGCGGGGTGTGCACGGGCGCGAGGCGCACAAGCACGCAGGCGCGAGGCGCTGGGCAGCACTGGCGCGAGGCGCGGGGGAGCGAGGCCTCACGGGCGCATGGACGCGAGGCCCTGGTAGCACGGGCACGCGGGGGCGCGAGACCGAACGGGCGCATGGGCACGAGGCGCTGACAGCACGGGCGCAAGGCCGAACGGGTGCGCGGGTGCGAGGCGCGAGGTGCGCGGGGCCTGGCCTCGCAAAGGATCGCCCATGTGAGGTGGCTTGGGGCGTCTAGGGGATCCACGAGGTGCTTGCCTCTTCCTGGCATAGACCCATGCACGCGAAGTGGTGGTGCGGTGGCCTCACAAGGAGGCGGTGTCCCGAGGGCCTCGCACGGTACCTGTATGTACTAAGGCGTCTCTGGGATCGCAGTACGTATTCCAGGCCTGTCACAGACGTGGACATTTGAGAATCCACAACTTTCATATTTTCCCTTGGTGGAATTTTAGCATCCACACTTGCCCCCCAGTCTAGGAGAGGACCTTTAGGTGCTCTGGTAGACTCTTCTCTTTGATTCTTATAAATAGGTCTCCATGCCAGGCCTATATCGTGGCTCAGCGATTTGCCGACTCGGCAAATAACCTTTCCATGTCGAACGCTGAGAGGGACCGTCTTGCAGTTCGGGTCCAGGAGCTTGAGGGGGAGCTTGCTGAAACCAGGTCTATGCTAGAAAGGGCCTTGGCAAAAATTTCTGTCTCCTCGGAAAAGAAGAAGAGGGAATTTTCCAAGGCCGCGATTTTGCGGGAATGGGCCACCAGCTTAGCGGCCGAACTCTAGGGTGCCGAGCTCAGGGTCCTCAGAGTGCCCTGCAAGGCTAGGCGGCCCTTTGGGACCTATGTTCGGATGCGTGCGTCTATGCATGCGGGACACGGGAAATCGCGCGAGGCTGCACCCCGTGCGATCACTTGGAGGCAGGACGCGATGTCTCGTGTAGACACAACGCGCGTAGGAGGCTAGCATGAGCCTCGCGTAGCGAGGGTGGCTCTCTTGGATGGAATTCACAAAGGAAGAAGTCCTACATTCACAGCTCCGGTGCCCACGACATCTCTCAGCGTCAAGACAAGTAGGGCTTCGCTATGGGAGGTCCTCGTGCACCTGTCCTCTCGTGATGCGTAGCTTGGCCTCTTAGCCTAGCACGGCCACACTTCACGACTCATAAGGTTATGCTTCCCTTGGGACAATCTCCCGGTTTCGCAAGACTTACAGGTCTGAGCCCGATAATGTGACTAAGTGACCCTTAGTCTTGTATTCTAACCATGTACTGGAGAGATTTTTGTTTTCTCTTTATGGTGGATTTTTGGTATCCCCACTTGCCCCCCAGTCTGTAGGGAGGCCTTAAGGCTTTCTTGTATACTCCTTTTTTTTTTTTTTGTATTTATCTTGCTCGTGGTCCTTTGGAACCCACACGAAAGAGGGTTCGATAGGTCTCTCTTTGGTACACCTTTACCGTATCTATAAGGATATATTGACCCCTTGGGTTCTAGTTATTCTTTTATATATTGTTGCGCGCGTTTATTATTTCTTGCGAGAAGCGTCCTTCTCGTCATTAGGCATAGTACTATTTTTGCAAGCGTCTTCTTTGAGACCCTTTTTGCAAGCGTCTTCTTTGAGACCCTTTTCGGAAGCGTCTACTTTGAGACCCTTTTTGATAGCATCTACTTTGGAGACCCTTTTTTGTGGCGTCTACTTTTGAGACCCTTTTTGGTGGCGTCTACTTTTGAGACCCTTTTTGCAAGCGTCTACTTTGGAGACCCTTTTTGCAGGCATCTACTTTTGAGACCTCTTTTGCAAGCGTCTACTTTTGAGACCCTTTTTGCAATTTTTGAGGTGACCTCCCCCCGAGTCGGGACTTTCATGGCTAGAGGGTCTTCGTTCAATCTCAAACTCGTTCAGTAGCCCCTCTAGCGCGACGCCCCCTTCTATATGGAATCCCCAGATATGTTAGTAGTAGGGCAACTGGAGGAAGGTTTGCTTTCTTCCGCATAGAAGTTCTTATGGCCCTCTTCCACACGTATGTACTTCTGTGCTCTTTCGAAGAAGTCATCCAAATTTGTAACTTCTCTTTTGAGCATGCTCCCCCACAACTCGCTTCCTGGACGAACTCCAGCTGTAATAGCCATCTTGTTCTCCGCTTTGGTTAAACCTCCCACCTTTGTTGCTTCTATACTGAACCTATGGATGTAGTCCTTTAGACTTTCATTCTCGCCTTGTTTTACGTTAGCAAGGCTGGTAGTTGGCATGACGTAATCACACGCTGCATGGTGTTGCTGAAGAAATTCATCAGAGAATTGTTGCCATGACTCAATTGTCCCTGGCCTTAACCTCTTGAACCACTTATACGCCACTCCTTTAAGCGTAACGACGAAGCAATGACACTTTGCCCTGTTTTTGACCCCTCTTAACCTCATCAAGTTATTGAATGATATTTTGGGTCAGTAGTACCCTTGTACGGAGTCATGCGAGGCTCTCTGAAGACAGTGGGCATTCGTTCAGCCTGAATCTCCCTTGTGAAGGGTGAATCACGGTCGAATTCTTCGTCATCCATGTGCCCCCCAAGTGCAGTGGTGATCTTGCCTCAAGGGCTTCGCATTTTGGTGTCTAGTCCCCTCCCTTTTTTGCATAAGGAGTTTTGCGAGTTCTCGGGCTGATCCCTTGCCTTGGTTGTGTCCCTTGGGGGAACCGCGGGGGGTACGTCTCTTACTTCTGACCTCTCTCCATGGATCTCTTTTCTTAGGCCAGGGGTGCTTCTTTTGAGGGGACTTCGGCCTCATTCTTACGACCATCACCTTCCCTCCGCCTTTGCTCCTGGGGACATTTCGTTGGCCTAGGTCCCCCTTGGTACTTTGTTTGGGGGGTTTTACTGGTGGAAAGTTGGGTTCCCCCATCATCTACGCGGACAGTGCTTTCCCCTTTTTCATGCTCCTTCCTTCTTCCCTTTACGCTTAGGGAGGGGTATGCTTGACTTCCCTTGCAGTAGGTCGTTTAAAACCACCTGCATGTTCTCTATCATGGTTTCCAGCCTTCGAGTCTTTTTATGCAACTCTTGAATCTCGTCCTTGTAGAAGCACGTCCTCGAGCTGGAACCTACCGAGCGTACCCCGGGACCCTCGCCTGGCCAGTGCGTCGAGGGATTGGGGTCCTGGTGGCCTGAGCGTGGGGTCAACCGGGGCCGGTTAGTGGATACACTAGTGGCTCTGAATGACCTCCGTCGGGCTGGATAGCTGGGGACGATGCTTCCCTCTCCTCCCCTGGGGGAAGAGGTTCTTCCGGTCCACCTCCATGCTCGGGCGGAGGGGGGTCTTTCTTGGAAGCCCTCCGCTCTACTTCGTCTCGGCGAACCTCAACCTCTTGTATTTGTCGTAGGCGTTTTGAATGTCTTAACATCTTTCTTTGTTGGAAGAACACTGGCTTGATGCTTGTTCTTCCCACAGACGACGCCAAACTGTTGACGGTGAAATCTCGTCAACGAAATTAGATCGGAAAACTCAAAGGTAAGTCAGGTGATATTCATATAAGAACTTAGGATCAATTTTAAGGACAAGTAAGAACGGATCTACGATGGAGTGAAAAATGTCTATTTCTCAATAGCATCTGCCTACAATGAATTCTCCAACCTCCTTCTCTGTGGAAGTGGGGTTCATTTTATAGTAGGCTCTAATGGCCTTGGATACATGGTGGTCCAGGGGACCAGGTAGTACAAAGGTACATTGTCTGGAGAGTGGTTTCAGAGGCTGTAGTCTTGCAACCAGTACAGGGACAGGTGCCAGGAGGAAGTCTCCACTTCTTGTCCGTACCAATGTCAGAGGAGTAGTGCAGTTGGTAGTGGCGTCAGCTTCCGTACGTGGCCAGGGTGGTGGGAGCACTTCCCCTTTGGTACCTGATCGTACCCCCACTACCTACCCAGTACGGTCCTCTGAATTACGTCCTTGCACTCTCCCTATCGTATGACTCGCTCCCATACACGTGCTTCACATTTGGAGGTCTCTCTAGTGCGTTCAAGATATGCCCTTGTTCCAACCTCCTTTCACTTTGCGAAATATAAGTGCACTTGTAGCCTTAAGTACGCTAAGCAGTGGGGTGTTGCACCCCGCTGGTGACACCTTCCTAAGAAAGTAAATAAGGGCCTCATCAACGGGGCCCATGCTTATGATGGAGTAGGGACACAACTAAGGCGGGGAGAGGCCTTACGGATGGCCTCGCGGAAGGACCTCACTAAAGGCCTCGCGGGCGCACGGGCGCGGGGTGCGCACGGGCGCGAGGCGCACAGGCACGCGGGCGCGAGGCGCTGGGCAGCACTGGCGCGAGGCGTGGGGGCGGGAGGCCGAACAGGCGCATGGGCGCGAGGCGCTGGCAGCACGGGCGCGAGGCCGAACGGGTGCGCGGGTGCGAGGCGCGGGGTGTGCGAGGCCTGTCCTCGCAAAGGGCCGCCCATGTGAGGTGCCTTGGGGCGTCTAGGGGATCCACGAGGTGCTTGCCTCTTCTTGGCATAGACCCATGCATGTGAAGTGGTGGTGCGGCGGCCTCGCAAGGAGGCGGTGTCCCGAGGGCCTCGCGGAGGCGTATGCACATGAGGGCCTCGCACGGACCTGTATGTACTAAGGCGTCTCTGGGTTCGCAGTACGTATTCCAGGCCTGTCACAGACGTGGACATTTGAGAATCCACAACTTTCATATTTTCCCTTGGTGGAATTTTAGCATCCACAGTTTTTATTTTTTATTTTTTAGGTTTTAAATCTTTAAAAAAAAAAAATACAAAAAAAGAAAAATAATAAAAACAAAGCTTGTTTTGTCAACATAAGCAATTTTTGCTTAAAGGCCAATTTGAGTAAAGTCCCATCCATGCTTACTTAGTAACTTCGGGGAGTTCTAGTAAGTATTGGTTGTAAGAGGACCGTTTTTATGAATTGTGACCCCTCCACAATTATCTAGCAACCTCAGGGATTTCTTGATAAAGTGTGGGTTTTAAGTGGGACCGTTTTAAAAACTTCAAATCGACCTGAAAACAAGTAAATCAAAAAAATCAAAAAAATCACAAAAGCAAAATAAAAAAATAAATGAATGAAGAAGAAAAGAAACGTTTCGAGATGTATTTTCCAATGTATTATTCTTCATTCGAAAACAATCGTAATTCTAGTGCTACTGAGGGTACTAGCCGTTTTAGGAGTGCATGCAAACTTAGTGTAAGAGAATACTGAGAACTTGAGGTTTTAGAAACTAAGTTTGAAAGAGAAAATTACGAGGTTCCCGAGGTAGATTACGATGAATGTTATTGTGAGTTTGAAAGAGTCAACCATAGGAATTATAATTCTAGTTGGACCAACCCCGTAGATTTTAGTTGGAAGCCTGAGTACAACTACCATGCACCGCCTCACATGAATTTTGAGCAAAATTTTCCTAACTTCCCACATGAATCTCCATATGATGTATGCACTAATATAAATTCCTTAGAGGACACTTTACACACATTTATAGAGGAGCAAAGAGAATTCAATAGACAATTTGTGGAAGATTTTAGGGAAACTATTACTCAACTTTCAGAATTGACCAACGCTATTCTTTCACATAATTTAAGTCAATTCCCGTCCCAACCTGAGGCTATAACACCATCCCCTACTCCTAGTTCAAAACCCGATGAGGATGATGTTATTACCATTTGGAGTAATACTCTTTCCAATACCGAAATTCTTCCAACCACTCCAAAGAAAAATGGAAGCTATCATACTGATGTGATAAACTTAATCGTTGAGGAAATCATAAACATATTTGCAATGAAACTTTCACCCAATTTCCTTCACGATTTTGCACCCAAACATTTTCTTTATCCTAAAAATGTTACTAACGCTTCCATTTTTGAGACGCAGGATAAAAGAAAATTCATTTTTGATACAGGATAGTATGCAAATTTGCAGTTGGTAGACTTACCTGAGAGCGATGCTTTTGTCTACCAAAGACTGATCAGGTTTTATCTTTATTTTTAGTGTGTTTTATTTTAATTTGTGTCTTTATTTTGCGAATTTTACTTTTTGGGGTTTTGGTGATCCTATTCCCTTTTTCTTGCACAATGCGCTTAACGTTAGACATCGAGGACAATGTCTCATTTAAAGTTGGGGGTAGTATGCATATTCATACGTTGAAATATATTTTGATTACCATTTTGAAATTTTGAGTTAAATTTTTGCAAAATTCATGACAACAAAATCTTGGGGAGATAGTTTTTGTTATTTTTACTATTAGGAAGCAATTTTTTAGAGTAATTTCATGCACAACCAAACATTGGAAAAAAAAATGACGCACATTCAATTGAGAAAAATCATAAAGTTTAAAGCTTTTAATTTTTGTGAGAAGTGAGAATGAGAAAACAACTTTGAAAACTTCTATTGATCATTTGAGTTGGTAAAATTAATTTTTGGGATTTAAAACATGACTATTACTAGAGGGATGTATTTTTGTTTTAAAGAGCCTTTGTTGTATTTTAATTTTCCTTTTAATTTCTTTGTATTTTTATGTTGTCTCTTGTAAAAAAAAATTATAAAAAAAAAAGAAGAAAAAGAAGAATTATATGGAAAAAAAATGAATGAAAAAAAGGGAAGAAAAAGAAAAGAACAAGAGCAACATTTTTTTTCATCTTCATCTTTTGTAGTTTTGTCAAATAAAAAAAATCAACATTACTACATTTGTTTTCAATTTATGTCATCAAAAACAAAAACAAAAGAAAAAAGTTTGTGTATTTTATTTTTTGTTTTGTTCTTTATTTTGGCTCGTAATATCATTTTGTAAAATCCCAAAGGTTCTTATGTCATTTAGGTTCCAATTAATTGATTAACCTATCTTTCGATCAATATTCGTTAACATTGTTTGTCCTAAAACAATAACATCAATTTTTTAGTGTTAATTGATAAATTTTCAACTCCAAGAGTGTCAACCATCTCCCATAAAAATACTTTCAATACCTTTGTGAGAATTTGGAGTTGAGACTTTATTCTTTGGTGATTTTTTAATATTATTTGTGTTGTAAATTTTGGAAAGAACGATATGGTTTGGTGCACACACACAAAGCTCTTGAATTATAACTTTGATAGTTTTAAATAGCATTTCCTAAATTCTCACTAAAAATTTTGTTAAATGATTTTGCATAATTTAGTTCACTAATTCATCTTGGTAATAATTTTTATCCGCTTGAATTGCTAGGGACTAGCAATAAGCTAGTTCGGGGTCGTGATTAGTGCCCAAAAATACACATTTATTGATTTTAATAGTCAAAATAAATTAAGTTTTAATTAATATTTTCATCAAATTAATATGATTAAATTTATAAATGAAAATATTTAATTTTAATTTAGTTTGTTTTATTTTGTAGGATTTAATTGATATTTTTGGCACTTGGAAAAAGAAAGAAGAAATAAATAAATAAAACTGAAAAAATGATGAAAAGTTGGTATTTTTGCAACTTGAAGCCCAAAACAGGCCCAAAAGAGTCCAGGCCCACCTATATTTTGCTCCACCTCCAGCTGCCAAGTGGCATTCTCATAGCGCGCCACGTGTCCCAGCAACCCACATTTCTCCTCCTGTGTTGACCAGTCAAACCAGCACCTCACTCCCTTTCTTCCCTTCAATTGTTCCTTCCAGCATCCAACGAACAAAGGCCCATCCGAAGCCCACGCAGGCCCAGCACCTTCAACAGCCAGCTCCTCCAGCAGCAGTCCATCCAAATCTCCAACGTGGCCAAACGAAGGCCCCTTTCCAGCTGCCCAAAGAGACCCAGCGGCCCAACAAAATGCAGCAAGCCCAATACGAATCAGTCCCAGCCAACACCTACGTGGCACCTCCCCATTGGCTAGGAATGGGTCAAAACTCACTTCTGCCACAACCACCTTCAACCCATATTTTGTGAGTATTGAGCTTTGCAAAATTGCCATTTTGAGCTTTAAAGTTCATCTTTTTTGGTGCTTTAGAAAAATGGGCATTGGACCATACACCAAAATAACTAGTTTAATATTTATAATAAGATTTGATTTTTCAAAATCATATTTTATTATTAATATTTCAGATTTATTGTGTAAACCCCAAATTGTTGTTTAATTTTGTTGACGCCGTTTTTCGTCAAACAGTGAAAGAAGAGCACAAAAACAATAATAGATAATGGCCAAATACAATAAAACAAATCAAACACACGATTTTTACGTGGTTCAGCAGTGAAATCTGCCTAGTCCACGAGTCTCTGTTATTAAACTCAAGATTATCTCTGAAAATTCTTAAGCATGAATTCTTCAGAGTTTTCTCTCAAGGATCAGAATTTTCGGTCCTTTACAATGGCGCATGGCTTCTCTATTTATAGAGAAGGATGCAGAATACTATCCCACATATTTTGGGTAGTTACTCTTTTTGTGAATAAAATAAATGGCCTTAAATGCCTATAATCAGATATAAAAGGAAACGTCCCTGAAGACCAGGAAACACATAACTGATCAAATAATATCCCACGATTCTAGGGGATTTACATTAATAAATGAGGATTACATCTCATATTTATAATACTTGTAGATATTCAATGTAGTTACTGCGTATCTCTAAGGCTTTAGTCTCCCAGGTTTCCTGTCACCTTTCGAGCTGGAGACATCTTCCGAGGTCACCCAATCTGTTCGAGATTGTATGCGCGTCGAGCTCGGGAACCCTGATCCGAAGTTGTCTCCGAAGATGGATGTGTTCCCGGGGCTATCTTTCGAGATCATGAACTCTTCGAGGTCACCATACTCGAGATCGTCCATATCCTGCAGGCTCGGCATATGATCCTGGAGCTTGCTTCCAACCTTATGAGTCCACTTATTCGCGAATCCAACTTTCGAGGTCATAATTAACATGGCTCGAAATCTGGGTATAACATTTTGCCCCCTCAAAAGTATTTGTTCGAATCCTAAGAGAAGGAAACTTTTGAACTACTTTTCTTGAGAACTGTACCATCACACCTTTGAAAAATGGACACGCGTCAGCTGGGTATTGCTCACTTTTGGTACTTGAGTGCCT
Organism: Humulus lupulus; assembly: GCF_963169125.1. NCBI lineage: Eukaryota > Viridiplantae > Streptophyta > Magnoliopsida > Rosales > Cannabaceae > Humulus > Humulus lupulus. The sequence continues at coordinate 19,404,384 of NC_084793.1, forward strand.
TGGAAACACGCCCACGATCGTCCGTCTGACAACTTTTCGGCGCCTTCTTGTCATTGATCCCCATCCGTTCGATCTAGTAAGGATTTCACTCGACGCTCCTGATTAATTCCTTTTCCCCACTTATATATACAAGACCCCACTCTTCATCTTCTTCTTCACTTTTACATCCATTCGCCATAAGCAAAAAAGAAAAACAAACTCAAAGACCTCTTTGCAAAATTCCTATTCTGTGCATGTTTTCTCGACCAAAGAAGCAATGGAATCCTGGTCTGTTCGAGTCAGTGAGCTCTTTCCTGCAACCTCTTCTTCGATCGACGATCTCTCTGCAATCGCCATTACTGTGTAAGTATGCCATTTTTTTATTTAAACTGTTCTTGCTGTGCATCTGTTTATACTGGTTTGCATCCACGATAGGAAGTTTTAACACGATAGACTTTCATGCCTTTTAGACCTTCATTCTGGATTTTCGTCTCTGGTTTATACCCAGTTTTGATGTTTGAATGTGGTTCCCATTTTATGGGTTTTGAAATTTTTAGGCAACGTTTCTTGTGCACTAAGCTTTCGGATAAAAACGTGGGTCTTGATAAATGCACGAAACCCAAAGACGCCTTTCCTGGTTAACCGCCACTCTTCTTTCCCTTGAATTTCAGGATTTTCAAAAAATCATCCACGCTCCTTTTCTTTTTCGTGGAATACACGCCCCTGACTCTTCAATAAGGATCTTAGTATTTAGTGTCTCGTTCCTAAATTTCCGAGCTCACTCCATCGAGCTCGTAATTCTTGCATGCATGGTCCTCACCATATTTTCTTTCTCGCTAGATGTCACAGAATCTGGAAAGACGGTGGGGGTCATTGCTGGCAATCCCTTACGAGCCAAAATCTCCCAGCCCAGAATCGCTCTTCGCCCGGAACCAACGCCGGATAAGAGAGTACGAGTTTGAACGCGAGCAGGAAGACATTCGAGCCAACTATCGCCGCCAGATAGACGAGGTCATTGAAAAGAAGAGAAGAGTTCTTCGGGAGGCCCTCTATCCGGAGCTCAATTCAGGACCTAGGCCAATCCCCCTCGACCCTGCGCTAAGAGTTACTGTTGCATATCGTCCAGGGGAACTCCAGTTTTCCTTAATGGGGGAACCTTCCTCCTCACAGCGGAGGAGAGAAATGTTCGAGGTCGAGCTCTACTGGAGCATGGTTACCACAACCAGCCAAATATCTGAAATACTGGCCTTCCATGGCCTTCATTTGTCAGGCACCTTGAAGTGTCGAGCTCCGAATGGTCAAGAACGGAGCTGTTTCGCCCCTGGCGGCCGCGATGCCACAGTGAAATATGCGGCATGGAGCCAAGAACATATGAGGGCAGGAGCACTGCTGCCCTTGAAGTCTTTTTTCAAAGACTTTACTGATTTCGTTGGGTTGGCTCCGTTCCAACTCAACACTAATTTGTACAGGGTGCTGTCTGCCCTGAGGTCCTTATTCCACCTCAAGAGATTTTATATCTCTTTTGTTTGAAAAGTAACCCCTCCCGAGCTCGGGGAGGGGATGTTTTTTACTATCTCTCGAGCTATCCCAAAGGGACGAAGGTTTTTGGGGATCGCCCCAATCACCCGCCTGATTTCAAGAGGGCCTTCTTCTGGACAGATGGTCTGTCCCCGTCTCGACATTACTCGTTCAGGCGGATTCGTAAGTATTCTCGTTACTTTTATTCCTGAGCTCGAGACTTTAGTTCTTAAATCCACATTTAGTTGAAATGTGTTTCGTTTTTCAGCTAACTTTCAACGTCCCACCCCTAATGAAGCGATGAAGAGGCACAGAGAGGCCTTACTCCAACTCCCTTATGGTAGGAGGTCTCTCTCGTACCTATTACATGAGGGTAAGCTCTGAGCTTGCGGGCTGTTAGGAGAGGGCCAATCAACCTCTGACTGGTCCAGCAAAAAATATGAACGCTGGGAGGAGGTGCCACTGCCCACAGGCGCCCTTCCTCCGAGGAGAGAAAGGAGGCCATCACTCCCAGTTCGTCTGAGGAGTCCGCGGTCCGGGAATGAGGCCAATGATGAAGCCTCGAGCTCGGACTCAGATGAAGGTAAAGTCCTCCCTACCTCGAGGATGTGGTCCCCCACACTACTAGAACACAGGCCCAATAGGTTAGTCTCGTGCCCATAGGATAGATACCACTTCTACATATGGAGTTGGGTAGATGACTGTGTCCATAGGTTCGATAGTGGGCTCGGGAAATACGATACCATGTACACCACGGACGAGGTGTGGAATGGGATAGCTGTGCAGTACGGGACCAATGATTATAGGGACCTCTCGAGGTTATCACCTACTTATAGGGAAGGCACTCCCCCCGCCTCCTCTGAAGACGGGGGAATTTCATGGTCCCCAAGCTCGAGCTCGGGGGAGAGTTTCAGTTAGGTTTCTTCTATCATCACTCTATATGTCTGATACCAAAATTACTTGATGTACACTTCTCTTTTCCTGACTCACTGTGTTGTGACTTGTGCAGGCGAGATGGACTCCGACCTTGACACCCTTATCGACAATGCAGGCGCCAAGAGGAGTAAACGCCCTAGGGCGGGGTCACTGAAGACCGGTCAGCCGGGCAAAGGCTCCAAGAGATCCAAGAAGATACCTCCCCATGCCCCGCCGGTTTCAAGCTCTATTGCTGCGTCGACTGTCCAGGCCAGCGCCTCCACGACAATGCCATCCTCGCAGGCCGTTGTCTCCGCGGTTGCACCGACTTCGCTGGTTGGTGCCCCTGCCATTGTTGAGTCCCAACCTCCTGTGGTGGGCGAAACGTCTTCTGCTTAACTTTCCATAAGGCCTTCTGCTTCTCGAGTTCAGAAGCTAACAATCTCCACCCATATGGACTCGTATGTGGTGGACAATGCTGCTGGACCTCACGGATCTACGCTGATCTCGGATGTCATGTCCCGGATCGGCCAGAGCTATGGCAGTTTCGAAGCTCCCCAGTGGCAGTGCCTAACTGGCACCCGAGACCGCACTGTCCTTTACGAGAAGAGTATCGAGCACACTGCTGCGGTAAGTATCCTTCTATATTCCTTTTGCTTACATTCATACTGACTTGAGGCTAATGGTGGTTTCTTCCTTTTTTTAGGCTCTTGCCTTCACTGCCCAGCTCAATTACGAGCTGAACAACGGGATCCATTCGAGCAGGACTCATGCTCAAGAGGCGAAGGACCTCCACCTTAGAGCGAATGACGATCTGAAGGCGGCGAATGCTAAGCTCGAGGCAGTGGTTAAGGAGCGTGAGGACATGGCCAAGGAGCTCGGAAAGCTGAGAGCTGAACTCGAGGAGCAAAATAAAGATAATACCTAGCTTCGGGAGACCAATAAGAAGCTCAAAGAGGACAAGGCCGCCACCTTCGACATCATAGAGGATGCCAAAACCCGCCTTCTTGCCGAGTACAAAGAAAAGAAGGAAAAGGCGGTCGACTCAGCCATGTACCGAATGTGGGCTTATAATGAAGATCTGGACACCAACTTCTTAGGTCCCCACGAGGCGCCGCTTCTTGAACGATGGAATGCTCGGCTCGAGAAGGAAGAGGCTGAACAGCTCGAGAAGGAGAAGGCTACTCCGGACACCGTTTTGGAGGGAGCTCAGGAAGATAGTCATGCTATTCGTCCTGGGGGGTCCGGTGCCACCGACGCTGAGAAGGCCAAGGAGACTCCTCTTCCTTGAATCTGACCTCGGGGAGATCAGTTATCGGGGCTGCGTCTCCTTATTTCTGTAATTATTTTAATATATGCCCACGGGGCTGATACAATTTCTTTTACCATTCTTTTATATGCTTTACATTTCTTGGCTCGAAATATTTTGCATATTTTTATATTGATGAACCGGTTATGTTTATTTAATTCATACAAACATAGTTTGGATTTAGGCTCGAAATTCGATGCATCCATGCATAGTCTATTCGAGTTATCCGCTTCCGACCTCGTTACTTATCAAGGTCGGATATTACTTTAACCATGAACTCAAGAGTACTTATATGGTATGTAATGTGAATGATCAGGTTATATCTTTTTTTTTTTGTTTAGTCACTTTTCCTCATCCTCATTTTTGTTCCGATGTTAAGAGTTTGAAACTATTTTTCTCTTAAGATATTCCAGCCTCGATCTCGACTTGTCTCGTGATAGGTTTAGGCTCCTACTTATTATCGATCAATTTTTTGGCTGGTTCCAGACCTGTTAAGTTTGCACATCTGGTTAACTCCAAACGTTTTAGGTTTTTGGTAGTTCGGTTTTGTCCGAACTATCTAAGATCGCGTATTTGGTTATATCCAAACACTTCATATATTTTGATAACTCAGTTATCTAGGCTCGCGTACTTGGTTATCTCCAAATACTTTTTATCTTTTTGGTAAGTCGGTTATGTCCGAACTATCTAAGCTCGCGTACTTGGTTTTCACCAAATACTTCATGTATATATATATTTTTTTTTATTTTTTAATCTGATGATATATATACCAATGATGCCCCCTTAATATCCTATGATTGTGACCATAGGTTATTAAGTTAAGAGAGATTGCAAAAATAAAAAGAAATTACATATGGAACAAAATAGACATTTTATTTGATGAAATTCAAAAACAAACAAACAAACTAGTATAGATAGAAAGCCATGGTTACAGGCAACACTTCCTACACTATTGATAGTAAGGTCTAAGGTGTTCGCCATTCCATGCTCGCGGTATTGGGCTCCCATCCAATCTCGCAAGTTTGTACACACCAGGTCGGATGACTGACTCTATCTGGTATGGTCCTTCCCAGTTCGGCCCGAGCACTCCAGCTGCTGGATCTCGGGTTGCCAAGAATACGCGTCTTAATACCAGATCTCCCATTCCGAACTTTCGATCTCGAACCCTCTTATTGAAATATCGTGTAGTTCGTTGCTGGTAAGCAGCATTTCTCAGCTGAGCCTCTTCTCTTTTTTCATCAATCAAGTCTAGAGTTTCTTCGAGCTGAGTGTGATTGGAACTTTGATCGTAAACCTGAGTTCGAATCGTTGGGATTTCGACCTCAATGGGCAACATTGCCTCGCAGCCGTATGCTAGAGAGAACGGGGTATGCCCTGTTGAGGTCCGAGCTGTGGTTCTATACCCCCAAAGGACTTGAGGTAATTCCTCAGGTCATCGTCCCTTGGCTTCTTCCAACTTTTTCTTCAGAGAACTCTTGAGAGTTTTGTTAACGGCCTCGACCTGACCATTCGCCTGAGGGTGAGCCACAGATGAAAAACTCTTTATTATGCCATTCTTTTTGCAAAAGCTGGCGAACAAGTCGCAATCGAAATGAGTTCCGTTATCGGATACGATTTTTCTCGGTACTCCGTATCGGCATACGATGTTCTTTACCACGAAATCAAGGATCTTTTTCGAAGTTATGGTGGCCAATGGTTCAGCCTCCGTCCATTTCGTGAAGTAATCAACGGCGACTACAGCATACTTCACCCCGCCTTTTCCAGTTGGGAGAGAGCCTATGAGGTCGATGCCCCATACTGCGAAAGGCCATGGGGATGTCAACATGGTTAGTTCGGATGGTGGAGCTCGGGGTATCGTGGCGAATCTCTGGCATTTGTCGCATTTCTTCACATACTCAAAAGAGTCTGTTTTAATGGTTGGCCAGAAATATCCTTGGCGTATGATCTTCTTGGATAGGCTATGCCCCCCGGTGTGGTCTCCACAGAACCCTTCATGAATTTCTTCAATGATCTTCTTTACTTCGGGAGGGGTTACACATCTAAGCAGCGGCATGGAATATCCTCTTCTGTATAGCTTTCCGTCCAAAATGGTGTAACGAGGAAGCTGATTTCGATCTTTTGGAAGAATTCCATTTTCGAGATAGTCAACTATTGGACTCATCCAGGCCGGTTCTGTTTCAATCATGCACACATCTTCCTCGTCTGGCTCAGTAATGCTGGGTGCTGATAGGTGTTCTACGGGTACAACATTCAGCTCTTCATTTTCGGCGGAAGTGGCGAGTCGAGCTAAGGCATCTGCATTTGAGTTTTGTTCTCGGGGAACGTTCAATTGCATAAAATTAGAAATACTCCAATGCGGATTTTGCCTTCTCCAGATAAGCTGCCATTCTTGTGCCATGAGCCTGGTACTCTCCCAAGATTTGATTAACCACGAGCTGGGAGTCGCTATAGCAATGTATAGCTTTGGCTTTGAGCTCTTTTGATATTCGTAGTCCCGCGAGTAGAGCCTCGTACTCAGCTTCATTATTAGATGCTTTAAAGCCAAATCTTAAAGCAGAGTGAAATTTGCTCCCTGCAGGAGTGATCAGGATAACTCCTGCCCCCGCTCCATTTTCATTTGACGAGCCGTCAATGTAAAGTTTCCATAGCTCGTGGGCCGTGGTTATTACCTCGTCGTCGGCTATCCCATTACATTCCACTATAAAGTCCGCCAATGCTTGTGCCTTAATGGTCATTCTTGGATGGTAGGTGATCTCGAACTGTCCGAGCTCAACAACCCATTTTAGGAGTCGACCTGACGCCTCTGGTTTAGACAGGACCTGCCTAAGTGGTTGATCTGTCAGTACATGGATGGGATGTGCCTGAAAATAGGGGCGGAACTTACGAGACGAATGAATTAGACTGAGGGCGAGTTTCTCCATCAATGGATACCTTGACTTTGCCCCCAGTAATCTCTTACTGATGTAATAGACGGGTTTCTGCACCGTCTCTTCCTCTCGAATGAGCACCGCGCTTATCGCGTGTTCTGTGGTCGAGAGGTATAGGTACGATACTTCTCCCGTTTCGGGTTTTGATAGGATGGGTGGTTCAGCGAGGTGTCTTTTTGAGCTCCTGAAAGGCCAGCTCGCACTCCTCTGTCCATTCAAACTTCTTACTTCCTCTCAATAAGTTGAAGAATGGAAGGCCACGATCCGTTGACTTCGAGATGAATCTGCTCAGGGCGGCCATCCTGCCAGTCAAGCTTTGGACATCTTTATGCTTCCGAGGTGAAGGCATATCAATCAAGGCCTTTATTTTGTCGGGATTAGCCTCGATTCCACGAGAGTTGACAATGAAACCCAGAAATTTTTCCGAAGATACCCCAAAAGTGCACTTCTGAGGATTTAGCTTCATGTTGTATTTTCTGAGCACGCCAAAGCACTCTTCGAGGTCATCAACATGGTTCTTGTTAAGTTGAGACTTTACAAGCATGTCATCAACATACACTTCCATGTTGTTCCCTATTTGCTCTGAAAACATCATGTTTACGAGTCGCTGATTTGTAGCTCCAGTGTTCTTGAGCCCAAACGACATAACATTATAACAGTATAGCCCTTTATCTGTGGTGAAGCTCGTATGTTCTTGGTCGGGGGCATGCATGGGAATCTGGTTGTATCCAGAATATGCATCCATGAATGACATCAAGCCATGCCCCGCCGTGGCATCCACGAGCTGATCAATTCTTGGCAGCGGAAAGCAATCTTTTGGACAAGCTTTGTTGAGATCCGAGTAGTCAATATAGGTTCTCCATGTCCCATTGGGCTTTGGGACCAACACTGGATTGGCTACCCAGTCAGGGTAAAAGGCATCCCTAATGAAATGGTTTGCTTTTAACCTGTCAACTTCCTCCTTTAACGCTTTCTTTCTGTCCTCGTCCAGCTGTCTTCGCTTTTGTTGCTTCGGGGGAAAGCTTTTGTCTATGTTTAATGCGTGGCTCGCAACATTCGGGCTTATCCCCACCATGTCTGAGTGTGACCATGCGAAGACATCCTGGTTTTTCTTCAGAAAGCAAATTAATTGCTATTTTGCCTCGTCTCGGAGGTGTTTTCCGACCTTCACCTTCTTCGAGGGATCAGCTTCCTCGAGCTGAATTTCTTCGAGCTTCTCTAAAGGTTCGAGGTCAACTTTCTCCTCAATCCTCGGGTCGATCTCTTCGTCAATTTCTAAGATTGTTCCATCTTTATTTTGTATGATAGTGAGTGTTTGAGCGCTCGTTTGTTTCTTTCCCCTCAAAGAAACGCTATAACATTCCCTTCCTGCCAATTGATCTCCTTTTAATGTCCCGACCCCGCTTGGAGTTTGGAACTTAAGGACCAGGTGCCTCACAGATGAAACTGCCCCCAGCCCGACCAGGGCGGGTCTCCCGAGCAGTACATTGTAGGCAGATGGTAACTCTACTACCACGAACTCCATTATCTTGGTCACCGAGACCGGATAGTCTCCCAAGGTCACAGGGAGTTCAATGGATCCCATACAGGCAGTTCCTTCTCCTGAAAAGCTGTACAAAGTAGTTGCACACGCCTTCAGGTCGCGAAGGGAGAGTCCCATTTTCTCGAGGGTCGCTTTATAAAGAATGTTGACTGAGCTCCCATTATCTATGAGAACTCGGCGGACTCTTTTGTTGGCAAGCTGAAGAGTAATAACCAATGGATCATGATGAGGGAACTGAACATGAGAAGCGTCCTCCTCAGTGAAGGTTATCGGTTGTGTTTCAATCCTTTGGTTTTTCGGTGCCCTAGGTTCGGGTTCATAAGGAGACCCGTCCCCTGTCTTCAGCTCGTTTACATATCTCTTTTGAGCATTTCTGCCCCCTCCTGCGAGATGAGGCCCTCCCGAGATGGTTATCACGTCCTCTCCATCTATCGGCGGGGGCCTGTCTTCTTCCCGAGGTAGGGAGTTATTCTTTTGTGCCGCCGAAGGCGCGGCTACTCTCTGGCTCATAATAGTCTGTCCAGTACTCTGGTTTTTGACATACTGCCGGAAGTAACCTCTCGAGATCAACCCTTCAATCTCGTCCTTCAGCTGTCGACATTCATCAGTTGTGTGTCCGGTGTCTCTGTGGAACCGGCAATACTTACTGGAATCCCTTTTGGATTTTTGATTTCTCATTGGGTCCGGACGCCTGAAGGGGACCTGGTTTTCATTAGCCAGGTATATGTTTTCCCGAGACTCGTTGAGTTCGGTGTGCACTTTATATACGGAGAAATACCTTTCTCCTTTCTTTTTCTTTCCTCCTTCAGCCTCGGGGTTATTTCCCTCGCTCTTTTTCCTCTTGGAGGGATTCTCCGAGGTAGGCTGTGGAGCTGCTGGGTCAGCCGAGGTTGAGGCGGAGTTAATGTTTATCGTTGTAGTTTCGGTCTGCGAGGTCGCCTTGAGTGTTGACCTCGCCTCCTCTACATTGACAAATCTCTGCGCCCGTCTGTTAAACTCGGTTATTGACCTCACCGGTTTCCCTTGCATGTCGTCCCAAAGGGCACTTCCGGGTAAAACACCAGCTCGGATAGCCATCAGGTGCCCACTGTCATCCACATCTCGAGCCCGGGCGACCTCCATATTAAATCTTGTCAGATAGCTTTTCAGTGTTTCGCCTGGCTGTTGTCGGACGTTGGTCAAAGTGGATGCCTCTGGCCTGACTCCCACCATAGCTCGGAACTGCTTCTTGAAGTCTCTGGACAACTGTTCCCATGAAGTTATTGAGTATTTCTTGTACTTTTCGAACCAAGTTTTGGCAGGCCCTGCCAATGATGTTGGAAACAACATGCACCTGAGCTCGTTACCCACGTTACTGGCTCTCATAATAGTGTTGAATGTACTCAGGTGACTACATGGGTCATTTTTTCCTTCAAACGCTGGGACGTGAGGAATCCGGAATCCTTGAGGAAATTGGGTGTTGGAAATATGTGGAGCAAACGGCTCGAGCTCCTCATCAGAGTCCTCATATCGAACATTTCCTCATTCATTCTTTAAAAGCCTAAAGGCTTTTTCGAGCTGATCGATCCTTGCTTGGACTGGGTCAGTAGGAGGTGTTGTCTGGAATTAACTGTCATTGATCGTGATTCCAGGCTCGCGTCTCCGTGAGGGATCTCTACGCTTATTCAAGCGATCCCTCAGGTCCAGATTTTCCTGATCTTCCTTCCCCCTACTCTGATTTAGATGACTTCGCAGGTCATGACGATTCTTGCGACTTCCAGTATTTTTACGACCTCGGTCGTGATTACTGACGGATTTGGTCTCTCCGGACTCGTCACTGGTGAAACTCATTGATCGGTCATTTCGTGATGTATTTTTCCCATGTCGCCTCGTCTCCGCAGTGCGAGACCGAGACGTCTGACTTTTCTCAGAGGGTGCGCCTCTCCGTTCCTGGAATGTCTCCCTGTTTCCTTGTCTTTCCCTCGTACGCCCTTGATCCTGATCTCGAACAGGTTGAGCGTTTCTGCGGGGAGGTGAAGGATATCTTCTGGGAGACGGAGGGAACCGTATAGGCGACGGTGGCTGTCGCCCTTGCCTCGACCTAGAGGGTCCAGAATTTGCCCGAGATGGGTCAGTCGCGTTCGGTGCACTACCAGGAACCTGAGTCCGAGCCTCGGCAGGAGTTCGGTTATTCTCAGTTCCTGCAGGCACTTCCACAGGTGGATTAGGCGGGACCCGAGCTCGGGTACTCCTCTGGGCCTAGGAGGAGCAGATGGCTCTGCTGGCGCCGAAGGTTGAGTCGGCCTCCTTGTGGCAGCATCCTTTCGTGGCCGCCCACGGGGAGGAACATGCACGTCCCTTGGAGGAGGGACTTGGTTTTCGCGCGGAGGCGGGGGCTGAGCCACCTGCGCCTCTGCGGCTATCCTAGTCAGCTCTTCATTCCGTTTGTTGGCCTCTGCCAACAGCTGTTTCAACTGCCGGTTTTCCAGTTCTACAATAGGAACGTAACGCTCTGGATTGTAGTACATGTCCTCATCCCTTGGTGGAGGCGGTGGTCCCCGAGAATCAGAAGACCCACTTCTCTCCTCAGCATCCGGGTTCTCCATTGGTTGTTTTCCAGGACGCCATGGGTAACTTTCATCAGGCGTGTTCTGATTGTTCGTGGCCATGAATCTCTCAGGGATGAATGCTTAAGGCTCTCAATGAAAGCACCAAACTGTTGACGCCGTTTTTCGTCAAACAGTGAAAGAAGAGCACAAAAACAATAATAGATAATGGCCAAATACAATAAAACAAATCAAACACACGATTTTTACGTGGTTCAGCAGTTAAATCTGCCTAGTCCATGAGTCTCTGTTATTAAACTCAAGATTATCTCTGAAAATTCTTAAGCATGAATTCTTCAGAGTTTTCTCTCAAGAATCAGAATTTTCGGTCCTTTACAATGGCGCATGGCTTCTCTATTTATAGAGAAGGATGCAGAATACTATCCCACATATTTTGGGTAGTTACTCTTTTTGTGAATAAAATAAATGGCCTTAAATGCCTATAATCAGATATAAAAGGAAACGTCCCTGAAGACCAGGAAACACATAACTGATCAAATAATATCCCACGATTCTAGGGGATTTACATTAATAAATGAGGATTACATCTCATATTTATAATACTTGTAGATATTCAATGTAGTTACTGCGTATCTCTAAGGCTTTAGTCTACCAGGTTTCCTGTCACCTTTCGAGCTGGACACATCTTCCGAGGTCACCCAATCTGTTCGAGATCGTATGCGCGTCGAGCTCGGGAACCCTGATCCGAAGTGGTCTTCGAAGATGGATGTGTTCCCGGGGCTATCTTTCGAGATCATGAACTCTTCGAGGTCACCATACTCGAGATCGTCCATATCCTGCTGGCTCGGCATATGATCCTGGAGCTTGCTTCCAACCTTATGAGTCCACTTATTCGCGAATCCAACTTTCGAGATCATAATTAACATGGCTCGAAATCTGGGTATAACAAATTTCTTTTTAGTCCTTTTCTCCATCTATAAATAGGGACACTTTCTTCACATTTTCTATGTAATTTTTAGGTAGCAAAACTCTACCAAATTTTAGTCTCATTTATCATATTTTCTCTCTAGAATTTCATGAGAATGTCTAGCATAATAGGCTAACAATTTTAGGAAGGTTAGGATGATCCTATATGCACTATGACTTTATTTGGTATTTTTGATTCACCATGTGCTTAAAGTTTATATATTTGAGTGATTTATTTTCTTTCATCTCTATTCCTTTATCTTGTTATCTATATTTATGTTTGCTAATAGTATATAGATTTTGTCAAGTACTTTCTATGTATTATCAAATTAGTGAAAATAATATAGATAATATATTTATCATATTCTCTAGCTCATTCATATATATTTACTTTGCTAAATCTATATAGAATTAGTCATGCTTTTTTTATGTATTTTATAAATAATAAAAGCAATATTTGTGTTAGGTTTTATGTCCAATTTTTTATTGCATTATTGCCAATGATATAATGTCATTTTAAATTTCTCATAAGATTTATCTCATCTTTCCATGATAAAGAACAATAATCACTTGAATACATTTTTGTAAAACATATTTGTGCTTCAATGTTAAATCTTCCAAATGAATAGGTTGAATGTGAACTTCTCATTTGTGTAACTTTTGTGAATCAAAGATCCAAATAAATAAGTATGCATATTGGTAACTCTTGATCCTTCCTACTTGTTACCTATTATTACATCACACTTTATTCTATCTTTATTTCTAATATTTGAATCTCCAAAATAACAAAAAAATATCACTTGTTCTATTTTCTTCATATTATTTTTCTCTAACATTTATTTATTGATTAACTTTATTTCTTTGCCTCCTTGTGGAATCGACCACCCGATCTATACTACGACTATCGCTAAGTGGAAGTCACGTTTGGGCGTTAAACACATCACTTCCTTGAAGCTCTTATTTATATAAATATATAAAAAAAATACTAATATTTTTACATATTAATAATAATATAATTATTAGAAAATTAATTATTCACAAATATGTGATTTAAAATTAAAAAATAGTAGAATTAAAAAATAGAAAATAAATAGAGTAATTATTTATTAACAAATATCTCATTTAAAATTAAAAAATAGTAGAGTAAAATAATTAGAAAAAATATAATATATATAAATAATAATATAATTATTATAAAATTAGTTATTCACAAATATCTCATTTAAAATTAAAAAAATAGTAGAATAAAAAAATTAGAAAAAATTAGAAAATAAATAGAATGATTTGGAATGATTTTAGAGTATCCCATCACCTCATTGAAACTCTCCTTTATATAAATATATAGGTGTGCAAAAATATGAGAATTATATTTCTCTTAATTTATTTGGAAATTTATTAAAGAAAAAATTAAAATATGAGAAACACAATTAGTAACTAACTAAAATATGAAAATGCCACATTTTTTTATCATAGTTATATTTTCATTGATTTTGAAGGTAATTTTATTTTATTTTTTTTTACAATTTTTTATTTTTTCCCTTCACTTTTTAAATATTTTTTTAGTTATTCTTTTTTTTTCTTTCTTTACTTATTTTTTTTTCCATTTTTCTTTTTTTTTTCTACCAATTTTTTCCTTCATCATTTTTTTCTTTTCATTTTTCTATTCTTCTTCTTCTTCTTATTCATTTATCTATTTTTTTTATTTCATTTGTATTGTTTTGGTTCATATTTTTTCAGTTTTCTTTCTTCTTTTTTTCATTTTTTTCCTTCTATTTTTTCTTTATTTTTGTACTTATTATTTTCTCCTTCAATTTTTTTCCACACATATGAGCTTTTTTTTCTTCTTCCATTTTTTCCATTTTTTTCTACCAATTTTTTCATTCATTTTTTTTTCTTTCTATTTTTCTTCTTCTTCTTCTTCTTTTCATTTTTATTCATTCATCTGTTTTTTTTTCTTTCATCATTTCTTTTGTTTTACTTTTTTTCATATTTTTTTTAGTTTTCTTACCTTCTTTTTTCTTCATTTTTTGTACTTATTCTTTTTTCATTCCATTTTTTCCCTTTTTTTTCACTCATATTTTAACATTACATAATTATTTTTCTATTTTTTTATTTATTATCTCTTATTATTGTTATATTTTTATAGTTTTTTCCATTATATGTAAAAAAAATCAAATAAATTTTTCAGCATTTTCTTTTTACTGTAACCTTATAAGAACACAAAAATTTGGAAAGAAAACTAATAAAAATGTGAAAACGTGAATGGGTAACTAGTTACCCTGATGGGAACATTAAAATATAGAAAAAAAAATTATATGAAGAAGATGGAGAGAGAAAGGAAAGAGGATGAATCTGATTTTTTCTCTCTCTTTAGATATGTGGTAACTAGTTACCTTCACGTTCTTTGTGTGTATATTTTTTGGGGTAACTGGTTACCTTTACGTTCTTTGTGTGTATATTTCTAGGGTTAATTGATTACCTTCACGTTCTGATGTGTGCGCATATTTCTGGGTTCTTTAAGGTAACTGGTTACCTATGTTACTAAAATCATAGTTACTTATTCTTCATTTTTTAATGAAATGGTCTTCCTCTTTTTCCTTCAAATTTGATGTTTCTTTTCATATTTAATATGAGTAATCCGTCACAACTCTTATGATAACTGGCTACTCCTCGTATGGTAGAAAGTTACTCCTTTCAGGATAACTAGTTACCTTTCCTGGTACATATTATTTAACCTAGCTTTAGGATTTTTTTTACATAACTGTCGAAGAACAATAAAGTAACTGGTTACCTGACCCAGGATTTGAAAAAAGAAATGTATAATAATTTTAAACACAATTCATGTTACAAAAAAAAATGAAAAGAAATTTTTTTTGCAAAACAACTAAAGAAAAAATCAATATAAAATTAGTAATATAAAAAACAAATAAATTAAAAAATAATAATAAAATTACAAACATACACTTCCAACTTAATAAAGCTTGATTAAGAGTAAAACTATGACATAAACTAACTTTTATACAAAAATATGAGAAATAAACATATAAAAGTGAAAATTCTTTTAAAAAAAAAACCATAGATTAACTTTAAAAAAAAAGTCATATTTTTGCATACTCTATTAAAAATCACATATAAAATATAATCTCGTCTTGTAGAATTTGTTGGGAGAAGTTTGTGATTCCATTAAAACAGTTAACGAGCTGAAACTGTAATCGACTGTATTATTTACGTTCCAAATTCAGAACATAAACTCTTCCAGATTTGCAAATTATGGAGAGTTGAAGATGTCGAGAAACTGTTCGATGAAACTCCCACAAACCGTTCCTTACACTATCATGCTTCACAGGCCTTCTAAAAATGGGCATTCCCTAAAACCCACGAAAGCTGTTCCCTTATGTGGAAATTGACTTTTATTGGGTCTTAACTCTATCACTATAGTTGGTCTTGTTGTTGGTGATCTAATAGTATTAGTTCATGAACTAAATTTCAAGTGGGGATATAGAGTCTAATATGATTGTGACTGCTTCAATGTTATAGAGAAAAGCAAGTAGACCTATTGTTGCCTTGCTGGATTTATTGATGAACTCTTTGACGAAAAATATTTTTTTGTTCCTTTTGGATATTCGGTCTGCTATCTGATGTAGCATCACGATTGACTCTTAATGGTCTATTCCTTTTGGGGGGAAATTAGTTTCCAAGTCTATCCATGGTTTACTTGTAAACTTTGTTCTTATTTCAGATATAATTAATAACATACTTGGGATAGGTAATTAATCTATTTTGATAGATCTCAGAGCTGCCAATCAGGTCTTTGATATGATGGAATGCTAAGATATTAGAAGCTGATATTCTTTTCTCAAGAACTGTTTCTCATCAATTAACTTGGAATAGTCTAATTTCATATACAGCAAATATTTCAGCCTATCTGCAAAAGGAATATGCCCAGGAGAGGCTTTAAATTCCTGCACTGAAGTAGAACTAGAAGAAAAGTTTTGCCCTTATTCAATAATGCTGCTCGGTTGCTAGACTACTTTAGAGCTCTGCCTCCAACTCCACTTCTATTCTTTCAACTCGGTTTTCGTCATTGTAGACTAGTCCACAACATTCTCATGCCAACATACTCAAATTGTGGTAATGGTTAAACCTTTTTTATATAATTATATTGTCTCTGGGAATGAAATTATTTTATGGCTGTGCAATAGATGGAAATGGAGAAACTACTGTTACTCTCTGCCATTACATGAGGAATAAATTAAATGCTTGTTTAGATGTTGTTTGATGATATTTCATTCAATGGTGGAAGAGGATAAGATAAGGTTGATGAAGATCATTATTGATGTGTAGTTGAGTTGTTTGCCATCAAATTATTGGAGGCTGCGGGTCAAATTTTTTGGAGGGCTTTGCCTTGTGGATGTGAAATTCACTCTAACATTGACTTTGCAGAATAGGTAGCTAGAGCCATGAAGGGTGTTAAAGCAAGAACCATAACAGTTGGGAGGTTTGTATTAAGACAGTTTAATCACCTTATAAGTAAGAGATGCCTAGACTTTAGTGAGAGCTGTGAGACTTAATGCACAATCATGATTTCAATGTTTAAAATACTAGCGTTTTGTTTTTCCTGAGGCGAGACATACACCTGAAGACGCATTGAGGCGTAGGCCTTTAATATTTAATTAAAAAAATATTTTTAGAACACCTAAAGATATAAAGTAAGATGAATGTGTCTTATCTTTAAAGAAACATACCGTAAAATGTATCATAAAACTCAAACATAATTAACTCATAAATTATCTAATTTTTTAAAATAAAGTTAACTTTTGTTTCTAGAACTAGAATCCTAGATTCTACTATCCTAGAACAAACTTTTGGCTAGGCAGAGGAGATGAACGAGAGGGAGAGTAAAGGGAAGATCGATAGAAATGAGAGGAGAAGAGCTGAATGAGTGATTAGGGTTTCTAACTTTATTTGTTCTAAGTTTTATTGGACCTATTTAAATTTAAGTTTTAAGTTTTATTGGGTTTGGGCCTATTTAAGATAAGTTTTGATAAGTTTTTTTTTGTGCCTATTTATATCAATTGTGTTTTAATTTGATTTTTGGCCTTTTTGGGCATAAAAAAGCTCATTACGAAAATACAATCCTGAAGCGTACGCCTCTCTTAATTTCTGTCTCAGCCGCCCCAACTCAGCGCCTCACTTCTGCTTAACAAGGCGCACGCCTTGGTGCGTTTTTTTACGCCTCAAAAACGCATTTTTAAACATTGTAAATATTAAACATGCTAAGAAATTTGTGTTTACCTCAAGTATTGATCTTCTGGCTCTATTTGCTTTTTTTTTTTTGTAACGGCAAAAGAAAAAATTAATAGAGTTAGTGAAATTGATCTTCCAAACTCTATACTCTCTCTTTATATAGTGTATTTATGTAGGAGTCGAAGAGTATGAGTACGGGGACTAATTTTAATATATAGTAGAGGGTATTAATTTTCTTAGTTGGGCATATAATCTATAATTAATTGCTCAATATTGATTTAGCAATAAATGACAAATACTATGTGCTTAATTAATCAACATTAACGGAGCAATATTTGTATATAAATGCTAACCATTTATAAGGATTGGATCCAACAAGAACTTGTTTTAAACATTAGCTTATCCTAATGCTAGCTTTATATTCATCACGTAATACCAAATTTGGGTTATTGCTAAGCAAATGTGTAATTGAACCATTTGTGATTCTGGGCCAAGTTTTGGCATGTATATTGTTTGTTTGTGTTGATATTTTATATTATATACACACAAAAACTTGTTAAAGCATTTGTTATGATTGGTCACCAAATGAGGTTCATACTTAAAGCTAACACAATAAACAAACTGTCTGTTATGAGCGTTAGAATCTTGTACCATTTATGTAAAGCTATATATATCTAGCTCATTATGTAATCGAGGTACCGGTTTAGAGAGAGAATCTTTTTGAGTGAATTATAAGCAAAAGAAAGAATGAGAAGGAGGGTTGTACTGGCATGGTGTGTGTCTGATCACCATTGCCACAAGCGAGATCAACTGTAACTAGAAGCAAAGCTTCTCTGAGTGTGAGTCTGAGTACTCTTGTCCAAATTCTTGTAATTCTCTTCTGATTAGCTCAATAAAGATTCTAAGCCATTGGGGTTGTTCTGGCCGAGGAGTAGGCAGGTGATGTGATTCATCATTCTGTTCGAACCTCGTAATTTTGTGTTTTGTTTTACAAGTTTTGATTCCATCTGTGTAATTTCAATTCATCATTTGGTATTTTAACTTGTCATCTAATCATTGCTTTGTCTTGTTTGACTTCTGTTCTTGACCGAGGTATCATTCACAACAATTGGCATCAAGAGCCAGGTTCGAGGGCTATCAAGAACAGATTCAAGGCTTCAAGAAGATCAAGATTTGATCTGCAATGGCTTCCGCACGTTTTGAAGTTGACAAATTTAATGGAGCAAACGATTTTGGTCTATGGAGGATCAAAATGAAAGCATTCCTTGTGCATCAAGGGATATCAGAAGCAATAGATCGAGAAGAACTCAAAACTCTTGGAGATGACAAAAAGAAACAAAAGGAGATTCAAACGAAGGCACACAATGCCATATTACTGAGCTTAGGAGATGAAGTACTCAGGGAAGTTTCAGATTAGGAAACAGTTGTAGGTTTGTGGGAGAAGTTGGCTTCAATTTACTTGAAAAAGTCCTTAGCCAACAAACTCTATCTGAAAAAGAAACTATACACACTAAGAATGGATGAATCAAAGGATCTAAGAAAGCATCTTGATGAGTTCAACAAAATCATCTTGGATCTCAATAACATAGGGGTCAAGATTGAAGATGAGGACCAAGGTATCCTACTACTGAGTTCTTTACCAAAAAGTTATGAACATTTTGTGGACACAATTCTGTATGGAAAAGAGACTTTGACCATGACTGAGGTCAAAGTTGCTTTGAATTCTAAAGAAATTCAAAAGAAGAATGAAGGAAAGCCAGATGGTTATGGAGAAGTTTTGTTCGTGCGTGGTAGATCAGAAACAAGGGACAATAGAGGTGGATACCACAAGACAAATCACAAAGGTAGTCAGTACAAGGGTTCAAGCAACACTCACAAACCAAGATCGAAATCAAGAACTGGTAAACAGCGCTATTATTGTAAGAAAGAAGGACACTACAGGGATGAATGTAGAGCACTTAAGGCCAAGTTACTCAGAGACAAAGGGAAAGAAAAAGGTGATGCTAGTGTTGCCTCACATGGTTATGATTCTGCAGATGTACTAGTGGTTTCCAGTCAAGAATCAGGTGACTCTTGGATACTTGACTCAGGGTGCTCATTCCATATGACACCAAGGAAGGAGTTGTTTAGTAGTTTCAAGAAAATGGATGGTGGTGCAGTTCTACTAGGTGACAATAAAGCCTGCAAGGTCGATGGCATTGGAACTATAATGATCAAAATGCATGATGATCAAATTAGAATCATCCAAGATGTCAGGTATGTTCCTGAACTAAAAAGAAATTTACTTTCACTTGCGGAACTTGCTGAAAAGGGTTGTGCCATTAAGATTGACAGTTCACTAAAAGTTCTAAAAGGGTCTCTAGTTGTTATGAAGGGTGAACTGGGAAATGGTATTTACCATCTGAAAGGTAAAACCATTGTTGGAAAAAGTGATATGGTGGTTAAGAAATCAGATCTGGATAGCACAAAACTGTGGCATTTGAGACTAGGACATGTCAGTGAAAGGGGCATGTACGAATTAGAGAAGCAGGGCATACTCAAGGGAAAATTAGGTGACATATTGGAATTCTGTGATGATTGTGTATACGGAAAATGCTACAAAGTAAAATTTACTCCAGGAAAACATACTACAGAAGGAAAATTAGACTACATACACTCTGATCTATGGGGAGCTTCAAGAACAAAAACACTAGGAGGAGCCAGCTATTTTATGAGCATAGTAGATGACTATATAAGAAAGGTTTGGGTGTTCTTACTCAAAACAAAGAATCAAGCTTTTGACACATTTGTTACATGGAAAAAGCTAATAGAAAACCAAACAGGCAGGAAGATAAAGAAGCTTAGAACTGATAATGGGCTAGAGTTCTGTTCAGATGAGTTCACCAAGTTCTGCCAAAATGAAGGGATTGATAGACACAAGATAGTAGTAAAGAATCCTCAGCAAAATGGCCATGCAGAAAGGATATATAGAACCCTATTAGAGAGGGTAAGGTGCATGCTTAAGGGAGCAGGTCTTGAGAATAAATTTTGGGGTGAAGCCTTAAAAATAGCATGCTATCTTGTTAACAGGTGTCCATCTACTGCACTAAAGTTTAACACTCCACAAGAATGCTGGACAGGTCACATACCAACTGTTGAACACCTCAGCGTCTTCGGGTGCACAACCTTTGCACATACAAGACAAGACAAACTTGAACCAAGGGCACTCAAGTGCTTATTCTTAGGGTATCCTGAAGGGGTTAATGGGTACAAGTTATGGTGTTTAGAAGATGGTTACAGAAAGTGTATCATTAGTAGGGATGTGGTCTTTAAGGAACATAAAGTGGCCATGAAAACTACTGTCACTTGTGACAAACAGGAAACTCAAAGTGAAAGGGGAATCCACCTACAATTAGACAAAGAAGATCAAGAGAGTACTAATCAGGTGGATGCTCAGACCAGTACACAAAAAGGAAATGAAACAGTAAATGAAGAAGAGTCTTCAATTACAAACATTCAAGACTATCAGCTTGTAAGGGACAGAGAAAGAAGATAAATTAGACCCCCAGAAAGACTTGGTTTTGCTGTCTATACTGCTTTTGCATTAGCTTCAGCAGAAGAAGTAGAAAATTCTGAGCCGAATTCCTATGAGGAAGCTGTGAATAGCAAAAATGGCAAGAAATGGCTGGAAGCTATATAAGAAGAAATAAATTCCCTGAAGAAAAATAATACCTGGAAAGTTGTGACAAGACCACCTGGACAAAAACTTATAGGGTGTAAATGGATCTTCAAAATAAAGGAAGGAATGCCAGGAGCGAAAATAAAATATAAGGCCAGACTTGTGGCTAAAGGATTCAATCAGAGAGAGGGTATAGACTTCAATGACATATTCTCGCCAGTTGTCAAACAGACCTCAATTAGAATCATGATGGCCAAGGTTGCACAATTTGATTTACAAATGGATCAAATGGATGTTAAGACAGCGTTTCTCCATGGAAGACTTGAAGAACAAATCTACATGGAAGATCCAGATGGATGCAAGGGTCACAAATCAAATCAGGTATGTCTATTACAAAAATCACTTTATGGGCTAAAGCAAGCTCCGAGACAGTGGAATATGAGGTTTCATGAGTTTATGACTGACATAGGTTTCACAAGAAGTGATTATGATCCTTGTGTGTATTATAATGATGAACCAATTTGGTTATTATTATATGTGGATGATATACTCATCATAGGGAAGAAAAGGGAAGCAATAGACAGATTAAAGATGCAGCTAAGCTCAGAATTTGAGATGAAAAATCTCGGGGAGGCAAAGAGAATACTTGGGATAGACATTAAGAGGGAAAGACCAGAAAGAATATCATTGTCCCAAAGAGATTACATACAAAAAGTAATTGATAAATTCTGTATGAGCGAAGCTAAACCAGTCACCACACCTTTGGCTCAACACTTCAAGTTATCTCAGACTCAAGCACCTAAAACAGAAGAAGAGAAGAACTACATGGATACAGTACTGTTATCCCCGTTTCCCGCCGTGGGCCCGGAACCGCGTTCCAGGCCCACTAACAGCCCAATTGAGGTTGAGCCCAGTCCAGGCCCGTTTGGCAAGGAGCAAGACGGATATCGATAGCCCAATTCCGGGCAAGGCCCGGAAGGCGTCCGGGAAGTATTGTCCGGGATAGTCATCCGGGAGACGGTTCAGCTGGCTGAGGATAACAGTCGGGATCGGTACGAATGGTCCCGAAGCCCGGTAAATGATTCGGGTTCCTGGTGGATGATCTAGGCTTATGGTAAATGAAGAGGGACAGAGGTAAACGGACCCGGGTCGAGTCCCCAAGGTTGGCAGGATAAAGCATCCATGACCCTGACTCTGCCCTGCGAAGCGTAGGAGTTGTCCCCACGTTTCACCTACGGAAAAGGCCACCTCGGGATTGTACGCCGCTGGTTCAGACCTGTGCCGCCACTGCTCTGACCGATCTTGTCCCCTGAATCCGTCTCGTAATTCAAAGTGTCCAGACCAAAAGCTCCAATCTGTCGGATGATAGTTACGGTTTGGGCTGGCCCAATGGGCTCAAGTTAGCAATTTTCTTTGATGTTTTATTTATTCTGTATTGGGCTTCCGATAGAGAAGCCAGCAATATTTATACCTTTATTGGGCCCGGGTCCGCCCGGCCCATGCCCAGTGCTCTTGTGAACCTATAAATACATGTAACAGAGCACTGGAGAAGGAACCCTGTTTTCTTTGGGCATGCATATTGTTACTCTGCTAAAACGAAGAGAAAACCCCATTGTTGTAGACTCTCGAAGTTCTAATACAATTGTCTCGTGGACTAAGGCTCGTTAACACCCCAACCACGTAAAAATCTTGCTTATAACCTCTAAACCCTTTCTCTTAATCTTTCTTATCTTTTATTATTATAGTTTCCGAAAATCTCGGTAAACATTTTGCTGCTTTCATTGAGAGCCTGAGAAAACTAGTGTTGACATCAAACCTCTACAACAATGGTGAATACAAGACACACCACTTTTGACCCTACTAACCCAGAACAGTGCAGTGGGGAGCCACTGCCCCCCCCCCCCCCCCCCCCAACCTCTTCCTCAAAGTCCACCTGAGGACGCTCCTCATCAGAAATCCCACCCTGACGGGTCACAAGACTATGAAGGTGGAACAGAGTACGAGGAGGACTATTACGAAGAAGAGGAGGGGAATGAGGGGGAATACCATGACGAGGTTGAGGATCCCGAGATCCCAGGAGTGGACCCCAACCAGGAAGATCTGGAGGTGACTAGACTGAGACAGCAAGTCCTGGACCAGGAAGCCATGATTGCTGAGCAGGCGGAGGCATCTCGATGGACGCAAAAGTCCCTCCAAGTCCTACATGCATTCATAGCCGCACAGGGTCCGGCGACCAATCTCCCAGCTGGCCCGCCTCCGAGAGCGCAACAGCCCGCTCCGCAGGCCAGAACCGGATCCCCTGAAGATGTGAGGCTGACCCCTCTCCCGGAGCAGTTTCCTGAGCCAGACCCAGGAAACCCGGACCGGGAGAAAAAGAAGGCCGGGGAAAAAACCCAAGGGAAAAATACCCCCGTCCCAAGAGTCGGGACCCGTCCCCGGCCGCTCCCTAGGAAAGAGAAGATGCGCCCCGTCCCAAGACAAGGCCACCCATCAATCCACAAGGGACGTAGCGGCGGAATGCTAGGCCCCGGTATGCCCCAGGGCAAGCCGGACGGGAAAGGCACCCCAGTGCTTTGGTGAACAAAAATCCCCAGGAACACCCGCATAGCGGGGAGCATCATGCCTTTAGTTCTGGGGACGACATGTTCCGGTGGACTTGCGCGATGGGCTGAACGCTCGGAAGGAACAGGCCCGAAAGGAAAAGATCTGCCCCAAGGTGGCGACCTTAGGAACAACATCAACGACAGGAGGAACGAGATAGTTCCCCTAGAGGATGGTGTGGCCAGGCAGCTCATGGAGCAACTGGGCGCTCTGAAAAAACTCACAGATCGCTTGGTCCGCAAGCAGGAAGAAGCGGACACCGACTCTGATGAGGAGGACAAAGAGCCCTGTGCGAGGCACATCTTGGACGCTGTGCTCCCTAAGGGGTTGAAGATGCCGAGTCTCAATGCCTATACCGGGAACACCGACCCCAGGGATCATGTGTCCCGATACAACCGACTTATGACCGTGGCCCACGTTAGTGATGACGGCAAGTTTCTCTGTTTTTCGATCA
Organism: Humulus lupulus; assembly: GCF_963169125.1. Lineage (NCBI taxonomy): Eukaryota > Viridiplantae > Streptophyta > Magnoliopsida > Rosales > Cannabaceae > Humulus > Humulus lupulus. The sequence continues at coordinate 19,428,047 of NC_084793.1, forward strand.
CTCTCGGCGGTCCCGCTGATGAATGGTGGAAAAGACTCAAGCCAGGATCCATCCAATCCTGGTCGGGGCTACAATCAGTGTTTCGCAAACAGTTCGTGGCTGCCATGAGGATGGACATGCAAATCAGTGCCCCATCAATCTTAAACAGCTCCCCCCGGAGACACTGAGGGCCTATATCCAACGTTTCACCGAGGAGGCCTCCAAGACCAAGGTGGACGATGGGCAACGCCTGGTGGAATTACAATCTGGGATCCGGGCCGAGTCCCCCCTCTGGGATGACATGCAGTGTAGCAAGGCTGCTACCTTAGAAGAATTCATAAGGAGGGCCCAGGGGTTCATCAACTGGGAGGAGGCTCAGATCCAGGCATTCGGATGGTCGCCGACGCCTCAGCCCAATGCCCCGGCATTCCCGGGATACGGGGTGCATTTCCCAATACAGTCACTCCCCCGATTTCCCCAGGTTCGGCGGCTACGCCCGGGGTTACCTATACCACGCCTACAGTGTACGGTCCTGCCTCTTCAGGATATGCCCCGGTCCAGTCCGCCCCCTTTTCCAGATATGGAGCCGCACTAGTGGGTCACAGCGCTGCCCCCGTCGAGGCCCAGCAGTCCCAGGTGGGGGGGATTGAGGCAAGTGCAAATCCCTCCCAGGGGAAGAGGTCCGGCAAAGGCCAAAATCGGTATGAGCCAGCTAAGAAAGGCAAGAGGGGCTATGAGCTCCAGTATTCGGAATACACCAATTTGGTGGACACCAGAGAGAACATCTTCCTGGTCACCGAAAGGGCGGTTCACTACCAGAAGCCTGCCCCCATGTTCAAAGGAGGGAAGAATCCGAGAGATGCCAACAAACGGTGCGCCTACCATAAGGACATGGGCCACACGACTGAAGAGTGCCGACACCTCAAGGATGAGATCGAGAATCTGATCAAGTTGGGGCATCTCCACCAGTGGGTCAGGATGCCCGTGGGAGTCCCGGGCCTGTCAGCAGGTCCTGGACAACCCGCGGTCCTGGGTGCGCCCATAGCATATTCGCCTCAGGGAGAATATGCACAGGGCCCGGCGGCGCAGACCCCACAGGGGGCCCCGTCGAGCAAACATGTTAGGACTAGTTTTGGTATGTTTTTAGGGAGTATTTTAAGATGCAATTTTAGTCTTTTATTTGGTTTGTGCGATATTATGCCGGTGTTTATTGTGTTTTCAGGATTATGTGTGGCTATGAAGGAAATAGCTTGAAATTGGAGGGAAAGCGCTTAATTCTTGAAGAAACGGTGTTAAACGGGTTAAGGAATGGAAACTAGGCAAATTCGGGGCTCAAATTGATGATTTGGGGAAAAATTGGAATTAGAGCCGCAGCTCTATGGTGTAGAGCCGCAGCCCTAAGAGTTTCAGAGAAGAGAAAAAAAATCTGTCAGCATTAGAGCTGTAGCTCTATCAGATAGAGCTGAGGCTCTATTAAAATCTGAATTAGAGCTAAGCTCTATCAAGTAGAGCTGCGGCGCTACAAGAACCAGAGACGAATTCTGGATGGCAAAGTGGACTAGAGCTGCGGCTCTATCATATGGAGCCGCGGTGTTAGTCCGTATGGAAGTCAAATTTAGGGCATTTTTCAAGGGCAATTTTGTCCTTTCGCACATAATTAATTAGGGATTAGAAAAGCTTTATTAATGACGTTTTTAAGAGGAGATTAACCCTAGGAGACGGTTGAGGGACATTGTGGAGGATTGCAAGTGGAGTCGAAGAATTCATCACAGTTTTCTTCTTTTCTACTTTGAATTTCTGTATTTTGGATGCTTTTTATTTCTTCTATGGTTATTATGAATTTGATCATGAACTAAACTATTTTTCTAGGGTGTTAATGGATTCTCCTGAACCTTTATTTTAAATTAATGCAAGTTTTATGATTTCAATTTTATCTTGTGATTTATTCAATTTGAATCTAATGCTTGTGAATGATGGATCACCATTGACATGAAATATATGATTTTGATTCGAAATCTAAGAAGTGAGAATTGAATATACTGTAATTGAATAAACATAGATTTCATATTAGGACGAGAGTACCTGTGTGGTTTGTGTAGTTTTAGGGTTGTTAATCTTAATGCCTATCTTATGTTTATTTATCACAGAGATGTAGAAAATTTGCATAAGATTGAGACTTATATATCCTACTTATATATCCTAGTACGAATATAAGTTATTATTGTTGACCTGCTATCACAAGAGAAGAATTGAATAGTAAGATTTGTGTTAATAAGACTTAAAGAGGATGGTTGATGAAATTGATTGCCCTAGTTTTTAATCCATTGAATTTTCTTAACGTTGTTTATTTTCAGTTCTTGAAGTTAATTTTAGATTTTTGATTTTACAATTATAGTTAATTCTTAAGACTCAATTATCGTAAGCCAAATAGAAATAGGAATTAAGTTTTGGTACTTAATATACAGCCCTCGTGGGAACGATCTCACTTACTCTTTATTACTTGTTACGATTGCGTGCACTTTCGTATCGATTTTACACAACAAGTTTTTGGCGCCCTTGCCGTGAACTATTGTTACTAATATCAAAAAATTAATTCTATTTCTAATTTGGTTGCTTTTCTTTTATACCGTTCTCATTCTGGTTTTCTTTTGCAATTTGTGATTTCAGGTATTCATATAGTTTATGCGACGACAGGGGTCTGAATCAAGGGTGCATGTTCATCCTGAAATTGAGAAAACCTGTAGAAGAAATCGGAAACAGAAAAGGGTAGAAATAATGGCTCAGAACAGAGGTAACGGAGGGGTTGAAAACATTGCCAATGACAACGCTGAGAATATAAATGCGGGGATAGCAGCGGGTAATGTTGGAGGAGTAGGTGTTGCTGAGCGAGTTGTACCAGTTCAACAACCAATGCAAAGAAGTTTGAGGAACTATGTGCTACCTACTGTAACGGGGGCACAGTCATGCATTAGACCTCCAACAGTAGAGGCTAATAATTTTGAAATTAAGCCAGCTATATTGCAAATGGTACAATCGTCAGTTCAGTTTGGGGGATCACCAACGGAAGACCCAAACTTACATTTGGCTAATTTCCTAGAGCTCTGTGCCACATTCAAGATGAACGGAGTGACAAACGATGCAGTGAGGTTGAGACTATTCCCGTTTTCATTAAGGGACCGAGCAAAGAGTTGGCTTATTTCTCTGGAAGCCAATTCTATCACAACATGGGAGGAGCTAACTCAGAAATTTTTAGCAAAATTTTTCCCACCATCGTTGTCTGCAAGGTATAGAGGTGAAATCAACAATTTTCACCAAAATGATGGTGAATCGCTGTACGATGCGTGGGAAAGGTTTAAGGAGCTGCTGAGAAAATGTCCCCATCATGGAATCGAAAAATGGATGTTAGTCCATATTTTTTACAATGGTTTGTGTGGTACTACTCGCACAATCATAGATGCAGCGTTTGGAGGAGCGTTCATGAGTAAGAGCGATAATGAAGCTTATGATCTGTTGGAAGAAATGGCTATGAATAACGATCAATGGCCATCAGAAAGAGAAATCACTAAGAAGGTGGCTGGAGTGCATGATTTGGATGCCATCTCAATGCTGTCCGCTCAAGTGGCAACATTAACCAAATAGTTACAACATAACAACATTCAAGCTCAAGCTCCAGTTATGCAGATGCAGATTATGCGTGAGTTATGTGGGGGACCTCATTTATTTGAACAATGCACAATGAGAGATCTTAACAATATGCCTCTGGAGCAAGTGCAAACAATAGGTAATTTTCAAAGGCCGTCAAATAACCCATACTCAATGAACTACAATCAAGGGTGGAGGAATCACCGTAATTTCTCATGGACAAGTGGTCAAGGTAGTCAGCAGCAGTTTCAACAGAGCCAACCTCAGTACTCAAGGCCTCCTCCTGGATTTTATCAATCACAAAATAGACCACCACAACAGTAAATACCTATGAGGCAACCTGAAGCACAACCTGATGTACTTAATCAATTTATGACAGAAACGAGGGCATCTATTCAAAACATGGAAACTCATATTTGACAGTTGGCCCCGTTAATGGCAAACCAAGCTCAAGGGAACTTGCCAAGCACTACTGAAGTGAATTCGAAGGGAAATCATAATGAATAGTGTCAAGCTATTACCTTAGTGGTGGATTGCCCCACTGCTTACAATGTCATTTTCGGCCGGCTCACACTAGTCGAGTTCGGGGCGATCACCTCCATCCGTCATCTTTGCATGAAGTTCCCTTGCGACAACGGAGGGGTGGGGACAGTCCGGGGGGATCAGAAGAGTGCCTGGAAGTGCTACCACGTGTCCGCCCGACCAATCTACATGGTCCGGGAGGAACCCTTCGAGGAAGTCATCGGCCCGGTTCTCCCTCCCCCCGCAGGAAGAGTGGTCCGGGAGGAAGATGAGCTAGACCCGACGATAGGAGATGACCGCGTCTTGGAGCCCGTGGACGATATCGAGGAGGTGTGCTTTAGTGACACCGATCCGACCAGGAAAATCCAAGTCGGGAAAAATCTACCGGCAGAGGTCCGAGCCGCCATAATCGCCCAAGTAAAGGAGAACCAGGATATTCTGGCCTGGTCCCATTCAGATATGACGGGGATCGACCGTAACATCATCTGCCATGCATTGAACATCGACCTAAACGCGACCCCGGTCCGAAAAAAATGAAGGCCCTTAGGAACAGAAAGGGCCGAGGCCCTCAAGCTGGAGGTAGAGAAGCTGCCATCGATCAACTTCATCCGCGAGGCTGTGTACCCCGTGTGGCTGGCCAACCCCGTTCTAGTGCCGAAGCTGAACGGGACATGGAGGACATGCATTGATTTCACGGATCTCAACAAGGCTTGCCCGAAGGATTGCTTCCCGCTTCCCCAGATCGACCAGATGGTGGATGCGACATCCGGGTACGAGATCTTAAGATTCATGGACGCTTACTTCGGCTACAATCAGATTTCCATGCATGTAGCAGACCAGGAGCACACTAGTTTCCAAACCGACAAGGGAATATACTGATACATTGTCATGCCCTTCGGGCTCAAGAACGTCGGGGCCACTTATCAGAGGCTCGTCAACCGAATGTTCCGAGCCTAGCTGAGGCGAAACATGGAAGTCTACATCGACGATATGCTGGTCAATTCCAAGACATCCAGGAAACATTCCGACGACCTGGCCGAGGCCTTCGCGGTCATTCAGAAGTATGGGATGAAGCTGAATCCCAAGAAATGAACTTTCAGCGTGGCCTCCGGGAAGTTCTTGGGGTTCATAGTGAGCTTCCGGGGAATAGAGGCCAATCCGGAAAAGATCAAAGCACTAATTGATATGCCCTCTCCCCGGAAGCATAAAGACATGCAAAGTCTGACCGGGCGGATAGCCGCCCTAAGCCGTTTCGTCTCTAAGGCCACGGACAAGTGCATCCCGTTCTTCAATGTTCTTCGGGGAAGCCAACGCTTCGAATGATCAGCCGAATGCGAAGAGGCTTTTCAAAAGCTAAAAGAGCACCTAGCCGGAGCGCCGATCTTGGCAAAACCGGTGGACGGAGAGCCCCTATATCTCGATCTGGCAGTGACTGAGCGTGCGACCAGCGCCGCACTAGTGTGGGAGGAGGAAAAAGCCCAGCTCCCGGTCTACTACGTGAGTAAAAGGTAGTTGGGGGCTGAGTCACGGTATCCGCTGATTGAAAAATTGACATTTTGTCTACTGATGGTGTCCCGGAAACTCCGACCTTACTTCCAGGCCCACACCATAAAAGTTCTGACCAACCACCCTTTGCGGCAAGTGTTGCAGAAGCCCGAGTCGTCAGGGAGACTCTTAAAATGGGCCATGGAGCTAAGTTAGTTCGATATAGCCTGCGGTCCTAGAGTTTCAATCAAGGGGCAAGCCCTAGCCGAATTCATCGTGGAATGTTCCGGGATCCCCCATGCGGACGACGCCGCAGATCCCGCGGTGCACGTATGGAAGGTGTTCGTGGATGGGGCCTCGAACGAGAATGGAGTAGGCACCGGAATCATCCTGGTGTCGCCACAGGGACACCAGTTGCAAAACGCTCTGTGTTTCCATTTCAAAGAATCGAACAACGAGGTCGAGCACGAGGCATTGCTGGACGGGGGTGCGTTTGGAAAGGGAAGTAGGGGCCTCGAACCTGGAGATCTACAGAGATTCCCAGCTGGTTGTCAGGCAGGTTTCGGAAGAATATCAAACCAAAGGGGAGAGAATGATGACTTATGTGACTCAGACGAGAGAAATGCTGCAAGCATTCAAGAGACACACCATCCACCAGATCCCCAGAGAGCAAAATGTGTTCGCGGACACGCTAGCAAAATTAGCCACCGATGCCGAAGCGAAACTGTCCGGACTGGTCCCCGTAAACCATCTCCCCATGCCAAGCATCCAAGTCTCTGCGATCAACGCCATTGACCACTCCGCGTCCTGGATGGGACCCCTTGTCCACTATCTGACAACCGGCGAGTTGCTAGCAGACAGGGCCGCAGCCAGGAAGCTTCAGAACCAGGTCCACAGGTACGTCATGATGGACGGAAAACTCTACCGAAGGGGGTTGTCCATGCCATACCTCAGGTGCGTGTCCGGGACCGAAATAAGCGCCATCCTGCATGAAGTGCATGAAGGCTTCTGCAGAGACCATATAGCCAGACTCAGTCTATCCAAAAAGATCCTGCGCCAAGGATATTTTTGGCCAACTATGAAGAAAGACTGTATTGACTACGTCCGCAAGTGCGAACAGTGCCAAAGGTACGCGAAGGTCTCGCGAGCCCCGCCAACGGAAATAACCCTGATGACAAGCCCCTGGCCTTTCGCTGTGTGGGGAATCGATCTGGTAGGATCGCTCTCGACCGGGAAGGGGGTGAAATACACCATCGTGGCCATCGACTATTATACCAAATGGGTTGAGGCGGAACCCATGAGTACAATCACCTCGAAGAAGGCCCTGGATTTCGTCATCAACAATATCATGTGTCGATACGGGCTCCCCAACAAGATTGTATCCGACAACGGAAAGCAGTTTGACAGCATCCACTTCACCAATTTCTGTGAAAGACATGGTATCGTCAAAAGCTTTTCCGCGGTCGCCAGGCCCCAAGCAAACTGGCAGGCAGAGGCAGTCAACAAATTCCTGAAAGGGACGTTAAAGAAAAAACTCCAAGCCTGCAAGAGTAAGTGGCCCGAAGAGCTGCCCCGCGTGTTGTGGGCCTACCGAACCACCGAAAGGACATCCACCGGGCACACTCCTTACTCCATGGTCTACGGATGTGAAGCCGTCATCCCTGTTGAAACAACCATCCCGTCTCACCGAAGAGACACGTACGAGCCCGCCCAGAGCCACGCCTTACTCCAGGAGTCCCTAGATCTCATCGAGGAGATCCAGGAAGAGTCACAAGTGCAGCTGAAGATGTACCAAAGCAAGATCGCCTGACATTTCAACTCTAAAGTAAAATGCCGAAGGTTCAAAACCGACGATCTGGTCCTACGAAGATTCTTCCCTGCCACCCAAGATTCGGGAGTGGGGGTTCTAGGCTCGAATTGGGAAGGGCCTTATGAGATCCAGCACGAAGTGTGCCCCGGAACGTATCATTTAAAGCGGCTCGATGGCACAGAAGTCCCAAGAGACTGGAAGGTGGAACATCTCCGTAAATACTATTAGTAGTCGGGAGAACATGTTCCATTTTTATATTTTCGTTGTAAATAATGTACGCCTCAGGGCGATTCCTTGAATAATAAAAATGGTGTGTACAAAACACTATAAAGAAATGTTATTAAACAATGAAAATTCTACTCAAGTGACCCCAGACCAGTCTCCACTCACTTGGGGGGTATCCCCGGTATGAACAAATACCAGGCGGGGCGCAAGGCTCAGGCCTCGTCCCAACCTAGACCGGCAAGGTCTGGGGGGTACAAACTCCGTTAGACAAATCCTCAGGTTGGTCCCGTCCCGGACGAGCGATGTCCGGGGGTATAATAAAGAGGACCAAGCCTCAGGCTGGTCCCGCCCTGAACGAACGATGTCTGGGGGTATAAAAAAGGGGACCAAGCCTTAGGCTGGTCCCGCCCTGGACGAACGATGTCCGGGGGTATAATAAAGAGGACCAACCCTCAGGACGGGCCCACCCCGGATGAACGATGTCCGATGGTATAAAAAAGAGGACCAAGCCTCAGGCTAGTCCCGCCCCGGACGAGCAATGTCTGGGGGTACAATAAAGAGGACCAAGCCTCAGGCTTGTCCCACCCTGGACGAACGATGTCCGGGGTAGAAAAAAGAGGACCAAGCCTCAGGCTGGTCCCGCCCAGGACGAGCAATGTCCGGGGGTATAATAAAGAGGACCAAGCCTCAGGCTGGTCCCGCCCCGGACGAACGATGTTCGGGGGTATAAAAAAGAGGACCAAGACTCAGGCTGGTCCCGCCCCAGTTGAACGATGTCCGAGGGTATAAAAAAGGGGACCAAGCCTCAAGCTGGTCCCGCCCCGGACGAACGATGCCCGGGGGTATAAAAAATAAAAGGGGGACCAAGCCTCAGGCATGTCCCGCCTCGGACGAACGTTGTCCGGCGGTATAAAAAAAGGGACCAAGCCTCAAGTTGGTCCTGCCACGGACGAACAATGTTCGGCGGTATAAAAAAGAGGACCAAGCCTCAGGCTGGTCCCACCGCGGATGAACACTGTTCGGGGGATAAAAGTATCCGGTATGCCCCAGAGCAAGGACATAGCCCGCGACTGTTAGAATGCGGGTCCCAGGTGTGCAAAAGTAGTATGGCCCAGGTCATGGGAACCTAGTCTAGGTTTCAAAATAAACTAATCAAACAACCCCGATGGCCCAGGCCATCAGATTTTCGAAGTTGAGGATTGGACGGGTAGATTCAGTAATGACTATCAACTCCCTAATGGCCCAGGCCGTTGGGTCCTGGATAACGAGATTAAAGTAAGTTAAGTTAGTCCTGAATAACCTAGTCCAGGCCTTTGGAACCAGGACCAGACACTCAGCACGGTGATAAAAAAAAAGAGCAACAAAAATAACATAAACTGGATAAAACACTACAAATTGTCTTGGACGCGTACGCGTCCGTAAAAATGTTATTACAAAATAAAGAAAAAAAAAAGGCGAGACAAAGATCCGGGTCTAGGATTCATCATCTAGGAGCTCTGCATCCTCTTGCGAAATTATAAGCTATGCAAGTGCACACAGTCGCAATTTGTAATATGGTAAAAACCAAGTATCGTCCTCAATGACTGAATTCTCAATTACCAGTCAATTAATTTCTCTTTCTATTTGATCAATTAGAATTCTTGATTCTTATAGACACAACAAAAGAAACTATAATATTCAGAAACAATAATTAAAAATTAAATAAAATAACAAATAATAGCAAAACCTTGGATTAAATTCACTGTAAAACAATTAGGAATCCTAATCTTCTCTACTATCCACTCTATTAATCTTTAATGCAATTACTACTGAAACTCTTCTCATTGAAATGATAGGTATGCAAAAGCGTTTACTATTCGAGTTAAGAAATAGAAAACTCAACCTAGTGTGAATTCCCTATATTTCTATGGTCAATTCAAACAATAGGAAGCAATGAATACAACCCTCAATCACATAAACCAATTTGATACTCTCGTTCTAAATTGAAATCTATGTCTATTCAATTTTAGCATATTCAAATCTCACTTTTCAGATTTTGATTCAAATTCGTAAATCATATGTAAAAGATGCGCAGTCAATTACATACACAATAAACACAAATTGAATAGATTTCAGATGAAGAAGAAATAGATAGATGCATTAAATCATAATAGAGTTTCAAGAGAGTCAATTAGAAAACCTAAACAGAAATTTAGTTCATAAACATGACTAAATCAAACTTAAACATAGAATCAAAAGATAAAGAAGAAAAAGAACTCTAAGTTTTCTTGTTGTTTTTTCTCTAGCCTCCTTGCTTAATCTGATCTCCCCCCCTAAAAATGTCAATAAAGAAGTTTTTAGAGACCCTATTCATTTTTGCATGAAAAGACAAGATTACCCCTGAAAATTCCCCTAAATTGTATTTCTGTACAGACCCTAGCACTGGGGCGCTACGAGATAGCGTTGAGGCACTGTAAATAAGTCTCAAAACACGTTTCTGGAAAATTGATGGCGCTGGGGCGCTGAAACGTAGCGCCTAGGCACTATAACCCGCATCAAAATATGCTCTCTATTTCTCGGCAGCGCTGGGGCGCTACTTTGCATAGAATAAAACTGACTCGTTTTGAACAGCTTGCAGCGTCAGCTTATCGTATTTTGATCATAACTCCGAATTAAATGATTCAAAAATGTGTGGAAAGCTAAGAGAAATATCTGCAACTTCTTTTTCTAGACATGTTTCCAGAAAGTGATTAAATCCTTGTCAAAATGTGGCAGAAAGTCTCAGACTTGCGTTATAGAACATAAACGACGTGTGCTGAGCCTCTTTAATGTAGTATCTTCCACACATGATGTCTTGAAACTCCACAATCAACACTAAATCCATCTTATTCATCATTTTTAACATGTTTCTTCTCATCTCATGCCATAGTATGCACTTGACCATTAAAACCTGAAACAAAAAGAAAACAACCGTAAATCTACACTAAACAATCCTAAATAACTAAAAACACAACCTAAAACGATCCCTAAAACAAACCTAAAATGACCCTAACAAATTCCCCCAAACTTAACCTTTACTCGCCCTCGAGTAAAGAACTCCAAACAATCCTAAAAACCTTAAACAACCAAACAAAAACAAATCAAGTTGACAACAACAAATTAAGCTCCAAATTATGTATGTCTTGCTCGTATAGTTTTCAGAAAAAGAATACAACCATAATGATAATCTAGAATTTTGATCAAAATATTTCTTCAACTCACTCAAATCACAACAAATATATGCTCTCCTAATCATGATAAATAAATAACATGCATTTGAATCCATTTAAACTTACCAAATTTCTCACCACAAACCATCAAATCTTATTATCTCATATGCTTGCTTCACCGACTACTCTCCACTAATATAGACAACACAAGCCCAAGAATCAATAGGACTTTTATAGCTTATAACAATAGGCTTAGGCATAGGTAGATGAAATGTCATTTAAGCTCAAAATTACCATAAGCATACAAACCATATGAACCAAACTTGATATCCACATTACAACCCAAAGACAATCCCAATATATATTTTTTTCTTCTTAGATTGAGAAAATTCACACTTACATTTCAATTTTTTTTTTTTTCAAAATTACACTCCCCCAAATTTTTTTTAAGTGCATGTTCAAAAAGAGTGTAATCTACTTTCAAGATATATATATATATATTTTAAGAAGATTTTCTCAATCTATTTTTCTTCAAATTCTTTTTTTTTTTTCTATTGATAACACCCAATCCACAATACATACCATTACAAAACCACTCCCCAATCATCATTCACTTATATGCTCATGGTAATTATTCATGGGAAAGAAACATTATAACGTCTTTCAAGTAGGCTCAAAATAGGTGTCACAACAAAGAATTTAACGTAAGGCTCAAAAAGAAGGAAACTAGGGAATAAATTAATCAAGGTTGGCTTGAAAGGCTCAATCGTTCCAAAAATGGCCTAAATCACCTTTGTACGCCCTGATTTTACCACGGGCTGTTAGCGGGCTGAGATACGGCCTAACCATGTCTACCACGTGGACATCCCAAAGACCGGAGCAGCCATCGTAAGATCTTACCTCCTTAGCTCGAGGTAACCTAAAGGTTCGCCAAGATTACTTAAGGACCAAGTCTGGACTCTGAAGGCCACAAGTCGAGGGAAGCATCCAGCTCTTGGTATGAGCTAGAGTTGGAGGCTGTGACCTTTTATAAATTCAACCACGCAAGGTAAACATGCATATATCAGACATCACGTGTCTAATATATCCCTGACTTCTCGGGCACGCAGCATGAACGTGCGTATTCTGGCACCCACGACTGGGTTGGGCCGTGCGACCCATTATGCTCCTTACCTATTGATTAGACCACACTTCATGTGCAGGTTTTAGGAATTAATCATGAATGTCACAGAATTGACATGATAGGTAAGAAGGTCACGGGATGACCTTCTTACCAACTCCCAGGTGCCCTCTCCTATAAAGATGGAGACTCTGGGAGTTGGAAAGGGTTGGATTCTATTATGTAAGGAAATACCCTGTAAAAGAATACCAAGCATATAGCAATAATATTGACTGGTGGAGTAGAAGGATTTTAACCTTTGAACCACCTAAAAAAACGTGATTGTGTCATCAGTCCATTTACAAAGATCATTCATCTATTTCGGTTCAACATAAGCACTAATCCCTTCCTCTTATTTTTCTTAATTACCTGTCGGCGAAGAACCGCGTCAACAGTTTGGTGCTTTCATTGAGAGCTCGTTAGGTTGGTGCTATCGCAAACATCCAACTATGGTGACCACTCAATCCAGACACGGTAACGAGACGGAACAGCATGATGGGCAGGAGGCTCATCATATCGCAATCCCGGGGAACAAATTCCTGAGGCCCAACAGCGGCCGGGCAAACAGCCGGTGGGCCAAGATGACAATGGAAGTTCAGCGCCCCGGCCAACTAATCCAAACCCAGATTTTTACACCGCGGTAGAGATGGAAAACGCTCAGCTGAGAAGTCAACTAGCGAAAGCTAATCAGCAGATTAAGGAGGTGTTGGCCCGACTACCCCCTCTTACAACCGATGCTAACGTCGAAAAGAGGCAAGGCGAGACTCATAAGTCCCGCCGGGGTAATCGGTCCAGGCCTAGCCGCTCGGATAGACCGTCGGCATCTAACTCTATTCTCTCATCGTACCGTCGAGAGGCAAACTTCGAAGAAATGCCTAGAGCCGAACAACAGTACAGCCGTTCGGTCCGAACTTCAACTCTCAGCTCCCAACCAGCCTCGAGCGCGCCTAGGAGGGTTCGAGGAAATTCCAGAAGGAGATCCGGGGAGGGCTCACAGCATCAGCCCATCCCCACTAGACGTCCTGCGCCTCATCCAGATCGCCAGGCACGGGACCCGCAGGTTGGCAGGGCTGAAAGGCCCCCACCTAACTTGATCCGCCCTGACGGAACCAGGATCGCATCTCCGGTCAGGCATCCTCCGTCTCCAATAAGATATCCGTCTCCTCCTCAGCCCATCCGAGATATTCCAGCCTACGGAAGTAGCAGGAGAAACCCGCCGTCCGCAGGACCTTCCCAACACAGCAGGGCGCCGAGAGAGAGCCCGGATCCTCACCCCCAAAGGCGGACCCCAAGCTTTTCTAACGGGAGCTACTGGACCGGCGGTCGCCGGAGCAACCTTTCTGGCGGAGACTTGCGTCAACGTTTAAGCTCGGCTCAAAGTCCTCAAACCACCCAGGGGGGCGACCTGCGAGATCGCCTTAACTCTCATAGAGGGGAACCAGTAGGAGGTGGCAGCCATGCTCGCTCAGGGGGGGACCTGTCCGAAGTACGTAACGGTGTGAATGCCCCAAATAACCTATCTCAAGATAGGAGGTGCAATAACCCACCAAATATGTACAATGGATCCGGAGTTGCTGAGCAGCCCCAGAATAACCAAGAAAATCAGGACAAAACCCTCGAGCGCCTGGCTCAGATGGAAGAGCTAATGAGGAAGCTCCTGTTGGAGAAAGAGAAAGACGAGTATGATTCGGGGGACGAGCTGGAACTCTTCGCCCCCAGCATAGCAGCAACGGCTTACCCACCCGGTTTCCGTATGTCGCACCTGTCCAAATTCAATGGGGACGGAGATCCATCGGATCATCTAGGGATGTTCAACACCCTGATGATGACCAACAACATTGGCCTTGAGCTGAGGTGTCTGATATTTCCCTCCACACTGACTGGACCAGCCAGGCAGTGGTTCAAGCAAAGAAAAATACAATCAATCAGCTCCTGGAAAACTTTCTCGGCTGACTTCAAAAGGGCATTCTGAGCCTCCCAGGATGCCCACGTCAAGGCCGACTCTCTGGCTAACGTGAGGCAGCAGCCCGACGAGCCTCTGAAGGCTTACTTGAGCAGGTTCGCGAACATCCCTGCTCGGGCCAGAGACGCAGATGACAGCTCCAAGCTCATCGCCTTGAGAACGGGAATCCTCGTCGGAGGGGGGCTCTAGAAAGAAATACAAATGAAGGGAGTTAGCTCGGTGAACGAGTTCCTAAATAGGGCCCAGGAATGGATCAACTTGGAGGAGGCCTAAGCCTCAGCTGCAGGGACTAGCCAGGTCCCTGAGCAGCCCGCTGTAGTGGGGACGGAGGTCGTGACAGAGACCCAAAACGTCACGCAGAATAACCAGTTCGGCGGAGGCAAAATAAAGGGGAACGGCGAGGGCAGCCAACACGGCCCAAAGAAGAATAAGTCCGTAGACAAGTTTAAGCCGGTCTACGCAACTTATATAGAGCTCACCCACTCTAGGGAGAACATCTTCGTGGCGAATTCTGCTCGCCTCCCCTGGAAGAAGCCGGAGCCGTTAAAGCACCAGAAGGGGAAAAGGGATACCTCCAAGTTTTTCCGTTTTCACAACGACGTTGGCCACAATACTGATGATTGTAGGCACTTGAAAGATGAGATCGAGACTCTCATCAGAGCCGGCCCCTTGGCTTAGTACGCACGGAACAGGGTTCCAGTAAGTCGACCTGCTCCAGAAGTCCCTGTCAGTCAGCCCGGGTCTTGGGTAGACCAAGACGTCCCTCCTCCCGTGATAGGAGGAGAGATATCCACAATCTCTGGAGGTCCGCATTTAGCTGGCGCGAGCAGGGGCACACAGAAGAGATACGTAAACGAACTCAAGGCGCATAATGGAGTAGAGTTCGTCCCGGAGCAGCGTTTGCCAAAGCAGCAGCTGTTGGAGAGGCAACCGATCATTTTTACAAAAGAAGATGCGGGCCATGTCCAGTTCCCTCATAACGACCCTCTGGTCGTAGCAGTTCAGCTCGCCAATCGGAAGGTCAGGAGGGTGCTGATCGATAATGGGAGCTCGGTAAACCTCCTATTTCGGTCCACACTTGAGAAGATGGGTTTGACTTTCGTTGAGCTAAAGGCGACCTCCATGATGCTGTATGGTTTTTCGGGAGAAGGATCAGCGGCCATAGGGACGATCGAGCTGGTGATCACCCTAGGAGAAGGACCTCAGACAGTCTCCAAACTCCCCGAGTTCGTGGTCATCGACTGCCCCGCTGCGTACAACGCAATTTTGGGCCGACCCACACTCATAGCTTTTGAGGCCATCACCTCCTTTCACCACCTCGGGATGAAATTCCCCACTTCCATGGGAATATGCACTGTCCGTGGCGATCAGCTCGCTGCCAGGGAATGCTACAGCATTTCCATGAAGGCAAAGTCGAAACCCGGGCAGCTAGCAATGGCCATCCAAGGCGGAGGAGAGGAATCTCAGGGACCTTTAGCTGATCCTGAGATTGAAAAACCTTAGAGCGCCGTAGGGGAAAATATCGTCTTAAGTGAGGATATTTACCCCCGAATAGGCGAGGATAAGTCCGAGCTCCAGGCTTTTGAAGAGCTCGAGGAAGTAAACATCGATCTGCAGAACCCTTCACGGATGGTCAGGTTCGGGAAAAACCTCTGTAACAAGAGGAAAGCGGAGCTGATCAGATTTCTGCGGGATAACCTGGATGTGTTCGCGTGGTCCCACAAGGATATGGTGGGAATCAGCCCGAGTGTCATCATGCACACCCTTCATCTGGATAAAAGAGTTCCTGCAAAGGCGCCTGGGAATAACCCGGGCTGAGGCCTTAGAGGAAGAAGTAGCCCGGCTCAAGAAATGCGGCCTTATCCGTGAAGCCAAGTTTCCGATTTGGGTCGCCAACCCCGTGCTCGTCCCGAAGCCCAACGGGAAATGGCGGACCTGCATCGACTTCTCCGACCTGAATAAAGCCTGCCCCAAATATTGTTTTCCCTTGCCGAGGATTGACCAATTGGTGGATGCCACGGCGGGCACGAGCTCATGTCCATTATGGACGCATACTCAGGCTACAATCAGATCGACGTGAATCCGGCGGACCAGGAGCACACCAGCTTCATGACCCCGACTAACGTTTATTGCTACAAGGTCATGCCATTCGGGCTGAAGAACGCCGGTGCTACATACCAGAGGTTAGTAAATAGAATGTTCGCCAACCAGATCGGGAATTACATGGAAGTGTACGTTGACGACATGCTAGTCAAGTCAAAGACTGTCGATAACCATGTTTCCGACTTGGAAGAGTGCTTCAAGATATTACGGGAGTATGGTATGAGGCTTAATCCACAGAAGTGGACTTTTGGAGTCGCATCTGGAAAATTCCTGGGTTTCATCGTCAATACCCGAGGAATCGAGGCAAACCCCGACAAGATCAGATCATTGCTCGAGCTTCCCTCACCCAGGTCGCGCAAAGAGGTCCAAGGCTTGACAGGAAGGGTGGCAGCCCTCAATCGGTTTATTTCAAAATCCACTGATAAGTGCTTTCCATTCTACAACCTGCTCCGAGGAAATAAAAAGTTTGAGTGGACAGAAGAGTGTGAAAGTGCTTTCCTCGAGCTAAAGGCACATCTGGCCGAGCCGCCCGTACTATCCAAACCGAAGGTAAGATAATCCCTTTTTGTCTACCTAGCTGTCACAAAGGATGCAGTTAGTGCCGTACTGGTCCGAGAAGAAGACCGGGTTCAGAAACCGGTCTATTACATCAGCAAGAGACTTCTCGGAGCTGAATCCCAGTACCCGTTGATGGAGAAATTGACGTTTTGTCTTATCATGGCCTCTTGAAAGCTCAGGCCGTACTTCCAGTCCCACTCAATACACGTCAAAACCGATCAGCCTTTAAGGCAGGTTTTGCAAAAACCTGAAGCATCGTGTCGTCTGTTAAAGTGGGCTATCAAACTTAGTCAGTTCGAGATTCTGTACACCCCACGAACTGCTATAAAAATTCAGGCCCTGGCCGATTTTGTGGCAGAGTGCGAAGGATTCCGAGAGGATCCTGCAGAAGACTCACCCCAGGTCACCTCGGCCCGGGCATCACGGAAGATCTTCGTAGATGGCTCATCCAATGAGAACGGATCCGGGGCTGTAATCATTTTGATATCCCCCGAGGGACATAGATTCCACTCGGCGCTGAAATTCGGATTCAAGGCCTCCAACAACGAGGTCGAATACGAAGCTTTGCTGGCTGGGCTAAGAATAGCCCAGGAGCTGAAGGCGAGCTCCGTCCAGTGCTTCAGCGACTCCCTGCTCGTGGTAACCAGGTTCTGGGCGAATATCAAGCACGAGGACCCAAGATGGTTGCCTAGCTAGCGAAGGTAAAAGTCGAGCTATCCGCCTTTGGGCGAGGCTCAATCGAGCAGATACCTTGGGAGCAGAACGCTAACGCAGACGCTCTTACCAAGCTCGCCACCTCCAGGGAGACTGAGGCTTTGGGGTTAGTGCCATTGGAATTCTTGGAGAAACCAAGTATAGAAGAAGTCAGGACGGAGGTCGAGATGATCGACGCTAGGCCGACCTGGATGACCCCCATCCTTGAGTATCTCACCGAGGGGAAGCTACCTGAAGGGCGTAATGATGCGCGGCGAGTACTGTATCCAGCCCCCAGGTATACGATAGTAGACGGGGTGCTGTACCGACGAGGGCACTCCCTACCTCTCCTACGATGTGTTCTTCCAGGTGAAGCAAAGGCCATCCTGCAGGAAGTGCATGAGGGTTTTTGCGGAGATCACACTGGGGGGCAAAGCTTGGCCCTAAACGTCCTGAGGCAAGGATATTACTGGCCCACTCTGTCCAAGGACTCGATCTAGTATGTCACGAAGTGTGACAAGTGCCAGCGATTCTCCACCGTTGCCCGAGCTCCCCCGGTCGAGCTGAAGATGATCTCTTCCCCATGGCCATTTTCGGTCTGGGGAATCGACTTGGTTGGCGCCCTCCCTACTGGAAAAGGCGGGGTCCGCTACGCCGTAGTGGCCATCGACTTCTTTACGAAGTGGGCTGAGGCAGAACCTTTGGCAACGATAACTTCCAAAAAAGTCCTCGACTTCGTGGTTAAGAGCATTATCTGCCGATTCGGGCTGCTAAAAAAGATCGTTTCCGACAATGGGACTCAGTTCGACAGCGACCTATTCACCGAGTTTTGTGAAAGATACGGAATTGTGAAAAGCTTCTCCTCCGTGGCCTATCCTCAAGCGAATGGCCAGGTCGAGGCCGTCAACAAGACGTTAAAGGCGAGCCTTAAAAAGAGACTAGACGAAGCCAAGGGAGTCTGGCCGGAACAGCTCCCCCAGGTTCTGTGGGCATACCGGACCTCGCATCGGACTTCTACGGGTCATACTCCTTTCTCCCTAACCTTTGGGAGTGAGGCAGTCCTCCCTGTGGAGATTAAGGTACTTTCGCATAGGGTCCAGGCATATGACCAGGATCGCAACCACGAGCTACTTTGCGCTTCCCTTGACTTGGTTGACGAAAGACGAGAAGATTCGCAACTCCAGCTCGCACATTACCAGCAAAAAATCACTCGTTATTTCAACTCAAAAGTCAAAAAGCGCGCCTTCAGCATTGGCGACCTGGTCCTCAGGAGGGTTTTCTTAGCCGATAAGGATCCCAAAGATGGAGTATTGGGGCCGAACTGGGAAGAGCCATATCAAATCATCGAGGTCATTAAAGAAGGAACTTACAAATTAGTTCGGCTCGATGGAAGGGTGGTCCCGCGGGCCTGGAACGCCATCCATTTGAAGAGATATTATCAATGACCCCCCTTGTAAGGCCTAAAAGGCCATTTTTTATGTATTAAGCAATGAGAATTAACTTTTCGTTTATGATTGTATATGTTCACAAGTGTAATCTAAAGCAACCACAAAAGACCCTTTCCTAGTTACTTGGGGGGCATATGGTGCCTGGATATAACCAAGTCGCCTTAAAGATTTAGAAGTTAATTCAAATTGATTGATCGTTGTTTTTCTTAAAAAATGTGAGATATTGATAAAGGATTAACGCGAACTAAGCTCTACCCTGGATATAACTAGGTCACAAAACTTAGAAGTTAATTTAAATCGATTGATCGTTGTTCTTCTTAAAGAGCATGAGATATTGCTAAAAATTTACGCGAACTAAGTTTTCAAACTAAGTTCCCGGACATAACCAGGTCATAAAACTTAGAAGTTAATTTAAATCAATTGATCGTTGTTTTTCTTAAAGAGCACGAGATATTGATAAAAATTAACGCGAACTAAGTTTTCAAACTAAGTCCCTGGATATAACCAGGTCACAAAACTTAGAAGTTAATTTAAATCGATTGATCGTTGTTCTTCTTAAAGAGCACGAGATATTGATAAAAATTAACGCGAACTAAGTTTTCAAACTAAGTTCCTGGACATAACCAGGTCATAAAACTTAGAAGTTAATTTAAATCAATTAATCGTTGTTTTTCTTAAAGAGCACGAGATATTCATAAAAATTAACGCGAACTAAGTTTTCAAACTAAGTTCCTGGACATAACCAGGTCATAAAACTTAGAAGTTAATTTAAATCAATTGATCGTTGTTTTTCTTAAAGAGCACGAGATATTGATAAAAATTAACGCGAACTAAGTTTTTCAAAATAGTAACTAAAATGCGTAAGGGCAAAAGGAAGTAAACCAATCAAAGGCAAAAATTGATAAAAACTGATTGTCTCAAGGTAAAAAAAAAAAACCTCATGCAAAGTTACAACAAAAAAAAAAGAAGGATAATAAAAAAGTGGGTGCAAAAAAGAAAAGGCCCTAGGCTTCACCGGGCTGCCCCGTGGAGGTCGCTGTCTCGCCCTCCTGCTCGGCCACGACGGAGACTTCCCCGGTCTCAGAAGGTGCCTCTTTCTGGAGGCGAGCTTTAAACCCCTCCAGCAAGGGCCCCCAGACGTCCGCTCCCAAGAAGGAAAAATCACCATCTGAGTTATAGACCCAGCAGTGGTAGAGCATGTCCTCCATGGCGGAGCTGGAGGCTGCCTTCTCGGTTTCTAGGGCGGCCTTGGCCTCCTCGGCCCCAGCCTTCGCAGTGTCTAGCTCTGGCCGCGCAGCGGCGAGGGCGTCTTTGGTGGCATCGGCCTCTTGAAGCTTAGGACGGGCTTCAGCCAGCTCGGCCTGCACGGCCGACAGGGCATCCTTGGCTTCCTTTTCCTTCTGTTGGGCTGTCTGCAAGGAAGTCTGATGGGCGGCCAAGGCCGTCTGATGCTCGCCCCTCATATCCTCGAGCTGGGCCTTGGCCCTGGCTATGCTCCGGTGAAGGGCCAAGACGGTCTGCAAAAACAAAAAGGCAACTGCCTTAGAAAAAAAAAAGAAAGAGGCAAAACAGGGCAAGGCATAATAATCAAAAATCTTAGAAGGGTAAAGTCAGCTTACCGTTAAGGCCATGCCCAATGACGATTCCATTATGCCCACCGGGCTCCTAGTTTCGATGGCCTGCAGCTCTCTCTCATTGAAGCGGTAGAAGTGGCTGACAGCGTAGCTCGCCGTCTCATACACCATCCCCCAAAAGACATCTGGAATCTTCTCCAGGTCCTGGGGGTCCACCGGGATGCGTACCTCGGGGGGCACAATTGCTGAGGCCCCGAGCTCCACCCCTGTGTCCCGGACAAAGGCCGGAGCTCGCGGAGGCATGTTCTCCACTGTAGCAGGAGATGCAGTTTCCTCGGCCTGGGCAGCTGGGGGCTGCTCCTTCCCCTTTGCAGGGGACTTGGTTGGGGTCCTAGCGGCTTTCCTCGCCACCCGAAACTTTTTCATTTTGGGCCCGGAGGCCCCAGCTGAGGAGTTTCCTCCGGTGAACATAGCTCGCAGATATCAGTAAGCAGTCATGCAAAAACAAAGGGGAAAAAAGGCGAAATTCAAGTATACATATATACTAAAAGGAATCCTACCCCCCAAGCCAGAAGAGGAATCTATGGTTATGACCATCGGCCCCGGAGCTTCTGCAACGGAATCTAAGACAATTACTTCTCGAGCTGGCGCGGGTTCTGGATCCGAGGCTGTGTCAGGACTAGACTCTTCTACGTATTGCCTAAGACCTGGAGCTACGACACCCTCCCGGAGTGATGGCCATGACCGAAGGTTAGTCCCATACTCCTCGAATAGGATCGACCTAAAGGCTAGGGTTTTGTCTACGACTATGGTACCCCTAGGGCGGCTATTTTCGTAATCCAGCACGAGCTGGTCGACACATTGGAGCAGGATTTCATCAAAGTCTGGGTCACTTCGATGGCGTTGGACGAGCTGTTTAGGATTGAACCTAGCTAGCCGAGGGTCTGCAGTGGCCCTATCTAAGTTCCTAAACAAGTATGGGTTACCTTGGTCGGAGGGACCTGCAGGTGCTCCGGACCGAATCCTCTCCTCGTCCATCCTTTGGGCGACCTCTAGCGCCTGCTTCCTCGTCCTCACGAGGGGCACCTCATCCTCCTCCTCCTCATCACCTGCGACCTCCTCCTCGGGGATGGCTCTCATCTCGCGAGCTGAGGGAGGCACTCGAGGTCTCCTCAGATTCAAAGTCTGGCCTGGGGAGATCAGCTTGCAGGCCAGCATCGTCTCGTCTGTCACGAGCTGTCGATAGTCCTTTTCACTGGGGGGCAAGCCCGCCAGTGTCTCGTACTGGCTCCCGAGGATCACAGACTTCTCTGTCCTCGTGAAGATAGCTGCAGAATTAATCTAAGTCAGAAATGGATACAGGGGGGCTAACCAATACTTAACTTACGAGCTAAGGTTGAAAGGCACTTACGAGGACGGTTGAAGTAGTGTAGCTCACAGTTTCGGAACCCCGTTGACATAAAGAATTGGTCTTTGAAGTCGTTGGGGTGGCTGTCCAGCTCGATGGCCGCAGCCGTGTTGGGGAACCGGGTCAAATAATAGAACCCGTCACCTCGCCTCCGCTGCTCCGGGCTGGCCTTGAGGCAGAAGAAATACAGAATGTCTGCAGGAGTGGGGACCTCCCACTCCTGTTTCAAGAGCAGGTATCTTAACCCCACCAACAAGCGGTAAGAGTTGGGGGGATCTAGAATGGGGCCAACCACACGTAGTTGAGGAAATCGGCGAAGTACTTGTCCAGTGGGAGGAAAGCCCCCGCCTTGAAATGTTCGTCGCTCCAGGCCGAGAACACCTCATCAAGCGGCGCGCAGCTCCGTTCGCCTTCTGTGGGAGGTCGAGCAATCACGGATCCTTTCCCTAGCTCGATTTTATGGGAGAGGAATATTTTGTTTACCCTCGCCTGGTCAGTGATCTTCAAGACGATTTTCTCCGCCTCGAGGAATGCGTCGGGGACCACCTCGAGCTCCCGTTCCACTGCTGGCCCGAAGTTGGGAATCAGGGATTCAGCCATCACCTCCTTTCCCTTGTTTTGTTGGGAGGACGAGATGCCTACGGACTTCTTGGGAGCGTTCTTCTTGGGTCCCATCTGGTCGCCTAACGAACAAAAAGAAGAAATTTTAGAAAAAGGCAACCTAAAAACGGAGAAGAGTCTGAATGTGTTTCCTTGACACAAGCTGAGGTAAGCCCAGCCCGTGGAGAGTGAGACCACGCGGTTCCATGAACACGCGCCTGTTCTCCCAACAGATCCCCAATTACTCGGAATTCGTGTGTCAGGAGGGTCAGGATAGAAATTTTCCTTGGAAGGAAAGTTTCAGTAGGCGAGAGGTGCAAAGCCGCCTGTGAAGCGTGTCCCCTAAGCTACCCGGTTTTGCACCCAAAATACTGGATACTTTAAACCAGCATACCTAAAATCCTACCCAGAAAATTTCCCCCGAAAACGTACCCTATAAACCGTGCTCCTAAATGGTTTTCTACTACAAACGATACCCTAACCTAAAAGGCTTTCACCCTTCAAGCCCACAAAAAACCAACAAAACCTTGCATGCGGCTACAGTAAATGTTTACCTAGGCTACTGTGAAAAATAATCTCAAAGCATGCACAGTTAGGAGACTTACAGAGTATTCTGGTTGGAGAGGGGATGAAGGGGTCGCCTGGGTTGAGGGCCTTGTCAGAGTAGATGATCCCAAAGCCTCAAGGGAGCCCTTGCACCTGAATTTCTGGAACGCCGAAGATGGTAACCGGAAGGAAAAAAAGGGGATTTTTGAGAGCAAGAAGAAGAGAAAATTCTGAAAATTTTCAAATGAACAGGTGGCCCATGCATAAGGTGGCCACCCCTTTTATATACGTGAAAGGCCACGCGAGGAGGGCCGTTGGATTGCCCTGATGTGGGATCCAAGGCTCTCCACTCGAAAGACAAAACGACGGCTGAGTATAGGCTAGGCCATTTAATGCGGTTCTCGGAAGACGTACCGTCACCAACCACGATGTTCCACGTATTCGGCGCCTGCGTAAAATGTGGAATATGAAGAGTTCATGGGGAAGCCTAAAAAAGCCCTTACTGTGGCCCTATGCGATGTCGTGTACCACGAGCAGGGGCTTGGGGGGAAAATGTACGCCCTGATTTTCCCACGTGCTGTTAGTAGGCTGAGATACGGCCTAACCATGTCTACCACGTGGACATCCCCAAGACAGGAGCTGCCATCGTAAGATCTTACCTCCTTAGCTCGAGGTAACCTAAAGGTTCGCCAAGATTACTTAAGGACCAAGTCTGGACTCTGAAGGCCACAAGTCGAGGGAAGCATCCAGCTCGTGGTACGAGCTAGAGTTGGAGGCTGTGACATTTTATAAAGCCAACCACGCACGGTAAACGTGCATATATCAGACATCACGTGTCTGATATATCCCCGACTTCTCGGGAACGCAGCATGAACGTGCGTATTCTGGCACCCACGACTGGGTTGGGCCGTGCGGCCCATTATCCTCCTTACCTATTGATTAAACCACACTTCATGTGTCAGGTTTTAGGAATTAATCATGAATGTCACAGAATTGACATGATAGATAAGAAGGTCACAGGATGACCTTCTTACCAACTCCCAGGTGCCCTCTCCTATAAATATGGAGACCCTGGGAGTTGGAAAGGGTTGGATTCTATTATGTAAGGAAATACCCTGTAAAAGAATACCAAGCATATAGCAATAATATTGACTGGTGGAGTAGAAGGATTTTAACCTTTGAACCACCTAAAAAAACGTGATTGTGTCACCAGTCCATTTACAAAGATCATTCATCTATTTCGGTTCAACATAAGCACTAATCCCTTCCTCTTATTTTTCTTAATTACCTGTCGGCGAAGAACCGCGTCAACAACCTTCCTAAACATGCATTATCTAGGATTTCATCTCAAGTAGCAAGCAAGCAAGTTCTAAGCATAA
The DNA here is from genome assembly GCF_963169125.1 of Humulus lupulus. Classification (NCBI taxonomy): domain Eukaryota; kingdom Viridiplantae; phylum Streptophyta; class Magnoliopsida; order Rosales; family Cannabaceae; genus Humulus; species Humulus lupulus. The sequence continues at coordinate 19,452,329 of NC_084793.1, forward strand.
TCATCCATCTTTCCTTGAACCAAAATTTAGCAAGCATAAATTTCATCAAATGCACAAAATTTATCTAAAAATCATGATCAAGCACTCACATATTTACATGGACCCAAGCAACTCATAGAAATATTCAACCAAGCACACAGATTCGGTTCAATTTTTTTGGCTTTCATTTAATCAACTATATGAGCAATTCATTCATTCATTATCATCGACTAATCATTATCAACTCGACTGATCAAACATTCTAAACACCCTAGACACAACACATCCTATAAGAAAAACTACATAATAAAAAAAACAAAGACTATTACAGAAAACATATGCAATATAAACGCAACAAAGCTCTTCCCCCAAACTTATAGAATACATTGTCCCCATTGTACAAATATAAGAAAAGAGAAGAAACTTACCAGGACGACAACACGAGCATCAAAAGGGAGGAGGCAGTGGAGGAGCCGGAGATGGAGGATATGGTGGAGGATAAGAAAAATAGTGGGTGTCTGCCTCCTGAAACAAATCCTCTTCTTCTTCCTTCTTTTTTTTTTTTCTTTTTATTTATTTATTTTTTTTCACGCTTTTCACGGTTTAACTTGCAAAAATAATCCAAAAATTGTCCAAAATAAAAACCAAAACAACACTTTAAATTGTTCAAAAATAAAGCAAAACAACTAAAAGAATGGGATGCCTCCCAAAAACGCTGTTGTTAACGTCATTTAGCCGGACGCTGAACTCTCTACACCTTTAACTTGGGTCAAGTCCACCCCTTGCATCCTTGAGAGCCATCGTGTCATACGAGGAGAATTCCCTTCCACTATTGAGAATATTGAAATTATCCCAAATGTCATCGAAACCTTCAAACTTGCCACACAATAATCTTTTCATACGACGTTGAACTGTTCGAAATCGTTCTTTGTTCTTCTTCTTCTTTTTACCAATTGAATCTTGACAATCATTCACCACATCAACTCTACAACAGGTAGGAATTTCAGTTGCTGCAAAAACATTAAAACTTATTTCCTCATTTTGGAATAGGAGAGCATCCTGGAACAGAGCAAAGTTAGAAGAGTCCTTACTGAACAAGGAAAAGAAGAAAGAAGATGCAAAGCAAACTTACAGCGGTGGCTTGATGGCAGAGAGCTTGGGAAGTGAACATCATGTCCGGGTTGGCGATGGTGGTGTATCGCTTCAGTTGGAGATTGGACATGGTGTTCCCCACCTGATCCAGCAGGTCCACCGCGAATGGGGCCGTGTCCTGCCCCAGCTTAAGGCAAAAGCCCGTCTCGGTTACTAGCCGATCCACGATCGACTGAGGGGCACTGAAAGCCGACGGTCGCTCAGCGAATTCAACCTGACGATGAATCGTCAGAGCCTTGTAGGTCTCGTCCCTCCTTTCCCGGCCACTCACCCAGGTCCGGGAAATAAGCTTAGACTGCTCGTCCTGCAAGACGGCTTCCCCATCCTCGGGTAAGGTCGGATGGATGGGAAGGGTCGGTGTTTCCAACCCGCCTCGTCCGCGGCCTCTTATTCCCGGTTTCCGCCTCCGCCGTGCCTGGCACCGCAGCCCTCTTCCCGGAACTCTGGTTTACCACTGGTCCCAGCTCCAGATCAATCACCGGGGCGTGAACGAGAAGGTTGGGGACGATGTCCGGGTCCACGGCCGTAATAGGAACCGCGACAAGTGCACCTGGCCAGGTCGAGGATCCACCTGTGGCGTCTCCTTGTTGTGGGGGACTTCCGAGCCTGGCGCCTCAGATGTTTTCTTGGCAGCCTTCTTTGCCGCGGCCTTGGCTGCCCTGGCAGCCCGGATCTCAAGGAGCTACCTCATCTCATCTATGGGATCGGACATGTCAGAATCTCCTGGAACAAACACAAATGAAAAGGAGTCAGTACAATTAACATGCAAACAAAGAAGTTGAAACAAAGAGTGGCCCGGGACGAACCCTTATCTAAGCCCCGGACATGACTCAATTCATCTAGCGCAAAAGAGTAGACTCGGTCCCCCATGTCATCCAGGGTCAGGAAATTCCCGTATCAGAGGAACCCGGACAGGTACATGAGAATTTTTGAGTCTACGGGAATGGGAGACGAAGGTCTCGTCTCCCCGTCAGCCCCAAACGTGAGGCCTAGAAGTGCTAGCCTATCCCTAGCTAAGTCCCAAACTTGGGGAGCATAAGTCAAAAGCATAGGTGAGTTACCTCGCCTGGATATGCTAGCCCCAGGGGTCCCCGTGTTCGGCAGTGCCTCCTCTAAGAAGGCTTCCAGCTCCTCGGAAGTGGCCGCCTCCTTCGACTGGGCGAAGTCCTTCTTCCGCTTGGTCCCGTCCGCGAGTGTCACGGCCTCTATGTCCTTGATGATCTCCAGGGCCAGCTTCTCCCTTACATCGGGATCTTTCTCGCACTGTATTCCCCGGAGGCTCGGGGCGTTGATCGTCTAGTGGGTCGCGAGCAGTCCGATCAGTCGGAGGTTTTCGGTGGTGAAGTAACCCCCCACGTCCAGATCTTCCACGCACAGCTCAGAGTAGAGTTTCTTCCGGTCCAAAATGAACTGGGTGAGAGGAGTCTGGGCAAAAGGTCCTGCCATCCGAGGTAATACAATGAGAATAAAAAAAATAAAAAATCGGGTAAACATTTACCCACTCGCTGGAAATCCAGCATCCGCATGGGGTACTTCTCTACAAGGAACCCGGACATCATGAACCAGTAGTGTCGGACGTCCAGGGGGTGCTTCCAGGCGCTAGTAGGAGCGGGGTAGTTGCCCCGCGACTTGAGCCTATAGAAGTCATCCAAGGTCTTGTCCTTGACGTTGACCTGCAGCTCCATCTTGTAGAAATACTAGATTTTTGCGGCGGTCGGCTCCGTGATCACCTTCGCGGTGCAGAAGACGCGCCATCCCGCAAGAAATCGGTAGGCTTGGGGCAGAAGCTGGAAGGGTACGATCCCCACGAACATTAGGAACCGTACGAAGTAATCATGAAGCGGGAGCGTAGCTCCCGCACTGATGTGGCCTACGCTCCAGGCCCCGAACCCATTCACGGAGGTGTGGGCTCGCTCCTCTTTCCTGGCGAGGTGGTTGTGGAAGAGTCCGGGAGTTGACTCTATGCCTAAGCGGTTCTCCAGGGCGTACAGCATCCGGTAGTTCCGAAACAGGTTTGGTACCGCGTCCATCTCCCATCTGTTGCCTTTAGGGGTCCGGGAAGAAGGACAGGGGCCTTGTTGACTTCCTCCTCCGAGTGAAGGGTGACGTCCGATGTCATGGCTTATGATCTGGGAGCAAAGAAAAATAATACGAAGCAGTCAGTACCGAAACCCAAGAAAGTCGGTTAAGGTACGGGGGGTCTCCTACGAGCTGCTTGGAGTCCCCTCCGAATCAGGCCCGGGTTCACCAGGGAACCACAAGACCCTGATCGGGAATGAAAAGTAGGTTTCTCCTAAATTGGTTTGTCACCACTTGTCCGGGAAGCATCCAGACCCAGAAGGGCCCAGAGCGGCCCGGACCAGGCAGTCTCCCTAGCACTAATTCTAAGCACAAACAAGTTCTAGCAGCCTAAGCATATAAGCAAAATGACAGGAAACCTACGTTTGTAATTCTATAAAGGCAAATGACAGAAGAACTTACTGTGAATTGCTGGTCGTGAAAAATGGTGGTTGTCCGGTGATAAGGACGGCAGAATCCCAGTCTTGAACTGACGAAGGCGGTTCAACAATTCGTCGACAGGACAGGCTGAAGACGCGTGCTCAGGTAAAGGTGCAGATGCCAGAATTGTTGGGAAAATGCGATGGTGTATAGTGAGCAGACAGTGGAAGAGTTCGTCGGCAAGCTCGGACATAAACAAATCCTCCAAGTTCTTAGAATGGCTCGAAAGTGTAAATGTTTCAAATGAATGCCTGAGGGGTATTTATAAGGACCCAAATCCTGATCTCTGATCCAGCGGATAGGATCGATCCCCCATCGGACGGCTCAGAATTATGCAGAGGCATTAATGAATCCACTCAAGGGCTGGATCCGCTCTATTTCAATCCAACGTCCCAGAGTAGGAGGCCCTTCAAAGCCACCTCATCCTACAGTCCACCTCAACGCAGAAGCATTAATGATAAGCCCCCACGCGGATGGGACGCTTCAAAGTCTGAGCCGACGCAATAGCCTAAACCTAGCAACCCTTGAGGTGGTTGATGACCTTTCAAGGTCAAGTGCCATCGATGCAGCAGTTGCTGGGCGACACGTGTACCCCTCATCATGAACCAGGACTTAGTAAATGAACCTGGACCTTGGTAAATGGTCCGGGCTCCGCATTCACCTGACACGCGAAGCCCCCTCGCCCCGGACCAACCATTCTAATAAGGAACCGGGAAGATATCTGAAAGTATACGGGACCAAGGCAAACCTCCACCAGGAACGCCCAGATGAAGGATTGGGGGGTAAATGTTATCCCCGTTTCCCGCCGTGGGCCCGGGACCGCGTTTCAGGCCCACTAACTGCCCAATTGAGGTTGGGCCTAGTCCAGGCCCGTTTGGCAAGGAGCAAGATAGATATCGATAGCTCAATTCTGGGCAAGGCCCGAAAGGCGTCCGGGAAGTAATTTTCGGGACGGTCATCCTGGAGACGGTTCAACTGGCTGAGGATAACAGACGGGATCAGTACGAACAGTCCCGAATCACGGTAAACAATCCAGGCTCCTGGTGGATGATCTGGGCTTATGGTAAACGGAGAGGGACAGAGGTAAACGGACCCGGGTCGAGTCCCCAAGGTTGGCAAGATAAAGCATCCATGACTCTGACTCCGCCCTGCGAAGCGTGGGAGTTGTCCCCACGTTTCACCTACGGAAAAGGCCACCTCGGGATTGTACGCTGCTGGTTCAGACCTGTGCCGCCACTGCTCTGACCGATCTTGTCCCCTGAATCCGTCTCGTAATTCAAAATGTCCAGACCAAAATCTCCAATTTTTCGGATGATAGTTACGGTTTGGGCTGGCCCAATGGGCTCAAGTTAGCATTTTTCTTTGATGTTTTATTTATTCTGTATTGGGCTTCCGATAGAGAAGACAGCAATATTTATACCTTTATTAGGCCCGAGACAGCCCGGCCCACACCCAGTGCTCTTGCGAACCTATAAATACATGTAAGAGAGCACTGGAGAAGGGACCCTTTTTTTCTTTGGGCATGCATACTGTTACTCTGCTAAAACGAAGAGAAAACCCCATTGTTGTAGACTCTCGAAGTTCTAATACAACTGTCTCGTGGACTAAGGCTCGTTAACGCCCCAACCATATAAAAATCTTGCGTATAACCTCTAAACCCTTTCTCTTAATCTCTCTTATCTTTTATTATTATAGTTTTCGAAAATCTCGGTAAACAAGTACCTTATGCATCTTGTGTTGGGAGTCTAATGTACTGTATGGTATGTACAAGGCTTGATTTAGCCTATGCCTTGAGCATGGTAAGAAGATTTATTTCTGACCCAGGGAAAGAACACTGGTCTACAGTAAAGTGGATACTAAGGTATCTAAAGGGTACTATAGATATGGGGCTTGTTTACAGCAACAAAATGGGAAATGAGACAGAAGTAAATGGCTATGTTGACTTTGACTATGCAGAAAGCATAGACACAAGGAGATCAATAACAGGTTATGCATTTACTGTCCTAGGTGGATGTGTTAGCTGGAAATCCAATCTTCAAAAGGTGGTTGCTCTATCATCAACATAGGCAGAATATATGGCTGCCACAGAAGCCATAAAAGAAGCAATCTGGCTCAAAGGATTCACCAAGGAGTTGGGTTTCAAATCAGACAATATCACTGTACATTGTGACAACCAAAGTGCTCTGCACTTAATGAGAAACCCAATGTTTCATGAAAGATCGAAACACATAGATATAAAACTACATTTCATAATAGAGGTTATTGATAGGAAGGAAGTGTATGTCAAAAAGATTGGAACAAAGGAGAACCCAGCTGACATGATGACCAAATATGTGAGTTTGGCCAAGTTTAGACTTTGTCTAAACTTGCTAAACATTCTCAGCTGCTAATCATGAGGCAAGACCAGTTCAGTCCCAGTTCATATGGCCTAAAACCTCATTCGATGACCAAGGTGGATGATTGTTATGATTGGTCACCAAATGAGGTTCATACTTAAAGCTAACAGAATAAACAAACTGTTTGTTATGACAGTTAGTATCTTGTACCATTTATGTAAAGCTATATATATGTAGCACATTATGTAATCGAGGTACCAGTTTAGAGAGAGAATCTTTTTGAGTGAATTATAAGCAAAATAAAGAGTGAGAAGAAGGGTTGTACTGTCATGGTGTGTGTCTGATCACCATTGCCACAAGTGAGATCAACTGTAACTAGAAGCAAAGCTTCTCTGAGTGTGTGTAATGCCCCGAAGTCCTTAATGCGGTTTAATGGCTGGATTAGTAGGCCGGGAGGGCCATAACTGTTTAATTATGCCATTAAATGATAATATGCATGTTTATGTGAATTATATTATAATATGATGTTATATGCATGCATGTGGGTCCACATTTGATTATTATTATATTTTGGTAATTTGGCCCGTTGAGGATATATTTGTATATTTTGGGTGCATATTGTGATTTGTGAATGACATCCTATTATTATGGAGATATATTCGAGCTATTCGGCATGAGATGGTCTTATATTATAAATTAGCAATTTTGTCATAACAGGGGTCTTTTATTGGGATATTGGATAGTGAGAATGTTATTTGATGATAAATTGGGAATTATTGAGATCAAGATGAAATTCTGGAAGTTTTGACTATAATGTTCCCGGGGGTGTTTTTGGGACCCCGAGCCGTAGGTTTTATTTGAGGTTACTTAAGCTTGAAGAAGCTTGTCAGATAGAACCGTACGTTAGAAAACCTCTCGTTCTCTTCCCGTTAGTTCATTTTACCGTTCGAAGCATTTTCGAAGAAATCTCGAGTTTTAGGAGTCGGAATCAAGCGAGGATCGAGGCATAGCGATCCTACGAAAGATTAGAAGCTTCTTGACCAAAGGATTTTACGAGAAACAACCCAATCAAAGGTAATCTAAGTTTAAAGTTTTGAGCTTTTAGAGTTTCTAAGCTTAGAATTGGATTTTGTGAATCGTTGAGTTTTTGGTTCGTTTGAGGCTCGGGATTTGATGGTTTTGGATCATTGGGAAACTTAGGAACTTTGATTTGATGATTTAGAAGTGTTTAGGTATGTTTTTGGAGGGTTTGGGATGAAGGAGATTGAGTTTGGGGATGGTTATGGGTTAGGGGCCGCGACCCTGTTCTTGGGTGCCGCGGCCCTAGCCCAAAGAAGCTGGTGGAGAAAGTTTGGCCTTGTTGGGCGCCGTGGCCCTTGCTCCTGGAGTGGCTGAGGACCGCGGCCCAAGGTGTTGGGGCCACAGCCCTTGGGCAGGTTTGAGCCCGTTTTAGTGTTTTGGCCTCGGGAACTTGGTTTTAGGCCACGGGATGGTTCCTATTACCCGGATTAGTGGGGATTGATGTCCCGGAGGCTAGAGCTTGGTTTGGGAACCTTTGATGTTCATTTTATTGATGGTATCCTATATTTGGTTATGACTAGGTGACCGCTAAAGGACTAAAAGTCAAATCGTTCTCAAGGGTCGTTCTTTTATTCATTCTCGCTCGAATCAGAGGTAAGAAAATTGCACCTTGTGTATATGACATGCAAGATTGTTGTTGAGGCATGTTGGTTGATAAATGTGGACATTGATTGAATATTAAATGCTAGAGGATGTTGTTTACTTGTGTATGGCACTGATTAGTCAGGGACGGCACTGGTCGCGTATCACTGACCTAAGAGTCAGAAACGACATAAGCGTCCTGAATGCAGGGCCGAATGAAGATTAGATCTAATCGATATCAACGTTGAATGACTCTAAGGCATTAACGCTGGACCGACCCTAAGGTCGATGAATCTTATAAGCGCTTGGCTAGTCTAGGACTAGTTACTCAGAGCCAGGGCCTAAGGCCTAGGTGACTGCTTGTCACATGGCTAGGGAACAGTGTTCCATAGTTATGACTCTAGAGCCATGAGGAAGGTTATGTTGGTGACTAGTCATCATGCACCTATCCTGTTTAAGCTAGTGAAATGTTCACTTATCTGTTAAGCCCCGGTGACCCTATCATCACATGGCTAAAGGGAGTTGTACCCACCTTAGTGACTTTTGCGACTGTCACTTACCTGTTTTGGACTAAAAGTCCTGAATGATTATTATGATCATTGTTGATATTATATCATGCTATATTGTGTTTTCTTGCTGGGCCTTGGCTCATGGGTGCTATGTGGTGCAGGTAAAGGGAAAGAAAAGCTCACCCAGCCTTCAGTGGAGAGCTTAGGTGGTGATGTGTACATATGCGGCCGCTTGACCACCACGGCCAAGGAGTTCTTAGAGGAACTAGGGGGTTTACCCTATTTTTGCCGCTTAGGTCGGCGGGTTTGTAAATTTGAACAGTAATGACCATTTTGAGTTGTAAATAACTTGTAAATGTTTTTATGGGCCCATGAACAGTTTTATATTTAATAAAATATATCCTTTCATTTTCATTGGTTTTCCACCTTAGCCTGTTAATAGCACTAGAAGCACGTTTTTAACTAAAGGACTCGGGTAGCGAGTCAAATTTCTGGTTCACCGTTCACAATAACTGTCCTGGGGTAACCAGGGCGTTACAGTTTGAGTCTGAGTACTCTTGTCCAAATTCTTGTAATTCTCTTCTAATTAGCTCAATAAAGATTCTAAGCCATTGGGGCTGTTCTGGCCGAGGAGTAGGCAGGTGATGTGATTCATCATTCTGTTCGAACCTCGTAATTTTGTGTTCTGTTTTACAAGTTTTGATTTCATCTGTTTAATTTCAATTCATCAATTGGTGTTTTAACTTGTCATCTAATCATTGCTTTGTCTTGTTTGAATTCTGTTTTTGACCGAGGTATCATTCACAACAGCATTCATATAGATAAATGAAACCAAGCAAAGCAAAGATGAATATGAAAGCATATGCTACAGTCACTAACTTTCCACAACCTGTAATAATAATATTTTATAACATGTGAATTTATATTAATATAATTATTAAATATATAGTTTTGTATTAAATATTATTATAATAATATTTTATAACATTTGAATTTATATTTATATGATTATTAAATATCTAGTATTGTATTATATATTATTATAATAATGATATTTTATAACATTTGAATTTATATTAATGTAATTAATAAATATCTAACACAATCATACTATTTATACACGACACTTATATATAATATATTTATTATGTATTATATATTATTGTAATAATAATATTTATAATACGTGAATAATATTGTTTTATAATATTAGAAGTTATATTAATATAATTACTAAATATTTATTCTAGCAAAATTTTATTAAAATTAGGATTATATATTATATGTTACATGTTCAGGTAATTAGTGGCTAAATTCCCTGTTTTTTTATAAGTATAGCATTTAAGTCGCTTATCTTTTTTTGTTTTTGCTGGGAAAAGTCTCTAACTTTACATAATAGTTGCACATATTTTCCCAAATTGTCTGTTAAAATGGGGACTATGCATGAATGTTAGGGACTATTGCCGCTAAAAAAAATATCAGGGACTTAAATGCTTAAATTTTGAAAGAACAATGACTTTAGCTTCCAATTTTCATATAATTATTTGTTTTCAAGCAGAATAAATACTCTATATTTAACATATAAAAAAGTTATTTCTTATATTTTTTAAGGGGCTATTGACTACCCTAAATAAGTTGTGGTTCTACCATTGTATAATCTCATATTTTTTTAATTACAAAATAATTTTTACGATATATCAGTTTTTCTATTTCCTTTACATTATTTAAATATTATATCTTTAAATATTTTTATTAATTAAAATAATAGAAAATAATAAATAAAATTAATAAATTTAGAGAGAGAGAAAGAAAATTGAATCATTTAAAAAAATGTTTAAAGGAGCTCTAAAAATCTAGAAGGAAAATAGTAATATAAATGATTAATATTAAGGGTTTATACATTTTTAGACCCTGTGTTTTGCCTCATTACATGTTTGGACCCTGTGTTTTGACAAATTATTTTTTGGACCCTGTGTTTAGTAAAATGGTTCAAATAGGCCCCTAAACCTGATTTTGATGAACAAAAAATTGAGTATAACAACACAGTTCTTAGATCGAATGATTGTATTTTGTTCTGAGTTGTTAGTTTGATGAATTATTTGTGATTTTAGTTCAAAAAACTTTGATCAAAATTTGGTTCAAGGGTCTATTTGAACTATTTTAGAAAACAGAGGGTCTAAAAAATAATTTGTCAAAACACAAGGTCTAAACGGGTAATGAAACAAAACACAGGGTCTAAAAAAATATAAACCCTAATATTAATAATAACTTCTTTATCTACATTTATAGATTTTTAGAGCTCCTTTAAACATTTTAAAAAAGTTATTTATTCAATTTTTTTCTTTCTCTCTTTCCAAATTTATTATTTTCTATTATTTTAATTAATAAAAATATTTGAATATATAATATATTAATAAAATGTAAAGAAAAATTTGAGAAACTAATATACAACGTAATGTAAAAAAAATATTTTGTCTTAATTTTGTAATAGAAAAAATTAATATAAGATTATACAGTGGTATAACCACAACTTGTCTAGGGTAGTCAATAGTCCCCTTACAAAATCTAAAAAAAATATATATGTTAATTATAGATTATTTGATCTTCTTGAAGAAAAAAAAATATAAGGAAATTAGAGGCTAAAGTCCCTACTCTTTCAAAATTGAAGCATTTAAGTCCCTGATTGGCAGCAATAGACTCTTACATTCATGTTTAATCTCCATTTTAACGGACGGATAACCGTTTAAGGAAAATGTGCACCAATTGTGTAACGTTAGTGATTTTTGCCAGCAAAACAAAAAAAGATAATGGACTTAAATGCTACATTTGTAAAAGAACAAGGACTTTAGTCGTTAATTATTATAACATTTGAATTTATATTGATATAATTAGTAAATATCTAGTCTTATGATGAACCCAAAACAGACATGTTTTAAAAATTTATACTCGCAAGCGCACGAATCGTATATGGAATATAGTGTTCCGTGTAAGCACAAGATCGAACCCAAATGAGTTGTCTAAAATAAAAAAGAAAACTATTTTAAACCAAAAGTAATAAATTATAACCTAGCTCCAAAGATTGATGAGTTTTAATGTTATGAACATAAAATAAAAGATTGAAAAATAAAGCTATTTAAGAGAATAAAAATAAACTAATAATGATTTGAAAATAAGTGTTAAAAGAAAAGATTATTAAGATACTAGAATCCACAAAATGTAAGTTTAATAATATTTATTAGTATATTGATTCCCAAGTTTTAGTGATAGTTAAAATAATTCAAACTATCATTTTCCAAATAGAATTATAATTTTAAGCACAAGTTACTTCTAAAAAGATAGGATTTTTCTTCACTTTTTAAAAATTATAATTTCAAAGTATTTAATGTGAATCAGCCTAATGAAACAACAAAAAATCAAATAACATTATTTATAAAGCAAAACATAATATTTTTGTTCTAAGCATGGATGTGTACAATTTAATGGCACATCTTACACAAAGAATATTATGTTTTTGCAAAATGAAGAACAAAGTGCACATTATCTAACAATCCAAAATATGAGATATTAAAGATGAAAGACATATATGAAAAAGAAAAATCCATATACTTTGTTGCATTACAAGGGAAATGAACATACAACATAAATATTACCTAATTACAAGTTGCTTCATCATGATCTTAATAATCTTATGAAAAAGATTAGAAGCACATAACTAGAGTAGAAATTACAAAATAAATGAAATACATACTTGAAAATGCTCTTGAAAAACCCAAAATGGAAGAAAGAATGGTAGAGAGAAAATGGGATAAAAGAATATGGTAACAAAAAATTAAGCACTCCACAAATGGTCTTGAAATACCATATTTATAGCCAAAATGAGATTGTTAAAATAATCAATTTAAATTGATTAGATTAATTAAATAAAATAAATATGGTATGTAGAGGTAAATTATAGAGTGTAATGATGATGTTGTTGTGAAAATGTGTAAAAAAAATAGGTAAAAATTTGGCATTTTAGACATAGGGGACAAAGGGTACACTTGAGCTATTTATGGGCTCAAGAAAAAAATACAAAGGTAGCTATTAGTGGCTGGGAGAGGAGAGTTGTGGGCGTGGGAAGCTGGCTGCTGCAATGGTGGGCTCGGTTGGGAAGGAGAGGGATGGTTTGGTGAGATTGGGCCGGCTGGATTGAAAGGCCCATGGTGGGCTGGAAGTGCTAAAGGAGGTTGCTGTTGGAGTCAGGCGTGAGGGGCATCAAGAGGCAACTGCTGGTGAAGGCAGAGGCGCGTTGGCAGCTGGAATTGGAGGCATGGGCCAGGTGGGCCTCTAGTGGCTGGGCCGAATGATTGTCTTGCTGTTGGGCCTTTGAGAAAATACCACTTTTCTTTGTTTTTTTTACAAAAAATGCTACTTTTTTCATCATTTTCCTTGTTTTTCAATCGCATAAAATGCAACAAATTCCCTATAAAACAAACATAAATGAAATTAAAACTAAGTATTTTCAATAATAAATTATACAATAAAAGTTTCATGAAAATATTAATTAAAACTTAATTTACCTAACATTTAAACTCAAAAATTCAACTTTTTACTTCTAATCTTAACACTACAAACTTCAAATAATTAAACCACAACATATTATAATAAAATAACTATAAAAACACACAAAAATATATAAAATCAAAATAAACTCAATAAATTCAAGATTACTTAAAAACTTAATAAATCAATTAAAAATTCAAGAACTAAGCAACAATTAGCATATAAATTATGGTGCAATAACTCTATTTTGTAGAGTTATCATCTTATATTATATATTATTCTAACAATAATATTTATTAACATTTGAATTTATATTAATATAATTAATAAATATTTTTAATAATAAATATTATTATAATAATGATATTTTATAACATTTGAATTTATATTAATATAATTAATAAATATCTTATGATATTTAAATTTATATTAATATACTTAATAAATAATTATTTTTAATTGGTTTTAAAAGTATATTCCGCCAAATATTTAGAATATTCTGTTAAAGTTAACCAAAGAAACAGTTAAAACTAAGGGTGTTCATCCTATCTCATTCAACATTTTAATTGGATTGGATGAAATTTTATCTTTGAACCTAAATTTTATTATTAACAAAATTAACAAATAAAAAAAACAAAAGAAATCATGCAAAAAAAAAAAAAAACTATTTAGTAAAATACTAAATTTAGTTCTTACAATTACTACATTAAAACCATTCAAATTTAAAACTGAAGTGTCAAAACTTATAACTAAAGTACTTAGATAGTAACAAAATATATGAACACAATAACAACATCTCCAAAGTGCTAATATAGCATCTGAAAACAACAACAATCCAATCAAATATATTTATATATAATATAATTGTATAAAATATATACATATATTAATTGTAATTTAATTGGATCGGTTCCTAATTAGATTTTCATAGTCTCATCAGCCAACTGATCCAAGTCAATTAATATCTAACTTTTCAAATCAAATCCTATTCAATTGTAACTTTTTGTAATATAATTGATTTGGATTGGTTCGAGATAATTAGATTGATTTTGAATCTAAGCACCTTAGTTAAAAACTAAAAATATATATTATTTTAATATTTTTTATATAGAATAGATATATTGATGTAAACGTTGATATTTATATTATTTTTTAAAACTAAAGCAATTAGAGAGAAAATATTAAATATTGAGTATTGAGTATCTATTGATGAGGACAAGAGTAGGCTCCCATTAGATACGCATTCACTTAGATTTAGATTCACTAGTCACTCTCTTTAGTGGGTATGATATCATATTCACAATCCTCACATACAATACAATTATACAAAAATTCCAAAGCAGAAACAAGATAATTCTAGTAGCATTAAGAAGAAAAAAAAATATAAATAAATTAATAGTATATATCATATCAGATTGTGCTTTCCACTAAAGAACAAACAAGTAGGTTTGCTCTTTTTTTGTTAGGTTAGTTCATATTATAGATTAAAAAATATATTTAGTATTAGTATATTCGAATGTGAAAAAATATATAATGGTAATAAATGATAAACCAAATTTCATAAAAACAAAATATATAAAGAACACATTGTAAATTATTTAAAAAAACATCAAAAATTTAGAAAAATAAATGATACAAAAATATGAAGATTATACGTGTAAAATTATATAAAAATATAAAAGAAAATTATGTTGAATTAGATTTATTAGAAATATAAAAAAACAATTAATACAAATAATATAATTTTTTTAAATTTATATAATAAAAATTAATTAATACATAAATAGACCATTAACTATAATTTCTCTACCTAATTGATTGTTGTTCTTTTAAAACAAAAATGATTGTTGTTTCTGGCCCTAGTTTATACATATTATTGTGGAAGAGATGAGAGGATGGATGGAGAGAAAAACTTTGTGTATTCAGAATTAATGGATTAAAATTACTAGGAGAGGAAAATCCTCTTTATAAAGCAGAGAAAAAAAAAATCAAAACTAATTAATTACCTAAAACTAATAACCCAACCAACTAAAGTTTACCCAAAATAGTAAACTAATAAAACAAGATTACAAACAAAATAAACAACAAACTAAATTATTACAAGGTAAATAATCTATACACCTAATACTCCACCCTCAAGATGGATTGTGAATGTCATGCACATCCATCTTGGAGACATGAGGTATAATAATGTAGATGGCAGAGGCTTTGTAAAAGCATCAGCCAACTAAAGTGAGCTGCTAGCCGGTATGAGACGAAGCAATCCTTGCTTGATTTTATCTCTAAAGAAATAACAATCAAGCTCAATGTGATTTGTCCTTTCATGAAAGGTAGGGTTGTTAGCAATGTGTATAGCCGAGTGGTTGTCACAATAGATTAAAGCTGGAGTGTTGGAGTGAAGTCGAAGATCCTTGAGAAGATATTGAATCCAAGTGGGTTCACTAGCAGTAGCAGCTAAGGTTGTATATTCTGCTTCAACTGAACTCTTAGAAATAGTTGGTTGTTTTTTGGTACGCCAAGAAATCAAGGAATCCCCGAGGAAGATACAAAAACCAGTTGTGGAGCGTCTTGTGGTTGGGCAGGTGGCCCAATCAGAATTTGAAAAAGCTCTTAAGTTGAGAGAGGAATCAGCCTTGCAGAGAAGACCTTGACCAAGAGACCTTTTGAGATATCTGAGGAGATGATGGACTACCTGCAAGTGTGAAGTGCGTGTAGAGGACATGTATTGACTAAGAGAATGGACAACAAAGGTGATGTCTAATCGTGACAGAGTCAAATAAAGGAGGCGTCCAATAAGTCTTCGAAACTAAGATGGAACAGCTAAGGATTCACGATCTTCAATGTTGAGTTTAATTTTGGGATCCATATGAGTACGGGCAGGTTTACTCCCAATGTAACCTGTGTCTTGTAGAATTTGGAGAGCATATTGTCGTTGAGATAAGAAAATACCTTATTGAGAATGAGCAATTTCGACTCCAAGGAAGTACTTGAGAGAACCGAGAGCCTTGAGTTTTAATTGAGTGTTGAGAGAGTGTTGAAGATCTTCTAAGACAGCAAGGTTGGGGCTTGTGATGACTATGTCAACAACATAGACTAGAAGGGCAATGAAGGTGGCAGTAGATCCCATGGTGAATAGAGTATCATCAGCATGAGATTGTTTGAAGCATTCTAGAATGAGAGCTTTCAAAAGCTTGTTGTACCACTGCCTAGACGATTGTTTTAAGTGACAAATTGATTTATGGAGTTTGCATACGAGCTGAGTTTCTGCAGAACAAGAAGAAGAAATAGTTAGACCCTTAGGTAGTGACATATATACTTCTTCATTGACATCTTCATTTAGAAAGGCGTTGTTTATCTCCAATTGTAATGTGTGCCAATGTTGTACTAAAAAAATAGCTAATAAAAGTTTCTGAGTGACCATCTTGGCCACTGGTGAGAAGGTGTCGAAGAAGTCCAATCCTTCTTGTTGAGTAAAGCCTTGAGCCACCAAACGAGCTTTGTATCATTCAATGCTCCCATTGCTGTTATATTTAATTTTGTATACCCAACGACATCCAATTGGTCTTTTTTTAGAAGGCAGAGGAACAATGGACCATGTATTATTTTCTTGAAGGGCATGAAGCTCTGAAGTCATGGCTGCAATCCAATCCTTTTCAAGAGAGGAATGCTTATAAGAGGCGAGTTCATGGTGAGAAGAAACTGCAGAAATAAATGATTGGTGAGTAGTAGACGATTTAGGATAAGAGATATAATTGTCAATAGGTTAGGGTGTAGTAGATTGATCTTGAATGGTAGAATGACATTCAAAATCTCTTAGATAAGAAGGAGGTCTGGGAATTCTGTCTACTCGTTGTAGAGGAGGCTAAGTAGAAACATCAGTGGAACACTCTTGGTATTGAGCGAAAATAGGACTAGTAGGAGAAACATCAGTAGATGGAATATCTTCTTGCAGCAAAACATCTTGTGTAGAAGGAACATTAGGAACAATGCTTTCATAGTCAGCAACAGGGGTGTTAGAAACTAAAGGGGTGGGTGAAACAATATTATCAAAAGTATCATTATGTCTATGAATGTTTAACTTATGAAAAGGGAAAATATGTTCATGAAAAATAACATTTCTTGACCCAATTTTTTTTTTAGTATTGATGTCATATAAACGATACCCTTTAATACCTTGAGGATATCCTATGAATACACAAGTCCAAGCTCTTGAACAAAACTTAGTCCTGTGTGAAGGCAATGTAGAAGCAAAAACAAGGCAACCAAAAGTACGAAAATGTGTATAAGCAAGGGTGATTCATAAAGGAGTTCATAGGGTGTTTTATTGTGTAAGGTAGGTGTAGGTATTGTAACGCTCTGATTACCCCAAGACCGTTACGGTGAACGATGAACCGTGAATTTAACTCGCTACCCAAGTTCTTTGGTTAAAAACGTGCTTCTAGGTGTTATTAACAGGTTAAGGTGGAAAATCAATCAAAATGAAAGGATATATTTTATTTAAAACATAAAACTGTTCATGGGCCCATCAAAACATTTACAAGCTATTTACAACTCAAAATGGTCATTACTGTTTAAATTTACAACCCACCGACCTAAGCGGAAAAAATAGGGTAAACCCCCTAGTTACTCTAAGAGCTCCTTGGCTATGGTGGTCAAGCTGCCGCATATGTACACATCACCACCTAAGCTCTCCAACAAGGCTGGGTAAGCTTCTCTTTCCCTTTACCTGCACCACATAGCACCCATGAGCCAAGGCCCAGCAAGAAAACACAATAATGCAAGCATATAAAACCAAATGATGATCATGATAATCATACAGAGCTTATAGCTCTGAACAGATGAGTGAATATTACTTTGAGGTTCTATTAACCTTAATGAGTGACTGACAAGCAAGTCACTATGGGGCTCAGTGCCCATAGCCGTGTAACGAAACTGTTACCTGGGCTTTCCTGCAATAGCTTTAATCAGATGAGTAACTGATGGTTAGTCACTAGCTTAAACAGATGAGTGACTGTTGGGTAGTCACTAGCTCAAACAGATGAGTGACTGATGGGTAGTCACTAGCTTAAATAGATAAGTAACTGATGGGTAGTCACTAGCTCAAATAGATGAGTGACTAATGGGTAGTCACTAGCTTAAACAAATGAGTGACTGTTGGGTAGTCACTAGCTCAAACAAATGAGTGACTGATGGGTAGTCATTAGCTTAAACAAATGAGTAACTGATGGGTAGTCACTAGCTTAAACATATGAGTGACTGACGGGTAGTCACTAGCTCAAACAGATGAGTGACTGATGGGTAAGTCACACAAGTGCTTTTAGTTTTCATCGAATTTGAGGTCGGTTTGGCATTAACGCTCTTGTTGAGTCATCTAATGCAGATGTCGATTAGATCTAATCTTTATTGGCTTGCGTTGAACACGCTAAGGCCGTTCCTGACTCATGAGTCAGCACTGTGTGACCAGTGCCCAGTACCACTGCCGAACTTGACTAATGAGTCACAGCTTCACAGTTGATACTGACACCTTTGCCAATTCTGACTATTCAGTCAATACCATGCACAAGTGAGCAAGAATTGCTAAGCATTCAATATTCAATTCATGGCCACATTTAAACACTCAACATGCCTCATGAATAACCATGCATGTCACATATGGGGTGTTGTTCTCTTTCCTCTGATTCGAGCGAGAATTAGTATAAGAATGACCATTGAGAACGATCAACCTTTAAGTCCTTTAGCGGTCACCTAGTCATAACCAAATATAGGATACCATCAATAAAATGAACAACAAAGGTTCCCGAACCAAGATCTAGCATCCGGGACATCGAATCCCACTAATCTGGGTAGTAGGAACGATCTCGAGGCGTAAAACTGAGTTCCCATGATCAAAACACCCAATTGGCCTCAAAACCACTCAAGAGTCGCGGCTCCCCAGCCACACCAGTAGCAAGGGCCGTAGTGCCCACTACTCAGTGCCGCGGCGCCCAGCACGCCCAAACTCCTCCACCAGTTTCTTCGAACTTGGGCCGCGGCCCCCACCCAGAAACCAACCATAACCTCATTTTCTCCCATCCTAAACCTTCAAAAAACATATCTAAACACTTCCAAATCCAAAAATCAAAGTTCCCAAACATCCCAATGATCCAAAATCATTAAATCACGAAGCTCAAACGAATAAAAAACTCAACGATTCACAAAATCCAATTCGAAGCTTAGAAACTCTAAAAACTCAAAACTTAAAGCTTAGATTACCTTTGATTGGGTTATTTTTCGTTAAATCCTTCGGTCAAGAAGCTTCTAATCTTTCCGAGGATCACTATGCCTCGATCCTTGCTTGATTCGGACTTCTAGAACTCAAGATTTCTTCGAAATCGCCACAAACGTCACAAAGTTTTAACGGGACAAAGAAAAAGTGTTTTTAAACGTACGGTTCTATCTGACAGACTACTACAGGCTTAAGTAACCTCAAATAAAACCTAATGCTCGGGGTCCCAAAAACACCTCTGGGGATAAGATAGTCAAAACTCCTAGAATTTCCTCCTGTTCTCAATAACTCCCAATTTATCATCAAATAACCATTCCCATTATCCAATATCCCAATAATTGACCCCGTTATGAAAAAGCGCTAATTTACAATATAGGATTGTCTTATGCCGAATAGCTCAAATATATCTCTATAATAATGGGATCTCATCCATAAATCACAATATGCACCCAAAATACACAAATATGCCCTCAATGGTCAAATTACCAAAATATCATAATAATCAAATGTGGACCCACATGCATACATATAACATAATTTACATAAACATGCATATAATCATTTAATGGCATAATTAAACAATTATGGCCCTCCCGACCTACTAATCCAGCCATTAAACCGCATTAGGGATTTCAGGGCATTACAGGTATCCTATTGATAATATATGCAGCAATGAGAACACAATCAGCCCGAAAAGAAATGGGAATGTTAGCTTGAATGTAAAGTGCCCGAGCAACATTCAATAAATATTGATGTTTCCTTTCAGCAATGGAATTTTGCTCAGGAGTGTCAACACATGTAAACTGGTGTAAAATGCCTTTTTGAGAAAATAATTCTTTAAAAGCTAATTCTGGTGAATTGTCAGATCGAAAGCATTTGACAGAAGTGTTGAATTGGGTCTAAATCATGTTCAAAAGTTGAGGAATAATATCTAAAACATCAAATTTATTCTTAAGTAAGTAAATCCAAGTAAAACGAGAATGATCATCAACAAGAGTAAGAAAAAATCGATGATTAGAATGAGAAGGAATATGGTGTGGTCCCCTAATATCACAGTGGATAATATCAAAAAGAGAAGCAACAAAATGATTATTATTGCAAAAAGAAAGCTTTCTCTGTTTTGTTTTTGGAATATATAACATGGAGAGTTTTTATGTAACAAAGAAGTATTATAGTTTAAGGTTGTATAAAGAATATCTAAGTATTTATTGGATAGATGTCCTAATCTATAAAGCCAAGTTTTTGTTGAAACCGATAGAACATGAAGATGAGTAGGAGCAATGTCTAACAAGTACAATCCATTGTGGGATCTACTGTTGTCAATCATCTTCCTGATGTGTGTGTCCTAAATAGAAAAAGAATCAGAACTGAAAAAAATAGAAAGAGAATCAAAATTGGTGAGGTAACTAACATATATGATATTATATTTGAAAGAAGGAAGAAAAAGAACATCCTTTGAAAAAAGAGAATCTGTAAGAGAAATATTACCAGCTTGATGAACAAAAATTGGATCATGATTAGGCAATATCAATTTCGTAGGTGTTATTGGACAGAGAAACTGAAAAGATTTGATACTAGAACAAATATGCCATGTGGCTCCGGAATCCCAGATCCAAGAATCTATGGATGGAGTAATGGAATTAGAGGATAAGATAATACCTGAGTTACTTGTCAAGGAACTAGGATCAGTGATAGAGATATTGGACTGCAGACCAGCTAAAAGAGTAAGCAATTACTGTTATTGGGTTGCATTCAACTTAGGAAGAAATGTGTTGGATGTGTTAAAACCACTGGGGTTGTCTTCTGTAGTGTTGAATTGATTAGCAGCAGCCTCTTTTGATTGCTTTTGCTTATTGTACTCTAGCGGATATCCATGAAGTTTGTAACTGTAACGTCTCAAATTACCTAATAAGGCTTAAGGCCTTGATTAGGGGGCCAGGATGACAAATTATGGAAATTATGTGATATATATGTGTATCATTATATGATTATGTGAGTTATATTATAATATGACTTGATATGCATGCTTAGGGGTATTAAATATGCATGTGGGCCCATATCTTATTAGAATGACAATTTTCGTAATTTGGCCTGTTATGGGTATATTTGGTATACATGTGATATATGTGTGGGACCACGTCATTATGTGAATACATTTGGGTTACTTGGCACGAGACGATCCTAGGGGGTAAGTTAGTGGGAAAGTCACAACGAGACCCATACTTGACTCGGTGTGAGTCAAGAGGTATATTGGGTATTTAGTACATTACCAGGTTATTGGGTAATGTGAATGATTATTTGATGATATATTGAGAATTAGTATGATCAGGAGGAAATTCTGGGGATTTTGACTATTTGGCCCCTGGGGACGTTTTTGGGTACCCCGAGCATTGGTATTTACTTGAGGTTACTTAAGCTTGAAGTAACCTGACAAAATAAATAAAAGAATGAACGGTTCTCACTCTCTCTCCCGTTCTCTCATTTGGCGTTCGTGAGCATTTTTTAAGGAAACTCGAGTTTTAAGACTCGGAGTCAAGCAAGGTTAGAGTCATAACGATTCTAGGGAAGATTAGAAGTTTGTTAGCCAGAGGATTTAACTGGGAAACGACTTAATCGGAGGTAATCCAAGCTTTAAGTTTTAAGTTTTTGAGTTTTTAAGCTTTGATTGGATTGTATGTTTTGATGAGTTTTTGAATTGATTGGAACTTGGGTTTTGATGGTTTTGGGGCATGGAGTTGATTGGGAACTTTATTTTGGGGTTTGGATATGTTTGGAAATTTTTATGGAGGGTTTTGAAATGAGGAAAATAGAGAAAATGGTTGGGTTCGAGGTCGGGTTGCGACCCTGTTCTTGGGCGTCGCGGCCTAGGCTTGACAAAGGTGGAGGATTGGTTATTGGGCAATTAGGGCTGCAACGCCTGGTAGGCACGCCACGGCGCGAGGCGTAGATAGAGAAGGGGCTAGGCCCTTGACATGAGCGGGTCGCAGCTCGGGTGTTTGGGGTCGTGGCTCAAAATGGGAAAAATGGCCAAAATGGGTTTTTAGTGATGGGTACTCAAACCTAAGGGCTCGGGATCGATCCTACTACCCGGTTTAGTTGGATTTGATGTCCCAGAGGCTAGGACTTGGTCTGGAAGCCTGTGTTTACTCGTTATTGACGGGATTCTATATTGTGGTTTTGACTAGGTTATCGCTAGGGT
Organism: Humulus lupulus; assembly: GCF_963169125.1. Classification (NCBI taxonomy): domain Eukaryota; kingdom Viridiplantae; phylum Streptophyta; class Magnoliopsida; order Rosales; family Cannabaceae; genus Humulus; species Humulus lupulus. Next base: position 19,474,472 of record NC_084793.1, read on the forward strand.
CTCGAAACCAGGATCGTGCTTGAGGGTCGTTCATTGGTAACCTGTGCTTGGGCTAAAGGTAAGAAAATTGCACCCATCATGCAACGCCCTAGTTACTCCAAGACCATTACTGTGAACTTTAAACCGTGCTTAACTCGCTAAACGAGTCATTTGGTTATAAACGTGCATCTAAGTGTTATTAATAGGCTAAGGTGAAAAAATCTCGATCAAAAGGAAATTATATATTTTATTTAAAACATGAAACTGTACATGGGCCCATAAAAGCGTTTACAAGTTATTTACAATCCAAAATGGTCATTACAGTGTAAAAATTACAACCCGCCGACCTAAGCAGCAAAAATAGGGTTAACCCGTAGTTCCTTTGAGAAACACCTTGACCGTGGTGGTCAAGCGTCCGCATATGTACACATCGCCACCTAAGCTCTCCACTCAAGGCTGGGTGAGCTTTTCTTTCTCTTTACTTGCACCACATAGCACCCGTGAGCCAAGGCTCACCAAGAAAACTCATTACTGCATGTATATAATATCAAATGATGATTATGATAATCATATTGAGGTTGTATCCCTAATAAGATAATATTGAGATTCTAATAATCATGCTGGGGCGTCTAGCCCTAATGAGATAGTATCGAGATTCTAATTATCATGCTGGGGCGTGTAGCCCTAATCAGATGGTATCGTGATTCTAATAATCATGCTAGGGTGTGTAGCCCTAATCAGATGGTAGCTGATGAGTAAGTCACGAACTTAAGCCAAATGAGTGACTATGGAGTAAGTCACGAACTTGGGCTCCGCACTCATAGCCGTGTGACAATCAGTCACCTGGGCCTTCTGGCCTTGGATCTAAGTAACTAGCCATTATACTAGACAAGCACTTTTGTTTTCATCGAACTTAAGGTTGGTCAAGCATTTCATGCTTATGACGATAATGCTTATGTCGATTAGATCTAATCTTTTCGACTTAAGTTAAACACGCTAATACCGTTCTTGACTCATAAGCCAATACCATACGACTAGTGCTCAGTACTACTGCTGAACTTGACTAATGAGTCACAGTTTCACAGTTAATACTGACACCATTGCCGATTCCTGACTCATATGTCAGTGCCATTCACAGATAAGCAAGATTGCTAAGCATTTAATATGCAATCAATGTCCACATATAGAGCACTCAACATGCCTCATGAATAACCATGCATGTCACACACTGGGTGCAGTTTTCTTACCTCTGGTTTGAGGGAGAAATAATAAAAGAACGACCCTTGAGAATGATCGATCCTTTGATTCCTTAGCTGTCACCTAGTCATAACCAAATATAACTTCCATCAATAAGAATCAACAACAAAAGGTTCTTGTTCACCTCACTCCCGGGAACTCAAATCGTACAAAAACGGTTAGTAGATTCGAACCTGAGCCTTAGGAATTGAAACCCGAGTGAAAAACTCTCAAAATTGCCCAAAATAGAACCCTATAAAAATAGGGTAGCGTTGTAGCGCTGCCCCCTAGCGCCTAGGCGCTACAAGCAGGGATGCATTGCCCTGGACAACGCTATAGAGCCCATACCTGGGCGCTGTAGCGCTAGAACCAAGGTGATTCAACCCTGGTTTTTCCCCATTCGACTTCTCCACTTTACAACCTTCAAAACCTGATTCCAAACCTCATTCAAACTCACAAATGAACCCAAATACCCATTCTACAATTCCTAGCCAATCAATCTTTTCCAAAAATCCTTTGACTTCTCAACTATCCAATCCAAAGTTTCAGCTGAAAATCAATAGGAAAACATAGTAAAAACCAGAGTTTCTATGGCTAGAATCTTACCTCAAGCTCAAAATTACACCCTCTTCAATAGTAGAACACAACCCTAGACCCTCTAGGCTTGGTTCCCTAGCTTGGTTCCTCAATTGGAACTTCAAAATTCAAAGAGAAAAGAGAAGGAAAAGATGATCGGGAGAAGAAAGGAAGAAGCTCTATTTTTCTTAAGCTTTCTACAGCTTCTGTGGTTGATATATATCCTTAGGTCAAAAGACAAAATGTAACGCCCTGGATAGCCAAGACTGTTACACTGTGTGTTTATAAAGGTGCAAGACTTGTTATTCAAGTCATTTAGTTAGAAATGTGTTACTGAAACTATAATTGAACTAAGGTTAAAATATTTCGGTCACAAAAATTACATTTCATGTAATCAAACATCTTGAACATGGGAGCCCAATTGTAATAACGTTTAAAAGACAGTTTACAAAATATCAGGATAAAAGTACAGCTACTAGCCACTCTAAGGGCAAAACAGACATTTAGGCATTCCCCATCCTGTACTACTCCTCGGCCAAGGCGGCCGATCAGCTGACTATGTACATTCAGCCTCAAAGCTCTCCCACTCAGGACTGGTCCACTTTACCCTTGCCTTTACCTACACCACGTAGCACCCGTAACCCAAGGCCCAGCAAGAAAACACAATAACAGAGCACAATCATCAATCAAACAATCAGATAATTCATACAGTATAGCCATACACTCAACAGTCCAGAACATCCGTATAATTAGGCATTCAGCATACCAACCTTATCAATTAACATTAATAACAAATTCACAAATGATATCCAGGGTCGACGCCCTTAGGTCGCACCCCATATTTATCCCACTGACTCCGGCCGGCTTAAACCGAGCTCAGTGAATATCAAGCTGTCCTCAGCTACCAGTGGCCGAGCCGCACCCTGTGCGCAAATATTGATTCTGGCACTCTTTGGCCATTTATCACATGTCCCATGGCATAATACCATCTATGACATCATACAGATATAGGGAGCTCTTAGTCCCAACATAATCACATAACCGGGTGCAGTTTTCTTACCTTTGAATTCCGGTAGCTTTGATCAATGACGACAACCCTCAACACGATCCCTTTCAAGCCCTAGCGTACACCTAGTCACAGCCATATATCAGAATCATCACCAAAATTCAAATCTAAAACCTAACCTCGGGACCAATCCCGAGCCCTCGGGAAGCCCTAATTCCACCAAATGGGGTGGTGGAATCAAACCCCGAGCCCCCAAGCAAAAACCCTAGGAAATAACTCAAAAATCCCCTTTTGGAGACAACGTAGTGCTACAATTCCATAAAGAGGGAGCTATAGTGCTACAAGTAGGGCTAACAGGCGCCCATACCACAAAGGCTAGCGCTACAGCACTAGTCACAGCACAGCCAAACCCTGTTTTTTCCTCCTTCGATTTTCCCCGAGCCAAACCTCTCCAAAAGTCATCCAAACTTCAACCAATCATCAAAACAAGCCTACCATCATCTATAACTCACCCCATAAGACCCAAGCATACAAAACTCAACCACATGCACCCCAAAATAAAGAAACTACCAGGATTGATCTTGAAACTCAAAAACTTCAATAGAACATCAAAAACTTCAGAATTCAAGTGACCAAGTTCAGAGTTTCTTACCTTCAATGGAGAATTTTGACCTTAGTCTATCCTGAACACGTCCTTAGGTTTCCTTCCTCAAAACCTCAGCCTTAATTCCCTAGAATTCCCATCAAAACTCAGCTCAGAAATCCATTTCAACACCAAAACCAAATACTGAAGAAAACCTTGAAAACTTACCTTAATTGGGTGAGTAACCTCTGCTAATCCTCAAGCTTAATCAAGGTCCTTAAATCCAAGCTCTAGCCCAAGCTCTCCCTGAGTTACAGCTCCAAATTCCTTCAAGAAATGGGGAAGAAACCTAAACCGTGAGAGAGAAACAAGACTTCTGTTTTTCCTTCTTTCCTTTCCTTTTCTTCCTTCTTCTTTTCTTTTCCTTTTCAGCTTCCTTTAAATTCTAAACATTCCACTAAGTGATAAAGGCAGAAATAACTCTTATCCCTTATAAATCAAATGACCACAATACCCTCCCATTAAATCTGAGCCCTTTAAACATCCTAAGGGCATTTTAGTCATTACTCCAAATTCCCGCTAATTCCTCGAGTGTACCTAAAAATTATCACTTAAATCCCGACACCTAACTAATCACCAATTATGTTCCTCAATGTCAAATAGTCTCCAATATTTTCTCTAAATTCCCAGAAACACCCCCAGACTCACCCCGAGCCAGGTATAAATCCCCGCCGTGTCTTTGTCGCTAAACCGCTCACTAGGATCGCCTTGAGTAACAAGCTACAAATATATCCACATAATAATGTGGTCTCAAAAATTTATCACACATATTTACATTTATGTTCTCAACGGGCCAAGATTACGAATATGCCCATATAACCTACTTAGGGCCTACATGCATACTAATACACATAGTCATGCATCACAGATATCCAAATAATCATATAAATATGCTTTTAATCATTTAAATCACATATAATTCAATTATGCCCTCTGGCACACTAATCAAGGCCCTTAAGCCTTATTAGTAAATTTGGGTCGTTACACAAAAATACCCCCAAGCTTAAGTAAAACCCTTAAGAGCCACCAAAGGCAAAATCGTCATTTCCTGCCTATCTCGTTAATTATAATTAACATCCTCCAATTCTCATTATTCCCAATATTCTTAAATGCTAATAAATCATATCCCATTACCTTTTAATTCCAGGTAATGTACTAATCATCAAATTACCCCGAGACTCACCCCGAGCCCCGAAATTAACCATGTTATGACCAAACTGCTAACTTGCATTCAAAGATCGTCTCATGCCGAATAGCTCGAACAAATCCACATTATAATGTGGCCTCATCAATAATCACCAACATGCATGCAAATATACAAATATAACCTCAACGAGCCAAATTACCAAAATACCCTTATAACGAAAAGTGGACCCACATGCATGCATTTATCATCATATGATAATATAATTCACATAAACATGCATATAATCATTTAATGGCATAATAAATTAATTATGGTCATCCCGGCCTTCTAATCCAACCATTAAACCTCATTAGGGATTTTGGGGCATTACACAGCATGTGATACATGCGATTATGGCTTGGCCTGAATTGTTGAACAAGAATATGATTAGGGCTTGAACGCCTAAGTATGTGCATGCTTATGATTATGCTTGTGATTGTTGATTAAGCATGTTGAATGTTTTATATCTGGATATTTGATATAAGATGAATGCATGTTAGCATTATATAATCGAGGAAAGCATTGACTTATTAGTCAAGGACGCCATTAGCACATTGAGTGCTGGTTGTAAGGCATTGACTTATTAGTCAAGGACGGCAATAGCGCTGTGCACTGGTCGTAAAGCATTGACTTATTAGTCAAGGACAACATTATCACGGCGAGTGCTGGTCGTAAGGCATTGACTTATTAGTCAAGGAAGACTTTAGCACGGTGAGTGCTGGTCGTAAAGCATTGAATTGTTAGTCAAGAACGACATTAGCATGGTGAGTGCATGTCATAAAGCATTGGCTTATTAGTGAAGGATGGTCTTAGCACATTGAGTCTTGGTCGAAAAGCATTGACTTATGAGTCAATGGCGGAAATAGCACAATGAGCGCTGGTTGATATGGTTTAGTCTAACCAGAAGCGCATCATACGCTTGATCGATCTATTGATCGGGGAAAAACTAAAGCGCCAAGTATGATGGGCCAGCTCCAAAGATGGTTATACAGAGGACAGGTAAAGGGCCCTGCGGTGACTCATTTGTCTCATATCCTAGGGTGTTGAGATAGTATGATTTATTAATCGTGTGTTTGGGCGCTGAGCCCAGTATGATTCTGTAATCATGTATTTTGGGCATTGGGCTCCAGTATGATGCATTGATCATTTATCTAGGGCAATTGGCCCCATATGACACTGTAGTCATTTATATGAATGACATGCATGCGTGAGTAGGGTTATTACTGTTATGCATGCTTATTATGATTTGGAAATATGCTATTAACTGCTTATGAGCATGTTTAGGTTTTTTTACTGAGCCTTGGCTCACGGGTGCTATATAGTGCAAGTAAAAGGGAAAAGAAAGTTGGACCATCCTTGAGTTGGAGAGCTTAGGTGACGATGTGTACATATGCGGCTGCTCAACCACCACAACTGAGGGTTTAAAGAGGAACTAGGGTTGAACCCTATTTTGCCGCTTAGGTCGGCAGATTGTAACTTTTTATTGTAATTAACCTTGTAAATGTATTTTGGGACCCCATGTATACTGTAAACGTTTTAGTAAAACGTTTGTATCTTTGACCAAAAATTTTAACCCTAATCCGTTAATCAAGTTTAGTTACATGGTTATGAACAAATGACTCGTTTAGCGAGTTTAACATTATTTAAAATACACAGTGTAACAGTCTCTGAGTAATAAGGCGTTACAATAACACTTCTCAATCGTGTGTCCAAGAGCACTGTAGTGAGTACAAAATGGCCTATTTTTGCGTGGTGGAAATGGTTTGTTGAAATTGGATTCATTTTTCTGAGAAGAAGATTTGTCATTTTGTAGTGGAAAAGCTATTGTTGGGGTAGATTCTGGTGTGTTGTTGATGGAGCTGCTATGCTGATTTTCCTCTTGAGTAATAAGATGGAAGGCACAACTTAGTTTAGGCAAAGGATCCATTAAGAGGATGTTGCCATGAACTTGAGAATAAATGTCTTTGAGTCCTATAAGGAATGACATTATGTATTCCATATGGTAGTATTCTTGCAGCTTCTTCACTCCCCCACATGTACAGGAATTACATGTGCAACCAGGCCTATGCTTAAACAATTCTTCCCAAATCGTTTTGAGTTTAGTACAGTACAATGAACATCCTGCCTAAGATTCATCAGTTCTTTGTGAAGATTAAAAATATGAGGACTATTTTTCTGTTGAAATCTAACCTTTAGATTATTCCATATTTCTGTTGCAGACTCATCATAAAGAATACTAGTAGAAATATATTTTGACGCATAATTTAAGATCCAAGATATGCCAATATTATTATTTCTAATCCAAGCATTGTAAAGAACTGAATCAGTAGGAGAGGGTTTAGAGATCGAACCATTTAGAAAACCACGCTTGTTCTTGACTGAAATTGATAGTCACATTGCACGGCTCCTGATAACCTTCAAAACAAAGTTATTTTACCACTTTTTATATGTTAATTGTTGCTTAAACCTTGAGTTATTAATTGATTTATTAAATTTTAAAGTAATTTTGAATTTATTTGGTTTATTTTAATTTTATATATTTTTGTGTATTTTTATAGTTATATTGTTGTAAAATATTGTAGTATAGTTATTTGAATTATTGTTGTTTAGTTTGAGGTCAAAAAAATTCTTGTTTTATTGAACTTAAATGCTAAATTAAATTAAGTTATAATTAATATGATTTATTTTATACTTAAAAATATTTGATTATGACTTAATTTTTGTTTATTTTGTAAGAAATTGTTGTATTGTTAGTGCTTGAAAAGCCAAGAAAAATGCAGAAAAGAATATGGCAAAACTGAAAAGAAAAGAGCTAAAAGTGTCATTTCCAAAGCCCACATACTTTCTGCCTCCACCTGTGTAACGCCCTGGTTACCCCAGAACAGTTACGGTGAACGGTGGACCGGAAATTTGACCCGCTACCCGAGTCCTTTGGTCAAAAACGTGCTCTAAGTGTAATTAACAGGTTAAGGTGAAAAACTACTAAAAAGGAAATGGATATTTTCATTTCAAACTGCTCTGCAGAGCTAATCAAAACATTTACAAGTTGTTCTTAGTACAAAATGGTCATTACTGTTTCAAATTTACAATCCCGCCGACCTAAGTGGCAAAATAGGGTAAACCCCCTAGTTCCTCTGAGAACGCCTTGGCTGTGGTGGTCAAGCGGCCGCATATGTACACATCAACACCTAAGCTCTCCACTCAAGGCTGGGTGAGTTTTTCTTTCCCTTTACCTGCACCACATAGCACCCATGAGCCAAGGCCCAGCAAGAAAACACAATAAAGCATGATATAATATCAACAATGATCATAATAATCATTCATGACCACTAGTCTAAACAAATAGGTGACAGTCGCAACAGTCACAAAAGTGGGTACAGCCCCCTTTAGCCATGTGACGTTAGGGTCACTCGGGCTTAACTGATAAGAGAACCTCTCATAAAATTGATTAGGATAGGTGTATGGTGACTGGTCACCAACATAACCCTCCTCATGACTTAAAGTCATAACCCTGGAACAACGTTCCCTAGCCATGTGACAAACAGTCACCGGGGCCATATGCCCTGGCTCTGAATAACTGGTCTTAGACCAGACAAGCGCTTATAAGTTCATTGACCTTAGGGTCGGTCCAGCGTTAATGCCTTAGAGCCATTCAACACTGATATCGATTAGATCTAATCTTCATTTGGCTCGGCGTTCATGACGCTATCCCATTTCTGACTCTTTAGGTCAGTGTCCCTGACTAGTCAGTACATATACAAGTATTCAACATTCGCTAGCATTTAATAGGCAATCCATGTCCACATTTATCAATCAACATGCCTCAATAATAATCACGCATGTCACATATACATAGGGTGCAGTTTTCTTACCTCAGATTCGAGCTAGAATGATTAAAAGAACGACCCGTGAGAACGATCAACCTTTAGTCCTTTAGCGGTCACCTAATCATAACCAAACACGGGACATCATCAACAATAATGGTCAACATAGGTTCCCAAACTAATATCTAGCCTCCGGGAGATCAATCACAACTAATCAAAGTAGTAGGAACACTCCCGAGGCCTATAGCTAAGTTCCCGGGGTCAAAACGAGCAAACGGGGTGAAAACAGGGCAAGGGTTGCGGCCCTGGCACCATGGGCCGCGGCCCCCATAAATTTCTGAAGCAAGCGCCGCGGCGCCCAACACCAAGGGCCGCGGCGCCCAGCCAAAACAGAACCCCCTCATCTTCCTCTTCGAGCCAGGGCCGTGGCGCCCAAGAACAAGGTCGCGGCCCCCAACCCTGGGCCATTCCCAAACGTGTTTTCAACTTCTCCAAGCTTCCAAAATCATACCTAACCATCCCCAATCATCAAAACAAGGTTCCCAAGCTTCCCAAAACTCCAAAACCCTCAAAACCCAAGGTTCAAACCAACCAAAAACTCAACAATTCACAAAGTTCAATTCAAAGCTTAGAAACTCAAAAAACTCAAAACTTCAAACTTAGATTACCTTTGATTGGGTTGTTTTCTGTCAAATCTTTCGGTTAAGAAGCTTCTAATCTTTCCTAGGATCGCTATGCCTCGATCCTCGCTTGATTCCGGCTCCTAGATCTAGAGATATCTTCGAAAATGCTCAAACGATAAAACGAACTATCGAAAGAGAGAACGAGAGGTTTTCTAATCGTACGTTCTATCTGATAGCTACTTCAAGCTTAAGTAACCTCAAATAAAACTTAATGCTCGGGGTCCCGAAAATACCCCCGGGGACATTATAGTCAAAACCTCTGAAATTTCACCTTGATCTCAAATATTTCCAATTTATCATCAAATAAACATTTCTATTACCCTAAAATTGACCCTGTTATGACAAAACCGCTAATCTAGTATATATGATCGTCTCATGCCGAATAGCTCGAATATATCTCCATAATAATGGAATCTCATTCACAAATCACATTATGCACCCAAATACACATATTCACCCTTAATGGGCCAAGTTATCAAAACAGCATAATATTCAAATGTGGACCCACATGCACGCATATAACATCATATCATAATATAATTCACATATACATGCATAATATCATTTAATGGCATAATTAAACAAGTATGGCCCTCCCGGCCTACTAATCCCGCCATTAAACCATACCGGAGAATTCGGGGCATTACAACCTAGGCCCGATCCCGCTAGCTTCCCAGGCCCGCTTGCCCCAAAGCCCGAAGCCAGCCTGCTGCCTCCTCCTTCCTCCACAATTCGGGCCCAAACAGTTAGGCTTGCATGCATTTCGGCCCAGCTGCTTGCAACAAGCTGCCATGCCATTTTTTCTTGTGCCCAACATCTCCTTGTCCCCTTATCTCCCTATGTCTAAAATTGTCATTTTTTACCCAATTTTTTTACACATTTTACTACAAAATTCATCATTACACCATAAAATTTACCCATACTTGCCATATTATTCTTCATTTAAAATTTAATTTGTTAATCACTTTATTTTGCCTATAAATAAGGGATTTTTACACTACACAATTGCTACACTTTCATGACCACTCCATTCTCTTCATCTTTTTCTTTTTTTTTTGTCATTTTTCTATAAGATTTTAGAGGAAAAATTTGGGGGTTCCTCCTCCAAATTTTCCTATTTATGTTTGTAATTTTTTGTTTGTATTTGCTATTCTAGTTATGAGTTTTTAATCTTTTTAAGAATATTAAGGTGATGGTGAAACAATATGTAACTAGATAGTATTTATTTTGTATGTTGATTTCTCATTTGTGTAACAAAGTTTATGAATATTTTTTCTTCAAATATCTTCTTTCATCTTAAATATCATGTATTTTTTAATGTTAGCTTATATTTACACTTTGTCATTCATTAGTGCAAAATCATAATATTCTGTTATCAAGGTGTGCCATTAAATTGTGCAAATCAAATACTTAGAACAAAAATATTATATTTTGCTTTATAAATAATATTCCTTGATTTTTTTTTTCATTAGATTGATTCACACTAAAGACTTTGATAGTATATTGCTAAAAGTGAAGATAAATCATATATTAATATAATAACTTGTGCTTAAAAAGAATATCTAAATTGAATAGGTGATGGTTTGATTAATTTCAACTATTAATAAAACTTGGTAATCAATGTACTTATAGATATTATTGAACTTATATTTTGTGGATTCTATTATCTTAATAATATTTCTCTTACAACTTGTTTACAATTCCTATCTTCTTTATTTTTTCTTGTTTTAATATCTTTATTATTATCTTTTATTTTATTTTCTTTATACGAAAATCTCATCAATCTTTGGAGCTAGGTTAGAGTTTATTAATTTTGGTTTCAAATAGTTTTCTTTTTTATTTTAGACAACTCATTTGGGTTCAACATCCTTGCTTACACGATCAACATTTTATATGAACGATTCGTGCGCTTGCGATATAAATATTTAAAACATACCTATTTTGGGACCATCAGCTCCAAGAAGCATAATTGTCTTGACATGTTAAAGGTTGAGAAACCAGATCATTTCTTGGATTATCAACGTGATGCAAGTAGTATTGATCAACTGGATCTTCTAGGGGAGTCTGTGAATTGGAATTCTGAGAAATCTGATTTCTTGTGATTTGAGAGGCAGTTGGGGAATTAGAATCATCGGTGACAGTCGGAGAAGAACCGGGATTTATTTAAATATCAAAAGACATCGTGGAACACAATCAAGAACTCGAGAAAACATAGTCTGTCGAAGAAGAAAGACGAAGAATTGGAACAAAAATGAAGAAAGAACAAATAAAGGAATATCAGTCGAATGAGAAATGGAAAGGAAAAGATGATGGAAGGAGACACCAATCGTCGAAACCGGAGAAGGCAGGCTCGACTGAGTTTGGAACAGAAGGTCGGAAAAGTGGCTGGAGAATCAAAGGGCAAAGCTCAGCTTCTCTTCTCTGATACCATATTGCAGAAGAGATGAGAGGATGGATTGAGCAAAAAAAATTTGAATTCAGAATTATTAGATTAAAATTACAAGTAGAGGAAAATCCTATCTATAAAGTAGAGAAAAAAAAACAAAAGAGCAAAACTAATTAATTACCTAAATCTAGTAACCTAACTTACTAAAGTTTACCCAAAATAGTAAACTAATAAAACAAGATTATAAAGAGAATAAATAACAAACTAAATTATTACAAGGTAAATAATCTATACACCTAATACATATTGTATCATCTTATTATACTATATCTCTCATAATTCTTTTTTTACGAGTCATTTATCTCAAGTACCATTTTTATATCAAAAAAAATATTCTTTATATATCGATATCTATTTGGTACTTATAATATAAATTTTTAATATATATTTGATATTCGATGCAAAATTGTATTTTAAAATAAAATATTTCTATGGTAGCAACAATAACTTTTTTTTTTTTTTTTAAACCTTACTTTTAGTCACCGCAAACCTTTTGAAAAAATTAACAAGAAATTGGCTATGCAACACATAAGAAAAATACAATTATTATTTGGGAATTTTGTACAAATCTCCGACGTGACAAGAACTTTGAATTCTTTGATTCGAATTCGTGTGGGATGGGATGGGATTGGGACTGATGGAATATGGACAAAACTTAGGCACCATCACTCACCTTTAACCAAATTTATATAAACTGTGGTATTATCAAAGTATCTAAACAATTAATTTGAACCAATCTACCCATTTCATTGAATTGAACAACTTCTACATACTAAGAGGAGCACAAAGTCAGCCAATTTTTCACTCATATATTCTGTTTCTTTTCCGGATTATTGACCTACCTGACATGTTTAGATTAAAATTGAAATTGAATTGAATGATTAAGATCCTTTAATGGGTGGGTCACTTTGATTGATTGTGTTCACTGACTTGTCAATTTATCAACTTACAGAAGAATCCTAATCATGTTTAATGCTTTGATTATATTAACAAACCAACTATAAAGATATTAATCTCATTAAATTTGGTTAAGGCAAAGTAGAATTTCCTATTGCCATGTGGAAGAGAACTTGTCTTCTCAATCAAACTCAAAAAATAAAGTAGTCTTAATCGAATTCCCTTGTCTTTTGAGAAAACCCAAATAGACAGACAGTAAAAGATGATTCAACCAATTAAAAATCATCTTATTTACAACTTTAGCACAACTTTTTTTTGGGGTGATAAAAGAAATACATTATTGCTAAACAAGGGTCACTAAGGATGATGGAGACAAGAGCATCAAATTAAAATTAGTATAAAGCTTATCTATATTTTGTTTTATTAATAACCAAAGGGGTTTTGGCTTTCAACGAGATCATACCAATATTCCCAACAGTTTCTTCATTTTTATTAGTGTAACTAAATAAGGTATGAAAAAGAAAGTTTGAGAAAGTAAATAATTAATGCATATTTCTCAAAAATAATGCATGTGTATCTTTATGGTATAGTAATTTTATTCCTTCCTATCCAAAAAATAATATTAATAAATAATTTGATTCCTTCGAAAAGATAATACTATTTTGATGTGTTTCTCTTTGTTTATATGGCTATATTGTAAACATCCCACACCATTTCTAATTTAATATTTGATTCGTTTAGAAAAACATTCACAGTTTCAGTATTATATGATATATATTGCAATTCTTTATACAGATTCACATAATAATTACTTATTATTTCAGGAACAAAAGAAAGTGTAGTTGGATTCTCTATGAGGAATAGTAGTTAAATAAATAAACAACTTTGACCAATTTGAGAATGTAACGTTCGGATATCACATTAAAAAATCATTAACAATATCAAAATTCAAAGACTATCGATATTGAAGTTCAACAGTCCATTTTTTTCACCAAATTGAAATCATGTCACTTTTGGGGTACTAATGTCAAGTCACTAAATTAATATGTATCTTCCAATGCTCATTTTCTTCACAAGGTAACAATTGTATAATGGACAATCTTTTGTCCAAAACTTCAAATCATTGTTCTTAAACACACAAAATTTGAAAAAAAAATTACTACACATAATAAAGCCTAATTTCTTATCATATTATCTAAAAAAAAATAGAGATTGATGCTAAAACACATTTTAAAGTAAAAGCTTAAAAAAGGTCAAAACGACAAGTCTTACGAAAGTAAAGAACTATAGATTATCTTATAGTGTTTGTCCTAAAACAAAACCCAATTCATTAGTACCGTGCGCCGCGAAAACCGCTAAAATTTTAGCACAGATTTTCGTCAATAGTTGAGTTAGGTTAGGTAAGACTACACAATAATTTTAATGTCTTTTCTTTCTTTAAAAGCTTAGTCAAAGCACAAACTATAATATATAGTAGACATATTAATCAATCGTGTGTTAAAAAAGTTGTAACATTGAGCATAAATAGACGTATATGAGTCTATAAATACATTGCCAAACCTTTTTATAAAAGATTAAAAAAAAAAAAAAAGATTTCACACTAGGACTAGGACATGGAGATCCCTCTAAACACACCAAAATATCTACTATAAGTTATTAAAGGAGAAAAAAAATTATTCAAAGAGAAAAAGGATAAAAAAAAAGCTCTATTACGCGTGGCGACTTCTAAAACTACCCTTGACCTTGATCGATCAAAACGACATGATCTATTGTTTTGTTTATGTTGTCGTTTGTTTTACAACGGCGTTACTTCGGTAACGACAATGGGGCTCCGAACGACATGCTTTCCATCGGTCCAAGAGAGCGACCCGAAAGCTGCACCTGAGTCTCCAAATACTAGATTCCGACTGTCCGCTGAAACAGTCACCACGAAGCTCCGCTTCTTCACGGCCTCCGTGAACACCAGCTTCGCCGGCTTCACTGCCACCGTGATTCCCTTCGGTGCTTCGATACTAACCCGGTACACAGAATTCGGAGCCCCGACATTCGTCACCGTACGGATAAACATCTTGCTTGGCTTTCCTTTAGTTGTTGTCGAAAACAACACCGCCATTGAAGGGTAATTCAGATTCTCAGACAACGGCCTTTTCGCCGGGCAGCTCACCGGGGTCCTAGTGATCACCTGAATCACTTTAGGTCCGTACCCGATTGAGCATAAGAAGTTGATGTAGTCATTGCTTGTGATGTCGTAGACTAGACCCGGATCCATAGCTCGATCCAGATTGATATGTCCGGCTCCGAAATCGTATGCCGTCGAGGGTTTTCCTGTGGCTTCATCGGTCATGGGCTGGTTTCTGTTATCGACTGTACTAGCAGTTGTCATTAATGCGGATCTAATGGCAGCTGGGCTCCAATCTGGGTGAGCAGATTTGAGAAGAGCTGCTGCTCCACTCACATGGGGGCAAGCCATTGATGTTCCTGACAGAATGTTGAACTCGGTTTTTCGGGTATCAGTGTCCAGCCCAGTTGGCCCGACTGCGTCTGTCCACGCGGCGAGAATGTTAACACCCGGCGCAATCAAGTCCGGCTTGAGGATTTCTGGGTTCAGAGTATTGGGTCCTCTCCCGGAGAAGGAAGCCACAATCGGCGCCGGTTTAATTCCGATAACTGTTCCATGGAAATCAATGGTGGCAGTGGGATTCGAAGTGGACGATACATAAGCTTTTACGGCGCTCCCTTCATCGGAGCCGACGGCACAAGCCGGAAGAAGGTGAGCATCACCGACTAGTCCTTCGCCATGGGACATTCCATTTGCTAAGATCATACCCACACCTCCAGCCTTCTTGACCACCATACCTTTAGCAACTCTGGGACTACTTCCGCGATCACAAATAACGATTTTTCCCTTGACCAAGTTGGGATCCAGCGAACTTTCCATGCAGAGAGAAGCTGGGAGCATACCCGATTTACCAGGGTAAACCAGAGGGTACATTTTGCCCTTTAATGGAGCTCCGGCATAAAGAGAAACGCCAGAGAGTTTCCTCCCGTTGCCAAGAACAATAACAGCCGGGAAATTCCTGTCTATGGTGCCTGCTCCAACTGAGGTCATCCATGGTGCGACGTTAGTCACTGACATTCCATTGGGTCCATCATTTCCAGCTGAGGACGACACGAAGACACCTTTAGAAGCAGCTCCGTAAGCTCCAATTGCTATGGGATCGAGATAATACGGCGAAGATATTCCATCACCGCCACCGATCGATATGGAGATAACATCGACACCATCATTGACGGCGGCGTCGAAAGCTGCCAAAATATCAGAGTCGAAGCAACCGGAATCCTTCCAGCAAACCTTATAGACCGCCAATCGAGCTTTTGGAGCCACTCCTTTGGCTATACCTGAAGCATAGCCAGACATGCTCGCCTCGAAAGCGTACCTCCCCGCCGCCGTCGACGCCGTGTGGGTCCCATGCCCATCGGCGTCTCTGGGTGACCGGAACTCAACCGTGTTGTTCACCCCACTAATCGGGCCGCCGATATTTCCCGCCGCCTCATGACCTTTGGCGAAGAATCTGGCACCAATCAGCTTCCGGTTACAATTCTTGGCTGAGAATTTCACTCCGGCCTCGCAAGTACCTTTCCATCGACTCGGGATCGGACCCAGATTCAAATCCGAGAAGCTCCGTCGCTCGGGCCAGATTCCTGTATCGAACACGCCAACAATAACATCGGAGCCGTAATCGGATTCAGACCAAAGACCCCGCTGATTCCTCAGGCCAAGAAATTGGGGGGAACGAGTGGTGTGGAGCTGACGGCGTTTGTCCTCGAAAACGGCGAGGACAGAAGGGTGACGACTGATGGAAGCCACCTCGTCAGGGGTGAGCACGGCGGAGAAGCCATGGAAAACGGTGTCGTATGTATGGAGGATTTGAGGTGCTTCGGCGAACTCGGTGGAATACCAGTGATAATGGGTAGGAAAAACCGACGGCTTAGAGTGACTATCCACTCGGAAAATGAAAGTCTTGGCCGTTTGATCGCTTGAAAACGACAGCGTTTTAGGCACAAGAATTGAGCAAAGGAAGAAAAAGAGAAAGGAGATCGGTGTTAGAGGAGGAGCCATGTTTGGATTGAGCAGTAGTGTGGTGAGAGTGGAGTGGAGTGGGGTGAGTGTTGTAAGTGAGCTTTTAATAGTTTTTTCATTAATTAAATATCTAATTAGTGATTTAATTAATTAAGACTTAATCAAAATTAATTGTGGACCCCAGCTCTATAATAAAAGGGTGGTGTTGTAGAGTGTGTAGACTGTGGATATAATTTTGTCCCTTCCAAACACTCGATGTCAGTCCCTCTTTCTTCGGGACCGACCTAAATTTTGGACTATATTTGATAAGTCTCTAATTTTGTAATAAATTATATATTTTATTATGAATTATATTATTTCCTTTTAATATTATAAAGTTAATATAATTCATTCGGAACGTAGTTGGATTTTTTATTTATTAAAGAATATTCTTTATTTAAAAATATTATTAAATTCGTTAGAAAAACTTAATGAAGTAAAAAAGTTTGAAAAAAACATCCGTCATATAAATTATTGAAATGATAACATGTTAAATTCAAAGATTTTTTATGAAAACAGAATAGGTACATACATTTAAGATATTTTTTAGAGGTTATATTTTTTTATTCTATGTTTTATCTAATTAATTGTTTATACTCTATATTTTGATAAATAATTTTTTAGATTTTATATTTTATAAAATGATTTAAATAAAACATTAAATTTGATTTCGGTTAAAAAAATTTTAATTAAAATTATAAATAATTCACTAAACTAACAATTCAAACTAAAAAAAAATTATTCTAACTAACATTTGTGTTAATTATTTAATTTTTTTCATCAAAATTAAATTTAAGAGACTATTTGAATTATTTTATAAAATAAAATTCAAACAAATAAAGAAATATAAAACCTATTTTTTATATGTTCAAAACATCCAAATTCTTCCTCAAAAATTCTATATTTTATATTAAAAAAAACTCAATTAATGAAACGCTGTCGTATCCTTGAATTAGTTCTCGTGAGTCGTGACAACAGAGATTATTCGGTCCCATTAGTTTAATAGAGCGTACTTACTTATCCAATTGTAACGTTTCTTAGTATTGAAGACTAAGCATGAAACCAAAAATTAAAACAAATGTAAAATAGACAAAGACAAAAGCTAAAAAGAAATAAATTAAAATTAAAGGAGCCTTCTTTTTTTTTTCCCTGTGGAATTTTGTCGGGCTTTGCTTCTTTCTTTGTTTTCTTTGGGGTTCCTTTTCTCTTTTTCTTTTTTTCTTCTTTGTTTATTACTGAAATAACTGAAAATCAGGGGATGGTGCACTGTTAGAGTAATCAAGGATTCAAATATTATTATATAATCACATTTTTTTCTCTTTATTATTTTGATGATTAATTATGACCGTCGGATTGGCGGGTATCTTAAGATTTTTCTTGCAGTAATAAGTATCCTAACATAAATAGAACAAAAAATAATAATTTAGTGGAATAAAAATAATGAAGCTGTCTGTAAAGTTTAGGGAGTCTTGTGACTAATATTTTCTTTTTTCATATAAATATATAGAAATTTAAAGTGTCGTTTTAAAGGAACAAAAGGAAAAAAGAAAAAAACTCCATTGGCTTCAAATATATTGTGATACATCTTTGATGCTTTTTTATATAGTAGGTAGTAATGTAACGTGTACCTTTGTTTTGTTTTATTTAAAGTAAATTATTAAGTTTATATGATTATATATAAATTTTAAATAAATAAATAAATAATATTATATATATAAAATAGTGACATAAATATATTAAAATAAAAATTAAATTTAAACATTATTTATAATTTTTTTTAAAATATATATATAATAATATTTAGATTATAAACTACAATATTTAATGTATAAAATATTTATTATATTATTCAAATCACATATTTATGATTGAAGAATAAATTTGTTTATTCTGAATAGAAAATAAATATCATTATAATTTTTTTATGTAGTTACACAATTATACTATTTATACACACGACACATATATATAATGTATTTATAATATTTGTTGTTATTTAATTTGAATATATATTTAGTTAAGTTACATTAAGTAATAAAAACATATTTTATTTATAAATATAAATGATAAAAATTTTAAGAAAAATTAAGATTATGTATTATATATGATTATAATAATGATATTTTATATTATTTAAATTTATATTAATATTATTATTCAAAAAAAAATTATGTCTAATGAATTTTCAATTTTATTTGTGTATTTTAGTTGAATTTTTTTGTCATTTAATAAGGACTAAGAATAGTTAATTCAATTTTATTCACTTAGTTTTAGCACACTATTTCCATTTTCATGCAATCTCACCAAATCAATGATCCTCCTCTTCATGTATTTGACACTTGTATATTCTCAAACATGCATATTGAAAGCTCGACCTACTAGTTTTGAGCAAACTTTCATGATTAAATTAACCATTTTACTTAATGCTAATCTTTTTATTATAATGGCAATCAACAGTTGGAAATTATAATCTATGCAGTTTTTCATTTCAATTAGTACCAATTTTAAATGAAAATAATAGCAGTTGATAAACATTGAGTGTCCTTTTAATACAGTGAAGCATAAGCCATGTAGATATATATTTTTTTCTTCTTGGCAATTCAATGTACATGTCCTTTGAGATTAATAAATACAAAACAGTGTATGAAAATGATGCATCTAAAGTCCATCGATCATTCTATAATTGACCATGGAACATTTACTCCATAGAATCAACATTGCAAGTCTCTTTAATATTTTTTTAACAAATTATATATCTTAGCATCAAATCCGTCATTATCCAACAGTGGTGGATCTAGTGATGCACACGGGACGGGGAATTGGCGAGGGGTGGTCTCTCGTCCCCGTCTCCATTTATATTTCTAATTCTCGTCCCCGTCTCATTCTCACTTATTTTCTGTCAGGAACGGGGTGGAGAATCCTCTATTGGGATGGAGAATTTCCACGGGGAACCCATTTATTTAAAAAATATTAAATTAAAATTTTAAAATAAAAATCATAAATTATATGTAAATTAAAATATTGCACAATATTTATTATTTAAAATATTAAACACTATTATAAATAAAATTTAAAATATTAAAAAAGTTACTACAATACTACAAAAACACATAAATAAATATATAAAATATTACAAAAATAATAAAAAATTTAAATGGGCTCTGTCGGGGCAGGAAATGCTATCTCCGCCCCCGCCCCTTTTAACATTCGGAGATCGAAAATATCCCCATCCCCACCTCATTTCCTATTTAGACGGAGAATACCCGCTCCATTAGAGACGGGTTCCTCCGGGGCCGTCCTTATAGGAAAAATGTGCATCCCTAGGTGGATCACTACTAATATTATATCAATATATATTTTTTATTTTTTTAAGAAAATACATATCCGATTAACTATATAGATTGAGCCACGTGTTAAATTATATTTATTAATTTTTTTATTATATTAGAAAGTTAATAAAATATAATTAGACATTAATTGAAGTGTATAAAGATCATTTTATTTCATCTACTAGTAAAAACAAAACAAGTATATTGTAGAGGGCGTGGTTTGGTACCCAAATAGGTGAAAACACAATACAATTCCTTGTACCTTTAAGTCGTGCTCGTTTTGTCTATCAAGCCTTTCCAATTCAAGGATTCCAATTATAATAATTTGTATATATTTGCAAATTATATAGATATATATATAATAAAATATATTGTTTACTTTGTGGTAGTGTGATGTCCCACTTTTGTGGTGGTGTATTTGCTCATTTATTTGGGAGTTGCTACACACTATTTTTCTCGAGAGATATGTTAGAGGATGTATTGTCAATAAAGAAGTGCAAAAATCAAATGTACGGTTGTCTGAAGTCCCTCTGTGGGAGTGTTTGGCTTGGGGAATCTATTAAAAAATGGTGTTCAACATAGCATGTTATATTGTGATTTTTAATGTTTTGAATGCAATATGTAATGTTCTAAAAAAAAGTATATTGTAGAAGGCACACTTTTATTTGAGATTGCTAAAAGGGATTGATAGTTTTCAATACTACATGATGTTGCACGATATTATTGATATAATTTAATATCATAACTCGTATAATTTAATTTAAAATATAATATGTGAAATCCGATAATATGTTGCATCAATACACATAAAGTAGTATTGGGTACCTTAAAATAATGCTCTTTTTATTAAGACACATATGTTTGATACAAACTATACTTAGAGCACTTTCAATGAATGTTCTACTCTATCTTTTAAAATATCTCTAAAAAACACACATTTTTCTATTTTACCTCTAATTTTTATATTATAACATACATCAACTTCTTTATATATTTATCTACGTCATTTAAATATTATATCTTTAAACATATTTTATTAATTAAAGTAAAATAAAATAATTGAAAAAAATAATAATAAATATATATTAAATGAGAGAGAAAAAGTTTATAAAGAAAAATAATAATATTAAAATATTATATAAATGATATGTAAATGTAGATATGGATTAATTGGAATTTGTGCATAGCTATTACAAATATATGTTTAAATTAGCTCATGGAAGACGTTTTTGTGAGTTTTAGCTAAATATTATAGAGAAAGTGTATTACAAAATACATTACCAAAACATTTTTTTTTTATAATTTACCTCAAACTTTTACATTATATCATACATCAACTTCTTTATTTTTTATCTACATCATTTAAATATTATATTTTTTAAAAATATTTTATTCATTTTAAGAAATAAAATAATTAAATATAATATTATCACACTCATAGATATACAAAAGTTTATAAAAAAATAATAAAATATTTATAGCTTGATGAATAGTGTTTCAATACATATAGATAAATACTATTTAATTAGGTAAAAAAATATGAGTTTACATCACCCATTAAAAGATTATTTAATCATTTTTTCTCTATATTATAAATAATAAAACATTTTACCTCCTCCATTAAAAGTGCTCTTAAACCTCATAAATTTATATACACACTCCACATTAAATATACTTTATTTTATAAATAAATAAATAAAATATTTATTTATAATTACGCCCCATATATTTCCTAGGTCTTAATTTATATACTAAATGTGTATTGTATTTATTAAAAATTGGGA
Organism: Humulus lupulus; assembly: GCF_963169125.1. Lineage (NCBI taxonomy): Eukaryota > Viridiplantae > Streptophyta > Magnoliopsida > Rosales > Cannabaceae > Humulus > Humulus lupulus. The sequence goes on from NC_084793.1 coordinate 19,496,181, forward strand.
AATAATTTTTGTTCAATGATAAATTTAAATTTTTTTTAATAAAATAAACAAATAAATAAAAGTCATAAATCTTGAGTATAATCTCAAATATAAATTAATGAAAAAAATACAATAAAATTAATTTTATATTATAATATTTTTTTAATAAGAAAATTTTAATGTAAACAATAAAGCTTTTTTTTTTTTTTTGGTTGAAAAAACAACAAATATAACTTAAAAAGATTAGATTGATTCAGTTTAAAAGAAAAAAAATATTTATTTTAATTTAATAAAAAATGGTTTGTTCTCATTAAGTAGAGTTTTATAAATATAATTAAAGATTTAAAATTGTATACTTTATTGATTTTAATTAAAGATAAATATATAATAAGAAAATATTTTAAAATAGGGTGTCTTTTAGGATGTAAATATGATTTCCCATTTTAGACAACAAATCTAATTATTTATAATGACCATTCTAGTTCGTCCACTAATAAATACAACGCAAGTACATTCAAGAGGGCACACTTTCTCCAACTTGCACGGCATGTGTTAAGCAAGCAATATATGTATAGATATTTTTTAAGTATTATATTAGAATACTACTTTATTTTATTTTATTTTTCAAATTCAATGTACCAAATATCCCACCATATAATTTGTATATATATTCCAATAAGATTTACGGAGTAGATTAGATATGTAATGACCTCACTAATTTAAAGATTTCACACTAATAAAACTATTGAGCATAACTACTATTTTGAAATACATACATAAAATAATAAAACTTTATTAGAAAATCTAAAATATGAGATCTTATTTATTATATAAAATCATAAGGAAAATAAAATATTTAATCAATTTTTCAAATACTAAATGCGGAAATCATAAATGTTAACCCAAGATATGTTTCCAAAAAGGGGGTGAATTGGAAATTTAAACTAATTTCGGAAATTTAAATCTTAATATACCAAATTATGCAATAAATCAAATTTATCAAGTAAAAGCAAATAATATGGCAATCAAATTGATATAGCAAATAATCAAACTTGTAATGTAAAGAGTTTAAGGTTAAGAAATTGCAAACTCTCGAATTTTACAAGGTTCGGTAGAACTAAGCCACCTACGTCCTTGGTCTTCAAAGCTATGGACCTAACTTTGAGTTCCACTATCGAGCCAAGTTAACGGGCTTGACTAACCCTTACAACCGGGAATTTTTCACCAAGGTATTTCCAAACCTCTTAGAATAGTTTTCCACCACCAAGATATTATCAACCTCTTTTTCGGATTGTTGAAGTGCCAATCTCACTCTAACCGGGTTGTTTACAAAACCGGTGCCAACCTCACATCAATCACAATATGGGAATGTGTTTGATATTACAAGCAAAAATCACTCTAGAAGTATGATGATACAATGAGAAACCTAGAGTGATTAGCAAGCACACTTAGAAGAAATAAATACAAATTTTGGCTCAAGTGTGTGAATATGTGTTTGGATGATTTAAACTTTGGGAGATGTTTGAAATCAATGGATTATGTTTGATATATGTAATAAATGCTCAGCCAACCCCTAATTTTGAGTAAAAAACGAGTTTATATAGAGTTTGGGAAAAAACTAGCCGTTTATAGCCGTTGGGGGTTACTTTTTGAAGCTGCCTGCCGCGAACCGGAAGTCTGGATGGGGAACCGGAATTCCGGTCTGGGAGCAACCGGAATTCCGGATGGCAGGCAGTGAGCAAAAGTTCAAAATATGCCTATTTTCCCGTTTTTCAATTCTTTATAACTTTTAGCTCGTTTATCCGATTTCAAAAATTCCAATTGCGTTACGACCGTATCGGGATGTATTTTCTTAAAAGTGAATTTAGGATGTCTAGTTCTCATTTTGAAAAATCACCATTTTTAGCACGTGAATGAGCCAAATTTTATACTTATGACTTAAAGTAAACTTGCAATCACTTTACAAGACTAAGAAATGAAATTAAACCTTTATCTTGAGTTTCTTGAGTCTTGAAATCCATTTCGGGTCATTTCCGGAAAATTTGGTAGAATGACCATTTTGCCCTTGGTCATAAGTTTGACTTTGAATTTGCTAATTCACTTTGGTTTTTGCTACAAAATCATTAGTAACAAATAATAATCAAATATTTGTTAATCATCAAAACAATGAGACTTAAGAGTTTGGGTCAACAATAAATACATAATTAAAAAGACTTCATAACATAAACGTCATCTTCGATCTTTCCCATCAGTCCATTCGTTTAGTTCTCGTCCAATACACATGCCAAAGCTGCCATGAATTTGTCCCACCTTTTCCTACACCATCTAAAAATAAAAGGAATGAGTCTAATGCCCAACAAGGAAAATCTACTAAAACATATCATAAAACATAAATTATAAAACGTATGACGTAAAAACGTAAATCATAAAACATATGACTACAATATTAATAGCCATTAACTTATTACCGTTGTATGTGATAGAAATCATCTAGGTCCTCTTGCTACTATTTGAGGTAGGTTAAATCATAACTATAGTCTACGATAATGATAAAAATCTTGGGATTTGCTTATTTGTTATCTGAGCAACTATATTTCCCAAGTGACTACAACATAAAACATATACATATATATACATACATACACATACATATAAACATAATCATAATACATAAAATCTAACCTATTTTCCTTACAAAAAAATGGGATATTGGAGACAAGAGCGGAATTGAAAACTCTTAAAATCAAACAGTAAGATCCATAAGTTTTCTAAAGAAATTAAGATGAAAAGAAGATCTAAACCATCAAGATAGAAACTTATCGAAAACCTTAAGTTTCAAGAAACTCAAACACCTAACCAAAAGCCATAATAACTAGTTAGGATTTCTGAAAGAAAATGAAAGAATAAAAAGAACTATAATGAACTAAACTTGAGGATAAGAATACCATGGATAGACTAGAACTTTGATCTATACCTCAATACCGAAATGTTACTCTATCTTACTTCCCAAGTGTTTAGAAAAGCTTAGATTGAAAAACTTTTAATCCCAAAACTCTAGTGTTTTCTCTCTAGAATAAACTTAGCAGCTTGAAGGCTCTCAACAATGCTTGAATGATATGAATGAAATGGCTAGGTGCAAGGTATTATTTATAGAGTTCAAGGAGTGAAACTAACTATTTTTAAAAAGAATAAATAAATGAATAATAATTGAATAAATTTGAATTTTCTGTTCAACAGATGCCCAGAACTCGGCCAAAAACATTCAGGAGAAAATTCTAAATTGTTGAGGGCTATTTCTAATTAGGTTTCCACAAAGTTTCAAAAATACCATAAATGGTCGATATATCGCCCCTATAGGCGATATATCACCTACCCCTATGTTCCGAGCCTTCGTGGTTTTGTTAGTGCGAAGTCGACGTATTTTCCATATCATCCTTAGGCGATATATCGACCCCTATAGTTGCGATATATCAGCATACGCTGATATTTTAAACACGTTTTTGCACACTGTCAGCACACTTGAAGTTTGTTAAAACAACTTTGATTGAATAAAACGTGATCTTAACAGCTCCTAGAAGGTTCTAGACCTTCTAAATCTATCATTTATTAATTTATTCATTTAAAATCCTTAAATCCTTATTAAACATGTATGTGACAAGTGTCACGTTTTTAATTATTCTATCTAAACGTTAGATTATAATAAATACTATTTCTAGGACTAGCTATATTAATAAAACCTTATGTTAAAATTAATATTTCTAAACTATGGGTTAAACTAATAAAATTCATAACTATTTCTACGAGTTTCCAACTAAATCTCGACTTGAACCAATAATCACGAAAACTAAAATTGTACAAGCTACTACTACTACTATTATCTAATTAAGTAAAATTCTGAGACGCTACAACATATATATTTTTTCGACATAAACGGGACTGTATATCATAATTTTAGGTCATAAAATCTAATAAGCACAAAACAAATCCACTTTTTTTTAAGAGATGTGAAGCTCCATAAAGAACTCACCAAATTTATATGAAAATTCCCATTTTGATAAATATGAAAACTTACAGTAGCTATAAGAACCTCTCTCATATTGGGGAGACCATCACAAATTAAAAATATAAGAAAAATCTTATGGTTATCTTTTGTCAAAAGAAAAAAGAACAGAAAAGGAAAAAAAAAAAAGTGAAAAGAGACATAGCTACCAGAGTTGTTGTATACGTGTTTTAGAGACGCGTGGGGTGGGCCAAGGCCCCAGAACACCATCGAGGAGCAGTTATTTTAACTAAAAAGTGAAGAAGAAAGGAACAGAAGCACCATGAGAGTCTGGATTCTTGACAGTGATTACAGGCGACCGTAGATTCGAACTCAATGCACTTGATCCGACGGCGTGGATTAGATCTTGGAACGTGAAAGGCATGATCACGACTGGGCCGCCAAATTGACGGTAGTGATTAGAAATCCGTGGGGCATCGCTTGTCGCGTGCGGGGACATGTGATTATTTTTATCACTCATAGCTGAAATAAAATAAAACACTGTGATGGGTCCCACTCTTTTATCAGCTTTGTACTTTTGCTGATGTCACTATTATTATTATTTTATTTTTTTAGACGTTTGGTTGGCTGAGGATAGGAGCACTGGATAGAGGTACGGCTTATTTGCCAGGTGGAATTTGACTCCATTAGAAAGCCTAAGCTTTGGTCAAAGGTTGTACCACCACATAAGTTTTTGTTAGCGCTGTTTCAGCTGAAGAGGTGATGATCCCAGCTGAGTTAAAATGTCAATAACACTACTACGAATGATAATTGGGAAATTCCACTTCTAAGAACACTACTAATAGTTTTTCTATTTTTTATCTTAAACCATACAATCATTTTTAAAATAAAAATAATGGGATGAAAGAATAAAATAAGAGACAAGAGAGACATTGTTAAAAATATAATATCAATTTTTTATAGTGTGTTTCAGGAATATTTACGGTGAAAATACTTAATTTATTATGTTTGTAGCACTTAAATACTTAAGTTATTTTTTTAGTGGTGAAACTACCTTCTGTTAATATTTTTGTGCAGTATAGTACAACCGTCAACTCTTACCGTTAAATTCGATTGTAACATGTAAGCGAAAATATCAAATTAAATAACGGGATATTTGCAGTGAAAGTACTTAATTAAAGTTATATTTGTGGCGAAAGTACCTAATTTAAGAGATATTTGCGGCGAAAGTACTAAAGTTATAAGTAAATTTCACGTCATGTTAGCGAACTTAACGACGAAACAAACAGATGCACTAAATTGCATAAAAACATGAACGAATAATACTTTCGCAGCCAAAAAAATAACTTAAATACTTAAGAACTACAAAGACAATAATTTAAGTACTTTCGTTGTAAATATCTATTTGTTTTAATGTATATCTATTTTACATCATTTATTGTTACTGCTCTCAAAGACTAAGTAATGTACCACCATATTAAGGAGGGTGATTCTTTACTAATATGTCTTTTTCTTTTGATTTCATGACAAAGCTTTATATACACAAATTTAATATAATATAATAAGAAATTTTCATAAAAATCATAATCTTGAATACATAATATAATAGGGCCTCCAACGGTAAAATTTGGTGAGAGATTTTTTGACAAACATATGTGGAGAAAGTACGGGTATCGAACTCAGTGTCAGAAGCAAGGGGCTCTATCGTTATGGCTCTTCTTCTTCCTCTTATTGTTTTTTTCGTTGCTTCGATTATTAAGTTTTGGTCTTATTATATACATGTCAGTTTTCTTACTACCTTGATATTCTTTAGTCTGTTTTTTAGTGGTTGGTGGTGGTAGTGGGTGTACGAGGGAAAAAACCTTTGGTGGGAAGCTTTTTTTTTTTGTTGATAATTTTTAGTTAAGGATTACTTATTGATTTTATTAAAAATAATTATTGAATATATTGCTAAATTTATTGTAATGATGAGCAATAATTAATTCAAGGCTTATTCTAAACTAACTAATCTAAAATCCAATGACTATGAAGAAAGCTCAATGCATAATTATAGTATGGTCTTAGCTGAGATAGCTTTTGAAATCAATTTTTGTCTTTTAAAAGCTAAAAGCTATTTTTAAATCTTGAGTAGATTTACAATTGTTTTAGCTTTTTACTATTAAAAAAACTCTTTTATAATAAGCTAAGTTTTAGGAGGAAATGCTTTTAAAAATCTAAAAGCTTTAGACTTAAGCTAGGCCAACCAAAGCCTATGTCATAGAGATGACTTTAGATGTTACCTTGTCTTTAGCAGAACTTGAGGTTCAATCGGTTGGGAAAAATGCTCACAAGGTCGTTAAAGAGAACGGGGATGACCTTGACCAATGGAAAGGTTTATTCGCAGGCCGGGTCATGCAAACAAAGCCTATAGTGGTAGAAGCTGCTATTGTTGTGGTGCGGCAAGAATGGCAAAACTGAATGGATGGAACAAAGTCATTTTCAAAATGAATTCAATCAAAGTTAGGAATGAATTTGTCACACTAAAGAATCATGAAACGACGTTCTCGCTTCGCCTTCTTATATAGGAATTTTGAACTCTATCGGCAGAGACGACTCACTGGAATATACAGAAGATAAGTTGCAATACAAACCTATCATCAACAACTTGGCAAGATGGGCAAAATTAACCAAGAGAGAGGGATTCCTAGATCACTAAGAGTTGCCTTCAAAGATCTTAATCAATCAGTTGGACCCTGGTTAAGTCTCTTTTTTCTACTTCTTTCTGCTTTGTGGTAGGTTGTAGTTTGAGTTTTTCTGCTTTAGGCTATTATAGTAAGTTAATGTTAACTTTTAGTTTTCTTCATCTTTGGACTATGCTGTAATGTTTGTGTTGACGCTTGATTTGGTCAACTACACGGAGTCACTAAAAACGATAGAAATAAAATGAATTGAACTCAAGAAGGTAAACAACACAAATATTTATAGTGGTTCGGCCCCAAAGAATGGTAGACCTACATCCACTTTGTGTTCTTATTAATGTAGAACTCCAAAACCCGCGATCAGTGAACTAGGGTTCACAAGTTTCACAAACTTGGAGGTGAGTACACGTTTAGTGGATAAAATCACTATAATTCTCTCTTGATTACAAATGGTTCTCTCTAAATACCAAAATTGCCTCTCCCTTCAATGAATCCCATGAGTCCTATTTATAGGCTCAATGATGTACATATGGGCCTATGGGCTGTCCTTAACTTGTGTTACAAACATATTTTAATAATAACAGAAATAATGATATTTACATATAAAGAAAATCAAATATCCTTGAATTCTGGTTTCGGTCCTACGAGCAGCTCTGGTAGCATATTTCAGCACATCAGCTTCCTTGTTACTCAGCATATTCCTCGCGCCTATCAGGCAGCTCAATTTCCTCTTGATCTCCTGGTCGTTGGTCGACCAGACCTTCTTCAATAAACAATCACATGTTGTTCATGTGTGCCTCGACTGTACCACGTCATCATATAAATATTTTAGGTAAACAGTTTGTAATTTGGTTGTCTGGTCTTGTTCAATGTCTAGGTATCTTTTTTAGTTGGAGAGATAGGCAGACTTTGTCCCTGCCTCATTCTTATATGGCTTGGAGTCTGTATTTCCTATTTTATGCTATGTACCCTTGCTCCTCTGATGAGGGGAGTTTCAGCACACACACAAAAAAAAAGAAATAAAAAGTGAACGGGGAAGAGGGTGATGAACCTACCTCGTATCTCCCTTTCTTTTTTCTAAGACCACAAGCCATCAACTTCACCCCATTTTAAAAACATAAGGATGCCCCTTATATAGACCCAAAACCTATCAGAACATGTCAACCCGACTAGTGTGGAAAAAAGGTCTCTCAACTCAATAGGTTGACCGAGATGTATCGAGCAAGGAGACCATGGACTTCTTGTTGTATGAATAATTAACGTTCATCTTATTATAACCCATGTGTAATACCATGTATAATCAAACTGATTTAATCAAGTATTTGTCCATAATGTGTGTTAATCCAATAGGCCTTAGATTGAGTTACAAGTGGTTATAGTAGTCCACATAAAATTTTCTAATAAATTCATTATTTATAAATGGGATAATGATGGAAAAAATATCAAATGTTTTCAAATACTTTCACTTATATACAAATTTTTTTTCGGCAGCAAAAATTATAAATCTTTGTTAATAATTTCACTTAAGTACCAATTATTTTTATTTTGGCGGAAATAATAACAAATCTTTATTAATAGTTGCACTTAAGTACCAATTTTTTTTTTTTTTTGTCATGGCAATAATACTAAATATTTTCTAATTTTAAAAGATGATTATTTCAAATATTCCTTGAATAATTTTTAAAATCTAAAAAATTAAATGGAAAAAATAGAAAGAATAAAAAAAATTGAATTTATATTTAAGGGTAAATATTAGTAGATATTGTGAAAATTTCAATGTGCAAGTATACACAATCGTAGACAAGTAATAATAAAGTTAAGTAGATTATCGTCCTATAGAGATTGTTTATTAACTACTAATAATTAACTTCCTAATTCTATTTGGCTAATAAAACTTAGATTCAAGAATATCAAGAACAAAAACAAGAATTAACAAAACTAACAATTAACAAATAACATAAACAAATAATACTAATTAATTCAATGAATGAAAACCTAGGGTATTTAATTACATTATCTATCCACTTTATTATTTCATTAATTAATTTTCCACTATTCTTCTCTTATCGTGATAGCAGATTTACTAAAGCAATCTATATTCTTATTAAGATATATAAATTTCTCAACTTGTATGCGAATTTTCTACATCTCTATGATAAATTCCAAAGATAAGGCAAGCATTAAGAATAAAAATCCTAAAAGCTACATAAACCACATGGGTACTCTCGTCCAATATTGAAATCTATGTAAATTCAACTATAGCATATTTAACTCACACCTCTTAGATTTTGAATTAAATTAATAAGTAATGCAAATAACGACGTCAAATTATTCACATTCATTAAGCACAAATTGAATAGATCACAATGAAGAAAAAGTGTTAGGCTACTTTTAGCCTACTTTCTAAGTGTCTTGATTCATGTTTTATTGTTGTGTTTGCGTGTTTTTGGGAGCAGATTTACGCTTGTTTTTCTTGATTTCAGGTTTAAGCACAAGAATGATTCAAATGAAATGGAATGTGGAGAACAAGTGCTAAACCAGGCTTAAAAGTGTTCAATGCAGGATATCCAATTAGGGCCGCAGCGCTAGAGTTTGCGTTGTGGCGCTGGTGTCCATTACAGCTGCGGCGAGGGTCAAATATCAGAATTAGAGTCGAAGTCCTAGAATCAATTAGCGCTGCGTCGTAGCTTTTTGGGCCGCGACGCTTAGGTGTATTTGAGTCGCGGGGAGCCCATTTTCCAGAAGGTTGAGAAATCTCAATTTCTGAGTGGCGCCGCAGTGCTGTCTTCCGTACGATTTACGAATTTTCCACTTAAAGAAGGGAATTTTAGGAATTGGGGCAGAAAAATTATTAGGTCATCGTTTTTAATTAGAAAGATCACGATTTTCAGAGAAGACCTTTTTGGAGAAGAGAGAAAACAACAAAGAGAGAATTGGAGATCAAGCTTTGGAGCGATTGTGACAACCCCGAATCTAGTTTCTTCTCTACTCTTTTATTTTCTGATTTTATTATGTCTTTTATGGATTTGATTATGAACATTTTAATCTAGATTATGAACTAAACTCCATTTTAGGGTTTTTAATGGAGATTGTTTGAAGCTTTCTATGGATTAATGCAATTTCGATATTTTTATTCTATTGATGTGTGATTTATTCATATTTGTGCTTATTACATGTATTTGACTGGCCATCCTATGCATGATTTATGATTTCAATACAAAATCTTAAAAGTGAGTGTTGAGAATGCTCTAATTGAATAAACATAGGTTTCGATATAAAACAAGAGTATTTGTATGGCTTGTGTAGCTTTAGGATTATTGCTTAATGTTGATTATGTGTGTGTTATGCCTCAAAAATGTAGGATAGTGCCATATAATTTAGAATCTATATGTCTTAATCAGAATATAGGTTATTTTATAATCCGCTATCACATTAGGTAGAAGAAGAATAATTAGTTTGCATTATTGAAATAGGAAGTGGAAGCAATTGAAATTAATTTCCCTACATTTCATTTCTTGATCAAATCTTGTTTATTGTTTCATTATTTATGTATTGCTTAGATTATTTAGTTTAAACAATCCATTTTTCGATAGCCAAATAGAAACAAAAATTCAATTAATTGGTACTTAGCTACAGTCCTTGTGGGAACGATCTTACTTATATGAGTTATTACTTGTAAAGATGATACGTATACTTGCGTGTTGGAATTTTCACAACAAAAAGAAATCATAAAAATTGCATTAACTAATAATAAAGTATCAAGAGACTACATTAAAACCCTATAAAATAAAAATAGTTCATAGCTAGATTCATAACATCCATTGATTCAGAAAATAACATAGAAAAGGAAATTAAAGAAGAAAGACCCTTGATGAATTCCTCAGTCTTGATCTCCAAGTTCCTCTTGTTTCCCAAGGCATCGCTGGGAACACTATAATTATGTTTTTATAGTAACCCAAGCGATTCCTTGTGTAAAGACCACTTTGCCCTCATAAAAATAGGGTTTCATGGGTTGTACGGACTCAAGCGCCGCGACTCAGCAACAGGCGTCGCGGTACCCCTACGATATGCCCAAAACTCCTTCGCCTTTGACTTCTACAGTGTCGTGGCTCAACATTCAAGCGTCGCGGCTCAGAATGGTGTTCTTTCTCTAGCACTGCGGCGCAACTCCAAGGGCCGAAGCTCCATTATTTCCAGAAAATGGTCATCTCTGTTTGTCCTCGCACCACGACTCAAAATGATTTTTTTTTCTTCACAAAATTCAATATTTTTCAATGTCAAATTACATTTCATCATCTCCTCAAGTTCCCGAGGTTTCTTGACACAATATCTTTGACAAAACAGGCGTATTTATCATCATTTTAGCTTGCTTTTCACCAATTCCATGTCAAACCACATATACATCACTTAAGTCTGAAATCATAAACAAAACAAGCATAACACTGCACAATACAACATAAAAGACTAAAAACATACCCCAAATACATAGTCTAAAACAATACTAAAATAGACCTAACAGTATAGATTAAGTATTATTATTGTAAATATTCCTTAAATTATTTTGAAAAAATATATAAAATCAATTTTAATTTATAAAAGCATATAACAACACTAATAAAAATATAGAAAAAAATTTAACTTATATTTAAGTGCCAATATTAGTAGAGATTTAGTATTATTGCCACATATATATTCCTTAAATAGTTTTTATAAAAAAATATAAAATTAATTTGATTTATAACAAAAAAATATTTTAAAAGATATGATACTTAAGTTCAAATATTAATAAAAATTTGATATTATTACCGTTAAAATAAAAAAATTGGTACTTAAGTGAAACTATTAGCAAAGATTTGATAATGTTGCAACCAAAAAACTAGAATTGGTATATAAGAGAAAGTATTTAAAAAGGTTTGATATTTTTGCCGCTATTATCTGTAATGCTCCAAAATTCCTAATTTAGTTTGATGGTTGGATTAGTAGGCCGGGAGGGCCATAATTGTTTTATTATGCCATTAAACTATTATATGCATGTTTATGTGAATTATATTATAATATGATGTTAAATGCATGCATATGGGTCCACATTTCATCAGGGGTATTTTGGTAATTTGGCCCATTGAAGGCATAATTGTATATTTGTATGCATGTCGGTGAGCTATTGTTGAGGCCACATTATAATGTGGATTTGTTCGAGCTGTTCAACATGAGATGATCTTTGAATTCAAACTATCGGTTTGGTCATAACAGGTTTAAGCTCGGGGCTTGGGGTGAGTGTCGGGGTAATTTGGTGATTAGAGTGTTGCCGGGAATAAAAGGGTAACGAGATATGAATTATTGGTATTTGAGGATATCGAGAATAACGGGAACTGGAGAGCGTTAATTATGGTTAACGAAATAGGTGAAAAAGGACGGTTTTACCCTTGGGAGTCTTTGGAAACCTTTAAATGACCTAGGGGCAAAATAGTCTTTTCACCCCTAAGATATATATCAAGCATGTAGACTGTAGAAGCTTACCAAAACAGAGCTTTCTCATTCCTTCATCCGATCATCACTCCTCTCTCTTCTTCTTTTCAAGTTTTGAACCTCAATTTGAAGAACCAAGCTAGGAATCAAAGTTTGGAGCTTAGGACTTTAGTTCATCCATTGAAGAGGACTTAAATCCAGCTTGAGATAAGAATTCATCCATGAAACCTTAGCTATACTCTGTTTTTTCTAATGGTTTTCAGTTGAGAAATTTGAAGTGTTTAGTTGAGAATCAATGGAAGTTTTTTAGGAAGTTTACTTGGGTTTTCAGTTGAGATATTTGAAGTGTTTAGTTGAGAATCAATGGAGGTTTTTTAGGAAGTTTACTTGGGTTTTGATGCTTGTATGGTGGGTAAGTTGTGGTAACAATTGGTGGCTTTGCTTGGTGATGTTGGGGGAGTTTTAATGAGGTTTTAGAATGAGTTCGAAGGAAAAAAAAATAGGGGTTTTGGCTGAGTTTCAGGTGGGGCTGCGACTCTGTTCTTGAGCGCCGCGGCCCAAGCTTGAGGAAGAGGAAGGAAGAAGCTGCAGGGCCGAAGGGTCGCGGCATGGAGTTGAAAGGCTGCAGCCCGTGCTTGGGATTTGAAAGGGGGCTGCTTCTGGTTGAGGGGCGGGTCACAACATGGTGAGGGAGGGTCGCGACCCTTAGTGGCATTTTGGCCAAAAGTAGGGTTTTGGCTTGGGGATTCAAGCCTTAGGCCTCGGGGTTGATCCTACTACCCAGTTTAGTAGGATTCGATGTCTCGGAGGCTAGGTTTTGGTTTAGGAACCTTTGTTATTCATTTTATTGATGGAATCCCATAATTGGTTGTGACCAGGTGACCGTCAAGGAACTAAAGGGTTAATCGTTCTCAAGGGTCGTTCTTTTATTAATTCTCGCTCGAACCAGAGGTAAGAAAACTGCACCCTGTATATGACATGCATGGTTATTATTGAGGCATGTTGAGTATGTTAAATGTGGACGTTGATTGCATAATAAATGCTTGGCAAATCTTGCTTATTTGTGAATGGCACTGACTTACTAGTCAGAATCGGCAATGGTGTCAGAGCCGTCTGTGAAGCTGTGACTTACTAGTCAAGTTCGCAACGGTTTTGGACACTGGTCGTGTGTTACTGACCTAAGAGTCAGAGACGGCATAAGTGTTGTGAGCGCAGAGCCGATAAAAGATTAGATCTAATTGACATCTCTATTGAATGACTCATATGGAGCATTAATGTCGGACCGACCCTAAGTTCAATGAAAATTATAAGCGCTTGTCTAGTCTACGACTAGTTACTCAGAGCCAGGGCCAAAGGCCCAGGTGACTGTTTGTCACATGGCTAAGGGAACGGAATCCCACAGTTGTGACTCTATGGTCACTCGGTAGGTTTATGCTGGTGACTATCTCATCAGATACCTATCTTGTTTAAGCTAGTGAAATGATCACTTATTTGTAAAAGGAACGAAACCCATCTTAATGAATTTTACAACTATCACTCCTCTATTTTGGACTAAAAGGCCTGGATGATTATTATGATCATTGTTCATATTATATTAATGTAGTATTGAGTTTTCTTGCTGGAGTTTGGCTCATGGATGCTATGTGGTGCAGGTAAAGGGAAAGAAAAGCTCACCTAACCTTGAGTGGAGAGCTTAGGTGGTGATGTGTACATATGCGGCCGCTTGACCACCACGACCAAGGAGTTCTCAGGGGAACTAGGGGGTTTACCCTATTTTTGCCGCTTAGATCAGCGGGTTGTAAATTTTATACTGTAATGACCATTTTGTATCGTAAATAGCTTGTAAACGTTTTTATGGGCCCATGAATAGTTTTATGTTTTAAATAAAATATATCATTTACTTTTGATTGGTTTTCTACCTTAATCTATTAATAATACCTAGAAGCACGTTTTTAACCAAAGAACTCAATTAGCGAGTTAATCACGGTTCAAAGTTCACCCTAACTGTCTTGGGGTAACCAAGGCGTTACATTATCCCTTTATAAATTTATATATTTATGTAATTTAGCTTAACTTAATTATCTCATATATTTTTAAATGGTAAATAATATTTCTCGATTCATCTCTTCTGAGTAGATTGAATATAGGGTAGGTAACCATTTGGTACCCTGTGTTTTTGTAAAATATCATTTTGGTACCCTGTGTTAACAATAATACTCATTTGATAACCTATATTTTGAAATCGTACATATTTGATACCCCATATTTTAAAATCGTACATATTAAATATCCTAAACTCAAATTTAATTTATAAAATTTTAGCAATTTAATCAGCTTCTCTCAATTATATGAGTTCCAAATTCAAATTTAATTACTTAATTACATATAATTAATGAATGTTTAATCATATTGGTAATAATTTATTTATCAAATAAGAGTCTAAGGTACTAAATGTGTATGATTTTAAAATACATGGTACCATATGTGCATTATTGAAAAAAGATGGTACCAAAACGATACTTTGCAAAAACACAGGGTACCAAATGAGTAAATTCCCTTGAATATAAACCTCACAAAATTTAATTAGTAAAGTTTAAAAAATATGTTATACAAACTAAAAGAAGATTATGCATAATATTATGACATAACTAGGAAATATAACAAAGCTTTGCATAATCTTTTATAATAATTTTAGAATAAAAATAAAAGAAAAGGAAACTAATTCAATTATTAATCTTATGTTAGTATCAATTACCTTCCTGTGGCATCAAAATTAAGTAAGATTTTAATGAATAATATGGTATGGAGTAAGAAAAATAAGTATTTTTTAAAAAAAATATTTTATTGATAGGTAATTTGGCATTTAATGAAAACCTACAGAGTTTGTTAAAATATTTTTTTAATTTAAAAAATTACGAGTAATTTATTTAGAAAAAAAAAAAATTATTAGAACTATCTTTTTGAAGATTATTAGTTGAAAAAAATATTATTTTGTAAAGAAAAAAGAAGCCCGGGTCCATGAACCAAGCTAATGAGTAAAGAGTGAGAGTTAATATACAATGCACAGGGCTCTCTCTAATGGCCCACTAAAGTGATTCTTGTTATATTAGTAAGCAATGGGATAATCTTCACGTTTTTGGAAAGACCAAGTCTTTGTTGTCATTACTGGGCCTGAATTGGTCACACTACTCACTCACAGACCCACTCATCTTCCATTTCCAATTCAATCCATATCTATAATTTTTTAGATGAGATTGGTATGAATCCAAAGCTACACAAGTAAAAGACACCTATAATTATTATTATTATCATTTTTGTTGTTATTTTTCATGATAAAAACTTGTGCTATAACTGTTGGTGTCATACTATCTTCCAAAATCTTCATTATTGGAGAAAAATAGGTAAGCACAGTGGGAAAAAAAAAGTTGTGGAAATTGAAAACTTATAATTTTCCTTTTGATGAATTAGAGGATCTTTGACATTATATGATTTGTACGAAAAATGAAAAAAGGATGATGAAAAGAAAGAAAGGCATTACTTCTTGCGGGAATGATGCTTCTTTCTATAAATACATGTGTTGGTTAGGTACCAATTCAAGATATGATTGAGGGCCCATTAAGTTACACTGCTCACTGACTGCTTTGCTTTCCATTCTAATAGTCCCATGGATTTTGATTATTGTAACATCATGTTCATATGTTGTATGTAAAATATGTGTTTTTTTTAGTATGAGTCAATTTGTTGTTGTTTTTTTTTAGGTTTTTTCTTAAATACATATTTTTTTTTGTTTTTTTTTTACTTTTTTACGGTTCCTAATTTTTTTTCTTTAAAAAATACATACTCATGTTTTAAAAAATACAATTTTCAAAGTTTCATAATTACAAAAATATAGTCTTAGGAAAAACAACTTCAAAGCAACTTGAAATCAACTCACTGTACATATCAACCCAAAATAAAAAATAATATATATTATAACAACTAAATATCAACAAAAAAAACCTAAAAAAAAAAAACCGTAAAATTTTTCTTAAAATCGTAAAATTGAAAGAAAAAAAAATTTGACCGTAAAAATGTAATTTTTTAACGAAATGAAATATTTTATGTAAAAATCTCTTGTTTTTTTAGAGGTTATATTGCTTACCCAAATGTGGTATTGTTAAGTACTTATTGTACACTTCCACTAGTATAATGTTAGATGGGCTCATACGAAGCCCAATAATCTAGAGCTAGGTTAAATAACATGTGGTAAATTATTGGGCTTCCACTTATTGTACACTTTATTGATCTTTGACAGTTATGTAAATAAAAATTTAGAGCTAGGTTAAACAACATGTACTGGAGGGGTAACTAGTTACTATGAGAGGAGTAACATTCTGTCATAAGAGGAATTGCCAGTTATCATAAGAGAGGTGACGGGTTACTTATATTAAATATGAAAAGAAAACATCAATTTGAAGGAAAAAGAAGAAAAACACTTCATTAAAAAAAGGAAAAAATAACTATAATTTTAGTAGCATAGGTAACAAATTACCATAAAAAAACCTAGAAATATATGCACACATCATAATGTTAAGGTAACAAGTTACCCCAAAAAATATACACACACAAAGAGAGATATGGTTTGTGTAGCTGAAATTAAAGAGAGAGAATAGTGGAATGCTAATTTTACAATAATATCCATATTTGGCTGATATATTTTGGTTTTAAATTTAGCTTCCATATTTAGTTAGATAGTAATTGTTTTTTGGATCCTCTATATTTTTCTTTAATAAATTTTCCCATACAAATTAGCAAAAGTATAATTCCCAAATTTTTACACAATAATAGTATAATTGGTAAAAATTCCCATAATCGAACTACTACTACGAATCTTGGGCCCACTTATGATATGGGCTCATTACAAAGCCCAAATACCCACCCTTCATATACTCATTAGTTCTTCCATATATTTATGCGATTTTCTTCAGTATAAACATATTACGATATTAATTCAAAAACTTATTGTGTTTTTTATTTTTATTTTTAGGTTAATTTGATTAATTTTTTTGTAAGGAGTACGGCTCTTGTGGTTGTTTTGAATTGCACATTTTATGAGTTTATCAATACACTTTGTGGAATTAGCTATAGATCTTTGTATTTCACTAAAAAAAATCATGAAATCGTCTCGAGCAGCAATACGGAGTACATATTCTTTAATTGATTGATAGTCCGCAAGTATCACATCAGTTCGAGACAACAGTTCAAGTAGACTGTCCAACATTTTTCTTTCAATAATCTAGGATTTTTACTAGGTAATTTTTCTAAAAGTTGGATGATTAATTTTCCCAAAATATCCTTAAATTATGAAGAATGTTATGACTGAAAGATTTTACATAGTTGTACATGCTCTTCCAAGAATTTCTTTATTTTTTCAATGTTATGATTATATTCAATCAATTTTTTATTGCAAAAAAAATAATGACTTAAATATTTTAATTAGAATAAGAAATTTAATATGGATTCATAAAAATGGTAAAGGAGTTCTACTACTAGTAGATCTAGACTATCATTGAGTTGCGAATGACTACGCTAACATACTACTAATATTAACAACAAATTTATTTATTTATTTTACTGAGTTATAGCAACAACAACAATAATAATAATAAATTTTAAAAAAAAGTTTGTCTAGGATAACACTTAATTATTCTTCAAAATAACAATAATTATAATAAAAAAAACACAAAAACTTTGATTAGATTCGAACTTGGGCAGGTAGTGAGGAGCATTAGCAATGATCGAAGTACAATTATTCATCCAAAAATAAAATATAATACTATTATTGTTTGTTTACATTTAACAGACACCTTCAAATTCAACGCAATTATAGTTTAGTTAGTAGCAACCATTGCCCTAATTATTATTGGTTCTTTCGTCCCGTGCCTCAATTATTATGAAAAATCATCTAAATGAAGTAAAAGTAAACTAAAAAAAAAGAGTTTTCCTCAAACTCAAATATTACCTTCTCTAATAGTAAAAAAGTTAACCAAAAATAAGCATTCTCCAGCTGTGACCAAATTACTCCCCTTTCCATATAAATATACATATACATATATTTCATATTATATTTCTTAGTTGGGAGAGGTTGGTGGTGGGACAGAGACCCAACATCTTCATCTAAATCCCATTTGATTAGTTAAGCATTGAAGAAGCTCTCAATACCAATACCAGAGAAATTATCATAGAGTAGATGGATTAGTACAAAGATGTTTAAAGAACCTTACACTAGGCATAATAGATAACACATAATGGCAGTCAGTCTAATTATTACACCAAGAATTCATAAGATGAATTAAAGGGATTTTTATGCAAAATTAAAACTGGGATTTTAAACCCCATTTTCTCAAGACTTCCATTAAGGGGCACTAGGACTTGTGATGATCTTAAAATGAAGGATGTGTTCACATTCTTCTATTCTATCATCTCTGACAAAGTTTTAATAAATCCAAGAGCTTGATTAATCACAATTGGATTGGACTGATTTTAAGATGAATAGAAATGGCTGAAACTATATCTTCTTAAGAAGCATAAAGTTTGCACTAATTCACAAGTGTTAGTGTCAAAGAGAGGGTTACATGAAAAGGGTGCTTTGTAATTAGTAATTACATAAAGCACACTTCATGATAATTTACTTATTATTACAAAATTAGAGAAATTAACTTACATTAGTACCAAAACTCTTTGAAAAGGGTACAAAAGTAAAAAGAAAAAGGAAAAAGCACAGCCCTTGTATGGAATTATTAATTAAGCAGAGGTAAGAAGCAACATAAGATTATAAGCTTTGTATAATTACAATCTAGTTTGCCCTGTCCTGAATCACATCCATTGCCATCTCAGTTGGATCAGTGGCCTGAACTTCATAGTGGACTCCATCTAGAGCTCTTCTCAGCCCAGCTTTAGAAGTTGCATAAAGCATTTTTGCTCTAATCCTTGAAGCTGTTGGAGACCTGAGAATCCAACCAAACCACCATAATATTACTCAACCTTTCAGAATTTGGACTCTTACAAAGATTTTGAGCATAATTTGAGATACCAACATCATAAAATGCAATCTAAAAGCACTACACAATCATGGTTTTCAATAATCTGTAAAAAAAATTAATGCCCAGAAAAGTACCACATGTTGCAGATAACGTGTTTGAAAAAGGTACTGAGAGAAACATACCAGGCAATAAAGAAGATTTTGCTCTTTCGGCAATTGTCGACAGTCACAAAATCGAAGTCAAACACGGCATATCTACAGTCATCGGTAGGCAAAGATGCAGCTAGATCATCGTAGCTCTCGCCGGGACCACCGACCTTATCGACGGTGACGAGCCTTGATTTCTCTTCGATCTTGAACACTATGTACCTGTGTACCTTCTTCCATTTCATCTCCATGAATGAGTTCTTGCACTCATCGGTTACCCACATTCCAGTGGTCGCCTAAGGTTAGAGTATCATCATCATAAACATACAATACAATAAGATCAGCAAAACCCATATCACAGAACACAAAAATTCAAAAGAGAAAAAAATAAAAAATAAATCTTAAAAAGTTACAAGAAAAAAAGAAAAAGGTACCATCTTAAAAGCCATAGCCATGGTTAGTTGTTGCTGTCTTTGTTGAAGTTGAAATTTTGAAGTTTTGGTCTGAATACTTGAGAATGTGGCAATTGGCCTTTATATAAAGATTGAATGATGAAAATGCCACTATTGTTTCATCTATTTACAACTTTACCAAACTAGATCTATGCTGAATTGTGTATATGTATATATTGTATACTATATTAAATTGAGTCCCTTGTACTGCTGTACTATCCAATTCAATGACCAAGTTACCCTCAAATTAGTAAATCTTGTTTGTCTTGAAACTTTAGTCTGGTACCACCTCGGTTTTATCTATTTGTTTCGATTGTAGATAGTGATGTTGAAATGAAATAAGATGTTCATATTCCAAACCCATGTTCTTCATTACAATTTTACACACAAATGATTGTAATGTATATCCGCACAAAGGAAAGGCCCCCACAATCTTTTAAAGCTTTTTACCAATGTCCCTATTCTCAACAAGAACAACTTCTTGCCTAATAAATGAGCTAAAAGCAAAAAATGTCATCTTTACAATGTTACATGAAACTTAGCTGGAACGTGATAGCTTACCATTCTTCTTTAATTTGTTCAATTTTATCATCCATCACCCAATAAATACTCTATTCTCAACCCTAGTTTCTAGAGTATATTATGTCCCACTAGTAGAAATGAGACATAGAATGTTGATTTTAATCTACAACGCGTGTCATAATATTCAAAAATTGACATCTACATAAACAATTAATATCTTGTATTGACATCGAAATGTAAGTTTTTATTAGTAAATTTGATCTATTTTCTTATCTTCGTAAAGTATGGATGGATTTTAAGCCATCTTTACAATCCTAGACTCTAATTAATTGATGTCCATTGTTAGAGATCGTATATAAGTTGTGGTTTGCTAAAGTTGTTACAATTATGTTATTACATATACCTGTTAGTTAAGATATTGCTTAGCCTAACTAAGTGCATTTGTACTCTATAATACACTGATTCATCAATGAGAAATTACACCATTCATTCAACTCTTCTAGTTTCTTAAGATGGTATTAGAGTTTTTCCACTGAGGGTTTCTTTGATTTGTTTTCCGATTTCCAAGTTCATTCTTCTCACTCTATCTCTTCGTCTTTTGTTCTCTATCTTGATTGTCTTCTTCGACAATGGCGACACCTCCGGCAGTTGCTGCGACATCAGTTGATTCTGGTTTGTTTTCTCCAGCCGTCTTCACACACAAGATCTCGGTGAAGCTCGATCAGAATAATTTATTGTTGTGGCGACCTCAAGTTCTTTCGGGGATTAAAGGTCACTAGCTTCAAAAATACATCTCTGATGACTCATCTGCTCTAGAAAAGTATCTCAATAAGGTGACTCAAGTGGCGAAGAAGCTTAATCCTGCCTTTGTTCAGTGTGAGAAACATGATAATCTCCTATATTCATGGCTTTTGTCCCGATAACCGAAGGGATGTTGACGAGAGTTGTTGGATCTGATACTTGTGATAAAGTCTAGAAAGTCCTGGAGGTATATTTTGCAACCCAAACCTTGGCTAAAATTGATCAGTTTACTACACAGCTTTAAAATGTCAAGAAAGGGTTGTTATCTCTTGATGATTATTTGTTGAAAATCAAGGCTCTTGTTGATAGACTTGGATCTATAGGTCACATTGTTTCGGTTAAAGATCATATTGGAGCCATATTCAAGGGTCTTCCACCAAATTACAATACATTCATTGTGTCTGTTAATTCACATACTGATTCATACACAGTTGCCGAAATAGAGTCGTTGTTCTTATCTCAAGAACATTGATTGGAGATTCAAACTCAAGATCTTGATTCTGCTTCTGTCAATGTAGCTTAGAATAGATTTTCTCAAAATGGTGGAGGTAATTTTTCTCATCAATATGGTTCTATTAATAGATCTAACTTCTTCTGCTTTGTCCATTCAAATTCAGCTCGTAGAGGTTTCACTTATTGTTTTGGCCGTGGTTCTTGGAATCCCTATGCCACTGGTGGTAGAGGTGGCTCTCCGAACAACATAAGTGGAGGTGGCATATCACCTAATTTATCAGGAAATACTTCAGGACGCCATATCTCCAACTTTGTGGGAAACAAGGTCATGTCTCATCAAAATGCTACCAACGTTTTAACTTTAAATTTCTAGGAGTGGGTGTTGGCAACTCAGTGATAAACGTACAAAATATACACTTATTTATAACTTTTTCAGATTGATTTGGTTGTTTTTCTCAAGAGAAAGTTTCTATTTAATCTGTTTGGTGAACTTGTGCAATGTGTCGCTATAATTCTGATTAGTACGAGAATTTGGATAAATATCTGTTTTAGTAGTCAAAATTGGTTAATATTTGGAGATGTGGTGTAGGTGATATATCGCCACTTGAGGAATTTCAATTTTTGGCTTAGTAGAAACGACATCAGAAATTGAGTTTTTATCAAGTACATTCGGCAGGCGATATATCGCAGTATTGTAGGCGATATATCGGCACAAGGGTATTTTTGGAAATTTTTATGGAAATTCGTAGGTTTTGGTTTTTTGGAAAAAGAATAAAAAGAAGATTGGAAGAAGGAGGACGGTAGCGTTCTGACGGCAAGAGAAAAGAAACAGAGAAGATTCTACTTTTATTTATTTTCTTTATGCTTTTGAATTTTAAATTGTGTGATGAGGTTTAATATTATGAACTAAATTCTTATTTAGAGTATTTTAATGTAGTCACTGGATATTTTATTCATCTTTAATGCAATTTCTATGATTCTTTGAATTTATGTGTATCTATTGTTCTTATGTTTAATGCTTGTAATTGCTTGGCCATCTTTTGCATGATTATTGGTTTTAATTCAGTATCTGAAAAGTGAGAATTGGAATAGCTTTAGGCAATAGACATAGATTTCAATTTAGAACGAAAGTATCAAATTGGTTTGTGTAGCAATTAGGTTTTTGTTCTTAATGCGGTTTATGTGTAGAATTTATCACAGACATGTAGAGAATTCGCAGGTAAACTGAATATTTTATATCTTGAGAAAGAATAGAATTGTCAATAGTAAACTTGCTATAATCATAGATCAAAGAAACATACTAGTAGTATTATTGTTTGAATAGAATTGAAGGCTGATGAAATTAGAATGCTCTAGTATTTCGCTTATATTAAATTTCGTTAATTAAATTTTGTTTTTCTAGTTTATTGTTCGTTGTTAATTGTCATTAAAGTTTCATTAGTCAAATAGAAATAAAAGTTTGCTATTGGTAATTATTGGATCAATTCCCTGACGGAACGATACTGTATTTCCAATGCTATTACTTGTTTATTCGATTGCGTATACTTGTGCAGTAAAAAAATCGCAACACTTAGACAGCTCAACCAATGTTGCTACTTCATATTCGGTTAATGACATGGCTTGGTACCCTGATTCTGGTGCTACCAGCCATTGCACTTCAAATGCAAATAATTTGATGAAGAAGAGTGAATATTATGGCTCGGATCAAATTCATATGGGTGATGGTAGTGGTCTTTCCATCCAAAATGTTGATAAGTCTATGTTCAAATCTCCTTATTCTTCTAGGAATCTTGTTTTAAAATGTTTTCTTCATGTTTCTCAAATAATCAAGAATCTTATTAGTGTCTCCCAATTTTTGAATTCTACCCCAATTTTTGTCTTGTTAAGGATTAGGTAAAGTTCTGATGGAAGAAACTGTTAAGCAAGGTCTATATGTCTTCCATCCTTCATCCTTGCCTCTTGTACATCCAGCTACACCATTGTCTCCACTGTAGTCAAGCAGTTTTCAGTCTGTCAATAATGCTCAACTGAGCTCTTGTAATAACACTCCATGTACCCCATTTAGTCTGTGGCATAGTAGGTTGGGCCATCCTGCTGCCAAAACAGTCCAAACCATTATGTCAAAATTGTAATGTGTTTCCCAATAATAAAATGTCTCTGATTTTTGTATTTCTTGTTGAAAAGAAAAGATACACAAATTTCCCTTTCCTCTTTCTAATACACAGTATGACCATCCCCTACAACTAATCCATTCAGATTTATGGGGTCCTTCACCTATGGTGTCCTCTAATGGGTACAAGTACTATGTACATTTTATAGACACTTTTTCTAGATATACTTGGGTTTATCTGTTAAAAACAAAATAAGAAGCAATGTAATCTTTTATCAATTTTAAAACACAAGTAGAAAAAAGAGTTTGGTTGCTCTATTAATGTGACAGTCAAAATCCCGTGATCCGCAGGGGGAAAGACTAGGTAAAAGCTGTGCAATCTCACATCGCCTGGGGAAGGTCAAGTGTGATGATTCTAAGACTGTGTAGGTATGGGACTACACAGTTGAAGATAACTTAAATGGATTGATGGGTGCTACCTATGCCAACAAGATGCATCTTCTTTTCGGTAGGCCATCACTTAAGAACTCCAAAGTTAAGCGTGGTTGACCTGGAGTAGTATCATGATGGGTGACCTCTTGGGAAGTTTTCCCAGGAAGTGTGCGAGTGAGGAAAAAACACGCTTGAAAGACTCGTGCTGGTTTGCAGAGTCAGTCGTCATTCCAGAAAGCAACCATAGTGACGCGATGCGTTACAATTAAGGCCTTACAAAGTGATTTGTGGGGGGGGGGAGGGGGTTGGTGAGTACTAGGCCTTATAGTCCTATCTTGAACAAAATGACATCAAACATAGACTGTCTTGCCCAGCCACTCACGAACAAAATGGTTTAGTTGAGCGTAAACATAGGCACTTAATTGAGACTCCACTCACATTGCTTGCCCATGCCTCCCTACCTCTCAAGTTTTGGGATGAAGTTGTTAGAGGTTCTTCTTTCCTCATTAATCGGCTTCCATCCTCAGCTACGATAGTCGTCTTGAGAGGCTTAGCACCATGTCTCCCTCTTCCAAGTTGCTCAAGGATTCTAGCTCTCCCACTGCTAATATGGCCACCAAGTCTGGTTCCTCGTCTTCTCCGTATCGCTCCTCGGGGTCGTGAGTCCTATTCTCATACTCATTTTGATCGTGGTGGTGGTTCCCGACCTCATGCCAAGGGGGACAGAAGCAATAGTACTCGACCCACATGCCAAGTTTGTGGCAAATACGGTCACTCAGCTTCCGCGTGTTACAATCAGTACAATGATGCTTTTATGTGATCCAATCCAAATGGGAATCAAGCTCACACTACAACTCAACACTCTGCCTATGTTGCTTCACCTGAAGTCATTGATTGTGAAGCTTGGTATGCTGACAATGGGGCCAGTAATCACCTCACAGCTGATGTGGCTGGCATACCAAACAATCGTTACTACAAGTGTAAGGAAACTATGGTTATTGGTGATGGTAAAAGACTCTCTATTTCTCATATTTGGACTGGTTTTCTAACTACAAAATCTGATACTCCTCTTCTTCTTAAAGAAATGCTACATGTACCAAAAATAGGAAAAAATCTAATTTGTTTCTCTAAACTTACAGGTGATAATAATGTACTTATTGAGTTTCATGCTGATTGTTGTTTTGTAAAGGACAAGGTAACAAGGAAGATGTTGCTTCAAGGGATACTTAAGGCGGGATTATACCTATTCGACACAGTCCACACCAAGGCAGCCTCCACAGTCTCTAAGTTCAGCAATCCGAGTCGGTCTTCTAGTTGTTTTGATAATGTGTCTTGTATGTCTGAATCTGATGTAAATCGGTCGATGACCAATGTGTCTTTTCTTTCCGAGAATGATGTTTGGCATAGGAGAGTAGGCCATCCATCTACCCGAGTCTTGAAAGTCAAGTTTTGAGTTCCTCAAATGTAAAAATTTCAAGAAATGAGATAGTTCATTTTTGTGATGCTTGTCAACTTGGTAAATCCCATGCACTTCCTTTTCAATCCTCAACCAATAGGTCTTAACATGTCTTAGATCTCATTCACACTGACCTTTGGGGTCCTACACCAGTAATTTCAAACACAAAGTATTGATTCTACATCCATTTTATAGACGATTTCAGCCGATACACATGGATATATCCATTATGAGCAAAATTTGAAGCATTAGGTGCTTTTGTCCAATTCAAAGCCTTGGTAGAAAATCAGTTTGAATGAAAAATCAAAATACTCAGATCTGATTGGGGAGGTGAATACCAGTCTTTTGCCAATCTAGTTGCTGAAAATGGGATCATTTCCCAACACTCTTGCCCACACATTTCAGCTCAAAATGGGAAAGTTGAAAGGAGACATAGACACATTGTGGAAATGGGTCTAAGACTCTTAGCACAAGTTGTTATGCCCTTGAAATTCTAGGTTGATGCATTCCAAACCTCTGTCTACTTGATAAATATACTTCCCACTCCATTTCTTGGCCAAAACTCACCATTCAAAACAATTTTTCACAAAAAATCATATTACTATCTGCTAGGAGTGTTTGGAGTTGCATGTTTTCCTTGCACTAGATCCTACAATGAGCATAAGTTTCAATTTAGAGCCACTAAATGTGTCAATCTGGGTTTCAGTGAGTCATTCAAACACTACAAGTGCTTTAGTTCCACAGGGAAAGTATATATCTCTAGATATGTCACCTTTAATGAGTCAAAATTCTCATGTCAGCAAGGATTCATATATACACAGAAACCAGAAACTCAAACAAATGTTTCCATTTCAAGTTGGTCTCATCTCCCGAATATGCATTTCACGCCTATATCTATTACTCCGACATGCTCCCCTTCCAGCTATAATCCTCCTCAAGTATCGCCTGAAGCAGCATCAACCATGGAAAACTCATCTTTACAAGGTAACAATCAGGTAGAACAAAGTATACATTAAAATTCCAGCCCATCTTCCATTGATATTTCTGACCAATTTGAGTTTAGAGCAGAATCACAGGCCCAACAAGATTTACAAGTTCCACCCGATGCATCTGAAATATCTCAAAAGAGACCAGCTCTCCAACCATCGCATCCTATGAATAAAATTGTCACAAGTAATGTATTTTAATTGTAACAAAGTTCATTATGTATAAAATTTGAGACTAGGAATATATTAGTGACAATTTATGATAACATTGTTTTTTTTAGTTTTTCTTATATTTCATTTATAACTAAAAATGGTATTTAGTAAAAAAAAATTATAGTAAATGACCCAAAATAATGTCATCATGAAGCTAATGTCTTCATTTTTAAAATTGTTGAGAAATGACTATTTTACATTGTTGATTACCTAAATTGTCATTTTCTATAAATTTTTTTTAATTATTTAGGAGTGTAACTTTAATATAGTGGTATATGTATATTAGTTTTGTTCAATTAGTTTTTATTTTAAAGTTATATTGATTTTTTATGGGTTGTTGGTATATTATTTTCCAACTAGTGTATATGTTTTTTGTGATATTGTATATTTTTTTTTTATGATATTTAGTTTCTATCTTATTATACATAATGGTAGTATATAATTTTGTATCATGATATATACATTTTAATGGTAGTATATAATTTTGTTAGCATAGTATATACATTTTTTAGTAATAATTTTGTAAGTTTTGTTGGTATATTATTTTTCAACTCAGTATATGTATTTTGTGGTATAGTATATCATTTAAAAACCCATAAAAAATGAAAAAAAATCAATATAACTTTAAAATAAAAATTAATATACATATACCATAATATTAAAGTATTTAGAATAAAATAGTAATTTGCTAAAAGACATATTTGATAATATGTAATAATAAAAATGTGGTTAGACTATTAACTGCAAAATTAAAAATATGAACATTTACTTAAATTCACATAACATTAAGGATCATTTTGTACCAAACCCTTAAAATATATTGTAAGTTAAAAATGGTGTATTATTTTATTAAAGCAACAACACCATGATTGATAACCTACGTAGCAACTAATGGTATAGTTTATTTTGTAATAATAAATAGATAGCTTATTTTCTTTGATGAATAAGAATATGGAGATATTGACAGGAGGTGACATTAACCCAAAAAATATCCAAAACGGCCTTTAAGCTAGACGACTTTAGAGTTTAAAATAGCATGCATATCCTCCTAAGTCATCGAGTCGACTACCAAAGTATACTAAAATCACGTTTAGATATAATTACGAATTAATTATTATAATTTGTATAGTAAGCATACTATATTACATGAACTATTGAGAACTTAACTACTTGAACGGATAAAGCAGTGGTCCCATCTAGGATCACACACCACAACTCTGTGCTCTTCGAAAAAAGTCTTGGCGTGAAAGCAAAGAAGTAAAAGATAGTGAATTTTTTCACCGTATAAAGAAGGGAAAAAAAGTAAAGTATATTTGCAGCCAAAGTATTTAAATTGTTGTGTTTTTAGCACTTAAGTACTAAAGTTATTTTTTTGGTGGCGAATATACTTTTTGTTTATGTTTTGGTGCAGTTTAGTTCATCTGTTTGTTTCGTCGTTCAGTATGCAACCATGTCGTGAAATTTACTTATAACTTTGTTACTTTCGCCACAAATATCTCTTAAATTTGATACTTTTGCCACAAATATCTCTTTAGTTAGGTACTTTCGCCGTAAATATTTATTTAATTAGATAATTTCGTCTACGTGTTACAATCAAACTTAACGGTGAGAATTGACGGTTGTACTAAACTACACCAAAATATAAATAGAAAGTACTCTCACCGCTAAAATAAATAAATTGGATACTTAAGTACTATAAATATAATAAATTATTTACTTACACAAAACAGATATCCCTAAAGTAAAAAAAAACAAATAAGGATAATTGTGCATCTAACTTTTTGGCATTGTACAAGTCTCATAAAACAAATAGAAATAGACTCTTCTATTATCTTCCGTCCATTTAACTTTAACCTGACATTATTTTAGAAGGTTAAATATGCAAGTAGTCATGACTGTTGTAATGAATATGAGCAGGAGCAATTATCTCTACTTCCGTTCAATTTTTAAACGGTGGCATTATTTTTAAAGGATAATATATGTGAGTATAGCTAACTATCAGTACGAACATAACAACCATCACTGAGATTAACTGAACATAACAGAATTGTCTATTTCTATTGTCTTAAATAATTTCACGAGATTTATGCAACCCCGAAAATAGTTAATAATTCATGGCGCACAAAGCTAAAATAAATAAATATATTAAGAATGAAAAAAAGTGTAATTTTCTTGGTACAAATGAGTCAATGAATGTACCACCGCACCAATCACAAATTGTAAACAGTATCCCTATTAAACCCACTTTGGTTATCGTTCTATTTGTTTATTTTTTTTTATAGTCACCAAATTATTCTCGTTCGTAACTTGGCATCATTATTTCATTCTCGAGTTTTTCCACAAATTTGTCTGAAGAAACAGTTGAAGAGAAAAGGGTCAGCTCAGCATATCCCGACATTCACCAAATAAAAAAAAGAAAGTTGTAAATCAATACC
The DNA here is from genome assembly GCF_963169125.1 of Humulus lupulus. Taxonomy (NCBI): domain Eukaryota; kingdom Viridiplantae; phylum Streptophyta; class Magnoliopsida; order Rosales; family Cannabaceae; genus Humulus; species Humulus lupulus. The sequence goes on from NC_084793.1 coordinate 19,525,332, forward strand.
TAATAATAATTTTATATATAAGGAGATTTGGGATAATGGGTGTGATGGGAATAGAGAGTATGTACAAAAGACTAGAATCCAGGAAATGTGTGAGTGAATATGCATTGGACGTGTACGGGGAAACATACCTTCTCATGTGATATGATCCCTTCTCTTCTCAAATCAACTTCATTAGGCCACACTCACACACAACTTGTTTTTCTTTATGTGAACCACAATAATAATAATAATTATATATGTTTTCATAGTTATCTAATGTTCTAAATTCATGTTTGGAAAATAGTATATTAGGTGGGACATAATTGTACTAAGAAATATAAGAAGAAAAAATATTTTAAAAAACGAATGATCATAATTTGTTGGTTGTAATTTTTTTTTTACTATTGATCAGTGGAAGATTCATAAACTTTTTCCACCAAGGACAAAAATTCAATAATTATATTAAGTATAGAAAATAATATATTTACAAAATTAGACACAAGAATATTATACTATAAATAAATACATAAGGACTAAAATATGATTTATATCAACAAAGATCTCCAATATTTTTGAAAAAGCTTCACTTAGGTCTCTAAATTTTATTTTGTATCTGTAGGAGATATATCAACCTGTATTGATTAGAAAAACAATACAACTAGGCAAAGCATATACTGTTAATCTAAATTAGAACACCAGAATCAATGAAATCAAAAATTAAGAGAAATAAAAGGGTCAAACCAGAAAGCAATCGACACAGTGATTTTATACTGGTTCAAGATCAAAGATCAATGTGATCTTTGACTCTACATCCAGTTGAATACTATCCCTTTATTAATCAAGAACTCAGAAGTACAAAATTACAACAGTTAAGAAGTATATCACCAGACAATGAGAGATTCAATGGTGAGTAAACTCATAACTATTCAACAACAACTCATCACCATAACACATCCGTTCATAGTGTTATGCCAGCTCCTTCTCTCCTTCTGTCGTGCATATACTTCTCTTTCTCTCTTTGTAGTTTCTAGTTCTCTTTCTTACTTTCTCTCTCTGTTCTCTTCTTGCTCTGTTTTTCTGTGTGACTTTCTAATGAGCCGAGACCCCTTATATATATGCCTCTCAAAGGAATAGGCAAAAGTCTCTCAAACAAACTTAACTAACTTAAAGTTAAAGACTGTTGGATTTGAATGAATACTAATACCACAGTATCACTTAGGTCTCTGAACTTATTAAATGTGTATCATATAGTTCCTTTCTGTTGGTAAATAATTTTCAAAATGCAAATCGGAAAACAATTTATAACTTAGTGGAGAATGATTTATAAACCAGTTAGTTTTTTTTAAAATAATTGGGTCATAAATTGCTTTCGGTTGCACATTCTGTGAATTATTTTCCAACATAAAAACTTATTTGATGCACATTTATTAAGTTTGGGGACCTAAGTGATACTTTTTAGAAAAATTAGGGACCTCTGATATTAAACCCACTAAAATATTATGTAAAAATGAAATAAATTTTTATAGCAAGGGCATAATAGTAACATTTTTAATTATAATGACCAAAATACTACAAAAAATACTTTTTTTTTTAAATCCAAAGCAATAGTCGCTAGTTATATCTTGAGTACACATTAATGGTTTTTTTTTTTATATTAAGGGAGGGAGATTCGGATTTGCACTTTCTCTTGTGAGGAGAAGTGTAGTACCACTAGACTATATCTTATGAAGATGAAAATTGAATAAAATAAAATAATTTAATTTTTTTATAAAAAAATATATTAACTAATAGGAAGTTGATTAATTCGATTGTTTTATAAATTTTTTATTTTAAAATAACTTTTCTAATTATATAACAAAATCAGATTATATAAATTATACAATCCTAGATTTTTTCCTACTTTTACTCAAGAATGTATGATAGAGATCTAGTTTGATTGATAAAGCTTAGTCGCTACTCGAATTCCCATTCACTTGTTGAAGTACAAGAAAAAGTAGTAGTCAATTTGCAATTGTTAATGTTAATAAATATCATCATATTAATTTATATATATACGCACACATATAAGCATGCATCTAAACGAGTTAGTCACGTTCCTATAATATAAAAAATACATAGATGATATATATAATTTATTAAAGATATTTTATTATATGTTGACTAAATGTACTAAGTGATCATTGGTATAAGATTTCTTCTTCTAAGTTCTAAAAAAGAGCACTACTACATCAAATTTTTTTATCCATGGACATTTTTGTTCACACAAAGGTCTGTGATTTGTAAATCGAAATAAAAAAGCAACACAAGATTTTTGTGATTAACAAATAAAGTCTTGAGTAGAGATGAAGAAGATCTCAATCAAGAAGTATGCTTTAGTAGAATATTATTTATTTATTTATTTGACTGAATTCTAATTTAGTGATTTCATTCTCTTCCATGGTCTATCTTTTTTCTTATATATACTGAATCTGATGAAGTGGTTGACTTTCATGAGGTCAATCTTACTCTTTGTTAATTTATAAAATCATGAAAAGAGAGACTATATATGTATTTGTAGAATTGTATATGAAGAATAAATTGAATTGTCACATCAATTTAATTAATAAAGAACTGTTGAGGTTAATCAAGTGTACATGAAAGTGTGCACTGTTCATTTCAATGCTCTTTCAACTTTTTTTTTCTCTTACTTCTTATAGTCTAATTGTTCCTGTTTCGGTACTTTACCAATTTTGCCTCTTATATTTGTCATTTGCATTGATTGTACCGACGACACATGCTTTCATATCACTACTATCTTTTCGTGTTCAATTTGATTATCTTTACCCAATTCTTTCTTTTTTGCTAATCAACAATTCACCTCTCTCTTGACTCTTAATTATTTTTTAGTTATACTGATTTGATATTTCATGTATTCTGACCAAACAAACATTTTCTCATACACTTCTTGTTCTTAATTCCAAAGGGTTTTTTTTTTACCAAATTCATCTCTGATCCTCGTACTAATTATTATGTCATTCTTTTGATTACCAAGAATACGTGTATTATTAACTTTAAAAGTACATGTTTCGAACTTTCACAAATAGAGTGGATCTTTTTTTGTTTTAGAATTTAAGAAAGAAAATATTTTACACAATCTTTTTCATTGTCTTTTCCCTCACAAGTTTTATTTATATATCCAAACAAAAACCCTACCTACTCAAATTGACAACTCACCTTATTCTTTTCTGCTCAATAAATCTACTTGTTGTGTTCCAGCTTTGACCTCACTGTGTTTCATTAGTGATTCTCCTCAGTGCTCATTAAAGATCAATTAGCATACTTATTAAATATTAGTAATAATAAACTCTATTGAGATGGTAAGGACGAAGGCCTTGAGCTAGTTCTAATATGGTTAACCATCATAATTTTCAGAACATTACTATTTAATATTCTATATGTATAAATAGAGTGACTTTAAAGCACTTAATATATATAAATAAATGTTTGACTATCTAAACTCTTCAAAAATTAAGGTTATTTTTTTAATAGCATCTTTAACACGATATTCTTCCATCACCATCAACTATAGTGATGAGATTAATAGCATATAAATGTATGTCAGTGTATTCAATATAGTGAGAGATTAAAACTTCTATCCATGCATTGGTATAGTGCCCTTTTGTGAATGTGTGTTGGAGTTTAAGCCCTTGGTGAGCTATAATAATGCAAAGTAGGATTCTTTCATTCACTCATTTTTTACATTTTTGTTTTTGAGAAATTGAGAAAATATTAGTTTTAAAGTTCTATTAGTGTGGTATTAATGAAGTTCTATTAGTTTTTGTTTGGTAAGAATAATGGAAATAGGCAAGGGTGGATTAAATACTAGATATGAAAAAGTGGGAAGAGATGATAGATTTGATCTTTATTTATATTTGTTTGAATTGATACAATAGAAAGGTTGGAAAAAAGTAGTCTTTTTTTTATCATTTAAGATAATTAATAATATTAAAAAAATTAGTAAGAAGCCTACAATGCCTCCTTCAATCCACCCTACAAACATAGGGTTAGTTTCTCAACCTAATGCAATATAAGTTCCACTTTGTCTTCATCAACCTATGCAATTTAAGTTCCTCTTTATCTTCTTCAACCCAGTGCGATCCAATTCAAGCTGAATTGTCAGTGATAAAAGAGACTTTGTTTCATGTAGTCAAAATGGGATTTTCAATCTCAATTTTGAAAAATAAGTAGTAATGGAGGTAGCTGTAGTTAATTCTTAGGACCATAGATCTTATCCCAGCTTTATTACTCATAATGTATGCAAACTATTGCGTAATAGTAGTAATCCTGAAATAAAGTAGTCCCCACATTTGGAATCAGGAAAACTCCTACAAGTGTTGCTCCTTTAATAATGGTTGATATCATTACATGAAGATAGTCTTTCTAGTCTTTCCCTTTTCTTTTATTTTATTTTTTTATCAATACATAGTTGATTTTTCTGAAAAGTTGTTAAAAGTTTAATAAGTTGGAATTATCCGCGGGCTCTAATAAAGTTATACCCATACTCTATTCTACCTGCTTAAGATAATATGATAATAGATTGTGCTATAAACATGACCTACCCACTGCCATCCCTATCTATTTCTCTCTCAAAATAATAAAAAAATCATAATCTAGTAATGAAAACTGCCAGCACATTCAGAGAAAAACCAGAATCAAATACCTGTTTTTCTTTTCCTTTTCATCAAGTACGCAATCATTTGGTACAATCCATCTCATTTTATAATAGTCACTACAATATCATTAGGTACAGTCCATGCAAATTCCACACAGTGGATGACATAATAATTGTGTATGAATCTGGCCTTGAAGCATCCTCCCAAGAGATGAAAAAGCATTCTAAGAGATTAAAAGAACTCGTGATCAGTGACATTGTAAGTATGCAAGACCAGAATGAACAAAAAAATGAATCAGTGGTTCGAATGGCGATATAATTGAAGAATTTGAGTTCTGATTTTGAGGCCCTACCTTAAAAGTATTTGCAGAAGAAATATTAAAGGCTTCACTTGTTCTCATTTGGGGGCTCATCTTCCTTCTTTTGCTGAGACTAGCAAACATGGCATGAAAGATATTGTTAGTTGCAAAACTACAAGGCAGTAGTTGCAGGGGAAGGTAATAACAAAGATTCACACCAAAATGGATGCAAATTTTTATGTTTATGACAAGAAACAAAAGTTGAAAGGTCCACTATGATCGCACCTCGGATTGATTTTGCATAGATGCAAGAAGATCTTTGACTGCTGGATCATTCGGGTCAACCCCAGGAAGCTGTGAGAGAAATAAGATTTAATAAGACATTAGGTAAAGTCAACAGATACTGAAAAGTAGAGTCCAATTCAATCAAATAATACTTACATTTGCAAGGATAGATGAGACAAAGGATTGATCCTCCAAAACTTTGCTGGTTTCTGACTGAGTACCTTCTTGCATGGACATTTGAAGAGCTTTATGCAGCAAGATAGTGTCACAAATTAGCACAGACAAAAACACAAGTAGTAATTTTCTGTCATTTGTTCCAAACTTGAATTTCATGCAATGATTAAAAAAAAATCCAAGGCTTTATAGAACTTACCCAAGGCCAAATCCGGATCCTCACCAGTTGCGTCTACCATCTCAGCATCATTTATTACATGACCAGATCCAGAAATGCCCATTGCCATTGCAAGGGCCTGTTCATAAAAAAACATTCTCATTATACCATGTCATATTTTAAGGCCATAAATCCATTAGCAGAACATTCTTATAATTTAGACAATAACAATTGATAGCAAGCAAACATAACAAGAAAACCCACTGAGCTAAATCACAGAAACAGACACATATGACCAGAAAAAAGTTTAACAGATAGCAACCATGTCATCAGTAGTTTTCTTATTCTCTTCAGGAACTGGAGCATTGACTTGATCTTCCATAGTTTCATCTTCTGCTTTGGATGATGATTCCTCTCCTTTTTCTTGCCTTGCAGCTTCATCAGCAGCCCTTTTTGCAGCAGCCCTTTTTGCAGCAGCCTCTTGCCTTGCCCTTTCTTCTTCCATAGAAACTCTGAGGGCCAGAGCCAGCTCAGGTTCTAGATTGGGATCTACACCGAATTCAAAACCAGAAGCACCACCAGCTACTGCAGCGGCAGCTGCTGCAAAGCCACTTCCTCCATCTCCATCCCCAGTGAATACAGGTGTACTGTCAAAGATGAAAATATAAGATGATTGAAGAGCAACTATTTCAAGTCGAAACTTCCTATAAAGAAAAAAAAAATTCACACCTAATAAGCACATCTGAGAGAGCATTTGCACCGGGAGAAACGTGAACTATATGACTCGTTTCATTATTATTAACAGCAGAAAGGAGGGCCTCCAACTTCTCTGGCTTCCCTTCATCTTCTTCACCAAAATCAACAATATCAAGAGCAACACTATTCTTTTTTAGTTTCTTCCCAATCATCTCCAGTACCTTCTTGTCATACTTAACAGGACTAAGCACAAATCAAGAAAAATTTAGTCAAATGTTGAGAAAAAGGAAGACAGGAAGAAAATGAAAAACATGCCCTTTGATCTTCCAGCACAGCTGCAGATTAAGGGCGAGAGAGAGAGAGCCAAGCTGATATAATCTACCTTCCAGCAAAAACTATAATCCTTTGTTGCTGATTTTTGTTTTGGCGATGTTTAAGGGCCAACTGAGCTATCTGGATTCCAGCAGCTATGTTCATCTCCCCACCCACCTCAAGACCTATATAAATCTAATTAGAAAGATGGGACAAAAATACAATAGAGTTTGATGATTACAGCATGGAAGAGAAGAAGGAAACGATTCAATACTTGTATGGAATACTCGTTTACCATTTTCCGTTAAGATCATTATGGGAAACAGAATTGGTTTAAACAAAAGTACAACCATTTCCCATTTTATTTAACGTTTATTTTTTACATGGAATTCCATTGTGTTCCTTTTAATCTTTTATAGTTGAAATTGAATATGCAGATACATCATTAGATATGTGTTTCACCAGTCCAGGCTCCCGGCATTTACATGAGAAAATATTCCTTACTAGCTTATTGTTTAAGACAAATTTCCCCAGCACAACTTTGATACTGCTCCTCATACATTCGGGAAAAATGAACTAAACCATGGATATAACATTCCTGAGAAAATTTCTCCAAGTGAAAAACATTGACACCCTTATTAAACAAGTTCCAATCTTATCACCATTCCACTAAATTGATTCATTCCCAGTTCTTAAATTGGTCCCTAATTTCATTGTCACATCCTATAATACAAAACCGAGCATTCATTCATAAGGGGGGAAATGACAGAATACAAGTACAAAATCACTAAAAACAATACCATGCATGCAAGCCAAAATCTTGCCGAGATCACTAGTGGGAGTGGCCAATACGCGAACCCCTTTTCCCGCCATTGTCAAAATTCCCACAGTATTCTCCGGATTTGACTACTCAAGTTCAACAATTCAAAGAAAAAGCCAAATGTGAGATAGATATTAAATAATACCCAAAAGAAAAGAAAATTGAGTTTAAATGGCGAATTAAACCTGGGTTTTGGCACCACAAATGAGATTAACAGCATCGGTTTGGGCTTGGAATCGAGAAGGAGAAAAATCACCGTTTCGCATCCACTCTGAATTGTCGATGCAAATCATAGTCGCCTGTCATACATCAGCCAAAATGAAAAGCCCTAATGATATAGCGATCAAATCTGAAACCAATATGAATCATAGTTAAAAGAAGAAGAACTTAAAGACTGGATTTTCAGAAGATAACCTCGAGAACCATGGTTGCTTGGAGAATGGAGAATCGGTTCACAGACGCGGAGCTTGAAACAGAAATTTTAAACAAGGTAAAGCTCTTGAAAATATATTTTTATTTTAAATTTAAATAAATTGAAAGAAAATCATTTATATATTTATTTTAATTAAGATAATTATCTAATCTAATATTAATTGTCTTGCACGAAGAGATTATCACAAAAATTTGCATCCTAATACATAATATTTAAAGGGCTTATATATTTATATTAAGGTTTCTATCCTGTGTTTTTTCTCATTATCTGTTTGGACCATGTATTTTGATAAATTACTTTTTGGACTCTATGTTTTGTAAAATAGTTAAAATAGAACCCTAAACTCAATTTTGATAAATAAAAAATTGAATATAACAACACAGTTTTTAAGCAGAATGATTTTATTTTTGTTATGAATTGTTAGTTTGGCAAATTATTTGTGATTTTAGTTAAGAAAACATTGACCAAAATCAGGTTTAGGGTTCTATTTTAACCATTTTATAAAAAATTGGATTCAAAAAGTAATTTGTCAAAACACAGGGTCTAAACAAATAATGAGAAAAAATACGGGGTCCAAAAAGGTATAAACCCTTATATTAATTGTCTTATTAATTTTTTGTACCAAGTATTTTGATAAATTCCTAAATTTTATAAAATAGTTTAAATAAACCCATAAATCTAATTTTAATAAAGAAAAATTAAATATGACAACACACTAGCTAGACAAAATAATTGTGCTTTTGTTCATAATTGTTAGTTTTGTGAAAATTTTATGATTTTAGTTTAAAAAACTGACTAAAATTAGATTTAGAAGTTTATTTGAACTATTTTATAAAATACAATGTTCAAATAATTTGTCAAAATACATAGTAAAAAAATAATTATAATAATAACAATATTTAAAAAAAAATGAAAATGAGCTGCAATTTAATTCTTAAAAATGACAAATAGGTTAGACGATATTCAAATAGCCCTTGTAATGCCCTGGATAGCCAGGATCGCTACACTGTGTACTTATAAAGTGCAAGACCTGCTAATCAAGTTATCAATTTAAAAATGTGTCATTAGTTTAAGTGTTCTAGGATTAAAAGACATTTTGCTCTCAAAAGATGCGTTTTATAAGTTATAAACAGTTTACAATAAGGATCCCCAAAAGATCAGTGTTCAAAAGTTGGTTTACAAAATCCAACAGTTAAAAGTAAATATTAGCCATACTAAGGCAAAATACAAGGTTCTGGTCCTCTCGTCCCTGTAGTCTCCTCAACCGTGGCAGCTGAGCGGCTTGTCATGTACATTCACCCTGTAGAGCTCTCCAATCAAGGCTGATCGATCTTGCCTTTGCCTTTACCTGCACCACGCAGTACCCGTGAGCCGAGGCCCAGCAAGAAAACAACATACACAACATATATAGCACCCTCTGTTTAACCCACTGACTCCGGCCTACTAAAACCAAGCTCAGTGCATAATAAGCTGTCCTCGGATACCAGTGTCCGAGCCGTGCCAATTGCACAAGTTAACCGTGGCTCGCTTAGGCCGTTGGTTACAATTTACATGGCATAATACCATTCTTTCAATCATTTATATTAGGGAACCCTTAGTCCCGTTCAAATATTCAACCGGGTGTAGTTTTCTTGCCTTTAGTTTGTACGGTTATTGAATTACGAGCAACGCCCCTCAAGCACGATCCGTTCCCGAGCCTAAGCCTTTATCACCTAGTCACAACCAAAGTATAGGGTTCCATTAATACTCGAATTTAGGTTTCCGGTTACAAAACTAACTCCAGGGAATCCGAATTCCACCAAGCACAGTGGTGAAATCAATCCCGAGCACACTAGTCCACTTTCCCGTGCCTAAAACCCTCAAAAGCTCATGTGTGCAACCAAGGGCTGCGGCCCTTGAAGCTTAGCTGCAGCCCTAGCCTCAAACAGAACCAATGCCACCCCAATCAAAACACGCGCCGCGACCCTTGTTTTGGGCGCCGCGATGCCCTCCCTTGGCCGAGCCTCCTTGGCTCTTTTTCATCCTAGGGCCGCAGCGCTCTAGAACAGAGCCGTGTCCCTTCCCTTCAAACCCAGAAAATCCACCATTTCAAGGCTTGAAACCTCTCCTTAAACCATCCCAAAACTCCCCAACTCACAACCAAACAATCCCAACTCTTTTGGCATGACTCAAACCACATAATTCCACAGAAAAACTCAGCCTAACATACACTAAACTCCTCTTTCAAACTTTTGAAACTCAAAAGCTATAAACACTCAAACCAGCCATTCAAATCCAAATTAAAACCTTTAAATCATGGATTGAAGCTTACCTCTTCTGCTGAACCACCTCACCAAGCCAAAACCTAGCAAAATCCCCAAATTTCCTCCTCAATTCTGCCTTCATATATGAAACCACAACTTCCTCTATGAAACCACAACTTCCTCAGCAACCCAACAAGAAAACCCAGAAGTTCTAATCACAGAGAAGGGAATTAAGTGCTTACCTTAGCCCTGATTTAGTTCTTGAGTATGCCCTAAACTAAGCCTCCAAAATCCAGCTTAATCTCCCAATAACTTCCTCACATTTCTCTGTTTTCCTTTGAATCTTACTTAGCTTCCTTTCCTTTGTTTTTCCTGCCTTGAGAGTGAAAGTGAGAGTAACCAGAATGTCGGTCTAATTTTCTAAAAGCTTCCTAAGTTGTCTTACTCATTAAGTTAATCCCACGGCTCGGGGTGCCGGAACCGTCCCCAAGGCCAAAACGGTAAAATCCCCCAATATTCCCGCCTAGACATCCTAACCTCAAATATATCTCCATATATTTATTTTCATGACCCGATAGTCCAAACCGCTACCCGATACCTAAAATACCCCTGACTTGTCCAAAGTCATATCTTGTGTCCCGTTGTGACTTTCCCCCGCTATCTGACCCTAGGATCGTCTCGAGTTGCGCTCTATGAACCTGGCCACATAATAATGTGGTTCTCACATATATCACATAAATATTCATATTATCACATAATATCATTAATCACATATGCACACATTTAAGTCAATAATATTCACTCTAATCCCAATTATGCCCTCCCGGCACACTAATCAAGGCCCTTAAGCCTTATTAGCGAATTTGGGTCGTTACAGCCCCACAGACAGAGAATGGCAGAAAAGGGTAAATCAATCATGACCCCACACAAAACAATAGTTTACCTTTTATAGATTTAACAGTCAAGCAATGAAACTCCAATCTAAATTGACGACACCACACAAGTATAAATTAAACGAGACAAATCTAATAAGTCCAAACAAGCTATGGTCCCCATAGAAAAATTGATTTTGGAGGAAATTGCGGAACTTTAAAATCCCTCCTAAGGTTAAAATTTTTGTGGCGCGCTTTAAAGGGGATGTTTACCAACTAGAGTGCAACTGAGATTAAAGCATGTGGAAGTGGCAACAGATTGTCCAATGTGTCAAGACTCTGTAGATACAATTTATCATTGTTTGGTAGATTGTCGTGTTACGAAAGCTTGTTTGACAAGAGCTAGTGTGGATCATATAAACACTCTGGCCACAAGTTTGACATCTTGGGCATCAGGTTGGATGGATAGATGCACAAAGGAGCAGGTGGGTACTATGAGTATGATATGGTGGGCAGTTTGGAAATCATGCAATGAACTGGTTTGGACTCAAAAGCAACCTTTAGTAGAGGAGATAGTTACATCAGCTAAAGAAACCCTTGATCAATGGGAGAAATCTTAGGATCATGATAATATACTGTCGGCTGGGATATGCATACAGGGTGACGGGAAAGAGCTTTGGACTAAGCCACAAGAGAATACAATCAAGGTGAATGTTGATGTAGCGATCTTTGAAAATGAGGGGAAGTTTGGCCTAGGAGTTGTTGCTCGTGATCACAAAGGATGTTTGGTGGAAGCATTCAGCTGCTGCAAAGTGGGAAAGGTAACGCTTGAAGTGGTGGAAGCGTTAGGAATAAAAGAAACTTTAAATTGGATCAAGCAAAAAGAGTGGGTTAACATGGAGCTTGAGTTAGATTGTCAACGAGTGGTCATTGCCATTCGAAGTTCTGTTCCTATAGTGTTGAAATTCCGTTTTTAGTAATTACCAAATTAATTAAACCATGTGAATTAATTAAAGTGCGGAATGGTAAGTAACTGTTGAAACAGATTGCAGTTCTGTCGGGACAGAATCCGAACTTGTCACGACAGAAACTGAACACAATAAAAAGACAGTGCAAAACAATAAAGAACACAACAAAATTTTACAAGGTTCAGAAACTCTTTCGTATAACCTACTCCTTGGGACCACGCCCAGAGAATAAAACCAATTAATAAAGAATCGCAAGTATAAAATATTGACTTAAACAAAACAAGACTCCCTCTTGAGATTTGCCGCAACTTTGTTGTACTTCACACAATAAAAAGACAGTGCAAAACAATAAAGAACACAACAAATTTTTACAAGGTTCAGAAACCCTTTCGGATAACCTACTCCTTGGGGCCACGCCCAGAGAATAAAACCAATTAATAAAGAATCGCAAGTACAAAATATTGACTTAAACAAAACAAGACTCCCTCTTGAGATTTGCCGCAACTTTGTTGTACTTCTCTTCACTAATCTTATATTGATTGAAACGCTCAACCATTTGAATTCCTTCAATGGCCAGTGAGTGCTTGCATCCTCTCGACGCAAGGTGTAATGCCCCGGATTCCCTATTGTGGTTTAGCGGTTGAATTTGTAGGCCGGGAGGGCCATGATTGCTTAATTACGCTATTAAATGTGTTTATGCATATTTATGAGAATTATATTATAGTATAATGTTAATTGTATGCATGTCGGTGATATATGTTGAGACCACATTATGATGTGGGTTTGTTCGAGCTGTTCGACATGAGACGATCGTAGATTATTGATTAGCGGTTTAGTCACAACGGGATTAAGTGTCGGGACTTGGGTTGAGTCTCGGGGTGATTTTGATGATTAGAGCGTTACCGGGAAATAAAGGGTAACGGGATGTGAATTATTGGTGTTTATGATTTTCGAGAATAACGGGAATTGGAGAGCGTTAATTATGATTAACGAGTTAGGAGGAAAGTACCAAAAATGCCCTTGGGAGTCTTTAGAAACCATTAATTGACCTAGGGGTAAAATGGACATTTCACCCCTAGGATAGATATAACCTTATTTAGCTGGAAAAGGTGATGGAAAAACAGAGTATGTTTTAGAGTTCTCCCGTACCTCTTTTTTCTTACTGTTCTTTGTGGTTTTTGAGCCAACTTTGAGGATTCTAGCTTGGGAAGCAAGCCTTGGAAGTTTGGGAGTGTGTTCCACTATTGAAGGCTATCATAAGCCAAGCTTTGGGTAAGTTTCTAACCATAGTTTCTCTGGTTTGCTCTGTTTTAGTTTTGTTTTGCAGCTGAAATGTTTAGGGTGAATTCATGGGTTTTGTTGGGAGTTTTGGCTAGGGTTCCCATGCTTGTGATGTTTGGGGTATGTTGGGATGGTTTTTGGGTCCATTTGGCATCAAGAATAGGCTTTGGAAGCTTGGGAATCGAGTTAGAAACGAAGGAGATGAAGAAGGTCGGTTCAGGGAGGTTTTGGGCTGGAGGTAGCGCTACAGCGCCCACCCTAGGGCGCTGTAGCGCTCCTCAGGAGGCTTTCTGGTGCTTGGGAGTTTCTGAGTATAGCGCTGTGGCGCTAGGGGTTGAGCGCTGTAGCGCTACCCTGTTCCTTCCAAACCCCGTTTTGAGTGTTTTTAAGGGTTTTTGACTTGGGGTTTCAATCCTTAAGGCCCGGGATCGAATCTACTCACCGTGTGGGCATGTTTCGAGGTCCCGAGGGTGGTGCTTAGGTTAAGACCCTATTATTGTGGATTCTCATTAATGGAGGTTATAATTGGTTGTGATTAGGTAACCGCTAAGGAACTAAAAGACCGATCGTTCTCAGGGGTCGTCTTTATCATACTTCTCGCTCGAACTTGAGGTAAGAAAACAGTGTATGGTTACAGTTGCACCCTGTACAGGTATATGACATGCATGGTTTGATATTGAGGCGTGTTGGTTGAGATATATGAACGTGGATTTCATATTAAATGTTAATGAATGCTGATTACCTGTTTAAGACACTGACTAGTCAGGGACCGACTCTAAAGTCGATGATCACGCATTGAATGGCTCTATGGCATTAATGCGGGACCGGCCCTAAGGTCGATGAACTTATAAGCGCTTGCCTGGTCTACGACCAGAAGACTATAGCCAAGGTGTATGACCCCGGTGACCGTTTGTCACGTGGCTAAGGGACGTTGTCCATAGCTTCGACTCTAGAGTCGTGAGGAAGGTTATGTTGGTGACTAATCACCATGCACCTGTCCTGATTGAACATACGAAAGAATCACTTAACCGTTAAGCCCCGGTGACCCTATCGTCACATGGCTAGAGGGAGCGACGCTCGTTATTGTGACTGTTGGCTATTGTCACCTATTTGTTGGACTGATAGTCCTGAATGGTTACTTTGATCGTTGTTGATATTATATCATGTTCTATTATGTCTTCTTGCTGGGCCTTGGCTCATGGGTGCTATGTGGTGCAGGTAAAGGAAAGGAAAAGCTTGGCCAGCCTTGAGTGGAGAGCTTGGGCGATGTAATGTACATACAGGGCCGCTTGATCGCCACGGTCAAGGAGTTCTCAGAGGGACTAGGGGTTTACCCTATTTTTGCCGCTTAGGCCGGCAGAGTTTGTAAATTTGGAACTGTAGTGACTTTTTTTGTAGTACAAACCACTTGTAAACATTTTGAAAGGCTCATGAGCAGTTTATTTACTTAATGAAATGTACCATTTCCTTTTTACTGGTTTTCTACCTTAACCTGATAACAACACTTAGATCACGTTTTTAACCAAAGGACTCGGGTAGCGGGTCAAATTTCCGGTTCACCGTTCACCGTAACTGTTCTGGGGTAACCAGGGCGTTACACAAGGCTTGTAAGAATCATCTCTTGAAGACTATAAAAGTTGTTTTCAAATTACAATGTGTATTCACTCATGAACGTGGTAAAAACTCACCACAAAAATGTAGAGTCCAAAGAACTTTACTTAGCTAACTTAGATAGTAGTATAATAGTAATAATAGTATTATCTTTATGACTGTGGATTTTTGGTTCAGACCGGGATTTATTTGGACACTCATAGTAATACTTGTAGATTTTCTAAGTTTAACATATAGTCTAGGAATATTAATTTTAACCTAAGGTTTGACTAATATGACTGTTATTGAGGATAATATTTATTATACTATAAGGTTTAGATAAGACTCAATAAGATAATAGCACATGTCATGTATAGGTTTAATAATGATTAAGTATTTTGAGGAATAAATTTATTAAGGTTAAAATTTGAATACCCTAGAGTCAGTCAGCAGCTTTGAAAACGTTAGAGGGCTTAGTCAAGGCTGTTTACTCAATTCAAATTAAGCTAAAAATGTGTAATTTCGTGTTTAAATATCCAGCGTATGCCGATATATCGCAACTATAGGGGGCGATATATCGCAGTACGAAGATACGAAAAACAAGAAACGTTGCACGATTGCCTCGGGCATAATGGCCCAGGCGATATATCGCCTCCTTCAGTGTGTTTTTGAAAGTTTTCAAAAACGTTCTCATTCAAATCCTTAACCTCTTGATAAGTCCAGCATCTTTCTGAACGAGTCTTCAGCCTCTGCTGAACAATGATTCAAATGAATTTCATTTAAAAAGCCATTATTTTTATTCAAGTTAAATGAAGATCTTTTCATTCCTAAACTCTATAAATAGGACCTAGTACCCAGCCATTTATTAATATATTACTTTAAGTTCAGAGGCTGCAAGTTGCTAGGTTATTATATTGAGAGTGTAAACACTTGGGTTGGGAATTATAAGCTTGATCATTATGAGCTTACCAAGCACTTAGGAAGTAAGATTTATAGCATTTCGGTTCAAGGTTTAGATTGGCTATAGAAGCATTCAAGGTATTTCACACTCTAGTTCAATTGGTATTATTTTCTTTAAGTTCTCATAGTCTTCTACTCAGCATTCTAACCTTATTCTTTATTCTTGGTTAGGAAATCTAAGTTCTTGAGCATAAGATTCTTGGTAAGTGTATTTTGATGGTATAGTTCCTTCATCACTTTCATCCCTTTTCTTCAATATACTCACCTTGTTATAAATGGTTTTTAGGAGTGTTCCAAGGTCCCAAAATCTGTTCTCATATCCCGGTAATTTGGTAAGGAAAATAGGATAGGATTTATGTGTTATATGATTTTATATGTTATCTTATGATTATGTGTTATGTAATATGCTATGTTAAGTATGTTTGTAGACTTGGGCATATGACCCGTACAATTAACAAGCCCCAAATAGATTATGGGCATATGACTTGCTTAGCTAGCAAGCCCCACTAATCTAATGGGCATATGACTTGTTTAGTTTATGGGACCCCAAGTAATAATGGCCATTATAGTATGTATGTGACATAAGTGTTATGATATGTTTTATGTTACATTATGAATTTTATGTATATGGTTATATGTTAGATTTTCCTTGCTGGGCATTAGGCTCACTCCTTTTATGTTTATATGTGCAGGAAAGTAACTTTGGTGGCAGTAAAGGTTCTTGGAAGCTTTGGGGATGTGTATTGAGGCGGAATGGATTCAAAGAGCCGAGAGTTTCGATTCGAGGATGAAGTCTTTACTTATGTTTTTATGTGTATTTTTTCGCACTTATTTATGTAATCTGTTTTAATTATAGTTATGTTATGTTTTGATTTTAAAACAATGGGATCCCATATCCTAATTTAAATTTTATGTAAGTTTGACATTTGTTTTTACAAGTTTTAATAAAGTTATGATCTTTTCACTTGTAAGTTCTATTAAGGATTAGGGTCTATGTGTAGTTTTCATTAATGGTCTAAAGTCTAGAATAGTTGGGTCATTACAAAAAACTAAACACTCATTTTACCACAAGATCACGTGAATACTATGATCTTGTTACAATACACTCACAAATTATGCATCTAAGAGTTCACATTTTCTCACTGCCTTTAGAGCCCTATTTATAGAGTCATTTTTCGTGCTCATAAAGGCTGAGAAAGAATCTCCTAATAAAGGCAAGAATAATTGAAGATATTCTTGATTGATGAAGAATTGCCTTTTTTAGAAGATGTTGATCCGACAGATACGATTTTGGTGGAGACAGCTAATACCTGTGTCGGATCAAAAAGCTCAAGATAGAAATAACAATTAATGACAACAAAGATTTAGTTTCCTATTTTTTATAAACTTGAGCTGCACGAAAATATATAGACAAATACTCCATAAATGACTTTGAGTAAGTACTGAATATTTGCAAGATATTACTTCCCTTTATAAACAAATTGTGATAAAAATACAATTAAATAAGGAATGTAAATATTCCACAAATCACAAGAAATGGAAAGTGAATTTCGAAAAGCACAATAAGGGAAACAAAAATTGATCTTTTAATGAAAAAGATATTTGTATAAAATATGCCAATTTTAAGATTTACAATCTTCCCCTTTAGCAATTTTATAGACAAAGCATATCTATTTTTTTTTAAAGATCCATGTAAAACACAAGTGAGTGCTTAAATTCACAAGAGCCACAAAATGACTCCCCTTGCCAAAAATAACCAAAGCATAAGACAAAAAACTGTTAACAAAAACAATGAACAACTGCAGATCAACCAAAATAATCAAAGTACCAAAAAATAGAGTTATTCTCCCCCCCCCCTCATTGTCTAAGAAAATGTCAAAGAACAAAAGAAACAAAACCAACAGAAAGACACAACTAGTGTTCTTTCACATTTATAAAAAGAACATAAAAATAAATCAAAAGGAACGGTAACCGTCATGGAGCAGGAGTGGTGGATGCATTGGCAATGGCCAACGAAGCAAGAATTTGGCGCTGAGTATCCTCCATGAGAGTGAACCGGTCAAAGAGAAGCAAGATCAGTCGGGACAGCAGGAGTGTTAGTCACAACATTGCTAGACCCAGAACCAGCCAGATTAAAGCCTTTGACTTTCTGGCTGTGGATGGAGCATGGTCATCTTTGACAGTGTAGGTAGGACCAACCAAAGGAGAAGTCAAGGTTTCGTGGGACTTCTTCAAAGGACGCTGAGAGTCCAAAAGTTTGTAAATGACTTGCGGAAACATCAAGTGTTGACCCTTGCGTTTGGCACCACTCAAGGACATGATTTGATCAAAAATAACAGCAGCAAGATCAATGTGACTCCAGTCCCAATTTTGAACAAAAGAAAAGCCATGTCTTGAGTGATGGTCGATGAATGAGTGGTAGGCATCCAATTAAACATTGAAATTTTGAAAAGAGCACCATAATAGTGAGTGAGATCCGAGACTCGTAGAGAGGTGCTTGGTTCCCACACCATAGCTTGACCAACCAACTCAGACAAGACTTGATCCTTTGCAAACTCAATAGAATCATCAATCTCAACAAGAACGAGATTGAGGGCCTTAGCAATTTCAATAGGACTAAACTTATACCAATGTCCCCTAACATACACTTTATGAACCATAAAAGAAGATTGGTCTAACGACTCATCATTCAAATTTGCATAAAATTCCTTAACAACCCGAGGCACAAACCCAGACAAAGATCGCAACCAACCCCTTTCCTCTAAAGTAAGTAAGACCCCAAAAACACGATGAGGAGCAAAAAGGAAATTACGCTCACTAATAAAGTGACGATGCTCATAAAATTGCCTGTTTTTCTCATTATCATTAAAGCAGAAAGTAAGAGAATGAGCTTTGAAAGAACCCGAGGTACGGACAGGAGCACCTTTTTGTTTAGGGAGTTTGGAAGACAATTTGGGAAATGCCAATGGTGTGGTGCCCTTTGGGTCAGATGCAACAGGAGAAGCTTCTGATGGGTCTTCTTCAGATTTAGTTTCCTCCGCCAAATCGTCAAGAGGAACTTCAGGATTTGGCTTGGTCAGGGAAGGGTCCAACTCAGGCAGTGAGTCTTCTGTTTCAGGAGAAACATCCTCCGATGAGGTGCAAGGAGGTGGGTTGATTTTTGCCTTCAATTTAAATTGAGATAAAGGAGATGAATCAAAGATGGAGCTGGTACCTTTTGTTGGAGCCACTTTGGCCTTCTTGCCTTTCTTTGTTCCAACAGCTTTGGTCTTGCGTTTGCCCTTTTCCTTGGGGGTCAAAACATCAGGAGATAACGACGATTCAGAGTCACGATCAGATGGATCAGACACAACTTCAGTGGAGATTGATTGGGAATGACTTGTAGTCAAGACAGGTTTGGCTTTTATTTGACCTCCGGAAGAGGCGAGTGGAACTGCCAAGTATTGGTTTGGCTGAGCATCGAGGTTAGGAAAAGTAACTCCTTTACTTGAAGCTCCAATTACGATAGATCCTATAGGACCCGGAAGAGCAAGAACCTTCTTTCTTGCTGTGGTTTTAGGTCGACGGCCTGTAGGAGGCGAGACAGCAGAGATTGATGCTGGGATGGGAGGAGTGGCAGTGGGAACTGACTCAGGAACTGTCTCTGTTGAGACTTCACAGATTTGGAAGATGAACCACGGCCTCAAGTCTTCATGGCTGCTAAGAATGCAACAAGTGAAACACACAAAGAAAAACCCTAAACACTTTGGTTATAAGCGAGAGAGACAAACAAAAAAACATTGAGTATGAAACAACCAAAATGAATCTGAATATATAGAGTATTCAGTGCACAAATGAGGCAAGTTCAAAAATGGGTAACCAAAAATGGGTAACCGGATTTTATGTGATAAATGCCAAAATATCTCCCTTTTTAAAACAAATTCTTTCACACCTCAAAATTGGAAACTTTTTTAATATTTTAGAATATATTGAGATAAAACAAATAAATTGCATCAAATAATTTTTCAAACTCCTTTTTTTTATAAGTACACGGTCCAAAATAGATTTTATTTTATCATTATTTTTTTAAATTTCCAAAAATATAATGTAAATTGTCATACCATATATGTCCATGTAAATGTCAAGTCCTGTTCAAAAGAAACAAGATAACCATATTTTTCACAAATTAGGGAAATGAGTTATAATTCAAATACTAAGTGACCATAATTTGAAAAATATGCAATCACAAAACATATTTTAATTAATTCATTATATGTATGAGTCTTACAACCATCTTACATAGTGTAGTCAACATGCATGTGTGTGTGCATGTGTAATCAATTTGGCATTTCTTTTTGACCTTTTAAAGCTAGGGTCATTACCCATATTTGGAAATTGTAGCCTTTTTCAAATTGTAACCATAATGGAGGCTATAACTCTTATACTGATGGTAGCCCTTTACACTGGTAGAGTATCCTCCAATATAATTGCTAATTACCTGGTACTAACTTTCTCAGTGTTGGCTTTCACACATCAGTATAGGTAGCTCTTTTCCAAAATGGAGCTTGAAAAAGAAACTGGATGAAGGAATGCTCATAAAAACATAATGATTTGATCAAATATAAATTGGATGGTCTATAATTTTGCAAATATGTTTTTTTTTTATTCCTAACAAAGCATAAGACTTATAACTTTCATTTTCTAAAATACAAAAAATATGCTCATCAAATTTCTTCCAAACAGAACAAGAGATTTACACAAACACATATGCAAGGCAAGATAATCAATTTATTGGCAATTTCAAATAAAACAAACCCCCAAGGATTTCCCGAGGGAATCGAATCTGACCGTGTCTAAAGCTTTAGTATAAATATCTGCAATTTGTTTGTTAGTCTCAACATATTCTAAAATAAATGTTTTGTTTTCAACAAGTTCCCTAATAAAATGATGACGAATATCAATATGTTTGGTGTGAGAGTGCTGAACAGGATTTTTGGAGATATTAATAGCACTTGTATTATCACAAAAAATTGTTAAAGTTTTAATATCAAACTCATAGTCTGCCAACATTTGTTTCATCCACAAAAGTTGAGTACAACAGCTTCCAGCAGCAATGTACTCAGCTTCGGCTATTGACAAGGAGATGGAGTTTTGTTTTTTACTATGCTAGGAGACCAAATTGTTTCCTAAGTAAAAACAACCACCACTTGTACTTTTGCGATCATCAGTGTTTCCTGCCCAATCTGCATCACTATAACACACAAGGTTAGAATTTGTTTCTTTGGAGTAACAAATGCCTAAATCAAGAGTATTATTAATGTAACAAATAATTCTTTTTACAGCAGTCACATGAGACTCCATGGGGTTCCCTTGAAAACGAGCGCACACTCCAATACTGTAACTGATGTCAGGGTGACTGGCAATTAAGTATAGGAGACTCCCAATCATACTCCTGTAAAGAGTTGGATTAACTTTCTTCCCATTCTCATCTTTAGATAATTTGACCGTAGTACCCATTGGAGTTTTAGCAGGTTTAGATGCATCGAGTCCAAATATTTTCACTAAATTTCTTGCATACTTGCTTTGTGAAATGAAAATTCCCTTGTCTGACTGCTTTGAAGTCCTAAGAAAAAATTGAGTTCTCCTACCATGCTCATCTCAAACTCTACATGCATTTGTTTAACAAATTCCTGCACTAGAGAATCATTAGTAGAACCAAATACTATATCATCAACATGAATATGTGCTATCATAATATTTTCATCAACATTTTTGATAAAATATGTTTTGTCTACTCCCCCTCTCTTGTACCCCTTTGAGACCAAAAAATGAGTTAGTCTCTCATACCAAGCCCGTGGAGCTTGTTTCAGCCCATACAAAGCTTTTTGTAATTTAAAAACACGATTAGGATTGTAAGGATCCTCAAACCCTTTGGGTTGTTCCACACAAGCTTATTCATTCAAAAATCCATTTAAAAAGGCAGATTTTACATCCATTTGGAACAATTTAAAACCAAGAACACATGAAATAGCTAGTAATAATCTTATGCATTCAAGTCTTGCAACATGGGCAAATGTCTCATCAAAATTAATTCCTTCAACTTGAGTGTACCCCTGTGAAACTAGTCTAGCTTTATTTCTTATTATGGTCCCAAATTCATCAGTTTTATTTTTAAATATCCACTTTGTACCTATAACATTAGTATGACTCGGTCTAGGGACAATGATCCATACCTCATTCCTTGTGGATTGATCTAGCTCTTCTTGCATAGCATTGATCCATGATTCATCATTTAAGGCTTCTTTCACATTTTTTGGTTCCAATGTAGAAGTAAAACAAACAAATTGAACCAAGTTTACATACCTCTTTCGAGTGACCATACTCTCTTCAAGATTTCCCAAAATAAGATCAGAAGGGTGATTCTATTTTACTCTGGTTGATGGTTCTTTTTGAACAGAGTCGGAGTAAATAACTGGATTTTCCTTCTCTGTTTGTCCAATTGTTGTTTCGACAGAATCAACGTTTGATTCATCAGCAGTGGCTGTTGTCACCTTCGAAGGTTGTGCTGTCAGATCTGCCATTTCTTTATGATGTTGAACATCAATGAGCCTGTCAATTTCCTCCTCATGGGAGTACTCAGAAAAATCTTTTAAATCATCTACAACCACATTAACTGATTCCATAATAGTTTGGGTTCTCATGTTATAAACACGATAAGCCCTACTATTGGTGGAATATCCAAGAAAAACTCCCACATCGCTTTTGGCATCAAATTTGCCCAGATTCTCACGATCTCTAAGAATATAACACAGACACTCAAATACATTAAAATAATTGACATTTGGTTTTCTACCTTTCCAGATTTCATAAGGAGTTTTATTTGTACCTGGACGCAGAAAAACACGATTAATTGTGTAACAAGCTGTATTAATTGCTTCAGCCCACAATTTCTTTGTGAGATTTTTGCTATTTAACATAACTCTGGTCATTTCCTGCAAAGTGCGATTTTTCCGTTCCACTACCCCATTTTGTTCAGGGGGTTTTGGGAGCAGAAAATTCATGCAAAATTCCAAAAGATTTACAATATTCATCATAAACATAATTTTCAAACTCCTTACCATGATCACTTCGAATTCTTACAATTTTTCCAATGCTACAATTTTTTTCAACTCTAAGTCATGTGCATAGAGTTTGAAAAGCTTCAAATGTATCTGATTTTTCTCTTAAGAAATCTACCCAAGTAAATCTAGAAAAATCATCCACACATACAAAAATGTATCTCTTACCATTAATACTTTCAACATGTATAGGACCCATGAGATCCATATGCAATAATTCTAACACATTTGAAGTATTAATATCAGATAATGCTTTATGGGAAATTTTCAACTGTTTTCTCAATTGACATGATTCACACTTACCAAGAGATTCTTTACCCAGCTTGGGTATACCACGGATGAGACCTGCATTTGCAATCTTTTTCAAGTTTTTGAAATTTATATGTCCAAGTTTTTCATGCCACAAGTCAGTATTATTAAAACTTTATGAAGACGCATGACATGTGAATTTTTGTGTGAGTGTGTAAAAATTATCCAAAGAACGAGAACCTTTGAGAACAATGTCACCATTTTGATTTACAACATTAAACTCATCATGCAAAAAATTAACAGGAAAACCTTGGTCACAAATTTGGCTTATGCTAATTAAGTTGGATTTCAGCCCATCAACAAGAAGCACATTTTTCAGTTTCTGTAACCCTTCAATGTTTAGAGTACCTTTACCTAAAATATTTCATGTCATTCCATCTGCAAATGTTACTACTCCACACTTCAAGGATTTGAAGTTGGTAAGTATGTTGTCATTACCTGTCATATGTCTTGAACAACCACTATCAAAGTACCATGAACTAGATGCATGCATTTTATGACAGGTAAAGGTAGTCAAGCAAACAGAGTTAACTTTCTTGACCCATATTGTTTTTTATTTTGAATTTCTTTTGGTCAAGAATTGATTCATACTACCAAAGTGTTTAACATAATTCTTTTTAAACAAATTTAACAGAGAAAAACACTTAGGACTTATGTGTCCTTTCATCCCACAAAAATGATCAAATGGTACAAATTGTCCAATGTTTCTTTTTGGAGAAATTTTCTTTAGTTGTAGATCTGTTGGAACAGATGATAACTTCGCGGGCTCTGCAGAGTTACTTGTTCCTGCAAAGCGGTTAGTTGGCACAACAGTCGGATAATTCATGGATTTTACAAAAACCGTTTTTCTTGAGGATTTAGATCCATTAGATCCTAATCCACTGTAATCACCAACCTTTTTTCCTGCAGAGAGAATATCATCCAATATTCCAGATCTAGGATTAAGCATTTTGACACCTTTTTGCAAAAGATCAATTTCTTTACTCAAAGAATTAATTTCATCATTTTTGGAAGCAATCATCATCTCAAGTTCTTCAATTTTTTCAACAAATTTTTTATTATTGCTATCCATTAGTCGATTCTCAGAGCAAACTTTCAGCCATTGATCATACATTATTTTATAAGACTCTTCTAATGACTCCTCATCTAAGTCAGAATCATCAGAATCAATGTCAGAATTCTCATTATTCTGAATAGAATTATTAAGACATAACACATCCTTGTAATCAACTGAAGAAAAAAACATAACTTTGTGAACAAAGGTTAAGGCAACACTATTTTCCTCCTCATCACTCTCTTCAGAGTCTTGATCACTCCACGTGGCTGTCATGACTTTCTTTTTCTTTAAGGTATTTGCACACTCAAATTGAATGTGTCCAAATCCTTCACATTCCCTACATTGAATACCATTTTTATTAGTCTCAAAGGGTTTAGAAAAATTACCTTTTGGGTTTCTGGATATGGCCTTTTTGTTTCCTAATTTCTTTATGTATTTTTGAAATTTTTTTGTCAACAAAGCCATCTCATCATCCGAACTTTCCTTCTTTTCTTTAGAAGATTTCAAGGAAATAGATTTCTCCCTGATTTCTTCTGTCTTACCTTTTTGTCTAATTTGTTGGTTTAGTTCAAAAGTTCGGAGTGAACCCATCAATTCTTCTACTTTTATTTTTTCCAGATCTTTTGCTTCTTCAATTGTAGTTAGCTTCGTTTGAAACCTGTCAGTGAGAACTCTAACAATTTTTTGAACCAAAACATTCTCTTCAAGTTTTTCGCCAAGAGCAAAATGTTCATTAGCAATATCTGACAATTTCTCATAAAATTCAGTGAGGGTTTCATTTTCATTCATTTTCAAATTTTGTTGTAAGCATAACGCCTAAAACGCTTAACATCAGCAGTTCCTTCAAATTGAGTTTGAAGGATTTGCCAAGCATCTTTGGCCGAAACACATGAAGAAATTAATTTAATGTAACCTTCACCAACACCATTAAAAATAGCATGTAATGCTTTATTATTGTAACTGGACAGTTTATCTTCAGCATCAGTCTAATCAAGTTCAGATTTTACCTTAGTTACATCATCGCTTTCTGCTGGAGGAGTCCAACCACTTAAAGCAGCTCTCCAAGCCTTTTCATCTTGAGATTTGATGAAGGCTCTCATTTTAAATTTCCAGTATGGATAGTTCGAATCATTGAGTAAAGGGGGGCGAGTTATGGATCCTCCTTCTGTGAAAAAAGACATTGCAAAAACAAGAACAACAAACGGAATAAACCAAGATCACACTCAGAAATGAGTGACCCGCTCTGATAACATTTGAAATTCTGTTTTTAGTAATTACCAAATTAATTAAACCATGTGAATTAATTAAAGTGCGGAATGGTAATTAACTGTTGAAACAGATTACAGTTCTGTCGGGACTGAATCCGAACTTGTCACGACAGAAACTAAACACAATAAAAATACAGTGCAAAACAATAAAGAACACAACAAATTTTTACAAGGTTCAGAAACCCTTTCAGATAACCTACTCCTTGGGGCCACCCCCAGAGAATAAAACCAATTAATAAAGAATCGCAAGTACAAAATATTGACTTAAACAAAACAAGACTCCCTCTTGACTTAAACAAAACAAGACTCCCTGCAAGATCCGGGGGGAGGTGAGAGACCCATCGACGATGACTTGCTAGCTCAATTGCTCGAGGACGAGGAACAACCGTCGTTACTAATACCTGAAATTCCCTTTTCTCGCACCACTTCAAACACTCCATCGACCCTCCTCCAAAATATGGGTCGAGCAAAAACTAAAGCCCAGAAAAAGAAACCTTCCAATCCTTCTTATCAGCCTGCTCCTCAGGCTGAAATTCCCTCGACCAGTGGTCGAGAAAGAAATATCCTTGACCCTAGCATCCAAACCCACGCTCAACTTCGAAACGCCATTCAACCAGATGTTGAATGGTACGTCGCCCATTCTAGCCGAGTAACAGTTAGGATGATTGCGAATTATATTAAAAAATATGGACATCCTGGGGTAACCCTAGTCCAACCCACCAAAGACCAACGGGCGAATTTTCCTGGAGGCGCCTTCAGCACCTAGTCGAGATATCACTTCGAGGCAGGAGCTATCCTGCCTCTTCATCCTTTCTTCCAAGGAGTGGCCAACTATTTCAGGGTTGCTCCTTTTCAAATAACCCCTAATGGATATAGAATGCTTTCGGTACTCTATATCCTTTATAACCATAAGAAATGGCTTATCCTCACACCACACGAGGTCAACTATCTGTTCGACCTAAAATCCAACCCCAACCAGGAAAACACGGGGTTCTTCCACTTCTGTCACCAGAAAATGTCCCGTACTTTCCTGAGTGACACAACTTTTATTTCCAATGTGGGGAGGTACCCCCTTGAGTACTTCTTGACTACGGACATGGTTTCCCACAACCTAGCCTTCACCCAAGGAGGTAATACTTTAACACCCCTGGTCGTTTATTTTTCTTTAATTCTTCCTGCATTTTCCTTAGATTTTTAGCGCCTTTCAGGCCCATGGATGTGACCAGCTCCCACACCAGACATGGAAATCCGATCAGCCTTCTTGGCCAGTATGACTGATGTGGAGAAGAGCGTCAAGCATCTGGTCACAGAGGCTAACCTTCGGCTGGTCGGGCTTTTGGCACCTCACCAGGATGTGAGGGAGTCAACAGCAGGAAGTGCCACTGGCGAGGAGATTCCCAAGCAGCACCCAAACGTGTCATAACCTCAAAGTAGGAGGACAACTGGAGTGACAATCAGGGAACCCTCCAGCATCCCGCGAGCTGTAGCTCCCCCCGCCCCACTGGGAAAGGGAAAAAGGAAAGCCACCGAACCTCCCGCTCCCATCGACGAATCTTCAGATGAGAATGGTATTGATCTCTCGCTCTTAGATAGTTTGCCAATTCCTTGTCACTTAATTGAAGGGGATGGAAACTTTAAGTATACTCCAAACTTAAGTTCAGATTTCTTCCAAGCAGTAAGTAGTTCAGTAAGTAATGTAGCGACCAGTAGTTGTAGCACGGGTACTTTACTTATAATCTCTTTACTTTCATTTTTAGTTCCATCTATATATCATGTCTCACTGCTCGTTTTGTTTCCTTTTGTGCAGACATGTCATCTGAAGACGTATTCAAACATTACCAGGCTGCCGCTGCTTCCTCAGGCCGAAAGAGACAGCAAGAGGACTCGGGGGGAGAGCAGTAAAACCGCCTCAAAGAAGGCCCGAGCTGAGGATCCTCTAGCCACTGTTCCTTTGAAGGAAAACACGCCACCTCCATCTCCACTCGAGCAGCCGGTCTCAACGCCTCTGGTCGACCAGAATTCCACTCCTCCAACACCTGTCGACCAGTACCCCACACCTCAGGACCCTACCAGCCGAACACACCACACTCAGCCCTCTCAGCCCGAAGGCTCCCTGTCCAGCTCCGTGGTCAGCTCAGCCAGGGAGAGATTATACAAGCTCTCCAAACATAAACGCAGCCAAGAGGCTATTGATGGCACCATGTCCATGGACACTGACCAGATACTCAATCGAGGGCTAAATGAGATAGTCAGCGTAAGTTACTTTCTGATGCTGACTATTTTGCTTTTGATTTTCTGCCATTGCCTTACTTTTTTCATCTGATTGCAGGGATTGCTGACCATGACTGCTGGCTAGCGCCGTGCAGGTGCAATGGTGTCCCAGACCAAAAACTTTGACACCATGCTTGCTGAGGCTATGAAAGCGCTTGAAGGGAAAAATGCCGACTTGCTTGAGAAGAACAATGAGCTGACCAAGCAGAATGGCGAGCTGCTTGAGAAAAGTGTGGAGCTATCCAAGCAGAATGAGGCACTACTCGAGGAAAAATCCACTTTGACCGAGGAGCTGCTGGAGAGTCAGGACACCCTGAAGAAATCCAATGAAGACAAAGAAAAATTTAGGGAAAGCACAAAACTCAACTATCTATGATCCAAACAGCTCGAGCTTGATTTGACTGCGAGTAGGCATAAGACGGAGGAGCTAGAAAAGTGCATGAAGGAGCTGGAGGAACTTGAAGCCAAGAACTTGGAGAAGTATAAGGAAGCCACCCATCTTTGCTTCTACGAGTTTTGGAAGCACAACCGGAAGGCTGACTTCAACTACCTACCAGATCGCTTGAGGCGGACTCTAATGTCCCAGTGTGCCATTCGCCTGGAGGAAGAAGAGAGGGCTAAAGTTCCTGCTTCCCCAGAGATCTCCCTGGCAACGAGGATAGATGGTGCAGACAATGAAGTTGGCGCAGCTGTTGACCAGGATGCTCCTCAAGACCCTCCAGCCTCTTAGTCTTTTTCCTTTCTATCTTTTAATCTTTTGATTACACGACTTACGGGTCGTGATGTGAAGACACTTTAATTTTCTAGTTAAAATTTTATGGCTGCATGGGCAGCTTTTACTTTTAATTGAACAATTACATCCGAGCAGTAACTGCTCGCGATGTAAAAGGTTTCCTTAAGATATTATAATATTCGCATTTTATTATAACATCTGTTCGCATGACCGAACTTAGCATAGTACTTTGGATTGATTTAACAAAATACAAAATTTTGAAAAATACTCTAAGTACCTTAGCATGCTTTCACTTATTTTGCTCATGTGTTTACATATCTTTCGATATGCTTTGCTTACTAGATGCCTTATATGCCCCCCAAGTGATTGAGGAGCTTTAAGTCCTTAGTCACTTGCCTTGACCAGAACCTGTTCGAACATTACTGATCGGAGAAAAATAATTAAAACGATAATACATCAAAACAACACACGTAATGAGCAAATACTTGTAATAAATACAATAATTGGCAAGAATGACTGGCTGTGCACAATCCCTTATATTTCTCGTATTAAAAGGACAAAACATGTCTGTACGAGTGATCAATAAGATCTTACACTTATAAGCGATTAGTCACATAAAATGACCAACCATTTTTCATAACTTGTAAAAAGTAAAATTAATACAAGTCAATTCTTTAATAAGAATTGTTTATTGATAGTACTTGCACAGGTGTTCTCCATTCCAATAGCGAGGAATGAGATCTCCATTTAAGCGAGCAAATTTATAGGTGCCTGGATGGAGGACTTCTTCAATATGGTAAGGTCTTTCCCAATTAGGTCCGAGTACTCCAGCAGTTTGGTCGCGGGTGTTTAGGAAAACTCTTCGAAGTACTAAATCTCCGACGCTGAATTTTCTTTCTCGTACTTTAGAGTTGAAATACCGAGCGACTTTTTGCTGGTACGCAGCTACTCGGAGTTGGGCTTGTTCACGTTTCTTATCGATCAAGTCCAGGGATTCCATCAATAGTTGGCTATTAGAGCCTTGATCGTACGTTATTCTGCGATGCGAGGGTGGATCTAACTCAACAGGCAACATAGCCTCATACCCATAAGCCAAAGAAAATGGAGTATGGCCTGTTGTTGTTCGATGGGAAGTTCTGTACGACCAAAGGACTTCAAGCAATTGTTCTGGCCATGCACCCTTAGCTTCTTCCAGTCTTTTCTTCAGGGTACCCTTTAGCATTTTATTGACTGCTTCAACTTGTCCATTTGCTTGGGGATGAGCGACTGAAGAAAAGCTCTTGATAATCCTATGTCGTTCGCAAAGGTGCGTAAATAAATCACTATCAAACTGCATGCCGTTATCTGAAACAATTTTCCTTGGCAATCCATAGCGACAAACAATGTTTTTGACCACAAAATCTAGTACCTTCTTGGTTGTTATGGTTGCGAGCAGCTCTGCTTTAACCCATTTAGTGAAATAATCGACGGCAACCATAGCATACTTGACACCGCCCTTTCCTATGGGTAAAGATCCGATTAAATCTATACCCCACACTCTTAACAGCCACGGACTTTGCATTTGTTTTAGTTCATTAGGGGCTGCTCGCGGGATTTTTGAGAACCTCTGGCACTTGTCACACCTCCGTACAAATTCCATCGAGTCTTCATTCATTGTTGGCCAGAAGTACCCTTGCCTCATTATCTTTATTTATAGGCTTTGCCCAACAGCGTGGTCCCCGCAAAAGCCTTCGTGTACCTCTTTCATCAATTCTTTGGCCTTCTCTTTCAAAATACATCTGAGGAGTGGCATTGAGTATCCCCTTCGGTATAAGATTCCATCAACCAGGATATACCTAGCAACCTGTCGCTGAAGGATCCTGGCTTTGTTTCTGTCCATTGGTAACACGCCTTGCGTTGAATACTCTATGTAAGGTGCCTTCCATGTATCCGCCACCTGGATAACCAGAGTGGTCTCCTCTGCTTGGAGGCTTGGCACAGATAGCCGTTCAACTGGTACTATGTTCAGAGTATCAGCATCTTTCACACTTGCTAATTTGGCCAAAGCATCAGCGTTTGCATTCTGGTCACGAGGTACTTGCTGAAGGGTGTATTTGTCAAATTGCGTCAATGTATCCTTGGTTTTGTTTAAATAGGCAACCATCTTTAAACCTCGAGCTTGGTACTCTCCCATGACTTGATTCATCACCAGCTGAGAGTCACTGTAGATGTCGAGTACCTTTATATTCATGTCCCTGGCTAATCGTAACCCAGCGAGCAACACTTCATACTCAGCCTCATTGTTGGAAGTAGTGAAGTCAAACCTGATTGTGCAGTGAAATCGATGCCCTTCAGGTGTAATCAGGATCACCCCCGCCCCTGCATGATGCTCATTGGAAGAGTCATCTATAAATAACTTCCATGAGGGAGGTTGGTTTTGAGACTTAGGCTCTTTAGGCTCTTCAGTCTGCTCGCTATCCGTAAGTTCAGTGAACTCTGCAATGAAGTCAGCCAGGGCTTGCCCTTTTATCGCTCCTCGCAACAAGTAAGAGATATCGAACTGCCCAAGTTCGACTGCCCATTTCAACAATCTATCCGCGGCCTCTGGCTTTTGCAAAACTTGCCGTAGAGGCTGGTCAGTCAAAATTGTGATTGGGTAAGCTTGAAAGTAAGACCGCAGCTTCCTAGAGGCCAAAATTAAGCAATAGCTAACTTTTCAATAGGTGGGTACCGCTGCTCCGCTCCAATTAGCCTTTTGCTTACATAATAAACGGCTTTCTGTACGCCTTCTTCTGCTTTTACTAAAACAACACTAGCATCATACTCTGTAATCGCCAAGTAGACAAACAAAGTTTCCTCATCGACCGGCTTCGATAGAATGGGTGGTTGCGCCATATGAGTCTTCAACGCTTGGAAAGCCTGCTCGCACTCCTCCGTCCACTCAAATTTCTTCTTGCCTCTAAGTAGATTAAAAAATGGAACGCACTTGTCCGTTGATTTCGAAATAAATCAACTGAGAGCGGAAATTCTTCCAGTCAAACTTTGAACATCCTTAATCTTTGCTGGCGATTTCATATCGATCAGGGCTTTGATCTTCTCGGGATTGGCTTCAATTCCTCTCGAGTTAACTATAAATCCCAAGAACTTCCCTGATCCTACTCCGAACAAGCCCTTGAGGGGATTCAGCTTCATCTGATATTTGTTCAAGACGTTGAAGCACTCTTGTAAATCCTCTATATGCCCTTCTGCCTTCTTCGACTTAACCTGCATGTCATCGACATAGACCTCCATGTTTATGCCGATCAGCTCCTTAAACATGTGGTTGACTAGTCGCTGGTAAGTCGCACCAACGTTTTTCAAACTGAAGGGCATTATTTTGTAAGAGTAAAGCCTTGTGTCAGTCTGAAAGCTAGTGTGATCCTCATCAGGAGGATGCATACTAATCTGATTATACCCGGAGTATGCATCCATGAAAGAGAGAATCTTATGCCCTGCAGTGGCATCGACCAATTGGTCGATTCTTGGGAGTGGGAAACAATCTTTAGGGCAGACTTTATTAAGGTCTGTGAAATCCACACATGTTCGCCACTTGCCATTCAGCTTGGGATCTAGTACGGGATTAGAGACCCATGATGGATAAAATGCTACCCTAATGAACTCATTCTCCTTCAGCTTCTCGACTTCTTCTTTTAAGGCCTTTGATCTATCTTTGTCGAGCAACCTTCTTTTCTGTTGCACCAGTGGAAAACTCTTGTCGATGTTCAGGACATGATTGATGACTACAGGGTTTATTCCAACCATGTCTTTGTGCGACCAGGCGAAGACTTCTTGATTCCTCCTCAAAAACTCCACCAGTGCTTGTTTTGTTGTTGTCTCTAAGTTTTTACCGACTTTCAGAACCCTGATCGGATTTTCTTCATCGAGCTGGACCTCTTCAAGGTCCTCGATGGGTCCTATTTCCTCCTCAAAATCCCCAAAGCGAGGATCCAAGTCTCTATCCTCCTTTGGGCAACGCACTATTTGGTGACATTATCACCTAACTGAGCTTGAGTATCAACTGCCATTTGCAACTCTTTTCCGGGAACATCTCTAGACACACCTTTCTTTGCTTTGGTTATCGAGGCATTGTAGCACTCCCTTGCTTCCCACTGATTTCCCAATACGCATCCTACCTCTGCGTCTGTTGGGAATTTCATGGAAATGTTCCATATTGAAGTGACGGCTCGTAGGTCGACCAAAATTGGCCTCCCAATTACAGCATTGTATGCTGAAGGACAATCAACTACTATGAAAGTAGTGAGTAATGTCCTATTAGCAGGTGCAGTACCTGCTGTAACTGGGAGCCTAATCGACCCAGTTAGGGCGAGCCCTTCGCCGGAAAAACCATAGATGGTTTGGTTGCATGGCTCTAGGTCCTTGATGGACAACTTCATTCTCTCCAGTGAAGACTTGTATGGGATGTTGACCGAACTTCCTGTGTCAACCAACACCATCTGCACCGATTGGCTCGACAGAATGGTGGTAGTTGCGGCAGGCTGGCAGGCACGTCAGGTGCGGCTGGAAGCGTGGCTCGGCTCGGCTGGAGTGGCTGGCCTGTGTCAGGCGGATGGCTGGAAGGGGACACGTGTCGCCTGCTGGAGGAACGGCTCGGCTCTAGGCGGCTTGGCTGTACGAATGGCAAGCTACCATGTGGCAGTGTGGGGGAGCAGCTGGTTGGCTAGGGCCTAGGCTGTTTGGGCTTAATTTTGGGCCATTCCATCTTCAAAAATGTCATTTTCTTCATGATTTCTTCAATTTTAATTCTTTCTTTCTTCATTCTTTTTCTTTGTATCAAAATACATTTTATTTTCTGAAAATTAAACACAAATTAAATTAAAATTAAAATTTTCAAATATAAAATATATGACAATAAATCCATGAAAATATTAATTAAAACTTAATTAATTTTAAACTTTTAAGACTAATAAAATGATATTTTTGAGCACTAATCACAACCCCCAACCAGCTTATTGCTAGTCTCTAGCAATTCAAGCGAAATGATAAATGTCAACATGATATATTTCAGGTCAAAAATTATAAAAGAACTTAAGTATTAACACAAAATGTTAGTAACAAGTCAACAAGAGTTGTCAAAATTACTTTGAATAAATCTAGAGTTGTGAATGTGTGCACCAAACTTGAACCTTCTTACCGCAAACCATAGCACATAAAGCCTTCGAAATTATGCCAAGTAAAAGTCTCAACTCCATTAACCTCTCATGTAATTAAAAATATTTAAAGTTTAAGGGTTTCACTCATGGAGTTAGAAAAGAAGTAAGCACTCATCAAATGGGTATATATTTAGGACAAACTCTTAAATAATTATTGAAACGAAGATAGGGAATAAACTATTTGGACAACCACCATAAAGAGTACCACAAAACCAGTTTTTCGGGAATTCTAAGTTAAATAGACAATCTTTACATTTATTCTAAGAGCCATAAAATAGAACATGAAATTAATAAACACACTTTTTTTTTTCTTCGACACAAGAGACAACATAATTGAAAATGATAGAAATATTGCTCTTGTGTCTTTCTCCTTTTTTTCTATTTTTTTTTCTTTTTTTCTTTCTCTTTTCTTCTTCTTTTTTTTTTTCATTTTTTTTCATGAACAACATAATAAAAGGCCCTCTAATAAGATTTTTCTATAGAAAATATTATCCCTAAAACATCATCCATTCATACC
This sequence comes from Humulus lupulus, assembly GCF_963169125.1. NCBI lineage: Eukaryota > Viridiplantae > Streptophyta > Magnoliopsida > Rosales > Cannabaceae > Humulus > Humulus lupulus. The sequence goes on from NC_084793.1 coordinate 19,559,493, forward strand.
ACAATACCTTGTCCAAATAATTATAACCATTTCTTAGAATCAATAAAAAAATTAAAGTTGTTTTCTCAACTCTCAACTCTCACAGAAAAGAATGAATTCTTAAACATGGAAAATTTCTAAGCCAATATGTGCTAATAACCATCTTACCACAATGTTTGGCATGTGCATTAGATAACTCTAGAGAAACTCTTAGTAATATAGATAACAAAAATTGACTCAATAGTAACATTTTGCAAGAATAAATAAGTAATTTTCAAAAAAATTGACCAAGAAAATATTAGTATGACAAAAATCAACATGAACGTGCATGAATATGCTCACCACCCCTAACCAAAATTAGACAATGTCCTCATTGTTTAAAAAATATATACATGAAAAGCGTGAAATGAGAACATATAGAGAGTGAGCTAATGCAAAATGATATGATATTGATTCTTAGAAAAAGAAAAATAAATAACAAGAGAAACTATCATAATAAAATAAAAAGGAAAAATAAAACATACTAGAAATAAAGAAAGCAATGAAAGATAGAACCTGATTAGTCTTGGCAAACCGGAGAAAAGTCTCCCCAGGTTGGTTCACCAACTCAATATTCTTGACTATCCAGTATCAAAAATGAATTTTCTTTTATCCTGTGTCTAAAAAATGGAAGCATTGGTAACATTCTCAGGATAAAGAAAATGTTCATTTTCAGTATCGTGGAGGAAATAGTGTGATTGATTGTTTGAGAAAAGTTTGTGAATTTCCTCCACAATATGGTTTATCACATCAGTATGATAACACTTGTTTTCATTCAGAGTTGTTGGAAGAATTTCAGCATGAGAAATATTTTCACTCTGAATGGTAATGGCATCGTCCTCATCAAATTTGTAGGAAATAGGATTAGAGATTGCTGCCATTGTTTCCTCATCTGATTGGAATTGACAGAAATAATGTGAATTAACTTTGTCGGTCAATTCTGAAAATTGAGTCCGAATTTCTCGAAGTTCCTCCATCATGTGTTTATTAATTTTGCTTATGTGTTCAATAAAGTTTATTTATTCCTCCATAATTGTATACAATGTTTCCTCTCCGGAATTTGTATTAGTCCAAACATTATGTGGAGGTTCATGGTAAGAGTTAGAAAAATTGTGCTCAATATTCCTGCTAGATGGTGCCAATTCCCAACCAATCGGTGCACGGTAGTTGTACTTAGACTTTCAACTTGAAGCAACAGGGTTTATCCAGCCAAGATTACTATTCTTGTAGTAAGAATAGTATTGAAAAGCTTCCTCCCTTTCTTTAAGAGTTGAGTAATCTTGAGAAAAATGGTCGACTCTTTCATAGTCAAAATATGGTTCATCATACTCTACCCTCATGACCTCGTTACTTTCTCGACCATACTTAGCTTTCAAGTTTTCAAATTCTCTAGTCAAGAATTCTACTTCAGATTTAAGGTACTCTTTTTCGCTAAGTTGGTGGGCACCTCTAAAATTGCTAGTACCCTCAATAGCACTAGATTTTGGATTGTTTTGAAGTGAAGAGAGATATATTGGATAATAGTACTCAAAACGTCGATGATCTTCTTCATTCATTTTTTTTATATATATAAGTATTATAAGCGCAAATGTGTAATAGTGTAACAAGTATACACCAAAAATGTTGCCAGGCCAATTGGGAAGGCTGCCAAGGTACCACTTTAGGCCCAAGAGCTTTTCTAGAACTCCCCGAGGTTCTTAGAAAAAGTGGGAGGGTAACGCTAACATAGACCTTATTTAAGAACCAATTTTTCTAAGACAGAACATGTTTAATTTTTACTGATTTCCAAAATTACACAAATGTTCTCAATACTTTGCTTTTTTTTTAAAAAAAAATTATGATACAAAATTTTATGCTCTCTTTTTTTTTGGAAAAAAAAATCCTAATCCTAAACCTAAACCTAAAAGTAAAATAAATAAATAAAATAACAAAATAACAAAACAAAAAGAATAAATAAATAACTAAAAATGAGCCAAAAAAAAATAAACAAACTAAAAATAAAAATAAACCTAAAAGTAAAAGTAAAAAAAACAAATAAAATAAAACAATTAAAAAAATGAATAAATAAAAAAAATAAACTAAAAATAAAAATTACTAAGGAAAAATAAAATAAAAGAGAAATTTTAAAAAAATTATACGACTTTTTTTTAATAATAAAAAAGACTAATTTACTATGCAAACCTTTAATTGTAGAATTACCTCCCCGGCAACGACGCCAAAAATTGATATCGCCCAATAACTCCTAAGCGGTCGCAGTAGTAATCAGGCTATGTCGTATCCACATAAAGGTAAAATACAAGTAAAAAGAAAGATTAGTAAATCAGAAATAATAAACTTTGAAATAATGTAACTTTGAAAAATGATTTAAACATCAAATAAACAAAATCGAGGAATTAGAATCAGCAAGAAAATATGGAAGGCATAAGTTTCATTCATGCAAACATATATATATTTTAATAAAATTGATTCATTCTACTCAACTATAATTCTACACCATTAATTATAGTTGGAAAATATATATAATAAAGCTCACCTAAACATATGTTCTTTAATTAAATTATACTAACTTCTAATTTTAAAAACCTATCATATTATATACCTTAGAGCAACAAAATATCAATGGCAGAATGCAGTAAAAAGCATATAATATAACAAATATCCTAAATTAAATTAAGAGTCTAAATTACATAAGAAGAGCATGACTAGACTTGTGTAAAAGACACTAATAAATTTAGAATAAAAATTATAAGAAAATAAATTTAATTGTAACAAAGATATAGAAATGAAGAACAAAATAAAGAATCAATATATTAAAAATATAATATGAAACATGAACTTCACTCTAGCCTTTCTACAAGATAATTTAGCCTAAAATAGGCATTGTTTCACTCAAAGAAATATAAAAGAAGAATAGGAAAATTAAGAAATAAGTGTTTTTCTCTCCAACAATACTCTCTACTCTTCCTTCCACAATATGATGCTATTTTACTCCATTTGGTCCTCTATTTATAGTGAAAAAAATGACGCAAAATATGTTAAAATCGTGTACTAAAGAGTGGGAAAAATGGCTGCAAAATAGGTGCAAAGTGGGACAAGTGGGAGACAAGTGCAGCAGACGTTGGCCACGTGTCAAGCACCGATTGGCTCGGTAGAATGGTGGCAGCTGCGGCAGGCTGGCAGGCACGTCAAGCGGCGTCAGGTGCGGCTGGAAGCGTGGCTCGGTTCGGCTGGAGTGGTTGGCTTGCGTCAGGCGGATGGCTGGAAGGGGACATGTGTCGCTTGCTGGAGGAACGGCTCCGCTCGGCTCCAGGCGGCTTGGCTGTGTGAATGGCAAGCTGCCGTGTGGCAGCGTGGGAGAGCAGCTGGTTGGCTAGGGCCTAGGCTGTTTGGGGTTAATCTTGGGCCATTCCATCTTCAAAAATGCAATTTTCTTCATGATTTCTTCAATTTTAATTCTTTCTTTCTTCATTCTTTTTCTTTGTATCAAAATACATTTTATTTTCTGAAAATTAAACACAAATTAAATTAAAATTAATATTTTCAAATATAAAATTTATGACAATAAATCTATGAAAATATTAATTAAAACTTAATTAATTTTAAACTTTTAAGACTAATAAAATGATATTTTTGAGCAATAATTAGCCCCCGTACCTTGACCAACCTTTTTGGGTTTTGGTGCTAACTGCTTGGTTGTTTGCTTTGTTCCCTTTTGTTCCCAGATCATCAGCCATGAGTCACGGTGTCACCCTCCATCTGGAAGAGTACGTCCAAGCGGCCCCTTTCGTCCTAGAAGGACATAAACCCCCCCAATGGAAACACGTGGGAGATGGACGGGGAGAAGAACCTATTCCGGAACTACCAGATGTTGGATATCCTGGAGAAGCATTTGGGCATGGAGTCGACTCCTGGACTATTTTATAACCGCCTAGCCAGGAAGGAGGAAAAGGCCCACACTAGCGTGGGAGAATTTGGGGCCTGGAGCATGGGCCACATCAGCGCGAGAGCCACTCTCCCGCTCCACGACTATTTCACGCAATTCCTTAAGTTCGTAGGGATCACTTCATTTCAGCTCTTGCCCCAAGCTTACCGGCTCCTCACGGGATGGCGCATCTTCTGCGTGGTGAAGGAAATACCGGAGCTGACCCTGGCTGAGGTGTTGTACTTTTATAAGCTGAAGTCACAGCTTAACACCAATGACAAGACCCAAGACGACTTCTACAGACTTAAGCCTCATGGCAATTATCCTGCCCCCACTAGTTCCTAGAAACATCCCCCGGATGTCAGACACTATTGGTTTATGACATCCGAGTTCCTCCTGGATAAGAACCCCACGTTGATGTTGGACTTCCAGCGAGTGGGTAAGTAGTCTCTTTCTTCCTAGTTTAATTCGTTCTTTTCATTCTTTTTGTTATCCACTTTCAACTTACAATCCTGGATGACAGGATCCTATGCCCAGACCCCCTTACCCAGTCGATCATTGACCGGAAGAAATTCTACGCCACGTTAAGCGCGGAGGACTTGGATGTAGGGGGCTATGTAAACACTACCAACCTGCGAGTAGTTAGGATGTTAGCAGCCAACCAGACGATTGTGGCCCCTAGCCTCCGGGGGCTACAATGCGAGAAAGATCCAAATTTGAGGGAGGAACTGGCCCTCGAACATATCAAGGTTGTGGAAGACGCGGCCCAGGCAGATGCGGCGAAAAGGAAGAGGAAACATGCTCAACAAACGGAAAGGGCCACCTCCAAGGAGCTGGAAGCTCTCTTTGACAAGGCTCAGCCGAACACGAGGGCTCCCGGGGCTAGTGTATCGGAGTAAGGTAATTCGCCTTTGCTTTTGACTTATGCTCCCCATTTTGGGGACTTAGTTAGGGATATTCTAGTTTGTCGAGGCCCCCTGTTCGGGGCCGTTAGAGAAATGAGATCTTCATCCCCCATCGTTGTAGACCCAGAGACTCTCATGTATTCGTCTGGGTTCCTTCAATATGGCAACTTCCTGGACCTGGACGACATGGGAGACCGAATTCATTCCTTCGCTTTAGGAGAATTGAGTCGAGCCCAAGTTCTAGATAAGGGTTTGTCCTGGAGGACCTTAGCCTACTTTTTCTTTTGAATCACTTCTTATCCTTACTCATATACTTTGCTGACTTTCTTTATGCTTGTCTATTTCAGAAGGATCTGATATGTCTAACCCTGTGGTCAAGATGAAGCAGGCCCGGGCGGCCAAGGCCACGGCATCGGCCAAGAAAGCTGCCAACGACGCATCCAAGAACAAGGTGTTGGACGCGATTCTTGGGGGCTCGATGCCTAAGCCGAATACGGTCGGGGAGGCCTCAGCCATGATCCCTACTATGAAAATTCATACTAAAGCTATCCTGCCTCAACCTGCTCGACCTTTGGTCATTGACCTGGAGCAGGATCCTCTGGCGAGTCGGGGGTCCGAGAAGAGGGCTGCGAACTCGGCTGCGGGTGAGTCCGCGAACCGGGCGAAGAGGGCCAAGACTAAAGACCTCTCCTTGGCTGAGAATTCATCTGGGGAAAGTCAGTTCGCCACTCGGGAACTTCCAGAGGCTCCCATGCTCCCCGTCAATCTAGCTCTTCTTGAAGAGGGGGAGATGATACTACGGGAGGAGCGGTCGAAGATGGTGTCCAAGACATAGGAAGACAGCTGGGGAAAGAGGGAGGACGTTTACTGGGCTCTGGCGATCTGTCGTAAGGTTGAGTTCTCCGAGCGTCCAGCTGCCTTCGGTGCTTCTCAGCTGATCATGGATCGGCTCGTTGCCGAGACTGGGTTTCGCCCCAAAATGGGGCAAGACACAACCCCCTTCGCCGCAGACCTGTTGGAGTAGGTTGGGACTACCATGTCCAATCTTCAGCTGAAACGATATGCCACCTTGGCTAACCAGAATGCTTTGTTCATCTCTCAGGCTATTCGTCACCAGGCCACTATTGTAAGTCATATGCCCGTATCTCCCTTTGCTTTTCGTTTTTTTTTTCTAAATTTGATTTGTTCCAGGATGCTTTACTGGCCCATCAAAATGTCGACTTGGTGGATGAGATAGCGATGAAATTGTAAATGGGCCAGTTGGAATTTGAGGCGGATGTGAACCAGTGGGAAGCTGCTAAGGAAGTCCTGGCCAAGGAGGTGGCCCAAACCAAAGCGGACCGCGAAGAGGCCGCTCGAGCCCGGTTCCAACTTGAAAAAACTTCGTCTTGGAGAGAAGCTGAGTATAAAAAGCTGGTGGCTAGTCTGGAGGCGGAGCTTCTCCGTGTTCGGGGCTCTGAGGCATCGATTAAGGCTCTCCTGGAGGCAGCCGAAGCCCAGTCTCGCTAGGATCGGGAGAAGATCACCGCTCTTGAGTTTCAGATCCAGGCCTTGGACGATCTGCTTCAGTTGGAAGTGAAAATGCACGGGGAGGCCCGTCAAGGGAAAGAGCAGGCGGATGCCTTGTTGGAGGCCACCTTCAACGAGGCTATCTACATGGCCTGGCTCCAGGATAAGAACATGAACCTCATGCTTTACCCCGATCCTGCCGCAAAGAGAGTCGAGTTCGAGGCTAAGGAGAAAGCTGACGCGAAGCCCTTGGACGAGGAGGAGACAGACGGGGCCAACTCGGAGGCATAAGGACATGGAGAAGCCTAAGCCCGAGTCTTTTACTTTATGTTTTTCTTTCTCTTTTTTTTGTAACACTTTTATGGACGCGAGTGCATCCAAGACAAATTTTATGTGTATCTAATTTTTCCTTTTGCACAAGTTTTTCCCGTTCAATTCGTTAGAATTTCACTAAGTGTTTTACCACCTTGCATGAAAGAGTCGAATATTCAGTCATGGTTCCAACAGGTGGGACCATTTGGGAAAAATAGAAAACGTTTATTACGCTTGGGGAACCGTGTTCGCCCCGATTTCGTAATACGGGCTCCAACAGCCTGGACCATCGGAGATCTCTTCAGATTTTAACTTTTTAACTCACTTTAATCCTGTTGTTCAGATTCCAACGTCCTGGGCCATTAGAGAGTTAACATTTGTCACCAAGTTTGTTTGTCCTGATTTTGGTGTTCAAGTTCCAACAACCTAGGCCATCAGAGATCAGTTGATCAGCTTATTTTGGACCTATGGGTAAGGTTCCCACATTCTGGGCCATTTATAAAACTGATTTTAGATAATTCATACCTAGAACTCACATTCTAACGGTTTCGGGCCGTTATGGTGAAAACATGGACATGTATATGGTTATCTAGGACCGCGTTCGGTCAACTGATTTTCACGTTCTTTATACTCCTGGACCATGCATGTCCGAGCAGGGACTAGGCTTGACCCTTGCGTCCTATCTGGTTTGTACCCCCCGGACCATGTATGCCCGAGTTGGGACTAGGCCTTAGCCTTGCGTCCTTTCAGGTTTGTACCCCCCGGACCATGTCAATCCGGGTTGGGACTAGGCCTTAGCCTTGCGTCCTTTCGGGTTTGTACCCCCTAGACCATGTGAGTCCAAGTTGGGACTAGTCCTTAGCCTTGCGTCCTTTCGGGTTTGTACCCCCCCGGACCATGTTAGTCCGGGTTGGGACTAAGCTTTAGCCTTGCGTTCTTTCGGGTTTGTACCCCCCGGACCATGTCAGTCTGGGTTGGGACTAGGCTTTAGCCTTGTGTCCTTTTGTTAAGAGTTGGGTTTCTGCTACCCCCAATCTGTACGGTCCGAACTAGGACTGAATTTTGCGTTTTGCATCCTGTTTGTTCTTGTTCCCGGACTTGTTCGTACGAATGGATATACCCCCCCCCCCCCCGTCCCCCAAGTGAGCGAAAACTGTAGTCTTAGGTCACTTGTTTAGGAAGACGGACGCAAATTTCCATTTCTTTACAATATTTCTTTATGATGTTTCCCACATATCATTTTTATTAACTAAGAAACCGCCCTGGGTCATACATTGCTTACAAGAAAAATTAAAAGCAAGAAAATGCCCTCCTGACTATTGATAGTACTTACAGAGATGTTTCGCGTTCCAGGCCCTTAGGACCTATGTTCCATCAAGTCGCCTTAAGCGATATGTTCCCGGACACACTTCATGTTGGATTTCGTATGGTCCTTCCCAGTTTGGGCCCAGAACCCTTACTCCCGGATCTTGGGTTGCAGGGAAGACTCTTCTCCGGACTAGATTGCCGGTTTCAAACCTCCGGCTCTTAACTTTAGAGTTAAAATGCCGAGCAATCTTGCCTTGGTACATCTTCAACTGAACCTGGGATTCTTCCCGGATCTCCTTGATGAGGTCTAAAGATTCCTGGAGTAGGGCGTGGTTCTGAGCGGGATCATATGTGTCCTTTCTGTGGGATGAGACAGCTGTTTCCACTGGGATGACTGCTTCACATCCGTATACCATGGAGTAAGGAGTGTGTCCGGTAGACGTTCTTTCAGTGGTCTGGTATGCCCATAATACGCGGGGCAGCTCCTCCAGCCACTTGCTTTTGCAGGCTTAAAGCTTTTTCTTTAATGTTCCCTTCAAGATCTTGTTCACGACCTCTGTTTGCCCATTTGCTTGAGGTCTGGAGACCGTAGAGAATCTTTTTATGATGCCATGCCTTTCATAGAAGTCAATGAAGTGGACGCTGTCAAATTGCTTCCCGTTGTCGGAAACGATCTTGTAGGGGAGGCCATATCGACACACAATGTTGTTGATGACGAAGTCCAGGGCCTTTTTTGAGGTGATGGTGTTCATGGGTTTCGCCTCAACCCACTTGGTGTAATAGTCGACGGCCACGATAGCGTATTTCACACCACCCTTTCCACGAGAGCGACCCTACGAGGTCGATGCCCCACACCGCGAAGGACCAGAGACTCGTCATTAGAGTTATTTCCGTTGGAGGGGCTCGTGGGATCTTCGCGTACCTTTGGCATTGTTCGCACTTGCAGACGTAATCAACACAGTCTTTCTTCATGGTTGGCCAGAAATATCCTTGCCTTAGGATTTTCTTGGACAAACTGAGTCTGGCTGTATGATCTCCGCAAAAATCGTTGTGCACCTCGTACATGATTGCACTCATTTCGGTCCCGGATACACATCGGAGGTATGGCATGGATAACCCTCTACAATAGAGTTTTCCTTCCATCATGACGTATCTGGGGGCCTGGTACTGAAGCTTCCTGCATGCTACCCTATCCGTGGGCAAAACCACAGTTGTTAGGTATTGGATGATGGGTCCCATCCAAGACGTGGAGTAGTCTATAGTGTTGATTGTGGGGGCTTGAATACTTGGTGCGGGGAGATGGTTGATCAGGACAAGATCAAAGATTTCTGCCTCAGCATTCGTGGCCAGTTTTGCCAACGTGTCTGCAAACACGTTTTTCTTTCCTGGGGATCTGGCGGATGGAGTGTTTCTTAAAAGATTAAAGCAGCTCTCGCGTTCATGTCACATAAGCTGCCATATTTTCCCCTTTTGTTTGGTATTCCCCCGAGATTTGTCTGACAACCAATTGGGAGTCACTATAGACCTCCAGACTTGCGGCCCCTACTTCCTGGGCCAAGCACAATCCGGCCAACATGGCCTCGTGCTCGGCCTCGTTCTTTGATGCCTTGAACTGGAATCACAGGACACTTTGTAACTGGTGTCCTTGTGGTGACACTAGGATGATCCCGGCTCCTGCTCCATTTTTCGTTCGAGGCTCCGTCTACAAAAAATTTCCACAAGGGTATCGTGGGATCGATGTGATCGTCATCTTCAGTGATCCCGGTGCATTCCACGATGAAGTCGGCTAGAGCCTGCCCCTTGATTGATATTCTGGGGACATACGTAATGTCGAACTGACTCAATTCCATGGCCCACTTTAGAAGCCTCCCCAATGATTCAGGTTTCTGTAACACTTGTCATAAGGGATGGATGGTCAACACTATTATGGCATGGGCTTGAAAGTAAGGCCTAAGCTTCCGGGATGCAATTAGTAGGCAAAACGTCAATTTTTTGATTAGTGGATATCACGAATCCACACCTAATAACCTCTTACTTACATAATAGACCAGGAGCTAGGCCTTCTCTTCTTCCCATACTAGCGCGGCACTGATGGCGTGTTCGGTCATGGCCAAATAGAGGTACAACGGCTCTCCATCCACCGACTTTGCTAAGATTGGCGCTCGGGCTAGATGCCCTTTAAGTCTTTGGAAAGCCTCTTCGCATTCGGCCGACCATTTGAACCTTTGGCTTCCTCGAAGGACGTTGAAGAACGGGATGCATTTGTCCATGGCTTTCGAGACAAAGCGACTCAGGACGGCTATTCGCCTTGTCGAACGTCTTTGTTCTTCTGTGGCGGAGGCATATCGATCAATGCTTTGATCTTGTCCGGGTTGGCCTCTATTCCTCGGTAGCTTACTATGAAGCCCAGGAACTTCCCGGATGCCACACCAAAGGTGCACTTCTTAGGGTTCAACTTCATCCCATACTTTTGAATGATTGCGAATGCTTCTGCCAGACCATCGGTGTGTCCTCCAGAGGTCTTGGACTTGACCAGCACGTCGTCAATATAGACCTCCATATTCCTTCTCAGCTGGGCATGGAACATTCTGTTGACGAGCCTTTGATACGTGGCTCCATCATTTTTGAGTCCGAAAGGCATGACGATTTAGCAGTACACCCCCATGTCGGTCTGAAAGCTGGTGTGTTCCTGGTCTGCTACATGCATTGAGATCTGGTTGTAGCCTGAATAGGCATCCATGAAGCTCAAGATCTCGTAGCCGGATGTCGCATCTAACATTTGTTCGATCTGGGGTAGAGGGAAGCAATCTTTGGGGCAAGCCTTGTTGAGGTCTGTGAAGTCGATGCAAGTTCTCCACGTCCCGTTTAGCTTGGGCACCAGCACCGGATTGGCTAGCCATATGGGATACAAAGCCTCTCGGATGAAGTTGATTGAGTATAACTTCTCAACTTCTAGTTTGAGGGCCTCTGCACTCTCCGCCCCCAGAGGTCTCCGTTTCTGCCGGACTGAAGTCGCGCCCTCGTCGATGTTCAAGGTGTGGCAGGTGATGTGGCGGTCGATCCCGGTCATATCCGAATGAGACCAGGCCAGGACGTTCTGGTTCTCTTTCACTCGAGCGATGATGGCGGCTCGAACCTCTACATTCAGGTTATTCCCGACTTCGATTACCTTGGTCGAGTCGGTGTCACTGATGCACACCTCTTCAATTTCTTCCATGGGCTCCAGTGCGCGGTCTGCCCCTATCCGCGGATCTAGTTTGTCCTCTTCTCGGACCATCCTTCGTGTCGAGAGAGGAGGTGGGACTAAATCGACGTTTTCCTCCTCAAGAGGTTCTTTGCGGACCATATAAATAGGTTAGGCAAATACGTGATAACACTTCCAGGCGCTCTTCTGGTCTCCCCGGACCGTTCCTACCGCTCCGTTGTCGCAGGGGAACTTCATGCAGAGGTGGCAGATGGAAGTGATAGCACTGAAATCGACTAGTGCGGGTCGATCGAAGATGATGTTGTACGCAGTGGGGAAATCCACCACTATGAACGTACAAAATTTGAACGAGCCTTGGATCTCGTTCCCTAGCGTTACGGGTAGCTGTATCTTCCCCATTGGGAGTATCGAATCTCCGTTGAACCCGTAGATCTGAGTTGGGGCATGAGGCCAGATTTGCCTCAGTCAAGCCAATCGCGACGAAGACTGGCCTGAATAAAATGTTGACGGAGCTTCCATCGTCCACCAATATTCGGGACACCATCTTGTAAGCTATTTGGGCATCGATGACCAGGGGATCATGATGCGGGAAATGGACGTTTCAGGCGTCTTCTTCCGTGAAGGTGATGGGGAGGTTCATCAACTTCGGGCGTTGGGCCGACGCTTGGACCAAGGCGCATACCTCTTGGTTGTGGTCAAGCTCACTGAGGTAGTGTTTTTGATCATTCTGGGATGGTGCCCCTAGATGCGGCCCGCCCGAGATGGTGGCTACATGACCATCTACTCGCGGGGGCGCGGTTCCGGAGGGGTAGGGCATCCTGGGTCTGGGTGCCTGCACAATTGGGGCCCCCTGAGGGGCCTTTGCTCCCGGGCCTGTCGTGTATCCTCCCTGGGGAGGCTGGTATGCTCCAGGTGCACCCGGGATCGCGGGTTATCCGGGAACTGCTGACACTCCCGAAACACCCACGGGCATCCTAACCCACTGGTGGAGATGTCCTAGCGATCAAATTCTCGATTTCGTCCTTTAGCTGACGACACTCTTCGGTCGAGTGACCCACATCTTTGTGGTACGCACACATCTTGCTGGTGTCCCTCGAGTTCTTTCCTCCTTTGAACATGGGGGTGGGTTTCTGGTAGTGAATCGTCCTTTCCGTTGCCAGGTATATGTTTTCCCTGGTATCCACTAAATTGGTGTACTTCGAATACTGGGGCTCGTAGCCCCTCTTGCCCTTCTTAGAGGGCTCAGATCGGTTTTGTCCTTTCCCCAATATCTTCCCCCAGGAGGGGTTTACGCTTGCCTCCGTCCCCCCCATCTAGGACGGCTAGGCCCCGCTGGGACCAACACTGTACCCAACCAGTGCCATCCCGTACCCAGACAATGGGGTGGACTGGGTCGGCGCGTATTCGGAAGACGTAGGACCATAGACTATTGGGGCCGCAAAATTCATTCCGGCAGTACCCGTTGATCCTGGCGCTATCGGGGGTGCTAGATACTGAGGGGCCAGATATTGTATCCCGTACCCCATAAAAGTTTGGGCACTTGGCTGGGGAGTCGGCTGCCATCCGAATGCCTGGATTCGAGCCTCCTCCCAGTTGATAAAGCCTTGTGCCCTCCTTATGAATTCTTCGAGGGTGGTCGCCTTACTGCATTGCATGTCATCCCAGAGGGGGACCCGGCTCAGATCCCGGACTGCAGGGCCACCAAGTGTTGTCCATCGTCCACCTTGGTTTTCGAGGCTTCCTCCATGAAGCGCTGGATATAGGCCCTCAGAGTCTCCGTGGGGAGCTGTTTAATGTTAGCAAGGGCGCTGATCTGCATATCCATCCTCATGGCAGCCACAAACTGTTTGCGAAACGTCAACTGTAGTCCGAACCAGGACTGGATGGATCCTAGCTTGAGCTTCTTCCACTATTCCTCTGCGGGTCCATCTAAAGTAATTGAAAAGCAGAGGCATTTGCCGTTGTCGCAGACGTGGGCTACGGTCATTAACTGATTGTGGCACGATAGATGGTCTCTAGGATCTATGTTCCTCGTATAAGCGGGCAAATTCGGCATTTTGAACCCTTTAGGGAGTACCACATCCAGGATGTGTTTGGCGCAGGGTTCCTTTTCCTCTTCCTGTTGATCCCAAAATAGGGTGTTTTAATATTTAAACTCGCAAGTGCACGAATCGTTTTAGAATATAACGTTCATGTAAGTACGAGGTTGAACCCATGGGAGTTGACTAACATCAAAAGAAACTATTTCAAACAAAGCAAGAATATTCTAACCTAGTTCCAAATATTTGATGAGATTTTGTTTTTGAAAAATAAAAGAAAAGTAATAAAAAGATTTAAAAATAGAAAAATGGTTTTCAAATAAGATAAGTAAAATAAGATTATTAAGATATTAGAATCCACAAAATACAAGTTCAATAGTATTTATAAGTATATTGATTCCCAAGTTTAGATATAGTTGAAATAAATCACACTATATTTTTTTTCAAAATACATTTTCTATTCAAGCACAAGTTACTTTCAAAAAGGTAGGATTTTTCTTCACTTACATAAGATATAATTTCTAAGCATTAGTTGTGTTACAACCTAATGAAACTACAAAAAATCAAAGAGATTATGTTTAGGCAAAATATGATACTTATGCTCTAAGAATTAGATGTGAACAATTTAATGAAAAACATTTAATCAAAGAATATCATATTTTTGCATAATGAAGAACTAATTGTAATATGCTTTAACACTCAATAATAGATGAAAAATGTATATCTTTGATAGAAAAATCCATAAACAATGTTACACAAATGGGAAATCACATACAATAAAAAATACTATCTAGTTACATTTTGCTTCATCATCATCTTAATAACCTTTGAAAAATGTTAGAAGCTCATAACTAGATTGAAATAAAAATTACAAAATAACATATTTGACATGCTCTTCAAAAGATGAAAATGGTAGAGAGAAAATAGTGAAAAGAAGAAAGAAAAATATGTGTAGAAGATGTTGAAAAGATGAAGAAGAGCTGCCCAAATGGTCTTACAAGACTCTATTTATAGGCAAAATATGGAGATTAAATTAATCAAATTAAAATAAATAAATTGATTAATTTAATTGTGTTGGGAAATGGTAGGATAAATAGAGTAAGTGTAAGAGTATTGGAAAGATGAAATGTTTGGTTGGGTAAAAGATTAGTGAAAAGCTAGGGTAAAAAAAATAAATTAGGAATGTTTATTTTGGTAAGAAAAATAGGGAAGAGTGAATTGATATTTGAGTGAAAAATATTAGGAATAAAAACATGATTTTTTGGTCTTATTTTTGTGGCTATGGCAGAGTTGACTTGGGCTGTTTGGGCTATGGTGGGCCGTGTGGTGTGATTTCGGTTGGAGGCAATGTGGTACTTTGGAGCAGCTGCTGGCTCTTGGAGATGCATCTTGGGCCTTGGCTTCATGCGTGGAGGAGCTTTGCTGAAGGAAGAGGATGCGCTGGGTGATGATGTTATATGTTGAGGAAACATCAGGACAGGTGGCGGCATTTGGAATGCTAAGGTGGTGATTGACTGAAGATGAGGAAGTGGCGTTGGGCCTGAGGTGGAGTGATTCGGTTGAGTGTTGAGGAAGGCTTCGTGGGCTTCGGTGGGCTGGGGCAGCTGTTGGGCCTTTGAGAAATACCATTTTTCTTTGTTTCTTTCTCGAAAATGCCACATTTTACCCTTTTTTTTTTCAGCTTTAAAATCTTTTCTAACACCAATCAAATAACATACTCCCTACAAAATAAATCATAAACTAAATTAAAATTAAATATTTTCACTAATAAAATATATCATATACTTCCATGAAAATATTAATTAAAATTTAATTTACATAACATTTAATTTCAATAAAATCATATTTTTAGCATTCCACTAACAACACTAATTTCAACTAATTAAATTACAACATAAAACAATAAAATATCTATAAAAAAAACATATAAAAATCTAGAAAATTACAATAAGACTAATAAATGCAAAATTACTTAGAAACTTAATAAATCAATTAAAAACTCAAAAATTAAGCAATAATTAGCACATAAAAAGTGGTAAAATAACTCTATTTTGTAGAGTTATCACTTCCTCAGAATCGGAACCTCCTCCCTCCTGCTTACAGACTAGGCGATCTGTGACCTTTTTTAATGCGGCCAGTTGTTCCATGAACTGTGTGGCCATACCATCGTTCAGGGGGACCCTCTCATTCCTCCTTTCGTTGAGGTTGTTTCTCAGATCTCCCCTCGGGGGCAGATCCTTTTTTGCGGGCCCACTCCTTTCGAACGTTCAGCCCGTCGCGCAGGTCTACTCGGGACGTGCCGTCCCCTGAACTAAAGGCGTCTGGCTTGTCAGCCTGCTGGCGTCCTCGGTGATTTTTATTCACAGAGGCGCTGGGGTGGAAATGTTGTTCCCATTCAGTCTGTCTAGGGACAGCTCGGGGCCTGGTACCCTGAAGGCGCATCCCTTGCGAATTGATTGGGTGATCCTGTCCTGGGACGAGACGCACCTTCTCTCTCCTAGGGAGCGGCCCTGGGCTGGCCCCTATTTTCTGAATGGGAGGAGTTTTCCTCCGAGGGTTTGCTTTTCCCTCGGGGTCGATCGCTTTGGCCTTCCCTTTTTCTTGAGCCGGGTTAGGTGGGCCGTGTTCATGATCTTGTCCCGGAGGAGGGATCGGCCTCGCATTTTCGGGCGCGTTGGCCCTAACTTGTGGGGCAGACGGTCATGTTCCTGGAGGTGGAACAACTGGAGGGTTGGCCGCCAACCCTTGGGCAGCAATGAAAGCTTGCAGGGCCAGGAGGGATTCTTGCATCTGGTGAGTGGCTTCTTTCTGTTCAGCTATCCTGGCCTCTTGGTCCAGGACTTGTTGCCTTAGTTTTGTCACCTCTGGGTCCTCCTGGTCGAGGTCTACTTCTTCTGGGATCGCCGGATCCTCAACTTCATTATTGTGGTATTCCCCTTCATTTCCCTCCTCTTCCTCGTAGTAATCTTCCTCATAATCTGCCCCATCTTCATAGTTCTGTGATTTGTCAGGCTGGGGCATTTGATAAGGTATATCCTCAGGTTGATTTTGAGGGAGAGGCTGCTTGGGCAGGGGCTCTCCATTTCCTTGTTCTTGGTGAGTAAGGACGAACGTGGTATGTCTTGTGTTCACCATTTTTATAGATATCCGATATCTTTTTTCAAAACGCTTTCCTCGGGTCTCAATGAAAGCACCAAAATGTTTACCGAGCTTTTCGGAAACTAGAATTATAAGAGATAAAAGAGCTTCCGCGTAGAATGTAGATTATCACACAAAGAATTTTACGTGGTTGGGGCGTTAAAGAGTCTTAGTCCACGAGTCGATTGTATTAGAGCTTTTAGGGGCTTAAGTAATAAGATCTCTCTGAATTTGAGCAGAATCTCTCCTTTCCAGAGAAGAATCGGATCCCCCTCCCAGTGCACAACTGTTCATATTTATAGGCAGTTGAGTGCGTTGGGTTTGGGCCGGACTAACCCGGGCCCAACAAAGTTATAAACACTATTTGCTCACTGATGGATGCTTAATACAAAGGATTTTAATAAATAAAATGAACTAATCTGGGCCCATTGAGCCGGCCTAAGTGTAATCACACTATAAGACTGACAACAGTACGCAGCTTCAGTCTGGTTCGCGTGGGCTTCGAAGGAGATCCGGGGGACAGGATCTGTCAGAGTAGTGGCAGTACAATTCTGAACTAACGGCGTACATTCCATATGTAACCTCTTCTGCAGGTTAGTTATGGGGACAAAACTCCATGTTTGTCGGGGTGATGTCAGTATCGGGGACAACTTATCATGCTCAACCTGGTCGCCTGATCCGGGTCCATTTACTAGCATCCCTCTTCATTTACCAGGATCCGGGTTCATCCATTGTCGTCCCAGTCTATTTTTAGACCTGGAGGAAACGATATCTTCATCACATCTCGGGCGACACTGGACAAAGGGTTAGGGAACATGCAACATGCCAACTTCATGGTCCCGGCTTCTATTTTGGGACACCATTTGGGCTTTACTGATATTTGGGCCGCCACAGCTCACTCCTTGCTCATCTATGGTGCTTGATCTGGGCCTTGAGTCCCTTCAGGGTGGCCCATGGACTCAATATGCGGAGCCATGAATGTTGGGATGAAAGCAGGGGATAACACAAGTCGTTTACAATAAAAATAAAGAAAACCTTAATAGCTACCCCAACTAAAAGTCCAATAAACTATCAACTATCGAGCATCAAAAGAGTGTGGGGTAGACTAGATTTCCAAACCAAATTAGCATGTGACAGATTTAACCCACTAATGGCAAGTAGTCAAAAGTCTTCCAATACAAATTGGGAAAAAACAAACTCATTATTTAAACAAGAAATAAGGGCTACATAGTAACGACCAATTATGCTTATGAAATTCGACTCAAAAGAATAGAAATCCATGAGGCATAGGGTCAATAAGGGTAGAGATCGATGAGTCCCTCGAATCAGAAAGCAAAAGGAAACAAGATTGAGATCCCTGCAACCGCAAACTGAGCGACTTGATGAGTCACCGAGCACCCAAAAGAATCCAAAGCTATCCTCCCTCACCATACAAGATAAATCCCTCACTAACCTACTAGGCCTGTGCAAAAATTTGTACAACCCGCCCAACCCGAATAATCCGCCCAAACCAACCCGAAAAAACCGCCAAAAAACACAACCCGAATAAACCGACCAAAATTTAAACCGCCCAATTGTTACATTGGGCGGGTAGAAAATATAACTCAACCCGCCCAATATAACCCAACCCGCCCAATTAAGTATTTATTATCAATTTGTTATTTTTAATATATTCAAATAAATATATAAATTAATTAAGTTTTGTTTTAATTTTTTTAATATAATTTAAAATATTGTTTTAAGCTTAAAAAGATAAAATTCACACTATTAGTACTAGTATTTAAAAGAAAAAAAATGTAAAAAAAAAAAAAATACCACTTTTGTTTGGGCGGGTTGACCCGACCAACCCGCCCAAAAAAAAATACAATTTCGGTTTGGGCAGGTTAACCCGACCAACCCGCCCAAATTATTGGACGGATTAAAAAAAAAAATTTCTTAATTGGGCAAGTTACGGGTCACTTTTGCTAACCCGATTACGACATTGGACGGGTGAAAATGCCTTGTAACCCGACCAACCCGCCCAATGCTCAGCCCTATAACCTACCAAGGCAGTAGAAAAACTCGATATTTATTCTGAAAATGAAACAAATAACAATAAAACAAAAGAAAACTGAAAAATGAGAAGACACACAGATAGAACCCCCAAAGCAGTCTGAACCCAACCCATCCCTGAAATCATATGCTCTTCCAGCGCCAACCACCACCGGCGCACCACCGTCCTGAACAATGCGGACCCAACCACACACCCACTGGCACTAGCGGTGCAGACCAGCCGCAGCTGCAACCGAGTCGAGTCGGGGAGAGGGCCACCCACGAGCAACGAGCCACAACGACGAGCCACGAGCCACGGAGATGAGTTGAGAGCACCTGCCGAACAAGAAGAACGAAATAGGGGAAAGGAGGGCGACGCCGACCTTGAGAGGGACTGGGGTTCTCCAAACAACGCCTTCCGACCAGAGCCACACCCAGCCCCAAGAAAGGGACGGCGAGCCCTAGTCGGAGGCTATAGAAATGGTGGTGGCGACTTAGAGTTTAAAGGAGATGGAGAGATATGGACTTTTAGGTTTTTTTTCATGGAGAGAAATTTTTTTCTTATCGTAATGTATATTATTTCACTTATTAATCACTTTACACTAAAACTCACACTTCCAAATTATAAAGGCTATTATTGAATAAACTTATTCTCACTCATTATTAATTTAAAAAAGATATCTTATCCTACATAAATCCTTATTATAAATACCCAATAAACTTATAGCATTCAAATAAATATATATTCATCAAACAAAAAATACTCATTCAAGGCTGTTTTTAAAATAGTATATTCCTAAAAATCAAGCTACATACAAATTTACTAAGTATGATAATAATAATAATAATAATAAATTTAATTTCTAACTAAAAAGCAAATTTAATTTGAAATTGATAATTCACCTTGATTCCAAAGTTTAAGAGTCCTACTTGTACTACTGATTATCGTCCTATTAGTCTATGTAGCGTATTGTACAAGATCATTGCAAAAATGTTAACTAACAGGATGAGAGAGGTTCTTGGTCTTATTGTCTCTGAGGAACAAAATGCATTCACTCCAGGAAGACTGTTAACTGATAATGCTATGACGGGTTTTGAGTGTCTGAATGCCATTAAGCGACATAAAGTAGGAATAAAATTATTGTGCTTTTAAGGTAGATATGGCAAAGGCTAGAGTGGACTGTGGTTTTTTATGTGGTGTCATGGAGAAATTGGGGTTTGATGATGCCTAGACGGGGATGATTCGAAAATGTATATCTTCTGTGAAGTATTCAATCAATGTTGATGGGAATATCACTAGGGATATTACACTGTCACGTGGACTCAAATAAGGGGATCACCTTTCCCCTTTTTTATTTTTGCTCTGTGTGGAGGGACTCTCTTCATTGATCAAGCATGAGATAAGTAATGGGAGGTTAGAAGGGTTACCTTGTGGTAGGTGTGGCCCTGTCTTCTCCCACCTATTTTTTGCAAATGATAGCTTCTTCTTTTTGGAAGCTAGTATGGAAAAATGTGCTCGTTTCAAAGAAATCTTATCCTAGTATGAGATTGCGTCAGGACAACTGCTTAACTTGAATAAATCTGTAGTGTGTTTTTCTCCTCAATTCAGGCCTTCAGATTACACAAGTCTAGCTAATGAGCTTGGGGTCCCGTTGGTCCCTTCCCTTGAGAAGTATTTAGGATTTCCTTGTTTTACTGGTAGAAGCAAGAGTAGTTTATTTCAATCTATTAAAGACAAAGTTTGGAATAAGCTCTTTGGGTAGAAAGCAAAAAAAATTCAGCAGGAGGAAGATAAGTGTTACTAAAATCAGTTATTTAGGCAATCCTGACATATGCCATGAATTTATTTAAGCTCTGCCTCCCTAATTAACGAGCTTCATAGACTATGCAAGGTTTTGGTGGGGTGGTGATGATAAGACAAGGAAAATGCATTGGTGCAAGTGGGAGCGACTGTGTTGGCACAAGTCAGATGGGGGCTTGGCTTTAGGAACCTCTTTCTATTTAACCAAGCTCTTCTAGCTAAGCAAGTGACTCGTATCTATAATCATCCCAACTCTCTTGTAGCCAAAGTGATGAAGGGGTTCTATTTTCCAAACTCGTCTATACTACAAGCTAAAGCCACTCAGCATGCCTCTTACTTGTGGTGTAGTGTGCTATGGGGGTGTTAGCTTTTCTTATCAAGAGCTAGGTGGGTTGTTAATAATGAAGAGTCAATAAATATTGTAAATGAATACTTGATTCCAGAGAAAGATGTGGGGCGTACGACTACCTGTCAAGGAACAAATGGGATGGTTAGCACTTCGAAGATGGTTAGTGCTTTGAAGAGGGATTCGGGGGAGTGGAATTGGGAGCTTACTAGTCAATATTTTGACCTTGATGAAGCTTGGCAGATTATGTCTATCCCTATTCCTGTGAATATAGGGGCCGATCATCTCATATGGAACTATAATGAGAATGGCATGTACTCCTTAAAGAGTGGTTATTGGTGTGCTATGTGCAACATGGGCTATGGCCAAGCTACATCTTCTAATGGACAATCTCACTGGTGAAAATATCTATGGTCTCTTTATATCCCTCCAAAAGTTAAGAATTTTGCCTGGAAAGTTTCTCTCCATTTTTTGCTCACCAATGTGATCTAGGCAAGCATGGAGTTCCTATTGATCTCAACTGTTCTACATGTAACAGAGGCCCTGAAACAGCATGCATGCTTTGTGGGGTTACTCATCTTTAAAAAACATTCGAGATAATTGGCCCACTCAAGAAATTGGGAACCTGAGACTCTGTCATGATTTTTATGAGCACTTGTTGGACTGTATGGTTGCCCTCACTAACAAAGAGATGGAGAAATGCCTCACTCTGTGCTGGCGGATCTGGTACGGTAGAAACAAACTCATCCATGACCACCTCTGGCTCAAAGATGATCACGTGTCCTATTGGTTTTTGGATTTTCTCTCTAAATACCAAGAAGCTCAATGCTTACTACCTATTGGCGCTAATGGTGGGCTGGGTGAAGTGGGGGAAGTAGTTGATGAGGGTGGTGACACCACAGTGAGGAATGAAGAGGGGGTAGTAATGTTGTTTGTGGATGCATGGATGAAGAGTGAGCAGTTGAAGATTGGTCTGGGGGCAGTTCCGAAAGACAACAATGGCAAAGTTATTGGATCCGTGACATCCCCTATTGTCTCAACCATGGAACCTCACCTAGCAAAAGCAACAACGATTGTCCAAGGCTTACTTCTCTGCCTCCGTCTAGGATTAGACCAAGGTTCATACTAAGACAGATTGTCTCAGAGTCTGCAGAGCAATATACAATAAGGCTGAGGATGGTTCTAAGTTGGAGTGGTTATACATGATGTGCTCCAACTAAGTAACAAATTCACTTTTTTTGCAATTGATCATTGTAAGCGTGAGCATGATAACATTGCCCATTCTCTAGCTCATTTAGCCCTTTTCATGGCAGATGCTAAGATTTGGTGGCTTGGTTTACTTGTGTGCCTAAGGAATTTCACTCAAAAAAAAATTTGAAATTGATAATTAAAAAAGAAAATTGAACCGCTAGTGGTTTCAATTTGAACATAGTAAAATAGATTATTATTATGTTACCAAAATTATTATATTACTTTATAAAATATTTTCTTTTGTAAAATAGTCAGTCTGCAAATTCTAGATAGTGTGTTAAGAGATTTTGACAAGATGTCTAGAATTCTCTATGGAGTGTCAAGAATTTTCGAAAATGTATCTACGGGTATCGAGAAGCGTGGAAAGCCATTTTGCAAAAATTTATCTAAACAAGGATTATGCCTTAGAGCATATCCAATGGAAACAACTATGAAAATTGCCTCTCAAAATTATATATTAATTTTTATTAAAAGTAGCCAATCAAAATTTTTTTAACGTTGCCAAAGCAGTGGCAACTTTGCTTGGCAATCTTTATTAAAAAACTACTAAAAGTCTACATAGGGACCCATATGTCAGTAAGTTACATATAAGGCAACTCCCAATGGAGATGCTCTTATGACTATAAAAAAGGAAGACTATTTTGCTAAACAACCCTATCATTAATTCATTAAAATTTTCAAGAACAGAAAACTCAGCACGTGTCTAAGCTCTAAGCCAGCAAACTTTCTTGGTCTTCAAATGCTTTTCACATAAGAAAATCAAAATTTCTTTGTACCAAAGATATATAACTGAAAACCTGAGCAGAAGAATTTCTTTTTATTAGAACTTCAAAATTTGAAACTTTACAAGGCTATGCAAAATGGTAAAAAAAAAACTGTACTTCAAACAAAGAGGAACAAACACAGGACAACAAACAATGAATGGGGTTTGCAAATCAACGATTAGTCTATCTAAACATTAATAAGAGATGGTCTATGGTTTCTGCTAATAGGGAGATGAACATAAACCTCATGAACGTCCTGTTTACACACTTCTCCTCTGTCTCTATCTACGGCATAGCAGATGTAGACGGTTTCGATCACATTATCCAGTACATGAACAAAGAAACCCAACACCAAGATTAGCAGCAGCCAGGCCAGTGCAGCCACAAGGTACGAGTCACCCCCTAGATCGCTTACACCCTTCAAGATAGCCCAAGTCTGCTTATGCACACCATAATCCAGGAAATATTAACAGAGTAAATTGGAGAAGAAAGGAAAAGACAGTTCATAAAATAAACACGAATGAAGCTATGAAATCTTGGTTGCATTTCACTTGTTAGATCACTAGTATACAGAAGCCTCTTTCAAAAGCTAGTACCACAGATTAACAGTCCTGTTCCTAATTCTGATTTGTTAGCAACTTTAGATAGTTCACCTCCAATGTTATCAATCAAACCCAATAAGATAACTTGGATGACAACAACAACAACAACCAAAAAAAAAAAATCAGACCATATGATACAAAAAAGCGAACATTATGACATATTTTGGTTGCATATGACTGTTGGTCAAATCAATAGATCGATAGCATAAAATTTAAAAGTACCTGAGACTGTGGAACATGACAAGTTAAAGCAATGTTTTATGTTAAAATTGTACTGATTAGACTTTAATAAAAGAGAAATATTGTTTGCTACTTTATTTATTTTATTACAAATATAAACATATTGCCCAGACAATAATTCTCAACCAACTATAACCCAATTTCTACACTCTACTTTGTAGTTAATATTCATTCACCATGAGCCTCTATCTATCTCCACCCTCTTGATCCTATTTCTAAATTCTCTCTACAAGAATGCCAAACATGGGAAAAGTGACAATAAATGAAATGGTTATCACTATCCTAGTGAAAGGGATAAGAACACTAACAGACAAGGATGCATTACGAGTGAAACTTTATGATTTACTCGTTATACTGAAGAATTTTCATCTTAACAAGCAATTAAAGATAGGAAATTAAGAGGGAATAGAATACGCACCGCAATTGCATATATTGCTGAGAGTACGAAGACAATTCCAACTAGTAAGCGAGAGGAGATAGTTTCCACAAAAACAGCAGAAAGAAGATTACGTCTAAGAAGCTCGTATGTCATCCTTGCAGATGAGCAATAAGCTTCTCCAGTTATTGCAGCGAAGTTGATTGTGAACTTGTTAAGAAAATCAACAGCAGAGAGTAACGCATTAACGCAGCAACGTAATATAAGGTTCACAAACCCAGGAATGTCTTCTTGTCTAGCACTGTCAACAACAGCTCGTACCACTCGAACAACAACTATAAGTAAGCCCGATAGACAGATAGTGCCAGAGGAGGGGCCAAATGCATTTCTGCAATATGTTTTATAAACATGAGAAATTAAAACCACTGTTCACATTTCTGCAAATGCAAAGCCTTCATTACAGTATGGTTTATCGGTATGCAAAAAAGTACCAATTCATTAAGACCCCAGATCCCAATTAATTTAATTCTGTAACTCAGATTTAGACATTTTACTGAACGCTAAATATGAGAAACTAAAACCACTGTTCACATTTCTACAAATGCAAAGCCTTCATCACAACATGATTTGAATTGAAGGTATGCAAAAAATGTACTAAAGTAATATTAATCATTAATATCCCATTTAATTCAATCCTGTCATTCAGATTTAGACATCTCAGTTCTCCCAACTATTATCACATGTCATGTCAACTTTCACACCCGTGCTCTATATAATTGCAGCTATATATGGACATGGCAGAAAATTACGAACGCATATAAACAAAGAGTTTAACGGAGTAATTCACCTCAAAGAGCTTCTAATAGTACGTTTGAGAGTTGACTCCTCCTTACTGAAGTACCACTGTGCAATAGTCCCACTGATCACAAACACCTGAGCTTCTGCCAATGCAGCCAAAGACCACAACATTGTTAGAATTGCCAAAGCATAGTAAGCAGGTACCCAACCATCTTGCTTCCACACACAAGTATATTCTCCATTCACTTCCCTCGGCGCAATTTTTCCATTCAGCCTTGCAAAAACCAAGAAAACAACAATTGGCGCATAGTAAATCACCAGTCCTAATGTCATACAAGGCAGGACCCCAAACAAAGCTAAATTCCTCGAAAGAGCATCGGAGGCCACCCCAATTATGCTCACAGTTAACTCTATTCTATTCCAATTAGCCACAAAGATCCACACAATGATCCCAACGATCAAAAACACAAATCCCAAAACCAGGATCCTGTAAACTAACGGAAAGGAGTCGCTGCAAGACGAGCTAAGAGTGCAGACCACGAACCAATAAACGTTGAAGAAAATGGGTATCACAATGAAGAAGGGAAGAGTGGCGTACACAAGGTGTTTGGTGTAATATTTGAGTAAAAGGAGCAAAGCCAAGCAAATGGGTACACTCAAAATCAGCGTAATTACAAGGGTCCATATCAAATCTTTCAAAACATGCGAAGAAGAATAGGTAGAAACGAAGAAAACCCAATTCTCAGAATTAGAAAAAGAAACAGAGTCCTTCACACAAGACGTGGAATTGGAGTCGTAACTGAAGGAGGAGAGGTTAGAGTAGTTGGTATTTCGATGAAAGATTGAGAAGATACCGAAACCGAAGGTGCAGAGAACGAAGAAGAGGAAAATTATGAGGAAAGGAAGGTCCTTGAAGGGTCTGGGATCGTAGTTGTATGAGATCTGAAGGTACTGGGAGGAGTCAGATTCAGGTGAGTTGCCGAGAGGTGGCGGCAACTGGGGAGGTGGGTCTTCGGGCGGAGGTGAAGAAGGGTAAGCTGGTTTGGAAAGGAGGGGTTGAGACGGCGAAGACGTGTCGTAGAAGGATATGGGTTTGTCGTTTTCTTCAGAGCTTGCCATTGAGCTCAGAGAAAGAGCTTGTTTAGGCGTTACAGGAGGAGGAAGGTTGAGATGATAAACAGTTCGTTGACTGTTAGTAGTAGTAGATAGATACTAAACTATACATACTATGACGATGACGATGACGATGATGATGATGATAATGAACACTATTTTTAGTATTTTATTTTATTTATTTTTCAATTAGTATTTTATTTCAATTTGTATATAACACCATAATTTGTTGGGTATTTAGTGTATTGGTCCTTAAATTAAAACATTTTTCCTTGAATCCGCTTACGTTAAATTTTTTAACAATTAAACCCTTAAATTTCTAATTTTCTAGCTATTTTACTATTTTATATTCCTAAATGTTAGTTAAATACTATATATCGATTTTGTTTTCTTTATTTTATTTTAAATTGTTTTATTTTTTGAATTAATTTAAATAAAGATAATTTATCTATAGGAATAATATTGGACCAACATAATTTTATTATTACGAGAAAAGTTATAACTTAATAAAATTATATGTATAACATGTTGAAAATATATACGTTAAAATATATATTTAAATTAAATAATAATTGATAACATATATTAAATTTAATGCATAAACATTAACAAACAAAAATAACATGTATAGTTACAATGTATATATTTATATAATGTTGAAAATATACAAAGTTATTTTAGAAGTCTAAATTCATCATCAATTTATCATGAATTTTTAATATATATATATATATAAGATAGCATATATATAAATATATTTAATAATAAGACAATTATAACTATGTGGAGATATATTTTCTAAATTTAAGATCAAAATATATTATAAAATATTACAATGTGGAGTGTATTCTTATTTATAACAAGTCCTAATTTTGGATTAAATTTTTTTGTAAGTATATGATAGTTATTTCAATATAGAGTAACATTTTATGGAGGTTTTATTGAAATTAATTAACATAATTTAAATTTGACTAAAATTAGATAAAATATTATTATTATTATTAGAGTTTATACTTTTTTGGACCCTGTGTTTTGTCCCATTACCTGTTTGGACCCTGTGTTTTGACAAATTACTTTTTGGACCGTATGTTTTATAAAATGATTAAAATAGAATCCTAAACTCAATTTTGATGAAGAAAAAATTAAATATAACAACACAGTTTTTAAGCAGAATGATTTTATTTTTGTTCAGAATTATTAGTTTGGTAAATTATTTGTGATTTTAGTTGAAAAAACATTGACCAAAATTGGGTTTAGGGTTCTATTTTAACCATTTTACAAAACACAGGGTCCAAAAAATAATTTGTCAAAACACAGGGTCCAAACAAGTAATAGAAAAAAATACAGGGTCCAAAAAAGTATAAACATTTATTATTATCACTTTTGTTATGACATTTTTAAAAATATACTGCTAAATATGTTAACACGGAGAGAGAAATGAACAAAAATATGTATTGTTATTAGAAAATATTGTATTAGAAAGTGACAAAGAAATGGGTATATATACCTGAAAGATAGCCAAAGACCTAAAACAAGAAAAGAGTCTAACTAATAACAAGAAGTTGACTGAGTCATCAAAATAGAAAATAATTATAACAGTAAAGAAGTAAATAAAAAGGCCTAAGAGACAAGAAATAAATCTAATACTCCCTCCTCAAGATGTACTATGTATATCATGCACAGTCATCTTGGAGAAGTGAGATTGTAAAGAAGTTGAAGGGAGAGGCTTTATGAATGCATCAGCTAATTGTAGGCTGCTACTAACTGGAATAAGTCTGATCGTGGCAGCTTTGATTTTATCTCTGAGGAAATGACAATCCAATTCGATGTGCTTCGTTCTTTCATGAAATGTGGGGTTGTTAGCTATATGTATAGCTGGTTTGTTATCACAGTAAATGAAAGCAGGAATAGTGGAGTGAAGATGCAAGTCTTTGAGAAGATATTGAAGCCATGTGATCTCGCTGGCTGTTGCGGCAAGAGCCCTATATTCTGCTTCAGCGGAGCTGCGAGAAATGGTTGGTTGTTTCTTGGTACGCCAAGAAACTAAACAATCTCCAAGGAAGATGCAAAAACCAGTTGTGGAACGTCTAGTGGTAGGACATGAAGCCCAATCAGAATCTGAGAAGGCTTTCAAGTGAAGAGAGGATCGAGAAGGATACAAAATGCCTTGACCTGGTTTACCTTTCAAGTATCTCAATAAATGATGAACAGCTTGAAGGTGAAGGGTGCGAGGAGAAGCCATGAATTGACTTAGACAATGCACGACAAATGTAATATTAGGTCTAGAAAGAGTTAAGTAGAGTAGTCTGCCCACCAGTCTTCTATATTGAGAGGGATCCGAGAGAGGTGCTCCTTCTGTTAAAGTTAGCTTTAAACGGGGGTCCATAGGTGTGGCAGAAGGTTTGGAGCCAAGGTAACTGTTGAGTCTAGTTTTTGTTATGTTTTGGTGATGTTTTTAGTAGTCTTTTATTTCGTTTTTCTTGCATTTAGTACGGGTTTATGCTTTGTTTGTGTGTTTTTGTGAATATCAGGAAAAATTGAGCATGTGGAAGAAAATGCCAAAGAAAGGGAAGAAATAATCAAGTTTTTCATCATATTTTGATAAAGAATGGTTCTCAACACAATTTGGAAGTGTTGGTGAAATTTTGGGATGAAAACTTGAAGAATTGAAAAATTCCTTAAGAGCCACGGCATGAGCAAAGTGGAGCCGCGGCTAGGGGGAGAAACAGAAGCATTATTTTTGAGGACATCTACGGGCCGCGGCATGGCTATAGAGAGCCGCGGCATAGATGGGCGTTTTTGCCCAGAATTCGTGATGCGGGCCGCGGCATGTCTTTAGAGGGTCGCGGCATGGAAAGGGCTTTTTGCCCAGGAATTTGGATACGGGCCGCGGCATAGTGTATGTAGAGCCGCGGCCCGCCTCTTTAAAATTGGAAACCTTAGGTTTTAACTTGGCAAGAAAGAAGAAAGAAGGGGTACAGACGAAAGGGAAGAGGACTGGTTTTGAAGGCTCAAGCTTAGAGTATTTTTACATGTTTTTCTTCTTCTTGATGTTATCTTTAATTTCTGTTGTGATTAGCATTATAGTTATGAACTAATTTTCTGTTTAGGATGTTTAATTGAATCACTTGAATTCCTGTTATGAACTAATGCAATTTTAATATTCTTCTTCTTCAATCTTCTTCAATTCCATATAATCTGTTCTTTTAAATTGATTATTGATTGGCCATCTTTAGTCATTTACATATGTTTTTAAGTCAAAATCTGATAAGTGAGATTTAATTATGATGTGGTTATATTGGACATAATTCTAATTTAGAACGAAAGTATCTGAATTAATTGTGTAACTGTTATTAAGTTGATTGAGATTAATGCTACCTGCATGGTTCAATTTACCATAGAAATATAGGAAATTGTCATCTAGGTTGAGTTTATAATTCATAGTATGATTATAGGCTGCTTTATCAACTTGTTAATTGAATTAGGTCAAAAGAAGAAGAATTCACACTTTGCATTAGGGAATAATAGGGAGGATAGTTGATGAGATTGAATATCCTGATTGTTTCTCAGTGATTAAATTAAAAGTTTTTCCATTAGTTATTATTTTATTTAATTTTCAATTATTGTTTCTGCAATTTGTAGTTTCTTTTGTTGTATTTATAAAAATCAAGAATTTCAATTCATCAAATAGAACAAGAAATTAATTGACTGGTAATTGGTAAATCAGTCCTTGAGGACGATACTTGGTTTTACCATTTTATTACGAGTTTGCGACTGTGTGCACTTGCATAGCTATAAATCTCGCAACAGTAACCTGAATCTTGAAGGATTTGAAGAGTGTATTGCCTTTGTGAGAGAAAAAGGCCTTCGTTGGAACGAGCTATTTCAAATCCTAAGAAATACTTGAGCTGACCGAGAGCCTTAAGCTTGAATTGACAATGTAAAGTATGTTGGAGCTGGTGTAGGTGGCTGAGTGTAGGGCCAGTAATGACTATGTCATCAACATAGACCAAAAAGGCTATGAAAGAATCAGCGGATCCACGTGTGAATAGTGTATAATCTGCTTGAGATTGCGTGAATCCATCCTGTAGAAGAGCTTCTGATAGCTTCTTATACCATTCCCGAGAAGACTGATGAAGACCATAAATAGATTTGTGTAACTTGCACACCATAGTAGAACCTGTAGAAGTAAGTTTAGAATCAGTTAGACCCTTAGGTAAAGACATATAAACTTCTTCATGAAGATCACCGTTTAGAAATGCATTATTAATATCTATTTGCAAAGTATGCCAACTTTTTATTGCTGAAATAGCAAGAAGTAATTTAAGAGTAACCATTTTGGCAACAGGAGAGAAAGTATCAAAAAAATCTAATCCCTCCTGTTGAGCATAACCTTGAGCTACTAAACGGGCTTTGTACCGTTCAATAGAAACATCACTATTGTACTTAATTTTATATACCCAACGACAAACAATAGGCTTTTTATGTGGGGGGTAATGGGACAATAGACCAGGTGTGGTTTTCTTGAAGGGCAGTGAGTTCGGAGTTCATAGCTGCTATCCAAGATGGAACTTGAGCAGCCTGTTTGTATGTAGTAGGCTCAACATGTTGAGAAACTGCACAAAGAAAAGCCTTGTGAGAAACAGATAAGTTGGAATATGAGATGTAATTATTAATAGGATAAGGGGTGGAAGAAAGATCTTGAGTTAAAGAGTGACACTCAAAGTCTCTCAAGTATGCAGGCTGTTTGGAAGGACGGGTGGATCGCCATAGTTGAGGTTGTGTGCGGTTGGTTGGATTAACCATAGAGAGAGCAAAAGGAGAACTGATTTCAGAAGCAAAATGCTTGTCATCGGAATCAGAGGAAGGAGAATTATCAGACCCATCTGTAAAATCAGCTATATAATCTTCAACATGTGTGTTAGTAACTGCAGAAGAGGGTAAAACAAAGCTAGCAAAAGGATCAAATTTGTTGTTGGCAGAATTTAACTTTTGAAATGGGAAAATATGTTCATGAAAAACAACATTTCTAGAAATAAAGAATTGTTTGGTGGTAACATCATACAATCTATATCCTTTTATCCCATTTTGATATCCTAGAAAAACACATGGTCGAGCTCTAGGTTCAAATTTGGTCATGTGTGATGTCAAAGTAGAAGCAAATGCCAAACACCCAAATGTTCGAAAATGGGTATAATCAGGAGAAGTATCATACAAAATAATAAGAGGAGATTTATTCTTTAAATTGGGGGTAGGATTTCTGTTAATAATATAAACGGCAGTAAGAATACAATCGGTCCAAAAATATATAGGAGTATTAGCTTGAAAATAAAGAGCTCTAGCAACATTCAAAAGATGTTGATGCTTCCTCTCGGCAATAACATTTTGCTGAGGAGTTTCAATGCAAGTAAATTGGTGTAGGATACCTCTTTGAGAGAAAAATTCTTTGAAAACCAGTTCTGGAGCATTATCAGAACAAAAGCATTTAATAGTGATGTTGAATTAAGTGGAAATCATGTGAACAAATTCAAGAACTATAAAGGAAACATCTGATTTTTGTTTTAACAAATAAATCCATGTAAACCGAGAATGATCATCAACAAGAGTTAAAAATATCGATGATTAGAATGGGAAGGGGTATGATGAGGACCCCAAATATCACAGTGAATAAGATCAAAGTTATGAGTAGCAAAATAATTTTTATTAGGAAATGGTAATTTCTTTTGTTTAGCTAAAGGACAAACAAAACAAGGAGAATGTTTATGTAATTGAGAAACATCACAATGTATGTCTTTAATTAATAGATCTAGACATTTATTAGAGAGATGTCCTATCCTAGAATGCCAAGTCTCAGCAGAAACAGAGAAAACAGGGACCGTAGTGATAGTGTTGTCAAGAATGTACAATCCATTTCTATGCTTGCCGATTCCAATCATCCTCTTGGTGATTGGATCCTGCAATTGAAATGAATTTGAATTAAAATACAGGGAAAGTGGGCTATTTCTAAGTAAAAAACTTATTGAAATTATGTTGTATTTGAAAGAGGGAACATATAAAACTTCTGTAAGTGTAAGATTGGCATTGATAGGAATAGTGCCACATTGATAAACTATTATTTTGGTGAGATTAGGCAAAATGAGTGTGGTAGGAACAGTAGGACTCAGAGTTTGAAACAAAGAAATGTTAGAGCATATATGTCTTGTAGCACCGGAGTCTAATATCCATGAATCTAATAAAGGGGAAGAAGTATGTGTAGAGAAAATAATACCTGAATTGTTGGTAGAAGAAGAAGGGTCCAAAGATGTCATACCAGGAGAATTAGCAGCAAGGAGATTAAGTAATTGCTGATATTGAGTTGGATTGAGTTGAGGGAGAAAGGTGTTGTGTTCTTGGACAGAAGAAGGAGTGTCCTCAGAGGTCTGAAATTGATTCGCTAAAGCTTCTTTTTGCTGTTTGGGCTTGTTATATCCAGGAGGATAACCATGAAGTTTGTAGCACTTCTCAATGGTGTGACCAAGAACATTACAGTGGGTGCAAAAAGGACGATTTTTGCGTAGGGGAAATGATCTTGAAGCATGAGAATCAAATCTCTGGTTAGAAGATTTGTCACCTGTGAAAGCAAAAGCCATGGAAGGGGACTGGACTGAAGCATTTGGTGGAGTAGTACCACGTCGATTTTCTTCCTGGGACACGAAGTGAAAAACACGACTCAAATCTGGGAGAGGATCCATAAGGAGTATGTTACTTCAGACCTGTGAATAGGAATCTGTAAGGCCCATGAGGAATGACATAATGTATTCCATATGATGATGTTCTTGGAGTTTCTTAACACCTCCGCAGGAACAATTGTTGCAGGTGCATGAAGGTCTGTAGGTTGTTAATTCTTCCCAAATGGTTTTCAGTCTAGTATAATAAATACTGACCGATTGAACATCTTGCTTGAGGTTCATCAATTCTTTGTGAAGATTGAAAATATGAGGCCCATTACTGCGTTGAAAATGAACCCGGAGATCACGCCAAATTTCGGTAGCCGACTCGTCATAGAGGATGCTAGCGAAAATTTCTTTGGAGACAGAATTAAGAATCCATGAAATTACTATGTTGTTATTACGAAACCAAGCATTATAGAGAGCAGTATTAGAGATAGAGGGCTGGGGAATAGACCCATCAAGAAAACCAATTTTATTATTGACCGAAGTGGATAGGCGCATGGCTCTGCTCCAAGAGGGGTAATTGTCCTGACCTGTGAGTAATTGAGACACCAGTATATTTCCAGGGTTATCGGCATGGTGCAAATAGTATGGATTGGAAGGATCCTCAAGCGGTGTTCGTGAAGGAGTGGCAAAAGTAGGCTAAGTAGTCATTTCGGTCTCATGAGATGCTTCAGAGGCAGAGGAAACATTATCGCCAGAACTTGGAGCGTTGGACATGGTTGATGAACAGAAGAATACATTGTGGAAGAAGGAGAACCAGAGTACAAGCGGATGAAATCAAGAACAAAACTGAAAAGAAATTAGAAAAAGAAACTAAAAATAGAAGAGATGAAAGTGAAAACACCAGTCGCCGGAAGAAAGATGCACGATGTTGCTGGGGAAGATCGAGAATAGAAAATCACAGGGAAAGCTTCCTTTCCCGCTCTGGTACCATAACATGGAGAGAGAAATGAACAAAAATATGTATTGATATTAGAAAATATTGTATTAGAAAGTGACAGAGAAATGGGTATATATACCCGAAAGATAGCCAAAGACCTAAAACAAGAAAAGAGTCTAACTAATAACAAGAAGTTGACTGAGTCAACAAAATAGAAAATAATTATTACAGTAAAGAAGTAAATAAAAATGCCTAAGAGCAACTCCAATGGTAGCTACCCCAATGGTGACTTAACATGTCCAAATCATCCCAAAATATAATTTTTTATTTTCTCTCTCATCCACATCACTTTTGGCAACTTTTTTCATAAAAATGCTCCAATGCTAAGCAACCCCAAAAGTTGTCAACTATGGCCCCATATATTATTATTTAATATGTTATTTTGTAATTATAAATATTGTCACACTAAATTTTTAAAATCCATATACTAATATAAATAAATATTACATCAAATTTAAATTAGACGAAATTTAAAGGAGCTTATAAAATGACATAATCATAATTAATCAATCTAACATAATTAAAAAATGCTAATTAAAATGATTTCCAAATTTTGACCATATGTGCTCTACCAAGTCCGCCTGAAGATTGCGATAAATGTTTCTATCACGAATTTCAGCATTTCGTTGAAGCATTGTTGGGAAGTCAGAAATAGGTCCATGCAATACTTCAACCATTAGGGTGTTGGCGGGGCCGTCGTCATAATTAAAATCAAACAAACTCTCATATGCATCTCTTTCATCCTCGACAATAATGTTGTGCAATATGATGCATGCATACATAATATCTTTGAGAACATCTCTTTGCCAAAAACGTGCTGGTCCTCGTACAATAGAAAAACGAGATTGAAGTACTCCGAATGCTCGCTCAACATCTTTGCGTACCGCTTCTTGGCATCGGGCAAATAATTTTCTTTTCTCTCCTTGAGGCAGTGGGATAGTTTTAACAAATGTACCCCACTCTGGATAGATACCATCTGCTAGATAATACCCCATTGTTGTATTGTGTGCCATTTATCGTAAACTCAACTCTCGGAGCTTACCCTTGTAAGATGTCAGTGAATATTGGGGATTGATTTAACACGTTGAGATCATTATTGGATCCTGGAACACCAAAAAATGCATGCCATATCCAAAGATCTTGTGACGCAACTGCTTCGAGCATGATTGTTGGTCTGCCGTGATCACCTCGCGTGAATTGACCTTTCCATGCAACTGGGCAATTTTTCCATTCCCAGTGCATACAATCAATGCTTCCCAACATGCCTGGAAAACCACGCACCTCCCCCATTTGAAGTAAGCGACAAATGTCCCTAGCATTGAGCCATCTTAAATATTCGGTCCCAAAAATATCATTCACTCCTCGAACTAAATTGACTAGACATTCAATAGCGGTAGTTTCACCAATTCGAACATACTCATCAACATAATCGGCAGGTGCTCCATATGCCAACATTCGCATAGCAGCGGTGCACTTCTATAATGGCGAAAGCCCCCTTCTACCGACTGCATCAAACCTCGTATGGAAATACTCTGGATGATTTTCTAGAGCTTGCACTATGCGTAGGAATACATGTCTACGCATTCTAAATCTTCTTCGAAATTGATATTTTCTATACACCGGTTCATCAGAAAAGTAGTCATCGAACAAACGTTAATGTCCTTCTACATGACCTCTATCAATGTGGGCTCTCTTTCTTCCTTGTCTTGTTGAGCTACCCCCATCCATGAGCGCTTTGAAATATTGATCATCATGATCGTCAGTACACTCTGCAATTATGATATCCTCTAGACTCATATTGTCGTATGGATTCGGAGAATTTGCCGAATCCATTGTTGAACTTAGAGTATATGATATTTGGGAATGAAAGATGAATGAAAGAGTAAAATGAAGGATTGAATGGAGATTTAAGTAAAAGGAATATTGAAATTTGGTATTTATAGACATGGTGGCCGTTAAAATGTAGCCGTTAAAATGTAACCGTTAAAATATAGTTGTTAAAATGTAGCTGTTGAAATGTAGCCGTTAAAATATAGCCGTTAAAATGTACCCGTTGAAATGTAGCTGTTAAAATGTAGTCGTTAAAATATAGCCGTTAAAATGTACCCGTTGAAATGTAGCTGTTAAAATGTAGCCGTTAAAATATAGCCGTTAAAATGTAGCCGTTAAAATATAGCTGTTGAAATGTAGCCGTTAAAATATAGCTAATATAGCTGTTAAAATGTAGCCGTTAAAATATAGCCATTAAAATGTAGTCGTTAAAATATAGCCGTTGAAATGTAGCTGTTAAAATATAGCCGTTGAAATGTAGCTGTTAAAATATAGTCGTTAACATAAAGGATAATTTATTTAAATAAAATAAAATACATAATAATGCAGTTGATAAAAATACATAGCAATTACAACTTCAGGATATTATTCTTAATATAAGTACACAAGTTTTCATGATCTTTCTTTTGTTCAGGATTCATATGCGACGTGTCCATGATGAGATAATCCATGTATTTTGTCATCCTATTATCTTCTGCCTCTTTCTCCTTTATCTAGGGCTGGCAATTTCGATACGACACGATGACACGACTCGAAAACGACACGAAATAAATGGGTTTGGGTGACACATTTAATTTTCGTGTCATAATCGTGTCGACACGTTTAACACGTTTATTAAACGTGTCATTTTCGGGTCAACCCGCTTAACCCGAAAATGACACGCTTAAGACACGTTTAAGATTATATAAACATTTTAATTTATTTATATTATGTTAATCGTGTCAATTTCGTGTCGTGTCAATTTCGTGTCGTGTCATTACACGTTTAATTGTGTATTAATCGTGTCAGTTTTAGATTTATGTCAAATGACAAATTTATTAAACGTGTTATCGTGTCGACATGTGTGACCCGCTAAGATAATCGTGTCGTGTATGGGTTTGGATTTCTGACACGAATAATAATCGTGTTGTGTACGGGTTTACTCTAATCCTGTCGTATCATAATCGTGTCGACACGATTATGACACGATAACACGAATTGCCACCCCTACCTTTATCGCCACCAATTTCTCCAATGCAGATGTTTTCCGTTCACTAATCTCTATAAATCTAGCATGTGTGTCTTTTTTTTCCTTCCCTTTTCTCTTTGCTGCCTTTTGGCCAGTAGGGCGCACTTCACGTACTTCATCATCACTGATGTCTGCATTGGAAGAAGAAGTAAATGCCCCTGTATCTGACACCTTTGTTCTCTTACCACCTTTTGGTTGGTACTAGAGCCGTAAATACGGGCCGGGCTTTCTAGCACGGCACGAAACCGGCACGAGCCCAGGAGGCACGAGCACGACACGACACGAAAAAATATGGGCTTGGGCCAGGCACGGCACGAAAAAATATGGGCTCGGGCCAGGCACGGCACGACACGACAAGCCCGAATGCACGACACGAAAGCACGACACGTAAGCACGAATATAAAAAGCTCGAAAGTACGGCACACAAAAAGCCCGAATTAAACTCAAATAAATAAAAATATTATTATTATATCATCATTTTTTTATAGTATGTAAAAATATCATATTTTGATGATTTTATCATAAAATTAAGCCCAATCCAAATTCCAATTGCAGCCCATTAAAAAGGCCCTAGGTTTCATCTAATCACTTCCTTCCCTCCTTCCCTCTTGGTTCGTTCAAACGTTCAGTCACTTACTCTTACACTCTCTCTCTCTCTCTCTTAGATGCACGGCGGCAGCAAAGCAGCAACAGCTCTTTCTCTCTCACTCTTCTCTTTGATGCACGGTAGCAGCAGGCACGGCAGGGCAGTTCTCTCACTCTCTCTTCTCTTTGATGCACGGTAGCAGCAGGCACGGCAGGGCAGTTCTCTCTCGCTCTTCTCTTTGATTCACGGCATGGCTGGGGCTGGGCAACTCTATCTCCCTCTCTTCTCTTAGACGCACGGAACGGAAGCAAGGTAAACACGTTGTCTCCCTCACTCATGAATATATATATGTAAAAAGTAAATATACATATATATATGTAAAAAGTAAAACAGGTAAAAAAAGTGGGCTCGAATTAGGCTGACTTGAGGCCCATTTTTAGGGCACGAAAAAAGCCCATTTTAAAAAATGGGCTGGCCCACTTTAGAAATATGGGCTAGCACGATTTGGGCCCAGTCCGGCCCGGCATGTGGCCCGTGTGGGCCGTGCTGGGCCTATATATTTATATGCGGGCTGGCCCGGCCCGACCCACTTTTTTCGGAGGCACGATAATGTGGGTCATGTCGGGCCGGGCTGGCCCACATTTACAGCTCTAGTTGGTACATTGTATTCCATTTCGGCTCATCCTTTAGCAATCTCCAACAGTCCACAAGCAGAAAATTTGAGTTGTTATTTCCAGATTTGTACAATTGATGTACATTCTCAAGAATTTGCCCATCAGACCAACCACTGTGATGTGTTTGTTGTACTCATTTATAACACCCATTGAAACGCGCCACCTTTTGATTCATCTTGTTCCAATGATCTTTGCATTGCCTTCCAGTTCTTGCTTGCTCGCCTTTTTGGTTGGAGTTGTAGTATTCTGCAATCCGAGCTCAGAAATGTGTAGAAGTTTGGTCATTCCCCAAAATGGCATCCTTAGATGTATTAAGCCATCCACTTATCAGAAGTATAGTGGCTTCCTTGCTCCATTTGACTTTACATTTATGTCTTGATTCATCTTCATTGTGTAGAACTAAATTTTTCCAACCCTTCAACACTATGTTCAAGTTGGGTTTCAGAGACAGATGTCGATGATGTTTCACGATTCAAATCAATACTAGACTTTTCCATACTTGGCCTATAATTTCTTGAAACCATTTCGGGTTGGTGTAGGGAAGGCATATGAAATGCATATGGTAGTGAATTTGTTGGTGTGAAGAATGAAGCTTGTTGGGGTGTCTCAATAGAGCCAAAATTTTGATAAGGGTAAGAGGACATGAGATAATTTTGAGAATTTGGAAAACTTTGGTTAAATTGACAATATTGAAAATTTGGATTTTGATAATTAGTAGAGGGGGTATTTTGAAAATTTTGATTGAAAGGAGAATATTGAAAATTTGGATTTTGGGGATTGGTATGTGGAGAAAATGATGAATTTTAAAAATTTAGATTTTGGGAGTTCGTATTTGGAGAATTTGGAAAATTTTGAGAATTTTGGGAATCCATTGATAAGAAAAGAAATTTTGTGATATTGATAATTTGGAAGAAGATGTATGTAATGGTGTGAAAATTGAATGAAATAAATGAGTATTTATAAAAAATAATAATAATAATAATTAAAAAAAAATCACGTGATAAACAGTAAAAAAAAAAGTAACAAATATATATATGTGAAAAATGTTTTATTTATATATATATAATTAAAAAAAAAAAAAAAAAAACACTGTTGCCTCACAGTAGCAACGCTGCCTTAATTTTATTCAAATCTTCAACTCCTCCAACGCATAAAGTAATGTATTGCCAGAAAATGGTCAGCAAGCCTCTTTGAAGGCAACGGCAGTAAAAATGAATGTTCTAAGAGACAAGAAATAAATCAAATATATGTAGTTTATCTAACATTTAAAAGTATAAAATGATATAAAACTTTATAAAGATACAATTGCACATTTTTGATGTATTACCGTGGTGAATTATATATTTTTACTTATGACCTTAATTTTTTAATCACACTGAATCTTTCTCTGCACGTTTTAAAAACTGAAGTTATAACTTGTTCACATATTGTTCATGAATTTATTGGTCAGGGAGATGCCTTGTGTTTGTCTCGATGCGTTGGACATTTATTGGTCTTCTTTTCATTTGATCCATATTTAATTATCTCTCTTGAAATTTTAATCATGCTTTTCCATATTAAGTAACTTCAAAATTAGTCATTTACATAAATATGGATAGTCTTAAATTTATTTTCATTCCTCTAACTAATTTACACTCACTGTCAACATCTATTCTTCTTGTGAACTTCTAACAAAAACTCAACCTTATTAAGATACATTAAGACATTATCATAAAGTATCTTAGTTCAACAACAAAAACTATATTCATGAATATACCATGGATGATGGTTCAACTTATCAATTATCAAGAACTTTTGTCAAAATTAATTGATAAAATATGACATATTAAAGTCTTTTTTTCCTTTCAAATTAATAGAATGTATATAGCAGATCACATATAAAATGTAATGTTATTTTATTTCATTTTAAAAAAATAGATGACTAAAAGAGATTACTAGAATTTGTTTATCCTAATATATAAGTTACGATCATTATATATACTAACAGAAAGAGCCCAAAACTTGTATAAAATGTACTGATGGGATGATAGAAAGAGCAAAGATAAGCTATTAACAAAGCCAATCTACAAACGAAACTCAAAACAAAAATCTTGAAGCTCTAAGGTTTTGTCATCTTTTTTCCTCATCCCACTTGCTCTTGGGTATCTCCCCCGTATCAGCAATAATCACCTTCTTCCTGGGTTTTCCACTGTAGGTTCCAGCTCCACCTTCAATGGCAAACACAGTGTCCATGCCTTGAATAACTTTACCAAACACAACATGCTCTCCATCCAACCTGGAAATTTCAAAGCCATTATTAGAGACACCAACACATGCATCCTTGCTTCAGAAGCATAGATGCAAACCAGTCAAATAACTTTCTCAAAACATCTACCACAGAAGAACAAATTCAAACGGAAAAAGGTTGTTTCACGGTCCACAAAAATTCAAGCTGCACCTATTGACAACTTGTAAATACAATCAAGATATTTTTTTTCTACTGGACTCCCCACCCAACCCTATATTATATAGGGACCAGAAAACTAAACCAATTGTTATGTACATATCCATGAAAGAACTCTAATCCCAGACCTTGTGGGAGCAAATTATATGTCTAACTGACCATTTGAGCTACCCCTCTTCGGTGTCATGATGTTATAACTCTCATGCATGCACATGACTTTTTTTTACAAGAGAGATCCAGATTCTCTTGTAGTACTAAATTCATAGCAATTGGCATGTGATCGGATAAAAAACGAGGAAGATGAAGATTAGCTTACCAGCTGGCCTTGACAGTGGTGATAAAAAATTGCGAGCCATTGGAATCAGGTCCTGAATTGACCATGGAAACAACACCTGGACACAATATGCAATTTAACAGAAAGAATGTAATTTAGAATAACCATAAAATATTGAAGCTTTAAGAGCACAATAATACTTTTGAAAAATGACAAACAGTAAAAAGAATCTGTTTAAATACCAGCATGTGAATGTTTTGTTTTAAAATTCTCATCTGGAAAAGTGCCACCA
Organism: Humulus lupulus; assembly: GCF_963169125.1. Lineage (NCBI taxonomy): Eukaryota > Viridiplantae > Streptophyta > Magnoliopsida > Rosales > Cannabaceae > Humulus > Humulus lupulus. The sequence continues at coordinate 19,600,151 of NC_084793.1, forward strand.
TAAATGGATTCGTATCCCCTTCCATCACCGTGAATTATATCTCCCCCTTGAATCACAAAACCAGATATTATACGATGAAATGGAGATCCCTTGTAGTGAAGTTTTTTTCCATGAACACCTTTTCCTTTCTCCCCTGCAAGCAGTGCAAGTTACAATGAGCATACTGATAATAACAACAACTCTGTGTGTGTGTGTGTGTGAATATTAATATAGAGACAATGTTCAAATACCTGTGCACAACGCCCTAAAATTTTCTGCACAATAAAAACAAGTATAAGGAAACTTTGAAACTCTGGGAGCAAAACTAAGGGTAACTGAATTCAGAGACCATGGCAAAAAGAATCAAACACATACCAACAGTTTTGGGTACAACCTTTCCATATAATCCAATCACAATTCTACCTGCAATATTCGGACAGTTTAGCAATTTAGATGCTTCAATGCTATATGAGAAATAAAGAATAAACAAGAAGGCAATTTTCTAAAGTTCACAACATCACCATATCCTAGTAGAGAGCAAAAGCAACACCTTCCATTATTAGTGTGTGCCCTCTAACTCTCGTATAGCTATAGAAGATAGGTGCAATGCAAGTTGTGAATTGATATTGTTTAGTTATAAAATGAAGCTTACCATAACGTTGTTTATCAATGTCTATATCCAGATATACTCTATGGGTTATTTCAGGAGCCTCTTCCACTTTCTCCACACGTTCCTCCTCCTATGCATCAAATTGGTACAGTAAATCAATACTTTATCGAGGAAAGGTTTGTTTGCTATATTATTAACATGACTAAAAGAAAATGATAGAAGCTAGTACAATTGAAATCTTCGTAATCACAATAAAAATTACCCTTTGTAGATACAATAATATGCAAGAAGAAAAACCTAGTCTTTAACAACAAGACTGCATTTTTTATCAGTACCAACAAAAGAAACACGAAAAACACCCCCACTTAAGTCTTTCACAATTCAAAGACCCAAAAATGCTCTAATTTGGTAGAATATTGGCGTAATTAAAATTCCAAACCCAATTTTGCTCTTTCCCCGTTCAAATCATCAAATAATCATAATAGAAACACCAATTAAATCCCAAACCCAGGTGGAGATTCATTGATACATCGCATTCAAAAACCATTCGAGCCCCGATTATAGCATTTTTCAAAGTTTGAGGGTAATAATCCCAAAATTCAGAACCAGATCCGCTAAGCACTGAATAAAGAAACGAAAAAGATGGAGAAAGCTTACTCTTTTAGGAGCAGAGAAGGCGAATATGAGGAAAATTGAAAGAACTACGAAAAGAAGAAGGCATCTTGGCTGAATCAGAAACGAGATCTCTCGACGCATAGTTTCGAATCTATCAGATTCAGTTGAGTTCTCTCAGTAGTTAATGTCTTATCAATAGCTATATCTTCCTTTTTGATCCTCCATCAAAGACCAAAAACTTGAAGAGTCTCAGCTCAGTCCAGTCCAGTTATGGCGAGAGTGGTCAGTGGCTCGACGAATTGCAGACCCCAAGATAATCGAGTAACTAATTATTAAATTATTACAGTATTATCAACACAAAAAAAAAACTAATTACTAAATTATTATTTTAAAAAATGAAAATTTGGAAGCGAAGCAAGTGAATGAGAATGTGGGGTAATGTTCTGGTGCAATCTGGTGTACTGTTCTTATATAGGTCTTCTTCAAGTTCCAGCATCCGTACTTAATCGACGGCACGGAAAACGGAAGAAGAAGATTCGGGAAACTGTAGATTTGGGCCTGTTAATGGATAGCTATTGGGCCATTTCTCTACTTGGCCCATGGGTATATAGTGACAGCCCAAGGTTTAAGATGATAGGTGGCCAGGCCCAAATATTTCTGTTGTTAAGCTTCAGCATGACTTTGGACCCTTTATTTCTCTTTCTTAATCAAAAAAATGCTGACAAATTTACTTCTATTAAATTTTTTAAGAATTTTTTTTTAAGGTTTTATGTTTTATGATTTTTAATATATATTTTATGTTTGGTAGATATTTGATATAAAAAGGTGTAGTTTTAAAGTAAAATTATAAACTTAAAAAATGGTATTTTCGAAATAAATTTTTTCTAGCAGCGTAAAAATAATTAAAAACTAATTATTTTATAAAAATTCCAATAATAGTGTATTTTAAGAAATTTCTATATTTAACCCTTATTCTACTCTCTCTCTCTCTCTCTTTTTTTTTTTTTTTTGCTCTTTCTCTTATTTGTCTTGGACAGCTTCTCTTTCTTAATCATGGTATTTATACATATAAATATAAGAGGACTTTTCATAAATATGGTTTTTATGTTATTATAGTGCAAAAATATAAGAATTATATTTTTCCTAATTTATATGGAAAAATTTAGTAAAGAGAAAACCAAAGTATAGAAACACAATTGCTAACTAAATAAATATTAAAAACTTGATTAAGAGTAAAACTATAGCATAAACTAATTTTTATACAAAAATATAGGAACTAAACTCATAAAAGTGAAAAATATTAGAAAAAGTCATAGAATAACTTTTTTTGAAAAAAAGTCATATTTTTGCAAATTTTATTAAAAAATGGGAAATCTACAAAAATGCACTAAAAGTTAAAAAAAATCTGAAAAATACGGTACATTACAAAAATACGGAATTTTTGGATAAAAACACGGAATGGCAAAATTGTAAATACGGAGTGGCAAAATCATATATAAAAGCTGTAAAATACAATTTCTTGTGATCAACATTTACAAACTAGTAAATATATGTTACGAACTTGTAAATATCTGTTACGTGTTTGTAAATAATATTTACAAAATCAGTTATAGAATTGTAGATTTTTTTTTTTTTTGTAGATAAAACTTACAAACAAATTCGTAACTAAAATTTTTATTTTTGTAACAATAGTTTACAAGTCTAGTTTTACAACTAAGAAAGATATTTTTGTAACTAATATTTACGAAAATATTTTATAGTTAAGAAATCATAAACAAAATATACATAAAATTATTATACTTTTTCATATTGTTACAATATTGTACCAAAAAATTACATGAACCATCATATTTATGCTATACAACTTAAAAATATAAATTTAAGATATTCATTATTTATAAAACACTTTATTGAATATAGTTGTGAAATACAATATTTTTTTAAAAACAAGTTTTACATTTTTGTAACAACAATTTACAAAACTAATTTCACAACTAAAAAATTTATTTTTGCAACTCACATTTACATAAATATTTATAAATTTATTTAACATGATTATTACAAAGATTTACAAAACTAATTTTTTAACTTTAAATATATTTTTGTAACAAAACTTGAAACGTGGATTAGATTATGATTTTGGTTTAACATTGAGTGTTGAGACTTGACTAGTTATGATTTAAAATATATATAATATTTTTATAAAGAATAATAATATTGTGATTATCTTTAACTATATATTATAACATATAGTTATTAATATTAATTTTAATTAACAGCATATTGTAATTTGTATAAATATTTATTTATTTTTTGAGTAATTGTATAAATATTAACTTTAATATTAATAAATATATTTATTTTAAATAAAAATAAATTAATCTACTTTATTTTATTGAAGGTAGTAATTATAATTATTATTACTTTTATTATTATATTAATTGATATGCTTAAATTCTTATTAAAAATTAAGACAAAAAAAATAAAACAAAGATAAATATATATATATATACACAATGGGTAGGGAGAGCCGTATATTTGGAATTTATGGATGAGAAAGCCGTATTTTTGTAATTTATTAAAGCTACTGTATAAAACAATTTTTTTTTTAAATTACCGTACGAGATGTAATTATCCCTTAAAAAATCCATATAAAATATAATTTCTTCTAAATATAATTCACACGTCATGAACATAAACTCACTTCTTTCAGGGCCAATTTTTGAGCTAAGACAGAGTAGGCCAATACTTGGCACTCTCAAAATCAAGACCTCTAAATTATGAAAATTTAATTAAAACTATAAACAAAAACCCTAGTTAGCTTACCCACTGATTCACACAACTTATGTCTCGAACACAAAAATTGCTTCGAGAACTCTTTCAACATCAACTGATGCTAATTATGTTGTTTGTGCACTCAACCTTATAGGCCCCATTGCTATGGATATTCTCTTCTTAGTGATCTTTCGACACATTTTAATATATTCATAGTAGCTGGGAAGAGAAATATGACTGCTCATACACTTGTTTAAGATGTCATGACCACGGATTTTAATTTAGATGTAATTGTGTTTGAGGTCATCTTTTTCTTTCTAATAAATTTTCATTTTTTTGTTTTGAGGATTTTTTATGTCGTATATATATGTACGTTCCATATAGGCCCATAATATATAAATGTATATATCATGAGTCACAACTTTTTTTTTTACCAAGTGTCACAAAAATGTGTTGTGATTTCCATAAAATAATTAATTATTGTATTTGGTTTAATTGGTGGGAAAACAAACGAAAAGGCAAAAATATTCAAATGTTATCAACAATAAGAAAACTAAGGTCTTTGGTTAAATTTTGGTGTCCCATTTTAGATCAAATCAAATGCCACATTATTTAATAATTACCAATTTAAAATGATGATATATTTTTATTAGTTGGCTATGAATTAGAGAAATTAATGATAAAAAAGCACCTTAAGGTGTCGAACACCCTATGTCACTATGCTAGTTAGGGCTAGCTTAAGTAGTTGGATGTGTGAAAAAGACGGGTTTAATTCCTCATTATATATTTATATATATACACACCTTATTTCACTATTAGTGCAAATCAAATCTCTCGTCTTTTAATTTAAATTAAAATAGAGAACTTAACATAAATATAGGAATGTTAACTAAACATTAAATATATATGGACAAAAAAATAATTAAGACAAATATGGTAATACACGCTTAATACAAAAATATAAAATATGGAATTTCCATAAACTAACAAACCAGATTCCCATAATCTTCTTTTGCCAATCAAGAAAAAACACAAATTAGGTCATTGCAATTCGTTGACTATTTTTTCCGATCATAACATCATATTCTCCATTATATCCGATCAAGAACTGGTGGTCGCCGCTCTCATCTTGGTCTCCTCTTGGTCCATATTCCGACCGTAACATCATCTTCACAGTCTTTCTCTCCATCTTTGTGCAGTCATCGAATTAAACATACAATTCAATTTCTGATCAATTCCTCTTCTTCTCCGGCAGCTGAAACTGGTTTTGGATTCTTTTCCAATAATCAGATCATCTTCTCCGATAACATCATCTGCTTTTACCTTTGTTCACATCAGCAAAAGCACAAATTCATTAACTTCTCTGATTTCTCAAACAGGTAAGCAAAACTTTTTTGAAATATACGACATGCAAAATAATTACACAAAGAACCTGCAAATTACTTCTTGAGTAAATTCTTGACTCAAGCTACTTGTTTGAGAACTTTTTTAATTACTCACATGAAACCAGTTACATCGCAAAAAAGTTGAACATTTACATAATTCAAATATTACAAAATAATATAAAATAAAAAAACAAAATAAATACAGTAACCGGCTACACACGAAAAATAATAATAATAACATTCTGCATAATAATTTATCATGAAAAATGGAAAAATAGAAACTGATTTACGTTTATGAAACCAGTTACATAATATGTTTTTAACTTTGCATATTTGAAATATAAAAAAAAAAGACAACACATTCACTAAAGTAACTAGTTACACACGCAAAACCGAACATAATGCAAAACAATTAATTATAGAACCTGGAAAATAGTTCTTGATTCACTAAAAGAAACCGGTTACTTAAATATTTTAAACATATGTTAATATTCATTCACTAACGTAACCAGATACTTTTGAAACAACACTAAAAATTATGTTGTGCTATATTGCAGATATGGAATCCATAATGACATTGATTCGTTTTGGAGGAAAATGGACAGATAGATATAAGTATGATGACTACAGCATGACTGGACTGATAATACCAACAAATTGTTCTCTAAACAATTTGGTTCATTTAGTGAAAACTGAGATAAAATGCAATATTTAAAATATTGAGCTAAGTTACCAGTTATCACCAGGTATGCCACCAATGAAATTACTCACTGACAATTCAGTCATATTCTACATTGAGTTGAAAAAGAAGCAAAGTGAAGTAACTGAGCTACCACTATGCATCACCACTTTTGATCAAACAATAGCTGAAAATATTCAACACAATACATATGAAGAAGAAACACAAAAAACAGAACACAGATTTAGAAAAGCGAGTTCTTCAACTAAACAACCAGCAATCAGCTACAGATTTACAATATGACGAAGCAACCTTCACGACAAATTACCAGGTACAAACCTTCCCAAATATTACAAACATAGCTGATTATGTAGCATATTTTATCATAGAGAGAATAGAAGAAAACAAAAGAAAAAGAGAAGAAGAAACAGAAATTATAACTGGTTATAAAATTTTCAAAGTTGAAGAAGGCTAGATTTATAAGGACAAAAATCTCTTGAAATCTGCTCTATGTTATTATGTTATGATCCACAACATCCAATTCAAGACAAAAAGATCTGAACCGAGAGAGTACCTGGTAACTTGTGTGGATGACAATTGTAACTGGTTACTTAGAGCTTCAAAGTTCAGGAAAACAGAAACATTTAAAATCAGAAAGTATGTAAAAGCTCACACCTGCTCCTTGGATATCATTATGGAAGACCACAGGCAGGAAAATTGCAATGTCATTGGAGAACTAATAAAAACAAAATACATGTCAATAAAGAGAGTACACACACCAAATAACATAATCAGCGACATGCTAGATGATTATGGTGTTTCAATGGGATACCAAAAAGCCTGGAGAGCAAGAGAAAAAGCTTTAGAATTGGCAAGGGGAAACCAAGATGATTCATACCAAAAACTTCTCATCTACTTTCACATGCTAAAAGTCTCGAACCCAGGTAAAATAACGCACCTGGTTATAGACAATAAAGATCATTTCAAATATATGTACCTAGCATTTGCAAATTCCATCAAAGGATGGAAACACTGTAGGCCAGTCATTGTGATAGATGGAACTGTAGGAAAAACTAATTGCAGGATCTTTATTTATTTTCATGCAATTTACATATTATCAATACAAACATGCAAATTCCTAGAACATGCTCCTATGAAATTGATACAAATACAAAGTAAAGTAAAAAGTTACATTACGCAGCGGAACTGGAACAACTCCATCCTTCAATCTCTCTAACCCTTGATTCCATTCTGTAGCAGAGTATTATCAAGAGATTGAACAAGATCAGCAACACAGTCTTCCTCACCAAGCCTTTGATCAACCTAAAACTAGTGTGGGCTGGCTCTCAACACATGAGACAGAGATCTAGAAAAGAAGAAGAGATTGTGGCTAAGAAAGGATTAGAGTGTCTAGGTTTTCACTTACCCAAATCAACTGAGACTGACTTGCTTCTAAAAACCCTAGATATCATATTCCTTATATAGGCAACTTAATGGGATTTATTTAAATTTAAATTAATTAAAAATAATAAACAAAACTAAAAGCCTTGGGCTGCCATAAATGAACTTGGGCCGAATCTCTTTATTTTGAATTTAAATCCCAACTGGGCCTAAATTCAATTTTTTTTTTTAATTAATTAATTAAATCCTTATTCAAATTAACTAATTATAATTTGAAACTTGATTTAATATTATTTATTTATATTGATACCAATTTATCAATATTAATAAATTTACCCAAATATTCTCTTTTATTCTCTAAATCTCATATCTCTGTAAATTTTCCAAAATTAACCTAGTCAACTTTAAAAATCCTAATTGATAATTAAATCAATTAATTGAGACATTCTAGATGATTTACTCAAAGGTGATGCGGGGACCATGGATCCATGAAATCAAGCTCCAACAAGTTACCGTGAATTTATTTACGAATAATTTCACTACCTTATTAATTCCTCGTGACTCCACTATAGACTCGGAATTGAACTCTTGAATTCATAGAACGTATTTTCAAAACCATAAATACGTTATCCATTGTTATAACCATTACAATCAGTCAATCCTCTATCGATGACTTACTAACGAGCTGGGTGCAAATTACCGTTTTACCCCTCATCAGTATTTTATCCTTAACTCCCACTAAGTTCCTTATAAATGATATTTCCGTGAACTTAATCACAGAAATGAGATCTCAATCATTTAACCTTTTGAACAAAGCAATTAAGGAAATCATCTTTTCACTTCTCATACAGAAGTTATAGATTTCGTATCTATGAATAATACTCCCACTCAATTACACTAATAAATCTCCAAGATGTAAGTATGGGCTAGACCGTAGGGTAAGCTGGTAACGAACAAGTCAAAAGATTTAAATAATATAATTAGCAGAATATTATCACTCAGAATTAAGATCGGCTTAATATATGGTCAACGTTGTGACATTGATTAGATTTGATAACAACGATACTTATTTATCAATCAATAATCAATATTGGTCCTAGTCCGATGTAACTAAATACATCCGATCTTATCTACTTGGTCGATGCCTTGGACAAGACATCACACCCTGAATGTGTAAGTAGATCATATCGTAGATTGCCTAATCAGTGAAAATCCAATGCACTGATCTAATCTTAGGACTCGTTCTTTTGAACATATAATTACAACTATAATCCACTGTGACCTAGTCACTATAATTGTAACTATCCATATGTTCGGGATTTTATAAATGTTTGTATTATTTCAATAATCATGTAATAAAACAAGCAAGCAACACGGTTGTCAAACTAAATGATTTCTACTACTTTTATTGATAATATGAAATCATGCTACATGTCCGACATGGTTTTATAAGGGCATAAAACCCAACAGGAACTTACTTGAAGACATTATTTGGGGGAACTTTATTCACTGCTTCAACAACGGATGCTAACAACAACATATTTCCATTAGCCTTTGGAATAGAAGACTTTGAAAATGATTCATCATGGTTATGGTTTTTCACAAAGCTAAAGGAGACATATGGAGAAATAGAAGGTACTGTTTTCTTTTTTGTATTCTTATTCAAACAAACTAAACACATAAAATAAACTATTTAATAATAATCCAGGAATATAATAGTAAAAACAGTGTAAAAAAATAACAGTCATATAAATTAATAAACCAGTTACTTAATTTGGACACAATAACCAATTACTTCATTGTGATTTTGCAAACAGGTATAGCAATCATTTCAGACAGGCACAAAAGCATAGAAAATGTTGTAGGCAATGTATACCCAAAAGCTTTCCATGGAGCATGCATATTCCACCTGCTAAACATCATCAAAGTCAATTTCGGTATCCATGGGGAGGACCTAAACATAAACTTTGTCAAAGCAGCAAAAGCATACAGGGTATAATCATTTGAGCACTACATGCGTGAAATAAACAAGATTAACACTCGCATAAGACTGTATTTACAAAAAATTGGATATTGCACTTGGTCTAGATGTCATGCCCCAACAAGAAGATATACAATGATGACATCAAATATAGCCGAATTGATAAATGCTGCATTGAAAGCTGGAAGAACGCTACCAATCACTACAATGATGGAAGGCCTTCGAAGTTTAGTTCAAAAATGGGTATGGAAAAATGGTAACGAAGCAAACGGAACATTCACACAAGTAACAACAGATACTGAAACTGTGCTTAGAGAAAACTTTATTCGAGCCATTAAATTTAAGGTAACTAACATATATTGTGCGCTGAATATTATTTACCAAAACTTTCAGTAACCAGTTACTAATAATTACCATTGTATCCAGTTTCTAACATGTATCCCTTTACTAAAATAAACAGGTCTTCCCATTAAACACTATACTGTACCAAGTTGTGGTTGAAGACAAAGGAAATTTTCTGGTCAACCTTATGGAGAAAACATGTGAATGCAAAAGGTTCCAACAAGATGAAATATCGTGTGCACATGCAATAGCAGTATTCGCCAAAACACAGCTGGAAACATATGATTATGTTGATGATTACTACAAAACTATAACTATGAAAGCAACATATGAGTCAACTGTTCATCCATTGCCAAATGAAAGCGAATGGACACTGCCAGAGACTTTAAACAAAATTGTCCTACCACCAAAATCAAGAAAACTACCAGGCCACCCTAGAAGGAAAGAATCAGATCTAGAGGAGAACCAAAAGTGCAGATAAAATGTGGAAGATGCGCGCAACCAGGTCATAGTAGAAAAACATGCAGGAAGGAGCCAATCCTAAAGCAGTGAAACCCAACAAAGTCAAAAAAATTAGACAAATAATTTTCTAAAGAGTAGATATACTACAATTTCAATTAATTCAATTGATATAATAAAATTGTATCCTAATTTTTTCTACTTCAATAAAAGTACAAACTTTTTAAGCATTTTACATTTTATAAACTTGATACTCAACTTCCTGGTTCCAACACAAGATATTCAAAATCTGAAGACTCAAGTACCTAGTTACAACACATATTATAGAAAGAAAAAAACAGGTACTCTAAGTAAATTTAAAAAACGACTATATATACATGTAACCAACAACTTAAAAACCTAGTTATATAATCACAAATCTTTCACACAAAAATTACATAAAGATATCAAAAAAAAAAAAAATTAATTTAAATAAAAACTAAAGAAACAGTAATCAGTTACCTGAAACATATGGCTTTCACTATCAAAAACAGAAGTAACCGGTTACACCATCCTCATACAAACCTACTTACAAAAAAATTAACATTTACAAACCAGTTACATAATGAAGAATCTCTTTAAAATATTTTGACAATTCATAAATAAAAAATTATTATAATTTAACAAAAAATAATTCATAAACTTAAAATAAAATAAAAAAATTGTACCTAGTTACCTGTAACGTAAAACTGATCTTTTCAAACTATACAATAATCAGTTATCCATTAGCACGCAAACTTCTCCAAAAATAATTGAAACATATATGAAAAAAAAAACATGTACATAACAATATCTTCAAACTTTTAAAAAAATCACCAACTCTAATGAAAAAAACATACACATTAAAATAAAATACAAATTAAAAAAACTTTATATTATGCCCAAATGTGAAACCAGTTGTTTACATTGACAAAAAAAAGTATCTAGAGACAAGTACAGTACTAAACCAGTATCCAGGTACAAACCACAACTTCCCTATTAAACAAAGAAAAAAAAAGACATGGACATTAATACAACTAAAAAAAACTACAAAAATCTCTACTTATATTTCCTCCTCCTCTTTGATTTCTTTGATGGAGCATCATCTTCTGTCTTGTACCCACCAATCTGCTTCTTTTTCGCATGACTATACAAGTTAAAGGCAAGATAATCGCGATAGGTAGCAACTTTGGCAGCCATGTTCTTTGGGATGTCATCAATCTTCCCATGGATAAACAAATCAGCATACTTGATAACAAATACTCCACAATCACTGCAAAACAAACAAAAAACAACAAATGAAATTATTTAAAACAAACATAATAGAAAAATAAACAACAATATACAAAAACCAGTTACTTACTTGTCCTCTTGAGAAGGCAAGTCTTTGGCAAAGTTAAAATCAATTGGATCATTCATCCCAACAGAATATGGACCAACATTCAAGTCCAAATCTTTCCTAGAACCATAAAAATCAAGAAAGTCTAGAAAATATGGTAAAACAACAGAATAAGCATTCACATATGGCAAATCAATACTCTCATTCTTCTTCCCCACCAAAGAGTTGTAGACAGTTAACATCCTACTCTTTATTGAAAAGTGAATAAAAACCCAACGCAACTGAACCTTCACATGCACAGGAAAAAGAACATGATCCACAACCACCCAAGAAGTGTTACAAAACAAATATTCACCAATAATGTAATTTGAAATGAGGTTATCAAAACGAATGCTGCTTGGATCACATTTGGCTGCCACAAAGTTTTCATACAAACCACTGATAGTTACATCAAACCAAGAGTCTGTAGTTGTAACCCTCTTGTTCAAACCATCAATCAACTTAATCTTCTTCCTCAAGTAATAAAAACATACATTGATATGCTACAAAAACTAAATAAACATACAAAAGTTAGGAACCTGATTACTAGCCAATAAATAATAACCAAAACAACTTACACACAATACTACAAGAACCTGGTTACTAGCCATAAATAATCAAAACAAGTTACACACAATACTAATGGAACACGGTTACTTGTCTTAACCATGATCAACAAAAATAACAAAGCATCTAAACAAAAAAATACTAGTTAATAAACATTATACCAAGAACCTGGTTACTTACAGTGTCCATAAGGTCCTCCCCACAAGTTTGAAGCTTGTAAAACCACATCTTCTCAGAAATTTTAACAAAAGAATAATCCATCGGTGGATTGATAATGTTATTAACATTAGAAAATTTCTTTTTCCTTCAAACCAAAAAATATATATATTAACAGAAAAATACATATCAAGAACAATAATATTAAACAAAATATAAAAAAAAACATACTTATTTTTAAAAATTATTTTATCTTCAATCCATGTAATATAATCCATGCATTCATTCTTTGAAACATTCTGTCCAATTTCATCTTTGAATGGAAGCAACCTCTAACAATCACCACTTCTTCTCTCTTCCTCTTCACAGTTTCTTTTACTTCAGATAAACCAAACTCAGTAACAAAATGAGATTTAACATGAGTACTAGGTATAGGCTCCCTCTTTTCAATAGCAACGGGAACTTCATCAACATCACCAACTATCACAACTTTCCAAGCATCCTTACTCCCACTAAATCTCTTTTCTCCTTCTGCATACTCAATTGTTTTATCAATAACCTTCAAAATCTCTGGATCCAAATATACTTCTTTAAAACTTAAACTAACTGAATTGAACTCAGGCTTCTTTGAAAAATCCTATAATGAAGAACAATAAAATCAATTACAAAAAATTCAATTTTAAATAGAATAATACAAAGAAACAAAAACAAAAATAAATTTCAAAACCTTATCTCCACCTACAACATTTGACAACTCCAACCCATAATAAACAGCATCAAAATTTTCATTTAAATCCTTCCCGACACTCTAAAATAAAAAATGAAACTGGTTACACTAATAAACTAACAAAAAACAACATACTATTAACAAACATAAACCAGTTACCTTACTACCATTAAAATCTTCACCTAAATTCATCCTACAAGCCTGGACAAAAAAAAAAAAAAAACCAATCTGGTTACAACAAAAAATGGTTAAAAAAAACAATAAAGCATAGAACAAACAAGTTACTTTAGAATCATCAGAAATGGGACTGGAAACTTTATCAAAATCAGTTGTCTTTCTCACTTCATTATATCTAGCACTTTCATCACTAAAACTTGCAACGTTTTCTAAATTTTTTTCAACAGTTTTTGCAATCATTGCAGACAAATCACTGAGTTTCCCCATGAACTCAAACCTCATAATTGCAATATCACTAATAATAGATTATTGGCTCTCTTTTATTGAAGATATTGATTCACAAATCAATTTCAATTTTTCACTATCAACCTGAAAAAAACATAATAAAATAATTTACAAAATAACAAAAAATAAAAATGACAAACAAACCTATAAATTTCAAACAAAAAAATATTTCTTTTTTTAACTAAAACAAACACCAACACTAACAAGTACCTGGGTACCCGAACTACTATCTCCATCGTCAGCACACTCCTTTGGCAAATATAAAGGCTCAAACTTAAACTTCTTCACTGCCGGTTTCTTCCTCTCCTCAGAAGTTGGATAGACATTCAAGATAGTCAACTAAATAAATAAAAAATATATATATATAAAAAAACAAGAAACTGGTTACCATCGTCTGTAACCAGGTACACAAACAAAAATCCTAAAATGAATAAAATAAATTTAGCAAGTAACCAGTTACAAAACAAAATATTATACATTTTGATTGTTAAAAATCTATGCCACCAAGTTTGAATAGAAGGCATTATCAGTACTCTTCCAATTCAACAAACGGGGATATTTTTTCCCAATCCGCTGACAAAACTCAGGATTCAATTCAGATATACATTCATATATCCAAACCAGAAAAGCAATTGGAAAATCAAGAAGTTTGTAAGGGTGAAGGCCAACCTTCCCATCAACAAAAACTCCATCAAAATTTGTATTTCCACCCTTCAAAGCAATTTTCAAATAATGAAAACTCCTATCCCATACCAACTTCCCAAAACTCATATTTCCCAATTCAGATATATCACGATTAACCATCTCAAAAAAGAAATCATCAACCAAGTTCTCACTAGTATACCTGTACAAATAGTTTACTAAAATATAAACTATACCCAATTTCACGACATCATCATCATCAGCTAAATCCTTACTAATGAAAGCATTTCGCAATTCAGCCTTTGATACCTTACCAACAAAACGACAAAATATTTTTTTCTTAAACAAAACTTTCTTTTTTTGAAAAAGACTTAAATCAAAATCACCATCACATTTAAGACCCGTAACTAGGGCAAACTCCTCAACGGAAAACCTACAAACTCTACGACCCAGCTTAAACCACATCTCCTCTTCCTCCCTCTTGTGAGACACATCTCTCAACAACACAAGTTGGGCAAGTTGAGTTTGGAAATGAATATCAGATACTTCTAAGAATTGCCCAAATGGCGTCTTCTTAAACAATGCTTTTTGACTTTTGGTCAACTTAGTTTTCAAGTCATTAATGACACTCTTGTCATTAAAATGTTGAACCTTACTTCCAAACTTCTTGGAGGGATTTATCTTTAAATGAACATGCAAAAGAAAAAAAACAAACCAATTAAACAACATGTAACCATTTTCATAAAATATAAACATGAAAAATTGATAAGTAGCTTATATTTATAAAACCAGTTATATGTCTTTAACTTTTGCATATTTGAAATATATATATATATAAACGATATATTCACTAAGGTAACCAGTTACATACTCAAACAAAATATTAAGTAAAATCTTCCACTGTTATCTACAAGTAACCAATTACACATGTAACCAGGTACAAAGAAACAAAACACTTTAACAAAAAAAAAACACAACAATAAAAATAAAACAAACACAATAAAAAATTAACATCATGCAAAATAAACTACATATCTACAAGAAACCAGTTACATATGTAACTAGCTACAAAGGAACACAACACTTTAAAAAAAACACAACCATAAAACTAAAAAAAAAACACAATCAAAACTGAACATTATGGAAAATAAACTACTTATCCACAAGAACCAGTTACATATAACCAGGTACAAAGAAATAAAACACTTTAAGAACAAAATAACACAACCATAAAAAGAAAACAAACATAATCCACCGAACGTGAAACCAATAATAGTAACATAAACAGATGCACATTTTTTTATTATTATACTTAATAAAATAAACACATACCACAACATGCTTAGTCTCAAGAGAATCATCTACAACATCCTTACTACCAGATGCATACGATTCATTTGTCTGTTTAACAGTGAAAGGGGATTTACTCTTCTTCCTTGCAACAGACTTCAAACGTGTAATGTTACTCCTTGATTAGTGGTGAAAAATACACATTTATTGATTTTAATAGTCAAAATAAATTAAATTTTAAATAATATTTTCATGGAATTAATATGATTTATTTTATAAATAAAAATATTTGATTATGATTTAATTTATTATTATTTTGTAGGATTTAAAGTGTATTTTGGCACTTGGAAACAAAGAAAAGAAGAAAGCAAGAATGGAAGAATTAGAATTGAAAATATAGTGGAATTGTGGCATTTTTGAAGAAAACAAGCCCAAAAGAGCCCAGGACCGCATATATTTTGCTCCACCTCCAGCTGCCAAGTGGCGTTCTCACAGCGTGCCACGTGTCCCAACACATTTCTCCTTCTGCATTGACTGGTCAAACCAGCCTCATCCTTTCCCGTGTGACCCATGTCGTAAGCCTCCAGGCCCATTTGGCTCCCCAACGCATGAAGGCCCAACTGCCCAACATGCATATATGCATATTTCCTCCAGCATGCATAATTGCATATTTCCTCTAGCATGCATTGTTTCTCCAACCGACTGCCAGGCCCAAAGGCCCAAGCATCTTGCTTCTTCAGCCCAGTCGCCTACGTGTCACTCCTTCATTGGCTGAAAATGGGTCAAAACCCACATCTGCCACCAGCCACTTTCAACCCAGATTTTGTGGGTATTGGGCCTTGCAAAATTACCATTTTGAGCTTTAAAGCTCATCTTTTTTGGTGCTTTTGAAAAAGGGTATTTTGACCATACACCAAAATAACTAGGTTAATATTTATAATAAGATTTGATTTTTCAAAATCATATTTTATTATTAATATTTTAGATTTATTTTGTAAACCCCATTTTATTGTTTAATTTCTTTTTAGTCATTTTCTCCCTCTATAAATAGGGGCTCTTCTTTCACATTTTGTATGTAATTTTTAGGTAGCAAAACTCTACCAAATTTTAGTCTCATTTCTCATATTTTCTCTCTAGAATTTCATGAGAATGTCTAGCATAATAGGCTAACATTCTTAGGAAGGTTAGGATGATCATATATGCACTATGACTTTGTTTGGTATTTTTGATTCACCATGTGCTTAAGTTTATATATTTTAGTGATTTATTTTCTTTCATCTCTACTTTTTCATCTTATTATCTATATTTATGTTTACTAATAGTATATAGATTTTGTCATGCACTTTCTATGTATTATCAAATTAGTGAAAATAATATAGATAATATCTTTATCATTTTCTCCATCTCACTCATATATATGTACTTTTGCTAAAATCTATATAGAATTAGTCATGCTCTTTCTATGTATTTTATAAATAGTAAAAGTAATATTTGTGTTAGGTTTTATGTCCAATCTTTTATTGCATTATTGCCAATGGTATAATTTTATTTTTCAATTTCTCATAAGATTTATCTCATCTTTCCATGGTAAAGAATAATAATCACTTGAATACATTTTTGTAAAACATATTTGTGCTTTAATGTTGAATCTTCCAAATGAATAGTTGGGATGTGAACTTCTCATTTGTGTAACTTTTTGTGAATCAAAGATCCAAATAAATAAGTATGCATATTGGTGATTCTTGATCCTTCCTACTTGTTACCTATTGTTACATCACACTTTATTCTATCTTTATTTCTAATCTTTAAATTTCAAAAACAACAAAAATATCACTTGTTCTATTTTCCTCACATTATTTATCTCTAACATTTATTTATTGATTAACTTTATTTATTTGCCTCCTTGTGGAATCGACCGCCCGATCTATACTACGACAACCGCTAAGTGGAAGTCACGTTTGGGCGTTAAACACTCCTTCGAGGAAGAATCTCGCCAATATCATCCCCTACATTCTTCAATTCATCCTCTACTATTCCAGAAATTTTCTTCTCAAAACCAAAAACACTACCAACTTCACCAGAATGATCCATGAGAAATCTTTGAAATTAAAATAGAAAATGCACTACATAAAATAAAACCAAACAACACAAATGAAAAAGAATAACAAATATACATATATAGAGCACAAATTACAAATAACTACCTATAAACTTCCCCAAAATAACTGATAAAAAACTGACAAAACCCCCACTAAAAAACTAACGATCAAATCGTGCACCAAAAACAAAAACCACCATTAACACAAATTAAAAAACAACCATCCATGACAGAAAATAGATAATCCAAAGCAAAATTAACAAAAAATATACATTAAAAAAATTAAAACATAAACCCTGAAACCGGGTACTCACCGAGTCGAAAACAACACAAAAGGCACAAATCCACAACGAGAAAACTTATAAAACCCTAAAAACAGAACAAAAAGAAGAAATCAAGTCATAATATCAAATGCTGAAGGAGAGGAAAAAGTCGAAATCAAGGATATACAAAAACGTGATACTGAAGCAACCTGGAAAAATAGACCCCTAACACCAGGTACTCACCGAGACGAAGACAACACAGAAGGCACAAATCCACAACGATGAAACTGACAAAATCCTAAAACAAAACAAAAAACAAGAACAAATATCATAATAGATGCTGGAGGAGAGGAGATTGATGAAATCAAGCTTGAACAAAAAAAGTGATAATGAAGAAAACTAAAAAAAATAGAAGATATAAGTACTTGAGTACCTACATGCAGAAGAAAAAACATTGAATATTGATTTTCTTATAAAAATTGTTTTTAAAAAAAAAGAATAATAATAATAATACTTAAAATGACTGAAATGCCCTCACAAAAATTCACATTTAGTATAAATAAACTTATACAATAAAATATGGGATACAAAATAATTTATTTGATAAATATAAAAAAACAAAATCCATAAAAAAGTTAAATAACAAAAAATACCATAAAAAATGCACACACACAAAAAAACCATAATATCAAAATTTATTTAATTTTCTAATATTTCATATAAATTTCACATTAAAATATATAAGTCACTCTACCAAATTGCAATGGGCCATATGCTAGTCCTAGAGTATCTTATACCAATGCTCAATGAATTAGGATACTAGATTTGGATTGAAGATCCTGATTCGAAGATTATAATAGGGCAGAGCCATTGATTCCTAGGCAAACGTCAGCGCGCACCCTTCAAATTTTTTTCTATTTTTTTTTTTTACAGTTTTTGGTCTCTAGAATTTTAAATATATATTATAATTACATGAACTATTTTAAGGTGGGGAAATGAAAAAGACTTGAATGAAATTGAAAACCACACGACAACATGCATTGTTTTTTTTTACGCATCAATTAAATTTATCTTAATAGAAACAAGGTTGTTTGCGTCGAAGTATAGTCGTGTAAGAAACTAGTCAATGTAGTTGTAAAGTTAGGGCTACATATAGCTAAAAGATAAGAACAGTTAGGCCTCTTGCGGCTTGTGGGGGAGTAGAATTGATCCATATTTTTTGTTTGCTTAAGCAACTTTATGTATTACGACCAATAATAAACCATATCCATGTATATATAGATATAAATGATATCAATATTTTATCCATTTGGGAAATTGTAGTACAAATTATATTTTCCCACACTACTATCCATGTACACTTCATTTTAAGTTACACGAAGAAAGAAAGAAAAAAGTTCAAGTATTAGTTTATGTAAACAACTAAAGACGTAATAGATCTTATAGAAGATCAGTATATCTAAAGTAAAGGGTAGTTGTTCAATATATGAAAGTCACGTTACTTGACTTGTAATATTTCTTCTCCACGAAAACTAATAATGCCATTTTTTTTAGTTAAACTTTATAAAAGTATAACTCTTTTTTAATTTTTTCCAAAAAAAAAAAGCTAACAATTAATAATATGATGTAATAATATATGCATGCAAAAAACATGCATGGCCGATCAGATTCACGCAATGAGACAAATTCAAATCCTCAGATTTAATTCAATATTATATTATATTATAGGCGTGAAATATGTTGTGTGAGTACTCATGATGTAAGTAATATAATATTCAAAATATAAATAATCCAAAATGATCACGTAACGTCGTCATAACTCATAATTATATTTGGTGATACTATAATGTTTAAATCGATATAGAATAACATATATGTTGTTATAAAAAAACGCATCTTACTTTTGTACTTTTTATTTTACCAGCTACATATATGATGTCTCATCTCAAGTGAGTCCACACTAAAATATAGGTAGGTGGAGTAATAGTAAGGAAAAGTTAAAGCAATCTCAAATAGTCGACATTCCATTTCCTTAATTACATATATTAAAGAAAAAGGAAACTGTGTTTTTGGCCACAAAATTGAAGATTAGAAAACATTGAAAGTAGTGTCAGGTACAGAAGTCGGCACACGGAGTTGAAAGTTGAAATTTCGGAATTAATGCTTTTAATGTTCTAAAGTTTATTTCCAACAGTGCCACCCTCAAAAAAGACAACTATATAGTTTTTGGAGTTTCTTGTTGCATGTGATTTTTTTATACGTATGAAAAGTAAATTATTTTAATTTTTTTCAGCAATTTAAATTATGGAATTTTTTAAAATTTGAAAGATATTTTAAATAATTATAATATACACAATTATAAAATAAATTAGGATTAAAATTATTCGCGTGCTGAAAACACAAAGGGGATGTACCCCCACTCCCTCATGTATTCGGCACGTGAATAGTTTTAATTACAATTTTTTGTGTGATGATGTACATTATAGTTATTTAAGATATCCTGCAAATTTTTGAAAAAATTCTGAGTAATTTACATTGCTGAAAATAAGGTTCAAATAGTCTATTACACTCATGCCTGTTTTAATTTATACGCGTGTAAAACATGTTGTTTGAATCTTGTTTTCGACATTGTAAATTATTTGAGATGTCATAAATAACTACAATGTACTGCCATATTAAAAAAATGTTATTTAAGATTTTTGCCCCCCGAACTATGGCCTATACATTATCGTGTTCCCTGATTTTTTTTGGGCTGTTAAAAATTCTCCCAGAACTATTCATAGTGTTGTAAAGTGGGACTTCCGTCTAATTTTTCCAATGTGGCTAACGACATGCTCACGTGACTATTTGCTTGCTGATGTGGTATTAACACGTGTATAATTTAAAGAATAAATATGATTTTACCCCTGAACTATTACTACTACCAAATTATATCTATCGAATTCAAAAATTTTAATTTTAAACAATATTTTGAATATTGAAAAAAAAAAATATTAAACAAAATCCATTTAAATTAAATTAAATCACAAAAAATAAAAAATAGAATAGATAAAAAAACAAAACTATATAAAAAATTTCTTTTATTTTCTTTCATTTTCCCTTACTTTTGCACTAACCAAACAATCTCAACAACTCGTTAATTTATCATAACAAAAACTCAACCAAAAAAATTATGACAACACATACAAATTAAAAATTCAATATCTCAAATTCATACACATTTTAATCTAATATTAGCAACATAACGAAAAATCTAGATTTTCTATTCTTTTTCTCATACTTTTGCACCATTCAAATCTCCTAGGACACTCAACAAATGAGAGAGATGAGATATATGAGATGGGCAGGGAAATTGAGAGATGGAGAAGGAAAACATAGGCGATACCAATGCTCAATGTCGCTGGGGAACTTGCATAAGTCCAGCCTGTCAATGATGTCGCAACCCAACCAACTTCAAGCTCACTCAGATGTATACCCAACACTTAAGCCAATTTTTTGTCACCATCAAATTTTTTTTTAATTTCAATTGAT
This sequence comes from Humulus lupulus, assembly GCF_963169125.1. Taxonomy (NCBI): domain Eukaryota; kingdom Viridiplantae; phylum Streptophyta; class Magnoliopsida; order Rosales; family Cannabaceae; genus Humulus; species Humulus lupulus. The sequence goes on from NC_084793.1 coordinate 19,621,509, forward strand.
TTTTAGTTTAATGAGTTTTTTATTTATTTTTAATATTCAAAAGATTGTTTAATTTTAAAATTCGAGGGGCACAATTTGGTAATGATAATAGTTCGGGGGGCAAAAATCTTATTTATTCTCTAAATTATAAACGAGACATTGACGTGGCAATACCACACCGGCGTCCAAACTACCACATCATCATTCTGTTAGTGAAATTTGACGGAAGTGCCATGTTTCAGTAATGTGAATAATTCAGGGGAAATTTTTAACAGATTAAAAAATCTGGAGGCATGATTTGAATTAGTAATAGTTCAGGAAAAAAATCATAATAAGCCATTAAAACACTAGAGTTATAACTATTCACGTATCAAAAACACGAAGGAGGTGCAACATAGAATTCTCCTACATGTTATACTTTGAGATATTAGTATTGCAAAACATGCAAGTTGAACCTCATCTTTTCCACAAATAGTGATATCCAAGTCTAGCACAGTCCACCAAGTTGCACCCACAAAGAAAAATAACAACATAATCCTACTTGAGCACACTTTATAACATAACATTAACAATATATTTTGTATATTTATATATATATATATATATATTTACAAAGAATAGATGGTAGAAAGGCGGGGATGAAGGGGGTTTGAAGACTTAAGTTAAGGAGTACCTCAAGGCCACAACCACCCATGGGATGGTTGGCATAAAAAAAAACAAATGTATTGGCACCAAGTTTAACTTGTGGTTTCTGTAGTATTAGATATTTTTCTCCATACTTTTTTTCTACATTTTATTAGATGTTTTGACTTTTATTTTTGAAGAACATATGTCTAATGGAATGATTTTGGATTGAAAGTCCATTCTTACGGGGAGATCATTCTTGGTTTGACTCATAAAATAAAGAATTATTATTTCTAGCTAAGAAATTATAATTTTATTGTTTAAAGAAATTCTTGGAAAATAAGCATTCAATTTCAAAATTATCAAATAAAATTACTATTATACCTTTTTTATTTTAATTATATGGGTAGTTCTTTGGTGCACTCTCCAAAAAGGATCACACCAATGCACATTTTCTAGTTTTTTGGCTCAGGGAGTATTTTTTATGCCAATTTTTGTAAAACTATGTATATTGTAGTTATTTAGAACATTCTGTAAATTTTTAGAAATTCCGAATAATTTACCGTGCAGAAAACAAGATTAAAATAGTTTGTTGCACATTTGACTGTTCATTTTATGAGTGTGGAAGGTAACATGTTTGAACCTTATTTTTTACACTGTAAATCATTTAGAATATTCTAAAAATTTGCAAGAAACTCTAAATAACTACAATATACACGATCATAAAAAAATTCATCGAAAATACTTCCTGAGCCAAAAACATTAAGAAAGGCACTAGTGTCTATCTTTTTAGGGGGTGCACCGGAGAATCCTCCATAGTTTTTATTATACATAATACTTTTTTAAAAGTAGTGTTTATGTCAATATACTATTGGAGGATTCTTCGGTGTAACCCCCTAATATTTTTGGTGCAGAATGTATTTTTAGTAATTTTTTTATGACTGTGTACATTATAGTTATTTAGAGGATTCTTCAAATTTTTCAGAAAATTCAGAATACTTGAAAGTGCCAAAAATAAGGTTCAAACAAATTACATTTCACGCGCACAAAAAGAAATAGTCACACGTGCAACAAACTATTTAAACTTTGTTTTCTACACTGTAAATTATTCAGAATTTCTCAAAAATTTCCAGATACTCTAAATAACTACAATATATACTACCATAAAAAAAATTTACGCCAAAAATAGCCAAAAACTAAAAGGGTGCACCGATATGCCTATTTTTAAGACTGCATCGATAACTAACATATATTATTTATTTTATTCCATCACTACACTAAATAAAAAAATAAAAAAATTAATTTTAGTATTCATTTAAAAAATAAACTGAAAATTGGAATATTATTCCTATTACCTCATTACCTTTTCAATTCCCACCCCACGCAAGTCTGAACCAAACATCACAATTTTCTCACAATCAAATAAATAAATAATAATTTAGAAGTTCTAGAACTGGAAAATAATAAATTATATTTTTCTAAAAGAAAAAAGGAAAAACGAAGTCTACTTAATTTGAAAATGTCGCTTGCCTATGACCAGGGGCCATAAGTAGTGATGGGTATATACAAAGCACGTGAAAAAATATCTAGAGTATTATTATATAACAACAGCAAACTAAAGTACAATAAAATCTATATCAAAAAAACAAAATCACAATAAAATCTATCTAAATATTAATTAATTGTGTACCTAATTTTTAAGCATATATTCCTTACAAAATATGTATATTTTAACATGTATGTTGTTGAGCCTACATTCGTAAATGTATATATTTACAGAAATATATTTTAGGCACGTTGTGATGGTAAAATTTGTAAAAGATATAAATTGATTAAAATGAACTGTTGGTAACACTTAATTTTTTTTTATATAATTAATTTAACATAAAATAGTGTTTGATAACTCTATTTTTATTTGTTATTTTTAAAAGAATTAATTAAATTTTAAAAATAAAATTTTTCACTTTCAAAATTTTTTTAAATTGATTTTGATTTTTTTCTCTTTCTTCAAATCAACTCTTTATTTTATATTTTAAAACAAAAATAAATAAAAATTATCAGATAAATTTATTATTTTTTGTTTTTAAAAACAAAAAACAAAATCAATCACCAAACATTTTTTTTTTAAATAAAGAAATAAAAGTAAAAATAATATTTCTATTTTTGTGTTTAAAAAATTCAAAAACAAAAATTTTACCAAACACAACCATAATCACTCTTGTACGCCCTAAATATCCGCACATATTGGCGAGCTAAAAAATGACCTAATTCGATCTGACACGTGTAGATCGTCCACCCGCAACATACAGCTCCGGGTGGACGATCTACACGTATCAGATATGTGCAGATATTTAGGGTGTACATTTGCCCCCCAAGACCCTGCTCGTAACCTATGACGTCATCCGTGGTCTTCACAGCGGGAGCTTTTAAGTATCCCTTTCGACTCTTCATGTCCGGCCCCCTGCGTGGGTATCGGACATGTGGAGCGCCGTGGTTGGCGACTGTTCGGTTTCTGAGGCTTGCATTAAATGGCCTAGCCTGCTTTCGGCCGTTGTTTCGCCTCTCGAGTTATGACCCTCTTCTCTCGCATTAATTTGATTGAACGACCCTCGTTCCTTTATGCCTCTTACGTATATATAAGGTTGGCCATCTTCCGTATTAGCCAAACTTCATTTGAAGTTATTTCCTCATTTTCTCTCCTTTTCAGTCTCAGAAGTTTCTCTTCTTCCAGTTATCATCCCAGAGATCCCTACACTCTCGCCATAAGAGTTTCTGCACCAGTCCAGCTTTAAAGACCCCACCAGGACTCCGATTTCTACACTTTTTGCGGCTTCCATACGGAAAGTACATTGTAAGTCCTCTGCCTGTTGCATGTTTTGATCTTTCTGTTTTTCTGTTAGGCAAACCTCTTTCTTAGTCGCACACTGTAGGTTGTTTTTGGTGCATAGGTTTTGGTCCTAGGTATATCGACTATACGAGAACATGTCTAGGAACGTGATGTTTGGGACAAGATAAATTCTGGGTAGCTTTTTCGGGTAGCTTTAGGGAAGGCCTGTTTGGAAATGGGAAGGTGAGAGGTTTCTAGGGTGCAAAACTGGGTAGCTTAGGGGTCACGCTTCCTAGGCAGTTTTGCTTTTTAAAACTTTCCCTCCAAGGCAAGCATTATCCTGACCCTCCTGACACACAGATCCCGAGAAATCGGGGATCCGTTGGAAACATGGGCGCGTGACCATGGCATCGCATGGCCTCACGCACCGCGGGCTGGGATTACCTCAGCCCGTGTACGAAAATCACTTCTCGCGCTATATTCCCTTTTCTATTTTTAGGTTGCCTATTTAAACTTTTCTTCCTTCTTGTTCGTTAGGTGACCAGATGGGACCCAGGAAAAACATACCCAAGAAGAGCACGGATGGCTCGTTATCCCAGCAGGCTAGCAAGGGGAAAAGGATTGATGTAGATTCTCCCATCCCCCACTTCGGTCCCACAGTGGAGAAGGAGGTTGAGGTGGGACCTGATGCTTTCTTCGAGGCAGAGAGGATAGTCTCGAAGATTACGACCCAAGGGTGGGTCAACAAGATCCTGCTGTCCCATAACATCGAAATCGAGACAGACGCTCTTATTGGCCGACCTCCCCTCGAGGACGAGAGGAGTTGCACGCCCCTCGACGAGGAGTTCGCTGCTTGGAGCGACGAACACCTAAAGGCCGGGGCCTTCCTACCGCTGGACCAGTACTTTGCGGATTTTCTGAATTACGTGAAGCTGGCTCCCTTCCAACTGCCCCCTAATTCCTACCGTTTGTTGGCGGGGCTGAGGTACCTCTTCCTGAGGAGTGGGAGGTCCCGACCCCAGCGAATATCCTTTTCTTCTTCTGCCTCAAAGCCAGACCAGATCAGCGGGGCCGAGGCAACGGGTTCTACTATTTAACCTGTTTTCCCAACTCTCCCGCAGTCATCGAGTTGCCCAGCCACCCCAACGACTTCAAGGACCAGTTTTTCATGTCGACGGGGTTTCACAACTGCGAATACCACTACTTCAACCGTCCTCGTAAGTTCTCTCTATTCTCAGCTTGCAAAATCAGGACATTGCTTTATTTCTTTCCACGCGTGTTGACTTGAACATCATCGTGCAGCCATCTTCGCGAGGACAGCCAAATCGGTGACCCTTGGGGGTCAATACGAAACCTTGGCGGGGCTCCCATCAAGTGAAAAAGACTACCGCCAGCTCGTGTCGAATGAGATGATGCTGACGTGTAAGTTGATTTCTCTGGGCCAGACTCTGGCCTTGAGGAGGTTGCGGGCTATCCCAGTAGCTCGCGAGCTGGTGCCTATCCCCGAGGGGGATGCTGCGGACAGTGACGAGCAGGACGAGGAAGACGAGGTGCCGCTCGTGCGACGAAAGCGGGCTCTCGAGGCTTCTCAGGGCCTCGACGTAGATCGGATTCAGTCCAGGCAACAGCCGGCCCCTCCGGCCAAGGTAACCCATACCTGTTTAGAGACTTAGACAGGGTTGTCGCAGACCTGAGGCTGGCTAGGTTTAACCCAAGCCAGCTCGGTCATCGTCATCGAGATGACCCAGACCTTAACATAACCCTACTCCAGTCTGTAGATCAATTAGTGTTGCGCCATGATATGGGCTGCCCTAGGGGAACTGTAGTAGTAGACAACACTCTGCTTTTGGGTCGGCCTTTTTCGAGGAGTACGGGACCAACCTTAGGTCGTGGCCCTCCCTTCTGGAGGGTGTAGTCACTCCTGGGCTTAGGCAGTATGTAGAGGAGTCCAGTCCTGAGGCGGATTCGAACCCAGAACCCCCTCTCATTCGCGAAGTTATAAACTTAGGCTCTGCAATAGAAGCTTCGAGGCCGGAGGTTGTGGAACTAGATTCCTCCTCCAACTCGGAGGGTAGGACCTTTCCAATACATCTTTAGACTTTTATTGTAATGAAGTAACCTTGTATGTATATTAACACTCCCGTCTTTTTTTTCAGGCGAAGAGATGGCCCAACCCGGTGACAACGTCCTGCGGTCTATCTTCCAAGGGGGGAATCCTTCCTCCGGATCGTCCGGGCCACTGGTCAAGAAACCCCGGCTGACCAAGAAGGCTCCTACCGGGACCATCTCCAAGTCTCCCGCAAAGGGGAGGGGCCAGGTTCCTACCACCGCAGAGAGCATGCTCCCACCTCCCCCGCGGCCTCCGGTCCCTACTCGGGAACAGGAGGTACCAGCCGGAAACCCACCAACTTCCACTCCCGCCGTGCGCATCATAGTGAACACTTAGGCCCTGGAGAAAATTCCCGAGGCCTTCCGAGGGAAGGTCTACGAGACCGCAAGCTATATGGTGGACCATTACTACAATGCCACTCTGAGGGACTTGCTGGAGATCGAGACGAGGAGCCTCGAGATTGTTATGGAGTCTTCGCTGGGGATGACCCTCACGGTAAGTTTATTTAGTTAACTTTCTTTGTTTTCTTCCCAGCATCTGCTTCTTTGCCTTACTTTCTATGTCTTTGCAGGTGGCTTTGGCTCTACATCGTAGCATAGCCCGGTCCAGGGCCAGGTTTGACGAGATCAAGGGCAAGTTCCAGACTGCTCAGGCTACTCTCGTGTCTGCACAGCAGCAGGAGCAAAATGCCAAGGCTGCCCTGACGGCTGCCAAAGAAAGTGAAAAGGCCGCACAGGTCGCCTTGGGCGCCGCGAAGGCTGAACTGGAGGTAGCCAGGGCTAAGAAATTGGAGGCCGAGGCTGTACAGGTCGCCTTGGCGGCTGCGAAGGCCGAGCTCGAGGAGGCCAAGGCTAAGCAGTTGGAGGCCGAGGCCACCACTGTGGCAGAGAGGGCATCTTCTAGCTCCTCCATGGAGGCCATGCTCTATCATTGCTGGGTCTTCAACCAGGATGGCGACTTCTCCTTCCTAGCGCCTGAGGTGTGGGAGCCATTTCTCGAGAAGTTCAAGTCCCGCCTTCAACAAGAGCCACCTTCTGAGACTGGGGAGACTTCCGCTGCTGACGAGCAGGAAACCGAAGGGGTGACCTCATCGGAGCGGCTTGGGGGGGCCTAGGATTTTTGTCTTCTTTACTTATTTGTAGTCTTTTACCACGAGGTTTTTCCTCCTCGAGACAATTAGTTTCCCTGACTTTCATTTCAATTTATTTTTAATAGTTGTTATTATTTATATATATATTTTTTGTGTTTGGTAAAAACTTAGTTTGCGTCAGTCTATTGACTTTTTCTCCGAAACTAGAAAGTATAGCCAGTCAATTTTAACAAACTTCTAAGTTTTTAGGACCTAGTTACATCCAAGACGGTTAACTCTAAGAACTCAGTCCCCGTTAATTGTTATTGATACCTCGTGCTTTTTAAGAAAAACATCGATTTACCAATTTGAATTAACTTCTAAATTCTAGGACCTGGTCGTATCCAGGACATATTTTATTTTAAGAACTTTGTTCGCATTAATTTTATCAACACCTCGTGCTCTTTAGGAAAAACACTGGTTAGTCAATTTAACTAACTTCTAAATTCTAGGACCTGATCGTATCCATGACATATTTTATTTTAAGAACTTAGTTCGCGTTAATTTTATCAACACCTCGTGCTCTTTAGGAAAAACATTGGTTAGTCAATTTAACTAACTTCTAAATTCTAGGACCTGGTCATATTCAGAACATATTTGATTTTAAAAACTTAGTTCGCGTTAATATTATCGACACCTCGTGCTCTTTTAGGAAAAACACTGGTTAGTCAATTTAACTAACTTCTAAGTTTTTGGGATCGTATCCAGGACATATTTGATTTTAAAAACTTAGTCCGCGTTAATTTTATCGACACCTCGTGCTCTTTAGGAAAAACACTGGTTAGTCAATTTAACTAACTTCCAAGTTTTTAAGACCTGGTTGTATCCAGGACATATGCCCCCCAAGTAAACAGAAAGAGATCTTTCTTGGTTACTTGGTGTTAACCGAGATTTTCGGCAACTATATTAATATTTATTATCTATATGATAAGTATAATGAAAGCAGAGGATTAACACGGGGTTTTTACGTGGTTGGGGCGTTAACTAGCCTTAGTCTACGAGTCTGTATTATTAGAGCTTGAAGAACCTTTTACAATGGAGTTTCCCTCTATATTTTGACAGAGTTACTGTATATTTTTTTTTTTAGTGAAGAGTGACCCCTTTCACAGTGTTCTGTAGCTCGTATTTATAGGCTTATGGGAACACCGGGTCTGGCCCGGGTACGACCCGGGCCCGTCGGAGATAGGGATATTCCTGACCTTTATAGTGGAGGCCCAATACAAAAGGTACAAAATACATGAATTCCAAACCAGCTAAGGCCCAACAGGTTGACCTTATAGCTATATCTCGCCCGACAAAACGGTGCTTTTGGTCTGGACACTTTGAGTTACGAGGTAGATTCAGGAGACAAGATTAGTCAGAGTACTTGACATTGCAGACCTGAAACAACGGCGTGCAATCCCGAGGTGTCCTTTTCTGCAGGTGAAATGTGGGGACAACGCCCACGCGGAGTAAGGCGGCTTCAAGGTCCTGGACGCTTGATTAGTGCTCAAAAGATGTCATTTTATCAAGTTTAAGTTCAAATTAAATTAAGTTTTGAATAATATTTTCTTGAATTTATTATGATATATTCTTTAAATGGAAAATATTAGTTTTAATTTAATTTACATGAATTATAATGCATTTGAGCCTAATTAAAAGAAAAAAATATAAAAAAGAAAAGAAAAGAATTAAACTTGAAAAATGACATTATTGTAGTTAACTTATTTCTTTTTGTTGTTTCATTTGAAGCCCAATCAATGGAGGCCCACGGTTCCATATTCCTTCCCAGCCCGAGCCGAGCCGCCGAGCCTCCCTGCCAAGCCACCGCCTGCCAGCCTCCCTGCCAGCCAATCCTGCCGAGCCACGTCGCCGCCAACAGCTCCTTGCACCCCTTCAATCTAACGCCTCCATCAATTAGCAAAGTGTGACTTTGTTTCCCTCCAGGCCCAACGGCCCAATCCACCCTTCAGCACTGCTTTGCATAGTCTCCTTCAGCCAACATCTCAGCTTCACCAAGCGGCCCAAATAAAGCAAAGCTGAGGCCCAAACGAGGCCAGCCTCCCTCAGCCCATCCGAGGCAGCCCAATGCCAGTCCAGTCCGAAGCAAGCCAAACACCCTGCCTACGTGGCACATTTTTATTGGCTGGAAGTGGGTCAAAACCCACTTTTGCCACAGCCACCTTCAACCCATATTTTGTGGGTATTGGGTTTTGTAAATTGCTATTTTGAGCTTTATAGATCATGTTTTTGTGGTATTTTAGAAAAAGAGCATTTTGACTATACACAAAAATAGCTAGGGTAATATTAATAATAAGATTTGATTTTTCAAAATCATATTTTATTATTAATATTTCAGATTTATTTTGTAAACCCCATTTTGTTGTTTAATTTCTTTTTAGTCATTTTCCCCATCTATAAATAGGGACACTTTCTTCACATTTGGTATGTAATTTTTAGAGTAATGAAACTATAGCAAAATTTCTACTCACTTTCTTCTCATATTTTCTTCTTAGAATTTTGTGAGAATCATGAGCATAATGGCCTAATCTTCCTAGGAAGGTTAGGGATGATTCCATATGCAAGTGATGTTATTTTGCTACTTTGATTTACTATGTTTTTAATGTAATATATTTGAGTTATTTATGTTCTTTCATCTCTATCTTTATTTTGCTATCTTTATTTACTTATGCTAATAGTATATAGGATTAGTCATGCTCTTTCTATGTGCTTCTAATTAGTAAAAGTAATATTGATACATAATTTTATGTCTAATCTTCTATTACATTATTGCCTTTGGGTATTTTGTCATTTTTAGATTTTTCATAAGATTAACATTGTACTTTTAAAGTAAAGAACTTTATAACTCAAATGAACTTTTGTTAGAAAAACTATGGACTTTAATGTTAGATTTTCCAAGTAAATGTTGGGATGTGAACCATTTACTTGTGTATTTTTAAATCAAGTAACCAAGTAACTAAGCAAGCATATGGATGATTCTTGAAACCTTTCCATTTCTCAAACTCTTGATTACATCTTACATTTATCTCACCTATCTCACTTTATCATTTCATCAAAAAAATACAATATCAAAATCTCAACCCTCTTTCCATTTACAATTTTATTTATTTCTTGTTACTAACTTTTTGTGTTATTTTCTACTAATCTTTTGATTTAGGTTACCTCCTTGTGGATCGACCGCCCGATTATACTACAACCACCGCTTAGTGGTTGTCACATTTTGGGCGTTAAACAACGCTTGACCCCTTCAACCGGGGGTGAGGTGATCCGGGTCCGTTTACCTTTGTCCCGCTTCGTTTACCACTGGCCCGGACCGTATCAGGGTCCGGGACCTGGACGCGTAGGCCGCGGGGGTCCGAACGCTCTGTACATCGCCCGGACTATCGTCCCGGAGGACGGACCCGGAGGGACATGCAGGACCCCTCTAATGGGCCCAGACATGCATCCCCGGTCCATATCCCTCCCCTTAGACATTCTCCGTACCAAGAGGCCTTGGGCCAGGCCCGCATGCTTACATGGCCCCTGACAAAGGGCCTGGACGAAGGCCCCGAGCCCATGCAGGAAATGGGGATAACATTTACCCCCCAAGCCTTCGCCTAGATCTGCCAGGAGGAGGGTTGCATCGTCCCCAGGACGCTCGCGTGGTTGCCTCCCCAGTTCCTGCCCGAGATCGTGGGTCCGTGACAGCAGGCCGTGGCACTGGTTTGGATGCTTGGCCCGGATCGTTTACCACGATCCGGGGACGTTTACCTTTGTCCCGCTTTATGGCAAGGATACACTGTTGGGTTTTATGCCCTTATAAAACCATGTCGAACATGTAGCATGATTTCATATTATCAATAAAAGTAGTAGAAATCATTTAGTTTGACAACCGTATTGCTTGCTTGTTTTATTACATGATTATTGAAATAATACAAACATTTATAAAATCCCGAACATATGGATAGTTACAATTATAGTGACTAGGTCACAGTGGATTATAGTTGTAATTATATGTTCAAAAGAATGAGTCCTAAGATTAGATCAGTGCATTGGATTTTCACTGATAGGCAATCTACGATATGATCTACTTACACATTCAGGGTGTGATGTCTTGTCCAAGGCATCGACCAAGTAGATAAAATCAGATGTATTTAGTTACATCGGACTAGGACCGATATTGATTATTGATTGATAAATAAGTATCGTTGTTATCAAATCTAATCAATGTCACAACGTTGACCATATATTAAGCCGATCTTAATTCTGAGTGATAATATTCTGCTAATTATATTATTTAAATCTTTTGACTTGTTCGTTACCAGCTTACCCTACGGTCTAGCCTATACTTACATCTTGGAGATTTATTAGTGTAATTGAGTGGGAGTATTATTCATAGATACGAAATCTATAACTTCTGTATGAGAAGTGAAAAGATGATTTCCTTAATTGCTTTGTTCAAAAGGTTAAATGATTGAGATCTCATTTCTGTGATTAAGTTCACGGAAATATCATTTATAAGGAACTTAGTGGGAGTTAAGGATAAAATACTGATGAGGGGTAAAACGGTAATTTGCACCCAGCTCGTTAGTAAGTCATCGATAGAGGATTGACTAATTGTAATGGTTATAACAATGGATAACGTATTTATGGTTTTGAAAATACGTTCTATGAATTCAAGAGTTCAATTCCGAGTCTATAGTGGAGTCACGAGGAATTAATAAGGTAGTGAAATTATTCGTAAATAAATTCACGGTAACTTGTTGGAGCTTGATTTCATGGATCCATGGTCCCCGCATCACCTTTGAGTAAATCATCTAGAATGTCTCAATTAATTGATTTAATTATCAATTAGGATTTTTAAAGTTGACTAGGTTAATTTTGGAAAATTTACAGAGATATGAGATTTAGAGAATAAAAGAGAATATTTGGGTAAATTTATTAATATTGATAAATTGGTATCAATATAAATAAATAATATTAAATCAAGTTTCAAATTATAATTAGTTAATTTGAATAAGGATTTAATTAATTAATTAAAAAAAAAATTTGAATTTAGGCCGAGTTGGGATTTAAATTCAAAATAAAGAGATTGGGCCCAAGTTCATTTATGGCAGCCCAAGGCTTTTAGTTTTGTTTATTATTTTTAATTAATTTAAATTTAAATAAATCCCATTAAGTTGCCTATATAAGGAATATGATATCTAGGGTTTTAAGAAGCAAGTCAGTCTCAGTTGATTTGGGTAAGTGAAAACCTAGACACTTTAATCCTTTCTTAGCCACAATCTCTTCTTCTTTTCTAGATCTCTATCTCATGTGTTGAGAGCCAGCCCACACTAGTTCTAGGTTGATCAAAGGCTTGGTGAGGAAGACTGTGTTGCTGATCTTGTTCAATCTCTTGATAATACTCTGCTACAGAATGGAATCAAGGGTTAGAGAGATTGAAGGATGGAGTTGTTCCAGTTCCGCTGCGTAATGTAAGTTTTTACTTTACTTTGTATTTGTATCAATTTCATAGGAGCATGTTCTAGGAATTTGCATGTTTGTGTTGATAATATGTAAATTGCATGAAAATAAATAAAGATCCTGCAATTAGTTTTTCCTACATACACGTGTCACCAGGTGATTGCTGCACGGGTCTTGAAAGGTCGCCTAGCCCTCCCAAGGGTCGCTAGGCCTAGGCTAGGGTGTTAGCGCACGTCTCGAAGCGTCCCATCCGCACGGGGGGCCATCATTAATGTCCCTGGGACGAGGTGGACCGTAGGATGGGGCGACCTTTGGCATCCGTCACTCCTGGGCCGTCAAATCTGAGATGGTGAGGATCCAACCTGAAAGGACTCATAAATGTCCCTGCGCGATTCCTGACCGTCCGATGAAGAAACACCTAGCCGTTGGATCGTGGGCCAGGACTTAGGGCCATTATAAATACCCCATGAAAACCACATTTGGCACTTTCACCTCTTCGAACCAGCTTAAGAACCGATACACACTACTTGAGCCTTGCATGTCTGACATCGCCGACGACATACATCGCCACCTGCTAACTTTGCGCCGCCGCCTGTTCCCCAGAACCCCAACTTCTGCTCTTCTATCTGAAGACGCATCTCGGGTTGGTCATGTCGACGAACTACTACACCGGCTGCACCACTTCAAGAACGAGGTTCTGCCGTCCTTACAGTTGGACAACCATCATCTTCTACGGCCGACACCTTACAGTAAGTCCTCCTGACTCTCTTGACAACTTTATGAACTTATGATGTTCTTTTGATGCGTGAGTTTAGGCTCTATGCTTAGAAATTGTTAGGAAGGCCGCCTGGTTCGGGTTGCTATGTATCTGGATGCTTCCCGGACAGAGGGCGGGTCTTAGTAGTCTCCTCTCCCGATCAGGGTCCCGGGGCTCTCCTTAGTCCTGGACCTGATCTGACGGGGCTCCAAGCAGTCCTTAGGAGACTCCTCGTACCTTGACCGACTTTCTTGGGTTTAGGTACTGACTGCTTGGTTTTCTTTCTTTGTTCTCAGATCGTCAGCTATGGCAACGGGCGTTACGCTCCATTCCGAAGAAGAGTTCAACAGGGCCCCAGTCGTCGTTCCTGGATCCCAGACGCCTAAGGGCAACAGGTGGGAAATGGACGTGATGCCCAACTCGTTCCGGAATTACCGGATGATGCTGCTTCTGGAGCAGCGTCTGGGCATCGAATCAACTCCGGGCCTCTTTCACAACCGCCTGGCCAGGATCGAGGAGCGGGCGCATACGTCCGTGGAAGGATTCGGGGCCTGGAGTGCTGGCCATATCAGCGCGGCAGCTACGCTTCCACTTCATGACTATTTCGTGCGGTTCTTGACGTACGTGGGAATCGCACCGTTCCAGCTTCTACCCCAAGCGTACCGTCTACTCGCTGGATTGCAGGTATTTTGCGTCGCGAAGGAGATCGCGGAGCCTACCCCTGCGGAGGTCCTGTACTTCTATAAGCTAGAGTCGCAGGTTTACGTCAAGGACAAGACCCTGGACGGCTTTTATAGGCTGAAGCCGCGGAGTAGCTATCCCGCTCCTACCAGCTCCTGGAGGCATCCCCCGGACGTCAGGCATTACTTGTTCATGACGTACGGGTTCCTCGTGGACAAGAACCCCACACTGTTTCTGGACTTCCAGCGAGTGGGTAAGTAACCTCCTGGACCTCTCTTTTATTCCTCATATTTTCTACTCGTCTCTTATCCTATCTTCCGGGTGGCAGGGCCCTTCGCTCAAACTCCCCTTACCGAGTTCATTCTGGAAAGGAGGAGATTTTATTCCAAGTTGATCGCCGAGGATCTGGACGTAGGGGGCTACGTCACGGACGACAATCTCCGACTGGTAGCGATGCTCGCGGCCACCCAGACCATTGTTATCCCGAACCTTCGGGGCATCCCCTGCGAGAAAAACGTTGACGTCCGGGAGCAGATGGCCCTGGATCTCATTGCCACCGTGGTAAGAGCGGCGCGAGCCGACACGGCCCGGCACAAGAAGGACCAAGTCCCGGCAGAAGCGGCCACCTCAGAAGAGCTGGAGGAGCTCTTCGAAGAGGCCTTACCAAACGTCGGGACTCCCGGGGCTAGTGTATCGGGGCGAGGTAACTCCTCTTTAATCTTAACTTATGCTCCCTGAGTCGGGGACTTAGCTAGGGATAGGCTAGTACCCCCGGGCCCCGCACTTGGGGCCGACGGGGAGATGAGACCTTCAATTCCCATCCCCGTAGGCTCGGAGGTCCTCATGTTCTTATCTGGGTTCCTCCAGTACGGGGGCTTCCTGAACCCAGATGACATAGGGGATCGGGTCCATTCATTTGCTTTAGAGGAATTGAGTCATGCCCGGGGCATAGACAAGGGTTCGTCCCGGGTCATTCCTAACTTTGATTTGTGTGTTTTTTAGCTTGTGGGTTTATAGTCCTGACTCCTTTTTTTTTGTACTTTTGCAGGGGACTCCGACATTTCAACACCTGCCAGCGAAATGAGGCGGCTCATCAAGGACAGGGCGCCTAAGAAGAACAACGATGAGACAGGGTCGGAGCTGCCCCTCGCCAAGGAACCGTCAGTGACGGAGCTTCGCCCCGGCCGTGGTCCCAATCCGGGCCGTGGAGCCTGCTGCAAATTTCGCCTCCGCCCCGCCTCCTGTTTTTGACTTGGAGGCGGGAGCGGCTGTCAGCCGGTGCTCCGGGAAGAGGGGCCCAGATGCTGGCGCCGAAGAGGGCAACACCGGGAAGAGGCCCCGGACAAGGCGAGCCGGCTCGACTGAAGAGTCACATGGGGAGAGTCGGCTGGCCGCGAAGGAAATCCCTGCACTGCCAGTTCTCCCCCTACGCCTAACTCTTCTCGAGGAGGGGGAGTCAGCCCTACGGGATGAGTAGTCCCGGCTGATCAACCGGACCTGGGAAAACGGCCGGTGCTGGAGGGACGAAACTTACAAGGCCCTGACGATCCGTCGTCAGGTTGAATTCGCGGAGCGTCCTGTCGAGTTCAGCGCTCCTCATCCGATCGTGGATCGGCCAGCCGCCGAAGCGGGCTTCCACCCTAAACTCCGCCAGGACACGGCCCCTCTGGCGGCTGACCTGTTAGACCAGGTTAGGAGCACCATGTCCATCCTCCAGCTCAAGAGGTACGCCACGATAGCCAACCTGGACGTACTATTCATCTCCCAGGCTCTCCGCCACCAGGCCACCGCGGTAACTTTCACTTCTCTTACACTCATTCCCTTACTTGTCGATGAGGGTTTTATTATCTAACTTTTCTTTGCTCCAGGTTGACCTGTTGTCCCAAAGGAGTGCTGATCTGGTGGCCGAGCTGGCCATAAAGATGGAGACGGCCAAGCTGGATTTGGGGGCGGTCGTGAACCAGAGGGAGGCCGCCAAGGAGGCTCTTGGCCGGGAGGAGGCCCGTCTCCAGGCAGAGGTGGCCCGCGCAAAGACAGAGCGCGAGGAGCTCGACCGTGCCAAGGCCGGGTTGGAGGAGGAGTTGTCCCGGAAATCAAAGGAGGCCGATGAACGAGCGATGCTTTTGGAGATGGCCACGGCCCAGTCTGTCCTGGATAAAGAGGAGATCCTGGCCTTAAAGGCCCGTGTCTGCGAACTGGGCGATTCTCTGCTTCAGGAGAAAGCGGCGCATGACACAACCCGTCACGAAAAGGAGGAGGCCGAGGGCCTGCTGGATGTCACCTTTGACGAGGCCATCTACATGGCCTGGTGCAATGACAAGAGTATGAACCTCTTAGTCTTCCCTGATCCAGAATCGAAGCGGGCCGTGTTCGAGGCCAAGGAGAGGGAGGATGCGGACCTCCGGGCGGATGAGTTGTAGGCCCGAACCCTGGCCTTGTAATTTTATTAGTGTTTTTGGCTTGTAATTCAATTTAGAACACTGCTACCTTCTTTGTTTTTAATGCAGGCTTCCTTTTGTTATTCCACGTAGGAATTTCATTCTATTGCCGCGATTAACTGATTGTGAGGGTTCAGTCCCGGTTCCAATGGCCTGGACTGGACCCAACGACTTAACCCTCCAAGTTTTTAATCCTGGTGCCAAGTCCAGGGCTGGGCTTGGTTTAACTTGGAGCTCTGATTCTCCTTTTATCAGTTTTAGGCCACGGCTTTGCCCTGGGGCAAACCGGATGCTTTTATCTCCTGGACATCCAATTTTCCGACTGTCCCGGGCAAACTGGATGAGCCTTGGGCTCGGTCCTTTGTTTTTCATCTCTGAACACCGTTCGTTCAGGGTGGGACCGGCCTTGGGTCGATCCTCTTATATTTTATACCCTCGGACATCGCTTGTCCGGGGTGGGATCGGCCTTGGTGCTCGGTCCTCTTATATTTCCCCGGACATCGATCATCCGGGATGGGACCGACCTTGGCTCGATCCTCCTATATTTTATATCCTCGGACATCGCTCGTCTAGGGTGGAACCGGCCTTGGTGCTCGGTTCTCTTATATTTCCCCGGACATCGATCGTCCGGGATGGGACCGGCCTTGGGCTTGGTCCTCTTATATTTTATACCCCCAGACATCGCTCATCTGGGGTGGGACCGGCCTTGGGCTCGGTCCTCTTATATTTTATACCCCCGGACATCGCTCATCTGGGGTGGGACCGGCCTTGGTGCTCGGTCCTCTTTATATTTCTCCGAACATCGATCGTCCGGGATGGGACCGGCCTTGGGCTTGGTCCTCTTATATTTTATAACCCCGGACATCGCTCGTCCGGGGTGGGACCGGCCTTGGGCTCGATCCTCTTATATTTTATACCCCCGGACATCGCTCGTCCGGGGTGGGACCGGCCTTGGGCTCGGTCCTCTTATATTTTATACCCCCGGACATCGCTCGTTCGGGGTTGGACCGGCCTTGGGCTCGGTCCTCTTATATTTTATACCCCCGCACATCGCTCGTCCGGGATGGGACCGTGGGGTTTGAGTCGCCCGGACCTTGGTGGTCCGAGCCGGGACTAGCCTAAGCTTGCGCCCCGCTAGGTGTTTGCCTACACCCGGGATACCCCCCACAAGTGAGCGGAGATGGGTCTGGGGTCACTTGAGAAAGATTAGCATGGTTTCGCAATATTTCTTTGTGACGTTTTGCACACGTCATTTCCATTGTTTGTAAAAAAGGTTTGCCCTGAGGCGTACATTGTTTACAACGAAAATATTGCCTTGAGGCGTACATTGTTTAAAACTGGGAAAGGCTCCCCGAATATTGATAGTATTTACGGAGATGCTCTGCATTCCAGGCTCGCGGGACTTCCGAGCTGTCGAGCCGCTTTAAGCGGTACGTTCCGGGGCACACCTCGTGTTGGATCTCATACGGCCCCTCCCAATTTGAGCCTAGAAACCCCCCCTCCCGGATCTTGAGTGGCAGGGAAGACTCTTCCCAAGACCGGGTCGCCGGTTCTGAACTTACGGCTCTTGACTTTGGAGTTGAAGTGTCGTGCGATCTTGCCTTGCGACTCTTCCCGGATCTCTTCGATGAGATCTAGTGATTCTTGGAGTAAGGCGTGGTTCTGGGTGGGATCATACGTGTCACATCGGTGGGACGGGACGGTCGTTTCGATCGGGATGACGGCTTCGTATCCATAGACCATAGAGTAGGGGGTGTGTCCGGTTGACGTCCGCTTGGTCGTCCGGTAAGCCCATAGTACGCGGGGGAGTTCATCGGGCCATTTTCCCTTACAGGCCTGGAGCTTTTTCTTCAGTGTCCCCTTTAGGATATTTTTCACGGCTTCCGCCTGCCCGTTTGCCTGGGGTCTGGCAACCGCGGAGAAGCTCTTCACTATACCGTGCCTTTCGCAAAAATCCGTGAAGTGGGCGCTGTCGAACTGCTTTCCGTTGTCGGACATGATTTTGTAGGGGAGGCCATACCGACATACTATGTTATTGATGACGAAATCTAAAGCTTTTTTGGAAGTGATTGTGTTCATGGGCTCTGCCTCAACCCACTTCGTGTAATAGTCCATAACCACATTGGCGTACTTTACCCCTCCTTTCTCGGTCGGGAGGGATCCGACGAGATCGATTCCCCACACTGCGAAGGGCCAGGGGCTATTCATCAAGGTTATCTCTGTCGGGGGGGCCCGTGGGACCTTCGCGTACCTCTGGCACTGATCGCACTTGCGGACGTAGTCAATATAGTCTTTCTTCATGGTTGGCCAGAAGTATCCTTGGCGCAGGATCTTCTTGGACAGGCTGGGCCCGACAGTGTGATCTCCGCAGAAACCTTCATGCACTTCATGCATGATGGCGCTCAGCTCAGTCCCGGATACACACCTGAGGTAAGGCATGGATAAACCCCGGGGATAGGGTTTTCCGTCCATCATGACGTACCGGTGGACCTGGTACAGGAGTTTCCTGGCTGCGGCCGGTCGTTTGGAACTTCCCTGGTAGACAAGTAGGGAAGGAGCGGTCCCATCCAGGAAAGGGAGTGGTCGACGGTGGGGGCCCTGATGCTCAGGACGGGGAGATGGTTGTCGGGGACCAGTCCGGCCAGCTCGGCCTCTGCGTCAGTGGCCAGCTTTGCCAGGGTATCCGGGAAGACATTATGCTCCCGAGGGATCTGGCGGATGGAATGTGCAGCGAACGCCTGCAGCATTTCCCTTGTTTGAGTCACGTATGCCGCCATTCTCTCTCCTTTGGTCTGATACTCCCCTGAGATTTGCCTGACGACTAGCTGGGAATCGCTGTAAATATCTAGGTTCGCTGCCCCTACCTCCCGGGCCAAGCGCAGGCCGGCTAGGACAACTTCATGCTCTGCCTCATTGTTCGACGCTTTGAACTGGAAACGGAGGGCATTTTGTAGCTGGTGCCCCTATGGTGACACCAAGATGATCCCGGCTCTGGCCCCATTCTCGTTCGAGGCTCCGTCCACGAAGATTTTCCACACGGGCGCCGCGGGGGCTTCGGGAATATTGTCTTCCGGAGAAATCCTGGAACATTCGACGATGAAATTGGCCAGGGCCTGTCCCTTGATGGACACCCTGGGCACGTGAGATATATTGAACTGGCTCAGCTCCATGGCCCACTTCAGGAGTCTTCCCGATGACTCGGGCTTCTGTAACACCTGCCGCAAGGGATGGTTGGTTAAGACCTTTATGGCGTGGGCCTGAAAGTAAGGACGAAGCTTCCGGGATGCCATCAGCAGGCAGAAATTCAGCTTTTCGATCAATGGGTATCGAGATTCAGCGTCTAGCAACCGCTGGCTTACGTAGTACACCGGGAGTTATGTCCTTTCTTCCTCTCGCACCAACGCGGCGCTGATCGCGTGCTCGGTCACGACCAGGTATAGATACAGGGGCTCCCCCTCTATCGGTTTCGCCAGGATTGGGGCTTTGGCCAGGTGTTCTTTCAGCTTTCGAAAGGCCTCTTCGCACTCGAGCGACCACTCGAAACGCTGGCTTCCCCGGAGGACGTTGAAGAACGGGACGCACTTGTCCGTGGCTTTAGAAACGAAACGACTAAGGGCGGCTACTCGCCCCGTCAGGCTTTGCACGTCCTTGTGCTTCCGGGGAGAGGCCATGTCGATCAGTGCCTTGATATTATCCGGATTGGCCTCTATTCCTCGGAAACTCACTATGAAGCCCAGGAACTTCCCGGAAGCCACGCCGAAAGTGCACTTTTTAGGATTCAGCTTCATCCCGTACTTCCAGATAACCGCGAAAGCCTCCGCCAATTCGTCCGAATGGTTCTGGGATGTCTTAGACTTGACCAGCATATCATCGATGTATACCTCCATGTTTCGCCCTAACTGGGCCCGAAACATCCGATTGACTAGCCTTTGGTAAGTTGCTCCGGCATTCTTGAGTCCGAAAGGCATGACTATGTAGCAATAGATTCCCTTGTCTGTTTGGAAACTGGTGTGTTTCTGATTAGTCACGTGCATAGAGATCTGATTGTAGCCGGAGTAAGCGTCCATGAAGCTCAAGGTCTCGTATCCAGATGTAGCATCCACCATTTGGTCGATCCGGGGGAGCGGGAAACAGTCCTTTAGATAGGCTTTGTTGAGGTCCGTGAAGTCAATGCACGTTCTCGAGGTCCCGTTCGGTTTTGGCACCAAGACGGGATTGGCCAGCCACACGGGGTACACAGCCTCGCATATGAAGTTGATAGAAGACAGCTTCTCAACCTCCAGCTTAAGGGCCTTGGCCCTCTCTGTCCCCAAAGGCCTGCGTTTCTGGCGGACCGGGGTCGCGTTTGGGTCAATACTTAACACGTGGCAAATGATATTGCGGTCGATCCTGGTCATGTCGGAGTGGGACCAGGCCAGAAGGTCCTGGTTCCCCTTGACTTAGGGGATGATGGCGGCCCGAATGTCTTCCGGCATACTTTTTCCGACTTGGATGATCCAGGTTGGGTTGGTTTCGCTGATTCACACCTCTTCTATTTCGTCCATTGCCTCCACGACGTGATCGTCCCCTATCCGCGGGTCCAGGTCGTCCTCTTCCTAGACCACCCTTTCAGCAGGAGGGAGGGGAACTGGTTTGATGGGCTCCTCGCAGACCATGCATACGGGCCGGGCGGAGACATGGTAGCACTTCCGGGTGCTCTTTTTGTCTCCCCGGACGGTCCCTACCCCTCCGTTGTCGCATGGGAACTTCATGCAAAGATGGCGGATGGAGGTGATGGCCCCGAACTCGACTAATGCGGGCCGGCCAAAGATGACGTTGTAAGCGGTAGGGCAGTCCACCACTACGAAGGTGCAGAACTTGAACGAGTGCTGCAATTCACCCCCCAGCGTAACTGGCAGCTGGATCTTTCCCATGGGGAGAAGCGCATCTCCGTTGAAGCCGTAAATTTGGGTCAGGCAGGATGCCAGATCCGCTTCCGTCAAGACAATGGAGGTGAAGGTGGGCTTGAACAACAAGTTGATGGAACTTCCGTCATCCACCAACACGCGGGACACCAACTTGTTGGCGATTTGAGCATCTATGACCAGCGGGTCGTGGTGGGGAAAGTGGACGTTACGGGCGTCATCCTCCGTGAAGGTGGTGGGGAGGTTTATCAACTTAGCGTGCTGAGCCGGAGCCTGGACAAGGGCGCAAACTTCCTGGTCGTGGTCCAGCTCGCTTAGGTAGCGCTTTTGGTTATTCCTTGATGCCCCTCCCAGGTCAGGTCCGCTCGAGATGGTTGCCACATGTCTGTCAACTCGAGGGGGTGCTGCCCTAGAGGGATAAGGCATTCCGGGGCCGGGAACTTACGCGGCGGGGGCCCCCTGAGGGGCCTGCGCCGGGGGTCCCTGGGCATACCCTCCCTGGGGGGGGGGGGGTATGCCCGAGTCGTTCTCGGGGCCGCGGGTTGTCCGGGGCTTGCTGACAGGCCCGGGACTCCCAAGGGCATCCTTACCCACTGGTGGAGGTGTCCCAGCTTGATGAGATTTTCAATCTAATCTTTGAGCTGCCGGCATTCATCGGTGGTGTGGCCCACATCTTTGTGATAGACGCACTTTTTGCTGGTATCTCTTGGATTTCTCCCTCCTTTAAACATGGGGCTAGGCTTCCGGTAGTGAACCGCCCTTTCTGTCGCCAGATAGATGTTTTCCCTGGTGTCCACCAGGTTGTTGTATTCTGAATATTGGGGCTCGTAGCCCCTTTTCCCCTTTTTGACCTGCTTGGGCCGGTTCTGGCCTTTGCCGGACCGATTCCCCCGGGAAGGATTCACGCTTGCCTCAGTTACTTCTGTCTGGGACTGCTGGGCGCCGACAGGGGCCATGCTGTGTCCTGCCGGCGCGACGCCATAACTGGAGAAGTGGGTGGATTGGGCCGGGGCGTATCCCGAAGTGGCAGGGCCGTACACCGTAGGGGTGTAACTGACTCCGAGCGCGACGGTCGGTCTTGGGGCAACGGGGGGTGCGGTGTAGGACTGCGCCGGGAATTCTCCCGCATATCCCGGAAACGTCTGGGGGATGGGATGCGGAGCCGAGGGCCACCCGAAGGCCCGGATCTGGGCTTCCTCCCAATTGATGAATCCTTGGGCCCTCCTGATGAACTCTTCCAAGGTGGCGGCCTTGTTCTGCTGCATGTCGTCCCAAAGAGGGGACCCGGCCCGGATCCCGGACTGCAGTGCCACCAGGCGCTGTCCGTCGTCTACTTTCGTCCTGGAGGCTTCTTCAGTGAAGCGCTGGATGTAGGCCCTCAGCGTCTCTGCGGGGAGTTGCTTAATATTTGCGAGGGTGCTGATTTACATATCCATCTTCATGGCGGCCACGAACTGCTTTCGAAACGCTGAATGCAGCCCGGACCAGGATTGGATGGACCCCGGTTTCAGTCCCTTCCACCACTCTTCGGCGGGACCGCCCAAAGTGAACGAGAAGCAGAGACATTTGCCGTCGTCACTGACATGGGCCACTGTCATGAGTCGGTTGTACCAGGACAAATGGTCCCTGGGGTCGGTGTTCCCAGTATAGGCAGTGAGGCTTGGCATCTTGAACCCCTTGGGGAGTACGACGTCCAGGATGTGCCTTGCGCAGGGCTCTTTATCATCTTTGTCGGAGTCGGTGTCCGCGCCTTCTTGCTTGCAGACCAGGCGATCTGTGACCTTTTTCAACGCGACCATTTGCTCCATGAGCTGTCTGGCCGTGCCATCCTCCAGGGGGATTCTCTCGTTCCTCCTGTCGTTGATATTGTTCCTAAGGTCGCCATCTCGGGGGAGGATCTTTTCCTTGCGGGCCCGCTCCTTCCGAGCGTTCAGTCCATCGCGTAAGTCTATCCGGGAAGTGTCGTCCCCTGAACGGAGGTCATGACGTTCCTCGCGGCGAGGCCGCTCCTGATGGTTCTTGTTAACCGAGGCACTTGGGTGCAAATATCCTTCCCGCTTGTCTCGCCCTGGGGCGTGTCGGGGCTGTACATTCCGCAGCCGCGTCCCCAGCGGATCGATCGGGTGGCCTCATCCTGGTACAGGGCACACCTTCTCTTTCTAGGTAGCGGCTGGGAACGGGCCCCGGCTCTTTCGACGGGGGTGGTCTTCTCCCGGGTCTTCCGCCGCTCCCTGTCCGGGCCTCCTAGAGTTGGCTCGGGAAAAGGCTTTGAGGGAGGGACCGGGCTGGCACCTCTGGGGACCCCGACTTGCTCTCGTGGGGCAAGTTGCTGCGTTTCTGGAAGTGGGCTAGTTGTGGGGTTGGCCGTCGGACCCTGTGCGACCATGAGTGCCTGCAGGGCTTGGAGAGACTCTTGCATCCTTCGATGCGCCTCCGCTTGCTCAGCGATCCTGGCTTCCTGATCTAGGACTTGCTTCCTTAGTCTAGTCACCTCCAAGTCTTGCTGATTGGGCTCTCTCTCGGGGGTCTTGGGACCCGCAGCTTCGTCGTGGTACTCCCCCTCATTTTCCTCTTCATAATACTCCTCGTTTTCCTCTTCATATTCTGTCCCACCCTCGTAGTCTTGTGAATCGTCTTGGTGAGATGTTTGAGGGGGCGCGTTTTCGGGCAGATCCTGAGGGAGATGTTGTGCAGGCATCGGGTCTCCGTTGCCCTGCTCTGGATTGGTAGGGTCGAAGGTGGTGTGTCGTGTGTTCACCATCGTAGTGAAGGCCTGACGTTAGCACTAGCTTCCTTCAGCTCTCAATGAAAGCACCAAACTGTTAACCGAGATTTTCAGCAACTATATTAATATCTATTATCTATATGATAAGTATAATGAAAGCAGAGGATTAACACGAGGTTTTTACGTGGTTGGGGTGTTAACTAGCCTTAGTCCACGAGTCTGTATTATTAGAGCTTGAAGAACCTTTTACAATAGAGTTTCCCTCTATATTTTGACAGAGTTACTGTATATATATATATATTTTTAGTGAAGAGCGACCCCTTTCACAGTGTTCTGTAGCTCATATTTATAGGCTTATGGGAACACCGGGTCTGGGCCGGGTACGACCTGGGCCCGTCGGAGATAAGGATATTCCTGGCCTTTCTAGTGGAGGCCCAATACAAAAGGTACAAAATACATGAATTCCAAACCAGCTAAGGCCCAACAGGTTGACCTTAGAGCTATATCTCGCCCGACAAAATGGTGCTTTTGGTCTGGACACTTCGAGTTACGAGGCAGATTCAGGAGACAAGATCAGTCAGAGTACTTGACAGCGCAGACCTGAAACAACGGCGTGCAATCCCGAGGTGTCCTTTTCTGTAGGTGAAATGTGGGGACAACGCCCACGCGGAGTGAGGCGGCTTCAGGGTTCTGGACGCTTGACCCCTTCAACCGGGGGTGAGGTGATCCGGGTTCGTTTACCTTTGTCCCGTTTCGTTTACCACAGGCCAGGACCGTATCAGGGTCCGGGACCTGGACGCATAGGCCGCGGGGGTCCGAACGCTCTGTACATCACCCGGACTATCGTCCCAGAGGACGGACCCGGAGGGACATGCCGGACCCTTCTAATGGGCCCAGACATGCATCCCCGGTCCATATCCATCCCCTTGGACGTTCTCCGTACCAAGAGGCCTTGGGTCGGGCCCGCATGCTTACATGGCCCTTGACAATGGGCCTGGACGAAGGCCCCGAGCCCATGCAGGAAATGGGGATAACACTTGGAAAACGCTCTTCTAGCACTATCCGCACACATAAACACACAACGATATACAAAAGTACTTCTCATTTTTAATAAAACAAGGCGGCTTTCGTAATTAAGCCTTACAAAAGTATGACTATTGATAATATTTCTTTAGGTGTATAGCGTTCCATGTCCGTGAGACTGCTTTTCCATTAGGCCGAGCTAATTTAAAGATCCCTTCCGTCACATCCTCTATGATCTGATATGGTCCTTCCCAGTTCGGCCCCAAAACTCCATCCTTGGGATCCTTACCAACTAAGAAGACTCTTCGGAGCACCATGTCACCTAAGTTAAAGATGCGTCTCTTGACCTTTGAGTTGAAATAACGAGTGATCTTTTGTTAATAATGCGCGAGTTGCAGCTGCGAAGCTTCACGTTTTTTGTCAACTAGGTCGAGGGACGCGTTGAGCAATTTATCGTTCTGGTCTTGGTCAAATGCCCGGACTCTATGTGAGGCTATTTTTGTTTCGACGGGAAGAACGGCCTCACTCCCGAAAGTCAGGGAGAAAAGAGTGTGACCCGTCGAAGTTCGGTGCGAGGTCCGGTATGCCCACAACACTTGGGGGAGCTATTCAGGCCAAACTCCCTTGGCTTCATCCAACCTCTTCTTTAAGCTCGCTTTTAGTGTCTTGTTCACAGCCTCGACCTGTCCATTAGCCTGTGGGTAGGCCATGGAGGAAAATCTCTTAATTATGTCGTGCTTTTCGCAGAATTCGGTGAAGAGGTCGCTATCGAACTGGGTTCCGTTATCTGACACGATCTTCTTTGGCAGTCCGAATCGGCAGACTATATTCTTAACCACAAAGTTGAGGACCCTCTTTGATGTAATCGTAGCCAGGAGCTCTGCTTCTGCCCATTTTGTGAAGTAGTCAATAGCCACCACCGCATAGCGAACTCCCCCTTTTCCCGTGGGCAGGGCACCAACTAAATCAATTCCCCAGACCGCGAACAGCCACGGGGACGAGATTATCTTCAGCTCAACTGGAGAGGCCCGGGCGATCGTGGCGAACCGCTGACACCTGTCGCACTTTTGGACATAGGAAAACGAATCTTTCGACAGAGTGAGCCAATAATATCCTTGCCTTAATATCTTCAAGGCTAGGTTTTGCCCCCCAGCGTGATCTCCACAAAACCCCTCATGGATTTCCCGCAGAATAATTTTCGCTTCGCCTGGCAGAACACACCGTAGGAGAGGTAAAGAAAAACCACGTCGGTATAACGTCCCGTCTACCATTGTATACCTCGGAGCTTGGTAAAGTACCCTTCTTGCGTCGTTTCTCTCTTCAGGTAACTTTCCTGTTGTGAGGTACTAGACTATGGGAGTCATCCAGGTCAGCCTGCTGTCGATCATTTCGACCTCCCTCCCGGCTTCCTCTATGCTTGTCCTTTCCAAGAATTCCACCGGTACCAGGCCCAAGGTTTCGCCCTCCCCGGAGGTGGCGAGCTTTGCTAAGGCGTCAGCATTGGCGTTCTGCTCCCGAGGTATCTGTTCAACTAGGCTGTTCTCGAATGCGGACAGCTCCGTCTTTACCTTGGCCAGGTAGGCCGCCATTTTGGTTCCCCACGCCTGGTATTCTCCTGACACTTGGTTTACCACGAGCTGGGAATCGCTATAGCACATGATGGAGCTGGCCTTCAACTCCCGGGCCACCCTTAGCCCAGCCAATAAAGCTTCATATTCAGCCTCGTTGTTAGATGCCTCGAATCCGAATCGCAGTGCGGAGTGGAAATGATGTCCCTCCAGGGATATCAGAATGACTCCAGCTCCGGATCCGTTCTCGTTGGACGAACCGTCCACAAAAACTTTCCACGAGGCTCGCACCGGTTCTTCCACTGGTTCCTCTTGGAATCCCGTGCACTCTGCTACAAAATCAGCCAGAGCTTGGCTTTTGATCGCAGTTCGTGGCACGTACAGTATTTCGAATTGGCTGAGCTCGATAGCCCACTTCAAAAGACGCCCCGATGCCTCAGGTTTCTGCAAAATCTGCCTTAAAGGTTAATCGGTTATGACGTGGATTGAGTGGGACTGGAAGTACGACCTGAGCTATCTGGAGGCTGTAATGAGGCAGAATGCCATATTTTCCATCACTGGATACCTAGACTCGGCCCCGAGAAGCCTCTTGCTAATGTAGTAGACCTGCTTCTGAGACCGGTCCTCCTCACGAACCAGCACGGCGCTGACTGCATCTTCTGTTACAGCTAGGTAGAGAAAAAGAGGCTATCCTGCTGTTGGTTTAGATAACACGGGCGGCTCAGCTAAGTGTGCTTTTAGGTCGAGGAAAGCACGCTCACACTCATCGGTCCACTCAAATTTTTTATTTCCCTGGAGCAGGTTATAGAATGGCAAACACTTGTCGGTTGATTTGGAAATGAACCGATTAAGGGCTGCCACCCTTCCTGTTAGACTTTGGACGTCTTTTCGTGACCGGGGTGATGGAATTTCGAGCAGCAACCTGATTTTATCAGGGTTCGCCTCTATTTCTCTTGTGTTGACTATGAAACCTAGAAATTTTCCTGATGCAACCCTGAAGGTACACTTTTGAGGATTCAGCCTCATGCCATACTGCCTTAAAATCTTAAAACATTCTTTCAGATTAGGGACGTGGTTATCGGCAGTCTTCGACTTAACCAGCATGTCGTCAACATACACTTCCATGTTTCTCCCGATCTGATTAGCAAACATCCTGTTGACCAATCTCTGGTATGTAGCTTCTGCATTTTTCAGTCCGAAAGGCATGACCTTGTAACAATAAACGTTATTTGGTGTCATGAAGCTAGTGTGCTCCTGGTCCGCAGGATTCATGGCGATCTGGTTATAGCTCGAGTACGGATCCATGAAGGACATGAGCTCGTGCCTCGAAGTGGCATCCACCAGTTGATCAATCCTTGACAAGGGGAAGCAATCTTTGGGGCATGCTTTATTCAGATCGGAAAAGTCGATACAAGTCCGCCATTTCCCGTTGGGCTTCGGGACCAAAACAGGATTGGTGACCCAGATCGGGTATTTTGCCTCGTGAATAAAGCCGCACTTTAAAAGTCGAGCTACTTCCTCTTCTAGGGCCTCAGCTCGTGTCGTTCCCAGGCGCCTGTGTTTCTGGGACTTCGCAGGCACGCTCTTGTCCAGGCTGAGGGTGTGCATGATGACGCTTGGGTTGATCCCTATCATGTCTTCGTAAGACCAGGCGAACACATCTAGATTCTCCTGTAGAAATCTCAGTAGTTCTGCCTTCCTCTTATTACACAGGTTTTTCCCAAGCTTCACCACCTTCGAGGGGTCTCTTGGGTCGATGTTCACCTCTTCGAGTTCTTCGATGGCGTGGAGCTCGGATCTATCTTCGCCTATCTTGGGGTCGATATCACCATTCAAGGTGATCCCCTCCCCACTGGCTTCTTGAGGATTTTCTATCTCAGGAGTAGGTCCTGTTAGCTGAGATTCCTCATCCCCGCTTTGAACGGTCATCGTCTGCTGCCTGGGTCGTGATTTTCCCTTCATGGAAATGCTATAGCATTCCCTGGCAGCGAGTTGATCACCTCGGATCGTACATATTCTCGTAGAGGAGGGGAATTTGATTGCGAGATGGCGGATAGAGGTTACGGCCTCAAATGCCATCAACGTAGGTCAGCCCAGAATAACGTTGTAGGCGGTGGCACAATCGATAACCACGAATTCGAGGAATTTAGAGACAGTTCGAGGCCCTTCTCCCAAGGTTATTACTAGCTCGATAGTTCCTACCGCTGCCGACCCTTCCCCAGAAAATCCATACAGCATCATGGAAGTGGCCTTCAGGTCGGTGATAGACAATCTCATTTTCTCCAGCGTGGACCGGAACAGCAGGTTCACCGAACTCCCATTATCGACTAGTATCCTCCTAACTCTTCGGTTGGCGAGTTAGGCAGTTATGACTAGAGGATCGTTATGGGGGAACTGGACGTGACTAGAGTCCTCCTCGGTAAAAATAATTGGTTGCCTCTCCAATCGCTGCTGTTTGGGTAGATGCTGCTTCGGGACGAATTCCACCCCGTTATGGGCCTTCAACTCATTGACATATCTCTTCTGGGCTTCTCTGCTCGTGCTGGCCAAATGGGGGCCTCCGGAGATTGTGGATATCTCTCCTCCTTTTACAGGAGGAGGGGTATCCTGACTTATCCGGGGCCCGAGCGGATTTACCGGCGCTTCTGGAGCTGGCTGACTAGTAGGAACTCGGTTCCGCGCATACTGAGCCAAAGGTTCGGCTCTAATGAGTGTCTCTATCTCATCCTTCAAATGCCTACAATCGTCAGTGTTGTGGCCAATGTCGTTGTGGAATCGACAGAACTTGGAAGGGTCCCTCTTAGCCTTCTGGTGTTTCAAAGGCTCCGAATTTTTCCAGGGGAGGCGAGCAAAGTTTGCTAGGAAAATGTGTTCCCTAGTATTTGTGAGTTCGGTGTAAGCCGTGTAGACTGGCTTAAATTTTTCCACAGGCTTGTTCTTCTGCGAACCGGGCTGGCCGCCCTCGCTATTCCCTTTTCTCTTACCTCCACCCCCTTGGTTATTCTGTGTAACGGTTTGAGTCGTTTTCACGACATCCGTTCCCACTCCAGCGGGCTGACCAGGGGTTTGGCTGGTTCTCGCGACCGACGCTCTCACCTCTTCTAGGTTTATCCATCCCTGGGCCTTGTTCAGGAATTCATCCACGGTGCTGACACATTTTCTTTGTATCTCTTTCCATAGCCCGCCTCTAACGAGGATTCCAGTCCTCAAGGCCATAAGTTTGGAACTATCGTCTGCGTCCTTGGCTCGAGTTGCGACGTTTGCAAACCTGCTCAGGTAAGCTTTCAAAGGTTCCTAGGGCTGCAGTAGAGACCTGACATCCGAACCCTTGTAAAGTCAACCACGCAATATAAACGTGTATATATCAGACATCACGTGTCTATTCTATTCCAGAATTCTCGGAGACGCAGTATAAACGTGCGTGTTCGGACATCCCACGCTTGATTTGGGCCATGCGGCCCATTATCCCTCCTTACCTATTGATTAGACCACACTTCACTGCAAAGTTCAAGAATTAATCATCAGTGTCACAGACATGACGTGAAGGATAAAGAGATCACGGGATGGCTCCATTGCCAACCCAGATGTCTTTTGCCTATAAATACCAAGACCCTGGGTAGGGCAAGGGGCTAGCATATTTTTGTAAAGAAACATTCTGTAAGAAATAGTAAAGAGATATCAATAATACTGCCTGGTGGACTAGATGGATTTTAACTTTCGAACCACCTAAAAAGAAAGGAGTGATCATCTATAGTTATTTTCATATTACGGTTCACCAATTTGTACTAATCCATCCTATTTATTCGTATAATTACCTATTGCCGAAGAACCGCGTCAACAACTCTCTACTTCAAAAATACCAATATATAGCAATTAGTTTGTTTCGGTTTTAATAAACATAATTCTTAGTGCATTCATGTCCTTTCTTACAACAAATGAATCTTCATTTCAAACTAACCAAATATGTTTATTTTTATTTATAAAATGAGTAACATTTTTTGTTCCGACAAACTAATTAATTAGTATCTTAAAAAATATTTACATTGAATGGTACATTTACTTGTATTTAATTAGAATAATTAATAACTAATTTAAATTCACCTGTAATCGAAGTTATAAATCGAAATCATAATAACTTGTTTACTTGTAAAAACTGAAATCGTAATTAATTGTATTCTTATTAATGTGATTATTTCACTTTAGAATCAAAATAAATAAATTTTAAATTATAGAAATACCCTTAAGTTTAGGATTATGTTCCATTTTAGTTTTTAAAATAAGGATAAATTTGTCAATTCCTAATTAAAGGAGCAATGACAACAACAAATCACCAATCTCATTCTTCAATTTTAAATTTATGTAGGACCTATATAATTCCTCAATAAATTTAGGTAAATAAACTTAATTTTATGATGATAATGTAATACTAGTGGGAGATATCTATAATATAAGAGGCATATGATTTGCACCCAAAATTTGATTAAGATACTTTATTTTTATTAAAAATTAATATATAATATATATTTTTTCAACTTATGTTCACATTTTTTTTCATATTTCAAAAAATATATTTTTTAATTATTTAAATAAAATAAAAATTAAAACCAAAAAAATATAAAAACTTGTTAAAGTAGGAATTTTTTTTCTAAAATATTATGAAAAATAAGATAAAATAAAATTATTAAGATTGACAAAAAAAATTAAAGAATGCCAAAAAAATATTGAGAAAAAAATGTTAAAAATAATTTTAAAATAATTTTTTTCTTAAATTAATTGGGTGTCTATATATTTTTTTGGGTGCAAATATAATGACCCATAATATAATTTCTTGTATGGAAAATGACATTTTGTACGAAGACCCTTAATAATGGTGATGTCCTGGTAACGATTCCTAATCAAAAAGACATGGCAGTACTAATTCGGATTAACGTCATATTCTCAACAATAATTTTTGTATTTGCATCCTTAATTAATTATGTTGTTGGCCTACAATTTTGCACTATCTAGTCCAACTCCATCGCTAATCCAATATTATGCAAAGTTTGGAATATCACTATAGAAGAAGATCATTAATTGAGGATCAAAAAGTCAGCTGAACTATATATATTGATTACCTAACTAACTTTAGAGTAGTTTTTCATCTGGAATTGATTTGTATGTTTACTTATTACAATAATATAATAATAATTATTATTATAAAACTATGAATTTGCATACTTAGCAAGATTCATGAGTTTTGGGCAATGCTATTCTAAGTATAAATTTGTATATTTTGGCACGTATTGTATTGTATAATATTATTTTTATACAACATTATATTTGGTATTCACTTATATTAAAATGTAGTATTAAATTATATTATATTTGATACACAATTGAATTATATTGTATTAATTAAAACTAAATAAAATAATTTTTTTAAAATGATATCATAGGTGATATAACCTCGACCCCCGACCCCGATCCTGGTCCCTAACCCCTACCTCAATCCCAAACTCTGACCCCGACACTGGCCCCAGTTCTGGACCCGACCCTGGCCACGACCCCGATCCCAAACCTCAGCCTTGGCCCTGGCCCCTGACCCCCGTCGTAGCCCCGACCCTCGACCTGGCCCCAAACCCCGACCCCGAACCTTGACCCTAGCCTTGGACTCCAACCCCGAACTCATCCCGGCCACAGTTCCTGACCCCTAACCTCGACTCCGGCCACAAACCCCGACTCCTGCCCCCGACCCCAACCCCGGCCTTCGACCCGGACCCTGGCCACAACAACGGCCTCTGACTCCGGCCCCCAGCCTCGGCCTCAGACCCCAACCTCGGACCCAAGCCCTGGCTTTGAACCCCGACCCCGGCTTTGGCATTGACCTCGAACCCTGAACCCCCTCGACCCGGACCTTACCACAATACAACTTAATTTCAAAATATTACAATACAAGCAAATACATACCATTTTTTATGTAATGAATAGTACGATTGATATTGTATTAAAATGTGTGATTGTAATAATTAATACAATAAAAAATTCATTCTGAAACATACTGTTCTACTTATTTAATACAGTACACTACAAGAAACAAGGTTTTTGCCGGCGCAATTCGTAATTGCGTCGGCAAAAACAACTTTCATCGGCGCATTTAGTGAATTGCGCCGACAAAAACAAGAATTTTTGTCGGCGCAATTTTGCGCCGCCAAAAGTAACATCAGTTTTAAAAAAAAAATACCATAGACTTTTGCCGGCGCATTTCACCTAACGCGCTGGCAAAATTCAAACATGCATTTTTAATTTGTGCATTTCGTTGCGCCGGCAAAAGTCTATTTTGCATCAGTAAAAGTCGGACTAAGTAAAATGACATCGTTTTGTCCTAGGGTTTATTAAATACTTTTGCTGGCGCAACGAAATGTGCCGGTTAAAGTCATAGCAATATTAGACCTGCCGTGAGCCCTTCTTCCCCATTTCAGATTTTTTTTTTCAGAAAAAAGCTTCTCTCTCTCTCCTCTGTGTTAATGGAATCCGACCACCCCGTGAGCCATAATCCCACCGTGGCTCATCTCATATTGTGAAGCTCTTCTCTCTCAAGGTTAGTAAATCAAATGGGAATTTTTTTAACATTTTTAGATTTTTTTCTCTATATCTCATTTTGTAATTGTATTTTTTTTTTGTTATTCTCTTTCTATACAGCTCCAATCTCTCGGTGGAACAACTCCAAAGGTTAGTTTATGTATATATTTATATCTGTTTATATATATATTTATATCGGTTTATATATATATCTATTTATATATATATGTATATATCGGTTTATATATATGTTTATATATTTATATGTTTGCTTTTTTATATATGTATATATGTATGTATGTAAATGTGTGTGTACATATATTTATTTGATGTTAATTTGTTTTTAAAAATTGATTAATATATATGTATGTATGTGATATTTGGTATTATAATTATATTTTTCTGTTAAAAAAAACTAATAAATTTGTGTAGTTTTAGAAAAAATGAGATTAATAATGAAAAAAAATATGGTTTTAGTATTTATTAAAAAAAAACTGATTTGAGTATGTATATTTTTTAATTTTAATTCTTAATATGTATATTAAAAAATAGATTAGATTATGTATATTAAAAAAAAAATATTATATTTTTTTATATTAAATAGTATTTGTTTATAAATATTTACTAAATAAATTGTTTTGATGTTACTGATATAAAAAGATCTGATATATGTTATTAATCTTGGTTTATGTTGTGCATGCTATGAGAATATTCTGTATATTGCTCTGGGAATATTTTGTATATTGTGTGTAGTTTGCAGGTTTTATAAAATTTTGGGATAGTTTAAAATATAGCCGTTATGCTGGCCAAATTTCGTTAGTCTTAGGAAAATTAACATTAATTATAAAAATTATAGCCATTAATATTAATTTTTATTTTAATGCTTTATATTTATTTGTTTCTCTTAATAACAACTATTTTAAAGATATTTTTATAATATATATTTTTTGTATTTATTAATTTTTTTTTGTAAAATAAAAAAAACAGATTTGAATATGTATTTTTTTTTATTTGAATGCTTTATATGTATTTGTTTATTTTTGCTTGTTAATATTTATTATATTATATTTTGTGATATATATATTTATTAGTTAAAGTATGAACTTAAAAAAATTAAGATTAATAATGTATGTTTATATTTTAAAATTATTTTATATTAAATGTGATATGTTTGTAACTATGTATTTAATAATTTTTTTGTATTAATAAAAAAATCAGTTTTGGTATATGTTTTTTTGTGGTTAAATATTTGTTAATGTATATATATGTTTTGTATGATCTGAGAATATTTTGGTTATATATGTGTTTAATTTGTAGGTTTTTCAATTTTTTGGATAGTTTGAAATATAGTCGTTATGCTGCCCAAATTTTGTTAGAGTTAGTAAAATTAATAAAAGTTTAATAATTAATTAAATAAAAATTTAAGTATAATTAAAAATTCATAAAAAAATAATTTTTAACTATAATTTAAATAAAATAAAATTACCAATCATAGTAATTAATTTTAACATTAATATTAGATGTTTTGTAATTGAAAAAGTTAAAAATATAAATGAATTAATAAAATATAATTAAGTAAAATATAAATATAATAAAATTGTTATTGATTAAGTAAATAATCCAATACAAATTGAAAAATTTAATAAAAAATTACAAAATGAAATTAATGTATAATTAAATTAATTTTAAAATAAAATTAATAAATAAGTAAATGTTAAAGTTGATTGGTCAAATGACACATGACACTATATGATTGGTCCACATTGTTATTATTCTTAAAATAATTTTTAATTTATTTTTCAATTTAACAAAAAAATAAAATTTACATTTTTTTCAAAAAAAAATTCAAACTTTTTTCCAATTTAAAATTAAGTATGAAAAATACATTTTAAAAAAAATTTAATTATGCTAGAAAATCAAAACCTAAAAAAACATAATACTAAACTTGAGAGTCGTCAACGGCGTCAAGATCTCCTGCTTAGTGTTTTGTTGAAGCAGGTTGGTGAAATAGTTATAATGTACACCATCATATAAATTTTTTTTGGATTATAACTATTTAGATACCGAAATAGAAAAATGATGCATCGGTGTTACAAAAAAATTGATGTATTATAGTTGCTCCTTATATATATATATGTCTTTTCGAAAAAAAAGTAGTTGGAAAATATATATGGGATCATAATAAATTATGGGACAAGGACTATATATATATATATATATATATATATGATAAACTATATCAAAAGTAGAGCTCTATAAAACATAAATATATATATATATATAAATTTATAGAGCATTTAATTGATTGCTATACATAACCCTAGTTAGGGACCCATATTATGTCAATGAAAAAAAGGAACTTTACAAAAATGTCTAAAATTAAAAAAATACTAAAATATAAGATCTTTAAAAGCTTACAAAAATATATATAGTGGCATAAGTATAAATAGTTTTTTTTTTATATAAATAAAGTTTACAAATTTTTTTAACTAAAATTTATAACTTTGTAACTATATGTTTATAAATTAAATAGAAAATAAAGTATTTTTATAATTTTTTTAAAATTTCTTATTTTTCATATTATTTTAGAACTTACAATATTGTGTATAATTTTTCCAAAGAAAAATTGAACAAAAGATTTCATTTTTTCTTAGACAAAAATAGTTAATTGGCAATAAATGCCCAAATATATACTTGACAATAAATCGCATACAAATATATATATATATATATATATTTATATATATTTATTAATCTATTAGTAATTAGTGTGATCACTTTTAATTAAGTTGTTGATTAGATGTTCAATTAGCCATTTTTTGTTTGCATATGCTGATGTTCGTAATTATTGCTCTCATATTCTAATTCACATATAAAACATACATTTGTTATGATAATCCCTTTTCTTTTTCAGAAATATCATTGCTTTCCAAAATCTATATAGATGGTGATCAACTTGCATTTTATTATAAAGTTAAGTGATATATCACACATGTATAAATGCATATCTATAGCATGATTCATGCCCTTTTGGCTATATTGAAATTTTGAAATGATAATAAAATAATTTCATGCGTGAAAACGATACATATTTGGTCTCATTTTCCTACTTATCGTTATAATAATATAAATTCCTTTATTTTATATCAAGGTATTATATCCTGCATATCAAAACTTGAATTAAAAATAGTCAGCCGGTTCCTTCATTATGTGTTAATTGAAACCCTACATGTATACTTTATTGTTACGATAGCATGATATATTTATATCGAAAGGTAGTATTATGTTAAAACAAAACGTGATAATATGTACATATAAATTATAAACAAAAAGACACAATATCATAAAATTAAGTTAGTGGGAGATTCTTCTGTAGGTTGGTCTGTAGGGCTTCAAAAAGAGTTCTATTGGTAGGATTTTTTTGAATTCCTAACTTGTAAATAGTTTTTTAGCGCAATATTTTTTATGATTGTGATTAAATTTTTAAAAAATTATGAATAATTTATGTTGATAAAAATTAAGTTCAAACATGTTGTTTTCTACTCGCATAAAAAATTATTCACGCGTACAACAACCTATTTTGAACCTATTTTTCGGCACGGTCAATTATTCGAAATTTTTTAAAAATTTATAAAATATTCTAAATAATTACAATATATACGATTATAAAAAAAATCATGCCGAAAAATACTAATGAATGAGGAATACATAAAAACCCCACCAATAAGGCTTTTTTTAAACCCCTACAACATATTTTCCCTAAGTTAATAATCATTACAAGTAATTTTAGTCGACTAAGCAATTTCATTTACACTTTCAACCGAAATATATAAAATAAATAATTTTACTGAGAAAAATCAGTACTATTCTACTATGTTTATTTATAACTTCATTTTTGATAAAGTTAAAGTTAAATATTAAATCTTTTATTTAAAAAAAAAAAGAATATTCCATTAATAGATTATTTATATGTATTGCTTCTCGTCTCCTAAAAAAAGAAAAAAGAAAAAGAAAAAGAAAAAGAAATGAAAGGGAAAGCACTTGCTGGGAAGTTGCTTTTTGATTCAGATTTGGACTTTTTTTAGCAGATAAAAGCAAATTGGAGCCCACAAAGAAAAAGGTACGAACCACATGCAAAAGAAAATGCCAAAACAACACAGCTGTATCTTTTTATTTAAATAAAACATATATATATATAAAAAAATTAACTGTACACTAGTTGTAAATTGCAACACGATTTAATTTTATTTCAATGTCCAAGTTCAAATGTTTCAATGTCACACTCTTATACTTGATCATTATCAAATTCAAATATACACAAAAACTTATCTGAATATTTGTTATAAGACATCATATAACTATTCATATATATTCTACTCTCATATTCAATATAAAATAAAATACGAGAACCCAATTTCAATTTTACTAATCACCATAAGTGCCTCCTAACAATACTTGTTAATCTGTATGATGATAAAATTTTAAGAAGTGTGAACTCAAGAGTCAACATGAATTTTGTTTTTTTTTTCATAAAATTTAAAAAAATTATATGGATAAATAAGAGAGAGAGTGAGTAACAAAGTTAAATGAATATAATATAGGGACAAAACATGTTGAGTTGGTAAGGATAGAAGTGAAATGGAATGAGTGGTTGAAACAAGAAAATTAATATCAAGTTGGCAAGGTTGTCCCAATATTGATTGATCATTTGAAATATCAACCGTACGTACATGACTGGCCTTATCAAAACTCGATTAATGATCGATAAGTACGATCCATTTAAACAAGTGCATGCATCGTTTTCAATAATCCTTTTCTTTTTCTCAAAAAATATATATAATTATCATTCAATATCTTAACTCGATAATAATGAGAGGGACCTAATGGAAGGAGAAGGACTGCGGCGTTAACTATTACACGGCACGCGGCGGCAACTAGGGCCGGCCGGGTAAGGGTGTTCAAGTTCAAGATGAAGAAACTCATCCCCAAAAAAATACAATTCTTGTTTGTTTGAATTTAATTTATGTTGAAAATAATAAATCCAAATCCAAATCATAATTAAATAAATATATATATTTTTCAAATATTTGATACAAACAAACAATAATTTTATAATAAACCCTAATTAAAGATATTTTGAAATTATTTAAAATAATAAGTAAGAATATCTTAATTGATACTTAAATTTTTACTTTATAATTATTCTATATATTTATTTGATTATTACGCATAGTATTTAAAATAAAAAATATATGAAATAAATTTAATTTTAAAATATAACAAATTGTTAATAATTAAATTATAAATAATTCAAATGTTTTGAAGGGTTTATATATTTTTAGATTTTATATTTTGTTTTATTATCTATTTGCATCTTAAGTTTTAATAAATTATTTTTTAGATTCTATATTTTGTAAAATAATTCAAATAAACTATTAAACTCAGTTTTGATAAAAAAAAATTTGAACTAAAATTATAAATAATCCACAAAACTAATAATTCAGAACAAAAACATAATCATTCTTTCTAATAAATGTGTTGTTATATTCAATTTTTTCTTAAAATGTCAAAATAAAAGGTCAACCAAACAAATAATGAGACAATACATAGATCCAAAAAAAAAAAATAGCCCTTTAAAATATGTGTCCACTATTATACTAATTTTATATTTACTTTAACACTATAATATTTTAGACCCACGCCATTTTGAAATTATACTTTACAAAACAAACATGATTCAAACACATTTTTTTCAGCATAACTAAAATTAATTATTACATAACTTAAAGCTCTAACAAGCTGACCCCTATATGTATTCTCTGTGACAAAATTTGAAATTGGATACAAAAATTAGGGACGACACTAATTTTTTTTCTTTTAAATTTTTATGAAAATTTTAAAATATACAATTGTATTTACTATATTGTTCTTATAAATGTAAACAAACGATATGTGAATTTTTTTTATAAACGAGTCTAATTTCTCTTAACAATTAATCAATTCTATCATTATATGGATAATATTTTAGGAACAAACTATTAATTCGGATCAAATTATCACAGGCAGAGATATATTAGATTAAGAATATTATGGACCACATAGATATAAAGTGTTGATTTGAGTGCTTAACTGAAATAATAATAAATTGCGGCATTAACATAAAATTAAAGTATATGTACATTGTTTTTATCCTGTTAATAACTTCATTAATTAATATAATAAGAATAGTTTATTTTAACCACTTGCATAGTATTAAAAAACAAAAGACAAGTGGGCTTAGTGATAGATAACTTAGTCAGCTTATCATATGAATATTCGGATTTTAGTGGTCCCCGCCCCTATCGATTTTTATTACACCGAGTATTGTTGCTTACCTAATTTTTTTCTATGATCTGATAAAAGTCCATTTGTGTTTGCAAACTTTAGATTTATATGTACTTTTTTAATTTTCTAAAATTAAGAGATCTGATCACAAAACATCTCCCGATCAGGGAAAAATTAGACATTTAGTGTATCAAAAGAAGTGAAATTTCGCAAATTTCAGTTGATAAACAATTTTACCCTATGTTAAAAAAAAGTAAGAAAAGACAAAAATAATTTGTAAAAAATAAATAATCAAATCTAAGATTTAATATGTATTTATATAAAAAAAAATTGTAAAATCAAAATAAAATTTTTCATTATATCAAAATTAAATATATTTTTAGAATAAGTGTCTGTGTTTTACTACTTTTCTTTTCTCTTATGTTTGAAGTTTGACTAATGTTTACCGAATGTATATATAATATTTATAAAGTCAAATTTGTGAGAAATATATATTTTTTTAAGAAAAAATATTTTTTGAAAATTTAAAGATGAATTTTGACCAAAATGTTAAAACCGATACTCAAACAAAATATAGAAATGTTCACGCAATAACATACCTATCATGTACTAAAATGAGAAATATACAGTACACTTCCACCGGAATTTTTGTAATTACTAAAATATAAAGCATTGCTTTTCGAATTGAAGATAAAAAAGTTTCAATAATAAGCTTAAAATAATATTAAGAAAACAAAAAGGTAAAGAAACCTTTCTCACATGGCGCCAATGGTTTTACTTGGCTTTTTTTTTTGTGTCAAATTAATAACAAAAGTTTTAGTTGTTTTGTTTGGTCAATTGTTTAAATATAACAAGTTGAGATTACTTTAAATCAAAGCATCCAAATCAAAACACAAAGGATAATCAAAATATTTGATTGTAAACAACTCATTAAATTGACACGAGCTGGGATTTAAACATGATTAGACCCCGCAACACCAAGTTGGCTCTTTTACTAATAAAATTAAAAAAAATCCAAGTTGGGGAAGGTATATCTCTTCTATACATAAAATGCGTAGATAACAAATTCTAGTTTTAACGCATTATTTTGTTAGTTTTAATAAAATATTATAAATATTTAATAAAATAATCATTTAAAATGATCTAAAATAGATATTTAGTAATTATATTAATATAAATTCAAATATTATAAATTATTATTATTATAATAATATTTAATATAAAACTTCATATATAATAATTATATTAATATAAATTTAAATATTATAAAATATTATTATGATAATAATATATAATCTTAAATTTTTACTAATTATATTAATATTAATATGAATTTAAATATTATATATTATTATAATAATATTTAATACAAAATTAGATATTTAATACTAGTATTAATATAAATTTAAATATTATAAATATCATTACAAAATTATATAATACATAATCTTAATTTTTATTAAAAAATTTATCATGTATAAAAATATTATCATATTATATATATACATATATTTAAAAAAATCATAAACAATATTTTTATTTAATATATTTATGCTATTTTTTATATATAATATTGTTTATTTATTTGAAATTTATACGACAATAATATAAATTTAATTAAAAAAGTCCATAAATAAAACTAAGCAAACAAGATGAATTATATGTTGTTTGTATCTAGAATATATATATAAATATTTATAGAGAGATTGGGTGGTTCTCCGGTGCACCATTTCTTAATTTTTGGTTTGAGAAGTATTTTCGGTATAATTTTTTTATGGCTGTGTATATTGTAATTATTTAGAGCATCCTGCAAATTTTTCAGAAAATTCCAAATAACATACAGTATCGAAAATAATGTTCAAATAAACTATTTTCCACGCGCAAAAAAACAAAAATAATCACAAGTACATCAAGCTATTTGAATTTTATTTTTTGGTACTGTAAATTATTCTGAATTTTTTAAAAATTTATTCTAAATTACCACAATATATATATGCTCATAAAAACAAAATTGTGCCGAAAATACTTTTAGAGCTAAATACTTGAGAAAAGGTGCCCTGATGTGCCGTTATTCGGGGTGCCCCGAAGTTTTCCGTATATATTTCTATATGTGGACTAAAAAAAGAAAAGTAAGGAAAAATAGACGGCTAAGAAAGGTCGCTTTTAAGGTGATATGTTAATCAAAATGTACAAGATTGAATCCCAGACCACACGTTGGACCACAATTGAATCCAACGTCGACAAAACTCGACGTTAACGATCACTTGGGTGTTAAGATTTCACAATTACCAATTTTCATGCCGTATTTCGCACATTATACACACCTCAATTTCACACTTTTTTTTTTTAGAGTTGTTTTAAGTTAAATTTACTGGTTGATCTAAGGGCCCTCATCTCCATGTGGCACCTAGCCATGAAGTTTCCAACGGACGCAGGAGTAGGATGCGTCTTAGGAAACCAAAGGGAAGCCCGGGAATGTTATAACGCTTCGATCACAAAGGCAAAGAGTGGAGCATCGAGGAACGCTACCCCAGACCGATTGCAGATGGCAGAAGACAGACAAGCCCAACCAGGTGGTAACGTCACCAAATAGGGCGTTGCCCAAAGTTTCTAAAACTGGTCAAATTATTATGTTTCATGTTAAGTTGAATTATATAACTATTAGTAACGTGTTTATAATATTAATGAATATATAGACAAAAACGAAAACAGAAAATATTAATAATAGTAATGATTTATTTTGTTCAAATTTCTTTGTCGTTTTATTAGTACAAAGTGCAATTTAAAAAGAGTACTACAATATATTTATTCTGCTATATTTCTAAAGTAACATGAAAGATCTAGCTTGGTGGTTAGAGTAGAATACTCGAACACTGGAATATCCGAATATACTACAAGTATAACTATGATCAGTATAACATTAATTTGCTTGATTTCAGTCTATGTATAGAAAAATAGCATTTTTATGTAATAAATATATATGAAATATAATGTTTTGATACACTATCAGGTTTAGCTAAATAGCACGAGCACTTAAACATTTTTTTTTGGGTCAAAAGTCATTGAATTTTATTAATAATAGTACTTAATTTTTTTTGAGGAAGAATAGTAAGTTAGAGTTTAATCCCTTGATAATGATCATGTTTGTTTAAGAGCCATTTTATCCAAATTTTTAACTAATAATAGTGTATAAGGAACATATTAATTTTATTTTTCAAAAACCAATTATTTTTTTTTATAAATATAAAATAATAATCATTGACATAATGGACTTTATTCTTATTTTTTTTAAAACTGAAGGACTTATTTGTAAAATAAAAATTCTGAACGATCATGTCTTCTGACATACCAAGCTTATTAGAGCATCAGTAGTGCAAGCAACTTTGTGTGTTGCTAAAAGTATATAAATTAGTATAAAATATTATTAATTTTTCAAAATAAGAATAAGTAACCTTGTCTAAAAGTGACAATTTTTCTAGTCACAATAAATAAAAATCTTACTTGACATTGACAAGATAACATTTTATATTACAAATATGCTCAAACCACCTTTGTGGCTAGCATTGGAGATGCTCTTAGAAGCATAAGCATTTGTGGTAAAGTCTCATAAAATAAGTAATGAAAGTTCAAGCAGTTATGGACACGACTAATGTAATGGGGTTACTTGTAGTTGCCGTAATTACCCAAACATCTCTTGCTTACACCTACCCAAACCCAAAATACATATCCACAACTTTTCATTTTTATTTTAAGATTTATATATATATATATATATTTGACCTTGTCTCGTTAGCTTTAAGTTTCTGAATTTAATTTTGATGAAAAAAATAAATATAATAATATAGTTGTTAAATATAATAATTTTATTTTTGTTTTGAATTATTTATAATTTTAATTCATAAAATTTTAATTAAAATTGAATTCAGAATTCTATTTAAATTATTTTACAAAATACTAAATAAAATATCTTTTATTAAAATACAATATCAAAATAAATAATTAAACAAAACACAAATTCCAAATAAGAATAAATCTTTTTATTATTGCTTTTCATACTTTGTTTTTTCTTCTTGCATTAGAATTAGTTTTTATTATTATTTTAATAGTCTCTCTTTTTTCCCTATCAAAGTACGATATATTCACAAAATGTATATTACAATTTAGATAAAAAATAATATATTCTCTTGATTTAGGCCCAGATTACCGAATCAATCATGGACTTTTAGTTAATATGTTTCCCACTATTATATATGATTACAAAATCTATTTTTGTCAATATGTTTTTTTTTTCCGAGATGATCTAATTATGTTAACTTAACTAATAACTTCATATTTGCCTCTTAACCACCTACATTTAAATTGTTTAATTTAATTATGGATCTTAAAAACAAGATTACAAATACTGATTTGAGTGAGAGCGACTGATATTAAATGAAAAATGTTGATATTTTAAAAAAAGAAAATCTAGACATCGACATCTATCGCACGCGCTTGGCGTCGCAAGTAGGCCATACAGTAGAATCAAGTATTAAATTCTCACTAAAAAAATTCTGATTTATTTATTTTTATTTTGGAAAAAAAAGCATAATGTAAAAGTGATCCTTTTAAATAGAGGGAAAGAGGTGCCTCTAGTCCGAAAAACCAAGAAGAAGTTTCGCTCTGTTTTTGGTGGTAAAAACCAGTCAATAGTGCCAAAAGAGCTTTGTTTCATTCATCGTCAATGGGTTTGGGTTCCCAACCCTCCTCCGTTACGAGGGCCACTAAATGGCTCGGCTTCGTCACCGCCGTTTGGGTCCAATCCATTTCCGGCAACAACTACACTTTCTCCAACTACTCCGACGCACTCAAGACTCTCATGAATTTAACCCAACTCGAGCTTAACAATCTCTCCGTCGCCAAAGACATCGGCAAAGCTTTTGGTCTTCTAGCAGGTTTCGCTTCCGACAAATTACCCACCTGGGCCATTCTCCTCATTGGTTCTCTCGAAGGTCTCATCGGTTATGGCACTCAGTGGCTCGTCGTTAGCGAAAGGATTAATCCACTCTCTTATTGGCAGGTAACATACATAGAAAATAATAAATACCACGCCTTTATTACGACTGTTTGTTTCCCGGGAAAATGTATTAATTAATTCTGTGTTTTGTTTTGATAATGATGTACAGATGTGCATATTCTTGTGCATGGGAGGGAACAGCTCCACTTGGATGAACACTGCGATTTTGGTGACCTGTATACGTAACTTTCGCAAGAACAGGGGACCAGTAGCGGGTATTCTAAAGGGTTACGTTGGTCTGAGCACAGCAATCTTCACCGTCATTTGTTCGGCTTTATTCAACGACGACCCGGCCCGTTTTCTCCTCATGCTTTCCGTTACACCACTCGCCGTATGCATCGCCGCCATGATCTTCCTCCGTGAGATTCCACCCTCCGATTCCGCCTCCGAAGATCAAGAAGAGTCTAGCTACTTCTGGCTCTTCAACGGCGTCGCTTTCGTCGTCGCCATCTATCTTCTCTCTTACCAATTCATCCCAAACCCTAGCAAACTCTTCTCTCAGATTTTCGCTTCCATTCTTTTGGCCCTCCTCGCTTCGCCGCTTTCCATCCCGGTCTACTCGTTGATATCCGGCTG
The DNA here is from genome assembly GCF_963169125.1 of Humulus lupulus. Taxonomy (NCBI): domain Eukaryota; kingdom Viridiplantae; phylum Streptophyta; class Magnoliopsida; order Rosales; family Cannabaceae; genus Humulus; species Humulus lupulus. The sequence continues at coordinate 19,666,230 of NC_084793.1, forward strand.
GTCCTCCTCGGAGCAGGGTTCGGATCCCGAGACCCGGGTGACGGAGCCATTACTAAAGCCAGAGACTACAGCGGAGGAACCGGTTAAGGAAGCGGTGGTTGTGGAGAAGCGGAAGCCGGTGATCGGAGAAGAACACACGATTTGGGAGGCGTTGCAGTGCTTAGATTTTTGGATTATGTTTGTGTCGTTTTTGTGTGGAGTTGGGACTGGTTTGGCAGTGATGAACAATATGGGTCAGATTGGTTTGGCTCTTGGATACGCCGACGTTTCGATCTTCGTCTCCCTCACTAGTATATGGGGATTTTTCGGTAGAATTATCTCCGGCATGGTCTCCGAACATTTTATCAGGTATGTGTGGTCTATTTCATCTTTTTCGCTTTTTCATTTTTTTTTATTATTTATTAAAAATTGGTCTTTTATATTTATTTCTGTCTTATTTCCAAGATATGCTGCGAATAATATGTATATTGACCTTAAAGATGTAGGATTTTTTCAAACGATAACGAAAAAAAATATATTGTATTTTTTCTTTGCGAAAAAATTCCATGATGGAGACATGGAATTTTTTTCAGTTGTTTAGAAATTGATATTTGTTTGAAGGAGAGATTATCTTAAGAAAGTGACAATAGAAAAAATACAATTAATATGTATGGATATATATATATATATTTAAAGAAATTTTATGTCTAGTGGATAAAAATTTGAAAAATCATAGGCGCACAAGATCTTAGAAGAAATTGCATAGAAGTAGTACTGTGGTCCAGTTGAAATTTCGTTGTAAATTCATTTGGCCACACAGGCCGGGCCTATTGTTTTTGTCCTATTAAATTTAGGAAATATGCATACACATATGTATACATATATCATATATGACATACTTTAAACTATACATGTACATGTTAGTGTTTGTTTCTTGGGAATCCAATGTCTCTGGCCGTTTTTGTTACTCTTGACCTCTTTCCTATGGTACCCTCCAAGTTCAGTTGTACTAACTCTGTTTGTTGGATTAGAATTTTAACTTGGGTTAAATCTTAATTGAGTCACTAATTATTAGGCAAGTGTATATGGAGATACTCATCAAGTACTAGTACTATTTTAACTTCTACCTAATTCTCTAGACCAGTACATTTATGATATGAAAAAGTTGGCTACGTTACAATACTGTGTTAGTTAAAAAAATCAGAGTTTGCCAAAATTTGGACATTTAAAGTACTAGCCTTTAGCCTTTTCCAAAAAAAAAAAAAAAACTAGTCTTTAGAAATGTAACATTATTATGTTACACATATATGTAATACTTAATAAATCTATTTTCTATTACAGGAAAGCTGGAACACCAAGGCCACTTTGGAATGCAGCTTCTCAGATTCTTATGGCTGTTGGGTATGTACTAATGGCAATTGCTATGCCTGGTTCACTTTACATTGGCTCAGTTGTTGTGGGAATTTGCTATGGTATCCGATTAGCTATCACTGTACCAACTGCATCTGAACTCTTTGGCCTCAAATATTATGGTCTCATTTACAACATTCTGATTCTCAACCTTCCACTTGGATCATTCCTCTTCTCTGGTCTCCTGGCCGGAATCCTCTATGACATGGAGGCTACGCCGATGGCCGGCGGCGGCAACACTTGTGTGGGTGGACATTGTTACAGGATGGTGTTTGTGGTCATGGCAGTTGCCTGCATTGTTGGCTTTGGATTGGACATTTTATTGTCTATTAGAACCAAAAACCTTTACGCTAAAATCCAAGCTAGCAAGAGATCAAAGAGAGGGGCTGTTCTGAAATAAGATGGTGAAAATCTGTGTGGATTTTGAAGTCAGAGGATTGATGGGCTTTTTGGCCATGTGATATCCCCATGTTAAGAATCGGCTAGTTTGTCTTTTTTTTTCTCTAAAGAAGGAAGAAGACAACACTCTTCGATTAAATCAGCCAAAAAGAAAAAGAGTATTCATATTACATGTTGTATGTGCTTGTATAACCTACTTTCATATTCAATTTTGTGCCTATTAGTTTTCTTATCATCACTGCTAGCCCATTTATGGCCTAGTTTGTGAGTTGAAAATTTCCCAATTCAATGCCATATTCCCATTTTATACGCACTTGATTTTATTGCTTTTTGAACTCATTATCCTTTGAACTTCTAGCACCATTTGAGCTACCAAGAGAAACAAAGTGGAAAAAGATATGTCAAGTAAATATAATATAATTGGTGAAAGAAAAATAACTAGTTCTATTCATGTATATGATGAATAAAGTAATCTGTTATATTCATGTACATAATGAATAAAGTTATTACCGTCGAATATAGTGGATTTCATCATTAGAATTTTTAAGTCTTACCTCAAAACGTGTATTATAAAGCAAGAAATGGGTAAAAATATATCTCAAAATAAAAAAAAAATTTAAAAGAATTCCGTTGCCGGGACTTGAACCCGGGTCTCTCGGGTGAGAGCCGAGTATCCTGACCAACTAGACTACAACGGATATTTGGTCATTGTTTGAGATATTATAACATAAATAAATTAATAGTTGTAGACATTGCATTATTGATTGGAACTTGTTCCTTATGGAACTTGAACAACTGCCAAAACTGTTCTTATTCTCTTGTAATTGATGCTCTACAAATAGAAGTTGATAGAAGTCTTCATAGCATATTACCAAGATTCGCACTAAACTTTACTTTCTCCTTCTCCATCCACAAGACATTGCCTGCCCATAATGTCTGTCTTTCATTTAAAAGCAATGAAAAGACTCCACGTTGCATACAGATTCAGAAGCCTTCCAGAAAGTATAATGACTTTTTCAGTCTCCCACATGTGGATCCAAAACAAAGTCTTGCTCTTTTAAGCAAATACACAGATTAATTAATCGCAACCTCAGGTCAAACATTAACTACATCATCATGCTTAGGGATTCCCACGTGAATAAATTTTTATCACATACACGTACAACGATAGAATATACTAATTTAAGCTCAACTCAATCCATCTCAGTGCAGATTTAAGTGGTGGTATGTGGCATTTAATGTAAACCGTATATTTTCCGGCTCAATACGGTCCAGCTAGGCTTTTGATCTATCACACAACAATATTAGTCTTTAAATCCCATTCAACCTACCCATGTGCACTAATACAAGTACGAGTACTCTTTGGGGCTTCTCCGTGTAGGCAACGCTGCAAGTTTTGAGAGAAATACCAAATATTATATCTTATTTAATTAGTACAAACTTAACTAAAAAAAAAAAAATACAAAGCAACATTGCTAATAATAGAGTTGAATATTTGGTATTACGTTGACTTTGAGACCCACATAAATATAAAGCAACGCTTTTGCTGAAGGTCTTACAAAACTCTTTTTCTTTTCTTTAAAAGGAGTACTATTGACAAAGCTAAACTAAGAAAAATTAGGAAGCTATTTCCAATTAGTTTTTAAGGTCATAATGAATAAAAAATAAAGGAAGTGGGAAAGCCACAACAACCATCAATTTTAATATCGTATATGAAGACATGGTGTAATAGCCACGTAGATAATCAAGTAGTACATTACTTTGACACTTTTTCTTCCCTTCTATAGAAACACCTGTTAGAATATTATTTGTTTGGTATATAAAATCAACTAATTGATTTAATATATTAAAGTCAATATTTAATTTATTGACAAAATATTCTAATTAATGGTCAACATTGTTTGTTACCTGATTTTGTTGTTACCCGATTTTTCATATCCCAACTGATTGAGGAAATATCTCAATCTGTGGCAGAGACTCTGATGGTAAGTCTCACTCTATAAATATAGAGTACCGGTCCCCAAGCTCGCTGCTCATTCTGACTTTCAATAACTCCATCTAAAAGAGTTAGTGAGAGCTTGGAAGTCCGTGTACTCGTTCTAACTTTTGTTCATTTTCTTTTGTAGATCTAAAGCTAAATCGAAGTTATCAATAGCAATGGCTGGAGGTATACAATATTCGATTCTTTTTGTATATGTTCATTCTATATATTAATTCCGCCTACATGTATATAGGATTGTTCATATGCATACATTTAATCTTAATCTAACATTTGGTATCAGTCGCCAGTCTACATCTCTGTCTTGCTAATTTTATCTGCATATATATTTATTTGATTTATATATGTCTTCATATTCATATTCATATATATATATATATACATATATCTACGTTTTTTTTTGTTGGCCTACATTTAACAAAATTTCTTTTGGTAGTTTTATTGTTTTTGTATTGTTTTGTGTTTACATATATGTTATATCTAACATATTTTGGCAATATAAACAAATTATACACATATATTTTTTTATGATTTATAGATGTGCCTATGTCTTCATCTATACACATATATTATATATCTGTGTATATAGTTTTATATATTGTTGGAGGGCCATATTCATAATTTTTTTTTTAATTTTTATTTTGATAGAGAGTTTTAATGTCTCATATTTTTTGATTTTTTGTTTCAAAACTAATTTTCCACATAAGTACCATTAGAAATCCTTCAGATTATTTTTTTCTAATGATCTATGTTTCCAAATCAAGTTTTGAGAATCCAAAATCAGTTTTGCAACCTTCATGTACCCGGTTATGGCCAAAAACAATTTTGATATTAAAGTTCGATTTTTTGTTGTTGTTTAATCAATCTAACGTCATGAATCTCTTTAGACATGAATTTCGAACCAATTTGGACAATAAATTTTATCTTGCCAATTTAATTAAAACATATAATTTTGGTAAATTATATATTTGGAAATTAATTAAAATGTGCACTTACTTGATTTTGGTGTATGGTATATTTCTTTTATTCATGCAATATTAAATAATTGTGCTATTTTAAGAATATAATAAATTTTTACAATTAAGTTTGTGCAATTATTTTATTAATTCACGAAATCAGTAAATGATGTTATTGTCTTATTAAGCATGATTTTTTCTGCCATTAAGTATATATATGGAATTATTGTATTTTCGTACATATAATTAATTATACTAATTTGTATGATTATTTTGTTCTTATTCATGCAAAATTTATTTTGAGTATAATTATCTTTAATTTTATATGTATGCCTTTATAATTTTAAATACATTATATATATTCAATTATTGTGCTAGATATATTTAGATTATATTCAAAACATTAAGATAGGTTGAATAATATTTAGCACATTAATCTTCATAATTTATTCATAAAATATTCATAAAACATTTAGGGTGAATAAAATTATGAATAATTCATAAACAATTTTGTGGTTGACATAAGAACGCATGAAACTGAGACAAATGCTCAAATCTAGAACGGTTTTTAATGATCTTCGGACGACCACACTAGGAGTACTACTCTCTGTGATTGCCTATTATGTTATAACGAAATTGTTCTTAGGTCTTCCTAGAGCCTAAAACATAATGTCTAGTGAACCATATAATTTTACATAATTAGGGAGTAGCCACAGCATCTTTAATTATATAAAATTATATATTAATTTGAAAGGATCACATAATGGACAAAATTGTGATTGATTATATAAATATAACAATTTTACCCCACAGGGATTTTATTAAATTTATATAATCAATTAGGATAATATATTAAATTAATTTTCTTAATTTACCCACAGGAGTTATGATAATTAATTTAATAGTTTTATCATAAAGTTTAATAAAGATAGAAGTATCAAACCTTACTTTATCCCAAATAATTCGTTTGAATAATCTATCATCCTTTACATCCAATTTTATTAAATTAAAAATTTAGCCCACAGGCAATTTTTGTTTAATAAAATTTCAATCTTCAGCATGTTATACATTGGTAAAACATGACTTCATTAAGCCTCAATCTTCTAAATCTAAGTTTGTAATCCTATTCATGCAGCTTCTTCATCATCCTCTAGTTTCGCTGAAATCCTTACCAAAATTCCTGAGCTTAGGGGTGATAATTTCAAAATCTGGAAGGAACGAGTTCTTCTTCATTTAGACTGCGCCGACATGGACTACGCAATAAGGAAGGACGAACCTGCTGCAATCACTGCGACTAGCACTGCTGCTCAGATCGCACTATATGAGAAATGGGAGCGGTCCAATCGCCTCAGCATCATGTTCATCATGTCCAAGATCCCTCTGGGAATGCGTGGATCGGTGGAGCAACCTGAGAAAGTCAAAGACTTGATCAAACTGATCGATGAGCAGTTCGACACTTCGGACAAACCACTTTACAACAACCTCATCCACCAGTTCTCATCCACAAAACTCACTGGTGTCAAAGGAGTTAGAGAACATATTTCAAAGATGAGGGACATTTCTGCTCAACTAAAGAAACTCGATGTAGTCATTCCTGAAACCTTCTTGGTCCACTACATCCTTAACCATCTTCCACCTCAATATGGGCCTTTCAAAATTTCCTACAACACACATAAGGACAAATGGAGTATCAATGAACTGATAACCATGTGTGCTCAAGAAGAAGCAAGGCTCCTGCAGGAACAAGGTGAAAGTGCTCACATGGCCACCCAAGGCAAGAAACGCAAACCATCCAAGAAGGACAAGGGGAAAAATAAAGTGCCTCCCCAAGGCGATATAAAGAAGGATTCCATCAAATGTTTCTTCTGCAAAAAGAAGGGACATGCGAAAAAGGAATGCGCCAAGTTCAAGAAATGGATGGACGACAAAGGCAATCCAATTTCATTCGTATGTTATGAATCTAATATGGCTAATGTTAATATTAACACATGGTGGATTGATTCTGGATCGACAATTCACATTTCAAATTCCTTGCAGGGTTTACAAAACCTAAGGAAACCAGTGGGAAGTGAGCAAAGCATCTTATCCGGAAACAAGATGGGCTCACATGTGGAGGCTATAGGAACGTGCCATTTAGTTTTAAGTAGCGGTTTTGTTTTAAAGTTAGAAAAGACATTTTATGTACCAAGTTTCTCTAGAAACTTGATTTCCGTTTCAAGACTTGTACCTTTTGGTTTTTCCTTTACATTTTCAGACAAATCTTTTAATTTATATAATAAATCTGAATGTGTTGGAAATGGTATTTTGTCTGATGGTCTTTACTGCCTTAATTTACAAAACAATACCGCTTATAATACTGTGCACGTTCACGCTGGTAATAAAAGATGTGTTATGAATGAGAATTCCTCTACATTATGGCACCGGAGATTGGGACATATCTCTATTGATAGAATTAGAAAGTTAGTAAATGATGGGGTACTCAATACCTTAGATTTTACTGATTTTGATACTTGTGTGGATTGCATTAAGGGAAAGCATATCTCCAATTCTAAGAAAAGTGGTGTCCATAGGAGTTCCGACCTATTAGAAATCATACATACTGATATATGTAGTCCAGACATGGACTCATATGGTCAAAAATACTTCATCTCTTTCATAGATGATTACTCACGCTACATGTATATCTACTTACTTCATAACAAAAGCGAAGCGTTAGATGTCTTTAAGATATTTAAAGCTGAAGTAGAGAAACAATGCAACAAGCAAATTAAGATAGTGAGATCAGATAGAGGTGGAGAATATTATGGTAGATACACTGAAGATGGAAAAGCACCTGGTCCTTTTGCAAAGTTTCTTCAAGAAAATGGGATTGTTGCCCAATATACCATGCCCGGTACACCCGAGCAAAATGGTGTTGCAGAAAGGAGAAACCGAACATTGATGGACATGGTGCGAAGTATGCTTAGCAGCAACCCTAAACTTCCTAAATCCTTGTGGACTGAAGCTCTAAAGACATCCGTGTACATATTAAATCGAGTTCCAACCAATGCAGTCTCCAAAACTCCTTTTGAATTATGGAAAGGTTGGAAATCGAGTTTGCAACATGTACGCATTTGGGGATGCCCATCTGAAGTTAGGGTATACAATCCACAAGAAAAGAAACTGGACCCAAGGACCATAAGTGGATACTTTATTGGTTACACTGAAAGGTCTAAAGGTTACAAGTTTTATTGTCCATCTCATAGCACTAGGATTGTGGAATCAAGGAATGCAAAATTTCTTGAAAATGCCTTGATTAGTGGGAGTGATCAATCCAAGGACTTAGGTTCTGAGAAAGATCCTTCAGAATCCTCCACCTCAAGAGCAAGATTGATTATGGTCGATAACACCCCTGCAGTCCAAATGGATGTTGAACCACCACAACCAATTGTTGAAGATCCACAAGTCAATGATGAAGTTCAAATGGATCAAGTTGTTCAAGAGTTGCCTATAATTATTGAACAACAAGCTGAACCACCCGCTCCTCAAGAGCCTGCTGGTGTAGCCTTAAGAAGATCCATTAGGACAATAAAATCGGCGATACCTAGTGACTACATTGTGTATTTACAAGAATCTGACTACAATATTGGAGCCAAAAATGATCCAGAAACGTTTTCACAAGCTATGAATAGCAAAGAATCGGAACTATGGTACAATGCCATGAATGAAGAAATGAATTCTATGAAAAGCAACGGAGTCTGGGATCTTGTTGAGTTTCCTAATGGAGCGAGGGCTATTGGGTGTAAATGGGTCTTCAAAACAAAGAAAGACTCATTAGGCAACATTGAGAGACACAAAGCGAGACTCGTTGCTAAGGGATTCACTCAAAAAGAAGGAATTGACTACACGGAGACCTTTTCTCCGGTATCTAAGAAAGATTCCCTCAGAGTTATCCTGGCATTAGTTGCTCATTTCGATTTAGAGCTACAGCAGATGGATGTGAAAACTGCCTTCCTAAATGGTGACCTAGAGGAGGAGGTATACATGAAACAACCAGAAGGATTCTCCTCTAGTGATGGTGAGCATTTGGTGTGCAAGCTTAAGAAGTCCATCTATGGTTTAAAACAAGCGTCCCGCCAATGGTATTTAAAATTCCATGATGTCATCTCTTCTTTTGGATTTGAAGAGAATGTCATGGATCAATGTATATACCAGAAGGTCAGTGGGAGTAAGATTTGTTTTCTTGTTTTATATGTGGACGATATTCTTCTTGCAACCAATGATAAGGGCATGCTACATGAGGTGAAGCAATTTCTCTCAAAGAACTTTGAGATGAAGGATATGGGTGATGCGTCTTATGTCATTGGCATTAAGATCCATCGAGATAGATTCAAAGGTATCTTAGGTCTATCTCAAGAAACCTACATTAACAAAGTTTTAGAGAGATTTCGGATGAAAGATTGTTCACCAAGTGTTGCTCCTATCGTTAAGGGTGATAAATTAAATTTCAGCCAGTGTCCAAAGAATGATTTTGAAAAGGAAGAAATGAAGAACATCCCATATGCTTCTGTTGTTGGAAGATTGATGTATGCTCAGGTGTGCACACGACCCGACATTGCCTTTGCTGTCGGAATGCTAGGAAGATTTCAGAGTAACCCGGGATTAGACCACTGGAAAGCTGCAAAGAAAGTTATGAGGTATCTTCAGGGTACTAAGGATTACAAACTCATGTTCAGACGAACCGACAACCTGGAAGTAGTTGGCTACTCAGATTCAGACTTTGCTGGTTGTACTGATTCACGTAAATCAACTTCTGGTTACGTGTTTATGTTTGCCGGTGGAGCTATATCATGGAGGAGTAACAAACAGACCTTGACTGCTACTTCTACTATGGAAGCCGAGTTCGTTTCGTGTTTTGAGGCTACATCGCATGGTGTATGGCTAAAGAGTTTCATTTCAGGCCTTAGAGTTGTAGATTCTATATCTAGGCCATTGAGAATGTTTTGCGACAATTCAGCTGCTGTATTCATGGCTAAGAACAACAAGAGTGGTAGTCGAAGCAAGCACATCGACATCAAGTACTTAGCCGTGAGAGAACGTGTTAAAGAAAATAAAGTGGTCATTCAACACATTAGCACTGAATTGATGATTGCTGATCCTATGACGAAAGGCTTGCCACCTCATAAATTCAAGGATCATGTAGTGAACATGGGACTTGGTTCCCTTATGTAAATTTATTGTACAAACTGAAGTTATTATCAATGAAACTCTTATTTTGATGTTTTCTCATGTTTATGCGCATCTTAATTTTATTTGAGAAAATTTTATCTTCATAGGACCTGAATAAACATAAGGTTTATTCGTTTAAGTACATAGCCACATAAATCACATTGTTATGTAATAAATATATTGTAATACATGGAAGATAATACTCGTCATAAAAAGAGGACCTATCGCCATGATTCATGTGTTTATTATCTAACAGGGATGATCGTCGGGCTTAAGTAATACATTAATTTAAATGCTGACCAAGTGGGAGAATGTTAGAATATTATTTGTTTGGTATATAAAATCAACTAATTGATTTAATATATTAAAGTCAATATTTAATTTATTGACAAAATATTCTAATTAATGGTCAACATTGTTTGTTACCTGATTTTGTTGTTACCCGATTTTTCATATCCCAACTGATTGAGGAAATATCTCAATCTGTGGCAGAGACTCTGATGGTAAGTCTCACTCTATAAATATAGAGTACCGGTCCCCAAGCTCGCTGCTCATTCTGACTTTCAATAACTCCATCTAAAAGAGTTAGTGAGAGCTTGGAAGTCTGTGTACTCGTTCTAACTTTTGTTCATTTTCTTTTGTAGATCTAAAGCTAAATCGAGGTTATCAATAGCAATGGCTGGAGGTATACAATATTCGATTCTTTTTGTATATGTTCATTCTATATATTAATTCCGCCTACATGTATATAGGATTGTTCATATGCATACATTTCATCTTAATCTAACAACACCTTCTCTTCTTTTCAAAGAAAACCTAGATCTAGGTTTCCAGAGTGCCAACAACGCATTCTCACATATTTATAGTGCTCTGGCCGAAGAATCCCACATGGAAAGTGTGTGGAATCATCACATAATTTATAAGAGCGGAAGATACTCCACTCATTATCAATTAGTTTTGAGATGAAATTCTATGCTTCTTACCATGTAACCTATTCTACTATCTAAATCACCTTTCACGTTCTAACATGGTATCCGAGAAAAAAAAAACTCTAAAGAGTATGAAAAAACATGTTTCAATCAGAATTAGTGTACCCTATCTTTTTTTTAAAGAGTAGTAAGCATTATAGATATACAATATAAAATATTAATAAGATGAGATCAAGAACAAAATAGAGAAATATATAATCATTCAGATAATCAACAACATAAACAGCATAAATACAATATCAAAACCAGTTTTAAATTTCATATAAAAGTACTCTAACTACTCTTGCAAATCAAAACAGAGAAACATTATTATGTTAAAAAAAATTAGAGAAACACTAGCAACCGTTTTCTCAAATACATACTTGATGTAAATGGACAAGAACAAGCCTGGGATGCTCTATGTTTTCACCGAGAATCAAGAGAAGATGGGCGACTTGATGAGTGGCTCCGAGATTGATGTAAATATTATGGTTTAATTTTTCTTATGTCATTTTTTTTTATATAATATTGATTGTTTTTTTAAAAATGTATATGCATAAAAATATAATAAAAATAATTAATAAATTTTCTAAATAAAACTAAGCAAGCGTGCAATACACATTATTTGTCACCTAATATATATATATATATATAAAAATATATTTAATGAAATTTTTTGGTTTAACAAATTTTGTTATTTTTTCATTAAAGTTAACGGTTAAAAGTAACATTGTTACAACAATTAATTAATTTGTTTAAAATATTTAAATTAAATTTTTTGTTTCATTATTTATATTATTGATTATCTTTATATATAAAAAATGTGTATCTAACGAATTCTTTCTTTAACAATTTTTTTTAAATAAAATAAAATTATCATATATTAAAATTATAGACAATATCTTAGTTTAATTTTTTTTAATATCTTTATATTATCCTTTTATAATATATGACATTTTTTATTTATTTAAAATTTATATGAAAATTAAAAAACATAATAAAATTTACTCAAAAAAACATAATAAAAATAAATTAATAAATTTTCCAAATAAAATTAAACGAACATACATTGCACGTTGCTTTTACCTAGTATATTATATATTTATGTATAATTTTCTATTAGATTTGAAATATCTTGAGATAAATAATTAAAATATAATTTACTCAAAATGTTAGATTTATAATTTAATATATTTTGAATATTTATTTAATTGAAATTTATAGGAAATTTTTAATATAATATAAAATATTTAATTTAAAATAAAAAAAAATATATCATATGAATTATAATATAAAAATCATAAAAGATTATGTAAATAAAATTTTAACAAATAGAAATAAATTGTAGTTTTCTTCTAAAAATAAATAAAAATAAATTGTAACATGTGTTTAGTTTATAAATTTTAGAAGCGAGGCACTAAAATAAAAATAAAAAAGCAGTTGAAGAAATAGAATTTACGGTGCTGAAATAAAATTTCAAATAGCCAGTTGCACGTGTACCTGCTTTTTTTTCACACGAGTGGAAAACATACTATTTGAACTCTGATTTCAATACTTTAAATTCATCGGAATTTCCTAAAAATTGACGAGGTGCCTATTATAACTATCATGTACGTTGTTATACAAAAAAATTATGTTATAATTTATTCAAATACCAAAAATAGAAAATGCCCTTACAGTAGGTAGGGGCAAAAGTAATACCCCTACCAAAGAAGCTCCCTTTGTATATAAGAATTTTCTTAGGTAGGGGTATCATTTTTGCCCCTACTCTATGAGCATTTTTTTTTATTTTTGGCACTTGGAGTAATTATAATCTAATTTTTTTTTACATGATGGTGTAAATTATAGTTATAACAGGCATCTCACCAATTTTTGGGAAATTTCAAATAATTTACGGTGTCGAAATCAGAGTTCAAATAGTCAATTGCATGCGTGCCTAATTTTTTTTATACGCATGGAAAATAGACTATTTAAATTTTGATTTCAGCACTGTAAATTCATCGGAATTTCCAGAAAATTGACGAAATGCCTACTATAACTATCATGTACGCTATCATACAAAAAAATTGGATTATAATTTTCTAGGTACCTAAAACAAAAAATTTCCCTACCTAAGAAACACCGTGTCTGTGTGTGTATATATATATTTAGAAGGAAAAAGATAAGATGAAATTACATTTTATATGTGATTTTTAATAGAGTTTGCAAAAAATATGACTTTTTTTTTTCAAAAAAAGTTAATCTATGACATTTTTTAAGAATTTTCTCTTTTATGGGTTTATTTTCCCATATTTCTTTATAAAAGTTAGTTTATGTCATATTTTTACTCTTAATCAAGTTTTATTAATGTGGAAGGGTATGTTTGTAATTTGATTATAATTTTTTTAGCTTTTTTTTTTTTTTTTTTTATATATATAGCTAATTTTATATTAAATTTTTCTTTGGTTGTTTTGCATTTTTTTTGTAATATGAATTGTGTTTTAAATTATTTTTTATTTATTATAAATATTTTTCTTTTTTTTAGATTGTACGTTTCTTTTTTCAAATTCTGGGGAATGTAACCAGTTACTTGATTGATCTTTGACAGTTATGTAAAAAAAATCCTGGAGCTATGTTAAAGAACGTGTACCAGGAGGGGTAACCAGTAACTCTGAGAGGAGTAACTTTCTGCCATAAGAGGGGCAACCAGTTACCATATGAGAGGTGACGGGTTACGCATATTAAATATGAAAAGAAACATCAAATTGGAAGGAAAAAGAGGAAGAATACGTCATTAAAAAAAGGAAGAAGAAGTAACTTTGATTTTAATAACACAGGTAACCAGTTACCATAAAGAATCCAAACATATACACACACATTAGAATTTGAAGGTAACCAATTACCCCTAGAAATATACACACAAAGAACGAGAAGGTAACCAAATACCCAAAAAAATATACACACAAAGAATGAGAAGGTAACCAGTTACCACAAATCTGAAGATAGAAAAAAAAATCACATCCGCCGCCTGGGTTCGTGTCTAGGCCACCTCCTTGCATCACCTTCGACCATGAACCACATTCCTCCCTCGCCTCCGACCACCACCAGAACCCCCTATCCCCTGCACGTGAGCCCCGTCGTTTTGGATCTGGGTGTGCATCGACACCATGGGCGGAGCTGGAGATCACCTCCCTGCATCACCTTAGATGGGGCTCTCGTACGAAGCTGGGGTCTTGGACGAGTGGGGCTCGAGCGAAGCTAGGGTCTTAAAGGGTTGGAGTTGTGTTCGGATGGTTGGGCTGGCCGGAGCTGAGCTCTTGAACGGTTGGAGCTGGGTTCGGATGGTGGGGCTCAGGTAGTGCTGGGCTCTTGAACCGTTGAGCTGGGGTTAGATGGTGGGGCTCGGGCGAAGCTGGGCTCTCGAACGGTTGGGTTCGGTTGGGGTCACCGAAGCTCGAGGGTATTGCGCCCGGCGGAGCTCGAGGGGATGGTGCGGCTGTGCTTTGGAGAGAGAATGGGTTTGTGTGGATGGGGTTTGAGAGGCATAGAAGAGTGGAATGCTAATTTTACAATAGTACCCATGTTTGGCATAATTGTTTTGGTTTTAAATTTACTTTCCATATTTAATTAGATAGTAATAGTGTTTCCCATAATTTGTATTTTTCTTTAATAAATTTTCTCATACAAATTAGCAATAGTATAAACCCAAAGCCATATTTTCAAAAAATTCCCAAAACATAATAGGAATCCTTGGCCCGGATCTCACACGATGGCTTCTCCAATATCTGGCTTTCTAGTTAGGCTGACCCGGTTAAACAACCAACAATGATAAGGACAAATTATAATACTTCAAAGTCGAGTATATATCTGTCCTTAAAAAAAAAAAGTCAAAGTATATATCTGGAGAACTTGAGATATACGACTTTGAGTCAAATTCCTCTTTTTTCTATCGGTCTCTAATTCTATTTTTATTTTCGTGCAATCACTTAAAATTTAACTCTCAGTTCCAAATATCAGCTATACATTTAACAGATTTTTGTCTTTTATTTACACTTTTTTTTTTCTTTTTATATTTTTTCAATATAGAAAAACATCTTCCCATTTCTATAGTTTCTTCCATTTATCTTCTAGACAAAATTTATGAAGAAAATATATATAATTCCACCTACGTACTCTGCTGCGCAGAAAGAAAAAACCAATAAAAACATAGAAAAAAAATCTTCCTATTTTTTTGATTAAAAAATTATTGTTCATTTATAACAATTTCTTAGTAATATCAAGGCATGCATGGAGAACCACCCGTAATTTTCAAGTTTACAGCATATGAGAATAGCAGCATTGACCACTTTGATGTTTATGATCTTATGTAGTTCTTTTGTCGTTGTTGGCGATAAGTACTTGTTCATTTTCATCTTCTTCAAAGTCTGACACTCTGAGTGCAGGCTCATTCCTGTCCGTTGAGAAACCAAACGCCGACGTTTTGACTTCGCAAAATGGTATTTTCTCGGCTGGCTTCCATCAAGTCGGGATAAATGCATATTGCTTTGCTGTATGGTTCAACCAAAAACAAGAGCCCACCATAGTTTGAATGGCGAATCGTGACCAACCTGTAAATGGAAAAAGATCAAAGCTGATTCTCCTCAAAACCAGTGGCAAGCTTATATTGACCGACGTTTCAAGGAGAAACATCGTTTGGACCACAAACACAGGAACATCATCATCCTCATCATCACACTCAGTAGCCCACTTAAAACTTCTTAATTCTGGCAACCTCGTTTTACTTGCTTCAAACGGCGACGTTTTATGGCAGAGCTTCGACTGCCCGACGGGCACACTTCTTCCGGAGCAAAAGACTCGCTGGAGACACAAAGCTTACCTCGTCAAGAAGCCAATCAAACTTCTCCTCTGGTCTTTATAAGCTTTTCTTTGATACTGATAACGTTCTGAGTCTGGTGTATAATGGTACGGGGCTTTCAAGTGTCTACTGGCTCCCACCTGGGCTTTCAAGTGTCTACTGGCCCCCGCCTGGGCTTGTGAGTTGGGAAGCTGGAAGATCTACGTACAATAATAGTAAAATTGCTATGCTCGATGCCATAGGCAATTTTAAATCGTCAGATGATTTTATATTTAAGTCCTCTGACTATGGTGCGAGGACTCAAAGAAGATTGAAGATCGATTATGATGGTAATCTCAGATTGTACACTCGAATTAATTCAAGCGAGAAGTGGGTCGTTTCTTGGCAATCCTTTCAAGATCAGTGTGTGATTCATGGCGTATGTGGAGTTAATAGCATATATACAGGTAACATACTTCTAAAGCCCATGAGTTACTTCATTCATTGTAATTGGTTTTGAGAAAAACCTCTACCTTTCATTCTATTATAAGTAATCTTCTATTCTCCTACTCCCTAACATTTGTATCTTTTGTCTATTCTTCTTACCGATACAACTCTCATTTCCTTAGGAATTGCTCTTGCATTCCAGGACACAAGATGAAAAATCATACTGATTGGTCTACGGATATGATTACAAAATTTATTCCAATTACACCTTTAGGGAATGCAAAAATTCATGCTTGAGTTTGCGAACATGTGTTGGATTTCAATACAAACAAACTATGAATCCCCAACCTAATTTCAAATGTTACCTCAAGCAGATATTGGCTAATGGACATAAAACGACGAGTTTTTATGGAAACTTCTATTTAAGGGTTCCGAAAAACTGTTCATTTTTTTTACCCTGTTGAGCATGGATTGGGTTGCTCCAACAAAGAAAATAGGGTACTACTTTTACCAAGAAAGTATACAAAAAAACATGAAAATGAGATGGTGAAATTCTTACTCTACTTCATATGGGGATTGGGGGGACTTGAGATCATTTGTGTTCTTTTGGTGTGGTGCATCTTGTTCGGTAGATCATGCCAGAATAAACCCAGTTTAGATACAAGAGAATACCTTATCACTGCAACTGGATTAAGAAGATTTGGAGTGAGTTTGGCTCCTTAATATAAAAAAATGTTTTTTGTTTTTAAAACTTGAAAATTATTTTCTAAAAATAAGTAGTAGTGTTTGGCATTGTTTTCATAAAATAATTTTTAAAAACAAAGTTACAAAAAAACAAAAAAATTTGAGAACAACATAAAGTTTTTTTAGTTGTTCTCAATTTTTTTTTTGTCAATTGTTTTTCTCACATAATATTTTTAATTATTATTATCTCATATCACTTTCTCTCTCATTAACTTATCTTTCCTCACTTTTATTCTCCTTACTTTCTCTAACGTCATTTTCTCTCTCCTTACTTTCTCTCTCATCACTTATTATGTCATTATTTTCTCTCTCATTACTTTTTTTTTTTGCATCAATTTTTCTCTTCTCAATTTTTATTCCTCAAAATTTCTCTTTACTTTCTCTCTCCTTATTTTTCATCACTTTTTCTTTCACATTATTTTATCTTATTATTTATTACAAATTTTTAAAAGATTTTTCTCTTTATTAATTTTTTATTTAAGATTTTTTTAAAAATAAAAAAAAATATTTTTAGAAAACATTAACTAAACACATGTTGTTTTTGAAAACTACAAAAACTACTTTCTGTTCTCATTTCTGAAAATACAATTTTGAAAACAAAAAACAAAAATCAATACCAAACCGGCTCAGTTTTTCGGAGCTTAAAAAGGCAACTCAGATCTTTTCCAAAGAGATTGGAAGAGGTTCAGGTGGAATTGTTTTCAAAGGTGTCCTATCAGATTCTCGAGTGGCAGCCATAAAACAACTTTTAAAGAAGCTTGCCAAGAAGAAGTTGAATTTCTGGCAGAAGTCAATCTTATTGGGAGAGTTAACCTCATGAACTTGATAGAGATGTGGGGCTACTGCATAGAAGGAAAACACAGGCTTCTAGTGTATGAATACTTAGAACATGGTTCCCTCTTACAAAATTTGTCCAGAAATAAAGTTCTTGACTGGAAAGAAAGGTTTGAAATTGCTTTGGGGACAGCCAAAGGCCTTGCTTATTTGCATGATGAGTGCTTAGAGTGGGCTCTACATTGTGAAGTAAAGCCTCATAACATACTATTGGGATATGATTTTACACAAAAGGTTGCAGATTTTGGGCTATCTAAGTTACAAATTAGAGGAGAGCTAAAAAGTCACAACTTCTCAAGAATTAGAGGAATAAGAGGTTGCATGGCTCCAGAGTGGGTTACGAACCAACCTATTACATCCAAAGTGGACGTCTACAACTATGGAGTTGTAGTAGTGTTGGAGATTTTAACTGGAAAGAGTTCAATGATGTTGGTTTGAAGGATACTGATGAGGAGACTAGATCAGGACTAGTTAAGTGAGTGAGAGAAAAGGTTTATGATGAGAGTTCTGAAAGAGCAACATGCCTTGAAAACATCATGGACCCAGTGATGGAAGGTGAGAACGATTCAGAGAAAATGAAAATTCTATTGGAAGTAGCTCTGAAATGCGTGGAGGAAGAGAAAGGTGTAAGACCAATCATGAGCCAAGTAGTTAAGCTGCTTCAAGGTCATGAATCATAAAGGTGAAAAAAATGCTTTTTTTAGTTTTACCCTTGTAGGTTTACTATCATTGTCGTCATTTGATCTAGTTTTTGTGATGGAGTTTAGTTTGGTGTGTGTGTTTTATTTCTGGGATTAGCTAGTTACCTATGACAACCTAAAGTGGTCAAACATATGTATTACAATCAATAAGATATGGACACTTTGTTATGGTACCAATATACATGATCATTTAATTGCTTTTTTGCCCTTTTGAGACAAAAATAAACTATAAGCCGAATGCTCTATAAGAACTTTGGCTAATAAAGAAGGTATTTTTTGTTCTTTCTCAGGTATCAAAATTCAAAGAATAAATAGTATTCCTCGAACTATAACCATTATCAAATCATGTCCCTAAATGATTCGTGATATTAAAAATTATTCTTAAATTATGCATGTTACATGAGACTTCTATTAGATTCCGTCCAATATGGTTAACAAAATTATGATGTGACACTTTAAACGTTGATGTGGTATTTTCACGTCATTGTCAACTATGTAATTCAAAATAAAAAATTAATTTAAAATTTGAAAAATCTATTTTGTATTTAAAAGATAAAAAATAAGTAAATTCAAAATTTTAAAAATAAAAAAATTAATTTAAAAATAATAAAATCTATTTTTCTTTTCTTTTCTTTATGTTCGCGACTTCTCTTCTTCAATCCTTTCGTCTTCAATTCTTCTCTCCATTTTCTTCGACTCCTTCTCTTTTCTGGGTTAAGCGAAAGTTGGGATCTCAAATCCTCAATGTGCGAGGGACACTGCATTTGGGTCAGGTTCGTCGTCATGGGCTTCGAAAAACACCAGATCTGAAGCGAGGTTCGTTGTAGTCCAAGGGTTGTTGAAACAGCGATCTCGTCATTGTCGAGGCTAGCGTCGTCTTCATCAAATCTACGCGGGGAACAACACCAGCTGGGCGTGAGACGGCGACTGGACTAATGAGTGCCCAGGAGGTCAATGGCTTGCATGCATGGTTTTTCGACGATTCAATGCAAAGTCATCAATAACTTGCAAGTGTGGGTTTCCAAAGGTTGAGCGTGGGTTGCAGTAAATCTGAGCTTTACTTTATATATACAAGTTTTGTTCACACTTTGTAACAAATCTGAGTTTTGTTGCATAAAATAATTGAGATTTACTTGTAAATTTGTTAAATTTTTTGAAAATATGAGTTTTGTTCACACTTAGAAACATATTTAAGTTTTGTATTCTATGTATTATTGGTGTGTGATGATGTAAATTTGAAAAAAAAAATTATTGAAGATCTCGAAAACTGAAATTTTAGTATTTTATTAATTTGATATTTTTAGTCTTAGCAGCAAGAGAATAATTAATTTGGAGTTGAGCAACTTCCGGAGAATAACAAGATGAAAAAAGTAAAAAAAAAAATTAGTCATCATTATTATAAATATTATATATGTGGATGTCTATAATAATGAAGAATCACTAGGTTACTCAAAATAAAATATTAGCATTAATTATTGATTGTATTCAGAATAGTTATCCGATTTCTTTAGAATATATTTATCTATATAAATAGGGTTCATTTCCCCATTGAAACGAGACACAAGATTTCACTCTTCTTTTGCATTACTATTTATTTATCTCTTTTTCTGCTTTTATATTAGTTTATTCTCAATAGTTTCATAACATGCTATTAGCACGAGTCTCTAACCAAGTTTTCTTCATGGAAAATCTCACAAAACTCGACTTTGTGCCACTTGATATTTCTAGAAGAAATTACTTATCATGGATTCTTGATGCTGAAATCCACTTGGATGCCAAGGGTCTTGGAGACACCATCAAAGATAAAAACGAAGTATCAAGTCAAAATAAGGCCAATGCTATGATTTTTCTTCGCCACCATCTCCATGAGGGGTTAAAATCTGAATATCTCACAATAAGAGATCATCTTTGTAATGCTCCAAATTTCCTAATAAGGTTTAGGACCTTGATTAGGAGGCCGGGAGGGCCATAATTGCTTTATTATGTTATTAAATGATAATATGCATGTTTAGGTCACTACTACAAAAACATCTTTTTAGGACACTTTTTTAGGACACTCACATATATGCGAGTCCTAAAAACAACTTCTGGACTTTTTAGGACTCGCGTTGCGAGTCCTAAAAAGTTTGATTTTGGTTTTAAAAAAAACACCTCCTGGACTTTTTAGGACTCGTGTTGCGAGTCCTAAAAAAGTTTGATTTTGGGTTTTAAAAAAACACCTCCTGGACTTTTTAGGACTTGCATTGCGAGTCCTTAAAGAATCTTTTTAGGACTCGCAACGAACTTATATGTCTCCTAAAAATTTGAATTTTAAAAAATCACAAATTCCATCCAATCTCCTGGACTTTTTAGGACTCGCGTTGAGAGTCCTTAAAGAATATCTTTGCGAGCCCTAAAAACTAATGCGTGTCCTAAAAAAATTAAAGTTTTATAAATAACTAAATTAAAAAAAAAAACCCACACTTATCAGCCCCATCTTCTTTCTCTCTCCTCTCTCTCTCTCCTTCCCTCTCTCTCGCCTGAAAGTTTGCCGAGCCCGACCGCCGCCTTCCCCGCCGCCACCTGCAACACGCGCCGGCCAGGGAGCTTCGGAGGCCACTGAAGCTTCGACCCTCGCGAGTTCGAGCCCTCACACGCCTCCTAAGATGGACAACAGAGAAGATCTCGGTGTTGGGTTTTCCCAAAGTTTCCGACGAGATTCCGACCACCTTGGGTCGTTGTGAGTCGAGCCACCACCACCATTGTACTCAACACTTTCATGCGAGCAAAACCCAACCAAGGATCGGGTTAGAAGTCGCCGGATTTCATTTTTGGTGTTCGTCGGAATCTATGGAGTCCGAAACTTTTTACCTCAAATCCGACCACCACATTCCATTCCACGAAGAACCACCACCACCACGACGTTCCCCGAGCCTTAGGCTTCGAAAGCCAATCATTGTTTTCACGAACCACCGTCGCCGGTGGTGGCGCCGCCGCTGTTGCCGGAGCTTCGGCGGGAGTTTTGGCCACCTATTCATTTTTTAAAAATTAATAATAAAACTTTTTAGGACTCGTAACGCGAGTCCTATAAAACCCCAGTTTTTAAGGGCTTTCAAATAGAGGATTCGCGCCCCGCGAGTCATAAAAACTTTTTTAGGACTCGCAATGCTAGTCTTAAAAACCCTTTTTTGTAGTAGTGGGTGTATTAAATATGCATGTGAACCCATTTCTGAGTAATTTGGTGATTTTCATATTTTGGCCATTTCGAGCATATTTGGAATATATGTGATATGTGTGTAACGCCCCAAACTCCAGGGACCGTTACGGTGTGCCTTATAAACAGTGTTAAACTCACTAATCGAGTTATTTGGCCAAATCGTGTATCTAAGTATGATTAGCGGTTTAGGGATTAAATTTTTTGGTTAAGATATAACGTTTCACTAGAACATTTACTGTATACATTGGGATCCCAAAAATATAATTTAAAGGTCTATTACAAGAAAATATTTACAACCAACCGATCTAAGCAGCAAAACAGGGTTTAACCCTAGTTCCTCTTCAAACCCTCGGCCGTGGCGGTCGAGCAGCTGCATATGTACACATCGTCACATAAGTTCTCCAACTCAAGGATGGTCTAGCTTTCTTTTGCCTTTACCTGCACCACGTAGCACCCGTGAGCCGACGCCCAGCAAGAAAACTCAATATGCTCATGATCAATTATAACATGTCATCAAATCATAAGGCACACGCCTAGCAGGTATAGCCCTAGTCAAGCAGGCAAATGAATTCACGTATTGTTGAGTATAACACATCAACCAATGATCATAATAATCATCTAGGGCTTTTAGCCCTAAATAGAAGAGTGACAGTTGTAATAGTCACTAAGGTGAGTTTATTCTCAATAGCCATGTTACGATAGGGTCACCGGGGCTTTATAGATAAGTGAACCTTTCACTAGCTTAAGCAGGATAGGTGCATGATGACTAGTCACCAACATAACCTTCCTCATGACTCTAGAGTCATAACTATGGAACTCTGTTCCCTAGCCATGTGACAAGCAGTCACCTAGGCCTTAGGCCCTGGCTCTGAGTAACTAGCTTAGACTAGTCAAGCGCTTATAAGATTCATTGACCTTAGGGTCGGTCCAGCATTAATGCCTTAGAGTCATTCAATGCTGATATCGATTAGATCTAATCTTTTAATCGACTCTGCGTTCATGACGCTATGCCGTTCTCAGCTGATAGGTCTGTGATACTCGACCAGTGTCGACCCTGACTAGTCAGTGCCATACACAAGTAAGCAATGCCACCAAACATATATCATATGTCAAATATCTGAATACAGGTCATTCAGCATGCTTACTCAATAATTACTAACACAATTAGGATCATGCATAAACACAGAGGCTCAAGCTCTAAACAATCTCATATTCAATATACATAACATGTCCTAATCACATGTTTCTCGTGCATTACATTTAAACATCAAACATGCATCAAGAATAACCATGCATGTCACATATACACAGGGTGCAATTTTCTTACCTCAGGCTCGAGCAAGAACTAGTAAAAGAACGACCCTTAAGAACGATCAATCATTTGATCCTTTAGCGGTCACCTAGTCATAACCAAATATGGAATCCCATCAATAAAATAAATCATAAAAAAGTTTATAATGTAAAACCACACTCCTGGGATCCATCCCACACTCTCGGGACTCTTAATCTACCCAAACGGGGTAAAGGAACCAACCCCCGAGCCTTAAAGTCACCCCGAGCCCTAAAATAGGTTTGCTGGAAAATTCACTAGCGCTGGGGCACTACCTAGTGGCGCTGGGGCGCTGCCCCAAAGTCAGAGAAGCCCAGAATCTACCCTGCCTAGCGCTGGGGCGCCATCAGCAAACCAGATAAAAATTCTGGTCTTCTCCCCTGCGATTTCCCTTGAAAACCAAACCTCCAAACCAATCCCAAACATCACCCAAACATCCAATTCAATCCCTAAACTTCATCTACAACACACCTTCATCAAAACCCAAGCAATCTTACACAAAAAATTCCATTAATTCCTAACTAACACATCAAAATCCTCAACTGAAACTTATTAGAAAAACAAGGTATAAACCAAAGATTTTCATGGCTGAATTCCTTACCTCAAGCTTGACTTAGATCCCCTTCAATGATTGAACCAAGGTCCTAAGCCCTCAAGCCTTGCTCTCCTAGCTTGAACCCTCAAATTGGCTCTCAAAAATCAAAAGCAAGAAGGAGAGAAGAACATGTACGGGAGAGAAAGAGATGAGGATGATGATGCTCTGTTTTTTTTTTACAATTCCACATCCTTCTAAATGATACATAGCATTTGCCAAATGACCATATTGCCCCTAGGTCAATTAAAGGCTTCTAAAGACTCACAAGGGTAAAATCGTCATTTCCCGCCAATCTCGTTAATTATAATTAACACCCTCCAATTCCCGCTATTATAATTAACACCCTCCAAGTTGGAGATCTTAGGTAGCGATGTGTACATATGCGGCTAATTGACTGCCACGGCCGAGGGTTGAAAGAGGAACTAGGGTTAAACCCTGTTTTGCCGCTTAGATCGACTGGTTGTAAATATTTTCTTGTAATAGACCTTTAAATTAAAATTTTGGGATCCCAACGTATATAATAAACGTTATAATGAAACGTTATATCTTAACCAAAAAAATTAATCCCTAACTGCTAATCATACTTAGTTACACGATTTTGGCCAAATGACTCGATTAGAGTTTAGTACTGTTTATAAGGCACACTGTAACGGTCCCTGGAGTTTAGGGCGTTACACTCTTACTCTCTAACAAAATTTGAAATAAGGATATGACCACCAAAAAACTGTCATTCTGCCAAATGCTCAATATGAATGATTGCACTTGAGGTTGCAAGATTTTAAATCAGCAAGTGAGTATAACTCTGCAATGTTTAAAATTACTTCTAAATTAAAATTGTGCGGAGTAAATAATCAGTATGGTCCTAATGAAGAGGTTGATAATTTCGAGGGAGATATTGACATAAACAATCACAAATCTCTTTAAGAGATTCAGGTACATGCAAATATTAAAAATAATGAGATCTCAATTAACTATGTCAATACAGGAAAAGAATGGGACCGACTTGAAGTAGTTGTCGACAATATTTTTGCTTATAATGTAGTGCTAGAAATTGTAAATGAAAATGAGGATTTTGAACCTAATTATGTTAAAAAGTGTCAAAATAGAAAAGATTAGCCAAATTGGAAAGAAAAAATTCAATTAAAATTGAATTCACTTGCTAAACGCAAAGTATTTGGACCTGTAGTCCAAACACCTGAAAGTGTAAAACCTGTTGGATACAAATGGGTGTTTGTGCGAAAAAGAAATGAGAAAAATGAAGTCGTAAGATACAAAGCACGACTTGTAGCACAAGACTTTTCTCAAAGACCAGGTATTGATTATGAATACATATTCTCATGTGATGGATGCAATTACATTGAGATATTTGATTAGCCTGACTATTCATGAAAATCTTGATATGCATTTAATGGATGTAGTCACAACCTATTTGTATGGATCACTAGATAGTGATATTTACATGAGAGTTCCTGAAGGATTCAAGATGCCTGATGCATATAATTCAAGTCATTGTGAAATGTACTCAATTAAACTACAAAGATCATTGTATGGACTAAAACAATCTGGGCGCATTTGGTACAATCGACTTAGTGAATATTTGTTAGAAGAAGGTTACCAAAATGATCCTATTTGCCCCTGTGTTTTCATAAAAAGATCATATTCTAAGTTTGTTATCATAGTTGTATATGTTGATGACTTAAATATTATTGGAACTCTTGAAAAACTTTCAGAAGCTGTAAAATATCTAAAGAAAGAGTTCGAGATGAAAGATCTTGGAAAAACAAAATTTTGTATTGGTTTACAAATAGAGAATTTAAAGGGTGGAATTTTTATTCATCAATCAACATATGTCGGAAAAATTTTGAAACAATTTTATATGGACAAATCACACCCATTGAGTAGTTCAATGGTGGTTAGATCACTTGATGTGAAAAAGGATCCCTTCCGACCCAAAGAGGAACATGAAGAGCTCCTTGGTCCTGAAGTGTCATATCTTAGTGCAATAGGAGCCTTAATGTATTTTGCTAACTGCACAATACCTGATATAGCATTTTATGTAAATTTGTTAGCAAGATATAGCTCTGCTCCAACGTATAGACATTGGAAAGGGATTAAGCATGTACTACGCTATCTTCAGGGTACTATTGATAAAGGGTTATTCTATTCAAATAAATGTGGGTCACAACTAGTTGGTTATGCAGACGCAGGATATTTATTTGATCCACATAAAGCTAGATCTCAAACATGTTATTTGTTCACATGTGGTGACACTGCAATATCTTGGCGTTCAACAAAGCAAACTCTAGCAGCTACTTCTTCAAATCATGCTGAAATACTTGTAATTTATGAGGCAAGTCGAGAATGTGTATGGTTAAGATCAATAACACAACATATCCGGGGAACATGTGGGTTAACACCCAATAAAGAAGTACCAACAGTTCTCTATGAAAATAATGTTGCATGTATCGCTCAACTAAAAAGAGTGTACATTAAAGGAGATAGAACCAAACACATTTCACCGAAATTCTTTTTCACACATGACCTTCAAAAGAGTGGCGATATTGATGTTCATCAAATGCGATCAAGTGACAATCTTGCTGACTTATTTACAAAGTCATTACCAACATCAACGTTTGAAAAGGTGGTACATAAGATCAAAATGCGTTGATTAAAGGATCTTCAAGAGCGTCAAAATGAGGGGGAGTAAATACACACTGCACTTTTTTTCCCTTGGCCGAGTTTTTGTCCCACTGGTTTTTTCTAGCAAGGTTTTTAATGAGGCAGTTTTCATGGACATCCAAATGGGAGTGTTATAAATATTATATATATAGATGTCTATAATAATGAAGAATCAGTAGGTTACTCAAAGTAAAATATATGCATTAATTTTTAATTGTATTTAGAATAATTATCCGATTTTCTTAAGGCATATTTATCTATATAAATATGTGTCATTCCCCATTGAAATGAGAAACAAAATTTCACTCTTCTTTTGCATTATTGTTTATTTACCTCTTTCTTCGTTTTTATATTAGTTTATTGTCAATAGTTTCATAATAATCATATTTTTTTATAAACTTTATCTTTTTAATATTTGATATTTTGTTTGATTTTAAAATTAAAGAACTTTTCTTTTAATCTTTTCTTTGTTGACCAATGATTTTTTTAATTTTTAAATTAATTTCTTTTCCAAAAAAAATTATTTGTGTAAAAATTGATTTTTCATTTTTTAAAATTTTGAATTACATAGTTGAGAATGACGTAGCAATGACAGACTAACACTTACATAGTTTTGAGTGAATTTTTAATATTACAAATCATTTAGAGACAGAATTTGAATTAGGTGTACTTGGGAGGCAAAAATATTTTGTATTCAAATTCAAATTATCAAATGATTTATAGCTTAATGCAAGATTGCTTTAATCAAGGGTTCCAAGTAGGAAAAAAAAAAAAGAAGAGAATCCCTCAATTGAGGCCACCTTTTATCTGAACAGAGAATGCACTGAAAAAATTTATTGATATATTCTGTTATCAGCAAACAATAATGATACATACATGGAACATACTAACAAACTGTAAAATTGTATTCCTAAAAAATAAATCATTTTAATCATTCCGTTGCCGGGACTTGAACCCGGGTCTCTCGGGTGAGAGCCGAGTATCCTGACCAACTAGACTACAACGGATTTTTGTTTATTGTGTTAGATATTTTAATATACATAATTTATTAATCGTAGACAATGCGTTATTGGTACTTATTATTCTCTTGTAATTGATGCCTATAAATAGAAGTCTTCATAGGATATTATCTAGATTCACACTAAACTTTACTTTCTCTTTCTCCTTCTCCTTCTCCATAATGTGTCTTTCATTTAAAAGCAATGAAATGACTCCACGTCACATGCAAATTCAGAAGCCTTCCAGAAAGTATATAATGATCCAAACTGTAAGACTGTTCTCATCACCATAACAAAGGAAGAGTCTTGCTCTTTTAAGCAAGTACACAAATTAATCTCAAGTTTAACTTAAACATTAACTACATCATCCTGCTTAGGGATTTCCACCTGAATAAATTTTCTATCACACACACGTACAACCATAGGATATCCCTGAGGCTAAGCCTAGCTATTTTAAGCTCAACTCAATCGATCTCATGTACGGATTTAAGTGGTGGTGTGGCATTTACTCTATATTTGGTAGAGAAGAAATAAAGTGAAGGAGAAGGAAAAAAAATTAGATGTTGGTGGGAAAGAAAAGTAGGGAGAAGAATGAGTGGGACCATAAAAAATCTCTCTCCAAAATGAAGGAAAAAGTTTTGTAAAAACACACCTGTGAGAAATTACAAAAACAAAATTATAAAATAGTTTATACATTAATAATGTAATGATAATGTAATGAATTTAATAAATCAATTTTCTTTCTTTCCAAAACATCTATGAAAGAAATATGTTTTCTCTTATTTCTTTCTAATTTTCTATTTCTCCTATATTTTCTTTCCTTCACACCAAATATACGGTTGATGTAAACTATTTTCTGGCTTCATACGAGGTTCATCTATAATATGCTTTGATGTACCAAACACCAATATTTGTCTTTAACTCCCATTCAACCTATACATATATACTAGTACTAGTACTAGTACGAGTACTCCTTACAAAACTCTTTTCTTTCTTTGAAAGGTGTAATCTTTACAAAGCTAAATTAAGCAAAATTAGGTGGCCATTCCAAATTTCCAATTAGTTTTAAATATCATAATGAATAAAATAAAGGAAATGGAAACCACAACAGCTAAAACTTTAATAAACTACAAAACTAATAAGCTATCATATCATTTATATAAGACATGGTGTAATGGCCTTCCTCTTATCTCTAGATCCAGAATTTCCTTTCTAGCCTCCCTTCTCGCAGCATTTTCCTTCCAAATTTGTTCCTATATGCATACCAATGTCTCTGCATATGTGGTAACTCTCATAGTAGTTAATTTGACGACTCTAGCAATCATTGCCTTCAACCCTCTCATGAATCGTTGAATCATGAGGGTCTCAGTAGGCACCATATCATTTGCAAACTTTGTCAGTCGATCAAATTTCATTGTATATTCAGTCACTGTGGAGTTTCCCTGAGTTAAAGCTACGAACCCATCCACCTTTGCTTCCAAAATTGTGGCGATGTAGTATTTCTTATTGAAAAATTCTATGAATTCGGCCCAGGTCATGGCAGTCACATCTCTAGTTTGCTTTACAATATCCCACCAGATTCGCGCATCTTTCTTCAGCAAATGTGACGCGCATGACACCTTGTCCTCAGCATTCAGATGCATGTGCTCCAAAGTGGACTCTACCGTCCTGAGCCACTCCTCTACTTCAATAGGGTTGGCATTCCCTTCAAAGTTGGGCGGATGTTGCTTCCTAAATCTTTCGTATACTGGCTCAAATTCTGGTATGAAGGGTCCCACCAAGTGTCTTCCCTGCCCAATAGGCACTTGCTGCGGTGGTACTTGTACCAGAGGTTGTCCTCTTCCACCTCGAGCTACTTCCTACTTCCTCATCTCTTAGCCTTAGTTGTTCCCGCATCCTAGCTATCTCTATTGAGATTAGTTAAATACAATGGTTAAGATGTTTACACGTTGAGGTGCAAAATATTTAACGGTTTTCACTTAAGGAGAAGTGAAAACATGAGATTGTGTAGAAGGCATCTAAAAGTGACTTTTATGGGACTAAAGTGATACAATGAGGTATCCAAACATTCCCAAAAATTTGGTAGCATTTGGAGAAATTTTAGGACCATTGGAGGGGTCCAAAGTCAAAGGGGGTGGCGATGCGTCGCCCCCTAAGTGGCGTAGTATCACCAAAATGCGAAGGGCTTCAAAAGCCCTAGCAGGCGATGCAAGCGACGCATCGCCTGGGCAGTCTTTTAGGGTCATACAGTTATGTAAAATGCTCCAAATGATGTGTTTTAAATGTTCTAATCTTATTGGTTAGACTAATGACTTTGCCTACACTATAAATATGAGTTATTAGAGTTGTAAAACCTTGATCACACTTTCCAACTCTCTCTCTCTCTCTAGCTCTCAAAGACCAAAGTTTTCTCCAAGAAACTCATCACACACTACTATAATTTGGACATCAGTCATCGGACATGAGAGGTCGGTTCTCCTTAAACCGACTTAACACATGTTCATAAGTCGGTTTACACAGAACCGACCTATCATGTATGTCCAAGGTAAGCATGGGAGGTCGGTTCTGTGTGCACCGACCTCCCATGCCTATAGATGACATAATAGGTCGGTTCATGCAAAACTGACCTACCATGTTGTCATGGTAGGTCAGTTCTGTGTGGACCGACCTACCATGTCCTACCTTGCTGACATGGTAGGTCGCGACTATGTGAACCGACTTATCATGTCTCATTATAAGAATTTTAAAATATATTAATTTATTTAAACTATAAATATATATCTATATGTAATAAGCTATAAATATATATATCTATATATAAAAAAATATACTTATTAATATTACATGCATAGATTATAATTTTTGAAATATAAATAAATTAATAAATTATTTGTCATTAAAACAAATTAATTTAATTTTTTATAAACACGAAAATATTTTAATTTAATAGTATTTATAATTTAAAATATAAAAGCTTTATAAAATAATTTAGAGTATCTATTTAATAATGTTTTAGATGACATGGTAGGTCGGTTGTGTGGGAAATGACTTATCATGTGACATGGTAGGTCGGTTGTGTAGAATCGACCTACCATGAAATTATACAATTACATTATTAAAGATACTCTAATTTGTTTTAAATTATTGAAATTTTAAAATATATTAATTTATTTAAACAATACATATATATAATTTATTTGGGTATGAAATAAGTATAAAAAATATATACTATTAATATTACATATATTATAATTTTTAAAAGATAAATAAATTAATAAATTATCTATAATTAAAAAAAATTATATTTCATTATTATAAACAAGAAAATATTTTAATTTAATAGTACTTATAATTTAAAATACAAAAGCTTTATAAAATAATTTAGAGTATCTCTTTTATAATTTTTTAGATAACATGGTAGGTCAGTTGTGTGGGAAATGACTTCTCCTGTGACATGGTAGGTCGGTTGTGTAGAACCGACCTACCATGTAATTATAAAAATACATTATTAAAGATACTCTAATTTATTTTATATTATTGAAATTTTAAAATATATTAATTTATTTAAATAATACATATATATATATAATTTATTTGGGTATGAAATAAATATAAAAAACATATATACTATTAATATTACAAATATTATAATTTTTGAAAGATAATTCAATTAATAAATTATGAGTAATTAAAAAAATTTATTTCATTTTTATAAACAAGAAAATATTTTAATTTAATAATATTTATAATTTAAATTAAAAAAAATTATAAAATAATTTAGAGTATCTCCTTAATAATTTTTTAGATGACATGGTAGGTCGGTTGTGTGGGAAATGACTTATCATGTGACATGGTAGGTCAGTTGTGTAGAACCGACCTACTATGAAATTATAAAATTACATTATTAAAGATACTCTAATTTATTTTATATTATTGAAATTTTAAAATATATTAATTTATTTAAACAATACATAAATATAATTTATTTGGGTATGAAATAAATATAAAAATATATATACTATTAATATTACAAATATTATAAATTTTGAAAGATAATTCAATTAATAAATTATCAGTAATTAAAAAAAATTATTTCATTTTTATAAACAAGAAAATATTTTAATTTAATAATATTTATAATTTAAATTAAAAAAATTTAGAGTATCTCTTTAATAATTTTTTAGATGACATGGTAGGTCGGTTGTGTGGGAAATGACTTCTCATGTGACATGGTAGGTCGGTTGTGTAGAACCGACCTACCATGAAATTATAAAATTACATTATTAAAGATACTCTAATTTGTTTTATATTATTGAAATTTTAAAATATATTAATTTATTTAAACAATACATATACATAATTTATCTGGGTAAAAAATCAGTATTAAAAAAATATACTTATTAATATTATATATATTATAATTTTTGAAATATAAATAAATAAATTATTATTAATTATAAATTTTAATTTAATTTTTATAAATAAGAAAATATTTTTATTTAATAGTATTTGTAATTTAAAATAAAAAACTTATAAAACAATTGAGAATATCTTTTTAATAATTTTTTTAAATGACATGGTAAGTCGGTTGTGAGGTAAGAAAAATAGGGAAGAGTGAATTGATATTTGAGTGAAAAATATTGGGAGTAAATGATTTTTGGCATTTTGGTGGCTATTTGGCAGCTTGGTTCAGCTGCCAAGGCGTGGTGGGCCTTCGGTTGGTGCATGCAGGATGCCAGGCGTGGGCGTTGATGGCTGGGAGACTGGGCTTTGTGGGCTGAAGCTGGCGGCAAGAGATGAATGGCTGCTTTGTTGATGTGCAAATGGGCTTGGAGCAATTTGCTTGAAGGAAGAAAGTGCATGAAGAGACTTGGGACAGCTGGCTGAAGGAAGAGCTTGGAGGATAGATAGTTGGTTCTTGGCGCATGGACACTTGCTGGAGAGACGTGGAGGAGCTGTTGGGCTTGGGCCCAAATGAGGCTTTTTATAAATGCCAATTCTTTGTCTTGCTTTCTTGAAAATATCATATTGTCCTTCATTTTTCTTTCTTTTTAAGAGCATACATTCCCTACAAAATAAATATAAAATAAATCATAATACAATATTTTCAACTATAAAATAAATCAATTTAATTCTTTGAAAATATTAATTATAACTTAAATTATATTTTACATTTAAGTTCAATAATACAACATTTTTTACCACTAACTTAACAATAATAATTCAAATAATTAACTACAACATTTTACAACAAAATACTTATAAAAACACACAAAAGTATATAAAATCATGATAAGACTACTAAATTCAAAATTACTTAAAAACTTAATAAATCAATTAAAAACTCAAGAATTAAGCAACAATTAGCACATAAGAAGTGGTAAAATAACTCTATTTTGTAGAGTTATCACTAGACTAGAGATGTGTCATGCTAGACCAGAGATGTGTCATGTTAGACCAGAGATGTGTCATGCTAGACCAGCTAAGTGCATGTCCTACCAGCCAAGTGCATAGCTGCCCAGTAGAGGTATGGCCAACCAGAAGGTGATATTCATAAACCAGGTAGAACAGACTACGTCAAGATTCCCAGAAACGGCTTCAACAAGAATCGGTCTTGGCATACGCGGGAATCTCTCATTCTTCCCACAAATTTGGTGTTCCGTTACATTTTGAATATTTTTGTAATTTAAATGTAATAAATATAATAAAATATCCCGATTATGGGGGGATATCATCTGTACGATCCTAAGCCTATAAATACAAGGCTTATGGCATCATAAAAGGGGGCTCTTCTTTTTTTTGAACTTTTGATCTGATTTTTCTAGAGAGAGAAAGTATTTGCATTTGAGAGAATTCTTGTATTTTTGTAATCTGCACTGAAGAAACTCAGTTGACTCAGCTTCATCTAATCTTGAGTGCAGATCTATAATCACAACTCTAAGTGGATTAGGCTATTACCAACATATTGGGGCTGAACCACTATAAAAATTGCGTGTGTTATTTACTTTCTTTTCAAAATCGTCTGTGTCGTTTATTTTCTCTTGAAGGCTTTATCGTTTTTGTCGTTCTCACGTCGTTGGCCAAAAACACGGTCAACAGTTTCTAAGTTCATCTTATCATTATTTAATCACTTAGTTTCTTATAACCAAGTTAGTCATTTATACTATGAACATGTTTATTTGATTATCAAGATTTTCATTCGTACTTTGAATAAGGTTCTTCTTTAACATTAGGGTTTCAAATATTTAATTATTCTCATTTTTAATTGTTGATTTGCAAAGTGTATAACCATATATTCCCAACAATCAAAATCTTTAATTCTAATTACTTTATTTTTGCGTTTTGCATAATCAACAATGAGGGAAATGTATTCTTCTTCTACAACTCTCAAATCATTGTTTCAAGATTTGGTTTGTGTTGAACACATAACCATGAAAGAACAAAGAAAGTTATATTTGGAAATGCTCTACATGAATGTGGATATGGATTCAACGTCTTCATCAACAAAGGATGAGATAACTTTATGGTATTACATGCTTAAGGAGATTGCTATCATCAAATTCCCTGTTTCTAAATATGTAGATTTCAAGAATTTGAATGAAATGATTTTGTTGCCATATTTTTGTGAGTTTGATTTTATTGCTAATATTAAGAGTACAATAGCGAAATTTAATGAACAATGCAATGGTGATTGTTATACTTGTTTTGTTTGTAAAGTTATTGATTATCATGTGAGATATGATAATCGTAAAATTAACCATATTGATTTTAGAGTTAAGACAATTGATGTTGAGATCATTGCATTTCTAAATAAATTTAATTTGGTCACTTTAATTGATGATGATATATTTGTAACTTTGATTAAATTTAATGCATTTAGTGAGGAATGCATTGTAGCCCTAATTGAGAATAATGCATTTGATGAGGAATGTATAATAACCCTAAAGAGAATCGACATAGTTCATGCATGTAGTGATGAGACTAATGCAACCTTAAGAGAATGTGAATATGTCAATGAAATTGAAGATGGGATCATTACAAAAGAAAGTGAAGATACTAAGGTCAATGCATTTGATGTTGAGGTCATTACAACCTTGAGTGATGTTAATGCAACCCAAAGAAAGGTGCAAGGATGGTGGTATGATACTTGTATCACCACTCATGCAACCTATGATAAAACTATATTTTCAAAACCTTTGAAAGTGCAAATGTGGGACTTGAAGTCCAAATGAGAAATGAAAAGAGATCCAAAGTACTTAGAATGGGCTGCATTGATGTGTTCTTCACTAATAGAAAGAAAGTGACCCTAACTAATGTTTTCTATGTTCCTGATATGACTAGAAACATTATGAGTGGAAATCTATTGAGTAAATATGGTATCAAAATGGAGTTTGAATTCGTTAAACTCACTTTGACTAAATTGAGCACTTTTGTGGGAGAGGGTTATACATATGATGGAATGATCAAACTTTGTGCTCTTGATAGTGACAATAATGAAATGGCATCTAAATCTTGCAATGTGGTTAATTCTAATTCTATTACCTTATGGCATAATAGAATTTCTCATATAGGTTGACTTTCATAATTTGACGAAAGAGCCTTATCAGTTGGCAACTATCACTCAGGTTTTCCTCTATCTTTTGAATGCCTCTGATCTCCTTAAGTATGACTTCTCTAGGAGTTTCCATTCTAGATCAAACTGCACATATCAACAAATATATTACAAAGAATCATACAATAAAACAGCTTACAAACAAAATGATGAGTTAGGTTCCTTCTGATCTTGTGTATGTATTATGTGAGAGTTCCGAGTTTTTGATGAGCGACCTGTCTCTGGAACCAACTTGTAACACCCTAATTTAGCTAGGACATTTTTTTTTTTGGGTAAATCAGAAGCTTCATTAAAACCAAACAACATTACATCTTAACAGCACCTGTGTATGGCCTGAATATGCTCCTTTAATCTATACAAGCTTTGAGTAAGTCTATTATAAAGATTCAAACCAATTCAAGTCAATGTTACTGACTTTTTTCGGCATGACACTCCTAACTCTATTTTTTACATCACTAACAATATTATGCACAATTATCTCTATCCTTTTCACCTGAAGTAACCAAACAACTTCATTCCGTGCTTTCCAAATATGGTAGACCACCGCAGCCACAACAGCCGCATACACCATTTTCCGAAACTGACTCAAGTGAGCTCGAGAAATCCATCTCATGAGGCTGATTAGTGTTTCAGTTTGAACAGCCCAGTGCATCTTCTCTTTCACCTGTTGCAAACATCTCTTACTAAGATGACAATAAAAAAAAAGGTGAGCTATACTTTCTTCATGAATATCACATAACAGACATACTGAGTTGTTCACCATCTGAAATCTCATTAATCTTTGCTTAGTTTTTAATCTGTCAAGCATGGCCATCCACAAAATGATACTATGTTTCGGTATGTTGAGTCTACTCCATACTTCTGAGCACCATTGGGCACGTTTTGAGGCTGCACAGAGTAAATGATAACCGTTTTTGATAGTATAGTCTTCCTGAATGTTAGCTAGGACATATTCTTTGAACAAATATTTCAAATGCAAAAAAAGTAGTCTTGTGAAGACAGGTATTTTTGGTAACAAAATACTGTAAGAGTTATACCTATATGGACCTAGGGGTAGTGCCGCCTCTCATGAGAATTGAGAGTATTCTCAAGAACGTCCATGAATGGAAAGTGCACATGGCCACTAACGGTGCAAAGCGAGACATAGAGGTCTCAAGTGAACATGGCAAATGTGTGTGTATTATCTCCGATTTGTTATCATGGAAAGATGGTTCAATGCCTAGTGCAACCAAATTTTCAACAAATTTTGTGATAATTACACTATAGTAAAGTTCAAGTTGAAAAACATTTTACTTTATGCACCAATGCAATGGCTTCTATAAGAGGGAGTTATTATTTAATCAAGTGGGGAACATGTTATATTTTTAAATATAATGTTGATTGATTAAATAAGTGTTACAATAGATAACTATTTAATCTAGTTGGGGAATGTTATATTATTTTATAATATAATGTTGTAGATTAAATAAATGTGACAAAGAGTGTCACATATTTTAACATATAAAAGAGAGTTACAATATTTGGATATATGTGAATATTCAAATAAGTAACATATTTGGTGTTACAAATTCAGTTACAAATTTTTAACTCCCAAATATTACCCAATAATGTGTAGATTTAATGTTACACACTTTGATTTGAATTTCTCAAAGCCATAAGAGAAATGACTATTAAAGATGTGATTTTAACCCCCAATAATGTGTTTGGGGGTTACAAAATCAATTGGGAGTGATTTGGAACTGTTTGGAAAAAACAACACAAAGTTGTGTGCTAAAAAGGGCTAGTGGTCGCGGCCTAGGTGACAGAGAGTCACGGCCGCAACCAGCAATGTTCGTGGCCGTGACCAGGAGGGCTGCCTACCAAATTTCAGTTTTATCCAACTTTCTTGAACGGCTCTAACAACACAAATAACTCTCAAATCTTATTTTTAATTTCATAAACATTCAATTAATCATTAGTAATAGTCATGGGGGTTGGTGGAATTTGAAATTCAAATGGTGTCTCTAAACTCTATAAATAGGAGCCTATTGCTCACTTGTAAGACACAATTTTTCTATCCATTAGAGCACTTGGCTAGAAAACTCCTAGAGGCTTGATAATTCCATAAAGTTATTTCCAAAATTGTGAGAGTTCCCTTAATGCTTGAGTTAGGGGGAAATAAGCTTTTGGACAAAGGTTTCAAACTTTGTTCAAGTTGGTGATCCCCAAAACTATTCACTTTGGTTGTGTGAGTGAGAGTTCTTTGTTCTTTGTTCTTTGTTCTTTGTTCATTGTTCTTGTTATTTTCTTTTTTACTATTGCTTTCATCTTATTTTCATATTCTCTTTTTACTCTTTTACTTATATCTTTTGCTTTATAGTTGTAATCTCATCTATATTTTTCATTCTACTACTCCTAGTTTACTTGTATCATTTTGTCATAGAGTTGTATTTTCATTACTATCTTTTTCTATCATTTTCCATATTTACATGTATTTTTTGTTATAGAGTTGTAACTTTATTTAATCAATCCTTGTTCATTTTGTATATTTTGCTTAGAGTTGTAAATGTCTTTTTACCATTTCCATTGAGGCAATTTATATTTTCCTAACACAAATATTTTGGATACCATTTTGTAGTTGTCCATTGTTATTCTACTTTTCTTTTAATGTTTCAGCTAAATCTAATACAAGCATAACAGGCTTTACACAACTTTGATATTATTTTCAATTAAATATAATGAAAATCTTCATTATTTGAATATTATATAGATTACACACTTGGATTATTATTTGTGTCGTTTGATACTAAATAGTAATTCTTTTAGAGTAAATACTATTTTGAACTCTGTGTTTTGTAAAAGTTACTGATCGGCTCATGTTTTTGTTAAATGACAATTCGGACCCTGCATTTTGGAAAATGGAACAAAAGAGTAACTTATACCTAATTTTGGTCAAAAAAAATTCAATTATAAGATCAATTCTCGGGTCGTTAGTGATATGATGAGTTCATAAAAGCAAGGGAAATGGTCGACGAGCTAAGAATGAAAGATTATATTTTAAATTATTTTGACCAAAATCGAATATAAGGTACTATTTTGTAAAACACATGGTCCAAACTGTCATTTAACAAAACAAATGATTTGATCGGTAACTTTTGCAAAACACAAGGTCCAAAATGGTATTTATCCTTCTTTTGAATGTGTTGGATACCAAATAGTAGTTATTTTGTATGAGCATGTTTGTACCTTGTTTGTAAGTAGAATACCAAATGGTTTTTTATTTTTTTATGTAGTATAAGAGTGAGTATAAAATTATATAAATAGATACCACTAAGTATATAATTACATGCATGAAAGTTTACTAAGATATTAAATATTCAAACATTCACTTTCACTTTATGGATACACATATATCTAAAAGTTATTTAGTGTTAAAAAATGTGTGAGATACCATTTAGTAGATATATATATATATATATGTAGAATATCATGTTGTATGAAAATGTGTAGATAGAATACCATTTACTTGGTAAATATGTAGAATAGTATGTAGTTTAAATTATGTAGATTTTTTTTATGAAACTGTATAGTACCATTTAGTATTAAACTATATAAATATTTTAAAATAATGTAAGATTATATACAATACCAAACCTCCAAAAATTAGGGATTGAACATTCTCTTTCAATATACCAAATCACTCGTGAAAGGCAAAGAAAATAAGGGAAAAACTTATTTAATTTTATAAAGCAAATCAATTAAATAAGGAAATAGTCTATGTTAAAAAATAAGTAAGTATAATAAAGAAGTAAATAAAATTTGAATGTGGGTTATTTAGATTAATAAATATTATAATATGGATATATTAAAATGTCAATTTCAAATTAGTAATTATTTATATTATAAGGTGTGTGAGTGTAAATCTAGGGTTGCACACTAGTCGAATTTTCGGGTTTCGGATGCATCGGGTTCGAGTTTTGCGGGTTTCAGGTGGAGAAAAGTGGTACCGAATTCGGTCCAATTTTTTTCGAGTTTTTGTTCAAGTTCGGGTTGGGTTGGGCTGGGCCAATTGGGCTTTGGGCCGAAAATGGACCTTGGTACAAAATTTTCAAAAATACCATTTTTTTCTTTTCACATGTTTTTTTTAATTTTTAAAGTTTGTTGTTAGTTTGGTTCAATCAATTTTTTTACAAATTGGGCATTGGTAAATTTTTTTAATAAAACATAATCATGAAACATAAGTTTATAGAAAATTAGAAATTAGAAAAGAAATGTGATTTTAATGCATTTCAAGAAACAAACTACAAAAGTACTAGGAGGGAAGGTAGTCTCGGGTTTGTCTTTTTAGTTTTAGGGTTTAGTAATTAGTTTAGGTTTTTCATAATAAAAATTATATTTTTTAAGAAAAAAAAATTAGGTTCAGGTCCCGTGTGTGTAGTATTTTGAAATCTGATACCAACCGAAATCAAGTCGGATTCAGATCGGATTTCACCCAAATCTGACAGGTTTTGCAAAAATCTGGATTTCCTGTTATAATTAATACAAAATGAGCACTAAATAAACAATAAACAATAATCAATATCAAATCATGCTCATGAATTTTCATGATCAAACATTTTATTTAGGGCATTAATATAATAATATACGTACCTCCAATTATCGCATTGATCTCTAATAATCACGTTGATTACACTTCTTTGATCTACACATATAGAGAAAAGGAGAGCTTGGGAGTAATGAACACTACTCTATCATTCTCTCTACACCATAGCCACACTCATTCCACCTTAATCATCAATCAAGAGCACAACCCTTTATATAAGGAATTATGGGCCAATTGGGCTTACATGCCCAATGTGAGAGAATTAGTTGTCTTAGCCCAATGGGCTGACCAAAGACGTTTTAGAGCGTGTCCATGGGCCCCGAGCATGTTAGTACGTTATGTCCATCCCATTATGGCCCGATGGTAATATCATGCATTACCGATTTTATAGTTATCATTACATGCTAATACCGACACTGTGTGAGCAACACTTAATTATGTTAGTCCATATAAAATATTATAACATTCTCCCACTTGGACTACATAATTACACCAATATGTGCTCACTAAGCAGCAATATCAATACACAGAAATCTCAAGAAACAATAATGTCTATAAACTAATTATGCACCATATTGTATCGATAGGACACAAATATAATACATAATGAGACATCTGAGATTCATAAAACATGATGATAACTATTGATCTGGATCCACTTGAACATAGCACCGAGACTAAGCCACTGGCTTGCATCAACAAGTGTGTACACACAACATCAAAGAGTTATCCAGAATATGCATATATTCAACAACCAATAGCAATCCTTAACATGTCGATCATACATGAAAAACAATGACTCCTACTGATCAAATACATCTTTGGCTCCCAACAATCCAAACAAGAAATGACTTCTTAGTACATACGTTCAGGTAACTCGTGTCAGTGTAGTCATTAGCATGTTGTTTGTAAGTGCGTATTATGATACTAATAGAGGACTCCACAACTTTCTCACTAATGGAGCAATATTACTCCCCAAGTTCTGAGAGATAGATATCATTGCGATATTTATCACATAAGTTCAGTAAGTTCACAATAGAGTCAACTACTCTTAACACTGAAACGGAATATCGCAATTGTAATGTACAATCAATATCCTCGTAACACGCCACACACTCTACCTTCACATACGAGGATGTTGTCAATGTCCATGCAACACCTAATCACATATAACTTCCCTTACCATTATACTCACTTTGTATGAGATAGGAAGTTGTAGGTGTTCATATGACATTTAATTACAAAATAGCTCCTCCTAGAATCATGAATGCTTATAAGTGGATTTAATCATCCATGCATCCTTTCCAATCGATATCACTAAAACCAACTACTATATGTCACAATGTTGGTTTGTCAATTGCTAACACATCCTTGGTACCATAAGGATGACAACTCAAGTACCAATCCAGCATGCTTGTAACAGATATCACGATAGGAATGTGTATACTTGAGTAAGCCCTAGGCTGCCTTCAATAAGCATATATGTGAGATAATCTCAAACTTGATCTCTCGTCATTACTAATATCATGGACTTTAGGCCGTTCATAACACATCACAGTTTAGAATATTTAAAGATTCTCAATGAAATCGAAACATTAATCACTACAATAGTTAGTCAATGCAAACTATGAGACAATTCAATCTCCCGTTGATCTCATCACGAAGAATCTAAATTTTTAGACCATACAAGGTTTATCAAGAATTCTTCATCTGACAGATATTATCAAATAACGGCTTAATTTGTCTCCAAAATAGATCAAAATCATAAGATATGAGCAATGTACTATATCAAGTGACAATATAAACATATCATTGCTCCCACTGATCTCTCATATAGTGTTGACTAACGATAATGTTTCGAATTGACTATTTTGAGAATTACAGTAATCACTATCTTGATGTCCCGCCTCAAAATGGATTTAATGCATTGAACTCGGGTGTCCTTTAAACAAGAATTTAGTTCTTGCATCCTTATATATTGATTTCCAAATAGTCACCACTTTACAACTCAATAATAGTAATGAACAAAATCATTGTTATAGTGGAGACTAGCTATAGGCTTTAATTCACCTTACTTTAACCATCAAACAACTTATTCTTAAAATGAACCACCATCAAGAAAATCTCCCAATTATTATGGGATTAAGCCTAAACTTTCACGTTTGATCATAGCTTGGAAATCATGAAATAACCATATCAATTCTCCAAATAAGGATTAAGAACTACCAATGACTATCGATTAGAAATTTAGAGGTATATGTAATTAAACTTATCTCGTGTATGGAATCACAGGTTTATCAAATTGTCTCGATCCTTTATCTTTATTTGTCCGCATATGGAGTTTTTTACAATAATCTGGCCAATTGTAGGTCATCAATAATAACAGCGGAAGCAACAAAATGAAGGATAAATCCAATTATTCCCTAAATAAAATTTTAAC
This sequence comes from Humulus lupulus, assembly GCF_963169125.1. NCBI lineage: Eukaryota > Viridiplantae > Streptophyta > Magnoliopsida > Rosales > Cannabaceae > Humulus > Humulus lupulus. The sequence goes on from NC_084793.1 coordinate 19,708,120, forward strand.
CCTTGTCTAATGCGAGCTTAAAACTCCAACATAGATAACTTTATATACTTATAAAAAATAATAGCTAGAAGAGCCATACATATTAAACTTGATATTCTCAATAAAACACTTAAATGTTCATCTTCTCTCATATGATTAAAATCTAAGATTGTCAAATGCAATGTCCTATATTGCCTCATAATATTAGAACTTCTGAAATAGCCTTAGATGTAAATTCTTATTCAATCACAACATTCATGAGGCTATTCAGAATAAAACGATATGATCCATTGAGTCTTAGTATCTTGAGTGTTGCTGCGAAAGACTTATCTCACATTGTCTCTTTCGAAAAACAACTAACATGGTTGTGAATATGGAATTATGTTTGTGATTATATTAGTCCATACAAGATTCAAATATCTCTCCCACTTGGACCAATATAATCAACAAACACCATATTAATCTCCAGCATGCAATAGGCAATCAAATAAATTATGTATGATATCATATCGATAGGATATGTATACTACACATAATTTTGCCTAAGAGACATTCAAATATAATAACAACCATCAAACCAAGATGCATGGAGTACAACAATTAAGAATATCTACCAGTCTTGTTGTGTCCTTGTCACTTCGAGAAACAATACACATAAAAAAGTGACTGCATATCATTATGCATCCATGGTTTAATCCCTTAGGTGTTTTCCACTATAAAGCTTTCTAAAACATAAAAGCTTTCAAACTTTGATGAGTCAAAACTTTGAGAAGACTGTGCTCAAGATAATAATGCATGAGAGATCTTAACAAAAGAGTGATAAATACTCGATATCTCTCAAAATTTGTATGCATTATAGATTAATCATTATGGACAATTGGGTTGTCAAACTATTATCAATAATTATGATAGTCATTAGCGATGAATATGTGTACTGAGATTGAATAAGTCAAAAAAACTTATATCCTCTATTCTTTCCATTTCTCATCCAAAATTGTAACTAAGTTATCAAAGTCACTATACTGAAAACTTTGTTCAGACTTAAATCAATCCAAAATTGTTGCCTAAATATAGCTTAGCTATCCTCAATTTTACTAGCAACAACGATATGATATCGAGTACATATGCATTAACCCATTATCTTGAATTCACTATATTTACAGACATTCACAATTAACACAATCATCTCTTCGGAATAGACAATGACAATCATACATCCATTGTAATATTGATCCAAAACTTGTCAACTTATGATCTATGCCTTATCTTGATCCTTAAGCATAAAAGTATTGTAATAATTGATTCATTAGTTTGAGGCCTAGTCCCACTGAGCATGCAGTAACTTGGCATCTTTGAATTCAAATGATTTTAAGATTTAACAATTTCGAGGCCTAGTCCAATTTTCTAATGAGAGATCGATATGACAAGACATATTATAGTCCCATCCGATAACTAAGCGGAAGGGGTTTTAGGGTTGCTTAATACTAAAAAAAAATATCTTAGAGCAATGCCACTATGTGAAAACAAGGATTATGCAATCTGCTCGTTTTCTTAGCTTTCTCAATGATCTATCAACGGAAACGATCATGTCATGTTAGAGTCGTTCAAACAAAACATATGACTCTTACGCAGGTAAGGACAACTACTTTAAATATCATAACTAAATTTAGCTAATCCACTACCGATAGGGTAGAAAAGATTGTGTGGTTCATGACATCTAATGTGTTTCCTTCACCATCTAAGCATCCTACTTTACAGTAAAATCATCGACAGGATGACTAAATTGCATGTATGGATCTTAGTTTTTAATTGTGATTGATACGGGAGAAAAGTATTTAACATGAATCACAATTTTTGACAATGACATGTAAAACTTACGACAGGTAAGCACAACACATTCAATGAAAAAATTTAATATCATAATTATCTAATAAGGCCGATTGCGCATTTTTGTATTTCTAGCAAATTTTATTACCAAAAATATTAATTAAATATTGAAAATAATTTTTATAATAAATGCACAAACCATGACCAATATCTTATTACACATTTTCCATAGTATATGCCCCGAAAGAATTCATAATAATAACAACAATGAAATTCACAAAAAATTATCAAAATCACGAAAGGCATATATATAACAAAATTATGGAATGATAAACAAATAAAAAATGGCCTTGTATGAGATTAAATTAATTAACGATAAATTTATCACAATTCTCACAATTTTATGAATAACAAAATTGACATGCTTAGACTCACGATAGGTGAGTACATAAGCACTCAATTAATTATTCATTAATATAATTATATTATAAAAAATTTCAATCATCTATCAAATAATTTTTATGGCATGAATATAATTATGTCTTCATCCAATGAAATAAATAAAAAATAAAATTGTGAGAGAAAAAAAAAATTTAATTCAAATTAATTATGTGATCATGCGTCAATTAACAATTTAAATTGACCAAACCCAAAATATAATCACACAATCAAATGAGAAAAATTAAAATGAGCAAAATGGTGAAAATTTGATCCAAAATGGAATCTTCACGCACCCCCACGGCCCAAAAAAGTTTTTTTTTTTTTTTTTTTGCTGAAAAATGCCCAAAAACGACATGTAATTTTTCAGCAAACTACAACATGTAGTTTGTAAGAAAACGACATAAATCATAAAAAACGATAGCACTTCGGAAAATGACAAAAAAACCAAAAAAACGACACTAAATCAGAAAAACGACGTCGTCGTTTTGAGGTTGTCTTCAACCTCCAGCAGATCTGTTCGACCCGTTTCGAACCCAAATTCTGACCCCGTTGGATTTTAGCCACCAGAGCTCCGATTTTGATGTCGTTTGAGGGGTTTTTCTCCATTTTTCATGCTCTTTCTATTTCCAGTACCCATTCAAACTTATAAACATCCGAAATCCGTAGATCTAATAGCCATTTTCGGCCATTAACAAGCTTTGAAAAAGCTTGGAGTTTTGGGTGTTTTCAATGTAAACGAAACGGAAAATACAATCTAAAATATTGATAAATTCAATACTCATCCTCCAATCTGATTTTATCTACCAATAATATATAATATCGATTTTTTTTTTTTATGTAAATCAGATTTGAAAAAAAAATTATTCTAATAAGCCCTAAAATCAAATGACCTGTCTCTGATACCAATTGTTATAATTAATACAAAATGAGCACTAAATAAACAATAAACAATAATCAATATCAAATCATGCTCATGAATTTCCATGATCAAATATTTTATTTAGGGCATTAATATAATAATATACGTACCTCAAATTATCGCTTTGATCTCTAATAATCATGTTGATTACACTTCTTTGATCTACACATATAGAGAAAATGAGAGCTTGGGAGTAATGAACACTACTCTATCATTCTCTCTACACCATAGCCACACTCATTCCACCTTAATCATCAATCAAGAGCACAACCCTTTATATAAGGAATTATGGGTCAATTGGGCTTACATGCCCAATGTGAGAGAATTAGTTGTCTTGGCCCAATGGGCTGACCAAAGACGTTTTAGAGCGTGTCCATGGGCCCCGAGCATGTTAGTACGTTATGTCCATCCTATTATGGCCCGATGATAATATCATGCATTACCGATTATATAGTTATCATTACATGCTAATACCGACACTGTGTGAGCAACACTTAATTATGTTATTCCATATAAAATATTCTAACATTTCCAGGTTGTAGGTCGGACAAGTTTGTGGGTTTTACGGGTCAAATGTTCACTAATATGTAAATCTTCCAAATTCAAATGGGGTCAAGTTTCTTGGGTGCAGGCCGGGGGGGCTAATCAAATTGGGTCGAGTTATAGTGGAGGCTTACTCCACGTTTCAACTTAGGCCACACATGTGGATCCAAAACTAAAGACAGTTCTGATTATAACCAAGCAAAAGTCTTCCTTTTTTTTTCTGTCTAGAAAGTCTTCGCTCATTTAAGTACGTGAAAATGTTATAAATTGTCCAACACAAAAAGTGACATTGTATGTACCATTGAATTTTAAATCAAATCAAAACTTATTCATTATAATTTAATAAGTTAGCTTAGATACTTCAAACTAAACATTAAAATATTAGATCATGTAAAAATTATTAGCCCTTATATTAACACTACTCTTAACTTAAACATTAACTACATCATCTTGCTAAGAGATTCCACGTGAATAAATTTTCTGTCACATACACACGTACGACGATATATAGAATATCACGGAGGCTAAGCTAAGCTCAACTCAATTGATCTCTGTACGAATTATTAAGTGGTGGTGTGGCATTTAATGTCAACTATTTTCTGGCTTGATGAGGTCCAGCTATATATGCTTTTAATTTACCAAACACCAATATTTGTCTTAAATCTCATTCTACGTACCAATATATATACTAGTACTAGCTAGTACTCCTTTATTGTTTAAATTAACTCAAACTTAATTTAATTCAAAGCTTAATTAAGGATAATTATGAATGAAATAAAGGAAGTGGGAATTACCCACAACCTAAGCTTTCATACCATACATAAGACATAGTGTAATGGGCATAAATGAAATCTTGGAACTAGCGTCTGTCACAATAGTATATTAAACTTATTTAATCTGATTATGAAATTGGTCTTCACCAAAATAATTTCATTTCCCACTTTTTTTTCAATGTTTTTTATTATTTTTTTTTGGGTGTGGTTGTGTGCAAGGCAATAATACCCATGACTGTGAGCATGTTGATTCATATGGTCCCAAATAGCACCATGCGCGAGTGCAAAAGTTCTAAGTCTCTGAACCATGAAAATCTTTCTGGATAGTACCTGGCTTGCCGTGTAAACTAGCCTTTGTAAAACGACGCCGTAACTTCTCATTACTTTGTATCGAACATAAATTTTTAGAGTAAATGTCAATGAACAACCAATACGCCTTCTAAGTTAAATGAATGGCACGTAATTTTACATTAAAGCATCCAATAATGACTGAAGTTTAGGCAAACATCGATACGGCCAAATCAAGGAACACAAACCTTAACTTGACTGGTATATAAAAACAAGGATTAGACTTAAAAAAGCACCAAACAAGGGGTAGTACTACTCCTAGCTAGGCCAACGGTTAGGATGTTCCTCTATAAATTTTGTATGGTCACATGTGAAAGCACTCTCATAACAAAGACACAAAACAAAAACATATTAAGGCATGTGAACTACACACGGATATAGACATATAATAGTTGAGTACAGAAGCCTGGCTACTGGCTTTACTGCTCTGTTCCCCTTGTGACCATAACATTATTATTATTATTGTTCTCACTTCTCAGCCTCAACTCAGGCCTCAGCTATTTACATCTTATTTCACTCTTACTGATCAATCGTCAGAGCAATAGTATTTTGGTACTCTTTACTCTCCTATGAAGATGGGATCGATCTTTGTTCTCTTTCTATTCGCAACTTGGCCCTTTTTTGCTGTTGCTTCATTGGGTACTGATTTCTCATCGCTCTATTTGTTTCGATTATATTAACACTTTTTTAGTTAACTGGTTTGAATGATTGTGTGGTTCATTATATTTGGTAATGCAGATGGGCCTTTGTATGATTATACGGCTTACACTGAGGTATTATTATTATTATTATTATTATTAGTTATGTATTAATTAATACGTGATTTTCTATTAGATATATAATATTATATATGGTTTGGTTGCAGTGTAAAGTGAAGCCTGAGAGGCCACTCTACAATGGAGGAATTCTTAATAAAGAGAAGCCTACCGCTGTTGGGGAATATGGAAGTGATGGTTTCTATTCACCTGCGTTCATACTTCGCAACCTTACTCAATCCACCATTTACTGCTTCTCCAGTTGAGTTTACTATCTTCTTTTTCCACTTACTTTTTTTTCCAGTACTGTTATGTTTTTTTTTTCTTCCCACTTTTCAATTCCAAAAAAAATATATTATGGGAAAATCAAAATAAAATAAAAAAGATTTCCGTTGCCGGGACTTGAACCCGGGTCTCTCGGGTGAGAGCCGAGTATCCTGACCAACTAGACTACAACGGATTGTTGAGTAGATATACAGTTTATAATTATTTATCTATACGAATTTTGGGCAAATAAATGATTAAGTGATTATTAAAAATGACATCATATAATTTATTGTGTACTAAAGGTTGACAATTAGTACTACTTAATGCACGTTCGGGCATTGATAAGAAGGGAGAAATTTTTGGTTGGACATTATTTGTAAATTCAATATATATATTTAAAAAAAAAAAGTATATATCAAAATTTTGAGGGATTATTTGTTAAGTTTTTTAAAATGTGTATTAGTTAAAGAAAATATAAAATTTATAAGAAACTTGAGAGATCTTTTGTTTAAAAAATCAAAAGGGCAAATACTTTTAAGCCAATGACACTTGTAATTAGGGTTGGCCCTAAACATTGGCAGATCAGGTATCCCCAATTAAAAATGGCTTGAAATTTAAAAAAAAAATATTGTTGTATATCTATACAAAAGGTTCGTAGTTTTACAAATACTATTTTATATATACATGTTATAAAAATATCAATATTTGCATTACTTACAGGTTGGCCTTCCTTGTAATGCATAAGGGACATATATACGAAGAAAATACTAAATAACACAGGTGATGTTGGGCACTGTGCTAAAATAATTGTGGTTTAAATCACACTAAAAAATATATTTTCTTAAAAATAGAATATTCTCTTCATTTTATTAATTAAATTCTAACAAATATTTAGAGTTTTACCAATTAATTAACTATATGTTTTATTAGTTAATTTATAATAATATAAATAAAAATACTTAAATCGTGGCTAATAATTAATTTTAGTTTATTATGTAAAAAAAATATTTAAAACAACATTGTCTAAAAATATATCAATTAACGATGTATCATATATATTTAGCGCTAAAGATTTTCCATCTTACCCAAATATAGTGAATAGTGTCTTTTCGAAGATGGCCAGTACACCCTCAGAACACTCACGTAGAAGATCAAAATCTCAAAATCACACCTCCATCAAATGATGTAAAATACAAAATATTTAGTTCAAAGTAATATTCATGTTGTAGATTTGTATAACACTATTCATGTAGTATATATTATTTTATTTTTATTTTTACTTTACTTTCTTCTTTCATATATATATATTGGAAAAAAAAAAATTATATGGGCTTCACTTTAAGCTTTACCGGTGGGGCTCTCAGTATTTCTCGACCCCTGAAAAATTTTTGGCGTCATTTTTTTTATGAGCGTGTATATTGTAGCTATTTAGAACATCCTACAAATTTTCAGAAAATTCCAAATTGTTTACAGTACCGAAAACCAGGTTCAAACATATTGTTTTTCACGTGCATTAAAAAAAATTAGTCACGCGTGCAATAACATGTTTGAACTTAGTTTTCGGTACTGTAAATTATTCGGAATTTTTTAAAAATTTGTAGGATGCTCTAAATAGCTATAATATACACAGTCATAAAAAATCGCGTTGAAAACTGTTCACGAGTTGAAAACACTGACAGCCCCACCGGTAAGGCTTAAAGTGAAGCCCCTATAAAATAATTCTCATATATATATAAATATATTTATAGAAGAAAAAATATAAGAATAATTTACATTTTATATGAGATTTTTAATAGAAAGTGCAAAAATATGATTTTTTTTCAACAAAAAAAAAAAGTTAATTTATGAAATTTTTTAAGAATTTTTACTTTTATAAATTTATTTTCACTTAAAGTGAAGTCTTCCCCTTTACATATATACATATATCTAATATATATATATATATATTCTCTTTAAAAATACATATAACAATATATAAATATTTTCTCAATCTCTATATTCTCCATAATATTATTTTACCTTTTTTAAAAAATTATTTAATCTAACTTGTTTACATCTTTTTTCTTCAATATCATATATATAAATATATATTTTTTAATATTATATTATTTTAAGTATTTTTATATTATTTTTTATGACTTATTAATTTATTGTTTTGCTATTTAGGTATTTATCAAATTACAATATTTTTTTTTGTTATTACAATGAATATTATTATTATTATATTTTTTAATTAATTTATATTTTAGTTTATTTTATAACTTTGGATTAATTTAAAATAGAGTATAATTATTTTTTTTAATGTAGAATATAATCATTTTTTTTAAAACATAGATAATTTATATGGAAATCACAAAAAGCATAATAAAAATAATTAATAAATTTTCTAAATAAAACTAAAAAAATAAACATTGCATGTTGCTTGCACCTAGTATATATATTTTTATATAGTTTGTGTTATGATTTGTAATATACATACATATATAATAATATAATATTTTACATATTGATATTATATTATTTAGATATTTAATTATTATTCTTTATGATTTATTATTTAGTTGTTTTGTTATTTAGGTATCTGTTAAATTTTATAATATATGTATTATTTTTTATATTCTGTTTTGTTATTACAATATTTAGAATGAGTATTTTTATATTTTTGAATTAATTTATACTTTAGTTTATTTTATAAATTTTGGCTAATTTAAAATGAAGTATAATTATTATTTTTTAATTGTAAAGTATAATTATTGTTTTTTAATTGTAAAATATAATTATATTTGAAAATATATAGATAAACATTACAAATTTTAAAATGTATAGAGATATTATTGAAAGTGGGAGAGAATATTTAAAATTAATAAAAAATATTAAAGTTGAGTTTTGGTGATGTAAAATAAAAAACCTGGTGTATGGTACTGTGAGGTAAAATAGAAAGAATGAAGTTTTGGTGATGTAAAATAAGACAAAATTGTAGTACACTTGTTGTGAGTGCTCTTCAAAAAAAATTCCCCTCTCTTTCCACTTATTTCTAAATAAATTCCTCATAAATTTTAAAATTTATTCACACTTTCTAAAAAACTTAGCATAAAATTTCCCCATTAGTTAATAAAGATAAATTCTACATCTATAAATATACATTATATTTAAAAAATGATACTCTCAATTTAAAATAATAATAATTTTTCAAGAATAAATAATCTAATCACAATTTTTAATTTTATTTTTAACTTTAAATAAGAACAAATATAAATACAAATAAGTAAAAATTATCTTATTAGAATCAAAATTATTTTTTAAATTACAATTTAAATTTTTATATTTGTAATAACTATACTATTCTAACAATTATTTCTAAAAAAATTGTTTTCATTCTTATTTATTTCAATTTACCAAAAATAATATATTTGATAATAATTAAATAATAGAGAAAGGTAATAAAAGGAAAAATAAAGGTATAAATAGTCTCACCCATTATTATATTTTACTCAACACCACATATGCTCTCACAATAATGCTCTTCACATAGTGTCAACAAATATTTGCACCATCAGTCTTTGACTAACATTTATTTTTTAATCTAAGATCATTTTGTATAGCATATAGAAGGTGACAAAAACATAACTTGGTTAATGGACACAGGTTGGGTTAAGATAGAAGGTGAGGGTTCAGCTCTCATAAGGGTAAGTTTGAAGACAGAAGATGAGACCTATAACTGTGTAGGCACTGTTTTGGCTAAGCGTGGATGCTGGTCTTTTCTTAAGGGTGGATTTGTTCTTGACACACCCTCCAATTTATCAATATTATATTTTCAGGTAACCAAACTTTTCATTTTTGGCTTTTTAAAAATAAAATATTTCTCAACTGATTCTTGGTTTTACAGAATTCAGATGATAGTGATGTTGGTATAAACATTGCAAGCTCTTCTCTGCAATCATTTACCAATGAACAATGGAGAATAAATCAGCAATATATAATCAATTATGTAAGTATATATACTCACTTGCTTAGATAAATGCACTTGTTTAACTCATAGAAACTAAGTTGAGTTGTAAGATCTTCAAGATCAAATGCCATGTTGTTTGTGTTCAATAAAAGCTTTCAGATTTTGAGTACACATTTTTGTTGTTGTAGAAAAGGAAACGTGCTGTGACAGTTCATGTCTCTAATGAAAATGGAGAAAGGTTACAAGGAGCCACGGTTTCTATAGAGCAAGTGGCCAAGGATTTCCCATTTGGGTCTGCCATAGCAAAGACCATCATAGGAAATTTGCCATATCAGGTGACTAGTTTACCAACTGTCTGATGAATTAATTCATATCTTAGATCTTGTTTATTTATTGAAGTTTCATTTCAGAAATGGTTTGCAAAACGATTCAATGCTGCGGTTTTCGAAAATGAACTCAAATGGTATGCAACAGAACCTAAACAAGGCCAAATTAATTATACCTTAGCAGATCAAATGTTGGAGTTCATTCGAGCTAATCAAATTATAGCAAGAGGGCATAACATATTTTGGGAAGACCCCGTGTACACACCACCATGGGTTAGAAATCTCACCAGCTTTGACCTTAAATCAGCTGTGGACTCTAGAATCCAAAGCCTAATGAGCAAATACAAAGATGAATTCATTCATTGGGATGTTAGCAATGAAATGCTTCACTTTGATTTCTATGAAAAACGGCTTGGCCCTGATGCCACACTGAGTTTCTATGAATCTGCACACAAATATGATCCGTTGGCAACCTTATTCATGAATGAATTCAACGTAGTTGAGACATGCAGTGATGTGAACTCAACCGTTGATACCTATATTTCAAGGTTGATAGAACTCAAAAAAGGTGGAGTTTTTATGGATGGAATTGGTCTAGAGGGGCATTTTACAGTACCTAATCCTCCACTAATGAGAGCTATACTAGATAAGTTGGCCACATTAGGAATTCCCATTTGGCTGACAGAAGTAGACATCAGTAAAACCCTTGACAAAACATCTCAGGTAAGCAACAAAGCAACTATTAAATGTGTCTTTGAACTTGTTTAATAGTAGTATTATTAATAATAGCTTGGAAATTATGTTCTTTTGCAGGCTATCTACTTAGAACAAGTTTTAAGAGAAGGCTTTTCACATCCATCTGTTAATGGTATAATGCTTTGGACTGCTCTCCATCCTAATGGATGCTACCAAATGTGCCTGACAGACAACAATCTCCAAAACCTCCCAGCTGGTGATGTAGTTGACAAGCTTTTGAAAGAATGGCAAACTGGGGAATTAGAGGGTGTGAGTGATAATCATGGATCATATAGTTTCTATGGATTTCTAGGTGAGTACAAGGTCAATGTCAAGTATCAAAACAGAGCTGCAAATTCCACATTCTCACTCTCTCAAGGTGAAGAAACTAAACACTTCAGCATTCAGCTCTGACTCACTCTCTTACCAATTCACATATTTTCAAAATACCCTTTAGAAAAACTTGGAGAATTTACACTAAAAATCAGCTTAAGTGCATAGCCAATAATGATTCAAAGTTGGCCTTATCTTCTTTAGAAGTTAGGTGTAGTATTTTTACAGAGTTATTGTTATGAATAACTAGAAAGAAAAAGCACTGCAGAACATTGGCCCACATTTTGGCATACCTTTCCTCTTATGCCATGATATCATTCTTCTTCCATGGTCCTGGTATTATTTTATGAGCTCGTTTAACACTCGTCTGATCGTGCAAACTTCAATTGTTAAAAATTATTGAAGTTATTATTAGTATTTACTGGGGTTCAATAAAAAGTGCAACTACCATATAGTCTGAGATTGAATTATTCAGCCTATTGAGGGTATGATATGAGGCCCCACATGAAAAGGTCTTGTTCTGTTCGAGGACCTAGGAGAAATTATCTAAGTTATAATGCATATATGATATCACATTAATATGCCACTGACATGCAACGGCTACCCTTGATTGACGCATTTACAAGCCCATATCAGAAATTGTTCGATCTGTAATAAATTAGTTGGTAAACTAAAAAATAAATTTCAATGCATAGGCTTTAGATTTTATTTGTTTAATTTACTTTAATCGGTCAATCTAATCACAGTTCGAACAATTGGTAACCAAATATAATTCATCACTAAGCGGAGCGAAATCTGGACACCATATTACTAAATTGAGTATCCAAAATCACTCTAAACCCAACACATGTTTAGAGCTAATCACAAAACATTGTATTTTTGCCATGTAGAGTTATGAACTTATCTAGAATGAAACAAAGTAGATTCCAGTTCACTTAACTGGTTAAGAGCATCTTAACTATTGACTTACGTCAAATGACTTCATTGCAGCACAATAACTTTGACAATTTGGTCAAGAAATTTGATAGATGTCTATACTTATCATCCAAAAGAAACCCTTTTTGGCTTTCGGCTCAAATTCAATTCAAACAAACTTTCACATTTCATATTCATAACTAGTTTTGGAAGAATTAAAAAAATGAAAAAGCCAAAGCCTAGTATATATATATATCAACAATTAAAATTTAGCCGCAAGTATCACCGAATTACAAAAAGAAGGCACTTTATCTTTTTAAGATCCATATTCCTTTGTTATTTATTCCAAAGATTTGTTATAGGGCATCATCATCGGTGCCTCAGTACCCAAACTTATGATTAAGTTATTAACATATTCTCCTATGAAAATCTCACCAATGGTATTAAATCATTTCACATCCTAGTGAACCAAATGATGATTATACGTTTTTCTTTTATTAAATTCCTTTCCCATTGCAGACAAATGAAATTATAATAATAAAAAGGAAAATAAAATTTTGTAAAATCCTTAAAAGGTATCCTAACCATAGTGAAGACAAAGCCAACAATGAAACCCCACTCACATTAAAAGGACTTAATGTAACCTAACCATAGGCAAAAAAAAATATAACTAATGAACCAATCACTCGCATCATAATTTGTTAACCAAGACAAAAACAAACAAAATCATAACCCCGGAATAATAAAAGTGGATTCGAACCCTAATTTGTTTTCTTCAACAAAAAAAAATAATGGAGAAACTCAAAAAGAAGCTCAAGTGGGAAAGAAAAGGGCCTAAATATTCTCAATAAACCAAAAGGCAATGAAGACCCTTTTTTTGAAATTAAAAAAAAAAACGTGTATGTTACAGGAATAGTTTGGGAGAATCTTGAAGGAGTAGTGGTTTACAATCTGGATGAATCTGTCAGCTTTCCTAGAAAATACAAAACTCTACTAAATTACTAATAACACTGCTACTGCAAACTGCGAGAAATTTCACATTGGAGAAAACTAAAAAAAACCAAAAACCAAAACCAAACTCATGAATCTAGGTTACAACTTTCTGAATAAGATGGCATAAAAAGCTCCAAGGGCTATGAATGCAGCATGTAGAGTTGAGGGTGATGAGACTGTTCTTGGTGAGTCTCCCATTGCCAAACCAGCCAACCATGACCCATCTGCCAAAATGGTTCCTCCAGATCCGGATCCAGAACCCGACCCTGTTCCAGATTCCGGGTATGTTACCTCGGGTTGTTGTTGTTGTTGTCCTGGATCCGAATATGTTACCCCGGATTGTGACCCTGCTGCTGGTGTAGTATCTCTTGAGGATTTCTGACTGAACAGTTCACACCCACATGACCAGAAAATTAGATGAGTAATCAATGAAAAGTAATGATTCAATCAAGCAAAGCAAGGACTTAATGAAGCTATTATTATTATTCATCAGATTCTTTGTCCAGATTCTCTATTCTGACACAAATATATGGGCAATGAATGACAGAAAGGCTAACCCACTAACCTCAATTAAAACACATATTCTAAGCATGTATTATAGGGAGATTAATTAGCCATTAAAAGGGAATATTTGGCACCATCTAATTACTATTTTCTCACCAACACATCACATATATCAAATTAGAAGAATGATTAAACATAAAGGAATGGATAGATCTTTTATCTCAAAAGAAGAATAAATAGATAGATTCAGATTTTAGTGGAGCATTTTCTAACACCACTAACACTAATATTAACCCAAAATAGCTTCAAAGTTTAGATATTAAAACAAAGGAACTAAACAAAATCCCATCAAAGCATTTAGAAGACTTACTTTCACAAAGAATAAAAAAAAATTATTCCAAGACCAAACTATCAATAAAAAACTTATAGCTTGAGTAACAAACACTAAAGCTTAAAAATCATAGCTTTTTTTTTCTTTTGAGTATTACCTTGGAGAAGATGGACAAAACGTCACCGTATAATCGGCTCCCGTACACGTAAACGTACTAGTAGCGTCGTCATACGCGTAGCTATACGATCTTGGACAAGCAGACTTGAACATCTCCGAGTAAACCGACGGCCTGCAAGTGGAGGGTGAACCATACGCGCCGCTGCAACAGTATTCCGGGCTCCCGAACGCCTCGCACGCACTCTTACACGCGTCACCGTTTCCGACCCTCAACTCCGACGGGCATTGCTGGTTCAAGTCCGTGGAGCAGCCCGTAGAGGCGCATAGACCTGACCCGCCCGTTCCTTCAACGACCATGGGCAAGTTATAACCGTCGACGAGGCTAACGTCGTAGAAGTCCTGCCCGCCGGTTCCTAGAGTGAACTCGGCGAGAGTCGCTGGCGGAGCAGCTCCGGCGCCGTTGCACTCGATCAGGCCAGAACCACAGTCTCCAGTGAGACAAGACCCTGAACCTGATTCGTCAAAAGCACAACCCGTCCGGCCCCAAAAACGGCCCGACCAACCCGTCGGAGCCAGGAAAGATCGAGAGGTGTCCTTTGGGAGCTCAAATCCTGTGCTGTCGAGTCTTGGGCTTCCGGCATTAGCTAGAATACCCGGCCAAACAGTGTAGTCACATCGATTCACGAAGTTAAAGGTGGCAGCAGAGACACCTGAAAAAAAAAAAAAAACCATTTTTGGTTATTTTTCTTACTTAAAAAAGAAAAGAATCTCAATAGAAACACCCTAAAAGAAAACAACAGTGAAATGAGTGAGTAGTTTACCTCTGGAAGTGAGAAGTAGGACGACGAAGCTAAGAATGAGAGAGAAGGAGAACTTGGAATAAGGATCCATGAAAATGGGGTTTCTCAGTCTCAGTCTCAGTACTGGTGATGGTGTTGAGTTGATGGGTTTAGATAGCGAGAGGTAGAAGATAATGAAGGTGCATTTGGGGTTAAGATAGTGAAGGTTACGACCCCAGGAGGGAGACAGTGAGGACTGTGAGAAATGACAAATGGGTTCTACTTCTGGAGACCTGGGGTTCAATACTCCATTAAAGCTGATTTTCCTCACTCACTCACTCACTCTCTCTCTTCCACAGTCAAAGTAGGTGCTTTTATTTTTGCTTTTTTCTTTTTGCAACTATAAATAACTGAGAGAGTACTGTCCATTAAAAAAATCCCAGAAATGAAAGAATTCATAAGACTTTATTTATAATTTTATATGCAGGACACTAGAACGCTCCACAAATTATTATGTGAAAAATTATATTTATATATTAAAAAAAATTCTTTATGAAATATTATTAGAACGGTCCACATGCTTTAAATAATTTATTTTTTCTATAAAATGTTGGTGGAGGAATTTACATTCCAAAAAGAAAAAAGTGCATGTACAATATTTATTAATTGTATAAATATATTATTTGAAACATTTCATCGGCGAAAATTAATTTAAAAGATTTTATATTTAAACTTTTAATTTTACAAACTACTTTTAAAACAGCTACTTCGCATTAGCCATGTTGGAGAATGATTTTTTTCGTACGTTAATAGTAATAACCTTTGTTAAAAATAGTTAAAATGCATGATTTTTTAAAGAATAGATTGAAGATTGTTTGTGCTAGTCTTGACAATTTGTCTCTTCATGATGGCGTTAAGGGAAAAAAAATTGCGTGATTAAATAAGTATAGATATAGGAAATAATTCGAATAATATACAGTTATAAATGTTTAAATGAAATAATATGTTTAGATATAGTATGAGGGCATAACTAAAAAAAAATATAGTGTACATTTCAAAAATATATATATTATTTAACATTATGACACAATTTTTTTATGGTGATTTCTATGAGAAATTTGTGGAAATGGTCTATAATTTTAGTTTTAATTTTGTTTATAGATAATAAGATTTGTTATGATTTAAAATTACATTTTTTATATTAATATTTCTAACCATGGAATTTTTAATAATAACATTAGTGAGAATTTTATGGTGATATTTAGCCTATTATTTAAATACTAAATAATTATTTGAAATTATAACCATTATACATTAATTAAGTAAAAAAATATGTTTATGTCATATTGATATAAAACACAATTGTCAAGTCAAAGGTGCTGTCATATATTTTCAAATTAAATAGTTTGATTCAAAATTCACATATTTATGCATGCCATGTATATTTTATTATTTTCAAGCCAAGTCAAAATTTATATAAAAATCAAATGCCTTTGTTTTGTTATTTTCAAGTCATGTGTATTTTTGTTTATTTTACCGTGTACAGATTTTTTTTTTTCTTACTTTAGAGAATAAAGATTGTGGAAGTAGGCATTAGTGTAATAGCTACCAAAAGTCATTTGATGCTGGAGTTCTAGATGAAGTCTATTGACACTTTGAAGAGAATATATCATAATAGATAAGGTTTTGCCATTTATGGGGGTCTTACTTAATATGTACTAAAAACAATTATATGGTGTGTTTGTGGTCCTAATAATATAAGGTTAAGCTACATATTGGTTGAAATTACCATTTCCTAATGAAAAATAAACAATCTAAATTAAATGCAAAAATAAATATTGGTAAAAAAAATTCCACTTATTAGTAATTTATTATACCAAGTCATCATTTGCAATGCCATTATGATTCTTGGTAATAATTTATGGGTAATATCCATTAAAAAATTGTTTATACATATATATAATTTGTAGTTGAGTAGCTAATTGTCATATATTATTTGGGAGATTTAGGATTCGTTTGGCGTTGTTTTTTGTTTTATATTTTTGAAGTTGTGTATTTAAATTTGATATTTGTTGTAAAAGTACTCAATATATGGGGTTTGTAATCAGCATATACCCAATCTTTTTTTAGGTAAGGTATCCAAAGTCAGTAAAAGTAATTTTATTAAGCTCTGTATGTTAAGCTCCGTTAGTTCATAAATATTTTTATAAATTAACTTTAATTGATTTTAAAATTTAAAATTCATAAAAAAAATTAACTATCATAAAAATAAAACAAAAGACTAAAAAACCAATTTGGGATTAGGGCTTCACATATGCTTTCTTCAACCTCTCTCCCTCTGATCATCGTCTTTGTCCTCTTTCTCTACAACTGTGCACGATGGTGGCTCTTGGGCGACGAGCTCCCAGCTTCGACGATGGTCCTCCACTTCGAGGGGTTGTTGTGGGTCAACAAGGACAGGCGGGGTTGTCATGGTTTGATGAGGACAAGTAGAACTGTATTTTTTTTTCTTTCCAGATCTAACTAAGTAACTAATTACAATTCAATTGGTATTTTAATAGTGGTACATTACTAAAAAAATTATTTTTATAGTTGTAACTAGTTATCACCACATCGCTTAAAAAATGATAGTGGTAACCGGTTACCACAAATCACTAAAAAAAATTGACAGTGGCATACGATTACCACCACATAAAAAAAATCAAAATTGTTTTAATAGTGATAACCAGTTACTGTGAAGAAAATGTTGAAGAACGTAAAAAATGGAAGAAAAGAAGAAGAAGAAGAAATGAGAATAAAAATAATGGTGAAGAATGTCTCGGTTTTATTTTCTATAAAAAGAATAATGTAAAAAAACATTTTATAAAACATGAATGATAACAAACATTACAAATAAATTAAAATTATAAAAATATCCTTAAAACATATTAAAGCTAGCTAGTAAAATTGTATAAAAAAAATAAAATATGGTATACAAATAAAATATTACAAGTGCATGGAAAAAAAAAATCTCATAAAAATGTAAACGGAAAAATATGCCATAAGTAACTTAAGAAAAAAGTTTATATTTTTCAAAGTTTTTTAAAAAATATCATATTTTGTGTCATTTCCTATTTTATTTTTTGACACAATTATTAAATAGATCGATTTTGAATTAAATGAGTCTCAACATGACATCAACATCAATTATCACCCCTAGTGTCAATAATCTTGATCAAGTTTAGTGATCTCCCCCTATCCTACCAATCCCAAAATTACTATAATGATTTTTGAGTTACTATCTCCATCTTGGAGGTTCTACCAATATTAGACTTAGGCTATATTTGGGCAAGAATGAAGGAGAGTTGGAATGGTGAATAGTTTAAAAAGGACGAGGAATGTGATGGATGGGGAATATAATAAAGCTCGTCCATGTTGTTTGGTGAGAAAATTGGTAAAGATGGATCTAAAGTTTAAATAGAAAGTTACTAAATCATCAATTATTAAATAAATATATATTTTTTTAAAGAATATTTATGTAATTTTTTTATGTCTTAATTCTCTCATTATTTAATTTTATGTGGGATTTATTTTGGAAAATTAGGTTCATCTCACTTTATCTCTCGCCAAATAAATAATTTTGGCTCTTCTGTCGCCCTTCTTTTACTTTATGTATGGTAGGAATAAGGGAAGTAAGATGGACGGAGAATATGATTAAGAATTGTGCTACACAATACTACACATTACAATTGAATATTTTTTTTTATAGGATCTATTTGTCTATGTTTGGTAGGAGGGAGATATGGGCGGATGGAGAGAGAAGGAGAGAGAGAGAGAGAGAGAGAGGTGGTAGGAGAGGTGAAATCCATTTGTTTGGCAAAGAGGATTGTAAGAGGGAGAGGAGAGGTGGAAGGATTAAAAATCTAACTCATCGTTTATAATTGGAAGGATTTTGACTCTCCTTCCTTGTAATGCCCTGAATTTCCTAATAAGGGTTAGGACCTTGATTAGGAGGCCGGGAGGGCCATAATTGAATTATGATACTATTTAATGATCATATGCATGTTCATGTGAATTATATTATTATATGATGGTGAATGCATGCATATGGGAGTATTTTTAATTATAAGGGTAATTTGGTAATTTGGCCGATGTGGGCGTAATTGTGTATTTTGGGTGCATGGTTGTGATTAATTAATATAGCCACATCATAAGGTGGATTGGTTTGAGCTATTCGGCATGAGACGATCATGAAATGTAAGTGTTCGGTCTAGTCATAACGGGTTTAAGTTCAAGGCTCGGGGTGAGTCTTAGGGTCACTTTGATGATTAGAGCATTACCGGGAATTAAAGGGTAATGGGATATGATTTATTGGTATTTGAGAATATTGAGAATAGCGGGAGTTGGAGAGCGTTAATTATAATTAACGAGATAGGTGGAAAGTACCAATTTTACCCTTGGGAAGGCTTTAGAAACTTTTAAAGACCTAGGGGTATTTAGGTCATTTGGTTTGGATGTATATGACCTTTAGATGGCTGTAGAAAAACAGAGCAAAACAGGGTTTTCCTTCTCCTTCCCGTGCATCATCTCTTCCATTTCCTCTTTGGAGTTTTTGAGCTTGAATTGGGGAGTTAAGCTAGGAAATCAAGGAGCTGGGTTTGTAGACTTGGTTCAGCCATTGGAGGGGGTTTGATCTCGAATTTGAGGTGAGTTTCAGCCATAAGTTTCTGGTTTTACTCTGTTTTAGCTTTGAGGTTTTAGTTTGTAACTCTCTTGATGGATAGTTGAATTGATGGAAGTTTAATTGATGTTTAACTTGGGTTTTGATGAGGGTTTGATATAGGTGATTTTTAGGGGTTGGATTGAGTGTTTGGAAGAGGTTTGGAACTGGTTTGAAGGTTTGGTTCCGAGGGAAAACGCAGGGGAAAGCAAGCTGGTGCTTGCTGATTTTGGTAAAGGGTCGCGGCATGGCTATGGTGAGCCGCGATCTACGGTTGTTTTTGTGAGGGAAATGGCCTTGTCAGATGGGTGAGCCACGGCCCATCAGGGAATTTTTGGCCAGAAATGTGTTTTTAGCTTGGGGATGCTACCCATAGGCCTCGGGGTTGATCCTACTACCCAGTTAAGTATGGATTGATGTCCCGGAGGCTAGATTTTGGTTTGGGAACCTATGTTGATCATTTTTATTGATGATATCCTATATTTGGTTATGACTAGCTGACCGCTAAATGACTAAAAGTTGATCATTCTCAAGGGTCGTTCTTTTAATCATTATAGCTCGAATCTGAGGCAAGAAAACTGCACCCTGCGTAAATGTGACATGCATGGCTATTATTGATGCATGTTGGTTGATTATTAAATGTGACATGCATGGCTATTATTGGTGCATGTTGGATTGTTAAATATAATGCATGTGATGCACAAAAAACATGTGATTAGGACATGCTTTGAGTACTGAGTATGATACTGTTCAGAGCTTGTGCCTCTGGGTTTGTGCATGGTCCTAATTGTACTAGTACCTGTTAAGTAAGCATGTTGAATACCTTGTTTATGGATATTGGACATGTGATATATGTGTTTGGTGGCATGGCTTACTTGTGTATGGCACTGACTTATTAGTCAGAATTGGCAATGGTGTCGGATCTGTCTGTGAGGCTGTGACTTATTAGTTAAGCTCACAACGGGTTGAGCACTGGTCATGTTTCACTGACCTGAGGGTCAGAAACGGCATAAGCGTCGAGGACGCAGGGCCGAATGAAGATTATATCTAATCGATATCAGCATTGAATGGCTCTATGGCATTAATGCTGGACCGACCCTAAAGTCGATGATCATATAAGCGCTTGACTAGTCTAAGACTAGCACTCAGAGCCAGGGCATAGGGCCCCGGTGACTGTCTGTTACATGGCTAGGGAACGCTGTTCTATAGTTACGACTCTAGAGTCGGGAGGAAAGGTTATGTTGGTGACTAATCACCATGCACCTATCATGTTGAAGCTAATGAGATGCTCACTCACTTGTTAAGCCATAGTGACCCTATCGTCACATGGCTAAAGGGTGCTGTCCCTACATTTGTGACTTTTGTGATAGTCACCTATTTGCTTGGACTGTTGGTCCTGAACAATTAATACAATTACTGTTGATATTATATCATGCTGTATTGTTTTTTCTTGCTGGGCTTCGACTCACGAGTGCTTTGTGGTGCAGGTAAAGGCAAGAGAAAGTTGGACCATCCTTGAGTTGGAGAGCTTAGGTGATGACGTGTACATATGCACCTGCTCGTCCGCCACGCCCGACGTTTAAAGTGGAACTAGGGTTAAACCCTGTTTTGCCGCATAAAACGGTCTGTTGTAAATATTTTCTTGTAGTAGACTCTAGAATTATACTTTTGGGATCCCAGTATATATGTTAAACGTTCTAATGAAACGTTACATCTTATCCAAAGTTTTTAATCCCTAAACCGTTAATCACACTTAGTTACACGTTTTTGGCCAAATGACTCGATTGGCGAGTTTAGCACTGTTTACAAGGCACACCGTAACGGTCCTTGGAGTTGGGGCGTTACATTCCTATTTGATTAAAATTACCAATATAGCCTTATAAAAAATTACTAAAAAATAATTATAAGAATAATAATATAATTTTAAAATTAAGTAATAATTTATCATTCTAACTCTCCATGATCCTCACCAACACAATTGGAAGGAATTACTACAACCCTCTCCCTCCTTCATACTCTCCATCACGCTTCAACTCTTCATTCTTCCTATTTTCCATCGATCTTATCAAACATAGTGTTAAAGTTATTGGCCATTAAAAATTTTAAAAGTAAAAGAATATTATAATGAAGATTGTAATAACTTTTCAAATCCAATCACTTTATGCCTAATAAGGTAGTCTCTCATTTTATGGCCAAATAAGTAATTCTTCATTTCCCTTTCATTTATCTCAATTTTTTTAGGGTGTTTGTCAAACCAATCATACTGTATAAATTGCTCACACCGCACTACACCGTACAAAAATATGTAATTTAAAATTGCGCAGTACAATGCAGCTCAAACGCACCACTCTAAATAAACATCAATTTTTTTAATATAGTTTTTAATTTTGTTAGTTTGTTGTGTTTTTATTACTTTGCTAAAAGTTTTATTAGTTTGTTATATTATATTATTGTTTTGTTGAAACTATCTTACTTTGTTATTATTTTTATTATTTTGTTGAATACTCTTTCATCATAAATTTTGTGTATGAGTTTTATTATAAAACTTTATTATAGATGACATTGCATTTTTGTGGTGTGATTTAGAAAATTTTAAGGCCTATGCAGTATGAGAATAATTTAGAAAATTGCTTAAACCGGAGTGTAATCCAATAAATTAATATAATAGTATAGAATATATTTTGGTATAGATTTGGTGTTGATTTAACCTCAAAATGAAATGGGTGTGATGGTTGGAGAAGAAATAAGACTATTGGCTTGCCTTGATGTCCTAGAAATAGGACACATGAGCGCAATCAGGGAAAGACTCTGAGACTGTTGAACTACGTGAATCCCCATATACATCATAACACCATGGACAAGAGTACGTCTCTTTCTTTTTCTTTTATTCAAACTCTGAAAAAGTCAAAAAAAAGAAATTAGCCTTTGCTTATAATGGGACCCTAAAGTCCAATCCAATCACCACTCCACTCTGTTGACAAAAGATTCTCATTCTTGTCCACCTCAGACAGATGACAAATATGGGGCCAACTCATCAAAGGGTCAAAAACAGTGCCATGTCAGAAAAACTGACGGTCGATTCACGCCACGTAGGACTGTGGGGTCATGGTGCCCTCTACTGGCAATGCCAGAGTGTCCAAATTATGACGAAAGGCATTGGATTCCCTGCATCTCTCTCCTCTTTTTATGTTTCGGAATAGCTGGAAAATTTTGACTTTAAAATAGTTTGCTATTGAATAATGGGACTTGGATTGGATTAAATCTACTTCTTTTCAGCCGTTGGATCAGTGGACCCACATAGATTGACGTTATTAAACGTGGATTAGCAAGTATGATGATGCAGGACTCAAATAATTGATATCACTAAGAATTAAAAAATATTGCTTTCTGATTTTGTTTAGGTAAAACTATTTGGGCAATTCTGTGCTGCAACTCACAACTCAGAAAAAGAGGTCCTCTGTGTTTGCCCGTGATCAGTTTTTAAAATGAATTTTTTGATAACGGTATATATTATAATTATTAAGAGGATTCTAAAAGTAAATTTTCAAAATATTTAAATAATTTATACTGTGTAAAATAGATTTTAAATAGGTTGTTGAACGTGTGATTATTTTTTTTACGTGTGTAGAAAACAATATGTTTAAATTTTATTTTTGACACTGTAAATTATTTATAATTTTTTAAAAATTTACAGACTGTTTTAAATAAATATAATATACATTGTCATAAAAAAAAATTTATACTGAAAACTGTTGACAGAGTACAAACACAAAAAACGTGCACCTCTTTTTGTGAGATGCACCATAAAAATTCCCTAAAACTATTAGTGAAAATGAAGAGGAATAGTAATTGAGATCGAATGTTTATTGACTCTATCTAACGGGTTTGATAAAAATAACACAAATGTGATTTAAGACTAAGATATTTGGTATATAAATATGTACCTCTTAGAAGTTCTTAAAATTATTTATTTGTATGGACCACAAGTATAATACGATTAAGTTTTGAAAAATATGTTATAAAAGATATTAATGGAAGTTTATACAATTTTAGGTATTTATGTTTTTCTTTAATAACAATTTGGATTAACGAATTTAAATTGGTCTACAAACAATACATTTAGCTCAATAGTTTAGATTATTTCTTCTCATTTTTTTCTCTTTTTTCGTCCACGAACTCTATCAAACTAGCAATGAAAATTCTCACTATTTTTTAATTTATTATTAATTAAAATTGAATATAGAATATATTTTTTACCAATTTATAAAATAGGAGACCATATTTGCAATTATTTGAAGGGTTTATACATTTTTTGACCATGTGTTTTGTCCAATTAATTATATGGATTTATGTTTTGACAAATAACTTTTTAGATCCTGTGTGTTTGTAAAATGATTCAAATAGAACTCTAAATTCGATTTTAGTCAAAGTTTTATGAACTAAAATTATAAATAATTCACCAAACTAATAATTTAAAACAAATATAAAATCATTCTGCCTAATAATTGTGTTCTTATATTTAGTTTTTTCTTCATCAAAATTGAGTTTATGGGTCTTTTTGAACAATTTTACTAAACACATGGTCTAAAAATGAATTTGTCAAAATACATGGTCCAAACATATAATAAGACAAAACATAAGGTCTAAAAAAATATAACTCATTGTTTGAAATTGGCTCGCGAAATTGGTATTGCAAAAGAAACAATGAAATTCAAAATAATATAAATCATTTATAAAAGTATCCCTTAATTAAAATTAATTTTAAGACACAGGCAAATTAATACGAATGTTTAATAAAACGCTTTCCTAATTACTTCTATGCTGTATTGGTTCAGCCACTTAAGAGCTAGCTTATGTGGCACTTACTCAACTCAGTTAGTTACGTTAGTTAGGCCTATATATATGTTCTAGTCAAGCATTCGAGAAAATAATATTTCCTTGTTTTGAGAGTATTCATTTTTTGTACAGAGAGTTTGTGAGGTTTATCATAGCCATTTGTAATAGAGCAAGTCTCCATTGTAAATCTCTGTATTGTACTCTCTTGGTTTAATAAAGAAGCTAGCCTTTGAGGCTGATTAGACCCTTGGATGTAGGTTCATGACAATGATCCGAACCAAGTAATCTTTGTGTTCATTTTAGTTAAATTTCTTTGCTGTTAATTCTCTATTTACTGTTAGTTCTTTTGTTGTTGTTTTCACAACAAGTGGTATCAGGAGCACAGTTCCATTGGAGGATTCAAGAACTACTTGGTGGTCATCTCGGTCGATCAAGAAACAGAGCAAGAATGAGTTCAGCAAAGTTTGAGGTGGACAAGTTCACTGGGGAAAATGATTTCAGCTTATGGAGGATTAAAATGAAGGCATTACTCGTGCATCAAGGTATCTCAGAAGCCATTGATGAAACAACCCTTACAAAGCTTAAAGATGAGAAGATTAAGAAGGATGCAGAAGCAAAAGTGTAATGGCCCGAATTCTCCGATGTGGTTTAATGGCGGGATTAGTAGGTCGGGAGGGCCATACTTGTTTAATTATGTCATTAAATGATAATATGCATGCTTATGTGAATTATATTATAATATGATATTATACGCATGCATGTGGGTTCACATTTGAGTATTATGATATTTTGATAATTTGGTCCGTTAATGGTATATTTGTATATTTGGGTGCATAATGTGATTTGTGAATGAGATCCCATTATTATGGAGATATATTCGAGTTATTCGGCATGAGACAGTCCTATATAATGGATTAGTGGTTTTGTTATAACGGGGTCAATTATTGGGTAATAAGAATGTTAATTTGATGATAAATTGGAGGATGAAATTCTAGAAGTTTTGACTATAATGTTCCCGGGGAGGTTTTTGGGACCCCGAGCACTAGGTTTTATTTGAGGTTACTTAAGCTTGAAGTAGCTTGTCAGATAGAACGTACGTTAGAAAACCTCTCGTTCTCTTTCCGTAGTTCATTTTTACCGTTCGAAGCCATTTTGAAGAAATCTTGAGTTCTAGGAGTCGGAATCAAACGAGGATCGAGGCATAGCGATACTAGGAAAGATTAGAAGCTTCTTGACTGAAGGATTTGACGGAAAACAACCCAATCGAAGGTAATCTAAGTTTAAAGTTTTGAGTTTTTAGAGTTTCTAAGCTTTGAATTGGATTTTGTAAACCGTTGAGTTTTTGGTTTGATTGAACCTTGGGTTTTGATGGTTTTGAACCATTGGGAAGCTTGGGAACTTTGATTTGATGATTTGGTAATGTTTAGGCATGATTTTGGAGGCTTTGGGATGTTGGAGGACGAGTTTGGGCATGTTCTGGGTTGGGCGCCGCGACCCTGTTCTTGGAGAGCCGCAACCCTAGCTCGAAGAAGCAGGTGGGGGAGATTGCTCTTGCTGGGCACCGCGGCCCATGATGTAGGGCGCCGCGGCCCTTGCTTCAGTGGTGGCTGGGGGCTGCGGCCCAAGGTGCCAGGGACATAGTTTTAGGCCTCGGGATTGTAGGGCACCGCAGCCCTTGCTTCAGTGTGTTTTGACCCCAGGAACATAGTTTTAGGCCTCGGGATTGTTCCTACTACTTGGATTAGTTTGGATTGGTGTCCCGGAGGCTAGATTTTGGTTTGGGAATCTATGTTGATCATTTTTATTGATGATGTCTCGTGTTTGGTTATGACTAGGTGACCACTAAAGGACTAAAAGTTGATCGTTCTCAAGGGTCGTTTCTTTATTCATTCTAGCTCGAATCTGAGGTAAGAAAACTGCACCCTGTGAATATATGACATGCGTATTTGTTATTGAGGCATGTTGATTGATAAATGTGGACTTAGATTGCATATTAAATGCTAGCGAATATTGTTTATTTGTATATGGCACTGACTAGTCTGGGACACTGACCTAAGAGTCAGAAACGGCATAAGCGTCCTAAACGCAGGGCCGATTGAAGATTAGATCTAATCGATATCAGCATTGAATGGCTCTAAGACATTAATGCTGGACCGACCCTAAGGTCGATGAAACTTATAAGCGCTTGGCTAGTCTATGACTAGTTACTCAGAGCCGGGGCTTAAGGCCCAGGTGACCGCTTGTCACACGGCTAAGGAACGATGTTCCAGGGTTATGAATCTATGGTCATGAGGAAGGTTATGTTGGTGACCAGTCACCATGCACCTATCCTGTTTAAGCTAATGAAAGGTTCACTTACCTGTCAAGCCTCGGTGACCCTATCGTCACAAGGCTGAAGGGAGCTATTCCCTAATTAGTGACTTTTGCTACTGTCACCTATCTGTTTTGGACTGATAGTCCTGAATGATTATTATGATCATTGTTGATATTATATCATGTTATATTGTGTTTTCTTGCTGGGCCTCGGCTCATGGGTGCTATGTGGTGCAGGTAAAGGGAAAGAAAAACTCACCCGGCCTTGAGTGGAGAGCTTAGGTGGTGATGTGTACATATGCGGCCGCTTGACCACCACGGCCAAGGAATTCTCAGAGGAACTAGAGGGTTTACCCTATTTTTTCGCTTAGGTCGGTGGGTTTGTAAATTTGAAACAGTAGTGACCATTTTGAGTTTTAAATCACTTGTAAATGTTTTGATAAGCTCATGAGCAGTTATATATTTAATAAAAGATACCCTTTCCTTTTTATTGCTTTTCACCTTAACCTGTTAATAACACTTAGAGCACGTTTTTAACCAAAGGACTCGGGTAGCGAGTCAAATTTTTGGTTCACCGTTCACCGCAACTGTTCTGGGGTAACCAGGGTGTTACAAAAAGCCCATAGTGCCATACTATTGAGTCTTGGAGATGAAATCCTAGGAGAGGTGTCGACAGAACAAACTGCTCTTGAGTTATGGAAGAAACTGGCAGCAATTTATATCAAGAAGTATCTTGCAAACAAGCTCTATCTCAAGAAGAAGTTGTATACACTTCGAATGGATGATGCAAAAGAACTAAGGAGGCATCTTGATGACTTTAACAAAATAATATTAGAGTTGAACAACATAGGTGTAAAGGTGGAAGATGAATATCAAGGTATCATTCTTCTCAGCTCTTTACCAAAATCATATGAGCATTTTGCTGATACAATTTTATATGGAAAAGATACACTAACAATGGCAGAAGTAAAAGCTGCTTTGAATTCAAAAGAAATTCAGAAGAAATCTGAAGAAAAAGGAGATTTCAGTGGTGAGGGTCTTGTGGTTAGAGGCAGAAATGACAAAAGAGAATTCAAGAATCACAAATGCTTTGGTGGTCATAGGAGTCACAGCAGTCACAAATCAAAATCTGAATTCAAGCCAGGGAAGATCTGTAATTATTGCCATAAAGAGGGACACTACAAGAATGATTGTTACTTTCTCAGGAACAAGTTGAATCGTGACAAACAGAAAAAAAAAAAAAAAAAAAAAAAGGGAAGCAAGTGTTGTCTCAGATAGTGAAGGTTATGATTCGGCTGATGTGTTAGTAGTGTCCAACATGGATTCTGGTAAATAATGGATCTTGGACTCAATATATTCTTTCCATATGAGTCCAAACAAAAATTTGTTTTGTTGTTTCAAAGAGATTTCATGAGGAACTATGTTACTAGGAGACAACAAAGCTTGCAAGGTTCAAGGAATTGACTCAGTGATCATAAAGATGCATGATTACATTCAAAGGACCATTCAAACTGTTAGATATGTTCCAAATCTTAGAAGAAACTTGTTATCTATTAGGACTTTTGCATTGGGTGGCTGTACAGTAAAGATTGATGAAGTTTCAATGAAAGTTATGAAAGGCACTCTTGTTGTAATTAAAGGAGAATACATAAATTGTCTCTACTTCTTGAATGGAAAAACCATCACTGGTGTAGCTGTAAATGTAACAAGTAAGGGTACTGATATGACAAAGCTATGGCATTATAGATTGGGGCATGTTAGTGATAGGGGTATCTCAGAATTGAAAGGACAAGGTCTGCTCAGTGTCAAAGTTTGTGACAAGTTGGATTTTTGTGAAGAGTGTGTATATGGGAAGACTAGTAGGGTAAAGTTTGACACTAGAACATTTCAAAAGGACCATTAGATTACTTACATTCAGATCTTTGGGGGCCATCAAAGGTACAAAATCTAGGTGGTGCTAACTACTTTATGAGTATAATAGATGATTTATCCAGGAAAGTGTGGGTGATCTTGATAAAATCTAAAGATCAAGCACTGAACAGTTTTAAGAATTGGAAAAGATTGACAGAAAATCAGATTGGCAGGAAAGTGAAGAAGCTTCAAACAGACAATGGATTAGAATATTGCTCAGGTGACTTCAATGAATTATGTAAAAGATAAGGCATAGCTAGACATCATACAGTAAGGAAAACTCCTCAACAAAACGGTTTGGCAGAGAGGATGAACAGAACTCTACTTGAGAGGAGCTGGATTAGAGAAGAGTTTTTGGGGAGAGGCAGTCAAGACTGCAGGCTACTTGATAAATAGATGCCTGTAATGCCCCAAATTTCCTAATAAGGTTTAAGACCTTGATTAGGAGGCCGGGAGGGCCATAATTGATTTATTATAGTATTTAATGATTATATGCATGTTTACGTGAATTATATTATTATATGCTGGTGAATGCATGCATATGAGAGTATTTATTATTATAAGGGTATTTTGGTAATTTGGCCACTGTGGGCGTAATTGTGTATTTTGGGTGCATGGTTGTGATTAATTAATATAGCCACATTATAAGGTGGATTGGTTCAAGCTATTCGACATGAGACGATCATGAGATGTAAGTGTTCGGTCTAGTCATAACGGGTTTAAGTTCGGGGCTCGAGGTGAGTCTCGGGGTCATTTTAATGATTAAGAGCATTACCGGGAATTAAAGGGTAATGGGATATGATTTATTGGTATTTGGGAATATTGAGAATAGTGTGAATTGGAGAGCGTTAATTATAATTAACGAGATAGACGGGAAATGACGGTTTTACCCTCGGAAGCCTTTAGAGGGATTTATTTGGCCTAGGGGCATTATGGTCTTTTGACCTTAAGGATCTATATCAGTTTTGGGGTTTGGAAGGCTGTAGAAACAAAGCAAAACAGAGGCGTTTCTTCCTTCTTCCCGTACACTACTTTTCTCCATTTTCTCCTTTGGGGTTTTGAGTTCCAAGTGGGGTTTCAAGCTAGGGAATTCAAGAGCTAAGGTTGTGGACTTGGTTCAACCATTGAGGAAGGTTCAAAGCTGGTTTTAAGGTGAGTTCTAGCCATGGAATTCAGGTTGTGCTCTGTTTTCCTTTTGGTTTTTAGCTTATGGTTTTTGATGTAGAAAGTGGGAATCAATGGGAGTTTTTGTGTGTGTTTGGTTGGGTTTTGATGGGGGTGAGTGGTAGAGGATGTTTGGTGGTTGAATTGGGTGTTAAGTTGTGATTTGAGACAGGTTTGAGGGGCTGGTTCTAAGGGAAAACGCAGGGAAAAATCTGGGGTGCGTGCTGGCTTTTTGCCTGGTCTGGGCTGAGCGCCGCGGCGCAGCTGTGGTGCACCGTGGCCCTTGGCGTCTGGCAGGGAGGCCCTCTCTATTTGAGGGCGCGCCGCGGCGCAGCTGGGGAGGGTCGTGACCCTTAAGGTCATTTTAGCCCAAAATGGTGTTTTTAGCTTGGGGATTCAAGCCATAGGCCTCGGGGTTGAACCTAGTACCCGGTTAAGTGGGGATTGATGTCCCGGAGGCTAGATATTGATTTGGGAACTTATGTTGATCATTTTTATTAATGATATCTTATATTTGGTTATGACTAGGTGACCGCTAAAGGACTAAAAGTTGATCGTTCTCAAGGGTTGTTCTTTAAATCATTCTAGCTCGAATCTGAGGTAAGAAAAATGCACCCTGTGTATATGTGACATGCATGGCTATTATCGATGCATGTTGGTTGATTATTGAGTATGACATGCATGGTTATTATTGATGCATGTCGGTTGATTATTATGTGTGACATGCATGACTATTCTTGATGCATGTTGGCTGACTATTAAACGTGACATGCATGGTTGTTATTGGTGCATGTTGGATTGTTGGATATATTGCATATGATGCATGAGAAACATGTGATTAGGACATGCTTTGTATACTGGGTATGATATTGTTCAGAGCTTATGCCTCTGTGGTGGTGCGTGGTCCTAATTGTACTAGTATCTGTTTAGTAAGCATGTTGAACACCTTGTTTATGAGTATTGGACATGTGATATATAATTGGTGGCATGACTTACTTGTGTATAGCACTGACTAGTCAGGGACCGACCCTAAAGTCGAGAATCATGCATTGAATAACTCTATGGCATTGATGCTGGACCGAATCTAAAGTCGAGAATCATGCATTGAATAGCTTTATGGTATTAATGTTGGACCGACGCTAAAGTCGAAGAACTTATAAGCGCTTGCCTGGTCTAAGACCAGATGATCATGGCCCTGGTGACCCTATCGTCACATGGCTAGGGGACGCTGTCCACAGTTACCACTCTAGAGTCGAGAGTAAGGTTATGTTGGTGACCATTCACCATGCACCTATCCTGTTCCAGCTTATGAAAGGTTCTCATATCAGTTAAGCCCTGGTGGCCCTATTGTCACATGGCAAGAAAGAGCTGTACCCACTTCTGTGACTTTTGGCTATTGTCACCTATTTGCCTAAGCTGTTGGTCCTGAGTAACCAATACAATTACTGTTGATATTATATCATGTTATCTGTTGATATTATATCATGTTACCTGGCGATATTACATCATGTTGTCTGTTGATATTATATCATGTTATATTGTGTTTTCTTGCTGGGCTTTGGCTCACGGGTGCTACGTGGTGCAGGTAAAGGCAAGAGGAAGCTGGACCATCCTTGAGTTGGAGAGCTTAGGTGATGATGTGTACATATGCAGCTGCTCGTCCGCCACGGCCGAGGTTTAAAGTGGAACTAGGGTTAAACCCTGTTTTGTCGCTTAGAACAGCCTATTGTAAATATTTTCTGTAATAGACTCTGAAATTGTATTTTCGGGATCCCAATGTATATATTAAACGTTCTAGTGAAACGTTACATCTTAACCAAAGTTTTTAATCCCTAAACCGCTAATCATACTTAGTTCACGATTTTGGCCAAATGACTCGGTTAGCGAGTTTAGCACTATTTACAAGGCACACCGTAACGGTCCCTAGAGTTTGGGGCGTTACAATGCCCATCTATTGATCTCAAGTTCAAAACACCACAAGAAATATGGACAAAAAGAAAACATGTATATGATCATTTAAGGGTGTTTGGATGCACAACTTTTGCTCACATTAGACGGGACAAATTACAACCAAGAGTTTTAAAATGTATGTTCATTGGCTATCCAGATGGGGTAAAAGGTTACGAATTGTGGTGTCTTGAACCTAGATTTAAAAGATGCATAATGACTAGGGATGTTGTGTTCATGGAAGAAGAAATGTGTAATGCCCCGGATTCCCTAATGCGGTTTAATGGCTGGATTAGTAGGCCGGGAGGGCCATAACTGTTTAATTATGCCATTAATTGATAATATGCATGTTTGTGTGAATTATATTATAATATGATGTTAAATGCATGCATGTGGGTCCACGTTTCATGACAGGGGTATTTTGGTAATTT
Source organism: Humulus lupulus (assembly GCF_963169125.1). Classification (NCBI taxonomy): domain Eukaryota; kingdom Viridiplantae; phylum Streptophyta; class Magnoliopsida; order Rosales; family Cannabaceae; genus Humulus; species Humulus lupulus. Next base: position 19,740,255 of record NC_084793.1, read on the forward strand.
GGCTCGTTGAGGGCATAATTGTATATTTGTATGCAAGTCGGTGATATATTGTTGAGGCCACATTATAATGTGGATTTGTTTGAGCTATTCGGCATAAGACGATCTTTGAATATCAAGTAGCGGTTTAGTCATAACGGGATTAAGTTCGAGGCTCGGGGTGAGTCTCTGGATGATTTAATGATTAGAGCGTTGCCGGGTATAAAAGGGTAACGGGATATGAATTATTGGTATTTGAGAATATCGAGAATAGTGGGAATTGGAGGGTGTTAATTATGATTAATGAAATATGTTGGAAATGACGATTTTACCCTTGGGAGACTTTGGAAGCTCTTATTTGACCTAGGGGCATTAAGGTCATTTGGCTTATGATATGTATGACTTAGTAGGTTGTAGAAACATTCAGAACAAAAACAGAGCCCTCACTTCTTCTTCACGTACATCATCTTCCCTCTATCTTCCTTTGGAATTTTCGATCCCAAATTGAAGAATTAAGGAAGGAAATCAAAGCTTGGAGGTTATAGACTTAGTTCATCCATTAAGGAGGATTCAAAACCAGCTTGAGGTAGGATTTCATCCAAGAATTTTAAGCTATACTCTATTTTTCTTTATAGTTTTCAGCTTATAGTTTTGATGTGGATAGTTGGGAATTAAGGGATGTTTTTGTGTAAAGTTGATTGGGTTTTGATGAGGGTGTGATGTAGATGAAGTTTAGGGGTTGAATTGGATGTTTAGGTGATGTTTGGGATTGATTTGGAAGGTTGGTTTCAAGGGAAATCGCAAGGAGGGAAAACCAGAAAGATTATGGTCTGTAATTGGCGCAACAACGCCATTCCAGGCGCAGCAACGCTAGGCAGGGCAGAGAGCTGGGCCTCTCTGACTTGGAAATAGCGCCTCATCGCCATTTAATAGGGCTGCAACGCTGGTCCATTTTCCAGCAAGCCCATTTTAGGGCTCAGAATGACTTTTAAGACTCGGGGTTTGGTTCCTTTGTCCCGTTTGAGTATATTAAGATTCCTGAAAGTGCGGGATTGATCCCGGGAGTGTGGTTTTAGATTGTGAACCATTTATTGGTTTACTTTATTAATTGATTGTGAACCATTTATTGATTTACTTTGCCCCGTTTGAGTATATTAAGATTCCCGAGAGTGCGGGATTGATCCCGGGAGTGTGGTTTTAGATTGTGAACCATTTATTGATTTACTTTATTAATGGATTATAATTGGTTATGATTAGGTGACTGCTAAGGAATCTAAAGGTTGATCGTTCTCAAGGGTCGTTCTTATATTATTTCTCGCTCGAACTTGAGGTAAGAAAACTGCACCCTGTGTATATGACATGCATGGTTGTTGTTGAGGTACGTTGGTTGATAAATGTGGACATTGATTGCATATTAAATGCTAGCGAATATTGGTTACTTGTATATGGTACTGACTAGTCAGGGATACTGACCTAAGAGTCAGAAACGGCATAAGCGTCCTGAACGCAAGGCCGAATGAAGATTAGATCTAATCGATATCAGCGTTGAATGACTCATATGGGGTACTAATGCTGGACCGACCCTAAGGTCGATGAATCTTATAAGCGCTTGGCTAGTCTAAGACTAGTTACTCAGAGCCAGGGCCAAAGGCCTAGGTGACTGCTTGTCACATGGCTAGGGAACAATGTTCCATGGTTATGACTCTAGAGTCATGAGGAAGGTTATGTTGGTGACCAGTCATCATGTACCTATCATGTTTAAGCTAGTGAAAGGTTCACTTATCTGTTAAGCCCCGGTGATCCTATCGTCACATGGCTAAAGGAAGATGTGCCCATCTTAGTGACTTTTGTGACTGTCACTTACCTATTTTGGACTGATAGTCCTCAATGATTATTACGATCATTGTTGATATTATATCATGCTATATTGTGTTTTCTTGCTGGGCCTTGGCTCATGGGTGCTATGTGGTGCAGGTAAAGGGAAAGAAAAGCTCACCTAACCTTGAGTGGAGAGCTTAGGTGGTGTTGTGTACATATGCGGCCGCTTGACCACCACGACCAAGGAGTTCTCAGAGGAACTAGGGGGTTTACCCTATCTTTGCCGCTTAGGTCGGCGGGTTTGTAAATTTGAAACTGTAATGACCATTGTGAGTTGTAAATAACTTGTAAACGTTTTAATGGACCCATGAACAGTTTTATGTTTTAAATAAAATATATCAATTCCTTTTGATTGGTTTTCTACCTTAGCCTATTAATAACACTTAGATGCACGTTTTTAACCAAAGGACTCGGGTAGCGGGTCAAATTTCCGGTTCACCGTTCACCATAACTGTTCTGGGGTAAACATGGCGTTACAAAATGCCTATGAAAAAGGAGAAGGTATCTAATCAGATTCAAGACACTAGTATTGCTAGAATTGAGGTGGAAAACATCAATAAAATTCAATATGAAGAATTTGTTACAAGGCCAGAGGAAGGTGAGAGTTCTACCAGTACTCAGTTTGATCTAAGCAATTATCAGCTAGCCAAGGACAGATAAAGAAGAGATGTTAGAGCACCAGACAAGTTTGGCTATGCAGATTCATAGCATATGCTTTTGCTGCAACTAAAAAGATTGATAACTCAGAACCTACAACTGTTAATGAGGCGACAAACATTAAAAATGGCACAAAATGGAGACTAGCAATAGAGGATGAAATGAAATCACTTATGAAGAACAACACCTGGGATATTGTAGACAAAGTTAATGGACAGAAACTTGTAGATTGTAAATGGATCTTCAAGAAAAAGGAAGGCATACCAGGAATAGAAAAGGAAAGGTTTAAAGCAAGATTAGTTGCAAAAGGCTTTACTCAAAAGGAAGGTTTGGATTTCAATGAAATATTCTCTCCTGTGGTAAAACAAACATCAATTCGAGCTATAATGGCTAAAGCTGCTAAGTATGATCTTGAGGTGGACCAAATGGATGTAAAAACAACTTTCTTACATGAGAAAATATTCATGAAACAACGTGAAGGTTTTGACATTGGAAATACAAACCAGGTATGCTTACTTAAAAGATCTCTTTATGGATTAAAACAGGCTCCTAGACAATGGAATATTAGGTTTGATGAGTTTATTACCAGTATTGATTTTGTTAAAAGCTTATATGATCCATGTAACGCCCTGGCTACCCCAGAACAGTTACGGTGAACAGTGAACCAGAAATTTGACTCGCTACCCGAGTCCTTTGGTTAAAAACGTGATCTAAGTGTAGTTATTAGGTTAAGGTGACAACCAATAAAAAGGAAAGGATATTTTGCATTAGGTATATAAACTGCTCATGAGCCATTAAAAACGTTTACAAGATGTTTGCAATACAAAAAGGTCGCTACTGTTTCAAATTTACAATCCCCACAGACCTAAGCGGCAAAAATAGGGTAAACCCCTAGTTCCTCTGAGAACTCCTTGGCCGTGGTGGTCAAGCGGCCGCATATGTACACAACACCACCTAAGCTCTCCACTCAAGGTTGGGTGAGCTTCTCTTTCCCTTTACCTGGACCACGTAGCACCCATGAGCCAAGGCCCAGCAAGAAAACACAATAAAGCATGATATAATATCAACAATGATCATAATAATCAATCAGGACCAACAGTCCAAAACAGATAGGTGACAATAGCCAAAAGCACAAAAGTGGGTACAACTCCCTCTAGCCATGCGACGATAGGGTCACCAGGGCTTAACTGATAAATGGTTCTTTCATAAGTTTGATTAGGATAGGTGTATGGTGAATGGTCACCAACATAACCTTCCTCCCGACTCTAGAGTTGTAACTATGGACAACGTCCCCTAGCCATGTGACAAACAGTCACCGGGCCCATATGCCTTGGCTATGAACATCTGGTCTTAGACCAGGCAAGCGCTTATAAGTTCTTCGACCTTAGGGTCGGTCCAGCATTAATGCCATAGAGCCATTCAATGCATGTTCCTCGACTTTAGGGTCGGTCCCTGACTAGTCAGTGCCATAAACAGGTAAACAACATTCGCTAGCATTTAATATGCAATCCATGTCCACATATATCAACCAACATGCTTCAATAACGAACCATGCATGTCATATACCTATACAGGGTGCAACTGTATTCATACACTGTTTTCTTACCTCTGGTTCGAGTGAAAGTTATTATAAGAACGACCCCTGAGAACGATCAACCTTTAAATTCCTTGACGGTCACCTGGTCATAACCAAAAATATAGGATTCATCAATAAAAATGATAACAGAGGGTTCCCAAACCAAAACCTAGCCTCCGAGACATCAAACACTACTCAACCGGGTACTAGGTTCATCCCCAAGACCTAAGGCTTGAATCCCCAAGCTAAAAACTCCATTCTGGCCAAAATTTCCCTAAGGGCCATGACCCGCCCTAGCTGCGCCGCGGCGCGCCCCTCAGATAGAGACAACCCTCTCTGCCAGACGCCATGAGCCGCGGCGCACCACAGCCATGCCGCGGCTCAATACCTAGTTTTGCCAAAATGACAACATGCACCAGCAAACTCTCCCCTGTGTTTTCCCTTAGAAACAAGCCTTCAAACCAGCTCCAAACCTCCTCTAAACACTCAATTTAACCTCTAAACATCACCCATAACTCTCCCTCATCAAAACCCAAGCTAAACTTCAATCAAAACCTCCTTAAATCCAAACTATCAACAAGAATTCATAAGCTGAAAAACTAAAGGAAAATAGAGTGCAAACCAGAAACCTATGGCTAAACTCACCTCAAATTCGTGGTTGAACCTCCTTCAATGGTTGAACCAAGTCCACAAACCCAGCCCCTTGATTTCCTAGCTTGAAACCCCACTTTGAGCTTAAAAACTCCAAAGGAGAAATGGTGAAGGATGGTGTACGGGTTGGAGAAGAAAGACCCTGTTTTGGCTTTGTTTATTCTATATGCTTCTACAGCCAACTAAAGGGTTATGTAAATCCATCCAAATGACTAAAATGCCCTTAAGTCACTTAAGGCTTCTAAAACCATTTCAAGGGTAAAATTGGTACTTTCCACTTATCCCGTTAATCATAATTAACGCTTCCCGATTCTCGCTAATCTCAATATTCTCAAACGTCAATAATTCATATCCCGTTGCCCTATAATTCCCGGTAACACTCTAATCACTAAAAACACCCCGAGACTCACCCCGAGCCCCGAGCTTCAACCTGTTATGACCAAACCGATAAATCATAATTAAAGATCGTCTCATGCCGAGATACTCGAACTAATCCACATTATAATGTGACCTCACAATATATCATTGACATGCGAGCAAATATACAATTATGCCCTCAACGGGCCAAATTACCAAAACACCCCTGTAAACAAAATGTGGACCCACATGCATGCATTTAACGTCATATTATAATATAATTCTCATAAACATGCATAAATACATTCAATGACATAATTAAACAGTTATGGCCCTCCCGGCCTACTAATCCAACCATTAAACCATATTAGGGAATCCGGGGCATTACAATCCATGTGTTTATTCTAACAGTCAAGTATTCTTGTTACTATATGTTGATGACATTTTGATTGTTGGGAAAAGTAGAACAGAAATAGATAAGCTCAAGGTAAAGTTAAATAGTGATTTTGAAATGAAAGATCTAGGTCCTGCAAGCAAGATTCTAGAAATTGAAATAATCAGACATAGACCAAAATTGATCAAATTATCTCAGAAATGCTATCTTGAAAAAGTGTTGAATAGATTTGCCTTAAATCATGCAAAGCTAGTGACTACACCTCTTGCAAATCACTTCAAGCTCTCACAATCTCAAGCTCCTAAAACAGAAGAAGAAAGGAAGTATATGTCTAAGGTACCCTACACTAATATTGTTGGGTGTCTTATGTATGCCATGGTTTGTACAAGACCAGATTTAGGCCATGCTATGAGCATTGTGAGCAAATTTATGGCTGCCCCTGAGGAAGAGCATTGGACAACTCTGAAATGGATTCTGAGATACCTAAAGGGTTCATTAAATCAAGGTTTGATCTATGAAAATGTTGATGACTCTCAAGAAACTGTAGTTGGCTATGTTGACTCTTATTATGCAGCCAATGTTGATACAAAAAGATCATTAACAAGATTTGTTTTCAAAGTTCTTGGTTGCTGTGTTAGCTGGAAGTCAAACCTTCAGGAAGTTGTTGCATTATCAACCATTGAAGCTGAGTATATAGTAGCAATCGAGGCATTCAAAGAAACTCTATGGTTAAAAGGTTTGACTCGTGAATTTGGAATAGATTCAGAAAATATTACAGTCTATTGTGATAATCAAAGTGCTCTACACTTGATTAAAAATCCAATGCTCCATGAAAGATCAAAGCACATTGATATTAAGTTTCATTTCATCCGAGATATAGTAGCTTAAAAGAAAGTTAGCACAGAAGACAATCTAGCTGACATATTGACTAAGAGTGTTTCAGTGAACAAGTTAAGGCATTGCCTGAACTTGATTGGTTTTGGAGATTGTTGGTGAGCCATATTTGGCTCTAGTCTAAACAACTTCTATTTTTTCAATACTCTTAAGTGACCAAACCAAGGTGGATTTGTTGTATTGGTTCAGCCACTTAAGAGCTAGCTTATGTGGCACTTACTCAACTCAGTTAGTTATGCTGGTTAGGCCTGTATATATGTTCTAGTCAAGCATTCGAGAAAATAACATTTTCTTGTTTTGAGAGTATTCAATATTTGTACAGAGAGTTTGTGAGGTTTATCATAGCCATTTGTAACAGAGCAAGTCTCCATTGTAAATCTCTGTATTGTACTCTCTTGGTTCAATAAAGAAGCTAGCCTTTGAGGCTGATTAGACCCTTGGATGTAGGTTCATGAAAGTGATTCGAACCAAGTAATCTTTGTGTTCATTTTGGTTAAATTTCTTTACTGCTAATTCTCTGTTTAATATTAGTTCTTTTGTTGTTGTTTTCACAACATTCTATAACTTGTCTAACAAAAATTTCCTCCTTATGGAAATGATTAAATCCAATAGGAATATATTATATGTAGGGTAATTTGTTAGAATACTAGTAAAATGATCTATTCTCAAGAATAAGTTTCTAATGCGCTCTTCTTTGTTAAATTTTAAAATAAAGAGGAAATTACATTTTATATAAGACTTTTAATAGAGTTTGCAAAAATATGGCTTTTTTTCAAAAAAAGTTAATCTGTGGATTTTTTTTTCTTCAGAATTTCCACTTTTATAGGTTTATTTATCATATTTTTGTAAAAGTTGATTTATGTCATAATTTTACTCTTAATAAAGTTTTATTAATTTGGAATGGTATCTTTGTAATTTGATTATTATTTTTTTAGTTTATTTGATTTTTTTATATTAATTTTATGTAACTATTTTTATATTAAATTTTTCTTTGGTTATTTTGCAAATTTTCGTTCTTTTTTTTTTGTAATATGAATTGTGTTTATCATTTTTTTTTTATTTTTATAAACATTTTTTTAGATTGGACGTTTTTTTTTTCAAAGCATGGGTAAGGTAACCAGTTACTTAATTGATTTTTCACAGTTATGTAAAAAAAATCTTAAAGCTAGGTTAAATAACATGTATCAGGAAGGGTAACCAGTTACCATGAGAGGAGTAACATTCTGCCATAAGTGGGGTAACCAGTTACCATACTAGGGGTGACGAGTTACTTATATTAAATATGAAAAGGAACATTAATTTTTAAGAACGTGAAGATAATCAGTTTCTATAAAGAACTCAGAAATATACACACATACTAGAACGTGAAAGTAACTGGTTAACATAAACAACCAAGAAATATTCACATATCAGAACGTTAAGGTAACCAATTACCTACTACAGATATGAAGATAGAAAAAAGAAACCCAAAAATATACACACATACCAGAACGTGAAGGTAACTGGTTACCATAAAGAACACTGAAATATACACATAACAAAGCGTAAAGGTAACCAATTACCCATTGCAGACCTAAAGATAAAAAATAAGAAATACAGACCCAAAGAAAACAAATGAGTTTTGATCTGCAACTCAAGAAGAAGAAGGTGAATCTGTAATAATATGAACAATTGTTTACCTAAACATTAATTTGTTTACAAGTTAGTTCCAAATCTAAAAAAAATTTAGACCTAGAAAAAAAATTTAGATCTGAAAAAAAAAATTAGATTGCAGTAGAACCAATCGGAGGTTGCCAATTGTTGCCTGAGGTTTGTCGATCGGAGTTGGCTAGAGGTTGCAGATTTGTTGTTGGAATTGGTTTGATTGTTGTTCTTGATCGGATCTTAAAGATCTCGCCTGAGTTTTGAAGTTGTTGCCAGAGGTGGAAGGTGTTGTCAGAGTTTGGGTGCCTTGGTTGAAGACTCGATTTTGTGTGGAGATGCTTTTGAACGACTCAAGTTTCAGCAGATGAATTTTTGCTATGTTAATTACCATAGTACCCCTTCTTTTGCTGATGTGTTTTTGTTTAATTTTGAGTGATTAGTTTTCCCATAAACATAGTTTTTATTAATTAAATTTTTCCATACAAATATGGGAAAATTTAATTGCCATATTTTTACACAATAATAGCTAAAAAACCATATTTATGAAAATTTTCCTAAAATAAATTAGGTGTGTGGCCACCTCCAATCATAGATTTTTTTTTGATGAAATCATAGATTTATTTTAATTTTGTATGGTTCTTCTTTCGACTCTCAACTCAAGAGATGATGAGTTGTTTGGAAGACTAGACATTTTACTTTCAAATAAGTTTTATTTTTATACTTATATAATTTTCCAAAAAATTATCTTCACTAGCTAGTTTTGTTTATTACTAAAATTTAATAAAATTAATAGAAAGAACATTCAACTTAATCAGTTTTATTAATCAATATTGTTGACTTTGTGATTGGAGTTTTAATTGGTTTGACTCAAGTACATTTTGTGGTGAAATAAAATATTAAATAAAAATTAAAGTTATATAAGTGCAATTCTAGTAGCTTCTCTACTCTATATTTTAAAATACATCACTAAAATTCTACATTATCAATTTTACATCAAAATTTTACAGTACACAATATATCAGTTTCTCTATATATTTTTTTACATTATTTAAATACTATATCTATTAGAGAATATTACAATAGAGATGATTACAATCAAAATGACATAAAATAATATAATATTAACAAATAATATTACATAAATGAATGAAAAAGATGAGAAGAGATTACATAACTTATGTAAATCAACATAAGAATAGGAGGTAGAAGATGAAGATCTCAAGGCTTAAACAAAGTTCAAATCATTTGTCCTAAAAGCTATTTTCTCCCTCATAAGAACACTTTTGGAATACTATCTAGAAATGCTTCTAAGGATTTATCAAGCCTTCTCTCATACTCATCATAGTGTTCTAAAGATGAGCATGTCATCACAAGTGTTCTAATCTATGTGGTGTGTTTTTTCACATTATCATATTACATCCAAGTGAGAAAAATAGCATCTATATAAAGAGTTCTCATCTACCATTTGATTTTCTAATGCCATCAAACCCCATTGGGAGTTAGAATTATGCACACAACAACTATAAAATATTATAGCTAATGAAAATCAAATTCAAGATGTGTAACTTCTTTTACACATCAATTGGTGAATATTTGTGAGAGTTATAAAACTTATTATTATCATTTCTTAAGAATTGTTACTCCACTCTATATGTTACAAAACTTATTATGATCATCATTTCTTAAAATGAAACTCCACAATATATATTACATTTGGCAAAATAACTTTTGTCACACTCTATTATTTGTCACATAATTCATTTAATCAAAATATTAGATTATTTATGAAATAATATAACATTCATCCACTTGATTAAATGACACTTCTATAGTGACAAATAGTTTGTAACATTTATTTAATCAATCAAACATTGTATTATAGAATAGTATAATATTCTCCCACTTGATTAAATAATTCAACTCTCTATAGAAACCAATGCATTGGTGCATAAAATAAAATGTCTTTCAACTTGGATTTTACCTTAGTGTAATTATCACAAAGTTTGTTGAAATTTCGGTTGCTGAAGCATTGAGCCACTATTCCTTGGTAACAAACTGCTGATAATACACACACTTTTGTTATGCTCACTTGAGAACCTCATGGCTCGCTTTTGCACTGTTAATGGCCATGTGCACAAATCCATTCATGGACTTTTCTTGAGAATGAACTCCCAATTCTCATAAGAGGCGGCACCGCCCCTAAGTCCATATAGGTGTAACTTTTATATTATCTTGTTCCTCTTAAGATACTTATCATCTCAAGGCTAAGTTTCATTAGAAAAACATATCTGTTTTCACCCTCCAATTAGTAACACTTAGTACTTATATCTCATATGGGACAATTTTAAGTACTATACACATTCAGTTAGTTGACTTGTTAATTACCTATTGAACCTAACATTAGTTTGAGTGACTAGTATTAAGTTAGGTTACCATCAACCGTGAACCACTTTAGGGAGCTTTCCTCAAGATGTACTAAATATTTTGTAAAAGATTTAGTTATTTGTCAAGTTTTCTCTTAATTTCTCAAAATTTTGATTTCGTTTTGAATCATTTATGTTTCTCGTGTATGCCTACTTAATGAGTCATCATTCTCTCATTATTTTATTCAAACATTGTGCTAGCTATAGTTTGAATAAAATAGTTACACCTCTTATTAAAATAGTGAGTTTGATCATAGTCAACACTCTCACTATCTTCACACTTTAATACTCAAGATAGACACGTTTTCTTAAATATTGAATAGAGAAACCTCTTTGGTTATATAACTCCATTCATTGTCTAAATGATTCCGTCTTGAATCAAATATCTCACAAACTAACCTTAGACATCAATCACGTCTAGATTACCCATATTATACATAAAACTAAAATAATTTAGAATGTGGAATTCCAAATCACATAACTTGTATGTATACATTTTAATAAGATGACCAAATTAATAATTCATTTCTCAAAATAAATTAACTACTCTTGGAGCATTACCCCCACATTTCTCAAAATGATAAATATTACTTTAAAATAGAAATCTCTTTTTTTCTATTGAACTCTTCATATCATCCTTCAAGATAATGCTAGACTTATAATCCAAATAAACAAAACTTCAATGGTAGTTTGTTTTGACTCATTTACTTGCAAAAGCAAGATACACTCCTTTGAAAGTAATCTTCATTTAGTTTGCTTTATTTTCATATTTCACAAAATAGAATAATAGTTTAACACTTTAATCCATTATTCATATTTTATTAACAACTTAATGTTAATATTTAACACAATGCACAATCTCTTGATATTTAAATTAAAATACCAAGATTAATAAAATCTCTTCATTTTATTATGAGTTTTGTGTTATTCTCAAAATAACTTGCATTCATGATAACAACTAAGTTACCAATTTACTTTAGTTGTTCAAATAATCTCAAAATTATTTAAGCAACTTATGTATATTTCCTAAGAATCTCTTTGGAATCCTATTGAAATTACCATTTTGACACTTACTCATTTTCTCATTAAAATCAATTTTAGAAATGTCAATTTATAAACAATCAAATCAACGAAAGTAAATCCTCGTTGATTTAATTAAACACTTTGATTTCTCATAATTTTAAAATTGGTTTTATAATTAAAAATGTCCTCTCATTGAGATTAAATTGATCATATCACAATTTTATTATCTTTAACCAAAACTATCATCAATTTATTCACTAGTTTTTGTTTTAAGATTCAAAATTGTTTCTCCAATTTTGTAATGTTTCCTCACTGAGACAATAAATATTTAAGAATTATTGTCACTAAATAATTCTCAATTTTTTTACCACACTTTAGACTCCATGTCTGTTGGACAATGTGCTATCTCAAAATTTTGGACCTATAGCAAGATACTTCTACCATAAAATGAGAAAATTAAAATTCTCAAATAATTTTTATTCACTAAATAAATGGTAACTCATTACAACATAATAGGATAAACACATTCACACCATATAACACACCATATTAATATGATAATTCACACACACACATATCATATATAACTTATAAAATTATTATGCAAATAATTTCTCATTACCATAAAATAACACAATTATATAACATGCTACCACATTACCCAGTAATCCACTAGAGAATATTTACACAATATGTTAATCACATGCTAACATATTATATATTTTATAGATCTCACATCACAAAATTACACCATGTATATTCCCAAAATCACAAATCAACATGTAAAACATGTCAACATGTGAATATATCACACTACACTATTATGTAAAATAGTGTATTATAAAATTGAGCCACCATGCTTACCCATGAGTGACTTGGTACACCTACCTTTACACTTACCCATACCATGTATGTCCTCTTCTTTCTTTCTTTCTAGCCATCCTTCAAGATAAATAGTTTTTAGATTGTTAGAGATTTTAAAATGGAGATGATTACAATCAAAATGATACAATATATATATATATATATAATATTAACAAATAATATTACATAAGTGAAGGAAAAAGATGAGGAAGATTACATAACTTATGTAAATCAACATAAGAATAGGAGGTAGAAAATGAAGATCTCAAGACTTAAACAAGGTCAAAACCTTTGTCTTGAAATCTATTTCCTCCCTCATAAGAACACTTTGGGAATATTATCTAGAAATGCTTCTAAGGATTTATCAATCATTCTCTCACACTCATCATAGTGTTCTAATCTATGTAGTGTGTTTTTTCACATTCACACATTACATCCAAGTGAGCAAAATAGTTTCTATATATAGAGTTTTCATCCACCATTTGATTTTCTAATGCCATCAAATCTCATTGGGAGTTAGAAACATGCACACAACAACTATCAAATATTATAGCTAATGTGTTAGAATGTGGAAAGTGGTTTAGAAAATAGAATTGAGTGCATGGTAAGAAGCACTTGGTTCTATCTCAAAACCAATTGATGATTAGTGGATGTACCCACACACATTCCATGTGAGATATTTTCTCTAACATCCCCCTCAAGATGGTGGCTATTTTTGCTCACCAATCTTGGACGGCTCGATCACAAGTGACTATTTGACTCTTTTTTACTCACTATCCCTGAATCACAAGTGACTGTTTTGGCTCTCCTGTTTGGACATCATATATACCCGTTAGAGTTTTCTTCTGGCTCTTGATACCATGTTAGAATGTGGAAAGTGGTTTAGAAAGTAGAATTGGGTGCATATGGTAAGAAGCATGGGGTTCCATCTCAAAACTCAATTGGTGATGAGTGGAGTAACACATGCTCTTATGTAATGTTAAATGTACCCACACAAATTCCATGTGGGGTATTTTCTCTAACATAATGAAAATCAAATCCAAGATGTGTAACTTCTTTTACATATCAATTGGTGAATATTTAAAGAGTTAAGAAACTTATGATCATCATTTCTTAAGAATTGTAACTCCACTTTATATGTTACAAAACTTATTATGATCATCATTTATTAAATTGTAACTCCACAATATATGTTATAACATTTGTCATACTCTATTATTTGTCACATAATTCATTTAATCAAAATATTATATTATTTATGAAATAATATAACAATATCCTTAAACATTTTTATTAATTTAAATAATAAAAAAAATAAAAAACTAATAAATTTGGAAAGTGAAAGGAATAAAAGTGAATAAAAAAATAGAAAAAAAATGTTTAAATGAGCTCTTAAAAATCTATAAATGTATGGAAGAAAATAAAGAAACTCTATTGTAGAAAATTAGTTTAAATGAACTATTGGATGATAATTTTAACAAATTTCTCTATAATTATAGAGAATTCTTAGAGTATCTATTGGGAATGCTTTAATAATAGCCAAGAGTTGTCTTATTAAGTTTTTTATTTTATTTTATTGTTTATGTTATACCAACTACATATTGTTTTTTTTTTTTTGTATTATTTAGCTATAGTAAATTTTTTCTATTTAATTACATCTTTTCCTTCTAATATTAGTGATCATCCTATCGATGTATTGTATTACCCTAGGGATATATCTCTCTTTTTCTAACTAGTTGAACGTGGGCGAAGGCTACCTCTCTTATTTGGACTAACTATAAGTACTAAAATAAAAGTAATTTTATTCAAGTAAAATTTATGCTAATGGATATGAAATTTAGTTAACTATAACTACTCAATTACCCATTTGGATTAACAAATAAAAAACAGATTTAGTTCAAGGATAGAAGCAAAAAAATAAAAACGACACAATAATTTTTACATGGTTTAGTCATGGTTTCTCACAACCTACTCCATGAGACCTAGTCCAGAGGTGAAGCAAATTCACTAAAAATAAGAGTTGTTACAAGTTACAAAATAATAAAACAATTTAAAACTCCCTTTTAATTTGTTTTACAAACAATAAATAACTCCCTATTTTTGTGAAGATCTTCAAGCAACCAGCCTCCCGCTAGTACTGTGTTCTTGCTGGAGTCCCTCCAGAAACTGCTCAAGCTCCCCTTGAGACTTAGCTTAAACTCTCTTCAAGCTTTGCACCCGAATTTTAAAGAAGAATGGTGAAAAATCACCAAAACGCAATGGGCCAATGAACAATGAAGCTTTGAATGCTTCAAACCTTTTTGCAAAGAATGTTTCTTGGAGAAGACACTTCTTGGCTGCTCAAAAAGGTAGGGAAAACTCAGACAGAGAATGTATAAATATTAGGGCATAAAAAAGGAAAGACAACTCATAAAGTCATATGCTAAATTAAAATCACATGTTCAGTGTTTCTGATGTCTCATCATTCAAAAGCATATCTTAACATGAGATTCAGAATACAATACAAAACGGATAAGTTTACCAAATTGAGTTTCCAGTATGTTAACAAGCAAATGCATGGCTAAACAAGATGTTCTATGCATGAAAAAATAGATGCATTTACAAACTCCCCCTTTGGCATGCATACGAACACTGAACTTGATGGATTTTAACTTTAGCACACATAAACATAAAAGCAAGACAAAAACTACTCCCCCTCAGTGTTCAGAGGGCATGCCAAAGTAGGGTACCAAGCTACTTGGACGACGACTTGGGCTTCTTGTAACGCTTCTTGGCGGGAGGAGGCACAAAAAACTCCCCCTGAGTTGTAGGGACTGGAACATGAGAAACAGCAGGAGAAACCAGATCAGTAGCAAGGGGCGCTTCACCTGGAGGATCATCAGCAACCACGGGTGCAACCGGAGGGACAATGGAGGGCTCCCCATGATAAGAAGCTGCGGAAGCAAAGAAATATGGTGGTGGGTTACGGTGGCGGAGAGCGTAGAAGTGGTTGGCATCAGGTATTGGCATTGGGGAAGAAGAGGCACGGGGTAGAGAGAGAGACGTTTGGGAGGGAAAACTTATAGAAAAAAAACTGAGCAAAAAAAAAAGATACGATTTTGAGAGTTTTATTTTTTAAGTTTTGAGATTGTTTTTTTTTTTAATTGAAACAAAGAAAAACGACTGATATGCAAAAAAATGACAAGCAACAAAAACAAACGATAGAGAGACAAGAAAAACAAACTGATTTGAGATTTGTTGTTGTTGTTTTCTTTTAAATGAACACAGGAGAACAAAACAAGAGTAAGGACATTGGAGTTAAAACAGATAGCATGAAACTAAATACAATAAAGAAAAATATAACCATTAGACCAAGAGACACAAAGCAAAATGAAAGACGTTCTTCACATTGTTGAAACAAACATATAGCATGTTGTAACATAAACTTGACATATGCAAAAATGAGGTCTAACATGACACAAGAAAGAACTCAACTAGGGAGAAGCAAATAAAGTCAATCTCTATTAGTGATTGAAGTATCCTCATGAGCTGCTTGCTTTAGAAGTACCAAGAAAACTCTCCCTCAAAATTATTATTTTTTTGCTGTTATTTTTATATATATATATATTGTTGTAGAAATCCCCTAAACAATTACCAATTAGAGAGCCAAGCACATAGGTAGCCCTCTTCACAGGCACGCCGTCCTAAGTGAAGGAGCAAACTACACAAAGCAAAGTGACCCAATGGTAGCTTTCACACTAAACAATAACACATCTCTAATAAGGGAGACAATTCAATGCCATTACCAAGGACGAGAAATCACGCATCAAGTAAGACTACAAGAAAACATCAGCAAGCCTACATCACTTCAAAACATATGACTGTGAGAAGCAAGTTGAAGAAAGTCTCACATATGCAACTAGTCAAGTTAGAAGATGAAATCTCAAACTATATTGCTTATTTTCGAATGCCACATGTTATTACTCAAACATACAAACTCCTATTGACTTTCTCAAGTGAACAAAAGTTTGTGAACTCAAAGCCTTAGTAAACAAATCAGCTAGTTGACTTCCAGATGCAACATGAGATTATACAATGGTTTTAGACTCAACTAACTCATGAAGGAAGTGGTGGCGGATGTCGATGTGTTTGGTGCGTGAATGTTGGACCGAGATTTTGGAGAGATTGATAACACTGATATTGTCACAATAGATGGTTAGAGTGTCAAGAAAAAGGCCATAGTCACGCAACATTTATTTCATCCAAAGAAGTAGAGTGTAACAACTTCCTGCAGCAATGTACTCCGCTTTAGCAGTGGAAAGCGAGATGGAGTTTTGTTTTTTGCTGTGCCAAGAAACCAGGTTATTCCCCACATAAAAACAGCCACCTGAAGTGTTTTTTCTATCATCAAGATTACCTGCCCAATCAGAGTCACTAAAACCAACCAAGGAAAGATTAGTATCTCAAGAGTACTAAAGACCAAAGTCAGTTGTACCAGCCAGGAATTTTCAAATTCTTTTCACATCAGTAAGATGCAATTCAGTGGGGGCATATTGATAACTAGCACAAACTCCAACACTGAAACATATATCAGGACGACTTGCAGTAATGTAAAGTAAACTGCCTATCATACTTCTATACAGTGTTGCATTATCCTTTTTACCTGTCTCGTCTCTGATCAGCTTGACAATTGTACCCATAGGTGTGCGTGTATGTTTTGCATTTTCTAAACCAAAATTTTTGAGCATATTTTTGGCATATTTTGATTGAGACAAGAAAACTCCATTGTCGATTTGTTTAATTTGCAAACCAAGGAAGTAACTTAGCTCACCAACCATGCATATTTCAAATTCCTTAGTCATTAGTTGAACAAAGGAGTGAGTGTGTGCATCACAAGTGGATCCAAATACTATGTCTTCTACACAGATTTGCGCACAAACAATACCAGGATTCAGAGGTTTAATAAACAAAGTTTGATCAGCAGTACCTCTAGTATACCCATTTTCAAGCAAGTAGGTGGTGTGACGATGATACCATACCCAGGGAGCTTGCTTAAGCCCAATGCCTTGTGCAGTTTGTAGACATGGGTTCCATGATGAGGGTCCTCAAATCCAGGAGGTTGTCATACATTAGTGTAACATCCAAAATTTCCTAATGTGGCTTAGTGCCTAGATTAGGGGGCCGGGAGGCAATAATTGAGTTATTATGTGAATTATATTATAATATAATTATGCTTGCATGTTAGAAATGTTGAATATGTGTATGTGGGCCTGTTTCTTATAAGAAGGGTATTTTGGTAATTTGACACGTTCAGGGTATAAATGGAAATATGTGTTTGTGTGATTGAGACCACATTATTATGTGGATATATTTGGGTTACTCGACGCGAGGTGATCCCGATGAGAAAGTTAATGGAAAAGTCACAGCGGGGTTTTATACCCGACTCGGGGTGAGCTTGGGGGTATTTTAGTAATTTAGTACATTACCGGGAATTAGTGGGTAATGGGAAGTTATTGGTAATCATGTGAGATTATTGGAAGTAACGGGAATCAAAGGACGTAAATTATGGATAGCGGGGTTTGAGACAAAGGACAAAATTGGCCTTGCGAGCACTTGATGAATAGGCTAAGGGCAAGGGGCAAGTTGGTCATTTCCATTCAATTTAGGATTTGGTTGGCTGGGAACCCCTTAGATGACTTAGGAAACTTAAGGAAAAAGGAGTCTCAGCAGCTCTCATTCTCTCTCACGTTCAATATTTCATCTCTTAGAGCTTTAGGTGGTTTGGGTCAATTTGAAGGAGATTGGCTTGGAAGGAAGGCTTGAAACCAGGGAATTGTTGGGAGCAATTAACACTTGAGTCATACAGCTAAGGTAAGGGTTCTGAATTGAAGTTCTTATGTTAGTACAGTTGAATTATTTAGAGCTATGGTGTTTTGCATGCTTGATAGTTGGGAGGTTGAGTTTTGATATTTTTGATGAGTTTTAACCTGGTAATTAGTTGGGTTTTGTTCCTGGAAAGGGTTGTGTTGAGTTTGGGAATTGATTTGGAAGATTTAGGGTGTAATTAGGTTGTTTTTGGTTGGGTTCGGCTAAAGAAAAACCCAGAAATTCTGGGTTCGATGGGTTAGGTCGCGGCTTTGTTCTTGTTGAGCCGCGACCCTCTAAGAAAAATGGGAGCCATGAGGGCCCGGTGGCAAGGGTGCGCCGTGGCGCCACAGGGGCAGGGCCGCGACGCGTGTCTGGTGACCAGGGAGGCCGAGCCTCTAGAATTGGAGGCGGGCCGCGACCCTGAAAGGGAAATTTGGCCCTAATGGGATTTTTAGGTCGGGCACCTAACCTCTTGGGCTCGGGGTCGATTCTACTTCGTTGTTGAGTGGAATTCGACGACCCGGAGGCTAGGATTTGGTCTGAAAGCTTTTATTCTCCTGATGTTGATGGAATACCTTATTATGGTTGTGACTAGGTCTACGTTAAGGGCTCGAATCGGGGATCGTACTCAAAGGGCGTCGCTAGTAACTTGCATTCGGATCGAAGGTAAGAAAACTGCACCCATCATGTGAATGTGTGATTAGAGTTTAGTCAATGCTGAATATAGATATGATTAAGGCTTTGGCCCTGTTAATGAACATGATTATAATTATGTTTGAGAATGTCTGATTAGGTACACTGGAGTGCGCTTAATTGTGATTATACCTATGACTGCTATTTGAATGTATTATGATGCATTGCGATTGTTGATATGTATGCTATATGAGATATGTGGTTGTCTGTTGTGACTGGGAAACTCGGTTTATAAACCAAAGGGTTATTAGGATGTTGAAAGGGGATCGACTTATTAGTCGAGGGCATAATGGACTCGAAAGACTTGTCTTATTAGTCGAGGGTCCTAAGGCTTCGACTTACAAGTCGGAGGCATGTGAGGCTTGACTTATAAGTCAAGGACTTAAAGGACTTAGTTTATAAGCTGAGATTGGCATTATGCACGTGGAGTGCAGGCCACTATGGCTAGGCCATCCTGGGAGTGCAACATGCACTTGACTGGCTCGGATGCCGACACATTGAAAGGAAGTGCGACATGCTCTTGTGTGACCCCATAGTTGCCAACTTGTATAATGAATATGCCAGCTTCAGTTATTACTGTTTGATAGTTATATTACTCTGTGAACTGTTTAATATGTTTTCTTGCTGAGTCTTTTGGCTCACAGGTGCTTTGTGGTGCAGGTAAAGGTAAAGAGAAGCTCAACCAGCCATGAGTCAGAGGGAAATAGTAGTGACATGTACATATGCAGTCTGCTCAACCACCACGATCGAGATGCTCAAGGGAACTAGGGTTAAACTCAACTTTTGCCGCTTAGGTCGGCTTATTTTGTAAATTGAGTGTTGTATTCAGCTTTTAAACTGATGTTTTTAGGATCCCGTGTAAAGAACATGCTTTTAACTTAATGAAAATGCTTATGAGTTAACCAAAAGTTTTAATACCTAAACCTTTAGTGGCTTAATCACACGTTTAGTCCAAATGACTTGTTTAGCAAGTCCAGCACTGGTTTTAAACACACTTGGTGACGGACCATAATTAGCAGGGTGTTACAATTAGCCTCTTCCACAAGGATGTCATTCAAGAAAGCACTATTGACATCCATTTGATACAACTTGAACTTCATGTAGCACGCCACAGCCAACAAAAGTCTTATGGATTCCAATCTAGCCACCAAAGCAAAGGTTTCCTCAAAATCCACTCCCTCATTCTGTTTATACCCCTGAGCAACTAATCTTGCTTGTTGCGCACCACATTTTCCACTTCATCAGTCTTATTTCTGAATATCCACTTAGTACCAATGATGTTGGCTGTAATGCCCTAAACTCTAGGGACCGTTATGGTGTGCCTATTAAACAGTGCTAAACTCGCTAATCGAGTCATTTGGCCACAATCGTGTAACTAAGTATGATTAGCGGTTTAGGGTTAAATTTTTTGGTTAAGAAATAACGTTTCACTAAAATGTTTACTGTATACACTGGGATCCCAAAAATAGAATTTAAAGGTTATTTACAGCAAAATATTTACAACCAACTGATCTAAGCGGCAAAATAGGGTTTAACCCTAGTTCCTCTTTCAACCCTCGGCCGTGGCGGTCGAGCAGCCTCATATGTACACATCGTCACCTAAGCTCTTCAACTTAGGAATGGTCCAGCTTTTTTTGCCATTACCTGCACCACATAGCACCCGTGAGCCGAAGCCCAGCAAGAAAACTCAATATGCTCATGAACAGTAATAACATATCATCAAATCATAATGTGCATGCCTAGCAATAATAGCCTTAATCATGCATGCAAACAAGTTTAGATAATGATGGGGGATTCATGATGAGGAATCCTGCCCTCCTGAATGGATGACTATCAAGTCAATCCTAATCAGATGAGTGATTTAACACTTTGTGGTTCCATTAATCATAACGAGTGATTGATGAGCATGTCACTACGGGGCTCACCACCCACAGCCATGTGACTTATGATCATTATAATCATACAGATCTTATAGCCTTGAATAGATGAGTGATTATCACTTTGAGGTTTTGTTTAACCATAACGAGTGACTGACGAGCAAGTCACTACGGGGCTCAGCACCCACAGCCATGTGACAGCACAATGAGTGACTGATGGGTAGTCACTACAGGCTTAGCACCCATAGCCATGTGATGAAAAAGTCACCTGAGCCTTCTGTCCCTGACTCTAATCAAATGAGTGACTGTAATGCCCCAAATTTCCTAATAAGGGGTTGGACCTTGATTAGGAGGCCGGGAGGGCCATAATTGATTTATTATGTTATTTAGTGATCATATGCATGTTTATGTGAATTATATTATTATATATGATGATGAATGCATGCAAATGGGTGTATTTTAATTATAAAGGCATTTTGGTAATTTGGCCCGTTGAGGGCGTAATTGTGTATTTTCGTGCATGTGGGTGAGTTATGAATGGTACCACATTATATGTGGATTTGTTCGAGCCTTTTGGCATGAGACGATCATGGAATGCAAGTGTTTGGTCTGGTCATAATGGGTTTAAGTTCGGGGCTCGGGGTGAGTCTTAGGGTGATTTTAATGAGTAGAGCATTACCGAGAACTAAAGGGTAATGGGATATAATTTATTGGTGTTTGAGAATATTGAGAATAATGGGAATTGGAGGGTGTTAATTATGATAAACGAAATAGGTGCGAAAGGACGGTTTTGCCCTTGGTGGCTGTTAAGGTTTTATTTTAGACCTAAGGGCATTTAGGTCTTTTCACCCTTAGAGATTGATATAAGTCATTAAGGCTGTAGAAAGAAGAGGAAAACCGAGTCCTATTTTTCCTTCTCTCCCGATGGTTTTTCTCCTCCATTTCTCTTTGGATTTTCAAGCTTTGTTTGAGGAATCAAGCCAAGGAACCAAGCTGGGATAAGCTAGGGTTATGCTCCATCGGTGAAGAGGGTGTGTTGCTGACATTGAGGTGAGTTTTTAGCCATTAGAACTCTTGCTTTTGCTCTGTTTTCCAAGTTAAGTTCCAGCTGGTTTTTGGGTTGGAAAGTGGGGAATTGATTGGAGTTTTGGCTAGGGCTCTTGGGGTTGTGATGCTTGGGACATGTGAGGATGATATTTGGGACTTAATTTGATGTTTGGAAGCTTTTGGTTTGGGTTAGAAATGGTGGAATCGAAGGAAGAACTTTCTGGGCAGATGCTGGTTGAAGGTAGCGCTACAGAGCCCAGTATAGGGCGCTACAGCGCTACCTGCAGATGAGGCTAGGGCGGTTTGGCTCTGTGAAGAGCGCTAGGGCGCTAGGAGGGCAGTGCTGTAGCGCTACCCTGTTTCTTCAGAACCCTGTTTTGAGTGTTTTTAAGGGTTTTTGGCTCGGGGTTTCAATCCTTAAGGCCCGGGATCGAATCTACTCACCGTGTGGGCATGTTTCGAGGTCCCGAGAGTGGGGTTTAGATCAAGACCCTATCTTGGTTGATTTTCATTAATCGGAGATTGTATTTGGTTATGACTAGGTGATCGCTAAAGGATTAAGGATCAATCATTCTCAAGGGTCGCTCTTGTTCTAATTCTCGCTCGAACTGGAGGTAAGAAAACTGCACCCTGTGTATATGTGACATGCATGGTTATTCTTGATGCATGTTGGATGCTTAAATGTAATGCACGAGAAACATGTGATTAGGACATGCTTTGTATACGGAGTATGATATTGTTCAGAGCTTAAGCCTCTATGTTTTTGCATGATCCTAATTGTGCTAGTATTTGTTAAGTAAGCATGCGAAATGCCCTGTATTCGGATATTGGATATGTGATATATGTTTGGTGGCATTACTTACTTGTTTATGGCACTGACTAGTCAGGGACGCTGACCTAAGAGTCAGAAACGGCTTAAGCGTCCTGAACGCAGGGCCGAATGAAGATTAGATCTAATCGATATCAGCATTGAATGACTCATATGGGGTATTGATGCTGGACCGACCCTAAGGTCGATGAAACTTATAAGCGCTTGACTAGTCTAAGACTAGTTACTCAGAGCCAGGGCCTAAGGTCTAGGTGGCTGCTTGTCACATGGCTAGGGAACGATGTTCCAGGGTTATGACTCTATGGTCATGAGGAAGGTTATGTTGGTGACTAGTCATCATGCACCTATCCTATCTAAGCTAGTGAAAGGATCACTTATCTACTTGACAGGTTTATGCTAGTGGCTATTTCACCAGATATCTATCCTGATTAAGCTAGTGAAAGGATCACTTATCTATAAGCTCCGGTGACCCTATCGTCACATGGCTATTGGGAATGGAACCCACCCTAGTGACTGTACCACTGTCACTCTTCTATTTGGGCCTAAAAGCCCTGGATGACTACTATGGTCACTAGTTGATGTGTTATACTCAACATTACGTGGATTTGTTTGCCTGCTGGAATAGGCCATCTGCTAGGCGTGTGCCTTATGATTTGATGACATGTTATTACTGTTTATGAGCATATTAACAGTAAAGGCAAAATAAAGCTGGACCATCCTTGAGTTGGAGAGCTTAGGTGACGAAGTGTACATATGCGGCTGCTCGACCGCCACGGCCGAGGGTTGAAAGAGGAACTAGGGTTAAACCCTGTTTTGCCTCTTAGATCGGCCTGTTGTAAATATTTTCCTGTCATAGACTCTTAAATTATATTTTGGGATCCCAATGTATACAGTAAACGTTCTAATGAAACGTTGCAACTTAACCAAAAATTTTAATCCCTAAACCTCTAATCATACTTAGTTACACGATTTTGGCCAAATGACTCAGTTAGCGAGTTTAGTACTGGTTACACGGCTCACTGTAACGGTCCCTGGAGTTTGGGGCGTTACAGTGACTGATGGGTAAGTCACTACAGGCCCAACACCCATAGCCATGTGACAAAGCAGTCACTTGGGCTCTCTGGCCTTGGCTCTAAGTGACTAGCCATAGGCTAGACAAGCGCTTTTAGTTTTCATTGAACTTGAGGTCGGTCCGGCATTAATGTTCATTTGAGTCATTCAATGCAGATGTCGATTAGATCTAATCTTTGTTGGCTTGCGTTAAACACGCTAAGTCCGTTCTTGACTTATTAGTCAATACCAGGTGACCAATGCTCAGTACTACAGCCGAACTTGACTAATGAGTCACAAATTCACAATTAATACTGACACCATGGCCAATTCTGACTATTTAGTCAGTGCCACGCACAAGTAAGCAATGCTACCAGGCATATATCATATGTCAAATATCCAAATGTAGGTGTTGACGCCGTTTTTCGTCAACAGTGAAAGAAGAGCACATAAACAATAGTTGATAATGGCCAATTGAAATAAAACAATGTAAACACACGATTTTTACGTGGTTCAGCAGTTAAATCTGCCTAGTCCACGAGTCTTTGTTATTAAACCCAAGATTATCTCTAGGAATTCTTCAAGAATGAATTCCCCAGAGTTTTCTCTCAAGGATCAGAATTTCGGTCATTTACAATGGTGCATGGCCTCTCTATTTATAGAGAAGGCTGCAAAATACTATCCCACATATTTTGGGTAGTTACTCTTTTTGTATAAATAAAATAAATGGCTTTAAATGCCTATAATCAGATATAAAAGGAAACGTCCCCTGAAGACCAGGAGACGTATAACTGACCAAATAACATCCCACGATTCTAGGGGATTTATAATAATAAATGAGGATTACATCTCATATTTATAACACTTGTAGATATTCAAGGTGGTTATCGCGTATCTCTAAGGCTTTAGCTTCCCAGGTTTCCCGTCATCTATCGAGCTAGAAACATCTCCCGAGGCCACATGGCTTTCGAAATCGTACGTGCGTCGAGCTCGGGACCCCTGATCCGAAGTCGTCCCTGAAGATGAGTGTATTCCCAGAGCTATCTTTCGAGATCATAAATACTTCGAGGTCACCATACTCGAGGTCGTCTATATCCTGCAAGCTCGACATACAATCCTGGAGCATGTTTCCAACCTTATGAGTCCACTTATGTGCGAATCCAACTTTCGAGGTCATAATTAATATAGCTCGAAATCTGGGTGTAATATCTTGCCCCCTCAAAATTATTTGTTCGAATCCTAAGAGAAGGAAACTTTTGAACTACTTTCTTTGAGAACTGTACTGTCATACGCTCTTGAAAATGGACACGCGTCAATTGGGTATTGCTCATTTTTGGTACTTGAGTACCTTGGAAACACGCCCACGATCGTCCGTCTGACACCTTTTCGGCGCCATCTTGTCATTGATCCCTGACCGTTGGATTTTGCAAGGATTTTGTTCAACGTTCCAGATTAATTCCTTTTTCCCACCTATATATACAAGACCCCACTCTTCATCTTCTTTTTCACTTTTGTTCACCATAAGCAAGAAAATAAGAAAAAAGAAGAAAACCAGAGACCTTCCTAAAAAGCTTCTGTCCTGCGCATGTTTTCTCGGCCAAAGAAACAAAGAAATCCTGGTCTGTTCGGGTCAGTGAGTTCTTATTTGCTACCTCTTCTTCAATCGACAATCTCTCTGCCGTCGCCATTATTGTGTAAGTAAGCAATCTTTGTTTCCCATTTTGTCAGTTTTTATTCAAACTGTTCTTGCTGTGTATGTGTATATACTAGTTTACATCCTTAGCATAATACGATAGGAGGCTTTGATCCGATAGACTCTTATGCTTTTTAGACTTCCGTACTGGATTTATATCGCTGGCTTATACCCAGTTTTAATATTTGAGTGAGGTTCCAATTTTCTGGGTTTTGAAAAAATTTTAGGCGACGTTTCTTGTACACTAAGTTTTCGGGTAAAAAACATAGGCCTTGATAAATGCACGAAACCCTAGGTTGCCTTTCCTGGTTAACCGCCACTTTCTTTTCCCTTGACTTTCGGGATTTTCAAAAAACTATCCACGCTCCTTTCTTTTTTCGTGGAACGCACGTCCTGACTCTTCAATAAGGGTCTTGATATTTAGCTTGTTTCGCTCCTAAACCCCGAGCTAGTAAGTTCGAGCTCGGAACTCTTGCATGCCTGGCCCTCACCATTTTTTCTTTCTTGCTAGATGTCACAGAATCTGGAAAGACGGTGGGGGTCATTGCTGGCACTCCCTTACGAGCCAAAATCTCCGAGCCCAGAATCGCTATTGGCAAGTAATCAACGTCGGATAAGAGAATACGAGCTTGCGCGCGAGCAAGAGGACATTCGAGCTCACTACTGCCGCCAGATTGACGAGGTCATAGAGGGGAAGAGGAGAGTTCTTCGAGAGGCCCTCTATCCGGAATCCGATTCAGGACCTAGACCGATTCCTCTCGATCCTTCGTTAAAGGTTACTGTCGCGTACCATCCGGGAGAGCTCAAATTCTCACTAATGGGGGAACCTTCCTCCTCGCAGCCGGGGAGAGAAATGTTTGAGGCCGAGCACTACTGGAGCTCGGTTACCACAACTAGCCAGATAAGTGACATCCTGGCTTTCCACGGCCTTAGCCTGTCAGGCTCCTTGAAGTGTCGACCTCCGGCCAACCATGAGCGAAGCTGCTTCGCCCCTGGGGGTCGCGACGCCAGTGTGAAATACGCGGCCTGGAGCCAGGAACATATGAGGGCAGGAGCTCTGTTGCCCTTGAAGTCTTTTTTCAAGGACTTCACGGACTTCGTTGGGTTGGCTCCGTTCCAACTCAACACCAACTCTTACAGGGTACTGTCTGCCCTGAGGTCCTTATACCACAAGATGGGGTGGGAAGGACCTTCGCCTCAAGAGAACTTGTATCTCTTTTGTCTGAAAAGTAACTCCTCCCGAGCTCGGGGAGGGGATGGCTTTTATTACCTTTCGAGCTATCCCAAGGAAAGGAAGGTCTTTGAAGATCTTCCCAATCATCCGCCCGATTTCAAAAGGGCTTTCTTCTGGACAGATGGTCTGTCCCCGTCTCGACACTATTCGTTCAGGCGGATTCGTAAGTATTCTTGTTATCTTTATTTCTGTGCTCACGACTTTAGCTCTTAGACCCGTACTTAGTAGAAATATGTTGTCTTTCAGCCAATTTTCAGCGTCCCACTCCCGATGATACAATTAAGGAGCATAGAGAGACCCTGCTCCAACTCCCACGTGGCAGGAGGTCCCTCTTATACCGTCTACACGAGGATAAGCTCCGAAAGTGCAGACTTTTGGGGGAGGGCCAGTCCACCTTTGACTGGTCCAATATAAAATATGAAAACTGGGAGCAGGTGCCACTGCCCACAGGTGCCCTTCCTTCGAGGAGAGAAACGAGGCCGCCACTTCCAGTTCGCCCAAAGAGCCCGCTGTCTGGGAATGAGGCTAATGATGAAGCCTCGAGCTCAGATTCGGATGAAGGTAAAGTCCTTCCTACCTCGAGAATGTGGTCCCCGACCTTACTAAAACACAGGCCCAATAGGTTAGTCTCGTGCCCACAGGATAGATACCACTTCTACATATGGAGTTGGGTAGATGACTGTGTTCATAGGATTGATAGTGGGCTCGGGAAATACGACACCATGTACACCACGGACGAGATGTGGAACGGGATAGGCGTTCAGTATGGGACCAACGATTATAGGGACCTCTCGAGGTTATCACCCACATATAGGGAAGGCACTCCCCCCGCCTCCTCTGAAGATGGGGGAATTTCATGGTCCCCAAGTTCGAGCTCGGGGGAGAGTTCCAGCTAGGTTTTTTCTTTACCTGGTTTCCCTCTCTTTCCAACATATTATCATTGTCTAACTTATTGGAACTGCGCAGGTGCCATGAATCCCGACCTCGACGCTGTGCTCTTTAGCGATGGGGGGGCTGGCGCCCAGAAGAGCAAACGTCCGAGAATACCACGGAGGTCCGATCGACCATCCAAGGAACCCAGACGCCACGAGACGACCCCCCTGGCCCAGACTACTACGAGAACAGCCAAGGAACCGACTGTCCAGGTTGATGCGTCTGGCTCGACCGCGCCCATCTCGCTACCTCCGACCGAAACTCAAATAACAGTTGTTCGGCCCCCGAAGAAACCTTCTATCTCCAAGGTTCAGCTGCCGACTGCCCGAACTCACATTGAGGAGTTCGTGCTCGATGGCGCCGCTGGGACAGAAGGGGCTGTGCTCAACTCGGATGTCCTTTCTCGAGTGGGTCAGAGCTTTTCTGGCTTTGGCGCCGACCACTGGGACCTCGTGCGCAAGGCGGACTGCAATACTCTTTATGATAAGAGTATCGAACTCACCGCCGCGGTAGCCTTCGCAACTCTATTTTAAATATTTGTGCCTCAGTTCGCAATTCTGATTCGTTCTTTGTGTTTCAGGCCCTTGTCGTTTCAGCACAGCTCAACTATAAGCTGACCAATGAGGTGCAAACGAGCATGTCTCTGGCCCAGAAGTCGAAGGATCTCGAGCTTAAGATGGCTGACGAGCTCAAAGACTCAAAGTCTGAACTTGAAAAAATGAAGGCCCGTCTCGAGGAGCTGGAGAAGTCGAATGCCGAGCTTGAGCAGGCGAAGACTTGTCTCGAGAAGGCCAATGCCAAGCTCGAAGAGGAGAAATCTGCCACCTTCGACTTCATGGAGAGCGAGAAGGCCCGCCTCCTGGATGAGTATAAGGATCAGAAGGAGAAAGCGGTCGACCAAGCCATGTACAAACTTTGGGCTGATAATGCCGACCTCGATACCAGCTTCCTGGGCCCTCTCGAGGTCACATATGTTGAGCGGTGGAATGCCCGTCTTGAGGTAAGTGAAGCTGCTCGAGAGGCGGCTCAGAAGGATAGTCATGCTATTCGTCTTGGGGGGTCCGGTGCTACTGATGCTGAGAAGGCCAAGGAGAATCCTCTTCCTTAAATCTGATCTCGGGGAAATCATTTATTGGGGCTGCGTCCCCCTATTTTTGTAACTATCTTAATTTATGCCCACGGGGCTGATACAATTTCTTTAAATATTACTTATATGTGCTTTACATTTCTTGGCTCAAAATATTTTGCACATTTTTTATGGATGAATCATTTATGTTTATTTATTCATACAAACATATCGTGGATTTAGGTTCGAAGCTCAATGCATTCATGCATAGTTTGTTCAAATTATCCGCTTCCGACCTCGTTATTTTTCAAAGTCGGGTATTACTTTAACCATGAACCCAAAAGTACTTATATGGTATGTAATGTAAATGATTTGGTTATATCTTTTTTTTTTTTTAGTCACTTTTACTCATCCTCAGTTTTTGTTCCGAGGTTAAGAGTTCGAAACTATTTTTCTTTAAGATATTCCAGCCTCGATCTCGACTTGTTTCGCAATAGGTTTAGGTTCATACTTATCATCGATTAATTTTTTGGCTGGTTTGTTCCAAACCTGTTAAGTTTTCACATCTGGTTAACTCCAAACGTTTTAGGTTTTTGGTAGTTCGGTTATGTCCGAACTATCTAAGCTCGCATACTTGGTTATCTCCAAATACTTTATGTTTTTGATAATTCGGTTATGTCCGAACTATCTCAGCTCGTGTATTTGGTTATATCCAAATACTTTATATATTTTTGATAATTCGGTTATGTCCAAACTATCTAGGCTCGCGTACTTGGTTATCTCCAAATACTTTATATTTTTGATAATTCGGTTATGTCCAAACTATCTCAGCTCGTGTATTTGGTTATATCCAAATACTTTATATATATATTTTTGCATATGTTATTTTATTTTTTAAGCTGATGGTATATGTACCAATGATGCCCCCTTAATATCCTATGAGTGTGACCATAGGTTATTAAATTAAGAGAGATTGCACAAATGAAAAGAAATAACATATTTGAACGAAATGGAACTTTTATTTGATGACATTCAAAAACAAACAAGTTAATACAAATAGAAACTCATGGTTATAGGCAACACTTTTCTTATACTATTGATAGTAAGGTCTAAGGTGTTCGCCATTCCATGCTCGCGGTACTAGGCTCTCATCCAATCTCGCAAGTTTGTACACACCAGGTCGGATGACTGACTCTATCTGGTATGGTCCTTCCCAGTTCGGCCCGAGCACTCTAGCTGCCGGATCTCGAGTAGCCAAGAATACGCGTCTTAACACCAGATCTCCCATTTCGAAATTTCGATCTCGAACCCTCTTGTTGAAAGATCTGGTAGTTTGTTGCTGGTAGGCAGCATTTCTCAGCTGGGCCTCTTCTCTTTTTTCTTCGATCAAGTCTAAGGTTTCCTCGAGTTGAGTATGGTTTGAACTTTGGTCGTAAGTCTGAGTTCGGATCGTTGGGATTTCGACTTCTATGGGCAACATTGCCTCGCAGCCGTATGCTAGAGAGAACGAGGTATGTCTTGTCGAGGTTCGAGCCGTTGTCCTGTATCCCCAAAGGACTTGGGGCAATTCGTCGGGCCACCGTCCCTTCGCTTCTTCCAACTTTTTCTTTAGTGAACTCTTGAGGGTTTTGTTCACAGCTTCGACCTGGCCATTCGCTTGAGGGTGGGCCACTGATTAAAAACTCTATATTATACCGTTCTTCTCACAAAAATTGGTGAATAGGTCGCAATCGAACTGAGTCCCGTTGTCGGATACGATCTTCCTCGGTACTCCATATCGGCACACGATGCTCTTTACAACGAAATCAAGGATTTTCTTTGAAGTTATAGTTGCCAATGGTTCAGCCTCCGTCCATTTTGTGAAGTAATCCACAGCGACTACAGCATATTTTACTCCGCCTTTGCCAGTCGGGAGAGAGCCTATGAGGTCGATGCCCCATACTGCAAAAGGCCATGGGGATGTCAACATGGTCAGCTCGGATGGTGGAGCTCGGGGTATCGTGGTGAATCTCTGACATTTGTCGCATTTCTTCACATACTCGAAAGAATCCGCTTTAATGGTTGGCCAGAAATATCCCTGGCGTATGATCTTCTTGGACAGGCTGTGCCCCCCAGTGTGATCTCCGCAGAACCCTTCATGAATTTCTTCGATGATTTTCTTAGCCTCGGGAGGGGTTACGCACCTGAGTAACGGCATGGAATATCCCCTTCGGTATAACCTTCCATCCAAAATTGTGTAACGGGGAAGTTGGTACATCAACTTTCGAGCTTGGTTCCGATCCTTTGGAAGAACTCCGTTTTCGAGATAATCAACTATCGGGGTCATCCAAGTCGGCTCTGTTTCGATCATATACACATCATCCTCTTCTGGCTCGTTTATGCTAGGTGCTGATAGGTGTTCTATGGGTACAACATTCAGCTCTTCATTTTCGGTGGATGTGGCGAGTCGAGCTAAGGCATCTGCATTTGAGTTCCGTTCTCGGGGGACTTGTTCGATTTCATAAAACTCAAAATACTCTAATGCAGATTTTGCCTTCTCCAGGTAAGCTGCCATTCTTGTGCCTCGAGCCTGGTATTCTCCCAAGATTTGATTAACCACGAGTTGGGAGTCACTGTAGCAATGTATAGCTTTAGCCTTGAGCTCCTTTGCTAATCGTAGTCCCGCGAGTAGAGCCTCGTACTCGGCCTCATTATTCGATGCTTTAAAGCCAAATCTTAAAGCGGAGTGAAATTTACTCCCTGCAGGGGTGATCAGAATAACCCCTGCCCCTGCTCCATTTTCATTTGACGAGCCGTCGACGTAAAGTTTCCATAGCTCATGGGCCGTGGTTATTACCTCGTCGTCGGCTATTCCAGTGCATTCCACTATAAAGTCTTCCAGTGCCTGTGCCTTAATGGTCGTCCTCGGGTAGTAGGTGATCTCAAACTGTCCGAGCTCAACAGCCCATTTAAGGAGTCGACCTGAAGCCTCTGGTTTGGATAGGGCTTGCCTAAGTAGCTGATCAGTCAGTACATGAATGGGATGTGCCTGAAAGTAAGGGCGGAGTTTACGGGATGAATGAACTAAACTGAGCGCGAGTTTCTCCATCAGTGGATACCTTGACTCTGCCCCCAGTAATCTTTTACTGATGTAGTAAACGGCTCTCTGCACTCTCTCTTCTTCTCGAATGAGCAATGCGCTTATCGCGTGTTCGGTGGTTGAGAGGTATAGGTACAATACTTCTCCCGTTTCAGGTTTTGATAGGATGGGCGATTCCGCTAGGTGCTTTTTGAGCTCCTGAAAGGCCAGCTCGCATTCCTCTGTCCATTCAAATTTCTTACCTCCTCTCAGTAAGTTGAAAAATGGAAGACCACGATCCGTAGATTTCGAGATGAATCTGCTTAGGGCCGCCATCCTGCCAGTCAGACTTTGGACATCCTTGTGCCTTCGAGGCGAGGGCATGTCAATCAGGGCCTTGATCTTGTCGGGATTAGCCTCGATTCCACGGGAGTTCACAATAAAGCCCAGAAATTTTCCTGAAGATACCCCAAAAGTGCACTTCTGAGGATTTAGCTTCATGTTATACTTTCTGAGCACGCCGAAGCACTCTTCGAGGTCATCAACATGGTTCTTGTTGAGTTGAGACTTTACAAGCATGTCATCAACATAAACCTCCATGTTGTTCCCAATTTGTTCCGAAAATATCATGTTTACGAGCCGCTGGTATGTGGCTCCAGCATTCTTGAGCCCGAATGGCATGACATTATAACAATATAGCCCTTTATCCATGATGAAGCTCGTATGTTCTTGGTCTGGGGTGTGCATGGGAATCTGGTTATATCCAGAATAGGCATCCATGAACAACATCAGGCCATGCCCCGCTGTGGCATCCACGAGCTGCTCAATCCTTGGTAACGAAAAACAGTCTTTCGGGCAAGCTTTGTTGAGATCTAAGTAGTCAATACAGGTTCTCCACGTCCCATTGGGCTTTGGGACCAACACTGGATTGGCTACCCAGTCAGGGTAAAAGGCGTCCCTAATGAAATGGTTTGCCTTTAACCTATCAACCTCCTCCTTCAATGCTTTCTTTCTGTTTTCGTCCAGCTGCCTTTGCTTTTGTTGCCTTGGGGGAAAGCTTTTGTCTATGTTTAGAGCATGGCTTGCTACATTCGAGCTTATCCCCACCATGTCGGAATGCGACCAAGCGAAGACATCCTGGTTTTTCTTCAGAAAGCAAATTAATTGCTATTTTGTCTCATCTGGGAGGTGTTTCCCGACCTTCACCTTTCTCAAGGGTTCAGCTTCCTCGAGCTGAATTTCTTCGAGCTCCTCTAGAGGTTCGAGGTCAACTTTCTCCTCAATCCTCGGATCAATCTCCTCATCGATTTCTAAGACCGTTCCATCTTTATTTTGTATGATAACGAGTGCCTGAGCGCTCGTTTGCTTCTTTCCCCTCAAAGAGATGCTATAGCACTCCCTCCCTGCCAGTTGGTCCCCTTTTAATGTCCCGACTCCGCTAGGGGTCGGGAACTTAAGGGCCAGATGCCTTACTGATGAAACTGCCCCCAGCCCGACCAGGGCGGGTCTCCTGAGCAGCACATTGTAGGCAGATGGCAAGTCTACCACCACGAACTCCATTATCTTGGTCACCGAGACTGGATAGTCTCCCAAGGTCACGGGGAGCTCAATGGATCCCATGCAGGCAGTTCCTTCTCCTGAAAAGTCGTACAAAGTAGTTGCACATGCCTTCAGGTCGCGAAGGGAGAGTCCCATTTTCTCGAGGGTTGCTTTGTAAAGAATGTTGACTGAGCTCCCATTATCTATGAGAACTCGGTGGACTCTTTTGTTGGCAAGCTGAAGAGTAATAACCAGCGGGTCATGATGTGGGAACTGAACATGGGAGGCGTCCTCCTCAGTGAAGGTTATGGGTTGTGATTCAATCCTCTAGCTTTTAGATGCCCCAGGTTTGGGTTCATAAGGAGACCTGTC
Source organism: Humulus lupulus (assembly GCF_963169125.1). Lineage (NCBI taxonomy): Eukaryota > Viridiplantae > Streptophyta > Magnoliopsida > Rosales > Cannabaceae > Humulus > Humulus lupulus. Next base: position 19,773,830 of record NC_084793.1, read on the forward strand.
CCCTGTCTTAAGCTCGTTAACATATCTCTTTTGGGCATTCCTGCCCCCTCCTGCGAGATGAGGCCCTCCCGAGATGATTATTACGTCCTCTCCATCTATCGGGGGGGCCTGTCCTCTTCCCGAGATCGGGAGTTATTATTTTGTGTCGTCGGAGGCGCGGCTACTCTCTGGCTTGCGGCCGTCTGACCAGTATTCTGGTTTTTGACATACTGCCGGAAGTAACCTCTCGAGATCAACCCTTCGATCTCGTCCTTCAGTTGTCGACATTCATCAGTTGTGTGTCCGGTGTCTCTGTGGAACCGGCAATACTTACTGGAATCTCTCTTGGATTTTTTATTTCTCATTGGGTCTGGACGCCTGAAGGGGACCTGGTTTTCATTAGCCAGGTATATGTTTTCCCGAGACTCGTTGAGCTCGGTGTGCACTTTATACACGGAGAAATACCTCTCTCCTTTCTTTTTCTTTCCTCCTTCAGCTTCGAGATTACTGCCTTCGTTCTTCTTCCTCTTGGATGGGTTCTCCGAGGCAGGCTTTGGTGCCACTGGGTCTGCCGAGGTTGAGCCAGAGTTGATGTTTATCGTTGTAGTTTCGGACTGCGAGGTCGCTTTGAGCGTCGACCTCGCTTCCTCTACATTGACAAACCTCTGCGCTCGTATGTTAAACTCGGTTATTGACCTTACCGGTTTCCCTTGCATGTCGTCCCAAATGGCACTTCCCGGTAATACGCCAGCTCGGATTGTCATTAGGTGTCCACTGTCATCCACATCCCGAGCTCGGGCTACTTCCAGATTGAATCTTGTTAAGTAACTCTTCAATGTTTCACCCGGTTGCTGCCGGACGTTAGTTAAGGTGGATGCTTTTGGTCTGACCCCTACCATTGCTCTGAACTGCTTCTTAAAGTCTTTAGACAACTGCTCCCATGAGGTTATTGGGTGTCTCTTGTACTTTTCAAACCAACTTTTGGCGGGTCCTTCCAATGATGTTGGAAACAACATGCACTTGAGCTCATAACCCACGTTACTAGCTCTCATGATAGTGTTGAACGTGCTCAGGTGACTACATGGATCGGTCTTTCCTTCAAACGTTGGGACGTGAGGAATCCGAAACCCTTGAGGAAATTGAGTGTCAGAAATATGGGGAGCAAACGGTTCGAGCTCCTCATCAGAGTCCTCATATCGACTCAATCCTCGTTCATTCTTCAAAAGCCTAAAGGCTCTTTCGAGCTGATCGATTCTTTCTTGGACTGGGTCAGTAGGAGGTGCTGTCTGGAATTGACTGTCATTGATCGTGATTCCAGGCTCGCATCTCCGTGAGGGATCTCTACGCTTATTCAAGCGATCCCTCAGGTCCGGATTTGTTTGATCTCCATTCCCCTGACTCTGATTCAGATGATTGCGCAGGTCGGGACGATTCTTGCGACTTCCAGTATTCTTACGACCTCGGTCGTGTTTGCTGACGGACCTGGTCTCTCTGGATTCGTCACTGGTGAGACTCATTGCTCGGTTGTTTTGCGATGGATTCTTTCCACGTCGCCTCGTCTCCGCGGTGCGAGACCGAGACGTCTGACTTCTCTCAGATGGAGCGCCTCTCCGCTCCTGGAAGGTCTCCCTGTTTCCTTGTCCATCCCCTGCACGCCCTTGATCCTGATCTCGAACAAGTTGAGCGTTTCTGCGGGGTGGTGAAGGATATCTTATGGGTGACGGAGGGAACCGTATAGGCGACGGTGGCTGCCACCCTTGTCGCAGCCTAGAGGGTCCAGAATTTGCCCGAGATGGGTCAGTCGCATTCGGTGCGCTCCCAGGTACCTGAGTCCGAGCCTCTGCAGGGGTTCGGTTATTCTCAGTTCCCGCAGGCACTTCCACAGGCGGGTTAGGCGGGACCCGAGCTCAGGTACTCCTCTGGGGCCTAGGAGGAGCAGATGGCTCTGCTGGCGCCGAAGGTTAAGTCGGCCTCCTTGTGGCAGCATCCTTTCGTGGACGTCCCTTGGAGGAGGGACTTGGTTTTCGCGCGGAGGCGGGGGCTGAGCCACCTGCGCCTCTGCGGCTATCCTAGTCAACTCCTCATTCCGTTTGTTGGCCTCTGCCAACAACTGTTTCAACTGCCGGTTTTCCAGTTCTACAATAGGAACGTAACGCTCAGGATTGTAGTACATATCCTCATCCCTTGGTGGAGGCGGTGGTCCCCGGGAATCAGAAGACCCACTCCTCTCCTCAACATCCGGGTTCTCCATTGGTTGTTTTCCAGGACGTCTTGGGTGATTTTCTTCAGGGGTGTTCTGATTGTTTGTGGCCATGATTTTCTCAGGGATGAATGCTTAAGGCTCTCAATGAAAGCACCAAACTGTTGACGCCGTTTTTCGTCAACAGTGAAAGAAGAGCACATAAACAATAGTTGATAATGGCCAATTGAAATAAAACAATGTAAACACACGATTTTTACGTGGTTCAGCAGTTAAATCTGCCTAGTCCACGTGTCTTTGTTATTAAACCCAAGATTATCTCTAGGAATTCTTCAAGAATGAATTCCCCAGAGTTTTCTCTCAAGGATCAGAATTTCGGTCCTTTACAATGGTGCATGGCCTCTCTATTTATAGAGAAGGCTGCAAAATACTATCCCACATATTTTGGGTAGTTACTCTTTTTGTATAAATAAAATAAATGGCTTTAAATGCCTATAATCAGATATAAAATGAAACGTCCCCTGAAGACCAGGAGACGTATAACTGACCAAATAATATCCCACGATTCTAGGGGATTTATAATAATAAATGAGGATTACATCTCATATTTATAACATTTGTAGATATTCAAGGTGGTTATCGCGTATCTCTAAGGCTTTAGCTTCCCAGGTTTCCCGTCATCTATCGAGCTAGAAACATCTCTCGAGGCCACATGGCTTTCGAAATCGTACGTGCGTCGAGCTCGGGACCCCTGATCCGAAGTCGTCCCTGAAGATGAGTGTATTCCCGGAGCTATCTTTCGAGATCATAAATACTTCGAGGTCACCATACTCGAGGTTGTCTATATCCTGCAAGCTCGACATAAAATCCTGGAGCATGTTTCCAACCTTATGAGTCCACTTATGTGCGAATCCAACTTTCGAGGTCATAATTAATATAGCTCGAAATCTGGGTGTAACAGTAGGGCATTCAACATGCTTACTTAATAGTTGCTAGGATAATTATGATCATGCACAAACACAGAGACTCAAGCTCTGATCAATCTCATATTCAACATTTATGGTATGCCCTAATCACATGTTTCTCGTGCATCATATGCATCACATACTGGGTGCAGTTTTCTTACCTCTTGTTTGAGCGATAAATAATAATTGAACGACCCTTGAGAATGATCGATCATTTAATTCCTTAGCAGTCACCTAGTCATAACCAAATACAATCTCCAATTAATGAAATAAACAATAAAAGGGTCTTGACCTAAACCTCACTCCTGGGACCCCGAATTGTACCCAAACTGTGGTAGATTCGATCCCGAACCTTAGGAATTGAAACCCCGAGCCAAAAACCCTAAAAAACACTTAAAACAGGAATCTAAAGATCAGAACCCTCTTGGCTAGTGCTGTAGCTCCCCCTTGTGGGCGTTGTAGCGCTACAACCAGGCAGAAATGCCCTGGTTCTTTCCCCCTTCAACTCCACCATTTCCAACCTGAACCAAAAGCTTCCAAACCTCATTTTAAGTCCCAAATGAACCCAAAAACCATCTACATATGTCCTAGGCATCATAACCCAAGTAACCCTTGCCAAAAACTCCCATTGAAACTCAACTTTCAAACCAAAAACCCAACTGAAACTCAATGAGAAAACAGAGCAAGAACTAAGGTTTTAATGGCCAGAAACTCACCTCAATCTCAGCTTAGGACCCTCTTCAATGGTAGAGCATAACCCAAAACCCTCAAGGCTTGGTTCTCTAGCTTGATTCCACAAATTGAGCTCTAAAATTCAAAGAGAAAAGGGGGAGAAATGGTGCACGGGAGAGGAGGAACCTTTGCTCTGTTTTGGTTACTTCCACAGCCATCTAATGGCTAACATATATCCCTTCGGGTGAAAAGACTAAAATACCCTTAGGTCATTTCAAATCCTCTTAAGGCCACCAAGGGAAAAATCGTAATTTCCTACCTATCTCGTTATCATAAATAACACCCTCCAATCCCCGTTATTCTCAATATTCTCAAATGTTAATAAATCATATCCCATTATCCTTTAATTCCCAACAATGCTCTAATCACCAAATTACCCGGAGCCCCGAAACTAATCCCATTATGAACAGACTGATAACTTGCATTCCATGATCGTTTCATACCGAATGGCTCGAAAAAATCCACATATAATGTGGTATTATTCATAATTCACCCACATGCATGAAAATACACAATTACGCCCTCAACGGGCCAAATTACCAAAATGCCCTTATAATTAAAAATGGACCCATATGCATGCATTTATCATCATATTATAATATAATTCACAAAAACATGCATACAATTATTTAATGGCATAATAAATCAATTATGGCCCTCCCGGCCTCCTAATCAAGGTCCTAAACCTTATTAGGGATTTTGGGGCATTACATTGGCACCCAAAGGACGAGGAATAAGAGACCACACTTCATTTCTCTCAAATTGTTGAAGCTCATCTTGCATGGCAGATATCCAATGCTCATCTTTAAGGGCATCCTTGACTGATTTTAGCTACACTGAAGAAAGATAACAAACATTAGCAATCTCATTAGCTAGTTTCTTTCGAGTGACTATTACCTCATTTGGATTTCCAACAATGGAAGATAAATGATGAACTTTGGGAATCCATGTGGGTGGTCCCTTTTTCTTATGAATTTCTATATCTGAAGGAACAACATTCTCTGGAATGGAAGACACATCGGAAGCTTCAGAGGTTTCAGTGGTAGCATCAATTTTGGACTTGCTTGGTTCATCTGTAGTTTGTGATGCAACATGCAGAATAGATGTGTCGACAAGAGTGTGTATTTCTTCTTCTTCTGAGTAACTAACAAAGTCTTCCAAGTCACTAAACACCACATTGATGGATTACATAACTGCCTTTGTCCTCATGTTGTAGACTCTGTAAGCACAACTATTGGTAGAGTACCCCAAAAACACTATTCATCACTCTTGGCGTCAAACTTGCCAAGCTTTTCTCTATCATTGAGAATGTAGCACTTGCAACCAAACACATGAAGATAAGCCAAATTTGGCGTTCTTCCTTTCCACAACTCATAAGAGGTTTATTTAGTGCCAGGATGAAGATGAAGATGTACCATATTGCTAATGTAGCAAGCTATGTTGAGCGCTTCAGCCCAAAGTCTCTTGGATAATTTCTTTGCATTCAACATAACACAAGCCATCACTTGAAGAGTTCGATTTTTTCTTTCCACAACTCCATTTTGCTGAGGAATTTTGGGCACTGAGAACTCATGAACTATCCCTTCTAGATTGCAAAATCAGTGAAGATGTTGTTTTCAAATTCCTTGCCATGGTCACTTCGAAGACGAATCACTTTCTTGACCTTTTCACCATTTTCAGCTTGCAAAGAGAGACACAATCCTTTGAAATTCTCAAAAGAATCAGATTTTTCTCTAAGAAATCTAACCCAATAAAATCGAGAATAATCATCCACGCACACCATAACATATCTTTTCCACTGAGACTTTCTGTTTGCATGGGACCCATCAAATCAACATGAAGCAACTCCAAAACTTGAGAAGTAACCAGAAACTTTAAAGAAGGATGGCTACTCTTGACTTGTTTACCGAGTTGACAAAGACCACACACTTTGTCTTTCAAAGAGGGTAAAATTGGAACACCCCTAACTGCTTTCAATTTTACAAGTTTGTTGAGATCTCTATAGTTTAGATGACCCAACTTGTAGTGCCATAATTCTGTATCATTCTTCTTTGCTGCATTGCACACGAAGCTAGCACTCAACAGATATCAGTTGTCACTCGATCTCATTCCTGTTAAGACATGGGAACCAGATGTTGAAACAACAGTACAGTCAGTCTTGGAGAATAGAACCGTGCACCCTTCATCAAAGATTTGACTAACACTTATCAAGTTAGTCTTGAAACCTTCAACATAGAGAGCATTTTCCAGAGGAGGTAGACCCTGTAGACACAACTTTCCTCTTCCCATAATTCTTCCTTTACTTTCATCTCCAAAAGTGACATATCCCTCAACATGAGACAAAAGATTGGCAAGGAGATGTGTTTAACGCCCAAAACGTGCATCCACTAAGCGATGGTTGTAGTATAGATCGGACGGTCGATTCCACAAGGAGGCAATGAATTAAAGTTAATCAATAAATAAAGTTTAGAGATAAATAATATAAGGAAAACTAGAACAAGTGATATTTTTGTTGTTTTTGAGATTTAAAGATTAAAAATAGAGATAGACTAAAGTGTGATGTAACAATAGGTAACAAGTAGGAAGGATCAAGAGTCACCAATATGCATACTTATTTATTTGGATCTTTGATTCACAAAAATTACACAAATGGATAGTTCACATCCCAACTATTCATTTGGAAGATTTAACATTGAAGCACAAATATATTTTACAAAAATATATTCAAGTGAATAATATTCTTTACCATGGAAGAATGAGATAAATCTTATGAGAAATCTAAAAATGACATTATATCATTGACAATAATGCAATAAAAGATTGGACATAAAACCTAACACAAATATTACTTTTACTATTTATAAAATACATAGAAAAAGCATGACTAATTCTATATAGATTTAGCAAAAGTAAATATATATAAATGAGATGGAGAAAATGATAAAGATATTATCTATATTATTTTCACTAATTTAATAATAAATAGAAAGTGCTTGACAAAATCTATATACTATTAGTAAACATAAATAAAGATAACAAAGCGAAGAAATAGAGATGAAAGAAAATAGATCACTCAAATATATAAACTTTAAACACATGGTGAATAAAAAATACCAAACAAAACAAAATCATAGTGCATATATGATCATCCTAACCTTCTAACCTATTATGCGAGACATTCTCATGAAATTCTAGGGGGAAAATATGAGAAATGAGACTAAAATTTGGTAGAGTTTTGCTACATAAAATTTACATGGTAAATGTGAAAGAAGAGTCCCTATTTATAGAGGGAGAAACTGATTAAAAAGAAATTAAACAACAAAATAGGGTTTACAAAAAAAATCCGAAATATTAATAATAAAATATGATTTTGAAAAATCAAATCTTATTATTAATATTAACCTAGTTATTTTGGTGAATGTTCATTTTTCCCTTATTCTAAAATACCACAAAATGTGAGTTTTAAAGCTCAAAATGGGAAGGTGCAAGGCCCAAAGTGCACAAAAAATTGGGCAAAAGGTGGTTGGTGGTAGCTGGTGGGTTTGACCCATTCCCAACCAATAGAAACATGCCACGTGGAGCTCAAAAGCTAGGGAAATGCTTGGTTTGACCGGGTCAATGCAGGTGGAGCTGAGGCTTGGTGCGCGGGTCAGGCAGGCGGATCGGGCTGGGGCTCCATGTGGGTCACTCGCGGGTCAAGGAGTTGTGTTGCTGGACGTGTGTCGCGTGGGAGAAGGTGCCACTTGGCGCTGCAAGTGGAAGTAGAGAAGAGGTGGACTGGGCTTGGGGTCTTTTGGGTCGAATTTCTGGACTTCAAGTTGCAAAAATGACAACTTTTCCTCCTTTCTTCAATTTTATTTATTTATTTCTTCTTTCTTTTCTTTATGCCAAAATGCAATTTTAATTCCTACAAAATAACAATAAATTAAATTATAATCAAATATTTTCATTTATAAAATAAATGATATTAATTCCATGAAAATATTAATTGAACTTAATTTATTTTGACCATTAAAATTAATAAATATGCATTTTTCACCACTAATCAAGATGTTTGTGTCCCGTCATGTGGTGAGAACACCCACTGTCAAAGTACCATTGATCACTGTTGCACGCCAGTAGAGAGGTATGAACCACTAGAACGTTAGTTTGAGCATTCTTCGCCCTCCATAATTTTCTTCCAACAAGAGAGACAAGTGGATTGTATTTAGAGGTTTTTATGAGCCGAGCAAGTAAAATTTCAACTTGTAACATCTTGGACAAATATGGCATTTTTTTCCACAGAAATAACAGATATGAATAATTTTTTTTTTGTGGCTGGAGGTTTTGTAGGAGCAGTAAGATGAGAAGGGCGAATGTGAGGCACTTCTTGAGATGAACTTGAAATATCTTTCTTTTTGCTAACCATGGTTGATTGAAACCGATACCATATTTTTCTCTAGCAAACTGACCAATTCTCATCATGTTGTCAAATAAATCCTGCCTCATAGTGCATGCCTCAATGGTTTTATTGGCATAACCCAGCTTCACTTGCATTTCTTCTAAAGCAACTCCTTTCTCTTCAATGTCCAAGGTAAGAAATTCAACATTTCTTAACAAGTTTCTCCTTTCTTCTTCGAGCTCGCCCACTTTAACCTCCAAACTTTTTGCCTTGTTTATCATACTAACCCACTGATTATATATTTGTTCATAGGATGTTTGTTGGTCCAAGTCATCCTCATCACTACACACTTCATCTGAGTTAGTGTCTGAACATGGTGTTTGAGATGTCTTAACAGTGAAAGCAACGTAGTTTTCTTCCAAATCCGAACTCTCCTCTTCAGTAACTTTTTGATCCTCTTCACTGTCACTCCAGGTTGCAGCCAGATCTCTCCCCTTTTTCTTCAAGGTGGAAGCACACTCGGCTTGTATATGCCTGAAGCCTTCACACTCATGACATTGAATACCCTTTGGATTTCTCTTTTCCCCCATATTAGTATACTTTCAAGGAAAATTGAGAGGTTTTCTTGAGTTTTCTCCTCTGAAATCATTGCTGCCTTTTTTCATATTGTTCCTAAAAAACTTAGCATAATTTTTGGTGAGCAGTGCAATTTTCTCCTCATCTAAATTCTCAAGAGAATCTCCCACAAAAAGATTTTCGGCAACTTTGTGAGATAAGGCAACTCCATTAGAAACTTTCTTATCTTTCTTTTCTTTGGACCACCTTTTCATAGTGAGTTCATGGTTCTACAATGATCCAATCAACTCATCCAAATCAAGGGTATCAACATCATGACATTCCTCAATGGAAGTAACTTTTGACTTGAACTTTATAGGGAGAGCTCCGAGCACCTTCCTCATGAGCTTTGATTCTAAATACGTTTCACCTAGAGCAAACGATTCATTAGTAATGTCACATAATCTAACATGAAACTCAGTAATAGAATCATCATCTCTCATAGTTAAATTTTCAAATTCAGTAGTGAGAGATCTCAATCTAGATTTTTTGAAAATTTTTGTTCGTACATTTTTAGTTTGCAACTTATTCAAAACATCCTTGGCTAGTTCACAATTTTCTATAGCCTTCATTTGACTTATAGAAACTACATTAAAAATAGCATGAACTTCTTTAGAGTTCTAATTAGCCTTTTCAATCTCAGCTGTAGTCCATTTCGACACGGGCTTTAGTTTAGTGTCCTCACCATCCTTGATGGTAGGTGGAGTCCAGTCGTCAACCACGACACTCCAAACATGTTCATCCATAGCTTTGAGAAAAACTCTCATCCGAGCTTTCCAACAAGCATAGTTGGTTCCATCAAGCATGGGGAGTCTAGTAGTAGACCTGCCTTCTTTGAAGCAATCCATAAAAAAAAAAAAAAACAAATGCAACAGCAGAAAAAAAACAACAAGAAAAATGCAAACAAAAAATATACACACTCAGCCCCTAAGGAACCAACCAATCACGTTAACTAGAGAAGAAGCAAATAAAGTAACAAAAGTCAAGTAAGGATCGCAAGGATCACTGCACAAGCTTTGATACCAATTGAAAGTTAGTTAACTACAATTACTCAATTACCCATTTAGATTATCAAATAAAAATCAGATTTAGTTCAAAGATAGGTGCAGAAAAATAAAAATGACACAATCATTTTTACATGGTTCAACCATGATTTCTCACAACTTACTCTATAAGACCTAGTCCAGAGGTGAAGAAAATTCACTAAAAATACTCAGAGTTGTTACAAGTTACAAAATAGTAAAATAATTTAAAACTCCCTTTTAATTTGTTTCACAAACAACAAATAACTCCTTATTTTTGTGAAGATTTTCAAGCAACCAGCCTCCTGCTGGTAATGTGTTCTTGCTGGACTCCCTCCAGCTGCTGCTCAAGCTCCCCTTGAGACATAGCTTGAACTCCCTTCAAGCTTTGCACTAGAATTTTCAAGAAGAATGGTGAAACATCACCAAAACGCCATGGGCTAATGAACAATGAAGTTTTGAATACTTCAGATCTTTTTGCAAAGAATGTTTCTTGGAGAAGACACTTTTTGGCTCCTCCAAAAGAGTAGGGAAAACTCGGACGAAAAATGTATAAATACTAGGGCACAAAAAAGGAAAGACAACTCATCAAGTCATGTGCTAAATTAGAATCACGTGTTCAAGTTTTCTAATGTCTCATCATTTAAAAATATATCTTAACATGAAATTTAGAATAGAATACGAAACATACATGTTTATCAGATTGAGTTTCCAGTATGTTAACAAGCAAATGTATGTTTAAACAAGATGTTCTATGCATGACAAAACATATGCATTTACATGATCAAATATGGCTGACTTATAAAAAATAATTTTAAAACATCCATTTCTAAATCTTTGAAGGGGGAATCTTCTCTTCTTGACATGTAATATTAAAAACACTCATCAGTAATACTTTTTATTGCGTTTTTCTCGTTATATTATTACAAAATTAAACCGAATAATTTAAGATGGTCCAAACCACACGATTGCAGGGACCAAATGAGAACGATCGAGCCAAATTATCCTCTATTATTATATTGCCGCCAATTTCAACAAACAAAAGTCAAAAAATCATATCTACAGACCAAAGTATGTTCGCTTTGATTTTCAAACCTCGTGAAAAGTGTCACAAATTTAGGTTAAAGTTAACTTTTCTAAGGGCCATAATGATAGTAATAAGTGCTATAAATTATAGTTGTAAAATATTGCTACAAACATATTTATAATCTTTTGAGCCAAATTGACAGAACTCTGCAAAGTTGGGAACCTCGAGCCTCGAGGTGTAGTAAATGATCCACTCTATAACCAAAACTAACAATATAACTATACATTAAAAATGTATTCATTATTATTTATTACAACTCGGTAGTTTTTTTTCTTCAATTATTGTTAATATATCTAATGATAGTAAATGATCCACTCTGAGATAATTTCTAATCGATGATAAATTTTATGCTAAATTTGACTAAAAAATAATCAAATTTTATATTTGGCCTAATTTTATAAGATTAATGCTAAAGAGCATTAGAGCATCTAATACCCTATAATATTGTGTTGTAAATAAATATTGAGTCTCACATTTTGAATTTAAATTATTTTAAATTGAAATATGTGTTACCCATTACTAAATTGCATTAATAACGATATATCATATCTTAGATCATCTCTAATGTGAGATGTAAATAATGTATTATATTTGGCACAAAAAGTCAATACATTATACATTTAGCACAATTTTTAGTATTACGCTCCAATGCACAATTGTAAAAACTGTTGTAAAATTTAATATTTCATTAATGTTAATTTGATATTTATTGAAAATATACACAAAGTAATAATTTTTCTTTATATTTATTGTTGATAGTATAAGATAATAATAAAGTAATAAGGTAAAAAGTATAGCCTTTAATGCAAATAGATAAAAATAATACTAAAATAATATAAATGACATAAAAGTAAATAAATTTTTTTAACATTTATGATGATGCAAAATATGCACTATACTATATTATGTGCCAAATTTGGCCAAACTTTTAGCATGTGCCAAATTTGGCACAACTTTTGGCACACAATTGGAGCAAATTTTTTATAAAGTGAACTATATTTTGACAATGCATCACCAATTTAGTATTCTATTGGAGATGCTCTTAGGATATTGGGCACCGTTTTTATAATTGTACTTCAATACATAAGGTGCAAATTAACTCAAAAATCATTTAATTTTTATTGAACATATATATAAAATATTATTAAATAAATATTTTTTTTAAAAAGCTTTCAATATATAAAAGACATTAATTAAGAACAAAAAAGTAAATAAAAAAGATAACATATATTTTGTGTTAAATTTGACACAATTTTTAACATGTGTCAAATTTGGCAAATGTTTTACAACGCTATGTAAGCTACATTTTAATTATTTTTTGAAATAGAACTACATTTATTTTAAGATATGCTAAAATATATCAGTGCACAACTTTTATAACACTCGATCATAGATGCTATGAGCATAACCAAAATTATTAATTTAACTTTCGATTAAAAATGTATAATTATTTATTACAACTCGTGCCTTTTTTTTAAAAGAAAATTATTATTAATATATCTAATAATAGTAAAGAAAATTTGTGAGAACAAGCACAAAATAGTAGCACATTTAGTCATTTGGACTTTTTAAAAAGTTCGCGATGAAACCGCACACATTAATAGATTTTACTATATACGTATATATTATTATAGTGTATGTTGGAATTGATAAGGTTGTATCCTCACGGGAAAGCACGATGTTGATTTAATAAAGTTGGATATTGTGCTGGCAAATAATAAATAATTTTGTCTATTTCGAAGATTTATATTATGTTTATGTAAGTGTCCATCAACTGTATATATATATTATGTTTTTGATATTATTAATTTTTTGAGTCTTGGTGCAACCCTTTCAATAGTATATATTATAGTCAAAGACTGTATCGGCATTATGGAAGTGTTACTGGGAAGTAGTAAACAAAGGATGAGGGAATAATATATAACAGAAGCCCACACTACTTAAAAAAAAAAAGACTTTTTTGGGGGCGAGTTTTACAAAAAAATTTAGGACTCGCGGGGCACAAATTCTTTATTTGAGAGCTTTAAAAATTGAGATTTTTCAACGTGAATCCTAAAAGAATGGTCGGAGTAAGTGGTGGCGCCACCACTCCACGGTGGCCATTGGGTCTAATTTTTAGTGGGTTTTGAAGCCCAAGATAGAAGGAATATGGTGGTGGTGGTTCATCTCGTTGTGGCTTGAGGTGGCCAGAAAGTGGTCGGAAAGTTTGGGAAAACCCAAAATCGCATAAACTTCGACGAGCACTTTGAGGGTCTTAGGCGGCGCGTGAGGGGCTGAGCTTCGAGGGTTAGAGGTTTCGGGGGGCGGCGCGTGGCGTTCGGTGGCGACGGCAAGGCGACCGTTTGGCCACGGTAGAGACAAGCTAGAGAGAGAGGGAGCTTCGGGGGAGAGAGAGAGAACCGAGGAGAGAGAGTGTGATTTGAGTTTATTTTTGTATTTTTTTTATAATATTGAGTGATTTGAGGGATTGGAGGGAATTTGTGATTTTTTAAAATTCAAACTTTTAGGATACACATAAGTTTTTAGGGCTTGCATCGTATGTCCTAAAAAAATTGTTTAAGCACTCGCAATGAGTGTCCTAAAAAGTCCAGGAGGTGTTTGTTAAAAAAATTCAAACTTTTAGAACACACATAATTTTTAGGACCTGCAACGTAGTCCAAAAAAGTTCAGAAGCTGTTTGTTAAAAAAAATTCAAACTTTTAGGACACACATAGTTTTTAGGACTCACTCCGCGAGCCCTAAAAGAAATTATTTTATGTTTCGAAGTCCAAGAGCTGTTTTTAGGACTCGCATCTAGGTGAGTGTCCTAAAATTATGTTTTTGTAGTAGTGCCATAAAACTACATATTTCAACTAAGGAATAATTACAAATTCCACACCAAAACTGACCAAAAAAGAAAAAAAAACTTTGAAATATATGGTAACAAAGTATTGTATTGTACGGTGCCCTTCTCCCTGGCCTCTCTCATTCTTCTTTCATGCCCGACCCCTACTGACCACCGCTGCCAATGTATACACACGCCGCCCATATGTGTTCACTATCGAAACCCCGACCCCCGACCGTCATGGGTGGAGAAGATGAAAAATCTATTTTTTATAACTTCTCTATAGATCTAGTTGTTTTATGCAATTTAGTGTTTTCGTAAATTTTAATTTTAGATCTAGTACTTTTATGTAATATATTGTTTTTGTAAATTTGTGTTACAATAATGAGTTTTTTCGTTACAAATTATTATATAAATATTGTACACAAAAATATTTTTTGGCAACCGCCTTTGTAAATATTTGTTATAAAATTGCGACTCCATATAATTATTTTTTAAAACTATAAATTGCATGCATTTTTGTAAATTTCCACAGCTTAAACCCTAGCTGGAAATGAGACCACATGGCCCAATAACGAAGCCCAAGAAGGCAACAACTATCGGGATTTTCTTGGCACTCGTGAGAAAATGTTGATAAAACTACCTTATTCACAGCACCCGTTAATGAAGACTAATATGAAATTCATTCAATCAACACAGATTTATACGTCCCTAGCTAATTACCTACGTAGAAATATATATTCATTGAGCATGTGTTGTACAAAAATTTTAGAAAGATTTTCTAGAGAGAAATATTGAAGTTTCAATGTAAAACATATATTGGTACTAAATAGAAAAAGTAACTCGATTATAATAACATATAGTGTCTCTCGTAGGGATGTTCATAAAACTGCCTACACCGCACAAACTGCCCACATCAAACCACATTGCACCGCAATTTACGGTTTAGAACATTTCACGATGCACTTGCGGTTTGTATTTTTACCAAACCACGCAGTGCGGTGCGGTTTTAAATTTTATAATTGCGGTTCAAACCATACTGCACCGCATCATTATATATATTAACTTTTTTATATTATTTTTTTCAATTAATGCATAAATATTTATAATATAATATACACAATATCTAGAAAGAAATATAATGTTTCATAAGATGCTAACATATATTTTACTTCAATCTATAGATATTCCTCCTTAATTAAAATAATATTTACTTTTATATTACATTTTTTATTTGTTATTAGTTTGTTATATGTTTATTGTTTTACTTAAAGTTTATTAGCTTGTTGTACATTTAATTGTTTTGTTAAACACTCTATGGTTATGAGATATATTATGAATCTTTCTTAATTATAATATTTAATTGTTAAATTATTTGGCCATAGATATAAACCGCTAAAACCTCATCGCACCACACCACATTTTTGTGGTGCGGTTTATGCGGTCAATGCGGTGCGAATTACGATTTGAAAAATTGTTCAAACCGCATATGCAGTGCGGTCTAAAAAACTAGAGAAAAACCGCACCAACCACACCACGAACACCCTTAGTCTCTCGTATTGCTCCAAAATGTGACTATTTCTGCTTTCCTTCTTTTAGTTCAATGGACATATATAAACAGTTTTAAAATATCTCACATTTTAATGATATAATTTGTTATTGAAATGCACATGTAAATCAATTAAATTAAAGGTCAAAGATAGTAAAATAAATATATATAACACTACTACAAAAACATTCTTTTAGGATAATTTTGTAAGGCACTCACCTAGATGCAAGTCCTAAAAACAGCTTTTGAATTTTTTAGGACTCACAATTATGTGTGTCCTAAAAGTTTGATTTTTTTTAACAAAACCTCCTGAACTTTTTAGGACACTTATTACGAGTCCTTAAAGAATTTTTTTAGAACACGCGGTGTAAGCCCTAAAAACTTATGTGTGTCTTAAAAGTTTAAACTTTAAATAATCATAAATTCTCTCCAATCCCTCAAATCACTCAATAATATAAAAAAACCCAAAAATCACTCAAATCACTATCTCTCTCTCCTCAGTTCTCTCTCTCCCGAAGCTCCCTCTCTCTCTAGCTCGTCTTTGCCAAGGCCAAACGGCCACATCGCCAAGCGCCTCCCCACTCAACACGCTGCCCCCCAAAACCCCCAACCCCTGTAGCTCAGCCCCTCACGCGCGGCCTAAGGCCCTCAAAGGGCTTGTCGAAGTTTCTGCAATTTTGGGATTTCCCAAACTTTTTGACCACTTTCTGGCCACCTCAAGCCACCACGAGATGAACCACCACCACCACCATATTCCTTGCATCTTGGGCTTCAAAACCCACTAAAGAATTAGACCCAATGGCCACCGTGGAGTGGTGGCGCTGCCACTTACTCCGGCTATTCTTTTAGAGCTCGCGTCAATTCTTTTACTTGCGCCCCGCAAGGACTTGCTAAAAAGCTTTTTTGTAGTAGTGTAATAAAATTAACATTACACTATATGATAGAGTTAATGTGTAGTGTTAAGACAAGATAACAGACTTTTACTCTATATATGTTTGGCTGAATAGAAAGAAATGCATGGAAGAATAGACAAAATTCATTTAGTTAAAAAAAATATATAGAGGTGATTGAAATAAAAATGTTTTTCTCCTACACGTACTCAGATTACACAATGAGAAAATATACTTTCCCTAAATATCATTTAAAACATAAGATAATGTGATGAAAATATTGATAGGTGTCGAGATATCTCAATTTTGTACTATATTTATTAATTATTGCAGATTCATGTTTTTTGGCTTGATGATATATAATGTTTAGGATTTTTTTACATTAGATAATTTCCGACTCTTAAATGAAAACAGTATAATATTCCAAAATAAGCAAAATCTCTGTTTTGACTACTTATTTTCTATACTTGTTGCACCAATAATAAAGATTATAATCTATAAATGCAACTATTAAAGAACAATATATTTTTTTTTACTTTTATGAACTGTTAGGCTCTACAAACACAGAGATATAACAAAGAAAACTACTGGAATTTGTATGAGGAAAAACTGAGTGAAAAATCATATCAATAGAGTGAGAGCCTATAATATATTCAAGCATTGAATAAGGTACCCTTATTATGCATTTCTATGTATAGAAACTCAATCCTGCAACAACAAATATGAATTTTTCGCCCTTCAAGGATTTAAACATATAAACTTTATATAGTTCCTCAATATGTGAAAATGAAATCTCAATGCTTTCCAACAAAACTACAACTTTTGATGTAAAAGTCAATAAGATATAAAATTATGACTCTCCTAGACGTATGTGAACCTAAACAAATCAAACATAAAATTTATATACACAAATGTTTGTGGTGGCAGCAATTGTGAAGCCTATAAACCCTTTACCTTAAATCCAGATGAAAGCTCTAAGGAAGAGCCATAAGGGCAGTAGAACAAAGTACGTATAAACGGCATTGGTACCAATCTTGACGAGCTTTAAGTAATGTTTATCTGCCTGGAAGTAATGTATCCAGGCCAATAATGTTAGTCACAAAGGATTAAAAATTGGCCATGATAGCAAAAATGGCACAACATTAGAGGCTGCAAGGGCCATAAATAGCATAGAAGAAAGACCTGTGGATGATGCTACAGCTCCACTCGATTGTCGGTTTCTTAAGTACATCATGGTCTTATTCACCAGTGGTAGC
The DNA here is from genome assembly GCF_963169125.1 of Humulus lupulus. Taxonomy (NCBI): domain Eukaryota; kingdom Viridiplantae; phylum Streptophyta; class Magnoliopsida; order Rosales; family Cannabaceae; genus Humulus; species Humulus lupulus. The sequence continues at coordinate 19,791,330 of NC_084793.1, forward strand.
GGTATCCCATCTTTCCTTGCTCCCAACACTTTCTGGCTGCATTTTTTTTTGTTTAATACAACAATCCAATTAGTGTTCTTTTGAGTATACATGATTAGTAATCGATTACAATATTGGAAAATGACATTTCTTTTATATAAAATTCTCACTGAGTATTAAGAGTGGTCAAAAGAAAACAAACACTAATTAATTAGGTGCCTCAAATGTGTATAGATAGATGCCCAAATACATTAAATGAAAATCACAAACAAAAAGATGTATGGGACTGATTATGTAATAAGGGATTATTTCTTGTTCAAAGGGCAAACATAATTATAATTAAGATAACATGAAATAATAAGAGTTGTTACATCAAAACTTCAATAAAAGAACAAAAAAGAAAGACAAACATTTGTTGTCATCAACATGGCGCCACTTGACACTTGTTATATCTACATAACTTTCCCTAAAGGAAAATATGTGGTCATAAATGGAAAAAGGAATTAGTTAATAAATAAAGAGAGGTCCCAACAGAGACTCAAATAAATAAACATAGAAAAAAAGGGTCCAAAGGCTCAAATTATGGAGGGACTGGCCCCATTAGAAAAGTTTCATCACACCCCACTTAGTGTTTTTAGAGCGAAATTTCTTGAATGTGCCATGCTTATTTAATTTACGAAACTACCCTTGTAAACACATCAAGACAGTGACATGAATCGAGATTAAGATAGTAATTTTACCTCGTATACGGTAATGGGCAAAATATAATAATGTAATCAGCGGAGGCGCACGTGTAAGTGCTGGTCTTGTCATCATACGCGTAGCTATACGAGCGTGGGCAAGCATGTTTGAAGAAGAGCGAATAAGGCGAAGGTCCACACGTGTCTGGCGTAGAGTACGCCTCACTACAACAAAAGCGGGGATCCCCGAACGCCTCACACGCGCTCCTACACGCCACGCTTCCCTTGCCATTTGCACGCGCCACTCGCAATGCTGTCGGACAAGCCCCGTTTAAGTCGACGAGGCAACCGGTGGCACCGCATCCACCTCTGGTACCTCCCTTGGGGACGATCAGCATCGGGATGTTGTACCCGTCGACCAAGCTGACGTCGTAGAAGTCCAAGCCGTCGGCGCCGTTAAGAGTGAACTCAGCTAGTGTGGCTGGCGGCTTGGCCCCGGCTCCTTCGCACTCCACCTTGCCGGAACCGCAGTCCCCGGCGATGCATAAAAATTTCCCGGTTGAGTCATGGCCGCAATGGGTCCGAGCCCATAACCGACCGGACCACGCTCTGGGTATGTGTAAGGTACGGGATTCGTCGCTGTGGAGAGCGAAGCCGGTGGTGGGGAGCGGAGCTGAGTTGGCACCGGATAGTAAGCCGGGCCATATGGTGTTCCGGCATTTGTTTAATAATTTGAACGTCGTTGACTCTACTTCTGCAAAGAAAAAAAGAACAAAGTAAGAATTGGGTAAGTGAGAAATCGGAGAATAGAAAATTAAAGTTATAATCTTGGTGGGTAATTACCTAAGACGAAAGAGAAAGTGAGGAGTGTGAGAAGTGACCCGGTAAGAAGGATCCGATCCATAAGTGAAGGAAGAATAAGGTTATAAGAGTTCAGAGGAAGAGTTTAAGAGTAGGAGTAGAGGAAGAAGACGAAGAAGAAGACAAAGAATTAGAATCGAAATAACTTTACTTTTCTTGTGTCAAGAGATGAGTGTTGTTGAGCTCCGCTTACTTTTTAGAAATAGAATTTTTTTTTTCTCCTTCAGAAATTGGTTATTATGTTTAATCAACTATGGTTTTTATATTACTGCAAAAAAAAAAAAAACTATTGTTTTTATATTGCTTCCAAAAAAAAACTATTGTTTTATATGAGCTAAGCAAAGTAATTATTCATATAAAAAACATTATATCTCGGGCTGCCCCCATTTTATTTTATTTTGTCTTACAATAATTTGTTGCAAGATTATATTTCACCTTCAAATTTGAGGTTTTTTTTTTCTTTTCTTTTTTAAGCTTAACTATTGCTGCCTTTAACTTGAATTTAGTTTCTTTTTTAATGAGTATTTATCTCATTCATTAAATAATAAACATTTGATTTGGCCTTAACCTTAAGATATTCCATTTTTTTATTACTAAATATGTTACAGCGTTATCTATTACATTACAAAAGCATTCTCCAATCGACAGTAATATACCATGAAAGAACTCACTGCCATATCATGGGTGACAACCACTTGGCTGCCCAACATGGGACACCTTTTTTTAATCTAATCGTATCTAAATGGGACCCAAAACCTGAGACAAACTGTGTATGAGATTTTTTTTCACAAAGCAAGCAATGCATCAAACTCCACAAAGGCGCATATTACATAACATATAATCATATCATATGCTTTCCATTTGGGGCAAGATCTGTTTTCATGTTCAGATTTCAGATTCACACCCTCAGATTCATCAAGATAGGCAATAACTCCGGTGAACAATAATATGATCAAGTATTTATAGTTTGATATAAGTAACTTTAGTGAAAATTAGAAGGATAATCCCCTTCAAGAAACAAAATATTTCCATGTTAATAGGCCAAAAAGAGGCAGTCAAGTTGAGTTTCTCTTTGATTAAGTAATACAACATATCATCTACAACAAACCAAAAGTAAAAACTAATACTATGCTGCAGGCCACTGAGACCTCAACCAGATTAATCGCCGAGGTCCTTTTATAGTCATGAAGGCAACTGCATTTTTATCATCCTTGAGAACATTCACAGCTTTAGCAAATTCCATGTCATCCAGTTCTTCCAATCCTTGTAATTCCTCAAGGCACTTTTGGTAAAGTGTTTTCTCACTAAATGCTTTTCTTTGCGCAGCTTTTAAGTTGGCTGAGCAAAACATTTCGTACAACGTATTTTCTATTGTCTCCCTGACCTTATAGCATGATCTTCTTTTACGGCCAGACATTGAAGGAGCCTCGGCTTTGTGCTTCTTTTGTTGCCTAGTATCATCATCGTCATTGTTGTCATCTATTCGGATCATTGAATCCGAATCAGGGGTGCCATCAACTACCTGCGCTGGAAGGTTAGTAGGCTCTGAAGATCGAACAGTTTCAGTATTACTATTTCCCTCTTCAGCTGTCACATGTAGTCCACTTGGGAAGTGGTGTTTCATAATAGCTCTTGATTCTCCTGCTTTAGAACAGGTCGGGGAAATGAAACCAACTCGGAAAATGCTATAACCAATAAGTGAAATAGAGATTACCTTCAAAGATAATCGACATTTGGTTGTAAAGAGGAAAGCTCTTGCGTCTAAAAGGCCTTGCTTCACTTTTTATCTGCAACAACAAGCTTGTGAGATTCTTTAATTGCATTTAAGAGAAAGGATCATTCTTTTCTTTGAACTTGGAACTTAAGTTTCTAATTATAAGATTCTGTAAAAAGATCAAACTCACTGCTATGTAGTTGTCCCAAACTTTATCATCAGCCACAACCATTTGTCGTATTTCGTCCCAATGAAAGCCAGTGTGACTAAGAAGAGTTTTAACAACTCCATAGTCTTTCTTCATGACATTGTATCGGTTTTTTATCTGGTTCTCTTCTAAATTCATGCCAAACTTCTTATTAAAATCGCGGGTTACCGACCTAATAACTTCGTTTTTGAATTCATTATAAGCTGTTCTTCCACAATTGTGCTGCTCAATGAAAAGCTCAACCAAATATGCATCACGAGATGGAGTCCACTCTGCCTTAGAGCGCCCAAGAACTCCTTCCTGTGCAGCAGACATTTTTCCTTCTGGTTCACCAATGGGACAACTGTAACCAAGATAATGAGGATTGTTAGCTCAACTTAGCTGATAAGAGAGGCAAAAATGAAGGCTCATAGGAAAACTCTATAAGGGTATATGATGTACTAAAGCTAAAAAGCTACATTTGGCTGAACCTAAGGTTAGAAAGGAAAAAATCCTTTTGATTCTATATGTGAAACACTAGATATTACATTTATCTACAGGAGAAGATCTAATGACAGACTCCAAATCTAAAACTTGTTTTTGCACTAAAATTCAAAGAGTAGAGCTTCAAACTTTGGCAAAGAACTAGAAAAAGCTTTATTTTTTTTGGCAACTACGCTGATTTTTTTTATTTATTTAAAAAAAAAAAGGCAATGTACTACACTTGAAAAGGGCCCAGGGCAACTGGCAAGGCACTTGCAAATTTCGTCAATGATCACAAAAACAACCAACTTATTCAAATTTCATTTGACAAAAGAAATGGTACAAAACGCAAAAAACAGCAAGCCATTTCATTCTAAAGTCTATTGACTACTTAACTTGGCAAATAAGGGAAAAGTAGTGAAGCAACAACAAACCCAACTATACAGAATTTTCAGTAACCACCCATAACAACTGTAAAAGCCCAGAAATTTTAATAGAGTGTGTGTATATATATATATATATATAGGTTTCATGGCAGTAAAAAATATCTCCAACTACACAGAACTTTCAGAGTTGAAAAATAGAAAATAAAAAATTGAAGTTAAAATTTTTGAGTATGTAATAACTATCCATGCTTACTATCCATCCCAATAAAGCTCATAATCCGTACCTTCCTATAAAAGCTTTAGCAAAAGGTGGTCATCAGATGAGTCGGACCAGCCATGATCGGAGCGCCGGTGACCACAAAGGGCTGACGCGATGGATTGGAGTGGAGAGTAATGACAGTCTGACAGAGGTCGCGCGGGAGTACCATTATAAAAGAAGAAAATGGGTTCTGCTTCTGATGTCAGATATGTACCCGAAAGCCCATTTTCCAATCATAGGCCCATTTCATATGGGCTTTCTTGTCCAACTGGAAAGCCTTCCACTGGGCCGATCACCGATTTTTGAGGATAGATGTTTACTTTTCGACCGAAAATGTTGTAGTTTACGCGGACCCTTTAATTTGTACGAATATTTGATTAGTTTTTGTGATTTGTTAAATGATTAATGAAATATTGTATTTTGTAAAATATAATAAAATGATATTCTGAACTGATTTTGGTCAAATAATTTTTGAATATGATTAAAATGTCTTCGATTTTATTAATTAACGAATTAAAAATAGATTTACAAATAAAAATAAATTTAATTTAAAATAAAATAAAAAATATAAAAAACATAAATATTTTTAATTTAATTAAAAAAAACTAAAACAAAAATTAAACAAAGGAAAAAAATAAAAACAATCAAACAAAACCAAAATTATTAATGTGTTTATCTTCTCATTATCACAACCAAATAACAGTACAAAAAACAAAAAAATTTATATTAAAAAAACTCAAATCTATCAGTGTTCATTTCTTCTTCGTCACAAACAAATCTCAAAACAAAAGACGCAAAATCTCATATCTCAGATCTGATTTTACCCAAATAATTAAAAAAAATTAAAACTCATATCTATTTGAGAAAGTCGAGGTGAAGATGTTCATGTTCTTTGTTTCTGTTCAAAACTCACATCTTATTCATGTTATTCTTTCGTCTTTTCAATAACACCAATTCGTCTTCCTTTTCTTTTCAAAATCCAAATCATAAAACACCAAAAATAAACTTCAAAACCAATGAACTCTCCTCAGATGCATAAACCAAATGAGATTCAAAAACTCAAATGCAACAACAATCTGTTCAACCAAAAGAAAAAGAAAAGAAAAAGAGATTTTCAACACTCACAAACTCAGATCTTCTAGCCTCTAGCTTCAACCACTAAGAACGAAACCCAAATTCGCCATTACCCAGCCTCCTCCTCCCCGTCACCTTGCCCTTCGCCCAACCCAACCTTCTCCCCGTTGTCGCCGAGAGAAGCTCCACCTGAAGCTCTTCCATAAGCTCCGCTTGAAGCTCCACCCTAGTGAGATCGTCGCCAAGAGAAGCTCCACCCATGCGAGATCGTTGTCGAGCGAAGCTCTGCCCCAAGCTCTGCCTTAAACTCCACCCCTGTGAGATTGTCGCCGAGAGAACCTCCGCCTAAAGCTCTGTCCCAAGCTTTGCCTGAAGCTCCACGCCTAGCTCTATCTTCCTCTCTAGTCTCCGTCCAAAGTTTTGATGCTCTGTTCGAATCAGATCTAAAAGAAGAAGAGTGAGGGAACAGATGAAAAGATCGTTGTTTTTTTTTTTTAATTTGGGAAAATTTGTTTTAATTATTTTTAAGTTTTAGTGAATATAGTTTTTAAATAAAATAAATTTATTGTTAAAATATATTTTCTCATTTTTAATTCATTAATTAATCAAACTCGAGGGCATTTTTGTCATTTTTAAAAATTGTTTGACCATAATCAGGTCCAGGGTATCATTTTGTTCCATTTTAATAAACACAGCGTCAAATTTGTCATTTAACAAAACATAGAGGCCAATCAAGTATTCGAGCAAAACACGGGGACCAAATTAGTATTCTCCCTTCCTAGATATCTACTTAGAATAATTCTCATTTTTATTTTTAGCACATATTTTAATTTTTATCATTCAATCAAACTCCATTATACATATGTTTATTTTATATATATATATATATTTGTGTAAAGAGTAATGATACATGAACACATAAATTATACAAAAATATTACACACACTTGTATGACATTATTTTAACAAATCATATTTATTTAATATGGAACCCGTTAATAAAGTGATTTGCCACATCTCAAATAAATTGAGTACAATTTAGTAGTTTTTGTTTTTATGTTTTATTGCTAGAAGCTAGATTAATCCACATCTAACAAAAAGAACTACAATTTAATAGTCGATATACACATACAAAAACTAATATATTTAGTCATTTACCTTTTTTAAGATATTTAATCTTTTTTTTTTTTGTGAAAAATTAATATAAGCTCTTTTAAGAAATATTTTTAATTATCTATATCATGAAATCCTTTTACATGTCAGCAATAGCTCTTGTCAAGTCACCGTGACCATGCTTGTCTCATATGCTTACTAAATTAGCTAGTCTTGTGGGTAGTTTATGACTAATTTTTGGTAGCGAGTAGAGATGGGTGGATGAAGAGGGACGAAAAGAGAGTTGTAGGAGGAGAAGCTTAATTTTTTTTGTTTGGCAAGAGGGAGAGATGGAGGGGGAGATTCTCCCTCCAAAACTTAAAAATTCAATCTCTCCATTAAGAAAAAGACAAAAATAATAAATATTTATATTAAATTAATAAAATGATAATTTTAATAAATAATTTTTTCTCCATTCTTTCAACTTCACCTCTAATACCAAACAAGATAAAAGGAGAGCAATTGTCCTCTCCATCAATCCTACTCCTCATCATTCTTAAATCCTTCATCCATCCTACTCTCCATACTTCCTACCAAACATAACCTTAGTATTGTTGCTTCAAATTTTAAAAAAAATAAAACACTCTCATCCCTATCAAATATAACAATGATACCAAAGAGTGATTTGGTTTTTAATTATAAAAGATGTTATTATTCCCTTGTCTGTAATGTACCGAATGTTGCTAATTATATACAAAAACTGACCATTGACTGTTAGCATGATTCTAGGCTAAATATATTCACATATAGCTAATTTACGAGATACAATGGCTACTCATTAGGAACTACCTAATTATACAAAGTATATGGTTAACGACATTAAAGAGAATTGTGGCAAATAACAATAGATTTATATACGCTATCACACCCCCACAGTCTGAGCAGGAGGTTGCCGTATGCTAAGATTGTCCCGAAAATCATCAAATAATACGCGCGGAAGCCCTTTTGTAAAAATGTCTGCTATTTGGTAACGAGATGGGACATGAAGGACACGCACTTCACCTTTTTGAACATTTTCACGAACGAAGTGGATGTCCATTTCAACATGTTTAGTGCGTTGATGTTGAACTGGATTTCCAGATAAGTATATCGCATTAACATTATCACAATAGACCAAAGTTGCCTTTTGGATTGGGCAATGAAGTTCAAGAAGAAGATTCTGAATCCAATAGGACTCGGAGACAACATTAGCGACACCCCTGTATTCAGCTTCGACACTTGACTTAGATAATGTGGGTTGTCGTTTTGAAGACCAGGAAACAAGATTGTCACCGAGATAAACACAATAACCCGAGGTAGAACGTCATTTGTCAGGACATCCCCCCTAATCTGCATCTGTGTATGACAAGATAGTCTGAATTGAGGACTTATACAAATGCATGCCGAAATCAATGGTACTTTGCACATAACGAAGAATGTGTTTCAAAGCGGCCATGTGGTCGACATGTGGAGCATGCATAAAGAGGCAGACTTGTTGGACGTCATATGAAATATCAGGTTGAGTGAATGTAAGGTATTGTAGTGCACCGGCTAGCCGACGTTATGTTGTCAGGTCTTCATAAGGGGAGCCGACGTTGGAGCTGGGTTTTCCCTTTGTATCAACCGGTGTGGGACATGGTTTGCAATTTGACATTCCCGCCCTTTTCAATATTTCTTCTGCATATTTACGTTGTGAAAGAAAAATGTCATTCTTATGTCGGGTGACAGCAATACCCAGAAAATAACTCAACGGGCCCAAATCTTTCATGGAAAATTATGCACTAAGTAGAGACATGATAGAGCGTCGAAAAGCATCTGAAGATGTAGTGAGTATAATATCATCAACATACAATAATAAATATGCAGTGTCAGTCCCACGAGAGTAAATAAACAAAGAGTGATCAGACTTGCTATGAGAAAAACCAATAATGGCAACAAAATCAGCAAATCTTTGATATCAGGCACGCGAAGCTTATTTGAGACCGTAAAGAGATTTTCTGAGTAAGCAGACATAATCAGGATGAGTAGGATCTTTGAACCCCATAGGTTGGTACATGTACACTGTCTCATTCAAGTTTCCGTGCAAAAATGCATTTTTGACGTCCAACTGATGTATAGGCCACGATTTGGACAATGCAATAATGAGAATCGTTCGAATAGTCCCTGGTTTGACCATCGGACTAAATGTCTTGTCACAATCAATCCCTGCTTTTTGTGACCTGCCATCACCTAAAATACGGGCTTTATGCCTCTCAAAAGAACCATCAGATTTCTTTATATGCCAAAAAATCTACATTGATCGAATTATGTTGACATTTGATGGACGAGGTACTAAATCCCATGTCTTATTTTTAATTAGAGCATTATATTCATCTAACATAGCAGTTTTCCCATTCAGGTCATGTTATCCAGATTTCCGGATAGCGTTTAGATTGATGTCCTCGGGGAAGCAGAATTATCGATGTCTTTCACGGTAGGTGACTAGAGTTCGCGGATGGACAGAAAGGCTTCGCCTCTCCTGTTTAGTATCCGGATTACTCTTCCAAGCAAGCACAACATGGAAACTCGTCGACTCTCCCGGACTCCCGAAGGATACCCCTCGGGGAGGCCCCTTCCAGGAGAGGCTCTTCGAGTGGTCCCCGCGGAAACAGTTCCGTGCCTCGCACAGAACAAAACCGAACGGTCGAGTCCGGGAGAAGGCATATTTGGAACGATATCCGTCTGACACAGGATCCCGCCTGACACGCCCGTCAGGTCAAAGCCGCACACATCCCAGCACACCTAAGGGTACCTTTTCGCCTACTGTTCCGCTGACAACTTGGAAAAGACGGCTGACTTTGTGTATTCCCCATATTTTCACGTAAATATACCCACATAGAGTCTTGTAGCCATGCTACTACAGTAATTGTATCCCCTATTTATGGCTGGTGTAATTAAGACTCATGTACGTAGAGAAAAACCCTAATCCGAAACCCTAGCTATAAAGACCCCTTCATTTTACAAGGAGAGGAACGAACAAATCATATAGCAAAAACTCTACTAAAATCTCTCTAGCTTCATCTTCTTCAAGAGAACCCGAGAGAAACACTGTGAGTGGGTGAAGTTCTTGTGCACCAGCCATCTTACTGTAACCTTTTCCAAGTATAATAACATCGACTCGTGGACTAGGGCTTGTTAACGCCTGAACCACGTAAAAACACTGTTTGTTTAGTTATATTTCAGCATTTCTACAGTTCTTATCTTTTTATTATTCTGTTAGTTATTCGTTTCCGAAAAACTCGGTAAACAGGTCATTTAGTGCATTCGCTAGGTTACGGGGAAGAGGCGATATGGATGGTGTCGTGGCACTTAAGGCTTTGTATTTACTGTTTGGCTTAAAGATCCCATGTTGACTTCTTGTAGTCATGCATTGGGCTGAAGGCTGAGGATTGTAGTTGGGCCTTGGAGGTGATGGGTTTGGGCCTGGGGATATGGGACTTGCTCTTTGGTTTGGTGGAATGTAGCGCTTTGGGCTATTGGTTTGTGGGGGCAAAAATCGACCCAGCCTGGTGGTTGGATGGGCTAGGCGAAGTGGGAGATGAAGAAAGTTGATCCGTGGGCTGGGCCTGCGAGGGAGATAGACGAGGAGAATGGGCCTGTATTGGAGACTGAGGATCCAAAGCTGAAGAGCTAGACTGGGCCGAGGAGGAAGAGTGGTTCACTGGATCAGAATGGTGTGTGGGCTAAAGGAGGATATTGAGAAGAAGTATATTCATTTTGCAAACGTTGGAGCAATAATGAATGAATTCCATGATCCAAAAACTCATAAGTAGAGTTATTTGGATTATGAAAGTTGGAGAATGGAAATTCATTTTCCTCAAATAGCATATGGCATGAGATTATGATCTTTCGAGAGGATAAACCATAACATTTATAGCCCTTATGGTTTGGAGGATACCCTAAAAATACGTACGTAGTTGATCGTGCTTGAAGTTTGTTGATAGAAGTGGATGAGAAAAGAGGGTAGCACAAGCACCCAAAGATTCGAAGATGGGAATAGGATGGATTCTTTTGATAAATAATTTGAGTGGGTGATTTATTACCTAAGACCTTGGTGGGAAGTATATTAATGAGGCAGGTTGCCATTTCTAAAGCATGATGCCAAAATGATGGTGGCATAGAGGAATGAGCGAGCAAAGTATGAACCATATTATTTATAGTTTTAATTTTTCGTTCGGCTTTTACATTTTGAGAAGAAGTACGAGGACATGAAAATTGGAAGGACATACCATGGTGTTCACAAAATGAATGAAACAATCCATTGTCAAATTCACGACCTTTAGAACATTGGAAAGTTTTGATTTCTCTTTCAAATTGAGTTGTTAGCATAACTACGAATCAGAATTGTGCTACCATTACCAACAATTATTGCATTGACTTTGCTCAAATTAAAATAGGACATCAGAGTACCTTGGTTCGCGGTCATGTGGGAAGTGGCACCGGTGTCCATATAACAATTTTCATCCGGGGTATTCAATGAGAGAGTATGCATAGCCTGTTAAATATTAGTAGGAGCATACCCACTAGAAGCCGAGGTTACCATATAAAAAGATTGAGAAGGTCGGGGACCCAACACACCCTGCTGTCTTGTTGCAGGCGGAGGCCTATTCTGCCAGCCAGTGGTGGGATAGGGACACGGTGGGGTTGCCCACGGCTGTGGTGCCCATGCAGCCCAAGGTGGAAAATACCACTACTGCTGGTTTTGCGGGTTCCATTGTTGCCGCAGCTGGTTGCGGTTGTCAGCACCACCTCTTCCACCGTCGCGGTTGCGGCTATTACCACCACCACAACCCTTGTAATTGGTTTTCTTGGGTCGATTGTTTGAATTATGATGTTGAGAAGAATGATCCTGCTATCCATTATCAGAAGTTGAATTATTAGAATTCATAATGAGGGCAGTGTTCGAACTTGATTCCATTTTGGCACGCTCAATTGCGGTGGTTTCCTCCAGACGAAGCATAGAGCATGTGGTGGCAAAAGACGGCAGAGGTTTTTGATTTTGGACGACTGTCACAAAGCTGCTATAAGTCTCCGTTAAGCCACCGAGAAGACGGAGAACTAGGCGCGCATCTTAGACTTTGGCTCCAACATTGGCCAACTGATCAGCAAGAGTCTTGAGTCATTGTATAAACACCTTGACATTAGGGAAATTGCTTAAGTGAGTGGTAGTAAATTCCTTCTCAAGCATGACAACCCGAGAGACTTTATTGTCCTGGAACAAGTCTGCCAAACGATTCCAAGCATCGTGAGCAGTGTCATCAGGATCGATTATGGTGTTGAGGATATCATTATATCGTTGCGTAAATTGATTGACAGACAATGTTATCAAGACGACCCCATGGAGCCTTTTCTGCTGCCAATTCTGCATTGGTTTTTGGTGGAGTTTGAGAAGAAGGTTGTGTGTTGGCTGGTTGAATAATATGTTCGATGAAAAGGTTCGCTCGGGCATGAATTTGGAACAGAGTGGCCCAATTATTGTATTGGGCAGATTCAAAATCTAATGCAATAGGAATGACTGACTTGATGTTAGTTACTGTTGTGGCTGGGTGAATTTTTGAGCCAGTCATGGTAGTAGGACGAGGAAGATGAGGAATTAAGAAGAAAGAAGGGACAACTTCTGGGGTGGGTGAAGGTGGATCCTTAGGCTTCTGATACCATAAAAAATGTTATTATTCCCTTGTCTGTAATGTACAAAATATTGCTAATTATATACAAAAACTGACCATTGATTGTTAGCGTGATTCTAGGCTAAATATATTCACATATAGCTAATTTACGAGATTAGATGACTACACATTAGGAACTACCTAATTATACAAAATATATGGTGAGCGACATTAAAGAGAATTATGGCAAATAACAATAGATTTATATACAATATCAAATTATTATTTTTTAAAAATCCCTAAATTATATTGGAATCTCAATGATATCTCATAAACATTGATCCCTTCATGCATAAAATTTGAATAAACTTGTACATGAAACTAAAATTTAATAATTAATAACATAATTTACCATTAATATGTTTTTTATAACAAATTTTCTGTTTAGAGAGGTTCCAGAACCAAACGACATTCTCCTCCCAAATGTGATTTTTTTCACTTGTTTGACAAAGGAGTACTATTTGATTTAGTAGTTTTTGACTTATTTGAATAATTAGTGAAAGAATTTCCTGACAAAATGAAAACGAAACAAGGGAAAGAATAATATCGTTCATAACGACACTTGTGTGTTTATAACGACTAAGGAAAGCCATACATTTTAATTTATGTCCTTAATTTTGTGCCAACTAATACCATAATTGTGTCTTTTAGAGGATATGGGTTCAAAATCTAATGCTGTAAGCAATTCCAGTCTTCGTAATAATTCTTCTTAATAGAACCTTTTTGGGTGTCAAAACCACAAAGCAATATCATAGCAAATGTATGATTATGTACCAAAATCAATTTCACTTTAGGCTTGGATGGATATGGATGATGGATAGTTACAAGTATAAAGAGCCACTTTTGCTGTATGTTATGTGTCATCTAATAGTGACACATGATCTTTATAAAAGGATAAAAGAGTTTAATCAAGTGTGAGAGACAAAACAAAATTGGGTCATTTCATTTCACCTAATTCTAACTATGATCCCCCCTTTGCCACACTCACAACAAACAAAGTCATTTTCAAAGAGAGTATAGGGGGAATTAATATGCTTCAAAACAGCAAAATAATTAGGTAAGAAGCAACAACAGTTTTCCTTTTTTACCACTTTTTTCTTTCTTTTCTGATTTGTTATTTTCCACTTGGCAGCTTTAAATGTGTTACATAAAGGGCACTAAAGTTAAACACATTTTCATTAAAGATATGACTCTTTGGTCCTAGAGATGGCTCTACATTAGGAGGCCATAAAGGCAAGTGTACATTATAGTGTTTCTTCAAATAAAAATTATCTTGCAACCCTTAATGTATTTATATTTTATATATAGCATGTTGTATTTTACAAATGGAGTTGACCACAAGAAAAAAAATTTAATGACAAGTAGAAAGACCAAGGACCCACTTCTTGTAATTGAATTTCAATTCAGGGTCAAATGTAGATTTCCAATCTCAGGTCTCTTAAGTACCCAAAAAAGTAGTGAAGATGCTTCACTATTCATCATCAAAAAAATAGCTATGTTTACCATCAACAATGGCAAAAAGTTAAACCGTTTTGGAACTTTAATCATTACTAAGGCTAAAAATAAAAAAAAACAAGAAGCCACTTCTATAAACTCTTTATGCAAAATCTTCACTAAATTTACCCAAATTATGCATATAGTATTAGCAAATAAGATGAAGAAAAGTTCTAGTGCACTTTTTCATTAAGGATGTTCCTAGACTTGCATTCCCATCATTGAGACTGGATTTAAGCAAAGTGAGTTTGATGAGTTGTATGATGACTTTTTGATACATATAAAAGACATACTCACATTTATATACATATATGTACATATATAATCACCTAATTCATGCAATTTCAAATCAATAAATGTGGCTTAAGAAATTATTGCCCATCATAGGTTGACCTAGCATGAACATTTTTTTCCCACTCACTTGAATTGGGCCTAGCGTGCTAAATCTTTACCACGCTAGATCATAGTAAGGTGATTGTTTTGGTGTTCATCAATAGTTTTTTCTTTCTTTTTTGGAGTTGCATACATTTTTTTTAATTTTATTTTCTTGATGGGAATTTGGACACCATTAATGAGTCCAATGATAAAACCTTTTATAATTTGGTCCCCCACTTTGTAAACTTCAAATAAGTTCAAAGACACAACTTATAGCAAGTAACATGCTTTGTCTATATTTGTCATACTTGTACCATAGTTATTAGAACAATGTCATTTTCTCTAGCTCACTTTCATTCCCACCTTATATACTTCACATACAGGTTCTTAGGACAAGGTTCAAACCAATAACATGCTTTTGTCTAAGTTTGTCTAACACAGTCCACCATTTGACCAACCAAGAAAAAATGTTCAAAGATTCAAACTTTATGTTTTTGGGGTACAATATTAAATTTCAAATAGAAAAGAAACAATCACCAAGGCTCTTTCATTTTTGAAAAGATGGAAAATACTTTAGCTAGCTCACCATTGGGTTGGAGGAGCACATGTAGAGAGTTATGGTGGTCTCAACCGCACCAGATTAGTCAAAGGAGACAGAACTCCCAGGGATTATAGAGTATAACAATGTAGAGAGGGTGTGCCCTACAAGTACAAACCCCATAAATATGTTACTCTGCAGCAAAACAATGTTTTTCTAAGTCATGCTATAGTATTTTTCTAACAATATATTCTCTGCATATAACTATATATGCTAGCTGTTTTTTTATTTAATTTGAACAAAAACAAACACACATTATGGTCTATCATCATTGTATTGATGGAATTGGAAGGTAATCAATAATTTCTTCAGGTGACACCTCTTCAATTTAAAAAAAAATATTATATATTAATAATGTAAATGATTTTGGCATTTTGTATATTATAACATTTTCTTCATGTTTTGTTTACTATTTTATTGGTTATGCTATACCTTTTAAAGGAAATATACACTTTTTTTTATTTATTGAAAAATCGGATTATTTTAACTCAAGAATGGTCAAAGAGCAAATATAAATTTTTCAAAGTTGGCCAATTAACAGTCATTTATAAGATCATTAACTAGTGAGAGCAAAAATCATACAAAATCTCCATATTTATATTGTGAAGAGGCTCAATTTTTCTGTATACATGAATTTAGATAAAGTACCAAAAACTCTTTCATAGATCAAAAATGAAACAAACCAGCACAGTACACTTCATATATTGTAATTCCCACTTTTCATATTGTAATTAATAGTTATAGTTTCTTTTTAAGCAAGCTGTCGATTTGAGTTCACACGCTTGTATTAAATAAAAGAAATTAATGAATTTTGTCAGAGAATTGATAAATATCTGAAGAATTTTAAGTGAAAAGATCATTGCTTCAATCTAACGGGACTGCAATTGTCACTAATAATAAATACACATACACAATAAAAGAAAAACATTAACTCCTTATCTCTCACTCTCACCTAAAAAAAGAAGAAGAAAAAAGAGTGGTTTATAATACCCTTGTCAGTAAGTATAAAGAGCTATGAATTAGAGAAAAAAAAGAAAAAGAAAAACTAGTATTCTACATGAAATAAATGAAAACAAGTAAAGGGGTATCGAAAAATAATAAAGAAAATGGTGTTATTTTGTTTTCCAAGGGCACATGACATGACATGATCTTGCAATTCTCCAAAGGCTTTCTTAAACTGTTGATATATTTGTCATTATGTGTATGTGAACATTATACAAATATAATAAACACGTACATATATGTATATGATATAAGAGTATTAAATTATTCATGAATGATTTTATATTAAATTGAATTGGGGTTGGATCAATGAGCATTTGCCCAAGTCCCCAAAGGTTAGGGGGCCATGTGATAAAAGCAGCTTTCTTTCTCATGTAAAGCGACCACGCCCGTTTGGCTGCAATCATGTGGTCTATTTTGTTATAATTTCATTCCACTCTTTCCATTCTTTATTTTTCTCTATTCAATTCATTCCAACCCCTACTCCCTAATTAACTGCCTTCTACACTATTATTTCTTATAACACACTCTTTCTACTTTTACCATCATAACACCCCCCCTAATTACACTCTTTTTTCCATAAATATATGTAATATATAATTGAAAAGTAGTATTAATATTCATTTTCTATTCTCACTTGTATTTATATGTGTTCCAATAGTTCCTATATGTTATGAGGAGGGTTAAAGAAACTATCTTTCCCTACCATTATTTATAAAATATTTACATAAAAGAGTGCAAAAGAAAATCTTGAAAAGTATTTCCATATCAATTATTTATATTGGAAGTCATGTGGTAATTGAATTTTATCTTGGAATTCTAGTTTAGAAGTGAATGAAAAGAATCTATATATTAATGCTTCTCAATATAATTTGCTAAAATCAATTATCATTATACACAGGATATGTTCATTCTACATTATAATTAATAATTAAGTAAAGAAGGATTAGACTACGAATGTAATAATGAGTTTGGGAAGCCTAGGGAGGAAACCCGCTCGTGCGGACAGGCCACTCACGCTTTATAAATAAACAATTACTTGAAAAAGATTAGTTTATTTTGCACACTAATAATTTTTTTTATCAATTAAAATGAGGAGTGAGCAAGTGAGCTAAAGAACAAAATTTTAATTACCAAAAAGGGCCCCAAAAGCAGAGGATTTCGTGTAAAGCCACCCAGAAAGCGGATTTTACTCGTTTCCCAAAACCGCTCTCTCTAAAATACCTTTCAAACACAGCCTTTCCCAACCTTCGAGAACCCCACTGTGTCCTGTGAGTGTGTATATATACACACACATATACACACACCACTATATAACTTCTCATCTTCATCTTCATATTCTTCATTTTCAAATATCTTTCTTACCCTTGTTCCCCATTACTACTAGAGTTTAATATAAGAAAAGAGAAGAAGTTAGAGCTATCCAAGCTGAGCTAAGCTAAGATATATAGCCAGAGACAGAGAGACAAAAATGGCCACTGATAAGGTGGTTGAGACTGTGATAGTAGGAAGTTATGTAGAGATGGAGACTGAAGGAAAGGCTAAAGATGTCAAAACCAGGCTCTCCAATTTCTTTTGGCATGGTGGCTCTGTTTATGATGCTTGGTTTAGCTGTGCCTCAAACCAGGTTTATATTATATCAAATTTACCATCTTTTCAATACTATATATGCAATAATACCCTTATGTCTTAGTTGCTTTTGCAGTTGATTAAGATCATCTTTTTTTTTCTTCTTAACAGGTGGCTCAAGTTCTGCTTACATTGCCATACTCATTTTCCCAGCTGGGAATGTTATCAGGCATACTATTTCAACTCTTTTATGGCTTATTGGGAAGTTGGACAGCTTATCTCATCAGCATACTCTATGTTGAATATAGAACAAGAAAAGAGAGAGAGAAAGTTGATTTCAGAAACCATGTCATACAGGTTCATTATTTTATTTTTCACCAAAACAAACATATATACAAATAATTTAAATATATTTACACTATTAGTTTAGTCCAAATCTCACATGGGTATCAACTTTTTTCTCTCTGTTTTTGTTTTTATCATGTAGTGGTTTGAAGTTCTTGATGGCCTTCTTGGGAAGCATTGGAGGAACGTGGGTTTGGCATTTAACTGTACCTTTCTTCTGTTTGGATCTGTTATTCAACTCATAGCTTGTGCAAGGTTCTTACACAACTCTCTGACCCTAAGTTTAACTCTTATCCTTATATTTTATAACACAGCAATAAAGAATTGTTATAGTTGGTTTAAGTTTTTAACTGGGGTATCTTATCTTTTAATCTTTTTTTACAGTAACATATATTACATAAATGATAATTTGGACAAGAGAACTTGGACATACATATTCGGAGCTTGTTGTGCCACCACAGTTTTTATTCCTTCATTTCACAACTATAGAATCTGGTCATTCTTAGGCTTGTTAATGACCACGTACACTGCTTGGTACCTCACCATAGCTTCCCTACTCCACGGCCAGGTAATTAATAATACAAGTACATTAATGTTTTGAATTATAAGTATAGTTTTACTTTTATGATGCCATGAATTAAGTTTTACAATTTTTTTATGTGTTTTCTGTGATAATATAGATTGAAGGAGTTAAGCACTCTGGTCCAACTAAGTTGGTGCTATATTTTACTGGGGCCACAAACATTCTCTATACATTCGGGGGACATGCCGTCACTGTGTAAGACAAGCCAAATTTTGTTTATATAATGTCTTTTTCGTTATTTTCAATTTTTCTTTTCCATATGTTATTATCTGGCTTTGGTCAAAAGTTTTGGTCCATATATGTTTATACATAGTCTCTAGATAAGGGTTTGGTTTTGAGCATAAAACGTGGTCTAAACGTCATATTGAAAGTGACTAAACCTTTGTTTTTTTTATAGACAAAACCTGACTGTAAGATCTAATTACTAATCTTTAATCAACAAAATAAAGTTAAAACCGTGGACAAATAATTCTATTTTTTTAAGCGTGGGTGGCAACATGTCCTTTATTTTTTCATGGGGGGAACAGCTTTTTTTGTTTAATTTGGAAAAGCCAAAACTCTTTTCTCCAAATTTTATTTTGCTTTTATCATGAGAAAAAGACCAAAAGGGGATCCAGTTTTTAGATTCGAAGGTCCTCCAATAATTACAATATTCCCTTTTTTCAGGGGAAAAAAATAACAATAATAATAATAATAATAATGATCATGATCATGAGCCAACCCCATATCCCTTATCCCATATTTGGTTCAATGTTTGACCTTAATATTATGCATTTATATAAAAACATACATTTTAATGATAATACAGGACAATAAATGAGTAAATTTTGGTTGAAACAGGGAAATTATGCACGCCATGTGGAAGCCTCAGAAGTTTAAATCAATTTACTTAGTGGCTACTCTGTATGTGCTCACACTGACACTTCCATCCGCATCTGCAGTCTATTGGGCATTTGGAGACATGCTTCTTAATCACTCCAACGCTTTTGCCCTTCTCCCCAGAACCCCTTTCAGAGACATGGCTGTCACTTTAATGCTCATCCACCAGGTACATACATATCCACACATTTGCATTTGAGTAATTAGTTATGCTTTTCTATTCACAAAATATATATCAAAACATTATTCACAGTAGCATAAGATATATTAAGTTCGGGCGAGCTGGCCTCTCATTTTTGTGCAAATGACCAAATAATGAGAAGTCACCTTGCCCGAGCTGGACTCAGCCTTTACCATTACTCATTTATTTTATTATTATGAAGGTTGCTAGTGTGTTCATAATGGTTTGGTTGGGTATGTATGCAGTTTATCACATTTGGATTTGCGTGCACACCACTCTACTTTGTGTGGGAGAAAGCAATAGGAATGCACGAGTGCAAGAGCCTGTGCAAGCGCGCGGCGGCGAGATTGCCTGTGGTGATTCCCATCTGGTTCTTGGCCATCATCTTCCCTTTCTTCGGCCCCATCAACTCAACCGTTGGATCACTTCTCGTTAGCTTCACCGTCTACATCATCCCTGCTCTCGCTCACGCCTTCACATTTCGATCCCCTGCTTCTAGAGAGGTAAATTAACCCCCACTTTTTTTATATATATATATATATATGAATTTTATATTTTATAATTTATTCACAACAACACTACACCCAAAAATAGAATTTCACACCACGTAAGACACATCCTAGAAAAAGCTCTCTTGCCAAAAACATAACGTGACAGTGAATAACATTTTGGTCAAACGTTTGGCTGAACTTGACAGTGTTGTTAAATTCAATATATTTTTGCAAAGGAAAATTAATAAGTAATTATAGTTGTAGGAGCAGAGGTAGCGTGTGGTCACAGTCTAGCAGACCACTAATTTTTTAATTAGGTGTAAAATTTAACACAAATGATGACCGCACTTTATTGTAAAAATTAAATAAATGAGTGTGACTGCATTTCAAATTATGTGATATATTGTAAAATTTATGATACATTTATTAATCGTTTTTTTCCATAAAAAAAATAGATTTTAGAAAGAAAAAAAAAAGTGAGGCAGTACATACAGTGCTGAAAGCACGAGATTCGTGCTGCATCAATGAGCCAGAATATCGGTTCGTATTTGATTCTCTGCACCAGAGGTCCAGAGGAGTACTATTGTGAACTCTCTATACACAAAACGACAATTACTTAGCCCTAATTCTTATCGTACGCCCAGATTTGTAAATAATAATTTAATTTAACGGCTGTGATTGATTGCATGCAGAACGCGGTGGAACAGCCGTCCAAATATTTTGGAGGATGGGCAGGAGCGTACACGATCAATGCCTTCATTGTTGGGTGGGTCCTAGTGGTTGGGTTTGGATTCGGTGGGTGGGCGAGCATGACAAACTTCATACACCAGATTGACACCTTCGGCCTCTTCACCAAGTGTTACCAGTGCCTTCCTCCACCCAAGGCTGGAGCCCCGCCGCTACTCAACTCCACCGTGGCGGCGCCACCACCTCACCACCACCCTCACCCTCACCGGCTTTGATTTCCTCCGGAAAATTCACACATGACATCTGCCATGTCACCTCTACTCTCTCTCTCTCTTTCTCTCTGCTTGTTAGACCTTAGACAGACTCATGTCAAAAATGTTATGGTATTAAATTCCATATGTCTTTGGCCAACAAACTACACATTTTCTTTCCCTTTGTACTAGCTTAGGTTGTCTTCATTTTTGTAAAATGTATCAAATATTAAACAAAACAAAAAAAAAATGTACTCTTAGTTTTGTTGCTAATGTCCATTGTTTTATTGTGATTCATTAAGCATCTCTAACCTTGCTTTTAAAAATTTAATTCCTTCATTTTAAAGATCAAAATCATACAAAAATCATCTTCAACTAAACTTTATATTTATCTTCATTTTAAAGAATTACACTATGTTCATTCGATAATAAAGACAACACTATTCATATAAAACCATCAAAATGATACCTAAAGTACCTTAATAGTTTTGTTTCAATAACGTGTAAAATTTAAAATACAAAATAAAATTAATCATAACTAAACAACAACAAAAACAATTTTTTTTTTTAAAATGTAATGTTTAATTTTCATAATGTAGCAATTTAAGGTAAGTCCATTAATATTTTTTTTACTTATATAAAATTATTATTACTTAATTATATATATATTAATGTTCATGTATAAAATTAATATTTATTAATTAGTTAAATTATTTATTGATGATTAAAAATAATTAAAAAATGATATATTCCTTTTTTGAAGTAGTGATTGGAGATAAAATAGTAATTTAAAGTGAAAAATGTGAAACATGAAGATAAAGTTGATTTAAAATGAAGTTATGGTTGGAGATAGTCTTAGGTATTTTTTTTTTGTTGGCCCTATTTAGTATTTAGGTGTTTTAACTTTCATAAATACTTAAAAGAAAGTTTTCCATTATTTGGCAATTTATTAAAAAAAGTGACAATCAAGTAGTTCTTTAGTATTATAAATTGTAAAAATTAAGTTTTTATTATTTATTTTTTTAATAAAACAATTAAAATTTGTAGATGTATAATATACCAATCTCATAGAAATTACTTGGTCAAAAACAATTATAACCTAGCTATGTTAATTGATAAGTCTCTATCCTTCTCATCTAGCAAAGTTGTGAAAAGATCTTAATTAGTTCATGAGCTACATGGATGATGTTTGGAAAAAATAAGATAGCTCATCTCCCACAAGTAATACAACTATAATAAGTAATTCAGTAAATAATTTATTATTATGACTATGTCAAGTTTGTAAATAAACAATCTAGAATTATTTTTCCTTTAAGAACAACAATAATGTGAGCAACTCTAGTGGTGACTTAAGTGACCCTACTTTAGTTTTTTTAATAAACTTAACCAATAAAAAAAAGAGAAATTTTTTATAAAAAAATGGACAATGTTGCCAGTGTTCTTCTAATAAAACTCCTTCACCTCATCCACCTATCTCAACAAACCACTCTCCCAGCAACTCTTATTGGAATTGCTCTAATAAGACTGTTCACATCTGAAAAAGCACAATTAGAAAATACCTTTGTAATATTGATGTAACTATTTCTAGCTCAACCAATACAATTGGTCTCGAAACAATTATCATGTCAGCAAAACAATAAGTTATGGCATTTTTGTTTAAACTCCTTAAAGTAGACTACCATAATAATCTTGGTGGTTAACAAGTAATTACTTTCGCAAATATGGTGGCTATTATCTTATTCTTCAATTACTTGCATTCACTATAAGTTTTTCTTTGATTATTATTATTAGCTTTTTTTTAGAGTATGTAGTATCAATTTATGACCCCTTGGTTCCCTTTGGTTAGAGAATTAGCCTCTTAATCTTTTAATCTTTTTTTTATACCTAGGTTCTATATCTCATGAATCATCTTTGTTCTTTTCAGGTAGCCTTTTAGATTTTGAGTCAGAAGTTCTTGGTCTTCTAGCAAGACTTAATGGGGCTCAAGCATGTGGACTCCCAATTGAAGCTGCATTTTTTTTTACTTCTCTTTAGCTTTGGCTATTAATAATAAGTTTGTTTATGTAAATGAGGTGGGTGTCTTGTTCTCTAATATAAGAGCTTTATTGTTTAAAGTTCTCGGATCAATTCTATTTCATGTTGATTGCTAATAATAAAGTGAATGGTCTAGCTCAACATGCTTTTAAGCTAGACAATAAACTCACATCTTATGTATATAATCACTTTACAATCTCAATGATGATGCTTCTTCTTATTATTTATTTATTTTAGAAAGAAAAAAAAGACATTACTACTTTATTATGGCTTATTATTTATACATATTTGAGTAGTTATAAACCAAGAAAAATACTCAAAAGGTTTATCCTTATTAATTTATGTAGGACCCATGTTAAATTTGTGTAATTTATGTTTATTATTTTTCATATATATATATATTTTTTTTTGAAAATGATATTTTGATATTTCACATGGTATTTATTAATAAGAGGAAAAGTACCAATGTACTATATTGAAAATGAAGTTCAGAGTTACATCACAACTTTTTGTCACAATTAGAATTTAAAAGAACATGAATAACATAACTGAAAGAAGAATTATATATCCAAATGAAATGAGACGCAAA
Organism: Humulus lupulus; assembly: GCF_963169125.1. NCBI lineage: Eukaryota > Viridiplantae > Streptophyta > Magnoliopsida > Rosales > Cannabaceae > Humulus > Humulus lupulus. Next base: position 19,814,866 of record NC_084793.1, read on the forward strand.
TTTTAACACACTCAGAATAAATTCCATCATCATTAAAAACAAACAAGAACCAAACTGAATCATTGGTTTCATTAATGAGCAAACTAAAAAGCAGAATGTGTTAACAATATTATATACATACAATTATACTGTGTGAGTATACAATGATTGATCATGATATGTATTCTGATTATTACTTTCTTTTTTCATTTAAATTTTCATCTAATCCAATAACTAGTTCAATGCTCTCCAGCTTTCATCGCCCAAGGATTTAGGCCAAAGGTATGACAATCTGATTTTGAAAACGATGACTCCTAAAACAAAAGTATATATACCACTCATTCTAAGAATATATTTTCTTTTTACGAGAGCTTATTTGTCTTTACCATAGAATTTTTCCAGACCCCTTTTTCTATTTTTTTCATGATTATAAGAGGTGGACAAAACATCTCCCAAAATAATCAATAAGTGAGAAAGAAAGAGAGCTCATAATAAGGCTGCTTGGACATTGGTAAAAATGTTAGGTGTGGGAATCTAATTATATATAACTCGTTTCCCAAAGGTTACATATTTTTTTTTTACTGTATAGAAAAACAAATTTTCACATAACTTTTTATTTACTGTTATATATATCTTTTATGTGACTCCATTTGTGACTTTATACGAGCATGGCACCCTAGAAGAAAGAAAAAGCTCTATGCCTTTTCAGCTCAAGCTCATGTTCTGTCCTTTGCAATGTTTCTCCTTTATTCCCAAGACAACAGAAACAATGATATGAAGAAGATAGACTTATCAGACGTGCCTTCTTCCTTTTTCTAATTTTTTTTTGCTTCATTTTCTAGTGAGAGCGTGCTATATGTTGTGTCACTGTAACATTGATTATTTATATATATATATATATATATATGATTGAAGTATTGTTTAGATCCAATAATGTATCGATGTAAAGTACTTTTTGTTGTAGAGAATAATGTATCCATTATTCCATGTTAGCTACAACAAATTTGTCATGTTACTCAATTTGGATGTAAAAATAATCAACTAATAATTTTTTTAAAAATATATACTTAATCGTTCACCAACCAACGAAATTTTGTTAAGAAATGGACTTGAATTCTGCACAGCTATTCAGAATTTTAGTAAAAGACTGAATTTGTTATCTCATGTCTCATTTTCAGGAAAAAATACCAATTGAAATGAATGGTTATTCTCACGTTATATTATTATATGAATATATATATTTTATCATATAAAGCCAAATAATAAAAATTTACTTTTGTCAAAAAAAAATTATGCGATGTGAAATTCTAATACGTGATTCACTTTTATTTGTCCCTCTTTCCAGCGATCACTTATTTTATTGATTAATTGCGAGATATTTTTAAATTAATAACTTGTCGGATCTTTCAATAGTTTACATATATACTACAAAGCATTGTGATATAAAAATAAATGTCAGAAAATGGTGTGATTGATATAGGATTTAAATATGATTTATGTTATTTGATTAAAAAACAAAAATTTCAGGTTTTCAGCATAAACCTACTTTTTATCTTTTTTTATTATTTTTTGATATACTTTTTTTTTTCCTTACTACTTTTCTTACGTTCTTACATTGATTTTATTTTCTTTACGCCCTTTCTACAAGTCTATCTGCTTTTTTTTTAAGGTATTCTGTAGTTCCTTCTATTTAAAATTTCTAGTCATCTATATAAATTTGGTGAAATAATTAATTATAAAATCATGCAACCGGATATAACTTCATTCTAATTTATAATATATTTTCGAAAATAAAATTTATTGAAGAAAAAAATATTTGATCAAATAAAAATTACAACCAATACATAATTGATATTAATAAATAATAAAAAAATATTTTCACTTCAATTATTATTATAATAAAAGTAAAAAATATATATAATTACATATTCAATTTTACATTTTTAGATTTCCTACCTAATACATATTCAATTTTTTCAAACTAAAAAATAGTTAACAGAAAATACAACCAATCATATTTTCATAAATAAATTTTTAGATATCAAATCTAAATTCTTATTTTAGAGTTATATTTTTTAAAATACAATTTCTAAATCATGAAGATGAACCTATCATGCCCTTAAATACTATGTTGTCCTAACAATATATTACAAAATGTTGGGCCCTATTTTGCGGCACAAGGCCCACGATACAATAGAGTGAAGACATTAGAGGGATCTCATAAGAAGGAATGCATGTGAGGAGAGGATGGCGGAGAATGCATTCCCCACTTTTGCATTGCCATTATGGGACATGAATTCCCGTCAAAGTTGGAACTCTCATAAAGTGTTGGTTACATTACATAAACACACTATTAGACATACACTTAAATTACAAATTAGGATATGTCATAAATTTTAGTTATTTAAATATTTCAAGTGAGACTCATCATTTTAAATTATATAACTAGGATTAATAAAATATTATTATGTGTGATTTGAGTGTGTAATTTTAATATTTACCAATTATTACTCAAATAAATATATATTTTTTAATGTAGTGTATATATCTGCCTTTACAGAAACGAAATATTATATTCCTGTCAAGGTTAGGACTCTGATGACACTCGTTTTCATAAAAATAAATATAATTTTTTAATGTATTGTATATGTGTACATTGTAAAAATATATGCATATATATATATATATTTGTATACATTATTATGTTGATGCAGTTTTTCATCAATAAGATTAAAAAGAGTACGTAAATCAAGCTTAGGGATTTTACATGGTACGACTGTTAATTAAGCCAAATCCACGAGTTAGTGTATTAGGTAAGTACTTGCAAAGGCTCAAGTTCTCTTGGGTTTATAATTTGGTTGTTTTTTAGCTTGCTCAAGTTGTGTTCTTGTTTTACAAAAGACTGCCACAACTCTATTTATAGACAACTGTGAGTGATTAGTTCTCTTAATTAGAGTTAATTAGGCTATTTGCCTTAACTGCATACAACAAATATTGTTTTACACAGAGAAAAGTATGGAGAATACACTAAGTACATAAAATCAAAAGGATTTCTAGTAATTTGAAGTACGGGTGGGTTGTTCACATCTACGAGCAATTGTGATTTGGGCTACTTAGGTGATCAACGATGTACTCGTACAATCACGTTTCAAGAAGAGTCAGATGTCAACGTTGCACCTCCATTTCCCAAGTGTGATTTTGCTCCTGACATATTCTGTGTTGTCGGGTGTTGTAACGTCCCAAATTTCCTAATAAGGCTTAGGGCCTTGATTAGGGGGCTAGGATGGAAAATTATGGAAATTATGTGATTATGTGATATATATGTGTATCATTTTATGAATATGTGAGTTATATTATAATATGACTTTATATGCATGTTTATGTGTATTAAATATGCATGTGGACCCATTTTTGATTTAAAGGGTCATTTTTGTAATTTGACTCGTTATGGGTATATTTGGCATATATGTGATATATGTGTGGGACCACATCATTATGTGGATATATTTGGGTTACTCGGCACGAGACGATCCTAGGGAGCAAGTAGTTAGCGGGAAAGTCACAACGGGACAGACCAATACTTGATTCGGGGAGAGTCAAATGGTATATTGGGTATTTAGTACATTACCTAGTTATTGGGTAATGAGAATAAATATTTGAGGATCTATTTGAAGTTAGTGAGATCAGGAGGGAATTCTGAGGATTTTGACTATTTTACCCTCGGGGGCGTTTTTGGGGTACCTCGAGCATTGAGATTTGCTTAAGGTTACTTAAGTTCGAAGTAACCTGACATAAACAAAATACGTTCAGTATTCTCTCTCTCTTCCATTCGCTCATTTGATGTCGTTGGCGTTTTCAAAGGAAACTCGAGTTTTAGGGCTCGGATTCAAGCAAAGTTAGAGTCATAATGATTCTAGGAACGATTAGAAGCTTGATGGCTAGAGGATTTAGCAGAAAAATGACATAATCATTGGTAATTTATGCTTTAAGTTTCTGAGTTTCAGTGATTTGGATTTTATGATTTGGTGAGTTTTTGATCCATTTGAATGGTAGGTTTTGTTGCCTGGGACATTCTAGGGAAGTTGTGAGATTGAATTGTGGGTTTGGTACGGTTTGGGGTGAGTGTTGGAAGGATTTGGATCTGAAAAATCTGGGTTCGCGGGGTCGCGCCGCGGCCCTCACAAACCCAGAAGGTTGGCGGTTTCCTAATGCGGGGTCGCGCTGCGGCCCGTGTTCAGTGACAGAAGAGGCTGGGCCTTTGACTTAGGATGGGTCGCGGCTCAAATGGTTGGGGTTGCGATGCTTAAGGAATTTTTGGGCTTGGGAAGGTTTTGAGCGTGGGAACTCAAACCTAAGGGATCGGGATCGATCCAACTACCCAATTTTGTAGGATTCGACGTGCCGAAGGCTAGGACTTGGTCTAGAAGCCTTTATTTACTCATTATTGGCGGGGTTCTATGCTTGGTTGTGAGTAGGTTATTGTTAGGGGCTCGGGAATCGGGATCAGGCTCGAGGGTCGTTCATTCGTAAGCTATGCTTGGACCCAAGGTAAGAAAACTGCACCTGGTATGTGATACGTGTAATTATGGCTTGGCCCGAATTTTTTAACAGGAACATGAATAGGGCATGAACACTTTAGAATGTGGATGATTAAGATTATGCTTGTGATTATTGATTAAGCATGTTGAATGCTTTGTATTTGGATCTTTGATATATGATATATGCTGGTCTACATTATCTAATTGAGAAAGGCTTGACTTATCAGTCAAGGACGACAATAGCAGTGGACGCTGGTCGTAAAGCATTGACTTGTCAGTCAAGGACGACTATAGCGATGGACGCTGGTCGTAAAGCATTGACTTGTCAGTCAAGGACGACAATAACGCTGGTGGATATGGTTATTGTAACGCCCTAAACTCCAGGAACCGTTACGGTGCGCATTTTAAACAGTGCTAAACTCGTTAACCGAGTCATTTGGCCATAATTGTGTAACTAAGTATGATTAGCGATCTTGAATTAAAATTTTTGGTTAAGATATAACGTTTCACTAGAACGTTTACTGTATACACTGAGATCCCAAAAATATAATTTAAAGGTTAATTACAAGAAAATATTTACAATCAGCCGATCTAAGCGGCAAAACAGGGTTTAACCATAGTTCATCTTTCAACCCTCGGCCGTGGCGGTCGAGCAGCCGCATATGTACACATCGTCACCTAAGCTCTCCAACTCAATGATGGTCGAGCTTTTTTTTGCCTTTATCTGCACCACATAACACCCGTGAGCTGAAGCCCAACAAGAAAACTCAACATGCTCATGATTAGTAATATGATGCCATCAAGTCATAACGTGCATGCCTAGGAAGTATAGCCCTATTCAAGCATGCAAATAAGTTATGATAATGATGGGTATCCAGAATAAGGAATCCTGCCCTCCTGAATGGATGACTATCAAGTCAATCCTAATCAGATAAGTGATTTAACACTGGTGGTTCTGGTAACCATGCTGGACTTATAGCCCTAAATAATAGAGTGACAGTTGTAATAGTCACTAAGGTGGGTTCTGTTCCCATTAGCCATGTGACGATACGGTCACCTGGGCTTTACAAATAAGTGATCCTTTCACTAGCTTAAACAAGATAGGTATTTGATGAAATAGTCACCAACATAAACCTACCGAGTGACCATAGAGTCACTAAAATGGGATTCTGTTTCCCTCAACCATGTGACAAAGTAGTCACCTAGGCCTTTGGCCCTGGCTCTGAGTAACTAGTCATAGACTAGACAAGCGCTTATAATTTTCATCGAACTTAGGGACGGTCCGGCATCAATGCTCCATATGAGTCATTCAATGCAGATGTCGATTAGATCTATTATTTTATCGTCTCTACGTTCATGACGTTTATGCCGCTCCTGACTCTTAGGTCAGTAACACATGACCAGTGCTCAATACCGTTGTTGAACTTGACTAGTAAGTCACAGCTTCACACACGGATCTGACACCATTGCCGATTCTGACTAGTAAGTCAGTGCCACACACAACTAAGCAATGCTACCAGGCATATATCATATGTCAAATATCTGAATATAGGGCATTCAGCATGCTTACCTAACTATTACTAGCATAATTAGGATTGTTGACGCGGTTCTTCGCAAACAGATAATTATACGAATAAACAGGATGGATTAGTGCTAAATAGTGAACAGTAATATGAAAATATCGTAACTCTAAACTGGCGAAATTACTATCGTGGGAAGGTTATCACTTCTTTCCTTTTAGGTGGTTCGAAGGTTAAAATCCCTCTAGTCCACTAGTCAATATTATTGATCTCTCTTGACTATTCCTTACAGGGTGTTTCTTTACAAAAAATATGCCAACCCCTTGCAACGCCCAGGGTCTTGGTATTTATAGGGAGAGGATACCTGGACGTTGGTAAAGAGGGTCATCCCGTGACCTTCTTACCCATCATGTCATCTCTGTGACACTGATGATTAATTCCTAAAACCTGACAGTGAGGTGTGGTCTAATCAATAGGTAAGGGGGGTTAATGGGCCGCATGGCCCAAACCAGTCGTGGGGTGCCTGAATACGCACGTTTATACTGTGTGTTCGAGAATTCAGGAATGGAATAGACACGTGATGTCTGATATGTGCACATTTACATTGCTTGGTAGCATTTACAAGGATTCGGGTGTCAGATCTATGCTGCACTTCGAGCTTGATGTAGCGCCAGCTCATGATATCCATATTACTGACCCGCTGCCTTCGAGTAGACTGCTAATTCTCTAATCAACTCGGGCTAGAGAGGTGGAGACTCGTAACAGTAGCTCCGGGTGGACGATTTACACATGGCAAATTGAATTATGCCATTTTCCAGCTCGCTAATAACTCGCGGATATTTAGGGCGTACAAGGATCATGCACAAACACAGAGACTCAAGCTCCGATCTGTAACGCCCTGGATACCCCAGAATTGATACGGTGAATGGTGAACCAGAAATTTGACCCGCTACCCGAGTCTTTTGGTTAAAAACGTGTTCTAAGTGTTATTAATAGGCTAACGTGAAAAACAAAAAAAAAGGAAAGGATATGTTTTATTATATACATAAAACTGTTCATGGGTCCACAAGAACATTTATATCTATCCTTAGGGTGAAAAGACCTAAATGATGAACGGATGAAGAGGAAGAAGATGAAGGAGATGCTCTATTTTTGCTTAACTTTCCACAACCTTCTCAAGTTATATCTATCCTTAGGGTGAAAAGACCTAAATGCCCTTAGGCTTATCTTCTTTCCTTAATAGCCCCCAAGGGAAAAATTGTCATTTCCCATCTAATCCCGCTAATCATAATTAACATCCTCCAATTCCCGTTATTCCCAATATTCTCAAATGCTAATAAATCACTTCCCATTACCCTTTGATTCCTGGCAATGTTCTAATCACTAAATTACCCCGAGACTTACCCCGAGCCCCGAAACTAACCCCGTTATGACCAGACCGAGAACTTGCATTCAAAGATCGTCTCATGCCGAATGGCTCGAACAAATCCACATATAATGTGGTATTATTTATAATTCACTCACATGCATGAAAATACACAATTACGCTTTCAACGGGCCAAATTACCAAAATGCCTTTATAATTAAAAATGAACCCATATGCATGCATTTATCATCATATTATAATATAATTCACATAAACATGCATATAATCATTTATTTCGCATAATAAATCAATTATTTCCCTCCCGCCTCCTAATCAAGGTCCTAAACCTTATTAGGGATTTTGGGGCATTACAGTGCACCTCAGCCTGCACCACAACACCTGGGCAAAATTTCGAGGCCCCAAGCCTCTATGTTCAAGCGGGTTGCGACCCGAGCCCCAAAACCCAGAATTTCTCATGCATTTTACGAGCTAACCTCCCTGAAATTCACCAATCTCGAACCTCAAACTTAGAATTCAATCTAGGATTCATATCCAAGCAACAAAACTGATACAAGCACCCCAAAAGCTCAACAAAAACTTCACTACATCCTATGCTCAAACAATTGAATTCAAAACCTTAAAACACTCAAAGTAAACTAAAGAATTCAGTAAGGGAACTTGTTTTGAACCTTAACTCAGTGAAAATTCCGACCTTAGACTAGATTTCCAACACCTCCAGCTGAAAATCCCCCAACCTTTAGCCTCACCACCAGAATTTTTCGAAATTCCTTAAGTCTCCAAGAGAACTGAGAGAGAGAGCCAGAGAAAGTTGAGTTAAGGTTTTAGTGTTTCTTTGGTTTTCTTCTAACTTGTTCTAGAGTCTAAGATAATTCTAACCCATCCTCAGCCTCCAAATTGACCAAATTACCCCTAAAATATAACCTAGCCACTTAATGCCTCCAAGGGAACTCTCATCATTTTCCAATTCCTGCTAATTCGTCGAGTGTTCCTATACATCCCCATTTAATCCTAACAAACCCAAATGATCGCTAAATCGCTACCTGTTACCTGGTAAATCCTGAACACAAACTATGTTCCCAAAATACCCCTAGGCTCACCCCGAGCCGGGTATTCGACCCCGTTGTGACTATTTCGCTATTCCGCTCCCCAGGACCGTCTAATACATCACCACAATCTTGTGGTATCAAGCACAACATACATATAATTCACATTTATGCCCTCAACGGGCCAACATTACAATTATGCTCCTACTAACAAAAATGGGCCCACATACATATTTAATTCACCTAAACATGCATTCCTAATCACATAATCATTTAATCCACGTATTAACATAATTAAATCAATTATTGCCCTTCTGGCACGCTAATCAAGGCAATAAGCCTTATTAGTAAATTTGGGACATTACAGGAAGATTGTGGTCTGAGTACTCAAAGCGTTGGATAGGAATATCATTATTTATTCAAAAAGACTTAAGGACACTTGATAAGCTTCAAGAGGTAAATACTTTTGTTCTTGAATATTTGTATACATGTGCATATGATATATATAAGTATGTGTATAATTATATATATATTGCATGATTAACAATATTGCATATTAATGGTTCCTGTATGTATGTAATCTTGAACATATAAAATGTTTATATGAGAGGAGGAAAAAAATTTGTTATTAACAAACTGGGCCCACCATACCATTTCGCTGCACACTCTGATTATTTTTCCAACAATTGGGACGTTACAGTAATGGTCCTGGTTTGTAGGTCGTTACAAGAGCTCTTGAATTCTAAGGTTTAGAACAATCTTTGGTGGGAATTGAGTTGCTTTGGGAAAACTTAGAGGTTGTTAAGCTTACTGAACAACTGGGAATCGTCCTTGGTAGAGGTAACTTTGTTTTTTTTAAGCTTTTGGTTTTGAAAGTTTCTAAAAAGAATTACTTTGATGTTGAGTTTTAGTTAAGTTTTAAGGTTGTTTATAATGTTTCTGAGTTGTTGGGACCATTATAATGGTCAAAACTTTGTTTTCAGATGGATTTGGGGTCGGTTGCAATTTCTGGAATCAGTGGTTTTTGAGTTCGCAGGGTCGCACCGCGACCCTCATGAACTTGGTCAAGGCAGGGGAGTCTTGAATCGCCTTAGCGTCACGACGCGTGTGCAGGGGATTTTGGGCACTCTATGCTTAGTTGAGTGTCGCGACTATTTTGTGGGGGCAACGCGGCTCAAATAGGGAAAAGTGAGAACCCAAACCTAAAGGCTCAAGAATGGGTCTACTACTCGGATTAGTAGAATTCAAGGTCTTGGAGGCTAGGACTTGATCTAGAAGCGTTTATTGGTTAGTTTCTTGATAGTTATTCCTTGTTATGGTCGTGAATAGGGTGTACTGTTAGGTTCGGAAGGAAAGGATCGCACTCGGGGTTGCCATACGTTATTCACTCAGAACTTGAGGTAAGAAAACTGCACCTGGATTATGGTTAGGTCTTGAGCCTAGTTATTTAACATGGTTATCACCATGCTTGGAATGTTTAATTAAACATGTTTATTTCTTTGTGCATACCTGTGTTAAGTGATGACTGTTTTTTTGTTATATCTGATTAAAAATGTCGGCTTATAAGTCGAAGGTGGCAATCGCATGCTGAACGCAGGCTAACGTGGCTAGACCAACCTTGAAGTGTGATATAGGCTTGTACGACCCTATGGTCACTTGAAACATAAAGCGTGAGGTGTGCTTGGCTAGATCTAAGGATAGTTAATAGGGAATAGGGAAATGGGCCCCAGTGTGACTCTATAGTCGCTTATGTGGATTAAATGCATGCACAAGTATGGTTATTATTGTTAGGCATGTTAATTATAATTTTGTAATATGTTGATTAATTGCTTATGAGCATGATTACGTTTTCTTGCTGAGCCTCGGCTCACGGGTGCTATATGGTGCATGTAAAGGAAAGGAAAAGCTGGACCAGCCATGAGTTGGAGAGCTTCAGAGGAGGGTGTACATATGTGGCCAGCTCAACCGCCATGATCGAGGGTGTTTGTTGGAACTAGGGTTGAACCCTAATTTTGCCACTTATATCGGCCTTTTGTATTCACTTTGGGTCTGTAACAGTTATAAACTCTTTTGGGATCCCATGTAAAAACTTAAACCCTTTTTAATGAAACGGTACCATTTGACCAAAATTGTTAGTACCTAAATCTGGTGTTAGTTTCAATTACATGTTTTAAGTCCAAATGACTTGTTTAGCAAGTTAAGCACTATTTTAATTACATAGTGTAACAATCCTGGATTAGTAGGATGTTACATTACACTGAAATTATAACACCAATAAATTGAGCTGGCAATTTGTGGTATCATGTCTTGTTTTGAGTCAACACAATTATGACACATTTAACATAGTATTTTAAATATGTCATATTTGGCTCGTGTTAACTTTACATGACGCGTTTATATGTTGAGCCTGTTGGGGGAGAGTGAGATAACACCACCTCAATATTTAGAATCTACCCAAAAAAAAAATGACAAGGACTAAATAAAGATTGAGAAAGATTATGCAAACCGAAGTTGGTGAATGGTCTTCTTCAATCATGACGAACCTTCAAAACCCTAGTAGAACCACCACTTTGAGAGAATCCTTAGAACATTGAAAAATCACAAAACCAAGGCTTATACACTTTTCTTAATGCTGCCCTAACACTCTATTTCCTATTCACCATAGATGCTTGAGGCCTTTCTAAAAGGAAATGAGGATTGAGATTGAACAAGCCTTAAAATCACAAAGTCAAGCACTTTCTTTATGAGTTCTTGGAGAAAACTTGTGATTCTTGGAGCTAGAGAGATTGGAGAGAGTGATCAAGTCTTCCAAAACTCTATTTTGACCCTTATATATAGTATGCACCGTCATTAGGTCTAACCAATAGGATTAGACTTGTAAAACATGTCATTTTGAGCAATTTACGTAACTTGTACGTACTCCAATAGGAGACTCGTCACTTGCATGCAGGCGAGGTATCACCTGCTAGGTGATACATCACCTATATGCAGGTGATGCATCACCTGTTAGAATTTTTTGAAATCCTATGCATCAGGCGATGCTATGCCACTTGGGTAGCGACACATCACCACCCTCTCTATTTTTAGACACTTACAAAGGTCCTAAACATGTTCCAAATGCTACCAAAATTTTTGGGAGCCCTTAGATACCTTCATGCATCACTTTGGACCCCAAAACACATTTTTAAAGTGCCTACAATTGAAGCTCAAATTTCACACCTTCTCTATATGAAATTTACTAAGTGTTTAAACTTATCTTATATTTGAAAGCTTATCTTTTTGTATTTAACCAATCATAACATAATATATTTAACTCATAAAAATAAATTTTATTTAAACAAACTGAAAGAAATTCATTTTAACTCATATAACATCTATTTAAATAAATAGGATAAACAAATTCATTTTAAACTATGTTATAAACTTAAAATTTACACATAAATCTAATTAAAAAAAATAAGTAATCAAACTCCTAAATAAAGCCTATCGAGTCATCAAATTTCTTATTTTAACTTTAATTTTATATAGTTAAATGAATATAGTAAATCATGTTATAAGTAGATTAATAAATATTTTAATTCCATCTTAACTTGTTTGTGACCTTATTATTAATTTTGTACTTAATCATGTTAAACACGTCAACTTTGAGATTAGTTGGCCGACTTTATTTTGCCCTAATTTTAATTAGGTTTAACTAATTTTAACCCATACTTATTTATGTTAAGCCCAAATCTTCTAATTTTTAGTCGTGTCACCGTGTTGTGACTTATATTGTAACCTCAGCGTACAATGAGTATGATTTGACTTTGATTGGGATGAAATTATCAAAACTACCCTAAAAGTAAAGAAAATGCCAAAAACTTGTAAAAAATAATTGGGGACTTGAGATTTTATTTTTTCAACTAAGTAAATGAAGTTAGGTGCATTGTTACAAATACCAATGGTTAGCATGATACTAATAATCATACTCTTCAATATGAGTTTTTATGTACTATTTTGTTTGTCTTCATTTTCTTAATTAAGTTGAAGTTGTTTTTTTTCCAAGCTTGTTTCTCAGTGTTATGTGGTACTAAAATCATTCCCCTAAGTCCAAAATTCGGTTAAGAAGCCTAGTACAAATTTTAAAACTTACTTTAACCTTGAAAATAGATTGGTAATTTGATAGTGGTGAGTTAAAATAAAATAACTAATTTGATTGTGGTAACAAGTTACCATCTGTGAAGAAATTGGAATTAACCTACTCACACAATGGAACCTCAACTCATAGTGCTAATACGACACAGGACAACTCATTCGTGTAACAAATTTTGTTAGGATTTTTCTTTTCCTTTTCTGCTAGAATATTTTGTGTATTACTCATTTATTTTTGTGCAAATGGTTATTGTCAGGGCATACGTGTATTATTCCAGAATATTCCTTTTGTATACTCAACACACTATAAATGAAGTCTCCTCCTCAGTCTCAAATTGAGCTGAGTTTTATTCATACACGGTACCCCTATTTTTTTAAGTTGGTATCAGAGCATTCAACCGGCATTTGCCTCTCACGACGATGGCTGACAATCAAACTCCAACTCATGACACCTCTACTGCTGCTGACGATGGAAACAATGGAGGAAATCCACTATTTGGTTCTACTACAATTGGCAACCCACATCAGCCATCGTCCTCACAAACTCAAGCTCCAAACCTCAATGTACCTCAGTTTGGGAGTACACTCAACCAGCCTTTTTCCATGAAGTTGGATCAAAACAACTTCACTCTGTGGAAAACCATGGTCTCGCCAATTGTTCGTGGGCATCGACTCGACGGCTACCGCAAAGGCACCATACCCAGACCTTTAGAATATCTTCCTAGTTTAGCTAATGACGATAATATCATTAACTCTATAGGACAAGTAAATCCAGCCTTTGAGCAATGGATTGTGAATGACCAACTTCTACTCGGTTGGCTATACGGTTCAATCACGGAAGAGATAGCCTCTGAAGTCATGGGTTGCGACTCATCGACTTCCCTCTGGCCCTCTACGGTGCTCACTCTCGAGCTAAAATGGATGAATAAAGAACCAAAATCTAGTCATCCAGGAAAGGTTCTCTCACGATGGCAAAATACCTTTGACAGAAACGACAATGGGTTGATGCCCTTGCCCTTGCAGGTGAACCATATCCCAAATCTCATCTTGTTTCAGATGTTCTTTCTAGTTTGGACATTGACTACTTGTTCATTGAGACTCACTCATCTACCTCCTAGCAAGAGCTGCAAGATATTCTTCTGAGTATTGATGGAAAGATGGATCGACTCAGTGTTATCTCAGGCACAAAAAAACTCGGCAATGTTGGCAACCTTTCCGCAAACCTGGCTAACAAGGGCAACTATCCTACTGGTGGTCGGGGTTCAGTTGGTAACACCTCAAATGGAGGCAGAGGAAGTCTGAGTAACAATCGAGGAGTTAGTCGTTACCATGGTAGAGGTGGTGGTGGTGGTAACAATGGTCCCAAACTCACTTGTCATGTTTGTGGGAAATATGGCCATTCTGCGGCTTATTGTTACAATAGATATGACGAATCCTTCATGGGAACCCCACCAGGAGGAAACTCTCATCAGAACAAAGGCCCTGTGAGTCCAATGGCTCTCATAACATCGCCTGGCACTCTTGACCACGATGTCTGGTATGCAGATAGTGGAGCCACTAGCCACATCATAGCTGAGTCTAGCAAGATGCTACAGAAGGAGGAATACACTGGTAAGGAAACTCTCATGGCGAGTAATGGTAACCAGCTTCAAATCCAATATGTTGGTACTGGTTTTCTCCCAACTCATTCTGCCTCAAAACTCTCCTTGAAAAAGCTTTTACATGTTCCCAACATTACTAAAAACTTAATTAGCATTTCAAAATTGACAACTCATAATAATGTTTTAGTTGAATTTTTCTCTGATTTGTGTTATGTGAAGGACAAGGTGACAAGGCAGGTACTGCTTAGAGGGAAACTTAAGTATGGCCTCTACCAATTTGAGACACCACACACACACTCCAACAAGTCCCAGCCAAGTCTTTGTTCTAATGTACCAGCTGTTTTTCTTTTAAATGTGCACCAGCCGGTGGCTGCTAAGTCTTTTATTTCAATCAAGGATAAATGGCATCATAGGTTAGGCCATCCATCCAAACGTGTCCTAGATGTTGTTTTAAATAAAATGAATGTAAAAACCGATATCAATGAACCAAGTTTCTATGAAGCATGCCAACTTGGAAAATCACACTCAATTCCTTTTCAAATTAATAAAATTTGTGCCTTATCTATTCTTGATCTTCTACATTATGATATTTAGGGGCCAACTCCAATCATGTCTAACACAAATTTTCAATTCTATATACACTTTGTTGATGATTTTAGTAAGTACACTTGGATTTATCCATTACGAGCCAAATCTAAAGCTGTCATTGCCTTTCGACAATTCAAAGCCTTAGTTGAAAATCAGCTTAGGAAGAAAATTAAAACACTTCACACAGATTGGGGTGGAGAGTATCAAGCCTTCACTCATGATGTTATTGATAGTGGTATAGCTTTTGTGCATTCCTGCCCACACACATTAGCTCAAAACGGAAGAGTTGAACGCAAGCATCGTCACATCGTGGAGATGGGATTTACCTTGCTTGCGCAATCGGGTGTTCCTCAAAAGTAATGGTGGGATGCATTTCAGACCACAGTGTATCTCATTAATCGCCTACCTACACTAGTGCTTGACAACAAGTCACCCTTCGAACTTGTATTCAACAAAGCACCAAATTATAAATTCCTTCATGTCTTCGGGTCAGCTTGTTTTCCATGTCTTGGGCCTTACCAAAATCATAAATTTCAATTCCATTCCACCAAATGCATAAATCTAGGCTATAGTGATAGCCACAAAGGGTACAAGTGCTTGAGTAGAATTGGGCACTTGTACATTTCACGAAATGTAGTCTTCAATGAAAACGAATTTCCTTTCAAATCTGGTTTCTTGAACACTCACCAGCCAGAGTCACCTGTATCACTTTATATTCCATCTTGGTATGCATCATCTTATCCACAAGCACCTATCTTATCTCACCCTTCTAATGCAGCAAGTTCTCAAGCTGCCAGTGGCCATCAAGAAGAAAATCACAGAGCTACATCACTTGACTTGTCATCATCTCCTAGTCATAACATAGATCAGGTAAGCAATTCAATTGATCCTGTTGTTGATTTTGATATGACTAATGATGTTGTTTCTCCCAGTAAATCAACAAGTAGTTCAGTACAAAATGAAGTGCACAATGAGGCAGAATCATCATCACCATGTCCCTCAAATGCAGATGAAAATGCAGCCTGTACTGGACATCCTATGATCACTCGATCAAAGGCAGGGATTTATAAACCAAAGACTTATTTAAGTCAATCCAGCTGGATACAAATGAGTCAAGAACCACAATCTATTGACGATGCCTTGAATCACAATGGATGGAGAGCAACCATGAAAGAATAATTCAATGCTCTTGTTAAGAACAAAACATGGAATCTGATTCCACAGACACCACACATGAACATTGTGGGCAACAAGTGGGTATTTAAAGTAAAGAAGAACTCTGACGGTTCCTTTCAACGTTACAAAGCACGTCTTGTGGCAAAGGGATTCAACCAAAGGCCAGGTGTTGATTTTGGTGAGACATTCAGTCCCATAATTAAAGCTTCTACAGTTTGAATTGTCCTTACTATAGCAGTCTCTCGAGGATCGGATGTGAGACAATTATACATAAACAAAGCATTCTTAAATAGTCACTTGGTAGAGGATGTGTTTATGAAACAACCACAGGGATTTATTGATGAAACAAAACCAGATTTTGTTTGCAAGCATACTAAATCATTATACAGTTTAAGACAAGCACCGAGGGCGTGGTTTGATAGACTGAAATCAACACTCTTGAGCTGGAAGTTCAATTCTTGATAATCAAATAAATATGTTCATGATATGAATGTTAATCTTGAATATAAAAAACTAAATGATTAAATGATGATAAGATGAACTTAGATACATTTAATCATCTATACCAACAATGAAAAACATAATAAAATGACAAAATACAAGATTAGGGTTGCCCTTGAATACGAAAATACGCTAGTTATGATAAAGTGTTAAATTAAATAAAGAGAGATACAACCTTTGTATTGAGCAACTTGAATCTTCAAATTTGGAGAACTTCTAAGGTTTATACACAAATATGAATATTGTTGTCCAAAATCTTTATTCCATGCCTTCTCAATTGCTTGAAGTTTCAACTATGTATAATAAGATTTAGGATTGAACAAGTCTTGAAACTCTTGCAAGTCAAGCAATGCTTCATGAGTTTCTTGGAGAAAAATTTGGTCTTAGAAAACACTGAGAGAGAATGAGTTTAGAGAGAGTTGAAAAGTGTGATCAAGGCTTTTCAACTCTAATAACCCATATATACATATAGTGTAGGCATCATCATTAGTCTATCCAATAGGAATAGAGCATTTAAAACACATCAATTGGATCATTTTACATAAATTGTACGACCCTAAAAGACTGCTAGTAGACGACGTATTGCCACCCTCTCTGACTTTAGACCTTTCATGGTCCTAAAATTGCTCCAAATGCTACCAAATATTTTGGGAATGTTTGGATACCTCATTATATTACTAAGCATGTAAATGGGGAGGGTCTGCCCCGCCCCGCCCCGCAAACACTTTGCCCTGCCCCGATTAGTTTCTTAGAGCGGGGTCGGTCACCCCGCCCCGGCTTAATCAGGGCAGGTCTGCCCTGCCTCATTTGCCCCATTAACTTTTTTTTTAAAAGAAACATTGAATTATAATTTTATAATTTTTCCTAAGCCTAAATATTATTTTTTTATTGTAATCTTTATTTTTTACACTTCGTATCAACTACACCCTCGAATATTATATTTTGTTTTTTTATTTTAAAATTTACAAAAATAAATACAAGAATAATGATGAATTATATAAAACATATTTTTAAATATTTAAAATTATTTCTAGTCTATTTAGTATTAAATATATTCTAAACCATATATAAAATGTCAATTTTACGTACTATGCATGTATATAAGTTGCATGAGAGAATTAGGTTAGAGTAAAGAAAAAAAAAAAGTTTTCGAGGTGAGGCGGGCCAGACCCACCACGTTTTTACCGGGGCAAAGACGCCCCGCCCCACCTCACCGCCCCATTTTTCCATGCCTATGTATTACTTTAGACCCATAAAAGTCACTTTTAGATTCCTTCTCCACAATCTTATGTTTTCACTTATCTTAAAGTGAAAATCGTTAAGTGTTTTGCACCTCAACTTGTAAACATCTTAAACATTATATTTAACCAATCTCAACATTCTCCATCTTGGTTAAATATAATCATCTCTTCTTAGCTGTTGCATAAAATAAAGTATCTTTCGATTTAAAATTTATCTTAGTGAAAGAATTACAAAGCCTTATCAAATTCATTGGTTTCTAAAAAATTGAACCAAGTACTCCTTAATGATAGGACTAGTAACACCTCACACACCTCCACTTGACCATTCATTTTCTCAATTTTCTTGCTTAGCACTCATATGGCCATGTGTTCATCCATTTCACGAACTTTCCGGGGAGAAACTCCAACTCCCATGAGAGGTGGCATCACCTCTAAGTTCACATAGGTGAAGTTCTTACAACATCTTTGCTACATTTAGAGTTGTTTGTTTCACACAACTCCACTTCATTAAAATCCTTAGGATTAAGCCTCACTCGGTAGCCACCAACACTAACCATCCTTGGATGGAACTCGTGATTTTGTTAGTGTTGAAATTATTCACCCAATAACTTGTTCTTACCCATTGAACTCCTGCCCTTGATGTTCACAAGTTTAGAGGTTGGTTGCCATCATTGGCGAATATATTATTCTAGGAATTTTAGTCCCTTCCCTTTTGAAGTAGAACTTACTAACCTCTTCGTAAGAGGTTTTGTAAATGGATCTGCTAAGATCTCACTTGTCTTTATACATGAGATTGATATGTCTTAGAATCAATTGTCTCACATACTCATGTCTTAGACTTATATGTCTAGACTTATCATGCCATTATATGCTCTAGCTAATGTGGCTTGTTTATCACCATTGGATATTCCTCATGAAATCCCTAAGTCGCTTGGCCTCTTTGCCATTTGTCGCTAGAGTTATAAACTCATTCTCCATGGTTGAGTGAAATGTATGTTTGTTTCTATGGGCCGTAAGAAACAACTCCTCTTTTGAGTCATAAACACCCAACCGCTTGTGGAGAGATTATCTCCTACACTTGATATCCAACTCGCATCAAAATATCCTTCAAGTATCTTTGGGAACTTTGATTATTAGAGGCCTAGCTACTTTGTCCTTTTAAGGTACCCTAGAACTCTCTCAATCACTTTTCAATGTTCCATACTTGGATTGTTAGTAAACCCACTTAGTTTACTAACCGCTCTACGGTTGTTCTTTTCAAGCTTTATGCTTGAATCAAATGGTGAATTTGCCTCTTTGATTTTGAGATTACTAAACTAGTCAAGCACTTTCTTAACAAAGTGAGCTTGACTTAAGGCATAAACCCCATTATTTCTTGTCACTTTTATACCAAAGAAGGTATTAACCTCTCAAAGGTTCTTCATTTAGAAAGTGGAAGATAGAAACCTCTTCGTTTCTGTTATGCCCCTCATCTCATTACTCAAAATCAACAATCATCAATACATAGACCCATCAATATGACATATTCATCACAAGTCTTAGAGTATAAGCACTTAACCATTATTGTGTCTACACCCATCCGAAACAATATATTTATCATACTTCTCATGCCATTGTTTCCGTGCTTGTTTTAAACCATATAATGATTTAACAAGCCTACATCTTTTATGTTCATTTCTCCTTAGAACAAAACTCTCAGGTTGTTCCATATAAATCTCCTCATCGAGATCTCCATTTATTAATGTCGTTTAGACATCCATTTGATGAATATAAGGGTTATATATTGATGATAAGGCTAATAAAACCTAGTTTGTAGTTTTCCTAGCAACCGGTGCACACATGTCAAAATAATTGATTCCTTCCTTTTATTTAACCCTTTAGCTACTCATCTAGTTTTGAAGGATTGTATGTGCCATCGGTGTGATATTTCCTTCAAAATACCCACTTCCACCCAATTGGTTTTGAACCTTGTGAAAGGTCTACTAGTTCCCATGTGTGGTTTTACATAATTGAATATATTTCATCATTTATTGCCTCCTTCCAAAAAACATAATCTCTCAAAGACATTGCTTCTTGGTAGGTTTTGGGATCATCCTCTTCTTGAAGAGTCATAGGAAATTTCCATGTGACTTCTTCAAGTTTACCGTAGAGTATCTCTACTTGAGAAAATTTCTCAATTGATCCCAACTCTTTAAGCCTTTGGCTTCTCCGAGATATAGGTTGGTCATTAACCTTTGGATCTTTCTCTTTAAGAGATTCTCCAACACTTGTGGGTTCTTGAGAATTTCTATCCCAATATAACATATTCTCAAAGAACTCCAATTCTCTTGATTCAATTATCACATTAGACTCAAAGTATAATAGCCTATAGGCCTTACTATTTAAGGCATAGTAAACAAATGCACAATTTACAGCCCTTGGAACCAACTTGGTCCTTTTAGGCTCCGTCCTCTTGATATAAGCAAGGCACCCCCACACTTTAAGATAGCCTAAGTTAGGCTTCTTTCCTCTGCATAACTCATATGGAGACACATTATTCTTTTTCATAGGAATTCGATTCAATATATGACACGCAACAAGCAAAGCTTCACCCCACAAATTATAACACAGTTTAGCATGTAAAAGCATAGAGTTAATCATCTCAAGATAAATACCATTCTTCCTTTCAACTATTCCAATTTGTTATGGAGTGTATGGTGCAGTGCATTCATGTATAAGTCCATGTTGTTCACAAAACGCATTGAAATCATTTGAAAAGTGTAACACCCTGGTTAGCCAAGACTGTTACACTGTGTATTTTAAATAGTGCTTAACTTGCTAAACGAGTCATTAGGCTATAAACGTGCATCTAAATGTGATTAATGTTCCAGGTTAAAATTTCAGTCAAAAGGAATGGATATTTCATTAAAACATTAAGTTGTACATGGGATCCCATAGTAAACGTTTAAAAAGTTGTTTATAGTTCCAAAAAGGTCATTACAACTCAAAAGTTACAACCCGCCGACCTAAACAGCAAAAATAGGGATTAACCCTAGTTCCTCTGAGAATCCTTGGCTGTGGTGGTCAAGCAGCCGCATATGTACACATCGCCACCTAAGCGCTCCAACTCATGGCTGGTCCAGCTTTTCTTTCCCTTTACCTGCACCACAAAGCACCCGTGAGCCAAGGCCCAGCAAGAAAACTTAATCATGCTCATAAGCAGTAAATAACACATTTCCAAATCATAATAGACATGCCTAGCAGTAATAACCCTACTCATGCATGCATACCTTTATATAATCGACTATAGTGTCAAATGGCGCCAATCACCCTAAATAAATGATTAATTGATTCATATCGGGGCCCATTGCCCAAGTACATGACTAATTAATCTCATCGGGCTTAGCATCCTAGGATCTGGGACTAATGAGTCACCCCGGGGCCAATTTCCCTATCCTATGAATAACCAGCCTTGAAGCTGGCCCAACGTACCTAGCACTTCAGTTTTCCATGACCATTGGGTCGAACAAGCATATGATGCGCTCCTGATTAGATCTAACCATATCAACCAGTGCTCTACGCACTATTGCCGCCCTTGACTCATAAGTCAATGCTTTACGACTAGTGCTCAGCACTATTGTCATCCTTGACTGATAAGTCAATGCCTTTTCCAATTATACAATGCTAACAGACATTCATCACATAACAAACATCCGTATACAGCGCACTCAACATGTTTAATCAATAATTTCATGCATATTCATAATCATGCACATTTACAAGGGCTATCGCCCAATCAAAACTTTATTCAACATTCGAGCCAAGCCCTAATCATGTACATCACGTAATGGGTGCAGTTTTCTTACCTCATGTCCGAGTGTAATGTAAAATAAGAATGACCCTCGAGCACGATCCTAATCTTGAGCCCCTAGCGATAACTTAGTCACAACCAAGTATAGAATCCCATCAGTAATGAGTAAATAAAGGCTTCTGAACCGAGTCCTAGCCTCCGGGGCATCAATCCTACTAAACCGAGTAGTAGGATTACTCCTGAGCCCTTACGTTTGAGTTCCCACACTCAAAACCTCCCTATGGCAAAAAATCCCCTTAAGCGCCACAGCCCCAAGCCGCTGAGCCGCGGACCGCCCAAGACAGAGGCCCTAGTCTCATTTTTGCCTGCGCCTCGTGCCACAACGCACCTACCAAGCGCCGTGGCCCAAATTACCAAGCTTGAGCCTCGACACCTAAGAACAGAGCCGCAACTCGACCTGGAACCCATCCATTTTCCTCCATTTTTCTCATACCAAACCCTCCATAAACCTATCCAAACATATCTGAATCCCAAAAACAAAGTTCCCAATCAACTCAATGGTCCAAAACCATCAAAACCTAAGTTTCAAACAACTCAAAAACTAATCAAAACATAGATTCCAAATTTAAAACTTAAGAAACTTAAGGAAACGGAAACTTGGAAATTCAAAGCATAAATTACCTTTGACTATGTCGTTTCCCGCTAAATCCTCCGGCTATCAAGCTTCTAATCTTCACTAGAATCACAATGACTCTATCCTTACTTGAATCTGAGTCCTAAAACTAGAGTTTCCTTTGAAAATGCAACGAACGTTATAAAGGAGAACATGAGAGAGAGAGAGAGAGAGAGAGAGAAAGTGTTTTGAACGTATATCTGTTTCTGTCAGGTTACTTCGAGCTCAAGTAACATTAAGTATAACCCAAGGCTTGGGGTCTCAAAAACGCCCCTGACGGTAAAATAGTCAAAATTCCCAGAATTTCCTCCTGGTCTCACTAACTCCCAATATATCCTCAAATATTCATTCCCATTACCCAATATCCCGGTAATGTACTAAATACCCAAAATACCAATTGACTCACCCTGAGTCGAGTATTAATCCCATTGTGTCTTTTCCACTAGCTTGCTCCCTAGGATTGCCTCGTGCCGAGTAACCCAAATATATCCACATAATAATGTGGTCTGCAACATATATCACATATATACCAAATATACTAATAACGGGCCAAATTACGAAAATTGTCCTTCTGATAAGAAACGGGCCCACATGCATATTTAATACACCTAAACATGCATATCAAGTCATATTATAATATAACTCACATAATCATGCAATGATACACATATATATATATAACATAAGCACATAATTTCCATAATTTTCCATCCTGGCCCACTAATCAATGCCCTAAGCCTTATTAGGTAATTTGGGACGTTACAAAAAGTATTCACCACCTCTATCACTTCTAAGAGTGTTTAATTTCCTTTCCAATTGATTTTCTACTTCAGACTTATAGATTTTAAATGCATTAAATGCCTTATCCTCACTTATAAGTAAATACACATAAGTATACCTAGAGAAATCATCTATAAAAGTCATGAAGTATCTATTTCCTCCTCTAGTCAACATGTCATTCAATTCACATAAATCACTATGTATTAAATCTAGCAAGTTGTAACATCTATCAACACTTGAAAAAAGTTTCTTTACCATTTTAGATTTAACACATAATTCACATTTATCATGTTCATTCACATCACAATTAATTAATCCACATTTAACAACTATTTTAATTGTGTTATAACCTATATGAGCAAGTCTATTATGCCACAAAGTAATAGAATTAGAATTAATCGCATTGCAAGATTTAGATGTCATATCATTATTGTCACTATCAAGAGCACAAAGTTTTATCATTCCATCACATGTATAACCATTTCCCACAAAAGTGCCCAATTTAGTCAAAGTGAGTTTACCGAATTCAAACTCCATTTTGATACCGGATTTACTCAATAGACTTCCACTCATAATGTTTCTAGTCATATTGGGAACATGGAAAATATTAATTAGGGTCACTTTCTTTCCAATAGTGAAGAACACATTAATGCAACCCCTTCCAAGTACATTGGATCTCTTTTCATTTCCCATTTGGAATTTAAGTCCCACCTTTGCACTTTCAAAGGTTTTGAAAAGAGTTTTATCATAGGTTGCATGAATGGTGGCACAAGTATCATACCACCTTCCTTTCACCTTTCCTTGGGTTGCATTCACTTCACTCAAGGTTGCAATGATCTCAACATCAAATGCATTGGCCTTGGTATCTTTACTTAAGTTTGTAATGATCTCAACATCGTTATCCCTAAAAAATATGAGGATGATGTGGCGAATGAGAATGTGGCATGTGGCATCATAAATAAGGGAAAACGACGAAGTATTGAGAAAAGACCGACGAGCAAAAAAGATAGGTCAATGACCTATAGGGAAGTCGACCAGGCCTAAACCCCCTAGGGGTGGTCGGCCTGACCCCTACCTCTAGGGGTGATTGACCTAGGCATGCCCAAGAACCTCCCAGGGGTGGTCAGCCTAACCCCAACCCTTAAGGGTGATCAACCCCAGTATGCCCAAGATCCCCTAGGGGTGGTCTGCCTGACCCCTACCCCCAAGGTGGTCGGCCTGACATGCTCAAGAACCACCTGGGTGGTCGACCTACCCTATTCTTCATAGGGTGGTCAACCTAAACTCCCAAGTACACTTCACTGAAATATACTCGCACTCGTTCAAACTAAGATCAAACAAGTCCAGCACCCAGAATATCACAGGTCCAACACCCAGAGGATTAACAGGTCCAGCACCCAGAAAGTCATCAGGGCTAGCACCTAAGCTTTGAAGGGTCATGCAATCAGCGTTGCTTTGGTAAAAGAAGAGAACAGGGTACAAAAATCTGTGTACTATATCAGTAAAAGGCTAGTAGGTGTGGAGTCTAGGTATCCCCCTCATGAATAACTAGCCTACTGTTTAGTAATCGCCTCTCGAAAGTTGTGTCCATATTTCCAGGCTCACTTGATCTGAGTCTTCACCGATCAACCGCTGAGACAAGGTCTTCAGAAACCGGAGGCCTCAGGAAGATTACTCAAATGGGCAGTGGAACTAGGACAGTTTGATATCACTTATCATTTGAGGATGGCAATAAAAGGACAAGCATTGGCAAACTTCATAGTCGAAGGCACCAACCTTGAAGACCCTTCCTACCAATTGGAGAATGGAGATACCGAGAAGGAAGGAGAAACTACTGTATGGAAGTTATATGTTGATGGAGCATCCAATGAATATAACTTAGGCATAGGAATCATACTGATCACTCCGGAGAATCACTGAATCCATTGCGCTTTGAGATTTGGATTCACGCTTCAAACAATGAGGGTGAGTACGAGGCATTATTAGCAGGATTACGCTTGTCTAGGAATGTGCATGCATAGTCCCTGGAGATATTTAACGATTCCCAACTAGTGGTGTACCAGGTTCTGGGGGAGTATCAAGCCAAGGGACTTAGGATGGTGCAGTACCTAAACAAGGTGAAGGACTTATTAGCGCAGTTCAAGAAATACTCAATTATACAAGTCCTGAGGGAGAAAAATGCCAATGATGATGCCTTAGCTAAGCTTGCTTGTGCCAAAGATGTGGACACCCTAAATGTTGTTCCAGTCGAATACCTGGCAGAAAGAAGCATAACCGAGCAGGAGGCACTACCTGTTGAGTTAGGAGATACATGGATGACCCCTATTATTAACTATCTCAACCAAGGAGTAGTACCTAGTGATCGGAATAAAGCAAGGAAGTTGGTGAGACAAGCTGGTCGATATGTGATAGTCGAAGGGGTCCTGTATCGACGAGGGCACTCTTTACCACTGCTAAGGTGCGTTACATCTGACCAGTCAAAGCTGTTAATGATCGAGGTACACGAGGGGTTTTGTGGAGATCACGCTGGGGGGGCAGAGCCTATCAAAGAAAATCCTAAGACAAGGATACTTTTGGCCGATGATGAATGAAGACTTGATGGAGTATGTCAGAAGATGCCACAAGTGTTAGATGTTCTCCAAGATACCCTGGGCAGCACCTAACAAATTAACACAAATGCAAAGCCCTTGGCCCTTTGCTGTACGAGGGATCGACCTGGTCGAAAAGCTACCTACGAGAAGAGGAGGATTCAAATTTGTTGTTCTAGTCGTGGACTACTTTACCAAGTGGACTAAAGCAGAATCGCTCGCCACCATAACCTCGAAGAAAGTCTTAGACTTTGTGGTGAACAATATCATATGTCGATTTGGCCTACCAAGGAACATAGTCTTAGACAATGGGACTCAATTTGACAGTTATATGTTCACTGACTTTGTATGAGGCATGGAATCACAAAAAGCTTTTCCTCGGTAGCACACCCCCAAGCTAATGGTCAAGTGGAAGCAGTGAACAAGACTATCAAAGAAACTCTGAAGAAGCGCCTAGGACAAGCCAAAGGAGCCTGGGCAGAATTACTTTTGAAGGTCTTATGATCACATCGAATGATGGCACGAACGGCGACAGGGCATACACCATTCTCTTTGGCATTTGGGTATGAAGCCATGTTGCCAGTTGAACTCACTCCCCCATCGCATAGACCGGAGACATTTGATCAGGGGAGGACCCATCAACTAATAGAAGAGTCGCTCAATTTAATCGAAGAAAGACAAGAAAATGCAAGTCTCAGAGTAGCAGCACATCAACAAAAAGTGGCCAGATACTTCAACTCTAGAATGAAAGATCGAAAATTCCAAGTTGGGGATTTAGTACTCAGGAGGGTGTTCCTAAACACAATAGACACTGCAGTAGGGGTACTAGAACCTAACTGGGAAAGGCCATACCTTGTGGAGGAGGTGATCCCACCAAGGATGTACAAGATAGCTCGACTGAATGGAGAACTAATAAAAAACTACTGGAATGGTGAACACCTCCGCTGGTACTATTAGTGAAGTTGTCTAGCAGCAACACAAGTTTTAATTTGCAAACGTAGTATTTTTCAAATTATCTATGTAACAACCGTTGTGCTTCAATGAATGAATTTAATTTCTTAAGTTTCTCTTAATATTTTAAATTACATTCAACAAGGAACAGGTCCGAGGACCTTGTCACCAGAATATGGATCATGTTCGATCTTGGTTCTTTGAGGAACTTATCGACCCAGACAATCCAAACAAGAGACAGGTCCTAGGACCTTGTCGCCAAATTATGGATCATGTTCAATCTTGGTTCTTGAGGAACCTATCGACCTATACGATCCAAACGAGAGACAGGTCCTAGGACCTTGTCGCCAAATTAAGGACCATACGATCCAAACGAGAGACAGTTCCTAGGACCTTGTCGCCAAATTATGGATAATGTTCGATCTTGGTTCTTGAGGAACCTACCAACCCATACAATCTAAACAAGAGACAGTTCCTAGGACCTTGTTGCCACATTATGGATCATGTTCGACCTTGGTTCTTGAGGAGCCTATCAACCCATACGATCCAAATAAGAGACAGGTCTTAGGACCTTGTCACTAGATTTCTTGATCACGTTCGATCTTGGTTCTCGAGGAACCTATCGACCCATACGATCAACAAAAGAGACTGGTCCGAGGACCAGTCGCCATCATCAGATCATAATCGAATCTGGTCCTTGAGGGACCGATCGATAATTTGATCTAAGACTCGTTACACGCTCGATTAGCCCATCTAGACCCGGTTGGTCCAACTTAGACACTTCTATCTACAATCATTATAACGAGTACACAAGAGATTACGTAGATCGTGATTGAAACTTGCTACACAATCTGCATCTGTGTATAGGTATCATTACTACTGAGTATGAAACCATTACCCGACTACCAATGAGGGACAAGAATTTGCTGCTTGCATCATTGGATGAAAAAGATAGTACTATGTGTCTAAACGCTTGAAGCAAGGCATGGTCAAGTAGCAAGTGACCAAGGATTTTAAAACCCATGATCACTTGGGGGGCAGATAGTACATACCAATCGGGGTATACACAAGCAATGAGGGTGTGACCTTAAGTACTAAGCAAGCTCAAGTTTCTCTAGGACATTTGTTCAACGTTCCGAAAGTGCAAAAAACAAAAAAGGCATTGGTGAAGAGACTCCTAGCCATGTCCATTATAGGGTGGTCGGCCAATCCATCAACCCTATAGGGTGGTCGGCTTATCACCCATGGGGTGGTCGACCTGACCTATTTTGTTCATGGTACTTGGTGAAGTATCGTACTACTCACATTACCCTGGTTGTTAGCATGAAAAACATAAAAGAGTAAGGTTAGTATGGCACGTGAAATACATGTGTTCAGAGTATACTCATACCTGAACCAATGAGGGTTATGAGTTGATTTACTTAGTAAGCATTGGAAATATAAATTTTCAATCAATACACTGAGTACTCATAACAAAAAAGCATAAAGGCATAAAATGTCATATGTAAGAATTGTCAAGTATAAGGTGCCCCACCAATGGCATGAAAGGAAAGACAAAGTAAAAGACCGAAAAAAGACTAACTAAGGCGAGGAGTATCATCTGTAAGACTACCCTGAGCCTCGGTAGCTGCATGAGCCAGACACTTCCTAAGCTCCTTTGCTCGCGTCTTCTCAGGAAGGAAATCCAAGTTCAAATATTTGTTGGATATCCAGATCAAGTAGAAGCTAGAGAAAGCTATCTCTGAATACTCCTTTCGAGCCTTGTCCCGGGCAGCTTTGACCTCTTGCTCTTTCTCGAGAAGAGCATCCTTCCGCAATTGGTTCATGTCAGCAATCAGCTTCTCTTTCTCAGCTTCAGATTGTTGGATCTAATCAGCAAGTTTCCCCTCTATCTGGATTATCCTAAGAGTCAACTTGGTCACTTCCTATTGTTCGAGCTCCACAGTACTACGAAGAGTGTTGATCTTTTCATCTTTCAAAGTAATGTCTGCATCCCTAGAGCCAAGAACTCGCCTAAGGTCCAGCACCTCATGGCGGACAGCTTCAAGCTCATAACAAAAGTTGGACCAAAATAATCCGCCACGCCCCGGAAGTATGGATGAAGAGGAAGTAGGGAACCAGACTTGATGGCAGAGCGTGTCCGTCGGAACCTGTGAATAGAATGCTCCTAAGGATGAGTATCCTGTTGATGAGAGTCCTCGGTATGTTCTCTCTGAGAAGAAGAGTGATGGGGATCCTGACTAGTATCCCGATGCAAAGGGCGTTGTAAGGAGTCTCGCTGACTGGGCAGACTTTGTTGAGAAGAATGACTTCGCTAGGATTTGCCCCGAGAGCCACGGGAAGTTCTATGTTGAGAAGAGTCAGGTGAAGAGCCTTGGGTGATGCGCCAGACAATAAGAAGATTATCTTCAAAAACTGGCCGAGATGTCTGTTTTACTCTCGCCATTGGGCTATGTCTTTTCAAGAAGTCTTCCTCACTGAACAAATATAAAGCAGAGCGAGGGAAAATCATTTTCATTCTTTCCAAGAACTCCTAGGGATTACACTCGCTTACTGACTTGTCTGGTGAAGAGGAGCTGGACATCTGCAACAAAGGAAAAATAAAGAGTAAAGTTCGTAAGTGAGCATAATGAAGCCAATAGCTGGGGGCATATCAATGAACTAAGGAGCAAAAATGAAGAAATCAGGAGAAAAAGTCTATATAGGGGGTCGGCCCAGTAAGACTAAACCTGGGCCGACCACCCTGAATCCACAAGATTACAAAGCATGAAAAATGGGGCATAGGTGGTCGACCTACCACCTTAGGCCGACCACCCAGGGATGCAAACCTCAAAAAAATGCCAGAGGACTAAAGTTCAAGTCTCCAATAAAAATAATTTGTACAATACTAGGAAGACTCCAAAGAGATCAGTTGAAAAGAGAAAAAATAATTTTAGGGTCCTAAGTGTTTGGCTTATGCTTGGGCTGACCACCCTGGATCCCTAGAAGTCGCCCATGGGTGTGGTGGTCAGCCCATGAGGTAAGCACTGCTCGGCCTATGATGAAATCTCAAAAGGGTGGTGATAAGGGTATTTTGGATATTATATATTTTTTTTATCCTTTTGCAATTAGATAATGTACCTTTCAAGTATTTTTAGGTGTTCTTAGCTTTGTTTTACTAGTTTTTGATTTTTAAGTCATAAAATATTTTATAAGGTATTATTGATGAATTTGATACAATTTTGTGGTTAGAAATGAAGGTGCAATGATAGGACTCGAGAAAATGAAGTTTTGAACGAGTTTGAAGTGTTTCAGAAGTCCCTAAACTTGAGAATCGAGCCTAAGTTAGAGATTATGAAGAAAAAAACATGTGAGCAGAAAATGACCACTGGTCGCGGCCACAGGCATGTGGTCAGCCCTAACCCTAATCCTAGACCTGGAAATTGCATAAAGAAAGGAAAGAGAAGCCCTGGAGGTACTCGGCCCATGATTGGAAACTCGAGGGGTGGTCGGCTCTAACCCTAATCCTAGACCTGGAAATTGCATAAAGAAAGGAAAGGGAAGCCTTGGAGGTACTCGGCCCATGATTGGAAACTCTTGGGGTGGTCGGCCCTAACCCTAATCCTAGACCTGGAAATCGCATAAGGCAAGGGAAAAGAAGCCCTGGAGGTACTCGACCCATAATGAAGCCCTAGGGATGGTCGGCCCATGAGGGAATAAACATCCCTTGAAATCGCATGTGCTAGGGTTTGTAACCCTAGAAATCGCCTAGTCTAAGGAATTTCACAGAGAATTCTTAACTTGATTCAAATAAGTCAATTATTTTGGATCAAAATAAAACAAAACATGAAGATTCAGAAAAAATTCCTCAAAGATTCAAAGTATTTCCTCTAAATCTAAGCACATTTAAATTAAATGGTGTAAGGATTTGGAGAAAGTACTTACCAAAGATCTGAGTTTGATGAAGAATTGAAGAAATCATGCTTGGAGACTCCTATGGGTGAGGCGCACAGAGCAAGGGGATGACCAATGAGGCCCTACTTATAACCTCTAAAGCTGACAAGATATTTTTAGGAATTTAAATTTCCTTGAAAAATATCTGGTATGGTTAAAATTTCAAATTCCTTTAAAAATATTTACATTTTAAAGAATTTAAAATTCCTTGAAAAATATCCAAATATCTTATATTTTTAGGAATTCAAATTCCTTGAAAAATATTTTGTATTTTTAGGAATTAATATCCTTGAAAAATATATTATATTTTTAAGACGTCAAAACTCCTTGAAAAATATATTATATTTTTAGGACTTCAGATTTCCATGAAAAATACTAGATTTTTAGGAAATTAATTTTCCTTGAAAAACCTAATTATTTTTAGGAATTACCAATTATCCTTGAAAAATTCGTGCTGAGCAAATTATCGATATGTCCCGATGGACTTAGCTGTTAAAGTACTGCTATGGTATGTTTCTCGGGTCAGGATCAAGTTTACCGTAATGTTGAATACATTACAATAAACTTGGGGGACAAATTTTATCCCTCAAAAATACGAGGATGACATGGCGAATGAGAATGGGGGAACGTGGCATCATAAATCAGGGAAAAATGATGAAGTATTGAGAAAAGATCGACGAGCAAAAAAGATAGGTCCAGGACCTATAGGGAAGTCGATCATGCCTAAACCCCCTAGGGGTGGTCGGCCTGGCCCTAGCCCCTAGTGGTGGTCGGCTTGACCCCTACCCCTAGGGGTGGTCGGCCTAAGCATGCCCAAGAACCCCCCGGGGGTGGTTGGCCTGACCCCAACCCTTAACGGTGGTCGGCCCCAGTATGCCCAAGAGCCCCTAGGGGTGGTCGGCTTGACCACTACCCCGAGTTGGTCAGCCTGACATAATCAAGAACCACCTGAGAGGTCGACCTACCCTATTCTTCATAGGGTGGTCGGTGAAACTCCTAAGTACACTTCACTGAAAATTACTCGCACTCGTTCAAACTTAGATCAAACAGGTCCAGAACCTAGAAGATGACAGGTCCAGCACCCAGAGGGTCATCAGGCCTAGTACCCAAGCTCTGAAGGGTCACTGGGCCTAGCACCTAAGTCTCATAGACCAACCAAGACTTAGAGTTTTCTCGAAGGTCTCAATCGTGCATTATCAACCACAATCGAGAGAAGACAACAAGAAGACCCACGATCTCATAATCATGGGGACGTGAACATGTATCTTTACTCCCAATGATCGTGTACCAAACCACGATCTCCAGTACTACTGATCATGTAACAGCCTCTGGATACTATAAATAAAGGACCCAGGGCTTCATAAAGGGGATTTTCCTTTAAATCGCTTTTTCTGGAATTTTTGAGATCTGAAGAATATTTGGGGAGCAATTCTGGGCAAATTTGAAACGAGTGAATGCTTTTGTTCCTCAGTGTAATTGTTGAGTGATTCAATACTAAAACCTAAGTGGATTAGGTTATTACTGTTTATCAGAACAGGGCTGAACCACTATAAAATTTCTGGTGTTTGTTTAAGATATTTGTACTCTGTTGTTTATCATATTTATTTCGTTCAAAAGGTGTCGTATACTATACATACGACCGTTGGCCAATTTCACAGGTCAACAAACATCAAATGCATTGACCTTAGTATCTTCACTTTCTTTTGCAATGATCTCTTCATCAATTGCATTAACATGTTCACTTTCTCTTAAAGTTGCATTAGTCTCATCACTACATACATGAACCAATACATTCCTCATCGATTACATTATTCTCAATTAGGGTTAAAATGCATTCCTCATTAAATACATTAAATTTAATCAAAGTCACAAAGATCTCATCATCAATTAAAGTGACCAAATTAAATTCAATTAAAAGTGCAATGATCTTAACATCAATTGCCTTAACCCTAATCTTATTATGGTTAATTTTACAATTACCACATGTCACATGTTGATCAATAACTTTACAAACAAAACAAGTACAACAATAACCCTTGAATTATTTATTAACATTCACCATTGTACTCTTAATATAAACTATGATCTCAAACTCACGAAATATGGCAGCAAACACATTTCATTCAAATTCTTGAAATCTACACATTTAGAAATAAGGAACTTGATGATACCAATCTCCTTAAGCATGTAATCCCATTGAGTTTTCTCATCCTTTATTGATGAAGACTTTGAATCCATATCCACATTCATGTAGAGCATTTCTAAATAAAACTTTCTTTGATATTTCATGGTTATGTGTCCAACACAAACCAAATCTTGAAACAAGGATTTAAAGGTTGTAGAAGATGAACCAATTTCCCTCATTATTGATTATACAAAACGCAAAATGAAAGTAATTAGAATTAGAGATTTTGATTGTTGGGAATATATGGCTTTACTCTTTGCAATTCAACAATGAATAATGATAATAATGCAATATTCCAAACCCTAGATGTTAATCAAGATTCAAATTTTAAGTACGAGTGCAATTCTTGATAATCAAATAAACATGTTCATGATATGAATGTTAATCTTGAATATAAAAAACTAAATGATTAAATGATGATAAGATGAACTTGGATACATTTAATCATCTATACCAATAATGAAAAACATAATAGAATGACAAAATACAAGATTAGTGTTAGAGAGATACAACCTTTGTATTAAGCAACTTGAATCTTCAAACTTGGAGAACTTCTAAGACTTATACACAATATGAATATTGTTGTCCAAAATATATATTCCAAGTCTTCCCAATTGTTTGAAACTTCAACTATGTAGAATGAGATTTGGGATTGAACAAGCCTTAAAACTCATGCAAGTCAAGCAATGCTTGATGAGTTTCTTGGAAAAAACTTTGGACTTAGAAAACTAGAGAGAGAATGAGTTTAGAGAGAGAGTTGGAAAGTGTGATCAAGACTTTTCAACTCTAATAACCCATATATATATATAGTGTAGGCATCATCATTAGAGCATTTTACGTAAATTGTGCGACCCTAAAAGATCGTCGAGGCAATGTATCGCCTGCTAGTAGGCAACGTATCGCCACCCTCTCTAACTTTGGACCCTTCATGGTCCTAAAATTGCTCCATATGTTGCCAAACTTTTTAAGAATGTTTGGATACCGCATTGTATCACTTTAGACCCATAAAAGTTACTTTTAGATGTCTTCTACACAATCTCATGTTTTCACTTCTCGTTAAGTGAAAACCGTTAAGTGTTTTGTACCTCAACGTGTAAACATCTTAACCATTATATTTAACCAATCTCAACAAGTGCTTTGTGAATAGAAAATGGTGTCTTACAAGTGAGCACTAGGCTCCTATTTATAGAGTTTTTAGATACCATTTGAATTTTAAATTCCACCAACCCCCTTGGTTGTTACCAATGTTTGATTTGATATTTATGGAATTAAAATGAAGATTTGAGAGTTTCTTCGGTTATTGAAAACTTTAAAATTGATAAAAGAGCAAAATGGAATTTGGCTGACAACACCCCAAGCTGCGGCCGTGAGCTTCCGTCTCCCAGGGTGTGGCCTGGGATGCTTATGGTCGCAGCCTATAGGATGTTGTAACCTCCCATTTTTTCACATTTTATCAAAACGTCCCAATACCTTTTGTTATGATTGGTTAAATACATAGTGAAATTTGTTAGACACGAGGAGGTGCTAAAACCATAACGGTTTCACTAAATCATATGGGATAGACATCCATAAATCATATTTTTGGGTCCAAAATGTTTCTATGGAGTATATAAGGTACCCAAAAAGTTTGAGAGCATTTGGGGATTTTTTAGACAAGTTTTAGAGCGTCAAGTCAGAGGCATCGGCGACACATCGCCTGGTGCCAGACAGCGTGTCGTCTGGGTTGTCCGTACGAATCTATACAGTGACATGTTTTGGCACCAAAATTCAATTTAAAATGCTCTAATCTAATTGGTTGAGTCTAATTAGGTTCCTATACTATTTAATGGGTTCATTTGAGTTAATTGGTGAATTGATCACTCACCTCTCTCTAAAACCCTCTCTCTCTAGCTCTTAAAATTACTAGTTTTCTCCAAGATCTTCATCAAGAATACTTGACTTGCATGAAGATCCATGGCTTGTAAATCCCACTCTTATTCCATTGTAGTATCTTCAAGCATTTCGAAAGGGAGGCTAGGAATAGAGATTTTTGAACAACAAATTTCAATTTGTGTCAATCCCTGTTACATTTGTTGATTCACAAAAAATCATAAACTTATGATTTTATGTAACTTGGTTTTCTCTACGAAGATCCATTCTTTCTCTTGATTTAATTTGTGTTATTCCTTCATTAAATCCATGGTTGTATTGTGATTAAATGTTTCTAAATTCATGTTACTTTTTATTTTGAGTGAAGATTTTTGTAGTGTTTACAAAAATATGTCTCCCCTTATACATTGTGACTCTCTTATTTATAGAAGGACCTTTACAACTAATTCCATATAGTTACCAAATTATTACAATCAATATTTAGTCAAAATTAAATAAAAAAATTAGTATAAATATCTAATATTTTATTTCCTAATTTAGTGTGTTGACCTATCATCCCTAAATAACTAATCGAATGGTTAAAATCTTAATAGAAATAATCAACGAATAAATGAACTTAATTCAGAATCCTGAATTGCTCTTGCTGGAGTATTTATCTTTACTCGAGCATGTCATCTTCTGGCGTGAATCGAGCTCATTTTCTACACACCACCTTTTACTTTTCATTTATGTTACTCAAGCAGGTGAACACCTACTTTATAGTTGGGCCTTACTTTCACCTTTTAAGTTCGAGGTACGGGGTCGTGCTCTACATTGTTTGGAGCATGCTAAAACCAAGCACAACACATGCAATAATGAGTGTTTCGTTACTTATTTGCAAGAAAAATTAAATCTTGAAATGGCATAGTAGCCGATGACTATTTTTCTTATCTTCATATTGCATGGTAACAAGTGATATGAGTAATTGATTGCCAAGAAACAAAGCACATTAGAAAACCCAGAATTATACACATTTCAGAATGTGATAGTAACTTGTTACTTAACCTAGATTTGAAAAAAAAAACATGAAACATTATGGCAACTCTTATAGTAATTATTACTTAACCCATAACTAGAAGAAAAAAAATCATATCTGAATAATAAGATTAAAAAGAAACTAAAAAACATTGAAGAAGATCAAGAAGATCATAGAAGAAGGTTGAAGAAAACAACGTTTAAGTATGTGGAGAAGAGAAAAATAAAATAAAAATATACATTTGAGGAATTACAAATTTAAGCTTAATAATTTGGTTAGAGGTGTTCAAAAAACCATCCAACCCACATAAACTTCCCACACCGCACCAAATCACGTGGTTTTAAACCCTTCAAAGTGCGGTATGGGTTATATTTTTTTCAAAACCGCGTGGTCTGATGTAGTGTGCGATTTGAAATTTTAGTAATTGTTGTTCAAACCTCACCACACCACATTATTATAAATATATGTTTTGGACTTTGTTAAAGTTTTTGAGTTATTGATATTTTAATGTTGTTGTTGAAACTTTGGTTGTCTTCATTTGCAATGAATGTTTTATTATTATGTGGGAACTTTAATTTTGATTTTAAACTTTCTTTATGCTCAAACTTTTGTTGTATTGTTCAACTTGAAACTTTAATAGTATTATCAAAACTTAAAACTTTTGTTATATTGTTTAGATTTAATGTTGTATTATTTATGTTTTATTGTAGTCATAAATGTTCAACTTGAATGTTGCTTAATTATTTGGAGTTAATTGTAATGGCCTACATTGAGCTGCATTGCAATATGTGTTGCAGTGCAATTTAAGGTCATACGATATGCAATTGTAGTTTGAAAAAAGACTCAAACCACACATGTGATATTGTCCAATAAAATAGTAAAAAAATAAATAAACCACCAACACCCCATAAATTTGGTTGAAATGACAAAGTTGCCCTAAAAAAATTACAAACTAAAAAATGACATTATTTGAAAGTAATACAAAAATATTGAAAATTTAATCTCATATAATTAACTCATACCCATGTATAAGAAACACAGAAAAAATTCATAGTGGTAAAACATTTATGTAAATTCCACTATGTAAAATATGTGGAGGCAGATCTTTTTTATGACCAAACCACTTAAAAATTATTGTATTTTATCATTTATCATTCTCTTGCTCATAATTTCTTGGTCACTCAATTTGCGTACGGTAAACATCACACCAACGAGCTCACTTTACACCTCATTCATCCCCATGTGCAATGATATTATGAATTTTTTATTTTTTTACAGTTTTAAAACTATTATTAATTTACAATTCTTTATAAGTTATTTTTAGTAAATGTTAATTGTTATTTTATTTTTTGAATCTCTTATTATTAAGTTGGTGCCGTGCAATCTAACAAGCCTGCCAAGTAACCTTCCAACATAGAAGTACCTAACATGCTTTGTACAACACATAGTTGCAGGGGTAAGGCCCATGGCTATCTCAATTAGTGGAGCCCAAGGTCAAAACCAGCTCCAAACCCAACCACGACCACTGGTAGTTGATAACTTTAAAGGGCTTTTCAGGCCTTCCTTGACCTTGACCTGAGTTAGGTAAGTTGAAGATATGAGAAAAGAAAAACAACGACAGATGGTTCAAAATAAAATGAAATACGTGGTTACTTATTCGCCAAATAACTTCTACTTGTACGATTGGATAGTAATTTTGTACGATAAAACAATATTCTTCTTTTTCTAGTATTCACATAGAATTACTATTTGAACTTCGAATCCTTTAAACCTCAAATCATAAACAGTATTGCTTGACTTACAATGTCGTTATGAAGCTACTCAGAATACCTCAAACTAAAATATAAAATATTTATATAATGATAGATGAAGAGTAATCTCGCATATTTTTTTTTAATGGGGATGGACTCTTATTTGTACAAAGTAATATGATTTCACTATAGAAGTATACAACCAAGAAAATCAAAGAAGTAAATGTAAATACAATCTACAATTTATGTTGATAGTTGACTTGGGAGATTTCCTGATTTTGATAGTTGAATAAAATAATTCTCCATTACTACGAACATACATTTATTTTTTATATTATTTATACCATTAACTAAATTTTGTTCAAAATATTTTAAAATATAACTCAAAATGCATCAATTCTAATTTTTATTGACTAACTTTAAATTTTTTAAATTATAAATAATTAATTTAAAACTAAGATCTAAAACATCTTTAATAACTTTTAGTATACACAAAACCAAAATATAAAAGCTAAAATATCAAATAACCTAAAGTTAAAAACTCTTAAATGAAAAACCAGCACAAGTGGTGGAGGTAGTCGGAGAAGCACAGCGAGGCGAGCTGGGCGTTAAACGTTGAAGCGCAACAAGAAGAATGAGGGTTCAGATTAGGGCTATGGGCGAGCAACGAGTTGCGTTTCGGGAGTGGCCAATGAGATGGGGCTATAGGAGATGACGACAAGGAAAGAGTCTACATGGAGGACAAGGTCAAGGACAACATGGGAGGAGGAAGACAACATCGGAGATGATGGTTCCAATGTGGGTCTCTCAACGTCAAGGATATGTGATTTTCAAACTTGTGATTTTAAATCTGATTTTGTTAATGTGGTCCATAGTGTAGCATCTTTGCTCATTTAAGGGTGCTTGGAATTTAGTTTCTAAAATTCTTGGGTCACATTTTGAACTTTTCCTCATGAAACCACAATTTCATTTCAATGATGGTATGCTTTTGCTTGAGACAACTTTTTCTCATAATTAAGATTTACAAAATTAAATTGTTAATTCATTTTTTTTTATTTGGGTATTAGATATGGATTGATAGCGTTGAACTTTTTGTTGCTGCAATGGAAGGACCCGGGTCCAAATTGGCATAAAATCGAACCAAAATGGCATAAATCCACCTTTAAACCATTGTACGCAACCAAAGCAAATAGTGGTTAAAAACAAGAAGATATAATTGGGAACATAGAGAAGAATTATTAAAAATTGGCCAAATCACCAGTAAAGCACACATCTTTCCACCCTATTTTCACATCAGAGAAAAAGAAAGCTAGACTGAGAGACCCATAACACTTGGCAATGAAAAAGAAAGATCAGAGCTCAAAGGCATTGATTTCACGACAAATTCTGATATAGTCTACAAGAGTAATTAATTACCCATTTCACAGAGAGGGCCACAGTTCACTTTATTTTTTTCTCCTATAAGCCAATAATAGCTAATAGACCTAGGGAGGCATAGACAAATCAACGCCACTACTTCCTCACAAGAAGAACATATCCCAGTGTTATTTCAACGAGAATCTCATACTAACAAATCAAAATAAAGTAAAGAACAGTATTTTATACAACTTACTAAAGAAAAAGCAAGATTAGTTGACTAATAAACACCGGCATATATTAATGATGTGTATACACACTTTGAAAACAGAGCAAAAGGGTAAGTAGCTCAGTGAACATATACGGTGCTGCCCATAAGAAAAGCCAAGACATACATTACTAGTTTGGATAACAGTAACAAGAAAATACCAACAATTCCGAGAAAGATTAGATCATAACTCCCTATCAAGGACCAAACCCAACACTAACACAAAAAAATTACAGGTCCAGAGATAAACCCATAAGAGAGAAAAAGGTAAGAGAGAAGAAAGCATTGTTCCAAACACCCTAAGAACAAAAGAGTCACCAAACCATCAACTTTTAAATTTAAAAATAAATTAAAAAAAAAACTCCCAAAAGCAAATTTAAATGCTAAGCATTTTTCTTTTACACTCAACGAGGGTTGTTAGGGCACTCCCTCGCGAAATGTCCGGAACCACCACAGTTGAAGCAGTTTCCACCGCCACCGCCGCCTCCTCCGCTGCTGCCACCACCGCCATACCTTCCTCCGCCGCCGCCTCCACCGCTACCTCCCTGGAAGCAATCTCTGGCCATGTGACCACTTTCACCGCACTTAAAACAAGCGCCACCACCACCGCCTCCACTTCCGCCATAGCCTCCATCACCACCGCCTCTACTACCTCTACCACCACCACCGTAGCCACCACCACCACCACCGTAGCCTCCACCGCCACCGTATCCACCACCTCCGCCATAACCGCCGCCTCCGCCGCGAGATCCTCTACCGCCGCCTCCGCCTCCAGAACCACCCCCGCCTCCGCGGGTTCCCTGAACGGGTCCCTCGTTAGGGCCAGTGACATCGACGGCCTTGGTACGATTATTCTCGGTCTCGATCTGAAACTCTACGGTCTCTCCGTCAGCGAGGCTTCGGAAACCGTCGGATCGGATCGCAGACTGGTGAACAAACAAGTCCTCGCTGCCATCGGAAGGGGTTATGAAGCCATAGCCCTTCTGATCGCTGAACCACTTGACCGTCCCGTTCAATCTTTCGCTCCCCATATTGTGTTCTCTGTTCACCAAACCCACAAAACCCTAAACCTAACCTACCAAGCCAACAGACCCACACACCGCCTAGTAAGCCTCTCTCTTTCTCTCTCTCTCTAACTTCCCTTTCTCTCACTACTGACTAATGGTTTGATGAGAGAGACTGTGTTTTGGCTTTATGGGTAGAACTTGGTCTGTCCTGGTACCATTTTATACCCAAAAATAATTAAAACTTAAATAGGCTTTAATCAGTAATAAATATTTAATACAATTAATTTCAGATTTTGTTTAATTGTTTTACCATTTTTAGTGGGCCTTATTATGGGCCCCAGATTCTATTCCTTTTTCTTTTCTTTTTTTTTTTTAGGTTTTTTTATTTTTTAATTTTTTTGGGAACCAAAACGACGGTTGGTTGTGCTTGATGTTAATCCAGTGGCTGGGGTTTCATCTTGATTTACACACTCGTAGTTTGACTCGGACTGGTATAAGATTGGTCAAAATATTTTTAAAAATTTTTATTTAATTTTTGTTTATTGCATGAACTATCAATTTAAAAAATACAAACATGTATATATTTATATTGTTTAGACGTAGTAGTAGTAGTTTTTAATGTTAAGCCAAAAGAAACGGCAGGCACTACTTACTTTTGGTAGTTGCACTTAAATTACACCTTTTTATGCACTTAATTACCCTTAAATCATGTACAAACCTTTACACTTTATACATTACTTTATCTTGGATGTTTTTCCTCTCAACAATATAATTAGTATGTCGATCGACCAGTATTATAATCTCTTTCTATTTTTCAAAATTTTCAATTCAAAGTCAAAATTTATTGTAGGTTACAAATTGAAAACTTGTATATGGCTAAGGGTAGGGCTCACAAGTTGTGTAAATGTGTCAGATTCGTGTTGACACGATTATAACACAATGCAATTAAGGTAAACACGAACACGACATGATTATTAAACGTATCAAAAATACGAACATGAAAACAACACGATTATTAAACGGATCAACACAACACGACACGACACGATAACACGATTAATCATAACTATATGAAAAAAAATCATAAAACCTATGAAAATTATTCGTGTTATTGTGTCTGATACGATTATGACACGACACGATTATTAAACGGGTCAACACGATTATGACACGATACGATTAAGGTAAACACGAACACGACACGATTATTAAACGTGTTAAAAACTCAAACACGAAACGACACGATTATTAAACGTGTCACCCAAACTCATTTATTTTCGTGTCGTGACCCGAATTGCCACCCCTAACTAAAGGGCACCCGTCATACCCAACACTATAAGTAGGTGACATATTGCTATTAGTACAATCCAATATCTGGTTCCACATATTTTAATTTGATAAAATTTATGGGATATTGCTAACCAATTGTTAGGCAAAAATTTCAATTTTAAAATATTAAAATTAATGCACAACAAAATTTCACATATGCCAATTTTATAGCATTAGAGTTTATTAATTTGAATTCGATCCATTCAAGATTATAAGAATAACTTTTTAATTACTATCATTTTGTGAAAAGGAACACCTTTAAATTCCAATTACGATGAGATTAATTACTTGTGTAATTTTGGAGAAAATTTGAGTGAATTTGGAATTGTAGCAAAACTTAGTAAATTTGGTTGATTGAGCTGCCTAAATACACTTGTAGTTCTGAATATAATATTTTAGAAAATGAGTGGAATAATTATGGTAAATGATCATTTAGAAATCCACGATAATTTTAAAAATTTATGAAATTCCGGAAGATGACCATATCATGGAATTATTTGATGTTTGAAAGTTAGGAAAAATTCCGAGGTGAATAACGTTTTATGGAATTTTGAGAGTTGTGTTTGATATTTAGGAATTTTGGAATTTGTGATTGCACTTAGATTTAGCGACTAAGTTGCATACGTATCCTTTAAATGAATCAAGTCAAACGTAGTTCAAAGATTTTTGTATATTGGATAATTTTGTGAATAATTAACTCACTTTGAAACTCTTACCATTTGAGGTGGGGGATTGGGGTGAATGACCTCACCTGGGATTTTTGAGGTGAATGATCTCGTTTGGGAAGTTTGAGGTGAATGACCTCATTGAAAACTTGGGGAGTTTGTGATTGTACCTAACATTAACAATTAGGTTGCCTACGTATCTTTTGAATGAATTAAGTCCAACGTAGTTCAAAACTTTTTATATCTTTGAGAATTTTGTGAAAAATTAACTCACTTGGAAATTCTCCCCATTCGAGGTAGAGGTTTGAGGTGAATGACCCCACTTGGTATTTTTGAGGTGAATGACCTTATTTGGGAAGTTTGAGGGGAATGACCTCATTGAGAAACTTAGGGAGTTTGTGACTGTACCTAACATTAGCAATTAGGTTGAGGTGAATGAAGTCAAACGTATCCTTAAGAGGAATCAAGTCAAACGTAGTTAAAAGATTTTTGTATATTTGAGAATTTTGTGAAGAGATAACTCACTTTGAAATTCTTACCATTTGAGGTGGGGGGTTGAGGTGAATGACGTCACTTGGGATTTTGTGAATGGCCTCGTTTGGAATGTTTGAGGTGAATGACCTCATTGAGAAACTTGGGAAGTTTGTAATTGTACATAACCTTAGCAATTAGGTTGCATACGTATCATTTGGAGGAATCAAGTCAAACATAATTCATTGATTTTTGTATATTTGTATTCTTTGGAGACTTTGATTTTTTATTTAATTGAAACTCATTTTTAATCTCATTGAATAAGTTTGGAGACAACTTGAATTACAATTTCATTTTGATAAGAATTGTGAAACAAAATTCAAAATTACTTGAGACATGATGTCTTTATGAAAGTAATTTGAATCTTATAGTGTGAAATTGAATCCAATAGTATTTGAGAGAAATATATTTTGACAAAAATATAATGACTTGTGTTTATAGTCATTTTTTTTATATTTTGTCACACTTCACTTTAATTGGAATATTTGTTTGTTGCTTCACATTCCAATTTTCTCTATTGAATTGAATGTACATTTCATTACTTGATGAAATTCTGTTTTTAGTAATTACCAGATTAATTAAACAAAGAATTAATTAAAATGCAGAATGGTAATTAGTTGTTTACACAGAAAACGGTTATGTCGGGACAGAATCAAAACTTGTCACGATACAAAAAATAGACAGTGCAAAAATTAAAGAACACAGCGAATTTTTACAAGGTTCAGAAACCCTTTCAGATATCCTACTCCTTGGGGCCACGCCCAGAGAATAAACCAATTAGTAAAGAAACAAAGTGTACAAAAGCATTGACTTAAACAATATAAGACTCCCTCTTAAACTATTGACGCAATCTTGTTGTACTCTTCTCTACGAATCTGGTTTGATGAAACGCTGATTCTCTTGAACTCCCTTCAAAGAACAGCGAGTGCACACTTCCTCCCGAAGTGAGACTTAGATCGAATCCTCTCCCGAAGATCCTTATGAACACGTTCACAATAGACACTATCTGATTACAATGAACTAGATAGATATCCACAAGTACACTCAGCACTCTCACAAAGATTAAGGTGAACAAACTTAATCTCTACAAATAAACACACTCTTCAAAATAACATAACGTCTACAAATATTCAAAATGGAAGAGGTGAAAATTCCAAAGGCCTTGGCAAGGTATTTATAGGCAGGAAAATCGTCCAAGGTCATCATATTCTGATATCTTTGAAATCAATTTGCGAATTCCTTTAATTTAGGAAAACAGCCAGCCATATGTATTCTGTGTCGACAGAAAAGGAAACTGATGAGTCAGCAACGTAATCAGTTTTATCTGGCAGAACGAACATGGTCATTTCTTTTGACCATGTTCATTTTTGACACCTTCTTTATTTCCAGAATAGACATAATCTCATATAATCCCTGAAAATAATCTCAAGATATTTGCACAATATATTTTTACCAAAAATTGATTATTTGAGATAAATAAGGCAACAAATATATTCACACTTAAAGATCTTTTCACATTACAAAACCAGCAGAAAATATTGCCAATAAAACTGAAAATCAATATGGAGATATGCTACTGATTTTTCTT
This sequence comes from Humulus lupulus, assembly GCF_963169125.1. Classification (NCBI taxonomy): domain Eukaryota; kingdom Viridiplantae; phylum Streptophyta; class Magnoliopsida; order Rosales; family Cannabaceae; genus Humulus; species Humulus lupulus. Next base: position 19,858,850 of record NC_084793.1, read on the forward strand.
TAAACAATTAAAATATTTTGTCTAAATTAAAGTTTAGCCAAAAAATGATTTTACAATCTCCCCCTTTGGCAACTTGATAGACAAGAATATTTTAAGTGTTTATTTTGAAAAGATCCTGCAAGACAAGACAGGTTAGAGCAAATAGCAAAATAGCAATGGATTGCTCCCCCTACGAAAATTATCACAAATTAACAAGGATCAAAAAATTATAGCATGACTCCCCCTGCGAAAAGAAATTCAAATGTAACAGGAACCAATAGTTTAAAATAGGATAAACTAACCAAAATGAACCACATTACTCCCCCTTGTTGTCTAGCAAGAAGCCAAAGGAGTAACCAAAAAAGACACAAAGAAAAGCGTTCTTTTACAATTTATTAAAAAAAGAAAAGAGCAAAATAAAACTAAATGGACTCAGATGGAAGGACCGGCTGCAAAGTGAGACACCATGGTTGAGAGACAACTCTTGAGGCTGATCACTTCTGTTTGAACAGATTCCAGGGTGGCCTTGACACCAGCGAGTTCAGCAGCAACAGAATCAGCATCGCCAGCCTTGAGAGCAATCCCTTTAGTTGCTTTAACAGATGATGGTTCCTTCTTGAGTTTGTAGTCTGCTCCGGCACTAGGAGGAGTCAAGATCTCATATTCCAAGCGAAGAGGCTTTTGAGAATCAAGCAACTTGTAGATCAAATGGGGAAACACCAAATATTGACCTTTCTTTTTAGCATTCCCTAAGGCAGTGATCTGGTCAAAAATGAGAGAGGCAAGATCAACTTGGAGACCAGTTCTGACTTTGTACAGAAAGAAGGTCGTGTCAAAGGTAATGGTGGAGGTATGAGTAGTGGGAATCCAATTGGAGGTGGCAAATTTGTGAAGCACAGCATAGTAATGAGTAAGATCGGTTACTTTGAGAACTGAGTGAGGTTCCCAAACCATATTTTGTCCCACCAACTCCGAAAGCACTTTATCTTTGTTAAACTCCACAGCAACATTATCAACAGAAAGAAGCAAATTAAGAACCTTGGCAATTTCAGCAGCATTGAACAAATATCAATTCCCTCGGACATAAACTTGTCCAAACATAAAAGACTTCCTATCAAACAGATCATCATTGAGATTGGCAAAGAATTCTTAAACAAATCTAGGAACAGAACCATCCAGCCCGGTTAAAGAACCTAACCACCCCCGATCCTCAACATTTTTTATGACTCCAAACACTCTATGGGCCGAGAATGAAAAAAATTTCTCACAGATAAAATCACGATGCACATAGTGCTTCATATTTTTCTCATTGTCATTGAAACAAAAATTCAGAGAGTGAGCCTTAAAGGAAGAACCTAGAGAGACTTTGGGACCCAAAGGAGACTTGGTGCGAATCTCAGGAATTTTCACAGATTTCTTGCCCTTTGGTGAAATAGGAGGGTCCTCTGATGGGTCAGATTCGTCTCCAGAGCCAACATTTTCCTCAAGAGAGGGATCGTCTTGAAGAGGATCTTCATCAGAGGGTACACAATTTGAAGAAGGGTCAGCTTCAGAAGAAGAACGAGGTGGAGGAATTTTCTTTACCTTTGGCCTAAACTTGGAACGAGGAGTGGAACCCACGGGAGATGAAGCCTTCGGCGTGGAATCAGAAGGATCAGTCCCTTTAGAACGAGGAGATTTTTGAGAAGAAGAGACCTGGAACCAACCCTTGCTTTTCTTCTTGGGTGCAAGCACATCAGGTGACTCTGAGGAATCAGAATGGGCTTTGGCAGGATCACGACCATGATCAGAGACATCCTCTGATGGAGATGCTCGGCCCCTTTTGGAGGACCCTGGGACAGAGGCGAGCGGAGCCGCCGATGTAGGGAGTTCAGTCGAAACTTTAGGGGCTTCAAGGTCTGGAATGACCACGGCTTTGCTCATGGTGATAGAACCATCAATGTGGATGGGATGAGACAAAGTACTCTTCCGAGCTTTCTTCTTGGTGAGGGATGGAGATGCAGTCAACGAACCAGCCACTGACTTGACAGACCGAGAGCCACTTCCTCTGGTTCTCACCATTGTTGCACGAGAATGAGAGAAAAACTGCCAAGGGAAAACAAAGAACCAAAAAGGAGAAAAAAGGAGACGGTTGAAGTATTGGGTCCAAGGAAATCCGAATATAAAGACAGAAAAAAGGTAGGGATTTGATCTTTAATTCCTTTATTTGACAATTAAAAAGGATAAACACTTTTGGAAAGTACACACCAAATATCTCAATAATAACTGCCAACAATAGCACACGACACAAATTGGGAAACAAGCCAAAAAAAAAAAGAAACTTTTGATCTTAATAAAATATGAGACAAGGACAAAAGCAATCAAGATACAACATACCCTTTTTGACACACTCAGATTTGATTTCCCTAAAAAAGAAATATATATTATTAAATAATTATATATATTATTATTTATTTCTTCCTTTTTTTTATTATATTATATTAAGTAGTAGAACCGAATGTACCAAAAAAAAAATATCCCATTTTGATTAGTGCCCAATGTCTTCGTGCCCTTGCATGTGGAGAAAGAAACAATCATTATATCAAAACACATTTTTACTACAAGGTTTAGAAAATATATTTAATATAAATCATGCTTTTATTTTTCAAAATAAGATATCACAAAACATTTATTCCAATCACAAAAAAATATTTTACTCAAATCAATCAGTGTGTATGAGACTTACAAATTTTGCCCAACAGTGTATCTCAAGCATTTGTGTGTGATTGTGAAAACAGAGATCATTGCCCTATATGGCAATTTTTAGCCTTTTTCAGGGACATTGCCCTATGTGGTAATTATTAGTCTTTTTCTCAATGAGTAACCAAATTAGACGCTTTCACACTACACTGAAGGCTTGTTTTTAACAGTGGTAGAGTATCTTCTACATAATTGTTAGTTACATAGTTCCAACTTACTTAAGGTTAAGCAATTTACACAACAGTGTAGGTAGTTCTATTCTAAGATGGAGCTTGAAATACTTTTCGAGGAACAAAAGCTCACACACAAAAACACAGATTGAATTGAAGAAATATTAATTGGAGGGACTATTTGTTTTTTGAATTTTATTTTAAAGAAAAATAGCATGAAATATATTAACTATAATTTCTAACCTAAAGTAAAAATATATTTTGACAAAATGATTGAGACTTTTTCGGTGAGCAAGGACAAGGAGACATCACACAACTTTTTCAAGCACAGGGATAAGGTACAACACAAACTAATTTAATTGGGGCAAACCCCCAAGGATTTCCTGAGGGAATCAAACCTGACTGTATCAAGGGCTTTTGTAAAAATATCTGCAATCTGTTTGTCAGTCTCAATATATTCTAAGATCAAAGTTTTATTTTCAACGAGTTCCCTAATAAAATGATGACAAATGTCAATGTGTTTAGTGCGAGAGTGATGGACAGGATTTTTTGAGATATTAATAGCACTAGTGTTATCACAGAAAATAGTCAAAGTTTTAAGATCAAACCCATAATCTGTCATCATTTGTTTCATCCACAATAGATGCGTACAACAGCTTCCTGCAACTATGTACTCGGCCTCAGTAGTAGACAGAGAGATTGAATTTTGTTTCTTGCTATGCCAAGAAACCAGATTGTTTCCCAGATAAAAACATCCCCCACTTGTACTCTTTCGGTCATCTGCATTTCCTGCCCAATCAGCATCACTAAAGCAAACAAGGTTAGAGTTTGTTTCCTTTGAGTACCAAATTCCATATTCCTGAGTACCATTTACATAACGGATGATTCGCTTTACAACTGTCACATGTGATTCCATAGGATCTCCTTGATATCGAGCACATACCCCCACACTGTAGCTTATAGCAAGACGACTGGCTGTGAGATACAGAAGACTTCCAATCATGCTTCTGTACAAGGTTGGATCAACTTTAACACCATTTTCATCCTTGGTTAGTTTGACTGTGGTTCCCATTGGTGTTTTGGCGTGTTTGGCAGACTCCATCCCAAATTTCTTGACCAAATTTTTTGCATACTTACTTTGAGAGATGAAAGTTCCATCTTGTGACTGCTTGACTTGCAAACCTAGAAAATAGGTTAACTCACCTACCATACTCATTTCAAACTCATTCGTCATTTGTTTGACAAATTCCTGCACTAAAGTGTTAGAAGTAGAGCCAAAAACAATATCATCAACATAGATTTGAGCAATGACAATATCATAATCAACATTTTTGATGAAAAGAGTTTTATCTACTCCTCCTCTTTTATACCCATTTGAAACAAGGAATTGAGTCAATCTTTCATACCAAGCTCTAGGAGCTTGTTTCAAACCATAGAGAGCCTTTTTAAGTTGAAAAACATGATTAGGATTATGTGGATCTTCGAATCCTTTTGGTTGTTCAACAAATGCTTCCTCATTCAAATTTCCATTTAAAAATGCAGATTTGACATCCATTTGAAAAAGTTTGAATCCAACAACACAGGCAACAACCAATAGCAATCTTATTGACTCAAGTCTTGCGACGGGGGCAAAAGTTTCATCAAAATCAACTCCTTCAATTTGAGTATACCCCTGTGCAACTAGCCTAGCTTTATTTCTTATTATTGTACCAAATTCATCAGTTTTATTTTTGAAAATCCATTTGGTACCAATAACATTTGTATGATTTGGCCTAGGAACAAGAGTCCATACCTCATTTCTTGTGAATTTTTCCAATTCTTCTTGCATTGCTTTTATCCATGACTCATCATTCAGTGCTTCTTTTACATTTTTTGGTTCAAAGCTGGATGTAAAGCAAACGAATTGAACCAAATTCACATACCTTTTTCTTGTTACCATGCTTTCTTCAATATCACCAAGAATGAGATCTGAAGGATGATTCTTTTTTATTCTGGCAGAAGGTTCTCTCTGTATTGAATCTGTGATGATTTCTGGCCTTTCCTTTGTTGATCGATCGGACGATGTTGGAACAGATTCAGCTTCTGTTGTAACAGATTCGGTATGAGAGGGCACAACATCATCTTTTTTCACCGTAGGAGATTCTGTCTGAGAGGTTTCTGCAATAAACCTGTCAATTTCTTCTTCATTGGAATATTCAGAAAAATATTTTAAATCATCAACAACAACATTGGATGATTCCATTACAGTTTGAGTTCTCATGTTAAAAACACGATAAGCTCTACTATTCATAGAATATCCAAGAAACACTCCTATATCACTTTTTGAATCAAATTTTCCAATATTCTCACAATCTTTGAGAATATAGCATATGCATCCAAAAACATGAAAATAACTTACATTGGGCTTTTTACCTTTCCAAATTTCGTAGGGAGTTTTGAAAGTACCTGGCCTAAGAAAAACTCGATTGATTGTGTAGCAAGTAGTGAAAATTGCTTCTGCCCACAATTGTTTGGAGAGTTTTTTACTGTTTAGCATTACTCTGGCCATCTCCTGCAAGGTTCTATTTTTTCTCTCAACAACCCTATTTTGTTCTGGAGTCTTGGGAGCTGAGAACTCATGAGAGATTCCTAGAGATTTACAAAAATCATCATAAACAGTATTCTCAAATTCTTTACCATGATCACTTCTAATTCTCACAATCTTGCCTATATTGCAATCTTTTTCAACTCTCAATTTAATGCACAGTTTTTTGAAGGCATCAAACGTGTCTGATTTTTCCCTTAAGAAGTCAACCCAAGTAAAACGTGAAAAATCATCAACACACACAAAAATATAGCTTTCTCCATTGATACTTTCAACTTGAATGGGACCCATAAGATCCATGTGCAAAAGTTCAAGAACTTTTGAAGTATTGATTCCCGTGACAGTTGTGTGGGAGTTTTTTAATTGTTTCCCCAACTGACATGGTTCACATTTACCTACAGATTCTCTACCCAACTTGGGTAAACCACGAACTAATCCTGCACTTGCAATTTTTTTCAAACTTTTGAAATTTATATGACCTAGTTTCTTATGCCATAAATGAGTGGTATTACTTATAGCCGAGTGACATGTGAGAGATGGCGAAAGAGTATAGCAGTTATCAATGGATCTATATCCTTTCAATATACTCAAGCCATTTTGATCAACAACATTGCAATCATCGCAAGAAAAATTTACTGTGAAGCCTTGATCACAAATTTGACTTATACTAATTAAATTAGCCTTAAGTCCTTCAACAAGTAAAACATTTCTCAATTTTGGTAAACCATCAAGACTCAGAGTACCTTTTCCAAGAATATTACCTGACATACCATCACCAAAGGTTACTCCACCACATTTCATAGATTTGAAATTGGTGAGTATATTTGCATCACCTGTCATATGTCTAGAGCATCCACTATCAAAATACCAAGAATTAGAAGCACGGGATTTATGACAAGTAAAAGCAGCAAGACAAGTTTTTCTTGCTTTTTCAACCCAAACATATTTTGAAGGATATTCTGACAACATGTTTTGTTTTACTATAATGATTTAAATAATTGTTTTTGAAAACATTCATCATAGTAACACATTTGGGCCGGATGTGTCCTTTCTCTCCACAGAAATGACATATTGGAATGAACCGATATGTGTTGGCTCTTTTGAGAACATTGGTCTGTTTAACAGATTTGCTTTTTGTCGAGTCAACTGTGTGAGATGTACCTGCAGAAAAGTTATCAGATGCAACAAAATGTATTCCAGATTTCACAAAAATGGTTTTTCCTTTTGATTTAAAACCATCAGATCCCAATCCAGAAAAATTACCAGCTTTTTGACCTGCATCAATAACATCATCCAAAATCCTGGAATTTGGATTAAGCATTTTAACACCTTTAATCATGTGATTAATTTCATTGGCCAATCGCTTAATTTCACAATCTTTTGCAATAATTTTTTCTTCAAGATTCTTCACAGTGTTTACAAGATCATCATTCTTTTCCTGTAAGAATTTATTATTGCTTGCCATTAAGCGATTATCAGAACAAACCCTTAACCATTGATCATACATATCTTTGTATGATTCTTTCAGAGAATCCTCGTCTAGATCAGACTCACTAGATTCAAATCTGAATTATCTTCCTGTACAGTATTGTTTTGACAAACAACCCTTTTATTATCCTGCAAATTTAGTGTTAATGCAGAAACAACAGAGGTTAAGGCAAGATTCAAGTTATCTTCCTCATCACTACTTTCAGAGTCCTGATCACTCCAAGTAGCTGCCATTACCTTTTTATTTTTCTTCAGTGTGTTAGCACATTCAGATTGAATGTGACCAAATCCTTCACATTCCCTGCATTGCACGCCTCTATTATTGTTATTGTCAAAAGGTCTAGAAAATTGATTACCTTTGGAAGATTTGAACGAGGATTTTTTGTTACCAATCTTTTTCATGTATTTTTGAAAAATTTTGGTCAACAAAGCCATTTCGTCTTCACCATCATTTTCTTCAGACTCTTTTATTTTTGATGATTTGAGGGCAAGTGATTTTTCTTTGGGAGCACTTGGATTTTCCTTTTGGCGAATTTGTTGATTGAGTTCAAACGTTCGCAATGAACCCATCAATTCCTCTACTTTCATTGTGTCGAGATCTTTGGCTTCTTCAATTGCTGTGAGCTTTGTTTGAAACATGTCAGGAAGCACTCTAACAATTTTTCGAACTAACACATTATTTTCCAATTTTTCTCCCAAAGCAAAATATTCATTAGCTATATCAGACAATTTTTCATAGAATTCTGTGAGAGACTCAGTCTCTGTCATTCTAAGATTTTCAAATCTAGTAGTTAACATAACAAGCCTAGAAAGTTTTACATCAGCAGTTCTTTCAAATTGAGTTTGAAGGATTTCCCAAGCATCTTTGGCAGATTCACACGAAGATATTAATTTTATGTGACCTTCACCAACGCCATTAAAGATAGCATGCAAAGCTTTGTTGTTATAACTGGATAATTTATCTTCAGCATCAGTCCAGTTAATTTCAGATTTTACCTTTGTGACATCATCAGATTCAGACGGGGGTGTCCAACCGGTTAAGATTGATCTCCATGCCTTTTCTTCTTATGATTTAATAAAGGCTCTCATCCTAACCTTCCAATAAGGATAGTTGGAATCATTCAAAAAAGGAGGACGAGTTATAGATCCACCTTCTGCAAAGAAAGACATTTCACAAGGCACAAAACAAACGGAAAAATACAAGATCGCACTAAGAGTTTAGTGACCCACTCTGAAACCAATTGAAATTCTGTTTTTAGTAATTACCAAATTAATTAAACAAAGAATTAATTAAAATGCAGAATGGTAATTAGTTGTTTACACAGAAAACGGTTCTGTCGGGACAGAATCAAAACTTGTCACGATACAAAAAATAGACAGTGCAAAAATTAAAGAACACAGCGAATTTTTACAAGGTTCAGAAACCCTTTCGGATATCCTACTCCTTGGGGCCACGCCTAGAGAATAAACCAATTAGTAAAGACTCCCTCTTAAACTATTGACGCATTGACTTAAACAATATAAGACTCCCTCTTAAACTATTGACGCAATCTTGTTGTACTCTTCTCTACGAATCTGGTTTGATGAAAGGCTGATTCTCTTGAACTCCCTTCAAAGAACAGCGAGTGCACACTTCCTCCCGAAGTGAGACTTAGATCGAATCCTTCCCGAAGATCCTTATGAACACGTTCACAATAGACACTATCTGATTACAATGAACTAGATAGATATCCACAAGTACACTCAGCACTCTCACAAAGATTAAGGTGAACAAACTTAATCTCTACAAATAAACACACTCGTCAAATTAACGTAACGTTTACAAATATTCAAAATGGAAGAGGTGAAAATTCCAAAGGCCTTGGCAAGGTATTTATAGGCAGGAAAATCGTCCAAGGCCATCATATTCTGGTATCTTTGAAATCAATTTGCGAATTCCTTTGATTTAGGAAAACAGCCAGCCAGATGGATTCTGTGTCGACAGAAAAGGAAACTGATGACTCAGCAACGTAATTAGTTTTATCTGGCAGAACGAACATGGTCATTTCTTTTGACCATGTTCATTTTTGACACCTTTTTTTATTTCCAGAATAGACATAATCCCATATAATCCCTGAAAATAATCTCAAGATATTTGCACAATATATTTTTACCAAAAATTGATTATTTGAGATAAATAAGGCAACAAATATATTCACACTTAAAGATCTTTTCACATTACAAAACCACCTGAAAAATATTGCCAATAAAACCGAAAATCAATATGGAGATATGCTACTGATTTTTCTTTAAACAATTAAAATATTTTGTCTAAATTAAAGTTTAGCCAAAAAAGGATTTTACAATCTCCCCCTTTGGCAACTTGATAGACAAGAATATTTTAAGTGTTTATTTTGAAAAGATCCTGCAAGACAAGACAGGTTAGAGCAAATAGCAAAATAGCAATGGATTGCTCCCCCTGCGAAAATTATCACAAATTAACAAGGATAAAAAAATTATAGCATGACTCCCCCTGCGAAAAGCAATTCAAATGTTGGAATAGACCCTGCGGTCATTAGCCAGGAAGTCTTTGCCTGGTCGCATAATGACATGGTTGGAATAGACCCTGCGGTCATTAGCCATGTCCTGAACATAGATAAGAGTTTTCCACCAGTGCAACAGAAATGGAGACTGCTCGACAAAGACAGATCAAGAGCTCTAAAGGAAGAGGTCGAGAAGCTTAAGGAAAATGGATTCATCCGGGTAGCATTTTATCCATCATGGGTCTCTAATCTCGTACTGGTTCCAAAGTCGAATGGCAAGTGGAGAACATGCGTGGATTTCACAGACCTTAATAAAGTCTTCCCTAAAGATTGTTTTCCACTCCCTAGAATCGACCAGTTGGTTGATGCCACTACGGGGCATGAGATCCTGTCATTCATGGATGTGTACTCCGGGTACAATCAAATCAGTATGCATCCCCCTGATGAGGATCACACTAGCTTTCGGATCGATACAAAGCTCTACGGTTACAAAGTAATGCCCTTCATTTTGAAAAATGCTGGTGCGACTTACCAGCGACTAGTCAATCATATGTTCAAGGAGCTGATCGGAACAAACATGGAGGTATACGTCAACGACATGCTGGTTAAGTCAAAGAAGGCAGAAGGACATATAGGGGACTTGCAAGAATGCTTCAAAGTCTTGAACAAATATCAGATGAAGCTGAATCCCCTCAAGTGTTCCTTCGGCGTTGGATCAGGGAAATTCCTGAGATTTATAGTAAACTCAGGAGGAATTGAGGCCAATCTCGAGAAGATCAAAGCCCTGGTCGATATGAAATCGCCAACAAAAATCAAAGATGTTCAAAGCTTGACCGGAAGAATTGCTGCTCTCAGTAGATTTATTTCCAAATCGACAGACAAATGCGTCCAATTTTTTAATCTACTCAGAGGCAACAAGAAATTCGAAAGAACGGAGGAGTGCGAACAGGCTTTTCAAGCCTTAAAGAATCACATGTCGCAACCACCGATTCTATCAAAACCGGTTGATAAAGAAACTTTGTTCATCTACTTGGCAATCACGGAATACACTGCTAGCGTTGTTCTAATAAGAGAGGAAGAGGGCGTGCAGAAGGCCGTATATTATGTAAGCAAAAGGCTAATATGAGTAGAGTTGTGATATCCACCTATTGAAAAATTAGCCTATTGCCTGATCTCAGCCTCCAGAAAACTGCAGCCATACTTCCAAGCTCACCCAATCACAGTTTTGACCGACCAACCCCTACGGCAAGTTCTGTAGAAACCAGAAGCTGCAGGCCAATTGTTGAAATAGGCAGTTGAACTGGGGCAGTTTGATATCTCTTATTCACCACTAGCAGCAATAAAAGGACAAGCTCTGGCCGATTTTGTCGCAGAACTCACTGGACTTCCAGATAGCAAGCAGCCAGAACAGCCTAGAGAGCATGAACCTCAAAGCCAAACTCCCTCATGGAAGTTGTTTACAGATGGCTCTACTAATGAGCATCACGTTGGAGCCGGAGTGATTTTGATAACGCCTGAAGGGCATCGATTTCACTGCGCAATTAGATTCGACTTCATCGCTTAAACAACAAAGCTAAATATGAAGCATTGCTCGTAGGATTACGGCTAGCCAGAGACATGCACATAAAGTCACTTGATTTCTACAGTGACTCTCAGTTAGGGGTCAATCAAATCATTGGAGAATACCAGGTCCGAGGCTTGAAAATGGTCGCTTACTTGAATAAAGCGAGGGATCTATTGGCGCAGTTTGATAAGTACACTCTCCAGCAAGTACATCGCGACCAAAATTCAAACGCTGATGCTTTGGCCAAGTTGGCAAGTGCCAAGGATGCTAACACCCTAGACATAGTTCTGGTTAAGCGACTATCTATGCCAAGCATCCAAGAAAAAGAGGCCTCTTTGGTGATTCAAGCGGCGCATACATGGATGGCACCTTACATGGAGTACCTGACGGAGGGTGTGTTACCAGCAGACAGAAACAAAGCCAGGACTCTTCGGCAGCAGGCTGCTAGGTATATCATGGTCGATGGAATCTTGTATTGAATAGGATACTCAATGCCACTCCTCAGGTGTATTTCGAGGGAAAAGGCCAAAGAATTGATGAAAGAGGTCCACGAAGGCTTTTGTGGAGACCATGATGGGGGCAGAGCTTATCAAAAAAGATCCTAAGGCAAGGATACTTCTGGCCAACAATGAATGAAGACTCGGTGGAATTTGTGCGGAGGTGCAACAAGTGCCAGAGGTTCTGTAAAATTCTGCGAGTGGCCCCTAATGAACTAAAACAGATGCAAAGTCTGTGGCCATTCGCAGTTTGGGGTATAGACCTAATCGGATCTTTGCCCACAGGAAAGGGCGGCGTCAAGTATGTCGTGGTGGCCGTCGATTACTTCACAAAATGGGCTAAAGCTGAGCCACTTGCAACCATAACGACCAAGAAAGTGCTGGATTTCGTGGTTAAAAACATTGTGTGTCGCTATGGATTGCCAAGAAAAATTATCTCAGATAATGGTACACAATTCGATAGTGACTTATTCACAGATTTCTGTGAACAGCATGGAATTATCAAAAGGTTTTCTTCAGTTGCTCACCCTCAGGCAAACGGACAGGTCGAGGCAGCCTATAAGACACTAAAAGATACTCTGAAGAAGAGACCTGAAGAAGCAAAGGGGGCATGGCCAGAGTAATTTCCCGAAGTCCTCTGGTCGTACAGAACGTCCCATCGCACAGCAACATGCCATACCCCATTTTCCTTAGCTTATGGATATGAGGTTATGTAACACCCTACTTCCTTAGAGCCGTTACCAAGTGAGTTTTAAAACGTGCTTTCAACTCGCTAATCGAGGTTTTAAGTTAAATAGTGTAATTAAGCCATAAACAAAGAAAAGACTTGAGAAATAGTAATTTCCATAGAAAGTTATAAAAGTTTACACTTAGGATCCCAAAATACAGTTTAGAAATATTTACAACATATAAAATTGTACCAAGTCGACTAAACGACAAAATCTAGGTTTATTTTCATGCATCTCCCAAAATCTCTGGCCGTGGCAGCCAGGCTGGCCGAACATGTATACCGCCTCACGCCTGCTGTACTCATGGATGGTTGCTCTTCTCTTTACCCTTACCTACACCACAGAGCATCTGTGAGCCGAAGCCCAGCAAGAAAACCCACAAACACATAACATATGAAACACATATATCAAGCATATAAACAGGCCATCAATGGCTAAACATATACAGCCTAGCCGTCCCAGGCGTTTACCAAACCCTGGGTTCGCGGACCACGCCATAAGGATATCCCAGGTATCCTTTTAGGGACCCGCCCTAGCAGCTCGCGCTCTACGTGCTCAACGGCTCCCCCGACCCTTTACCGTTCTCGACCGTGCACTCCACGTGCCCAACGCCGTTCTCGGCCCTTCTCCGTTCTTAGTCTACACCGTTCCCGACTCTTGCCGTTCACTCATAAAAAAACACGCATAATATAACAAGCAAGTACAGAATTCCAGCATAAACAGTTAAAGGGCTACGCCCTGCAGTTCTAGCATATTGGGCTCGGCCCTGCATATCAATTCCATTCAAACACATTGGGCTCAGCCCTGCACACAAGCTCTATGGGAACAAGGGTTTTCTTACCTGAGTTCCGAGCTTTCTGAGCACCGATGCCCCAAGCACAGTCCTCTAACGTGAGCCTCGCCGAAACCCTAGTCACAATGCATTAACAATGTCCATCCATCAGATTCTAATCCAATAAATAACTTCAAGCCATAACCCTAACCTCCGGGTCCTTGAATTCTATCAATCCGGGTGATAAAATCCATCCCGAGCCTTACCCCTTGAGTTCCCAAGCCTAAAATACCCTTAAAAACTCAAACTGGCACTAAGGGTCGCGGCCCCACCCACAAGGGTCGCCGCTAGCCTCGAAACAGAGGCTAGCACCACTCTGCCCCCCACACGGGCCGCGGCGCGCCCACCAGGTGTCACGGGCCGGCTATTTGGGGATTCCAACTAGACGGAACGTGCGGCACTTGCAGACTCTTCAAGCTAGCAAGTCAGCCTACAACACACACCTACAGGCAAACAAACTCAGCGGTTAGCCACATACACATCTCGGACATGCAACGGGCAATAACGAAGTATGAGCAAGCACAAAGCAAGTCATTCCTAGGAACGTCCACACAACACAAAGCACACAACAAGGCAAGTGGCACACAAAGGCCCAACGAAGGTAACAAACAAGTAACACATAAGCAACAAGGAAGTACACAGGGGCAAGTATGGATAAATGTTATTTCATTAATATATAGCCTTGATAGGGCAAGGGAGTACACAGCTTTGGCCCCTATCTGCTGATGGCCATGGTGCTTCCCTAAGTCACCAGGTCACCTCCCCCTAAGGAGCCTTCTAGGGAAATAAAGTCTTCCCAGGAACATATATGATTTTTGTCTGGGAGACATATGCAATATTACAAAACTGCCACTACCCTATCCCATGAGGTTGCTTGGTGCAAGACTTGACTAATGATCAAGCACCAAGGCATGCTCATTACAAAATGGCCCCATGTGGGTGTGCCAAAGGGGCAGCACGCCACACCAGGCGCCGCGACGCGCATGAGCTTCTCGACCTCCCTTGGCCGCGCGCGCACACGGGCCGCGGCTCTCACCTCCGAACCCAGAATTCCTCATCAGTTTTCTACCTTTTCTTCAAGCCAATCCTCACCAAAACCAGACTAACAGTCCTAGATAATTAACACCAACATTCCACCTCAATAATAGCACTAAAACCCCATTGAATCCTACTCCAAAACTCAGTTAAGGCACCCAAAAGTAGACCAAGCTTGACCAACATGCAATCCTCAAAACCAGCAGAAATTCAAGACCAAATCTTAATAATTAGAACTTACCTCTTACTGAATTAGGCTTTTGAACCAGATCCCCCTATGCCTCAGTCTTCAAGCTTCAAGTTCCCTTAGATTTCCCCAGCTGAAAACCTTTAGCTTTAAGTTGATTTTCCTTAGGTTTCCCTTGAGTTTTCCTTAGAGAGTGAAAGAGAGAGAGAAGTAAGAGCTATCTTCAGTTGGGAGGAAGTATGAGTCGGTTTCTAAAGTTTCTGAACTACTCCTCTATTTTGTTTTATTCACTTAAGTCTATGCGGTTACCTCAAGGCTCGGGGTACCAAAACGTCCCCGAGGGCAAAATGGTAAATTTCCCAAATATTCCCACCTAGACATTCGATCCTCAAATATATCTCCAAATATTTATTTTCATGTCCCGATAATCCCATAACACCTAGTACCCAAATTACCCCTCGACTCGCCCCGAGTCTGAATCTCAACCCCGTTGTGACTCTCTGGCTAAGCGCTCCCCAAGACTGTCTCAGATCGTGCTGCACAAACATATCGCATATATATATATAACATTTATCACATTTATACCCCTAATATCCAGATGGGGTCCACATGCGTATTTAACTTAACTAAGCATGCATCACAATCATATATACACATAAATCCACATAAAAGCATATTAAACCACTTATTGCCCTCCAGGCACACTAATCAGGGCCCTAAGCCCGATTAGCAAATTCGGGTCGTTACAGGCTATGTTGCCTGTTGAGTTCAATCCGCCATCGTATCGAAGAATAACGTACGATCAAGGCTCTAATATCCAGCTATTGATGGAATCTCTAGATTTGGTCGATGAAAAGCGAGAGCAAGCCCAACTCCGAGTGACAGCTTACTAGCAAAAGGTCGCCCGACATTTCAATTCTAAAGTACGCGAAAGGAAATTCAATGTCGGAGATCTAGTACTTCGAAGGGTTTTCCTCAACACCCGCAACCAGGCTGCTGGAGTACTCGGACCTAACTGGGAAGGATCGTACCAAATTGAAGAAGTCCTCCACCCAGGCACTTACAAACTTGCTCGCTTAAATGGAGATCTCATTCCTCGCTATTGGAATGGAGAACACCTGCGCAAGTACTATCAATAAACAATTCTTCTTAAAGAATTGGCTTGTATTAATTTTACTTTTTACAAGTTATGAAAAAGGGTTGGTCATTTTATGTGACTGATCGCTTATAAGTGTAAGATCATTTTGGTGATCACTCGTATAGACCCGTTTTGTCCATTTATTACGAGAAATAAAAGGGATTGTGCACAACCAGTCAATCTTGCCAACTATTGTATTACAAGTATTTGCTCATTACATGTGTTCTTTTGCTATATTCTCATTTTAAAATTTATCCTACGAGCAAAAATGTTCGAACAGGTCTTAGTCAAGGCGAGTGACCGAGAACCTAAAGCTCCTCAATCACTTGGGGGGCATATAAGATTCCTAGTAAGCAAAGCATATCGAAAGGTATGTAAACACATGAGCAAAATAAGTGAAAGCATGCTAGGGTACTTGGAGTATTTTTCAAAATTTTGTTATTTTGTTAAATCAATCCAAAGTACTATGCTAAGTTCGGTCATGCGAACAGATGTTATATTAAATGCAAGTATTATAATATCAAAAAAGAAAAAGAATTCCTTTACACCGCGAGCAGTACTGCTCGGATGTAATTGGTTGATTAAAAGGAATGAAGCTGCCCATGCAGCAATAAAAATTAAAAAGGAAATTGTCTTTACATGACGACCCGTAGGTCGCGTACTTAAAAGATAATAAAACAAAGAGAAAAATAAAAGACTACGAGGCTGGAGGATCTTGAGGAGTGTCCTGGTCGACAGTAGTGCTAGCTTCATTGTCCGCGCCGTCAATCCCCGTTGCTAAGGAAATTTATGGGGAAGCATGAATTTTGGCTCTTTCTTCTTCCTCCAGGCGAATGGTGCATCGGGTTATTTGAGTTCGTCTTAAGCACTCGGACAGATAGCTGAAGTTGGCCTCACGATTATGCTTCCAAAACTTGTAGAAGCAAAGGTAGGTGGCTTCCCTATACTTCTCCAAGTTTTTGGCATTAGTCTCTTCGAGCTCCTTAATGCGCCCCTCCAGCTCCTCCATCTCCTTTCTGCTCGCAATCAGATCAAGCTCAAGTTGTTTGGCTTCTTGGTAGTTGAGTTTGGCACTCTCCCTGAACTTTTCTTTGTCTTCTTTAGATTTGGTGAGGGCAGCGCGACACTCCAACAGCTCTTCAGTCAGCTGGGCTTTCTGCTCGCGCAGTTCATTGTTCTGGTTGGTCAGTTCTGCATTTTTCTCAATCAGTTCAACATTCTTCCCCTCGAGCACCTTCACCGCCTCAGTGTGCCTGGTGTCAAAGTCCTTGGTCTGGGTGACCGAAGTCCCCATGCAGCGCCAACCAGCAATGATAGTCAGCAATCCCTGCGATCAGATAAAAGAGGTAAGATGATGGTAGAAATTAACAAAGTAAAATGACTTGGAAATAGAAAAAAATTTATACTGGCTATCTCGTTTAGCCCTCGGTTTATTATTTGGTCAGCCTCCATGGAGCTGGTGTCGACGATGGCCTCTTAGCTGCATTTGTGCTTGGAGAGTTTGTATATTCTCTACCTGGCCCAACTGACCACGGTGCTGGTCAGGGCGTCTTCGAGTTAAGTGTGGCGTGGCTGGTCGGTAGGCGGTGGAGGAGTAGAGTGCTGGTCGACCAGTGTAGTTGGAGACGGTTGGTCGAGTGGAGAATGAGGTGGCGTCGTTTCCTTTGTAGGAGGTGGCATGGTTTCCTTCGAAGGAGCAACTACTGAAGGACCCTTAATCCGGGCCTTCTTTGAAGCAGCTTTGCTGCTTTCTTTGCGAACCCTCTTGTTGTCTTTCTTCCTGCTCGAGGGAGTTGCAGCGGCGGTATAGTGATCGAACATATCTCCAGACAACATACCTGCAAGTAAAGAAGCATCGCGAACAGTTAGACAATAAGCATAAATGAAACTGAAAGTAAGGACAAGGTAATTATAAGTGAAGTACTCGTGCTATAACTAATGGTCGCTATATTACTTACTGAACTACTGCTACACTCACTCACTGCCTGGAAGAAATCTGAATTTAAATTGAGAGTATACTTAAATTTACCGTCCCCGTCAAATAAATGACAGGGAATGGGAAAATTGTCTAAGAATGAGAAGAAAGTACCGTTCTCGTCTGAAGACTCGTCGATGGGTGCAGAGGGTTCAGAAGCTTTCTTTTTTCCCTTTCCCAAAGGGGCAGGGGGAGCAGCTGCTCACGGGGTGCTGGAGGGTTCCCTGATTGTAACTTCAGTTAGTCTCCTCCTTAGAGGTTGCGACATGTCTGGGTGCTGCTTGGGAATTTCTCCACTAGTGGCACTCCCCGCCATTGACTCCCTCACGTCCTGGTGAGGTGCCAGAAGCCCGACCAGCCTTAGGTTGGCTTTAGTAACCAGCTATTTGACGCTTTTTTCTACGTCAGTCATGTTGGCCAGTAGTGCTGCTCAGACCTCTATTTCTGGAGTAGGAGCTGGTCGCAGCCATGGACCTGAAATGTGCTAATTTTCTAAGGGGATTGTAGATAAAATACAAGGAAAATAAATGACTAGAAAAACAAAGAAGTTACCTCCTTGGGTGAAAGCTAGGTTGTTGGCGACGAGGTCAGTAGTCAAAAAGTACTCTTGGTGGTACTTTCCTACATTAGACTTGTAGGTAGTCTTACTCAGGAAGGTGCGGTTCGTTTCCTGGTGGCAGAGATAAAAGAACCCCGTGTTATCTTGGTTGGGGTTAGATTTGAGATCGAACAGGTAGTTGATCTCGTGAGGCGAAGGGATAGGCCATTTTTTATGGCTGTAAAGGATATAGAGTGCGGAAAGCATTTTATACCCGTTCGGGGTTATTTGGAAAGGAGCGACCCTGAAATAATTGGCCACTCCTTGGAAGTAAGGATGAAGAGGCAGGATTTCTCCTACCTCAATGTGATGCCTCAACCAGGCGCTGAAGGCGCCACTAGGCAGGTTTGCTCGTTGGTCGGTGGTAGGAAGGAATAAAGAAACCCCAGAAAGTCTATACTTTCTGAGGAAATTATTTATCATCCTAGCAGTGATCGTGCTAGGGGGAGCAAGGTACCATCCGACGTCTAGTTGAATGGCATTGCGGAGACGGGCCTGTGTTTGGATTTCGGGATCAGTGGTTTTGGCCCTACCACTGGTCGAAGGAATCTCAGCCTGAGGAGCATGCTGATTTTCAGAAGGTTTTGATGGTTTCTTTTTCTAGGCAGCGGATTTTACTCTACCCATTTTGGATGGATTGGAAGGAGGTCTGGTGGGTGGAATTTGAGAAAAAGGGATTTCTGGAAAGAGTAGCGACGACTGTTCTTCGTCCACGAGCAGTTGTGCAAGCAGGTCGTCGTCAATTGGCCTCTCACCTCCCCAAGGATCTTGCATTAAAATCTGCGAATAAATAAGGGGAGATGAGAATCTACGGCCTAAAAACTTGTGTTAGAAGTTGGAATAACATTGCTCGTGTATAAAAGTTAAGCTTTTATACAACCAGCAGCATTCTAGCAAAAACACTATATTTCATACGAGCAGTTTGGAAAATGGATCAAAAATCAGAAGTAGAAAGTTTTTTAGGAAAAACTTTTTCGACTCTAAAGGGGTGGGAAGAACCCATTTTTCTAGAAGCTTAAAAATCAAAATTTTACTTCGATTTTACGCCCTAAATTCATGATCCTAACTACCAAACTAATTCCTAACCCCAGCAAGGTGTTATTTCCTACCATATTTAGCACAAATCAGCGTACCCATTTATCCCAAGACTATTTTGCAAGAACTGATAGAGATATTCAAGAACTCAAAAGTCGAAAATGAAGGGAAAACAAGCATTACACGGCACAACGTGACATAAAAGAATCGATTAGAAGACTTACTTGGATGAAGGATTAAGAAGATTTCAGAAAATCGGGCAGGTGCACTATGGATCAGTAAACTTTTCTTGGTTTAGTTGTGCTTGGTTCTACAGAGTTCTTGAGGGCAAAGGGTTCGGTAAAAGGTGAAAAGTGAAAAGGATGGGCTATTTATATTGATCGTAGCACTGTAAAAGATGTAACGCCCCAACTCCTGGAACCATTACGGTGTGCCTTGTAAACAGTGCTAAACTCGCTAATCGAGTCATTTGGCCAAAATCGTGATCTAAGTATGATTAGCGGTTTAGGGATTAAAAGCTTTGGTTAGGAGGTAACGTCTCACTAGAACGTTCAATATATACATTGGGATCCCGAAAATAAAGTTTCAGAGTTTATTACAGAAAATATTTACAACAGGCCTTTCTAAGCGGCAAAACAAGGTTCAACCCTAGTTCCACTTTAAACCTCGGTCGTGGCGGACGAGCAGCTGCATATGTACACGTCATCACCTAAGCTCTCCAACTCAAGGATGGTCCAGCTTCCTCTTGCCTTTACCTGCACCACGTAGCACCCGTGAGCCAAAGCCCAGCAAGAAAACACAATAAAGTATGATATAGTATCAACAACGATCATAATAACCATTCAGGACTATCAGTCCAAGCAAATAGGTGACAATAGCCAAAAGTCACAATAATGAGCATCGTTCCTTCTAGCCATGTGACGATAGGGTCAGCAGGGCTTAACTGATAAGTGATCCTTTCATAGGTTTGATTAGGATAGGTACATGGTGAATGGTCACCAACATAACCTTCCTCCCGACTCTAGAGTCGTGCCATGGACAGCGTCCCTTGGCCGTGTGACAAACAGTCACCGGGGTAATATACCTTGGCCATAAACATCTGGTCATAGAATAGGCAAGCGCTTATAAGTTCTTCGACCTTAGGGTCGGTCTGGCATTAATGCCATAGAGCCATTCAATGCATGATTCTCGACTTTAGAGTCGGTCCCTGACTAGTCAGTGTCATTCACAAGTAAGACATGCCACCATTCATATATCTCATGTTCCATATCCATAAACGAGACATTTAGCATGCTTATTAAACAGGTATTAGTGCTATTAGGACCATGCATAAACACAGAGGCTCAAGCTCTGAACAATCTCATACTCAGTATATAAAGCATGTCCCAATCACATGTTTCTCATGTATCATATGCAATATATCCAGCAATCCAACATGCACCAATAACAGCCATGCATGTCACGTTTAATAGTCAACCTACATGCACCAATAACAACCATGCATGTCACGTTTCATAGTCAACCAACATGCATCAAGTATAGCCATGCATGTCATACATAATAATCAACCGACATGCATCAATAATAACCCCGCATGTCATACTCAATAATCAACCAACATGCATCATAATATCCATGCATGTCATACATAATAATCGACCGACATGCATCAATAATAACCCTACATGTCATCATATACACAGGGTGCAGTTTTCTTACCTCAAAGTCGAGCTAGAACGATTAAAAGAACAACCCTTGAGAACGATCAACTTTTAGTCCTTTAGCGGTCACCTAGTCATAACCAAATATAAGGTATCATCAATAAAAATGATCAACTTAAGTTCCCAAATCAATATCTAGCCTCCGGGACACCAATCCCCACTTAACCGGGTACTAGGACCAACCCCGAGGCCTATGGTAGACATCCCTAGGCTAAAAACACAATTTTGGTCAAATCTGCCCTGATGGGTCGCGGCTCACCACAGCCATGCCGCGGCTCACCCTCCTGATAGAGCCATTTTCACCTTTAGAGCCAACACAGGCCGCGGCACACCATAGACAGGTCGCGGCTCATTTCGCAAATCAGCCAAGAAACCAGCACGCACCAGCCAACTCTCCCCTGCGTTTTCCCTTGGAACCAACCCTTCGAACCAACCCCAAACCTCCTCCAAACACTCAATTTAACCTCTAGACAACACCCATAGCTTACCCTCATCAAATCCCAATCAAACCAACACAAAAACTCCCTTTGATTCCCACTTTCCACATCAAAAACCATAAGCTAAAAACCAAAAGGAAAACAGAGCATAACCTGATTTCAATGGCTAGAACTCACCTTAAAAACGATTTTGAATCCCCTTAAATGTCTAAATCAAGTTCCCTAGCTCCCACCTTTGATCTCCTAGCTCAACTCCTCAATTTGGGCTCTCAAAAATCAAAGAAAAGTGAAGGGAGAAGCTTGTACGGGAGAGAAAGGAAGAGAGGATGAGGATAGCTCTGTTTTGGTTCTGTATTTTCTACAGCCTTTAAGTCATATATATCCTTAGGGTGATATAAATCCTTAAGGTCAAAAGACCATAATGCCCTTAGGCCAAATAAACCCCTCTAAAAGCTTCCGAGGGTAAAACTGTCCTTTCTCGCCTATCTCGTTAATTATAATTAACGCTCTCCAATTCCCGCTATTCTCAATATTCTCAAATACCAATAAATCATATCCCATTACCTTTTAATTCCCGGTAATGCTCTAATCATTAAATTCACCCCGAGCCTCGAACTTAAACCCGTTATGACTAGACCGAACACTTACATCTCATGATCGTCTCATGTCGATTAGCTCGAACCAATCCACCTTATAATGTGGTTATATTAATTAATCACAATCATGCACCCAAAATATACAATTACGCCCACAGTGGCCAAATTACCAAATTACCCTCATAATTAACATATGAGCCCATATGCATGCATTCACCATCATATAATAGTATAATTCACGTAAACATGCATATAATCATTAAATACTATAATAAATCAATTATGGCCCTCCCGACCTCCTAATCAAGGTCTTAAACCTCATTAGGAAATTTGGGGCAGTACAAAAGAGGTAATCATGGAATTACTTTTTCAAAGCATGGGGAAATGCAATAGCCGTCAGACAACTTTTGGGAAACTGAAAAGACATGATTGGTTGCCTTTTTCGAGAAAGTATGGGTGGCTCTGACAGATTTGGTAGGGTATGCGAAGGGTCAGTCTCTTAAGTTTATTTTATGCTGGTCGCAGTAAAATAAACCATGGGGGCAAATGTTTACCCAAAATGGCTCCTGATGACGTGGCAAGAATTTATTAAATGTGGTTGGCACGTGGCAGCATTAAAGAGAAGGGATGATGTTCGCCTATCGACCAGATGTCTATTGCTTCATCAGATCTCGCGATTAGATGCGACCAGTTTGGTCACATGCTTCGGTTTAATTCCTTTATGATATGTAATCTTGTAATAACTATATTTATTATATTCGCTCTTTATTGCCTTGATATGCTGAGATAAAGGATAAAGAAGGCCCATTGTCCCATGTATCCCCCTTGAGCTTATAAATATGATGAGAGAGCTCAAGGAAGGGACTTTTGAACCTTGAACTTGAATACTCAGAGAGAGAGCATAGTGTGATTATCCACAGAAAGTTGTAATTCTCCTAAGGCTTGTGAAACTCAAGAACCTTAGTTCTTTGATCACGACACTGGGCTTCAACATCAATAAGAACACTAAGTGGACGTAGGTTATTACCACACAGTTGGGGCCGAACCACTATAAATCATTTGTGTCACCTTCTTCCCATTTGATTTCATTCTTGATTTCCTTTTTATTTTATTTTTTTGTCGTTATTTTGACTCCATGTCGTTGGCCAAATCGAGGGTCAATAGTTTGTTAATATAAAATTAAAAATAAATAATATTTTAAAATATATAATAAATATAAAATATTTTAAAAAATATTTAAGATTTAAATATATTTTATGATTTTATTAGTATATATTGTTGGTTTTTTGCTAACAACTAATTATAATAAATCTTAAAGAAATGAAAGTTGAGACACCGAGATTTACGTGGTTTAAGTTATGAATAAACCCCAGTCCACGAGTCACTTGTATTGGAATGACAAAAGCTTGGTAATATCAAGCTTTTATGGAAGTTTTCAAGCAGCATTTTGGCAATGCTCTGAGTACAAGATAAACTATGAGATCATTTACAAAGTGTACCCTAGCCCTATTTATAGATGGCTGGGCGATTAATTCCATAATGAGGGCTCATTATAATTATTCTCCCTTAATGAGGTCTTAAATGTAACGCCCCAATTTCTTGAGACGTTAATTGACCTATACAATAAATAATTTTGAAATAAAAACTTCTTTTATTATAAAGAAATCAAACATGAATAACAATCTAAACGTTTAGAAGAAAAGAAACTCCGGCGTTTCATAAATACCATTTAAACAAATAAAATTCATCATTTGACTCCATAACAAGACTCAAAACATCATTCAAAATCAGAATAAAACATATCTTAAAATTGAACAGAAAACATTAAAACTTCCAAGTAGGCCTGACCCTTAATGGTCGCGATATCCATGACATGTACGCCCTCCGCCGAAACTCTCCACCTCATTGCCCTATTACCACTTCCTTGTCTTTACCTGCATCACTTAGTACTCGTGAGCCAAGGCCCAACAAGAAAAGTTGTGTAGGACACAACCCCCATTAAATCTTACCCAAGAACATAACTCAATTCAAAATAGCATAGATAATTAAATCATAAATATAACATTAAACAACAGGTCACATCCATAATAAAATATACATAGTGCATTAAAGCACATAAGAACATAAGCATGCAATTTTTAGAGACAAATAAAATACCAGACGCTGACGAACTTCAATTGGTCATATCTCCCTCGATATAAATATGTTTTTGGCGATTCTTTTAGGGTTTTCTCATCTTGAATCCCTCTATATCATCATACAATTTTTAGAGACAAATAAAATACCAAAAATTCATGAGGAGCCTCTAACTTCATAACCCTAACAGATCTCATGTAATAAAACTTCTTCCCCAAGCTATGAACATATATCACAAAACCAGTCCTTATATCATCATTGATTCTTCCATATCATGTTTATAACATTAAAACATATTCATAAAATACCATAATATGAAATTATGACAATTAATTCATAATATCTACCCTTAAACCTCATGAACAATCATAAACATGACCAAGATTGTAAAGAGTAATAAGATCGTACCTTCAAGTTGATTCTTAGTTCTCCAACCTTCTAGACCTTAATCTCAAAGAGAATCATTGCTTTGATTGATACATCGACTGACAATAATACAATAGATTTAACCTAATTTATTTTAGTCTGCAAATACTAACCCTAAAACGAAAAGACCAATTTGCCCATAATTCTAACCCTCTTATAATTAGGATCAAGTAATTTTTGTAATTTCACATAAAACTAATAGTTTTCAATTTCCTTAATTAACTTATGACCCAAAAGTCCTATAAATTACACTATGGCCCGTAGCTACAAAATTCGTGACACTAATGCCCTTACTACTTGAAGGAATCATTTTTGTTTCTCATAAACGTACAAAACTTCAAAAATTATTCACATAATCATATTTCAAATTATAACATAGTTAAATAGACACATAATCATGTATTTACATAAAATTACCAAAATACCCCTTACTAACGGAAGCAGATATTACATTAAATGTACAATAAATGATAAATTCCTTCATTTACAATGCTGGTGGGCCCCTACGTATCTCAATAGGCCCAATTACGAGGTATCAACTCATTACTTTTTTGGGGGAAACACGCTCCTAACAGAGTCAGGGGGCAGCTGTACGTTTTCCAACGTCAAGCGGCATCATGAGACATCCTGATTGTCGCTTGTGCATAATTGACACCACATTTGTGCAACAGTGGATGTCAAAGGGCTGCTTGTGGGCCATGGTCACTGTGCCTTGACACCTGGCAACTTAACTCCAAGTCCAGAGGATTATTCTCGTAGTCCCGGAGGACATGAGTAAAAGGCATGTTCTTGTTTATGACTTGGGACTACATCCTAGAACGTGGTCCTCGGGTAGTAGCTTTTCCATGAGGATACACTCCTCCGGTGCTGGTGAACGGTGATTGGAGGCAAGGCTTTCCTTCAGTGGAGGTCCAAGCAAGCTCCAGGGGACCTAATTAGCTTTCGTGAAGGCTTAATTACTCTTTAATGCATGCCACGTGTCACTTGGTAAAAACACGCACAACATTTTCCCCCAAGTCTTCACTTGTCCTCGGACTGTGCAGACTTTGAGAGAGAAGAGTAATTTTGGGGACGTATTCGGGTTGAGACGATTGGGCATCCTCGAAGCCTGAAGCCTCTAAAAAGGTGACGCCATGTCTCGACTCCCTATTGTTTCGTCCACCAATTGATGCCATTTAATGAGGGGTCTTTTCCATGCCCAAGACGTCCATTTCGTACATGAGGCATCCTTTTACCCCTTACCCGAGGCATCCTTTCACCTTCTTGATCATGATCTGTGCTTTAATAAGCGTGACCATTGGATCACGCTTGAGTACCTACTCCCTAGGTGATCAATGGCTTGGGCTGAATTGCTTCCCGTCCACACTTACGAGTGTATATTCAAAATTTGCCTCCCTCTGCATTTCACTTTTGCATTTCAAACTTTCTCACTTCCAGGGCCCTGAAAAACCTTATTTCACCAATAACCCATTCATCGAACCTAGTAATCTTTCATCGTCAATCCTGGAAGGTTGGAGAGAATCAAAATACTTCAGGGTCAATGGGACGAAGTACTTTCGCATTCGACCTCGATTAAGCACGTATAGGCGGTACATCTCGAGTAAGTTCATACTATCCTTCTTTGTGTTGATTTTTATTCTTGCGGTTTTCTGGATTTTTTTTTAGGCTAGTGGAATATTTAGGATTTAGAGATTATTTTTACCTCCTTTAGCCTCATCTTGGGTCTTTACTAGTGTATAAAATGTTTATGCTTTCTAGCGCTTTTTTTTTTTTTTTGCTTTTTTGACATTCAGCTGGTTTTTGGGAAATTTCCAGATTCCAGTGATGTTCTTTAGTCTCTGATGGTATCTCCGGGAGCCAACCTAGGGTTCCGGGGACACTCATTTTCCTTAGAAAATGTCCCTCAAATCCACCCCCCGAGCAGTTGTCTTAGGATATTCTTGTATTTTGGTCGTCCTTTTTTGGGTATTCTCGTAGTGTTATTGCACTTACATTTTCTCTTGGGTTCTTCTCTGGCTAGGAAGTTAATCTTCTAGAGTTTTGAGCTTCATGATTGCTAAAAGATGTAGCAATCTATTCCATTATGTTTTCCAAATTTTGAAGAATTGCCTGATTACTCTGAAGAATTGCATGTATGTTTTGCTGAAATTGTACAAGACCCTGTTGCATTTGAATATTAGACACCACCAAAGTTTTTAACATATCTGTAAGAGATGGTTCCTAATCTTATGAGACTCCTATTGAAGGTTTTTGAGGACGAGGTGCATAGGATTATTGATGATCCTTACACCCCTCATTGTAAGTGATAGTATAAGGGTCATACCTCTGTCTTGGCTGCCCTAGGAATCCCCCAATAGCATTAACTGGCTCATTGACATTTTCTTGAAGAGTGGGACAAGCATCAGTAGGATGCCCCACCACTTGACAAATACAATAAGGTCTAACTTGCTGACATTTTTCCATATGTTGCCCCACAATGGTTAATTGAGTGAGTTGCTGCTCTACATTAGAATTAATCTCATTAACTCTTTTTACTGGTACTTCTTTCTGAACACCAAACTATTGGGAATTAGCAACCATATTAAAAATCAAGCTCCTGGTAGTAGCAGGAGACTTGTCCACCAGAGCTCCCCCACTTGCTGCATCAATCATACTCTTATCCAATGGTAAAAGTCCTTCATAAAAATACTAGAATAGGAGTTGCTCACTTATTTGATGGTAAGGGCAGCTAGCACATAACCGAATTGCTCCTAAAGCTCATACAGACTCCAGTCACTTGGCGAATGCCACAGATTTCCTTCCTTATAATTCCAATCTTAGAAGCCGGAAAGTAACACTCCAAGAAAAAAGTCTTCATCTCATTCCATGTGTTCACAATTCCAGGAGGAATATAATAGAGAAATTCCTTAGCACCATCTTTCAAAAAGAATAGAAAGGCTTTTAAACTATTCTACTCTTCAATCACTACAGCTGGTTTCATACTAGAAAACTCTGTCAGATGCTTGTTTGGGTCCTCTCCTGGTAGCCCATGGAAAGATGGCAATAAATGTATGAGGCTCGACTTTAGCTCAAAATTAACATCCAGAGCTGAATACGGTATACATAACGGTGATGGCTAGATCCGGCGCCACCAACTCTTTCAACGTCCTATCCTGAGCCATCTGAGACTTAATTCATGAATATGAACTAGAATTTTTGTCAGATGGTAATGACACTTGTATAGGATTAACTCTCCTTGTTGAGTGATGAAAGAATGGAATATCAGTGATAGTGCGAGAATAATGAGACAGCGATGTCTCAAGATATTGCTTTATTACGTGTAGCATATCTTGAGTATCGTCGCCAAACATATACACCTAAAATTTCCAAGGTGATAAACTTGTTAGTAAATAGTCAAATAATTTGAATAATAAAAGGATTACAATAGTCCCCGTCAACGGCGCCAAAAATGTTATGTGTATCGTATGTCGTATTAAATTTACTAAAGAATTTATTTCAATATTACCAATTATTTAGTATAAAGTAAATACATGTCTAACCCACAGGAACTATTGATCAATTTATATCAAAAACAGAAACAAGAATTAAAAAAGGGATTTTGTTCTTGAAATTCAATAACATAAAATAAAATAACAAGCAAAGAACAATTGATAAGATGGGAGGTGCCACAAATACCCTCCAATTTTTCTGATTGGGGGCATAAGTGTCACCAACTCGAAAGAATGGGGGATTTTGCCGCAAATATCCCTTAGCTATAAGA
Organism: Humulus lupulus; assembly: GCF_963169125.1. Classification (NCBI taxonomy): domain Eukaryota; kingdom Viridiplantae; phylum Streptophyta; class Magnoliopsida; order Rosales; family Cannabaceae; genus Humulus; species Humulus lupulus. Next base: position 19,886,997 of record NC_084793.1, read on the forward strand.
CGCGTCATTAAATTTTGGACACGTCAGCAACTCGTAGCCCAATAACGTATGTCATTGCTGGAACTTAATGACAAAACCTAACAGTTGAAACAAAACATTGACAGAAGAGTGTTTTGCCACGAAATTTTTTTATTGGGGGCATAAGTGTCACCAACTCTAAATAAATGGGGGTTTCGTTGTATATATCCCTTTATGTTTCATATGATACTAATTTTATTTTATTTTTACTTAGATGAGGGGGGATTTGAACTTGGGACCTATTATTTGTGACGAGAGATGTAGTATCACTAAGCTATGTATATGACCACATATTAAAACTATTGAATGTACATCGGGCTTGGTTGGTAAAACTTGTGTTTTTAGCTTTGGCTTATTAAAATATATTTTTACAAGAAACCACCTTTGTAACTTCTCTAGAAATAGCTTATTAAAGCTAAAAGCCCATTTGACTAAAATATTCAATCAAGCTCTCAAAAGAGATTTTAAAGCTTAATGCACATAAAAATGGTTTTAAAATATAAATATAACAACTCTAAATTTTTTTATATATGTACAATTATTACTTATTATTATCGAAGTGATGTAAAAACATTCCTAAGAAATGCATGTTGATGTTGAACATCATATATTAATACAAGTGGACCCAATCAAATCATAGCTACAAAGGTATATCAAGCCTCATATTTTTTTAAAATATTTATATGTAAATTTATAATTATTTTTACTTTAGCTCACTATAATTATTATTTTAAATATTATTTTTATTATAGGTTATTACTCCTATTTTTTCAAAATCTTTCACGTGAGGTACTTTTTAATGCACGTGCCCATCTAGAGACACGTATCACATTCAGAATGGATAATTTAGTCATCAGTGAGTAGCGTGTCACATAGCTTTCCACGTCTTCGAGTATGTAACCAATGCTACCCACGACCTAGTCTGAATGGCACCTAACTAGCTCTTCGAGTCCCAAAAGATTACATTCAATATATTTTCCCAAGTGGCCAAACTCAAAATTATGTAGGGAGAATGGATACTTGGGCCTTAACATGACTTTCAGAAGAAGTCATGACCATACAGATAAAGACAAAAAATATGTGGGGACCATAACTTGGCCCAAAAGCATGCATGCCCACCTACCACCGATAACATGGTGGTTGCATAAGGAGAGTGGTTGTGTGCTCCATACAACTGATAATTGAAGTGTCAAAATAATAAAATCACACTTGGGAAGTGAAGGTGCGCTAACTGACAATGTCCGCCACTTCCCAAGATGTGGTCGTACTCTGTACAGACGAAGCCTCCCGATCAACATCAAACACAACTGCCTGGGAAACATAAAACCTAGGGTATTTTGCATACTTACTGCATTTGTCCTACTTTCTTTCATGTGAAACCATGTTATTAGCTCTCATTAAAGTGCCCCACATCCACATCCTTTTATAAATAGGGCTTAGACCTTATTGTTAAGACAAAACACGACTTGATTTTGAGCAAACCAAAACACTACCAATTTTTAACCTTGCAGAGAACTTGAGCTTTGCGAGTTCTTAGTCAACAACATTGAGTAGTAGATTTTGTTTCATTAACAGCTGAACCACGTAAAAATTATCTTGTTCATTTAGTTTTTAGCTTTTAATCGTCTCTTATTTCTCACTGACAAAAGCTCGCGTCAACATAAGTATTATTTTATTTTTATTTATTTTTTCCCCATTTTAATCTCAATAAAAATTACTATATTCATCCCTAAACATTTTAGTATTTAATAACTATACAACCCTCACAAATAATGGTTACAATTGTGATTGTGGTGTCTTTTACCCTCTTTGTTTGGAATTTGGAATTTAAGAAGAAAAATTAAATTTGAAAATATTTTAACTAAGAAGATAATATATTTTTGGGTAAATCTATAGTGCATCTCCATCCCCTTTCTGTTTTCTGCAAGTGGATTGCTAAAACTAGGGTTAAAGGAAGTTGTTTCACACACATATAATAAAATAAAATAAGCATGCCTCCAACATAATGTTTGAACTATTTTCGGCACAGTAAATTATTCAGAATTCTTTGAAATTTTGTGTGATATTCTAAATAACTACAATATACACCGTCATATAAAAAAAATTGATTATAATTATCTAATAATAGTGTGCTCATTTTTGGATGGTGGACTATATAATTTTTCTATATATTTTTTAGAATATTTAAAAGTTAAATTTAGTGTAATTTTATAAAATCTAAAATATTTATGGGCATATGTGTGGTAGGGTAAGCTTTTTTACCCAATCCTTTGTAACACCCTAATTTCTCATAAATTATCCAAAACACAGCTTTGGATCATAAACATAAACGTTGCTCTTTTATTGAATGAAAACTTAAGATAAATAAATGGATCCATGGTTTACAAAAATAAAATAATTGTCTTTAACATACTAAAATGAGCAACATTAAATAAAAATTTAAAATAAAACATTCTTTAATAAAAATAAATAGGCCTGCTTGATCTTCCTCGACTATATGGTTCCCATGAGTACATCACGAAGCTCCTAGGTCACACTCGCCACCAACCTTTCTATCTTTATTTGCACGAAATAACAACATCATATGGGGTGAGCTTCTAAGCCTAGTAAGGAAAATACAAACAAGAGTCAATCATATAATCATATAATCAAACATACCATAAATTTCATAAGAGTCGTAACAAAACTTATTTATACTAATCATACAACATCACAAAACCCTAGGTCATATCATAGCCTAAGTCATAATCATAAATCATAGTTCATAGTCATAAGTCATAATCATAACTATAGGTCATAGATCATAATAATAAGTCAGATATAATAAAAAGATAAGTGCTTATACATGGGTGGAAATTAAGCCCCAGGCATAAGCCCCTCATACATCGGACATCAACTTAGGTCCGTCCTAAAATTTTGGCAACCGAGCCCAGCGGACATAAGTCCGTCATACATCATTGGACACCTTAGGTCCAGACACACTTACCCTTTTATTGTACCTGGAATGTTAGGTCATACAAAACATAAACTAGGTCATAAACTAAACTACCTAATTTTTCTTACAAAATCCGGGATATTGAAGACAAGTGCGGAATCGAAAAATCCTAAAACCAAACATAAAGAAACCATAAGTCTTCTAGAGAAAATAAGATGAAGAGAAGATCTAAACCATCAGATTAAAGACTTACCAAAAACCTTATGTTTCAAAGAAATCGAACACCTAACCAAAAGTCATTATAATGAGTTAGGTTTTGAAATAAAAGGAAAGAATAAGAATAATGGAAATAGACTAAACCTGAAGATTAAAAGTACCTTAGATAGCTTAGAGCTTCGATCTATACCTCAAACACCAAAATCACACAAAAGCTTACTTCCGAAGTGTTTAGAAAAGCTTTAGATTTGAAAGCTTTAACCCCAAAACCTTAGTGTTTCTCTCTAGAACGAAAATAGCAGCTTGAAGGCTCTGAAAAGTGTTTGAAAGATGATGAAAATGGATGAGTGCAAGGTCCTATTTATAGATTTCAAGGAGTGAAACTAACTCCCATTTCAATGAATAAATAAATGATTAAAAATAACATTTTTCGCTCAACAGATGCCCAGAACTCGGTAAAAAACGTTCAGGAACAAGTCTAGTTGTTGAGGGCTTTTTCTAGCTTTGGATTCCACAAAATTTCAAAAATGGCCATTGGAGCCGATATGTTGCCCCTATAGGTGATATATCATCTGCACCATAATCCCGAGAGTCTGTGGTTTCGTTCATGCAAAGTCGACGTATTTTTTCGTAAAAGCATAGGCGATATATCGGCCCCTATAACTACGATATATCAGCTTACGTTGATATACTAAATCATGTTTTTGCACATTTTAAGCACACAAGTTGTTCAAACTACATTGACTGAGTAATACGAGATCCTAGCATCTGAGGGAAGGTTCTAGACTTCCTAGAATTATCCATGATTATTTTTATCCATCTAAAATCTTAAATTTTTAATAAACATACATGTGACAAATGTCACATTCTTAATTATTCTATCTAAACCTTAGGTTATAATAAATAATATTCATAGGGCTATCTTCATTAATAAAACCTTATGATAAAATTAATATTTCTAAGCTATAAGCTAAACTTATAAAATCCATAACAAGCTCTACGAGTTTCTAACTAAATCCCGGCTTTGAACCAATATCCACGAAAATTAAAATACTACAGCGTAAGATAACTCTATCTAACTAAGTAAAATTCTGAGTCGCTACATCATTACAACACATTCCATTTTTACACACGTGGATAATTCATGACCCAATTTTTTTACATGACCATATTTGTTATAATTACGACATCCCTCCTACAAGTTTTCCAATTTTTTTTTTAATAATTTAGTGTTTCGAAAACAAAGTCCTGATATTCCATAAATAGGGGTGAATTTTTTTTTGCTCGCGTGGTAGTTCAGAATATCACTAACTTTATTTTTGGCTTACTAGATTATTCAAAATTTCTCGACAACATACAAAAATGATGTCTAACTTCAACGAATACTATAACGTCCTCCTAATCTAGAACCATTATGTTATCCCCAAAAATTGGAGATCAATGACGTGGCAATAAAGGTGAAAAATGGCAGTACATGGTCCGTAAAAGACACATTAAATAGTCAATAGATACATTGACTCCTGAGAGTTGTGATAAAGTGACCCGGTAGACTGGTGAAGAGTTTGGACTACTTGAAAGATGTCATAACCAAGCCAAGTGCATCCTAGGAGAGCTAAGGAGAGTGCATCCTAGGAGAGCTAAGGAGAGTGGTCCGAGGAGAGCCCAAGGGACTTTGGTCCTAGGAGACCCCAAGAGAATGGTCCTAGGAGACCCCAAGAATGTGGTCCGAGGAGAGCCCAAGAATTTGGTCTTTATGCATATGTCCAACCAGTGCATGGTTGTCCAAGGAGAGATATGGCATGCTAGAGGAGAGTGCCATGTTAGAGGAGAGGAGTGCATGTCCTACCACCATGCACTTGTCCGACCCACAAAAACATGTCCTACCACCATGCACATGTCCGACTAGCACTTGCATGGGTGGTCAGTAGGAGGTGGATCAACTAGCTAGAGGAGGACTAATTCAATATTCCCAGAAACAACTTCAACAAAATATGCGGGAATCTCTCATTCTTCCCACAAATGGGGGGGTTTGTTACATTTTGAATGTTTTTTGTAATTTAAATGTAATAAATATAATAAAATATCCCGGTTCTAGGGGATACCGTATGTATGACCCTAAGCCTATAAATAGAGGGCTTATGGGATTAGAGATGAGCTTCTTCTACTTCTTCTTTCTAGAGAGAGAAAATTTGGGTCTGACTATTCTAGAGAGAGAAAGGGCTGATATTTGAGAGGATTCTTGTATTTTGTCAATCTGTACTGGAGAAACTCAGTTGGCTCAGTCCATCTGATCTTGAGTACAGAACTATAATCACAACTCTAAGTGGATTAGGCTATTACTGACTGATTGGGGCTGAACCACTATAAAAATCTTGTGTGTTCTTTATTTTCTTTATTATACCATCTGTGTTGTTTAAATTCTATTGAAGGTTTGTCGTATTTGACGTTCTCACGTCGTTGGCTAAAAACACAGTCAACACATTACACTGTATAATTAAATAGTGCTTAACTCGCTAAATGAGTCATTTGGACTTAAAACGTGTAATTAAAACTAACCACAGGTTTAGGTACTAAAAAATTCGGTCAAAAGTCAACCATTTCATTAAAAGAGTTTGAGTGGGATAGATGAGATCCCAACAGAATTTAAAACTGTTACAAACTCAAAATGAATACAAAGCTGACCTAAGCGGCAAACTCAGAGTCCAACCCTAGTTCCAACGGATACCCTCGGCCGTGGCAGTCGAGCAAGTAGCATATGTACACCGTACCCCTGAAGCTCTCCATCTCATGGCTGATCAAGTTTTTCTTTTCCTTTACCTACATCATTTAGCACCCGTGAGCTAAGGCTCAGGAAGAAAACATAATCATGCTCACAAGTAGTAAATCATCAGATCACAAAATCATAATTAGCATGCCTAGCCATAATAACCCTACTCGTCCATGCACTCAATCTAGATAAGTGATTATATACTCACACCAGGGCCCATTGCCCAATTCCCTGTATAAACACCCTTAGGGCTAGCCAAGCGTACCTAGCGCTTATTATTTCAGGTGGCCATAGAGTCGTTCAAGCGTATATCACGCTTCCGGGTTAGCTAAACTGCATTGGCCGGCATTCAGCACGTTATTGCTGCCCTCAACTTATTAGTCGAGCCTTTAAACCCTCAACTTATAAGTTGAGCCTTAAAACCCTCGACTTATAAGCCAAGTATTTTAACCAAATATATCATCAACTAATAAGCTGAACTTTTAATTAGATATCATAAATAGATCCCCGACTTATAAGACGAGCTTTTAATCAGATACAATAGATAAATCCTCGACTTATAAGCTGAACCTCTCAATCGAATATAATCGATAAAGTCTTAACTTATATGCCAAGCCTTTCAATTAGATATCATAGATTACCCTCGAATTATAAGTCGAGTCTTTCAATCAGATATAACAGATAACCCTCGACTTATAAGACGAGCCTTTCAATCAGATATACAGATAAGTAATCATTAATTAACATAGGTAAGCACAACGCAATCAACATGCTTAACAGAACATTCTCATCATGGTTATAACCATGTTCTATAGCGAGGCCTAGCCCTAAGCACAGACCGGGTGTAGTTTTCTTACCTCAGGTCTTGAGTGAATAGCGTATAACGACCTCGAGTACGATCCTTTCCTCCCTAGCCTAACAGTTCACCCTAGTCACAACCATACCAAGCAATAATTATCAGAAAACGAACTAATAAAGCCTTTCGGACCATGTCCTAGCCTTCGGGACTCTGAATTCTACTAACCCAGGTAGTAGAACCATCCTCGAGCCCTTACGTTTGGGTTCCCAACTCCCAAAACGTACTTTCTAATTCTCTCCCAATTTGAGCCACGACACCACCCACCAAGGGACGCGACACTCAACAAGTTAGAGAGCCTGAGCCCAAAAATCACTGGACATGCGTCGCGACGCAACCCGCCTAGAGTCGCGGCGTCAAGGCGGTTCGAGGCACCTCCCCTGTTCTCTGAGTTCATGAGGGCCGTGGCGCTCCAAGAATAGTGTCGCGTAGCAACCCAACCAAAAAAACCAGCAATTTTAAGAATCGCCAACTTCCCAAAACATGATTTACACCTATTTTGACCATAATTCTGGTCCCAGCAGCTCAGAAATACAGCACACCACCCTTAAAACTCAACTGAACATCAAAATTAAATAAACTTCAAAACTTATAAAAAAAAACCAAGAATGCAAATAGTTGTGTTACCTCTGATGGAGTTCGATTCCCAGCTAGATCCTAAGATTAAACAGCTTCCAATCCCACCAAAAGTTTGCCTCAAAACCCTTAGGATCACGAATTTCTCAAAAAACTCAAACCAACGTAGGGAGAGAGAGAACGTAAGGAGAAAGAGAGAGACTATTATGTTTGTTTTCTAAACTGAGCTGATAAGCTTTGGCTAACTTAAGGCAACCCATGGTCTAAATGACCATAATGCCCTCGCTTTCCTAAAATCCTCTCAAATCCCCCGTGGGCAAAATCATCATTTACACTCTTGTCTCACAATTTACTTAAAATTCCCTATTAAATTCTGCCAATCCTAGAATATCACTATTTTTCCCAAAATATGACTCATACCCTAGTGAGTCCCGGTAACTCACCGAATTACCGAAATACCCTTTTGCTCACCCCGAGCCGGGTATAAATCCCTCATTGTTACTAAACCGTTATCTTGCTCGAAAGGACCGACTCTTGCCGAATATCTCAAATATATCCACATAATAATGTTGTCTCAATCATATAATCACAATTATACCCTCAACGAGTGAAAATTATAAATATGCCCATTTAAATAAAAGCAGACCTATTTCGCACAATTAATACACTTAAACATGCATAATCAGTCATATAATAATATAACACACACAATTCACATAATTACATAAATATTCAATTAATTAACATAATATTCTAATAACGCCCTCCTAGCCCCTAATCAAGGCACTAAGCTTTATTAGGATTTTTGGGACGTTACAAATACTATCATATAAAAAAATCAGTTATAATTTATCCATGTGTGAGAAACTAGAGCATGCCATAATGGTAGAGTAAAAAAGTTTACCATACCACATACATCTCCAATATTTATACATATATAAAAATATATATAATTTTACAATATTTTCCTTTATGTTATTATTATTGGGTGCTATTATAGTGCACCATTCTTATGTTTTCAGTATCCAAATGATTTTTAATACAATATTTTTATAATTATATATATTATAATTATTTAGGATACTTTATAAATTTTTAAAAAAATTAAAAATAATATTTAAATAATTTATTACACGTGTGATTAATTTTTTTTTAATGTAAATAAAAAATAACATATACTACAAAATACATTGTTACAAAAAAATTATACAAAAAGTTACACCTAAAAATCAGGGATGCACTCTAAAATTTCCCATTATATTATTATTATTATTATTATTATTCTAAATTAAATCTTGATATAATCACTTATGATTATAGGAATCTTCGGTCAGTCCCAGCAATTTATTTGATTTGATGGGTACTTACTTTCAGAGTATTTTAGCCAAATAAAAAATGTAAAGAAAAATTGTATATTGAAATATTGAAAACAACTAAACTGCCTTATATCACAAAGAAAAAAGTTATTTGTGTCCGAAGAAAATGTGCACGGGCATAAATGGCATAGGGAGTAGCGATATTATCCATTCTTTTTTTAGTAATAATTATTGTTTTTTTATAGAAAAAAGCTGGTTTTAACACGTGTGGGTTTTGTTTTTCATATTAATTAGAAGAAATTAGAAAATAGGAAGAAGAGAATATCGAAGTTGGGAAAGAGTAGTCAAAGCTCAAAGGGAAGGAAAGGAGTAAGTAAGTTGACAGTCAATGCATATGGGGTCTTATCAAATCGATGCGTCTTGTCCTTCCTGCCCAAAAAAGTTTTCAAACTTCCAAGATCTTCCTGTACAAAGTAAATAAATAAAGTCAAAATTAATAAAATTACAAATTGGCCATACAAAAACCATATTTAAACAAAATTTACAACTAAATGACCAATAATACATGAGTAGTGAAGGTAAATAAACCAACATTTACATATGTTGGTAAAGAGAGAATAAATTAGGAAGAAAAAAAAATAAGAAAGAAAATATTTAAAATGAATTTTTTTTATTTTAGTTGTTTAGTAGAGAAGATAGAAAAACAAATTAAATTATTTTATAATTATTATTATATCTTAAAAATTGTATAGAGAAATTTGAAAAAATATGCTTCAAAGTGGGGGTATAATAAAAAAAAAACCCTATACTATATACTATTAAAAAAATTGATGATGTTTATCAAAGAAAAAAAAAGTTGATAATTCTTCATTTTTCTAAGAAACATTTTTCGTAAGGGAAGTTTCATGCTTTATGCATGATAATATATCATAATTATAAAACATGACTAAGTTATTAAGCATCACAAAAATAGGTTTTTTTGTAAAATCTTGACCATAGTGTCCATCTCATTAACAACTCTTCTCTCTCTCAAACTATCTCTCTACTATGACGTGACCACCACCACTATAACGCCCTAATACTCAGGGATCGTTGCCCTGTGTGTTTTAAATAGTATTAAACCCACTAAACGAGTTATTTGATCATGACCGTGTCACTAAGCGTGATTAACAGTTTAGGGTTAAATTTTTTGGTCAAAGATACAAACGTTTCACTAAAATGTTTATTGTATACATGAGATCCCTAAATACATTTTAAAGGTTAATTACAACAAAACAGTTACAACCTGCCAACCTAAGCGGCAAAATAGATTTGACCCAAGTTCCTCTTTAAACCATCAGCTGTGGCGGTCGAGCAGCCGCATATGTACACATCGTCAACTAAGCTCTCCAACTCATGGATAGCATCCATGAACCACCATGTAGCACCCATGAGCCAAGGCTCAGCAAGAAAACTTAAACATGCTCATAAGTAGTTAATAACATGCTACCAAATCATAATAAGCATGCCTAGCAGTAATAACCCTACTCATGCATGCATACCATACTTATAAATGACTACAGTGTCATATAGGCCAATAGCCCAAGATAACCATCAATGAATTAGATCGGGGTCCAATGCCCAAAATACATGATTATGGAATCACACTGGGGCTTAGCGCCCAAACACATGGTTAATAAATCATACTAGCTCAATGCCCTAGGATATGGGAATAATGAGTCACCTTGGGGCCCTTCGAGATGGCCCATCGTACCTGGCGCTGACTTTTTCCCGACCGCTAGGTCGGTCAAGCGTATGATGCGCTCCTAGTTAGACATAACCATATCGACTAGCGCTCGGCGCGCTATTTCCATCCTTGACTCACAAGTCAATGATTTTCGACCAGCACTCAGCGTGCTAAGGCTGTCCTTGACTAATAAGTCAATGCTTTACGACCAGCACTCAACGTGCTAAGGCCGTCCTTGACTAGTAAGTCATTGCTTTACGACTGGCACTCAACGTGCTAAGGCCGTCCTTGAAAAATAAGTCAATGCTTTACGACCAGCACTCAACGTGCTAAGGTCGTCCTTGACTAATAAGTCAATGCTTTACGACCAGCACTCCACGTGCTAAAGTCATCCTTGACTAATTAGTCAATGCTGGGGCCCAGCCCTAGGATATGGACTAATAAGTCACCCCGAGGCCTATTGCCATATCCTTTGTATAACAAGACTTGGAGCTGATTCAGCGTTCCTGGAGCTATAATTTTCCACGACCAATAGGTCGGTCAAGCGTATGATACGCTCATAGTTAAACATAACCATATCGACTAGCGCTCAGCGCGCTATTGTCTCCCTTGACTGATAAGTCAATGCTTTACGACCAGCGCTCAGCGCTATTGTCGTCCTTAACTGATAAGTTAATGCTTTATGACCAGCGCTCAACGCTATTGTCTTCCTTGACTGATAAGTCAATGCTTTCTCAATAAGATAATGTAGACCAACTTATATCATACATCAAATATCCAGATACAAAGCATTCAACATGCTTAATCAACAATCACAAGCATAATCATAATCATGCACATTCTCAGGCGCTCATGCCCTAATCATGTTCCTGTTCAACAATTCTGGCCAAGCCACAATCACATGTATCACATACTGGGTGCAGTTTTCTCACCTTTAGTCCAAGCACAGGTTACCAAATAACGACCCTCGTGTACGATTCCAGTTCCGAGCCCCTAGCGATAACCTAGTCACAACCATGATATAGAATCCCATAAAAAACAAGTAAATAAAGGCTTTCGGACCTTGAATTCTACCAAACTAGGTAGTAGATTCGATCCCGAGCCTTTAGGTTTGAAATCCCATCATTAAAACCTAAGGTGGGAATATGTAACCAGGTGGGCTGCGACTTGACCCTGGGGGTCGCAACGCGCCTCCTAGACAGACAACCGCCCCCTGGCTGGAAGGAGACGCGGGATGCGACTTGCCCCTGAGAGTCGTGGTGCACCTCTTAGGTAGAACCCCTCCTGTCCTGGGTTCACATAGGTCGCGACCCGACCTCGATCCCAGCAATTTTCTCCGTTTTTTCCATCTCAAAACCCTTAATAAACCTATCCAAACATATCCAAATCTCAAAAACAAAGTTTTCCAAGCAACTCCATGGCCCAAAACCATCAAAACCCAAGTCCCAATCAATTCAAAAACTCATCAAAACGTAAAATCCAATCAAAGCTTAAAAACTCAAAATTTTAAAACTTAAAGCATGGATTGCCTCCAATTAAGTCGTTTCCCAGTAAAATCATTTGGCTAACAAGCTTATAATCTTCCCTAGAATTGTTATGACTCTAACCTTGCTTGAATCCGAGTCCTAAAACTCAAGTTTCCTTCAAAAATGCTATCGTACGCCAAAAAGAGAACAGGAGAGAAAGAGAACGTGACTGAACGTTCTTTTTATTTCTTATTTATTCTGTCAGGTTACTTCAAGCTTAAGTAACCTCAAGCAAATCACAATGCTCGGGGTACCCAAAAAACGTCCCCGGGGCCAAATAGTCAAAATCTCCAGAATTCCCTCCTGATCTCACTAACTCCCAATATATCATCAAATATTTATTCCCATTACCCAATAACCCGGTAATGTACTAAATACCCGATATACCCCCTTGAGTCACACCGAGTCAAGTATGGGTCCTGTTGTGACTTTCCCACTAGCTTGCTCTCTAGGATCATCTCGTGTCGAGCAACCCAAATATATCCATAATAGACCGAATTATGAAAATCGCCCTTTTAATCAGAAATGGGCCACATGCATATGTAATACACCTAACACATGCATATCAAGTCATACCATAATATAACTCACATAATCACATAATGATACACATATATATCACATAATCACATAATTTCCATAACTTGCCATCCTGGTCCCCTAATCAAGGCCCTAAGCCTTATTAAGTAATTTGGGACATTATAACTGTCCCCTCCTTACAGGAATTTCGTCCTCAAATTTTTTCCTGATCAACTCAAGATATAGATCTCGCATATCTAATTCCAGGTCCCAGGTCGATCCCTCGATTTTACTGTCTGGAATGACTGTTCTTCACAGGATAACTCATATCTGGACTGACTGTTCTCCAAGGGTATAGTTTTGGAGATGTTTGAGTAAGTTTTTGGAAGGATTAAAAGAGGGAAAAAACGAGGTTTTGATGGGAGAAAATAGGGGATTTTGGCTGATAGGCAGGTAGGGCCGCGACGCTTGGGAGGCATGCCGCGACATAAGGTGCAGGAGCTTAAGGTTAGCGCCTCAGTTTGGGAGGTGGGCCGCAGCATAGTGGGGGTAGGGTCGCGGCTCTTAAGAGCATTTTTGGCCATAAATGTATTTTTGTCATGGGAACTCAAACGTTAGGCCTCAGGATCGTTCCTACTATCCAGTTTAGTAGGATTCGATGTCCTGGAGGCTAGGTCTTGGTCCGGGAACCTTTTGTTGCTCATTTTCATTGATGGGAATTATGTTTGATTATGACTAGGTGACCGCTAAGGAGCTAAAAGACTGATCATTCTCAAGGTTCGTTCTTTTATTATTCCATGCTCGAACCAAAGGTAAGAAAACTGCACTCAGTATGTGACATGCATGGTTATTAATGAAGCATGTTGAGTGCTCTATATGTGAAGTTTGATTGCATATTAAATTCTTAACAAATTGATTATCTGTGTATGGCATTGACCTATGAGTCAGGAATCGGTAATTGTGTCAGTATTAACTATGAAGCTATGACTCATTAGTCAAGTTTGGCAGTAGTACTGAGCATTGGTCGTATGGTATTGGCTTATGAGTCAAGAACGGTATTAGCGTGTTTAATGCAAGCCAAAAAGATTAGATCTAATTGACATAAGCATTATCATCATAAGCATGAAATGCTTGATTGACCTTAAGTTTGATGCAAAAAAAAAGTGCTTGTTTAGTCTAATGGCTAGTTACTTAGATCCAGGGCGAGAAGGCCCAGGTGACTGAATCGTCACATGGCTAAGGGTGTGGAGCCCAAGTTCGTGACTCACAGATTAGTCTCTTATCTGATTCAAGTTTATGACTCCATAGTCACTCATCTGGTTTAAGTTCGTGACTTACTCATCAGTCACCATCTGATTAGGGCTACACACCCCAACATGATTATTAGAATCTCGATACCATCTAATTAGGGCTACACGCCCCAGCATGATAATTAGAATCTCGATATTATCTGATTAGGGCTACAAGCTCCAGCATGGTTACTAGAATCTTGAAGTGATAATCACTTATCTGTTTAGGGCTATAAGCCTAGTATGATTATCATAATCATCATTTGATAGTGTATACACACAATAATGACTTCTCTTGCTGAGCCTTGGCTCACGGGTGCTATGTGGTGCAGGTAAAGGGAAAAAAAAGCTCACCCAGCCTTGAGTGGAAAGCTTTGGTGGCGATGTGTACACATGCAGCTGCTTGACCACCACAGCCAAGGTGTTTCTCAGGGGAACTAGGGGTTAACCCTATATATTTTTCCACTTAGGTCGGCGGGTTGTAATTTTTACACTGTAATGACCATTTTGGATTGTAAATAACTTGTAAACACTTTTATGGGCCCATGTACAGTTTTATGTTTTAAATAAAATATATCATTTCCTTTTGATCGAGATTTTTCACCTTAGCCTATTAATAACACCTAGATGCACGTTTATAACCAAATGACTCGATTAGCGAGTTAAGCACGATTTAAAGTTCACAGTAACGGTCTTGGAGTAACCAGGGCGTTACAACTTGGTATCAAAGTGTGCCAAGGTTTAGGGTTCCTGTAGACTTGCTAGGCATGTACACTGGCCACTGAAGACAAGCTCGACTCATGGTTTGGTAACTATTTCTGTAGTTATATATATAACTGCTTAAACAGAATATACATGCTTTACCTGTCTACATGAAATACATTGATAAGGCAGGGCCTTGACTACTGCATCATTAGCAAGAACGTGCTTATTAGTACTGATATTGCAAGAACATACTTATTAGTATTATTCATTGTGAATTATTAACTGATACGTGTTAAATGCTAAATGTTATGATCATGTAACCATTTGTATATCTGTATAATTGTGGAATATGGGTGATTATCTGTTGATCTTGGACCGTGAGGCGACAAAAGGTTTGGTTATCAATGCCTAGCTGGGCGCATTGACTATTGCAGCAAGGTTTAAGTTATAAGAATGATTCCAAGATAGACAGATTCATCAGCTGACCATAATGATCAAGGTAGAATTACAGATAGGGTCAAGAGAATGACCAGAATCAGATTCCACAGCCAGCTCCTGATAACTGGCAGCAGTTGTTTAATGACTTGCGGGCCAGAGTATTGAGACAGGAAGAAGAAATCTGCCTCCTGAGACAATAGCAAGTTCATGTAGGGAACGTATTACCAGAGGCACCACATGTATCGGTGCCAATAGTTGAGCAGCTGCCTAAGGCTGGAAGTAAATGGGAACCTCTTTATGAAAGGTTCAGGAAGCAGCAACCTCCAGTATTTGAGGGCAGTGCAGATCCTGCTAATGCAGAGCAATGGATGAGTATGATTACCGCCATCCTTGACTTCATGAGGGTGTTTGGTAATGAGAGGGTGGCCTGTGCAACAAACATTTTTCGGGAGGATGCTCGAATTTGGTGGGAGGTTATATCCCAGACTTGAAACATCAATGCCCTGAGTTGGGAAGAGTTTCAGACTCTGTTCAATGAGAAGTATTATAATGATGCCATCAGGGCTGCTAAGGCTGAAGAGTTTATCAGATTACTTCAGGGGAGTTTATCAGTGACTGAGTATGCCCTGCAGTTTGATAGATTGGCAAAGTTTTCCACGGAGCTAGTTGTAATGCCCCAAAATCCCTAACGCGGTTTAATGGTTGGATTAGTGGGACGGGAGGGCCATAATTGTTTTATTATTTCATTAAATTATTATATGCATGTTTATGTGAATTATATTATAATATGCTGTTAAATGCATGCATGTGGGTCCACATTTAATCGCATGGGTATTTTGGTCATTTGGCCCGTTGAGGGCGTAATTGTGTATTTATATGCATGTTGATGAACTATTGATAAGACCACATTATAATGTGGATTTTTTCGAGCTTTTCAGCATGAGACGATCTGTGAACATTAGTTAGCGGTTTGGTCATAACAGGTTTAAGTTCGGGGCTCGGGGTGAATCTCGGGGTAATTTGGTGATTAGAGCGTTGCCGACAATTAAAGGGTAACATGATATAAATTATTGGTATTTGAGAATTTTGGAAATGATGGGAGTTGGAGAATGTTAATTATGATTAGCGGGATTAGAGGAGAAATGACATTTTTGCCCTTACTAGCCTTTATAGAGTTTTACTAAACCTAGGGGCAATATGGTCATTTGGAAAATGATATATGAGAGTCTAGTAAGTTGTAGAAACTGAAACCAAAACAGAGTCTTTTCTTTTCCTTCTCACGACCATCATCCTACTCCTTCATCCTTTGGAATTTTTGAATCCTATATGAAGAACCAAGTTAGGAAATCAAGGTTTGAAGCTTAGAACTTTAGTTCATCCAGTGAAGAGGATTCAATTCAAGCTTGAGGTAAGATTTCAGTTCTAGTTTATGGTTCCTTGCTCTGTTTTTATATTGGTTTTGAGATTAGAGTTTTGATCATTGAAATGGGAATTTGGTGAAGCTTTGATTGGTTTAAGGCGTAGGTTTTGATGGTTATATGGTGGATAAGTTATGGTAATAATTGGTGGCCTTTCTTTGTGATATTGGGGGTGTTTTAATAAGGTTTTGAAATGGGTTCGAAGGGGAAAAGTATGGGTTTTTGGCTGAGTTTCAGGTGGGGTCGCGACTCTGTTCTAGAGTGTCACGGCCCAAGCTTGTTGAAGAGGAAGGTGGTGCTGAAGGGCCTGAGGGTCGGGGCACTTGGGGAGGAGGGCCGCAACGCTTGGGGCAGATGATTGAGGCGGGTGCCTCTATTTTGGCTGAGGGTCGCGGCGCTTGGGGAGGAGGGCCGCGACGCTTGAGGGCAAGTGTGGCCAAATTAGTGTTTTGATCATGGGAACTCAAACCTTAGGCCTCAGGATCGTTCCTACTATCCAATTTAGTAGGATTCGATGTCCTGGAGGCTAGGTCTTGGTCCGAGAACCTTTTATTACTCTTTTTATTGATGGAATCCCATAATTGGTTATGACCAAGTAACCACTAAGGAATCAAAAGGTTAATCATTCTCAAGGGTTGTTCTTTTAGTAATTCTCGCTCGAACCAGAGGTAAGAAAACCACACCCTGTATATGACATGCATGGTTATTATTGAGGCATGTTGAGTGTTTGAATGTGGACATTGATTGCATATTAAGTGCTTAGCAGGTCTTGCTTACTTGTGATTGGCACTGACTTACTAGTCAAAATTGGCAATGGTGTCAGATCTGTCTATGAAGTTGTGACTTACTAGTCAAGTTCATCAACGGTACTGAGCATTGGTCGTGTGTTACTGACCTAAGAGTCAAGAGCGGCATAAGCGTCATGAACGCAGAGCCGATGAAAGATCAGTTCTAATCGGCATCTACATTGAATGACTCATTATGATCATTAATGTCAGACCGACCCTAAGTTCGATGAAAACTAAAAGCGCTTGCCTAATTCTATAACTAGTTACTCAGAGCCAGGGCCAGAAGGCCCAGGTGACCCTATTGTCACATGGCTAAGGGAGCAGTACCCAGAGTTTTGACTATATGGTCACTTCCTTGGTTTACACTGGTGACTTGCTTATGAGTCACTTATCCTATATAAGCTAGTGATTTGGTCACTTATTTGTTAAGGGAACGGAACCCACCTTAGTGGCTTTTACAAATGTTACTTTTCTATTTAGGACTAAAAGTCCTAGATGATTATTATGATCATTGTTTGATATTATATTCATGTAGTTTGAGTTTTCTTGCTGGGATTTAGCTCATGGGTGCTATGTGGTGCAGGTAAATGAAAAGAAAAGCTCACCCAGGCTTGAGTGGAGAGCTTAGGTGGTGATGTGTACATATGCGGCCGCTTGACCACCACGGCCAAGGAGTTTCTGAGAGGAACTAGGGGGTTTACCCTATTTTTTCCGCTTAGGTTGGCGGGTCGTAAATTTTAAACTGTAATGACCATTTTGGAATGTAAATAACTTGTAAACGTTTTTATGGGCCCATGAACAGTTTTATGTTTTGAATAAAATATATCATTTCCTTTTGATTGGTTTTCACCTTAACCTATTAATCACACCTAGATGCACGTTTTACACCAAATGACTCGATTAGCAAGTTAAGCACGGTTCAAAGCTCACCGTAATTGTCTTGGGGTAACCAGGACGTTACACTGGTGCCCACTGATGAGACCAGAAGGAAGAGGTTTCTTCAGGGGCTACAACCTAGATTAGCCTGGGATGTTCGTATCATCACTGTGGCTGGAGTTACTACTTATGCATAGGTGGTGGAGAAGGCGCTCACAGCTGAAAGCGCAGAAAATAAGATCTGGCGAGACAATGTAGCTAGAAGAGAGTTGAGGAGGACATGTCCTCCATTTGTGGATTTAGGTAGGGGTGGAGGCTCTAGTGATAAGAAGAGGAGGGTTCCTGATACCTTCCCAGCTCCAGGTCTTGATAGGCGACCACGTGGTATTGCAATGGGTCATCAGGGTGGCAGTGAAGCCTGGAAGACTTATCCTGAGTGCCCTAGGTGCAAGAGGCGCCATTTAGGGGAGTGTAGGGCAAAGGCCTACTTCTTATGTGGGGCAGTGGGACATTTAAAGAGAGACTACCCAAAAGCGACAAAGGAAGAACCTAGAAAGGCGGACAACTCGGCCCCAGCTTGAGTGTTCGCATTGAATCAAGCAGAAGCTGAGGCTTGACCCTCAGTAGTTACAAGTCAACTTCTTAGTGCTGAAACCACTTATAATGTTTTGATTGATTCTGGTGCTACACATTCTTTTGTTGCTAGTAGAATTATTAATAGACTATGTAGACCCTATGATTATTATGCTGTGGGGTTCGGGACCTTATTACCCACTGGGGAGTTGGTAGTATCCAGAGATGGGTCAGATCTTTGCCAGTGACAGTGGAGGACATAGAGTTGTCAGTGGATTTGATAGAGTTAGTTATGACTGACTTTGATATGATTCTGGGTATGGATTGGTTAGTGAAGTATGGGCCAACCATAGATTGCAGAAGGAAGATGGTCACCTTTGAGCCTGAAGGTGAGGATCCTTTTGTGTTTGTTGGTACTGTTCATGGACCTCGCATACCTATGATTTCTATTTTGAGGGCTAGAGACCTATTGCAAGGAGGTTGCATAGGATTCTTAGCCAGTGTGGTGGATACCACTTAGGTCATGCCAGTGAGACCAGAAGAAACCAGACTAGTCTGTGAGTTTATGGATGTGTTTCCAGAAGATTTACCAAGGTTGCCACCAAACAGAGAGATTGAGTTTATGATAGAACTGGCACCAGGGACGGAGCCAGTGTTTAGAGCACCTTACCTAATAGCCCCAGCTGAGTTAAAAGAATTGAAAGTACAGTTGCAAGAGCTGTTGGATTTGGGTTTTATCAGACCTAGTTTCTCACCTTGGGGTGCGCCAGTTCTGTTTGTGAAAAAGAAAGATGGTTCTCTGAGGATGTGTATTGATTACAGAGAATTGAATAAGTTAACAATTAAGAACAAGTATCTTTTACCAAGGATAGATGATTTGTTTGATCAGTTGCAAGGTAAAAGGGTATTCTCAAAGATAGACCTTCGTTCTGATTATCATCAGTTGAGGGTCAAGGAGGGGGACATACCAAAGACTTCTTTTCGCACTAGATATGGGCATTATGAGTTTTTAGTTATGTCATTTAGATTGACTAATGCCCCAACTACTTTCATGGATTTGATGACAGAGTGTTCAAGGATTATATGGACCAGTTTGTGATCATCTTCATCGATAATATTCTGGTTTATTCTCAGCCAGAGTCAGAACATGAACAACATTTGAGATTGGTTCTATAGAGACTGAGGGAGCACAGATTGTTTGCAAAGTTCAATAAATGTGAGTTGTGGTTATCTCAGGTATCTTTCCTTGGGCACATTGTCAGTAAGGAGAGGATTAAAGTAGATCTAGCCAAGATTGATGCAGTCAGAGATTGGCCAAGGCCAAAGAATGCTTCTGAAGTTAGAAGTTTCCTTGGGTTGGCAGGTTATTACAGACGTTTTGTGGAAGGGTTCTCTAAGATTGCTACTTTATTGACTGAGCTGACATGCAAGAATCAGAAGTTTGTGTAGTCTGAAAGGTGTGAGAAGAACTTCCAAAAACTGAAACAGAGGTTGATTACAACTCCAGTTCTGAGTCTCCCAATAGATCAGGAGAAGTTTGTGATTTACTGTGATGCCTCACATCAAGGTTTGGGCTGTGTTCTGATGCAGGCAAAAGGTGATTGCTTATGCTTCACGTCAGCTGAAGGAGTATGAACAGAGATATCTCACTCGTGATTTAGAGTTGGCGGTTGTGGTCTATGCTTTGAAGGTATGCAGACATTACCTTTATGGGGGGAAAATGTGATATCTATACTGGCCACAAGATCCTGAAGTACTTCTTCACGCAGAAAGACTTAAATATGAGACAAGGCGTTGGCTAGAGTTAGTAAAAGATTATGATTGTGAGATCTTGTACCATTCAGGAAAGGCCAACGTGGTAGCTGATGCTTTAAGCCGGAAGGGTTCGAGATAGATTTATAGTGCGAGGCTGATAGCCAGAGATTTAGGAGAAGATATGACCAGAGCTGGTATAGAGTTATTGGTGGTTGGCCAACATTGCGCTATAGTCTACACTGTTGGAAAGAATCAAGGATGGTTAGTTGGGTGATCCACAACTGATCAAGATTAGAGAAGATATTTTGGCTGGAGTGTCCAGAGATTATACATTGTCTGATTTGGGCTTGTTGAGGTACAAGGGTTGGATTTGTGTTCCGTTAGACACTGCTTTGAGACGTGAGATTTTGGATGAATCTCATACTACACCTTACTCTTTGCATCCGGGCACCATGAATATGTACCAGGATGTGAGATCATTGTATTGGTGGCCTAGGATGAAGAAGGATGTAGTAGAGTATGTGGCTAAGTGCTTGACATGTCAACATGTCAAGGCTGAGCATCAGAGGCCGGCAGGGTTATTGCAGCCTTTAGACATCCCTGAGTGGAAATAGGAAGACATCACGATGGAGTTTACAGAAGGCCATGGGGACACAGTTGAAGTTCAGTGTTGCTTATCATCCCCAGACAGATGGACAATCTAAAAGGACGATCTAGATATTAGAGGACATGCTGCGAGCATGTGTGCTGGACTTTGGTGGATCCTGGAGTAAGTATCTACCTTTGATAGAGTTTTCCTATAACAATAGTTATCAGTCTACCATTGGGGTGGCACCTTATGAGATGATGTATGGTAGGAAATGCAGATCTCCCATTCATTGGGATGAGACAGGAGATACTTGGGTCCTGAGGCAGTTCAGAGGACTAGTGAGGCCATTGAGAAGATTAGAGCTTGGTTGCTCGTTTCTCAAAGCAGACAGAAAAGTTATGCAGATCCCAAACGCAGGAATGTGGAGTTTCAGGTAGTAGACTATGTCTTCCTTAGAGTATTGCCATGGAAATGGGTGAGAATATTTGGGAAGAAGGCAAGCTACGCCCTAGATTTGTAGGTCCATTTGAGATCCTAATGAGGATTGGTCAGGTGGCTTACAGGTTGGCCTTACCACTGACATTGTCAGCCGTGCATAACGTATTTCATGTTTCAGCTCTTCGAAGATATGTATCTGATGTGACTCATGTTTTGTGTGACGAAGATCTAGAGCTTGAGGCAGATCTCTCCTACGAGGAACAACCAGTCCAGATACTAGACAGAAAGAACAAGGTCCTCAGGAATAAAATGATACCTTTGGTTAAGGTATTATGGAGGAACAACAAGGTTGAGGAAGCGATCTGGAAGCTGGAGTCAGATATGCAGAGCCAGTATCATGAGCTGTTTAGGTAAATTTCGAGGACGAAATTTCTGTAAGGAGAGGATAGTTGTAATGTCCCAAAATCCCTAATGAGGTTTAATGTTTGGATTAGAAGGCCGGGAGGACCATAATTGATTTATTATGCCATTAAATGATTTTATGCATGTTTATGTGAATTATATTATTATATGATGATAAATGCATGCATGTGGATCCATTTTTCATTATAAGGGCATTTTGGTAATTTGGCCCGTTGAGGGCATATTTGTATATTTTCATGCATGTTGGTGAATTATGATGAGGCCACATTAGAATGTGGATTTGTTTGAGCTATTCAGCATGAGATGATCTTTGAATACAAGTTAGCGAGTTGGTCATAACATGGTTAATTTCGAGGTTCGGGTGAGTGTCGGGGTAATTTGATGATTAGTACATTACCATGAATTAAAGGGTAATGGGATAAGATTTATTATCATTTGATAATATTGGGAATAACGAGAATTGGAGGACATTAATTATAATTAACCAGATAGATGGAAAATGACAATTTTGCCCTTGGGGGCTGTTAAGGAAATAAATATGACCTAGGGGAATTTTGGTCATCTGACCAAGGGATATATTCAACCATAGAAAGTTGTAGAAGGTTATAAGCTGGAGCCAAAATAGAGACTCTCCTTCCACTCCCACGATCATCTTCTCCTTCCCTTTGAATTTTTGAAGCTCCAGTTGAGGATTCGAGCTAGGGAATCAAGCCTTGAGGGTTTAGGATTGTGTTCAGCCATTGAAGAGGGTTTAATCTTGAGCTTGAGGTAAGATTCAGCCATTAAATTTTTGGTTTTCACTCTGTTTTGAAGTAGGTTTTGAGCTAGAACTTTGATTATAGAATTAAGTAATTGGTGTGGTTTTTAGTGGTTCAAAGCTTGGGTCTTGTTGTTGGAATGTTGATTGTATTGTGATAATGCTTGGTTTGGATTTGGAGATGTTTGAGTAAGTTTTTGGAAGGATTGAAAGAGCGAAAAAATGAGGTTTTGATGGGAGAAAACAGGGGTTTTTGGCTGATGGGTAGGTAGGGCTGCGACGCTTGGGAGGCATGCCGCGACATAGGGTGCAGGAGCTTGAGGCTGGCGCCTCTGTTTGGGTGGCGGGCCGTGGCATAGTTATTTTATTTTATATAATGTTTGATTGATTAAATAAGTGTTATAATAGATAAACTATTTAATCTAGTGGGGGAATGTTATATTATTTATAATATAATGTTTTAGATTAAATAAATGTGACAAAGAGTGTCACATATTGTAACATATAATAAAGAGTTACATTATTTAGATATATGTGAAATATCCAAATATGTAACATATTTGATTTGGTGTTACAAATTCAATAAAAAATTTGTAACTTCCAAATATTACCCAATAATGTGTAGATTTGATATTACATATTTTGATTTGAATTTCTCAAAGCCATAAGAGATATGGCTGTTAGAGAAGTGATTTTAACTCCCATAATGTGTATGGAAGTTACAAAATCAAGTGAGAATGAATTTAGAACGTTTTGGCAAATTTGGAAAATTGGTTGCTGAAAAAACAGCTTTTTAGGCCGCGACCCAAGAGGCAAAAAACATCGTGGGCCGCGACCCATGTTTTTCAGGCCGCGGCCTAAGCGGCTGACAGCATTTCCCAAACTTTGGTTTTATCTAATTTTGATCGTTTCCAACAGCCTAGTAACTCCCAAATCTCTATTTTAATTCCATAAACATCCAATTAATCATTGGTAACAGCCATGAGGGTTCGTGGAATTTGAAATTCAAATGGTGTCTCAAAACTCTATAAATAGGAGCCTAATGCTCCCTTGTAAGACACACCATTTTCCATCCACAAAGCACTTGGCTGGAAAATACACCATAGAGGCTTGATAATTCCAGAGAGTTATTTCCTAGAGAGATCCCTTAGTGCTTAGAGAATAGGGAGAAATAAGCTTTTGGACAAAGGTCTTGAACCTTGTTCAAGTTAGTGATCCCCATTACTCTACACTTTGGTTGTGTGAGAGTTTGTTCTTTTTATTGGTTTTATTTTCATTCTTGTGATCTTGTTGATCTTATTTACTTGTATTATTACTGTTTTGAGTTTGTAATCTTATTTTTCTACATCTTTGTATTTACTTGTATTTTGAGCAATTGAGTTGTAATATTTCTTTAATCAATATTATCTTGTCTATTGTATTTTTGCATAGAGTTGTATTTTGGTTTTTCCATATTTCCATTGAGTATAAAAATATATTCTCTAACAATCAAAAGCTTATTTTAGTGTTGTAGATCTGAAAGTTCTGCGCAGAAGGGAAGTAGACCTGAAAGTTCTGGCCAAGTTGGTGTTGTAGAAGATAATTTTAGTGATGGAGAGTTGCGTGTTATTTCTTACAGGGATCCTAGCGAGGATTGGATTCTTGATTCTGGTTGAACATTTCATTTGTGTCCTAATAAGGATTTCTTTTCAACATATGAAGTTTTCTAAAGGTTCTATGCTAATGGATAATAATGCATCCTGCAAAATTGTTGGTATTGGTTCAGTCAAAATTAAGATGTTTGATGGAGTTGTTAGAACTCTTGGTGATGTAAGACATGTTCCTAATCTTAAAAGAAATCATATTTCTTCGAGTACGTACAAGTACACTTGTGAAGGTGGAAATTTGAAAGGTAGCAAAGGTGCCCTTGTTGTGATGAAAGGACATAAGAAGACAGCTGATTTGTATGTATTGCAAGGTTTCAATGTTATAGGTGATGCAGTAGTTACTACTTCTTTGTCAAATACTGATGTTACTAGACTATGGCATATGCATCTTGGGCATATGAGTGAGACTGGGATGGCAGAGTTAAGTAAAAGAGGACTACTAAATGGTCATAGTATTAATCATTTGCAGTTTTATGAGCACTGTGTTTTTGGGAAGTAGAAAAGAGGCAGATTCTCTAAGGGTGTGCACAACACTAAATAAATTCTTGATTATGTTCACTTTGATTTATGGGGACAGTATACAGTACTTTCTAATGGAGGCACGAGTTATATGATGACTATTATTGATGATTTCTCTAGAAAAGTTTGGGCATTTTTTTTAAGCATAAGAGTGATGCATTATCTACTTTCAAGCAGTGGAAGACCATGATTGAGAAGTAGACTGGAAGGCAAGTAAAATGTCTTCGCACTGATAATGGTTTGGAGTTTTGTTCTGGTGAGTTTAACATGCTTTCAAGTCTGAGGGTATTCTAAGACATCTTACAGTCCCCGTACACATGAACAAAACAGTGTCGCAGAGCGAATGAATAGAGCTTTGATGGAGAAGGTGTGATGCATGCTCTACAATGCTAATCTACCAAAGTAATGTTGTGTTGAAGCTGCTTCTACAACCTGGTTTCTTATTAATCGCTCTCATTCTACTACTATTGACAAAAAGACTGCGCAAGAGGTATGGTCTGACACTCTTGCTGATTACTCTGATTTAAGAATATTTGGATGTCCTGCTTATGCACATGTTAATTGTGGAAAACTAGAACCTAGATCTCATAAATGTGTCTTTCTTGGTATCAAAGATTGTGTTAAAGGGAATAAGCTTTGGTGCCCAGAAACTATTAAGGTTATATGTAACGTCCCAAATTCTCTAATAAGGCTTAGTGTCTTGATTAGGGGCCAGGAGGGCAATAACTGGATTAATTATGTGTTTATATGATATGTGTATGTTATTATGTGAATAATGTGAGTTATATTATGATATGACTATGTTTGCATGTTCAGGTATATTAAGCATGCATGTAGGCTAGTTTCTTATTAGAAAGGTATTTTTATAATTTTGACACGTTGATGGTATACTTGTAAATATATGTGTTATATGATTGAGACCACATCATTATGTGGATATATTTGGGTTACTCGGCCCAAGACAATCCTATTGAGCAAGTTAGCAGTTTAGTCACAACGAGGTCAAATACCCGGTTCGAGGTGAGCCTAGAGTTATTTTGGTAATATAGTACATTACTATGATTTATCGGGTAATGAGAATTTATGTGGTGATTACTTAGAGAAATTAGAATTAATTGGGAATATTGGTGTTAATTGATATTAGTGGGAAATGGTGGCAAATGACCGAATTGGGCAATGGGCATTTTAGTCTTTTCATGCCCTAGATTATCTTAGTCTATCAGAAGCCTTAGAAGAGACTAGATTACACAAAACACATTCCCATTTCCTCTCTCTCGTTATCTCTCTTTCCCTTTCATAGACTTTGAGTTTTTTTTTTTTGAAAACTCTTGACATCTAAGGCTTGGAGGTGATTTTGGTGCGTATTGGAAGCTTGAAAAAACAACAATTTGATTAAGGTGCTGCTTAGGGTCGTAGTTTCTCAGCTGAGGTAAGGAGTTATACTCTATTTTGGTGAATTTTTAGGTTGGTTTTAAGTGTTCTTGAGTTTTGAACTCAAGGTTTGAATTTTGAATTAGAGCAAGGTTTTGGCTTAGTTCTTGGTGTATTTGTGTTGCCTTAAGTGTATTATTGAGGTTTTGGGACTCAATTCTTGGTTTGGTTGTTAATTGGGTTGAATTTGGAGAGATTTGGCTCAGAGAAAAATGTTGGAATCTGGGTTCGCGAGGTTGCAACGCGGCCCGTATGAACTCAGGGGCGTTGGGGTTCTTTTGAACCCTTAGCGTCGCGACACCTGGTGGGCTGCGACGCGACGCGTGTCCAATGAAAACAGGTCCATGGCTCTCTTCTTTGGGGCACGCCGCAACCCTTCAGGGGTGCGTCGTGATGCTAATTTAGAATGATAGCCAAGTGAGGTTTTGAGTTGTGGGGACTCAATCCTAAGGGCTCCTTAGTAGAATTCGAGGTCCCAGAGGCTAGGACTTAGTCCAGAAGCTTTTATTTACTCGATATTGATGGATATCCTCTATTATGGTTGCAACTAGGGTACCGCTAGGGCTCAGAAGGGGATCGTGCTTGAGGGTCGTTTCTATTTATCCAATGCTTGGAACAGAGGAAAGAAAACTGCACCCTGGGTTATGATTAGGGCTCAAGCCTCTGTAAATGAGCATGATTATGATTATGCCTGTGATTGTTTGATTAAGCAAGCTTGAATGCTCTGTATCTGGATAATTATTAAATGATTTATGCTTGTCCGTATTATCTACTTGAAAGGCTTGACTTATAAGTCAAGGACGACAATAGCACACTGAGCGCCGATCAATATGGTTAGGCCTATCCAGAAGAGTGGTATACGCTTGACCGACCCTATGGTTGCTTGGAAAAGAAAGCGCTAGGTGCGCTTGGCCAGCTCTAAGGCTGTTTATATAGAGAATAGGGCAATGGGCCCCGAGGTGACTCTATAGTCACTTATCTAGGGCAGCGGGCCTTGGTGTGACTCTATAGTCACTTATTTGGATTGAATTCATGCGCGAGTAGGGTTGTTACTGCTAGGCTTGTTATTTATTATTCTGTAATATGTTATTAACTGCTTATGAGCATGTTTAAGTTTTCTACTGAGCCTTGGCTCACGGGTGATATATGGTGCAGGTAAAGGAAAAAGGAAGTTGGACCAGCCATGAGTTGGAGAGCTTCAGTGGTTGTAATGTCCCAAAATTCCTAATAAGGCTTAGTGCCTTGATTATGGGCCCAGGAGAACAATATTGGAACATTTATGTGATTTAATTGGATATTTTATATTATTATATAGATGATTATGCATGATTATATGAGTTATATTATAATATGACTATACTGGTGTGTTTATGTGTATTAAGCATGCGTATGGGCTCGTTTCTTATTAGAAGGGTATTTTCCTAATTTGGCCTGTTGATGGCATATTTGTATATACATGTGTATATTGATTGAGACCACATTATTATGTGGACAAATTTGAGTTAATCGGCACGAGACGATCCTAGGGAGCAAGTGGTGGATTAATCACAACAAGGAGAAATACTCGACTTGGGTCAAGCCAAGGGGTATTTTGGGTGATTTGGAGAGTCAACGGGACTTATTGTAGCGTGAGTCATATTTTGGGAGAAATAGAAATATTCTGAGTTTAACGGAATTATTTGATAAAATTTGGGTATATAGCGAGATTAGAGAGTGAAAATGACATTTTTGCCCTTATAGGGAGTTGAGAGAGAATTAGGTTGAGTGGAGGTATTTTGGTCATTTGGGACCGTTCGTATATAAGGGTTCAGCTGAGTTCATTAACTCAGAAAAACACTCAAGTCTCACTCTCATTCTCCCTCTGATAAGTATATTTTTGTATAAAGTTTACCTTTCTACTTATCAGATTTTGTGTTCATAAGTAGTGTGTTTGGGGATAGTTAGAATCGTTTTGTTAATTTGATTCATTTAATCTAAATTATTATTTTTAAGGATAATTGTATATTTTTGATGATTTTT
This sequence comes from Humulus lupulus, assembly GCF_963169125.1. Classification (NCBI taxonomy): domain Eukaryota; kingdom Viridiplantae; phylum Streptophyta; class Magnoliopsida; order Rosales; family Cannabaceae; genus Humulus; species Humulus lupulus. Next base: position 19,915,116 of record NC_084793.1, read on the forward strand.
GGTTGAATGATGATTTTGTAGGATTCTAACCATTGGAGTAAAGTGTTAAAGAGGAGAAAAATCGAGAAAAGAACAAAAGTACAGAAATCTGAGAGCTTGCCGCTACAGGGAAAAGTCCCTGCCGCTACGAGGGAAATCAGAAAGGTCCTTGCCGCTACAGAGAAAAGTTCCTGCCGCTACAAGAGAAACAGAGAGTCTCGTGCCGCGGCAAGGAAAGTTGCATACTGCGGCACACAAAGCCCATATCGCATATCTGAAGCCTCGTGCCGTGGCAAGGAAATATGGATGCCGCGGCACGCGTTTGAATTCAGAATTAAATTCGATTTTTCTCAATTTTTGGACGGGAAATAAAAGGGGGATTAGGTCATATTCGTGAAGGAAAGTTTTAGATACACGATTTTAGAGAGAGGAACACAGAGAGAGCGGAGGAGAAGAAGGAGGATCGCATTCAACCTTTTCAATAGTTTTCTTCTTCTCTAAACTCTTTTATTCTTTGATTCTGGTTATGTTTTTAATCATGATTGTTGGCTAAGTTTCTTTTAGGTTAAGGGTTATTCAAAACCCAGACATGAATGTTTGATTTGAGATGTGAATATTGTTCTTGATTTCCATAATGTTAAATTGCTTCTATTCTTCTATGCCTATTGTATGAAATATTGTGATTCCTTGTTAGGGTGTACAACTAATTAGGGCTTGCATTATTTACTGTCATCTTAGAATTTCTATTCACCTAATAGTTTAGGATTCTAAGTGTTTGTGATAAATTGCAATTGATGATGTGGTCAAAAACATTGTTGATTGTGATGAAGAATAGAACCTAGGTTAAATGAATTAAATGCTTCATTGATTTATTGCCTAGATTAACCTATCTCCACTGTTGTTAATGCTTTTACTAAATTAAATGAATCGTATGCTTAATAGGTTTGTTGTTTGGTAAAAAGAATTAATTATTGAGCGCTTAGCCGTAATTGATTGTGATAGGGAGATTGAGATAATTGACTGCTTAAGCGTTATCTGTAGGGTTAATAGTTTAATTGGGAATCGGAATAATATTCATTATTGATATAATTGCATGACTGTCTGAGGTGGAGAATAATTCTTAACCATCTTTAAAATCGTTGTTAATCTCTTCTTGCTATCAATTGTTTTCTTAATTTTTGCTTTTACTTTTACTTTCCAAAACCACCCTTTCCAATTTAACTTTGTTAAGCTTTTGTGAATAATAAACTGAATATAGTTCCCTTGGGTTCGACCTCTATTTGCCGTTATACTAAATAATTGGTTTGAGAGTAAATAAAATATTTGTTAAATTTGGTACGCAATACGACACGCATCACCCTCTCCCATTCACTCTTCACGCTCGTTAGCGTTTTCGAAGGAAGCTCGAGTTTCAAAGCTTGGATTCAAGCAAGGTTAGAGTCATAACGATTCTAGGGAAGATTAGAAGCTTGATAGCCTAGGAATTTAGCTGGAAACACATTTATTAGAGGTAATTCGAGCTCCTAAACTTCTGAGTTTTTGTTTTTTAAAATTTCTTAAGCTTGAGTGAATTTTATGGTTATGGTGAGTTTTTGATTAGTTTAGAAGTTGGTTTTTGCTGTCTGAGAGGTACTGATGATGTTTTGGGATTGACTTATGGGTTTGGTACTATTTGGGGTGAGTTTTGGAGGAATTGGCTTAGAGAAAATTGGGTTTACGGGGTCGTGTTGCGGCCTTTCTCTTAGGCCGCTGCGACCCTCATGAACCCAGGAACTTGGGCTGCTCCCTAATCGGCCATCATGCCGCGGCCCGTGTCCAGAGAAAGGAGAGGCTGGGCTCTCTGACTTGTGGAGAGTCGCAACGCCTGTGAGGGGAGCCATGAATCAAAATGGGAATATTGGCCAAAGTAGGTTTCGAGTGACAGGAACTCAAACCTAAGGGCTCGGGAATGATTCTCCTACCCGGTTTAGTAGAATTAGAGATCCCGGAGACTAGGACTCGGTCTAGAGGTCTTTACTTGCTCTATATTGATGAATATCATTGATTATGGTTGTGACTAGGGTATCACTAGGGCTCGAGATGGGATTATGCTCGAGGGTCATGGTTAACTAACTCGTGCTTGGACCAAAGGTAAGAAAACTACACTCGGTCTGCGTTTAGGGCTTGGCCTGGTTATAGTACAACAATGTTAATTTGTTGAGAATGTTTTATTAAACATGTTAAATGCGTTGTGTTTACCTGTGTTATGTTATAACTGCTTGTATGTATATCTGATTGGGAAGCTCAGCGTATAAACTTAGGATTCATCTGTGTTATCTGATGAAGAGCTTGGCTTAAAGACTCAACTTATTAGTCGAAGGTTAAAACACTCGACTTGTCAGTCGAAGATTAAAGACTTGACATATCAGTCGAAGGTTAAAAGACTCGACTTATCAGTCGAAGGTTAAAGACTCGACTTATTAGCCGAAGGTTAAAAGACTTGACTTATCAGTCGAAAGTTATAAGACTCGACTTATCAGTCGAAGGTTTAGGGACTTAGCTTATAAGTCAAGGGCTTAAAGGCTCGACTTAGGAGTCGATGGCGGTAGTAGCGTGCTAAACACTGGCCAGTAGGGTTAAGCCAACCCGGAAGCGAGATAAACGCTTGAACGCCCTTGGGTCGATTGGAATGTTATGCATCCGACCTTCTTGGATAACTCTAAGGCTGGTTATCTGAGAAACTGGGCAATAGGCCCTACTATGACTCTATAATCACTTATCTGGATTGATTGCAAGCATGAGTAGGGTTATTACTGCTAGGCATGCTAATTATGAATTTACGATTTGATAATGTACTGCTTATAAGCATGGGTATGTTTTCTTACTGAGCCACGACTCCTGAGTGCTAAATGGTGTAGGTAAAGTAAAGGAAAAGCTGAACCAACCATGAGTTGGAGAGCTTCAGGGGCAGAGTGTACATATGCGGCCTGCTCGTCCGCCACGGCCAAGGTGATCAGTTGGAACTAGGGTTGACCTTGATTTGTTACCTAGGTCGGACTTTGTATACATTTTATGGTTTGTAACTGTTTTAAACTATGTTAGGATCCCATGTATTGAAGTCAAACTCTATTAATGAAATAGTTGACTTTTGACCGAAATTTTTAGTACCTAAGCTTGTGGTTAGTTTTAATTACACAGTTTAAGTCCAAATGACTCATTTAGTGAGTTAAGTACTATTTAAATTACACAGTGTAATGGTCCTAGATTAGGAGGACGTTACAGTGGTGGCGTGTACATATGCAACTTGCTCGACCACCACAGCCGGGGATTCAAAGAGGAGCTAAGGTCGAACCCTAATTTTGCTGCTTAAGTGGACATGTTGTATTATTTTGAATTGTAAATGACATTTTAATGTTTATTTTGGGATCACATGTACGCACTTAAACTTTTTAATGAAATGATTACCTATTTTGACCAAAATTTTAACCTTAACCTATTAATTACCTTTAGTTACATGTTTATGGCCAAATGACTCGGTTAGAAAGTCTAACACTAATTAAAGTACATAATGTAATGGTCTTGGCCATCCAGGGCATTACATTATAGTTAGCAGAAATGTTATTTTTTATGAAAATGCTATGCTTAATGATTTACCTTCTAAAGATTTATGTGATAAAAAACAACATAGTTCTAGCTTGCAGGGGAATTACAATTTGATTCAGATACTGTTTTAGAGAGTTCTTCTCAATCTAGTTCTAAGGTACAAAGTAATGATACATCGCCACCGATTCAAGCACAACCACAATATTCTACAACAACACACAGAGCTAGAATAATTATTAAGCCTCCATAGAGATATACTAAGGCAGATTTGGTTGCTTATGCTTTAAATGTGGCAGACAATATTGATTTTAGTGAAGAACCTTCTACTTATTCTGAGGCAGTTAGTCATAAGGATGCTGACAATTGGAATAGAGCTATGAATAAGGAGATGGATTCACTTCAAAAGATTGACACATGAGATTTAGTGCATTTAACTAAGGGTAAGAAAATTATTCGTTGTAAATGGGTGTTTAAAAGAAAAGAAGGCATACAGGGAGTTGAAGAGCCCAGGTATAAGGCAAGGCTAATTGCTAATGGATATAATCAGATTCCAGGTACATGCAAGACTAGTTGCTAAATGATACAGTCAGAGTATTATTTATCTTACAAAGGATCAGATATTTCATGAGAGGACGAAGCATATTGGTGTGCGTTTTCATTTTGTGTGTGATATCATTGATCGTGGAGACTTAGTTGAGAGCAAAATCAGCACCCATGATAATTCTGCTGATATGATGACCAAGTCTTTACCAGTAGCCAAGGTTGAGCACTGCTTGAACTTGGTTAGTGTTTGTTGAGTTAGCCCTTTGGGACTTTGTGGAAGATGATAATTTTGTTTATGTTGAAATTAGTTCTCATTATCAATATTAGAATTTGTGTCAATGTGAATTTTTTTATGTTTGTGGCCAAGGTTGAGCATTGCTTGAACTTGGCTGGTGTTTGTTAAGTTAGCCATTTGGGCTTTGTGGAAGAGGATGATTTTGTTTGTGTTGAAATTAGTTCTCATTATGAGTATTAGAATTTGTGTCAATGTGAAATTTTATATGTTTGTGACCCAAATTCTAAGGGCCTAGCCCAAGAAACTTTATTATTTTAGGATTTCTCTTTTATATCTACTCTTTGAGTTACATGAATACTCTTTGAGTTGTATTGCTGAAACACCATTGTATCATTTTTGACATAATGAATTTCTCTCATCTACTCGTAGTTTTTTTCTTTCGGGATTTCCACGTAAATTTGTGTGTGATCTTTATTTTTATGTTCATTGTCCATTATTATATTTTCTACAATTATTATCATTTGGTGGAAACAATTTTTAAAATTAAAAAAAAATAGGCTAGAATTCTTTCTAAAATAAAATTCAAATATGATTCAACTGATTAAACTCATTTTTTATTAGCATATAGTAACTTAGTTGCATAGTCTTCATTATGATTCTATCAGTTTTACTTTTACTTTTGAAAATAGTCTCTTGTGTAGTGTTAGTGTTACATTAATATTTGATCTACCAACCTTTGCCTTTTATGGTTCCTACACAACATTATTCCACAGAGAGTAACTAATTGTTGACAGATGAAAGGACCACATGAATAAATACAGCCACAGCCATCTTAAAGGGTTTTTTTTTTCTCGAAAAAAATGATTTTAAATTTCATTCTTTTATGGTTCTGATGCTTCTGAAAAACAGCTATACAACATCAGACCCTTTACCAAAATTAGGAACAGGTGAACAAGTCGTATTGATCAAAGTTACTCTTTGAAAATTTGAGGAAAGAAAACAAGAAAATTATTTTGGGATGGTCTTCAATTCATAAAAGAAAAGAAAAATGATTTAAAATAAAATAAGTCATAAATTTTTTTATCTGAATTGTTTTTGTCCCTTACATTTTTGGCACTTTAAATATTCTTTTGAAGAATTTCAACTATTAGAAACACTACCTTTTATTCTAATTTGTGAAAAAAGAACTATGAGGTCCAAAATTTAGGAGGCAAAAATCTAATGGCTGAATAATTCATAGAGAAAATTAACAATCCAAAAGAGTGTTATATTACAATTTCATTTATTTCTCAAAAATATTTCCATGAATGGAATTCTTTAGGGGTATACAAAAATCAATAAGAATATAATTCAAAAGAAAAAAAAACTATTTACTTATCAATATAAATATATATAGGCTAGTAGGAATTTTTTCTATTTTTAGTATACCGATAAGTTGTACTCTTATTTTTTTTTATTTGACGGTGTATATTATAGTTATAGAAAATTTTTTACAATTTTTTAGAAAACTCTGAATAATTTAGGGTGCCAAAATTAAAATTTAAACAGTTTTTTTCACGCGCATATAAAAAACGAAACATACACGAGTGCAGCAAGTTATTTGATATCCTAATATTGGCAAACTAAATTATTTAGGATTTCTTGAAAATTTGTGGAAAGCTCCCTATAACTACAATGTACACCGTCATATAAAAAAATTTGGGTTACAGCTTATTTATATGTCGAAAACAAAAAAAAAATCCTACCAATAGGTACAAAATACAGTCCATATTGTAATAGTCCCCATAATATATATATATTTAGGGTTCGGCTTTGGTGTGGGCATACGAAACGCTCACACCCCTGCAGTTGTTTTATTTGAGATTCTAATTGGTTAAAAACAAGATGAACACGTGGGTACAATATAGACACACAGTTTAGGGGATTGTGCATGGCTTTCGTATAAAGTGCCAGGTGTCAATTTTTTGACCATTTGTTATTTAAGTGTTATTTCTTTGTTTTTTTAAGTATTTCTTTCTTTACATTCACGTTCATTTTCTACTGAAAAAACAAATCACGTTCTTTTTAAATTAGGTGCAGCGCCACTACCACTTGATCAATCCCTTCCTCGTGGATCATCACCATCACTCCATAAGGACTTTTATTTGGGCTTACATTATTTATTTTAATGTTTTATGAAATATGAGTTGATAAATAGTTCTTTGCTGATCTAGCCCATTTAATTTTAGTGATATCTTGTTTATGGGCATAGTATCTATAGTAGTCTAGTTGAAGCAGAAGTGTGTGCTTTCTAGTTAACTGAAGCATTTGATGAGGATGCCCAGTCCAACTAGGTTAATATATGCTAAATCCCGTCCCTAACTCTATATATACGAATAGTCTCATCGCTATTGTGTAATCTGATAATCTGCTTCAGAAATAGAGGTTCTACGGAGGAAGGCTTAGTTGGTTAGTATTGCACTAACTGTTGGGAAACTTATACATGATCTTTATTTATTTTCACGTAGATCTAATATTAAAAAAGTTAATATGAGATAACCTAGAACATGTTTCTAAAATTGAATTCAAAGAGAAACAACGATAAGAATACTTACAGTATACGTAGCAGAATGAATGAGTTCTTTCTTCAGTTTCTCTAACTCTTGTATCCTTTCTGTCGCAGAGTATTACCAAGAAACTGAACCGATCTTCTATAATCTTCATAGTCTTTCAAAGTATCCTTAGAATGACCTAGACTAGAGTAGGCAATTCTCAACACATGAGATAGACACAAAGAGAAGAAGAGAAAATAACAAAGAGACTTAGAAAATGACTTGTGTTTAGAGAGAATCTAAAAAATATCAGAAAATCTGACTTGTGACTTCTCAAACTTGTGTTTTGACTTCTCTCTAAGCACTCATTTTATAGACTCAATTATGCCATTTCATTTAATTAAAAAATAAATAAAATAATAGGCAATTAACAGCCCTAAGTCATATTATCATGGGCTTTAAGCCCGTGAAATTTTCTAGTTGATTATAAGCCCATTGGACTTAAAATCAAGGTCTGTATTATTTTCTATTGATTTAATTAATTAAATAATTATTTAAATCCTTTATCAAATTAATTATTTATAATTTGAACCCTGATTTAAACTTATTTATTAATTTAGATACAAATTTATCTTAATTAATAAATCTGCCATAATTTCTCTTTTCTTCTCTAAATTACATTACTATGTGAAACTATCCAAAATTGACCTGGTCAACTTTGATAATTCCAATTGATAATTAAATCAATTAATTGAATCTATCTAGATAATTTTATCCAAGGTACAACGGGGATCATGGGCCTATGAAATCAAGCTCCAATAAGCTATCATAAATCTAACAAATAAATTTACTAACTTATTAATTTCTCGAGACTCCACTATAGACTGGGAATTGCACTCCTGAATTCAGAGAACGCTCTATAACAAATATAGATATGATGTTAATTATCCATTGTTACAACCATAATTGTCACTCAATCCTCTATAGACGGTCTACAATGAGATGAGACTAAAATATCGTTTTACCCATCATTGTATTTTATCCTTAAAACACTTAGTTCCTTGTAAATGATATTTCAGTACACTAATTTAATTACTGAAATGAGATCTTTATCATTTAACACCTTGAACCAAACTAAAAGGAAACCATCGTTTCACTTCTTCATCAGAAGCTATAGATGTTCATATCTATGATTAACACTCACTCAATTATACTACTGGGTTCCCAAGATGTAAGTATGTAGTCCATAGGATAAACTTGTAATGAACAAGTTAAAGAACTCAAATAATACAATCATTTAGAATACTAACCACTCAGAATTGAGATTGAATTGGCGTATGGTCAACTATATAATATGACTAGAATAGATAATAACAGTATGTTTACTTATCCTATCAACTGTCAATATCGGTTCAGTCCAATGTAACAAATACATCCGATCTTATCTACTTTGCTAATGTTCTGGAAAGAACATAACACCACTATGTGTAAGTAGATCATATCGTAGATTGGCAAGTCAGTGTAAATCTTGTGCACTGACTAATCTTAGGACTAACTTATTTTGAACATATAATCATATTTATATTCCACTGTGATTACGTCACTATAAATACGATTAGCTATATGCTCGGGATTTAATAGAAGTTTATATTAAACAAATAATCATGAAAATGAAACATGTGAGCAAAATGATTGACCAAGTTAAAAAATGATTTCTATTCTTTTATTGATAATAAAATGAGATTACAAAGAATTTGGATTTTAATTAGGGCATAAAACCCCAACACTAACAATTCACGTTTTCTCCATGGCTGAATCAGGTATGTTTTCTATATTCTTTTATTGTTTATTGTGTTATAAGTTGTATGCAAAATTATTGATAAGATGTTGTATGAATTTCCAACATGTGGTATCAGATTGCCAATTGTATACGATTTAGAACCAATAATGTTTTGTTTAGCCTAAATTGAGATTAATCATTGATAAGCCCTATGTAATTTTCATTATTATTTTATATCGAATTTTTTTTATTAGGCCTTTTGTTTATCTCGAAATTACCTTTTTATTCATATATTGATTAATTTCGTTACATAATGATGATGAATTTTGTATTTAAAATTTTACGGTTTTTTCATAAATTTCGAAATTGCAAAATTGCTATATCTCAATTTAATGGTTATTTTTCCAAATTAAATTATTGTATGTATTCATTATTGTTTGTGTAAGATATACCATGCTTTAATTTTGTATTGATTCGACCATTACACATTCAATTACCCAATTTTTGATGCATTTTTTTTTTGCATATAATCTCTTATATCTACACTTAGTTTCTTGTTTTTACTTGTTGCGAACCCCATAAATCTATTGCTCTTGATCCTCCGATGAAAACCCCTCATTAAATGCTCAAAAAACACCTATTTTCTGGCCGGAAATCAGTCGGACCCGACCAGGTCATAAACCGGGTCGCACAACCCGTTTAATAGTGGCTGAAGGTTGAAGACAACCTGATCAAACGAAGCCCACTTGCGGTAGGCGGCGCATGGGGTGTGTGCGCGTCTCTCAATGTCGTTTTTTTATGTTTCTTTTTTCCAACATTAATAGAATTTAATTTACGAATTTTCTGTGATTTTTATTTAATTTTTTGAACTGTTAAAATAATTATTACAGAATTAATCTCATTTACGCTATCATAAAACATTAATAAATGATTTATAGTATTTTTTCAAAAAATTTGAATCACAGAAAATTATTTGGGTATTGGTTCGTTCATTTGAACATACTCACTCTCTGGAACAACCATTTTTTTTTATATACTCTTCACTCAAACAATAGGAATTAATTTTAAAAAAATCTTATATTCTTTATTGTTCTAAAGTGACAAACTTGATTATTTGATGACTAAATAATGTGTTATGGTGGGACACATTGTTTTGATCATTCATAAATTTAATGAACAATATTTTTTTTGGGAAATTTGGTTGAAAATATTATAATTATTATCATCAAAGTGATATAATTATATTATTTTTCAATGATCGTTTTATCACCAAATTTCATCAGTTTATAGAAAATATTTTTCTTGGATAATTGATATGTATAATTATTTGCCCAAAGGAGATAATTATATATATTAATTAATGTCTCATAAAGTGTGTTGATTATAATGCATGTTTAAAATTATTTGCCCAAAGGTAATAATTTTTTATGTGTATTTTGTTTGGTTTGAATTAATGTATATACTTTGAGAATTTATTTGTCCAAAGGTAATAAATTTTTTATTTATATATATTTTTTCTATTTAACTTCATGGAAAAAGATCATATGTGTGTTATATTCTCACCTGAAAGGGGAGTTTGTGATGACCATCTTGACTCTATTTATAAATATTCTTGATATGCTCATAGTTTAATCAAGTTTTGTCATTTTTCTTTATCTTGTAGTTTCTTTTTCTATGAACAACAACAATGCTTCCATTCAAATTATGACTGGGTCCAACTACAAGAAGTGGAAACGAGATGTAGATTTTTGTTCGAGAATCATGGACTTGGACCTATGCATGTGTGAAGATCAACCTGCTACTTCGACTGATGCGAGCACTACTGCCCAGAGAACTCTCCATGCACAATGGGAAATGTCAAATCGTCTCAGTCTAATAGCTATGAAAAGATCGATTCTTGAAAATCTTTTGAGTGGTCTGCTTGAGACAACTAATGCCAAAGAGTTTTTAACTAAAATTGTATGACACTGGTGAGAATGGTGAAACTGGATCTCTTATGGATGAGATTCAAACCATCAAGTATGATGAAACTAAAGGAGTGAGGGACTTCATTCTAAAAATTGTCAATGTTCAGTCAAAGCTAAAAGATCGTAAGATTCCTCTACCTGATTCTTATATTATTCATCATGCTCTCAATGCTCTTCCTACATCTTTCAGTCTCATTAGGCAGCCCACAACACTTATAATCAAACATGGAGCATAAATGCTTAATTTCGAAGTGTGTTGCTGAGGAAAACAAACTGAAAAAGGAGAAGAATGTGTCAGCTCATATGTTTCTCAACTCAAGCCAAATAAAGGAAAAGGGAGATTAAAAAATCAGAGGAACAACACTTCTAAGAACACTGATAATAAAAATGAGCATAACAATGGACAGAAAAAGGAGAATGCTCAATTGAAGTATGCTAATGTTAAGTGTTTCTTCTATGATAAAATGGGCCATAGAAAAACCAATTGTCACAAATTTAAGATTTGGCTAGAAAAGAAGAAAAAACAACCTGGTACTCCCTTAGCTTGTGTTTGTTTTGAATCTAATCTAGTTGATGTTCCTATTGATTCTTGGTGGTTGGATAGTGGTGCCACTGTTCGTGTTACTACTATCTTGCAGGGGCTAAGGGATCTCAGGAAACCAAATCAGAGGGAGTCAAAACTTAAAGTAGGAAACGATGTTGGAGTTGAAGTTTGCTGTATTGGCACATTCATTCTTGAATTATAGACCAGTTTTAAGCTTGTTTTGAACAATACTTTTTATGTTCCTACTTTTAAGAGAAATTTAGTTTCGCTTACGCTTTTGGATAAACAAGGATATTCGTTTCTTTTTGCAAATTATAAAGTTGACATTATGGTTGACTCCAAAGTTAATGAAAATTGTTTTTATTCTAAAGGTCTCTACAAATTATCTTTGGCTCCTTTGGTTTCCTCTTTTAATGTTGAGAATATTGTGGCTAAGAGATCTCGTATAAAGGAATATTCTTTACTTTTGTGGCACAAACGATTAGGTCATATTTCAAAGGAACGAGTTGATAGATTGATTAAAGCTAATATTCTTCCTCCTCTTGATGTTTCTGATTTGGACAATTATGTTGATTGAGCTCGAGGAAGTTAATCAAAACTAGTAAGAAAAGTGCCACTCGCAGTCAGAATATATTAGAATGCACATCGATGTTAGTGGGCCTTATTTTACTACTCTTTGTAGGAAGAAATATTTTATCACTTTTATTGATGACTTTTCTCGATATGGCTTTACTTATTTGATTAAAAAAAATCGGATGATCTTGATAAATTCAAAGTATTTTGGACTGAGGTTGAGAAACAATTAGGAAAAGTTATCAAGATTGTGGGTTCGGCTCGTGGATGTGAATATTATGGCAAGTATACTGAGACTAGACAAAATATGGGGCCTTTTGTTAAGTACTTACAAGACAGTGGTATAATTGCAGAATACACTATGCCTGGTACTCCTGAACAAAATGGAGTTGCTGAAAGATGAAATCATACTCTTATGGATATGACCAAAATTATGATGAGCGGATCTAATATGCCAGAGTTCTTATGGGGTGATGCTATTTTGACTGCTACTTATATCCTAAATCGAGTTCCAAGTAAATCTGTACCCAAAACTCCTTTTGAGTTATGGACTAGTAAAAAGCCTAGTTTGAACAATTTTCGTGTATGGGGTTGTCCAGCTGAAGTGAAGATTTATGATCCTATCTTGAAAAAGTTAGACCCCAGAACAATTTGTTATTTTTTTATTGGTTATCCAGATCATTCAAAAGGTTATAGATTTTACTGTCCTACTCGCAGTTCTAGAATTGTTGAATCTCAGACTACCAAATTTCTGGAATTTGATATTGCTGAGAAAGTATCTACTCCATCTCTTGAAACATGGGAGTCATCTGGTGGAATTTTCATTCCTTTTTCTCTTTCAAGAGATGATATAATACAGACAGATGATACTCATATTGATCTTATCCCTACTCCTGTTGTTGAAGCTCCTATCACTGACGAGCATTTTCCTCCCATTGTGGATGAGGCTCCTGTCTTTGAAGAAGTTCCTGCTACTGAAGACGTCATTCAAGATGGTGTTCAACAACAAGCAGCAATTCCATAAATAATTCCTCTAAGAAGATCTCAGAGGGCGAAGAGGTCAGCAATTTCTAATGATTTTTTTGTTTATCTTGGAGAAGGAGAATATGATATTGGTCACGTTGTTGATCCTGTTACTTATAGTGAAGCTCTTAAAAGTGAACAATCTTCTTAATTGAGGGAAGCCAAGAAAGATGAAACTGAATCCATTAAGAATAATGATGTGTGGGAATTGGTTGAGTTACCTATTGGTTTTAAACCAACAGGATGTAAATGGATTTTCAAAACCAAAAAGGATAATAAGGGTAAAATTGAAAGATACAAAACATGTTTAGTGGCAAGAGAAGGTATTGATTACACTGAAACCTTCTCACCTATTTCAACAAAAGATTCGTTTAGGATTATTATGGCCTTAGTTGCACATTTTGATTTACAGTTGTATCAAATGGATGTGAAGACTACTTTTCTGAATAGGGAGTTGGATGAGTAGGTCTATATGTCTCAGCCTCAAGGTTTCAAGGAAAGTAGAAGGGAGAACTTGGTCTGCAAATTGAAAAGGTTTATTTACGATCTCAAACAAGCATCTCGTCAATGGTACTTGAAGTTTGATAAAGTTGTGACATCTTTTGGTTTCATAGAGACCACATTTGATCAGTGCATTTATATGAAGTTCAGTTGGAGTCGTTATATTTTTCTTATTCTTTAAGTGGATGACATTTTACTAGCGAGTAGTGATTTGGGACTAATAAATGAGACCAAATTTTCTTGTCTACAAATTTTGATGTGACGGATCTTGGAGAAGCATCTTTTGTTTTGGGGATGAGATTCATCGTGACAGGAAATGAAAAGTTCTTGGTTTATCTCAAGAAGCTTATATTCATCGTGTGCTGAAAATGTTTAACATGGATCTATGTAAACCCGGTTATGTCCCTAATCTGAAAGGGGATAAATTTAGTAAGCAACAATGTTCTAAGAACAACTTAGAGAGAGAAGAAATGTCAAACGTCTCTTATGCAAGTGTGATAGGGAGTTTGATGTATGCTCAGGTTTGCACTAAACCTGATATTGCTTTTGTGGTAAATGTTCTTGGACGATATTTGTCATATCCTGGGCGTGATCATTGAGTTGTTGCAAAGAAAGTTTTGAGATATTTACAGAGAACCAAGAATTTTATGCTTTTTTATAAGCAGGTTGAGAATCTCCGAGTTGTTGGTTATTCAGATTCTGATTTTGGTGGTTTTGTGGGTGATTTAAAGCCAACTTCTAGATACATTTTTACTTTGGTTGGCGCAGCTATTTCTTGGAAAAGTGTAAAACAGACTTTGATTACTTCATCTACTATGTATGCTGAGTTTGTAGCTTGTTATGGGGCATCCTTGCAAGCTGTGTGGCTAAAGAATCTGATTACAAAGATACGAGTATTTGATTCTATTTCCTTACCTATTATGATATATTGTGATAATAGTGCTGCCGTTTTCTTTGCCAGACATAATAAGATCAGTGGTGCTTCAAAGCATATGGAGATCAAGTATCTTATTGTCAGAGACCTAGTCAAGAAAGGAGATGTTATTATAGAGAATTGCAAGACAGAATTGATGTTGGCAGATCCTGTAACCAAAGGATTAAGTGTGTCACTGTTTAATAAACATGTTGTGGCATTTTATAGAATCCTTGGATCTTTTTGGTTAGTTGGAGTTTTTTTTTCTGTTTTCTTTTTATCCACTAAGAATTATGATTATTTTTAATTTCTTTATTAAACTTATGAGCTACAAAGTTTGTTTTTTGGTTTCTTTTGATCAATGAATAGTTATGCTTTCATTTATGTTTTGTTATATTCTCGATAATGTTGAGTTGAAAGCATGTAGTTCATAATATTGTTATTATCGTCATTTAAGTTTATTTGCTTAATGGTGTGGATATCATATTGTTTTATGCACAGTTAATGCTATGACACTGACTTATTTATTAAACAGTGTTTTGGTTATTTCATTGGCTTGTTTATTAGGCATCACGGTATCAGTGAAATGATGACCGATAAAGAGATTATGTTATATAACTAATCACATGTTGGACATAATCTCATACCACACTACTAGACTTATTGACCATGTCGATTTAATACTTTGGTATTTGTAATTATGAATATTTTTTTGTTGATTGGAAAGCAAAGTGATCATCATAGTTCAATATCAATGATTAAATTGGACCAGTTGTTTTAGATACTATCAAAGAACTGTTATTTTTTTTAAGTGGCCACAATATTTGTCTTGTTACTTAACCCATGAGTCGTTTCTAAATAAAATTATTTTAATATATGTATTACAAAATTAATGTAGCCCGAGTGGGAGAATGTTAGACTTTTATTTGGGCTTACATTATTTATTTTAATATTTTATAAAATATGGTTGATAAATAGTTATTTGCTAAACTAGCCCATTTAATTTTAGTGATCTCTTGTTTATGGACTTAGTATCTATAGTAGTATAGTTGAAGCAGAAGTGTAGGTTAATATAAGCTACGTCCCCTCCATAACTCTATATATACGAATAGTCTCATCGCTATTGTGTAGTATGATAATCTACTTCAGAAATAGAGGTCTTGGGGAGGAAGGCTTAGTTGGTTAGTATTGCACTAACAATTCACGTTTTCTCCATGGCTGAATCATGTAAGTTTTCTATATTCTTTAATTGTTTATTGTGTTCTAAGTTGTATGCAAAATTATTGATAATATATTGCATGAATTTCCAACATCCATGACCAGCTTATCGAGCCCATCTCGATGAGCCTCCGACCACAGAAAACGACGTTGTACAAGAGCTAGCAAGAACAAGAAGAACTTGAAAACAAGAGGCTGGCCCACATTGCTGTAGAACGAAACCGCTGCAAACACATGAATGAGTACCTTGTTGAACTCTGTTTTTTAATGCCCTGTGATATGTTCATAGGGCTTTTTATTGTTATTATTATTATTCTTGCTACCATTTTAGTTTGTTGATATAATTATATATGCATCCAAGTATTCATATGGTTATAATTTTAAACTTCGTAACAGGGTGAACAAGCTTCAATTATTGGGGGAATGTTAAGAAATGAAGTGATTATCATTAATTGATGTAGTCCTACACAAATAACTTTCTGTTTTGTAGTTATTTGTTTCCATGATTAATTTTTGTGGGAAAACATGACTCCATATTTTGCGATAAAATAGTCTACGTTCTATCTTTGTAGCAACGGTGGTTTTTTTTTTTTTAATTATATATATAAATAAAACATTTTACACATATATATATATATAAATATATTTGTTATCGTTTTAATTTTGTTACCTTTTTTTTTTACTGTTTATTACATAATTTTTTTTTTTTATAAATACTCATTTATTTCATTTAATTTTTACACCATTGTATACATCTTCTTCTAAATTATCAATATCACAAAATTTCTTTTTTTAACAATGGATTCCCAAAATTATCAAAATTTTCCAAATTCTCCAAATACCAACTCCTAAAATCTAAATTTTCAAAATTCATCATTTTCTCCACATACCAATCCCCAAAATCCAAATTTTCAATATTCTCATTTCAATCAAAATTTTCAAAATACTCCTTCTACTAATCCTCAAAATCTAAATTTTCAATATTATCAATTGATGTAATATTTATTTATATTAATATATGGATTTAAAAAATTTAGTGTGACAATATTTATAATTACAAAATAATATATTAAATAATAATATGTGGGGCTTTTGGGATGGCTTAGCTTTAGAGCATTTTTATAAAAAAAGTTGGTAAAAGTGATGTGGATGAGAGAGAAAATAAAAAATTATATTTTTGGATGATTTGGACATGTTAAGCGACCATTGGAATTACTCTAAGGAGCGGCCAAGGCGACAACAGGCATAGAAGTGACCATGTTCGATAACCATGCCAACTTTATTAAAATGATATCGATAGTCGAGACAGCTTTAACGATGGTGGCAAGTCTGGGAGCCCTTCGACTCTCTGTTCACCTTAATGTTACTATTGTTGATCAAATAGCACACTACTCATTTGGTGTCAACCTTAGTGAAAAAAATGTAACTTTTTTCATGGGATTATTATAGCCGAGTACTTATTGATTATATATTTACATAATGGAGTATTGGCTAACTAATTTTGTTGTGGTAATTGGGATATATAGGTTCAAGAAGGGTGCCAACTGAATACTGTGGATGAAATTGTAGCCTCTGTTAATCAAATGCTGCACAGAATTGATGCAGAGCCTGCTTTGTTCAGCTGATTATGGACTTCTTATTTTATTTTCTCACTTTGCAATTCAGTTTGTATGCCCTTTTGAATGGAATCCATTTTTAGTGGCCCTTGTTTTTCTTTACTGTCTTTTATTTTATATATTTTTTTTAATTTAAGTAAAAATATATTGTCAACAATTACTCGCCATCCTCTTCTTCATCATGGTCGGAAAGATTAGTCGATCCCAGTTCACTGTACCATCAACGTCACAACAAATTCAAACAAAAGGGACTAGCGACAAAGAACACCCAAGATCGATTGCAAAGACACTTTTTGTTTAAGGCAAAGACTCTTTCCTCTGGATTTGCCTTTTCTTCTGATTTATTTTTTAAATTAAAAAAAAAAGACTATCAGAGACAACGTCCAACTGTAACTGTTGCCACCAACTTCTATTGTCAAAGATTTCACAGGAAAAATTATAAATTACATGCGTCCATAATGTACTCATGTGTTGACCCATGTTTTTAACCAATTATAATCCCAAACAAAACAACCACAGGGGTGCGGGCATTTCATATTCCCGCATTACAGATTTTTCTTATATATTTATAGGATAATTCTTCTGTAGGGGCTTCACTTTAAATCCTACCGGTAGGATTTTTAGTGTTTCTTGACTCGTGAACAGTTTTCGGCGCGACTTGTTTTTATGACCATGTATATTGTAGTTATTTAGAGCATCTTGCAAATTTTCAGAAAATTCTGAATAGTTACAGTAATGAAAACTAGGTTCAAACATATTGTTCTCCACGCGCATAAAAAAAAATTAGTCACGCGTGCAACAACATGTTTGAATCTAGTTTTTCGGTATTGTAAACTATTCAGAATTTTCAGAAAATTTGCAGAATGCTCTAAATAGCTACAATATACACGGTCATAAAAAAAATCGCGCCGAAAACTGTTCAAGGGTTGAGAACATTGAGAACCCCACCGATAAGACTTAAAATGAAGTCCTGTAAAAAAATTCCCCTGTATTTATATATAAAAGAAAGTTTGAATATTTCTTTTGTGCAACTGTAGAAAATAACCGCACCGGTGCAGTCGTATTTGTGTCATTTGATTGGTTTGATCATGTACAGATATTTTCGTTAATGTAGGCCCTGTTATAGGTAATTTTGTTTTTATTTATTTCATTATTTTATGGAAGCTACTCTTCATTTGATTGTAGGGGTAAGCAGTGATTTTCTAATCTAGAGTTGGACTGGAAATTCCAATTTTGACATTGTCTTGCTTATCGGAGAAAGCGATTGAGAAAAAACATTCACCAAAATAAAATACAAATCTAGCTCATAAACTACACAAAGTACCAGAGACTTTGATTCTAGGCAATACATGATTTCTATGAAACATTATTCCCATTCAAATTAAAAATATCCAACACAAATTACCTCGCCACATAAACATGAAGAAGAAACAAAAGCTGCATCCACGAATAAAATCATTCAAAAAATTCCAAATCATATTTAACAAGGAAAAATATCAACAAAAGTATGAATTGGATGCCCATTTAATTATTAATTTTGCTTTTTTTAAATGAAAGTGTTAGTTTTTATTTTGACAATGACATTGATCAAAGGTGGTGCTAGCGACGATTGATGGTGGTGCCGCCACTTCACAGCAATGGTTAGTTCAACAAAAGACTATGTTTTGAAGTTCGAATCTCGATGAAGACAATGATGGTGGTAGTGAGACTCACTGCCATCTTTGGAGGTTAGATCTAACCCGAGAGCACCATACTCCAACAAGATTTTCTTCACTGACCATGGCTAATCAACTGCAACCAATGCTTGGTTTGCATTCCCCTTGACCTTGGAAGCACGACCATGTCGTCCTCTACAACCTAGGTGGTTCGAAACAACGCCTGTAAAGCTTGAACATTTGGGAACTTTGACAAATTGCCATACCTCATGCCCATGCTTACGACGGTGAGAAGAGCACAATGACACCATCCGTGTCATCGAGGAAAGCTTGGTGATAGAGCTGCCATGGTTGGCAACACAGAGAAAATGAACAAGGAAAGAACACTTCTCCTCAGATGAAAAAGAAATAAGTATACTGTGTGCTAGGGACCACAGTATTATGTATGTAAATTAGAGGTGTCCTGCACATCTTAGTCGTTTAATAAAATCCAACAGTCTAAACAGATGATTGCATCGGTGCAGCTATTTCTAACGATTGCACGTGAGAAACGTCCATAAAAGTTTTTAGTATAAATGTCCTCGTTTTTGTTATTTAGTAATTTAGTATGTGAGAATTTTATTTTGCTATCAAATCTTTGTGTTTAAAAACAATGACAATTAAATCCTCCTAGTTGATTCTTTATAGTGAACAATTTTGGTAAATTTACTTAATAAAAAATAAAATAATTTTACTAAACATATTCAATGTTTTACAACTTTTTCCTTAAGAAAAAAACCAACCTAATTATAAAAAATTCCTAAATTTAAAATACAGTCATTAAAATTAGTGTCTTATTATATTTAAGCTTTTAACAATAATTAAAATGTTAATTTACTAATAATTATAAAATTTGTAAAATAAAATTGATTTTCCGGTTAAATTTTAGATTGATTGATAAAACCTAACCAATCGTGCAATATATTTTGGGCTGGTCAATTAAAATCGATCAAACTGAGGTTTGGTTCAATAATTTTTTTATGCAAAATCTAACTCGGTCTCCCCTAAAAAAAATTAAAAATCTAACTCGGTCGATTTTTTATTTGTTAATTTCAAAATCAAGATAGAATTCTGAATTTTCAAATTAAAATAAGCCAACTAAACTAACCAATACACATCTCTACAAGTAATACGATTTTATAAAATTTAGTGTTTACAAATCATAAATACATTCTTAACAATATTTAATGAAGGTCATGCTTCTTACAAATTATTGGCATCGATCCTCAACTTGCTATCTTTTCCACATTCGATCTATGCCAACACAAAGAGAATGCAGTAAAAGGAAGAGCTCCAATGGAGACTACCTCTCCTTCACTAAAGCCCTAAACCACACCCACACTCACACCCACACCCTTCACTTATCTTGAGCAAGTGTTTTTTATTATCATGAATATATATATATGGAAGACTTCACAATGGTTACTACACATAGAAGAGTACTAACAATTATGATGATGTGACAACATAGTGACTTGATATAGTAAGTCACCAACAAGTAAAAATATATATTTTTTCTACATTAGTTTCAAATTTAGTTTTTTTTGTTGCAATAATTAATGTTGTTTCTAACCAATGAGAGACACTAGCTATATTTAGAAATTGACATGCATTTGAAAAATGAAAGTTTACAATATTATATTTTCATAATAAATACACGTATGGACCATTGATCTTAATCTAATGGTTACTATTAAAGTAATCATCCATGTGTAGTAACCATTAAAAGTGCACTCATATGTATATATATACTAGATTTTTTTTTAAAATAATTTGTTACTAATTGATAGTAGATTATATTATATATTTAATATGATATTATTCTAATAAGTGAGTTTAAGTTTAATTAAATTTTATTTAAGTTATAAAACGTATGATTTTATTATTTTTAAATAATTATCATTGTAAAATATCTCAAAAATATCATATTTTAATTTGTTTAATTATTTATTATTTTTAAATAATTGTCATTGTAAAATATCTAAAATTTATCATATTTTAATTTGTTTAATTATTTATTATCTGTAAATAATTATAATTGTAAAATATCTCAAAATATCTTATTTTATTTTTTTTTATTTATTTATTTTATTTTATTTAAGTTTAAGTGTTTACAAACTACCGTTAAATATACGAATATTTTGTTAAATATAAGAATATTCTGTTAAAGTTAACATTAAAAAATTAAAAAACCGTTAAAACAAAAAATTTCCGTTATCTACACACTTATTATATAAAAGAGATATATAAACTAGATACACATTTGTTTAGTATTATTTATAGAATTTATTAATTATTTTTATTAAATTTGTATCATTTTCATATAAATTTTAAATAAATAAACAATATTATATATAAAAGAATGACATAAGCATATTAAAAGAGAAATTAAACCAAAACATTATTTATGGTTTTAAATATATATATAATTATAATATGATAACCTTTTTGAATATAAATGATAATTTAAAAAAAAAAATTAAGATTATGTATTATAATATTTAAATTTATATTCATATAAATATTAAATATCTAGTCTTGTATTAAATATTATTATAATAAAAAAATTATATTTAAATTCATATCTATATATATATATATGAGAGTTCATTGAGAGCTTCAAGGAGATGGTGTGACACTCTAAAATCTCTTCAAAATACTTTATCTATTTTCTCATTCAATTTCATTTTTTAATTTATTTTTATTAATAATTACAATAATATTAATTAATTTTCACTCTACTTCTTAACTACTTAATAATTAAAAATTACTAAAAAATAGAATTAATTAAAAAATATATTAATGTGCATTATAAACATTTTAGTTACTATATATTATATTATTAAAAATATCTCATGATTTACCTAAATACAATCGGTTATGGTAACATTTGATAATTAATTCAATTTAAGTTGTATTATTTTAAAAATTTTAATTTAACTAATAGTGAATAATATTTTTATATTAGAAATTTATAAATAATTTTTTATTTTTAAAAGAGATTTCATTTATTATATTGATGTTATGAATATATATTTTTAGACATTTTATGATTAATGAAAATTAAGATAAAATTTGTGTAAAATGTGACTTTTGCAACAAAAACAACTACTTAGTGACTTAAATGCAATATGTACGCCATGAGTATTAGCACGTACCTTGTTAAGGCAGCTCGGGAGAAGCGAACTAATAAAGAGCCATAGCTGAGGTGCCACGTGTTCGTCGTTCATCCGGAGAAATTTGGTACGATCCCCTAAACAAATAGCTCGAGTTGGCGGATCGTTTAGCTGTTTATCACTTGCAACCATTGTCAACATGGCATCAAAAGACACGAGCTAGCACTACATTAAGCTCATGGTACATCAGAGGCTTGACATATCCCAGAATCTTTATAAAGTCAACCACGCAATATAAACGTGCGTATAACATACATCACGTGTCCGTTTTATTCCCGAATTCCCGGATACGCAATATAAACATGCGTGATCAGACATTCCACACCCGATTTAGGCCATGCGATCCATTATCTATTTTTACCTACTGATTAGACCACACTTGAGTGTAAGGTTTAGATATTAATCATCAGTGTCACAGATGTGACGTGAAGGATAAAAAGATCACGGGATGACCCCAATGCCTACTCAGATATCATTTTCCTATAAATACCAAGACCCTGGGTAGTGCAAAGGGTTGGATTCTTCTTGTAAGGCAAATATTCTGTAAAAATGGCAAGAAAAGAGAGACAATAATAATATTGACTCGTGGACTAGAGGGATTTTAACTTCTGAACCACGTAAAAATGAGTGATCACTTTTCTTCTCTTGATAATTCATTGCCACCATCCCTGAGTATTATCATTTTCTTATTACGGTTTACCATTAAGCACTAATCCACCCTAGTTATTCATAAAATTCACTGTTGGCGAAAAACCGCGTCAACACAATATTTTAGACTACTTACTGACTTTTGTTGCCAAAAAGACTATTTAATGACTTAAGTACAATCTTTCAGACAACTTCTTGACTTTTGCCACAAAAAAACTACTTAGTGATTTAAGTGCAATCTTTTGAACTACTTAATGATTTTTGTTGCAAATTTCCCTATTACATATTATTATAATAATGATATTTTGATAATATTTGAATTTAAATTTATATTAATATAATTATGAAATATGTAGTATTATATTAAATATTATAATAATAATGATATTTATAATATTTTAATTTATATTAAAATAATTAATACAAATCTATTTTTAATTAATTTTAAATGCATAATGTTCCATTAAATATTTAGAATATTCCATTAAAGTTAACAAAAAAATTATTAAAACCAAGAATTTTCCTTATCTACACACTTTTTATATAAATAAATATGATATGATAGTATTAGGAAACTTTACAAAAATGCTTAAAATTGAAAAAAATACTAAAAAAAGCGAAATTTGAAAAAATATTAAAAAATACAGAAGTGCATAATCGTAAATACAGAGTACTTTTTTTCCTTTGTGAACAAAGTTTACAAATTTATAACAATATACTCTTGTTTTTTGTAACTAAAGTTTACAAAAAAATTACAAATTTATATCAAAAAATTACAAATTTATAACCAATATTTACACATTAAATAGAAATCTATTACAAAATGGTAACCAAACTATTATTCGTATTTTTTAATTTTTTTTTTAGAATTTATAGTGTTGTATGTAATTTTTTTCATAGTATTATGTTAACGGACTTGTATGATAAATTGGTGCTCTACCCTAATAAGGCATCTGCATCAATGTGTCTCAAGATTATTAGAAAAAATATTAACAATTCAATTATGATTCTTAATTAAACAATACACCTATATCGTTTTATAATAAATATAAACACACATTTATCTTTATGTACCACTAACGACAATTGGGTCAGCTACATATAATTATGCCAATTATAAAAATTATGACAATCTCCATAGAAGTACGTATAATAGCATATAAGTTCTTTGCCATTATTTTTCGTCTTATACTATAGAGATTTTTTCTTAAATATACATTTTTTTAAACTTTTTTATTTCAAAATTACAACATATAAATGTAAAAATGTCTTCAAAACCGTAAAATTGAAAGAAAAAAAATATTTGACTATAGAAATATAAATTTCTTCTAATAAAACTGAGTATTTGATGTAAAAAATTTATAGTATAAGGAAAGTAACCTAATAATTGGTGATACTATACTCCTCTCCTCAGGCCCAACTGTGCTGATAGAAAAATAAATGAGCAAATTACATTTTATATGAAATTTTTAATAGTGTGCAAAAATATGATTTACTTTTCAAAAAAAGTTAATTTATGATTTTTTTAAAGATTTTTCACTTTTATGGATTTATTTTCCCATATTTTTGTATAAAAGTTGGTTTATGTCATAGTTTTACTCTTCATCAAGTTTTATTAATTTGGAAGGGTATGTTTGTAATTTGATTATTATTTTTTTAGCTTATTTTTTTTTTATATAACTAATTTTATATAAAAAAATTTCTTTGGTTGTTTTGCAAAATAAAAAATTTGTGTTTTTTATTTTTTTTATTTATTATAAACATTTTTTCCTTATTTTTATATTGTACGTTTCTTTTTCAAATCTTGGGTAAGGTAACTAGTTACTTGATTGATCTTTGATGATTATGTAAAAAAAAATCCTAGAGCTAGGTTAAATAACATGTACCAAGAGGAGTAACCAGTTACCCTGAAATGCGTAATCTTCTGCCATAAGAGGGGTAATCAGTTACCATAAGAAGGGTGACGGGTTACTCATATTAAATATGAAAAGAAACATCAAATTTGAATGAAAAAGAGGAAGAACACTTCATTAAAAAATGATGAAGTAACTTTAATGCCCCAAAATCCCTAATGAGGTTTAATGGTCGAATTAGTAGGTCAGGAGGGCCATAATTGATTTATTATCCCATTAAATGATTATGTGCATGTGCATGTGCATGTGCATGTTCATGTGAATTATATTATAATATGATGTTAAATGCATGCATGTGGGTCCACATTTCATCATAGGGGCATTTTGGGAATTTGGCCCATTGAGGGCGTAATTGTGTATTTTCATGCATGTTGGTGATCTATTGTTGAGGCTACATTATAATGTGGATTTGTTCGAGCTATTCGGAATGAGGCGATCTTTGAGTGCAAGTTAGCGGTTTGGTCATAACAGGATTGAGTTCCGGACTCGGGGTGAGTCTCAGGGTAATTTGGTAATTAGAACGTTGTTGGGAATTAAAGGGTAACATGATATGGTTTATTGGTATTTGATAATATTAGGAATAATAGGAATTGGAGGGTGTTAATTATGATTAACGAAATAGGTGTGGAAATTACGATTTTAACTTTGGGAGCCTTTAGAAGACTTTAAATGACCTAGGGGCAATAAGGTCATTTCACCCTAAGGATTTATATAAGCCATTGAAGGCTGTAAAACCTTGTAAGAAACACAGCATAGAACTTCTCTCTCGTACATCATTTTCTCTTCATCTTCTTCTTGGATTTTTGAGCTTCTTTTGAAGATTCAAGCTAGGGAAGCGGACCTTGAGGGCTTAGGATTGTGTTCCACCATTGAAGAGGATTCTAAACTGAGCTTGAGGTAAGGTTCTAGCCATTAAAACTCTGGTTTCCTCTGTTTTCGTTTTGGATTTCAGCTTGGATTTCTAGGTTGGATAATGGGAATTGATGAGAGTTTTTGGCTAGGGTTACTTGGGTTATGATGCCTAGGACATGTGTAGATGGTTTTTGGGTTCATTTGGAAACTGGTTTTTCAGGTTGGAAATGGAGGTGTCAAAGGATAGGAAAACCCTGGTTGTAGCGCTACAGCGCCCATCACTGGGCGCTACAACACTAGCCAGGGAGTGATTCCACTCTGCCAATAGCGTTGCGGCGCTAGGGGGGTAGCGCTACAGTGCTACCCTACTTTTCCAGATTCTTATTTTAGGCACTTTTGAGGGTTTTTTGGCTCGGGGCTTCAATTCCTAAGGCTCAGGATCGAATCTACTCACCATTTGGGTACAATTCGCGGTCCCGGAAGTGAGGTTTAGGTCAAGACCCTTTTATTTTTTATTTTCATTAATGAAGGTTATAATTGGTTATGACTAGGTGACTGCTAAAGAATCAAAAGGTCAATCGATCTCAAGGGTCGTTCTTTCACTATTTCTCGCTCGAACCAGAGGTAAGAAAACTGCACCCCATATGTGACATGCATGGTTATTCATGAGGCATGTTGAATGTTTAAATGTGGACATTGATTGCATATCAAATGCTTAGCAAATCTTGCTTACTTGTGAATGACACTGACTTATTAGTCAATGGTGTCAGAACTGACTGTGAAGCTGTGACTTACTAGTCAAGTTCGACAGTAGTACTAAGCACTAGTCGTATGTTATTGACCTATGAGTCAAGAGCGACATAAGCGTCATGAACGCAGAGCCGAAACGATTAGATCTAATCGACATAAGCATTGAATGACTCATCATGAGCATTAATGCTTGACCGACCCCAAGTTCGATGAAAACTAAAAGTGCTTGTCTAGTTCCATGACTAGTCATTCAGAGCCAGGGCCAAAAGGCCCAGATGACTGCATCGTCACATGGCTAAGGGTACGAAACCCACACTAGTGACTCCATGGTCACTCATTTGGTTTATATTAGTGACTCGCTCATCAGTCACTCATCTGGCTTAAGCTAGTGACTCTGTCACTCATTTGTGAAGGGTGCGGAACCCACATTAGTGACTTACACATTTGTCACTCATCTGTTTAGGGCTATAAATCCTGTATGATTATCATTTGATATTATATACATGCAGTAATGAGTTTTCTTGCTGAGCCTTGGCTCACGTGTGCTATGTGGTGCAGATAAAGAGAAAGAAAAGCTCATCCAACATTGAGTGGAGAACTTAGGTGACGATGTGTACATATGCGGCTGCTTGACCACCACAGCCAAGGAGTTTCTCGGAGGAACTAGGGGGTTAACCCTATTTTTGCCGCTTAGGTCGGTGGGTTGTAAATTTTACAGTGTAATGACCATTTTGTATTATAAATAACTTGTAATTGTTTTTATGGGCCCATGAACAGTTTTATGTTTTAAATAAAATATATCCTTTCCTTTTTTATTGGTTTTTCACCTTAACCTGTTAATAACACCTAGATGCACGTTTACAACCAAATGACTCGATTAACAAGTTAAGCACGGTTCAAAGATCACAGTAACGGTCTTGGAGTAACCAAAGCGTTACAGTAATTATGATTTTAGTAACACAGGTAACCAATTACCATAAAGAACCCAGAAACACACACACACATCATAACGTGAAGGTAATCAGTTACCCCAAAAAATATACACACAAAAAACGTGAATGTAACCAGTTACCCCTAGAAATATACACACAAAGAACATGAAGGTAATCAGTTTCCACAAATCTGAAGATAGAAAAAAAAAATCACATCCACCCCATTTCCATTCTCTCCCATCTTCTTCATATAATTATTTTTCTAGATTTGAATGTTCCCATCAGGGTAACTGGTTACCCATTCACGTTGTCATATTTTTATTAGTTTTATTTCCAAATTTTGATGTTCCTATAAGAGTTACAGTAAAAAGAAAATCCTGAAAAATTTGATTTGAATCTTTTTGCATATAGTGGTAAAAACTATGAAAAAATTACAATAATAAAAGATAATAAATAAATAAAATAGTAAAATAATTATGTAATGTTAAAATATGTGTGAAAAAAAGAGAAAAAAATGGAATGAGAAAATAATAAGTACAAAAAAGGAAGAAAAAAGAAGGAAAAAAGACTTAGGAAAGAAAAAAAAAACAAAAGAAATGATGAAGGAAAAAAAAAAGAATGAATAAAAATGAAAAGATAAAGAAGAAAAATAATGGAAAAAAAACAAGAATGAAAAAATTGGTTAAAAAAAGAAAAATAAAAGAAAAAATGGAAGAAGAAAAAAAGAAAGAAAAAAAGCTCATATATGTGCAAAAAGAAATAAAAAAAATAGAATGAGAAAATAATAAATACAAAAATAAAGAAAAAATAGAAGGAAAAAAATAGAAAGAAAACTGAAAAAATATGAAAAAAAACAAATCAACACAAATGAAATAAAAAAATAGATAAATGAATAAAAATGAGAAGAAGAAGAAGAAGACGAGTGAAAAATGAAAAGAAAAAATAGGTAAAGGAAAAAATTGGTAGAAAAAAAAAAGAAAAAAGAAAAAATGGAAGAAAAAAAAAGAAAGGAAAAAAAAAAGAAAAAATAACTGAAAAAATAATTATAAAATGAAGGAAAGAATAAAAAATTAAAATAAAATAAAATAAAATCACCTTCAATATCAAAGAAAATATAAACATGATAAAAAATATGGTATTTATATATTTTAGTTAGCTACTAATTGTATTTTTCATATTTTATTTTTGTCTTTAATAAATTTTACCATACAAATTAAAAAAAGTATAATTTTCATATTTTGTGTCATTCATAGTATAAAAGCCCTATTTTAAAAAAATTCTCAAAATAAATAGGGAAAAAGTCAAACAACAAATGAGGAATGGTATTTTCTTCAAAGTTCATGGAACAATGACACCAATGAAAGAGATTGAACTTTAAGGCCTATTGCCATTATGGGCCTCAATTCAATAACCATAATTGTAGGTGGTAATTAAATTGGGCTGGACAGCAAAATTATGAGAAATTAAATATATATAATATAAGTTTGATGTATATTCAGTACATATAATAATTTTTATTTTATTTATTTTTATAAAATTTTGTTTTTAAAGAAAAACAAGATTTTCTAAATATAGAAATGTTAAATAAATAACAATCAACTACTTTTAAAAAATTTCTTAATATGTAATGATATAACTTAGAGGAAATTACACTTTATATGAGATTTTTAATAGAGAATACAAAAATATGGTTTTTTTTTTTCAAAAAAATAAAATAATTTACTTTATGGGTTTATTTTCCTATATTTTTGTATAAAAGTTGGTTTATGCCATAGTTTTACTCTTAATCAAGTTTTATTAATTTGGAATGGTATGTTTGTAATTTGATTATTTTTTTTAGCTTATTTGTTTTTTTTATATAACTAATTTTATATTAAATTTTTCTTTGGTTGTTTTGTAAATTTTTTTTTTGTGATGTGAATTGTGTTTATTATTTTTTTATTTATTATAAACATTTTTCCTTATTTTTATATTGTACGTTTTTTTTTTCAAATCTTGGTTAAGGTAACTAGTTACTTGATTGATTTTTGACAATTATGTAAAAAAAATCCTAGAGCTAGGTTAAATAACATGTACCAAGATGAGTAACTTTCTGCAATAAGAGGAGTAACCAGTTATCATAAGAGGGGTGACGGGTTACTCATATTAAATATGAAAAGAAACATCAAATCTGAATGAAAAAAATGAAGAACACTTCATTAAAAAAAAATAAGTAACTATGATTTTAGTAACATAAGTAACCAGTTATCATAAAGAACCTAAAAATATACACACATATCATAACGTGAAGGTAACCAGATACACCCAGAAATATACACACAAAGAACACGAATGTAACAAGTTACCCCTAGAAATATACACACAAATAACGGGAAGGCAACCAGTTTCCACAAGTTTGAAGATAGAAAAAAAAATCAGATCCACCCCCTTTTCCTTCTCTCTCATCTTCTTCATGTAATTTTTTTTCTAGATTTGAATGTTCCCATCAGGGTAACTAATTACTCATTCACGTTTTTCATGTTTTTATTAGTTTTCTTTCCAAATTTTGGTGTTCTTATAAATGTTACGGTAAAAAGAAAATGCTGAAAAAATTGATTTGAATTTTTTTACATATAGTGGGAAAAACTATAAAAAATATTACAATAATAAAAGATAATAAATAAATAAAATAGTAAAATAATTATGTAATGTTAAAATATGTGTGAAAAAAGGAAAAAAAAATAGAATGAGAAAATAATAAGTACAAAAAAAGAAGGAAAAAAAACTAAAAAGATATGAAAAAAAACAAAACAAAGAAATGATGAAGGAAAAAAAATAGATGAAAGAATAAAAATGAAAAGAAGAAGAAGAAAAATAATGGAAAAATGGAAAGAAAAAATGAATAAAAAAATTGGTAGAAAAAAATGAAAAAAAAATGGAAGAAGAAAAAAAAGCTTATATATGTGAACAAAGAAAAAAAATAGGAGGGGAAAATAATAAATTAAAAAATGAAGAAAAAATAGAAGGAAAAAAAGAAAGAAGACTGAAAAAATATGAAAAAAAATAAAACATACAAATGAAATAAAAAAAATAGATAAATTAATAAAAACGAAGAAGAAGAAGAAGAAGAAGAAGAAGAAGAAGAAGAATGGAAAGAAAAAAAAAAGATAAAAGAAAAAATTGGAAGAAAATAAAATGAAAAAATAGAAGAAAAAATAAGTTTCGAAAAAAAGAAAGAAAAAATAACTAAAAAATAATTAAAAAATGAAAGAAAAACTAAAAAAAAAAATTACTTTCAAAATAAAAAAAATATAAGGAAAAACTAAAATGAAGGAAACTTTGGTTGTTATTTTTGTTTAGATCTTGTTGTATTACGATGAGATATTTATTTTTTGTTATAGAAGTATGATGTGCTTTTTCACTACTGTCTTGTTTACACTTTCATATACATGGGACTGATTTTTTTCACATTCATTATTATTGTTTGTTATTTTATTTAAAATTGAAGTTTCGTTAATTTTTTTACATTCTTTCACATAGCACATTTTATATATATATATATATATATATACCAATTGCATTTACTTAAGAAAATAAAATCCCTAAAATACATAAAAAGTCAAAGATTACGTAACAGTGTCATATTTCATTTTTGAATGGCACTTCTCAAGTAAATGCAATTGGCCATATATATATATGATCAAAAAATTACGTAACAGTATAATTATTAATTGGATATGAAATTTTTTATTTACAAAAATATATATGAGTGTGTATGCATTCTAGCCTAAATGGATATATGTAAATTGTAGAATTATAATTATGTAAAAAATATTTGTTTGAATGACATTTCTCAAGTTCCATCAATTGATCGAGCTCGTAATTCTTGCATAATTATATTTTTTACATAATCGTCCTATCGAGCTCGTAATTCTTGCATGCATGGCCCTCACCATTTTTTCTTTCTCGCTAGATGTCACAGAATCTGGAAAGACGGTGGGGGTTGTTGCTGGCAATCCCTTACTCACCAAAAACCCCGAGCCCGGAATCGTTGTTTGCTCGGAATCAACGTCGAATCCGTGAGTACGAGCTTGCACGCGAGCAAGAGGATATTCGAGCTCATTACCGCCGCCAAATAGACGAGGTCATAGAGAAGAAGAGGAGAACTCTTCGGGAGGCCCTTTATCCAGAGTCCAACTCAGGGCCTAGGCCGATCCCTCTCGACCCCGCATTAAAGGTCACCGTCGCGTATAGTCTAGGAGAACTTCAATTTTCACTGATGGGGGAGCCTTCTTCCTCGCAGCCGAGGAAAGAAATCTTCGAGGCCGAGCACTATTGGAGCTCGGTTACCTCGACAAGTCAGATAACTGACATTCTGGCCCTCCATGGCCTCAGGTTGTCAGGTTCTTTGAAGTGTCGAGCTCCGGACGCTCACGAACGAAGCTGTTACGCCCCCGGAGATCGTGACAACAGGATGAGATACGCGGGATGGAGCCAGGAACAAATGAAGGCGGGGGCGCTGTTGCCTTTGAAGTCTTTTTTCAAGGACTTCACGGACTTTGTTGGGCTGGCTCCGTTCCAGCTCAACACCAATTCTTACAGGGTTCTGTCTGCCCTGAGGTCGCTATACCACGAGCTGAAGTGGGAAGGGCCTTCTCCTTAGGAGATTTTATATCACTTTTGTCTGAAAAGCAACCCCTCCCGAGCTCGGGGAGGAGATGACTTTTACTATCTTTCGAGCTATCCCAAAGAGAAAAAGGTCTTTGAAGATCTCCCCAATCATCCACCTGATTTCAAAAACGCCTTCTTCTGGACAGATGGTCTGTCCCCGTCTCGATATTACTCATTCAGGCGGATTCGTAAGTATTCCAGTTTTCTTTATCTCTGTGCTCGGAATTTTAGCTGTAAGATCCGTACTTAAAATGTGTCTTGCTTTCCAGCCAATTTTCAGCGTCCTATTCCTGACGAGGCAATGAAGGGGCATAGAGAGACCCTGCTCGAACTCCCTCATGGCAGGAGGTCTCTCTTGTACCTTTTGCATGAAGATAAGCTCCGAAATTGCGGACTTTTGGGAGAGGGCCAGTCCACCTTTGACTGGTCCAATAAAAAGTATGAACATTGGGAGCAGGTGCCTTTGCCCACGGGCGTCCTTCCTCCGAGGAGAGAGGTGAGGCCCCCACTTCCAGTTTGCAGAAGGAGTCCGCCGTCGGGGAGTGAGGCTAATGATGAAGCCTCGAGTTCAGACTCGGATGAAGGTAAAGCCATCCTTACCTCGAGAATGTGGTCCCCCACCTTACTAAAGCATAAGCCCGATAGGTTAGTTTCATGCCCGCATGATAGATACCACTTCTACATATGGAGTTGGGTAGACGATTGTGTTCATAGGTTTGATAGTTGGCTCGGGAAGTATGACACCATGTATACTTCAGACGAGGTGTGGAACGGGATTGCTGTCCAATAGGGGACCAATGATTATAGGGACCTTTCGAGGTTGACATCCACCTATAGGGAAGGTACTCCCCCCGCCTCTTCTGAAGATGGGGGAATTTCATGGTCCCCGAGCTCTAGTTCGGAGGAGAGTTCCAGTTAGGTCTTTTCTTTACTTGGTTTTTTTTTTTTTTTTTACTTTCCAAGCTTATTATCATTATGTCTAACTCCAATTGGAACTGTGCAGGTGCCATGGACTCCGACCTCGACAATATCATCGAGAGTGGTGGCGCCAAAAGGAGCAAGAGTCCCAGGGCAGGGTCGCGAAAGGTGGATCGGCCCACTAAAGTTCCCAAAAGGACCGAGAAGACACCTCCTCCCCCAGCTCTTCTTGTTACCAGCTCCATCACGGCGCCATCTTCGCAGGTCGGTGCTGCAACTGTGGCATCGACTTCGCAGGTCGATACTTCCAACATGACCGAGCCCCAACATCCTGTAGTGGTTCGATCGACACTTGGTCCACCTTCTAGAAAGCCTCATGCTTCTCGAGCTCAGAAGCTGTCAGTTTCTGCCCACATGGATGCATATGTGGTTGATAATGCCGCTGGGTCCCATGGGTCTACGCTAGTCTCGGATGTTATGTCCCGAATCGGCCAGAGCTTTGGTAGTCTCGAAGCTCCCCAATGGCAATGCTTGAACGATACCCAAGACTGCATTGTCCTCTATGAAAAGAGTATCGAGCTCGCTGCCGCGGTAAGTTTCCTTTTACAGTCCTACTTCTTGGTTATAATCACACTGACCTGGTGCTAATGATGATTTCTTCCTTTGTCAGTCTCTTGCCTTTACTGCCCAGCTCAACTGTAAGTTGAACAACGAGATCCATTCGAGCAAGTCTTATGCTCAGGAGGCGAAGGATCTCCACCTCAAAGCAAGCGATGACCTGAAGGCAGCAAATGCAAAGCTTGATGCATGAGCTAAGGAACTTGAGGGCATGGCCACCGATCTTGGGAAGCTGAAAGCTAGGCTCGAGGAGCTTGAAAAGGAGAATGCCGAGCTCGAAGATCTTAAGAAGGAGAACGCTCGGCTCCAGGAGGCAAACAAGAAGCTCGAAGAGGAAAAGGCCGCCACCTTTGATATCATTGAGGGTGAAAAGGCTTGTCTCCTTGCTGAGTATAAGGAGAAAAAGGACCAGGCGGTTGATTCGGCCATGTACAGAATGTGGGCCAACAACGAAGACCTGGACACCAACTTCTTAGGTCCTCTCGAGGCGAAGCTTCTTGACAAGTGGAATGCTCGGCTTGAGGCGGAAGAGGCTGCTCGGGAGGCCATTTCGGAGGGAGCCCAGAAGGATAGTCATGCTATTCGTCCTGGGGAGTCCGGTGCTGCAGATGCTGAGAAGGCCAAGGAGACTCCTCCTTCTTGAATCTGATCTCAGGGAAATCTTATCTTGGGGCTGCGTCCCCTTATTTCTTGTAATTACTTTAATTTATGCCCACATGGCTGATACAATTTCTTTTATTATTGACCTATATATGCTTTACATTTCTCAGCTCGAAATATTTTGCACATTTTATATTGATGAATCATTTATGTTTATTTATTCATACAAACATAGTGTGGATTTAGGCTCAAGACTCGATGCATTCATGCATCGTTTGCTTGAATTATCCGCTTCCAATCTCGTTATTTATCAAGGTCGGATATTACTTTATCCATGAACCCGAAAGTACTTATATGGTATGTAATGTGAATGGTTTAGTTGTATCTTTTTGCTTAGTTACTTTTTTCTCGTCCTCGGTTTTTACTCCGAGGTTATGAGTTCGAAACTATTTTTCTTTAAGATATTCCAGCCTTGATCTCGACTTTTCT
Source organism: Humulus lupulus (assembly GCF_963169125.1). NCBI lineage: Eukaryota > Viridiplantae > Streptophyta > Magnoliopsida > Rosales > Cannabaceae > Humulus > Humulus lupulus. The sequence continues at coordinate 19,949,361 of NC_084793.1, forward strand.
CGGAGTAGGTTTAGGTTCCTACTTATCGTCGATTAGTTTTTTGGCTGGTTTGGTCCAAACCTATTAAGTTTTCACATCTGGTTAAATCCAAACGTTATTATCTTTTGATAGTTCGGTTGCGTCCAAACTATCTAAGCTCGCGTATCTGGTTAAATCCAAATACTTATGTTTTTTGATAATTCGGTTATGTCCAAACTATCTAAGCTCGCGTATCTGGTTACATCCAAATACTTTATGTTTTTGATAATTCGGTTATGTCAAAACTATCTAAGCTCGCGTATCTGGTTACATCCAAATACTTTATGTTTTTGATAATTCGGTTGTTCAAACTATCTAAGCTCGCGTATCTGGTTATATCCAAATACTTTATTTTTATTTTTTACATCAATGGTATATATACCGATGATGCCCCCTTAATATCCTATGAGTGTGACCATAGGTTATTAAATTAAGAGAGATTGCAAAAATAAAAAGGGATAATATATTGAACGAAATAGATCTTTATTTGATGGAATTCAAAAGCAAACAAACTAATACAAATAGAAAGTCATGGTTACAGGCAACACTTTTCCTACACTACTGATAGTAAGGTCTAAGGTGTTCTCCATTCCATGCTCGCGGTACCAGGCTCCCGTCCAATCTCGCAAGTTTGTACACACCGGGATGGATGACTGATTCTATCTAGTACAGTCCTTCCCAATTCGGCCCGAGCACTCCCGCTGCTGGATCTCGTGTTGCCAAATATACGCGTCTCAACACCAGATCTCCCATTCCGAACTTTCGATCTCGAACCCTCTTGTTGAAATACCTGGTAGTTCGTTGCTGGTAAGCAGCGTTTCTCAGCTGAGCCTCTTCCCTCTTTTCTTCAATCAAGTCTAAGGTTTCCTCGAGCTGAGTGTGGTTTGAACTTTGATCGTAAATATGAGTTCGGATCGTTGGGATTTCGACCTCAATGGGCAACATTGCCTCGCAATCGTATGCTAGAGAGAACGGGGTATGTCCTGTTGACATTCGAGCTGTGGTCCTATATCCCCATAGGACTTGGGGCAATTATTCGGGCCACCGTCCCTTCGCCTCCTCCAAATTTTTCTTCAGAGAACTTTTGAGATTTTTGTTCACAGCTTCGACCTGGCCATTCGCTTGAGGGTGAGCTACTGATGAAAAACTCTTTATTATGCCGTTTTTTTTACAAAAGTTGGTGAACAAGTCGCAATCGAACTGGGTTCCGTTGTCGGATACGATCTTCCTCGGCACCCCATATCGGTACACGATGCTTTTTACTACGAAATCAAGGATCTTTTTTGAAGTTATAGTTGCCAATGGTTCAGCCTCCGTCCATTTCGTGAAGTAATCCACGGCGACTACAACATATTTTACTCCGCCTTTGCCAGTCGGGAGAGAGCCTATGAGGTCGATGCCCCATACCGCGAAAGGCCATGGGGAAGTCAACATGGTCAGCTCGGATGGTTGAGCTCGGGGTATCGTGGCGAATCTCTGGCATTTGTCGCATTTCTTCACGTACTCGAAAGAATTCGTTTTAATGGTTGGCCAGAAATATCCTTGGCGTATGATCTTCTTGGACAGGCTATGCCCCCCGGTGTGATCTCCGCAGAACCCTTCATGAATTTCTTCAAGGATTTTCTTAGCTTCGGGAGGGGTTACGCACCTAAGTAATGGCATGGAATATCCCCTCCTGTACAGCTTCCCGTCCAAAATGGTGTAGCGGGGAAGTTGATACATCAACTTTCGAGCCTGGTTCCGATATCTTGGAAGGACTCCGTCTTCGAGATACTCAACTATTGGGGTCATCCAGGTAGGCTCTGTGTCGATCATACATACATCTTCCTCCTCTGGCTCATTAATGCTAGGTGCCGAAAGGTGTTCTATGGGCACGACGTTCAATTCTTCATTTTCAGCGGATGTGGCGAGCCGAGCTAAGGCATCTGCATTTGAGTTCCGCTCGCGGGGAACCTGTTCGATTGTATAAAATTTGAAACACTCTAATGCGGATTTTTCCTTCTCCAAATAAGCTGCCATTCTCGTGCCGCGAGCCTGGTATTCTCCCAGGATTTTATTAACCACGAGCTGGGAGTCACTGTAGCAATGTATAGCTCTAGCTTTGAGCTCCTTTGCTATACGAAGTCCCGTGAGTAAAGCCTCGTATTCGGCCTCATTATTCGACGCTTTGAAGCCAAATCTTAAGGCAGAATGAAATTTGCTCCCTGCAGGGGTAACCAAAATGACCCCTGCCCCCGCTCCATTTTCATTTGATGAGCCGTCGACGTAAAGTTTCCACAGCTCGTGGGCCGGGGTTATTACCTCGTCGTCGGCTATGCCAGTACATTCCACTATAAAGTTTGCCAACGCTTGTGCCTTAATGGTCGTTCTAGGGTGGTAGGTGATCTCGAACTTTCCGAGCTCAACAGCCCATTTAAGAAGTCGACCTGAAGCTTCTGGTTTAGACAAGACTTGCCTAAGTGGTTGATCAGTCAACACATGGATGGGATGCGCCTGAAAGTAGGGGCGGAGTTTACGAGACGGATGAATCAAACTGAGCGCGAGTTTCTCCATCAATGGATATCTTGACTCTGCCCCCAGTAATCTTTTACTGATGTAATAAACGGGTCTTTGCACCTTCTCTTTTTCTCGAACGAGCACTGCACTTATTGCGTGTTTGGTGGTTGAAAGGTATAGGTACAATATTTCTCCCATTTCAGGTTTTGACAGGATGGGTGGTTCTGCAAGGTGCTTTTTGAGCTCCTGAAAGGCCAGCTCGCACTCCTCCGTCCATTCGAATTTCTTACCTCCTCTCAATAAGTTGAAAAATGGAAGACCACGGTCCGTAGATTTCGAGATGAATCTGCTTAGGGCTGCCATCCTGCTAGTCAAACTTTGGACATCTTTGTGCCTTCGAGGTGAGGGCATGTCAATCAGGGCCTTGATCTTGTCGAGGTTAGCCTTGATTCCATGAGAGTTCACAATAAAGCCCAGAAATTTTCCTGAAGATACCCCAAAAGTGCACTTCTGAGGATTTAGCTTCATGTTAAACTTTCAGAGCACGCCAAAGCACTCTTCGAGGTCATCAACATGGTTCTTGTTGAGTTGAGACTTGACAAGCATGTCATCAACATAAACCTCTATGTTGTTCCCTATTTGTTCTAAAAACATCATGTTCACGAGCCGCTGGTATGTGGCCCCAGCATTCTTGAGCCCGAATGGCATGCCATTATAGCAGTATAGCCCCTTATCCGTGATGAAGCTCGTATGTTCTTGGTCGGGGGCATGCATGGGAATCTGGTTATATCCAGAATAAGCATCCATGAAGGACATCAGGTCATGCCCCGCCGTGGCATCCACAAGCTGGTCAATCCTTGGCAACGGAAAACAGTCTTTCGGGCAAGCTTTGTTGAGATCTGAATAGTCAATAGAGGTTCGCCACGTCCCATTGGGCTTTGAGACCAACACCGGATTGGCTACCCAGTCAGGGTAAAAGGCATCCCTAATAAATCGGTTTGCCTTTAACCTGTCAACCTCCTCCTTTAGAGCTTTCTTTCTATCTTCGTCCAGCTGTCTTCGCTTTTGTTGCTTCGGGGGGAAGCTCTTGTCTATATTCAGTGCGTGGCTTGCTATATTCGGACTTATTCCCACCATGTCCGAGGTGCGACCACGCGAAGACATCCTAGTTTTTCTTCAAAAAGCAAATTAATTGATATTTTGTCTCATCTTGGAGGTGTTTTCCGACCTTCACCTTTTTTGAGGGATCGGTTTCCTCGAGCTGAATTTCTTCGAGCTCCTCTAAAGGTTCGAGGTCAACTTTCTCCTCAATCCTTGGATCAATCTCTTCGTCAATCTCTAAGACTGTTCCGTCTTTGTTTTGAATGATGGCGAGTGCTTGTGCGCTCGTCTGTTTCTTTCCTCTGAAGGAGATACTGTAGCATTCCCTCCCTACTAATTGGTCTCCCTTCAATGTTCCGGCTCCGCTAGGGGTCGGGAACTTAAGGGCCAGATGCCTTACTGATGAAACTGCCCCCAGCCCGACCAGGGTGGGTCTCCCGAGCAGCACATTGTAGGCTGATGGTAAGTCTACTACCACGAACTCCATCATCTTGGTTGCCGAGACTGGGTAGTCTCCCAAGGTCACAGGGAGCTCGATGGATCCCATGCAGGCGGTCCCTTCTCCTGAAAAGCCGTACAAATTAGTTGCGCACGCTTTCAGGTCGCGAAGGGCGAGTCCCATCTTTTCGAGGGTAGCTTTATAGAGAATGTTGACTGAGCTCCCATTGTCTATGAGAACTCGGTGGACCCTTTTATTGGCCAGCTGGAGGGTGATGACCAGTGGGTCATGGTGAGGAAACTGGACATGGGATGCATCTTCCTCAGTGAAGGTTATTGGTTGTGTTTCAATCTTCTGGCTTTTTGGAGCCCTAGGTTCGGGTTCATAAGGAGACCCATCCCCAGTTTTCAGCTCGTAAACGTATCTCTTTTGGGCATTCCTGCCTACTCCTGCGGAATGAGGCCCTCCTGAGATGGTTATTACATCCTCTCCATCTATCGGTGGGGGCCTGTCTTCTTCCCGAGCTCGGGAATTATTGTTTTGTGCCGTCGGAGGCGCGGCTACTCTCTGGCTCGCGATCGCCTGACTAGTACTCTGGTTTTTGACATATTGCCGGAAGTAACCTCTCGAGATCAATTCTTCGATCTCGTCCTTCAGTTGTCGACATTCATCAGTTGTATGCCCGGTGTCTCTGTGAAATCAGCAATACTTACTGGAGTCCCTCTTGGATTTTTGATTTCTCATCGGGTCCGGACGCCTAAAGGGGACTTGGTTTTCATTAGCCAGGTATATGTTCTCCCGAGACTCATTGAGCTCGGTGTATACTCTATACACGGAGAAATATCTCTCCCCCTTCTTTTTCTTTCCTCCCTTGGCTTCGGGGTTACTCCCTTCGTTCTTTTTCCTCTTGGAGGGGTTTTCCGCGACAGGCTTTGGAGCTGCTGGGTCCGCCGAGGTTGAGGCAGAGTTGACGTTTATCGTTGTAGTTTCGGGCTGGGAAGTCGCATTAAGTGTCGACCTCGCTTCCTCTACATTGACAAACCTCTGCGCTCGTCTGTTAAACTCGGTTATGGACCTTACTGGTTTTCTTTGCATGTCGTCCCAAAGGGCACTTCCCGACATTACGCCGGCTCGGATAGCCATTAGGTGCCCACTGTCATCCACGTCCCGAGCTCGAGCGACTTCCAGATTAAACCTTGTTAAGTAACTTTTTAGTGTTTCGCCCGGCTGTTGTCGAACGTTAGTTAAGGTTGATGCCTCTGGTCTGACCCCCATCATTGCTCTGAACTGCTTCTTAAAGTCTTTAGACAACTGCTCCCAAGAAGTTATTGAGTGCCTCTTATATTTTTCGAACCAACTTTTGGCAGGTCCTGTCAATGATGCTGGAAACAACATGCATCTGAGCTCGTAACCCACGTTACTGGCTCTCATTATGGTGTTGAACGTGCTCAGATGACTACATGGGTCGGTCTTTCCTTCAAACGCCGGGACGTGAGGGATCCGAAACCCTTGAGGAAATGGAGTATTGGAAATATGGGGAGCAAACGGTTCGAGCTCCTTGTCAGAGTCTTCATATCGATCATTCCTTTGCTCGTTTTTCAAAAGCCTACAAGCCTTTTCAAGCTGGTCGATTCTTTCTTGGACTGGGTCCGCAAGAGGCACTGTCTGGAATCGGTTGTCATCGATCATAATCCCAGGCTCGCATCTCCGCAAGGGATCTCTACGCCTATTCAAGCGATCCCTCAGGTCCGGATTTATTGGGTCATCATTACCTCGACTTTGGTTTAGGTGCTTTCGCAGGTCGGGACGATTTCTGCGGTTTCCAGTATTCTTACGACCTCGGTCATGCTTGCTGACCGACCTGGTATCTCCAGATTCATCACTGGTAAAACTCGTCGCCTGGTTATTTCGTGATGAATTCTTTCCATGTCGCCTCGTCTCCATCGTGCGAGACCGAGATGTTTGACTTTTTTCAGATGGGGCGCCTCTCCGCTCCTGGAAAGCCTCCCCGTTTCCTTGTCTTCCTCCCGCACACTTTTCGCCCTGATCTCGAACGGGTTGAGCATTCCTGCGGGGAGGCGAAGGATATCTTATAGGTGATGGAGGAAACCGTATAGGCGATGGTGGCTGCCATCCATGTCGCGGCCTAGACGGTCCAGAATTTGCCCGAGATGGGTCGGTCGCATTTGGTGCGCTCCCAGGTATCTGAGTCCTAGCCTCTGCAGGGGTTCGGTTGTTCTCAATCCCTGCAGGTACTTCCACAGGCGGGTTAGCCGGGGCCCAAGTCCGAGTACTCCTCTGGGGCCTAGGTGGAGCAGATGGCTCTGCTGGCGTTGGAGGTTGAGCCGGCCTCCTTGTGGCAGCATCTTTTCATGGACGCCCACGGGGTCTACGAGGAGGAACGTGTACGTCCCTCGGAGGAGGGACTTGGTTTTCGCGCTGAGGCGGGGGCTGAGCCACCTGTGCCTCTGCGGCTATCCTTGCCAACTCCTCATTCCGTTTGTTGGCCTCTGCCAACTGTTGTTTCAACTGCCGGTTTTCAAGTTCTACAATGGGAACATACCGCTCAGGATTGTAATACATATCCTCATCCCTTGGTGGAGCAGGTGGTCCCCGGGAATCGGAAGATCCACTTCTTTCCTCGACATCAAGGTTCTCCATCGGATGTTTCCCAGGACGTCTTGGATAATTCTCTTCAGGTGTATTATGATTATTAGTGGCCATGACTTACTCAGGGATGAATGCTTAAGGCTCTCAATGAAAGCACCAAACTGTTGACGCCGCTTTTCGTCAACAATGAAAGAAGAGCACGTAAACAATGAACAGTGATGACCAATATAAATATGATAATACAAAACACGATTATTACGTGGTTCTGCAGTTAAATCTGCCTAGTCCACGAGTCTTTTTTATTAAGCTCAAGATGATCTCTGAAAATTCTTCAAGGATGAATTCTTCAGAGTTTTCTCCCAAGATTAAGAAATTCTATCGTTTACAATGGTGCATGACTTCTCTATTTATAGAGAAGAATGCAGAATACTATCCCACATATTTTGGGTAGTTACTCTTTATTTGCAAATAAATCAAATGGCTTTAAAAGCCTGTAATCCGATATAAAAGGAAACGTCCCCTGAAGACCAGGGAGCGTATAACTAATCAAATAATATCCCATGATTTCAGGGGATTTACATTAATAAATGTTGACCACGTCTCTTATGGACAACACTGGAAGATGTTCAAGGTTATTATCATATATCTCCAAGGCCTTACTCTCCTAGGTCTTACATCAACTTTCGAGCTAATGACATCTCCCGAGGTCACATGGCTTTCGAGATCGGAATCGGTCAGGCTTGGAACCCCTGATCCGAGGTCATCCCTGAGGATAGATGCATCTCGGGTGCTACCCTTCGAGATCGTGTGGATTTCGAGGCCACCATATTCAAAGTCGTCTCAGCTTTGCAGGCTCGATGTCTAGTCTTGAAACATACTTCAGACTTTACGAGTTCATTCGCTGCGAATCCAGCTTTCGAGGTCACATTTAACATGGCTCGAAATCTGGGTATAAAAATTTATGTTGTTATTAATTATTATTATTATTAAAAAAAACTATCCTAGATCGTTGACTTTATTTATTACTGAATTTGAAAAAGAGAAAACATACATGCTTAGGGATGAAGTTGTTTAAATAATACAATATACTGATATAATTAAATTTGATTCACATATATTGAAAGTATTTCCTTTGCTTACTTCTCTACAATGTGATCCTTAATATGATCCATGAGTGATCCAATTTCTCTTCCATTGTGATTAATATGTTGTCTTAATGACTCTTGATAAGTAGTATTTCTATTAATCTTTTTGTCTTCCTCCTCTATCATGGAGGATAGACCTTTTTCACACACACAGAGAGATATATATATATATATATATATAAATTAATGAATTGTATTAGAATCGATTTCTACATATGTCATTTAAATCTGCATATGTCTTTTGGATTTATTGTCTATCCATTATTATACTTCTTTAATTTTTAGATTTCAATTTATTGTACTCAATTTTATTTAGTTAAATTTCACATTATTAATAATTATTGCTCCCATTTTGAGAAAACAAAATATTATGTGTGTATATTATTATGTTTTGTTAGTTTTCATTTCTTATATGAAACTTTTTTTTAAATAGAATGGCGAGTGAGGGTGAGGTAACACAAGGAAAATCAAAAGCAATTTGGGATCCACCAACACATGAGAAATGGATTGATTTAGCTGTAGAAGAAGTGAGAGCAGGTAATAGAAATGGATCACATATGAGCAAATTAGGTTGGAAAAATTTTATTGAAAAATTTAATCTTGCAACAAAAAGAAATTATGATAGAAAGCAAATGAAAAATCATTGGGATAATGTTAAAAAAGAGTGGCAACTATGGGATTCATTACTTAGAGGAGAGACTGGACTTGGTTGGGACATACAGAGGCAAACAGTTGATGCTCCAGATGAATGGTGGGATGCAAAGTTACAAGTAGGTTTCTTTACAAAGCTCTTATAATTATGATTTTTTTTATAATTAATAATCTTACTATATATTTTGTTTCCTAATTAATAAATCATCAACAGAAATATCCGGATGCTGCTAAATTTCGAGTGAGAGGTTTAGAACATTCTTTCAAACTGGATGAATTGTTTAGAGATGTTACTGCTACAGGAGCTAGAGCTTGGGCACCAACCTCTGGTTCACTGCCTCCTTTATACACCGAGGATCATAATGATATAGAGATTGATGAGAATTTGGAGGAAAGTGATCATGAGGGAGTGGGTGATCCAATGAAAAAAGAGAATAAATTACTTGGTCTAAATAGAAAGCAATTTAAGAAGGGAAAAAAAGAATAATTCTACAACATCAAAGTTGTCCAAACAACTTGATGAGATTTGTGAGGCGATCAAAAATAGGAGTTCATACATACGTACCGATCCACCAGGATATAGTGTTCAAGAAGTTATCGATAAGTTAGTTACACTTCCAGGTTGTGAACCGATGAGCCCTCTTTTCAAAGTTGGTACTTCCTTGTTCACAAAGAAAGCAAATAGGGAAATTTTTGTAGCTTTGAAGGAGCCTAAATATCAAATTGAATGGCTGAAAGAACAAGAGTTCGATTTCTAAGTTAGATTTTATTTGTTTTTTTTTTCTTGTCGAACATTGTGGTTTGTTTATTTCTTGAACAATGTAGTTTGTTTATTTCTTGAACAACGTTGTTTGTTTTGTTTCTTGAATTTAATATTTATGAAAGACACAATATGTTTTTTTAATTTTTTAATTATCTTTTTTATTTTATATAATCCAAAATAATACAATTTTATATTATATGTTTACATGTTTATCTTTTTTAAAGTGTATTATATCACACTCATTTATCTTATAAATAAAAATTATGTACATTTTTTCAAATACAGAATGGATAGTGACACAAATTCAGAAGACATGAATGAAGAATATATACAACAAGTCATAGCAGAAGAAATGGAAATTGATGAACTTGTCCTTGTTGTTGCAAGAACATCAGTATATTATCATAATAATTTTTTGGTTAAGGAACCATGTAGAAATTCACCTCACACTGGCTGGAAATTTATGATGGAAATTATGGATGGAAATGGTCGACGATGTCATGAGATGTTTCGAATGGAAAAACATGTTTTTTGTAAACTGTGTGATAGATTGAGAAGTTATGGACTAAAATCTAGTAAAGGTGTGAGACTAGAAGAGTCAGTTGGTATGTTTATGATGATTTTAGGACATGGTGCAGGAAATAGAATGATTCAAGAGCATTTTCAGCATTCAGGTGAAACTGTTAGTAGGCACTTTTCAAATGTATTGGAAAAAATGAGTATGCTTGCTTTGGATGAAATTAGACCACTTGAAAATTTTGATGAAGTCCCATATTATATATGAAACAATCCTAGATATTGGCCATACTTTAAGGTATGAATACGTCATCTCCATATGCATATATATACATATATATTAACTCCCTATTATGTAGATTTTGATTTTATAATTTTTATCAAATTGTTATTAATAGGATTGTATTGGAGCAATAGACGGAACACATGTTCGAGTTTCACTTCCAGTAGATAAACAAATACCATACATTGGAAGAAAGGGTTGTCCTACACAAAATATTATGGCTGTATGTGGATTTGATATGTTATTCACATTTGTATGGGCGAGTTGGGAAGGAACAGCACATGATACTCGTATATTTCTTGAAGCATTAAGAAATACACATCTTAATTTTCCTAAACCACCCAATGGTATGTTGTAATCATTTATATTATTTTTGTGAATATGATTTGAAATTTTTTAAAAATGATAATTTTTTTTTATTGTAGGTAAGTATTACTTAGTTGATGCAGGGTATCCAAATATAAAAGGTTATTTAGCTCCATATAAAGGGACAAGATACCATCTTCCTCAATTTCAACAAGGTAGTCAACGTAGTGGCTCTAAAGAAGTATTTAACCACGCTCATTCATCATTACGCAGTGTTATTGAACGCTGTTTTGGTGTATGGAAAGCACGATGGGAAATTTTGCAACGAATGCCAAATTATAAGTTTGATAAACAAGTAGCTATTGTTACAGCTTCAATGGCTTTACATAATTTTATCAGGAGAGAGACCATTAATGACATAGAGTTCCCATCTTGTGATGAAACAAATGATGATTTTGTAAATGACGATGACCCAAATATTAACTTAGTAAGAGATGAGAGTGAAATGAGAGTTATTCGTGATAAAATCGCAGCTGAACTCATGCTTAAATAAACATGAGTATTAATTTTTATTTATGATTATGTAATAATTAAAGATTTATTTTTGTGCACATGGTTAATTTTGCTTATATTTTTATTTTTATTTTTTATGATTGCAAAAAATAATTATTATTATTGTTATTTTTATGGACAAAATTGACATATATTATTTTGTAAGAGCTTTTATATTATACTTACCAAACACTTTCAAAAGCTCTTTAATGGAAAAAAAACTCTTTTAAAACATAAATCCAAACACTAATTTAAAAGTTCAAACTTTTACTTCTCTTCTTCTAGTATCCAAAAGTAAAAGTAAAAGCTATCCCAAACAAGCCCATGATATGTTTACTCTACTTTTTATTCTAATGGGTTGATATGTTTACCAATTTATATTTATGTTTTTCTTTTTAGAAACATTTTATATTTATGTTAAAATAGTTACTACAAGACAAAACTAATAACTTTTTTTTTTTAAATAATTAGTGGATTTGCACAAATGTTTGTTATTAGTATTCTTTTAACGTCTTGTTTAGTTTAACACTATCTACAAATCATTAGTTACTAAGGGATATAATGATCTTTCTTATTATAACTGGATTGAAAATGGCGTGAAGAGCTTTATTATTATAACTGGATAATTTTCCTTCTTCTGTATCCCAAATAAGTTCAGATTTTACATTTGTGCTTCCATCTTCACCTTTTCCGGTAGGAGGTGACCATCCAGACAAAATTGCTCTCCATGCTTTCTCATCTTGAGATTTTATGAAAGCTCTCATCCAAACTTTTCAATATGGATAGTTTGAGTAATTAAGCAATGGAGGTCAAGACACCGAACTACCTTCTGCAAAGAAAGACATTTCACACAAAACAAATCAAACGGAAAATAACCACAAGATCTCACTAAGAGTTTAGTGAACCTGGCTCTGATACTAATTGAAATTCTGTTTTTTTATAATTACTAACTTAATTATTCAAATTAAATAATTAATTGTTGTACTGTTCCAGAAATGTTTAAACGGACATAGAAACCAGATATGTTTAAACAGTTTATCAACAGAAAATAAAACGAACATAAAGTAAATAACACACGAAATTATACGGGTATCAGCAATCTTTGCAGATTGCTAGTCCACGGGGCCACGCTCAGAGAATGAAATTTATTAGAAGAATATCTAAACGATTACAAAACCAGACTGACTTATACAAATAAAGACTCCCTCTTGAATTTGTCGCAACTATTGTAATATAAACTCCTAATCAAATTTTTGAAGTGCTAAGATCTTGAACTCCCTTCAAATCATAACACTTGCACTTTTCCTCCCGAAAAGTGACTCACGAGCAAGACTTCTTCTGAAGCTTGATGAACAATGTCCAAGTGTGTTCAACCTGTACAACTAGCACAAAGAAAACAATACAGAAGTACACTGTAATAAACCACTAAGAACTTGTTGGACTCAAGTTCTTCACACAATAAAAAACTCTCTCTAAAACTTGAAAAATATTTGGAAAATAATACCCAAGAGAGATGAAGAAAAACCAACGACCTAAGGATGATTATATACACTTTAGAATCCCTTTAGACCGTGGAAAGCAAATCAGAAACCAATCAGCCAATAAATGGAAAATCTTCCCAAAAAGGAAAGTCAGAATCTGTTCAAACAGACTGGCAATCCGTTCAAACAAATTCATTGAATTTTGACAGTTTTTAAACCCAGTTTCCTTAAATAAATAAGGAAACAATATATATATTATCTTTGCAAGCTGTACACGGTTTCTACACAAACAAATCAGATCAAGAAATTAAAATAAATACCAATAATTTTCATATAAACAAAATTCAAGAAAAAATATTCTTTTATAGGAAATTATATATTTATTTTATTAACATATATAGAATAATCTGATTAGAAAACATTTCACAACAAAATAAGAAACAAACATTTTTAAAAATACCACACAATATATTTCGAAAATACATCCATAATTAATTTTGTCAATTTTATCAAATATGCCAATAAAAGATTTTTCAATATTAATAACAAAAATTGGGATCAAATCAACTAATTGTCCTTTTTAAAAAAAAAATTTGAAAAAGAATGCTATTTGTACATGTCTCGTAGTAGACTAGTAAGTCTTAGGTACACATGTTTGAGAGACAACTTTTTGTGAAGAACCTAATTGGATAAGGATTCAGGCTAATATGTAATATAACTTTAGAGTTTCAACATCATTTTAATTTAAGAAATGCCTAGAATAAATGTGAAAAATGAGTATAAAATTAAAAGGCGTGGATAAAAAACATTGGGGTGTATTTTTCAAGAGACACCTATAAAGGAAAAAGCATCTGTTTTCTATGGGCGGTTTAGTTGTTTATGTACAAGAAATGTACTGTCATGGCATGTGACACATGTACACCCATTATCATGATTATAGTTCAAGAGACTAGTTTCTTTCAAGCATTTATGGTATGGTGTCTCATGCAATCTTGAAAAAAAAGTATCATAAGCAAGAACACATATCTCCAAACAAGATAAACATTTGTTGATTTCGATACCAATAGTTCTTTGTGTCTACATCATATTTCATCAGTACTGTCCTTTATGAAAGAGCTCATAGATCTAACCCCAAAGTTTGAGGAGAAAATAACAAAAGAGAAAAGAGAAAATTCCAACATATTTTGTTATGGATATGAACTTTGAAATGCACTGCACTGTTGTTGAGAGTTTATAACCCCTGTTACGTTTTCTTGTGGCAATGATAGTAATATTAATAGTATAAGTTCTTGTTATTGGTTATAAACATTTTCTTTTATTTTGTAAAATGAGTTTTTTTAATGATTTTCTTTTCGCTATCAAGTTTTCTCAATAAAGTATCATGTATTTTTAACAAGATATAAATAAAGACTACTTTATAAATAATTATAAAAAAATAGTATCCATTTTGTAATAACAAGAATAAGCAGCAACACTGGGCAATTAGTCCTTCTTAGTTGGCCGCTAATTTTTTAACGTCATCTCAGCTCGTGATGTTGTTTCAACTTTCAGGTGAGAGGAGAATTATTTTTCATTTTGCAAAACTCGGTGACCAAATCATCAGTAGGAGGACTAATTTATGTACCTTCTTTCTTATCTTAGAGAGTTGAGAAATTAAAATACAAGAACAATGAAAGTAAAACTAGTTGAAATTAATTTATCTCAAAAAGAAAAAGAAAAAAAGAAAAAATGTTGTACAAGTTATTGTATTAGTTATAAGATCAATGGAAACCTCTTGAACCTCTAGACTGATAAAGTTCCAATCTACTTTTGGCTTCAGGTAACAGAGCTTCCATGGCGGGTTCCTCAATCAAATGACCCTGTTTCGTAGACCATTCAAGAACTATAAGCACTTCTTCTTGAGCAAGAACTTCACTATCCGGAACATGTAAAGCAATGAAACACAATAGAATCAAGGCCGGAATCTGAATCATTTGTTCTCCAAAATAAACCAACTGTATCAAATGCTTAGTCCCTCCTCCATCTATTATTGCCTTACAGTGATTAACATGAAGAAAGTTATCTGTACAAGCAAACTTGTTAAGAGCAATCACAGCCTCCATAGTAGTCTCTGGATCCCTTTCGTCTAGTAACTTAACCAAAGGTCCAATTATTCTGGTCTCTGTGGCCCTGAAAGTCCTGGCTAAGTTTCCAATGGCTTTGATACAAGGTGTGAGGAGTTCTGAATCGGCCTTTTCAATGATTTTCAGAAGCTGCTCCACCACGGCTTTGGCAGCTGGCGAAGTGGGCTTAAAAGCAGAGCGTCTTAGATCAGAGTTTTGCTCTGCTACGGCTGTGATTTCCATCAATGCCATGGCTGAATACGATTGAACATCTTCTGGTCCCTTTTCGAGTAGTACAGCAAAGCATAAAAGGGCTCTTGACTCTGTTATGCTGCGGCAAACAACGACGTTTCCCTTTGAGAGTTGCCACAGTGCTCTGGCTGCCATTGCTTTCATCTCAGCCTTGGTTGCAGGGTCTTCGAATTCCCTTCCCTTGATACTAGCCCCTGCTAACGAAACTGGCGTGTTGTGGTGGTGTTGCTGCTTAGCGTTGCCTGAATTTTGACTGCCTTTTCCCTGGTGGGAGTGACTGTTATGAGGAGGCATCGGCGGTGGTTGCTGCTTCGGTTGGTTTGGAGTACTATTACCATTACTTCTCATGGCCAAAGTGTTGGTCACCACATTGTGCATCTGACTTGGAGTTTGATTCCCCATTGGGTGCGACATGTGACCAGTTTCCTCATCAGTTTCTTTCTTGTTGGAGTTGGGGTTGGGGTTGGCTTCTTGATTATTGTTATTACTTGCCATTAGCACCGAGTGTATGGACATCTGTTGTTTAGTGGCAATGGTGTACTTACTATGCTCTTGAATGGTTTCGAAAGCCAGATGGCTAACGAGAAGCCGAATTGCGTTGTTTTGAGCAAAGTGGTCTTGACATTTGGAATGATTCCCAGCCAATTCTGAGACGGCCCAAGCAACTACCACCTGAACCTTCATGTGACCTTCTTTGAGGATTTTCGCAAACACATTACAGACGCCAGCGTTCACAATGTGTTCGACGCTTTCCGGGTCACGCCCCAGAAGCCCAATTGCCCTGGCAGCATTCTCCTGACCTTCCATTCGCCCTTCCTTGGCCAATTTCAAAAGCGGTGCCACCCCACCTTCCTCAATAATCAGCTTACCGTACCGATCATTGTCTCTAGCCAACGACACCAACGACGCGGCCGCATCCGATCGCTCTTCCAACGAACCCGTGTAAAGAATCGCTATTTGTTCCCATATTAGGCATAGAATTGGCTCATTGGCCGCGATTGGAGGTAGGCCAAGGTACTCGTCGTCGCGGTCGCAGGCCGAGGCCGAAACCCGAAGGAGCCAAGAGACATCACCGATGGAATTCTCGAGCTGGGTGGAGGTTTTCCTGAAGGCCGCGGCGGGGATAATGGTGAAGACACGCTTCATTATGCCATTGGCTCGGCACTTTATGACGAGGGTGAGTGCCTTGTCGAGAACTTGCTCGGTGTCATCGATAATGCGGCGGGTGGGGCGCTCGTAGAGGTCGTTGCTGGCTCTCGCCGCTTGGCGGAGGAGAGCCGCGAGCTTCTCGGTCTTGGTCTTGAGCTCCATGCAGTCTTGTTTGAATGAGTGGGCGTCATCTGCAGCCTTGGTCACTTGATCCGCCAATTGTATTGGCCTAGCCAAAATCTCCTTAACGATGGCCGCCATGGCCTAACCTCAGAGCTATATATAAACCAAAAACACTCTCAAATAATCATAATTTGAGAAAAACCAAACAATACATAACAGATAATTGTTCTAGCGAGAACTCATGTGATTTCATGGCAATTATAAAGGACGTGCATGCATGTTCAATCACGAAGAAATTATAAAGAAAATAATAAAAGAAATATAACCTGTTAGTGTTAGCCGGTTCCTTATGGCTAGAAAATTATATTTGTTAATAATGGAGTTGTTCTTTGCATTGAGTCCCTCATGAGTATTGGAAAGTGGAGGTGAGGGTCAAGGTGAAGGTGGCCGTTGCAGTGGTGTTGGGTGGCGCCGCCGGTTGATGGAATTGAATGAGTATTTTGGCAATGGTGAAACGGGTTTTTCTCCACCTTTCTTGTGAATGAAATAACCATTTATATATAGCATGTATTGGATGGTTTAAATTTTCTTTGGCTTATTTCTTTTATTATTATTATTATTTCCAAAAGGAAAAATTAAATTTACTTCATTGAGATATGTATATTCACTATATTGACATGAGACTTTCTTTGTCCTGTCTTAATTAGAGAATACAGAACGGTGAATCACCTCATAAATCGGGTACATGAATAAAACTAATTGATAATAAAATTAAAACCAAAACTTTTATCCTATCATATCATACACTGTTGAAAAAAGAGACAAAGAGAGAGAACAATGCTGATTTTTGCAGCCTAGCTGTGTAGTGCTGTCACATATATATTCCATGCTGTCCCATATATATATATATATATATATATATATATTCTAGGTAGAAACAACTTCCATAATTTTAAAGTTTTAAAGGGCCGAAAGTAGATTTTTTTTAGTTTTAAAGTTATAAATATTATTTATAATTTTAATAAAAATTGATTTATTGTTTATTTTTTAAATATATACAATAGAATAAATTATAGTTTTATATAGTATATATAAATATTTATATCAATAATATATATATATAACATCTAAACACAACATTGACATAAATGTATATTTAAATGGCTACATGACATATAAATAAAATATAATAATATTAAAAAAAATAATTAGAAATAAAATAAGAATATAAAAATTCATAGCGTATACATGCATAAACTATTTTTAGTTTCTAATGTAACTCTCAATGTCTTTTGGTGAATTTAATGAAATCATTTGATAAAAAATAAACTATCACATAAATTTATAAGATAAAAAAAATGATATGTATGATTTTATTATTTTTAAATAATTATGATTTAATTATTTAAATTATCATAAAATATCTTAAAATATTCTAATTAAATTAATTAATTAATTTATTTTTGTTTAAGTTTATGTTTGTTTTTATTTTTGAATTTGACAGTGACAACAAAAGATTATATATTATATGTTTAATATAATATTAAGTTTAAGTTTAATTAAATTTTATTTATGTTATTAAATATATGGTTTTATTATTTTTAAATAATTATATATAATCAACATATATATACAAAAATATCTTAAAAATATCTTTTTTTATTTTGTTTAATTAATTATTTAATTTGATTTAAGTTTAAGTTATGTTTACAATATCCCGTTAACTATAAAAATATTTTGTTAAATATAAAAATATTTTGTTAAAGTTAACGGAAAAAAATATAAAAAAACTTTTTAATTTGTTTAATTATTTATTTATTTAATTTTATTTAAGTTTAAGTCATGTTTACAATCTACCGTTAACTATAAGAATATTATATTAAAATATTCCGTTAAAGTTAACGGAAAAAAATATAAAAAATCATTAAAACCAAGAATTTTTATTATTTACACAATTTTTATATAGAAGAGATATATACTAAATACAAGCAACGTGCAATGCATTTTATTATACATAATCGTATAATAAGATATACATATATACATAATCATATTTGTAGTTTGTTATAATTATATAGTTTTATTTATACAATTTATTAAATTTGTATCATTGTCATATAAATATTTCAAATAAATAAAAAATATTATATATAAAAAATAACATAAATATATTAAATAAAAAATTAAACTAAAACACTGCTTACGATTGTTTTTAAATATATATATATAATATGACAATTTTTTTTAAACATAAATGATAATTTTTTTTAATAAAAATTAAGAGTATGTATTATATATTATTATTATAATATTTTATAATATTTATATTTATATTGATATAAGTATTAAATATCGTCTTGTATTAAATATTATTGTTATAATAATATTTTATAATATTTGAATTTATATTAATATAATTAATAAAAAATAGGATTATATATTATTATCATAATAATATTTTATAATATTTAAATTTATATTAATATAGTTATTAAATATTTAGTTTTGTATTATATATTATTATAATAGTAATAATTTATAACATTTGAATTTGAATTTATATTAATATAATTATTATATATGTAGTCTTATATTAAATATTATTATAATAATAATATTTTATAATATTTAAATTTATATTAATATAATTGATAAATATCTAATTTTAAATTAGTTTTAAATGTATATTCTATTATATATTTAGAACTGTTAAAACAAAAAATTTCCGTTATTTATACATTTATTATTTTCTGTTATCTACACCTTTATTATACCTTTATTATATAGAAGAGATATATATAGTTTGATTGGATTGTATAGTTTACCATTGGTGATTTTTAATATTTTTACCTTTTTTTTTGTGTGTGATTTAAAATCTGAAATCATGGACTATTGTTGTACGAAAGGATGTCTAATGCAATTACTGTAACGTAGCCAAAAGAAAGAGTTTTGAGTTAAGAGGTGGTCCTTTCTGATACTTCAACAGATGTCTTCTCCACTTTGTGCAAACTCGTTGGCCCTTCATGAGATGGGACTTTGGACTCTTCCACTACTATTGAATTAAAACTTTAATACTAAAAAACAAAGTATACGTTTGTGTACCAAGATTCAGTGAAAGGCTTTCAGAAAAAATAAAATAAAAATAGAAAGTACAATATCAAAATGTAATACAAGGATATTGCTGGCTAGGGAACAAAAACATTTTTTTATAAGATGGGCGATTGGTTTTTCTTTATGATGTTATACTAAAATAACGTTTATTACACCATTAGTGGCCCTTAATGATGAGTGGAGCCAAATAAAGACTACTTAGTTAATAATTGTTTATTCTTCTCGATATAGTACTTCTAACGCCTTACTAATCTAGGAACATTACACTGTGTGTTTAAAAAAAGTGTTTAACTCGTTAAGCAAGTCATTTGGACTTAAACATGTGATTAAAGTTAACTAATGGTTTATGTATTAAAAATTTTGGTCAAAGAAGTAATACATTTCATTAAAAGTTCGAGTTTATACACGGGATCCCAAAAAAAGTTTATAAATTAATTTCGTGTACAAACAAAATACAAAAGTAGTCGGCTTAAGTGGCAAAATGGGGCATAACCCTAGTCCCTTATAAGTGATCCCAGCCGTGGTGGTCGAGCAGGCTGCATATGTACACATCACCCCTAGAGCTCTCCAACTCATGTCTGGTCCAGCTTCTCCTTGCCCTTACCCAAATCACGTAGCACCCATGAGCCAAGGGCCAGCAAGAAAACCCAATTTAAATAGAAACAGATAATCAACAGAATAAGAATCATAAACAGCGTGCTTTGCAACTATAGTCAAACTTAAGCAAGAATATAATTCATGTATGCGACCTCTATGCCGAACGAGCGCATATCACACTCCTAGAGTGGCCCAGCCATAACGTCCTGCATTCCATATGCCATTGTCGACCACAACTTATAAGCCGAGCATTCTAGACAATTACAAACATATATGCATTTCAGGTATAACACAATTAAACACAGTCCAAAGACATTCATATTTAAACAAGCATTCAAAGCGTGGTTATAACCACGTTCAATAATCGAGGCCAATGCCCTAATCTCAGTGCAGGTGCAGTTTTCTTACCTCAGGTCCTGCGTGAAAGATGAAATGACCCCGAGTGCAATCCCTATTTTGAGCCTTGCGGAAACCCTAGTCACAACGCAAGTATACACTTATCAGAACTCAACTCTAACTCCTGAGTTCCAATCTAAACCCTAGCTCTTGGAACTAATATCCCTAGTCAACGGGGTGACGGAAACGTCCCCTGAGCGCCCAAGTGGGCCCCCAAAACAAATTACCGAGACCCCGAGCCTTAATCCCAAAATTCAAAAAACACACATTTGGGGCACCTGGTGCGGTCGCGCCCAAATAAACTTTGGGGTTTCCAGACCCCTAGCGCAGTCGCGCTATTGCGAAATCCTGAGCTTCTTGGGACACTAGCACGGTCGCGCCGACCCTAGCGTGGTTGTGCTAGGTCTCTGGAAACCCAAATCACTCCCAGAAATTCTATTTCTTCCCTCTTGCGATTTCTACGAATTCCAAACCTCAAATCCCAGCTAAAATAGACCCAAAACCCAATATTTACCAATTCAAAATGTCAAAATGACCATAAAGTAGGTACACCACAATCTTACAACCCATATACCTCAACCAAGCATACAACTCAAGAAAAAAAATTAGAAATTGCAAGTTCTGAGTTCTAAACTCAGCTTTTTCCCAAAATCCGAGATTCAAACTCCAAATCTTCAGTTTCTAACCCAATTCAAGACCCAAATAAACTTCTAGAAAAATTTCTATACTCAAATCACCCACACCTACAACTTAAACATATCAATTCAAACGTTAAATCACAAAATTCCCAAAAGTGCTTAAGAACCATGAAGAACACCAAGAACACATACCTTAGGGGTGAAATCGTTGGTTCCCAATGAGTGAGACAGATCCTAGCTATTTCTAAGCCTTTCCTTGATGCTCAATTTCCCTTCAAGATCTTCAAACTCACTTCTACACTTAACGTTTTGGATAGAATTATAGTTGGGCAACTAAAAAAAACTAAACTAGAGATAGTGCAAGACAAAAAAGGCTCAGAACGTGCAAGTAGGGGCTAAGCTTCAATCTTCGTCATTTTTTCTAAATCCTTGGCTAAAGTCCCTTTTTCCCCTTCCATTGAAAAATCCTTAAGAAACCATCTAGGGCATTTTGGTCATTAAGCTATAATTCTCACTAAACCTCAAATTACACCTTAAATTCTCAATTAATCCACTAATCTTCCAAATACAAATATTTAATCCACTAATCTTCCAAATACAAATATTTTTTCCAATAATATTTCATTCTCCATTAATTCCCAAAATATGCCAAAATTTATAAAATACCCCTTGGCTCACCTCAAACCGGGTATAAATTCTTGTTGCGACTTTTCCGCTAAATTGTTCAACAGGGTCGAATCAAGCCGAATACTACAAATATATCCACATAATAATGTGGTCTCAATCACATAGCATATAAAATTACAGTTTAACCCTCAACCGGTCAAAATTACGAAAATGCCTCTTTTTAATAAAAGCGAGCATTTAAACACATTTAGTACACCTAGTCATGCATATTCAATCATATAAATAACATAATTCATTTAATTAACACATTATCATCCCACGTGTACCCTCGACACGCTAATACATGCACTTAATTTTATTAGAAATTTTGGGGAGTTACAGTACTAAACAAACAAATCAGAAGAAGCTTTTTTGTTTTTTCAAGCAAAACTTTTTCCTTATCAAATGAAAAGTGCATGTTAAAATTATAGTAGTAAAGATAAAATTAATGAGATTGTTATGTGTTATGAGATACATGATCTTCTTTGGCATTGAGGAAAACATAGACCAACAAACTTTGCAGAAAATTATTTGTTTTGATAGAAGAGTCCTCTAAATATATATATATATTTTTATTTTTGGATTATTGGCAACAATAGTATATAATTTTCAAAGATCATTGCACTTAAATTTTCAATAAGAAATTCTAACATCAAAAAGTTTTTTTGTTTATGTTTTAGGGCAATCGTCATTGTGACCATAAAGTGGATTTGTGGAGGGATGGAGAGGTAAGGAAGGAAATGAGTGGAAGGAGAGGTACTGTAATGCCTTACTAATCAAGGATCATTACACCGTGTGTTTAAAATAGTGCTTAACTCGTTAAGCGAGTCATTTGGCCTCAAAAGTGTAACTAAAGCTAATCAAAGATTTAAGTATTAAAATTTTTGGTTAAACATATAAACTTTTATTAAAACTTTGGAAATTTACATGAGATTCCAAAAAATGATTTTTTAATTGGAAGGTAATTACAACCATGGTTACAAAAGTAGTTGGCCTAAGCAGTAAAATTAAACTCGTATCATAAGGCACTCAAAATAACTCGATCGAGACGGCCGAGCTGGTTGAATATGTATGTGCCGCTCCAAAGCTCTCCAACTCATGCCTGGTCACCTTTAGCTTGCCCTTACCTGCACCATAAAGCACCCGTGAGCTGAGGTCCAGCAAGAAAAACTCCACAAGGCATAATAATAAACCAATTATTCATAAGCAGTAATCACATGCTTCACAAACGATAAATGTATTCATTCCAATTATATAATTCCTAGACATATTTCATAGGTTACAAGTATATTTATTTTAATCACATGAGTCATTCACACAGCCTAGGAAAAACAGCCTTGTCGAACGACCTACGTTATACACGCTTGTCGATCGGCCCCACGTCCAACATGATGACAGAATATAGATCATATTGATCATCCACAGATCAATCAATGCTAATAAGCATAGCAAACAATCAGATCTATGTGCATATGCCAATTTTCTTACATAAAATTTTGTGCTGACGACAAAACGATCTCGAGTTTGATCTGCAACGGCCCAACATAAACTAAATAATTTACTGCAAATATTTATCGAAACTCATTTGAAAACAACACATGAATTAAATATCTTTTACAAAATATACAACTCGTGATCTCGTTATTTAAAAATAAACCATTTCCTTACATGCATATCGTAGGTAAAGTACAAGTTATTAAAACTTAACATATAACCATGACTTGAAGACTTTTAAAACAATGCATACATAGCAACCCCTTTGACCCACAGGTCAACCGATCACGACATGCACACATCTGACTGAACACAACATGACTTCATAAATTATTGACAAACAACAATCAAACATAGAAAAGAATCTAGCAATTAATCGAACAAAAGCTAGAAGTACAATATCAATAAGCATACATGCAAAACCATATATAACACATATAACATGCATACTAAAGCACACCATAAGTATAAGGTGATAAAGGATTATACCCATCCTCAAACCATTTCGGTCAACGGGGAACCTTATGGCCTCACCACACAGATGCACATGCTTACTCTTTCTCTTAACGTCACCTGACGCATTTTTATCCATTAAATACTTACAAGTTGGCTCTTACTAACTCCTAAGCCAAAGACAACGAGTTACTATAACAAGTCTTTTCTTATCGTCTATCCTCAGTCTAGCATACTGAATCACCTTAGGTCATTCATACAATAACGACCAAACTAGTAGCCTAGTACCTTTTTGTTGTCATTCAACGTGTACATAATCAAACTTAATCTCATAAACAAGTCAAATCCTTATCCATAGAACAATCTTGTAAAGTTTAACCACTCACATACACTAGCTACCCAGAACCATATCATGACAACACGTTGTTTTGATACCATACTTTGTCCTTACATCGTTTTGAATTTTAGCTTAACTATATCATCTCAACTACAGAACATAATTTCTTATCTCACTAATTGATACAACATATCTCTAATATAACATCAAACCATCACGATCATGCTTAAAAATAACACATAGTGCGACACCTTAAACGTAGTGCGGAACGTTAAATGTAATGTGACGCGTTAAACATAGCGTGATGCGATAAACGTAGCATGGATCGTCAAACGCAACGCCACTCAACCCCATTCCATAATCACAATACCCAATCTTCCTCACATGTGGCTTCTAATCACATTAACCCAAAGCATAAAAAAAAAACATACAACTTATAAAGTCTATGTAATGCCTTGCTAATTAGGGTCCATTACCAATTGTGTTTAAAACCAGTGCTGGACTTGCTAAACAAGTCATTTGGACTAAACATGTGATTAAGCCACTAAAGGTTTAGGTATTAAAACTTTTGGTCAACTCATAAACATTTCCATTAAGTTAAAAACATGTTCTTTACATGGGATCCCAAAAACATCAGATTAAAGGTCAATTACAATACTCAGGTTACACAATAAGCTGACCTAGGTGGCAAAAGCTGGGTTTGACCCTAGTTCCCCTGAGCATCTCGACCGTGGTGGTCGAGCGGACCGCATATGTACATACCACTACTAATGCCCTCCGACTCATGGCTGGTTGAGCTTCTCTTTACCTTTACCTGCACCACAGAGCACCTGTGAGCCAGAAGACTCAGCAAGAAAACATATTCAACAACTTACAGAATAAAACGATTATCAAACAGTAATAACTGAAACGAATGCATTCATTAAACCAAAATGGAGACCATAGAGTCACACAAGTGCATGTTGCACTTTCTTTCAAGTTTTTGGCATTCGAGCCAGTCAAGTGCATGTCGCACTCCTAGGGTGGCCCAACCATGGTGGCCTGCACTCCACGTGCATTGTGCCAATCTTAGCTTATAAATTAAGTTCTTTAAGCCCTTGACTTATAAGTCAAGCCACCACGTGCCTCCAACTTATAAGTTGAAGCCTTGGGACTCTCAACTTATAAGGCGAGTCTCCCAGAGTCCAATATATTCTCAACTAATAAGTTGATTCCCACTTAACACTCTAATAACCCTCTAGTTTATAAACCAAGCTTCACAGTCATAACAGACATTCACATGTTTCATATGGCATACCTATTAACAATCACAATGCATTATAATACATTCATACAACAGTCATAAGCATAATCATAATTATGCACATTACAATGTACCTAATCAGATATTTGCAAACACAATTATAATCATGTCCATCAACAAAGTCAAAGCTTTATTCATCTCCACATTCATCACCTTGACTAAGCTCTAATCATGCATTCACATAACAGGTGCAGTTTTCTTACCTTCGGTCCGAATGCGAGTTACTAACGACAACCCTTTGAGTACGATCCTTGATTCGAGCCCTTATCGTAAACCTAGTCACAACCGTAATAAGGAAGTTCCATCAACAACTAATAAATAAAAGCTTCCAGACCAAATCTTAGCCTTCGGGACATCGAATTCCAATTAACAAGGAAGTAGAATCGATCCCAAGTCCAAATGGTTAAGTTCCCAATCTGAAAATCCCATATAAGCCAATTTTTCCATTAAGGGCCGCGACCCCTCACACCTGAGCCGCAACCCGCCTCTAATTCCAGAGGCTCGACCTCCCTGAAAACCAACGCGCGTCGCGGCGCGACCTTGAGGCATCACGGCCCGCCCCTGCCACCAAGCCCTGCTGGCTCACAAGTCCCTTCGCAGGCCGCGGCTCACCATAAAAGAGCCGCGACCCAGCCCCACGAACCCAGAAATTTCTGGGTTTTTCTTCATCCGAACCCAACCTAAACTCCTCCAATTTAATTCCCACAAGTTATATACTCATTCTCACCAATCAAACCCAACCAATTATCACGGTACAACTCATCAAAATCCCCAAACCCAACCAACCATCTTTCAAGCATGCATAAACACCATAGTTCTAAATAAACGAGCTGAACTAACTTAATAACTTTCTGTTCAGAATCTTACCTCAGCTGAGATAAATCACTTGAGATAAGCCTCTGTTTTCCCCAAGCCTAACGCCTTGATTTCCCAAGTGTTTACCGAGATTTTCGGAAACTATATTAATAAAAGTTAAATGAGGTTAATGATAAGGGATTTGGAAGATATAAACAAGATTTTTACGTGGTTGGGGCGTTAATGAGCCTTAGTCCACGAGACAATTGTATTAGAGCATGGAAAGTCTATAACAATGGCGTTTTCTCTTCGTTTTAGCAGAGTAACTATATACAAGCCAAAAAGAGACCCCTTCCCCAGTGCTCTGTCACATGTATTTATAGGCTCAGAGGAGCACTAGGCTTGGGCCGGGCTGACCCGAGCCCAACAAAGGTATAAATACCACTAGCTTCTCTATCGGAAGCCCAATACAAAGCATAAACACATAAAAGTCAAACATTAACCAGAGCCCACTGGACCAGCCCAAAGCCCATTCGTCACCCAAAAAATTGGGGCTTTTGGTCTGGGCATTTCGAGTTACGAGGCAGATTCAGGGGACAAGATCGATTAGAGTAGTGGCAGCGCAGGTCTGAACCAGCGGCATACAATCCCGAGGTGGCCTTTTCCGTAGGTGAGACGTGGGGACAACTCCCACGCTTCATGGGGCGGAGTCAGGGTCACGGATGCTTTATCCTGCCAACCCTGAGGACTTGACCCGGGTTCTTTTACCTCTGTCCCTCTTCGTTTACTGTAAGCCTGAATCATCTACCTAGAGCCTGGATTGTTTACCAAGCTCCGGGACCGTTTGCATACATCTCGACCGTAACCCCAAACAGCGGTACGTCTCCTAGATGAACGTCCTGGATCATTCTTCCTGGACACCATCTAGGTCTGGACCCACACTTGGGCCGTCGATGTCAATCACTTCCTGCCAAACGAGCCTGGGCTGGTCCCAAACCTAATTGCCCAGTTAGTGGGCCCGGACCACCGTCCCAGGCCCAAGGTAGGAATTGGGGATAACATTTACCCCCAAGCCTTCACCTGGGTCCGTGAGATGGAGGATTGCCTTGCTCCCGGATACTCCACGGTTATCTTCCCAGTTCCTGCTTAGAATCGTGGGTCCGTGGCAAGGGGCAGTGCGCGCTGGGCGCATGCGGAGCCCGGACCATTTACCAATGTCCAGGTCTGTTTACCGAAGTCCCGTTTCGTGACGAGGGATACATGTGTCGCCCAGCGACTGCTGCAACGATGGCACTTTACCTCGAAAGGTCACCAACCACCTTAAGGGTCACTAGGCCTAGGCTAGTGTGTCAGCACAGATTCTGAAGCGTCCCATCCGCATGGGGGTCCTTCATTAATGTTTCTGCGCTGAGGTGGACCGTAGGATGGGGCAACCTTTGAAGTTCCCCTCTCTTGGGATGTTGGATCGAAATGGAACGGATCGAGCACTCGAGTGGATTCATTAATGCCTTGGCACGATCCTGGACCGTCCGATGGGGGATTTCCTATCCACTAGATCAGAGACCAGGATTTGGGTCTCTATAAATACTCCTCAGGCATCCATTTGAAACTTTTACACTCTCGAGCCATTCTAAGAACTCTGAGGATTTGTTTATGTCTGATCTTGCCGATGACATCTTCCACCGTCTGCTTACTCTGCGCCGTCGCCTTTTTCCAACAGTTCCGGCATCTGCACCTCTGCCTGAGCGCACGTCCTCAGCCTGTCCTGTCGACGAGCTGCTGAACCGCCTTCGCTAGTTCAAGACCGAGATTTTTCCGTCCTTATCGTTGGACAACCACCATTTTTCATGACTAGCCATTCATAGTAAGTTCTTCTGCCCTCTGCCTTAATAGATATATGAACGTAGGTTATGTCCTTTTGCTCATATGTTTAGGCTGCTAGAACTTGTTTATGCTTAGGATTAGTGCTAGAGAGACTGCCTGGTCTGGGTCGCTCCGGGTCTGGATGCTTCCCGGACCATGGGTGGAACCTATTTAGTAGCCCACTTTTCGTTCCCGATCTGGGTCTCATGGTTCCCTGGTGAACCCAGACCTGATCCGGAGGGGACTTCAAGTAGTCCGTAGGAGGCCCCCCGTACCCTATTCGACTTTCTTGCGTTTCAGTATTGACTGCTTGGTTCTTGAGGGTGATAACTCTACAAAATAGAGTTATTTTACCACTTTTTATGTGTTAATTTTGCTTAGTTCTTGAGTTCTTTATTGATTTATTAAGTTTTTTTAGTAATTTTGAATTTATTAGATTTATTTTAATTTTATAGATTTTTGTGTATTTTTATAGTTATATTATTGTAAAATGTTATAGTTTAAATTATTTAAAATTAATATTGTTAAGTTAGGAGTAAAAAAATGTAATGTTGAGTTTAAATGTTAAATATAAATTAAGTTATAATTAATATTTTCAAAGAATTAATTTGATTTATTTTATAATTGAAAATATTTTATTATGATTTATTTTATATTTATTTTGTAGGGAAATTTTTATGCTTGAAAATAAAGAAGAGAAAAGAAAAGAAAAGTGATAATTTTGTGAGAAAGACAGAGACTGTGGCATTTGAGCAAGGGCCCAAGCATCCCCTTCAAGCCCAGCTGCCTTGCCTCCTTCGGCCCAGTCCAGCAGGCCCAGTACTAAGGCCCGGTTGCCTCCCAACTCCACCAGCACCCATCAGCTTGGTTTCTCCAACTTCCCAGCACATAACACCTCAGCAGCAACATATATCCACCAATGCCACCTCACGCATCATTCATGGCTCTTCATCAACAAACCAGCCTTCACGTGTAGCATCTCATTTGGGCCCAAGCCCAATCCAGGAAGATATCTCACCAGCCCATCAACTTCCACCAGCCCAAGGCAGGCCCACGAAGCCCTCAGCCACCCAATCACTCGGCCAGCCTTCTGCCCATTCGGCTCACCCAGCCTAGATCAAGCACCAAACAACCACCAAAAAACCCAAAAATCACATTTTCATTCCCAATATTTTTCACTTAAATATCAATTCACTTTTCCTTATTTTTCTCACCTAAATAAACATTCCTAATTCATTTTTTTTACCCTAGCTTTTCACTAATATTTTACCCAACCAAACATTTCATCTTTCCAATACTCTTACACTTACTCTATTTATCCTACCACTACCCAACACAATTAAATTAATCAATTTATTTATTTTAATTTGATTAATTTAATCTCCATATTTTGCCTATAAATAGAGTCTTGTAAGACCATTTGGGGAGCTCTTCTTCTTCATCTTTTTTTTCATCATCTTCTACACATATTTTTCTCTCTTCTTTTCACTATTTTCTCTTTACCATTTTCATCTTTTGAAGAGCATGTCAAGTATGTTATTTTGTAATTTTTATCTAGTTATGAGCTTCTAATCTTTTTCAAAGGTTATTAAGATGATGATGAAGCAAAATGTAACTAGATAGTATTTTTCATTGTATGTTGATTTCCCATTTGTGTAACATTGTTTATGGATTTTTCTATCAATGATATGCATTTTTCATCTATTATTGAGTGTTAAAGTATATTACACTTAGTTCTTCATTATGCAAAAATATGATATTCTTTGATTAAATGTTTTTCATTAAATTGTTCACATCTAATTCTTAGAGCATAAGTATCATATTTTGCCTAAACATAATCTCTTTGATTTTTTGTAGTTTCATTAGGTTGTAACACAACTAATGCTTAGAAATGATATCTTATATAAGTGAAGAAAAATCCTACCTTTTTGAAAGAGTAACTTGTGCTTGAATAGAAAATATATTTTGAAAAAATATATAGTGTGATTTATTTCAACTATATTAAAACTTGGGAATCAATGTACTTATAAATACTATTGAACTTGCATTTTGTGGATTCTAAAATCTTAATAATCTTATTTTATATATCTCATTTGAAAACAATTTTTCTATTTAATCTTACATCTTTTTATTACTTGTGTTTTATTTTTCTAAAACAAAATCTCATCAAATATTTGGAACTAGGTTAGAATATTCTTGCTTTGTTTGAAATGGTTTCTTTTGATGTTAGTCAACTTCCATGGGTTTGACCTCGTACTTACATGAACATTATATTCCAAAATGATTCGTGCACTTGCGAGCTTAAATATTAAAACATACCCGTTTTGGGTCCAACAGAGGGAGACCGCGGAGCCGACCTCTGCAGAAATCTTGTACTTCTACAAGATGGAATCGCAGGTCAACGCTGAAGCTGTGGGGCAGCTACCCTGCTCCTATAAGCGCTTGGAAGCACCCCCCGGACGTCCGACATTACTGGTTCATGACGTCCGGGTTCCTCGTAGAGAAGAACCCCACGCTGATGCTGGACTTCCAGCAAGTGGGTAAGTGCTTTCCCGATCTTATTTTGCCTGTTCCTCTTTTTCTCTTTCTTTTTTATTTCTCACTGTATTACCTCGGGTGACAAGACCTTTTGCCCAGACTCCTCTCACCCAGTTCATCTTGGACCGGAGGAGGCTCTACTCCGAGCTGAATACGGAGGACCTGGACGTAGGAGGTTACGTCAACACCGAAAATCTCCGACTAATCGGGCTGCTCGCGGCCCATCAGATAATCGACGCCCTGAGCCTTCGGGGCACACAGTGCGAGAAGAATCCCCTCATAAGGGAGCAACTGGCCCTGGAGCATATCAGGGAAGTAGAGGCTGCGACACTCGTGGACGCGGCCAAGCGGAAGAGGGACTTGGCCCAGTCGAAGGAGGCGACCACTTTCGAGGAGCTGGAGGCCCTTTTCGAGGAGGCACTGTCGAACACGGGGACCCCCGGGGCTAGCGTATCAGGGCGAGGTAACTCACCTTTGATCTTAACTTATGCTCCCCAAGTTGGGGACTTAGCTAGGGATAGGCTAGCACTTCGAGGCCCCGCGTTCGGGGCTGACAGGGAGACGAGACCTTCGTCACCCGTTCCCGTAGGCTCGGAAACTCTCATGTACTTGTCCGGGTTCTTCCAATACGAGAATTTCCTAGACCTGGACGACACGGGGGATCGAGTGTACCCATTTGCATTAGATGAGTTGAGTCATGTCCAAGGCATAGATAAGGGTTCGTCCCGGGCCACTCTTAGTTTTGACTTCTCTATTCTCTTGTTAAATGTACTGAATCCTTTTCATTTGTGTTTGTTGCAGGAGACTCCAACATGTCTGATCCCATGGATGAGATGAAGCAGCTTCTTGAGGTTCGGGCCGCCAAGGCAGCCAGGGCCGCGGCAAAGAAGGCTGCCAAGAAAACATTCGAGGCACTGGGCCCAGATCTATCCCGCAACAAGGAGATACCAGGGGCGAATCCTTGACCCGGCCACCGTCCCCGGCCTCGCTCAACCCTCGGTGATCGATCTGGAGCCGGAACCTGCGGTAAGCCAGAGTTCCGGGAAGAGGATCGTGGAGTTGGGTGCGGTAAAGGCTGAAACCGAGAACAAGAGACCCCGGACGAGGTGGGCTGGCTCGGCCGGAGAGTCATTCAGGGAAAGTCGCCTCGCCGCAAAGGAGATTCCGACGACATCGACCCTTCCCATCCATCCGGCCCTACCTGAGGAGGGGGAATCCATCTTGGGGGACGAGCAGTCCAAGCTCATTTCCCAGACCTGGGAGAGTGGCCGGGAAAGGAGGGATGAGACATACAAGGCCCTGACGATTCTTCGTCAGGTTGAGTTCGCTGAGCGCCCGACGGCCTTCAGTGTCCCTTAGCCGATCGTGGATCGGCCAGTCGCCGAGACAGGTTTTCGCCCTAAGCTGGGGCAGGACACGGCCCCATTCGCGGCGGACCTGCTGGACCAAGTGGGGAACACCATGTCCAACCTTCAACTGAAACGATATGCCACCATCGCCAACCCGGACATGTTGTTCATCTCCTAGGCTCTCCGCCATCTGGCCACCGCTGTAAGTTTGCTTCATGTATTTTTCTTCCTTTTTTTTTGTTTGGTAAGGATTCTTCTAACTTTGCTTTGTTCTAGGACGCTCTTTTATCCCATCAGAATGCTGACCTGGTGGCCGAGGCGGCCATGAAGATGGAGACGCTCCAGTTGGAGCTGGAGGCGGTCGTGAATCAAAGGGAGGCCGCCAAGGAGGCCCTGACCAGGGAGACGACCCAGGCAAATGAGTCCTTGGCCAAAGCGGTTGCTCAGGCCAAAGCCGACCGCGCAGAGTTTGTGTTAGGAACGAGTTTCCAAATACGCAGCGGAATGGTGGTGTGGTTGGCCCAGTGTATAACAAAAATTTTGTAACATATTTAAACCACCTTTAAATATGTGGATCCATTAATATACATATATTAATCATAAACAAGACAAGGATAGAATTCATACCTCTTGAAGCCTATCAAGTATCCTTGCAATCTTTTCGTATTTAGAACGATCTTCCTATCCAAGCCGCTCCCACGTACTCACACCAAGATCTTCCAAAGCGTTCTCTACACCTCAAGAAATGTGTGGGCACTTAGAGAATGACGGATAGTTTATTTGTGATTCTACTTGATGTACTCAACACATGAGATCAAGAGAATAGGCCTGAGAATTGGTTCTTTATTTTTTAGGGAGAGAAAACTATCGTTCTATTTTTCACAAACGAACCTTCTGAGTTGTCTCACTTCTCTCTGAATATTTTTCTGATTAGTCATACTTAAAAGAAAATATTCAAATTTTAAAAAATAAATTTGTAACTATTTTACAATTTACTTTTTAATTAATTAATTATTATATTAATTAAAAAATCCAAAAACCAATTTTTTGAATTATCCATTAATTAATTAATTAAATAAATAAAAATGAAAATCCTATCCCTGAAAATTGGCCTACACGCCACACACACAGTCCATGGACTGTGTGTGCACGTGTAGCCCTCCCTAATTTTAGGGATGTTGGTTTTTCAATTTTTATTTAATTATTTATTCAAACTACTTTGTCAGATAAGATCTAACAACGTGATAACTAATTCAAATTTGAATTCAAATTTAAATTAATTATATTTTTAATTAATTATTAAATATAATTAATTATTTGAATAAATATTAATCTTTTAAATTCAAATCCAATTTGAACTTATCAGATTATTATCTCCCACTCAAATAAAGATATTTAATTAATTCTACCAATTAATTAAATCCAAAATTTTTGAATAAATATTTAATTTATTATAATTTTGAAAATTATAATTAATTAATTATTTAATTAACTTTCGAAATTAATTTAATTATTTAATATAATTTCAAAAATTATACAATAATTAAATATTAATTAATTTTATTAACTACAACTAATTTGTAATTAATTAATTAATCACTATTATCATATAATTGCATATTTGGCCTGAAGAACAATTTTCTTCTTAAATATGTCTTTAAACTATTTTTCCCTTCATATCAACTCTTACCTTGAATAGTGTTGATAGAGCCGCTATGGGGACCTATGGACCTATAATTCCAAGCTCCAATAAATTTGAGATTATTAATTAAACTCTTTAATTAAATAATCTTAATTTATTAATCTCATGATTATTCCACTATAAATATGAGACTGCACTCTTGTAATTATAGACATTTCATTTACTGAGTACTTTATAATCATAAAGCATCCATTGATATAATCATTGCATACAACTTGACCCTCTAATAATGGTTCATAATTAATCGGGAATAAAAGTACCATTTTACCCTTTTAATTATCTCTTGTTTCCTTAAGTACCATTGACTTTACTAGTGAAGGTTAATTCATAACTAAATTATGAATTTGAGCTCAATAACCTTTCAGTCCCAAAATTCAACCCTTAAGAGAACCATCATTCAATCTCTTGTGAGAAGGCATAGATTCCATATCTGTATACTATGTCCCCAGCCATCTACATTAATGAGTTCCCAAAACAAAAGTTTCTAGCCTGATCATTCTGACAAACACTAACAAGTGAATCAAAGAACTCATATAACATAAACAGGAGTTCATAGTAACTTCAGGATTAAGATCTATTTGTATATGATCATCAGTTGATATATTTAATTAATACTTCGAAATGGTATTTAACTAAGTATTAATAAACATATCTGATCCAGTTCTATATATTCTCTAATATATAAAGCACATCCACTAAAGTGTCCTACCACACTAGTGATCCGGATCTAGATCACATGTATTCATAATACTAGTGGACCGTACTTGCAGTAATTAATCTAAAGATTCCATTACTTTATTTTACTGCGAACTATTAAAGTTCATTTATCTCAAACACAATCCCCCTGTACCAATACGTGTTTGAGATCACATATATGAACTTTGGAATTTTCCTGATATTTACTTAATATTATCATAGAATAGTATAGCCCATAAAATATATGCATAACAAATTCAATTCATTTATTTATTTCATAAAAAACAATGTCTACTACATATGCTTTCAGGGCACATTTCCAACAGTTTGACCCAGTCAAGGCTTGGCTTGAAGAGGCCATGTCCCGGAAAGAAGCCGAGGCTAATGAGAAGGTAGCCCTTCTGGAGGCGGAGCTTCTCAGAGCAAAGGTCGCACAGGAGGTGGCTGCGACTCATTATGTCCAGGACCAGGAGAGGGTCCAAGGCTTGGAGGCCCGGGTCCGTGAGCTGGACGGCTCTCTTCGTGAGGAGATGATGGCGCATGACGAGACCCGCCGCGGAAAGGAGCGGGCGGACGACATGCTGCGCGTCACCTTCGAGGAGGCCATCTACATGTCCTGGCGCAAAGACAAAAGCATGAACCTCCTGATCTTTCCTGACCCGGACTCAAAGAGAGCCGAATCCGAGGCCAAGGAGAAAGAAGATGCGGAGCTCCTGGATGATGAAGCCTAGACCCGGATCTTCACCTCAGATTTTTTCCATTCTTTTGTAATAACTTTTACGGACACGTACACGTCCAAGACAATTTGTAGTGCCTTATCCGGTTTATGTTATTTCTGTTATTCTTTTTTTTTTTTTATATCACCGTGTATGACTGATCTGAGGGTTTGGTCCCGGTTCCAACGGCCTTGTTGACACGGTTCTTCGCCAACAGGTAATTAAGAGAAGAAGAGAAAGGGATTAGTGCCAAATGTGGAACCGAAACAGATATATGATCTTAGAGGAGGAAATAGGTGACTCAAAACACGTTTTTTAAGTGGTTCGAAGGTTAAAATCCTTCTACTCCACTAGTCAATATTATTGATCTATACTGAGTATTTGATTACCGAGTATTTCTTACAAGAGGTTATTTTTTTCCAACTCTTATCAACTCCCAGGGTCTCCATATTTATAGGAGAAGGCACCTGGAAGTTGGTAAGAAGGTCATCCCGTGACCTTCTTACTTGTCGTATCAATTCTGTGAAATTCATGATTAATTCCTAAACTTGACACATAAGTGTG
Organism: Humulus lupulus; assembly: GCF_963169125.1. Taxonomy (NCBI): domain Eukaryota; kingdom Viridiplantae; phylum Streptophyta; class Magnoliopsida; order Rosales; family Cannabaceae; genus Humulus; species Humulus lupulus. Next base: position 19,984,566 of record NC_084793.1, read on the forward strand.
GTCAAATCAATAGGTAAGGAGGTAATGGGCCGCACGGCCCAACCCAGTCGTGGGTGTCTGAATACGCACGTTCCTGCTGCGTGTCTGAGAAGTCAGGGGGATATCAGACACGTGATGCCTGATATGTGCACGTTTACCTTGCGTGTATTGACTTCGCAAAGGGTCATAGCCTCCATATGAAGCTCGTATCACGAGCTTCATACTTAGCTCGGTCTTCGACCTTCGGAAACCCTGCCCCGGCCTTGGGCAGTGAAGGCGAGCTCTTGGGGCTTCCTCGAGCTAGGAAGGCACGACACTATGACCGAAGCTCTGGCCCCTGGGGATGATCATGAGGTAATCATGGTTAGGCCGCAGCTCGACTTGCTAATCAGCCCGTGGGAAAATCAGAGCGTACAGGCCTGGACTAGACTATTCCTGACTTTAGCCTGTCAAATTGTTTTAATCCTGTTATCCAGGACCCAACGGCCTGGGCCATTAGGGAGTTGGCAGTCATTACCGAATCTACCCGCCCAATCTTCAACTTCGAAAACCTGATGGCCTGGGCCATCGAGGTTCGAATAGTTTACTGTAAAACCTAGTTACCCCACTCTACAAGTCGCGAGCTACGTCTTTGCTCTGGGGCGTACTGGATGCTTTTGTCTCTTGGACATTGTTCGTCCGGGGCGAGACCAGCCTAAGGCTTGGTCCTTTTTTTATTATACCCCCAAACATCGTTTGTTTGGGGTAGGACTAGTGTGACGCCCCACATCACTATGGCTGCTTTCTGGAATGACGACTGGCCCTACAAACCAAGACAAGTCTTTCCAGCGTGCTTTGTCCTCACTCGCACACTTCCTAGGAAAACTTCCCAGGAGGTCACCCATCCCTAGATTACTCCAGGCCAAGCACGCTTAACCATGGAGTTCTCAAGTGATGGGCTACCGAAAAGAAGATGCACCTTCCTGATATAGGTAGTACCCATCAATCCATTTAAGCCCTCTTCAACTGTGTAGTCCCATACCTACATAGTCTTAGAATCATTACACTTGACCTTCCCCAGGCGGTGTGGGATTGCACAGCTTATCCGGTCTTTCCCCTTACGGATCACGGGATTCTGACTATCACAACTAGCCTGAGCTTGGTCCTCTTTTTTATACCCCCAAACATCGTTCGTCCGGGGCGGACCAGCCTGAGCTTGGTCCTCTTTTTTATACCCCTAGACATCGTTCGTCCGGGGCGGGACCAGCCTGAGCATGGTTCTCTTTTTTATATCCTCAGACATCGTTCGTCCGGGGTGGGACCAACCTGAGCTTGGTCCTCTTTTTATTATCCCCCGGACATCGTTCGTCCGGGGCGGGACCAGCCTGAGGCTTGGTCCTCTTTTTTATACCCCCGGACATCATTCGTCTGGGGAGGACCAGCCTGAGCTTGGTCCTCTTTTTTATACCCCCGGACATCATTCATCCGGGGCGGGACCAGCCTGAGCTTGGTCCTCTTTTTTATACCCCCGGACATCGTTCGTCTGAGGTGGGACTAACCTGAGCTTTGGTCCTCTTTTTATTATACCCCCGGACATCGTTCTTCCGGGGCGGGACCAGCCTGAGCTTTGTCCTCTTTTTATTATACCCCCGGACATCGTTCGTCCGGGGCGGGACCAGCCTGAGCTTTGTCCTATTTTTATTATACCCCTGGACATCATTCGTCCTGGGCGAGACCAGCCTGAGGCTTGGTCCTCTTTTTTATACCCCCGGACATCGTTCGTCCAGGGCGGGACCAGCCTGAGGCTTGGTCCGACGGGGTTTGTAACCCCCAGACCTTGCTGGTCTGGGGTCAGGACTAGGCCTGAGCCTTGCGCTCCGCCTGGTATTTGTTCATACCGGGGATACCCCCCACAAGTGAGCGGAGACTGGTCTAGGGTCACTTGAGTGGAATTTTCATTGTCTGATAACATTTCTTTTATGGAATTTTGCACACGCCATTTTTATTATTCAAGGAATCGCCCTGAGGCGTACATTTTTTACAACAAAAATACAAAATTGGAACACGTTCTCCTGACTACTTGATATCGCCCAATATTTCCTAAGCGGTCGTAGTAGTGATCAGGCTATGTCGTATACACAGAGAGGTAAAGTACAAAATTAAAAGAAAGTTAGTAAATTAAAAATAATAAACTTTGAAAAAATGTGAAATTGAAAAATAATATAAATATTAAATGAATAAAATCGAGGAATTATAATCAGAAAGAAACTATGGAAGGCATAAGTTTCATTCATGCAAACATATATATATTTTAATAAAATTGATTCATTATACTCAACTATAATTCTACACCATTAATTATAGTTGGAAAATATATATAATAAAGCTCACCTTAAAATATGTTCTTTAATTAAATTATACTAACTTCTAATTTTAAAAACCTATTATATTATATACTTTAGAGCGACAAAATACCAATGGCAGAATGCAGTCAAAAGCATATAATATAACAAATATTCTAAATTAAATTAAAAACCTAAATTACATAAGAAGAGCATGACTAGACTTATGTAAAAGATAATAATGAATTTAGAATAAAAATTAGAAGAAAATAAATTTAATTGTAACAAATATATAGAAATGAAGAACAAAATAAAGAATCAATATATTAAAAATATAATATTAAACATGAACTCCACTCTAGCCTTTCCACAAGAAAATTTTGCCTAAAATAAGCATTGTTTTCACTCACAAAAATGTAAAAGAAAAATATGAAAAATAAGTGTTTTTCTCTCCAACACTCTCCACTATTCCCTTACACAATCTGATCAGATTTTACCCCATTTGGTACTCTATTTATAGTGTAAATAGGACCCAAAAACGTGCAAAACCGTGTATAAAATAGTGGGAAAGTGGCTCAAAAAATCTGATGAAAATGGGTAGTGGCTGCTGGTAAAGTGGAGACACGGACTGACGCAGGGGACGCGTGGCGGGCAATGGTTGGATGCTAAGCTGGAGTGTTAGTCTTGGTCAGGTGCTGGGGAGCATGGGCTGACGAGTGGGACAGGTGGCAGTCCGTGGTTTACTCAGCAACTGCTCGTGTCAGGCGGACTGGACCTCGGCGTCAGAATGTGTCAGCGTGGTAGGTGCGGCGCTAGGCGTGTTAGGGCAGCTGGCGGCTGGTGCTCGGCTTGGAGGCTCGGCTGGCTCGGCTCGGCGGCTCAGGTGGACGAATGGCAAGCTGCCATGTGGCAGCTGGGGAGCAGATTTTGCTTGGGTTTGGGCTCCATTTTGGTCCTAGTTTTGGGCCATTTCTCCTTCAAAAATGCAATTTTCTTCATGATTTCTTCAATTTTAATTCTTTATTTCTCCTTTCTTTTTCTTTGTGTCAAAAATATATTTTATTTCCTGAAAATTAAACACAAATTAAATTAAAATTAATATTTTTAAATATAAAATATATGACAATATATCCATGAAAATATTAATTAAAACTTAATTAATTTTACACTTTAAGAATAATAAAATGATATTTTTGAGCACTAATCACTACTGATAGTATTTATGGAGATGTTCCGCATTCCAGGCTCTTGGAACTTCTGTGCCATCGAGCCGCTTTAAACGGTATGTCCCGGACACGTACAGTTCTGATGGAGCTCCTCTAAGAGCGACATCCAATGCTTGAATTGTCTCTTGAGGAGCATCAAGCTGCCTGCTGTGCAAAAACTGTCGCAGGTGATGTAGGTTGGGCTTAGATGCAAACTTGATAGTGACCTTAAACTCACGTTGCCTCCTAGAGGTTCCAGCTTGTCTATCATTGTCAACCAACTTAATGATAAACTCTTAGGAGGAAAATGGCAACTCCCCAGCATGACATATCTGTGGACCTGGCATTGAAGTTTCCTGGCTGCGGCCCTGACCAGGATTGAATGGATCCTGGCTTAAGTCTCTTCCACCACTCCTCGGCGGGACCACCTAGAGTGATCGAAAAACAGAGGCACTTGCCTTCATCACTAACGTGGGCCACGGTCATAAGTCGGTTGTACTGGGACAGATGGTCCCGGGGGTCGGTGTCCGCTCCTTCCAGCTTGCGGACCAAGCAGTCCGTGACTTTTTTCAAAGCGGCCAGTTGCTCCATGAGCTGCCTGGCCACACCATCCTCTAGGGGGATTCTTTCGTTCCTCCTGTCATTGATGCGTTCAACCCATCGCGCAGGTCTACCCGGGACATGTTGTCCCCGGAGATAAAGGCATGATGTTCATCGTTATGCGGGTGCTCCCAGCAATTCTTGTTCACCGAAGCACTGGGGTCCAAAGACCTTTCCCGTCCAGCTTGACCTGGGGCATACCGGGGCCTAGCATCTCGTGGCCGCGTCCTTTGCGGATCGATCGGGTGGGCCCGTTCTGGGACGGGGCGCACCTTCTCTTTCCTAGTGAGCGACCGGGAAGAGATCCCGGCTCTTGGGACGAGGGTATTTTTCCCTTGGATCTTTCCCCCGGCCTTCTTTTCGTCCCGGTTCGGGTTTCCTAGGCCTGGCTCAGGAAACCGCTCTGGGGGAGAGGCTAGCCTCGCATCTTCAGGGGCTCCGGTTCTGGCCTGCGGAGTGGGCTGTTGCGCTCCTGGGGGCGGGCCAGCTGGAAGATTGGTCGCCGGGCCCTGAGCGGCTATGAATTCCTGTATGGCTTGGAGGGACTCTTGCATCCGCCGAGATGCCTCTGCCTGCTCAGCAATCCTGGCCTCTTGGTCCAGGACTTGCTGCCTCAGTCTAGTCACCTCTAGATCCTCCTGGTTGGGGTCCACTCCTGGGATCTCGGGATCCGCAGCTTCGTCGTGGTATTCCCCCTCTTCTTCGTAATAGTCCTCCTCGTACTCTGTTCCACCTTCATAGTCTTGTGACTTGTTAGGGTGGGACGTTTGATGAGGAGCGTCCTCAGGTGGATTCAGAGGAAGAGGTTGGGAGGGCAGTGGCTCTCCATTGCCCTGCTCAGGGTTAGTAGGGTCGAAAGTGGTGTGTCTTGTATTCACCATTGTTGTAGAGGTTTGATGTTAACACTAGCTTTCTCAGGCTCTCAATGAAAGTACCAAAATGTTTACCGAGACTTTTGGAAACTATATTAATAAAAGTTAAATGAGGTTAATGATAAGGGATTTGGAAGATATATACAAGATTTTTACGTGGTTGGGGCGTTAATGAGCCTTAGTCCACGAGACAGTTGTATTAGAGCATGGAAAGTCTATAACAATGGAGTTTTCTCTTCGCTTTAGCAGAGTAACTATATACAAGACAAAAAGAAACCCCTTCCCCAGTGCTCTGTCACATGTATTTATAGGCTCACAGGAGCACTGGGCTTGGGCCGGACTGACCCAAGCCCATCATAGGTATAAATACCACTGGCTTCTCTATCGGAAGCCCAATACAAAGGATAAACACATAAAAGACAAACATTAACCAGAGCCCACTAGACCAACCCAAAGCCCATTCGTCACCCGACAAATTGGGGCTTTTGGTCTGGAAATTTCGAGTTACGAGGCAGATTCATGGGACAAGATCGGTCAGAGTAGTGGCAGCGCAGGTCTGAACCAGCAGCGTACAATCCCGAGGTGGCCTTTTCCGTTGGTGAGACGTGGGGACAACTCCCACGCTTCATGGGGCGGAGTCAGGGTCACAGACTTTATCCTGCCAACCCTGAGGACTTGACCCGGGTTTGTTTACCTCTGTCCCTCTTCGTTTACCGTAAGCCTAGATCATCTACCTAGAGCCCGGATCGTTTACCAGGCTCTGGGACCGTTTGCATACATCTCGACCGTAACCCCAAACAGCGGTACGTCTCCCAGATGAACGTCCCGGATCATTCTTCCTGGACACCGTCCGGGTCTGGACCCACACTTGGGCCGTCGATGTCAATCACTTCCTGCCAAACTGGCCTGGGCTGGGCCCAAACCCAATTGCCCAGTTAGTGGGCCCGGACCACCGTCCCGGGCCCAAGGCAGGAAATGGGGATAACACCAAGCTTTACCCTTCAATTTCCCAAAAACAACTCAAGCATCCATGGAGCATAAAGAGAACGTGAGAGAGAGAGAAAGAGAGTGCTGCTGTTGTTTTCCTTTAATTCCTTAGCCTTCTCAAACATTCCCAGCTTATCTTACATTACACTTAAGGAGAAAATGACCATATTGCCCCTTGCCCTTAGCTTATACCTCAAATGTTCACAAGGGCAATTTTGTCCTTTGCCTTAAATCCCGCTATCCACAATTTGCATCCTATAATTCCCGCTACTTCCAATTTTCTCACACTGTTACCAATAAATTTTCTCATTACCCACTAATTCCCGGTAATGTACTAAATCAATAAAATACCCCTAAGCTTACCCCGAGCCGGGTCTTAAAACCCCGTTGTGACTTTTCCGCTAACTTGCTCATCGGGATCGCCTCTCGTCGAGTAACCCAAATATATCCACGTAATAATGTGGTCTCAATCACACAAACACACATTTGCATTTTTCCCCGAAGGGGTCAAATTACTACAATACCCTTCTTGTAAGAAACGGGCCCACATACACGTAGTTAATATCTCTACATGCAAACATAATTATATTATAATATAATTCACATAATAACTCAATTATTGCTTCCCGGCCCCCTAATCCAGGTACTTAGCCATATTAGGAAATTTGGGATGTTACAGTCTACCCTTACTAGATCTGTGTTAACATGCAGTAGCAAAGCGTAAAAAAACTAAAGAAAAATAGCAAACTTAAGAACTAAAACTTACAGTGCGATGCGTCAAGTCTTCTAAGTCTTCATGTGCATATTGTGAGGGTCTACAGAAATGTTAAAACTATTTCTCCGATACCAAAAGTAACCATCCGACTTAAAACCCATTAATTTACTAAATACTCCATATTTAAGTAAATTAATGTTTACATGAATTTATTTAAGAAAAACAAAAATTTTATTGAAACAATCGTGAATTAACACATTTGACAAACATTTAACTTGAGATCTCGATATTTGAAATAAATCATGTTTTGCATGCACATCTTAAGTAAAAATAAATATTTAATAAACAACGTAAAACCAAAGGTTAAAGGCTTTTAAAACAACAATGCATAAGTATCACACTTTAAATCCTCAGTTTAATCAATCACGACATGCACACATCTGTTATTCAAAGATTATTTAAATAATTTTTTTTAAATCTTTGGGCCCACCACCCAATGCTTTTCACTGCGCACATGGTAAACTAGTTACCAACATCGTGACCCTAAGAGCGTAGAGTAGGTGGTAAAACAAGTAGTTTAATTAAGATGTGGAATGGTAATTGAATGTTAAAACATATTTCAGTTCTGTCGTGACAGAATGAGGATTGGTCGTGATAGAAACTGAACACAATAAAAAGACAATGCAAAAACAATAAAGAACACAATGAATTTTTACTAGGTTCAGAAACTCTTTAGGATAACATATTCCTTGGGGCCACGCTCAGAGAATAAAACTAATTAATAAAGAATCACAAGTACATAAATATTGACTTAAACAAAACAAGATTCCCTTTTGAGATTTGTCACAACTTTGTTATACTTCTCTTCACTATTCTAATTTTGATTGAAACGCTTAACCACTTGAACTCTCTTCAATGGCCAGCGAGTGCTTGCATCCTCCTGAAGCAAGGCTTGTAAAAATCTCCTCCTGAAGACTTCAAGAATTGTGTTCAAATTACCAACATTCACTCATGAACGTGGTATAGACTCACTACAAAACTAAACACTCATTTTATTACAAGAACACGTTAATACTGTGATCTTGAATAAAAACTATGAACCCTCGCAAATATTACAATTCACTCACAAAATAATACACCAAAGAGTTCATTTTTTCTCAACACCCTAGTATTCTATTTATAGAGACCATTTCGAGCTCAGAAGATTGAGCAAAAAATCCATAATAAAAGCAACAACATTTGATAATATTCTTGATTGATAGAGATTTTCTAATATGTTGATTCTGTTCCGACAGCCACGCAATCCGCGGAGACAGCTTATACCTGAGTTAACAAAAAACATAGCACCCATTTTTTTTCTCTTTAAACCCTTCTTAATTAACTAATTAATTATCACCAAATATATTATTTTGGTAATTGACATAGATATTCTCTTGAAATATTAAGAAATAATAAAAAAAATTTACATACTTTAAATTTTAGAAGCATGAAATTTATTAATGTTGATTTTATCTATAACATCATTTTTTTAATATGTGTAGAATTTTTTTTAACAATTTATCACGAGTTTAATAGAAATGTGTGTAGTGAGGAAAAAAAAAATGATGTTATTGATATGATAAATTTTTATTACTTTTTAGTTTTAGTTTTTTTAGTTTTATTATTATTATTTTATATTTTTAGTTCTTTTTATATGTGGTTGTTATATTTTTCAGGTTATCATTTGTTACAGGGATATTTGATAAGTATTTCAAAATTTATTTGAAATATTATCTTCAATCAAGAAAAAAATAATAGAAGATATTTATTTGAATTGATTGGAGAAGATAAAGGAGAATTCAAATTTAAATTGTTTGAAAAAATCTCACATATTTTGAATCTGAGGCAGTTTTGGTATTTTTATCATATCTCCTTCTCACATATCCAATTTATGTGTTCTTGGTGGCGTTGGAAAGCTTATTCAAAAACCTATGAAAGCTTGTTTCACAAAAAAAAAGTCAAAGTCGGACGTTTACTTAGTGATATTTGAGCTACAATATTACACAAACTAGAGTTACGAGATTTGAAATTCAAATAAAGATATTTTGGAACATTATCAAGTAACAAGTGGAAACATCTAGAAAAAAATTTCACAACCTTATCACTATAAAAAGAATGCTTTAGAATAATTTAGCTATCTCTTCTTTCATCTCTCTTACTCCCCTCTCTCCTCTCTCTTTCTTCTTATTCTCTTGAAACCTTATGATTACATAATACAATTTTTATGAATTTCCTATCAATATTGTGAATTATTTGACTTGTGTTTAATGCTTGTGAATGCTTGATCACCATTTACATGATTTATATGATTTTAACCTGAGATCTGAGAAGTGATAGATAAATATGCTATAGTAAAATAATTATAGATTTATATTGGACGAAAGTACCTGTATGATTTGTGTAGCTTAAGGATTACGTGTTTAATGTCTGCAATATGTGAGTTTACCACATAGATGTAGGAGATTGCTTATTGTAGAGAATTATAAGCCCTAGTAAGAATATAATTTACAATTGTAATCCGCTATCACAATAGAGATATGAATTCTTAAATTATAATTAGAGAGACATAGATGGATAGTTGATGAAATTAATAATTCTAAATCTTAATCCATTGAATTTAAATTTTAGTATTGATTCTCTATTGTTCTATTTTATTATATTATTGTTTTATTCCTCTAGTTTTATAAATTTGAATTCATTCTTTGTTGAATCAATTAGAATTAAAGATTAATTTTTGGTAGTGAATAACAGTCTACATGGGAATAATACTTGATTTATCATTGTATTAGTTGTTACGATTATGTGCCATTGCGTAGTTCAAAATTCTCACAATAGTTATAAAAAAGCACCCATAATAAATTTAATGCTTCTAAAATTTAAAGTATGTAATTTTTTTTATTTAAAATGATAAACTAATTAAGATATAAGTGATATTAAATATTTTAGAGGTATAATAGAAAATAAATTTTTAATATTTGATAAGAATATTTCGGTGAATCTAAGTAAAAATATATTTGGTAATAATTAATTAACTTAGTTAAAAAGAAAAAAAAAACAAATGGGTGCTATATATTTTTTTGGGTTAAAAATCTCATTTTACCTTTATAAATTAGATTTTATTTAATAAAATATAACATTAGGACTTATGTGAGTCAAAATATAAAGATTGAGATCTAATTGCTAAAAATAGTTAAGTACATTATTAATACAAGTGGTAAAGCTTGGGGACTCCCAATACTATTTATCTTATATAATTTCGACTAAAATTGAAAATTTTATATTAATCAATCATATATATATATATATATAAATATTTAAGCAAAATACATTGTGTAATCATGGACATTTACATGGGAAGATAATAATGACAGGGTGTTGCTGTTGTGAAAAAAAAACTGCATTTGTGCAACCTTTTTTGGGTTTGCATCCTGTAGTTTTTAGTGCGAAATATTTGAATGACTGTATATATTGTACTTATTTAGAGTATTTTGTAAATTTTTCATAAAATTCTTAATAGTTTAGAGTGTCAAAAACTAAGTTCAAATAAATTATTACACATATAACTGATTTTTATTATGCGAATAAAATCTAATTTTTGAAATTCTAAATTATTTAAAATTTTATAAAAATTTATAAAATATCTCAAATAACTAATCTCTACTCAATCATAAAAAAATATTTCCACCAAAATGCTCCGCTGCGGTTGTTTTTCACAGCCGCACCACAGAAATCGCCAGGAATGATAATAGTGTCGGAAAACGAAAAATATTAAGATCATATGTATGTCACCATGACGACTCCCCTACAATCATCAAGTTATTCCCCAACAACCATGATTAATAGTAATATGAAACTAATATCATCATTAAGAGAGAGATATAATTATAAATATACACTGATTTGATTGAAATGGTTTGGATAAGATGTTCGCTAATAAAACCTTGATTTTTCTTCTGTCTTTTTTCTTTTGGTTTGGATAAGATGTTCGCTAATAAAACCTTGATTTTTCTTCTGTCTTTTTTCTTTTCCCAGTAAGTGATCGACACAATATTTGTCTAATCTAGTTGACAAAGGAACCTTCGGCCGGGGTTCATAGTCCATTTAAATGACTAATGTCTAAGCCAGAGAGGACACTATATAGTACTGTCTAGTAGTACTATATATATATCTCTCTGATTTTAGTATTATTATGCATGTGAGTTTATTCCCTTGGAGCCTAAACCTTGAAATAGTATGTAGTACTATTTGGAATATATACCAAACTAATGATCTATTAGATAGGATAATTATATTATAATAGGGGTGTTACTTTTGTTTTTAACGGTAGAAATGTCTCTATTTTGATTGGTACAAAAATTATAACCTAAATTTTTTTATATACGGTAATTATAGTAAATATCTTACTAATTTTTAAGAAATTCTGAATAATTTACGGTGTCAAAAATATGGCTCAAACAGCTAGCTGTAAAGATGCATTTTTTTTTATTCGCTTGCAATTAACTATTTTGAATTCTATTTTTTGGCATCATAATAATTCGAAAATTTTTGGAAAAATTAAAATATATGTCAAACTCATTATATATTACATATATAGGGTAATTTTAGTGGGTGTGTTACTTTTCTTCTACTGGTAGGGACGTCTTTGTTTACAGCACATGAAATAAATTATAACCTATTTTTTTAATGTATTATGGTGTACATTGTAATTGTAACAGATATCTTACTAATTTTCAGGAAATTCTGAATAATTTAAAAAATATGGTTTAAATAGTTAATTGCACGCATGCTTATTTTTTTATCTGCGTGCAATTAGCTATTTTAAATTATATTTTTTTGACAATGTAAATTATTCAGAATTTTTTAAAAATTCATAATTATCTATTATAATTATAATATATATTGTCATATAAAGAATTTAAGTTATAATTTTTTGAAATGTATAAAATAAAGGTGCCCATAACGGGTGGAACAAAATAGAGAATTTCCCATATTACATATAATTGCCATAACCGTTTTTTCTTTAGCTTTATTCTTCGATCGATATGTAATGGTTCTGCAAAGCTTAATCTTAGAACTCTGTGTGTGTTTTCTTAAAACTGTGTTTCTAGCTAATTAAAATATATATTATTAATTGATACTAATTAACAAATAAACTCTAACATAGTTGCTTAATTATATACAAATATATATATATATAACTAGGGCGAACTGAATGTGGAACGAGTGGGATCAATTGACCCAGTGAACTTTTATAAATTGCATAGACATATGTTAATATTTTTGTAATATTTTAAGTATTTTAATAATTAAATGTATTGACCCATTAAAATATTTATATTTTTTTTTTCTTTTTTAAGATTTTATAATTCTGTTTGTTTATTTCAAATTTTACCACATGTATTTTGTTTTTAATTCATGAAAATATTATTCATATGTATTTTTGATAATTGATGTTTTTTTTTACCCCAGTAAAAATATATTCTAAGTCCAAGAGAATATAATATGTAACTCATGTTATATATGGGTGCTTCGTCAATCAATATCAATTGTTAGAACTAATTTGCAATTGTTCTTTTTCCTAGTTATATAGGGTATAAAGATAACGATGGCATGTTTGATATGGCTTAAATAATGTTGGGCCTATATAGTTATATGTGCATGGTGATGATATATACAACTCTCTTATCATATATTAAGTTTGAAAAAGAAGTCAAAAGATGGGTTATGACTATATAGAATTTGTAATATGTAGCATAGTATCAGAATCTCATGACATTATAATGAGATCTCAGTGATCACGTGAAATGACAAAAAACAATATGGCCCATGAAAACTGATCATTTTAACTTTGGAACGATCGATCGATGAAACTTTTCTTCGTCTCTGATGTCACAAATGAGATCCTTAGTGTCAAAAAAAGAATACTGAGACCTCTAAACTTTTATAATTTCTCACATGACCAACCTTTGTCTTATATAATTAGTTTGTATGCTTATAATAGTTAATTACTAATAACAATATATACCCTTTAATTGCACACGGTGAGAACAAGAAGTTCAAGATTATTCCAGCACCAAAAATTAATCATACATATTTTTGGACTATATATTTTGTCCAATCACTTGTTTGGACCCTGTATTTTTTACAAATGACTTTTTAGATCTTGTGTTTTGTAAAATGATTCAAATAGAATCATAAATTTAATTTTGGTCAAATTTTTCTAAACTAAAATTACAAATAATTTTGCTAAAAAAAATTACAAATAATTCACAAAACTAACAATTTAAAACAAAAACAAAATTATTTTGCTTAAGAACTGTCTTATTATATTCAATTATAGATTTAGAGGTCTACTTAAACCATCTTACAAAACACAGAGTCTAAATTTTTTTTTTTTTCAAAATACAGAATAAACGAGACAAAACACAAATTCCAAAAAGTTATAAATATATATATATATATTTATATTTATAGAATGTGTGGTCGTGTGCAGATCAATTGATTTTTTCTTTTTCTTTCGGAAAGAAATCATTTGACTACTTTTATACATAATTAAGGAAAAACGATAATCATAAAAATAAAATGTTGGTTTAATTTTAAAGTTATAAATATTTTTATTTAAATATATAATTATTTTTATTATTTTTAATTTATCATATAAATTTTAAATAAATAAATAATATCATAAAAATAAATAAAATATATTTAATATAATGTATGGCATAAATATATTAAAAAATTAGGGCAAAACATTATTTATAATTTTAATAAAACCGGTTCACTTATTTTTAATATATAATAGAATGAATTACAATTTTATAGTATATATAAATATTTATAATAATAATATCTACATATATGACATTTAAATACAACATTGATATAAATATATATTTACATGCCTACATGACATAGATATAAATTACAATAATATTTAAAAAGAAATTAATAATATAATAAATTAATAATAGAAAAAATCATAGTGTAGAGTAGTATACATACATCAACTATTTTTAGTTTCTAATGTAACTCTCAATGCCTTTTGGTGAATTTGATGAAAAAAAAGAGATCCAATCATTTGATAAAAAATAAACTATCACACAAATTTATAAAATAAAAAAATGATATGTATGACTTTGTTATTTTTAAATAAATATGATTTAATTATTTAAATTATCATAAAATATCCTATTTTAATTAATTAATTTATCTATTTTTGTTGAAGTTTATGTTTGTTCTACTTTTTGAATTTGGCACTGACAACAACAAGATATTATATATTATATATTTAATATAATTTTAATATTATATATAGATTTTAAATTAAATTTAAGTTTGTTGCTAATTTTTTTAAAAGAAGTTTGTTTCTAGTTAATAGTAGACTATATTATGTTATATGTTTAATATGATATTATTCTAATATGTGAAGTTTAAATTTAATTAAATTTTATTTAAGTTATAAAACGGAAATTTTTATTATTTTAAAATAATTATCATTATAAAATATCTAAAAAATATCTTATTTTAATTTGTTTAATTATTTATTTAATTTAATTTAAGTTTAATTTTTTTTATAATCTATCTTATTTAATAATATTTTATTATATATAAGAATATTTTGTTAAATTTAACAAAAAAAAAAAAAAAAAAAAAATTATTAAAACTAAGAATTTCTACGCACTTATAATATACAAGACATATATTATTATTATTATTACAAAATCCGTTCATGTGCTATCATAGAGATTAAAGACTACGTGTATATGATTTGACTTGGGAGAGAGAGATAATCAAGCCAAATTTTTAGTGGAGCTATGTGCATGATACCATTTTTAATTGAATGGAAAGAAAAGCATTATTATTAATGTCATTATTGCTGATGTTGCTTATATAACCAAAAGGTTAAGAAGATAAATAATGCATGAAAGGTATTTGTCACAGAATTTTCGTCAATGATGAAAATAATTGGAGTAAAATCAAATTTAATTTAATCTAGCTAAAATATATGATGAGAATAAACGTAAGACTAATAGTGATTAGTCAAAAGATAGAATAAAGGTAAGACTAATAGTGATTAGTCAGTTAGCCTACGTTTATTAGTTGAATCTCAGTTATATATATATATATATATATATAAATTGCAATAGAGGAGGCTTACTCTAATGATAATATATAGTGTGAAACTTGTTGTAATTAGGTTGGAGCTCGACTAGATTAATTAGTTAGCTCGATACAAATATATAGTGTGCTCGAATCTCTAGAGGATTTGAAGTGTATTTTTATCTCTAGAGAGGGATTTGAAATATTATTTTTAAAGCAAGAGTAAAATATCATTAGAAATTATATCTTATATTATAAATAAATTGAGATAAAACCCTAGTAGGAGATGAAAAATGTTCGAAGTTAAACAATCAATAAAAGTGACTAAAGTAGAATGAGGTTAATTATTATCATACCCTAAGTCAAACCACTATAAATATTTTGTGTTTATAAATGAGTTTATGTCATTAATTAATAGATATAAAGAAATTATTATAAAAATAGATAAATAATTATGATTTTGTTTCTTTAGTTATAGAGGAATATCTTAAATTTTAATAATAACTTTAAGTAACTATTGATAAATTGAACATTGATAATGTGGAGTGCATTAGACATAATTAATGTGAATTACTACATTATTAGACATATTTGTTCAAACATGTAATTACATTAGGGAAATTTGACTTTTTATGCTTAATAGTATGGTGTAATACAAAATAATGCTAGGCATTTTTAACATTACAAAATAATGCCAAAAGTTTTGCTAGTACCCAAAATACCCCTAAAAACAACCATCTCCTCTCTTCCTTCCTCCTCTCTTCCTTCTTCTTGTTTCTTCCTCACTCTCACTCACCTCACCTCACCTCACACCACCACTAAGAGCACCACGGTAGAACCCCATCGAGCTTGGGACCACCACTAAGAAAGCCATTTGTAGAGGGGGATCAAGACCAAATTAAGGGTTGAGAAATCTTGGAGAAAAATTTAATGGGTAAGCAATTTTTTCTTAAATACTTGGATTAGTGATGTTTCTTTTAAAATTTGTGAGCATTTCGAATAGATCTGAGCAATATTTGTACATTTTTTTGGGGTTTTTTCTGGTTTTTTGTCGATCTGTGTTTTCTGGGAATTTTCTGGGTTAGTGTTGTGCTCGATGGGTGCTCGATGCTTACTCGATGACACACCAATTTTAGCGTTGCATGTTCTGCTCGATGGGTACTCGATACCTACTCGATGGGTACTCGATGGTAATGTGCCTTCTCACTATTTCATGCATGCTCGATAGATGCTCGATGCCTGCTCAATGCAAGCTCGATGGCACATCATTTTTTACGTTGCATGTTGTACTCGATGGGTACTCGATACCTACTCGATGGTAATGTGCATTCTCACTATTTCATGCATGCTTGATAGATGCTCGATGCAAGCTCGATGGCACATCATTTTTTACGTTGTATGTTGTACTCGATGGGTACTCGATACCTACTCGATGGTAATGTGCATTATCACTATTTCATTCATGCTCGATGGATGTTCGATGCCTGCTCGATGCAAGCTCGATGGCACATATTTTTTTACGTTGCATGTTGTGCTCGATGGTTACTCGATGCAAGCTCGATGGTAATGTGCATTCTCACTATTTCGTGCATGCTCGATGTAGGCTCGATGCAAGCTCGATGGTCATGTTTTTCAGCATCATTAAAATACCATTTCCTACCATCTGTTTTTCAGCTAACTGTATTTGTGTTTTTTTATTTCAGGTTCTACTGTTTACGTATTTGTTTCTTACAACGGTGTTTGGGAAATGCATGGTAGGAAATGGTATTTTAAGGATGCTGAAGGTGAAGTGATACCAGTAGAGAATGATGCCACTTACTTGCAACTACTTGACATACTGCACGAGACATTTCAGGTGGATAGAGAGGTGTATGAATTGAAACTCGAGGTGCCATACGTATGCGACGAGCAACCATTTGCACCGGTTCAATTGAAGAATGATCGTCAAGTTCGTGTATTCTTAGGAATAAGCTTGAATGAACGGGTAGTCTTATGTGTGACTCTAGTTAAGAAGAATGTCATATCAGATCCTTCTCATAGTGTGAACAAAAAAGACACGACCAGTATCGATCCATCTTCTGCAGGTAGCAGTTACAAGCATCTTAGCGAGGTGGGCACTTTTGTTCCAGTTACTAATCCGATGACTACTACTTAGCTTGATATACCACAAGGAGGTCCCACAGGTGTGCTTGAGGCATATGAGTACGATCCCTATGTGAATGATGATCCAGTTGGTAATTTCTTTGAAGATAATGATGATGGTTCCGAGGATGACTCATATTATAGTGCAGATATTTCAAATAAGGAGTTAGACATTTCCCAAGCCTAACAAGTAGAAGAAGAGTCAGGACTGCCTCTTGCACAGGCACACCTCACAACTCAAGGACGCCGAGCACCTGCTCGAAGCAGTAATCAACCTGCTAGGACAGAAGATAACACTGGGTGGAGGGAGACAATTGTATCAAGAGAAGATCACACCAGATGGAGTGCCCCAATGTTTACAAAAGAAGATATTGAGGCATTTGCTAAAACCCATTCCTCATCATCTGGTGGACCAATGGGAGAAATATATGTTGGGAAGACTTTTGAGGACAAGATTGATTTAAAAACCAAAGCTGCTATATTTGCAATGAAGAATAACTTTGAGTATATGGTGAAAAAGTCTGGTACTAACGTGTGGTATATCACACGCAAAGATCCTGACTGTTGTTGGAGACTGAGAGGGAAAAAACAACCAATGTCCCCCATGTTTGAGATCACGGTATACAAGAGCGTACACACATGCTCACTAGAAGTGTGACAAAAAAGTCATCGTCAAGCTGCACCGTGGGTCGTTGGACATTTCATAAAGAACAAATACGCAGTTGATGGGACCAGTTACATGGAAAACAACATAAAGGAGGATATGAAGAAAATTTTTGGTATTGATATGAGTTATGAAAAGGCATGGAGATGTAGAGAGAAGGCACTTACGTATGTTAGGGGGACATATGAGGATTCGTATTGCAAGTTGCCATCCTACTTGCACATGTTGCAGCAAAAGAATCCAGGTACAATTACTGATTTTTTCACTAAAGATGGTCGTTTCCTATATTGCTTCTTTGCCCTTGGAGTTTGTAGGAGAGGATTCAGATTTTGTCGTCCTGTGATATGTGTGGATGGCATGTTCTTGAAGAATAAGTACAGTGGCCACATGCTATGTGTCGTTGCTTTGGATGCGAATAGTCATTTATATCCAATTGCCTTCGGGTTGGTGGATAGTGAGAACCACAACTCGTGGAAATATTTCATGACGAAGTTGAAGGAAGCCATTGGGGACGTTGATGACTTGGCTTTCGTGTCAGATAGGCATGCGAGTATTATTCATGCTCTAGAGGCTGTCTTTCCTGATGCCTACCACGGCGCATGCTACCATCACATCAGTATGAATGTGAAAGCCAAGTTCAAGACTGATCACTGTCACAGTGAGATGTGGGCAGCAGCCTATGCATGGAAGAAGACCGAATTTCTAAAGCATTTGGAAAATATTAAGTGAATGGATCCTCCTATAGCTGCCTATTTGGAGGGAATTTGTAACGCCCCAACTCCAGGAACCGTTACAGTGTGCCTTGTAAACAGTGTTAATTTCGCTAATCGAGTCATTTGGCCAAAATCGTGAACTAAGTATGATTAGCGGTTTAGGGATTAAAATTTTTGGTTAAGATGTAACGTTTCACTAGAACGTTTAATATATACATTGAGATCCCAAAAATATAATTTCAGAGTCTATTACAAAAAGATATTTACAACAGGCCGTTCTATACGGCAAAACAGGGTTCAGCCCTAGTTCCTCTTTAAACCTCGGCCATGGCGGACGAGCAGTTGCATATGTACATGTCATCACCTAAGCTCTCCAACTCAAGGATGGTCCAGCTTTCTTTTGCCCTTACCTGCACCACATAGCACCCGTGAGCTGAAGCTCATCAAGAAAACACAATAAAGCATGATATAATATCAACAATGATCATAACAATCATTCAGGACTATCAGTCCAAAACAGGTAGGTGACAGTAGCCAAAGTCACAAAAGTGGGTACAACTCCCTTTAGCCATGTGACGATAGGGTCACCAGGGCTTAACTGATAAGTTATCCTTTCATAAGTTCAATCAGGATAGGTGTATGGTGAATGGTCACCAACATAACCTTCCTCCCGACTCTAGAGTCGTAACTTTGGAACAGCATTCCCTAGCCATGGGACAAACAGTCACTGGGGCCATATGCCCTGGCTTTGAACATTTAGTCTTAGACCAGGCAAGCGCTTATAAGTTAATCGACTTTAGGGTTGGTCCAGCATTAATGCCATGGAGCCATTCAACGCTGATATCAATTAGATCTAATCTTCACTCGGCCCTGCGTCCTCGATGCTTATGCCGTTTCTGACCCTCAGGTCAGTGAAACACGACCAGTGTTCAGCTCATTGTGAACTTGACTAATAAATCACAGCTTCACAAATGAATCCAACACCATTGCCGATTCTGACTAATAAGTCAGTGCCATACACAAGTAAGTCATGCCACCAAACATATGTCACGTGTCCAATATCCATAAATAAGGTATTCAACATGCTTACTCAATAATTATTAATACAATTAGGACCATGCACAAACCTAGAGGCACAAGCTCTGAACAATATCATACTCAGTACTCAAAGCATGTCCTAATCACATGTTTCTCATGCATCACATGCATAATATTCAACAATCCAACATGCACCAATAACAGCCATGCATGTCACGTTCAATAATCAACCAACATGCATCAAGAATAGCCATGCATGTCATACTTAATAATCAACCAACATGCATTAAGAATAGCCATGCATGTCACATGTACACAGGGTGCAGTTTTCTTACCTTGGGTTCGAGCAAGAATTAGTAAAAGAACGACCCTTGAGAACGATCAACCCTTTGATCCTTTAGCGGTCACCTAGTCATAACCAAATATGGAATCCCATCAATAAAATAAATCATAAAAATGTTTATAATCTAAAACCACACTCCCGGGATCCATCCCGCACTCTCTGGAATCTTAATATGCTCAAACGGGGCAAAGGAACCAAACCCCGAGCCTTAAGGATCATTCCGAGCCCTAAAATAGGTTTGCTGAAAAATGGACCAGCGATGCAGCCCTATTAAATGGCGCTGCAGCCCTATTAGATGGCGCTGCAGCCCTATTTCCAAGTCAGAGAGCCCTGCTCTCTGCCCTGCCTAGCGCTGCTGCGCCAAAAACAGACCAGAAACTTTCTGGTTCTTCTTCTTTGCGATTTTTCTTAAAACCAACCCTCCAAATCAATCCCAAACATCACCCAAACATCCAATTCAACCCCAAATCATCATCTATATCATACCCTCATCAAAACCCAAGTTAAACATCAACTAAACTTCCATTAATTCCAACAATTTACCAAGAAATCACAAGCTGAAAATTTAAAGCCAAAACAGAGTATACCATGAAACTAATGGCTGGAACCTACCTCGAACTTGATTTTGAATCCCCTTTAATGGCTGAATCAAGTTCCTAAGCTCCCACCTTTGATCTCCTAACTTAACTCCTCAATTTGGACTCTCAAAATTCAAAGGAAGAATGAAGGAAAAAGCTTGCACGGGAGAGAAAGGAGGAGATGAGGACGAAGCTCAGTTTTGTTCTGTTTTCCACAACCTACTAAACCTCATATATATCCAAGCTAAATGACCTAAATGCCCCTAGGTCATTTAAGGTTTCTAAAGCCTTCCCGAGGGTAAAACCGTTCTTTCCCGCCTATCTCGTTAATTATAATTAACGCTCTCCAATTCCCGCTATTCTCAAATACTAATAAATCATATCCCATTACCCTTTTATTCTCGATAATGCTCTAGTCATCAAAATGACCCCGAGACTCACCCCGAGCCCCGAACTTAAACCCGTTATGACTAGACCGAACACTTACATTTCATGATCGTCTCATGCTAAATAGCTCGAACCAATCCACCTTATAAGGTGGCCATATTAATTAATCACAACCATGCACCCAAAATACACAATTATGCCCACAGCAGCCAAATTACCAAAATGCCCTCACAATTAAAATATGAACCCATATGCATGCATTCACCATCATATAATAATATAATTTACGTAAACATGCATATAATCATTAAATACCATAATAAATCAATTATGGCCCTCCCGGCCTCCTAATCAAGGTCCTAAACCTTATTAGGAAATTTGGGGCATTACAGAATTGGTTTCGATAAGTGGTCTCGTCCTTTCTTTCCTGGAAAACGATACAATATAATGACAAGCAACTACGCTGAAAGCTTCAACAACAAGACCAAGGATGCAAGAACCTTTCCAGTTACAATTTTTTTAGAATTCATTCGGTTCACACTACAGTCTTGGTTTTCTGAACGATGTAGTGTGACAGAGAAGACAACCACCAAATTATCCACCCTGATGGAGGTAGATGTATCGAACAATGCTGACAAAGGAAGGTTCATGAATGTTTATGCCCTTGGTCAATTCGAGTTTCATGTAACTGGTGTAGACAGCAATGCTGAGGTGAATTTGATGACGAAATCATGCTCATGTGGGGTATTCCAGTTCATAGGCACACCTTGTCCCCATGCAGCTCCAGCAGCTATAGAGCGTGGAGTGAACCTTTACTCTTTGTGTTCACCATTTTACAGCATTGAGTCATGGAGGAATTCGTACAAAGAAACCATTTACCCAACTAGGACCGAGGATGACTGGATACTTCCAAATGACATTAAGAATAAGGTAGTTGGTGTACCCATAGAGAAACAACAAGTTGGTCGCCCAAAAAATCCAAAGCTAGGAAGACCAAGGACAAACCGTTGGCCATCTGGCGGGGAAAAACCAGTTACAATGCGTAAGTGCAGTAGATGTAGTGGTCGTGGCCACAACAAATCCTCATGCAAAGCTCGACTTTGAGTTTATTTTTTGTTGTATTTTATTTAAACTTGAAGTTGAAGGTTATTTTTCGTTTTCTTTTTTTATTGTTGTTAATGAATTTAGGTCGTTAATTGTCGTTAATAAAAAGAGCTCGACTCAAAAAAATTTCTTAAAAATCTACATTTTAAGCAAATAAATATAACAAGAGAATGTTCAACGTCTAAAATTCTGATACCATAAGTCAACTGTCCATTTGTTTCTGAACAACTCCATGTTGTCATCGCAAATCGTGTCAAGTGGTAGCCTACCCAATAAGTGTTCGATGTGCTTGATGGCGTACACACCACAATCTCCACTGTAACCAAAACATAAATTGCATTAGTAACAAAATCAACATAGAATTTAATTTAAAAAACTTGAATAAAAACTAGACTTTTGTTTACCTGACTTTGGTTTGGGGTACTGAATCAACTGGCATGCGGTGCACATTGAACTCTTTGCATCTTTTAGCTCCAGGTGGAATCGTCAACCGAGGGTCGTCCTTGAAAAGTTGTGACTGCAATAACAACGATGGGAACAAAGTAGACCATGACTTCATAAACGATTGCAGTTTTTTATCACTTATCACGGTCACGTCCGAATCATAAACATTCAGAGTCCAAGTAGAAATGGAGGCTTCAACTGCAAACCAATGCGCTTGAAGGTAGTTCTGGCACCAATATACAGTGTATACTCCCTTCCATGATGCTAGAAATTGATTGTCAATTCCCGTAATCATTGATATCACATCTGAATCCCACAAAAACCTTTTCTTATCCGCTTCCTTGGCATTCTGATATGCATCATAACGGGCCGGTACCACTTGTGAGAACATAATATTCATCACAACAACATCTTGCCGATACGCCCCGGGATAGAACTATCGACGCCTACGTAGCATATGCATGGCCGCATCAATATGCTGCAAAAATGATAGGAAAGCAATTAATCAGCCTATCGAAAACCCTATTGAACCCACTGTTTATACCAGATAACAAATATTAATAAATTTAATAAAATTACTTACCCCATCATCGATCCAAAACTGTGGTGTCTTCATCGTCAGAAACCAACTCGGACCATACACACCAGTTTGGACATCCCTCTTTGTCTTGTTCGGAATATCTCCAAGCAACCACTTGCTGACCGTTATGTACTATGTAGCAAGTGGCTTCTTTAGAGGGTCGAGGACTAATGGCACGTCATCAATCGCATCCAAACGAGCTTTCTTTATGGTTGGGTCGGTGTAGTCTTCAAATTTCTTAGGTTTGCGTCTTTTCCTCTTGGCCAATTTAAACTATACACCAGCAACATCTCCAGGTTCTATAATAGCAACACCTGGGGTCTTAGGATTTGCTGCGAGTACTATCGGGGGAGGAGTTCCTATGTCATGTGAGACAAAATCATCTGGGAGGTCAAGCGAGTCGGAATCAGAATCAGAATCATTTGGAAGATCTTGAACGAATGTCAAGATCTTATTGATAACATCCATGATGACCGCCTGGTTCTCTAGGATGGTATCCTGACGACTCTCGACTCGCTCCAACCTCTCCAACACCTCCGGTAAATCAGGTTGATCAGGACTGGGGTGTATCGATGGGGCTGGGGCCGAGGGGGTGGGGCCGATGGGGACTGGGGTATCCTCATCATCAGGACCATCAACAAAAATATTGGCTGCCTTTGCAACCTCAGCAGCTATCTCCGCCACCTTCTCAAAATCAGTGGGAGTTTCTACCTCTTCTTCTTGGCCCAACCCGGGTTACAAGGGAGCATCACCCTCCGTCAGAGCGCTATAATAATCTATCTCCGAAGGCCGGTGTTAGGGTCATTTTAGGTTTGTTTTAGAGATTGTTTTAGGTTGTGTTTTTAGTTATTTAGGATTGTTTAGTGCAGATTTACGCTTGTTTTCTTTTTGTTTCAGGTTTTAATGGTCGAGTGCATACTATGGCATGAGATGAGAAGAAACATGTTAAAAAGGATGGATAAGTTGGATTTAGTGTTGATTGTGGAGTTTCAAGACATCATGTGTGGAAGATACAACATTAAAGAGGCTCAGTACATGTCGTTTATGTTCTATAACGCAAGTCTGAGACTTTATGCCACATTTTGACAAGGATTTATTCACTTTCTGGAAACATGTTTAGAAATAGAAGTTGTAGATATTTCACTTAGCTTTCCACAGATTTTTGAATCATTCAATTCGGAGTTATATTGAAGGAGTTATGATCAAAATACGATGAGTTGACGCTGCAGGCTGTTCAAAACGAGTCAGTTTTATTCTGTGCAAAGTAGCGCCCCAGCGCCACAAACGAGCGCCCCAGCGCTGCCGAGAAACAGAGAGTATATTTTGACACAGGTTACAGCGCCTAGGCGCTACGTTTCAGCGCCCCAGCGCTAGGGTCCGTACGGAAACACAATTTAGGGGAATTTTCAAGGGTAATCTTGTCTTTTCATGCAAAAATGAATTAGGGTCTATAAAAGCTTCTTTAATGACGTTTTTAGAGGAGGAGATCAGATCAAGGAAGGTGGCTAGAGAGGAAACAACAAGACAACTCAGAGTTCTTTTTTTCTTTTTCTTTATCTTTTGATTCCATGTTTTTGTTTGATTTAGTCATGTTTATGAACTAAATTTCTGTTAGGTTTTCTAATTGACTCTCTTGAAACTCTATTATGATTTAATGCATTTTTCTATTTCATCTTCATTCTGAAATCTATTCAATTTGGGTTATTGTGTATGTATTTGACTGCGCATCTTCTACATATGATTTACGAATTTGAATCAAAATCTGAAAAGTGAGATTTGAATATGCTAAAATTGAATAGACATAGACTTCAATTTAGAACGAGAGTATCAAATTGGTTTATGTGATTGATGGTTGTATTCACTGCTTCCTATTGTTTGAATTTACCATAGAAATATATGGAATTCACACTAGGTCGAGTTTTCTATCTCTTAACTCGAATAGTTAACACTTTCACATGCCTATCATTTCAGTGAGAAGAGTTTTAATATTAATTGCATTAAAGATTAATAGAGTGGATCGTAGAGAATATTAGGATTCCTAATTATTTTACAGTGATTTTAATCCTTGAGTTCTTGTTATTATTTGATTTCTGCAATTTTTATTTAATTTTGTTTTCTTGTTCTAAAAATTCACAAATCTAATTTTCATTAGTCAAATAGAAATCAAAAATTAATTATTTGGTAATTGATAAATCAGTCTCCGTGGGAACGATACCGGTCTTACCGGAATAAACTGCAAAAGCGATTACGTATACTTGCGTAGCCTTAAAATATCGCAACAAGTTTTTGGCGTCGTTGCCGGGGGACTATTTAATCAATATCAAATATAATTGATTCTTGATTCTAATTTGGTTTGTATATATTTTTTTCTTTTATGTTTTTTTTTCTATGTTTGCTTTTTGTCTTGCGAGGAACTTGAGGTGTCTCATATGCAAGTCCTCATGAATTTTTTTCAACACGATTTGGAGCCTTTATACAAGGCATGGTGGAGATACAAAGCTTTGCTAATGAGGTTCCCATACCATGGTTTGTCCAAAGAGTGTCAATTAGAGGTCTTCCTCAATGGGTTGAATGTCGAAGCGAGAGAATGGGTAGAAAGAGGAGATGGTACCGCCAATTTCTACCAATTATCCGTGGATGAAGCCTATTGGATGTTGGAAGACATGGCAGAATACAATGAATGGTTGTATTGGAATTGTTCAGTGACCAACAAAGGATGGGAGAGCACTTATAACAATATGGAGCCAACTTTTAACACTTGCACTCAAGGACCAAATGAGGAAAATTTGGATGATTTTCAAGAAGTAATTATAGAAGAGAAACCTCACCAAGCGTCTCAATCATGTTCATTGAAGGTATTGATGATGGAGTATATGGATAAAAATGAAGCCGTAATTCAAAGCCAAGATTCATCATTGAGGAATTTTGAAAATTCAAGAGGGAAAGAGCAAAGTGAGGAGGTCAATTTGGGGAATGGTGAGGAGATGGAGCTACCAATGGAAGAATTTGAACATCAAATGGAGTCCTCTTCAATCCAAAGTAAGGAAGAAAAGGGAGAGAAAATAGTAGTGTCGAATGCTATCTCTACCCAAGATGTGGATAAATTGTTTGAGCAAAGTAGCGAAGAAATGCTACATCCACCATCACACTCCATGCAACAAGTACTCGATCCTCAATATAGTGAGCTAATGATAATGGAAAAGTACACATATGACGATCCTTATAGGCCACCACCACCTCCACCTCCATTAGAATCATTCCTTTGCATCCATCATGCTTATATTTCCAAAGAAAGTCAAGTTGAACATTGGAGCTCATCAATTCAAAATCTAGCCAAGCTTGAAGGCATTCACAATGACAACCTTCAAGTTGTCTTGTATGACGCTTATTATGGGCGTCAACCACTTATTGATGCCTTGACGAATAATTTTATATTTGCAACCTAAGGAGGATAGTAATGAATGTCACTACAATGGAGCAACGCATTGGATTACGGGGAAGTTTTCTTTTCCTGTTCTTTTATTTATACATTGGGGAAAATTTATTACATAAGTTTGGGGGAAGAGCTTTGTTGCGTTTATATTGCGTAGGTTTTCTATAATAGTCTTGTTTTCTTTATTATGTAGTTTTTTTTTAGGATGTGTTGTGTCTAGGGTGTTTAGAATGTTTGATCAGTCAAGTTGATAATTATTAGCTGATGATAATGAATGAATGAATTGCTCATATAGTTTGATGAAATGAAAGCCATAAAAATTGAACCAAATCTGTGTGCTTGGTTGAATATTTCTTTGAGTTGCTTGGGTCCATGTAAATATGTGAGAGCTTGATCATGATTTTTAGATAAATTTTGTGCATTTGATGAAATTTATGCTTGCTAAATTTTGGTTCAAGGAAAGATGGATGATTATGCTTAGAACTTGCTTGCTTGCTACTTGAGACGAAATCCTAGATAATGCATGTTTAGGAAGGTGATTTAGGCCATTTTTGGAACGATTGAGCCTTTCAAGCCAGCCTTGATTAATTTAATCCCTAGTTTCCTTCTTTTTGAGCCTTACGTTAAATTCTTTGTTGTGCACCTATTTTGAGCCTACTTGAAAGACGTTACAATGTTTCTTTTCCATGAATAATTACCATGAGCATATAAGTGAATGATGATTGGGGAGTGGTTTTGTAATGGTATGTATTTTGGATTGGGTGTTATCAATAGAAAAAAAATATTGAAGAAAAATAGATTGAGAAATATTCTAAAAAATATATATATATTGAAAGTAGATTACACTCTTTTTGAACATTCAGTGAAAAAAAAAAAACAAAGTTTGGGGGAGTGTAATTTTGAAAGAAAATAAATGTAAGTGTGAATTTTCTCAATCTAAAAAAAAAAAAAAAAAACATTGGGATTGTCATGGGGTTGTAATGTGGATATCAAGTTTGGTTCGTATGGTTTGTATGCTTATGGTAATTTTGAGCTTAAATGACATTTCATCTACCTATGCCTAAGCCTATCATTATAAGCTATAAAAGTCCTATTGATTCTTGGGCATGTGTTGTCTATATTAGTGGAGAGTAGTAAGTGAAGCAAGCATATGAGATAATAAGATTTGATGGTTTGTGGTGAGTAATTTGATAAGTTTAAATGGATTCAAATGCATGCTATTTATTTATCATGATTAGGAGAGCATATATTTGTTGTGATTTGAGTGAGTTGAAGAAATATTTTGATCAAAATTCTAGATTATCATTATGGTCGTATTCTTTTTCTGAAAACTTTACGAGCAAGACATACATAATTTGGAAGCTTAATTTGTTGTTGTCAACTTGATTTGTTTTTGTTTGGTTGTTTAGGGTTTTTAGGATTGTTTGGAGTTCTTTACTCGAGGGCGAGTAAATGTTAAGTTTGGGGGAATTTGTTAGGGTCATTTTAGGTTTGTTTTAGAGATTGTTTTAGGTTGTGTTTTTAGTTATTTAGGATTGTTTAGTGCAGATTTACGCTTATTTTCTTTTTGTTTCAGGTTTTAATGGTCGAGTGCATACTATGGCATGAGATGAGAAGAAACATGTTAAAAAGGATGGATAAGTTGGATTTAGTGTTGATTGTGGAGTTTCAAGACATCATGTGTGGAAGATACAACATTAAAGAGGCTCAGTACATGTCGTTTATGTTCTATAACGCAAGTCTGAGACTTTATGCCACATTTTGACAAGGATTTATTCACTTTATGGAAACATGTCTAGAAATAGAAGTTGTAGATATTTCGCTTAGCTTTCCACCGATTTTTGAATCATTCAATTCGGAGTTATATTGAAGGAGTTATGATCAAAATACGATGAGTTGACGCTGCAGGCTGTTCAAAACGAGTCAGTTTTATTCTGTGCAAAGTAGCGCCCCAGCGCTGCCGAGAAACAGAGAGTATATTTTGACACAGGTTACAGCACCTAGGCGCTACGTTTCAGCGCCCCAGCGCTAGGGTCCGTACGGAAACACAATTTAGGGGAATTTTCAAGGGTAATCTTGTCTTTTCATGCAAAAATGAATTAGGGTCTATAAAAGCTTCTTTAATGACGTTTTTAGAGGAGGAGATCAGATCAAGGAAGGTGGCTAGAGAGGAAACAACAAGACAACTCAGAGTTCTTTTTTTCTTTTTCTTTATCTTTTGATTCCATGTTTTTGTTTGATTTAGTCATGTTTATGAACTAAATTTCTGTTAGGTTTTCTAATTGACTCTCTTGAAACTCTATTATGATTTAATGCATTTTTCTATTTCATCTTCATTCTGAAATCTATTCAATTTGGGTTATTGTGTATGTATTTGACTGCGCATCTTCTACATATGATTTACGAATTTGAATCAAAATCTGAAAAGTGAGATTTGAATATGCTAAAATTGAATAGACATAGACTTCAATTTAGAACGAGAGTATCAAATTGGTTTATGTGATTGATGGTTGTATTCACTGCTTCCTATTGTTTGAATTTACCATAGAAATATAGGGAATTCACACTAGGTCGAGTTTTCTATCTCTTAACTCGAATAGTTGACACTTTCACATGCCTATCATTTCAGTGAGAAGAGTTTTAATAGTAATTGCATTAAAGATTAATAGAGTGGATCGTAGAGAATATTAGGATTCCTAATTATTTTACAGTGATTTTAATCCTTGAGTTCTTGTTATTATTTGATTTCTGCAATTTTTATTTAATTTTGTTTTCTTGTTCTAAAAATTCACAAATCTAATTTTCATTAGTCAAATAGAAATAAAAAATTAATTATTTGGTAATTGATAAATCAGTCTCCGTGGGAACGATACCGGTCTTACCGGAATAAACTGCAAAAGCGATTACGTATACTTGCGTAGCCTTAAAATATCGCAACAGCCGGGGCTTCAACATGGACAACACAATCAACTGCATCAAATACAAAGCATTAAGTTAGTTTGAAACCACCAAAGAATACTCTATTTTGACATAATATAGCAGAACTTATACTCGTCTTCTTGAACATCGGTGCAAGGTCAGCCTTCGAAATAGGACGCTCTTTATTGCTCGACCAACTGAGCATCCTCGGAAATTGGTTTCCATGGTTAATACCATACTCACGTGCAAATTGCTGGATGGCTTCGTATGCCCAATACTGCAATGCAGGGACATAACCATAAAAACTGTATTTTGCTTCTTTCTGTTTCCCCTTAACTTCCTTCTTCTTCTCACAGTTCCTCTTCTGATGATGCACGTCTTTCTTACATGAATCCACAAGCTTGTTAAAAGAAACCTTCCCCCATGGGTAAGTAAAGAAGTACTCAGTGTCCTCCACCATCTTCAGCGAATCTATCCAGACATTTAACTTGCCTTCTCGTGCAAGTAAAACCCCCTCAACAAAGAAACATAGGCCCAACTTGTAGGCATCTTCAACTACAGTGCAATTTTTTAAAGCAGCCTCCAAATTCATTATCTTCACTGTTTCTTCATCATTAAAGTACTCCTTGATTAAGCGGTCACTAGTCAAGTGTTTCTTCAAATCAGTCTCAGATGGCCCGGAACTGAAGTTCAACCCCGTAACCAAAGCAAACTCGCCTCTACCAAATCTGCAGGGTCTAGATCCCAAATGTAAATGCAACTCATCCTCTTTGAAGCACTGGATCTTGCGCAACATTAATTGATGCATGAGAGATGCAGAGAAGTCTAACTTCTCAGCCATGAAAAATTGCTTGAATGGGGATTCCTTCACCCTTTCTATCAACTCGAGCTCCTCAAACTTGTCCTTGATTGTTTTAAAGTAACCATTGCCCCTATATGTGACTCGTCCAGGAAAGTGATCTGTCAAGGGTAAAAGAAACTTCGGCATCTACAAAAAATAAAGATAACAATAATACAGTTAAACAAAGTCGCGTGAAAAATCCATAAATAAACATACATGCAATCTTCGAACCCATATCGAACACTCATCGAACCCCTATCGAGTACCCATCGAACCCCTAGAGCATGCATCGAACCACCATCGAACCCAACATAAAACCCAATCCATCGAGCATGCATCGAACCCCCATCGAGCATGCATCTAATTTCTTAGGTTTAAACGTGGAACCCATAATGGGCCTACCCCATCGAACCAACATCGAACCCTAAGGCCTACCCTATCGAACCAACATCGACAAGCATCGAACCCAACAAATACCCAACCCATCAAGCATGCATCGAACCCACATCGAGCATCGAACCTAAACTTGGAACCCTTAACAGCTTAACCTATCGAACCCCATCGAGCATGCATCGAACCCCCATCGAGCATGCATCGAACCCCCCCATCGAGCATGCATCGAACCACCATCGAGCATCGAGCCTAAACTTGGAACCCTTAACGGCTTAACCTATCGAACCCCCATCGAGCATGCATCGAACCCCCAGCGAGCATGCATCGAACCCCCCCATCGAGCATGCATCGAACCGCCATCGAGCATTGAACCTAAACTTGGAACCCTTAACGGCTTAACCTATCGAACCCCCATCGAGCATGCCTCGAACCCCCCATCGAGCATGCATCGAACCACCATCGAGCATCGAACCTAAACTTGGAACCCTTAACGGCTTAACCTATCGAACCCCCATCGAGCATGCATCGAACCCCCCATCGAGCAACCTTACCAGACCCACAAAAATCACAGGCTTCACTAAAACATACCCACACTATTCCATACCCAAAACAAACCAGATTAATCCATACACACAAACAATCCCACACTAATCCATACACAAACAATCCCACACTAATCCATACACATACACACAAACACACATGATCACGGTAATAAGCTTACCTTTGTTTTGGGTATGGAGAAACTTGAACCGTGGGTTTTGGATGACAGACGGCGAGAGGCGAGACGGACGGACGGCGAGACGCGAGACGCGAGAGGCGCGGGGTTTCGACCGGGCCTGCGACGGGGGGCAGTGCGGCCTCGACGGGGACTTGAACCGAGTGTTGGAGAGAGAGAGCTTGAATGGTCAGGGGAGAGCTGGGTAGTTCATTGGTCGGGGGAGAGCTTGACCGAGAGTTTGAGAGAGAGAAGGAGAATCAAAAGTGGGATTGGGGGGAATTGTGACAGGGGCATTTTGGGTACTAGCAAAAATTTTGGCATTATTTTGTAATGTTAAAAATGCCAGCATTATTTTGTATTACACCACACTATTAAGCATAAAAAGTCAAATTTCCCTTACATTATTGTGACCATGTTGTAGAATGGAATGGTGATACATCTTATTAAGATGCTGATGTGTCTATTAAATGCTACTAATGTGCTTATGATATTGGCCCGTTAGGAGCTGAGTCACCCAGGCGTTTGCCGCTGCCAAGTTGTACTATTTCATTGGTTGTTGTCTAATGAATTGATTACTTTAGTAATGAGAGATATGATAAGGTTGTGAGGAGGTTGACACTGAAATTGTTGTACGATAAAATCTTAGAGAGAGAGAGACTCCTAATTTTAACTTTGTATATATTATCAGAGCATTTTCTCTTCTCATAGCTTGCTCTTGATTTTCTATATTAATATACATGTTGTAAACATTCATTCATATATAGTGGAGTATTTTACTTGAGCGTTGACCTGAATTAGTATAAATTCTGGTCTTGTTTGATGTTACGTACTTTGATGATGATTTCATTACTGCAACTTTTTTGGTTTAATATGCTGTGTTTTAGTGTTGGTATACATTACACATGTAATTGAGAAATCTTAGTTACACTCAAATTCTTTATAGAGTATGAAAAATGTAAAAATAAAAAATTACTAATGTATCATCACAAACATGAATATTCAAATACATGTATTTACCACTCAACATCTAAACACACTAAATATACTTAGTTGTGTAATTACAATGCCTAGTAATTAGTCGTTTTTCGTCAACTTAAATAATAGAGCAATTAAACAATAAAGTATTAGTGCAAATGAATAAAGAGGAAAACAAGAGGATTTTTACGTGGTTCAGCAGTTTACTCTGCCTAGTCTACGAGTCTATATTATTAAGACTTGAGAGTTTTCTGGAAACTTTTTAGAGAAGAATTGCCCAGAGTTTTCTCTCAAGAAATCAGAAATCAGTCCCTTACAAATGGTGTTTCCTTCTCTATTTATAGAGAAGGTTGCAGAATTCATTCCCACATATATCGGGAAGATATTCTGTAAATCAATTAATATAATGCTATTTAATGCATTATTTCCTTTATACACGGAAATGTCCCATGAAGATCGGGAACGGATAACAGATTATATGATATCCCTTAAATATTGGGATCGTACAACATTAAACATGTTCGCACATAACTGATTATCCCAAATGATTCATCAAATCTTCGAGATCAACAACTGGCATTGAACTTGCCGAGACCATGAGTCAACCACGAGCTCGTCACCTAACTTCGCGCTATGCTCAGAACAAGTAGATGCTGACGATGTTGTCACATCCGAGCTTGCACTTCCCGAGCTCGAGCTATCTCGCATGAAGGCAATCGAGGAAAAATATATTCATGTGCCATACCATGACCATTACGAGCTCAGAGAATATTCGAGGCTACACATCCTTGAGGTCGTTGTTTACTTCAACGGGGTCCGACGGTTGAATCATATGACGACTGTATATGTTTCGAGCTCATACCTGACGAGCCCAGTTTTCGGGGCCATAACTTCTTATCTCGAAATCTGGGTGTAACATTTTTCCCCCTCAAAAGTATCAGTTCGAATCCCAATGGAAGGAAACTTTTGAACTGTCCTTCTTGGAAACTGTACCATCAACCGCACTCGAGTGTGGACACACGTCAGGCAGGTATTGGAAGATCAGAGTACTTGAGTATGTCTACACCATGCCCACGTCTTTTCATCTGCCACCTTTTTGCCGCCATTGCCACACCAATACACGTTCGTTCGATCAGATACCAAACTCGTCCAACGGTCCAGATTTAATTGTCGTTTGACATTCTGTTGTGGCCTATAAATACGCCCATTGTCTTCTTCATTTCAATTTTACGCTTTCAAGTTTTCAAAGAAAAGGGAAAAACAAAAAACCAAAACTTAGAGCTCGCTCTGCTTTTGTATGTTCTCCAAGCCGCGGAAACAAAGCACCGTTCGCCTGTTCGACTCCGTGGGATCATTTTTGCAACTTCTCCTTCGGTCATCGATTTCTTTGTACCCACCAGCCACATTGATTAAGTATCTGTTCTATGTTTACATTCTGTTTTTTCGTGCATGTTTATGTTGTAGTAGCCTTTGGGACATCAGTTTTAGTACCAGAATACTTTAGTCAATGTCGTGTAGTTTTTAGGCTCATCTGATGTTACGGATTTCCAAACCCAGATTTTGCACAAATAATGCAAATATGGTTTTTACTGGATTATCTTGATTTCGAATATCATATCGTGTAGACCAAGAAACAGGGTATAGGATTAGGGTTTACAATTTGCACGTTTTCCAAAAATATCACCTTTTGAGTAACCGCCAACTTTTCCCTGAAAATCCGGGATTTTAAAAAATAAATCCACATTTCCCCCTTTACGTGGAATACACGCTCCGAGCCTGATCTCGTTATTTTGATCGAGCTTGTTTCATAGTCTCGATCATTCGAGCTCAGACCATCTTGATTTTTATTGTTAATCTCTTGTTCGTCTGGCCCACACCCTTTTGCTTTCTTGCTAGATGCCGCTGTTATATTATTTTATTATATAATGTAATATTATATTATATTATAATATAATTTTTTAGATTAAATAAATGTGACAAAGAGTGTCACATATTGTAACATATAATAGAGAGTTACAATATTTAGATATATGAGATATATCCAAATAATGTAACGTATTTGGTGTTACAAATTTGTAACTTCCAAATATTACCCTTTATTGTGTAAATTTGGTGTTACACAATATTGAGATGAATTTCATGAATCCATATGTGAAATGGTTGTTAGAGATATGATTTTAACCCCAAGAATGTGTTTTGAGAGTTACAAAATCATTTGGGAGGGTTTGGAACCGTTTGGAAAAACAACACTTTTTTAAGTGCTGAAAATGGTCAGTGGCCACGACCACTGAATGTTGGTGGCCGCGGCCTGTGGGACAGAAAGTAGTGGCTGCGGCCACAGGCCAAAAAACTGACCAATTTTTTGAGTTTTTTCAATCTTTGTTGAACGGCTCAAAAAGCCCAAATAACTCCCAAATCTCATTTTTAATTCCATATTAATCCAATTAAACATTGGTAACAGCCATGGGGGTTGGTGGAATTTAAAATTCAAAGGGTGTCTCTAAACTCTATAAATAGGAGCCTATAGCTCACTTGAAAGACACAACATTTCTATCCATTAGAGCACTTGGCTAGAAACACCTTGAGGCTTGATAATTCCAGAAAGCATTTCCTATAATCTGTGAGAGATCCCGTAGTGCTTGAGTTAGGGGGAAATAAGCTTTTGGACAAAGGTTTCAAACCTTGTTCAAGTTGGTGATCCCCAACACTCTTCACTTTGGTAGTGTGAGTGAGAGTTGTTTCTATTTAGTTTGTTTGTTTGTTCGTTCTTTCTTTCTATTCTATTTCTCTTCATCTTCATATTCTTCTCTTTTGTTTATTTGTATTTCTTGTTTTGAGTTGTAATCTTCTTGTCGTTATTTCAAACACTTTTACTTTACTTGTAATATCTTGCTTTGAGTTGTATTTTTCACTATTCTATTCTTCTTCTCTTCTTCTTGTTCTTTAGTTTATTTGTATTTTCAGTTATAGAGTTGTAACCTTATTCAATTAATCAATATTTATTTGTAATATTATTGCATAAAGTTGTATTATCTTACTATTTCCATTGAGGCAATCTATTTTTTCCTAACATTCAAAAGCTTATCCCTTTGTTTGTTTCAATGGAAGGTGAGACCATCAAAGTCATGAATCAAGTCCTAGTGAGGTTGGATAGGTTTGATGGGTCCAATTTCACTAGGTGGAAAGACAAGGTGAGATTCCTTTTGACCACTCTCAAAATTGCCTACATTCTAGAATCCACTCTAGAACCTCTCCCAACGCCATCCGACAAGGACACTCCCGAGGAGGTGGAGAAATGAAGGAAGAGGGAGGAGGACAATCTCCTTTGTAGGGGTCATATCCTCAATGCCCTATCCGATAGGCTCTATGACCTCTACACTGAGACCAAATCGGTCAAGGAGATATGGGATGCACTTGAGAAAAAGTTCAAGGCGGAAGAGGAAGGTACCAAAACGTTTTTGATATCTCAATACTTCGATTTCAAATTTTTTGGTGATAAACCTATTCTTCCTCAAATTCATGAATTGCAAATAATTGTTAACAAACTGAAAGTTTTAAAGATTGAGCTTCCTGATGCCTTTCAAGTTGGTGCTATAGTGGCTAAATTACCACCAACATGGAAGAGCTATAGGAAAAGAATCCTTCCTAAAAATGAGGATTATTCTTTGGAGGAAATCCAAAAGCATATTCAAATCGAAGAGGAATCGATATGGAGAGCTAAACTTGTGGAGGGGTCTAATGGAGAGACTTCCAAAGCAAATGCGGTGTCACAACCAAAACATCCCAAAATTAAAGGGAAAAAGGGTAACGAGAAAGCTTTGGGTCCAAAAACCAACCCAAACAAGTTTAAGGGCGAGAAAGGTCCTTGCTTTGTGTGTGGGAAAAAAGGTCACTATGCTAGAGAGTGTAGGCATAGAAAAGACCAACAAGGACCTAAGGTGAACGTAAATCAGGAGGAAAACATAGAAGCTACCCTTAGTGAGGTGAATGCGGTCCAAGGCAAGGTGAAAGGGTGGTGGTATGATACATGTGCCACCGTCCATGTCACCTATGACAAATCATTGTTCAAGACCTTTGAAGAGTCAAAGGGCAACCATGAGATTCAAATGGGCAATGAGGGCAAATCTAAGGTACTTGGCAAAGGTACCATTGAAGTCTTTTTCACCTCCGGCAAGAAAGTTACATTAGTGAATGTACTTTATGTTCCTGAAATGAGTAGAAACTTGGTAAGTGGTGATTTGCTTGGCAAGCCCGGCATTAAAGTCGTTTTTGAGTCTAGTAAACTTATACTTACCAAATCAAATGTATTTTTGGGAAAAGGGTACTCTTGTGAGGGTATGGTTAAATTGTGCACCAATGATGTAACTTTTAATATTATCAATAAAAATGCTAATTCCGCCTATATTGTTGAGTATGATTCTTTATTTTTGTGGCATCTTAGACTATCACATATAGGTTTTTCAACCATGAAAAGAGTAGTTAAATGTGGTATGATTGCATGCAATATTAAAAACTATGGTAAATGTGAAACATGTGTTAAGGGAAAAATGATTAAGAAACCATTTCCTAGTGTAGAAAGATCATATAATTTACTATATTTAATCCATAGTGAGCTCGGGGAGTAGATGGCTTCTACTACCTCTCGAGCTATCCCAGGGAGAAGAAGATTTTCGAGGACCTGCCAAACCCTCGCCCCAACTTAAAGCTGGCATTCTTTTGGACGGACGGCCTGGCTCCCTCCAGATATTATTCGTTCATGCGAATCCGTAAGTATACGATCCTTTTCTTCTCATGCTCTAATTTTTATTTAAGCTCGAACCACTCATAATATATTCAACTTTCCAACCAACTATCACCGCCCTACTCCCACGGATGAGATGAAGGAGCACAAGGAAACTTTGCTTCAACTCCCTTATGGTAGGCGCTCCATGTCTTATCTTCTCCATGAAGATAATCTTCGAGCCTGTGGTCTCCTGGAGAAGGATCAATCCACAGATGATAGGGCCTATAAGAATTACACCAAGTGGGAGTTTGTGCCTCTTCCAACTGGCAGCCTTCCTCCGAGGCGAAGCTCTAAGGTACGATCCCCAGCTCGCTGTCCTAGGAGTACGTGCTCGGGGAACGATGCCAATGATGAGGCTTCGAGCTCGAGTGACAGAGGTACGGTCATCCTTAGCTTGGCTTTATGGTCTCCTTCACTAATTAAGCATAAACCTGACACCTTGATCTTATGCCCAGATGATAGGGACACTTTTTATGTATGGTCTTGGGTAGACGATAGGGTCCATAGGTTTGATAGCTGGCTAGGGAAGTATGACACAATGTATAGTTTGAATGAAGTTTAGGATGGAATAGCCGTCCAATATGGGACAAATGATTATAGGGACCTTTAGAGGTTGAATTCCACATATAGGGAAGGGACTCCCCCTACCTCTTCTGAAGATGGGGGAATTACGTGGTCGC
Organism: Humulus lupulus; assembly: GCF_963169125.1. Taxonomy (NCBI): domain Eukaryota; kingdom Viridiplantae; phylum Streptophyta; class Magnoliopsida; order Rosales; family Cannabaceae; genus Humulus; species Humulus lupulus. The sequence goes on from NC_084793.1 coordinate 20,022,122, forward strand.
CGAGCACAAGGTCGGGGGAGAGTTCTAGTTAGGTTCCTCGTCACTTGTCCTTTATTCCTTCAACTGTCTGCATTATGCTAATTTTACCATCTTGAGATCGTTTTCTAATGTGATTTGATTTTGCAGGTACCATGGACACCAATCTCGAGAACGTGCTCGCCAGTGGCGAGGGGGCCAAGAAGAGTAAGTGCCCGAGAGTCTCGCAAAAGTCTGATCGGCCTGCTAAGGTCCCTAAGAGGACCGAGAAGACTCCTCCTCCCCCAGCTTCCACTGTTACGAGCCCAGCTGCGAATCCTACTTCTCAGGTCGACGCTTCCACCATAGGTGCTCTCCTCCTGCCATCAAGATCCTCCCAACGCTCGACCCACCTCCGAAGAAACCAGCGACCTCCAAAGGGTGCCTCTTGTCGATTTCTACTCATGTTGATGAGTATGTTGTCGAAAACGCTGCCGGGACCCATGGAGCCACACTTAGCTCGGACTTCGTGTCTCGAGTAGGCCAGAGCATCAGTAGCTATGAGGCTCCCCAATGGCAGTTTTTGGTCAATGCTCGGGACTGCAACACCCTTTATGACAAGAGTGTTGAGCTCGCCGCTGCGGTAACCTCTCTCACCTTATTATTTGTTGTAATTGTGCTTAGTGTATGTTCTAACTTGATTTGTTCGTGTGTTAGTCTCTTACTGCATTTGCTCAGCTAAATTACAAGCTGAACAATGAGGTCCACTCGAGCATGTCCTATGCCTAGGAGTCGAAGAATCTTCAACTTAAGCTCGCTGACGAGTTCAAGGCCCAAAATCAAAGCTGGAGGCTGAGGTCGAGCAGATGAAGGCCAGGGTTGAGGGGCTTGAGAAGCTGAATGCCAAGCTCGGAGAGCTCGAGAAGATCAACGCCAAGCTTGAGGAGGAGAAAAAAGCCACCTTCGAGATAATGGAGGGCGAAAAGGCTCGTCTTCTTGAAGAGTTCAAGGAGAGGAAGGATCGAGAGGTTGACCTGGCCATGTACAGGATCTGGGCCAGCAACGCCGATCTCTACACAAGCTTCCTAGGCTCTTTTGAGGAAGAGCTTATGGCCAAATGGCAAGCTCGGCTTAATGCGGAGGAGGCTTCTCGGGAGGATGTAGAGAAGGCTAAGGAGGATGCTGAGAAGGCTAAGGAGGGCACTCCTTCCTCTTAAATCTCGATCCTGGGCTGCGTCCCTTTGAGACTTTTGTAATAGTTTTTATAATTTGCTTTTTATGCCCTTGGGGATAAGACAATTTATAGCTCGTAAAAGAGCTATTTTCTTATGATATTTATAATACCATATTTGGCTTTACCTTAATATTTTTGCTTTACATCTCTTAAATCAAAATATTTTAAGTAATTTTATATTAAAAGTTTGCCTTTATGTCTGTTCATTCATACAAACACGTGGTGGATTTCAGCTCGAGTTTCTATGCATTTTCGCATAGTTTGCTTGATTTATCCCTGTCCAATCTCGTTATTTGTCAAGGTCGGAAGTTACTTTTACCATGCACTTGAAAGTACTTATATGGCGTGTAAGGTAGGTAGTTTAGTTATATCATGCTTTTCTGGTTACTTTTCCTCGTCTTCGGGTAGCTCCCCAAAGTTATGAGGTCGAAACTGTCTTTTTTGCAAGATATTCCAGCGTCGATTTCGACTTAACTTGAAGCGGGTTTATTTATATCCCATCTGCGTCGATCAATTTTAGCTGGTTTGTTCCAAACCTATTTAGGTCGTGTTTTGTTCGTACTCCATACACTTATATATTTTTGATATAGTTATATCTAGGTCGTACTGGTTCGCGTACCCAGTCATATTCAGACACTTTATTTTATATAATTTGGTTGCCCAAATTTTAGCTGTCATATCTGGTTGTATCCAAATTTTAGCTCGTGTATCTGGTTATATCCAAACACTTTGTTTGTATATAATTTGGTTATATCCAAATTTTAGCACGCGTATTTGGTTGTATCCAAACATTTTGGCTCACGTATCTGGTTATATCGAAACATTTTGGCTCGCGTATCTGGCTATATCCAAACACTTTGTTTGTATATAATTTGGTTATATCCAAATTTTAGCTCACGTATTTGGTTATATCCAAACACTTTATTTTTAATAATTTCGTTAATGGTCCAGACATTTGCTTGTTTTCGTGTATGCTATTTTTGAGTTATTTATTTTTTCAAACTTAGGGTATATTATATATACCACTGATGCTCCCTTAATATCCTATGAGTGTGACCATAGGTTATTTAATTAAGAGAGTTTGCGAAAAATAAATATTGATACAACAATTTGAAACGAAAAACGAACTTCATTCCAGATTGAACAATCTATTAACAAAAATTTTGTAAATGTAAACTAGCATGGTTTCAGGAAACATCGTTCCTACACTATTGATAGTAAGGTCGCAGATGTTCGACATTCCATGCTCGTGGTACCGATTTCCCGTTTAATCTTGCCAATTTGTAAACACCAGGTCGGATAACTGATTCAATTTGATTGGACCCTTCCCAATTAGGCCCGAGCACGCCAGCGGCTGGGTCCCGCATAGCTAGGAACACACGCCTTAGCACCAAGTCTCCCAATCTAAATTTTTTGTCCCGAACCTTTTTATTGAAATATCTGGTAGTTCGCTGCTGATATGTTGCATTTTTTAGTTGAGTCTCATCTCGTCTTTCTTCGATCAAGTCCAGACTTACTTCGAGCTGGGATTGGTTCGAGGCTTGGTCATAAGCATGGCTACGAATAGTGGGTATTTCAACCTCGATCGGTAGCATAGCCTCGCATCCATATGCCAGGGAAAAAGGGGTATGTCCTGTTGAAGTGCGAGCTGTGGTCCGATATGCCCACAAGACTCGAGGCAACTCCTCGGGCCATTTTCCCTTTGCTTCTTCCAATTTCTTCTTGATAGAACTCTTCAGAATTTTATTCACAGCTTCGACTTGGCCATTTTCTTGGGGATGGGCCACAGAGGAGAAGTTCTTTATTATCCCATTTTTCTCACAAAAATTGGTAAACAGTTCACTGTCGAACTGAGTACCGTTATCGAATACTATCTTCCTTGGCATTCCATATCGGCATATTATATTTTTTATCACAAAGTCCAAGACTTTCTTTGAGGTAATTGTCGCTAGAGGTTCGGCCTTGGTCCACTTTGTAAAATAATTTGCCGCGACTACTGCGTACTTAACTCCACCTTTGCCAGTTGGCAATGAGCCTATGAGGTTAATTCCCCAGACCGCAAATGGCCATGGGGAGGTCATCATAGTTAGCTCAGAATGTGGAGCTCGTAGGATTGTAGCGAACCGTTGACACTTGTCGCATCTCTTGACGTAATCAAATGAGTCTTCTTTGATAGTGGGCCAGAAGTATCCTTGGCGTATAATTTTCCTTGATAGGCTATGCCCCCAGTGCGGTCTCCACAGAATCCTTCATGTATCTTTTCTAGGATCTTCTTGGCCTCGGGTGGAGTTACACATCGGAGTAGTGGCATAGAGTATCCTCTCCGATATAGCTTTCCTTCCATAATAGTATATCTAGGAATCTAGTACATCAGTTTCCGAGCCTTGTTCCATTCTGCTGGGAGAATGCTAGTTTCAAGGTAATCAACTATTGGGGTCATCCAAGTTGGCTCGGAGTTAATCATGCAGACATCTCCCTGTTCAGGTTTGCTTATACTGGGTGTCGACAGATGCTTGGTTGGCACAACATTCAGCTCGTCGACCTCGGCAGAAGTGGCGAGCCTGGCTAGGGCGTCTGCATTTGAATTTTGTTCTTGGGGAACCTGCTCTATTGTGTAGAACTTGAAATGCTCGAGTGCTGTTTTTGCTTTTTCCAAATAAGCAGCAATTTTTGTTCCGCGAGCCTAGTATTATCCTAAAATTTGGTTGACCACCAACTGCGAGTTTCTATAGCAATGTATCGCCTTAGCCTTGAGTTCCTTGGCTATTCGAAGTCCTGCCAGTAGAGCTTCGTATTCAGCCTCGTTGTTAGATGCTTCAAAGTCAAATCTCAAGGCGAAGTGAAATCGGCTTCCAGTTGGAGTGATCAATATGATTCCTGCCTCGATCCATTTTCGTTGGAAGACCCATCGACATAAAGTTTCCACAGCTCGCGGGTTGGGGTTATAACTTCGTCGTCAGTCATTCCAGTACATTCCACTATGAAGTCAGCCACGACCTGTCCTCTTATGGTTGTCCTCGGATGATAAGTGATCTTGAATTATTCGAGCTCAACAGCCCATTTTAATAATCGCCTCGAGGCTTCTGGCTTCGACAAGACTTGTCGTAGTGGTTTGTGACAATCAAAATCCCGTGATCCGTAAGGGGAAAGACCGGGTAAAGCTGTGCAATCCCACACCGCTTGGGGAAGGTCAAGTGTGATGATTCTAAGACTGTGTAGGTATGGAACTACACAGTTTAAGAGGTCTAAAATGGATTGATGGGTACTACCTATATCAACAAGATGCATCTACTTTTCGGTAACCCATCACTTTGGAACTCTAAAGTTAAGCGTGCTTGGCCTGGGTAGTCTCAAGATGGGTGACCTCCTGGGAAGTTTTCCCAGGAAGCGTGCGAGTGAGGACAAAGCACACTGTAAAGACCCGTGTTGGTATGTAGGACCAATCGTCATTCCAGGAAGCAACCATAGTGACATGGGGCGTTACAAATGGTATCAGAGCCTTGACCCAACCGGAAGTGTGGCTGACGGGGATGTCGGACTCCTATGGGGGGGGGGGGTGATTGTGACAGTCAGAATCCTGTGATCCGCAAGGGGAAAGACCAGGTAAAGCATTGCAATCCCACACCGCATGGGGAAGGTCAAGTGTGATGATTCTAAGACTGTGTAGGTATGGGACTACACAGTTGAAGATGGCTAAAATGGATTGATGGGTACTTCCTATATCAACAAGATGCATCTTCTTTTCGGTAGCCCATCACTTGGGAACTCCAAAGTTATGCGTGCTTGGCCTGGAGCAGTCTCAAGATGGGTGACCTCCTGGGAAGTTTTCCCAAGAAGCGTGCGAGTAAGGACAAAGCACGTTGTAAAGACTCGTGTTGGTTTGTAGGGCCAATCGTCATTCTAGGAAACAGCCATAGGGACGTGGGGCGTTACATGGTTGGTCAGTCAACACATGGATGAGGTGTGCTAGAAAGTAAGGTCGGAGCTTTCGAGATGAGTGAATTAGGCTGAGAGCCAATTTCTCCATTAAGGGGTATCTCGATTCCGCCCCCAGTAACCTTTTGCTGACATAGTATACTGGCATTTGTACCTTCTGGTCTTCTTGGACAAGCACGACGCTGATGGCGTGCTCGGTTGTAGCGAGATATAGGTACAAAATTTCTCCTGTCATAGGTTTCGACAAGATAGGAGGCTCTGCGAGGTGCATCTTGAGCTCCTGAAATGCTAGCTCGCATTCCTCTATCCACTCGAATTTTTTTCCCCCTCTCAAAAGGTTGAAAAATGGAAGACAACGGTCTGTAGATTTTGAGATAAACCTACTTAATGCCACCATCCGTCCAGTCAAACTCTGGACATCTTTATGCTTTTGAGGTGAGGGCATGTCAATCAACGCCTGGATCTTGTTAGGATTAACCTCTATTCCCCGTGCGTTCACAATGAAACCCAGGAACTTCCCCGACGATACTCCAGTGAGGAGTTTCCTGGGATTGGCGGGGTATTATTGGCGGTTTGTTGAGGGGTTCTCCACGATAGCTCGCCATTGACAGAATTGACAAGGAAAAAGACAAAGTATGTTTGGACAGATAGATGTGAGAACAGTTTTAAAGAGTTGAAGCGGCGACTGATCACCGCGCCAGTGTTGAGTTTGCTGACAGATAATGAGAAGTTTGTGGTCTACTGTGATGCTTTTAGATAGGGTTTGGGGTGTGTGCTGATGTAAGCTGGTAAGGTGATAGCCTATGCATCGAGACAATTAAAGGAGTATGAGCTCAGATATCCCACGCATGATTTGGAGTTGGCAGCGGTGGTATTCGCACTTAAGATTTGGAGACATTATTTATATGGTGAGAAGTGTGAGATATACACCGACCATAAAAAGTTTGAAGTACTTCTTTACTCAAAAGGATATGAATATGCGCTAGAGATGGTGGCTGGAGTTGGTTAAGGATTATGACTGTGATATCCTATACCATCCTGGGAAGGCTAATGTAGTTGCTGATGCATTGAGTCAGAAAGGCCCAGGACAGTTGTTCAATTTGAGACAGATATCTGACAAGCTAGCTGAGGAGATGACTAGAGCGGGTATAGAGTTGGTGGTTGGTCGGTTAGCCAACATTACTCTTCAGTCTACACTCCTTGAGAGAATCAATGAGGCGCAGGGGAGTGATTCCCAGTTGAGAGGTCACAAAGAGAACGTCTTAGTCGGAGCGGCTAAGGACTTTTCTATTTCAGAGATGAGGTTACTGAGGTACAAGGGTCGGATTTGTGTTCCGGTGGATTCTGATATCCAACGAGAGATCTTAGATGAATCGCATACCACTCCCTATTCCTTGCATCCGAGTACGATGAAGATGTACCAAGATTTGAGAGATTTATATTGGTGGTCGGGCATGAAGAGGGATGTGGTGGATTATGTGGTCAAGTGCTTAACATGTCAACATGTCAAGGCTGAACATCAGAGGCCAGCAAGGTTGTTGCAGCCTCTAGGGATTCCAGAGTAGAAGTAGGAGGACATTACCATGGACTTCGTGGTTGGTTTACCGAAGACCGTGGGACAGCATGACTCGGTGTGGGTGATTGTGGATAGGTATACCAAGTCCGCCCACTTTCTACCGGTTAGGACGACTTATCCTGTGGAGCAGTATGCAGAGTTATATGTGAAGGAAACTGTTCGACTTCATGGGGCTCTGAGGTCGATTGTATTTGACAGAGACCCCACCTTCACCTCCAAGTTTTGGGAGAGCCTGCAGAAGGCTATGGGCACGCAGTTGCGGTTTAGCACCGCTTATCATCCTTAGACAGATGGACAGTCTGAGAGGACGATTCAAATATTGGAGGACATGCTACGAGCCTGTGTGCTAGACTTTGGGGGATCTTGGAGTAAATATCTCCCATTGATCAAGTTCTCGTACAACAACAGTTATCAGGCGACCATCGGAGTGGCTCCATATGAGATGCTTTATGGAAGGAAGTGCAGATCACCTATCCACTGGGATGAGACAGGTGAGAGGGGTGTTCGGAAAATATGTATTTGCCTCAATAGAAATGGTAAGATAATACAACTCTATGCAATAATATTAAAAATAAATATAGATTGATTAAAAAGAGTGTTACAACTCTATAACTGAAAATACAAATAAAAGGAGAAGGACATGTAAGATGATAGAAATAGTAAGTACAACTCTATTACAAAAGATACAAGTAAACTAGAAGTGTTTAACAAAGGAAATAAAAGGATTACAACTCTTAAACAAAAGTACAAGTAAATAGAACAAGAAGAAAAAACAATAGAAGAAAATAAGAACAAGAACAAAAACAATAAACTCGCACTCACACAACCAAAGTGAAGAGTGTTAGGGATCACCAACTTGAACAAGGTTTGAAACATTTGTCCAAAAGCTTATTTCCCCCTAACTCAAGCATTAAGGGGTCTCTCACAGATTTTGGAAATGCTTTCTGGAATAATCAAGCCTCAAGGTGTTTCTAGCCAAGTGCTCTAATGGATAGAAATGTTGTGTGTTTCAAGTGAGCTATATGCTCCTATTTATAGAGTTTAGAGACACCATTTGAATTTCAAATTCCACCAACCCCCATGGCTGTTACCAATGTTTAATTGGATTAATATGGAATTAAAAATGAGATTTGGGAGTTATTTGGGTTTTTTGAGCCGTTCAACAAAGATTGAAAAAACTGAAAAAATGGTCAGTTTTGGCCTGTGGCCGCGGCCACTACTCTCTGTCCCACTGGCCGCGGCCACCAACATTTTTGTGGCCGCAGCCACTCACCATTTTCAGCACTTAAAAATGTGTTGTTTTTCCAAACGGTTCCAAACCCTCCCAAATGATTTTGTAACACCCAAAACACATTATTGGGGGTTAAAATCATATCTCTAACAGCCATTTCACATATGGCTTTATGAAATTCATCTCAATATTGTGTAACACCAAATTTACACAATAAAGGGTAATATTTGGAAGTTACAAATTTGTAACACCAAATATGTTACATTATTTGGATATATCTCATATATCTAAATATCGTAACTCTCTATTATATGTTACAATATGTGACACTCTTTGTCACATTTATTTAATCTAAAACATTATATTATAATATAATATAATATTACATTATATTATAAAATAATATAACAAGGAGTTATTTGGGTCCTGAGATAGTTCAAAGGACCAGTGAAGCGATAGAAAAGATTAGAGCTCGAATGCTCGCCTCCCAGAGTCGCCAGAAGAGTTACTCAGACCTGAAATACATGAGCGCGGAATTTCAGGTTGGTGACCATGTGTTTCTTAGGGTTTCACCTCTGAGAGGAGTGAAACAGTTTGGCGTTCAGGGCAAGCTGAGCCCTAGGTTTGTTGGCCCCTTCGAGATTCTGGAACGGGTTGGAGAGGTAGCTTATATATTGGCGATGCCTCCAGCCTTACCAAGGGTTCATGATGTGTTCCACGTATCCATGCTCCGGAAGTATGGGTCAGATTCTTCACATGTGTTGAGTTGTGAGAATTTAGAGCTGGACCATGATTTATCTTATGAGCAGAAGCCAGTTCATATTCTTGACCGCAAGGATAAAGTTTTGCGGAGTAAGACCATCGCCTTGGTGAAAGTGTTGTGGAGGAACAGCAAAGTTGAAGAGGCGACATGGGAACTTGAATCAGATATGCGAGAGCGGTATCCCGAGTTGTTCAGGTAATTTCGAGGAAGAAATTTCTGTAAGGAGGGGATAGTTGTAGCGACCCAAATTCGCTAATAAGGCTTGGGGCCTTGATTAGCGTGCCTGGAGGGCAATAATTGTTATATTGTATTAATATATGTGAATTTAATGAATATGTGATTAGAAGTGCATTTTTAGGCGATTAAATGTGCATGTGGGCCCCGTTTGGTTGTTAGGGGCTTATTTGTAATTTTAGCCTGTTGAGGGCATAAATGTGATATATGTGATATTTGTGATATAATGGTGATATATTTGTGATGCACGTTTCGAGACGGTCCTAGGGAGTTGTTTAGCTAGGAAAGTCACAACGGGGTCAAATACCCGACTCGGGATGAGCTTAGGGATATTTTGGGGATATTATAAAGTGTTCGAGAATTATTGAGTAGTAGTTAGTGATAGTAATAGCTTAGACATGTCAGGATTAAAATGAGGATTTTTAGGCATATTCGAGGATTTAGCGGGATGTGTTAAAAGACTAAATCGCCTTTGGTGGCATTAGAGGACTTAGGCTAATTTAAGGGGCAATTGGGTCTTTTTGGCAGCTGGTTAAGATTAGATAAGGGCTGGGAATTATTAGAACAGTTTAGAAAAGGCTAAGGAAAGGAAAAAGAATAGATTTTCTCAGCTCTCCCTCTCTCTCATTCGGTTTCTACTTTCCCTCTCCTTGATGTTGAGAGTTGGTTGAGTACTGAAGGATTTCGGCTGCTGTGACTAAGGGAGTTAGCTCAAGGGTGTGTTAAGCTCAGAGATAAGGAATTCATCGTTGTTTTCTTTAAGTTTCCAAGCTTGATTTTGAGAGTTTGAGAATGGAAGCTGAAAGCTGGATTTGTGGCTGATTAGTGTGAGAATTCAGCTTAGTAATCAGAAGGGGCTTAGCTTGGAGTTGGAATTGGAGGAAGCTCAAGGTGGAATTCTTGTTTGAGGTAAGAATTCCATGCATTTCTAAGGTTAAGCTCTGTTTTGGTTTAAGTTTTATAAAGTTTTAAACCAATTTGTGAATCATGGGTTTGAATGTGTGTCTACGCTTGTTGTTGATGTTTCTGAGTTGTTAAATGCTCTATATGGGGTTTTGGATTGAATTTGAGACTTAGGTATGCTTTGGTATTGATTTAGGAGTGTTTTGGCTCGGGGAAAACGTTGGGAAAAACCCAAATTTCTGGGTTCGCGTATGGGTGTCGCGGTCTTGTTCTTCCGTGCTGCGGCACTAGGATGCATCAGGGGAAGGGCACCATTCTGGGCGCCGCAGCCATTATGGGTTAGTGCCGTGGCACTAGGCCATTTCTGGGCAAGGGAAATTTTCAGTTTTTAGGCTTTTGCCCAAGGGGCTCGAGGGGCGCTTCCGCTACCTTGTGTGGGGAACCGGGAGGTCCCGAGACAACGGGATTAGTTTCGGGAGATGATTATAATTAGTTAGTAATGATAGTGTTATGTATGTGTTGTGACTAGGTTTTCTGTGAGGCTCGGGTTAGAGGACCGTGCTCATGATTTTGATGCTCAAGAGGCTTGGGACAGAGGTAAGAAAACTGCTAATCCCACAGAGCTTGTATGCAGGGAAGGGCCCTATATGAATGTGGTTCAGGGCGTAGCCCTTTGATTGAGTTTATTCATGTTTGGTATTTTCTTTGATATGCTATGTATGCGAATGTGTGAATGTTCGGCAAGAGCCGGGAACGGCGCAGGGCCGTGGTCGGCAAGGCCGGAAACGGCAAGAGGCCGAGAATGGCGTTAGGCATGTGGAGTGCAAGGCCGGAAGCGGCAAGGGGCCGGGAGCAGCGTCTAGCACGCATAGTGCGAGTTGCCAGGGTAAGACCCCTAAGGATACCTGGGATATTCTTACGGTGTGGACCGCGAACCCAGGGCCTGGTAAAGCGCCTGGGATGGCTTGGCCGTATGTGTTTAGCCTATTGATGGCCTGTTTATATGTTGAGTCATTTATATGCATATGTTATCTATTTGTGTGGGCTTTTCTTACTGGGCTTCGGCTCACGGGTGCTCTGTGGTGCAGGTAAAGGCAAGAGGAGGATTGGCCAACCTTGAGTACGGAGAGCGTGAGGCGACGCGTACATGTCTAGTCTGCCTGGCTGCCACGGTCAGGGGTATTTTTGGGAGTTGCTGTGTACTAAATCTCATTTTGTCGTTTAGTCGACTTTAAACACATTTTGAGTTGTAAATATTTATAAACAGTATTTTCTTTTTTGGATCCCTAATGTAAAACACCTTTAATTTTAAATGAATGATTACATTTTCAAATTATGTGATTTTAATACAGTTTCGTTACACTTTTGAGCTAAATGCTTGGTTAGCAAGTTGAATGCACATTTTAAACTAACTTAGTAACGGCTCTAAGGTGGTAGGGCATTACAAACCTCTTCGAGCTCCTCCAGCAGCTCGAGATCAGCCCTTTCTTATATTCTTGGCTAGATCTCTTCGTCTATCTCGAAGACTGTCCCATCCTTACTCTATCTTACTACAAGCGTTTGTGCACTTACCTGCTTCTTCCCTCTCATGAAAATGCTGAACATTCCCTTCCCGCAAGCTGGTCTCCTTTCAGTGTCCCGACGCCACTAGAAGTCGGGAGCTTGATGGCCAGGTGCCTAACGGACGAAACTGCCCCAAGCCCTACTAGGGCAAGTCTCCCGAGCAGTACGTTGTAGGCCGATGGAAGATCCACCACTACGAACTCCATCATCTTGGTTGTCGAGTCTGGGAAGTCTCCCAAGGTTACAGGGAGTTCAATGGATCCCATACATGCAATCCCTTCTCCTGAAAAGCTATACAATGTCGTTGCACATGCCTTTAGGTCGTAAAGCGTGAGTTGCATCTTTTCTAAGGTGGCCATGTAGAGGATATTCACTGAGCTCCCATTGTCAACTAGGACCTGGTGTACCCTCTTATTCGCGAGCTGAAGGGTGATGACCAGCGGGTCGTTGTGAGGGAATTGTACATGAGACGCATCATCCTCAGTAAAAGTTATGGCTAGAGATTCAATCCTTTGCTGTTTTGGAGCTCTGGGATCGGGTTTGAAAGGGGACCCGTCACTAGTTTTCAGCTCATTCACATATCATTTCTGGGCGTTCCTGCCCAATCGTGCAATATGTGGTCCCCCCGAGATGCTTATGACATCTTCTCCATCGATCGGAGGGGTTCGTTCGTCCTCCCTTGCTCGAGAGTTGTTGTTCTGGGCAAGTGGTGCTGCTGCTGCTGCCCTCTGGCTGGTGAAAGCCTGATTGGGGTTTTGATTCCTAACATATTGCCTGAAATATCCTCTCGAGATCAAGCCTTCGATCTCATCTTTTAATTTCTTGCATTCATTGGTTGTATGTCCGATATCTCTATGGAATCTGCAGTACTTGTTGGAGTCTCTTTTTGCCTTTTGGTTTCTCAAGGGGTCAGGCCGTCTGAAAGGGACCTGGTTTTCATTAGCCAGGTAGATATTCTCCTGAGATTCATTGAGCTCAGTATACACCTTGTATACGGAGAAATATCTTTCCCTTTTCTTCTTCTTTCCCCCTTCCGCCTCGAGATTATTCCCTTCATTCTTCTTCCTATTAGAAGGGTTGTCCCCAGGTGGTTTTGAGGTCATAGGATCCGCCGAGGTCGAGGCAGAGTTTGCATTTGTTGTTGTAGTTATGGGCTGAGAGGTCATATTCAATGCTGACCTCGCCTTTTCTACATTGACAAATCTCTGAGCTCGTCGATTGAACTCGGTTAAGGACCTTATGGGCTTCCTCTGCATATCCTCCCAGAGAGGACTTCCAGGCATTACTCTGGCTCGGACAGCCATTAAATGGCCACTTTCGTCGACGTCACGAGCTCGGGCGACTTCCAAATTAAACCTCGTGAGGTAACTTTTCAGTGTTTCATTCGGCTGCTGTCGAACATTGGTCAAGGCCGACGCCTCGGGGCTAATGTCGACCATGGCCTTGAATTACTTCTTGAAATCCCTTGATAATTGATCCCAAGAAGCAATTGAATGCCTCTTATACTTTTCAAACCAGTTCTTCACTGGTCCCGTGAGCGAGGCTGGGAACAGCATGCATCTGAGCTCGTAGCCCATATTATTGGCTCGCATGATTATGTTAAACGTACTTAAATGACTATATGGATTCGAATTCCCATCAAATGGCGGGACATGAGGAATTTTGAATCCTTGAGGAAACGGGGTGCTAGAAATATGCGGGGCAAAGGGCTCAAGTTCTTTATCGAACTCTTCATCCCGTTCCCGACTTCATTCATTTTGTAAGAGCCTGAATGCTCTTTCCAATTGTTCAATCCATTATTGGACTGGATCTACGGGGGGTCTGACTTGAAGCAGTGAGAACTGGTTATCGTTGATTACAACTCCAGCTTCGCGCCTCGACGCAGATTTCTTACGTCCATTTAGATGATCCCTCAGATCTAGATTCGATGGATTATCATTCCCTCGATTATGGTTTAGATGTTCCCGTAAATCTGAGTGATTTCTTCGATTCCCAGCGTTTCTACGTTCTTGGTCATATATACTAACCGATCTAGTGTCACATGAGCCCTCACTGACATGGCTCATTGCAGGGTTGTTTCAAGATGGGTTTCTTGTCGGTTGCCTCGTCTCAATAGTGTGTGACCGAGACATTTGGGTTCTCGTGGGTTGGGGACCCCTATGCTCCCTGACAGTTTCCCCATTTCCACGCCTTCGCCCAACTCACCTTTCCCTATCACCATGGGTCGGTTGTGTGTTCCTCCGAGTTGGTGAGGGATTCCTTATTGGCGATGGTGGGTGCCTTATTGGTGATGGCGGCTGCCATCCATTACGGGGCCTAGAAGGCCCTGAGTTCGCTTGACCAGGTTCTGCAACATTCTGCGTGTTACTAGGATTTTGGGTCCGAGCCTCCGAGGGAGCTCAGTTATTCCCTACTCTAGCTGGTGCCTCCGCAGTTGGGTTGGCAGGACCTCCAGTCCATTACTTCTCCGGGGCCTCGCCGGAGCAGGCTATTCTGCTAGTGGCGGAGGCTGCGCCGCCCTTCGGGTGGCAGCGTTTTTCCATGGCCGTCCTCAAGGCCTACGTGGTGGAACATGAACGTCCCGCTGAGGCGGAGTCTGGGCATCTGGAGGAGGTGGGGCTTAAGCCGCCTATGCTTCAGCAGCTAGTCTGGCTAACTTTTCATTGAGTTTCTTAGCCTTTGCCAACTGCTTTCGTAGTTGACAATTTTCGAGCTCCACTATCGGGACATATCGTTCAGGATTGTAGTACAGGTCCTCGTCGTCCCTGGGGGTCGGTGGTCCCCGAGAGTCGAACGAACCACTCCTCTCATTAAGATCGGAATTCACCATAGGCTGCTTTCGAGGGCGTCGGGGGTAGTCTGCTTCATCTAAAATTTCCTCCTCAGGAACATTGGGATCATTTGCTGCATTTGTTGATTAGAGAGGCTCTCTGACTGGACAGACTCACGTACGTACTGTTTAATGGCTCTCAATGAAAGCACCAAAATGTTGACTCTGTTTTTCGTCAACTTAAATAGTAGAGCAATTAAACAATAAAGTATTAGTGCAAATGAATCAAGAGGAAAACAAGAGGATTTTTACGTGGTTCAGCAGTTAACTCTGCCTAGTCCACGAGTCTATATTATTAAGACTTGGGAGTTTTCTAGAAACTTTTTAGAGAAGAGTTGCCTAAAGTTTTCTCTCAAGAAATCAGAAATTGATCCCTTACAAATTGTGTTTCCTTCTCTATTTATAGAGAAGGCTGCAGAATTCATTCCCACATATTTCGGAAAGATATTCTGTAAATAAATTAATATAATGCTATTTAATGCATTATTTCCTTTATACATGGAAACGTCCCATGAAGATCGAGAACGGATATCATATTATATGATATCCCTTAAATATTGGGATTGTACAACATTAAACATTTTCACATGTAACTAATTATCCCAAATGATTCATCAAATCTTCGAGATCAGCAATTGGCATTGAACTTGCCGAGACCATGAGTCAACCACGAACTCGTCACCTAACTTTGCGCTATGCTCAGAACAAGTAGATGTTGTCACATCCGAGCTTGCACATCTCGAGCTCGAGCTATCTCGCCTGAAGGCAATCAGGGAAAAATATATTCATGTGTCATACCATGACAATTACGAGCTCTGTAACGAGCCAATTTCGCTAATAAGGCTTAAGGGCCTTGATTAGTGTGCCAGGAGGGCATGATGGGATTTATGTGTGACTTTGATGAGTTAAATGCATGATTATGATTTAAAGCATGTTATATGACTAGTTGTTTATCTGAGATGCATGGCTATGTATATTAGTATGCATGTAGGCCCGGATCGTGTTAGAAGGGCACAATTGTATTGATATGTGATGATTGTTGAGACCACAATGGTATGTGGGCGTATCTGTGAATTGTGACTCGAGGCGATCCCAGTGAGCAGGCTAGCGGAAAGTCATGACGGGAATTTATACCCGGCTCGGGGTGAGCCTGGGGGTATAAGCAGGAATTTAGAGAATAGATTGAGATTAATTTTGATGATGGGGAATATTTATTTGGTGGTTTATCAGGTGTTGGAAAGCAACGGGAAAATATTAGAGACACTTGAGGATTAGCGGGAATTGGGCAAAATGACTAAAATGGCCTTATTTGGACAAAAGGATTTAGAGTTAATAGGAAGGGCATTTTGGTCAATTGGATTTTAGAAGGTTGATTTATGAGGCTTTATACACTTAGTGGGATTTATAGAGAAAGAGTGTTGGCTGTGGAGAGAAAGAAAGAAAAGAAAGAAAAAGGAAAGAAAGAAAAGAGAGAAAAACAGAGGGGTTTTCCAAAGGATCGGTTTGTGCATTTTTGCACCATTCTTCTCCATTTTTCTTGGAGCAAAGCTTAGTGGAGAGCAATGGTAGGCTGAGCATCAAGGATCTTGGGTTAGACTTGAAGATTTGGCAAGAACACATCAACTTTTGAGGTAAGTTTTTAGAGTTTTCAGCTTTAAGGGTTTGGCTGGTTTGAGTTGTGTTTTGAGCTGAGATGGTGGGAATTTTAGGGAATTTCTGAGCAAGCTTTGAGGGAGAGCAAGCTATGGAGGCCTAGGGTTGAATCAAGGTCGAAATTTGCATCAATGGTAAGAAGTCTAAGCCTTTAACTTTGTTGTTGATTGAATTTCTGGGTTTAGGGTTGTTCATGGTGAATTTTGAGATTTGGGTTGAATGTGCTTGGGTTTTGAGTTCTTGGGATGCTTGGGATGAGTGTGAGGTGTTTATAAGCTTGATTTTGAGTTTGGAAAAGGTTTGGACAAGTTTGAGGTTGAATTGGTTGAAGGAAATCGCAAGATGCGATTTTCAGGTTCTGCTGGGCTGCAACTAGCGCTACAGCGCTAGTCAGTGGGCGCTGTAGCGCTAGCCCCTATTCTGAGGGGTGTGTTCTGCTTGTAGCGCTACAGCGCCCTCTTTAGAGCGCTGTAGCGCTGCACTGTTCACAGAAGAGGATTTTTGGGTTTTTGATGAGGGATTTTGACCAAGGGTTCGGGGCTCGATTCCGCCACTTTGTTTTGGGGATTTAGGACTTCCCGGGGGCTCGGGATTGGTCCCGAGGCTAGGTATTCGGACTTGGGGTTCGGTGTTGACTTTGACCTATGTTTGTGCCTAGGTGTGCGCTAAGGCTCGAGTGGGATCGTGCTCAAGGAGTCAGGTGATCTAAGCTATTGATTGGAAAGGTAAGAAAACTATAACACCCGTAGGATAGGGCGTGGGCCCATAGTGTGATTGCGGGGCACGGCCCTATATTGCATTACATGTTAGGGTGCAGATTTAAATGAATTGATATTTGTTTGAATGTTGTTTGATTTATGCTATATATGATTATAGTGAAATGAACGGCTATGGCCGAGGGCGGCAAGGCCGAGAACGGCAGCGGGGCCGGAAGTAACACTTAGCACATGGGATGCTTATAGTCAGGGTAGGACCCAGGGGATACATGTGATATCCCTACGGTGAGGACCGAGACCCCAGGCTTTGGTAAGGCTTCTGGGGCGGCATGGCCGTGTTTGCTTAGTCTAATGGTTGACTTGTTTATCTGTGGATTATCTGATTTGATAAACTGTATAAATTGCATATGTTATGTTCTGCATGAGTTTTCTTGCTGGGCTTCGGCTCACGGGTTCTCTGTGTTGCAGGTAAGGGCAATGACTGAGTCAACCAACCATGAGTACGGAGAGCGTGAAGCGACGCGTACATGTTTGGCCTGCCCGACTGCTTTGGTTGGGGGTTTATTCGAAAAATGGCTGTAATAATCTATGATTTTTATGATTAATCAACTGTAAACTTATTTCAATATGTAAATAGTTTTCAAACCTTATTTTGGGATCCCAAATGTTTAATACTAAAAGTTTTGATGAAACGACGCATTTTCAAAGATTACAGCCTTAACTTTTTATTAGTCACACTTTTGTTTTAAAAACCTCGGTTAGCGAGTTCATTGCACACTGTTTTGTCTTAAAACTCATTTGGTAACGGCTCTAAGGGAGTAGGGCGTTACAAGCTCAGAGAATATTCGAGGCTACACATCCTCGAGGTCGTTGTTTACTTCAAAGGGGTCCGACGGTTGAATTATATGACGACCGTATATGTTTTGAGCTCATACCTGACGAGCCCAGTTTTCGGGTCCATAACTTCTTATCTCGAAATTTGGGTGTAACACTTTCAAACACCCCTAACCCTAATAGAGATTAAAAAGTGAGATCAATAAA
The DNA here is from genome assembly GCF_963169125.1 of Humulus lupulus. Lineage (NCBI taxonomy): Eukaryota > Viridiplantae > Streptophyta > Magnoliopsida > Rosales > Cannabaceae > Humulus > Humulus lupulus. Next base: position 20,039,757 of record NC_084793.1, read on the forward strand.
AATAAAAACTAAAAATATTTCGAGATAGAATTGGAGAGAAGTTAAAAAGAATGGTGGTTTAGTACGTAAGAGAGAAAAGGAGAGGACAAAATGAAAAGAAAAAATTAGGTTAGACCAATGTAACGCCCTAATTTTTCATAGATTACCGAGAACACAGCATTAGATCATAATTCATAAATATGGCTCTTTTATTGAATAAAAACTTGAAAATAATTACATGGATCCATGGTTTTACAAAAATAAAATAATTGTCTTTAACGAAAAAAATGAGCAACATTTAAATAAAAATTTAAAATAACATGCTTTCATAAAAAATAAATAAATAAACTTGCTTGATCTTCCTCGACTATATGGTCCCCATGAATATATCATGAAGCTCTTAGGTTCCCACTCGCCATCGGCCTTTCTATCCTTAACTGCCTGAAATAACAACATCGTAAGGAGTGAGCTTCTATGCCCAGTAAGGAAAATACAAACAAAAGTTAGTCATATAATCAAACATAACATAAATTCACAAGAGTCATAAAAATACAAAACTCTAGGTCATATCATAGCTTAAGTCATAATTCTACATCATAATCTAAGTCATAAATCATAAATCATACTCTAAGTCATAAGTCATAGGTCATAAGTCATAAGTCATAGATCATATGTCATAATTCATAATCATAACTATAGGTCATAGGTCATAAATCATAATCATAACTATAGGTCATAATAACAAGTCAGATATAATAAAAAGATAAGTGTTTATACAGGGGTGGCAATTAAGCCCCGGACATAAGTCTGTCATACACTGGACATCACTTAGGTCCATCATAAAGTTTTGGCAACCGAGCCTACGGGACATAGTCTGTCATACATCATTGGACACCTTAGGTCTAGAAACACTTACCCATTTATTGTACCTGAAATGTTAGGTCATACAAACATAAACTATATCATAAACTACATAAACTAGGTCATAATACTAAACTACCTAATTTTTCTTACCAAAAAACCGGAATAATGGAGACAAGAGCGGGATTGAAACTCCTAAAACCAAACATAAAGAAACCATAAGTTTCCTAAAGAAAATAAGATAAAGAGAAGATCTAAACCATCGAGAAGGAAACTTACCGAAAACCTTATGTTTCAAAGAAATTGAACACCTAACCAAAAAGTCACTATCACAAGTTAGGATTTGAAGAAAAATGAAAGAATAATGGAAACTATAGTGAACTAAACCTAAAGATAAAGAATACATTGAATCGCTTAAAACCTTGATCTATACCTCGAACACTGAAATCACACAAAAACTTACTTCCCAAGTGTTTATAAAAGCTTTAGATTTGAAAACTTTAACCCAAAAACCCTATTGTTTCTCTCTAGAATAATCTTAGCAGCTTGGAGGCTTTGAACTATGTTTGAGAGATGATGAAAATGGCTGAGTGAAGGGTCCTATTTATAGAGTTCAAGGATTGAAACTAACTCTTATTTCAATGAATAAATAAATTATTAAAAATGAATAAATTTGAATTATCTGTTCAACAGATGCGCATAACTCGGTCAAAAACGTGCAGGAACGAGTCAAGGTTGTTGAGGGTTGTTTTTAGTTCAGAATTCTACAAGAATTCAAAAATGGCTTACTGGAGCCGATATATCACCTAGGGTAGGCGATATATCGCCCCTACCATTATACCGAGGGTTCGTGGATTCGTTCGTGCGAAGTCGACGTGTTTTCCGTATCAATATAGGCGATATATCGACCCTTATAGCTGCGATATATCGGCATACGCTGATATTTCAAACACGTTTTTGCACATTTCATGATATTTTGAAATTGATTAAAACTACTTTGACTGAGTAAAACGTGATCCTAACAGATGATGGAAGGTTCTAGAGCTTCTAAATCTTTCTTTTAATTAAACTATTCATAAAAAAAATACTTAAATCCTTAATAATCATGCTTGTGACAAGTGTCACGCTCTTAATTATTCTATCTAAACCTTAGGTTATAATAAATAATATTCTTAGGACTATATTCATTAATCAAACCTTATGATAAAATTAATATTTCTAAATTATAGGTTAAACTTATAAAATTCATAACTATTTCTACGAGTTCTCAACTAAATTTCGGCTTTGACCAATATCCGTAAAAACTAAAATTCTACAGCTACTACTACTACTACTGCTATCTAGCTAAGTAAAATTCTGTGATGCTACAACCAAGTAAAAATTTCTACTTCAAATTGTAGGTGTAGCTTCTTTCTCTCTCTTTTAAAACAATAACTTATAAGCCCCAAATATTAAATATCTCCTCCTTCAATTCATTTAAATTTTCTAAAATTGTCCTTTGTCCCATTCATAAAATTCTTATAATTTTAACTTTAAAGTATAATTTCATTAAATCACATATCCATAATAAAACACAAGCATGTCATAAATATGAAATATTAATTTTATTTATGCTTAATATGTTTAAATATAAGAATACATTTTAAAAAAAAAAAATGTGTAATCCATAAATATTAATATAATAATACATTTATACCAATATAAGAGTATAAATGTTAAAAAAAATATTTCCTCACATTTTTTACTCAACGTGCCAAACAAAGGATAGAAAATGAATTTTCTTCTTTTTATTTAATACTAAATACTAAACAAGTAGAAGAGAATTTTTTTTTTTTTTTTTTTTGGTTCTTTCACTTTTGTTATTTTTTTTCTCTCTATCAAACATAATGTAAGTCTATTTGGACTCATCTCCTAGCTCGTTGAAAAACTTTTTTGAAGGTTCTTTAGATATACAAATAATGTATCGATAGCAAACAAATTTTGATTGTAATTTTCATTATCTGCATTTACATCCATGTGTTGCGCACTATGTTGTATAACATATATAAAAAAGAAAAAAGAAAATGAAAGCTTATTAATTAGTTATTATGTATACAAGCTTGTGGGAGCCATATTCATCTTATCTTTAGGGTGTTCTATGGATTGCCTGCGAATTTTTTTTTTTGTTTTTTGTCTTCTATGGATTTTTTTTATCAGCGAAATTATATATATACATTGTTGAAAGTAAAGTATAACACACGTTTAGCTTTATTTAAAAAAATTATTATTTTATTTTTATCATATTTTTTAATGATCATATAAATTTTAAATAAATATATAATGTCATGTCTCTTCTATATAATAAGTGTGTAGATAACAGAAATTATTTGTTTTAACAGTTTTTTATTTTTTAATATTAATTTTAACGGAATATTCTTATATTTAATCGTAGTTTGTAAATACCACTTAAACTTAAATAAAATAAATTATCTCAAAAATTAAAATAAAATATTTTTTAGATATTTTACAATGATAATTATTTAAAAATAATAAATAATTAAACAAATTAAAATATGATATTTTTATATATTTTACAACAATAATTATTTAAAATAATAAATAATTAAACAAATTAAAATATGATAATTTTTAAATATTTTACAATAATAATTATTTAAAAATAATAAAATCATACGTTTTATAACTTAAATAAAATTTAATAAAACTTAAACTCACTTATTAGAATAATATCATATTAAACATATAATATAATCTGCTGTCAATTAGCAACAAATTATTTATAAAAAAAATTAGCAAGAAACTTCAATTTAAAATCCACGTATAATATTTAATATTACATTAAATATATAATATACTCTAAAATTCAAAAACTAAAATAAACATAAACTTAAACAAAAATAAATAAATTATTTAATTAAAATAAAATATTTATTTAAAATTTATATGAAATTAATATAAATTTAATAAAAATAATTAATAAATTCTATAAATAAAACTAAGTGAATTTTCATTACAAATTATTTGTATCTAGTATAATAAAAAAATGTTTAAAATACTGAAATAGTTTTTTTTTTTAAATTAGTTTTTATTTTCATATGCTCAACTTTAAAGTCACTCCATATGAACTCATTTACTAAAATTATTAAGTACAGAATCTTACTATTTTCCTTAGTGCACTCAAGTCTCTTCAACAATAATTCTAGTGTAGTCAATCATGTCGTGGGTCATGTGATGATAACAAGAACAGGGTCATCGACCCATGTATATATATATATATATATATATGATCATGACAAATTAGTAGTTGTGATAGTCATCGACCTAGTTATAAACCAGAGAATTTGTTAAGTGAGTGAGAGGATATGACAAGGTCATATATAGATTCCAACTTATAGGTATTTGAAACCAAATTGGATGAGAGCAATACAAGTGTGGACAACTTTATCTTTCAAAATACATCATTACAATCTTACATTTTTATTTTACATTAAGCATGTACATTACATCATCCATTCACTTTTCTTTATTTTCTCTACCTCATTAAATATTTCTTTTAATCATTAAAATACTATAAAAATGAGAGAGAAATAAAGAAAAAAGAATAAAATATAATTAAAATCGAAAGATAAAGAAAGAAAAAATAATAAAATATTTTTAGCTCAATAAATAGTTGTCTCTAAATGTGGAGTAGTATTATTCATTAAGGTAAAATAATGTAAAATAGCTCAAATTTAGCTTATCAATTGGAAGCTCATTTTTACAATTTTTTTTTTATATTTTACAGAATGAGCAACTTTACCTTATCCATTTGGAGTGCTCTAATACTTTATTGAAAATTTGTAATTTTTTTTTCTTTTTATGGGATATTATGACGTAAAAGTAAAATATGTCACAAAAGATAGAATGAATAAGTATTAAGTGATGATAAATATTATCACAAATTTAATATTTGTTTATGATGAAATTACACTAAATATGAGATTCTTTTTTAAATTTTGAAAAATAGGACATTTTTTTTCAAGTTTCTTATGGTATATTTTTTTTTGTTTACATTTTTATGGGAGTTTTTTTTTTCTCATATATTTGTAATATTTTATTTGTATACTTTATTTTATTTTTTATAAAGTTTTTAGCTAGTTTTAATATGTTTTTAGGTTATTTTTATAATTTTAATCGATTTGGTTTGTTTTTTATTATTTATATTTTATAAAACGTTTTTTTACATTATTTTTTGAAAAAAAAAAACTGAGACATTTTCATCACTATACTTTTTTGTTATACCCAGATTTCGAGCCTTGAGAATTGTGATCTCGAAAGCTGGATTCTTCAGGTGTAAGCTCGCAATGTCTAGAATCTGTGTCCGTAACCTAGGCACCGAACCTACAAAGCAGATGGTAACCTCGAAGATGGTAGCCTCGAAAGACAGACATCGGAGTACGTATATTCTCGGGTGGCCTCAGATCAGGAGTTCCGAGCCTGACATAAGTATGAGCTCGAAACCACATGATCTCGGGAAAATATTACAACTCGAAAGTCACTAAGAGACCTGGGCTGGCACGACACTGACGAGGTAGATTCCTAACTCCGAACATCTTAATGAGTCACTTGGAGAGACGCAGTCTACATCTATTATTGTAACTTCCCTATAATAAAAGGATATTTATTATTCAGTTATACGCCCCAAGGTCTTCAGGGGACGTTTCCTTGTATATCTTAAAAGAAAATTTTGTGATCTTGGGAGAAACTCTGGAGAATTCATCTCTGAAGAATGTCCAGAAATATCTTAAAGTTCTAATAACAAAGACTCGTGGACTAGGCAGAGTTAACTGTTGAACCACGTAAAAAATCTTTCTTGTTTTATTGTTTTTTTTTTTGGCTATAACTATTTATTGTTTACGTGCTCTATATTCACTGTTGACGAAAAATGGCGTCAACAGTTTGGTGCTTTCATTGAGAGCCTTAAGCATTCAGTCCCTGAACAAGTTATGGCCGCAAACGATCAAAACATTCCTGAAAAAAACTATCCGAGATGCCTCGGGAAGGAGCCAATGGTAAACCCGGATAATGAAGAAAGAAGCGAGTCCTCTGATTCTCGGGGACTGCCAGCACCTCCAAGGGATGAGGATATGTAGTACAACCCTGAGCGATACATTCCCATTGTGGAACTTGAAAACCGGCAGCAGAAGCAGCAATTGACCGAAGCCAACAAGCAGAATTAGGAGTTGGCTAGGATAGCCGCGGAGGCTCAAGCGGCCCAGCCACCACCTCCGCGTGAAAACCTAGCCCCTCCTCCGAGGGACGTGCATGTTCCTCCCCGTAGACCTCGTGGGCGTCCATGAAAAAATGTGGCCACGAGAAGGCCAGAATAGCCTCCGGCACCCGCAGAGCCATCCGCTCCCTCGAGACCCCAGAGGAATACCCGAGCTAGGGCTCCGGTTAACTCAACTGCGGAAGTACCAGCGGGAACTGGGAATAACCGAACCCCTACAGAGGCTTGGACTCAAATCCCTGGTAACACACAGAATGCAACCAACCCGTCTTGGGCAAACTCCAGGCCATCCAGGCCTCGAAATGGGTGGCAACCACCTTCACCCATACGCTTCTCGCCATCACCTATAAGATATCCTTCTCCACCTCGCAAGAATGCTAAGCCAGATCGAGATGATGAGGAAAGACATGCGGGAAGGAGGCAGGGGAACAGAGAAGCCTTCAGCGCTCAGTCTACAAGAAGTCAAATGTCCTGGTCTCGCACTGCAGAAACAAGGCAACATGTATGACCGAGTCTTACTAGTGACGACTCGGGAGATACTAGATCGGTCAGTATGTATGACCGAGGTCAAAAGAATACTGGGAGCCGCAGGAATCGCTCCAACCTACGGGAACACTTGAATCAGAATCGGGGTAGCGTTAACCCGACAGACCCGGACCTGAGGGATCGCCTAAATGGGCGAAAAGATCCCCTGCGGAGGCGCGAGCCTGGAATTGTGATCAATGACAATCAATTTCAGGCAAGACCTCTCACGGACCCGGTCCAAGAAAGAATCGATCAGTTGGAGAAGGGCTTCAGACTTTTACAAAATGAGCAAGGCCAAGGTCGGCATGAGGACTCTGATGAGGAGCTCGAACTATTCGCTCCCCATATTTCCAATACCCCTTTTCCTCAAGGATTTCGGATCCCTCACATCCCAACGTTTGAGGGAAAGTCTGACCTGTACAGCCATCTGAGTACATTCAATACCATAATGAGAGCAAGTAACGTAGGTTACGAGCTCAGATGTATGTTATTTCTGGCATCGCTAACGGGACCAGCCAAGAGCTGGTTCGAAAAATATAGACGACACTCAATCACTTCTTGGGATCAGTTATCTAAGGACTTCAAGAAGCAATTTAGAGCCATGATGGGGCTCAGACCCGAAGCATCAACTTTGACTAATGTTCGACAGCAGCCAAGCGAGACATTAAAAAGTTACCTTACGAGGTTTAACTTAGAAGTTGCCCGGGCCTGAAATGTGGATGACAGCGGTCATCCAATGGCTGTCCAAGCTGGAGTAATGCCAGGAAGCGCTCTCTGGGACGACATGCAGAGAAAACCGGTGAGGTCCCTAACCGAGTTTAACAAACGAGCACAGAGGTTTGTCAATGTAGAGGAAGCATTGTCGACACTTAATGTGACCTCCCAGCCCGTAACTACAACGATAAACGTAAACTCTGCCTCAACATCGGCGGACCCACCAACCTCAAAGCCTACTGCGGAAAACCCTTCCAAGAGGAAGAAGAACGAAGGGAGTAACCCCAAGGATGAAGGAGGAAAGAAAAAGAAGGGGGAAAGATATTTCTCCGTGTACAGAGTGTACACCGAGCTCAACGAGTCTCGGGAGAACATATACCTAGCTAATGAAAACCAGGTCCCCTTTAGACGTCCAGACCCAATGAGAAATAAAAAGTCCAAGAGGGACTCCAGCAAATATTGTCGATTTCATAGGGACACCGGGCATACTACTGATGAGTGCCGACAGTTGAAGGACGAGATTGAAGGTTTGATCTCGAGGGGCTACTTTAGGCAATATGTCAAAAACTAGAAAACTAATCAGGCGCCTACAAGCCAAAGGGCAGCTGTGCCACAACCTGCACATAACAACAATTCCCAAGCCAGGGAAGAAGATAGGCCCCTGCCGATCGATGGAGAAGACATGATAACCATCTCGGGAGGGCCTCTTCTCGCGGGAATGGGCAGAAATGCCCAGAAGAGATATGTGAACGAGCTAAAAACTGGGGACGGGTCTCCTTATGAACCCGAACCTAGGGCTCCTAAAAATCAAAAGATAGAATCTCAGCCAATAACCTTTACTGAGGACGACGCGTCCCATGTTCAGTTTCCCCACCATGATCCACTGGTAATCACTCTCCAGCTGGCGAATAAGAGAGTTCACCGGGTTCTCATAGACAATAGGAGCTCAGTTAACATTCTATATAAGGCAACCTTAGAGAAAATGGGACTCGCTCTTCGCGACCTGAAAGCATGTGCGACAACACTGTACGGCTTTTCAGGAGAAGGGACCGCTTGCATGGGATCCATCGAACTCCCCGTAACCTTGGGAGACTACCTAGTCTCAGCAACCAAGATGATGTAGTTCGTGGTAGTAGACCTACCTTCGGCCTACAACGTGCTTCTCGGAAGACCTGCCCTAGTAGGGTTGGGGGCAGCCTCGTCTGTGAGGCATCTGGCCATTAAGTTCCCTACTCCTAGTGGCATCGGGACGTTGAGGGGAGACCAGTTGGCTGGAAGGGAATGCTATAGCATCTCCCTTAGAGGAAAGAGACAAACGAGTGCACAGGCACTCGTAATCATTAAAAAAAAAGATGGGACGGTCTTGGAGATAGATGAGGAGATCGACCCAAGGGTGGAGGAGAAAACTGACCTCGAACCATTAGAAGAGCTCGAAGAAATCAAGCTCGAAGAGTCAGATCCTTCCAAAACAATAAAGGTCGGGAAACATTTCTAGGAGGAAACTAAATAGCAATTAATTTGCTTCTTGAAGAAAAACCAGGATGTCTTCGCGTGGTCACATTCAGACATGATTGGAATAAGTCTGAACATAGAGAGCCACGCACTGAATATCAATAAAAGCTTCCCACCGAAGCAACAAAAGCGAAGACAAATGGATGATGACAGAAAAAAGGCACTGAAGGAGGAGGTCGATAGGTTTAAAGCAAATCGGTTCATTAGGGATGTTTTTTATCCTGACTGGGTAGCTAATCCGGTGTTGGTCCCGAAGCCAAATGGGACATGGCGAACCTGCATTGACTATTCAGACCTCAACAAGGCTTGTCCAAAGGACTGTTTTCCCTTACCAAGGATTGACCAGCTCGTGGATGCCACGACAGGGCATGGACTGATGTCGTTCTTGGAAGCCTATTCTTGATATAACCAGATTCCCATTCATGCCCCTGACCAAGAACATACGAGTTTTATAACAGACAAAGGACTATATTGTTACAACGTCATGCCATTCGGGCTCAAAAATGCTGGGGCCACATACCAGCGACTCGTGAACATGATGTTTTCGGAGCAAATAAGGAACAACATGGAGGTTTATGTTGATGACATGCTAGTCAAGTCTCAACTTAACGATAACCATGTTGAAGACCTTGAAGAGTGTTTTGCCGTGCTCCGGAAATATAACATGAAGCTTAATCCTTAGAATTGCTCCTTTGGGGTGTCATCCGAAAATTTTTTGGGCTTCATTGTAAACGCTCATGGGATAGAAGCTAACCCAGACAAGATCCAGGCCCTAATCGACATGCCCTCACCTCGAAGACACAAAGATGTCCAAAGTTTGACCGGCAGGATGGCGGCACTAAGTAGGTTTGTCTCGAAATCTACAAACCGTTGTCTTCCATTTTTCAATCTGTTGAGGGGAGGCAAGAAATTTGAATGGACGGAAGAATGTGAGCTGGCCTTCCAGGAACTTAAGAAGCACCTCGCAGAGCCCCCCATCTTATCAAAACCTGTTACGGGAGAAACACTATACTTGTATCTTGCCACTACCGAACACGCAATAAGTGCAGTGCTCGTGCGAGAAGAGGAAAAGGTACAGAGGCCCGTATACTACATCAGTAAAAGATTACTGGGGGCAGAATTGAGATACCCCTTGATGGAAAAACTAGCTCTCAGCTTAATTCATTCATCTCGCAAATTACGACCCTACTTTCAGGCGCACCCCATCCATGTATTAACTGATCAACCACTGAGACAAGTCTTGTCTAAGCCAGAAGCTTCAGGTCGACTTCTTAAATGGGCAGTTGAGCCCGGGCAATTCGAGATCACCTTCCACCCGAGGACGACCATTAGGGCACAGGCCCTGGCGGACTTTATAGTGGAGTGTACCGGCATGACTCACGATGAAGTTATAACCCCGGCCCACGAGCTATGGAAACTTTACGTTGATGGGTCATCTAACGAAAATTGATCGGTGGCAGGGGTCATTTTGGTTACTCCCGCAGGAAGCAGATTTCATTCTGCATTAAGATTTGACATCAACGCATCGAATAACGAGGCCGAATACGAGGCTTAACTGGCAGGACTCCGTATAGCCAAGGAGCTCAAAGCTAAGGCCATACATTGCTACAGCGACTCCCAACTTGTGGTGAACCGAATTTTGGGAGAATACCAAGCTCGTGGCACGAAAATGGCAGCTTACTTAGAAAAATCCAAGTCCGCATTAGGACATTTCGAGTTTTATGCGATCCAACAAGTTCCCCGAGAGCAAAACTCGAATGCAGATCCCTTGGCTCGACTCGCTACTTCCACCGAGAGTGATGGGCTAAATGTTGTGCCAATAGAACATCTCTCGGCGCCTAGAATTAACAAGCCGGAGAAGGAAGACGTGTGTATGATTGATTCCGAGCCTACCTGAATGACCCCAATAGTCGAATATCTCGAGACCGGCGTCCTTCCGAAAGATCGGAACCAAGCTCGAAAGTTAATGTATCAGCCTCCCCGTTACACCATTTTTGATGGAAGGCTATATAGAAGGGGATATTCCATGCCATTACTTCGATGTGTAACTCCACTCGAAGCCAAGAAGTTCATTGAAGAAATTCATGAAGGGTTCTGTGGAGACCATACTGGGGGGCATAGCCTATCCAAGAAAATCATACGACAAGGCTATTTCTAGCCTACCATCAAATCGGATTCTTTCGAGTACGTAAAGAAATGCGATAAGTGCCAGCGGTTCGCCATGATTCCTCGAGCTGCACCATCCGAGCTGACCATGATGACTTCCCCATGGCCATTTGCGGTATGGGGAATCGACCTCATAGGCTCTCTCCCAACTGGCAAGGGTGGTGTGAAGTATGCGATAGTTGCCGTAGATTACTTCACAAAGTGGACAGAGGCTGAACCATTAGCAATAATAACTTCCAAGAAAGTCCTTGACTTCGTGGTAAAGAACATCGTATGCCGATATGGGATGCCGAGGAAAATTGTATCCGACAACGGAACCCAGTTCGATAGCGATTTGTTCACCAACTTTTGCGAGAAGAATGGAATAATAAAGAGTTTTTGTCAGTAGCTCATCCCTAGGAAAACGGCCAGGTCGAAGCTGTAAACTAGACTCTCAAAAGTTCGCTAAAGAAAAAGTTGGAGGAAGAAAAAGGACGATGGCCTGAAAAATTTCCCCAAGTCCTATGGGGATATAGGACTACAGCTCGAACATCAACATGACATACCCCGTTCTCTCTGGCATACGGTTGCGAAGCTATGTTGCCTATCAAGGTCGAGATACCTACAATTCGAACTCATGCTTATGACCAAAGCTCAAACCACACTCAGCTCGAAGAAACCTTAGACTTGATCGAAGAAAGAAGAAATGAAGCTCAGCTGAGGAACACTGCCTACTAGCAGCGAGCTACCAGGTACTTCAACAAGAGGGTTCGAGATCGAAAGTTCGGTGTCGGAGATCTGGTGCTAAGGCGTGTATTTTTGGCGACGCGAGATCCAGCAGCTGGTGTGCTCGGGCCAAATTGGGAAGGACCATACCAGATAGAGTCAGTCATCCAACCTAGTGTCTACAAGCTAGCGAGATTGGATGGAAGCCTAATATCGCGAGCATGGAATGGCGAACACCTAAGACCTTACTATCAATAGTGCAGGAAGGATGTTGCCTGTAACCATGCTTGTCTATTTGTACTGTTTTGTCTACTCTCGGATTTTATCAAATAAAGAATTATTTCGTCTAATGTGATTTATTTTTGCAATCTCTCTTAATCTAATAACCTATGGTCACATTCATAGGATATTAAGGGGGCATCATTGGTATATATATAAATACCACCAGCTTGAAAAATAAACTAAGATATACGAAAAGCATAAGTGTTTGGATATAACCAAATACGTGAGCTAAGATAATTTGGATATAACCAAATTATTAAAAACATAAGTGTTTGGATGTAACCAAATGCGCGAGTTAAGATAGTTTGGATAAAACTATAAGTGTATGGATTACAAACCAATCACGACCTTAAAAGGTTTGGAGCAAACCAGCTAAAACTATTCGACGATAAGTTGGAACATAAACCTACTTCGAGTTAAGTCGAGATTGAGACTGGAGTATCTTATAAAAAATAGTTTCAAACTCATAACCTCGGAGAGATAACCGAGGACGAGAAAAAGCAACTAAAAAATAAGATATAACTAAACCGTTTGCATTACACACCATACAAGTACTTTCAGGTTCATGGTTAAAGTAATATTCGACCTTGATGAATAACGAGGTCGGAAGCGGATTATTCGAGCAAACTGTGGATGAATGCATTGAGCCTCGAGCCTAACTCCAAACTATGTTTGTACGAATAAACAAACATACACAATTCTTTAATATAAAATGTGCAAAATATTTCAAACCAAGAAATGTAAAGCATATGTATTAAGAGAAAAGAAAAAGAAATTGTATCAGCCCTACGGGCATAAATTAAAACAATTATAAAAATAAAGGGACACAACCCCGAGATAAGATTCAAGAAGGAGCTGTCTCCTTAGCCTTCTCGGCACCAGCAGCACTAGACCCCCCAGGACGAATTGCATGACTATCCTTCCGAGCAGCCTCCTCCGCCTCAAGTCGAGCATTCCACTGATCTACGAGCTTCGTCTCAAGAGGACCTAGGAAGCTGGTATCGAGGTCAGCATTGTTAGCCCAGATCTTGTACATGGCTTGATCGACCGCTTTGTCTTTCTTCTCTTTGAACTCGTTAAGGAGGCGGGCCTTTTCATTTTCGATTATCTCGAAAGTGGCAGCTTTCTCCTCCTCGAGCTGGGCATTAGCTTTCTCCAGCTCCGCAAGACGAGCCTTCATCTTTTCAATCTCTGCCTTCGAGTCCTTGAGTTCATCAGCCGTTTTAAGCTGGAGATCCCTCGACTCCTGGGCTAGAGACATGCTCGTATGCAACTCATTGGTCAGCTTATAATTAAGATGAGCCGAGACGACAAGAGCCTGAAACACAGAGATTGAATTAGAACATAAACCAAGGCATGTGAGATATTAAAGGTAAAGTGCAAAAATTATCGCGGCAGTAAGTTCAATACTCTTATCATAAAGAGTATTGCAGTCTCGGGCTTTATTCACAAACTCCCAATGATCAGCGTCAAATCCTGAAAGACTCTGACCCACCCGAGAAAGGACATCCGAACCAATTATGGCTCCGTGGGCCCCATCGGTGCTGTTAAGCACGAACTCATCAACATGAGGTCGGGCCGACGGTAGGAGTGACTTGGAGATTGAGGGTTTCTTCGGGGGTTGGCCGAGCATCGGAAGAGTTATGGCTGGAGGAAGCATGGCAGATGCGGTCGAGACAGATGCGTCGACCTGGGAATTCGAGTCCTCAGTTGTGCTCGCAATAGTTAGGACCGGTGGGGTCTTCTCAGTGTGCTTGGGGATTTTGGAGGGTCGGTCTGACTTCTACGATCCTCTTGGGCGCTTACTCTTTTTATCTCCCTCGCCCCCACTGAAGAGCACGGCATCAAGGTCGGAGTCCATAGCACCTGCACAGTTGCAATCAAGGTTTAGCATGGTGCTAACAAACATAGAAGATATAATAAAAAAAAAAAGTGGAGAAAAACCTAACTGGAACTCTCCTCCGAGCTTGAGCTCGGAGACCATGAAATTCCCTCATCTTTAGAAGAGGCGGAGGGAGTACCTTCCCTATAGGTGGATGTCAACCTCGAAAGGTCCCTATAGTCATTGGTCCTGTATTGGACGGCTATTCCGTTCCATACCTCATTCAGGCTATACATAGTATCGTATTGCCCGAGCCAGCTATCGAACCTATGAACCCATTCATCTACCCAAGTCCACACATAAAAGTGGTTCCTATCATCTTCGCGCAAAACTAGCCTATCGAGTTTGTGCTTTAACAAGGTGGGGGGCCACATTTTCGAGCTTAGGATGACTGTACTTTAATCATCCGAGCCCGAGCTCGAGGCTTCATCGTTGGCCTCGTTCCCTGACTGTGGGCTCCTTCGGCGAACTAGAGGCGGGGGCCTCACCTCTCTCCTCGCGGAGAAGATGCCTGTAGGCAAGGGCACAAGCTCCCAGCAGTCGTATTTTTTGTTAGACCAGTCCGAGGTGGACTGGCCATCTCCCAAGAGCCCGCAAGCTCAAAGTTTATCTTCATGCAGAAGGTACGAGAGTGATCTCCTACCATAAAGGAGTTGGAGCTGGGTTTCCCTGTGCTCCTTCATCTCCTCAGAAGGAGTGGGACGACGATAGTTGGCTGGAAAATAAAATACATCCCAACTAAGTACAAGCCTATAGACAAAAGAACACAGAAATAAAGGAGGTGGGGTACTTACGGCTCCGTCTGAACGAATAGCATCGTGACGGAGATAGGCCATCCCTCCAGAAGAAGGCCTTCTTAAAATCAGGAGGATGATTGGGAAGATCCTTAAACATCTTTTTCTTCTTCGGGTAGCTCGAAAGATAATAGAAGACATCTCCTCCCCGAGCTCGGGAGGGATTGCTTTTCAAACAGAAAAGATACAAGATCTCTGCTGGCGTGGGTCCCTCCCACTTCAGCTCGTTGTAAATCGACTTCAGGGCAGATAGAACCCTGTAAGAATTAGTGTTGAGCTGGAATGGAGCCAACCCAACGAAGTCCGTGAAGTCCTTTAAGAAAGACTTCAAAGGCAGTGTCGCCCCTGCCTTCATATGTTCCTGGCTCCAAGCCACATACCTCAGCTTGTAGTCAGGATTTCCATCTCTTGGGGCGTGGCAGCTTCGCTCTTGGGAGGTAGGAGCTCGACACCTTAGCGAGCCTGACAGTCTTATACCATGAAAGGCCAGGATATCGTTTATCTGACCTAGCGAGGTAACCGAGCTCTGGTAGTGCTTGGCCTCGAAAAATTCTCTCCTTGGCTGCGAGGTAGAGGGCTCCCCCATCAGTGAGAATTGAAGCTCTCCCGGGTCGTATGTGATCGTCACTTTTACCCTAGGATCAAGGGGGATCGGTCTGGGCCCTGAACCATATTCCGGATAAAGCGCCTCTCGAAGGATTCTTCTCTTCTTTTCTATGACCTCTACGATTTGGCGGCGATAGTGAGATCAGATTTCCTCCTGTTTGCGCGCGAGGTCGTATTCACGAATCAGACGTTGGTTCCGGGAAAACAACGATTCTGGGCTCAGAGTTTTTGGCGAGTACGGAATGGAAATCAGCGACCCCCACCGTCTTTCTAGATTCTGTGACATCTAGCGAGATAGAAAAAATGGTGAAGGCCATGCATGCAAGGAGTCAAGAAAACGAGCTTGGTGAAACAAGCTTGGAAGTGCTTAGGTATGAGACAAGCTCGATCCTGGAAACCCGATTAGGGGTCAAAACGTGTATTCTACGAGAAAAGGGGGGAAGTGGATCTAATTTTTGAGAATCTCGAAATATCAGGGAAAAAGGTGGCGGTTATTCAAAAATGGTAGTCATGGGTATCGTGCATTCTTTAAAACCAAGATCTTGTACCCAATATCTTGGTGTGCAAGATACGTTTTTTAACTTTTGGAAACCCAGAAAAAAGAAACCATTTTTGGGTTTCTTCTACATACAAGCTGGATTTAGAACTGGTAATGGGAAAACCTAAACCGGAATACCTATTGGTCAAAGCGTCCTAGTATATCAAACTACAAAATGAACCAGTGCATTTCCAAAAAAAGAAGGGGCCGGAAGCTGATAAAGAAAATATGTATATATCAAATACTTACACAATGAAGGCGACGATTGCAGAGAAAGCGTTGATTGAGGAAGAGGCTGCAGGTATGATTTCACGATCTCGAACAAGCTGGTGGTCCTTTGTTTCTTTGGACAAGAGAACATGTAACACCAAACACTTTCTGGGCTTGCCTCTGGTTTTCTCTTCTCTTTTTTCTAATCTTCTGGTAAACGTAGAAATGAGGGGAATAAGATGATTGAAGCCTTATATATAGGCTACCAGAATTGACAATAGAAGGAATGATCTGGACCATTGATTAGGAACCTTATCAAATCTTACGGTCAGGGACAAATGACAAGATGGTGCCGAAAAGGTGGCAGGTGAACGATCGTGGGCAGGTTTCCAAGGCACTCGAGTACCTTGAGTGGGCAATACCCAGCTGGCATGTGTCCATATTCGAACATGTGTGACGATGAAGTTCCCGAGAAAAGTAGTTCAAAAGTTTCCTTCTCATAGGATTCGAACAAATACTTTTGAGGGGGCAAAATGTTATACCCAGATTTCGAGCCTTGAGAATTGTGATCTCGAAAGCTGGATTCATTAGGTGTGAGCTCGCAATGTCTAGAATCTGTGTCCGCAACCTAGGCACCGAACCTACAAAGCAGGTGGTAACCTCGAAGATGGTAGCCTCGAAAGACAGACATCGGAGTACGTCTATTCTCGGGTGGCCTCAGATCAGGAGTTCCGAGCTTGGCATAAGTATGAGCTCGAAACCACATGATCTCGGGAAAATATTACAACTCAAAAGTCACTAAGAGACCTGGGCTGGCATGGCACTGACGAGATAGATTGCTAACTCTGAACATCTTAATGAGTCACTTGGAGAGATCCAGTCCATCATAGCTGTATCTCGTGTCTGGGATACTACCTCCCACCACGTCCGGGCATCTTCCCGCAATACACATGTAGCACAGATCACCCTATCGTGACCCATCAATCTCATACTATCAAGAATGGAACTGATCATGCCCATCCATTGCTCAGCTCTGAATGGATCTAGGCCTCCCTCGAAGACTGGAGGATAAAACTTCAGGAATCTCCCACAGAGGAATTCCCATCTATTCTCAACCCTAGGCTGAGCTGAAACTGATGCCACCCCTGGCATAGCAGAGGAAGAGGTACTCCCCAACAGACTCTGCTGTTGCTTCAAATACCTGATCTCTTCCTTCTGCCTCTGCAATCTTAATTCCAAATCTGTATCGTCTGCTGAACATTCATAGGTGCAGACGAGGAACTAATACCTTGGCTGTAATTCCCAGCCCCTGTATAACTATCACCAGGCCTCATAATCTTCCTTGAATATAAACCTACTAATTCAATCTGCAGTCAATAACTTGACCCATTAATCACAATAAGCATATCAAGGGCTTTCCCTGTATACAACTTCCGTTATGTATTTCCATGCAGTAGACATGGGTTAAAGGAACTTATGAGTTGAGATATGAGAATCTGAAGGTTAAGGTTAAGTATTCCGGTAAGGAATAGCCAGTTCAGATTGTGACAAAAGTAATAAAGTTATGTTGAATAGAATGTACCTTAGGGTAAGGTAATGCTATAGAGATGGTGAGGTCGAGGAAGCAACCTGGAGAAGTTGGAGTTAATTGTGTGGAATTCTTGTTCCGAGCTGTTGAGTAAATTTCGAGGGCGAAATTTCTGTAAGGAGGGGATAGTTGTAATGCCCCAAATTTCCTAATAAGGTTTAGAACCTTGACTAGGAGGCTGGGAGGGCCATAATTGAATTATGATGCTATTTAATGATCATATGCATGTTTATGTGAATTATATTATTATATGATGGTAAATGCATGCATATGGGGGTATTTATAATTATGAGGGTATTTTAGTTATTTGACTGCTGTGGGCGTAATTGTGTATTTTGGGTGCATGTTTGTGATTAATTAATATAGCCACATTATAAGGTGGATTGGTTCGAGCTAGTCGGCATGAGACGATCATGGAATGCAAGTGTTCGGTTTAGTCATAACGGGTTTAAGTTCGGGGCTCGGGGTGAGTCTCGAGGTGAATTTAATCATTAGAGCATTACCGGGAATTAAAGGGTAATGGGATATGGATTATTGGTGTTTGAGGTTATTGAGAATAGCGGGAATTGGAGGGTGTTAATTGTGATTAGTGAAATAGGTGCGAAAGGACGGTTTTTCCCTTGGTGGCTGTTAAGGTTTTATTTTAGACCTAAGGGTATTTAAGTCCTTTCCCCTCAAAGGATATATATTAGCCATTAAGGCTGTAGAAGAGTAACAAAAAACAGAGTCTCTCCTCCTTCTCTCCCGATAGATTTTATTCCTCTTTTCTCTTGGATTTTCGAGCTCAGTTTGAGGAATCAAGCCAAGGAACCAAGCTTAGCCAAGCTAGAGTTATGCTCCACAATTGAAGAGGGTGTGTTGCTTAAATTGAGGTGAGTTTCTAGCCACTAGAACTCTTGCTTTTGCTCTGTTTTCTAAGTTAAGTTTCAGCTGGTTTATGGTTGGAAACTTGGGAATTGGTTGGGGTTTTGGCTAGGGTTCTTGGGGTTGTGGTCCCTAGGACATGTGGAGGTGGTATTTGGGTTCATTTGGGAGTTAATTTGATGTTTGGAAGCTTTTGGATTGGGTTAGAAATTGTGGAATCGAAGGAAGGAAATTCTGGGAATTGGCTGGCTGAAGGTAGCGCTACAGCGCCCAGTGTAGGGCGCTACAGCGCTACCTGCAGAGAGGTTGGGCGGTTTGTGGTTCTGTCTTGAGCGCTGGGGCGCTAGAAGGATAGCGCTGTAGCGCTACCCTGTTCCTTCATAACCCTGTTTTGGGTGTTTTTAAGGGCTTTTGGCTTGGGGTTTCAATCCTTGAGGCCCGGGATCGAATCTACTCACTGTGTGGGCATGTTTCGAGGTCCCAAGAGTGGGGTATAGGTTAAGACCCTATCTTTGGTAATTTTCATTAATTGGAGATTGTTTTGGTTATGACTAGGTGACTGTTAAGGGATTAAGGACCGATCGTTCTCAGGGGTCGTTCTTGTTCTAACTCTCACTCGAACCGGAGGTAAGAAAACTGCACCCTGTGTATATGTGACATGCATGGTTATTCTTGATGCATGTTGGTTGACTATTGAACGTGACATGCATGGCTTTTATTGATGCATGTTGGATTTTTGAGTATGATGCATGTGATGCACGAGAAACATGTGATTAGGACATGCTTTGTATACTGAGTATGATATCGCTCAGAGCTTGAGCCTCTGTGTTTATGCATGATCCTAATTGTACTAGTACCTATTAAGTAAGCATGCTGAATGCCTTGTTTATTGATATTGGACATGTGATATATGTTTGCTGGCATGGCTTACCTGTGTATGGCGCTGACTTATTAGTCAGAATCGGCAATGGTGTCAGATCCATCTGTGAAGCTGTGACTTATTAGTTAAGTTCACAACGAGCTGAGCACTGGTCGTGTTTCACTGATCCAAGAGTCAGAAATGGCAGAGCGTTGTGAACGCCGGGCCAAATGAAGATTAGATCTAATCGAGGTCGGCATTGAATGACTCATATGGGGTATTAATGCTGGACCAACAAGAAGGTCAATGAGAACTATAAGCGCTTGCCTGGTCTAAGACCAGATGTTCATAGCCAAGGTATATGACCCCGGTGACTGTTTGTCACATGGCTAGGGGACGCTGTCCATAGTTACGACTCTAGAGTCCGGAGGAGGGTTATGTTGGTGACCAATCACCATGCACTTATCCTGATCAAACTTATGGAGGAACCACTTATCAATTAAGCCCTGGTGACCCTATCGTCACATGGCTAGAGGGAGTTGTACCCACTTCTGTGACTTTTGGCTACTGTCATCTATCTGTTTTGGACCGTTGGTCCTGAATGGCTATTATGGTTATTGTTGATATTATATCATGCTTTATTGTGTTTTCTTGCTGGGCTTCTGCTCACGGGTGCTATGTGGTGTAGGTAAAGGCAAGAGGAAGCTGGACTATCCTTGAGTTGGAGAGCTTAGGTGATGACGTGTACATATGCAGCTGCTCGTCCGCCACGGCCGAGGTTTAAAGTGGAACTAGGGTTAAACCCTGTTTTGCCGCTTAGAACGACCTGTTGTAAATGCTTTTCAGTAATAGACTCTAAAACTATGTTTTTGGGATCCCAATGTATATATTAAACGTTCTAATGAAACGTTACATCTTATCCAAAGTTTTTAATCCCTAAACTGCTAATCATACTTAGTACACGATTTTGGCCAAAGGACTCGATTAGCGAGTTTAGCACTGTTTACAAGGCACACCGTAACGGTCCCTGGAGTTGGGGCGTTAGTGACAGTCAGAATCCCGTCATCCGTAAGGGGAAAGAACGGGTAAGCTGTGCAATCCCACACCACCTGGGGAAGGTCAAGTGTAATGATTCTAAGACTGTGTAGGTATGGGACTACACAGTTGAAGCGGGCTTAAATGGATTGATGGGTACTACCTATATCAGGAAGATGCATCTTCTTTTCGGTAGCCCATCACTTGAGAACTCCAAAGTTAAGCGTGCTTGACCTGGGGTAATCTAGGGATGGGTGACCTCCTGGGAAGTTTTCCTAGGAAGCATGTGAGTGAGGACAAAGCACGCTGAAAAGACTCGTCTTGGTTTGTAGGGCCAGTCGTCATTTCATAAAGCAGCCATAGTGACGTGGGGCGTCACACGCAGTCTACATTTATTGTTGTAACTTCCCTATAATAAAGGGATATTTATTATTCAGTTATACGCCCCCTGGTCTTCAGGAGACGTTTCCTTGTATATAGGAGTTACAGGCTTTTAAAGCCATTTAATTTATTGATGTAAAGGGGAAATTCCCAGAGATGTGTGGGATAGTATTCTGAGACTTCCTCTATAAATAGAGAAGTCCTGTACCTTTGAAAAGAACGGAAAATTTTGTGATCTTGGGAGAAACTCTGGAGAATTCATCTCTGAAGAATGTCCAGAAATATCTTAAAGTTCTAATAACAAAGACTCGTGGACTAGGCAGAGTTAACTGCTGAACCACGTAAAAAATCCTTCTTGTTTTGTTGTATTTTTTCTGGCTATAACTATTTATTGTTTACGTGCTCTATATTCATTGTTGACGAAAAACGGCGTCAACATTTTTATTTCCATTTCTTCCATTTTTTTTATCTTTTTCAATCAACATTTTCTTCGCAGTAACTGGTTACCACTATAAAAAAAATTGATTTTTTTTTGTTTGGTAGTAATCGTATGCCACTGGCATTTTTTTTAGTGATGTGGGGTAACTTGTTACTACTATAAAAATCACTTTTATTTTTTAAGTGGTGTTGTAGTAACTCGTTACAACAATAAAAATAATTTTGATTTTTTTAATAATGTACCATTATCAAAATATTGGTACTTGTTGACACCGTTTTTCGTCAACAGTGAATATATAGCACGTAAACAATAAATAGTTATAGCTAGAAAAATACAATAAAACAAGTGGGATTTTTTACGTGGTTCAGCAGTTAACTCTGCCTAGTCTTTGTTATTAGAACATAAGATGATTTCTAGAAATTTTTTAAGAACGAATTCTCCAGAGTTTCTCTCAGGATCACAAAATTTACGTTCTTTACAAAGGTACATGACTTCTTTATTTATAGAGAAAGTCTCATAATACTATCCCACACGTGTTTGGGAAGTTATCCTTTACATTAATAAATTAAGTGGCTTTAAAAGCCTGTAACTCCTATATACAAGGAAACGTCCCCTGAAGATCAGGGGGCGTATAACTGAATAATAAATATCCCTTTACTATAAGGAAGTTACAACAATAAATGTAGATTGCGTCTCTCCAAGTGACTCATTAAGATGTTCGAAGTTAGCAATCTACCTCGTCAGTGCTGTGCCAGCCCAGGTCTCTTAGTGACTTTCGAGTTGTAATATTTTCCCCGAGATCATGTGGTTTCGAGCTCATACTTATGTCAGGCTCGGAACTCCTGATCCGAGGCCACCCGAGAATAGACGTACTCCGATGTTTGTCTTTCGAGCTTGTGAGGACTTCGAGGCTACCATCTTCGAGGTTGCCACCTGTTTCGTAGGTTCAGTGCCTAGGTTGCGGACACGTATTCTAGATATTGCCAGCTCACACCTAACGAATCCAGCTTTCGAGATCACAATTTTCAAGGCTCGAAATCTGGGTGTAACATTTTGCCCCCTCAAAAGTATTTGTTCGAATCCTATGAGAAGGAAACTTTTGAACTACTTTTCTCAGGAACTGCATCATCACACACGTTCGAATATGGACACGTGCCAGCTGGGTATTGCCCACTCAAGGTACACGAGTGCCTTGGAAACCTGCCCACGATCGTTCACCTGCCACCTTTTCGGCGCCATCTTGTCATTTGTTCCTGACCGTCCGATTTTATAAGGACCTTGATCAATGGCCCAGATCAACCACTTTTTTTCCATCTCTGATCGTCTATATATGAGGCTCTAGTCATCTTCCTCATTTTATTTTTACGCCCATCAGAGGAAAAAAGAAAAGAGAAAGAGAAACCAGAGGATATCCCAGAAAGTTCTTGCTTTTTGCACGTTTTCCCAGCCAAAGAAACAATAGATCGCCAGTTTGCTCGAGACCGTGGGATTATACTTGCAGCCTCTTCTTCAATCGACGATTTCTCTGCAATCATTGTCTTCATTGTGTAAGTATCTGATATATGTGTACGTTTTCTTTATCATTTTCTGGCTTTGCTGTTTTTTTTTTTTTTTTAGTTTCTGGGAATGAACTGGTTCACTTTGTAGTTTTGCCATACTAGGACGCCATGACTAATAGGTATTTATGTTTAAGTTTTCCCGTTTACTGGTTCTAAATCCAGTTCTTATGTAGAACAAACTCAAACATGGTCTCTTTTTTATGGGTTTTCAAAATTTAAATGACGTATCTTGCACACCAAGACATTGAGTACAAAATCTTGGTTTTAAAGAATGCACGATAACCAAGAATACCATTTTTGAGCAACCTCCACCTTTTTCCCTGATATTTCAGAATTCTAAAAAATTAGACCCACTTCCCCCCTTTTTTTTGTAGAATACACGTTCTGACCCTAAACCGGGTTTCCAGGATCGAGCTCGTTTCGTACTCAAGCACTTTCCGAGCTTGTCTTGCTATGCTCATAATTCTTGACTCCTTGCATGCATGGCTCTCACCATTTTTTCTTTCTCACTAGATGTCATAGAATCTGGAAAAACGGTGGGGGTCGCTGCTTGCCATCCCGTACTCGCCAAAAACTCCGAGCCTAGAATTGCTGTTTTCTCGGAACCAACTTCTGATTTGTGAATACGATCTCGCGCGCGAACAGGAAGAAATTCGAGCTCATTATCGACGTCAAATCGTCGAGGCCATAGAAAAGAAGAGAAGAATCCTTTGAGAGGCGTTTTATCCGGAATCTGGTTTAGGGCCCAGACCGGTCCCCCTCGATCCTAGGTTAAAAGTGACAATCGCATACAACCCGGGAGAGCTTCAATTCTCACTGATGAGGGAGCCCTCTACCTCTCAGCCAAGGAGAGAATTTTTCAAGGCCGAGCACTACGGGAGCTCGGTTACCTCGCTAGGTCAGATAAACGATATCCTGGCCTTTCATGGTATAAGAATGTCAAGCTCGCTAAGGTGTCGAGCTCCTACCTCCCAAGAGCAACGCTGCCGCGCCCCAGGAGATGGAAATCCTGACAACAAGCTGAGGTATGCGGCTTGGAGCCAGGAACATATGAAGGCCGGAGCGATACTGCCTTTGAAGTCTTTCTTCAAGGACTTCACGGACTTCATTAATTTGGCTCCATTCCAGCTCAACACGAATTCCTACAGGGTTCTATCTACCCTAAAATCGATATACAACGAGCTGAAGTGGGAAGGACCCATGCCAGAAGAGATCTTGTATCTTTTCTGTTTGAAAGCAATCCCTCCCGAGCTCGGGGAGGAGATGGCTTCTATTACCTCTCGAGCTACCCGAAGGAGAAAAATATGTTTGAGGATCTTCCCAATCATCCTCCCGATTTTAAGAAGGCCTTCTTCTGGATGGATGGCCTGTCTCTGTCACGATGCTATTTATTCAGACAGATCCGTCAGTACCTTAACCTCCTTTTTCTCTGTGCTCGAACTTTTGTCAATAGGCTTGCACTTAGTTGAGTAGTATTTTATTCTCCAGCCAACTATCATCGTTCCACTCCCTCTGACGAGATGAAGGAGCGCAGGGAGACCTTGCTCCGACTCCCTTATGGCAGGAGGTCACTCTCATACCTTTTCCATGAAGGTAAACTTCGAGCTTGCGGGCTCTTGGGAGATGGCCAGTCCACCTCGGACTGGTCTAACAAAAAATACGACCGCTGGGAGCTCGTGCCCTTACCAATAGGCATCCTTCCCCCGAGAAGAAAGGTGAGGCCCCCGCCTCCTGTTCGCCGAAGGAGCCCGTAATCAGGGAATGAGGCCAACGATGAAGACTCAAGTTCGGGCTCAGATGATCAAGGTACAGTCATCCTAAGCTCGAAAATGTGGTCCCCCACCTTACTTAAACACAAACCCGATAGGTTAGTATTGTACGAGGACGATAGAAACCACTTCTATGTGTGGACTTGGGTAGATGAACGGGTTCAGAGGTTCGATAGCTGGCTCGGGCAATACGATACTCTGTATAGCCTGAACGAGGTATGGAACGGAATAGCAGTCCAATATGGGACCAATGACTATAGGGACCTTTCGAGGTTGACGTCTACATATAGGGAAGGTACTCCCCCCGCCTCTTCTGAAGATGGGGGAATTTCATGGTCTCCGAGCTCAAGCTCGACGGAGAGTTCCAGTTAGGTTTTTCTCCACTTACCATTTTCATCACTTTGCATACTGGTGTGATGTTGAGTTACTTTTTATATGTTCCTTTCCTTTTTTTTTTTGTTAACTCTACTGCGGTGTGACTGTGTAGGTGAGATGGACTCCGACCTTGACAATATTCTCGAGAGTGGCGATGCCAAGAGGAGCAAGAACCCCAGGGGGTCGCGAAAGATTGACCGGCCTGCCAAGGTCCTTAAGAGGACCGAAAAGACACCTCCTCCACTAGCTCCTCCTGTCACGAGCTCTACTGTGGTGCCGACTTCACAGGTCGGTGCCTCAATTATGGTCGAGCCTCAACCTTCTGTATTGGTTCACCCGACGCTCAGTCCACCTCCTAAAAATCCTTCTGCTTCTCTAACCCACAAGCTGTCGGTTTCTACTCACGTTGAGGAGTATGTGATTGACAATGCTGCTGGATCCCATGGGGCTACGCTGGGCTCGGACGTCTTGTCCCAAGTGGGCCAGAGCTTTAGCAGTTTTGATGCTCCCCAATGGTAATTTTTGAACGACGCCCGAGACTGCACCACCCTCTACGAGAAGAGTATCGAGCTTGCCGCCGCGGTAACTTTCCTCTTTTTTTTCGCCTTTAGCTATGTTTATAGACGGTCCGAGTGCTAATGATTTTTATTTTTGTGTGTGCCAGACTCTTGCTGTTTCTGCCCAGATCAACTATAAGTTGAACAACGAGATCCATTCGAGAAAATCCTATGCTCAGGAGGCGAAGGATCTTCAACTCAAACTGAGTGATTAACCAAGGGCAGCAAATGCAAAGCTTGAGGCAGGAGCCGAGGAGCTTAAGGCCAAGGCATCTGAGCTTGAGAAGTAGAATGCTAGGCTCACAGAGCTTGGGAAGGAGAACACACGGCTCCAGGAGGCTAATAAAAAGCTCGAAGAAGACAAGGCCGCCACTTTTGACATAATTGAGGGCGAAAAGGCTCGCCTCATTGCCGAGTACAAAGAGCAAAAGGACCAGGCGGTTGATCTGGCAATGTACAAAATATGGGCCAATAACGACGACCTCGATACCAGCTTCCTAGGCCCTCTCGAGGAAAAGCTCCTAGATAAGTGGAATGCTCGGCTTGAGGCGGAGGAGGCTGCTCGGGAGGCCACTAAGGAGGCTACTTAGAAGGATAGTCACGCTATTCGTCCTGAGGAGTCCAGTGTTGCTGGTGCTGAGAAGGCTAAGGAGACTGCTCCTTCTTAAATCTCATCTCGAGGCTGCGTCCCTTTATTTTTATAATTGTTTTAATTTATGCCCGTAGGGCAGATACAATTTCTCTTTCTTTTCTTTTAAAACTCATGCTTTACATTTCTTGGTTTGAAATATTTTGCACATTTTATATTAAAGAATTGTGATGTTTGTTTATTCGTACAAACATAGTTTGGATTTAGGCTCGAGACTCAATGCATTCATGCACAGTTTTCTCAAATTATCCTCTTCCAATCTCGTAATTCATCAAGGTCGGATATTACTTTAACCATAAACCCGAGAGTACTTGTATGGTGTGTAATGCAAATGGTTTAATCATATCTTATTTTTTAGTTACTTTTTCTCTTTCTTGGTTATCTCTCCGAGGTTATGAGTTCGAAACTATTTTTTATAAGATACTCCAGCCTCGATCTCGACTTAACTCGAAGTAGGTTTATGTTCCAACTTATCGTCGATTAGTTTTTGCTGGTTTGCTCCAAACCATTTAAGGTTGTGATTGGTTTGTAATCCATACACTTATGTGTTTTTGATAATTCAGTTTTATCCAAACTACATTAGCTCACGCATTTGGTTACATCCAAATACTTATGTTTTTGATAATTCGGTTATATCCAAATTATCTTAGCTCGCGTATTTGGTTATATCCAAACACTTATGTTTTTCGTATATCTTAATTTATTTTTCAAGCTGGTGGTATTTATATATATACCAATGATGCCCCCTTAATATCCTATGAATGTGACCATAGGTTATTAGATTAAGAAAGATTGCAAATATAAATCATATCAAAAGAAATAACTCTTTATTTGATAAAATCCAAGAGTAGGTAAAACAGTACAAATAGACAAGCATGGTTATAGGCAACATCCTTCCTACACTATTGATAGTAAGGTCTTAGGTGTTCGCCATTCCATGCTCGCGGTATTGGGCTCCCATCCAATCTCGCTAGCTTGTAGACACTGGGTCGGATGACTGACTCTATCTGGTATGGTCCTTCCCAATTTGGCCCGAGCACGCCAGCTGCTGAATCTCGCGTCGCCAAAAATACACGCCTTAGCACCAGATCTCCCACACTGAACTTTCGATCTCGAACCCTCTTGTTGAAGTACCTGGTAGCTCGCTGTTGGTAGGCAGCGTTCCTCAACTGAGCTTCGTTTCTTCTTTCTTCGATCAAGTCTAAGGTTTCTTCGAGCTGAGTGTGGTTTGAGCTTTGGTCATAAGCGTGAGTTCGAATTGTAGGTATCTCGACCTCGATAGGAAACATAGCTTCGCAACCGTATGCCAGAGAGAATGGGGTATGTCCTGTTGATGTTCGAGCTGTAGTCCTATATCCCCATAGGACTTGGGGCAATTTTTCGGGCCATCGTTGTTTTGCTTCCTCCAACTTTTTCTTTAGCGAACTTTTGAGAGTCTTGTTTACAGCTTCGAACTGGCCATTCGCCTGGGGATGAGCTACTGACGAAAAACTCTTTATTATTCCATTCTTCTTGCAAAAGTTGGTGAACAAATCGCTATCGAACTGGGTTCCGTTGTCGGATACAATTTTCCTCGGCATCCCATATCGGCATACGATGTTCTTTACCACGAAGTCAAGGACTTTCTTGGAAGTTATTGTTGCTAATGGTTCAGCCTCTGTCCACTTTGTGAAGTAATCTACGGAAACTACAGCATACTTCACACCGCCCTTGCCAGTTGGGAGAGAGCCTATGAGGTTGATTCCCCATACCGCAAATGGCCATGGGGAAGTCATCATGGTCAGCTCGCATGGTGAAGCTCGAGGAATCGTGGCGAACTGCTGGCACTTATCGCATTTCTTTACGTACTCGAAAGAATCCGATTTGATGGTAGGCCAAAAATAGCCTTGGCTTATAATTTTCTTAGACAGGCTATGCCCCCCAGTATGGTCTCCACAGAACCCTTCATGAATTTCTTCAATGATCTTCTTGGCTTCGGGTGGAGTCACACATCGAAGTAATGGCATGGAATATCCCCTTCTATACAGCTTTCCATCCAAAATGGTGTAACGGGGAAGCTGATACATTAACTTTCGAGCCTGGTTCCGATCTTTTGGAAGGACACCGGTCTCGAGATATTCGACTATTGGGGTCATCCAGGTAGGCTTGGAATCAATCATACACACGTCTTCCTGTTTCCGCTCGTTAATGTTAGGCGCCGAGAGATGTTCTATTGGCACAACATTTTGCTCATCACTCTCGGTGGAAGTAGCGAGTCAAGCTAAGGCATCTGCATTTGAGTTTTGCTCTCGGGGAACTTGTTCGATCGCATAAAACTCGAAATGTCCCCATGCGGACTTGGTTTTTTCTAAGTAAGCTGCCATTTTCGTGCCACGAGCCTAGTATTCTCCCAAAATTTGGTTCACCACAAGCTGGGAGTCGCTGTAGCAATGTATAGCCTTAGCTTTGAGCTCTTTGCCTATACGGAGTCCCGCCAGTAAAGCCTCGTATTCGGCCTCGTTATTCGATGCGTTGAAGTCAAATCTTAATGCAGAATGAAATCTGCTTCCTGCGGGAGTAATCAAAATGACCCCTGCCCCTGATCCATTTTCGTTAGATGACCCATCGACGTAAATTTTCCACAGCTCGTGGGCCGGGGTTATCACTTCATCGTTTGTTATGCCAGTACACTCCACTATAAAGTCTGCCAGGGCCTGTGCCCTAATGGTCGTCCTCGGGTGGTAGGTGATCTCGAATTACCCGAGCTCAACTGCCCATTTAGGAAGTCGACCTGAAGCTTCTGGCTTAGACAAGACTTATCTTAGCGGTTGATCAGTTAATAAAAGGATGGGGTGCGCCTGAAAATAGGGTTGTAATTTGCGAGATGAATGAATTAATCTGAGAGCTAGCTTTTCCATCAAGGGGTATCTCGATTCTGCCCCCAGTAATCTTTTACTGATGTAATATACAGGCCTCTGTACCTTTTCCTCTTCTCGCACGAGCACTGCACTTATTGCATGTTCGATAGTGGCAAGATACAAGTATAGTACTTCTCCCATAACAGGTTTCGATAAGATGAGGGGTTCTGCGAGGTGCTTCTTAAGCTCCTGGAAGGCCAGCTCGCATTCTTCCGTCCATTCAAATTTCTTGCCTCCCCTCAACAGATTGAAAAATGGAAGGCAACAGTCTGTAGATTTCGAGACAAACCTAATTAGTGTCACCATTCCGCCAGTCAAACTTTGGACATCTTTGTGTCTTCAAGGTGAGGGCATGTCGATTAGAGCCTGGATCTTGTCTGGGTTAGCTTCTATCCCACAAGCGTTTACAATGAAGCCCATAAATTTTCCAAATGATACCCCAAAGGAGCATTTCTGAGGATTAAGCTTCATGTTATACTTCCAGAGCACGGCGAAATACTCTTCGAGGTCGTCAATGTGGTTATTGTTAAGTTGAGACTTGACTAGCATGTCATCAACATAAACTTCCATGTTGTTCCCTATTTGCTCCGAAAACATCATGTTCACGAGCCGCTGGTACGTGGCCCCAGCATTTTTGAGCCCGAATGGCATGACGTTGTAACAATACAGTCCTTTGTCTGTTATAAAACTCGTATGTTCCTGGTCAGGTGCATGCATGGGAATCTGGTTATATCCATAATAGGCATCCATGAACGACATTAGTCCATGCCCTGCCGTGGCATCCACGAGTTGGTCAATCCTTGGTAAAGGAAAACAGTCATTTGGACAAGCCTTGTTGAGGTCCGAATAGTCAATGCAGGTTCACCATGTCCCGTTTGGCTTCGGGACCAACACCGGATTGGCTACCCAGTCAAGATAAAAAGCATCCCTAATGAACCAGCTTGCTTTTAACCTATCGACCTCCTCCTTCAGTGCCTTTTTTCTGTCGTCATTCAGTTGTCTTCGCTTTTGTTGCTTCGGTGGGAAATTTTTATCGATATTTAGTGCGTGGCTCGCTATGTTTGGACTTATTCCAACCATGTCCGAATGTGACCACGCGAAGACATCCTGGTTTTTCTTTAAGAAGCAAATTAATTGCTATTTAGTTTCTACCTGGAGGTGTTTCCTGACCTTTACTGTTTTGGAAGGATCTGACTCTTCGAGCTTGATTTCTTCAAGCTCTTCTAATGGTTCGAGGTCAGTTTTCTCCTCCACCCTTGGGTTGATCTCCTCATCTATCTCCATGATTGTCCCATCTTTATTTTAAACAATTACGAGTGTCTGTGCACTCGTCTATTTCTTTCCTCTTAGGGAGATGCGGTAGCATTCCCTTCCGGCAAACTGGTCTCCCTTCAATGTCCCGATGCCACTAGGAGTAGGGAACTTAATGGTCAGATGCCTAACAGACGAGACTGCCCCTAGCCCTACTAGGGCTGGTCTTCCGAGCATCACGTTGTAGGCCGAAGGCAGGTCTACTACCACAAACTCCATCATCTTGGTTGTTGAGACTGGGTAGTCTCCCAAGGTTACGGGGAGTTCGATGGATCCCATGCAAGCGGTCCCTTCTCCTAAAAAGCCATACAGTGTTGTCGCATATGCTTTCAGGTCGCGAAGAGTGAGTCCCATTTTCTCTAGGGTTGCCTTATAGAGAATGTTAACTGAGCTCCCATTATCTATGAGAACCCGGTGAACTCTCTTATTTGCTAGTTGGAGAGTGATGACCAGTGGATCGTGGTGAGGAAATTGAACATGGGACGCGTCATCCTCAGTAAAGGTTATTGGCTAAGATTCTATCTTTTGATTTTTAGGAGCTCTAGGTTCAGGTTCATAAGGAGACCCGTCCCCAGTTTTTAGCTCGTTCACATATCTCTTTTGGGAATTTATTCCCACTCCCACGAGATTAGGCCCTCCCGAGATGGTTATCACGTCTTCTCCATCGATCGGCGAGGGCCTATCTTCTTCCTTGGCTCAGGAATTGTTGTTTTGTGCAGATTGTGGCGTAGCTGCCCTTTGGCTTGTAGGCACCTGATTAGTGTTCTGGTTTTTGACATATTGCCTAAAGTAGCCCCTCGAGATCAAACCTTCGATCTCGTCCTTCAGCTGTCGACACTCATCAGTAGTATGCCCAGTGTCTCTGTGAAATCGACAATATTTGCTGGATCCCTCTTGGACTTTTGATTTCTCATTGGGTCTGGACGTCTAAAGGGGACCTGGTTTTCATTAGCCAGGTATATGTTCTTCCGAGACTCGTTGAGCTCGGTGTACACTCTGTACACGGAGAAATATCTTTCCCCCTTCTTTTTCTTTCCTCCTTCGGCCTCGGGGTTACTGCCTTCGTTCTTCTTTCTCTTGGAAGGGTTTTCCGCAGCAAGCTTTGAGGTTGGTGGGTCCGCCGAAGTTGAGGCAGAGTTTACGTTTATCGTTGTAGTTACGGGCTGGGAGGTCACATTAAGTGTCGACCTCGCTTCCTCTACATTGATAAACCTCTGTGCTCGTTTGTTAAACTCGGTTAGGGACCTCACCGGTTTTCTTTGCATGTCGTCCCAGAGAGCGCTTCCTGGCATTACTCCAGCTTGGACAGCCATTAGATGACCGTTGTCATCCACATTTCGGGCTCGGGCAACTTCTAAGTTAAACCTCGTAAGGTAACTTTTTAATGTCTCGCCTGGCCGCTGTCGAACATTAGTCAGAGTTGATGCCTCGGGTCTGACCCCCATCATGGCTCTGAACTGCTTCTTGAAGTCCTTAGACAGCTGAACCCAAGAAGTGATTGAGTGTCTTCTATATTTTTCGAACCAGCTATTGGCTGGTCCTGTTAGCGATGCCGGAAATAACATACATCTGACCTCGTAACCCACGTTACTTGCTCTCATTATTGTATTAAATGTGCTCAGATGGCTGTACGGGTTGGACTTTCCCTCAAACGTCGGTAGATGAGGGATCCGAAATCCTTGAGGAAATGGGGTATTGGAAATATGGGGAGCAAACGGTTCGAGCTCCTCATCAGAGTTCTCATGCCGACCTTGGCCTTGCTCATTTTGCAAAAGTCTGAAGGCCTTCTCTAACTGATCAATTCTTTCCTGGACCGGGTCCGTGAGGGGTCTTGTCTGAAATTGATTGTCATTGATCACAATTCCAGGCTCGCGCCTCTGCAGGGGATCTTTTCGCCCATTTAGGCGATCCCTCAGGTCCGGGTTTGTCGGGTTAACATTTCCCCGATTCTGATTCAAGTGTTCCCGCAGGTCAGAGCGATTCCTGCAGTTCCCAGTATTCTTTCAACCTCGGTCATACATACTGACCGATCTAGTATCTCCCGAGTCGTCACTGGTAAGACTCGTCGCATGATTATTTCGAGAGGTGTCTCTTTCATGCTGCCTCGTTTCTGCAGTGCGAGATCGGGACATTTGACTTCTTGTAGACTGAGCTCCCCTTCTCTCCCTGAAGGCTTCTTTGTTCCCCTGCCTCCTTCCCGCACATCTTTCCTCGTCATCTCGATCTGGCTGAGCATTCTTGCGAGGTGGAGAAGGATATCTTATAGGTGATGGCGAGAAGCATATGGGTGAAGGTGGTTGCCACCCATTTCGAGGCCTAGATGGCCCGGAGTTTGCCCGAGACGCGTTGGTTGCATTCTGCGTGTTACCAGGGATTTGAGTCCGAGCCTCTGCAGGGGTTCGGTTATTCCCAGTTCCCGCTGGTACTTCCGCAGTTGAATTAACCAGAGCCCTAGCTCAGGTACTCCTCTGGGGTCTCGAGGGAGCGGATGGCTCTACTGGTGCCGGAGGCTACTCTGGCCTTCTCGTGGCAGCATTTTTTCGTGGACGCCCACGAGGCCTGCGAGGAGGAACATGCACGTCCCTCGGAGGAGGGGCTTGGTTTTCACGTGGAGGTGGGGGCTGGGCCGCCTGAGCCTCTGCGGCTATCCTAGCCAACTCCTCATTCCGCTTGTTGGCTTCGGCCAATTGCTATTTCAGCTGCCGGTTTTCAAGTTCCACAATGGGAACGTACCGCTCAGGGTTGTAGTACATATCCCATCCCTTGGAGGTGCTGGCGGTCCCTGTGAATCGGAGGACTCGCTTCTCTCTTCATTATCCGGGTTTACCATTGGCTGCTTCCCGGGGTGTCTCGGATAGTTTTCTTCAGGAATGTTTTGATCGTTTGCGGCCATAACTTGTTCAGGAACTGAATGCTTAAGGCTCTCAATGAAAGCACCAAACTGTTGACGTCGTTTTTCGTCAACAGTGAATATAGAGCACGTAAACAATAAATAGTTATAGCCAGAAAAATACAATAAAACAAGTTGGATGTTTTACATGGTTCAGCAGTTAACTCTGCCTAGTCCACGAGTCTTTGTTATTAGAACTTAAGATGATTTTTGGAAATTCTTTAAGAACAAATTCTCCAGAATTTCTCTCAGGATTACAAAATTTATGTTCTTTACAAAGGTACAGGACTTCTCTATTTATAGAGGAAGTCTCAGAATACTATCACACACGTCTCTCGGAAGTTATCCTTTACATTAATAAATTAAATGGCTTTAAAAACCTGTAACTCCTATATACAAGGAAACGTCCCCTGAAGACCAGGGGGCGTATAACTGAATAATAAATATCCCTTTATTATAGGGAAGTTACAACAATAAATGTAGATTGCATCTCTCCAAGTGACTCATTAAGATGTTCGAAGTCAGCAATCTACCTCGTCAGTGCCGTGCCAGCCCAGGTCTCTTAGTGACTTTCGAGTTGCAATATTTTCCCCGAGATCATGTGGTTTCGAGCTCATACTTATGTCAAGCTCGGAACTCCTGATCCGAGGCCACCCGAGAATAGACGTACTCCAATGTCTGTCTTTCAAGCTTGTGAGGACTTCGAGGCTACCGTCTTCAAGGTTGCCCCCTGTTTCGTAGGTTCGGTGACTAGGTTGCGAACACGTATTCTAGACATTGCGAGCTCACACCTGACGAATCCAGCTTTCGAGATCACAATTCTCAAGGCTCGAAATCTGGGTGTAACAATACTAAATTGTAACTTGTTACTTAGTGAGTTCTGGAAAAAAAAAAATTGATATGAAAAAAATAAGCTAAATTGATCGTAAAGGTAACTGGTTATAACTAGGTCTAAAAAAAAAACAGATATGAAAAAAAAAAAAAAACCAATTGCAATGGTAGCCGGTTACTTAGCCAAATCTGGAATCAAATAGGATCTAAACAAAAATCTAAATTGATCATAATCTTAATTAGTTACAGCTAGGTTTGAAGAAAAAAAATCAATCGTGGTACCAGGTTACTTAGTCAGGTGTGAAAAATTTTCAGATCTTAACAAAAAAAAATCTAAATTAATCGTTATCATAATTGATTATTAGTTTTTTTTAGTATAAAGTATGTTTTATTTTATTAAAAATACTCAACAAAAATTTAAAAACTTAATTAATTAACAAAT
This sequence comes from Humulus lupulus, assembly GCF_963169125.1. Classification (NCBI taxonomy): domain Eukaryota; kingdom Viridiplantae; phylum Streptophyta; class Magnoliopsida; order Rosales; family Cannabaceae; genus Humulus; species Humulus lupulus. The sequence goes on from NC_084793.1 coordinate 20,074,246, forward strand.
TTGTGGATAATTTAGTTATATTGAATTTAAAAAATAAAACAAATTCGAGTTTAATCTACTTTTTTTTTATCATTTTGTTAAATATAAGAAACCAAACGAGTATTATCAATAATAGATGATTAATTAAAACTAATACTAAGTCAAAAAACAATGTAACAAAATTATATTCTCTGAAAAAGAAAACATAGACAAAGTTGTCCCTTACCATTCTTATACTTAAAGATGAGAGATTTTCAAAAGATAAAATTATCTTAAGCTTTTCATTGGAATAAAGTTATTCCACAGTTGATTTTTTCTTTTCAATTTACTTTTACACTACGTAACATAAGCAAATGAAAAAAATTATTTCCAATCTAATTCTATTTTCTAAATTTGACATACTCTATAAGTTACTTCATACATACTAATAAAGTTATTTTACATCCATTAATTAGATATAATGTAATGGTGATACTTTATAATTTTAGTATGCTCACTAAAATTGCTCTTTGTTAATGATCATATTTGTAAAAAGATTAATCTTTGTCAAAAGATTATAAAGCTGCCATTTTTTTTTAAACAATTTTCATTCTCATATGTTTTGAAATTTTGAGAATATTTATATATTACATTTTCTTTCATTAAATTTCTACATTTTTTAGGACTACTCTGAAATTTGAATTTTACTACAGGAAAAATTTTATGAGAGAAAGAAAAGAGAAGAAAATATATGAATATATTCCCTAAACTTTTATTACACTTTTTTAATTTTTTTTTCTTGAATCCAAACATGAAAATCTCTCTTTTTTTTTTTTCTTTTGAAATCCTAAAATCCAATTGGATTTTGGGCTTTAGCATGATAGGTTGAGCCCAGCCCAAATAGCCAGATCCATTATTGCTTCTCTACTAGGGAAAGGAAGCATAGCGCCGACTTATATTTATTAGGTTTTTAAAAAGGAAATTTTTAAAAATATGGCTTTTATACTATCAATGTACAAAAATATGATAATTATACTTTTTTTAATTTATATGTAAAATATTATTAAAAAAAAATTAAAGTATGAGAAACAGAATTAGTAGCTAACTAAAATATGAAAATGCTACATTTTTTTTGTCATAGTTATTTTTTTTATTTTGAAGGTAACTTTATTATTATGTTTTTTTTATTTTTTCCTTTCTTTTTTTATTATTTTTTCTTTCTTTTTTTCTTTACTTATTTTTTCTTCCATTTTTTCCTTTTTCTTTTTTTTTTCTACTAATTTTTTCCTTCATCATTTTTTTCTTTCCATTTTTCTATTCTTCTTCTTCTTCTTCTTCTTATTTTCATGTTTATTCATTTATCTATTTTTTTATTTCATTTGTATTGTTTTTTTTCTTCATATTTTTTTTAGTTTTCTTTCTTTTTCTTTCATTCTATTTTTGTATTTATTATTTTCTCCTTCCATTTTTTTTCTTTTTTCACACATATGAGTTTTTTTTCTTCTTTTATTTTTTTCTACCAATTTTTTCATTCATATTTTTTTCTTTTCATTTTTCCATTATTTTTCTTTTTCTTTTTCTTCTTTTCATTTTCATTTATTCGTTTGTTTTTTTTTTCATTCATTATTTCTTTTGTTTTTTTTTCATTTTTGTACTTTTTCTTTTCTCATTCTATTTTTTTTTTCATTTTTTTCACACATATTTTAACATTACATAATTATTTTACTATTTTTTATTTATTATTTATTATTGTAATTTTTTTATAGTTTTTTCCATTATATGTAAAAAAATTCAAATCAATTTTTTCAGCATTTTCTTTTTACTGTAACACTTATAGGAATACCAAAATTTGGAAAGAAACCTAATAAAAATATGAAAACAGGTAACTGGTTACCTTCACGTTCTTTGTGCGTATATTTCTAGGGGTAACTGGTTACCTATGTTACTAAAATCATAGTTACTTCTTCTTTCTTTTTTAATGAAGTGTTCTTCCACTTTTTCCTTCCAATTTGATGTTTCTTTTCATATTTAATATGAGTAACTCGTCACCCCTTTTAGGTAACTGGTTACCCCTCTTATGGCAGAAAGTTACTCATCTTAGGATAACTGGTTACCCCTCCTGCGCATGTTATTTAACCTAGCTCTAGGATTTTTTTTACATAACTGTTAATAATCAATCAAGTAACTGGTTACCTTACTTAGGATTTGAAAAAAGAAATGTACAATCTAATAAATAAAAAATAATTTAAAAAAAATTCATATTACAAAAAAAAAAAATTGCAAAACAACCAAAGAAAAATTTAATATAAAATTAGTAATATAAAAACAATATAAAAAAATAAGCTAAAAAAATAGTAATCAAATTACAAACATACACTTCCAAATTAATAAAACTTGATTAAGAGTAAAACTATGGCATAAACCAACTTTTATACAAAAATATGGAAAAATAAACCCATAAAAGTGAAAATTCTTAAAACAAAAAGGCATAAATTAACTTCTTTTTAAAAAAAATATCATATTTTTGCACACTCTATTAAAAATCTCATGTAAAATGTAATTTCCTGTTTTAAAAAATTAAGATATGAACCAAAATATTGAAATGCTTTTTTTGCCAAACAAAATATTGACATGCTGGAATAAGAAAGTGTACTTCCTAATTAAAGAACAGTTGCAACATCTTTAGCATCTAACAAACATTAAAAATATATTTATCTTTATATATTATAAGCGTGAGTTTAATAGAAATTATTCTTCTATGTTATATTTAACATTTTTATTATTATTTTCTAACACCATTAGTTTTAAAGTCATCTAAATAAAGTAAATAATTTATAAAAAAAAATAAAAATTAATAAAGTCATCTAAATAAGGTAAATAAATTGAAAATAAAAAAATCATCTAAATAAGGTTAATAAATTGAAGAAAAAAAGTAATAAATGAATAATAATTTATCATCACATATTTAAATTACTCTATCAATTATATTTTCAAAACTACAATTGAAAAATATTTATGTGCTTAAATTTAATATTTATTCTTTTATTAATTATTTATATTGTTGTTGACGCCGTTTTTCGTCAACTTAAAATGTAGAGCAATTAAACAATAGGAAATATGGCGCAGATAAATAAGATGGTAGAACAACAAGAATTTTACATGGTTCAGCAGTTAACTCTGCCTAGTCCACGAGTCTATTTTATTAAGACTTGGAGTTTTCTGGAAATCCTTTAGGGATGAATTCTCCAGAATTTTTCTCAGCATATCAAAAGATTCGTCCTTTACATATGCTCATGAACTCTCTATTTATAGAGAGTTTTCAGAGTTCATTCCCACATATTTCGGGAAGATACTTCTGCTTATTAATTAAAGTAATGACATTAAATACTGGAACTCATATATACAAGGAAACTTCCCCTGAATACCAGGGGCGAATAACAGATTTGTTTAATATCACTTAATGTTGGGATGTTACAACAATAAATATCCTTAAACGCATGGAACGCGTTACATCAGATGACCCATTAAATCTTTCGAGGTCGACAATCAGCAATATGTCGGTCTAGGTCTATAGATAAGTTATGAACTAGCCGCCTTACTCCAAGACCAGCTTGGAGCAGGTAGATACCATCGAGGCTGTTACATTATGAGCTTGTACTCTTTTTAAGCTTGGGCTACTTGATCCGAAGACACCTGACAAGGGGTATACCCCGATGCTAAGTTCTTTCGAGCTCAGAAAGAACTTCGAGGTTAAATGTCTTCGAGGTTGCCATCTTGATTCGAGGGTTTGACATCTGGGCCACGAACATGCGTTTTAGATATCTCAAGGTCACACTTGACGAGTCCGGCTTTCGAGGTCACAATCTCAGGTCTCGAAATCTGGGTGTAACATTTTTCCCCCTCAAAAGCATTGGTTCGAATCCTATGAGAAGGAAACTTTTGAACTACTTTCTTCGAGAATCGTTCCGTCACACACTCGAGTATGGACATGCGTCAATTGGGTATTGCTCACTCAAGGTACTTGAGTGCCTTGAAACTCTGCCCATGTCTATCCGCCTGCCCTCCTTTTGTGTACTATCATTTCACTTGTCCCTGGCCGTCAGATCTGATACGAAATCTAGCCAATGGCCCAGATTAGTTCAACTTTTAACATCTCCATGGGCCTATAAATAAGCCTCCGGTCGTCTTCTTCATTTTTCTTTCACGTTCAAATTCTCAGAGAGAAAAAACCAAAATTTTTTGCCCAGTTCTTGCATGTTCTCCAAGCCGAGAAGACATAGCAACGTTGGACTTTTTGACTCAGTGAGATCGCACTTGCAATCGCTCGTACAATCGTCCATTTCTCTGTTTCCACCGATCACATTGTGTAAGTTTTCGGTTCGTGGCTTCTTTGCGTTATAAATACATTTTTTTCTTCATGTATGCTTATGCTTTTGTTACACCGTGGGCACTCGGATTTATTTTCGACCCATTTATTAGTTTAATGCACTAGGATTAGGGTGCTTTGACTGATAAACATTAGATTCAAACCCAGATTTTGTGAAAAAGGATCCAAATATGGTCCCTTTTTTCAGGTTTTCAAATTTCAGAGACCATATCTTGCACACCAAGATATCGGGTTCAAAATCAGGGTTTTGTAAGGAATGCACGATTCCCAAAAATATCACATTTTTAATAACCGCCACCTTTTTTCCCTAACATTTCGGGATTTTCCGTAACATATCCACCTTCCTTCCTTTCGGTGGAATACACACTCTGAGACTGGCCTCATCTTTTGGATCGAGCTTGCCTTGTAGCCTCAATCATTCGAGCTTAGGTACTATTTATCTCTTTATTTCTTGTTCGCTTGGTCCTCACCCTTTTGCTTTCTTGTTAGATGCCGCAGAATTTGGGAAAGTGGTGGGGGTCAAAGCTCGCGATTCCTTACTCACCAGTAGCTTCGAGCCCGGAATCTCCTTTTACTCGGAACCAACGCTTTATTCGGGAGCATGAACTGAGGCGTTAGCAAGAGGACACTCGAGATCACTTCCGACGTCAGATAGACGAGGTCGAAGAAGGGAAGAGGGAAAGACTAAGGGTCTCCCTTTATTCAGATCCGGACACTGAGCTTAGACCGATTCCTCTCGACCCTAAGCTCAAAGTGACAATCGCCTTTAAGCCGGGTGATCTTCAATTTTCGCTGATGGGGGAACCCTCTACCTTGTAGCCGAGGAGAGAATTCTTCGAGGCCGAGCATTACTGGAGTTCGGTTATGTCGTTAGGTCAGATAGTTGATATTCTGGCCTTTCACGGCATAGGACTATCGGGCTTGTTGAGGTGTTGAGCTCCGACCTCCCATGAGCAGAGTTGCCGCGCTCCAAGAGATGTAAATCCTGACAGCAAGCTGAGATACGCAGCTTGGAGCCATGAGGATATGAAGGCAGGGGCGATACTACCCTTGAAGTTTGTTTTCAAGGACTTCACAGACTTTGTTGGGTTGGCTCCCTTCCAGCTCAACACCAATTCTTACATGGTTTTGTCTGCCATGAGGTCGCTGTACCACGAGCTGAAGTGGAAAGGACCTTCGCCTGAAGAGATCTTATATCTCTTTTGCTTGAAAAGCAATCCTTCTCGAACTTGGGGAGGATATGGCTTTTACTATCTCTCGAGCTATCCCAAGGAGAAGAAGATGTTTGAAGATCTTCCCAACCACCCTCCTAATTTCAAGAATGCCTTTTTCTTGACAGATGGCCTAGCCCCGTCTCGATTTTATTCATTCAGACGGATTCGTAAGTATCTCAACCTCCTTCTATTTTGTGCTCGAACTTTGTTTTAGGCTCGTGCTTAGTTGAAATGTGTTTTATCTTCCAGCCAATTACCATCGCCCTACTCCCACCACGAAGATGATGGAGCAGAGAGAAACTCTGCTCCAACTTCCCTACAGCAGGAGATCCCTCTCCTATCTCTTACATGAAGGCAAGCTCCAGGCATGTGGGCTCTTAGGGGAGGAACATTCTACATCTGACTGGTCCAACAAGAAGTACGATTGGTGGGAGCTCGTGCCTCAGCCGACCGGTAACCTCCCCCCAAGGAGAGATGCGAGGCCTCCATCTTCGGCTCAACGTCAAAGGAGTCCACAATCGGGGAATGAGGCCAACGATGAGGCCTCGAGCTCGGGCTCGGATGAACAAGGTACAGTCATCCTTAGCTTAGATTTGTGGTCTCCCTCACTAATAAAACACAAGCCCGATAGATTAATATTGTGTAAGGACGATAGGAACCATTTCTATGTATGATCTTGGGTAGATGAGAGGGAACATAGGTTCGATAGCTAGCTCGGGAAATACGACACCATGTATAGCCTGAACGAGGTATGGAACGGAATAGCCGTCCAATACAGGACTAACGACTATAGGGACCTTTCGAGGTTGACATTCACCTATAGGGAAGGTACTCCCCCCACCTCTTCTGAAGATGGGGGAATTTCGTGGTCGCCGAGCACAAGCTCGGGGGAGAGTTCCAGTTAGGTTTCTCTCCACTTGTCTTTTTATCCCTTGTCTGTCCGTATCATGTTAAATTATTTTGTTTTTGGGATAACTCATAATGTGGTGTAAATGTGCAGGCGAGATGGACACCGACCTTGACAACATCCTAGAGAGTGGCGGAGCCAAGAGGAGTAAGCGCCCCAGGGGGTCGCGAAAAACAGACCGGCCTGCCAAGGTCCTTAAGAGGACTGAGAAAATGCCACCTCCCCCGGCTCCGGCTACTCTAAGCACGGCTCTGAATCCATCTGCTCAGGCTGAGACTTCCTTATCAACCCTACCCCGTGCTCCTCCTGCCCCCCAGGCCAATCCCACAGTTGGCCCACCTCCGAAGAAGCCCTCGTCCTCAAAGACACCGCTGCTTTCGATTTCTACTCATGTTGATGAGTATGTGATCGACAACGCAGCCGGACCCCACTGGGCTACGCTAGGCTCGGACGTTCTGTCTCGGGTGGGTCAGAGTTTTGGTGGCTTCGACTCTCCTCACTGGCAGTTTCTGAACAATTCCAAAGACTGCAACACTCTTTACGAGAAGAGCATCGAGCTCCATGCTGTGGTAACCTTTCTTCTTTCGGCATTAGCCATATTTATACTTGGTCCATATGCTAATTTGATTTCTTTGTATGCCAGACTCTTGCTGTCTCTGCCCAGCTCAATTATAAGCTGAACAACGAGGTCCATTTGAGCATGTCTCTTGCTCAGGAGGCGAAGGATCTTCAACTCAAACTGAGTGACGAGCTCAAGGCAACAAAAACAAAGGTGGAGGCAGGAGCAGAGGAGCTAAAAGCCAAGTCTTCCGAGCTTGAAAAGCTAAATGCCTGGTTCACGGAGCTTGAGAAGGAAAATGCTTAGGTCAAGGAGACCAATGCCAAGCTTGAAGAAGAGAAAGCCGTCACTTTCGAGATCATGGAGGGTGAAAAGACTCGTCTTCTCGAAGAGTTTAAGGAGAAGAAGGACCGGGCAGTCGACATGGCCATGTACAGAATCTGGGCCAACAATGTCAACCTCGACACTAGCTTCTTAGGCCCTCTTAAAGCGAAGCTCGTGGCCCAATGGAAGGCTCAGCTTGATGATGAGGAGACTGCTCGAGATGAGGTGGAGGAAGCCGGGGAGGATGATGATGCTGAGAAGGCCAAGGAGAATGCTCCTCCTTCTTAATTCTTGCCTCGGGGCTGCGTCCCTCTGAATCTTTTGTAATAGCCTTTTATGTTTGATTTATTATTTATGCCCATGGGGCCAAGACAATTCTACATCTCGTAAAAGAGCTGCCTTTTTATGATATTTGAGATACCATTTTTTGTCTTCATTTTAATATATATGTTTTACATTTCTTGGGCTTAAATATTTTGCAAAATTTATGTTAAAGTACCTTATATGCCTGTTTATTCATACAAACATAGTTTGGATTTAAGCTCGAGGTTCAGTGCATTCATGCACAGTTTGCTCGAATTATCTGCTTCCGATCTCGTTATTTGTCAAGGTCGGATATTACACTTACCATGCACCTGAAAGTACTTATATGGCGTGTAATGCAAATGGTTTAGTTATATCATACTTTTTTAGTTAATTTTTCTCGTCCTCGGTTAGCTCCCTGAGGTTATGAGGTCGAGACTATTGTTTTGCAAAATACTCCAGCCTCGATCTCGACTTAACACAAAGTGGTTTATGCTCCAACTTTCTGTCGATTATTTTTAGCTGGTTTGTTCCAAACCTATTAAGGTCGTGTTAGGTTTGTAATCCATACACTTATATTCTTATCTCTTGATTATGTTCAACTTTCTTATCTCACGCATTTGGTTACGTCCAAACACTTGTATGTTTATGATAGTTTGGTTATATCCAAACTATCTTAGCTCGCGTATTTGGTTATATCCAAACACTTGTATGTTTTTGATAGTTTGGTTATATCCAAACTATCTTAGCTCGCGCATTTGGTTATATCCAAACACTTGTATGTCTTTCGTATATGCTTTTTATTTTTTCAAGCTTATGGTATATGTACCACTAATGCCCCCTTAATATCCTATGTGTAACGCCCTGGTTACCCCAGAACAGTTACGGTGAACCGGAAATTTGACCCGCTACCCGAGTCCTTTGGTTAAAAACGTGCTCTAAGTGTTATTAACAAGTTAAGGTGGAAAACCCACAAAGAGGAAAGGATATATTTTATTAAGTATATAACTGCTCATGAGCTTATCAAAACATTTACAAGTTATTTACAACTCAAAATGGTCGCTACTGTTTCAAATTTACAAACCCGCCGACCTAAGCGGCAAAATAGGGTAAACCCCCTAGTTCCTCTGAGAACTCCTTGGCCGTGGTGGTCAAGCGGCCACATATGTACACATCACCACCTAAGCTCTCCACTCAAGGCTGGGTGAGCTTATCTTTCCCTTTACTGCACCACATAGCACCCATGAGCCAAGGCCTAGCAAGAAAATACAATACAACATGATATAATATCAACAATGATCATAATAATCATTCAGGACTATCAGTCCAAAACAGGTAGGTGACAGTCGCAAAAGTCACTAAATTGGGAATAGCTCCCTTCAGCCTTGTGACGACAGGGTCACCGGGGCTTAACAGATAAGTGATCCTCTTACTAGCTTAAACAGGATAGGTGCATGGTGACTAGTCACCAACATAACCTTCCTCATGACCATAGAGTCATAACCCTGGAACATCGTTCCCTAGCCATGTGACAAATGGTCACCTGGGCCTTGGGCCCTGGCTCTGAGTAACTAGTCTTAGACTAGCCAAGCGCTTATAAGTTCATCGACCTTAGGGTCAGTCCAGCGTTAATGCCTTAGAGCCATTCAACGCTGATATCGATTAGATCTAATCTTCATTCGGCCCTACGTTCAGGACGCTTATGCTATTTCTGACTCTTAGGTCAGTGTCCCTAACTAGTCAATGCCATATACAAGTAAACAACATTCACTAGCATTTAATATGCAATCCATGTCCACATTTATCAATCAACATGCCTCAATAACAATCACACATGTCATATATACACAGGGTGCAGTTTTCTTACCTCAGATTCGAGCTAGAATGAATAAAAGAATGACCCTTGAGAACGATCAACTTTTAGTCCTTTAGCGGTCACCTAATCATAACCAAACACGGGACATCATCAATAAAAATGATCAACATAGGTTCCCAAACCAATATTTAGCCTCTGGGATATCAATCCAAACTAATCCAAGAAGTAGGAACAATCACGAGGCCTAAAACTATGTTCCCGGGATCAAAACACACAAACGGGCTCAACCCAGCTCAAGGGATGCGGCCCCCAGCCACCACTGAAGCAAGGGCTGCGGCGCCCAACATCAAGGGCCGCGGCGCCCAGCAAAGGCAAATTCCCCCACCTGCTTCTTCGAGCTAGGGCCGCGGCTCTCCAAGAACAGGGCCGCGGCCCCCAACCCAGAACATGCCCAAACTCGTTCTCCAACATCCCAAAGCCTCCAAAATCATGCCTAAACATTATCAAATCATCAAATCAAAGTTCCCAAGCTTCCCAATGGTCCAAAACCATCAAAACCCAAGGCTCAATCAAACCACAAACTTAACGATTCACAAAATCCAATTCAAATCTTAGAAACTCTAAAAACTCAAAACTTAAAACTTAGATTACCTTCGATTAGGTTGTTTCTCGTTGAATCCTTCGGTCAAGAAGCTTCTAATCTTTCCTGGGATCGCTATGCCTCAATCCTCACTTGATTCCGACTCCTAGAACTCGAGATATCTTCGAAAAGGCTTCGAATGGTAAAATGAACTAACGGGAAAGAACGAGAGGTTTTCTGACGTACGTTCTATCTGACAAGCTACTTCAAGCTTAAGTAAACTCAAATAAAACCTAGTGCTCGGGGTCCCAAAAACCACCCTGGGACATTATAGTCAAAACTTCCAGAATTTCATCCTAATCTCAATAACTCCCAATCTATCACCAAATAAACATTTTTATTACCCAATAATTGACCCCGTTATGACAAAACCGCTAATCCATTATGTAGGACCGTCTCATGCCGAATAGCTCAAATATATCTCCATAATAATGGCATCTCATTCTCAAATCATAATATGCACCCAAATATACAAATATACCCTTAACGGGCCAAATTATCAAAATATCATAATACTTAAATGTGGTACAACATGCATGCATATAACATCATATTATAATATAATTCACATAAACATGCATATATTCATTTAATGGCATAATTAAACAGTTATGGCCCTCCCGGCCTACTGATCCAGCCATTAAATCACATTAGAGATTTCGGGGCATTACACTAATAATGCGACCATAGGTTATTAAATTAAGAGAGATTGCAAAAAATACAGCATATTAAAACGAAATCAAACTTTATTTGATAAATCCAAAAATATAAAAACAGTACAGATAAATAAGCATGGTTATAGGCGACATCCTTCCTACACTATTGATAGTAAGGTCGTAGGTGCTCGGTATTCCATGCTCGTGGTACCAGATATCCATCCAATCTTGACAACTTGTACACGCCGGGTCGGATGACTTATTCTATCTGATAAGGTCCCTCCCAATTTGGCTCGAGCACGCCAGCTGCTGGATCCCGTGTTGCCAAGAATACACGCCTCAGCACAAAATCTCCTACGCCGAATTTCCTATCTCGAACTCTTTTGTTGAAGTACCGGGTAGCTTGCTGTTGATATGCAACATTTTTTAATTGAGCTTCGTTCCTTCTTTCTTCGATCAGGTCCAGAGTTTCTTCGAGCTGAGTATATCCAATATTCGAATACAGGGTATTCAGCATGCTTACTTAACAATTAATAGCATAATTAGGACCATGCATAAACACAGAGTCTCAAGCTCTGAACATTCTCATGTTCAATAATCATATCATGCCCTAATCACATATTTCTCGTGCATCACATGCATCATATTTAACCACTTGACATGCATCAATAATAACCATGCATGTCACATTTAATCATCCAACATGCATCAAGAATAACCATGCATGTCATACATACATAGGGTGCAGTTTTCTTACCTTTGGTCCAAGCACAGGTTACCAATAAACGAGCCACAAGAACGATCCTAATTCCAAGCCTCTAATGATAACCTAGTCACAACCACAAATGGTGATCCAATGAGTTCAAGTTCTAAAACCAATCCCGGAACCCAAACCTAGCCTCCAAGACATCAAACCCCACCAATCTAGGTAGTAGGAATGATCCTGAGGCCTAAAACCAAGTTCTTGAGGTCAAAACACCTAAACGGGCTCAAACCTGCCCAAGGGTTGCAGCCCTAACACCTTGGGCCGCGGCCCCCAGCTACTCCAGGAGCAAGGGTCGTGGCGCCCAGCAAGACCAACAAGCCCCCACCAATTTCTTCGAACCAGGATCGCCGTCCCCAACCCAGAACCATCCATAACCCCAATTTCAACCTTTTAAAACCTCCAAAAAACATGCCTAAACACCTCCAAATCCACAAATGAAAGTTCCCAAACATCCCCATGATCCAAAACCCATAAAACCTAAGCTTCAAATCTAACAAAAACTCACCAAAAAACAAAGTCCAATTCAAGCTTTAAAAACTTTAAAAACTTAAAACTTAAAACTTGAATTACCTCCAATTGAGTTGTTTCCTACTAAATCCTCTGGCTAATAAGCTTCTAATCTTTCCTAGGATCGCTATACCTCGATCCTCGCTTGATTCCGAGTCCTAGAACTCAAGTTACCTTCGAAAATGCGATCGGGAGACAAAAATGGAACTTTAAGGGAGAGAGAACGTACAGAATGTTCTTTTATTATTTTAAAAGGTTACTTTAAGCTTAAGTAGCCTCAACCAAATCTTAACGCTCAGGGTCCCGAAAACACCCCTGAGGACAAAATAGCCAAAACCTCCAGAATTTCCCCCTGATCTTACAAACACCCAATTTATCACCAAATATTAATTTCCATTACCCAATAACCCGGTAATGCTCTAAATACCCCTTGAATCACACCGAGTCAAGAATAAATCTCGTTGTGACTTTCCCACTAACTTATCTCCTAGGATCGTCTTGTGCTGAGTAACCCTGGCATAACCAAATAATAATAAAGCACCACACGCATATCACATATATGCCAAATATGCCTGAAATTGCCAAAATATGAAAATCACCCAATTACTTAGAAATGAGGTCAGATGCATATTTAATACACCTAAACATGCATATTATCATTTAATAACATAATAAGCAATTATGGCCCTCTCGGCCTCCTAATAAAGGTCCTAAACCTTATTAGGAAATTTGGGGCATTACAACTATCCCCTCCTTACAGAAATTTCGTCCTCGAAATTTATCTGAACTGCCGGAATATCTATTCCGCACAATTGATCCCAATTTCCCAGGTCATTCCTTCGACCTCACTGTTTCTGTAACATACCTTAACTCAAGGTACACTTTTTTCCTCTGAACCTTATTCTTTCTGTCTCATATCTAGACTGTCTATTCTTTACAGGATAATTTAGCCTCAATCCCCTGATTCTCTGCGTTTTTAGCCAACGACGTGAGAACGTCAAATACGACAAGCCTTCAAGAGAAATAAAAACGACACAGACGGTTTAATAAAGAGAATAAAGAACACACAAGATTTTTATAGTGGTTCAGCCCCGATTGTCGGTAATAGCCTAATCCACTTAGAGTTGTGATTTATAGATCCGTACTCAAGATCAGATGGACTGAGCCAACTGAGTTTCTTCAGTACAGATTGCAAAAATACAAGTATTCTCTCAAATTTCAGCACTTTCTCTCTCTAGAATACTCAGACCCAATTTTCTCTCTCTAGAAAGAAGAAGTGGAAGAAGCCCCTCTCTCATCCATAAGCCCTCTATTTATAGGTCTGGGATACTCAACTGATATCCCCTTTAGATAGGGATATTTTATTATTCATCTTATATTTATATTACAAGAAATATTTAAAATACAACTGATTCCTCAATTTGAGTGAGGAATGAGAGATTCCCGGATGCTTAGACCAACTCTTGTTGAAGTCGTTCCGGGGGTTTTGACGTAGTCTCACATGCATGTTGATTACTCCTTCAAGCTTTCCTTGGACCAAGGTGATACAAGCTTGGCTCTCCTCGGACCAAGGTGGTTCGAGCCAACTCCCTTGGCACCTCACCTCGAGCAACTTTGAGGCAACTTCCTCCATGACATGTCCGATCGGACATGATGGCCTTCTCCTCGGACCAAGGTGGTCCGAGGCATCCTTCTCATGCCTTCTCCTCGGACCAAGGTGGTCCGAGGCATCCTTCTCTCTTGTTTCTCTCCTCGGACAAGTCCGAGCATACCTCCTCCATTCAAGGTCCCTTCGGACCTTGTGGCCTTCTCCTCGAACCAAGGTGGTCCGAGGCATCCTCCTTGGCATCTCACCTTGGAAAAGTCTGAGGCACTCTCCTTTAGCATCTCCCAACTATGTCTGATCGGACATTATGTAGGCTCTCCTTGTCAAAATCTAATTCTCCATTCTTGACTTGCATGGGACTCCTCCTCCTTAGCTACTTACCTTGGACACTTTCGAGCCAACACTTAGGAAACCTTGAGAGGCTTACCTCGGACACACCCTTGGGGTCTCCTAGGACCACATCCTCCTTGGGGTCTCCTAGGACCACTTTCTCCTTGGGGTCTCCTAAGACCACTTTCTTGAGTTCTCCTAGGATGCATTTTGTCATCTCTATTGCCATGCCATTGATCTCCAATTTTTGGGTATAACACTTTCAACCCATGTCCTCAGCATGGAAATACAAAATACATTGTATATACCTGACAGTGCCAAAGATAAGGTTGAACCAAAGTCAACCTAACCAGTCCTATCCAGGTCTCAAACTGTTCTGCTATGTTGGTTTTTATTGATCAAATCAGAGATTATACGCAGTGGAACAACAATCAAATTGTTAGATTAATCCCATAAGATTTCTAGATCTACTTCTTCACATGCATATATATATTAAATCAAGGACATGAACAGAAAAATTACCTCAGGTCCTTTCTTGCTGCTATCTTTTCGTATGGCTAAATCCTCGAGATCTCACACCAAGATCTTCCAAAATGTTCTCAGGCACACAAAGAACGAGTGTGGGCTCGCTATACAAATAATAGGGAATAAACTATTTATCATATGTTCTCAACACATGAGATCTGATAAAGTTTGGACCTAGGTTTTGTGAAGAACAATGACTTTAATTTTTGTCACTGTTCTCTTTCTCTGAGAGAGATTCCTAAATATTTTTCTATCCCTGAAAAGTTACGTTCTATGAAAACTGATATCCAATATTTAATATATCCAAAATATTAAAATATTTGTTATTTTAAACAAATTCAAAAATAACTGATCAGTTATCAGATTTTTGTTTAAATAATAATATTTTAATCATATTAAAATATCTCATTATTTATTTAATATTTAAATAACTAAAATTGTGGAATCAAGAGACTGAATACATCTCTTATGCGTGTAGCACAGTGCATGTGCACTGTGCCACACGTGTACCACATGGCTGTGATGGCATGTGATTTTTCCCAATTTTTATTATTATTTGAATACCAAAAATAAATTAATTCAAAATTAATTATATTTTTGTTAAATCAAATAATTAATTAATTACACATAATTAAACAATAATTATGTTTGATACATAGAAAAATATTTTACTTATCACATAAGTCCTTTTTGCTCATTTTTTGTATTTGCCTTTGACAGTGTTTGTTTGAGCCATTTTGGGGACCATGGACCTATAGCATTAAGCTCCAATAAATTGAAACTAAATAATTAAACTCTTTAATTATAATAGTTAATTTATTAATTCTGATATTACTCCACTATAAATTCAGAATTGCACTCTTTATGTTATAAATATACTTTTACAAAAATCTTTTTCTTAAGTCGTCCATTGATATAACCATCTTACAATAGTTCAACCCTCTAATTAATTAGTTCATAAATTAAAATGGGAGAATTACCATTTAACCTTTCTAATTTACTTCTTATTCCTTAAGTACCATTAATTTACTAGTGAATAATTAATCTATAATCTAATTATAGATTTGAGCTCAAAATCATTCAGTTCCAGAATTAACCCATAAGGGAACTAATATACGATCTGTTAGGAAAGATTAGATTCCGTATTGTTGATACATGTTCCCAGCCATCCATGATATTAAATCTCCAAAACAAAAGTCATTAGCCTCATTCTTTGAAGAGACCTTAACGAATGAATCAAAAGATTTAATAAACATGAACAGGAGTTCATGAACACTCAGGATTTAGGTTGATCTATAAATGATCATCAGTTATGATATGAATTACAAGTCTTTATTATTAAATGGTTTTTCGATAAAGACTTTAATTCATATCGGTCCATGTCATATATAATCATATTATATAAAGCACTTTTACCGAGATGTCTTTCCACATCAATAATCTGAATCTAGATTATTTGTATCATTATGATACTCAGTAAACCGTACTTACAACTCCAATTAAAGAATTCCATAACTTTAATTTGTTGTTCCGATCAACGACTAGTCTCGAAGATTTGATGAATCCCGTATCTGAGTTAATCAGTTACATGTGAACAAATTTATTATTGTACAATCCCAATGTTTAAGGGAAATCATTTAATCTGTTATCCGATCCCACTTTTTATGGGACATTTCCATGTACATAGGGAATAATGAATTAAATAACATTATGTTAATTGATTCCTGGAATATCTTCCCGAAATATGTGGGAACGAATTCTGTAACCTCCTCTATAAATAGAGAAGGATTCCCCATTTGTAAGGGATCGAGTTCTGATTATTGGAGAAAAAACTCTGGGCAACTACTCTCTGAAAAGTTTCCAGAATACTCCAAAGTTCTAATAACATAGACTCGTGGACTAGGAAGATTTAACTGTTGAACCACATAAAAAACCTATTGTATTCATCTTTGTTAATTTCCTCCAATATCTTCTTGTTTGATTGCTCTCCTATTTAAGTTGACGAAAAACGGCGTCAACAGCTGTGTAATCCCACATCGCCTGGGGAAGGTCAAGTGTGATGATTCGAAGACTGTGTAGGTATGAGACTACACAATTGAAGATGGCTTAAATGGATTGATGGGTACTACCTATGCCAACAAGATTCATCTTCTTTTCAGTAGCCCATCACTTGAGAACTCAAAAGTTAAGCGTGCTTGACCTGGAGTAGTCTCATGATGGGTGACCTCCTGGGAACTTTTCCTAGGAAGCATGCGAGTGAGGACAAAGCACACTGGAAAGACTCTTGTTGATTTACAAGGCCATACATTATTTCAGGAAGCAGTCATAATGACGTGGGGCGTTACAAAACAAGATGTATCTTCTTTTTGGTAGCCCATCACTTGAGAAATCCAAAGTTAAGCATGCTTGATCTAGAGTAGTCTCATGATGGGTGACCTCCTGGGAAGGTTTCCCAGGAAGCGTGCGAGTGAGGACAAAGTACGCTGGAAAGACTCGTGTTGGTTTGCAGGGCCAGTAGTCATTCCAGGAAGCAGCCATAGTGACGTGGGACATTACATGTAACCCCTCGACTTATAAGTCGAGCCTTATGAACCCTCGACCTATAAGTTGGGTCTTGTAAACCCTCGACTTATTAGTCGGGCCTTTTAAATCCTCGACTCAAAAGTCAAACCTTGCAAACCCTCGACTTATAAGTTGGGTCTTGTAACCCCTCGACTCATAAGTCGAACCTTATGAACCCTTGACTTATAAGTCGGGTCTTGTAGACCCTTGACTCATAAGTCGAGCCCTTTTAGTCCCTCGACTTATATGTCAAGCCCATTTTTAATCAAATACATCCTCGACTAGCAGGCTGAGCTTTTGGCTAGGTGCAATAGACATACTCTCGATTTATAAGCTGAGCTTCCCAGCCGGGAACAAACATACATATAATACATTCATCATACACAGATACAACACATTACAATGTACTTACACAGGTATACACATGCATAATTATAATCATGCTCATAAGCTGGGCCCGAGCCCTAATCATGTTTACATTTAATAGTTGGGCCACGCCCCAATCATATTACATTTAACAGTTGGGCCAAGCCCTCATCATATTACATTTAACAGTTAGGCCAAGCCCTCATCATATTAAATTTTAACAATGGGGCCAATCCCTAATTATACATCTCACACATCGGGTGTAGTTTTCTTACCTTGATCCTCGTGCGAATAATGAAACGACCCCGAGCGCTATCCCTGACCCGAGCCTGGCAGAAACCCTAGTCACAAAACAAGTATATGTTCATCAAAACTTAACCCTAGAACTCAAGTTCCAAACCGAACTGCAACTCTTAAACCCATGCCTCTCAGTTAATGGGGCGCGAAAAAAGTCCCCTGAGCCCCCAAGCGGGCTCCCAAATCAAATTCCTGAGCCCCCGGGCCTAGCCCTTAAAATTCAGAAAACTCGCATTTCGGGGCCCCTGGTGCGGCGCGCCTAGCCTTGGCACGGTCGCGCCCAAAGAAATATTGGGACTTCTGGGCCATCGGCACAGTCGCGCCAACCCCAGGTGCGGTCGCTCCCCTCAACTCGAGCCCTCAAATTGGATTCCAATTTCCTTTTTTCTAGGACACTAGATTGGTCGCGCTAGGTCGCCAGAAACTAAAAAACTGCCCAGAACTTAAGTGTTCTTCCCAAAAATTCACACCCCTGCGATTTTCAGTAATTTCAGACCTTGAATTCAATCCAACCAAGTGATTTTAACAGGATTCCAGCCACAAAAACACTATACTAGACCTAGCCAACAAAACCCAATGTTAAGCTCACCCAAAAACATATCCAAACTAGCCACTAGGAATCACAACCCAAGGAATTCAAGAACACCACTTGAAAAAGAAAAGTCCTGAGAATTACCTGAATTTCTCTGCTCAAATTCGAAGGCCTATTGAGATTTTAAGCTTAGCCACTCAAATTCCCAAATATAATCCCTAAATTCCACCACAATTACATTTAGCTTGTCTTATAGGTGAAGATATCCTCAAACTTCAATGTAAGAACCAAAAGGGAAAGCAATGAGCTAAAAAAACGTGAATGAGCCTTCTCAAGCCTGCTGCCTAATTAGCTAACCCATGTGGTCAAAAGACCACTATGCCCTTTGCCCATTTCTACCTTATGGTTACCCTCAAGGGCAATTTGGTCATTTGGCATATTCCCCGCTAATCTCAAATTATTTCATACAATCCCAACTAATTTCACAATCCAATATTCATCATTTAATTCTTGATACTCTATAATTCCCAATAATTTACCAAATTACCATAGTACCCCCAACTCACCCTGAGCCAGGTATTTTACCCCATTGTGACTTTTCCGCTAACAAGCTCCCTAGGATCGCCTCGTGCCAAGTAACTTAAATATATCCACATAATAATGTGGTCACAATTATATATCACACATATTTACAGTTATACCCTCAACAGGTAAAAATTACGAAAATATCCTTCTAATAAGAAATGGGCCCACATACATATTTAATACACTTAAACATGCAAGCATAATCATATCATAATATAATTCACATAATAACATGCTTATAACACATAAGCACTCAATTAATTCAATTATTGCCTCCCAACCCCCTAATCCAGGCACTAAGCCATATTAGGGAAATTGGGTCGTTACAATTATCCCATCCTTACAGGAATTTCGTCCTCAAATTTTTACCTGAACAGCTGGGATATTGATCTCGCATGGTTGACTCCAATTACCAGGTCACCTACTCAACCTTGTTGTTCCTCCATAATACCTTAACCAGTGGTATGGTTTTATTCCTCAAGACTTTGTCCTTCCGGTCTAATATTTGGACTTGCTGCTCCTCATAAGATAAGTCTGTCTTCAGCTCTGGATCTTCATAACTCAATACATGAGCCTCATCAGATACATACTTTCGAAACATTGAAATATGGAACATGTTATGCACGACTGACAATGCCAGAGGTAAGGTCAATCTATAGGTCACCTGATCAATCCTCTCCAGGATCTCAAAAGGTCCTACAAACCTAGGGCTTAGCTTTCCCTTCTTCCCAAACCTCGTCACCCCCTTCAGTGGTGAGACTCTAAGGAAGACATAGTCTCTTACTTGGAACTCCACGTTCCTACGCTTCGGGTCTAAGTAGCTTTTCTGTCTACTCTGTGATGCGAGCATCTAAGCTCTAATTTTCTCAATAGCCTCATTGGTCCTTTGAACTGCTTCAGGACCCAAGCATCTACGTTCACCCATCTCATCCCAGTGAATAAGTGATCTGCATTTCCTACCATACAACATCTCATAAGGAGCTACTCCTATGGTCGCTTGGTAGTTGTTGTTGTAGGAAAACTCTATTAGAGACAAATACTTACTCCAGGACCCTTCAAAGTCCAGTACACATGCTCTCAGCATGTCCTCCATCATCTAGATAGTCCTCTCAGACTAACCATCGGTCTGAGGATGATAAGCTGTACTAAACTTCAGCTGCGTGCCTATCGCATTCTGCAAACTTCCCCAAAACTTGGAAGTGAATGTGGGGTCTCAATCTGACACGATCGACCTCGGAACTCCATGAAGATGTATTATCTCTCTCACATAGAGGTCTGCATACTGGTCAACTATATAAGTCGTCCTCACTGGTAGAAAGTGAGTTGATTTGGTGTATCGATCTACGATAACCCACACTGAATCGCGTCCTGGGCAATCCCACCACAAAATCCATGGTGATATCTTTCCATTTCCACTTTGGGATATCCGGGGTTGTAATAGCCTCGCTGGTCTCTGATGTTCAGACTTATCTTGTTGACATGTCAGACACTTGGCCACATACTCAATTACATCCATATTCATCCCCGGCCACCAATATAAGGTCTTCAGATCTTGATACATCTTCATGGTGCCGGAATGAAGAGAGTAAGGGGTAGTGTGAGATTCATCCATAATCTCCTGTCTAATAACAGTATCCATCAGAACATAGATCTGACCTTCCTTTATTCTCTCCAACAATGTACACTATAGTGTGATGTTGGCTAACTGGCCCACCACCAACTCTATTCCAACTCTAGTCATATCTTTGTCAATGGGGTAGTTATCCCTGATAACCCTTCCATAAACCACCTATAATTGTACCTTTAGTTCTTTCAATTCTGCTTGGGCCATTCTATAAGGTGCCTTAGACACTGGCTCTGTCCCTGGTGCCAACTTGATAACAATTATATCTCTCTGTGTGGCGGCAACCTTGGTGATTTCCTCTGGAAACACATCCAGCAACTCACAGACTAATCTAGTCTCTTATGGGCCCACTGGCACAACCTGAGTGGTATCCACCACACTAGGCAGGAATCCTATGCAACCTCCTCGCAATAGGTCTCTAGCCATTAATGCTGAAATCATAGGTACTTGGGGTCCATGCATAGTGCCAAAAAATACAAATGGGTCTTCACCCTCAGGTTCAAAGGTTACCATCTTTCTCTTGCAGTCTATGGTTGCCCCACACTTCTCTAACCAGTCCATACCCAGAATTATGTCAAAGTTTGTCATAACCAACACTATTAAGTCGACTGAAAACTCCCTATCGTCTACTGTCACTGGAAGTGATTTGACCCATCTCCTGGATACCACCAACTCCCCAGTGGACAATAATGTCTCGAACCCCAAAATATAATAATCTCATGGCCTACACAGTCTATCAATAATCCTACTAGCAGCAAAATAGTGTGTAGCACCAAAATAATCAAATCAATATAAGAGGTTCCAACACTAGAAAGCTGACCTATCACCACTGAGGGACTAGCCTCAACTTCTACCTGAGTCAATGCGAACACTCGAGCTGGGGTCGAGTTGTCCGTCTTCCTTGGTTGTTCCTTTCTTGCTTTCGGGCAATCTTTCTTTAAGTATCCCACTATTCCACACAAAAGCAGGTCTTTGCCCGACACTCTCCTATATGGCGGCTCCTGCATTTGGCGCACTCTGGAAAGGTCCTCCAGCCCTCATTTCCGCCCTAGTGGCCTATCTGAATACCACGTGGTCTCCTGTCAGGGCCTGGAGCTGAAAAGGCATCTAGAGCCTTCCTTTTCTGATCACTGGGGCCTCCGTCCCTTCGCGATCCTATAAAGGGAGGTCCCACCCTTCTGATATCCCTTCTGGTTGCGTTCTCGCACCAAATCTTTTTCTTAGCGCCCTCTGCAGTAAGGGATCTCTCTTCTACCTGAGTGTATGTCGTCACTCCAGGTACTGTTTTAATTCTGACATCCCGGGCTATCATAGGTTGTAGCCCCCAAAGGAATCTTTCCTTTCTTGTCCCATCGGTGGGCACCAAGTCTGTAGCGAACTTGGCTAATCTGTGAAACTTCAGGGCGTATTTTGTCACTGACATACTCCCTTGCAGCAGTCTGCTGAACTCTTTAGCTTTTGCAACTCTAACTGCCTCCTTATAATACTTTTCATTTAACTGGGTTCTAAACTCTTCCCAATCCAAGGTATTAATGTTCTCATTCGGGGATACTACCTCCCACCAGATTCGAGCATCCTCCCGAAACATGTGCGTGGCACAGGCCACTCTCTCGTTGCCCACCATCCTCTTAAAGTCTAAGATGGATGTAATCATTCTCATCCACTACTCTACCTTGAGTGGATCTGCACTACCCTAAAAAATCAGAGGGTGCTGCTTCTTGAACCGTTCATATAACAACTCCCAATAGTTCTCTACCTCAGATTGCTGCTATGCGACCGATATTGTAGCAACAGATGGTGTCACTGACGCAGCATTCCCTACCGGAACCTGCTGCTGTCCCATTTGGCAAATTTTTTCTTCCTGCCTCTGCAGCCTAGCTTACATATCAACAAGCACCTGTTGCTAGTTTTCAGGAGTTGGCGGAGGGTTCTAACCCTAGTCATTACTTCCACCTGATTTTCAGCGCCAGCTACTCTATATTTCCCGGTAATTTACCAAATTACCAAAATACCCCCAAGCTCACCCTGAGCCAGGTATTTTACCCTGTTGTGACTTTTCTGCTAACTAGCTCCCTAGGATCGACTCATACCAAGTAACTTAAATATATCTACATAATAATGTGGTCACAATTATATATCACACATATTTACAGTTATACCCTCAACGGGTAAAAAATTACGAAAATGCCATTCTAATAAGAAACAGACCCACATGCATATTTAATACACTTAAACATGCAAGCATAATCATATCACAATATAATTCACATAATAACATGCTCATAACACAATTGCACTCAATTAATTCAATTATTGCCATTCGCCC
Organism: Humulus lupulus; assembly: GCF_963169125.1. Taxonomy (NCBI): domain Eukaryota; kingdom Viridiplantae; phylum Streptophyta; class Magnoliopsida; order Rosales; family Cannabaceae; genus Humulus; species Humulus lupulus. The sequence goes on from NC_084793.1 coordinate 20,097,036, forward strand.
CCCTAATCCAGGCACTAAGCCATATTAAGAAAATCGGGGCGTTACAAAAGTCATCTATATAAGGTAAATAAAATAAATAAATCAATAAAAAGTAATAAAGTCATATGAATAAGGTAATAAATTAAAAATAACAAACGAGCTATAATAATTTCTCATAACATATTTTAAAATTTCATATTAAAGTATTTAAACTACTCTATTAATTATGTTTTCAAAACTATAACAAAAAAATATTTATGTGCTTAAATTTGTTTTTTTCTTTCTTTTATTAATTATTTATTTTTTCATTTAAATTATTTTGTATATACAAACATACATGTAATGGTGAAATAAGATATAATTATACATATTTTTTATTTTATTTTGTTGTTTAGTTTTTTTAGTGAGAAATTAGTTATTATATGTTATACCCAGATTTCGAGCCATGGTAAATATGACCTCGAAAGTTGGATTCGCAACAAATGGTCTCGTAAGGATTGAAGTATGCTCCAGGATTGTATATCGAGCCTGCAAAGTACGATATATGACCTCGAATATATGAGCTCGAAACGATCTCGATCTCGAAAGGTAGTTCTGAGAACACGCTCATCTTCGGGGACGACTTCGGATCGGGGGTCTCGAGCTAGATGTACGTACGATCTCGAAAGACACGTGATCTCGGGAGATGCCATTAGCTCGAACAATGACGTGAGACCTGAGATGCTAAAGCCTTAGAGATACGCGATAATCACCTTGAATATTTACAAGTGTTATAAATATGAGATGTAATCCTCATTTATTAATGTAAATCCCCAAGAATCGTGGGATATTATTTGGTCAGTTATGTGTTTCCTGGTCTTCACAAAAGAGTAACTACCCAAAATATGTGGGATAGTATTCTGCATCCTTCTCTATAAATAGAGAAGCCATGCACCATTGTAAAGGACCGAAATTCTGATCCTTGAGAGAAAACTCTGGAGAATTCATGCTAAAGAATTTTTCAGAGATAATCTTAAGATTAATAACAGAGACTCGTGGACTAGGCAGATTTAACTGCTGAACCACGTAAAAAACCATGTGTTTGATTTGTTTGTTTCGTTTGGCCATTGTCATTCATTGTTTTTGTGCTCTTCTTTTATCTGTTGACGAAAAACGGCGTCAACAGTTTGGTGCTTTCATTGAGAGCCTTAAGCATTCATCCCTGAGAGATTCATGGCGACAAACAATCAGAACACCCCTGATGAAAGCTACCCAAGGCGTCCTGGAAAACAACCAATGGAGAACCCGGAGTCTGAGGAGAGAAGTGGATCCTCCGATTCCCGGGGACCACCGCCTCCACCGAGGGACGAGGATATGTACTACAATTCTAAACGTTACGTTCCTATTGTAGAACTGGAAAAACGGCAGTTGAAACAGCTGTTGGTAGAAGCCAACAAACGGAATGAGGAGTTGATTAGGATGGCCGCAGAGGCGCAAGTGGCTCAGCCCCCGCCTCCGCGCGAAAACCAAGTCCCTCCTCCAAGGGACGTGCATGTTCCTCCCCGGAGGCCCCGTGGACGACCACGAAAAGATGATGCCACGAGGAGGCCGACTCAACCTCCGACACCAGCAGAGCCATCTGCTCCTCCTAGGCCCCAGAGGAGTACCCGAGCTCGGGTCCCGCCTAATCCACCTGCGGAAGTGCCTGCAGGAACTGAGAATAACCGAGCTCCTACCGAGGCTCGGACTCAGGTTCCTGGTAGCGCACCAAACGCGACTAACCCATCTCGGGCAAATTCTGGACCCTCTAGACCGAGGCAAGGGAGGCAGCCACCGTCGCCTATACGGTTCCCTCCGTCTCCCATAAGATATCCTTCACCTCCCCGCAGAAATGCTCAACCTGTTCGGGATCAGGATCAAGGGCGTACGGGGGATAGACAAAGGCACAGGGAGACTTTCCAGGAGCGGAGAGGCGCACAATCTGAGAAAAGTCAGACGTCCCGGTCTCGCACTGCGGAAACGAGGCGACATGGGAAGAACCCATCGCAAAATGACCGAACAATGAGTTTTACCAGTGACGAGTCCGGAGAGACCAGGTCCGTCAGTAAACGCGACCGAGGTCGTAAAAATACTGGAAGTCGCAAGAATCGTTCTGACCTGCGAAATCATATAAATCAGAGCAGGGGGAAGGGAGATCAGACAAATCCGGACCTAAGGAATCACCTAAATGGGCGTAGAGATCCCTCACGGAGACGCGAGCCTGGGATCATGATCAATAACTGTCAATTCCAGACACGACCTAAGGACCCAGTCCAAGAAAGGATTGATCAGCTCGAAAAATCCTTTAGGCTTTTAAAGAATGAACGAGGGAACGATCGATATGAGGACTCTGACGAGGAGCTCGAGCCGTTTGCTCCAAATATTTCTAATACTCAGTTTCCTCAAGGGTTCCGGATTCCTCACGTCCCAGCGTTTGAAGGAAAAACCGACCCATGCAGTCACCTGAGTACATTCAACACTATTATGAGAGCTAGTAACGTGGGTTACGAGCTCAGGTGTATGTTGTTTCCAACATCATTGGCCGGACCTGCTAAGAGTTGGTTCGAAAAGTACAAGAGGCACTCGATAACTTCATGGGATCAGTTGTCTAGAGACTTCAAGAAGCAGTTCCGAGCTATGATGGGAGTCAGACCAGAGGCATCCACTTTGACTAACGTCCGACAATAGCCGGGCGAAACACTGAAAAGCTATCTGACAAGATTTAATCTAGAGGTCGCCTGAGCTCGAGATGTGGATGACAATGGGCACCTGATGGCTATCCGAGCTGGTGTTTTACCCGGAAGTGCCCTTTGGGATGACATGCAAGGAAACCGGTGAGGTCAATAACCGAATTTAACAGACGGGCGCAGAGATTTGTCAATGTAGAGGAGGCGAGGTCAACGCTGAAGGCGACCTCACAGACCGAAACTACAACGATAAACATTAACTCCGCCTCAACCTCGGCTGACCAAGCAGCTCCACAGCCTGCCTCGGAGAATCCCTCCAAGAGGAAAAAGAGTGAGGGAAATAACCCCGAGGCTGAAGGGGGAAAAAAAAAAGAAAGGAGAAAGGTATTTCTCCGTATATAAAGTACACACCGAACTCAACGAGTCTCCGGAAAACATATACCTGGCTAATGAAAACCTGGTCCCCTTCAGGCGTCCGGACCCAATGAGAAATCAAAAGTCCAAAAGGGATTCCAGTAAGTATTGTCGGTTCCATAGAGACACCAGACACACCACTGATGAATGTCAACAGCTGAAGGACGAGATCAAGGGGTTGATCTCGAGAGGTTATTTCCGGCAGTATGTCAAAAACCAGAGTACTGGACAGACTACTGCGAGTCAGAGAGTAGCCGCGCCTTCAACGGCACAAAATAATAACTCCCGATCTCGGGAAGAAGACAGGCCCCCGCCGATTGATGGAGAGGATGTAATAACCATCTAGGGAGGGCCTCATCCCGCGGAAGGGGGCAGAAATGCTCAAAAGCGATACGTTAACGAGTTGAAGACAGAGGGCGGGTCTCCTTATGAACCCGAACCTAGGGCACCAAAAAGCCAAAGGGTTGAAACACAACCGATAACCTTCACTGAGGAGGACGCATCTCATGTTCAGTTCCCTCATCATGATCCATTGGTTATTACTCTTCAGCTTGCCAACAAGAGAGTCCGCCGAGTTCTCATAGATAATGGGAGCTCGGTCAACATTCTTTATAAGGCGACCCTCGAGAAAATGGGACTCTCCCTTCACGACCTGAAGGCATGTGCAACTACTTTGTACGGCTTTTCAGGAGAAGGGACTGCTTGTATGGGATCCATTGAACTCCCTGTGACCTTGGGAGACTATCCAGTCTCGGTGACCAAGATGATGGAGTTCGTGGTGGTAGATTTACCATCTTCCTACAATGTACTGCTCGGGAGACCCGCCCTGGTCGGGCTGGGGGCAGTGTCATCTGTGAGGCACCTGGCCCTTAAGTTCCCAACCCCAAGCGGGGTCGGGACTTTAAAAGGAGATCAATTGGCAGGAAGGGAGTGCTATAGCATTTCTCTGAGGGGAAAGAAACAAATGAGCGCTCAGGCACTCGTTATCATACAAAATAAAGATGGAACGGTTTTAGAAATTGACGAGGAAATCGATCCAAGGATTGAGGAGAAAGTTGACCTCCAACCTTTGGAGGGGCTCGAAGAAGTTCAGCTCGAGGAAGCTGATCCCTCGAAGAAGGTGAAGGTCAGAAAACACCTCCAAGACGAGGCAAAATAGCAATTAATTTGCTTTCTGAAGAAAAACCAGGATGTCTTCGCATGGTCACACTCATACATGGTGGGGATAAGCCCGAATGTAGCGAGCCACGCATTGAATATAGACAAAAGCTTTCCCCCGAAGCAACAAAAGCGAAGACAGCTGGACGAAGACAGAAAAAAAGCACTAAAGGAGGAAGCCGACAGGCTGAAAGCAAACAATTTCATTAGGGACACTTTTTACCCTGACTGGGTAGCCAATTTCATTAGGGACACTTAAGCATTCATCCCTGAGAGATTCATGGCAACAAACAATCAGAACACCCCTGATGAAAGCTACCCAAGGCGTCCTGGAAAACAACCAATGGAGAACCCGGAGTCTGAGGAGAGAAGTGGATCCTCCGATTCCCGGGGACCACCGCCTCCACCGAGGGACGAGGATATGTACTACAATTCTAAACGTTACGTTCCTATTGTAGAACTGGAAAAACGGCAGTTGAAACAGCTGTTGGTAGAAGCCAACAAACGGAATGAGGAGTTGATTAGGATGGCCGCAGAGGCGCAAGTGGCTCAGCCCCCGCCTCCGCGCGAAAACCAAGTCCCTCCTCCAAGGGACGTGCATGTTCCTCCCCGGAGGCCCCGTGGACGACCACGAAAAGATGATGCCACGAGGAGGCCGACTCAACCTCCGACACCAGCAGAGCCATCTGCTCCTCCTAGGCCCCAGAGGAGTACCCGAGCTCGGGTCCCGCCTAATCCACCTGCGGAAGTGCCTGCAGGAACTGAGAATAACCGAGCTCCTACCGAGGCTCGGACTCAGGTTCCTGGTAGCGCACCAAACGCGACTAACCCATCTCGGGCAAATTCTGGACCCTCTAGACCGAGGCAAGGGAGGCAGCCACCGTCGCCTATACGGTTCCCTCCGTCTCCCATAAGATATCCTTCACCTCCCCGCAGAAATGCTCAACCTGTTCGGGATCAGGATCAAGGGCGTACGGGGGATAGACAAAGGCACAGGGAGACTTTCCAGGAGCGGAGAGGCGCACAATCTGAGAAAAGTCAGACGTCCCGGTCTCGCACTGCGGAAACGAGGCGACATGGGAAGAACCCATCGCAAAATGACCGAACAATGAGTTTTACCAGTGACGAGTCCGGAGAGACCAGGTCCGTCAGTAAACGCGACCGAGGTCGTAAAAATACTGGAAGTCGCAAGAATCGTTCTGACCTGCGAAATCATATAAATCAGAGCAGGGGGAAGGGAGATCAGACAAATCCGGACCTAAGGAATCACCTAAATGGGCGTAGAGATCCCTCACGGAGACGCGAGCCTGGGATCATGATCAATAACTGTCAATTCCAGACACGACCTAAGGACCCAGTCCAAGAAAGGATTGATCAGCTCGAAAAATCCTTTAGGCTTTTAAAGAATGAACGAGGGAACGATCGATATGAGGACTCTGACGAGGAGCTCGAGCCGTTTGCTCCAAATATTTCTAATACTCAGTTTCCTCAAGGGTTCCGGATTCCTCACGTCCCAGCGTTTGAAGGAAAAACCGACCCATGCAGTCACCTGAGTACATTCAACACTATTATGAGAGCTAGTAACGTGGGTTACGAGCTCAGGTGTATGTTGTTTCCAACATCATTGGCCGGACCTGCTAAGAGTTGGTTCGAAAAGTACAAGAGGCACTCGATAACTTCATGGGATCAGTTGTCTAGAGACTTCAAGAAGCAGTTCCGAGCTATGATGGGAGTCAGACCAGAGGCATCCACTTTGACTAACGTCCGACAATAGCCGGGCGAAACACTGAAAAGCTATCTGACAAGATTTAATCTAGAGGTCGCCTGAGCTCGAGATGTGGATGACAATGGGCACCTGATGGCTATCCGAGCTGGTGTTTTACCCGGAAGTGCCCTTTGGGATGACATGCAAGGAAACCGGTGAGGTCAATAACCGAATTTAACAGACGGGCGCAGAGATTTGTCAATGTAGAGGAGGCGAGGTCAACGCTGAAGGCGACCTCACAGACCGAAACTACAACGATAAACATTAACTCCGCCTCAACCTCGGCTGACCAAGCAGCTCCACAGCCTGCCTCGGAGAATCCCTCCAAGAGGAAAAAGAGTGAGGGAAATAACCCCGAGGCTGAAGGGGGAAAAAAAAAAGAAAGGAGAAAGGTATTTCTCCGTATATAAAGTACACACCGAACTCAACGAGTCTCCGGAAAACATATACCTGGCTAATGAAAACCTGGTCCCCTTCAGGCGTCCGGACCCAATGAGAAATCAAAAGTCCAAAAGGGATTCCAGTAAGTATTGTCGGTTCCATAGAGACACCAGACACACCACTGATGAATGTCAACAGCTGAAGGACGAGATCAAGGGGTTGATCTCGAGAGGTTATTTCCGGCAGTATGTCAAAAACCAGAGTACTGGACAGACTACTGCGAGTCAGAGAGTAGCCGCGCCTTCAACGGCACAAAATAATAACTCCCGATCTCGGGAAGAAGACAGGCCCCCGCCGATTGATGGAGAGGATGTAATAACCATCTAGGGAGGGCCTCATCCCGCGGAAGGGGGCAGAAATGCTCAAAAGCGATACGTTAACGAGTTGAAGACAGAGGGCGGGTCTCCTTATGAACCCGAACCTAGGGCACCAAAAAGCCAAAGGGTTGAAACACAACCGATAACCTTCACTGAGGAGGACGCATCTCATGTTCAGTTCCCTCATCATGATCCATTGGTTATTACTCTTCAGCTTGCCAACAAGAGAGTCCGCCGAGTTCTCATAGATAATGGGAGCTCGGTCAACATTCTTTATAAGGCGACCCTCGAGAAAATGGGACTCTCCCTTCACGACCTGAAGGCATGTGCAACTACTTTGTACGGCTTTTCAGGAGAAGGGACTGCTTGTATGGGATCCATTGAACTCCCTGTGACCTTGGGAGACTATCCAGTCTCGGTGACCAAGATGATGGAGTTCGTGGTGGTAGATTTACCATCTTCCTACAATGTACTGCTCGGGAGACCCGCCCTGGTCGGGCTGGGGGCAGTGTCATCTGTGAGGCACCTGGCCCTTAAGTTCCCAACCCCAAGCGGGGTCGGGACTTTAAAAGGAGATCAATTGGCAGGAAGGGAGTGCTATAGCATTTCTCTGAGGGGAAAGAAACAAATGAGCGCTCAGGCACTCGTTATCATACAAAATAAAGATGGAACGGTTTTAGAAATTGACGAGGAAATCGATCCAAGGATTGAGGAGAAAGTTGACCTCCAACCTTTGGAGGGGCTCGAAGAAGTTCAGCTCGAGGAAGCTGATCCCTCGAAGAAGGTGAAGGTCAGAAAACACCTCCAAGACGAGGCAAAATAGCAATTAATTTGCTTTCTGAAGAAAAACCAGGATGTCTTCGCATGGTCACACTCATACATGGTGGGGATAAGCCCGAATGTAGCGAGCCACGCATTGAATATAGACAAAAGCTTTCCCCCGAAGCAACAAAAGCGAAGACAGCTGGACGAAGACAGAAAAAAAGCACTAAAGGAGGAAGCCGACAGGCTGAAAGCAAACAATTTCATTAGGGACACTTTTTACCCTGACTGGGTAGCCAATTTCATTAGGGACACTTAAGCATTCATCCCTGAGAGATTCATGGCAACAAACAATCAGAACACCCCTGATGAAAGCTACCCAAGGCGTCCTGGAAAACAACCAATGGAGAACCCGGAGTCTGAGGAGAGAAGTGGATCCTCCGATTCCCGGGGACCACCGCCTCCACCGAGGGACGAGGATATGTACTACAATTCTAAACGTTACGTTCCTATTGTAGAACTGGAAAAACGGCAGTTGAAACAGCTGTTGGTAGAAGCCAACAAACGGAATGAGGAGTTGATTAGGATGGCCGCAGAGGCGCAAGTGGCTCAGCCCCCGCCTCCGCGCGAAAACCAAGTCCCTCCTCCAAGGGACGTGCATGTTCCTCCCCGGAGGCCCCGTGGACGACCACGAAAAGATGATGCCACGAGGAGGCCGACTCAACCTCCGACACCAGCAGAGCCATCTGCTCCTCCTAGGCCCCAGAGGAGTACCCGAGCTCGGGTCCCGCCTAATCCACCTGCGGAAGTGCCTGCAGGAACTGAGAATAACCGAGCTCCTACCGAGGCTCGGACTCAGGTTCCTGGTAGCGCACCAAACGCGACTAACCCATCTCGGGCAAATTCTGGACCCTCTAGACCGAGGCAAGGGAGGCAGCCACCGTCGCCTATACGGTTCCCTCCGTCTCCCATAAGATATCCTTCACCTCCCCGCAGAAATGCTCAACCTGTTCGGGATCAGGATCAAGGGCGTACGGGGGATAGACAAAGGCACAGGGAGACTTTCCAGGAGCGGAGAGGCGCACAATCTGAGAAAAGTCAGACGTCCCGGTCTCGCACTGCGGAAACGAGGCGACATGGGAAGAACCCATCGCAAAATGACCGAACAATGAGTTTTACCAGTGACGAGTCCGGAGAGACCAGGTCCGTCAGTAAACGCGACCGAGGTCGTAAAAATACTGGAAGTCGCAAGAATCGTTCTGACCTGCGAAATCATATAAATCAGAGCAGGGGGAAGGGAGATCAGACAAATCCGGACCTAAGGAATCACCTAAATGGGCGTAGAGATCCCTCACGGAGACGCGAGCCTGGGATCATGATCAATAACTGTCAATTCCAGACACGACCTAAGGACCCAGTCCAAGAAAGGATTGATCAGCTCGAAAAATCCTTTAGGCTTTTAAAGAATGAACGAGGGAACGATCGATATGAGGACTCTGACGAGGAGCTCGAGCCGTTTGCTCCAAATATTTCTAATACTCAGTTTCCTCAAGGGTTCCGGATTCCTCACGTCCCAGCGTTTGAAGGAAAAACCGACCCATGCAGTCACCTGAGTACATTCAACACTATTATGAGAGCTAGTAACGTGGGTTACGAGCTCAGGTGTATGTTGTTTCCAACATCATTGGCCGGACCTGCTAAGAGTTGGTTCGAAAAGTACAAGAGGCACTCGATAACTTCATGGGATCAGTTGTCTAGAGACTTCAAGAAGCAGTTCCGAGCTATGATGGGAGTCAGACCAGAGGCATCCACTTTGACTAACGTCCGACAATAGCCGGGCGAAACACTGAAAAGCTATCTGACAAGATTTAATCTAGAGGTCGCCTGAGCTCGAGATGTGGATGACAATGGGCACCTGATGGCTATCCGAGCTGGTGTTTTACCCGGAAGTGCCCTTTGGGATGACATGCAAGGAAACCGGTGAGGTCAATAACCGAATTTAACAGACGGGCGCAGAGATTTGTCAATGTAGAGGAGGCGAGGTCAACGCTGAAGGCGACCTCACAGACCGAAACTACAACGATAAACATTAACTCCGCCTCAACCTCGGCTGACCAAGCAGCTCCACAGCCTGCCTCGGAGAATCCCTCCAAGAGGAAAAAGAGTGAGGGAAATAACCCCGAGGCTGAAGGGGGAAAAAAAAAAAGAAAGGAGAAAGGTATTTCTCCGTATATAAAGTACACACCGAACTCAACGAGTCTCCGGAAAACATATACCTGGCTAATGAAAACCTGGTCCCCTTCAGGCGTCCGGACCCAATGAGAAATCAAAAGTCCAAAAGGGATTCCAGTAAGTATTGTCGGTTCCATAGAGACACCAGACACACCACTGATGAATGTCAACAGCTGAAGGACGAGATCAAGGGGTTGATCTCGAGAGGTTATTTCCGGCAGTATGTCAAAAACCAGAGTACTGGACAGACTACTGCGAGTCAGAGAGTAGCCGCGCCTTCAACGGCACAAAATAATAACTCCCGATCTCGGGAAGAAGACAGGCCCCCGCCGATTGATGGAGAGGATGTAATAACCATCTAGGGAGGGCCTCATCCCGCGGAAGGGGGCAGAAATGCTCAAAAGTGATACGTTAACGAGTTGAAGACAGAGGGCGGGTCTCCTTATGAACCTGAACCTAGGGCACCAAAAAGCCAAAGGGTTGAAACACAACCGATAACCTTCACTGAGGAGGACGCATCTCATGTTCAGTTCCCTCATCATGATCCATTGGTTATTACTCTTCAGCTTGCCAACAAGAGAGTCCGCCGAGTTCTCATAGATAATGGGAGCTCGGTCAACATTCTTTATAAGGCGACCCTCGAGAAAATGGGACTCTCCCTTCACGACCTGAAGGCATGTGCAACTACTTTGTACGGCTTTTCAGGAGAAGGGACTGCTTGTATGGGATCCATTGAACTCCCTGTGACCTTGGGAGACTATCCAGTCTCGGTGACCAAGATGATGGAGTTCGTGGTGGTAGATTTACCATCTTCCTACAATGTACTGCTCGGGAGACCCGCCCTGGTCGGGCTGGGGGCAGTGTCATCTGTGAGGCACCTGGCCCTTAAGTTCCCAACCCCAAGCGGGGTCGGGACTTTAAAAGGAGATCAATTGGCAGGAAGGGAGTGCTATAGCATTTCTCTGAGGGGAAAGAAACAAATGAGCGCTCAGGCACTCGTTATCATACAAAATAAAGATGGAACGGTTTTAGAAATTGACGAGGAAATCGATCCAAGGATTGAGGAGAAAGTTGACCTCCAACCTTTGGAGGGGCTCGAAGAAGTTCAGCTCGAGGAAGCTGATCCCTCGAAGAAGGTGAAGGTCAGAAAACACCTCCAAGACGAGGCAAAATAGCAATTAATTTGCTTTCTGAAGAAAAACCAGGATGTCTTCGCATGGTCACACTCATACATGGTGGGGATAAGCCCGAATGTAGCGAGCCACGCATTGAATATAGACAAAAGCTTTCCCCCGAAGCAACAAAAGCGAAGACAGCTGGACGAAGACAGAAAAAAAGCACTAAAGGAGGAAGCCGACAGGCTGAAAGCAAACAATTTCATTAGGGACACTTTTTACCCTGACTGGGTAGCCAATCCCGTGTTAGTCCCGAAGCCCAATGGGACGTGGAGAACCTGCATTGACTACTCAGACCTCAACAAGGCCTGCCTAAAGGACTGTTTTCCGTTGCCAAGAATTGACCAGCTCGTGGATGCCACGGCGGGGCATGGCCTGATGTCGTTCATGGATGCCTATTCTGGATATAACCAGATTCCTATGCATGCCCCCGACCAAGATCATACGAGCTTCATCACAGATAAAGGGCTCTACTGCTACAATGTCATGCCATTCGGACTCAAGAATGCTGGAGCCACGTACCAGCGGCTCGTAAACATGATGTTTTCAGAGCAAATAGGGAAAAACATGGAAGTTTATGTTGATGACATGCTTGTAAAGTCTCAACTTAACAAGAACCATGTTGATGATCTCGAAGAGTGCTTTGGCGTACTCAGGAAATACAACATGAAGCTAAATCCTCAGAAGTGCACTTTTGGGGTATCTTCGGGAAAATTTCTGGGCTTTATTGTCAACTCTCGAGGGATCGAGGCTAATCCCGACAAAATAAAGGCCCTAATTGATATGCCTTCACCTCGGAAGCATAAAGATGTCCAAAGCTTGACTGGCAGGATGGCCGCCCTGGGCAGATTCATCTTGAAGTCAACGGATCGTGGCCTTCCATTCTTCAACTTATTGAAAGGAAGTAAGAAGTTTGAATGGACAGAGGAGTGCGAGCTGGCCTTTCAGGAGCTCAAAAAGCACTTAGCTGAACCGCCCATCCGATCGAAGCCTGAGACGGGAGAAGTATTGTTCCTATACCTCTCAACTACCGAACACGCGATAAGCGCGGTGCTCGTTCGAGAAGAAGAGAAATTACAGAAACCCGTCTATTACATCAGCAAAAGATTACTGGGGGCAGAGTCAAGATACCCATTGATGGAGAAGCTTGCCCTCAGCCTAATCCAGTCATCTCGCAAGCTCCGCCCCTACTTTCAAGCACATCCCATCCATGTACTGACAGATCAACCACTTAGGCAAGTCTTGTCTAAACCAGAGGCGTCAGGTCGGCTCCTTAAATGGGCTGTTGAGCTCGGACAGTTCGAGATCACTTATCATCCAAGAACGACCATTAAGGCACAAGCCTTGGCAGACTTCATAGTGGAGTGCACTGGTATAGCCGACGACGAGGTAATAACCGCGGCCCACGAGCTGTGGAAACTTTACGTCGACGGCTCGTCAAATGAAAATGGAGCGGGGGCAGGAGTTATTCTGATCACTCCTGCAGGGAGCAAATTTCACTCTGGTTTAAGATTTGGTTTTAAAGCATCTAATAATGAAGCTGAATATGAGGCTCTACTTGCGGGACTACGAATAGCAAAAGAGCTCAAGGTCAAAGCTATACATTGCTACAGCGACTCCCAGCTCGTGGTTAATCAAATCTTGGGGGAGTACCATGCTCGTGGCACAAGAATGGCAGTTTATCTGGCGAAGGAAAAATCCGCATTAGAGTATTTCGAGTTTTATGCAATCGAACAGGTTCCCCGAGAACAAAACTCAAATGCAGATGCCTTAGCTTGGCTCGCCACTTCCGCCGAAAATGAAGAGCTGAATGTTATACCCGTAGAACACCTATCAGCACCCAGCATTACTGAGCCAGACGAGGAAGATGTGTGTATGATTGAAACAGAACCAACCTGGATGAGTCCAATAGTTGATTATCTCGAAAATGGAATTCTTCCAAGAGATCGAAATCAAGCTCGAAGGTTGATGTATCAACTTCCTCGTTACACCATTCTGGATGGAAAGTTATACAGAAGAAGGTACTCCATGCCGCTGCTTAGATGTGTAACTCCTCCCGAAGCTAAGAAGATCATTGAAGAAATTCATGAAGGGTTCTGCGAAGACCATACCGGGGGGCATAACCTGTCCAAGAAGATTATACGCCAAGGATATTTCTGGCCAACCATTAAAACGGACTCTTTCGAATACGTGAAAAAGTGCGACAAATGCCAGAGATTCGCCACGATACCCCGAGCTCCACCTTCCGAACTGACCATGTTGACATCCCCATGGCCTTTCGCGGTATGGGGCATCGAACTCATAGGCTCACTCCCAACTGGCAAAGGCGGAGTAAAATATGATGTGGTCGCCATTGATTACTTCACAAAATGGACAGAGGCTGAACCATTGGCGACCATAACTTCGAAAAAGATCCTTGATTTCGTGGTAAAGAACATTGTATGCCGATATGGAGTACCAAGAAAGATTGTATCTGATAACGGGACCCAGTTCGATTGCGACTTATTCACCAACTTTTGTGACAAGAACGGTATAATAAAGAGTTTTTCATCAGTGGCTCACCCTCAAACGAATGGTCAGGTCGAAGCCGTTAACAAAACCCTCAAGAGTTCTCTAAAGAAAAAGTTGGAGGAGGCAAAGGGACGATGGCCCGACGAATTACCTCAAGTCCTTTGGGGATATAGAACTACAGCTCGGACATCAACGGGACATACCCCGTTCTCTCTAGCGTACGGATGCGAGGCAATGTTGCCCATCGAGGTCGAAATCCCAACGATTTGAACTCAAATTTACGATCAGGATTCAAATCACACTCAGCTCGAAGAAACCCTAGACTTGATCGAAGAAAAAAGGGAAGAGGCTCAGCTGAGAAATGCTGCTTACCAGCAACGAACCGCAAGATATTTCAATAAAAGGGTTCGAGATCGAAAGTTCGGAGTGGGAGATCTGATATTGAGACGCGTATTCTTAGCAACCCGAGATCCAGCAGCTGGAGTGCTCGGGCCAAACTTGGAAGGACCATACCAGATAGAATCAGTCATTCGACCTGGCGTATACAAACTTGCGAGATTAGATGGGAGCCTCATACCACGAGCATGGAATGGCGAACACCTTAGACCATATTATCAATAGTGTAGGAAGTGTTGCCTGTAACCATGGATTTCTATCTGTACTAGTTTGTTTGTTTGTTTCTGAATTTCATCAAATAAAAGGTCTGCTTTGTTTCACATGTAATGTATTTTTCTTTTTGCATTCTCTCTTAATTTAATAACCTATGGTCACACTCATAGGATATTAAGGGGGCATCATTGGTATACATACCACCAGCTTAAAAAATAAAAAATATATAAAGTATTTGGATGTAACCAAGTACGCGATCTTAGATAGTTCGGACATAACTGAATTATCAAAAACATAAAGTATTTGGATGTAACCAAGTACGCGATCTTAGATAGTTCGGACATAACCGAATTATCAAAAACAAAGTATTTGGATATGACCAAATACGCGAGCTTAGATAGTTCGGATATAACCGACCATCAAGAACCTAAAATATTTGGAGTTAACCAGATATGCAAACACAACAGGTTTGGAACAAACCAGCCAAATTATCGATCGATGATAAATGGGAACCTAAACCTATTGCGAAATATGTCGAGATCGAGGCTGGAATATCTTAAAGAAAAATAGTTTCGAACTCATAACCTCGGAGCCAAAATACTGAGGATGAGGAAAAGTGACTAAAAAGATAACCAAATCATTCATATTACATACCATATAAGTACTTTTCAGTTCATGGTTAAAGTAATATCCGACCTTGATAAATAACGAGGTCGGAAGCGGATAATTCGAATAAACTATGCATGAATGCATCGAATTTCGATCCCAAATCCAAACTATGTTTGTATGAATAAATAAACATAACCGGTTCATCAGTATAAAAATATGCAAAATATTTCGAGCCAAGAAATGTAAAGCATATAAAAGAATAGTAAAGGAAATTGTATCAGCCCCTTGGGCATAAATTAAAATAATTACAGAGATAAGGGGACGCAGCCCCGATAACTGATCTCCCCGAGGCCAGATTCAAGGAAGAGGAGTCTCCTTGGCCTTCTCAGCATCAATAACATTGGACCCACCAGGATAAATAGCATGACTATCCCCCTGAGCTTCCACCGAAACGGTGCCTGGAGCAGCACTTTCTCTCTCAAGCTGCTCAGCCTTTTCCTTCTCGAGCTGTTCGGCCTCTTCCTTCTCGAGTCGAGCGTTCCATCGCTCGAGAAGCGGCGCCTCGTGGGGACCCAAGAAGCTGGTGTCCAGCTCTTCGTTAAAAGCCCACATCCCTGAGTCAACCGCCTTTTCCTTCTTTTCTTTGTACTCGGCAGTAAGGCGAGCTTTGACATCCTCTATGAGGTCGAAGGTGGCAGTCTTGTCCTCCTCGAGCTTCTTATTAGTCTCCCGAAGCTGGGTGTTATCTTTCTTTTGCTCCTCGAGTTCAGTTTTTAGCATTCCGAGCTCCTTGGCCATATCCTCACGCTCCTTCACCACTGCCTCGAGCTTAGCATTCGCCGCCTTCAGATCATCGTTCGCTCTAAGGTGGAGATCCTTTGCCTCTTGGGCATGATTCCTGCTCGAATGGACCTCGTTATTAAGCTCGTAGTTGAGCTGGGCCGTGAAGGCAAGAGCCTGAAAAAAGGAAGAAACCACCATTAGCCTCAAGACAGCATGGATATAAGCGAAAGAAATATGGAAAAATACTTACTGCATCGGTGTGCTCGATACTCTTCTCATAGAGAACAGTGCGGTCTCGGGTGCCAGTTAGGCACTGCCACTGAGGAGCTTCGAAACTGTCGTAGCTCTGGCCGATCCGGGACATGACATCCGAAATCAGCGTTGATCCATGAGGTCCGGCAGCGTTATCCACCACATATGAGTCCATATGGGTGGAGATGGTTAGCTTCTGAGCTCGAGAAGCAGAAGGTCTCTTGGCGAGCTGAGCAGAAGACATTTGACCCACCGCGGAAGGTTGGGACTCAACCACGACAGGGGTACCAGCCAGCGAGGCCGGTGCCACCGCAGAGACGACGACCTGTGAGGATGGCATCGTCGTGGGGGCGCTTATCTGGCCAGTCGACGCAGCAGCAGAGCTCGAAGCCGGCGGGGCAGGAGGAGGCGTTTTCTTAAATCTCTTGGAGCCTTTCCCCGGCTGGCTGGTTTTCAGTGACCCTGCCCTGGGGCGTTTGCTCCTCTTGGCACCCGCATTGTCGATAAGGGTGTCAAGGTCGGAGTCCATCTCGCCTGCACAAGTCAACACAGTGAGTCAGTAAAAGAGGTGTATAAGTTACTTCGGTATCACAGACGTATAGAGTGATGGTAGAAAAAACCTAACTGGAACTTTCCCCCAAGCTCGTGCTTGGGGACCATGAAATTCCCCCGTCTTCAGAAGAGGCGGGGGGAGTGCCTTCCCTATAAGTTGGTGATAACCTCGAGAGGTCACTATAATCATTGGTCCCATACTGCACAGCTATCCAATTCCACACCTCGTCCATGGTGTACATAGTGTCGTATTTCCCGAGCCCACTATCAAACCTATGGACACAGTCGTCTACCCAACTCCATATGTAGAAGTGGTATCTATCCTGTGGGCACGAGACTAACCTATTGGGCCTGTGTTTTAGCAAAGTGGGGGACCACATTCTCGAGGTAGGAAGGGTTTTACCTTCATCTGAGTCCGAGCTCGAGGCCTCGTCGTTGGCTTCATTCCCAGATCGCAGACTCCTCGAGCGAACTGGGAGAGATGCCCTCTTTTCTCTCCTCGGAAGAAGGGTGCTTGTGGGCTGTGGCACCTCCTCCCAACGTTCGTATTTTTTGTTAGACCAGTCAGAGGTTGACTGGCCTTCTCCCAACAACCCACAGGCTCGGAGCTTGCCCTCTTGAAGAAGATACGAAAGAGACCTCCTGCCATAAGGAAGTCGGAGCAAGGCCTCTCTGTGCTCCCTCATTGCCTTGGTGGGGGAGGGACGCTGAAAATTAGCTGAAAGGCGAAACACATTTCAGCTAAGTATGGTCTTAAGGGCTGAAATTCCGAGCTCAATAAAAAAATAAAAGTAACAAGAGTACTTACGAATCCGCCTGAACGAACGATGTCGAGACAGGGACAGACCGTCTGTCCAGAAAAAAGCCTTTTTGGAGTCAGGAGGGTGGTTTGGAAGATCTTCAAAAATCTTCGTCTCTTTGGGGTAGCTCGAAAGATAATAAAAACCATCTCCTCCCCGAGCTCGGGAGGGGTTACTCTTCAAACAAAAGAGATATAAAATCTCTTGGGGTGAAGGTCCTGTCCACCCCAGCTCGTGGAACAAGGACCTCAGGGCAGACAGCACCCTGTATGAATTGGTGTTGAGTTGGAATGGAGCCAACCCAACGAAATCAGTGAAGTCTCTGAAAAAGGACTTCAAGGGCAGCAAAGCTCCTGCCCTTATATGTTCCTGGCTCCAGGCCGCATATTTCACACTGACATCGCGACCCCCAGGGGCGAAACAGCTTTGTTCATGACTAGCTGGAGCTTGACACTTTAGGGTGTCCAACGAACCAAGGCCATGGAGGGCCAAAATGTCAGTTATTTGGTCGGTGGTGGTCACCGAGCTCTGGTATAGCTCGGCTTCAAACATCTCTCTCCTAGGCTGCGAGGACGAAGGTTCCGCCATTAGAGAAAATTGGAGTTCCCCTGGATGATATGCAACCGTGACTTTTAGCGCAGGGTCGAGGGGAATTGGCCTAGGTCCTGGGTTGGGCTCCGGATAGATAGCCTCCCGAAGAACCCTTCTCTTCTTTTCAATGACCTCGTCTATCTGACGGCGATAGTGGGCTCGAATGTCCTCTTGCTCGCGTGCAAGCTCGTATTCTTTTATCCGACGCTGATTCCGGGTGAACAACGATTCTGGGCTCGGAGATTTAGGCTCATAAGGGATGGCTCGCAATGACCCCCACCGTCTTTCCAGATTCTGTGACATCTAACGAGAAAGAAAAAATGGTGAGGGCCATGCATGCAAGAATCACGAGCTCGATGGTATGAGCTCGGGGATTTAGGAACAAGAAATTAAATATTGAGACCCTTACTAAAGAGTCAGAGCGTGTGTTCCACGGGAAAGAAAAGGAGCGTGGAAGATTTTTTTAAAATCCCGAGATTCAAGGGAAAGAAAGGTGGCGGTTAACCAGAAAGGGTATTCTTGGGTTTCGTGCATTTGTCAAGGACAAGGGTTTTTACCCGAAAACTTAGTAGACAAGAAGCATGGCCTAAAATTTTCAAAACCCAGAAAATTGAAACTTCGCTCAAACGTTAAAACTGGATATAAACCAGTGATGCGAAATCCAGCAGGGGAAGTCTAAGAAACTTGAAAGCCTATCGAAATGAAACCCCCTATCTTATTATGCTAAGAATGTAAGCTAGCATACACAATAAGAACAGTATGGATAAAAAACTGAAAACAAAAATGGCATACTTACACAGTGATGGTGATTGCAGAGAAATCGTCGACTGAAGAAGAGGTTGCAAGAAAGAACTCACTGACTCGAACAGACCAGGATTCCTGTGTTTCTTTGGCCGAGAAAACATGCACAGAGTAGAAACTGTGGCAAGGGGTTTCTGGGGATTTTTTTCTTCTTCTCTTGCTTACGAGGAACAAAAGTGAAGGAGAAGATGAAGCGGGGTCTTGTATATATAGGTGGGAAAACGGAATTAATCAGGAGCGTTGAATAAAATCCTCACTAGATCGAACGGATGGGGATCAATGACAAGAAGGCGCCGAAAATTTGTCAGACGGACGATCGTGGGCGTGTTTCCAAGGTACTCAAGTACCTAAAATGAGCAATACCCAGCTGACGCGTGTCCATTTTCAAAGGTGTGACGGTACAGTTCCCAGAGAAAGTAGTCAAAAATTTCCTTCTCTTAGGATTCGAACAAATACTTTTGAGGGGGCAAGATGTTATACCCAGATTTCGAGCCATGGTAAATATGACCTCGAAAGTTGGATTCGCAACAAATGGTCTCGTAAGGATTGAAGTATGCTCCAGGATTGTATATCGAGCCTGCAAAGTACGATATATGACCTCGAATATATGAGCTCGAAACGATCTCGATCTCGAAAGGTAGTTCTGAGAACACGCTCATCTTCGGGGACGACTTCGGATCGGGGGTCTCGAGCTAGATGTACGTACGATCTCGAAAGACACGTGATCTCGGGAGATGCCATTAGCTCGAACAATGACGTGAGACCTGAGATGCTAAAGCCTTAGAGATACGCGATAATCACCTTGAATATTTACAAGTGTTATAAATATGAGATGTAATCCTCATTTATTAATGTAAATCCCCAAGAATCGTGGGATATTATTTGGTCAGTTATGCGTTTCCTGGTCTTCAGGAACGTTTCCTTTTATATCTGATTATAGGCATTTAAAGCCATTTATTTTATTCACAAAAGAGTAACTACCCAAAATATGTGGGATAGTATTCTGCATCCTTCTCTATAAATAGAGAAGCCATGCACCATTGTAAAGGACCGAAATTCTGATCCTTGAGAGAAAACTCTGGAGAATTCATGCTAAAGAATTTTTCAGAGATAATCTTAAGATTAATAACAGAGACTCGTGGATTAGGCAGATTTAACTGCTGAACCACGTAAAAAACCATGTGTTTGATTTGTTTGTTTCGTTTGGCCATTGTCATTCATTGTTTTTGTGCTCTTCTTTTATCTGTTGACGAAAAACGGCGTCAACATTATAATTGCATTAGCCATTTAATAAAAAAATATTTATATATAATTTTTGTTCGCTTTAATTTTTTTTAAATAAATAATTAAAATTTAATCAAATAAACTTTTTAAATTCATAATTTTATTTAGAATTATTTAATATTTTATTATATTGAAATTCATAGGTATTTTTTCAATAGAAAATTAGAAAAAGTATTTAATTTTAAACTAAAATGTACCATATATTTATCTTTATACATAAAAAATGTGCATCCAACTGATAATTGGTTTAAGAATTTTTTATTATTTTTTTTAAATAAAAAAAATTAATTTTTTAAAATATGTTTATATTCTTTTATAATATATGACATTATTTATTTATTTAAAATTTATATGACAATTAAAAAAAATAAAAAATAATATATTTTCTTAATAAAATTAATTATACTTAGTATATATATATATTAATGGTGACTAGCTAGCTTCATTATAGTGTCCGATTCATATATTATCAAGAATTGGCATTATATTTACACCCCAATAATATATATAGATACCTCATTAATTAAAAAAATAATTTTAAAAAAAATTCAAATACTTTTTCTCAATTTTTTTTACATTCTTTAACTTCTTTTTTTTGTTAATTTCAATAATTTTATTTTATCTTATTTTTAAAAAAATTAAAATATAATGTATAATTTTATTTTAAGAAAAAACTCTTATTTGAACAAATTTTTATATTTTTTTGTTTTAATTTTTTTATTTAAAATATATATTATTTATATTTATTTTTTATAATATATAAAAAAATGTAAGCATAGGTTGAAAGAAATATATTATATATGGGGCATTATATTTGCACCCCAAAAATATATATAGGCATCCAGTTAATTAAAAAAATTAAATTATTTATAACACTTTTTCTCAATATTTTTTTTTGACATTCTTTAATTTCTTTTTTTGTAATCAATAACTTTATTTTATCTTATTTTCATAAGTTTTTTTAAAAAGATATTGTATAATTTTAAAACAAAAACTTTTATTTTAACAAATTTTTATATATTTTTTTGTTTTAATTTTTTATTTAAATATTTAAAATATATATTATTCATATGTATTTTTTAGAATATGAAAAAAGAAAAAAAAAATAGAAAATGTAAGCTGAAAAAAATATTTGGGGTGTACTAATCAAATTTTGAAGTACAAATATAATGCCCATTTGGAGAATATTATTGCTGCATGTACATATTTGACCTTCTTAAAGTAAATACCTCATGCTAATTATTTGGTAGAATTTAAAATGAGGGGAAAAAGTTATAAAAGATTGATTAATGTGAAAAATAGCATTTAAAGCAAAATTAGTGAAAAAGTCAATTCTTTAAATTTGTCTAATGTGTAAATAGTAACCAATTCAAAAAGTTAAATGCAAACAGAGTTTCTTCAGCAAAAATTGTTACACCCAGATTTCGAGCTCTGAGAATTGTGATCTCGAAAGCTGGATTCGTCAGGTGTGAGCTCGCAATATTTAGAATACGTGTTCGCAGCCTAGGCACCGAGTCTTCACAATGGTGGCAACCTCGAAGATAGGTAACCTCGAAGTTCTCATAAGCTCGAAAGACTGACATCGGAAGGCATCCGTTTTCGGGGGTGACCTCGGATCAATTGGCCCGAGCTTAGGTATGAGTGTGAGCTCGGGGAAAGGCAGCCTCGGTGATATTCACCCTTTCCGAGTTGATCCTGAGAAAACGAGGCAACTCGTACTTCATTCAGAGACTTAGACGAGTATGATATCGATCGCTAATCTCGAGTCACTTAATAGATCACTTGAAGAGACCCAGTCCATGTATTCAAGAAATATTGTTGCTGTAACTTCCCTATAATAAAGGGATATTTATTAGTAAGTTACACGCCCTCTGGTCTTCAGGGGACGTTTCCTTGTATATAGGAGTTACAGGCGTTAAAGCCATTAAGTTTATGAATGTAAAAGATAACTTCCCAGAAACGTATGGAAAAGTATCCTGAGACTTCCTCTATAAATAGAGAAGTCCTGTACCCTTGAAAAGGACCAGAATTTTGTAATCTGGGGAGAAACTTTGGAGAATTCATTCTTGAAGAATTTCCAGAAATCATCTTAAGTTCTAATAACAAAGACTCGTGGACTAGGCAGAGTTAACTGCTGAACTACGTAAAAAATCCTGTTTGTGTTATTATATTTTTTTGGCCATAACTAATTATTGTTTACGTGCTCTATATTCACTGTTGACGAAAAACGGCGTCAACAGTTTGGTGCTTTCATTGAGAGCCTTAAGCATTCAGTCCCTGAACAAGTTATGGCCGCTAACGATCAAAACATTCCTGAAGAAAACTATCCGAGACACCCTGGGAAACAGCCAATGGTAAACCCGGATGCTGAGTAGAGAAGCGAGTCCTCCGATTCTCGGGGACCACCCGCACCTCTAAGGGATGAGGATATGTACTACAATCCTGAGCGGTACGTTCTCATTGTGGAACTTGAAAACCGGTAGTTGAAACAGCAGTTGGCAGAAGCCAACAAGCAGAATGAGGAGTTGGCTAGGATAGCCATAGAGGCGCAGGCGGCTCAACCCCCATCTCCGCGTGAAAACCAAGCCCCTCCTCTGTGGGATGTGCATGTTCCTCCCCGCAGGCCTCGTGGGCGTCCACGAAAAAATGCTACCACGAGAAGGCCGGAACAACCTCCGGCACCAGCAGAGCCATCCGCTCCCTTGAGACCCCAGAGAAGTACCCGAGCTAGGGCCCCGGTTAATCCACCTGCGGAGGTACCAGCGGGAACTGAGAACAACCGAGACCCTGCAGAGGCTCGGACTCAAGTCGCTGGAAACACACAGAATGCAACCAACCCATCTCGGGCAAACTCCGGATCGTCCAGGCCACGAAATGGGTGGCTGCCACCATCACCCATACGATTCCCTCCATCGCCTATAAGATATCCTTCACCTCCTCGCAGGAATGCTCAACCAGTTCGAGATGATGAGGAAAGACGTGCGGGGAGGAGACAAGGGAACAAGGAAGCTTTCCGGGAACGGAGAGGCGCCATATCTGAAAAAAGTCAAACGTCCCGGTCTCGCACTGCAGAAACGAGGCGGCATGAAAGAGACCCATCTCGAAATAATCATGCGACAAGTCTTACTAGTGACGACTCTGGAGATACCAGATCAGTCAGTATGCATGATCAAGGTCGAAAGAATACGGGGAGCTGCAGGAATCACTCCGACCTGTGGGAACACTTGAATCAGAATCGGGGTAATGTTAACCCGACAAACCCAGACCTGAGGGATCGATTAAATAGGTGTAAAGACCCCCTGCGAAGGCGTGAACCTGGAATTATGATCGACGACAACCAATTTCAGGAAAAACCCCTCGCGGACCCGGTCCAGGAAAGATTTGATCAGTTGGAAAAGGCCTTCAGGCTTTTGAAAAATGAGCAAGGTCAGGGTCGATATGAAGATTCTGACGAGGCACTTGAACCGTTTGCTCCCCATATTTCCAATACTATTTTTCCCCAAGGATTTCAGATCCCTCACGTCCCAACGTTTGAGGGAAAGTCCGACCCGTATAGCCATTTGAGTACATTCAATACCATAATGAGAGCAAGTAACGTCGGTTACGAGCTCAGATGCATGTTATTTCCAGCATCGCTGACAGGACCAGCCAAAAGCTGGTTCGAAAAATATAGAAGACACTCAATAACTTCTTGGGATCAGCTGTCTAAAGACTTCAAAAAGCAATTCAGAGCCATGATGGGGGTTAAACCTGAGGCATCAACTCTGACTAACGTTCAGCAACAGCCAGGTGAGACATTGAAAAGTTAACTTACAAGGTTTAACTTGGAAGTTGCCCGAGCTCGAAATGTGGATGACAGTGGTCATCTAATGGCTATCCAAGCTGGAGTAATGCCAGGGAGTGCTCTCTGGGATGACATGCAGAGAAAACCAATAAGATCCCTAACCGAGTTTAACAAACGTGCACAGAGGTTTGCCAATGTAGAGGAAGTGAGGTTGACACTTAATGTGA
This sequence comes from Humulus lupulus, assembly GCF_963169125.1. NCBI lineage: Eukaryota > Viridiplantae > Streptophyta > Magnoliopsida > Rosales > Cannabaceae > Humulus > Humulus lupulus. The sequence continues at coordinate 20,120,787 of NC_084793.1, forward strand.
CTTCCCAGCCCGTAACTACAACGATAAACATAAACTCTGCCTCAACCTCGACGGACCCACCAGCTTCAAAGCCTGCTGCGGAAAACCCTTCCAAGAGAAAAAAGAACGAAGGGAGTAACCCCGAGGCCGAGGGAGGAAAGAAAAAGAAGGGGGAGAGATATTTCTCCGTGTACAGAGTGTACACCGAGCTCAACGAGTCTCGGGAGAACATATACCTGGCTAATGAAAACTAGGTCCCCTTCAACCGTCCAGACCCAATGAGAAATCAGAAGTCCAAGAGGGACTCCAGCAAATATTGTCGATTTCACAGAGACACCAGGCGTACTACTAATGAATGTCGACAGCAAAAAGATGAGATCGAAGGATTGATCTCGAGAGGTTATTTCAGACAATATGTCAAAAACCAGAATACTAATCAGGCGTCTACGAGCCAGAGTGCCACAGCTTGCACAAAACAACAATTCCCGAGCTAGGGAAGAAGATAGGCCCCCTCTAATTGATGGAGAAGACGTGATAACCATCTCGGGAGGGCCTCATCCCGCGGGCATGGGCAGAAATGCCCAAAAAAGATGTGTGAACGAGCTAAAAACTTGGGACGGGTCTCCTTATGAACCTGAACTTAGAGCTCGAAAACATCAAAAGATTGAATCCCATCCAATAACCTTCACTGAGGACGACGCGCCCCATGTTCAGTTTCCTCACCATGACCCACTGGTTATCACTCTCCAGCTCGCAAATAAGAGAGTTCACCGGGTTCTCATAGACAATGGGAGCTCGGTTAACATTCTTTATAAAGCCACATTGGAGAAAATGGGACTCACTCTTCGCGACCTAAAAGCATGTGCAACAACACTGTATGGCTTTTCAGGAGAGGAGACCACTTGCATGGGATCCATCGAACTCCCCATAACCTTAGGAGACTACCCAGTCTCAACAACCAAGATGATGGAGTTTGTTGTAGTAGACCTACCTTCGACCTACAACGTGCTGCTCAAAAGACCCGCCCTGGTTGGGCTGGGGGCAGTTTTGTCTGTAAGGCATCTGGCCGTTAAGTTCCCGACCCCTAGTGGCATCGGGACATTGAAGGGAGATCAATTGGATGGAAGGGAATGCTACAGCATTTCCTTAAGAGGAAAGAAACAGACGAGCGCACAGGCACTCGTCATTGTTCATAATAAAGATGGGACGGTCTTGGAGATTGATGAAGAAATCGATCCGAGGGTTGAGGAGAAAGTTGATCTCGAACCATTAGAAGAGCTCGAAGAGATCCAGCTCGAGGAGTCCGATCCCTCGAAAAAGGTAAAGGTTGGGAAACACCTCCAGGAAGAAACCAAATAGCAACTAATTTGCTTTTTAAAGAGAAACCACGATGTCTTTGCGTGGTAAAATTTGGACATGGTAGGAATAAGTCCGAACATAGCGAGCCACGCACTAAACATTGATATAAGCTTCCCTCCAAAGCAACAAAAGTGAAGACAGCTGGATGACGACAGGAAAAAGGCACTAAAGGAGGAGGTCGACAGGTTAAAAGCAAACCGGTTCATTAGGGATGCTTTTTACCCTGACTGGGTAGCCAATCCGGTGTTGGTCCCAAATCCTAGTGGGACGTGGCGAACCTGTATTGACTATTCGGACCTCAACAAAGCTTGCCCGAAGGACTATTTTCCCTTACCAAGGATTGACCAGCTCGTGGATGCCACGGCGGGGCATGGATTGATATCGTTCATGGATGCCTATTCTGGATATAACCAGATTCCCATGCATGCTCCTGACCAGGAGCATATGAGCTTCATAATGGACAAGGGGCTATACTGTTATAATGTCATGCCATTCGGGCTCAAAAATGATGGGGCCACATACCAGCGGCTCGTGAATATGATGTTTTCGGAGCAAATAGGGAACAACATGGAAGTTTATGTTGATGACATGCTAGTCAAGTCTCAACTTAACGATAACCATGTTGACGACCTCGAAGAGTGCTTTGGCGTGCTCCGGAAGTATAACATGAAACCAAATCCTCAGAAATGCTCCTTCGGGGTATCATCAGGAAAATTCCTGGGCTTTATTGTAAATGCTCATGGAATAGAAGCCAACCCAGTCAAGATCCAGGCCCTGATCGAAATGCCCTCACCTCGAAGACACAAGGATGTCCAAAGTCTGACCGACAGGATGACGGCCCTAAGTAGGTTTATTTCGAAATCTACAAACCGTTGTCTTTCGTTTTTCAACCTTTTGAGGGGAGGCAAGAAATTTGAATGGACGGAAGAGTGCGAGCTAGCCTTCCAGGAGCTTAAAAAGCACCTCGCAGAACCCCCCATCTTATCAAAACCTATTACGGGAAAAAGTACTGTACTTATATCTTTTCACTACCGAACACGCAATAAGTGCAGTGCTCGTGCGAGAAGAAGAAAAGGTACAGAGGCCCGTATATTACATCAACAAAAGATTACTGGGGGCAGAGTCGAGATACCCCTTGATGGAAAAGCTAGCTCTCAGCTTAATTCATTCATCTTGTAAACTTCGACCCTACTTTCAGGCGCACCCCATCCATGTATTGACTGATCAACCACTTAGGCAAGTCTTGTCTAAACCGGAGGCTTCAGGTCGACTTCTTAAATGGGCGGTTGAACTCGAACAATTCGAGATCACCTACCACCCGAGGACGACCATTAGGGCACAGGCAATGGTGGACTTTATAGTGGAATGTATTGGCATAACCAACGATGAAGTTATAACCCCGGCCCACGAGCTGTGGAAACTTTACGTCGATGGGTCATCTAATGAAAATGGATCGGGGGCAGGGGTCATTTTGATTACTCCCACAGAGAGCAGATTTCATTCTGCCTTAGGATTCGACTTCAATGCATCGAATAACGAGGCCGAATATGAGGCTTTACTGGCGGGACTTTGTATGGCCAAAAAGCTCAAAGCTAAAGCAATACATTGCTACAGCGACTCCCAGCTTGTGGTTAACCAAATCTTGGGAGAATACCAGGCTCGTGGCACAAAAATGGCAGCTTACTTAGAGAAGGCAAAATTCGCATTGGAACATTTCGAGTTTTATGCGATCGAATAGGTTCCTCGAGAGAAAAACTCAAATGCAGATGCCTTAGCTCAGCTCGCCACTTCCGCCGAAAATGATGAGCTAAATGTTGTGCCCATAGAACACCTCTCGGCACCTAGCATTAACGAGCCGGGGGAGGAAGACGTGTGTATGATTGATTCCAAGCTTACCTGGATGACCTCGATAGTCGAATATCTCGAGACCAGAGTCCTTCCAAAAGATCGGAACCAGGCTCGAAAGTTAATGTATCAACTTCCCCGTTACACCATTTTGGACGGAAAGCTGTATAGAAGGGGATATTCCATGCCATTACTTCGGTGCGTGACTCCACCCGAAGCCAAGAAGATCATTGAAGAAATTCATGAAGGGTTCTGTGGAGACCACACTGGGGGGCATAGCCTGTCCAAGAAAATCATACGCCAAGGTTATTTCTGGCCTACCATTAAATCAGATTCTTTCGAGTACGTAAAGAAATGCGATAAATGCCAGAGGTTCGCCACGATTCCTCGAGCTCCACCATCCGAGCTGACCATGATGACTTCCCCATGGCCATTTGCAGTATGGGGAATCGACCTCATAGGCTCTCTCCCAACTGGCAAAGGCGGTGTGAAGTATGTTGTAGTTGTCGTAGATTACTTCACAAAGTGGACAGAGGCTGAACCGTTAGCAACAATAACTTCCAAGAAGATCCTTGACTTCATGGTAAAGAACACCGTATGCCGATATGGGATGCCGAGGAAAATTGTATCTGACAACGGAACCCAGTTCGATAGAGACTTGTTCACCAACTTTTGTGAGAAGAATGGAATAATAAAGATTTTTTCGTCAGTAGCTCATCCTCAGGCGAATGGCCAGGTCGAAGCTGTAAACAAAACTCTCAAGAGTTCGCTAAAGAAAAAGTTGGAGGAAGCAAAAGGACGATGGCCCGAAGAATTGCCCCAAGTCCTATGTGGATATAGGACTACAGCTCGAACATCAACATGACATACCCCGTTCTCTCTGGCATACAGTTGCGAAGCTATGTTGCCTATTGAGGTCGAAATCCATACAATTCGAACCCACATTTATGACCAAAGCTCGAACCACACTTAGCTCGAAGAAACATTAGACCTGATCGAGGAAAGAAGAAACGAAGCTCAGCTGAGGAACGCTGCCTACCAATAGCGACCTACCAGGTACTTCAACAAGAGAGTTCGGGATCGAAAGTTCAACGTGGGAGATCTGGTGCTACGGCATGTATTCTTGGCAACACGAGATCCAGCAGCTGGCGTGCTCGGGCCAAATTAGGAAGGACCATACCAGATAGAATCAGTAACCCGGCCCAGTGTTTACAAGTTTGCGAGATTGGATGGGAGCCTGGTACCGCGAGCATGGAATGGCGAACACCTAAGACCTTACTACCAATAGTATAGGAAGGATGTTGCCTGTAGCCATGTTTGTTTATCTGTACTGTTTTGTCTACTTTTGGATTTCGTCAAATAAAGATTAATTTCGTTCAATATGTTATGTTTTTCTTTATTTTTGCAATCTCTCTTAATTTAATAACCTATGGTCACATTCCTAGGATGTTAAGGGGGCATTATTGGTATATATACCATCAACTTGAAAAATAAAATAACATACACGAAATGCATGCAAGCGTTTGGAGATAACCAAATGCGCCAGTTGGGATGGTTTGGATATAACCAAGCTGTCAAAAACGTACAAGTGTTTGGATGTAACCAAATGCGTAAGCTAAGGTAATTTGGATATAACCAAATTATTAAAAACATATAAGTGTATGGATTACAAACCAATCACGACCTTAAAAGGTTTGGAGCAAACCAGCTAAAACTAATCGACGATAAGTTGGAACATAAACCTACTTCGAGTTAAGTCGAGATCGAGGCTGGAGTATCTTATAAAAAAAAGTTTCAAACTCATAACCTCGGAGGGCTAACCGAGGACGAGAAAAAGTAACTAAAAAATGAGATATAACTAAATCGTTCGTACTACACACCATACAAGTACTTTCGAAGTTCATGGTTAAAGTAATATCCGATCTTGACGAATAACGAGATCGGAAGCGGGTAATTCAAGCAAACTGTGCATGAAGGCATTGAACCTCGAGCCTAAACCCAGACTATGTTTGTGCGAATAAACAAACATACGCGACTTTAATATAAAATGTGCAAAATATTTCAAACCAAGGAATGTAGAGCATAGGTATTAAAAGAAATTGTATCAGCCCTACGGGCATAAATTAAAGCAGTTACAAAAATAAAGGGACGCAGCCCCGAGGTGAGGTTCAAGAAGGAGCAGTTTCCTTGGCCTTCTCAGCATCAGCGGCACTAGACCCCTCAGGACGAATAGCATGACTATCCTTCTGAGTAGCCCCCCCGAGTAGCCTCCCGAGCAGCCTCATCCGCCTTAAGTCGGGCATTCCACCGCTCTACAAACTTCGCCTCAAGAGGACCTAGGAAGCTGGTGTCGAGGTTAGCATTATCGACCCAGATCTTGTACATGGCTTGGTCGACCGCTTTTTCCTTCTTCTCTTTGAACTCGTTAAGAAGGCAGGCCTTCTCACTTTCGATTATCTTGAAAGTGGCAGCTTTCTCCTCCTCGAATTTGGCATTAGCCTTCTCCAACTCCGCAAGATGAGTTTTCATCTTTTTAAGCTCGGCCTTCGAGTCTTTGAGTTCATCAGCCGTTTTAAGCCAGAAATCCCTCGACTCTTGGGCCAGAGACATGCTCGTGTGCACCTCTTTGGTCAGCTTATAATTAAGCTGTGCCAAGACGACGAGGGCCTGAAACACAGAGATTGAATTAGAGCACAAGCCAAGACATAAGCAATTAAAGGTGAGTTGCGAAAATTACCGCGGCAGTAAGTTCAATACTCTTATCATAGAGAGTATTACAGTCTGGGGCCTTATTCACAAAATCCCAGTGGTCAGCGCCGAATCCTGAAAGACTCTGACCCACTCGAGAAAGGATGTCCGAGTCAAGTACGGCTCCGTGGGTCCCAGCAGTACCATCAAGCACGAACTCTTCAACATGAGGTTGGGCCGACGACAGGAGTGCCTTGGAGATTGAGGGTTTCTTCGGGGGTCGGCCGAGTGTTGGGAGAGTTGCGGCTGGAGGAAGCGTGGCAGGCGCGGTCGAGATAGATGCATCGACTAGGGCATTCGGATCCTCAGCTGTGCTCGCAGCAGTTTGAACCGACGGGGTCTTCTCAGTGCGCCTGGGGATTTTAGATGGTCAATTTGATTTCCGCGAGCCTCTCGGGCGCTTATTCTTTTGAGCTTCCTCATCGCTGAAGAGCACGGCATCAAGGTCGGAATCCATAGCACCTGTACAGTTCCAATCGAGGTTAAGCATAGTGCTAACAAACTTGGAAGATATAAAAAAAAAAAAAGCCAACAAGTAGAGAAAGACCTAACTGGAACTCTCCCCTGAGCTTGAGCTCAGAGACCATGAAATTCCCTCATCTTCAGAAGAGGCGGGGGGAGTGCCTTCCCTATATGTGGATGTCAACCTTGAAAGGTCCCTATAATCATTGGTCCCGTATTGGACGGCTATTCCGTTCCATACCTCGTTCAGGCTATACATAGTATCGTATTGCCTGAGCCAGCTATCGAACCTATGAACCCGTTATTCTACCCAAGTCCACACATAAAAGTAGTTCCTATCGTCTTCGCACAGAACTAGCCTATTGGGTTTGTGCTTTAACAGGGTGGGGGACCACATTTTCGAGCTTAGGATGACTGTACCTTAATCATTCAAACCCAAGCTCGAGGCTTCATCGTTGTCCTCGTTCCCTGATTGCGGGCTCCTTCGGCGAACTGGAGACAAGGGCCTCACCTCTCTCCTCGGGGGGAGGACGCCTGTTGGCAAGGGCACAAGCTTCCAGTGATCATATTTTTTGTTAGACCAGTCCGAGGTGGACTGGCCATCTCCCAAGAGCCCGCAAGCTCGAAGTTTATCTTCATGTAGAAGGTATGAGAGCGATCTCCTGCCATAAGGGAGTCGGAGCAAGATCTCCCTGCGCTCCTTCATCTCGTCAGAAGAAGTGGGACGACGATAGTTGGCTGGAAAATAAAACACATTTCAACTAAGTATAAGCCTATAGATAAATGTTCGAGCACAGAGATAAAGGAGGTGGGGCACTTACGGATCCGTCTGAACGAATAGCATCGTGACGAAGACAGGCCATCCGTCCAGAAAAAGGCCTTCTTAAAATTAGGAGGATGATTGGGAAGATCCTCAAACATCTTTTTCTCCTTCGGGTAGCTCGAAAGATAATAAAAGCCATCTCCTCCCCGAGCTCGGGAGGGATTACTTTTCAAACAGAAGAGATATAAGATCTCTGCCGACGTGGGTCCTTCCCACTTCAGCTCGTTGTAAATCGACTTCAGGGCAGACAAAACCCTATACGAATTAGTGTTGAGCTGGAACGGAGCCAACCCAACAAAGTCCGTGAAGTCCTTGAAGAAAGACTTCAAAGGCAGTAACGTTCCTGCCTTCATATGCTCCTGACTCCAAGCCGCATACCTCAGCTTGTTATCGGGATTTCCATCTCCTGGAGCATAGCAGCTTCGCTCGCTAGAAGTAGGGGCTCGACACCTTAAGGAGCCTGATAGTCTGAGACCGTGGAAGGCCAGAATATCATTTATCTGACATAGCGAGGTAACCGAGTTCCAGTAGTGCTCGGCCTCGAAGAACTCCCTCCTCAGCTGCAAGGTAGAGGGCTCCCTCATCAATGAGAATTGGAGCTCTCCTGGGTTGTACGCGATGGTCACTTTTAACCTAGGATCAAGGGGGATCGGCCTAGGCCCCAAATCAGATTCTGGATAAAGAGCCTCTCGAAGGATTCTCCTCTTCTTTTCTATGACCTCGACGATTTGGCGGCGATAGTGAGCTCGAGTTTCTTCCTGTTCGCGCGCGAGATCGTATTCATGAATCAGACGTTGGTTCCGAGCAAATAGCGATTCTCGGCTCGGAGTTTTTGGCGAGTACGGAATTGCCAGCAGCGACCCCCACCGTCTTTCCAGATTATGTGACATCTAACAAGAAAGAAAAAATGGTGAGGGCCATGCAAGCAAGGAGTTAAGAATACCAATCTTGGTGAAACAAGCTCGAGAATTCTTGGGTACGAGACGAGTTCGATCCTGGAGACCCGATTAAGTGTCACGACATGTATTTCACGAAAAAGGGAAGGAAGTGGATTTAATTTTTGAGAATCCCGAAATATCAGGGAAAAAGGTGGCGGTTATTTACAACTGGTATTTTTGGGTATCGTGCATTCTTTAAAATCAAGATTTTGTACCCGATATCTTGGTGTACAAGATAAGTCCTTCAAAATTTGAAAACCCAAAAAAGAAAAACATATTTGAGTCTTCCTACATTTGAACTGGATTCTAAACCAGTAATGGGGAACCTAAACGATTATCTATCAATCAAAATATACTAGTACATCAAACTAAAGGATAAATCAGCACATTCCCAGAAATGCAGAAGCAACAAAGGCAGAAACTGGCGTAAAGAAAAAGAAGATATACATACAAGTTAAGATCAGACACTTACACATTGAAAATGGTGGTTGCAGAGAATCTGATGATTAAAGAGGCAGGTATGATCTCACGATCTCGAACAGGCTGGTGGTCCTTTGCTTCCTTGACTGGGAAAACATGCAAAAGCGAAAACTTTCTGGGCTGGTCTCTGGTTTTTTCTCTCTTCCTTTTTTCTAGTAAACGTAAAAGTAAGAAGAAGCAGATGACTGAAGCCCTATATATAGACAATCAAAAGTGAAAAAAGGGGGATTAATCTAAGCCATTGTCCAGGATCCTTATCAAATCCGACGGCCAGGGATAAATGACAAGATGGTGCCGAAAAGATGGCAGGCGAACGATCGTGGGCAGTTTCCAAGACACTCGAGTACTTTTGAGTGAGCAATACCCAACTGACGCGTGTCCATACTCAAACATGTGTGACGGTGCAGTTCCCGAAGAAAGTAGTTCAAAAGTTTCCCTCTCATAGGATTTGAACAAATACTTTTGAGGGGGAAACATGTTACACCCAGATTTCGAGCTCTAAGAATTGTGATCTCGAAAGCTAGATTCGTCAGGTGTGAGCTCGCAATATTTAGAATACTTGTTCGTAGCCTAGGCACCAAGTCTTCACAATGGTGGCAACCTCAAAGATAGGTAACCTCAAAGTTCTCATAAGCTCGAAAGATTGACATCGGAAGGCGTCCGTTTTCGGGGGTGACCTAAGATCAATTGGCCCGAGCTTGGGTATGAGTGTGAGCTCGGGGAAAGGCAGCCTCGGTGATATTCACCCTTTCCGAGTCGATCCTGAGAAAACGAGGCAACTCGTACTTCATTCAGAGACTTAGACGGGTATGATATCGATCGCTGATCTCGAGTCGCTTAATAGATCACTTGAAGAGACCCAGCCCATGCATTCAAGAAATATTGTTGTTGTAACTTCCCTATAATAAAAGGATATTTATTAGTCAGTTACACGCCCCCTGGTCTTCAGGGGACGTTTCCTTGTATATAGGAGTTACAGGCGTTAAAGCTATTAAGTTTATGAATGTAAAAGATAACTTCCCAAAAACGTGTGGAAAAGTATTCTGAGACTTCCTCTATAAATAGAGAAGTCCTGTACCCTTGAAGAGGACCGGAATTTTGTAATCTGGGGAGAAACTCTGGAGAATTCATTCTTGAAGAATTTCCATAAATCATCTTAAGTTTTAATAACAAAGACTCGTGGACTATGCAGAGTTAACTGCTGAACCATGTAAAAAATCATGTTTGTGTTATTATATTTTTCTGGCCATAACTAATTATTGTTTACGTGCTCTATATTTACTGTTGACAAAAAACGGCGTCAACAAATGCCCATTTGGAGAATATTATTGTTGCATGTACATATTTGACCTTCTTAAAATAAATACCTGACACTAATTATTTGGTTTTGTTTGAAGTAATGAAGATAATAAATAAAATATAATTAGAAATGATAATGATTATAGTTATAGTTATAGAATTGAATAGAATTTAAAATGAGGGAAAAAAGTTTTAAAAAATTGATTAATGTGAAAAATAGCATTTAAAGCAAAATTAGTGAAAAAGTCAATCTTTAAATTTGTCTAATGTGTAAATAGTAACCAATTCAAAAAGTTAAATGCAAACAGAGTTTCTTCAGCAAAAAAAAAATGCAAACAGAGTCTTTTCTTCTTTTTCTTCTTTATTTTTTTTTTTTAAGAAAGAAAGAAAAAAAGAGAGTATAATTATAGTAGCTTTACTTTGGTTGATTTTGGCCCTGTTAATATGTTTGGTAGGAATTAAATAAGGAGTGATGAATTAATTTTTCTCTCCTAAAATAATAATTATTATAGCTCCATTCCAGTTGTAGTAATTTTTTTGAGGGTACAGTTATAGTAATTAAGATTTTTGTTATATAAATATAATTTGAATGAAAGAGTCTTTTGACGATTTGTATTTTACATAGTTATTTCCAAAACATCATGACGTGTTTTCTTACTTATAGATATATATAAAAGCAGTACAAGATAGAACCGTTTCCATCTCATCAATGCTCAAAATGTGATAATCTCATCTTAGTTGCATGTCACCACAAAATTAAATAAGAATAACTAAATCAAAAAAGTTGTGCACATGAAAGAGAAATTAGATTAAATAAATATACACACATATCCAATAATCCACATGAACATTACTCTTAAAACTAAACTAGCTAGCTACTAAAATAAGGCTTAATTAAATTAATCTGATTTGCTACCAACACTGATCAGTTTCCCAACTTCTACTAGAAAACCTCGATGATGACATGGCTGAAGCCGCCGCCGCCGGCGAGGCCGAATAGGCAAAGGGCCGCCGTGATCGGTTGAAAAGATCTTTATCATAGTTTGCTCTTTTATGAGGATCAGACAAGGTGGAATAAGCTGCATGGATTTTCATGAACTCGTTGGCTGAGATTTCTTTCTGTTCGAAGGCTACCACATCAGGATGACACACTCTTGCTAGTTTTCTATAAGCTGCTTTGATCTCATGTCCGTTTGCACCAATCGAAAGCCCAAGAACTTCGTACAACGACGTCGTACTAGCCATTTTCACTGTCGTTTTGCCTCTATTTTATAATAATTTATATATATATAGTAACTTTTTGATCAAATATTATAATATAGGTTTTTGTTTTTGGGTGGAACTAAGAGTATGTGTATGTAGCAAATTTTGAGATGGATGAGAAAGAATGGACGATATTTGAGTTATATATATAGGCTTTAGAAATTGGACTGGTGGGTTCAAAATTTTAAATCAACAATATTCATTTTTATTAAATTAAAAAAAATTGGGAGTTCCCTGTTGAAATTTAATCTGGTTGATATTCATTTTGAATCTTAAGAACTTATCCATAAGATGATGTACCAAAAATGCTGACTCAGCTCACTGTTTATGTGGATAAGCTTACCTTTTTTTTCTGTCCTTAAATGCAGGCCATGGCTATACCCCAATTCTCATCGTCAAGGACATGTATGGCTAGGCTACAGGTATTGCATTTTATTTTCAGTAGTGACAGGTCATGAGAAGACCCAAGGACTTAACTGGTAAAGTTTTCTTAAAGAAACAGTCATATTTTTATATCAATACTTGATTTAATACCATTACTTGCTTAGGTCCCAATTCTTTTTAACACATATATATATATTTATATATGTATACATATATTTGTGTGTCAAAATCTTATTGGTCAAGAGTGTTGAATAGATCCATTAATTTTTATTTATTTATTTATTTTTATCAAGAAATGGAGACCTCTAATTTATAAGTTACATTATAGTGCCACTTAGGACTAGCTCAAGTACGAATGTGACGTGTATGTGAGGAAGAAGAGATAAATTTTCAATGTATTATGAAAAAGTATAAAATATACATTCAAATAATATACATAGTAATTTAATGTAAATCTCAATTTTAATATATATACATATATAATTAGTTATCCTAAATTATCATCTTACTATCTATAATATTTATTGAGGTGCATATTTTGATTGTTTGTATCATTAGTCTTTTATTAATAGCCTCATGATTCATGATGGAGACAACCCGTGATAACAAACAAAGCAGGTGTGAATAACATAAAAAACAAATTCCAACCAACAATAACAAAGACAAACCATACAAAAAAACCGAAGTAAAATAAATAAAAACAACCGTCGAAAACTGAAAAACCTAACCGACAAACAAGCCTATTAAAAACTTGGGATCAATGGATTCACTGACACTAGTGTGAAAGACCTGTTTATTATGCATCTTATGTAAAATTTTGATTATGCCAAAAGTAATGATGGGGTTTGTGTCTTATTTGACTCTAAAAAAAATTGGCTTAAAATCAAGGTGCATATTATTGTGTTTTTCGAAAAATCTGGGCCTTTTGTCATTATCTTTATCTTTTTAACACATCAGATAATACGTGGACACGTTTTGATATATTTTCAACGATTTCTTATGAGTGTTTTAATGGAATGAACTCTGTGGTGTCTAGAAGAGATGTTATTTTATCATCCTTAATTAATCACCATTAATAAATATAAATTCAACTTAAACAATGATTTATATGTATATTATCGTACATAACTAGTAGTTATTGTATCATGTTTTCTCATTTTATATTATGATTTGTCTATTTTTGTCTGAATTTTTATTTTATTATATTATAGTGTGGAAATTTGTTATTTGATAATTTCTGTTAATGTTACTTTATTATATTATATGATATTGATACATTGCTTTCGTGTCTAATTGTAGATTGTTTGTTCGGTTTTGGCCTTTATTTATTTAGTTTTGGACTATTCGGTATGACTTATCAAGTTTTGAGTTTTTCTTTATTTATTTTCTTTGCAATAATTCTATTTTGTGTTATTTATAATTAATTTATTGATAAATAAAAGAGACCCAAAGAAAGTAAAGTGGGTGGTCCTACATTTGAAATCGCACAGAATAATGAGCACTTAATATTTAGACACACTACGGGCATGACACATGTTCAGTTGGAAAAATTAGAAACATGTTGAAATATTTTAATAGCATTTCTTTTTAAATAATAAGATAACAAAATGAACTATATCCTCATTCCTATTTGCAAAATAATAATAAAAAAAAAGAAATTGATACTGATAATTTTGCATTTATTTTATATAATACTAAGAATAATATTTGAATATTAATAAAAAGAATTAAACATGTATATGCTTTGCATGTATAAAAAGAATTAAATATGTAATTTTCAAATTCAAAATACTAATTATTTTGTGTTTCTTTAAATTATACAATGTACTTCATTATTATGCTTTGTATAATAAATAACATCATTAAATTTTATTAGAAAAGATTAATTTAGATAGTCAAAATTTCAATTATTTGATTGAAAAAAATATAGTGTGTCATATATAGATAATTTGATCAAAAAGATCCATTTGAAAGTTATTATTTTTTCCTAACGTTTTTTTTTTAAAAATTGATACTAGTAAATAATTTTTATTATTTTTAAAATATAAAAAATAATTGGTTAAAGATTTGTAGAAATATTTTTAGGTTCTTTTTTAAAAATAAAATTTATACCTTTGTTTCTAAAAAATTGTGTTTTAAATAAAGAGAGTAGAAAATAAGAATCGATTCTTTTATAAATTTAATTATAATCAATATAATTTCTGGTAAGCATATTTTGATGATTTGTAAAAATAATATTTTTTTTCTTTTTACAATATTAAAACTTTGACAAATATATTAAGCGATAGATTTACTTATAATAAATAGTATTACTTATAAATATACATTATATTTTATCAATCATACATATTTAAATATAAATTATATATTAAGTAATAAATTTAATTATGTTCATCTTTTAATATATATTTTCAATATAGTTAATCAATTATGCATATATTTTTTTATATAAGTGATTGAAATGACATTAAGATTGAAAAAAAAAAAAGAATTATACCCCTCATCAATCAATCATACAAATTTGAATGCACATTATAGCTAATCATATTTATGTTGATATTAGGCACAAAATATCAAAATAACTTTACTAATTAATTAATAGTAACTAGAAGACAAAATAACTTTATTAATGAATAATAACTAGAAGACAAAATAACTTCATAAAAAAAATTATTTTCTTCACTCTTTTATATATGTTATGGAAGTGATAAATCTAAGGAATATTTGCAGCAAAAATATTCAAGTTATTACGTTTGTAGTACCCAAGTTATTATTTTTGCAATGAAAGTATCTTTCATCTATATTTTAGTGCAGTCATTTATTATGCCATTAAGTTCATCTACGTGGTGTCAAATTGGCTTATAACTTATGTACTTTCGCCACAAATATATTTTAAATGGAGTATTTTTGCTGCAAATATTTATTTAATTTGGTACTCTAACCTACTAGCAAATAGACTTAACAGTGGGAACAAACAACTATACTATTCTGCACTAAAATATGTATGAAAGATATTTTCGCCAACAAAAAAATAATTTGAGTACTTAAGTGCTACAAATATAATAACTTAGTTACTTTTGCTGTAAATATCCATAAATTTAATTATAGTAAATAGTAATACATAATACATTCATCCTTTAATATATATTTCAAGTATAAGTATAATCGATCATGCATATTTGAACATACATTATACTTAATTATATTTATGCTGGTGTTAGACATAAATAATTTTACTAATGAATAGTAATTATGATACAAAATAACATGACAAAAAAATGGCTCTCTTTACCTTTTTATATATGTTAAAGTGATAAATTTCATTATAGGAAACAATATTACTTATACATTCATCCTTTAATATATAAATTTTAAATATTAATTATTCATGCATATTTGAATGCACATTATAGTAAATTATATTAATGTTGATGTTAGCCTTAATAATTTTACTGATGAATAGTAACTAAAATACAAAATAATTTGATAAAAAATGTTAGTTCTCTTTGCTTTTGTATATATGTTATAGAAAGATAAATTCTAAAATGAACCTCGTTATTACGTTTTGTATAATAATTAACATCATGAATTTTAATTAAAAATATATTAATTTTTATTTTTCAAAAGAAAAAAAATAATCTAAAGAGTCAAATTTTAAATTATTGATTTAAAAAAAAAATCATAGTGTCATGTGGATCAATTGATCAAAATATTAATTTCAAAGTTTCTTTTTTTTTTCTAAGTTGTATTTTGAAAAATAATTATAGTAAATATTTGTATTGTTTTCAAAATATAAAATTTATAGAAGCAATTTTTATTTCTATTGATTTGCTTAAAGATTTGTAGAAATAGTTTTTAGGCTTTTTTCAAAAAGAAAATTAATAAATATAATTCTATTTCCAAAATTTTATATTTTAAATAAAGATAACAGAAAATGAAATAGATTATTTTATAAATTTAATTATAATAAATAGAATTTTTAGTAAGCATAATTTAATGATTTATAAAAAATATATATATTTTAATGATAAAACATTTAATAAGTGCTCATTCCATTGCAAATGAGAGCCTTAAAAAACTGCTACAGCCATTTGTGGGTTTCTCTAGCTTGTAATGAGGATTTGCTTTCTTCCTAGTTTGTTTCTGGTTGCCTTAATAAAATTGCTCAACTTAAAAAAAAAAAAAAAAATTGATGCCAATAATTTTTATGTTTACACTATTCTGTTTAGCTTAGCTTAGCTTAGCTTAATTTAAGCAACTTATAGCTTTTGGAATTAAAAAATCATATTTGAAGGTATTTGAGTAAAAAATAAAAAGTTATTTTTTAATTTAGAAGATATGTTTTGAGAAGATGAGATTCCTAACTTTTTTCAAAATACATTTTTGATAAGTTATTTTCAAAATTAGAATAATTTTTGTTATTCTTAGTTTATTCATGAAATGTGTTTTTTTTTTCAAACACTTTAAAAAACATTAATAAAAAAAAATTATAGATTAGTTATCCAAACAAAAATAACAAGTCAAAACTTTTATTATTTTATGATTTTAACTATAAACAAAAACAAAAACTTATTTTGTTGTTTTAGTTGTTTTGTCTTTTTAGAATTTTAAAAAGATAACAAAAACTTATCTTTGATGAAATCTTATCTTTATTTTTTCTCCTCACACTTGAATTCGATATTGAATGCTTATATATTTCAGATTAATGGTTTAGAAACCTCTTTAGATTAATGTTTTTTTTTTTAAATTCCTTAGCAATATTATTATTATTCTTTTTTTGAAGGACCTAGCAATATTATTATATCTTGTTGTTTTTAATAAAACTCTTTCCAATCATCTTTCAAAACTTTTGGCATCATCATGTATTTAATTATATTAAAAAGAATATCGTCTAATTCCTTTTTTTTTATTTTAAACTATAAAACATAATTGTATTTTGCGCAGTATTTTATAATTATTAAAAAATATATTTTTTAAATTTTTTTTTGAGAAATTATGGGGTAGTGATTCATTTTTACCCCTAATATGATTTTTATATGGACACGTGAATACATCTTGACCATAATTTTTTATTTCATTATGGTGTTCAATGTTCATTATATAGCGAACCTCCTGTAGGTTTTTGAAAAATTCTGACAAATTAAAGTACTGAAAACAAAGTTAAAAAAATTTGTTGCACATGTGCTTTTATTTATTATTATTATTATACGCTTTGCGTGTGTTTTTTTTATAAAAAAATCTAAATTATGTATAAGAAAATTTATGTTTTGTGTAAGACTTATTTTGGCCAATTACATGTTTGAAGCCTTTATTTTTAAGAATTAACTTTTAGATCTCGTGTTTTGTCAAAAGGTTAAAATTTGGAATTGATAGATTATTTGAACACTATATTTTTATCGATTACCCATTTTGACCCTTTATTTTTAAAATGTACCTTTGGACGATGTATTTATTTAAAGGTTCAAACTTCTTATAAAAATTAAATTATATATTTATATAATTTTTGTTTTCTGTAAGGGTTCACACAATTTTGAACATTGTATTTTAGTCGATTACCAGTTGGAACCTTTATTGTAACGCCCTAAACTCCAGGGACCGTTACGGTGTGCATTTTAAACAGTGTTAAACTCGCTAATCGAGTCATTTGGCCATAATCGTGTAACTAAGTATGATTAGCAGTTTAGGGTTAAAAGTTTTGGTTAAGATACAACATTTCACTAAAATGTTTATTGTATACATTGGGATTTAAAAAATATAATTTAAAGTTTAATTACAACAAAACATTTACAACCAGCCGACCTAAGCGGCAAAATAGGGTTTAACCCTAGTTTCTCTTTCAACCATCGGTCGTGGCGGTCGAGTAGCCCCATATGTACACATCGTCACCTAATCTCTCCAACTCAAGGATGGTCCAACTTTTTTTTGCCTTTACTTGCACCACATAGCACCCATGAGCCGAAGCTCAGCAAGAAAACTCAATATGCTCATGAACAGTAATACACATGTTACAAAATCATAACATGCATGCCTAGCAATAATAGCCCTATTCATGCATGCAAATAAGTTCAGATAATGATGGGGGATCCTGCCCTCCTGAATGGATGACTGTCAAGTCAATCCTAATCAGATGAGTGATTAACACTTGAGGTTCTGATAACCATGTTGGGGCTTATAGCCCTAATCAGATGAGTGATTTAACACTTTGAGGTTCTGATAACCATGGTGGGGCGTATAACCCTAAGATGAGTGATTTAACACTTTGAGTATCTGATAACCATGCTGGAGCTTATAGCCTTAATTAGATGAGTGACTTAACACTTTGAGGTTCTGATAACCATACTGGGGCTTAAAGCCCATAGCCATGTGACGATGCAGCCACCTGGGCCTTCTGGACCTGGCATTAAGTGACTAGTCATTAGACTAGACAAACGCTTATAGTTTTCATCGAACATGAGGTCGATCCGGCATTAATGCTCATGATGAGTCATTCAATGCTGATGTCGATTAGATCTAATCTTTTCGGCTTGCGTTAAACACGCTAAAACCATTCTTGACTCTTAAGTCAATACCATACGACTAGTGCTCAGTACTACTGCTGAACTTGACTAATGAGTCACAGCTTCACAGTTAATACTGACACCATTGCCGATTTCTGACTCATGGTTCATTGCCATACACAAGTAAGCAATGCAACCGGGCATATATTATATGTCAAATATCCAAATGTAGGGCATTCAACATGCTTACTTAACAATCACTAGTATAATTATGATCATGCACAAACACAGAGACTCAAGCTCTTATCAATCTCATATTCAATATTCATGTCATGCCCTAATCACATATTTCTCATGCATCACATACTGGGCGCAGTTTTCTTACCTCTGGTTCGAGCGAGAAATACGTTAAGAACGACCCTTGAGAACGATCAATCCTTTAATCCCTTAGCGGTCACCTAGTCATAATCAAATATGTTATTCATCAATGAAAATGAGCAATGAAAGGTTCTTAACCTAAACCACACTCCCGGAACCCCGAATCATACCCAAACGGTGAGTAGATTCGATCCTGAGCCTTAGGAATTGAAACCTGTTGATGTTGTTTTTCGTCAAACAGTGAAAGAAGAGCACGTAAACAATAACTGATAATGGCCAATTTAAATAAAACAATATAAACACACGATTTTTACGTGGTTCAGCAGTTAAATCTGCCTAGTCCACGAGTCTCTGTTATTAATACTCAAGATTATCTCTGAGAATTCTTCAGCATGAATTCTTCAGAGTTTTCTCTCAAAGATCAGAATTTCGGTCATTTACAATGGTGCATGGCCTCTCTATTTATAGAGAAGATCGAAGAATACTATCCCACATATTTTGGGTAGTTACTCTTTTTGTGCATATAAAATAAATGGCTTTAAATGCCTATAATCAGATATAAAAGGAAACGTCCCCTGAAGACCAGGGAACGTATAACTGACCAAATAATATCCCACGATTCTAGGAGATTTACAATAATAAATGAGGATTACATCTCGTATTTACAACACTTATAGATATTTAAGGTAGTCATCACGTATCTCTAAGGCTTTAGCCTCCCAGGTTTCCTGTCATCTTTTGAGCTAGAGATATCTCCCGAGGTCACACGGCTGTCAAGGTTGTATGTGCGTCGAGCTCGGGACCCCTGATCCGAGGTCATCCCTGAGGATGGATGCGTCTCCGGAGCCACCTATCGAGATCATGATCACTCCGAGGTCACCATATTTGAGGTCATCTATGTCCTGCAGGCTCGACATTTAATCCTAGAGCATATTTCCAACCTTATGAGTCCACTTGTTTGCGAATCCAACTTTCGAGATCATATTTAACATAGCTCGAAATCTGGGTGTAACAAAACCCTAAGCCAAAAACCCTCAAAAGTGCCCAAAATATGCATCAGGAAAAACAGGGTAGTGCTACAGTGCTGCCCCCCCTAGCGCCCCAGTGCTACAACCAGGGCAGTCTGGCCCTAGACAGCGCTGTATTGCCCTACTTGGGCACTATAGCGCTAGGACAAGGCTGGAACAGCCCTAGTTCCTCCTCCTTCGAGTTTTCCATTTCCAACCTGAAAAACATGCTTCCAAACTCCATCCAAACCCCCAAATGAACCCAAATATCCACTATACATGTCCTATGTAACGACCCAAATTCGCTAATAAGGCTTAAGGGCCTTGATTAGTGTGCCAGGAGTGCAGGTTGGGATTTATGTGTGATTTTATGAATTAAATGCATGATTATGATTTAAAGCATGTTATTTGGCTATTTGTTTAACTGAGATGCATGGCTATGTTTACTAGTATGCATGTAGGCCCGGATCGTGTTAGAAGGGCATAATTGTAATTTTGGCCATGTTGGGCATAACTGTATTGATATGTGATAATTGTATTCTGTGAATTGTACCACGTGGGTGTGGTTGTTTTATTGTGATGCACGTGCCGAGACGGTCCTAGAGAGCTAGTTAACTCAAGAGTCACAACGAGATTTCTATACCCGGCTCGGGAGGAGCCTAGGGGTACCTCGGGGATTTTATGGTTAAGTTGAGGTTTAGCGGGTAATGGTTATTGGAGATTTAGTAACCTGGGTAACCATTAGTTACTGCTGTGAGTAACAAGTTTTAGAAAGAAAATGGTAGAAATGAAATAGAAGAGTAATGACTTAAGTGCCCTTGAAGGTTTAGATTGGAAAGATTAATAGGAAGGGGTAATTTGGTCTTTTGGCAAGGGGATTATGAAAATTTCAGCTGTGATCTAAGGGGGTACGGTTTGGGCATTTGGGGTCACTTGTGGCATTGATAGAAATTGAAGAGAAGAAAGAGGGGGAGAAAGAAGAGCTAGGGCAAGTGAAGAGAAAAGAAGAAGAAGGGTGAAGGGCTGAAGTGGGAACTTGGGAGGAGGATCTAGGGAGCTTTTGAGTGGATTCTCCATTTGAGGTAAGGATCTTGTGCATATTTAAGTTTGATTTCTGTTTTGAGTTGTGGATCTAAAGCTTGAGTTAGTTTCATGCCTTGGTTTGAGTTTTTCTGAAGTTAGAAATCAAGGGTTGAATTTTGGGTATGAGTGTGTTTTGGATCTTGATTCTAGTGTTTGTAGGTTGATAGAATGTTCATATGAAGTTTGGATTTGAGTTTTGGGGTTTAGGTATTGGTTTAGGATGATTTGGAGAGGTTGAAGCTCGGGAAAACGCGAAGGAAAAACCCAGAATTCTGGGTCTGCGAGGGCGTGCCGCGGCACGGGTTTTGCTTGCCGCGGCGGGGAGCCTCTGGTTTCTGGGTGCCGCGGCACAAGAAAGTTGTGCCGCGGCACAAGGCAAATTTCAGGATGGCATTTTTAGGCAATTTTAGGCCTTTGCTCCGGGGCTTCGGGGGATGTCTCCGGGATGTTGTTTTAAGGTTTTAGAGGTCCCGAGAGTGCGGGATTGGTCCCGGGAAGTGGTTTTGGGTTGATTAGTATTGAGGGATGTTTCTTGTGTGTTGTGACTAGGTTGTTGGTGAGGCTCGTGCTTGAGGACCGTGCTCGTGGCTCTAGTGCATCAGGAGGCTCGGAATACAAGTAAGAAAACTATAACACCCGAGGTTAGGGCATGGCCCCAGATTGTGTTATGTGCAAATGTTTAAACTTAAATGAATCATGATGTGTGTGAATGATTATTTCGAATGTACTATATGTGTGATTATGATGAAATGAGCGGCCGTGGGCCGAGTACGGCGTAGGCCGGGGCGGCCGTGGGCCGAGTACGGCGTAAGCCGGGGCGGCCGTGGGCCGAAAGTAACACCTAGCACATGGGATGCTATATTCAGGGTGGGACCCAAGGGATACATGAGTTATCCTCGCGGTGAGAACCGATACCCCAGGCTTCGGTAAGGCTCTGGGGCGGCTTGGCCGTGTTTGCTTAGTCTAATGATTGACTTGTTTATTGTGGATTATCTGTTATGATAAACTGTATACATTGCATATGTTATGTCCTGCATGAGTTTTCTTGCTGGGCTTCGGCTCACGGGTGCTCTGTGTTGCAGGTAAGGGAAATGACTGAGTCAACCAACCATGAGTACGGAGAGCGTGAAGCGACGTGTACATGTTTGGCCTGCCCGACTGCTTTGGTTGGGGGTTTATTCGAAAAGGGCTGTAATAATCTATGATTTTATGATTTCTTAACTGTAACCTTATTTCAAGATGTACTTAGTTTTCAAACCTTATTTTGGGATCCCAAATGTTTAATGATAGAAGTTTTAATGAAACGACACGTTTTCAAAGATTACAGCCTTAACTTTTAATTAGTCACACTTTTGTTCAAAACCTCGGTTAGCGAGTTCATTGCACACTGTTTCGTCTTAAAAACTCACTTAGTAACGGCTCTAAGGAAGTAGGGCGTTACATCCTAGGTATCATAACCTAACCAAACTTTGCCAAAATCCCCATTGAATTCTCAACTTTCAAAACAAAATCCCAACTGAAACCCAATAAGAAAAACAGAGCAAGAACCAAGGTTTTAATTGCTAGAAACTCACCTCAATCTCAGTATCACACCCTCTTCAATGATATAACATAACCCCAAACCCTCAAGGCTTGGTTCCTCAAATGGAGCTTCAAAATTCAAAGAAAGAAAGAGAGAAAATGATGAACGGATGAAGAAGGAGTTGATGCTCTGTTTTGGTTCAGTTCTACAACCTTCTTAGCTTCTTAAGGTTGATATAATCCTTAAGGTCAAAAGACCAAAATGCCCCTAGGTCATTTAAAATCCTCTTAAGGCCACCAAGGGTAAAACTGTCATTTCCCGCCTATCTCATTAATCATAATTAACACCCTCTAATTCCCATTTTTCTAATATTCTCAAATGCTAATAAATCATATCCCATTACCCTTTAATTCTTCGTAATGTTCTAATCACCAAATTACCCCGAGACTCACCTCAAGCCCCGAAATTAACCCCGTTCTGACCAAACCAATAACTTGTCTTTAAATATCGTCTCATGCCGAAAAACGGGCCAAATTACCAAAATGCCCTTATAATTAAAAGTGGACCAAAATGCATGCATTTATCATCATATAATAATATAATTCACATAAACATGCATATAATTATTTAATAGCGTAATAAATCAATTATGACCCTCCCGACCTCCTAATCAAGGTCCTAAACCTTATTAGGAAATTTGGGGCATTACAACTATCCCCTCCTTATATCCTCGAAATTTATCTGAACCACCCAGAATATAAAATTCCGCACAACTGATTCCAGTCTCCCAGTTTGTTCCCTCGACCTCACTATTTCTGTAATATTACCTTGACTCAAGGTACAATTTTGTTCCTCATAACCTTTTTTTTTTGTTGTTAAAATCTGAACTGGCTACTCCTCAAAGGATGACTTAGCCTCAATCTTCAGATTCTCATAACTCAACACATGAGTCTCTTCTAACCCATGTCCTCAACATGGAAATATAAAATACACTATACACAGTTGACAGTGCCAATGATAAGGCCAATCCAAAGGCAACCTTACTGATCCTCTTCAGGATTTCAAACACTCCTTACTAATCTAGAACTCAATTTGCCTTTATTTCCCCACCCCTTTCCATGGTGATACTTTAAGGAAGATACATTCTTCCACTTGGAATTCCATGTTCTTTCATTCCAGATTATCATAACTTTTTCATTTGCTCTGAGAAGCGAGCATCAAAGCTCTAACCTTTTAATAATCTCAATGGTCCCCTGAACTATCTCAGGATCCAAATATAACATCTCACCCAGCTCATTCCAATGAATAGTGATATACATTCTCTATCATACAACATCTCATAAAATGCCCTTCCAATAACTGGATAACTCTTTCTCTGATTTACCATCAGTCTGAGGATAATAAACTGTGTTAAATTCCAACTGTACACATATCGCCTTCCTTAACCCTCCCAAGACCTGGAAGCAATAATAGAGTCTTCATCGGATAAGATAGACCTTGATTCCATGAAGGCATACTATCTCTCTCACATAGAGATCTGAATATTGATTAGTTGTGTTACTTTTCCTTATTGATAGAAGTGAACTTACTTAAAATACTGGTCCATAATGACTCAATCCACATCACGCTGATCGACTATCCTAAGCAGCCCCACCGCGAAACCTATCACGATGTTTTCTTACTTCGACTATGGAATACTCAAAGGCTAGCCTTACTGGTTTCTAATACTCTGTCTTGACCTGCTAACAGGTTAAGAACTTTGCCACGTATTCTATTACGTTCCTCTCCATCCCAGGCCATCACTATAAAGCTTTCAAACTCTGATACCTTCTCCTGATGTATGGATGAAAAGAATAAGATAGTAGTATGAGATTCATCCAGAATCTCTCATTTAATCCCAGTGTCAATCGGATCCCAAATCTGATCCTTATACCACAATAAACCCATACCTAACACTGTATAATCTTTAGCTAATCCAGCTAAGACATTCCCTTCAATTTTCCTATCTGTGGTTCACTTAACAGTCTTTCATTTGATCCTCTCTACAAGAGTAAACTCAAGTATGTTATATTATTGTAATATTCAAGTAGTTCAGTTACTTAATTGTTTGCTATTTAGTTATGACATATTTATTAATAGTGTTAATTTAAAATAATACTTTTAGTTGTGGAATTATTTTAATTGATTTTAGAAAAGTGAGATGGTTGCATAGATTACCATAGAATTATCTTATTAGATAAATTTGTATAAACCTTGAGTTTATAATTTTTTTTAATTTTTTCTATTAGAATTTAATTGTTGCCTTATTCTCAAGGTTACGTGGAAGGAAAAGTTTTTTTTAGCACGTTATTAATTTATTCAAGAGATTGTTAGGTTAACGTTTATATTAATTAGTGGTCATGGAAAGAATAAAGGGGATTGTATATTTTTAGGATTTGATTAATTAGTTGACTTTGACTCGTCAATTTAGGGAGAGTATTAGATGAGTGGAGATTGACGCAAGAGAGTATTGATTGCCTAGGAGTGGAAGTTTTTTTGTTATATATATTGAAAGTTGAATTTTTTTTTACTGAGAATGAGGTTAGTTTACTTTATAAAAATAAATGTAAATCAAATATATATAATTATTTAGTAAAGTCTGAGAAAATTTTGGATAGGCTAGTATTAGTTAGGGTCAAGGATAGTTACGTGGGAAATAGATATTTTAGGACTTTCAAATTTGAATAGTTTTGAATATTGAAAACTAAACTGGAAACGTGATATTTTTTTTAAAGCCTATAAATAAGAGTAGTCAATAGATAGTGAAATTAAGAGAAAATAAGTGGCTTTTGGGTGCTTGAGATTTTGGCTGGTAGAGTATTCAAGGTATGGTTGAGTAATTTATTTTTAGTGATTTAAATAATTTTTTTAGAAAATCATTGATGGGGTTTTTGATGATATTAAGGTTCAAATAATTAGCAGCTAAGAAGGTGGTCTTTGTTGTTTCGATCATATTCTTGAGGTAAGATTTTTATATTTATTTATTGCAATAAGTTGAATTCTCTTGATAGATAGGGCTCTAACACCTGTTGTGGTAAAATTAGGTTCTTCGTTTTGCAATCTCTCGTGCTCGTTAATTGATAATCTTTGAGGTAAGAAAAATTAGATAGTTTAGTATTATGATCTAGTTTATGTAATATGTGATATAGTTTATGTTTGTATGACCTAACATTTCAGGTACAATAAAGGGGTAAGTGTGTCTGGACCTAAGGTGTCCAATGATGTATGACGGACTATGTCCGATAGGCTCAGTTGCCAAAACTTTATGACGGACCTATGTCTGGTGTATGACGGACTTTTGTCCGCGGCTTAATTTCCACCCCTGTATAAACACTTATCTTTTTATTATATCTGACTTGTTATTTTAGTTATGATTATGATATATGACCTATAGTTATGATTTATGATCTATGACTTATGACTTAGAGTATGATTTATGATTTATGGCTTAGATTATGACTTAAGTTATGATATGATCTAGAGATTTGTGTTTACATGACTCTTGTGAATTGTGTTATGTTTGATTATATGACTAACTCTTGTTTGTATTTTCCTTACTGGGCTTAGAAGCTCACCTCTTATTATGTTGTTGTTCAGGCAATTGATGATAGAAAGGCCGGTGGCGAGTGGGACTTAGGAGCTTCGTGATGTACTCGTGGGGACCATATAGTCGAGGAAGATCAAGTGCGCCTATTTTTATTAAAGCATGTTATTTTAAATTTTTATTTAAATGTTGCTCTTTTTTTTATGTTAAAGATAAATTATTTTATTTTTGTTGAACCATGGATCCATGTATTTATTTTCAAGTTTTTATTCAATAAAAGAGCAATATTTATGAACTATGATCCAACGCTGTGTTCTCGGTAATCTATGAGAAAATAGGGCGTTACAATTATTTTATATAATATAATGTTAGATTAAATAATGTGACAAAATGTGATTTGTCACACCTTGTAACATATTATTGAGAGTCACAAAATTTGGACACATGTGTGTGGCAAATGTGACATATTTTGGAGTTACAAAAACAATTACAAACTTGTAACTCCCAAATATTACCCAATAATGTATAGATTTGATATTACACATTTTGATTTGAATTTCTTAAAGTCATAAGAGACATGACTGTTAGAGATGCGATTTTAACTCCCATCATGTGTATGGAAGTTACAAAATCAAGTGGGAATGAATTTCGAACGTTTTGGCAAATTTAGAAAATTGGTTGCTGAAAAAACGTCTTGGGCTGCAGTCTGAGTTTTTTAGGCCGAGGCCCAAGAGGCAGAAAACATTGCGGGCCGCGGCCCATGTTTTTCAAGCCGCGGCCGATAGTATTTTCCAAACTTCGGTTTTATCCAATTTTGAACGTTTCCAACAACCAAGTAACTCCCAAATCTCTATTTTAATTCCATAAAAATCCAATTAATCATTGGTAACAGCCATGGGGGTTAGTGGAATTTGAAATTCAAAGGGTGTCTCAAAACTCTATAAATAGGAGCTTAATGCTCACTTGTAAGACACACCATTTTCCATCCACAAAGCACTTGGCTGGAAAATACACCATAGAGGCTTGATAATTCCATAGAAATATTTCCTAGAGAGATCCCTTAGTGCTTAGAGAATAGGGGGAAATAAGCTTTTGGACAAAGGCTTTGAACCTTGTTCAAGTTGGTGATCCCCACTACTCTACACTTTAGTTGTGTGAGAGTTTGTTCTTTTTATTAGTTTTATTTTCATTCTTTTGATCTTGTTGATCTTATTTACTTGTTTTAATATTGTTTTGAGTTTGTAATCTTCTTCTTCTACATTTTTCTATTTACTTGTATTTTGAGCAATTGAGTTGTAATATTTCTTTAATCAATATTATCTTGTCTATTGTATTTTTTTGCATAGAGTTGTATTTTGGTTTTTCCATGTTTCCATTGAGTATAAATATATATTCTCTAACAATCAAAAGCTTATTTCCTTTTCAATGGAAGGAGAAACCGTAGAGATTTTATGAGGATCCAACTTTGAAAATATGGTAAGATAAGGTAATGTTCTTCTTTAAATTTCTTAGAAGATCTAATGGTTTTCATATAGTGATAGAAATGAGAAGAAGAAAATTTTATAAATGAGGTTCATTGTTTTCTAATCTCTTTTGTTTTTTCAAATATAGTGGTTAGATTATAAGATAATTCAACATCTTGAGTTGTTGCTATTGTTAGGGGAAAATAGATTGCCTCAATGGAAATGGGTAAGAATATTACAACTCTATGCAATAATATTTTAAATAAATATAGATTGATTAAATAAGGTTACAACTCTATAACTGAAAATTACAAATAAACAAAGAAAAGGAAGAAGATGGTGAAGAAGAAGAGAATAGTGAGAATACAACTCTAAGCAAAAAATGATAAGTAAAATAAAGTGTTTGGACCAAAAGAAAATATTACAACTCTTAAATAAAATATACAAGTAAATAGAACAAAAGAATAAGAAGAAAAACAATAGAATAAAATGAAGAACAGAAACACAAGTAAACTCTCACTTACACAATCTAAGTGAAGAGGGTTGGGGATCACCAACTTGAACAAGGTTTAAAACATTTGTTCAAAAGCTTATTTCCCCCTAACTCAAGCACTAAGGGATCTCTCTCAGATATTGGAAATGCTTTATGAAATTATCAAGCCTCAAGGTGTTTCTAGCTAAGTGCTCTAATGGATAGAAATGTTGTGTCTTTCAAGTGAGCTATAGGCTCCTATTTATAGAGTTTAGAGACACCTTTTGAATTTCAAATTCCACCAACCCCCATGGATGTTACCAATGTTTAATTGGATTAACATGGAATTAAAAATGAGATTTGGGAGTTATTTGGGTTTTTTGAGCCGTTCAATAAAGATTGAAAAAATTGAAGAAGAAAAAATGGTCAGTTTTGGCCTGTGGCCGCAGCCAGAGACATTAGTAGCCGCGGCCACTACTCTTTGTCCCAATGGCCGCGGCCACTGACCATTTTCAGCACTTAAAAATGTGTTGTTTTTCCAAACGGTTCCAAACCCTCCCAAATGATTTTGTAACTCCCAAAACACATTATTGGGGTTAAAATCATATCTCTAACAATCATTTCACTTATAGCTTTATGAAATTCATCTCAATATTGTGTAACACCAAATTTACAAAATAAATGGTAATATTTGGAAGTTACAAATTTGTAACACCAAATATGTTACATTATTTGGATATATCTCATATATCTAAATATTGTAACTCTCTATTATATGTTACAATATGTGACACTCTTTGTCATATTTATTTAATCTTGTTAATCCAAAAAAACAGCTGACGATGACGTGGTAAGAATTTTAGACACGTGGTCGACACGTAGCAGAGATACTGCTCGCCTATCGACCAGAAATATTTCCACATGCGAAGATCAAGTTTTATATACGACCAGCCTGGTCGTATACTCCGTTCATTTATGTAAATATCTGTACAGTTGTAATGATATCCGAGAATATCTGTTCATTATGACCTGAAGATCCGTTTATTAAGGGAAGATATTATCTCTTGATTCATGTAACCCTTCTTGAGCCTATAAATACACAAGAAATAGCTCAAGGAAGGGATCTTTTTTCTCTTTTTCCGAATTATATTACTATTATCCATCGTTTGTATTGTTTTCTTCTTCTAAGGTCTGTGAAACTCAGGAACCCTAGTTCTTTGATCACACCTTTGGAGCTCAATACTAACAATAGTATCAAGTGGACGTAGGTTATTACCAACCACTGGGGCCGAACCACTATAATTCTCTGTGTTCTTTATTTTCCATTAGATTATTCTCTCCAGCTTTATATTATTTTTGTCGTTTTATTGACTCCGTGTCGTTGACCAAAACGAGGGTCAACATTCTGGTGCTTTCATTGAGAGAGTTTAACTCAAGAAGATCTAATGGAAAAATCTACCAAGAAGACTGGACAGGCTGCCGCTACACCATCCCAGCCTCCTCCCCCAAATGTGGCTGAAGACGAACCTCATTTGGAGTTTGATGAGGAGGAGTTGGACTCTGAGACCTTGAAGACAACACTGGGGGTGTTGCAAGATGAGTTGGTCAATCTGAGGGCCAATCAGGAGAATGCTGCCGAGATAATGGCATCGCAGCAGAGGGAGATAGAGTGCCAACGCCAAGAGCTGAGTGAGCGACAGGCAAAGATGGACCGTCGGCAGAGGGATGCCATGGCATCCCTTGAAGCAGCCCTCCAGTTGGCTAGGAATCAGGCTGTGCTAGCCTCACAGCCTGATCAACCCCCAAGCGGGCCACCTCCAAGGGGCCCCAATCCTAGTCCTCCACTCCAACCAATGAGCCCTCAGAGGCTGGAGCAGCCACCTATTCCTTAGGATGATATCCCACCTAGGGACCCTGAGACGCAGCCTCCGTCTTAGGCTGGTCGAGGCAATCCCCCGCGCCCGAGGCAGAATAGGGCCGGGCAACAGCCCTGCAGCCTTAGATCCCTAGGGGGTGAAGAGCTGCATCCATTGAGCAGGGGGCAGTGTCCTTCTGCCAACAGAAGGCACTCAGAGACAGACTCTGCGGTCAGGGGCCCCCCACGGCATGACAATGCACGGGGACCCACCGACCAACGCAGGCCTCCCCCCAACGCTCGGGAAATGCCAGCTCAAGGAGTCAACATAGGAAATAGTCGGTCGCACCATAGCCAGTCACGGTTCAGAGATGGGCACGGCTACAATGAGGCCAACTCAGGCAGAGGAAATGCTGGTCGAAAGAACGAAGAAAGAGGTGGAGGCAGGATCCCCCCACCTAGATAAGACCGACAAGCAGGACATAACGCTCGGGGGCAGCCCAGAAAAAATAATGTCTTTAGCCGGCTCGGAGCCAGCGAGCAGCGGCGAAGAGACGATGACTTGAGGGATGTACTCAATGACCGCCGAGAAAGGCATGATGAGTACATTCCCCCAGCACCAGAGGCCCCAGCAATCCCAGAAGCCGTCCAGGCTCAAATCGATGCTCTGAACCAGGCTGTGCAACAGCTGGTCGGGGGGCGGACATCGCACATTGAGTACGATCGGAGGAGAGGCACCCCTTTCGTACAAAGGATTGCTGTGGCAGAAACCCCCAGCAACTTTAAGATGCCGACTCTGCCAAATTTTGACGGGTATGGAGACCCGGTATCTCATGTTAACAAGTTTGAGATACAGATGGACATTCAGAAAGTCTCTGAAGATGCTCGTTGCAGGATCTTCCCAGCGACCCTTTTTGATGCCGCCCAGGAATGGTTCTTTAAGTTCCCTCCTGCAAGTATAGTATCCTGGGAGATGTTCGTGAATGAGTTTTACGGACAGTTCTATGCGGGTTGTGTGCACCCCACCGAGGCGAACCAATTGGTCGAGATATGCCAGAAAGAGGGGGAGCCCTTGAAGGAATACGTTCAGTGCTTCATGCGAGCTGCAGCAGGAGCCAAGACTGTGGGAGATGAAGGCAAGATGATGGCCCTAACCGCTGGGGTTAGGCACCATTCTCCCCTCTGGAGTAGCCTCAGGAAGCATGGGGTTAAGACTACCCATGAGTTTTTAGATAGAGCTGATCGGTACATCAATCTCGAGGACGTGATTGCCAATGAAGGGAAATCGCCAGCAAAGGACAAGGGGCCCAAGGAAGAACCCGCCAAAGCCGCCAATGGGTCTAAGCCCAATGGCAACGGCAAAGGCAACAGGAATGGCAATGGTAAGAATGGTGGAAAGCGGGTGAGCAACGAACCCTCGACCTCCGAGAGTAAGCGCCCCAAAGGTAATCGGTATGAACCGAGATTCACCAATTACACTGCCCTTGTTGAAAGCCGAGCCGAGGTTTACCAGGCGACCAGCTCGAGCGTGTCCTACAAACGACCTGCACCAATAAGGAAAGATATCTCCAAGAGAGATTCAACAAAGTTCTGTCGTTTTCATAACGACTACGGGCACGACAGCAATGAGTGTAACCAGCTGAAGGATGAAATTGACTTCCTGATAAGACAGGGACATTTAAGAAGATATGTACGAGTCGCGGGAGGTTCTCAACGAGAGGCTCAAGGTGGCAATGAGTCAGCGCATGCACGCCAATGCTTGCCACCTTTACAGCCAGCTCTCATGGCAGGTACCCCACTCACCATCTGTGGAGGCCCACATCTTGGAAGAGATAGTGGAAAAGCGAGGGAACGATATGCTCGAACCCTATGCCATGACCAGACATCGAGATGATGAGTGTCGAGGATCGTGCACCAAAAAAGGCTCGAACAAAGGAAGAATTGATCACCTTCTTTGACGAAGATGCCCAGCATGTGCGATTCCCACACTCCGATCTGTTGGTCGTGGATGTACAAATCGCGAATATGATGGTGAAAAGGGTGTTGGTCGATACAGGAAGTTCGGTCAACATCCTATATAAGTCCTCACTGGAAAGAATGAAATTATCCGTAAAGGACCTAGAGCCATGCAACCAAACCATTTATGGTTTTTCCGGAGAAGGGCTCGCCCCAGTAGGGTCAATTAGACTCCCAGTCACAACAGGCACTGCACCTGCTAACAGGACATTACTCGCTACTTTTATAGTAGTTGATTGTCCTTCAGCGTACAATGCTGTGATAGGGAGACCAATTCTGGTCGACCTTCGAGCCGTCACTTCTGTATGGCACCTCGACATAAAATTCCCAACGGAAGCAGAGCTGGATGCGTGTTAGGAAACCAAAGGGAAGCGAGGGAGTGCTACAACGCCTCGATCACCAAGGCAAAGAAGGGTGTATCGAGAGATTCCACTAGGATGGAATTGCAAATGGAAACTGATGTTCAAGCCCGCTCAGGTGATAATCTCACCAAATAGGGCGTTGCCCAAAGTGAGGATAGAGACTTAGATCCTCGCTTTGGGGATTTTGAAGAAGAAGTGGGCCCCATCGAGGACTTTGAAGAGGTCCAACTCGATGAGGAAATTCCGACCAGAGTTGCGAAAGTCGGTAAAAACTTAGAGACAACAACAAAACAAGCACTGGTGGAGTTCTTAAGGAGGAACCAGGATGGCTTTTCCTGGTCGCATAAAGACATGGTCTGGATAGATCCTGCTTACATCAGCCATGTTCTAAACATTGATAAAAGCTTTCCACCAGTGCAACAAAAAAAAAGGCTGCTCGACAAAGACAGATCAAAGGCCTTGAAAGAGGAAGTCGAGAAGCTGAAGGAGAATGGGTTCATCAGGGTGGCGTTTTATCCATCATGGGTCTCTAATCTCGTACTCGTGCCCAAGCCGAATGGAAAGTGGCGTACGTGCGTGGATTTTATAGACCTAAATAAAGCCTGCCCCAAAGATTGTTTCCCACTCCCGAGGATCGACCAGCTGGTCGATGCCACTGCAGGACACGAGATCCTCTCCTTCATGGATGCATATTCTGGGTATAATCAAATCAGTATGCATCCCCCTGATGAGGATCACACTAGCTTTCGAACTGATACAGGGCTCTACTGTTACAAGGTGATGCCCTTTCATTTGAAAAAACGCTGGTGCGACTTACCAGAGGTTCGTCAACCACATGTTTAAGGAGATAATCGATGCAAACATGGAGGTTTATGTCGAAAACATGCTGGTTAAGTCGAAGAAAGTAGAAGGGCATGTAAGGGATTTGCAGGAATGCTTCAACGTCCTGAATAAATATAGGATGAAGTTAAATCCCCTTAAACACTCCTTCAGAGTAGGATCAAGGAAGTTCTTGGGATTTATAGTTAATTCAAGAGGAATTGAAGCTAATCCCGAGAAAATAAAAGCCCTGATCGAGATGAAGTCGCCAGTGAAGATTAAGGATGTCCAAAGCCTGACCGGGAGGATTGCTGCTCTAAGTAGATTTATTTCAAAATCAACAGGCAAGTGCGTCCCATTTTTCAATCTACTCAGAGGCAATAAGAAATTTGAATGGACAGATGAGTGCGAACAGGCCTTTCAAGCACTAAAAATGCATATGGCGCAGCCACTCATCCTGTCAAAGTAGATTGATAAAGAGACTTTGTTCATCTACCTGGCAATCACGGATTACGCTGCAAGTGCTGTTCTTGTAAGAGAAGAAGAAGGTGTGCAGAAGGCTGTCTATTACGTGAGTAAAAGGCTGATCAGAGCAGAATTGAGGTATCCCCCCATCAAAAGGTTAGCCTATTGCTTAGTATTGGCCTCTAGGAAGCTGCGGCCTTACTTCCAAGCTCATCTGATTACAGTATTGACCGACCAGCCTCTTCGGCAAGTCTTGCAAAAGCCAGAGGCTTCCGGAAGATTACTAAAGTGGGCAGTCAAAATCGGGCAGTTCGACATATCTTACCTGCTGCGAGCAGCGATAAAAGGACAAGCCTTAGCTGACTTCATCGCCGAATTCACAGAGCCCGCGGGTGGCGAGCAGATTGAGAAACCCAGCGAGTCTGAATGTCAAATCCAAGCACCCTTGTGGAAATTGTTCACAGATGGTTCATCTAACGAATCCCACGCACGAGCAGGAGTGATATTGATAACGCCGGAAGGGCATCGATTTTACTGTGCAAACAGATTTGACTTCGTTGCTTCTAACAATGAGGCTGAATATGAAGCATTACTTGCTGAATTGTGGTTAGCCAAGGATATGAACATAAAAGAGCTTGACATCTATAGTGATTCTCAGCTAGTGGTGAATTAAATCTTGAGAGAGTACCAGGCGCGAGGTTTGAAGATGGTCGCCTATCTGAACAAGGCAAAGGATCTATTAGCCCAGTTTGACAGATACACTCTCCAGCAAGTACCTCACAATCAGAATTCCAACGCGGACGCTTTGGAAAAGTTGGCAAGTGCAAAGGACGCTGACACTCTGAACATAGTGTCGGTCGAGAGACTATCTGCACCAAGCATCCAAGCATCAGAAACCACTCTAGTCATCCAGATGGCGGATACATGGATGGCACCATATGTAGAGTATCTGTCTAGCGGCGTGCTACCAGCGGACATAAACAAAGCTAGGACCCTTCAGTGGCAAGCTTCTAGGTATATCCTGATCGATGGAATCTTGTACCGAAGGGGATACTCACTGCCACTCCTCAGATGTATTACAAAGGAGAAAGCCAAAGAGTTGATGAAAGAGGTGCACGAAGGCTTTTGCGGGGACCACGCTGGGGCGCAAAGCCTGTAAAAAAAGATCCTCAGGCAGGGATATTTCTGGCCAACTATGAATGAAGACTCAATGGAGTTTGTACAAAGATGTGACAAGTGTCAGAGATTTTCTAAAATCCCGCGAGCAGCTCCCAACGAGTTAAAGCAGATGCAGAGTCCATGGTCATTCGCAGTTTGGGGAATAAATCTAATCGGATCTTTGCCTACAGGAAAAAGTGGTGTAAAATATGTGGTGGCTGCCGTCGACTACTTCACCAAATGGGCCAAAGCTGAGCCACTCACGACCATAACGACCAAGAAAGTGCTTGACTTTGTAGTAAAAAACATCATCTGTCGCTATGGATTACCAAAGAAGATAGTCTCAGATAATGGCACCCAGTTTGACAGTGATCTATTCACGGACTTCTGCAAACGTCATGATATTATCAAAAGCTTTTCTCCAGTCGCTCATCCCCAGGCGAATGGACAAGTC
This sequence comes from Humulus lupulus, assembly GCF_963169125.1. Lineage (NCBI taxonomy): Eukaryota > Viridiplantae > Streptophyta > Magnoliopsida > Rosales > Cannabaceae > Humulus > Humulus lupulus. Next base: position 20,155,501 of record NC_084793.1, read on the forward strand.
GAAGCAGTTAACAAAACGCTGAAGGATACCCTAAATAAAAGACTTGAAGAAGCTAAGGGAGCATGGCCAGAACAGTTTCCTGAAGTCCTTTGGTCGTACAGAACGTCCCACCGAACAGCAACAGGTCATACCCCATTTTCATTAGCATACGGGTATGAAGCCATGTTGCCTGTCGAGTTGGATCCACCTTTGCACCGCAGATTAACATATGACCAAGATTTTAACAGCCAGCTATTGATGGAATCCTTGGACTCGATTGATGAAAGGTGTGAACAAGCCCAGCTCCGAGTAGCTGCATACTAGTAGAAGGTCACCCGGTATTTCAACTCTAAAGTGCGTGAAAGAAAATTCAATGTTGGAGACCTTGTGCTCCGAAGAGTTTTCCTTAACACCCGCGACCAAGCTGCTGGAGTACTTGGGCCAAATTAGGAAGGGCCTTACCAGATTGATGAAGTCCTTCACCTAGGAACTTATAAACTTGCACGCTTAAACGGAGATCTCGCTCCTCGCTATTGGAATGGAGAACACCTGCACAAGTATTATCAATGAACAATTCTTCTTAAAGAATTGGCTTGTAAAATTTTTACTTTTTGCAAGTTTCAGAAAAATGTAAGATCTTATTGATCACTCGTAAAGACATGTTTAGTCCATTTATTACGAGAAATAAAAGGGACTGTGCTCAGCCAGTCATTTCTTGCCAACTATTGTATTTATTACAAGTATTTTCTCATTACGTGTGTTGTTTTAATGTATTATAATGCTAATCATGTTGCTACGAGCAGTAATGTTCGAGCAGGTTCTGGTCAAGGCAAGTGACCAAGGACCTAAAGCTCATCGATCACTTGGGGGGCATACAAGGTACAAGTAAGCAAAGCATATCGGTAAAAGGTATCTAAATACATGAGCAAAATAAGTGAAAGCATGCTAGGGCACTTAGAGTATTTTTCAAAATTTTGTTATTTTGTTAAATCAAACCAAAAGTGCTATGCTAAGTTCGGTCATGCGAACATATGTTATAATAATATGCAAATATATTATAATATCAAAACGAATCCTTTTACACCGCAAGTAGTTACTGCTTGGATGTAATTGTTTAAGTAAAAGTAAAAGCTGCCCATGCAGCAAACCAAAAAATTATATTGTTTTTACATCACAACCCTTGGGTCGTGTAGTTAAAAGAAAAAACAAAACATAAACAGAAAAGACTAAGGAACTCAAGGATTTTGAGGAGCCAGAGGATCTTGGGGAAGGTTCTGGTCGACAGCACCCGCAGCCTCGTTGTCTGCCCCGTCCATCCCAGCGGCCAGTGAGATTTCAGGGGAAGCAGGAACCCTTGATCTTTCTTCCTCAGCCAACTGAACATCGCAGCGAGCAAGCTAGGCAGCTCTCGCATTCTCAGAAAGGCAGTCGAAGTTGGCACCCTGATTGTGCTTCCAGAAATCATAAAAGCATCGAAGAGTGGCATTCTTGTACCTTTACAAGTTTCTGGCGTTGGCCTTCTCCAACTCCTCAATCCAGCCCTCTAGAGTTGTGATCTTCTGCCTGCTCACAGCCAAGTCCAACTCGAGTTGTTGGGCCGCGCAGTAATTGAAGCGGTTGGACTCCCTAAATTGGTCCCTCTGGTCGCGGACTTTCTCCAAAGATTTCTGCTTCTCCTCCAACTCCTTAGCAAGTTTGGCCTTTTCCTCAACCACCACTTCCAGCTGTTCGGCATGTTTGGCCTCAGCAACTTTAAGTTCATCCTCCTGCCGTTGCTCCGAAGTTCTGGCCTGCTCGGTAACAGCACCCAAGCGGATTCAGCCGGCAGTGAGGGTCAGCATGGCCTGCAGGCCAGGGTGGAAGTTAGATAAACAATAAACTAAAGAAGATATGTTTCCATAAAAAGAGATGACTTACACTGGTGAACTCGTTCAAGGCACGGTTCAGGATCGGGTCAACTTCCATCGTCTCTATAGCAGCCATTGCCTCTCGGCAGCGGTCGTGCTTCTCAATCTTGGTGATCCTCTCCTTGATCAATATAAAGGCGCGACCAACCATCTCGTTCCCAGTTGAAGCAGGATCAACCTGCTGAGGTTGGTCAGTTGGGGCCGCGGGAGAACGGGTCGATCTGGCCGGAGCAGAAGGAGTCTGCTGCTTGCGGGGGAGAAGGTTGAGTCATGGTGGCGGAGGGCCTGTCCTCCAAAGGGCCTGTGTTCCAAGCCTTCTTCACCTGAGGCACTTTGCTGCTCTCCCCGTGGTGTCTCTTACTGGTTTTCTTCTTGCTCGGGGGAACCGCGGCAGCCTCTGGAGCGCTATAGAGGTCGAAAACATTGACGAATTTCATGTCTGAAAAAGAAGAACAAAGTCGAACAGTGAGATAGGATGAATGACCAAGTATATTACATCAGAAAAAGAAGCAAAAAAGGATTGCAAAGTCAAATACCCGAGCTATTATTAATGGTCGATATCCTACAGACTCTACTAGTCTTATACTCACTCTTTGACATGAAGAAGTCCGGACCTAAATGTGGAGCATATTTAAAATTGCCGTCCCCGTTGAATAGATGACAGGGAATTGGCAAATTGTCTAAAAGTGAAATAACTGTACCATTGTCATCCGACGAATCGTCAGAGAGTTCGACAGGCTCAGTTGCCTTTTTCTTTCCTTTCCCCAAAGGGGCCGAGGGCCTCTCTGCTGGAGGGGTGCCAGCTGGTTCCCTAATCGTGACCCCAACCGGTCTCCTCCGTGGAGGTGACGCTGGAGGTTGCTGCTCAGGTTCCTCCTCGGCAAAGGCACTTCCTGCTGAAGGCACTCTCATGTTTGATTGAGGGGCCCAGAGGCCAACCAACCTAAGGTTAGCCTCTATAACCAGATGCTTGACACTCTTTTCTGCATCAGTCATTCTGGCTAGGAGCGCCGATCTCAACTCCATGTCTAGAGTTGGGTTTGGTCGCAGCCATGGGCCTGGAAGACATTAACAGTTTAAGAAATTGTGGAGGAGAATACTAAATGAAGAAGTAACAACCAGTGATACGAAAAATTTACCTCCTTGAGCGAAGGCTAGGTTGTCCGCGACCATGTCAGTCATAAGGAAGTACTCTTGGTAGTACCTCCCCACGTTTGATATGTGGGTGGTGTCAGTCAGGAAGGTGCGCTCGGTTTCCTGATGAAAGAAGTGAAAGAACCCTGTGCCTTCATGGTTGGGGTTAGATTTGAGGTCGAACATGTAGTTGACCTCATGAGGTGATGGCACGGGCCATTTCTTTTGGCTGTACAGGATATAGAGTGCAGCAAGCATCCTATATCTGTTTGGGGTTATTTGAAAGGGGTCAACTCCAAAATAGTTGGCCACCCCCTGAAAAAATGAGTGAAGAGGCAAGGTAGCCCCTGCCTCGATATGAAACCTCGACTAGGCGCTAAAGGCGCCTCCAGGCAGATTTGCCCTTTGGTCTGGGTTGGGTCTAACTAGGGTCACCCCTGGGAGACCATATTTCCTTAAATAATTGGCGATCATTCTGATCGTCACCCTGCTTTCAGGAACTACATACCACTCAACATCTGGTTGAATGGCGTGTCGAGGGCGAGCATGTCTTTGGATGTTAGGGTCGGGAGCATTTTCCTCTCGACCACTAGTCGAGGTAGCATCAGCCGAAGCAGCAGGCTGATGAGAAGGGTCGGAGGTTTTCCTTTTCTTGGCTTTAGTTTTGGTGCGAGCCATATTTCGGGTCAAGACAGGGGAAGTGTTTGGATTGGTACAAGAAAAGGGAATTTCGGGTATCAATGACGAGGGTTGTTCTTCATCCTCGAGAAGTTAAGCTAGCAGGTCATCGTCGATGGGTCTTTCTCCTCCCCACGGGTCTTGCATGTAAACTGCAAACAGACAAAGGAGGAGATAAGACGCACAGCCTGTGAGCTTATGTTGAAAGTTGGAATAATGTTGCTCGCGTTTACGACCAGCAGAATTATAACCGAATCACTAAGTTTTATGCGAACAGTTTGAAAAACGGATCAAAAAGTGAAAGTAAAAAGTTTTTCTGGAAAAGGCTTTTTCAACTCCAAAGGGGCGAGAAAAACCCAGTTTTTCAACTAGCCTAAAAATCTAATTTTTACGTCAATTTTACGCCCTAAACCCATGATCTTGACTATCAAACTGGTTCCTAACACCTACAGAGCAAAACTGCACTACCCTATCAAGAATCAAATGGTATATACAAAATTCTCACGAATTTTTACCCAAGAACACGGAAAGTTTCAGAACTCAAAAGCAGTATGCATGGCATCTCAAAAGGTTTAAAAGTTGAAGAAATTTTCCTAGATGAAGGTTGGAGGTTCTGAAAAGAAACGTCTTTGGGCTTGCAAGCGAAAGACCCTTAGCAAAGCGACAGAAGACCTTCGGAGTTCTGAGCTCTGAAATGTAGTACTTGAGAGTTCTTGGCAAGAAAATGGCGAGTAAAAAGCTAAAAGGTAAATGTGAGGATTATTTATAGAAGCAGAGATGTGTTGAAAAGTGGTAATCATGAGTTACATTTTTCAAGGCATGGGGGAGTGTAATAGCCGTCGGAAAGGTTACTTGGAAACCGAAAAAGCATGATTAGATGTGATTGAGTCACAGTTTTCGAGAATGCACGAGAGGCTCTGACAGATTTCGTGGGGCATACGAAAAGTTAGTTTCCTAAGTTTACTTATTGCTGGTCGCACTAAATAAACTTGGGGGCAAATGTTTATCCAAAAAACAGCTGGCGAAGACGTGGCATGAATTTTTGACACGTGGCCGACACGTAGCAGAGATACTGCTCGCCTATCGACCATAATATTTCCACATGCGAAGATCAAGTTTTATATACGACCAGCCTGGTTGTATACTCCGTTCATTTATGTAAAGATCTGTACAGTTGTAATGATATCCGAGAATATCTGTTCATTATGACCTGAAGATCCGTTTATTAAGGGAAGATATTATCTCTTGATTCATGTAACCCTTCTTGAGCCTATAAATACACAAGAAATAGCTCAAGGAAGGGATCTTTTTCTCTTTTTCTGAATTATATTACTATTATCCATCGTTTGTATTGTTTTCTTCTTCTAAGGTCTGTGAAACTCAGGAACCATAGTTCTTTGATCACACCTTTGGAGCTCAATACTAACAATAGTATCAAGTGGACGTAGGTTATTACCAACCACTGGGGCCGAACCACTATAATTCTCTGTGTTCTTTATTTTCCATTAGATTTTTCTCTCCAGCTTTATATTATTTTTGTCGTTTTATTGACTCCGTGTCGTTGACCAAAACGAGGGTCAACAAATCTAAGACATTATATTATAATATAATATTACATTATATTATAAAATAATATAACATTCCCCCACTAGATTAAATAGTTATCTATTGTAACACTTAGTTAATTAATCATTATATTTTAAAATATAACTGTTATCCCCGTTTCCCGCCGTAGGCCTGGGACCGCGTTCCTGGCCCACTAACTACCCAATTGAGGTTGGGCCCAGTCCAGGACCGTTTGGCAAGGAGCAAGACGGATATCGATAGCCCAATTCTGGACAAGGCCCGGAAGGCGTCCAGGAAGTATTGTCCGGGACGGTCATCTGAGAGACGGTTCAACTGGCTGAGGATAACAGTCGGGATCAATACGAACGGTCCTGAAACCCGGTAAACGATCCGGGCTCCTGGTGGATGATCCGAGCTTATGGTAAACAGAGAGGGACAGAGGTAAACGGACCCGGGTCGAGTCCCCAAGGTTGGCAGGATAAAACATCCATGACCCTGACTCCGCCCTGCGAAGCGTGGGAGTTGCCCCACGGTTCACCTACGGAATAGGCCACCTCGGGATTGTACGCCACTGGTTCAGACCTGTGCCGCCACTGCTCTGACCAATCTTGTCCCCTAAATCTATCTCATAATTTGAAATGCCCATACCAAAAGCTTCAATTTGTCGGATGAAAGTTACAGTTTGAGTTGGCCCAATGGGCTCAAGTTAGCATTTTTCTTTGATGTTTTATTTATTCTGTATTGGGCTTCCGATAGAGAAGTCAACAATATTTATACCTTTATTGGGCCCAGGTCAACCCGGCCCACGCCCAGTGCTCCTGTGAACCTATAAATACATGTAACAGAGACCTTTTTTTGGCATGCATATTGTTACTCTGCTAAAACGAAGAGAAAACCCCATTGTTGTAGACTCTCTAAGTTCTAATACAACTGTCTCGTGGACTAAGGCTCGTTAACGCTTCAACCACGTAAAAATCTTGCTTATAACCTCTAAACCCTTTCTCTTAATCTCTCTTATCTTTTATTATTATAGTTTCCGAAAATCTCGGTAAACAATAACATATCCCCCACTTGATTAAATAAGAACTCTCTCTTATAGGAGTCATTGCATTAGTGCATAAAGCAAAGTGTTTTTCAACTTGAACTTTACTATAGTGTAATTATCACAAAATTTGTCGAAAATTTGGTTGCACTAAGCATTGAACCATCTTTTCATGATAACAAATCGGTGATAACACACACACCTTTGCGATGTTCACTTGAGACTTCTATGTCTCGCTTTGCACCGTTAATGGCCATGTGCACTTTCCATTCACGGACGTTCTTGAGAATACTCCCAATTCACATGGGAGGCGGCACCACCCCTAGGTCCATATAGGTATAATTCTTACAATTTTTTGTTACAAAAAATACTTGTCTTCACAAGACTAAATTCTATTAAAATACCTTTCGGTTTTAACCCTCAACTTGGTAACACACAAGTACTCAATATCTCAGATGGGACTTATTTTGAGTACAACTAATATTCACTTGATTGACTTGTTGTTACCTATTGAACCTAACACTAGTTGAATAACTTGTGTTAAGATAGGTTACCATCAATCGTGAATCTCTTTAGGGAGTTTAAGTCCCATCCCTTGAGATGATGCAGCCACTAAATCCCTCGTTAGTGGCTTAGTGAAAGGATCCGCTAGATTTTCACTTGTTCTCACTTAGGATATTGAGATGACTCCTCTTTGAATCAATTCTCTTACATATCCATGTTTTAGACTAATATGTCTAGACTTCCCATTATACACTCCGCTGTATGCTCTAGCCAATGTCTCTTGGCTATCACAATGTATCGATATAGTAGATACATTCTCTTTGATTAGGGGAATCTCTATCAACAGATCCCTTAACCATTCGGCCTCTTTGCCGGTAGCAGCTAGAGCTATGAACTCTGCTTCCATAGTGGAATGAGATATACAGGTTTGTTTCTTGGAACCCCGAGAAATTGCACCTCCACCAAGTGTAAATACCCAACTAGTTGTGGACAAGTTGTCCCCAAGATTGGATATCCAACTTGCATCTGTATATCCTTCTAAAATTGAAGGGAATTTGGAGTAGTGAAGGCTTAATCCTTTGGTTTTCTTGAGATAACCTATGTAACGCCCTAGTTACCCCAGAACAGTTACGGTGAACAGTGAACCGGAAATTTGACCCGCTACCCGAGTCCTTTGGTTAAAAACGTGTTCTAAGTGTTATTAACAGGCTAAGGTGGAAAATCAATAAAAAGGAAAGGATATATTTTATTAAGTACATAAAGTTGTTCATGGGCCCATAAAAACATTTACAAGTTATTTACAACTTAAAGTGGTCATTACTATTTCAAAATTACAAACCCGCCGACCTAAGTGGAAAAAATAGGGTAAACACCCTAGTTCCTCTAAGAACTCCTTGGCCGTGGTGGTCAAACGGCCACATATGTACACATCACCACCTAAGCTCTCCACTCAGGGCTGGGTGAGCTTTTCTTTCCCTTTACCTGCACCACATAGCACCCATGAGCCAAATCCAAGCAAGAAAACACAGTATTGTATATAAACATTATCAAATTATTATCATTATAATCACACAGAGCTTATAGCTCTTAAATAGATGAGTAAATATCACTTGAGGTTCTAGTAAACCATACTGAGTGACTGACAAGCAAGTCACTAATTTAAACAGAAGAGTGACTACTGGGTAAGCCACTAGCCTTAAACAGATGAGAGACTGTTGGGTAAGTCTCTAACTTAATAGATGAGTGACTGATGGGTAAGTCACACAAGCGCTTATAGTATTCATCGAACTTGAGGTCGATCCGGCATTAACGCTCTTCTGAGTCATTTAATGCAGATGTCCTTAGATCTAATCTTTATTGGCTTGTGTTGAACACGCTAAGGCCGTCCTGACTTATAAGTCAGCACTATGTGACCAGTGCCCAATACCACTGCCGAACTTGACTAATAAGTCTCAGCTTCACAGTTGATACTGACACCTTTGCCAAATCTGACTAATTAGTCAGTACCATGCACAAGTGAGCAAGATTTGCTAAGCATTCGATAATCAATCCATGTCCACATCTACACAATCAACATGCCTCAAGAATAATCATGCATGTCACATATGGGGTGCAGTTTTCTTACCTCTGATTCGAGCGAGAATGAATAAAAGAACGACCCTAGAGAACGATCTGGCTTTTAGTCCTTTAGCGGTCACCTAGTCATAACCAAATATGGGACACCATCAATAAAATGATAATCAAGGGTTCCCAAACCAAGATCTAGCCTCCAGGACATCAATCCCCACTAATCCGGGTAGTAGGAATGATCCCGAGGCCTAAAACCATGTTCCCGGGGCCAAAACACTCTAACGGGCTCAACCCTGCTTAAGGGCTGCGGCCCTAGCACCTTGGGCCGCGGCCCCCAACCCAAAACCATCCCCAAACACGTTTTTCATCATCCCAAATCCTCCAAAACATACCTAAACACTTCCAAATCATCAAATTAAAGTTTCCAAGCTTCCCAATGGTCCAAACCCATCAAATCCCAAGGCTCAATCAAACCAAAATCTCAACGATTCACAAAAGCCAATTCAAAGCTTAGAAACTCTAAAAACTAAAAACTTTAAACTTAGATTACCTTCGATTGGGTTGTTTCTCATCAAATCCTTCGGTCAAGAAGCTTCTAATCTTTCCTAGGATCGCTATGCCTCGATCCTCGCTTGATTCCGACTCCTAGAACTCGAGATATCTTCGAAAACGCTTCGAACGGTAAAATGAGCTAATGAAGGAGAGAGGAAATGTTTTCTAACTTACGTTCTATCTGACAAGCTATTTCAAGCTTAAGTAACCTCAAATTAAACCTAGTGCTCGGGGTCCCGAAAACACCCCCGAGGACATTATAGTCAAAACTTCCAGAATTTCCTCCTGATCTCAAATACTCCCAATTTATCATCAAATAAACATTCTTATTATCCAATAATTGACCCCATTATGACAAAACCGCTAATCCATAATATAAGACCGTCTCATGCCGAATAGCTCAAATATATCTCCATAATAATGGGATCTCATTCACAAATCACAATATGCACCCAAATACACAAATTTGCCCTCAATGGGCCAAATTATCAAAACATCATAATATTCAAATGTGGACCCACATGCATGCATATAACATCATATTACAATATAATTCACATAATGTAACGCCCTACTTCCTTAGAGCCGTTACTAAGTGAGTTTAAAACGTGCATTCAACTCGCTAATCGAGGTTTTAGGTCAAATAGTGTAACTAAGCCATAAACAGAGGAAAAACTTTAGAAATAATTCCATTTCATTGAAAATTATAAAAGTTTAACACTTGGGATCCCAAAATACAGTTTAGAAATATTTACAACATATAAACTGAACCAAGTCGACTAAACGACAAAACCTAGGTTTATTTACAATCATCTCCCAAAAATCCACTCAGTGTGGCAGCTAGGCTGGCCAAACATGTACACGCTGCTTCATGCCTGCTGCACTCATAGTTGGTTGGCTTTCTCCTTACCCTTACCTGCACCACAGAGCATCTCTGAGCCGAAGCCCAGCAAGAAAACCCACAAACAGATAACATATGCAAAACATACATCAAGTATACAAACTGGCCATCAATAGGCTAAACACATACGGCCTAGCCGTCCCAAGCGCTTTACCAGACCCTGGGTTCGCGGTCCACACCGTGAGGATATCCCAGGTATCCTTTAGGGACTCGCCCTGGCAACTCGCACTCCACGTGCTCAACGCTGCTCCCGGCCCCTTGCCGTACTCAGCCTTGCACTCAACGTGCCCAACGCCATTCCCGGCCCTTTGCCGTTCTCGGCCCCTGCCGACCTCGGCCTACACCGTTCTCGACTCTTGCCGATCATTCACATAATTGCACTCAAAGCATAATAAATAAGTACAGAATACTAGCAAATACAATCAAAGGGCTACGCCCTACAATTCAAACACATTAGGCTCAGCCCTGCATACAAGCTCTATGGGAACAAGGGTTTTCTTACTTGAGTCCCGAGCTCTCCAAGCACCGCTATCCCGAGCACAGTCCTCTAACTTGAGCCTCGTCGAAACCCTAGTCACAACACATTAACAATATCCATCCATCAAGTTCTAATCCATTAAATAACTTTGAGCCATATCTCTAACCTTCGGAACCTTGAATTCTATCAATCTGGGTGATAAAATCCATCCCGAGCCTTAACCATTGAGTTCCCAAGCCTAAACACCCTTAAAAATACAAATTTGCACTAAGAGTCGCGACCCTGCCCACAAGCATCGCGGCTAGCCTCGAAACAAAGGCTAGCACCTCACTGACACCCACACGGGCCGCAGCGCGCATCACCAAGAGCTGCGGCGCGCATGAAGCTTCTCGGCCTCCCATGGCCGCGCGCGCACACGGGCCGCGGCATGCCCATCCTAGGGCCGCAACCCTCTCCTCCAAACCTAGAATTCTTCACCTTTCTCCTGCATTTTCTTCAGACCAACTCATCCTATAATCAAGCTAACAGTTCCAGACAATCAACACCAATATTCTAGCCCATTTTCAACATCAAAACCCATCAAAATCTGCTCCAAAACTCAACTAAAACTCCCAAGAACAAATCAGATTCTACCCACATGCATAACCTAAAAACACAACTGATATTCAAGCATAATTCCCATAGTTAGAGCTTACCTTTGCTGTGTTATGCTTCTGAACTGATTTCCCCAAGTGCCCAGCTTTAGCTCCTTAACTCTACCAGCTCAAAATCCTCAATCCTTGACTAATTCCACCAGAATTTTCCTTTGATCGGTTCCCACAAGTTTCTGAATGATTCTTTCCTTTTGTTTTATTTAACTTAATCTATATGGTTACCTCAAGGCTCGGGGTACCCAAACGTCCCCGAGGGCAAAATGGTAAATTTCCCAAATATTCCCTCCTAGACATTCTAACCTCAAATATATCTCCAAATATTTATTTTCATAACCCGATAACGCCATATAATAACTAATGCCTGAACTACCCCTCGACTCGCCCCGAGTCGGATTCTCAACCCGGTTGTGACTTCCTGGCTAACCGCTCCCCAGGACTGTCTCGGATCGTGCTGTGCAGATATATCACATATATATCGCATTTATCACATATATACCCCTAACATCCAGACGGGGCCCACATGCACATTTAACTTAACTAAACATGCATCATTATCATATATTCACATAAATTCATATATTAACATATTAATTCATTTATTGCCCTCCAGGCACGCTAATCAAGGCCCTAAGCCTTATTAGCAAATTCGGGTAGTTACAACTATCCCCTCTTTACAGAAAATTTCGTCCTCGAAATTACCTGAACAACTCGGGGTACTGCTCCCTCTTCTCTGACTCAAGTTCCCATGTCGCCTCCTCAACCTTGCTGTTCTTCCACAGCACTTTCACTAAGGCGATGGTCTTGCTCCGCAAGACTTTATCTTTCCGGTCAAGAACTTGAACCGGCTTCTCCTCATAGGACAAATCCTGATCAAGCTCCAGATTCTCAAAACTTAGAACATGTGTTGAATCTGGCATATACTTCCGGAGCATGGATACATGGATAACATCATGAACCCCTGATAAAGCTGGAGGCATCGCTAGTCTGTAAACTACCTCTCCAACTCGTTCCAGAATCTCGAAGGGGCCAACAAACCTAGGGCTCAGCTTGCCCCGAACACCAAAACGTTTCACACCCCTCATGGGTGAAACCCTAAGGAACACATGATCACCAACCTGAAATTCCACGCTCCTGCGTTTCAGGTCTGAATAACTTTTCTGTCGACTCTGGGAGGCGAGCATACGCGCTCTAATCTTCTCAATCGCCTCATTGGTCCTTTCAACCATCTCTGGATCTAGATATCTCCTCTCACCTGTCTCATCTCAATGAATAGGTGATCTACACTTTCTTCCATATAGCATCTCATACAGAGCCACTCCGATGGTCGCCTGATAACTGTTGTTGTACGAGATCTCGATCAAAGGGAGATACTTACTCCACGATCCCCCAAAATCTAGCACACAGGCTCGCAGCATATCTTCCAATATCTTAATCGTCCTCTTAGACTGTCCATCTGTCTGAGGATGATAAGCGGTACTAAATCGTAACTGCGTGCCCATAGCCTTCTGCAGACTCTCCCGAAACTTGGAAGTAAAGGTGGGGTCTCTGTCGGATACTATCGACCTCGGAGCCCCATGAAGTCGAACAATCTCCTTCACGTACAACTCAGCATACTGCTCCACAATATAAGTTGTCCTAACAGGAAAAAAGTGGGCGGACTTGGTATACCTATCCACAATCACCCACACCGAGTCATGCTGTCCCACAATTCTCGGTAAACCAACCACAAAGTCCATTGTGATATCTTCCCACTTCCATTATGGGATCCCCAGAGGCTATAGCAACCCTGCTGGCCTCTGATGCTCAGCCTTAACCTGCTGGCAAGTTAAGTACTTGGCCACATAATCCACCACATCCCTCTTCATGCCCGACCACCAATACAGAGCTCTCAAGTCCTAGTACATCTTTGTCGTACCCGGGTGCAAAGAATAGGGAGTGGTATGCGATTCATCTAAGATCTCTCGCCGGATATCAGAATCCATCGAAACGCAAATCTGACCCTTGTACTTTAGTAATCCCATCTCTGAAATGGAAAAGTCATTCGTCGCTCCAACTAAGACAATCTCCCTATGACCTCTCAACTAGGAATCTTTCCCCTGTGCTTCCTTGATCCTCTCAAGGAGTGTAGACTAAAGAGTGATGTTGGCCAAATGACCAACCACTAACTCAATACCTGCTCTGGTCATCTCCTCCGCTAACTTATCAGATATCTGCCTCGAACTAAACAACTGTCCCGGGCCTCTTCGACTCAATGCATCAGCCACTACATTAGCCTTCCCAGGATGGTATAGGATATCACAATCATAATGCTTAACCAACTCCAGCCACCGCCTCTGGCACATATTCAGATCCTTCTGAGTAAAGAAATACTTTAGGCTCTTATGGTCGGTGTATATCTCGCACTTCTCACCATAAAGATAATGCCTCCAAATATTAAGTGCAAACACCACCGCTGCCAATTCTAGATCATGTGTGGGATATCTCTGCTCATATTCCTTTAACTGTCTCGATGCATAAGCTATCACCTTACCAGCTTGCATCAACACACACCCCAAACCCTGTTTGGATGCATCACAGTAAACCACAAACTTTTCATTCTCTGTCAGCAAGCTTAACACTGGCGCAGTGATCAATCGCCGCTTCAACTCCTTAAGACTGTTCTCACATTTATCCATCCAGACATACCTTGTCTTCTTCTTTGTCAGTTCTGTCAATGGCGTAGCTATTCTGGAGAACCCCTCAACAACCCGCCGATAATACCCTGCTAAACCCAGAAAGTTTCTCACTTCATGAACATTGCTCGGTCTAGGCCAATCTCTGACCGCCTCAATCTTTCTTTGGTCAACCAGAATCCCCTCCTTACTGACAATATGCCCCAGAAATGTAACTTGTGGCAACCAGAACTCACACTTACTGAACTTAGCATATAACTTATGCTGTCTCAACCGCTGTAAAACCAACTGCAGATGCTGCTCATGCTCTGCCTCTGACTTAGAATACACCAAGATTTCGTCGATGAACACAATTACAAACTTATCTAGATAATCCTTGAAAACCCTATTCATCATGTCCATAAAGGTCTGGGGCATTGGTTAATCCAAAGGACATAACCAGGAATTCATAATGTCCATACCTCGTTTGGAAAGCAGTCTTTGGTATGTCTTCCTCTTTAATCCTTAACTGATGGTAACTTGATCGGAGATCTATCTTGGAAAACACTGTTCTTCCCTATAACTGGTCAAATAAATCGTCGATCCTAGGCAGTGGATACTTGTTCTTAATAGTTAACTTGTTTAGCTCCCTATAATCAATACACATCCTAAGGGATCCATCCTTCTTCTTAACGAACAACACTGGAGCATCCCATGGCGAGAAACTCGGTCTGATAAACCCCAAATCAAGTAACTCCAGCAACTAAATCTTCAACTCCTTTAACTCCGCTGGAGCCATTCTATAAGGTGTCCTAGATACTGGCTCTGCTCCTGGTACCAATTCTATAACAAAGTCAATCTCCCGCTGCGGCGGCAACCCTGGAAAATCCGCTGGAAACAAATCCGGAAACTCACACACCAATCAAGTCTCACCCGGTCCAACCAACACCACCTTAGAGGTATCCACAACGCTCGCTAGGAATCCTATGCAACCTTCCTGCATCAGGTCTCTAGCCCTCAATGCTGAAATCATTGGTACTCGCGATCTACTAACTGTCCCCACAAACACAAAGAGTACCTCCCCTTCTGGTTCAAAAGTCACCATTCTGCGCTTGCAGTCAATCGTTGCCTCATACCTTGATAACCAATCCATCCCTAGAATCATATCAAAATCATCCATCTCTAACTCAATCAAATCAACAGACAGTTCCTACCATCTACCTCTACTGGCAATGCTCTAATCCACTTCCAAGAGACTACCAGTTCTCTTGTTGGCAACAAACTCTGAAATCCCTTAGCATACACACCACTAGGTCTACAAAGTTGGTCTATCACTCTAGCAGATACAAATGAATAGGTAGCCCCTGAATCAAACAATGCAGTATATAGAGAACCAACACTAGAGATTTGACCTGTCACAACTGAGGGGCTAGCCTCCGCCTCGGTCTGTGTCAAAGTAAATACCCTGGCAGGAGCAAGACTGTCACTCTGCTTCTGCTCCTCCTTCTTGACTTGAGGGCAATCCCTCTTCAGATGACTGGCACTCCCACAAACAAAGCAGGCCCTGTTCCTGCACTCACCCTGATGTCGTCGCCTGCACCGCGGACACACTGGAAAACTCCTCCAGTTTTCACTGCCACCCTGATGGTCAGTGGAAGCACCCCGTGCCCTTCTATCTGAACTGAGAGGAACAGAGGAATCTGGGGCCTTCCTCTTCTGCTCACTAAAACCACCACCATGACTAAATCCAACAAAAGGAGGCACTGTCCTCCTGGCATCGCGCCTAACAGCGCTTTCCTCCCAAATCTGATCTTCGGCCCTCTCAGCTGTAAGGGCCTTGTCCACTACCTGACCATAAGTGGTAATCTCTGGATCCAAGGTAATATTCACATCGCGGGCGATCATAACATTTAACCCCTGCACAAACCTGTCCCTTCTTGCCGCATCAATCGGCACTAAATCTGGCGCAAACTTCGCCAGTCTGTCAAACTTTATAGCATACTCTATCACTGTCGATCGATTCTGAGTCAGGTTGACAAACTCATCAACCTTCACAGCTCGAACTGCCACACTGTAATACTTCTCGTTAAATAGGTTTCCGAACTCTTCCCAAGTCATAACTGATACATCCATTCTCTAAACCACCACGTCCCACCAGATGCGGGCATCCTCTCTAAACATGTAGCTAGCACAAGCTACCATCTCATTCCCCTGAACTCTCATAAAATCCATAATTGAGGAAGTCATATTCATCCACTGCTCTGCCCGCAGTGGGTCTGATCCACCCTCAAAGGTGGGAGGATGCTACTTCCTGAACCTCTCATACAAAGGTTCCCACTTATTCTCCATAGCAGACTGCACTGGCACCGACGCTGCAACCTGCTGCACTGGCAGCCCAGTAACCTGAGGTGGGGCCTGCTGCCTCAACTGTCGCACCTCTTCCTCTGCTCACTGCAGTCGTGCTTCCATCTTGGCAAACATCTCTTGCCAATTATGTGGGGCAGGTGGAGGGTCCTGACCCTGGTTGTCATCCTCGGCCCTACTGCCACGTAGTCTAGCTGATTGACGAGGCATCTCAACAAATATGCCTGCAACCAGCGACGCTGCTCATCAGGCATGATAACAACATCCAAAACCACCTCCCAAACACATCAGTCATCCACAAACAATAAATCATATAGCATATAACACACAACAGGCCATGTCGTAGCATCATGCATATGTTAACTCATTCATCATGTTCTATATAAGATAAGCAGGCAAACAGGTCATCCAAACACATATTAGTCAATCTTACCAACCAACCCTGAATCGAGCTTGTCACTGACATCGAGCTTGTCACTGACAGCGAGTGTACACGTTCGGTCAATCTCCAGAACCAATAACCTTGGCTCGCTATGATACCAAGTTGTAACGCCCTACTTCCTTAAAGTCGTTACTAAGTGAGTTTAAAGCGTGCATTCAACTCGCTAATCGAGGTTTTAGGTCAAATAGTGTAACTAAGCCATAAACAGAGGAAAAGCTTTAGAAATAATTCCATTTCATTGAAAATCATAAAGTTTAACACTTGGGATCCCAAAATACAGTTTAGAAATATTTACAACATATAAACTGAACCAAGTCGACTAAACGACAAAATCTAGGTTTATTTACAATCATCTCCCAAAAATCCACTGGCTGTGGCAGCTAGGCTGGTTAAACATGTACACGCCGCTTCACGCCTGCTACACTCATAGTTGGTTGGCTTTCTCCTTACCCTTACTTGCACCATAGAGCATTTGTGAGCCGAAGCCCAGCAAGAAAACCCACAAGCAGATAACATATGCAAAACATACACCAAGTATACAAACTGGCCATCAATAGGCTAAACACATACGGCCTCGCCGTCCCAGGCGCTTTACCAGACCCTGGGTTCGCGGTCCACACCGTGAGGATATCCCAGGTATCCTTTAGGGACTCGCCCTGGCAAAGCACACTCCACGTACTGAACGCTACTCCCGGCCCCTTGCCGTACTCAGCCTTGCACTCAACGTGCTCAACGCCGTTCCCGGCCCTTTGTCGTTCCTGACCCCTGCCGACCTCGGCCTACACCGTTTCCGGCTCTTACCGATCATTCACATAATTGCACTAAAAGCATAATAAATAAGTACATAATACTAGCAAATACAATCAAAGGGCTACACCCTGCAATTCAAACACATTGAGCTCAACCCTGCATACAAGCTCTATGGGAACAAGGGTTTTCTTACCTGAGTCCCGAGCTCTCCGAGCACCGCTATCCCGAGCACAGTCCTCTAACGTGAGCCTCGTCGAAACCCTAGTCACAACACATTAACAATATCCATGCATCAAGTTCTAATCCATTAAATAACTTTGAGCCATATCTCTAACCTCCGGAACCTTGAATTCTATCAATCCGGGTGATAAAATCCATCCCGAGCCTTAACCATTGAGTTCCCAAGCCTAAACACCCTTAAAAACACAAACTGGCACTAAGAGCCACGATCCTACCCATAAGCACCGCGGCTAGCCTCGAAACAGAGGCTAGCACCTCACTGACACCCACACGGGCCGCGGCGCGCATGAAGCTTCTCGGCCTCCCATGGCCGCGCGCGCACACGGGCTGCGGCATGCCCATCCCAGGGTCGCGGCCCTCTCCTCCAAACCCATAATTCTTCACCTTTCTCCTGCATTTTCTTCAAACCAACTCATCCTATAATCAAGCTAACAGTTCCAGACAATCAACACCAATATTCTAGCCCAGTTTCAACATCAAAACCCATCAAAATCTGCTCCAAAACTCAACTAAAACTCCCAAGAACAAATCAGATTCTACCCACATGCATAACCTAAAAACACAACTGATATTCAAGCATAATTCCCATAGTTAGAGCTTACCTTTGCTGTGTTATGCTTCTGAACTGATTTCCCCAAGTGCCCAGCTTTAGCTCCTTAATTCTAACAGCTCAAAATCCTCAATCCTTGACTAATTCCACCAGAATTTTCCTTTGATATGCCTTAGAGAAAATAGAGAGAGAGAAGAGGAAAACTTGGGTCGGTTCCCACAAGTTTCTGAATGATTCTTTCCTTTTGTTTTATTTAACTTAATCTATATGGTTACCTCGAGGCTCGGGGTACCCAAACGTCCCCAATGGCAAAATGGTAAATTTCCCAAATATTCCCTCCTAGACATTCTAACCTCAAATATATCTCCAAATATTTATTTTCATAACTCGATAACCCCATATAATAACTAATGCCTGAACTACCCCTCGACTCGTCCCGAGTCGGATTCTCAACCCCGTTGTGACTTCCTGGCTAACCGCTCCCCAGGACTGTCTTAGATCGTGCTGCACAAATATATCACATATATATCGCATTTATCACATATATACCCCTAACATCCAGACGGGGCCCACATGCACATTTAACTTAACTAAACATGCATCATTATCATATATTCACATAAATTCATATATTAACATATTAATTCATTTATTGCCCTCCAGGCACGCTAATCAAGGCCCTAAGCCCTATTAGCAAATTTGGGTCGTTACACATAAACATGCATATATTCATTTAATGGCATAATTAAATAGTTATGGCCCTCCCGGCCTACTAATCCAACCATTAAACTGCATTAGGGAATTCGGGGCATTACAACCTAGGACTCTTCCAATTGCCTTCCAGTGATCCACACTTGGATTACTTGTAAACCTACTAAGTTTACTTACCGCAATGCTATATAAGGTCTAGTACATTGGGCAGCGTACATTAGACTCCCTATAACACTAGCGTACTCCAATTGAGCCATCACTCTTCCTTCATTCTTCTCTAGTTTTACACTATGATCGAATGTATTATTGGTATCTTTAACCTTGAGATGGTTAAATTTGTTCAATACTTTCTCAACATAGTGGGCTTGCCCTAACGCAAAACCCCCACTATGTTTCTTTACTTTGATACCAAGTATGGTGTCAACTTCTCCAATAACTTTCATCTTGAAGGTTGTTGATAGAAACCTCTTCGTTTCTTCTATCCCTTTCACGCTATTACTTAGAATAAGCATGTCATCCACATATAAGCAAACAATGATCCCATATCCCTTACAAGTTTTGGAATACAAACACTTGTCTCCATTGTTATGTCTAAACCCATTAGACATGATGGCTTGATCAAATTTCTCATGCCATTTCTTAGGAGCTTGTTTCAATCCATATATGGATTTTACAAGTCTACAAACTTTATGTTCATATTTTGGTAGGACAAACCCTTCGGGTTGTTCCATATAGACCTCCTCATTGAGGTCACCATTAAGGAATGTCGTTTTGGCATCCATTTGATGAACATACAAGTTGTGTATAGAAGCTAAAACGAACAAAATTCTTATAGAAGTTGTTCTTGCAACAGGCGCATAAGTATCGAAATAATCGATACCCACTTTTTGCCTAAACCCTTTAGTTACAAATCTAGCTTTAAAGGTTTGGATAGTGCCGTCAGTGTGGTATTTTCTCCTAAATACCCACTTACATCCAATTGGCTTAGACCTCGGTGGGAGGTCTACCAATTCCCAAGTGTTATTGGAAAGATTGGAATTCATCTCATCATTGATGGCTTCTTTCCAAAATGCACTATTTCTCGATTTCATAACTTCTCTATAAGTCTTAGGATCATCCTCAATGAGAAGTACAATAGGAATTTTCCTAATAACTTCCTCTCTATTTCCTTCTACCATGTAGAATAAAATTCGTTGAGAATCTATCTCATCCACTACTAGACTTGTATGATTTTTAAGCCTTTGACTTTTTCTAGGTTCAAAGGGTTGCTTTACATCCTTTTGAGAATTCTCCTCTTGAGAATCAACTTTGGATGTAGAAGCTTGATAATTGTTCTCATATAACAAATTCTCATTTCGAGATGTTGAAGCTTGAGAATTGTTGTCACATAACATATTCTCAAAAAATTCAACTTCTCTAGATTCAATCAAAATATTAGACTCTAAGTCTAATAGCCTATAAGCTTTACTATTGTTGGCATAACCAACAAAAGCACACTTTATGGCTCTTGAACCTAACTTTGTTCTATTAGGTTCGTTTTTCTTGCAATATGCAAGACACCCCCACACTTTGAAGTACCCTATGTTGGGTTTTCTTCCTTTCCATAACTCATATGGAGATATCTCATTTTTCTTCATCGGTATTCGATTAAGAATGTGACAATTAGTTAAAAGCGCTTCACCCCATAAATTGAGGTTCAACTTAGAAAACACCACCATATAACTTATCATCACTAGATAAGTCATATTTTTCCTTTCGACAACACCATTGTGTTGTGGTGTATAAGGTGCAATGCACTCATGAATTATACCATTTTCTTCACAAAATGTATTGAATTCATTAGAGAAGTATTCTCCTCCTCTATCACTTCTTAGCACCTTAATCTTTTTATTTAGTTGATTTTCAACTTCTAATTTATACAATTTAAAAGCATCAAAAGTTTCATCTTTATGCTTTAAAAGAAACACATAGGTATATCTACTAAAATCATCTATAAAAGTAAGAAAAGACCTTTTACTACCTCTAGTTTAAACACAATTTAATTCGCAAAGATCACTATAGATTAAATCTAGTAAATTAGATGATCTTTCTACACTAAGAAAACATTTCTTAATCATTTTTGCCTTAACACATGTTTCACATTTACCATAATTTTTAATATTGCATGCAATCATACCACATTTTACTACTCTTTTCATGGTAGAAAAACCTATATGTGATAGTCTAAGAAGCCACAAAATAAAGAATCATACTCAACAATATAGACGGAATTAGCATTTTTATTGATAACATTGAAAGTTACATCATTGGTGTACAATTTAACCATACCCTCACAAGAGTACCCCTTTCCCAAAAATACATTTGATTTGGTAAGTATAAGTTTACCGGACTCAAAAACGGCTTTAATGCCGGGCTTGCCAAGCAAATCACCACTTACCAAGTTTCTACTCATTTTGGGAGCATAAAGTACATTCACTAATGTAACTTTCTTGCCAAAGGTGAAAAAGACTTCAATGGTACCTTTGCCAAGTACCTTGGATTTGCCCTCAATGCCCATTTGAATCTCATGGTTGCTCTTTGACTCTTCAAAGGTCTTGAACAATGATTTGTAACATGGACGGTGGCACATGTATCATACCACCACCCTTTCACCTTGCCTTGGACCGCATTCACCTCACTAAGGGTAGCAACTATGTTTTCCTCTTGAGTTGCGTTCACCTTAGGTCCTTGTTGGTCTTTTCTATGCCTACACTCTCTAGCATAGTGACCCTTTTTCCCACACAGAAAGCAAGGACCTTTCTCGCACTTAAACTTGTTTGGGTTGGTTTTTGGACCCAAAGGTTTCTCGTTACCCTTTTTCCCTTTGTTTTTGGGATGTTTTGGTTGCGACATCGCATTTGCTTTGGAAGTCTCTCCATTAGAACCCTCCGCAAGTTTATCTCTACATATCGATTCCTCTTCGATTCAAATATGCTTTTGGATTTCCTCCAAAGAATAATCCTCATTTTTATGAAGGATTCTTTTCCTATACCTCTTCCAAGTTGGTGGTAATTTAGCCACTATAGCACCAACTTGAAAGGCCTCGGGAAGCTCAATCTTTAAAACTTTCAGTTTGTTAACAATTATTTGCAATTCATGAATTTGAGGAAGAATAGGTTTATCACCAAAAAATTTGAAATCAAAATATTGAGATATCAAAAACTTTTTGGTACCTTCCTCTTCCGCCTTGAACTTTTTCTCAAGTGCATCCCATATCTCCTTGGCTGATTTGGTCTTGGTGTAGAGGTCATAGAGCCTATCGGAAAGGGCATTAAGGATATGACCCCTACAAAGGAGATTGTCCTCCTCCCTCTTCCTTCTTTTCTCCACCTCCTCGGGAGTGTCCTTGTCGGATGGCGTTGGGAGAGGTTCTAGAGTGGATTCTAGAATGTAGGCAATTTTGAGAGTGGTCAAAAGGAATCTCACCTTGTCTTGCCACCTAGTGAAATTGGACCCATCAAACCTATCCAACCTCACTAGGTCTTGATTCATGATTTTGATGGTCTCACCTTCCATTGAAACAAACAAAGGGATAAGCTTTTGAATGTTAGGGAAACATAGATTGCCTCAATGGAAATGGGTAAGAATATTACAACTCTATGCAATAATATTACAAATAAATATAGATTGATTAAATAATATTACAACTCTAAAACTGAAAATTACAAATAAACAAAGAAAAGGAAGAAGATGAAGAAGAAGAAGAGAATAGTGAGAATACAACTCTAAGCAAAAAATTACAAGTAAAATAAAGTGTTTGGACCAAAAGAAAAGATTATAACTCTTAAACAAAATATACAAGTAAATAGAACAAGAGAATAAGAAGAAAAACAATAGATAAAATGAAGAACAGAAACACAAGTAAACTCTCACTTACACAACCTAAGTGAAGAGGGTTGGGGATCACCAACTTGAACAAGGTTTAAAACCTTTGTCCAAAAGCTTATTTCTCCCTAACTCAAGCACTAAGGGATCTCTCTTAGATATTGGAAATTCTTTCTAGAATTATTAAGCCTCAAGGTGTTTCTAGCCAAGTGCTCTAATGGATAGAAATGTTGTGTCTTTCAAGTGAGCTATAAGCTCCTATTTATAGAGTTTAGAGACACCCTTTGAATTTCAAATTCCACCAACCCCCATGGCTGTTACCAATGTTTAATTGGATTAATATGGAATTAAAAATGAGATTTGAGAGTTATTTGAGTTTTCTAAGCCGTTCAACAAAGATTGAAAAAACTGAAAAAATGGTCAGTTTTGGCCTGTGGCCGTGACCAGAGACATTAGTGGCCGCGGCCACTACTCTCTGTCCCACTGGCTGTGGCCACCAACATTCAATGGCTGCGGCCACTAACTATTTTCAACACTTAAAAATGTGTTGTTTTTCCAAATGGTTCCAAACCCTCCCAAATGATTTTGTAACTCCCAAAACACATTATTGGGGTTAAAATCATCTCTCTAACAGTCATTTTACATATGACTTTATGAAATCCATCTCAATATTGGGTAACACCAAATTTACACAATAAAGGATAATATTTGGAAGTTACAAATTTGTAGCACCAAATATGTTACACTATTTGGATATATCTCATATATCTAAATATGTCAACTCTCTATTATATGTTGTCATATTTATTTAATCTAAAACATTATATTATAATATAATATAATATTACATTATATTATAAAATAATATAACGGCTATATGTGATTAATTAACATATTGTGTAAATAATCTAGTAGATTATTGGGTAATATGCTAGCATGTTATATAATTGTCATATTTTTGTGATAATGGGAAATTATTAGAATGACAATTTTATGAGTTTTATATGACATGCATAACTAAATTGATTTTGTGAATCAATAAAAAATATGAAATCATATGTGTATGATATTTGTAATTTATGTTTACATATTAATAAAGAGTCATGTGAGTATGATATAAGTCATATATATTGACAACTATGTGAAATTATAATCATGCAAACATTTGTGAGATGTTAATAGGTTTTATTCTATATTATTGTTAGTATGTGATTTGTGAATAAAAGAATTATTTGAGAATTTAAAATTTTTCATTTAATAGATGAGCATCTCATTTTATGAGATAAGAAAATATGAACCTAAGGGGGTTACATCTTTTAATGGTTGTGTTTTGCTATTGCAAGAAAAATGGATTAAGGTGGATCCAAAACTTGAGATAGCATATTGTCCAATAGACTTAGAGTCTAAAGTGTGGTCAAACGAAATATATTTAAAAATTATTTAGTGACAATAATTCTTAAATATTCAATGTCTCAATGATGAGACATTTCAAAATTGGAGAAGCAATTTTGAATATTTACACCAATGGTGAATAAAATAGAACTTTATTCATTTTGGTTAAAGATTGTGATATGTTTAAATTAATCTCAATGATGATATAATTTTAAACTAAAACATAAGAAATTAAAGTGTTTTAATAAATCAATGAAGATTTATTTTCTTTGATTTAAAGTGTTTAAAAAATTGACATCTTCAAATTGATTTTGATGAGAAAGTCAATAGATGTAAAATTGGTGTTTTCAAAAGAATCTCAAAGAGACTGTTAAGAAATACATAAAAGTTGTTTAAGTGACTTTGAGATTATTTTGACAACTAAAAGTGAAAATTAGTGATTATTTGTTTGAGAAATTTTCACATGACATATGTATTCACATATTTTATTTTGTGAAATATATAAAAGAAAGAAACTAAGTGAAAGATGCTTTGAAAGAAATGTGTCTTGCTTTAGCAAGTAAATAAATCAAGATAAACATTGAGGTTTTTATCTTGATCTTAGAGGATACCTCAAATGGAGCTTCAAAATTCAAAGAAAGAAAGAGAGAAAATGATGAACGGCTGAAGAAGGAGTTGATGCTCTCTTTTGGTTCAGTTCTACAGCCTTCTTAGCTTCTTAAGGTTGATATAATCCTCAAGGTCAAAAGACTAAAATGCTCCTAGGTCATTTAAAATCCTCTTAAATCCACCAAGGGTAAAACCGTCATTTCCTGTCTATCTCGTTAATCCTAATTA
The DNA here is from genome assembly GCF_963169125.1 of Humulus lupulus. Lineage (NCBI taxonomy): Eukaryota > Viridiplantae > Streptophyta > Magnoliopsida > Rosales > Cannabaceae > Humulus > Humulus lupulus. The sequence goes on from NC_084793.1 coordinate 20,180,265, forward strand.
ACACCCTCCAATTCTCGTTATTCCCAATATTCTCAAATGCTAATAAATCATATCCCATTACCATTTAATTCTTTGTAATGTTCTAATCACCAAATTACCCCAAGACTCACCTTGAGCCCCGAAATTAACCTCATTATGACCAGACCAATAACTTGTCTTTAAGATCATCTCATGTCGAATGACTCGAACAAATCCACATTATGATGTGGTCTTATTCATAATTCACCAACATGCATGAAAATACACAATTACGCCCTCAACGGGCCAAATTATCAAAATGCTCTTATAATTAAAAGTTGACCCAAATAAATGCATGCATTTATCATTATATAATAATATAATTCACATAAACATGCATATAATTATTTAATGACGTAATAAATCAATTATGGCCCTCCCGGCCTCCTAATCAAGGTCCTAAACCTTAATAGGAAATTTGGGGCATTACATGTATTTTTTAAATTTAACTTGTGGACCTCAAGTTTTATCAAAAGGTTAAAATAGGAATATATATATCGATTATTTGAACACTATATTTTGGTTGATTACTCGTTTAGATTCTTTATTTTTAAAATTAACATTTGGATCATATATTTATTCAAAAGGTTAAAATTTTTATAAAAAGTAAATTATATAAATATATATATATAATTTATACTTTCTATAAGGGTTCACACCATTTTGAACCTTGTATTTTAGTCGTTTACCCATTTTGACCATTTATATTTTTTTAAATTAACTTGTGGACCTTGTGTTTTGTCAAAAGGTTAAAAATAGGAATATAAAGATAGATTATTTGAATCACGTATAATTTGTTTGATTACCCTTCTGATTATTTTATTGTTCTGAAAAAACAGGAAACTGTTGAGTCAACATGATCTTCAGTCTTGACTAGTTGTAACTAATTTGGTCATTTTTCTTGACCAAGTTCATTTTTTAATCTTTCTTATCCATAATCACTCAATCCTTGAAAATACTCACTCATAATAATTCAAATATAGTATCTTTATCTTTTAAAAAAATATTTTATCATAAAGGATATGATAATAATGATTTTATGATAAGGATGACATATTAGCACAAATCATGGTCATTAAACATTAACAATTAACTTTGAATATTTGAACAAGGATTTTTCGAAAATGTCAACCAAATCTCTTAAAACCAAATCACATATTTTAATCAAGAAATCCAAAATATGATTTTCATAAATTGTTAAACAAATTTATCTAAATTAAGTTTTCCATCTAAGGATTTAACAAAAAATAAAAATATAGAGAAATCAAATACAATGAAATAAACAAATTAAAAATGAGCATTAACAAAGCCACGAAATACATTTTGAGCATTCGAAAAGCCAAATGAGGAACTGAATTCTTTGATGTGAGTTTCAAAGAAAATACACAATAATAAATATGGAGTATTTATAGAATCACGAACTTATATGATTTTTCTACGTTATTTTTTTAAATAAAAAAAAAATAATCAGTGTTAGAAAGAGCTCACACTTATAGAGTCTTGGAGACTTGAAGGATTGCTTCTTCTTCTTGCAATCACGGTGTCATTGTCATGAAAAAAGGGTTGTGTCATGGTGGAAGGATGAAGTCGTGACATCAAAGAGGTGAAGGAGAGGGTGAGGATCGTGAGGTGACTGCTGAGTTGAAGCCTGAAGGATTAAAGCAGTGAAGATGAATGTGAGTGAGATTATGAGAGAAGGGGGGAGTCTCCATGCTTGAAGGCTTGAAGTTGCTAAAAGAGAAAGACTGACAAAGACATAAGAGGTGAGCAATTTGGTGTTAGGGTAACTAATTTTTTTCATTATGTATTAGGTATATTAAAAAAAATTTATAATATATGGGGTTCTTCGGTGTGGGTTGGGGTGGGTAGGGTCATAAAATCCTTGGGCCATGGTCGGGCCAGAAATGGTCGGCCTATCACTATAAATACTAAATGGGCTTCGGTCCAACCATAAATGGTGTTTTTGGCCTGAATTTCAGTGTGGGTTGGTCGACCCACTCCAAATTATGTGTAGCCCTATATGTTTCAAAAGAAGAAATTAGTTCAAATCTTACATCACTTCAAAAGTCTATAAACAATTTTGAATGCAAGCTCTGGATTTAAGCAATGCATGAAGAAATGTTGTATTTAAATAAGAACAACACTTGTGTTTTGGTGAACAAATCGGATGGTAAAAGGCTAGTAGGGTGTATATGGATTTTTAAAAGAAAAGAAGATGTTCTCAAAGTTGAAAATGAGAGATATATGACCAGATTAGTGGCTCAAGGATTCACACAAAAATAGCTTGATTATAGTGATATATTCCCACTAGTGGTTAAATAAACTTCAATAAGGATGACTATGGACCGAACAGCTTGAAAACAATCTTGAGGTTGAACAAATAGATGTAGGAATAATTTTTCTACATGGAAAATTAGAAGAAGAAACATACACGAGGCAACTTGAAGGCTTTGACAATGGAAATCCACAACAAAATATGGACTACAACAATCACAAATTTAGAAAATATAAATCCTAAAATTGGCAAATTTTATAGAGATATCTTTTTATTTAAAAGATGATTTTAAAATCCTTTTTATTGTGATTTTTGGAATTAATATCTTGGATTATTTGGTAAGGTTTGTAAATAACTCCTTATTTAGTTTGATATTCTCTCAATATGTTTATAAAAAGAATTTGTATCTTGGTTTTATAAAAAAAAATATTTTGTGTTTATTCGAATTCAATTATGGATTATTTTCTATTGATTTTCGTGCTTTCCAAGATAATTAACTACATGAAATACAATCCTTGAGAAATTAATAGTTATTTATATTTTGAGAACCTTGATCTGACTTAGGTATTAGCTGTCCCCGCAAAATTCACGCATATCGGAACATAGTCAACTAAATTAGCAAATCTACATTAATCAAGAATATCTTCAAATATTCTTGCTTTTATTGGAGATTCTTTCTTAGCCTTTCTGAGCACGAAATGGTCTCTATAAATAGGCTTCTAGGGCCTTGAGAAAAAGTGAACTCTTTGGTGCATAGTTTTGTGAGTGAATTGTAATATTTGTGAAGATTCATAGTTTGTATTCACGTGTTCTTGTAGTAAAATGAGTGTTTAGTTTTATGGTGAGTATATACCACATTCATGAGTGAATACATGTTGTAATTTGAATACAATTCCTATAGTCTTTGGGAGAAGATTTTTACAAGCCTTGCTTCGGGAGGATGCAAGTACTCGCTGGCCATTGAAGGGAGTTCAAGTGGTTAGATATTTCAATTAAAATCAGATTAGTGAAGAGAAGTACAACAAAGTTGCTGCAAATCTCAAAAGAGAGTCTTGCGGCAAATACACGTGACCCTGGAGTAGGTTATCCGAAAGGGTTTTTGAACCTTGTAAAAATTCGTTGTGTTCTTTATTGTTTTTGCACTGTCTTTTTATTGTGTTCAGTTTCTATCGTGACAAGTTCTTATTCTCTCCCGATAGATTTGAAATCTGTTTCAACATTTAATTACAACTCTGCACCTTAATTAATTCACCTACGTTAATTAATTTGGTAATTACTAAAAATGGAATTTCAAAAAATTATTAGGTTATATGATTTTATTACTAAATTTGGTTTCAGTAAGAGTAATTATGATCCATGTGTCTATTTTTATCTTATAAATTATGGATATCTGAATGTTTTTTAGTTGAGATGTCAGAAATCAAAGAGAAAGAATTCAGTGTTGTATTTTAACTTTTGTGTTGAAAAAGTTTTTTTGTTCTACCATGAATATATCCTCAACTCTAGAGTTTCTGGTTTTATTTTCAGTTTTGATTAAGGTTGTGTATTGGGCGAGTTATAAGAATTTTAAATCGGTTTGGGTTACCTAATTTATATTCTACCTAAATAAATAAATTTTTTTAACCCGTCCAACGATTAGGGCGGGTTAACCTACCCAAACCGTTATAATTTTTTTTTATAATATGTTAGTGTAATTATTATATATCAAACTTCAAAACTTTAAAATTTTTTGTAGTTTTTAAAATATTAACTGAATCAATATTAAAGTGTTAAACAAATATTTATTTTTAAAATAAAAAAAATATATTAAAGCTTAAAGTCTAAGAAAATATTAAAAAATATTTAAAAAATATAAAAGTTTAATTAGGCGGATCAGTTTTAATTGGGCGGATCGGTTTTAATAGGTTTTTTTCGAATTTTTCGGATTGATTTGGACGGAATGTTTTAGTTGACCGGTTGTAAATTTGCTTGCATGCCCTAGTTTTGATTATTTAATCAATTTTCTTTCTTTAAATGTTGTGAATGTATTGTGTTTGACACAGAAATACAAGCAATTCAATTAATAATTTAATATTGGATTGTATCGATTTGATTTGATTGACTTTAAATTTGGAATATGTCACGACATAAATTGACAATTTTACATTTTATTTGATTCCGATTCAATTTTATCGTCGTTTTCTTAAGCGGTGTCGTTTATTATGTTTTGTTGTTGTTTTAGCAAGATTTATTATTGTCGTTTAATCAAATGTTTACTCCAGTGGTGCTGTATTCGGGTTTCACCCGGATCCATTTTCTCGTTTATTCACTTCATGATTTCATCTTCTTCTCCGGCAAGAACATACGTTTTCAATTTTGTAAAATCAATCTGAAACCCTAACAATGGCGGGGAACAAGAACAAGAAGCGGAAAAGAAACGAAGAGCGACCCACTATCCACCCCAAAAATAAATACGCCGATAACCCACCAGACTTCGCTTTCTTAGGTTCTCTCTACCCTTCTTTCCAGTCTTTCATCTTCTATTCCCGCGAAGGTCGCCCCAGAATCGATTGGACTGACTTCAATGCCACCCGGGAACTCACCCGCGTCTTGCTCCTCCACGATCTTGGCCTCAACTGGTAATCTACTCTGTAAAACCTTTCTGTTCATTGCCTCAGGTTTGGGATGAATTAGTTTAAAACAGGGGTTCCCTTTTAGTGGGATTTTCTTTGATATTTAATGTAATGGTAGAAATAGTTGAAAAACATAGTGATTTAGTAATTATATGGATGTTGCTTCTAATTCTTAGTCTTTCTGTGAAGAATTGATGATGAAAAGAATTGTAAAGTGAAAAGAGTTTTGTTTCTGTTATGAAAAGAATCTTAAGCGAAAGGATTTTGGGAGAGAGGATGAGAATGAGAATGAATGCAGTATTATACTTGTGTCATAAGTGTAAAAGTAAACACACGAATGAATGGGAAAGGAAACACTTCCCTCTACTTGCATTCTTATTACTGTCCATTATGGATTTGTACTTATTTCCCGATTGCAATTGATGGAGTTTGAGATTCGGGGCATTGTAATTGATTGGTACTTTACGTTTACTAGTTAAGAATGGTGGTATTTAGAGTTTATAATTGAGGAAAAGATTTATTAGTAATATCATGTAAACTCTCATACTATAAGAACCATGTCCCCTTGATAGCTTCAAGATTTACATATATATATAAGTATATATTTTGGTTAAGTAACTTAATAGGAAATAGATGCTGTTGTGTTCCTCATTACACAAAAATGTTTCATTGCGATGAATAAGTTCTCCTGAGATGTTGAGTAGAGTGCAATAACTACTAAAATAGTTTCCTTTATTTGCTATTTTCTTTCCTGCTTTCGTTGAGCTTGAGTGATCCCTGGTTTATTCTTGTTGGGAAGGTTCATATGTCTTCAATGTGAATTTGTAAATGTATTTTTGACAGGTGGATTCCTGACGGGCAGCTATGCCCCACAGTGCCAAATAGATCCAACTACATTCATTGGATTGAAGATCTTCTGCTCTCTGACATCATTCCAAAGACTGATACGAATGGTGATAATGTGAGGGGTTTTGATATAGGAACTGGAGCAAACTGCATATACCCTTTGCTTGGCGCATCTCTTAAGTGTTGGAGTTTTGTTGGGTCAGGTATCTTTTTATTTACGATATTATAAATCCAGATCTTGTTAGCTGCTGCAATTTCTAATTAGAAATCTGATAGAATTTCAATTCTACTAAACTTGGTTTCAGATGTGACCGATGTTGCAGTAGAGTGGGCAGAAAGAAACGTTAAAGATAATTCACATATATCAGAACTGATTGAGATTAGAAAAGTTAAAAGTGATGATACTAGCCTTCTTGTCAAAGATCTACAAAATGACCAATCTGGTGGTCCTGAAAGCAAGCTAGGTCTCACCAATTCCATGAGTTTCGAGGGCGGTGATACGAACAAGAGTTATTATGGGCCACCCATCCTTCTTGGTGTGGTTAAGGATGATGAGAAGTTTGACTTTTGCATGTGCAATCCTCCATTTTTTTATACCATGGAGGAAGCAGGATTGAATCCAAAAACCTCATGTGGTGGAACTCCAGAAGAAATGGTTTGTCCTGGTGGAGAAAAGGCTTTTATATCTCGTATAATTGAAGATAGTTCCATATTGAAGCAAACTTTTCGGTATTATTTCTTGCATGGCATTTGTGTTCTTATGCGACAGTTAATTTTTTAGATACTGCTTTATTTTTGTAGCCTTTGATTACAGGTGGTACACTACAATGGTCGGGAGGAAATCAAACATGAAATTCCTTACAGCAAAGCTTCGAGAAGTTGGAGTTTCTATAGTTAAAACTACTGAATTTGTCCAAGGCCAAACTTGTCGTTGGGGGCTTGCTTGGTCTTTTGTGCCCCCAGTTAAAAAAATAATATCAGTTAATGTGGTTAAGAATGGTAACCTGTCTTTCATGCTTGAGGTATGAATGTTTACTTTAATTTATTTTAATGTTTTATTATATTTTTCCAGACCTCAGGAGTTCATGTATGTTGAAGATTTTAATTTTATATATGGGTTTTAGGATCCTTGTAATCCGGACGTGTATGATTTCCAAATGATTCATTTTTTTTTGTACTTTTTTTATTGTGACATCTGAAGTTGCCACTTTCTTCTTCACAGGGAATTCAACGTCAGTATAGTGCCATACATGTTTTGCAATCAATTGAATCTTTCTTCTGCACTAGTGGCGTGTCTTGTAAATTGAATGTCTCCGCGTTTACAGTTGATGTATTGTTTCTTTTTTGGCTGTTTATTCACCATTTTTTTCTGTTTACTGGTAAAAGCAATATTGCTTTGTTCTCATGTACTTTAAAATATCATTTTGCTAGATTACTGCTTCACAGAATCACTGTAATGCCATCCTGAAGAATGAGGAGTTACAATTTGGTAAAACTGCTGGTTTTAAACATGTGCAAGATACATCCATAAGCTCAAGCTGTTTGAACATACCTATAAATGAGCTATGTTTTCGAATTTCGGTATGGTATCTCTTCAGTTTGGACTGAATGCTGCTTCTTATGGTAGTTCAATATGTTTCTAACTGTACTTGTAATCATTTTCTTTAGGTCTTTCAACAAATCCCTGGCACACTTCTGGTAAAAGGCTCACAAAAGCAAGGGAATTCCCAAGTTTCAGGTTCCTATATTTTTCAACCTTTTCTGTCCCACACATTTGTCAGTTAAATTTAAAATATAGCATGGTCATGGTATACTGATTCAACTTCTCGCAGATGACCTTGCTTTTACTTTAGTTTTTACTTACATTGCAGCCAATTTGTCTTCAAATTATTGAAAATAGTACTCACATATATATGGAATAATATTACTATGTTTAATTAATTTTAGGCACTACAATTTTTATGTGGGATCATACACTTTAATGGTGCAGTTAAAATTAATTATACATTAGTGTGTCTGATCTTTTTGTGTCTATTATTACATCTTTTTTTTTAAGAGAGAAGGGGTTGGGGAAAGTTATTCATGAGATTTTAGACAGCTCACATATATGTTTGAGGAGCCTTCTCTCTTTGTTCCCCCCTTTCCCAGTTTACCCTTTAATAGAATCATATAGAAATTATGATTTGCATGTAATGAAATGTAATGTAAATTTGTTTAATGTTTCAGGTGTTTTTTCATTGATATTGCAACGGTTGGAGGAAGATTTGAATCGTAAATTTTGTAAAGAGAAAGTATAGTGTGCCGGCTTTTAGGCTGTCTTCTGTTAGCTTCATCATCTCCTGACTGTTTTTGAATTTTGAGCTCTCAAACTTGTATATATCATATCATGCATTTTATTTGATTCATTTAAAAAGTAGGAAAAAAAAAGATTATTTGCCTAGTATTTTGGGGTTGCCAATTTCTGTTTTTTTGTTTTTTGTTTTGTTTTCCCACCTCTTTAATGCTTAGTTGGAAGCTTTTGACAGTGACTATTGGACCTAATCCTTTTCTTTCTGAGATTATTCTCCAAACAATTTTAAGCCTTAGCATCTTTTTGATCAATGACACCACGTCACCTAATTAAATGAATGGCGCCCCAATATGCTTTGGAACATGACTGGCCGTTTTGATCAGACCAGGATGTCAATTATATGCTCGTATATACTTTATATTAAACCAAAAAAGACGTCTTTATCGTTAGAAGGAGCCTTCCTGAATGAGAACATAAAGCATGAAACTGTAAGTTGATTTGAGTGTAGTAAATTGGCTGGAATATAACATAACATAACATATAGGCTTGAATGTGGCTTAAATAAAGTCAAGATTAAAATAAAAACACCGAGGTGGTGATGAAGTGGTTAGGATCTTTATCTGATATTTTTTTTTTTATCCATTTGCTTAAATTCGAGTATGCTAATATCACTTTTTGTTCTAAGGGTTTCTATTTCAGGTTTAAAATAACCCTATGCTTAGTACCAAGGAAAGGAAATAGGAGAGAAGGAAATAGTCTTACTAAACAACTCAATTTTATCTTTTCTTTTCACTTCTCTCCTCTATTTTCTTTCTCCCCGCTTTTCTTCTCTGCCAAGGGGTTAGTGAGGTTTCTTTTTTTACTTTGTGGTACTTGGAATTACTATTAGCCCAAAGCCATAGGTATGGTGATTGAATTAACACTAATTTTTTCCAGCAAAAGAAGAAAATAAAAAAATCTCCAAATTTTTTCTTTGGTTGAATAAAAAATAAATTACAAATCACACTGCACTAATTGATTGTCATTCACGACAAAGGGTTTTTGTTTTTAATTTATGGGTCACATCTTCAGTTATTATCTTTTGGAAGGAAAAAAAAAGATATGCTGTGGTGACCATTTTGATCGTTTCTTTAGTTGTCTCCATTCCATATCATCCTGCCGACAATCTGATTTTTGGCCTCCTAAAGCTCTATCCCACAAACTACAATTATAAGAATCCAAGCATATTCTTTGATTCCACACACCTTTAAATTTCTATTAATAACTCTTCCAATTCCAAAAACATTTACAAACCTTAACAAGAGCCAAAGTAAATACAGTATTATGTCGTTTCAAACCAAATGTATCCCAATAATTTACACAGCAACGAACAAATTAAACGTACCCCAGACCCGTGGTATAACTATAAACAAATAAACGTACGTACATACAGATAAAACGACAGTCGATGCCCCCAAGATTATTAACAAATGAACATTAAACGACAGTTTATAGAGAAGAGTGGGAATTTGAGTTGTTATCCTTAGACTTTGCCTTCGACCCTTGCATGGGTGACCCCAACGCACGAATCAACAAAATCCTCTTCGATAAAGTCCGTTGAGAAAATCTGCAACTTATCAGCACAACCTTTGGCAAAGCACTGGGCTATGAACAGCCTCGCGTACCCATGGATCCGACGCGTTACCGGTTTAACGCACAGAACCGGGTTGTCCGCTTTGGGAGTGACAGTGTTCTCAACTCTGTAGAAGAATTTTCTTGAGGTTACCGGAGGTTGCTCGCTCAAATGCTTCATGTTGCTCTCGAACTTGGTCGACGGCAAATCGGTGTCAATCCAGTTGTCCTTCAAATGACCCGAGTTCCAAAATGGGCTACCCGCTTTGGGTTGGGGTGATTTTCTCGGCTTCCAAACGCAGATGACTCGTTTCGGCAAAAGTTCGGCTACAGTCTTTCCGAAGACGTGTTCGTCTTGGTGGATTAGATACTCACCCAGTTGTTCCTCTACGTACTTCTCGAACTCCGGCGGGTCTTCGTGGCCGAACTCGGTCCGGATCTCGAGAATGATGATCTCCGATTGGGTCTCCGACAAGAATTTCTTGACGTCGTTGATAACGACGTCGATGCTGTACGTGGCGAGAATACCATGGCAGACTCGGCGATCTTCTTGGACTCGGATATCAAGCACTCGGGTACCTAAAATGAGTTGTTGGTATATGGACAAGGATTGGCATTGAGCAAAGGGTCGAGAGATGAGTGGGATTCCGATCTTATTGGTGGCGGAGTCATGAGTTCCTGGCCAAACGATCTTGTTGATGTGAAGCTTTTCTGGGTTTAGTTCTCCCATCCAGTTTTTCCGATCCGACGGCCGGTAATCACTCCCGGGATATTCTTCGCTGGTGTTCTGATGAAGATCAACGAGAACCTTCTTCTCCGTTTTGATAGCCTTTCGTCGTTCGACTTGTTTAGAAACCTGAGTACCCATAATTCAGTATCAGGGAAGAACAAGAAGAAGAACACAACAATGGATATCAAGTTCTTCTTCTTATTCTTCTTTCCTTTTTTTACAGAGAAAAATATTAGGTTGGTGGTGGTGGGGTTTCTATATATGCATAGTAACGTCAGTGGTTTTTCAATAATGGATTATCAAAATTATCTGAATTATAAGCTGTTTTCAATTCTAATTTATTATTTAAAATTATTTAATAAATTTTATTTAAAAATTATATAGAAATCTTTTATTTTATTTGTGAATATTGATTTTTGGGAAGAAGACGATCTAGCTGTATTGTTTTTTATTTTATTATTTTTTAAGGGGAGCTTTCATAATTGTTGGAGGGTTATAATCTTAAGGTTTATATTGGTACATTTGTATGGCTCTCCAAAATAGTATACTGTTTCGTTTGTTTTATAATGAGTAATTATATATTAAATTATGGATTTTAAGTGCATGTAGGACCATGATTGCCACGTGGCAGAAGTGGCCGATGTGGATGTTTTTTGTACCCATCTGGCATTTTTCCAAAGGTGGTTTAACCACTCTTAAATTCTAAAAAAAAAACAAATGAAATGTGTTGAAAAATGAGTGATGTTGTCTATTGTTTAAGGTGGTCTCAAGGGTTGCAAAATAATCCTCAATTATGGCACTAAAATGAGCACCACATTTCAATTTGGTTGATCCAATTAAAGTGATCGTAGCCACAATGCATCTTTATTGTCGAGAAATTATTATATAGTATATGCCAATGCGGTCAATAATTAATGTAATAATCATAATGATAACGTATATAATTTTAGAGAATATTGATGGAGACATATATTTTTAAAAAAATAACATATTCACACTTATTTATAAAATAGTATGATCTTATCTTAAAGAATTATACAGAAATATCCGCACAAATATATTTTATATAATTATATGTATAAAATAAGTGTGACTCTATAAAATAATTTCAGTGACATCTCTTATTCTATTTTATTTGGTATTCATGTTCTTAATTCTAAAATAATATTCACATTTTTTACTAGTTGACATGGTTAGTCATATATATAACCAAGAGATTTTTACTAGTTAAAATAATATTCACTTGTTAGTCATTGGTTTTTAATTGGAAAACATTATATTTATAAAGAGTGCATTCAAACCAAGAATCTGAAAATAGTAATGATTATATATTTTATAAAACTTGAATAGTAGAGGGTCAAAGGTAAATTAATTGGATACACCAAAAACCGAATTATTGTTTTTCAAATTATAAAGTTGAATTCTGATTCTAAACCAATCAAGAGCTTAATGTTTCCATTGAGAGAAGAAGTAAAGTTTACCTAAAGGTAATTTTTTTGATATTTTAAGAGAAAAAGTTAGCCTTTTAAATATCATTATTTTCCCAAAACATATTTTGTAAGATTGATGTCTTCCATTTTTTCAGTCAAATGTTTTATTTTTTGTGTTTATTAGTCAACGATTACTAAATAAAAATAAACATAACCTAATAATTCAAATTTGTTTCTCCTTTTGTTTTTTCTTAATTCTGAATTTTTTGTTTTGATTTCTATGTAGTATGAAAGATGTTAGAGACATTGAGATCTTGGCCTCTTCAAAAGGGAAAACAACACATGATTCACAATACCAGTATTGAAATTAATAAGAAATAAAAGTTGTTGATAAGAAAGAAGGGATTACAAGAAAAGTCGAGGGAAAATGAGCTGGAAAGCCATACCACCAAATTTGGTGGTCCTACAGTCATTAACATGCATCATAAATATTAGGCTTTTTTCCCAAATAAGTCCCCATCCTTTTAACTTCTTGGCATATTAGTCCCTATACTTTATTTCTTGGTGAATCAGTCTCCATAGTTATTTCTCTTGTGCAGCCAGACCCTTGTTAATATTACATAACCTAAAACTCTTATTTTTTGGGAATATTAGCACAATTGAGGAGGAAATAATATTTTAGTCATTTCCCTCCAAATTTTAGAGGGGTAGTGGATGGAAAGAAAAAAGAGTAGACCCTTGAACTATTGTATCTTGTCAAATACTCTTCTTCTTCCCTTCTTCACTTTATGTAGGATGAAAGACAGGAAAAAATTAGAGAAAAAAATTCTAACAAAAGACAAACACTCTCAACTAAAAAAAAAACAACAAGGTTAATGATAACATGGTAGTCCATCATGGAGATAATGAAGAAGCACGGGTAGGTATTTTATAACATTTCTTTTCTATTACTAATTTGATACAATATAAATATTATATATCTATATATGTTAGAAATTTAAATAAAGAGAATGGAGAAAATTAACAAACATAATAATATATTATTAATTGAAGAACAGAAAAAATAAATACAAAATAATAAATTATAAAACTGATAAGTGAAAAGAAAGTCGAGGCACGTAAAACACGCTTTCCTTAAAGCAGATTTTCCCCCTCTACCTGATTGGTGTTAGAAGATACGTGAGCAACCACTTCCCAGGATACAACGAATAACGAGTAGAGGAATACACCACTTTCACTACTCCAGCGAACTCGGATTAATACCTTCACTCTATCACCTTAAGACTTACGAAAAACAAAGAAGAAGAAGACAAGAGAGCTTTTTAGTGAGTGACTCTATTTGTTGGTGTTTCTAGAATGAAAGGTGAAGCCTCCTTTTATAGGATTCATATGGGGTGGAATACCAAGTGTGGACACAAGGGAATTAATGCCAAAAATCCCACAAAATTAGTGATATTGATCAATCACAATTTTTACCATAATTTCTGATATCAATCAGAATATTCACCATTATTACGGTGATTACATCATTGACCAAATCTGCATTTATTAGCAGTTATCAATGGACCACATTTAAGGCATCAATTTTCCATTCACACATTAGCCTAAATTGGCTATTTATTATATATAAAATATAATTTTTCCAACAATCCCCCATATGAATGAAATTGATCAACGATAAGGAATACACAGAGAAAAGACTCACAATGAATTGACAAGACTTGACTCGACTCAACACGGTGATAGAATTCTACAGTAGATACCTGCATAGGATAGGTGGGTGTTAACCTTTGAACCTTCCCTTGTAAAAATATATTTACCTTACTAGCTGATCAGTGGACGCGATGTCTTTGAACTGTCTGCTGTTGATGTAAATGATGATATATCTCACACAGATATCTTCCTGGCATCATATCGGTTCTCATGATCATGTTCATTTTGGGCATGAACATCTGCCTGGTTCTGCGAGAGGTTTTAGAGAATTTAGCCCACAAAATTCTCCTTTGAAGCGGCCCCACTTCTCTCTCACATATGTGACCTCTTAATTAAGAACAATCCCACATTGCCCTGTTCGGACTTTCGACGCATAAGGGTCATTAAAAGCTTAATGCTTATCCTTTTTCCACAACGGGAATCACTGTTTCATCAACAGAATTGGTAGGGTTAGTCCCCACAGTGATCTTACAAGGTTTATATAATTAGGTTGTCCCATTGAACCTAGATCTTGGGATCTCCAGTCAACTAGGTTGGGTTTTCCTTTATATCTACCTTATTTCTTCTGGGCTTAAGTCCCATTCCTTCTGATGTCTTTCCAACTTGATCTCTATTTAACCCTTTGGTTAGCGAATCCGCAATATTATCTTTTGACTTCACATAGTCAATTGAGATAACTTCAGTTGAGATCAATTGTCTAATGGTATTATGTCGTCGACGTATATGTCTTGACTTACTGTTATATAGAACATTCTTTGCTCTGCCAATTGTTGCTTGATTATCACAATATATACATATTGCAGGCACAGGTTTAGGCCAATCTGGAATATCCTCTAGGAAATTACGTAGCCATTCTGCCTCTTCACTACATTTATCCAGAGCAACAAACTCAGATTCCATTGTAGATCTAGTGATTACAGTTTGTTTCGAAGATTTCCATGAAACCGCTGCACCACCTAGAGTGAAGACATATCCACTAGTACCTTTTGAGTTATGAATATCAGATATCCAACTTGCATCAGTGTATCCTTCAAGCACAGCTGGATCTCTGGTGTAGTTTAGCCCATAGTCACGAGTATACCTTAAGTACCTAAGTACCCTTGCAATTGCTTTCCAGTGTTCAACACCTGGATTACTCGTGAATCGACTCAAAGTACTTATAGTATAGGCAATGTCTGGTCTAGTACAACTCATCAAGTACATTACACTTCCTATTACTCTAGCATATTCTACTTGGGACACACTTTGTAACGACCCAAATTCACTAATAAGGCTTAAGGGCCTTGATTAGTGTGCCTGAAGGGCATAATGGGAATCATGTGTGGTTTTAATGATTAAGATGCATGATTATGATTTAAAGCATGTTATATGACTATTTGAATATTTGAGATGCATGACTGTGTATTAGTATGCATGTAGGCCCTGATTAGGTTAGAGGGGCATAATCGTAATTTTGGCTATTATGGACATAACTGTATTGATATATGTGATAATTGTCGAGACCACATTATTTTTTGGATATATCTGTGATCTGTGACTCGAGACGATCCTAGTGAGCAAAGTAGCGAAAAAGTCATGGCGAGGATTTATACCCGGCTCGGGGTGAGCTTAGGGGTATAAATGGGAATTTAGTGAATATACTGGAGTCTATCTTGACATTGAGGGAATATTAATGGTGATTAATTAGGTATCGGGAAATAAGCGGGAAATATTAGAAACACTCGAGGAGTTAGCGGGAATTGGGTAAAATGACTAGAGTGCCCTTAAGTGGATTAAAGGGTTTAGATTTAATAGGGAGGGCATAATAGTCATTTGGCTTACAGGAGTTAAGTATTACCAAGGCTTTATGTTAGTGGGAATTGTAGAAATTTGTAGAAGTCTGAAAGAGAGGAAAGAAATAAAGGAGAAAAGGAAGGGAAAAACAGAGTTGCACTTTCTTGGGTCGGTTTGTGGTTCTCTCACAACCTTTCTTGAGGATTTCTGGAGCAAAGCTCAGAGGAGAGCTGAGATAAACTAAGCATCAAGGATCCTAACTTAGGATTGAGAAATTGGCAGAGGTTTAGCAAGAGTTCATCAACACTTGAGGTAAGACCTTAGAGTTCTTCAGTTTCTGTTTCTGGTTTTTGAGCTATGGTGTTTAAGTTGAGTTGGATGGAACTTTAGGGAAGTTAGGCCTAAGGCTAAGGAGGAGCAAGCCAAGGAAGTCTTGAGGCAACTTGTGGTCAAAATTCCACCAAAGGTATAAACCCTTAACTCTAACTTTGTTGTTTAGCTGGTTTCTACTGAGTTTTAGTGCTTAGGAGTGGCTATGGTGAATTTTGAGTTTGGGGATGCATGTGCTTGAGTTCTAGGTATTTGGGGTGCTTGGGATGAGTGGAGTATGGTCATAGGGTTGTTTTTGAGGTTGGGAAAGATTTGGAAGAGTTTTGTTTGAGGTTGGTTCGAGGAAATTGCAAAAGGGAAAAACTGGTGTTGGCCAGTCAGTGACTAGCGCTACAACGCTAGCCTTTGGGCACTGTAGCGCTAGGCCAAGTTTGCTGATGGGGTTTTGCTTCTGTTTGTAGCGCTGTAGCGCCCTCCCATGAGCGTTGTAGCGCTACCCTGCCTTTTGAAGGGGACTTTTGGGTTATTTGCAAGGGCTTTTGACCTGGGGTTTGGGGTTTGATTCCACCACCTTGTTTGGTGGAACTAGGTCTCCCCGAGGGCTCGGGATTGGCCCTGAGGCTAGGTTTTGAACTTGAGGATGGATGATGACTTTGGCCCATGACTGTGTTTAGGTGAGCGCAAGGGCTCGAGGGGGATCGTGCTCAAGGAGTCAAGGGATCAAAGCTAGTAAATTGAAAGGTAAGAAAACTGCACCTGGTTATATGTTTATGATGGGACAAAGTGTTCCCGATACTTGTATCGTGTCAATGATGGTATTACGCCATGGGACATGTAAAAGCGGCCTAAGAGTGTCGTACATAGTATTTGCGCACAGGGCGCGGCTTAGCCACTGGTAGCCGAGAATATTCACTGAGCTCAGCTTAAGCGGGCCGGAGTCAGTGGGATAACGGAGGGAGCAACCTGAGAGCGCTAGCCCTAGTTATCATTTGTTCAGTGATATGAATTGATATGCTTAGTGTGTTGAATACTTGGTCGTACTGAATGATTATATGTTTGAGAACTTGTGATGCAATGTGAGATACAGATTTGTCTGTTGATTGCTTATGCTCTGTTGTTGTGTTTTCTTGCTGGGCCTTGGCTCACGGGTGCTACGTGGTGCAGGTAAAGGCAAAGGAAGATTGGACCAAGCCTGAAGTGGAGAGCTCCGAGGTGGAATGTACATAGCCAGCTGTTGCGTGGATCAGGACAGGGATTACCTAATTGTCCGTTTTGCCTTAGCATGGCCTGATATTGTATATAAACCTTGTGTCTTTTGTAAACAGTCTTTAAACTTAATACTTTTGGGATCCCGTGTAAACAAATGATGCTTCTTAATGAAAATGTGGCCTTTGAGACCAAAACACTTTTAACCCTAGTTCCTTTATAGTTTTAGTAACACGATTTTAATTAAATGACTTGATTAGCAAGTCTGGCACTTTATAAACACACAGTGTAACGGTCTTGGCTATCCAGGGCGTTTCACACTTTCACCATTATTCTTGGATAGATGTTGATTTGTATCGATTGGTGTTCTGGAAATTCCAGAATCATCTTTACCGAATTTGTCAAGTATCTTGTCCACATAGTGTGACTGACTCAAACTGAGTCCATCTGGCGTCCTTATAATTTTTATCCCTAAAATTACAACAGCCAGTCCCATATCCTTCATGTCAAACCTTGAGTTTAACATTGTTTTGGTGGATTTAACCATTCGTTGGTTGCTTCTAACAATGAGTATGTCATCTACATACAAACATAGAATGATGTATCCCTCGTTTGTGGTTTTGATATACACACATTTGTCACACTCATTGATTTTAAATCCATTTGTCATCATGACACTATCAAATTTTCCGTGCCATTGCTTTGGTTCTTGCTTAAGTCCATACAGTGACTTAACAAGTTTGCAAACTTTCCTTTCTTTCCCTGGAACTACCAAACCCTCGGGTTGTTCCATGTATATTTCTTCATCAAGATCTCCATTTAGAAAGGCAGTTTTTACATCCATTTGATGGACTTCTAGATTTCGCAATGCAGCAATTGCCAAAATCATCCTGATAGAATTTATTCTCGTCACCGGAGAATAAGTATCAAAGTAGTCATAGTCTTCTTGTTGTTTGTAACCTTTTATTACCAATCGGGCCTTATACTTATCAATTGTTCCATCTGTTTTCATTTTTCTTTTGAAAATCCACTTGGAACCTAAAGGTTTACATCCAGGAGGAAGGTCAACTAGTTCCCAAGTATGATTTTGCAGGATGGAATCAATTTCACTCCTTATGGCTTCCTTCCAAAAAGGACCTTCAATAGAGCTCACAGCTTCTTTATATGTTCGAGGTTCTACCTCTATCATATAAATTAGAAAATTTGGTCCAAAATAATTTTCTATCCTTGCCCTTTTGCTTCGCCTTGGCTCTACGTGGACTTCATCAGTTTCCTCTTCTTGTTCTCGATTATCCATCGTTTCAGATGTTCGCTTAAAAGAGCTTGGTCCAACCCCATTATCTTTGCAAGGAAATACATGTTCAAAGAATGATGCATTCTTTGATTCCATTATCGTATTCTTGTGAATGTCCGGGTTTTTAGACTCATGTACAAGAAATCGATATGCATTGCTATTTTTGTGCATAACCAATGAAAATACAATCTACTATTTTTGGACCTATTTTCATTCTTTTTGGCAATGGTGCAATCACCTTAGCCAGACATCCCCACATTTTTAAGTATTTGTATGAAGGTTGTCTACCTTTCCATAATTCATATGGTGTCTTTTGATCTTTCTTTCGGGGAATCTTATTTAAAAGATAATTAGCTAACAAAATAGCTTCACCCCACATGTTCTGCGGTAATCCAGAACTTAATAACATGGCATTCATCATCTCTTTTAAAGTGCGATTTTTCCATTCTGCCACTCCATTAGATTCAGGAGAATAAGGTGGTGTTACCTCGTGAATGATTCCATTTTGTGCACAAAGTTCACTAAATGGTTCTACATATTCACCACCACGATCACTTCTTATCATCTTAATTTTCTTATTAAGTTGATTTTCAACCTCTTGCTTATAGAGAGTAAATCTCTCTATAGCCTCATCTTTGCTTTTTAGCAAGTACACATAACAATACTTTGTACTATCATCAATAAAAGTAATAAAGTATTTGTTACCACCTCTTGTTTGAACAAATTTTAAATCACAAATATCACTGTGAATTAAATCAAGGGGTTCAGTGTCTCTTTCAACTGTTTTGAACGATGACCTGGTTAATTTCGCTTCTACACAAGTTTCGCACTTATGTTTTGAATCAATATTGAACGTGGGTATGTGATTCAAGTTAATTAATCTACGCAAAGAATTATAATTAACATGACCTAGTCTACCATGCCATAAATTTGAAGACTCAAGAAGGTAAACAGAAGAAGTACTAGCTTTATTATTATCAATAACAACATTTGGCTTAACAACCATTACATTCATCTTCCACATGCCCTCTTTTACATAACCCTTCCCAATAGGAACACCCGCTTTAGTGAGTACAATTTTCTGAGATTCAAACACCATCTTGAACCCATGTACACTCAGCAGAGTTCCAGATATCATATTCCTACGAATGTCAGGCACATACAGTACATTTTTGTAACGCCCTGGTTACCCCAGAACAGTTACGGTGAACGATGAACCGGAAATTTGACCCGCTACCCGAGTCCTTTGGTTAAAAACGTGATCTAAGTGTTAATATCAGGTTAAGGTAGAAAAACCAGTAAAAAGGAAAGGGAACATTTCATTAAGTAAACAAACTGCTCATGAGCCATTCAAAATGTTTGCAAGTAGTTCGTAATACAAAAGAGTCGCTACAGTTCCAAATTTACAATCCCCGCCGGCCTAAGCGGCAAAAATAGGGTAAACCCCTAGTCCCTCTGAGATCTCCTTGACCGTGGCGGTCAAGCGGCCCTGTATGTTCACCACATCGCCCAAGCTCTCCACTCAGGGTTGGTTAAGCTTTTCCTTCCCTTTACCTGCACCACATAGCACCCATGAGCCAAGGTCCAGCAAGAAAACACAATAAAACATGATATAATATCAACAACGATCATAATAACCCTTCAGGACTCTCAATCCAAACAAATAGGTGACAATAGCCAAAAGCCACGATGATGAGCAACGCTCCCTCTAGCCATGTGACGATAGGGTCACCAGGGCTTAACTAATAAGAGATTCTCTCATATGTTTGATCAGAACAGGTGCATGGTGATTAGTCACCAACATAACCTTCCTCACGACTCTAGAGTCGAAGCTATGGACAACGTCCCTTAGCCACGTGACTAACGGTCACCGGGGTCGTATACCTTGGCTATGGACATCTGGTCGTAGACCAGGCAAGCGCTTATAAGTTCTTCGACCTTAGGGCCGGTCCCGCATTAATGCCATAGAGCAATTCAATGCGTGATCATCGACTTTAGAGTCGGTCCCTGACTAGTCAGTGTCATAAACAGGTAGTCAGCGTTCACTAGCATTTAATATGAAATCCACGTCCACATTTACCAACCAACATGCTTCAATATCAAACCGTGCATGTCATATACCTGTACAGGGTGCAACTGTATCCATACACTGTTTTCTTACCTCAAGTTCGAGCGAGAAGTATGATAAAGACGACCCCTGAGAACGATCGATCTTTTAGTTCCTTAGCGGTTACCTAATCACAACCAATTATAACCACCATTAATGAGAATCCACAATAATAGGGTCTTAACCTAAGCACCACCCTCGGGACCTCGAAACATGCCCACACGGTGAGTAGATTCGATCCCGGGCCTTAAGGATTGAAACCCCAAGTCAAAAACCCTTAAAGACACTCAAAACGGGGTTTGGAAGGAACAGGGTAGCGCTACAGCGCTCAACCCCTAGCGCCACAGCGCTCTACTCAGAACCTCCCAAGCGCCAGAAAGCCTCCCGAGGAGCTATAGCGCCCTAGGGTGGGCGCTGTAGCGCTACCTCCAGGCCCAAACACCCCTGAACCGACCTTCTTCAACTCCTTTGATTCTAACTCGATTTCCAAGCTTCCAAATCCTATTCTTGATGCCAAATGAACCCAAACATCACAAGCATGGGAACCCTAGCCAAAACTCCCAACAAAACATGAATTCATCCTAGAAATCTCAGCTGCAGAATAAAACCAGAACAGGGCAAACCAGAGCAAAACATGGTTAGAAACTTACCCAAAGCTTGGCCTAGGATGCTCTTCAATGGTGGAACACACTCCCAAACTCCCAAGGCTTGCTTCCCAAGCTTAAATCCTCAAAATTGGTTCAAAAACCACAAAGAACAGTGAGGAGAAGAAGGTACAGGAGAACTCTTTACATACTCTGTTTTTTTTCCACTACTTCCTTCAGCCATCAAGAGTTATATCTATCCTAGGGGTGAAATGTCAATTTTACCCCTAGGTCAATTAATACTTTCTAAAGGCTCCCAAGGGCATATTTGGTACTTTCCTCCTAACTCGTTAATCATAATTAACGCTCTCCAATTCCCGCTATTCCCAATGTTCTCAAATACCAATAATTCAGAACCCGTTACCCTTTATCTCCCGGTAACGCTCTAATCATCAAAATCACCCCGAGACTCAACCCAAGTCCCGACACTTAAACCTGTTGTGACTAAACCGCTAATCAATATTCTACGATCGTCTCATGTCGAATAGCTCGAACAAACCCACATCATAATGTGGTCTCAACATATATCACCGACATGCATACAATTAACATTATATTATAATATAATTCTCATAAACATGCATAAACACATTAAATGGCGGCCCTCCCGGCCTACTAATCCAGCCATTAAACATAATAGGGAAGCCGGGGCATTACAATTGCAGCTTGACATTCTTTCCAGACGTCATCTTCAAGAACACAGTTCCTTCCCCTTTTATCTCAGAGGTTGCCGAGTTGCCCATGTAGAGCTTCTCTCCATTTTCCAGTGTAGTCAAATCAGAGAATGCTGACTTGTTTGCACATATATGAAGAGTAGCTCCAGTGTCGAGCCACCATTCCTTTGGATTCGCATCCACCAGGTTGACTTCAGAGACCACGGCACATAAGTCTAATTCAGCGACCTCTTGGGATATCGCGTCCACCATATAGGTCTCATTGCCTTTCTTCTTGCGCAATTTGCACTCAGATGATTTATGTCCCATCTTGCCACAGTTAAAGCACTTCCCTTGGAACTTTGGCTTCTTTGCAATTCCACCTTTCGTTCCCAACTTGGGCCCTTGCTTGTGCTTAGGATTCTTCCCCTTTGAGCCTCTATCATTCTCCATCAAGTTTTCCTTGGCAGCATTAGGATTCAAGGTTCACTTCTCATTACCTTGGTTATCCTCTTCAACACGAAGTCTGAGAATGAGATCTTCAACACTCATTTCCTTTCGCTTGTGCTTCAAATAGTTCTTGAAGTCTTTCCATGCAAGGGGTAGCTTCTCAATAATTGCAGCTACTTGGAATGATTCACTCAAAACCATTCCTTCAGCATGGATCCCGTGGATGATCAATTGAAGCTCTTGCACTAGGCTTATCACATTCTTGGAGTCTACCATCTTGAAGTTCAAGAATTGACCAACCAAGAATTTCTTGGCGCCAGCATCTTCAGCCTTATATTTGTGGTCCAAAGAGTTTCACAATTCTTTGGTTGTTTTCTTCACACTGTACACACCATACAGAGTGTCAGATAAGCCATTCAGAAGATAATTCCTACACAGGAATTCAGCGTGCTTCCAAGCGTCAATTGCTTGCTGAGTTTGCACATCTATCTCATCCTCTCCAATAAAGGGAGGATCCTCTTTTAAGAATCTCGCAAGATTCAATGTTGTCAGATAGAAAAGCATTTTCTGCTGCCACGTTTTGAAGTTCACCCCAGTGAACTTATCCGGTTTCTCATTATGGTTCACAGGAACCGTTGAGACCGTTGGTACCAATGGTACCGAAACTTGCACAGCCTGACCCTTAGATTGGTCCTTGGTGGTTGAAGCTGGAGTTCGGGGAGATCCTTCAATGCTTCCAGTAGCAATGAAATCCATATTTTCAGCCATATCTGATTGGTTACATAATACTTGGAGAAATAAGTACATATAAATTTATATCGTAAAACAATATAAATTTGCATATGGAAACTACATATCCATTAAACATAATGTGTAAATATAGCATGCATAATATATTTAATATATAAACAAGTATAAATACATGGATATTGCAGTTTAAGGCACCGAACAAATATATATATATGTGAACATATATATGTAACTGTACATATAGAATTTCATGCATATGTGTATAATATAGTAGAATGGCTTATAGAATTTCAAATTTATCAATATTTGTATCATAATTCTCGTAACAGAATTAGTTTAATGCATAATGGCAATAAAATAAATAAATTAACGTGTTTATTAACTAAAATTTATATTTTGTAAGACAAAATAAATCAATAACTCATATATGATGGTAATGACAGCAATAACATGCATTAAAAAAAAATTCAATTATATACATATATATATATATGATTGTATATCTATATAAGGTATATATATATATGTATACCAAGAAATATATATTCATTATATATATAATTTTATGTGTATATATAAGGTATATATATGTATCCCAAGAAATATATCTGTATAAAAAAAACGAGTACATACCACTATGCATATATATATATAAAGGACAAAAAAAAATATAAATACACTTATGCATACCAATATAAAAAATCAAATACTAAATATACTAAGTATACATGCTTCCATATATATTATTAATTAACATGCATAAAATAATGAAATAAGTGAATAAAATACATATATTATGTATATATACTGTACATGTTAATCAAAATATGCAAGATTAATAAATGTGGCAAATAAACTGAATATATACAATGTATTGTAAATATCAAAATTAAAATAATTAACCTTGCCAGAAAACGGTGCAAATATATAGTAGACAAGATATACATACATAAACAAAATTGGCAGTGTAAAAAGACAGTGAAAACATATATAAAGAAATCTAATCAACACTGATTGAATGGCAAAACAAAAAAAATCTGAAATATTTTCCGCCCTTAAATATGTTCGTCTTCTCCAAATGAGTTAAAATCTTCTTTAAGACGGTTAGAAATTTAAATAAAGAGAATGGAGAAAATTAACAAACATAATAATATATTATTAATTGAAGAATAGAAAAAATAAATACAAAATAATAAATTATAAAACTGATAAGTGAAAAGAAAGCCGAGGCACGTAAAACACGCTTTCCTTAAAGCATATTTGCCCCCTCTACCTGATTGGTGTTAGAGGATACGTGAGCAACCACTTCCCAGGATACAACGACTAACGAGTAGAGGAATACACCACTTTCACTACTCCAGCGAACTCGGATTAATACCTTCACTCTATCACCTTAAGACTTACGAAAAACAAAGAAGAAGAAGACAAGAGAGCTTTTTAGTGAGTGACTCTATTTGTTGGTGTTTCTAGAATGAAAGGTGAAGCCTCCTTTTATAGGCTTCATATGGGGTGGAATACCAAGTGTGGACACAAGAGAATTAATGCCAAAAATCCCACAAAATTAGTGATATTGATCAATCACAATTTTTACCATAATTTCTGATATCAATCAGAATATTCACCATTATTACGGTGATTACATCATTGACCAAATCTGCATTTATTAGCAGCTATCAATGGACCACATTTAAGGTATCAATTTTCCCTTCACACATTAGCCTAAATTGGCTATTTATTATATATAAAATATAATTTTTCCAACAATATATACTGTGAGTGTTTATTTTTTGGAACGACAAAGTATTAATTAATTGCATGTGGATAATGATTTTTTTTATTAGTAATTTCATCATCGGTACAATATATATACATATTACCCTAAGTTTTATTTTTTTATTAGAAATTTAGAGAGTTATAAAAAAAATTATATTTCATTGATGTAGGTGAAGATTCAAACTTCTTTACTATAAAAAATTTCCATGAAGATTATTTGGGTGGGAGATTTGATTTCTTTGATAATGTAGAATCTGAATATTTGTCATGCATTACTTTGAATGTCATCCCTGAGTATATAGGTTATAAGATGTCATGGAAACTGATGTATAAGAAACCTAGTCAATCTCTTAGTGATGGTTTAGTTAGATTGGTACATGATACTGATTTTGTTACTATGGCCAAGGTGGCTAAGGAACATGGGGGAGAGCGTAGAGTTATAAACATGTATATTATCTTACTTCAGCCAACTTTAGAATTAAAATGGAATTCTACTGAGAGATGGGACCAAGAGTGAAAAACCTAAGTTTTTACCTATCTTTCCAATTTTTCAATATTCATATTGGTTTTATCTTGATTTATGCTTGAACATTAATAACTAAATCATAAGAATCAACACACAAAATTAAAATCTTCGTCTGCACTGAAAACACATTCCAGCCGACTAGTGCACTACAACAATTATGCCCATATATTACATTAAAATATCACATATTTTAAAAAGTGCTATTGTTTTTTCTAATAGAAAAAGACACGGCTAAAATAAAATATTAGGCGGTAAATGAAATACACTTAGGCGCCAAATGAAAGACATAAGCAAAGAAAAAATTACTACCCCTAATCTCTAAGGTTGAATCCCTAATAACCCTTCACGCCTCCTCTGTTTCTCTCACACTCAGTAACTCTCTCGCTCTATCTTTCTCTCTGAGCTACTCTCTCGTTCAATCTTTCTTTCTTTCTCTCTGTTTATTGTAGGTGTGTAACAAGGTGATGGGGGCCCGCGGCTTGGGTCGTGTAACAGGGAGGCTCGACTCGTGGCTCTACGGCGTGGCTCGCTCGTGGGTGCGACGGTGCTTGCAGCGGTGGGTCTACGGCGTGGCTCGACTCATGGGTCTACGACGGTCTTGTACCAGGTTGAAGGTGAGTTTCCAGAAATCCCAAAATCCATCACCAAGATATACTGCTTTTTGTTTTATAGTTTTTTTTATGCAATATATATATACTATATGTTGCATGGAATTGTTTGTGGGTGTTAATACAGATATGTGTCAAAAAATTTGTTCAAATTTTCTCTATGTATTCTTTGTTTGAAATCATATTACTTTGAAATATGGTTGGTAATGTACTCCACTTCATTTTTTTTTTATTCCCACCTTAATTCTGTTATATCTGTACTAAATTATCTCAAAAGACCAGCAACTATATGACTAGTAATTGGTTGATTCATTTCAATTTATTGATGAAAAAGCTCTGTGAAATGATGAGACGGCTTTAGATTTTATTAGTTGGAAAATATTTGCACTAAAACTCCAAATATAACTGCATGCTTTGGAGGCCAAAGATAACTGTACAATTAGGAGAGCCTAAGGACAAAGAAAAAAAAATTGTTGTTTTTACATAAGCTTCTCATTGCTACATGGTAGCAAACTTAAAAACAAGGGTTGAATCAATAAAATTTAGGGTATTGGTTAAAAATAAGGACTGTCAATATGAATATGTATGTTTTCCAAAGTTTATGAGAAGTATTCATTCTATACTAATAGTGAGAAAATGAATCAATTTTTTTTGTTACCTATGATGATAATGATCAATTCTTGTAGAAAGGTCAACTTGTAGAAATCCAGCTTGAGATTTCTCCTCCAAGAAATCAAGCCCCTTTTGTTCCAAAATCCAGCTTGGTAAATTTTTGGTCTAAGCCTGTTCATGTGATTAATTCTTGCTTGAACTCTTATTTATTATAGTGGCACTAAGTGTTTTTATTTATTATAGCTAGCTTATTATGTATATTATAATTAAGGAATCCTTAATGGTGTCTCACATTCTTTGCAGTAGCACTAAAGGCCTCTCTGTGGCTTATATCTGGCTTTAAAGTTGGCTTTATAGTTGGGGTTAGAACAAGGGCTATAGACACCAACAGGTAACTAGTACAAGATCAAGAAACTAAAGCATATTTACAATAGTGAGTAATACTGTAACACCCCAATTTGCTAATAAGGTTTATGACCTTGATTAGCGTGCCTGGAGGGCAATAAGTGAATTAGCATGTTAATATATGAATTTAAGTGAATATGTGATTAGAATGCATGTTTAGGTGGAATAAATATGCATGTGGGCCCCGTTTGTTTGTTAGGGGTAAATTGTTAATTTTAGCCTGCTGAGGGCATAAATGTAATAATTGTGTTATGTGATTAATACCACGTGTGAGTGGTGATATTATTGTGATGCACGTGCCGAGACGGTCCTAGGGAGCTAATTAGTTTAAAAGTCACAACGGGATTAGATACCCGACTCGAGAGAAGCCTAGGGGTATTTTGGGGATCTTATAATGTAAGTTTGAGAGCTAATGGTTAATGGAGATTGAGTAACTTGGGTGACCATTAGTAACCATTAAGGGTAACAGGTCTAGATGAGGAAATGGCAGAATTGTAAGAAAGATGAAATGTCAAAAAGGCCTTGAGGTTTAGTTAGGAAAGGATTTTTATGGAGGGGTAAAATGGTCATTTGGCAAAGGTTAGATAGCTTCAGCTGAAGGAAAGGGTGAATCACGTTCAACACTTAGTCACAATTGAGTTTATGCTAAAATTTGAAGAAAAAGCTAGAAGAAAAGAGGAGAAGAAGAAGAAAGCTGAATTTAAAACCTAGGAGGAGAATCAAGAGGTTTGAGGCAACCAAAATCAAGTTTATGCTAAGATTGTTCAGAGGTAAGAGTTATGCTCTGTTTTTGGTTTAAGTTTAAGTTTTATTTTTAGAGATTAAGTGTGGGAATTTAAAGAAAGTTATGGCTGGTTTGCATGGAATTCAGTTTGGATAATCAAGGGGGAAAGTGGCTTGAAGCTGAGATTGAAGAGAATTCAAGCTGAATTCTTGATTGAGGTAAGAATTTTTAACATGTTTGAATTCCGTATCTGATGTGGTTTAAGATTTTAGAAGCATGGTTTATATGGTTTTGGGAAATTGGAGGTCCCAAGAGTGTGGGATAGGTTTCGGGAAGTGGTTTTGGATTGGTTAGTATTAAAGGGTGTTTTATATGTGTTGTGACTAGGTTTTCGGAGAGGCTCGAGATAGAGGCCCGTGCTCGTGACTTCGGTGCATTGTAAAGCTCGGGATACAGGTAAGAAAACTGTAGCACCCGTAGAGCAGGGCATGGGCCCATAGTGTTGTTGCAGGGCACGACCCTAGATTGTATTATTGTTAGGGTGTAGCCTTGATTGAATTATTATGTGTTTGAATGCTGTTTAAGTATGCCATATGTGGTTATAGTAGAATGAACGGCAAAGGAGCCAGGAACGGCAAGGAGCCGAGAACGGCGAGGGGCCGAGAACGGCAGTGGGGCCGGGAATAACACTTAGCACATGGGGTGCTTATAGTTAGGGTGAGACCCCAATGGATACATGGGATATCCTTACGGTGAGAACCGAGATCCCAGGCGTTGGTAACGCTTTTGGGACGGCATGGCCATATTTGTTTAGTCTAATGGACTATCTGTTTTATCTGTGGATTGTCTAATATGTTGATTATATAATATGCATATGCTATGTGCTGTGTGAGTTTTATTGCTGGGCTTCGGCTCACGGGTGCTCTGTGTTGCATGTAAGGGCAAGGAAAAAGTCAACCAGCCATGAGTACGGAGAGCGTGGGGCGGCGCGTACATGTTTGGCCTGCTCGACTGCTTTGGTTGGGGGCATTTTGAGAAATGGCTGTAGTAAACTACGTTTTTTATAATTATTCATCTGTAAACCTATTTTGAGTTGTAAATATTTTATAAACTTTATTTTGGGATCCCAAATGTTAGACTCTTGGAATTTTCAATGAAATAGAGTACTTTTAAAGATTACAGCCGTGACTTTTTGTTTAATCACACTTTTGTTCTAAAAATCTCGTTTAGCGAGTTAATTGCACATTTTATACTCCCTTAGTAACGACTCTAAGGTAGTAGGGCGTTACAAATACTATGTACAACAATTATTAAAAACACATTCAGTAATATTATTAGTGAATCTTTCTTTTTCAATACTACATATATATGGATCTGGCACAATGCTTTTCTGCAATTGATTTGTTACTTTTGAAATTAATATATGTGATACTTTGTTGCTTTCTTTCTCATTTTCTGACAAGTTTATGTTCCCAGGTGTTTTGGCTTTCTATTGATTATCTTGCAGTTGCAAAGTCCGCAGTTGTGAGTTTCGATGCTTTCATACTCTTCTTAAATTTTTCTTCTTGTACTTATGGTGGCCTTTTGACCTTGTTTAGCTGTAGGCATGTGTTAATTTCATTAACATGTGTGTATAGATTTGTGGCTCCTACTTCACTTCTGTGATGTATGTGGAGCATTGGTGTGAGGAGAATTTCAGGAGCCTAACACTGGGTAGCCCAGATTTTTCTGACATTGAAATGGTTAGTCGCTAATGAAAATACTATGTCATACACCTTTTTTTTATTGAGTTTCAGATGATCTCTAGAATATATTGTTTACAAATTGGTGCAGCATAATTTTTTTTTTTGAAACAAAACTACTTGTATTATTACTTAAGAAAAATACAAGTAAAAAAGGAAAACTCCATCAAAACAGACCAAAACAGAAATAAAAGATAGGGAATCTGGCTTTATTTTATGTGTGTATTTTATGTTTGTGTATTTATGTATATATGTTTAACTTTACCTATTCTCTGGTTTGATACCATTTCTCTAATCTGTATTATTTGGTCTCTGATTTCATCATTACAAGTCCGACAGTGTGCGGGGTCGAGCGTGGGACTGGGCTTGTTGGCGGAGAGCGAGACAGAGGAGGGAGACAATTGGAGTTCAGGTTTTGTCCCTGAAACACCATCAAACACATTCGATAGATTACTAAATGCACAATAATATGGTACTCTTCCTTGTTGTTGCATGTTTCTTAATTACAGTTAGTGAGGAAAACCATTGACATAATTTGTTGTTACATTCGCTGCCTACATATATTTAAGTTGCCCTTTCATTAAGCTAATTTTAATCAGAAAGTAAGTTAATAAAAATAATATGATGTTAAAAACGAAGATGATGCCAAAACATAAAGATTGATAGAAAATAAGAGTGATAGAAAGAAACATATCTTTCTCTTATTTTTTGGTATGAAGGAATGAAGAATTTGATTAAGTAAAATTATAATACAATGACAGGGACTAAGTTAAATAGGAGAGAATGATATTATAATTGTACGTTTAATTTGTGTTTTGAGTCATTTAATATGTCTAATTTTCTATGAAGGAGTGGCTGTTTCATATTGAGTTATGCAAAAAAGTGTATAAATTGACTTTGAAGTCTTGATCTTTGCTCATGTTGTAAATATTTATTGTTTAAATTGTTCTCTATGCATAATCTGTCTCTGTTTTGAATTTTCTCTCTCTCCACTCTTTTGTCTACCTAACTCCCTTCCCAGACTTTCTCTCCTCTTTAAATTAGTTTAGGTATACATAGGGTGCAATGATATAAACTTGCCCAAGTCTTGTCAGTATATTGTAAGCTATTGTAATAACAAATTATTTTCCTACCATATGATATAAACTTGCACAAATTGCAAATTCTTTAACTTAGATAGTAGGCTGATTAAGCAAGTTGGCAATTAGTTAAGTGGTAGCTGATTGATCTATTATGGTTTACAATGAATCAGAAGTGTTGTATTCTCTTCTTCTTTGATTTTCTCCCTTTCATTTCTGAACTTAAATGTTTGTTTTGTGGAAAAATCATTGTTGCTTAGCTTTTTCTTTTTTAATACACTTCACAACAACTTTGATAATCATGATTTTCCATATAAATGAATTTCTAAGCTTTGCCTTGTGAATGAGCTAGATGACAGCTTGCTTCTTGGACTATGTTAATTGATTCCATGTATTATTTATTATCCCAAATCATAATTAATTTCTCTTTTAAAATAAATTATTTTTCATGTATTAAATCTGATTTTATTTTTGATACAGTAATCGTCTACACATCCTATTTTCAATTATTTGGTCCTCCTTTTGGTGTATTGGTTATTCCAGTAAGTTTTATTGATTATAGGCTGACTTGTCTTGATGTTCGTTCTCTTAGATTTGTGCATTGAAATGGTGAGTATTTTGGCGGTCCTCGTTGTATTGTTGTTGGTCTAATACTCATAATACTAACTAATTTGAGCTATTGGGCTTAGTGTATCAATTAGCATGATGTTTAATATTGTGTTTAAAAAATATGTTTTCTTTAATCTTTTTATGGCAAGGGGGACTAAGAAGTTTCAAGAAATCTTTTTGTTGTTGGTCTAATATATATGCTCATGCTTGCTGATTTTTGTTGATTTTGATGTTTGTGGTTATTTTTTATTTAAGATATATATTGGTTTCTTTAACTTTTATTGTGCTTGAATGCATTTTTAATTGAAATCAGAAGTTAACTAGCCATTGATTCTCATGGTCTTCTAAAGTAGCATCTTTCTGATTATAATGCAATGTTATGATCTGAGAGTCTTTTCTGGTTTCATGGAGAATACTATCATTTATTATTCATTTATAGAATGCTTTTGACAATAAATTTATTGATGTGGAAGAAATTGCTTGCTTTTGGGTGCATAATATAAATTACAAATGACTTAGACACTTAGCTATGCTTATTTCTTTTTGTTTTGCAGGTGCACCAGTGGCTGTGGGGTTTGATGGTGGTAGGGCTTGGAAAGGCGAGGTGTAGGCTCGATGGTACGTATCTCTTCTAAATCTCTCTCTTTTCTCTTCTGATTTTGCTTTCCCTCATAGAGAGGAAGGATCCTATGCCATTTGTTCTGATCAATTTCAGGTGATTCAATTGTATAAAGTTGTTTCTGTTGTTTTTCTGTTTTGGGAAAGCCTTGTTTTCTGTTATGTTATTGGTCTCTGGTGTCGTGGTTCATCTTTGACCTATTTCTGAGTATGGTATTTTGATTACTGTTTGATATTGGTATTTTGGATCATAAGACATCTTGCCAAAAGTTTTATTATAATTTTTTCATTAAAAAATCTGATTTATTAAGTATTAATTTCAAGTCTATGTGTCCATGTCACAACGTGAAATTTACTTTGCAATTGATATTTGGGTTATTTGATTCTCTTTTAATGTGTGCAGATGAAGTTTTTTGACCTCATATGGAATGTCCATCAATTTATTTGATTTTCATGCTTTTTTTGTTAAAGAGTCTTGATTGATTTTTTTTCTTTTTCTTTCTAAATATTATTTTCATGAAATTGTGACTGTTTAATTGAGTGATTTTTACATTTATAGTTGTCCCGATGTCGATATTTTTACTTTAGCTTTAAACATTTCATGGAGAGAAACTAACTTTGAAATTTTAAATTTGAATGAGTTCTGATAACTTGGGATATGTTGTTAGTTTTATTTGGATTTTAAATTTTATTTGCATAAACTGAGATGGGGAATTGTGGTCTAAATATGAGCTGCGTGCAAATTGGTGTTTGTGTTCAAATTGGGTATTAATTATGATTTGCATAAATTGATTTGAATCAATGGTCCAACTGTATTTTATTTCTTTTACTCTGAGTTTTACTTTTCACTTTTTTTTATTTTGAATTTTAAGGTTATTTGTGTTCAATTTGTTAGCATATAAAGGGTGTCCATTTCTACATGTGTCGATGCTGATGTAGGTTTGGCTTTTGTTATCATTATGATTTGTATACTGATTCTAGAATTTTGTTTTATGTAAAGGTGCTTGGTTGGTAAACATGGTTTTCTAAGATATTAAGATCCGATTGGTTTCATTTGTCTATATAATTTCAGGTTTATGGTATCCATTTCATGTAGATTACATGAAAAGATTATGTATTTGTGATATAGATAAACCTTATTTGTGGAAGAGTAGCTCATGTTTTTTGACAAGAGCATCTAAATAAGACTAGTTAACCAAAACCAGTACATATCAAGTAGATCTGCAACTAGTTTTGTTTTCTGTTTTGTATTCTTTGTTGGGGTTTTATGCCCTAATTAAATCACAAATTCTTTGTAATCTTATTTTATTATCAATAAAAGAATAGAAATCATTTTTTGACTTGGTCAATCACTTTGCTCACATATTTTATTTTCATGATTATTTGTTTAGTATAAACTTCTATTAAATCCCGAGCATATAGCTAATCTTATTTATAGTGACGTAATCACAGTGGAATATAAATATGATTATATGTTCAAAATAAGTTAGTCATAAGATTAGTCAGCACACCGGATTTACACTGACTTGCCAATCTACGATATGATCTACTTACACATTACAGTGTTATGTTCTTTCTAGAACATTAGCAAAGTAGATAAGATCGGATGTATTTTTTACATCGGGCAGGACCGATATTGACAGTTGATAAAATAAGTAAACATACCGTTGTTATCTTGATAACTCTACAAAATAGAGTTATTTTACCATATTTTATATGCTAATCGTTGCTTAGTTCTTGAGTTTTTAATTAACTTATTAAAGTTTTTATGTAATTTTTAATTTATTAGTCTTATTGTAGTTTTCTAGATTTTTATATGTTTTTATATATATTTTATTATAATATGTTGTAGTTTAAATTATTTAAAATTTGTTTTGTTAGATTATAAGTTAAAAAAATTGATTTTAATTGCCAAAGTAAATTAAATTTTAATTAATATTTTCATGGACTTAATATGAGTTGTTTTACAATGGAAAATATTTTATTCTAATTTAATGTTTACTTATTTTGTAGATAAATTGTTGCATTTTTATTGCTCTTGAAAAGAGAAGAAATAACGTTAGAGTTGAAAGAAAAGAGAGAAAAGTGGTGTTTTTGGCACAAGGCCTTTCTCCTTCAGCAGTTTTATAGATAAATTGTTGCATTTTTATTTAATTTCCGCAAATTACTAGTTGATGGCAATTTTGCCTCCTAGCTAGTTGATGGCAATTTTTGCCTCCTAGTCCTCTATCTTATGTTTAAGTTGATGGCACTTGTGCTTCCTAGTTTTTACCTTAATTTTGTTATGGTTGATGGCATGTTATGCCTCCCTACTCTTGCCTAAATTTTAGTTTTATTTAATTTCTTTTTTTTTTTTGCCTTATTTTTTTCTTTGTCTTCTATAATATTTTAGTGTAACATTGTGAAAAATACTTGAAAAAAAAAAAAAAAACCTAAATCTTGTCCTTTCACCATAAGCAATTTTTGCTTAAAGCAAATTTGAACAAAATTCTCATCCGCCTCTACTAATTAACCTCGGGGAGTTGTTAGTAGTGCGTGAGTAAGTGGAATCAAATAGGCCTGGGGACAAGTAAACCATAAGAATTATATTGTTGTGAAATCTTTAAAAATTCTAAGTATGCTCTGTGGTTGCGGTTTTAACTGATCTTCCACATCAGAAAATTGTTTGTTTGAGATTATCCTTGTTGCCTTGTTTGTGAAAATTGTATGCATCATTGGGAACGTAACTCTAAAAAACGATTAGTAAAAAGACGTTTATCATTGTTTGAAATTGAAAGTGTTAGTAAAAATTTGAACATCATGGAACCTATTGCTAATCATGTTGATGAAAATGTTGTGCCTGAAAAAACTTTGCTTGAATATTTTGCACCTATTTCATCTAATGCTCCTTCATGCATTGTTTTACCCACTACTTCTGCTACTCATTTTGAGCTTAAACCCGCAATCATTCAATTATTGCCATCTTTTTATGGGTTAGATAGAGAGGATCCTTACATGCATGTCAAAGATTTCTTAGAAATTTGCTCAACATTTAAATTTCAAAATTTTTCTGATGAGTCGGTCAAACTAAGATTGTTCCCTTTTTCATTAAAAGACAAATCAAAAGCTTGGTTAAATTCCCTTCCCACGGGGTCTATAACTACATGGGATCAACTTTATAATAAATTCTTGTTGAAATTTTTTCCAATGTCTAAAACTGATAGTCTAAGGAGAGAAATCTCCGAGTTTTTTCAAAAAGATAATGAAGAGTTTTATGAATGTTGGGAAAGATTTAAATATTTATTATTAAAATGTCCTCATCATGGTTTTGAAAAATGGAGACTTGTAAAATATTTTTATGATGGTTTGACTCCAAATGATTCAATCTATGCATACTGGAAAATTTTTAAAATTTCAAGGACAAGAGGCGTGGGACGCCCTTGAAGATTTATCTGTCAATTCACAACAATGGAATTATTTTGATCCTAGGTCTAGGTCAACTAATTCACCAAAAAGAGGAGGATGGTATGAAGTAAAAGAATAATTAGACTTAAGAACATCCTTAGACAAATTAGCAAGAAAAGTAGAAGCTTTAGCCATAAGCCAAACTATAAATTCTCCAATACAACCAAGAAAAGATGTTTGTTATATATGTTCTAGTCCTTGCCATAATGCCCAATCATGTCCTTCCTACCAAGAAGCCTTTTCTGAGGAGGCCAATGCACTTCATACTTATGGGAAACCAAATGATAGCCCATTTTCATCCACCTACAATCCAAATTGGAGAAACCATCCGAACTTTTCATGGAGACAAAACCAACCCCAAATGAATCAAGGGCACCAATACAACACACAAAACCAAGCTCATGCCCCACAAAATCAACCATATCCGCAACAAAGAAAACCTTCCTTAGAAGATACTTTACAACAATTTATGCAATCCACCCAACAAATCCTACAAAATCAATCTCAATCTATTACCAAACTCGAGACACAAGTAGGACAACTCGCCACTGCTTTAGCTGATAGAGAAAAAGGAACATTCCCTAGTCAACCCATCCCTAATCCAAAAGGTCAATATGAGATAGGAAAGTCTAGTCATAATGGGGAAGTCAAATCAATTTCAACTCTTAGGTCCGGAAAGAACATTGTCAAACCCGATTACATACCCGAGGTTGAAAACGAAAAAGAAAAAGAAAAGAGTCAGCCTTCTAGTTCTAATCTCAATGAATCATCAAACAAAGAAATTCCAATCCATCATTTCATTCCAAAAGCCCCATTCCCACAAGGATTGCTTCCAATTAAAAAAGGCGGCCAATATAATGACATCTTAGAAGTTTTTAAACAAGTTAGTATCAACATCCCTTTCTTAGATGCCATTAAACAAATTCCTGCCTACTCCAAATTTTTAAAGGATCTTTGTACTGTTAAAAGAAACACTAATGTTCCTAAAAAGGCGTTTTTAACTGAACAAGCTAGTTCCATTATTCAATATAAGAGTCTTGTTAAATATAAAGATCCTGGGTGTCCCACAATTTCATGCATTATTGGTGATCATTTTATTAACAAAGATTTACTTGATTTGGGTGCTAGTGTAAATTTATTGCCTTATTCTGTTTATAAGCAACTTGGTCTTGGTGAGCTAAAACCTACCTCTATAACTCTTCAATTAGCCGATCGTTCTGTGAAAATTCCTAGAGGCATTATAGAGGATGTTTTGATAAAAGTTGATAAATTTTATTTTCCTGTTGACTTCATTATTCTTGATACTCAACCTGTGGAAAATATGCATGCTCAAATTCCTATCATTTTAGGTAGACCATTCTTGGCTACATCTAATGCAATCATAAATTATCGTAATGGTGTTTTGAAATTATCTTTTGGAAATATGACTGTTGAATTGAATGTATTTAATGTGGTTAAATCTGTTGAGTGTGAAGAAGTACGTGAAGTTAACATGATAGATAGTATTTGTGAAGATGATGGAAATGACTTACTTGATTTTTGTGAAAAATACTTTGGTATGAACTTGCATGTTGATGACTTTAATGATGATGTGAATGCTTTGCTAGAGCCTATAACCTTAAATGAAACCAAAGTTGAACATTTTTCACCCTTAGATCATGTTCAATCAATTTATGAGTCTCCAAAGTTAGACCTTAAACCTTTACCAGAAAATTTAAAATATGCTTTTCTAGGAGAATCTGAAACCTTACTTGTTATCTTAGCATCTGCTTTAGATAAAGAACAAGAAAATAAGTTGTTAGATGTCCTTAGAAAACATAAGGAAGCCATAGGTTGGACCATTGGAGACATTAAAGGAATTAGCCCATCCATATGTATGCATAGAATCCATCTAGAAAAGAATGCTAAAACCTCTCGGGAATGTCAAAGAAGGCTAAATCCAAATATGAAAGAAGTAGTTAGAGAAGAGGTCATAAAATTGTTAGACGTAGGTATCATTTACCCTATTTCTGATAGTCAATGGGTTAGTCCAGTTCAAGTTGTGCCTAAGAAGTCTGGGATCACAGTTGTTGAAAATGATAAAAATGAATTAATCCCTACTAGAGTACAAACGGGGTGGAGAGTGTGCATAGATTATAGAAGGCTGAATAACGTTACTAGAAAAGACCATTTTCCATTACCTTTTATTGATCAAATGCTTGAACGATTAGCTGGCCATGCATATTATTGCTTTCTTGATGGGTATTCAGGGTATAACCAAATCCCCATCGCCCCAGAAGATCAAGAAAAGACTACTTTTACATGCCCTTTTGGAACTTTTGCCTATCGTCGCATGCCTTTTGGATTATGCAACGCACCTGCGACTTTTCAAAGGTGTATGATTTTGATTTTTTCTGACATGGTTGAAAGGTTTCTTGAAGTATTTATGGATGATTTTTCTGTGTTTGGTTCCTCTTTTGATGAATGTTTGCACCATCTTTCACTTGTTTTAATTCGTTGCAAAGAGAAAAACCTTGTGCTTAACTGGGAAAAATGTCATTTTATGGTTAAAAAAGGAATTGTTTTAGGTCATGTAATATCTTCTGAGGGAATAGAAGTTGATAAAGCTAAAGTTGATCTTATTTCAAAACTTCCCCCACCTAAAACTGTGAAAGAAATTAGATCATTCTTAGGCCATGCCGGTTTTTATAGAAGATTTATAAAAGACTTTAGCAAAATTTCTCGGCCTTTATGCCATTTACTTGGAAAAGAAAATGCTTTTGTCTTTGATAATAATTGCCATGTTGCCTTTGAAAAATTAAAAAAATTGTTGACTACTGTACCCATTATTCGACCTCCTGATTGGAAAATACCTTTTGAAATAATGTGTGATGCTTCTGATTATGCTATAGGTGCTGTCCTAGGACAAATACTTGAAAAAATACCTCATGTAATTTACTATGCTAGCAAAACTTTAAATGATGTTCAATTAAATTATTCCACAACCGAAAAATAATTGCTTGCTGTTGTTTTTGCATTGGAGAAATTTAGATCTTATTTGTTAGGATCTAAAATTATTATTTATTCTGATCATGTTGCATTAAAATATCTCTTGTCGAAAAAAGATGCTAAGTCTCGTTTGATCCGTTGGATCCTGCTTTTACAAGAATTCGACTTAGAAATACGTGATAAAAAAGGATCTGAAAATGTTGTTGCTGATAATTTATCTAGACTAGTTGTTGAAACTATACATGATTCCACTCCTATCACTGAAACTTTTCCTGATGAACAATTGATGCATGTTTCTTCATTGCCTTGGTATGCTGATATTGTTAATTATTTGGTCACTAAAGAGATACCATCTCATTGGTCTAAGCATGATAAATCTAAGTTTTATTCTGAGGTGAAAAACTTTATTTGGGATGATCCTTACTTGTTTAAATACTGCCCTGATCAAATAATTAGAAGATGCATTCCAAATTGTGATCA
Source organism: Humulus lupulus (assembly GCF_963169125.1). NCBI lineage: Eukaryota > Viridiplantae > Streptophyta > Magnoliopsida > Rosales > Cannabaceae > Humulus > Humulus lupulus. The sequence goes on from NC_084793.1 coordinate 20,218,605, forward strand.
ATCTAAAATCATATCTTTTTGTCATGATCAAGCATGTGGAGGACATTTTAGTGGTAAGAAAACAGCTGCTAAAGTTTTACAATGTGGTTTTTATTGGCCTACTATCTTTCATGATACATATGTTTATTGTAAAGCTTGTGAACGTTGCCAAAAGTTAGGAAGTTTAACTAAAAGAAACATGATGCCTTTAAATCCTATTCTTATTATTGACATATTTGATGTTTGGGGCATTGATTTTATGGGACCATTTCCTAACTCTTTTGGTAATCTTTATATTCTTGTTGGAGTTGATTATGTGTCTAAATGGGTTGAAGCTATTGCATGCCACACTAATGACCACAAAGTTGTGCTTCGTTTTTTGAAAGAAAATATATTTTCCCGTTTTGGTTCACCACGTCCTATAATTAGTGATAACGGTACACACTTTTGTAATAGGCCATTTGAACATTTGATGAAACAATATGGCATTACGCAGAAAGTCTCAACACCATATCACCCACAAACTAGTGGACAAGTTGAAGTGTCTAATAGGGAGGTTAAGCACATTTTAGAAAAAACTGTGAATCCAACTAGGAAAGATTGGTCCTTAAGACTCACTGATGCATTATGGGCGTATCGTACCGCGTACAAAACACCCATTGGCATGTCACCCTACAGACTTGTGTATGGGAAGGCGTGCCACTTACCTGTTGAGTTAGAACATAGAGCCTTTTGGGCAATTAAGCAGTTAAACTTTTCTTTAGACAAGGCAGGTGAGAAACGAAAACTTCAACTAAATGAACTAGACGAAATTAGGAATGATGCATATGACTATTCAAAAAAGTATAAGGATCGCATGAAATTTTACCATGATAAAAATATTTTGAGAAAAGATTTTTCTCCGGGTCAGAAAGTCCTTTTATACAACTCTCGTTTGCATTTATTCCCGGGAAAGTTACGCTCTAGGTGGTCCGGTCCTTACATTGTTCGTATTGTTTTTCCACATGGAGCTATTGAAATTGAAAATCCTAAAAATGGTGATATATTTAAAGTTAATGGACAAAAATTAAAACCTTTTTTAGAATTAAAAACTGATGAAGTGGATGAGATACTCCTTGAGGACCCTGTTTACCATGCTCTCTAATTCATGTGTGATCTTGTTAACTTGTGTTTTATTTGTATTGTTGTTTTATGTGTGATTTAATTTTTTTTAGTTATATCGTGTTCTCTCTTCGCAATGCACAATATCGAGGTACGACCATTCTAAACTTTACACTCTTGTCAATTTTAATTTATATTTTGACACATTGAGGACAATGCTTAAATTAAGTTTGGGGGTATCGAGTTTTATTGTGTTTGTTTTGTGTTTTATTTATGTTATTTATGTTTGTTTTGCATTGTTTTTAATGTTTTGTGTTTTATTTATGTTTGTTTGAAAAAAAAAATTATTTATATGTTGTTGTTTTGTTAATTTTTTTTTTTTTAATTTGTTCATTTTCATAAAAATTCAAAAAAATATATATATTTATCTTCAAAAAAAAAAAAAAAATTTGGTGATATTTTTCATTTTCAATGATAAAAATTCTGATTGAGTTTGAAATTAATTCTCTTAAAAATATGAATAATTTTTAAGCTTTGTTTTTAATTATAAGGTCAATTTTGCTTGTAATAAAAATTACATTTTTCATAAACACTCTTATTTCCTATAAGTTTAAGTGAAAAATAATTTTAATGAAAACCTATTTTCTAAAAGCAAAATTGACAATTTAATTAATTACATAAGCTTAACTTTTATTCATAATAATTTCTGAGATTTATTTTCATTGTGCAATTTTTGAGAAAATCATTTTTATATCACCAATAAAAAAAATGTGTGTTCTAATTTTTCTTTTGCTTGAGGACTAGCAAAACTTTAAGTTTGGGGGTGTGATAACTCTACAAACTAGAGTTATTTTACCATATTTTATATGCTAATCGTTGCTTAGTTCTTGAGTTTTTAATTAACTTATTAAAGTTTTTATGTAATTTTTAATTTATTAGTCTTATTGTAGTTTTCTAGATTTTTATATGTTTTTATATATATTTTATTATAATATGTTGTAGTTTAAATTATTTAAAATTTGTTTTGTTAGATTATAAGTTAAAAAAATTGATTTTAATTGCCAAAGTAAATTAAATTTTAATTAATATTTTCATGGACTTAATATGAGTTGTTTTACAATTGAAAATATTTGATTCTAATTTAATGTTTACTTATTTTGTAGATAAATTTTTGCATTTTTATTGCTCTTGAAAAGAGAAGAAAAAATGTTAGAGTTGAAAGAAAAGAGAGAAAAGTGGTGTTTTTGGCACAAGGCCTTTCTCCTTCAGCAGCCCACCAAGGCCCGAAGCCCAGGCCCACGCCAGCCTTCAGCCTGGCCCGCCTCCAACTACCTCTGTCTTCAGCAGCTCCCCAAGGCGCCACCTGTCCACCTCAGCCTTTCTCCTTCAGCATTGCTTCTTTCACTCCACACCAAATCACTCCCCAGCTTCGGCCACGCAGCAAAGCACCAGCCAGCTCAAGGCTTGCCTTCAGCCCAGCCCAAACGTGGGCTCTCTTCTGCCTCTGCACCAGGCCCGGCCCGCTGGCCATCTCCTTCAGCCATCAGCATTTCCTCCCAGCCGGCCCACTCCAGCTCCAAGGCCCAGCTGCCTCCTTCACGCCAGCCGTACGCCTTCAGCACCTACACGCCTGGCACAAGCCTCCCACACGCCTGCCTTGCCTCCTTCCCAGCCATACTCAGCCACCAAAGCCCACAAACACCTCTTGAGCCCATAAATTTGGTTATTGTCCCCTTGTCTAAAATGTCACATTTTTACCCATTTTCTACACACTTTTTACCCCAAAATCATCATCACTCCTACAATTTACCCCTATTTACCATATTATTATTAATTTAATCAATTTACTTAATTTAAATTGATTATTTTAATAATCTCATTTTGGCTATAAATAAGGGTTTTGAAGACCATTTTGGGGTGCTTAATGTTTTTGGTTACCATCTTTTTCTCTCATTTTCTCTCTACCATTCTCTCTTCCATTTGGGTTTTTCAAGAGCATTTTGCAAGTATGTATGTCATTTATTTTGTAATTTCTACTCTAGTTATGTGCTTCTAATCTTTTTCATAAGATTATTAAGATCATGATGAAGCAACTTGTAACTAGGTAATATTTATGTTGTATGTTGATTTCCCTTGTAATACAACAAAGTTTATGGATTTTTCTTCTACATATATTTCTTTCATCTTAAATATCTTGTATTTTAGATTGTTAGAACATATTTACACTTTGTTCTTCATTAGTGCATAAACATAATATTCTTTGTGTAAGATGTGTCATTAAATTGTACACATCCATGCTTAGAACAAAAATATTATGTTTTGCCTTATAAATAATGTTCATTGATTTATTTGTTATTTCATTAGATTGATTTACATTAAATGCTTTGAAATTATAATTTTTGAAAAGTGAAGAAAAATCTTATCTTTTTATAAGAAATTTGTGTTTAAAATTATAAATCTTTTTGGAAAATGATAGTTTAAATTATTTTAACTATCACTAAAAACTTGGGAATCAATATACTAATAAATATTATTAAACTTACATTTTGTGGATTCTAGTATCTTAATAATCTTTTCTTTTAACACTTATTTTCAACTCATTATTGCTTTATTTTTATTCTCTTAAATAGCTTTATTTTTCAATCTTTTATTTTATGATTCATAATATTAAAACTCATCAATCTTTGGAGCTAGGTTAGAATTTATTATTTTTGATTTAAAATAGTTTCATTTTCGATTTTAGACAACTCCTTTGGGTTCGACATCCTTGCTTGCACGATCACTATTCTATATGGACGATTCGTGCGCATGCCATATATAAATTTTTAAACATACCCGTTTTGGGTCCATCATATCTATTCTATTCATATCATATAGTTGACCATAGGTTAATTCAATCTCAATGCTGAGTAGTTAATATTCTAACTGATTGTATTATTTGAGTTCTTTGACTTGTTCGTTACCAGCTTACCCTACGAACTAGCCCATACTTACATCTTGGGAACTCAGTAGTATAATTGAGTGGGAGTGTTAATCATAGATATGAACATCTATAGCTTCTGATGAAGAAGTGAAACGATGGTTTCCTTTTAGTTTGGTTCAAGGTGTTAAATGATAGAGATCTCATTTCAGTAATTAAATTAGTTTACTGAAATATCATTTACAAGGAACTAAGTGTTTTAAGGATAAAATACAATGAGGGGTAAAACGGCATTTTAGTCCTATCTCATCGTAGACCGTCTATAGAGGATTGAGTGACAATTATGGTTGTAACAATGGATAATTAATAGCGTATCTATATTTGTTATAGAGCGTTCTGTGAATTCAAGAGTGCACTTCCAAGTCTAAAGTGGAGTCACGAGGAATTAATAAGTTAGTAAATTTATTTGTTAGATTTATGATAACTTATTGGAGCTTGATTTCATAGGCCCATGGTCCCCATTGTACCTTGGATAAAATCATCTAGATGGTCTCAATTAATTGATTTAATTATCGATTAGAATTATCAAAGTTGACTAGGTCAATTTTGGATAGTTTCACAGAGTTGTGTAATTTTGAGAAGAAAAGAGAAATTATGGCAGATTTATTAATTAAGATAAATCGGTATCTAAATTAATAAATAAGTTTAAATCAAGATTCAAATTATAAATAATTAATTTGATAAATGATTTAATTAATTAAATAAATAAAAAATAATACAGGCCTTGATTTTAAGTCCAATGGGCTTATAATCAAATAGGAAATTTCACGGGCCTAAAGTCCATGATAATTTCGACCTAGGGCTTTAAAATGACTATTATTTTATTGATTTTTTAATTAAATTAAATGGCCTAATTGAGTCTATAAAAGGAGTGCTTAGAGAGAAGTCAAAACAGAAGTTTAATCATTGGTTTTCTGATAGTCTTAGATTCTCTCTAAGCACAAGTCATTTTCTAAGCCTCTTTGTTATTTTCTCTTATTCTCTCTATATCTATCTCATGTGTTGAGAATTGCCCACACTAGTCTAGGTGATTCTAAGGATACATTGGAAGGCTGTGAAGAAAATAGAAGATAGGTTCAGTTTCTTGATAATACTCTGCGACAGAGAGGATACAAGAGTTCGAGAAACTGAAGGAAGGACTCTTTCATTTCGCTGCGTATAATGTAAGTATTGTATTCATTGTTTCTCTTTGAATTTAATTTTAGAAACATGTTTCAGGCTATCTTGTATTAATTTTTTTAATATTAGATATATATGAAAATAAATAAATATCTTGTATAAGTTTCCTAACATTCTTCTACATTATTAGTATTTTTGTTATTTTATATACTCAAATGACTATAGTACAATCAAAATGGATTCTATTTTAATCTTTCAAAATATCACTATGAGTGTAAATAGAATTATTGATCACATGTGTTGATGCTTTTAACCTTTGAAAAATGGCACTACTACATTTCTTTTTATTAAAGTCTTTTAACTCTAAAGCTAAAATGGTAGCTACAAAGGGGATACCTCCCAAAGACTAGGAGCCTAAGACAATTGGTATCTAATTATATATCTGAATGATTTGTCTATGCTCTGTGCATTTGCATTGGTACTATTCTATTATGCAATGTCCTATTTGATATTTGAATTTGATGAGTATGGCTTTGTTTTTCCATGAGATAAAGTTAGTATTTGATTCCCTAATGCGCAACAAATAAATCATGGTGATTAAGTTGTGAAATCCTCCCCCCTCATCCTTTTCTATAAGTTTTTTTCATATGATATTTTAAATATAGTATTTTTTTTCTTATTAAGTAGAAGCGAGCAACTAAAACTTCCATTATTGATTAAGGATAAATTCTGTTTAAGCCATGTTATCACAGTAGTGAAAGAAATGAAATGAGAATTTAAAATTTTCATGTTTCTTAAATTTGTTATTCTATTTTATTACTTCTCTTTTTGCCTGAAATACTCAATTAATCATTGCCTTTTGGCCCAACTATTTATTTCAAATTGCTCAACAGGGTACGTATTTATCTCAGTTTTTTTATAAGTTGGTCAAATTGTTTGATATAGGATAGGAGAGCAAGAACAAAATTTAGACAATAGCAAATGATAAAGTTTGATATTGTTCAGAGAATGAAAAAGAGATATCTAAAATTTTGAGAAGTAATTGTTATATATATACATTCACATTTCTTTTGAGTCTTCTCTGTGGAGCCTATTTGTTCTTAAGTTTTGTTATTCCTGTTTCTGCTCTGATGTTGTTCTATTTGTTGTCAGCTTTATTCTCTCTTATGTTTAATAGGGGTGTTGTTATGGGAAGTTTATGGTCTATTACTTATCATATTTTTTTTGTAGTTTTCACCATGTTTCTCTTGGCCCTAATGCTATGAAATTAGGAATAGATTTGCGACAAAGACTGTTGCATTTAATCAAGTATGACTTAATTTTTTTTTCTAAACAAGACTATTGATTCTGCAAAAGAAAAAAAAAATCATTGTTGAAAACCAATCCCTTCCCTTTTGCAGGGACAATGTTGTTGTGCTGGTTCAAGAACTTATGTCCATGAGCGTATGTATGACGAGTTTGTTGAAATAGCAAAGGCACGTGCAATGAAACATGTTGTTGGCGATCCATTCAAGGCAGGCATTGAACAAGGCCCACAGGTAAATCAATAGTCGTTCTGTTTTATAGCAATCTTTATGAGATTATCTGGTTTTTCACTAGCTTTTAGCTCTATGTTACTACTCATTTGAACACTATAGGAAGCCCAGGTTGCATTTTGATTTTTGGATTCAGAACAAATGTTTAATTGTCATAGACCACTTTTAAGGTTTTCTATTAATCAACTAGTTGTATGTTCTGTTATTGATTAATGCTCTATTAATGTTTCAAATTGACCCAGAACAATTTAACAAGGTCCTGAGTTACATAAGATCTGGAAAAGAAAGTGGAGCTAAGCTGGAAACTGGAGGAGACAAAATTGGCTCAAGGGCTTACTATATTCCACAGTTTTTTTTTTGTTAGGATCCAATTGCTTTAAATTTATATTTTGTTTAAGGAAGATTTTTGAGTGATAGTCTTTATAATGTGTTTATGATTTATAAATGCTTTAGTGATTCTTGTAAAGCATTGGATTGGTAGCTAATTGCAAGAGGTATGTTGTATTTGATTTTTATTTTTTTTAATTTTCAATCTTTTATAATTTTGAATAGAATTTGTATAACTTTAATGAAGTTCGAATATCTTAGATATTCATCCGTAGTGAAGTAGGTTCTGGGAGTTAGTGAAGTAGGTTTTGAGAATTATGTGTGCTGCAGTGATATATGGATGAAAACCTGTGTGTTGTTTGATTTGTTTGAATTATTGGTGTTGATTAGCTTATGGAAACTAGGTCAACAGGATTTTGAGAAACCTTTAATTGTCCAGTAGTGAAATCTACAATAAAAATGGCAAATTCATTGCTCTTGTTATTTGGAACTTTATATTTGATCTAATTCTAGTTCATGTGCCTATGCTATTGGGTTTTCTTTATAAATTAGTTGTTGTATTCTCTATATATATATATATATATTTATATGTTTGGTTGGTGTATCATTTGCATTTTCATTTCATAATCATAAAGTGTTTGAGCTGACTTTTCTAATGAGTATTTTACCAAGCATAAATCTTCAATCTTTTATGCCTATGTGATGTAGTTAGTGTAATTGCATGGCCAGCTTATAAAGTCGTAATGAGGTTATTAACTTTCTTTCTTTTTTTACTCTTTTAGTTTACTATTAACTCTAAGTTTAAGCATTAATTATTTAAACTCTTGTGTAGCTAAGCAAATCAACCTCTCAACAAAGACAAGTGCACAATAGAATGGATGATGAATTGGAGGGTGGAGCAAGCTTCATGGTTTACTTTTTATGTATCTTGTTATGTTTCTGATTTTTACTTTTGAAGCAAAAGATGTGCAAGACTATAGAATTTTATTATGTATGCTTTTAAAATCAAGTTAGAACTAAGAACTTTTGAAGTGGACGGTGTCATGGTTTGAAGTAGTTCGTCTTCAAATGTAAAAATACTCATGGTTTATCATATATATTGAATATTTTAAATTTTTTGATCTATTTAGTATTACACTTGTGATCAATTGTAATTTTTTTAATCAAAATACAATAATAAAAACTTTTTACAACAATTAAAAATACATACTACAAAATAACAAAATGTTATTACTGGGAGTATTTACAATAACTATGGTTGTTTTATATAATATATTATAATTGGGACAAAAAATTATGATTTATATAATAGAATGAACTAAAAACGTTATAAAATGATCAAAAATAACAATTTTCATAACAGTTGGAAAGCGTTATGCATAAAGTATAAGATTAAACTCTAAATTTATAACAAAATACTCTAACTAAATGTTATTATTTGAATATTATAGCAACTAAAAATGTGTTATTGGATAGTTTAAGATAACATCGAATATAACATTCAAATACTCTTATAGAAAAGACAGTACTTTTAATAACATGGGCTATGTTAGCGTTTTTAGAAGCGTTATCAATACTCCCGGTGAGCAGTTTTTAAGTGTTATGAATACTGTTTTTTCTTGTAGTGGTGCTTGGGTTCCCTGAACTAGGGTAATAACTCTCACTATATCAAGATGTAATTTTACAATAACCAATTCAAGATAAAACCTGTAAACTATACAATCTTTCTCAATATACAGTGAAGCTTTTTACCCTAAATAACAAAATCCCTTGGTTATAGATGCAAGATCCCCTTGCTTCAATGTTGAACTCCTTTCAACAACGTTTCAGATCTGAACACCTTCAGATCTATGGCGCCAAGACTCGGCTGAAATCCCTTCAGCAGTCACATCTTGACTTCAGAGCTTGCACAGAAACCTTGAATCACCATCAATGGAGTTTCTTGCAAGAACCTGCAAAAAAATCAACAGAGCAAAGAATAAAGTAATACAAAGCACAATATACCACTATCCGATTTGAGAGGTTAGTTGTAACTGATTAACCAGGTCGGTATATATACTTAGCTAAAATTAGGTATAAACCAGAAACAACTAACAACTGTCATCACTAACAAACCTGCTGTACAGATAAGCTGACGTGGACACTTACTAAAACAAAAAAACTCCAGACACAACATAAGACCAATCCAGACACGACTGGACCTAATTTGTCATACTAAAAATATTGTTCCTTACAATCTCCCCCTTGACAAATTATGGTCAATGACAAAAATAACACTACAAATCAATATATTAACCATGCAACCAACAAGAGTTTGGACAATCAGTAAACAAAGTCTTAAACAACCAAAATAACAAACAAAATATAAAAGAGTCTGAACAAACAGTGAACAAAGTCTTAAACAACCAAAACAACAAAAACACTTAATCAAAAAGATAAGAGAAGTATTAATATCTCCCCCTTCATTGAGCATAATCTTTGACCACAATCAGTTGATAGCTGCACCAGATGGCTCCCCCTGGAGAGGTGCAGTTGAATCAGGAATGTGAGCAATGGCATCGGGAAGCTCTTCTGGAGATACTGTAGCCAATCCTGTGTCAGCTGGAGGCACTGGAGACGACACTGGGGGCACCTGAGACAAGACCTGAGCAGGATAAGTAGACTCCCCCTAGACAGGCACTGAAGAATCAGGAGCAACAGAAATAGATGCCTCAAAGGCCAATTGCCGTTTTCTGATCTTTCTTGTAGCGCTTAGTGAAATCCTTGAACTCTGTATACAGCTGCACTTGCCAACTGGAATCAAACAAACCTTTAAAAAATGGAGCTTTGAGCTTAGATGGCTTCGAAGAAGGAGTAGTGGAAGGAACCTTCTTGTATACTACTGCCAGAAAACTTTTAGACAAAACAGGATTCGCAACCTGGAAGTCATGTGTGGTCAATGGTGGTTTGACAGGCTGAATAATCTGCTAAATCAAACTTGGATAAGGAAATTTGTTGCGAGTACCAGTAGAGGAAGCCACATCAACTATTCGATCATAGATCAGACTAGACAAATCAATGGACACCCCAGTTCCCATAGCATACATAAATTTCCCAATCTCAAGTGTAACAGAGGAGAGGTGAGAATTGGGAAACCAATTATATAAGGCCACTCGATGAAGAACTCTATAGCATGGAGCCAACTTTGTTACAGGAATATCATGATTCCCCCAAACATAATCAGACTGGCCAGTTAGAACTTGACCCATGGTAGTTTGAACTGGACTGTATGTTTTATCATATGCAAGTTTAAGCACTTTTGGAACTTTGAGTAAACAAGCTATAGTGGATGGTGCAAATTTTATACGACTACCCCTCACAAAAACAGTAAGACAATCTTCATTCTCCCCATCTAAAACAGAATTATATAGATTAGCATAGAACTCTCTAATTAAAATGGGATGAGGAGACACCAATTTTGACACTGTATGAACCCAACGCCTAGACTGTAACAGTACAAGAAAATCTTCCAAAACTACAGAATATTCAAGCCATAATTCTCGTACAACAAACCACCTTTGATAATGAGAAACCTTAGTTGCATCTACAAAGTATTAAATAGAGGTGGGATCAACAGTAGACACAGACTCCTTAGGGCCAGAAACACGCTTTGATTTCTTAGGAGAAGGTTCAAACACAGGGTCCTTGGACTTACATTTTGGAGCAGAAGATTTTTTGGGAGGTGATGAAACAAACACTTTTTCTTTTCCTTTGGACTGAACAGGGACTTGGGGTTTGTTTTTTGACTTGATTCTAGACCGTGTCTTGGGATGTTTGGGTGATGACTGCTTAGACACACAAGGCGACTTAGGAGGGGATGGAGCATGTGGGTTAGTGTCTGGTAATGGAGAGGACTCACAAGGTGGAGAATATCACACTACAGATGAACGAGTAACACGTTTTGGTGAAGACACAGAAACAGATTTAGAAGACTTACCAATGAAACAATGCGGCTGTGAATCGACCACCTCGGCCCGAGGACTGCCACGAGGAGCAAACTCAGTCATCGGCTCAAGAAGGGACGTCAACGGAGGAGATGGTGACACCTCAGCGATGGTAGGCGAAACCGGAACAATGGCCAGAGCCAAACTAGGGACAGGATCAGGGGACACAACCTGATCAGAGGATGTGGTGACTACAGATGCCCTAGATGCATCCACAGAAGGAGGGACAACCACCCCTGGAGGAGGAGAGGCAGTCGCATCAGCGACGGGAGAAGGTGGGAAACCCGAACGACGGAGATTTTCTCTCTGTTTCATAATGCCGAACACTTTTAGGGTTTCTGAGTTTTGAGCACTGTAAAAAGGATCTCACACAAGCTCAAGATATGTTATACATATAGAAAGACCATTTGAATTCCCCTACCAATGATTGACCGTGCAAAAAAAATGTTATTTGTAGAAACAATACACATAAAAAAAAACAAAGCCCATAAAAAAATAATCCAAAGTAATATATGAAAGACCAAACATGACATTTATAAAAAAAATGAAACAAGAATAAAGTCTAGAGAGCCAATATAAAAGAAATATTCACACTTGAATGGCAGGAGAGATTTATTAACAACAACTCTGATAAGCTCAACATGTATGCAAAAAAAAATCTTAACTGGTCAAAATATATACACCATGCTTGCCAAAAAAAAATGATAAAAGTTTGAGATTTATACACCCTAAAAAACACTACTTAAGTAAGCACACAAGTTTTTCTTAACAAGAGATTTGAGCCACTATTTTTATTTGTGTGTGCAAAAAGACCTCATGTGGACCAAGAAACATCAGGAAACATTAATTGGTCCACTCACTCAAACAATTTTTTTTTAAAATTATTTTATTTATTATTATTTTTTGTTTTATTCTCTTTTGACAACAGACACTCTGAGTTTTCCAAATACGAAGCACTGTCTTTCACTCATTATCAAAGATGTAGCCATCTCTTTTTTTTTTTCTCAGCAAATACCAAGAGGAGGAGCGAACTCCTCAGGGCATATGATGGTACAAAGGAAGCTCTTCCCATTTCATCCAATAATGGTAGCCTTTTGAGCTGGAGAAAATAAAGACTCAATTCTAAATCTTAAAAAAAAACTGATGTGATTAAGTAAGCACCAATAAAGAAGTAGTTCACACAAAAGAATAATAACAAAAAAAATTGGCAAAACATGAGAAAGAAATGTGACTAGACGTGACACCAAACCTCTCAGATGGTGTAGAGACCAATGCTGGTTCGTAAATGTGCATATGTTTGAGCATCAAGAGCTTTTATAAACAGATCTGCTAACTGAGCATTAGTGGAAACATGAGAAATTGTTAGCAGTTTAGACTCAACCATGTTCCTAATGAAATGATGACGTATGTCAATGTGTTTGGTCCTTGAAGAGGGTCAATGACTTTTGGGGATAGCCATAATCAGCGAGCATCTTATTGAGCCAGATGAGCTGAGTACAGAAGCTGCCAGCAGCAATGTACTCTGCCTCAGCAGTGGAGAGTGAAATAGAATGTTGTTTCTTGCTAAACCAAGATACCAAATTGTTCCCTATATAAAAACAACCCCCAAAAGTAATTTTCCTATCATCTAGAGATCATGCCCAATCAGAATCACTATACCCTACCAAGGACATATTTGTATCACATGAATACCATAAGCCAAATTCCACAGTCCCTGCAAGATATTTAAAAATACGTTTGATAGCAGTAAGATGAGACTGTTTAGGATTGGCTTGATAACGAGCACATAGACCAACACTAAAGGAAATGTCAGGACAAATAGCTGTGAGATACAACAAGCTTCCTATCATGCTACGGTACAGGGTTGGATCTACGGGGTCACCAAATTCATCTTTATTCAATTTAGTGGTGGTGCCTATAAGAGTGTGTGCATATTTGACTTGAGTGAAACCAAATTTTTCTAACATGGACTTAGTATACTTGGACTGAGAAATAAACATTCCCTGTTCTGATTGCTTAATCTGAAGTCCTAGAAAATAAGATAGATCTCCTATTAGACTCATCTCAAACTCACTTTGCATAAGTTCCACAAATCTAGTAACCTCACGCTCACAAGTTGACCCAAAAATTATGTCATCCACATATATCTGTGCAACAAATATTCCATCAGTTAGATACCTGATAAAGAGAGTATTGTCAGCACTACCACGGGTGAATCCATTTGACAAAAGATAGGCAGTAAGTATGTCATACCATGCGCGAGGAGCTTGCTTTAACCCATATAAAGCCTTCTTCAATTGGAAAACATGGTCAGGGAACTGAGGGTCCTTAAAACCTTGAGGTTGTTTCACATAAAATTCCTCTTGGAGAATCCCATTCAAAAACACACTTTTTACATCCATTTGATGCAATTTTATTTTTAGATGGCATGCTACTGCAAGAAGTAACCGAATAGATTTCACTGGGGCAAAGGTTTCTTCAAATTCAACTCCTTCCACCTAATTGTAGCCCTATGCTACTAACCTTGCCTTATTCCTTATTACAGTTCCAAACTCCTCCGATTTATTCTTGAAAATCCATTTAGTTCCAACAACATTAGCTCCGCCAGGTAAGGGTACTAAGATCCACACATCATTTCTTTTGAATCGGAACATCTCGTCTTGCATAGCAGCAAGCCAGAACTCATCTAAAAGAGCGTCCTTGGCACTTTTTGGCTTAATCTGAGATAAGTAACAGGCGAAAGCAATCAGATTTTGGATTTTTCTTCTTGTGACCATGGTGGCATTTGGATTTCCAATAACAATATCAGGTGGATGAGCCTTATGAACCCAGGAAGGTGGTCCATTCTTATAAAGCTTTGCATGCTGAGTCGCCTTTGGAAGAGCATTGGTGACTTCTTCATCACCATTGGAGCTGCTAGGTCCTGCTTCTTGTTCCTCGGATGCAGCTGGTTCAGTATTGAGTGATCCAAACGGAGTGTCAAGAAACACCTGGTTTTGTCTAGCTGTAACTGGACCAGGTGTAGTTAATATTGGAGCTTCATCATCTTCCATTGGTTGTTTAGAGTTCTTCAAGTCATCAAATCGAACATTTATGGACTCAATCACTGAACGAGTTCTTTTGTTGAACACATGATAAGCACGACTGTTAAGTGAATATCCAAGAAACACTCCTTCATCACTCCTTGGATCAAATTTTCCTAAGTGTTCTCGATCATTTAGGACATAGCAAACACATCCAAAAATGTGCATATGAGTGACGTTAGGAGGCCTTCCTTTCCAAAGTTCATAGGCAGTCTGTGTTGTGCCAGTTCGAAGATGAACCCAATTGCAGATATAGCAGGTTGTATTAATTGCTTCAGCCCAAAAATGTTTAGAGATATCCTTAGCATGCATCATTACTCGAGCCATTTCCTGTAGGGTCATATTCTTCCTTTCAACAACCCCATTCTGTTGAGGTGTTTTTGGAGTTGAAAACTCATGCTTTATCCCCAACTGATCGCAGAAATCTGAGAACACAGTGTTCTCAAACTCCTTTCCATGATCACTTCATATCCGATATACTTTCCTAATCTTAGATTCCTTTTCATTTTGGAGCCTGAGAACCAAGGCTGAGAAGAGTCCAAAGGTGTCTGACTTTTCTTTGAGGAAATCTACCCAAGTGTATCTAGAGTAATCATCAACAAGAACCATGAAAAATCGTTTACCACTTAGACTTTCATTCTGCATGGGGCCCATTAAATCCACATGTATCAACTCTAGCACACGGGAGGTGAGTAGCATGTTTATAGGAGGATGTGAGGCTTTTGTCTGTTTTCCCAGTTAGCAAGGACCACATAACCTATCTCTAGTGACTTTCATCTCAGGTATCCCTCGAACTGCTTGGAGTTTCACAATTCTCTTCAGGTCTTTAAGGTTCAAGTGTCCCAGTCTATAGTGCCACAGGTCTGGCTTATCAAGAAAGGATTTGTTGCACAGAACTTGATTGCTTAGAGCATAGCAGTTGTCGCTGGTTCTATTACCTGTCAAGACTGAGCACCCATTAGTTGCAACAAGACAGTGAGTTTTAGTAAAACTTACAGTGTATTCCTTGTCGCAGAGTTGGTTGATGCTAATCAGGTTTTCCTTGAGACCTTTAACGTACAACACTTCAATCAATGGAGCTACTCCATTTAGCACCAGGTCACATTTTCCAAAGATCTAACCCTTGTTCCCATCACCAAAGGTCGCAGCTCCCTTATTTCCTTCTTTATAGTTCACCAACACATTTCTGTTGCTAGTCATATGTTGTGAACATCCAATGTCAAAGTACCATTGATCTTCGTGAAAAGCCAAAAGAGAGGTGTGAGCAACTAATCCAACATTTGTGCCAATATTAGGTTTTGGTTTCCACTCACTATACGAAAACTTCCCATTAAATTGATTTGGTTGTTGAAAGCTATTTGGACGATCGATCATAGCTTTCAAATATGTCTGCAACTTGTAGCATCTGGGTCTAATATGTCCTCTTCTATTGTAGAAGTGACAAATGGGAACAAACCTCTCCTTCTGAACCTGACCATCCAGGACAGTCATCCTTCCTTCAAATCTCAATTTGGTAAGTCTAGATGAGACACTGGCCTGTTTAGAGGGATCTGGGAAACCAGGGCTGAGAGTATTTTGCAATGAGTCATTAGGAGTCTTGTCTTCATTGTTCTTGGATGAAGAGGGATCATTAATTCCCAAATTTCCCCCTTTCTTGTACAACATTTTGTAACCAATGGATGTTCTATCTCCATATAGTTTTCGAAGTTGCAAAGTGTGGTTAATTGTTGCAGTTCCTGGAGGGATAAACTCAAGAGTCTGTTTAGCTCTTATTAAATCTGCAGTCAGTTTGTAAATCTCATTGTCCTTCTCATCAAGATGTTTTGTGAGATTTTTAACAGTGTCCTCCAACCCAACCTTCTCAGATTCAAGTTGTTGTTTGGCACAAGTGAGACCTTTGATCTGTTTAGCCATATACTCCCATTGAGCGAACATCTCCTCATATGCATGCTATCTCCCTTCACTGTCCACATCAGACAAGCTCGAGTTTCCATTTTCCTCTGAACACATTGATTGATGACTCTTTGCCATGAATGCCACAACTTGTTTCTCTTCATCAGACTCGTCACTTGAGTTGGAGCTCTTTTCTTCATCACTATCACTCCAGGTTGCTGCTAAGGCTGTCTTCTTCTTAAGAGTGTTGGCACACTCAGCTTGAATATGTCCGAAACTATCACACTCTCGGCACTGTATTCCCCTGTTTTTCTTGTCACCAGACTGCTGGGTTTGCTTATTTTTTCCACCAAAGTTTCTCCTGTGAACATTATCTTTTCCTCCTGGAAAGTTTTTCTTGTAATTCCTTTTCAAGAATTTTGCATAATTCTTGGTCAGTAAAGTAAGAGTTTCATCAGTGAAGCCATCAGATACATCTGAGATCGACTTCTTTTCCTCCTTATGCACAAATGCAAGACTATTATCAGTTTTTTCTTTTTCGGAATATTTCTGCTTCTTGCCTTTCGTCCACCGTGTAAGAGTCATTTCATAGTTCTGCAATGACCCAATTAACTCATCAAGATCAAGTTCCTCTACATTTCTCATTTCTTCTATATAGGTAACGTTTGACATGAACTTTCGAAGCAGAACTCCAAGCAACTTGCGAACCAGTTTTGTGTTTGAGTAAGTCTTCCCCAGTGCATAAGATTCATTCGAGTATCGCACAATTTGGCATGGAACTCTTCCACAGTCTCTTCTTCCTCCATAGACAGATTTTCAAATGCTTTTGCCAACGCTCTCAGTCTGGACTTCTTTACAGCATCAATTCCTTCATTTTTTATTCTTAGTTTCTCCTATGCTTCTTTGGAAATTTCACAGTTGGCTATAACTTTCAACTGATTTGTAGAAACTGCATTAAATAGAGCGTGCATAGCCTTTGAATTAAAGTTGGCCCTTTCTATCTCCTTTGGAGTCCATCGACTCATTTGTATCCTCATCTTCAACAAAGGTTGGACACATCCATCCATCTTCGACTGCCATCCAGACCCGTTCGTCAAAGGCTCTAAAGAATGCACGCATTTTTGTCTTCCAGTAAGGATAATTTGCCCCTTCAAGAATTGGGGGTCGGGATGTGGAACCTCCTTCTCTGAACATCTCCATTCTGTACGAACAACAAAAAAGGAGAAAACAATATACTCCCAGAGTCAGGACTCAGAGAGGGTTAGTGTCAACTGGAGAACCCAGAAATCAAGAACCGTGAATTACTAGAAGACAAATCAAATATCAATTCCACTATACGAAAGATAGGAGGATCGAAAGAAAAATTCTCAACAAACAACCTAGCTGTGATACCAAATGAAAAACCTAAGTTTTTACCTATCTTTTCAATTTTACAATATTCATATTGATTTTATCTTGATTTATACTTGAACATTAAAAACTAAATCATAAGAATCAACACACAAAATTACAAGCTTCGTCTGCACTGAAAACACATTCCAGCCGACTAGTGCTTGGGTTCCCTGAACTAGGGTAATAACTCTTACTATATCAAGATGTAATTTTACAATAACCAGTTCAAGATAAAACCTGTAAACTATACAATCTTTCTCAATATACAATGAAGCTTTTTACCCTAAATAACCAAATCCCTTGGTTATAGATGCAAGATCCCCTTGCTTCAATGTTGAACTCCCTTCAACAACGTTTCAGATCTGAACACCTTCAGATCTATGGCGCCAAGACTCAGCTGAAATCCCTTCAACAGTCACAGCTTGACTTCAGAGCTTGCACAAAAACCTTGAATCACCATCAATGGAGTTTCTTGCAAGAACCTACAAAAAAATCAACAGAGCAAAGAATAGAGTAATACAAAGCACAATATACCACTGTCCGATCTGAGAGGTTAGTTGTAACCGATTAACCAGGTCAGTATATATACTTAGCTAAAATTAGGTATAAACCAGAAACAACTAACAGCTGTCATCATTAACAAACCTGCTATACAGAAAAGCTGACGTGGACACTTACTAAAACAAACAAACTCCAGGCACAACATAAGACCAATCCAGACACGACTGGACCTAATTTTTCATACTAAAAATATTGGTCCCTACTAAGGAATATGGGGGAGAGCATATGTAATGCCCTGATTACCCCAGAACAGTTACGGTGATCGGTGAACCAGAAATTTGACCCGCTACCCGAGTCCTTTGGTTAAAAAATGTGTTCTAAGTGTTACTAACAGGTTAAGGTGAAAAACAATAAAGAGGAAAGGATATATATTTTATTAAGTATATAAACTGCTCATGAGCTATTCAAAACATTTACAAGTTGTTCATTATACAAAATGGCCACTACTATTTCAAAATTTACCACCCCGCCGACCTAAGCGGCAAAAATAGGGTAAACCCCTTAGTTCCTCTGAGAATTCCTTGGCCATGGTGGTCAAGCGGCCGCATATGTACACATCACCACCTAAGCTCTCCACTCAAGGCTAGGTGAGCTTTTCTTTCCCTTTACCTGCACCACATAGCACCCGTGAGCCAAGGCCCAACAAGAAAACACAATAAAGCATGATATAATATCAACAATTATCATAATAATCATTCAGGACTATTAGTCCAAAACAGATAGGTGACAGTCGCAAAAGTTACTAAATTGGGAATAGCTTCCTTCAGCCTTGTGATGATAGGGTCACCGGGGCTTAACAGGTAAATAAACCTTTCATTAGCTTAAACAAGATAGGTGCATGGTGACTGGTCACCAACATAACCTACCTCATGACCATAGAGTCATAACCCTGGAACATCGTTCCCTAGCCATGTGACAAGCAGTCACCTGGGCCTTATGCCCTGGCTCTCAGTAACTAGTCTTAGACTAGCCAAGCGCATATAAGTTCATCAACCTTAGGGTCGGTCCAGTGTTAATGCCTTAGAGCCATTCAACACTGATATTGATTAGATCTAATCTTCATTCGGCTCTGCATTCAGGTCACTTATGTCGTTTCTGACACTTAGGTCAGTGTCCCTGACTAGTCAGTGCCATATACAAGTAATCAACATTCACTAGCATTTAATATGAAATCCATGTCCACATTCATCAACCAACATGCCTCAATAACAATCACGCATGTCATATATACACAGGGTGCAGTTTTCTTACCTCAAGTTCGAGCGAGAAATATTATAAGGACGACCCCTGAGAACGATCGATCTTTTGGTTCCTTAGCGGTTACCTAATCACAACCAAATATAACCTCCATTAATGAGAATCAACATGGATAGGGTCTTGACCTAAGCACCACTCTCGGGACCTCGAAACATGCCCACACAGTGAGTAGATTCGATCCCGGGCCTTAAGGATTGAAACCCTAAGTCAAAAACCCCTAAAAACACACAAAACGAGACTTTGAAGGAACAGGGTAGCGCTACAGCACTGACCCCTAGCGCCCCAGTGCTATACTCATAACCTCCAACACGCCCAAATGCCCCCTGAGTAGCACTGTAGCGCCCTAGGGTGGGCGCTATAGCGCTACCTCCAGACCAGGAACCCCCTGAAACGACCTTCTTCATCTCCTTCGATTCCAACCTGATTCCAAAGCTTCCAAAACCTATTTTTGATGCCAAATGAACCCAAAAACCACCTCAACATACCCCAAATATCCCAACCATAGGAACCCTAGCCAAAACTCCCAACAAAACCAAGATCTCAAACTAGAAATCACAACTGCAAAGAAGAACTAAAACAGGGCAAACCAGGGAATTCTATGGTTAGAAACTTACCTAAAGCTCAGCTTATGATGCTCTTCAATGGAGGAACACACTCCCAAACTCCCAAGGCTTGCTTCCCAAGCTTGAATCCTCAAGAATGGTTCAAAAATCACAAAGGAAACTGAAGGAGAAAGAAGATACGGGAGAAGCTTCAAGTTACTCTGTTTTGCTCTCTTCTTTCACAGCCAAAATGGATATATCTATCCTAGGGTGAAATGACCATTATACCCCTAGGTCAATTTAAAGTTTTTAAAGGCTCCCAAGGGCAAAATTGGTATTTTCCACCTATCTCGTTAATCATAATTAACGCTCTCCAATTCCCGCTATTCTCAATAATCTCAAACACCAATATTTCATATCCCGTTACCCTTTAATTCCCAGCAATCTTCTAATCCTTAAAATCACCTCGAGACTCATCCCGAGCCCCGAACTTAAACCTATTGTGACTAGACTGCTAATCAATAATCCAAGATCGTCTCATGCCGAATAGCTCGAACAAACCCACATTATAATGTGGTCTCAACAACATATCACTAACATGCATACAAATATACAATTATACCCTCAATGGGCCAAATTACCATCACACCCCTGTAATTAAAGTGTGGACTCACATGCATGCATTTAACATCATATTATAATATAATTCACATATACATGCATATTATCAGTTAATGGCATAATTAAACAAGTATGGCCCTCACGGCCTACTATTCCCGCCATTAAACCACATCGGAGAATTCGGGGCATTACAGCATAGAGTTATAAACATGTAATTATCTTACTTCAGCCAACTTTAGAATTAAAATGGAATTCTACTGAGAGATGGGACCAAGAGAATCAAAATCATAGCTGTACTGATGGTGAAAAATACAATCAAAATCCTAGCTTTAGTCAGAAACCAAGCATTGAGTTTGGGAGTTGGAATAATATAGTTGAATTTGTGGATTCTGGGGTGTTTGATTTAAGTTTTGAAGATGGGTCAGATGTTGAGGAAATTATTTTTGATGATGAATATGAACAAGTTGAAGAGGACTATTGCTAAGACAATGATACAAAACCATTTAATTGGCCCAAGTTTAGTGATGGATCGTGGGGTGACCTTATGCCAATAAATGAGAATATGGATGAAGTGGATGTGGAAGGAGATATTAACACAATTGAGCAGGAAAGAATACTCATATTTAATCCATCAGTGGATATGGCTAACCCAAGGTTTAGGCTGCAAATGGAGTTTTCTAGTAAGAAAGTACTGAATGATGCATTGAGGGAATATGCTATTAAGAATTGAAGGCAGATTCAGTACGTGAAAAATGACTCAAGGAGAGTTAGATGCATTTGTCAAGAAGGTTGTCCTTTCCTTCTTTATGCTAGTGTGATGGAAGACAAAAAAGGTTTCAACTTACAACAATAAAATGATCTGGTACTACGTGCACAAGTTTTATTAACCAAGTGAAGAATGACCTTGAGAATGATCAATTTGGAAGTTATATAGAACAAGGGAAAAGGCTTCGAGAAAAATTGAAGGGGATGTCAAAGATCAATATGTTTTGTTGTGGGAATATTGTGAAGAGCTTTAAAGAAACAATCCTGGAAGCACAATTGTGTTACATAGCAGAAGAGGAATCAATTTTGGAGGTGTTTTCAAGTTGGCAAAGAAGGGTTTAATACTGAATGAAGGCCTTTAATTGGTGTGGAAGGATGTTGTAACGCCCTGGATAGCCAAGACCGTTACATTGTGTATTTAAATAGTGCTAGACTTGCTAATCAAGTCATTTGGACATAAACGTGTTGCTAGAAGTAATTAACGAATTAGGGTTAAAAATTTCGGCCAAAGGAATATTTACTTTCATTAAAAGTTTAAGTTCATACATGGGATCCTAAAATAAACATTTAAGAAGTTATTTACAACTCAAAAAGGTGGTTACAATACAACCCGACCTAAGCGGCAAAGTTAGGGTTTAACCTTAGTTCCTCTGTGAATCCCCAGTCGTGGTGGTCGAGCAAGTTGCATATGTACACACCGCCATTGAAGCTCTCCAACTCATGACTGGTCCAGTTTCCATTTTCCCTTGCCTGCACCACATAGCACCCGTGAGCCATGGCTCAGCAAGAAAACTTAAACTTGCTCATAAGCAGTTAATAACATATTACAAAATCATAATTAGCACGCCTAGCAGTAATAACCCTACTCATGCTGACATTCAATCTATATAAGTTACTATAGAGTCACACCAGAGCCTGTTGCCCTAGGATAAGTGATTGTAGAGTCACTGTAACGCTCTACTCCCTTAGAGCCGTCACTAAGTGTGTTTAAAATTGTGCCTCAACTCGTTAATCGAGGTTTTAAATCAAAAACGTGTACTAAGCCATAATTAAAAGAAAACATTAGAGAAAGTAGATTTCATTGCTAATCATAAAGGTTTACACTTGGGATCCCAAAACAAAGTTTAGAAAATATTTACAATACAAAACTGATCAAAGTTGACTAGACGAAAAACCTAAGTTCCCTTACAAACATCTCCCAAAATCCCCTAGCTGTGGCAGCCAGGCTGGCCGGACATGTACACGCCGCCTCACGCCAGCTGTGCTCATGGTTGGTTGATCTTCTCCTTACCCTTACCTGCACCACAGAGCATCTGTGAGCCGAAGCCCAGCAAGAAAACCCAAAACAGATAACATATGCAAAATACAAGTCAAACATATAAGCAGGCCACCAATGGCTAAACACGCACGGCCTAGCCGCCCAGGCGTTTACCAAGCCCTAGGTTTGCGGACCACGCCGTGAGGATATCCCAGGTATCCTTTTAGGGACTCGCCCTGGCAACCCGCACCCCTCATGCTTAACGCTGCTCCCGGCCCCTTGCCGTTCTCGGCCTTGCACTCAACGTGTCTGACGCTGTTCCCGGCCCCACGCCGTTCCCGGTCTACACCGCTCCCGGCTCTTGCCGATCACACATGAAATATCGAACACCATATAGCAACAAGCACAGAATTCAAACATAAACAAATAAAGAGCCATGCTCTGCAATACCAACATATATATATAGGGCCCGGCCCTGCATATCACTTCTGTTCAATACAATGGGCTCAGCCCTGCACACGAGCTCTATGGAAACAGGGGTTTCCTTACCTGAGTTCCGAGCTTCCTGAGCACCGATGCCCCGAGCACAGCCCGCTAACGTAAGCCTTGCTGAAACCCTAGTCACAACACATAACAATATCCGACCATCAAATTCCAACCCAACAAATAACCTCGAACCGTAACCCTAACCTCCGGGATCTTGAATTCTATCACTCCGAGTGATAAAATCCATCCCGAGCCTTCCCCTTAAAGTTCCCAAGTCAAAAATATCATAAAATTCCTCACTGACACTAAGGGTCGTGGCCCCACCCCCTAGAGTCGCGGCTAGCCTCAAAACAGAGGCTAGCTCTCCACTGACCAACACGCGGGCCGCGGCGCGCCCTGCAAGCGCTGCGGCGCGTCCGAATTCCTTCAGCCTCCCACGGCTGTATGCACATGCGGGCCGCGGCACACCCCTCCTAGGGCCGCGGCACTAACAGCAAACCCAGAATTTCCATCAACTTTTCATCCCTTCTTCAAGCCAATTATCACCAAAACCAAACTAAGACTCCTAAATATTCAACACAGTTACTCCAGCACAGAAACAACATCAAAACCTCATCAAAGCATGCTCCAAAACTTAGCTAAAACACCCAAAGATTAAGCAAGCTTAACTACATGCAAACCTCTAAACCAGCATAAAATCAAAGACTAGACCTTAGTGTTTAAAGCTTACCTTGTTGAGCTTAATCCCAAAATTTTGATCCTCAATCCCAAAGCTTCAAGCCCCTAGAGTTTCCCAGCAGAACCCCTTCAATTTTCCAAGCAATTCCTTTAAGTTTCTTCAAGTTTAGCCTTAGAGAGAGTGAAAGAGAGAGACAAAAAGCTATTTCTCAGTTCCAAGGAAGATATGAGTCGGTTTCCCTCAGTTTCTGTATAGTTCCATTTCATTTATTTGTTTTATATGACTTAAGTCTAAAGGTTACCTCAAGGCTCGGGGTACCAAAACGTCCCTGAGGGCAAAAATGGTAAATTCCCCAAATATTCCCGCCTAGACATTCTATCCTCAAATATATCTCCAAATATTTATTTCTATGTCCCGATAATCCCATAACTCAGCTAATACCAGAATTACCCCTCGACTCGCCCCGAGTCCGAATCTCAACCCCGTTGTGACCCCCTGGCTAACTGCTCCCCAGGACTGTCTCGGATCGTGCTGTACAGACATATCACACATATACAACATATATTTCATTTATCACATTTAACTCAATTAACATGCTTCATAATCATATATACACATAGATTCACATATAAGCATATCTAAACCACTTATTGCCCTCCAGGCACACTAATCAAGGCCCTAAGCCTGATTAGCAAATTCGGGTCGTTACAGTCACCCTAGGGCACATTGCCCTATCCTCTATATAACCAGCCTTAGAGTTGGCCAAGCGTACCTAGCGCTTTATCTTCTAAGCGACCATGGGGTTGGTCAAGCGTATACCAGGTTCCTGGATAGGCCTAACCATATCGGCCAGTGCTCGACGCACTATTTCTGCCCTTGACTTATAAGTCAAGCCTTTCTGCCGGCGCTCAGCGCGCTATTACCGCCCTTGACTTATAAGTCAAGAATTTCAATCAGATAATACAAACAAGCATAAATCATTTAACAATTATCCAGATACATAGCATTCAAGCATGCTTAATCAAATAATCACAGACATAATCATAATCATGCTCATTCACAGGGGCCCGAGCCCTAATCATAACCCAGGGTGCAGTTTTCTTACCTCTGGTCCAAGCACTAGCTATATAAAAACAACCCTCCAGCACGATCCCCTTCCGAGCCCTAGCGATACTCTAGCCACAACCATAATAGAGGATATCCATCAATATCGAGCAAATAAAGACTTCCAGACCGAGTCCTAGCCTATGGGACCTCGAATTCTACTATACCAGGTAGTAGAATCCTTCCCGAGCCCTTAGGTTTGAGTCCTCATGACTCGAAACCTCACTTGGCTAATATTTCCCATTAGCGTCACGACGTGCCCCAAAGCAGAGAGCACTGGTCCTGTTTTCACTAAACATGCGCCGCAGCGCAACCCACTAAGTGTCGCGACGCAATAGCGGTTCAGAAGAACCCCAAATGCCCCTGAGTTCATACAGGTCGCAGCGCTCCAAGAACAGCGTTGCAGCGCAACCCCGCAAACCCAGATTTCTAACATTTTCCAACTATTTCCTTCTAACCAAAACTCCTAAAATCAGTCCCCAAACCTTAACCAAACCCAAAATTAAGCCCCAAAACCTCAATAATACACTTAAGGCAACACAAATACACCAAAAACTATGTCAAAACCCTACTCCAATTCAAAATTCAAACCTTGAGTTCCAAAACTCAAGAACACTTCAAACCAACCAGAAATTCATCAAAACAGAGTATGGGATTTTACCTCATCTGTGTAATTCGACCCCTAAGCCGCTCCTAATCAAATTCCTAGCTCCAAGCCTTCAGTTTAAATCAAACTCCTCCAAAATTCAGAAAAAAAACTTATCTTCAACCAAGGGAAAATGAGAAAGAGAAATAAGAATGTGTTTTCCTGATTTTTGAGGGCTTCTACTAGCCTAAGTCTATCCAAGGTCAGAGAAAAGACCAAAATGCCCCTAGCCTTTACTAAGTACTTTAATGCCCTCAAAGGAAAAATGGTCTTTTGCCACAATTTCCTGCCAATCTCAATTAACACCTCATAATTTTTCAATTAATCTCAATATCCCCAAGTAATCACGAAATAACTTCCCATTACTCGATAAATCATGGTAATGTACTAAATTATTAAAATACCCCTAGGCTCACCCCGAGCCGGGTATTTGACCTCGTTGTGACTAAACAGCTAACTTGCTCACTAAGATCGCCTCGTGCCGAATAACTCAAATATATCCAAATAATAATGTGGTCTCAATCATAAAACACATATATTTACAAATATACCTTCAACGAGTCAAAATTACGAAAATACCCTCCTAATAAGAAACAGGCTCACATGAATGCTTAATACACCTAAACATGCTATAATAGTCATATCATAATATGACTCACATAATTCACATAATCATGCATATAATCATGAACATGCACATAATATCCATTTATTCCCTCCCGGCATACTAATCAAGGCACTAAGTAGTGGATACTGAAAACAAGGAAAATTGGGAGTGGTTCTTAGAGCTTTTATCAGAAGATGTTGGAATGGAAAATAGTCTATCATTTACAATAATTAGTGATAGGAAAAAAGGTTTGATTGAAGCTGTAAAAAAATATGATGAGCACCGTTTTTGTGTAAGACATATGTACAATAATTTCAAGTCGGAGCACCCTGGTTTGGCTTTGAAGGAATTAGTGTGGGTTGCTGCTACATCAAATACCATGAACAAATTTAAGAAAAATACGAAGGCATTGGGGAAACTTGACTCTGATGCATTGACATGGTTAACTCAAAAGCCAACTTCAGAATGTAGTAAATCATGATTCAGAGCACAACCAAAGTGTGACATCTTACTCAACAACTTATGCGAGGCATTCAACAAATCCATTCTACCAGCATAGGATAGTCCAATCATAGTTATGTTAGAAATAATTAAGGACTATTTGATGGAAAGAAATACAGAAAAAATGAAGTTTGTGTCAAAATGGAAGCATAAAAACTCACCAAAAGCAATGAAGATTATGGAAAAGAATACAGAGTGGGTAAGGGCGATGAGGACTAAATGACCTGGTAAACTTCTATTCCAGGTAAAGGTGACTACTTCTGGTGTGCAGTATGTTATTGATCTCAATGCCAAAACTTGTGCTTTTCAAAGGTCGAAATTGAATGGGATTCCATGCACACATGCATTGGCATGTATCCGAAAGAACAATTGGAACCTAGAAGACTTTGTTGATGATTTTTACTCTAAGGAAGCTTATCAAAGGACATACACTCCAATTATAAAAGGAACAAATGGACCAGAGTCATGGCCAAATCCTAGATCACATCCACTTGAGCCACTTATTATTAAGAAAAGGTCAGGGAGACCTAAGAAGAAGAGGAGGCGAGAAGCTGGTGAGCCACCTGCTGCAACTAAAGTGAGAAAATATGGGTTAATCATGCACTGCAAGAAATGTGGCAAGGCATGCCATAATAGCAAAACATGTGGGAAAACTAAAGGAAAAAAGAACAATGTGAGATGTTTATTATTTTACATGTTTATATTCATATCTTTACAATGCACATATTGTAGACCAAATATTTGAATGTTTGTATTTATTTTTTTCCATCATAGAGTTATAAAAGCAAAGCTACCAACAAAGCAGAAGGAAAGTCTAGTAACTTGAACAAGAAGAACAAAACAACTTAGAAAAAAGATGACTACCAAAACTTTAAAAGTGTCTATAATAGTATAATGCAATATTTTGGAAATCCTTTTGGCCTTGTAATATTGGGAACTTTATTTATTATGCATGAAGTCCCAACTATTTGGTTATGTTTTTGTTAAGCTAGCCATGTAGCTCAGGACATCATTTCGGATAGTCACAAAACAGTCACATGATATATTTTGGTTAGTTTTGGGTAGTAATATGATACATTTTGATATAGTTACAATGAAACACAATAGATAGGCACAATAATTCAGCATGTAAAGTCATCTATCCATTTAACTAAAAATTATATAATGGTTGGAGCCTAATATTTATAATGGGTTTGTTTTCATGGCAGCATATGTATATACATACATGAGAGTGGAATGATTTAGATTTCTATTTTTTATTTTAATTATGGTAATTGCAGACATAATTTCTTTATTTCCAAAACTACCATTTGTAGTTTTTGGTGGTAAATGGGCATTTCCCTAGAAAGAAGAGTTTTACATTATTTAATGTCAACAAAGGCCAGACTGCACAACAAAGATAAACTTGAGGACTGATTTATCAAGAAATAAAGTACAAGGACTAATATGCCAAGAAGTTAAAATGATGGGGAATTATGAGGGAAAGGCATAAATATTATTATTAACTATAGTCTATCTATATACCCATTACCCATAAATTTAACAAGGCAAGAAAATAGTCTAAGGCTTACCCCATCATTAGGTGCTATTGGGCCTATGTAACGCCCTGAATAACCAAGACCGTTACACTGTGTGTTTGAAATAGTGTGAGACTTGCTAATCAAGTCATTTAAATAAAAACGTGAATCTAAAAAGATAAACAGGTTAGGTTTAAAATATTTTTGGTTATAAACAAATAATTTTCATTAAAATAAATGTTTGGTACATGAGATCCCAAATCAGGGCCAAAATTACATAATTACATAATTTCCAAATGTTATAAACAATCAAAGCCACTCTAATGGCAAAATACATATTTTAGGTCCTCGTCCCTGTACAAACCCTCGACCGTGGCAGCCGAGCAGCTGACAATGTACACCTCGCCCCCAGAGCTCTCCAACCCATGGTCGAACCATCTTACCCTTGCCTTTACCTGCACCACGTAGCACCCGTGAGCCGAGGCCCAGCAAGAAAACGTAATATCATAGCACAATCAATATCAATAACCAAGTAGTTCACAGACCATAACCAAATGATTTACAAGACATTAATCAATTACCCAGCAAGCCATAGCATTCGTTCAATCCAGAACATCAGTCAATAACCAATGATCTAGTTTCCAGATATTCAGCATATCATATACATCAATTTAACAGTAGTATACATGTCAAGCAACAACTAGGGTCGACGCTCGTAGGCCGCACCCTCTTTTTAATCTACTGTCTTTGGCTCGCTTAGGCCAAGCCCAATGTTCACCCCACTGACTCCAGCCCACTTAAACTGAGCTCAGTAATTATTAAGCTGTCCTCAGCTACCAGTGGTTGAGTTGCGCCCTGTGCGCAAGTGTTGATTCCGGCACTTTTAGGGCGTTCATCACATGTCCCCATGGCATAATACCACCAGTGACATTCATACAGTTATAGGAAGCACTTAGTCCCAACATATTCACATGGTTTATCACAATCATATAACAGTGCATACAAATATAGGGAACACTTAGTCCCATCTTATCCACATAAACGAGTGCAGTTTTCTTACCTTTAATTCCAAGTGCTTTGATTAAGAAAGACGACCCCCGAGCACGATCTTGTCCCAAGCCCAAGCGTACACCTTCACTGAAGAACCAATTCTCTAAGAAATTTCTGAGCTAACTCCCAAGTTCCTAGCTTCAATTCAATCTCAATCCTGGTTGAACTCCTTAGCTAAATACTAAGTTAATCTTCCAAAACTTCAGCTCAATTCACTGAATTTCCAGCTGAATTTCCTTAAGTTCCAATGGTTCCTTGAGAGAGAACTGAATGAGCTGAGAGGAGAGGAAAAAGTGTCGGTTTAGGTGTTTCTAGCTATTTCCTTCTTTATGTTTGTCTTACTTAGGTTACTTAAGTTAATCCCAAAGCTCAAGGTACCAAAAACATCCCCGAGGGCAAAATGGTAAAATTCCCCAGTATTCCCACCTAAGCTTCCTAACCTCAAATATATCTCCAATTATTTATTTTCATAACTCAATAACCCAAATAAATGTCCATTACCCAAAATGCCCCTTGACTCCGATTCGATTACATAGAAATGTAATTCATCCCGTCGAATTTACACACAAAAGATTTATTATCTCTATGGGATTAAATCCCGAGTTATTTCAAATTAAAGAAAAATGAAACTCGAGTCGGGTACCGGGTCCCGTTGTGACTTTCCCGCTACTTGCTCCCTAGGATCGCCTCATGCCAAATGCTGCAAACATAAATATATCCACATAATAATTTGGTCTCAACAGTTTATCACATTTATGCCCTAACGGGTCAAAATTACCATTATGCCCTTACAGACTAAACAGGGCCCACATGCTTATCTAATACTCCTAAACATTCACTCCACATATCCATATAATCATAGGATCATGCATATCACATAATCATGCATTTTCACCATTAATTCACATATCTTCCAATTATGCCCTCCCGGCACACTAATCAAGGCCCTTAAGCCTTATTAGTAATTTTGGGTCGTTACAGCCTACCATGTGGAAAATGGAATTGCAATTTCCTTTTTTCCTCTCGGCTTCATAATCATTTTATTGTAGTCAATTACTTCGTAGTTGTACATGTGGTAATGTGAAAAATAAATAAATAAAAAAATAGGAGAGTGAAATGGTGACTTTACATATATATAATAGTCTCTACCAAGAAAGTAAAAGAAGTTGCATTAGATTTAACTAGTTTTTTTTTTAAAAAAATTACTTGGCCTCATTAAAACCCTTTGCATCAAAACTCTTTCAGAAAAAGCTCAATAAAGAAAAAGAGTACCAATGGGATATCATTGATAGTGCCTATCGACCCGAATACAAAAGTCAATACAATAGGGGTGTCGTGGGTGCCATAACATATGTTCATCCTTAGAAAGAGCTAACTTAGCTAACGAGCGGGCCACACTATTAGCAACTCTAGGACAATATTTGAATGATACAACAATAAACTCATTACAAATGTCAATGATATCCCTAATGATGGAACCAAGGTAGGATTGGTCTATGTTCTTGTTGTTGATGGCTTGAACCACATGAAGATAATCTGATTCCATAATAATCTGTAAGAATTCCAAACTTTTGCGGAGTTGGAGACTCTTCAAAATTCTCAGAGCTTCGGCATTGACAGGGGAGAATGTAGCCAAATAAGGTCATATAGCTAAGCAACTGGCAATATTGTGATGGTCCCTAAGAATCATGCCCAAACCCACTATTTTGACTTGGGGAAAGATGGTTGCGTCAATGTTAACCTTCAGTAGATTGGAAGGAGGGGACTTCCACCAATGAGTCTCTTTGCCTATGGCGGCCATTTTCTTTGATGGAGCTGTTTGCACACTGATATCAATTTAAGTAGGGAAATTTCATATTGTATGCATCATAGTGTAGTGTAATTAAAATATATGCCAAATTTTGTATGCATCCTCGAACTATGTCATTCTGTAAAAAATAGACTCTATTGCTCTCATTATTAAGTCTCAAACTCTCTCTCTCTCTCTACAACCTATCTCTCTCTTTTTAAGGCGATACCACCACCCACCACCATCACCACGATGGCCTCCCCACAATGAAATAACACCACATTTTAATGTCGCCACCACCTCTACCACCATGAAAGCACTCCATCCAAACTCTCTTCATTTTTTTTCTAAATTTTAATGATGAAAAATCTTATCCAAAACTTAAACTGAATAAAAGATTGACTTAAGACACTAATTTATAGATTTCAAACACTTATGTACAAGATTTTTGGGTTTTTTTTTTTTTTTTCAGATCTAGAACACTAAAATATTGTAGAAAATGATGCCTAAAAATGTCTAACGATGCAGTTGCGATTCCATTGTGATTGTCCATTGAAAACTTAGTTTTTGGCAACAAAAAAATGATGTCTAACGATTCATAACGATGTTGATGCGATGGTACCTTGAAAACAAGGTTTTTAGGCCAAAAAAAAAAACTATGTCTAACGATGCTGATGCGATGCGATACTAGTGCGATGGTGCATTGAAAATATGGTTTTTGACCAAAAAATGATATCTAACAATGTCGATGCGATGGTGCATTGAAAACATGGTTTTTTATCCAAAAACGATGCCTAACGATACCAATGCGATTCTATTGCGATGATGCATTGAAAACATGGTTTTTGACACTAACAATGTCAATGCGATGCTACTGCGATGCCAATGCAACAAAAAGAAAACAATGCCTAAGGATTTTGATGCAATGTTATTCTGATGCCAGTGTGATGGTGCATTGAAACCATGTTTTTTTTTTATCAAAAATCGATGCCTAATGATACAAAAGAGATGCATTCATTAAATCTTGATTTTTGGCCAAAAACAATGCAAGTGCGATGCGTATGCAATGCATTTATGAAATCTTGATTTTGGCAAACAAAACAATGCATTTGCGATGCGGTGCATTCAAGAAATCTTGATTTTTGGCAAAAAAAAAAAAAGAATACGTTTGTGATGCTCTGCGCTGATATTTGACGAAAACTTTGGAGATGCATAAGTTTTCGTGGGTAGAGATCCGAATGAGATTGGATAGGGGAAAGCGATTTTTGAGTAAGAAAAAGATCTTCAATGGTGAGGTAGTGGTGGTGGTGATGGTGCCTTCATAGTAGAGATGGAGAGTGAGAGAGGTAGGTTGAGAGAGAGAAAAGAGTTAATGAGAGGGGTATTATAGTAAAAAAAAAATTTAAAAAGCCTATTTTTGGGATGCCACATAATTTTGTCATATTTTAGAATTAGTGTATATTATTATGTATAAAGCATTAAATTTTCCTTTAAGTACTCAAGAGCCCAGTGACCCACCATCTCGTCATTCAACAGAATCCCTTCATTAACAAACTTATTTCTACGAAACCATAATCTCCATAAAACAGTAAGCCTTCTTTCCAATTCAGTATTACACAGAGATTCAAACAGTTCCATCATAAATTCATAGATATCCATGTGTCGAAGAGGGAGACTAGTTATACCCTAAGAGAATTGCTCTAATATTAGGTTTAACTGTTTTTTTTTTATTTTCAACTTTAACATAATATACCCTTTAAACCAATTAAAAAATAAGGTAGACTAATTATATAATGCTAATTTTTTATCATTTATATCTTTTAAAAAAAACACATTAGTCTCTTTTTATTATTAGTTAATCTAACCTACATAATTATATATATATATATCTATATAATTAAATAATAACAAATATATGTGTCGTGTGTATGAAGAGTGTGACTATGTAACTACATAAGAAAGTAGAATAATATCCATCTTCCATCACGAATAAATTGTAGACAATATTTTTGTTTTAGTTTTTTAAAACTATAGACTGTTATTGTTTATTTTTTTCAATATGTTTATTATGTCATTCTTTTAAAATATATGACATTGTTTGTTTATTTAAAATTTATATGAAAATTAGAAAAACATAAGAAAAATAAATTAATACATTTTCTAAATAAAACTAAGAAAAATTGCATTAGAGATTACTTTCACCTATATATATAGCAAATATCTTTTTAGTAAGAAATTAAACCCCGCTTCCATATTGTTCTTGTATTGTTTTTTATTTTTTTCATCTTTGATACTGCATAATTTTCTTCAATATCTTTTCCTTGGTTTGATAGAGTTGAGTCTAAATTTTCTTGAACTGTGAAATCTTTTTCTCCATGATTTTGGTTTTCTAATTCAAGATATATTTTTTTATTTGAAAATATTGATAGAAAAATATTTCTTTTTTTCATATATATATATATATATATCACTGCTACAATATATATTTTTTAGAACTACTTTTAATCCCAAGTTTTAGAGGACATTTCATGTCCTATAATGCGAGACATGAAATTTTTTAAATTTATGTCCTACTAAGAAAGGCATGAAAAGATTTGGAGAACTTAAAAGTTCCCACATTAAAAAATAATAATAATAACTACATTAGACGTGAAATGTTTACAAATTATATATTTATATACTATTATATACTTTTCGGGGCTCCTCTTAATGTCTTGCACAAATAATGTAGGACATAAAAAGTTTTAGAAGATATTTTATGTCCTACAATGTGAGACATAAAAAGTTTTAAATTTATATCCTACAAAGAATGACATGAAACCTTAAGCGTACCTACATTAAAATATAATAATAATTACATTGGACGTGAAATGTTTAAACTATATATACATATAACACATTCACGCCTCATATAGTCGGACAATACAAGACATGAAATGTGTTTCTGAATATATAAAACAATTTCTACATTGTTTGGAAACAATATTATTCCATTTTCTTCATTCTATTAATTCAATACTCTACAATTCTAAACATAATAAATACAATATTAATTAATAATTAATAAAAGAAACTTTAAAGTTTATTAATTAAATAATTTAATAAAAAAACGTTTTACATAAATTTTGAAGAAAAAAATGTTTTACATAAAACGTTTTAATAATTAATTAATATTAACTATGTTTGTTTGTATAGATCAATTTTAGTTCAGTACTACAATTTGATGGCAATGCTTGAAAAAAAATACAATGCAATAATTCGAGCAGGAATTTTTTAAATTTAAATTATAATATTATGTATCAGTAATATATAAATGTATTTATATATCAATATTATGTATCAGTAAAAAGATTTGTAATAATTGAATAATATAAATGTATGTATGAAGAAAATATATAAAGAATGCTTAAAAATTAAACAAGAAAAAAAAATTATTAAGAACATAATAGTAGAAATTTATACATAATATAAAGATTATCTTTACTAATATATAAAAATTATGTATTAGTAAAAAGATTTGTAATAATTGAATAATAAGTATATGTATCAAGAAAAAATATAAATAATGTGTTAAAATTAAATAAGAAAAAATGTATCAAGGATATAATAGTAGAAATCTATAGTTAAAGGAGCAAAATGTTATAAAAAATTACATTAAATGTAAAAATAAAATAAAAAGAGAAGTTTACAAAAAAATATGGTATATTTAAACTTAATTTCTATAAATACGGACAAAAACATTTTTATGGAGTTTTTTCCTCATATTTTGGTATTATTATTTTTGTTTTTTCATATTTTTTTTTACAGTAACCAATTACTAGTGTCAAAATTAGTTATTTTAAAAATTGACATGGTAGTCACTGGTTACTACTATCAAATTTTTAGTTTATTAGTGATATACAAGTAATCAGTTACCACTACGAAATTAAACCAAAAAAATTATTTCAATAATAGTAACTATTTGCTAATGTCGAATTAGTCATTTTAAAAATTAATGTGGTAGTTACCAATTACCATAAAAAAAATGTGAGAAATTTTTTTTATAAATTTGTAAAAAAAAATAGAAAAATCCATAAAAAAATGCACAAAGTTGAAAACTCTGTATTTATCAAACTTATATAAAAAAAAATATCTTATATTACGTAATTTCCACAAAATAAATCAAAGTAAAGGTGGCCTACCATGGGACTAAGGTAGGTCCGCCAGTGACCATGTCAAATGTAAAAATGGTGTCAAATTTGATCTCAAATATGACATAGTAACATAGAACCTTTAATAAATGTTTATTAAAAATAATCAACTTTTTTTCAATATTCATTTTATTTATCTAAAATTTAATCCTAAAAAAATGGCTATATATTTATTAATTTTTAAAATATACACTTCCAATAGCATTACGCATAATACTTGTACATTGGAGTTGTGCCAAATGTAATAATTTGCTTTTAAAATTTATTTATCAAAAATTTAATTTGAAAAAAAAATTATGCATTTATTAATCATTATTGATTTTCATAAATTTTACAGGGGTTGGGACAAATGTAACCTTGACTCATTTTTGTGTCAAAATTAGCATTAACACCGATACAAAATGATTTTAGAATTAAGATAAGTGAAAAAAGAAACAAAAAACAACAGTACGATTCAAATACAAATACCTGAGAAGTAAAAAAAAATCTTTGGTAATGTATTCATGAATCTGAGAGACAAATCATGACAGGGGAGATCCAAACACCTTATATTTGGTCTATTATTTAGATCTTTGGACAGAATCACACAAGTATACAAAATTGTGACGACTCAAAATCAATGAAATCTGAAGGTAAAAATAATGTTACAAGTTAAAGATATTGACTGCAGCTATCAATAATTATTATTCCTCAAGCATATCAATTCACAAAAAGATGCATTCCTCAAACATTTACCTCTTGGTGTTAAGGATTAAGGAATGGGTAGCTAACTCTCTCAAAACTGAGTATATGGCTTCTGTCATTGGATGTAACCTATCAGATACAGTAAATGCATGCACTTTGTTATCAATTTCTATCCAACTAACTGAACGTTCTTTTCTCACATGTCTTTTGTTCATAAGCTGCCTCACCTTCTGTACCAGTTCCCATCTCCCAAGCATGGCATATATGCTGGAAAGAAACATATAGGCATCAGGGAACTGAGGGTTTAACTCGATAAGACGTTCGGCAGCTTTTCTTCCCAGCTCCAAGTTTCTGTGAATTCTACAGACGCCTAGTAAAGAATTCCAAACTTGATAACCTGGCTCACATGGCATCTTGTCAATCTGGTTCATCAATTCTTCGAAACATCCAGCCCGACCCAAGATATCAATTAGGCAAGCGTAATGTTCTTGATCAGGAATAATGCCATGATCTGGCGTCATGGAATTGAAAATTCTAAGCCCTTCCTGCACTAGACCTGAATGACTACATGCACTGAGAATCACAACAAAGGTGACCCTATCTAGCTTCACTCCTGATCTGATTATGTCTTCAAACATCTGTATTGCCTCTTTACCATGACCATGCTGTGCTAAGGCAGATATCATTGTGTTCCATAATATGACCTCTTGCTTATTTCCCAAGAGGTTAAAGGCCCGGTGAGCAGTTTCCAAACTCCCACATTTTGTGTACATGTCAATGAGAGAGCTAACAACTATTTTGTTGGGTCTGAAATTCGTACGTATCAAATAGCCATGTATTTGCTTTCCTTGCTTAAGTGCAGCTATACCAGCACAAGCACAAAGACAGCTACTGAAGGTAAACTGATCAGGTCTTAATCGAAACATTATCATTTTTGTGAACAATGTTAGTGCTTCATACCCCATACCATTTCTAGCATAGCCAGCGATCAAAGCCGTCCAGGAGACAGGGTTCTTCTCAGGCATCAGATGAAACAATTCACTAGCAGATTTCATATGTCCCCATTTGGCATATCCAGAAACCATAGTGGTCCAAACAAGGACATCCCTTAGCGGCATTTCATCAAAATATCTTCTTGCATCTTCCATCTCCCCACACTTTGAATACGCATCAACAACTGAACTCGAAAGCACCACATTTGACAAAAACCCGGCTACCAAAATCTGTCCATGAATCTGCCTAGTAAGCTCCAATTCCTTTAACTTAACACACACAGTCAAAGCACCTGCAAAACTGAATTCGTTATAGCCAATTGACGATCTCCGCAACTCTTTGTAGAGCTCCAAAGCCTCATGAAACAATTCATTCTGAGCATATGCAATCACCATTGTATTCCATGACACAAAGTCCTTCTCCGGCATTTGATCAAACATCCTCCGGGCAGCCTTTAACTTTTTCATCTTCACATACCCAGAAAGCATATTGTTCCATGAGTACAGATTCCTCACAGCCATTTTATCAAACACCTTGCGAGCATCAACATCACTACCGCATTTGAAATACATATTGATCAAATGATTTTCCAAAAACGTTCCTGGGCGCTTCAGCCCAGTAACCTTCAAATGAAGGTGAACCCATTTTCCTTCTCGAAGCGACCTTCTGTTTCCGCATTGTTGGAGAAGATGAGCAAGAGTTTTCGAAGGCAAGCGAATCCCTTTGTAAACTAATAGATCAAGAGAAGAGATAAACTGAGAAATATTTCCCCGAGAGAATTCATTTATGAGGTTTTGGACCACACAGGGAAGCTTGGTCCCAGGATAGCGTTTCTTCAGATTTGTACGAAACGTTGTGGTTTGATCGAAAGTCGTCGGGGAAGAGAATGAGCGCATTGCAGGAAAAAACCATGAAAGTCCCGATTGGGTTCTTCATCTATATCTATATAGTGGGACTGGGTTGGACTTGGCGGTGGCCGTCATGGAGGTTGGCGAAATTCAGCTCCGGCGAGCATCGCCAGCATTGAAGATGAATGATTTTGTGGGCCAAGCACGGTGCCGTTCGTTCGAATCTATGTTATGTTCGTCTACCACTCCAATCCACGTTAGTGTAATGGGCCATACCAACCAAACAATATTGGGCCACATTGGGCCTTACTATATTTTTGAGGAAATTACATTTTTATACGGGAAATTTAATAGAGTGGGCACAAATATGGTTTTTTTCAAAAAAAAAAAGTTAATTTATGACTTTTTTTAAGAATTTTTACTTTTATGAGTTTATTTTCTCATATTTTTTTTATAAAAGTTGATTTATGTCATAGTTTTACTCTTAATCAAGTTTTATTATTTTGGAATGATATGTTTGTAATTTGATTATTATTTTTTTAGCTTATTTATTTTTTTATATTATTTTTATATCACTAATTTTATATTAAATTTTCCTTTGGTTATTTTGCAATTTTTTTCTTTTTATTTTTTGTAATATGAATTGTGTTTAAAATTATTTTTTATTTATTATAAACATTTTTCCTTTTTTTTAGATTGTACATTTCTTTATTCAAATCCTGGGTAAGGTAACCAGTTACTTGATTGATATTTGACAGTTATGTAAAAAAAAAATCTTAGAGCTAGGTTAAATAACATGTATCAGGAGAGGTAACCAATTATCTTAAGATAAGTAACTTTCTGCCATAAGAGGGGCAACCAGTTACCATATGAGGGGTGATGCGTTACTCATATTAAATATGAAAATAAACATTAAATTTAAAGGAAAAAAGGAAGAACACTTTATTAAAAAACGAAAGAATAAGTAACTGTGATTTTAGTAATATAGGTAACCAATTATCATAAAGAACCCAAAAATATACATACACATCAGAATGTGAAGGTAACCAGTTACCCCAAAAAATATACACACAAAGAACGTTAAGGTAACCAGTTACCACAGATCTGAAGATAGAAAACTGGTTACCCTAGATAAATGAATAAAAATGAGAAGAAGAAGGAGAAGAAGAAGAAGAAGAAGAATGGAAAAAATGGAAAGAAAAAAAATGAAGGAAAAAATTGGTAGAAAGAAATGGAAGAAAAAATAAGTAACGAAAAAAAGACAGAAAAAATAATTAAACAATAAAGTAAAAAATAAAAAATTGAAAACGAAATTACCTTCAAAATCAAATAAAATATAAATATGATAAAAATGTGGCATTTCTATATTTTAGTTAGCTACTAATTATGTTTCCCATATTTTAATTTTTTTTAATAAATTTTCTCATACAAATTAAGAAAAATATAACTCTCATATTTTTGCACATTCATGGTATAAATTCCATATTTTTTAAAAACTCCTTATATTTTTTTTGAGAAAATTACATTTTATATGAAATTTTTAATAAAGTTTCCAAAAATATGGCTTTTTCAAGAAAAGTTAATCTGTGCTTTTTTTTTTTTTACGAATTTTCACTTGTATGGGTCTAGTTTCCCCTATTTTTGTATAAAAAATTATTTATGTGATAGTTTTACTCTTAATCATGTTTTATTAATTTGGAAGGCTATGTTTGTAATTTGATTATTTTTTTAGCTTATTTGATTTTTTATATTAATTTTATATAACTATTTTTATATTAAATTTTTCTTTGGTTGTTTTGCACATTTTTGTATTTTTTTAATATGATTGTGTTTATTATTATTTTTTATTTATTATAAACATTTTTTATTATTATTTTTTATATTGTACATTTTTTTTCTTCAAAACTTGGTTAAGGTAACTAGTTACTCATTTTATTTTTCACAGTTATGTAAAACAAAGTCCTAGAGCTAGGTTAAATAACATGTATCAGGAGGAGTAACCTTCTGTCATAAGTGGGGTAACCAATTACCATAAGAGGGGTGATGGGTCACTCATATTAGAAATGAAAAGAAACATCAAATTTGAAGGAAACTTAGGAATAATACTTCATTAAAAAAGGAAGAAGAAGTAAGTAAGTATGACTTTAGTAATGTAGGTAACCAATTACCATAAAGAACCCATAAATATACACACAAGAAACGTGAAGGTAACCAGTTACCACAAACGTGAAGATAGAAAAAAAGAACAGATCTGACCACGAACCACCCTCCTCCATCGCCTTTAACCACCACCAAAACCCTCCATCCCCTTTACGCAGAACACCGTCTCAACCCTAGCCATCCCCATCGTTTTGTGCAGCTCCGAGCATCACGGAACACACTCAGCCCAGACACCACCCTTCTCCCTCGCCTCTGACCACCACCAGCACATCCCTCGCCTTAGCCTAGCCCCGTCATTTTGGATTTGGGGGCTCGCGAATGGAATCGCGCAGAGATGCGCATATTGGGGCTGGGTTCATCGATGACACGACTGGGTGTTCTAGGCTGGGTTTCACAGAGGTGCGCACCTAAGGTGAATCGCAGGTGGTGAGGGTGGGTGGCCGGAGATGATGGTGGAGATGGAGAGGCAGGCGAGAAATGGCGGCTAGGGCAAAAGGAAATAGAAGGGAGATGGGAGAGAGAGAACCGTGCGGCTGGGTTTGGAGAGAGAAAGAGTTTGTGTGGCTTGGGTTTGAGAGAGAATATTGGAATGCTAATTTACAATAGTACCCCTGTGTTGGCTGATGTGCTTTGGTTTTGAATTTAGCTTACACATTTTAGTTAGCTAATAATTGTGTTTCTCATACTTTAATTTTCTTTAATAAATTTTCCCATACAAATTAAGAAAATTATAATGCCCATATTTTTGCACAATGATGGCATAAAAGCCATATTTTTAAAAATTATCACATTTTTTTGGAAAATTTAGACTTAGTACCATTTTTTGTATCTTAATTACAATAATAACATGACTTATTATACCTTTTTTTATACCATTTTGAACTTATTTCCACTTTTTTTTTTGTCCCACAATACCGTTACAAGATTTTAGTTTTTTTTAACGGCACTTTTTTTTCTCTCTTCTCCTTAGCTTCAAAAATATTTTTCAGCCACACCGCTAATCGGTTGGGCTCAAGAGTGGTACCATCGCGACCTACTCTTCAAGGTGGTCATTTTGATATGAGAAACATATGTTTTTTCACCGTCGTCGCGAAAGATGACCAAAATAAAAAGCAACATTTTAGTTTCTTTTTTTATATTTTGTTAACAAAAAAGTAACTAAATTTTAAACTTAAACAAAATTTAATTTACCAAAATTTGTATTCTTATTTTACATGTAAAGATACCATATGTTATTTTTTAACAACTTTAAAGCTATTTTAGAAACATTTCAAGTAATTTTTTTAAAATAAATTTTTTAGGATATTGTTTAATATTGGTAACCAATTGGTATCTTAAATAATTTTAAAAGCAACAAAAATGTAACTTTTAAAAGTAACTATGTAGTATACCAAATAGTATCATTTTCTAATAAGTTATTCATGGTAACTTGAAATTATAGGAGTAATTTATTATACTATATGATAACTAATTAATTTCTAAAATGGACTTGAAGGTAATATAAGAATATCTTAAATAATAAGGCATGTAAATTACATGAGTGACTAAAAGAGTCTACTAAAAGTTTTCATTTAAAAGTTACCGTGTAGAATACTAAAATAATTTTTATCAATAAACTATATAGTAACTTATATATAGAAACTCATTAGTTTCTGAAATAAGTTTGAAGGTTACTAAAATGCATCTTAAATAATAAGATATCATAATATAACATAAAAATAACTAATTGATATATTAAGATGTCTAGAATTAAGTTTTGGAGGTAACTAAAAGATATTGAAATAATATGATCTAAAACTAAAGTTTTTAATAAAAAAAAAAAGTGACTAATTAGTATCTTATCGTTATTGTAAGCTACAAAAAAGTAACATTTTACAATCTATAAAAAACAAAACAAAAAAATCGAGAAGCAAGATTTTTCAATTTTTTTTAAAATTTGGTAGACGTGGCACCGATATTTGTATAAATAATTTGGTTGAATGTATTTTTATAAATAATTTAGATTCTCAGTATATAATTGTAAAATTCCCTAAATATTTTTTGCTAAGTTCGGATTAAATGTAGAGAAATATTATTTAATGCTTTAAAAAATAATATATATTTTCTTTTTTCTATAATTGTTGTTGTTTTTTTAATATACCCGTGAGCTACCCCATGTTTTTGTAAAATAAAGCTTTGGTGCCTTATTTCAAATAATACTTATAAGATACCCTTTAATTTGAAAATAGTTAAAATTGGTACCCTCGTTTCTAATTTTTGGTCAACAAATTTTAAATAGGGAAATAACCTTATATACGGTTTTTTTAAACTTTTTTCCAATTTTACTATATTATTTTTGGTTTCCTATTTCTGTATTTTGTTTTTTTTTTTTAATTTTTATGTTAACACAAAAAAAATAACATCATTTTTACGACTTATTCCTCTTCTTCTTCTTCAGTCTTCTCACCAAAACCGTAGTTCTTCAGCTCTGTTTCTTGGCAAAACTAGATGCTAATTCTCATTGCCAGCCGCCCACTCGAGAATCCGGCAGCTCATCTTTACGACTTCCACCTTTCTCACTTCGACTATCTTCTTCTTCTCCTTTGTTTCTCGGCAAAACCAGACCCCGCATATTAATTGCCGACCACCCACTCGGCAATCTAACCACCACATCTCCATTGAATGTGGCTAGAAACCCAATCCCCACATCGAGCTTCTCCTCTTCTAGTAGAAAGTCGGCCTTAAGGTTCATTTTTAATGTTTTTGTATTTTTGATGTTTAATTCAATGATCATTTAGTTAGGTGAACTTGCTATAGTTTTCATTTGTGGTTTTGGGACTCTAAATGTTTGGAATTATTTTTTCCATGTACAATTTTTTATCCTGCTTAAACCCTTTTCAATTTGTTGTCCGATCGTTTTTATCATGCAACCTCCCTTTTGTTTTCATTTTTCTTCTCATATAGTTTAAGGTCCACTACATGTTTGATGAAATGTCTGACAGATGGTGTATACTCCATATAAATTGTGACCACATCTATCTACATATATACATATATATATATATATATAAATTATGATTACTCCATATACATTATGTGATTAATACTAATCCACTAGACTCTAATAAGTTAATTTCTGATCCAAGTATCAAAGAAAGCCAAACAACAACTATATACACTTGGAGGAAATTTATTGGTTTCGCACCTCTAATATAGTGATTTTGGAATTGTTATTCTGTACTTCATTTCATGTTTTGTGATTACATTTATGAATGTTGAGTGATTTTATTTTTAATTTTTCAAGTTTTTTGTTCACATGATTATAAGGGAATTTTTTCAGGCTCTTCATGGTAAGTTTCTCATTTCTCACTCACCCTTTTGCTTTGTTTGTCATGTTATGATTGAAATTATTGATTGGAGATGTGTGAAATCCTTGCCTAAGACTTTAGTGAGTTCAGTAACAAAAATTAGTATCAGATTCGTAAATTAAAAGAGTCAAAATTCAGTTAAAGATTAATGCTAAAAAAAAAAGGGAAAACACATAACTAACTGTTATAGTTACTTTTGTTCTCTTTCTATTGAATAGTAGATAATCATTAATACCAAATCATGATATTTTTTTCAAAACAAATGATCCATATGGCTAAGCATTTATGACTGGCATGGGTAGATGGATAGGCTTGAATGAATTTGATTGATTTCTTTTCGGCAATCCCAAAGGTCCTCTCTTTTTTCTTTTTTTAAGTGTGAGAAATTGGGGGTGTAAGTTTTTGGTTGTCTGTTTCTTTCTATGTTTCAGAGACATGTTCATGATTTAAGTGCTAAATCGGGAAACACAAATCTATCACCTAGAGAAAGAGGTTAATTTTTTATGTCTACTCTTTTGTAGAGAAAAATGTACCTTTTGTCCCTCTCAAGGTAAAAAAAAGAAAGAAAAGTCTCTTGTTGGAATCTATTTATTTGACTTTGTCAAATTCGGTGGGAAATTTCTATTTATGTCAAATTCGGTGGGAAATATCATTTGGAATCTAGGCTGCCAAATGCGATTTTCAATTAGACTGTCCCTAAGTTTATGAATGACACACCATATTACATAATGTGTGTTGTTACACACCAGATAGTTTATTCTTATGAGGTTGATTAAGGTTGCAGTTGCATTTTTTTAGTTGCATA
The DNA here is from genome assembly GCF_963169125.1 of Humulus lupulus. Classification (NCBI taxonomy): domain Eukaryota; kingdom Viridiplantae; phylum Streptophyta; class Magnoliopsida; order Rosales; family Cannabaceae; genus Humulus; species Humulus lupulus. The sequence continues at coordinate 20,262,407 of NC_084793.1, forward strand.
TAGCTCACAGATGTTTGTTTTGTTCTCATGATTTGTTTTTGGCAAGAGTACATACTGGGCTTATAAATCATGGTCCATACTAGATTTTCCTTTTCCTCTGGTTTTCCTGCTTATTCAAAAACAGCCCTCAAAATATAAAAAAAGATAATAAGAAGAGACCACTGAGTGGTCAGGCTAAAAGGTAAAAAGGCTATTAAACAAAAAAAGCCAAAATTGGCAAATGTTGATCATATAATTCCATCGCCACAGGTATATTTTCAATTTCATTATTCATTCATTTTATATTATATTTTTATTCAGTTTTGTTTAAATGTTGTGTTATTTAGGTTGCAATAAATTGATATTGGTTGCTTTATGTTTATTTTTGTTTTATTGTTGTGTGTTTAAAGTTGCAACAGGTTGTCCCTGGTTGTGATTGGTTGCATTAGGTTGTTGCTGGTTGCATCTGGTTGTGTTTAAAGTTGCATTAGGTTGCAACAGGTTGATATTTGTTGCTTTATGTTTCTTTTTTGTTTTATTGTTGTGTGTTTAAAGTTGCAATAGGTTGTGGCTGGTTGCATTAGGTTGTCGCTGGCTGCATCAGATTGTGTTTAAAGTTGCATTAGGTTGCAACAGGTTGATATTGGTTACACTTGGTTGCGGCTGCATGTGGTTGAATCTAGTAGATTGTGGCATCATGAGATTGCATCTAGTATTATATCTAGTTGATTGTGGCAACATGTAATTATTATGTGTTTAAGGTTGCATGTTGTTGTTTTTGCTTAAATATGATTACATGCTTTGCTTAATGTTAGCATGATGTTGCATATATTTGATTGTGGCAGCATGTTGTGTTTAAGGTTGCATGTAGTTGCATCAGGTTGCTTTGTTATCTTTTTATTATTTAAATATGACTATATGTTTTCATTTGTGCCATCATGTAAATGTATCTGGTTGATTATGGTTGCATTAGGTTAATGTGATTTATTGTGGCTCATTATTCTATAATTTTATTTTATTTTCATTATTTTCCTGTGCTTATTTTGCAGGGTATGCAATACATTGTTCCTGAAAATCATAATCGAGCAAAATGTCATGCCATAATCAAGCACAATCAGATTACTGCTCTTCATCAATTGTTATCTCCAAAACAAATTTCTGATTTCTGATTTCATTGATTCTTGCTTTGGACATTTTCTGCCCTTGCCATCCTTTGTCATACAGTATCAACTAATTCATAATTTATTGCTTAGGGAGTTGAAACAACCCAACCCTCATGAGATTTGGGTTGGTGTAGTTGGTATGAAACTTCGGTTTGGGATAAAGGAGTTTGCACTGGTCATGGGCATTTGTTGTGTTGGATCACATGACAAGCAAGCATATGCTAGGCCAAGCAATAGTTTCCTTAACACCTATTATAAAGGTATGAAAAAGGTAACTAAGGAAAATGTGTGTGACATTTTATTTAATAAAGGGTGGAAGAATGATGCGGATGTAGTGAAGTTGGCCAACATCTACTTGCTGCACATCTTTTTGCTTAGCTCCTCTTATTTAGATGTTGTCATTCCCCAAGCTGACTTTGATATTTTAGATGGTGGGGAATTTGGTTAGTTTCCTTGGGGTAAGGAAGTGTTTAAGGTTACTATTGAGTCATTGAAGAACAATGTTGGAAAGAAAAATAAAGATTATTATAGGCTATATGGATTTCCATATGCCTTTCAAGTATGGTTTTACGAGTGTTGCCTATACTTGAATGTCAACTTTTGTCATCTCAATGCTGGATCTATCTCACGCATCATCAATTGGACAAATAACGAAAATATTAAGTTTGATAAAGTATCTTATAGTTTATCAATGAGTTGTGCTGAGGTATAAATTATTTATTTTTTCCTTACATTTATTTTTGTTTGATATTATATATATATATAAATTGACAACTTTTTGTTCTTTTATAGCTCCAACTTCAAAATATCACTCCAACTGCCAAGGAAAGGAAGAAACTTCACTTGGAAAAATTATTTCCAAAAGGCAAGCAGTTGGAAGTTGATGGCAACCTTGCTGCTAATGCTAGTGCTAGATTTACAACATCTAGTTCTGGAGTTGCACCTCATTCTGCTAGAGTTGCAGCAAATGTTTGTCCAATTGCTAATGTTAGTGATGATGATTTTGTGAACCCTCCTCCTCGATCATTCGCAGGTGCTTCCTCATCTTCTATGCCTCAGTTCTCTCTACGTGAAATGCAAGCCCAATTGTCAAGATTAGAAACAAGTCAAAAGGTTCTTGTTTCTGAGGTTGCTTCTATAAAGACAATTGTTAATGGAGTAAGTTCTCATTTTGACTCATCCATTTTAAAGCTGTATGAACTTATTCTTTCCCATATTTTGGGAAAATAGGTACTTGTCTATATTTTTTTGTAATCTTTTTTGGCATTATATTATTATATGTTGTCTTATATTTTTATTATTTATCTAGTTATTGTTTAGGGTGAAGGATCTGATGATGATATTGAAAGAAGAAGTAAGGCAATGCATGATGAATCTAATGTTGGTGATAAGGAGGAAGATGTTGCCACTGATTGTGTCATTGAGGAAAATTCTGATGATGAAGAGGATGAAAAGGATGATGATGATGATGATGATGAGGATGAGTCTGATGAAGAAAATGATGGTTTTGATCATGATGATGATGAAGATGCAGATGATGATCTTGTTGGAGAAGACAAAAATAGTAAAGATCGAGAAAAAGAAGAAGATCATATTTATATTGCGTGTCCTAGTGGAGTCAAAGATGTTAGTAGTGGGCACAATGAAGATGATAATGTTAGTGTTATTTTTTATTTTTTTTAAAAATAAAAAATATATATTACTTGTTTATTTTCATGTGTTATGTTTATGATCTCATTTCTAAGATGTTTTTTTTTCTTTGTAGGTTGTTGATTTTTCTGATGATGTTGACAATTCACATTAGGTTGCACCTAAGATTTTGGGGGTTGCAGATTTTGCAACCGAGGTTGAAAATGTCCCCACAATTGTTGGAGAGATTGATAAAGACGTTGCATCTCATTTTTCAAATGTTGCAGAATTAGAAACTGAGGTTGCACCTAATCTTCCCGAAGTTGCACCTGATCTTCCAAAGGTTGCAGAATTAGCAAAGGTTGCAGAGGATGTCAATGAGGTTGCACAAGTTGCTAGAACTATTTCATCCCAGTCTTCTTTTGATAGTTTGTCTGACACAGCATTGGAGGAGGCTATGCAAAATGCTATTAATGCTGTAAAAGCAATCAAGACCCCAAAGGTAGTATTTGTTTTATTCAAACTATAGATTTTGTTTTTTCCTTCAAATGTTTTATTTTATTTTGTTTTTGTTACTGTGTTCTTATTTTTTTATATTTATTTTTTATTCATAGGAATCTACTCCTCATTGCATTGTTATTGTTCCATATGTTGGTAGTGGTGGGAGTAACTTAGGATATATTACTCCTATTTTGCCAAGAAGAACAATCAAGCTACCTTTCTACTTGCAATCTCCATCTGTGCAGAATTTTAATTCTACTTCTGGTCAAAGTAGTGAAGCAAAATCTGGTGGAGATATTAAGATTATCAAAGGGTTTTGCCCATTAGATGACAAAATTGGAGAATTGCCAGGCTATGAGCCATCCCAAGATTTCAACAAATGGCTTGATTATGGAATGAAAACCAAGAACAAGTAAGAGTCTTCAAGTTATTTATTTTGTTTTAAAATTTACATGTTTATAATTGTGTTTTTTTTTGTATTGTGCTTTTTTAGGGTGAAAATGTATTCAAAGAAAGACAACCTCATTTTCCCTGGTCTACAACTCGGTGTAGATGTGATTTTCCAAAAGACATGGTTCCACACCCTTCAATATAGTGGCAAAAATCTCTTTAAAACAGTAAGTGTTAATGTGTACTGCTGTTATTTTTGGTTGCTTATACTTTTAAGTTTGCTTATGTCTTTATTTTGGGGTTGCGTTTGGTTGATGTGGGTTGCTTATGGTTGATTTTGGTTGTGCTTGACTTTTTTAAGGTTATTTTTTTTACATTAGCTTTGTTTTGTTGTTCTAATTGCTATAATATTGATTTATCTTGATTTTATTGTGTAGCATGTTGATGTATTTTTTTTATTATTTGAGGAAGAAGTCAAAGTACTGTGACAATTGTACTATCAAGTTTATCACAACTGATTCTCATTTCCAGACTAGAATCAATTCTATCTATGAGACATTTCTAAGTTGGAAACGTGATTTTGGGGCGTTGAATTGCAATTAATATGTTGCAGAAGTTATCATGGGCTATGCCTTGCCTTGCAACATTTCTTGGTCTATGGTTGATCATGTCTTATTTCCTATCTTGCTTATGAAGGAAAAACATTGGTTGTTGTGTAGATTATCACTTAAAGATAGGTCAATGTATGTATATAATACATTGACGTGTGATAACAAGGATCACATTGCTTTAAAAGCAGTAGAGCCATTTCGTATAATGCTTCCTCATTATTTGTATATCACTGGATTCTATGACCGAACATACATAGACTTCTCATCTGAGGCTTATGCTGGGAAGTCAACGAGTTCTGCTTTTGATGTAGTTTTGGATGATGATTTGCCATGTGGGTTGTCCTGGTGAGTTTTATGTTTTCTATGTTTTTTTTTTCATTTTTGTCATGGCTCTTTTTTCCTATTTTGTTTTCATATTCTAATTTATTTGGTCCATCCTATGTGTCTTTATGCAGTGATAGTGGCATTCACATGTTCTCATTTGCGGAGTACTTTGTTCAAGATAAGGATATTCCAAAATCTACTTTTGATGTTGATACTCATAGACCTAGGCTTGCCTTTTTGTTTTATTCATATGCAAAGGCAAATGAAATTTATGGATATGAGAGTGAGTCCGAGTATTCAGGTCGGTATGTTGCACCTCGCAAGGCTCAAGCAAAGAAGAAAAAGGAAACAAGAAAGGATAAAGGCAAATATGTTTCTTAGTTTTGTTTATGATATAGACATTTATTAGTTTTTTTAGGTTTTTTTTTAGAAGGATCATGTTTATAGTATCTAAAGTAAATTTAAATTTCTTATTTGTCAATTGATCAAATATCTTAAGCAAGTTAGAGATTCAAATGTTATTTTTTTTCTTTTATAACTGAAGCAACTTAAGGCCATACAAGTGTATCCTTCTTGTAGATATAAACTCATTCTCTGAAACTTCAAGTAGCATGCAATACTATTCAAGTACACAAGGCTAGGTTGGTTTATCAACAAAGAATTATGTTGCATAGAAATTACTTTATTTCTTCATTATGGATTTATTCTTTTCTATGTATCTGTACTTTTGAATCACTTTAATCTCTCACTGCAACTCATTGCAACCCACTGCAACTCCTAATGTGAGTTAGCCATGTGTATTACGAATGCAACCACATGAAACCTAAACCAACATAAGGCTAGTCCAAGTGCAACCCACTACAACTCCTAATGTGAGTTATCCATATGAATTACGAATGCAACCACATGCAACCGAAAGCAACACATGGCTAGTCCAAGTGCAACCCACTGCAACTCCTAATGTGAGTTGTCCATATGAATTACGAATGCAACCGCATGCAACCTAAAGCAATGCAGGGCTAGTCCAAGTGCAACCCACTGCAACTCCTAATGTGAGTTATCCATATGAATTACGAATGCATCCACATACAACCAAGAGCAACACATGGCTAGTCCAAGTGCAACCCACTGCAACTCACTACAACTCCTAATGTGAGTTATCCATATGAATTATGAATGCAACCACATGCAACCTAAAGCAACACATAGAAAGCCTGAGTTACCCTATGCAACCGAATGCAACTAAATGCAATTCTTAATGCAACCTAAAGTAACCCACATGCAATTACAAATGGAATCTTACATACAAGCCCAATGCAACCATCTGCAACCTTATATACATGCTCATTGAAACTAATGCAAGCGTAACATACCCCAATGCAACCCAATGCATATTCAAATGTAACTCAATGCAATATTGTACTTGTTGCAACAAAAGTTGTACATGTTTCAAAACTGGTTGAAACATACATTGATGAGGTTTCATACATTGCTCTAATTTTGCATCTTAAATGCAACCTCAAATGCAAGCCTATTTGAACCTAATGCAGCCAATTTCGCTATCTTAAATGCGAACCCACTACAACCTATTGCCACCTCAATTACAAAGTCATTGCAACTCCCTTCAACATCAAACACATACCCAATATAACAAAATGCAACCTAATGCAACCCAATGCAACCATCAACAACCTCAGATGCAAAGTAATAAAGCAACTTTAAATTTCTTATTTGCAAATTGATCAAATATCTTAAGCAACTTAGTAAAACATAAAGAAAGTGATCCAAAACAATTGTTTAGATCTACGAAATCAACAATGCATATTGATTTGTATCATCTTAGTTTTGTACCAAAACAATTTCTTTGTTTTTTTTTTTAAATAAAGCAATAATGAATGAATATGTATCAGTCTTCGATTTTTTATTGTAGGATGCAGTTAGTATCTAATTCCTTATTGGACGGTTTCTGCAAGTCTTTCTATTATGTCCATATTGACCACAACTTCCGCATTTGTTTTGCTTTTTTGGTTTTCTGTTTTTCTCCCATGCAGCTCTGCATCTTCTTTTCTTCGGTCTGCCTACCCTTATTCTTCCTTCTGGAGGGTGTACTTTCACAGCTTTGATATGTTCAGGTATTTCCCAAGTGTCTTCATTGCCAATTGGGTATACAATTTCTTGATAGGTTGCAACCATGGCTTCCTTGCTATAATATGGAGAACAATATTTATATGGATCTTGATTCATTTCTTTAAGAGTAGCAATTGCATGGGCACAAGGAAGTTGATCCATCTGAAACCTGTTGAATCAATTATGTATTTCATTATGCAACCATATTAAAATCTTTAAGTAACCAATTGAGTTATGTATCTAAACTTGTTGCATGTGCAAGTTCTTGAGTTGAGATCAACTATTGATTTCTTGACATCATCACGAAGTTTGTACAAAATATGATTTGTTGGGTGCACCTATTTTTTTCCCAATGTAACATTGTTATGGTTGTATGTGTAGTCAAATAAGAACTATATAAATAAAAAAATGTATTTGAAATTTAAAATAATATCGTCAACTTTAATGAGTAGATGTAGTTGTCATTCAAGATCCCTTCATGCTTCTCAGTCAACTTGGTGGAGGTTGCATTTGCTATCTTCCTATTAGTCCAACTCCATTGTTGAACCAAACCTCGTAAACACTCTAGCATTGTACAAATTGGTAGCTCTCTTACTGCTACGATTGGAGAATTCAAGGATTCTACAATGTTCGATGTCATGTTTGAGTATCTATTGTGTGGTGAGTGAACTCTTGCCCATCTGTCGTAGCCAATATTTTGTAGGTAAGGTTGTAGCCTGTTGTCAATCCTATCAAGTTCTCTCATGTGGTACTCAAACTTTTTGACAGTGTATGCATTTGCAGCTGTGAAAAATATATCCTTGAACTTTTTTGAGTTCTTCTTGAACTTGCTTTTCATGTTTTTTAGTAGATGGAAGGTGCAAGCCCCATGTGGTACTTCTGGGTACATTGTGTTGGTTGCTTTTATGATGCTTTCATGTCGATCAGATACGATGCTCATGCATTCTCTTACACCATAAGCTTTCTTGAAATTCTCAAAGAACCACTCCCAAGAATCATCATTCTCTGAATCAACTACACAAAATGCTAGGGGGAAGATTCTACCTTTTGCATCTTGAGTGGCTGCAACCAATAATGTCTCTCCATACGCTGATTTTAAAAAAGTCCCATCAACTATTACAACAGGTACGCAATAGTTCCAACCTTTAATTGAAGCATTCAATGCTACAAAAGCATTAAAAACTTGTCATCTTCATCTGCTTTTAGTTCAATATATGATCCTATATTTGTGTGATGCAGCATATACAAATAACTAGGAAATTCTGCATAAGAGTCAGCTGCTTTTCCTCTCACTTTTTCAATAGCTTTTTCTCTAGACCTCCAAGCTTTGCTGTATTTGACTTGCACTTCATGATAATGTTTCAAGTCCCTAACAATATCTGCAGCTGTGTACTTTATTTTGATGTCTATGAACTTGTGCTTGATCATATTTGCAATGATTGTCGAGGTTGTCTGACGTTGGTTTTTTAATCTTATTTCCAATGCACATGTGTGAATGTGGCTGAGCTTTCTAATTATGAATTGATTCGTGTTTCCATTCCTTGAAGCTCATAACATCCACTTGAAATTTTTGTCAAGACAAGCAACAACATACTCCTTTTTGCAAGACTTTTGCACACAATATTGGAAATGATTGCTGATTGCATAGTGGCTCAATAGTGTCTTCAAAGTCTCTTTGTCTTGGTAGATTTGAGACAAAGCAATCTCTTGGTGGTGCTTGTTGTTGATTACCAAATCTTCATCAATGTCAATCACTTCTTCTTCATTATTTCTTTTGTCTAGCATTTCTATAATTTGGTTGGAGACTGGGTTTGCATAATCAATAAAGCCTACAACTTCTTTGGCACCACAATAAAAAACTGGTTCATCATCTGAATTTGATGTCTCTCCTTCTGCTTGTGCAACTTCATCATACAGTTGATTATGTGTTGTTGTACTCTATTTGAGAAGAATGATTGCTTAATTGAATTGATCTCAGTTGTGAGGCACAATGGATATTTTGTTAAATCTGTTTCCTTTTTCTTCAAGTCCATGTAGAACATCAATTGCGAATCATCAACAATTTTGAAAGTAGGGTATCCTTCTCTAACTTGATACTCGATTTTTAAAACTGTTGATTATGGTTGCAACTTCAACTGTTTACATATTATTCCAACCAAGTTGTTGTAGGTGCAACTATTTGGGATGAGTAGACCACAAACTTCAAAGTTGATGTAGTTTCTTCTGTTTTCATCCCATTGCCCACTGTGTTGGATTACAATTGCAATGCTATCTATTTCTTGCAACCAAATTAACCTAATAAACGACAAATGAAGTGCATATTCTTTTTTATTAATATGGTAAAGAATCCAAAACAATATCCTAAGAATCCTAAAGCATTTTCAAAGAAATTCACTGCAATCTCAGCTTCAAGCCCATGCAACCTACTATAGCTCTATGTAACCATGGACTGCAATTTCAAATGTAATACAACAAACCACTTCAACTACATTAACCTCATTATTAGCAAATTATAAAACAAATATATGAAACCAAATGCAAACTATATCAACTTAAAAACACTCATCTCCAGCCTCAAATAAAAGTTTATTGCAACCCCATGGCATCATAAAGACTACATGCAAGGCCAACCCCAATACAAGCCCAATTCAACTTAAAATGCAAAACCCAATGCAACTTAAAGCAACACAACAACTAATGCAACCAAATGCAACATATAGCAACCTAAAATGCAACCACATGCAACCTAAAGCAACACATGGCTAGTCCAAGTGCAACCCACTGCAATTCACTTCAACTCATTGCAACTCCTAATGCGAGTTATCCAAATGAATTACGAATGCAACCACATGCAACCTAAAGCAACACATGGCTAGTCCAAGCGCAACCCACTGCAACTCCTAATGCGAGTTATCCAAATGAATTACGAATGCAACCACATGCAACCTAAAGCAACACATGGCTAGTCCAAGTGCAACCCACTGCAACTCCTAATGTGAGTTATCCATATGAATTACGAATGCAACCACATGCAACCTAAAGCAACACATGGCTAGTCCAAGTGCAACCCACTGCAACTCCTAATGTGAGTTATCCAAATGAATTACGAATGCAACCACATGCAACCGAAAGCAACACATGGCTAGTCCAAGTGCAATGCGTTGCATTCAACACGTAGGAATTAAGTGCAATCTAAAATGCAACACAACAACTAATGCAACCAAATGCAACATATAGCAAAAAAATGCAAATTATAAAACAACTCTATTATTTACAAATTATAAAATAGCCCCATGCAACCAAATGCAACATATAGCAACTTAAAAAACTAATTATTCAAAATTAATCATGTTAAGCAACCTACCTTTGCTGACTGAGACTTAATGCCACCTAGATTTGATGGATCTTTTGTATTTTCAATTGGAATTTACAGGATTGGACTGTGATTGGCTTATTGATTTGGATATGACGGGAGCAATTTCTAATTGCAAATAAAGCTCACATTGTGTTGTTGCCTCGAATGAAAATGGAACTGTATAATTGAAATAGAAACTCTAAGAATATATAAACAATAAATAGAGTGCTTTGCAGCTTAATCCAACTTTCAATATTCTTATATGCAACTTACCTTTTGCTGAAACTATATTTTAGTTGATTACAATTCACCACTATATTCTAAACATCCATTAGCAACTAAATGCAACCTGAAATGTAAAAAAAAAGACACATCAGTAAGAACAGAGCATCATAAACTTCCAACTAATCAAAACAAAGAAGATAATATAGCTATCTAACATAATGCAACCAAAAAATGCAACAAACAAGTAAAACCCACAAACTTTCAAAAGAAATTACCTCTGAATTCAAGTGAGATTCTGACATTAAAAAAGAACAATTAATTTTGGTTGCTCAATTTTTATTGAATAACAATATAGTAACTATAAATGGACTGTAGCACCTCCTAAATTTGGATATTAGATCATTTTTGCGACTTTCTTTGTAGAATCTGAAATGGAAAATTGAACCATTAAAGAGATTCTAAGAAGTTAATAAAAATTGAAAAAGAGAAGAAAAACTAAAACAATATTAAATTAAAGATTTCTCATGTTGTTTGATTTGTGCAATTTTAGTTTTCTTTTCGTTGCATTTTTTTGTTGGACCTCGTTTTCTTCAGCTGCTCCGGCTGGAATACCCATGGTTGTTGTGGAGGAGAATACCCATGGTTGTTGTGGAGGAGAAGCTTTGGTCTCGGCTGGAGTAGAGGAGCAAAATCACGGCTGGAATGGAGTAGAAGAGTCTCAGCTGGAGTGGAGGAGCAAAGTCACTGCTGGAATGGAGGAGAAAGTCTCGCCTGGAATGGAGGAGCAGAGATAGTATTTTTGAATTTTTTTTTTAAAAAATTGTATTTTAAAATATATTTTTTCATTACGTAAATTTGAAAAGATTTTTATTAGTTACCGTATAAACAAAAAAAATCTATTTTAAATAATACTTAAGGGCATATTTGTCATTGTTTTCTGTTTTTTGTTTTCAAAATTGTGTTTTAAAAAATGAAAACAGAAAACAGTTTTTGTAGTTTTAAAAAAACAACAAGTGTTTGATTAATGTCTTTTAAAAATAATTTTTTAGTTTTATTTTATTTTTTAAAAAAATCTTAAATAAAAAATTAATAAATATATTTACAAAGAGAAAAATCATTTAAAAGTTTGTAATAAATAATGAGATAAAGTAATGTAAAAGAAAAAATGATGAAAAATAAGGAGAGAGAAAGTAAGGAGAAAATTGTTTAGGAAAAGAAAATTGAGAAGAGAGAAATTTATGCAAGAAAAAAATGAGAAATTTTTTTTTGAGGTATAAAAAATGAGAATAGAGAAAATGATGAAATAAGAAGTGATGAGAGAAAATAATGAGATAATAAGTGATGAGAGAGAAAATACGAATATCAAAATTGATGAGAGGGAAAGTGATGTTATAGAAAATGAGATAGATTAATGAAAGTGAAAGTCATTGGTATAATAATTAAAAATATTATATAAGTAAAAAATTGACAAAAAAAATTTGAGAACAATTTAAAATAATTTTTTGTTATTCTCAAAATTTTATGTTTTTTTTGTAATATTATTTTTAAAAATTATTTTCTGAAAACAATACTAAATACCCTTATTTATTTTTCAAAAAATAATTTTTAAGTTTAAAAACAAAAAACAATTTTTTTTTTTTTTTTTGCAAGAGCTAGTCAACCTCTAAATTATTCTCGCCCGTACTCTCACTTACTTAATAACTTAATCATTAAAAAATAAATTTTAAAATAAAAAAAAAAAAATAATAATAATAATAACTTTATAAAATAATAATAATAAAATAACCTCACCCGTACTCTACGTTCCCTCTCCCACATTATTTTTTTTATAGCCAAAATAACAACAAAAGAAGTCCAATATCAGTAGACTTGAATATTAAGAAAAGTCACTTCAAATCGTTTCTAAATTAGCAAACACTAACTAAATTCTGCATGAGATATGCTAGATTATTAAGAAAAGTCACCAACATCAGTAGCCTTGATTTAGAAGAAACGTTTCTAAGAGTTGAAGAAAATTGTCGAACTCAGCAGATTCATCTTTAACGTTCTCAAAGTCAATGTTACATTTTTCTTTCTCTGTTGATTCTCCATTTTCACTGCTTGGCTCATCTGAAGCAGCAGTCTTGCTTACTTCTGAAACATCTACGATCAACTCCGAGATTCACTTGTTGGTGGTGGTGGTGTGAACAATTCAAGAAGTCTCGGAAATTCGAGATTCTGGCGAGGTAGTCTTTGACTCTTTCAGTGGTCCTCGACCCAAATGAGAGGCAGAGATGAACTCCTCTCATCGATGGCTCACTATTCACGTCGTTCCCTTCATCCCAGTTGGTCTAAAACGTGGCCGACGGTGCTTGGAAACTCAGCCCGTTTCTGATGCCTTCCACGCGCGGCTAAGAGCGCGAATTAAGCTACCAAACTCCAAGGTTCTGCTCACGGTGGCGAGGGTAGCTGACTTCTGTAGTGCGTGTCCTCCAGTGAGATCTCGACGGAGATCCGCCATGGTCGCCTACCGAGAAGAAGAAAAACGAGAGGGAAAGAGTACGAGTGAGTGAAGGAGAGATAGTGTTTTTGTTTAATTTTAGTTTTAATTTTATAAAATTATTATTGTTATTTTAATTTTAAAAATATTTTTTTAATGATTTAGTTATTAATTAATTGGGTATAATGGAGGGCAATTTATGTATTTCAAAAATTTTATTGACTAAATTGAAAAGGAGGATACCAATTTTTACCTATTTTCAAATTAAAGGGTAAGTATTACAAAACTTTTATTTTGCCAAAACATGGGGTACCTAACGGGTAGATTCTCTTTTTTTAGAATAATGGTGTCTGAACTAGAGAGCATCGAATCTATTAAAACAAGCCGAAATTACAGCTAAAACCAAAGTCCAAGTGCTGGACAATGCACATTGGCAAAGTTCAAAACTACAATAATTAAAGTAAAAACACTAAAGTAACATAAAGAAAAGTGAAAACCGAATGAAAGAGATAACATAAGCTAACTACTAGCGCCTGCAAGGTCACAAGCGAAGGTGCTTCTTGCTCAATGTAAAAGGAACCTTCTGCATAGTCATTGAACAAACTCCTCTCAATGGAATCTGGAAGGATGTCCATTTAAATCTTATGTCGTCTGACCCATTTTGCTATATTATGAGCTACAAAATTGCAAGCTCTAGGGGTCTTTTGTACCTCCCAAAGATAAAGCTTGCTAGTTGCTTCTTTAAACCAATGGAATGGTTCTTACTCACAAATTACACCCAAACCAAATGGATGACGAACAAGGACACTCCCAAAGCAGGTGCATGGATGTTTTCCTTTCCTCTTCACACATAGGACACGTTACAGTCTGTACTTGTAGGTAACTCTTGAGTTTGGCTCTAGTAAGCAAAGCATCACATAGAATTTGCCACCATAACATCTTGTATCGATTATAGATCTAAGAGCCCCAAATCCATTTCTAGTGCTTGCTCCCTTCACCTTCTTTCCACCTTCCTCTTAGTATACGTCTCGTCGACTTCACTGAGAATTCTTGTAACGCTCTACTACTCAGGGGTTATTACACTATATATTTTAAATAGTGCTAAACGATTCATTTGGTCATAATCGTGTAACTAAACGATTAACAGTTTATGATTAAAATTTTGGTCAAAGGTACCATCGTTTCATTAAAACATTTACTTTATACATGGGATCCCAAACTACATTCGAAAAGGGTAATTACAATTAAAAAGTTACAACCTACCGACCTAAGTGGAAAAATAGGGTTTGATCCTAGTTCTTCTTTAACCCCTTGGCCGTGGTGGTTGAGCAGCCGCATATGTACACATTGTCACCTAAGCTATCCAACTCAAGGATGGTCCAACTTTCTTTTTCCCTTACCTGCACCATATAGCACCCGTGAGCCAAGGCTTAACAAGAAAACTTAAACATGCTCATAAGCAGTTAATAACATGTTACCAAATCATAATAAGCATGCCTAGCAGTAGTAACCCTTTTCATGCATGCATATCATTCATATAAATTACTACAATGTCATATGGGGCCAATTGCCCAAGATAAATGATCAATGAATCATACCGGGGTCCAACGCCCAAAATACATGATTATAGAACATACTGGGGTCTAGCACCCTAGGATATGAGACTAATGAGTCACCCCGGGGCTCTTTGCCCTATCCTCTATATAACCAACCTTGGGACTGGCCCAGTGTACCTGGTGCTCTAGTTTTCTCACGACAAATAGGTCAGTCAAGCGTATGATGCGCTCCTGGTTAAGCATAACCATACCGACTTGCACTTAGCGCGCTATTGCTGCCCTTGACTAATAAGTCAATGCTTCATGACCAGCGCTCAGCGCTATTGCTGTCCTTGGCATATAAGTCAATGCTTTACGACTAGCGCTCAGCGTTATTGTCGTCCTTGATTGATAAGTTAATGTTTTACGACCAGCTCAACGCTATTGTCGTCCTTGATTGATAATTCAAGTCTTTCTCAACAAGATAATGCAAACAGGCATATATCATATGTCAAATATCAAAATGTAAAGCATTCAACATGCTTAATCAACAATCACAAGCATAATTGTAATCATGCACATTCTCAAGCGTCCATGCCCTATTCATATTTTTGTTCAATAATTCGGCCAAAGCCATAATCACATGTACCACATATTGGGTGTTGTTTTCTTACCTTTGGTCCAAGCATCAGTTAAATATGAACGACCCTCGAGCACGATCCTGTCCCGAGCCCTAGCGGTAACCTAGTCACAACCATAAAATAATAATCTCATAAGATTCAATCCTTAAAAACAAACTCCGGGACCACTCCCGTGCTCTCGGGACTTCCAATCCTACCCAACGGGGTGGTGGAACCATCCCCTGAGCCCCCAAAGTCCTCCCATGCCCTAAAAACGGGCTTTGCTGAAACTGGACTAGTGCAGAGGCGCTGAAGATAGCGTAGGGGCGCCATCCAAGTTAGAGAGCCACCCCTGATTTCCCCTGCCTAGCGCTGGGGCACCAAAAAACAGCGCTGGGGCGCTATCCCTACATCCAGAATTTCTCTGGTTTTCCCCCGAGTTCAAGTCATCAAAACCTCAACTAAACACAATCCAAACTCACAATTTAACCTCAAAACCTCATCAATACACCAACATCATCAAAACCCAAGTTAACACTTGATCAAAAACCCATCAATACACAAAAATCCATACTTGAGCTTTGAAATTCAAGAACACTTTTAAACTCAAAACAACTCTGAATCAAAACAGGGTTTATGGCTTCCCTCAATGGTGAAGTTCAGGCTTTAAGTTGTCTTTAACTAAAACCCAGCTCCAAGCCTCCAAATTCCAGCCAACTCTCCTCAAAAATCCAAAATCCCCCAAGGTATTGTTATATTATTTCATATAATATAATGTTAGATTAAATAATGTGACAAAATGTGATTTATCACACCTTGTAACATATTATTGAGAGTCACAAAAATTAGACACATGTGTGTGCCCAAATGTGACATATTTTGGAGTTACAAAATCAGTTACAAATTTGTAACTCCCAAATATTACCCAATAATGTGTATATTATATGTTACACATTTTAGATTGGATTTCACAAAGCCATGATGAAATATGTCTGTTGGAGATATGTTTTTAACTCCCAATAGGTGTTTGGAGGTTACAAAATCATGTGGGAAAAGATTTGAGACATTTTGGAACGTTTTGGAAAAATGATTTTTTTGTGCTAAAAATGGCCTGTGGCTGCGGCCACTGTCTGCGGCCACTAACTTTCAGTGGCCATGGCCTGGGGGATAGAAGCCAGTGGTCGCGGCCAATGAGGCTGACACCCTATATGGTTTTTCAGTTTTTTTTCAAATTGAACAGTTCTAACATCCCAAATAACTCCCAAATCTCCATTTTAATTCCATAAACTTCCAATTAAACATAGGTAACAGCCATGGGGGTTGGTGGAATTTGAAATTCAAAGGGGTATCTCAAACTCTATAAATAGGAGCCTAATGCTCACTTGTAAGACACACTATTTTCCATTCACAAAGCACTTAGCTAGAAAATACACCATAGAGGCTTGATAATTCCAGAGAGCTATTTTCGTGAGAGATCCCTTAGTGCTTAGAGAATAGGGGGAAATAAGCTTTTGGACAAAGGTTTTGAACCTTGTTCAAGTTGGTGATCCCCACTACTCTACACTTTGGTTGTGTGAGAGTTTATCCCTTTTTTATTGGTTTTATTTTCATTCTTTTGATCTTGTTGATCTTATTTACTTGTATTATTATTGTTTTGAGTTTGTAATCTTCTTCTTCTACATCTTTCTAGTTACTTGTATTTTGAGCAATTGAGTTATAATATTTATTTAATCAATTACCTTGTCTATTGTATTTTTTGCATAGAGTTGTATTTTGGTTTTTCCATATTTCCATTGAGTATAAAAATATATTCTCCAACAGGTATAAGAGAGAGTAGAGGAATCGAGTGAGAGAAAGAGAGAGAGCTGCTTGAGGTTGATGCTCTATTTTTGGGATTTCCTCTTGCTGAAGGGAAGAGTGACTAAGTCACTAGCACAAAATGACCATGTAACGCCCTAATCTCCAGGGACCGTTACGGTGTGCATTTAAACAGTGCTAAACTCACTAACCGAGTCATTTGGCCATAATCGTGTAACTAAGTATGATTAGCGGTTTAGGGTTAAATTTTTTTGTTAAGATACAATGTTTCACGAAAACATTTACCATATACATTGAGATCCTAAAAATATAATTTAAAGGTTAATTACAACAAAATATTTACAACCAGCCGACCTAAGCAGCAAAATAGGGTTTAACTTGTAATGCCCCAAAATCTCTAATGCGTTTTAATGGTTGGATTAGTAGGCCGGGAGGGCTATAATTGTTTTATTATGCCATTAAACTATTATATGCATGTTTATGTGAATTATATTATAATATGATGTTAAATGCATGCATGTGGGTCCACATTTCATCGCAGGGGCATTTTGGTAATTTGGCCCGTTGAGGGCATGATTGTGTATTTTGGTGCATGTATGTGATTAATTGTTAAGGACACATCATAATGTGGATTTGTTCGAGCCATTCGGCATGAGACGATCTTGAGTGCAAATTAGCGGTTTAGTCATAACAGGATTAAGTTCGGGGCTCGGGGTGAGTCTCGGGGTGATTTTAATGATTAGAACGTTGCCGGAAATTAAAGGGTAACGGGATATAAATTATTAGTGTTTGATAATTTTGAGAATAACAGGAATTGGAAAGCGTTAATTATGATTAACAAAATAGGTGGAAAATGTCGATTTTACCCTTGGGAGTCTTTAGAAACCTTTATGTGACCTAGGGGTATTTTAGTCTTTTCACCCCTAGGATTGATTTAAGCCAATGAAGGCTGTGGAAGCTGGAAGAAATCAGAGCATAGAAAATACCTTTCCTGTACACCATTTTTCTTCATTTTCTCTTTGGATTTTTTAGCCTAACTTGAGGATTTAAGCTTGAGAAGTAAGTCTTGAGGGCTTGGGAGTGTGTTCCACCATTGAAGAGCATCCTAATATGAGCTTGAGGTAAGATTCTAGCCATTAAATCTCTGGTTTGCTCTGTTTTTTCTTTGAATTTCAGCTGGGATTTCTAGGTTAGTTGAATGGAATTGTTGGGAGTTTTTGGCTAGGGTTATTGGGGTTGTGATGCCTAGGAAATGTGGGGATGTTTTTGGGTTCATTTGGGACTTAAAATGAGGTTTTGAAGCATTTGAATCAAGTTGGAAATGGAGGAGTCAAAGGAGAAAGGTTCAGGGGCATTTCAAGCTGGGTGTTGCGCTATAGCGCCCACAAGGGGGTGCTATAGCGCTACCCATGGAGGTTTTGGGCGGTTTTGGGTATGAGTAGAGCGCTGGGGCGCTAGTGGGGTAGCGCTGGGGCACTACCCTGTTCCATCAGATTCCCGTTTTAGGCATTTTTAAGGGTTTTTGGCTCGGGGTTCTTAAGGCTTGGGATCGAATCTACTCGTCGTTTGGGTACAATTCGGGGTACCGGGAGTGAGGTTTAGGTCAAGACCCTATTATTGTTGATTTTCATTAATGAAGGTTATAATTTGTTATGGCTAGGTAACCGCTAAGGAATCAAAAGGTCAATCGTTCTCACGGGTCATTTTGTTACTATCTCTTGCTTGAACCAAAGGTAAGAAAATTGCACCCCATATGTGACATGCATGGTTGTTCTTGAGGCATGTTGAACGTTTAAATGTGGACATTGATTTTATATCGAATGCTTAGCAATTCTTGCTCACTTGTCCATGGCACTGACTAAATAGTCAGAATTGGCAATGGTGTCAGTATTAACTGTGAAGCTGTGACCTACTTGTTAAGTTCGGCAGTAATACTGAGCACTGATCACATGGTATTGACTAAAAAGTCAATAACGGTCTTAGTGTGTTTAACGCAAGCTGACAAATATTATATCTAATCGACATCTGCATTGAATGACTCAAATGAGCATTAATGTCGGACCGACCTCAAGTTCGATGAATATTAAAAGCGCTTGTCTAGCCTAAGGCTAGTCACTTTGAGCCAGGGCTAGAGAGCCCCAGTGATGGTTTAGTCACATGGCTATGGGTGCTGAGCCCTGTAGTGACTTACTCATCAGTCACTCATCTATTTAAGCTAGTGACTACCCATCAGTCACTCATATGGTTTACATTAGTAACTTACTTATCAATCACTCATTTGATTAGGGCTATAAACCCCATGTTATCCCCGTTTCTTTCCGGGTGTCCGGGTCCACACTCAAAGCCTGTGGGCCGCCCGATTTGGAGTTAAGGCCCTGATCGGGCCCATTTGATGAGAGGAAAACAGATGTTGGTAGACCAAGTCTGGGCAAGGCCCAAAGGGCGTCCGGGAGTGCTGACTGAGACCTCCGTCGGGGCAGGTGGTATGGTCCCGGAACCGCTCCCCCCAACGTCCCGAGGCACGACAAAGAAGGTCGCAGCACACAAAACCAAGATGGGAGCCAGGATCGCTATGGATAGACCTAGATCCTGGTAAACGGTTCGGGATCCTGGTAAATGGTCCGGGACCTTGGTGAATAGAGGGGGACATTGATAAACGAACCCGAGTCGGTTGTCCGAGGTTGGCGAGGTAAAGTGCCTAAGATAATGACATCGTCCCATGAAGCATGGGGGTTGTCCCCACGCTTAAACCTGCAGAAGAGGTTACCTCGAGATTGTACGCCGTTGGTTCAGAACTGCGCCGCCACTACTCTGACCGATCTTGTCCCCCAAATCTTCTTCGCCAACCTAGAGTACCCAGACTGAAACTCTAGTTTCTCGCATGTCTTAGAATAAGATATTGTTTGGTTTGGCCCAATGGGCTTTGACTATTGTACGTTTCATATTTTAATCCTTTGTATTGGGCTCCCGTCAAAGAATCTAATGGTATTTACGCTCTTATTGGGCTCGGGTCAGCCTGGCCCAAGCCCAGTGCACTCCTGTGCCTATAAATACGAATAGTGGTGCACTGAGGAGGGGAGATTTTGGATGGTAAGCAGTTACTCTGCTCAAGCTTGTAGAAAAACTCCATTGTCAAAGGTTCTCTAAGCTCTAATACAATTTTCTCATGGACTAAGGCTTATTAACGCCCTAACCACGTAAAACCCTTGTATTTACTCCTCAAATCCTTTCTTCTAAGCTCTCTAATCTTCTATTATTAAAGTTTCCAAAAAACTTGGTAAACATTTTGGTGCTTTCATTGAGAGCCTGAGAAAGCTAGAGTTGATCTTGAACATTTGCAACAATGGTGAACACAAGACACACCACTTTCGACACTACTAATCAAGAACAAGGCAATGGAGAGCCACTGCCCAGCCAACCTCTTCTTCAGGGTCAATCTGAAGACACACCTCATCAGATGTCCCAGCCTGACGAGTCGCAGAACTACGAAGGCGGGGCAGAATATGAGGAAGATTACTATGTGAAAGAGGAGGGAAATGAGGGGGAATACCACGATCTCGAAGCTGAGGATCCCACGATCCCTGAAGAAGTAGACCCCAACCAAGAGGACTCGGAGGTGACTAAACTGAGACAGCAGGTCCTGGACCAAGAGGCCAGGATTGCCGAACAAAAGGAAGGCACTCAACGGATGCAAGAGTCCCTCCAAGCCCTGCAAGCTTTCATAGCCGCCCAAGGCTTAGCGGCTAACCCTCCAGTTGTTCCGCCTCCAGGAACACAGCTGTCCACTCCGCAGGCTAGGAATGGTGCGCTCGGAGAAGCGAGGCCGATTCCTACTCTGGGACAAGATCCTGGACAGGGTCCGGTTAACCCGGCCCAAGAGAAAGGGAAGGCCAAAGCAAACCCCCAGAGGGAAGTCCCTCCTGTCCAGAAGACCGGGACTCATCCCCGGTCGCTCCCTAAGAAAGAGAAGGTGCACCCCGTCCCAAGACAGGGCCGCCCAATCAATCCGCGAGGGACGCGCTCGCAGGGTACCAGGCCCCGGCCCGCCCCAGGGCGGACTGGATGGGAACGGTCTTTCCACCCAAGTGCTTTCGTGAACTAGCACCACCAGGAGCGCCAACAGAATGACGAGCCAAATGCCCCCAGTTCCAGGGACGATACATCTCGGGTAGACCTGCGCGATGGGCTGAATGCTCGAAAGGAACGGGCCCGCAAAGAAAAGATCCGCCCCCGAGATGGAAATTTGAGAAATAATCTCAATGACAGAAGGAACAAGAGAGTTCCTCTGGAGGATGGTGTGGCCAAATAGTTCATGGAACAGCTGGCCGCCTTAAACAATGTCACAGACCGCCTGGTCCGCAAGCAGGGGGGAGCAGACACTGGGAACACCGACCCTAGAGATCATCTATCGCGCTATAATCGTTTGATGACTGTAGCCCACGTCTGCGACAACGGCAAGTGCCTTTGTTTCTCGATTACTCTAGGCGGACCTGCTGAAGAATGGTGGAAGAGGATTAAGCCGGGATCCATCCAATCCTGGTCCGGACTGTAGTCGGCTTTTCGCAAACACCGCCATGAGGATGGACATGCAGATCAGTGCCCTCGCCAACATGAAGCAGCTCCCCACAGAGACGTTGAGGGCCTACATACAGTGCTTCACCAAGGAAGCCTCCAAGACCAAGGTGGTCGATAGGCAGCGCCTGGTGGCCCAGCAATTTGGGATTCGGGCCGGATCTCCCCTCTGGGACGACATGCAGCGCAGCAAGGCAGCTACCCTCGAGGAATTCATAAGAAGGGCCCAAGGCTTCATTAATTGGGAGGAGGCCCAAATCCAAGCATTCAGATGGCAGCCGACACCTCAGCCAAGTGCCCAAACATTTCCGTGATACGGGGTGCAGTATCCGGCCCAACAGTACGTCACTCCCCCAATTGCACCGGGATCGGCAGCCGCGCCAGGAATGGCCTTTGCTACACCCACGGTATATGGCCCTGCCCCTTCGAGGTACGCCCCGGCCCAGTCTACCCCTTATTTCGGGTATGGAATCGCGCCAGTCGAGTACAACGCTGCTCCCGTCAGAGCCCAACCGTCCCAGGTGGGGGGAACCGAAGTGAGTGTGAATCCCTCCCAGGGAAAGAGGTCCGGGATGGGACAAAATTGGGCCGAGTCATCTAAAAAGGGCAAGAAGGGCTACGAGCCCCGGTATTTGGAGTACACCAACCTGGCGAATACCAAGGAGAACATCTACTTGGCCACTGAAAGGGCGATTCATTACCGGAAATTGGCCTCCACGTTCAAAGGAGGAAGGAATCTGAGGGATACTAGCAAGCGGTGTGCTTACCATAAGGAGGTGGGCCACACAACCGAAGAATGTTGGCAGCTCAAGGACGAGATCGAAAATCTGATCAAACTGGGACACCTCCACCAATGGGTCAGGATGCCCGTGGGAGTTCCGGGACTGTCAGCAGTCCCCGGGCAGTCCACGATCCCGGGCGCGCCTGGAGCTTACCTACCTCCCCAAGGAGGATACGCAAAGGGTCCAGGACCGCTGACCCCTTAGGGGGCCCCACCGTGCAGGCGCCCGGACCCAAAATGCCTTATCCGGCTGGGACCATGCCCCATTAGTAGATGGTCACATAGCCACCATTGCAGGCGGGCCCCATCTGGGAGGACTGTCCCAGAATGATCAGAAGTGTTACCTCAGCGAGCTTGACCACGACCAAGAGGTATGCGCCCTAGTCCAGGCACCGGCCCAACGCCAGAAGTTGATGAACCTCCCTATCACCTTCACGGAAGACAACGCCCGCAATGTCCATTTCCCGCATCATGACCCTCTGGTCATTGACGCCTAAATCGCAAACAAGATGGTGTCAAGAGTGTTGGTGGATGACGGAAGCTCCATCAAAATTTTGTTCAAACCTGCATTCATTGCGATTGGATTGACCGAGGTGGATCTAGCCTCGTGCCCAACCCAGATCTACGGCTTCAATAGGGACTCAATACTCCCGATGGGAAAACTCTAGTTGCCCGCAACTCTGGGGAACGAGATGCAAAGCTCGTTCAAATTTTGTACATTCGTGGTGGTGGACTGCCCCACCGCTTACAACATCATTTTTGGTCGGCCCGCATTGGTCGAGTTCGGGGCAATCACCTTCATCCGCCACTTATGCATGAAATTCCCTTGCGAAAATGGAGGAGTGGGAACAGTCCGGGGAGATCAGAAGAGCGCACGGGAATGTTACCACGTATCTGTAACGCCCTGGTTACCCCAGAACAGTTACGGTGAACCAAAAATTTAACTCACTACCCGAGTTCTTTGGTTAAAAAAACGTGCTTCTAAGTGTCATTAATAGGATAAGGTGGTAAACCAATCAAAAGGAAACAATGTATTTTATTTAGAACATAAAACTATTCATGGGCCCATCAAAATGTTTACAAGTTATTTACAACCTAAAATGGTCATTACTGTTTCAAATTTACAAACCCGCCTACCTAAGCGGCAAAAATAGGGTAAACCCCCTAGTTCCTCTGAGAACTCCTTGGCCGTGGTGGTCAAGCGGCCGCATATGTACACAGCACCACCTAAGCTCTCCACTCAAGGCTGGGTGAGCTTTTCTTTCCCTTTACCTGCACCACATAGCACCCATGAGCCAAAGCTCAGCAAGAAAACACAAAATATCATGAATATAGTATCAACAATGATCATAATCATCATTCAGGACTTTCAATCCAAAACAGATGAGTGACAGTCGCAAAAGTCACTAAGGTGGGTTCCGTTCCCTCTAGCCATGTGACGATAGTGTCACCAGGGCTTTACAAATAAGTGATCCTTTCACTAGCTTAAACAGGATAGGTGCTTGATGACTAGTCACCAACATAACCTACCTCGTGACCGTAGAGTCACAACCATGGGATTCCGCTCCCTAGCCACGTGACAAGCTGTCACTTAGGCCCTGGCTCTGAGTAACTAGTCATAGACTAGACAAGCGCTTATAATTTTCATTGACCTTAGGGTCGGTCCAGCATTAATGCTCTAGAGTCATTCAACGCTGATATCGATTAGATCTAATCTTTTATTGGCCCTGCGTTCAAGACGCTTATGTCATTTCTGACTCACACGTCAGTAATTTGCGACCAGTGCTGCCCCTGACTAGTCAATGCCATACACAAGTAAGCAAGCTCTGCTAAGCATTTAATATGGAATCGATGTCCACATTTATCAACCAACATGCCTCAACAACAATCATGCATGTCATATACATAGGGTGTAGTTTTCTTACCTCTGATTCGAGCGAGAATGAATAAAAGAACGACCCATGAGAACGATTTGACTTTTAGTCCTTTAGCAGTCACCTAGTCATAACCAAATATGGGACACCATCAATAAAATGAACAACAAGGGTTCCCAATCCAAGATCTAGCCTCCGGGACATCAATCCCCACTAATCTGGGTAGTAGGAAAAATCCCAAGGCCTAAAACCAAGTTCCCGGGGTCAAAACACTCAAACGGGCTCAAAACCACCCAAGAGTCGCGGCCCTAGCACCTTGAGCCACGGCCCCCAGCCACACTAGGAGCAAGGTCTGCGGCGTCTGGCAAGGCCAAAACCTCCCCAGCTACTTCTTCGACCTTGGGCTGCGGCGCCCAAAAACAGGGTCGCGGCCCCCCACCCAGAACCAGCCATGAACCCGATTTCCTTCATCCCTAACCTTCCAAAAACACACCTAAACACTTCCAAATCCAAAAATCAAAGTTCCCAAACTTCCCAATGATCCAAAACCATCAAATCCCGAGGCTCAAACGAACCAAAAGCTCAATGATTCACAAAATCCAATTCGAAGCTTAGAAACTCTAAGAACTCAAAACTTAAAACTTAGATTACCTTTGATTAGGTTGTTTCTCATCAAATCCTTCGGTCAAGAAGCTTCTAATCTTTCCTAGGATCGTTATGCCTCGATCCTCGCATGATTCTGACTCCTAGAACTCGAGATTTCTTTGAAAATGCCTCAAAATGTAAAATGAACTAACGGGAAGAGAAAAAAGGTTTTCTAACATATAGTTCTATCTGATAAGCTATTTCAAGCTTAAGTAACCTCAAATAAAACCTAGTGCTCGGGGTCCGAAAACACCCTCGGGGACATTATAGTCAAAACTCCCAGAATTTCCTCCTGATCTCAATAACTCCCAATTTATCATCAAATAACATTCTCATTACTCAATATCCCAATAAAAGACCCCGTTATGACAAAACCGCTAATTCAGTAATATAAGACCGTCTCATGCCCTATAGATAAAATATATCTCCATAATAATGGGATCTCATCCAAATTCACAATATACACCAAAATACACAAATATGCCCTCAACAGGCCAAATTACCAAAACACCCTAATAATCAAATGTGGACCCACATGATGCATATAACATCATATTATAATATAATTCACATAAACATGCATATTATCAGCTAATAGCATAATTAAACAGTTATGGCCCTCCCGGCTTACTAATCAAGCCATTAAACTGCATTAGGGATTTCAGGGCATTACAGTATCTGCTCGACCCATATACATGGTCCGCGAAGAGCCTCTTGAGGAATTATCGATCCAGCCTGCCCCCACCCCCGGCAAGAAGGTTTGTCCGAGATGAGGACGAGCTGGATCCGCGTATAGGGGAGGATCGCATCCTAGAGCCCACGGAGGAGATTGAAGAAGTGTGCATCAGTGACACCGACCCGACCAAGGTAATCCAAGTCGGGAAGAACCTGAAATTGGAGGTCCGGGCCGCAATCATCGCCCGGGTGAAGGAGAACCAGGACATCTTGGCCTGGTCTCATTCGGATATGACTGGGAACGACTACAATATCATCTGCCACACCTTTAATATCGACAAAGGTGCGACCTCGGTCTGGAAAAAATGAAGGCCCTTAGGGGCAGAAAGGGCGGAAGCCCTCAAGCTAGAAGTTAATAAGTTATACTCGATCAACTTCATCCGAGAAGCTTTGTATCCAGTGTGGCTGGCCAACCCATTTCTGGTGCCTAAGCCAAACAGGACCTGGAGGACATGCATCGACTTCACGGATCTAAACAAAGATTTCCCTAAAGATTGCTTCCCGCTCCCTCGAATCGATCAGATGGTGGACGCAACATTTGGGTATGAGATCTTGAGTTTCAGGGATGCCTACTCAGGTTATAATCAGATCTCTATGCATGTAGCGGACCAGGAACACACCAGTTTTCAAACTGACAAGGGGGTGTACTGCTACATCGTCATGCCCTTCGGACTCAAGAACGCCGAAGCCACCTATCAGAGGCTAGTCAACAGAATGTTCCGGGCCCAACTGGGACGAAACATGGAGGTGTACATCGACGACATGTTGTTCAAATCCAAAACCTCTGGCGAACATTCTGACGTCCTGACCGAAGCCTTTGCGATCATTCGAAGGTACGAGATGAAGTTGAATCCCAAAAAATGCACCTTCGGCGTAGCATCCGGAAAGTTCCTGGGGTTCATAGTAAGCTTCCGGGGAATAGAAGCCAATTTGGACAAAATCAAGGCACTAGTTAAGATGCCCTCACCCCAGAAGCACAAAGATGTACAAAGCCTGACTGGAAGGATAGCCGCTTTGAGCCGTTTCATCTCAAAGGCCACGGACAAGTGCATCCCGTTCTTCAACGTCCTTCGGGGAAGCCAACGGTTTGAATGGTCAGCCGAGTGCAAAGAGGCTTTCCAACGACTAAAAGAGCATCTATCCCAAGCACTGATACTGGCAAAACCGGTGGATGGGAAGGCCCAGCTCCCGGTCTACTACGTAAGCAAAAGATTATTGGGTGCAAAATCATGATATCCACTAATCGAAAGGTTAATGTTTTGTCTACTAATCGCGTCCCGAAAGGTCAGGTCTTATTTCCAGGCTCATGCCATAAGAGTTCTAACCAACCATCCTTTGCTGCAAGTGTCGCAAAAACCTGAATCATCAGGGAGACTCTTGAAGTGGGCCATAGAACTGAGTCAGTTCGACATTGCATACATCCCTAGAACCTCAATCAAGGGACAGGCCCTAGCCGACTTCATCGTGGAATGCTCCGGGATCATTGAAGAAGACAATCACGTGGATCCCGCAGCGCCCATGTGGAAGGTGTTCGTAGACGGGGCCTCGAATGAAAATGGAGCAGGGGTCGGAATCATCCTTGTCTCGCCTCAGGGGCACCAATTACAAAATGCCCTGTGTTTCCAGTTCAAGGCTTCGAACAACGAGGCCGAGCACGAGGCCATGTTGGTTGGGTTGCGCCTAGCCCGGGAAGTAGGGGCTGCAAACCTGGAGATCTATAGTGATTCCCAGTTGGTTGTTAGGTAGATCTTGGGAGAATACCAAACTAAAGGGGAAAAGATGGCAGCTTACGTGACTCAGACACGAGAAATGCTTCAAACTTTCAAGAAGCACTCCATCCGCCAAATCCCCAGGGAGCAAAATGTGTTTGCAGACACGTTGGAAAAATTGGCCACGGATGCTGAGGCAGAGCTTTTTGGGCTAGTCCCAATCAACCATCTCCCCATATCGAGTATTCTGACCTCCACGATCAATGTTGTCGACTACTCCACGTCCTGGATGAGACCCATCATCCAATACCTGACAACCGGAGGGTTCCAACGGGCAGGGCGGCAGCCAGGAAGCTTCATTACCAGGTCCGTAGATACGTCATGATGGATAGAAAGATCTATCGCAGAGGATTATCCATTCCGTACCTCCGATGCATATCCGGGACCGAAACAAGCGCAATCTTGCATGAAGTGCACGAAGGCTTCTGCGGAGATCATACAGCCGGACTCAGCTTGTCCAAGAAGATCCTGCGCCAAGGATATTTCTAGCCAACCATGAAAAAAGACTGTATTGATTACATCTGCAAATGCGAGTAGTGCCAAAGGTACGTGAAGATCTCGCAAGCACCTCCGATGGAAATAACCCTAATGACAAGTCCCTGGCCCTTCGCGGTATGGGGAATCGACCTAGTAGGATCGCTCCCGACCGGGAGAGGATGCGTGAAGTACGCTATTGTGGCCGTTGACTACTATAACAAGTGGGTCGAAGCGGAGCCCATGAACACCATCACCTCAAAGAAGGCCTTGGACTTCATCATCAACAACATCGTATACCAGTACGGGCTCCCCTACAAGATTGTGTCCGACAATGGGAAGCAGTTTGACAGCATCCACTTCACGGATTTTTGTGAAAGACATGGTATCATCAAGAGCTTCTCCGCGGTCGCCAGACCTCAAGCAAACGGGAAAGCAGAGGACGTCAACAAAATATTTAAAGGGACATTAAAGAAAAAGCTTCAAGCCTGCAAGAGCAAGTGGCCAGAAGAGTTGCCCCGCGTACTATGGGCGTACCAGACCACCGAACGAACGTCTACCGGACACACTCCTTACTCCATGGTGTACGGGTGTGAAGCCATCATCCTAGTAGAAACGACGATCCCATCTCACAAAAGAGACACGTATGATCCCGCCCAGAACCATGCCTTACTTCAGGAATCCTTGGATCTCATCAAAGAGATCCGGGAGGAATCACAAGTCCAGTTGAAGATGTACCAGGGCAAAATCGGTAGGCATTTTAACTCAAAAGTAAAAAGCCAAAGGTTCAAAACCGGTGACCTAGTCCAAAGGAGAGTCTTCCCTGCAACCCAAGATCTGGGAGTGGGGGTTCTGGGACCGAATTGTGAAGGGTCGTATGCAATTCAGCATGAAGTGTGTCTAGGAACATACCGTTTAAAGCGACTCTATGGCACTAAAGTCCCAAGGAACTGGAATGCAGAACATCTCTGTAAGTACTATCAGTAGTCAGGAGAGCATGTTTTAGCTTTATATTTTCTTTGTAAACAATGTACGCCTCAAGGCGATTTCTTGAGCAATAAAAATGGCGTGTGCAAAACGTCATAAAGAGATATCATGAAACAATGAAAATTCTCATTTACCTCCATAAGCAAGTGACCCAAGACCAGTCTTTGCTCACTTGGGGAGGGGGGGGGGGTATATCCATTATAAACAAGTCCAAGAACAAAGCAGGAAGCTAAATGCTCCAGGTTCGAACCAACCCAGACCGACAAGGTCTGGGGGGTGAAAGCCCAAATGGATGTAAGGCTCAGGCCTAGTCCCAACCCGGACCGACAAGGTCTGGGGGGTGAAAGCCCAAATGGACCTAAGGCTCAGGCCTGGTCCCGGCCCGGACATACGCGGTCCGGGGGTACAATATATAGGACCTAAGGCTCAGGCCTGGTCCCGGCCCGGACGAGTGCAGTCCGGGAGGTGAAATAACCAATAGGACGTACGGGCTAGCCCAGGTCCTAACCTGGACATGCATATCCCGAGGATATAAATACCTAAAACTTGGTTGACCATACGTGGTCCCAAATAACTGAATACCCGTCTGCGTCATTCCTACAATAGCACAAGATTATTAGAATGCGAACCCTAGGTATAAGTTGTCTAAAATTAGTCTTAGAAACAGCCCAGGTCGTGGGAACCTAACCTAGGTTTCAAAACAAACTAATCAACTAATCCCTGACGGTCCATACCGTCATATTTTCAACACTGGGAACTGAACAAATAAATTCAGGAATAATTGTCAAAACTCCCTAATGGCCCAGGCCGTTGGAACCTGAGCAGCAGGATTAAAAGCAAGCTGATAAGTTAAAATCAGGAATAATCTAGTCCAGGCCGTTGAGACTCGAAGACGGGTCACCAGAAGAGATCCCGACCGTTGGAACTGGGACCAAACACTCGACTCATTCATGAATAGTGGTAAAACACTTGGTGAAAGCTTAAAGAATAAAAACAAAGTAAATAAGAACACAAAAATTGTCTTAGACGCACCCGCGTCACGAAAGTGTACAAAATTAAAAGCAAAGAGAAAGAAAATAAAAAAGAAGACCTGGGCCTAGGCTTCGCCATGCCCTGCCACATTCGGGACGGCTCCATCCACCTCTTCCTCATCCAGGGGCTCCGCCTCAGCTTTCTCCTTGGCCTCAAATTCAGCCCTCTGATAGAGATTATAATAGAGCTTGGCTCTTGACTATATGATTATATGCTCCGTGAATATATATATATATATGTATATATGACTGTGATCATATGGTAACCTGCTCTGTGAATATATATATATATAATTGTGTTATTGCATGCTGGGATTGGAAGCATGGTTTGAGTATCGGAAGAGCAGGGATTATGAGTAATGTATGATTGCCATGGGCATGTTTGCAGCACTGCAAGTGAGTTATGATTGTGGTGTGGTAAGATTTATCCCGTGGGGGAAAAGCCCTTGATATGGTTATTGTGACTAATAGGTCAAGTTATTGACTGCAGATTTAACCAGCAGGTTTATTCAAGGCCGATTATGAGGCCTGGTGATAGTTATACAGGGGCTGGGAGTTACAGCCAGGGTATCAATTCTTCGTTTGCATCTCTGAATGTTCAGCAGACACTTACAGACTTGCAATTAAGATTGCAGAGGCAGGAGGAGGAGATCAGGTATATGAAGCAACAACGGAGTCTGTTGGGGAGTACCTCTTCCTTTGCTGTGCCAGGGGTGGCATCAGTTTCAGCTCAGCCTAGGGTTGAGAACAGATGGGAATTTCTTTGTGGAAGATTCCTGAAGTTTTATCCTCCAATCTTTGAGGGAGGCCTAGATCCATTCAGAGCTGAGCAATGGATGGGCATGATCAGCTCCATTCTTGATAGTATGGGACTGGTGGGTCACGATAGGGTGATCTGTGCTACATGTGTACTGCGGGATGATGCCCGGACATTGTGGGAGGCAGTATCCCAGACACGAGACACAGCTGTGATGGACTGGAAAGAATTTAGGCAGCTGTTTAATGAGAAATATTGTTGTGATGTGGTTAAGACTGCCAAGATGAATGAGTTTCTGAATCTTGTTCAGGGTAATGCGTTAGTGACTGAGTATGTTACTAAATTTGATGAGTTGACCAAGTTTTCCTTAGACATGGTACCCACAGAAGTGGCTCGGAAGGAAAGATTTATCCAGGGGTTGAATCCTGGTATAGTTCAGGGCATTAGAGTTGCCCCAGTGCATGAAGTCTCTACCTATGCTCAGGTGGTAGAGAAGGCTCTTGTTGTTGAGGGTATAGTTGTTGGGCAGCAGAGTGCTGGAGAGCATGGAGCTCAGATAGTGGTACCTCCACTTATTGGAACAAGTAACAAGGAAGGTCGAAAGACATATCCGATATGCACTCGGTGCAAGAGGCATCACCTTTGGGTATGCCGAGCAAAGGCATGCTTCTCTTGCAGGATGTTTGGACATCGTAAGAAGAATTTCCCAATGCGGAAGAAGAATGAGAAAAAGGGGACGGATAGCTCGATTCCAACTCGAGTGTTTATTCCAGGGCAATCAGAGTCTGAGACCGAGACTAGCTCCTCGGGGGTGACAGGTCAGTCTTCTAGTTCTGAGTTGTGAATTATGTTGTTTGGCTTTGGCGCCATGTTATATATATAGAGAAAGGTATATTGATGGTATGTATGTGGATCACATGGTTACGCTGTGATGGGAAAGTAATACGGTATTGGCAACCTAAGAGATAAGTTGAGTTATGGTAAGGACTCATCAGGGGTTCTGGTAAAGCTGGTTATGACAGGCTTTGGTTGATCCAGGTATTAGATTGGTTAAGTAAATAAAGAGCAGTCTTGAATGGCAAGGAAAGTGTAGTAATTCTTGAACTTGTGAGTAGAAATTCTTGTGACAATTGGCACTGTGCATGAATTCGATATGTTTATGATACCGGATGTGAGGGCTGGAGTTTGTGCAGGGAGGTGCATGGAACTCTTAGCCAGTGTGGTGGATACCACCTAGATTGTGTTAGTGAGATCAGGACAGACTGGATTAGTCTGTGGGTTGTTTTTAAATGTGTTCCCAGGCGGTCTGCCAGGCCTTCTTTTTATTAAAAGAAGATTGGAATGGTGATAGGTTTAGTACCAGAGATGGAATCAGATGTAAACACTGTTTCGAGTGGCTCAGTGGGGTTATAAGAATTAAAGAGTTAGTTGCTGGGTAAGATGGAATCCTTTAGAGTGGATCTTGGATCTGGTTAAGACCAGTTAGAGATCAGAGTGAGAAAATTATGTAAAGGATTGTGCTGAAATCATATTAGAGCACTGCGAGTGCTGAGTATATCTGGAGAAATGGTCTGATGCTTAGTGTTTGTGAATCAGATGAATAATGCATTCAAAGGTTAATTTGAATGGGGTTTATGATCGTCTTGGACGATGGTATAGTGGTGTTTCCTCTGCGGAGAATTGCCAAGGGTGAAGAGTGCCTTGGGGACAGGAGTGTCCATGGATAGTAAAGATATTTCAGGTGCCTTGGGGAGAAAGTGCTGGGTCTTTATAGACCAGGATCAGTTAGTGGGTTGTTATGACATCCTAGTGATAGAGGAAAGTGGTTGCTTATGCAACATGTTGATTTAAGAATCTGACCAGGACTAGGTAGAGTTTCTGGCGGGCCAAGTGGCCAGTTTACTGTTTGAGACTATTATCTCAAGAAAGATGAAAGGAAAGATGGTTAAGTGAGCCACAGACGGGCAAGGTTGAATGGAAAGCTTTAGCTGAATTAGCTAAAGATTGTCTAGTGACAGACATGAATTTATGGTGATATATAGAGATCGGACTTGGGATCTTATGGACATTGAGATTAATTGAGAGATTCTGGATGAGTCTCATGTTATTCTTTTGTTCGTTTCATTCAGGCATCGTGAAAGGGTAGCATGATATGGAAATTTTATGGTGATGGCCTAAGATAAAGAGGCATATATTGAGGCATGTGTAAGCTCTTAACCTGTTAACAGATTGAGACGGAATGTCAGGAAACAGCAAGGCCATTACAGCCTTTGGGTATTTCATAGTGGGAATAAGTGAGCATCGCGATGAGTTTCGCGGTGGGATTCCCAGGTTGATGGTTCGGCATGAAATGGGTATTAAGTCATTGTGGACTCCAAGTGAGTTTGTTATATCAGTAAGGATAGGTGAATAGTACAGCTGATCTATGTTTGAGTCTTTTTGTGAAAAGGATAGAGTGCCTTCATGGAACTCAAGGTCTATCTTATTAGATGAAGACTTTATTGTGACTTCCAGGTTTTGGAAGAGTTAGGAAGGCGATGAGAATATAAATGGAATCCAGTACAGTTTATCACTCTCAGACTAGTGGTAAATCAGAGAGAGAGGGTTATCCGATTATTATTGGAGGAACATCTTATAAGATGAGTGAGGAAATATATGTATATGTCTGGATCCTGAGGTGGTCCAGGGGGGTTATGAGATTGCTGGAGCTTAAATCTTGGATGATCACTTCTTAAAATAAATGAGAAATATTATTGAACTGGACAATAGGAATGTGGAATTCCAGGTAGGAGAATGTACTTTCTCTAAGGTATCCCCATGGGAAAGGGGTGAGGAATTAAGACAAGTTAAGTCCTAGTTTGTTTCAGCAGTTGGATCCTGATTGTGTCTGAACAGGGTGACTCTGAATCAGTTTTACTTTTAGCACTGGCAGTGGTATGCAGTGAGTTAAGTGTTTCCATGCAGTGGGCATGGGCTGAAGGAACCTATGAGTTGAGTTGTGAGGATCTGAGGGTTAGGTTAAGTATTCCGGTAAGGAATAGTCAGTTCAGATTGTGACATAAGTAATGAGGTTCTGTTGAGCAGAATGTACCTTGGGTTAAGGTAAGGCTATCGAAATACTGAAGTCAGGAAATGACTTGCGGAATTTATATCCAGTGAGTGGAACTCTGGTTCCGAGTTGTTGAGTAAATTTCGAGGAAGAAATTTCTGTAAGGAGGGGATAGTTGTAATGCCCCGAATTTCCTAATAAGGATTAGGACCTTGATTAGGAGGCCGGGAGGGCCATAATTGATTTATTATGGTATTTAATGATTATATGCATGTTTACGTGAATTATATTATTATATGATGGTGAATGCATGAATATGGGCTCATATGTTAATTATGAGGGTAATTTGGTAATTTGGCCACTGTGGGTGTAATTGTATATTTTGGGTGCGTGATTGTGATTAACTAATATAGCCACATTATAAGGTGGATTGGTTTGAGCTATCGACATGAGACGATCATGAGATGTAAGTGTTCGGTCTAGTCATAACGGGTTTAAGTTCGGGGCTCAGGGTGAGTCTCGGGGTGAATTTAATGGTTATAGCGTTACCGGGGATTTTAGGGTAACGGGATATGACTTAATGGTATTTGAGAATATTGAGAATAGCGGGAATTGGAGAGCGTTAATTATGATTAACGGTATAGGTTGAAAAGGATGATTTTACCCTTGGGAGTGCTTAGAAGCCTTTAAATGACCTAGGGGCATTTAGGTCATTTGGCTTGGATATACATGAGATTTAGTAGGCTGTGGAAAACAGAATCAAAAACAGAGCCTATCTTCTTCCTTCTCCCTTTCTCTCCCGTACAAGGTTTCCTTCACTTTCTCCTTTGGATTTTTGAGAGCCCAATTGAGGAGTTAAGCTAGGAAATTAAAGGTGGAAGCTTAGGAGTTTGGTTCAGCCATTGAAGGGGGTTCAAACTCGGATTTAAGGTAAGTTTCAACCATTAGTTTCTGGTTCATACTCTGTTTTAGTTTAAGATTTCAGCTTGTGTATTCTTGGTGATTAATTGGAATTAATGGAAGTTCTTGAGTTTGGGAACTTGGGTTTTGATGAGGGGGAGTTATGGGTGATGTTTGGAGGTTTAAATGAGTATTTGGAAGAGGTTTTGAGTTGATTTGAAGGGCTGGTTTTAGAGGAAAAATGCAGGGGAGTTTGCTGGTGCGTTGCTGGTTTTTGGGCTGTCAGGGTAATGAGCCGCGGCCTGGCTTTTGTGTGCCGCGGCCTACGGTGGTTTCTGAGGCAATTATGCCTCTGTCAGGGTGGATGAGCCGCGGCCCATCAAGGCAGATTTGGCCAAAAATGGATTTTTGGCCTAGGGATGCTAGCTTAAGGCCTCGGGGTTGATCCTAGTACCCGGTTAAGTGGGGATTGATGTCCCGGAGGCTAGATATTGATTTGGGAACTTATGTTGACCATTTTTATTGATGGTATCTTATATTTGGTTATGACTAGGTGACCGCTAAAGGACTAAAGGTTGATCATTCTCAAGGGTCGTTCTTTTAATCGTTCTAGCTCGACTTTGAGGTAAGAAAACTGCACCCTGTGTATATGTGACATGCATGGCTATTACGATGCATGTTGGTTGATTATTAGGTATGACATGCATGGCTATTCTTGATGCATGTGGATTGATTATTAAGTATGACATGCATGGCTATTCTTGATGCATGTTGGTTAATTGTTGATCGTGACATGCATGGCGGTTATTGGTGCATGTTGGATTGTTGAGTATGATGCATGTGATGCACGAGAAACATGTGATTAGGACATGCTTTGTATACTGGGTATGATATTGTCCAGAGCTTGAGCCTCTGTGGTTGTGCATGGTCCTAATTTTACTGGTATCTGTTAGTAAGCATGCTAAATACCTTGTTTATGGATATTGGACATGTGATATATGTTTGGTGGCATGGCTTACCTGTGTATGGCGCTGACTTATTAGTCAGAATCGACAATGGTGCCAGATCCGTCTGTGAAGCTGTGACTTATTAGTTAAGTTCACCACGGGCTGAGCACTGGTCGTGTTTTACCGACCCAAGGGTCAGGGGTGGCAGTGTGTTGTGAACGCCGGGCTAAATAAAGATTAGATCTAATCGAGGTCGGCATTGAATGACTCATATGGGGTATTAATGCTAGACCGACCGGAAGGTCAATGAGAACTATAAGCGCTTGCCTGGTCTGAGACCAGATGATTTCAGCCAAGGTATATGACCCCGGTGACTGGTTGTCACATGGCTGGGGGACGCTGTCCTTAGTATCGACTCTAGAGTCGTGAGGAAGGTTATGTTGGTGACTAATCACCTTGCACCTGTCCTAATCAAACTTATGAAAGGATCACTTATCAGTTCAGCCCTGGTGACCCTATCGTCACATGGCTAGAAGGAGCGATGCTCATTATTGTGACTTTTGGCTATTGTCACCTATCTGGATGGACCATTGGCTCCAAATGGTTACTATGGTTATAGTTGATACTATATCATGTTATATTGTGTTTTCTTGCTGGGCTTCGGCTCACGGGTGCTACGTGGTGCAGGTAAAGGCAAGAGGAAGCTAGACCATCCTTGAGTTGGAGAGCTTAGGTGACGACGTGTACATATGCAGCTGCTCGTCCGCCACGGCCAAGGTTTAAAGTGGAACTAGGGTTGAACCCTGTTTTGCCGCTTAGAACGGCCTGTTGTAAATATTTTCTGTAATAAACTCTGAAATTATATTTTCGGGATCCCAATGTATATATTAAACGTTTTAGTGAAACGTTACATCTTATCCAAAATGTTTAATCCCTAAACCGCTAACCATGCTTAGTTCACGTTTTTGGCCAAATGACTCGGTTAGCAAGTTTAGCACTGTTTACAAGGCACACTGTAACGGTCCCTGGGGTTGGGGCATTACAAGCTCCGCCTTTAGACCGGCCACCATCTTGCCGGTCTCGGCTTCTCTCGGGACATAGTCTCTTCAAGTTGAAACTTAGTTCGGGCAGCCTCTTCGCGGTCTGAGTTGGCCTAAGCAACATCCTTGGCTAGGGTTTCCTTAGCGGCTTCCCACTGGTTCACGGCTATCTCCAGCTCCAGTTGGATCATCTCCATCTTCATGGAAATCTCGGCCACCAAGTCGGCATTCCGATGAGCCAGTAGAGCATCCTGGAATAAATTGAAGTTAGAAAAATCTGAACTAGAAGTGTAAGAAGAAAAAGGAGATGTAAACGGATAACTTACAGCCGTGGCTTGATGGCGGAGGGCCTGGGAGATGAAAAACATGTCCTGGTTGGCGATGGTGGTGTACTGCTTCAACTGAAGGTTGGTTAAGGTGTTCCCCACCTGGCTCAACAAGTCTGCCGCGAACGGAGCCGTGTCCTGCCCCAGTGTGGGACGAAATTCCGTCTCGGCAACCAGCCGGTCCATGATCGACTGGGGAGTGCTGAATGCTGCTAGACGCAGCGAGAACTCAACCTGATGACGAATCATCAGGGCCCAGTAGACCTCCTCTCTTTTCTCCCAACCATTCTCCCAAGTTCAGGTTACCAGCTTGGATTGTTCGTCCCATAGACTGCCTCCCCCTCTTCGGGTAAAGTCGGATGGACTGGGAGCGCGGGTGCTTCCGGGATTTCCTTGGCGGTGAGATGACTCTCCCCGGAAGATTCCTCGGCCGAGCCAGGGCCTTTGGTCTTGGCCCTCTTCGCCCCTGCCGCAGCTTCGTACACACCCGACTCTGCGGCTCTCTTCCCAGAACTCCGACTCCCCGACGAGTCCTGCTCCAAGTCGATTACCGGAGGATGAGCGGGGGGAGCTGGGGCAGTTGCAGGATCAACGGTCGTGATCAGGACCACGACTAAAGCCTCCCCGATGGAATGAGATTCCAGCACCGACTTCGGCTTGGGCGCGCCTTGGCAGCTTTTTTGGCCGAAGCCCTCGCCTTGGCAGCCCGGACCTCGAGGGTCTGCTTCATTTTGTCCACGGGGTTGGACATGTTAGAATCTTCTGGAACAAACACAAACAAAAAAGGGTTAGAAAAATAAGCAAGTCAATGCGCATGAGTAATAACAAAACTAAAAATAATCCGGGACGAACCCTTGTCTAGACCTCAGACTCGACTCAATTCTCCTAAGGCGAAGGAATGGATTCGATCTCCCATGTCATCCGGGTATAGGAAGTTCCCATACTGAAGGAACCCGGACGAGTGCATGAGAGTTTCTGAATCGACAGTGATGGGAGACGAAAAGGCCTCATCTCCCCATCAGCCCTGAATAAGGGACCTTGATAAACTAGTATATCCCTAACTAAGTCCCCAACTCGGGGAGCATAAGTCAAAAGCAAAGGCGAATGACCTCGCCCTAATACACTAGCACCGGGGGTCCCTGTGTTCGGCTGGGCCTCGTCAAAGAGGGTTTCCAACTCCTTGGAGGTGGCGCGCTCCCACTGCTGAGCCTGGTCCCGTTTCCTTTCGGTCGCGTCTGCCCGAGCCGCGTCCTCTACAACCCTGCTGTGCTCAAGGGCCAGTGCCTCCCTCAATGCGAGGTCTTTCTCTCATTGTATCCCCCAGAGGCTCGAGGCCTTGATCGTTTGGTTGGCTGCTAGCATCCCGACCACTCGGCCCCTATGTCTAAATCCTCCACACTTAGCTTGGAGTAGAGTCTCTTCCGGTCCAGGATGAACTGGGTGAGGGGAGTCTGGGCATAGGGTCCTACCACCCAAGGCAATGAGTTGAGAATGAGGAATAAAAAGTGAAAACAAAAAGGAAACTAGGGAACGAGAAACCACTTACCCACTCGCTGGAAGTCCAACATCAGCGTGGGGTTCTTTTCTATAAGAAACCCGGACGTCATGAACCAGTAATGTCTGACGTCTGGGAGATGCTTCTAGGTGCTAGTAGGAGCGGCGTAGTTGCCCCGCGGTTTTAGCCTGCAGAAACCGTCCAAGGTCTTGTCCTTGACGTTGACCTGCGACTCCAACTTGTAGAAATACAGCACCTCTGCCGAGGTCGGATTTGGGATCTGCTTCGCGATGCAAAAGACGCGCCATCCCACGAGCAGCCGGTACACTTGAGGAAGGAGTTGGAATGGCACAATCCCCACAAATTTGAGGAATTGAACAAAGTAGTCGTGGAGCAGGAGAGTTGCTCCCGCACTGATGTGGCTTACACTCCAGGCCCCAAACTCGCCCACGCCATTGTGAGCCTTCTCCTTTCTTCTAGCCAGGCCGTTATAGAATAGTCTGGGAGTAGACTCCACACCCAAATGCTTCTCCAGGGCGTACAACATCTGGTAGTTTCAGAATAGGTTCTGCACCCCATCCATCTCCCACTTGTTGCCTCTGGGAGTCTTGAACCCAGATAGAGTGATAGGGGCTGCGTTAACTTGTTCTTTTGAATGAAGGGTGATGCCCAAGGTCATGGCTGATGATCTGGGAGAAAAACATAACAAAATAAACAACCAAGCAGTCAACACCAAAACCCAAGAAGGTTGGTTAAGGTACGGGGGCTCTCCTACGAACTGCTTGGAGGAGTCCCCTCTGGATCAGGTCCAGGATCACTAAGAAGCCGTGGAACCTTGATCGGGAACAAAAAAGAAAAGGAAAGAATCTGGCTGTTCTCCAAAGCTAGCCTATTGCAACTTGTCCGGGAACCACCCGAACCCGAGGAGATCTGGGACAGTCCAGACTAGTTTTCTTTTTCTAACCTACTCTAAGGCACCCAGAGCCAATCTAAACGCAGGCAAGATTTAACAGGCTAAATAGATAAATATGACGATATAGCAAACGCAAGAAAATAAAAGCAAAAGTTAGGAAAACTTACTGTAAAGGGCTAGTCGTGAGGAATGGTGGGTTTCTGGTGGCAGCGACGGTAAAATCACGGCTTTGAACAGGTGAAGGCGGCCCAAAAGCTCGTCTATGGGGCAGGCCGATGTCGTCTGCTTAGGCGAAGGTGTGGATACCGGGCGCATTGGGAACAGGCGACGACGAAGATGAAGAAGACGATGGAAAATTTCGTCGAAAAGCTTGGCCATAAAAGATCCTTTAAGTGTTTTTCTTTTATGAGAATGTAAAGATTTCAAATGAAAACATGAGGCTATTTATAAGGGCCAGAATGTTGTTTTGATCTAACTGTTAGGCGCGATCCCCCTATCGGACGGTCCTGGATCGTGCAGAGACATTAATGGATCTACTCGAGAACTGGATCACGGTACCCCTGAGGCATGATCCGCATCGCCCCGATCCAACAACCCAGAAAAAGAGCACCTCAAAGGTCGCCCCATCCAACGGTCCACCTTGTCAAAGAGGTAATAATGGGAACACTCGTGTGGATGGGACACTTCGTAGACTGGGCCAACACACTAGCCCCTTGCACAGTAACCAATAGGGTGTTTGCTGACCTTTCAAGAACTAGTGCCATCAATGCGCCAGTGACAAGGGGACACGTGCACCCTTCGTAATGAACCGGGGCTATGGTAAACGAACCCGGATCCTGGTAAATGGTCTGGGCCCTTTGGATCCATCTCATGCATCGTAGCAGGGTTTAATTCAATGATTGTTCAGCATGCAGTGCCCCTCACCTGCGGGCCTGTCGCCTTGGAAACGAACCAGGAAGTGACGAGATGGTCTGGGAGGGAGACAAACCTCCACCACGCGAGCCCAGATGAAGGCTTAGAGGGTAATTTTTATCCCCGTTTCTTTTCGGGTGTCCGGGTCCACACTCTAAGCCCGTGGGCCGCCCGATTTGGAGTTAAGGCCCAGATGGGGCCCATTTGACGAGAGGAAAACAAATGTTGGCAGCCCAAGTCTGGGCAAGGCCCAAAGGGCGTCCGGGAGTGCGAACTGGGACCTTTGCCGGGGCAGGTGGTATGGTCCCGGAACCGCTCCCCCCAACGTCCCGAGGCACGGAAAAGAAGTTCGCGGCTCACAAAACCAAGATAGGAGGCGGGATCGCTGTGGATAGACCTGGATCCTGGTAAATGGTCTGGGACCTTGGTGAACGGAGGGGGACGTTGGTAAACGAACCCGAGTCGGTTGTCCGAGGTTGGCGAGGTAAAGTGCCCAAGATACTGACATCGTCCCATGAAGCGTTGGGGTTGTCCCCATGCTAAAACATGCAGAAGAGGCTACCTTAGGATTGTACGCCGTTGGTTCAGGACTGCGCCGCCACTACTCTGACCGATCTTGTCCCTCAAATCTTCTTCCTCAGCTTAGAGTACCCAGACTGAAACTCTAGTTTGTCGCATGTCTTAGAATAAGATATTGTTTGGTTTGGCCCAATGGGCTTTGACTATTGTACGTTATATATTTTAATCCTTTGTATTGGGCTCCCGTCAGAGAAACTAATAGTATTTGCGCCCTTATTGGGCCCGGGTCAACCCGACCCAAGCCCAGTGCACTCCTGTGCCTATAAATATGAATAGTGGTGCATTGAGGAGGGGGAGATTTTGGATGGTAAGCAGTTACTCTGCTCAAACTTGTAGAAAAACTCCATTTTCAAAGGTTTTCTAAGCTCTAATACAACTGTTTCGTGGACTAAGGCTTATTAACGCCCCAACCACGTAAAGACCTTGTCTTTACTCCTCAAATCCTTTCTTCTAAGTTCTTTAATCTTCTATTATTAAAGTTTCCAAAAAACTTAGTAAACACCCTATTATGGTTAAACAGAACCTCAAAGTGATATTCACTCATCTGTTTAGGGCCATAAGCTTTGTATGATTATCATGATCATCATTTGATATTACTTACATGTAGTAATGAGTTTTCTTGCTGAGCTTTGGCTCATGGGTGCTATGTGGTGCAGGTAAAGGGAAAGAAAAGCTCACCTAGCCTTGAGTGGAGAGCTTAGGTGGCGATGTGTACATATGCGGCCACTTGAGCACCACGGCCAAGGTGTTTCTCAAGGGAACTAAGGGGTTTACCCTATTTTGCCGCTTAGGTCGGCGAGTTGTAAATTTCAACTGTAATGACCATTTTGGATTGTAAATAACTTGTGAACGAGTTTATTGGCCCATGAACAGTTTTATGTTTTAAATAAAATATATCCTTTCCTTTTGATTGGTTTTACACCTTAACCTATTAATGACACCTTAACCTATTATAACCAAAGAACTCGATTAGCAAGTTAAGCACGGTTCAAAGATCACAGTAACGCTCTTGGAGTAACTAGGGCGTTACATAACCCTAGTTCCTCTTTGAACCCTCGTTCGTGGCGGTCGAGCAGCCGCATATGTACACATCATCACCTAGGCTCTCCAACTTAAGGATGGTCCAGGTTTCTTTTGCCTTTACCTGCACCACATAGCACCTGTGAGCCGAAGCTCAGCAAGAAAACTTAATATGCTCATAAACAAGTAATAATATGTTACTAAGTCATAACAGGCATGCCTAGCAGTAATAACCCTACTCATGCATGCAAGCAGGTACAAATAAATGTTTGTGAAGTCCTGTGCTCTGAGTAGATGACTAATAAGCCTCCCGCTCTGAGTTAGATGACTAATAATTCTCTCTTTAAATAGATAACAGATAAGTCT
Source organism: Humulus lupulus (assembly GCF_963169125.1). Lineage (NCBI taxonomy): Eukaryota > Viridiplantae > Streptophyta > Magnoliopsida > Rosales > Cannabaceae > Humulus > Humulus lupulus. Next base: position 20,304,335 of record NC_084793.1, read on the forward strand.
ATCTTGGTCAGATGACTGATAAGTCTATCTCGGTCAGATGACTGATAAGTCTATCTCGGTCAGATGACTGATAAGTCCATCTCGGTCAGATGACTGATAAGTCTATCGCTGAATAGTTGACTAATGAGTCACTCTCTGGGATAGGTGACTAATAAGTCACACTCTGGATAGGTGACTAATGAGTCACTCTCAAAATCAGATGACTGATAAGTCTATCTCTAAATAGTTGACTAATGAGTCACTCTCTGGGATAGGTGACTAATGAGTTACACTCTGGATAGGTGACTAATGAGTCACTCTCGAAATCAGATGACTGATAAGTCTATCTCTGTGTAGATGACTAATAAGTCTGTCTTTGAGGTCCCATACTCTCCTAGCCATGTGACGTGTAGGTCACCTTATCCTTTTGGCTCTAGCTCAAAATAACTAGCCTGTAGACAAGCGCTTTTAGTTTTCATCGAACTTAAGGTCGGTCAAGCATTTCATGCTTCTGATGATAATGCATATTTTGATTAGATCTAATCTTTTAGGCTTGCATTAAACATGCAAATACCGTTCTTAATTCATAAGCCAATACCATACAACTTGTGCTCAATACTACTGCCGAACTTGACTAATGAGTCACAGCTTCACTGTAATGCCCCAAATTTCCTAATAAGGTTTAGGACCTTGATTAGGAGGTCAGGAGGGCCATAATTGATTTATCATGTTATTAAATGATTATATGCATGCTTATGTGAATTATATTATTATATGATGATAAATGCAAGCATATGGGTTCACATTTTGTTATAAGGGCATTTTGGTAATTTGGCCTGTTGAGGGCGTGATTGTGTATTTTCATGTAAGTGGGTGAATTATAAATTATTCCATATTATATGTTGATTGGTTCGAGCCATTCGGCATGAGACGATCATGGAATGCAAGTTTTCGGTCTAGTCATAACGGGATTAAGTTCGGGGCTCGGAGTGAGTCTCGGGGTAATTTGGTGATTAGAACGTTGTCGAGAATTAAAGGGTAACGGGATATGAATTATTGGTATTTGAGAATATCGCGAATAGCGGGAATTGGAGGGTGTTAATTATAATTAATGAAATAGGCGGGAAATGACGATTTTACCCTTGGGAGTCTTTAGAAGCCTTTATTTGACCTAGGGGTATTTTAGTCTTTTCACCCCTAGGATTGATATAAGCCATTAGAAGGCTGTGGAATTGTAAAACAGAGCACTATCATCCTTATCTCTTTCTCTCCCGTACCAAATTTTCTCTCCTTCTTCCTTTCAATTTTTGAGAGCCAATTTGAGGATCCAAGCTAGGAGAGCAAGGCTTGAGGGCTTAGGACCTTGGTTCAACCATTAATGGGGATCTAAATCAAGCTTGAGGTAAGATTACATCCATGAATTTAAGCTATACTCTATTTTTCTCAAGTAAGTTTTCAGTTGAGAATTCGAGGTGTTAGTTGTGAGAATTCATGGAAGTTTTTGAGTTTGATTGCTTGGGTTTTGATGAGGGTGTGTTGTAGATGAAGTTTAGGGGTTGAACTGAATGTTTGGGTGATGTTTGGGATTGGTTTGGAGGCTTGGTTTTAGGGGGAAATCGCATGGAGGGAAACCATAAAAGTTTCTCGTCTGCTGATGGCGCCCCAGCGCCATTTCTATCGCCCCAGCACAAGGCAGGGCAGGAATTGGGCTTCTCTGTCTTTGAGGCAGCGCCCTAGCGCCACTAGGCAGCGCTAGTGTATTTTCCTACAAGCTTTTTTTAGGGCTCGGGATGACTTTTAAGGCTCGGGGGTTGGTTCCTTTACCCCGTTTGGGTAGATTGAGAGTCCCGAGAGTGCGGGATGGATCCTGGGAGTGAGGTTTTAGATTATAAAACTTTTTATGATTTATTTTATTGATGGGATTCCATATTTGGTTATGACTAGGTGACCGCTAAAGGATCAAAGGATTGATCATTCTCAAGGGTCGTTCTTTTATTAATTGTTGCTCGAACCTGAGGTAAGAAAACTGCACCCCATATGTGACATGCATGGTTATTCTTGATGCATGTTGGATGTTTAAATATGAACATTGATAACATATTGAATGCATAGCAATCTTGCTCACTTGTATATGGTTATTATTGAGGCATGTTGGGTGTTTAAATGTGATGCATGCGATGCACGAGAAACATGTGATTAGGGCATGCCATGAATATTGAATATGACACTATTCAGAGCTTGAGTCTCTATGTTTATGCATGATTCCAATTATGATAGCAATTCTTAAGTAAGCATGTTGAATGCCCTGTATTTGGATATTTGACATACAACATATGTTTGGTAGCATTGCTTACTTGTGCGTGGCACTAACTCATTAGTCAGAATTGGCAAAGGTGTCAGTATCAACTGTGAAGCTGTGACTCATTAGTCAAGTTCGGCAGTGGTACTAGGCACTGGTCGCACAGTGATGACTCATAAGTCAGGAATGGCCTTAGCATATTCAACGCAATCCAACAAAGATTAGATCTAATCGACATCTGTGTTAGATGACTCAACAAGAGCATTAATGCCGGACCGACCTCAAGTTCGATGAAAACTAAAAGCGCTTGTGTGACTTACACATGAGTCACTCATCTGTTAAAGCTAGTGACTACCCATCAGTCACTCATCTGATTAGAGCCATTGCAGGAAAACCCAGGTAACGGTTTCGTTACACGGCTATGGGCACCGAGCCGTATAGTGACTTCCTTGTCAGTCACTCATTATGGCTTAATAGAACCTCAAAGTGATATTCACTCATCTGTTCAGGGATATAAGCTCTGTATGATCATTCTGATCATCATTTGCATGGCTTTGGGTACTGAGCCCCGTAATGACTTGCTTGTCGGTCACTCAGTATGGTTTACTAGAACCTCAAGTGTTAAATCACTCATCTGATTAGGATTAACTTGATAGTCATCCAATCAGGAGGGCAGGATTTCTTATCCTTGATTCCCCAGCATTATATGCGATTATTTGCATGCTTGAATTGAGCTATATTTGCTAGGCATGCCAGATGTGATTTTATATCATGATATGATTGTTCATGAGCATATTGAGTTTTCTTGCTGGGCTTCGGCTCACGGGTGCTATGTGGTGCAGGTAAAGGCAAAAGAAAGCTGGGCCATCCTTGAGTTGGAGAGCTTAGGTGACGTTGTGTACATATACAGCTGCTCGACCGCCACGGCCGAGGTTGGAAGGAGAGGAAGTAGGGTTTAACCCTGTTTTGCCGCTTAGATCGGCTGGTTGTAAATATTTTCTTGTAATAGACCTTTAAATTATTTTTTTGGGATCCCAATGTATACAGTAAATGTTCTAGTGAAACGTTATATCTTAACCAAAATTTTTAATCCCTAAACCGCTAATCATACTTAGTTACACGATTATGGCCAAATGACTCAGTTAGCGAGTTTAGCACTGTTTAAAATGCGCACCGTAACGGTCCCTGGAGTTTACGGCGTTACATTCACAGTTAATACTGACAAAGTTGCAGACTCTGACTAGTAAGTCAGTACCATTCACAGATAGCAAAATGCTAAGCACTTGATATGCATTCCAAATATCCAAACAGAGCACTCGACATGATACATCCAAAACCATGCATGTTACATATAGGGTGCAGTTTTCTTACCTCTGGTTCGAGCGAGAAATAACAAATGAACGACCCTTGAGAATGATCAATCCTTTGATCCCTTAGCAGTCACCTAGTCATAACCAAATATGGGATTCCATAAATAAAATCAATCAATAAAAGGTTCTCGGACCAAGACCTAGCCTCTGGGACGTCGAATCCTACTAAATCGGGTGGTAGGAATGATCCCGAGGCCTAAGGTCTGAATTCCCACAATGAAAACACATTTCTTGCCAAAAATGCCACTAAGGGCCGCGACCCTACTCCACCATGCTGCGACCCACCTCCCAAACAGAGGCGCCTGCCTCCCAGCATCCAGTACGCGCCGCGACCAGCTCTCCCCCATGCCGCGGCCCTATGGCCTTTCCAACACCACCCTTCATCTTCATTAAGCCTGGGCCGTGACGCTCTAGAACAAAGCCATGACCCCACCTAAAACCAAGCCAAAAACCCTTGTTTTTCCTCTTCGAACTCACTCCAAAAACCTACTAAAACACTTCCAATTCCACAAAGCAAAGTTCCCAATCATTACCACAACTTATCCATCATATAACCAACAAAACCTAAGCTTTAAACCATTCAAAACCTCATCAAATTTCCATTCCTATGATCAAAACTCCAATCTCAAAACTAACACCAAAAATAGAGTGAGAAACCAGAAAAATTGAACCAAAAACTTATCTTAAACTTGAATTGAATCATCTTCAATGGTTGAACAAAAACCTAGAACCTCAAGCTTTGATCTCCTAGCTTGAACCCTCAGTTTCAGCTTCAAAAAATTGAAAGGGAAGGAAGAGAAAAGAGATGATCGGGTGAAGAGGAGGAAGAACTCTGTTTTCTACCTTATACTCTACAGCCTTCCAATTTAAATATAACCAAAGGTCAAATGACCAAAATGCCCCCAAGCTTATCCTCTTTCCTTAACAGCCCCCAAGGGCAAAATTATCATTTCTCCTCTATCTCGTTAATCATAATTAATGCCCTCCAATTCCCGTTATTTCCAATGTTCTCAAATGCCAATAAATCATATCCCATTACCATTTAATTCCCGGTAATGTTCTAATCACCAAATTACCCCGAGACTTACCCCGAGCCCCGAAATTAACCCCGTTATGACCAGACCGATAACTTGCATTCAAAGATCGTCTCATGCCGAATAGCTCGAACAAATCCACATTATAATGTGGCATCATCATAAATCACCAACATGCATGAAAATATACAAATGTGCCCTCAACGGGACAAATTACCAAAATGCCCTTATAATGAAAAATGGACCCTTATGCATGCATTTATCATCATATAATAATATAATTCACATAATCATGCATATAATCATTTAATAACATAATAAATCAATTATGGCCCTCCCGACATCCTAATTAAGGACCTAAATCTTATCAGGAAATTTGGGTCATTACAGGCCATATTTCCCTTTAGCCTAAACTTTGCCCTCTTAAGCCCTCAAGGGTAAATTTGTCATTAGCCACTTATCCCGTTAATCATAATTAATGTCTTACAATTCTCGTTACTTCCAATATCCTCAAATAATTTCCAAATATTTTTCTCATTACCCGACCCGATAATGTACTAAATTACCAAATTACCCCTAGGCTCAACTTGAGCCCGATATTTGACCCTGCTGTGACTAAACTGCTACTTTGCTCACTAGGATCATCTCATGCCGATTAGTCCAAATATATCCACATAATGATGTGGTCTCACACATATATCACATATATGCCAAATATACCCATAACGAGCCAAATTATGAATATTTCCCTTTTAATCATAAATGGGCCCACATACATATTTAATACACTCAAACATGCATATCAAGTCATAATATAATATAACTCACATAATCATATAATAATGCACATATATATATCACATAATTTCCATAATTTGTCATCATTGCCCCCTAATCAAGGCCCTAAGCCTTATTAGGTAATTTTGGACGTTACAATTCTCATTTATCTTCCTCTGTCCACAACCATCCATCTTCTTTATTTGTCAAGGGCAGAGTAATGTTCAAAATTCTTTGAGCATCTTCATTGGCGAACAACTCTTGTATCTTATTAGCGTTCCAATGATGGTCTGTGATGAATTATTTTACCCAATTTACCTCGAGCTTAGCATCTTTAAGTGGAAGTGGCCTTTATCCCCTATTGGGACCCAAGGATGGAACCAAATAGAGGTAGTGGACCCATTATGTAATGTCCCAAAAATGCTAATAAGGTTTAGTGCCTTGATTAGCTTGCCGTGAGGGCATAATTGAATATATGTGTGATTAATTGGTTAAATTCATGACTATGTGACATGCATGATTTATATGATAATATGAATATATTTATATGCATGTTTATGAGTACTAAATATGCATGTGGGCCCGTTCTTGTTTATAAGGGAATATTTGTAATTTTGGCCGTTGCGGGCATAAATGTGATTATATGCATTAAATAATTGAGACCACATTATTATGTGGATATATTTGCAGTATTCAGCTCGAGGCGATTCTAGTGAGCGGATTAGCGGAATAGTCACAGCAGGGTTTATAATCCGGCCTAGGGTGAGCCTAGGTGTATTTTGGGAAACTTAACGTATATTTGTGATTTATTGAGTAACGGGTAAGTATTTGGTAATTAGTTGGTCATGTTGGGATTAATTGAGAATTTTTAGGATGACTCAATGAATTTGCGGGAATTGGGGCTAATGACCATTTTGCCCTTATGGGCAACAGAGGGGTTGAGTTATTGTAAGGGGCATTTTGGTCTTTATGGTTAAGGATATGGTAAAATAGGCATCACGAAACAACCAGAACCCATTAGAAACACCCCTTAGCACTCTCTCTCTCTTATTCTCACGTTCTCTCTCTCTCCCCCTTTTGTGCTTGGAGGTTTAAGGAAGTTGTTGAAGGAAAAGCCTGGGAATGTAGCTGGGAAATTTGGGAAACTAAGCTAGGAGCAGCCAAGGGGACAGTTGAGAATCAAAGTCATCATTGAGGTAAGATTCATAGATCTTAATCTGTTGAATTTCTGGTTGGGTTTGGACATGCTTAGGGATAATTGGGTTAGTTTATGATTTTTGGATTTGAGGAAGTTTGAGATGATATTATAGGCTATATGTGTTGTTTGTAAGGTGGTATTGAGAGTTTTGGCCCTAATATTGGCTTGGGTATATGTTTAAAGTTGAGTTCCAAGGTTTTGAATTGGGAGAAAATGCAGAAGAAGCTAGGATTTCTGGGTTCGTGGGGGCACGCCGCGACCAAACTCATGGGCGCCACGACCCGTGTGACCCAAAAGCCCTGAAGGGCTTGCTGTTTTGTGGGCGTGTCGCGACCCGCCTATCCCTGGAGTTTGAGGCTGGCGCCTATGACTTGCGGGCGCGCCGCGACTTGGTTGGGACGACTTCTACTACCTGCTTTAGTAGAATTCGACGTCCCGAAGGCTAGTATTTTATTCCAAAGCATTTAATTGGATTAGATGTTAATTGTAATGACCCAAATTTCTTAATAAGGCTTAAGACCTTGATTAGGAGCCCGGGAGGGCCATAATTGATTTATTATGCCATTAAATGATTATATGCATGATTATGTGAGTTATATTATTATATGATGATAAATGCATGCATATGGGTTCACTTTTCATTATAAGGGTATTTTGGTAATTTGGCTCGTTGATGGCATATTGGTATATTTCCATGCATGTTGGTGAATTATGAATGAGGCCACATTATAATGTGGATTTGTTCGACCTATTCGACATAAGACGATCTTTGAATGCAAGTTAGCGATTGAGTCATAACAGGGTTAATTTCCGGGCTCGGGGTGAGTCTCGGGGTAATTTGATGATTAGTACATCACCAGGAATTATAGGGTAATGGGATATGATTTATTAGTAGTTGAGAATATTGGGAATAACGGGAATTGAAGGACGTTAATTATAATTAATGAGATAGACGGGAAAATATGATTTTGCCCTTGCTAGCTTTAAAGGAAATTATTTAACCTAGGGGAATTTTGGTCTTTTCACAAAAGGATATATTCAAAATAGGAAGGCTGTGGATTAAAGGAACAAAAAACAGAGCTTCTCTCTTCTTCCTCCCGATCATCTTTTTTTCTTCTTCTTCCTTTGAAATTTTGAAGCTCCATTTGAGGATTCAAGCTAGGGAATCAAGGCTTGAGGGTTTAGGATTGTGTTCAGCCATTGAGAAGGGTCTAATTATGAGTTTGAGGTAATAAATTCAGCCATGAAATCTCTGGTTTATGCCCTGTTTTTCAGTTAGTTTTCAGTTGGAATTTTGGATTTGATAGTTGGGAATTCAATGGAGTTTTTGGGAAAGTTTGATTGGGTTTTGATGCCTAAGACTTGTAGAATTTATTTTTGGGTTCATTTGTGGGTATGGTTGAGGTTTGGAATACACTTTTGAAGCTTAGAATTTGGAGAACTCGAAGGGGGAAAAAACCAGAGCTAGAACACCCTGGTTTTGGCGCTACAGCGCTATCTAGGGCTTGGTTGGCTATTTGTAGCACCATAGCTCCTGGGGGCAGTGCTGTAGTGCTACCCTATTTTTCCAGGGTATTATTTTGAGTAATTTTTAGGGTTTTTGGCTTGGGGCTTCAATTCTTAAGGCTCGGGATCGAATTTATTAACCGTGTTAGTAGGATTCGAGGTCTCGGGAGCGAGGTTTAGATCGTGAACCTTTTATTATTGATTTTATTGATGGAATTCCATATTTGGTTATGACTAGGTGACCGCTAAGGAATCAAATGATTGATTGTTCTCAAGGGTCGTTTTTAACTTATTTCTCGCTCGAACTAGAGGTAAGAAAACTGCACCCAGTATGTGATACATGTGATGCATAAGATACATGAGATTAGAGCATGGCATGAATGTTGAATATGTTTGTTTTTATAGATCAAATCAGAGATTATACGCAGCGGAACAACAATCAAAATTGTTAATTTAACCCCACAAGATTTCTAGATCTACTTCTTCACATATATATATATATATATTGAATCAAAGATATGAATAGAAAATTACCTCAAGTCCTTCCTTGCTGCTATCTTTTTGTACAGCAAAAATCCTTGAGATCTCACACCAATATCTTCCAAAATATTCTCAGCACACAAAGAACGAGTGTGGGCTTGCTATACAAAATAATAGGCAAAATCTATTTATCAGATGTTCTCAACACATGAGATCTGATAAAGTTTGGGCCTAAGTTTGTGAAGAACAGTGATCTATGCTTGTGTCACTGTTCTATTTCTCTCAGGGAGATTTCACGATATGTTTTCTATCACTGAAAAGTATCGCTCTGAAAAAATTGATCTCCTATATTTAATATATCAAATATATTAATATAAAATATTAGTTATTTAAAATAATTTAAAATAACTAATCAATTATCAGATTTTGTTTAAATAATAATATTTTAATCATATTACAATATCTCATTATTTATTTAATATTTAAATAACTAAAATCGTGGAACAAAGAAACTTCTAGAAGCTTCTTGTGTGTGTGGCATAGTGAATGTGCACTGTGTTACACGTGTACCACATGCAAAGGAATGCATGTGATTTTCCCCAATTTTTCTTATTATTTAAATACCAAAAATCCCAAAAATAAACTAATTCAAAATCAATTATATTTTTGTTAAATAAAATAATTAATTAATTATACAATAATTATTTTTAAAGCATAGAAAAATATTTTACTTATCAAATAAGTCATTTTGTCCATTTTTTGTATTTATCTTTGTCAGTGTTTGTTTGAGCCATTTCGGGGACCATGGACCTATAATATTAAGCTCCAATAAATTGAAACTAAATAATTAAACTCTTTAATTATAATAGTTAATTTATTAATTCTGATATTTCTCCACTATAAATTCAGAATTGAACTCTTTATGTTATAGATATACTTTTACAAAAATCTTATTCTCAACTGTCCATTGATATAACCATCTTACAATAGTTCAACCCTCTAATTAATTAGTTAATAAATTAGAATGGAAGAATTACCATTTTACCTTTCTAATTTACTTCTTATTCCTTAAGTACAATTAATTCACTAGTGAATAATTAATTTATAATCTAATTATAGATTTGAGCTCAAAATCATTCAGTTCCAGAATTAACCCTTAAGAGAACTAATATACGATCCGTTAGAAAAGATTAGATTTCGTATTGCTGATACATGTTCCCAGCCATCCATGATATTAAATCTCCAAAACAAAAGTCATTAGCCTCATTCTATGAAGAGACCTTAACGAATGGATCAAAAGATTTAATAAACATGAACATGAGTTCATGAACAATCAAGATTTAGGTTGATCTATAAATGTTCATCAGTTATGATATGAATTACAAGTCTTTATTATTATTAAATGGTTTTTGGATAAAGACTTTAATTCATATCGGTCCATGTCATATATAATCATATTATATAAATCACTTTTACCGAGATGTCTTACCACATCAATAATTTGAATCTAGATTATTTGTATCAACATGATACTCAGCAAACCATACTTACAACCCCAATTAAAGAATTCCATAACTTCAATTTGTTGTTGTTGACTATTTTTATTCATTCATGTGATCTTAATTCTCTCGTACTAATACAGGATCACATCCTCAATAATGAATATGTAATTTTTCTGATATTTACAAAATTATTCAAAAAATAATTTAATAATCTAAATATAACAATAATAGACTATTGTATTTATTTATTCATCGAAATAATAAATGTCTTTTACATGCTTTTAGGACATACTCCTAACAGAATATGAGATTGATCAGAGCTTGAGTCTCTGTAATTGTGCATAATTATAATTATGCTTTTGATTATTAATTAAGCATGCTAAATGCCTTATATCTGAATATTTGACATATGGTATATGTCAGTTTGTATTACCTTATTGAGGAAGCAATGACTTATTAGTTAGGGAACATCAATTGTGTCAGTATTGATTGTGAAGTTGTGACTCATTAGTCAAGTTCGACAGTAGTACTGAGCACTGGTAGTATGGTCTTGGTTTATGAGTCAAGAACGATATTAGCGTGTTTAACACAAGCCGAAAAGATTAGATCTAATCGACATAAGTACGAAATGCTTGACCGGCCCTAAGTTTGATGAAAACAAAAGTGCTTGTCTAGTTAAAGGCTAGTTATTTAGAGCCAGGGCTATAAGCTCAGGTGACTGATACATCACATGGCTAGGAGGGCCTGGGACCTCAGAGAAAGACTTATCAGTCATCTATACAAAGATAGACTTATCAGTCATGTAAACAGAGATAGACTTATCAGTCATCTAAACAGATATGGACTTATCAATCATCTACACAGAGATAGAATTATCAGTCATCTATATAGAGATGGACTTATCAGTCATCTACATAGAGATAGACTTATCAGTCATCTTTACGGAGATAGACTTATCAGTAATCTATACAGAGTTATACTTATTAGTCATCTACACAGGGATAGACTTATTAGTCATCTATACAGAGTATAACTTATTAGTCATATATTCAGAGAGATACTTATTAGTCGTCTACCTCAGAGAGACTTATTAGTCATCTACCTCAAAACGAGAGACTTATTAGTCATCTACTCAGAGCACAGGACTCAACAAACATTTATTTGTACCTGCTTGCATGCATGAGTAGGGTTATTACTGCTAGGCATGCTTATTATGATTCAGTGACATGCTATTACTTGTTCATGAGCATATTGAGTTTTCTTGCTAAGCTTTGGCTCACGGGTGCTATGTGGTGCATGTAAAGGCAAAAGAAAGTTGGACCATCCTTGAGTTGGAGAGCTAAGGTGATGATGTGTACATATGCGGCTGCTCGACCGCCACGGCTGAGGGTTTATAGATGAACTAGGGTTAAACCCTAATTTTCTGCTTAGGTCGGTTGGTTGTAAATATTTTATTGTAATTAACCTTTAAAATATATTTTTGGGATCCCAATGTATATAGTAAACGTTTTAGTGAAATGTTGTATCTTAAACAAAAATTTTAACCCGAAATCGTTAATCAGACTTAGTTACACGATTATGACTAAATGGTTCGGTTAGCGAGTTTAACACTGTTTAAAATGCACAATGTAACAGTCCCTGGGTAGTTAGGCATTTCAACTTGGTATCAGAGCGAGCCAAGGTTAAGGGTTCCCGAAGACAAGCCAGGCATGTACACTCGTCACTAAAGATAACTTCACTCAAGGTATGGTAACTATTTACGTGGTTATGTGCTTAACTGCTTAAATATAATGTCAATGCTTTACCTAGATATTGTACTAGAGAGCATGAGATTCTGATAGAGTCTAGCTCTTGACTAGTAATATGATTATATGATTACATGCTCTGTGAATATATATATATATATATATATATATGAATGTGATAATTGCATGCTGGAGTTGGAAGCATGGTGTGTATGTTGGAAGAGCAGGGGTTATGAATTGATGAACAAATGCTATGGGCATGTTTTTAGCACTACAGTGGTTTGTGATTGTAGTGTGGTATGATTGTTCCCGTGGGGAAGGCTTTTGAATATGCTCATCATGTTTAATGGGTTAAGTTATTGACTGCAGATTCAATTAGCAGGTATGTATCCAAGGCAGATAATGAGACCTGGTGGTGGTTATACTTGGGCTGGGGATTACAGCAAGGGTTTGAGTTCTTCATCAGCCCCTCAGAATTTCCAGCAGGTGTTTACAAATATGCAATTAAGATTGTAGAGGCAAGAGGAAGAGGTTAGGTGTTTGAAGCAACAACAGAATATGTTAGGTGACACCTCTTCTCTTGTTATGCCAGGAGTGGCACCAGTTTTGGCTCAGCCTAGGGTTGAGAACAGGTGAGAATTTCTTTGTGGAAGATTCTAGGAGAATTACCTTCCAGTCTTTGAGGGAGGCCTAGAACCATTCAGAGCTGAGCAATGGATGGACATGATCTGTTCCATTCTCGATAGTATAGGGGGTGGTAGGTCACAATAGGGTGATCTGTGCTACATATGTATTGCGGGATGATGCCCGGACGTGGTGGAAAGTGGTATCCCAGACATGAGATACAATTGTGATGGAATGGAAAGAATTTAGGCATCTGTTTAATGAAAGATATTACTGTGATGCAGCCAAGACTGCTAAGATGAATGAGTTTCTAAACCTGGTTCAAGGAAATGAAACAGTAACCGAGTATGTTAACAAATTTGATGGGTTGGCCAAGTTTTCTTTTGATATGGTACCCACAGATGTTGCTCGGAAGGAAAGGTTTATCCAGGGATTGAATCCCAGAATAACTAAGGGCATTAGAGTTTCCCCAGTGCATGCAATCTCTACCTATGCTTAGGTGGTAGGTAAGTGTAACGACCCAAATTCGCTAATAAGGCTTAAGGGCCTTGATTATTGTGCCTGGAGGGCATAATGGGAATTATGTGTGACTTTGATGAGTAAATGCATGATTATGATTTAAAGCATGATATATGACTATTTGAATATTTGAGATGCATGACTATGTGTATTAGTATGCATGTAGGCCCTGATTAGGTTAGAAGGGCATAATCGTAATTTTGGCCATTATGGGCATAACTGTTTTGATATATGTGATAATTGTCGAGACCACATTATTATGTGGAAATATCTGTGATCTGTGACTCGAGACGATCCTAGTGAGCAAAGTAGCGAAAAAGTCATGGCAGGGATTTATACCCGACTCGGGGTGAGCCTAGGGGTATAAATGGGAATTTAGTGAGTATATTGGGGTCTATTTTGACATTGAGGAATATTATTGGTGATTAATTAGGTATCGGGAATCAAACGGTAAATATTAGAGACACTCGAGGAATTAGCGGGAATTTGGTAAAATGACTAAAATGCCCTAAGAGGATTAAAGGGTTAGAATTAAAAAGGAGGGCATAATAGTCATTTGGCTTACAGGAGTTAAGTGTTACTAAGGCTTTATGTTAGTGGAAGTTGTAGAAAGGTATAGAAGTCTAAGGAAAGGGAGGAAAGAAGGAAAAGAAAGAAAAAGGAAAGGGAGGAAACAGAGCTGGTTTTCTCTAAGGTCGGTTTATGCTTTCTTCATCAATTTCTTGAGTATTTTTAGAGCAAATCTCAGGGAGGAGCTGAGTTAGGCTGAGCATCAAGAATCCTAAGCTAGGCTTGGAGAATTGGCAGAGGTTTAGCAAGAACACCCTAACACTTGAGGTAAGGTTTTGTAATTTCTTCAGTTTCTGGTTTTGGTTTCTGAACTATGGTGTGTAAGTTGAGTTTGATGGGAACTTTGGGGAATTCAGGGCAAAGGTTAAGGAAGAGCAAGCTAAGGAGGTGTAGAGGTTGTATTGAAATTGAAATCCCATTAAATGTATGAATTCTGAGCTTCTAACTCTGATGTTTTGACTAGTTTTGCTGAGTTTCTGAACTTAGGGGCAGCTATGGTGAATTTTGGGATTTGGGATGCATGTGTTTGGGTTTTGAGTATTTGGGGTGCTTGGGATGAGTGGAGTATGTTCATAAGATTATTTTTGAGTTTGGTGAAGGTTCGGAGAAGTTTTGGTTGAGTTTGGTTCAAGGAAATCGCAAGAAGGAAAACTGAGGTGGTGTCTGTCTGTGACTAGCGCTACAGCGCTAGCCTTTGGGCATTGTAGCGCTAGGCCATGCATGTTGAGGGGATTTTGCTTCTGTTTGTAGCGCCGTAGCGCCCTCCAATGAGTGCTGTAGTGCTACCCTATTTTCAGAAGGGGATTTTAGGGTTGTCTGCAAGGGTTTGGGGTTTGATTCCACCACCTTGTTTGGTGGAACTAGGACTTCCTGGGGGCTCGAGATTGGCCCCGAGGCTAGGTTTTGGACTTGAGGATTGATGATGACTTTGACCTATGATTGTGTTTAGGTGAGCACTAGGGCTCGAGAGGGATCGTGTAACGCCCTACTCCCTTAGAGCCGTTACCAAGTGTGTTTAAAATCGTGCCTCAACTCGCTAATCGAGGTATTAAATTAAAAATGTGTAACTAAGCCATAATTAGAAGAAAACATTAGAGAAAATAGATTTTCATAGCTAATCATAAAAGCTTACACTTGGGATCCCAAAACATAGTTTAGAAAAATATTTACAACGCGAAACTGATCAGAGTCGACTAGACGACAAAATCAAGGTTCCCTTACAAACATCTCCCAAAATCAAATCCCCTGGCCGTGGCGGCCAGGCTGGCCGGACATGTACACACCACCTCACGCCAGTTGTGCTCATGGTTGGTTGGTCTTTTCCTTACCCTTACCTGCACCACAGAGCATCTGTGAGCCGAGGCCCAGCAAGAAAACCCATAACAGATAACATATGCAATACACAAATCACACATACAAGCAGGCCACCAAAGGCTAAGCATATACGGCCTAGCCGTCCCAGGTATTTACTAAGCCCTGGGTTCACGGACCACGCCGTAAGGATATCCCAGGTATCCTATCAGGGACTCGCCCTGGCAACTCGCACCCCTTGTGCTCAATGTTGCTCCCGGCCCTTTGCCGTTCTCGGCCTTGCACTCAATGTGCCCGATGCCGTTCCCGGCCTCACGCCGTTCTCGGTCTACACCATTCTCGGTCTACACCATTCTCGGCCCTTGCCGTTCACCCATATACTAGCAAACATGGTATATCAACAAGTAAAGTATTCAAGCATAAACAGACAAAGAGCTACACTCTACAATTCCAGCATATAGGGCTCGGCCCTGCATATCATTCCAATTCAACACATTGGGCTCAGCCCTGCACACAAGCTCCATGGAAACAGGGGTTTTCTTACCTGAGTTCCGAGCTTCCTGAGCACCGATGCCCCGAGCACAGTCCACTATTGTGAGCCTCGCCGAAGACCTAGTCACAACACACAACAATATTTGACCATCAAACTCCAACCTAACAAACAACCTCAAATCGTAACCCTAGCCTCCGGGATCTTGAGTTCTATCACTCCGGGTGATAAAATCCATCCCGAGCCTTCCCCTTTGAGTTCTTAGATCAAAAATATCATGAAAATCCCCACTGTCACTAAGGGTCGCGGCCCCACCTCCTAGAGCTGCGGCTAGCCTCAAAACAGAGGCTAGCTTCCCACTGACCAGCACGCGGGCCGCGGCGCGCCTAAGTTCCTTTAGCCTCTCGAGGCTGTGCGCGCATGCGGGCCGCGGCACACCCCTCCTAGGGCCGCGACACTAACAGCAAACCCATAATTTCCATCAACTTTTCATCCCTTCTTCAAGCCAATTACCACTAAAACCAACCCAAGACTCCTAGATACTCAACACAATTACTCCAACACAGAAACAACATCAAACCTCATTAAAATATGCTCTCAAGAACTTGGCTAAAAACACCCAAGGATCAAGCTAGCTTAACTACATGCAAACCTCTAAACCAGCAGAAAAATGAAAGACTTTAAAGCTTACCTTGCTGAGTTTAATCTCAGAATTATGATCCTCAATCCCCAAAGCATCAAGCCCCTAAAGTTTCCCAGCTGAACCTCTTCAATTCCTTGGTAATTCCTCTAGGTTTCCTCTTGAATTCCTCCCTTGAAAGTGAAAGAGAAAGGGAAGCAAACTAACTTCAGTTCTTAGGAGTGTGTGGGTCGGTTTCTCAAGGCTTCTAAACTATTCCTTTCTTTTATTTTGTTTTATATAACTTAAGTCTAAAGGTTACCTCAAAGCTCGGGGTACCAAAACGTCCCCGAGGGCAAAAATGGTAAATTCCCCAAATATTCCCACCTAGACATTCTATCCTCGAATATATCTCCAAATATTTATTTCTATATCCTGATAATCCCATAACTCAACTAATACCAGAATTACCCCTTGACTCGCCCCGAGTCCGAATCTCAACCCCGTTGTGACTCTCTGGCTAACTGCTCCCCAGGACTGTCTCGGGTCGTGCTGCACAGACATATCACACATATACCACATATATTCCATTTATCATATTTAACTCAGTTAAACATGCACCATAATCATATAAACACATAGATTCACATATAAGCATATTTAAACCACTTATTGCCCTCCAGGCACACTAATAAAGGCCCTAAGCCTGATTAGCGAATTCAGGTCGTTACAGATCGTGCTCAAGGAGTCGAGTGATCAAAGCTAGCGAATTGAAAGGTAAGAAAACTACACCCGGTTATATGATTGTGATGGGACTAAGTGCTCCTGATACTTGTATTATGTCAATGATGGTATTATGCCATGGGACATGTGATAGCGGCCTAAGGGTGCCGTACACAATATTTGTGCACAGGGCGGGGCTTGGCCACTGGTAGCCGAGGACAGCTTAATAATCACTGAGCTCGGTTTAAGCGGGCCGGAGTCAGTGGGATAACGGAGGGAGCGGCCTGAGGGTGCTAGCCCTAGTTATCATTTGTGAACTGTATATGATATGAGTTGATATGTTTAGTATGCGGTATACTTGATTATACTAAATGATTATATGGTTGAGATTATGTTATGCAATATGAGATATTGATTTGTCTGTTGATTGCTTATGCTCTGATGTTGTGTTTTCTTGCTGGGCCTTGGGTCACGGGTGCTACGTGGTGCAGGTAAAGGCAAGGGCAAGTTGGACCAATCCTGAGATGGAGAGCTGCGGGGTTGAATGTACATAGCCAGCTATTCGATCGCCATGGTCGAGGAGTGGATCAGGACAGGGATTGCCTAACTGTCTGTTTTACCTTAATATGGCTTGATATTGTACTTAAACCTTATGACTTTAGTAAACGGTCTTTAAACTTATTATTTTTGGGATCCCGTGTAAATAGATAGTGTTTCTTAATGAAAAATGTGACTTTTGAGACCGAAACGTTTTAACCCTAGTTCCTTTATAGTTTCAACAACACATTTTTAGTTAAATGACTTGATTAGCAAGTCTAGCACTTATTAAACACACAGTGTAGCGGTCTTGGCTATCCAGGGCGTTACAGTAAGGCTCTTGCTGTTGAGAGCACAGGAAATACAATTGAGAAGGAGAGTGTCGGAGAGGACAAAGCTCAAACAGTGATACCTCCATTTATTAGATCGAGCAAAAATAAGAATAGGAGACTTCTTCCAAAATGCGCTCGGTGCAAGAGGCATCATCTGAAGGAATGACGAGCAAAGGTATGTTTCTTATGTGGGATAGTTGGGCACCTCAAGAGAGATTGCCCAGGACGGAGGACAGATGAGCAAAAGAGGGTGGACAACTCGACTCCAGCTCGAGTGTTCGCTCCGATGCAGTCAAAGACTGAGACTGAGACTGAGACCGAGGCTGGTTTCTCAGTGGTGGTAGGTCAGCTTTCTAGTTCTAATTTTTGTATTGTGTTGACTTGGTTTTGGTGCCATGTTGTTCTTTGTTTATTGCATCTAGAGAGGCATAGACTTGTTATGCAGATTGCATGGTTAAGTTATGATGAGAAAAGACTCATCAGTGGTTTTGATAGAGTTGGTTATGATTGACTTCAGTATGACTCTAGATATAGATTGGTTAGCCAAGTACGGGGCAATTCTAGATTGCAAGGAAAGGATAGTAACTCTTGGGGAAAACCTTGTGGTAGTTGGCACTGTGCATGGAATTTGTATACTTATGACATCTGTATTCAGAGCTAAAGATCTATTGCAGGAGGATGCATAGAACTCTTAGCTAGTGTGGAGGATACCACTTAGGTTGTGCAAGTGGGATCAGGACAGACTGGATTAGTCTGTGAATTTTTGGATGTGTCTCTAAGGGATTTTTCATGATTACATTTACACAAAGAGATAAAAGGTGATTGGATTCGTGCTAGGGATGGAATCAGGTCAAGGGCATTATATTGAACAGCTTCAACAAAGCTGTAAGAACTAAAGACTCAGTTATTGAGTAAGATGGTATTCTCCAAGGTGGATCTTTGATCTAGTTAGTACCAGCTAAAGATCAAGAAAAGGGAAATGCAAAATCATGCTTTTATATTAGATAAGGGCACTAAGAGTGCTGAGTTGTTTTGATGGATTAGATGAACAGAGTATTCAAGGATTATCTTAATTGGATTTTTTATCGTCTTGATCGATGATATTGTGGTATATTATCGGTTGGAGAGTTGCCAAGGTCAAGGAACACCTTAGAGGGCAGGAGTTTCCTTGGACGGGCAGGATGTTATATGTATTTTGTGGAAGAGTTCTAAGTGTTCTTACAGATCAGAACCAGTTACAGGTTGTTATGACACCTTATTGATAGGGAACAATGATTGCCTAAGCATCATGTTATTTGAAGGATATGACCAGAACTAGAGTGGAGTTACTGGTGGGCCAGGTGGCCAACATTATGTTTGAGTTACTCTTGTAGAAAGGATTAAAGGAAAACAGTTAAGTGAACCACAGATGGAAGAATTGAGGGGAATGTCTTAGCTGTATTAGCTAAGGATTATACAGTGTCAGGTATGGGTTTATTGTGGTATAAGGATCAGATTTTGAATCCGATGGACACTAAGATTAAATGGGAGATTCTGGATGAATCTCGTACTACTCTCTTATTCTCTTCATCCAACCATCATGAAAGATGTATTAGGATATGAAAGCTTTATAGTGGTGGCCTGGATGGAGATAGATATAATGGAATACATGACAAAGTTCTTAACCTGTTAGCAGGTTAAGACAGAGTATCAGAAACCAGTAAGGCTATTGTAGCCTTTGAGTATTCCATAGTGGAAGTAAAGAAACATCGCGATGGGTTTCGCAGTGGGGCTACCTCGAATAGTGGGCCAGCGTGATTTGGATTGGGTCATTATGGACCAATATTTTAAGTCAGCTCACTTTGTATCAGTAAGGACGAGTAATGCAGTTGATCAGTATACAAATCTCTATGTGAGAGAGATAGTACGCCTTCATAGAATTCGAGGTCTATCTTATCAGATGAGACTCTATTATTACTTCCAAGTTTTGGGAAAGGTTGCAGAAAGCGATGGGTATACAATTGGAATTTAATACAGTTTATTATCCTCAGACTGATGGTAAATCAGGGAGAGAGTTCTCCAGTTATTGGAAGGGAATCTTATGAGATGGGTGAGATGTTATATCTGGATCTTGAAGTAGTTCAGAGGATCATTGAGGATATTAAAAGAAGGTTAGAGCTTGGATGCTCACTTCTCAGAGTAAATGGAAAAGTTATGTTGATTTAAGGTGCAGGAACATGGAGTTCCAAGTGGAAGACTGTATCTTCCTTACAGTATCACCATGGAATGGGGTGAGGAGATTAGGGCAACTTGAGCCCTATATTAGTAAGACCATTTGAATCTTGGATAGGACCGGTCAGTTTGCCTTTGGATTGGCCTTATCTTTGGCATTGTCAGTAGTATACAGTGTATTTTGTATTTTCATGTTGAGGAAACATGTGTTAGATGAGACTCATGTGTTGAGTTATGAGAATCTTGAGATTGAGGCTAAGTTATACTATGAGGAATAGCCAGTTCAGATTTTATTAGAAAGAACAAAGTTCTGAGAAGCAAAGTTATACCTTTAGTTAAGGTATGATACAGAAATGGTGAGGTCGAGGGAGCGACCTGTGAACTGGAATCAGATATGCGGAATTTATATTTCGGGCGGTTTAGATAAATTTCAAGGACATAATTTCTGTAAGGAATGGATAGTTGTAATGACCCAAATTTCCTAATAAGGCTTAGGACCTTGATTGGGAGGCCGGGAGGGCCATAATTGATTTATTATGCCATTAAGTGATTATATGCATGATTATGTGAGTTATATTATTATATGATGATAAATGCATGCATATGGGTCCATTTTTCATTATAAGGGCATTTTGGTAATTTTTCCCGTTGAGGGCATATTGGTATATTTTCATGCATGTTGGTGAATTATGAATGAGGTCATATTATAATGTGGATTTGTTCGAGCTATTCGACATGAGAAGATCTTCGAATGTAAGTTAGCGATTGGGTCATAAATGGGTTAATTTCTGGGCTCAGGGTGAGTATCGGGGTAATTTTATGATTAGTACATCACCGGAAATTATAGGGTAATTGGATATGATTTATTAGTATTTGAGAATATTGAGAATAACGGGAATAACGGGAATTGGAGGACGTTAATTATAATTAACGAGATAGACGGGAAATGACAATTTTGCCCTTGCTAGCTTTAAAGGAAATTATTTAACCTATGGGCATTTTGGTCTTTTGACCAAAGGATATATTAAAAATAGGAAGGTTGTGGATTAAAGGAACCAAAAACAAAGCTTTTCTCCTCTTCCTCCCGATCATCTTTGTTTTCTTCTTCTTCCTTTGAAATTTTGAAGCTCCATTTGAGGATTCAAGCTAGGGAATCAAGGCTTGAGGGTTTATGATTGTGTTCAGCCATTGAAGAGGGTCTAATCTTGGGTTTGAGGTAAGAAATTCAGCCATGAAATCTCCGGTTTATGCCCTATTTTTCAATTAGTTTTCAGTTGGAATTTTGGATTTGATAGTTGGGAATTCAATGAAGTTTTTGGGAAAGTTTGATTGGGTTTTGATGCCTAAGACTTGTAGAATTGGTTTTTAGGTTCATTTATGGGTTTGGTTGAGGTTTGGAATCAACTTTTGAAGTTCGGAATTTGGAGAACTCGAAGGGGGAAAAAACCAGAACTAGAACACCCTGGTTTTGGCGCTACAGCGCTATCCAGGGCTTGGCTGGTTGTCTGTAGCGCCATAGCGCTTGGGGGGCAGCGCTGTAGCGCTAACCTATTTTTCCAGGGTGTTCTTTTGAGTAATTTTTAGGGTTTTTGGCTCGGGGTTTCAATTCTTAAGGCTCGGGATCGAATTTATTAACCGTGTTAGTAGGATTCGAGGTCTCGGGAGCGAGGTTCAGATCATGAACCTTTTATTGTTGATTTTATTGATGGAATTCCATATTTGGTTATGACTAGGTGACCGCTAAGGAATCAAAGGATTGATCGTTCCCAAATGGTCATTTTTAACGTATTTCTCGCTCGAACTAGAGGTAAGAAAACTGCACCCAGTATGTGATTCATGTGATGCATAAGATACATGAGATTAGGGTATGACATGAATGTTGAATATGAGATTGATTAGAGCTTAAGTCTCTGTAATTGTGCATGATTATAATTATGCTTCTGATTATTTATTAAGCATGCTAAATGCCTTATATCTGAATATTTGACATATGATATATGTCTGTTTGCATTACCTCATTGAGGAAGCACTAACTTATTAGTCAGGGAACGACAATGGTGTCAGTATTGATTGTGAAATTGTGACTCATTAGTCAAGTTCGGCAGTAGTACTGAGCAATGGTCGTATGATATTGGCTTCTGAGTCAAGAACGGTATTAGCGTTTGTAACGCGAGCCGAAAAGATTAGATCTATTCGACATAAGCATTATCAACATAAGTATGAAATGCTTGACCGACCCTAAGTTCGATGAAAACAAAAGTGCTTGTCTAGTCTAAAGGCTATTTATTGAGAGCCAGGGCTATAAGCTCAGGTGACTGATACGTCACATGGCTAGGAGGGCGTGGGACCTCAGAGATAGACTTATCAGTCATCTATACAAAGATAGACTTATTAGTCATCTATACAGAGATGGACTTATCAGTCATCTACACAGAGATAGACTTATCAGTCATCTACATAGAGATAGACTTATCAATCATCTATACAGAGATAGACTTATCAGTAATCTAAACAGAGATAGACTTATCTGTCATTTACATAGGGATAGACTTATTAGTCATCTATACAGAGTATGCCTTATTAGTCATCTATTCAGAGAAAGACTTATTAGTCGTCTACCTCAGAGAGACTTATTAGTCATCTACCTAAGAGCGAGAGACTTATTAGTCATCTACTCAGAGCACAGGACTCAACAAACATTTATTTGTACTTGCTTGCATGCATGAGTAAGATTATTATAGCTAGGCATGCTTATTATGATTCAGTGACATGTTATTACCTGTTCATGAGCATATTGAGTTTTCTTGCTGAGCTTCGGCTTACGGGTGCTATGTGGTGCAGGTAAAGGCAAAATAAAGCTGGACCATCCTTAAGTTGGAGAGCTTAGGTGACGATGTGTACATATGCGGCTGCTCGACCGCCACGGCTGAGGGTTTAAAAAAGAACTAGGGTTAAACCCTAATTTGTCGCTTAGGTCGGGTGGTTGTAAATATTTTATTGTAATTAACCTTTAAAATATATTTTTGGGATCCCAATGTATATAGTTAATGTTTTAGTGAAACGTTGTATCTTAACCAAAAAATTTAACCCTAAATCGTTAATCACACTTAGTTACACGATTATGACCAAATGGCTTGGATAGCGAGTTTAACACTGTTTAAAATTCACAACGTAGTGATCCCTGGGTAATAGGACGTTTCATTAGTAGTTGCCCATTTTTGCTTGTGACTAGGGTTACCGTTAAGGCTCGGAATTGAGGATCGCGCTCGGGACTGCTATATATCTTCTGCTCAGGATCCGAGGTAAGAAAATTGCACCCATGTTGTGATTGGGGCTGAGTTCCCCAGTAAATGGATATATGTAAGATTATAGATGTATTCGTGATTGGAAATTTCTAGATAGTCAGGTTAGCTTGTGTTGCTTTCAATTGTGTGCTTTGCAGCTTGTATGTCTGTGATGTTTGACGTGAAAGTCTGCCCTAAGGGAGTCGGGGATGATGTAGAGTGTACTGAACGCAGCTCGGCCTAAGCGAGTCGGGATCAGCTAAATAACTAGAGGGCTCGGCCTAAGGGCGCCAACACCTAATTAATTGTATTGAGACTAAATTATATGTATGGATTAAACTGTTATTGTTGCTTAGCTTATTACTCGTATTCTGTTGTTGTCATCAATGCTTGTTGAATTTAGTTTTCTTGTTGAGCCTTGGCTCACGGGTGCTACGTGGTGCAGGTAAAGGCAAGGGAAAGCTAGACAAGCCATGGGTTTGAGAGCTTTGGGGGCGGTGTGTACATCGGCAGTTGCTCGACTGCCACGACCGAAGGATTTACAGGGACTAAAGCCAAAAGCTGTATTTTTCCATTTAGGCTGGCTACAGTTGTACCAACTTTTGAGGGTTGTAACTGTAATGCCCCGAATTCTCCGATGTGTTTAACGGCGTGAATAGTAGGCCGGGAGGGCCATACTTGCTTAATTATGTTATTAATTGATAAAATGCATGTATATGTTGATTATATTATGATATGATGTGAAATGCATGCATGTGTGTCCATATTTCTTATTACAGGGGTGTGATGGTAATTTGGCCCGTTGAGGGTAAATTAATTATTTGTACGCATGTTGGTGATATATCTTGAGACCACATTATGATGTGGGTTTGTTCGAGCCATTTGGCATGAGACGATCAAGGAATGTTAATTATCGGTTTGGTCATAACAGGCTTAAGCTCGGGGCTCGGGGTGAGTCTCGGGGTGTTTTAATGATTAGAGTGTTACCGGGCATTAAAGGGTAACGGGATGTGAAATATTGGTGTTTGAGAATATTGAGATTAGCGGGAATTGGGAAGCGTTAATTATGATTAACGGAATAGGTGGAAAATGCCAAAACTACCCTTGGGTTGGATTTAGAAGCCTTAAATGACCTAGGGGAATTTAAGTCATTTGGCTAGGATATATGTGAGGTTTAGATGGCTGTAGAAACAGAATAGAACAGAGCAAAAACAGAGATGTTTCCTTCTCCTTCCCATACGTTCCTATCCCTCACTTTCTTCTTTGGAGTTTTGAGCTCAAAGGGTGGATTTATGCTAGGAGATCAAGGGGCTAAGGTTGTAGACTTAGTTCAGCCATTGAAGAGGGTTTGGTTTTGAATTTGAGGTGAGTTTTATCCATTATTTTCTGGTTGTACTCTGTTTTCGTTTTAAGATTTCAGCTCTAGATTTAAGTGTGGAAAGTTGGAATCAAGGGGAGTTTTTGTGGTGTTTTACTTGGGTTATGATGAGGGGGATTTATGGGTGATGTTTGGAGGTTTAAATGGGTGTTAGGAAGAGGTTTTGAGTTGGTTTGAAAGACTGGTTTGAGAGGGAAAACGCAGGGGAGTTTGCTGGTGCGTGCTGATTTCTGGGCTGAAATGCGTAATGAGCCGCGACCTGTCTAGGGTGTGCCGCGGCCTGAGATGGCTTCAGAGGTGGAAACGCCTCTGTCAGGAGGGTGAGCCGCGGCCCAACAGGGAAATTTTTGCTAGAATAGTGTTTTTAGCATGGGGATTCAAACCTAAGGCCTCGGGGTTGAACCTACTACCCGGTTGAGTAGTGTTTGATGTCCCGGAGGTTAGGTTTGGGTTTGGGAACCTTTTATTGTTCATTTTATTGATGGAATCCCATAATTGGTTATGACCAGATAACCGCTAAAGGACCAAAAGGTTGATCGTTCTCAGGGTTGTTCTTGTATTCATTCTTGCTCACACCAGAGGTAAGAATATTGCACCCCAAGTGTGACATGCATGGATATTCGTGAGGCATGTTGGTTGTGTAATATGGACATGGATTGAATATAGAATGTAGAGCATTTTTTGCTCACTTGTGCATAGCACTGACTTATTAGTCAGGTCTGGCAAAGGTGCTAGTATCAACTGTGAAGCTGTGACTGACTAGTCAGGTTCGGCAGTGGTACTGGGCACTGGTCACGTTGCACTGACTCGTTGGTCAGAATTGGCAAAGGTGTTGGTATCAGCTGTGAAGCTGTGACTGATTAGTCAAGTTCGGCAGTGATACTGGACACTGGTCACTCAGAATTGGCAAAGGTGTTAGTATCAGCTGTGACTGATTAGTCAAGTTCGGCAGTGATGCTGGACACTGGTCACTTAGCACTGACTTATTAGCCAGAACGGTCTTATCGTGGTTCACGCAAGCCAACAGGGATTAGATCTAATCGACCATTAGCATTGAATGGCTCAAAGAGCATTAATGCCTGACCGACCTCGAGGGTCGATGAATGAAATAAGCACTTGGAGGCTAGTGGCTTACCTAACAGCCACTCTCCCTCTTGAATCATGTGATGCTCATTCGCTTGTTGGAAAGCTTTATGTTCAGTGTGATTATAATGATAATCATTTGATAATGTTATGAAAAGTATTATGTTTTCTTGCTGGGCTTTGGCTCATGGGTGCTATGTGGTGCAGGTAAAGGGAAGGAAAAGCTCACCTAGCCTTGAGTGGAGAGCTGATGTGGTGATGTGTACATATGCGGCCGCTTGACCACCACGGCCAAGGAGTTCTCAGAGGAACTAGGGGGTTTACCCTATTTTTGCCGCTTAGGTCGGCGGGATTGTAAATTTAAACTAGTAATGACCATTTTCTACTGAGAACCACTTGTAAATGTTTTGTTTAGCTCTGCAGAGCAGTTTGTAATGAAAATTTTCATTTCCTTTTTATTGGTTTTATGCCTTAACCTGTTAATTACACCTAGAGCACGTTTTTGACCAAAGGACTCAGGTAGCGAGTCAAATTTCCGGTCCACCGTTCACCGTAACTGTTCTGGGGTAGCCAGGGCGTTACAGTAACTACCTTGCAAACATTATTTTTGGGATCCCATGTATCAAACTCTTATTTTAATGAAAGTTAATCATTTTATGATCAAAATATTTTAAGCCTAATCTGTCAGTTGACTTTAGAAATGCATTTATCTTCAAACGACTTGGTTAACAAGTCTTACACTATTTTAAACACACAGTATAACGGTGTTGGTTACACAGGGCGTTACACATTCCCTATTATTTTACATAAGCCCTTGGATATAGTTGTCCAGGCTCTAAGAATGGCTTTCCACATTAAGGAATCTCCATTTTTGGATTCTATATCTAAGAACTCTTTTCCTTTGGCATACTTGGCTTCAATAACTTTGCTTCACAGACTCCATGCATCCACTAGAGCCTTCCATGCCCATTTCATTAAGAGCATTTTATTTATTATTTCTGTTGAGCGGAATCGAGACCTCCTTTTGTCTTCGATTTGCCAAGGTTTAGCCATGCAATGGTGTGGGTGGTCCTTCTAGATGGCTCGTCCCCCCACTAGAATTCTCTCAAGATCATATCCACTATACCAGCAATTAAGGTTGGAATGACATTTGACGTTGCTACATAAGTCGATAGAAGGGGGCCAACTGATTGGATTAGGCAAGCTCTACTACCTTTGGATAAAAGTTTTGTCTTCCAACCTTGCACCCTGTTAAGAACACGATCAGTCAAATACTCCATGTCTTGAGTCATTTTTATTGAGTGTAACAATGGAATTCTGAGGTACACCATGTCTTTTTCACATTATTTTCATTGATATGAGATTTAATATCTTCATGGCTTTAACTCATGTCGCCCTTTTTGGATAGAAAAAGAACAATTTGTAGTAATTAACTGATTGGCCCGACTAGGAACAATAAGTTGAGAGGCAATCCATGATTTCCTTTGCTTCCTTCTCGTCCAAATAAAACAATTTCATATAAGTGATTGATTTCTGGCCCCTCCCGAGTTAGCTTGAATCCCTTTATGGTTCCAGAATTCTATTTCGTAGTTATGAGTCTTGAGAGAATGTCAACAACCAAGATGAAAAGAGTTGGGGACAATGGATCGCCCTGTCGAAGACCACATTCTGGCTTGAATTTACCTGTTGCATATCCATTGAGTAGTAGCTACATTTCCCTAATAGAGATGCATTTTCTTATCCATTTTGTAAAAAAGGGTTTGAACCCCAAGCCTTTCAACACTTCTAGAATGAATTCTTAGTCCATTTTGTCATATGCTTTTTCCAATCAAGTTTAATCATCATAAAACCTTTTTTTATTCCATTTTTCTTTCCCATAGAGTGGAGAATGTCATATGGTGTTGGGCACTCACAAGGCCCACAAAAAAGGAATGCATCTGAAGGAGTGTCCCTTAGCCTGAAGCCATCTCAATTTAGTAAGCGCATTGAAAATAAGTCCAATAATGGGATCGCTAAGCCCGATGATAGGAAACAAGCCCTGAACAATGATAGAGACACCTTACTTTCTATATATGTTGCCTTGCTATCAGTATCCTTATTTTCCTATCAACTTCCTAGGTACGATTTCCAATATTTGGGTTGAGGATGTCATTTTGTATATTAAGAAATATTATTGAATATTGCTAACGGGCATCAATGGTACCCTACACCATCTGACATGGCATACTGCTAATAGTGCAATTTCATATGAGGTTCCACATATTTTAGTTTAAAATATAATATGTGGAACCCAATATCAAATTGTACCAATCAATATTTGGTGGTTTTGGACATCATGGATGTTTTATAATAATGGATGTCCTATACATTGTCTTGAGATGGTCTAAGGCTACACAATGAACTTCTTGTATGGATGAAATCCTCTTGTTTAGTGTATAGTTTTCATCCCAATTAGGTTTAACCACTTTTCAAAAAAAGAAAAAAAATATTATTTTATGGGTTATTTTAAAAAGTTAATATTATTTTATTTTTATTTTTTAGTGACATCTAAATAATTGTACATAATTTAAAAATTAAAGTACGATACTTTTGGGTAGAATTGTTAGAGCAACTCCAAAATTGCTCTTCATATTTCAGTTGAAATGCTAAAATGTTATTTTAGTTACTTTTGTCAAACTCATTCCAACTATGTTCCCTATTTTAGCTAATATAAATTATTTTAATAATTTGTTTCATAAATTTGAATTTATATTTTATTTAATAAGCATTCATACAAAATAGTAAATTTAATTAAAAAACTATTAAAAAGATTTGGAGAGCTCAATATATTTAAGAGCCTCTATTGCTTCATATAATAGAGATAGGGTCATTTAATGGGTCTCCAAAAAGACTTTATTTTTTATATAAGTATAGAGATGTCTACGTTGTGCGGCTGATTTAGCGCACATTGTAGATAAATTTAATTTTTTTTAATAATAAATAATATATTATATATAATGTTTTGTTTTAAAAAATTGTAATCTTTAATATATGTATTTTTTTATCAAATAATATTCTAAATATTATTTTTCAATAGGTAAATGTAATATTCATTAATTGGTCAATTGGACATAGTCTATTACAAGAAGATAATGCTCATAGAGCGAAATCAACTAATATTGGCTTACTAAGTCATTTACAATAAACAAAGGAAAGAAAATTCTAACAGTCACTTCAATTAAAGGTCCAATAAGGCACGAGCAGTCAAGCACCCAATGAATGCGAAGTGAACTAGGTTTCCTCTCCAAATGAGCATATGACAGACAGCCCCATCAATGACTATCAATCAATGATCTTCCAATAGGAGACGAGAAATAACAACTCCTTTATTCAAATCAGAAACAAAGGCAATAAAATAACGACCAGCTATGTTCATGAGTCCTGACAGTAGAGGTCGAGAAATCATGTACCACGAGGTCAATAAAGATCGAGGAATCCCCAAGATCTGATAGCCGAGGAGTAAAAAATTGATCACTTTGCAAAGACGCATTGAGATAGTCGATTTAACATAAACCACCCCAAAGAAATCAAATCCAACCTCCCATAGTCCCACTAATCTAGTAGGGTGGTGAATGTAATCCACCTTTATTATGAAATTAAAACAAAACAGAGTCAAAAATCTAGGCACAAAAAAATAGAAACAAAAAAATTGAAAACCAAATGACATATCCTCATACACCCCCACTACCCACTAGCGGCACCACCAGCCCCTGATTCAAACCCAAAGCTTCAAACCCTATTGGCAACTAAGCCCACCAGCTCGCAAGCTCCGACCGACGTCTCACCCAAGCGGAGTCGAGTTGAGTAGACGCCGACCACCCTCGCAAGAAAGCCATGGACCGGAAATTGGAGAAGAAGAAGACCAGACAAGGCGCAGTAATAGTGGATCAGTGGAGGAGGAAGAACAACAAAGAGGTTGTTGTGGAATCAAGAATAACCTCTTGGCCAAAGCCTTGCTGGAGCATGTAGGCAGACCAGGGAAGCCCTGACCGAGAAGGAACTGTCTGGTGGCGACGGCTAGGGTTTCACAATACCCTACGAGAGAGAGTACGAATAGAGAGAAGAATACTATATTTTTTTTTAATTTTTTAAAATCTTATAAAAAATATTATAAATATTAATTTGTACATTAAAAATTAAAATTAATTATTGAACAAATTAAATTAAATAAATTAACAAAAAATGAAAAACTTTAGTACAAAAATTAAAAATACATTATAAATATTTTTAATTACTAAAAAAATAATTAATATTAATTTGCAAACTCTAAATAATTGTTTGAATTTAATTAATAAAATAAAGAGAGTATTATGTATATGTATATATATATATATTAGTGTGATATTTAGAATATATGGTTGGAGATGAAAATAAAGATAGAGTATGAATAGTTTAAAAATAATGTAAAAGATAAAGTAAAATGAAGAGATGGATTGGAGATCGCCTTAGCTAGTTCCTTCATAACTTTCTATTTTGGAGAGTGAATATAAGGAGTGGTACTTTTTATACTTCATTCTCTATTATAATTAAGAGAAATATTATAAGGTGCAACTCTTTCGTGTTTTCAATACTTTTTTAAGACTATGTATATTGTAGTTATTTAGAGCATCTTGTAAATTTTTGGAAATTCCCAATAATTTACAGAATTACAGTGCTGAAATCTAGATTTAAACATGTTACTTTCCACGTACATAAAACAAGATCACGTTTGCAATAAACTATTTGAACATTATTTTTTGCATGGTAAATAATTCAGAATTTCCAAAAGATTTGTAGAATTGTCTAAATAACTACAATGTACATAATCATAAAAAAATTGCACTGAAAATCATCCAGTATTGAGAATAGGACGGGGTGCACTGGTGTCTCTTTTTTTGGAGTTCTATAGCATCACCCTATAACTACAAAGCTATTTTAGAGAACCCATTGGAGATGCTTTATATATATATATATATTTGGGAATTTTTATGTATTTTCTAAAGGGAAATTTCACTATTTATGCATAATAGTGTGTATAATTACTAAATAATACTAGCACTAATTAATTTTTTAAATTGGTGCTAAACTTTTACCAAGTACCAAAAATACCCCTTTCATTTTTTCCCACCCAAAATTTTTCCTACACAAACTCGCTTACACTCTCTCCATCTATCGGTTACTCTCAATCCCCGAAACCCAAACCCAAACCGAAGCAAACCCCAAAAAGCAAAGGGAACCCACGACGTCGATCTCACTCTCTCTCTTTCTCTTCTCCGAAGTCGGCCACCTAGAACCCGTCGAGCCAATGACAACAACGAAGCTTGAATCTCACGGTGTCGAACCCATCAATCGAACCCATATTGTCATTAAGGTAAATTCTTGAACCCTCGTGATGATTATTGTTATTTTGATCCCTTTGAATCTGGTGGTGTGGAATGGGTATGACAGTTCTTAGGTCTGGGTTTTTTTTTGGGTTTGAACCAGTAGCTCGATAGGTTCGATAGAAGCTCGATGTTATTTATGGTAATATATGAAACTAGCTCGATAGGGTAGTGTGAATGGTTCGATGGTGGATCGATAGGGGCTCGATGGATCTGTGGTATTAGATTAAAAGGGCTCGATAGGTTCGATAATGGTTCGATAATAGGCTCGATGGATATGTGGTAGGGCTGAGCATAAAATCCGAAAAATCGAAAAAACTGTATACACCGACCTTCCGAACACCGAAAAAACCGAAACTGATTAAACCGAACACCAAAACAACCGCCAACGGCGCAAACCGCCACTATTCGGTCGGTTTGAAAATTTTGTCCGAATAGACCAGCGGAACCGAAACCGACCGAACAATATAATATATAATAATATAATATTATATAATTATTAATTATTAAAATTATTAAATAAAAAAAATGAAATTATGTTCTATATATTTATGTTTTAAAAATGCACAAAAATGGATTCCAACAATCCAAAAAATTTAGTTTTTTAACTAAAACTTTCAATTTTTTTTTTAAATTTAAAAAAAATAAGAAATTCGGTTTGGTCGGTTTAACCGACCAAACCGCGGTCCAAAACGGTCGGTTTTTTCTTTTAACTGGTTTGGTCGGTCGGTTTTTGGATTGCACCAATCCGGACCGAAAACCGAATTTTGGATTTTATGTTATGAAAAAACCGCCCAAACCGACCGATGCTCACCCCTAATATGTGGTATTAGATTAAAAGGGCTCGATAGGTTCGATATTAGGCTCGATGGTTATTTATGTAGACAGATTTTGCTTAGCTCGATAAGCTCGACATTGGCTCGATAGTCTTCATAGTTTTAGGTTGTTGATATTGCTCAATAGGCTCAATAGTTTCTCGATAGCTGCTTGATAGGGTATGTTGCAGCTCGATTATAGTTCGATAGAGCTCGATGACAACTTATTTAAGTTTTTTGATGAATTTTTTTTTAATTTTTTCCTGATTCTGTTTAACATTATGTTTTCTTACCAATTTTTTTTTCATGTTGCAGATGCCTAAGTTGCTTGTTCCGTTTAGTGATCACTTTCCTGGTCGAGTGACATATCAGGGTAGTAGCACTTTAAATCACATTAAGAATAAGTTTGTGGACCTCGAGTTGATACAAATGGCTAAGGAATCCCCTTTCAAGCAATTCTTTTTGGCTTCGGAGTATAATTTCTCTGGAGTTTTGGTGCATCAACTTCTGTTGAGGAAAATCGCCAGCAACAATGAAGATGAGGTGCATTTCTTCTTGGGGTCGAAGTCTTGTAGATTCAGCATGAGAGAGTTTGCCCTGGTGACGGGGTTGAATTTTTGTTGAACATATTGGAACGTTCCTTGTATAGTTATATTTTGTTCCACTAGGGCGACTAGAGTTGGTGCCAGGTGTTCGACGTCTTTGACTTGATGGGTTCGCCCATGCAATAGGACGTATTGGCTGTTCTTGTGCTTGTTCTACTTGCAAACCATCAGACATGTCAATCGGCACTTTTGCACTATAATATGCCTCTGAATTGTATCCTAAGTCCTCATTATGTTTAACTACTGGATCGTCATTCACATAGGGGTTGTACTCATACTGGTTGTCCCTCAGGTCACCAATAGGACATCCTAAAGTACTGGCTACTCCCTCAGGTCCGCGAGTGGAATATGGATCTTTAATGACAATCTTTTTAACAAGAGTGACACACAAGGCTAACCTTTCTTTAGATGTTACTCCTAAGAATGCACAGACACCAATACCACTTTCAACATGAACGAGTGTAAACGGTTGGTCGCCGCATGTATAAGGAACCTCCAATTTCAATCCATACATCTGTTTATCAACTTTAAGTTCCTTGTGCAATATGCCAAGAAGTTGCAAGTACATTACAGTATCCTCCATCGGTATCACCATGCATTGAGGGTGCTTGAAAATCCACTTATTCCCTTGTAATTCCCAAACACCATTGTAGGATACAAGAATGTAGATAATGGAACTTGTGTTCGAAAAAAAAACATTGAAATTGTCAAGAAAATTATCAATTTTTCATAAATTCATGAAAAAAGAACATTATTGAGCTATAATCGAACGCTATCGAGTTACCATCGAGCCAATCGTCGAGCTCTTATCGAGTTAGTATCGAGCTAAAATTTCTTAAACTGAACATAAAACCTAACCAAAACCTTCATCGAATCCTATCAAGCACATATTGAGAAAACAACTACACTAAATATTCTAGGGTCCAATCGAACCCTTATCGAGTTATCATCGAGCACAATCGAGTAACAAAACCTAAAACTATCGAGCTATAATCGAACTATATCGAGCAGCAATGAGCTCATAAAATAACCTTCTTTTACATACCATCAAGACCCTATCGAATCATTATTGAGCTCCTATTGAGCAAAAAAATTGCAGAAAACTCAGAAAAACGCAGATCGCGGAATCTCTCTAAAAAAAACTAAAAAAACCCACAAATATAGGCTTAGATCTGTTCAAAATAGCCAAAAAAAAATGTAAACAAATAATATCCAACACATAAAATGAACAATCTTATTACCCATGGTTTTTCTCATCCAAAACCCCTCAAAATCGATGTTGCCTTTGATATTGGCGACTTCACAGAGACAATAGAGATGACTTATAACGATTTCGACAAGAAAATCATACAAATCTGTAGGTTTTAGGGAAGATTTCATGAGAATGAGAGAGAGAGAAGAGAGAGGAAGAGAAAGTTTTAGGATTCTTGATAATGGGAGGAGTATTTTGAGTATGCGAGAAATGTTTAGTATCAAATTGAAAAGATTAATAATGCGATGATTTTTTGGAATATCAGGCATTATTAGGTATGAATAATAAAATTTTCCAATCTAAATGCTTGCAGATCAAGTAAAAAAAATCTTGAATATATGCCTAATAAATAGAGTTAAATTTACTAAAAGCTATCATAAATATTATCAAAACTATTGAGGGCAATCTGTTTTTTTTTTTTTAAGGGCAATCTGGTTACAAAGTATACATTTATTTTGATAAACAAATTCAAATAACAAATATGATGAGGCGCATTAATTGATGATTGTTTCAAATGGATTCGTATTTTTCTTTCGATCTGAAATTCGTCATCCATTCTACCAGTAAAAAATGGTAAATTTGAAAAACTCATATTCCCAAAACAATTATGGTACGCAGACCAATTAGCAAGATTGCCACACAAGAGAGTAGTTTTTCTACATATAACATTAAAATTCCAGCATTGAAAACTACAAAATCTACCCTTCCAAAAAGGACCTCATCAATGTCAATGTGGATAATACCAAGTCCCTACGGCTATCAGCAGAGAATAAATTTAAGGGTATTTAGCATAGTAGCCCCTTGAATTTTAAGTGGATAAGCAAATTAGTCCCCAAATTTTAAAAAGTAGCGATCAAGCCCCGATATATATCGATCTAAGAAAGAAAGAGTTTGAGATTGAGAGATATGGAAAAATAGGTTGGGTATGGGTATGGGTATGGGTATGGAGATAGATCTAAAAAAGAGTGAGATTTTGTGGCTGGTTGCCGTTATGAGAAGAGATGCTTAGGCTGGTTATGGTGACGCAGAGGAAAGGACAACAAATAAAGTCGCTCAAAGGTCAACAAATAAAGTGGCTGCAAAAATGTAGGGAAATTCAAATTCCATGCATCATAGAGGGTGTTAATTAAATAATATACTAGGCATAATAAAGATTTCAAAATAATGTCACTCTTTGACATTCTATCCAAAATACCTTTCTCATTTTCCTCTCACTTCTCACTTCTCTCTTTTCTCTTCTCTCTTCGTTCATTCTCTCTCATCTCACGACACCACCACCCACGGCAGCGACGCCACCACCAACACCAGAAAAACCTTCATAACTTCGGCCACTTTGTAGAGATAAACACAATATACCCAGAGAAACATACATTTTGATGATTTTTTTAGTAGAATTTAATGGGTAATTAATTGTTTCTCAAATATAATGATGTTTTGCATTTCGAACAGATTTGGACATGATTTTTGGGTTTTTCTTGCAATTTTTTTCAGATCTGAAACTTTAAAATCTGCAAAAAAATCGACATTGCTCGATGGTGGTTCGATGGTGCTCGATGACAGCTCGATGGGGCCTTCAAAATCATGATTTTTCATGAAAAAATGACTTCGCTCGATGGTGGCTCGATGGTGTTCGATGGTGCTCGATGTAATTCTTGCAAGAGACATAATTTTTCACTCGGGTGTTCGTTTGGGGTGATTTTTTTTTATTTTGGGTATTTTTCAAAATCTACACGTTTGTCGTGCTAATATGCACATTTGTGAAGTGTAAAACTTGAAAAAAAAATACAAAAAAATGCAAACATACCTCATGTTTAAGACATCTTTTGGTATGTTTTTAAGTTTTAAACATCCCAAATGTGCATATGAGCATGTCAAACGTGTAGATTTTGAAAAAATACCAAAAATAAAAAAAAAAATCACACAAAACAGACACACGAGTGAAAAATTATGTCTCTTGCAAGAATCGCATCTAGCACCATCGAACCACCATCGAGCAAAGTCATTTTTTCATGAATAATCTTGATTTTGAAGGCCCCATCAAGCTAGCATTGAGCACTATCGAACAATCATTCACTAGGGCCTTCAAAATCAAGATTTTCATGAAAAAATGACTTTGCTCGATAGTGGTTCGATTGTGGCTCGATGGGGCTTGATGAGATTCTAGCAAGAGACATAATTTTTCACTCGGGCGTCCATTTGGGGTGATTTTTTTTTATTTTGGGTATTTTTTTAAAGATCTACATGTTTTATATGCTCATATGCACATTTGGGAAGTTTAAAACTTGAAAACATACCAAAAGATTTCTTAAACATGAGGTATGTTTGCACTTTTTTATTTTTTACAAGTGTTACAATTCACAAATGTGCATATGAGCATGTCAAATGTGTAGATCTTGAAAAAATACCCAAAATAAAAAAAATCACCCCAAACAGACGCCCGAGTGAAAAATTATGTCTCTTACAAGAATTGCATCGAGTACCATCGAGCAAAGCCGTTTTTTCATGAAAAATCATGATTTGAAGGCCCCATCGAGCTGGCATCGAGCACCATCGAACCACCATCAAGCAAGGTCGATTTTCTGCAGATTTCAAAGTTTCAGATCAGAAAAAAAAATCGCAAAAAAAACCCAAAAATTATGCCTAGATTTGTTCGAAATATAGTATTTAGTGTGGTGGTGGTGTTGGTGATGCCGTGAGGTGTGAGAGTGTGGACTAAGAGAGAGAGAGAGAGAGAGGGAAGAGAGAAGAGAGAAGTGAAAAGTGAGGGAGGAAATGGTAAGGGTATTTTGGGTAAAGTGCCAAAAAGTAGCATTATTTTGAAATCTTTAATATGCCTAGCATTTTTTTTAAATAGTAGCCTTTATCAAGCATACAAACTGAAATTTCCCAAAATGGATTTTCCTTTGAAAGCATATGCACGGTGCTATGGTGGGAGAAGGGTGTTCCCATGGTGGTTAGCTGTTGTATACTTGATAATCTGACAGAATTTATTAATTTCAATTATTCTTTTTGATCTTATTATATTATTAATATTATTATTCTTGGCTAATCTAAATTAGGGACATTAATTATCTTGTACACTACCACATGGCATTTCCTAACAGTTATTTAACACAAACGTTAGTGTTAAGGGATAGATTGATACTCATGGATTCAAAAATTAAGGACTTGATTGGTACTTTTTAAAATTTAGGGACTAATTTGCTTCCCCAAATATAAATGGTTAAACAAAATGAATAAATTGATTACTTTCACGTATGCATCAGTTGTTAGGACAACCACAAAAATAGTTTTATTTACCTTATCATCAATATATAACATTTATGTTCATAAAATGGATGTCTAAATGATATTCCTAAATTGAGATCTCGATGAGGAGAATTAGATGGAACAACCTGAGGGTTTCGTTCTAAGGAGAAATGAACATAAAGTGTGTAGGCTTGTTAATCATTATATGGTTTAAAACAAGCACTGAAATAATGACATGAGACGTTTGATAAAACTATTTTTTTGGATGGATGTAGACACAATAATGGACAAGTGTTTATACTCTAAGACTTGTGATGACTATGTCATATTGATGTGTCTATATATTGATGATTGTTGATTTTGAGAAATGAGATGAGAGGCATAGCAGAAACAAAGATGTTTCTATCTTCCACTTTCTAAATGAAGAACCTTTGAGAGGTCGATACCTTCTTTGGTATAAAAGTGAGAAGAAATAGTGGGGGTTATGCCTTAAGTCAAGCTCACTTTATTGAGAAAGTGATTGACAAGTTTAGTAATCTCAAAATCAAAAAGGCAAATACACCATTTGATTCAAGCATAAAGTTTGAAAAGAAAAATGGTAGAGCGGTTAGTAAACTAAGTTGATTTACTAGCAATCCAAGTATGGAACATTGAAAAGTGATTGAGAGAGTTCTAGGGTACCTTAAAAGGACTAAGCAGCTAGACCTCCAATATTCAAAGTTCTTGAAGATACTTGAAGGATATTACGATGCGAGTTGGATATCAAGTGTAGGAGATAATCCCTCCACAAGTGCTTGGGCGTTTATGCTCAAAAGAGGAGATGTTTCTTAGGGCTCAAGACACAAACATATATTTCACTCAACCATGGAGAATGATTTTATAACTCTAGCGAAAAATGGCAAAAAGGCCAAGTGGCTTAGGGATTTCATGAGGAATATCCCAATGGTGATAAACAAGCCACATTAGCTAGAGCTTATAATGGCATGAAAAGTCTAGACATATAGGTCTAAGACATGAGTATATGAGACAATTGATTTGAGGAGGAATCATATCGATCTCATGTATAAAGACAAGTAAGAACTTATCGGATCCATTTACAAAACCTTTTGCGAAGAGGTTAGTAAGTTCTAATTCAAAAAGGATGAGACTAAAACTCCTAGAATAATATATTCACCATTGATGACAACCCAACTCCAAACTCGTGAACATCAAGGGCAAGAGTTCAATGGGTAAGAACATGTTATTGGGTGAATTGTTTCAACACTAACAAAATCATGAGTTCCATCCAAGGATGGTTAGTGTTGGTTGCTACCGAGTGAGGGTTAAGCCTAAGACTTTTAATGAAGTTCAGTTGTGTGCAACAAGCATCTCTAAAGGTAGCAAATATGCTGTAAGAACTTCACCTATGTGAACTTAGAGATGGTGCCGCCTCTCATGGGAGTTGGAGTTTCTCCCTGGAAAGTTTATGAAATGGATGAGCACATGGTCATATGAGTACTAAGCGAGAAAAGTGGGAAAATGAATGGTCTAGTGGAGGTGTGTGTGGTGTCACCAGTTTTATCATTAAGGAGTACTTGGTTAATTCTTTAAGACACCAATGACTTCGATAAGACTTTGTAATATTTTCACTAAGATAAAGTTCAAATCGAAAGATACTTTATTTTATGCACCAAAACTGTTAAGCTAAGAAGTGAGGATTATATTTAACCAAGTGGAGGAATGTTGAGATTTGTTAAATATAATGGTTAAGATGTTTACACGTTGAGGTGCAAAACACATAACGATTTTCACTTAAAGAGAAGTGAAAATATGAGATTGTGTAGAAGACCTCTAAAATTGACTTTTGTGGGTGTAAAGTGATACAATGAGGTATCCAAACATTTCCAAAAAGTTCGGTAGCATTTGAAGCAATTTTAGGACCATTAAGTTAGAGAGGGTGCGATACGTCGCCTACTAGCAGGCGATGCATCGCTTAAGTGGTCTTTTAGGGCTGTACAATTTACGTAAAATGCTTCAAATGATGTGTTTTAAATACTCTAATCCTATTGGTTAGACTAAAGATGATGCCTACACTATATATATGGGTTATTAGAGTTAAAATTCTTGATCACAGTTTCCAAATCTCTCTCTAAACTCATTCTCTCTCTAGTTTTCTAATACCAAAGTTTTCTCCATGAAACTTGTAATGCCCCAAAATCCCTAATGAGGTTTAATGGTTGGATTGGTAGGTCGGTGTAGAGTCCAAGAACTTTACTTAGCTAATTGTTTAGTAGTATTATAGTATGTTTAGTGTTATCTTTGTTACTATGGATTTTTGGTTCAGACCGGGAGTTATTTGGACACTCATAGTAGTACTTATAGATTTTCTAAGTTTAACCTATAGTTTAAGAATATTAAGTATAACCTAAGGTTTGATTAATGTGACTGATATTAAGGATTATATTATTATATTATAAGGTTTAGACATTAACCAATAGGATTTTAAGCACATGTTTTGAATGGTAATTAAGGATTAAGTATTTTTGAGGATTAAATTAAATAAGGGTAAAAGTTTGAATGTATAGGGTCAGTCAGCAGCTTTGAGCACGTTGAGGGCTTAGTCAAGGCTGTTTACTCCATTCAAACTCAGCTAAAAATGTGTAAATTCGTGTTTAAATATTCAGCGTATGCCGATATATCGCAGCTATAGGGGGCGATATATCGCAGCACGTAGATACGGAAAACACGAATCGATGCACGGTCGCCTCGGGAACAAAGGTCCAGGCGATATATCGCCTATAGGGGGCGATATATCGCCTCCACCAGCATGAATTCAAATACATTTGAATTCTTTTCCCTTCAGCCATTCAAACTCCTTCAACAGTCCAGCATCTTCTGAACGAGTCTTCAGCCTCTGCTGAACGATTATTCAAATGATTTTCACCTAAAAAGCCATTATTTTTATTCAAGTAAAATCAAGATATTTTCCTTCCCAAACTCTATAAATAGGACCTAGTACCCAGCCATTATTCACCATTTGCTCTAAGTTCAGAGGCTGCTAGTGTTAAGTGAGTGTGAGAGTGTAAACACTTGGTTTGGGGAAAAACTATAAGCTTAAACATCATAAGCTTATCAAACACTTTGGGAAGTGAGTTCTATAGTATTTCGGTGAAGGTTAGATTGATCTTGCAATCTTTGAGGTAAACCCAAAACTCTAGTTCTTTTCTGTATTTTTTATGTTATTTCCTTTCTCAAAACCTTCTACTCAGTCCCCTAACCTTATTCTTATTTTGGTTAGGGAATCCAAGCTTTTAAGCATATAAGTCGGTAAGTATGTTTTCTATGGTTTAGTCTTTCCATCTCTTTCATTTCATCTCCTTTCTTTAGACTTACTCTTTCTTATGGTTTTAGGAGTGTTCCAACAATCCCAACTCAGTCCATAATCTCGGTAACTTTGGTAAGGAAATAGGCTAGAATCAACATGTTATGTGATTATGTTATCTATATGTTTTATGTTATTAAAAGTGTTATGATATATGTGTATGTTTGTAGGCTTGGGCATATGACCCATATGACTAACAAGACCCCAAATGGATTATGGGCATATGACCTACTTAGCTAGTAGGACCCCACTAATCCCATGGGCATATGCTTGTTTAGTCTATGGGACCCCAAGTAATAATGGCCATTATAATAAGTGTATGTTACATGTATTATGTTAAGTCTTTATGTTTTCTTATGAAATTATGTATGTGACTTTGTGTTAGATTTTCCTTACTGGGCATTAGGCTCACTCCTTTCTGTTTATGTGCAGGAAAATAAGTTTAGAGGCGGAAAGATTCGTGACGCTTGGAGAATGTGTATCGATGATGAATGGAGTCAAGGGGCCGAGCGTTATTCGATTCGAGGATATAGTCTCCTTTTATGTTTTTATGGTTTTTATGTGTATTTTCCGCATTATTATGTAATGTCTTTTATTTTAAATCTTGTTTTGTTTTAAAGACAATGGGATCCCAAAATCCTTCTTAGTATTCTGTTTATTTGTAAATAACTCTTATTTTCAAGTTACTCAATAAATTATGGTATTTTCGTAAAAATGTAAGTTTTATGTATAGTTTCGATAATGGTCCAATTAGTCTAGATTAGTGGGTCATTACAGTCGGGAGGGCCATAATTGATTTATTATGCCATTAAATGATTATGTGCATGTTTATGTGAATTATATTATAATATGATGTTAAATGCATGCATGTGGGTCCACATTTCATCATAGGGGCATTTTGGTAATTTGATTCGATGAGGGCGTAATTGTATATTTGTATGCATGTTGGTGAACTATTGTTGAGGTCACATTATAATGTGGATTTGTTTGAGCCATTCGGCATGAGACGATCTTTGAGTGAAAGTTAGCGGTTTGGTCATAATGGGATTAAGTTCGGGGCTCGGGGTAATTTGGTGATTAGAACGTTGCCGAGAATTAAAGGATAATGAGATGTGATTTATTGGTATTTGAGAATTTTGGGAATAACGGGTTTTGGAGGGTGTTAATTATGATTAACGAAATAGGCGGGAAATGACAGTTTTACCCTTGGGAACCTTTAAAAGACTTTAAATGACCTAGGGACAATAAGGTCTTTTCACCCTAAGATATATATTAGCCATTGAAGGTTGTAGAACCT
Source organism: Humulus lupulus (assembly GCF_963169125.1). Taxonomy (NCBI): domain Eukaryota; kingdom Viridiplantae; phylum Streptophyta; class Magnoliopsida; order Rosales; family Cannabaceae; genus Humulus; species Humulus lupulus. The sequence continues at coordinate 20,345,884 of NC_084793.1, forward strand.
TGCAAGAAACAGAGTGTGTTATCCTTCTCTCCCGTACATCTTTTCTCCTCATTTTCTCTTTGGATTTTTGAGCTTCTTTTGAGGATTCAAGCTAAGGAAGTGGACCTTGAGGGCTTAGGATTGTATTCCACCATTGAAGAGGGTTCTAAACTGGGCTTGAGGTAAGGTTCTAGCCATTTAAAACTATGGTTTGCTCTATTTTTCTATTGGATTTCGGCTTGGATTTCTAGGTTGGATAATGGGAATTGATGGAAGTTTTTGGCTAGGGTTACTTGGGTTATGATGCCTAGGACATGTGTAGATGGTTTTTGGGTTCATTTGGGACTTTAAATGAGGTTTGGTGGCTGGTTTTTCAGGTTGGAAATGGTGGTGTTGAAGGAGGGAAAAACCAGGGTTGAAAACCCTGGTTGTAGCGCTACAGCGCTAGCCAGAGGGTTTTCACTCTGCCTATAGCGTTGGGGCGCTAGGGGGGGTAGCACTACAGCGCTACCCTGCTTTTCCAGATTCTTGTTTTGGGTACTTTTGAGGGTATTTGGCTCGGGGTTTCAATTTCTAAGGCTCGGGATCTAATCTACTCACCGTTTGGGTACAATTCGGGGTCCCGGGAGTGAGGTTTAGGTCAAGAACCTTTTATTGTTGATTTTCATTAATGGAGGTTATAATTGGTTATGACTAGGTAACCACTAAGGAATCAAAAGGTTGATCAATCTCAAGGGTCGTTCTTTTACTATTTCTCGCTCGAACCAGAGGTAAGAAAATTGCACCCCATATGTGACATGCATGGTTATTCATGAGGCATGTTGAATGTTTAAATGTGGACATTGATTTCATATCAAATGCTTAGCAAATCTTGCTTACTTGTAAATGACACTGACTTATTAGTCGATATCGACAGTGGTGTCAGAACTGACTGTGAAGCTGTGACTTACTAGTCAAGTTCGACAGTAGTACTGAGCACTGGTCGTATGTTATTAACCTATGAGTCAGGAGCGACATAAGTGTCATGAACACAGAGCCAAAAAGATTAGATCTAATAGACATAAGCATTGAATGACTCATCATGAGCATTAATGCTTGATCGACCCTAAGTTCGATGAAAACTAAAAGCGCTTGTCTAGTTCCATGACTAGTCACTCAGAGCCAGGGCCAGAAGGCCTAAGTGACTGCATCGTCACATGCTAAGGGTACGGAACCCACACTAGTGACTCCATGGTCACTCATTTGGTTTACATTAGTGACTCGCTCATTAGTCACTCATCTGGCTTAAGCTAGTGACTCAGCCACTCATTTGTGAAGGGTGCGAACCCACATTAGTGACTTACACATCTGTCACTCATCTGTTTAGGGCTATAAGTCTTGTATGATTATCATGATCATAATTTGATATTATTTATATGCAGTAATGAGTTTCTTGTTGAGCCTTGGCTCACGGGTGTTATGTGGTGCATATAAAGGGAAAGAAAATCTCACCCAGCCTTGAGTGGAGAGCTTAGGTGGCGATGTGTACATATGCGGCCGCTTGACCACCACGGTTAAGGAGTTTCTCGGAGGAACTAGGGGGTTAACCCTATTTTTGCCGCTTAGGTCGGCGGGTTGTAATTTTATATTGTAATGATCGTTTTGAATTGTAAATAACTTGAAAACACTTTTATGGGCCCATGAATAGTTTTATGTTGTAAATAAAACATATCCTTTCCTTTTGATTGGTTTTCTACCTTAACCTATTAATAACACCTAGATGCACGTTTATAACCAAATGACTCGATTAGCGAGTTAAGCACGGTTGAAAGCTCACAGTAACGGTCTTGGAGTAACCATGGCATTACAAAACTCATCAAGCATTGCTTGATGAGTTTCAAGGCTTTTTCAATCCCAAATCTCATTCTACTTAGTTGAAGCTTCAAGCAATTGGGAAGGCTTGGAATAGAGATTTTGGACAACAATATTCATCTTGTGTACAAGCCTTAGAAATTCTCAAAGTTTGAAGATTCAAGTTGCTCAATACAAATGTTGTATCTCTCTAACCCTGATCTTGTATGTTGTCATTCTATTATGTTTTTCATTGTTGGTATAGATGATTAAATGTGTCTAAGCTCATCTTATCATCATTTAATCATTTTGTTTCTTATATTCAAGATTAGCATTCATATCATGAATATGTTTATTTGATTATCAAGAATTGTACCCATACTTTAAATTTGAATCTTGATTAACATCTAGGGTTTGGAATATTGCATTATTATCATTATTCATTGTTGATTTGCAAAGAGTGAAGCCATATATTCCCAACAACTATTACAAATGAACTTGCAAGCATACATCTCTTGAACTAATTGTTCCATCACATATTTTGGAAGGATACCGATATGGGCGTACATTAGCCCACAAGGACCCTAGTTGCAAGTGGATGTGATGATCAACTGCTCGAATGGTGGGAGCTGCAGCGACTTCTCAAACATTGTATGGAACTTGTGCATGATGCCTTACCCAATAGGAGGCAATTTAGCCAGTATCATCCAAACAGAAAATGCCTATGCCTATACCTATTAACCTGTAAAACCATCCACCAAGAAAAATGAAAATACCCACAAATCCAATCTAGACAATTTGTAAACCCAATATGTGTACACTCCTTCAACCAAGCTTCAATCCTATTATCAAGAAGTCAAAGTCGAAGTCGAGATCTACTCCGCCTAGAAGTTGAAGTCGCCGTCCTTCAAAGCTCCACCCAAAAGTCGAATCGTCCATCACCGACCTTCAAAGCTCCGCCCAGTAGTCAAAGTCGCCGTCGGGATCTGCCTAGAAGTCGAAGTCTTCATCCTTCAAAGCTCTGCTTAGAAGTCGAACTCGTCTGTCATCGACCTTCAAAGCTTCGCCCAGGTAGTCGAAGTTGCTGTTGAGATCTGTTACTGAAAAAGAAGAAGAGGAAGGACGAGAGGAAGAAGAAGGATGGGTTGGGGGTCCGCCATTTTCTGGGTTTAGGGTCTTTGCACGGTTGGGGGGAGAGAGAGAGAGCTAGAGGTTGAAGATGAACTTTTTTTTTAGAATTAGTTTTTAAGAATTTTTTAACTAAATTTTGAGATTTGAAATTTTTTATTAGTTAAAATTTATGTTTTGAATTTTTTCATTTATTAAATTTTTTATTATTGTAAATTGATTTGATTTTTAAAATTAATTTTTAATGATTTTTAATATATTTAATAAATTAAAAAAATAGGTTAATCATGTATTGCCACATGACTATCATGTTGGTCACTTAATGGACAAGGACCAACGTCTTCACCAAATTTATAATTGTAGATATTATTGCTGCTAAATTTTTTACATAGATATTTAAGTACAACAAATCTAATTATATATGTATTATTGTGAGAAATTTCACTTTTAGTTAAGGATAATCTTGAAGCAATAAAATATTTTAAAATTAGGGTGTATTTGAACCCTTGAAAATAATATGATAATATTTTGAAAGAGAACGCTCACAACTTTGGCAATAATTCTTATTGGATTTTGTGTGTGACTTGATTGCATTAAATAGCTTTTATTTTTATATTTTAATTAGCTTATTGATTAGATTGAATTTGTCCAATAGTATTAAAATGTTTTATTATTGTATTGATTTATCTTCATTCTTCTTCTTGTTCTCTTTTGTTTTTAAATGCTTTACACACAAAACTACATGAGCATTCTACCAAATAAGGACCCCAGCATACCAAATCATTAATTAGACGCATGATTAATTATATACAAAGTTTTCTTATAAAATTCTTGTGGAACATGTGGTTTTATTTTATTTTTGTAAAATAAATAAATATTGGATATTTTTTTCTCTAATTATAATGTGCTGTCGTTTACCTAAATTTTTTCAATGTTGATAAATGACTACACCAAATAATGATATAATAAAGTAGTATGATATGAGGTAATGGCTGGAAATTGTAATGTTTCTCACAAAAAAAATTCAAATAATTGACAGGTGGTGTGGTGGTCACAATTTTTACTTTTGGTTGATATTGTATTTAAGTTTCTTTTTCTTTCTAAAATAATAATTTGTAATATTCGATAATTTCCATAGGTGAATTTTATTATGATCAAGAAATTAATATGGAGATGAAGTCATGGATTTTATTTTATTACGAGAAACATCTATAATTATAGAAAAAATAACAGTCAACTCTAAAAAGATATGACAATAAAGAAGATACTTTTGGATTCTGTATTTTTTTATTTGTATGTATTAAAAGATTCCATGTGATTGAATTCTTACTATTAATTGTGAATTCTTACTATTAAAGTATAATGATATAATTTTTTTTTACTTATCACGTTTATTTAATATAAAATTTACCATATTAAATATATTTGTCTAATATTTTAGTAAAAATTTTAGGTGGACGTATCTTTATTCTAGAATTTAGAAAAAAATGAGCCGCAAATAGGCAACTCAATCGTCAATACATAATGAACTTTTTTTTGGTTGATGTATTTATTGATAAATAAATTATTTATATTTTAAAAAAAACTGAGCCGTAAATAGGCAACTCAATACATAATGAACTTTTTTTTGGTTGATGTATTTATTGATAAATAAATTATTTATAAAAAATGAGCCGCAAATAGGCAACTCAAGACCTAATGAACTTTTTTTGGGTTGATGTATTTATTGAAAAATAATAATTATTATTTTTAGAAAAAAATGAGCCGTAAATAGGCAACTCAATACATAATGAATATTTTTTTTTGGTTGTGTGTGAATTTTTTTGTTTGTAATAATTAACCGAAGTATATTTTCCTTTCAATAGTTTAATTAATCATCAAGTCATTAGCGAAATGAACGGTGGAGATTAAAGTTGAGAGTAATCAAGGCACGTGACACTTGGAAGAAGAACCACATGTGTGGTAAAAAGAGGTAAAAGCACTGCTCCACTTTACGATGTCCACGTCACAAGATCGGCGTCTTTCACGATAGCATCGATTAAATCAATCTGAACCGTTGGATTGAAACAAAAGAAGCATTTTGAACCGTGGATCAACTCTTATCCTTAATTCTTCTGCCTTGGTAGAAAAATTGCGACTGGTAGTAAGTTTAGTAGTAGAATAGAATAGATAGATACATAGTCAGTATATAGATATAGAAACGAAGCAACCCAAAAGGGATTAACGATCTCCTCTCTCTCTCTCTCTCTCTCTCCTCCTCGACTGAGCAGAGCCTTTCTGTTTCTCTCTCTAAAAGCCTGAACCAGGTATCCTTTTCTCTCTCTGCTATTATTAGAATATTGTTTATGGCTTCATTTTTATTTAATTATTGAATAGTTTTTTAGCAAAACCCTAATAGAAAACCACGGACAGGGATCTGATAGTTTCGGGATAATATTGGCTTGTTTGTTTATCCGGAAGAGGCATGTTCGTCGTTTTTGTTTGTATATATTTGATTCTGATATTTGCATTTTTCGTTTCTCTTCTTGTAATATGATTTTGGGTTTTTGTTGTTTTTTTAATTGGATTTTCTGTGTTGAATTACGTTGATAATGCTTTGTTGGTGTCAAAATTTTGGTTGAATGGGTTTTCTCTTTTGGCTGTTCAGGGATTTGAGGGTGAATCTAGGGTTTAGGAGTAACATTTTGCGGATTTGGGGATGGAAAATGGGTCTGGGATTGTTGCTGGCTCTCGCTGGCCAAACGAAACGAATGCAGAAGTTGGGGTTTTTCAGGAGAGGGTAGAGGAGAAGGCTGTTTTGGGGTCTGATGGATTGGATGAGGTGGAGGTTTTTGAGGAGGCTGTTGAGTCACCGGAGCATTTGGAAGAGCAGGGTGGGGCAAAAGTTGATTGCAGGGATCGGATTGTCCTTGCTGAAGAAGGAAATATGTTGACGGTGAGTGATGCAAGTTTGGCGGGGGTTGCTGAAATTCCCAATGGTGGAGATGACTTAGAGAACTTTGAAGAGGCAATTGGCATACCAGATCAGATTGGAAAAGAGGTGGACAAGGAGACACTTGTTACTACCGAAGAGAAGGCAGACGACTTTGGTGGTGCAAATGGTGCTGAGGGGGATGTGGTGGCAGGCGAGATTGATGGGGAGAAGACTGTACTTGAAGATGTGGCGTTTGAAGTGAAGGTATGTGGAAACGAAGCTCTTGTGGTCAGCAAAGATGGGGTGAAGGAGATTTCTGAGATTAGCATTGGTGGAGAAATAGAATCTAAAATTGCTGGGGATGAGTTTGAGGAGAACTCTAATATAGTGATTGATAATGAGAAGTCTGAAAGTGATAATTTTGATAATGTAAATTCAGAGAAAGCACCTGCAGGTGAAAAAATGGACAATGAAGCTGCCTCCCTTGAGTGTCATCAAGAGATCGAGTCCAGCAAGGAGAATTCGACTGAAGCTAGCAAAGTCCAGGAGATAGACGAAAATACCTTGGGTGTTGAAGATCAAAATGTCAGGATTGTTTATGATGACCCAAATTTGAAGGTTCATGATGAAAAGGGAGTCCAAATGGATGGTGAACAACAGGATTCTGATAGTAATCTACAGAAATCTGGAACTAGCATTGATTCAGTGCATGGTGATGATAATGTAGAGCCACATAGCTCTCAGATACATATTGAACATAACGATCATCAGAATGGTGACGCTAGAGTGACTTCTGCCGAGCTGCTTTCTGAAGTTAAAGCAGAAACTTCTGAGCTGAAAAATACTTTAGCAAACAAAGTAACATCTATCAAGGAAAGGGTGCCACGAGAAGTCACAAGCTCAACTTTTTCTGAGAAGTCAACTGTGGAAAAGACAGAGGTGATCAAGGCCAGTGCAACTGAGGGTCACAAGGCTATTCAACCAGAACAAGTTAGGGATGTTCATGTAGTATGTGATAATGGCACTGCTAAGGAGCCAGAAAAGAGTGAAGAGAAAGATCAGGAAGAGAAGCGCAGTACTCAAAATAATAGGGTAGTGAACCAGCCAGCACAAGAAAATGCTTCTTTACCAGGTAAATCTACCAATCCTGCTTCCTCTAATGCACCTCCTGCCGGCTTAGGGCGTGCTGCCCCTTTACTAGAACCTTCTCCTCGGGTGGTGCAGCAACCTCGGGTCAATGGTAGTGTAACTCATATGCAGAACCAACAAATTGAGGAGCCTGTTAATGGAGGTGATTCAGAGGAGTATGATGAAACTCGTGAGAAACTGCAGATGATAAGGGTAAAGTTTCTGCGGCTTGCACATAGGCTTGGACAGACTCCTCATAATGTTGTTGTAGCTCAAGTTTTGTATAGACTTGGTTTGGCAGAACAGTTGCGTGGGAGAAATGGGGGCCGTGTTGGGGCCTTTAGCTTTGATCGTGCAAGTGCTATGGCAGAGCAGCTTGAGGCATCGGGACAAGAACCCCTTGATTTCTCTTGTACTATTATGGTCCTTGGAAAGTCAGGGGTTGGTAAAAGTGCCACTATCAATTCTATTTTTGACGAAGTGAAGTTTGGCACAGATGCTTTTCAGATGGGTACAAAGAAGGTTCAGGATGTTGTGGGAACTGTACAAGGGATTAAGGTACGTGTTATTGACACACCTGGCCTTCTACCTTCATGGTCTGACCAACGTCAGAATGAGAAGATTTTGCAATCTGTTAAGCGCTTTATCAAGAAAACACCTCCAGATATTGTGTTATATCTGGATAGGTTGGACATGCAAAGCAGGGATTTTAGTGATATGCCATTGTTGCGCACCATAACAGATATATTTGGCCCTTCAATATGGTGCAATGCAATTGTTGTACTGACGCATGCTGCTTCTGCTCCGCCGGATGGCCCAAATGGTACTGCTTCTAGTTATGACATGTTTGTCACTCAACGATCTCATGTTGTCCAGCAAGCCATACGTCAGGCAGCTGCAGATATGCGGTTAATGAATCCAGTTTCATTAGTGGAGAACCACTCTGCATGCAGGACAAACAGGGCTGGGCAAAGAGTTTTGCCAAATGGCCAGGTTTGGAAACCACATTTGTTACTGCTCTCTTTTGCATCAAAAATCTTGGCTGAAGCAAACGCACTTCTAAAACTGCAAGATAGTCCACCTGGAAAGCCTTTTGCAAATCGAAGTAGGGGACATCCTTTGCCTTTTCTTCTTTCTTCCCTGCTTCAATCAAGGCCACAGTTGAAGCTTCCTGAAGAACAGTTTGGTGATGAGGATGATCTAGATGATGATTTGGATGAATCATCAGACTCTGATGATGAAACAGCGTATGATGAGTTGCCCCCATTCAAAAGTTTGAACAATGCCCAGTTGGCAAAGCTTTCTAAAGCTCAAAAGGAGGTGTACTATGATGAATTAGAGTATAGAGAAAAGCTTCTTATGAAGAAACAGTTGAAGGAAGAGAAGAAGCAGCGGAAAATTATGAAGAAAATGGCAGAATCTGTGAAGGATCTGCCCAGGGATTTAGGTGAAAATACAGAAGAAAGTACCGGTGGGGCATCTATTCCTGTTTCCATGCCAGATTTTGTCTTACCTGCTTCATTTGATTCAGACAACCCCACTCACCGGTATCGTCATCTTGATTCTTCAAACTGGCTTGTGAGGCCTGTTCTAGAAACTCATGGTTGGGATCACGATGTTGGTTATGAAGGAATAAATGTAGAGAAATTGTTTGTGGTTAAGGAGAAAATACCCTTGTCCTTTTCTGGCCAGGTAACCAAGGATAAGAAGGATGCCAATGTCCAAATGGAAGTTGCGAGCTCAGTAAAGCATGGAGAAGGCAAAGCAACTTCATTAGGTTTTGATATGCAGACTGTTGGGAAGGACTTGGCTTATACTCTACGGAGTGAAACAAGGTTTAGTAATTTCAGGAGGAACAAGGCTACTGCAGGTTTATCGGTTACTCTCTTAGGGGATGCTGTATCAGCTGGAGTTAAACTTGAGGACAAGTTAATAGCTCATAAACGGTTCCACTTGGTTATGGCTGGGGGTGCAATGACCAGTCGTGGTGACGTAGCTTATGGTGGCAGTCTTGAGGCACAGTTGAGAGATAAAGAGTACCCCTTGGGTCGTTGGCTGTCAACGCTTGGGCTATCGATCATGGATTGGCATGGTGATCTTGCTTTAGGATTAAATGTACAATCTCAGATTCCGGTCGGACGTCATACAACTATGATTGCTCGTGCCAATGTTAATAACAGAGGAGCTGGGCAATTGAGCATTCGCTTAAATAGTTCAGAACAGTTTCAGTTAGCTTTGGTTGGTCTCATTCCTCTACTCAGAAAGTTTATCACTTGTATGCCGCAATTGTCGTTTTGGCAATGATGAAGGTGCAGCGCGAGGGTATATGTCCATTGATTTTCACCATCTCTTGTCAACCCAACCCAGAAGCCTCTCCCATTCAATATAGTGATATTTTAGCTTTTCTAATTATTAGATAGTTGCGTTTGGTGATTTTTGTTCCTGTCAGCTACTGGACCAAGTTTTGCCTTTTATTTTATTTTCTCTTATCCAATCAAGTCTTTTTATCTCAATTCTATGTGATATAAACTGCATAATTTGTCACTTGCTTTACCCTAGCGATTTTCCATTAGTAACTTTGTCAGGATTGCCTTACTAGTTTTGCTCTTTTTGGGTGTTTTTTCTTCTCCTAAAACAATGATACAGTGACATTGGAGTCGTAGTTTTTTTTTTTTCATTCCCCCGTTTCAATTGGGAAAAAACTTCCCGAAGGGTATCTGTTTTTTTTTTCTTTTTTATCATATTTTAAAAGTTGGACCTACTTTGAAGCTGTTTTATCTTCTATTTTTTTTTCTTTCTTTAGAAAGAGTCACTTGGATACCCTTTACCTGCAAGGTGCCAAGAATGCAAGATCTTGCGTGTCGTAGTTAGTGGGAAAAAAAAAGATAAGTACCAAGTTAGGAAAAAAATGTAAATATTTAACACGATAATTACAAATTTCAATTTTGTTAAACAAATTATAATATATTCTAATAAATAACTACATTATATAATATATTTTTAAATTAATGATACTAATTTTAAATCAATAAGATATTATATGTGTTTATAATAGTTTATACTTCTTAACATGAACTTTATTTTATTTTCATTTTAAACTTTTTAAAGTCTCCATTGTATATTTTCCCCTTTCGGAACACAAAATCTCCAATTTCACGTTATTGACTCTTCGTTTCTATAATCTACTCTGGGTAAAACAAGGGCATCAAGAGACGAGAGAAGATTAAAGTTGTTGTTCAACTACTCTTTAGCATCATACCACAACCAAAAAACCACTATTTAGTATCTGATAACACAAACAATAGAAAAATTAGTCTAAAAAAACTTAGACTAACCGACTTTGCATCATATATATTATACTAGATAATTTATTATTCAACGAACACTGTAATTGTATAACATAGAAAGTAATATCGAATTTTAAATATTTATTTGTATACATAAGATGAAAATAAATGTTTAAACATTTTATTTCTAGAAAACCATTATGACATTAAATTATATACTTATATCTTCTTATATACATAATAATATATTGATAGCAAGCTAATAGTATACAGAAAACGGCCTGCTAATATTTGGTATAATACATAAAAAAGCTACTGTTTAGTATCCTGTCACAGCTTAAAAACTACTATTTAGTATCATACGACATAAATACTAGAAAATTATTCTAAGAACAACATAGACCAACGGCATTTGCATCCATTTACAAAAATACTAAAAAAATTACTAAAAGTACGAAATTCGGAAAAAATTACAAAAATATGAAGGGACATAATCGTAAATACGGAATTTTTTTTAAAAACAAAATTTATAAATTTGTAACAATACAGTTTTTTTGTAACCAAAGTTTACAAATTTATAACTAAAATTTACAAATTTGTAACTATATGTTACGATTTTGTAAGCAATATTTACGGACAAAATAGAAAATTGTAACAAGTGATTACAAAACTGTTACAAACTGTTATCCATATTTTTGTAATTTTTATAAAATTACGTATTTTTTAATTTTTTTTTTTTAAATTTACAATACTATGTGTAATTTTTCCTACATATTATGCTACTATTTTGTATCCAATGAACAACATGAATATTCTTGTAACATTTAGAATTAATTATAATGATGTTGATTTTTACATACTTATTTGTATCCATAATAAGAAAGTAAGGCTTTAAACATCTTATATGCACAAAAATCATGCAGTAAATTACATTTTTATTGGTGAGAAATTACTATTTAGTATCCAATGACATTAACATTAGAAAACAATTTATATTAATTGAATTGGATACAAAGAAGAACACTATCCAGAAAATGTAAATCATATAAAAGTTAAAAAATGAAGTAGAACATAAATAAAATTATGAGTTATTTGCGGCAAAAATACTCAATGTTTACATGTTTATACAATGTAGTATTTAAATACTAAAAAATACGAAAAAGTGCCCAAAGCTGTTAAAATGTAGCATTTAAATGTCCAATTTTTTTTTTGCGGCAAAAATACCAAAAGTTGCTAAAACATTACACTTTTACTATACAATCAATTAAATTTGTAATTTTGGAGTTAATTTAGCTTATTTTTGTATATTGTTATATAATTTTAATGATTTTTATAACTTAAAATATATTTTTATTAATATTTTGGTAGTAAAAGTACAACGTTTTAGAAATTTAGGGTATTTTGCTGTAAAAAAAATGTTTGAGTATTTAAATACTAGCAACTTTGGGTACTTTTTTCATAAAAAAAATTGAATATTTAAATACTACATTCTTTAAACATTTGGTATTTTTTGCCACAAATATTTCTAAAATTATTAATAAATTGCTATATTGGTTGACTAATATATTTTAGGAAAGTTGCTATGATAGAGCAATTTAAAGAAAATATAATATTTGATTTAATTATATAGTATCTTTTATGTATATATGATAATAAGTTGTATGATTTTTGGTTATACTTTTTTGTCTCAACAAAGTAGTAATTAAGTTTTCCCATTAATAGTGTTGTGCAACTGCAAAGTCCTTGACTTGTACAATTAGGGTATCATTCACTAAATCTCAAAGGTCCATACTAATACTCTAATTCTTATTCACATGAGTAGTGAATAGTGACAGACCTTTGAGCTTTATTGTCGAACATGAGTGGTGCACATGGTAGTTTGGGGCAAAGTCTTTCTGCTTTGTTTTTACTTGTACTTTCTATACATTTTGAAAAAAATACTAGGGTTTGTACTATTTTGGATTCTATTTTTTTTAATTTTAGTTTTGATCCTCAATCTCAATCAAGATCCATTAATTTATAAATTGATAAAAAATAGTATTCTCAACTCAAATTTAGTTAGCAATAAACCAAAAATTAGTATTGACTTTCATTGCTGCAGCGGATTAAGTTCATGGAAAAGAAAAAAAAAGTGAGAATAATTAATCCAAATTGTTAAGGTAAGAGTACCATTTATAATAGTTTACTTAATAAAATTCATGAAATACTTGAAAATCACACTAATAATTTTTTCGATCTTGATTGAGTTAGTGGAGATAAGGAATATGCCAATGAAGAGGTTATATATCAATATCACATCACTACAACTTATTTAATAGAATATATGAATTTTATAAACATCAGTACGAATAATAGGAAAAAAGACACCAAACATAATCAACATATCGATCAAACTAGCTTTCAATATCTATTCAACTGATCCAGTCACGAAAGGATGATTCAATAACATATTAGCCGTCCACCTTCTGTGATGATCTCTCTCAAAACATTTTCCCAAAAAATCCATCCCAGATATAGATCGAGGTATGTTAGGAATCTTGTCACTGAAAACCAAGACATCAATGAGACTATTTACACTCTCACAGTTATTCCAAACCTCGTTAATGCCGCTGCACATCTCTACCACAACACAACCCAATGACCATATATCTAAGGCTGAAGTGATTTCCCCAAGTGCCACCGATTCTGGTGACATATAAACAGGAGTACCTTTGAATCTGCCCATATAGCACCTTCGACAAATCACTTCTTCTGGCTCTCTAGCCAATCCAAAGTCTGCAATTTTGAGTTTAAATCTCGACTTATTTTTCTTATCTGAAGTTGGAAATACCAAAATGTTTTCAGGCTTGAAATCACAATGCACGTACCCTTTTGCATGAATATAACTAAGACCTTTTAGCATCATTTTTGTGTAGATTCTTATGTTGGTTTCTACCATAGAAATACGACGCCTAATAAGTTGGTCGAGAGTGCCCCAATATGCATATTCAAGGATAAGATTGTTGTATATTGAATCTTTTTCGATACTTATGTCATTGCCGAAGCAAGTTACAATTTCTGTACAGCGATTACTATTATTAAGATCACTATAGATTCTCTTCTCTTTCTGGAGAGTGTGTGAATGTTGTAGTTTTGATCTTTTTATGGCCACAAGTTTGTGAATGCCATTCTTATTTGTTGGAGTAATCCTAATATCACTGTCATATGACGTGTTGTTATTAAGAGATCATTAAATAACTTATCTCTTATGTTACTCTTTTAAGCCTAGTCAGTTACAACAGATTTTTAGTCCGTTAAAATAGAACTGATTTTTCTTTCAGTACGTGAAAGAACTGGAGCTGCAGCTATATATATCCAGGGGTTTCATTAGTTGAAGAAACAAGGAAATAAGAGGTTTTGAGAGGTTTAGAAAGAGAGAAAGAGAGAACAAGGGTTATTTTTCTTTGTACAATGTTGAGTGTGTGCGAGTTTATTGTGGTGTAAACTAAGTGCTCATATTTTGAGTTGTACAGAGTGTTCAAGAACCTTTGGAGAGGAAGAAGTGTTATTTTTTTATTGTAACATTGATTCATTATAGTGGAGAAGTGCTCGGACTGGATGTAGGCCTTATTTTAAGGTTGAACCAGTATAAATCTCTCTGTGTGATTCTTTTTCTTCCCTTTTCTTATTTTTGTTCTCTAAGTGTTTGTGTTTTAGTACACTTTTCTGTGTATATTTGTTCTTGGTTTGTTTTGCAGGTGAATCTTGGAGCCTTGGGGTCGTGGATTGCTTTACCACAACAATGGTATCAGAAGCCCAGGTTTCGGAGATTGAAGAACAAGGCTCATATTAGATTCTTGATTACTACACAGAAAGAAAGGAGAAGCAAGGATGTCGACATTGCGTTTCGACCTCGACAAGTTTGACGGAACTGGGGATTTCAGCCTTTGGAAGGAGAAAATGATGGCTGTTCTCATACATCAGAATCTTGATGATGCTCTTATAGGAGAAACCAAGCTTGGTGAGAAAAAGAAGTCTGAAGAAACAAAGGTGATGATGAAGAAAACCAGATATGCAATTGTGATGCATCTATCAGATAATGTGTTGAGACAGGTAATAGGAGAAGAGTCTCCTGCTGGTATGTGGTCGAAACTTGAACAATTATATATGACTAAGACTACATCTAACAAAATGTATCTGAAAGGAAGATTCTATAGATTCACAATGGATTATACTAAAACCTTAAACCAGAATCTTGATGATTTTAACAAGATTGTTTTAGATTTGAGTAATATAGGTGAGAAGGTTGATGAAGAAGACCAAGCTATAATATTGTTATATAGCTTACCTGATCAATTTAGAGAACTCAAGACAGTGATTCAGTATGGTAAAGAAACTCTAAGTTTGGAAGATGTTCTGTCTATTTTGAAGACTAAAGAATTTGAGTTGAGTGTTGAGAAAGGCAAGAAAGAAAAAGATGAGTCTTTGTTCATGAGGGGAAGACAACCAAGAAGATCTTTCAGTAAAGGGAAAGACAACTCAAATCGGAGGTCTCCTGCTCGATCAAAGTCAAGAGGAAAAGAAACAAGAAGGTGTCACCACTGTGGAAAAATTGGACACCTTAGAATGTTTTGTTGGGATTTGAAGAAGAAAAGGAAAGACGATCAACACACAGATGAAACTACTGCACTCGTAGATGGAACAAGTCTGGAATATTCTGATGGAGAAATATTCAACGTGACATCAACAAGAGATATAACTGAATGGATACTTGACTCAGGATGTACCTATCACATGAGCCCAGTAAAAGAATGGTTTTTTGATTTCAAGAGATTACACAATAACAAAGTACTCATGGGAAATGATCAAGCTTGTCAAGTAGAAGGAATTGGGTCTATAGCAATAAAACACTTTGATGGGGTAATAAGGATTCTTGAAAATGTGAGGTACATACCAGATTTAAGAAGGAATTTAATATCAATTAGTGCGCTGGATTCTCAAGGGTTGTGCTTCAAGGAAGTGATGGAAATTTTAGAATCTCACAAGGTTCAAGAGTAATAATGAAAAGCATAAAAAAACATGGTTTATATGTACTTGTTGGTAGTACTGTCATAGCTGGTGAAGCATCAATGGCCAAACATGATAGCTCAGAGATAGTAGTTTGGCATCAAAGGCTAGGCCACATGAGTGAAAGATGTATGTCTGAACTTTGTAAACAAGGTTTATTAACTAACATAAAATATTCTTCTCTGCCTTTTTGTGAAACATGTATTAGAGGTAAACAACACAAAGTCAAATTTGGAGTTGGAAAACATAAAGCATCTCAGATTGTGGAGTATGTTCACTCAGATCTTTGGGGGCCAAGCAAAGTAGCTACTCAAGGTGGAAATCGCTATTTTTTGTCCATAGTAGACGACTACAGCAGAAAGGTATGGATTTATCTTTTAAAACACAGGAGTGATTGCTTTGAAAAATTTAAAGAGTGGAAAAATTATGTTGAGAAACAAACTGGTAAGATGCTGAAAGTTATTAGGACAGATAATGGCCTAGAATTTGATAATGAGGAATTTAATACTTGGTGCAAAAGGGAGGGGATAGAAAGGCATAGAACAATAATTCACACACCACAACAAAATGGGGTGGCTGAGCGAATGAATAGAACTCTTTTAAATAAAGTAAGATGCATGCTTATAAACTCTGGTTTGCCTAAACAATTTTGGGGTGAAGCTGTTACTACAGCTGCCTATTTAGTAAATAAAAGTCCAAACAGAGTAATTGGCCTAAAAATCCCTGAAGAAAAATGGTCTGGTCATCCCCCATCCCTAAGTCATTTGAGAATATTTGGTTGTGCAGCATATGCACACCAATACACTGATAAACTAAGTTCAAAATCAGTAAAATGTTTGTTTCTAGGATATCCAAGTGGTGTTAAAGGTTTTAGGCTATGCTCATTAGAACAACAAGGGTACAAAATAATTAACAGTAGAAATGTTTTTTTTAATGAGAAAGAATTTCCACACTTGAAAGAGAAAGGTAGTGTTTCATGTGATGCAGGACACCCAGGTGAACAAAGTACCAGTACAAAGATAGAGTTTACGTCAGTTAAGTCTCAAGAAAAAGAAGACGAGTGTACTAGCCAAAGTGGAAGTCAGGAACTTGAGCAACATCCTGATGATGGGAAACCTCAAGAAACTCTTGCTAATTATCAATTAGCTAGAGATAGAACCAGAAGGGTCATTCGTGTTCCTTGCAAATTGGGAGAAGTAGATGTCATTTCATATGCTCTAAATGTGGCGAGACAACTTGATGAAAGTGAGCCATCAACATATCTGGAAGCAATTAAAAGCAGAGATTCAAAGTGGTGGATTAAAGCTATGAATGAAGAAATGGACTCCTTAAGGAAGAATAAGACATGGGAGTTAGTTTCAAAGCCTAAAGACAAGAAGATAATTGCTTGTAAATGGATTTATAAGCTAAAAGAAGAGGCAACAAATGATGAGGCAAAAAGGTATAAAACAAGACTTGTGGCAAAGGGCTTTACACAAGAAGAGGGGATAGACTATAATGAAGTATTCTCACCAGTAGTTAAGTATAAAACTATAAGGATCATGTTAGCTTTAGCAACCCAGCTAGATTTTCAGGTGGAACAAATGGATGTTACAACAGTGTTTTTGAATGGAAAGCTTGAAGAAACCATTTTCATGAGTCAACCTGAAAGTTTTGAGGTGGAACAACCAGGTGGTGAACTTGTATGCAAGCTATAGAGGTCTTTATATGGTCTGAAGCAATCTCCTCGTCAATGGAATAGAAGGTTTGACAATTTTGTGACTGGTTTGGGGTTCAAAAGGTCTGAGTTTGATACATGTTTATACTACAAGAATTTAGAAACAAGTGATGTTTTTTTTCTTACTCTTATACATGGATGATATGTTACTAATTGGAAAAGAAAAGCAACAAATTGTTTGGTTAAAAGGACAACTCAGTAAGGAGTTCGAAATGAAGGATTTGGGTACAGCAAAGAAAATTCTTGGCATGGTCATTACAAGGAAGAACAAAGAGGAGAAGTTAATTATTTCTCAAACTGGATACTTGTCAAAGGTGCTTGACAGATTCAACATGAGTAATTGTAAACCTGTCAGCATGCCTATTGCTGGGCATTTCAAATTTTCAAATGATCAATGCCCAAAGACTAATGAAGATACAATAAGAATGGAAAGTGTTCCTTATTCAGAAGCAATAGGTTGCTTAATGTACTCAGTAATGAGTACCAGACCTGATCTAGCCTATCCTATAAGTGTACTAAGTAGGTATATGGCTAATCCAGGCGAACCTCATTGGGAAGGTTTGAAATGGTTGTTAAGATACATCAAAGACACTTTGAATTATGGATTGTACTTCAAGAAAGCCAAGGGACAGATTCAATTGGAAGGATTCGTGGATTCTGATTATGCAGCAAATAGAGACAATAGGAAGTCAGTAACTTCATTTATTTTCTTGTTGAATGGAAATTGTATTTGCTGGAAAACTCAACTACAACCTGTGGTGGCATTATCTACAACTGAGGCAAAATTTATGGCAGTAACTGAAGCTATTAAAGATGGAATTTGGCTTCAAGGCTTACTCAAAGAGCTAAAGATGTTGAAGGGAAGAGTTACTGTATATTCAGATAGTGAGTCAGCAATTCATCTCAGCAAAAATCCAGTGTACCATGAGCGTTCAAAGCACATTGACATTAGGATGTACTGGATAAGTGAGAAAATTGAAAACAAAGAGATTGACTTGGAAAAGGTCCCTACTGAAGAAAATGCAGCAGACTTGGGTACTAAGGTGTTGCCTTTGAACAAGTTCAAACATTGTTTGAACTTGATTGGTCTTGAAGAATGATGAAGACCGAAATTCGAGTATACTTCTCCACTGATCTAAGGAAGTGTCTTATGCCATTAATATAAGGATTAAGGTGGAATATGTTGGAGTAATCCTAATATCACTGGCAAATGACGTGTTGTTATTAAGAGATTATTAAATAACTTATCTCTTCTGTTACTCTTTTAAGCCTAATCAGTTACAATAGATTTTTAGTCAGTTAAAACAGAACTGATTTTTCTTTCGGCACGTGAAAGAACTGAAGCTGCAGCTATATATATCTAGGGGTTTCATTAGTTGAAGAAAAAAGAAAATAAGAAGTTTTGAGAGGTTTAGAAAGAAAGAACAAGGGTTACTTTTCTTTGTACAGTGTTGAGTGTGTGAGAGTTTATTGTGGTGTAAACTAAGTGCTCATATTTTGAGTTGTACAGAGTGTTCAAGAATCTTTGGAGAGGAAGAATGATTGTTTTGTATTGTAACATTGATTCATTATAGTGAAGAAGTGCTCGGACTGGATATAGGCCTTATTTTAAGGCTGAACCAGTATAAATCTTTCTGTGTGATTCTTTTTCTTACCTTTTCTTATTTTTGTTCTCTAAATGTTTGTGTTTTAGTACATTTTCTGTATATATTTGTTCTTAATTGGTTTGTTTTGCGGATGAATCTTAGAGCCTTGAGGTCGTGGATTACTTTACCACGACATTATCCTTATACGTAACTAGGTAAACGGAAGCATAGGAACCACTGCCAAGATATTTGAGTACAATCTATTTGGAATTGGAAGCCATTAATTAATTTCTGACTATTTGAGAAAGTTCAAGCTTTTTCTGATATTATTCTTTGATTGATGATCTACTGTGAGAACTGGGTAGGCTAGCTAGGGCTATTATTTATAACAAAAAGAATATTATATTACAGTTTAGAAAATTTTGAATTTTAAATTTTCTAACTGATGAAAATCATCCCCACCAAATATTTAGGAAAGAAATACAGATTTAAATCATGATATGACAAATTTTAAATACAGATTTTCATTTTATATTTTTTTATCTAATGATATTTACAGACATAAATATCTAATATATATATTTAGTTTGCTAAATTTTCAGATCCAATTTTTACGGAAAAATATTGAATATTACCAAAGCTGCACTAATTATTATACTTTATGCTCTACTGTTTGAAGTTTTTTTATTGGCAACTATTTCAAATAATTTTAAACCCAGGAAAAATGGTTGATTTCGAATGAATTAAAAACAAAAATTAATACTTTTTTGGAGAGAGATACTATTTCACCAATTGATTTTTTTTAATTAGATAAAATTGCACAGCTAAATTTAAACATGTATAATTTATTAAATATTTCGAAATTAAATTTAAACAAAAACTTTAGAGCTAAGGTTAAAATATCATAAACAAAATTATAAAATTAACACATAAAAAAAATTCACTAATTAAATTAAAATTAAAAGTCATTGGTCAATATATACCTTATTACGTTGTCATTTTAAGGAAACGTTGTATTAAAAAAGCTACATACTTTATTAAAAAAACTACATTCTATACCAAATCGTAAATTATCATACATATATATAAATATTTTAATTTGATGCGAAAGAATATATTTAAAAAAAATATTATAAACATTTATATATCATTTATATAATATTTTAATATTATTATTTTTCTATATAAGCTTTCTTTCTCCCATTTAATATATATTTATTATTTATTATTTCTTTTTCTTTTTCAATTATTTTATTTTACTTTAATTAATAAAATATGTTTAAAGATATAATATTTAAATGATGTAGAGAAATATATAGAGAAGTTGATGTATGGTATAATGTAAAACTTAGAGGTAAAATAGAAAAATGTGTGTTTTGGGAAGGTATTTTAAAGGATAGAGCAGAGCATTCATTGGGAGTGCTCTTAGAGCAAATAAATTATAGGAGGATTCTACGGTGGGGGCTTTAAAAAGAGTTTCGCTCGTGGAGCTTTTTTGTATTTCTGACCCGTGAATAGTTTTCGACGCGATTTTTTTTTATGACTGTGTATATTGTAGTTATTTAGAACATCTTGTGAATTTTCATAAAATTTTGAATAATTTACAATACTGAAAACTAGGTTCAAACATGTTGTTTTCCACGTGCATAAAAAAATTAGTCACATGTGCAACAACTTGTTTTTAACCTAGTTTTCGACACTGTAAATTATTTAGAATTTTATGAAAATTTACAGTATTCTCTAAATAACTACAATATACATGATCATAAAAAAAATCGTACCAAACACTGTTCATGGGCGAGAACACAAAAAAACTCCACCGATAGTACTTTTTTTGAAGCCCCTATAATTGAAATTTCCTAAATCATACACACATCCCAATCCAAAGATCACACGCGGACACAAACAATATATACTATATATATATGACAATTTTTTTTATAGGGGTTTCACTTTAAGCCCTACTGGTAGGGCTCTCTGTGTTTCTCGACCCGTGAATAGTTTTCAGTGCAATTATTTTTTATGACTGTGTATATTGTAGCTATTTAGAGCATCCTGCAAATTTTTTTTATGCGCGTGGAAATCAGCATGTTTGAACCTAGTTTTCGGTACTGTAAACTATTTGGAATTTTATGAAAATTTGCAGGATGCTCTAAATAGCTATAATATACACGGTCATAAAAAAAATCGCGCCGAAAAATGTTCACGGGTCGAGAAACACTGAGAGCCTACCGGTAGGGCTTAAAGTGAAGCTCCTATAGAAGAATTGTCCTATATATATGTGTGTGAATTTTCCTATATGAGCTTCACTTTAAGCCTTACCGGTGAGACTCTCAGTGTTCTTGATCCGTGAACAGTTTTCGGCGCGATTTTTTTATGACCGTGTATATTGTAGCTATTTAGAACATCTTGCAAATTTTTAGAAAATTCCGAATATTTTACAGTACCAAAATTAAGTTCAAACATGTTTTTGCACTCGTAACTAATTTTTTTTATGCGCGTAGAAAACAACATGTTTGAACTTAGTTTTCGGTACTGTAAACTATTCAGAATTTTCTGAAAATTTGCAGGATGCTCTAAATAGCTACAATATACACGGTTATAAAAAAAATCGCGCAAAAAACTATTCACAGGTCGAGAACACTGAGAGTCCCACCGGTAGGGCTTAAAGTGAAGTCCTATAAGAAAATTCCCATATATATATGATTTTGCTAAATATATGAATAAACGTGTGATCACAAGAATAAATAAATAATTTAAATCTAAATTATTTCTTTATTTGAGAAATGGAATCCTACCACAAGGGAGGCAGGTACTAGCCACAACAAGCGCGCACACATACACACATACACATATATATATATTTATATGAAATTTTTTAGGTGGGACTTCGGCACGTGAAAAAATTATAATACAAATTTTTTTACACGAAGGTGTACATTGTAATTATAGTAGACATTCATTCAGTTTTTGGGAAATTCTGAATAATTTACGGTATCAAAAACAAAGTTCAAACAATCAATTGTATAAGTGTTTTTTTTTTATATATACGTGCAAATAACTATTTTAAATTTTGTTTTTAGCATCGTAAATTATTCAAAATTTCTCAAAAACTAGTGGTATGTTTGCTCTAACTACAATATACACTGTCATGTAAATTTTTTTGAATATAATTTCTCTAGGTGTCGAAAATGATAACGTCCATAAAGTAATGCATCTGCCTAAGCTCCATATCCTACTATCTACTAAGAGCCAATATACCTTTTGGGGTTATTTACGGTGAAAGTATCCAAGTTATTACGTTTGTAGCACTTAAGTACCCAAGTTATTTTTTTGGCGGCGAAAGTGTAATATCCAACATTTTCATTATACATTTTTTTTATTATAAATCAGAGTTTTAATACATAAAATGTACAAGTTTACAAATTTAAGAAATAGTAATGGAAAAATAGTGTTTAAAATATCATTTTATGTTTTTAATGAGATTAAAGAGAGAGAAACTTGAGTAGTCAAGTATTGGACCCAAATGTCATATAATTTTAATTGTGGATTTTTATAAAATTAAGAAAGTTTTACTAAAGGGCTTATTTGAAAAGAATTTTAGTATTTTGGGTCCAAGTGTAATTTAAAAAAAACAAAATTAAATTAAAAAAAAAAAGGAAAAGAAAAGAAAAGAAAAGGCTTCAGCCTTTCTTTTTACCCGAGCCCCTCTCTCTCTCTCCTCAGAAACTCTCTCTCTCTCTCTCTCTCTCTCTCTCTCTGCGTGCTACTGTTGCCGACGACGCAGGAGTACTTTCTGGCCACCACTTTTAGCCACGCGCCGGACCGTTGGATTCAGAGGCCTCCGAACTATCGTCCCACGCGGGAATCTAGAGCTCACTCGCCGATTAAACGCCTCAACCACTCGATTTAAGTTCGGCCACCCCGCGACTTCAAAGTTGCGATTCGGCCACCTCGGGCATCCGTTTGCCGATCTGTCACCACCATCGTGCTCCTCGTGTTGTGGGCTTCAAAACCCAATAACTTGTTCCTACATCTACCATAGTTGGGTGTTGGGCCCACAACGAGCCACCGCGATCCACCGTAGACCGACGGTCGAAACTTAGTGTTCGAGGTTTTGAAGTACGTTTTGAGTCTCAGAAAATCATCGTTTGACTTATTGTGGAACCCGATCATTGTGGTATAATTTCTTTGACCTATGTTGTGATTTAATTGTGATTGATTAGAGTAATTGTTATTATGTGTATTTATAGTATATAATTATATATTATTGATATATGGAATATTTTCTGTAATTTACTGGTTGTCTGGGATTATATATATTTCTGATACAGGTTTTGATTTTGGGTTTGTCCATTTTATAGCCGTTGTGCTGTCCAATTTTCTAGAAAATATTAGATATTAAATAAAGTATAAAAATACATATTTAATTGATTTTATATTAATATGGAAATTTTTATGATTAAGTAACTTTAATTATTATTGTTATTATTTTGTTAAGTAAATCAAGAATATAGTTTCATATATATATATATATATATATATGAAAAGTGTGATTTATAGTAAACCTATTATTTAACAATTATTCTTATATATTAATATTTTGTTAATATTTGAATATCAAAATAATATCAGTATTAGTTTCTTACAGTTATTGATATTTGTAAGACCAGTAAATTTTGGATAAAGTATATTTATTATATCACTGGAATTGATATTATGACTAATTAATAATAATATAAATATTTATATTTATATTATTATCATTATATCTATTATTACAACTTTATGTTAAAAATATGAATTTTTTTATAAAATGACTATTTGAATATATACATTCATATATGTTTTGTTATTGAAGTATTTTTGTTATTAATATTGAAGTAAGTTTATTTATAGACGATAATTATTATTCTTGTTATTATTATCATAAGAGTACATTATCTTATGAGCAAGATTTAAAGCAATGTTTTATATGAAGAGTTATTTGTATTACGTTGATAATAATTATTATTATCATTCATATAGTTTATGGTATTGTTAATATACAATATCAATAGTGTATATTTACGATTTTGATAGAATTTAATTAATGATGTGCCTTGAATAGGATTTGTATGGATTTGATTGATTGATTGACTCTTGCTGAGCAATTTTAAAATAAGCTAAGGACCTAAGGTAAGTAAATCTCACCTTTTGTGCTTAAGTGTAAGATGCATGACTACATTGATTGTGTACATCTAATGAGTTAAGTATGGTATGATGATGATGCATATGATAAGTATGTGAAGAATGGTTATATGAATATCATGATAGTGTTGTGTGATATGAAATTGATGAATTTTGTGATATGTGAAAGATGTCTTACTTGGTTAAGAATGATATGAATTATGTGCAAGTATGTGTTCTTATGTTGATGGATATGTGAATTACTTTATGTTCATGATTTGTTATATGTTATGATGTATGAAGCGTTTAAGTTTTTAGGCTGGAAACCTTAGACCTGAGCCATAGCTCTACGTTAAGGTATAACAACGCCACCAACCCAAAGCTTCACGTATTATAACTAAAGATGTTTTGAGTTATATGAGATGTGATACAATGCCTTGATTGAATACCATCAAACATGAATCATGAACATGAACATTGACATTTCAGCATCAGCATGTATGCATGGCATGTACAGTTATGTGATACATTATTATGTGATACATTATTATGTGATATAAGACCATGCATATAAATATGAGGAAAATTGTGAAATGCCTTGAAATGTCTTATGTGAAGTGAACATTTTAATGACACAAGGCTTAAGCAAAGTGATAATAAGATGTAAAAAAAAAAGGGTGCCACTGTTTCGATGAAGTAATTAAGTAAGTGCAATGATGAAGACGGAGGTCTATAAGACTTATAGTGGCTGCCCACTAGTGTGGGCTAAGTCAGAGTTGACCATTCAGATATGTTTGCCATGTTTCCGTCTTTCTCCTCCATATGTGTAATAAGTATGGCAGCTATGGCAACGATGAAATGAGTGTTATGATGAGCCTAGCTGCGATGATGGCTAGCCGGAGGAGAATCCATGGGATTCTATATGATATGTGTAACAAGCCCTGCAGGCATTGGCTGAATCAAACAGTGTGCACAAGTGATGTTGGGCCCATAAAAATGTGAAACTAAAAGAAAGAGCATAAAAGTAAAGTTTGAAAGTGCATGAGCAATAAATGAAATGCATAAGTATATAAGTCAGCATATTAATATATGTGCACTACAAACTCACGACATTCATGTGTATGTGTATGCATGAGATTTGTTTACTGAGCGTTAGCTCATTATGTTATTTTCCAACATTTTTCCAGGTGTGGCTTTAGCTGTTGAGCAACTTGTGGAGCACGAACTCAGTAGCAATGCAATAATGGTTTAGAGTTTTCATATGGCTGCCTTAAATTTAAAGTATTCATACGTGTAATAATTTCTACTAATAAGTTTATATAAAAGTTTTAAATTTTTCTGTATTTCTTCGTATCATTTTATTTAATTCTTTTGGTCAAGTGCCTTACATACTCGTAAACCCTAGAATTACGAGTATGTGGCAGACGTACCCTACCTTAGGGACGTTACAGAAAGTATCTTCTGTCCATGTTTTGGTCCAGTTTGGTACAACCGTCAATTCTCATCATTAAGTTTCTTTGTAAAACGTAGGCAAAAGTACCCAATTAAAAAGATATTTGCGGCAAAAGTACCAAATTTAAAATATGTTTGCGGTGAAAGTACTCAATTTAAGATATGTTTGCGGTGAAAGTACCCAATTTAAGATATGTTTGTTGTGAAAGTACCCCAGTTATAAAGCAAATTTTACACCATATAGGCGGACTTAACGACGAAACAGACAATTGCACTAAACTGCACCAAAACATGGACGGAAGGTACTTTCGCCGCCAAAAAATAACTTGGGTACTTAAGTACTATAAACACAATAATTTAATTATTTTCGACACAAATATCCCAACCTTTTGCTTGAAAAAATCGTCTAAGGATTACACTTATGTCCATTAGTATCCCATCTTTCCTTTTTTATCCTTTATTTGCTATTATAAAATGTATATATTCATGAAGTAAATATCTTATTTCCATTACATTTTTTTTTGTTTATTGTATTCTATTACTTGCACAATATCAATTTATTTTCTATTTTCTATTTTTTCTTTTACAAGGAGAAAGTGTCAAAATTATATATATATATATATATTCAAATGTAATTTTCTTTTTGTAGTTTTACTTTTTTTTTGTGAATTTTTTTAATTGATAAAATTATTAATTTAATAATATATTTTTAGAATAATTGTCATCATGACTAAAAAATACGAGGAAAACTACTCATGAATCATGCACATAAAAGTTTAATATAGTTATTAATTAGTGCATAAAAGTATATCATGCATGCTC
Source organism: Humulus lupulus (assembly GCF_963169125.1). Lineage (NCBI taxonomy): Eukaryota > Viridiplantae > Streptophyta > Magnoliopsida > Rosales > Cannabaceae > Humulus > Humulus lupulus. The sequence goes on from NC_084793.1 coordinate 20,371,942, forward strand.
CTCAAGTTACAATTTGATATATAATACAATATTTATTTAATAATTTATATATAATTAATAAAATTAAATATTCATGTTTATGTCATCACAAAATAATCAGTATAAATTTATATATAAATATATATTTTTTATCCAATTTTTATATCTTGACTTTTATTTACTCTTTAGTATTTCATTGACATAAAGATTATTAGTATACATTATAGCCATCTATATTTTATCTTAATACTATTTGTTATTAAATATTAATCAATAAAATTATATATTTTTGGGATAAAAAATATTTTTTTTAAAGATAATTGCCATGTTTCATGCCTCAAATTTTTTTCTTTCATAAATTGATAAAATAATTCTTGATTTTTTTAATACAATTTAACTAGCAATTAATTTCAATTAGAATATTTTTATAAATTATATGACTTTTTGGATATAAATCAAAATTTAAAAATTATGTAATAATCAAAGTTTCTTTACAATTATAATAAGAAAAAATTAGTTGTTATTATATTTATATTACAAAATTTGACAAGGAAACAAAAATTCAAACAATCATTCCGTTGACGCCGTTTTTCGTCAACTTAAGAAATGAGAGCAATTGAACAATAATATACCAAAGGAAATGAATAATAAGGATGAAAACAAGATATTTTTACGTGGTTCAGCAGTTAAAATCTGCCTAGTCCATGAGTATGTGTTATTAACACTTGGGAGTCTTATGGAAACTTTCAAAGAATAGTTGCCCAGAGTTTTCTCTCAATAAATTAGTATATCGGTCCCTTACAAATGAAGTTTCCTTCTCTATTTATAGAGAAGGTTTCAGAATTCGTTCCCACATATTTCAGGAAGATATTATGTGAATCCAATAATATAATGCCAAGAAATGTATTATTTTTTACATGCATGATAATATCCCATAGAATATTGAATTAGATAACTAATTACATCACATCCCTTAAACATAGGGATTGTACAACAATAAACACGTTCACACGTAACCGACTAGCCTAGATACTGGGCATTATGCCTTCAAGGCTATTTGTCTATCACAAGCTCATTGTCTTGCTTCACCTATGCTCCCAACAGGTAACTATTGACGAAGCCATCACCTTCGAGCTTACACTTCTCGAGCTCGAACCATCTTGTTTAAGGGCAAAACCCTTTGGATTTTTGAAGCTCAATTTGAGGGTTCAAGCTTGGGAGTAAGGGCTTGAGGGTTTAGGCTTGTAATCAGTAGTTGAAGGGGATTCAAACCTGAGTTTAAGGTAAAGTTTCAGCCATAGTTTTTCTGGTTTTTACTATGTTTTCAGTGGGGTTTTTTAGTTGATATTTTGGACTGAATAGATGGGAATTTGATGGGGTTTAAAGTATTCAAAGCTTAGGTTTTGTTGGTTGGGTGATGGGTAAGTTGTGGTAATGCTTGGGTGTGGTTTTTGGGTTGATTGGTGAAGGTATTTGCCTGGTTTTAATGGAGAAAATGGCTAGGGGGCTGTGTTCGTGGGGTCAAGTCGCGACTTGGCCCAGGTAAGTCGCGGCCCGCCCTTGGTATCCCAAGCAGAGTGCTCTCTGACTTGGGGGCGCGCTGCGACTCACTAGGCGAAGTCGCGGTCCGCCCCTTCCTTTTGTGCCAGGGAGGAGGTTTTCAAGGGTTAGGCTCGGGGTTTCTTTTCCTAAGGCTTGGGATAAAATCTACTAACCATTTTAGTACGATTCGAGGTCCCGAGAGCGAGGTTTTAGGTTATGAACCTTTTATTATTTATTTTTATTAATGGAATTCCATATTTGGTTATGACTAGGTGACTGCTAAGGAACTTAAGGACTGGTCGTTCTCAAAGGTCATTCTTTTATTATTTATCGCTCGAACCAGAGGTAAGAAAACTGCACCCAGTATGTGACATGCATGGTTATTGATGAGGCATGTTGAGTGCTTTATATATGGACATTTATTGCATTGTAAATGCATAGCAGCACATGTGATTAGGGCATGACATGAATATTGAATATGAGATTGATCAGAGCTTGAGTCTCTGTAAATGTGCATGATAATAATTATGCTAGTGAATGATGAGTAAGCATGTCGAATGCCTTATAATGGATATTTGACCTATGATATACACCTGGGTGCATCGCTTACTTGTGAGTAGAACTGACTCCATAGTCAGATCGGCAATGGTGTCAGTATTGATTGTGAAGCTGTGACTTATTAGTCAAGTTTGACAATAGTACTGAGCACTGGTCGTATGGTATTGGCTTATGAGTCAAGAATGGTATTAACGTGTTTAACGCAAGCCAAGAAGATTAGATCTAATCGACATAAGAATTATCAACATAAGCATGACATGCTTGACCAACTTTAAGTTCAATGAAAACAAAAGCGCTTGTCTAGTCTAAAGGCTAGTTATTTAGAGCCAGAGCCAAAAGGCTAAGGTCACTGACATGCCACATGGCTTAGGGTGCGGAGCCTAAGTTCGTGACTCAATAGTCACTTATCTGATTAGGGTGCATAGCCTTAGAGATAGACTTATTAGTCATCTATTCAGAGTATGACTTAATAGTCACTTATCTGGTTGGGCTGTAGGCCCCAGCATGATTACCATAATCATTATTGATATTCATTTATCTGATTGGGCTGCAAGCCCCAGTATGATTATCAGAATCATTTATTGATGTTGTATACATGAAGTATTAAGTTTTCTTGCTGAGCCTTGGCTCACGGGTGCTATGTGGTGCAGGTAAAGGGAAAGAAAAGCTCACCTGGCCTTGAGTGGAGAGCTTAGGTGGCGATGTGTACATATGTGGCTGCTTGACCACCACAGCCAAGGTGTTTCTCAGAGGAACTAGGAGTTAACCTTATTTTTGCCGCTTAGGTCGTCGGGTTGTAATTTTTACACTGTAATGACCATTTTGGATTGTAAATAACTTTGTAAACACTTTTATGGGCCCATGTACAGTTTTATGTTTTCAATAAAATATATCCATTCCTTTTGATCGAGATTTTTCACCTTAGCCTATTAATAACACTCAGATGCACGTTTATAACCAAATAACTCGTTTAGTGAGTTAAGCACTGTTTAAAGTCCACAGTAACGGTCTTGGAGTAACCAGGGTGTTACAACTTAGTATCAGAGCATTCCAATGTTTAGGGTTCGTGTAGACTGGCTGGGCATGTATACTCACCACTAAAGACAAGCCCGACTCATGGTTTGGTAACTATTTATGTGGTTATGTGTTTAACTACTTAAATATAATATAAATGCTTTACCTGCTTACATGAGATATATTGATAAGGCTGGGCCTTGACTACTGCATCATAAGCAAGAACGTGCTTATTAGTACTGATATTGCTAGAACATGCTTATTAGTATTATTAATCGTTGAACTATTAACTGATAAGTTTTAATTGCTAAATGCTAAATGTTATGATCATGTATCAATATGTTTATTTGTATGATTGTAAAATATGGGTGATATCTGCTTGTTCTTGGACTATAAGGTGGTAAGAGGTTTAGTTATCACTCCCTAACTAACCGCATTGATTGTTTCAACAAGGTTTAAGTTGATAATATGGTTCCAAGACAGACAGATTCATCAGTTGGCTAGGAAGATCAGGGCCAGAATAACAGACAGGGTCAAGAGAATGACTAGAATCAGATTCCTCAGCCAGCTCCTGCTAACTGGCAGCAGTTGTTTACTGATTTATAGGCAAGAGTTATGAGGCATGAAGAAGAAATCTGCCTCCTGAGACAACAATAGGTTCATGCAGAGAAAGTTTTACCTGAGGCACCACCTGCAGCGGTGCAAATAGTTGAGCAGCTGCCAGAGGCTGGAAGCAAATTTGAACCTCTTTATGAAAGGTTCAGGAAACAACAACCTCCAGTTTTTGAGGGTAGTGCAGATCCAGCTAAGGCAGAGCAGTGGATGAGCATGATTACCACCATCCTTGACTTTATGAGGGTGTCTAGTAATGAGAGGGTGGATTGTGCCACATACATGTTTCAGGAGGATGCCCGAATTTGGTGGGAAGTGATATCCTAGACCAGAAATATCAATGCCCTGAGTTGGGAAGAGTTTCAGACTCTGTTCAACGACAAGTATTACAATGATGCCACCAGGGCTGCAAAGGCTGAAGAGTTCAACAGATTACGTAAGGGGAGTCTGTCAGTGACTGAATATGCTCTGAAGTTTGATAGATTGACAAAGTTTTCCATGGAGCTGGTGCCCACTGATGGGACCAGAAGGGAGAGGTTTCTCCAGGGGCTACAACCTAGAATAGCCCGGGATGTTCGTATCACCACTGTGGTTGGAGTTACTACTTATACACAGGTGGTTGAGAAGGCGCTCACAGCTGAGAGTGCAGAGCACAAGATCTGGCGGAACAGTGTAACCAGAAGAGAGTTGAGGATGACAAGTCCTCCATTTGTGGGTTCAGGTAGGGGCGGAGGCTCCAGTGATCAGAAGAGGGCGACTTTTGATACCTTCCCAGCTCCAAGTCCTAATAGGCAACAATATGGTATTTCAATGGGCTGCCAAGGTGGCAATGAGGCCTGGAGGACTTATCCAGAGTGCCCTAGATGCAAGAGATGCCATTTGGGAGAGTGTAGGGCAAAGGCTTGCTTCTTACGTGGGGCAGTGGGACATTTCAAGAAAGATTGCCCAAAAGCAAAAAGGAAGAACCCAGGAAGGCGGACAACTCGGTTCCAGCTCGAGTGTTCGCATTGACTCAAGCAGAAGCTGAGGCTTCACCCTCAGTAGTTGCAGGTCAACTTTTTAGTGCTGGAACCCTTTATACTGTTTTGATTGATTTTGGTGCTACACATTCTTTTGTTGCCAGTAGAATTATTGATAGACTGTGTAGACCGCGTGATTATTATGTTGTGGGGTTCGGGACCTTATTACCCACTGGGAAGTTAGTAGTATCTAGGAGATGGGTCAGATCACTTCCAGTGATAGTAGAGGGCAGAGAGTTGTCAGTTGATTTGATAGAGTTGGTGAGGACTGACTTTGATATGATTCTGGCTATGGATTGGTTTGTGAAGCATGGGGCAACCATAGATTGCAGAAGGAAGATGGCAACCTTTGAGCCTGAAGGTGAGGATCTTTTTGTATTTGTTGGCACTGTGCATGAACCCAGTATACCTATGATATCTGTTTTAAGGGCTAGAGATTTATTGCAAGGAGGTTGCATATGATTCTTAGCCAATGTGGTGGATACCACTCAGGCCATGCCAGTGGGACCAGATGATACCAGATTAGTGTGTGAGTTTCTGGATGTGTTTTTAGAAGATTTACGAGGGTTGCCACCACACATAGAGATTGAATTTGTGATAGAATTGGCACTAGGTACGAAGCCAATGTCTAAAGCACCTTATAGAATGGCTCCAGTAGAGTTAAAAGAATTGAAAGTACAGCTGCAGGAGTTGTTAGAGTTGGGATTTATCAGACCTAGTTTCTCACCTTGGGTTGCACCAGTTTTGTTTGTGAAAAAGAAAGATGGTTCTCTAAGGATGTGTATTGATTACAGAGAACTGAATAAGTTAACAATTAAGAACAAATATCCTCTGCCAAGGATAGATGATCTGTTTGATCAATTGCAAGGTAAAAGGGTATTCTCAAAGATAGACCTTCGATCTGGTTATTATCAGCTAAGGGTCAAGGAGAGAGATATACCGAAGACTGCTTTTCGCACTAGATATGGGCAGTATAAATTCTTAGTCATGTCTTTTGGATTGACTAATGCCCCGACTGCTTTTATGGATTTGATGAACAAAGTGTTCAAGGATTATTTGGACCAGTTTGTGATTGTATTCATCGATGATATTCTGGTTTATTCTCAGTCAGAGTTAGAGCATGAGCAACATATGAGGTTGAAACTATAGGGACTGAGGGAATACAGACTATTTGCAAAGTTTAAGAAGTGTGAGTTCTGGTTATCTCAGGTAACTTTCCTTGGGCACAGTGTCAGTAAGGAGGGGATTAAAGTGGATCCAGCTAAGATTGGCGGTCAGAGATTGGCCAAGGCCAAAGAATGCTTCATAAGTTAGGAGTTTCCTTGGATTGGCAGGTTATTACAGACGTTTCATGGAAGGGTTCTCAAAGATTGCTACTTCATTGACTGAGCTGACACCCAAGAATCAGAAGTTTGTGTGGTCAAACAAGTGTGAGAACAACTTCTAGGAACAGAAGCAGAGGTTGATTACGACTCCAGTTCCGAGTCTTCCAACAGACCAGAAGAAGTTTGTTATATACTGTGATGCCTCACATCAGGGTTTGGGTTGCGTTTTGATGCAGTTGGGGAAAGTGATAGCTTATGCCTCACGTCAGCTGAAGGAGTATGAACAGAGATATCCTACTCATGATTTAGAGTTAGCGGCGGTGGTCTTTGCATTAAAGGTATGGAGACATTGCCTTTATGGGGAGAAGTGTGAGACCTATACTGACCAGAAGAGCCTGAAGTACTTCTTCATACAAAAAGACCTGAACATGAGACAAAGGCATTGGCTGGAGTTAGTAAGAGATTATGATTGTGAGATTCTATATCATACATGAAAGGCCAACGTGGGAGCAGATGCTTTAAGCCGGAAGGGTCCTGGACAGATTTACAGTGTGAGGCTAATATCCAGAGAGTTAGCAGAGGATATGGCCAGAGCTGGTATAGAGTTACTGGTGGGCTAGTTGACCAATGTTACGCTTCAGTCTACACTGTTGGAAAGAATCAAGTAGGGGTGTATACGGTTTGGTTTGGTGCGGTTTAGAAGAATTTTGAAACCAAACCGCTCATGCGGTTTTTTCAAAATGAAAAACCAAACCAAACCATTAAAATTAAAAAACCAAACCAAACCATAAATAAGCGGTTTGGTGTGGTTTGGTTTGGTTTTAACCATATAACCAAATTATTAAAATTTTAAACTTTTTTTATTATAAAATAATTAACTAAATAATTGTATTTAAATAATAATAATAATAATTTTAGCTTTACTTTTAAGACCATAAAAGTCTACAAGAAGCTTATTGTCTTTGTTGTTGTAAGTGTAAGTATTTTGAATTATTTTATAGAAGTGAGAAAAAGAAATATTTACTTTCTAAACAATGTGGGACTTTACATTTCTTTTTTTTTAGTTTTGGAAACTTGTGCATGTATTAAATACTACTAAAAACATATCCTAAACAATTAAATTGTTTGGCTTGGATGGTTTGGTAGATTTTATATTAACTTAAGTGTAGGGGTTCAAACCTTTGAACCATCATTTCTAAAAACTATTTTTTTAGAAAAAATCACGATCCGGACCGGTTTAATTGGTTTTAAAAAATTAGAAACTGTGACCAAACCATTAAAGATGAGCGGTCTGGTTAAACTGAACCATTGAAAACGGTTTCATCGGTTACGGTTTTTGGCGGTTTGGTGCAGTGCGGTTTGGTTCCAAACCACGGTTTCCGGTTTATATGAACACCCCTAGAATCAAGGAAGGTCAGTTGAGTGATCCACAACTAATCAAGATCAGAGAGGATGTTTTGGCTGGAGCGTCCATAGATTATACAATGTTTGATATGGGTTTGTTGAGATACAAAGGTCGGATATGTGTTACGTTAGACACTGTTTTGAGGCGAGAGATTCTGGATGAATCTCATACTACTCCTTACTCTTTGCATCCAGGCACCACGAAGATGTACCAGGATGTGAGATCATTGTATTGGTGGCCTGGGATGAAGATGGATGTAGTGGAGTATGTGGCTAAATGCTTAACATGTAACCAGGTCAAGGCTGAGCACCAGAGGCCGACAGGGTTATTGCAGCCTCTAGACATCCCATAATGGAAATGGGAAGACATCACGACGGATTTCGTGGTGGGGTTACCCAGGAATGTTGGTCAACATGATTCAGTATCGGTTATTGTGGATCAATATACCAAGTCAGCTCACTTTCTACTAGTGAGGACTACTTTTACAGTTGATCAATATGCAAATCTCTATGTGAGAGAGATCGTGCACCTCCATGGAGCACCAAGGTCGATCGTGTCAGATCGGGACCCCAATTTCACTTCCAAGTTCTGAGGAAGTTTACAGAAGGCCATGGGAACACAGTTGAAGTTCAGTACTGCTTATCATCCTCAGACAGATGGAAAATCTGAGAGGACAATCTAGATATTAGAAGACATGCTGCGAGCATGTGTGTTGGACTTTGGTGGATCCTGGAGTAAGTATCTAAATTTGATAGAGTTTTCCTACAACAACAGTTATCAGTCTACCATTGGGGTGGCACCTTATGAGATGTTGTATGGTAGGAAATGCAGATCTCCCATTCATTGGGATGAGACAGGAGAAATGAGATACTTGGGTCTTGAAGCAGTTTAGAGGACCAGTGAGAAGATTAGAGCTCGGATGCTTTCTTCTCAAAGTAGACAGAAAAGTTATGCAGATCCCAAACGCAGGAACATGGAGTTCCAGGTTGGAGACTATGCCTTCCTTAAAGTCTCACCATGGAAAGGGGCGAGAAGGTTTGGGAAGAAGAGCAAGCTGAGCCCTAGATTTGCAGGTCCATTTGAAATCCTGGAGAGGATTGGTCAGGTGGCCTATAGGTTGGCCTTACCACCGGCATTGTCAGCCGTGCATAGCGTATTTCATGTTTTGGCTCTTGGGAGGTATATATCAGATGTGACTCATGTCTTGAGTTATGAAGATCTGAAGCTTGAGGCAGATCTCTCCTATGAGGAACAACCAATCCAGATATTAGACAGAAAGGACAAGGCCCTGAAGAATAAAACTATACCTTTGGTTAAGATATTATGGAGGAACAACAAGGTCGAGGAAGAGACTTGGGAGCTGGAGTTAGATATGCAGAGTCAGTATCCTGAGCTGTTCAGGTAAATATCGAGGACGAAATTTCTGTGAGGGGATAATTGTAACGACTCAAATTCCCTAATGTGGCTTAATGCTTGGATTAGGGGGCCAAGAGGGATATAATTGATTTATTATGCAATTAAATGATTATATGCATGATTATGTGAATTATATTATTATATGATGATAAATGCATGGATGTGGGTCCACTTTCCATTGTAAGGGTATTTTGGTAATTTGGCCCGTTGAGGTCATATTTGTATATTTTCATGCATGTTGGCAATGTATGGATGAGGCCATATTATTATGTGGATATGTTTGAGCTAATCGGCATGAGACGATCTTAGAATGCAAGTTAGTGGTTTGATCATAACGGGGTTAAGTACCGGACTCGGGGTGAGTCTCGGGGGTAATTTGTTGCTTAGTACATTACCGGGAATAAATGGGTAATGAGGTATGATTTAATTATTAATTGAGAATATTGGGAATAACGGGAATTGAAGGATGTTAATTATAATTAACGAGATTAGACGGGAAAGGATGGTTTTTCCCTTGGGGGCTGTTAAGAAGTTAAAATAGGCTTAGGGCATTTTGGTCATTTGACCTTAGGATATATTTAAACTAAATGGAAGGCTGTAGAGAATTAGACAGCAAAAGAGAGTACTCTTCTTCCTCTTTCCCGGTCATCTTTTCTTTCTTTTCCTTTGGATTTTTGAAGCTCAATTTTAGGGTTCAAGCTTGGGAGTTAAGGCTTGAGGGTTTAGGCTTGTAATCAGTAGCTGAAGGGGATTCAAACCTGAATTTAAGGTAAGGTTTCAGTCATAGTTTTTCTAGTTTTACTCTGTTTTCAGCTGGTTTTTAGTTGATATTTTTGATTGAATAGATGGGAATTTGATGAGGTTTTAAATGATTCAAAGCTTATGTTTTGTTGGTTGAGTGATGGGTAAGTTGTGGTAATGCTTGGTGTGATTTTTGGATTGATTGGTGAAGGTTTTGGGCTGGTTTAAATGGAGAAAATGGCTAGGGGGCTGTGTTCGTGGGATCAAGTCGCGACTTGGCCCAGGCAAGTCGTGGCCCGTCCCTAGTACCCTAGGCAGAGTGCTCTCTGACTTGGGGGTGCACCGCGACTCATTAGGCCAACACTACAAGAAATCTGACATTTACCTACTAATTTCTTACCTACTTATATTTATTTGTAGGTAAAGATGATTTTACCTACCAATATTTAATGGTATGAACTATTCGTAGGTAAATATTGCAAAATATATAAACTATATCAGATTTATTTTTCGCTACCAATAAAATTGGTAGGTAAAGAGTTTTACCTACGTATATATTGGAGGGAAAATTTTCAGCTTTTGGAGCTTATTTTTCCCTACAATTTTATTTTAATTATTTAAAATTTCATTAAAATTAATGATGATGTGTACAACATTATTCTAGTGTGTGACCATATATAGTTATTTTATAATTTACAAATTTTATCAATACATATATAATATAATAAAAATATAAATAGATTTATTACTTAATATAATTATATACCTATAACCCTAAACCTAACTTATCTCTCAACTCATCTCCATTCTTCCAAACACTCAGTCGCCTATCTTCATTCTTCTCTGAGCACTGCCTCTCTCTTCTCCGAGCCCTGCCTTTCTTTTTCACTCTTCTCCAAGCCCCGCCTCTCTCTTCTCTCTTCTCCGAGCCAATGACTGAGAATATCCAAGACCCTTCATCTCCATGGATGAACCCAGATTCCTTCTTCTCCATTGTTGAACCGTGCCTTCACCTGTTTTCTTGAACCCAGACGCCTCGTTTATGTTATTGAAATTGAATGTCTTCATTTATAGTCTTGAACCCAGGCGCCTCATCTCCGATCTTGAACCCAGATTGCCGACGTTCGACCTAAGCCACTGTGTCCATGAATAAGCCTCTATCATGTGCTGTATACGCTTGTGACCCTTTGTTCTCTCAGTAAGCCGTCTTTAATCTTGAGGCCCTCTGTTCTCTGTAAGTAATTTTTTCTCTGTTTATTGTTTAGAATATGTGTAGTTAGTAATATATGTTTTGGATTGCTTTGTTTGGATTGAGGATTTTGGATTGCTTGGACACATTGAGGGTTTTGGATTGCTTGGAGGCTATGAATTTTTTGGACTGGATGGTGGATTTGAGATTTTTGGATTGAGGTATTTTGTATGATCACAATGACTAAATCCCCAATAGTCTGAAGGATTAGTGATGTTTCATTAATTTGAGGCATATTTTTCCATGTTTGTGTATTGCCACGTGTTTTGGATTTTAGGTTTTTGAATTGCATAATATATTGTTTATATTGGTAGATTGCATAGTATATTGTTTGTATTTGTTTTTTATATGGTGTCTTAATTGTTTTTATAATCTGAAGTATTGATGATTCAATGCATTGATTTTTGTGCTATTTTCGCTCTTTAAGTGTTCTAGTTATTTTTTTTATATGGTGTCTTAAATTAGTTTATAATATGAATGATTGATGATTCAATTCTCTGTTTTTTTGTGCTATTTTTACTCTTTAATTGCTCAAGTTATTTTTACTCAATTTGTTTTGTTTTCTTTGTGCATTATTCTCTCATTATGAAGATGTAAAAGTTTTGTTTGATTTTTGAAACCTAGATATTTTAATGTATAATGTCATTGAAGTTCTTAATGTCTTGTTGCTTGTTTCTTGTGCTATCACCAATAAACTGATACTTTGTTGCTATATTCAGATATGGAGTTTTTTTATGTGCTTTGTTATCGATATTGATATTCAGATTTAGGATGTAGATTAATTTGATATGTTTACTGCATTAGTGAATCTGATTCTTTGTTTCTTTACTCAGACTTAGATGTTTGGCTGGTTGGGTACTTTGTTTCTGATATTTGTTTTCATATTTAGATATTTGGTTGCTTAAGGAATTTGATTAAGATATTGGTATGTTTATTCATATTGAAGATACAATTTTTAATTCATGTTTCAGATTCTATATTAATTATAAGGTATAGAAGTTTTGGTTTATTATAGGTGATGAAATTAACTAAGGATGATTTTTTTTAATAGTTGCGCATTGAATCTATTTATTTCTTTGTTTCTCTATTTCCAAAGTTTTACATTAATCTCAAGTGTTTTTATGAAGCATAAATGATATTTAACAAAAAGTGAACTTTGTTATAGGGTGAACTTTGTTTTTGGAGAGATAACTAGTTTTTGAATTTAAGAGTTTTATGGTTGAATCTGATTTTTGTTTAGTATACAAATATGTTTTGAATCTGCTTTTTTTTTTTTTTAAAGGGGAAGAGACATGTGATTTTTTATTTTGAGTTTTAAGTGTGAAAAATTTGTGTTTGGTGTTTGATTTATGTATTATGTTCGTTGATTATATATATGAATCTGTTTTTCTTTTTAAAAAGGGGAAGAGACATCTAATTTTAATTTTGAGTTTAACTTTGATGTTAAACTTTGAATATAATTTTTATTTTGAGTTTAACATATGCTTGCTAGTTACTGATAATGTTTATAGATTATATGGTTGCTATAATGTTTAATTTCAAGTTGAGATTAGTGACATTACAACTTTTGCTCTTCAGTTGCAATTTGATTTTTTTTAGCATGCTCCGCTTTCTGGTTTGTATTATCTTCATCATTGTTTACATTTTCGCTTTGGATATGTCTTGTATTTCTGGTTTTGATTCTATTTTTGAATTTGTATCGATTTGAAATATAGAGGTCACTAAATCAATTTGAAACTGAGATTTTTGAGTCTTGCTTGTTTATCTGCAAAAATGTTCAAAGTGGTTGTCACACTCATTTAGTTTATCATTGTTTATGAATACTTGATTTATAGGTGTGGATTTTTAAGCATGAGTTCTAATTTTAGATGCTTGTAAATAGTTCATATTTACTGCATATGAACTCCTTTGTTTTATCACATGGATTCTAGTTTTTGATGCCTATTGCTTAATAAATGTGGTTTTGAATGTTGACTTATATACATATTTTTTAATGATTTGGATCATTATGTTACTTTGATTTTTTTTTTTGGCTGTGATGTTGAAGAATGATTATACTTATTTTATGTTGGTGATTATGTGACTTGATGTGCTCATATATTTGGTTTTTTAATATATGTTGGTATATCAAGTGTTATAAATGCCCATAATAATAAGTCATGTTTTCTGAAATCCTTGTGATGATTAAATTGAGGATAATTATTGTGTTTAAATTAATTATATAATATTCCCATTGTCGCCAACCTGAACCCCACCTCCAGCCATCGTCGGTGTCTGATAGACCCAAAACGGGTATGTTTAAATATTTATACTCGCAAGCGCACGAATCGTATTTATAGAATAGTTTTCGTGTAAGCACGAGGTCGAATCCAAAGGAGTTGTCTAAAATTGAAAAGAAAACTATTTTAAACCAAAATTAATAAATTCTAACATAGTTCCAAAGATTGATGAGATTTTTGTATAATAAAAATAAAATTAAAGATAATAATAAAGAAATTAAAGACAATATATATAACATAAATTAATAATAGAAATGAAGATGGTAAAATAAGATTATTAAGGATTAGAATCCACAAAATATAAGTTCAATAATATTTATAAGTACATTGATTCCCAAGTTTTAGTGATAGTTAAAATAAATCAAACTATCATTTTCTTAATAGATTTATAATTTTAAGCACAAAATTTTCTTCTAAAAATACATAGAAAATAACCAAAAAGAAGAAGAAGAAGAGAATTGAGAGGTTTTGAATGTGTAGAAATTATGGTATAGTAACCTCTCCTAAACTATGGACACTAAATGGTCTTCAAAACTCCCTATTTATAGCCAAAAATGAGGTATTAAAATAATCAATTTAAATTAATTAAATTGATTAAATTAATTAACTTAATGATAATATGGAAAATATGGGTAAATTATAGGGTGTAATAATGATGTTTTGGGCTACAATGTGTAGAAAGTGGGGTAAAAATTGGTAAATTATAATTTTAAGCACAAATTTATTCTAAAAATATAAGATTTTTCTTCACTTTTCAAAGTTATAATTTCAAAGCATTTAGTGCAAATCAATCTAATGAAATAACAAATAAATCAATGAACATTATTTATAAGACAAAACATAATATTTTTGTTCTAAGCATGGATGTGTACAATTTAATGACACATCTTACACAAATAATATTATGTTTATGCACTAATGAAGAACAAAGTGTAAATATGTGCTAACAATCCAAAATACATGATATTTAAGATGAAAGAAGATATTTGAAGAAGAAAATTCCATAAACTTTGTTGCATAAAATGGGAAATTAACATACAAAATAAACACTATCTAGTTACAAATTGTTTCATCATCACCTTAATAATCTTAAAAAGATTAGAAACTCATAACTAGAATAGCAAATACAAACTAAAAATTACAAACATAAATAGGAAAATTTGGAGGAGAAACCCCCAAAATTTTCTTCTAAAAATACATAGAAAATAACCAAAAAGAAGAAGAAGAAGAGAATTGAGAGGTTTTGAATGTGTAGAAATTATGGTATAGCAACCTCTCCTAAAATATGGACACTAAATGGTCTTCAAAACTCCCTATTTATAGCCAAAAATGAGGTAGTAAAATAATCAATTTAAATTAATTAAATTGATTAAATTAATTAACTTAATGATAATATGGAAAATAGGGGTAAATTATAAGGTGTAATAATGATGTTCTGGGGTAAAATGTGTAGAAAGTGGGGTAAAAATTGGTATTTTTGTCATAGGCGACAAATGGTACAAAAGCATTTTTGTGGGCTCAAAAAGTGGCATGCATAGCTGTGTTGGAAGCTGGGCTGCTTTGGACCGAATGGTGGCTGGCCTAGGCGGCTATTGAAGGAGAAAGGGGCATTCTTGTTGCTGAGAGTGGTGCTGGCCGAGTAGTGGATTGATGCTTGGAGGAAGTGGCATCAGGTGTGATGCTGAATTTATGTGGACAGGTGGCTGGAGGATGGAGCAGCATGCATATTGAAGAGGAATTTGGCTTGCACTAGGAAGGAGGCAACGCCTGTGAGGAGATGGGCCCAGTTTGGGCCTGGCCAGGTGGGCCTTTGCAACTTGTGGCTGAAAGTTTTCAGAAATGCCAACTTTCCTATATTTTCTCCCAAAAATACCACTTTTCTCTCATTTTTCATTGTTTTTCAAGAGCATAAATTCCCTACAAAATAAATATAAAATAAATCATAATACAATATTTTCAATTATAAAATAAATCAATTTAATTCTTTGAAAATATTAATTATAACTTAATTATATTTTACATTTAAGTTCAATAATACAACATTTTTTTACCACTAACTTAACAATAATAATTCAAATAATTAACTACAACATTTTACAACAAAATAATTATAAAAACACACAAAAGTATATAAAATCATGATAAAACTAATAAATTCAAATTTACTTAAAATCTTAATAAATTATTTAAAAACTCAAGAATTAAGCAACAATTAGCACATAAAAAGTGGTAAAATAACTCTATTTTGTAGAGTTATCAGTGTCCACCTCCCAAAGCCACCATCGATATTCTCAAGTTTAGTTAGAGAAAAAGGAGCCTCTCGTGCCATAGTCCAAAAGTGAAGAATAAGAAGAATATCAAGAAAATTACATTATTGAGTTTGTAATGACTTGTAATAGACTTGTTGATATTTTTTATGAAATGTTATTAGTTTAACACTCATCGTTAATAAGCAATGAATATTTTATAATATATGTTTTTTTGTTTATTTTATTATTAATGTTAAATAATTTTTTTTAGAAACAGTGTTAAATATTTAAAATTAATTACTTTCATTTATTATTTATATTAATTTAATTTAAATATATAATTAAAACTACCTATCTAAAAATCTTTACTTACCAATAAATAAGTGTAGGTAAAAATAGGTATACCACAACGTGCCACATGGACCAATCATTTAGTGCCACATAACTAATAAAAAAGAGATAAGTAACCCAATCATTCAGTTCCTACTGGTCCAAAAAATATGTGCCACAAGGATTGCCACGTCAGTAGCAACATAAGATGCCATGTCAAACAAGTCAAATTCATTTCTGTGGGGTTCGCGTTAGTTTTACCTACCAATATGTCAATCGTAGGCAATGATACATTTCTCAACTAACTATTACCTACCAATACAGTATTGGTCAAAATATGCTGGTAAAAGGATTTATCTACCAATATGCTATCTTTACCTACAATTAATATTGGTAGGTAAATGTTGAATTTCTTGTAGGGAAAGTCGTGGCCCGCCCCTTCCTTTTGTGCCAGGGAGGAGTTTTTCAAGGGTTAGGCTCGGGGTTTCTTTTCCTAAGGCTTGGGATCGAATCTACTAACCATTTTAGTACGATTCGAGGTCTTGGGAGCGAGGTTTTAGATTATGAACCTTTTATTATTTAATTTTATGAATGGAATTCCATATTTGGTTATGACTAGGTGACCGCTAAGGAACTTAAGGACTGATCGTTCTCAAAGGTCATTCTTTTATTATTTATCGCTCGAACCAGAGGTAAGAAAACTGCACCCAGTATGTGACATGCATGGTTATTGATGAGGCATATTGAGTGCTCTATATATGGACATTGATTGCATTGTAAATGCATAACAGCACATGTGATTAGGGCATGGCATGAATATTGAATATGAGATTGATCAAAGCTTGAGTCTCCGTAAATGTGCATGATCATAATTATGCTAGTGAATGTTGAGTAAGCATGTTGAATGCCTTATATTTGGATATTTGACATATGATATACACCTCGGTGCATCACTTACTTGTGAGTGGAACTGACTCCATAGTCAGAAACGACAATGGTGTCAGAATTGATTGTGAAGCTGTGACTTATTAGTCAAGTTCGGCAGTAGTACTAAGCACTGGTCGTATGGTATTGGCTTATAAGTCAAGAACGGTATTAACGTGTTTAACGCAAGCCGAAAAGATTAGATCTAATCGACATAAGCATTATCAACATAAGCATGAAATGCTTGACCGACTTTAAGTTCGATGAAAATAAAAGCTATTGTCTAGTCTAAAGGCTAGTTATTTAGAGCCAGAGCCAAAAGGCTAAGGTGATTGACTTGTCACATGGCTTAGGGTGCGGAGCCCAAGTTCGTGACTCAATAGTCACTTATCTAATTAGGGTGCAGAGCCCTAGAGATAGACTTATTAGTCATCTATTCAGAGTATGACTTAATAGTCACTTATCTGATTGGGCTGCAAGCCCTAGCATGATTACCAGAATCATTATTGATATTCATTTATCTAATTGGGCTGCAAGCCCCAGTATGATTATCAGAATCATTTATTGATGTTGTATACATGCAATATTAAGTTTTCTTGCTGAGCCTTGGCTCACAGGTGCTATGTGGTGCATGTAAAGGGAAAGAAAAGCTCACCCAACCTTGAGTAGAGAGCTTAGATGGTGATGTGTACATATGCGGCCGCTTGACCACCACGGTCAAGGTGTTTCTCAGAGGAACTTGGGGTTAACCCTATTTTTGCCGCTTAGGACGGTGGATTGTAATTTTTACAATGTAATAACCATTTTGGATTGTAAATAACTTTGTAAACACTTTTATGGGCCCATGTATAGTTTTATGTTTAAAATAAAATATATCCATTCCTTTTGATCAAGATATTTCACCTTAGCCTATTAATAACACTTAGATGCACGTTTATAACCAAATAACTCGTTTAGTGAGTTAAGCACTGTTTAAAGTCCACAGAAACTGTCTTGGAGTAACCAGGGCGTTACACCTTTGGTGTGGGGCCGGGAAAATTTTGGGATTCATAGTGAACTCCAGGGGGATTGAAGCAAACCCCAAGAAGATAAAGGCATTGCTGGACATGCCCTCAACAATCAGGATAAAGGACGTGCAGAACCTAACAGGACGCATAGCAGCACTAAGTAGATTCGTGTCCAAATCTACTGACAAATGTATTTCATTTTTCAATATCCTCAGAGGTACAAAGAAATTTGAATGGATCGAGGAGTGCGAACAAGCTTTCCAAGCTCTAAAGCAGCTGACAAAACCCCTGATCCTTTCAAAACCTCTGGAGAGCAAAGAATTGTGCATAGTCCTAGCGGTAACTCAAAAAGATGTCAGTGTAGTCCTAGTAATAGAAGAAAAAAAGATTCAACATCCAGTCTACTATGTCAGTAAAAGGATGGTCGAAGCCGAGAGCAGGTATCCTCTAATTGAAAAATTAACTTATTGCATGCCCCTGTTATCCAGAAAACTTCCCCCATACTTCCAAGCTCATCCTATAAAGGTTCTTACCGACCAACCATTGCGCCAAGTCCTCCAAAAGTTGGACACCTCTGGTCGGCTACTCAAATAGTCTATAGAGCTCGGGTAGTATGATATCACCTACCAACCTTGAACAACTATTAAAGGCCAAGCTCTTGCGAATTTCGTAACTGAATGTACTGGGTTACCAGGAACAGGTGAAGAAATGGCCGAGCAGTCATCGGAGTCTGGACCACCGCCCAATACAAGTGCTGAGCAGAACACCGAGCACCCAACGTCCAACACTGTTCATTCCGAGGAAGAACCCCAAGTCTGGAAGCTACCGACCAACTGTCTGGGGCCGATCTCACTCTAATCACTCTTGCAGGGAAACACATCCATTGTGCACTTGGTTTTGGATTTAAGGCATCTAATAACAAAGTGGAGTATGACGCATTAATCGCGGGGCTGAGGTTAGCAAGTGAAGTGAAGGCTGAAGTCTTGGACATATACAATGATTTGCAATTGATTGTCAATTTGGTCCTTGGTGAGTACACTGCTTGGGGAGAAAAAATGATGGCCTATCTTGATAAGATCAAAGACCTACTCGCTCAGCTCAAGAGGTACAACATCCAACAGATACCAAGAGAATAAAATGCCACAGCAGATGCGCTGGCCAGACTAGCCAGGAGTGTTGTGGTGAACAAAGCCAACCTGGTTCCTATTGAATACCTGGTCGAACTAAGTATCAACTTGCCATAACCAGTCTTTCTTATAGACAACACTCCATCATGGATGACCTCGATTGCAGCTTATTTGGAACAAGATGTCTTGCCAAACAGTCACAATGAATCCAGGAAACTGATGAGGAAAGTTGCTTGGTACCTAATCCTGGACGGGGTTATGTACAGAAGGGGGTTCTCCATGCCATTACTCAGGTGTGTCAACCAAACAGAAATAGGATGACTGCTGGAGGAGGTACATGAAGGTTTCTGTGGGAACCATGTAGGGGCAAAGTCTGTCTAAGAGGATTTTTAGGCCAGACTACTTCTGGCCAACTATGAACGAAGATGCCTTTGCATATGTTCGAAGATGCGACAAGTGTCAGAGGTTTTCCAAGATATCCTGAGTAGACCCAAACGAGCTTACTCAAATGAAAAGTCCATGAACCTTTGCTATTTGGGGAATTGACCTTATTGGTCGGTTACCCAAGGGAGATGGGGGAGTATAGTATGCAGTCGTGGCAGTTGATTACTTCACCAAGTGGACAGAAGCCGAGTCACTGGTAACCATTACTTCTAAAAAAGTATTGGACTTTGTGGTGAAAAATATAATCTGCAGATTTGGTCTACCCTAGAAGATATCTTCCAACAACATCACTCAGTTTGACAACCAATTGTTCACTGATTTCTGTGCCAAGCACGACATCACAAAAATTTTCTCAACAGTCTCGCACTCTCAAGCAAACGGGCAGGTAGAAGCAGTTAACAAAACTCTTAAAGACACTCAGAAGAAGCGTCTAGAACTGGCTAAACGAAAATGGTCTAATAAATTGCCTGAAGTAACCTAGTCATACAGGACTACCGAACGAACAACTATTGGTTACATCCTCTTTGTACTCACGTATGGGTATGATGTAATGCTGCCAGTCGAGATGACTCCACCATCTCACCGACGTAGAGTATATGACCAAGATCATAACCACCAATTGTTGGCTGAGTCCTAAGACCAGATTGAAGAAAGACGCGAAAAGTCCAACATACGCCTGGCTGCCCACCAGCAAAAGTTGCTTGGTACTTCAATTCTAGAGTGAAGGAGCGAAAGTTTGACGTGGGAGATCTAGTCCTACAAAGAATATTCCCAGAAACTCGATATGCCTCAGCAGGAGTGCTAGGGCCAAGCTGGAAAGGTCCTTACCAGGTCATAGAGATAGTACTGCCTGGCACGTACAAGCTAGCATGGTATGACCAAGATCTCCAATTAGTACATGTCCCTCATTACTTGAATGGGGAACACCTAAGGAAGTACTACCAATAAAGATCACTTTTAAGTGATTGATGACTGGCTGGTACAGGCACGAACTGCCTATACCACCGACCAACTCAAGTTAGCTATATTAATTATGCACAGGCACAATTTGCCCATTTATTGTAATAATTAATATTTATGAATGTAAGCTACAGCTTGTATGGTTAGTTTAAGTCAATAAGACACAATTTTTGTCCATTTGTACGAGCCTTATTTTTGCAATGATTATCTTGCTAACTAGTGATTTATTTCACGGATTGTCGGTAGTGTATGAAACCTTTGTAGGTTTTGGCGAACCCAAGTACCCCCAAACAGGTTATTATGAACAACTCTGATCAATTAGTAAGTGACCAAATGGATAACCCACGAGCTATGAATCTTGCTCGGTCACTTGGGGGGCACCATAGTCATACGTGGACAAGCAGAGAGAAAGCGCATAATCAAAAGGAATAAGAAACGCTAATCTTTATTAATGTTAAAGTGCTTGCACGTTGTTCAGTATATACCAAACAACAAAAATGGCCATAAAATTATTTATGTAGATAGGGTTGAATAGTTTTTGTTTACAACTCATTCGAAAAAATTGAACAACTCCGATTTATAGAGCCGCACAGCTCCAAAAATTGTATACACTGAGTAGCAAGAAAAAATAAAGGCACGAGCAGATTTATAGTCAAAATGAGAAGCATTTTATAGAAAGGTAAAATATTGCTCGAGATTAAAGGTTGCTCGGCTCAACCATGCTGTTTTGACCAAGGTAAAATATTTCTCGAGATTAGAGGCTTATCAGTTCAACCATGTTGTTTTGACCAAAATAAAATATTGCTCGAGATTAAAGGCTACTCGGCTCAGCCATTTTTGTCTTTGCAACAATAAAGAAAAGCTAAAAAAATAAAGTGTTTCAAGAGTCTTGAAGTTGATCGATTGGTTGGTCTTGAGGCTGGACGTCAAGCAAGTCTTGAGGCTGGTCGGCAGGAGAAAAAGTGTTAGCTGAAGCATTTAGACCAGAAGGCATAGTAGAATCCTCGAGAGTAGAAGGGTTATCTTGTTCAGCAACGGAGAAAGCAGCACCCTAGACAATTGGAACATGTTCGGTGGACACAGTCTGGGTTTCTACTTGTTCTCACTTAGTGTAGTATTACATAAGCTCATCGAAAGCCTCCCCCATATAACTGTAATCCACCCTCTTATTATGCACCCAAAAATCATAGAAAGTGCTCATGCCAAAAGCCTCGTAGGCCGTGACATCAGCGACCCTGCCAACTTTCTCTTCATCAAGGGCCTTCGCTAGTTCATCCCTCTCTTCTTGAATGGCTCTCCCCTCGGCAACATTCCTCATGGATATGTCCTTCACCTCCTCCACCCTTCTCTCAAGTTGATTGACATCAAGATTCTTCTCCTTGGCGGCAGTCTTGAGTCCCTCATTTTCTTTGGAAATCTATTCAGTGGTCTACTGAAGATTTCAAACTTGCTCATTCAGTTGGGCAACTTAAGAGGCTTTGTCCTCAGGCTCTTTCACTAAGCCAATCACATGTTTGCTCACCCCCTTGCCAGCATACTGTGCAATATCAAATGAAGAAATTTAGAACAAGTAACAAAAGAGAAAGATTAGTTAAACATCGAGCAGATCAATTACTTAGCCTAGCAACATCCTGAAAATCGGTGCTAGTGATGTAATATAGGGATTTGGTACTGAGGGTATCCATGAATTCAACTTGGGAGGTAGACACCTTTTTATATGTCCTTGCTGGATGGCCGGGGATTTCTTCAAAGGCCTGTGGACCTCCTCAGTAGGGTCCTCAACAACGTCTTATGGAGCTTTGCTCGGTCAGTGCAGTGGCTGTACGGGTAACCTCCTCAATAACGAGTCCTTTGATTTTTCCAGATTTACACGACATTGTATGCACCTTTTTCTGAGAGGAATTCAGTAGCTTCAGTAGGTGGGTCAGCTTTCTGACGCTTGGCTGAGGGAACTTCACTACTAGGACCACTTGTATGCTTCTGGGTAAACTTCTTGAAAAATACAGACGACATATCTTCAAAATAAAATCAAAAGATTAGTAAAGGTGTCGAGCAGGGTCAGAGCAAGAAAAAAATCATAATTAATCAAAAGTAAAAGCAAGTTGTGAGAAGAGAGTCAGATCACCCTATTCTGCTCCCCTCAAGCGGAAGATCCCCAACATTGCTTGATGAGTATGAATCTATATGCTCTACTGCAGCCTGCTTGCCCTTTCCAGGCTGGGGGGCAACGAAAATTTTGAGAGCACCTTGCTCAACAAGCTCTTTGATAGCGATTCTGACCGAGCTTCTTGTTCGGTGGGCTACGCAGGGTCTGGATGAAGGAATTGATGACTTGGTTTGCTTCTTTCCAGGTGGTGGACTAGATGACCTAGCGCGGGACAAAGGTTTCCTAGGCGAATGCCTGGTGGGGGTGGCACCCTTGGCCCTCGTCTTGGGATCAGGGTAGAGCCTAGCAGATTTAAGTATTTCTACAGTGGTCAAGGTTACCAGATATTTATGGCAAAGGTCCATAGCAGCTAGTTCTTTGGCCCTTATCTCCATATCTCTAGTGGGGGCCGACCAACTAAAGAGGCTGTTGCGATGAAATGACAGGTGATTAGCAGCAATGTTTTCTGTGACGAAGTATTAGCTGGTATACTCCCCAACCTTGGAGATACCTTCTGTATTCACTAAGTAAATGTTGTAGTCTCGGTGGCTAAAGTAAAAATACCCTGACTTGCCTTGTCGAGGGCTGGACTTGAGGTCAAAGAGATAATTTATTTCGTGTGTAGTTGGCACTGACCAGTTCAAGGATTTATACAAAACATAGAGGGCTGAGAGGAACCGGATGCCCTTAGGACCTATTTGGGTGGGGCAAAGCCCAAAATAATCTGCCACACTGCAGAAGTATGGCAGAAGTGGAAGGGTGGCGCCAGCGTTAATATGAAATCTGCTCCAGGAGCAGTATTGGGTTCTAGGTGCTTGATAGTCTATACAATAGTGGGTTTGAGGATGGAAACATCTTCGAGATTGAAATGCTCTTTGATGTTCTGCAATTTTTTGTCAGAAATAGTGCTAGTAGAAGCTACGTACATGGTAGCCTCCTCTGTCTCTGATGCAGGGTTAAGAATGACCTCGGTATAGATCTTCGTGGCGTATTCCATTTTAGCTTCCCCTTCTTGCTTTGAGGTGCTCGCTCTTCCTTAGCGGGTGGGACCTCCTACTCATCCCCACCGGTGGCACGATGTGCCACATGGGGATCTTCCTCCTTTACGCCACGGTTAGTTTGTTTGATGTGAGCCATTAATTGTTCCAAGTGATGATTTACAAGCCAGTTTGGTGGTCACCTTCCCCTGCGTATACAAGAAAAATGGAAAGGTGAGGCGAGAGCACCGAACAGTGCTGGTCGGTAGGGATGTCATAGGTTATACCGACCAACCCAGAACAAACACGAGACAACATACTGAATAAAAGGCAGATCAGATTAAAAGTAAGTGAACCCGATAAACTGGAGGGTTTTCCCAAAAAACGTGTTTTGAGTGGTGTTCTTCATGTTCTTCAAGAACACCGATCGTAAATCAACAAAAATGGGACGTTAAAACCCAATTTTTACAAAATTAGAGGTTCAAATAGATTACCCTGGTCGAAAGCTACTCAAAATATTCATCTATTTGCAGATTCAAGCAACATTCATTCAAGAAATCTAGGGATTTATCAAGAAAGTTACCCATGGTCACAATGAAAAAAAACGTAAAAAAAAAGAAAGCATTTTGCATGACTTAAAGGAATAACGAAAGGGAAAATGGAAGACTTATTGGTAGCAAGCGGTTGGAGTGAGTGCAGTGTAAAGAGCCTCGGTAGAGCACGACTGAGCGATGGTTGGTGTAGGAGTTTGAGGTTCATAGAGCTCCGGGTTCTGGTAATGTCTAGAAGAGGGAGAATGTAAAATGATATTAGGGAAGAAGGAGGCTATTTATAAGCCAAGTGCAACATCTTCTCTCCTCTCACGACATTGATGAGAAATCTCTTCAACTACTTTCTACACTCCTCCGCAGACACGTCAGTATGTCCTTCCAATCACGTTGCCTCAATTATCAGGTACGTCAGCCACTTTTTGGAAACTGCACGGTACAATTAGTAGAGGAGCATTATGGCGCTTCATGGTTCCAAAAAGAGGCGGGAAAAACTGAAAGGTCATTTCTTTGAAATACTAAGGCTATTAACTACACCAAGTGTTATGCCACGTAGCAAGAGGCGTGTAACTCTGACTAGGCTGAACAGTATGGTCCCAGAAGAAATTTTTCCATGTTGCCTTTACACCATTGCAAACTTGGGGGGCAAATGTTATCCCAAAAGTTGACATGCATGACGTGGCACCAGAGTTGGACATGTGGAGTAGGCTAGGCAGACTCCCCGACAGGTTGGTCAGTGTATACCTGTAGGGTATACGACCAATTACTACTGACATACTATCTCCAGAAGCTCAGCTGCTTGACTGGACCCCCAGAAAACTTGCTGGTCAGTGTAATGGTCACTGCTTGGGACACTTGCCAGGAGAGCAGCTGGTCGATATGACGAACAGACATACCTACTCGGATGAAAGTAGTTACACTCTCCGTTAGCACTCCGCAAGAATCGCCCAACCACCCGGAAAGAGCGCCTAATAGCCTTGAAGACTTGGTCAAACCTCCTAACAAATAAGACTGTAACTACCTGCGAGAATATAAGGATATTTCCCATCAGTTACGCTTGGGTGCAACTCTTGGGTGACAGAAGAAGTATAAATACGAACCCTCTACCATAATGGAGGGGGTTCAGAGAAATTTCCTACCGACCAGTATTAAAAACATACGGAGCAGCCTGACTTGGTACTTAGCAGCAATTCTGCCATTCTTTATTGTTATTTACACTTAGAAATCTACCTGTATTAATTGTTTATCTTGTGTTCTTTAAGATCAATACAAATCTAAGAGTAAGTAGGCCGTTACCAACCCTTGGGGTCGAACCTCTATAAATACTGGTGTTTTTTATTATTTATTGCTCATTATTATCAAATTAATCAATTATTTGACTTTGCGTCATGTAGTGGACAAAAGTTTTCTACAATTAAAGTCCAACTAGTTGGCCAGACTAGCCAGTAAGTAGGGGTGAACATTTGACCTGCAAAACGCGTCTGACCCGAACCCCAAGAACCCGAATTTTAAAAAAACTCATTCATTTCGGGCTTAATCCGATCCGAACCCGACATATGTCGGGTCAGGTTCGGGTTTAAAATTCAGTAATTTCGGGTTCAGGTTACACCCGATCCCGGCCGAAATTTAAAAAAAAAAATCTGAAAAATAAGATGATAACCCTAAAAACAATCTCGATTTCTTTTCTTCTTCTCTTTCACTCTCACTCTCGCACGACCCCCTTCTTCTCAGTAGAGAAAACAAACTATAGAAATTAAAAAAGTGTAAAAAAAATGGTATTTTTGATTTTTTTGTTGGTATTTTTGCAAAATTGGGCTTTTCAGCCTAAAACCCAACAAGCATAGCTCAACCCGAAAAACTTGAAACCCGAAAAAATCTGAAAATTTCAGATCGGTTTCGGTACCATTTTTCTCCACCCGAAACCCGCTAAACCCGAACCCGATGAACTCGAAACCCAAAAATCCGACCTGTGTGCACCCCTACCAGTAAGGCCCTAAACCAATGTAAATGGGCTCAGCCATCCAAATGAGCTAGCTGGTACCCAAGCCCGAGTTTGGGTGCATTCCGTCAGTGAGGGACATTAAAGCAGTAAAAAATACATGCCCCTCTTCCTATGAAAATCAGAGGGGAACCACTAAGAACAGGTTAGACGAGCGAGATAGACGAGGGGATAACAGAAAGAAGAGAACGACTATAAAGAAGACCCTCAGGGGTTGAGAATGGGACATCTGCTAATCACTGGACTCTCTTGTACTCTCTTACTAAAATGAAGGCTACTCTCTTTCTAAGCGATCTAGTCAAGCAAGTCGAGTTAGTCAGTCTGATCTGACCGGACTTGAGCCAGCCGTTCAATCCCGTCATTATCGCCACCATTACTTTGACCATTCCACTACTCATCCATCACTATTTCATTATTTACATCATAGTTTCATTACTTTCAATTAGCGTTCATTACAATCTGAGTAACTTGAGCATCAGAGTCCCTTTGTTCTTGACAGGTTGCTGGTGCCCGTCTAGTCAATTGTAGGAAATCACATCTACAATTTGGCACCCACCGTGGGGCCCTAGCAATTAGACGATCGAAAAAGAGATCAAGGAGTTCACTTGAGAGCCGTGTTAGACGTGACCGAGACACCCGATCTGTCCGCCCAGCTCGCTGCTTTTACCACCCAAATGAATGAAGAACACGAGAAAATGAGGAGGCTCAAAGCTGAGAATCCTGACCTGTTCGTGCGAATGGAGGCCATGTCCTCTCAAGCCATCAAGGTTCAGCCATCCCGCTTCTGAGACCCAATTATCCCTATGAAACCTTTGTGTGACCTCACCCTTATCTCTAACAATGATGAACCGAGTCAGACAGTTCCATCACCCTCGGTAAGGAATTATCAAAATCCACCCACCATGTCTAACATGCAAGATTCTATTGTCAATGCAGGTGAATTGGTAACCATGACTGAACATGGACATTCATCTGTGGCCGAACCACAAAAGATTCCAGGAGTCAGCTAGCCAGCCTCGGCAGCTGGACAGCAGCAGATTCCAGGAACCAGTCAGCCAGCCACTGGACTCGGATAGCAGCAGGTTCCAGGTGTCAGTCAGACTACCATTGGAGCCAGCTAGACCATCATTGGAGCTGGTCAGAATATACCTAAGCAGCAGACAGTCGGATTGAATCACCCAGCCATGAGCAAGCCAACCCGCCACACCAACATTAGCTCACTTCCAGTATAAGATCCTGAGCTGGCTCGTAAATTGGCCAAGATGGAAGCACTCATCCAGCGAATTCCTGGAATGCCATCCCTTATTAAGAAGAGTGAAGCAAGTTGTTATGCAGACTCTCCATTCGTAGATGACATTGCACTAGTGGAGATACCAAAAAGTTCAACTTCCCAAATATGAAGATGTTCGACGGGGCGTCTGACCTGGATGATCACATCGCACAATACTGACAGAGAATGTTCACCTTGGCCATTCCACGCGACATGAGGGAAGCGTGCATGTGTAAGGGGTTTAGTTCAAGTCTGATAGGACCAACCCTCTAGTGGTACACAAATTTTGTTAGGAGTGTGTCCTAAAAGCATGTAAAGACATTTGTTTTTTCTATGAATAAATAAATACAATGGTTTATTATTATTGTCATATTTAGATTGTTAAATTATTGTTTGAATAATTTTGTAAATATCAGAAAAATTCCATATTCATTATTGAGGATGTGATCTTGTATTAGTATGAGAGAATTAAGATCACATGAATGAATAAAAAATAGTCAACAACAACAAATTAAAGTTATGGAATTCTTTAATTGGAGTTGTAAGTACGGTTTACTGAGTATCATAATGATACAAATAATCTAGATTCATATTATTGATGTGGTAAGACATCTCGGTAAATGTGCTTTATATAATATGATTATATATGACATGGACCGATATGAATTAAAGTCTTTATCCAAAAACCATTTAACAATAAAGACTTGTAATTCATATCATAACAGATGATCATTTATAGATCAACCTAAATCCTGAGTGTTCATGAACTCCTATTCATGTTTATTAAATCTTTTGATTCATTCGTTAAGGTCTCTTCAAAGAATGAGGCTAATGACTTTTGTTTTGGAGATTTAATATCATGGATGGCTGGGAACATGTATCAACAATACGTAATCTAATCTTTCCTAACGGATCGTATATTAGTTCCCTTAAGGGTTAATTCTGGAACTGAATGATTTTGAGCTCAAATCTATAATTAGATTATAGATTAATTATTCACTAGTGAATTAATGGAACTTAAGGAATAAGAAGTAAATTAGAAAGGTTAAATGGTAATTCTCCCATTCTAATTTATGAACTAATTAATTAGAGGGTTGAACTATTGTAAGATTGTTATATCAATGGACGACTTAAGAAAAAGATTTCTGTAAAATTATATTTATAACATAAAGAGTGCAATTCTGAATTTATAGTGGAGTAATATCAGAATTAATAAATTAACTATTATAATTAAAGAGTTTAATTATTTAGTTTCAATTTATTGAAACTTAATGTTATAGGTCCATGGTCCCCGAAATGGCTCAAACAATCACTGTCAAAGGCAAATACAAAAAATGGGCAAAAAAAAAGGACTTATGTGATAAGTAAAATATTTTTCTATGTATCAAACATAATTATTGTTTAATTATGTGTAATTAATTAATTATTTGATTTATCAAAAATATAATTAATTTTGAATTAATTTATTTTTGAGATTTTTGGTATTTAAATAATAATAAAAATTGGGAAAAATCACATGCCTGCACAGGCATGTGGTACATGTGTGGCACAGTGCACAGGCACTGTGCTACTCGCATAAGAGATGGACTGAGTCTCTTGATTCCACAATTTTAGTTATTTAAATATTAAATAAATAATGAGATATTTTAATATGATTAAAATATTATTATTTAAACAAAAATCTGATAACTGATCAGTTATTTTGAATTTGTTTAAAATAACAAATATTTTAATATATTGGATATTATTAAATATTGGATATCAGTTTTTCACAGAACGTAATTTTTCAGGGATAGAAAAATATCTAGGAATCTCTCTCAGAGAAAGAGAATAGTGAAATAATCAAAAGTCATTGTTCTTCACAAAACCTAGGTCCAAAACTTTATCAGATCTCATGTGTTGAGAACATCTGATAAATAGTTTATTGCCTATTATTTGTATAGTGAGCCCACACTCGTTCTTTGTGTGACTGAGAACATTTTGGAAGATCTTGGTGTGAGATCTCAAGAATTCAGCCATACGAAAAGATAGCAGCTAGGAAGGACCTGAGGTAATTTTTCTATTCTTGTCCTTGATTCAATATGTATATGCATGTGAAGAAGTAGATCTAGAAATCTTATGGGATTAATCTAACAATATAATTGTTGTTCCGTTGCGCATAATCTCTGATTTGATCAATAAAAACCAACAAATTTACCTAATAATTCTATCTCTACTTTTGCACAATTAACTTATACTTTTGTTGAGCAATTTGCAAGTAGTAGGAAGTTAGCAAAGATATCAGAAGACTTGTATGTGATTGTCCAAAGGCAGGGCTAACCCTTGAGGGATTATGTTGGACGCTTCAACAAAGAAAATGTGTCCATCACCAATTACAATCAGAACACCGCCGTCGCAGCCTTCCACAAAGGTCTTTAACATGACTCAGACCTCTACAAAGAGCTAACCAAGTATCCATGCAAGATGATGGAAGACGTTTTAGCCAAAGCCTGGGCACAGATCAAATGGGAAGAAGACGAAGTCAATTACTATCGATCCTCCCCACGGAGAGAGACTTAGAGGGAATCCAGGGCAGATAGACGATCAAGTACCAGACGCTCAGAGCCATACCCAATTCCCAACAGATCTGAGAGCAGGCGAAGAGACTACAACTGACCATCTGAGACACGCTCCTGAGATGGACTGTAAATACCAGAGTATAATATTTCAATCTCACCAGAAGAAGGAGTCTTGGCATTAAAAAGGCTGGGTGATAGAGTGAGATGGCCAGAGAAGATGAGAACACCGCCTGATCAAAGAGACAGAATCAAATGGTGTGACTTCCACGTTGACCATGGACACCACACTGACGAATGCATTGCTTTGAAGCTCGAAGTATAACACCTTCTAAAGCGTTGCACCTGAGTGATTTTCTTACAGACAAGGGCAAGCAAACTTTCCAACAGAGGGGAGACAGACCAGACGACCGAAGAGAAGTAACCCCTACAAGACCACCCACTCATGAACGAATAGTAAATGTTATAACAGGTGGATCTAAGGTAAGTGGAGTCACCCATTCAGCAGCGTGGAGACATACCAGGCAGACCAACTGGGTCGTAGAAGAATCCAATGGAACAGAGAAGACTATGACCAATTCACCAGCTCAAACCATAAGCTTCTCTACATCAGAGTCGATTAGACTCCTCAACCCACATCATGATGCTCTTGTTATTCAACTTTATATTGCAAATTGTTTAACTAAATGCATTCTTATTGATAACGGGTCCTCAGCTAATATATTGTTTTTAAGTGCCCTCAGGGAAATGAGGATGAGCGAAACAAAGATTGTGAGAAAGACTACTGTCCTCATCGAATTTAGCGGAGAACAAATAACTCGGTAGGGGAGACTGATCTACCTCTCTATGCTGAGGGGGTCAACCTGTGCACGAGGTTCCTGGTGGTAGACTCCCCTTCCGCTTACAATGTCATTCTGGGCCGACCTTGGATACATGAAATGGAAGTCGTACCATTAACCCACCACCAAGTACTAAGGTTCCCAACCCAATGGGGAGTCAAGGAGATCAGAGGATAGAAAAAAGACTGAAGGGCATGATACCAGACTACCATGAAGGCCAAGCCTGCACAATCATAGCAATTATAGCAAGACACACTTATTAGCTCACAACCTGACCAGCCAAACACGGAGGAGTTCGATGAAGTTCAGATCCATCCAGACTTCCAAGTCCACAAAGTCCAAATCGGATCAAAACTAGACCCTGAAATCAGAGCCAAACTTATTGAATTTCTCTTTAATAATTATGATTTGTTTGCATGGTCCTATGCAGACATGACTGGAATTGACCCCGAAGTAATTGTCCATAAATTGTAGGTTGATCCAGACTACCCACCAAGGAAGTAAAAAAGAAGAAAGCTCGCCCTTGAAAGAAATAAGGCAATCAACGAAGAGGTTCAGAAGCTCATAGAGAATGGATTCGTAAAGGAGGTCCAGTATCCCGAGTGGCTAGCCAACGTGGTGATTGTAAAGAAAAAGAACAGCAAGTGGTGAGTGTGTATCGATTTTACAGATCTCAACAAGGCTTGCCCCAATGACTCATTCCCATTGCCACACATAGACATGCTAGTAGATGCCACAGCCGACCATGTGCTCCTAAGCTTCATGGACGCATACTCAGGATATAACCAAATACTAATGCACCCATACGACCAAGATAAGACAACCTTCATGACCAACCTGGGCATATTCTGCTACAAGGTCATGCCATTCGAACTAAAGAATGCAGGGGCGACTTACCAACGCTTGGTGAACAAAATGTTTGCAGACATGCTAGGGAAGACTATGGAAGTCTACATCGACGACATGCTCGTCAAGTCTTTCATGGCAGAGGACCACATCAATCATTTAAAACAATCATTTGATATTCTTAGGAAATATAACATGAAGTTGAATCCTACTAAATGTTCATTTGGTGTGACTACATGGAAATTCTTGGGCTATTTGGTGACTCAAAGAGGGACCAAGGCCAACCTAGCTCAGATAGACTCTATCCTAAATATCTCGTCACCCAAGTGCATCAAAGACGTACAGAAGCTAACCGACAGAATAGCTGCATTAGGCAGATTCATTTCAAGATCTTCAGAGCGGTGCCATATGTTCTTTAATACATTGAGAAAATAAAAAAACTTTGAATGGACAACTGAATGTGAAGAGGAACTGGCCCACCTGATATCTCCCAATAAACTCCTAAGCGGTCGCAGTAGTAATTAGGCCATGTCGTATCCACAGAGAGGTAAAATACAAGTAAAAAGAAAGATTATTAAATTAGAAATAATAAACTTTGAAATAATGTAACTTTGAAAAATAATATATTTTTTTAAACATTAAATAAACAAAATCGAGGAATTAGAATCAGAAAGAAAATATGGAAGACATAAATTTTATTCGTGCAAACATATATATATAAAAATATAATTTAATAAAATTGATTCCTTCTACTCAACTATAATTCTACACCATTAATTATAGTTGGAAAATATATATATAATAAAGCTCACCTTAAAATATGTTCTTAATTAAATTATACTAACTTCTAATTTTAAAAACTTATCATATTATATACCTTAGAGCGATAAAATACCAATGGCAGAATGCAGTAAAAAGCATATAATATAACAAATATCCGAAATTAAATCAAGAGCCTAAATTACATAAGAAGAGCATGACTAGACTTATGTAAAAGACACTAATAAATTTAGAATAAAAATTAGAAGAAAATAAATTTAATTGTAACAAAGATATAGAAATGAAGAACAAAATAAAGAATCTATATATTAAAAATATAATGTGAAACATGAACTTCACTCTAGCCTTTCCACAAGAGAATTTAGCCTAAAATAGGCATTGTTTTCACTCAAAGAGATGTAAAAGAAATGAAAGAAAAATAGGAAAAAGAATGTTTTTCTCTCTAATTATACTCTCCACCTTAATTCCACAATCTAATGATTTTTTTTTCTACATTTGGCTCTCTATTTATAGTAGAAATATGACCCAAAATGTGTTAAAATCGTGTATTAAAGAGTGGGAAAAATGGCTGCAAAATTGGTGCAAAGTGGGACAAGTGGGAGACAAGTGCAGCAAATAAAGGAGACATGCTGGCCATGTGTCACGCACCAATTGGCTTGGCAGTGGAGTGCATCAAGCGCGTGGGAGACAGCAACAGGCGAGTGGGACAGGTGGCGGGATCAGGTTGGCTCAGCAGCTAGTGCATCAGGCGGCTCGTCAGCGGCTCGGTGTGGCTTGGCTCGTAGCTCGACTCGGCTTCGTCAGGTGGCTCAGGGGTGGCTGCTGTAGACTTGGGCCTGGGCTCGGTTTTGGGCCAAATTTTGTCAAAAATTCCATTTTTCATGATTTCTTCAATTTTAATTATTTATTTCTTCTTTCTTTTTCTTTGTGTCAAAATACGTTGTATTTTCTAAAAATTAAACACAAATTAAATTAAAATTAATATTTTCAAATATAAAATATATGACAATAAATCCATGAAAATATTAATTAAAACTTAATTAATTTTAAACTTTAAGACTAATAAAATGATACTTTTGAACACTAATCACCACCTAAAACAGTACTTGACCAGCCCGCCTCTCCTCTCAAAGCCAAAAGACAATGTGACACTATTGCTCTACCTAGCAGTATCTGAGATGGCAGTCAGCGCGGTCCTAGTCCAAGAAGAGGAAGGCAAGTAATCTCCAGTCTACTATGTAAGCAAAGCCTTGCTTGATGCACAAACCCGATATAGCCAGCTGGAGAAGCTAACACTAGCACTCTTCCATGCAGCAAGGAAGCTACGCCCATACTTTCAGTGCCATCCAATAACGGTCCTGACCACCTTCCTGCTCAAAACAGTCCTCCATAAACCGGAACTATCAATCAGACTTACCAAGTGGGCGGTAGAGCTCAATGAGTATGAAGTAACATACAAGCCACATACTTCCCTCAAATCTCAAGTATTAGCTGACTTCATTGCAGATTTTACTCCTAACATGCATGTGCAGGCAGAGAAAGAACTTTACTATTTGAGCGAGGGACAATCAGTCGAAATCTGGAAGTTGCATGTAGACGACTCAAGTAACACTAGAGGAAGTGGACTCAGACTTGTCCTAACTTCACCCCAAGGTGACATAATCGAACAAGCAATCCAGTGCGGGTTCAAAGCTACCAACAATGAAGTCTAATACGAAGCAAAGATAGCTGGACTCGGGCTAGCCAAAGACATGGCAGTCAAGATGATCGTGGTCTTTAGTGATTCCCAGTTGGTAGTTAACCAAATGCGGGATAGCTATCAGGCTCGGGATAACAAGATGACAACCTACCTCAACAAGACCAAAGAATTGCAGTCGAACTTCGACGAGTTCACTATCAACCAAGTACCAAGAGGGGAGAACAATCATGCAGATGCATTAGCAAACCTTGGATGTTCCATCCGGACAACCGACCCCAAGACGATACCAATAATATATCTCTAATGGCCAGCTGTCTGGAAAGGTGAAGAAGAGCAAGTTAGTGACATCTCTAACTACCGAACATGGATGACTCCAATAGTTGAGTACCTGGAGCAGGACAAACTTCTCGAAGATAAGAACGAAGCACGTCGGGTCAAGGCTCAATCAACCCGCTTCACTATTATACGAGGAAAGTTCATTGGATACCTGATAACTCAAAGGGGAATTGAGGCTAACCCAACACAGATAGAGTCAATCCAAATAATTCCTTCCCCAACGTGCATAAAAGACGTACAGAAGTTAACTGGACGCATCACAACACTCAGCCAATTCATCTCAAAGTCATCAGAATGATGTCACCTATTCTTTAACTCATTAAAGAAATAAAAAACCTTTGAATGGATAGCTGAATGTGAAGAGGCACTAGCCAAAATAAAACAATTCCTGACCAATCCACCTCTCCTCTCAAAGCCAAAGGACAACGAGACACAATTCATCTACCTAGCAGTATCCGAGACAACAGTTAGCACAATCCTATTCCGAGAAGAGGAAGGCAAGAAATCTTCAGTCTACTATGTAAGCAAAGCCTTGCTTGATGCATAAACCCGATATAGCCAGCTGGAGAAGCTTGCACTCGCACTCATCCATGCAGAAAGGAAGCTACGCCCATACTTCCAGTGCCATCCAATAGCGGTCCTAACCACCTTCCCACTCAAAACAATCCTCCATAAACCGGAACTATCAGGCAGACCTACCGAGTGGGCGGTGGACCTCAGCGAGTACGACGTAACATACAAGCCACAAAATTCCCTCAAATCTCAGGGATTAGCTGACTTCATTGCAGATTTTACACCTAACATACATGTGCATGTAGACAAAAAACTTTGCTGTCTGACCAAGGGACAGTCAGCCGGAATCTGGAAGTTGCAAGTAGACTGCTCAAGTAACACTAGAGGAAGTGGACTCAGACTCGTCTTGACTTCACCCCAAGGTGACGTAATCGAACAAGCAATCCAATGCGGGTTCAAAGCTACCAATAATGAAGCCGAATACGAAGCAATGATAGCTGGACTCGGACTAGCCAAAGACATGGAAGTCAAAAGGATCGTGGTCTTCAGTGATTCCCAGTTGGTAGTCAACCAAATGCAAGGTAGCTATCAGGCTCGGGATAACAAGATGACAGCCTCCCTCAAAAAGACCAAAGAATTGCAGTCGGACTTTGACGAGTTCACTATCAACCTAGTACCAAGAGGGGAGAACAATCATGCATATGCATTAGCAAACCTTGGATCTTCCTCCCATACAACTGACTCCAAGACAATACCAGTAGTATATCTCCAATGGCCAGCTGTCTAGAAAGGTGAAGAAGAGAAAGTTAGTGGCATCTCCAACAATCAAACATGGATGACTCCAATAGTCAAGTACCTGGAGCAAGAAATATTTCCTGAAGATAAGAATGAAGCACGATGGGTCAAGACTCAATCAGCCCGCTTCACTATTATACGAGGTAAACTCTATAAACGTTCTTTTTCCGGTCCATATTTGAGATACATTGACCTTGCAGAGCCCAAGTACGTACTGGCTGAGTTGCATGAAGGAGAGTGCGACAACCACTCTGGAAGACGAAGTTTTGTGCACCGTGCCCTAACACAAGGCTACTACTGGCCAACTATGCGAACTGACTCCTCCGACTATGCAAGATGATGCAACAAATGCCAATAGTTTGCTTAAATATCCCACCAACCTCCAGAGCGTCTCATCTCAATCATATCCCCTTGGCCATTCATGAAATGGAGGATGGACATAGTAGGCAGGCTTCCAACCGCACCAGGACAAAAGGTGTACATGCTTGCGTAACTGACTACTTCAGCAAGTGGATCAAAGTAGACTCATTCCACCAAGTCAGAGACAAAGAAGTAAAGGTCTTCATTTGGAAGAATGTGATCCACAGGTATGGAGTACAAAAAGAGATTGTGACAGACAATTGGCTCTCAATTCATCAGTTTCGACTTCCAAGGCTTCTGCAAATTCTGGAATATCAAGTTCAGCTTCTCCACGCCAAGGTATCCCCAAGAAAATGGACAAGCAGAGTCATCCAACAATACTATTATGAACAACATCAAGAAGTGCCTTGAAAAAGATAAGGGAAGATGGGCTGACGAGTTTCCAGGAGTCCTATGGTCCTACCGAACCACAACCAGGACTTCGACGAGAGAAACATCATTCTCATTAGCCTACGGGATGGAGGCAATCATCCCTACCGAGAGTGAAGTTCCGACAGCCAGATATGAGCTGATGATAGACGAAGCATATTGGGAAAATATGTGCCATGAACTCGACATCATCGACGAAAGAAGGGACAAAGCACTTTTAAAAGTCTCAGCCTATCAACAAAGCATAGCCAGACATTACAACGAGAACAACCGTACTCGGACATTCAAAGTAGGAGATTGGGTACTACGAAGAGTGTTCTAGAACACTAAGGAAGCGGGAGAAGGTAAGCTCACCCCAACATGGGAAGGTCCCTACCTAATCACAAAGATAGTCAGACATGGAGCATACAAGCTACAAACTAAAGAGGGATGCGAAATCAACAACACATGGAACGTTATCCACTTAAAACATTATCACTTTTAACTCAACCCAGTCTTCTTTCATTTTAATTCATCAATTATCTCACGGGATCCTCATTCAAGCAACATACTGACATTGTCATGCAGGAAGTGTTAGAACTACATTCGGGTTTGATCCCTGCAAAGGGTATGTAGGCAGCTCCACGGAGCGCAACCCCCTATTACAACCATTTTTTTTTACATATACTACAAACAGATCAATAACAAATCTAAGTATAAATTGACAAAGTAACTTCATACTTAGATTGGGGGGAATAAGATACTAATACTTCATAAGTCATACAGCCAATCGAGATCCAATACAACAACTTATAGGACGCTAACATAAGCTACAACCAGTCAGGATACAACAAAAAAATAGAAAAAATCTCATGTTTACAACACTACATAAGAAAAAGTCCATACAACAACTAAAAATACATAAGATGGGATAAACTTAGTCATCCCCCAATAGAGAACTTGAACAAAGGAGGAGTTAGTCATCTGCAACTAGGTCATGAGTTGTCATGACACCAAAAGAAGTGACTAACTCTTCGACCTGGGCCGTCTCTTCAGCCATCATCTTCTCCAATTCCTCAAAGTCTGCAATGTACTTAGAAACATCCCATCTATCAGTCTTACCATCCCGAAACTCACTGGCCCTTATGCCACGACACTGGATCTCAGCTTCCAACCCAATCACTAACATCCGATTCTCCAGCGAAGCTACCTCAGCTTTCAAAACATTCAATTAGACACACAAGTAAGAGCCACCAAATGACTCATCAATCAGTCAGACAGACCATTCATTAAGACACAATTAAGAAAACACAAGTTATCAACAATCAGTCAGAAATACGAACCTAACATCAAAGATATACAAGGCAAATATTTCGCATTAATAAGACAGACAGACAGACTATTAAACAAGTTAAATTACAACATGACCAATTAGTTAGTCAGTCAAGCCGAAAGGACCCTTAAAGGAAGATATGCCTATTGAATAAATTAAGTCTCTACTAGTCAGTCAAACAAACCACTCAATCAGAAGAGAGAACTATATGGATCAAACATACATAAATCAGACACACATACATGAGGAATACTATCCTAAAGTAAATAAAACAAAAAAAAGTACATGTATCACCACTACAAAAAGATCAAACATAAACTCCCCAATTAACCATATAAGGTCATGAATGCAAGGGTGAAAAAGAAACTCCCCTTATATAGGCATATAACTCCACCAGATGGGAGCCATGTGTCAACCATCAAGAGGCCCTACCCAATGGTACTAAACTTTCACCAGGAAACACTTCAAGAGAGTTAAAGACAAGTGGAGTCCATGAGAAATAAGGCCACTCGGGCACCAAACAATGCACCTAGCCAACTAGGCGGTGCACTAGACCAGGCCTGTAACGCCCTAACTCCAGGGACCATTACGGTGTGCCTTGTAAACAATGCTAAACTCGCTAATCGAATTATTTGGAAAAAAACGTGTAACTAAGTATGATTAGCGGTTTAGGGATTAAACATTTTGGTTAAGATGTAACGTTTCACTAGAACGTTTAATATATACATTGGGATCCCAAAAACATAGTTTTAGAGTCTACTACAGAAAAGCATTTACAACAGGCCGTTCTAAGCGGCAAAACAGGGTTTAACCCTAGTTCCACTTTAAACCTCGGCCGTGGCGGACGAGCAGCTGCATATGTACACGTCATCACCTAAGCTCTCCAACTCAAGGATGGTCCAGCTTCCTCTTGCCTTTACCTGCACCACATAGCACCTGTGAGCCGAAGCCCAGCAAGAAAACACAATAAAGCATGATATAATATCAACAATAACCATAATAGCCACTCAGGACCAACGGTCCAAAACAGATAGGTGACAATAGCCAAAAGTCACAGAAATGGGTACAGCTCCCTCTAGCCATGTGACGATAGGGTCACCAGGGCTTAATTGATAATTGGTTCTTTCATAAGTTCAATCAGGATAGGTGCATGGTGATTCGTCACCAACACAACCATCCTCCCGACTCTAGAGTCGTAACTAAGGACAGCGTCCCCCAACCATGTGACAAACAGTCACCGGGGTCATATGCCTTGGCTATGAACATCTGGTCTTAGACCAGGCAAGCGCTTATAAGTTCTTCGACTTTAGGGTCGGTCCAGCATTAATGCCATAGAGCCATTCAATGCATGTTCATCGACTTTAGGGTCGGTCCCTGACTAGTCAGTGCCATACACAAGTAAGTCATGCCACCAAACATATATCACATGTTCAACATTCATAAACACGGTATTCAGCATGCTTACTAAACAGGTACTAGTACAATTAGGACCATGCACAACCACAGAGGCTCAAACTCTGAACAATATCATACCCAGTATACAAAGCATGACCTAATCACATGTTTCTCATGCATCATATGTACAATATTCAACAATCCAACATGCACCAATAACAGCCATGCATGCCACGTTTAATAATCAACCAACATGCATCAAGAATAGCCATGCATGTCATACTTAATAATCAACCGACATGCATTAAGAATAGCCATGCATGTCATGCATATACATAGGGTGCAGTTTTCTTACCTCCGGTTCGAGTAAGAGTTACAACAAGAACGACCCCTGAGAACGATCGATCCTTAATCCTTTAACGGTCACCTAGCCATAACCAAAACAATCTCTAGTTAATGAAAATTACCAAAGATAGGGTCTTAACCTAAACCCCACTCTCGGGACCTCGAAACATGCCCACATAGTGAGTAGATTCGATCCCGGGCCTTAAGGATTGAAACCCCAAGCCAAAAGCCCTTAAAAACACCCAAAACAAGGTTCTGAAGGAACAGGGGAGCGCTACAGCGCTGCCCTTCTAGCGCCCCAGCGCTCAAGACAGAACCATAAACCGCCCAACCTCCCTGCAGGTAGCGCTATAGCGCCCTACACTGGGCGCTGTAGCGCTACCTTCAGCCAGCCAATTCCCAGAATTTCCTTCTTTCGATTCCTTCAATTCTAACTCGATTCCAATGCTTCCAAATCCCATTTTTGGTGCCAAATGAACCCAAATACCACCTCCACATATCCTAGGGACCACAACCCCAATAACCCTAGCCAAAACTCCAACCAATTCCCAAGTTTCCAACCCAAAAACCAACTAAAACTTAACTTAGAAAACAGAGCAAAAGCAAGAGTTCTAGTGGCTAGAAACTCACCTCAATTTCAGCAACACACCCTCTTCAATGGTGGAGCATAACCCTAGCTTGGCTAAGCTTGGTTCCTTGGCTTGATTCCTCAAACGGAGCTCGAAAATCCAAAGAGAAAAAGAGGAAGAAAATCTATCGGGAGAGAAGGACGAGAGACTCTGTTTTTGTTACTCTTCTACAGCCTTAATGGCTAATATATATCCTTTGAGGGGAAAGGACTTAAATACCCTTAGGTCTAAAATAAAACCTTAACAGCCACCAAGGGCAAAACTGTCCTTTCACACTTATTTCATTAATCACAATTATCACCCTCCAACTCTCGCTATTCTCAAGGACCTCAAACACCAATAATCCAAATCCCATTACCCTTTAATTCCCGGTAATGCTCTAATCATTAAATTCACCCCGAGACTCACCCCGAGCCTCGAATTTAAACCCGTTATGACTAGACCGAGCACCTACATCTCATGATCGTCTCATGCCGAATAGCTCGAGCCAATCCACCTTATAATGTGGCTATATTAATTAATCACAAGCATGCACCCACAATACACAATTACGCCCACAGCGACCAAATTACTAAAATACCCTCATAATCATAAATACACCTATATGCATGCATTTACCATCATATTATAATATATTTTACGTAAACATGCATATAATCATTAAATACCATAATAAATCAATTATGGCCCTCCCGGCCTCCTAATCAAGGTTCTAAACCTTATTAGGAAATTTGGGGCATTACAAGGCCTCTTAGCCATATAGGTGAGCCACTCGACTGTCTAAGCAAGCCACTCGGCCGCATCAGAGGAGCACTCGACCACCTCGACAGAGCACTCAGCCAGCTCACCCAGGCCACTCGGTTGCCTCACCCAGGCCCATCGGCCACTCAGTCAAAAGGCCACCCAACCACTTAGCCAATAGGCCACTCAACCCAATTGGCCACCTGGCCACTCAGCCACTTGGCCACTCGACCCACTCAGCCACCTGGCTACTTGGATATTCACCCCGTTTGGTCAGGTAGCCTTAATGTCCCGTGGTGCTTAGAATTCGACATTATAGACTCTCTAGCTTAAATGAAATCTAACTAGAGAGTGAGGGAAAAACTGTAGTGGACAAAATTTGTCTACAATTAAAGTCCAACTAGTCAGCCAGACTAGCTTGCCAGGCCCAATAAGCCAGTAAGGCCCAAAACTAATGTAAATGGGCCCAGCCATCCAAATGAGCTAGCTGGTACCCAAGCCTGAGTTCGGGTGTATTAATTCAGTCAAGGACATTGAAGCAGTCAAAATACACGCCCCTCTTCCCATGAAAATCGGAGGGGAACCACTAAGAACGGGTCAGACGGGCGAGATAGACGAAGGGAGAACGGAAAGAAGAGAACGACTATAAAGAAGACCCTCAGGGGACATCTGATAATCACTGGACTCTCTTACTGAAACGAAGGCTACTCTCTTTTTAAGCAACCTAGTCAAGCAAGTCGAGTCAGTCAGTTTGATCTAGCCGGACTTGACTCAGCTGTTCAGTCCCACCGTCGTCGCCACCATTACTTTGACCATTTCACTACTCATCCATCACTATTTCATTATTTACATCATAGTTTCATTACTTTCAATTAGCGTTCGTTACAATCTAACTAACTTGAGCATTAGAGTCCCTTTGGCTGACACCCCACAGATGCTCCCAATTGAACTCTTGTCTCTCTCTCTCTCTTTGTTCTTGACAGGTTGCTGCTGCCCGTCTAATCCATTGTAGGAAATCACATCTACACATCAGTTGGCTAAAAAACTAATCAACAAGTAGCATATCGCTTGGCTTTACTGCCATCATTAGTTGAAACACATAATGTTTTCCATATATCTATGTTGAGAAGGTGTGTATCAAATCCATCCCATGTGCTCGATTATAAGACTCTAGAGTTGAAACAAGATTTCAGTTATGAAAAATGACCAGTACGCGTTCTAGAGCGGGGAACTAAGGAGTTAAGGTCCAAAAGTATCCCTATAGTTAAAATCTTATGGAGCAATAGCATTGAAAGAGAGGCAACATGGGAATTGGAGGAAGATATGATGGAACACTATCTTTAGGTATTTGGTAAGCAAAATTTCGATGACGGAATTTCTTTAAGGAGGGAAGATTGTAATAACCAAGGTTATTATTTTCTCCTTAATTTGGACTATATGTTAGTTTTTATAGTTTATAGTTTAGTTTGAGTGGTGGAAATTAAAAAGATTTCTTTAAGATTAAATTATTTATTTTAAGGATATGATTTAGAAAATAATTATAATTTGGATAGTTATAATTATTTTAGTTAGTACTTATAAGATTTTAACATATGATTAGTGGATAGTTTTAAATTTTTTAATTAAATTAGAATATAGTTTTAATGCACATATTATTTGGTGGTCCAAGAAATATACACGTGACATTAAATTAAGTCCCAATGATTTAAATATAAAGGTATGGCCGAAATTCCTTATCGTTTTATTAGGTGGAATTTTTGTGAATTTTTTTATTAAATAATATAGTTATTTTGAAAAACCAGATAGAAGACCAAACTAGTCATAGGCGTGTGGCATAATTCTAGGCTAGATTTTGACTCATTTTTAACTTAAGGAACTATGTGTCACTCCAAGCTTGCAATGAGGAAACTAAATAGCTAAGTTGGTGATAGTTGAAGCTTTTTGAAAACATTTGAATTTAAAATAATACATGTGTAGGCGTGGGAGAGTTTTTAGAGGAACAAAAGAAGACTTTGACTACTTATGGTTGTAGATGAGTGTGTGTGGCAACAAGTGAGAGTTTGTAGCACTTGGAATAGGTAAACACTAGTGCTGGCCGAAACTATAGAGTGAGAGGGAGATTTGAATTTTTAAAGCTAGTTGAATGAAGGTGGAGAAATTTAAGGAAATAAGTTGAGTTGTGAGCCTATAAATAGAGCCATTACCATTTCACACAATCAAAGACTTCAAGTGCTCTCCATTTTCGAAGTCTACATCTCCCAAAAGCTCTCAAAAGTTTTGCCCCATAAACACAAAATATAGCCGAACCACTATAGCCTTTATAGTGCTCGAGAATTTTTTTTCTTATATGTTCTCTATAAAGCCTCAAAACACTATAGCCATTATAAACCCTATAGTCGAAACACTAAACCCTATCAAACCAATATGTATTCAAAATCTACTCAAGTATTAAAGCTCTTGGCGTTGTTGTTGGAGATAGGCATTAGAGTGAAGGCTCGGGATTTCATCTTTTGATTTTAGGGTGAAGGTGTGACTTTATGAGGTTTAGAAATTTTGGAAGTATAATTATTATTATAAGTCTCTAATCTTAAATATTTTATGTCATATATATAAGGTTTTGGGCGATTCTCTATAGCAAAAACATTCTCTCTTTTTCCTATCATTTCCACACTAAAGGTAAGGAAAATTAGGTAGCTTAGTTATGAACTAGTTTGAGATATGTATGACCTTAACATTTCAGGTACAATAAGAAGATAAGTGTGACTGGACCTAAGATGTTCATAAATGTATGACGGATCTAAGTTGATGTCTGGTAGACTCGGTTACCAAAATTATATGACAGACTTATGTCCGGGGCTTAATTTTCCACCCTTGTATAAGTGCTTATCTTTTTCTTATACCTATCTTGTTATTATGACCTATGCTTATGATCTATGTTATGACCTATAATATATTA
Source organism: Humulus lupulus (assembly GCF_963169125.1). Taxonomy (NCBI): domain Eukaryota; kingdom Viridiplantae; phylum Streptophyta; class Magnoliopsida; order Rosales; family Cannabaceae; genus Humulus; species Humulus lupulus. The sequence goes on from NC_084793.1 coordinate 20,415,592, forward strand.
AGATCTTGTATGATTAGTAGAAATTAGCATTGTTATGAACTTTTGTATGATTTATGACATGTCTGGTATGGTTACTTGTTATATGACTTTTGTTTGTATTTTTCTTACTGGACTTAGAAGCTCACTCCTTATTATGTTGGTGTGCAGACAATTGAGGATAGAACGGCCGGTGGCGAGTGGAACCTAAAAGCTTAGTAATGTATTCGCGGGGACCATATAGTTGAATAATGATCAACGGGCCTATGACCTTATTTACAAAGCATTTTCATTTAAGTTTTGTTTATTTTTATATCTTAATGTTGCTCATTATCTTGTTATAAACCTTATTTTATTTTTAAAGATATGAGATCCCTTTGTTTATTTTGATTTTCTTAAATAAAATAACAATATTTATGTTTATGATCCAACGCCGTGTTCTCGATAATATTATAAGAAATTAGGACGTTACAACTTACCAAAGCTCTTTCTAGCACTAGATTTTTGTTTTTAAGAGACAAACTTAGTGTGATTTCCTTATCCGCACTCAGTTTATGAGTATGAGTGCGGATAAGGAAATCACACTAAGTTTGAGGGAGGGTGTTAGATAAAAGTTTGTTAGTGGTTACAATACCATTATGTACAAACTCTAATTTGTTACTTTTTCTGTTATGTACAGTTGTATTAGGTCTATGTATATATACTCTGTACAGTAAGTCAACAATATACAAAGATTCATTTTTCACTCATACTTGTCTTTACATTTCCCTAATAAATAAGAACTCTAAGTAAGACTAGTTGCATCTTATACAATTTTTCTTTGAAATAAGTAAGGTGGGTAACGAGGCAGGAATTAACTATTTAAAAAATTTCGAAGTAGGGCACTGATAATATTATTTGTCATATACCAACACATTGTTTATGTATTATAATTATTATATTTTTATTTTATAAGTTATAATCATTTTATAATTATAGGGAAATTTGAGTTTTTATGCTTAATGAGATATACTAAATCAAAAAAATGCTAGCATTTCTAATCATTTCAAAACAATGCCAAATTTTTTGACAATACCCAAAATACCCCTCTCATAATTTTTCCATCAACTTCCTCTTCTCTCTTCCCTCTCTCTCCCTCAACCCATTCCTCTCAACTCTCTCTCTAGAAAAAAAATCATGGGTAAGGTAAAATATAAGAGAACTCAATGTAATAGCAAGTATTCCTTACTTAGGACACTAAAATATTGCATTTCGAACAGATCTGGGCATGATTTTTGAGTTTTTTTTTGTGATTTTTTTTCAGATCTGAAACTTTGAAATCTGCAGAAAATCGACGTGGTTCGATGGTGCTCGATGCCAGCTCGATGGGGCCTTCAAAATCAAGATTTTCATGAAAAAATCGATGTTGCTCGATGGTGGTTCGATGGAGGTTCGATGGTGTTTGATGCGATTCTTGCAAGATACGTAATTTTTCACTCGGGTGTCCGTTTGGGGTGATTTTTTTTAATTTTGGGTATTTTTTCAAGATCTACACGTTTGAGATGTGTATATACACATTTGGGAAATGTAAATCTTGAAAAAAAAAAATGACAAATGCAAAACATACCTCATGTTCAAGATATGCTTTGGTATGTTTTCAAGTTCTAAACTTTGAAAATGTGTATGTGAACATCTAAAACGTGGAAATCTAAAAAAAATACCAAAAATAAAAAAAATCATCCCAAACGGACACCCGAGTGAAAAATTATGTCTCTTACAAGAATTGCATCGAACCATCATCGAGCAACCATCAAACTACCATCGAACAACCATCGAGCAACATCAATTTTTTCATGAAAATATTGATTTTGAAGGCCCCATCGAGGTAGCATCGAACACCATTGAGCAACCATCGAGTTGGGCATGATTTTTGAGTTATTTTTCAGATTTGAAACTCTGAAATATGTAGAAAATTGACTTTGCTCGATGGTGCTCGATACTAGCTCGATGGGGCCTTCAAAATCAATATTTTCATGAATAAATTGAGATTTCTCGATGGTGGTTCGATGCAATTCTTGTAAGAGACATAATTTTTCACTCAGGTGTCCGTTTGTGATGATTTTTTTTTTTTTGTATTTTTTTGAGATCTACACGTTTTAGATGTTCACATACATATTTTCAAAGTTTAGAACTTGAAAACATACCAAAGCATATCTTGAACATGAGGTATGTTTTGCATTTGTCATTTTTTTCAAGATTTACATTTCCCAAATGTGTATATACACATCTCAAACGTGTAGATCTTGAAAAAATACCCAAAAAAAAAAAATCACCCCAAAGGGACACCCGAGTGAAAAATTACATATCTTGCAAGAATCGCATCGAACACCATCGAACCACCATCGAACCTCCATCGAACTACCATCGAGCAACATTGATTTTTTCATGAAAATCTTGATTTTGAAGGCCCCATCGAGCTGGCATCAAGCACCATCGAACCACATCAATTTTCTGCAGATTTCAAAGTTTCAGATCTGAAAAAAAATCACAATAAAAACCCAAAAATCATGTCCAGATCTATTCGAAATGTAATATTTTAGTGTCCTATGTAAGGAATACTTGCCATTACATTGATTTCTATGATATTTTATCTTACCCATGAATTTTATTTCTAGAGAGGGAGTTGAGAGGAATGTGTTGAGGGAGAGAGAGGGAAGAGGGAAGAGGAAGGGATGAGAAAAAGCATGAGAGGGGTATTTTGGGTATTGTCAAAAGAATTAGCATTGTTTTGAAATGATTTAAGTGCCTAACATTTTTTTGATTTATAACCCCTCATTAAGCATAAAAACTCAAATTTCCCTAATTATATGTTTTTTTTTTTTTTATAAATATAGTAATATAAATGTTAAATGAGACGGGGATGTTATTTAAAAAATCGATGGGTTTTTCCGTAAACTATCACACCAAAAAATCATTGAGACAAGACAGACAAAAATAAACAAAACATATGTTTCAAAACAAGACATTTTTCTATCTTGTTGCCATATCTAATTAAGTGAAGTAAAATTAGTAAATTTGAGAACTTAAATAATTTAAAACAAACTAATATATAACTAAAATGTTACACGAGTAGTGTGGACTCATTTTTACAACATTGCATCTCATTTAGAATAAATGTGATTAGTTAGAATAAAATGATATCTCATTGGATCTAATGTTGTAGTACATATTATGTAATTATGGGTAGAGGAAATTACACCAAATATGGGAATTTTTTATAAATTTTGAAATATATGGCAGTTTTTTTTTTAAAAGTTTTTTATGGCATATTTTTTTTATTTACATTTTTATGGGAGTTTTTTTCCCATATATTTGTAAAACTTTATTTGTAGACCATATTTTATCTTTTATACTTTTTTGGTACCTATTTTTTATTATTTTGAGATTATTTTTTAAATTAAAATAACTCCTCAAAATAATGTATTTCACCACAGTTTCTTAATCAGTAACCAGTTTGTAAACCCGTTTGAATCATATGTTATTATTTGACTTTTAACACCATTAAACTATTAATATTTATATTTTCAACAGTGAATAGACTAGTTTGGCGTGGATGTCTTTACTGTTAATATTTCTAAACAGTAAGCCAACCATGTGAGATGAAAGAGATAAATACTACCAAATAGCAATAAATAAGACTAACCCAACTACAGAATGCATACAAACACCAGGGATTGGAAACCCTTTTTAGTGATTTCTTAGTTAATTAATGATAAAAGGCTATTAGCTGTATCCTAAACTTAAACAGTGAATCTCCTAGTGATTTACAACACTGTTAAGCACTTCGACAAAGAGTGTGAGATATATAGTAGCTTTTAACAGCCAGTTGCCTTGAGGAAGTTGTCAAAGGGACTAGCAGGAGGCAGCCTCATTGACAACCACGGATCCTGGGGAAATGCAGCTCCCTGGGCAGGTTAACGGGTCTGTCTCTAAGTCTTTCCACGAGCATAAACATGAGAAAATGAATCCCATAGCAGTACCTATTAAAAAAAAGGAGAAAGAGAAGAAAAAGCTACCGGAAAAGACTACAGAAAGAGAAGAGAAACCAGCAGAATCTGAAGAAAAAGAAGAAGAAGAAGAAGAAGAAGAAGAAGAGAAGGAAAAGGATGGCGGGGAAGAAGAAGGATTGGTAGTAGATGGTAAGGAAGAAAATTTGGATAGAGAGGGTGAAGGGAGAGAAGACACGGAAGGTGAAGGTGGTTTGGTAGAGACGGTGGATCAGGAAAATGAAGGAACGTTGGAAAGTGGCGATGATGAATTGAAGAAAGGAGGAAAGAAGAAGAAAAAGTTCAAGGGTCCTTTGTTTGATCCAAAAATGCATTATAACTGGAAACTATGTAAGTTGTTGTACGACCAAACTAACCTCGCTTTTTCTAAGTCTACTACTACTGTTTTAGACTATTCAATTGATTCCCTTACTTTATTTTTTTATAAGGGTAACCAGTTACTACCTTCTTCTTCTTCTACTACTACTACTACTTCTTAGATTAATTTTTTATTTTCTGAGTTTTTTTTTTAGGTTTGGCTCAGTAACTAGTTATCAATCAGTTATTTTAATAGGAGTAACCGGTTACTTTCTTCTTCTTCTTTACTGGATGTATTCTGATCTGTTTTTTTTCTTCCAAATCTGTCAGTAACCAGTTACAATTCACTCCAGTACTTGCCATAACAGTTAAAATTGATTGTAGTAATCGGTTACTGCCACATTACTAAAAAATCTAAATTGATAATTGTAACTCGTTACAACGAGGTTTGAAAAAAAAATCAAATCTAAAAAAAATAACCAATTGCTATGGTACCTGGTTACTTAGTCAGGTGTGAAAACAAAATCAAATCTAAACAAAAAAATCTAAATTAATCGCTACTGTAACTGGTTACACCTAGGTCTAAAAAAAATCTGATATGAATAAAATGATTCAGGCGTCATGGAACCTGGTTACTTAAACAGATTTGGAAAAAAAAAGCCCAGAAAAATCAAAAGTTTTGTTTGCTTGTTTTTTTATTTCTTGTACTTGTATTCTGAATAAATTTTGTAAACATATTGATACATTTTTTGAGCAAACGTTCTAGTTCTATTTCTTTAAATAATTAATAAACACATAAATATTTATGTTAGAATCTTATTTGATGAATGTTTGGCTGCTAAACCTATTGATCTAAACATCACAGAGAAGAACCTTTTGACAACTTTTGCCCTTTTCAACCAAAAAAACTAATCAGCTAACCTAAGCTTTCATATATTAAAAGTACCCTAAAATATTCAACTAACTAGCTTCTTATACTACCCTAGTCTACACTAAATAATAGCAGTCAACTTTTCTTAAGTACATTTCTTAAATCAAATCAAATATGAAGTCAAGTACCTAGTTACTTAAACAGATTTAGAAAAAAAAAACTCAGAAAAATCAAATATGAAGTCAAGTACCTGGTTACTTAAACAGATTTAGAAAAAAAAAACCCAGAAAAATCAAATATGAAGTTCAAAATCAGATGTGAAAAAGAAGAAAACTAGATTTGAAGAAAGAAAAAGAAGAATAAGAAAGACCAAATAAGAAGAAGAAGAAAGAAAGAAGACGAAGAAAAAGAAGAAAGAAAGAAAGAAAGAAAGAAGAAGAAGAAGAAGAAGAAGAAGAAGAAGAAAATCAGTTCTTCGTCGTCGTCGGGGCAGCAGCGGAGGTAGGATCGCCGGAGGAAATCTGAGATGGCCATTGAATTGGGAAGAAATCTGAGATGGCCATTGAATTGGGAAAGAGAAAGAAAGAAATGAGAAGAAGAGAGAGAGATCGCGAGGAGAGAACAGAAAATAAGATAATTAAGTCTATGGTAATTTATATACTATATTTTAAACTTTTTTTTTTCAAAACTTACCATATTTTGTACAATTATTTTTTTTCCCATAAATTTAGAAATTATATATATTTTTTTCATATTTATGTAAACTTCTCTTATGTGTACCATATGATTACTCATAAAAATTAACAACCCCAAAATTTGGTGTCATAATACCACGTCATTTTATTTTTAATTATTAATATTTATTGTTATGTCAGTTATAACACCAAATTTTGGAAACACTTGATATATACACTAGAAACGACGTAATATTTGAGAACTCAAAACATTAATTCCTTTCTCCGGCGATAGTGAACCACCGTGACATTGTATTCCACTATAGCATCACCACTAGTCGCATTAAACCAATGCGTCTTAGCAATAGCATAGCCCCGCGCCAACCGGAAAATCCCAGTTTCGCCAACAACCGGCATCTCCCTCACTGGGTTCAAAGCAGCGTTTCGACCAAGAATGCTGATCGAGCTCCCATTGTATTCACCCTCCGTAAATGCAAAGCTCATGGCCATAACCAGCCCAAGCTCCTGCTGTCCCGCAGACCCGTACAGCCCTTGTGCCCGACCCACGAGCTTCGATTTCGGGTCGGGCGTCTCGGTTAACGGGTCGTCAGCCATAACCAGAGCTCCAAATGAAGCCGGAGACTTCTCAGTGTCAGCTGCCTTAGCCACCCTCACCGCGGTTGGTGTCTTGCCACTCACTATGTCGTGGAAGTAGAATTGGAGGTTGGTGACTTTCTCATCATCATGATCATCCTTGGTGGCTGCTTCGAGCACATCAATAACCATTGTGGAGATCAAAACAATCACGAGCACCATCACTACGACACTGTGTTTTGCCATTATGTGTTTTCTCACTTCGTTTTTCAAAGACTAATTATAGAGCATATATAGTAAGAAACTAGCTAGGGTGGCCGGCTCTTTATAGAGCAATGAGGATTTAGAGTAGTTGAACTAAAACAATTGAAAGAAAATATAGTGTTGGTGAATGGTAAGTAGTTTTGGTTTTGTGGTCCACCCTTTTTATATATTATTGGGCTGGTGACCAATCCGTTTACGAAAAGAGGTGTGGTTTCTTTTTGCCACAGCTGGAATAGTATGGTGCCCATTTTCTATGTTTATTGAATACATAGTATGCTCAAAGTCATTATGAGTTTCTTTTAAAGAATATCAAATTATATTATAAAGAAAATGAAAGGTTTTACCATAAAGTAGAAAACCAATTTTGTCACGTAAATACTATTATATATAAACCCAATAAACCCTAGTCATCTATAGGCAGATACCAATTATTGCACAAAGGACATATTAATAATGTTGAAACTTGACATCGTACTCCAATTATTGATTAAAATTTCGTTCTCAAAGTAATAATTGGGCATGAGATTGATAAAAGCTTTAATTTTGGCTGTTAAAAGTAAGTGGTTTTGGTCCCCAAATTCTGTGCTCCTTGTACATCTTTTCAAAATTTACACCATTCAAATAAAATGTATAATTAAGAGCTTTAAAGACCATATTAAAAAAACAGAGTGTTGGGGTGATTAGGACCTGCACAACACAGCCAATACAGTGCACAAAGAATAACAATAAAGAAGAACAAGTAATAGACAATTAAACAAACCCAAAAGTAATCAAAAGTAAAACACAAAAGAAAGAACACCAAGAATAATACTTGGTTCAGATACAACCAGTTTGGTTGATCCTACATCTAAGGCTAGGCAGCAATGCCTAAGTCAAATCCACTATATCTGAAACTAAATTATACCCTCCAAGCTCACAAGATTACAACAACACTCATCCAACTTCTCTTGAAACACTCTCTCACTAGAGTATTACAACACAGTTCTTGCTCTCAGCCAAAACTCTCAGAAATTGAATACTCTTAGGTTGATCAGGCCTAAAACTATATATAGGGTCGAGATACAAGAACTAAAGAGACAAACAGAAACTAACAACAATTAGTTAGTCTGTTACAACTTACTGGTGTCCACGCAGATGCAACTAGAGAAAATGTAGATGCAACTGAAAACAGCAGACTACTGTGAGCTTTTATTTGCTAATCTTTTGATTGGTTGAGGAAAGAAGTCATAATCTTCACAATTCTCCACCTTGACTTCTTATTCCGAAACAGGGTTCAGTGGATTAGACAATGCTGCCTTAGCTTTAGCTCTAAGGGATTCCCATCTTGATGCCAAGCAAGTTCAAGGCCGAAGTGAACTTGCTCACGGGTATGAGCTTAGTCATCATATCAGCTGGGTTAATCTCAGTGGATATCTTCACAATCTTGACAAGTTGTTTTGAGACAATATCCCTGAGAAAATGGAGCTTAACATCTATGTGTTTCGTTCTTTCATGAAACACAGTATTCTTAGACAAATGTATTGCACTTTGTGAATCACAATGTACAATCACATGATCTTGTCTAAATCCCAGCTCACTCATCATCCCTTTTAACCAAAGAGCTTCTTTTACTACTTCTGTGAGAGCTATGTATTATGCTTCAGTCGAGGAGAGAGCCACAACATGTTGTAAATCAGACTTCCAGCTTACAACATTCCCTCCAACAGTGAAAACATACCCAGATAAAGATCTTCTTTTATCATAATCTCCAGCAAAATCTGAGTCACAATACCCCATAACTTCACATTGTTTTTGGTCTGACTTTGTGTACAAAATCTGTAGGTTTGCAGTGCCCTTCATGTACCTTAGTAACCATTTCACAGCTTGCCAATGTTCCAAGCTTGGTTTGTTCATAAACCTACTAACCAAACCAATTCCATATGCTAAATCAAGTCTTGTTGATACCATAGCATACATAATGCTACCAACAGCATTAGCATAAGGAACTCCCTTCATCTTTTCTTCTTCAAAAGATGTTTCTTCTTCTGTAAGAGACTTTAGCTTGAAGTGGGCTCCAATGAGAGTGTTGACAGATCTGGCTTCCTTTTGATCAAACATTCCCACTACCTTCTTGACATATCCTTCTTGAGACAATCTCAACATGCCCTTATTTTGTCTCTAGATATCTCTATTCCCAAAATCTTGACAGCTGCCCCTAAATACTTCATATCAAATTCTTGACTTAGCATCTCCTTGAGCCTTTCCATTTATGATCTGTGTTTACATGCTATAAGCATATCATCCACATAGATTAACAAGTAGATGTAGCTTCCATCTTCAAGAACTTTTAAGTAAACACAACTATCAAACTTTGATCTTTGAAATTTCTGTCTTAGCATAAAATCATCAAATCTGAAGTACCATTGTCTTGGTGACTGTTTCAAACCGTAAAGAGATTTCTTCAGCAAGCACACCTTCTCTTCCATCCCTGGCTGTATGAATCCTTCAGGTTGTTGCATGTGTATTTCTTCATCAAGATTACCATGAAGAAATGCTGTCTTCACATCAAGTTGATCCAATTCTAAATTTTGAATTGCAGTGATAGCCAATATAATTCTTATAGAAGTGTGTTTGACAACAGGAGAAAACACTTCATGATAATCTATCCCTTCAACTTGAGAAATGTTGGGGTTTTATGCCCTAATTAAAACCCAAATTCTTTGTAATCTCATTTTATTATCAATAAAAGAATATAAATCATTTTTTGACTTGGTCAATCACTTTGCTCACATGTTTTATTTTCATGATTATTTGTTTAATATAAACTTCTATTAAATCCCGAGCATATAGCTAATCTTATTTATAGTGACGTAATCACAGTGGAATATAAATATGATTATATGTTCAAAATAAGTTAATCCTAAGATTAGTTAGTGCACCGGATTTACACTGACTTGCCAATCTACGATATGATCTACTTACACATTACAGTGTTATGTTCTTTCCAGAACATTAGCAAAGTAGATAAGATCGGATGTATATGTTACATCTGACATGACCGATATTGACAGTTGATAAGATAAGTAAACATGCCGTTATTATCTATTCTAGTCATATCATATAGTTGACCATAGGTCAATTCAATCTCAATTCTGAGTGGTTAATATTCTAACTGATTGTATTATTTGAGTTCTTTGACTTGTTCGTTACCAGCTTACCCTACGGACTAGCCCATACTTACATCTTGGGAACTCGGTAGTATAATTGAGTGGGAGTGTTAATCATAGATATGAACATCTATAGCTTCTGATGAAGAAGTGAAACAATGGTTTCCTTTTAGTTTGGTTCAAGGTGTTAAATGATAGAGATCTCATTTCAGTAATTAAATTAGTTTACTGAAATATCATTTACAAGGAACTAAGTGTTTTAAGGATAAAATACAATAAGGGGTAAAACTGTATTTAAGTCCTATCTCATTGTAGACCGTCTATAGAGGATTGAGTGACAATTATGGTTGTAACAATGGATAATTAATAGCGTATCTATATTTGTTATAGAACGTTCTATGAATTCAAGAGTGCAATTCCGAGTCTATAGTGGAGTCACGAGTAATTAATAAGTTAGTAAATTTATTTGTTAGATTTATGATAAATTATTGGAGCTTGATTTCATAGGCCCATGGTCCCCATTGTACCTTGGATAAAATCATCTAGATAGTCTCAATTAATTGATTTAATTATCAATTCGAATTATCAAAGTTGACCAGGTCAATTTTGGATAGTTTCACAGAGTTGTGTAATTTTGAGAAGAAAAGAGAAATTATGGCAGATTTATTAATTAAGATAAATTGGTATCTAAATTAATAAATAAATTTAAATCAAGGTTCAAATTATAAATAATTAATTTGATAAATGATTTAAATAATTATTTAATTAATTAAATCAATAGAAAATAATACAGGCCTTGATTTTAAGTCCAATGGGCTTATAATCAAATGGGAAATTTCAAGGGCCTATAGCCCATGATAATTTCGACCTAGGGCTTCAAAATGGCTGTTATTTTATTGATTTTTTAATTAAATTAAATGGCCTAATTGAGTCTATAAAAGGAGTGCTTAGAGAGAAGATTTCAACGACGGCAGATAAGTCACAAGTCAGATTTTCTGATAGTTTTATATTCTCTCTAAACACAAGTCCTTTTCTAAGCCACTTTGTTATTTTCTCTTCTTCTCTCTATATCTATCTCATGTGTTGAGAATTTCCCACACTATTCTAGGTGGTTCTAAGGATACATTGGAAGATCGTGAAGAAAATAGAAGATCGGTTCAGTTTCTTGATAATACTCTGCGACAGAAAGGATACAAGAGTTAGAGAAACTGAAGGAAGGACTCTTAATTCCGCTGCGTATACTGTAAGTATTATATTATTTGTTTATCTTTGAATTCAATTTTAGAAACATGTTTTAGGCTATCTCGTATTAATTTGTTTAATATTAGATATACATGAAAATAAATAAAGATCTTGTATAAGCTTTTTCCAACAAGAAAAGCCTTTTGCCACCAACCTTGCCTTGAATCGAGGTATTTCAACTCCTTCAATCCCTGGTTTTCTCTTGTAAACCCATTTGCACCCTATTACTCTTTTGTTCTTAGGTTTATCCACCAGAATCCATGTCTCATTCTTGGATAAAGACTCCATCTCTTCTTTCATAGCCTTATTCCATTTACTCCATTCAGCACTATTCTTGGCCTCCTTGTAGCAAATAGGCTCATGTAGCTCTAGTAAATCAACTACACTAAAGGCAAAAGCAGTAATATCAGCATGTGCAAATCTCTCAGGAGGTCTGATCTGTCTCCTTGCTCTATCTCTAGCCAAGAGATAATCTGAAGCTTGAGTATCTCTGCCATCAGCTTCAGTGCCATCTGCATCACTTCCAGATGCATCTCCAAGTTCACTCTCCTGAACTCCACCTTGATTCTCATTTTGTGATGTTTCTCTCAATTCAATCTGCATAGTATCTTTCTGCTCAGCTTGTTTAGAGCTGGCTTGATCACTAAATTTCATGTTAGTTTTATAAAAGCAGTGCTCATTGAATATAACATCACGACTGATAATGCATTTTTTCTCATCTATTAACCAAAGTTTATAACCCTTGACACCACTTGGATAACCAAGAAACAGACCTTTCATAGACCTAGGATTCAACCTCCCCTGACTAATATGAACATAACCTATACAACCAAAAGGTTTCAGGTGACTGTAACTTGGTTTATGACCGGACCAAACATGTTCAGGAACCTTACAATCTAATGTAGATGAAGGTGACCTATTAATGAGGTAGCAAGCAGTAGCAGCTGCCTCTGCCCAAAATGTTTTTGGCAAACCTGAATCAGCTAGCATGCATCTAACCTTATTCATGATTGTTCTGTTCATTCTCTCAGCAAGACCATTTTGCTGAGGGGTGTTCCTAACTGTATGGTGCCTAACAATGCCATTTTCAGTGCAATAAGAATCAAACTCAGCATTACAGAATTCCAAACCATTGTCAGTTCTAAGTTTCTTAACTTTCTTCATGGTTTGATTTTCTACCATAATTTTCCATTCTCTAAACCTTCCAAAAGCCTCATCCTTAGTTCTAAGAAAATAGATCCACACTTTCCTAGAATAGTCATCAATAATAGAAAGGAAATATTGAGCTTTACCGAGAGATAATGGAACTTGGGATGAACCCCATAAGTCAGAATGAATGTATTCCAATATTCCTTTGGTTTTATGAGTTGAACTTGCAAATTTCAACCTGTGAGCTTTTCCTACTACACAAGTCTCACAAAACTGTAAGTCTGAAATATATTTAGAGTTCAAGAAACCTTGCTTACCAAGTTCTACCATTCCTTTGTGACTCATGTGCCCAAGTCGTTTGTGCCATAATTCTGTGGTATTAGGTTCTGTAGTTGAATCTCCAGCAGACCCAGTTGAAACTCCAGCAGACCCAGTTATGGTCTTTCCTTGTAGAATGTAAATTCCTTGTCTTAGCTCACCTCTCATAAACACCATTGTACCTTTGGATACTCTCAAGACTCCACCTTCAGCTTTGTAGCTATATCCTTTGGAATCTAAAACACCAAGAGACAACAAATTTCTTTTTAGTTTAGGTATAAATCTAACATTAGAAAGTACCTTTATGGTGCCATCTCTCAATTTGATCTTGATAGAACCAATTCCTTGAATTCTGCATGTGCTGTTATTTCCCATCAACACTTGCCCTGTACTTTCTTCTTTTAGATCAAAGAACCAATCTTTTCTTGGTGACATGTGAAATGTACACCCAGAATCCATAACCAATTCATCCTTAGGATCACTGGTTGACACAGTCAGAACATCAGCTTCCATAAATCCATCTGTGACATGAGCTTCATCTTTGTTGTCTTGCTTTTGTCCTTCATTTCTTCTCTGTGGGCAGTTTCATCTGAAGTGACCTTCTTGGTTACAAATCCAGGAAGTTTTCCTTGGTTTTGACTTGGATCTTGATCTCCCTCTGCTTTTTCCATTTCTATGGTTGTTGCCATCTTTTCTTTCAGATCTTCCTCTCACATTTAGACCTTCGGCTTGAGATCTTGACACCTTAACATTAGCTTTCAGATCTAATTCCTTTGAGTATGCAGCACCAATCACTTCTTGCAGTGACAATGTATCTTTACCATACTTCAAAGTGTCCCTCAGATTATCATAGGCCTTTGGGAGTGAGTTCAATAGAAAGATTGCTTGATCCTCTTCTTCAATCTTTACTTCAATTGACTCCAAATCTGAAACTAGCTTGGTGAAGTCGTCTATATTATCATCAATAGACTTTGATTCCTCCATCTTGAATCCACAAAATCTTTGTTTGAGATAGATTCGATTTGGTAATGCCTTGGTCATGTACAACTGTTCTAACTTCTTCCACATATCATGAGCTGTTTCTTCTTTGATTACTTTCCTCAAAACTTGATAATTCAAACTCAGAATGATTGTGTTCTTTGCCTTTTTGAGCACCTCTGCTTTGTTTTCCAACTTAGCCATCTTACTTTCTTCTTGTAGGGCTTCTTCACATCCAAGATTACCCATATGAGCCATCATCTTTGCACGCCATAGACTGAAATCATTCTTGCCATCAAATTTCTCCACCTCAAACTTGGAAGTCGACATATTGAAGAGAATTGGTCCTGGCCAGTGAACAAGTTCTCAATTGCGGAAGTACTTCGAAGTTCTTGATCTTTCTTGGAGAAAATCACAGTTGAAGATGGTGAAGAATGCAGCCACTCTAACCTGGCTCTGATACCAGTTGTTGGGGGTGATTAAGACTTGCACAACACAGCCAATACAGTGAACAAAGAATAGCAATAAAGAAGAACAAGTAATAGACAATCAAACAAACCCAAAAGTAATCAAAAGTAAAACACAAAAGAAAGAACACCAAGAATACTTGGTTCAGATACAACCAGTTTGGTTGATCCTACATCCAAGGCTAGGCAGCAATGCCTAAGTCAAATCCACTATATCTGAAATTAGATTACACCCTCCAAGCTCACAAGATTACAACAACACTCATCCAACTTCTCTTGAAACACTCTCTCACTAGAGTATTACAACACTGCTCTCAGCCAAAACTCTCAGAAATTGAATACTCTTAGGTTGATCAGGCCTAAAACTATATATATGGTAGAGATACAAGAACTAAAGAGACAAACAGAAACTAACAACAATTAGTTAGTCTGTTACAACTTACTGGTGTCCACGCAGATGCAACTAGAGAAAATGTAGATACAACTAAAAACAGCAGACTACTGTGAGCTTTTATTTGCTAATCTTTTGATTGGTTGAGGAAAGAAGTCACAATCTTCACACAGAGTATTATCATCAATGGCAGGAGATATTCGTTATTTTCTGCATCACAATATTTCTACTTGCGTTTATGCATATTGGTCACCTAAAACTTTTAAGCTATGCACAATTGTGGGGTACCATGATATTGTTTGCTAAAATAAAGGGAAATTTCACTTTTTATACATACTAATAGGTATAATTACAAAAAAATCTTAGCATTATTAACTTTTTCAAATGCATGCTAAGTTTTTCCCTCCTACCCAAAATACCCTTCCCATTCAATCTCAGCCTTCTCTCTCTCAGTCTCGGTTTCTCTCTCTCTCAGTCTCACAAAAATCCCCCAAAAACCATCGAACCCCCACCTCCGTCGAGCCGTCGAGCCCGCATCTCCGTCGAGCTCCCACCTTCTCCGTCGAGCCCCCACCTTCTCCCATTTCTCCGGCGATCTCGAGCCCACTGCAAACTCCCATTATTCTGTCAAACCCGAGACCCACAGATCATATTTCCTTCAAAGTTTAAAAAACTAAGGTAAAATCTTGAACCCAAGTCCATATTTGCTTTATATCGTTGTTGAATCTGTGATTTGTGGAATGGGTTGTCCGATTTTGTGGGAAATTTTTTCTGGGTTTGAACCAGTGGCTCGATAGGTTCGATTATGGTTCGATAGTAGGCTCGATAAGGTTTGAACAGTTCGATGATGGATCGATTATGGCTCGATATGAGCTCGATATGAGCTCGACATGAGCTCGATAGGATATGTTGTATTATATTACAAGGGCTCGATAGGTTCGATAATGGTTCGATATGAGACTAGACTGTAGCTCGATGGTTATTTATCTAGACAGACAGATTTTTCTTAGCTCGATAGGCTCGACACTGACTCGATAGGCTCGATAAATTTAGGTTGTTGATATTTCTCGATGGAACTCGATAGTTTTTCGATAGTTGCTCGATAGGGTATGTTGCAGCTCGATTAGAGCTCGATAGAGCTCGATGACAACTTATTTCAGTGTTTTTATGAAATTTTTTTTATTCTGTTTTCTTACAAAAATTTTTCATGTGTTGTTACAGATGCCTAAGTTGCTTGTTCCGTTCAGTGATCACTTTCCTGGTCGAGTGACATATCGGGGTAGTAGTACTTTAAATCACATTAAGACCAGGTTTTTGGAGCTCGGGCTGCTTGAAAGGGCTAAGGAATCCCCTTTCAAGCAATTCTTTTTGGCTTCGGAGTTTAATTTCTCCGGAGTCTTGGTGCATCAACTGTTGCTGAGGAAAATCGCCAGCAACAACGAAGATGAGGTGCATTTTTTCTTGGGGTCGAAGTCTTGTAGATTCGGCATGGGAGAGTTTGCCCTGGTGACGGGGTTGGATTTCAGTGCCTTCCCGTCACCAGAAGAGTTGGAAGGGTGTAATCTCAGCGATCGGTTGATAAAGGAGTATTTCAACGATGCTGAGAAAGTAAAGCTGTCACAGGTGGACCATGCTTTCAAGACTTGTACGGTTGTGGAAGATGTGTACAAGCTTGGTCTATGTCTGTTTGTTGAGGGGGTTCTGAATGCCATTGAGGGCAAACTGCACATTTGGCGAGATATTCTAAAAATTGTTGAGAATGTAGAGTACTTCTTCAGCTATCCATGGGGGAAGTACTCTTATAGGAGGCTATTGCATTCTTGTAAGAAGGACATGGTGAAGCAAAAGGCCAACTATGATGCCAAGAAGGATGCCAAGGTGCAGCAAGAGTCCAAATACAGTATGTATGGTTATGCCCCCGCCTTACAGTACTGGGCATATGAGGCTATCCAACAGCTTGCGGTGGAGCTTGTTGTGAGCTCGGGAAACATGTTCCCGAGGATGCTTAGCTGGTCGCATCGGAGGAGCAAGGATTTCACCAAGTCCGTCATCGCACCGATATTATTGAAGAAGAATGTAAGTTATGTTTTTTTTTTTATCTATATGCTTATCTTTTATCATTATTTGAGTTAACCAAATGTTTTATGTTGTTTGCAGTTAATTGTTCTTCCGATGTTGAAGCCTCGGCCAGCAGAAAAAGACTATTACTTGTCTTTGACTGAGGGAGATCTTCCCCTTTATACTGGGCTTGGCCAGGATCCCTCGGAGACTGATGAGGAGGAGGATGCGACTTTTGAGAAAATGGCAGAGAAAGTTTCTCAGGCTGCCGAGGCAGCCAAGATATTTGTTGATGCTGCCCCGGGGGAGGAGGTTGCAGGTCCCACCCCTCCTATTGCCCCAGCCTCAGCCCCAGCCTCAACCTGTGCCCCAACATCAGCCCCAGCCTTAGCCCCAGCATCAACCTGTGCCCCAACATCAGCCCCAGCCTCAGTGTCAGCCCCAACACCAACCCCAACACCAGCCTCAGCCTCAGCCTCAGCCCCTGAGCTGGCCGACTTGATTGAGCGGTTGGACAGAGTCGAGGGTCGACAGGAGACCCTCTTGAAGAACCAGTCAGTGATCTTGGACGTACTCAGTCAGATCCTGACATTTGTTAAGGAGAAACCGAGGGGCTCCAATGAAGATTCAGACTCAGAGTCATTGGATATTCTGCTAGACTATGTTGATGATCCAACGACGCCTCCTACCATCATTGTGACACCTGATGCTGAGACTCCGGGAGTCGTTATTGTCAAACCTGAGGATGTTGCTGGGGTTCAGTTTCAGAGGGATAGACGCCAAAGACGCAAGCCAGATTGGTTTGAGGACTATACGGATCCCACGAGGAAAAGACCTCGCATTGATGCAACTGCACCAGCAGACGAGGCTACACAAGAGGCTACACATGTGCTGGACCCTCTCAAGAAGCCAGATCCCAAACAGTATAGGACAATGTGCAAGTGGCTTGTTGGAGACATGCCCAACAAGACCCCGCGGGATGTAAAGACTGGGAGTCACGGTCCAGCGTGTTTTCTGATGTTGAAGACACCCCAATCCTGGCTCAATGATGGGGTAAGCCATTTATACCTAGTTATGGACTGTTTTCAATTTTACATGTTTTGTTTTTACTGACTCGATGTGAGCTCGATGGAGCTCGATAGGTAGTTCGATAGGGATGTTAAAATAGGTTGTTTTTTTTACTGTTTTATACTGGCTCGATGTGAGATCGATATGAGTTCGATAGTAGTTCGATATGTATGTTAAAATAGGGTTTTTTTTACTGTTTTAGACTGGCTCGATGTGAGCTCGATATGAGTTCGATAGTAGTTCGATAGGGATGTTAAAAACTCGATGTGAGTTCGATATGAGTTCGATTGTGAAAATTCCCTGAACAAAGTGGCTCGATGTGAGCTCGATGGAGCTCGATAGGGAGTTCGATAGGGATGTTAAAATAGGTTGTCTTTACTATTTCATGATGGCTCGATGTGAGCTCGATAGGGAGTTCGATAGGGATGTTAAAATAGGTTGTCTTTACTGGCTCGATGTGAGCTCGATAGTAGTTCGATGGTAGTTCGATAGGGATGTTAAAGTAGGTTGTCTTTACTGGCTCAATGTGAGCTCGATAGTAGTTCGATAGGGATGTTAAAGTAGGTTGTTTTTTACTATTTCAGACTGGCTCGATGTGAGCTCGATATGAGCTCGATAGCTCGATATGAGCTCGATGTGAGCTCGATAGTAGTTCGATGGTAGTTCGATAGGGATGTTAAAGTAGGTTGTTTTTTACTGTTTCAGACTGGCTCGATGTGAGCTCGATTTGAGCTCGATGTGAGCTCGATATGAGTTCGATGTGAGCTCGATGGAGCTCGATAGGCGCATTTTATGATGGTTTTTGCTAATTTTTTTATCGTACTCTCTTTTGCAGCATATTGATGCGGCAGAACACATGCTTCGTATGCGTCGCAAGTATTTTCCCAATATATATCGACAGAATGCAGTTGTGATGATCAGTTATTTCTCACAAGTGATACCTGCCCGATATGATCAGTTCAAGAAAACAGCCGACAAAACAAAGTATTATTGGGATGCTGACATTATGTCCATGTTGACCGGCATCGAGCAGCAGTGTCTGGCATCTTGGGGAGGAGTTAAGGATGTATATTGGTGCCAGAACTATGGAAAACAACATTGGTTTGCCATTGAGGCTTCCATTTCTAGTTGGACTCTGACTGTTTACGATTCAGACAACTCGGTGATTAGTGACGCAAAGCTTGAGGATATTATGAGTCCATGGTGCTTTATGCTACCTTCTCTGTTAATGCAGAGTAAATTGTTTACTGATAGCTTGATGTTGAAGATTCCATCAGCAGGAAATAGGCCGCATCAGTTCACATTGCGTCGCAAACAGAAACACGAGCTCCCTCAGTCAAAGAGAAGGTAACAAACATCATCTTCATACTAATTTTGTTTCTAACTAAATTTATAGTAATGTGCACTTAATATTTATTTATTTTTTTACAGTGGGGATTGTGGTGTGTATGCTATCAAGTATATTGAGCATCTGATGGTCGGTCTTCCATTGGAAGCTATTTGCGATGAAAATATGGAGGTGTTCAGGAACAAGTGGACCACAGACTTGTGGTATCAAAATTTGTTACCTTGATGATTGTATATATACAGGGTCTTTACATGTATAGTTTGTTGTTCGCATTTTTTTATAACTTTCATGGGCTGTTATCGAGCTAATATCAAGCTATATCGAACTGTTATTGAATTATCAAAATTTGTTACCTTCATAAAAAGAGTTTATTAATACAGCAAGTTCAAATGGGAAAAAAGAGTTTAAAGCCTAGCTTTGCCATAAACATAACTTTTCAGAAAAATCAAATAAAAAGAGTTTATTAATACAACAAGTTCAAATGGGAAAAAAAAGTTTAAAGCCTAGCTTTGCATGTAGCCCTGTTGTGGCCAAGACCACCACACATGCTACACTTGCGCTGACTGGGAATGATTTCTCCATTCGATGGAGTGCGGTTTGTCTTCCTTCTTCCCACCTTATTCTTCTTCGGTCGACCAACTGGTTGTTTTTCAACGGGAACCCCAACTTTCATTTTCTCTATGTTCTCGGGAACTTCCCAATCATCCTCATTGCCAGTTGGGTAAATTGTTTCTTTGTAAGACTCCCTCCACATCTCAATAGTGTAATATGGTGAACACAGTGAGTAAATGTTGACATTGCGCAACATGGCCGCAGCCACACCATGAACACAAGGGTAACCCATTATTTGAAACTGACCACAAGAGCATGATTTGGTCATCAAATTCACCTCATCATCACCTTCTGGGTCTACCACATGAAATTCAAACTGTCCAAGAGGATGGACTTTCAAGTACCTTGCATCATCCGCAATGCCTGAGACATCTTTCTCATATGTTGTTGCTAATTTGGATGTGCACTACTCTACCTCCTCACGACGCGCGGCAAACCATGACTGAATTGTGAAACGAATGAATTCCACAAAAGTAGTGACTGGGAAGGTTCTTGCGTCTTTGGTTTTGTTGTTGAAACTTTCAGCGTAGTTGCTTGTCATTACATTGTATCGATTCCCAGGAAAGTATACACGAGTCCACTTATCGAAGCCAATACCCTCGAGATATTGAGCTATGGCAGGATCCATTTGCTTTATATTGTTGAAGAACCTGTGAAATTTTGACTTCCGAAATGCATATGCCGCATTCCACATCTCCTTGTGACAGTGATCGGTCTTGAACTTAGCGATTACATTCATACTTATGTGATGGTAGCATGCGCCGTGGTAGGCATCAGGGAAGACCAACTCAAGAGCATGAATAATGCTAGCATGCCTGTCTGATACAAAAGACAGATTATCAACAACTCCAATGGCTTCCTTCAATTTCATCATGAAATAATTCCAAGAAGCATGATTCTCACTGTCAACAATCGTGAATGCAATTGGATAAATGTGGTTATTTGCATCCAATGCGACAGCACACAACATGTGGCCACCGTACCTTGACTTTAAGAAAGTGCCGTCCACACATATAACAGGACGACCTGATGTAAATCCCCTTCTACAAACTCCGAGTGAGAAGAAACAATAAAGAAAGTGACCGTCATCTGTGACAAAATCAGTAATTGTACCTGGATTCTTTTGCTGCAGCATGTACAGGTAAGAAGGTAACTTGGAGTACGATTCTTCAGGTGTCCCCCTAACATAACCGAGTGCCTTCTCTCTGCATCTCCAAGCCTTAATATAACTCATATCGATCCCAAAATTATTCTTCATATCCTCCTTTATGCTGTTTGGTGGATAGCTAGTGCCATCAGTAGCATATTTGTTCTTGATAAGGTGCCCAATGACAGAAGGTGCTGCTTGACGGTGGTCTTTTTGTCGCAATTCTAGTGAGCAAGTATGTACACTATTATAAACAGTGATCTCAAACATCTCTGATTGCGCTACTTTTTTCCCTCTTATTCTCCAACCACAATCAGGATCCTTGCAGGTGATATACAACACATCAGTACCAGACTTCTTAACCATAAACTCAAAATTATTCTTCATTGCAAAGAGAGCCGCTTTGGTTTTCAATTCCATCTTGTTCTCAAATGTCTTCCCAAGATGTAATTCCCCTAATGCTATACCGAATGAGGGTGATTCAGAACGACTACAAGCTATGATATCTTCTTTTGTAAACATGGGAGCACTCCATTTTCTGTGATCTTCTGTTGAACATATTGAAATGTTCCCTGTATAGTTATATTCTGTTCCACCAGGACGACTAGAGCTGGTGCCAGGTGTTCGGCGTCCTTGACTTGGTGGGTTCGTCCGTGCAATATGACGTATTGGTTGTTCTTGTGCTTCTTCTACTTGCAAATGTTCAGCTAATAGATCATCATCCACCGAATTGTCTCCTAAGTCCTCATTGTGTTCGGCTTCCGGATCGTCATTCACATAGGGGTTGTACTCATACTGGTTGTCCCTCAGGTCACCAATAGGAAATCCTAAAGTACTGGCTGCTCCCTCAGGTCCGGGAGTGGAATATGGGTCTGCAATGACAATCTTTTTAACAGGAGTGACACACAAGGCCAACCTTTCTTTAGATGTTACTCCTATGAATGCACGGACACCAAGATCACTTTCAACATGAACGGGTGTAAACGGTTGGTCGCCGCAAGTGTAAGGAACCTCCAATTTCAACTCATACATCTGTTTATCAACTTTAAGTTCCTTGTGCAATATGTCAAGAAGTTGCAAGTACGTTACAGTATCCTCCATCGGTATCACCGTGCATTGAGGGTCCTTGAAAATCCACTTATTCCCTTGTAATTCCCAAACACCATTGTAGGATACAAAAACGTAGACAATAGAGCCTGTGTTGGAAAAAAAAACATTAACATTGTCAGGAAAACTGTCATTTTTCCAGAAATCCAATAAAAAATAACATTATCGAGCTTTATCGAGCTATTATCAAGTTGGAATCGAGCTACCATTTCTCAAAACAGAACATAAACCTAACCAAACCCTCCATCGAACCCCTATCGAGCTATTATCGAGTTAGCATCGAGCTACCATTTCTCAAAACAGAACATAAACCTAACCAAACCCTCCATCGAACCCCTATCGAGCTATTATCGAGTTAGCATCGAGCATCATTTCTCAAAACCGACCATAAAACCTAACCAAACCCTATCGAGCTCATATCGAGCTACTATCGAGCTCATATCGAGCTCAAATATTGTAGATCCATTCGAACCCTTATCGAACCCTTATCGAGTTTCCATCGAGCACTAAACCCGAACCTATCGAGCTATTATCGAGCTCACATCGAGCTACATCGAGCTCTTACAAAGACCTTCTTCTACATACCATCGAACCGTTATCGAGCTGCTATCGAGCAAAAAAATTGCAAAAAACCCAGAAAAACACAGATCGCGGAATCTCTCAAAAAATCCCGAAAAATACACCAATATAGGCTCAGATCTGTTCAAAATAGCCAAAAAAAAATGTAAACAAATAATACCCAACACATAAAATGTAAAATCTCATTACCCATGGTTTTTCTCCTCCAAAAACTCTCAAAATAGATGTTGCCTTTAATATTAACGACTTCACAGAAACAATGGAGATAACTAACAATGATTTTGACAAGAAAATTATACAAAACTGTAGGTTTTATGGAGATTTCGTGAGAATTAGAGAGAGAGAGGGAGGAGAGTGGAAGAGAAGGTTTTGTGAATTTTTGATATAATGGGAGGGGTATTTTGGGTATGAGAGGAAAGTTTAGCATTAAATTGAAAATATTATTAATGTTGAGATTTTTTGGTAATATTAGACATTATTAGACATAAATAATGAAATTTCCCAAAATAAATACTACTATAGTTTAATGATTAAAAAAAACTTTGAAGCCTAAAAAACAAATTCTTGCGCCTCTCTGCCTCCCAGGCCTCTCTCACAAGTGACTGCTAGAGATGCCCAACCCATTACCAAGTGTTGAGAAAGAATCTTTATTTTTTATTATGTAGTTTTTTTTTAATAGAAAAATAATGTAAAACCCACCTTTTGAAATTTAAGTTTTAGTAAAATTATTTAAAAAAAAATGATAAAATGTCTTATTTTGTATTGATATTTTCAGAGAATAATAACTACTTTCGTCAATAGTGAAAATAAGTGTGAATAAGTGCCCAAGCACATTGTTTCTACAGAAAGCAATGTAAGTAGTACTATATTTTCCTTGTACAATAGGATTATAGAAGTGCTATTATTCATTTTCCCACTTATCTAATTGAAAATTATAACGTTGCTTTGATTACTTTAAAGGCATAATTGAAAATTCTAATTGTCAAACCAATTATGTGTACCTGATTTTCCCACTTATATATAAGTTCAACAATCCTGGGTGTTTAAAAGTACCACAGTCGTCTCTTTGAATAGTTTTTTTTTTTTTTTTTTTTAAATATCAGCATTTTTGAGAACTTAAATTACATATATGGCTAGATGGTTACCGATTTTAGAAAAGCTAGAAGTTTCTTTCTGAAAAAGTTGTGCAATAAAACAGTTTGATAAATAGGTAGAAAATAACTTATAGACGAATTTATGCAGAATCTACAACTAAAAACTAAAGCTGCTTTTTGAAAAAAATTCTACTATAAATGTATTTTTTCATCTAAATATATCTACTTATTTATTATACTAAGTAGAAGCAACGTGCAATGTACATTTGTTTAGTTTTAAAGCTGTAAATATTGTCTATACTTATAATAAAAAATAATTTACTGTTTTTTAATATATATATATATAATAGAATGAATTATAGTTTTATAGTATATATAAATATTTATATCAATAATCTCTACCTATATGATATCTAAACACAACGTTATATATATATATATGACTACATGACATATATATAAAATACAATAATATTTAAAAAGAAATTAATAATAGAAATAGAAAAAGAATAGAAAAAATCATAGTGTAGAGAGTAGTATAATGTATCTCGCAATGTCCTTTGGTGAATTTGATGGAGAAAAAGAGCTACAATCACTTGATAAAAAATCAACTATCATACAAAATTATAAGATAAAAAAAAGATATGTATGCATTTATTATTTTTAAATAAATATGATTTAATAATTTAAATTATCATAAATATCTTTAAAATATCATATTTTAATTAATTAATTTTTGTTTAAGTTTATGTTTGTTATAATTTTTTTTAATTTTGCAGTGACAACAAAAAAACAAACTATCGCACAAATTTATAAGATAAAAAAAATGATATGTATGCATTTATTATTTTTAAATAATATGATTTAATTATTTAAATTATCATAAAATATCTTTAACATATCCTATTTTAATTAATTAATTTTTGTTTAAGTTTATGTTTGTTTTAATTTTTGAATTTTGGCAGTGACAACAAAATATTATATATTATATGTTTAATATAATATTAAGTTTAATTAAATTTAAAAAATGTATGATTTTATTATTTTTAAATAATTATCATTGTAAAATATCTCAAAAATATCATATTTAATTTTATTTAAGTTTAAGTCATGTTTACAATCTACCGTTAAATATAAGAATATTATGTTAAATATAAGAATATTCCGTTAAAGTTAGCGGAAAAAAAAAACCGTTAAAATCAAGAATTTCCGTTGTCTAGACACTTTTTATGTATTTATTATATATTAACCAAAATTAAAATATTTCAAAAAATTAATATTATAATAACATAAACAATATTTGAATCTTAAACATTTTTATTATGTTTTAAAAATATTTTTATAGTTATGAAATATTTTAAAACATTTTTTTATTTTGGTAATTTTATATTAACAAACCACATTAATATAAATGTTTTTTTTAAAAAAATGTTTAATATATAAATTATTATACACTATAATATTATTTTTGCATCTCATTGTATATTTAAATTATAATTTATCAAACACATTAATTTCATGCTTAGCAAAAAAAAAAAAAAAAAGAGAAATAATTAAAAACATAAAAAGTGAGAGTTTTGCATAACTTAATTTTTACATATTTGTGATTATATCATGACTAGATTATTATACTATGATCATTGTAATTAGATTTTTAGATAGAGTGACTAGTTATAATATATATACAATTATACGTGTGTATTATATAATATAACATTTTTATTGATAATCACTTTATTAGTGCCTTATCAAAAATATATTTTAATTTTAACATGTTTAAATAGATACAATATTAATATTAAAATTTATTTAGTATGTGCGAATTTAATTTAATAAAATAACAAAAATATAACATTTTTTGGTCTTTTAATATTTAACAGCACTTCAATCATATAGTTTACCAAACAATCTTCTACAATTTTTCCAATTCACAATACTATAATTTACCAAGCACTCGCCATCTTTTCCCACAGTGCAACTAGACTTGCTTTTCTCCACACTACTTTGCCATAGCATTAATATTCTTCAACGAGGGTGATAAGATAGGATTTCTTGAAAGCAAAAAAGCAAATAACAAAGGAAATCTTGACAAGCAATTTATTTCCTTACTAAGAGTAATACATAAATGCTCAAATCTATGAAAAGAAGCATTGCATAGAAGATAGTATTTCTATATTGAAAAACGCTAAGAGACATCTAACACAAGTGTGGATCCCAAAACTCAAGGTTTAAAAGTAGGAGGCTTCCTAATGTTAGTAGCTTGCTCGAAGTCATATGCGATCTCAATTAGCTTTGGCTCAGACCCCTTTAGTCCTCCAAAGACGATGCCAAAGGGCACTCCTTCATTGTCATATCCAGCAGGAACACTAATTCCAGGGAAGCCTCCAATAGCAAGCACTCTATTAATATCAACTCCACCAGGACTCACCAAAGCATCTAGCTTCTTCTCCCACATCAACTTAGCCAATCCTTCTCTTGACAATTTTTTCAAATTAAGCTCTGCTGCTAACTCAGCCTTTCCAAGCCCATTTGTGGCTTGGGCAGCTAGAAATATGTCTTGCCCAAACTCCTGAGTCATTTCCTAAATTCATAGCAAACCAAATCAATTACTATTCCGCAACAAGAAAGAGATTAGTTCATCAAACATAAAATTGTACTTACCAAATCTGAGTACTTTAGGTTAAAGGCTATAATATCTGCTAAGGTTCTTACAGGGGAAACCACCAGGCTTGATAGATAATAATTTATACTTAGTTTGAACTCAGCCAGTGTTGCTACTGCTTCTCCACTCAATGTAAAATTCAATATAACATCAATGTTTGCTATTTCCAGATCGTCAATCAAAATTGCGCCTCTTTCCCTTTAATGTAAAACAAAATATTGTTATTATATATGCTTTTTGGGTAATGAAAACTTCAACAATGTACATTTCTTGTTAATGTGTGTGTATTAATATATATATATATTTATAGTTTTACATGCCTTAGTGTTTGGAAATGATACTCGAAAGCTTGAAGTTGGCGATATCCAATTCCAGAAGTAAAGAAGGGATTTCTCACTATCCCCAATCTCATTCCCTTGAGACCATAAGAGTTAAGAAATTGTTTATAGCCTCCATGTGGAAGGAATTTCAATGCTTTTTTGGTTGAGGTGTCATGACGATCAAAGCCTGCAATAGTATCAAGCACGTAAACTGCATCCGCCACTGACCTCCCTAGTACCCTGTTTTAAAATCCACCAATAATATTGCGCATTACTATTTACTTGAAAATCAAGTTGAAATATAAGTGGACGCAAGTACTTTTTTTTTTTTTTTGTCTACTCCAAAAATATTAAAACAAAGCTTACAAACCCAACAGTGTCTTGTCTAGGAGTGACTGGAATAATCCCTGCTCGGCTAGTGAGCGCAGGAGTTGGTTTAATGCCCACAACCGAGTTAAAACTTGCAGGGCACAGAATTGAGCCATCAGTCTCAGTTCCCAGTGACACTGCCACAAGGTTAGCCGCCACCGATATGGCCGACCCGCTACTTGACCCACAAGGATCCGCCGATAGCACGTAGGGATTCTGCACAAGTTTTATCACAGACCCACTTGGCCTTAGTTTCAAACTCCACTAGCAATGAGTACTAGAATCCAAAGACTAATATTCTAAATATTATCAGTATTAAAATTCATTGAGGATAGTTGTTGACGCCGTTTTTCGTCAACAGATAAAAGAAGAGAGCACGTAAACAATTAAAGACAATGGCTAAAAGAAACAAACGAATCAGACAAACGGTTTTTTACGTGGTTCAGCAGTTAAATCTGCCTAGTCCACGAGTCTCTGTTATTAAACTCAAGATTATCTTTGAAAATTCTTTAAGCATGAATTCTTCAGAGTTTTCTCTCAAGGATCAGAATTTCGGCCCCTTACAATGGTGCATGACTTCTCTATTTATAGAGAAGGATGTAGAATACTCTCCCACATATTTTGGGTAGTTACTCTTTTGTGAATAAAAATAAATGGCTTTAAATGCCAACAATCAGATATAAAAGGAAACGTTCCCCAAAGATCAGGAAACGCATAACTGACTAAATAATATCCCATGATTCTTGGGGATTTACATCAATAAATGAGGATTACATCCCATATCTACAATACTTGTAGATATTCAAGGTGATCATAGCGTATCTCCAAGGCTTCAGCATCTAAGATTTCACGTCATTGTGCGAGCCACTGACATCTCCCGAGCTAACATTGCTTTCGAGATAGCATATCGAGCTCGAGATCCCTGCTCCGAAGTTCCTGAAGATGAGGGGCTCTTAGAGCTATCCTTCGAGATCGAGATCATTTCGAGGTCACCATATTCGAGGTCTGTATCATACTTTGCAGGCTCCGATTTACAATCGTAGAGCATACCCTAACCCTCACGAGACCATTTAATGCGAACTCAGCTTTCGAGGTCATATTTGCTATGGCTCGAAATCTGGGTATAACATTTTGCCCCCTCAAAAGTATTTGTTCGAATCCTAAGAGAAGGAAACTTTTGAACTACTCTTTTCGGGAACCATACCGTCACACTCTTAAAAATGGACACGTGCCAGATGGGTATTGCTCACTTTAGGTACTTGAGTACCTTGGGAACACGCCCACGATCGTTCGTCTGACAACTTTTCGGCGTCATCTCATCACCGATTCCCCTCCATTCGATCTGTTGAGGATTTTAACCAACGCTCCTGATCGATTTCAGTTTTCCCACCTATATATATAAGATCTCCTCTTCGTCTTCTTCTTTACGTTTGTTCATTGTAAACCAGAAAAAAAAAGAAAAAACAAGAAAGCCAGAAACTTTCTTAAGAAGCTTCCATCCTGTGCATGTTTTCTCGACCCAAAAGACAAAGGAACCCTGGTCTGTTCGAGTCAGTGAGTTCTTTCTTGCAACCTCTTCTCCACTCGACGATTTCGCTGCACTCACCATCACTGTGTAAGTACGCCATTTTCGTTGTTCTTTTTATACTGTGCTTGCTGTGTACGTTAGTATGTGTTCTTAGCATAATGCGATAGGAGGTTTTGAACCGATAAGTTTTTAGGCTTTCTGGACTTCCACTCTGGATGTTCGTCTCTGGTTTATACCCAGTTTCGACGTTTGAATGTGGTTCCCATTTTCTGGGTTTTGAAGTTCTTAGGCGGCGTTTCTTGTTCATTAAGCTTTTGGATAAAAACATGGGTTTTGACAAATACACGAAAACCAAAAACGCTTTTCCTGGCTAACCGCCACTCTCCTTTCCCTTGAATTTCGGGATTTTCAAAAAGAAATCATCCACGCTCCTTTTTCTTTCCTGTGGAAGCCACGCTCTGACTTTTTAGCAAGGGTCTAAATACTTGATTTCTTATCCTTAGATATCCGAGCTCATCCTATCGAGTTCGTGATCTTTGCATGCATGGCCCTCACCATTTTTTCTTTCTTGTTAGATGTCACAGAATTTGGAAAGACGGTGGGGGTCATTACGAGC
Source organism: Humulus lupulus (assembly GCF_963169125.1). NCBI lineage: Eukaryota > Viridiplantae > Streptophyta > Magnoliopsida > Rosales > Cannabaceae > Humulus > Humulus lupulus. The sequence goes on from NC_084793.1 coordinate 20,444,513, forward strand.
AATCCCTTACGAGCCCAAATCTCCGAGCCCGGAATCGGTCTTTGTCCGGAACCAGCGTCGGATTAAAGAGTACGAGATCGCACGCGAGCAAGAAGACATTCGAGCCCACTATCGCCGCCAGATTGACGAGGTCATCGAAAAGAAGAGAAGGGTCCTTCGGGAAGCCATCTATCCGGAGCCTAACCCCGGACCTAGGCCACTTCCCCTCGACCCCGCGTTAAAAGTCACGGTAGCGTACCACCCGGGGGAACTTCAGTTTTCCTTAATGGCGGAGCCTTCGTCTTCGCAGCCTAGGAGGGAGATGTTTGAAGCCGAATTCTACCAGAGCTCGGTTACCACCCCCGACCAGATAACTGACATCCTGGCCATTCATGGCCTTAGCTCGCTAGACACGCTGAAGTGTCGAGCTCCGACAAGGCATGAACGGAGCTGTTTCGCTCCTGGGGGCCGCGATTCCAGTGTGAAATACGCGGCCTCGAGCCAGGAACACCTAAAGGCAGGAGCTTTGCTGCCCCTGAAGTCCTTTTTCAGAGACTTCACCGATTTCGTTGGGTTGGCTCCATTCCAACTCAACACCAACTCATATAGGGTGCTGTCTGCCCTGAGGTCCTTATTCCACGAACTGGGGTGGATAGGACCTTCACCCCAAGAGATTTTATATCTCTTTTGTTTGAAGAGTAATCCCTCCCGAGCTCGGGGAGGAGATGGTTTCTACTATCTTTCGAGCTACCCCAAAGAGACAAAAATCTTTGAAGACCTTCCGAACCATCCCCCTGACTTCAAGAGGGCTTTTTTCTGGACAGACGGTCTGTTCCCGTCTCGACATCGTTCGTTTAGGCGAATTCGTAAGTATTCTCGTTACTTTCTATTTTTGAGCTCGAATCTTTAGCCCTTGAATCCATGTTTAGTTGAAGTGTATCTCGCCTTTCAGCTAACTTTCAGCGTCCCACCCCTGACGAGACAATGAAGGAGCACAGAGAGAGCCTGCTCCGACTCCCTTATGGTAGGAGGTCTCTCTCATTTCTGCTACATGAGGACAAGCTACGAGCTTGTGGATTGTTGGGACAGGGCCAGTCAACCTCTGACTGGTCCAGTAACAAATATGAACGCTGGGAGGAAGTGCCTCTGCCCACAGGCATCCTTCCTCCGAGGAGGGAAAGGAAAACATCTCTCCCAATTCGCTCGAGAAGTCCGCGGTCGGGGAACGAGGCCAATGATGAAGCCTCGAGTTCGGACTCCGATGGAGGTAAAACCCTTCCTACTTCGCGAATGTGGTCCCCCACTTTATTAAAACACAGGCCCAATAGACTAGTCTCGTGCCCACAGGATAGATACCACTTCTACATATGGAGTTGGGTAGATGACTGTGTCCATAGGTTTGATAGTGGGCTCGGGAAATACGACACTATGTATACCACGGACGAGATGTGGAATGGGATAGCTGTGCAGTATGGGACCAATGATTATAGGGACCTTTCGAGGTTATCACCAACTTATAGGGAAGGCCCTCCCCCCGCCTCTTCTGAAGACGGGGGAATTTCATGGTCCCCAAGCTCAAGCTCGGGGGAAAGTTCCAGTTAGGTTTTTTCTTCCACCACTCTATATATAGTGTTGAGGTAACTTGTATTTCTTTTACTGACTCACTGTGATGACTTGTGCAGGCGATATGGACTCCGACCTCGACGCCCTTATCGACAATGCGGGTGCCAAGAGGAGCAAACGCCCCAGGGCAGGGGGACTGAAAACCAGCCAGCCTGGGAAAAGCTCCAAGAGATCTAAGAAAACAACTCCTCCTCCCCCGCCGGCTTCGAGCTCTGTTGCTGCGTCGACTGGTCAGACTAACGCCCCCACGACGATACCACCCTCGCAGGCCGTCGTCTCTGTGGTGGCGCCGGCCTCGCAGACTGGTATCGCTACCGTGGTCGAATCCCAACCTCCTGTGGCGGGTCAAATGCCTTCTACCCAGCTCGCCAAAAGACCTTCTGCTTCCCGAGCTCAGAAGCTAACCATTTCCACCCATATGGATTCGTATGTGGTGGATAATGCTGCCGGTCCTCACGGATCTACGCTGATCTCGGATGTAATGTCCCGGATCGGCCAGAGCTACGGCAATTTCGAGGCTCCTCAGTGGCAGTGTCTAACTGGCACTCGGGACCGCACTGTCCTGTACGAGAAGAGTATCGAGCACACTGCCGCGGTAAGTATCCTATATTCCCTTTGCTTATATTCATACTGTCTCGAGGCTAATGATGGTTTCTTCCTTTTTTCAGGCTCTTGCTTTCACTGCCCAGCTCAATTACGAGCTGAACAACGAGGTCCATTCGAGCAGGACCCTCACCCAAGAGGAGAGGGACCTCCACCTTAGAGCGAATGATGACCTGAAGGCGGCGAACATTAAGCTCGAGGCAGTGGTTAAGGAGCGTGAGGAAATGGCCAAGGAGCTTGGGAAGCTGAAAAATGAACTCGAGGAGCAAAAGAGAGATAACATCCAGCTTCGGGAGACCAATAAGAAGCTCGAGGAAGACAAGGCCGTCACCCTCGACCTCATGGAGGATATCAAAACCCGCCTTACTGCCGAGTTCAAAGAAAAGAAGGAAACGGCGGTCGATTCAGCCATGTACCGGATGTGGGCCTATAACGAAGAACTGGACACCAGTTTTTTGGGTCCCCTCGAGGCGTCCTTCCTCGAACGATGGAATGCTCGGCTCGAGAAGGAAGAGGCTGAGCAGCTCGAGAAGGATAAAGCTGCTCCGAGTACCGTTTCGGAGGGAGCTTAGGAGGATAGTCATGCTATTCGTCCTGAGGGGTCCGGTGCCACTGATGCTGAGAAGGCCAAGGAGACTCCTCTTCTTTGAATCTGACCTCGGGGAGATCAGTTTTCGGGGCTGTGTCCCATTATTTCTGTAATTATTTTAACTTATGCCCACGGGGCTGATACAATTCCCTTTACTATTCTTTTATATGCTTACATTTCTTGGCTCGAAATATTTTGCATATTTTTATAATTGATGGACCGGTTATGTTTATTTATGCATACAAACATAGTTTGGATTTAGGCTCGAAATTCGATGCATTCATGCATAGTTTATTCGAATTATCCGTTTCCAACCTCGTTATTTATCAAGGTCGTACATTACTTTAACCATGAACTGAAAAGTACTTATATGGCATGTAATATGAATGATTTGGTTAATCTTTTAGTCACTTTTCCTCATCCTTAGTATCTTAGCTCCGAGGTTATGAGTTCGAAACTATTTTAAGATGTTCCAGCCTCGATCTCGACATATTTCATGATGGGTTTAGGCTCCCATTTATCATCGATCGATAATTTGGCTGGTTTGTTCCAAACCTGTTATGCTTGCACATCTGGTTAACTCCAAACGTTTTTTGGTTTTTGGTAGTTCGGTAATGTCCGAACTATCTAAGCCCGCGTACTTGGTTATTTCCAAATACTTAATGTTTTTGATAACTCGGTTAAGTCCGAACTATCTAAGCTCGCTCGGTTAAGTCCGAACTATCTAAGCTCGCGTATTTGGTTATATCCAAATACTTTTTGTTTTTGATAACTCGGTTAAGTCTGAACTATCTAAGCTCGCGTACTTGGTTATATCCAAATACTTTATATATTTTTTATCTCTTCTTTTAAGCTGGAGGTATGTATACCAATGATGCCCCCTTAATATCCTATGAGTGTGACCATAGGTTATTAAATTAAGAGAGATTGCAAAAATAAAAATAAATTACATGTGAAACAAAGTAGACATTTTATTTGATGAAATTCAAAAACAAACTAACGTGGATAGAAAATCATGGTTACAGGCAACACTTTTCCTATACTATTGATAATAAGGTCTAAGGTGTTCGCCATTCCATGCTCTTGGTATGAGGCTCCCATCTAATCTCGCAAGTTTGTATACGCCAGGGCGGATGACTGATTCTATCTGGTATGGTCCTTCCCAGTTTGGCCCGAGTACTCCTGCTGCTGGATCTCGGGTTGCTAAGAATACGCGTCTCAATACCAGATCTCCTACTCCGAACTTTCGACTTCGAACCCTTTTATTGAAATATCTTGTTGTTCGTTGCTGGTAAGCAGCATTTCTCAGCTGAGCCTCCTCCCTTTTTTCTTCGATCAAGTCTAGGGTTTCTTCGAGCTGAGTATGATTGGAACTTTGGTCGTAAATCTGAGTTCGAATCGTTGGAATTTCGACCTCAATGGGCAACATTGCCTCGCAGCCGTATGCTAGAGAAAATGGGGTATGTCCAGTTGATGTCCGAGCTGTAGTTCTATATCCCCAAAGGACTTGGGGTAATTCCTCAGGCCATCGTCCCTTTGCTTCTTCCAATTTTTTCTTCAAGGAACTCTTGAGAGTTTTATTAACGGCTTCGACCTGACCGTTCGCCTGAGGGTGAGCCACTGACGAAAAGCTCTTGATTATACCGTTCTTGTTACAAAAGTTGGTAAATAAATCGCAGTCAAACTGGGTTCCGTTGTCAGACACAATCTTTCTTGGCACTCCATATCGGCATACGATGTTCTTTACCACGAAATCTAGGATCTTCTTCGAAGTTATGGTCGCCAATGGTTCAGCCTCCGTCCATTTTGTGAAGTAATCAACCGCGACCACAGCATATTTTACTCCTCCTTTTCCAGTTGGGAGTGAGCCTATGAGGTCGATGCCCCATACCGCAAAAGGCCATGGGGATGTCAACATGGTTAGTTCGGAAGGTGGAGCTCGGGGTATCGTGGCGAATCTCTGGCACTTGTCGCACTTTTTCACGAACTCGAAAGAATCCGTTTTAATGGTTGGCCAGAAATATCCTTGGCGTATAATCTTCTTGGATAGGCTATGCCCCCCGGTATGATCTCCGCAGAACCCTTCATGAATTTCTTCAATAATCTTCTTTGCCTCGGGGGGAGTCACACACCTGAGCAATGGCATGGAATACCCTCTTCTGTATAGCCTTCCGTCCAGGGTGGTGTAACGGGGAAGTTGATACATTAGTTTCCGAGCCTGATTTCGATCTTTCGGAAGAATTCCATTTTCGAGGTACTCAACTATCGAGCTCATCCAGGTCGGCTCTGTCTCGATCATACTCACATCTTCCTCGTCAGGCGTAGTTATGCTGGGCATTGACAGGTGCTCTACGGGTACAACATTCAGCTCCTCATTTTCGGCGGAGGTGGCGAGGCGAGCTAAGGCATCTGCGTTTGAGTTTTGTTCTCGGGGAACCTGTTCGATTGCATAAAACTCAAAAAACTCCAATGCGGATTTTGCCTTCTCCAGATAAGCTGCCATTTTTGTGCCACGAGCCTGGTATTCTCCCAAGATTTGATTAACTACGAGCTGGGAGTCGTTGTAGCAATGTATAGCTTTGGCCTTGAGCTCTTTTGCTATTCGTAGTCCCGCCAGTAAAGCCTCGTACTCAGCTTCATTATTAGATGCTTTAAAGCCGAACCTTAATGCAGAGTGAAATTTGCTCCCTGCAGGAGTGATCAAAATAACTCCTGCCCCCGCTCCATTTTCATTTGACGACCCGTCGACGTAAAGTTTCCACAGCTCGTGGGCCGTGGTTGTTACCTCGTCATCAGCGATGCCGGTGCACTCCACTATGAAATCCGCCAACGCTTGTGCCTTGATGGTCGTCCTCGGATGGTAGGTGACCTCGAATTGTCCGAGTTCAACAGCCCACTTTAGGAGTCGACCAGACGCCTCTGGTTTAGACAAGACTTGCCTTAGTGGTTGATCTGTTAATACATGGATAGGATGTGCCTGAAAGTAAGGGCGGAGCTTTCGAGACGAGTGGATCAGACTGAGGGCGAGCTTCTCCATCAGTGGATACCTTGACTCTGCCCCCAGTAATCTTTTACTGATATAGTAGACGGGTTTCTGTATTCTCTCTTCCTCTCGGACGAGCACCGCGCTTATCGCGTGTTCGGTAGTTGAGAGGTACAGGAACAGTACTTCTCCCGTCTCAGGCTTTGATAGGATGGACGGTTCGGCTAGGTGCTTTTTGAGCTCCTGAAAGGCTAGCTCGCACTCATCTGTCCATTCGAACTTCTTACTTCCTTTCAATAAGTTGAAGAATGGGAGACCGCGGTCTGTTGACTTCGAGATGAACCTGCTCAGAGCTGCCATCCTGCCAGTCAGGCTTTGAACATCTTTATGCTTCCGAGGTGAAGGCATATCGATGAGGGCCTTTATCTTGTCGGGATTAGCCTCGATCCCACGAGAATTGACAATGAAACCCATAAATTTTCTTGAAGACACCCCAAAAGTGCACTTCTGAGGATTCAACTTCATGTTGTACTTTCTGAGCACGCCAAAGCACTCTTCGAGGTCATCAACATGGTTCTTGTTAAGTTGAGACTTTACAAGCATGTCGTCAACATAAACTTCCATGTTGTTCCCTATTTGCTCTGAGAACATCATGTTTACGAGCCGCTGGTACGTGGCTCCGGCATTCTTGAGTCCGAATGGCATGACATTGTAGCAGTAGAGTACTTTGTCTGTAATGAAGCTCGTATGCTCTTGGTCGGGGGCATGCATGGGAATCTGGTTATATCCAGAATAGGCATCCATGAACGACATCAAACCATGCCCTGCCGTGGCATCTACGAGCTGATCAATTCTCGGCAGGGGAAAACAGTCTTTCGGGCAGACCTTGTTGAGGTCCGAGTAGTCAATGCACGTCCTCCATGTCCCATTGGGTTTTGGGACCAACACTGGATTGGCCACCCAATCAGGGTAAAAAGCGTCCCTTATAAAATTATTTGCTTTCAGCCTGTCCACCTCCTCCTTTAGTGCTTTCTTTCTGTCTTCATCCAGCTGCCTTCGCTTTTGCTGCTTCGGGGGAAAGCTTTTGTCTATATTCAATGCGTGGCTCGCTACATTAGGGCTTATTCCCACCATGTCAGAGTGTGACCACGCGAAGACATCCTGGTTTTTCTTCAGAAAGCAAATTAATTGCTATTTTGATTCGTCTTGGAGGTGTTTCCCGACCTTCACCTTCTTTGAGGGACCAGCCTCCTCGAGCTGAACCTCTTCGAGCTCTTCCAAAGGTTGGAGGTCAACCTTCTCCTCAATCCTCGGATCGATCTCCTCATCAATTTCTAAAACTGTCCCATCTTTATTCTGTATGACAACGAGTGCTTGCGCGCTCGTTTGTTTCTTTCCCCTTAAGGAAATGCTGTAGCACTCCCTTCCTGCCAATTGATCTCCCTTCAACGTTCCGACTCCGCTTGGAGTTGGGAACTTAAGGGCTAGATGCCTTACAGATGAAACTGCCCCCAGCCCGACCAGGGCGGGTCTCCCGAGCAATACATTGTAGGCAGATGGTAACTCTACCACCACGAACTCCATCATCTTGGTCACCGAGACTGGATAGGCTCCCAAGGTCACAGGGAGTTCAATGGACCCCATACAGGCGGTTCCTTCTCCAGAAAAGCCGTACAAAGTGGTTGCACAAGCCTTCAGGTCGCGAAGGGAGAGTCCCATTTTCTCTAGTGTCGCTTTATAAAGAATGTTAACTGAGCTCCCATTGTCTATGAGAACTCGGCGCACTCTTTTGTTGGCAAGCAGTAGGGTGATGACGAGTGGATCATGATGAGGGAACTGGACATGGGAGGCATCCTCCTCGGTGAAGGTTATAGGCTGAGTCTCAACCCTTTGGCTTTTTGGTGCCCTTGGTTTGGGTTCGTATGGAGACCCGTCCCCTGTCTTCAGCTCATTCACATATCGTTTTTGAGCATTTCTGCCCCCTCCTGCGAGATGAGGACCTCCCGAGATGGTTATTACGTCCTCTCCATCTATCGGCGGAGGCCTGTCCTCATCCCGAGATCGGGAGTTATTATTCTGTGCTGCCGGAAGCGCGGCTACTCTCTGGCTAGCAGTAGCCTGTCCAGTATTCTGGTTTTTGACGTACGGCCGGAAATAACCTCTCGAGATCAACCCTTCGATCTCGTCCTTCAGCTGTCGGCACTCATCAGTTGTATGGCCGGTGTCCCTATGAAATCGACAGTATTTGCTGGAATCCCTCTTGGACTTTTGATTCCTCATAGGGTCCGGACGCCTGAAAGGGACCTGGTTTTCATTAGCCAGGTATATGTTTTCCCGAGACTCGTTGAGCTCGGTGTGCACTTTATATACGGAGAAATACCTTTCTCCTTTTTTCTTCTTTCCTCCATCAACCTCGGGATTATTTCCCTCACTCTTTTTCCTCTTGGAGGGATTCTCCGAGGTAGGCTGTGTAGCTGCTGGGTCAACCGAGGTTGAGGCGGAGTTAATGTTTATCGTTGTAGTTTCGGTCTGCGAGGTCGCCTTGAGTGTTGACCTCGCCTCCTCTACATTGACAAATCTCTGCGCCCGTCTGTTAAACTCGGTTATCGACCTCACCGGTTTCCCTTGCATGTCATCCCAAAGGGCACTCCCGGGTAAAACACCAGCTCGGATGGCCATCAAATGCCCACTGTCATCCACGTCTCGAGCTCGGGCGACCTCTAGATTAAATCTTGTCAGGTAGCTCTTCAGTGTTTCGCCCGGTTGTTGTCGGACGTTAGTCAAAGTGGATGCTTCGGGTCTGACTCCCATCATAGCTCGGAACTGCTTCTTGAAGTCTCTAGACAATTGATCCCACGAAGTTATAGAATGTCTCTTGTACTTCTCGAACCAACTCTTGGCAGGCCCGGCCAATGATGTCGGAAACAACATACATCTGAGCTCGTAACCCACGTTACTAGCTCTCATGATAGTGTTGAATGTACTCAGATGGCTGCATGGGTCGGTTTTTCCTTCAAACGCTGGGACGTGAGGAATCCGGAACCCTTGGGGGAACTGAGTGTTAGAAATATTGGGAGCAAACGGCTCGAGCTCCTCATCAGAGTCCTCATATCGACCGTTCCCTCGTTCATTCTTCAAAAGCATAAAGGCTTTTTCGAGCTGATCGATCCTTTCTTGTACTGGGTCCTTAGGCGGTGTTTGGAATTGATAGTCATTAATCGCGATCCCAGGCTCGCGTCTCCGTGAGGGATCTCTACGCCCATTCAGATTATTCCTAAGATCCGGATTTGTCTGATCTCCCTTTCCCCTGCTCTGATTCAGATGATTGCGCAGGTCGGGATGGTTCTTGTGATTTCCAGTATTTTTACGACCCCGGTCGTGTTTACTGACAGACCTAGTTTCTCCGGACTCATCACTGGTGAAACTCATCGATCGGTCATTTCGTGGTGGATCCTTTCTACGTCGCCTTGTCTCTGCAGTGCGAGATGACGTCTGACTTCTCTCGGATGGCGCGCCTTTCCGCCCCTGGAACGTCTCCCTGTCCCCTTGTCTTTCCCCTGTACGCCCTTGATCCTGATCTCGACCAGGTTGAGCATTCCTGCGGGGAGGTGAAGGATATCTTATGGGAGACGGAGGAAACCGTATAGGTGACGGTGGTTGCCGTCCTTGCCTCGGCCTGGAGGGTCCAGAATTTGCCCGAGATGGGCCAGTTGCGTTCGGTGCACTACCAGGAACCTGAGTCCGAGCCTCGGCAGGAGCTCGGTTGTTCTCAGTTCCTGCAGGCACTTCCATTTTTAAGAGTGTGATGGTATGGTTCCCGAAAAGAGTAGTTCAAAAGTTTCCTTCTCTTAGGATTCGAACAAATACTTTTGAGGGGGCAAAATGTTATACCCAGATTTCGAGCCATAGCAAATATGACCTCGAAAGCTGAGTTCGCATTAAATGGTCTCGTGAGGGTTAGGGTATGCTCTACGATTGTAAATCGGAGCCTGCAAAGTATGATACAGACCTTGAATATGGTGACCTCGAAATGATCTCGATCTCGAAGGATAGCTCTGAGAGCCCCTCATCTTCAGGAACTTCGGAGCAGGGATCTCGAGCTCGATATGCTATCTCGAAAGCAATGTTAGCTCGGGAGATGTCAGTGGCTCGCACAATGACGTGAAATCTTAGATGCTGAAGCCTTGGAGATACGCTATGATCACCTTGAATATCTACAAGTATTGTAGATATGGGATGTAATCCTCATTTATTGATGTAAATCCCCAAGAATCATGGGATATTATTTAGTCAGTTATGCGTTTCCGATCTTTGGGGAACGTTTCCTTTTATATCTGATTGTTGGCATTTAAAGCCATTTATTTTTATTCACAAAAGAGTAACTACCCAAAATATGTGGGAGAGTATTCTGCATCCTTCTCTATAAATAGAGAAGTCATGCACCATTGTAAGGGGCCGAAATTCTGATCCTTGAGAGAAAACTCTGAAGAATTCATGCTTAAAGAATTTTCAGAGATAATCTTGAGTTTAATAACAGAGACTCGTGGACTAGGCAGATTTAACTGCTGAACCACGTAAAAAACCGTGTGTCTGATTCGTTTGTTTCTTTTAGCCATTGTCTTTAATTGTTTACGTGCTCTCTTCTTTTATCTGTTGACGAAAAAACGGCGTCAACAATAGTCTTCTTAATATGTACACCATCACAAAGAATTTGGGAGAGTTTGTAAGATTTAATATCCACCAGTCTCAGTTGGCCGGAGATAAACTTTCTTAGCATTTATGAATATAGTGTACGAGCACTATTTTAAACTTTATAACGAAAAATATTGAATACTCATATAACATCACTCGTTACCTTTCCTTGGCCACCTCTAGCGCTCCAGCCGTTGGGAGCAATGGTGAACCTAAAGCCAGCCCACTCGCTCAAGCTGGCCTTCCCTAATATGATAGCTCCAGCTTTCCTTAACTTGGTCACGACGCCTGCGTCTCGTGGTAAGACGGAGCCAAGTAATGCGAACGAGCCGGCAGTGGTGTTAAGACAATCCTTGGTTCCAATGTTGTCCTTAAGAAGAACGGGAATGCCATGGATCCCAGAAAGGATCCATAAGCATGGTTTTTTCGCTCGTAATCAGCCTTGTCTGCCTGGTAAAGCACGTCTGGGTTGATCTCTATCACGGCATTAAGGACCGGGTTGAGTGTGTAGATTTCTTCGAGGTAAAACTTAACGAGTTGTCTCGAACTCAGATTGTTATGCTTGAACGCTTGTTGGATATCATAAATTGTAGCTTCTTTGATTGAGAAACCATTTACGGACTCAGTTAGAAGTATTAGAAGCAATGAAGTGAGCAGATAAGGAAAGTGTTTTGGTGATAATTTGGTGGCCATAATGGAAGTATTCAGGTAATAATTATACTTTGATGATATAATAATTTGAATTTGCAAAGTGGCAATAAGCAACAATTTATAGTCGATTGGCAGTTTAGTTTAATTGTTATTATTATTGATCATGCATGCATTACCTAGAGTGATTGAGTATAAACAAGAGCGATTTAGTGATGATTTAATGGCCGTATTGGAAGTATTCAAGTAATTATACCTTGATAATATAATAATTGGAATTCGCAAAGTCGCAATGAACAACAATTTATAATCAATTGGTAGTTTAGTTTAATTGTTATTTTATTGACTATGCATGCATGTACCTAGATTGATCGAGTATAAAAAAAGAGTTAAACCAGTGATAATAAAGTGATTTAGTGATGATTTAATGGCCATATTGGAAATTCTGAAGTAATTACTTTTTTTTTTTGAAATTTCTGAAGTAATTACTTTGATAAAGTACAACAGTTCAATTACATGATTAAGTAGCAGTGATAGAGTAAAACAACAACGAAACATGGTAAACGGCTATAGAAAATTATGTCTATGTTTCTCTCGGAATATTCGAATATCAGTTCCTTTAAGTAAATAGTGAAGCAATTAAAAAATAAAATACTAAATCGTAAAAAAAATGAATGGAGGAATGCTTATTTCTTAGCCCTTGCCGTCCGATTCCGGTAAATGTTGCTTAATTGATTCTGTTTAGGACTTAATGGGTTGTTTGTAATATGTGGCATTACTAATTTGGAAAGGTCCTCCAGGAGATTCCTTAACCATATCAAAGGAAAATATTTAAAAACTATATATATATTTAATTTAGATCAATGTACACTACTACAAAAATAAGTTTTAACTTTGATTTTTATACATATAATTGTTTACATAAAAAGCGAAATTAAAGCTTTTAACATACTTTTAACTTCGTCTTTTGGTTTGACACTCAAAAAAATTAACCTATTACTTCGGTTTTATTGAAGATAATAGAACGGAACTTTTAACTTCGGTCTTTTTAAAAAAACCGAAGTTAAAGGGTACCATTTAACTTCGGTCTTTTCATAATAACCAAAGTTAAAAGTCTTTAAAACCCTTTTCCACATGCACGTCTCCTCATTCTGAAACGCAAACAGACCCGAAAACCTCAATTACCATCGTGAGAGAGATAAAAGGGTTTCACTTATTTTCCATCATTTTTCTTGGTTTCTTCCAATTTCTTCCATCTTTTTTGCCAAAAAACTCAGCTTGATCATAGAAAATTGATTATTTTAGTTTTGAGAGGAAAAAGTTGTTAATTTTATAATGGGTATGGGTGGTAGTCGAAAATACTTATTATTTTGGGTTTTTGAATGGATTTTCAACATCAAAACACGTTTTTGAGCTTTGAAATAGGTGTGGATCGTTAAATATTTGTTCGTATGATTTTTTATATTTTTTCTGCTATTATTATTATTTCGGATTTATTATATTTTTGATAATATATTGATAATATATAAGTTTTTAAGGTTGATAATCTTGATTTGGAGTGGCATTTGACTATTTAAAAAAGTATGAATCTTCCGACTATGTGTTATGGCAATTTTATTTATTATTCAGAATTTAATATTATTATATTAATAAATTGATAATTTTTTGTTATTTTATAAAATATTATTATTTATAATAATTATCTGGTGCATTAATCAAGTTAATGTTTTGTTGTTGAATAAAAACCAAATTAATATGTTGTTGTTATAAAAAAAATCAAGTTAATATTTTGTTCAAAGAGTCATTTGTATAAATATGTTTTAAATTTTAGTTTGTTAAATATTAAATATGTTTGGTATGAGTTATATATAAACTCAATAATTTAATACTTTATTTTTGTTTAAACTTTTTAGGACGATTATTGTTTTGGCGGTATTTTGGATTTAAATTGGCGGTTACTAACTTGAAGATTAAATTGAAGGTGAGTAAGTGTTTTAGTTTTATTTATTACTGTTATCCCCGATTCTCCCCAAGTGTACGGATCCACACTCTAAGTTTATGGGTCGCCTTCCAGGGAGTGAAAGCCCAGATCAGGCCCAGTAAACGAACAGAGAACGAATATCGGTAGCCCAAGTCTCGATAAGGCCCAAAGGGCATCTGGGAATATAAGCCAGGACTGTTGCCGGGGCATGTTGTATAAACCCGAGACCGCGTCCTGAGATGTCTCCCAAGACGCGGTAAAAGAGGTCGTGGCTCCCAGGTCCGAGATGAGGCCGGGATCGCCGTAGATGAACCCGGGTCCTGGTAAACGAACCGGGACCCTAGTAAATGAAGAGGGATGTTGGTAAACAGACTTGGGTCGGATGGCCGAGTTCGGCGTGATAAAGTATCCCCGATGCTGACATCATCCCAAGAAGTGTGGAGCTATGTCCCCATATTTAACCTGCAGAGGAGGTTACATCGGGAATGTATGCTGTCGGTTTAGAGGTGTACTGCCACTATACTGACAGATCTTGTCCCCCGAATCTTCTTCGTAGCCCACGACACCCAGACTGGAGCAACAGTTTGTCGCGAGTCTTATAGTGTGGCTATGTTTGGGCTGGCCCAATGGTCCCTGGTTAATATATGTTTTATACTTCAATCCTTTGTATTAAGTCTCCATCAGAGAGCAAATGATATTTATTCCCTTATTGGGCCGGGATTTGTCCGGCCCAAGCCCAGTGCACTCGCTTGCCTATAAATATGAACAGTGGTGCACTGGGGAAGGGCCCAGATTTTTTCTTGTAAGCAATTACTCTGCTCAAACTTACAGAAAACTCAATTGCCAAAAGCTCTCTAAGCTCTAATACAACTGACTTGTGGACTAAGGCTCATTAACGCCCCAACCACGTAAAAACCTTGCTTGCATTTTCTAAATCCTTTCTTTTTAAAATCTCTTATCTTTTATAATTCTAGTTTCCGAAAAACTTAGTAAACATTTTGGTGCTTTCATTGAGAGATAGAAGAATGCTTGAGTTGATCTCCAACATCTACAACAATGGTGAACACAAGACACACCACTTTTGATCCTACTAACCAAGAATAAGGTAATGGAGAGCCATTGCCCAGCCAACCTCTTCCTCAGAACCAATCTGAGGACATACCTTATCAAACGCCCCAGCCTGACGAGTCACAGAACTATGAGGGTAGGGCGGATTATGAGGAAGATTACTACGAGGAAGATGAGGGAAATGAGGGGGAATACCATGATCTCGAAGCTGAGGATCCAGCGATCCCAGAGGAAGTAGACCCCAACCAGGAGGACCCAGAGGTGACCAAACTAAGACAACAAGTCCTGGACCAAGAGGCCAGGATTGCCGAACAAAAAGAAGTCACTCGACAAATGCAAGAATCCCTCCAGGCCCTGCAAGATTTCATAGCCGCCCAAGGATTGGCGGCTAGTCCTCCTATCGTTCCATCTCCAGGAACACAACTGCCTGCTCTGCAGGCTAGGAATAACGTGCCAGAGAATGCGAGGTCGATTCCTCCCCCGGGACAAGCTCCCAAACAGAGCCCGACTAACCTGGCCCAAGAAGGCCAAAGAGGCTAACCCCAAGGGAAAGACAAACCCCTAGAGAAAAATTCCTCCCGTCCAGAAGGCAAGGGCCAACCCTGGTCCCTCCCTAGGAAAGAGAAGGTGCGTCCCGTCCCAGAACAAGACCACCCAATTAATCCGCAAGGGACGCACCCGCAAGGTATCAGGCCCCGGCCTGCCCCAAGGCAGACTGGACAGGAACGGTTTTTCCGCCCAAGCGCCTCTGTGAATAAAGATCACCGAGGACGCCAGCATGATGACGAGTTGAACACCCTTAGCTCCGGGGATGACACGTCCTGGGTAGACCTGCACGACGAGCTGAACGCTTGAAAGGAGCGAGCCCGCATGGAGAAGATATGCCCCCGAGGAGGAAATTTGAGAAATAATATCAACGACAGAAGGAACGAGATAGTTCCCCTAGACGACAGTACGGCCAGACAGTTCATGGAACAGCTGGCTACCTTAAAAAAGGTCACAGACCGCCTAGTCCGCAAACATGAGGTAGGAGAGTCTGACTCCGAAGAAGAGGAAACGGAGCCCTGCGCCAAGCACATCCTGGATGTGGTGCTCCTCAAAGGGTTCAAAATGCCGAATCTACCCACCTACACTAGGAACACCGACCCCAAAGACCATCTATCGTGCTATAATCGGTTAATGATCGTAGCCCACGTCTGAGACAATGGCAAGTGCCTCTGCTTTTCGATTACTCTAGACGGACCTGCAGAGGAATGGTGGAAGAGGCTCAAGCCAGGATCCATCCAATCCTGGTCGGGACTGCAGTCGGCGTTCCGCAAACAGTTTGTGGCCGCCATGAGGATGGATATGCAAATTAGCGCCCTCGCCAACATCAAGAAGTTCCCCACGGAGACTTTGAGGGCCTACATCAAGCGTTTCACATAGGAAGCCTCCAAAACCAAGGTGGACGATGGACAACACCTGGTGGCTCTATAATCCAGGATCCGGGCCTGGTCTCCCCTATAGGATGACATGCAGCGCAGCAAGGCAGCCACCCTTGAAGAATTCATAAGGAGGGCACTAGGCTTTATCAATTGGGAGGAGGCCCGAATTTAGGCATTCGGATGGCAGCCGGCCACTCAGCCAAGTGCCCAAACCTTTCCGGGATACGGGGTACAATATCCGGCCTCGCAGTACCTAACTCCCCCAATAGCGACAGGATCGGCAGCTACGCCTGGAATGACCTTTGTCGCGCCTACGGTCTACGGCCCTGCATCTCCAGGATACACCCCGACCTAGTCTACCCCCTTGCCTGGGTATGGAGTTGCGCCAGTCGGGTACAATGCTGCTCCCGACGGGGCCCAGCCATCCTAGATGGGGGGAACTGAGGCAAGTGTGAACCCCTCATGGGGAAAGAGATCCAGAAAGGGACAAAACCGGTCCAAGCCCTCTAAGAAGAGCAAGAGGGGATACGAGCCCTAGTATTCAGAGTACACCAATCTAGTGGATACTAGGGAAAACATATACCTGGCCACAGAAAGGACGGTTCATTACTAGAAACCAGCCCCCATGTTCAAAGGGGGAAAGAACCCAAGGGATACCAACAAAAGGTGCGCGTACCATAAGGAGGTGGGCTACACAACCGAAGAATGTCGGTAGCTGAAGGACGAGATCGAAAATTTGATCAAGCTAGGACATCTCCACCAGTGGGTCAGGATGCCTGTGGGCATTCTAGGACTACCAGCAGTCCCTGGACAGTCCATGATCCCGGGCGCACCAGGAGCATACCCGCCTCCCCAGGGAGGATACGCGACAAGCCCGGGAGCACAGGCCCCTCAGGGGGCCCCCACAGTGCAGGCGCCCAGACCTGGAATGCCCTACCCTGCTGGGACCGTGCCCCCGCGAGTAGATGGTCATGTAGCCACCATCTCGGGTGGTCCCCATCTGGGAGGACCATCTCGAAACGATCAAAAGCGCTACCTCAGCGAGCTTGACCACGACCAAGAGGTATGCGCCTTGGTCTAAGCCCTGGCTCAACGCCCGAAGTTGATGAACCTCCCCATCACCTTCACAGAAGACGACGCCCGCAACGTCCATTTCACGCATCATGATCCTATGGTCATTGGTGATCAAATAGCCAATAAGATGGTTTCCCGAGTGTTGGTGGACGACAGAAGCTCCGTCAACATCTTGTTCAAGCCAACCTTCGTCGCGATTGGCTTGACTGTGGCAGATCTAGCCTCATGCCCAACCCAGATCTACGGCATCAATGGAGATTCGATACTCCCGATGGGGAAAATCCAGTTGCTCGTAACGCTGTGGAACGAGATCCAAAGCTCATTCAAATTTCGTACGTTCGTGGTGGTGAACTACCCCACCGCTTACAACAACATCTTCGGTCGACCCGCATTGGTCGACTTCGGGGCTATCACCTCCATCCGCCACCTCTGCATGAAATTCCCCTGCAATAACAGAGGAGTGGGAACAGTCCAAGGAGATCAGAACAGCACCCGAAAATGTTACCACGTATCCGCCCGACCCATTTACTTGGTCTGCGAAGAACCTCTTGAGGAGGAAAATGCCGAACGAGTCCCTCCCCCTCCGACAAGATGCGTTATCTGGGAAGAAGATGAGCTGGACCTGCGGATTGGGGAAGACCACGTACTGGAGCCCATGGAGGAGGTGTGCATCAGTGACACTGACCCGACCAAGGTAATCCAAGTCGGGAAGAACCTGAATGCAGAGGTCTGGGCTGCCATCATCGCTTGAGTGAAAGAAAACCAGGATGTCCTGGCCTGGTCTCATTTGGATATGACCAGAATCGACCGCAATATTATCTTCCACGCCTTGAATATCGCAGAAACGGAGACCCCGAGGTGCGAAAAGGGCAGAAGCTCTCAAGCTGGAAGTTGAAAAGTTATACTCAATTAACTTCATCCGAGAAGCTTTGTATCCTGTGTGGTTAGCCAATCCAGTGCTGGTTCCAAAGTCGAATGGGACCTGGAGAACGTGCATCGATTTCACGGACCTCAACAAAGCTTGCCCCAAAGATTGTTTCCCGCTCCCCCAGATCGATCAAATGGTGGATGCAACGTCCAACTATGAAATCTTGAGCTTCATGGATGCCTACTCAGGCTACAACCAGATTTCTATGCATGTAGCGGACCAGGAACATACCAGCTTCCAAACCGACAAGGGGGTGTACTACTACATCGTCATGCCTTTTGGACTCAAAAATGCCGTAGCCACATATCAGCAGCTATTCAACAGAATGTTCTGAGCCCAGCTAGGAAGGAACATGGAGGTCTACATCAATGACATGCTGGTCAAATCCAAGACCTCTGGAGGACATGCTGATGATCTGGCCGAAGCCTTCGCGATCATTCGAAGGTATGGGATGAAGTTGAATCCCAAAAATGCACCTTTGGCATGGCATCCGGGAAGTTCTTGGGGTTCATAGTAAGATACCGGGGAATAAAGGCCAATCCGGACAAAATCAAGGCACTGATTGACATGCCCTCACCACGGAAGCATAGAGATGTTCAGAGCGTGACTGGGCGGATAGCCGCTTTGAGTCATTTTGTCTCAAAGGCCACGGACAAGTGCATCCCATTCTTCAACGTCCTTTGGGGAAGCCAAAGGTTCGAATGGTCGGTCGAATGTGACGAGGCTTTCCAAAGACTAAAATAACATCTAGCCCGATCACCAATATTGGTGAAACCGGTGGAGGGAGAATCGATGTACCTCTATTTGTCCGTGATCGAACACACCATCAGCGTCGCATTAGTACGGGAAGACGGGAAGGCCCAGCTCCTGGTCTATTACGTAATCAAAAGGTTATTAGGTGCGGAATCACGATACCCACTAATCGAAAAATTGACATTTTTCCTGCTAATCGCGTCTCGAAAGCTTAGGCCTTATTTTCAGGCCCATACGATAAAAGTACTGACTAACCAACCCCTCCGACAAGTTTTGCAAAAATCCTAATCATCGGGAAGGCTCTTGAAGTGGGTCATGGAGTTGAGTCAGTTTGATATTGCGTACGTCTCTAGAGTATCAATCAAGGGGCAGGCCTTGGCCGATTAAATCATGGAATGCTCCGGGATCACTGAAGAAGACGATCCCGCGGATCCCACGACACCCTTGTGGAAGGTTTTCGTAGACGGAGCCTCGAATGAAAATGGAGCGGGAGCTAGAGTCATCCTAGTGTTACTGCAGGGACACCAATTGCAAAGTGCCTTGCGTTTCCAGTTCTAGGCTTCGAACAACGAGGCCGAGCACGAGGCCATGTTGGTCGGACTACGCCTGGCCCGAGAAGTAGGGGCCGCAAACCTGGAGATCTATAGCAACTCCCAATTGGTTCTCAGACAAATCTCAGGAGAATACCAAACAAAAGGGAAAAGGATGGAAGCTTATGTGACGCAAACGCGGGAGATACTTCAATCTTTCAAGAAGCACTCCATCCGCTAGATCCCAAGGGAACAAAACATGTTTGCAGACACGTTGGCAAAGCTGGCCACGGATGCTGAGGCAGAAATTTTCGGGCTGGTCCCGATCAACCATCTTCTTGCACCAAGTATCCAAGCCCCCACAATCAACGCTATAGACTACTCCACATCCTGGATGGGACCCATCATTCAATACCTAACGACCGAGGGGTTGCCCACGGATAGGGTAGCAGCTAGGAAGCTTCAGTACCATGTCCCTAGATACGTCATGATGGAAGGAAAACTCTATCGCAGAGGACTATCCATGCCATACCTCCGATGCGTATACGGGACCAAAATGAGTGCAATCATGCACGAGGTGCACGAAGGTTTCTGCGGAGATCATACAGCCGGACTCAGCTTGTCCAAGAAAATCCTATGGCAAGGATATTTCTGGCCAACTATGAAGAAATACTGTGTTGATTACGTTTGCAAGTGCGAACAATGCCAAAGGTACGCGAAGATCCCGTGAGCCCCTCAGAAATAACTCTGATGACGAGTCCCTGGCCTTTCGCGGTATGGGGAATCGAACTAGTAGGATCGCTCCCGACCGAAAAAGATGGAGTGAAGTATGCAATCGTGGCCGTCGATTACTACACCAAGTGGGTCGAAGTGGAACCCATGACCATCATCACCTCAAAGAAGGCCTTGGACTTCATCATCAACAACATCGTGTGCCGGTACGGGCTCCCCTACAAGATCGTGTCCGACAACGGGAAGCAATTTGAAAACATCCACTTCACGGACTTCTGTGAAAGACATGGCATCATCAAAAGCTTATCCGCGGTCGCCAGACCTCAAGAAAACGGGCAAACAGAGACCGTCAACAAGATCTTGAAGGGGACGTTAAAGAAAAAGCTTCAAGCCTGCAAGAGCAAATGGCCAGAAGAGTTACCCCACGTACTATGGGCATACCAGATCATCGAACGAACGTCTACCGAACACACTCCTTACTCCATGGTGTATGGGTGCGAAGCCGTCATCCCAGTAGAAACAGCTGTCCCATCCCACAGGAGGGACACGTATGATCCTGCCCAGAACCACGCCTTACTCCAGGAATCCTTAGATCTTATTGAAGATATTCGGGAAGAATCTCAAGTTCAGTTGAAGATGTATCAAGGCAGGATCGCTCGACATTTTAACTCGAAAGCAAAGAGCCAAAGGTTTGAAACCGGCGACCTAGTCCTAAGGAGAGTCTTCCCTGCAACCCAAGATCCAGGAGTGGGGGTTCTGGGCCCAAACTGGGAAGGACCATACGAAATTCAACAAGAAGTATGTCCAGGAACGTTCCGCTTAAGGCGACTCGACGGGACCGAAGTCCTAAGGGCCTGGAACGCGGAACATCTCTGCAAGTACCATCAGTAGTCAGGAGAGCATGTTTCGACTTTTAATTTTCCTTGTAAACAATGTACGCCCTAGGGCGATCTCATGAATAATAAAAATGATGTGTTCAAAACATCATATATGAAAAAAAAAATATTTTGAAACAAAGAAAGTTCTCGACCGTCTCCATAAACAAGAGACCCATGACCAGTCCTCGTTCACTTGGGGGGGGGGGGGGGGAGGGGATATATCCATTTATATGAGCAAGTTCGCGAACAAAAACAAAACAAGAAGCTAAATGCTCTTGGTTCGAACTGTACAAACAGATAGTAATGGATGCCCAACTCCTAACGAAAGGACGCAAAGCTAACGCCTAGTCCCAACCTGGACCAACAAGGTTACAAGCCCAAAAGGACGCAAGGACAATGCCTAGTCTCAGCCCGGATTTCCAAGGTCCGGGGAATACACCAAGTAGGACGCGAGGCTTAGGCCTAGTCCCAACCCGGATATACATGGTCCGGGAGTACAAACTCAATAGGACTTAAGGCTCAGGCCTAATCCTGGCCCGGACATACATGGTCCGGAGGTATAATATCCAATAGGACATGCGGGCCAGCCTTAATCCTAACCCGGACACGCATGGTCCGGGGATACGAAATACCTAAAAAATTGGTCGACTAAACGTGGTCCCAAATAACCAAATACCCGTCCACGTCTTCTCTATAATAACACAAGAACATTGGAGGTATAAGTTATCTAAAATTAGTCTTATAAATGGTCCAGGCTGAAAGAGCCTACCCCATGGTTCAAAATAACCTAATCAACTCCCTAATGGCCCAAGCCGTTGGAACCTGAGAAACAGGGTTAATGCGAGATAATAAGTTAAAATCTAGAAAGCTCTCTGGCGGTCCGAACTGTTGGAGCCCGTATTCTAAAATCAAGATAATTTACTCCAGGCCATAAAGACACGAACGCGGGTCACCAGAAGAGATAAACTTTTTCTGCAACTTTTCCCAATGGTCCCGACCGTTGGAACCAGAACCGAACATTTGACTCATTTATGTAGGGTGGTAAAACACTTAGTGAAAGTTTAACGAATGGAAACAGGAAAACCTTGTGCAAGAAAGGAAATAAATACGAGTATAAAAATTGTCTTGGACGCACCCACGTCCATAAAAGTGTTACAAAAAAAAAAAAACAAGTTAAAGACCCATGCCTAAGCTTCGTCGTGCCTTGATGCCTCCGGGTTGGCTCCATCTGCCTCTTCCTCGTCCAAGGGTTCCGCGTCAGCTTTCTCCTTGGCCTCAAATTCGGCTCTCTTCGCGGCAGGGTCGAGGTAAAGTAGGAGGTTCATGTTCTTGTCCTGAAGCCATGCCATGTAGATGGCCTCATCAAAGGTAGCCTCCAACAAGGCATCCGCTTGCTCTTTCTCTTGACGGGTCTCCCCATGCGTTTTCACCTCCAGTTGAAGCAAATCATCCATAGCCTGGATCTGAGACTCGAGATTGGTGATCCTCTCCCGATCCTAGGACGACTGAGCTTCGAGTGCTTCCAGGAGAGCTTTAACACAGAGAAGCTCCGCCTCCAAACTGGCCACTAGCTTTCTATGCTCGGCTTCTATCTGCGATAAAGTCTCTTCGAGTTGAAATTTGGTCCGGGCAACCTCTTCGCGGTCCGCTTTAGCCTAAGCCACCTCCTTGGCCAGGGCTTCTTTAGCGGCTTCCCGTTGGTTCGCAACCGCCTCCAGCTCCAGCTAGCTCATCTCCAGTTTCATCACCATCTCGGCCACCAAGTCAGCATTTCGATGGGCCAGTAAAGCATCCTGGAACGAATCGAAGTTAGGAAAAGCTGTAGAACTAAAAATACGAAAAGCAAAAGAAGTATAAACGGATAACTTACAGTAGTGGCCTAATAGTGAATAGCCTGGGAGATGAATAACGCGTCCTGGTTGGCCATGGTGGCATACTGTTTCAACTGGAGGTTGGACATAGTATGTAACACCCTACATCCTTAGAGCCGTTACTAAGTGAGTTTAAAAACGTGCTTTTATCTCGCTAATCGAGGTTTTAGATCAAACGGTGTAATTAAGCTATAAACAGAGGAAAAACCTTAGAAATAGTAGTTTCCATAGAAAATCATAAAAGGTTTACACTTGGGATCCCAAAATACAGTTTAGAAATGTTTACAACATATTAATTAAACCAAGTCGACTAGACGAAAAAATCAGAGTTTATTTACAAGCATCTCCCAAAATCCTCTGACTGTGACAGCCAAGCTGGCCAAACATGTACACGCCGCCCCACGTCTGCTATACTCATGGTTGGTTGATCTTCTCTTTACCCTTACCTGCACCACAGAGCATCTGTGAGCCGAAGCCCAGCAAGAGAACCCACACAAAGATAACATATGCAACACATAAATCACACATATAAATAGGCCACCAATTGACTAAACACATATGGCCTAGCCGTCCCAGGCGTTTACCAAGCCCTGGATTCGCGGACCACGCTGTGAGGATACCCCAGGTATCCTTCTAGGGACTCACCCTGGCAACTCGCACTCCACGTGCTCAACGTTGCTCCCGGTCCCTTGCCGTTCTCGGCCTTGCACTCAACGTGCCTAGTGCCATTCCCGGCCCTTCGCCGTTCTCGGTTCACATCGCTCCCGGCTCAAGCCGACCACTCACATCATAATATACATAGCATAACAAGCAAGTATAGAATTCTAGCATAATCAGATAAAGGGCTACGCCCCGCAGTTCTAACATATTGGGCTCGGCTCTGCATACTAATCCATTTAATCACACTGGGCTCAGCCCTGCATATCAGTCCATTCAAACACATTGGGCTCAGCCCTGCACACAAGCTCTATGGGAACAAGGGTTCTCTTACCTGAGTTCCGAGCTTTCCGGGCACCGATGTCCCGAGCATAGTCCTCTAACTGGAGCCTCGCCGAAATCCCTAGTTACAACACATTACCAATATCCAGTCATCAAGTTCTGATCCAATGAATAACTTTGAACCACAACCCTAACCTCCGGAACCTTGAATTCTATCAATCCGGGTGATAAAATCCATCCCAAGCCTTAACCACTGAAATCCCAAGCCTAAACACCCTTAAAAATGCAAACTAGCACTAAAAGCCACGACCCCACCCTCAAGAGTCGCGGCTAACCTCAAAACAGAGGCTAGCACCACATTGACCCCCACATGGGCCGCGGCACGCCCACCAAGTGTCGCGGCGTGCATGAACCTTCTCGGCCTCCCATGGCCGCGCGCGCACACGGGCCGCGGCGTACCCCTCCTAGGGCCGCGACTCTTCCCACCGAACCCAGACTTTCCACAATTTTTCCACACCTTTCCTCTAGCTAATTCACCCAAAACTCACCTATCAAACCCAGATATTTAACACATACATACCAGCTCAATATCAACACTAAAACCCCATCAAAATCTACTCCAAAACCCAACTAAGATACTCAAGAGCATGTCAAACTTAACTAGCATGCATATTCTAGCAAACCGGTAACAATTCTCAACATAATGCCAATAATTAAAGCTTACCTTGCTGAATTCAATCCCTGTAGTTGATCCTCAAGCCTTAAGCTTCAAGCTCCTATAATATCACAGCTGAATTCCCCTAGACCTTCAAGTTAATTCCCCTAGACCTTCAAGTTAATTCCCTTAGTTTTCCTTGTGTTTATCTTAGAGAGTGAATGAGGAAGGAAGAGATAAAACTACCCTTAGCTGAAAGAGAAGAGAGTGGGTCATTTTCTATAGCTTCTAAACTATTCCTCTATTTTGATTTATTCAGCTTAAGTCTACAGGTTACCTCAAGGCTCGGGGTACCAAAACGTCCCCGATGGCAAAATGGTAAATTTCCCCAATATTCCTGCCTAAACATTCCATCCTCAAATATATCTCCAAATATTTATTTTCATGTCCCGATAATCCCATAACACACCTAGTACCCAAATTACCCCTCGACTCACCCCGAGTCCGAATCTCAACCCCGTTGTGACTCTCTGGCTAACTGCTCCCCAGGACTGTCTCGGATCGTACTGCACAGACGTATCACATATATAACATATATCACATTCATGCCCCTAATATCCAGACGGGGCCCACATGCACATTTAACTCACTAAACATGCATCACTAACATATATCCACATTAATACATTAAAGCACATTAAATCATTTATTTCCCTCCAAGCACACTAATCAAGGCCCTAAGCCCGATTAGCAAATTCGGGTCGTTACATAGTAGCCCCCACTTGCTCCAGCAAGTCCGCAGCGAACGGAGCCGTGTCCTGCCCCAGTTTGGGACAAACAAAATCCAGTCTCAGCAACGAGCCGATCCACGATCAGTTGGGGAGCGCTGAAGGCCTTCGGACGCTCGGAGAACTCAACCTTGTGACGAATCATCAAGTCCTGGTAGATCTCCTCCCTCTTCCCCCGACCATTCTCCCAGGTCTGGGATACCATTTTTGATCGCTCTTCCTACAAGATCATCTCTCCCTCTTCAGGAAGAGCCAGATTGATGGGGAGAATGGGCGCTTCTGGATGTTCCCAGGAGGCAAATTGACTCTCCCCGGAAGAATCCTCGGCCAAGGAAGAGTCTTTGGTTCTGGCCCTCTTCGCCCCCTTCGCAGACTCATTTGCAACCGAGTCTGCGACTCTCTTCTTAGATCCTTGATTAGTCAGAGGTCTTCCTCTAGGTCAATCACCGGAGGCCGTGCGGGAAGAGGTGGCATGGTTTCAATAGGGATTGTCGAAGTGGGAAGCGCAAGTGGGGCCTCCCCGACCAGGTTCGGCTCTGGCATTGAATCCTCGAGTACCGCGTCCAGCACCTTCGCCTTGGGCACCCCTTTGGCAGCTTTCTTAGCTGAAGCCCTGGCCTTGGCAGCCCAGGCCTCAAGGGCATGTTTCATCCTCTCCACCTGATTAGACATGTCGGATTCTTCTAAAATGGATAAACAGAAAGAATTAGCAAAATACACGAGTTAGGATAAATGAAAATAAAAACTAAACTGAGGGAGGACCCTTATCTAGACCTGGGACTCGACTCAATTCTCCTAAAGCGAAGGAATGAACTCGGTCTCCTATGTCATTCGGGTTCAGGAAGTTCCCATACTGAAGGAACCCGGGCGAGTACATGAGGGTTTTCGGGTCTACAGTGATGGGGGTTGAAGGTCTCGTTTCTCCATCAGCCCCGAACAGGGGCCTCGATAAACTAGTTTAGCCCTAACTAAGTCCCCAACACGGGGAGCATAAGTCAAAAGCAAAGGTGAATTACCTCGCTCTTATACTTTAGCACCGGGAGTCCCCGTGTTCGGTTGAGTCTTGTCAAACAGGGCCTCCAACTCCTCGAACGTGGCACTTTCCCTTTGTTGAGCCTGGTCTCTCTTCCTTTTTGTCACGTCTGCTAGGGCTGCGGCTTCCACAAATCTGATGTGTTCGAGGGCTAGTTCCTCCGCCAAGGCTAGATCTTTCTCGCATTGTATCCCTCGGAGGCTAAGGTCCACGATCGTCTGGTTGGCTGCCAACATCCCAACCACTCGAAAGTTTTCGGTGTTAACGTAGCCCCTACCTCCAGATCCTCCGCGCTTAGCATGGAGTAGAACTGCCTCCGGTCAAGGATTGACTGGGTGAGGGGAGTCTGACCATAGGGTCCTGTCATCCGGGACAGTAAGTTGAAAATGAAGAATAAAAATTGAAAAAAAAAATTGAACTAGGAAACGGGAAGCTACTTACCCACTTGCTGGAAATCCAGCATCAGTGTGGGGTTCTTATCCAAAAGAAACTCAGATGTCATGAACCAGTAGAGTTTGACATCCGGAGGGTGCTTCCAAGAGCTGGTGGGGGCAACGTAGTTGCCACGAGGCTTTAGTCTGTAGAAGCCATCCAAGATCTTATCCTTAGCATTAAGCTTTGGCTCCAGCTTGTAGAAGTACAACATCTCTGTAAGAGTCGGGTCCGGGATTCCCTTCGCCACGCAAAAAATGCGCCATCCCGCAAGCAGTCGGTATGCTTGAGGCAAGAGCTAGAACGGCGCAATCCCCACGAACTTGAGGAATTGTGCGAAGTAATCATGAAGCAGGAGAGTGGCTCCCGCACTGATGTGGTCCATGCTCCAGGCCCCAAATTCGCCCACAACGGTGTGAGCCTTTTCTTCTTTCCTGGCCAGGCAGTTGTAGAACAGTATGGGAGTCGATTCCACGCCCAAATGCTTCTCTAAGGCATACAACATTTGATAATTCTGGAATAAGTTCTTCACCCTATCCATTTCCCATCTGTTGCCACTAGGAGCTTTATGCTCCAACAGGGTGACAAGGGATGTTTGAACGTGTTCTTCTGAATGGAGGGTGACACCGAAAGTCATATTTGATGATCTGAGAACAAAAGGAAGCAAAACAAACCAAGCAGTCACCACCAAAACCCAAAAAAGTCGGTTAAGGTACGGGGGCTCTCCTACGAACTGCTTGGAAGAGTCCCCTCCGGATCAGATCCGGGATCACCAAGGATCCGCAAGATCCCAATGGGGAACAAACAGGAAGGGTTCTTGTTAGGTTCATTTTAGGTTTGTTTTAGAGATCGTTTTAGGTTGTGTTTTTAGTTATTTAGGATTGTTTAGTGCAGATTTATGCTTGTTTTCTTTTTGTTTCGGGCTTTAATGGTCAAGTACATAATATGGAGTGAAATGAGAAGAAATATGTTAAATATGATAAATAAGATGGATTTCGTGGTGATTGTGGAGTTTCAAGACATTATGTGTGGAAAATAATACATTGAAGATGCTCAACACACGTCATTTATGCTCTATAACGCAAGTCTGAAACTTCAAGCTGCATTTTTACCATGATGTATTCACTTTCTGGAAACACTTCTAGAAATATAATTTGTAGATATTTCTCTTAGCTTTCCATATCTTTTTGAATCATTCAATTCGGAGTTATATCGAAGGAGTTATGATCAAAATACGATGAGCTAACACTGCAGGCTGTTCGAACCGAGTTTTGTCGATTCTGACTTTAGCGCTACAGCGCCATAATAAGAGCGCTACAGCGCTATTGCACCAGATTTTGAGGTATTTTGCCACTGGTAATAGCGCTACAGCGCTCCAGAAGTAGCGCTACATCGCTAGAGATGCGATTTTCACAGATATGATCATTTTTTGATGGGCAATTCGGTCCTTTCACTTGGAATTTGGTAGGGATTTTTGGAGAAACATAGTGTACGACTGGAAGGGGCTGAATAGGGGGACGATGGCTGGGAGTTAGAAAACCATCTTGGAGGATTCATCCCTGAGTTTTTTTTTATCTTTTTCTTTAAAATTTTATGTTTGTAATTGAATTATCTTATTGCTAGAATGAATATCATGGGCTAAATTCTTTTTTAGGGCTTTTATGTGAATCTTTTGGAAACCCTTGTTATGGTTTAATGCAAAATTGATGTTCTTCTTCATCTCTTTCAATTCCTTACAATCTGTGTTATTTGTGCGATTATTGATTGATCACCTCTAATTGCTATTTCATGAATCGAATTGAAATCTGAAAAGTGAAATTTGATATGCTTTGATTGTTTGGATGCAAATTTAATTTAGAACGAAGGTATCTAGATTGTTTGCCTATTTTTTCTGAGTTGCGTGGTTAATGCCTTCTACATGATTCAACTTACCATAGAAATATAGGAAGTTGTCATTTAGATTGAATTTCATAAATCTTGACCAGATTATGAATTGTTTTTGCAACTTATTCTTGAATAGGGAGAAGGGGATATAAATTATTGCATTAGGAAATAAAAGGGTGGAAAATAGATGATCATAATTGTCCTAATTTCATTTTCTCTGTTATTTTCTGTTTAAATTTTCATTGTGCTTCGTTAGTATTTTTCTTTGTTTGAAATCTCTGAAATCGTCCAATCAAATAGAATTAAAAAGATTGGTTGATTGGTAATTGATAAATCAGTCCTTGAGGACGATACTTGGTTTTTACCATTTTATTACGAATTGCGACTGTGTGCACTTGCATAGCATATAAATTTCACAACAGTTCTTGCTAAAGTT
The DNA here is from genome assembly GCF_963169125.1 of Humulus lupulus. Taxonomy (NCBI): domain Eukaryota; kingdom Viridiplantae; phylum Streptophyta; class Magnoliopsida; order Rosales; family Cannabaceae; genus Humulus; species Humulus lupulus. The sequence continues at coordinate 20,473,036 of NC_084793.1, forward strand.
TTCCTAAGCCAGCCTATTGTCGTTTGTCCCGGGACAACCCGAACCTGAGAAGATCCAGAATGGCCCAGACAACTTTTTCCTCGCCTACTCTAACGCATCTAGAGCCACCCTAAACAGAGGCACTGGCTCTAGCAACCTTATGGTTATAAAAACAATAGGACGATATGATATGTGTGAGAAAATAAAAGCAAAAAGTTAGGAAAACTTACTGGAAAGGGCTGGTTGTGAAGAATGGCGTATGTCTGGCGACAATGACGGTAAAATCACCGTTTTGAACAAGTGGAGGGGACGTAAAAGTTCATCTAGTGGACAGGTTGAGGTCGTCCATTCAGGCAAAGGTGCGGAGATGACGCACGTTGGAAATAAGTGACGGCGAAGGCGAAGAAGCTGATGATGAATGTCGTCGTCGAGCTCGGACATAAAAGGTCCCTTGTGCGATTTCGTGTTGAGAGTTTAAAATTTTTAAAAGAGAATCTAAGGGTATTTATAGGAACCAAGAGGTTGTTTTTGATCTAACGGTTCGGCGTGATCCCACCCATCGGATGGTCCTGGATCGTGCAGGGACATTAATTGGCCTACTCGAGTACTGGATCACGGTTACCCAAATGTGCGATCTGCACTGCCCTGATCCAACGACCCAGAGGAAGTGCACCTCAATGGTCATCCCATCCAACGGTCCTCTTTGACGCAGAGATAATAATGGGGCCGTTCGTGTGGATGGGACACTTCGGAAGTCGATCTGACATTTAACTGCCAACACGGTAACCAATAGAATGTCTTCTGACCCTTCAAATTTGAGTACTTTCGACGCGCCAATCACACGAGGACACGTACGCACCTCATGATGAAGCTGAATGAACGGGAGGCATCTAAACGGCCCTGAAGTGAATGAACCGGGGCCTTGGTAAACAAACCTGGATCCTAGTAAACAGACCGGGTTTTTTGGATTCGTTCCGGGACATTGAAATAGGTGTTCACTCCACGAGCGTTCAGCAAGCAATGGCCCCCATCAATGGACCTGTCGCCTTGGAAATGAACCGGGATGTAATGAGCTGGTCCGGGAGGGCAACAAGCCTCCACAACGCAGGCATGGATGAAGGCTTGGGGGGGGGGGTAATTGTTATCCCCGTTTCTCCCCAAGTGTACGGATCCACACTCTAAGTTTATGGGTCGCCTTCCAGGGAGTTAAAGTCCAGATCAGGCCCAGTAGACTAAGAGAGAACAAATATTGAGAGCCCAAGTCTCGATAAGGCCCAAAGGGCATTTGGGAATATAAGCTAGGACCGTTGCCGGGGTATGTTGTATAAACCCGGGACCGTGTCCCGGGATGTCTCCCAAGATGTTGTAAAAGAGGTTGTGGCTCCCAGGTCCGAGATTAGGCCGGGATCGCTGTAGATGAACTCAGGTCCTGGTAAACGAACCGAGACCCTGGTAAATGAAGAGGGATGTTGGTAAACGGACCTGAGTCGGATGGCCGAGTTCGACGTGATAAAGTATCGCCGATGTTGACATCATCCCAAGAAGTGTGGAGCTATGTCCCCATATTTAACCTGCAGAGGAGGTTACATCGGGAATGTACGTCGTCGGTTCAGAACTGGACTGCCTCTACATTGACAGATCTTGTCCCCCGAATCTTCTTCGTAGCCCACGACACCCAGACTGGAGCAACAGTTTGTCGCGAGTCTTATAGTGTGGCTATGTTTGGCTTGGCCCAATGGGCCCTGGTTAATATATGTTTTATACTTCAATCCTTTGTATTAAGTCTCCATCAGAGAGTAAATGATATTTATTCCCTTATTGGGCCGGGATTAGTCCGGCCCAAGCCCAGTGCACTCGCTTGCCTATAAATATGAACAGTGGTGCACTGGGGAAGGGGCCCAGATTTTTTCTTGTAAGCAATTACTCTGCTCAAACTTACAGAAAACTCAATTGTCAAAAGCTCTCTAAGCTTTAATACAACTGACTCGTGGACTAAGGCTCATTAACGCCCCAACCACGTAAAAATCTTGCTTGTATTTTCTAAATCCTTTCTTTTTAAACTCTCTTATCTTTTATAATTCTAGTTTCCGAAAAACTCGGTAAACAATTACTATTGCACATATTTATAGAATTATAGTTTATTTATATTGAATTTAGTGGAAATTAAGTTTGAAAACTAGTGAAGTAGGTTCTGGAAAATTTGTGTGTTGCGGTGGTATAAGGATGGAATTATTCATGTCGATTGTTGTTTTTATTTGTATTGAATTAATAGGTTCTTATGAAATTGGGATATGTTATAGAAATAGAGGAAATTCTGCCCAATTTTTTTAGAATTTATTAATTGAACGTGTTTTTAAATATGTAGTATTTATTCATAGAGTTGTAATTTAAACTTTTTAAGTTTGGCAGTTGGTTTTGAATAGAATATCGAGAATTTGTGTGCTGCAGTGATAACCATAAGTCCCTAGTTTGAAGTAATCTTATTGTTTCGAATTTTTACTACTGCGCAAGTATACGCAATCGAATAAACAAGTAATAGTAGTGGAAATATATTATCGTTCCGTCAGGGAATTGATATAATAATTACCAATAGCAAACTTTTATTTCTATTTGACTAATGAAATTTTAATGACAATTAACAATGAACAATAAACTAAGAAAGCACAATTTAATTAACGAAATTTAATATAAGCGAAAGATTAGAGTATTCTAATTTCATCAACCTCAATTCTATTCAATCAATAATACAACTAATATGTTTATTTGATTTATGATTATAGCAAGTTTACTATTGACAATTCTATTCTTTCTCAAGATATAAAATATTCAGTTTACCTATGAATTCTCTACATGTCTGTGATAAATTCGACACATAAACCGCATTAAGAACAAAAACCTAATTGCTACACAAACCAATTTGATACTTTCGTTCTAAATTGAAATCTATGTCTATTGTCTAAAGCTATTCCAATTCTCACTTTTCAGATATTGAATTAAAACCAATAATCATGCAACAGATGGCCAATCAATTACAAGCATTAAACATAAGAACAATAGATAACCATAAATTCAAAGATTCATAGAAATTGCATTAAAGACGAATATAATATCCAGTGACTATATTAAAATACTCTAAATACGAATTTAGTTCATAATATTAAACTTCATCACACAATCTAAAATTCAAAAGCATAAATAAACACAAACAAAATAAACGTGGATTCTTCTCTGTTTCTTTTCCTCTGCCGTCAGAATGCTTCTCCTTTTCTGTCCTTTTCGATCTTCTTTTTATTCTTTTTACAAAAATCCAAAAACCTACGAATTTCCATGAAAATTTCCAAAAATGCCCTCGTGCCGATATATCGCCTATGATACTGCGATATATCGCCTGTTGAATGTGCTCGATAAAAACGCAAGTTTTTGATGTCGTTTCTGCAAAGCCAAAATTTGAAACTCCTTATGCCGATATATCGCCCAAGGCAGGCGATATATCGCCGATACCGAATTTCCCAAATGGCCACCAATTCTGACTACTCAAACAAATATTTATCAACATTCTCGAACAAATCAGAATTATTACGACACACTGCACAAGTTTACCAAACAGATTAAATAGAAACTTTCTCTTGAGAAAAACAACCAAATCAATCTGAAAATGTTATAAATAAGCGTATATATTGTACGCTTATCACTTATCATGTCTCTTGACTAGATAAAAGGCCCGTTTGGAATGGCTTTTTGAAAAGCCCAAAGCACTTTTTAAAAAAGCTATTGACTAAAAAGTGTTTGGTAAAATAAAAAAAATAGCTTTTTTAGGAATTTAGGTTAAAATTATAGCTTTTTATCAAAGTTGGCCCACACCAACTTTGAGATTTTAGCTTATACGGGAAGCTGAAATTGTGGTTTAATGATATTTTTTTTGGACCAAAATACCCTCATTTAAATTAGAATTATTAGGTCTTCTTTTTCATTCGTTAAATCTTCTTCACCTTGCCTCACCATTTCTTCTTCCTTCTTCCTCACGGACTACACTTCTCTGTCAAAAACTCCAGCACAATCAAGTCAAGGTATTTCTCTAACTTTTTTTTTTTAATGCTATATTAAACACAGATTTATTAAAGGGCATTATATATATATATATATTTGTACGGTGGTTTGATTATTGTTTCTGTGATACTGGGTTATTTGATCTTCTTCATACCAGTATATTTGTGTGTATATATATATATATGGGTTGGACTTGTTTAATAAATTTTTTTTTGTCGTATCAAATTGACTAAATTTAAATTATTTCTTATGATCAAAATTTATAATAATTTAAAAATAGACAATATTTATGTTGATTTTTTATTTTTTAAAATTTAATTAATCATTTTATTATACGTATATATTAAAAGAATTAAATATTATAAAAAATCATTATTATTTTTAATAAAATAAAAAATAATTATAAATATGTTAATATGTATAAATTTATTCAAAAAAAATTAGTTAAATACATATGATACCTATTTTGGTCATTCTGTATTTAACATCTATCTAATAATCTAGTTTACCAAATACTTATATACAACTTTTCCAACTCACAGTATTTCTAAAGTTATAATTTACCAAACACTCAACAGCTTTTTCTCACAGCACATCTACAGCTGCTTTTTCTCACAGCACAGCTACAGCTGTTTTTTCCCACAACACAGCTGTACCAAACTGGCCCAAAGTTACTTTGAACTACAGGTTTGGGTAGTCCTATTTATTGGAAAAATTCTGCTAATTTTTTTAAAAAAAATATTTGATACATAAGAAATTTCAATATTTCAAATAATTACTTAGGTAAACTTCACATGTTTAGTTGTATGAACACTTTAGATATTTATGTGGTACTTACCTTTTATTTCTATATGAATTTGTATATATATGTACATTAAGTCTATAAAGTTTGTGAATTTATTTTATTTTAAGTTTATTGGAATGTTCAGATATATTTATTAATATTAAAATAATTGCAAATTAGAATTAAAAAATAATTATGAAAATATTTTATAAAAAGCCAAAATAATAATAAAAATAAAATAAAAATATTTTTTATAGAAAAAAATATATTTAATTTCGATTATTATGTAATAATTGAAGTTAAATGGTACCATTGAACTTCAGTTATTATGTAAAAACCAAAGTTAAATGATACATTTTAACTTCGGCTGTTATGTAAAAACTTCGGTTAAAGTTAAATATCTTTAATTTTGGTTTTTAAATAATATTAATTTCACTCGGATTAATTTCGGTTAATATCTCCATGAGACCCGAAGAATAACAAGCAAAAAAATCAAAGTAAAATCTAATTTTGTGGTTGGGGTATTTATTAATTTGATTCATTCATTAATTTTTTTGAACCATTTCAACCAGCATAAAATGTCAAAGCATATATGCGAATGTCAATCTTCATAGCCAAATTCCCTTGTAACATCTCAAAATATTGGTGATATTATCTGAAATTAGAACAAAACAATCCTCAATGTGTAATGATGATCCTAATTAATGAAGCCTATAATTGTTTATAGGAGAAATAATCTTGGCCTCAACAAGCTCCAAACTGTCTGTCTTAATCATTCTTATTTTATAAAATTATTTTTTCATCACACTCAATATCATTTCAAATTTATTCGACATTCTCTTTAAAAAATTACTTTGCAAAGAATTGTGAAAATAATATCATTTTGCAAAACAATTCACCATATTTTTTATTATATTTGATTAATAGATACACGAGAAAGACTTTTAAATATTTATCTACTCGTTGCATAATTATATTTTTGACACACATGTTTCAAGTAACGTGAAAAACGTAAACATGTGTATCACACATAAGACTTTTCTCGACCGACATGATTTTTCGTGCCCAATGGACCATACACTGCACTGGTAGAAATGCACCCAATACGAAAGAGAAATGCTAAGTGGTATGTTCAACCAAACGCTAGCTAAAATGGGAGTTTTGTGACCAGCTAGATTGGTAGGAAAGGAAAAGCACTTGTTTTGCAAATATTAAATATAAATAATAGAATAGTTCATTTTTTTTACCAAAAGATATTGTAGTGGCTTGATCAAGCTCTAAAGCTTAGGAGGCTTTCTAATTTTAGTGGCTTGCTCAAACCCATATGCGATTTCAATCAATTTTGGTTCAGAGCCTCTCAGTCCCCCAAAGAAAATGCGAAATGGCACCCGTTTACCATAGCCTGCCGGCACAGTAATCCCAGGGAATCCACCAATAGCCAAGATTTTATCGACATTTTCGTAAGGGAAAGCAGATCCACCAGAAGCCACCAATGCATCTAGCTTGTACTCTCTCATCAACTTCACAAAACCATTTCTTGTTTGTCTTGCTAAAGTGGCCAATGCAGCCTTCTCTGCCTTTCTTATTCCATTTGTTGCTTCGGCTGCTATAAGTAACTCTTGCCCATATTCCTTAATTTTTTCCTACAGCCCAAAATTTAATTGGTCAATAATAATATGTATATATACTGAATTAGTATCATGTACATATTCTTACCAACTTGGAGTTTTTCTTGTTGAAGGCTATGACGTCGGTTATGGATCGCACTGGCGATGACACGAGCTCTTTTAGGTATGCATTTAAATCTATCTTGAACTCAGCAATAATTGCAGTATTTTCACTCGATACATCATTCATGATTTCGTCAATATTTGTTATGTTCAAATTATCTATCACAATTGCGCCATTTTTCCTGATTTTGCAATAAAGTATTAATAGATTTCACACCAAATTAAATACCGAAAAGATATATAGAATTAAAACATGCTAATAAAGATATTGGACTACCTTAGTGTGTTGAGATGTTGCTCAAAAGTATTATGCAGAAATGTGTCAATCTCTTTAGAAATGTTGAATTCAAAGTAGGGATGTCTTACAATCCCGAGTCTCTTTCCTTTGAGTCCATTTGATCTAAGAAATTGTGCATAGCCACCTTTCGGAATATACTTGGATTTTTCTATTGTTGCTTTGTCATTCTTATCAACACCAGCAATGACATCAAGAACATAAGTGGCATCTGAGACTGTCCTACAAATTGGTCTATTTCAACCACAACTCATTCAGTTCAATAACTAGTATACATATGTAATATATAAACCGTATTGTAAAGAACGTACCCAACTGTATCTTGTCTGTGAGAGATGGGAACAACCCCTGCTCGGCTAGTGAGACCAATAGTTGGTTTGATGCCCACCACTGAGTTTAAGCTGGATGGACATATAATAGAACCAGCTGTCTCTGTTCCTAATGTAACCGTTGCAAAATTTGCAGCTGCTGATATTGATGACCCACTACTCGATCCACAAGGACTTCTGAATCCCATTTTGTAATAAGGGTTCTGTGTATATATGCATATCATATCTTTGTCAAATATTAATCATTTAAGAGAGCAATTACTAGCTATAATACCCATGTATATAGCCCGTTTGGTAAAATTTTTGTTTTTAAATTTTTTAAATACAAAATTAGAAATATAATTTTATTTTTGTATCTTTATTTTTAAAAAATAAAAATATGTTTGGTAACTATTTTTGTTTTTTGTTTTTAAAAACAAAAAATAATAAACGCGTTTGATAACTTTTATTTTTTACTTAACAATATAAAGTGTTAATTTGAAGAAGAGAAGAAAAAAAAGAAAGGAAAAATTGAAAATTATTTTAAAAAAATTGAAAGTGAAAATGTTCTATTTTCAAATTTAAAAAAAATAATAAATGAAAATAGAGTTATCAAACATATTTTATGTTTAATTTTTAAAATTTTAATTAATTAAATATTTTTTTTTTTTAAGTGTTATCAAACAACGGTTTCACAAAATTTAATTCACGTCATCTAAAACATGTATTAATTGTAATGGTGTAGTCACTAGTCAGTACGCATATTGAGAAATTCAATCAAATTCATTAACTTGTCACACAGTTTTAGGATATTATTGCTAGTTCAGCTTTGCTTTTATCACAAGATGGACCTTTTATAAAGTGAAGGAATGCCTTGCAATTCTGTATTGGGATAAGTTAATATGAAACAGTGACCGTGGAATCGACAAGAACTTACCACCCCTTGGCCCCCTCTGGCGCTCCAACCATTGGGTGCATTGCCTCTAAAAGCAGACCACTCGGTCAAGCTGGCCTTTCCCAGTATGATAGCCCCAGCTTTCTTGAGCTTGGCCACCACTCCGGCGTCTCGCGGCACGACTGAGCCAAGCAACGCCAGTGAGCCAGCAGTGGTGTTCATCTTGTCCTTGGTGGCTATATTATCCTTAACCAGAACAGGTATTCCATGGAGCTTAGAGAACGATATTGGAGCCTCTCGTGGTCAGCCTTATCGGCTAGAGCACCAGCATCTGGATTTACTTCTATGACCCCATGTAGAACTGGATTCAACCGTTGGATACGGTCTATATAGAACTGTACGAGCTGCCTGGAGGTGAGTTTGTTGTGTCTGAAAGCGAGTTGGATATCGTCTACGGTGGCTTCTTCGATTGAGAAACCTTTATTAATAGCATCGGCAGGCTTGAGAGAGTGGTATCCAGTTGAAAATATAGATAAAAGAATCAGAACTAGTAGATGGCATATAGAAGAGAGAGATAAAGCACCCATGGTGGAGGAGAAATGGTTTTCTTGAGACTGGACCTTGATGATGATAATGCTAGGTCCGACAATTATTATAAAGATAACAAAAGATAACTAAAGAGCAATCATGGTGTGTAACATGCTTGGCCATTAGTAGCTTATTGCACTACAAGAACATGGTTTAAAAATAGTCACATGTTTAAAATGTTCCATCTGTATGTGGAAAAGAAACTAGTGTTATCACAAGAAAAAGATAAAAAAAGAGTACGTGGATGAACTTTGGTCGATATATGTGATGTGTGAAACGGGAAGGTAAAGTGGCTTTATTGATTTAAAAATTTAGTAATTAGCAACCTATTTGGCTTTTTCTAAGTTGGGACTTCTTTAAATACATGATTTATGACTTTTTAGAAATTGTGCTTTAGCTCATTTTGTACATAGTGTTTTAACAAATTATTTTTTAGATTTTATATTTTTTAAAATAGTTCAAATAGGCCCCTAAACTCTATTTTGATCAAAGTTTTTTCAATTAAAATCACAAATAATTCATCAAACTAATAACAACTCAGAACAAAATAATACAGTCATTCTGACTAAGTACTCTGTTGTTATATTCAATTTTTTGTTCATCAAAATCTAGTTTAGGGGCCTATTTGAACAATTTTACAAAACACAGAGTCCAAAAAATAATTTGTTAAAACACATGATCTAAACAGGTAATGAGTCAAAATACAAGGTCTAAAAATGTATAAACTCTTAAATATATATTGGTAGCTAGTGTTTTAAATCAATATCAATAGTTAATTTTAGTATTATTTATAAGTTCCAAATGTTTTTTTTTTATCGTGTATAATGTAGATATAAATGACTTCTCAAATTTTTTTAAGAAATTTTAAATAATTTAGAATACTGAAATCATGAATTAAACCGCACGTAATATTCCACGCGTATGCAATAAGCTATTTGAATACTAATTTTGACATCTTAAATTATATTAATAAAATTACAACTTATCCATATACCTAAAATATTAAAAGTATCTATAGTTAGTGACCAATAATTTTTCATATACATTTATATAAATATAAATATTCACTTTAGATATTATTTAGATAACACAAAAATGAATTCAAATTTCTAACCAGAAACTGATGTTAATTAAATATGGTAATTATAATAAAATATAGCTAAGTACTATACGAATTTATTAATCCTTCATTCAATATATTTAACTATCTAATCATTATTGTAAGGACCGTCGGATACCATCTATTTCCCCATTGGTATGATATTGTCCGCTTTGAGCCTAAGCCCTCACGGATTTGTTTTTGGGCACCTTCCCAAAAGGCCTCATTCCAAAGGAGATAGTATCCATCCTTATATACCCAAGATCCTTCCTATTTCTAGCAAATGTGGGACTTTGGTTGTACACCCAACAATCCTCCCCTCAAACAAAGGACCACCTTGCCTCCCCTCAGACGATTACAGATCTAAACCTGAATCCCTCGATTCCAACACTCAAGATCCCCTTGAGTAAGCTAGATGAATCCCTTCACCAGCTAGATTCGAAATCCCTTCGAATACCTGAATCCCTCGATTCCAACACTCAAGATCCCCTTGAGTAAGCTAGATGAATCCCTTCACCAGCTAGATTCGAAATCCCTTCGAATCAGATTTGAACCTCCGATGGCTCTAGCAGCAAGCTTCACCTCCTTTGTTTGGCAATCCGAGGATACATTCACATGGCTAATTTTTGGGATCCGGCTTTGATACCACTTGAAATTCCGTTTTTTATGATTACCAACTTAATTATTTAAATAAAATAATTAATTATTGAACTATTACATAAATGTTTAAATAGATACAAAGACTGTTTGAACAGAAACCAGATATGTTTAAACAGTTTGTGACCAGAAGATAAAAACGAACATAAAGTAAAGAACACACGAATTTTTACGTGGTATCAGCAATCTTTGCAGATTGCTACTAGTCCACGAGGCCACGCCCAGAGAATGAAATTTATTAGAAGAATATCTAAATGATTACAAAACCAAATTGACTTATACAAATAAAGACTCGCTCTTGAATTTGTCGCAACTGTTGTAATCTAAACTCCTAATCAAATTTCTGAAGTGCTAAGATCTTGAACTCCCTTCAAATCATAACACTTGCACTTTTCCTCCCGAAAAGTGACTCACGAACAAGACTTCTCCCGAAGCTTGATGACCAAGGTCCAAGTGTGTTCAACCTGCACAATTAACACAAAGAAAACAATACAGAAGTACACTATAATAAACCACTAAGAACTTGCTGGACTCAAGTTCTTCACATAATAAAAAGTCTCTCTAAAACTTGAAAAATATTTGGAAAATAATACACCAAGAGAGATAATAAAAAACCAGCGACCTAAGGATGATTATATACTTTTTAGAATCCCTTTAGGTCGTGGAAAACAAATCAGAAATCAAACAGGCAATAAATGGAAATTCTTCCAAAACAGGAAAGTCAGAATCTATTCAAACAGATTGGCAATCCGTTCAAACAGATTCATTGAACCTGGACAGTTTTTCAACCCAGTTTCCTTAAATAAATAAGGAAACAATATATCCTTTATTATTGCAAGCTGTACACGATTTCTGGGCAACCAAATCAGATAAATGAAAATAAATACTAATAATTTCCATATAAACCAATTTCAAGAAAAGATATTCTTTTATAGGAAATTATATATTTATTTTATAATCATATATAGAATAATCTGATTTATATCACACAAAACAGGAAACTAACTATTTTCGAAATGTACCAAAATATTTACAAAACAGGAAACTACTAATTTCGAAAATACCCTTTTAATTAATTTTGTCATTATTGTCACTAAACTCTTAGTGATATCTTGTGATTATTTTCCGTTTGATTTGTTTTGTGTAAAATGTCTTTCTTTGCAGAAGGTAGTTCGGTGTCTCGACCTCCATTGCTAAATGACTCAAACTATCCATATTGGAAAGTTAGGATGAGAGCTTTCATAAAAGCTCAAGATGAGAAAGCATGGAGAGCAATTTTGTCTGGATAGTCACCTCCTACTGAAAAAGGTGAAGATTGAAGCACAATTGTAAAATCTGAACTTGTTTGGGACACAGAAGAGGAAAAATTATCCAGCTATAATAATAAAGCTCTTCACGCCATATTTAATGGTGTTGGAGAAAGTTTTATAAAACTTGTTTCCACATGTGTCTCGGCTAAAGATGCTTGGACAATTCTTCAAACTCAGTTCGAAGGAACTGTAGATGTTAAAAGGTCTAGATTTATTATGTTACAAACCAGGTTTGATGACCTTAGAATGTCTGATTCTGAAACACTATCTGAATTTTATGAGAGATTATCTGATATTTCTAATGAGTATTTTGCACTTGGTGAAAAACTTGATGATTCTGTTCTTGTTAGAAAAATCGTTCGAGTTCTTCCTGACAGATTCAATGTTAAGTTCACTGCTATGGAAGAGGCAAAAAATTTCAGTACTATGAAGGTAGAAGAACTGATGGGGTCACTTCGTACCTTTGAGTTAAATCAAAAGATTCATCAAAAAGACAAGCCAAGTACTTCCAAAGAAAAGGAGAAAACCATAGCTTTCAAGAGCACTGAAAAGGAAGTCTCAGATGATGAAGATGGTGATAATGAAATGGCAATGCTTGCAAAGAATTTTTGAAAATATATGAATAAGATAGGAAACAAGAAATTCAATGGCAAGTTGTCAAAAGGTAATCCTTCTTCTCTTAAACCTTTTCAAACTAATAAAAAGGGTATTCAATGCAGGGAATGTGAGTGATTTGGTCACATCCAGTCTGAATGTGCAAATACTTTGAAAAAGAACAAAAAAGGTATGATTGCTACTTGGAGTGATAATGACTCTGAAAATAGTGAAGATGAGGAAGGTAATGTTGCTCTCACTTCTATTTTACCTGGTTCTAAATCTGAAAATGAAAAAATTGTTTGCTTGAATAATGTTTCAAAAGATGAAGAAAATTCTGATAGTGATGAATCTGAATTGAATGATGAGTCTTTGAGTGAATCTTACAAAAATATGTATGGTTCATGGGTGAAAGTGTGTTATGAAAATCGGTCATTGGTAAGCAAAAATAAAGATTTATCCCTTGAAATTAAACAACTTACTAATTTGAATGAAAATTTGGAAAAAGAAATAATTTCAAAAAATGTTGAAATTAATAAGTTGTCTAAAGATTTGGATACTCTTGAGAAAAATGTTAGAATGCTTAACCCCGCTTCAACTATTTTTGAGAATAGACAGAATTCAGGTCAAAGAAGTCATGTGGGATTGGGTGCTTCAAGTTCTCAAAAATCAAAGAAAACTGTCTTTATCTCGGCTGGGATGTTATCGTCTGATGTTCCTGTGTCATCCTCAGTGAAATCTGTTGGTATCCAGTACTCGGATTGTTCCAACGGAAAGGACACAGTCAGCAGGTAAATACAATGGTAAATTCGAAAAATTCATTCCAATCTGCCATTTTTGTGGTAGGAAGGGTCATATTCGTCCTAAGTGTTTTACTCTTATGAATTTTGCTAAAAATGAATATTTTGAAAAATTCAATTATTTTGATGATTTCAAAAGAGTAAAAAAGGATAATGTTCAATCAAAGAAAATATGGATAAAAAAAAAAAATTGTTTTGCTGGTTTTACTAGTGAATATGATAGATCTGCTTCTTCATATTTTTGGTATTTTGACAGTGGTTGTTCAAGACATATGACAGGTGACAAGTCTATTCTTACAGACATAAAACCTATGCATTGTGGGTCTGTTACTTTTGGCAATGGAATTGAATGTAATGTTCTTGGTATGGGTACTCTTAACTTTGAAGGGTTGCCTAGAATCAAAAGAGTGTTACTTGTGGAAGGTCTTAAAGCTAATCTTCTAAGCATAAGTCAAATTTGTGATCAAGGTTATACTGTTAACTTTGATAAAGAGAATTGTTTTGTTTTAAACAAGAATGGTGAGAATGTTCTTGAAGGTTATAGATCTAATGACAATTGCTACACTCTTCTGCCATCTATTATGTGTCAATCTGTTGTAAGTAATAACACTGATATGTGGCATGCTAAACTTGGTCACATAAATTTCAAAACCTTGAAAAAATTGTCACATGCAGGGAGTGTTCGTGGTTTACCTAAGCTAGGTAAAGAATCTGATGGTAAGTGCAAGAGTTGTCAACTTGGTAAGCAATTGAAAATTACACATAAAAGTGTTTCTGACATAAACACTTCGAAAGTTTTAGAATTGCTTCACATGGATCTTATGGGTCCAATTCAAATTGAGAGTTTAAATGGGAAAAGGTATATTTTTGTTTGTGTGGATGATTTTTCTAGATATACTTGGGTGGATTTCTTGAAAGAAAAATCTGACACTTTTGATGCCTTTAAAACTCTTTGCTTGAAATTAAAAGTTGAAAAAGATTGCAACATTGGAAAAATTGTTCGTATAAGAAGTGATCATGGTAAAGAATTTGAGAATTCTGTCTATGATGATTTTTGTAAGTCTGCAGGTATCTCTCATGAGTTTTCAGCTCCCAAAACTCCTCAACGGAATGGAGTTGTAGAGAGGAAAAACCGCACTCTTCAAGAAATGGCTAGAGTGATGCTAAACAGCAAAAAATTGACCAAACGGTTATCGGCAGAAGCAATTAACACTGCTTGCTATATCATAAATCGTGTTTTTCTTCGTCTAGGTACATCTAAAACATCTTATGAAATTTGGAAAAGTAAGAAACCAAGTGGCTTACTTTCATGTTTTTGGATGTGTTTGTTACATTTTGAGAGATAGAGAAAATCTTGGTAAATTTGATGCTAAGAGTGATGAAGGTGTTTTTATTGGATACTCCACTAACAGTAGGGCCTATCGTGTGTATAACATGAGAACCCAAACTGTAATGGAGTCGGATAACGTTGTTATTGATGATTCCAGGGATTTTTCTGAGTTTTCTACTGAGGAAGAAATTGAAAGGTTTATTGATGAACCTACTGAAAAACACGAAGAAGCTTGTGTCAGTGATACTACTGTTGCAACGTCTGGTCCATCTGTTCTAACAAATCGCGAATCCGATGAAACAGATTCTGGACAGACAGAAAAGAAATTTCCAGATATTATTTTGGATGAAGTCCAAAAGGAGCCATCAACTAGAGTTAAGTTAAATCATCCAGCAGATTTAATACTTGGAAATCCAAAAGACAGTATGGTAACACGAAGAAGGTTTAGTAATGTTGTTCAATTTTTTTGTTTCTTATCTCTAATTGAGCCTAAAAATGTGAAAGAAGCGTTAACTAATGAAAATTGGATTAAAGCTATGCAGGAGGAATTGGAACATTTTTTTAGAAATAAAGTGTGGATCCTTGTGCCAAGTCCGTTGCATACTAATATTATTGGCACAAAATGGATTTTCAAAAATAAATCTGATGAATTTGGTACAATCGTGCGAAATAAAGCAAGATTAGTGGCACAAGGGTACACACAAGTGGAAGGAATAGACTTTGATGAAACATTTGCACCTGTTGCAAGACTTGAATCAATTAGATTATTATTGTCTATTGCTTGCTTGATTGGTTTCAGGTTGTTCCAAATGGATGTCAAATCCGCATTTCTCAATGGGATCTTGAATGAAGAGGTATATGTTGAACAACCCAAAGGGTTTGAAGATCCCCATGCACCTGATCATGTTTACAAATTGGAGAAAGCTCTATATGGTTTGAAGCAAGCCCCTCGGGCTTGGTATGAGAGACTCTCTCAATTTCTTGTTTCTCATGGATACAAAAGGGGTGGAGTAGATAAAACTATGTTTATCAAAAATATTAAATCTAACATAATTATTGCTCAGATTTATGTTGATGATATTGTGTTTGGTTCTACTTCTGACAATGAGGTGCATGTATTTGTGAAGAAAATGAAAGAGGAATTTGAAATGAGCATGGTGGGAGAATTGACCTATTTCTTAGGTTTGCAAGTCAAGCAATTAGATGAAGGCACATTTATTTCTCAAAGCAAATATGCTAAGAACTTGGTGAAAAAGTTTGGTCTTGAAAGTTCAAAGATTGCCAAAACACCAATGGGAACGACTGTGAAGCTATCCAAAGATGAAAAAGGTGTCAAAGTGGATCCTACACTGTATAGGAGCATGATTGGTAGTCTTCTTTATCTCACTGCTAGTCGACCTGATTTGAGTTATAGTGTTGGTGTGTGTGCCAAGTACCAAGGAAATCCCATGGAGTCTCATGTTGCAGCTGTCAAAAGAATCATTCGATATGTTCATGGGACTGTTGATTATGGTATTTGGTATTCAAAAGAAACTAACCCTAATCTAGTGTGTTTTACTGATGCTGATTGGGCAGGTAACACTGATGACAGAAAAAGCACTAGTGGAGGATGTTTCTTCTTGGGAAATAATCTTGTTTCTTGGCACAGCAAGAAACAGAATTCTATTTCTCTCTCAACAACTGAGGCCGAATACATTGCAGTGGGAAGTTGTTGTGCACAACTTTTGTGGATGAAGCAAATGATGATGGATTATGGGTTTGATCTTGACACTTTAACTATTTTTTGTGATAATACAAGTGCAATTAATATTTCAAAAAACCCTGTGCAACATTCCCGTACTAAACATATTGATATTCGTCATCATTTCATAAGAGAATTAGTTGAAAATAAAGTTCTTGTCTTGGAATATATTGAAACACATAAACAAATTGCAGATATTTTCACTAAAGCTCTTGATTCGGTTCGCTTTGATTTCCTCCGAAAATCTTTGGGGGTTTGTTCTCTTTAAATTCTCTTGTTATGGTGTTGTTCGCTTGATCTAATGTGTTTTTTTTTTTTGTTAAGAAAATTGTCAATCAATTTGAAAAATTTGTTGTGTGTCAAGCTGGATAATCTGTCTTGTGTTTATGAATCAATGGTTGTATATTCTTGAGAGAAATTTAATCTATTCCTCCTAGGCATATTCGAGTAAATTAATCAATGTTTAATGTTTGAGCTTCCTTTGTGTAGCATTGTTTCAAGCTCCTGTGCAAGAATAGAGCTACCTACATCAGTGTGTGAAAGCTGTCTTTTGAGTAAGTTGGAACTTTGTAACTCGGAGTTATGAAAAAGATACGCTACCATAGAAAAGGGCTACCACTGGTGTAGTGTGACAGCGTCTTCATGGGTTACAATTATTTTAATTTCGAAAAAGACTTATTTGTCATTGGGCAATGTTCCCTTGCATACACTGTCACACACTTATGCTTGAAACAATGCAATAAAAATTGTACACAGTTTATAAAAAAAAAAAAAATGTGTGTCAGACTCATACATGTTGATTGATTCACTTAAGAATATGTGCTTGTGACTGAATTGTGCTTTATTTCTCTCGAATATTCTTTCTAATTTTTCATTTTCACAAGTGTTCTTATCTTTGGTTTACACTAACACTTATTTTCATTTGCTTGATTTTATTCTTATCAGGATGACTCTTTTTTATCAAAGCAGATTTTTTTTTGGGTTGAGTTTTTTATTTTTGTGCATATATATAAAATAAAAAAAAATGATAATCAAGGTAATACATGGTGGACCGAATCATTGTGGTGATTATGAGAAATTATGCATTTAATTGTGTGATTTAATATATTCTTTGTCTCCAAAGAATTTATTTTTGTATTCATTCTCATTTTGGATTATCATGATTTGTATCTTTATTGTCTTGTACTTTGTTTAGGAATTTTTTTTTTTTAGAAAAAAAAGGGAAAAAGTCAATAAGGAGATCGTGTGGGCTATTTGTTTCTGGTTACCTTTTTTGGATTGGATTTTTATTCATATTACATTTTTATAAACAGATTTTTTTTAAAAAAAAAAGGTAAGTTGTATGCAGATCGTGTGTATTAAAGGTTGTTTCCTTTTATTGGTTAAATTAATAATTTAAAAAAAAAAGGAAACCTTTTATTGCCGTGGATGTTCATTTTGGGTAAGTATTATATTTAAAAAGGCATGCCATTACCCTATTTCTTCTCACCCACGATTTCACTCAGTTATCTCTTCTCCTTCTAATTTTTTTTCTCTCATTTTCTTGTAAGTGTTTTTGTTTTTCAGAAAAAAAAATGGTAAGAACTCGTGGTGCTTCCTCCAAGAAGATCCTTGTTTCTCAATCCAGAAAGGTGCCATCTCCTTCGCCTCCTCCGTCTGTGTCAACAGCGCTTCCTTCTGTTCCAGCAGCTGCCACAACTGTTGGAAAGTTCTACAAATCCAAGGCACGCAAGAAGGTGTTTTCGCTCTCTCATGAACACCCTATGGTGTTTCCAGATATCTCTGCTGACATTGACAATGTTGCACCACCATCTGAAGTGGTGGTGCCCTCTCGAGCCAAGGACCATTCTCCTCTTCCTTTTGATTCGTCTTTGGAGGCTAGGGCAAAATCGAAATTTGTTTCATCCTCTTCCAAAGCTGCTGCTGCTAGGTTGCTCAAATTGCCCTTGAAGCCGAGTCAGTCCAAGAAAAATTATGTGACTCCCAAAAGGAAATTGGGGTTGGACGCGTCTCTTTCTCCCTTGTCTGCTGCCAAGAAAAAATTGAAGGCTCATCCCCCTTCACTGTCTTCCTCCGAATCTGATCCTGAGGAAGAAAAGTCAGAATCTGAAGCAACTCATGATACCACATTGTCTGATGAAACGGTTCCTGACAATGCAGAATCAGAGGCTGAGTCTGATGAGCCAGAAAAAGAAGACATTGTCCCCTCTGAACAAGAAGCCGAATCTGACTCAAACCAAATTTCATCTCCTTTGACATCCAAAGCTAAAGGGAAGAAACCTATTTATGGTTCTACACCTTCTCCAAAACGTTCAGGTGTAAATTTTAAACCTTATTCTTCCATTTTTTGCTATAATGATAATGCACGTGATATGGTTCTATATGCTCAAAGGAAATTTATCATAGAAAGAAATTATGTCTTAAGTGATCATCGTCCTTTTGGTGTGCTAACAATGCTTCAAGATCGACAATGGACTGGTTCTTTGGTTAAATTTTCTGGTTTTGTGGATAGAATAGTCAAGGAATTCTATGCCAATCTTACTAATGAAATTATTGAACCTTCATCTCCTCTATATAATAAAGTGTTTGTTAGGGGCCATTGGTTCTCTTTTTCTCCTCAAGACATTGCTCTTGCTTTGCATCTTCCCCTTGCTTTCGAGGATGATGTTGATGGTGCCTCTCTTGACAAGGACATGGTTATCACTGAATTGGTAGGTCAAAAAATGGTATGGCCATCTAATACAGTCATCTCGGTCTCCAATCTCACCTACACTTATGCTGTTCTCCATAAGTTTGCCACAACAAATTGGAAGCCCACTTCTCACACTGCCACTATCTCTTTTGATATGGCATCATTTTTGTACAAGGTGGGGACTGGTCTTGGTATAAATTTGGCTTCGGTTATTCATGATCAAATCATTGGGTTTCGCAAAGGTAACAGGAAAAACTTGAATCTTCATTTTCCTTAAGTTATTTATAAAGTGTTGAGTATGCAGAAAAAAGATCTCCAACGTGATTAAGAAGACTTGGTGGCACACTACTGCTGCTTCCTACAAGGCCTCTGCCCCTCCTTCTGAAGCCACTGCTGCTCCGTCCTCCAAGAAAGTCAAGCCCCAATCTCTGAAGATTGCCTCGGATGACATTCCTCATGCCCCATCCTCTGTTGCCACAGATTCAGGACTTGTTGCAACAGAAATAGTTACTGTTCGAGCCTCTGTTGATTCTTTGACTGCTCGAGTGATGTCAATTGAAGGACTGCAACGTTCTGTGTTGGAGGCTGTTCAATCTCTGTCCAAAGATCCAGTTGTTTAGTTTTATTTTAGTTTTTGTCCATTAAACATTGATACTCTTTTTTGTTTTATGGTTCTTTGGCTTCTTTGAAAGACACAAAGGGGGAGAGTAGATACTTTCCAAAAACCTGTTTGTTTGTTGTTTTGTTTAACTCTGGACCTTCTTATTTTGAGGGGGAGTTAAGTCCAGTTTCTTTACATGTTTGTTATAAGTTAATGCATGTTTGCAGGGGGAGTTCTTTTCTTTACTTATCACTAACATTTGTGTTGCAGGTTTTTGAATTAATTTTGTCTATCAAATTGCCAAAGGGGGAGATTGTAAAATCATTTATTGGCATTTTTGACAATAATGACAAAATTAATTAAAAGGGTATTTTCGAAATTAGTAGTTTCCTGTTTTGTAAATATTTTGGTACATTTCGAAAATAGTTAGTTTCCTGTTTTGTGTGATATAAATTAGATTATTCTATATATGATTATAAAATAAATATATAATTTCCTATAAAAGAATATCTTTTATTGAAATGGGTTTATATGGAAATTATTAGTATTTATTTTCATTTATCTGATTTGGTTGCCCAGAAATCGTGTACAGCTTGCAATAATAAATGATATATTGTTTCCTTATTTATTTAAGGAAACTGGGTTGAAAAACTGTCCAGGTTCAATGAATCTGTTTGAACGGATTGCCAGTCTGTTTGAACAGATTCTGACTTTCCTGTTTTGGAAGATTTTCCATTTATTGCCTGTTTGATTTCTGATTTGTTTTCCACGACCTAAAGAGATTCTAAAAAGTATATAATCATCCTTAGGTCGCTGGTTTTTTATTATCTCTCTTGGTGTATTATTTTCCAAATATTTTTCAAGTTTTAGAGAGACTTTTTATTATGTGAAGAACTTGAGTCCAGCAAGTTCTTAGTGGTTTATTACAGTGTACTTCTGTATTGTTTTCTTTGTGTTAATTGTGCAGGTTGAACACACTTGGACCTTGGTCATCAAGCTTCGGGAGAAGTCTTGTTCGTGAGTCACTTTTTGGGAGGAAAAGTGCAAGTGTTATGATTTGAAGGGAGTTCAAGATCTTAGCACTTCAGAAATTTGATTAGGAGTTTAGATTACAACAGTTGCGACAAATTCAATAGGGAATCTTTATTTGTATAAGTCAATTTGGTTTTGTAATCATTTAGATATTATTCTAATAAATTTCATTCTCTGGGCGTGTCCTCGTGGACTAGTAGCAATCTGCAAAGATTGCTGATACCACATAAAAATTCGTGTGTTCTTTACTTTATGTTCGTTTTTATCTTCTGGTCACAAACTGTTTAAACATATCTGGTTTCTGTTCAAACAGTCTTTGTATCTGTTTAAACATTTCTGTAACAGTTCAACAATTAATTATTTAATTTAAATAATTAAGTTGGTAATCATAAAAAACGGAATTTCAATTATGTTCCATTTATATATTATAATCGTCACATATATTTCAATATTTACGACGATATTCCATGGAGCTTACACAACACAAGGATATTGGTGGAGCCTTAACCTTTCTCTCGTAGTCTGACCACGAGCATCTGGATTCAGTTGAGTTGAATTGAAATTTATTTTACTCATCTTTTTTTTTTTAAAATGTAACTTATATGATGTATGCAATAGTGTGGAAATGATACATTTGCAAGCATGTGAATCACTAAACAAAAATATATTTTAAGTAGAATAAATAGGATTTTCGCCCCCAAATTATTGCCACTGTCATATCGTGTCCTTTGAATATTTCGCATTGTTAAAAATTTCCCCCGAATTATACACGTTATTGAGTTGTGGGACTTCTGTTAGATTTCAATGTGGCTAACGGAGAGCAGATTTAGCATTTTGGGTACTCACGTGGCAGTATCACGTCACTGCTACGTGTATAATTCAAATTTAAAAATTAATTTTAAAGATTAAAAAAACAAAATATTAATTCAAAAATTATGTAATCTATTTTCTTATTAAAAAAATATATATATTTTTACTTCTTTTTTCTTTCCTTTTTCTTTTTCCTTTCTACTCGACTCCTCAACTTCGACTTCTCCTTCATCATCTTCTACGTTTTCTTTTTCAGGTATTCATGTTTTGTGAGGTTTGGGGTCAGCGATGACGGGGTTGGGGCCGCGGTGACGTGGTTGGAGAGTTGGATTGCGGTGTTGGGGTTGGGGACTACGAGCTTGATCTGTGAGGTTTTGGGTTGGCGACGATGAGGTTGCGGTCGTGGACCGCGGGGTTGGGGTCGAGGCTTGCAGAGGTCGAAAGTGAAGGTGCTGGGGTTGGGGATGAGTTCATATATGCATTTTTTTTCTTGGCCATTTAAATCTATGCTTTAGTTTTGTGTTTAGGTTTTGCTTGTAAATAATGATGTTAAATTTATTTGAGATAAAAAGTTTGGAATTGATTTGGGAAAGTGAAGAAGATATAGCAATGGAGTGTATGTAGGGGTTTGATTTAGATTGAGATAATGATTAACAATGGGTGGGTATTAGGATGACGGAGAAGAATTGTGAGAACTAAGGATTTAGAAAGAAAAAAAATGGTTCTTTTAATTGTTGTTTTTTTTATAATTTAATTAAGCTTTTTTTTAAATACAACTAATACACTAACTTTATTTTGAAAATTTAATAACTTTATAACTATAATTATTTATTAATTGATTTTATTTAAATAAAATCTTTTTTATTTATTTTATATTTTGTTTAATTTTAAAATTATAAATTTTTAGTATTTATTTTGTTTTTTTAATCTTTAAAATGATTTTTTTAATTAATTTTAAATTTGAATTATACACGTGGCAGTGCCATGTCAGTACCCAAAATGTCAAATCTGTTCTCCGTTAGCCACATATGATGAAATCTAACAAAAATCTCACAACTCAGTAATGTACATAGTTGGGGAATAATTTTTAATAACGCGAAATATTCAGGAAGCACGATGTGACAGTGGTAATAGTTTGGGGGGGGGGGGGCAAAACTCCTATTTATTCTTTTAAGTATTAGGTATAAGCAACATACAATGTTTACTTAATTTTATTTAGAAAATGTATTAATTTATTTTTATTATATTTCTTTCATTGTACAATGTTTGCTTAGTTTTATTTAGAAAATGTATTAATTTATTTTCATTATATTTATTTCATTGTCATATAAATTTTAAATAAATAACATAAACATATTAGAAAAAATTAAACCAAATTAGATACATACTTTTTTATATATAAAGATATGGTGTATTCTAATTTTAAAATTAAATTTTTTTTTAGAAAAAATATCTACGAATTTCAATATAATAAAATATTAAAAAATTCTAAATTAAAACTATGAATTTAAAAAGTTTATTTGATCAAATTTTAATTATTTAATTTAAAAAAAATTAAAGCCAACAAAAAATTATATATTATTTAATTAATGGTTAGAGCAATTAAAATAAATAATTTATCATTAAAAAACTAAATAGCAAAATAAAAATATATATATGTTTGGATGAACAAAATATGTTAAATGATAAAATAAATCATTAATAAAATAAAGAAAAAAGTTTAAGCACATAAATATTTTTCGGTTATAGTTTTGAAAACATAATTGATAGAGTAATTTATATACTTTTATATGAAATTTTAAAATATGTGATGAGAAATTATTATGACTGATTTATTACTTATTATTTAATTTTTTAATTTATTTAATTACCTTATTTAGATAATTTTATTATTTTTTTAATATATTTACTTTATTTAGATAACTTTAAAATTAATAGTGTTAGAAAATAATAAAAAAATGTTAAATCTAACGGAAACAATGGTGCTGTTTGATAACATTTAAAAAATAGTTCTTTATTTAATTAATTAAAATTTTGACAATTAAATATAAAATAGTGTTTGGTAACTCTATTTTTATTTATTATTTTTAAAAATTTTAATTAAAATTCATTAAATTTTGAAAATAGAATTTTTTTACTTTCAAAATATTTTTAATTAGTTTTCGAATTTTCATTTCATTTTTTTCTTCTCTTCTTCAAATCAACACCTCATTTTGTATTGTTAAACAAAAAATAAAAATAAAAGTTATCAAACACATTTCTTATTTTTTGTTTTTAAAAACAAAAAACAAAAATAGTTAGCAAACATATTTTTATTTTTTAAAAATAAAGAAATAAAAATAAAAATAATATTTCTATCTTTATATTTAAAAAATTCAAAAATGAAATTTTTATATTTAAAAAATTCAAAAATAAAATTTTTATATTTAAAAAATTCAAAAATAAAATTTTTACCAAACACAACTAATATATGTATATAAAAAAAAAGAGGAATCATGTTGTCTAACATACATGGCCAATAGTGTACTACAGAAAGAACATCTAGTTTGAAAAATAGTCGCATGTTAAAATAGACGTTCCATATATAAAAAATGTTTATGTGTTTTATCCAATTATCTGTTTTGATCATGTATTTTGATAAATTATTTTTTGGACCTTATGTTTTGTAAAATGGTTCAAACAGAACTCTAAACCTGATTTTTGTCAAAATTTTCTCAACTGAAATCATAAATAATTTACCAATCTAACAATTGAGAACAAAAATAAAATCATTCTGCTTAAAAACTGTGTTGTTATATTTAATTTTTTCTTTATCAAAATTGAGTTTAGGAGTCTCTTTGAACTATTTTAAAAAATATAAAATCTAAAAATAAATTTTTTAAAATATAAAATCCAAACGTGTAAGGAGAAAAAACACATAATCTAAAAAAAAAAAATACAAACCGGTTTAAATTTCTTCGATACCACACTATGCGAATTGTGAAACCAGAGGATAAAATGGCTTTATGAATTTAGTAAGGAGTAACTTATTTGACTTTTTTCTTCTTCTTATTATTTGGACTACTTTATATTTGTGTATATATAATCACTCATGAGAAGTCAAGCCAAACTTAGATGTTTATATAATATCTTAAGCGGATTCTACCCAGGAAACTATTAATTAATCGTCTGTTCTATATGGTGGGATTTATCATACACTGCAACATAATTGGGGATTATCGGCGAAAGGGCCTGTCGGTAAAAAAAAAAAAAAAAAAAAGGGAATATGCCTCTAGAGATTATTACCAGCGAGACACCGCAGGCAATGGACCGTCGTTAATAATTAGTCGGTATTAAATATTATTATCAGGAGACTGACACCTTGCCGATAATAATATATTAATACTGGTGGATTATTAAGGATGGGCCTCGCCGGTGTACAAGTAGTCGGACATCGTATCTGACTCATTTAATACCGACGGGTCCTGCCTCTATTAATCTACCGGTAATGAATTAATTATTTTAAAAAAAATAAATATTAAAATATATTCATTTGAATTTATTTAAAAATAAATAAATATATAATAATTTTTTAAAGATAATAAAATTTAACATAAATTAAAATTAATATTAATAACACAATTAATATCCATCAAACAAAATTACATATAAACTAATGATAAAATAAACATAATAAAATATCAATTGTCTTAATTTAATGAAAAAACGTAAACTAATTATCTTTGTTTGGATCGGGCCAATTAGGAGAGAAATATTCATTAACATTCAGGTCAATATCTTTATCACTGTTACGAGACTGCGACAATGGTGGTGAAGCAAACTGTGGTGCTGGTGGTGAAAGGTAATAAGCTGGTAGAGACTGCTGCGAAGATGATCCAAACGAGTCTACAAATTGTCAAGTCTGTGGTCGTGCCTAGGGAGACTGATGCAATAAACTCTCAAACTAACCATACCTCTGCTGCGGTTGCTGCGAAGAACTCACAAACTGACCATACCTAGGCTACTGCGATGATTCTCCAAACTCACGATGCCTAGGATATGATGTCTGAGACCCTCTAGGAACGTTAGGGTAATAAAGAGAAGGGGACTGGGAGGAGCGTCCATACATGTACTGAAATTGTTGTGATGTGCCTCCATACATGTTAGGAGAATTCTATTGAGGTGGATGAAAATGTTGTTGTTGTGGCATCGACCTAGAAGGTGGACTTTGAGAAGATATACCAACTTCAGGTTGTGATGGTAAATACTGCTGCAGAAGGCTGTCAAACCGTGAGTCATAAAGAGAACTGGTATGCTGAGGGTTACCAGATGGACATTGTTCAGATCTTACCATCTGGAGCTCATCACACATTGCCTTCATCATCTCCGCCACAGTAGCCATGTCTTCTTGGGGCGTATGAGCAGGCGGGGCTTGGGGCTAATGTAATGACCCAACTACTCTAGACTTTTGGACCATTAACAAAAACTATACATAAACACTAATCCTTAATAAATCTTTACAAGTGAAAAGACCATAACTTTATTAAGAAACTTGTAAAAAATAAAAGTTAAACCTTACATAAAATATCAAGTAGGATATGGGATCCCATTGTTTTAAAATCAAAACATGACATAATTAAAAAGAGATTTACATAATAAAATGCGGAAAAATACATGTAAAAACCATAAGAAACAAAACTACATCCTCGAATCGAAACGCTCGGCTCTTGAATCCATTCCGCCTCAATACACATTCTCCAAGCTTCCAAGAACCTTTCCCGCCACTAAGACTATTTCCTGCACATATAAACAAAAAAGGAGTGAGCCTAATGCCCAGCAAGGAAAAATCTAACACATAGTCCATATACATAAATTTAATAAAAACATAAAAACATAACATAACACTTATATCACATACATACTATAATGACCATTATTACTTAGGGTCCCATAGACTAAACAAGTCATATGCCCATTAGATTAGTGGGGTCTTGCTAGCTAAGCAAGTCATATGCCCACAATCTATTTGGGGCTTGCTAGTCATATAGGTCATATGCCCAAGCCTACAAACATACTCAATCATAACATATTTCATAACATAAAAAAACATAAGATAACATATAAAAGCATATAACACATAAATCCTATCCTATTTTCCTTACCATAATTACCGGGATATGAGGACAGAGTTGGGACTTTGGAACACTCCTAAAAACCATTTGTAACAGACTGAGTACTTTGAAGAAAAGAAATGAAAGGAATGGGAGGGCTATATTATTGAGAATATACTTACCAAAACCTTATGTGCAAGTTCTTAGATTTCCTAATCAAAATAAAGAATAAGGTTAGAAGGCTGAGTAGAAGACTATGAGAACTTAAATAAAATAATAATACCAATGAACTAGAGTGTGGAAATACCTTGAAGATTTGTAAGACCAATCTAAACCTTGAACCGAAATGCTTATAAAACCTTACTTCCCAAGTGTTTGATAAGCTTATGATGATCAAGCTTATGATTCCCAACCCAAGTGTTTACACTCTCACACTCACCTAGCAACTTGCAGCCTCTGAACTTAGAGTAATAGATGAATAAATGGCTGGGTACTAGGTCCTATTTATAGAGTTTAGGAATGAAGAGATCTTCATTTAACTTGAATAAAAATAATGGCTTTTTAAGTGAAAATAATTTGAATTATCGTTCAGCAGAGGCTGAAGACTCGTTCAAAAATGTGCTGGACTTATCAAGAGGTTGAAGGTTTGAATGGGAAACGACTTTGAAAACTTTCAAAATGTGCTGAGAGGGGCGATATATCGCCTGGGCCAGTATGCCTGAGGCAATCGTGCAACGTTTCGTATTTTTCGTATCTTCGTGCTGCGATATATCGCCCCTATAGCTGCGATATATCGGCATACGCTGATTATTTAAACACGAAATTACACATTTTTAGCTTAATTTAAATTGAGTAAACAGCCTTGACTAAGCCCTCTAACATTTTCAAAGTTGTTGACTGACCTTAGAGCATTCAAATTTTACCCTTAATAAATTTAATCCTTAAAATACTTAATCATTAATAACCCATACATAACATGTGCTAATATCTAATTGGTTCTTATCTAAACCTTATAATATAATAAATATTACCCTCAATATCAGTCATATTAATCAAACCTTAGGTTAAAATTAATATTCCTAAACTATAGGTTAAACTTAGAAAATCTACAAGTACTACTACGAGTGTCCAAATAAATCCCGGTCTGAACCAAAAATCCACAGTTATAACAATAATACTATTATTACTATTATACTACTATTTAACTTAGCTAAGTAAAGTTCTTGGACTCTATAGCTGACTTTGACTTGTGGAGCTGAAAGTTGATTTTTTTCCCCTTTCTTTTTGCTATAACCCACTCCTCTTTGAAAGTTAGACCTCTCCCCGAGCACTTTACTCATAATCTTGTATTGATCGACCGGCGAGGAATCAATACCAAATCCAGTTTCAGATCCATCCGTCGGTCCTTGAGACTGCCTTTGAAGTTGTGCCTTCTCAAGCTCTTGCGTCATTTTTTCTTGTTCATAAAAAGTGTTAGAAACACAACAATAACATAGTTTTATGAAAATAATAACACAAAAGTTTCTCGACCTGCGTCGTTGACAAAAGCTTTTGTCGATTTTCTCAAATGACTATCTTTCCAAGTATCAATAACATCTTCATCAGGGTTCACCTATACAAATGTAGAGATAGTGTGTTAGAAAGTATAATTTTGTTAAATTAAATTAATATTTTTACTTACAAATTGGTGACGCTTAGCTGCAAACGATTTTGGTTGGATCACACAATAAATTTTGGGCTAAAAAATAACTGAACAATATCTTTCCAGCTCTCCTTGGTGCAATGGTCAGGTGGGGCAATGATGACACTTTTCAAATCTTCTGGTTTAGAGTAATATTTTTGGAAGTGAGTATGTCTGAGTTCTTTCTCTCAGAATATCTTTTGCGCATCTTTGTGTAGATAGTTTTCATAATTATCTCGGGTTCTGGATGACCATCAACATTATAAAAATGCTACATTAAAAAAATAACACGTTAGTTGAGTTTGTAAATGATTATAATAAAAAAGTAAGACCATAAGACATGTTCTAATTTTTTACCTTCATCTTTTGTACGACTTGATCCTTAAATTATTGAGGTACATCAGCAAAATCCAAGTAATTTCCTGACAACAACATGGTGACTTGGAGGCCTATCTAACAGACAAAAGCTTGGTCCTCCATCCTAACCACTTTGTCTGTCCTAGGATCAAGTTGAAGATCTAGTGGTTTCCCGGCATTCCGCCTTCGGATTTCAAGTGGTATGTTATTAGCAAGGCCACGACCCTTTCTTCTCGGCTGTTGAGCTATCCATATTTTCAACAATCACCAAAATTCGTAATATTAATATAAATTAAACATTCGTTGAGATTGGCTTTCAAGTTGTGACCAAAAATTGAAAATTATTATTAACTTGACTCCCAGGAGGAAGGTACCCTACTAGGATATGGCGGGTCTAGACCACCACCATCTCCACCGTGATAGGTGGCTATATCAACTCATATTGTACTTAAGAACAAAAATGATTAGTTAGTATCAAATTAACTTTTACTACTCATCCTCAACAAAGATCAAATATCACCAATGGAAATGAACAAAATGATTACAAGTCTTATCTATTATATTTTAATGCATTATCTTTATTACAAAAATATAAAAACTATATAGAATAATCACTATCACTCTCATCATTTATTAAATTGACATCAATCGGAGACACATGATTAATATCATCTTCACAAAGATCAACTAGCAATTCATCTTCTTCATCGACTTCTTCTTCGCCTAAGTCGTCATTTATGAAATTATCATCCACTTGATCAGTAGGCGAATTTTGTATAATACCAATATATGTTGCAGGTTGATGAGATTCCATAACAAACTGATCAAGATCCACAGTCAACACAAAATTTGATGAGCTTGTGTCATGTACAACATCAACATCAACATTAGCTTCATCGTCCTCGATGTCCCAAATTTGACGATGGTTGACATCTTCAACAATTTTCTAGTGTCGACCTCTAAGTAGGTCATCGAGATAGAATACTTGCTTAGCAACTATATACGGCTCATCTTTGTACCATTCGCCATTGACGTTTATACTAGTGATATTATTTTCAGTGATTGTTTTCTTCATTATTGGATCAGTATTAAACCATTTGCACCGAAACAATGCCACTGAATATGCACTAGTGAAAAATAACATCAGTTTTTTCTAGAAGCGTGCCATAATAGTTAAAACCTTCTGTTCCGGCAACAGACATTCCACTATTCTATGTGGGGCACTTTTGATCTCGTTCGTATGCCATAAATCGAACAGTGTTCACTATACAACCTTCGTAGTAGGCTGCCAAGTGATCTAACCCAGATGCTAAAGCTAGCAACTCATCACCATTTTCTAAAGATCCAAGCTCGTGCAAGTCATATATTTAAATAAATTAATAAACCTATATTAGAATGAAAAAAAATATCATTACAAAAATGAAAGTTTAAAAGTACTCTCATTTGTACCTTTTTATGAAACCACGGGCGAAAAAATTTCTTGTGTAAAAGATTATGATCACCATCCGGGTATTTCAGTCTGATCTCTTCTAGGTGTTCATTGTGAATTTGAATGGTGTTACTATATTCGATAAAACAATTTGGAATGAACATAAATTTTAATTCAAAGGGAACAAACTTACTATAAAGTAAGCCTGAATTTTGGGAGATGTTGACGCCGTTTTTCGCCAACAGTGAATAAAGAGCATGAAAACAATAAGTAGTTATGGCCAGGAAAATACGATAAAACAAATGGGATTTTTTACGTGGTTCAGAAGTTAACTCTGCCTAGTCCACGAGTCTTTGTTATTAGAACTTAAGATGATTTCTGGACATTCTTCAAGAATGAATTCTCCAGAGTTTCTCCCACGATCACAAAAATTCGCCCCTTTTTCATGGTGCATGACCCCTCTATTTATAGAGAAGATTTCTGAATACTATCCCACACATTTCGGGAAGTTATTCTGTATATGTAAATAAATTAAATGGCATTAAAAGCCTGTAATCCTATATACAAGGAAACGTCCCCTGAAGATCAGGGAGCGTATAACTGAATAATAAATATCCCTTGATTATAGGGGATTTACAGCAATGAATGCAGACTGCGTCTCTCCTAAATGATTCACTAAGATATTCAAAGTTATCAACCTATATTTTCAGTGCCGTGTTCACCTAGGTCACTTAATGACTTTCGAGCTATAGCATTTTCCCGAGATCATATGGCTTCGAGCTCATACTTATGTCAGGCTCGGAACCCATGATCCGAGGTCATCCGAGAATAGACGTACTTCGATGTCTGTCTTTCGAGCTTGTGAGGGCTTCGAGGCTACCATCTTTGAAGTTGCCCCTGCTTTGTAGGCTCGGTGCCTAGGTTGCGAACACGTGTTCCAGACATTACGAGTCCATTCCTGACGAATCCAGCTTTCGAGATCACAATTCTTAAGGCTCGAAATCTGGGTGTAACAGGAGAATTGTCAAATATGAACCATTCAACAATTTCATGAGTCGCACGGTCGAGAGGCTTGAGAGTTCCCTTTGTTAGGGGACGACATTGAGATTGAAACACAGAAAGGTGTCGTGGGACATACACCTCATCTTCATTGCGATCAAGATGATTGACATAAGAATGCATGAAACTGAGACAAATGCTCAATCTAGAACGATTTTTAATGATCTTTGGACGACCACACTAGGAGCACTACTCTCTGTGATTTCCTATTATGTTATAATGAAATTTTTCTTAGGTCTTCCTAGAGTCTAAAACATAATGTCTAGTGAATCATACAATTTTAAATAATTAGGGAGTAGCCACAACATCTTTAATTATATAAAATTATATATTAATTTGAAAGGATCACATAATGGACAAAATTATGATTGATTATATAGATATAATAATTTTACCTCACATGGATTATATTATATTTATATAATAAATTAGGATAATATATTAAATTAATTTTCTTAATTTACCCACAGGAGTTATGATAATTAATTTAATAGTTTTATCATAAAGTTTAATAAAGATAGAAGTATCAAACCTTAAT
Source organism: Humulus lupulus (assembly GCF_963169125.1). Lineage (NCBI taxonomy): Eukaryota > Viridiplantae > Streptophyta > Magnoliopsida > Rosales > Cannabaceae > Humulus > Humulus lupulus. The sequence continues at coordinate 20,504,482 of NC_084793.1, forward strand.
TTATCCCAAATAATTCGTTTGAATAATATATCATCTTTTACATCCAATTTTATTAAATTAAAAATTTAGCCCACAGGCAATTTTTGTTTAATAAAATTTCATCATTCATCATGTTATACATTGGTAAAACATGACTTCATTAAGCCTCAATCTTCAAAATCTAAGTTTCTAATCCTATTCTTGCAGCTTCTTCATCATCCTCTAGTTTCGCTAAAATCCTTACCGAAATTCCTGAGCTTAGGGGTGAGAATTTCAAAATCTAGAAATAACGAGTTCTTCTTCATTTAGGTTGCACCGACATGGACTACGCAATAAGGAAGGACGAACCTGCTGCAATCCCTGCGAGCACTGCTGCTCAGATCGCACTATATGAAAAATGGGAGCGGTCCAATCGCCTCAGCATCATGTTCATCATGTCCAAGATCCCTCTGGGAATGCGTGGATCGGTGGAGCAACCTGAGAAAGTCAAAGACTTGATCAAACTGATCGATGAGCAGTTCGACACTTCGGGCAAACCACTTTACAACAACCTCATCCACCAGTTCTCATCCACAAAACTCACTGGTGTTAAAGGAGTTAGAGAACATATTTCAAAGATGAGGGACATTTCTGCTCAACTGAAGAAGCTTGATGTAGTCATTCCTGACACCTTCCTGGTCCACTACATCCTTGACCATCTTCCACCTCAATACGAGCCTTTCAAAATTTCCTACAACACACATAAGGACAAATGGAGTATCAATGAACTGATAACCATGTGTGCTCAAGAAGAAGCAAGACTCCTGCAGGAACAAGGTGAAAGTGCTCACATGGCCACCCAAGGCAAGAAACGCAAACCATCCAAGAAGGACAAGGGGAAAAATAAAGTGCCTCCCCAAGGCGATATAAAGAAGGATTCCATCAAGTGTTTCTTCTGCAAAAAGAAGGGACATGCGATAAAGGAATGCGCCAAGTTCAAGAAATGGATGGACGACAAAGGTAATCCAATTTCCTTTGTATGTTATGAATCTAATATGGCTAATGTTAAAATTAACACATGGTGGATTGATTTTGGATCAACAATTCACATTTCAAATTCCTTGCAGGGTTTACAAAACCTAAGGAAGCCAGTGGGAAGTGAGCAAAGCATCTTATCCGGAAACAAGATGGGCTCACATGTGGAGGCCATTGGAACGTGTCATTTAGTTTTAAGTAGCGGTTTTGTTTTAAAGTTAGAAAAGACATTTTATGTACCAAGTTTCTCTAGAAACTTGATTTCCGTTTCAAGACTTGTACCTTTTGGTTTTTCCTTTAGATTTTCAGACAAAACTTTTAATTTATATAATAAATTTGAATGTGTTGGAAATGGTATTTTGTCTGATGGTCTTTACTGCCTTAATTTACAAAAAAATACCGCTTATAATACTGTGCACGTTCACGCTGGCAATAAAAGATGTGTTATGAATGAGAATTACTCTACATTATGGCACCGAAGATTGGGAAATATCTCCATTGATAGAATTAGAAGGTTAGTGACAGCTGGGGTACTCAATACCTTAGATTTTACTGATTTTGATACTTGTGTGGATTGCATTAAAGGAAAGCATACCTCCAAGTCTAAGAAAAGTGGTGTCCATAGGAGTTCTGACCTATTAGAAATCATACATACTGATATATGTAGTCCAGACATGGACTCATTGTTGGGGTTTTATGCCCTAATTAAAACTCAAATTCTTTGTAATCTCATTTTATTATCAATAAAAAAATAGAAATCATTTTTTGACTTGGTCAATCACTTTGCTCACATGTTTTATTTTCATGATTATTTGTTTAATATAAACTTCTATTAAATCCTGAGCATATAGCTAATCTTATTTATAGTGACGTAATCACAGTGGAATATAAATATGATTATATGTTAAAAAATAAGTTAGTCCTAAGATTAGTCAGTGCACCAGATTTACACTGACTTGCCAATCTACGATATGATCTACTTACACATTACAGTGTTATGTTCTTTCCAGAACATTAGCAAAGTAGATAAGATCGGATGTATTTGTTACATCGGACAGGACCGATATTGACAGTTGATAAGATAAGTAAACATACCGTTATTATTTATTCTAGTCATATCATATAGTTGACCATAGGTCAATTCAATCTCAATTCTGAGTGGTTAGTATTCTAACTGATTGTATTATTTGAGTTCTTTGACTTGTTCGTTACCAGCTTACCCTACGGACTAGCCCATACTTACATCTTGGGAACTCGGTAGTATAATTGAGTGGGAGTGTTAATCATAGATATGAACATCTATAGCTTCTGATGAAGAAGTGAAATGATGGTTTCCTTTTAGTTTGGTTCAAGGTGTTAAATGATAGAGATCTCATTTTAGTAATTAAATTAGTTTACTGAAATATCATTTACAAGGAACTAAGTGTTTTAAGGATAAAATACAATGAGGGGTAAAACGGTATTTTAGTCCTATCTCATTGTAGACCGTCTATAGAAGATTGAGTGACAATTATGGTTGTAACAATGGATAATTAATAGCGTGTCTATATTTGTTATAGAGCGTTCTATGAATTCAAGAGTGCAATTCCAAGTCTATAGTGGAGTTACGATGAATTAATAAGTTAGTAAATTTATTTGTTAAATTTATGATAACTTATTGGAGCTTTATTTCATAGGCCCATGGTCCCCATTGTACCTTGGATAAAATCATCTAGATAGTCTCAATTAATTGATTTAATCATCAATTAGAATTATCAAAGTTGATCAGGTCAATTTTGGATAGTTTCACAGAGTTGTGTAATTTTGAGAAGAAAAGAGAAATTATGGCAGATTTATTAATTAAGATAAATTGGTATCTAAATTAATAAATAAATTTAAATCAAGGTTCAAATTATAAATAATTAATTTGATAAAGGATTTAAATAATTATTTAATTAATTAAATCAATAGAAAATAATACAGGCCTTGATTTTAAGTCCAATGGGCTTTTAATTAAATGGGAAATTTCACGGGCCTATAGCCCATGATAATTTCGACCTAGGGCTTCTAAATGGCTGTTATTTTATTGATTTTTTAATTAAATTAAATGACCTAATTGAGTCTATAAAAGGAGTGCTTAGAGAGAAGATTTCAGAGACGACAGATAAGTCATAAGTCAGATTTTCTGATAGTTTTATATTCTCTCTAAACACAAGTCCTTTTCTAAGCCACTTTGTTATTTTCTCTTCTTCTCTCTATATCTATCTCATGTGTTGAGAATTGCCCACACTAGTCTAGGTGGTTCTAAGGATACATTGGAAGATCGTGAAGAAAATAGAAGATCGGTTCAGTTTCTTCATAATACTCTGCGACAGAGAGGATACAAGAGTTAGAGAAATTGAAGGAAGGACTCTTAATTCCGCTGCGTATACTGTAAGTATTATATTATTTGTTTCTCTTTGAATTCAATTTTAGAAACATGTTTTAGGCTATCTCGTATTAATTTGTTTAATATTAGATATACATGAAAATAAATAAAGATACTGTATAAGCTTTTTCCAACACTCATATGGTCAGAAATACTTCATCTCTTTCATAGATGATTACTCACGCTACATGTATATCTACTTACTTCATAACAAAAGCGAAGCATTAGATGTCTTTAAGATATTTAAAGCTGAAGTAGAGAAACAATGCAACAAGCAAATTAAGATAGTGAGATCAGATAGTGGTGGAGAATATTATGGTAGATACACTGAAGATGGACAAGCACCTGATCCTTTTGCAAAGTTTCTTCAAGAAAATGGGATTGTTGCCCAATATACCATGCCCGATACACCCGAGCAAAATGGTGTTGCAGAAAGGAGAAACTGAACATTGATGGACATGGTGCAGAGTATGCTTAGCAGCAACCCTAAACTTCCTAAATCCTTGTGGACGGAAGCTCTAAAGACATCCGTGTACATAGTAAATCGAGTTCCAACCAACGCAGTGTCCAAAACTTCTTTTGAATTATGGAAAGGTTGGAAACCAAGTTTGCAACATGTATGCATTTGGGGATGCCCATATGAAGTTAGGGCATACAATCCACAAGAAAAGAAACTGGACCCAAGGACCATAAGTGGATACTTTATTGGATACGCTGAAAGGTATAAAGGTTACAAGTTTTATTGTCCATCTCATAGCACTAGGAATGTGGAATCAAGGAATGCAAAATTTCTTGAAAATGCCTTGATTAGTGGGAGTGATCAATCCAAGGACTTAGGTTCTGAGAAAGATCCTTCAGAATCCTCCACCTCAAGAGCAAGATTGATTGTGGTTGATAACACCCTTGCAGTCCAAATGGATGTTGAACCACCACAACCAACTGTTGAAGATCCACAAGTCAATGATGAAGTTCAAATGGATCAATTTGTTCAAGAGTTGCCTATAATTTTTTAACAACAAGTTGAACCACCCGCTCCCCAAGAGCCTGCTGGTGTAGCCTTAAGAAGATCCACTAGGACGACAAAATCGGCGATACCTAGTGACTACATTGTGTATTTGCAAGAATCTGACTACAATATTGGAGCCGAAAATGATCCAGAAACGTTTTCACAAGCTATGAATAGCAAAGAATCGGAACTGTGGTACAATGCCATGAACGAAGAAATGAATTCTATGGAGAGTAACAGAGTCTGGGATCTTGTTGAGTTGCCTAATGGGGCGAGGGCTATTGGGTGTAAATGGGTCTTCAAAACAAAGAAAGACTCATTAGGCAACATTGAGAGACACAAAGCGAGACTCGTTGCTAAGGGGTTCACTCAAAAAGAAGGAATTGACTACATGGAGACCTTTTCTCCGGTATTTAAGAAAGATTCCTTTAGAGTTATCCTAGCATTAGTTGCTCATTTCGATTTAGAGCTGCAGCAGATGGATGTGAAAACTGCCTTCCTAAATGGTGACCTAGAGGAGGAGGTATACATGAAACAACCAGAAGGATTCTCCTCTAGTGATGGTGAGCATTTGGTGTGCAAGCTTAAGAAGTCAATCTATGGTTTAAAACAAGCGTCCCGCCAATGGTATTTAAAATTCCATGATGTCATCTCTTCTTTTGGATTTGAAGAGAATGTCATGGATCAATATATATAACAGAAGGTCAGTGGGAGTAAGATTTGCTTTCTTGTTTTATATGTGGACGTTATTCTTCTTGCAACCAATGATAAGGACATGCTACATGAGGTGAAGCAATTTCTCTCAAAGAACTTTGAGATGAAGGATATGGGTGATGCGTCTTATGTCATTGGCATTAAGATCCATCGAGATAGATTCAAAGGTATCTTAGGTCTATCTCAAGAAACCTACATTAACAAAGTTTTAGAGAGATTTCGGATGAAAGATTGTTCACTAAGTGTTGCTCCTATCGTTAAGGGTGATAAATTAAATTTGAGCCAGTGTCCAAAGAATGATTTTGAAAAGGAAGAAATGAAGAACATCCCATATGCTTCTGCTGTTGGAAGCTTGATGTATGCTTAGGTGTGCACAAGACTCGACATTGCCTTTGCTGTCGGAATGCTAGGAAGATTTTAGAGTAAACCAGGATTAGACCACTGGAAAGCTGCAAAGAAAGTTATGAGGTATCTTCAGGGTACTAAGGATTACAAACTCATGTTCAGAAGAACCGACAACCTAGAAGTAGTTGGCTACTCAGATTCAGACTTTGCTGGTTGTACTGATTTACGTAAATCAACCTTTGGTTACGTGTTTATGTTTGCCGGTGGAGCTATATCATGGAGGAGTAACAAACAGACCTTGACTGCTACTTCTACTATGGAAGCCGAGTTCGTTTCGTGTTTTGAGGCTACATCGCATGGTGTATGGCTAAAGAGTTTCATTTCAGGCCTTAGAGTTGTAGATTCTATATCTAGGCCATTGAGAATGTTTTGCGACAATTCAGCTGCTGTATTCATGGCTAAGAACAACAAGAGTGGTAGTCGAAGCAAGCACATCGGCATCAAGTACTTAGCTGTGAGACAACGTGTTAAAGAAAATAAAGTGGTCATTCAACACATTAGCACTGAATTGATGATTGCTGATCCTATGACGAAAGGCTTGCCACCTCATAAATTCAAGGATCATGTATTGAACATTGGACTTGGTTCCCTTATGTAAATTTATTGTACAAACTGAAGTTATTATCAATGAAACTCTTATTTTGATGTTTTCTCATATTTATGCGCATCTTAATTTTATTTGAGAAAATTTTATCTTCATAGGATCTGAATAAACATAAGGTTTATTCGTCTGAGTACATAGCCACATAAATTACATTGTTATGTAATAAATATATTGTAATACATAGAAGATAATACGCGCCATTAAAAGAGGACCTATCGCCATGATTCATGTGTTTATTATCTAACAGGGATGATCGTCGGACTTAAGTAATACATTAATTTAAATGCTGACCAAGTGGGAGAATGTTAGAATATTTATTTAAATGGTATATAAAATCAATTTGTTACAACTAATTGATTTAATATATTAAAGTCAATATTTAATTTATTGACAAAATATTCTAATTAATGGTCAACATTATTTGTTACCTGATTTTGTTGTTACCCGATTTTTCATATCCCAACTGATTGAGAAAATATCTCAATCTGTGGCAGAGACTCTGATGGTAGGTCTCACTCTATAAGTATAGAGTACCGGTCCCCAAACTCACTACTCATTCTGACTTTCAGTAACTCTATCTAAAAGAGTTAGTGAGAGCTTGGAAGCCCGAGTACTCGTTCTAATTATTTTCGTTTTCTTTTGTAGATCTAAAGCTAGATCGGAGTTATCAATTGCAATGGCTGGAGGTATACAATATTCGATCCACTTTTTGTATATGTTCATTCTATATATTAATTCCGCCTACATGTATATAGGATTGTTCATATGCATACATTTCATTTAATCTAACATTTTGTATAAAAATATGATAATTTATTTTTTATATTTTATGGGATTCCCATGTTTAAATTTTTTTCTTTTTGAAAAATTCATCGTATTTTGTTGCTTTTTTTTTTTACCTATAAATATAAAAATTCATCTACTTTTTCCCATATTTATGTAAATTTCTCAACAAAAACAAAAAAACTATGAAGCCCAAAAACAAATACTTGCGCCTGTGAGCCTCCTAGGCCTCTCTCACAAGTGACTGCTAGAGATGCCCAAACCATTACCAAGTGTTGAGAAAGAATCTTTATCTTTTAGTATGTAGTTTTTTTAATAGAAAAATAACGTAAAACCTACCTTTTGAAATTTAAGTTTAAGTAAACTTATTTTTAAAAAAATGATAACAATGTCTTATTTTGTATTGATATTTTCAGAGAATAATAACAACTTTCGTCAATAGTGAAAATAAGTGTGGATAAGTGCCCAAGCACATTGTTTCCACGGAAAGCTATGTAAGTAGTACTACATTTTGCTTGTACAATAGGATTATAGATGTCCTATTATTCATTTTCCCGCTTATTTAATTGAAAATTATAACGTTGGTTTGATTACTTTAAAGGCATAATTGAAAATTCTAATTGGCAAACCAATTATGTGCACCTGATTTTCCCACTTATATATAAGGTCAACATTTCTGGGTGTTTAAAAGTACCACAGTCGTCTCTTTGAATAATTTCTTTTTTAAATATTAGCCTTTTTGAGAATTTAGACTACATCCAGGGTTAGTTTGGTACAATTTTTAGAGAAGCTAGAATTTATTTTCCCAAAAAGTTGTGCAAGTGTTTGGTAAATAGTCAAAAAACAATTTATTAAAGAATGTATACATAAGGTACCGTTAAAAACTAAACCCGACACAACCCAACTTTGAGTTTTTTCTAAAAAAATGTTTTTTGAAAAAATTATACTATAAATGTGTTTTTTCATCTAAATATTTCTACTTATTTATTATATATTAAGAAAAATTAAAATATTTAAAATAAATTATTATGATAATAACATAAATAATATTTGAATCTCAAATATTTTTATTTTGTTCTAAAAATTTTTTTATATTTATTATATATTTTTAAACATTTTTTATTTTGGTAATTTTATATTAGGAAACCACATTAATATAATTTTTTAATATAGAAATTATTATACGCTATAATATTATTTTTGCATCTCATAGTATTTTTAAATTATAATTTATCCAACACATTAATTTCATGCTTAGCAAAAAAAAAAGGAGAAATAATTAAAAACATAGGGGTGTTTGGTAACACTTAAAAAATAGTTTATTTATTTAATTAATTAGAAATTTAAAAATTAAACATAAAATGTGTTTGATAACTCTATTTTTATTTATTATTTTTTTAAATTTTAACTAAAATTTTTTAAATTTTGAAAATAAAAAATTTTCACTTTCAATTTTTTTTAAACAATTTTCATTTTTTCCTTTAATTTTTTTATTCTCTTCTTCAAATCAACACCTCATATGTTAAACAAAAAATAAAAATAAAAGTGATCAAATACGTTTATTATTATTATTTTTTTTAAAAAACAAAAATAAAAAATAGTTACCAAACATATTTTTATTTTTTAGAAATAAAAAAACAAAAATAAAATAATATTTCCAATTTTATGTTTAAAAAATTCAAAAAAAAAATATTTTACCAAACGAGCCCATAAAAAATGAGAGTTTTGCATAACTTAGGTTGTGTTTTGTAAAATTTTTGTTTTTGAATTTTTTAAACACAAAAATGGAAATATTATTTTTATTTTAAAAAAATTAAAATATGTTTGGTAACTATTTTTGTTTTTAAAAACAAAAAATAATAAATTTTGTTTGATAACTTTTATTTTTATTTTTTTTTAACAATATAAAATGAGGTGTTGATTTGAAGAAGTGAAGAAAAAAAAAAAAGTCAAAAACAGTTTAAAAAAAATTTTGAAAGTGAAAAAAAATTTATTTTCAAAATTTAATAAATTTTAATTAAAATTTTTAAAAATAATAAATAAAAATAGAGTTATTAAACACTGTTTTATGTTTAATTGTTAAATTTTTAGTTAATTAAATAAAAAAATTATTTTTTTAAGTGTTACCAAACACGCCTTAATTTTTACACATTTGTGATTATCATGACTATATTATTATACTATGATCATTGTAATTAGATTTTTAGCTAGAGTTACTAGTTATAATATATGTATAATTATACCTGTGTATTATATAATATAACATTTATATTGATGATCACTTTATTAGTGCCTTATCAAAAATATATTTTCATTTTAACATATTTAAATAGATACAATGTTAATATTAAAATTTATTTAGTATGTGCGAATTTATTTTAATAAGATAACAAAAATATAACATTTATTTTGGTATTTTAATATTTAATAGCATTTCAATTATATACTTTACCAAATACTTTTCTACAGCTTTTCCAACTCACAACACTTTAATATATTTAATTTACCAAACACTCATCAACTTTTCCCCACAGTGCAACTGCAGTTACTTTACTCCACAGTACAACTATTTTTTCTCACAATACAACTATAACAAACTCACCCATAGTATTAATATTCTTCAACGAGGGTGATAAGAAAGGATTTCTTGAAAGCAAATAACAAAGGAGCTCTTGACAAGAAATTTATTTCCTTACTAAGAGTAATACATAAATGCGCAAATCTATGAAAAGAAGCATTGCATAGAGGATAGTATTTCTATATTGAATAATGCTAAGAGACATCTAACACAAGTGTGGATCCCAAAACTCAAGGTCTAAAAGTAGGAGGCTTCCTAATGTTAGTAGCTTGCTCGAAGTCATATGCGATCTCAATTAGCTTTGGCTCAGACCCCTTTAGTCCTCCAAAGACGATGCCAAAGGGCACTCCTTCATTGTCATATCCAGCAGGGACACTAATTCCAGGGAAGCCTCCAATAGCAAGCACTCTATTAATATCAACTCCACCAGGACTCACCAAAGCATCTAGCTTCTTCTCCCACATCAACTTAGCCAATCCTTCTCTTGACAATTTTTTCAAATTAAGCTCTGCTGCTAACTCAGCCTTTCCAAGCCCATTTGTGGCTTGGGCGGCCAGAAATATGTCTTGCTCAAACTCCTGAGTCATTTCCTAAATTCATAGCAAACCAAATCAATTACTATTCCGCAACAAGAAAGAGATTAGTTCATCAAACATAAAATTGTACTTACCAAATCTGAGTACTTTAGGTTAAAGGCTATAATATCTGCTAAGGTTCTTACAGGGGAAACCACCAGGCTTGATAGATAATAATTTATACTTAGTTTGAACTCAGCCAGTGTTGCTACTGCTTCTCCACTCAATGTAAAATTCAATATAACATCAATGTTTGCTATTTCCAGATCGTCAATCAAAATTGCGCCTCTTTCCCTTTAATGTAAAACAAAATATTGTTATTATATATGCTTTTTGGGTAATGAAAACTTCAACAATGTACATTTCTTGTTAATGTGTGTGTATTAATATATATATATATTTATAGTTTTACATGCCTTAGTGTTTGGAAATGATACTCGAAAGCTTGAAGTTGGCGATATCCAATTCCAGAAGTAAAGAAGGGATTTCTCACTATCCCCAATCTCATTCCCTTGAGACCATAAGAGTTAAGAAATTGTTTATAGCCTCCATGTGGAAGGAATTTCAATGCTTTTTTGGTTGAGGTGTCATGACGATCAAAGCCTGCAATAGTATCAAGCACGTAAACTGCATCCGCCACTGACCTCCCTAGTACCCTGTTTTAAAATCCACCAATAATATTGCGCATTACTATTTACTTGAAAATCAAGTTGAAATATAAGTGGACGCAAGTACTTTTATTTATTTATTTATTTTTTTTGTCTACTCCAAAAATATTAAAACAAAGCTTACATACCCAACAGTGTCTTGTCTAGGAGTGACTGGAATAATCCCTGCTCGGCTAGTGAGCGCAGGAGTTGGTTTAATGCCCACAACCGAGTTAAAACTTGCAGGGCACAGAATTGAGCCATCAGTCTCAGTTCCCAGTGACACTGCCACAAGGTTAGCCGCCACCGATATGGCCGACCCGCTACTTGACCCACAAGGATCCGCCGATAGCACGTAGGGATTCTGCACAAGTTTTATCACAGACCCACTTGGCCTTAGTTTCAAACTCCACTAGCAATGAGTACTAGAATCCAAAGACTAATATTCTAAATATTATCAGTATTAAAATTCATTGAGCATAGTCTTCTTAATATGTACACCATCACAAAGAATTTGGGAGAGTTTATAAGATTTAATATCCACCAGTCTCAGTTGGCCGGAGATAAACTTTCTTAGCATATATGAATATAGTGTACGAGCACTATTTTAAACTTTATAACGAAAAATATTGAATACTCATATAACATCACTCGTTACCTTTCCTTGGCCACCTCTAGCGCTCCAGCCGTTGGGAGCAATGGTGGACCTAAAGCCAGCCCACTCGCTCAAGCTGGCCTTCCCTAATATGATAGCTCCAGCTTTCCTTAACTTAGTCACGACGCCTGCGTCTCGTGGCACGACGGAGCCAAGTAATGCGAACGAGCCGGCAGTGGTGTTAAGATAATCCTTGGTTCCAATGTTGTCCTTAAGAAGAACGGGAATGCCATGGATCCCTGAAAAGGATCCATAAGCATGGTTTTTTCGCTCGTAATCAGCCTTGTCTGCCTGGTAAAGCGCGTCTGGGTTGATCTCTATCACGGCATTAAGGACCGGGTTGAGTCTGTAGATTTCTTCGAGGTAAAACTCAACGAGTTGTCTCGAACTCAGATTGTTATGCTTGAAGGCTTGTTGGATATCATAAATTGTAGCTTCTTTGATTGAGAAACCATTTACGGACTCCGATAGAAGTATTAGAAGCAATGAAGTGAGCAGATAAGGAAAGTGTTTTGGTGATAATTTGGTGGCCATAATGGAAGTATTCAGGTAATAATTATACTTTGATGATATAATAATTCGAATTTGCAAAGTGGAAATGAGCAACAATTTATAGTCGATTGGCAGTTTAGTTTAATTGTTATTTTATTGTTTATGCATGCATTACCTAGAGTGATTGAGTATAAAAAAGAGTTAAAGTACTACTGATAATGAAAGCGATTTAGTGATGATTTAATGGCCGTATTGGAAGTATTCAAGTAATTATACCTTGATAATATAATAATTGGAATTCGCAAAGTCGCAATGAACAACAATTTATAATCAATTGGTAGTTTAGTTTAATTGTTATTTTATTGACTATGCATGCATGTACCTAGATTGATCGAGTATAAAAAAGAGTTAAACCAGTGATAATGTGATGATTTAATGGCCATATACGAAATTCTGAAGTAATTACTTTTTTAAAAAAAAATTCTGAAGTAATTACTTTGATAAAGTACAACAGTTCAATTACATGATTAAGTAGTAGTGATAGAGTACAACAACGAAACATGGAAAACGGCTATAGAAAAATTATATCTATGTTTCTCTCGGAATATTCGAATATCAGTTCCTTTAAGTAAATAGTGAAGCAATTAAAATATAAAATACTAAATCGTAAAAAATGAATGGAGGAATGCTTATTTCTTAGCCCTTGCCGTCCGATTCCGGTAAATGTTGCTTAATTGATTCTGTTTAGGACTTAATGGGTTGTTTGTAATGTGTGGCATTACTAATTTGGAAAGGTCCTCTAGGAGATTCCTTAACCATATCAAAGGAAAATATTTAAAAACTATATATATATCTTTAATTTAGATCAATGTACACCACTACAAAAATAAGTTTTAACTTCGGTTTTTATACATATAATTGTTTACATAAAAAGCGAAATTAAAGCTTTTAACGGATTTTTAACTTCGCCTTTTGGTTTGACTCTTAAAAAAATTAACCTATTACTTCGGTTTTATTGAAGATAATAGAACGGAGCTTTTAACTTCAGTCTTTTTAAAAAAACCGATGTTAAAAGGTACCCTTTAACTTCGGTCTTTTCGTAATAACCGAAGTTAAAAATCTTTAAAACCATTTTCCACATGCACGCCTCCTCATTCTGAAACGCAAACAGACCCGAAAACCTCAATTACCACTATGAGAGATAAAAGAGTTTCACCTATTTTCCATCATTTTTCTTGGTTTCTTCTAATTTCTTCCATCTATTTTGCTAAAAAAACTCATCTTGATCATAGAAAATTGATTATATTTAGTTATGAGAGGAAAAAGTTGTTCATTTTGTAATGGGTATGAGTGGTGGTCGAAAATACCCATTGTTTTGGGTTTTTGAATGGATTTTCAACATCAAAACACGTTTTGAGCTTTGAAATAGGTGTGGATCGTTAAATATTAGTTCGTATAATTTTTTATATTTTTTTTGCTATTATTATTTCGGATTTATTATATTTTTGATAATATATTGATAATGTATAAGTTTTTAAGGTTGATAATCTTGATTTGGAGTGGCATTTGACTCTTTAAAAAAGTATGAATCTTCCGACTATGTTATGGTAATTTTATTTATTAATTAGAATTTAATATTATTATATTAATAAAATGATAATTTTTTGTTATTTTATAAAATATTATTATTTTTTATAATTATTTGGTGTATTAATCAAGTTAATATTTTGCTGTTGAATAAAAACCAAATTAATATGTTGTTGTTATAAAAAAAATCAAGTTAATATTTTGTTCAAAGAGTCATTTGTATAAATATGTTTTAAATTTTAGTTTGTATTAAATATTAAATATGTTTGCTACCAGTTATATATAAACTCAATAATTTAATACTTTATTTTTGTTTAAACTTTTTAGGATGATTATTGTTTTGACAGTATTTTGGTTTTGAATTGGCGGTTACTAACTTGAAGATTAAATTTAAGGTGAGTAAGTGTTTTAGTTTTATTTATTACTATTATCCCCATTTCTCCCCAAGTGTACAGATCCACACTCTAAGTTTATGGGTCGCCTTCCAGGGAAATAAAACCCAGATCAAGCCCAGTAGACGAAGAGAGAACGAATATCGGCAGCCCAAGTCTCGATAAGGCCCAAAGGGCATCCGGGACTATAAGCTAGGACCGTCCCCGGGGCATGTTGTATAAACCCGGGACCGCGTCCCGGGATGTCTCCCAAGATGCGGTAAAAGAGGTCGTGGCTCCCAGGTCCGAGATTAGGCCGGGATCGCCGTAGATGAACCCGGGTCCTGGTAAACAAACCGGGATCCTGGTAAATGAAGAGGGATGTTGGTAAACGGACTTAGGTGGGATGGCCGAGTTCGCCGTGATAAAGTATCCCCGATGCTGACATCATCCCAAGAAGTGTGGAGCTATGTCCCCATATTTAATGTAACGCCCCAACTCTTGGGACCGTTACGGTGTGCCTTGTAAATAGTGCTAAACTCGCTAACCGAGTCATTTGGCCAAAATCGTGAACTAAGTATGATTAGCGGTTTAGGGAATAAAAACTTTGATTAGGACGTAACGTTTCACTAGAACGTTTAATAAATATATTGGGATCCCGAAAATAGAAATTTCAGAGCTTATTACAGAAAATATTTACAACAGGCTGTTCTAAGCGGCAAAACAGGGTTCAACCCTAGTTCCACTTTAAACCTTGGCTGTGGAGGACGAGCAGCTGCATATGTACACGTCATCACCTAAGCTCTCCAACTCAAGGATGGTCTAGCTTCCTCTTGCCTTTACCTGCACCACATAGCACCCGTGAGCCGAAGCCCAGCAATAAAACATAGCACTTTACATAAACATTATCAAGTGATTATCATTATAATCACACTGAGCGTAAAACTTTCAAACCAATGAGTGAACATCACATGATTCAAGAGAGAGAGTGGCTGCTAGGTAAGCCACTAGCCTCCAAGTGCTTATTTCATTCATCGACCCTCGAGGTCGGTCTGGCATTAATGCTCTTTAAGTCATTCAATGCTGATGGTCGATTAGATCTAATCTCCGTTGGCTTGCGTGAACCACGCTAAGACCGTTCTGACTAATAATTCAGTGCTATGTGACCAGTGTCCAGTATCACTACCGAACTTGACTAATAAGTCACAGCTTCACAGCTGATACTAACACCTTTGCCAATTCTGACTAACGAGTCAGTGCAACGTGACCAGTGCCTAGTACCACTGCCGAACTTGACTAATAAGTCATAGCTTCATAGTTGATACTAACACCTTTGCCAATTCTAACTAACGAGTCAGTGCAACGAGACCAGTGCCCAGTACCACTGCCGAACCTGACTAATGAGTCACAGCTTCACAGTTGATACTAGCACCTTTGCCAAATCTGACTAATTAGTCAGTACCATGCACAAGTAAGCAATGCTATCAATATGTATCATATGCCAGTTATCCAAGAATAGGGCATTCAGCATGCTTACTAAACAGTTGCTAGCATAATCATGATCATGCACAAACTCAGAGACTCAAGCTCTGGCCAACCTCATATTCATCATTCATGGCATGCCCTAATCATATGTTTCTCGTGCATCACATGCATCATACTTAATCATCTAGCATGCCTCAATAATAATCATATGCAAATGGGCAAGATTGCCAGGCATTCATTATGCTATCAATGTTTACATTTAAACATCCAACATGCATCAATCATAGCCATGCATGTCACATATGGGGTGTAGTTTTCTTACCTTGGGTTCGAGCGAGAATTAATAAAAGAAACGACCTTTGAGAACGATCAACTTTTAGTCATTTAGCGGTCACCTAGTCATAACCAAATATAAGGTATCATCAATAAAAATGATCAACATAAGTTCCCAAACCAATATCTAGCCTCCGGGACATCAATCCCCGCCTAACCGGGTACTAGGATCAACCCCGAGGCCTATGGTAAGCATCCCTAAGTCAAAAATTATGGCCAAATCTGCCTCTATGGGCCGCGGCTCACCAGAGACACGCCGCGACTCACCCTCCTGACAGAGCCAAACCCTTCACAAAAACGCACGTAGGCTGCAGCTCACCACAGCCGTGCCGCGACCCATTACCAAAACCAGCAAGCACCAGCTTGCTTTCCCTTGCGTTTTTCCCTGGAACCAACCCTTCAAACAGGTTCCAAACCTCAACCTAACACCCAATTTAACCACTAAACATTATCAACAACTCACCCACATCAAAACCCAAGTTAAACATCAACTAAACTTCCATTAATTCCAACTATTTACTATGAAATCACAAGCTGAAAGTTTAAACCCAAAACAGAGTATAAACCAGAAATTAATGGTTGAATCTTACCTCAAACACGATTTTGAATCCCCTTTAATGGTTGAAACAAGTTCCCTAGCTACCACCTTTGATTTCCTAGCTCAAAACCCCAAGATGGCCTCAAGAACACCAAAGAGGAGATGGTGAGGGATGGTGTACGGGTTGAAGATGAAAACCCCTGTTTTGGCTTTGTTCTTTCTACAGCCCTCCTTAGTCATATATATCCAAACTCCAAATGACCAAATTGCCCTTAAGTCACTTAAAGTCTCTATAACCATTTCAAGGGTAGAATTGGAACTTTTCACTTGTCCCGTTAATCATAATTAACGCTTCCCAATTCCCGCTATTCTCAATATTCCCAAATACCAATAAATCATACCCCATTACCCTTTAATTCCCGGTAATGCTCTAATCTTTAAATTCACCCCGAGACTCACCCCGAGCCCCGAACTTAAACCCGTTATGACTAGACCGAACACTTACATCTCATGATCGTCTCATGTCGATTAGCTCGAACCAATCCACCTTATGATGTGGCTATATTAATTAATCACAACCATGCACCCAAAATATACAATTACGCCCACAGTGGCCAAATTACCAAATTACCCTCATAATTAACATATGAGCCCACATGCATGCATTCACCATCATATAATAATATAATTCACGTAAACATGCATATAATCATTAAATATCATAATAAATCAATTATGGCCCTCCCGGCCTCCTAATCAAGGTCCTAAACCTTATTAGGAAATTTGGAGCATTACATTTAACCTGCAAAGGAGGTTACATCGGGAATGTACGTCGTCGGTTCAGAACTGTACTGCCACTACACTGACAGATCTTGTCCCCCAAATCTTCTTCGTAGCCCACGACACCCAGACTGGAGCAACAGTTTGTCACGAGTCTTATAGTGTGGCTATGTTTGGGCTGGCCTAATGGGCCCTGGTTAATATATGTTTTATACTTCAATCCTTTGTATTAAGTCTCCATCAGAGAGCAAATGACATTTATTCCCTTATTGGGCCCGGATTAGTCCGGCCCAAGCCCAGTGCACTCGCTTGCCTATAAATATGAACAGTGGTGCACTAGGGAAGGGGCCCAGATTTTTTCTTGTAAGCAATTACTCTACTCAAACTTGCAGAAAACTCCATTGTCGAAAGATCTCTAAGCTCTAATACGACTGACTCATGGACTAAGGCTCATTAACGCCCCAACAACGTAAAATCCTTGCTTGCATTTTCTAAATCATTTCTTTTTAAACTCTCTTATCTTTTATAATTCTAGTTTCTGAAAAACTGGGTAAACATTTTGGTGCTTTCATTGAGAGATTGAAGAAAGCTTGAGTTGATCTCCAACATCTACAACAATGGTGAACACAAGACACACCACTATTGATCATACTAACCAAGAACAAGGTAATGGAGAGCCATTGCCCAGCCAACCTCTTCCTCATAACCAACCTGAGGACTTACCTTATCTAACGCCCCAGCCTGATGAGTCACAGAATTATGTGGGCGGGGCAGATTATGAGGAAGATTACTACGAGGAAGAGGAGAGGAATGAGGGGGAATACCATGATCTCGAAGTTGAGGATCCAGCGATCCTAGAGGAAGTAGACCCCAACTAGGAGGACCCGTAGGTGACCAAACTAAGACAACACGTCTTGGACCAAGAGGCCAGGATTGCCGAACAAAAAGAAGTAACTCGACAGATGCAAGAATCCCTCCAGGCCCTGCAAGCTTTCATAGCTGCCCAAGGATTGGCGGCTAGTCCTCTTGTCATTCTGTCTCCGGGAACACAACCGCCTGCTCCGCAGGCTAGGAATAACGTGCCCGAGAATGCGAGGCCGATTCCTCCCCCGGGACCAGCTCTCGAATAGGGCCCAACTAACCTGGCCCAAGAGAAAGGGAAGGCCAAAGCAGCTAACCCGGAGGGAAAAACAAACCCCCAAAGAAAAATTCCTCCCGTCCAGAAGGCAGGGACCAACCCCGCTCACTCCCTAGGAAAGAGAAGGTGCGTCCCGTCCTAGAACAGGACCACCCGATTAATCCGCAAGGGACGCGCCAGCAAGGTATCAGGCCCGGCCTGCCCCAAGGTAGACTGGACGGGAACGGTTTTTTCGCCCAAGCGCCTCAGTGAATAAAGATCACTGAGGACGCCAGCATGATGACGAGTCGAACACCCTTAGCTCCGGGGATGACACGTCCCGGGTTGACCTACGTGACGGGTTGAACGCTCGAAAGGAGCGGGCCCGCAAGGAGAAGATCTGCCCCTGAGGAGGCGATTTGAGAAATAAGATCAACAACAGAAGGAACGAGAAAGTTCCCCTGGACGATAGTACAGCCAGAAAGTTCATGGAATAGCTGGCTGCCTTAAAAAGGTCACGGACCGCCTGGTCCGCAAACAGGAGGGAGGAGAGTCTGATTCCGAAGAAGAGGAAAATGAGCCCTGCGCCAAGCACATCCAGGATGTGGTGCTCCCCAAAGGATTCTGATAACTCTACAAAATAGAGTTATTTTACCATTTTGTGTGTGCTAATTGTTGCTCAGTTCTTGAGTTTTTAATTGATTTATTAAGTTTTTAAGTAATTTCGAATTTATTAGGTTTATTTTGATTTTCTATATTTTTTTGTGTTTTTATAATTATTTTGTTGTAAAATGTTGTAGTTAATTATTTGAATTATTATTGTTAAGTTAGTGGTAAAAAAATGTTGTATTATTGAACTTAAATGTTAAATATAAATTAAGTTATAATTAATATTTTCAAAGAATTAAATTAATTTATTTTATAGTTGAAAATATTGTATTATGATTTATTTTATATTTATTTTGTAGGAAATTAGTCTATTGTTGGTGCTTGAAAATTAATAAGAGCAAAGAAGAGAAATGTGTAATTTTGAAAGAAATAGCTGAAATATGGCATTTCACCCTCAGTAGGCTCGCCAGAAGTTTGGCCCACCCAAAGCCCCTGCTGCCAGCAACCTTCAGCAGCACCTGGGCCCGCCTCTCTCCAGGCCCACGTCCCAGCTGAAGCCCACGGTTTCTTCAATTGCTCAGCCAAACTCCCACCTGCCTTGCCTCTTTCCCAGCTGTCCACAGCATTCGGCCAGCCTCCACAGCCGCCTAACCCCTCATCATTCAGCCCCTGCCTCCCACGCCTGGCTCCTTCAACAAACCAACAGGATCTTCCCAGCAACAACCATCACTACAGCCCAGGCCCATGAGTCGCCTGCCCCAACTGCCAGCAACAAGGCCCACGCCAGTAGCTGCCCCAGCCACCTGCCGTAGCCCATTTCGCAGCCAGCCACCCTTTTGAGCCCAACAAAAGCATTTTTGTCCCCTTTGTCTAAAAATATCATTTTTTACCCAAACTTTTCTACACATTTTACCCCAAAATATCATTATTACACTCTATAATTCACCCATATTTTCCATATTATAATTAATTAAATTAATTTAATCAATTTAATTAATTTAAATTGATTATTTTAATATCTTTTTTTGGCTATAAATAAAAGAATTTGGAGTGTCAATTGAAGGAGGAGGTTACCACACTACACAAAATTCTACACATTTCAAAACCTCTCCATTCTCTTCATCTTCTTCTTCTTTTTGGTTATTTTTCTATGTATTTTTAGAGGAATAATTTGGGGGTTCATCCTCCAAATTTTCCTATTTATGTTTGTAATTTTTAGTTTGTATTTGCTATTCTAGTTATGAGTTTCTAATCTTTTTAAGACTATTAAGGTGATGATGAAACAATTTGTAACTAGATAGTATTTATTTTGTATGTTGATTTCCCATTTTGTGCAACAAAGTTTATGGATTTTTCTTGTTCAAATATCTTCTTTCATCTTAAATATCATGTATTTTGGATTGTTAGCACATATTTACACTTTGTTCTTCATTAGTGCAAAAACGTAATATTCTTTGTGTAAGATGTGTCATTAAATTGTACACATCCATGCTTAGAACACAAATATTATGTTTTGCCTTATAAATAATGTTCATATTTATTTGTTATTTCATTAGATTGATTTACACTAAATGCTTTGAAATTATAATTTTGAAAAGTGAAGAAAAATCTTATCTTTTTAGAAGTAATTTGTACTTAAAATTATAAATCTACTTGGAAAATGATAATTTGATTTATTTTAACTATCACTAAAACTTGGGAATCAATGTACTTATAAATATTATTGAACTTATATTTTGTGGATTCTAATCCTTAATAATCTTATTTTACCATCTTGTTTACAATTATTAATTTAGTAATATATATTGTCTTTAATTTCTATATTATTGTCTTTTATTTTATGTTCATTAGTCAAAAATATCTTCAATCTTTGGAGCTAGGTTATAATTTATTAATTTTGATTTAAAATAGTTTTCTTTTCGATTTTAGACAACTCCTTTGGGTTCGATCTCATGCTTACACGAACACTATATTCCATATACGATTCGTGCGCTTGTGAGTTATAAATATTTAAAACATACCCGTTTTGGGTCATATCAGGTTCAAAATGTCGAATCTACCCGCCTACACTGGGAACACCGACCCCCGAGACCATCTATCGCGCTATAATCGGTTAATGACCGTAGCCCACGTCTGCGACAACGGCAAGTGCCTTTGCTTTTCGATTACTCTAGACGAACCTGCAGAGGAAAGGTGGAAGAGGCTCAAGCTAGGATCCATCCAATCCTGGTCCGGACTGCAGTCGGCGTTCCACAAATAGTTTGTGGCCGCCATGAGGATGGATATACAAATCAGCGCCCTCGCCAACATCAAGCAGCTCCCCACAGAGACTTTGAAGGCCTACATCTAGTGTTTCACAGAGGAAGCCTCCAAAACCAAGGTGGACGATGGACAGCGCCTGGTGGCCCTATAATCTGGGATTCGAGTCGGGTCTCCCGTCTGGGATGACATGCAGTGCAGCAAGGCGGCCACCCTAGAAGAATTCATAAGGAGGGCACAAGACTTCATCAACTGGGAGGAGGCCTGAATCCAGGCATTCGGATGGCAGCCAGCTCCTCAGCCAAGTGCCCAAACCTTTCCAGGATACGGGGTGCAATATCCGGCCCCACAGTACCTAACTCCCCCAATAGCACCAAGATCGGAAACAACGCCTTGAATGACCTTTGCCGCGCCTACGATCTACGACCCTGTATCTTCAAGATACGCCCCGGCCTAGTCTACCCCCTTGCCCGGGTAGAGTTTTGCCAGTCGGGTATAGAGTTTTGCCAGTCGGGTACAGTGCTGCTCTCGGCGGGGCCTAGCCATCCCAGATGGGGGGAATTGAGGCAAGTGTGAACCCCTCCCGGGGAAAGCGATCCAGGAAGGGACAAAACCGGTCCGAGCCCTCTAAGAAGGGAAAGAGGGGATACGAGCCCCAGTATTCGGAGTACACCAATCTAGTGGATACTAGGGAAAACATATACCTAGCCACAGAAAGGACGGTTCATTACCGGAAACCAGCCCCCATGTTCAAAGGGGGAAAGAACCCAAGGGATACTAGAAAAAGGTGTGCGTACCATAAGGAGGTGGGCCACACAACCGAAGAATGTCGGCAGCTGAAGGACGATATCGAAAATTTGATCAAGCTAGGACATCTCCACCAGTGAGTCAGGATGCTGCAGGCGTTCCGGACTGCCAGCAGTTCCCAGATAGTCCACAATCCCAGGCGCACCGGGAGCGTACCCGCCTCCCCAGGGAGGATACGCGACAGGCCCAGGAGCACAGGCCCCTCAGGGGGCCCCCATAGTGCAGGCGCCCAGACCTGGAATGCCCTACCATGCCGGGATTGCGCCCCCGCGAGGAGATGGTCACGTAGCCACCATCTCGGGTGGACCCCATCTGAGAGGACCATCCTAGAACGATCAAAGGCACTACCTCAGCGAGCTTGACCAGGACCAAGAGGTATGCGCCTTGGTCCAAGCGTCGTCTCAACGTCCGAAGTTGATGAACCTCCCCATCACCTTCAGAGAAGATGAAGCCCGCTATGTCCATTTCCCACATCATGATCCTCTGGTCATTGATGCCCAAATAGCCAATAAGATGGTGTCCCGAGTGTTGGTGGACGACAAAAGCTCCGTCAACATCTTGTTCAAGCCAGCCTTCGTCGCGATTGGCTTGACTGAGGCAGATATGGCCTCATGCCCAACCCAGATCTACGACTTCAATGGAGATTCGATACTGCTGATGGGGAAAATCTAGTTGCCCGTAACGCTGGTGAACGAGATCCAAAGCTCGTTCAAATTTTGTACGTTCGTGGTGGTGGACTGCTATAATGCCCCGATTTTCCTAATAAGGGTTAGGACCTTGATTAGGAGGCCGGGAGGGCCATAATTGAGTTATGATGCTATTTAATGATCATATGCGTGTTTATGTGAATTATATTATTATATGATGGTAAATGCATGCATATGGGTGTATTTATGATTATGAGGGTATTTTGGTAATTTGGCCACTGTGGGCATAATTGTGTATTTTGGGTGCATGGTTGTGATTAATTAATATAGCTACATTATAAGGTGGATTGGTTCGAGCTATTTGGCATGAGACGATCATGAAATGTAAGTGTTCGGTCTAGTCATAACGGGTTTAAGTTCGGGGCTCGGGGTGAGTCTCGAGGTCATTTCGATGATTAGAACATTACCGGGAATTAAAGGGTAATGGGATATGATTTATTGGCATTTGAGAATATTGAGAATAGCGGGACTTTGAGGGTGTTAATTATAATTAACGAGTTAAGCAGGAAAGGACGATTTTACCCTTGGGAAGGCTTTAGAAACTTTTAATGACCTAGGGGCATTTAGGTCATTTGGTTTGGATTTATATTGAATTTCAAGGCTGTAGAAATTCAGAACAAAACAGAGCATCATCCTCATCTCCTTCTTTCTCTCCCGTACATGCTCTTCCCTTCATTTTCCCTTGAATTTTGAGAACCCAAACCGAGGCAACAAGCTAGGAGATCAAAGGTGGGAGCTTAGAAACTTAGTTCAACCATTGAAGAGGGTTTAATCCCAAGTTTGAGGTAAGTTTCAGCCATGGAATCTCTGGTTTTACTCTGCTTTTGGTTTAAGTTTTAGTTTGTGACTTATTGATGGAAAGTTTGGATTAATGGAAGTTTTGATTGATGTTTACCTTGGGTTTTGATGAGGGTTTGATATAGATGATGTTTGGGGTTTGGAGTGAGTGTTTGAATGAGGTTTGGGACTGGTTTGGAAGTTTGGTTTCGAGGAAAAACGCAGGGGAAGAAAACAGGTTCTTGTTGTTTTGTATAAAGGGTCGCGGCATGGCTATGGTGAGCCGCGGCCTGCGTTGCCTTCTGGGGGAGATGTGCCTCTGTCTGAGGGTGAGCCACGACATGGCTAGGGAGGGTCGTGGCCCATAAGGGCATTTTTGGCCAGAAATGGGTTTTTGACTTAGGGATGCTAGCTTTAGGCCTCGGGGTCGATCCTACTACCCGGTTAAGTGTGGATTGATGTCCCAGAGGCTAGATATTGGTTTGGGAACCTATGTTGATCATTTTTATTGATGGTATCCTATATTTTTGTTATGACTAGGAGACCGCTAAAGGACTAAAAGTTGATCGTTCTCAAGGGTCGTTCTTTTAATCATTCTAGCTTGAATCTGAGGTAAGGAAACTGCACCCTGTGTATATGTGACATGCATGGCTATTCTTGATGCATGTTGGCTGATTATAAAACGTGACGTGCATGATTATTATTGGTGCATGTTGGATTTTTAAATATAATGCATGTGGTGCACGAGAAACATGTGATTAGGACATGCTTTATATACTGAGTATGATACCGTTCAGAGCTTGAGCCTCTGTGTTCGTGCATGGTCCTAATTGTACTAGTACATGTTAAGTAAGCATGCTGAATACCTTGTTTATGGATATTGGATATGTGATATATGTTTGGTGGCATGGCTTACTTGTGTATGGCACTGACTTATTAGTCAAAATCGGCAACGGTGTTAGATCCATCTGTGAAGCTGTGATTTATTAATCAAGTTCACAATGAGTTGAACACTGGTCGTGTTTCACTGACCTGAGGGTCAGAAACGGCATAAGCGTCGAGGACGTAGGGCCGAGTGAAGATTAGATCTAATCGATATCGGCATTGAATGGCTCTATGGCATTAATGCTGGACCGACCCTAAAGTCGATGAGCTTATAAACGCTTGGTTAGTCTGAGACTAGTTCCTGAGAGCCAGGGCTTAGGGCCCCGGTGACTATCCATCACATGGCTAGGGAACACTGTTCCATAGTTACGACTCTAGATTCGGGAGGAAGGTTATGTTGGTGACCAATCACCATGCACCTATCCTGTTGGAACTAGTGAGATGCTCACTCATTTGTTAAGCCCTAGTGATCCCATCGTCACATGGCTAAAGGGTGTTGTTCCCATATTAGTGACTTTTGATATCTGTTAAGCCCTGGTGATCCTATCATCACATGGCTAAAGGGTGCTGTCCCCATATTTGTGACTTTTGTGATAGTCACTTATTTGTTTGGACTGTTGGTCCTGAATAATTAATACAATCATTGTTGATATTATATCATGTATTATATTGTGTTTTCTTGCTGGGCTTCGGCTCACGGGTGCTATGTGGTGCAGGTAAAGGCAAAAGAAAGCTGGACCATCCTTGAGTTGGAGAGCTTAGGTGATGACATGTACATATGCAGCTGCTCGTCCGCCACGGCCGAGGTTTAAAGAGGAACTAGGGTTAAACCCTGTTTTGCCGCATAGAACGGCCTGTTGTAAATATTTTCTTGTAGTAGACTCTGAAATTATAATTTTGGGATCCCAACATATATATTAAACGTTCTAATGAAACATTACATCTTATCCAAAGTTTTCATCCCTAAACCGCTAATCATACTTAGTTACACGATTTTGGCCAAATGACTTGATTAGCGAGTTTAGCACTGTTTACAAGGCACATCGTAACGGTCCCTGGAGTTGGGGCATTACAACTTGGTATCAGAGCAAGCCAAGGTTTATGGTTCCTGAAGACAAGCTGGGCATGTACACTCATCACTGAAGATAGCTTCACTCATGGGATGGTAACTATTCTGTAGTTATGTGCATAGCTGTTTAAATGGAATGTAAATGCTTTACCTACACATTGTATTAGGGAGCATGAGATTCTGATAGAGCTTGGTTCTTGATTATATGATTATATGCTCCGTGAATATATATATATATATGATTGTGATCATATGATTACCTGCTCTGTGAATATATAACTGTGATATATGCATGTTGGGGTTGGAGGCATGGTTTGAGTATTGGAAGAGCAGGGATTATGAGTAATGTATGAATGCCATGGGCATGTATGTAGCACTGCAAGTGGTTTATGATTGTGGTGTGGTAAGATTTATCTGGTGGGGAAAAGCCCTTGATATGCTTATTGTGATTAGTGGGTCAAGTTATTGACTGCAGATTTAATCAGC
The DNA here is from genome assembly GCF_963169125.1 of Humulus lupulus. Taxonomy (NCBI): domain Eukaryota; kingdom Viridiplantae; phylum Streptophyta; class Magnoliopsida; order Rosales; family Cannabaceae; genus Humulus; species Humulus lupulus. Next base: position 20,530,151 of record NC_084793.1, read on the forward strand.
AGGTTTATATTCAGGGCAGATAATGAGGCCTGGTGGTAGTTATACAGGGGCTGGGAGTTACAACCAGGGTATCAGTTCTTCGTCTGCACTTTTGAATTTTCAGTAGACGCTTACAGATTTGCAATTAAGATTGCAGAGGCAGGAGGAAGAGATCAGGTATTTGAAGCAACAACGGAGTCTGTTGGGGAGTACCTCTTCCTTTGTTATGCCAGGAGTGGCATCAGCTTTAGCTCAGCCTAGGGTTATGGCTTCCACAGTCTTGATGTGTTTGAAGGCTAGTTCCTCCCTCAAGGTTGGATCTTTCTCGCATTGTATCCCTCGGAGGCTAGGGGCCACGATCGTCTGGTTGGCCGCCAACATCCCAACCACTTGAAAGTTTTCTGTAACACCCTAGTTACCCCAGAACAGTTACGATGAATAGTGAACCAGAAATTTGACCCGCTACCCGAGTCCTTTGGTTAAAAACATGCTCTAAGTGCTATTAACAGGTTAAGGTTGAAAATAATAAAAAGGAAAGGATATATTTTATAAAGTATATAACTGCTCATGAGCTTATCAAAACATTTACAAGTGATTTACAACTCAAAATGGTCACTAATGTTTCAAATTTACAAACCCGCCGACCTAAGCGGCAAAATAGGATAAACCCCCTAGTTCCTTTGAGAACTCCTTGACCGTGGTGGTCAAGCAGCCGCATATGTACACATCACCACCTAAGCTCTCCACTCAAGGCTGGGTGAGCTTTTCTTTCCCTTTACCTGCACCATATAGCACCCATGAGCCAAGGCCTAGAAAGAAAACACAATATAGCATGATATAATATCAACAATGATCATAATAATCATTCAGGACTATCAGTCCAAAACAGACAGGTGACAGTCACAAAAGTCACTAAATTGGGAATAGCTCCCTTCAGCCTTGTGACGATAGGGTCATCGGGGCTTAACAGGTAAGTGAACCTTTCACTAGCTTGAACAGGATAGGTGCATGGTGACTGGTCACCAACATAACCTCCCTCATGACCATAGAGTCATAATCCTGGAACATCGTTCCCTAGCCATGTGACAAGCGGTCACCTGGGCCTTAGGCCCTGGCTCTGAGTAACTAGTCTTAGACTAGCCAAGGGCTTATAAGTTCATCGACCTTACGGCCGGTTCAGAATTAATGCCTTAGAGCCATTCAATGCTAATATCGATTAGATCTAATCTTTATTTGGTCCTGCGTTCATGACGCTATGCCATTTCTGACTCTTAGGTCAGTGTCCCTGTCTAGTCAGTGCCATATACAGATAAACAACATTCACTAGCATTTAATATGCAATCAATGTCCACATTTATCAATCAACATGCCTCAATAACAATCACGCATGTCATATATACACAGGGTGTAATTTTCTTACCTCAGATTCGAGCTAGAATGAATAAAGAAACGACCCTTGTGAACGATCAACTATTAGTCCTTTAGTGGTCACCTAGTCATAACCAAACATTGGAAATCATCAATAAAAATGATCGACATAGGTTCCCAAACAAATATCTAGCCTCTGGGACATCAATCCAAAGTAATCTAAGTAGTAGGAACAATCCTGAGTCCTAGAACTATGTTCCCGGGGTCAAAACACACAAATGGGCTCAACCCTGCTCAAGGGTTGCGGCCCTGGCACCTTGGGTCGCGGCCCCCAGCCACCTCTAAAACAAGGGCCGCGACACCCTACATCAAGGGTCGCGACGCTCAGCAAGGGCAATTTCCCCCACCTACTTCTTCGAGCTAGGGCCGCGGCTCTCAAAGAACAAGGCCACGGCGCCCAACCCAGAACATGCCCAAACTCGTTCTCCTTCATCCCAAACCCTCCAAAAACATGCCTAAACATTACCAAATCATCAAATCAAAGTTCCCAATGGCCCAAAACCATCAAAACCCAAGGTTCAATCAAACCAAAAACTCAACAATTCACAAAGTCCAATTCAAAGCTTATAAACTCCAAAAAACTCAAAACTTTAAACTTAGATTACCTTCGATTGGGTTATTTTCCGTCAAATCCTTCGGTCAAGAAGCTTCTAATCTTTCCTAGGATCGCTATGCCTCGATCCTCGCTTGATTTCGACTCCTAGAACTCGAGATATCTTCGAAAAGGCTTCGAACGGTAAAAATGAACTATGGGAAGAGAACGAGAGGTTTTCTAACGTACGTTCTATCTGACAAGCTACTTCAAGCTTAAGTAACCTCAAATAAAACCTAGAGCTCGGGGTCCCAAAAACCTCCCCGGGGACATTATTGTAAAGCCCCGGATTCCCTAATATGGTTTAATGGATAGATTAGTAGGCCGGGAGGGCCATAATTGCTTAATTATGTCATTAAATGTATTTATGCATGTTTATGAGAATTATATTATAATATGATGTTAAATGCATGCATGTGGGTCCACATTTGTTTACAGGGGTGTTTTGGTAATTTGGCCCGTTGAGGGTATAATTGTATATTTGTTTGCATGTCAAAGATATATTGTGAGACCACATTATAATGTGGATTGGTTCGAGTATTTCGGCATGAGACGATCTTTAAGTATAGTTTATCGGTTTGGTCATAACAGGTTTAAGCTCGGGGCTCGGGGTGAGTCTCGAGGTGTTTTTAATGACTAGAGCGTTACCGGGAATAATAAGGTAACATGATATGAATTATTGACGTTTGAGAATATTGAGATTAGCGCGAATTGGGAAACGTATATTATGATTAACGGGATAAGTGGAAAGTACCAATTTTACCCTTGGAATAGTTTAAGAAGCCTTAAGTGACCTAAGGGCATTTAGGTCATTTGGATGGATTTATATAACCCTTTATTTGGCTGTAGAAGCATATAGAATAAAACAGAGCCAAAACAAGGTCTTTCTTCTCCAACCCGTACACCATCCTTCACCATTTCTCCTTTGGAGTTTTTGAGCTCAAAGTGGGGTTCAAGCTAGGAAATTAAGGGGCTGGGTTGTGGACTTGGTTCAGCCATTGAAGAAGGTTCAACTTGAATTTGAGGTGAGTTCAGCCATGAGTTCCTGGTTTGCACTCTGTTTCTCTTTTAGTTTTTCAGGTTATGAATTCTTGTTGATAGTTTGGATTTGAGGAGGTTTTGATTGAAGTTTAACTTGGGTTTTGATGAGGGTGAGTTATGGGTGATGTTTAGAGGTTAAATTGAGTGTTTGGAGGAGGTTTGGAGCTGGTTAGAGGGCCTGGTTCCAAGGGAAAATGCGGGGAAAAGTTTGCTGGTGCATGCTGTCCATTTTGGCTGGTCTGGGTTAAGCACCGCAGCATGGCTGTGGTGCGCCGTGGCCCTTGGCGTCTGGCAGAGAGGGCTGCCTCTATTAGAGGGGCGCGCCGCGGCGCAGCTGGGGAGGGTCGCGACCCTTAGTGGCTTTTTGTCCAAAATGGTGTTTTTAGCTTGGGGATTCAAGCCTTAGGCCTCGGGGTTGAACCTAGTACTCGGTTGAGTAGTGTTTGATGTCTCGGAGGCTAGGTTTTGGTTTGGGAACCCTTTGTTATCATTTTTATTGATGAATCCTATATTTTGGTTATGACCAGGTGACCGTCTAGGAATTTAAAGGTTGATCGTTCTCAGGGGTCGTTCTTATAATAACTTTCAATCGAATCAGAGGTAAGAAAACAATGTATGAATATAGTTGCACCCTGTATAGGTATATGACATGCATGGTTTGTTATTGAAGCATGTTGGTTGATATATGTGGACATGGATTTCATATTAAATGCTAGTGAATGTTGATTACTTGTTTATGGCACTGACTAGTCAGGGACCGACCCTAAAGTCGATGAACATGCATTGAATGGCTCTATAGTATTAATGCTAGACCGACCCTAAAGTCGAAGAACTTATAAGCGCTTGCCTGGTCTAAGACCAGATGTTTATAGCCAGGGCATATGGCCCCGGTGACTGTTTGTCACATGGTTAGGGGACGCTGTCCTTAGTTACGACTCTAGAGTCGGGAGGAAGGTTATGTTGGTGACCAATCACCATGCACCTATCCTGATCAAACTTATGAAAGAACCACTTATCAATTAAGCCCTGGTGACCCTATCGTCACATGGCTCGAGGGAGCTGTACCCATTTTTGTGACTTTTGTGACTGTCACCTATCTGTTTTGGACTGATAGTCCTGAATGATTATTATGGTCATTGTTGATGTTATATCATGCTTTATTGTGTTTTCTTGTTGGGCCTTGTCTCATGGGTGCTGCGTGGTGCAGGTAAAGGGAAAGAGAAGCTCACCCAACCTTGAGTGGAGAGCTTAGGTGGTGTTGTGTACATATGCGGCCGCTTGACCACCACGGCCAAGGAGTTCTCAGAGGGACTAGGGGGTTTACCCTGTTTTTGCCGCTTAGGTCGGCGGGGATTGTAAATTTGAAACTGTAGCGACCACTTTGTGTTATAAACATCTTGTAAACGTTTTTAATGGCTCATGAGCAGTTTATATACTTAATGAAACATATCCTTTCCTTTTTACTGGTTTTACACCTTAATCTGATAATAACACTTAGATCATGTTTTTAACCAAAGGACTCGGGTAGCGAGTCAAATTTCCAGTTCATTGTTCACCGTAACTTTTCTGGGGCAGCCAAGGCGTTACAACTTGGAATCAGAGCAATGCCAAGGTTAAGGTTCCTGTAGACTGGCTAGGTATGTACACACATCACTGAAGTCAAGCTCGACTCATGGTTTGGTAACTATTTATGTGGTTACATGTATAATTGCTTAAATGTGATATATATGCTTTACCTGTGTGCATGAGATACCATGTTGAACCTTTGCCCTGAAATATCATATCCTCAACAAATGTGTGCTAATTAGTATTGAGATTGCTGTAACCTGCTTATTAGTATGATTGGTTATGAGTTATTATGTGATACATGCTGAGTGCTGAATGCCATAAACATGTATCTGTTTGTGAATATTGAATGACTGTGGAATGTGATAATTGTCTGTTTGTTCTTGGACCGTAAGGCGGCAAGAGGTTTAGTTATTACTACCTTACTGGCCGTATTGATTATTGTTTCAGTAAGGTATCAGTGACAGAATGAACCCAGGGCAGACAGACATGTCAGCTGGCTAGAGTGATCCAGGCCAGAATAATAACAGTCAGGGTCAAGAGAATGACCAATCCCAGATTCCACAGCCAGCACCTGCAAACTGGCATCAACTATTTGAGAAATTGCAGGCTACAGTGTTAAAACAGGGAGAGGAACTTCGTCTCCTAAGACAACAGCAAGTGCCTGTAGTGGCCAGTGTTGCAGAGGCACCTTCTGTGTCGGTGCCAGTTACTGGGCAACTGCCTGAGGTTGGAAACAAATGGGAACCTCTTTATGAGCAGTTCAAGAAGCAACAACGTGTTTGAGGGTAGTGCAGATCCTACCAAGGCTGAACAATGGATGAGCATGATTACCACTATTCTTGACTTTATGAGGGTAGTTGGTAGTGAGATGGTAGCCTGTGCTACCTATATGTTTTGGGATGATGCCCGGATTTGGTGGGAAGTGATTGCCCAGACCAAGAATGTTAATACCCAGAGCTGGGAGGAGTTTCAGACCTTGTTTAATGAAAAGTATTACAATGATGCCATCAGGGCAGCTAAAGTTGATGAATTCATGAGGCTACTTCAGGGAATCTTATCAGTTACGGACTATGCCTTAAAGTTTGACCGTTTGGCAAAGTTTTCCAAAGAGTTGGTGCCCACTGATGGGACCAGGAGAGAGAGATTCTTACAGGGGCTACAACCCAGGTTAGCCCGAGATGTACGTATCACCACTGTGGCAGGAGTTACTACTTATGCACAGGTGGTGGAGAAGGCACTCATAGCTGAGAGTGCAGAGATTAAGATCTGGCGTGACAGTGCAGCCAAAAGGGATTTCAGGAGGCCAGGTCCTCCACTTGTGGGTTCCGGTAGGGGTGTTGGCCCCAGTGATCAGAAGAGGAAGGTTCCTGACACCTTCCCAGTTCCAGGTCCTGACAGACGGCCCCGTGGTATTTCTATGGGTCGTTCAGGTGGTAATGAAGCCTGGAGGTCTTATCCTGAGTGTCCTAGATGCAAGAGGCATCACTTGGGAGAGTGTAGGGAAAGGACCTGCTTCTCATGTGGAGCAGTGGGTATTCTTAAAAAGGATTGCCCTAAGGCAAGAAAGGAAGAACCCAAGAAGGCAAACAGCTCGGCCAGTAGAAGCTGAGGCTTCTCCCTCAGTTGTTACAGGTCAGCTTCTTAGTTCTGGAACCACTTATAATGTATTGATTGATTCTGGTGCTACATATTCCTTTGTTTCTAGTCGTGTTATTGATAGATTGTGTAGACCTTGTGATTTCTATGCTGTGGGGTTCGGTACCTTGTTACCCACTGGGGAGTTGGTGGTATCCAGGAGATGGGTCAGATCTTTGCCAATGATAGTTGAGGGCAGAGAGTTGTTAGTGGATCTTATAGAGTTGGTTATGACTTACTTTGATATGATACTGGGTATGGACTCGTTAGCAAAGTATGGGGCAACCATTGGCTGCAGAAGGAAGATGGTCACCTTTGAGCCTGAAGGTGAGGATCCTTTTGTGTTTGTTGGTGCTGTGCATGGACCCCGTATTCCTATGATTTTTGCATTAAGGGCTAGGGATTTATTGCAAGGAGGTTGCATTGAATTCTTAGCCAGTGTGGTTGATACCACTCAGGTCGTGCCAGTGAGACCCGAGGATACTAGACTTATTTGTGAGTTTCTGGATGTGTTTCCAGAAGATTTGCCAGGGTTGTCATCACACAGAGAGATTGAGTTCGTTATAGAACTGGCACCAGGGACGGAGCCAGTGTCTAAAGCACCATACAGAATGGCCCCACCTGAGTTGAAAGAGTTAAAAGTACAGTTGCAAGAGCTGTTAGATTTGGGTTTTATCAGACCTAGTTTTTCACCCTGGGGTGCGTCAGTTTTGTTTGTGAAGAAGAAGGATGGTTCTCTGAGGATGTGTATTGATTACAGAGAACTGAATAAGTTGACAATTAAGAACCGGTATCCTTTGCCAAGGATAGATGATCTGTTTGATCAATTGCAGGGTAAGACGGTATTCTCTAAGATTGACCTTCATTCTGTTTATCATCAGTTGAGGGTTAAGGAGGGAGACATACCGAAGACCGCTTTTCGCACTAGGTATGGGCATTATGAGTTTTTAGTTTTGTCATTTGGATTGACTAATGCCCCTGCTGCTTTCATGGATATGATGAACAGAGTGCTCAAGGATTACTTAGACCAGTTTGTGATCGTCTTCATCGATGATATTCTGGTATATTCTCAGACTGAGTCAGAGCATGAGCAGCATCAGAGGTTGGTTCTATAGAGATTGAGGGAGCATAGACTGTTTGCAAAGTTCAAGAAGTGTGAATTCTGGTTGTCTCATGTATCTTTTCTTGGGCATATTATCAGTAAGGAGGGGATTAAAGTAGATCCAACAAAGATTGAAGCAGTCAGAGATTGGCCAAGGGCGAAGAATGCTTCTGAGGTTAGAAGTTTCCTTGGTTTGGCAGGGTATTACAGGCGTTTCGTGGAAGGATTCTCAAAGATTGCTACTTCGTTGACTGAGCTAACACGCAAGAGTCAGAAGTTTGTGTGGTCAGATAAATGTGAGAACAACTTCCAGGAATTGAAATAGAGGTTGATTAAATCTCCGATTCTGAGTCTTCCGACAGATCAAGAGAAGTTTGTGATTTACTGCGATGCTTCTCATCAGGGTTTGGGCTGTGTTTTGATGCAATCAGAGAAGGCTATAGCTTATGCTTCTCGTCAGTTGAAGGAGTACGAAAAGAGGTATCCTACTCATGACTTGGAGTTGGCAGCGGTGGTTTTTGCTTTAAAGATATGGAGGCATTATCCCTATGGAGAGAAATGTAAGATTTATACAGACCAGAAGAGCCTGAAGTACTTCTTCACCCAGAGGGACTTGAATATGAGGCAAAGGCGTTGGCTGGAGTTCGTGAAAGATTATGACTGTGAGATTCTGTATCATCTAGGGAAAGCCAACGTGGTAGCTGATGCTTTAAGCCGGAAGGGTCCGGGACAGATTCATGGTATTAGGCTGATAGCCAGAGAGTTAGCTGATGATATGACCAGAGCTAGTATAGAGTTGCTGGTGGGCCAGTTGGCCAATATTACACTACAGTCTACGCTGTTAGAGAGGATCAAAGAGGGTTAGTTGAGTGATCCACAACTGATCAAGATTAGAGAGGGTGTCTTGGCTAGAGCATCCAGAGATTATACAGTGTCTGATTTGGGGTTGTTGAGATGCAAGGGACGGATATGTGTTCCGTTGGACACTGCTTTGAGGCGAGAGATTCTGGATGAATCTCATACTACACCTTACTCTTTGCATCCGGGCACCACGAAGATGTATCAGGATGTGAGATCATTGTATTGGTGGCCAGGGATGAAGAGAGATGTAGTAGAGTATGTAGCTAAGTGCTTGACATGTCAACAGGTCAAGGCTGAGCATCAGAGGCCGGCAGGGTTATTGCAACCACTGGATATCCCAGAGTGGAAATGGGAAGACATCACGATGGATTTTGTGGTGGGCTTACCCAGGACTGTTGGTCAGCATGATTCTATTTGGGTGATAGTGGATCGCTATACCAAGTTAGCTCACTTTCTACCAGTGAGGACTACTTATACTGTTGACCAGTATGCAGATCTCTATGTGAGAGAGATCGTGTGCCTCCATGGAGCTCCTACGTCGATCGTGTCAGATCGGGACCTTACTTTTACTTCCAAGTTTTGGAAGAGTTTACAGAAGGCCATGGGTACACAATTGAAGTTCAGTACAACTTATCATCCTTAAACAGATGGGCAATCTGAGAGGACGATCTAGATATTGGAAGACATGCTGCGGGCATGTGTGCTGGACTTTGGTGGATCATGGAGTAAGTATCTGCCTTTGATAGAGTTCTCCTATAATAACAGTCATCAATCTACCATTGGAGTTTCACCTTATGAGATGTTGTATGGTAGGAAGTGTAGATCTCCCATTCATTGGGATGAGACAGGTGAAAGGAGATACTTAGGTCCTGAGGCGGTTCAGAGGACCAGTGAGGCTATTGACAAGATTACAGCTCAGATGCTTACTTCTCAGAGTAGACAGAAGAGCTATGCAGATCCCAAACTCAGGAACGTGGAGTTCCAGGTGGGAGACTATGTTTTCCTTAGAGTCTCGCCGTGGAAAGGGATGAGAAGGTTTGGGAAGAAAGGCAAGCTGAGTCCTAGGTTTGTAGGTCCATTTGAGATCCTGGAGAGGATTGGTCAAGTGGCTTACAGGCTAGCTTTGCCTCCGGCATTGTCGGGCGTGCAAAATGTGTTCCATGTATCCGCTCTTCGGAGGTATGTGTCTAATGAGAGCCATGTTTTGAGTTATGAAGATCTGGAGCTTGAGCCAGATCTCTCCTTTGAGGAGCAGCCTGTTCAGATACTTGACAAGAAAGATAAAGTCCTTAGGAGCAAGACAATACCTTTGGTTAAGGTATTGTGGAGGAACAGCAAGGTCGAAGAGGCGACCTAGGAGCTGGAGTCAGATATGCGGAGTCAGTATCCCGAGCTATTCAGGTAAATTTCGAGGACGAAATTTCTGTAAGGAGGGGATAATTGTAAAGCCCCGGATTCCCTAATATGGTTTAATGGCTGGATTAGTAGGCTGGGAGGGCCATAACTGCTTAATTATTCCATTAAATGTATTTATGCATGTTTATGAGAATTATATTATAATATGATGTTAAATGCATGCATGCATGTGGGTCCACATTTGTTTACAGGGGTGTTTTGGTAATTTGGCCCGTTGAGGGTATAATTGTATATTTGTTTGCATGTCAATGATATATTGTGAGACCACATTATAATGTGGATTGGTTTGAGTATTTCGGCATGAGACGATCTTTAAGTATAATTTATCGGTTTGGTCATTACAGGTTTAAGCTCAGGGCTCGGGGTGAGTCTCGGGGTGTTTTTAATGACTAAAGTGTTAACGAGAATAATAAGGTAACGAGATATGAATTATTGACGTTTGAGAATATTGATATTGGTGGGAATTGGGAAGCGTTAATTATGATTAACGGGATAAGTGGAAAGTACCAATTTTACCCTTGGTATAGTTTTAGAAGCCTTAAGTGACCTAAGGGCATTTAGGTCATTTGGATGGATTTATATAACCCTTTAGTTGGCTGTAGAAGCATATAGAATAAAACAGAGCCAAAACAGGGTCTTTCTTCTCCAACCCGTACACCATCCTTCATCATTTCTCCTTTGGAGTTTTTGAGCTCAAAGTGGGGTTTCAAGCTAGGAAATCAAGGGGCTAGGTTTGTGGACTTGGTTCAGCCATTGAAGAAGGTTCAACTCGAATTTGAGGTGAGTCAGCCATGAGTTCCTGGTTTGCACTCTGTTTCTCCTTTAGTTTTTCAGGTTATGAATTCTTGTTGATAGTTTGGATTTGAGGAGGTTTTGATTGAAGTTTAGCTTGGGTTTTGATGAGGGTGAGTTATGGGTGATGTTTAGAGGTTAAATTGAGTGTTTGGAGGAGGTTTGGAGCTGGTTAGAGAGCTTGGTTCCAAGGGAAAACGCGGGGGAAAGTTTGCTGGTGCGTGTTGTCCATTTTGGCTGGTCTGGGTTAAGCGCCGCGGCATGGCTGTGGTGCGCCGCGGCCCTTGGCGTCTGGCAGAGAAGGCTGCCTCTATTAGAAGGGCGCGCCGCAGCGCAGCTGGGGAGGGTCGCGGCCCTTAGTGGATTTTTGGCCAAAATGGTGTTTTTAGCTTGGGGATTCAAGCCTTAGGCCTCGGGGTTGAACCTAGTACCCGGTTGAGTAGTGTTTGATGTCTCGGAGGCTACGTTTTGGTTTGGGAACCCTCTGTTATCACTTTTATTGATGAATCCTATATTTTGGTTATGACCGGTGACCGTCAGGGAATTTAAAGGTTGATCATTCTCAGGGGTCGTTCTTATAATAACCTTCACTCGAACCAGAGGTAAGAAAACATTGTATGAATACAGTTGCACCCTGTATAGGCATATGACATGCATGGTTTGTTATTGAAGCATGTTGGTTGATATATGTGGACATGGATTGCATATTAAATGCTAATGAATGTTGATTACTTGTTTATGGCACTGACTAGTCAGGGACCGACCTTAAAGTCGATGAACATGCATTGAATGGCTCTATAGCATTAATTCTGGACCGACCCTAAAGTCGAAGAACTTATAAGCACTTGCCTGGTCTAAGACCAGATGTTTATAGCCAAGGCATATGGCCTCAATGACTGTTTGTCACATGGCTAGGGGACGCTGTCTTTAGTTACGACTCTAGAGTCAGGAGGAAGGTTATGTTGGTGACCAATCACCTTGCACCTCCTGATCAAACTTATGAAAGAACCACTTATCAATTAAGCCCTGGTGACCCTATCGTCACATGGCTCGAGAGAGCTGTACCCATTTTTGTGACTTTTGTGACTGTCACCTATCTGTTTTGGACTGATAGTCCTGAATGATTATTATGGTCATTGTTGATGTTATATCATGCTTTATTGTGTTTTCTTGTTGGGCCTTGTCTCATGGGTGCTGCGTGGTGCAGGTAAAGGGAAAGAGAAGCTCACCCAACCTTGAGTGGAGAGCTTAGGTGGTGTTGTGTACATATGCGGCCGCTTGACCACCACGGCCAAGGAGTTCTCAGAGGGACTAGGGGGTTTACCCTGTTTTTGCCGCTTAGGTCGGCGGGGATTGTAAATTTGAAACTGTAGCGACCACTTTGTGTTATAAACATCTTGTAAACGTTTTTAATGGCTCATGAGCAGTTTATATACTTAATGAAACATATCCTTTCCTTTTTACTGGTTTTACACCTAAACCTGATAATAACACTTAGATCATGTTTTTAACCAAAGGACTCGGGTAGCGAGTCAAATTTCCGGTTTACTGTTCACCGTAACTATTCTGGGGCAGCCAGGGCGTTACAATTATAGTCAAAACTTCCAGAATTTCATCCTGATCTCAATAACTCCCAATTTATCATCAAATAAACATTCTTATTACCCAATAATTGACACCGTTATGACAAAACCACTAATCCATTATATAGTACCGTCTCATGCCGAATAGCTCGAATATATCTCCATAATAATGGATTCTCATTCACAAATCACAATATGCACCCAAATATACATATATACTCTTAACGGGCCAAATTATCAAAATATCATAATACTCAAAGGTGGACCCACATGCATGCATACACTACTACAAAAAAGACTTTTTAGGACTCGCATTGCGAGTCCTCTATTTGAGAGCCTTAAAAAATTGGGGTTTTTTAGGAGTCGCGTTGCGAGTCCTAAAAACAATGCGAGTCCTGAAAAGTTTTATTTTTTATTTTTAAAAAATTAATTTGTGGGTTTTGAATCCGGCGGCGGGGCTCCGGCAACGGTGGCGGCGCCACCATTAAAAGGTGGTGGTTCAGAAAACAAACTATTTGGTTTTAAAGCCCAAGAAGCAAGGAGTATGGTGGTGGTGGTGGTTTAGCTCGTGGTGGCTCGAGGTGGCCGGAATATGCTCGGAAAGTTTGGGAGAAACCCATGCACGACTGAACTTCAAGTGCTCCGTTGAGGGCCTTAGGCCGCGCGTGAGGTTGCCATCTCCAGGGGTCGGGGGTTTCGGGGGACGGCGCTTCCATTGGTCCAGCGCGTGGCAGTGACCGGAGGTGGGACGGTGGCGTTCGGTGGTGGCACTTTGGGAGAGAGGGAGAGAGAGAGAGGGAACCGAGGAGAGAGAGTGAAAATGTGGGTTGTGTGATTTTTTTGTTTTTTTAATATATAATAATAAAACTTTTGTTAAAAAAAATTGGAGGGAATTCGAAATGTTTCAAAATTCAAAATTTTATGATACACATAAGTTTTTAGGACTCGCGAATAATGTTTTTAGGACTCGCAACTCAAGTCCTAAAAATCTCCAGTTTTTTAAAATTCAAAATTTTATGATACTAATAAGTTTTTAGGACTCGCAAGTCCAGGATGTGTTTGTTTAAAAAAAAACTGAAACTTTTAGGACACACATAGTTTTTAGGACTCGCTACGCGAGTCCTAAAACAAATTCTTTAAGGACTCGCATTTATGTGAGTATCCTAAAAATGTGTCCTAAAAATGTGTTTTTGTAGTAGTGATATAACATCATATTATAATATAATTCATATAAACATGCATATTATCATTTAATGGCATAATTAAACAGTTATGGCCCTCCCGGCCTACTAATCCCGCCATTAAACCACATCGGAGGATTCAGGGCATTACAACTATCCCCTCCTTACAGAAATTTCGTCCTCGAAATTTACCTGAACAGCTCGGGATACTGACTCTGCATATCTGACTCCAGCTCCCAGGTCGCTTCCTCGACCTTGCTGTTCCTCCATAATACCTTAACCAAAGGTATCGTCTTATTCCCGAGGACCTTATCTTTTCTATCAAGTATCTGAACTGGCTGCTCCTTAAAGGAGAGATCTGGCTCAAGCTCCAGATCTTCATAACTCAAAATATGGTTCACATCAGATACATACCTCCGAAGAGCTGATACATGGAACACATTATGCACGGCCGATAACGCCGGAGGCAAAGCTAGTCTGTAAGCCACTTGACCAATCCTCTCTAGGATCTCAAATGGACCGACAAATCTGGGGCTCAACTTGCCCTTCTTCTCAAACCTTCTCACCCCTTTCCATGGTGAGACTCTAAGGAAGCTCTCCCACTTAGAACTCCACGTTCCTGCGCTTGGGATCTGCATAGCTCTTCTGTCTACTCTGAGAAGCGAGCATCCGAGCTCTAATCTTCTCAATGGCCTCCCTAGTCCTCTGAACTGCCTCAGGACCTAAGTATCTCCTTTCACCTGTCTCATCCCAATGAATGGGAGATCTGCACTTCCTACCATACAGAATCTCAGAAGGTGCAACTCAAATGGTAGACTGATAACTGTTATTGTAGGAGAATTCTATCAAAGGTAGATACTTACTCCAAGATCCACCAAAGTCCAACACACATGCTCTCAGCATGTCTTATAATATCTGGATCGTCCTCTCAGATTGCCCATCTGTCTGAGGATGATAAGTAGTACTGAACTTCAATTGTGTCCCCATGGCCTTCTGCAAACTTCCCCAGAACTTGGAAGTAAAAGTAGGGTCCCGATCTGAAACGATCGACCTAGGCGCTCCATGGAGGCGCACGATCTCTCTCACATAGAGATCTGCATACTGGTCAACTGTATAAGTAGTCCTCACTGGCAGAAAGTGAGCTGACTTGGTGTAGCGATCCACTATCACCCAAATAGAATCACGCTGACCAACAGTCCTGGGTAAGCCCACCACGAAATCCATCGTGATGTCTTCCCACTTCCACTCTGAGATATCCAGAGGCTGCAATAATCCTGTCGGCCTCTGATGCTCAGCCTTGACCTATTGACATGTCAAGCACTTAGCCACATACTCTACTACATCCTTCTTCATCCCCGACCACCAATACAACGATCTCACATCCTGATACATCTTCGTGGTGCCTGGATGCAAAGAATAAGGTGTAGTATGAGATTCATCCAGAATCTCTCGCCTCAAAGCAGTGTCTAATGGAACACATATCCGCCCCTTGTATCTCAACAATCCTAACTCAGACACTGAATAATCCCTGGATGCTCCAGTCAGAACATCCTCTCTGATCTTGATCAGCTGTGAATCACTCAGTTGACCCACCTTAATTCACTATAACAGCGTAGACTGTAGCGTAATATTAGCCAACTGGCCCACCAGCAACTCTATACCAGCTCTGGTCATATCATCTACTAACTCTCTGGCTATCAGCCTCATACCATAAATCTGTCCTGGACCCTTCCGGCTTAAAGCATCAGCTACCACGTTGACTTTTCGTGGATGATACAAAATCTCACAATCATAATCTTTTACCAACTCCAACCAACGCCTTTGTCTCATATTTAAATCTTTCTGAGTGAAGAAGTATTTCAGGCTCTTGTGGTCGGTATAGATCTCACACTTCTCTGCATAGAGATAATGCCTCCATATCTTCAAAGCAAAAACCACAGCCGCAAACTCTAAATCATGAGTAGGATATCTCTTTTCATACTCCTTCAACCGACGAGAAGCATAAGCAATTACCTTCTCTGATTGCATCAAAATGAGAAGCATCACAATAAATCACAAACTTCTCTTGATCTGTCAGAAGACTCAGAATTGGAGCTGTAATCAACCTCTACTTCAGTTCCTGAAAGCTATTCTCACACTTATCTGACCACACAAATTTCTGGCTCTTGCGTGTCAGCTCAGTAAATGCAGTAGCAATCTTTGAGAACCCTTCCATGAACCACCTATAATAACCTGCCAATCCAAGGAAACTTCTAACCTCAGAAGCATTCTTTGGCCTTGGCCAATCTCTGACCGCTTCAATCTTCGCTGGATCTACCTTAATCCCCTCCTTACTAACAATGTGCCCAAGAAAGGATACCTAAGATAACCAGAACTAACATTTCTTGAACTTAGCAAACAGTTTGTGTTCCCTCAGTCTCTGTAGAACCAATCTCATATGTTGTTCATGTTTTGACTCAAACTGAGAATACACCAGAATATCATCGATGAAGATGATCACAAACTGGTCCAGATAATCCTTGAATACTATGTTCATCAGATCCATAAACGCAGCAGGGGCATTAGTCAATCCAAATGACATAACTAGGAACTCATAATGCCCATACCTGGTACGAAAAGCAGTCTTCGGTATATCTCCTTCCTTGACCCTCAACTGATGATAACCAGAACGAAGGTCGATCTTTGAGAATACCTTTTTACCTTGCAGCTGATCAAACAAATCATCTATCCTTGGCAAGGGATACTTATTCTTAATTGTCAGCTTATTCAGTTCTCTGTAATCAATACACATTCTCAGAGAACCATCCTTCTTCTTTACAAACAGAACTGGCGCACCCCAAGGTGAGAAATTAGGTCTGAAAAACCCAACTCCAACAGTTCTTACAACTGTACTTTTAATTCTTTCAACTCAGCTGGGGCCATTCTGTAAGGCGCTCTAGACACTGGCTCCGTCCCTAGAGCCAGTTCTATAACGAACTCAATTTCTCTGTGCAGTGGCAACCTTGGCAAATCTTCTGGAAACACATCCAGAAATTCACAAACAAGTCTGGTATCTTCTGGTCTCACTGGCACGACCTGAGTGGTATCAACCACACTGGCTAAGAATCCAATGCAACCTCCTTGCAATAAATCCCTAGCCCTCAATACAGAAATCATAGGAATGCTAGGTCCATGCACAGCATCAACTAACACAAAAGGATCCTCACCTTCAGGCTCAAAGGTGGCCATCTTCCTTCTACAATCAATGGTTGCCCCATACTTTGCTAACCAATCCATACCCAGTATCATATCAAAGTCAGTCATAACCAACTCTATCAAATTCACTGATAACTTTCTACCCTCTACTGTCACTGGCAAAGATCTGACCCATCTCCTGGATACCACTAACTCTCCAATGGGTAACAAAGTTCCAAAACCCACAACATAAAATTCACAGGGTCTACACAATCTATCAATAATACTACTAGAAACAAAATAATGTGTAGCACCAGAATCAATCAACACATTATAAGGGGTTCCAACACTAAGAAGCTGACCTGTAACAACTGAGGGAGAAGCCTCAGCTTCTGCTTGAGTCAATACGAACACTTGAGCTAGGGCCGAGCTGTTCACCTTTCTGGGTTCTTCTTTCCTTGCACTTAGGGAAATCCTTTTTAAGATGACCCACTACTCCACATGAGAAGCAGGCCTTTGCCCTACACTCTCCCAAGTGATGCCCCTTGCATCTACGGCACTCAGGATAGGACTTCCAGGCTTCACTACCACCTGGACGACCCATAGAAATACCACGGGGCCGCCTATCAGGACCTGGAACTGGGAAGGTGTCAGGAACCTTCCTCTTCTGATCACTGGGGCCAACACCCCTACCAGAACCCACAAATGGAGTACCTGACCTCCTGAATTCCTTTCTGGCTGCACTGTCACGCCAGATCCTGTTCTCTGCACTCTCAGCTGTGAATGCCTTCTCAACCACCTGTGCATAGGTAGTAACCCCAGCCACAGTGGTGATACGTACATCATGGGCTAACCTGGGCTGTAGCCCCTGCAAAAATCTCTCTCTCCTGGTCCCATCAATGGGCACCAGCTCCATGGCAAACTTTGCCAAACGATCAAATTTCAAGGCATACTCAGTGACTGATAAGTTCCCCTGAAGTAGCCTAATGAACTCCTCGGCCTTCGCCGCCCTGATAGCATCATTATAATATTTTTCATTAAACAAAGTCTGAAACTCTTCCCAAGTCAGAGCATTCACATTCTTGGTCTGGGTAATAACCTCCCACCGAATCCGGGCATCCTGACGAAACATATAAGTGGCACAGGCCACCCTCTCATTACCAGTTACCCTAATAAAATCAAGGATAGTTGTAATCATACTCATCCACTGCTCTGGCTTGGCAGGATCTGCACTGCCCTCAAATACTGGAGGTTGTTGCTTCCTGAACCTTTCATAGAGAGGCTCCCATTTATTTCCAACCTCAGCAGCTGGGCAGCTGCTGGCACCGACACAGGAGGTGCCTCTGATACACTGGCCACAGCAGGCACTTGCTGCTATTTCAGGAGACGAAGCTCTTCTCCCTGTTTCAATATTGTAGCCTGCAAATCACTCACTATCTGCTGCCAGTTTACAGGAGCTGGCTGTGGAATCTGTGACTAGTCATTTTCTTGACCCTGGCTATTATTATTATTCTGGCCCTGATCACTCTGGCCAGCTAAAGTATATGTCTGCCCTAGATTCATTCTTATTTGATACCTTGCTAAAATATTGATCAATACGACCAGTCAGGTAGTAATAACTAAACCTCTAGCCGCCTTACGGTCCAAGAACAAGCAGACAATTATCATATTCCACAGTCACACAGTTATTCAAACAGATACATGTTTATACCATTTAGCACTAAGCATGTATCACGTATTAGTTCATAACAACCATACAAATAAGTATGTTCCAACAATCCCAGTACTAATAAGCACACATTTGTTGAGGATATAATAATTCAGGGCACAGGTTTAACATGGTGTCTCATGCATACAAGTAAAGCACATATACCACATGTAAGCAGTTATACATATAACTACATAAATAGTTACCAAACCATGAGTCGAGCTTGGCCTACTCGAGTGCAGGGGCATTAATTGGCCTACTCGAGTACTGGATCATGGTTACCCAAAGGTGCGATCCACGCCGCCTTGATCCAACAACCAAGAGGAAGAGCACCTCAAAGGTCATCCCATCCAACGATCCTCTTTGACGCAGAGATAATAATGGGGTCGTTCATGCGGATGGGACGCTTCAGAAGTCAAGTTGACATTTAACTGCCAACACGATAACCAATAGAATGTCTTCTGACCCTTCAAATTCGAGTACCTTCGACGCGCCAATCACACAAGGACACATACGCACCTAATGATGAAGCTGAACGAATGGGAGGCATCCAGACGGCCCTGAAGTGAATGAAACGGGGCCCTGGTAAACAAACCCGGATCCTAGTAAACAGACCGGGCTTTTTGGATTCGGTCTGGGACATTAAAACAGGCGTTCACTCCACGAGGGTTCAGCAAGCAATGCCCCCCATCAATGGACCCATCACCTTGGAAATGAACCGGGATGTACTGAGATGGTCCGAGAACAAGCCTCCACCGCGCAGGCACGGATGAAGGCTTGGGGGTAATTGTTATCCCCGTTTCTCCCCAAGTGTATGGATCCACACTCTAAGTTTATGGGTCGCCTTCTAGGGAGTTAAAGCCCAGATTAGGCCCAGTAGACAAAGAGAGAACAAATATCGGCAGCCCGAGTCTTGATAAGGCCCAAAGGGCATCCGGGAATATAAGCCAGGACCGTCGCCGGGGCATGTTGTATTAACCCGGGACCGCATCCCAGGATGTCTCCCAAGATGCAGTAAAAGAGGTCGTGGCTCCCAGGTCTGAGATTAGGCCGGGATCGTCATAGATGAACCCGGGTCCTGGTAAACGAACCAAGACCCTGGTAAATGAAGAGGGATGTTGGTAAACGGACCTGGGTCGGATGGCCGAGATCGGCGTGATAAAGTATCCCTGATGCTGACATCATCCCAAGAAGTGTGGAGCTATGTCCCCATATTTAACCTGCAGAGCAGGTTACATCAGGAATGTACGCCGTCGATTCAGAACTGTATTGCCACTACACTGACAGATCTTGTCCCCTGAATCTTCTTCGTAGCCTACGACACCCAGACTGGAGCAACAGTTTGTCGGAAGTCTTATAGTGTGGCTATTTGGGCTGGCCGAATGGGCCCTGATTAATATATATTTTATACTTCAATCTTTTGCATTAAGTCTCCATCAGAGAGCAAATGATATTTATTCCCTTATTGGGCACGGATTAGTCCGGCCCAAGCCCAGTACACTCGCTTGCCTATAAATATAAAGAGTGGTGCACTGGGGAAGGGGCCCAGATTTTTTCTTGTAAGCAATTACTCTGCTCAAACTTGCAGAAAACTTCATTGCCAAAAGCTCTCTAAGCTCTAATACAACTGACTCGTGGACTAAGGCTCATTTATGCCCCAACCAAGTAAAAACCTTGCTTGCATTTTCTAAATCCTTTCTTTTTAAACTCTCTTATCTTTTATAATTCTAGTTTCCGAAAAACTCGATAAACAATTACTATTGCACATATTTATAGAATTACAGTTAATTATATTAAATTTAGTGGAAATTAAGTTTGAAAACTAGTGAAGTAGGTTCTGGAAAATTTGTGTGTTGTGGTGGTATAAGGATGGAATTATCCATGTCGATTGTTGTTTTTATTTGTATTGACTTAATAGGTTCTTATGAAATTGGGATATGTTATAGAAATTGAGGAAACTCTGCTCATTTTTTTAGGATTTATTAATTGAACATGTTTTTAAATATGTAGTATTTATTCATAGAGTTGTAATTTAAACTTTTTAGGTTTGGCGGTAGGTTTTGAATAGGATATCGAGAATTTGTATGCTGCAATGATAACCATAAGTCCCTAGTTTGAAGTAATCTTATCATGTCTCTTGATTAGATAAGGTTACTTTGAACTACAGGTTTTGGTAGTCCTATTTATAGGAAAAACTCTGCTAAATTTAAAATAAAAAAAAATTAATACATAAGAAATTTCAATATTTCAAATAATTACTTAGGTAAACTTCACATGTTTAGTTGCATGACCACTTTAGATGTTTATGTGGTACTTAGCTTTTGTTTCTATATGAATTTGTATATATATGTACATTAAGTCTATAAAGTTTGTGAATTTATTTTATTTTAAGTTTATTGGAATGTTCAGATATATTTATTAATATTAAAATAATTGCAAATTAGAATTAAAAAAATAATTATGAAAATATTTTATAAAAAGTCAAAATAATAATAAGAATATTTTTTTAGGAAAAAAATATCTTTAATTTCAGTTATTATGTAATAATTGAAGTTAAATGATACTATTTAACTTCGGTTATTATGTATAAACCAAAATTAAATGGTATCTTTTAACTTCGGCTATTATGTAAAAACTTCGGTTAAAGTTAATTTTGATTTTTAAATAATCTTAACTTCGTTCAGATTAATTTCGATTAATATTTCTGCGAGATCTGAAAAATAACAAGCAAAAAATCGAAGTTAAAACCTAATTTTTTGATTAGGGTATGTATTGATTTGATTCATTCATGATTTTTTTTGAACCATTTTAAGCAGCATAAAATGTCAATCTTCATAGCCAAATTCCCTTGTAACATCTCAAAATATTGGTGATATTATCTGAAATTAGAATAAAACAATCCTCAATGTGTAATGATGATCCTAATTAATGAAGCCTATAATTGTTTATAGGAGAAATAATCTTGGCCTCAACATGCTCCAAACTATCTGTCTTAATAATTCTTATTTTATCAAATTATTTTTTCATCACACTCAATTTCATTTCAATTTTATTCGACATTCTCTTTAAAAAATTACTTTGCAAAGAATTGTGAAAATAATATCATTTTGCAAAACAATAAAAACAATTCACCATATTTTTTATTATATTTGATTAATAGATACACGAGAAAGACTTTTAAATATTTATCTACTCGTTGCATAATTATATTTTTGACACACATGTTTCAAGTAACGTGAAAAACGTAACATGTGAATCACACATAAGACTTTTCTTGACCGACATGATTTTTCGTGCCCAATGGACCATACACTGCACTGGTAGAAATGCACCCAATACGAAAGTGAATTGCTAAGTGGTATGTTCAACCAAACGACGCTAGCTAAAATTGGTAGGAAAGGAAAAGCACTTGTTTTGCAAATATTAAATATAAATAATAGAATAGTTCATTTTTTTTACCAAAAGATGTTGTAGTGGCTTGATCAAGCTCTAAAAGCTTAGGAGGCTTTCTAATTTTAGTGGCTTGCTCAAACCCATATGCGATTTCAATCAATTTTGGTTCAGAGCCTCTCAGTCCCCCTAAGAAAATGCCAAATGGCTCCCGTTTACCATAGCCTGCCGGCACAGTAATCCCAGGGAATCCACCAATAGCCAAGATTTTATCGACATTTTCGTAAGGGAAAGCAGATCCACCAGAAGCCACCAATGCATCTAGCTTGTACTCTCTCATCAACTTCACAAAACCATTTCTTGTTTGTCTTGCTAAAGTGGCCAATGCAGCCTTCTCTGCCTTTCTTATTCCATTTGTTGCTTCGGCTGCTATAAGTAACTCTTGCCCATATTCCTTAATTTTTTCCTACAGCCCAAAATTTAATTGGTCAATAATAATATGTATATATACTGAATTAGTATCATGTACATATTCTTACCAACTTGGAGTTTTTCTTGTTGAAGGCTATGACGTCGGCTATGGACCGCACTGGCGATGACACGAGCTCTTTTAGGTATGCATTTAAATCTATCTTGAACTCAGCAATCAATGCAGTATTTTCACTCGATACATCATTCATGATTTCGTCAATATTTGTTATGTTCAAATTATCTATCACAATTGCGCCATTTTTCCTGATTTTGCAATAAAGTATTAATAGATTTCACACCAAATTAAATACCGAAAAGATATATAGAATTAAAACATGCTAATAAAGATATTGGACTACCTTAGTGTGTTGAGATGTTGCTCAAAAGTATTATGCAGAAATGTGTCAATCTCTTTAGAAATGTTGAATTCAAAGTAGGGATGTCTTACAATCCCAAGTCTCTTTCCTTTGAGTCCATTTGATCTAAGAAATTGTGCATAGCCACCTTTCGGAATATACTTGGATTTCTCTATTGTTGTTTTGTCATTCTTATCAACACCAGCAATGACATCAAGAACATAAGTGGCATCTGAGACTGTCCTACAAATTGGTCTATTTCAACCACAACTCATTCAGTTCAATAACTAGTATATATATGTAATATATAAACCATATTGTAAAGAACGTACCCAACTGTATCTTGTCTGTGAGAGATGGGAACAACCCCTGCTCGGCTAGTGAGACCAATAGTTGGTTTGATGCCCACCACTGAGTTTAAGCTGGATGGACATATAATAGAACCAGCTGTCTCTGTTCCTAATGTAACCGTTGCCAAATTTGCAGCTGCTGATATTGATGACCCACTGCTCGATCCACAAGGACTTCTGAATCCCATTTTGTAATAAGGGTTCTGTGTATATATGCATATCATATCTTTGTCAAATATTAATCATTTAAGAGAGCAATTACTAGCTATAATACCCATATATATAGGTTTCACAAAATTTAATTCACGTCATCTAAAACATGTATCAATTGTAATGGTGTAGTCACTAGTCAGTACGCATATTGAGAAATTGAATCAAATTCATTAACTCGTCACACAGTTTTAGGATACTATTGCTAGTTCAGCTTTGCTTTTAGCACAAGATGGACCTTTTATAAAGTGAAGGAATGCCTTGCAATTCTGTATTGGGATAAGTTAATATGAAACAGTGACCGTGGAGTCGACAAGAACTTACCACCCCTTGGCCCCCTCTGGCGCTCCAACCATCAGGTGCATTGCCTCTAAAAGCAGACCACTCGGTCAAGCTGGCCTTTCCCAGTATGATAGCCCCAGCTTTCTTGAGCTTGGCCACCACTCCGGCGTCTCGCGGCACGACTGAGCCAAGCAACGCCAGTGAGCCAGCAGTGGTGTTCATCTTGTCCTTGGTGGCTATATTATCCTTAACCAGAACAGGTATTCCATGGAGCTTAGAGAACGATATTGGAGCCTTGACCTTTCTCTCGTGGTCAGCCTTATCGGCTAGAGCACCAGCATCTGGATTCACTTCTATGACCCCATGTAGAACTGGATTCAACCGTTGGATACGGTCTATATAGAACTGTACGAGCTGCCTGGAGGTGAGTTTGTTGTGCCTGAAAGCGAGTTGGATATCGTCTACGGTGGCTTCTTCGATTGAGAAACCATTATTAATAGAATCGGCAGGTTTGAGAGAGTGGTACCCAGTTGAAAATATAGATAAAAGAATCAGAACTAGTAGGTGGCATATAGAAGAGAGAGATAAAGCACCCATGGTGGAGGAGAAATGGTTTTCTTGAGCTGGACTACAGGACCTTGATGATGATCATAATGCTAGGTCCGACAATTATTATAAGATAACGAAAGATAACTAACGAGCAATCATGGTGTGTAACATGCTTGTCCATTAGTAGCATATTGTACTACAAGAACATCTGGCTTAAAAGATAGTCACGTGTTTAAAATGTTTCATCTATATGTGGAAAAGAAACTAGTGTTATCACAAGAAAAAGATAAAATAACAGACCATGTGGATGAACTTTGGTCGATATATGTGATGTGTGAAACGGGAAGGTAAAGTAGCTTTATTTATTTATAAATTTAGTAATTAGCAACCTATTTGGCCTTTTTCTAAGTTGGGACTACTTTAAATATATATTGGTAGCGAGTGTTTTAAATCAAAATCTATAGTTAATTTTAGTATTATGAATAAGTTCCAAATGTTTTTTTTTTTTATGTATAATGTAGTTATAATGAATTCTCACAATTTTTAAGAAATTTTAAATATAACATTCCACGCATATGTAATAAGCTATTTGAATACTAATTTTGTCATATTAAATTATCTGAAATCTCCTAACAAGAAGTCTTGTAACTATATTAATAAAATTACAACTTATCCATATTTTATAGTTAGCTACCCAATAATTTTTCATATACATTTATATAAATATAAATATAAATATTCACTTTAGATATTATTTAGATAATACACAAATGAATTCAAATTTTTAACCGGAAACTGATGTTAATTAAATATTGAAATTATGATAAAATAGAGCTATTACTATACGAATATATTAATCCTTCATTCAATATATTTAACTATCTAATCATTATGTGCCATTTATATATTATAATCGTCACATATATTTCAATATTTATGACGATATTCCATGGAGCTTACACAACACAAGGATATTGGTGGAGCCTTATCCTTTCTCTCGTGGTCTGACCACGAGCATCTGGATTCAGTTGAATTGAAATTTATTTTACTCATCTTTTTTTTTTTTTTAAATGTAACTTATATGATGTATGCAATAGTGTGGAAATGATACATTTGCAAGCATGTGAATCACTATACAAATATATATTTTAAGTAGAATAAGTATCCAGGGTAGCGGCCTTGCTACGCTGCATGTCATCCCAAAGGGGGGACCCGGCCCTTATCTCGGACTGCAGTGCCACCAGGTGCTATCCGTCGTCCACTTTCGTCTTCGAGGCTTCTTCAGTAAAGCACTGGATGTAGGCCCTCAGTGTCTCCACGGGGAGTTGCTTGATATTTGCGAGAGCGTTGATCTGCATATCCATCCTCATGGCGGCCACGAACTGCTTGCGAAACGCTGACTGCAGCCCGTACCAGGATTGGATGGATCCTGGCTTAAGTCTCTTCCACCATTCTTCGGCGGGACCGCCCAAAGTGATCGAGAAGCAGAGGCACTTGCCGTCGCCACTGACGCGGGCCACTGTCATGAGCCGGTTGTATCGGGACAGATGGTCCCTGGGGTCGGTGTTTCTAGTATAGGCGGTGAGGCTTGGCATCTTGAACCCCTTGGGGAGTATGGCGTCCAAGATGTGCCTTGCGCAGAGCTCTTTATCCTCTTCGTCAGAGTCGGTGTCTGTGCCTTCTTGCTTGCGGACCAGGCGATCCGTGACCTTTTTCAACGCGACCATCTGCTCCATGAGCTGCCTGGCCGTGTCATCTTCTAGGGGGATTCCCTCGTTTCTCCTGTCGTTGATGTTGTTCTTGAGGTCGCCACCTCGGGGGAGGATCTTTTCCTTCCGAGCGTTCAGTCCATCGCGTATGTCTATCCGGGAAGTGTCGTCCCCTGAACTGAGGGCATGACGTTCCTCGCGGCGAGGCCGTTCCCGACGGTTCTTGTTAACCAAGGCACTTGGGTGCAAAGATCTTTCCCGCCCGTCTCACCCTGAGGCGTGCCGGGGCTGTGCGTTCCGCGGCCGCGTCCCCTGCGGATCGATCGGGTGGCCTCGTCCTGAGACGGGGCGTACCTTCTCTTTCCTAGGGAGCGGTTGGGAACAGGTCCCAGCTTTTGCGACGGGGGTGGTCTTTTCTCGGGTCTTTCCACCGGCCTTCGTTTTCTCCCTGTCCGGGTTTCCTAGAGCTGGCTCAGGAAAAGGCTCTGGGGGAGGGGCTAGGCTGGATCCTTCGGGGACCCCGGCTCGCTCTTGTGGAGCAGGCTGCTGCGCTTCTGGAAGTGAGCCAGTTGCAGGATTGGCTGCTGGACCCTGCGCGGCTATGAGTACCTGCAGGGCTTAGAAAGACTCTTGCATCCGTCGATACGCCTCCGCTTGCACAGCGATCCTGGCTTCCTGATCCAGGACTTGCTGCCTTAGTCTGGTCACCTCCAAGTCTGGCTGGTCGGGCTCTCCTTCGGGGGTCTCGGGATCCGCAGCTTCGTCGTGGTACTCCCCCTCATTTTCCTCTTCATAATATTCCCCCTCGTTTTCCTCTTCGTATTCCGCCCCACCCTCGTAGTCTTGTGACTCTTCATGGTGAGATGTTTGAGGAGGCGCGTTCTCGGGCAGATCCTGAGGGAGATGCTGTGAAGGCAGCGGGTCTCTGTTGCCCTGCTCTAGATTGCTAGGGTCGAAGGTTGTGTGTCGTGTGTTCACCATTGTAGTGAAGGCGTGACGTTAACACTAGCTTCCTTCAGCTCTCAATGAAAGCACCAAACTGTTAACCGAGGTTTTCGGTTTCTATATTAAAAAATATTATTTAAGGGTAATAATAATAGAACTAGAAGATTAATACGAGATTTTTACGTGGTTGGGGCGTTAATAAGCCTTAGTCCACGAGTCTGTAGTATTAGAGCTTGGAAAACCTTTAACAATGGAGTTTCTCTCTGTATTTTGACAGAGTAATTGTATCTTAGTTGAAGAGAGATCCCTCTTTCCAGTGTTCTATAGCCTGTATTTATAGGCTTATGGGAACACTGGGTCTGGGCCGGGTATGACCCAGGCCCATCAGAGATACGGATATTCTTGGCCTTTCTAGTGGAAGCCCAATATAAAAGATACAACCTACATGGATTCCAGACCAGCTAAGGCCCAATAAGTTGACTCAAGAGCTATATCTCGCCCGACAAAATTGTGCTTTTGGTCTGGACACTTTGAGTTACAAGGCAGAATCAGGAGACAAGACCAGTCAGAGTACTTGGCAGCGCAGACCTGAAACAACGGCGTGCAATCCCGAGGTGGCCTTTTCCGCAGGTGAAAAGTGGGGACAATGCCCACGCGGAGTGGGGCGGCTTCAGGGTCCTGGACGCTTGGCCCCTCCAACCGGGGACGACGTGATCCGGGTTCGTTTACCTTTGTCCCTCTTCATTTACCACAGACCCAGACCGTACCAGGGGCCGGGACCAGGACGCGCATGTCGTGGGGGGTTCGAATGGTTTGCACGTTTCCCGGATGACTGTCCCGGATGACGGGACCCAGATGACCATGCCGGACCCCCCCTAATGGGCCCAGAAATGCGCCCCGGGCCCGTACCCCCCCTCTTGGACACTCCCGTACCAAGAGGCCTTGGGCTGGGCCCGCATGATGAACAACCCCTGACCATGGGCCCGGACGAATGTCCTGGGTCCATGCAGGAAACGGGGATAACAAGTTATGTTTATATTAATTAATTGGTTATTTTGTTAAACTTTATTATGAATTATTTTTAAAAATATTTCAATTTAACAAATATTATTTTATCAAAACTTAAATTTTAAAATATATAATAAAAACTTTATTAGCGGCAGACCCCGTGGCTAATAATATCGGCTTTGACACCTGTATTAGCGGTGGGATCTGCCGCTATTGTCCGCCGGTAATAATAAATTATTAGTGGCGGGTGTGTCAGTCCGTCGCTAATAACTCTAATTAGCGACCAACAATTGGCGGCGGGTTATTAGTGTCGGACTGCTGCCGCTAATACTAATTGGTGGCGGATCCAACACTTATTAGCGACAGATAGTCCCGTCGCTAATAACATTATTTCTTGTAGTGTCACGTGGCAGTGCCACGTCAGTGCCGCATGTATAATTCAAATTTAAAAATTAATTTTAAAAAAAATTAATAAAAAATCATTTTAAAGATTAAAAAAACAAAATATTAATTCAAAAATTATATAATCTATTTTTTTTATTAAAAAATATATTTTTTTACTTCTTTTTTCTTTTTTCTTTCTGCCCGACTCCTCAACTTCGACTTCTCCTTCTTCATCTTCTACGTTTTCTTTTTCAGGTATTCATGTTTTGTGAGGTTTGGGGTCAGCGATGACGGGGTTGGGGTCGGGGACTTGCGGGCTGGATCTGCGAGGTTTGGGGTCGACGGTGACGTGGTTAGGGTCGTGGACTGCGGTGTTGGGGTTGGGGACTACGTGCTTGATCTGTGAGGTTTTGGGTTGGCGACGATGAGGTTGCGTTCGTGGACTGCTGGGTTGGAATCGGGGCTTGCAGAGGTCGAAGGTGAAGTTGCTGGGGTTGGGGATGAGTTCATATATGCATTTTTTTCTTGCCCATTTAAATCTATGCTTTAGTTTTGTGTTTAGGTTTTGCTTGTAAATTTTTATGTTAAATTTATTTGAGATAAAAAGTTTGGAATTGATTTGAGAAAGTGAAGAAGATATAGTAATAGAGTGTATGTAAGGGGTTTGATTTAGATTGAGATAATGACTAACATTGGGTGAGTATCAGGACGACGAAGAAGAATCGTGAGGACTAAGGATTTAGAAAAAAAATTGTTCTTTTAATTGTTATTTTTTTAATAATTTAATTAAGCTTTTTTTTTTTAACTACAACTAATACGTTAACTTTATTTTGAAAAATTTAATAACTTTATAACTACAATTATTTATTAATTGATTTTATTTAAATAAAATATTTTTTATATATTTGATATTTTGTTTAATTTTAAAATTGTAAATTTTTAATATTTATTTTGTTTTTTAATCTGTAAAATGATTTTTTTAATTAATTTTAAATTTGAATTATACACGTGGCAGTGCCACGTCAGTACCCAAAATGCCAAATCTGTTCTCCATTACCTACATAGGATGAAATCTAACGGAAGTCTCACAACTCAGTAACGTACATAGTTCGGGGGTAATTTTTAACAACGCGAAATATTCAGGGGGCACGATGTGACAGTAGTAATAATTCCGGGGGGAAGGGGGCAAAAATCATATTTATTATTTTAAGTATTAGGTATAAGAAACGTACAATGTTTGCTTAATTTTATTTAGAAAATGTATTAATTTATTTTTATTATATTTCTTTTATTGTCATATAAATTTTAAATAAATAAATAATAGCTTATATTATAAAATAATGACATAAACATATTAGAAAAAATTAAACCAAATTAGATACATACTTTTATATATAAAGATATGGTGCATTCTAATTTTAAAATTAGATATTTTTTTTAGAAAAAATATCTACGAATTTCAATATAATAAAATATTAAAAAATTCTAAATTAAAATTATGAATTTAAAAAGTTGATTTGATCAAATTTTAATTATTTAATTAAAAAAATTTTAAAGCCAACAAAAATTATATATAAATATATATTATTTGATTAATGGTTAGAGCAATTAAAATAAATAATTTCTCATTAAAAAACTAAATATCAAAATAAAAATATGTATATTTATGTCTTACTTCACTATTATATATATATATGTGTGTTTGGATGAACAAAATAAATAATCAATAAAATAAAGAAAAAAATTTAAGCACATAAATATTTTTCGGTTATAGTTTTGAAAACAAAATTGATAGAGTAATTTATAAACTCTAATATGAAATTTTAAAATATGTGATGAGAAATTATTATGACTGATTTATTATTTTATTATTTAATTACCTTATTTAGATTAATTTATTATTTTTTTAATATATTTACTTTATTTAGATAGTTTTAAAATTGATAGTGTTAGAAAATAATAAAAAATTATTAAATCTATCTGAAACAATATATGTATATAGAAAAGAAAAGAGGAATCATGTTGTCTAACATACATGGCCAATAGTGTACTATAGCAAGAACATCTAGTTCGAAAAATAGTCGCATGTTGAAATAGATGTTCCATATATAAAAATTAGCGACTTTGAATGAAATTTCTTTGATACCACACTATGCGAATTGTGAAACCATAGGATACAATGGCTTTATAAATTTAGTGAGTAACTTATTTGGGGTGTTTGGTAACACTTCAAAAAAATAATTTTTTATTTAATTAATTAGAAATTTAAAAATTAAATATAAAATGTGTTTGATAACTCTATCTTTATTTATTATTTTTTAAAATTTTAATTAAAATTTATTAAATTTTGAAAATAAAAAATTTACACTTTCAAATTTTTTTTAAACAGTTTTCATTTTTTCTTTTCATTTTTTTCTTCTCTTCTTCAAATCAACACATCATGTTGTTAAACAAAAAATAAAAATAGTTACCAAACATATTTTTATTTTTTTTAAATAAAATAATATTTCTATTTTTATGTTTAAAAAATTCAAAAACAAAAATTTTACCAAACAGCACTCTTGACTTTTTTCTTGTTCTTATTATTTGGACTACTTTATATTTGTATGTATATAATCACTCATGAAAAGTCAAGCCAAACTTAGATGTTTATATAATATCTTAAGCGAATTCTGCCATAAACTATTAATTAATCGTATGTTCTATATGGTGGTATTTATCATACACTACAACATAATTGGACATTACTGACGAAAGGGCCCGTTAGTAAAAAAAAAAAAAAAGAATCTGCCTCTAGAGATTATTATTAGCGGGACCCCGCAGGTAATGGATAGGCGGTAATAATTGGTCGGTATTAATCATTATTACCAAGGGAGTGACACCCTGCTGGTAATAATATATTAATACCGATGGATTATTAGAGACGGGCCTCGCCGGTATACAAGTAGTCAGACATCGTATATGACTCATTTAATACCGGTGGGTCCCGTCCCTATTAATCCGCCGGTAATGAATTAATTATTTTTTAAAAAATAAATATTAAAATATAATAATTCATTTGAATTTATTTAAAAATAAATAAATATATAACAATTTTTTAAAGATAATGAAATTTAACATAAATTAAAATTAATATTAATAACACAATTAATATTCATCAAACAAAATTACATATAAACTAATCATAAAATAAACATAATAAAATATCAATTGTCTTAATTTAATTTAAAAACATATACTAATTATCTTTATTTGGATCGGGTCAATTAGGAGAGAAATATTCATTAACATTCAGGTCAATATCTTTACCATTGTTACGAGACTGCAGCAATGGTGGTGAAGCAAACTGTGATGCTGGTGGTGAAGCAAACTGTGATGTTGGTGGTGAAGGGTAATAAACTGGTGGAGATTTCTACGAAGATGATCCAAACGAGTCCACAAATTGTCGAGTTTGTGGTTGTGACGAGGGAGACTGATGCAATAAACTCTCAAACTGACCATACCTCTGGTGCGGTTGCTGCGACGAACTCACAAACTGACCATACCTAGGCTGCTGCGATGATTCTCCAAACTCACAATGCCTAGGATATGACGTCTGAGATCCTCCAGGGACGTCAGGGTAATAAAGAGAGGGGACTGGGAGGAGTGTCCATACATGTACTAAAACTGTTGTGATGTACCTCCATACATGTTAGGAGAATTCTGTTGAGGTGGATGAAACTGTTGTTGTTGTGGCATTGACATAGGAGGTGGACTTTGAGAAGATATACCAACTTCAGGTTGCGATGGTAAATACTGCTGCAAAAGGCTGTCAAACTGTGAGTCATAAAGAGAACTGGTATGCTGAGGGTTACCAGATGGACATTGTTGAGATCTTACCATCCGGAGCTTGTCACGCATTGCCTTCATCATCTCCTCCACAGTAGCCATGTCTTCTTAGGGCGTATGAGCAGGCGGGGCTTGGGACTAACTTTGACTTGTGGAGCTAGAAGTTGATTTTTTTTCCCTTTCCCTTTGCTATAACTCACTCCTCTTTGAAAGTTAGACCTCTCCTAGAGTACTTTACTCATAATCTCGTACTGATCGACCGGCGAGGAATCACTACCAAATCTAATTTCAGATCCATCCGTCGGTCCTTGAGACTGACTTTGAAGCCGTGCCTTCTCAAGCACTTTCGTCATTTTTTCTTGTTCATAAAAAGTGTTAGAAACACAATAGTAACATAGTTTTATGAAAATAATAACACAACAGTTTCTCGACCTGCGCCGTTGACAAAAGCTTTTGTCGATTTTCTCCAATGACTATCTTTCCAAGTATCAATAACATGTTCATCAAGGTTCGCCTATACAAATGTAGAGATAGTGTGTTAGAACGTATAATTTTGTTAAATTAAATTAATATTTTTACTTACAAATTGGTGACGCTTAACTGCAAACGATTTTGGTTGGATCGCGCAATAAATTTTGGGCTAAAAAACAACTGAACAATATCTTTCCAGCTCTCCTTGGTGCAATGGTCAGGTTGGGCAATGAGGACACTTTCCAACTCTTCTGGCTTAGAGTAATATTTTTGGAAGTGAGTATGTCTGATGTTCTTTCTCTCAGAATATCTTTTGCGCATCTTTGTGTAGATAGTTTTCATAATTCTCTCGGGTTCTGGATGACCATCAACATTATAAAAATGCTACATTAAAAAAATAGCATGTTAGTTGAGTTTGTAAATGATTATAATAAAAAATTAAGACCATAAGACTTGTTCTAATTTTTTACCTTCATCTTTTGTACGACTTGATCCTTAAATTGTTGAGGTACATCAGCAAAATCCAAGTAATGTCCTGACAACAACATGGTGACTTGGAGGCCTATCTAGCAGACAAAAGCTTGGTCCTCCAACCCAACCAATTTGTCCGTCCTAGGATCAAGTTGAAGATCTAGTGGTTTCCTGGCACTCCACCTTCGAATTTCAAGTGGTATGTTCTTAGAAAGGCCACGACTCTTTCTTCTCGGCGGTTGAGCTATCCATATTTTCAACAATCACCAAAATTCGTAATATTAATATAAATTAAACATTCCTTGAGATTGGCTGACCAAAATTTGAAAATTATTATTAACTTGACTCCCAAGAGGAAGGTACCCTACTAGGATCTGGCGGGTCTAGACCACCACCATCTCCACCATGATAGGTGGCTATATCAGCTCACATTGTACTTAAGAACAAAAATTATTAGTTAGTATCAAATTAACTTTTAATACTCATCCTCAACAAAGATCAAATATCACCAATGGAAATGAACAAAATGATTACAAGTCTTATCTATTATATTTTAGTTTATTGTCTTTATTACAAAAATATAAAAACTATGTAGAATAATCACTATCACTCTCATCATTAATTAAATTGACATCAATTGGAGACACATGATTAATATCAACTTCACAAATATCAACTAGCAAGTCATCTTATTCATCAACTTCTTCTTCGCCTAAGTCCTCATTTATGAAATTATCATCCACTTGATCAGCAGACAAATTTTGTATAATACCAATATATGTTGCAGGTTGATGAGATTCCATAACAAACTGACCGAGATCCACGGTCAACACAAAATTTGATGACCTTGTGTCATGTACAACATCAACACCAACATTAGCTTCATCGTCCTTGATGTCCCAAATTTGATGATGGTTGACATCCTCAACAATTTCCAGTGTCGACCTCTAAGTAGATCATCGAGAAAGAATACTTGCTTAGCAATTATATACGGCTCATCTTTGTACCATTTGCCACTGACGTTTATACAAGTGATATTATTTTCAGTGATTGTTTTCTTCATTCTTGGATCAGTATTAAACCATTTGCATTGAAAAAATGCCACTGAATATGCATTAGTGAAAGATAACATCAGTACTTCTTGAAGCGTACCATAATAGTTAAAACCTTCTGTTCCAGCAACAGACACTCCACTATTCTGTGAGGTGCACTTTTGATCTCGTTCGTATGCCATAAATCGAACAGTGTTCATTATACAACCTTCGTAGTAGGTTGCCAAGTGATCTGACCCAGATGTTAAAGCTAGCCTCATCACCATTTTCTAAAGATCCAAGCTTGTGCAAGTCATACATCTAAATAAATTAATAAACCTATATTAGAATGACAAAAATATCACTACAAAAATGAAAGTTTAAAATTACTCTAATTTTTACCTTTTTATGAAACCACGGGCAAAAAATTTTCTTGTGTAAATTATGACCACCATTCAGGTATTTCAGTATGATCTCTTCTAGGTGTTCGCTGTAAATTTGAATGGTGTTACTATATTAGATAAAACAATTTGGAATGAACATAAATTTGACTTTAAAGGGAACAAACTGACTATAAGTAAGCCTGAACTTCAGGAGAAATGTCAAATATGAACCATTCAACCCTTTCATGAGTCTCACGGTCGAGAGGCTTGAGAGTTCCCTTTGTCAGGGAACAACATTGAGATTGAAACACAGAAAGGTGTCATGGGACATACACCTCATCTTCATTGCGATCAAGATGGTTAAATCTTGTTTCAACCCCTTTGAAATACATCGAACAAAATGTCAAAGCCTCATCTGCAACATAGCCTTCAGCTATCGACCCTTCAGGACGAGCTTTATTTCCCACGTAGTTCTTCAATTTTTTCATGTACCTTTCAAAAGGATACATCCACCTCATAAATACCGATCCACCCAAAATTGCTTCTTCCGACAAATGTAAGACCAAATGAATCATTATATAAAAAAAAAAAAGCAGGAGGAAAAATCTACTCCATTTTGCACAATATCAGAATAAGGCTTTTTGTGCTTCCTCCATATCTTTAACATTTATAGTCATCGAACATACTTTCTTGAAAAACTTGCACAGTTCAGAAATGGTGGTCGATATAGGTTTTGGGAGAAACTTGCGAACACCCACTGACAGTAATCGTTGCATTATAACATGACAGTCGTGAGATTTCAACCCAAGAATATTTGTTTCATTCTTGATTACTTTTTTCTTCAAATTTTAACAAAAGCCATCTGGAAATTTCACTTCTTTAATAAATTGACAAAATTGTAGTCTTTGAGCAGGAGGCAACACATAAGGAGCATGCGGCTTCATCAACTTTCCATTCTCATTTTTCATAAATCCACAACGATTTCCTAACTCTCATCTTCTTCAAATCATATCTTGCCTTAGTGGTGTCCTTATATTTTTCATTGTCCAAGATTGTGCCAAGGAGATTATCACATACATTCTTTTCAACATGGATGACATCAATGTTGTGTTTTAAACTGTTTGTACACCAATAATCAAGCTCGTAGAAGATGCTTTTTTTTTCTCCAATTTCTATCTTCCGCAACTCTTCTACGTTTCAGACCTCCAAACTGCAAGTGTTTTCTCAGAACTTGGGTTGGAAGCTTGTTTACTTGTTCTAATATTTCCTCACAAGTAAGCCGTCTCGGAGGACGTCTTTTCTCATTTTGTCTGTCAAACTCAGTGTCCATTCTCATTCATTGGGTACTTGGCAAGAATCTTTTTTGACCAACATAAGATGTCTTATGGATCACTCGAACGGAAGATGTGTCTTCATTACACGTGGGACAAGCTTTGTATCCTCGACCACTCCATCCAGACAAACTACTTTGAGCTGGAAAATCATTAACTGTCCACAAAAGGGCTGCGCGCAGCTTAAACATAGTGTTGGTCCTAATATTTCTCATAACAACTTTGTTAACCCACAAATCCTTCAACTCATCCACCAATGGTCTTAGAAATACATCTATGTCCTTACTCGGTAATTTTTGCCTAGGAATAAAGAGGGCCAGCATGAAATTATTGTCTTTCATACACAACCAAGGTGGAAGATTATAGTTCGCCAACATCACAGGCCACATGTTGTATGCTAGGTTCATGTTGCCAAATGGATTAAATCCATTGGTAGCTAAACCTAAGCGAACATTCTTGGGATCACTTGCAAAATCAGGATGATTGACATTAAAGTTCTTTCACGCCATCCCATCCACCGGGTATCGCATCACCCCATCATCTTTCGATTTCCCAGTGTGGTGCCATAGCATGTCCTTTGTTGTAAGCCTTGAACTATATAGTCTTTTCAACCGGGGTGTCACCGGAAAGTAACACATCACCTTATGCAGCACCTTTTTTCCTTTAGTTTTTTCAGAAGTAATCCATCGACTACTTCCATAAACTGGACACTCCTCTTTAGTTCCATGCTCTTTGTAAAATAAGCAACAATCATATTGGCACACATGAATCGACTCGTTTCCCAACCCTAATTTCTTTAATCTCTTTTTAGCCTCGTAGTACATTGATGAAATTTTTCCTTCGGAAAGGCAAGCTTTAACAACTTTAGTAATTCATCAAATATGTTGTTAGGAATCTTCCCTCTAACTTTCAAATGCAATAGCTTAGCTAAAAATTTAAGGGAAGAAATCCAATCACAGCCAGGATACAACTCTACTTCAATCTCCCCAAACAACTCGTCGTAATACTGAATCACCACTATGGGAAGTCCTCAGTTGAGTACTGAATTATTTTATACTTTCTCAATTGTCGGTAAGAGGAAGTCCTCCACTATGGGAATCATCTAGTGAACATCATCCTCATCAACCACCTCATCAACAAAATCTAGTTCCGCTTCCCCATGATAAATCCACCTCTCATAACCTTGATAAAAACCCCTATCGAATACTTGTGCTTCGACAACACGTAAAGTTTCAAGCCTATTATTTATGCATTTGACACATGGACACCTAATTCTTTGACAACTCTACAAAATAGAGTTATTTTACCATGTTTTATATGCTAATTGTTGCTTAGTTCTTGAGTTTTTAATTGATTTGTTAAGTTTTTAAGCAATTTTGAATTTATTGGGTTTATTTTGATTTTACATATTTTTTGTGTGTTTTTATAATTATTTTATTGTAAAATGTTGTAGTTAACTATTTGAATTATTGTTGTTTAATTTTAGGTAAAAATGACGTATTATTGAACTTAAATGTTAAATATAAATTAAGTTATAATTAATATTTTCAAAGAATTAACTTGATTTGTTTTATAGTTGAAAATATTTTATTATGATTTATTTTATGTCTATTATGATTTATTTTATGTTTATTTTGTAGGGAATTGTGTTGTATCTTTTTGTGTTTGAAAAATAAAGAGAAAGAAAGGAAAATGGCATTTTCGAGAAAGGAAAACAATTACCTTCAAGCCTCCCTCAACTGCCAGCAACCCAACGCTCCAGGCCCAACCCGAGGCCCACGAAGCAGCAGCTACCCAGCCCAGCTTCTCTTCCTTCAACCGCTTGGGCCGCACC
Organism: Humulus lupulus; assembly: GCF_963169125.1. Taxonomy (NCBI): domain Eukaryota; kingdom Viridiplantae; phylum Streptophyta; class Magnoliopsida; order Rosales; family Cannabaceae; genus Humulus; species Humulus lupulus. The sequence goes on from NC_084793.1 coordinate 20,567,215, forward strand.
AGACCACGGGCTCGCCTTTCATCTGCCCCATCCCAGGCCCGCCTAGCCCCTTATGCACTTCCTCGACCCAACACGCCAGGCCCAACTTCCTCTCCAGCCATCCCAGGCCCGCCTGGCCTCCTGCTCTACTCCCCAGCCATACACCACCCCAGGCCCAACCCGCCTGAACCACGGCCCAGCTGCTTCCACAGCCGCTTACCCAGCCACCAACAACCATCTTGAGCCATCAATGTACTTTTGTCCCCTATGTCCAAAAATGCCAACTTTTTACCTAAATTTTCCACATATTTCACCACAAAAATCATCATTACACCTTATAATTTACCTCTACATGCCATATTTACTTTGCTTAATTAATTTAATCAATTTAATTAATTTAAGTTGATTATTTTAATGCTCTCATTTTGACTATAAATATGGAATTTCAAGACCATTTTAGAATGCTTAATTTTTTGTTACCATCTTCTTTCTACCATTCTCTCTTCCATTTTGGGTTTTTCAAGAGCATTTTCAAGTATGTATTTCATTTATTTTGTAATTTACATTCTAGCTATGTGCTTCTAATCTTTTTCATAAGGTTATTAAGATCATGATGAAGCAACTTGTAACTAGATAATATTTATGTTGTATGTTGATTTCCCTTGTAATGCAACAATGTTTATAGATTTTTCTTCTTCATATATGTCTTTCATCTTTAATATCTCATATTTTGGATTGTTAGATAATATTGCACTTTGCTCTTCATTTTGCAAAACATAATATTCTTTGTGTAAGATGTGTCATTAAATTGTACACATCCAATGCTTAGAACAAAAATATTATGTTTTGCCTTATAAATAATGTTATTTGATTTTTTGTTGTTTCATTAGGTTGATTCACATTAAATACTTTGATTTTTTTTTTTTGAAAATTGAAGAAAAATCCTATCTTTTTTTAGAAATAATTTGTTCTTAAAAGTATAAATCTATTTGGAAAATGATAGTTTGACTTATTTTAACTATCACTGAAACTTAGGAATCAATATACTAATAATCTTTCCTTTTAACACTTATTTTCAAATCATTATTGGTTTATTTTTTATTCTCTTAAATAACTTTACTTTAAATCTTTTATTTTATGTTCATGACATTAAATCTCATCAATCTTTGGAGCTAGGTTAGAATTTACTAATTTTGGTTTAAAATATTTTTTTATTTTTTATTTTAGACAACTCCTTTGGGTTCGATCTCGTGCTTACACGAACACTATATTTCATATACGATTCGTGTGCTTGTGAGTTATAAATTTTTAAAATATACCAATTTTGGGTCCATCATTCTTCCATCAGAATCCTTATGTTCCAAGGCCATCGTTAAAAAGGATTGTAGACCATTCCAATATTCTTGACAAGCATGATTTCTCTATGTTATCCAAGTCTTGCCAATCGCCATCTAAAGTGTTATAAGAGTGTATGAGTTTTAGTAATATGAATAGGAATGGATAACAAAAAAAATTTGTTATCATTTTTTAAAATCTTATGCAATATTACAATATCTTATATTATTTTATGATGTTTTATTTAATATAATTTCAATTTCTATATTCAACTAATTTATAACTATTTACTATTAGATAATGTGTAGCGTCTCATAATTTTATTTAGATAATGTGTAACTGTAGAATTTTAGTTTTCGTGGATATTGGTCAAAGACGGGATTCAGTTAGAAACTCGTAGAAATAGTTATGCATTGTGAAAAGACTTATTTAAGAAGAAATTTGTTCTTCGGGTAAAATATGCAATTATGTGATAATAATGATTAATTAATTAATTACAAATTAGTTGTAATTAAAAAAACTAATTAATAATTAATTAATATATAATTTTTGAAATTATATTAAATAATTAATTATAATTTTCGAAATTATATTAAATAATTAATTATAATTTTCGAAATTATAATAAAATTAATATTTAATTTTCGAAATTCGTATTAATTAAAATTGGTTTTAATTAATTGGTAGAATTAATTAAATATCTTTATTTGAGTGAGAGATAATAATCTAATAAGTTCAAATTTGGATTTGAATTTAAAAGATTGATATTTATTCAAATAATTAATTATATTTGATAATTAGTTAAAAAGATAATTAATTCAAATTTGAATTAATTATCAGGTTGTTGGATTTTATCTAATAAGTTAGTTTGAATAAATAATTAAATAATTGTGGAAAAATCAAATATTCCTAAAATATAGGGTGCTACACGACACACACAGTCCCTGGACTTTGTGTGGCGTGAGCCAAATATTTTTCAAGGATAGATTTTTCACTTTTATTTATTTGATTAATTAATTAATGAAAAATTCTAAAGTTAGTTTTTTGATATTTTTATTAATGAGATAATTAATTAATTAAAAGATAAATTGTTAATTGGTTACATATTTATTTTTTAAAATTTAAAATATTTTCTATATAAGTTAGACTTATCAGAAAATAAAAGACACTCTTTTATTCGCTCTAAAGAAAATAACGATACTTTTCCATCCCTCCCTGAAAAAGATAAAGAACCAATCTCAGACCTGTTTTCTTGATCTCATGTGTTGAGTACATCAAGTTGAATCAGAAATTTACCATCCTTTATTCTCTAAGTGTCCACACACTTCTTGAGGTGTAGAGAACGTTGTGGAAGATCTTGGTGTGAGTACCTGGGAGCATCTTGGATAGGAAGTTCATTCAAATTACGAAAAGATAGCAAGGACACTTGATAGGCATCAAGAGGTATGTTTTCTATTCTTTTCTTGATTATGATTAGTGTATGTATATTAATGGATCCGCATATTTAAATGTAGTTTAAATATGTTACAAAAATTTTGTTGTACACTGGGCCAACCCACCACTATTCCGCTGCATATTAGGAAACTCGTTCCTAACAATTGGTACCAGAGCGGTCATTAATCTCTACTTACATTAATTACTGTGTGGGCATAATATGCATTCTTATGTTATTGTAATATGTGTGAATGGATGGATGTATGCATGATTAAAGTTTATTTTTAAGGGTCATTAATTATATGGTGTTTTGGGTTTATGAATGATTCTTAAATTTCTAGATAAAAAATGTAAGCCATTTTGGGGCATAGGAATTTTTTGTAATTTAATTTTCTACATTAAATTATTTTTAAAAAAATTCTATAAGGCTCGAGCCCCGAGTTTCGTGCCCCGAAGCCCGAGCCTAAGACTATCGCACGCACCCTACTAGCCCGCACCCCTGCCCTTGCGTTGCCAGCCCAGTGCGCGCCTGTGCCCCTATGTCTGCTGCTGCTGCGCACACCTGCACCCCTGCACCTGCCAGCCTCGCACACCCATGCCAAGCCACCAGCTCCAGGCGCACCTTCTAGCAGCCACTTGCCTACTGCCCCATGTCGAGCCTCATGCAGCTATCCCTAGGGTTTCTAAACCAAAGGGCTTGCATCTAAGTTATCCATTTAAATTATGGGCCTAATTAATTTTAGCCCATAATTAAAAATTGTTTTATTTTGAATTAATTATTTGAGCCCAAATACAAAACTGGGCCTAATAACTTATTGGGCATTAAAGCCCAAGTTAATTATTCTTAAAATTTGTTAAGATAATTAAAAGTTATTTTAATTCAAAATTAAATGGATAAATGGCTTAATGGATCAAGACTACTTGTGAAGGCCCAGAGTTGAAGATTGTGTTCTCTTTAGGTCTTATTTAGTTTCTTACATTTTGTGTATATTTTTGCAAGTGTTGTAATTTTTCTAGAAATACCCAAGACACCCGGCCTGCGTTTATTTATTTATTTATTTAAATGTTTGAATGTGATTAAATTGTTTAATACTTTATCATGCATTTTTTACATACCATATATATTACCCACACAGTATTTAAAATTAGCATGCATCTTATATGAGTAGAAACATGTCTTAGGATTATCCTTTGTGATTATATAATTTATGTGATGAACCATATAATAATAAATGTAGTTTTAACTAGTTTAAGAGCAGAAATAGACTTTAAAAGTTGTTTAATTTCTATTATTTTATTAAATAATAAATGATATTCCTAGTAATTATAGCAAATTAAAATTGAATTAAAAGGGCACAGTTATATAATTTTAATTTTTCTTAATTGGATTAGTAATTATTAAAATATCATTTGGTAAAAATAGATCACTTTATTTTAACAAACTAATTAAAAAGTATAGGATGTTTTGAGAAAACACATATTTTAAAATAGTGAGTGAGAGAGGGAGTTATGACAATAAGTCCCATGGTCTCCATTATTAGTTAGCACCGAGGTGACATGGAGAGGGCCTCGCGACACCATTGCTTGTGTCCCCCTAAGGAAGGTTTCCGACTGTGTTATTCTCAAGACAAACTTCTTTTTCAAGAATAAGATTTAATGATGTATTTCAAGTTTGACTGACCCTAAGGAAAACTCTTGAGTTAAGTCATTGATCTAAAATAATGGGTTACACTCACAAGGTACATTATGCTTTCGAGTGGACTAGTGTATTCTTGACCAAACAAGTGGTTGTTTATAAGTCAAAAGAAAAATGTTGATTTAAGTTTTCACTTATAAATTTGAGAATTTGTCTCAAAATTAATTTCGAATTAGTCTGACCCACCCTAAGGTTGGTCCATTAATATTCAAATTAATTAATCGTGGAATTAGTAATTATTTTTTATGTGTTATTTAATTGTTGCATTCATGCATTATGTTTACTATTCCGAAAATCACTGATATTTATTATATGCATAAATTCATCTTTGTTTGTTTATTTATTTTCACCAATCATGTCTAGCTCAAATCATGTATCTTCTTTACTTGCAAATGAAAAGTTGACTGGTAAAAACTACATGAAATGGAAATCAAACTTGAACATTGTATTAATATGTGAGAACCAAAAATTTGTCTTGACTGAGGAATGTCTTGAAGTCCCTCCAGCTACTGCTACCAAAACTGCAAGGGAAAAGTTTGATAATTGGATCTTATCAAACAACAAAGCAAAGTGTTATATTCTTGCGAGTATGAGCGATGTGCTCAGAAAGAAGTTTGAGAACACTGAAAATGCTTATGAGATCTGGGATACCCTTCAAGATATGTTTGGGCAGCAGTCAGATTAGTGTAGGCATGAGGCCACCAGATCCTACATGACCAAGAAAATGAAGAAAGGAGTTTCTATGAGAGAACATGTATTAGACATGATCAATATAATGCACGATGCCATTATCCATGGGGAAATTATTGATGAAAGGACTCAAGTAAGCATTATACTTGAATCTCTTTCTCCAGTGTTTAAAGGTTTCACAACTAACTATGTGATGAACAAATTATCATATAACATGACACAACTGTTGAATGAGTTGCAAACTTATGAATCTCTTAACAAAGGTTCTGAGAAAGAAGGAGAAGCAAATGTTTCTGATTCTAACCCATCCTCTTCAAAGGCTAAAACCAAAAAGAGGAAAAATGGATATGGAAAGGACAAGGAGAAAGAAAAAGACAAGAATTCAAAGAAGCCTAACAAGTCATCCAAAGGCAAAGAGAACAAGAACACCAAAAGCTCTAAAAAGAAGACCCCTAAAGGAACTTGTTTTAACAGTGGAGTAGATGGTCACGGGAAGAGAAACTGTCCAAAGTATCTCACTGACCTGAAAGAGAAAAAGAAAGGTAAATTTGATTTACTTGTGCTAGAAGCTTGTTTAGTGGAAGACAATTCCTCATCTTGGATAGTAGATTCAGGAGCCACTAATCACTTTTTTTTCTCTATAGATTCTTAGTTCGATGAGGAAGCTTGCTGATGGAGAGGTGACTATGAGGGTAGGCAGTGGTCAATTTATCTCTGCAGCAGCAGTTGGAACAGCCCTTCTGGAATTTGAGAAGAATAAATTTCTTGTTTTAGAGAACGTTTATTATATTCCTGGATTTTCTAGAAACTTAATTTCTGTTTCTATGTTGCATGAACAAGGTTTTAAAATTTCTTTTAATAATAATTTGATTGTTATTTTAAGATATGGTTTTAAGATATTTTCTGGAAAATCTATTGATGGGCTTTATAAACTGCACGCTAAAGAGAAATATGCTTATAATTTTGAATTATTTAAAACAACTAATCCTAGATCTATTAAACGACAAAAGATTGATTTCGATAGTGAAACATATCTGTGGCACTTGAGATTGGGCCATATTGGTCTAGACAGAATTAATAGGCTTGTAAAGGATGGTCCTTTAAGATAACTATCTATTGGATATCTTCGTGTTTGTACATGTTATATTATTTTAAATAATATAATGTTAGATTAAATATTGTGACATAATGTGATTTCTCACACAAATGTGATTTGTCACACCTTGTAACATATTATTGAGAGTCACAAAAATTGGACACATGTGTGTGGCAAATGTGACATATTTTGGAGTTACAAAAAAAGAAACTTGTAACTCCCAAATATTACCCAATAATGTGTAGATTTGATATTACACATTTTGATTTGAATTTCTCGAAAGCCATAAGAGATATGGCTGTTAGAGATGTGATTTTAGCTCCCATAATGTGTATGAAAGTTACAAAATCAAGTGGGAATGAATTTGGAACGTTTTGGCAAATTTGGAAAATTGGTTGCTGAAAAAATGACTTAGGTCGCTGCCTATGTTTTTCAGGTCACGACCCAAGAGGCAGAAAACATCGTATGCCGCGGCCCATGTTTTTCAGGCCGCGACCTGAGCAGCTGACAACATTTTCCAAACTTTGGTTTTATCCAATTTTGAACGTTTCCAACAGCCAAGTAACTCCCAAATCTCTATTTTAATTCCATAAACATCCAATTAATCATTGGTAAACAACCATGGAGGTTGGTGGAATTTGAAATTCAAATGGTGTCTCAAAACTCTATAAATAGGAGCCTAATGCTCACTTGTAAGACACACTATTTTCCATCCACAAAGCACTTGGCTGGAAAATACACCATAGAGGCTTGATAATTCCAGAGAGCTATTTCCTAGAGAGATCCCTTAGTGCTTAGAGAATAGGGGGAAATAAGCTTTTGGACAAAGGTTTTGAACCTTGTTCAAGTTGATGATCCCCACTACTCTACACTTTGGTTGTGTGAGAGTTTTTTTTTTCATTGATCTTTTCTTCTATTATTTACTTGTATTATTATTGTTTTGAGTTTGTAATCTTCTTCTTCTACCTCTTCATATTTACTTGTATTTTGAGCAATTGAGTTGTAATGTTTATTTAATCAATTACCTTGTCTATTGTATTTTTTTGCATAGAGTTGTATTTTGGTTTTTCCATGTTTCCATTGAGTATAAATATATATTCTCTAACAGTAAATCCTGTCTAGAAGGCAAGATGACCAAGAGACCTTTCTCTGCTAAAGGTTCAAGAGCTACAGAACCACTTCAGCTGGTACATACGAATGTTTGCGGTCCACTTTTAATGTGCAAGCAAGAGGAGGTTATGAATACTTTGTCACTTTTGTTGACGATTATTCAAGATATGATTACCTATACTTAATGCAAAGAAAATTTGAAACTTTTGGAAAGTTCAAAGAATTTCAAGCAGAAGCTAAAAAGCAATTAGGTAAATCACTGAAAGTTCTTCGATCTGATCGAGGATGAGAGTACTTGGATTTTGAATTCGAGGACCATCTGCGTGAGCATGGTATTCAATCCCAACTCACAGCACCTAGAACGCCACAACAAAATGGTGTTTCAGAAAGACGGAACAGAACTTTACCAGATATGGTTAGATCAATGATGAGCTTCTCATCATTACCACTGTCATTCTGGGGCTATGTAATTCAATGTGCACTATACATATTGAATGTTGTTCCATCTAAGTCTATCCAAAAGACACCCATGGAATTATGGAATGGTTGTAAACCTAGTTTACACCATTTTCGAATTTGGGGGTGTCCTGCACATGTGCTTAAAAGAAAGACTGGGAAGTAGGAATCACGTTCTGAAGTGTGCATGTTTGTGGGCTATTCCAAAGAGACAAGAGGTGGAATTTTCTATAGTCCAAAAGAAAATAAAACATTTGTATCGAAAAATGCAACTTTTCTTTTACACGACTATGTCAATAACCACAAACCTCACAGTAAGGTTATACAGAAGGAGATGGTCCCGAATGAAGTTGCAAAGTCACCAACAACAACTAATGAAAAATGGCAAGAGGAAACTGCTAGTTATAGTCAGAATAGTAGAGAGCCTCGTCATAGTGGGAGGGTTAGTAAGCAACCCATACGCTATGAACACAAAGTTCAAATGCTTGTGTCTGACACAAACAAAGACGATCCATTGACATTTAAAGATGCAATGAATGATTCTGACAAGGACAAATGGCAAGACGCCATGAACCAAGAAATGGAATCGATGTATTCCAATTTTGTCTGGGTTCTTGAAGATCCACCTGAGAATATCAAACCCATTGGTTGCAAGTGGATATTCAAGAATAAAAGAGGAGCGGATGGGAAAGTAGAGACTTTCAAAACAAGGCTTGTAGCCAAAGGCTACACACAAAAAGAAGGGGTTGATTATGAAGAAACCTTTTCTCCTGTAGCCATGCTAAAATCCATTCGTATACTCTTGTCCATTACTGCGTGCATGGATTATGAGATTTGGAAAATGGATGTCAAAACAACTTTTCTGAATGGCTACCTTGACGAAACCATTTACATGTCTCAACCAGAAGGGTTCGAAGTAAAAGGTCAAGAGCAAAAAGTTTGCAAGCTTCTTAGGTCCATCTATGGACTTAAACAAGCTTCTAGATCTTGGAATCTTAGATTTGATGACACAATTAAAATGTTTGGTTTTGAACAAAAAGTTGGCGAACCTTGTGTCTATATAAACAAATCAAATATGGTGTAGTATTATTCCTCATTCTTTACGTTGATGATGTACTACTAATTGGAAATGATGTAACATCATTATCAAAGGTAAAGAACTGGTTAGATGAAAATTTCTAAATGAAAGATTCGGGAGAGGCCAAGTATGTTCTGGGCATTAAAATTCTTAGAGATAGACAGAACAAAACTTTGGCACTGTCTCAAGCAACTTATATTGATAAGGTGTTAGAACGCTTTAATAAGCAAAACTTCAAAAAGGGTGATATGCCAACCTGTTCTAGAGTATTCCTTTCTAAGGAGAAGTGTCCCAAAACACCTTAGGAAGAGGAAGATATGAGACAGTATCCTTATGCCTCAGCGGTAGGTAGTCTTATGTACGCTATGTTGCCTGACATTTGTTATGTAGTAGGGATAGTCAGCCATTATCAATCCAATCCTGGATTGAGTCATTGGATTGCAGTGAAGAATATTCTCAAGTTTCTTAGAAATACTAGAGATAATATGCTTGTATTTTTCAGGTGGAGACCTGAACCCCACTGGTTACACCGATTCTGATTTTCAACCAGACAAAGATAGTCGGAAATCGACTTCTAGATCAGTGTTTACTCTTGGAGGAGGAGCAGTAGTCTGGCGAAGTATTAAACAAACTAGCATTGCAGACTCTACCATGGAAGCCGAGTATATAGCAGCTTGTGAAGCAGTTAAGGAGCCTGAATGGCTCAAGAAGTTCTATTCTGATCTGGAAGTAATGCCAGATGTGGATAAGTCACTAGTCCTCTACTGTGACAACAGTGGTACAGTAGCTAACTCAAAGGAACCACAGAGTCACAAGAGGGAAAAGCACATCGAGAGGAAGTATCACTTGGTAAGAGAGATATTTCATCGAGGAGATGTTGCAGTTATGAAGATAGCTTCAGAGCATAATCTTATAGATCCTTTCACAAAGACTTTATCCATAAAATCTTTTAAGGAGCATGTAAGAAACATGGGAATGAGAGAGATGCCTCATTTGCTTTAGGGCAAGTGGGAGATTGTTGGGAATTGTGCCCTGAAAAAATTATGTAGTAAACATTGTTTTAAGAAATAAATAAATAAATTGAATTTGTTATGCATATATTTTACGGACTATATTATTCTGTGATAATATGAAGTAAATATCAGAAAAATTCCTAAGTTCATATATGTGATCTCAACCACGTATTGGTACAGGAGGATTGTATTTGAGATAAATGAACTTGAATAGTTCGCAGTAAAATAAAGTTATGGAATCTTTAGATTAATTACTGCAAGTACGTTCCACTAGTATTATGAATACATGTGATCTAGATCCGGATTACTAGTGTAGTAGGACACTTTAGTGGAGGTACTTTATATATTATAGAATATATAGAACTGGACCAGATATGTTTATTAATACTTAGTTAAATACCGTTTTGAAGTATTAATTAAATATATCAACAGATAATCATATACCAATAGATCTTTATCGTGAAGTTACTATGAACTCATGTTTATGTTTTATGAGTTCTTTGATTCACTCATTAGGGTCTGTTAAGAATGATCAGGCTAGAAACTTTTGTTTTAAGAACTCATTAATGTAAATGGATGGGGACATAGTATACATATATGGAATCTATACCTTCTCGTAAGAGATTGCATAATGGTTCTGTTATACCCAGATTTCGAGCTATGTTAAATATGACCTCGAAAGTTGGATTCGCAGCGAATGAACTCGTACAGCGTGAGGTATGCTCCAGGATTAAATATCAAGCCTGCAAAGCTGAGACGACCTCGATTGTGGTGACCTCGAAATATTCACGATCTCGAAAGGTAGCCTCCGAGATCGATCTATCTTCAGAAATGACCTCGGATCAGAGGGTCTGAGTCTGACGTACGTACGATCTCGAAAGACATATGACCTCGGGAGATGTCGTTAGCTCGGACGATGACGTGAGACCTGGGAGAACAAAGCCTCGGAGATATATGATAAAAACCGTGAATATCTATAAGTGTTGTCTATAAGAGATGTAATCTTCAGTTATTACTGTAAATCCCCTAGAATCGTGGGATATTATTTGGTTAGTTATACGCCCCCTGGTCTTCATGGGACGTTTCCTTTTATATCTGATTATAGGCATTTAAAGCCATTTATTTTATTTACACAAAAAGAGTAACTACCCAAAATATGTGGGATAGTATTCTGCAGCCTTCTCTATAAATAGAGAGGTCATGCACCATTGTAAGGGACCGAAATTCTGAACCTTGAGAGAAAACTCTGAAGAATTCATGCTTAAGAATTTTCAGAGATAATCTTGAGTTTAATAACAGAGACTCGTGGACTAGGCAGATTTAACTGCTGAACCACGTAAAAATCGTGTGTTTGTATTGTCATATTTTAATCGGCCATTATCAGTTATTGTTTACGTGCTCTCCTTTCACTGTTGACGAAAAACGGCGTCAACAGTTTGGTGCTTTCATCTGAAGAAGGCATGGCCACAAACAATCAGAACACACCTGAAGAAAATTACCCAAGACGTCCTGGAAAACAACCAATGGAGAACCCGGATGTTGAGGAGAGAAGTGGGTCTTCTGATTCCCAGGGACCACCCCCTCCACCAAGGGATGAGGATATGTACTACAATCCGGAGCGGTACGTTCCTATTGTGGAACTTGAAAACCGGAAACTGAAGCAGCTGTTGGCAGAGGCCAACAAACGGAATGAGGAGTTGACAAGGATAGCCACAGAGGCGCAGGTGGCTCAGCCCCCGCCTCCGCGCGAAAACCAAGTCCCTCCTCCAAGGGACGTGCATGTTCCTCCTCGGAGGCCCCGCGGGCGTCCACAAAAGGATGCTGCCACAAGGAGGCCGACTCAACCTCCGGCACCAGCAGAGCCATCCGCTCCACCTAGGCCCCAGAGGAGTACTCGAGCTCGGGCCCCGGCTAACCCTCCTGTGGAAGTGCCTGCAGGAACTGAGAATAACCAAACCCCTGCAGAGGCTCGGACTCAGGTACCTGGGAGCGCACCGAATACGACTGACCCATCTCGGGCCAATTCTGGACCCTCTAGGCCGCGACAAGGGTGGCAGCCACCGTCGCCTATACGGTTCCCTCCGTCACCCATAAGATATCCTTCGCCACCCCCCAGGAACGCTCAACCAGTTCGAGATCAGGATGAAGGGCGTGCGGGGGAAAGACAAGGAAACAGGGAGACTTTCCAGGAGTGGAGAGGCGCTCCATCTGAGAAAAGTCAAACGTCTCGGTCTTGCACGGCGGAGACGAGGCGACATAGGAAGAATCCATCACGGAATAACCGAGCAATGAGTTTCACCAGTGATGAGTCCAGAGAGACCAGGTCCGTCAGTAAACATGACCGAGGTTGTAATAACACTAGAAGCCGCAAGAATCGTCCCGACCTGCGAAATCACCTGAACCAGAGTCGGGGTAATGGAGATCAAACCAATCCGGACTTGAGGGATCGCTTGAATAGGCGTAGAGATCCCTCACGGAGACGCGAGCCTGGAATCACGATCAATGACAATCAATTCCAGGCAGCACCTCCTACTGACCCAGTCCAAGAAAGGATCGATCAGCTCGAAAGAGCCTTTAGGCTTTTGAAGAATGAACGAGGAAATGGTCGATATGAGGACTCTGATGAGGAGCTCGAGCCGTTTGCTCCCCATATTTCTGACACTCAATTTCCTCAAGGGTTTCGGATTCCTCACGTCCCTACGTTTGAAGGAAAGACCGACCCGTGTAGTCACCTGAGCACGTTCAACACTATCATGAGAGCCAGTAACGTGGGTTACGAGCTCAGGTGCATGTTGTTTCCAACATCATTGGCAGGACCTGCCAAAAGTTGGTTCGAAAAGTATAAGAGACACTCAATAACCTCATGGGAGCAGTTGTCTAAAGACTTTAAGAAACAGTTCAGAGCAATGGTGGGGGTCAGACCAGAAGCATCCACCTTAACTAACGTCCAGCAACAACCAGGCGAAACATTAAAAAGTTACCTAACAAGATTTAATCTGGAAGTAGCCCGAGCTCGGGACGTGGATGACAGTGGACACCTAATGGCTATCCGAGCTGGTGTATTACCGGGAAGTGCCCTTTGGGATGACATGCAAGGGAAACCGGTAAGGTCAATAACCGAGTTTAACAGACGAGCGCAGAGGTTTGTCAATGTAGAGGAAGCGAGGTCGACGCTCAAAGCGACCTCCCAGTCCGAAACTACAATGATAAACATCAACTCTGCCTCAACCTCGGCGGACCCAGCAACACCAAAGCCTGCCACGGAGAACCCCTCCAAGAGGAAAAAGAACGAAGGAAGTAACCCCGAAGCTGAGGGAGGAAAGAAAAAGAAAGGGGAGAGGTATTTCTCCGTGTATAGAGTATACACCGAGCTCAATGAGTCTCGGGAGAACATATACCTGGCTAATGAAAACCAGGTCCCCTTTAAGCGTCCGGACCCAATGAGAAATCAAAAATCCAAGAGGGATTCCAGTAAGTATTGCCGGTTCCACAGAGACACCAGGCATACAACTGATGAATGTCGGCAATTGAAGGACAAGATCGAAGGGTTGATCTCGAGAGGTTACTTCCGGCAGTATGTCAAAAATCAGAGTACTGGACAGACGGCCGTGGGCCAGAGAGTAGCCGCGCCTCCGACGACACAAAACAACAACTCCCGAGCTCGGGAAAAAGACAGGCCCTCGCCGATTGATGGAGAGGATGTAATAACCATCTCGGGAGGGCCTCATCTCGCAGGAGGAGGCAGGAATGCCCAAAAGAGATATGTTAACGAGTTAAAGACAAGGGACAGGTCTCCTTATGAACCCGAACCTAGGGCACCAAAAAGCCATAGGATTGAAACACAACCAATAACCTTCACTGAGGAAGACGCCTCCCATGCTCAGTTCCCTCATCATGATCCGCTGGTCATTACTCTTCAACTGGACAATAAAAGGGTCCACCGAGTTCTCATAGATAATGAGAGCTCAGTCAACATCCTTTATAAAGCAACCCTCGAGAAGATGGGACTCTCCCTTCGCGACCTGAAAGCATGTGCAACTACTCTGTACGGCTTTTCAGGAGAAGGAACTGCCTGTATGGGATCCATTGAGCTCCCCGGGACCTTGGGAGACTATCCAGTCTCGGTGACCAAGATAATGGAGTTCGTGGTAGTAGACTTACCATCTGCCTACAATGTGCGGCTCGGGAGACCCGCCCTGGTCGGGCTGGGGGTAGTTTCATCAGTAAGGCATCTGGCCCTTAAGTTCCCGACCCCTAGCGGAGTCGGGACATTAAAAGGAGACCAACTGGCAGGGAGGGAATGCTATAGCATCTCCTTGAGGGGAAAGAAACAAACGACCGCTCAAGCACTCGTTATCATACAAAACAAAGACGGAACGGTTTTAGAAATTGACAAGAAGATTGATCCAAGGATTGAGGAGAAAGTTGACCTCGAACCTTTAGAGGAGCTCGAAGAAATTCAGCTCGAGGAAATTGATCCCTCGAAGAAGGTGAAGGTCGGAAAACACCTCCAAGACGAGGCAAAATAGCAATTAATCTGTTTTTTGAAGAAAAACCAGGATGTCTTGGCGTGGTCGCACTCATACATGGTGGAGATAAGCCCGAATGTAGCAAGCCACGCACTAAACATAGACAAAAGCTTTCCTCCAAAGCAACAAAAACGAAGACAGAAAGAAGGCGTTAAAGGAGGAGGCTAACAGGTTAAAGGCAAACCGATTCATTAGGAATGCCTTTTACCCTGACTGGGTAGCCAATTCGGTGTTGGTCCCAAAGCCCAATGGGACGTGGAGAACCTGTATTGACTACTCAGATCTCAACAAAGCTTGCCCAAAAGACTGTTTTCCGTTACCAAGGATTGACCAGCTCATAGATGCCACGACGGGGTATGGCCTGATGTCGTTCATGGATGCTTATTCTGGATATAACCAGATTCCCATGCATGCCCCCGACCAAGAACATACGAGCTTCGTCACGGATAAAGGGCTATACTGCTATAATGTCATGCCATCCGGGCTCAAGAATGCTGGAGCCACATACCAGCGGCTCGTAAACATGATGTTTTCGGAACAAATAGGGAACAATATGGAGATTTATGTTGATGACATGCTTGTAAAGTCTCGACTGAACAAGAACCATGTTGATGACCTCGAAGAGTGGTTCGGCATGCTCAGGAAGTATAACATGAAGCTAAATCCTCAGAAGTGCACTTTTGGGGTATCTTCAGGAAAATTCCTGGGCTTTATTGTGAACTCTCGTGGAATCGAGGCTAACCCCGACAAGATCAAGGCCCTGATTGACATGCCCTCACCTCGAAGGCACAAAGATGTCCAAATTCTGACTGGCAGGATGGCGGCCCTAAGCAGATTCATCTCGAAGTCTACTGATCGTGGTCTTCCATTTTTCAACTTACTGAGAGGAGGTAAGAAGTTTGAATGGACAGAGGAATGCGAGCTGGCCTTTCAGGAGCTCAAAAAGCACCTAGCGAAACCACCCATCCTGTCAAAACCTGAAACGGGAGAAGTATTGTACCTATACCTTTCAACCACCGAACACGCGATAAGCGCAGTGCTCGTTCGAGAAGAAGAGAGGGTCCAAAGACCCGTTTACTACATCAGTAAAAGAATACTGGGGGCAGAGTCAAGATACCAATTGATGGAGAAACTCGCGCTCAGTCTAATTCATTCATCCCGTAAGCTCCACCCCTACTTTCAGGCACATCCCATCCATGTGCTGATTGATCAACCACTTAGGCAAGTCCTGTCTAAACCAGAAGCTTCAGGTCGGCTTCTTAAATGGGTTGTTGAGCTCGGTCAGTTCGAGATCACCTACCACCCGAGAACGACCATTAAGGCATAGGCATTGGCGGACTTTATAGTGGAATGTACTGGTATAGCCGACGACGAGGTAATAACCACGGCCCACGAGCTGTGGAAACTTTACGTCGACGGCTCATCAAATGAAAATGGAGCGGGGGCAGGGGTCATTTTATTTACCCCCGCAAGAAGCAGATTTCATTCTGCCCTAAGATTTGGCTTCAAAGCGTCGAATAATGAGGCCGAATACGAGGCTTTACTCGCGGGACTTCGTATAGCTAAGGAGCTCAAAGCTAAAGCTATACATTGCTACAGTGACTCCCAGCTAGTGGTTAATCAAATCTTAGGTGAATACCAGGCTCGCGGCACGAGAATGGCAGCTTATTTGGAGAAGGAAAAATCCGCGTTAGAGTGTTTCAAATTCTATACAATCGAACAGGTTCCCCGCGAGCAGAACTCGAATGCAGATGCCTTAGCTCGACTCGCCACGTCCGCCGAAAACGAAGAGCTGAATGTTGTACCCATAGAACACCTATCAGCGCCTAGCATTAACGAGCCAGAAGAGGAAGATGTGTGTATGATCGAGACAGAGCCGACCTGGATGACCCCGATAGTTGATTATCTCGAAAACGGAGTTCTTCCAAAAGATCGAAACCAAGCTCGAAAGTTGATGTATCAACTTCCCCGTTACACAATTTTGGATGGAAGGCTGTACCGAAGGGGATATTCCATGCCGTTACTCAGGTGCGTAACCCCTCCCGAAGCTAAGAAAATCATTGAAGAAATTCATGAAGGGTTCTGCGGAGATCACACCGGGGGGCATAGCCTGTCCAAGAAAATCATACGCCAGGGATATTTCTGGCCAACCATTTAAACGAATTTTTTCGAGTATGTGAAGAAATGCGACAAATGCCAGAGATTCGCCACGATACCCCGATCCCCACCATCCGAGCTGACCATGTTGACATCCCCATGGCCTTTCGTGGTATGGGGCATCGACCTCATAGGCTCTCTCCCGACTGGCAAAGGCAGAGTGAAATATGCTGTAGTCGCCGTGGATTACTTCACAAAATGGACGGAGGATGAACCATTGGCAACTATAACCTCAAAGAAGATCCTTGATTTGTAAAGAGCATCGTGTGCCGATACGGAGTGCCGAGGAAGATCGTATCCGACAACGGAACCCAGTTCGATTGCGACTTATTCACCAAATTTTGTGAAAAGAACGGTATAATAAAGAGTTTTTCATCAGTGGCTCACCCTCAAGAGAATGGCCAGGTTGAAGCTGTAAACAAAACCCTCAAGAGTTCTCTGAAGAAAAAGTTGGAGGAAGCAAAGGGACGATGGCCCGAAGAATTGCCCCAAGTCCTTTGGGGATACAGGACCACGGCTCGAACATCAACAGGGCATACCCCGTTCTCTCTTGCATACGGCTGCGAGGCAATGTTGCCCATTGAGGTAGAAATCCCAACGATTCGAACTCAGATTTACGATCAAAGTTCAAACCACACTCAGCTCGAAGAAACCTTAGATTTGATTGAAGAAAAAAGAGAAGAGGCTCAGCTGAGAAATGCTGCTTACCAGCAACGAACTACCAGATATTTCAACAAGAGGGTTCGAGATCGAAAGTTCGGAATGGGAGATCTGGTGTTGAGACGCGTGTTCTTGGCAACTCAAGACCCAGCAGCTGGGGTGCTCGGGCCGAACTGGGAAGGACCGTACCAGATAGAGTCAGTCATCCGACCTGGTGTGTACAAACTTGCGAGATTAGATGGGAGCATGGTACCGCGAGCATGGAATGGCGAACACCTTAGACCTTACTATCAGTAGTGTAGGAAAAGTGTTGCCTGTAACCATGAATTTCTATTTGTATTAGCTCGTCTGTTTTTGAATTTCATCAAATAAAAGATCAATTTCGTTCAAATATGTTATTTCTTTTTCTTTTTGCAATCTCTCTTAATTTAATAACCTATGGTCACACTCATAGGATATTAAGGGGGCATCATTGGTACATATACCATCAGCTTAAAAAATAAAATAACATATACAAAAACATATAAAGCATTTGGATATAACCAAATACGCGAGCTTAGATAGTTCGGACATAACCGAATTATCAAAAACATATAAAGTATTTGGATGTAACCAGATACACGAGCTTAAGATAGTTCGGACACAACCGAATTATCAAAAATATATAAAGTATTTGGATATAACCAAATACGCGAGCTTAGATAGTTTGGACATAACCAAATTATCAAAAACATATAAAGTATTTGGATGTAACCAGATACGCGAGCTTAGATAGTTCGGACACCACCGAATTATCAAAAATATATAAAGTATTTGGATATAACCAAATACGCGAGCTTAGATAGTTCGGACATAACCGAATTATCAAAAACATATAAAGTATTTGGACGTAACCAGATACGCGAGCTTAGATAGTTCAGACACAACCGAATTATCAAAAACATATAAAGTATTTGGATATAACCAAATACGCGAGCTTAGATAGTTCGGACATAACCAAATTATCAAAAACCGAAAACGTTTGGATTTAACCAGATGTGCAAACTTAACAGGTTTGGAACAAACCAGCCAAAAAACTAATCGATGATAAGTAGGAACCTAAACCTATTTCGAAATAAGTCAAGATCGAGGATGGAATATCTTAAAGAAAAATAGTTTCGAACTCTTAACCTTGGAGCAAAAACTGAGGATGAGGAAAAGTGACTAAACAAAAAAGATATAACCAAATCATTCACATTACATACCATATAAGTACTTTTGGGTTCATGGTTAAAGTAATATCCGACTTTGAAAAATAACGAGGTCGGAAGCGGATAATTTGAACAAACTGTGCATGAATGCATTGAGCTTCGTTCATACCACAACATGTTTGTATGAATAAATAAACATAAATGATTCATCCATAAAAAATGTGCAAAATATTTCGAGCCAAGAAATGTAAGGCATATATAAGTAATATTTAAAGAAATTGTATCAGCCCCGAGGGCATAAATTAAATTAATTACAAAAATAAGGGGACGCAGCCCCAATAGATGGTTTCCCCGAGATCAGACTTAAGGAAGAGGAGTCTCCTTGGCCTTCTTGGCATCAGCAGCACCAGATTCCTCAGGACGAATAGCATGGCTGTCCTCCTGGGCTCTCTCCGAAACGGCATCCCGAGCAGCCTTTTCCTTCTCGAGCTGATCAACCCTTCCTTCTCGAGCCGAGCATTCCACCTGTCAAGAAGTGTCGCCTCGTGAGGACCTAAGAAGCTGGTGTCCAGATCTTCATTGTAGGCCCACATTCGGTACATGGCCGAGTCAACCGCTTGATCCTTCTTCTCTTTGTACTCAGCAAGGAGACGAGCTTTTTCATCCTCCATGATGTCAAAGGTGGCAGCCTTTTCCTCTTCAAACTTCTTGTTGGTCTCCTGGAGCTGGGTGATCTCCTTCTTATGCTCCTCGAGTTCAGCTTTCAGCTTCCCGAGCCCGGTGGCCATACCCTCACGTTCCTTAGCTCCTGCCTCTAGCTTTGCATTTGCCGCCTTCAGATCATCACTTGCTTTGAGGTGGAGATCCTTCGCCTCCTGAGCATGAGACTTGCTCGAGTGGATCTCGTTGTTCAACTTATAGTTGAGCTAGGCAGTAAAGGCAAGAGACTGACAAAGGAAGAAACCATCATTAGCTCCAGGTCAGTGTGATTATAATAAAAAAGGAAGGACTATAGAAGGATACTTACCGCGGCAGCGAGCTCGATACTCTTCTCATAGAGAACAGTGCAGTCTTGGGTATCGTTCAAGCATCGCCATTGGGGAGCTTCGAGACTGCCAAAGCTCTGGCCGATCCGGGACATAACATCCGAGACTAGCGTAGATCCATGGGACCCAGCGGAATTGTCGACCACATATGCATCCATGTGGGTGGAAATTGATAGCTTCTGAGCTCGAGAAGAAGGAGGCTTTCTAGAAGTCAGAGCTAAGGATGACTGAACCACCACAGGAGGTTGGGACTCAACCATAACGGAGGGACTGACCAGCGAAGTCGGCGCCACTGCAGAGGCGACGACCTACGAGGACGGCGCCGTTGTGGAAGCGCTGGCCTGGGAAGTCGCCGCAGCGATGGAGCTCAAAACCGGCGAAGCAAGGGGAGGTGTTTTCTTGGACCTCTTGGGGCCCTTGCCCGGTCGGTCGATCTTCAGCGACCCCGCTTTGGGGCGCTTGCTCCTCTTGGCGCTAGCACTTTCGATGAGGTTGTCGAGGTCGGAGTCCATCTTGCTTGCACAAGTCACAATACAGAGTGAGTCAGTAAAAGAGAAGCATACAAGTTGTTTCAGTATCACATACATATAAAGTGATGATAGAAGAAACCTAACTGGAACTCTCCCCCGAGCTCGAGCTTGGGGACCATGAAATTCCCCCATCTTCAGAGGAGGCGGGGGGAGTGCCTTCCCTATATGTGGGCGATAACCTCGAAAGGTCCCTATAATCGTTGGACCCGTACTGAAAAGCTATCCCGTTCCACACCTCGTCCGTGGTATACATGGTGTCGTATTTCCCTAGCCCACTATCAAACCTATGGACACAGTCATCTACCTAACTCCATATGTAGAAGTGGTATCTATCCTGTGGGCATGAGACTAACCTATTGGGCTTATGTTTTAGTAAGGTGGGGGACCACATTCTCGAGGTAGGGAGGGTTTTACCTTCATCCGAATCTAAGCTCGAGGCTTCATCATTAGCCTCATTCCCTGACAGCGGACTCCTTGGGAGAACTGGAAGTGGCGGCCTCGTTTCTCTCCTCGGAGGAAGGGCGCCTGTGGGTAGGGGCACCTACTCCCAGTGTTCATATTTTTTATTGGACCAGTCAAAGGTGGACTGGCCCTCTCCCAAAAGTCTGCATTTTTGGAGCCTGTCCTCATGTAAAAGGTACAGGAAAGACCTCCTTTCATGGGGGAGTTGAAGCAGGGTCTCTCTGTGCCCCTTCATTGTATCGTCAGGAGTGGGACGCTGAAAATTGGCTGAAGGGCAAGACACATTTCAGCTAAGTATGGATTTAAGAGCTAATGTTTCGAGCACAGAAATAAAGATAACGAGAATACTTACGAATCCGCCTGAACGAGTAGTATCGAGACGGGGACAGACCGTCTGTCCAGAAGAAGGCCCTTTTGAAATCAGGCGGATGATTGGGAAGATCTTCAAAGACCTTCTTCTCCTTGGGATAGCTCGAGAGATAATAAAAGCCATCCCTTCCCCGAGCTCGAGAGGGGTTACTTTTCAGACAAAAGAGATACAAAATCTCTTGAGGCGAAGTTCCTTTCCACCCCATCTCGTGGTATAAGGACCTCAGGGCAGACAGCACCCTGTAAGAATTGGTGTTGAGTTGGAACGGAGCCAACCCAACGAAATCCGTGAAGTCTTTGAAAAAAGACTTCAAGGGCAACAATGCTCCCACCCTCATGTGTTCCTGGCTCCATGCCGCGTATTTCACCTTGGCGTCGCGGCCCCCAGGGGTGAAGCAGCTTCGTTCGTGATCGGCCGGAGCTCGACACTTTAAAGAGCCTGATAAGCTGAGGCCATGGAAAGCCAGGATTTCAGTTATCTGACTAGTTGTGGTAACTGAGCTCCAATAGTGCTCGGCTTCAAACATTTCTATCCTCGATTGCGAGGAAGAAGGTTCCCCCATTAGTGAAAATTGGAGCTCTCCTGGATGGTATGCGACAGTGAACTTTAGTGCAGGGTCGAGGGGAATCGGCCTAGGTCCCGAATTGGATTCCGGATAGAGGGCCTCCCGAAGAACTCTCCTCTTCCCCTCTATGACCTCGTCTATCTGGCGGCGGTAATGAGCTCGAATGTCCTCCTGCTCGCGCGCAAGCTCGTACTCCCTTATCCGACGTTAATTCCGAGTGAACAGCGATTCTGGGCTCAGGGTTTTTGGCTCGTAAGGAATTGCCAGCAACGACCCCCACCGTCTTTCTAGATTCTGTGACATCTAGTGAGAAAGAAAAAATGGTGAGGGCCATGCATGCAAGAGTTGCGAGCTCGGGGTTTAGGAACAAAACAAGCTACATATTAAGGCCCTTATTAAAGAGTCAGGACGTGCGTTCCACGAGAAAGGAAGGAGAGTGGATAATTTTTTGAAAATCCCGAAAATCAAGGGAAAAAAGAGTGGCGGTTAACCAGAAATGGCAGCCTTGGGTTTCGTGCATTTGTCAAGGCCAATGTTTTTTACCCGAAATCTTGGTGTACAAGAAACGTCTCTTAAAATTTTAAAACCCAAAAAAAATGGGAATCTTGTTCAAACATCAAAACTGGGTATGAACCAGTGATGTAAATTCTGTGTTGAGAACCTAAAAAAGCACAAGAGCCTATCGGATAAAAATCTCCTGTCGTATTATGCTAAGGATGTAAACTAGTACATACACAGACACAGCAAGAACAACATGAACAAAAACTAACAAAATGGAAAACGAAGATTGCACACTTACACAATAATGGAGATTGTAGAGAGATCGTTGACTGAAGGAGAGGTTGCAAATAAGAACTCACGGACTCGAACAAACCAGGGTTTCTTTGTTTCTTTGGCTGAGAAAACATGCACAGGATAGAAACTTTATAGGAAGATCTCTGGTTTCGTTTTTTCTTCTTTTCTTGCTTCTGGTGAACAAAAATAAAAAAGAAGATGAAGAAAGGGGTCTCATATATATAGATGGAGAAAGGGGGAATTAATCCGGGGCGTTGAATGAAATCCTTGCTAGATCCAACGGATGGGGATCAATGACAAGATGGCGCCGAAAAGGTGGCAGACGGATGATCGTGGGCATGTTTCCAAGGTACTCAAGTACCAAAAATGAGCAATACCTGGCTGGCGCGTGTCCATTTTCAAAAAGCGTATGACGGTATGGTTCCCGAGGAAAGTAATTCAAAAGTTTCCTTCTCTTAGGATTCGAACAAATACTTTTGAGGGGGCAAGATGTTATACCAAGATTTTGAGCTATGTTAAATATGACCTCGAAAGTTGGATTCGCAGCGAATGAACTCGTACAGCGTGAGGTATGCTCCAAGATTAAATATCGAGCCTGCAAAGCTGAGACGACCTCGATTGTGGTGACCTCGAAATATTCACGATCTCGAAAGGTAGCCTCCGAGATCGATCTATCTTCAGGAATGACCTCGGATCAGAGGGTCTGAGCCTGACGTACGTACGATCTCGAAAGACATATGACCTCGGGAGATGTCGTTAGCTCGGACGATGACGTGAGACCTGGGAGAACAAAGCCTCGGAGATATATGATAAAAACCGTGAATATCTATAAGTGTTGTCCATAAGAGATGTAATCTTCAGTTATTACTGTAAATCCCCTAGAATCGTGGGATATTATTTGGTTAGTTATACGCCCCCTGGTCTTCATGGGACGTTTCCTTTTATATCTGATTATAGGCATTTAAAGCCATTTATTTTATTTACACAAAAAGAGTAACTACCCAAAATATGTGGGATAGTATTCTGCAGCCTTCTCTATAAATAGAGAGGTCATGCACCATTGTAAGGGACCGAAATTCTGAACCTTGAGAGAAAACTCTGAAGAATTCATGCTTAAGAATTTTCAGAGATAATCTTGAGTTTAATAACAGAGACTCGTGGACTAGGCAGATTTAACTGCTGAACCACGTAAAAATCGTGTGTTTGTATTGTCATATTTTAATCGGCCATTATCAGTTATTGTTTACGTGCTCTCCTTTCACTGTTGACGAAAAACGGCGTTGATGAAGGAGCAAATCGTGGAAATATTGGGAGAGAGATCCGTGGCCTTGATAGAGGTGAAAATCGTGGGAATATTGGGGGAGAGATCCGTGGCCTTCATATAGGAGAAAATCGTGGGGATAAGGTGGGAGAATATCGTGTTGACTCTGGGAGAGAAGATCTGGTATTAATTCGGGGGCAAGATACTAGGGGCAGTCCAAATAATATGCTCCAATTATGAACCTTTAATGAGAATGAGGTGGCAGCTGCAGGAGTCAAAGGTGGAGTTAATGGGAAAGATTTTGAGTTGACTGAGGTTTACCATTTCATGGACCCTAAACGTAGAAGATATGAGGTGGTCATGGGCCATGTGGGCCAAAAAGACAAAATGGTGATGGGCCATGAGAAAGATCTATCTTGTAGCCAGATGGATCACGTGGTGTTGGGCCAAGGAAGTAGTTTGAACGTGGGTCATATTGATGCTATGAATGTGGATGTACTTCAAGGGGTCGGTGCAAGCATGGGCTCAGACCTAGTCAACTTGGTGGGTCATCAGGATGATGAGGGTGATCTCGACCATGGTGCAGAGCGGTCTCCAAAAAACGATTCTGGGGCGGGTACCACGTGTTGGACCCGCCAAGAGTTATGAGTCTACTTTGTTGGAATTACCGTGGGCTTGGGAACCCACGGGTTGTTCAATTCCTAAAAGACATGGTGTGTCAAAAGCAACCCAAAGTTGTGTTTTTGTGTGAAACTTTGTGCAAGAAAGAAAGAGTTGAATGGCTTAGAATTTCTCTGGGCTTTGAGGGGTGTTTTGCGGTAGATTGTTTGGGTCACAGTGGTGGTGTTGCGATGCTTTGGAAGTTTAAGGAGGAAGTAACTTTGATTAGTTATGGGAATAATCACGTGGATATGGAGGTTAGCTTGAGTGACCATCCAAAATTCCGTCTAACAGGCTTTTATGGAGAACCAAACCGCAATTTGAGAGAAGAAACTTGGAGCAAGATGCGACAACTTGCTAGGGTATCTTCGCTTCCGTGGTGTTTCATGGGAGATCTGAATAATGTGCTATCTAATAGAGATAAGAAGGGTGGTAGACCGTATCCATCCTGGTTGATCAATGGGTTCCAGGAAGCAATATCAGACTGCAATTTGATTGATATGGAGTTGGTTGGTCATCAGTTCACTTGGGAGAGAGGTCGTGGGACGAACAACTGGGTTGAGGTTCGCTTAGACAGAGCTTTAGTTTCACATGGCTGGCTTTCCTTGTTTGCTACTGCAAAGCTCCATAATCTTGGTCCTTCTGCATCAGATCATTCTCCATTATGGCTGAATTTGGACTTCAGGAAGAAGACAAAATATAGCTACCGCTTCAGATTTGAGAATGCTTAGGCTAGAGATCCTCTTTGCAGACAGATAGTGTAGGACAGGTAGGGGGTGCCTTATTCAAGTACTCTCCTTCAGAAGATCAATTGTTGTAGTACTTCTTTGGCGGAATGGGGGCGAAATATTACTAGAAGATTTAAATCTCGCATAGCTCGGTGTAAAGCTATTCTCCAACAGACCCAAGGGAGACGTGATGTTTGTTCCGTTCAAAGGTATAAGGAGACTCAGGCTTTATTATTCGAAGTGCTTTCTCAACAGGAGATATTTTGGCGCCAAAGGTCAAAGCAACTGTGGCTCCAGGCTGGGGATCTCAACACAAAATACTTCCACGCATCGGCCAATAAAAGAAGAAGGAGGAATCAGATAATTGCTCTCAAGGATGAGTCGGGTATGGTACGAGATTGGGACAATGGCTTGGATTTGGTGATGGT
The DNA here is from genome assembly GCF_963169125.1 of Humulus lupulus. Classification (NCBI taxonomy): domain Eukaryota; kingdom Viridiplantae; phylum Streptophyta; class Magnoliopsida; order Rosales; family Cannabaceae; genus Humulus; species Humulus lupulus. The sequence goes on from NC_084793.1 coordinate 20,592,483, forward strand.
AGACTACTTTAAGAAGCTTTTTTCAGCCTCTCCTACAGACTGGAATCGTGTGATTGAGTGTATATCGGCCTCAATTCCCGAAGAGGTGAATATGGATCTCGTGGCTACAGTTGAATTAGAGGAGGTGAAACAGGCCCTGTTTCAGATGCACCCAGATAAATCGCCAGGTCCTGATGGCTTCTCTCCGGGATTCTACCAAAAGTTTTGGGACATTGTCGGGGAGGATATAATACGCATGGTTCAAGAGTTTTTCACCTCAGGAGAGTTTCCTGTACACCTCTCAGAAACTAATATTGTGCTGATCCCTAAGAAGTCCGCCCCGGAATCCATGGGAGATCTTAGACCGATTGCACTATGTAATGTGGTGTACAAGGTGGTTTCAAAGGTGTTGGCGAATAGATTGAAGAGAGTGCTTAATACGGTCATTTTAGAAACTCAGAGTGCATTTGTTCCTGGGAGGTTGATCACTGATAATATTATGGTTGCCTTTGAAGTAATGCACTACTTAAAGAGGAAAGGATCGGGAAGAGACGAGTTTATGGCATTAAAATTAGATATGAGCAAAGCATATGATCACATTGAATGGGGCTTTCTTGAAGCGGTAATGAAAAAGATGGGATTTGGAGACCATTGGGTATCGTTGATCATGAAATGTGTTAGCTCTGTTACTTATAAGATTGCTATTGAGGGGCAGGAGTTGGGACCTATTGTTCCATCTAGAGGATTGAGACAAGGAGACCCTTTATCGCCTTATCTTTTTATTCTCTGTGCAGAGGGCTTTTCTGCGTTGATTTCTAGATTTGTGAATGAGGGAAGGCTCTCGGGGTGTAGAGTTGCAAGAGAGGCCCCTGTGGTTTCTCACATGCTTTTCACAGATGACAGCTACTTGTTCTGTAGAGCAACATTGGAGGAGGCAGATCATGTTAGGGAGTTGCTTCAGTTTTACCAGTTGGCATCGGGACAAGAAATCAATCTAGCGAAATCTTCTGTGTTTTTTAGCACGAATACCAGAGTTGGATTGCGCCAAGATATATGCACTGCACTTAATATTCCTGAAGCAGGCCCGTCAAGTATGTATTTGGGACTTCCAAATACTCTTGGTAGAAATAAATCGGTGTTGTTGGGGTTTATTAAAGATAAAATGAGGAAGAGGATTGAGCAGTGGGAAGGGAGATTACTTTCTAAGGCAAGAAAGGAGGTTTTGATAAAAACTGTTGCCCAGACTTTGCCCTCTTATGCTATGAATGTATTTTTGCTTCCATTGGGCTTATGTAATGACTTGGAAAAACTCATGTGTCGGTATTTGTGGCATTCTTCCTCAAGTAATGGCAGAGGGATACACTGGAAGAAATGGGATAATTTAACGGTGCATAAAGTTAAGGGGGGCATGGGCTTTAGGGATCTTCATGATTTTAACAAAGCTCTTTTATGCAAGCAGGGTTGGAGGTTACTTAGCAACCCAAACTCCTTGGTTGGTCGTATTTTTAAAGCACGTTATTATCGTCATGGGTGTTTTTTAAGTGCAGAACTTGGTTCTAATCCAAGCTATATATGGAGAAGTGTCTGGGAAATGAAGCCATTAGTCAAGAGTGGTGCTAGATGCAGAGTGGGCAACGGAGTGTCCATTTCTATTAGTTCGGACCTTTGGCTTCAGGACAAGGATAATCCCTGGATCACTACAGTTAATCCTGCGTTCATTGGGGCCAAAGTCTCCTCTCTGATGCATGCTGATAGCTCTGAATGGGATGTAGATGCGATCAAAGATCTATTCAATGATAGAGATTCCAGTTGCATCCTTAGTATACCTCTGTGCTCTAATAGACCCATTGATAATTGGTACTGGTCGTTGGAATCGTCTGGGCTTTTTTCTGTAAAAAGTTGTTACAAATCTCTTCAGGTGCTCAAGAATGGTGAGGCTTCAGAAATGGAAAAATTGTTTTGGCAGGGCTTGTGGAAAGTGAGGGTTCCTCCTAAGGTAAAGGATCTTGTTTGGAGGGCTTCTTCAGGTTGTTTACCTACAAAAACCCAGCTCCACTTGAGACATGTGGATGTGGATACAATTTGCCCCTTATGCCAATCGGACAGGGAAACCGTTTCTCATTGTTTGGTTGCTTGTAGTCGGGTTTGGCCTTGCTGGGTAAGTTTGGGGCTTGGATTATTGGCTCCAGATTCTGAGACGTTTGGACACTGGTTAATGTAGAATTTAGTTCGCCTAGATCAAGAACAAAAAGCAAAAGTTTTTATGTTGCTTTGGGCTGTTTGGAGGAGGCGGAACGAGTGGGTATGGCAGAATAAAAGAGGTTCGTGTTATGGGGTTTTGCTCCTAGCCGATTCTACATTGCAAACATGGATCACGGCACAAGATCGTGAAATTGCTCCCCTGCCCTATTTCTTATCGCCTGAAGATGGTCGAGAATTGTGGAGCAAACCACCTTTGGGATCCCTAAAAATCAATGTTGATGCAGCAAGTTTCATTGAGGCTTCTAAGCATAGTTTCGCTGGTATTGCTAGGGACCACGATGGTACCTTAGTAGAGGCTTTTTCTGTGTGTCGAGCTGGAACCGTTTCTCCGGAGTTGGGTGAGGCGTTAGGGGTTCGCGAGGCTTTGAGTTAGATAAAGAGAAGGCGTTGGGTGGATGTTGTCATTGAAACCGACATCATTCTGGTAGTTCAAGCATTGCGGAGCAACATTTCCATGGACTCATATTTTGGATGTGTTATAGATGATTGTAAAGTCCTGTGGAAGGACCTAAATTCTGTTTCAATTGTTTTTGTAAAATGTTCTGCTAATGGGGCAGCCCATGCTTTGGCAAAGGCTTCTTCCTTTGTGGCTGAACGGGTATTGGTTAAGGAGAATATCTCCTCTAATGTGTTGGATGTAATGTTACAAGATTGTTGCTAATAAAGTCCACACTTTTTCAAAAAATAAAAAATAAAAAAATAAAAAATCTCAAATTTATTGGAACTTGGAATTATAGGTCCATAGGTCCCCACAACGACTCTATCAACACTATTCAAGGCAAAAGTTGACATAAAGGAGAAAATGGTGAAAAGACATATTTAAGAAGAAATTTATTCTTTGGGAAAAATATGCAATTATGTGATAATAGTGATTAATTAATTAATTACAAATTAGTTGTAATTAAAAAAATTAATTAATATATAATTTTTGAAATTCTATTAAATAATTAATTAATTATAATTTTCGAAATTAGTATTAATTAAAATTGGTTTTAATGAATTGGTAGAATTAATTAAATATCTTTATTTGAGTGGGAGATAATAATCTAATAAGTTCAAATTTGGATTTGAATTTAAAAGATTGATATTTATTCAACTAATAAATTATATTTGATAATTAGTTAAAAATATAATTAATTCAAATTTAAATTAATTATCAGGTTGTTGGATTTTATGTAATAAGGTAGTTTGAATAAATAATTAAATAATTGTGGAAAATTCAAATATTCCTAAAATATAGGGTGCTACACGACACAAACAGTCCCTGGACTGTGTGTGGCATGAGCCACTGCCACATATTTTTCAGGGATAGATTTTTTACTCTTATTTATTTAATTAATTAATTAATAGAAAATTCAAAAGTTAGTTTTTTTTATATATTCATTAATGAGATAATTAATTAATTAAAAGATAAATTTTAAATTGGTTACAGGTTTATTTTTTAAAATTTAAAATATTTTCTATTTAAGTTAGACTTATTAGAAAATAAAATACACTCTTTTATTCACTCTAAAGAAAATAACGATACTTTTCTATCTCTCCCTGAAAAAGATAAAGAATCAATCTAAGGTATATTCTCTTGATCTCATGTGTTGAGTACATCAAGTTGAATCATAAATTTACCATCCTTTATTCTCTAAGTGCCCACACACTTCTTGAGGTGTAGAGAACGTTGTGGAAGATCTTGGTGTGAGTACCTGGGAGCAGCTTGGATAGGAAGTTCGTTCAAATTACGAAAAGATAGCAAGGACACTTGATAGGCATTAAGAGGTATGTTTTCTATTCTTTTCTTGCTTATGATTAATGTATGTATATTAATGGATCTGCATATTTAAAAGTAGTTTAAATATGTTACAAAATTTTTGTTGTACACTGGGCCAACCCACCACTATTTCGCTGCGTATTAGGAAACTCGTTCCTCACAGACTTATGGTTTTTTTATGTTTGGTTTTAGGAGTTTCCAATCCCGCCCTTGTCTCCAATATTCTGGTTTTTTGTAAGGAAAATTAGGTAGTTTAGTTTATGATCTAGTTTATGTTTTGTATGACCTAACATTTCTGGTACAATAAAGGGGTAAGTGTGTCTGGACCTAATGTGTCCAATGATGTATGACAGAATTATGTCCAGTAGGCTCGGTTGCCAAAATTTTATGACAGACCTAAGTTGATGTTTGATGTATGACAGACTTTTGTCCGGGGTTTAATTGCCACCCCCTGTATAAGCACTTATCTTTTTATTATATATGACTTGTTATTATAATCTATGACCTATAGTTACAGTTATGACTTATGACCTGTGATTTATGACTATGATTATGACTTAGATTATGATTTATGATTATGACTTAGGCTATGATATGACATATGGTTTTGTGATATGATATGATTAGTATAATTAAGTTTTGTTATGACTCTTGTGTATTTTAGGATATGTTGATTAAATGATTATATGACTAACTCTTGTTTGTATTTTCCTTACTGGGCTTAGAAGTTCACCCTTTATGATGTTGTTGTACAGAAAATTGATGATAGAAAGGCCGGTGGCGAGTGGGACCTAGGAGCTTCGTGATGTACTCGTGGGGACCATATAGTCGAGGAAGATCAAGCGAGCCTGTTTATTTATTTTTATTAAAGATTGTGTTCTTTTGAAGTTTTATTTAAATGTTGCTCATTTTAATATGTTAAAGACAATTATTTTATTTTTGTAAAACCATGGATCCATATATTTATTTTCAAGTTTTTATTCAATAAAAGAGCAATATTTATGATTATGATCCAACAATGTGATCTCAATAATTTATGAGAAATTAGGACATTACATAATGTTATTTAATAAACAAATTAATAATTTTTCTTAAAATACTTTATTATTTATTTAATTAATTATTATTAATTTTTTAAACTTTTAATAATAGTAAACCTATTATTAAAAAATAAATTATCATTTATTCATAATTTTTTTAATTAGTAATAATAATAATAATTTTACAAATTAATTATTATTTAACTTTTAAACTAATTTATTTTTTTAATAATTAAATAACTGTTATTAATCTTTTTCATTCATTATTTTATTAATTATATTTTAAACTTATTAATTTGATAATTACTGATAAATTTTAAAATTAAATTAGTAATTACTTAACTTACATAATTATTACATTATATCATAAGTTAATCAAATTATTATAACAACTTACACTAAACTTTTATTAAACTTACAACCAACTGCTGCCTGGGATGAAGTTGATAGCCATCACTCCTTATGAAGTTGTTCGTAACCCTATCTAAGTGAAACCTAGGAAAGCAGAATGAGTAGATGTTCAATGTTTCATAGTGGAGCAGATATGCAAGTTCGACAAAGCAATGGAGTAGGCACAGTGGATGCATAAGGAAATTGAGAAGAATGGAATAAAATGGTGCACTGTTAGTGGAATGCATGATGCAGTTGACACTATGATTCTGTGTTTCCAAGAGTTGGAGGACATAGTGGAACTTGAACTTAAAGCATGAGTCATCTAATTAAGCTATTACTAATATTAATCAGGTAGGTGGTTCAACTAGTAAGTTCTTTTCATGTAATATAAAACTATGGTTATTAGCTTTTGTGGTTGTCGGAAGAGGTAAATTTCCAATTTATTTATACTATATACATGTCTGTGTGTGTATAATTCTATGGTTGGACTTTATATTTTAAAAATGATGATGCAGTGGCAACCATATTTTATTATGTTAACAATATGACTTATCATTAAGCAGTTAAATATGTAAACGTGACCACCTTTTTAATCTTAAATTTCAAGAGTTAGTGTATATATATATATGTTACCACCTTAGTCGAAATATAATATTCATATCCTGTGCCAGTAAATAGAAATATAACTCTATTAAAAAAGACAATAGACATTGTGTTTTGATTAAAGAAATGTTACAACTCAATCGCAAAAAATACAAGTAAATACAAAGATTTAGAAGAAGAAGATCACAAACTCAAAATAATATTAACAATACGAACAAAATACTTAAAAAAATTAATTGCAAGGTTTTGGAATTAAAGGAATACTTGGGATTTACTTGGGATGTTAAGACCGTTAGAATTGGAAAAATTTGAAAATTCTCCTGCGCTTTCAGCACTCCAGGCTGGGGCCTGGGACATGCTTTGTCACGGCCGCTGGCTACTGACTCTGAGGCCCTGGCCTGGGAAGCTTGTGGTCGCGACCAACAAGCTGTTTTAGCCAGCCAATTTTTTCAATTTTCTAAGATGTCTGAAACTCTTTCCCACATGATTTTGTAACCTCGATACACCTAGGGAGTTCAAAACATGTCTTAAATAGCTATATTACATAATGACCCTATGCAATTGAAACAGAAATGTTTACATCTCAATCTACACATTATTAAGTCATATTGGGGAGTTACAACTTTGTAACTGATTTTGTAACTCCAAATTATTTTATTTCAAATAGACGCACATATGTCCAATTTTGTAACTCTCAATACTATGTTACAAGGTGTGCCAAATCACATTTTCTCACATTATTTAATCTGACATTATATTATATTAAATGATATAACACTAAATAAAAAAAATAAAATAATAACAAATATAAGTGATGTGCATTTTCTTACATTTATGTTAATTCTTAACTAAGAAAATATACGGTATATTTAAACAAAAGTTAACTATGTTTCAAGTTGGATAGTTGAAGTAGTTATTATTTGGATTTAGGTAGCTCTTTCGTCACTAAAGGCAGGGTTTCTTAATTAGTATGCCACTACCATATTCATATTTCAAAGTTTTTATTATGATTATCGACAATATTACATTAAGTACTTGGTATGTAAATGCAATGTTGTAATAAGAAAGCCAAAAATTACATCTTACAAAACCAAAAATATGTTGCCCTTACATTAAATTACCTAGCGCAAAACCAAAAATACATGTAGCTGGACATTAATGCTACCCTTCATTTAAATAAACCAAAAAAAAAAACTATGTCGAAGTCAATTAAGCTATTTACAAATTTCGAAATGCCCATATTTCACCATGTTCCTATCACTTTTAAAATTCTCATTAGGTTTAATACATGATGTTTTCCAGTACTTAACAAACTAGAGTAAAAGCTAAAGTGGTCGAGTTGAGAAAAAAAACAATCTGGAAATTTTGTACTTGACATATGACAAATATCTTTCTTCCACCTAAGGTACATTAACTAAATCCCACAAAACCTATTAAAATCATTATGAATCACCCCCTAACCTTTCACTCATACACGTAACACCCATTTCATATCCTAAGTGCAATATTTTGGCAGTACTAGTGTGAGAAACAGAATCCCGTGATCCACAGGGGGAAAGACTGGGTAAAAGTTGTGCAATCTCACATTGCCCAGGGAAGGTCAAGTGTGATGATTCTAAGACTGTGTATGTATGAGACTACACAGTTGAAGAATGCTTAAATGGATTGATGGGTACTACCTATGCCAACAAGATGCATCTTCTTTTCAGTAGCCCATCACTTGAGAACTCCAAAGTTACGCGGGAGTAGTCTCATGATGGGTGACCTCCTGGGAAATTTTCCCAGGAAGCGTGCGAGTGAAGACAAAGCACGCTGGAAATACTCATGTTGGTTTGCAGAGCCAGTCGTCATTCTAGGAAGCATCCATAGTGACGTGGAGCATTACAAATGGTATCAAAGCCTTGACCTAGCCGGAAGTGTGGCCGACGGGGACGTTGGACCCCTAAGGGAGGGTGATTGTGATAGTCAAAATTCCATGATCCGTAGGGGGAAAGACTGGGTAAAAGATGTGCAATCCCACATCGCCTGGGGAAGGTCAACTGTGATGATTCTAAGACTGTGTAGGTATGAGACTACACACTTGAAGATGGCTTAAATGGATTAAAGGGTACTATCTATGCCAACAAGATGCATCTTATTTTCAGTAGCCCATCACTTGAGAACTCCAAAGTTAAGCGAGAGTAGTCTCATGATGGGTGACCTCCTGGGAAGTTTTCCCAGGAAGCGTGCGAGTGAGGACAAAGCACGCTAGAAAGACTCGTGTTGGTTTGCAGTGCCAGTCGTCATTCCAGGAAGTAACCATAGTGACGTGGGGCGTTACAACTAGTAAATATTTTGTCCACAATTTTTTTCAATAATATTGTCAGAGGTTTTTATTTGTTTCTTCTGACATGTAGTAAACCCCCATGACCTCAATAATATTACAACCATCCACTCCATGACTTTCCCTCACCTTGGCTCAGTAAGTGACAAGGTACGGCTTTCCATTGGCCAGTGGGTGGCCTCGCCAAGCTTTTTCCAGGCCATCACTTCAAGTTTTACAAGTATTTTCTCCCAATTTTGTGAAGGACATGACAACTACAATTATTTCCCCTAACTTCGGTAGCAAATTGAGACAGAAAAGTATTAGATTTACAAAATTAAACTAGTGTGAAGTTAACAAATTATATTGTTATCACTTAAACAAACTAAATTTAAAAGCAATATAGTTCTAGTCGTTATGAATAACATGTCAAACACAAATTTAACACTCCAAAATAGCAGTAATATAACAATAATCTATCAAACAATTAATACAATATTATTGGAAGACAGGGTAACATGGATCACCCTCATCCTCTACCACCTGGTATGCAGCACTCACCCACAATATGATTAACTTTTTCCTCTAGATATTCTTGGTACCTACTCATTGACTTCATCTTCAAATGCTCCACTGCTTCCCAAAGTCTTTCATAATTCGCCTTGGACTCGTCCAATGAATTCCAAGCACCCTATTTCATTTCTTCTAATGTCTTTGTCTTTTGTACAACCTCTGCCTCCAATTGCACAATCTTCTCCTTCATTGACTTGTTCATTTCCTCCAAGAGACGATTGTCAACATTAACAGAGAAAATCTCATACTCTTTCTCCTCCAAGGTCATCTTTAGATCGTCAATGTAGTCGATAGATTGTTGGGGGGGGGGGGGGGGGGGGGGGAGGCTTGTAATTTAAAACTAAGTAAATTCATCACAGTTAGCATGATCTAATTTCGTTTTGGGCAGGTCATGGAAAAACTCCAAATTGCAAGAATTGAGTGAAGATTCAGAATCCATACCCCTCGCGGTAACAATAAAAATCAGAGATCAATAGTATGTAAGAGGAGAAGAAAACTTATACAAGAAACAAGCGTTTTCGCAACGCGTTCGGTGTAATGCGTCGCAATAGACAAACTTTTAGCGATGCATTTTACAGCACACGTCGCGAAAAAGGTAATAACTTAAATTTTTAATTGTGCTTTTTTCACGACGCTTCTGAAGTGCTGCTGAAAGGAGAAAATTTGGTGCAAAAATTTCCCTCTAATATTTTGTACTTTTGGTGACGCATTTTGGTATGCGCCACGAAAAGACCCATGAATATGTATTTAGTGACGATTTGTTGCGTCGCGAAATGTATGATTGGGCTAAATAATTATTTATATTTAAAAAATTTAGGGTAATTTTTTGCGACAAATAGTTGCGTCGCCAAATGATGCTTATTTAGTGGGAAAAATTCCCTCCAATTTTTTTTTTACAATTTTTTGTGACGCAATTGTGTGTCGCCAAATGTTCTTTTCAATTCACGTTTTAATAAATAGTTATAATTTATTAAATAATTTTTGTATATATAGTTTTAAAGAATTATTATTTATTATATGTATTTAAAAATAATATTAATAACAAATAAAGTTTTAATAAACTGGCGTGTATTGTTTTGTCTCTCCGCCTCTTTTTTATTTTATCTCCACTCAATAAAATAAAATAACTTGGAAAAACCTTCCCCTCACCTCTGTCTCTGAACCCTCCTCCCTTCCTCTCGACTTTCCCTTTCTCAATCGACTATCTTCCACAAATTTCCCTCTCTCATTCATTGTCCATCGACAACTCCATCCGCAACTCTACTCTCATTCATTGTCCATTGGCAGCTTGACTCGTTTCCGCCTCTCTCTTGACAATGTCTGAGGACTCTCTTCGTCTTTTTCATCTCAACAGCCCTTCACTGTGTTCCAGCCCTCCATCGACTGCTTTCTTCTCAACCTATCTTTCTAACTCGAGGACACAGGACGATTCTCAAGGTTCACTGAAACGGTAAGTTAAATGTCTTAAATTGTTTTGATTATATTCTGAAATAATTTTGATTGTCAAATTATATACATTTCTGGTTTTTATTTTGTAAAGATTCTGTATTATTTCTTATGAGGCACACTCTATATTAGTTAGATTGTTTTATTCAGTGTCTCTTCAAGAGGCATATACTCTAATGATTTTACTTTTTATTTTTTGTAATTTGTTTGTTGCTGATTTAATCTCAATGCACGCAATTATGTTTCTTCTGTTGCTTTTAATTTAATTTCTTATCTCTGTTGTGGGTTTAGCTTATATATATATACATCTCCCTGTCTATTGATTAAGTTGTGGAAAAAGCTTTTATCCATGAGTAAAATCACTTTGAAGAAATACGAATTTCCACATTTGATTTATATATGAATATTGTGATTAGTTTGTTGTTGTCTCATCTGTTTGAGAGTATTTGAACCATTGTTTTCTTCTTCTTTGTGTTTTTCAAGAAAAAAAAATAAAGGGGTGTTTACTTTTCGTTTGGTTGGTAATTACTCCAAGTCAACGAATACTATTTTTGGTGTATACTCGTCAGGAACTTTAGCACATGATTTTTTCTATAATGCAAGATACATTTATATATAATTAGTAAAAATTGTATAGTGCCTTTTGTGTATATATATGGTCTCGTCTCTTTGGTGCCACTAATACTCTGTTTTGGTCTTTGATTATAAAAAAATCTACACATTCTTGATTATATATAATTAGTCAAAATTGTACTAGTGCTTAGCTCTTTTTCCTAAATAAAAGAATTAAGTTGTGGAGTATTATTAACAAATTGGATTTATTGCATTGTAGTTTAATCAAATATTTTTTCTGATCTTGAACTTTTGTAGCTTTTGTGCTGTAAAGATTACTCTTTCTCTGGTTTTCAGCAATTAAATTGAATCCTTTAATGCAGAAATTAACTATAAATGAGGAAGCATGCAGTTCTCTTATCTTGTTGTGTTTAAATCATTTCATTGTGTTTTTGTTATAATATTTATTGTCATTCGAGACATTTCATTGTGACACATTTTGATGAGTTTAGTTCACTGTGACATAAAAAGTAGACATTCTATTTACTTTTGCATAATAAAAAATTAATCACTTGTTGAAATTTTAAATTCTTTTAGGAATGGATGAGTCTATGGTGGACTTGTCATTGATCTCTGGATTGTCCCATTTTGGACAATTCAAGACATGTTCTTATATGTTGTAAATATATTTCTGTCAGTTCTACAACATGACAATTGACAAAAGTTGGATGATTATGAGGAATCGACTCTCTCGTGAGTATAGAGTTGGTGTCCGCTTGTTTCTCCAACGAGCTACTCAATATGCTAATGAAAATAGGGAGATTAGATGTATGTGTAACAATTCTTTGAATCATCTGCTCCAACCGCTACCTTTAGTGGCGCTACATTTGGTACAACATGGAATTCAATTATCATACAATGTATGGGATTACCATGGCGAAAAACATGACCATCCATCTGCAGAGCAAGAAGTTATATTAGATGGTGGTGTGCATGATGAAATGGCAGGTATTTTGGCTGATATAAGTGGGCATGTAGAAATTGGAGAATCCAGTGAGCCTATTCAAGCAGGAAATGATCAAAATAAGAACCTCGATGAAATATTCAAGCAATTGGAGAAAGAATTGTATCCAGGGTGTGAAAGTTTCTCGGCGCTTAATTTCTTAGTGAAATTAATGCATGTGAAGGTGTTGAACAAGTGGAGTGAAAAATCTTTTGATATGTTACTTGGCTTAATGAAGAAAGCATTTCCCTTCGCAATATTGCCCAACTCTCACTATGAGGCAAAAAGTAAGTTGAGTGATATTGGACTCGGGTACGAGATAATACATGTCTGCCAACATGATTGTGCTCTGTTTTGGATAGAGAATGTTGATCTAAACAGCTGTCCAATATGTGGTGAAAGTCGATGGGTAAACAAAAGCACAAAAGGAAAAAAGGTTCCAAAAAAGGTGATGCGCTACTTTCTTTTAACTCCTAGGTTGAAATGTTTATTTAGTTCAAGACACACTGCACTTGATATGAGATGGCATGATTTCGAGCGACCAAAAGAGAATGGTGTTTTGAGGCATCCAACTGATAGTCAAGTTTGGAAAACATTTGATAAGAATTATCCAACATTTGCAATGGATCCTAGAAATGTGCAATTGGGATTGACAACTGATGGTTTTAATCCATTTGGAAACATGAGCACGACATATAGCATGTGGCCTGTAATGTTGGTAATATACAATATGCCCCCTTGGAAGTGCATGAAGTCAAATAGCTTGATCTTGTCTCTATTAATACATGGACCAATCTCTTGGAAAAGACATAGATGTATATCTTCGGCCACTTGTTGAGGAGTTAAAACAGTTATGGGAACAAGGAGTACATACTCGAGATGCAGTGACTGATGATAATTTTTTAATGCGTGCAGTAGTCATTTGGACCATCAATGATTACCCTGCATATGCTATGATGTCTGGGTGGAGTATAAAAGGATATAAAGCGTGTCCAACTTGCAATGAAGAAACTCCTTCAAAAAAAATGAGTAAGATTGCTTATATTGGACATAGGTGTTTTCTTCCCATGGATGATGAAATGAGAAATATCAAAAAATTTGATGGAAAAATTGAACGAAGAAGGCCTCCAAGGAAGTTAACTACTGAAAATATTTTAGCACAGTTAGAACATTTGCAAGATAGACTTCCTAGTAAACATAAAGAATACGGAGGTGTTAAACGCAAGCGTTCACCAGACGAGCTTAACTGGGCAAAGAAGAGTATCTTTTTCCAACTAGAGTACTAGCAACATTTACCACTCAGACATAATTTAGATGTAATGCATATTGAGAAGAATATTTGTGATAGTATCCTTGGCACTTTATTGAACATAGAAGGCAAAACAAAAGACACAGATAAGGCTAGACTTGATCTTGAAGACATGGGGATTAGGAAGGAGTTGTATCTTTACATAGATGGCTAGAAATAGAAGAAACCACTAGCTTCATACGTTCTAAGTAATGAAGAGAGATGTTTGTTTTGTCAATTTATTAAATCAGTGAATGAGGATGATAGTAAAATATCAGGGCTTAAGTCACATGATTGTCATGTTTTGCTGCAACGCTTATTGCCAGCAGGAATCAGATCATTCTTGAAAAAAGAACTTCGAGAATTATCATTGAGCTATGTAACTTCTTCCAACAAATATGCGCCAAGACTTTAAACGTAAAAGATCTTGAGAAGATGCAAGATAACATTGTCATTATTTTATGCAAGCTTGAAAGAATATTCCCTCCGGTGTTCTTTGATATCATGGTTCATTTAACTCTTCATTTGCCTAATGAGGCAATAATGGGTGGTCCAGTACATTTTAGACGGATGTATTCCATTGAATGAGCCATGAGTATATACAAACAATATGTTCGCAATAGAGCACGTCCAGAAGGGTCAATTACAGAAGCCTATATAGTGAATGAGGCTTTAACATTTCACTCAATGTATTTTCAAGATATTGAAACTCGTTTTAATAGACCGGAAAGAAATGATGAAAGGACGGAAATATGCCCACCTCGAGAAATTTCTGTTTTCAAGCATGTTGGTCGACCATTGGGCAAAAAAGAGGATAAAGTTCTTGAATCATCACTACGAAGTAAGGCAGAATGGTATGTGTTGAACAATTGCCAAGAAGTTGAGAAATATCTTTTGTAAGTCCTTCATGTTTTCATTTAATCTTTTACTTTTTATTTACATAAACTTTGTTTTTTATTATAATTTAATTAACCAAATGTTTATGTAGTGAACACATGGATGAATTACGTGCTAGAGGGGTGCAAGATTTGGACCAGCAACAAGAAGTTGAGTTTCCAACCTGGTTTAGAAACAAAGTAAGTAAATAAGATGCATTAAGTTAATTGTGAGATGTTATAATTGTATTGAATCTTAATTTTGGGTTAATGATAACATAATACTTTTGTAGGTTAATGAAATGCAAGAAGATAGGTCGTTTGAGATTTCTGATGAATTATATGCCTTAGCTAATAGATGGAATTTTAATGCATACTCATATTCTCGTGCTATTGTGAATGGTGTTAAATTTCTTGTGGAGCAACGAGATGTAATACTAACCACTCAGAATAGTGGTATTCTTGTTCCTGGAGAGAATGAACAAAACTTCTATGGTGTCCTTCATGAAGTCATAGAATTGTGCTATTTAAAGGATTGCACAGTTTTGTTGTTCAAGTGCAAAAGGTTTAAAATTGACATTGATCCTAAAAAAAAGAATTAAAGAAGACAACAAATTCACAAGTGTGTATATTGGGGCAGAATGGTATAAGAATGATCCATTTATATTGGCATCTCAAGCAAAATCAATTTACTACTTGAATAATGACAAGAATGGGCCATTGTGGAAATTGGTGCAGACTCACACTCCACGTAATTTTTGGGATTTTCCAAATGTTGAAGAGGAAAATGAAGTTGAAGCATCTATGGATGTGCATATAGTACAAGAAGCTAATTCACAACCATTTCAATTAGTTGTGGAATTGCCAAAATGAGAGAATATGGTCTTTCAACGTGATGATGTTGAAGCAATTGAGATTAATAATATTGATCATTTGCAGCGTGAAGATCGTGTTAAAGGCATAGATGACTTTATAGTTGATTATGAAGATGTTGAACATGATACCTTAGAAGAATATGATGAAGATTATGAGAGTGATGATAGCAGTGATAATGAAAATTGATGATACATTATCTGAGCAAGTAATATGTATACATATACAAGAAAAAACAGTATTCATAACACTTCAAAACTGCTAACCGGAAGTATTCATAATACTTCTCAAAACGCTAACATAGACTCTGTTATTAAAAATCCCGTCTTTTTTATAACAGTTTTCGAATGTTATGTTTGATGTTATCTTAAAGTATTCACTAACACATTTTTAGTTGCTATCATATTAAAATAATAACGTTTAGTTAGAGTAATTGGTTATAAATTTGAAGTTTAATCTTAAACTTTTTGCATAACACTTTTCAACTGTTATAATTGATTATTTTGATAGCATTTTTAGTTTGTTATATTATATAAATCATAATGTTTTGTTACACTTATAATATGTATCCAATAAAACCATAAATACTATATTAAAGGTCCAGTAATAAAATTTTGTTATTTTAGTCTAGATAATAGATTTTTAATTGTGTAGTGTAAGGATAATTATAAGTTTTCTTTTAAATTAAAAGGATTTTATTATCATATTTGGATAAAACAATATATCAAAATTAATCACATAATGTAATATTAAATAGATTGATAAACCATAAATATTATATTAAACAAGAACTAATTTAAACCATGACTGTGGCTACTTCATGAGATCTTAGTTCTAACTTATGTTTGAAAGCATACATAATAAAGTTCTATTATCTTGAACATCTTTTACTTTAAAAATGAAAAACAAAGCCATAGCAAGTTGCACAAAAAGTAAACCATGAAATTTGCTCCATCCTTCAATTCAGCATCCATTGTGAACTTGTCTTTGTTGTGGGTCGATTTGCTTAGCTACATAAGAATTTAAATAATTACTGCTTAAACTTCAAGTTAATAGTAAACTAAAAAAGTACATAAAAAAAAGTTAATTACCTAATTATGACTTTATCAGCTGGTCATGCAATTATACTACCTATATCATCTTCTATAGTAGACATAACTCCTAAAAGCCTCCACAAAAATGCATCATTCTTTCTCACAAGATCTAACCCCACTTTCATAGCACTAGGCCCAAGACGAACATGGTGGACGTCATCCTTTGGGTCACTTGAAACAAAATAGCCTTTTGTAATAATTTCACCAGATCCAATCCAATCTAATATTTTGCATTTGGAGCCAAATGTGTGATTCTTGACACTCTAACTGTTATCCAAAAAATAGGCGTAGATGACATGGCAGACATTTTTAACATGTGGCTGACACCTGGCGGGATTGCACGCCGCTATTTCAGACCTACACTGACATGTACTCTGACTGGTTTGGTCCCCTGAATCAGCCTCGTAACTCAGAGTGTCAAGACCAAAAGCACCGTTTTGTTGGGCAAAACCCAGTTCTTAGGCCGCCCTATTGGGCCTTAATTAGTCTTGAATTTATGTATGTTTTATCTTTTATATTGGGCTTCCACCAGAGAAGCCAAGAGCATTCGCATCTTTGATGGGCCCGGGTCATACCCGGCCCAGACCCAGTGTTCCCATGAGCCTATAAATACAGGCGATAGAACACTGGAAAAAGGATCTCTCTTCGACTTATATACAGTCTGTCAAAACATAGAGAGAAACTCCATTGTAAAATACTTTCCAAGCTCTAATACAACTGACTCGTGGACTAAGGCTCATTAACGTCCCAACCACGTAAAAATCCCGTGTTAATCTTCTACTTTCCATATCATTATTCTTAGCTAATATCCATTAGTGTGGTTTCTAAAAATCTCGCTAAACACAAAGATATTCAAACTCAAAGCTCAAAGTGACCTTGTGGCTGATGGAAAAATGGGCGAGGGGCAGTGAGGAACCCATCAAAAACAATAAGCACTATATATATTTATATGCAAATGAAAGAACAAATAAAAAAATCCATGGAAGAAAATAAACCCCACAAATTCAGCCTCTAACAGTCCAAGAAACCAAAGAAATCCGACCACTTAACAGTCACACAAACATATAAATGTACATATATATATAACATTCAGAGTGAAACCAGAGTTTAGTAATACCGTATGAATAATGGCAAGAACAAGAGAGGAGAGGAGAAGGAGAACCTGAGTTGTCAAGAGGCTAGTTGGGAGGGGCGATGAGTCGACTAGATCACTCATATAGAGCAGTTGCTTTGTCAAGCTTAGAGCAATCACATCGGCGGGGAGGACATGGACGAGGAGAAGGAGACGATCTTCTGAGAGGTGAGATGGGAAGAAGATACTCTTGTGAAATAAGGCAGAGATGATAAGAGCAAAGAGAACAAGTGGTTTTATGATTTTGATTTTAGGTTTTTGCACTAAGAAAACGTGAAATTATCGTTTTCTAAATTACAACACAAAATTAAAATTTTGATTAGGATATAGTTTTCAAAATTAATATACCAATCAGATATATATTTTGATGGGTCCCACAAATTTTGAGTTTTTAAAATCATAAAATCAAATTAGAATCCATTACTAATCAATTAAGTTTTTATGACACCATCGCTAAACCATAGTTACCATCTTTAGCCATCATTTTTATGCCAAAAATTAAGTTTTTAATGCATCATCGCAAACACATCGTTAAAGCATCGTGAGCCATCGTAAACCATCGTTTTATGCCTAAAATTCAAGTTTTCATGGTGTCATCGCAAATGCATCGTTAACCATCGTAAATGCATCGTTAACAATCGTTTTTCTAGATTTTCAAACTCATTATCACCTTTAAAATGTAATCATTCATTAATCGATTTTAATTAAACCTAGATACTAAATACTCATTAAAATCCTTATTTTATAGTGTTCATTATCATAGAATCATCACATTTACACTCTAGATTCAAAACTTTTTTTTGAGGAAGATGTGATTGTGTGGTGGTCGGCAACGATGCGAAGAAGATCCTTTGTGGTGGTCGATGACGTCTGTGAAGGAGGTGGATGTGAGTGGTTAGGGGCTAAGATTTGTGAGGGAGAAAGAAGGAGGGATCTCAGAAGTGAGAGAGAAAGTGTGAAGTTAGAGAGGAGGGGTTGTTGAATGGAAGGGGTAGTTTGGTAAATTTCTTAGAAAATGGCATATATTTTAAATGTTTATAAAAATTGTCATATAGAATAAACAGGGTATATTAAGATGCATAAACTATCAAGTTCTCTAATGCAAAGCCATTTATTTAACTTTAAGTTGCAGACACATGGACAGGGACTAGGACACTCTTTTGGGACAGAGTATCCCGTTCCCCGTACGGTGTCCCATAGCTATATTCTTTATATAAATACAGAGTCCGAAGCTAGCTAGAATGAAGCCTTGAATCTTGTTCAAGCCCTAAAACTGAGGAGGCTTTCTAATTTTAGTGGCTTGCTCAAACCCATATGCGATGTCAATCAATTTGGGTTCATAACCTCTTAGTCCCCCAAAGAAAATGCCAAATGGCACCTCTTGAACGTAGCCTGCTGGAACAGTAATCCCAGGGAATCCCCCAATTGCCAAAATTTTACTGATATCTGGGAGAGGAAAAAAAAGTCCAGCACAAGCCACCATTGCATCAAGCTTGTACTTTCTCATTAACTGCACAAAACCATTTCTTGTTAGCCTCGCTAAAGTGGCCAATGCAGCTTTGTCCATTCATTTGTTGCTTCGGCTGCTATAAGTGTATCTTGCCCATATTCCTCAATTTTTTCCTACAAGGCAAATTTCAATTGGTTACTACTAATTATTATGTATATAATAATAATAATTTTGTATCATGTCTATATACTTACCAACTTTGACTTTTTTATGTTGTAGGCTATGACATCAGCTACAGATCGCACTGGTGATGAAACGAGTTCCTTTAAATATGCATTTAAATCTATTTTGAAATCGGCATTACTTGCAACATCTTCACTCACATCACTCATGATTTCGTCAATATTTGTTATTTTTAAATGATCTATGACAATCGCACCCTTTTTCCTGATTTTGATTTAAAATATCATTACATATCAGACAAATATCTTTAATACTAGAACATGTTATTACAGGTATTGGATTAATTACCTTAGTGTGTTGAGATGTTTTTCAAAAGTATTACGCACAAATGTGTTAATCTCTTCAGAAATGTTGAATTCAAAGTAGGGATGTCTTACAAGCCCAATTCTCTTTCCTTTGAGTCCATTTGATCTAAGAAATTGTGCATAGCCACCTTTCGGAATATACTTGGATTTCTCTATTGTTGCTTTATCATTCTTATCAACACCAGTAATGACATCAAGAACATAAGTGGCATCCGAGACTGTCCTACAAATTGGTCTATATTCCAACCACAATTCATTCAGTTCAATAACTAGTATATATATGTGATATATAAAACATATTCCAAAGTACGTACGTACCCAACAGTATCTTGTCTGTGAGTGACTGGAACAACCCCCGCTCGGCTAGTGAGACCAACAGTTGGTTTGATGCCCACCACTGAGTTTACGCTGGCTGGACATAAAATAGAACCATCTGTCTCTGTTCCTAATGTAACTGTAGCAAAATTAGCAGCTGCTGATATTGATGAACCACTACTCGATCCACAAGGAGTTTCCATATTATTATAAGGATTCTGTGTGTATATACATACCATATCATTATCAACTAGAAAGCACCAATTGAAAACTGAATCAAATAAAAGAGTAAAATTAGGAACATAGATTATTTTTAAAAAACTGAATACAGTGATGTGGTATCACTTTCTTGTTGGACGCCACAACACGTGAAAACGTAATTACTTTATTGATACAGAAGTAATTATACCAAGACTTGATTACAATTCTTAACCACACACACTAAACACTCTAGCTTACATTCTTTGGAACACTTTTAGATGCACTTTATGTACTCACTCTTTTACACACTTTTGGGACACTCACTTTGCTACTACCTTGGACACACATTACATTTGTATTTATAGGCTACCAAGGAAACATCTACATCTTTCTAGAATTTTCTAACTTTATAATTTATTTAACTACTTTCTTCACTTTTCTAAATGTTTCTAGAACTTTCTATATTATCTAATTAGTTCTAAGCTATTTAAGAACTTTCTAGAATGTTCTATGTTCTTCCTAGTATATTCTAGAACATTCTAGAATTCTAGAGCATTCTAGATACGATAATAACTTTTAACATTTCTAGCATAATTCAAAATGATATAATCTCGGTTTAAAATATTAGTATAATTTTTAGATTTAAACTGTGAGAATCACTGCCGTCACTATCAAGTTAAATCCTTATATTTGTCTCATATCTTGAGAGACTAGGATGAATGAATCATAAATTTTTAGTTCAGCTTTGTGGCAAAGTCTAGTTACACAAGATATTTCAGCAAAAACCACCTCCAAAAGTGAAGGAATGATATGAAACATATTAAGGTGAAAAATGACAAGAACTTACCACCCCTTGGCCTCCTCTGGCACTCCAACCAGGGGGTGTATTGCCCCTGGAAGCGGACCACTCGGTCATGCTAGCCTTTCCCAGTATGATAGCCCCAGCTTTCCTGAGCTTGGTCACCACTCCTGCGTCTCGCGGCACCACTGAGCCAAGCAGCACCAGTGAGCCTGCAGTGGTATTCATCTTGTCCTTGGTGGCTATATTATCCTTAACCAGAACAGGTATGCCATGGAGCTTAGAGAAGGATACTGGAGCCTTAATCTTTCTCTCGTAATCAGCCTTATCAGCTAGAGCACGAGCAACTGGATTCACTTCTATGACCCCATGTAGTTCTGGGTTCAACCGCTGGATCCGATTTATGTAGAACTGTACGAGCTGCCTGGAAGTGAGTTTGTTTTGCTTAAAAGCGAGTTGGATATCGTCCACAGTGCCTTTTAAGATTGAGAAACCTTTTTTAGCTGCATCGGAGTGATACCCAGATGAAAGTATGACTAGAAGAATCAAAACCAGTAGATGAGAGAGATAGAGTGCCCATGAGAGAAATGGTCTTCAGCATATTTGACTACCGGGCCTTGATGATCATAATGCTAGATCCGACATTAATTAGATAAGAAAAGATAGGAGTGTAATGTCAGTAAAAAAACAAAAACAAAAATAATTACTATTCAGGGGCAATATCTCGATCGCAAGCCAGCAAAAATATTTTTATAATCATAAAATTTTCAATCCTAATCTTAACAAAATATGTGGCCAAAATTAAAGTAAGAATTTGTAGTGCATACATGATATTAAAGCTTCTTTTTTTTTCTTCACTATTTATGCAACACCACCATAAATGGATTTATGCAATCATGTGGAACTAGTCCATTTGCAACCATGTGTAACATGCTTGGCAAAGTGTATGTACACTAAGAAATTATAGTGTGAAACCAAAGGCTTTATTCATTTAATAATGAGTAGCCTATTTATTTGGCTTTTTCTGAGTTGGACTTCTTTATGTACATAATATAGCTCATGACTTTGACAAGTTATTTGAATGTTTATATAATATAATATAGAATATCCAGGTGTTGAAAATTTTACTTGAAACCTGTTAAATAATCTGCTCTCGACAGTGAGAATTACGATATAAGTCCATTTAAAGAAGAAAAGAAAATTACGATCGACATAAGCTAACTTACGGTAATCCTTGACTTAATATATGATTTTTACATATTGTAATATTTTAAAATATTAATAATAACTATTGAATGATTTAAAATACTAATAACAAAATTACTAATCAATACTTGTTTTGATAATAAAATAAATCTCGACATAAATAAAATTGTTAATATAATTGATAAAAAAATTATATCATTAAGGACATCAGTCCCCACATGCAAAATTAACGTCCCAATGCACATCTTGGACACACACGAGACCCATGTAATGTTTTGTATTGTTAATTATATCCATAATTTGTTCAATATGTTAAACAATAAAGATATACTTAAATATTATAAAATATTAAATAAAAAATTATATATTTTTTATATTTAGTAAATATAGAAACAACATGACTGTAATAATTATAACAAAAATATTAATATAACAGTATCATTAATAGTATATAAAATAATTAAAAAACATTGTTGCATGGCACATCAACTCTTAGGAACATTGTTACGACAAAATTATTCTAACATGGCCAAGTAGGAAATGTTACATACATATGGTCACATGTTGATACTTGATATAGATGTTCCATCTTTAACACTCCAGAAAGTTATGGAAATTTATGTATGAATGAACATCCTTCAAAATTACAGTGTGAAACCACATAATAGAGTGGCATTATTAACTTATTAATGAGTAAAAAAAATTCCCTCAAACGGACACCCGAGTAAAAAATTATGTATTTTTAATGAATTGCATCGAGTTTTATCGAGGTGACATTGAATTTTATCGAGGCAGATCTTTTTTTCTTGAAAATCATGATTTTAAGGGTCTATCGAGTTGGGCATCGAAGTGTATCAAGTTTTCTGCACATTTTTATGTTCAGATCTAAAAAATTGCGAAAAAATTACAAAAAAAAAATCAAAAAGTAAGGTTAAGATCTATTCAAAATGCATAAATTAGTGTCTAAATTGAACTTGTAGTGAATTTAAGTTTTAAATCATAAAAAACTATCATGAAGTGTTGATGTACAAATATACCTTTCTATAATTGGAGGTATGAGCCGACAATAGATGGTTTTCCGATCCTGCTCCGGTGATGAAGATTGCATTTGACTCATCGGGAATACCTGCAAGAAAGACACTCTGATGCCTAAGTCAGTAAATTTTTCGATGCCTTTGTTTGAATAAGAATCCCATATTTATAGAACAAAAATGTAAAGTGGTTAGTTGGTTCAACCGAACCCTTGACTGGTGGAGGAAAAATAACCGAATTTCTCTTCAAAATACGTTGATTTTAAATTATGTATTCGGAGGTCAGAGGCGCAGATCGCCTCTGACCCGTAGCTTCTGCCTTCGGAGCTTTTGCAGATCAAGACGATCCGTTTTGAATATTCGGTAAATGAGGAAAGAACTTTGGGCCAAATATTTTGGGCCCAACAGATGCCCCCTGGCCCAAGCTTCGAACAGACGAGGCATGCTTATTCACTCGAACCTTGGGCCGACTCTTCAATGCCAAAAATTTCGCCCAAAGCTGTCATTCTCCGTAGATCGAGGCGGTTCGTAGGTACACAATTGTCCAATCTCCTGACAAGCTACATTTGAAATTTAATGCAAACACAATTACCGAGTGAAGCACTCGATTTAGGAATTTTACTTCTCATTTAACTAGTTCTAATTCGAAATAATTCTCATTTCAAACGTTTCAAACTTTACCCTATATTTCCCAAGAAAGAACTTGGAGGGAAGAAGCCCTAAAGATAACCATCCTTTTATTCTTACAGCGATCATCTCAATCTTCTCGATCATGTCTCCACGTTCATCTCTTGAACCTATGGATTGTGATGGATACAAAAATGTGTATGAACGCATACGCAAATCGTTCGATATTCCTGATAACGTCACGGTTCGGATGCTTTCGGACGCCGAACTTCGGGAATGGCGATTCAAGGATGTAGTCAAGCCTACTGAAATTGTTATGAGTCTGAGACACATCGAATGGCTTCGTTTCCCTCTTCCTGCTCTGTTGGTCCAAGTAATTTCAAACTCTGGAGCTCACATTTCTCAATTTCTTCCAAAGGCTATCCAATCCATAGTTGGTGCTCAGATGATAGGAACTCTCAGGAATGTCGACATTCAATCAGATGACATATACGCATGCTTCACTAAGTCGACGAACAAGGCGATAGAGGGAAAACCCTGGAAGACCTTCTATCTCTCTCCCAAAAAGGATCGAACGATCTTTACTGATTTTGACAGCTCCCACCGAAATTGGGATAAATATTTCTTCGTCGTTGGTGGAGCGTGGTATCCTGAATTTTTGCCTCAAGAAAATTTTCCTTTGGCTAAGGTGTTCATAAAAGGTGAGTTATGTTTTTATTTTGTTCCTTTTTGCTTTTAGTGTGAGTTAATCATATCTGGATGATTGCCTATTAATCTGACTCTGCGTATTACTGTTTTACTTCCTCGTATCAGATTTTTCATGGCCTCAGGTTAGCATGAGTCCTGAGCGATAGAGCCTGCTGATAGAGAAAGGGCTTATGCACGAGTCCAAGGAAAACACCATTAGCATCAGAGATGTGATGAACCCCTACTATATGCAAATCATGACCCGACTCTGCTTCATGGATCGAACCGATCTTGGGGCCATGCGGGTCAGGTCGCAGAAGGGTGACATGTCCCTAGGCAAAATAACACTACCTGCGCGAAACAGCTGGGAGCTTTTTTGAAGAAGTCTCCCCCTGCTTCTTCAACTTTGTCGCTGCCAAAGACCGAGTATGAGAGGGCGTGCTCCGAGACCTTTGCTGCATGTTCCAAGCGTCAAGGGGTCCCAGAGAATAAAAAGAAAGAAGGGTCTGGTTTAGCTCCTATTGCAAAATCATCTTCTGATAAGTCTGCTTTGGCGCGCAGATCTTCTCGTATACATGGGCGATCCTCTACGCCTTCTGACGCCCTCCAAATCCAACCTCTTCAACAGGTGCCTCTGCCTAAGGATGCCTTAGGGAAGAGGAAGACGCGTGAGGAGTCCTCTGATGAAGATTCGGACGATGGGAAGTGTATTTCGTCGAAGCTTTAGATCCCAAAGGGATCTGCTTCTGCTGCTAAGGATTCTCCCCTAGCAATCCCCAAGCTTACTCCAGGGAAGTTACCAACTGGCCAGGCTCTAACGTTGTGCAAGAAGCCTCGAGGGTCTGCTCCCGTTGGCTCTTTACCTGCATCGTCTTCTTCTTTGCAAGCAGCTGGATCCTCCTTGAAGGCAAGTCCAGAAGGAGCGGCGCATGCTGTGGCTATATCTTCTACATTGGCTAAACCATCAGAGGCGGTGACTGTAGATGGTGCGCCAGATGGCCTACCAGTCGAGGCGAAGTCTCCTAGCGTCTGCATGAAGTCGTCAGAGGCGTTATCCTCTGCTTCTGCTTTGGCTGGAGGTTCTGACGCTGACCGTAAGCATGGATCAGAGGGGAGACGCCCTTCTTCTGCCTCCCGTAAGAACCAACTTCTGGAGGATGCTTTCAGAGATGGTTTTGAGTCCATGAACAATCCTTCTCAGCCAGTTGAGGTAGGTCCAACCGTCACTTCTGAGATTCTCCCCGTATGTCAAAAATCGAGGACTGCCTAAGTCGCAGGTGTTCACACTTTAAATGTTGACGTTTTTGCAACACCATCAGTGGCTTCTGAGTGCCACCCAGGAGAGGTCATCATTGTATCTCTGAAGGGTACAAGTACTTTTGAGTCTCCTAGTACTTTTTTGGAGCAACTAACGTCCTCTGCAGTGCAGATGCCAGTGTACCTGCCAAGTGACTTGGGCGAAGACGTTAGAGATGGGTTACTTGTACGCCCTTCCATGCCATATCTTTCTAGAGTGTGAACAATTGCGTTAACATCTGACAGTGTTATGGTGTCAACGCTAGCAGAAGGTGGGGAGCCGGTGGCCCCCGTTGCTTCTATTGCTGCATTAGCAGGGGGAGAAGCAAATGACAGAGCTGGAGTCGTGTCCGAATATGGTCCTTCTGCATCTACAGAGGTGATGGAGGAGATGTTACACATAAGCAGACCTCATCTTCCTACAGAAGCTATTGGATCGCTAAGTGGGCAAGGGGACTTGCTACAACAAGTGTCAGACCATATTTGGATGGTAAGTTGGTTGAAAACTAGCATGATTTGTTATTACAGAATAGAGTGAGTATCGTGTGAAACGTATGTAGTGTGATTTTTGATAAGTGTAATTGATGTTTTGCAGAGCTACGTATGTGCCTCTGCTGCGAGGCAGGAGTATGCAGCCGCTGTGCAGAACAACTCTAGGCTGGCAGAACAGGCAGTGAAGCTGGAAGAGGAGCGGGCTGGGAGAATGATGGTCGAAGAAAATCGAAATGTGCTTGTGGAAGCCATCAAGAAGTTAGAAACGCAGCTGGCACAGGCTAAAGAGAAGGTGGCTGCCACAGAGGAGAAGCTAGTAGATACTGTCAGACTCGAGGTGGAGCGAGACAAACTAAAAGCTGATTTTTTGGCGATGAACAATAAGTGGATGGAGAAAAACCAAGTCTGCATTCAACATGAAGCCCGAATGGAGAAGCTCGACAGCATGATAAATGACCTTCATGAGGATGTAGTGTCATTGCAGATAGATAAAGAGATTTTGGAGAAAGAAAAGAAAGAGATGCAACGAAAGTCAGAGATGCTGGAAATGAGCGTGGCATATGCCAAGAAGTAGAAGCTGGAGGTGGAACTCCAGTTAGAGAAGAGGCTGAATGAAAAAGAATAGGTGGTCATCAAAACCGAGAGGCAATTGAAGGAGATGGCTGAGGTATGTGTTATTTCTGTAGTCATTGATGTATTGGCAAGATGGTGGATTAATATGTCGCATGTGTTGACGACATGATGGTTTTATTTTTGCAGAGGACAGAAGAGGCGGCAGTGGAAGCCATGAGGCAGCGCATCCGAGATTGTGAGATCACCGAACGGAAGTTTGTGAGGATGGATGAGGTGGACACTGCGAAATACCTTGATCTGGCACTGTGTAATAAGAAGCAAACCCCAGAGGAGAAATGGGAAAAGTTTGAGATTACTGTAAAAGCGTCGATGTGAAAGTGGGAGAATACAACGTCGACGAGTATCTGAATGAGCTCGGGGATCTGCAGATCACTTATCCAGCGCATCATCTGGAGAAGCTGAAGCTGAAAGGCGACGCTTTGGGGTCGATTTACAACGCTAATGGGGAAGCAGTGGAAGAAGACGATGTGGTTGAGACTTCTGAACAGATGGTGATAGAACCTGCTCCAGTTGCAGAAGCCAGACCAGTTGGGGAAAGAGGTGCCATAGAATGAACGACACATTCTCTCTTCTATTTTGTTTCCTTATTTTTTGTTTTTTGATTGATGCTTGTATATGCATTCTTCGGTCTTTTTTGGTCGTTAATATGTAGACAATTATAGAATTAATAGTACAAATTATCCATACAAGTTGAGTTTTGTTCACGTTGGTTGTCTGGTGTGTTTGTGGATGTGTTCTTCTTTGTACTTGTACTTAATTGAAGGTATTGCAGTAGGTGAGAGTCAGATGGTGTACTCAGATAAGAGGCTTCATAGACCCTTTAGGCCATTGCGTGTGAGATACAGTAAAAGCCTGTACAGATGGTGGGAGAGAATGCCCAGTTAAGTGTTGTGTGAGCAATTTAGCTCAGTGTTGTGGTGATTGGTTGGTACTGATGATGTTGTCATTGCAGGTGAACATCGTGAGTGGATGAAGGTGCCATTTTTTAGGTGGATTTTCGATAACCCACAGCGGTTATACTCAACATGGGCGTTGGAGGAATTAATAAGAAGTGGTATTCCGTATTACATATCGTGTGAGCGCTATGGATTAGGCCATCCGAAGCTAGAGAGTGCGATGGCAGAGTACATGCGTCGTATTGAATGGGATTAAAGAGTGCGATGGCAGAGCACTTGTATATAGTAGATAAAGCAATATGTAATATGTAACTGATATTGTTATTAATGTAACATAATATATAAACAACAGCTTATGATCAACTGCTAGTTTTGATTATCTGCTGACTTCTGATTGTATGAACAACAAATTTTACGTCATTTTCTTGCATTTATCATTAAAAGAGTCAAGTACATAGGTGTGCTCGTGCTCAACATTATGTGGAACCGGAGTGCAGTACTGAGAGTGTTGTACTTTGTGAGGTCCACGTTATTGTCTTGTGTTAAACTTCCTTACGTTTAGAGAGCCGCGTTGGTGTCTTGTTGGGACAAAATCGGCCTCTCGGGTGTATGAAAAAGCATGGTTGATGCTTTACCATTTTCCAGAGGGGGCGAGGCGGTTCAGCCTGGACGCAGAAGACAGCATGTGGGGTTGGGCATCGAGGCAGAGCCGAGGAATGTAGAGCCATGAGGCAGATGTCTTTCCAGTGCACCCATATCGAGGAGTATGTGTGAAGGCTTGCTAGGGTAGTCTTGTACTTCAACAGAGGCACTCGTTGTGCAGGATATGGGTGCGACTGCGGGAAAAGTTCCTCCCAGCCTTGGATTGCCAAACCAGTTAATGTATACTGGTGTCGAACCCGAAGTGTGGCAGCTAATGGTTCTGCTGAAGTAGTCAGGGCAGAGTAAACTGCGGGGGGAGCTCATCTTACTCAGGTAAGAGGACAGGGTAGGTAGTGTACCCTGGTTGGACGGCCAAATCTGCATAGTCAGGGCAGATTAGATTGCGAAATGGCTGGCCTTAGCTCCTCGTAAGCTTAGTCAAGTCAGATTAGAATGCTTTTGGGCATAATATCGAGTGAAATGGCAGAGGCAACAGGATTGTGTATGCAGATTGCGTGTAGTGGCCTTGCTGCCACGACCCATTGAGGTTCTGCCTTGTGCCGATGGGGTTTGTGTGTGAGGCGAGATGTTGTATCTTACCACGCATTATTTTTCGTTTGTTGATAAACATTTTTCTTTGTTTTAAAGAAACAGTTAGGCGTGGGAAATGACTGTATTGGGACCAAAGGTTTATGTTGTATTGTTGTAAGATGTTTAAAAGGATGGTAAACTGATAACCACAAGCGTTCAAATAGTCACTTATTTATAGCTAGAGTGGTAGGTGGTTTTAAGTGCACGTGAATAATGTTGCTTTTCATATGGGTAGGTGAGGATATATCAAAGTATATGTTTGATAGCATTTTTCGAGTGAAGTGACAGTTGTCACATGGTTGTCTTAGTATATTGTTATAGTAAGGAATCCTTATGCAAAATTGTGTCAGCAAAAACTGAACGTGCAAGATATACTCAAAATAATGTGAAAAAGGAAAGTTGTTGCATTACTTTTGAATTGTACAGTACAACAGTTAACAATAATATTGTTTCAAAGACATTGAATTCCAAGTACAAGGTACAATTTTCCCACTATGTACATTCTTAAGAGTATAAGACCCTCTGCCTAATACTTCTATGATTTCAAAAGGCCCCTCCCAGTTTGGTTCTAGCTTCTTTTTGTTGCCAGTGACCTTGCGCAGAACCCAATCACCTTTCTGAAATGTGCACGAGTGAACTTTTTTGTTGTAGTAGCGTTCTGCAGCCTTTTGATAATTTTCTCGTCGTAATTGTGCTATTGTTGGTACCTCTTCCAGAAGATCAAGGTTGTGCATTAGTTGAATGTTTTTTGTGGTCTGATCAAAAGCGATCTTTGTTCGAAGTGTAGGTACGCCCACCTCTGTCGGGATGATAGCTTCTGTTCCATATACCATGGCGTAGGGAGATTCACCCGTAGAGGTCATTTTTGTTGTCCTATAGGCCCATAACACCTTTGGTAGCTCTTCTGCCCATGCTCCTTTTTTATCTTCCAAGTTTTTCTTAATGTTGGCAAAAATGACTTTGTTGGAAGCTTCTACTTGGCCATTGCCTCGTGGGTAAGTGACAGAGGCAAAACTCAATTTGATCTTGTATGTGCCACATAGCTCCTATACTTTGGCATTTTGAAATGGGGTTCCGTTGTCAACGACTATCTCCAATGGTACCCCAAATTGACAGATGATGTGCTTCCATATAAAGGTCGTGGTGTCTGTTTTGCTGACCATGACATATGCTTCTGCCATAACCCACTTAGTGAAGTAATCGGTGGCTACCAGGACATACCATTTTCCTCCAGCAGCTTTTGGCAGTTCACCTACCACGTCCATACCCCACTTTTCAAAAGGCCAAGGTGCAACGATTGAGTGTAAAGTTTGAGTAGGTTGATGGATGGTGGATGCAAATCGTTGGCATTTGTCACATTTTTTTGGCATAGTCACGTGCTTCTGTCATCATGTACAACCAGTAGTACCCTACTGTAAGTGCTTTGTGTGCCAGACTTCGACCCCTAGTGTGATTTCCACATGCTCCCTCATGTATCTCTTCTAACAGCTTTTTAGCTTCTGATGGACGCAAACACCGAAGATAGGGGCCATCGAAGGACTTACGGTATAACGTTCAATGGATTATGGAATAGCGTTGTGCTCGAAGGCGCAGAAGCTTTGCGTCTTTCAGATGAGGGGTAGTTCAGAGGTGGAAAAGTATCGAATAATTGGGTCCATCCAGCACTCGGGCTCTGACGAGGTTGAGAAAACTTCCAGAGCTTTGGGAGATTGGCTTATGGATATGGAGGATCGTCGCGTACATTCCACTGCAGAGGCTAATTTGGCGAGAGCATCAGCCTTCTGATTTTGTTCCCTTGGCACTTGTACGAGTTCAAACTGGTGGAAATGTGACTGTAAGTGAGTTACTTTTTTAAGTAGGCTAGCCAGATGGGGTGCTTTGGTATCGAAATTCCCAGCCACTTGTTCTATCATAAGCTTTGAATCTCCTCTGACGCTCAGACGTTTAATGCCTATGTCTCGTGCTAGTTCTAAGCCATAGATCAGAGCCTCATACTCCGCTTCATTATTTGTTGCAAATTTTTCAAAATGAATGGTTTCCTTGATTTTGAGGCCTGAGGGAGCCTCTAATATGACGCCAATACCGGCTCCTTGGGAATTGGACGCCCCGTCTGTATGCATTGACCACACCCACTCATCTTCTGATTCTAGCAATTCAGGCAAGGTATCTGGGGTAAAGGATTGTATTTTGACCAGGAAGTCAGCGAGCACTTGTCCTTTTTTTGCTTTTCGTGGCAAGAATCGTATATCATATGTCCCAAGCTCAATTTCCCATTTAGATAACCTTCTGGAGAGATCGGGTTTACTCAACACTTGCTTCAGTGAATAGTCCGTATATACAATGTTGTTGTAGCTTTTCAAAATATTGTCGTAGCTTCTTCTTCGCTGTGATGAGTGCGAGCACCAATTTTTCCATCATGATGTAGCAAGTTTCAGCGTCTAGTAGCATCTTGTTGCAATAAAACACTGGCCTCTGTCGACTAGCCTCTTCTCGGAAGAGCACGGAGCTCACAGAAAAGTGTGAGACAGATAGATACAAGAACAGATCTTCATTGGCGACAGGGGAGCTTAGTATAGGAGGAGAGCTCAGATAAGCTTTCAACTCTTCTAGTGCTTTGTTTTGTTTTATTCCCCATGTTTCTTTATGCATTGCAGGAAGGGCTGGCAACGGTCGGACATGCGCGATATGAACCGGCTTAACGCCACAATTTTGCCTGTCAAAGCCTGGATGTCTTGGATGGTTCTAGGTTCTTTGACTTCTGAGAGGGATGCAATCTATGTTGGGTTGGCCTCGATGCCCCTTTGGTTGACCACGTATCCTAAAAACTGTCCATAGGATACCCCAAAGGCGCACTTAGAGGGGTTTAGTTTCATTTTATGGGTGTCGAGGATGTTGAAGCATTCGGTCAAATCGTCCACATGTGAAGAGCTTTGTTTAGATTTGATGACCATGTCATCGATATAGACCTCCATGTTTCTCCCAAGCAATGAGGAAAACAGCTTGTGCATCAACCTTTGGTACATTGCTCCTGCATTCTTTAGCCCGAAGGGCATAACTTTGTAGCAATACAATCCACCTTCTGTTATGAAAGTTGTGTGGATCCGATCTTCTGATTTCATTGGGATCTGATTGTATCCGGAGTAGGCATCGGGGAAGCTCATTCTTTCAAACCCTGCCGTGGCATCTATCATCTTATCGATTTTTGGTAGAGGGTAGCTATCCTTTGTACGTGCTTTATTTAGGTTGGTGTAGTCTATGCATACTCTCTTTTTCCCATTCTTTTTTGGGACCACGACAGGGTTGGCTAGCCAGCTGGGATATAGGCATTCTTCAATCTCCCCTGTGCTCAGAAGCCACTGTACCTCTTCTTGGATGACCTGGTTGACTTCAGGAGCGAACCTCCTCTGCTTCTGCTTGACGGGTGGGAAGTTGTTTGATATATTGAGGCTGTGACTCATGATGGAGGAGTCTATTCCGGGTATGTCGTGTGGAGACCAGGCGAAAGTTCCAACTCTGGTTTTGAGAAAGTGGACTAGGGTCTGTTTTTCTTTTTCAAAAAGTTTGGTACTTACCAGCACTATTTTAGATGGGTCAACGTCGTCTAGACAGATTTTCTCTAGGTCATCGAGAGTGATTTGGGGTTTTTCTTGGTCTTCTTCTAGATCGATGCCTCTGACGCATGCTGGTAAATTGTGCTGTAATTGTTATTTGTCAGGATTATCATCAGGGGAGGAGGTGCCAGAATTGTTTATTTCTTTCAAGGTAAGGAAGCACTTCTTGGCCTGCTTCTGACATCCCTTTATGTCGATGGTGTAGTGTCCGTTGGGTGAGTGGCACCGCATCACATGATGCAAAGTTAAGACTACCTCTTGCATCCTGTGGATCCAATTTCTCCCCATGATGGCATTGTAGCTTGTGATGGAATCTATAATGAGGAAGTCCACTAGCAAGGTACGTTCTACGGCTACCACGGTTAATCGTACAACGCCCTTCGGGTATACCCTCTGGCTATTAAATCCCAAAATGGGTGTAGTGGAGGTCCGTATTTGATTTTCCTCTGCCCCATCTTCTGGAAGGCTTCCCAGAAAAGGATGTCAACCCCACTGCCCCCATCGAATAGAACTCTACCCAGTTGGCAATGGTCGACCTGTAGCGAGATGACGAGAGGATCGTCATGGGGTAGGTGCACTCCTTGTAAGTTGTCGTCGGTGAAGGTGATAGCAGAGGCTGGATAACATATGTCCTCCGAAGTGACAAGATTGACTGTGTGGCCTAATGATCTATATCGCTTCACCCATTCCTCCATCCTATTGTGGATTTTGGTGGCATGCTCTTGGTCTTCAGTGAGCTCCACGATCCCATGTATCATGGGGACTTGCATGAGAGGTTCTTGTGGGCTTGCAGAGGCTGTACGCATGGGGTCGGCTGCTTGTGGTGTTGGGGCAAAAGCAGGATTATGCTGCGAGGTGCCGGGTCTACCTGCCTCCTTAATGTATTGGGTTAGCCTTCCACTTCTCATGAGGGCTTGGATCTGATTATGCTGGTTGTGGCATTCAGGGACCGTATG
Organism: Humulus lupulus; assembly: GCF_963169125.1. Taxonomy (NCBI): domain Eukaryota; kingdom Viridiplantae; phylum Streptophyta; class Magnoliopsida; order Rosales; family Cannabaceae; genus Humulus; species Humulus lupulus. The sequence continues at coordinate 20,625,641 of NC_084793.1, forward strand.
GCCGTGATTTTTGTGGAAGAGGCAGTATCTGTTTTTATCTCTTCTGTCTGGAGGAGTGGTAATCTTGTACGGCTCACGCCAGATAGGTCTGTCTTTATTCTCTTCATAAATGACTTCCTGTGGGACGGTGTATTCGAAGGAGGGATACCGTGGTGACTCTCGGAATTGTCTTGGCCTTTTCCCTTCCTTTGCGTGGTCCGTCTGTTGCCTCTTCCTCTTGTCATCTCTAGCAGGTGGTGGAGGGTTATTTGCTGGTGGAGCGAAGATAAGTGCGGATTTCTTATGCACGGGCTCTCGAAATTCTAGGACTCTGAAGACGCCCGCGGCTCGGATCTGGATCTCAGCCATGTCATAAGGCGGTGTCATGGTGAGATTTTCGTGTAAGAGAGATCCCACCTGCAAGCTTTTGACGAAGAGATTGGGCGTGGTAACTGGGTCGACGTCGTGGATCTGATGCACGAGGTCAATGAAACGTTGTAGATACGACTTTGGATGTTCATTTTCCCCTTGATTGATCCGATAGAGGTCTTCCATTGTTCTCGGTGCCTCACGGTTTGCACTGTACTGTTGGAGAAAAGTTCGTCGGAGGTCACTAAAACTATTGACGGAACCAGGTTTTAATTGTCTGAACCACAGCAAAGATGGCCCAGAGAAAGTCGTGGAAAAGACATTGCATTGAATGGCTTCGTTGTTGGCTTCTAGTACCATTTTCTGCTAGAATTGAAACAGGTGGTTTAACGGGTCTCCCTTTCCATTAAACGCAGGTAGAGAAGGGATTACGAAGTCTTGTGGTTTAGGCTCATTCTGAATCCATTCTGAGAAGGGAGACTTTTCAGTGGTTCTTGATACCAGATCCATGTGCTCGGTTGCGTGAACAGACCTCCCGTCTGAGAACTTCTGCATCATTTCTTCTTTCCAATTGTCTAAGAACTGGATGGAGGGGGTACGGTCCTCAGCTGGTGAGTCATGCGCGGCTCGTTGTGCGGTCTGTTGGTGTTGGGGCCTAATCTCAGCGGCCGGCTGAGTTGACCGGGTGAGCTCTGTTTCGGTTCATACATGTGTGTCACAGAGCAGAGCTCGTCGTTCTTCGGCCCCTAGACAAAGATGGGTTGGGGAGGGTGGTGGGGGACCCTGGGATCCTTCGCTGCCGAGGTGCGTGGTTCGTTGAGGGGAATTGATGCGATCGACTGGAACTTCGAGTCTACCAGAGTCGAGATTGTTGTTGCCTTGGGTGCTGCGTGTAGCGTCGGCGGATTTGCGCAACTCAACGATCTCATCTTCGAGCCTAGCTTGAGCTTCGGTCAACGTTTTAATGGCTTCGTCGGATCTCTACTGGCTGGTCTCTAGTAGGCGACACATCCTGTCGATTTGGTCGCTCACGTTTGCTGGTGGGACGACCTGGGTGACCGGACCCAACACTCCATTGCCCTTTGGTGGCATGGCTCCAAGGTTTGAGAGGATCTTGGTTGCAAAAGAAGAGTTCTTGATTTCTTGATTCGAAGATGTGGCTAAGGCGGAAACGTTGGTTTCCCACAGACGGCACCAATTGTTGATGTAACAAAATGCCCTTCTTTAATTGGAGGTATGAGCCGACAATAGGTGGTTTTCCGATCCTCCTCCGGTGATGAAGATCGCCTTTGACTCGTCGGGGATACCTGCAAGAAAGACACTCCGATGCCTAAGTCAGTAAATTTTTCGATGCCTTTGTTTGAATAAGAATCTCATATTTATAGAACAAAAATGTAAAGTGGTTAGTTGGTTCAACCGAACCCTTGACTGGTGGAGGAAAAATAACCGAATTTCCCTCCAAAATACGTTGATTTTAAATTATGTATTCGAAGGTTAGAGGCGCAGACCGCCTCTGACCCGTAGCTTCTGCCTTCGGAGCTTCTGCAGATCAAAACGATCCGTTTTGAATATTCGATAAATGAGGAAAGAACTTTGGGCCAAATATTTTGGGACCAACACATGGGGTATATTTTTTTAGTCTCCATGGATAATTTAAGAGAGAAGATGAAAGAGAGAAATAAAAATGGACGGTGTCGAAGTTGTAGACGTTTTTTTTCAAAGAAATTTGGTTATAGTGATGGTGTGGTGGTGGTTGTTGTGGCCTCTCCCAAGAGAAAGAGAGAGTGTGAACCAAGAGAGGGGGAGAAGAGAAAAGAGGGAGGGTAAAAAAATGGAGGGGGTATTTTTGGGAACAAAGTAAATAATAACATTATTTTGTAATGGGTTTTTTTTCAACTGCGGTCCCTATTTTTTATATTTTGTAACACTTAGGTCCCAAAAGTTGATTTTGTATCAGTTTGATCCCCAACCTTTTTAAATCATATCATTTAGGTCTCTTTTCTCCTTCCTTTCCCCTCCCCTATTTGGTTCCCTCATCTCACCGCTGGCGATGCACCTTCACCTCCGCCCCCGACGGCAATGCACCTCCGCCCTTCTGCTTCTTCTTCTTCTTCTTCTTCTTTTTCTTCTTCTTCTTCTTCTTCTTCTTCTTTCTTCTTTCTTCTTCTTATTTCTTGTTTCTTGTTTCTTCTTCTTCTTCTTCTTCTTCTTCTAATCTGGTTTTTTTTTTCATCTAGACTTAGCTGTGACCAGTTACTATCACGATCTATTATGATTTTTGGTTTTTTTTTTCCAGATCTATTTAAGTAACCATGTATAATGGCGCCTGATTGTTTTTATTCATATATGATTTTTTTTTACCTATGTAACGTCTCACGTCACTATGGTTGCTTCCTGGAATGACGACTGGCCCTACAAACCAACACAAGTCTTTCCAGCGTGCTTTGTCATCACTCGCACGCTTCCTGGGAAAACTTCCCAGGAGGTTACCCATTAAGAGACTACTCCATGTCAAGCCACTACAGGAAAACAGGCTTACATCGACGACAAAAGTTGTCTCTGTAGGTCACAAAGTCGTCTCTGTAGGCTTTTAAGAACGACATGTCATCGCAAAAATATCGTCGCAATAGGTTCGTATGTGTAGATACTTACTGCGACGACGTTTTGATGTCGTCGCAGTAGAACACTCGCAAAATCCATTTTTTTTTAAATTGGACCATATTGCGATGACATGTCGTCTATGTAGGTCTTTTTCAAAATAACAAATTTGATTTTTTGGACCTACAGCGATGCCATGTCATCTCTGTATGTGTTTCTTAGAGTGTTTTATTTTTGAATTTTGGACCCTACAACGACGACATGTCGTCTCTGTAGGTCTTTTTGAAATTAAAAAATTAAAAATAGTAAATTTAAAAAAATTCTAAAAAAATCATAATTCTAACCAACTCATATCATTAAAATATATACTTAATAACTTAATATTTTCAACACTCATAAATAATTAGAAAAAAAACATAAATTACTTTCTAACATATAAAACAAAGTTTACCACATATACCAACACATATGTAATTCCAAATACACTTTTAAATACTAACATTCAAACATGTATTATATACTAACACATATATAAATCCACACATATTTGAAAACAAAACAAAAAAAATCAATAAAATCAATATATGTTCAATATCAATCATATAACACACACATATATATATAATCTAACATATAAATCACAATCCAATCAACAATAAAATATATAGAAATTCATAAACAAGTAAAATAGTTATGTGGAAAAGAGAAAATACATCAACAACATTAACAATTTCATGATCATTTCTAGCATATGAATGCATCAAATCTATTGGCATCAAGCTTGGAGCAACATAAATAAAATATTATTTAGTAACACATATATACATACATAAATTAAAATAAATAATAAACATATGACAAATATTTACAATTAACAAATCACATTTACAATTAATTTATAAATTTATCTAAATCCTTAAACTAACAATACAATGTTACACAAATAAAAACTCATTAGAAATTTATAATTAATCTATTTCCCAAAAATACAATTCCAAATATCTTTACTTTAACCTAAATATAAACTTAATTATCTAAAATACATATACATATACATATACATATACATATACATATAGTTTTACACTAAAAAATAAACTAATCATATTCATATAACATATTAATCAAATCACATTTACATATATATTTAAAAAAAACTAATAACATTAAATATACGAAAAATAAAATTAAAACTAACCTCCAAGAGTTGTCCTAGTCCACTAATCAAGCCTCAAAGCCAAAACCAATCTATAAAATCGATATTTAAGAAGAAGAAAAGAAACAAACAAAAAAAAAAATTCATCAATAATCTCTAATAAACATAACATTTTCATAGAACAACATTAAAAATCACTAAACTCAAAGTAAAAAATTATGCATATCTTAGAAAACTCATAAAACACAAACATAATCCCTAAAATCCTCATAAACACCATCAACAATGGGGAAATAGAAAGAAAAAAAATTAATAAAATCAATTAGAACTTAGATATAGGCATAAGATAACATATATGATAAATCTAACACTAAAAACCAAAAAAAGCTTACCTAAACTGAGTTGAGGCGTGCCAGAGGTGGAGAGAAACCGAGACCCTATGAAACATTTAATGAGAAAATGAGAAAAGGGGAAGAGAAAGGATCGAGGTTTTCTAGTATATACCCAAAACCTACAGCGACAACGGGCATAAAATATTGTCTTAGTAGATGAAATGCACAGTTTTCATTTATGAAAATAACATGTCATCGCTATAGAGAGTTTCCAAAATTCAAGTTCCAGTGCTAAATTTTTTTCGGAGAAAGTTTCCCACCATTTTTTTCGGCCCTCTACAGCGACGACATGTCGTCGCTATAGGTTATTTAAAAAAAACATTAATAATAAATAATAAATATTTTGGGCGATGTATATTCCCTCCAAAAAAAATTAGAGACCTATAGCGAAGACAAGTCATCGCTATAAGTTATTTGAGAAAAAAATAAAACATTAATAATAAATAATAAATAATTTTGGAGCTGTATATACCCTCCAAAAAAATTAGAGACCTATAGCGACAACATGTCGTCTCTATAGGTCAATATATTTTGAACTTACAATAACGACGTCTGTTGCGACAACATGTCCTCCCTGTAGGTCTTTAATAAAAATAAAATAAATAAAAATCCAATTTTCGTGGTTTTATGTGTTCTATTGCGACGACATCTTTGTCGTCGCAATAGAAGTTGTCGCTATTGGATGAATTTCTTGTAGTGCACACTTAACTTTGGAGTTCTCAAGTGATGGACCACTGAAAAAAAGATGCATCTTGTTGGCATAGATAGTACCCATCAATCCATTTAAGCCATCTTCAACTGTGTAGTCTCATACCTACACAGTCTTAGAATCATTACACTATACATTCCCCAGGCGATGTGGGATTGCACACCTTTTACCATGTCTTTCCCCCTGTAGATCACGAGATTCTGATTGTCACAAACTAGGTCGTGAAACAACAACATGCACAAATTATGATCATTGTGGCTCTCATCAGTATAATAAAATGCAGGTAAACATGAAAAGCAAGAAACATATTCCCTTTACTAATTTAGAAAATTGGGCAGTATAACAGCTGCATTTGAATAAAACCCAAAAATCATAACCTGCATAAATAAGTAAACAAAAATATATTTGGCACTCAGTGCCCTTAGAAAAGATAAGAAAACATGCAGATTAAGTTTTCAAAATTTCAAACATTTTATAAATATCACAATTAGAATATGTTTAATGCAATTCAATACAAATAAAATAAGTCCAACAATCAATTTGAGTCCCTACCTCCTTAGAATTGTCAATCCGTGTCCAAAGAATTGAACCAAAAGTAATAACCTGTGTCCACTTACACTTTTATTACTATAGAAAGTCCAAACCCACGATTAGATGATCTAGAATCAACCGAGTTTCGTAAGCATGAAAGAATACAAGAAATGATGTATAAAAGTATGACAACCTTTCTCTAGAATATTTTTTGTGTAAAAAATAATGATTCACTAAGCTCTCTATTTATAGGCTTAGGAATTTACAAAACCGGTTGTGGGCCTTCCTCGAAATGTGTAACAAACTGTAATAAAATAAATGAATAATTAATACTCTTACATTTTAAATAGAAATATCCCTATAATTACAGATTCTGAAGACTTCTTAAGGGACAATCGACCAGTTCTGGCCAAGTAAGTATCGACCAACGTGGTCGATGGTTCTTATTCCCATGTTGAATGTTATTTTGATTAAAGTATACCAAACTATATGATAAATCTTCCTGTGATTCTCTGTCGGCTGGTCAAATATCGACTAGACTTTTTGTCTGTTGCACCATTATTTAACTACCACGTGTCCGAGATCCTCGCCACATCATCATGCTAGTTTTTAGGTAAAACAAATACCTATAGATACTTTTAGTATTTTCGGTACATTGATAAGTTGCAACTTTATTTTTTTTAATATGATAATGTATAATATAGTTATAGAGGACCTATCACAAATTTTCAGGAAATTCTGGATAAATATTGCAACAAGCACGCGTACAACAAGTTGTTGAATCTTGATTTCCGCATCCTAAATTATTTGGAATTTCTTGAAAATTTGTGGGAGGTCCCCTATAACTACATTATACATTGTTATGTAAAATAATTGAAAGTGCAACTTATCCATGTACCAAAAATACTAAAAATATCTATGAATAATGATTACCTAATAATTTTTCAAATATAAATAACTATATGTAGCAGAAGGTCTAGGTACAAATACCCAAAAAATACTTTTTTTTAATCTAAAAATAATGGTAGGTTGCTGTAGGAAATTCTAAGATCCTCATAATTATTAAATTATTTATATATTATTAATAAGGCTTATTAGGATTTTTTTTCCTCGAACTATTATCAATCTAAATCGTGCCCCCTGAATTTTTCAACATGTAAAAAATTCCTCCTGAATAATTCATGTTACTGAAATCTGGAACTTCCGTCCAATTTCGCTAACGGAATGGTGATGTTGGGCACCGATGTCGCATTGCCACGTCAAAGTCTCATTTATAATTTAAATAATAAATAGGATTCTTGCCCCCCGAACTATTATCATTATGCCCCCCGAATTTTAAAATTAAACAATCTTTTAAATATTAAAAAAAACCATTAAACTAAAAATCAATTGAAATTAAAAATAAAAAAAATTGATGGTGACAAAAAATTAGGCATGCATTTGAGTGAGCTCGAAGTTGGCATGGGTAGCGACATCGTTGTCAGTTTGGGCTCATGTGAGTTCTCTGGTGATATTCAGCTTTTGTGGCGCCTATGTCGCCTATGATTTTTTTAATTTAATTTAAATAGATTTTTAGTTTAATATTTTTTATCTTTTCTTTTTAATATTCAAAATGCTATTTCAATTTTAAATTTGTGAATTCGAGGGACATGATTTGGCAGTAGTAGTAATAGTTCGGGGGTAAAATCATATTTATTCTTTAAATTATACACGCGACAATGACACATCAGCTCTACTCCAGTATTGTCACATTACCATTCTGTTAGCTAAATTGAACGGAAGTCCCACATTTTAGCAATATAAATAGTTCAGGGAGAATTTTTAACAAGCTGAAAAATTAAGGAGACACGATTTAGTAGTGGTAATAGTTTGGAAGGAAAATCCTATTAAGCCTATTAATATTATATAAAGGGAATATGATACTCAATACCAATCCACTCATTACCCTCCTTAAATAAAATTTCAGTAACAAATTATCTTACCGTACGTAAAAAAAATTGTTCAATATTTATTTGGGCCGAACCATAGCATTGTACGTACGTCTTCATGCATTCATGCAATGAAATTGACATTTCTACTGGGGGTATGTAGTAAAGTAAATGTGGGAATGAGAATCTAAATCCCTTCTTATGCTTGGTTCAAATTTTAAGGAGGTAAAGCTAATAATTTGTATGAGTCTCACATGTATTTTAAGGGTAAAGTGAACCTTTTTGTACACAAGAGTTTAATATTACTTTCATCCTAAGTCACTCTACACTTTCTAAAGCAAATCAACTACTCAAAACAAACACCACTATAATGTAGAGGCACAAATTAAGAAACATGTTCTTTCACGTTAATTTGATGGAAGACACTCACTATAAAAAAAGTCTTACTTTTAGTCACAACAAAATTTGTGACTTAAAGTGAATAAATTTTGACTAAAAAGACATTGCTATATCTCTATGTCACCACTAAAAATTATGTAGCTAAAATTATTAGCTACAATTTGTTGCGACTAAATGTGTTTTTTTTTCACAACAAATTTTACACTATATATAATAAATTGTGACTAAAATTACATTAGTAAGAACTTGTGACTAAATGTTATTTTTTAGTCACAAAAAATTATGTTGGGACTAAATGACAACTTTTTTTGTAGTGTCAAACATACTATGACCATATCTACATAGTCATTTTTGAATATGTACAAATTTATTTTTTATTGTAGGCCTTGCATGAAGAACTTCAGATCCAAATAACTCTCCATGCATTTATTGATGTAACATGTGTGATAGCTAATAAAGAAGAGATTAATACTCCGGCAAAAAAAAAGAGAATAATTAGTTATAGTTTTTAATGACTCCAGACTGCCAATAGTAGTAAAACTACAAGCATTATTGTAAGGCATAAGTGTCTAGTATACTTAATATAAATACGAGTTTATACATATATATATAGGGAAATTGCATGCATGGATTCGGAAGGTCTTGATCAACTTCTAAAGCTGAGGAGGTTTTCTAATTTTAGTAGCTTTCTCAAACCCATATGCAATTTCAATCAATTTGGGTTCAAAACCTTTCAGGACCCCAAAGAAAATGCCAAATGGCGTCCCCTCTTGAATGTAGCCTGCTGGGACAGTAATTCCAGGGAATCCCCCAATTGCCAAGATTTTACTAATATTTGGGATAGGAAAAGAAGGTCCACCACCAGCCACCAATGCATCTAGCTTGTACTTTTTCATCAACTTCACTAAACCATTATTTGTTTGTCTTGCTAGAGTGGCCAATGCAGCTTTGTCTATCCCATTTGTTGCTTCGGCTGCTATAAGTATTTCTTGCCCGTATTCCTCAGTTTTTTCCTACAATTAATGCAAAATTTAATTGGTTACTATATCTATATATGTATGTATATATACTAAATGTGTATCATGCATATATTTATATACTTACCAACTTGGAGTTTTTCTTGTTAAAGACTATGACATCGGCTACGGATCGCACAGGTGATGACACGAGCTCCTTTAGGTATGCATTTAAATCTATCTTGAACTCAGTGTTCATTGCAGTATCTTCACTCGATATATCATTCATGATTTCGTCAATATTTGTTATTTCTAGATGATCTATCACAATTGCACCTTCTTTCCTGATTTTTTTTTTTTTTTTTTTTTTGCATAAAAGTATGTCAATACATTTCACACCAAATTAAAATCATAGGAAGATATTTATATATATAAATAAATATATATATATATATAGACTTGTATTTAATAGTACTAGCTAACACGTTATAAAGGTATTGTATTACCTTAGTGTGCTGAGATGTTGCTCAAAAGTATTAATCAGCAATGTTTCAATCTCTTTATTAGAAATGTTGAATTCAAAATAGGGATGTCTTACAATCCCAAGTCTCTTTCCTTTGAGTCCATTTGGTCTAAGAAATTGTGCATAGCCACCTTTCGGAATATACTTGGATTTTTCAATTGTTGCTTTGTCATTCTTATCAACACCAGCAATGACATCAAGAACATAAGTGGCATCCGAGACAGTACTACAAATTGGTCTATTCCAACCACAACTAATTCATTCAACAGCTAATTTTGTATAAATATACATTTATATATATATATATACACGGGAGAGATAGACTCAGTAGGTCCTCTAAACAAGAGTTAAAGGTGGGTTCTTTTTCTGTTTTCATGGATAAGTTGTAATGCTAATATTTTTAAACGAAGGTATAGATTGTAATTATAAAGAACCTCTTATAAATGTTTTGAAAATTTAAATAATTAGAATACTGAAATTATGATTTTAATAGCTTGTGCATGTATAAAAATCAAAATATATATATATACAATTATATGTTATTTGAATCTTGATTTTGGTACATTAAATTATTTAAATTTTTTTCAAAATTTATAGAATGTCTCGTATAATTATAATATTCACCATCGTATAACTTATTGATGTGTCGAAAATAAATAATTTTAGGGTATATATATAAATAAAAATAAAAAGGTACTTGTAAAATACGTACCCTACGGTATCTTGTCTTTGGGTGATGGGAACAACCCCTGCTCGGCTAGTGAGACCAATAGTTGGTTTGATGCCCACCACTGAGTTTAAGCTGGATGCACATAAAATGGAATTATCTGTCTCTGTTCCTAATGTAACTGTTGCAAAATTTGCAGCTGCTGATATTGCTGATCCGCTACTCGATCCACAAGGAGTTTGCATCTTGTTATAAGGATTCTGCGTGTATTTATATATATATAAATATTTATACCATATTATCATCAAATAGAAAACGTTAAACAATAAAAATTCCTATCTCTAGATCTAGTTATTATGGCCATTCAAGAAATGTTCTTTTTAATAAAACAAATGAGGAGTGATACAAATTATTAAGATGAGGGTGTTCATCGATCGATTTGTTCGGGTTATTATATATTTTAATCAACCCAATGTAAAAATTTGGTTGCAAAAATCCAACTCTGCCTTATCTAATTAAAAATAAAATTGTTCAATACATTCAATGTTTTAGGCAGTATTTGGTCTGGTTTCCATTCTTAAGTTCTTTTAATGTTCAAATAGTTAGATTCAATAAACTAAAAGTATAATATACATCTTCCAAACTTAGACATATTATTCTAAATTGAAACTTTAAAATATTATTCCAAATTCTTGGTTAAATTTTTTAAAATAATATTTAGTATTACATACAATATATGCAATAATATACGTAATATATGTATGTATAAATAAAAAAACTCTTAGTAAGTTTATTCGGGTTATATTAGAGTTGTATAATTCTTAAACTGCCTAATTATTAGGCAGTTTGAATTTTTGTCGGGATATTCAAGTTGCATTTTTTGTCAGTTTTTTCAATTTAGTTTTAGCGATTTATTTGGTTGCCTGCTTGCAAAAACTTTTGCCCAGGCCTAACTAAGACATTGATTTTTTTGTAATAGATCTAGATTTAGGATTGTATATATAGTGATGTGTTTAAGACATTGACTCATAAATTATTACAAAAAAAAATTATATAGTGTTGTTTTTACGCCTATAACTTATTATTAGGAAGCACCATACATTAAGAAAATATACCAATTTGATTTCTTATGTTTAACCTAAATAAATACCAAGAGTTCGCCTCTATATTTTAAAAAAATAATTAACTCACTTTTGTCTATTCAATCCATAATAATACTGTTAGGTGATGTTTGGTAGAAGTATGGAATGAAAATGAATAAATTTTTATTACATTATTTATTTGGTTGTATTTTAAAGTATTAGAATGTCATTCCAATGGAATAATTTTCTACCATTTTTGTGGAACGACTATTTGATTTGAAAATGAGAGGAAAAATTATTCTAAAGCAAGATTATAAAAAAATTAATTCCTTTATAAATTTTTTTATTCATATTAATTTTTATTCTATTCCTACTTTTGGTAAAACTATTTATTTTTTTTGTAAATATTCTCAATAAAATAAAATAAAAGATTTCAAAAATAACTTTTTAATAAATTAAAAAATTATATGAATAATAAAAATTCTAATAATTAGATTGACCAAAAACAAATTCAGATACTATATAATTTAACAACTTGGAAACTTAGGGCTAATTTTTTATTTTTTTTATTCTATGACAGACACAAACGTAATATTTAGCTTTATTATATATTGACACTAAAAAGCAAATTCTGGTTATACAAGATATTTATGGAAAAACCTCCAAAGTGAAGGAATTAATATTAGAGTGTTGCTATTTGGTGTCTGATACTACTTGATAATATTGATAATATTTTATAGTTGATTAGTTATATCTTATAATATTTATTAAATTATAATATTTATTAAATTGAAATGAGTAGTAAATTTAAGGTACCGCTACCCTTAGCATTTCTCTTAATATTAATGCCATACAATTTTTTATTAGCAAGAAAAGTTGATATGAAACATATTAACGTGAAAAATGACAACAACTTACCACCCCTTGGCCTCCTCTGGCGCTCCAACCAGGGGGCGCATTATTGCCCCTGGAACCGGACCATTCGGACAAGCTGGCTTTTCCCAGTATGATAGCCCCAGCTTCCCTGAGCTTGGCCACCACTCCCGCGTCTCGTGGCACGACTGAGCCAAGCAAAGCCAGTGAGCCTGCAGTGGTGTTCATCTTGTCCTCGGTGGCTATATTATCCTTAACCAGAACAGGTATTCCATGAAGCTTAGAGAATGATACTGGAGCCTTAACCTTTCTCTCATAGTCAGCCTTATCGGCTAGAGCACCAGCATCTGGATTCACTTCTATGACCCCATGTAGTTCTGGATTCAACCGTTGGATCCGGTTTATATAGAACTGTACAAGCTGTCTTGAAGTGAGTTTTTTTTGCTTGAAAGCGAGTTGGATTTCGTCAACAGTGGCTTCTAAGATTGAGAAACCTTTATTAGCTGCATCGGAGTGGTACCCAGATGAAAGTATGGCTAGAAGGATCAGAAGCAGTAGATGGCATATAGAAGAGAGAGATAGAGCGCCCATGGTGGAGGAGAATAAAAATGGTCTTCTGCTGATTTGATGATATATCAAAATGCTATAGCTATGTCCGACATTTATAAGATAGAAAAGATGGCGTGTGAATCATGGTGTGAAATTTGCTCTCAGTCATTGTATTAGTAGCATAGTGTACTATATAGCATAATATTGAAATAGATGTTTCATCTTTAACACTCTCGATAAAGTTATGGATGGAAATTAAAGTGTATGAATGAACTTTCTTTGAAATTGCAGTGTGTGAAACCCAGATAGGATAAGGTGGCTTTACAAATATAGTAATGACTAATATAAGCAACCTATATATTTTGGTGTTTTTTGAGTTAAACTACCTCTTATAAATTTTTTTATATATGTATATATCACAAACGACAAGTCAAAAAGTGTTAATTATTAGTTTATTCTCAACAGTGGTGATTATCATATTTGCTAACACTACTACAAAAAACATATTTTTAGGACTCTTTTTTTAGAGCACTAACCTAAATGCGAGCTCTAAAAACAGCTCTTAGACTGTTTAGGACACTCATTGAGAGTCCTTAAATAATTTCTTTTAGGACACGCGATGTGCGCCCTAAAAATTGATGTGTATCCTAAAAGTTTGAAATTTTGTTTAACAAAAGTTCTTGGACTTTTTAGGACACTCATTGGGAGTCCTTAAATAATTTCTTTTAAGACACACAGTACAAGCCCTAAAATTTGTGTCCTAAAAGTTTGAATAATTTTTTTAACAAAAGTTTTATTATTATTTATTAAAAATAAACAAAAAAAATCACCGAGCTCCCTTTTCTCCCTCTCTCTCTCTCTCCTTGCGTCGTCTCTGCCAGGGCCGAACGGTCACCCTCCCGTCGCCCAACCACCGCCACGCGCCAGCCCAGTCGACGCGCCGTCCCACAAAACCTCCAACCCCCAAAGATCGGCACCTCATGCGCAGCCTAAGGCCCTCAATGGGGCACTCGAAGTTCTACGATTTTGGGTTTCTCCCAAACTTTCCAAGCACTTTTCGGCCACCTCGAGCCACCACAAGTTGATGTTGGAAAAAGCTTATACAGGATCTTTATTTATTTTCATGTATATCTAATATTAAACAGATTAATATGAGATAGCCTAAAACATGTTTCTAAAATTGAATTCAAGAGAAACAAAGAATAGAATACTTACAGTATACGCAGCGGAATTAAAGAGTCCTTCCTTCAGTTTCTCTAACTCTTGTATCCTCTCTGTCGCAGAGTATTATCAAGAAACTGAACCGATCTTCTATTTTCTTCACGATCTTCCAATGTATCCTTAGAACCACCTAGACTAGTGTGGGCAATTCTCAACACATGAGATAGATATAGAGAGAAGAAGATAAAATAACAAAGAGGCTTAGAAAATGACTTGTGTTTAGAGAGAATCTAAAACTATCAGAAAATCTGACTTGTGACTTATCTGTCGTCTCTAAAATCTTATCTCTAAGCACTCCTTTTATAGACTCAATTAGGTCATTTAATTTAATTAAAAAATCAATAAAATAACAGCCATTTTGAAGCCCTAGGTCAAAATTATCATGGGCTATAGGCCCGTGAAATTTCCCATTTGATTATAAGCCCATTGGACTTAAAATCAAGGCATGTACTATTTTCTATTGATTTAATTAATTAAATAATTATTTAAATCCTTTATCAAATTAATTAATTATAATTTGAACCTTGATTTAAACTTATTTATTAATTTAGATACCAATTTATCTTAATTAATAAATCTGCCATAATTTCTCTTTTCTTCTCAAAATTACACAACTCTGCGAAACTATCCAAAATTGACCTGGTCAACTTTGATAATTCTAATTGATGATTAAATCAATTAATTGAGACTATCTAGATGATTTTATCCAAGGTACAATGGGGACCATGGGCCTATGAAATCAAGCTCCAATAAGTTATCATAAATCTAACAAATAAATTTACTAACTTATTAATTCCTCGTGACTCCACTATAGACTCGGAATTGCACTCTTGAATTCATAGAACGCTCCATAAAAAATATAGATACGCTATTAATTATCCATTGTTACAACCATAATTTTCACTCAATCCTCTATAGACGGTCTACAATGAGATAGGACTAAAATACCGTTTTACCCCTCATTGTATTTTATCCTTAAAACACTTAGTTCCTTGTAAATGATATTTCAGTAAACTAATTTAATTACTGAAATGAGATCTCTATCATTTATCACCTTGAACTAAACTAAAAGGAAACCATCGTTTCACTTCTTCATCAGAAGCTATAGATGTTCATATCTATGATTAACACTCCCACTCAATTATACTACCGAGTTCCCAAGATGTAAGTATGGGCTAGTCCGTAGGGTAAGCTGGTAACGAACAAGTCAAAGAACTCAAATAATACAATCAGTTAGAATACTAACCACTCAGAATTGAGATTGAATTGACCTATGGTCAACTATATGATATGACTAGAATAGATAATAACGGTATGTTTACTTATCTTATCAACTGTCAATATCGGTCTTGTCCGATGTAACAAATACATCTGATCTTATCTACTTTGCTAATGTTCTGGAAAGAACATAACACTGTAATGTGTAAGTAGATCATATCGTAGATTGGCAAGTCAGTGTAAATCCGGTGCACTGACTAATCTTAGGACTAACTTATTTTTGAACATATAATCATATTTATATTCCACTGTGATTACGTCACTATAAATAAGATTAGCTATATGCTCAGGATTTAATAGAAGTTTATATTAAACAAATAATCATGAAAATAAAACATGTGAGCAAAGTGATTGACCAAGTCAAAAAATGATTTCTATTCTTTTATTGATAATAAAATTAGATTACAAAGAATTTGGGTTTTAATTAGGGCATAAAACCCCAACAAACTCCCACTTGCACTAATTGAAACTAATGCCTTAATTCTACTAATCCCATCTCCTTGATATGCTTATCAAATGTAGCTTCTGGTAGTGTCTTTGTAAACGGATCCGCAAGATTGTCTTCAGTTGCAATCTTCATAACCTTCACGTCTCCCCTGGCCACATATTCTCGAATAATGTGATACTTCCTTTCTATATGCTTACTCCTCTTGTGACTACGAGGTTCTTTCGAGTTGGCTATCGCTCCTGTATTGTCACAAAACAACACAAGCGGTTTATCCATTTCTGGAATAACACCAAGATCCGAATAGAACTTCTTTAGCCAGACTATTTCCTTAGCTGCTTCTGACGCGGCTATGTACTCAGCCTCCATGGTGGAATCTGAGATTGCAGACTGCTTTACGCTTCTCCAAATCACAGCTCCACCCCCAAGAGTAAACACCATTCCAGAAGTAGACTTTCTGTCATCGACATCAGTCTGAAAATCTGAATCGGTGTAGCCTACAGGGTTCAGAACACCACCCTTGTAGACTAACATATAATCCCTAGTCTGTCTCAAATACTTCAGGATATGCTTAACTGCTATCCAATGTTCCGGTCCTGGGTTTAACTGATACCTGCTCACTACTCCCACTGCATAGCAGATATCTGGTCTAGTACACAACATGGCATACATCAGACTTCCAACTGCAGATGCGTAAGGAACTTTTCTCATTGCATCTTCCTCTTCAGGAGTTTGGGGAGACTGCTTCTTTGAAAGATGAATTCCATGGCGGGACGGTAGACGCCCTTTCTTGGAATTTGTCATTGAGAAACGTTCAAGCACTTTATCAATGTAAGCTGCTTGAGATAGAGCTAAAAGTTTGTTCTTTCTATCCCTGATGATCTGGATACCTAGAACATGACTTGCTTCACCTAAATCCTTCATCTGGAATTGAGTGCTCAGCCAATTCTTCACATCTGATAATTTCTTAACATTGTTTTCAATGAGTAAGATATCATCTACATAAAGAACCAGGAATACCACTATTTGATTTGCCTTCAGTTGGTAAACACAGGGCTCATCAATATTTTGTTCAAAGCCATAGGTTTTGATTATTTCATCAAACCTAAGATTCCAAGAACGAGAAGCTTGCTTAAGTCCATAGATGGACCTATTTAACTTACAAACTTTTCCTTCTTGTTCAGATACATTAAATCCTTCTGGCTGATCCATATAAATGACCTCGTCAAGATTTCCATTAAGAAAAGCTGTCTTGACGTCCATTTGCCAAATCTCATAGTCGAGAGCGGCTGCTATGGATAGGAGGATGCGAATGGATTTGAGCATGGCTACCGGACTAAAAGTTTCCTCATAGTCCACGCCTTCTCTTTGGGTATAACCCTTTGCCACTAATCGACCTTTATAAGTCTCGATATTTCCATCAACACCTCGTTTCTTCTTGTAGATCCACTTGCCCCCAATGGCCCTAAAGTCACTAGGTGCTTCCACAAGATCCCAGACGGAATTTGAGTACATAGACTCCATTTCATGTTTCATGGCTTCGAGCCATAGTTCCTTTTCAGGGCTAGCCATTGCCTGTTTGAAAGACAATGGATCATCATCACTAGTGACACCAACAACCATATTGGTTTCACCATCCAAACCATAGCGAACTGGGTTTCTAGAAACCCTCCCACTACGATGAGGCTCCGTGATTGTTTGCTCAGGAACAGTGGTACTTTCTTTATTTAAATCGACTTGCGTCGGTTG
Source organism: Humulus lupulus (assembly GCF_963169125.1). Lineage (NCBI taxonomy): Eukaryota > Viridiplantae > Streptophyta > Magnoliopsida > Rosales > Cannabaceae > Humulus > Humulus lupulus. The sequence continues at coordinate 20,643,045 of NC_084793.1, forward strand.
TACATGAAGAGTGGGAATTTCATCATCAACACGCGTTGATGACGATGGAACATTGGTTGGAGTCAATTCTTTAACCATCTCCTCTAAAACTACTTTGCTGCGAGGTTTAAAGTTCTGGACATAGTCATTTTCCAGAAAAGTAGCATTTGTAGAAGTAAACACTTTCTTTTCTGAATGACTGTAGAAAAGTCCACCCCGAGTACCTTTAGGATAGTCAACAAACATGCAAACTTCAGTTCGCGGTTCTAGCTTTCCCTCCTTTTTCCTCAGGACGTGAGCGGGACACCCCCAGATTCTATAATGGCGTAAACTAGGTTCACGACCATTCCAGCGTTCTAAAGGTGTTTTGGGGATTGATTTTGACGGCACGACATTGAGAATGTCATTTGCGGTTTCAATTGCATGTCCCCAGAACGAAATTGGTAGAGTTGAGTAACTAAGCATGCATCTAACCATTTCCAATAAAGTTCTGTTTCGGCGTTCCGCTACACCATTTTGTTGCGGAGTACCTGGGGCAGTAAGTTGTGATAAAATCCCAAGTTCAGTTAAATGATCTTGGAGCTGCATATCCAAATATTCTCCACCCCTATCAGATCGCAAGATCTTTAACCTTTTACCTAATTGGTTCTGACTCATTGCTAAGAATTCCTGAAACTTTGAAAATGTTTCTGATTTCCTATGCATTAGGTAAAGACATGAGTATCTAGAGTAATCATCAATGAAAGTGACGAAATACTCAAAACCACCCTTGGCTTGTATATTCAAAGGTCCACAAACATCTGAATGCACAAGACCAAGTGGTTCTTTGGCCCTATCACCCTTTGCAGAGAATGGACGCTTGGTCAGTTTGCCTTCTAGACAAGATTCACAGACAGGTAATTCACCTAAGGTGAGTTCCCTCAAAGGTCCGTCCTTTGTAAGTCTTTGAATCCTATCATAGCCAATGTGACCTAGTCTCAAGTGCCATAAATACGTCATATTATTGTTATCGGTCTTTTGACGTCTATTGGTCCTAGGTTTAGCTACTTTGAATAAATCATTGTTAAGAGCGAGGGGTTCGTTAGGTCGCAGAATATAAAGCCAGTTTTCCAAACATGCAATACACAATTGTGATCCATTGAAAGAAATAGATATATTAAAACTTGTGAAAGTCATAACAAATCATTCTAATTGCAACATGAAAACTGAAATTAAATTTCTACTAAAATCCGGAATAAAAAATACATTTTTTAAAATTAAAAATTTATTTCCGAACTTCAGACGAGCTCTTCCTCTAGCTTGGACCGCAATGAATGCTCCGTTCCCAACTCTAAGCTTTAAGCCGCCTTCGTTCACTTCCTCCCACGATTCAAGAAGCTGTAAAGAGTTACAAACATGGTTAGTAGATCAAGAATCAATAATCCAAATAGAGTTATCATTCTCTAAAACACATGTTTCTAAGATAAATGAACTATAATCATTACCTTTGTTTTTATCTGCTAGAAACTTGGGGCAATCTTGTTTCCAATGCCCCTTTTCTTTGCAGTGAAAACATTTACCTTTATCTTTCTTGTTTTTCTTGTTTTTCCCCTTTGGCGTCTGTGCACTTGGTTGTGCACTCGCCTTTGCAGCTTTTGCAGGCTTGAGGTTATTGTTTTGCCCACCTTTCCTCTTGTTTCCAACTTTTGAAGATGAAGCTTGGTTAGCTTCAGCCTTAGCTGGATCAGCAGCAGTAGTAGTAGTTGTCTTCTTTTCTCCTCCCTTACTAGGTCCACCCATAATAGACTCAAAAGTCTGAAGCTCATTCATGAGCTGCGTCAAACCATAGTTGAGTTTATTCAACACATAGTTGGTGGTGAATGGAAGGAAAGCTGGAGAAAGACTGTTGAGGATTAAGCCAACTTGAGTTTCCTCATCTATTATGGCTCCGTGCAGTTCAGCTTCCTGAAAGTAGTTTGTCATCTTGATCAGGTGATCACGAACATGTTGAGAAGGTGCCATTCGAGCATTGGCATATTTCTTGGTGGCCTCAAAACGAGTCTGCGCTGACTTGGCACCAAACATGTCTTGGAGCTGATCCATGATTTCGTAGGCTGTCTCGACATTCTCCATCTTTGTCTTGAGAGTGTCGACCATACTAGTCAACATGTAGTATCGCGCCTTGTTGTTAGCCGCCTGCCAACGCTCATACTTGTCCCTCACAGACTTGGTAGCTCCTTCAGCTGGAACTTCCGGGGATTCCTCAGTCATGACGAACTTGGAGTTGTCACCTATCAACACAATGTTGATGTTTTGCTTCCATTTAAGGAAGTTTTCTCCAGTGAGTTTCTCCATCGAAAGTTGAGAAAGGATGGGAGTAGACACAGCCATAACTCAAAACTACAAAGTACCAATAAAATAGAAATCAATCACATTTGCTCAATGAAACTTCTATTCACACAAATTTCAAGAAATAGCACAACATATACCAAAAATATGTAAGAAATGAGAAAAAATACCAAAAACAATCATATCTCTATTTCTTTAGGTTTTTAACTAATCTATGATATCCTTGTCCCGGTTGGCGAGAGTCAAAAATACCACTAGTTAAATAGAGTTGTAAACTCATTTAATAATGGACACCATTATTAACAACCTACTATTCGATCAAAATAAGAAAACAAAATCTCTTATTTTATGAGCTAGACCCACGGTTTCAATAATCATAGATTTAGTCCTAGTAGTCACCATAGGGGTGAATCTAGTAGAATTTGACCTATAATTATCTATCTTTCGAAATCTAACCTTGTCAAAATAACTAATGAACACCTTCCGTAGGGGGACGAATCAAAGCGCCTCGAGGCCCCATTAAGCTACTGACTATGGTAAACCAACGGTGGAGATCGAATAAAATTCTTAAAATAAGCTCATTATAAAATTAAAATTAGTATTTTTATTATTTATTTTTAGAAAATTAATGACTATGGTTTTCCAAAAAAAATTAAACAGATTAAAATTTTTAAAACCAAAGTCCTATAATTTCGTATTAATTATAAAGTGTCACATTGAAACAAATTCAATTAATTTAGAATTAATTTGTTGCTAATCAATATTTAGGTTTAACTAATATAATGAACCTACACAATTAAGTCCAACTCAGGTAAATGGGCCTTAACAATTGGGCTTGTATGGAGGAGGGTTGGGTCCAATATGTCGTTCCCACTACAAAGGCCCCCTATCTTCCATACAAGGTCCAAAAGACAGGAATTTAAACATTCGTTTTATTAATTGTTATTAATTGATTAGGCCCACTATAGTCATGCAAAGCAAATGGGCCTTCACAAGTGGAATCACCCACAAGAGAGGAATTTAAACTTTACATTTTCTAATGGGCCCAAATAAAACCTATCATTTTATGAATATTTTATTTGGCAAAAAACCATATATCTAACAAACATATGGGCCACTATATGCATCTAAGCCCAATTGGAAAAATACCACATATAGTGCAAACAGACATGTTATAATTGGATGGGCCTAATCATGTTACTATATGAGCAATTCTATGAATTTATGCAAAAATACCACAATTTATTTCATTTGCAAAAATACCACAATTAATTATCTAGAATTTATCAAAAAAAATTCAAATCAATTAAATTTTTACAAAAAATAAGTTAATTTAAATGAAATTTATCAACAATTAACAATAGTTAATTTAAATTTCATTTATCAACAATCAACTTGGTTTTAGGTTAATTTGAAAAAAAAATATTAATTTAATTTAAATAGGATTTATCAACAATTAACCAAAGTTAATTTAAATCCCATTAAAAAAAATTATTAATTTGCTGAATAAAAAATGATATTTTTCAAAATTTAACCAATTTTAAATTTTAAAATCAATATCTTAACTATTTTCCAAAATATCTTGTGTTGTTATAACTATTAGCTAATATTTTAACCATTAAAAAAATAAAATATAAATAGTTATAACAACCCTAAATTATCTCTGTTGACTGCATTTTTAGCCAACGACGTGAGAATGTCAATAACGACAAGCCTTCAAGAGAAATAAAAACGACAACAGACGGTATAAACAAGAAAATTAAATAACACAAGAGATTTTTATAGTGGTTCAGCCCCGATTGTCGGTAATAGCCTAATCCACTTAGAGTTGTGATTTATAGATCCGTACTCAAGATCAGATGGACTGAGCCAACTGAGTTTCTTCAGTACAGATTGCAAAAATACAAGAATTCTCTATTATTTCAGCACTTTCTCTCTCTAGAATAGACAGTCCCAATTTTCTCTCTCTAGAAAGAAGAAGCAGAAGGAAGTCCCTCTCTCATCCCATAAACTCTCTATTTATAGGCCTAGGATCCTCAACTGATATCCCCTTATGATAGGGATATTTTATTATATTTATTACATTTAAACATTCAAAATTCGAAATATAACAAACCCCCCATTTGTGGGAAGAATGAGAGATTCATGCGTATGTTGTTGGAGTTGTGTCTGACTTAGTCTCCTCTAGCTAGTTGGTCCACCTCCTACTCACTACCCATGCAAGTGCTGGTTGAACATGCATGGTGGTAGGACATGTTTTTGTGGGTTGAACGTGCATGGTGGTAAGACATGCACTTCTCTCCTCTAACATGGCACTCTCCTCTAGCATGCCATGTTCCTCCTTGGACCAATCTCCTTGGCTTCTCCTCGGACCAAGGTGGTCCGAGGCAACCTCCTTGGCACCTCACCTTGGACAACATTGAGGCAACCTCCTTAGCACCTCACCTTGGACAACATTGAGGCAACCTCCTCCATAACATCTCACCTTGGACAAGATCAAGGCCTTCTCCTTTAGCATCTCCCAAACATGTCCGATCGAACATTGTATAGACTCTCCTTATCAAAATCTAAGTCTCCTCCCTCTTGCATGAGACTCCTCCTCCTTAGTTACTTACCTTGGACACGTTCAAGCCAACACTTAGGAAACCTTGGGAGGCTTGCCTCCTACACACCCTTGGGGTCTCTTAGGACCACATCCTCCTTGGGGTCTCCTAAGACCACCTCCTCCTTGGGGTCTCCTAGGACCACTCCCCTTAGCTCTCCTAGAATGCATTCTCCTTAGCCTCCTAGGATGCATTCTCCAATTTTTGGGTATAACAATCTCAAATAGTTAAACAAATTCAAATATCCATAAAAATATCTAACTAACAATATTAAATTTCAAATAATTTAAATATTAAAAACTATAGAATAAAAAGATATTTATATTTTCAAATAAAGATTTAATAAAAATATCAAGAATTTAAATGAAAATATCTTAAATATCTGATATCATAATTCTAATATTTTAATATATTAAAATATTTAAAATTAAGTTGTTAGTCTAATTTTAAATTTGAATTTGAATCTTTGTAGAAAATATCTAATTATTTAAATCTCTACTAACCAAAATATCTTATTTTAAAAATTTAAATGATAAAACAAAAAAGATATTTTAGGTTTTGATTATACATAATAAATTTCTACAATTTTAATTTGATTTATTTTTCAAAAAAAAAAAATCTGGATGAACAGTACCCGTATCGGGTACTGTTCACCCGAGTGTTGTGGCTGCTGGTGGCGCGCGCGCGTGCGTGCGCGCTGGTGTGCGCGGCTGCAGGGGCGTGCGCGCTGGTGTGCACGGTGTGCGCGCGCACATGGCAGCCAGAACAAAAAATTTTGAAAAAAAAATTTGTGCAATTTTTTCAACCAAAACCATTTTCTAATTAATTTTTAACATGTTTTACACAAAATAAAGCATATATAAAAATTAATAGCATAGAAAACACAACAAAAATAACCTAAAAATTGCTAAAATTCACATAAAATCAATATGCTCATAAAAACATGAAAAACCATCCAATTATTCAAACATATCATATAATCCATTTTTAAACATGTTCATGCATGAAAATAAAGATTACCAAAGGCTCTGAGGCCAGTTGTTGGAAAAAGCTTATAGAGGATCTTTATTTATTTTCATGTATATCTAATATTAAACAAATTAATACGAGATAGCCTAAAACATGTTTCTAAAATTGAATTCAAGAGAAACAAAGAATAGAATACTTACAGTATACGCAGCGGAATTAAAGAGTCCTTCATTCAGTTTCTCTAACTCTTGTATCCTCTCTGTCGCAGAGTATTATCAAGAAACTGAATCGATCTTCTATTTTCTTCACGATCTTCCAATGTATCCTTAGAACCACCTAGACTAGTGTGGGCAATTCTCAACACATGAGATAGATATAGAGAGAAGAAGAGAAAATAACAAAGAGGCTTAGAAAATGACTTGTGTTTAGAGAGAATCTAAAACTATCAGAAAATCTGACTTGTGACTTATCTGTCGTCTCTAAAATCTTATCTCTAAGCACTCCTTTTATAGACTCAATTAGACCATTTAATTTAATTAAAAAATCAATAAAATAACAGCCATTTTGAAGCCCTAGGTCGAAATTATCATGGGCTATAGGCCCGTGAAATTTCACATTTGATTATAAGCCCATTGGACTTAAAATCAAGGCCTGTACTATTTTTTATTGATTTAATTAATTAAATAATTATTTAAATCCTTTATCAAATTAATTATTTATAATTTGAACCTTGATTTAAACTTATTTATTAATTTAGATACCAATTTATCTTAATTAATAAATCTGCCATAATTTCTCTTTTCTTCTCAAAATTACACAACTCTGCGAAACTATCCAAAATTGACCTGGTCAACTTTGATAATTCTAATTGATGATTAAATCAATTAATTGAGACTATCTAGATTATTTTATCCAAGGTACAATGGGGACCATGGGCCTATGAAATCAAGCTCCAATAAGTTATCATAAATCTAACAAATAAATTTACTAACTTATTAATTCCTCGTGACTCCACTATAGACTCGGAATTGCACTCTTGAATTCATAGAACGCTCTATAAAAAATATAGATACGCTATTAATTATCCATTGTTACAACCATAATTTTCACTCAATCCTCTATAGACGGTCTACAATGAGATAGGACTAAAATACTGTTTTACCCCTCATTGTATTTTATCCTTAAAACACTTAGTTCCATGTAAATGATATTTCAGTAAACTAATTTAATTACTGAAATGAGATCTCTATCATTTATCACCTTGAATCAAACTAAAAGGAAACCATCGTTTCACTTCTTCATCAGAAGCTATAGATGTTCATATCTATGATTAACACTCCCACTCAATTATACTACCGAGTTCCCAAGATGTAAGTATGGGCTAGTCCGTAGGGTAAGCTGGTAACGAACAAGTCAAAGAACTCAAATAATACAATCAGTTAGAATACTAACCACTCAGAATTGAGATTGAATTGACCTATGGTCAACTATATGATATGACTAGAATAGATAATAACGGTATGTTTACTTATCTTATCAACTGTCAATATCGGTCCTGTCCGATGTAACAAATACATCCGATCTTATCTACTTTGCTAATGTTCTGGAAAGAACATAACACTGTAATGTGTAAGTAGATCATATCGTAGATTGGCAAGTCAGTGTAAATCCGGTGCACTGACTAATCTTAGGACTAACTTATTTTTGAACATATAATCATATTTATATTCCACTGTGATTACGTCACTATAAATAAGATTAGCTATATGCTCGGGATTTAATAGAAGTTTATATTAAACAAATAATCATGAAAATAAAACATGTGAGCAAAGTGATTGACCAAGTCAAAAAATGATTTCTATTCTTTTATTGACAATAAAATGAGATTACAAAGAATTTGGGTTTTAATTAGGGCATAAAACCCCAACAGTTGAACCACCACCACCACCACCACCATACTCCTTTGCTTCTTGGGCTTCAAAACCCACTAAAGAATCAGACTCAATGGTCACTAGAGTTGGAAGTCAATGCTCGTCGGAATCCATAGTGATTTCTTAACCTTCAAGCGTAGATTCAAGATTTTTTGAGCCATTTCAAACTAAACCACTGCCACCACGACATTTCCCTTGGCTTGGGCTTTAAAACCCAATAGTTTGTTTTCCGAACCACCACCTTTGAATGGTGGCACTGCCGCCGTCGCCTGAGCCCCGCCGCCGACGACCACCACTTTGCTTTGGGCTTCGAAACCCTCCAATTAATTTTTTAAAAATTAAAAATAAAACTTTTTAAAAATCCTCATTTTTAAGGCTTTCGAATAGAAAACTCGCGTCCTACGAGTCTTAAAAACTTTTTTTGGGCTTGCTTACTTTTTTTTCTTAAAAAGAAATCTAGCTTGCTTACTTGATATATAAGTGGATTAATTATCCTTCACTCAATATATGGTCTATATAAATTTAATCATTATGTGTGATTATATTGTCACATAAAACAATAATATATTTGAAAATATATGTCATGTACCATTTATCATAGGTACATGTACTAGAAGAGGAAGACTTTAGATTTAGTAATAATTGTGTGAATTATTGAACTATACATATCTAATCTTTATGTGAATAATTTTTCATTACAAAAAACAAATAAAAGAATTACCATAATTTAGTGATTATTTTAGTCACAACAACAAATAAAAACTCATTGCTATTAGCTCATAAAAGTTGTGTAGGTTCAATTCTTTTAACTGAATTAATAATTATACGGAGGGAGGCCTCTGATGAAAAATAGCCTCCATGGAAAGTTATGGGAGGCTTCTATTGCAAGGATTCTAGGAATTTTTCACACAAAGTTCCAACATGTTATATATTGGTCAACAATTAGTTTTGACTTTTATGGTTTTGTTAGTTTTTGAAGTTAAAACTTGAAATCTCTTGGAGCTTTAGTACTTTTACAAGGGGCATTAGTGGTTTCCGACACCATAAAGAATTAGTATATTGTAGTTGTTGTATTCCAATAGTGAGTTCCACATATTTTAATTTAATAAATATTATGAAATATCGCTAATCAACCATAATATGCCACATCATATGGTGTTGGACACTTTAAGTTACTAAATAGTAATAATCTTCTCTTGTAAAGCCTTGACTATCAAAAACTTCTTTCCTTAGTTTACACTACAAGAATGAAGGCTATTAGCGGCGTAAGTATTAGCGGCGGAGTCCGCCGCTAATAATAAGTGAGTATTTAAAAAAATATATTACCGGCGGACTTTACCACTATTAGCGGCGGAGCGTCCGCCGCTAATATACTAAATTAAAAGGTCGGTAAAAGTTTTTAAGTTTTATTAGCGGAGGGCAATTACCTATATTAGAGGCAGACAACCCGCCGCTAATAGTATTAGCGGCGGGAATTCACCTTTATTAGCGGCGGGAAAGACTAATAGCGGTGGATCACTATAAGAAAGTCTAAAATTAGAGGCGGACTTAGTCCGCCGGTAATATACGGGTTATTAGCGGCGGACTACTGGGTCCGCCGCTAATAATGTGGAAATTAATAATAATAAAAAAATTATTAGCGGCAGACTTACCAATTATTAGCGGCGGGTAGTTCGCTGCTAATACAATGCCGGGGAAATGAAAGGGTATTAAGTTTCAAAATTATTAGCAGCGGGTATTTTCCCTTAGTAGAGGCGGAGTATTCGCCGCTAATACTATTAGCACCAGGTAAATATCCGTCTGTAATAAGACTTTTACCATCGGGATATATTAATAGCGGCGGGTCCCGCCGCTAATAGTTTATTACCGGCGGGATTATATTAATAGCGGCGGGTAAATATCCGCCGATAATAAGACTATTACCGGCGAGATATATTAATAGCGGTGGGTCCCACCGCTAATAGTTTATTACCGGCGGGATAATATTAATAACGGCGGGTCCCTGCCTCTAATAATCTTACATATTAAAAAATTTGCACATCGTTTCGTCCGTCCCTCTCATTTCTCTTCTCTCCCTCTCTCAAACGCACTCTTCTCTCAGTCCTCCCCTTTGTCCGAGCACCACCACCGCCCCTCTGTCTGAGACCTCCCTCTCTCTCTCTGACTCTCACTTGTACTCTCTTTCGTTCTCGCTCTCTTTGTCACTCTTTGTGTCTTGCTGGTGGCGGTACCCTCGGGAGCCAATGTGGTGGCCTTTGATGTCGACGAAGCTAAGGGCCTCTGGGTGTGCATTGGCCCATGGTTGGGGTCGAGGTGTGTGACGGCAATACACATGGTAAGTCTCTCTTTATATATCTCTTTCACACACACTCTACCTATCTCTCTCTATGTAATATCCAACATTTTTATTATAAATCAGAGTTTTAATACATAAAATGTACAAGTTTACAAATTTAAGAAATAGTAATGGAAAAATAGTGTTTAAAATATGATTTTATGTTTTTAATGAGATTAAAGAGAGAGAAACTTGAGTAGTCAAGTATTGGACCCAAATGTCATATAATTTTAATTGGGGATTTTTATAAAATTAAGAAAGTTTTGCTAAAGGGCTTATTTGAAAAGAATTTTAATATTTTGGGTCCAAGTGTAATTTTAAAAATAATTTAAAAAAAAAAAGAAAAAAAAAAAAAGAAAAAAAAAAAGAAAAGGCTTCAGCCTTTCTTTATTTACCCGAGTCTCTCTCTCTCTCCTCAGAAAACCTCTCTCTCTCTCTCTCTCTCTCTCTCTCTCTCTCTCTCTCTCTCTCTCTCCTCTACGTATCACTGTTGCCGACGACGCAGGAGTACTTTCCGGCCACCATTTTTAGCCACGCGCCGGACCGTTGGATTCAGAGGCCTCCGAACTATCGACCAACGCGGGAATCTAGAGCTCACTCGCCGATTAAACGCCTCAACCACTCGATTTAAGTTCGGCCACCCCGCGACTTTAAAGTTGCGATTCGGCCACCTCGGGCATCCGTTTTCCGATCCGTCACCACCATCGTGCTCCTCGTGTTGTGGGCTTCAAAACCCAATAACTTGTTCCTACATCTACCATAGTTGGGTGGTGGGCCCACCACGAGCCACCGCGATCCACCGTAGACCGACGGTCGAAACTTAGTGTTCGAGGTTCCGAAGTACGTTTTGAGTCTCATAAAATCATCGTTTGACTTATTGTGGAACCCGATCATTTTGGTATAATTTCTTTAACCTATATATTGTGATTTAATTGTGATTGATTAGAGTAATTGTTATTATGTGTATTTATGGTATATAATTATATATTATTGATATATGGAATATTTTCTGTAATTTACTGGCTGTCTGGGATTATATATATTTTTGATACAGGTTTTGATTTTGGAATTGTCCACTTTATAGCCGTTGTGCTGTCTAATTTTCTAGAAAATATTAGATATTAAATAAAGTATAAAAATACATATTTAATTGATTTTATATTCATATGGAAATTATTATGATTAAGTAATTTTAATTATTATTGTTATTATTTTGTTAAGTAAATCAAGAATACAGATTCATATATATATATATATATGAAAAGTATGATTTATAGTAAACCTATTATCTAACCATTATTATTGTATATTAATATTTGAATATTAAAATAATATCAAATATTAGTTTCCTACAGTTATTGATATTTGTAAGACCAGTGAAGTTTGGAGAAAGTATATTTATTATATCACTGGAATTGATATTATGACTAATTAATAATAATATAAATATTTATATTTATATTATTATCATTATATTGATTATTACAACTTTATGTTAAAAATATGATTTCTTTTATAAAATGACTATTTGAATATATACATCCATATACGTATTGCTATTGAAGTATTTTGTTATTAATATCGAAATAAGTTTAATTATAGACGATAATTATTACTTTTGTTGGGATTATTATTATTATTATTATCATAAGGGTACATTATCTTATGAGCAAGGTTTAAAGCATGGTTTTATATGAAGAGTTATTTGCATTACGTTGATAATAATTTATTATTATCATTTATATAGTTTCTGGTATTATTAATATACACTATCAATAGTGTATATTTATGATTTTGATAGAATTTAATAAATGATGTGCCTTGAATAGGATTTGTATGGATTTGATTGATTGACTCTTGGTGAGGAATTTTAAAATAAGCTAAGGACCTAAGGTAAGTAAATCTCACCTTTTGTGCTTAAGTGTAAGATGCATGACTACATTGATTGTGTACATCTGATGAGTTAAGTATGGTATGATGATGATGCATATGATAAGTATGTGAAGAATGGTTATATGAACACCATAAGGGTGTTGTGTGATATGTAATTGATGAATTCTGTGATATGTGAAAGATGTCTTATTTGGTTAAGAATGATATGAATTATGTGCAAGTATGTGTTCTTATGTTGATGGATATGTGGATTACTCTATGTTCATGATTTGTTATATGTCATGATATATGAAGCGTTTAAGTTTTTAGGCTGGAAACCTTAGACCTGAGCCATAGCTCTACGTTAAGGTATAACAACGCCACCAACCCAAAGCTTCATGTATTATGACTAAAGATGTTTTGAGTTATATGAGATGTGATACAATGCCTTGATTGAATACCATCAACATGAGTCGTGAACACGAACATTGGCATTTCAGCATCAGCATGTATGCATGGCATGTACAGTTATGTGATACATTATTATGTGATATAAGACCATGCATATGAATATAAGAAAAGTTATGAAATGTCTTGAAAAGTATTATGTAAAGTTAAACATTTTAATGACACAAGGCTTAAGCAAAGTGATAATAAGATGTTTAAAAAGGGTGCCACTGTTTTGATGAAGCAATCAAGTAAGTTCAGTAAAGAAGACGGAAGTCTATAAGACTTATAGTGGCTGCCCACTAGTGTGGGCTAGGTCAGAGTTGACCATTCAGATATGTTTGCCATGTTTCCGTCTTTCTCCTCCATATGTGTAATAAGTATGGCAGCTATGGCAACGATGAAATGAGTGTTATGATGAGCCTAGCTGAGATGATGGCTAGCCGGAGGAGAACCCATGGGATTCTATATGATATGTGTAACAAGCCCTGCAGGCATTGGCTGAATCGAACAGTGTGCACAAGTGATATTGGGCCCATAAAAATGTGAAACTAAAAGAAAGAGCATAAAAGTAAAGTTTGAAAGTGCATGAGCAATAAATGAAATTCATAAGTATATAAGTCAGCATATTAGTATATGTGCACTACAAACTCACGACATTCATGTGTATGTGTATGCATGAGATTTGCTTACTGAGCGTTAGCTCATTATGTTATTTTCCAACATTTTTCCAGGTGTGGCTTTAGCTGTTGAGCAACTTGTGGAGCACGGACTCAGTAGCAATGCAATAATGGTTTAGAGTTTTCATATGGCTGCCTTAAATTTAAAGTATTCATACGTGTAATAATTTCTACTAATAAGTTTATATAAAAGTTTTAAATTTTTCTGTATTTCTTCGTATCATTTTATTTAATTCTTTTGGTCAAGTGCCTTACATACTCGTAAACCCTAGAATTACGAGTATGTGGCAGACGTACCCTACCTTAGGGTCGTTACAAAATGGTATCAGAGCTTTGAGTTTGTAGATGTCGTATACTCGTTATGTTATTAGATTTTGGGATCTGAAATGCTACTGAGTTCCGCCACAAGACAAGCCACACGTTAATGGTTAGTATAATTTATCCATATTTTAGTTAATGTATGTTAATGATGTTGTATAATTGTATTAGAAACTCATTGTGTGTTTGAGTTTCCATGATATAAGTATGAGTTTGGATTAAATGAATATTCTCATGCACGGTAGAGAAATTGAAGTTTGTTATTTATCTGAATGCATGCCTTTATTATTGATGTGATAAATAATTGATGATTTATCGATGTCGATGTTTGGATTGTTAATTGATATTCTCAAGCTTTGAAAGTGACCTATCAGTTCAGTTAGTGTGTTAAGGGTTAATATGTCATGTTAGTGTTTTGGAGAGCAAAGTTTTAGGTTGTTGCTGAGAGCACACATAATAAGAGACTTTAGTGAAACAGTAGTAATATATAAAAAAAAAAAAAATACATAATACATTAAGGATTGGGGTTTTGGACACGTTCTACCTCGTCAATCAACTTTTGTTGTTCAACTCTAAGGGTCTCCCCAGTAGTTTGCAGTGTCTGAAATTTTTCCTTCATATCGACTGAGTAGTTAGCAAGAAGTGTAGTTAAAGTCCCATTCTCCTTAACCAACTTCTCCTTCTCTCGAGTCAATGCCTTGTTGGCATTTCTAATGGTTATCATCTCTTGTTTTTGTGTTTCTATATACCTTTTCAAGTGGTCAACCTCTTGTTCTCTTGCAAGAACCCGTTGGCCTAGGTTTGAGACCGATGCTGCCGCCTGAGTGGTAAGAACTAAGGAATCTTTTACAGCTTGTAGGTCTGACCTATGGGATAAAATTATTTGGTCTTTAGGGGTGAGTATGCTTTGACCTATACTAATGGCCACCTTTTTATCGAGCATAGCTGAATCCTCCACCGTGACAAGGCCAGTATCAGAATAAAATTTGGGAAGCCAAACTCTGGGAAATTGAGTATTTCGTTCTGGGATGTGTACCGTAGGATACACCATTAGCTGTGGTAGGGGTGCAGAAATTTGTGGTGAAGATTCGATAGTGGGAAGATTTGGCTCAGGTAAAGCTAAAGTTAGGTCTAAGTTCAGCTGAGATGATGAGGATGCCATGGGTTGCTTAGCTTGAGTAATGGACGGAAGTAATAATGATTTGGTTTTCAAAAGCTTGAGATTGATTGTGTTTTAGTGTGTATGTGATGAATTTTATTTATAGAAAAATGTGTTGAACTGTTGGGTCATTGGATCCTTGAATTTGTTTGTTTTCAAGATAGATATCACAGATTTTATCTTGTTCAATGTGTTACGCTATCCTCTCTGATGATGAAAGTCAAACTTATTAGATGTTGTCGACATGGAAATCACTTCTATTGATTTTGCGATCCTGATTTGAACATGGAAAAAATTTGTAAATTGTTGAATGAATCGAGGTGATAAATGTTATTTACTGAATTATTCTGTAGTGTGAATTACTTTCGGCGATTAAATTATAGTATATTAGCTGTTTTGTCCCGAAAGTAAGATAATGTATTACTTGTGTGAAGTGATGACTGAGTATTATTGGTATAGGTGTTGAAATGAGACATGTCTAACTTATTAGACATGTGAGAATTATTCGTTTTAGTAGATGAAGTGGTGGATTGGTCAGTCAAGACTTATCCCAGGTTTTATTCAATGAAGGGATACTAAGCTAAGTGTGTGAATTTCCGAGTGGCCACGGTTATTTGCATTCTAGCATAGTACCAATATGCCCTTTATTATTTTATACATTTGGAAACAATTTTGATTTTTAAATGTTTTCTTAGAGAAAGAATGAGAGTCAGGCTTTTCTGAACTGGTACCTAATGAATGGCCTATCTCACTATTTCTCATTCAGGGCAAGAAGTCGGTTTTGACAACGAAAGGGTTTCATAAAGACTTGGTTTTAAAGAATAATCTTCATCGGCTATATAATTGTTTTCTAGTTATCTAATTTTATGCCAAAAAAAAAAAAAAAAATTTGACTGTAAAAGATGAATATCAAGGATGTTTTCATGATGATGGTCATTTTCTCTTCTTACGTTATGTGGTTTGTGTTCAAAAGTATGGATGATGAGGATTCGTTTGTATTTTCGTATACATTCATTGTAATTTATACTATTGTTATAGCTTATTTCCTTTCTTTCTATATTGTAGTCCTCATGTGAGGTGTTTACACATCCTCGCCTTTTTATATATGATAAGGATTACAAGTCAGGAATAAGTTTTGTTTTCGGGATGAAAGTAAGTGTTGTGTATGAAATCTTATGCTGTGAAATGTTGTTCTGTTTATTTGTAATGGTAGTTCTTGTCTCCGATTATCAAATTTAGTTTGAAATTTCGAGGACGAAATTATTTTAACGGGGAAAGGATTGTAATATCCAACATTTTTATTATAAATCAGAGTTTTAATACATAAAATGTACAAGTTTACAAATTTAAGAAATAGTAATGGAAAAATAGTGTTTAAAATATGATTTTATGTTTTTAATGAGATTAAAGAGAGAGAAACTTGAGTAGTCAAGTATTGGACCCAAATGTCATATAATTTTAATTGGGGATTTTTATAAAATTAAGAAAGTTTTGCTAAAGGGCTTATTTGAAAAGAATTTTAATATTTTGGGTCCAAGTGTAATTTTAAAAATAATTTAAAAAAAAAAAGAAAAAAAAAAAAGAAAAAAAAAAAGAAAAGGCTTCAGCCTTTCTTTATTTACCCGAGTCTCTCTCTCTCTCCTCAGAAAACCTCTCTCTCTCTCTCTCTCTCTCTCTCTCTCTCTCTCTCTCTCTCTCTCTCTCTCCTCTACGTATCACTGTTGCCGACGACGCAGGAGTACTTTCCGGCCACCATTTTTAGCCACGCGCCGGACCGTTGGATTCAGAGGCCTCCGAACTATCGACCAACGCGGGAATCTAGAGCTCACTCGCCGATTAAACGCCTCAACCACTCGATTTAAGTTCGGCCACCCCGCGACTTTAAAGTTGCGATTCGGCCACCTCGGGCATCCGTTTTCCGATCCGTCACCACCATCGTGCTCCTCGTGTTGTGGGCTTCAAAACCCAATAACTTGTTCCTACATCTACCATAGTTGGGTGGTGGGCCCACCACGAGCCACCGCGATCCACCGTAGACCGACGGTCGAAACTTAGTGTTCGAGGTTCCGAAGTACGTTTTGAGTCTCATAAAATCATCGTTTGACTTATTGTGGAACCCGATCATTTTGGTATAATTTCTTTAACCTATATATTGTGATTTAATTGTGATTGATTAGAGTAATTGTTATTATGTGTATTTATGGTATATAATTATATATTATTGATATATGGAATATTTTCTGTAATTTACTGGCTGTCTGGGATTATATATATTTTTGATACAGGTTTTGATTTTGGAATTGTCCACTTTATAGCCGTTGTGCTGTCTAATTTTCTAGAAAATATTAGATATTAAATAAAGTATAAAAATACATATTTAATTGATTTTATATTCATATGGAAATTATTATGATTAAGTAATTTTAATTATTATTGTTATTATTTTGTTAAGTAAATCAAGAATACAGATTCATATATATATATATATATGAAAAGTATGATTTATAGTAAACCTATTATCTAACCATTATTATTGTATATTAATATTTGAATATTAAAATAATATCAAATATTAGTTTCCTACAGTTATTGATATTTGTAAGACCAGTGAAGTTTGGAGAAAGTATATTTATTATATCACTGGAATTGATATTATGACTAATTAATAATAATATAAATATTTATATTTATATTATTATCATTATATTGATTATTACAACTTTATGTTAAAAATATGATTTCTTTTATAAAATGACTATTTGAATATATACATCCATATACGTATTGCTATTGAAGTATTTTGTTATTAATATCGAAATAAGTTTAATTATAGACGATAATTATTACTTTTGTTGGGATTATTATTATTATTATTATCATAAGGGTACATTATCTTATGAGCAAGGTTTAAAGCATGGTTTTATATGAAGAGTTATTTGCATTACGTTGATAATAATTTATTATTATCATTTATATAGTTTCTGGTATTATTAATATACACTATCAATAGTGTATATTTATGATTTTGATAGAATTTAATAAATGATGTGCCTTGAATAGGATTTGTATGGATTTGATTGATTGACTCTTGGTGAGGAATTTTAAAATAAGCTAAGGACCTAAGGTAAGTAAATCTCACCTTTTGTGCTTAAGTGTAAGATGCATGACTACATTGATTGTGTACATCTGATGAGTTAAGTATGGTATGATGATGATGCATATGATAAGTATGTGAAGAATGGTTATATGAACACCATAAGGGTGTTGTGTGATATGTAATTGATGAATTCTGTGATATGTGAAAGATGTCTTATTTGGTTAAGAATGATATGAATTATGTGCAAGTATGTGTTCTTATGTTGATGGATATGTGGATTACTCTATGTTCATGATTTGTTATATGTCATGATATATGAAGCGTTTAAGTTTTTAGGCTGGAAACCTTAGACCTGAGCCATAGCTCTACGTTAAGGTATAACAACGCCACCAACCCAAAGCTTCATGTATTATGACTAAAGATGTTTTGAGTTATATGAGATGTGATACAATGCCTTGATTGAATACCATCAACATGAGTCGTGAACACGAACATTGGCATTTCAGCATCAGCATGTATGCATGGCATGTACAGTTATGTGATACATTATTATGTGATATAAGACCATGCATATGAATATAAGAAAAGTTATGAAATGTCTTGAAAAGTATTATGTAAAGTTAAACATTTTAATGACACAAGGCTTAAGCAAAGTGATAATAAGATGTTTAAAAAGGGTGCCACTGTTTTGATGAAGCAATCAAGTAAGTTCAGTAAAGAAGACGGAAGTCTATAAGACTTATAGTGGCTGCCCACTAGTGTGGGCTAGGTCAGAGTTGACCATTCAGATATGTTTGCCATGTTTCCGTCTTTCTCCTCCATATGTGTAATAAGTATGGCAGCTATGGCAACGATGAAATGAGTGTTATGATGAGCCTAGCTGAGATGATGGCTAGCCGGAGGAGAACCCATGGGATTCTATATGATATGTGTAACAAGCCCTGCAGGCATTGGCTGAATCGAACAGTGTGCACAAGTGATATTGGGCCCATAAAAATGTGAAACTAAAAGAAAGAGCATAAAAGTAAAGTTTGAAAGTGCATGAGCAATAAATGAAATTCATAAGTATATAAGTCAGCATATTAGTATATGTGCACTACAAACTCACGACATTCATGTGTATGTGTATGCATGAGATTTGCTTACTGAGCGTTAGCTCATTATGTTATTTTCCAACATTTTTCCAGGTGTGGCTTTAGCTATTGAGCAACTTGTGGAGCACGGACTCAGTAGCAATGCAATAATGGTTTAGAGTTTTCATATGGCTGCCTTAAATTTAAAGTATTCATACGTGTAATAATTTCTACTAATAAGTTTATATAAAAGTTTTAAATTTTTCTGTATTTCTTCGTATCATTTTATTTAATTCTTTTGGTCAAGTGCCTTACATACTCGTAAACCCTAGAATTACGAGTATGTGGCAGACGTACCCTACCTTAGGGTCGTTACACTCTAACTGGTTTTTCTAATATTTAGGTGGTGGTGGTTCATAGTGGGGCTGTGAGGTTCGTGGGTTTGACCATGGCAGAGAGTTTGGCCACTGATGGGGTTTGAACATGGCATGGATTTCATGACAGTTTTCACATTTTTGATGTTCTTAAGTTTGTTATGTTGTTTTATGAATTTTTTTTTTTATTGTATATGTTTCAGATTTCACATATTTAAGATTTATGATGTTCTTAAGTTTATTGTGTTGTTTAATAAATTATTTTAATGGGATTTGTTTCTGGATTTCATATTTTTTCAATTTTGTTTGTGTTTTTATAAGTTGTTTCCTATTTTAATGGTGTTATTATTTTATTTTTTTGTTCCTTAAATTATGTTTATTTATTAGCGGCAGATTACTAGGGGTGGGACTGCTGGTATTAAATAAGTCAAATCTTTTATACCGGCAGAGTCCCGCCCCTATTAATCCGCCGGTATTAATAGAATATCGGCGGGGTGTCAGTCCGCCGGTAATACCCCTAATCACCGACCGAGTATTACCGGCGGATCCCCGCCGGTAATATGTATTACTGGCGGAAGCCTCCGCCTCTAATACTCCTTTTTGTTGTAGTGGGTCCTGCCGCTAATGATTATGTAGAGGAGGTTAAAAATTGCACCGCACCTTTCTTCTTCGCGTCTGTTCTCTTCTCCCGTCTTCTCCGTCTTCTCTTCTGCACAGCACCTTTCGACTGCACAGCTTCTCCGTCTTCTCCGCACCTTTCGACTGCACAGCTTCTCCATTCCACAGGTTTGTTCGTCTTCTCCGTCTTCTCTTAGAGTGGTTTTGTTATCAATGAGTCACTAATATATATATATATATATCTTAGGGTGGTTTTTATTGCCTGCTGAGTATATATTATTATTATTATTATTATTATTATTATTATTATTATTATTATTATTATTATATTTCTTAAGGTAGTGAAAACTGAGAACTAGTAGGCAATTATAATTGTTCATGCATCATAAATATATTGTGCTTAGGCTAATAAAAAAATAACCCAAACCAGTAGTGATTTTTTCATTTCTGTTGATATGTATGATGATATTTTTCTGATTCTTTGAGTCATGTAGCATAATTGGTTTTAAGCTATTCAGATATTTATTTTGAGTTTAGGAGAACCCCTGGCAAGCAAATGGATTTAGAGATGTACTGAGTCAAACTGAAGAATATATATGTGTTCATGTTCTGCGCTTTGAGTTACTGATTTTCTTATTCCCAATGTATCTTGAAATAAGAAATCAGTGACATATATAACTTTTGTTTTGGAAGTGACTTTTGTGATTAGTCTTGGTGGCTGTCCTTTTCGGATTACACTTGGTGTCATTTTCAGAGGTATTTTTTTATGATATATGTTGATATTGATATTTTGGACTACTATCATTGATGTATTTTGATTTTAGATTTTATATTTGGTACTTTGTTGCTGAATTGTTGTTACTTGTTAGTATTTTTTAATGATGAATATGTCATTTTGCATTATGTGGACAATTCTCTGTTTTGGCTTTGTGTTCCTAGTCTCTGTTTATTTGGAATAGTTTTTTTAATGCTGATAATGCTCTCTGTTTGTTTGGATTTATTGAAAATTTAGAAAGCTTCTTTACAAAAACAATGTCACATATTTCTATAACATTTTTTTTTAATTTGGTATTTTATTTACCACATTTTAAAATCGAAAAAAAATTATGTCACATTTCTTGTGGTTAATGTTTAAAGTCCATCATTATTTAAAAAAAAAACTTTTTGCTTTTGAAATAAACTTTAGCAAAAAGACTAATATTTGGGAGGATTGACACAAAGATTTAGATTTTGTCCCCTCACTACAACAATTTTCACTTTTAATGACTTACACCAATGGTGTAAGTCATTAAAAGTATTCAAGGATATTTAAAGTCTAATGATGTAAGTCATTAAAAGTTCTTGTTAATGACTACCTAGGTAAGTCATTAAAAGTAGTGAGAGACGTTAATTTTAGAATATGAATATAAAATTATTTATTTATAAAATATCAATCATGTAAGAGCATCTAACGTCTCCCCTGGAAAGACGTGCCAGACATCTAACGTCTTCCCAGGAGAGATGTTAAAAGTCTGACCTACTATATACTCAGCATTTCCTTCTTCTTCCCCGAGCGCACGAACCAGAGGCAGAGAAGGGCAACTTTCTGGACGATTTCAGGGCCATTTTTTAACGATTTTGGTTGATTTTAAGCTATAAAATCTCATTTGAGGTAAGCTTTTATTATTTATAAGTGTTGTATAATATTTAGGATAATTTTCATGCTTATTTTCTCTAGTTATTAAGGGATTGATATTGGGATTTTAGGGTTTATGAGTTGCGATTTTGGGTGATATTTGGCTCAACAATGTGGATTTAAAACATATTTGAGGTAGGGTTTCAAGATTAAACAATGTTATTATAGTTAAAATGGTAGAAAAAATTATTTTTGTGCATTTTTTATATGATTTGTGGGTTTTCTTAGAAATATTAGTTTAAAGTATGAAAAATAATTTTTATGTATATTTGAGATACTATATTGTTTAATTTTAAGATGATACCACATTATTTACTATTTTTAAAATTTTATTACTATTTAATCCGAAAATTATACATTTTTTAATTAATTTTTAATGTTTGTTAAGTGTATATATGTAAATATGTTTTGCTAAAATGTATTTAATAATTTTGTCTAAAATAAGAAAAATAATTTAATTTTAATTTTACATACAAAATAGTAATTCAAGTTTATATGTTTATAAATTTTTTAAATTTATATTATTATTTAATTAGAAAATTATATATATTTGTAATCTTTATTAACATTTAAGTATGTTATTTATATATAGTTATGTTATTTTTATTGATTTAGTAATATTTTATTAACTAATTAATTAAAAAATTTAAGTTGTAGTTTTAACGGAGATTTTTATGAGATTTTTGCCTCAAATTTCGATTTCAAGCACACATTTGAGGTTTTTAAGTTTCTAAAATATCAATAATAAGTTATTGTTAATCTAATTATTTAGTGAAGTTTGTTTAGTAATCTTTTATTTATTAATTAATTTTGTTTTGTAGGTTGTGAATTTAATAGCAAAGTGCATGCTTTGCAAAGTGAAGTAAATTTGCTAGCAAGGACTATTAATTACAAGTGGTACATACATTATCTTATTTCTTGTTTTAGTATTATTAAACTTTTGTTAGAGGAGTTTGAATATCTTAAATATTCATCCATAGTGAAGTAGGTTATGAGATTAAAATTATGTGTTTCGGTGATAACAGAAGGTTGAGAACTGTATGTTTTAGTGAAGTAGGTTCTGGAAAATTTGTTTGTGTGCTGCAGAGCTATAACACTACTACAAAAAAGGGTTTTTAGGACTAGCATTGCGAGTCATAAAAAAGTTTTTAGAACTCGCGGGGCGCGAGTCCTCTATTTGAGAGCCCTTAAAAACTGGGGTTTTTTAGGACTCGCAAGAATGTTTTTAGGACTCGCATTGCGAGTCCTAAAAAATGTGCGAGTCCTAAAAAGTTTTATTATTAATTTTTAAAAAATGAATTGGTGGCCAAAGCTCCCGCCGGAGCTCCGGCAACAGCGGCGGCGCCACCACCGACAACGGTGGTTCGAGAAAACAATGATTGGCTTTCGAAGCCTAAGGCTCGGGGAACGTCGTGGTGGTGGTGGTTCTTCGTGGAACGGAATGTGGTGGCCGGATTTGAGGTAAAAAGTTTCGGACTCCATAGATTCCGGCAAACACCAAAAATGAAATCCAGCGACTTCTAACCCGATCCTTGGTTGGGTTTTGCTCGCATGAAAGTGTGGAGTACGATGGTGGTGGTGGCTCGACTCACAACGACCCAAGGTGGTCGGAATCTCATCGGAAACTTTGGGAAAACCCAAAACTGAGATCTTCTCTGTTGTCCATCTTAGGAGGCGCGTGAGGGCTCGAGCTCGCGAGGGTCGAAGCTTCGGTGGCCTCCGAAGCTCCCTGGCCAGCGCATGTTGCAGGTGGCGGCGGGGAAGGCGGCGGTCGGGCTCGGCAAACTTTCAGGCGAGAGAGAGGGAAGGAGAGAGAGGAGAGAGAAAGAAGAGGGGGTTGATAAGTGTGGGTTTTTTTTTAATTTAGTTATTTATAAAACTTTAATTTTTTTTTAGGACACACATTAGTTTTTAGGACTCGCGTTGCGAGTCCTAAAAGAAATTCTTTAAGGACTCTCAACGCGAGTCCTAAAAAGTCCAGGAGATTGGAGAGAATTTGTGATTTTTTAAAATTCAAATTTTTAGGAGACATAAGTTTTTAGGACTCGCAACACGAGTCCTAAAAAGATTATTTAAGGACTCGCAATGCGAGTCCTAAAAGTTCAGGAGGTATTTTTTTAAAACCCAAAATCAAATTTTTTTAGGACTCGCAACGCAAGTCATAAAAAGTCCAAGAGGTGTTTTTTTAAAACCCAAAATCAAACTTTTTTAGGACTCGCAGAGATTTTAGGACTCGCAACTCAAGTCCCGAATCCTAAAAAGTCCAGAAGTTGTTTTTTAGGACTCGCATATATGTGAGTGTCCTAAAAAAGTGTCCTAAAAACCCTTTTTTGTAGTAGTGTAAGGAAGAAATTTATTGTTTGTTGTTTGAATTGTTTGACTTGTTGTTCACAGATGGTTAGATCACTATTATATGCTACTCGATTTTGTCTAGAATTATGTATTCTATTATTATATTTGTATTGTGTTGTGCTTATTTGATTAGACTTGATTAGATTACCAGATAGTTATGTTACTAATATAGGGGAAATACTGCTCAATTTTTCGTATGCTTATTTAGTTTTTCTTTGTTTAATTTTTCATAGACATAGGAGAGGATATGGATAGAAAATGGATGTCAGCGAATAATTTATCCGTGGAATATAAAAATGGGGTCAACCTTTTTCTGACCAGTCTACCAAAACCTCCCGAGATTCCAAATAATATAGAAATTGTGTAACCGAAAGTAAGTAACTACGACTTTAATTATTTTGAAAATTTATACTTAAATTTTACTAATATTCTTTATATTAATTTCTTGACATTTTATTTAAATATTAGTGTCCACACCAACCAGACAATGTGGCATATGGATATTATGTGATGAGAATGTTGAAGGATTACATTGAACATTCACGATGTGGACGTTACTTGAAGAAAGAGGTACATGTATATAAATTTATACAAAGTTTACAATCTATTTATTATTAAAGTATATATATAATCAAATAATAATTAACTAATATATTTTACTTTGAATTTTTTGTAACTAAACACTACGCCATATACACCACCACAGATTAATGAAATGCGACAATACTGGGCGAACCATATGCTACCGATAATTCAAAGTCATCGTCCCACATATTATGTTTTTTTTTTACTTTTTCTTTCTTACTATATGTCTAGCTAGCTAGTGTAATATTTGTTAGTTTTGTATGTTTAACAACAAATATTACAATTTTGTATAATTAGTTAGCAAAAATATATTATATACACATTTCAGTTTTATTAATGAAAATTCTCAATTTAAATTTGCATATAATTTATATTTTTTAATTAATATATTTAATTCTATTTAAAAAAATTAATATAATGAAAATAATTTTTTTTTTTTAAAATACAAAAACTTATGATGACTCCCATGGAGAGACTTTGTAGACATTCAACGTCTCCCAAGGGGAGACGTTGAATCTCTACAAAGTCTCCCCATGGGAGACGTCATAGGGCCACTTTAGATAGCTCCTGCAACAACGTCTCCCCTAGGGGAGACATTAAATGTCTACAATGTCTCCCCCATGTAGTCATTAAATGTCTATTTTATTGTAGTGCCTACTACCTAAAAAATAAATAACTCTTGCATTGAACATGTTTCACAAAAATAGAACAATAATTAATTTGTAAAATTATTATAATTATAATTTGTAAAAATAGAACAAAAAAATTAATTAATAGTTAATTAGAAGTTAATTTATTTTCTCTGTCCCGGTATGCTTGTGATTGATGGTTGTTGACTACAACCATCAATTACAGGGATATCAGCACATAAATGATAAGTTTAAAAATATTATTAATAAAATAATGAATGATAAAGATTAATAAAATTTATCTAATTATTTAAAAAAATAAATTAGTCTAAAAGTCAAATAATAATTAATTTGTAAAATTATTATTATTATTACAAATTAAAAAATTATGAATAAATAATTATATAAATAATAATTTATTTTAAATTATTTTTTATTAATTTAATTAATTAAATAATAAAAGTTTGATATAATATTATCAAATTAAATAATTTAATTTAATTTGTTTATTGAATAACATTATCTAATATTAAATTGTTATAAATTACATGAATATAGAAATTGATAATTATATTTAATAAAAGTTTTAAAAATTAAGAATAAATAATAAATTAGTTTAGGAAAAATTATTAATTTGTTTATAAATAACATTATCTAATAAAACATCATAAAATATCATAAGATATTATAATATTGCATAAGATTTCAAAAATGATAACAAATTTCATTTGTTATCCATTCCTATTCACATTACTAAAACTCACACTCTTATAACACTTTAGATAACGATTGACAAGACTTGGACAACATTGAGAAATCGTGGTTGTCAAGAATATTGGAATGGTCTGCAAGCTTTTTTGAGGATGGCGTCGGAACATAAAGATTCTGATGGAAGAAATAGGTGCCCGTGTGTGAGATGCAATAATAATAGATTTGAATCTTTGGATGTAGTTTGGGCACACGTATTCGATAAGGGTTTTCATCAAGCTTATGATAAGTGGATTTTTCATGGTGAGGTGGAAGAAATTGTTGCTGATGAGGTAGTTGATGAGAATGAAGACGATGAGATGATTCACGTTGTGGAAGACTTCCTTTTACCGACAACTGAGGAAGTAGAAAGGGATCCCAGTGGGAGTCAGTATTATGACGAGTTATTTGAGGAGATTGAAGGAGAGTTGTATCCTGGATGTGATTGGATTTCATCCCTGAACTTTTTAGCAAATTTATTGCATCTAAAAGTTAGAGGGAATGTGCCTAACAACATATTTGATGAATTCCTGAAGTTGTTAAAGCTTGCATTTCCTAAGGAAAACAAAATTCCTGGATCGTACTACGAGGCGAAAAAGAGATTGAAAAATTAGGGTTGGGATACGAGTCCATTCATGTGTGTTAGTATGATTGCTGCTTATTTTACAATGAGCATGCATCTAAAGAGACATGTCCAGTATGCGGAAGTAGTAGATGGATTACTTCCGAAATGACGAAAGGAAAAAAAGTGTCACACAAGGTGATGCGTTACTTTCTGTTGACCCCTCGGTTGAAAAGATTATACAGTTCAAGGATTACAGCGAAACACATGATATGGCATCACGCCAGGAAATCAAAAGATGAAGGGGTGATGCGACACCCGGTGGACGGCTCTGCGTGGAAGGACTTTGATGACAAGCATCCTGATTTTTCAAGGGATCTCATAAATGTTTGTCTGGGCTTAGCTGCTGGTGGATTTAATCCATTTGGCAACATGAACATTGCATACAGCATGTGGCCTGTGGTGTTGGCAAACTATAATCTGCCGCCTTGGTTGTGTATGAAAGACAATTATTTCATGTTGACCCTCCTTATTCCTGGGCCAAAATCACCCGGTAAGGACATGGATGTATTTCTCAGACCATTAGTGGATGACTTGAAGGATTTGTGGGTTAACGGAGTTGAGACAAGAGATAGTACGACCAACAGGAAATTCAAGATGCGAGCAGCCCTTTTGTGGACAGTGAACGATTTTCCAGCTCGCAGTATTTTGTCTGGATGGAGTGGTCAGGGATACAAAGCTTGTCCTACGTGTAATGAGGACACAACTTCCATCCGAGTGATCGGTAAGACATCTTATGTTGGTCACAGAAGATTCTTGCCAAGTACTCATCGAATGAGAAGAGACACTGAGTTCGATGGAGAAGTTGAGAGAAGACGTCCTCCGAGACGGTTTACTTGTGAGGATATACTAGAACAAGTTAATGCTCTTGTAGCGCAAGTTCCAGGAAAACATGTCCAGTATGGGGGTGTGAAACGTAAAAGAGGAGTAGATGAAGGTAATCGGAGGAAAAAAAGTATTTTTTACAAGCTTGAGTATTGGTGTACAAACAACTTAAAACACAATATAGATGTCTGCATGTTGAGAAGAGTGTGTGTGATAGTCTCCTTGGCACCATCTTAGACAATGATAAATCTAAGGACACCACTAATGTCAAGCATGATTTGAAAAAGATGGGTGTGAGAGAATCATTGTGGATTTATGAAGATGAGAATGGGAAGCTGATGAAGTCGCACGCTCCTTATGTGTTAACTCCGGCGCAGAGGCAACATTTTTGTCAGTTTATAAAATGAGTTAGATTTCCATATGGCTTTTGTTCAAATTTGAAGAAGAAAGTGTCTGAGAATGATACAAATATTCTTGGGTTGAAGTCACACGATTGTCATGTGATAATGCAACGATTACTTTCTCTCGGTGTTCACAAGTTTCTTCCAAAATCTATATCGACCACTATTAGAGAATTGTGCAATTTCTTCAGGAAAATATGTTCGAGGACTTTAAATGTTAAAGATATGGAGGAAGCACAAAATGATCTTATTCAGATATTGTGCAAGATGGAGTTGATTTTTCCTCAAGCTTTTTTTGACATAATGATTCATTTGGTATTACATTTGCCAAAAGAAGCTATATTGGGAGGCCTAATATTTATGAGGTGGATGTATCCTTTTGAAAGGTACATGAAAAAATTAAATAATTATGTGGGAAATAAAGCTCGCCTTAAAGGGTCGATCGCCGAAGGCTATGTTGCAGATGAGGCTTTGACCTTTTGTTCAATGTATTTCAAAGACATTGAAACAAGATTTAACCGTCTTGATCGAAATGAAGATGCAACTTATATCCCACGAAACCTTACAGTTTTCCAATCTCAATGTCATCCACTCACAAAGGGAACTTTGAAGCCTCTCAATCATAACACTCGTGAAATAGCTGAGTGGTTCATACTTGAGAATTCTCCTAAAATTGAGCCTTATTTAGAGTAAGTTTATTCACTTATAAATTAGAACATGTGTGGTTATTATCAGTTTTTTGTTATCAAGAATCGTAACACTATTCTAATTAACAGCGAACACCTACAAGAGATTAGACAAAAATACCCAGATGGTGATCATGATCGTTTGCATAGGAAAATTTTTCGTTCGTGGTTTCATAAGAAGGTAGGATTGAACTTTGAACATTCATTTTATTAATGATATATTTTGTGAATCTAATACCGTTTTATGTATTTAGATATATGACTTGCACAAGCTTGGGTCTTTGGAAAATGGTGATGAATTGTTAGCTTTAGCATCTGGGTCAGATCATTTGGCAACCTATTACCAAGGTTGTATAGTCAATGGTCTTCGATTTATTGCACACGACCGAGATAAAAAGCGCACCACACAGAATAGTGGAGTGTCTGTTGCCGGAACAGAAGGTTTTAATTATTATGGCACGCTTGAAGAAGTAGTGACACTATCTTTCACTGGTGCATATTCAGTGGCATTATTTCAATGCAAATGGTTTAATAGAAATCCAAGAATGAAGAAAATAATCATTGAAAATAATATCACTAGTATAAATGTCAATGGTGAATGGTACAAAGATGAGTCGTACATACTTGCTACTCAAGCTAAGCAAGTTTTCTATCTCGATGATCTACTTAGAGGTCGTGATTGGAAAGTTGTAGAAGATGTGAATCATCGACAGATTTGGGACATAAAGGACAATTCTGATGAGGTTAATGATGTTATTGATGTTGTACATGAAATAAGTTCATCAAAATTTGTGTTGACTGTGGACCTCGGAGAGTTGATTATGCAATCTGATCAACCTGCTGCATATGTTGGAGCTGATGAAGAGGGTGACGACAAAGCTGATATGTCAGAACATGAGGAAGTCACAGATGCAGAGGATGAATTGTTAGTTGAGCTTTGTGAAGATGAAAATGTGTCTCCGGTTACTGATGGAAATGATAGTGATTACTCTGTTTAGTTTTTCTATTTGTGTAACAGAACTATATATTTAAATATAATAAAGTTTTTTTTTTTGTAATTATTATTATTATGAATTGAATGTGATATACTTCTATTTTAATGCTAATTACTAACTAATAAATTTTAAACTGAAGTATAATGCAGCTGATATAGCAACTTATCACGGCGAAGATGATGGGGGTAAAGACCCGCCAGATCCTTCTAGGGTACTATCATCTTGCGAGTCAAGTTAAATATTGCATATCAAAATTATCTTTAGAAATTATATTGTTAGAGAAATATAACATCAATACTAATATTGGTTATTGTTAATAAATTTTAAAGCCCCGCTGATGAGAAGAAAAGGTCGTGGCCTTGCTAGTAATAATGTTCTTGAAGAACGAAGGAAAAAAGTCGGGAAGCCATTGGATCTAGAGCTTGATCCTGTGACGAACAAAGTGGTTGGGCAGGAGGATCAAGCTTTTATTCGCATGTTGGGCACTCTAGTTACCATTTTGTATCCAGGACATTACTTGGATTTTGCTGATGTACCTCAACAGTTTAAAGATCAAGTGCTTGATCGTATGAGGGTAAAAAAATTACAAATCTTGTACTTTTCATTATTTACAAAGTCATCTAATTTTTTTTCTTAACGCAGTATTGCTATAATATAGATAGTCATCCACAACGTGAGTCTATTCTGGCAACTGTCTATAAGGAGATGGGCGAAAGATATTGCGAGAGAACGAACAATAGACATAAACACTTCAAAAATCATTATGCTAGACCAGAAGATTTGGAGAATGTCCTCTCTAAGCCACCTAACCATTGCACTAAGGAGGCTTGGCAGAATATTTGTGAATTGTTTTTTAGCAAAAGATTTTTGGCTCGTTCCGCTAAAAATCAAGCAAACAGAAAACAAATGAAGTATGTAACAACACAAGACACAAAGTCGTTGGCAGCTAAGCGTCGCGAATATGTAAGTGAAGATGTTAATTTAATTTTATAAAATAACACATTCTGAAACATTTTGTTTACATTTGTATAGGAGAACCCATATGCGCATGTTGTTGATACTTGGAGGGATGCTCATATGAAAAAAATCGACAAAATCTTTTGTCAATGAGGCAGCTCAACAAGATTATGTAAGTGAATAGTATTGTTTTCTTGTTTCTAATGTTTCTAATTTTTGTTTATAATGTTATCTTTATACAGGAAAAAATGGCGGCAGAGGTTCAGAGGTCACAACTTGAGAGGCAGAGTCAACAACAGAGTGAGGGATCTCTTAATGTATCTGGCGTTGATTCGTCCTTAGTCGATCAATACGAGATACTAAGTAAAGTACTCGGAGAGAGATCTTACTACCAAAGAGGAGTGGGTTATAGGGCGAAAGGGAAGGCAAGAAAGACAACCTCTAGCTCTACAGATCAAAGTCAGTCCCAAGCAAATACTGCTGCTACGCCTAATAAAAATATGACTACTATGGCGCTGATGATGAATGCAATGCGTGAGACGATTCAGAAGGTGGTACCTGAGAAACCCAGTAATCTGTATGACCCACAGTTTGACAATTTTCTGCAGAGGTATTTGCCACCACAATCCGAAGGTGGTTCGTCTTCTCAGAGTAACACCGCCAATCCTGACCTTCATACACCGCCACAGCAGCAGTACCAGCCTCCTTCACAGTATCCGCCACAGCAACAGTACCAGCCTCATCCATTGTATCTGCCACATATGTCGTCGCAACAACCTCCTCAGTATCAAAACCAATACATTTTTGGACGCTCTTCCCAGTTTCCTCCACTATATTTCAACTTTACCGATTTTCAAGGAGGATTGATGTAGCCTCCACTACCTAAAGTTAGGTATGGGGAGATTGGAGGTTCGTTGCAGCAGCCATATGTGAGATATAGTGAGTTTGGGGGCGGGTCGCAGCCACAGCCTCGAGATCAGTTTGGGGACCTCACGCTCGGACGATCATCACAGCCACCTTATATTCCTTCACCGCCACAGCCACAGCCGTCGCCCTCACCGCCACAGTCACAGCCACAACTGTCGCCCTCACAACCACACCAAAATGTTGAAGTTGAGGACAATTTCAATATTAATCTTAATGATTTTATTTAGTTATTAGTTTATGTATTTGGATTGAATTAATATTGTATTTATTTTTAATGGCAATAGCGATATTAGCTAGGTTGATAAATATTAAAACTATTCACATTAATTTTAATGTTAGTTATGTTTAAATTAATTAAATGCTTATTTTGTTAAATTTTATTATGAATTATTTTTAAAAATAATTAAATTTAATAAATATTACTTTATTAATTTATTTCAAATTATTTTTAAATTATATTATAAAAACAATATTAGCGGCGGACCCCGTAACTAATAATAATGCATCTGACTCCACCGCTAATAATATGATATCAGTGGCGGGCGTGTCAGTCCGCTGCTAATAAGCATTAATAGCAACAAATAATTAGCGACAGGTCACAACTGCTAATACTTATTAACAGCGGATGTCACACTTATTAGCGGCAGAGGACTCCGCCGCTAATGCGTTCAATTCTTGTAGTGTTACAAGCTTTAACTAAGTCGATACAGGTTTGTAAAATTTAAAGAGAATATTGACTAATAAGATTGACTGACAGTGGATGTAGATCACTAGTTTGGTCGAATTTAGTATATTCTTTCTTTGTTGTTTTCTGCTCCGTTCTTAAGATTGGTTTTCTGTTTGTTTCTTGAGAATTTGATTATTCATTTTGTTCATTAATTCTTGGCATAACACAACACCAGGCATTATTAATCTATATAGTAGGGATAATAATTTGGTTCAGATATGATAATCGAGCCAAACCTGAAATGCTTGATTTTATATCGAAGCTTGGTTAAACAATTTTGTAATGATACCATATTATAGATGTGAAAAAGATTTATTTATTTTATTTTTTATTGTTTATAGTTTATGTAATGGAATTGGAAATAAAGATATATATAAACTTGATGGAATAACTTGATTTATATGTATAAATATAAATTAATCATTGTTTTCGAATTATTTAAATTTTTTTATAACATTTAGTTTAGATCTTTCGTTTTAAATTATAAACAAAATTTTTTATTTTCTAACTTGGTATAAAAATGAGAAGTTTACATAAATATGAGGGAAATAAATATAGTTTCTATATTTATGGGAAAAAAGTAATTGTACAAAATAAAGTAATTTTTGAAAAAAAAAATGATAATTTCATAAAATATAAAAAATAGATTACCATAATCATAATAGACAAAACTCTCTCTTACTCTCTCATCTTTCCCTCACGATAAATCTCTCTCTTTTCTCCTTTCTTCCTTTCCCCTCCATCATTTGGTTCCCTCATCTCACCACTAGCGATGCACCTTCGCCCCCGACCCCAACGGCAATGCACAACCGCCCCTCTGGTTCTTCTTCGTCTTTCTTCTTTCTTCTTCTTCAAAACTAGTTTTTTTTTCTTCCAGACTTAATTGTAACTAGTTATTATCACAATCTGTTATGATTTTTGGTTTTTTTTTTTCCAGATCTATTTAAGTAACCATGTACAATGACGCCTAATTCTTATTAGTCATATATGATTTTTTTTACCTAGCTGTAACTAGTTACGATAACGATTAATTTAGATATTTTTTTTAGATCTGATTTTTTTTCAAACCTAGCTGTAACCAGTTACGACTATGATCAGTTTAGATTTTTTGTTTGGATTCTATTTGTTCCCAGGTTTGGCTAAGTAACTAGTTACCATCGTAGCTACTTTTTTTTCATATCTATTTTTTTCAGATCTAGTTGTAATCAGTTACCTTCACAATCAATTTAGCTTATTTTTTTCATATCAGTTTTTTTTTCCAAATCTCACTAAGTAACCAGTTATAATTCAGTTGACATTTTGATAATGGTACATTACTAAAAAAATTAAAATTATTTTTATAGTTGTAACCAGCTACTACAACACCACTTAAAAAATAAAACTGATTTTTATAGTTGTAACCAGTTACTACATACCACTAAAAAAATTGAAAATGGCATATGATTACTTCCACACAAAAAAATATCAAAATTGTTTTGATAGTGGTAACCGATTACTGTGGAGAAAATATTGATTGAAGAATATAAAAATGGAAGAAAAGAAGAAAAAATGGAAATAAAAAACATGGTCATGAAGGTCTCAATATTTTTTTTCAAAAAATAATGTAAAAAAATATTTTATAAAATATGAATGATAAAAAATAATAAAAATATATTAAAATTATAAAAATAACCTCAAAACATATTAAAAGTAGTTACTAAAACTTTATAAAAAATAAAATATGGTATACAAATAAAATATTTAAAATATATGAGAAAAAAACTCCCATAAAAATGTAAACAAAAAAATATGTCATAAGAAACTTAAGAAAAAAAATGCAATATTTTTCAAATTTAAAAAAAAAAATCTCATATTTGGTATAATTTACTAAAAAAAAAAAAAAATAGTATCAAGCCTCAATTCAAGAGTTTGAGCTTTTTAAAGAATCATGTTTGTACTTGTTTGAAACTGAGAATATAAATTGATTTTAAAAATTATGGATCTAAAACAATATAAACTCTATTAAATAATCATAAATCAATAAATTTGAAACAGACATAATCAGTAGAGGTTTCATACACTTTATATGCTCTAATAGATGTCATGGATGAGGGAGGAACATAATGAAAATTCTTAAGAAATATATATAGGAATTTTTTTTGGTACGATCATTATTTTTTCCCTATCGTAGGGATAAAATCTATATTGATCATTTGAGAAATTATAACTCAAATTTTTTTGTATGATAACGTACATTATAGTTATAATTTCGTCAATTTTTGATAAATTCAGAATAATTTATAGTGTCGAAATCAAAATTAAAATAGTCAATTGAACACGTCCTTAATTTTTTTTTATACGCGTGGAAAACAGATTGTTTGAACTCTAATTTCAGCACGGTAAATTATTCATAATTTTTCGAAAATTATTGGGGGATGCCTACTGTAACTACTATGTACGCAATCATATAAAAAAAGATTGGGTTATAATTTCTCCAAATACCAAAAATAGAAAATGTCTCTATATAGTAAGAACAAAAGTAATGTGCCTACCTAAGAATAGCGCCCTATATAAATGAAGATTGATTTACTTTGTGCAGTTTATGTCATTATTCAAAACGAAAGAAATGAAAATTATTAAAATGTAATACATTATTTATAAAATAAAATCTTCAAATTAAATAAGTTTTTCGTTCTCCTAAAAAATATGCACAACTAATCTATGAGATGAACATTGATTAAGAACACTCAAGATAAATTAGATAATAAACGTGTAGCAATATATTAACATTCTCTAATAGTTGCAAAGTTTAACTAAGATTTAATTAAAAAAAAAAAATACGGAGTTGTTAAATCTAAAGTTACCAAATGTAGAAAATGAGACTGGAGAAAGAAAAAAGAAATATACTTTTTAATGTGATATTAAAGTTATATATTCCACTCTCTTAATGTTAAAAATATGATTAATGTTATCTTAAAGGATCTTTAGTGTCTAACACTATATTTATGTATGAGTTAATTTAAAATTGGGTCTAATTATGATTTAATAAATAGTACAGGGTACCATCAACCATAAATAAATTGTCACTTCTTATAGCAGCATTCTAAAAATATTATTGATACCTAGACTTGGGACCACATATTTTGAGTACATTTTAAAAACAATAATGATGGGTACAGATTTTTATTATAATGACTAGAAGAATCCATACATACGCATGCGAATAGGACCAACAAAACACTATAGTGCGACCACTAACGCAATATGTAGTTTGAAAGAGATATAATAATGATCATCGTTTACTTATTTCGACAGAATTATTCTAACTTGACCAAGTAGAAAATGTTGCATACGTATTGTCGTAGGTACGTAGGTGGTCCAATTTATCTCAATTATGCTATGGTTAAGTAATATAAAGCAGATCAAACAATTGTCAACTATTAGAATATAGAAAATTGTGCATGATAAGAAGTATGAGGTTTCATTTTAAAACTAATTAGTGATGAATAAAGTAGCTCATATTTTTATAAATGACATAAATGATCCTAAATGCTTTCCATATACGATTCTATTCTCTAACATCTACTAACCCATTACGACAGTCTTATGAAATATTAGTTCAAAAGGGTAACGTTACAATCTTTACCAACTTCCAAATAGACCTTCCGCGTGTGGAAATGGTCCATTTGGAATTGCATCATGTGACTGACTATAAGACAATGAGTAAATGAAAAACAAAATGCAATGATGGTGTGGAAACATGCTTGGCCATTAGCAGGACAGCCCGAGGTATTTGGTTTCATATACACGTGTTGAAATAGATGTTCCATCTTTAACACTCCGAAAAGTTATGAAATTTAAGTGTGTATGAATGAACTTCCTTCAAATTTACAGTGCGAAACCAGTGAATAAAGTGGCTTTATTAATTTATTAATGAGTAATCTATTTGACATTTTTCTTTGTATGTAATCACACAAGACAAGGTAAGCCAATTTAGATGTTTATATATAGTATCCAATGTAAAATTATGCCCCTGAAACTGTTAATTTACCGTCTGTTCTAACTAAATAGTGTTAATCATCATATAAGCTAGCTTGCTTACTTGCTATATGGATTAATCCTTCATTCAATATAATGAGCTATGTCTAATCATTATACGTGTCATACATAATTGTCAAAATGGAATTTGAGTTTCTATCCATATTGTGTACTCATAAATCCAAAAAGTGTCACCTTATTCTAACATTACAAAATGATGTTATTATTTGCTTTGTTTTCAAAAAATATCTTCTATTTTTTTAGTCTCCTTCTTCTTCTATCTTCTCTCTTCTCCATCTCTCTCTTGGTTCAATCTCTCTTTCTCTTGGGAGTGCGACGGCAGCCACCTACACACCAGCATCACCACCAATTTTTTTTTTGAAAAAAATGTCCACAATTTTATACCCTCTATTTTTATTCTTCTCCCTTTTGTCTTCTCTCTTAAATTATCTGATAACTCTACAAAATAGAGTTATTTTACAACTTTTTATGTGCTAATTGTTGCTCAATTCTTAAGTTTTTAGTTGATTTATTAAGTTTTTAAGTAATTTTGAATTTATTAGGTTTATTTTAATTTTATATATTTTTGTGTGTTTTTATAGTTATTTTGTTGTAAATTGTTGTAGTTAATTATTTAAGGTATTGTTTTTAGGGAAGTAAACAATATTTATTTTATTGAAACTAAATGTTAAATTAAATTAAGTTGTAATTAATATTTTCAAAAAATTAATATGGTTTATTTTATAATTGAAAATATTTTATCATGACTTAATTTATACTATTTTGTGTAGGTAATATGTTGCATTTTTGTGCTTGAAGATGAAAAAATAATAGAAAGCTTAAAAAGAAGGAATGTGGCATTTTTTTAAAAAAATGCCATAAGACAAGCCAAGGCCCGCTTCCCCATGCACTTCAGCAGCCACTTGGGCCTCCTTCAGCAAACTAGGCCCACGGTTTCAACTCCACCAGGCCCACGAAGCCATTTGATGCTTCAGCCATCAACCACGTTCAAGCTCCCTGGCCACTGAAACTCCTTCAGCTGCTGCCTCTTCAAGCCAGCGTGGCCCACAACCCATCAAGCTGCCCCTTTCTCCAGCCGTGCACCTCCATTCAACCTTCCCAAGCATTTGTCAACCCAGCCGTTTGTCCCCTTCAACCAAAAATCTCCAACCAGGCCCAACACAGGCCCAACGCCCCATATGCCACCAGCAGCCAGCACCTGCCACAGCCCACAACCACTTCCCTCTTTATTTCCTCTTGAGCCCACAAAAGCATTGTCCCATTGTCCCCATTGTCTAAAAATGTCACATTTTTACCCCACTTTCTACATATTTTATCCAAAAATTATCATTACACCCTACAATTTACCCCTATTTGCCAAATTATAATTAATTTAATCAATTTAATTAATTTAAATTGATTATTTTATTACCTCTTTTTTTTGCTATAAATAAGGGATTTGGGTGTGCTTCATTTGGGGAGAGGAGGTTACCACACTCCACATTCTACACTTTCAAGACCTCTTAATTTTCTTCTTCTTTTTTTTCTTCTTCTTTGTTGTAAATTTTCTATGTGTTTTTAGAGAAAAAATTTGGGGGTTTCTCCTCCAAATTTTCCTATTTATATTTGTAATTTTTAGTTTGTATTTGCTATTTTAGTTATGAGTTTCTAATCTTTTTAAGATTATTAAGGTGATGATGAAATAATATGTAACTAGATAGTATTTATTTTGTATGTTGATTTCTCATTTTGTGCAACAAAGTTTATGGAATTTTCTTCTTCAAATATTTTCTTTCATCTTAAATATCATGTATTTTGGATTGTTAGCACATATTTACACTTTGTTCTTCATTAGTGCAAAAACATAATATTCTTTGTGTAACATGTGTCATTAAATTGTACACATCCATGCTTAGAACAAAAATATTATGTTTTGCCTGATAAATAATGTTCATTGATTTATTTGTTATTTCATTAGATTGATTTACATTAAATACTTTGAAATTATAAATTTTTGAAAAGTGAAGAAAACTCTTATCTTTTTAGAAGTAATTTATGCTTAAAATTATAAATCTATTTGGAAAATGAGAGTTTGATTTATTTTAACTATCACTAAAACTTGTGAATCAATGTACTTATAAATATTATTAAACTTATATTTTGTGGATTCTAATCCTTAATAATCTTATTTTACCATCTTGATTTCTAATATTAATTTATTTTTATTTATTGTCTTAATTTTCTTTATTATTGTCTCTTATTATATTTTATTGTCACAAATTCTCATCAATCTTTGAAACTAGGTTATAATTTATTAATTTTGGTTTAAAATAGTTTTCTTTTCGATTTTAGACAACTCTTTTGAGTTCGACATCCTTGCTTGCACAATCACTATTCTATATGAACAATTCGTGCGCTTTCGATTTATAAATATTTAAAACATACCCTTTTTGGGTACATCATTATCCATAGAGACTAAAAATACACCTCATGATAGTTTTTGATGATTTAAAACTGAAGCTCACTAAAAGTTCAATTAAGACACTAATTTATGTATTTCGAATAGATCTAGGCATAATTTTTTTTAGTTTTTATTTCATTTTTTTCTAGTTGTTTCGCGATTTTTTAGATCTAAAACGAAAAAAATTTGCAAAAAATTCGATACACCTCGATGCCCAGCTCGATAGGCCCTTAAAAATCATGATTTTCATGAAAAAAAAATTATCTGCCTCGATGAAATTCGATGCCACCTCTATACACATCGATGCACCTCAATGAAACTCGATGCAATTCATTGAAAATGCAAAACTTTTTACTCGGGTGTCCATTTGAGGCAAATTTTTTTTACTGCGGGTATTTTTTTTTAGATCTACTCATTGGAGATGTGTGTATACACATTTGGGAAGTTTAAAGCTCGAAAACACCCCAAAGTTCAAAACAATATCCAAATTATTTCGAAGTTGGGTATGGTTTTAACCTTTAAACTTATCAAATGTATATGTACACATCTTAAATGTGTAGATCTAAAAAATATACCCAAATTTAAAAAAATCACCTCAAATGGACACCCAAGTTAAAAGTTAGGCACTATCAATGAATTGCATCGAGCTTCATCGAGGTGACATCGAGGCCTAGCTTGATGGGACCTTAAAATCATGATTTTCATTATAAAAATTGATACACCTTGATGTATCTCGATGCCTCACTCGATGGGCCCTTAAAAATCATAATTTTCATGAAAAAATGATTTTCCTCTATGAATTTCGTCACACTTCGATGCACCTCGATGAAACTCAATGCAATTCATTGAAAATGCATAACCTTTTAACTTTGAGGCCTTTTCAAGCTTTAAACTTCCCAGATGTGTATATATACATATAACATCTCCAACGTGTAGATCTCGAAAAAATACCCAAATTAAAAAAAAATCACCTCAAACGAACAGCCGAGTGAAAATTTATGTATTTTTAATGAATTGCATCAAGTTTTATCGAGGTGGCATCAAATTTTATCGAGACAGATCGTTTTTTCATGAAAATCATTATTTTTAAGGGTCCATCGAGCTGGACATCAAGGTGTATTGAGTTTTCTGCAAATTTTTACATTCAGATCTAAAATCACAAAAAAAATTACAAAACAAAAAATAATGTTCAAATCTATTCGAAATGCATAAATTAGTGTCTTAATTGAACTTTTAGTGGGTTTAAGTTTTAAATCATCAAAAACTATCATGGGGTATATTTTTTTAGTCTATATGGATAATTTAAGAGAGAAGATGAAAGAGAGAAATAAAAACGGAGGGTGTCGAAGTTGTGGACGTTTTTTGCAAAGAAATTTGGTTGTGATGATGGTGTGGTGGTGACTGTTGTGGCCTCTCCCAAGAGAAAGAGAGAGTGAACCAAGAAAGAGGGAGAAGAGAGAAGAGGGAGGGTAAAAAAATGTAGGGGGAATTTGTAATGCCCCGAATTCTCCGATGTGGTTTAATGGCGAGATTAGTAGGCCGGGAGGGCCATACCTGTTTAATTATGCTATTAAATGATTATGTGCATGTTTATGTGAATTATATCATAATATAATGTTATATTCATGCATGTGGGTCCACATTTGTTAATTGAACTGTTTTGGCAATTTGTCCCGTTTAGGGCATAATTGTGTATTTGGGTGCAAATTGTGAATTATGAATGAGATTCCATCATTATGGAGATATATTCGAGCTAGTTGACATGAGACGGTCATATATAATGGATTAGCGGTTTTGTCATAACGGGGTCAGATATGGGTAATAAGAATAATTATTTGATGATAAATTGGGAGTATTTGAGATCAGGAGGAAATTTCGAAGGTTTTGACTATAATGTCCTCGGGGGTGTTTTCGGGGTCCCTAGCACTAGGTTTTATTTGAGGTTACTTAAGCATGAAGTAGCTTATCAGATAGAACGTACGTTAGAAAACCTCTCGTTCTCCTTCGTTAGTTCATTTTTGCCATCCGAAGCCTTTTCGAAGAAATCTCGAGTTCTATGAGTCAGAATCGAGCGAGGATCGAGGCATAGCGATCCTAGGAAGGATTAGAAGCTTCTTAACCGAAGGATTTGACGGAAGACAACCCAATCG
This sequence comes from Humulus lupulus, assembly GCF_963169125.1. NCBI lineage: Eukaryota > Viridiplantae > Streptophyta > Magnoliopsida > Rosales > Cannabaceae > Humulus > Humulus lupulus. Next base: position 20,683,584 of record NC_084793.1, read on the forward strand.
AAGGTAATCGAAGTTTAAAGTTTTGAGTTTTTAGAGTTTCTAAGCTTTGAATTAGACTATGTGAATCGTTGAGTTTTTGGTTCGATTGAACCTTGGGTTTTGAGGGTTTTGGACCATTGGGAAGCTTGGGAAATTTTATTTGATGATTGGGGAATGTTTAGGTATGATTTTGGAGGCTTTGGAGTGATAAAAACGTGTTTGGGAATGGCCCAAGGTTGGGGGCCGCGACCCTGTTCTTGGGGTGCCGCGGCCCTTGCTTGAAGAAGCAGGTGGGGCTTTTTGTGCCTGCTGGGCGCCACGGCCCTTGCTTCAGGGAGTGCTGGGGGCCGTGGCCCAAGGTGCTAGGGCCGCAGCCCTTGGTCAGTTTTCTCCCTGTTTGCATGTTTTGACCCCGGAAACATAGTTTTAGGCCTCGGGATTATTCATACTACTTGGATTAGTTTGGATTGATCTCCCGGAGGCTAGATATTGGTTTGGAAACCTATGATGTTCATTTTATTGATGGTATTCCGTATTTCGTTCTCAAGGGTCATTCTTTTACTCATTCTAGCTCGAATTTGAGGTAAGAAAACAGTGTAAGGAACTGCACCCCCAAATGAGACATGCATGGTTGTATTTTGGTGCATGTTGGATGGTTAAATGTGGACATTGATAGCATATTGAATGCTTTGCAAGCTTGCTCATTTGTATAAAGATATCATTAAGGCGTGCCATGAATATTGACTGTTAATCTGTTCAGAGCTTGAGTCTCTGTGTTTGTGCATGATCATTATTATGCTAGCAACTGTTAAGTAAGCATGATGAATGCCCATGTTTATATATTTTACCTATGATATATGCTTGGTAACATTGCTTACTTATAAATGGCACTAACTCATAAGTCAAGGCATTGACTCACAAGTCAAGGATGGTTTTTGCATGCTTAATGCAAGCCAACAAAGATTAGATCTAATCGACATCTGCATTGAATGACTCACATGAGCATTAATGCCGGACCAACCTCAAGTTCGATGAATATTAATAAGTGCTTGTCTAGCCCAAGGCTAGAAATCTAGAGCCAGAGCCAGAAAAAGCTAAGGTGACGCACAGGTCACATGGCTAGGAGGGTATGGGACCTCCAGGGCGTGGCTCATTAGTCACCTATCCAGAGTGTGGATCATTAGTCACCTAACCAGAGTGTGACTCATCAGTCGCCTGTCCAAAGTGTGTGGCTCATCAGTCACCTGTCCAAGGTGTGACTCATTAGTCACCTGTTCATCTGATGGCTAGAGACTTATCCAACAGTCACCCATCAGTTTAGAGCTATAAGCTCTGTGTGATGTAATTACATCATCTGATATTATTCACATGCAATATTGTGTTTTCTTGCTGGGCTTTGGCTCATGGGTGCTATGTGGTGCAGGTAAAGGGAAAGAAATGCTCACCCAGCCTTGAGTGGAGAGCTGAGGCGACCCTGTGTACATATGCGGTCGCTTGACCACCACTGCCAAGAAGTTCTCAGAGGAACTAGGGGGTTTACCTTAATTTTGCCGCTTAGGTCGGCGGGTTGTAAATTTTAAATAGTAATGGCCATTTTGAGATGTAAACAACTTGTAAATGTTCTGGTGGGCCCATGAACAATTTTTAATAAAATATATCCTTTCCTTTTTATTGATTTTCTCCTTAACCTAATAATGACACTAGAAGCACGTTTTTAACCAAAGGACTCAGGCAATGAGTCAAATTTCTGGTTCACCGATCACCGTCGCGTGTCCCGGGGCAGCTGGGGCGTGACAACTTGGTATCAGAGCTGTGCCAAGGTTAAGGTTCCTATAGACTAGCTGGGCATGTACACACATCACTGAAGTCAAGCTCAACTCATGGTTTGGTAATAATTTATGTAGTTATATGTATAACTGCTTAAATATATTATAAATTCTTTACCTGTATGCATGAGACACTATGATTCACCTGCGCCCTGAATATTATATCCACAGCAACTGTGTGCTAATATGTACTAAGATTTCTGGAACATACTTATTAGTATTGTTTGTTGTGAGTTATTATGTGATACATGTTAAGTGTTAAATGCTATAATCGTGTATCCATTTGCATATATGTATGATTGTGGAATATGTGTGATTATCTGTTTGTTCTTGGACTGTAAGGCGGCAAGAGGATTAGTCATTACTACGTGACTGGCCGTATTGAACATTGTTTCATCAAGGTGTAAAAGATAAGAATGAACCCAGATCGGACAGATATGACAACTGGCCAAAGTGATCAAGGCCAGAATGATAACAGTCAAGGTCAAGAGAAAGACCAAGGACAGATTCCACCGCCAGCTCCAGAAAACTGGCAGCAGATACTTGCAGATCTGCAGGCAACAATACTGAGACAGGGGGAAGAGCTTCGCCACCTGAAACAACAGAAAGCACCTACAGTAGCCAGTGTGTCAGAGGCACCTTCTGTGTTAGTGCCAGCAGCTGAATAGCAGCCTGAGCTTGGTAATAAATGGGAGCCTCTTTACAAAAGGTTCAGGAAGCAACAACCTCCAGTTTTTGAAGGCAATGTTGATCATGCCAAGGCTGAACAGTGGATGAGTATGATTACCACCATCCTGGATTTCATGAGGGTGACTGGTAATGAGAAGGTGGCCTGTGCCACTTATATGTTTCGAGAAGATGCTAGAATCTGGTGGGAGGTTATTACCCATACCAGAAATGTAAATGCTCTGACTTAGGAAGAGTTTCAGACTCTATCCAACGAGAAGTATTATAATGATGCTATCAGGGCGGCAAAAGCTGAGGAAATTATCAGGCTACTTCAGGGTAGTTTATCAGTAACTGAGTATGCCTTGAAATTTGATCGTTTGGCAAAGTTTTCCATGGAATTGGTACCCACTGATGGGACCAGGAGGGAGAGATTCCTTCAGGGGCTACAGCCTAGATTAGCCCGAGATGTTCGTATCACCACCATGGTTGGAGTAACAACTTATGCACAGGTGGTGGAGAAAGCACTCACTGCTGAGAGTGCAAAAAACAAGATCTGGCGTGACAGTGCAACCAGAAAGGATTTTAGGAGGACAATTCCTCCATTTGTGGGTTCAAGTAGGGGTGTAGGCCCCAATGATTAGAAGAGGAAGGTTCCTGATACCTTCTCAGTTTCAAGTCCTGACTGGCGACCACGAGGTATTACAATGGGTCGTCCAGGTGGGAATGAGGCTTCGAAAACTCGTCCTGAATGCCCTAGATGCAAAAGGCATCATTTGGGAGAGTGTAGGGCAAAGACCTGCTTTTTGTGTGGAGCAATAGGTCATTTTAAGAAAGATTTCCCTAAAGCCAGAAAAGAAGAACCTAGGAAAGCAGACAGCTCAGCCCCAACTCGAGTGTTTGCCTTGACACAAGAAGCTGAGGCTTCTCCTTCAGCTGTTACAGGTCAGATTCTTAGTGCTGGAACATTTTATAATGTATTGATTGATTCAGGTGCTGCACACTCGTTTATTGCTAGTAGAATCATTGATAGATTGTGTAGACCCTGTGATTTTTATGCTGTGGGGTTTGGAACCGTATTACCCAGTGGAGAATTGATACTATCCAGGAGATGAGCTAGATCTTTGCCAGTGACAGTGGAGGGCAGAGAGTTGTCAGTGGATTTGATAGAGTTGGTTATGACTAACTTTGATATGATATTGGGTATGGACTGGTTAGCAAAGTATGGGGCAACCATTGATTGCAGAAAAAAGATGGTCACCTTTGAGCCTGAAGGGGAGGATCCTTTTGTGTTTGTTGGTACTGTGCATGGACCACGCATTCCTATGATTTCTGCATTGAGAGCTACGGATCTATTGCAAGGAGGTTGCATTGGATTCCTAGCTAGTGTGGTTGATACCACTAAGGTCGTGCCAGTGAGACTAGAAGATACCAGACTTGTTGTGAGTTTCTGGATGTGTTTCCAGAAGATTTGCCAGGGTTGCCACCTCACAGAGAGATTGAGTTTGTGATAGAACTGGCACCAGGGACAAAGCCAGTGTTTAGAGCACCTTACAGAATGGCCCCAGCTGAGTTAAAAGAATTAAAGGTGCAGTTGCAAAAACTGTTGGATTTAGGTTTTATCAGACCTAGTTTCTCACCTTGGGGAGCGCCGGTTCTGTTTGTAAAGAAGAAGATGGTTCTCTGAGGATGTGTATTGATTACAGAGAATTGAATAAGCTGACAATCAAGAACAAGTATCCTTTGCCAAGGATAGATGATCTATTCGATCAGTTGCAAGGCAAGACGGTATTCTCAAAGATCGACCTTCATTCTGGTTATTATCAGTTGAGGGTCAAGGAAGGAGACATACCGAAGACTGCTTTACGTACCAGGTATGGGCATTATGAATTCTTAATTATGTCATTTGGATTGACTAATGCCCCTACTGCTTTTATGGATCTGATGAACATAGTGTTCAAGGATTATCTGGACCAGTTTGTGATCGTCTTTATTGATGACATTCTGGTATATTCTCAGTCAGAGTCAGAACATGAGTATCACCTGAGATTGGTTCTACAGAAACTGAGGGAACACAGATTGTTTGCAAAGTTCAAGAAATGTGAGTTCTGGTTATCTTAGGTATCCTTTCTTGGGCACATTGTCAATAAGGAGGGGATTAAGGTAGATCCAGCAAAGATTGAAGCGGTCAAAGATTGGCCAAGGCCAAAGAATGCTTCTGAAGTTAGAAGTTTCCTTGGATTGGCAGGTTATCACAGGCGTTTCGTGGAAGGGTTCTCTAAGATTGCTACTTCGTTAACTAAGCTGACACGCAAGAGTCAGAAATTTGTGTGGTCAGATAAATGTGAGAACAGCTTCCAGGAACTGAAGCAGAGATTAATTACAGCTCCAGTTCTGGGCCTTCCAACAGGTCAGGAGAAGTTTGTTATTTACTGTGATGCTTCTCATCAGGGTTTGGGCTATGTTCTGATGCAGTCAGAGAGGGTGATTGCCTATGCCTCTCGTCAGTTGAAGGAGTATGAAAAGAAATATCCCACTCATGACTTAGAGTTAGCGACTGTGGTTTTTGCATTAAAGATATGGAGACATTATCTCTATGGAGAGAAGTGTGAGATCTATACAGACCACAAGAGCCTAAAGTACTTCTTCGCCCAGAAAGATTTGAATATGAGACAAAGGCGTTGGCTGGAGTTGGTAAAAGATTATGATTGTGAGATTTTGTATCATCTAGGAAAAGCCAACGTGGTAGCTGATGCTTTAAGCCGGAAGGGTCCGGGACAGATTTATGGTGCGAGATTGATAGCCAGAGAGTTAGCTGATGATATGACCAGAGCTGGTATAGAGTTGCTGGTGGGCCAGTTTGCCAATGTTACGCTACAGTCTACATTGTTGGAGAGAATTAAGGAGGGTCAGTTGAATGATCCACAGCTGATTAAGATCAGAGAGGATGTATGGATGGAGCATCAAGAGATTATACAGTGTCTGAGTTAGGCTTGTTGAGTTACAAGGGGCAGATATGTGTTCCGTTAGACACTGCATTGAGGCGAGAGATTCTGGATGAATCTCATACTACACCTTACTCTTTGCATCCAGGCACCACGAAGATGTATCAAGATGTGAGATCGTTGTATTGGTGGCCGGGGATGAAGAGGGATGTAGTTGAGTATGTGGCTAAGTGCTTAACATGTCAACAGGTCAAGGTTGAGCATCAGAGGCCGGCAGGTTTATTGCAGCCTCTGGATATTCCAGAGTGGAAATGGGAAGACATCACGATGGATTTCGTGGTGGGCTTACCCAGGTCTGTTGGTCAACATGATTCTATTTGGGTGATAGTAGATCGCTACACCAAATCAGCTCACTTTCTACCAGTGAGGACTACTTATACAGTTGACCAGTATGCAGATCTCTATGTGAGAGAGATCGTGCGGCTCCATGATGCACCTAGGTCGATCGTGTCAGATCATGACCCCACTTTTACTTCCAAGTTCTGGGGGAGTTTACAGAAGGCCATAGGTACACAATTGAAGTTCAGTACTGCTTATCATCCTCAGACAGATGGACAATATGAGAGGACGATTCAGATATTGGAAGACATGCTGCGGGCATGTGTATTGGACTTTGGTGGATCTTGGAGTAAGTATCTACCTTTGATAGAGTTTTCCTACAAAAACAGTTATCAATCTACCATTGGAGTTGCACCTTATGAGATGCTGTATGATAGGAAATGTAGATCTCCCATTCATTGGGATGAGACAGGTGAAAGGAGATACTTGGGTCCTGAGGTAGTTCAGAGGACCAGTGAGGCTATTGAGAAGATTAGAGCTAGAATGCTTACTTCTCAGAATAGACCGAAGAGCTATGCAGATCCCAAACGCAGGAACATGGTGTTCCAGGTAGGAGACTATGTCTTCCTCAAAGTCTCGCCATGGAAAGAGGTGAGAAGGTTTGGGAAGAAGGGCAAGCTGAGCCCCAGATATGTAGGTCCATTTGAGATCCTGGAGAGGATTGGTCAAGTGGCTTACAGGTTAGCTTTGCCACCGACATTGTCGGCCATGCATAATGTATTTCATATTTCAGCTCTTCGGAGGTATGTGCCTGATGTTAATCATATTTTGAGTTACGAAGATCTGGAGCTTGAGGCAGATCTCTCCTTTGAGGAGCAGTCAGTCCAGATTCTTGACAGAAAAGATAAGGTTCTTAGGAATAAGACGATACCTTTGGTTAAGGTATTGTGGAGGAACAGCAAGGTCGAGGAAGCGACTTGGGAGCTGGAGTCAGACATGCAAAATCAGTATCCCGAGCTGTTTAGGTAAATTTCGAGGACGAAATTTCTGTAAGGAGGGGATAGTTGTAATGCCCCGAATTCTCCGATGTGGTTTAATGGCGAGATTAGTAGGCTGGGAGGGCCATACCTGTTTAATTATGCTATTAAATGATTATGTGCATGTTTATGTGAATTATATCATAATATAATGTTATATTCATGCATGTGGGTCCACATTTGTTAATTGAACTGTTTTGGCAATTTGTCCCGTTTAGGGCATAATTGTATATTTGGGTGCAAATTGTGAATTATGAATGAGATTCCATCATTATGGAGATATATTCGAGCTAGTTGACATGAGACGGTCATATATAATGGATTAGCGGTTTTGTCATAACGGGGTCAGATATGGGGTAATAAGAATAATTATTTAATGATAAATTGGGAGTATTTGAGATCAGGAGGAAATTTCGAAGGTTTTGACTATAATGTCCTCGGGGGTGTTTTCGGGGTCCCGAGCACTAGGTTTTATTTGAGGTTACTTAAGCATGAAGTAGCTTATCAGATAGAACGTACGTTAGAAAACCTCTCGTTCTCCTTCGTTAGTTCATTTTTGCCATCCGAAGCCTTTTCGAAGAAATCTCGAGTTCTATGAGTCAGAATCGAGCGAGGATCGAGGCATAGCAATCCTAGGAAGGATTAGAAGCTTCTTAACTGAAGGATTTGACGAAAAACAACCCAATCGAAGGTAATCGAAGTTTAAAGTTTTGAGTTTTTAGAGTTTCTAAGCTTTGAATTAGACTATGTGAATCATTGAGTTTTTGGTTCGATTGAACCTTGGGTTTTGAGGGTTTTGGACCATTGGGAAGCTTGTGAACTTTTATTTGATGATTGGGGAATGTTTAGGTATGATTTTGGAGGCTTTGGAGTGATAAAAACGTGTTTGGGAATGGCCCAGGGTTGGGGGCCGCGGCCCTGTTCTTGGGGTGTCGCGGCCCTTGCTTGAAGAAGTAGGTGGGGCTTTTTGTGCCTGCTGGGCGCCGCAGCCCTTGCTTCAGGGAGTGCTGGGGGCCGCGGCCCAAGGTGCTAGGGCCGCAGCCCTTGGTCAGTTTTCGCCCCGTTTGCGTGTTTTGACCACGGAAACATAGTTTTAGGCCTCAGGATTGTTCCTACTACTTGGATTAGTTTGGATTGATCTCCCGGAGGCTAGATATTGGTTTGGAAACCTATGATGTTCATTTTATTGATGGTATTCCTTATTTGGTTATGATTAGGTGACCACTAAAGGACTTAAAGTCATATCGTTCTCAAGGGTCATTCTTTTACTCATTCTAGCTCGAATTTGAGGTAAGAAAACAGTGTAAGGAACTGCACCCCCAAATGAGACATGCATGGTTGTATTTTGGTGCATGTTGGATGGTTAAATGTGGACATTGATAGCATATTGAATGCTTTGCAAGCTTGCTCATTTGCATAAAGATATCATTAAGGTGTGCCATGAATATTGACTGTTAATTTGTTCAGAGCTTGAGTCTTTGTGTTTGTGCATGATCATTATTATGCTAGCAACTGTTAAGTAAGCATGATGAATGCCCATGTTTATATATTTGACCTATGATATATGCTTGGTAGCATTGCTTACTTGTGAATGGCACTGACTCATAAGTCAGGGCATTGACTCACAAGTCAAGGATGGTTTTTGCATGCTTAATGCAAGCCAACAAAGATTAGATCTAATCGACATCTGCATTGAATGACTCACATGAGCATTAATGCCAGACCAACCTCAAGTTCGATGAATATTAATAAGTGCTTGTCTAGCCCAAGGCTAGAAATTTAGAGCCAGAGACAGAAAAAGCTAAGGTGACCCACAGGTCACATGGCTAGGAGGGTATGGGACCTCCAGGGCATGGCTCATTATTCACCTATCCAGAGCGTGGCTCATTCGTCACCTATCCTGAGCGTGGCTCATTAGTCACTTAACCAGAGTGTGACTCATCAGTCGCCTGTCCAAAGTGTGTGGCTCATCAGTCACCTGTCCAAGGTGTGACTCATTAGTCACCTGTTCATCTGATGGCTAGAGACTTATCCAACAGTCACCCATCAGTTTAGAGCTATAATCTATGTGTGATGTAATTACATCATCTGATATTATTCACATGCAATATTGTGTTTTCTTGCTGGGCTTTGGCTCATGGGTGCTATGTGGTGCAGGTAAAGGGAAAGAAAATCTCACCCAGCCTTGAGTGGAGAGCTGAGGCGACGCTGTGTACATATGCGGCCGCTTGACCACCACGGCCAAGAAGTTCTCAGAGGAACTAGGGGATTTACCCTAATTTTGCCGCTTAGGTTGGCGGGTTGTAAATTTTAAATAGTAATGGTCATTTTGAGATGTAAACAACTTGTAAATGTTCTGGTGGGCCCATGAACAGTTTTTAATAAAATCTAGCCTTTCCTTTTTATTGATTTTCTCCTTAACCTAATAATGACACTAGAAGCACGTTTTTAACCAAAGGACTCAGGCAATGAGTCAAATTTCTGGTTCACCGATCACCGTCGCGTGTCCCGAGGCAGTCGGGGCATGACAGTATTTTTGGGAACAAAGTAAATAATAACATTATTTTGTAATGGGTTTTTTTCAGCTGCGGTCCCTATTTTTTATATTTTGTAACACTTAGGTCCCAAAAATTTATTTTGTATCAGTTTGTTCCCCAACATTTTCAAATCATATCATTTAGGTACCTAAATGTTATTTTTGTTTCTTTTTTCTTTTAAAATAAATAAAATAATACAAAATAAATGGTGAATCATTCTTAAAATGTTTTGAGATTTAATTTATGATAATAACAAACATGACATAAGAAAAAAATATTTAATATTTTTATAAATTAAATTAATGTTTTATTAAAAAAAATATTATTACCTTCATTGTTGTTTTATAATTAATATTAATAACTATATTATCTTGATTATCTTAATATTATCAATTTTTATTATGTTTATATTTTTTTTATTTCATACATTTTTTTAAAAACTTAATAATAATGTATATAAAGTTATTTATGTGCATATATATATGATTAGTTATAAGTTGCATTATAGAAAAAATTTACAAAATAAAAAATAAATGTTGACGGTGACAACTCGTCAACAATATAGGATTAGAAAACTCAAAGTGTATTGTAAAATCTAGGTAAAAAGAAAATAGAAAGAACTTGAAGAAGACAAGTGCAGAACCACAATGGAGTAAAAACTCGTATATTACTTAATAGCTTGAGTATACAATGAATTTTCCAACCCCCCTCTCAAGTATAGGGAGGCTCTATTTATAGGTGAGCATTATTGGCTCCTAATACATGGTGGTCCCGAAGGGAGAGAATGACTCATCTGCAGGCCACAAATAATTGTGGAGCAGGTGGTAGTGATGTTGGAGGAGTGGCGGTCGGGTCTAGTACATGTCAGGTATCAACAAGTAATGCCCAGCCTTTGTACTACATCGTACCACCACTACCTATATGGTATAGATGTCTGGAGCGTGGTAGTAGAGGTTTCACCACGTACTATCTTTGTATTACCACTACTTCTTTGCCGTGGGCACTTGGTTCGTACTCTGTGCTTTTCCTAACACATACGTACCTGACGTACTCTGTGCTCTCTTGGTTCGTACTACTTTTCGGTTTGGCTTTCTCACTTATACCTCCCAACGCTTGACAAGGTCGATGCGTGGCTTCCTTATTGGGAACTTGTTGTGAACAAGTTATTGTGCTCTAGCAAGATTTTTAAAGTTGTCTTAACTGTATGATAAGCAAACGATGCCCCGCTGGAGGCACGAGGCTCATGTGACGAGCCACGGCCTCATCAACAGAGTAGGCATCACTAAGTGAGGCAAGCTTGTCTCATGTGACGTTGGCACGAAGGCCTGTGAGGTGCGATGGCCACGCAAGACGCCAAGAGGCGTGCGAGGCACTACCATGTGGGCGAGGTACCGAGTGGAGCGCGAGGCACCAAGTGAAGCACAAGGCGCGGTTGTGTGAGTGAGGCGTGATGGCCTCGCGAGGCGCCTGTTAGCATGCGAGGCACTGCTGTGCAGGCGAGGCGCCGAGTGGAGCGTGAGGCGTTGTTGTGTGGGCGAGGACCTATGGGGCTTCGCGATGCACCAGGGGTGCGCGAGGCACTAGCAGGTGTGTGAGGCGCATCCGCCAATCCACGTGAGACGCTACTGGAGTAGGCCGATCCGTGCCAGGCACACCCGAAGTTAGCCTGTGCAAGGCAGCTGGTGATGCTCATGTATATTTGGTCTATGCTTCATTTTATATTTCTACTCTCATAGTGTTTGAGCACCGCTTCGAGAGACCAACAGGGCTTTCGACATGATTGCTTTGGACTTTCAAGGGACCTTAGACACGAGATGTGGGTCTTTCACCGGTGTAGAATTTTTAGCGTCCCCAATAAATATGTACATTATAAATATTGATAATCTTGTGATAGTTCAGTTATTAATATTAAAAATTTATAGGTACGAATTATTTTAATGAAAAAATAATTTAAATTATTAAATATTTTTTTCAATGTCATGTTTGGTATTGTCATAAAATTAAGTGGTCCATTTTTTTTAAGATTGATTCACCATTTTTTTTATATATTTTACTTATGTATTTTGAAAGAAAAATAAATAAAAATAGCATTTAGGGACCTAAATGATAGGTTTTGAAAAGATTGGAGGCCTAATTGATACAAAATCAACTTTCGAGACCTAAATATTACAAAGTGTAAAAAATGAAAACTGCAGCTGAAAAAAACAATTTTGTAATGTTAGAATAAGGTGTTACTTTTTGGAATTATGAGTCCAAAATATGGGTAGAAACTCAAATTTCTCTAGTCAAATATATTTGAATATCTATTAGCATAAGGTACAAATACTAGAAGAGGAAAAAACCAATAATCGTGTGAATTATTACGTTATAAAAAAGAAAAAAAATACCAATAAAGTGATCAATTACGCTCTAGTTAAGTAAATATAAAACAGATCAAACAATTATCAACCATGCAGAAAACCCATATGACAGTCTTATGAAATATTAAAAGTTCAGTGATTAGTTCAGAAGGGTAAGCATTACAATCACTACCAACTTCCGAAAAGACCTTCATTATCTACTAATGGTAATGGATATGATCTGGAAAATGGAGGCCTCCGGATCAATGTGGCCTGTTCAAAAGCATGAGCAGCCTCAATTAGATTTGGCTCTGTTCCTTTCAACCCTCCAAAGCAGAGACCAAAAGGCATGCCTTTGTCATCGTATCCAGCTGGGACTGTAATTCCAGGATAACCCCCAAGTGCCAATACAGAAATAGCTCCTGTACCAGGTGTTACTAGAGCATCCAATTCATTTTCCACCATTAGTTTCTCAAAGCCATCACGTGAGAGATTTTTCATCAACTCAGCTGCATTCCTTTCCTTTTCTCCAATTCCATTCGTTTTTTCTGATGAAATAAAAGTGGCTTGACCGTATTCTTTGATCTTCTCCTGCATTGGGAAAAAGAGACCAAACTCAAACAAGAAATAATCTTCTCTTTCTAGATTCACTTTTTAGAATGAAATCCTTACCAAATCAGGGTGTTTTTCATTGAAGGCAATAATGTCAGAAAGTGACCTTACTGGGGAAACAACAAGTTCTTTTAAGTAGTCATTAATGGAGAGCTTAAACTCGGCCAACATTGATGTCAGCTCCCCACTTTTACCAAGATTCAGCACTGTTTTTATGTTCTCTATTTCAAGATTGTCCACTATAGTTGCACCCCCTTGTCTAGTTTTTAAACATATTGACCAAACAAAATAAACAAAGTGAGTACTTTTCTACAGAAACTAAGAAGGCTTAGTCTTGTTGTGATTACATACCTTAATGTGTTCAAATGACTTTCAAAAGCTTTAAAGAGTGAAGGCTTTTTTATGGGGTCCACAAATGGCTTCCTAACGACCCCAAGTCTTTTTCCTTTTAGTCCATCTAGTTTGAGAAACTGCTTATAACCACCCAAAGGAATGAATTTAGAAGCTTCTTTTGTTGCTTCATGATCTCTTTGATCATAGCCCACTATACTATCAAGTACATAAACCGCATCAGAAACTGTCCTGCTTAGAGTCCTGACCATTTAAAACGACAGTATCAAGTCAAGGGTCTCTTAATATTGATATTAGAAGTTGTGTAATGGCAAATAGATTTATGTCTACCCGATGGTGTCATGAGGAGGCAAAACAGGAATGACCCCAGCTCGGCTGGTGAGTCCAACAGTGGGCTTGAACCCTACGACAGAGTTGTGGTCAGCTGGGCAGAGTATTGAGCCACGGGTCTCGCTCCCAATTGACACAGTAACCATGTTTGAAGCTACTGAAATTGCTGATCCACTGCTTGATCCACATGGGTCTCCAGAAGCTAAATAAGGATTCTGCGTTGTTTTTAATATTATTCACTTGATAAGAACAAAAACTATAAAGACATTCGTAAATTAAGGCCATCTCAGGTAGCTACTTGTCTCTTGTCACGTACATAAGAGTTTACAAAATAAAAATGCAAAACATTACTTAATTTGCAAAATTGGTACAAAAAAACACCAAAATATATTAGTGCAAACTTTAATTAAAACCAAAAAAAAAAATGATATGCCATCTAAATAATACACACTAGAAACAAAGAAGTTGAATGCAAAATAAATAAATAAATAAAATTATTTATTACCCTGTTTCTATTAACAAATTAACTAGATAATTTGATTACTATTAATTTACAAATTGATTAAAAAAATTCATTTGTTAAAAATGACCATTTTTATTTGGAAAACCAAATATTGAGAATGTTAAACTTGTAACATTTTTTGAGTTAAAAATAACCCTAACTTTATGTATTTATATTAAGACAAAAAATTATTTTGTTTATACTCAAATTTAAGTTCTATTTTTAACAACTTTATTTTAGATGGTAACTATCAAATTGTTACCTTTTGTCATATTTTGTTGTCCAAAAAAAAGGATAAAACAATAGTAACGATGGCACAACAATTCACGCATGCCCTTTTTTTCTTTTGAGAATCAATTCACGCATGTCTTAAATGGTTATAATTTGTAATCAAATGGTTACAGTCGCACAAAAAGACAAACAAAAAAATCATAGTTTTTTATAAACAAAATAGTAATTGTCGTTACACGAATACTAAAAGACAAATATATAAATATATATATACATTATTCTCCTCAAAAAATAAAAAGATAGTGAAATATTTACTAAAGCTCAATATTGAAGCCCAGCCCATAGAAGTAGGCTTCAAGAGGAGCATGTTTACATTTTAGGCGGCCCACTTTGGGCATTAGGCCATTTATGCGATGTGTCATCAATTTTAACATCTATTTTTTAAAATTACATTATTAGTATTTTTTAAAACGATTTATATTATTTTAATATGGTTTACTAATCACACAAAACTAAGATATTTTTGTATTTACCAGTAAATTAAATTATATAAAAAATAATATAGATCTAGTGATAAGATTCAGCATAAAAAAAATATTTGGTATTTGTAAAAGTCAATAACATATATTAACTTATCCGGTTTTTTAAGGTTTCATTTATAAATAGTAAAAGACTGACCACGCCTTGTCCGGCTCTGGCACACCACCCGTTCGGCACGTGACCAAAAGCACGAAATGAGTACCACTCCGACAGACTAGCTTTCCCCAAAATGATAGCTCCGGCGGCTCTGAGCTTCTCCACCACTCCGGCATCGCGAGCCACCACCGATCCCAGCAGCGCATACGACCCAGCCGTCGTGTTCAGCTTATCTTCGGTATTAATAGTATCCTTGAGCAGCACCGGGACACCATTCAGCTCTCCCAACGATGAACGACCCAGGTTGTTTTTTCTCCGGCGATCGGCCTCGTCTGCTAGATCTAGAGCGTCCGGGTTGACCTCTACGACGCTGTGAAGTATGGGGTTTAGGGTTTCGATCTGGTTCAGGTAGAATTCCACCAGCTGTCTTGATGTTAGCCGGTTCTCGGCGAAGGCTTTTTGGATTCCTTCGATTGTTGCCTCGTGGAAAGTGAAATCCTGGCCGTTGGTTATATTGATGATAACGATTATCAAAGTGAGGAACGGAAGAAAGAGGGGAGAAGCTTGATTCTTTACCGCCATTGTTATGGTCTTGTCTTGGCTCTTCAACTACTTAGGGCGTTTGGTATGGAGAGCTCAAAATTTTCATATTGCTCGGTAATCAGATGATGTTAATCTGATTATCTTAAAATCTATACCGGGAATATCAGTTTTCTATTTTTGGTTGGAGATGGGAATGTGATAATTTATAAAAAAAAATTACAAATTAACACATAATTTTTTTTGGTAAAGTCACATATAATATTATAATATATATAATAATTTGTTAAAATTAAAATTTTACTTTTACAATTTTATAAAATATATTATTCAATCTAATATTATTTATTTATTTTTTTTAAATCTAAATCTATATTTGTTTAAATGTAGTTAATTACTATTACAAAATCAATACTAATACAACGTAAATATTACATAACCAATACCAATATCACTTATATTTTCTCATAAAATTATATTTAACAAATTATAAAAGTACTTCAAAGATTATATAATTATATCATTTCTTTTATAAATTTACGAATTTCACATCATATTGTTCACCAAAGTCAAAAAAGTTACATTATAATGTTCACAAAAGTTACATTATAAAGCATGTATATAGCAAAATGTTGTACAAAAAGTTTGGGGCATGGTGCAAAATGACCCTTAATGTTGTGTGAAAGTAAGTAAATGTCCATATTTTTAATTTTGTAGTAAAATAACTTAATCATCTATTTAATATCACATATTACCAAATACACCATCGAACAAATTACTATTTTATTCTAAATATTTTAATATTATGGTATATGTATATTAGTTTTGTTTAATTAGTTTTTATTTTAAAGTTATTTTGATTTTTTTTCATTTTTTATGGGTTGTTGAATGATATACCATACCACAAAATATATATACTGAGTTAAAAAATAATATACCATCAAAACTTACAAAATTATTACTAAAAAATGTATATACTATGCTAACAAAATTATATACTACCATCAAAATGTATATACCATAATACAAAATTATATACCACCACTATGTATAATAAAATAGAAATTAAATATCACAAAAAAAAAATTATATACCATACCACAAAAAACATATACACTAATTGGAAAATAATATACCAACAACCTATAAAAAACTTAAAAAATCAATATAACTTTAAAATAAAAACTAATTAAACAAAACTAATAGACATATACCACTATATTAAAGTCATACAGTCCTAAATAAATAAATAAAATTATAAAAAAAAGCAATTTAGGTAATCAACAATGTAAAAGAGACATTTATCTACAATTTTAAAAATGAGAACATTAGCTTCTTGATAGCTTTATTTTGGGTCATTTCCTATAATTTCTCCAAAAAGTTTCCTAGCTAGCCCACCATTCATTTGGCAAATTAGTTTGGCAAATTAGTTTCTAAAGCATGCATATGACAAAATGCTACATAAAAGGTTTTGTAGGTAGTCAGTTCATCATTCATTTGGCAAATTAGTTTCTAAAGCATGCATATGACAAAATATTACACAAAAAGTTTCCAAGGTAGCCCACCCTTAGCCTATTTTTAATCATTCCAGTAGTTCCATAAAAAATCTAAGCTTGACTCCGGATCTAATGTGAAGAAGTAGTCGGTGTTAGCTTGATTCTGGACAAGAAGTCATCCAACTGTAATTCGTTGGTCATTTGTTAGTCCATCAATCTTTTTAATTTCATCAAAAAGTGACATCCTTCTAGCAACACTATCAGCCTCAAATTGAAAGCAATCAGCAAGTCTTTTGATGTTCTTACCAGTTTGAGATTGCATAGTAGTAAATTGTTTTACTGTGTTAGTGAGGACCTCAATCAATGGATCTTCAATCCTAGCTCTTTTTTGACATTTTTATCTACTTGTGTTGAAGATGAAAGGGTGTTTGTACAATTTGCATCACCAATCAACTCATCTAATGAATTGAAATGATCGAACTCATTGATTTGCTCATTCACAATCTCTGACTCAATTTCTTCAACTCTTTTGGAGAATCCCATTGCACCTTGACCATTAGCACGATCATTCCCAAAAACTTGTCCCAAATCATCATAATGAGTAAATGATTTCATTCTTAAGCCTTTTGCAGTTGGATGACTCTACAATATTTAAAAAAACATGAAAAAAAATAAATATTTAAACAATGAAAATAATTGATAACTAATCAAATGAAAATATTAAAGTAGAGAAATTAACCTTCACTCATTCATCAAAGACAGTTTTCTCTACCACAACACACTTCAAATCCTCATTCCACCCAAATCCAGTAGCATTAGGCCCTAACATTTCAGAAATTGCATAGTATTGTTTCTTCGATATCTTAACACGCGAATCAATATGTGGTTGTGCTTTAAGTCCACAAGTTGGAATCTTTTCATTCATCATTTTTTCTAGCTGTTGTAAGTAGCCAAGCTTGAACATTCCATTATTTGCCTTCCACCTTCCACTATTAGCTAAATCCAATAAGCATTCCACCAATTTTGAATCATCAATGGTGGTCCATTGATGCTTTCTCCCACCAATTAATATTGATTGGGCAGCATCATCCATTTTTTCCTAACAAATATCAAACATATATATATTAAACTTAAACAAGCAAATGTAGATTAATCCATCAAACAAGGAAATGTAAAAATCTAATAATGTTTGCATTAACAATATTCCATCAAAGTTATACAAATCCATATAATTTTGTTACATAAAAATAAAAATATTCATAGTTCAAACCTAACCATAAAAAAAGCTCCACATAATCAAACATTTCATTAAACATCATAAAAAATAAAATCTATGCATATCGACTTCATCGCCATTGCTCAAACATTTCTTTAGACAAGTTGCCAATGCACTCGATGTTTCAATATGCCTATAATAATCATCACCTGTATCATTACTATCATCATCAATATTACTTTCCTCAATTGGAGAATGTTCCAAAGGGTCCATAGGCATTTCTCTTCTAATCAAGTTATGTAGAAGACAACAAGCTAAAATAATTCGACATTGTATCTTCATATGGTAGTATGATCGACCTCTAAGAATTTCTCATCGTCCTTTCAATAATCCAAATGCTCTCTCAACTATATTCCTAGCAGATGAGTGTTTCATGTTAAAAAATTCTTCAGGAGTATTTGGTGGGATATCCCAATCATTCAAATGATATCGTTGACCTCTATATGGTGTTAAAAATCCTTCACTGTTCGGATATCCAGCATCACATAAATAATAATATCCTACAATTCATTTAACAAAAAATTTAGAATGCTAATTTATATGAGTAGGAATTCAAAATGTAGGATAATTTTTATTCAATTACCTTGGGGAGCCTTAAAACCATTTGTCCTAGACATAGCATCTCTCAAAACTATTGAATCAGCAGTTGAACCCTCCCATCCAGGCAGAACATAAATAAATTGCATATCTTGGGAAACCACCCCTAATACATTAGTGGCAATTTCGTTCCTTCTAGTTCGATACCTAGGTCTATCTGATTCTAAAACATTGACCTTGATGTATGTTCCATCAAGTGCCCCTAGAAAATTCTTAAACCATTTCCACCTTTCATCTGTTGAATTATTTAGAATTGGCTCTGGTTTTATTAGCAACACCTTGTAACGCCTCACGTCACTATGGTTGCTTCCTGGAATGATGATTGGCTCTACAAACCAACACAAGTCTTTCCAGCGTGCTTTGTCCTCACTCGCACGCTTCCTGGGAAAACTTTCTAGGAGGTCACCGATCATGAGACTACTCCAAGTCAAACACGCTTAACTTTGGAGTTCTCAAGTGATGGGCTACCGAAAAGAAGATGCATCTTGTTGGCATAGGTAGTACCCATCAATCCATTTAAGTCATCTTCAAATGTGTAGTCTCATACTTACACAGTCTTAGAATCATCACACTTGACCTTCCCCAAGCGAAGTGGGATTGCACCGCTTTTACCCAGTCTTTGTAGCGTCCCAAAGTTGCTAATAAGGCTTAGGGCCTTGATTAGTGTGTCTGGAGGGCAATAAGTGATTTATTGTATTAATATGTTAATTTGATAAGTATGTGATTAGAAATGCATGTTTAGGTGAATTAAATATGCATGTGGGCCTCATTTGGTTATTAGGGGCATGTTTGTAATTTTAGCTCGTTGAGGGCATAAATGCAATATTGTGATTGACACCACGCGTTAGTGGTGATATATTTGAGATGCACGATCCGAGACAGTCCTAGGGAGTGGTTTAGCTAGGGAGTCACAACGGGACCCGATACCCGACTCGGGGTGAGTCAAGGGGTATTCTGAGCATTGGACATTTAATTGAGTTATCGGGTTATGAAAATAAATATTTGGAGATATATTTGAAGTTAGAATGTTTAGGAGGGAATATCGGGGAAAGTTACCATTTTGCCCTTGGGGACGTTTTTGGTACCCCGAGCCTGGGAAGTAACTTAAGTGACCTAGATTAAGTAAGACAAAACATAAGAAACACTCAAAAACTTGGTATAAACCGACACTATCTCCCTTCTCTCTCCTTCTTGTTTTCTCTAAACTTTACCGAGGAAGCCATTGAAGCTTAAGCACGGAATTGGGGCTCTAGACTTGAGGATTAGCTCAGTTTCAACTTGTGGATTCAAGCAGAGGTTAAGGTAAGCTTTGAATTGTTATTTTAGCCATTTAATTATGTAGTTCTTGACTGGGTTTTAGCTTTCTTGGGCTGTTGAAGTTGAAGATTGAATTAGGGATTTGATGAGGTTTTAAGCTAGCTTTTTGTTCGGTTTTGTTGTTGGGACCATTCTAGAACTACTGTGGTGATTAAATTGAGTTGTTAGATTGGTTTTGGGGTAAATTGGCTGGGTTTTGGTTGATAAATGGGGGATTTTCTGGGTTCGAAGGGGTCGGGTCGCGGCTCTGTTCTTGGTGAGCCGCGACCCTCTAGGTCAGATGAGAGGCCAGGATGGAGGGCGAGCCGCGGCGCCCCTTTGGTTGGGCCGCAGCGCGTGTCTATGAAATTGGGAGGTTAAGCCTCTGATTGAGGAAAGCCGTGGCACAAGGCCTTGGGCCCGCGGCTCTTAAGGGGTTTTTGTACCCTGAGAAGGTTTTAGGCTCAGGAATTCAAAAGTTAAGGCTCGGGATGGATTTTATCACCCGGATTGATATAATTCAAGGTTCTGGAGACTAGAATTATGTTCCAAAGCTATTTAATAGATTAGGGCTTGATGGATGGATGTTGTTGATACGTTGTGACTAGGTTATCAGCGAGGCTCGGACTAGGTGATTGTGCTCAGGATATCGGTGCTCGGGAAGCTTGGGACATAGGTAAGAAAACTGTTATACCCGTAGAGCAGGGCGTGGCCCTGTAGTTTGTATTGCAGGACACGACCCTATGTGATTGTGTTGTAGGGCATAGCCTTATTGATTATGTTTGTATTTATTTAAGTATTGGTTAAATTTACATTGTGTGTTGCCTATTTGTAAATGAATGGCAATGGAACGATGAAGACCGAGAACGGCAGGGAGCCAGAAACGGCATTAAGCATGTGGAGTGCGAGGCCGAGTACGACAAAGGGCCGGGAGCGGCGTTAAGCACGCGGAGTTCAAGTTGCTAGGGTGAGACCCTTCTTGGATGCCTGAGTCATCCTTATGGTGTATACCACGAATCCAGGGCCTGGTAAAACGTCTGGGACGGCACGACCGCTATATGTTTAGCTTGTTGGCTGCCTTGTTATATGTTGATTGATAGTTATGCATATGTTGATTGTTTGTGTTGAGTTTTCTTGCTGGGCTTTGGTTCACGGGTGCTCTATAGTGTAGGTAAGGGCAAGGGAAAGGTTGACCAACCATGAGTACGGAAAGTGTGAAGCGACGTGTACATGTTCAGCCTGCCTGGCTGCCACGACCAAGGGTATTTTTGGGAAATGCTATGTATTAATCCAAATTTTGTTGTTTAGTCGAATTTAATCATATTTTTGAGTTGTAAATATTTCTAAACAGTATTTTGGGATCCCAAATGTATAACGCTTTATAATTTCAATGAATGATTACATTTTCAAATTATATGACTTTTATTATAGTTTAGTTACACTTTTAACCTAAAAACTCGACTAGCAAGTTAATTGCACGTTTAAAACTCACTTAGTAACGACTCTAAGGAAGTAGGGCATTACAGTCTTCCCCCCTATGGTGTAGAGTCCAAGAACTTTACTTAGCTAAGATAGATAGTAGTATGATAGTATTTATAGCATTATCTTTGTTACTATGGATTTTTGGTTCAGACCGGGAATTATTTGGACACTCATAGTAGTACTTATAGATTTTCTAAGTTTAATCTATAGTTTAAGAATATTAAGTTAACCTAAGGTTTGATTAATGTGACTGATATTAAGGATTATATATTTTATACTATAAGGTTTAGATATCAACCAATAGGATTTTAAGCACATGTTATGAATGGTGATTAAGGATTAAAGATTTTTGAGGATTAAATATAATAAGGAGTAAAGTTTGAATGTTATAGGGTCAGTCAGCAGCTTTGAGTACGTTGAGGGCTTAGTCAAGGCTGTTTACTCCATTCAAACTTAGCTAAAAATGTGTAATTTCGTGTTTAAATATTCAGCGTGTGCCGATATATCGCAGCTATATGGGGCGATATATCGCAGCACGTAGATACGAAAAACACGAGACGATGCACGGTCGCCTCGGGCATACTGGCCCAGGCGATATATCGCCTACAGGGGGCGATATATCGCCTCCTTCAGCATGGATTCAAACTCTTTTGAATTCATTTCCTTTCAGCCATTCAAACTCCTTCAATAGTCCAGCATCTTTTGAACGAGTCTTCAGCCTCTGCTGAACGATTATTCAAATGATTTTCACCTAAAAAGCCATTATTTTTATTCAAGTAAAATCAAGATATTTTCATTCCCAAACTCTATAAATAGGACCTAGTACCCAGCCATTATTCACCATTTGCTCTAAGTTCAGAAGCTGCTAGTGTTAAGTGAGTGTGAGAGTGTAAACACCTGGTTTGGGGAAAAACTATAAGCTTAAACATCATAAGCTTATCAAACACTTTGGGAAGTGAGTTCTATAGTATTTCGGTGAAGGTTAGATTGATCTTGAAATCTTTGAGGTAAACCCAAAACTCTAGTTCCTTTCTGTATTTTATGTTATTTCCTTTCTCAAAACCTTCTACTCAGTCCCCTAACCTTATTCTTATTTTGGTTAGGGAATCCAAGCTCTTAAGCATATAAGTCGGTAAGTATGTTTTTTTTATGGTTTAGTCTTTCCATCTCTTTCATTTCATCTCCTTTCTTAGACTCACTCTTTCTTATGGTTTTAGGAGTGTTCCAAAAGTCCCAACTCAGTCCATAATCCCGGTAACTTTGGTAAGGAAAATAGGCTAGAATCAATATGTTATGTGCTTATGTTATCTATATGTTTTATGTTATTAAAAGTGTTATGATATGTATATGTGTATGTTTGTAGGCTTGGGCATATGACCCATATGACTAACAAGACCCCAAATGGGTTATGGGCATATGACCTACTTAGCTAGTAGGACCCCACTAATCCCATGGGCATATGCTTGTTTAGTCTATGGGACCCCAAGTAATAATGGCCATTATAATAAGTGTATGTTATATGTGTTATGTTAAGTCTTTATGTTTTCTTATGAAATTATGTATATGACTTTGTGTTAGATTTTCCTTACTGGGCATTAGGCTCACTCCTTTCTGTTTATGTGCAGGAAAATAAGCTTAGAGGCGGTAAGATTCGTGGCGCTTGGAGGATGTGTATCGATGATGAATGGAGTCAAGGGGTCGAGCGTTAATCGATTCGAGGATGTAGTTTCGGTTTTATGTCTTTTTTTATATGTATTTTCCGCACTAATTATGTAATGTTTTATTATTTTAAATTATGTTTTTGTTTTAAAGACAATGGGATCCCATATCCGTTTTGGTATTTACTTTGTAAATAACTCTTATTTTGCAAGTTATTCAATAAATTATGGTATTTTCGTAAAAATGTAAGTTTTATGTATAGTTTCGTTAATGGTCCAAATAGTCTAGATTAGTGGGTCATTACATATGGATCACGGGATTCTGACTGTCACAATCACCCCCCTTAAGGGTCCGACATCCCCGTTGGCCATACTTCCGGCTAAGTCAAGGCTCTGATACCATTTGTAATGCCTCACGTCACTATGGTTGCTTCCTGGAACGATGAATAGCCCTGCAAACCACACTTCCAGCTAGGTCAAGGCTCTGATACCATTTGTAATGCCTCATGTCACTATGGTTGCCACCTAGAATGATGACTGGCCTTGCAAACCAACACGAGTCTTTCCAGCGTACTTTGTCCTCACTCGCACGCTTCCTGGGAAAAATTCCCAGGAGGTCACCCATCATAAGACTACTCTAGGTCAAGCACGCTTAACTTTGGAGTTCTCAAGTGATGGGCTACCGAAAAGAAGATGCATCTTGTTGGCATAGGTAGTACCCATCAATCCATTTAAGCCCTCTTCAACTGTACACATTCTTAGAATCATCACACTTGACCTTCCCCAGGCGATGTGGGATTGCACAACTTTTACTTGGTCTTTCCCCCTATGGATCATGGGATTCTGATTGTCAGACACCTCATGGAGACGTAACAAAGCAGCTAATATAAGATTGAATTGCCTACTAATTGTTTCACCTGAACGTGCAAACTAACGCCTTATAATTCTATTCTTCACATCATGAGATATGATATTTAAAAATATAGCTATCATTTCTTCAACATCCATATTTTTGGTTCCCTTTAAACCCACATTAGTTCTAAGAAGATGGCATAATATGACAAAAGTTCTCATATCCATACGAGTGCTTTCTAAACATGCTAAATCACTATCATGTATCATTCGATGATAATTAAGTTGGCATATATGATGCCTCTAAAAAGAAGTTTGATCCCATATTATTTTTCTACGTAATCTCCTGTTAGTATTGATGATATATAATATGAAAATAAACAAACACGTCATATCATTTAACATCTCCATATATTGAATCAAATTTGCCATAATTCTTTTCTTTGCAACCAATGGAAGACGACCTATATTTGCACTTTTAACAATGAACATATTTAAGTTATCTACTCTAAATAGCAATATTTTTGCACAAAAAACTATAACTTTATATTTGAATTATATTCTCTCTAAGCAAATATATGTATATTCTAAATAAAATATATCTTATATATGCAAAAACATTTCACTGATATGTTTTAGATTATGAATCCATGCTATTTGTATTAATAATATATATCCATCAAAATATTCCAGTAACATGAGGCTATAAATCTATGATTTTGCATAATGTATTTGATGCACTTGCAGAGTTAATAAATCACCCAAATATATGTAAAAGGCAAGAGAATAGATTGACTCAATAATTGGTAAAACTATATATATTTATATAAATATATATATAGAGAGAGAGAGATAGACACGAAAGATTGAAAGGGAGAAAGAATAACATAACAAAAAAAAAAAACAAAATCTATGAATCTCACCAAAAAAAAAAGTCTCTTTCTTACCCAACAACTCAACTGAATAAAATGAAACCTTTATATATGTACACTTGCAGATTTAATAAACCACCCAAATATATGCAGAAGGCAAGAGAATAGATTGATTCAGTAATTGGTAAAACTATATATATATATATATATAGAGAGAGAGAGAGAGGGGGGTACGAAAGATTGAAAGGGAGAAAGAACAACATAACAAAAAAAAAAAAAATCTATGAATCTCACGAAAAAAAAATCCCACACTAGAAAAATAAAATATCTTTCTTACCCAACAACTCAGCTGAATGAAATGAGAACTATATATATATATACTCCTAACAAACTTTATAGATCCATTACAACAATAGGAAAAATCTAACACCAAGATTCAAGAGCACTCAAATCTCGAAAAACAAAGAAAAATAAAATAAAATTTTAAACAAAATAGCTAAAATTAGCAATAAATCTCACCGAAGTCGTGAAAATGATCAACAAGAAAATAGGAGAAATACAAGCTACACTTGCTGCAATGGTGAAATGGAAAAGAAATATCATAAAAAAATACAAATAAGAATTAATTTTTATGAAGGAAAAAAAGAAATAAAAAGTAATGGAGAGCTCTATACTCGTCCAATTTAGGAGAGAAGAAAGGAGAGAGAGAAAGGTTAGGATTGTCTGGAATATAAAAACCACTATCTTGAGTGGGTTTGATTTCACCCCAAAAATGCACGTCGAGTTTAGTTTCCCAACGTCAAAAAAGTTAAAAAAAAATTGTACCGAACACATTAAAGTTGAAACTTTCCCATACCCACTCATCTAAACAACCATACCAAACAGCCCTTAATCTGTGATTTAAAGAGTGTACTTATATTTCATAAACTATGATTACGTATTTATTTTATATGATATAGTCAATTTTCAAAAAAATATTTATTTAATTAATCCTATGTACCATTAACACATGGTTGTTGGATTAAAATCTTATTATGGGCACATATATATCAATGTATTATGCTATTATAAAGTTTGATACAAAATAAAGTGACCAAATTATGGTATAAGTGTGATGGGGCATTAATATGTCATGGAATAAATGTGTGGAAACTATAAGTGATATTTATAATTTGATGAGGGCCCAAATTATAAATATCCAAAAATGGTACTATTATCAGTTAATATATACTGTTGTGGTCCTCAAGCAACGAAACGACTTGTATTATCTAATTCCCCATCACAGAAATATACACTGAGAGAAACTGCTGTCTTGAAAGATCACAACCATCTTTGTATCATCTCCAACAATGGCTTCAGGCTAGTGTTGGGAAAACTTATACATGATTTTGTTTATTTTCATGTAAATCTTATATTAAACAAATTAATATAAGACAACCTAGAACATGTTTCTATAATTGAATTTAAACAGAGATAATGATAAGAACACTTACATTATACGCAACGGAATGTATTAGTTCTTCCTTCAGCTTCTCTAACCATTGAATCCTTTCTGTCGCAGGGTATCACCAAGAAGCTGAACCGATCTTCAAATTTCTTCACAGCCTTCCAAAGTATCCTTAGAATCACCTAGACTAGAGTGGACAATTCTCAACACATGAGATAGATACAAAGAGAAGAAGATAAGATAATTTAGAGGTTTAGAAAATGACTTTTGATGTAGAGAGAATCTAAAACCTAGAACATCAAAAATAGATCTTTTGATTTACTTTTGATTCACACACCATCTATTTTCAACTCTCACTTAGCATTCCTTTTATAGGCTCAATTAGGTCATTTATTTAATTAAAAATCAATAAAATAATATGTAATATCAGCCATTAGGTCGAAATTAACATGGGCTTTAGGCCTGTGAAATTTTCCATTTAATTATAAGCCAGTTGGACTTAAAATCAAGGCCCATATTATTTTCTATTGATTAATTAATTAAATAATTATTTAAATCTTTTATCAAATTAACTATTTATAATTTGAACATTGATTTAAACTCATTTATTAATTTAGACATTAATTTGTCTTAATTAATAAATCTGCCCTAAAATCTATTTTCTTCTCTAAATTGTATAACTCTGTGAAACTATCAAAAATTGACCTAGTCAACTTTGATAATTCTAATTGATAATTAAATCAATTAATTGAGACTGTCTAGATGATTTTATCTAAGGTACAATGGGGACCATGGGCTTATGAAATCAATGTAGCGTCTCAGAATTTTACTTAGCTAGATAGTAGTAGTAGTAGTAGCTTGTAGTATTTTAGTTTTTGTGATTATTGGTTCAAGCCAGGATTTAGTTGGAAACTCTTAGAGGTAGTTATGAATTTTATAAGTTTAACCTATAGTTTAGAAATATTAATTTTAACATAAGGTTTGATTAATATAGCTGGTCCTAGAAATGATATTTATTATAACCTAAGGTTTAGATAGAATAATTAAGAACGTGACACTTGTCACGTGTATGTTTATTAATGATTTAAGGATTTTAGATGAATAAATTAATAAAGCATAGATCTAGAAGGTCTAGAACCTTCCAGTAGTTTTTAGGATCACGTTTTACTCAGTCAAAGTTGTTTAAACAAACTTCAAGTGTGCTGAAAGTGTGCAAAAACATGTTTAAAATATCAGCGTATGCCGATATATCGCAGCTATAGGGACCGATATATCATCTAAGGTTGATACAGAAAACACGTTGACTTCACACGAACGAAACCACAAAGGCTCGGGACATAGGGGTAGGTGATATATCGCCTATAGGGGACGATTTATCAGCTCTTTATGGTATTTTTGAAATTTTGTGGAAACCGAAGTAGAAACAACCTCAACAACTTAGATTTGCTCCTGAACGTGTTTGACCGAGTTCTTGGCATCTGTTGAACAAATAATTCAAATTTATTCAATTAATATTATTTTATTTATTATTTTTGAAAGGGGTTAGTTTCACTCCTTAAACTCTATAAATAGGACATTGCACTCAGCCATTTCATTCAAGCATTCTTCAGAGTTTCCAAGCTGCTAAGTTTATTCTAGAGAGAAAACACTAGGGTTTTGGGATTAAACGTTTTTCCATCTAAGCTTTTCTAAACACTTGGGACGTAAGATAGAGTGACATTTTGGTATTGAGGTGTAGATAAAAGTTCTAGTCTATGCAAGGTATTCTTATCCTCAGGTTTAGTTCATTATAGTTCTTTTTATTCTTTCATTTTCTTCCAGATCCTAACTTATTATTATGACTTTTGGTTAGCTGTTTGAGTTTCTTGAAATTTTTATGGTTTTCAGTAAGTTACTATCTTGATGGTTTAGATCTTCTTTTCATCTCCATTTCTTTAGAATACTTATGGATCTTACTGTTTGATTTTAGGAATTTTCCATCTCGTTCTTGTCTCCAATATTCCGGTTTTTGGTAAGGAAAATATGTTAGATTTTTTGTGTTATGATTATGTTTATATGCTATGTTATGTTTATATGTTATATGTATATATGTATATGTTTATGTTGTAGTCGCTTGGGAAATATAGTTGCTTAGATAGCAAATAAGGAAATCCCAAGATTTTTATCATTATCGTAGATTATAGTTATGATTTAACCTACCTCAAATAATAGCAAGAGGACCTAGATGGTTTATCATATACTATATTGTGTTTAAACCTACCTTGAATAGTAGCAAGAGGACCTAGATGGTTTCTATCACATACTACGGTAATGAGTTAATGACCATTAATATTGTAGTCCTATGTTTTTATGATTTACATTTTTACATCATACGTTTTATGGTTTATGTTTTAGTCTTATGTTTTATGATATGTTTGTAGTAGATTTTCCTTGCTGGGCATTAGGCTCATTCATTTTTATTTTAGATGGTGTAGGAAAATAAGCTTGGAAGGCGGGATGGATTCATGGCAGCTTTGGCATGTGTATTGGGAGAGGAATAAATGAATTGACTGCTGGAAGATCGAGGATGACGTTTTGTTTCAAGTCTTTTCAATTATGTATTTATGTTTTTCCGCATTTAGTATTTAAACAATTAAATAAAGGTTTTTTTTTTCTTTATGATTTTATGTAATAACAAAGGGATCCCGTATTTTGGATTTTTATAATAAAGTTCTATTATTTTATGCATGTATTCCAAAATAGTAGTTATGTCTTAGTAGTTTTAATGGTTTGAGGTCTTAGAATTAGTCAGGGCATTACAGGTGGTATCAGAGCCATAGTTCATATGCATGAAGTTCTCCTTGATACACATGCAAAAGCTCTGGATCTAACCGCCAATGTAAGTGTTTAAGTTATGATTATTATGTTTATGTTAATAGCTAACGTTTTAGTCATTATGTTTTCAGTCAAAATGAATGGAGCTTTGACCTATCATGATATCTGAGCCATCAAGGCATTGAAAAGGATTAGAGAACCAAGGGATACAATAGGAGTGCTAGAATGAATCACTCAAAGATTGATCCTATTTCACAAGGAGATAGTTCACCTTCAAATCACTAAGCAAATTATGATGAGAGCCATGGAACAATATGTCCTAGTAATTAGGCTTTTTGAGGATTTTCCTACTATCGTTTCAAATTGGAAGAATTATGACTATGGATGATGAAGATGACTTACCGGTAGCCATGAGATATTATTTTCTTATACTTAGGTTTAGCTCTAAGTTTGAGTTTCAATTCACTAATGAACAAAAGCATAATATCTTAATGAATGTTCCCCGAGGTAGTTTTAAGGCTCATAGTAATGATGATTATGAGGAAATAAATGATGATATGTTAGATGAAGGGCCAGATGTAGAAGATCCTGAATTTTTTTAGAAATTTTACCCTAGATTATTATTAGTATGGTTTCTTTATTTATTTTGAATTTGTGATTGTAATTAGTGAAAATCATTTTCCAAATGAATAAAGTTGTTATTTTTGAAAGGCATGTATGAGTTTGATTTTTTTTCTACAATCATAATAAATTTAGAATAAATTCAATAAATAATGAATGAGTTTTGTGAGGGTGGATACAAATCAATGGATCGGGTTCTATATTGAGAGTTTTGGGGGCCATAGTAGTGGGAATGATTTTACTGATCTCAGCCCTCCTTCAATATGGTTAACTTTGGAACAGTGACGAGTTTCGAGCTTGAGAATTAAGTCATAGAGGGTGATTAGAAACAGACCAAGAAAATAATAAAGCTAGCGTGATATCACCCTAATTTATAAAGATGACTTACATAATTTTTCATAAGAAATCATAACTGATAGGTCCGAGTTATGTTTGCTTAGACTAAGTTTTTCCTTAGAACCTATTAGGGTAAGTTCTAACATGTTTTCTCAAATATTAGAACTTTACTGAAGATGTCGCAAC
The DNA here is from genome assembly GCF_963169125.1 of Humulus lupulus. Classification (NCBI taxonomy): domain Eukaryota; kingdom Viridiplantae; phylum Streptophyta; class Magnoliopsida; order Rosales; family Cannabaceae; genus Humulus; species Humulus lupulus. The sequence goes on from NC_084793.1 coordinate 20,713,387, forward strand.
GAAGGTCTGCACGCACAAATGGAAATTCCCCCAACACCGCCAATGAGACTCATGAAGCCCCTCCAGTCTGAAGAAGGGGAATGCGTGCTACTACTGCTGCTGCCAATAGAAATGCACCACCTTTAGTGGACAACACCGCTGAAATTATCTAATTGCGGTAACAAGTAGAAGAACTGTTGCAACAACAACGACAACAGCCACAGCCGCAACCTCAGTCGCAGCCTCAGCCAGCGGTTCAAGCACCCCAACAAGTAGGATATCCATATGGGGGATGATTGATGGTGAACTAGACGCCTTATCCAGCTCAGTACATAGAGCCAATCTACGAACGTTTCCATAAGCAGCACACTCCAAACTTTGAAGGGACAACCGACCCCTTTGAGGTGGAAGAATGGCTCAAGAATGTGGAGCCGATTCTAGCACACATGAACCTCGACAACACGGATCACATATCCTACGTTTCTTCTCTTCTGAAAAAGGATGCTAGAATCTGGTGGGATTTAGTACAACAAACTCATGATGTTGCAACCATGACTTGGGATAGATTTGTGGAGCTGTTTCATAAAAAGTACTACAACTTGGCAGTTATCGCTACAAGGGTGGAAGAATGGCTCAGGAATATGGAGCTGATTCTAGCACACACGAACCTCGGCAACGCGGATCGTATATCCTGTGTTTCTTCTCTTCTGAAAAAGGATGCTAGAATCTGGTGGGATTTAGTACAACAAACTCATGATGTCGCCACCATGACTTAGGATAGATTTGTGGAGCTGTTTCACAAAAAGTACTACAACTCGGCAGTTATCGCTACGAGGGTGGAAGAGTTTTCCAATTTGAAGCAGGGCAATTTGACAGTAGTTGAGTACGCTCGACAATTTGATCGTCTAGCCAAGGTTGCACCAGAGTTGGTCCCAACCGATTTCTTAAAGGTAATCAAGTTCACCAGGGAACTCAGACCCAAGATTGAGTTAGGTGTCAAGCTAGCAAATCCTGCAACCACTTCTTACGCCGATGTTCTAGAAACGGCTATAAAGGTGGAAATGCTCCAAGAAAATGTTAGTAAAGAAGAGGTAAACGAGTCTGAACCCAAGCAGCAGAACCAGACTCAGAATGGTAGAAACAAAAACAACCACTAGCACAAAAATAATGAGCAGAAAAGAAAGCATCCTGATAATAAGCAAGCCGATGGTGACAAAAGAGCACGGACTAATAACAATAATAATAGGTCGGGTTATGTGGAATACCCTCAGTGCTCCAAATGCCAAAAAAGACATCCTGGGGAGTATCGTGCAAACACCAAGGGTTGTTTCAATTGTGGCCAGGAAGGTCATCGGAAAAAGGAATGGCCACAGTTCAAAATAGAAGACAAGAAGGACAACAAGATGATTCCAGCCAGAGTCTTTGCCTTGACCCAGGGATAAGCCGAAGCTAATAACAAGGTGTTCACAGGTCAGCTTCCTATCCTCAATAATATATGTTCATTATTGTTTGATTTGGGAGCAACACACTCGTATATCTTGTTAGGAATGATAGAGAAATTAGACAAACCTTGTGAAAGATTTAGAACTAGGTTTGTTATGGAATTGCCTTCAGGCGAAGTAGTTCTATCATCACGAATAGTATGAGGAGTATTGATCAAAGTTGAGGGCACGAAACTAGAAGGAGACTTGATAGAGCTAGAGATCAAGGACTTCGATGTAATACTGGGCATGGACTGGCTAGCAAGACACGGTGCAACCATTGACTGTAGACGCAAGCAAGTGACGTTCAAAACTCCTGGCGATTAGAAACTATTCGCTTATCTCATCTCTCAAAGCTTAGAGGATGATAGAGAAAAGATGTCACACATTCTTAGCAAGCGTCATGGATGTGGCACAGAAAACACCGTTAAATGTTGGGGACATCGAATTATAAAGGAATTCCTAGAGATATTTCCTAACAACTTACCAGGGTTACCGCTTACTCTGGAAATTGACTTCACAATCGAACTAGTACCAGGAATCGAGCCTGTCTCAAAGGCACCATACCGGATGGCACCTACCAAACTCAATGAGTTGAAAACACAGTTACAAGAACTCTTTGACTTGGGTTTCATCAGATCGAGCCATTCGCCATGGGGAGCACCAGAACTATTTGTGAAGAAGAATGATGGAAGCATGCAGATGTGTATCGATTACCGCGAGCTGAACAAGGTGGCAATTAAGAACAAGTACCCACTACCCCGGATTAATGATGTAACGACCCAAATTTACTAATAAGGCTTAAAGGCCTTGATTAGTGTGCCAGGAGGGCATAACTGGATTATATGTGATTTAATGATTAAAAATATGATATATGATTATTTGAATTTCTGTGATGCATGACTATGTGTATTAGTGTGCATGTAGGCCCTAATTAGGATAGAAGGGCATATTCGTAATTTTGGCCCATTGAGGGCATAATTGTATATATGTGATAAACTGTTGAGACCACATTATTATGTGGATATATTTGTAATATGTGACCTGAGACGATCCTAGTGAGCGGTTTAGCGAAAAAGTCACGGCGGGGATTTATACCCGGCTCGAGGCAAGCCTGTGGGTATTTCTGGAATTTAGAGAATATATTGGGGTCAATTTTGATATTGAGGAATGTAATTGGTGATTATTTAGGTGTCGGGAAGTAAGTGGTAAATAATAGAGACACTTAAGGAATTATCGGGAATTAGGTGAAATGACCAAAATGCCCCTAGGTTGTTTTAAAGGCTTAGGGATACAGGGGAGGGAAAATTGGTCATTTGGCTTATAAGGGATAAGTATTATCAGGCTTTATGCCTTAGTGGATTGTGTAGAAGGGGCTGGAATTCTGAAGGAAAAGAAAAGAAGGAAAAGGAGGAATAGGAAATCTATTTCTCTCTCTCTCTCGGTTTAGGCTTTTCTCCATCAGTTCTTGAGGTTTTTGGGGCAGAAAATCAGGGAGAGTCAGAGTAGAAGCTTGAGGCTAAGGTCCTTGGTATGGCCTGAAGAATTAGCAAGGAATTAGCAAGGGAAATCCATTCATTTGAGGTAAGGTTCAGGGTAGTTTTCAGTTCCTAGTATTGATGTTGAGCTGGTTTTCCTAAGCAAAATTCTGTGGGAATTCTAGGGAGTTGAGGCTGAATATTTGAGGAGGATAAGGATAAGAAATAGTGGGACACAACCTAGGCTAAGCTCATCCATCAGAGGTAAGGAACTCAAGCTTAAGCTTTGTGATTTCTGTGGTTTTATTGAGTTTCTGAGTTTTGGGTCCAGCCATGGTGAATTCTATGTTTAGGGATGCATGTGGTTGGGTTATGTGTATTTGGGATGCTTGGGATGAGTGGAGGATGATGGTAGGCTTGTTTTTGTGTTTTGTTGAAGTTTGGAAGAGTTTTGAAGGTTTGGTTCGGGGAAAATCGAAGGAGGAAAAATGCAGGAGTTGCTGTTCTGTGACTAGCACTACAGCGCTAGCCTTTGGGCGCTGTAGCGTTAGGCCAAGTGTTCTGGGGAGTTTTAGGGCTCTGTTTGTAGCGCTGTAGCGCCCTCCAAAGAGCGCTGTTGCGCTACCCTGTTTCTAGAAAAGTGTTTTTGGGTTGTTTTCAAGGGTTTTTGCTCGGGGGTTCGGGGTTTGATTCCACCACTCCGTTTGGTGGAATTAGGGCTTCCTGAGGGCTCGGGATTGGTCCCGAGGCTAGGTTTTGGAGTTGAGGTTTGGTGATGATTTTGATTTATGGTTGTGACTAGGTGTGCGCTAGGGCTCGAGAGGGATCGTGCTTAAGGATTAATCGATCAAAGCTAGCAAACCTAAAGGTAAGAAAACTGCACCCGGTCATGTGTTTGTGATGGGACTAAGTGCTCCCAATATCTATATAATGTCATAGATGGTATTATGCCATGGGACATGTGAAAAAATGGCCTAAGGGTGCCGTAAATTATACTTGCGCATAGGGCGCGGCTCGAGCACTGGTAGCCGAGGACAACTTAATATTCACAGAGCTCGGTTTAAGCAGGCCGGAGTCAGTGGGATAAATAGAGGGTGCAGCCTAAGGGCGTTAACCTTAGTTATCATATGTGGATTGATTATTGATATGAGTTGATATATTTGGTATGATGAATACTTGATTATCATGAATGCCTAAATTGTTGAGTACATGCTTATGCGATAAGAGTTATTTGATTGTCTATTGAATGATTGTGCTATGTTATTGTGTTTTCTTGCTGGGCCTTGGCTCACGGGTGCTTCGTGGTGCAGGTAAAGGCAAAGACAAGATGGACCAATCCTGAGATGGAGGGCTACGGGGCTGAATGTACATAGCCAGCTGTTCGGCCGCCATGACCGAGGAGTGGAACAAGACGGGATATGCTTAACTGTCTGTTTTGCCTTAGTATGGCCAATCTCTGTATTTAAATCTTGAAGCTTTTGTAAACAGCCCTTAACTTATTATTTTTTGGATCCCATGTAAAAAGAGAATGTTTAATTTTAAGAAATGCGATTTTTTAGACCAAAATCTTTTAACCATAGTTCAACTATAGTTTCAGTAACACGTTTGGAATTAAATGACTTGATTAGCAAGTCTTGCACCTTTATAAACACACAGTGTAACGGTCTTGGATATCCAGGGCGTTACAAATGACTTATTTGATCAACTTCGTGGAGCGACTGTATTTTCAAAGATTGATCTACGGTCCGGTTATCACTAGCTCAAGGTACGGGAAGAGGATATACCAAAGGCAGTTTTTAGGACTCGATATGGACATTACAAGTTCCTAGTTATGTTGTTTGGTCTTACCAATGCTCCATCCTCATTTATGGATTTAATGAATCGGGTCTTCATGGATTACTTGGACAAATTCGTCGTAGTGTTCATCGATGATATTTTGGTGTACTCTAAGGACAAAGTCGAGCACGAGGAACATTTAAGATTGATCATGCTGCGAATAAAGGAGCATCAACTTTACGCCAAGTTCAAGAAATGTGAATTTTGGCTATTGCAAGTAGCGTTCCTCGGCCATATAGTATCCAAGAATGGAGTCGCAGTAGACGCAACTAAAGTAGAGGCTGTGAAGGATTGGCCAAGACCTAAGAATGCGTCAGAGGTTAGGAGTTTTCTTGGGCTAGCAGGCTATTATCAGAGATTTGTAGAAGGCTTTTCCAAGATAGCCACTCCACTTACCAACCTGACCCGGAAACAACAAGAATTCAACTGGACGGATAAATGTCAAGAGAGCTTCCAGTTTCTCAAGGATAAATTATGCTCAGCACCAATACTTTGTGTATCGACACCCAATGAACAATTTGCAGTATATTGTGATGTGTCGAGCAAGGTTTGGGTTGTGTGCTGATGCAAAATGACAAGGTAATAGTCTACGCCCGAAGGCAGCTGAAGGAATACAAGTAACGCTATCCAACACACGATATGGAGTTGGCAGCGATGGTCTTCGCATTGAAAATTTGGCGCCACTATCTTTATGGAGAACGGTGTGAGATTTATATGGACCACAAGAGCTTAAAATATTTCTTCACGCAAAAGGAGCTCAACATGAGGCAGCGTAGGTGGTGAGAACTAGTAAAGGATTATGACTGTAAAATCCTATACAACCCAAGAAAGGCGAATGTAGTTGCATATGGGTTAATTCGGAAGAGTTACAGAAATCTCGTAGCATTATCCGGAATAGAAAAGCTTCTCCAATAAGAGATGATTAATGCCGAAATAGAACTAGTCAGGGGTCAACTGGCTAACTTTTCCATCCAATCGAGTTTACTAGAGGATATACGGATTGGACAAGGGGATGATGACATGTTAGTATCACATATGGCTCCAGTCAAAGAAGGCAACACTACAAATTTATCCATATCAGGACAGGAGTTCTTGAGATATAAGGGCCGAGTGTGCGTACCGAATGACTATGAGATTAAGATGAAGATTTTAGAAGAGGCACACACTACCCCATACTCAGTTCACCCGAGGTCTACCAAGATGACTCACGACCTTAAGGCACTGTATTGGTGGCCGAGAATGAAGAAAGACGTAGCAGAGTATGTGTCCAAATGTTTAATATGCCAGCAAGTAAAGGCGGAACATCAGTGACCTGCAGGCTTATTGCAACCGCTTAGTATTCTGGAATGGAAGTGGGAAGACATAGCCATGGACTTCGTGAAAGGATTAGCACGAACATATAAGCAACATGACTCGACTTGGGTTGTGGTAGATAGACTCACCAAGTCAGCTCACTTCCTTCATGTTAAGACTACGTACACTGTTGACCAGTACACAGACATTTATGTTTGAGAAATTGTACGACTGCATGGAATCCCTAAGACCATAGTATTCGATAGAGGATCGGTGTTTACATCGAGATTTTGGGGAAGCTTGCAGCAAGCCATGGGTACTAAGCTAAGTCTCAGTACGACATTTTATCCTCAGACTGACAGACAATCCGAGTGTACCATACATATTTTAGAAGATATGTTGCGCGCTTGTGTACTAGACATCGGAGGATCGTGGAGTAAGTATTTGCTGCTTATAGAGTTCTCCTACAATAATAGCTACCAAGCAACGATCGATATGGAACCCTATGAGTTACTTTATGGAAGGAAGTGTCGATCGTCGTTACATTGCGACCTGAAGTTGTTAGAAAGGCTCAAGATGCAGTGGAATTGATTAGAAAGCGTATGCTCACGCTCAGAATTGAAAAAAGAGTTATGCGAATGCCAAGCGGCGAGATGTGGAATTCAAAGTCGAAGATTAAGTCTTTTTAAGAATATCTCCTATGAAAGGAGTGAAGCGGTTTGGGAAGAAAGGAAAACTTCATCAGTCACTCATTTGAGAGTGCGGAACCCATGCAAGTGACTTACTCCTCTGTCACTCATTTGATTAGGGCTATAATCCCCAACATCGTTATCGGAACGTCCAGTGTTAATCATTCATCTGTTTTATGGTTGACTTGATAGTCATCCATACAGGAGGGCATGGCACACAACCATTATTATTTGGGTTTATTTGCATGCATGAATAGGACTATTATTGCTAGGCATGCATGTTATGATTTGGTAACATGTTGTTACTATTCATGAGCATATTGAGTTTTCTTGCTGGGCTTTGGCTCACGGGTGCTATGTGGTGCAGGTAAAGGCAAAAGAAACCTGGACCATCCTTGAGTTGGAGAGCTTAGGTGACGATGTGTACATATGTGGCTGCTCGACCACCACGGCTGAGGGTTGAAAGATAAACTAGGGTTAAACCCTATTTTTCCGCTTAGATCGGCTGGTTGTAAATATTTTGTTGTAATTAACCTCTAAATTATATTTTTGGGATCCCAATGTATATATAGTAAACGTTTTAGTGAAACGTTATATCATAACCAAAATTTTTAACTAATCATACTTAGTTACATGATTATGGCCAAATGACTTGATTAGCGAGTTTAGCACTGTTCAAAATTCACACCGTAACGGTCCCTGGAGTTTAGGGCGTTACGGTCCACTTTTAATTATAAGGGCATTTTGGTAATTTGGCCCATTTAGGGCGTAATTGTGTATTTTCATGCATGCTGGTGAATTTTGAATAAGGCCACATCATAATGTGGATTTGTAGTAGTAGTAGTAGTAGGAGCAGCAGCAGCAGCAGCAACAGCAGCAGGAGTAGTAGTAGTATGGATTTTATAAGTTTAGCCTATAGTAGTATGCATTTTATAAGTTTAGCCTATAGTTTAGAATAAGGATTTTAGATGAATAAATTAATAAAGGATAGATCTAGAAGGTCTAGAACCTTCCAGTAGTTGTTAGGATCACGTTTTACTCAGTCAAAGTTGTTTAAACAAACTTCAAGTGTGCTAAAAGTGTGTAAAAACGTGTTTAAAATATCAGCGTATGCTGATATATCGTAGCTATAGGGACCGATATATCGTCTAAGGTTGATATAGAAAACACGTTAATTTCGCACGAACGAAACCACAAAGGCTCGGGACATAGGGGTAGGTGATATATCGCCTATAGGGGCGATTTATCGGCTCTTTATGGTATTTTTGAAATTTTGTGGAAACCGAAGTAGAAACAACCTCAACAACTTAGATTTGCTCCTGAACGTTTTTGACCGAGTTCTTGGCATCTATTGAACAAATAATTCAAATTTATTCAATTAATATTCTTTTATTTATTATTTTTAAAAGGGGTTAGTTTCACTCTTTGAACTCTATAAATAGGACATTGCACTCAGCCATTTCATACATCATTCAAGCATTCTTTAGAGTTTCCAAGCTGCTAAGTTTATTTTAGAGAGAAAACACTAGGGTTTTGGGATTAAAAGCTTTTCTAAACACTTGGGAAGTAAGATAGAGTGACATTTTGGTATTGAGGTGTAGATAAAAGTTCTAATCTATGAAAGGTATTCTTATCCTCAGGTTTAGTTCATTATAGTTCTTTTTATTCTTTCATTTTCTTCCAGATCCTAGCTTATTATTATGACTTTTGGTTAGCTGTTTGAGTTTCTTGAAATTTATGGTTTTCGGTAAGTTACTATCTTGATGGTTTAGATCTTCTTTTCATCTCCATTTCTTTAGAAAACTTATGGATCTTACTGTTTGATTTTAGGAGTTCTCCATCCCGTTCTTGTCTCCAATATTCCGGTTTTTGGTAAGGAAAATAGGTTAGATTTTTTGTGTTATGATTATGTTTATATGCTATGGTATGTTTATATGTTATATGTATATATATGTATATATGTATATGTTTATGTTGTAGTCTCTTGGGAAATATAGTTACTTAGAAAATAAGCAAATCCTAAGACTTTTATCATTATCGTAGATTATAGTTATGATTTAACCTACCTCGAATAGTAGCAAGAGGACCTAGATGGTTTATCATATACTATATTGTGTTTAAGCCTACCTCGATTAGTAGCAAGAGGACCTAGATGATTTCTATCACATTCTACGGTAATGAGTTGATGGCCATTAATATTGTAGTCCTATGTTTTTATGATTTACGTTTTTACGTCATACGTTTTATGATTTATGTTTTAGTCTTATGTTTTATGATATGTTTGTAGTAGATTTTTCTTGCTGGGCATTAGGCTCATTCTTTTTTATTTAAGATGGTGCAGGAAAACAAGCTTAGAAGGCGGGATGGATTCATGGCAGCTTTGACACGTGTAGGACTAAATGAATGGCCTGCTGGAAGATCGAGGATGACGTTTTGTTTCAAGTCTTTTCAATTATGTATTTATGTTTTTCCACATTGAGTATTTGAACAATTAAATGAAGTTTTTTTTTTGTTTTCTTTATGATTTTATGTAATAACAATGGGATCCCGTATTTTGGATTTTTATAATAAAGTTCTATTATTTTATGCATGTATTCCAAAATAGTAGCTATGTCTTAGTAGTTTTAATGGTTCGAGGTCTTAGAATTAGTCGGGGCATTACAATCAAGCTCCAATAAGTTATCATAAATTTAACAAATAAATTTACTAACTTATTGATTCATCGTGACTCCACTAAAGACTCCGAATTTCACTTTTGAATTCATAGAATGCTCTATAACCAATATAGATATGTTATTAGTTATTCAGTGTTACAACCATAATTATCAATCAATCCTCTATAGACGGTCTACACCCTCATATTATTTATCCTTAAAACACTGAGTTTCTTGTAAATGGTATTTCAGTAAACTAATATTAATTACTGAAATGAGATCTCTATCATTTAGCACCTCGAACAAAACTAAAAGGAAATCATCGTTTTACTTCTGCATTAGAAGCTATAGATGTTCATATCTATGATTAACACTCCCACTCAATTATACTACCGAGTTCCCAAGATGTAAGTATGGGCTAGTCCATAGGGTAAGCTGGTAACGAACAAGTCAAAGAACTCAAATAATACAATCAGTTAGAATACTAACCACTCAGAATTTAGATTGAATTGACCTAAGGTCAACTATATGATATGAATAGAATAGATAATAACAGTATGTTTACTTATCCTATCTATTGTCAACATTGGTACAGTCCGATGTAACAAATACATCCGATCTTATCTACTTTGCTAATGTTCTGGAAAAAACATAATACTACAATGTGTAAGTAGATTGGCAAGTCAGTGTAAATCCTGTGCACTGACTAATCTTAGGAGTAACTTATTTTGACCATATAATCATATTTATATTCCACTATAATTACGTCACTATAATTATGATTAGCTATATGCTTGGAATTTAATATAATTTTATATTAAACAAATAATCATTAAAATAAAACATGTGAGCAAAGTGATTGACCAAGTCAAAATTGATTTCTATTCTTTTATTGATAATAAATGAGATTACAAAGAAATTGGGGTTTAATAAGGGCATAAATCCCCAACAAACTCCCACTTGCAGTAATTGAAACTAATGCCTTAATTCTACTAATCTCATTTCCTTGATATGCTTATCAAATGTAGCTTCTGGTAGTGTCTTTGTAAACAGATCCACACGATTGTCTTCAGTTGCAATCTTCATAACCTTCACATCTCCCCTGGACACATATTCTCAAATTATGTGATACTTCCTTTCTATATACTTACTCCTCTTGTGACTTTGTGGTTCTTTAGAGTTCGCTATCGCTCTTGTGTTGTCACAAAACACCACAAGAGGTTTATCCATATCTAGAATAACACCAAGATCTGAATAGAACTTCTTTAGCCAGACTATTTCCTTATCTCTTTCAAACGCAGATATGTCCTCAACCCCCTTATTTGATTGAGATCGCAGACTGCTTTACGCTTCTCTATATCACAACTTCACCCCCAAGAGTAAACACCATTCCAGAAGTAGACTTCCTGTCATCGACATCATTCTGAAAATCTGAATCGGTGTAGCCTACAGGGTTCAGAACACCACCCTTGTAGACTAACATTTAATCCCTAGTCCGCCTTAAATACTTCAAAATATGCTTAACTATTATCTAATGTTCCGATCCTGGGTTTGACTGATACCTGCTAACTACTCCCACTGCATAGTAGATATCTAGTCTAGTACACAACATAGCATACATTAGACTTCCAACTGCAGATGCACAAGGAACTTTTCTCATTGCATCTTCCTCTTTAGGATTCTGGGGAGACTGCTTCTTTGAAAGATGAATTCTATGGAGGGACGATAGACGTCCTTTCTTGGAATTTGTCATTGAAAATTGTTCAAGCACCTTATCAATGTAAGTTGCTTGAGATAAAGCTAAGAGTTTGTTCTTTCTATCCCTAATGATCTGGATACCTAGAACATAACTTGATTCATGCAAATCCTTCATCTGGAATTGAGTGCTTAGCCAATTCTTCACTTCTGATAATTTCTTAACATTGTTTCCAATGAGTAAGATATCATCTACATAAAGAATCAAGAATACCATTATTTGATTTGCATTCAATTGGAAAACACAAGGCTCATCAATATTTTGTTCAAATTCATAGGTTTTGATTATTTCATTAAACCCAAGGTTCCAGGAACGAGAAGCTTGCTTAAGTCAGTTACACCCAAATTTTGAGAATAGAAATTGTGGTCTCGAAATACAGGCTCATAAAGTGTAAGCTCGAAATAAGAAAATTCGTCATGTGATCAGCATTAATGAGAATTGAGTTTGATAGTATTGCTCAATATTAAAATGACGACGTCGGAATTGGCAAGCTCGGAACCACGGGATCCTGAGGATGTTTCGAGGTTACAAGTTAAGCTTGAAGCTATAATGACAAGGGTTCAACACTTGTCTAATTTTCCTGGTCTATTTTTATTAGTATCCGTCGAGAAGGTTCGAGCCCAAGCATTGCGATCTTTGAGAAGATGATCTCGATAAAGTCACTTGTTAAGACCGTGACAAGCCGAGGTAGCGAGCTTGTGATGGTTTGTCGATCCTGAAGATATGTAAGTCAAATAATCGAGATCAGTAATCTAGTGTGAATATGGTTACTATTTGAAAGTCAATATATCTATGGATTTGTTGTAATATGTTAATAAATCCCAAATATTAGGGGATATTGTATATTTATATGCTTTTGATTGTATTTATTTGAAATTTGAATCATAACTTCCCAAAATGTGAGGGGAGATATTTTGTAAACTAGTTTATAAATAGACTGGAGAAATTCATTTGTAGGGGGACTGAAATTGGTATTGGGAATACTCTGCTGAATTGTTCTCTAAAAGCTTTGAGAGAATTCCATAGTTGAATAATATCAACTCGTGGACTAGGAAGATTTTAACTACTGAACCACGTAAAAAATCGTGTGTTTCTTATTTATTTTTCTGATTTTGTGTTTAGTGCTCTTCATTTCTAAGTTGACGAAAAATGGCATCAACAAAGTTCATAAATGGACCTATTCAACTTGCAAACTTTTCCTTCTTGTCCAGCTACTTCAAATCCTTCTGGCTGATCCATATAAATGACTTCGTCAAGCTTCCCATTAAGAAAAGTTGTCTTGACGTCCATTTTCCAAATCTCATAGTCGAGAGCGACTGCTATGGATAGGAGGATGCGAATGAACTTGAGCATGGCTACCAGACTAAAAGTTTCCTCATAGTCCACACCTTCTCTTTGGGTATAACCCTTTGCTACTAATCGAGCTTTATAAGTTTTGATATTTCCATCAACACCTCGTTTCTTCTTGTAGATCCACTTGCAACTAATGGCCCTAAAGTCACTAGGTGCTTCCATAAGATCCCAGACGGAATTTGAGTACATGGACTCCATATTCTATTTCATGGCTTCGAGCCATAGTTCCTTTTCAGGGCTAGCCATTGCCTGTTTGAAATACAATGGCTCATCATCACTAGTGCCATCAACAACCATATTGGCGAACTGGGTTCCTAGATACCCTCCCACTACGACGAGGCTCCGTGACTGCTTGCTCAGGAACAATGGTTCTTTCTTTATTTAAATTGACTTGCGTCAGTTGGACATGAAGAGTGTAAATTTCATCATCAACTTGCATTGATGACGATGGAACATTGGTTGGAGTCAATTTTTCAACCACCTCCTCTAAAACTACTTTGCTGGGCGGTTTGAAGTATTGGACATAGTCATTTTTCTAGAAAAGTAGCATTCGTAGAAGTAAACACTTTCTTTTCTGAATGACTATAGAAAATTCCACCCCGAGTGCGTTTAGGATAGCCAAAAACATGCAAACTTTGGTTCGCGGTTCTAGCTTTCCTTCTTTTTTCCTCAGGACATGGGCGGGACACCCTCGGATTCTATAATGACGTAAACTAGGTTCACGACCATTCCAAAGTTCTAAGGGTGTTTAGGGGATTGATTTGAACGGTACAACATTTAGAATATCGTTTGTAGTTTCAATTACATGCCCACACAATGAAGTTGGCAGAGTTGAGTAACTAAGCATGCATGTAACCATTTCCAATAAAGTTCTGTTCAGGTGTTCCGCTACACCATTTTGTTGTGAAGTACCCGAGGCTATAAGTTGTGATAAAATCCCAAGTTCAGTTAAATGATCTTGGAACTGCACATCCAAATATTCTCCACCCCTATAAAATCGCAAGATCTTTAACGCTTTACCTATTTGGTTCTGAGCCATAGCTAGGAATTCCTGAAACTTTGAAAATGTTTATGATTTCCTATGCATTAGTTAAAGACATGAGTATCTAGAGTAATCATCAATGAAAGTGACAAAATACTCAAAACCACCCCTGGCTTGTACATTCAAAGGTCCACAAACATCTAAATGAACAAGTCCAAGTGGTTCTTTGGCCTTATCACCCTTTGCAGAGAATGGACGCTTGATTAGTTTGCCTTCTAGACAAGATTCACAGATAGGTAATTCACCTAAGGTGAGTTCCCTCAAAGTTATGTTGTTTGTAAGTCTTTGAATTCTATCATAGCCAATGTGACATAGTCTCAAGTGCCATAAATATGCCATGTTATCATTTTTGGTCTTTTGACGTTTATTGGTCCTAGGTTTATCTACTTTGAATAAATCATTATTAAGTGCGAGGGGTTCATTAAGTTGTAGAATATAGAGCCTGTTTAACAAACATGCAATACACAATTGTGATCCATTGAAAGAAATAGATATATTAGAACTTATGAAAGTCACCTTGCAGAATGGTCACCTTGCATAATGGTCCCAGCAGAATTAAAGGAACTAAAGGTACAAATGAAGAAGCTGTTAGACTTGGGTATTATTAGACCTAGTTTCATACCGTGGGGTGCACCAGTCCTGTTTGTAAAAAAGAAGGATGGTTCCCTAAGAATGTTCATTGACTACAGGGAACTGAACAAGTTAACAATTAAGAACAAGTATCCTTTGCCAAGGATAGATGATCTGTTTGATCAGTTATAGGGTAAAATGGTATTCTCAAAGATAGACCTTCGATCAGGTTATCATCAGCTAAGGGTCAAGGAGGGAGATATACCGAAGACTGCCTTTCGTACCAGATATGGGCATTAAGTGTTTTTAGTCATGTCATTTGGGTTGACTAATGCCCCAGCTGCTTTTTATGGATCTGATGAGCAAGGTGTTCAAGGATTACTTGGACCAGTTTGTGATTGTCTTCATCGATGATATTTTGGTTTATTCTCAGTCGGAGTCAGAACATGAACAACATCTGAGGTTGGTTCTGCAGAAACTAAATGAGCATAGGTTGTTTGCGAAGTTCAAGAAATGTGAGTTTTGGTTATCTCAGGTAAGTTTCCTTGGTCATATTGTCAGTAAGGAGGGGATCAAGGTGGACCCAGCCAAGATTGAGGCGGTCATAGATTGGCCAAGGCCAAGGAATGCCTCAGAGATTAGGAGCTTCCTTGGATTGGCAGGTTACTACAGATGTTTTGTGGGAGGGTTCTCAAGGATTGCTACTTCATTAACTGAACTGACATGCAAGAATTAGATGTTTGTGTGGTCACACAGTGTGGGAACAACTTTCAAGAATTGAAGCAGAGGTTGATTACAGCTCTAGTTTTGAGTCTTCCAACAGATCAAGAGAATTTTATGATATACTGTGATGCCTCACATAAGGATTTAGGTTGTGTTCTTATGTATTTAGGGAAGGTGATTTCTTATGCCTCATGTCAGTTGAAAGAGTATGACCAGAGATACCCCACTTGTGATTTAGAGTTGGCAGCAGTGGTCTTTGCATTAAAGGTATTGAGGCATTACCTTTATGGGAAGAAGTGTGAGATATACACTGACCACAAGATCCTGAAGTACTTTTTCACACAGAAAGACATGAACATGAGACAGAGGTGTTGGCTAGATTTTGTGAAGGATTACGATTGTGAAATCCTGTATCACCCAGGAAATGCCAACGTAGTAGCAGATGCCTTAAGTAGGAAGGGTCTAGGACAGATATACAGTGCGAGACTGATATCCAGAGAGTTAGCATAGGATATGAACAGAGCTAGTATAGAATTGTTGGTAGGCCAGTTGGCCAACATTATGCTATAGTCTACGCTGTTAGAAAGAATAAAGGAAGGTCAGTTGGGTGATCAACAACTGACAAAGATCAGATAGGATGCTCTAGCTGGAGTGTCTCAGGATTATACAGTGTCAGGTATGGGCTTACTGAGATACAAGGGTTGGATTTGTGTTCCGATGGACACTGTTATTAGACGAGAGATATGAATGAATCTCATTCTACTCCTTACTCTTTGCATCCAGGCACCATGGAAATGTATCAAGATGTGTGATTACTGTATTGGTGGCCTGGGATGAAGAGGGATGTGACAGAATATGTAGCTAAGTGCTTGACATGTCAATAGGTCAAGGCTGAGCATCAGAAACCAACAAGGCTATTACAACCTCTGGACATCCCAGAGTGGAAATGGGAGGACATCACGATGGATTTCGTCGTATGGTTACCCAGGACTGTGGGTCAACATGATTCGATGTAGGTTATCATGGATCGATACACCAAATTAGCTCACTTCTTACCAGTGATGACAACTTATTTAGTTGACCAGTACGCACATCTCTATGTGAGAGAGATTGGGCACCTTCATGGGGCACCGAGGTCGATCATGTCAGATCGGGACCCCACATTTACTTCTAAGTTCTGAAGAAGTTTGCAAGCCATGGGTACACAGTTGAAGTTCAGTACTGTTTATCATCCTCAGACAGATGGAAAATGTGAGAGGACGATCCATATATTAGACGACATGCTGCGGGCATGTGTGCGGGACTTTGGTGGGTCCTGGAGCAAGTATATGCATTTGATAGTGTTTTCCTAAAGTAACAACTATCAATCTACTATTGGAGTGACTCTTTATGAGATGTTGTATGCTAGGAAATGCAGGTCTCCCATTCATTGGGATGGGACGGGAGAAAGGAGATACTTGGGTCCTGAGGCGGTTCAAAGGACCAATGAGGCCATTGAGAATATCAGAGCTCGGATGCTCGCTTCTCAAAGCAGACAAAAAAGTTATGAAGATCCCAAGCATAGAATGTGGATTTCCAAGTGGAAGACTATGTCTTCCTTAGAGTCTCATTAGTAAAGGGGTGAGGAGAATTGGGAAGAAGGGCAAGTTGAGCCCTATATTTGTAGGACCATTTGAGATCTTGGAGAGGATTTTGGTCAGGTGGCCTATAGGTTGGCCTTACCACCGATATTGTTAGCCATGCATAATGTATTTCATATTTCAACTCTTCGAAAGTATGTGTCAGATGTGACTCATGTGTTGAGTTACGAGGATCTGGAGATTGAGGTAGATCTCTCCTATGAGGAACAACCAGTCCAGATACTAGACAGAAAGGACAAGGTCCTGAGAAATAAAACTATACCTTTGGTTGAGGTATTATGGAGGAATAGCAGGAAGCGACCTGAGAGCTGGAGTCAGACATGCAGAGTCAATATCCTGAGTTTTTTAGGTAAAATTTCGAGGACGAAATTCCTGTAAGAAGGGGATAGTTGTAACGTCCCAAATTCCCTAACATGGCTTAGTGCCTAGATTAGGGGGCCAGGAGGGAAATAATAGTTTTAATGTGTTATTATATGATTATATGCATGATTATGTGGGTTGTATTATTAAATGGCTGTGTTTGCATATATATGGGGTTATTTCTTATAAGAAGGGCATTTTCGTAATTTTGGCCTGCTGATGGCATATTTGTATATTTATGTGCATGTATGTGATATATGGGTGAGACCACATTATTATGTGGATATATTTGAGCTATTCGGCATGAGGCAATCCTAGGAAGCAAGTTAGGAGTTTAGTCATAACAGGGTCAACCGAGGTGAGCCTAGGGGTAATTTGGTACTTAGTACATTACCAAGATTTAGTGGGTAATGGGAAATGATTTGGTGATTATTTGATGACATTGGGAGTAACGGGAATTGCGAGACGTTAATTATGATTAACGGGGTAGGTGGCAAATGACAAAACTGCCCTTGGGTGGCTTTGAGGGAGAAGGTTGGCCTAATGGGTATATTGGTCATTTTCCCCTTAAAGGTTAGATATATTTTGCCAAGGGAAGGTTGTAGAGTGAACTAAAGGAATAAGGCACTTTTCTTTCTCTTTCTCGGTCACACACTCTCTCTCTCATTTCTCTTTTATTTTCTCGAGGAAAGCTTGGAGTTTAAGGGAATTGAAGCTAAGTTTGAGGTAGGTTCTTGATTGGGTAAAGCTAAGGGATAATTTAGTGATTGAGGTAATGATTCTAAACTTGAATTTTTAAATTTATTTCTCTATTTTTCATGTTTTTCTTAAGTTTAAAAGCTTGCTTATGGGATTGGGTATTTGGAAGAGTTTTGAGTGTTTTAAAGCTTGGGTTTTATGGTTGGTTTGGTGATAATGTTGTACTGGACTTTAGTTTTGATTTTGGGATTGTTTGGAAGTGATTTATGGTGAGTTTTGAGATGAAGAAAACAAGTGTGTTGGGTTCGCAAGGTCAAGTCCCGGCCGTGTTCTTGGGCGCCGCGACTTGATTGAACCCCAGAGCCTAGATAGAGCTCTGCCTTGATAGCATGCCCCAACCCTTAAGGGCAAGTCACAGCCTGCCCCTGGCACCCAGACATGGGGCTTTCTGTCTGGGAGGTGCGCCGTGGCCCTTGGGGGCAGGTCGCAGCTCGCCTGGTTCTTTTGAGCCAGCAAAGGTTTTAAGGTTGGTGTTTCAAACCTTAAGGCTCGGGATCGAATCTACTACCTGGTTTAGTAGATTTCGAGGTCCCGGAGGCTAGGACTTGGTCCGAGAACCTTTAATTGTTCTTTATTGATGGGATTTCACATTTGGTTATGACTAGGTTACCGCTAAGGGCTCAAGGTCAAGATCGTGCTCAAGGGTCGTTCTTAAGTTATTTTATGCTCAAATCGAAAGTAAGAAAATGACACCCATTATGTGATATACATGATTATTGATGAAGCATATTAAGTGCTCTATATATGGTTAACTGTTGCATTATGAATGCTTGGTTGCATTATTTTTAACTCACACACTCAGGAAAAACTTGAACATGAGACTGAGGCGTTGGCTGGAGTTGGTGAAGGATTATGATTGTGAAATCATGTATCACCCAAGATTGGCCAACGTAGTAGCAGATGCCTTAAGCTGGAAGGGTCAGGGACAGATATACAGTGTGAGACTAATATCCAGAGAGTTAGCAAAGGAAATGACCAGAGCTTGTATAGAATTGCTGGTAGGCAATTTGGCCAACGTTACGCTAAAGTCTACGATGTTAGAAAGAATAAAGGAAGGCCAGTTGGGTGATCCACAATTGACAAAGATCATAAAGGACTTTCTATCTGGAGTGTCCCGGGATTATACAGTGTCAGGTATGGGCTTGCTGAGATACAAGGGTCAGATCTGTGCTCTGATGGACATTATTATTAGACGGGAGATTTTGGATGAATCTCATACTACTCCTTACTCTTTGCATCCAGACACCATGAAGATGTATCAAGATGTGAGATCGCTTTATTGGTGGCCTAAGATGAAGAGGGATGGGACAGAATATGTAGCTAAGTTCTTGACATGTCAACAGGTCAAGGCTGAGCGCCAAAGACCAGCAGAGCTATTACAGCCTCTGGACATCCCAGAGTGGAAATGGGAGGACATCACGATGGATTTCGTAGCAGGGTTACCCAGGACTGTGGGTCAACATGATTTGGTGTGGGTTACACCAAATCAGCTCATTTCTTACCAGTGAGAATGACTTATATAGTTGACCAGTACGCACATCTCTATGTGAGAGAGATTGGGCACGTTCATGGGGCACCGAGGTCGATTGTGTCAGACCGGGACCCCACATTTACTTCCAAGTTCTGGGAAAGTTTGCAGAAGGCCATGGGTACACAGTTGAAGTTCAGTACTGTTCAATCTGAGAGGACGATCCAGATATTAGGGGACATGCTGCGAGCATGTGTGTTGGACTTTGGTGGGTCCTGGAGCAAGTATCTGCATTTGATAGTGTTTTCCTACATTAACAACTATCAGTCGACTATTGGAGTGGCTCCTTATAAGATGTTGTATGGTAGGAAATACAGGTCTCCCATTCATTGGGATGAGATAGGAGAAAGGAGATACTTGGGTCCTGAGGTGGTTTAGAGGACCAATGAGGCCATTGAGAAGATCAAAGCTCGGATGCTCACTTCTCAAAGCAGATAGAAAAGTTATGATGATCCCAAGCATAGGAACGTGCAGTTCCAAGTTGGAGACTATGTCTTCCTTATAGTCTCACCATGGAAAGGGGTGAGGAGAATTGGGAAGAAGGGCAAGTTGAGCCCTAGATTTGTAGGACCATTTGAGATCCTAGACAGGATTTCGGCCAGGTGGCCTATAGGATGGCCTTACCACTGGCATTGTTAGCCGTGCATAATGTATTTCATATTTTAGCTCTTAAGAAGTATGTATCTGACGTGACTTATGTTTTGAGCTATGAAGATCTGGAGCTTGAGGCAGATCTCTCCTTTGAAGATCAGCCAATCCAGATACTTGAAAAAAAGGACAAGGTCCTGAGAAATAAAACTATACCTTCGGTTGAGGTATTATGGAGGAATAGCAGGAAGCGACCTGAGAGCTGGAGTCAGATATGCAGAGTCAATATCCCGAGCTGTTCAGGTAAATTTCAAGGACGAAATTCCTGTAAGGAGGGGATAGATGTAACGTCCCAAATTTCCTATTATGGCTTAGTGCCTAGATTAGGGGGCTAGGAGGGAAATAATTGGTTTAATGTGTTATTATATGATTATGAGCATGGTTATGTGGGTTGTATTATTATATGGCTGTGTGTACATATATATGGGGTCGTTTCTTATAAGAAGGGCATTTTCGTAGTTTCGGCCTGCTGAGGGCATATTTGTATATTTATGTGCATGTATGTGATATATGGTTGAGACCACATTATTATGTGGATATATTTGAGCTATTCCGCATGTGGCGATCCTAGGAAGCAAGTTAGCGGTTTAGTCATAATGGGCTCAAATAACGGGCTCGGGGTGAGCCTAGGGGTAATTTGGTACTTAGTACATTACCGAGATTTAGTGGGTAATGGGAAATGATTGGTAATTATTTGGGGACATTAGGAGTAACGGGAATTGCGAGACGTTAATTATAATTAACGAGGTAGGTGGCAAATGACAAAACTACCCTTGGGTGGCTTTGAGGGAGAAGGTTGGCCTTAGGGATATATTGGTCATTTTCTCCTTAAAGGATATATATGTTTTGCCAAGGGAAGGTTGTAGAATGAAAAAAAGGAACAGGGCACTTTTCTTTCTCTTTCTCGGTCACACACTCTCTCTCTCATTTCTCTTTTATTTTCTCGAGGAAAGCTTGGAGTTTAAGGGAATTGAAGCTAAGTTTGAGCTAGGTTCTTAATTGGGTAAAGCTAATGGATAATTCAGTGATTGAGGTAATGATTCTAAGCATAAATTTTTAAAGTTATTTCTCTATTTTTCATGTTGTTCTTAAGCTTAAAAGCTTGCTTATGGGATTGGGTATTTGGTAGAGTTTTGAGTGCTTTAAAGCTTGGGTTTTATGGTTGGTTTGGTTATAATGTTGTTTTGGACTTTAGTTTTGATTTTGGGATTGTTTGGAAGTGATTTGTGGTGAGTTTTGAGTTGAGGAAAATAGGGGTGTTGGGTTTGCAGGGTCAAGTCACGGCTGTGATCTTGGGCGCTACGACCTGTGCGATCCCCAGGGCCTAGGAGAGGATCTGTCCTGATGGCGCACCGCGATCCTCAATGGCAAGTCGCGGCCCGCCCCTGGCACCCAGATAGGGGCCTTTCTGTCTGGGAGGCACGCCGCGACCCTTGGGGGCAGGTTGCGACCCGCCTGGTTCTTTTGAGCTAGCAAAGGTTTTAAGTTTGGGGTTTCAAACCTTAAGGCACGAGATCGAATCCACTACCCGGTTTAGTAGATTTCGAGGTCTCGTAGGCTAGGACTAGATACATGAATCTTTAATTGTTCTTTATTGATGGGATTTCATATTTGGTTATGACTAGGTTACCACTAAGGGCAAAAGGTCAGGATCATGCTCAAGGGTCGTTCTTAAGTTATTTTACGCTCAAGCTTGAGGTAAGAAAACTATACCCATTATGTGACATACATGATTATTGACAAAGCATGTTGAGTGCTCTATATATGGTTATCTATTGCATTATGAATGCTTGGTTACATTATTTACTTGAGAAAGGCATTGACTTATCAATCAAGGACGACAATAGAGTTAAGCGCTGGTCGTAAAGCATTGACTTATGAGTCAAGAGCGGCAATAGTGCATTGAGCGCTAGTTGATATGATTAGATCTAATCAAGAGAGCATTACACGCTCGTCCACCCAATGGTCGTAGAAAACTAAAGCGCTTGACTAGTCCTATGGCTAGTTACTCAGAGCTAGGGCTAAAAGGCCCAGGGTGACTTTATGGTCACATGTCTAAGGCACAGGACCCCAGGATGACTCCATGGTCATCTATTCAGGGCACAGGACCCCAGGATGACTCCATGGTCATCTATTCAGGGAAAGGGACCCCAGGTTGACTCCATAGTCATCTGATTAGGGTTGCGGGCCCCAGAATGATTCTAGAATCATTTATTTGTACTTGTATGCGTGCATCATTAAGTTTTCTTGCTGAGCCTTGGCTCACAAGTGCTATGTGGTGTAGGTAAAGGAAAAGAAAAGCTTACTAAGCCTTGAGTGGAGAGCATAGGTGGCGATGTGTACATATGCGGCCGCTTGACCTCCACGGCCAAGATTTCTCAGAGGAACTAGGGTGTAACCCTATTTTGCCGCTTAGGTCGGCCTATTGTAACTTTTGAATTGTAATGACAATTTTGAACTGTAAATAACTTTCTAAACATCATTAGGGGATCCTATGTACAGTTTAACGTTTTTAATCAAATATCCATTCCTTTCAACCTAAACTTTTAACCCTGGCCCATTAATTAGATTAGATGCACGTTTATGGCCTAAAGACCTGTTTAGCGGGTTAAGCACTATTTAAAATACACAGTGTGATGGGCTTGGCTAACCAGGGCATTACACTGCAGGCTGCACGTGGACCATGGAGGAGGAGCAGGCCCAAGTCCATGAGGAGCTCCAGTTGAGTCGGGCAGAGTCATTAGCCCGTGTCGATGAGCTAGTGTAATGCACCGACTAATTCTAGACCTCGGACCATTAAAAAATACTAAACATAGCTACTATTTTGGAATACATATATAAGAAATAACATAACTTTATTTAAAACCTGAAATATCGTACGAAATATAAAATACGGTATGGGTACCCATTGTTTAGTGCATAAAACATAAAAACATAACTTAAATAAATTGTTAAGAAAAAACTAAGTGCAGAAATACATAAAAAAATAAATCAAAAAACTTAAAAACAACGTCATCCTCGATCTTCCAATAGTCCATTCAATCCATTCATCCTCAATACACATGCCGAGCTGCCATGAATCTGACCCGCCCTCCAAGTTCATTTTCATGCACCATCTAAAATAAAAGGAACGAGTCTAATGCCCACAAGGAAAATCTACTAAAAACATATATATGTCATAAATCATAAAACATAAGACTATATCATAAAGTAAATACTATAAAAACGTATATCATATAAGACTACAATATTAATGGCCATTAACTCATTAACGTAGTATGTGATAAAACCATCTAGGTCCTCAGTCTACTAATCGAGGTAGGTTAGATCACAACTATAGTATATGATAACCCATCTAGGTCCTCTCTCTACTAATCGAGGTAGGGTAAATCATAACTCTAAACCACGAAAATGATAAAAATTCTTGGGGCTTGCTATCTAAGCAAGTCATATGCCCAAGTGACTACAAAAAATATCATATCACATATCATAGCATAGCATAAAACATATCATAACATAAACATATAAACACATATAATCTAACCTATTTTTCTTACCAAAAACCAGGATATGGAGATAAAAACGAGATTGGAACACTCCTAAAACCAATAGTAAAAACCATGAGTTTTCTAAAGAAATGGAGATGAAAAAGAGAACTAAACCATCAAGATGAAAACTTACCAAAAATCTTAATGTTTCAAAGAACTTAAACACCTAACCAAGAATCATAACAAAGAGTTAGGATCTAAATGAAAACAAAAGAAAACTAAAGAACCATGAAGAACTGATCTTAAGGATAAGAATACCTTGGATGAACTATGACTTTGATCTACACCTCGATACCAAAATAACATTCTATCTTACTTCCCAAGTGTTTAGAAAAGCTTAGATTGGAAAAGCTTCTAACCCAAACCCAAGTGTTTTTCTCTATAGTAACCTTAGCAGCTTGGAGGCTCTGAGAAAAGCTTGAATGATGAGTGAAATGGCTGAGTACTAGGTCCTATTTATAGAGTTCAAGGAGTGAAACTAACCTCTTTTAAAATGAATAAATAAATAAATATAAAATGAAAAATATTTGAATTTCCATTCAACAGATGCCCAGAACTCGGTCAAAATCGTTCAAGAGCAAGTCCAAGTGGTTAAGGCTGTTTTCAAATTTAAATCCTCATGCTTCAAAAAATGTCTCCCAGAGGTGCTATATCGCCTACCATGGGCGATATATCACCTGGACCTTTACCACGAGCCTTCATGCTTTTGTTTGTGCGAAGTCGACGTGTTTTCTGTATCTCTCGTAGGAGATATATCGGCTCCTATAGTTGCGATATATCGGCATACGTTGATATATCAAACATGTATTTGCACTTTTTCAGCAAATTTTGAATTGATTAAACAACTTTGACTGAGTAAAAATGTAATCTTAACAACTACTAGAAGGTTCTAGAGCTTCTAGATCTTTCTTTTAATTAAACTAATCATAAAAAATACTTAAATCCTTAATAAACATGCTTGTGACAAGTGTCACACTCTTATTAATTCTATCTAAACCTTAGGTTATAGTAAACAATATTTCTAGGACCAACAATATTAATTAAACCTTATGTTATAATTAATATTTCTAAACTATAGGTTAAACTCATAAAACCCATAACTGTTGCTATGAGTTTCCAACTAAGTCCCAACTTGAACCAAAATATACGGAAACTAACTTACTACAAGCTACTACTACTGCTGCTGCTGCGGCTGCTGCTGCGGCTGCGGCTGCTGCGGCGGCTGCTGCGGCTGCTGCGGCTGCTGCTGCTGCTATCTAGCTAAGTAAAATTCCGAGACACTACAGATATAGAAAGCTGAAAGAAACGTTGAAGAACTTGCAAAAGACCTTGGTGTGATGGGCGAGGATATGCTCTTCGTTGCCTGGCAGAACAATAGAGACATGGATTTCTCGTTCACAGAGGATCCCGACATGAAGACCAAGTTCGAGGCATGTCTCGAGGCGGACACTACCCGGGCAGCCCAGGAGAAAAAGGCTTCGGTGGCAGGTCGTACCCTCGAAGTTGACCCGATGATCAAGCTGGTGTCGGAGGTGCCCCTAGGCCAAGGGCCTCAGTAGTTGTCTTGTTTAGAATTTTTTCTCTTTAACCAAGCAGGCCTGCGTGCCATGGTTTTGTTGGGGAAAAACCCGTAACGCTCGAGCCCCCGGGCACTAATTAAAATATTTAATATAATGACAGCCTACACCACTTTTAAACTCTAATTCTTTTTAGTTCATCATAGCATTACATTCACGAGAACAAGAACCCCAAGTCCTGTTTCCCTTGGTTTAGTTTTATAAATTCAACGTAACCCAACCGCCATGAGAATAAGCACTCAAACCATTTTAAATGTTTGATTTGGTTATGTAAATTCAATGTAACATGACTGCCATGAGAATAAGAACTCAAACTGTTTTAAATTTTTTATTTGGTTCTGTAAATTCAACGTAACATTATTGCCACAGAACAAGAACTCAAAATCGTTTTAAATATTTTTGATTTGAAACTGTAAATTCAACGTAACATTACTGCCAGGAGAACAAGAACTCGAAATTGTTTTAAATATTTGATTTGGTTCTGTAAATTCAACATAACATGACTGCCACGAGAACAAGAACTCAAAATTGTTTATAGGTGATTTCCATCATCTAGTGTCTCTTGTAGGCTCGTAGTCCAAGAAGTAACTTTAACGCAAAATTTAGCATTAATTTAACATAGCTCAACATCCTCAAGTTCCTACATCCCAAGATGGAGTCGGCCTGTTGTGCTCGAACCTTTAGACGTTTAGTGTTTTCCCAGGCTTGGAGTCCTTGAATTAACTTTTCGTCCCCCTGTGTCCCCATAGTCCAAAGACTCAGGCTTTCAGAAGTTTTTGCACATCAATTTCCTACCCCCCGAGTATGCAAAACTCGGAATGTCAGTTATGGGCTTTAACTTTGCCCCCCGAGCGTATATCTCGGGGCTTCCGTTCACCTTTCAAGATTATCTCACAACTCCTCGGGCTCGAAGTCCCCAGAAGGTGATGTTAATCCATACTAGTGCTACTAGGGGTTACCATGACTTGGTCAGGGCTTCCCGGGTGTGATGTCCATGGGAGGTGACCTTTAGTCCACTCACGTTGACCAGGGTTAAAGTTAGGGTCTTGCAAACTATTGACTTGAAAGTCGTAGATACTTCAGTCTATGCCTGAGTACAAGCGACTCAAGCATCCATTCACATTTCGAAGATTAGGATTTGGTTATTACTCCTCAAGCACGCGTTGTCCTTGGGAGGTAACCTGAATCTCTAAGTTCACACTACTTGGACTTTTTACGCTGGGTTTTTTTTCCAGGTTTAAGTTTAGGGTTTTTACCTTAGGGGTACTACACTTGTCGACTAGTTTAGTTCCCTAGTCTAACCTCCCACTACTTGTTGATCTTAGCACTTAAGTCAATGACTTGGTGCTCATTGGATTACAATGGGCTTGATCAGAGCTCCTCGGGCTCAAAGTCCTCGGGAGGTGACAAAAACCACGTGCTCTAGACCGAGTATACTGGACTCAGTCTCCCTTTCACATATTAAGAGCAAGAGACAGTGGTTAGAGCTCCTCGGGCTCAAAGTCCATGGGAGGTAACAAAAGTCAATTCTCACGCTACTGATATTGTCTAACTTCTAAGTGCTAAGCCTTATTCTGCTTGGAACAAGTTTAGTCTCCTAGGCTAGACTCGAGTAGTTTCCTAGATTTTTCTATACTCGGGTGGCGACATTAGGCTTACTCCACTTGACAAGCTTAGTTTCCTTGTTCGCTCCCTGCAAGTTGTGACACTGCCTTAACTCCATGCCCCTAAGTGATCAGAGACTAGTCTGCGTTCACTTGTTCAGGCCAGTGAGTGGGTGTTCTTATACATGGAAATAACAGAATAAAGGAAACTAAGAAATATAAGCAGACAATAAATTTCTTTCATATTGTGTTTTATATACACAGTTTTTATTAAATGTGCCTGAAGGCTACAAGGGATACTACAGAAATTAACAAAGTTCACTGCTCATACTACTGGTAATACCGGTGAAGATGCTCGACATTCCAGGCGTAGGGAATCAATTCTCCACTTAGTCGAGCCAATTTGTATGTTCCGGACATACAACGCTCTCGACTTAATAAGGGCCTTCCCAGTTAGGTCATAGCACTCCTGCATTGGGGTCTTGGATGGCTAAGAAGACTTTTTGCAACACTAGATCTCTGACCCCAAAATTTCTATCCGTCACTTTAGAGTTGAAATACCTGGCTACCTTCTACTGGTAGGATGCTACTCGAAGCTGAGAAGCTTCACGGAGCTCTTCCAAGAGGTCCAGGGATTTTTGCAGTAAAGCATGGTTCGTGGTCGGGTCATATGTATCTCGCTGGTGCGTGGAGATTGCTGCCTCAACTAGGAGCATAGCCTCATATCCATAGACCATGGAGAACGGTGAGTGGCTGATGGAAGTCCTAGCAGTGCTGCGATAGCTCCACAATGCCATAGGCAACTCCTCGGGCCAAGCTCCATTTGTCTATTCCAGTCTTTTCTTCAAAGTGGACTTGAGTGTCTTGTTAACTGCTTCCACTTGGCCATTTGCTTGCGAATAGGCCACGAAGGAGAAACTCTTGATAACCCCATGTTGTTGACAAAAGTCTGTGAATACTTCACTATCAAACTGCAACCCATTGTTGGAGACTATCTTCCTCAGGAGCCCGTATCGGTAAATGATGTTTTTAATGACAAAATCCAAGGCCTTTTTAAAGGTGATCGTAGCTAGTGGCTCGGCCTCGACCCACTTGATGAAGTATTCAACGACCACTATGGCATATTTCACTCCTCCCTTTCTTGTAGGCAGGGACCCAATAAGGTCGATACCCTAGACAGCGAAAGGCCATGGACTGGTCATCTGTGTAAGCTCATTTGGAGGCGCTCGGGGGATGTTAGCGAAGTGCTGTAACTTGTCGCATTTCTTGACATAATCCATCGCATCTCCATTCATGGTGAGCCAAAATTATCCTTTCCTTAAGATCTTTTTGGAAAGACTTTGCTCCCAGCGTGGTCCCCGCAAAAGCACTCGTGTACTTCTAGAAGTACTAGACTAACTTCTTTCTTAGACACACATAGGAGCAAAGGCATAGAATAACCTCGTCGATACATCTTACTGTCCATGATCACATACCGAGGTGCCTGATAGAGCAGCTTCCAAGCTGCCTTCTTATCTTAAGGCAACTCCCCAGAGACAAGATATTTTACTATTGGCTCCATCCAACCATCTTGGGGTTGTACAGCTTCCACCTTGTCAGGAGTTGAGATGCTCAGAGCAGAAAAGTAATCAATGGAGACCACATTGATCAACTCAACGTCTTTGGTGGTAGCCAACTTAGCTAGGGCATCATTGTTGGAATTCTTCTCTCATGGCACCTGCTGAATAACGAATCTTCTAAAGTTATGCAACGTTTATTGAGCCTTTGCCAGATACGCTACCATTTTTGTTCCCTGGGCCTGATATTCTCCAAGTACTTGGTTTAGTACGAGTTGGGAATCGCTAAAAATCTTGAGGTCCTCGGCTTTGAGCTCAATTTCCATTTGGAGACCAGCGATTAAAGCTTCGTATTCTACTTCATTGCTAGAGGCGTCGAACCCAAAACGGAGTGCGCTGTGCACTCTATGCATCTCAGGGGAAACCAAAATGAGTCCAGCTCCAGCACCATTTTTGTTTGAAGATTCATCCACAAAAAAACTTCCAGGTTGGTCCGACCGCTGGGACACCTTCAGGCTTCTCATGATTCCCCATGCACTCGACCAGTGCCTGACCTTTTATAGCAGTCCTCGGATGACAGGTGATGTCAAATTAAATTAATTCCACCGAGCATTTCAAGAGTCTTCCCGATGACTCTGGCTTTTGAAGGACCTTCCTAAGGGGATGGTTTGTGAGGACCTTAATTTGATGTGCCTGGAAGTAGGGTCTTAGTTTTCGAGAAGCCACCATTAGGCCAAAAGTTAGCTTCTCCATTAGCGGGTACCTAGAATCTATGCCGAGGAGTCTTTTGCTAACGTAATAGACAGGGTGCTGAACACGGCCTTCCTCCCTTACCAAGGCATCACTGATAACATTTTATGAGACAGCCATATAGAGCAGGAAGGGTTCTCCATCTACGGGCTTGGATAGAATCGGAGGATTTTCCATGTGCGCCTTGAGCTACTGGAATGCCTGTTCGCATTCTTCTGACCATTCAAATATCTGACCTCCTCAGAGCATATTAAAGAAAGGGATGCACTTGGCTGTTGCCTTGGAAACAAAATGACTTAAAGCTACGATCCTTCCTGCCAGGCTCTGAACGTCTTTATGCTTCTGAGGAGATGATATTTCAATTAGGGCCTTGATATTCTCAGGGTTTGCCTCAATTCCTTGAGTACTGATGATGAAACCTAGGAAATTTCTGGAGGCCACCCCAAATGTGCATTTTTGGGGACTTAATTTCATCCAGAATCGGCAGAGAACCGAGAAAACCTCTGCCAAGTCGCCCACATGGTCGGGAGATGTCCTAGATTTGACAAGAATGTCGTCCACGTAGACTTCCATGTTTCACCCTAGCTGGTTCCTTAACATCTGGTTTACCAGACTCTGGTAGGTGGCACCAGCATTCTTCAGTTCGAAAGGCATCACGATATAACAGTAGACAACTTTATCGGTCTGGAAACTAGTATGCTCTTGGTTCACGACATGCATAAATATTTGGCTATAGCCCAAGTATGCGTCCATGAATGACAAAAAATCGTAGCCAGAGGTGGCATCGACCATCTGATCTATCTTGGGGAGTGGGAAACAGTCTTTTGGGCAATCCTTGTTCAGATATGAGAAATCGATGCATGTCATCCAGGTGCCATTTGGCTTGGGCACAAGAACTGAATTGGATAGCCACTTGGGATACTGGGCTATACCAAGTACAGCTTATCATCCTTAGACAAATGGGCAATCTGAGAGGACGATCCAAATATTGGAGGACATGCTGCGGGCATGTGTGCTGGACTTTGGTGGGTCATGGAGTAAGTATCTGCCTTTGATAGAGTTCTCCTATAATAACAGTTATCAGTCTACCATCGGTGTTAAACCTTATGAGATGCTGAATGATAGGAAGTGTAGATCTCCCATTCATTGGGATGAGACAGGTGAAAGGAGATACTTAGGTCCTGAGGCGGTTCAGAGGACCAGTGAGGCTATTGACAAGATTAGAGCTCGGATGCTTACTTCTCAGAGTAGACAGAAGAGCTATGCAGATCCCAAACGCAGGAACGTGGAGTTCCAGGTAGGAGACTATGTCTTCCTTAGAGTCTCGCCATGGAAAGGGGTGAGAAGGTTTGGGAAGAAAGGCAAGCTGAGTCCCAGGTTTGTAGGTCCATTTGAGATCCTGGAGAGGATTGGTCAAGTGGCTTACAGACTAGCTTTGCCTCCGGCGTAGTCGACCGTGCATAATGTGTTCCATGTATCTGCTCTTCGGAGGTATGTATCTGATGAGAGTCATGTTTTGAGTTATGAAGATCTGGAGCTTGAGCCAGATCTCTCCTTTGAGGAGCAGCCTGTTCAGATACTTGATCAGAAAGATAAAGTCCTCAGGAACAAGACAATACCTTTGGTTAAGGTATTGTGGAGGAACAGCAAGGTCGAGGAGGCTACCTGGGAGCTGGAGTCAGATATGCGGAGTCAGTATCCCGAGCTGTTCAGGTAAATTTCGAGGATGAAATTTCTGTAAGGAGGGGATAGTTGTAATGCCCCGAATTCCCTATTATGGTTTAATGGCTGGATTAGTAGGTCGGGAGGGCCATAACTGCTTAATTATGTCATTAAATGTATTTATGCATGTTTATGAGAATTATATTATAATATGATGTTAAATGCATGCATGTGAGTCCACATTTGTTTACAGGGGTATTTTGGTAATTTGGCCCGAAGAGGGTATAATTGAATATTTGTTTGTGTGTTAATGATATATATTGTGAGACCACATTATAATGTGTATTGGTTCGAGTATTTTGACATGAGACGATCCTTAAACATGATTTATCGGTTTGCTCATAACAGGTTTGAGCTCGGGGCTCGGGGTGAGTCTCGGGGTGATATTGATGATTATAGCGTTATTGGGGATTTTAGGGTAACGGGATATGAATTATTGGTGTTTGAGGATATTGAGATTAGCGGGAATTGGGAAGCGTTAATTATGATTAACGGGATAAGCGGAAAGTACCAATTTTACCCTTGAAATGGTTTTAGAGGCTTTAGGTGGCTTAAGGGTATTTTGGTCATTTGAGGGGATTAATATTACCCTTTAGTTGGCTGTAGAAGGATAAAGATTAAACAGAACAAAAATAGGGGTTGTCTTCTCCCTTCCCGTACATCATCCTTCTCTATATTTCCTTTGGTGTTCTTGAGCTCTAGGAGAGGTTTTAAGCTAGGAAACTCAAAGGCTGGGTTGATGGACTTGGTTCAACCATTGAAGGAGGTTCAAATCTGAATTTGAGGTGAGTTTTAGTCATCGGTTTCAGGTGTTACTCTGTTTTCCTTTTAGTTTTCAATTCATGGTTTTTGATGTGGAAAGTGGGAATCAAAGGGAGTTTTTGTGTTGGTTTGATTGGGATTTGATGAGGGTAAGCTATGGGTGTTGTCTAGAGGTTAAATTGGGTGTTTGGAGGAGGTTTGGAGTTGGTTCGAAGGGTTGGTTCTAAGGGAAAACGCAGGGGAGAGTTTGGTGCGTGCTGGTTTCTTGGCTGGTTTGCGAAATGAGTCGCGACCTGTGATGGCTTTAAAGGTGAAAATGGCTCTGTCAGGAGGGTGAGCCGCGGCATGGCTCTGGTGAGCCGCGGCCCATCAGGGCAAATTTAGCCAAAAACATGTTTTTAGCTTGGGGATTCAAACCTTAGGCCTCGGGGTTGAACCTAGTACCTAGTTGGGTTATGTTTGATGTCCCGGAGGCTAGATCTTGGTTTGGGAACCCTCTGTTATCATTTTTATTGATGAATCCTATATTTTGGTTATGACCAGGTGACCGTCAAGGAATTTAAAGATTGATCGTTCTCAGGGGTCGTTCATATAATAATTCTCACTCGAACCAAAGGTAAGAAAACAGTGTATGATTACAGTTGCACCCTGTATAGGTATATGACATGCATGGTTTGATATTGGAGCATGTTGGTTGATATATGTGAACGTGGATTGCATATTAAATGCTGGCGTACGCTGATTACCTGTTTAAGACACTGACTAGTCAGGGACCGACTCTAAAGTCGAGAACCATGCATTGAATGGCTCTATGGCATTAATGCTAGACCGACCCTAGGGTCGAAGAACTTATAAGCGCTTGCCTGGTCTACGACCAGATGACTATAGCCAAGGCATATGACCCCGGTGATCGTTTGTCACATGGCTAGGGGACGTTGTCCATAGTTTCGACTCTAGAGTCGCGAGGAAGGTTATGTTGGTGACCAATCACCATGCACCTGTCCTGAACAAACTTATGAAAGAATCACTTATCAGTTAAGCCCTGGTGACCCTATCGTCACATGGCTAGAGGGAGCGATGCTCATTATTGTGACTTTTGGCTATTGTCACCTATTTGTTGGACTGATAGTCCTGAATGGTTATTATGATCGTTGTTGATATTATATCATGCTTTATTGTGTTTTCTTGCTGGGCCTCGGCTCATGGGTGCTATGTGGTGCAGGTAAAGGGAAGGAAAAGCTTAACCAACCCTGAGTGGAGAGCTTGGGCGATGTGGTGTACATACAGGGCCGCTTGACCGCCACGGTCAAGGAGTTCTCAAAGGGACTAGGGGTTTACCCTATTTTTGCCGCTTAGGCCGGTGGGGACTGTAAATTTGAAACAGTAGTGACTCTTTTGTATTACGAACTACCTGTAAACATTTTGAAAGGCTCATGAGCAGTTTATTTACTTAATGAAATATATCCTTTCCTTTTTACTGGTTTTCACCTTAACCTGATAATAGCACTTAGATCACGTTTTTAACCAAAGGACTAGGGTAGCGAGTCAAATTTACGGTTCACTGTTCACCGTAACTGTTCTGGGGTAACCAGGGTGTTACAAAGGCCATAAACTGCTAGCCATCATAAAACCTCTTGGTTCTTGTCACCTCCTCCTTAAAGTGTTTGATGTATGCCTTGAAGGTCTCAAAGGGCCCTTGTTTAATGTTGTCCGAAGCATTGACTTCAAAGCTCACCTTCTGAGCTCCTACGAATTTCCTTCGGAAGGTAGATGACAGCTGATGCCGCAACTGAATGGATCATGGTTAGTGCTTCTTGAACCACTCGCCTGCTAGTCCTGTTAAAGTGATCCGGAATAGGTGACATTTAGCGTCGTCAGAGACGTAGTGCACCGACATCCATCTGTTGAACTTAGAAAGGTGGTCAGTGGGGTCCCAGCCGCCATAATAGGGCTGCCACAATGTGGGGAGTGCATGGCTCCACTTCTTTGTCTTTCGAGTCTAAGTTGTGGCCTTGCCATCTGGCCATTCTTAGCATGATCTTCTTCAGACTCTTTAATTCTGCGTGGAGCGGGTCGCGGTCTCGGTTGACGCTCTTCACTGGATTATCTATTTTTCGGGTGTTGAGGTTGTCCTGCAGGTTAGATAGACCTCTGTTGGCGGGCTTGCGCCCCTTGAACTTATTGCACCTTCAGGCATTAAGATTGTCTCTTAGGTCGGCTTGACCTCAGAACACGCCATTATGCTCGGGACGAGCCACCTTGGTTTCTCCTTCGACTTAATATTCTCATCATTTATCGAGATACTGATGCCACGTTCTTGATTCTGTGAGACATTCCTTGGGCGGATCCCTGGACCGTTGTTCCTACGAGGTTGGCGAGGTCCCGAGGGGACACCACCTCCAGACCTTGTGCGGTCTGTATGGACGCGTTGTGTAACGACCCAACTATTCTAGACTTTGGACCATTAATAACTACTATACACAGACACTAATCTTAAGAAAACATATATATGAAATAACCATAACTTTATTAAAATTGTAAAGAGTTAAAATACATAAAATTCATAGTAGGATATGGGATCCCATTGTTTTGAAAATAAAATAGAGCATAACTTAAATCTTAAATAAAATGGTTACAATATTAAGTGAGGAAATACATAAAAATCATAATTTAAAAGACTTAAACAACTTCATCCTTGAATCGTTCGCGCAGTCCACCGATTTCATTCTCCCTCAATACACATTCCCAAGCTGCCAAGAACCCTCCCGCTACCATAACTATTTTCCTGCACATATAAAACATAAAGGAATGAGCCTAATGCCCAGCAAGGAAAATCTACTACAAGCATGAAACACAATCATACACATAAACTATGAACATATATCATATACTATAACACATATATCATAATTCTAACCCATGTACATGGTGACTATTGGGGTTTGCTAACTAAGCAACTATAAGCCTTAAACTGCAATGAGGTTTTCTAGTTAAGCAACTAAATGCCCCAAAAACATATAACTATTGGGGATTGCTATATAGCAACTATAAGCCCCAAAACATAAATGTGATAGGGATTACTATATAACAACTATAAGCCCCAATCATACATATATCATACACATAAAATCATACTATAGCATAATCATAACATCTTACATAACATAGCACATATCACATAAGAACTATCCTATTTTCCTTACCAAAATACTAGGATGATGAGAACAAGGTCAGGATTTTGGAACACTCCTAAAAACCATTAATAGAGAGGTGAGTTTTCTAAAAGAAAGAGATGAAGAGGAATGAACTAAACCATCGAGAAGATACTTACCAACAAGAAATCTCTAGTTCGAAGAACTTAGACGCCTAACCAAGAATAGAGAAGACTGAGTTAGGAATTGAGTAGAGAAAAACTATAAGAACTAATGAAACAATATAGAAAAAGAACTAAGAATAGGAATACCTTTGAAATTGCTATGACCGAACTACACCTCGAAACCGAAATACACACTATGAACCTTACTTCCCAAGTGTCTAATAAGCTTAGAATGATAAAGCTTATAACCCCAACCCAAGTGTTTATCACTCTATAGTCTCACTAGCATATGGAAGGCTCTGATCAATGCTTGAAGAATGAATGAAAAGGCTTGGTGCTAGGTCCTATTTATAGAGTTTTAGGAATAAAAATCTTCTTTTTAGCTTTGAATAAAAATAATGAATTTAATTGAAAATATTTGAATATTCTTTAGCCAAAGGTTTAGGACTTGGTCAAATTGTTCAGAGAGAGGTTTAAGGAGTCAAAATTTGATTTTTAAAAATGAAAAAAATAATAAAAACAAATAGAATCCTAACTTCTAACTCCCTAAATCTCGTAACTCTATACTCACATGCAATAAAATCAACATATCTTGAGCAGTAAGACTCTGATTTAGACTATCTTTATACCGTTAGAAAGCTAATTCAATTATCTATAACTTTCTAGAAATACTATTTTTCGAAAACCATAACATAACTGGGTCAAAAATAGGTCGAAAGTTACAGTACCCTAAAGTTACGAAAAATCTATTTAATTATCTAAATAACAACCTAATCTACAAATAAATAAAATTGTGACAAATGTCATGCTCCTAACAGATTCTAGTGAAGACTAAGTCTTATATTTCCCTTATTTTATCATTAAAATAATAATTCCTTAATAATCATGCATATGACAAGTGTCATAATCCTATTGGCTCTATCTAAACCTTAGGAATAACTATGCTCATGACAAGTGTCATATTCTTATTGGCTCTATCTAAATCTTAGGTTATAATAAATATCATCTTCATAATCAGTCATATTAATCAAACCTTATGTTATAATTAATATTCTTAAACTATAGGTTAAACTTATAAAATCCATAACTATTTCTAGGAGTTTCCAACTAAATCCCGGCTTGAACCAAAATCCACACTAATAAACATACTATAACTACTACTAGCTATTACTATTACTACTACTATCTAACTAGCTAAGTAAAGTTCTTGGACTCTACATGTTGGGGCAGAATGTCTCGAGCTCCATAGGCGTTGACAGCTTGGTGGTGTCCTCGGGCCCTTGGGCAATTACCCTCACCAGCCTGCTTGGGAATTTGGTGGCCCTCAGGATCTTAACAAGCCTTCTTCTGCTTTGGAGCAGGATAATCTTCAAATTTTCCTTTTCCATTATCCTGGAGCAGGACTGGGGTTCCAACTCCAGCTTGATGCTTGGTGGGCACTCCGACTGGCGCATCTTGCGCCTCTTCAATCGAGTGCTCAAGGGGCACACCGACTGTATTGAAAAGTGGCACTCCAACAGGGTGCGCAGGTGGCACACCAGTTGGGTACCCAGCTGGTACATTACCATTGGGGTCCACTCGTAGCCCTTGGGCTACAAGAGTGGCCTTCATGAAAAGTACCATATCTTGTAAGGCGTCGATGCTACCCTCTTGGGCATCAATATTTTGCTGCTGGGTGGCTACCTGTTCATGGAGCACCACCACCTTCAGTGTTTCCTCTACGTCCATGGGCTAAGGGTATTCTTCCTCATAATACTCTTGGTTACCACCGTCATCTTTGCCATCGTACTCGGCGTCTTCTTCATAATCGTTCATCATTTCAGGCATGTCCTGAGGTGGCTGTCCATTAGTTTCCCATCCTTCAACTCCAGTATGAGGGACTATGTCGTCTGTGACATTTCTTCGAGTGGTTACCATTGCTTTAAATGTTTTGAATGCATTCTTCAAGCTCTCAATGAAAGAATCAAAATGTTGACTACCTTTTTCGCTATCAACCTAAAGAAGAAAGATTAAAGAAATGAACAACAAGAACACAATAGTTTTTACGTGGTTCAAGCTATAAAAGAGCCCTACTCCACGAGTCTCTGGTATTAAGGAGATTTGAAGCTTGCTAAGGCAATCTCCAATGGGTTTTTCTCAGGAAACGTTTATATTGCTCTGAGTACAAGGTTATCTTTCTCTAAAAATTCAAACCATTTACAAAGAGACTCCCAACCCTATTTATTGAGACTAAGGTCATTAATGCTAATTATCTGTAATTAATACATATTATCCCCGTTATTGGGGGATTAATGCCACTTTAATGCATTGGGTTGCATTAACTGGAGACCACGGTCCAGGCAATAAACGCGGGGCCCACTGCAGAAAGTTACCCACTTTATGGGGAACATGCCCCTAGCACTGTCAGGGCATGCTGCACGTATTTCCTTGTCAAGCGGCATAGTGAGAGTGCGAATTGTTGACTCGTACAGTTGAAAACACTATGGGCGAATCACCAAAAAGGTTGTCAGACGATCTTCTGATGCTGCAAACCTGCACTGGCAGACACCTGGCCAATCTTCTAGATCTCGAGGACAAGATCCTTGACCTAAAAGGCAACTGGTTGTAAAGAGTTCAAGGGCTATTAACAAGTCCTCGGGTCATAAACTCAAAGAGACGCCCATGCCCTACCTTTACTCGAGGGACGTGGCCTCTAGTTGAGATATCCACCCTTCGAGGACTGATCCTTGGGGCGTGGCCTCACTTGAAATGGCACGCCTCTTCGGCACCTGCCCTACCCGCACTGGTTTCAGATTGCCACTTGCCTTTTGGTGAAAACACGGACAACAACCATAAATATGTAAGATATGGAAAAAATACCAAAATAATCATATCTCTATTTCTTTAGGCTTTTAACTATTCTATGATACCATTATCTCGGTTGGCGAGATTAAAAAATATCATTAGTTAAATAAAGTTGTAAACTCGTGTAATAATGGACACCATTATTAACGACCTACTATTCGATCAAAATAAGAAAACAAAAAACTCTTATTTTATGAGCTAGACACATGGTTTCGATAATCATAGATTTAGTCCTAGTAGTCACCGTAGGAGTGAGCCTAGTAGAATTAGACCTATAATTATCTATCTTTTGAAATCTAACCTTGTCAAAATAACTAATGAACAATTTCTGTAGGGGACGAATCAAAGCGTTTTGAGGCCCCATTAAGCTATTGACCTAGTTAACCTAACGGTGGAGATCGAATATAATTTTTTAAAATAAGCTCATTATTAAAATTGAAATGGTATTTTTATTATTAATTTTTTAAAATTAATGAGTATGGTTCACCAAAAAATTGTAAAAATTAAAATTTTAAAACCAAAGTCCTATAATTTTCTATTAATTCTAAAATGTTACATTGAAACAAATTCAATTAAATTAGAATTAATTTGTTGCTAATCAATATTTAAGTTTAACTATTATAATGAGCATATACAATTAAGTCCAACTCAAGCAAATAGGCCTTAACAATTAGACCTGTATGGAGGAGGGCTGTGTCCAGTATGTCGTTCCCACTACTAAGGCTCTCATACTTCCATACAAGGTCCAAAAGACACGAATTTAAACATTCATTTTATTAATTGTTATTAATTGATTAGGCCCACTATAGTCATGCAAAGCAAATGAGCATTCACAAGTGGAACCACCCACAAGAGAAGAATTTAAACTTTACATTTTCTAATGGGCCTAAATAAAACCTATCATTTTATGAATGTTTTATTAAGCAAAATCCATATATTAAGCAAACATATGGGCCACTATATGCATCTAAGCCCAATTGCAAAAATATCGCATATAATGCAAACTGACATGTTATAATTGGATGGGCCTAATCATGTTACTATATGAGCAAGTCTATGAATTTATGCAAAAATACCACAATTTTTTTATTTCATTTGCAAAAATACCACAATTATTTTTCTAGAATTTATCCAAAATTTGAATTAATTAAATTTTTGCAAAAATAAATAAGTCAATTTAAATGAAATTTATCAACAAATAACAAAAATTAATTTAAATTTTATTTATCAACAATCAACTTAGTTTATGTCATTTTGAAAAATATTAATTTAATTTAAATGAGATTTATCAACAATTAACCAATGTTAATTTAAATACCATTAAAAAAATATTTTATTAATTGGTTTGCAAAATGTGATATTTTTAACAATTTAACCAGTTAAATTTTTTAAAACAAATATCATTAGCTGTTTTTGAAAAAAAAAAATCTTAAACACTTAAACAAATTCAAATATCCATAAAAATATCTAGTCAACAAATTTTCAAATTTAAAAATATTTAAATATTGAAATCCATAGAATAATCAGATATTATTATTTTCAAATAAAATATTTCAAAAAATATCTTTAATATCTGATAACTTAATTATAATATTTTAATATATTAAAATATTTAAATTAATTAGTTATCCTATTTTTAAATTTGAATTTGAATCTTTGTAGAAAATATCTATTTTTTAAAATATCAAACAACAAAAATATCATATTTCAAAAAAGATATTTTTAAATGATAGAAAAAATATGATATTTTTGTATTAACCCATTAAAAAATAAATTCAAATTTTAAGAAAAAATTTACTGCAAACCATCGCTAGTGAATGTTGGTGGTCGTGGCCACGAGACTTTTCTGGGCAAAAATCGCATTATGGCCGTGGGCAGAGGTTAATGGTGGTCGCAGCCTCTAGCCGCTGATACCCAAGCTACGACTACAGCCCGAAAAAAAAATTTGTGTAATTTTTCAACTCAAAAACGTTTTCTAAATGATTTTGACCATGTATTATATCAAATAAAGCATTTTATAAAAATTAATTGCATTAAAAACACAAAAAATAACTCAAATTTGCTAATAATCACATAAGAATCAATATGCTTCATAAAAATCATGAAATCCATCCATTTACTCAATAAATCAAATAATTCAATTTTCGCCATGTTCATGCATGAAAATAAAGATTATCAAAGGCTCTGATGCCAGTTGTTGGGAAAACTTATACATGATCTTGTTTATTTTCATATAAATCTTATATTTAACAAATTGATATAAGACAACCTAGAACATGTTTCTATAATTGAATTTAAATAGAGATAATGATAAGAACACTTACATTATACGCAGCGGAATGTATTAGTCCTTCCTTCAGCTTCTCTAACCCTTGATCATTTCTGTCGCAGAGTATCACCAAGAAACTGAACTGATCTTCAAATTTCTTCACATCCTTCCAAAATTATACCTTAGAATCGACTAGACTAGAGTGGAAAATTCTCAATACATGAGATAGATACAAAGAGAAGAAAATAAGAGAATTTAGAGGTTTAGAAAAGGAATTTTGCTGTAGAGAGAATCTAAAACCCTAGAGTATCAAAAATAGATCTTTTAATCTCCTTTTGATTCACACACCATATATTTTCAACTCTCACTTAACATTCATTTTATAGGCTCAATTAGGTCATTTATTTAATTAAAAATCAATAAAATAATAGGTAATATCAACCATTAGGTCGAAATTATCATGGGCTTTAGGCCTGTGAAATTTTCCATTTAATTATAATCTTGTTGGACTTAAAATCAAGACCCGTATTATTTTCTATTGATTAATTAATTAAATAATTATTTAAATCCTTTA
The DNA here is from genome assembly GCF_963169125.1 of Humulus lupulus. Taxonomy (NCBI): domain Eukaryota; kingdom Viridiplantae; phylum Streptophyta; class Magnoliopsida; order Rosales; family Cannabaceae; genus Humulus; species Humulus lupulus. The sequence goes on from NC_084793.1 coordinate 20,753,698, forward strand.
TCAAATTAATTATTTATAATTTGAACCTTGATTTAAACTCATTTATTAATTTAGACATCAATTTGTCTTAATTAATAAATCTGCCTTAAAATCTATTTTCTTCTCTAAATTGTATAACTCTGTGAAACTATCCAAAATTGACCTGGACAACTTTTTGATAATTAAATAAACTAATTGAGACTATCTAGATGATTTTATCTAAGATACAGTGAGGACCATGGGCCTATGAAATCAAGCTCAAATAAGTTATCATAAATTTACTAACTTATTAATTCCTTGGACTCCACTAAAGACTCAAAATTGCACTCTTGAATTCATAAAACGCTATAAACCAATATAGATATGTTATTAGTTATCCATTGTTACAACTATAATTATCATTCAATCCTCTATAGACGGTCTACAATGAGATGGGACTAAAATACTATTTTACCCCTCATTGTATTTTATCCTTAAAATACTTAGTTACTTGTAAATGATATTTCAGTAAACTGATTTCTACTCTTTTATTGATAATAAATGAGATTACAAATAAATTGGATTTTAATTAGGGCATAAAACCCCAACAGTTAGTATTTTCGCTCTTGTGTTCATCTTCTTCTTTAAATTTAGCAAAGGATCTATAGAATTATGATTTAGAATTTCTCATATATTCATGATTTTGGATTATGTGTTGAAGATTATTGTTTGTTCATGTTATTTGAGTGCATTAGAAATACTAACAAGTGCTACCAAAGCCACCTTTGCTGGATTAATTGAAGATTTGATTATTTTATTCATAGAAATTTGGAAATTTCCTAAAATTAGGGTTTTGATCTTTCTAAATATTATATCCGCTTGAATTAATTTATCGGTTCATTTTTATTTTTTAAAATCGACAATATGGGTATATTCAGATTATATGATTTTCGTAAGAGATAAAATTAAATAAACCAGACCCTGATTGTTTATCTTCTAGTGACACGTCTATGTTTTTTATATAATATTACGACTGCAGGTTTGGTTGTGGATACAGGTTTGGTTTTGTCTCTGTATAGCGTGATTTCGTCTTTGATGAATTATTGTTTAGATACAAGTTTGCAGCTTTTCTTTTCTTTGTTCATAAATGATTTTAGTTTTTATGGTCACAAAAGTATATATATAATCACATAGGGAATCTACGATTTGTTAAATATTTTATTTTATATATTTTTGTGGATTTAACATTTTGGTTATGCTTATATATATATATGTTGACGCGGTTTTTCGCCAACAATGTATTACGTAATTAACTGGAATAAACTAGTGCTTAAGGATAAACCGTAGTAAGAATAATGACTCTTAAGGATGCTTCGGATGAAATAATAAGGACACTTGTTCCTTTTTACGTGGTTCAGAGGCTAAAATCCCCCTAGTCCATGAGTTGATATTATTACTGTATCTCTCTCTATATTTCGACAGAGTATTTATATTACACAGAAAAAAAACTCAACCCCTTTTCTATCCAAGGTTGTTAGGCTAATTTTAGCCTATCTTTTCAAGTGTCTTTATCAGTGTCTTTCTAATGGTTCTTGTGTTTTTGGAGCGGAATTATGCTTGTTTTTGCTTGATTTCAGGTTAAGCTTATGTTTTGGGCATTTGGAGTGAATTGTGTAGAAATCAAGCATTTGGAATGGATTATGCTGAAAATTCAATTAGGGCCGCGGCGCAGGAATTGGCGCCGCGGCGCTAGTGCGTATTAGAGCCGCGGCGAGCCCCTTTCCAGAGACTCGAGATTTTTGCCTTTGCCTATTAGGGCCGCGGCGCTATCGGCCGTACACTTCAGAATTTTAAGGGCAATTTCGTCATTATGGGGAGAATATAGAATGAGGTCTTCATTCTGAAAAGGGGATCGCGATTTTGGACGGAAAAACACACAAAAAGGAGAGAAAAGACAAGAGAAGACGGACTTTGGAGCAAGCGTGGGCGATCTCCGACAACTCCCCATCTAGTTTCATCCTCTTTTTCTTTGATTTTCCTATGCTATTGTTTAGTTTGATTATGGATTTGAATTTTGAGATGATGAACTAAACTCTTATTAGGGATTTGATGGATATTGACTTAAATTATCCCATGGTTAATGCTATTTGATTATTTCTTCTCGCTTGTTTATGAAATTTGTTCATATTTATGCTTAATGTATGTTTGAGATTGATCACCTCGAGCATGATTCATGATCCTAATGTGAAATCTGAAAAGTGAATATTAGGAATGCTCTAAGTGAATGAACATAGGTTTTGATGCGAAACGAAAGTATTTGCATAGCTTATGTGACTTATAGATTATTACTTAAAGCTAATTGATTGTTGTGCTATCTCAGAAATGCAATAGTTGACAATGCAATTTAGAACCTAAATGATCTGAAAAGAGTTTAGGTAATTTTATAATCTGTCATTTCAGTGAAAGAAGAAGAATAGTCAACTAGCGTTAACAATTGGGTAATCGAAGCAATTGAAATCATATCCCTATCTTCGCATCCATTGTTAAAACCTTAATTTCTTAATTGTTGATTTTGCTTATTTTGTTTCTGCATTATTATTTAAACACCAAATTTTATTGTAGCCAAATAGAAATATAGATCCAATTTTGTTAGTACTTAGCTACAATTCCCTTGGGTTCGACCTCACCTGTGTGAGTACTACTTGTATGATACGTGCACTTGCGTGTATTAAAATATAAGCTACAAAGGTCTTGGTATTTATAGAAGAACCATCCCAGGATAGGTGCAGGGGTCATCACGTGGATATCCATCCTATATGTGACCTTTCCTCAACAAATGATGAATATTACAATATATATTAAGGTATGGTCTAATCATTAGACAAAATTGATCATGGGTCGTCTGGCATAAACGGACATGTGATGTTTGATCACGCACGTTCATGTTGCGTGTCTGAGAATTCAAGAGTAACGGACATGTAATGTCTGACCACGCATGTTTACAAATAACGTATCCAGGTTTATAAGGACTCTTGGATATGGCAGATTGTCAGAGTACCACGACCTAAACATAACGCCAACTCATGCCCAGGATGCTGTGTTTTATATCCATCTCCAGCACGTACCTTAATGCTTCATATTCCTCAGCTCGTGTTATTACCTGGGGGGTCGCACTTCCTTCGCAGAGGAGATATCAACTTGTGGGTCCCTTAGTACTGTTCTTAGCTAGCCAGCTGTACTCGAGCTGCATAAAAGACCCGGGCTGAATATCAGGGCATACATTTTCCCCCCAAGTCCCTACTCATGTCTTATGACGTCATTCTCTGACTGACACGGTGGGGACTTTTAAACTTCTATTGCGATTACCCATGTTTGTTCATTGCCCGAGTACTGAACACGTGGAATGCCATGATTGGCGTCTGTTTGGGTTTTGAGGGTTACATTAAATGGCCTAGCCACATTTTTACCACCGTTTAATCTTTCGAAACATGACCCTCGTATCCCGCATTAGCTTGATCGGACAGTCCACGTTTCTTTACGCCTATTACGTATAAATAGGGCTGGCAATTTTCAGTGTTCATCACCTTCCATTCGAAACTTTTCCTAATTTTCTCTCTTCTGAACTTCAAAAACCCTTCTTCCTTTTCTCCTAAAATCCCAGAAATCTGCCACCAAAACCTTCAGAAACCCAGTCACCAAGGATCTTTTCAGGAACTCTCCTTCTACGTTGCTCATTCCTTTAGCCGAAGAATACACAGTAAGTTTTCTGTTTTACTGGAACTTTTCTTTTACTGGTTTTTGTGTGTTTCTCTTCTTTCTTTATCATGCTAATCTGCACTTCACCACCATTAGCATTAGGTTTTTTCCAAACGTTTTTGGTACATAGGTTTCAGTTTAGGTTTATTGAGTAGGTCCTAAAATATATTTAGGATGGTGATGTTCAAACTGGGTAAATCTTCGGGTGATTCTTGGGTAATTTTTAGAAAATATCCATTAGGCATGTAGGAGATGAAAGGTTTTTAGGGTTCGACATTAGGTTGCTTAGGGGCTACACTTCTTGAGCGATTTTTCTCTAAACGGTTCCCCAAGGAGGGTGGTGGCCTGATTTTCTGACACACGGATCCTTAAATATCAGGGGTCTGTTGGGAAACCTAGGCGTGTAGCATAGGTAGTGCGTGGCATTACACTGCAGGCTGATATTGCAACAGCTCGTGTGTTAGAACCCTCGGCCTTTGTTATTTCTTGCCTGTACAAAAAATTCTACGTCGCCCACTAAAAATTCTATCGTTCTTATTCGATAGGCGAGCTGATGGCACCCAAGAAAAGCGCGCCCAAAAAGAACGTACCTGGCTCGTTGTCCCAAAAAACTCACAAGGGAAAGGAGGTCATCCCCGATTCCCCCATTCCTGAATTTGGCCCCGTGGTGGAGAAGGAGGTCGCGGTCGCGGTCGCACCTGATGCATTTTTCGAGGCCGAGAGGATAGTCTCCAAAATAACAACCCAAGGAAAGGTCAACAAGATCATGTTGTCCCACAACATCAAGGTTGGGACGGGCATTCTCATCGCCCGTCCTCCCTTCGAGGGGGAGAGGAGCTGTGCACCACTCCAGGAAGATTTTGCGACCTGGAGTAATGAACACTTAAAGGCCGGGGCCTTCCTCCCCCTTGACCAGTACTTCGCTGACTTCCTCAACTATGTGAAATTGGCGCCATTCCAGCTCCCCCTAAACTCATACCGACTGCTGGCGGGGCTGAAGTGCCTCTTCTTAAAGCAGATGTGGGACATCTTGTACTTTTTCTACCTCAAGGCTAGCCCAGACCAACGGGGACGAGGCGACGGGTTCTACTATCTGACCCACTTCCCGAACTCACTCGCAGTCATCGAGCTGCCCAGCCACCCCAACGACTTCAAAGATCAGTTCTTTATGTCGAACAGGTAATGGAACTGCGAGCACCGGTACTTCAACTGCCCTCGTAAGTTTCCTTTCTTAGCTCGGAGAACTATTCTTTTTATACTTTCACGCATATGCTAACTGGAGTATTTTCATGCAGCCAATTTTGCGAGGATGGCCAAATCAGTGACCCTTGGGGGTCAATACGATACCTTGGCGGGGCTTCCGCTCAGTGAGAAGGATTACCCCCAGCTCGTGTCTAACGACACGATGTTGGCATGTAAATTAATTTTTGAAGGCCAGGCTTTGGCCTTGAGGAGGACGCGGGCTAATTTCCCGATAGCCCGCGAGCTAGTGCCCATCCGAGAGGGAGGCGTTGCTGCCGACGATAGCAAGGAGCAAGAAGAGGACGAGGTGCCGCTCGTTCGGAAGAGGCGAGCTGCTGAGGCCCCTCAGAACCTTGACGCGGACCGAGCTCTATCAGGGGCAGCAACTGGTCCCTCCAGCCAAGGTAACCCATACCCTTTTAGGGATCTAGATAGGGCTACCGCGTTTAACCCCAACTAGCTCGTACATCTCCACCCTAGAGATCCTGCCTATAACACAACCTTGCTTCAGTGTGTGGACCAATTAGTGGTACGGTACGACATGGGTCGCCCTAGAGGGACTGTAGTTGTAGATAACACTCTTTCCTTTAGGTCAGCCCTTTTGGAAGAGTATGGGACCAACCTTAGGTCGTGGGACTCCCTGCGCCAGGGTATCCTCGCCCCTGGACTTAGGCAATATGTAGAGGAGTCCAGCCCTGAGCCTGAACCTCCCCTAATCCAAGAAATCGTAGATCTAGACTATCCCTCTCCTGTAATGGTTCTGAGGCCGGAGGTCATGGCAATAGACTCCTCCTCTTGCTCGGAGGGTAGGACTCTATAATATCCTTCACATGCACACATTATGTAGATTGATGAATTTGTACACATACTGACGTACTTTCCATTCTTTTTCAGGTGAGGAGATGGCACAGCGAGGGGAACCTGACATCCGCTTGATGTTCTAGGAAGGGAGATCCAGCTCGGGTCCCCTTGTGAAGAAACTCTGACCCACATCAAAGAAGACGCCACCCCGACTGCGACTATTTCCAAATCCCCGGCCAAGGGGAAAGGCCCGGGCTCGGGAGCTCCATCCGCCGCAGCCTAGGAGAAGAGGGGTCCGACTGCACCTCCTCCTTGATTTCCCTCAGCAACTGCTCGGGACATGTAGCACCAGCTGGTCTCCCAGCTCCGATAATCCTCGCTTCCGCTGTTCACATCCCGGTTAACACCCAGGACCTAGAGCAAATTCCAGACACTTTTCGGGGGACTATCTACGAGACGGCGAACCACGCGGTGGAGCACTTTTATAAGGCCAAGCCTATGGACCTGAGGGAGATTGAGGAGAGGAGCCCAGAGAATGTTATGGAATCAGCTCTGGGAATGAACCTCACAGTAAGCACTTTCCTTAACCTGACCTTCTTTTTTATTTTTCCCTGGCATATGCCTAACTGTTTCCTTGCTTTTTGCAGGCGGTCTTGGCTCAACATCGCAACATAGCTCAGGCTAGGGATAGGAATGATGAACTTAAGGCCGAGCTCTAGACTGCTCAGGCCGCCCTGACTGCGACTCAGGCTGCCCTCGCCGCCGTTCAACAAGGTGAACAAAGTGCTAAGGCTACCTTGACGGCGACCCAAGCAGGCGGCAAAGGTTGCCTTAGCCGCAGCTCAAGAGGGTGAGCAGGCGGCAAAGGCTACCTTAGCCGTGGCTCAAGAGGGCGAGCAGGCGGCAAAGGCTGCCTCGGCTGCCTTTCAGACCGAGCTCACGGGGGCCAAGGCCAAACAGTTGGAGGCCGAGGCTGCTATTTAGGAGGAAAAGAAGGCCTCGACATCCTCCATGGAGAGCATGTTGTACCACTGCTGGGCCTTCAATTAGGATGGCAACTTCTCCTTCATGGCCTCCGAAGTGTGAAGGCACTACCTCGAGAAGTTCAAGGCTCAGCTTCAACAAGAGCTGCCGTCTGAGACCGGGGATGCCTCTGCTGCTCGCGAGCAAGAGACTGAGGAGGTGACGTCCTCAGAGCGGCCTGGAGGGTCTTAGATTTTATTTTCCTTCATTTATTTTACATGTTATTTTTTTGTAAACGTTTAGTACTAGGTTATTTTCCTCGAGACAATTTATCTATAATTTCAGTATCTAATTTTTATTTATTCCTTGATTTCCTTCTCATGCTTCATGACTTGTACGTTTAAAACCTTAGGAAATGACTCTTAGGTCGAGATAGATACTTAATTTTTCCCGTAACCAAAAATGATGATTTATATCCTATCTGTTAAGTATCAGGCCTTGGACTCGATTGTATCTGGGGTTTTTAATTAAAAACTCCGTTCGCGTTAGTTTTTAAAAAAAAACACTGGTTAATCAATTTTACCAACTTCTAAGTTTCGGAACCTGGTCGTATCAAGGGTTTTTATTTAAAACTTAATCTATGTTAGTTTTATTGACACCTCGCTTTTTTTTAGAAAAACAGTGGTTAATCAACTTTACCAACTTCTAAGTTTCGGAACCTGGTCGTATCCAGGATATTTAATTAAAACTTAGTTCGTGTTAGTTTTATTGACACCTCGCGTTTTTTAGAAAACCACTGGTTAATAAATTTTACCAACTTCTAAGTTTCGGAACCTGGTCGTATCCAGGATATTTAATTAAAACTTAGTTTGTGTTAATTTTATTAACACCTCACGTTTTTTAGAAAAACACTAGTTAATCAATTTTACCAACTTCTAAGTTTCGGAACCTGGTCGTATCCAGGATATTTAATTAAAACTTAGTTCGTGTTAGTTTTATTGACACCTCGCGTTTTTTAGAAAAAATACTAGTTAATCAACTTTACCAACTTCTAAGTTTCGGAACCTGGCCATATCCAGGATATTTAATTAAAACTTAGTTCTTGTTAGTTTTATTGACACTTCACGTTTTTTAGAAAAACATTGGTTAATCAACGTTACTAACTTCTAAGTTTTGAAACCTGGTCATATCCAGGATATTTAATTAAAACTTAGTTCGTGTTAGTTTTATTGACACCTCTCGTTTTTTAGAAAAACACTGGTTAATCAATTTTACCAACTTCTAAGTTTCGGAACCTGGTCGTATCCAGGATATTTAATAAAACTTAGTTCGTGTTAGTTTTATTGACACCTCGCGTTTTTTTAGAAAAAATACTAGTTAATCAACTTTACCAACTTCTAAGTTTCGGAACCTGGCCATATCCAGGATATTTAATTAAAACTTAGTTCGTGTTAGTTTTATTGACACTTCGCATTTTTTAGAAAAACATTGGTTAATCAACGTTACCAACTTCTAAGTTTTGAAACCTGGTCATATCCAAGATATTTAATTAAAACTTAGTTCGTGTTAGTTTTATTGACACCTCTCATTTTTTAGAAAAACACTGGTTAATCAATTTCATCAACTTCTATGTTTCGGAACCTGGTCATATCCAGGATATTTAATTAAAACTTAGTTCGTGTTAGTTTTATTGACACTTCGCATTTTTTAGAAAAACACTAGTTAATCAACATTACCAACTTCTAAGTTTTGAAACCTGGTCATATCCAGGATATTTAATTAAAACTTAGTTCGTGTTAGTTTTATTGACACCTCCCATTTTTTAGAAAAACACTGGTTAATCAATTTTACCAACTTCTAAGTGTGGGAACCTGGCCGTATCCAGGATATTTAATTAAAACTTAGTTCGTGTTAGTTTTATTGACACTTCGCGTTTTTTAGAAAAACACTGGTTAATCAATTTTACCAACTTCTAAGTTTCGGAACCTGGTTATATCTAGGATATTTAATTAAAACTTAGTTCGTGTTAGTTTTATTGACACCTCATGTTTTTTAGAAAAACACTGGTTAATCAACTTTACCAACTTCTAAGTTTCAGAGCCTGGTCGTATCCAGGATATTTAATTAAAACTTAGTTCGTTTAGTTTTATTAACACCTCGCGTTTTTTAGAAAAACACTGGTTAATCAACTTTACCAACTTCTAAGTTTCAGAACCTGGTTCTAAAGTTATATGCCCCCCAAGTAATCTGGAAGTGGACTTTCTTGGTTACTTTGGACCAACGCTACCATCTGAACTAACACGCAGATGAAACCATACAAAGATACAAATAAACCATAATTTTTATTTCTTAAATTAAATGGCTTTTATAATCGAGCCTTACATAGACAGGTGGTTTGATCACTGATAGTACTTTTTTAGATGCATAGCATTCCAGGTCTGTGGAACTGTTTCTCCATTAAGTCGAGTCAATTTGAAAGTTCCCTCCTGTATGACTTCCACTATCTGATAGGGCTCTTCTCAGCTCGGACCCAAGGCACCATCTTTGGGGTCCTTGCCTGCTAAAAATACCCTTCGGAGTACCAAGTCGCCTAAACCAAAGACATGCTTCTTTACCTTTGAATTAAAATAACGAGTGATTTTTTTGCTGATAATGCGCGAGCCGTAGCTGCGAATCTTCTCATTTTTCATCAATTAGGTCAAGGGATGCACTGAGTAATTCGTCATTCAACTCCTGGCTAAAGGTCTGGAGCATATGCGTGGTTATCTTTGTTTCGACGGGAAGGACGACCTCACTCCCGAAAGTCAGGGAGAACGGGGTGTGCCCCGTAGAATTTCGGTGAGAGGTCCGGTATGCCCAAAGTACCCGCGGGAGCTACTCGGACCAGACTCCCTTGGCCTCCTCTAACCTCTTCTTAAGGCTTGCTTTGAGAGTTTTATTCACGGCCTCGACCTTCCCATTGGCCTGCGGGTAGGCCACCGAGGAAAAGCTTTTAATTATGTCGTGTCTTTCACAAAATTCAGCGGAGAGATTGCTATCGAACTGTGTTCCATTGTCTGGTACAATCTTTCTTGGCAGTCCGAATTGGCAAACGATATTCTTGACCACGAAGTCGAGGACTCTTTTGAGGTGATTGTTGCTAAGGGCTTCTCTTCCGCCCACTTCGTAAAATAATCAATGGCCACTACTACATAGCGAACTCCTCCCTTTCCCATGGGCAATGCTCCAATTGAATCGATTCCCCACACCGCGAACGACCATGAGGATGATATCATTTTCAACTCGATTGGCGGAGCTCGGGTGACTGTGGCAAATCGTTGGCACTTATCACACTTTTGGACATAGGATATGGATTCCTTTGATAACGTGGGCCAAAAGTACCCCTGCCTTAAAATTTTCAAGGCCATGTTTTGCCCCTAGCGTGATCCCCACAGAAGCCTTCATGCACCTCCTGCAAAATAGTTTTGGCTTCCTCTGGTAGAACACACCGTAGAAGAGGTAAGGAATGGCCACGTCGGTACATCGTCCCATCTATGATTGTATACCTTGGATCTTGATAGAGTATTCTCCTGCATCTTTCTGCTCGTCAGCCAATTTTCCTGTTGTAAGATACTCTATTATGGAAGTCATCCAAGTCGATCTGATATTGATCATCTCGACCTCCATCGCGCTTTCTGGCACGCTCGGACTTTCCAAGAATTCCACTGGTACTATGCTCAGAGTCTCGGCTTCTTTGGAGGTAGCGAGTCTAGCCAGAGCGTCGGCATTGGTGTTCTGCTCGTGAGGGATCTGCTCGACTAGGCTATATTCAAACTCAGATAGCTCCTTCTTTACCTTGGCCAGGTAAGCCGCCATCTTGGCCCCCTGTGCTTGATATTACCCAGACACTTGGTTTACCATGAGCTGGGAATCGCTATAGCATTGGATGACCCTGGCTTTCAACTCCTTCGCCACTTTAAGCCCGGCCAATAGGGCTTCGTATTCGGCTTCATTGTTGGACGCCACGAACCTGAACCATAGCGTGGAGTAGAAACGATGCCCTTCAGAGGATATTAAGATGATCCTAGCCCCGGACCCGTTCTCGTTAGATGACCCGTCCATGAAGATTCTCCATAATTCCTACACTGGTTCTCTCAAGGGCTCCTCCTAGAATCCAATGCATTCAGCCATGAAACCAGCCAGGGCTTGGCTTTTGATCGTAGTTCGGGGTACGTACAGTATCTCGAACTGGCTGAGATCGACCGCCCATTTCAACAGACATCCCAATGTCATAGGTTTCTGCAGCACCTGCCTTAAAGGCTGATCGGTCATGACGTGGATTGAATGGGATTGGAAATACTGGAAGCCGTAATAAGGCAGAATGCCATATTTTCCATTAGAGGATACTAAGATTCTGCTCCGAGAAGTCTTTTGCTTATATAATATACTGGCTTTTGAACTCGGTCCTCCTCCCGGACCAACACAGCGCTGGCTGCACTTTCCGTCACGACTAAATAAAGAAAAATGAGATCTCCTGCCGTTGGTTTAGATAACACTGGTGGCTCGTCCAAATGTGTCTTCAGGTCGAGGAAAGCCTGCTCGCACTCCTTAGTCCATTCAAAATTTTTGTTCCCCCAGAGCAGGTTGTAGAATGGCAAACACTTGTCGGTGGATTTAGAAATAAACCGATTGAGGGTTGCCACTCTTCCTGTCAGACTCTGGACATCTTTATGCGACCTGAGCGAAGGAAATTCTAGCAGCGATCTGATTTTGTTAGGGTTCGCCTCTATCCCCCTAGTGTTGACTATGAATCCCAAAAATTTTCCCGACGCCACTCCGAAAGTACATTTCTAGGGGTTTAACCTCATACTATACTTCCTTAGAATCCCAAAACATTCCTTCAAATCGGAGACATGGTTATCGACAGTCTTTGACTTGACCAGCATATCATCAACATACACTTCCATGTTTTTCATGATCTGATCAGCGAACATTCTGTTGACCAATCTCTGGTAGGTCGCCCCAACGTTCTTCAGCCTGAAGGGCATGACTTTATAATAGTACACGTTGGTTGGAGTCATGAAGCTAGTATATTCCTGGTCCGCGAGGTTCATAGTGATCTAGTTATATTCATAGTACGCATCCATGAAGGACATGAGCTTGTGCCCCGTGGTGGCATCCACCAATTGATCAATCCTTGGCAAGGGGAAACAATCCTTGGGACAGGCTTTGTTCAGATCAGAAAAATCAATGCAGGTCTGCCATTTCCCATTTGGCTCTGGGACCAGGACAAGATTTGTGACCCAGATCAGGTATTTAGCCTCGCGAATAAAACCGCACTTCAAAAGCCGAGCTACTTCTTCTTCCAGGGCTTCAGCTCGAGTCGTACCCAGACGCCTCTATTTCTGGGATTTCGCAGGCATGCTTTTGTCCAAATTTAGTGTATGCATGATGACACTCGGGCTGATTCCTATCATGTCTTCATGGGACCTAGGAAAAACATCTACATTTTCTTGTAAAAATGTTACCAGCTCCGCCTTTCTTTCGGCGTCAAGATTTTTCCCAAGCTTAACGACCCTCGAAGCATCTTTGGGGTCGCTGTTTACTTCTTTTAGTTCTTCAATAGCCTGGAGCTTGGACCTATCTTCACCTATTCGGGGGTCAATATCCTCACTCTGGGTGGTTCCCCTGCAACTGACTTGCTGAGGTTCTTCCATCCCAGGATCAGCTCTGGCTTCCTGGTATTCCTCGCCTCGATCCTACACAGCCATTGTTTGCTGCCCGGGTTATGATTTTCCCTTCATGGAAATGCTATAGCATTCCCTAGCAGCAAGCTGATCGCCTCGGATAGTACATATTCCCGTGGATGAAGGGAATTTTATCACGAGGTGGCGGACGGAAGTTATGGCTTCGAATGCCATCAGCGTGGGCCTACCCAAGATTTCATTGTATGCGGTCAGAAAATCTATGACCACAAACTCAAGCAGCTTGGAAACAGTTCATGGTCCCTCACCCAAGGTTATCACCAACTCGATCATTCCGATAGTTGTCGAACCTTCGCCGGAAAACCCATACAACATCATGGAGGTTGCCTTTAGTTTGGTCACAGAAAATCCCATTTTCTCCAGTGTGGACCTGAATAGAAAGTTCACAGAACTCCCGTTATCGACCAAGGTCCACCTAACTCTCCGATTGGCGAGCTTGAGGGTTATGACTAGAGGATCGTTATGCAGGAACTGTACATGACTAGCATCTTCTTCAGTAAAACTGATCAGTTGTTTCTCCAATCGTTGTTGTTTAGACAAACGCTGCACTGAGATGAACTCAACTCCATTGTGAGACCTCAGCTCATTGACATACCTCTTCTGGGCATTTTTGCTCATGCCTGCTAGATGAGGGCCTCCAGAGATGGTGGTTATCTCTCCTCCTATTATCGGAGGAGGGGTGTCTTGATTCACCTGGGCTCTGGTCTGATTTGCGGGGGCTTCTGAAGCTGATTGAATGCTTTTCCCAGTGAGCTAATTAGGAGTGATTCGATTCCGGGCATATTGAGCCAAGGGCCCGACCCTGATGAGCGTCTCGATCTCATCCTTCAAATGCCTGCAGTCATCGGCATTGTAACCAATGTCATTGTGGAATCGAAATTTTTTTGAAGGGTCTCTCTTCGCCCTTTGATTTTTTAGAGGCTCCGGCTTCTTCCATGGAAGGCAGGAAGAATTTGCCAAGAAGATGAGCTCTCTGGTATCCGTGCAGTCGACGTAAGTCGCGTAGATTGATTTGAACTTCTCCACGGGCTTATTTTTCTTTGAACCATTCTGACCGCCTTCGCCTCTTCCCTTCCTCTTGCTTCCTCCCCCTTGGTTATTCTGGGTAACGGTTTGAGCTATATCTGCAACGTTTGTTACCGCTCCAATAGGCTGGGCAAGGACTTGGCTGGTTCCTGCGGCCGAGGATGAGGATCTGGGATATTCCCGCGTGCTCGCGGGACATGAGCAGGGGCAGCAGGAGGAGGATTTCTACTGCTGTTTCCATAGGTAGGAACATCTCGTGGTGAACGAGGTGGGGACGGGTGCCTTATCGGCGACGGAGGATGCCTGATTGGTGAGGTGATCCTCGTCCCATCAGGTCGAACCAAGTTAGCTTGCGGTTGCTATGCTCCACCATTTCTGGTTCTCTGTGCCTGGCGATCTGATCGCGGTAGAGGGAAGTCGGTTGGGACATATCATCTTTGCGAGTTCATCCTTGACCGTCTGTGTGGGTTGCCATGGGCATTTGATGGTGGCACCGAACTCGGAGTCGAGGTTCTGATCGACCTGCTGACTCGTTGATGATCTCTGGGAAAGCCACCAAACGGGGTTTCTTGGTGATTGTGCGAAACAGACGTAGAATTTAGAGTTGAGGTTCTAACCGACCGACTGGGCCTAGATTGACTATCCCGGCGAGACTTACGAGTCCCGCCTTGCCTCTTTCTGACGTTAACGTCGATTATAAGAGGGGGTAGCCGAGCCAAGACTTCCTTGATTTTCTTGTTTGATTTTTCTAGATAGCTCCTCAACTGCATGTTCTCCAACTCCACTGCAGTCAAGTAATCCGGGTTCGGATTCGACGGTAGAGGTGCTGAACTTCCGATGTTGCTGTGGCCCATCGGTTGCTTTCCCGACCGTTGTTGAATCTCCGATTTTTGTTTGTCAAAAACAGTGGTATGGCGAGCCTCTTGCCCACCATGCTGATCCGTTTCATTACCATTCCTTGAACGAGTGACCACCATGATGAACTTTTTCCTTAATCTTTTTCAATGGCACTAATTTGCAGCTCTCAATGAAAGCACCAAACTGTTGACGCTGTTTTTCGCCAATAGTGTATTACGTAATTAGCTGGAATAAACTAGTGCTTAAGGATAAACCGTAGTAAGAATAATGACTCTTAAGGATGCTTAGAATGAAATAATAAGGACACTCATTCCTTTTTACGTGGTTCGGAAGCTAAAATCCCCCTAGTCCATGAGTCGATATTATTTCTGTATCTCTCTCTATATTTCGACAGAGTATTTATAACACATAGAAAAAACCCAACCCCTTTTATATCCAAGGTCTTAGTATTTATAGAAGAACCATCCTAGAATAGGTGCATGGGTCATCACGTGGATATCCATCCTATATGTGACCTGTCCTCCACAAATGATGAATATTACAATATATATTAAGGTATGGTCTAATCATTAGGTAAAATTGATCATGGGTCGTCTGGCATAAACGAACATGTGATGTTTGATCACGCACGTTCATGTTGCGTGTCTGAGAATTCAAGGGTAACGGACATGTAATGTCTGACCACACACGTTTACAAATAACGTATCCACGTTTATAAAGACTCCTTGATATGGCAGATTGTCAGAGTACCACGACCTGAACATAATGTCAGCTCGTGCCCAGGATGTTGTGTTTTATATCCATCTCTAGCTCGTACCTTAATGCTTCGTATTCCTCAGTTCATGTTATTACCTGGGGGGTTGCACTGCCTTCGCAGAGGAGATATCAATTTATGGGTCCCTTAGTACTATTCTTAGCTAGCCAGCTGTACTCGAGCTGCATAAAAGACCCGGGCTGAATATCAGGGCATACAATATACTTGTTTATAGTATATGTAATATATATGATTTAATTATTTTGCTTTACTTATATCCAAATATGATATCTTCATATTTTGTTTTATCAATTATTATTATTTATTGAATATATAATAATTTAGTTATTATAATAATAATACAGTAACAATTAAATTTAAATTTGGTTTTGGTTTTGGATTTTATAAAGAATATCTAATATTTAAATTAATTAATTGAAACAAAATATCACCAAAGTGATCTCTTTTATGTAGATTAATTTAATTAAAATATCAAGATAATTGTGTGTTTGTAATTCATACATTTATTAACTGACCCAAAGGTAAGTTAATATTTGACCAAGTTTCATGCATACCTGTGGTGATAAATGTGTGACAATTATAAGGTATTCGACGTGAGTAATATGTTTATCCAAATATTGACATATTATGTGACATGATTTATTGTTAAAGTTTGATTGCTACAACAAGAGTACCGCTTACAGTTAATATTAATGTCCAAAGACTTGATATTGATGTTTTGTTTGATATCTTGAGATGGGATTAACCATTATTTGAATTTATTGTTTTATATGGATTCTTATGTGACCTTGTTTTGTTATTTTGTTCTATATTTAGTTAATTCATCTACTTCTATCATAATAATTTCCAACACTAACTCAATTCCCATGCTTAATGGGACAAATTTCAAGGATTGGAAAGGAAAATTACTTGTAAACCTTGGTTGCATGGAATTCGACTATGCATTAAGGCAAGAACAACCTTCACCTCTTACTGCAGAAAGCACTCCTGATGAAAATATGGAGTTTGAGAGATGAGACCATTCTAATCGCATGAGTCTAGTGATCATGCAACAATGAAATCTAGAAGCCTTCAGATGCATAGAATTTGAAGAGATCACTAAGGTCAATAATTTCCTCGATGCAATTGAGAAACATTTCGCAAGAAACGAAAAGGTTGAAATGACTTCACTTCTGGCTTCCTTGATGTCCATGAAGTATAAGGGTCGAGGAAATGTTAGGGAGTACATTATGCAAATGTACCAAATTGCTTCAAAACTTAAGGCACTTAAGATCGAGCTTTCTGAGGATTTGCTTGTTCTTAAGGTTTTGGTATCGCTTCCTACACAGTTTAACCAATTCAAAATTAGTTATAACTGTCAAAGGGAGAAATGGACTCTAAATGAGTTCATTTTTCATTATGTGCAAGAGGAAGAAAGGTTGAAGCAAGATAAGACTGAAAGTGCTCACTTGGCCAGTGCCTCTAAGGAAAAGGGCAAGAAAAGGAAATATGAGAATGAAGTTGCTAAGGGTCCAATGCAAAAGAAACAACTGAAGGAATCAGAAGGTTATTTCTTTTGTGGCAAGCATGGACATGTGAAGAAAGAATGTACCAAATATCACGCATGGTGTGCAAAGAAAGGTATGTTTCATACTTTGGTCTGTTCTGAGGTTAATTTATCTTCACTACCTAGAAACACTTGGTGGATAGATTCTGGTGCTACTAATCACATAAATGTTTCTATGCAGGGTTGCCTGAGCTATCGAAAGCCAAGTGATGGTGAAAGACACATCTTTGTGGGTGACGGACAATCAGTAGAAGTGGAAGCAATTGGAAATTTTAGGTTGTTATTAGGAACTAGTTTTTATTTGGATTTGAAAGACATTTTTGTTGCACCGTCTTTTAGACGGAATTTAATTTCTGTTTCTTTGTTGGAAAAATTTGGACATTGTTGCTCATTTGGAAACAATCAATTTAGTTTGTCTTTAAATTCAAATGTTGTTGGAACTGGTTATTTAAATGCTTATGACAACCTTTATTTGCTAGAAACAGTTGCATCCTATAATGAAACCTTGCATGTGGAATCACGTGGTACTACATGTAAATTAAATAAGGAAAATTCAGCGTCATTATGGAATAAGCGCTTAGGTCATATCTCAAAAGGTAAAGTTGAGCGCTTAGTGTCTGATGGCATTTTAGAGTCCCTTGACTTTACAGACTTTGATGTTTGTATAGATTGCATCAAGGGAAAACAAACCAAAACTAACGATTAGGTGCCAATAGATCTATAGACGTCTTAGAATTAATTCATACAGATCTTTGTGGGCCATTCCCTAAGACATCGTGGAATGGTCAACAATATTTCATAACATTCATAGACGATTACTCACATTATGGGTACCTATATCTCATTCATGAAAAATCACAGTCACTGGATGTATTCAAATCTTATGAAGGTGAAGTTGAGAATCAACTCAACAAAAGGATTAAAAATGTCAAATCTAATCGTGGTGGTGAGTACTATGGTAAATATGATGGCTCGGGTGATCCCACTAAACTTTGTGTTGGGAGACCCAAAGAATATGGTTTACAAACTCACTAAATCCATCTATGGACTAAATCAAGCTTCTTGCCAATGGTACCACAAGTTTCATAAAGTAATTATCTCATTCGGTTTTGAGATGAATGTTGTTGATGATTGTGTGTATCACAAGTTTAGTGGGAGCAAGCATATATTCCTGGTTCTATATGTCGATGACATATTGCTTGCCACTAACAATATAGGCTTATTGCACGAAACCAAGAGATTTTTATCTAAACATTTTGAGATGAAAGATCTTGGTGGCACCTCTTTTGTAATGACCCAACTATTCTAAGACCTTGGACCATTATAACTACTAAACATAACTATTACTTTGAAGAACATATACATAAGAAATAATAATAACTTTATTAAAACTTTAACATAATATTGTGAAAATTACAAAGTAAAAATAGAATTTTGGTATGGGTACCCATTATTTAAAACATAAAACATAATTTTAAACTAAATAAAATTTTGTACAAAACTAAATGCAGAAATTACATAGAAACATAATTTAAAAAAAAAACTAAAAATAACGTCATCCTCGATCGACACGCAGTCCACTCAGTCCGTTCATCCTCAACACACATGCCAAGCTTCCAAGAATCCTTCCACCTCCGTATCTAGTTTCCGGCATTACACTAAAAAAATAAAGGGATGAGCCTAATACCCAGCAAGGAAAATCTACTAACAACATACAACATAAATCATAAACATGAGACTATATCATAAACATATACTACAAAATATATGACTATAAAAATGTATATCATATAGAACTATAATATTAATGGCCATTTACTCATTAACATGACATGTGATAAAACCATCTAGGTCCTCTGTCTACTAATCGAGGTAGGGTAAATCATAACTCTAAACCATGAAAACGATAAAAATTCTTGGGGCTTGCTATCTAAGCAAGTCATATGCCCAAGGACTACAAAAACATATTTATACATATACATATTATAGCGTAAAACATATCATAACATAAACATATAAACACATAAAATCTATCATATTTTCCTTACAAAAACTGGGATATTTGAGAACAAATGTGGGACTTGGAACACTCCTAAACCAACAATAAGAATAGTGAGTATCTCTAAAGGAAAGAGATGAAAAGAATAGAACTAAACCACCAAGAGGAAACTTACCGAAAAGACACCTTAAGTTCAAAGAACTTAAAAACCTAACCACAAAATCATAACAAAAGTTAGAACTTGAATGAAAACTAAAGAAACTAAGGAATCAAACAGAATTGAACTTAAGAATAAGAGTACCTTAGTTGACCTTATGGATTGGTCTAACTCCAATACCGAAATACACTAAACCTCACTTCCCAAAGTGTTTTATAAAGCTTAAGAATGGCAAAGCTTTTTCTCAACCCAAGTGTTTATCACTCGTATGGTCTCACTAGCACCTTGGAGTCTCTAATCACAGCTTGAAGAATGAGAGGAAGGGCTGGGTACTAGGTCTTATTTATAGAGTTCTAGGAATAAATATCTTCTTTTTGGCTTTGAATAAAAATAATGAATTTAATTGAAAATATTTTAATATTCTTCAGTCAAAGGCTTATGACTTGGTTAAATTGTTCAAAGAGAGGTTTAAGGAGTCAAAGCTTGATTTTTAAAATTAAAAACAAAAATAATAAAAACAAATAGAATCCTAACTTCTAACTCCCTAAGTCTCGTAACTCTAAACTCACCTACAGTAAAATCAACATAACTGTAGCTGTAGGATTACGATATAGATCATCTTTATGCCGTTAGAAATCTAATTCAATTATCTACAACTTTGTATAAATACTATTTTTCGAAATTCATAACATAACTATGTCAAAATAGGTCGGAAGTTACAGTACCCTAAAGTTACGGAAAATCTATTTAATTATCTAAACAACAACCTAATCCACAAATAAATAAAATTGTGACAAATGTCATGCTCTTAATAGATTCTGGTGAAGACTAAGTCTTATATTTCCCTTATTTTATCATTAAAATAATAATTCCTTAATAATCATGCATATGACAAGTGTCATAATCTTATTGGCTCTATCTAAACCTTAGGAATAACCATGCTCATGACAAGTGTCAAATTCTTATTGACTCTATCTAAACCTTAGGTTATAATAATTATCATATTAATAACCAGCAATATTAATCAAACCTTATGTTATAATTAATATTCTTAAACTATAGGTTAAACTTACAAAATCCATAACTATTGCTAGGAGTTTCCAACTAAGTCCCGGTTTGAACCAAAATCCACGAAATCTAACATACTACAAACTAATACTAGATATTGCTACTACTACTACTATCTAACTAGCTAAGTAAAATTCTAGGACTCTACCATTATCCCCTACTTAAAAGAATTTTGTACCCGAAATTTACTTATCAAACAATTCCGGATACCAATCTAACATGTCTTCCTCCAACTCCCACATTGCCTCCCGTTCAGAACTATTTCTCCATAGGACTTTGACTATCGGAAAACTCTTAGACCATAATTATTTCATCCCTCTATCTAGGATGCTAACCGGTCATTCCTCGTAACTCAAGTCTTTCTGGAGTGCTATCATATCGTACTTGAGGACGTGAGATGGGTCTGACACATATCTATGCAGCATCGAGATGTGAAATACATTATGACTATCCGCTAAAGCTGGCTGTTACACCCAGATTTCGAGCCTTAAGAATTGTGATCTCGAAAGCTGGATTCGTCAGGAATGGGCTCGTAATGTCTAGAACACGTGTCCGCCACCTAGGCACCGAACCTACAAAGCAAGGGTAACCTCGAAGATGGTAGCCTCAAAATCCTCACAAGCTCGAAAGACAGACATCGAAGTACGTCTATTCTCGGATGACCTCGGATCAAGGGTTCCGAGCCTGACATAAGTATGAGCTCGAAACCACATGATCTCGGGGAAAATGCTACAACTCGAAAGTCATTACGAGACTTGGGTTGGCACGGCAATGACGATGTAGATTGATAACTTTGAATATCTTAGTGAGTCATTTTGGAGAGACGCAATCTAAATTTATTGTTGTGAATCCCTTATAATAAAGGGGTATTTATTATTCAGTTATACGCCCCATGGTCTTCAGGGGACGATTCCTTGTATATCGGAGTTACAGGCTTTTAATGCCATTAAATTTATTTACATATACAGAATAACTTCCCGAAATGTGTGGGGTAGTATTCTGGGATCTCCTCTATAAATAGAGAAGTCATGAACCATTGTAGAGGACCGAAATTTTGTGATCTTGAGAGAAACTCTGGAGAATTCATTCTTGAAGAATTTCCATAAATCATCTTAAGTTCTAATAACAAAGACTCGTGGACTAGGCAGAGTTAACTGCTGAACCACGTAAAAAATCTTGTTTGTCTTATTGTATTTTTTTTGCCATAACTATTTATTGTTTTCGTGCTCTTTATTCACTGTTAACGAAAAACAGCGTCAATAGTTTGGTGCTTTCATTGAGAGCCTTAAGCATTCAGTCCCTGAACAAGTTATGGCCGCTAACGTTCCTGAAGAAAACTATCCGAGACGCCCTGGGAAACAGCCAATGGTAAACCTGGATGCTGAAGAGAGAAGCGAGTCCTCCGATTCTCGGGGACCACCCACACCTCCAAGGGATAAGGATATGTATTACAATCCTGAGCGGTACGTTCCCATTGTGGAACTTGAAAATCGGCAGCTGAAACAGCAGTTGGCAGAGGCCAACAAGCGGAATGAGGAGTTAGCAAGGATAGCTGCAGAGGCGCAGGCGGCTCAGCCCCCGCCTCCGCATGAAAACCAAGCTCCTCCTCCAAGGGATGTGCATGTTCCTCCCCGCAGGCCTCGTGGGCGCCCACGAAAGAATGCTGCTACAAGAAGGTCAGAACAACCTCCGGCACCAGCAGAGCCATCCGCTCCCTCGAGACCCTAGAGAAGTACCCGAGCTAGGGCCCCGGCTAATCCACCTGCGGAGGTACCAGCGGGAACCGAGAACAATCGAGCCCCTGCAGAGGCTCGGACTCAAGTCCCTGGGAACGCGCAGAATGCAACCAACCCATCTCAGGCAAACTTCGGACCGTCCAGGCCACGAAATGGATGGCAACCACCGTCGCCCATACGGTTCCCTCCATTGCCTATAAGATATCCTTCACCTCCTCGTAGGAATGCTCAACCAGTCCGAGATGAGGACGAAAGATGCGCGGGGAGGAGACAAGGGAACAGGGAAGCTTTCAGGGAGCGGAGAGGCGCCCTATCTGAAAAAAGTCAAACGTCCCGGTCTCGTACGGTAGAAACGAGACGGCACGAAAAAGACCAATCTCGAAATTATCATGCAACAAGTCTTACTAGTGACGACTCTGGAGATACCAGATTAGTCAGTATGCATGATCGAGGTCGGAAGAATACTGGGAGCCACAGGAATCGCTCCGATCTGCTCGAAATGTGGATGACAGCGGTCATCTAATGGCTGTCCAAGCTGGAGTAATGCCAGGAAGTGCTCTCTGGGACGACATGCAGAGAAAACCGGTGAGGTCCCTAACTGAGTTTAACAAACGAGCACAGAGGTTTGTCAATGTAGAGGAAGCGAGGTCAACACTTAATGTGACTTCCCAGCCCGTAACTACAACGATAAACGTAAACTCTGCCTCAACCCCGACGGACCCACCAGCTTCAAAGCCTGCTGCGGAAAACCCTTCCAAGAGAAAAAAGAACAAAGGGAGTAACCCCGAGGCCAAGGGAGGAAAGAAAAAGAAGGGTGAGAGATATTTCTCCGTGTACAGAGTGTACACCAAGCTCAACGAGTCTCAGGAGAACATATTCCTGGCTAATGAAAACCAGGTCCCCTCCAGGCGTCCAGACCCAATGAGAAATCAGAAGTCCAAGAGGGACTCCAACAAATATTGCCGATTTCACAGAGACACGGGGCATACTACTGATGAATGTCAACAGCTGAAAGATGAGATCGAAGGATTGATCTCGAGAGGTTATTTCAGACAATATGTCAAAAACCAGAATGCTAATCAGGCGTCTACGAGCCAGAAGGCAGCCGCGCCACAGCCCACACAAAACAACAATTCCCGAGCCAGGGAAGAAGATAGGCCCCTGCCGATCGATGGAGAAGACGTGATAACCATCTCAGGAGGGCCTCATCTCGCGGGAGTGGGCAGAAATGCCCAAAAGAGATATGTGAACGAGCTAAAAACTGGGGACGGGTCTCCTTATGAACCCGAACCTAGAGCTCCTAAAAATCAAAAGATAGAGTCTCAGCCAATAACCTTTACTGAGGACCTTCCTAACCATCCTCACCATGATCCACTGGTCATCACTCTCCAGCTGGCAAATAAGAGAGTTCACCGGATTCTCATAGACAATGGGAGCTCAGTTAACATTCTCTATAAGGCAACCCTAGAGAAAATGGGACTCACTCTTCGCGACCTGAAAGCATGTGCGACAACATTGTACGGCTTTTCAGGAGAAGGGACCGCTTGCATAGGATCCATCGAACTGCCCATAACCTTGGGAGACTACCCAGTCTCAACAACCAAGATGATGGAGTTCGTGGTAGCAGACCTGCCTTCAGCCTACAATGTGCTGCTCGGAAGACCTGCCTTCAGCCTACAATGTGCTGCTCGGAAGACCTGCCCTAGTAGGGCTGGGGGCAGTCTCGTCTGTTAGGCATCTGGCCATTAAGTTCCCTACTCCTAGTGGCATCGGGACTTTGAAGGGAGACCAGTTGGCCGAAAGGGAATGCTATAGCATCTACCTAAGAGGAAAGAAACAAACGAGTGCACAGACACTCGTAATTGTTCAAAATAAAGATGGGACAATCTTGGAGATAGATGAAGAGATCGACCCAAGGGTGGAGGAGAAAACTGACCTCGAACCATTAGAAGAGCTTGAAGAAATCAAGCTCGAAGAGTCAGATCCTTCCAAAATAGTAAAGGTCGGGAAACACCTCCAGGAAGAAACCAAATAACAACTCATTTGCTTTTTGAAGAGAAACCAGGATGTCTTCGCATGGTCACATTTGTACATGGTAGGAATAAGTCCGAACATAGCGAGCCACGCGCTAAACATTGATAAAAGCTTCCCTCCGAAGCAACAAAAGCGAAGACTACTGGATGACGACAGGAAGAAGGCACTGAAGGAGGAGGTCGACAAGTTAAAAGCAAACTGATTCATTAGGGATGCTTTTTACCCTGATTGGGTAGCCAATCCGGTGTTGGTCCCAAAACCTAATGGGACGTGGTGAACCTGTATTGACTATTCGGACCTCAACAAAGCTTGCCCGAAGGACTGTTTTCCCTTACCAAGGATTGACCAACTCGTGGATGCCACGGCGAGGCATGGACTAATGTCGTTCATGGATGCCTATTCTAGATATAACCAGATTCCCATGCATGCCCCGACCAGGAACATACGAGCTTCATAACGGACAAGTGGCTATATTGTTATAATGTCATGCCATTCAGGCTCAAAAATGCTGGGGCCACATACCAGTGGCTCATGAATATGATATTTTCAGAGCAGATAGGGAACAACATGGAAGTTTATGTTGATGACATGCTTGTCAAGTCTCAACTTAACAGTAACCATGTTGATGACCTCGAAGAGTGCTTTGGCGTGCTCCGGAAGTATAACATGAAACTAAATCCTCAGAAGTACTCCTTCGGGGTATCATCAGGAAAATTCCCGGGTTTCATTGTAAACGCTCGTGGAATAGAAGCTAACCCAGACAAGATCCAGGCCCTGATCGACATGCCCTCACCTCGAAGACACAAAGATGTCCAAAGCTTAACCGGCAGGATGGCGGCACTAAGTAGGTTTATTTCGAAATCTACAGACCATTGCCTTCTGTTTTTCAACCTTTTGAGGGGTGGCAAGAAATTTGAATGGACGGAAGAGTGCAAACTGGCCTTCTAGGAGCTTAAAAAGCACCTCGCAGAACCCCCCATCTTATCAAAACCTATTACGAGAGAAGTACCGTACTTATATCTTTCCACTACCGAACACGCAAGAAGTGCAGTGCTCGTGCGAGAAGAAGAAAAGGTACAGAGACTCGTATATTACATCAGCAAAAGATTACTGGGGGCAGAGTCGAGATACCCCTTGATGGAGAAGCTAGCTCTCAGCTTAATTCATTCATCTCGTAAACTTTGATCCTACTTTCAGGCGCACCCCATCCATGTATTGACTGATCAACCACTTAGGCAAGTCCTGTCTAAACCGGAGGCTTCGGGTCGACTTCTTAAATGGGCGGTTGAACTCGAACAATTCGAGATCACCTACCACCCGAGGACGACCATTAGGACACAGGCATTGGCAGACTTTATAGTGGAGTGTACTGGCATGACCAACGATGAAGTTTTAACCCCGGCCCACGAGTTGTGGAACCTTTACGTCGATGGGTCATCTAATGAAAATGGATCGGGGGCAGGGGTCATTTTGATTACTCCCGCAGGGAGCATATTTCATTCTGCCTTAAGATTTGACTTCAATGCATCGAATAACGAGGCCAAATACGAGGCTTTACTGGCGGGACTTCGTATAGCCAAAGAGCTCAAAGCTAAAGCAATACATTGCTACAGCGACTCCCAGCTTGTGGTTAACCAAATCTTGGGAGAATACCAGGCCTGTGGCACAAAAATGGCAGCTTACTTAGAGAAGGAAAAATCTGCATTGGAACATTTCGAGTTTTATGCAATTGAACAGGTTCCCCGAGAGAAAAACTCAAATGCAGATGCCTTAGCCCAGCTCGCTACTTCCGCCGAGAATGATGAGCTAAATGTTGTGCCAATAGAACACCTCTTGGCACCTAGCATTAACGAGCCGGAGGAGGAAGACGTGTGTATGATTGAGTCTGAACCTACCTGGATGACCCCGATAGTCGAATATCTTGAGACCGGAGTCCTTCCAAAAGATCGGAACCAGGCTCGAACGTTAATGTATCAACTTCCCTATTACACCATTTTGGACGGAAAGCTGTATAGAAAGGGATATTCCATGCCATTACTTCGGTGCGTGACTCCACCTGAAGCCAAGAAGATCATTGAAGAAATTCATGAAGGGTTCTATGGAGACCATACCGGGGGTCATAGCCTGTCCAAGAAAATCATACGCCAAGGATATTTCTGGCCTACCATTAAATCGGATTCTTTCGAGTACGTAAAGAAATGCGATAAATGCCAGAGGTTCGCCACGATTCCTCGAGCTCCACCATCCGAGCTGACCATGATGACTTCCCCATGGCCCTTTGCGGTATGGGGAATCGACCTCATAAGCTCTCTCCCAACTGGAAAGGGCGGTGTGAAGTATGTTGTAGTCACCGTAGATTACTTCACAAAGTGGACAGAGGCTGAACCGTTAGCAACAATAACTTCCAAAAAGGTCCTTGACTTCGTGGTAAAAAAACATCGTATGCCGATATGGGATGCCGAGGAAAATTGTATCCGACAACGGAACCCAGTTCGATAGCGACTTGTTCACCAACTTTTGTGAGAAGAATGGAATAATAAAGAGTTTTTCGTCAGTAGCTCATCCTCAGGCGAATGGCCAGGTCGAAGTTGTAAACAGAACTCTCAAGAGTTCGCTAAAGAAAAAGTTGGAGGAAGCAAAGGGATGATGGCCCGAAGAATTACCCCAAGTCCTATGGGGATATAGGACTACAGCTCGAACATCATCGGGACATACCCCGTTCTCTCTAGCATACGGTTGCGAAGCTATGTTGCCTATCGATGTCGAAATTCCTACAATTCGAACTCACATTTATGACCAAAGCTCGAACCACACTCAGCTCAAAGAAACCTTAGACTTGATCAAAGAAAGAAGAAACGAAGCTCAGCTGAGGAATGCTGCCTACCAGCAATGAGCTACCAGGTACTTCAACAAGAGGGTTCGAGATCGAAAGTTCGGTGTGGGAGATCTGGTGCTAAGGCGTGTATTTTTGGCAACGCGAGATCCAGCAGCTGGCGTGCTCGGGCCAAATTGGGAAGGACCCTACCAGATAGAGTCAGCCATCCGCCCCAATGTCTACAAGCTAGCGAGATTGGATGGGAGCCTGGTACCGCGAGCATGGAATGGTGAACACCTAAGACCTTACTATCAATAGTGTAGGAAGGATGTTGCCTGTAACCATGCTTGTTTATCTGTACTGTTTTGCCTACTTTTGGATTTTGTTAAATAAAGAGTTATTTCGTCTGATATAATTTATTTTTGCAATCTCTCTTAATCTAATAACCTATGGTCACATTCATAGGATATTAAGGGGGCATCATTGGTATATATATAAATACCACCAGCTTGAAAAATAAATTAAGATATACGAAAAACATAAGTGTTTGGATATAACCAAATACGTGGGCTAAGACAATTTGGATATAACCAAATTATTAAAAACATAAGTGTTTGGATGTAACCAAATGCGCGAGCTAAGGTAGTTTGGATAAAACCAAATTATCAAAAACATATAAGTGTATGGATTACAAACCAATCACAACCTTAAAAGGTTTGGAGCAAACCAGCTAAAACCAATCGACGATAAGTTGGAACATAAACCTACTTTGAGATAAGTCGAGATCGAGGCTGGAGTATCTTATAAAAAATAGTTTCGAACTCATAACCTCGGAGAGATAACCGAGGACGAGAAAAAGTAACTAAACAATAAGATATAACTAAACCGTTTGCATTACACACCATACAAGTACTTTCAGGTTCATGGTTAAAGTAATATCCGACCTTGATGAATAATGAGATCGGAAGCAGATAATTCGAGCAAACGGTGCATGAATGCATTGAGCCTCGAGCCTAAATCCAAACTATGTTTGTACGAATAAATAAACATATACAATTCTTTAATATAAAATGTGCAAAATATTTCAAACCAAGAAATGAAAAGCATGAGTATTAAAAGAAAAAGAAATTGTATCAGCCCTACGGGCATAAAATAAAACAATTACAAAAATAAGGGGATGCAGCCCTGAGGTGAGGTTCAAGAAGGAGCAGTTTCCTTGGCCTTCTCAGCATCAGCGGCACTAGACCCCTCAGGACGAATAGCATGACTATCCTTCTGAGCAGCCTCCTTAGCGGCCTCCTGAGCAGCCTCCTCCGCCTCAAGCCAAGCATTCCACTTATCAAGGAGCTTTGCCTCAAAAGGACCTAGGAAGCTGTATCAAGTTCTTCATTATTGGCCCACATTCTTTACATGGCCAAATAAACCTCCTGGTCTTTTTTCTCTTTGTACTCGGCAAGGAGGCGGGCTTTTTCACTCTCGATTATATCAAAAATGGCGGCCTTGTCTTCTTCGAGCTTTTTATTGGCCTCCTTGAGCCGGGCATTCTCCTTCTCAAGCTCCGCGAGCTTAACGTTCTGCTTCTCGAGCTCAGATGTCTTGGCTTTAAGCTCCTCAGCTCCTGTCTCAACTTTTGCCTTTGTCACCTTCAGTTCATCACTCAGTTTGAGCTGATGATCCTTGGCCTCCTGAGCGTAGGATCTGCTCGAATGAACCTCGTTGTTCAAATTATAGTTGAGCTGAGCAGAGACAGCAAGAGCCTGACATACAGAGAAATCAACATTAGCATACGGACCATCTATAAATATAGCCAGCAGTGAAAAAAGAAAAGTTACCGCGGCGATGAGCTCGACACTCTTCTTGTAGAGTGTGTTGCTGTCTTGGGCCTTGGTCATAAATTTCCAGTGAGAAGCATCAAAACCTCTAAAGCTCTGGCCCACTCGGGAAAAAACATCCGAGCCTAATATGGCCCCATGGGACCCAGCAGCGTTGTCAACTACATACTCCTCGATGTGAGTAGAAACTGACAACTTGTGGGTTCGAGAAACAGAGAGTTTTTTGGGAGGAGGACCGAGCATCGAATGAACAAGGGTGGGAGGATGGGTCTCAACCATAGTAGATGTCCCGACCTGCGAAGTCGGTTCCACAGCGGAGCTCGTGGCAGGTGGAGCTCGTGGGGGAGGTGGTGTCTTTTCAGTCCTTTTAAGGACCTTGGCAGGCCGGTCTATTTTTCGGGATCCCCTGGGGCGCTTGCTCCTCTTGGCCCCGCCACTCTCGAGAATACTGTCGAGATCGGAGTCCATCTCACCTACACAGTCACACCACAGTATGAGTCATCAAAAAAGAAAGAAAATATATATAAAGTAACTCAACATCACACAAGTATGCAAAGTGATGAAGAGGCGAGTGGAGAGAAACCTAACTGGAACTCTCCTTCGAGCTTGAGCTCGGAGACCATGAAATTCCCCCATCTTCAAAAGAGGCGGGGGGAGTACCTTCCCTAAACGTGGACGTCAACCTCGAAAGGCCTTATAGTCATTGGTCCCATATTGGACGACTATTCCGTTCCATACCTCGTTCAGGCTATACATAGTATCGTATTGCCCGAGCCAGCTATCGAACCTATGAACCCATTCATCTACCCAATTCCACACATAGAAGTGGTTCTTATCGTCCTGGCACAACACTAACCTATCGGGTTTGTGTTTTAGTAAGGTTGGGGACCACATTTTCGAGCTTAGGATGACTGTACCTTGATCATTCAAGCCCGATCTCGAGGCTTCATCGTTGGCCTCATTCCCTGATTGTGGGCTCCTCTGGAGAATTGGAGGCGGGGGCCTCACCTCACTTCTCGGGGGAAGGGCGCCTGTTGGCAAGGGCACGAGATCCCAGCGATCGTATTTTTTGTTAGACCAGTCCGAGGTGGACTGGCCATCTTCCAAGAGCCCGCAAGCTCGAAGTTTACCTTCATGCAAAAGGTACGAGAGTGATCTCCTGCCATAAGGTAGTTGAAGCAGGGTCCCCTACGCCCCTTCATCTCATCAGAAGGAGTGGGGCGATGATAGTTGGCTGGAAAATAAAACACATTTCAACTAAGTATAAGCCTATAGATAAATGTTCGAGCACAGAGATAAAGGAGGTGGGACACTTACGGATTCTTCTGAACAAATAACATCGTGACGGAGACAGGCCATCCTTCCAGAAGAAGGCCTTCTTAAAATCAGGAGGATGGTTGGGAAGGTCCTCAAACATCTTTTTCTCCTTTGGGTAGCTCGAGAGGTAATAGAAGCCATCTCCTCCCCGAGCTCGGGAGGGATTACTTTTCAAACAAAAGAGATACAAGATCTCTTCTAGCGTGGGTCCTTCCCACTTCAGCTCGTTGTAGATCGACTTCAGGGCAGATAGAACCCTATACGAATTGGTGTTGAGCTGGAATGGAGCCAGCCCAACGAAGTCTATGAAGTCCTTGAAGAAAGACTTCAAAGGCAGTAACGCTCCTGCCTTCATATGCTCCTGGCTCCAAGCCGCGTACCTCAGCTTGTTATCAGGATTTCCATCTCTTGGGGTGCGACAGCTTCGCTCTTGGGAGGTAGGAGCTCGGCACCTCAAGGAGCAGGACAGTCTGAGACCATGGAAGGCTAGGATATCATTAATCTGACCTAGCGAGGTAACCGAGCT
Source organism: Humulus lupulus (assembly GCF_963169125.1). Taxonomy (NCBI): domain Eukaryota; kingdom Viridiplantae; phylum Streptophyta; class Magnoliopsida; order Rosales; family Cannabaceae; genus Humulus; species Humulus lupulus. The sequence continues at coordinate 20,783,851 of NC_084793.1, forward strand.
CCAGTAGTGCTCGGCCTCGAAGAACTCCCTCCTCGGCTGCGAGGTAGAGGGCTCCCCCATTAGTGAGAATTGAAGCTCTCCCGAGTTGTACGCGATGGTCACTTTTAGCCTAGGGTCGAGGGGGATCGGCCTGGGCCCTGAATCAGTTTCCAGATAAAGAGCCTCTCGAAGGATTCTCCTCTTCTTTTCTATGACCTCGACGATTTGGCAGCGATAGTGAGCTCGGGTTTCTTCTTGTTCACGCGCGAGATCGTATTCACGAATCAGACGTTGGTTCCGAGCATACAGCGATTCTGGGCTCGGAGTTTTCGGCGAGTACGGAATTGCCAGCAGCGACCCCCACCGTCTTTCCAGATTCTATGACATCTAGCGAGAAAGAAAAAATGGTGAGGGCCATGCATGCAAGGAGTCAAGAATAACGAGCTTGGCAAGACAAGATCAGAAAGGGCTTGGGTACGAAACGAGCTCGATCCTAGAAACCCGATTAAGGGTTAGAACGTGTATTCTACAAGAAAAATGAGGGGAGTGGATCTAATTTTTGAGAATCCCGAAATATCAGGAAAAAAGGTGACGGTTATTCAGAAATGGTAGTCTTGGGTATCGTGCATTCTTTAAAACCAAGATTTTGTACCCAATATCTTGGTGTGCAAGATATATCTTTCAAATTTTGAAAACCCAGAAAAAAGAGACCTTGTTTGAGCTTGTTCCACATCAAAACTGGACTTGGAACCAGTGGCTTAAACATAGCGTGGAAACTTAAACTTAAATGCCTATCGGCCAGAGCTTCCTAGCATGTCAAACTAAAAAATAAACCGATACATTCCCAAAAATAACAGAACACAGACAAAAATCGGCATAAAGGAAAATGAAAAGATCATTAGATACTTACACAATGATGGCGATTGCAGAGAAATCGTTGATTGAAGGAGAGGTTACAGGTATAACCTTACGGTCTCGAACAAACTAGCGGTCCTTTGTTTCTTTGGCTAGGAGAACATGCAAAAGCAAAAAGCTCTCTGGGATGGCTTCTGGTTTTGTCCCTTTTCTTTTTTCTCTGATGAGTGTAAAATAAGAGGAAGAAGATGTCCATGGCCTTATATATAGATAGTAAAAAGTGGTAAAAAGGGATTAATCTAAGCCATTGGCCAGAATCCTTATAAAATCTTACGGCCAGGGACAAATGACAAGATTGTACTGAAAAGGTGGCAGGCGAATGATCGTGGGCGGATTTCCAAGGTACTCGAGTACCCCGGATGAGCAATACCCAACTGACACGTGTCCACCCTCAAGTATGTGTGACGGTGCGTTTCCTGAAGAAAGTAGTTTAAAAGTTTCCTTCTCATAGGATTCAAACAAATATTTTTGAGGGGGCAAAATGTTACACCCAGATTTCGAGCCTTAAGCATTGTGATCTCGAAAGATGGATTCGTCAGGAATGGGCTCGTAATGTCTGGAACACGTGTCCGCCACCTAGGCACCGAACCTACAAAGCAAGGGTAACCTCGAAGATGGTAGCCTCAAAATCCTCACAAGCTCGAAAGACAGACATCGAAGTACGTCTATTCTCGGATGACCTCGGATCAAGGGTTCCGAGCCTGACATAAGTATGAGCTCAAAACCACATGATCTCGGGGAAAATGCTACAACTCGAAAGTCATTACGAGACTTGGGTTGGCACGGCAATGACGATGTAGATTGATAACTTTGAATATATTAGTGAGTCATTTTGGAGAGAAGCAATCTACATTTATTGTTGTGAATCCCTTATAATAAAGGGGTATTTATTATTCAGTTATACGCCCCATGGTCTTCAAGGGACGATTCCTTGTATATCGGAGTTACAGGCTTTTAATGCCATTAAATTTATTTACATATACAGAATAACTTCCCGAAATGTGTGGGGTAGTATTCTGGGATCTCCTCTATAAATAGAGAAGTCATGAACCATTGTAGAGGACCGAAATTTTGTGATCTTGAGAGAAACTCTGGAGAATTCATTCTTGAAGAATTTCCATAAATCATCTTAAGTTCTAATAACAAAGACTCGTGGACTAGGCAGAGTTAACTGCTGAACCACGTAAAAAATCCTGTTTGTCTTATTGTATTTTTTTTGCCATAACTATTTATTGTTTTCGTGCTCGTTATTCACTGTTAACGAAAAACAGCGTCAATAGTTTGGTGCTTTCATTGAGAGCCTTAAGCATTCAGTCCCTGAACAAGTTATGGCCGCTAACGTTCCTGAAGAAAACTATCCGAGACGCCCTGGGAAACAGCCAATGGTAAACCTGGATGCTGAAGAGAGAAGCGAGTCCTCCGATTCTCGGGGACCACCCGCACCTCCAAGGGATGAGGATATGTATTACAATCCTGAGCAGTACGTTCCCATTGTGGAACTTGAAAATCGGCAGCTGAAACAGCAGTTGGCAGAGGCCAACAAGAGGAATGAGGAGTTAGCAAGGATAGCTGCAGAGGCGCAGGCGGCTCAGCCCCCGCCTCCGCATGAAAACCAAGCTCCTCCTCCAAGGGATGTGCATGTTCCTCCCCGCAGGCCTCGTGGGAAATGAACTGCTATGTACGAAGTCTTAACATATAGGAAATGAACTGACTTGGTTAATCTATCTATTACTATCCAAGCCGAATCATGCTGCTTACTTGTTCGTGGCAAACCTGTCACGAAATCTATGGCTATATCATCCCATTTCCATTTTGGAATGCTAAGTGGTTGCAATAAGCCTGCAAGCCACTGATGTTTTGCTTTCGCTTGCTGGCATACCAAGCATTTAGACACATACTCTTCTATATCTTTCTTCATTCCTAGCCACCAATATAACACTTTAAGGTCGTGAGTCATCTTGGTCGACCTTGGGTGAACTAAGTATGGTGTATTGTGCGCTTCTTCTAAAATCACATCTTAATCCCTTGATCGTTTGGCACGCATACCTGATCCTTATATCTTAATAACCCTTGACTTAATATTGAGAAATCTGTGGCCTTCCTTTTTCTAACTGCATCCATTTGTGTTACTAACATGTCATCATGCACTTGCCCATTTCGTATATCTTCTAACAGGCTTGACTGGATGGACCAGTTTGTCAGGTTACCAATGACTACTTCTATTCCAGCATTGATCAGCTCCTGCTGTAGCGGCTTTTCTATTCCACTAATGATGCTAGACTTCCATAATTCTTCCTACTTAGCGCATCAGCAACGACATTTTCCTTGAGGCGTAGGCTATCACCTTATCATTCTACATCAGCACACAACCCAATCCTTGCTTCGATGCATCACAATAGACTACAAACTTATCATTGGGTGTCGGTACACAAAGTACTGGTGCTGAGCATATCCTTAAGCAACTAGAAACTCTCTTCACACTTATCCGTCCAGTTGAACCTTTGCTGGTTCTGGGTCAGGTTGGTAAGTGGAGTGGCTATCTTAGAAAAGCCTTATACAAATCTCCAATAATAACCTGCTAGTCCCAGAAAACTTCTTCCCTTAGACGAGTTCTTTAGTCTTGGCCAATCTTTACAGCCTCTACCTTAGATGGGTCTACCACAATCTCTGGATACTATGTGGCCGAGAAATGCTACTTGTGAAAGCCAAAATTCGCACTTCTTGAACTTGGCGTAAAGCTAATGCTCCTTTAGTCGCAGCAAGATCACCCTTAAATGTTTCTCATGCTTGACTTTATCCTTTAAGTACACCAAGATATTGTCAATGAATACTACGATGAATTTATCCAAGTAGTCCTTAAAGACCCTATTTATTAAATCCATAAACGCGGCTGGAGCGTTGGTAAGACCAAAAGACATAACTAGAAACTCATAATGTCCATAACAAGTTCTAAAAGCTGTCTTGGGAATATCCTCTTCCCGTACCTTGAGCTGATGATACCCGAACCGTAGATCAATCTTTAAAAACACGGTCGCTCCTCAAAGTTGATCAAACAAGTGGTCAATCCGGGGTAGAGGGTACTTATTCTTAATTGTCACCTTATTCAGCTTGCGGTAATCTATACACATCCGCAAGCTTCCATCCTTCTTCTTCACAAATAGTACCGGTGCTCCCCATAGCGAATGACTCATTCTAATGAAACCCAAGTCTAAGAGGTATTCTAGCTACATCTTTAACTCCTTGAGTTTGGTAGGAGCTATCCGGTATGGTGCCTTGGAGGTAGGCTCGGTGCCCGGTTCTAATTCGATTGTGAAGTCAATTTCCCGCATCGGCGGCAATCTTGGCAAGTCGTCAGGAAATACCTCTGGAAACTCCCTTACAATATGTACATCTCCGACCTTTAGTGGTGTTCCCTTTACCACATGTATAACGCTAGCTAAGAATGTGTGACATCCTTTTTCTATCATCCTCTGAGCTTTGAGAGATGAAATAAGCGGCGTATGAAGTCCTAAAACTTTTCCCATATAGCATCTTTTCTGACCGTTAGGAGTCTCGAACATCACTTGCTTGCATTTGCTATCGATGGTTGCGCCATGCCTTGCTAGCCCGTCCATGGCTAATATCATGTCAAAGTCTTTGATCTCCAGTTCTATCTGGTCTCCTTCTAGTTCTACACCCTCAATTTTGATCGGTACGCCTCGTACTATTCGTGATGATAAGACTACTTCACCCAAAGGCAACTATGTCATAAACCTAGTTCTACAAGGTTTGTCTAATTTCTCTATCATTCCTCAAGAGATATATGAGTATATTGCTCCCAAATCAAGCGATACTAGAACATATACTATCGAAGATAGGAATCTGACATGTAACTGCTTGTTACTAGCATGGGCTCCTCCCTGGGTCAAGGCAAAGACTTTGGTCTGGAACCATCGTTTAATCCATCTTCTCCTTCTGCTTGAGCTGTAGACATTCCTTCTTTTGATGACTTTCCTAACCACAGTTGAAGCATCCCTTGATGTTTGCGTGACATTCCCCAAGATGTTTCTTTTGGCCCTTAGAGCATTGCGGGTATTCTACATAACCCGACTTATTGCCTCCATTGTTTGTCCGTGCTCTTTTATTAGCATTGGCTTGCTTATCATTAGGATGCCTTCTCTTTTGACCATTACTATTACTATTGCTATGCTGACGGTTGTTGCTGTGGTTGTTCCGACCATTCTGAGGTTGACCCTACTGTTTAGGCTCAGGCTTACTAGCCTTCTCCTTACTAACATTCGCCCGAAGCCTTTATACTTCTATTGTCATTTCTAGAACATCGGCATAGGTAGTATTTCCCAGGTTCGCTAGCTTAACCCCTAATTCAATCTTTGGTCTAAGTCCTCTAACGAACTTGGTCACCCTCATAAATTCAGTTGGAACAAACTCTAGTGCAAACTTGGCTAATCTGTCGAACTGCCGAGCATATTCTACTACCGTTAAGTTGCCCTGCTTCAAACTAGCGAACTCCTTGACCCTTGTAGCGATGACTGCCGAGTTGTAATACTTCTTGTGGAATAGCTCCACAAATCTTGTCCATGTCATGGTGATGACATCGCTAGTCTGCTGAACTAAGTCACACCATATTCTAGCATCCTTCTTAAGCAGAGACGAAATGCAGGATATGCAGTCTGCGTTGCTGAGATTCATATGCGCTAGGATTGGCTCTACATTTCTGAGCCATTCTTCTGCCTCAAAGGGGTCTGTTGTCCCTTCAAAGTTTGGAGTGTGTTGCTTACGAAACCGCTCATAGATTGGCTCCATGGGTTGAGCTAGGTATGGCGCATATTTCGCCATTGGCCATACCCCATAAGGACCTACTTGATGGGGTTTGTTGAGGCTATGGTTGCGGCTGAGGTGGAGGCTGAGTCTGAGTCTGCTGCCGTTGTTGCTGCAGTAATTCCTCCACTTGTTGTCGTAGTCTTACAATTTCTGCAGTGTTGTAAACAGGCGGCAGCGGCGCTCTTTCTTTAGCAACAGCATTGGTTGCACGCCTTCCCCTTCTGTGAACTGGAGGGGCTTCATAAGTTTCAGAAGCAACGCTTGAGGCATTGGCATTGTTGCAAGCAAATCTTCTGAGCGATATCTTCAGCAAAGTTCTAATAGTCGAGGAAACATATTAGAACTTACCCTAATAGGCTCTAAGGCAAAAACTTAATCTAAGCAAACATAACTCGAACCTATTAATTATGATTTCTTATGAAAAAAATTATGTAAGCCTTCTTAATGATTAAGGTCTGTTTCTAAACTTAGAAAAATAAGCCATCTTTATAATTTACTAAGTCTGTTTCTAATCATCCTATATGACTTAATTCCCAGGCGTGAAACTCGTCATTGTTCCAAAGTTAACCATATTGAGGGAGGGCTGGGATCAGTAAAATCGTTCCCACTACTATGGCCCCCTGAACTCTCAATATAGAACCCAGTCCATTGATTTGTATCCACCCTCACCGAACTTGGTCATTATTTATTATGATTGTAAAAAAAAATCAAACTCATACATGTCATTCAAAAATAACAATGATATTTATTTGGAAAAAAAAAATTCACTATGTACAATCATAAATGCAAAGATAATAAATAAAATAAATAACGAAAAATAAACTAATTTACAAATATTCATAACTGAAAACATAAGGGCTAAAACGTTAACTAAACACATAATCATAACAACTATAACATAAACAACTTACATTGGCGGTTAGATTCGGAGCTTAAGCGTGTGTATCAAGGAGAACTTCATGTAAATGGATCGTTTCTCTGATACCAACTGTAATGACCCAACTATTCTAAGACCTTGGACCATTAAAACTACTAAACATAGCTATTACTTTGAAAAACATATACATAAGAAATAATAATAACTTTATTAAAACTTTAACATAATATTGTGAAAATTACAAAGTAAAAATAGAATTTTGGTATGGGTACCCATTATTTAAAACATAAAACATAATTTTAAACTAAATAAAATTCTGTATAAAACTAAATGCGGAAATTACATAGAAACATAATTTTAAAAAAACTAAAAATAACGTCATCCTCGATCGACACACAGTCCACTCAGTCTGTTCATCCTCAACACACATGCCAAGCTTCCAAGAATCCTTCCGCCTTCGTATCTTGTTTCCTGAATTACACTAAAAAAATAAAGGAATGAGTCTAATGCCCAGCAAGGAAAATCTACTAACAACATACAACATAAATCATAAACATGAGACTATATCATAAACATATACTACAAAACATATGACTATAAAAACGTATATCATATAGAACTATAATATTAATGGCCATTAACTCATTAACATGACATGTGATAAAATCATCTAGGTCCTCTGTCTACTAATTAAGGTAAGTTAGATCACATGGTAGTATATGATAACCCATCTAGGTCCTCTGTCTACTAATCGAGGTAGGGTAAATCATAACTCTAAACCATGAAAACGATAAAAATTCTTGGGGCTTTCTATCTAAGCAAGTCATATGCCCAAGCGACTACAACATAAATTCTTGGGGCTTGCTATCTAAGCAAGTCATATGCCCAAGGACTACAAAAACATATTTATACATATACATATTATAGCGTAAAACATATCATAACATAAACATATAAACACATAAAATATATCCTATTTTCCTTACCAAAACCGGGATATTTGAGAACAAATGCGGGACTTGGAACACTCCTAAACAAACAATAAGAATAGTGAGTATCTCTAAAGGAAAGAGATGAAAAGAATAGAACTAAACCATCAAGAGGAAACTTACCGAAAAGATACCTTAAGTTCAAAGAACTTAAAAACCTAACCACAAAATCATAACAAAAGTTAGAACATGAATGAAAACTAAAGAAACTAAGGAATCAAACAGAATTGAACTTAAGAATAAGAGTACCTTAGTTGACCTTATGGATTGGTCTAACTCCAATACCGAAATACACTAAACCTCACTTCCCAAAGTGTTTTATAAAGCTTAAGAATGGCAAAGTTTTTTCTCAACCCAAGTGTTTATCACTCTTATGGTCTCACTAGCACCTTGGAGTCTCTAATCACAGCTTGAAGAATGAGAGGAAGGGCTAGGTACTAGGTCTTATTTATAGAGTTCTAGGAATAAATATCTTCTTTTTGGCTTTGAATAAAAATAATGAATTTAATTAAAAATATTTGAATATTCTTCAGTCAAAGGCTTATGACTTGATCAAATTGTTCAGAGAGAGGTTTAAGGAGTCAAAGCTTGATTTTTAAAATTAAAAACAAATAGAATCCTAACTTCTAACTCCCTAAATCTCGTAACTCTAAACTCACCTGCAGTAAAATCAACATAACTAGACCTGTAGGACTCCAATTTAGATCATCTTTATACCGTTAGAAAGCTAATTCAATTATCTACAACTTTTTAGAAATACTATTTTTCAAAATGCATAACATAACTATGTCAAAAATAGGTCGGAAGTTACAGTACCCTAAAGTTACGGAAAATCTATTTAATTATCTAAATAACAACCTAATCCACAAATAAATAAAATTGCGACAAATGTCATGCTCCTAACAGATTATGATGAAGACTAAGTCTTATATTTCCCTTATTTTATCATTAAAATAATAATTCCTGAATAATCATGCATATGACAAGTGTTATAATCCTATTGGCTCTATCTAAACCTTAGTAATAATCATACTCATGACAAGTGTCATATTCTTATTGGCTCTATCTAAATCTTAGGTTATAATAATTATCATATTAATAACCAGTAATATTAATCAAACCTTATGTTATAATTAATATTCTTAAACTATAGGTTAAACTTATAAAATCCATAACTATTGCTAGGAGTTTCCAACTAAGTCCCAGTTTGAACCAAAATCCATGAAATCTAACATACTACAAACTAATACTAGATATTGCTACTACTACTACTATCTAACTAGTTAAGTAAAATTTTGGGACTCTACATCTTTTGTATTAGGAATTCAGATACATCGAGATTGTTCTCGAGGTATTCTTGGATTATCATAAAAGAGCTATATCGATAAGGTACTTAAAAGGTTTGGTATGCAAGATTGTAGACCTGGAGATACCTCTGTTGCTAAATGAGATAAATTTAACCTTAGTCAGTAACCTAAAAGTAACCTTAAAATTCAAGAAATGCAAAAGATTCCCTATACATCAGCTGTTGGGAGTCTAATGTATGCTCAAGTATGTACGCCTCCGGATATTGCATATATAGTTGGCATGTTAGGCAGATATTTTAGCAACCCTGGTACGGACCATTGGATAACAGCCAAGAGGGTTATGAGATATCTCCATAGAACAAAATATTATACACTCACATATAAGAAATTAGATCATTTGGAGGTCGTAGGGTATTCTGATTTCGATTTCGCTGGGTGCCAAGATAGTAGAAAATCTACATCATGCTATATTTATCTGTTAGCTGGATAAGTTATATCTAGGAAAAGTGTCAAATAAACACTGGTAGCTTCTTCCACTATGGCAGCAGAATTTGTAGCATGCTATGAGGCATCAAATCATGGAATATGGCTGTGAAACTTTGTCACTGGGCTGTTCATTTTGGAGAATGTAGAAAGACCACTCAAGTTATTTTGTGACAATAAGACAACAATGTTGTATTCCAACAACAATAGGAGCTCATCCAAGTCAATGCATATTGACATAAAGTTCCTAGTTGTGAAAGAAAGAGTGCAAAGTGGACAGATATTCATAGAGCACATTGGGACAAACTCCATGATAGCGGATCTGCTCGCAAAAGGATTACCACCAAAGGTCTTTCATGAACACACTGCTCATATAGGTGGTGTACTATTTGAGGATATCATGATTTAGTGGGAGTTTGTATTTTTTATTTGTTTTATGTTTGTTTGAGACATTTATGTATTTGGTTATTTTCTTATCAGAATGAAGTATTCATTTTATTCACTCTGTTTTGTCATGTTTGATTCTGACCTTGTTTATGTTTAAGGAGGACCAGTTGGAAATAGGCATGTTTGGTTCACATTGCATGTAATTTCCATGCTACGCATCCATGATTGATCTATGTCATTTGACTATATTGTTAGGAACAATTCCTAGTGCACAACGAAAATTGTTGTAATGGTAGTATCATATTAAACAAAACAAAATTCATATAAACAACTTTATATGAGGATCTTTTCATATGCAATATGTTAATCAATATAATATGTATATGTAAAAATAATATGAAATGATTTACCTCTTGTAGCCTATCAAGAATCTTTTAATCTTTTCGTATATATTTCGATCTTCCTATCTTCGCTAGAGTACTCACACCAAGATCTTCCAAGATGTTCTCTACACCTCAAGATGTGGGTGGGCACATAGAGAATAAGAATCAATATTTGTGAATCAAAAGTATTCTCAACACATGAAACTCTTAATTATATGCTAGAGAGAAAGGTTTATCTTTTGTGTGACAAAAGATGATAAGTTTTTCTCTGATTTCTATTGTAAAACTGTTATATTCTTATTTTCTATCATATGGAATATATAGGTTTTATTATCATAATAATAAAAATTGATCATCTTAATAATAAATGATAATTAAAGTTAAAGTCTTACATTCCATTTTAAAAACTCTTTTCAAATTTTTTTATTAATTAATTAGATAAAATAAAAAACTAACAATTGATCACCATCAGTAGTGGTACACGCATAGGGCAGTCCAAGAAGCCCTATGCGTGTAGCACTTCCCTGAAAAATGGGATTTGATTTTTCATGCATTTTTATTTTAATTAATTAATAATTAGAAATTTAAATAAGGTATCATAGTTTTTAGGAAAAGATAATAATTTAAATTTCAAATTTTAAAATTCAAAATTTAAATTATCATTCTCATCTTTGTTATCCCAAAAATCAGAAGCGAATGACATGGCAGGAATTAATTGCACGTGGCTGACACCTGGCAAAACCTGTGTTCGACTGTCGACCAGGAAGACATTCGACATTATGCGATCGGTCTCTTCATACGACCAGTCTGGTCGTATGCACGTAACACGCAGAGGAAATCTTAGGCAGTTATGATGGAATCCGAGATTCTCTCCCATGATTTCCTGAGTATCCGATTATTTAGGAAATAATATCTGTAACAAATCAATGTAAATCTTCCCTGAGCTTATAAATAGAAGAAGAGGGCTCAGGGAAGCAGATCGGATCCCTTTTTCTTTTTCTGACGTCTAAATCGCTTGAGATGAGAGTTATCATATCAATCATATTGTATTGTCCTTCAGAGGTAAGTGAAACTCATTGAACCCTAGTTCTTTGATCACTCCTTTGGATCCCACATCAATAACAATCTAAGTGGACGTAGGTTATTACCAGATCCTGGGGCCGAACCACTATAAAATATCGTGTTCTTATTATTTTTGCCATTACGTTCTTTTCAACGCATTCATCCACATCGAGCGTATTTTGACTCCGTGTCAGTTGTCCAAAATCAGGGTCAACAATCTGGTGCTTTCATTGAGAGCTTGATATATCACCGTTGAGAAAACCAATGGTGAAAACTGCAAGGAAGACTGGACAGGCGGCCGCCGCTGCACCATCAAACCCGCCTCCTCCTCCTCCTCCTGCAAGCGTGGCTGAGGATGAGCCACATTTGGACTTTGAGGAGGAACAAATGGATGACGCGGTGCTGAAGAGTACTCTGGGGGCGTTGCATGAAGAGCTGGCCAATCTGAGGGCCAGTCAGGAAGGTGCTACCGAAATCATGGCGCGGTAGCAGCAAGAAATTGAAAGGCAGCGCGTGGAGTTAAGCGAGAGGCAGGCGGAGATGGATCATCGCCAGAGCGAAGCCATGGCAGCCCTCGAGGCAGCCTTGCAATTGGCTAGGAATCAGGCTGCACCTGCCTCGCAACCTGATCAACCTGCGAATGGGCCACCCCACAGGGGTCCCAATCCCAGTCCACCCATTCAACCGTCGAGTCCGCAAAGGCCCGATCAGCCTCAGGTGCCTTATGACGATGTCCCACTAGACCCTGAGGCACAGCCTCCATCCCAAGCTGGTCGCGGCAATCCCCCGCATCAGAGGCAGAATAGGACCGAGCATCAGCCTCGTAGTCCTAGACGCCATAGGGGCGACGAACCGAACCTTCTGAACAGAGGACAGCATCCTACTAGTAACAGGAGGAACTCAGAGTTGGGCTCCGCGATCCGAGGTCCCCCACGGCATGATAATGCATGGGTACCTAACGACCAACGCTGGCCACCCTCTAACGCTCGCGACGTTTCAGCCCGGGAAGGAAATCGAGGAAACAGTCGATCCCGTCATAGCCAATTGCGATTCAGAGATGGAAACGGTTATGATGAAGTTGATTCCGGCAGAGGAAATGCCGGTCGGAGGAATGACGAAAGAGGTGGAAACAGGAATCAGCCACCTCAGGATGACCAACCCGGCAGACGGGACGCTGGGGGGCAATCCAGGCAAAATAACGTCTACAACCAGCTCGGAGCTAGTGAGCAGCGGAGAAGGGACGAGGATTTGAGAGATGTGCTCAATGACCGCCGTGAGCGACATGGCGAGAACATCCCCCCAGCAACAGAGGCCACAGCGATTCCTGTCGTTGTGCAGGCCCAGATAGATGCCCTCAACCAAGCAGTGCAACAGCTGGTCAGGGGAAGAACATCTCATATCGACCACGACAGAAGGAAAAACACTCCTTTCGTCCAGAGGATAGCTATGGCAGAGACTCCTAGCAAGTTTAAAATGCCTACGCTTCCGAACTTTTATGGGTACGGTGACCCGGTATCTCACGTCAATAAGTTTGAGATACAGATGGACATTCAGAAAGTGTCCGAAGATGCTCGGTGCAGGATCTTCCTTGCAACACTTTCTGATGTCGCACAGGAGTGGTTTTTTAAGTTCCCTCCTGCAAGCATAGTTTCCTGGGAGATGTTCGTAAGGGAGTTTTACGGACAATTCTACGCAAGTCATGTGCATCCGACCGAGGCAAACCAGCTGGTTGAAATTCTCCAGCAGGATGGAGAATCGCTGAAGGACTACATCCAGCGCTTTATGCAAGCAGCAGCTGGAGCGAAAACAGTGGGGGACGAAGGCAAAATGATGGCCATAACCGCAGGGGTTAGGCATCGCTCCCCCCTTTGGAAGAGCCTCCGCAAAGATGGGGTTAGAACTACCCAAGAATTCTTGGACCGGGCTGATCGTTACATCAAGCTCGAAGATGCCATTGCCGACGATGGAAAGCCTTCAGGCAAGGATAAGAAAGTAGCCGAGCCCGCCAAAGCCGCCAATGGGTCCAAACCTAACGGTAACAACAAAGGCTATGGGAACGGTAACGGCAATGGCAAGAATGGTGGAAAACGGCCACACAATGAGCCTTCCACCTCCGACAACAAACGAGCCAAGGGTAACCGTTATGAACCTCGTTTCACTAACTACACTGCCCTTGTTGAGTCTCGGGGAGAGGTTTATCAGGCCACGAGTTCTAGTGTGCCTTATAAGAAGCCTGCCCCCATTCGAAAGGATATTTTGAAAAGAGACACTACCAAGTTGTCGTTATCATAACAACTACGGACATGACACCAACGAATGCAACCAGCTGAAGGATGAAATCGAGTTCCTTATTAGACAAAGGCACTTGAGAAGGTACGTACGGGCCTCGGGAAATTCCCAACAAGAAGCTCCGGGTGGCAACGAGCAGGCGCCCACGCGTCAATGCTCGCCACCTTTGCAGCCTGCCCCCGTGACTGGCACACTGTTAACCATTTGTGGAGGCTCGCACCTCACGGGAAATAGCGAAAAGGCCAGAGAACGATACGCTCGGACTCTGCGCCACGACCAGGACATCGAGATGATGACTGTGGAGGACCGCGTGCCAAAAAAGGCTCGATCAGAAGAGGGTGAGATAACCTTCTCTGATAGGGATGCCCAACATGTCCGGTTCCCACATTCCGATCCGCTGGTCGTGGATATCCAAATGGCCAACATGATGGTGAAGAGAGTGATGGTCGACACAGGAAGTTCGGTGAATATCCTGTATAAGTCTTTGCTGGAACGCATGAAGTTGTCCGTTAAGGACCTGGAGCCTTGCAACCAGACAATATATGGCTTCTCTGGTGAGGGACTTGCCCCCGCAGGATCAATCAGACTACCAGTGACGACAGGTACAGCGCCTACCACCAGGACATTACTCGCTACTTTTATAGTAGTTGATTTTCCTTCGACGTACAATGCCGTCATTGGGAGACCTATACTGGTTGATCTACGGGCCGTCACCTCTATGTGGCACTTAGCCATGAAATTCCCGACAGACGCAGGAGTAGGACGCGTATTGGGAAACCAAAGGGAGGCCAGAGAGTGCTACAATGCCTCAGTCACAAAGGCGAAAAAGGGAATGTCAAAGAGCACTACCTCAGAAAGGTTGCAGATGGAAATTGATGCGCAAGCCCAATCCGGTGATGAAGTCACCAAATAGGGTGTTGCCCAAAGTGAGGATAGAGATCTAGATCCTCACTTTGGGGATTTTGAAGAGAACGTTGGACCCATCGAGGACCTGGAAGAGGTCCAACTCGATGAAAAAGACCCGACTAGAGTCGTGAAGGTCGGGAAAAACCTAGAGCCAACTATGAAGAATGCACTGGTGGAATTTTTGCGGAGGAACCAGGAAGTCTTTGCCTGGTCGCACAAAGACATGGCTGGGATAGACCCTGCAGTTATCAACCATGTCCTGAATATAGACAAGACTTTTCCACCCGTGCAGCAAAAAAGAAGGCTGCTCGATAAAGATCGGTCGAGAGCCTTAAAAGAAGAAGTCGAAAGATTAAAGGAGAATGGGTTAATCAAGGTAGCATTTTATCCGTCGTGGGTTTCCAATCCAGTGCTGGTTCCCAAGCCTAACGGCAAATGGTGAACCTGTGTGGATTTTACAGACCTCAATAAAGCCTGCCCAAAAGATTGCTTCCCACTCCCAAGAATCGACCAGTTGGTCGATGCCACTGCAGGACACGAGATCCTCTCCTTCATGGATGCATATTCGGGCTACAACCAGATTAGCATGCATCCCCCTAACGAGGATCACACCAGCTTTCGAACCGATACGGGCTTATACTGCTATAAAGTAATGCCCTTCGGACTGAAAAACGCAGGTGCGACTTACCAGCGGTTAGTTAACCACATGTTTAAAGAGCTGATCGGAGTAAACATGGAGGTATACGTGGACGACATGCTGGTAAAGTCTTAAAAGGCAGAAGGACATGTGAAGGATTTACAAGAATGCTTTGATGTATTGAACGAATACCAGATGAAGTTAAATCCTCTCAAATCTTCCTTCGGAGTTAGATCAGGGAAGTTTTTGGGGTTCATTGTAAATTCAAGAGGAATCGAGGCCAACTCCGACAAAACAAAAGCCCTGATTGACATGAAATCGCCAGAAAAGATCAAAGATGTACAAAGTTTAACCGGGAGAATCGCATCCCCAAGTAGATTTATTTCGAAGTCAACGGACAAGTGCGTCCCTTTTTTCAATCTACTTAGGGGTAATAAGAAGTTTGAATGGACAAGAGACTGCGAGCAAGCTTTTCAGGCCTTCAAGGCGCATATGGAATAGTCTCCCGTTTTATCCAAGCCGATCGAAGGAGAAACTTTGTTCATTTACCTAGCGATCACGGAAGTTGCTGCGAGTGCGGTACTAGTACGAGAGGAAGAAGGCGTACAAAAAGCGGTCTACTCTATTAGCAAGAGGCTGATCGGGGCAGAACTGAGATATCCACCCATTGAAAGGTTAGCATATTGCTTAATCCTGGCCTCAAGGAAGCTACGTCCTTACTTTCAAGCCCATCCTATCACAGTGCTAACCGACCAGCCCCTTCGGCAAGTCCTCAAAAAACCAGAGGCGGCTGGGCGCTTATTAAAATGGGCAGTCGAACTAGGGCAGTTCGATATCACATATTCACCGCGAGCAGCAGTAAAAGGACAAGTCTTGGCTGATCTTATTGCAGAGTTCACCGAACTCCCAGACAGCGAGCAGTACGAACAGCCTAGTGCGCCTGAGCCTCAAGAGAAAGCTCCATCGTGAAAGTTATTCACGGATGGGTCGTCCAACGAATCCCACGCAGGAGCAGGAGTGATATTGATAATGCCGGAAGGGCATCGATTTCACTGCGCCATTAGATTCGAATTCACCGCGTCAAATAATAAAGCCGAATACGAAGCTGTAACGCCCCAACTCCTGGGACCGTTACGGTGTGCCTTGTAAACAGTGCTAAACTCGCTAATCGAGTCATTTGGCCAAAACGTGATCGAAGTATGATTAGCGGTTTAGGGTTTAAACACTTTGGTTATGATGTATCGTTTCACTAGAACGTTTAATATATACATTGGGATCCCAAAAAATATAAATTTCAGAGTTTATTACAGAAAATATTTACTACAAGCCGTTCTAAGCGGTAAAACAGGGTTCAACCCTAGTTCCACTTTAAACCTCGGCCATGGCGGTCGAGCAGCTGCATATGTACATGTCGTCACCTAAGCTCTCCAACTCAAGGATGGTCTAGCTTCCTCTTACCTTTACCTGCACCACATAGCACCCGTGAGCCGAAGCCCAGCAAGAAAACATAACACTTTTCATAAACATTATCAAATGATTATCATTATAATCACACTGAACATAAAGCTTTCAAACCAATGGGTGATCATCACATGATTCTAGCGGGAGAGTGGCTGTTAAGTAAGCCACTAGCCTCCAAGCTCTCTTTTCTAGCAGGAGAGTGGCTGTTAGGTAAGCCACTAGCCTCCAAGCTCTCTTTTCTAGCGGGAGAGTGGCTGTTAGGTAAGCCACTAGCCTCCAAGCTCTTTTTCACTCATCGACCCTCAGGGTCGGTCAGGCAATAATGCTCCTTGAGTCATTCAATGCTAGTAGTCTATTAGATCTAATCTCTGTTGGCTTGCGTGATTCACGCTAAGGCCGTTCTGACAAATAAGTCAGCGCTATCTGACCTGTGTCCAGTATCACTGTCGAACCTGACTAGTGAGTCACAACTTCACAGTTAACACTAACACTTTTGTCGATTCTGACTGAAGAGTCAGTGCATACACAAGTAAGCAATGCTATCAATATGTATCATATGCCAGTTATCCAAGAATAGGGCATTCAGCATGCTTACTAAACAATTTCTAGCATAATCATGATCATGCACAAATTCAGAGACTCAAGCTCTGGCCAATCTCATATTCATCATTCATGGCATGCCCTAATCACATGTTTCTCGTGCATTACATGCATCACACTTAATCATCCATCATGCCTCAAAAATAGTCATATGCAAATGGGCAAGATTGCCAAGCATTCATTATGCTATCAACATTTACATTTAAACATCCAACATGCATCAATAATAGCCATGCATGTCATACTCAATAATCAACCAACATGCTTCAATGATAACCATGCATGTCACATATACACAGGGTGCAGTTTTCTTACCTTAGATTCAAGCTAGTACCAATATAAGAACGATCCTTGAGAACGATCAACCTTTAAGCCCTTAGCGGTCACCTAATCATAACCATATATGGAATACCATTAATAACATGATAATCAAAGGTCCCACACCAATATCTAGCCCCCAAGAGATCAATCCAAACTAATCCAAGTAGTAGGGACACTCCCGAGGCCCATAGCTAAGTTCCCGGGGTCAAAACGAGCAAACGGGGTGAAAACAGGGCAAGGGCTGCGGCCCTAGCACCTTGGGCCGCGGCCCCCAGGGTTCTCTAAGGCTAGGGCTGCGGCCCAGGCCGTGGCTCCCAGCAAGGCCAATTTCCTGACACCAGCTTCTTCGAACTAGGGCCGCGGCCCCCAACCCTGGGTCATTCCCAAACACGTTTTAAACACTCCAAATCTTCCAAAACCATACCCAAACATTCCCCAATCATCAAATCAAAGTTCCCAAGCTTCCCAATACTCCAAAACCCTCAAAACCCAAAGCTCAAACCAACCAAAAACTCAACAATTAACAAAGTCCAATTCTAAGCTTAAAAACTTTAAAAACTTAAAACTTCAAACTTAGATTACCTTCGATTGGGTTGTTTCCCGTCAAATCCTTCGGCTAAGAAGCTTCTAATATTTCCTAGGATCTCTATGCCTCGACCCTCGCTTGATTCCAACTCCTAGAACTCAAGATTTCCTAAAAAATGCTAAAACGGTAAAACGGACTGTTTTGAGAGAGAACGAGAAGTTTCTAACGTACGTTCTTATCTGTCAAGCTACTTCAAGCTTAAGTAACCTCAAATAAAACCTAGTGCTCGGGGTCCCGAAAACACCCCCGGGGACACTATAGTCAAAACTTCCAGAATTTCACCCTGATCTCAGATATTCCCAATCTATCACCAAATAAACATTCCTATTACCCCAAAGTTGACCCCGTTATGATAAAACCGCTAACTCATAATCTATGATCGTCTCATGCCACATAGCTCGAATATATCTCCATAATAATGAAATCTCATTCAAAAATTACAATACGCACCCAATAGGCCAAATTACCAAAATGCCCTTATAATTATAAATACACTCGTATGCATGCATTTATCATCATATAATAATATAATTCACATTAACATGCATGTATTCAATAAATACCATAATAAATCAATTATGGCCCTCCCGACCTCCTAATCAAGGTCCTAAACCTTATTAGGAAATTTGGGGCATTACAGAAGCACTCCTCACTGGATTGAGAATGGCCAAAGACATGGGTATAAAGGCGCTTGATATTTACAGTGATTCACAGCTGGTAGTAAATCAAGTTCTAGGGGAATATCAAGTGCGAGGCCTAAAAATGGTGGCCTACTTGAATAAAACTAAAGGTCTGCTAGCCCTGTTCACAAAGTATACCCTCCAGCAAATACCGCGGGATCAGAATTCGAATGGAGATGCCTTAGCTAAACTCGCGAGCGCGAAAGATGCTGACACTTTGAACATTGTGCCGGTAGAAAGATTAAGCGAGCCAAGCATACGAGCAATAGAAGCCAGTATGGAAATCCGAATGGAAGATACATGGATGGCGCCTTACTTGGAGTATCTGACAAAAGGTGTACTACCAACAGATAGAAACAAGGCCATAACTCTGCAAAGGCAAGCCGCTAGGTACATACTGGTCGATGGTGTTATGTACCGAAGAGGATATTCTATGCCACTACTCAGGTGCGTTACACCAGAAAAAGCTAAGGAACTAATGAAATAGGTGCATGAAGGCTTCTACGGGGATCACGCTGGGGGGCAGAGTTTGGCAAAAAATATTCTAAGGCAAGGTTACTTTTGGCCAACTATGAAAGAGGATTCGATGGAGTTTGTACGAAGATGCGATAAATGTCAAAGGTTCTCCAAAATTCCACGAGCAGCTCCAAATGAGTTGAAACAGATGCAGAGTCCGTGGCCTTTTGCGGTATAGGGGATAGATTTGATTGGATCCCTGCCAACGGGAAAAGGCGGAGTAAAGTACGCAGTCGTGGCAGTTGATTACTTCACCAAATGGGCCGAAGCTGAACCACTTGCTACCATAACGACCAAGAAAGTTCTTGACTTTGTCATCAAGAACATTGTTTGCCGGTATGGTTTTCCCCGAAAGATAGTTTCAGACAACGGAACCCAATTTGACAGCGACTTATTCACCGACTTCTGCGAAAGGCATAGAGTTATTAAAAGCTTTTCTTAAGCAAACGGGCAGGTCAAGGCTGTGAATAAAACCCTTAAGGACACCCTGAAGAAGAGGCTTGAAGACGCCAAAGGAGCATGGCCAGAGCAGCTACCTGAAGTCCTCTGGTCGTATAGAACGTCTCACCGAACAACGACAGGTCATACCCCATTTTCCTTAGCTTACGGATATGAGGCTATGTTACCTGTCGAGTTAGTTCCCCCCTCACATCGACGCATAGCGTACGACCAGGACCAGAACAGTCAACTGATGATGGAGTCCCTAGACTCAATTGATGAAATCCAAGAAAAAGCCTAACTCCGAGTTGTTGCATACCATCAAAAGGTCGCCCGGTACTTTAACTCAAAAGTAAAAGAAAGAAAATTCAACGTCGGTGACTTGGTGCTACGACGAGTTTTCTTGAATACCCGCAACCCCACTGCTGGAGTACTCGGACCTAATTGGGAAGGACCCTACCAGATTGAAGAAGTCCTTCACCCGGGCACCTACAAACTTGCACGCCTAAACGGAGATCTCGTTCCACACTATTGGAATGGAGAACACCTGCGCAAGTATTATCAGTAAACAGTCCTTTTTAAAGGACTGGCTTGTATTAAATTCTACTTTTTACAAGTTTTGCAAAAAGGGTTAGCCACGTTGTATGGCTAATCGCTTATAAATGTAAGATCTTTTTTAAGATAACTCGTAAAGACATGTTTAGTCCATTTTTAGTACGAGATTATATGGGAATGTGCGCAGCCAGTCATTCTTGCCAACTTTTGTAAATTTATTTTTACAAGTATTTGTTCATTACGTGTGTTGTTTTGCTGTATCACAAGTGTTAATTTTGCAACGAGCAGTAATGTTCGCACAGGTCGTGGTCAAGGCAAGTGACCAAGGACCTAAAGTTCCTCGATCACTTGGGGGGCATATAAGGTACATCGATAGCAAAGCGTACCACCATGAGGTACGTAAACACATGAACAAAATAAGTGAAAGCATGCTTCGGTACTTAGAGCATTTTTCAAAAATATTTTGAAAAAAGCAAACCAAAGTACTATTCTAAGTTCAGTCACGCGAACAGGTATTATAATAAAAGAAACATTATAGTATCAAAAAGGCAAACGTTTACACCGCGAACATTAGTGCTCGGATGTAAGTATGAAATTAAAAGGAAAAAACCTTTACACCGCGAGCAGTACTGCTCGGATGTAATTGTTCAAGCATAATCAAAAGAGCTGCCCTCGCAGCAAAAAAAGAAAAAAGATTGTCTTTACAAAAAGACCCCTGGGCCAAAAAGCTGAAAAAAATATAAATATTAATTTTGTTGGGGGGCAGGAGGGTCTTCTGGATTAGGAGCATTCTGGTCAGCCACAGCATCAGCAGCAGGAGTTTGGGCCTTGGCTTTCTCTTCTGCCTCCAGCCGAGCAGCACACTGCGCCATCAGCGTCCTTTGCAACCGCTCGGAGAGATAGCTAATGTCGGCCTCCCGATTGTGCTTCCAGAAGTCATAGAAGCAGAGGAAGGTGGCTTCCTTGTACTTCTTCAGAGTTTTAACTCTGTCCTCCTCGAGCTCGCGCACCCGTTCCTCAAGCTTCTTTACCTCATCCCTGCTGGCGGTCAGATCGAGTGTGAGCTGTTTACACTCTTGGGTGTTGAGCATGCAGTTCTCCTTCCATTTGTGTCGCTCGTCGATGGCTTTATTCCGGGCCGCTTGACTTTCCTGAAGCTCTTGGGTGAGGTTGGCTTAGTCCTCGCATAACTGTTCGTTCAGCTTACACAGCTCCTTGTTCTCCTCGAGCAGCTTTTTCTTCTCATCCTCAAGTGCTTGCATGGACTGTGCAAGCCTGGAGTCAAAGTTCTGCTCGCGAGAAACTAGCGCCCCAGTGCAGCGCCAGCCAGCAGTTAGAGACAGCAGTCCCTGAAAACAAAAAACAAAAAAGTAAGGAATAGAAGTCGGAATTAAGGATGAAACAACAGAAATTAACTTACGCTGACTATTTCGTTCAACCCTCGGTTGATGATCTGGTCGTCCGGCATTGATGCGGTTTCATTAATGGCGGCCTGGCTGAGCCTGTGCTTGGAGAGCTTGTAGATTCTTTCCCTGGCCGACCCAACCACGAGGCTGGACAGGGAGCCTTCGGACGAGTTGTCCAGAGTCTCTCTACCAGTGACCCTGGAAGAGGGCTGTGGATTCACAGTCGCATGCTACGGCTGTTCGGTGGGAGGCAGAGGTGTCGTGTTCTCCTTAGAAGGGCCGGCGCCGGGAGTGTCCTTTGTTCGAGCTCTCTTTGAGGGGGTCTTACTGCTTTCCCCTCGAGCCCTTTTGCTGTCTTTTGGGACAGAGGCAGCAGCAGCAGTTTGGTAGTGCTCAAAGAAGTCATCAGAGTCCATACCTGCACAAAGGAAAATAATTCGAACAGTTAGATTAAAGGATCACGAGGAGCAGAGATCAAAGTGAAAGGATTATAAGTAAAATACCCGAGCTACACCTACTGGTCGTAACATTATCTACTGAACTACCTATTCCTTGGAAGAAATCTGAGTTTAAAGAAGGGGCGTTCCTAAAGTTGCCGTCCCCGTCAAATAGATGAGAAGGGATTGGCAGATTATTCAAAAACGAGAATGATATATCGTTTACTTCCGACGAGTCGTCAGACTATTCGGTAGGCTCAGCAGCCTTTTGTTTCCCTTTGCCCTTGGGGACCGAAGGTTCTGCTGCTCGGTGGGGAACAGCAGGTTCCCTGATTGTAACCCCAGTTGGCCTCCTCCTAGGAGGGGGCGCCTGAGGTTGCTTCTCGAGTCCCACATCAGCGTGAGCACCACCCCCCGCGGGTTCACTGGTCGCCGGTTGGGAGCCCTTAAGGCCAGCCAACCTAAGGTTAGCCTCATTGATCAAGTTTTTTACACTCTTAGCAGCATTTGGCGTACTGGCTAAGAGTGCTACCCTCGACTCCATTCCTGGAGTGGGGGTCGGGCGTAACCATGGACCTGGAACACAATGGAACAGTGGAGTATTACGACAAGAAAGATTTAAAGCGCAGGAACTACTGTTTTAAGGATCGTTATTTTCCTTACCTCCTCGGGTAAAGGCCAGATTGTCTGCGGCGATGTCGGGCGTAAGGAAGTACTCATGATGATACTTCCCCACGTTGGAGATGTGGGTGGTGTCAGACAGAAAAATGCGTCCAGTCTCCTGGTGGCAGAAATGAAAGAACCCCGTACCATCCTGGTTGGGGTTAGACTTGAGGTCAAACAGATAATTGACCTCGTGAGGAGAGGGGGCTGGCCATTTCTTGAGCTTATAAAGGATATAGAGCGCGGCCAGCATCCTATACCCGTTCGGGGTAATTTGAAAAGGGGCTACCCCAAAGTAGTTTACCACCCCTTGGAAAAATGTATGAAGAGGCAGGGTAGCATCTGCCTCGATGTGGTATCTCGATCAGGCGCTATAAGCCCCCCTTGGCAGGTTGGCTCGCTGGTCGATGGAAGGTCTGACTAGTGTTATCCCCGTCATATTCTACTTATTTAAATAGTTGCTGATCATGCGAATTTTCACCGTACTTGGGGGTACCACATGCCACTCGACGGTCGGCTGGTCGGCATGGCGAGGATGGGCACGTGCCTGAACTTCGGTCTCAGGAGGGAATTCTCCTCGACCACTGGTCGAGGGGGCATCAATAGGAGGCTGGCTTGGAGAATAAGGGTTGCGTCTTTTTCTGGCCTTGGTTTTCGTTCTAGCCATTTTCTGAGTAGGAGCTGGTGGAGGATTTGGGTTAGGACGTGAAAATGGAATTTCTGGAATCAGCGTGGATGGATCTTCTTCGCCCTCGAGCAGTTGGGCCAAGAGTTCGTCTTCGATAGGTCTTTCTCCCCCCCAAGGGTCTTGCATATGAACTGCAAACAGACAATGGAGGAGATAAGACACAATCCACGAAGTAGTGGGAAAAGCTGGGATAACGTTGCTCGTACCTAAATAGCCAGCAGCATCCTAGTCCTACGCTAACTTCAACGTGGGTAGTTTAAAAGACGGATAGAAACAAAAAGGAAAGGAAAATGTTTTCTGAGAAGAACTTTTTCGACTCCTGAAAGGCAGGAAATTTTTTTTTTTGGTCTTTTCACCTAGCTTAAAGGTTGAATCTTTCGTCAACCTAACATCCTAAACTGGAGACCCTCACTATTAAACTATAGTCCTGATCCACGCAAAGCATAAAAATGCATTTTTACCCAGCAATAGATGGCTTATACCAAGAAACCCTTAAAGCCCTATTCAAGAACACAAAACTTGCAGAACACCAAAATAGCATGCATGGCGTAATAAAAAGCTTAAAGAACAAAGTTCTTACCTGGGCAAAGTGAGGATTCCAAGAAAGATGAAAACTTGAGTCGGAAGACCTGCGGCACGACGTCGAACTGGTTTTCGAAGCTCTGAACACTGGTGCGAGTTCTTGAAGATTTTAGCAAAGTTGATGGGTAAAAATTTCTTGAAAGTGAAGAAAGGCCTACTTATAGAGATCGAAGGGACAGCCAAAAAGCTGTAATCATCACTTCCCACTTTCGAAACGTGGGGAAGTGGCAAGCCGTCAGATTTCCTTTTTGGAAACCGAAAAGGCTTAATTAGACATAATTATGACACGGTTTCCAAAAATGCATGGGGACTCTGACAGACGTGGGAAGACGAACGGTTGTTCCCTTAAGTTTATTTATTACTGGTTGCACTAAACAAACTTGGGGGGCAAATGTTATCCCAAAAATCAGAAGCGAATGACATGGCAGGAATTAATTGCACGTGGCTGACACCTGGCAAAACCTGTGTTCAACTGTCGACCAGGAAGACATTCGACATTATGCGATCGGTCTCTTCATACGACCAGTCTGGTCGTATGCACGTAACACGCGGAGGAAATCTTAGGCAGTTATGATGGAATCCGAGATTCTCTCCCATGATTTCCTGAGTATCCAATTATTTAGGAAATAATATCTGTAACAAATCAATGTAAATCTTCCCTGAGCTTATAAATAGAAGAAGAGGGCTCAGGGAAGCAGATCGGATCCCTTTTTCTTTTTCTAACTTCTAAATCGCTTGAGATGAGAGTTATCATATCAATCATATTGTATTGTCCTTCAGAGGTAAGTGAAACTCATTGAACCCTAGTTCTTTGATCACTCCTTTGGATCCCACATCAATAACAATCTAAGTGGACGTAGGTTATTACCAGATCCTGGGCCCGAACCACTATAAAATATCGTGTTCTTATTATTTTCGCCATTACGTTCTTTTCAACGCATTCATCCACATCGAGCGTATTTTGACTCCGTGTCAGTTGTCCAAAATCAGGGTCAACATTCTTATTATTAATTAAATAAATATAAAAATCAAAATCAATTTTGACTATCCATATTTATCCTTTCACACTTAAATAAAATAATTGATTAAAATCAACTTCTTTTATTTCTACACAATTTCGAAAATTGCATTAGTACAAAAATAAATTGTGCAACTTCAATTATCACATAATTGCATATTTATCCCAAATAATAAATATTCTCTCAAATAGCCCACACAGTTTTACCCTTGTATCAACTCTTACTTTGAATAGTGTTGATAGAGTCGCCCCGGGGACCTATGGACCAATAATTCCAAGCTTCAATAAATAAAATCTTATTAACAAACTCTTTGATTCAATAATCATATTTATTAATCTCATTATTACTCCACTATAAATATGAGACTGCACTCTTAAGAATTAAAGACATATATTTACTGAGTACTTTATTGTAACCATAAAATGTCCATTGATATAATCATTACATACAAACTAATCATCTATTGATGATTAATAATTAAATGGAAATAAAATTACTGTTTTACCCTTTTAGTTATATCTTGTTTACTAGCGTACCATTGACTTTACTAGTGAAGGTTAATTCATAATCTTATTATGAATTTGACATCAATAACATTTTCAGTTCCAAAAGCCAACCCAACCATCACTCAATCTATAAGAAGGTATAGATTTTATATTTGTTAAGCTATGTCCCCAGCCATATACATCATTGAGTCCCCAAAACAATAGTTTTTAGCCTGATCATTCTGACAAATCGTATCCCATGAATCAAATGATCAAATGACATATATAGGAGTTCATAGTAACTTCATGATTAAGATCAGTTGTATATGATCATCAGTTGATGTGTTTTGTAATACTACGAAACGGTATTCAAACAAGTATTATTAAATCACATCTGATCCAGTTCTATATACTCTCAGTATGCAAAGTACATCCACTAAATTGTCATACTACACTAGTAACCCGGATCTAGGTCACATGTATTCATAATACTAGTGGACCGTACTAACAGTAATTAATCTAAAGATGCCATAATTTCATTTTACTACAAACTATTAAAGTCAATTATTTCAATCTCGATCATCTCATACCAATATGAGATTTAGATCACATAAATGAACTTGGGAATTTTATGATATTTACTTAATATTATTAACAATAATTCAATTCATTCATTCATTTCATTAAACCATTGTCAACTACAATTGCTTTAAGGGCACAATTCCCAACATCTATATGTATATGTGACTATTGATGAGTTTAGTCATGACTAATATGACAAAGAGTACTTTGATCCTATATAGATATGGTTGATGGACTAGATTGTTAAAGAATACTTTTTTTTTTTTTTGTAATAGCAAATTTTTAGCTCATGAAGTTGTACATTTATAAAGAAACATATATTACCCAAGTGGGAGATTGTTGGATTAAAATCCTATTATGAGCACATATGTATTAATGTATTATGCTATTATAAAGTTTGATACAAAATAAAGTGACAAATTATGGTATAAGTATCATGGGGTATTAATATTTCATGAAATAAATATGTAGACAAGTCATATTTATAATTTTATGAGGAGCTAATTTATAAATATTCAAAACTAATACTATTATCAATTAATATATACAATCGTGGTCCCCAAGAAATAGAACGACTTGAATTCTCTCATTCTCCATCAAAAAGAAATACATAAAGAGAAACTGCTTTCTTGAAAGATCACAACCATCTCTTTATCATCTCCAAAATTAGCTTCAGATTAGTGTTTCCGCTCTTGTGTTCATCTTCTTCTTTAATTTAGCAAATGATCTATAGAATTATGATTTAGGATTTCTTAAATATACATTTATAGTGACATGATTTTGGATTATGTATTAGAGATTATTATTTGATCGTGTTATTTTAGTGCATTTGAAATTCTAACAATGGCATGTTTCAATAGAAACTTTTATAGAGTAAAATATTGAGAGTGTTGATATGTAAGGTTTTATTAAGCTAACGGAAATTTTCTTTGAAAGGCATGGAGAAAAAAAAAAACAATGATAAAATAGAAGTATATTTTACAAGGCAAGGCTTCGTTGTATTTTCCTTGGAATTTTGAAATGAGGTTCAAAATCACCCAAGAGTATGGTAACATTTTTGGAGCTTCAAGTCACATATGATATGGTTGGTACTGGGTTGTGTATAGAAAAGGAAACACTTTCAAAAAGGTAAATCTTTGTCGTCGTGTGTGGTTTATGAATGGTTAAGAGAAAAATAAACTCAGATTAAATGAGAAAAAGTTGTGCAATGAGTTGGATAATAAAGCTTCTAAACATTTTACATGGTTTTCCCACCCATGATAAGACAAAATACTAACATCACGAGTAACAAGCTCTTTACTTCATTTCCATGTGTGCACTTTTCGAGATAGGAGGCCTTCGTGCTAATGTGGCTTGTTCAAAGCCAAAAGCAATCTCAATCAACTTAGGCTCAGTACCCTTTAATCCCCCAAAACATATCCCAAATGGCATTGCATTGCTTGATTCGAACCCAGCCGGAACAGAAATTGCAGGGTAGCCTCCAATTGCCAGCATTGTAGAAGCAGCCCAGCCTAGTGTCACCACAGCATCCAACTCATTCTCCTTCATCAGTTTCTCAAATCCATTTTCTGAAAGCTGCTTCATTGCCTCTATTGCTTTCAATGCATCTTCTCCCATGCCGTCTGTCATCTCTGCCATAAGAAACTCCTCTTGCCCATATTTCTCTGTCATTTCCTGATACGAGCAAGAAGCGAAAACAATGTCAAACAATTGGAAATGATACATAAAAAACAGCCTTTGAGAGTGATAGATAAGATATGTTACCAAATCAGAACTGTCTGAATTGAAAGCAATAATGTCTGCAAGAGATCTCACAGGAGAGTCTACTAGCTCCGCAAGATATTTTTTTATCTCTAACTTGAACTCAGTTACTAGTGCAAATGCTTCGCCGCTTTGGCAAGGATCCAGAATGATATCAATATTGGCTATTTCCAAATGATCAATTATGGTTGCACCCCTATGCCTTAAATTTCCATATCAGATAGTTCATGTTTATCAGTACAAACAAGACAAAGGTAAACTGTATCAACTTAAGCATAATGAGTTATTTCTTCCCCATACCTTAAAGTGCTGAGGTGAGTCTCAAAGGTTGAAATAGCAGAAGATCCATTATAAGAGGCTAAAAATGGATTGCTTACAACTCCCAATCTCTTTCCTCTTAGCCCATTTTTTTTCAAAAACTGTTTGTAGCCACCTATAGGAATGAATTTAGCTGCAGCTTCTGTTGCATCATGGTCTCTCGGATCATAGCCCACAATTGCATCAAGCACATAGACCGCATCAGATACCGTCCTGCTCATTGGCCTGCATTATGCCGGGGCCAGACTATTATGCCAATGCAAAGTACTTAAACAGAATTGGCATGAAAAAAGGCATAGCATCATGGACTAAAGCTTGTTACCCGATTGAGTCCTGACGTGGGGAAATTGGGACAACACCGGCACGGCTGGTGAGGCCAACAGTGGGTTTGATTCCGACGACGGAATTGTGATCGGCAGGACAGATCATGGAACCATCTGTCTCGGTTCCAAGTGACACTGCTACCATGTTTGCTGCAACTGATATGGCGGGTCCACTGCTTGATCCACATGGGTCTCCCGACTCATTGTATGGGCTCTGCATAGTGCATGCACTTTCGAAAGTCATTAATTAGGCCTTAATTTAATGGAAGTTTTCTAAATACCTTATAAACTTTATATGCATTGAGGGCGCAGAAGCTTGTTGGTTCTTGCTAGGCACTGTGCACCAGTTCTTTCACGTAAAAAATATTTTGACAGATTGCTTTAGTGCAGCTGCATCGAAATGAAAAGTTGCCATTTTTCATTGAAATTTTGTGATTGTTTTCTGAGGTGTTTCTAAATTAAGAAATGTATTTTTCTCTGAAAAAAAAATGTTTCAAAACACATACTGTTAAAATCATTTGTGAAATATCAAGGAAATAGCAGGAATTTGAGAGAGTTCCCCGAAAATGTTTCCAAGTGTTTTTTTTTTACATTTGTTCTGTATAAATATATAAAAAAGTTTAAATTATCCTGAAAGTGACTTGCTACTGTAACTCATTAGCAATCTATAAACAAATTAACTCAGGATTATGATCTATAATAAAAAAGGTAAAGTAATGCATTTTCGCCTAATAAGGGGAAGAAAGAAATGGTCAAAGTGAGGGATGGGAAAAGTGAGCGAACCATGGCTTGTCCCCCTCTGGCACACCACCCATTGGGAATCAAGGAAGAACGAGTACCGTACCACTCTGTGAGACTAGCCTTGCCCAAAATGACAGCCCCGGCGCCTCTCAACCTCTCCACAACGGTGGCATCCCTCTGCACCTTCGAACCCAACAGCGCATACGACCCTGCCGTCGTGTTCAGCGCGTCCTTAGTCGCTATACTGTCCTTGAGTAGCACCGGCACGCCATGGAGCTCACCCAGCGACGACCTCCCGCCGCGCCACCTGGCCTCCTCCCTCTCCTCGTCAGCCTTGTCCGCCTGACACCGCGCATCCGGGTTGACTTCCAGTACGCCGTGGAGCTGGGGATTGAGCCTTGCGATCTGATCAATGTAAAAGTCAACTAGTTGCCGGGAAGTCAGCTTTCCGTCGGCGAAGGCGCGTTGAATATCGGCAATGGTGGCCTCTTCGATAGAGAAGCCTGAGCCATTGAATCTGCTGACGAAGCCTAAGAATAGTAAGATCAACGGTAGGGAGAGTAGTCGTGTCGAAAGGTTGACCCGCATTTTCTCTTAACTAGATTCCAAACTGTTTGATTTAGAAGTATTGAAAGGGAAATTTGAGTTTTAATGCACTAAGTAACACTACATTTAAATAATACCCTATCTCTATATAACCTTCATTTTAGTGCTACTAATGACATTACTACCCAAAATATCCCTAGCATAATTTTTCCTCTCTTTTTCTCATAGTCTTCACTCTCTATCTCTTATGTTTTCCCTCTCTATCTCTCAAACTCTCGTACACACAAAAAAAGTCAGCCACCATAAATTGCATTTCGGATCTAGGGTCAAGTTGTGAGTCCTTTCAAGTCAAGAAACTTCATTTTGGATTTCAGATCTAGGGGAAAAAATCATATGGGTAAGTATATATTTGTTATATGTAGTGAGGAAACTTGTCTGATTACATTACTTGTCTTATTTCGAACAGATTTGTGTATGCCTTCATGTTTTATTGCAATTTTCACTGTCGGGATGAATTTTGGATACTTCGTGCATTTTTTCTGGATTTTTTTCCTACCTCGATGAGTTTCGATGAAACTCGATAGGTCTCAATGTGTTGCATGCATGCTGGCTCGATGGTCCTCGATGGACCTCGACATGCCTCGATAGTGTTAGGATGTTAATACCTCGATAGTCCTCGATTGTACTCGATAAAACTCGATATGTGTATAAGAGTTTAATTGGATTTAATAACTCGATTGTACTCGATAAAAATTGATAGGTGTATAAGAGTTTAATTGGATTGTTTGCCTTGATAGTCCTCGATTGTACTCGATAAAACTCGATAGGTGTATAAGAATTTTATTGGATTGTTTGCCTCCATAGTCCTCGACTGTACTCGATAAAACTCGATATGTGTGACCTCGATAGGACTCGACATATATCGATAGAAATCAATATTTTCTGTTTTATGTTGTAGTTTAACCTTTTGACCTTCTTTTTTATTTTTTTGTTGCAGATTCGACTGTTTTCGTATTTGTTGCATTCAATGGTGTTTGGGAACTCGAAAATAGGGATTGGATTTTCAGAGATGCTGAAAATCAAGTTCTGCCCGTGGAGAAGGGTGTGACGTATGAGCAACTGCTTGACATTCTGTACGATGAGCTTGAAGTGGATAAATGTGTGCATGACTTGAAAATTGAGGTCCCGTACACATGCCTATCACAATCCGTCAAACCTACCGTTATAAAAAATGATAGGCATGTGCGTGCATTCATTGGGTTAGCATCGAAATCTGTAGAGAAGCTCATTCCTCTATGTGTGACATTGATTAAGAAGGGAGGTGTAAGAAATGCATCGGCTTCTGCCAGCGTTAATAAAGAGGTTCGATTTGAAGAGAACATTTCTCCTCCATGTCATGGTTTCAAAGGAACTCAAGGTGATGTTGGAACATGTGTTCCCAAGACAAATCCAGATGTCATAGTCCATGATGATATCCCGGTTAGAGATCTGTCATATGTGCATGACACGGCAGAGTACGATCCCTATGGCTACGATCCTTATGTCAATAACGATCCTGTTGCTGATGCAACAGATCTTGGTGGGCCAGATGTTAGGGCAGATTTTCCAACACAAAGTTCAGATGTTATGGTAGATGAGGACCGCAGAATAGAAGATCGGCAAACACCTGGGACCAGCAGTAGTCGTCCAGGTCCAAGTAGAACCGATGATAGTTTTAGATGGAGTTCTCCAATGGACTTAGGTGAAGATCGTAGAACATGGAGTGCTCCCATGTTCACCAAAGAGGATATAGAGGCCTCACATCAACATCATTCCTCAACCAGCAAAGCTTCAGGAGAATTGCACCTTGGGAAGTTCTTTCAGAACAAGCTTGAATTGAAAACCAAAGCATCCATATTTGCGATGAAGAATAATTTTGAGTTTATGGTGAAGAAATCTGGGACTAATGTGTGGTACATTACCTGCAAGGATCCTGATTGTGGTTGGAGATTGAGGGGTAAGAAAAAAATGCGATCTGAAATGTTCGAGATTACTGTATTCAACGAAGTACACACTTGCTCACAAGAAATTCGAGATAAGGACCACCGTCAAGTATCACAGTGGGTTGTTGGGCACCTAATCAAGAGGAAATTTGCTACCGATGGTACTCAGTACATGGAAAACAACATAAGGGAGGACATGAAGCACCATTTTGGGGTCGAAATGAGCTATGAGAAGGCATGGAGATGCAGAGAAAAGGCTCTTATGTATGTCAGAGGGACACCTAAGGAATCATACTCCAAGTTACCTGGATACCTGTGTCAGTTGGAGCATAAGAACCCAGGTACAATTACTGATTTTGTAGCAGAAGATGGTCGTTTCTTGTATTGTTTCTTTTCCCTCGATGTTTCTAGGCGTGGTTTCCAGTACTGTCGTCCTGTAATTTGTGTGGATGGCACATTCTTGAAGAATAAGTATGGTGGCCACATACTCTGTGCTGTTGCGTTGGATGCGAACAACCAGTTGTTTCCAATTGTGTTTGCATTGGTGGACAGTGAGAACCATAACTCTTGGACTTATTTCATGAGAAAATTGAAGGAAGGCATAGGGGACGTTGAGAACCTTGCTTTTGTATTGGACAGGCATAAAAGCATTAATCATGCTTTGGAGCTTGTGTTCCTAGATGTGTATCACGGTGCATGTTACCATCATATATGTATGAATGTTGTGGCAAAATTCAAAACTAACCATGTGCAAGACTGTAGGAAAAACTAATTGCAGGATCTTTATTTATTTTCATGCAATTTACATATTATCAACACAAACATGCAAATTCCTAGAACATGCTCCTATGAAATTGATACAAATACAAAATAAAGTAAAAACTTACATTACGCAGCGGAACTGGAACAACTCCATCCTTCAATCTCTCTAACCCTTGATTCCATTCTGTAGCAGAGTATTATCAAGAGATTGAACAAGATCAGCAACATAGTCTTCCTCACCAAGCCTTTGATCAACATAGAACTAGTGTGGGCTGGCTCTCAACACATGAGATAGAGATCTAGAAAAGAAGAAGAGATTGTGGCTAAGAAAGGATTAGAGTGTCTAGGTTTTCACTTACCCAAATCAACTGAGACTGACTTGCTCCTAAAAACCCTAGATATCATATTCCTTATATAGGCAACTTAATGGGATTTATTTAAATTTAAATTAATTAAAAATAATAAACAAAACTAAAAGCCTTGGGCTGCCATAAATGAACTAGGGCCCAATCTCTTTATTTTGAATTTAAATCCCAACTGGGCCTAAATTCAAAACCTTTTATTTATTTATTTTTTAATTAATTAATTAAATCCTTATTCAAATTAACTAATTATAATTTGAAACTTGATTTAATATTATTTATTTATATTGATACCAATTTATCAATATTAATAAATTTACCCAAATATTCTCTTTTATTCTCTAAATCTCATATCTCTGTAAATTTTCCAAAATTGACCTAATCAACTTTAAAAATCCTAATTGATAATTAAATCAATTAATTGAGACATTCTAGATGATTTACTCAAAGGTGATGCGGGGACCATGGATCCATGAAATCAAGCTCCAACAAGTTACCGTGAATTTATTTACGAATAATTTCACTACCTTATTAATTCCTCGTGACTCCACTATAGACTCGGAATTGAACTCTTGAATTCATAGAACGTATTTTCAAAACCATAAATACGTTATCCATTGTTATAACCATTACAATCAGTCAATCCTCTATCGATGACTTACTAACGAGCTGGGTGCAAATTACCGTTTTACCCCTCATTAGTATTTTATCCTTAACTCCCACTAAGTTCCTTATAAATGATATTTCCGTGAACTTAATCACAGAAATGAGATCTCAATCATTTAACCTTTTGAACAAAGCAATTAAGGAAATCATCTTTTCACTTCTCATACAGAAGTTATAGATTTCGTATCTATGAATAATACTCCCACTCAATTACACTAATAAATCTCCAAGATGTAAGTATAGGCTAGACCGTAGGGTAAGCTGGTAACGAACAAGTCAAAAGATTTAAATAATATAATTAGCAGAATATTATCACTCAGAATTAAGATCGGCTTAATATATGGTCAACGTTGTGACATTGATTAGATTTGATAACAACGATACTTATTATCAATCAATAATCAATATCGGTCCTAGTCCGATGTAACTAAATACATCCGATCTTATCTACTTGGTCGATGCCTTGGACAAGACATCACACCCTGAATGTGTAAGTAGATCATATCGTAGATTGCCTAATCAGTGAAAATCCAATGCACTGATCTAATCTTAGGACTCGTTCTTTTGAACATATAATTACAACTATAATCCACTGTGACCTAGTCACTATAATTGTAACTATCCATATGTTCGGGATTTTATAAATGTTTGTATTATTTCAATAATCATGTAATAAAACAAGCAAGCAATACGGTTGTCAAACTAAATGATTTCTACTACTTTTATTGATAATATGAAATCATGCTACATGTCCGACATGGTTTTATAAGAGCATAAAACCCAACAAAGACATCATGGGGTGTGCAGCGTACGCATTTCGAAGAACGGAATTTTACAAGTTCTTTGACAAGATTAAGGTAATTGATCCGCCCATTGCTCAATATCTAGAGGGAATTTGCTTTGAAAGGTGGAGTAGCGCTTATTTTCCTGGTAACCGATACAATATCATGACGAGTAACTACGCAAAAAGCTTTAACAATAAGACCAAGGAGGCAAGGAGCTTTCCAGTCGCCACTTTTCTTGAATTCATAAGATTCACTCTTCAGTCTTGGTTTGCAGATAGACGTGAAAGAGCTGCAAAAGCAACAACTGTGTTATCACCTGAGATGGAAAAGGATTTGAAGCAAATAGGTGATAAAGAAATTTTTTAAGATGTCCAAGTCCTTGGTCATCACGAATTTCTTGTGGTCGATGGTAATGGTGATGGTGAGGTGATCTTGGCCACAAAATCATGCTCTTGTGGCATGTTCCAAACCATTGGGATATCCTGTGTACATGCTTTTGCTGCAGCCAGAAAAAGAAGCATAAACATTTACTCATTGTGTTCCCCTTACTATAGAATCGAGGCATTGAAGGACACTTATAAAGATACTATTTACCCTATTGGGAACAAGGATGAATGGGTACTCCCTGATCACATCAGAGATACGGTTGTCAGCGTCCCCGTTGAGAAAACCCATGTAGGAAGGCCCAGGAAGCAGAAAGTGGGTAGGCGAAAGACAAATCGCTATGCTTCACGCGGGGAAAAGATTATCAAGCCACGTAAGTGTATCAGATGTGGTGGTAGTGGGCACAATAGGAAGTCATGTAAGGCTAGGATTTAAAATATTGTGTTATGTAATTATTTAATTGATTTTGCTGCATTTATTATATGGAGTACTTCTTCTAATACTTTGTTGGTTTGGATGTTGAGGCAGACACATTATGTGAATTTAGTACTTTTTTATTTAGTAACTTTTTCAAAAAATATTGTTTGATAAAAAATAATATACAAAACTTGGTAAGACAAAAATAATATACAAAACTATATGCTATACTATACAAGATGTGTAAGACAAAAATGTAAAGAGCATCACGGGGAAAAATTCTGATAGAATAGGTCCACACACCACTTGGTCCTGAAATGCTGGATGTTCTCATCGATAACGGTATCGAGTGGTAGCCTAGCAACCAGATGCTCGATATGTTTGATGGCAAACATACCACAATCCCCACTGCATATAATCGATTTTGTGTCAATAGAAGATAAAAATAACTTTAATTTTCAGATTTTAAAATACACTAATTAAATAGGGGAATACATTGTCTTAGTCTGAGGACACTCCTCTAGAGGAATACGACAATATGAAAAAGTCTTTGCATTCTGTTTAGGATATACCTGGAGGTCCTCATGGTCGTCAAACATGCCAGAACACCATAACAACGAAGGCAACGATAAGCACCAAGGCTTGATCGCTTCCTCCATCAGAGTGGGACTGAGCACGCTATGGTTGGAATCATAAATGTTGATGCACCATGTTGGAATGGAGACTTCAATGGCGATCCAATGTGCGGCTTTCTCGACGTGTAAGGCAAAATATACTTCACTCACATGTTTCCATGATACAAGGAATTTATTATCATCGCCCTTCAACATTCTCAGCACATCATCGTCCCATGTATACTTAGTGACGATCTCTCTTAAATGATTCCAACGACCTAGGCACACCTGGGGGAAGGTGGCGTTCATGATCGCAGCATCCTGCCGAAATGCAGCATGGTAAAAGTGGCGTCGGCGGCGTAGCATGTGCAAAGCAGCATCAATATACTAAAAAAACATGAAAATTCGTTAGTACCATCAATATATTTTAAGATTGAATTGAAAACATGAATGTAATTTACATAACGAATCCCAAAGCCAAGTCTGGATTGTGTGCAACTGCAAGAACCATGCCACACCGTGCGTCCCAGTATAGACGTTACGGTCTCTCTTATTGTCGATCTTCCTGATGATCCACTTATGGAAGCTCTTCTCCTATTGTGGGTCACACTTCCTCAGTGGTTCATAAACTAGCCCCCGTTTATCTAGTCTGATCTTCTTTGTTGGGTTGGTGAAGTCATCAAAACGCTTGGGCCTGCGTTTCTTCCTGACAACTTCAAGGCCAGCTGCCTCCTCGGGCAGCAGTACTCGTACACTGGGACTTTCAGCATCACTGACAACTACAGATGTCTGGGAATGTGGAGTGGAGGGTTGATCACCGCGCTCGTAGTCTGCAGGCAAGATATCATAATCTGTATCTGATTTTACGTCGGTGGATCGACATGAGACCAGTGAAAGCAGTTGCGCCAACTGAGCCATGATCGTGGTCTGATTCTGTAGTAAGGTTGCCTGGCCCTCCTCAACTCTCTTGAGCCTCTGCATCAATTGCTCATAATCAGGCTGGGTAACCTGACTAGATGAAGATGCACAGGCCTGTGAAGTGCCCTCCTCAACCCTTGGGATATCCTCATAAAAAATGGAGGCTTCCTTTGCAACTTTTGTCAGCTTCTCTGCCTCCTTCTCAGGTACCACTACTTCCTCCGCTGCAGTCCCAGCCTCCCCCACAGTTGATTCCAACTCAGGGAATAACCTGGAATCAACTTCTGGGAGGCTATTGTAGTAGACTACCTCACCGGGATGTGGCTTCAGCATGGGAAATACCACTAACTGCATGGTTGAATAATATTTGTCAGGAAAACTTTAATAAAATAAATCGTTAATCAACTAATCTGTGACATTTAACAAGATAAAATGGAACTTACTCGACAGTTGGCAAATATAGGAACCAACAGAGCTGTCAAAATAGTGATATTAGTCTTCGTAGCCCAGCTAAGAATCCTCAAAATCTGATTCCCACTGTTCTCACCGAACTTACTCCCGAGAGAAGGCATGGCCTCAAAAGCCCAGTAAAGAAGCGCGGGTGCATAGCAATTGAAACTATACTTCGCCTCCTTTTGTTTTTTGTTTTACCCCTCTTTCTTCTTCTCCTCGTAGTGTTTCAATTGCTTCTTCATGTCCTTCTGAATTCCTTTGCTAACCTTCTTAAATGACAACTTCCCCCATGGATACTTGAAAAAGTAATCAATATCCTCAACCATCCTCAGGGAATCTCCCCATATCATCGTTGTCTTCTCTAGGGCATTTGTAGCCCCTCTATCAAATAGCACAAACCCAACTTAAATGCATCTTCTGGGTTTGTGGAGGCCTTCAATGCATCTTCCAACTGACCAAAACCCTTCGACTCACCATTAAAATATTCCTGGATGATCCGATCACTTGAAAGATGCTCTTTCAACTCATCTGGGGACGGTGATTTCCCAAAATTTAGCCCGGTAACTAGGGCAAACTCTGCAATACCAAATCTACACAGAGTGTTGCCCAGGTAGAGCTGAACCTCTTCAGGCTTCTTGCTTTCTACCTTACGTAACATTAGTTGATGCAGCAGAACCCCAGAAAAATTAAATGGCTTCGCCTTAAAGAACTGTCCCAACGGGCATGCCTGTGCCCTTTCAATAAGACCATGCCTCTGAAACTGCTCTAAAAGGGTATCCAAGTAGGCATTACCCTATAAGTGACACGGCCAGGGAAGTGTTTCTCCAACGGCACAATAAGGTCAGGCATCTGGAAAAAAAAATGTTAAAAATGTAAAACAATCTGGTCACTATCGAGGCAGTTACTATCGAGGCCTATCGAGTCCCATCGAGGCAGAAACTGTAATGCCCCAAATTTCCTAATAAGGTTTAGGACCTTGATTAGGAGGCCGGGAGGGCCATAATTGCTTTATTATGTTATTAAATGATAATATGCATGTTTAGGTGTATTAAATATGCATGTGAACTCATTTTTGAGTAATTGGATGATTTTCATATTTTGGCTATTTTGGGCATATTTGGCATATATGTGAAATGTGTGTGGTGCTTTATTATTGTTTGGTTATGCTAAGGTTACTCAGCACAAGACGATCCTAGGAGGTAAGCTACTGGGAAAGTCACAACGAGATTTAAGCTTGACTTGAAGTAAGTCAAGGGGTATTTAGAGCATTACCAGGTTATTGGGTAATAGGAATTAGTATTTGGTGATAAATTGGGAGTTAGTAAGAGCAAGGGGAAATTCTGGAGGTTTTGACTATAATGTTCCCAGGGGTGTTTTCGGGACCCCGAGCATTACGATTTGGTTGAAGCTACTTAAGCTTGAAGTAACCTTTTAAAAGAAAAAAAAAAGAACGTTCTGTACGTTCTCTCTCCCTCAAAGTTTCCTTTTCGTCTCCCGATCATGTTTTCAAGATAACTTGAGTTCTAGGACTCGGATTCAAGCGAGGATCAAGGCATAGCGATCCTAGGGAAGATTATAAGTTTTTTTAGCCAGAAGATTTAGTTGGAAACAACTCAATTGGAGGGAATTCAAGTTTTAAGTTCTTAAAGTTTTTAAGCTTGAATTGGACTTTGTGTTTTGATGAGTTTTTGTTAGATTTGAAGCTTGGGTTTTATGGGTTTTGGATCATGGGGATGTTTGGGAACTTTGATTTGATGATTTGGTAATGTTTAGGCATGATTTTGGAGGCTTTGGGATGTTGCAAATCATGTTTAGGGATGGCTCTGGGTTGGGGGTCGCGGCCCTGTTCTTGGGAGCCGCGGCCCTAGCTCAAAGAAGCAGGTGGAGTAGTTTTGCCCTTGCTGGGCACCGGGGCCCTTGGTGTTGGGCACTGCGGCCCTTGCTTCTGGAGTGGCTGGGGGTCGAGGCCCAAGGTGCTAGGGTCGCAGCCCTTGAGCAGGGTTGAGCCCGTTTGAGTGTTTTGACCTCAGGAACTTGGTTTTAGGCCTCGGGATCATTCCTACTACCCGGATTGGTGGGGTTTGATGTCTTGGAGGCTAGGTTTTGGTTCCGGGGTTGGTTTTAGAACTTGAACTCATTGGATCACCATTTGTGGTTGTGACTAGGTTTTCACTAGAAGCTTGGAATCGGGATCGTGCTTGTGGCTCGTTTATTGGTAACCCGTGCTTGGACCAAAGGTAAGAAAACTGCACCCCATATGTGACATGCATAGTTATTCTTGATGGATGTTGGATGTTTAAATGTAAACATTGATAGCATATTGAATGCTTAGCAATCTTGCTCATTTGCATATGGTTATTATTGAGGCATGCTGGATGATTAAGTGTGATACATGTGATACACGAGAAACATGTGATTAGGGCATGCCATGAATATTGACTGTGAGATTGATCAGAGCTTGAGTCTCTGTGTTTGTGCATGATCATAATTGTGCTAGCATTTGTTAAGTAAGCATGTTGAATGCCCTACGTTTGAATATTCGACATATGACATATGTTTGGTAGCATTGCTTACTTGTGCATGGTACTGACTCATTAGTTAGAATTGGCAAAGGTGTCTGTATCAACTGTGAAGTTGTGACTCATTAGTCAGGTTCAGCAGTGGTTCTGGGCACTGGTCACACAGTGCTGACTCATAAGTCAAGACGGCCTTAGCGTGTTCAACGCAAGCCAATAAAGATTAGATCTAATCGATATCTGCATTGAATGACTCAAAGAGCATTAATGCCAGACCGACCTCAAGTTCGATGAATACTATAAGCGCTTGTCTATCGAAAGGCTAGTCATTTAGAGCCACGGTGACTATTTAGTCGCATGGCTGTGAGTGTTGAGCCCGTGAGACTTACCCATCAGTCTCTCATCTGTTTAAGCTAGTGACTACCCATCAGTCACTCATCTAGTTGGAGCCATTGTAGGAAAGCCCAGGTAACAGTCTCGTTACACGGCTGTGGGCACCGAGCCCCATAGTGACTTGCTTATCAGTCACTCGGTATGGTTAACATAACCTCAAAGTGATATTCACTCATCTGTTTAGAGCTATAAGCTCTGTATGATCATTTCGATCATCATATGCATGGATTTGGGTGTTGAGCCCCGTAGTGACTTGCTTGTTGGTCACTCAGTATGGTTTACCAAAACCTCAAGTGTTGAAACACTCATCTGATTAGGATTGACTTGGTAGTCATCCAATCAAAAGGGCAGGATTTCTTATCCTGGATACCCCAGCATTGTTTGAATTCATTTGCATGCTTGAATAAAGTCATGTTTGCTAGGCATGCCAGATATGATTTGATATCATGATATGACTGTTCATGAGCATATTGAGTTTTCTTGCTGGGCTTCGGCTCACGGGTGCTATGTGGTGCAGGTAAAGGCGAAAGAAAGCTGGACCATCCTTGAGTTGGAGAGCTTAGGTGACGATGTGTACATATGCAGCTGCTCGACTGCCGCGGCCGAGGTTTGAAGGAAAGGAACTAGGGTTAAACCTTGTTTTGTCGCATAGATCGGCTGGTTGTAAATATTTTCTTGTAATAGACCTTTAAATTATATATTTTTTTGGGATCCCAATGTATACAGTAAACGTTCTAGTGAAACGTTATATCTTAACCGAAATTTTTAATCCCTAAACCGCTAATCATACTTAGTTACACGTTTATGGCCAAATGACTCGATTAGTGAGTTTAGCACTGTTTGCAATGTGCACCGTAACGGTCCCTGGAGTTGGGGTGTTACTATTTTGGTATCAGAGCTTGTCAAGGTTTATGGGTTCTTGTAGACAAGCTAGGCATGTACATTCGTTACTGAAGATAGCTTCACTGAGGGAATGGTAACTATTTCTGTAGTTATGTGTTTAACTGCTTAAATAGAATGTAAATGCTTTACCTGTACATTGTATTAGGGAGCATGAGATTCTGATAGAGCCCGGTTCTTGACTATTTGATTATATGCTCCGTGATTATGTATATGATTGCGATCGTATGATTACCTGCTCCATAAATATATAATTATAATATTTGCATGCTGGAGTTGGAGGCATGGTATGAATTATGGAAGAGCAAAGAACATGATTAATGTATGAATGTCGTGGGCATGTGTTTAGCACTGCAAGTGGTTTGTGATTGTGGTGTGGTAAGACTGTCCCCGTGGGGAAAGCTCTTGATATGCTCGTCATGATTAATGGGTTAAGTTATTGACTGCAGATTCAAACAACAGGTTTATAGCCAAGGCAGACAATGAGGCCTGGTGGTGGCTATACAGAGGCTAGGAGTTTCAGCCAGAGGTTGAGTTCTTCATCTGCCCCTCAGAGTTTTCAACAAATGATCACAGATTTGTAATCAAGATTACAGAGGCATGAGGAAGAGATTAGGAGTTTGAAGCAACAACGGAATCTGTTGGGAAGCACCTCTTCCTTTGTTGTGCCAGGAGTGGCCCCAGCTTTGGCTCAGCCTAGGGTTGAGAGAAGATGGGAATTTCTCTGTGGAAGATTCCAGGAGTATTACCCTCCAGTTTTTGAGGGAGGCCTAGATCCATTCAGAGTTGAGCAATGGATGGTCATGATCAGTTCCATTTTTGACAGTATAGGGCTGGTAGTTCATGATAGGGTGGCTTGTGCGACATATGTATTGCGGGATGATGCCCAGACGTGGTGGGAAGTAGTATCCCATACACGAGACACAGCTGTGATGGACTGGAAAGAGTTTAGGTAGCTGTTTAATGAAAAGTATTATTGTGATGTAGCCAAGACAGCTAAGATGAATGAGTTTCTGAATCTCGTTCAGGGTAAGGCCACAGTAACCGAGTATGTTAATAAATTTGATGGGTTAGCCAAGTTTGCTTTTGATCTAGTACCCACAGATGTAGCTCGGAAGGAAAGGTTTATTCAAGGATTGAATCTTGGAATAGCTCAGGGCATTAGAGATGCCCCAGTGCATGAAGTCTCTACCTTTGCTCAGGTGGTAGAGAAGGCTCTTGTTGTTGAGAGCATAAGTGATGAGAAGGAGAGTGTTAAGGAACATGGAACTCAGATGGTAGTATCTCCACTTATTGGGGCAAGCAAGAAGAAAAACTGGAAGGCTTATCCGATATGCACTCGGTGCAAGAGGCATCATCTGGGGGAATGCCGAGCAAAGGCATGTTTTGCATGTGGTTTGGTTGGACACTTCAAGAAGGATTGTCCAAGGTTAAGAAAGGATGATAAAAAGGGGATGGACAGCTCGATTCCAACTCGAGTGTTTATTCCGAGGCAGTCAGAGTCTGAGACGGAGACTAGTTCCTTAGGGGTGGTAGGTCAGTTTTCTAGTTCTGATTTCTAAGTTATGCTGATTGGTTTTGGTGCCATGTTGTTCCTTTGTTTGTTGCACATATAGAAGCATAAGGATGACATGTAGATCACATGGTCATGTTGTGATGGGAAGATGATACTGTATTGGTGACTTAAGAAATAAGTGGGGTTGTGATAAAAAGGACTCCTTAGTGGTTTGGTTAAAGCTGGCTATGATTGGTTTTGGTTTGATCTGAGATATGGATAAGTTAAGTAAGTGTGGGGAAATTTTAAATGGCAAGGAAAGAATAGCATCTCTTAGGCTTGAGAGTGGAAAGCCTTGTGGCAGTTGGCACTGTGCATAGATTTGGTATACTGATGATATTTGTATTGAGAGCTAGAATTTTGTTGCAAGGAGATGCAGAGAAATCTTAGCTAGTGTGGTGGATCTTGGATCTGGTTAGGACCAGTTAGAGATCAGAGATAAAGTCATTTAAAAGATTGTGTTTGTATTAGATAAGAGCACTGAGAGTGCTGAGTATGTCCTGAGAATTTGTCTAATGCCAAGTGTTTGTGAATCAGATGAACAAAGCATTCAAAGGATTATCTGAATGGGATTTGTGATTGA
Source organism: Humulus lupulus (assembly GCF_963169125.1). Classification (NCBI taxonomy): domain Eukaryota; kingdom Viridiplantae; phylum Streptophyta; class Magnoliopsida; order Rosales; family Cannabaceae; genus Humulus; species Humulus lupulus. Next base: position 20,826,884 of record NC_084793.1, read on the forward strand.
CTTGGACAATGATTTGTGGTATTTTCTCAGCGAAAATTTGCCAAGGTTAAGGAACACCTTAGGAGCAGGAGTTCCTTGGGTAATAAAGAATATTTCAGGTGCCTTGGGAAATATTTCTGAGTCTTCTTGCAGATCAGAACCAGTTAGTGGGTTGTTATGACATCTCAGTAACACAGAGAAAAAGATTGCTTGTGCACCATGTTGATTAAAAGATTTGACCAGAACTAGAGTAGAGTTTCTGGTGGGCCAGGTGGCCAGTTTATTGTTTGAGATTATTATCTCAGAGAAGATCAAGAGAAAAACAACTAAGTGAACCACAGATAAGAAAGATTGAATGGAAATCTTAGCTGGATTAGCTAAGGATCTTGCAATATCGGGTATGCACTTATTGTGGTATAGGGTCGGATTTGGAATCCGATGGACATTGAGATTAATTGGGATATTCTGTATGAATCTCATGTTACTCTTTTATTCTCTTCATTCAGGTATCATGGGAATGTGACAGGATATGAAAGCTTCATAGTGATGACCTGTGATGGAGAAGGGCGTAATGGAATGTGTGGTAAAGTTCTTAGTCTAATAGCAGGTCAGATCAGAGTGTTGGAAATCAGTGAGGCCATGGTAGCCTTTGAGTGTTTTATAGCATCGCGATGGGTTTTGCGGTGGGATTGCCTAAGTTAGTGGGCCAGTATGAGTTGGCAGTGATTCAATGTGGACCAGCAGTCCAAGTGAGTATATTTTTGTTAGCAAGGGTGAGTAACACAACTGATTAGTATTCAGACCTCTTTGAGAGAGGAAGAGATTTATCCAGTGTTGAAAAAGGTACCTTATGAAATAAGATATGGTAGAACGTGATCGTCATCCATTCGCTGGAATGAGATGGGTGAGATGTTATATCTGGATCATAAGATGGTTCAATGGACCACTGAGACTATTAGAAGTTGGAGTTTCGATGCTCACCTCTCAGAATAAATGGAAAAGTTTTGCTGAATTGAAAAGCAGGAACATAGAGTTCCAGGTAGAAGATTGTACCTTCTTCAAAAGTATCACCATGGAAATGGGTGATGAGTTAAGGGCAAGTTGAGCTCTAGAGGAGTATAATAGTTTGAGTCCTGGATAGGACTGGTCAGGTTGACTTGATTCGATCTTGTTTTTGGCACTGTCAATTGTGGACAGTGTATTTTTTATTTCCATGCTGAGGACATGGGTTGAAAGAAACTCATGAGTTGAGTTGTAAGAATCTGGGGATTTAAGGCTAAGTTATCATATAAAGAATAGCCAATCCAGATATGAGACAGAAAGAATAAGGTTTTGAGAAACAAAGTGATACCTTGAGTTAAGGTAATGTTATAGAGACAGTGAGGACGATGGAGTGACCTGGGAAACTGGAATCAGTTGTGCGGAATTGATATTCCGGTAGTTCAGATAAATTTCGAGGACGAAATTTCTGTAAGGAGGGGATAGTTGCAATGCCCCAAATTTCCTAATAAGGTTTAGGACCTTGATTAGGAGGCCGAGAGGGCCATAATTGCTTTATTATGTTATTAAACGATAATATGCATGTTTAGGTGTATTAAATATGCATGTGAACTCATTTTTGACTAATTGGATGATTTTCATATTTTGGCTATTTCGGGCATATTTGGCATATATGTGAAATGTGTGTGGTGCTTTATTATTGTTTGGTTATGCTAGGGTTACTCAGCACAAGACGATCCTAGGAGGTAAGCTACTGGGAAAGTCACAACAAGATTTAAGCTTGACTTGGAGTAAGTCAAGGGGTATTTAGAGCATTACCAGGTTATTGGGTAATAGGAATTAGTAATTGGTGATAAATTGGGAGTTAGTAAGATTAGGGGGAAATTCTAGAGGTTTTGACTATAATGTTCCCGGGGGTGTTTTCGAGACCCCGAGCATTAAGATTTGGTTGAGGCTACTTAAGCTTGAAGTAACCTTTTAAAAGAAAAAAAAAGAACGTTCTGTACGTTCTCTCTCCCTCAAAGTTTCCTTTTCGTCTCCCGATCGTGTTTTCAAGATAACTTAAGTTCTAGGACTCGAATTCAAGCGAGAATCGAGGCATAGTGATTCTAGGGAAGATTAGAATTTTTTTTAGCCGGAAGATTTAGTTGGAAACAACTCAATTGGAGGTAATTCAAGTTTTAAGATTTTAAAGTTTTTAAGCTTGAATTGGACTTTGTGTTTTGATGAGTTTTTGTTAGATTTGAAGCTTGAGTTTTATGGGTTTTGGATCATGGGGATGTTTGGGAACATGGATTTGATGATTTGGTAATGTTTAGGCATGATTTTGGAGGCTTTGGGATGTTGCAAATCATGTTTAGGGATGGCTCTGGGTTGGGGGCCGCAGCCCTGTTCTTGGGCGCTGCAGCCCTATCTCGAAGAAGCAGGTGGAGTAGTTTTGCCCTTGCTGGGCGCCGCGGCCCTTGGTGTTGGGCGTCGTGGCCCTTGCTTCTGGAGTGGCTGGGGGCCGCGGCCCAAGGTGCTAGGGCCGCAACACTTGAGCAGGGTTGAGCCCATTTGAGTGTTTTGACCTCGGGATCATTCCTACTACCCGAATTGGTGGGGTTTGATGTCTTGGAGGCTAGGTTTTGGTTCCGGGGTTGGTTTTAGAACTTGAACTCATTGGATCACCATTTGTGGTTGTGACTAGGTTTTCACTAGAACCTTGGAATCGGGATCGTGCTTGTGGCTCGTTTATTGGTAACCCGTGCTTGGACCAAAGGTAAGAAAACTGCACCCCATATGTGACATGCATGGTTATTCTTGATGGATGTTGGATGTTTAAATGTAAACATTGATAGCATATTGAATGCTTAGCAATCTTGCTCATTTGCATATGGTTATTATTGAGGCATGCTGGATGATTAAGTGTGATACATGTGATGCACGAGAAACATGTGATTAGGGCATGCCATGAATATTGACTGTGAGATTGATCAGAGCTTGAGTCTCTGTGTTTGTGCATGATCATAATTGTGCTAGCATCTGTTAAGTAAGTATGTTGAATGCCCTACGTTTGAATATTCGACATATGACATATGTTTGGTAGCATTGCTTACTTGTGCATGGTACTAACTCATTAGTCAAAATTGGCAAAGGTGTATGTATCAACTATGAAGCTGTGACTCATTAGTCAGGTTCGGCAGTGGTACTGGGCACTGGTCACACAGTGCTGACTCATAAGTCAGGATGGCCTTAGCGTGTTCAACACAAGCCAATAAAGATTAGATCTAATCGATATCTGCATTGAATGACTCAAAGAGCATTAATGTCGGACCGACCTCAAGTTCAATGAACACTATAAGCGCTTGTCTAGCCAAAGGCTAGTCATTTAGAGCCACAGTGACTATTTAGTCACATGGCTGTGAGTGTTGAGCCTGTGAGACTTACCCATCAGTCTCTCATCTGTTTAAGCTAGTGACTACCCATCAGTCTCTCATCTGGTTAGAGCCATTGCAAGAAAGCCCAGGTAACAGTCTCGTTACACGGCTGTGGGCACCGAGCCCCATAGTGACTTGCTTGTCAGTCACTCAATATGGTTAACAGAACCTCAAAGTGATATTCACTCATCTGTTCAGAGCTATAAGCTTTGTATGATCATTTTGATCATCATATGCATGGCTTTGGGTGCTGAGCCCCGTAGTGACTTGCTTGTTGGTCACTCAGTATGGTTTACCAGAACCTCAAGTGTTGAAACACTCATCTGATTAGGATTGACTTGATAGTCATCCAATCAAAAGGACAGGATTTCTTATCCTGGATACCCCAGCTTTGTTTGAATTCATTTGCATGCTTGAATAAAGTTATATTTGCTAGGCATGCCAGATATGATTTGATATCATGATATGATTGTTCATGAGCATATTGAGTTTTCTTGCTGGGCTTCGGCTCACGGGTGCTATGTGGTGCAGGTAAAGGCAAAAGAAAGCTGGACCATCCTTGAGTTGGAGAGCTTAGGTGACGATGTGTACATATGCAGCTGCTCGACCGCCACGGCCGAGGTTTGAAGGAGAGGAACTAGGGTTAAACCCTGTATTGTCGCTTAGATCAGCTGGTTGTAAATATTTTCTTGTAATAGACCTTTAAATTATATTTTTTTGGGATCCCAATGTATACAGTAAACGTTCTAGTGAAACGTTATATCTTAACCGAAATTTTTAATCCCTAAACCGCTAATCATACTTAGTTACACATTTGTGGCCAAATGACTCAATTAACGAGTTTAGCACTGTTTGCAATGTGCACCGAAACGGTCCCTGGAGTTGGGGCATTATAGAAACTATCGAGTCCTATCGAGGCCTATCGAGGTGGGTTCTAAAAATCACAAAGAATAATATCATTGGGTTACTATCGAGTCTTATCGAGGTCTATCGAGGTAAGGCCTAAAAAATCCCAAAGTCTCGTAGTATCGAGTCCTATCGAGGCCTATCGATTCCTATCGAGGTAGGTCCTAAAAATCCCAAAGCCTTGTATCATCGAGTCCTATCAAGGTAGGTCCTATAAATCCCAAAGCCCCGTATCATCGAGTCCTATTGATTCCTATCGAGGTATAGGCTAAAATTTCATCGAGTTCTATCGAGGCATAGTCAAATCCAGTCCTTATCATGCACTATCGAGTCCTATCGAGTTGCATGAAAAATATCGAAGAAAACCCAGATTTCTTCATTCCCCAGCCCCGATCTATCCTATGAACAAAAATCAACAAAAAAAACCAGGCACATACACATATTGCAGATTAAAAACGAAATCCATCACCTTCGCTTTCTTTGGGGTTGTTTCCTAAAAGTTTGGTCAGCTTGCTCGACGTTTTCTCCTTCCCCTTCTCCGATCGTCAACTCCGACCCTTTGGGAGCCCTTGTTCGTGGTCGTGGAAAACAATGAAGGTTGGGTTCTACGGATTCAATTGAGGCCTATCGATTTCAAAGTTTGCTTGGTTCGAGAATTTGGGAGAGAATACGGAGAGTTTGAGAAAATTATGCCAGGGGTATTTTGGGTAGTAACGTCATTAGTAGCACCAAAACGAGAGCCATATAGGGATAGGGTATTTTTTAAATGTAGTGTCACTTATTGCATTAAAACTCAAATTTCCCTATTGAAATAATGAAAGTTTAGGGATATTTACTTTACTGCCCTACACCAATTACACATTGTTATAGTACCAAGAGGTCAAGAAAGTAATTTTATACCAACAAATATCACTACTGACTTCTATATTTGCCAGCCTTTTTAGTTGTATATCTTACTTTACTAATTGGATAAACAGAACCTTGTTCCCGATCTTTACAAGGTGACTTTTTATTTTGTAGCAATTAAATCTTAACAAATATTATAAGGGTAAGATAAAATTTTAACAAAAAAATAAAAATAAAAAGCATAGCACCCATTTTTTTAGCTTTAAACCATTTTTAATTAATTAATATTTTTTATTAAAAATAATAAACTAATTAATATATAAGTGATATTAAATATTTTAGAAGTATAATAGAAAATAAATTTTTAATATTTAGATCAATTTACCAAAATAATATATTTTGTAATAATTAATTAATTAATATGGTTAAAAAGAAAAAGCAAATGGGGTGCTACATTTTTTTGGTTAAAAATCTCATTTTACCTACAAGGTTTATTTAATAAAATATAACATTGGGGTCTATGTAAGTCAAAATATAAAGGTTGAGGATCTAATTGCTACAAAAAAAAAATTGGGACCTAAATGATACAAGTAGCAAAGCTTGGGGACCCCAAGTGTTATTTACCCTGACTAATTTGTTTGTTTCCTTTCTCTTTATTCTCAAAAAACCCAAAACAAAGATGCAGAAAAGTGAAAGCACGAAGAAAACAAATTAGGGCAAATGAGAGAAAATAAAACAATAAATAAGAAGAAAAAGCTTAATTTAGCAAGGTTAACTCACAAATTTTGGGGCTACGTCCTCGTGAGCTTGCCAGAGGAACTTGGTTTGCACTATGGTGAATCAATGGAGTACAAGCAAATCAACAATGGAGGTTCCAACCATAGCTTGGAAGGTAACCTCAATATCTCTCCTTCAACCCTCTTCAAGCTTTCTTATTTTCTCTTTCTTTTCTCTCTTACAAAACTTCTCTAAAACAAAGTAAACACCCACAATCTCTCAAATCTCACTCTGAAAAATACAAAATATTAAAAAGGTATTTGGCTCATTCACTAAAAAATTGTTTTTTATTTTTAAAAGCTAAAAACTGATTCTTGAAAACAAGTTTGGCATTGTTTTCATAAAACAATATTTAAAAACAAAGTTACAAAAAACAGAAAATTTTAAAAACAACAAAAGGTTGTTTTCTATTGTTCTCAATTCTTTTATCCATCTTTTTTTTCTCACATCACTTTTTTAATTATTATTGATAACTCTACAAAATAGAGTTATTTTACCATATTTTAAATGTTAATTGTTGCTTAGTTCTTAAGTTTTTAAGTAATTTTGAATTTATTAGTCTTATTGTAATTTTTTAGATTTTATATGCTTTTATAGTGATATTTTTCTAAAATGTTGTGGTTTAATTTTGAATTATTGTTGTTTAGTTAGAAGTAAAAAAAATGCACTTAATTGATCTTAAATGTTAAATTCAATTCAATTTTAATTAATATTTTCAAAGAATCGATATGATTTATTTTATAATTGAAAATATTTGATTATGACTTAATACATGTTTATTTTGTAGGTTGTACTTTGCATTTTTGCTTGAAAAATCAGAAAAAAAAAAGTATTAAATTTGAGAGAAAAGCAAAGGAAATTAATAATTTCCCAGGCCCAATTCGCAGCCTCCCTTTGAGCCCACGACCCAGGAGAATCTAGTAGAAGCCCAGCCAGCTCCATTGGATCGCCCACCTGCCCTCACCAGTCCGGCCCGCCTCCCCTTCCCAGGCCCATGTGCACCCCCACAGCCCAGCCGCTTGCCTCAAGCCCATCAGCCTGCCATCCTTTCTCTTGAGCTCATAAATGTCCCCTTGTCCCTTTGTCTCATAATGTCCAAATGTCATTTTTTTACCCAACTTTTTTACATATTTTACCACAAAATTCATCATTACATCCTAAAATTTACCTCTACATGTCATATTATTCTTCATTTAAAATTTAATTAATTTAAATTGATTATTTTAAAGACTTTATTTTGCATATAAATATGTAGTTTCAAGAGCATTTTGGGGGTGCTTAATTATGGGGTTACTATCATATTTCTACACTCTCTCTACATTTTCTCTCTTCCTTTTGGAAGAACATTTTGTGCCAAGTATGTACTTCTTTTGTAATATATTTTGGATTCAAGTTATATGCTTCTAATCTTTTTCATAAGATTATTAAGATCATGATGAAACAGCTTGTAACTAGATAATATTTATTGTTGTATGATGATTTCCCTTGTAATGCAACAAATTTTATGGATTTTTCTTCTTCATATATGTCTTTCATCTTTAATATCTTGTATTTTGGATTGTTAGATAATATTACACTTTGTTCTTCATTTTGCAAAACATAATATTCTTTGATTAAGATGTGTCATTAAATTGTACACATCCAATGCTCAGAACAAAAATATTATGTTTTGCCTTATAAATAATGTTATTTGATTTTTTTTTCATTAGGTTGATTCTCATTAAATGCTTTGAAATTATATATATTTTTTTAAAGTAAAGAAAAATCCTATCTTTTTAGAAATAATGTGTGCTTAAATTATAAACCTATTTGGAAAATGATGGTTTGATTTATTTTAACTATCACTAAAACTTGGGAATCAATATACTAATAAATAATAACTTACATTTTGTGAATTCTAGTATCTTAATAATTTTTTTTTTACAACCTATTTACAAATCATAATCGGTTTATTTTTTCTTCTCTTGAATATCTTTATTTTCTATCTTTTATTTTATTTTCTTGACATTAAATCTTGTCAATCTTTGGAGCTAGGTTAGAATTTATTTAATTTTGGTTTAAAATAGTTTCTTTTTATTTTAGACAACTCTTTTGGGTTCGACATCATTTCTTACACTAACTCTATACTATATATATGATTCGTGCGCTTGCGATTTACATATTTAAAACATACTCATTTTGGATCTATCAAGATTTTGGCGCCATTTCCGGGGAGTTGCAAGAAAATAAACGAATTTTTCTCAAGGTTAGTGAATTTTTCTACTAGTTATTTTATTTTTTGCACTGCAAAAAATATACATAAATATAAAACTAAAAAAAAAAGATAAGAAAGAAAATTTTGGACGGTTCTACCACCCATAAAAATTTACTTATATATGTATTTATTTATACTAGCTTTCTATTATTATTTTTTTAGTTGACGGCACTTATGCCTCCTAACTTTTGTTATAATTTTATTTATTTATTATGTTGTTGTATTTTCGCCTTATATTTACTACTTGATGGAAATTTTTGCCTCATAGTTTTTGCTTTATTTTCTTTATGGTTAATAGCATGATATGCCCCCTAACTCTTTTCTTTAGTTGATGGCACTTGTGCCTCTTAGTTTTTTTTTTACCTTATTTACTAGTTGATGGTAATTTTTCCTCCTATTTATAACTTTATTTTTGTTATGGTTGATGGCATGCTATGTCTCACAACTCTTGTTCAATTTTAGTTAACATTATCTAGCTTGTTTTATTTTATTTCTCTTATCATATTATTGTGTAATTGTGAAAAAAAATACTTGAAAAAATATATAATTATTGTCCTTTCACCATAAGCAATCTTTGCTTAAAGGAAATTTGAACAAAATTCTTAAGTCTGCCTCTACTAATTAACCTCGGAGAGTTGTTAGTAGTGTGCGAGTAAGTGGAATCAAATAGGCATGGGGACAAGTAAACAAAAAAAATTATATTGTTGTGAAATCTCTAAAAATTCTAAGTATGCTCTGTGGTTGCAGTTTTTACTGAACTTCCACATCAGAAAATTGTTTGCTTGATATTATTTTTGTTGCCTTATTTGTGAAAATTGTATGCATCATTGGGAACGTAATTCTAAAAACCGATTAGTAAAGAGACGTTTATCTTTATTTGAAATTGAAAGTGTTATTAAAAATTTGAGCATCATGGAACCAATTGCTAATATAAATAGAAATCATGTTGATGAAAATGTTGTGTATGAAAAAACCTACTTGAATATTTTGCACCTATTTCATCTAATGCTCATTTATGTATTGTTTTTCCTACCACTTCTGCTACCCATTTTGAGCTTATTCAATTGTTGTCATCTTTTTATGGGTTAGATAAAGATGATCCTTACATGCATGTCAAAGATTTCTTAGAAATTTGCTCAACATTTAGATTTCAAAATTTTTCTGATGAGTCAGTCAAACTAAGATTATTCCCTTTTTCATTAAATACAAATAAAAAACTTGGTTAAATTCCCTTCTCGCGGGATTTATAACCACATGGGAACAATTTTATAATAAATTCTTGTTGAAATTTTTTCCTATGTCTAAAATTGATAATCTAAGGAGAGAAATCTCCGAGTTTTTTCAAAAAGATAATGAAGAGTTTTATGAATGTTGGGAAATATTTAAATATTTATTATTAAAATGTCTTTATCATGGTTTTGAAAAATGGAGACTTGTAAAATATTTTTATGATGGTTTGACTCCTTCTAATCGTCAAATGACTCAATCTATGCATACTAGAAAATTTTTACAATTTCAAGGGCAAGAGGCTTGGGATGCCCTTGAATATTTATCTGTCAATTCACAACAATGGAATTATTTTGATCCTAGGTCATGGTCAATGTTGTGATATTTTTCGATCAATTATGTGCAAGTGTACACAGTCACAAAAAAAGTAATAAAGTGATAAGTATTCGAGATCGTCTCCACGGTGATTGCAAATTAAAACTAAATGCACAAATTAATTACCAAACAATTGCAAAAGTAACCAAATTAATTTGTTTTGATTTTGTAAACTAACACTACTTGAGATCAATTAAAAATGCTTAAAAATAAATTGCAGTGCCAATCTGAAAGTGAGATCAAATCAATTGATTAAAATAGATTTGAATTATTAAATCCCTCTATGTCAATTGGCCTGTACGTTTTGCTGTAGCAAAATTACGCAGAGTTAACAATAATTCTAAATTAGCTCATAGAACTTTTCCAAATCCTATGGTATTAATTCTTTCACATAATTTAATATATTCCTATGCTGATTAAGTTTAAGAACCCAGAATTTAAGCATCAATTCATAATGGTTACGCAAGGAAAATAACACATTCCTATGTTATTCACAAACATAACCTAACAAGATTATTCACTTGTGTCATTCAAATCGATCAATTATATTCAAACTTCGTAGCATAAATATAACTCAATATCTTGTTATTGATGGCGAAACAACAACAAGAATTCATCAATAAGCATATTTGAATGAACAATGGGTCAATTGCTAAAATAAAATGTTAGAAAATTAGAATTAAGACATAGAGTTCATCAATAATTCAAGCCACAAAAGATTAGTTCATGGCTAATTTAAAGAGCATAAATCCAATTTCAATTCTGTCCATGAGTAATCAATCACAAAATACTAGAGAAAATAGGAAAGGAATAACAAACAAATAGAATAAATAGCCTAAAATGATGATGGAATAAATATTCTCTTCTTCTCCTCTTCTTCTTTTCTTCTTTTCCTTCTTTGTATTGCTGAAGTCTCCTTATACTTGGTACTTCCCTCTCTAGAAAAATGGCTGAATTGGGTAATGGAGGTTGCCCTTTCTTTTTATGATGCTAGGGTAATAAAACCCTTTTTCCTCATGTCCCAAAAATGCCCTCCTTGCCTCTCACGTGAGATTCATTTTCTCTTTTAGAAATTACTCCAAAATTCAATCCATTTTCTCTAATTTTTTTCGCCACCTCATCACTCATTGCCAGCTCAATTAATGTTGCCATGTGTCTCTCCTTTATATGTTGAATTTCCCTCTTTGTATCCTGGTGAAAATGCTCCAGCAAAATTTCTTTTGCTCCAGCAAAACCTGACATTTCAGCAAAAATTAAACAACTTAGAGCCAATTCACTTTTCATTATTTTTATTTGAACAATTCATGCATAAACTCCTTATTTTTCTACTTTCAGCTCTAAAAACACCAAAAAGGACACAAGAACACCAAAGAACACAAAAAAGAAAGGAATTAACTAAAAATAACAATAATACACAAACATCACTCAACCTAATTATATATTTATAAGCTTAAAAGTATAAAAATAACTCTTTATTCAAGAGTTATCAGTCAACTAATTTACCAAAAAGAGGAGGAAGGTGTGAAGTAAAAGATGAATTAGACTTAAGAACATCATTACACGAATTAGCAAGAAAAGTAAAAGCTTTAGCCATAAGCCAAACTATAAATTCTCCAATGCAACCCATAATAGATGCTTGCTCTATATGTTCTAATCCTTGCCATAATGTCCAATCATGTCCTTCCTACCAAGAGGTCTTTTCTGAGGAGGCCAATGCTCTTCCTGCTTATGGGAAACCAAATCATAACCCATTTTCATCCACTTATAATCCAAATTGGAGAAACCATCAAAAAATTTTATTGAGACAAAACCAGTCTCCAATGAATCAAGGGCACCAATACAACACGCAAACAACAAAAGAAACCTTCCTTAGAAGATACTTTACAACAATTCATGCATTCCACTCAACAAATCTTACAAAACCAGTGTTAATCAATTACCATACTTCGAGACACAAGTATGAACACTCACTACTGCTTTAGATGATAGAGAAAAAGGAACATTTCCTAGTCAACCTATCCCAAATCCAAAAGGTCAATATGAGATAGGAAAGTCTAGCCATAATGGAGAAGCCAAATAAATTTCAACTCTTAGGTTGGGAAAGAACATTGTCAAACTCGATTACATAACCGAGGTTGAAAAAGAAAAAGAAAATATTCAACCTTCTAGTTCTAATGTCAATGACTCTTCAAAGGAGGATACTCCAATCCATCATTTCATTCCCAAAACCCCATTCCCACAAAGATTACTTTCAATTAAAAAAAGGCAGCCAACATAATGACATCTTAGAAGTTTTTAAGCAAGTTATCAATATCCTTTTCTTAGATGCCATTAAACAAATTCATGCCTACTCTAAATTTTTTAAGGATCTTTGTACTATGAAAATATACACTAATGTTCCTAAAAAAAGCATTTTTAACTGAACAAGCTAGTTCCATTATTCAATATAAAGAGTCTTGTTAAATATAAAGATCTTGGGTGTCCCACAATTTCATGCATTATTGGTGATCATTTTATTAACAAGGATTTACTTGATTTGGGTTCTAGTGTGAATTTATTTCCTTATTCTGTTTATAAACAACTTGGCATTGGTGAACTAAAACCTACTTTTATAACTCTTCAATTAGTCAATCGTTTTGTGAAAATTCCTAGAGGCATTATAGAAGATGTTTTGATAAAAGTTGATAAATTTTACTTTGGGTTAACAATTAAGAACAAGTATCATTTGCCAAGGATAGACGAAATTTCTCAATTCTGCCACAAGGTACTTATTAGATCGAATAAGTACATTAGATCTAATAGAATTATTTTGCTGTATCCAGACTAATACCAATCCAACTCATTTCATGAATAAAATGTGACCAATTAACGAACCAACAAAACTACTTGTTACAAATAACATCTTTTTGTTGCATCGAAACATATAAATGGAGGTCGACTTGCTGAAGAAAAAGGGGCGGGCCGCGTGGATTTTCAAGAAAGAGAATCTTATGATATGTTGGGAATCTATTATGATAATCATCCACGTCTAAAACGTATCTTAATGCCCAAAAGTGTAACTGTATGATTATCCAAGGTAAAAGAGCCCCTGACCAATTCAAAACAAAAATAAATAAAAACAGAGTTCCAATAAATGGAACCCATGGACCATATTCTTCTCCAATCTAAGTTTTTCTCATGTCTCGACCTATTGGTTCGGTTAGTACTTAGTAATCTATATATTTTTTTTCTTTCTATATGAAATATAGTTTATAAAGAAGTAAGTTTCAGCAAGAATTCAATTTCACTCCAAATACACATATTTAAAACTATTTTATTTTAAATAGTTAAAAAAAAAATTAAAGAAGAAAAAGTTATTTATTACCTGTATCCACTATTTAGGCAGAATACCGTCAGCCATTGTTACTAAGAAACTGAAAGAAACCTTAGAAAAAGAGATATGTTTGATCAGTTGCAAGGTAAAAGGGTATTCTCAAAGATAGACCTTTGTTCTGGTTATCATCAGTTGAGGGTCAAGGAGGGAGACATACCGAAGATTGTTTTTCGCACTAGATATGGGCATTATGAGTTTTTAGTCATGTCTTTTGGATTGACTGATGCCCCAGCTGCTTTTATGGATTTGATGAACAGAGTGTTCAAGGATTATCTGGACCAGTTTGTGATCGTCTTCATCGATGATATTCTGGTTTATTCTCAGTCAGAGTCAGAATATGAGCAACATCTGAGATTGGTTCTACAGAGACTAAGGTGGCACAGACTGTTTGCAAAGCTCAAGAAATGTGAGTTCTGGTTATCTCAGGTATCTTTTCTTGGGCACATTGTCAGTAAGGAAGGGATTAAGGTAGATCCAGCCAAGATTGAGGCGGTCAGAGATTGGCCAAGACCAAAGATTGCTTCTGAGGTTAGAAGTTTCCTTGGATTGGCAGTTTATTACATGCGTTTCATGGAAGAGTTCTCTAAGATTGCTACTTCATTGACTGAACTGACACGCAAGAACAAGAAGTTTGTGTGGTCAGATAGGTGTGAGAACAGCTTCCAGGAACTGAAGCAGAGGATGATTACAACTTCGATTCTAAGTCTCCCAACAGATCAAGAGAAGTTTGTGATTTACTGTGATGCTTCACATTAGGGTTTGGGCTATGTTCTGATGCAGTCAGGGAAGGTAATTTCTTATGCTTCACGTCAGCTGAAGGAGTATGAACAGAGATATCCCACTCATGATTTTGAGTTGGTGGCTGTGGTCTTTGCTTTAAAGGTATGGAGGCATTACCTTTATGGGGAGAAGTGTGAGATCTACACTGACCACAAGAGCCTGAAATACTTCTTCACGTAGAAAAACTTGAATATGCGACAAAGGCGTTGGTTGGAGTTAGTAAAATATTATGACTGTGAGATTTTGTATCATCTAGGAAAGGCCAACGTGGTAGTTGATGCTTTAAGCCGGAAGGGTCCGGGACAGATTTATAGTGCGAGGCTGATAGCCAGAGAATTAGCAGAGCATATGACCAGAGCTGGTATAGAGTTGATGGTGGGCCAGTTGGCCAATATTACGCTACAGTCTATGTTGTTGGAAATAATCAATGAAGGTCAGTTGGGTGATCCATTGCTGATCAAGATCAAAGAGGATGTTTTGGCTGGAGCATCAAGAGATTATACAGTGTCTGATTTGGGCTTGTTGAGATACAAGGGTCGGATATGTGTTCCGTTAGACACTGTTATGAGGTGAGAGATTCTAGATGAATCTCACACTACTCCTTACTCTTTGCACCCAGGCACCATGAAGATGTATCAGGATGTGAGATTGTTGTATTGGTGGCCTGGGATGAAGAGGGATGTAGTGGAGTATGTGGCTAAGTGCTTGACATGTCAACAGGTCAAGGCTGAGCATCAGAGGCCGCAGGGTTATTGTAGCCTCTGGATATCCCAGAGTGGAAATGGGAGGACATCACGATGGATTTCGTAGTGGGGTTACCCAGAACTGTTGGTCAACATGATTCTATTTGGGTTATTATGGATCGCTACACTAAGTCAGCTCACTTCTTACTAGTGAGGAATACATATACAGTTTACTAGTATCCAGATCTCCATGTGAGAGAGATTGTGCGCCTTCATGAAGCACTGAGGTCGATCGTGTCATATCGGGACCCCACTTTTACTTCCAAGTTTTGGGGGAGTTTACAGAAGGCCATGGGAACACAGTTGAAGTTCAGTACTGCTTATCATCCTCAGACAGATGGACAATCTGAGAGGATGATCCAGATATTAGAGGACATGTTGCGAGCATGTGTGTTGGACTTTGGTGGATCATGGAGTAAGTATCTACCTTTGATAGAGTTTTCCTACAACAATAGTTATCAGTCTACCATTGGGGTTGCACCTTATAAGATGCTATATGGTAGGAAATGCAGATCTCCCATTCATTGGGATGAGACAGGAGAAAAGAGATACTTGGGTCCTGAGGCAGTTCAGAGGATCAGTGAAGCCATTGAGAAGATTAGAGCTTGGATGCTCACTTCTCAAAGCAGACATAAAAGTTATGCAGATCCCAAGCGCATGAACATGGAGTTCCAGGTGAGAGACTACGTCTTCCTTAGAGTCTCTCCATGGAAAGGGGTGAGAAGATTTGGGAAGAAAGGCAAGCTGAGCCCTAGATTTGTAGGTCCATTTGAGATCCTAGAAAGGATTGGTCAGGTGGCTTACAGGTTAGCCTTACCACCGGCATTGCCAGTCGTGCATAATGTGTTTCATGTTTCAGCTCTTCGGAGGTATGTATTTGATGTGACCCATGTTTTGAGTTACGAAGATCTAGAGCTTGAGGGAGATCTCTCCTATGAGGAACAGCCAGTCTAGATACTTGACAGAAATGACAAGGTCCTCTATGAATAAGATGATACCTTTGGTTAAGGTATTGTGGAGGAACAGCAAGGTCGAGGAAGAGACCTGGGAGCTAGAGTCAGACATGCATAATCAATATCCCGGGCTGTTTAGGTAAATTTCGATGACGAAATTTCTGTAAGGAGGGGATAGTTGTAATGCCCCAAAATCCCTAATGAGGTTTAATGGTTGGATAAGTAGGTCGAGAGGGCCATACATGATTTATTATGACATTAAATGATTATGTGCATGTTTATGTGAATTATATTATAATATGATGTTAAATGCATGCATGTGGGTCCACATTTGATCATAGGGGCATTTTGGTAATTTGGCCCGTTGAGGGCATAATTATATATTTGTATGCATGTTGGTGAACTATTTTTGAGGCCACATTATAATGTGGATTTGTTCGAGCCATTCGGCATGAGACGATCTTTGAGTGCAAGTTAGCGGTTTGGTCATAATGGGATTAAGTTCGGGGCTCGGGGTGAGTCTCGGGGTAATTTGGTGATTAGAATGTTACCGGGAATTAAAGGGTAATGGGATATGATTTATTGATATTTTAGAATAATGGAAATAACGGGAATTGGAGAACGTTAATTAAGATTAACGAGATAGGCGGGAAAGGACGATTTTTCCCTTGGAGGCTGTTTAGGGTTATAATTAAGCTTAGGGGCAATATAGTCTTTTCACCCTAAGGATATATTTAAACCATTGAAGGTTGTAGAATCTTCCAAAATAGAGTAAGCTTCTTCTTCTCCCGTACACCATTTTCCTTCCTTTTCTCTTTGGATTTTTGAGCTTCTTTTGAGGATTCAAGCTAGGGAAGTGAGTCTTAAGGGCTTTGGTTTATGTTCCACCATTGAAGAGGGTTCTAAACTGAGCTTGAGGTAAGGTTCTAGCCATTAAAACTTTGGTTCTTGCCCTGTTTTTCATTTTGGTTTTCAACTGGATTTCTAGGTTAGATAATGGGAATTGATGGGAGTTTTTGGCTAGGGTTACTTAGGTTATGATGCCTAGGACTTATGTATATGATTTTTGGGTTCATTTGGGAGTCTAAATGAGGTTTAAAATCTAGGTTTTAAGGTTGGAAATATAGGAGTTGAAGGAGGGAAAAACCAGGGTTGAAAACCCTGGTTGTAGCGCTACAACGCCCATCCATGGGCGTTACAGCGCTAGCTAGAGGGTTTTCTATTCTGCCAATAGCGCTAGGGCGCTAGAGGGGTAGCGCTGTAGCACTACCTTGCTTTTCCAGATTTATGTTTTAGGCATTTTTAAGGGTTTTTGGCTCGTAGTTTTAATTCCTAAGGCTCGAGATTGAATCTACTCACCGTTTGGGTACAATTTGGGGTCCCGAGAGTGAGGTTTAGGTCAAGACCCTTTTATGGTTGATTTTCATTAATGGAGGTTATATTTGGTTATGACTAGGTGACCACTAAGGAATCAAAGAGTCAATTGTTCTCAATGGTCGTTCTTTTACTATTTCTCGCTTGAACCAAAGGTAAGAAAACTGCACCCCATATGTGACATGCATGGTTATTCATGAGGCATGTTGAGTGTTTAAATGTGGACATTGATTGGATATCAAATGCTTAGAAAATCTTGCTTACTTGTGAATGACACTGACTCATTAGTCAGAATCGGCAATGGTGTCTGTATTAACTGTGAAGCTGTGACTCATTAGTCAAGTTCGGCAGTAGTACTGAGCACTGGTCGTATAGTATTGACTCATAAGTCAAGAACGGTCTTAGCGTGTTTAACGCAAGCCGATAAAGATTAGATCTAATAGACATCAGCATTGAATGACTCATCATGAGCATTAATGCCGGACCAACCTCAAGTTCGATGAAAAATAAAAGCACTTGTCCAGTATCATAACTAGTCACTTAGAGCTAGGGCCAAAAGGTCCAAGTGATTTCATCATCACATGGCTATGAGTGCTGAGCCCACGTTAATGACTCACTCATCTAATTCACGTTAGTGACTCACTGATCAGTCACTCATCTGATTCACGTTAGTGACTCACTGATCAGTCACTCATCTGTTTAAGCTAGTGACTTACTCATCAGTCACTCATCTGGTTTACGTTAGTGACTTGCTCATTAGTCACTCATCTGATTAGGGCTACAAACCCTAGCAAAGTTACCAAAACCTTGAAGTTATATTCACTCATCTGTTTAGGGTTATAAGCTCTGTATGATTGCATATTATATACGTGCAGTAATGAGTTTTCTTGCAGAGCCATGGCTCACGGGTGTTATGTGGTGTAGGTAAAGGGAAAGAAAAGCTCACCCAGCCTTGAGTGGAGAGCTTAGGTGGTGATGTGTACATATGCAGCCGCTTGACCACCACGGCCAGGGTGTTTCTCAGAGGAACTAGGGGTTAACCCTATTTTTGTCGCTTAGGTTGGCGGGTTGTAATTTTACACTGTAATGACCATTTTGAGTTGTAAATAACTTGTAAACGTTTTTATAGGCCCATGAACAATTTTATGTTTTAAATAAAATATATCATTTCCTTTTGATCAATTTTTTCACCTTAGCCTATTAATAACATCTAGTTGCACGTTTATAACCAAATGACTCGATTAGCGAGTTAAGCACGGTTCAAATCTCACAGTAACCGTCTTGGAGGAACCAGGGCGTTACACCATAGGTTGGACAATTGGAGACATTAAAGGAATTATCTCATCCATATGTATGCATAGAATCCATCTAGAAGAGACTGCTAAAACCTCTCGGGAATGTCAAAGAAGGCTAAATCCAAATATGAAAGAAGTAGTTAGAGAAGAGGTCATTAAACTATTAGAAGTAGGTATCATTTACCCTATTTCTTATAGTAAAAGGATTAGTCCAATTCAAGTTGTGCCTAAGAAGTCTGGGATCACAGTTGTTGAAAACTAAAAATATGAATTAATCCATACTATAGTACAAACATGGTGGATAGTGTGCATAGACTATAGAAAGAAAAATAATGTTACTAGAAAAGACCACTTTCCATTACCCTTTATTGATCAAATTCTTGAATGTTTAGCTGGCCATGCATATTATTGCTTTCTTGATGGGTATTCGGGATATAACCAAATCCCCATTGCCCCCGAAGATCAAGAAAAGACTACATTTACATGCTCTTTCGGGACTTTTGCCTATCGTTACATGCCTTTTGGATTATGCAATGCACCTGCGACTTTTCAAAGGTGTATGATTTCAATTTTTTTATATGGTTGAAAGATTCCTTGAAGTATTTATGGATGATTTTTTTGTATTTGGATCGTCCTTTGATGAATGTTTGCACCATCTTTCTCTTGTCTTGATTCATTTTAAAGAGAACAACATTGTGCTTAATTGGGAAAAATACCATTTTATGGTTAAAAATAAATTATTTTAGGACATGTGATTTCTTCTGAGGGAATAGAAGTTGATAAAGCTAAAGTTGATCTTATTTCAAAACTTCCCCTACCTAAAATTGTGAAAGAAATTAGATATTTCTTAGGCCATGTTGGGATCTGTACAAGATTTATAAAAAGACTTTAGCAAAACTTCTCGGCCTTTATGCCATTTACTTGGAAAAGAAAATGTTTTTGTCTTTGATAATTATTGCCATGTTGCCTTTGATAAATTGAAAAATCTTTTGACTACTGCACCCATTATTCAACCCCCTGATTGGAAAATACATTTTGAAATAATGTGTGATGCTTCTGATTATGTTGTAAGTGTTGTCTTAGGATAGAGACTTGAAAAAATACCTCATGTAATTTACTATGCTAGCAAAACTTTAAATGATGCTCAATTAAATTATTCCACAACCGAGAAAGAATTGCTTGTTGTTGGTTTTGCATTGGAGAAATTTAGGTCTTATTTGTTTGGGTCTACAATTATTGTCTATTATGATCATGCTGCATTAAAATATCTCTTGTCGAAAAAATATGCTAAGTCTCATTTGATCCATTGATCCTGCTTTTACAAGAATTTGACTTAGAAATACATGATAAAAAGGGGTCTGAAAATGTTGTTGCGGATCATTTGTCTAGGCTAGTTGTTGAAAATACTCATGAATACACTCCTATCATTGAAACATTTTCTGATGAACAATTGATGCATGTTTCTTCCTTGCATTAGTATGTTGATACTGTTAATTACTTGGTCACTAAAGAGGCATGATAAATCTAAATTTTATTCTGAGGTGAAATTTTTTATTTGGGATGATCCTTACTTGTTTAAATATTGCCCTAATCAAATAATTAGAAGATGCGTTCCAAATTTTGACCAATCTAAAATCATATCTTTTTGTCATGATCATGCATGTGGAGGACATTTTAGTGGTAAGAAAACAGCTACTAAAGTTTTACAATGTGGTTTTTATTGGCCTACTATCTTTCGTGATACGTATATTTATTGTAAAGCTTGTGAACGTTGCCAAAAGTTAGGAAGTTTAACTAGAAGAAACATGATGCCTTTGAATCCCATTCTTATCATTGATATATTTGATGTTTAGGGAATTGATTTTATGAGACCATTTCTTAACTCCTTTGGTGATCTTTATATTTTTTTTTGGAGTTAATTTTGTGTCTAAATAGGTTGAGGCCATTGCATACCACACTAATGACCACAAAGTTGTGCTTCAGTTTTTGAAAGAAAATATATTTTTCCGTTTTGGTTCACCATGCGCTATCATTAGTAATAATGATACACACTTTTGTAATAAGTCATTTGAACATTTAATGAAACAATATGACATTACACACAAAGTCTCAACACCATATCACCCACAAACTAGTGGTCAAGTTGAAGTGTCTAATAGGGAAGTTAACCACATTTTAGAGAAAAATGTTAATCCAAATAGGAAAGATTGGTCATTAAGACTCACTGATGCATTATGGGCGTATCGTACTGCGTACAAAACGTCCATTGGCATGTCACCCTACAAACTTGTGTATGGGAAGGCGTGCCACTTACTTGTTGAGTTAGAACATAGTGCATTTTGGGCTATTAAGCAGTTAATTTTTTCTCTAGACAAAGCAGGGGAGAAAAAAAAAAGCTTCAGTTGAATGAACTAGACGAAATTAGGAATGATGCATATGACTATTAAAAAAATATATAAGGATCGTATGAAATTTTATCATGAAAAAATGTTTTGAGAAAAGATTTTCTCCAAATCAAAAAGTCATTTTATACAACTCTCATTTGCATTTATTTCCTGGAAAGTTACGCTCTAGGTGGTCCGGTCCTTACATTGTTCGTATTGTTTTTCCACATGGAGCTATTGAAATTGAAAATCATAAAAATGGTGATATTTTTAAAGTTAATAGACAAAAATTAAAACCATTTTTAGAATTAAAAACCGATGAAGTGGATGAAATCCTCCTTGAGGATCCTATTTACCAAGTTATTTGATTGCTTGCGATTACGCTTGATAACTTGTGTTTTATTTGTTTTGTGTGTTTATTTTTGTGTGCTTATTTTCGTGTTTACTTTCGTGTGTTTTACTTTTTGTTAATTGTTTCTTGCTCTCTTGACGATGCACCACGACGAGGTACGACCATTCTAAACTCTAACCTCTTGTAAATTTTAATTTAAATTTATATTTTGACATATTGAGAACAATGCTTAAATTAAGTTTGGGGATAGTGAGTTTAATGGTTGTTTACCATTCATTATGTTGAATTTGAGAGTAGAACTGTGTTAAGTTTGTTAAAAAAAATTATATATATTATGTTGTCTTTAAATTTTTGTTTCGTTTTAAACTTTAGTAATATCTTTAATTTAAATTATAAGGACCTTGATTGAGTGTGATTGTAGTTCTCTTGAAAATATGAATATTACTTAAGCTTTATTTCTAATTATTAGGTCAATTTTACTTAAATTATATACATATATAGATTTTTCATAATAGAACACTTCTAATTTTTATAAGTTTTTATGAAAAATAATTGTTCTTAAAAATATAATTTAGAAAGCAAGATTGACTATTTTATTAAATACATAAGCTTAATCTATATTCATAAGTTTTTTAGAGCTATTATCATTGTGCAATTTTTGAGGAAATACTGAAGATATCACTAATAAAAAAAAATAAAAGTGTGTGTTTTAATTTTCTTTTGCTTGAGGACTAGCAAAACATTAAGTTTGGCGGTGTGATAACTCTACAAAATAGAGTTATTTTACCATATTTTATATGTTAATTGTTGCTTAGTTCTTAAGTTTTTAAGTAATTTATTAAGTTTTAAAAAAATGCACTTTTATTGATCTTAAATATTAAATTCAATTAAGTTTTAATTAATATTTTCAAAGAATTGATATGATTTATTTTATAATTGACAATAGGTGATTATGACTTAATACATGTTTATTTTGTAGGTTGTACTTTGCATTTTTGCTTGAAAAATTCAGAAAATAAAAGTGTTAGATTTGAGAGAAAAACAAAGGAAATTAGTAATTTCCCAGGCCCAATTCGCAGCCTCCCTTTGAGCCGACAACTCAGGAGAATTCAGCAAAAGCCCAGCCCACTCCCAACTCCCCTCTCCAAGCTCGCACCAGCCAGCTCCATTGGGTCACCCCCCTGGGCCCGCCTCCCCTTCCCAGGCCCGCGTGCACCCCCACGGCCAGCTGCCTGCCTCAAGTCCATCAGCTTTCCATCCTTTCTCTTGAGCCCACAAATGTCCCCTTGTCCCTTTGTCCCATAATGTCCAAATGTTTTTTTTACCCAACTTTTCTACATATTTTACCACAAAATTCATCATTACACCATAAAATTTACCTCTACATGCCATATTATTCTTCATTTAAAATTTAATCTAATCAATTTAATTAATTTAACTTGATTATTTTAAACACTTTATTTTGGCTATAAATAGGTAGTTTCAAGAACATTTTGGGGGGTGCTTAATTTTGGGGTTATTATCATCTTTTCTACACCTTCTCTCTTCCTTTTAGAAGACCATTTTGTGCCAAGTATGTACTTCTTTTGTAATATATTTTGGATTCTAGTTATGTGCTTCTAATCTTTTTATAAGATTATTAATATCATGATGAAGCAACTTGTAACTAGATAGTATTTATTGTTGTATGTTATTTCCCTTGTAATGCAATATCTTGTATTTTGGATTGTTAGATAATATTACACTTTGTTCTTCATTTTGCAAAACATAATATCATTTTATTAAGATGTGTCATCAAATTGTACACATTCAATGCTTAGAAAAAAATATTATGTTTTGCATTATAATAATGTTATTTGATTTTTGGTTGTTTCATTAGGTTGATTCACATCAAATGTTTTGACATTATATTTTTTTAAAAGTGAAGAAAGATCTCATCCTTTTAGAAATAATTTGTGCTTAAATTATAAATTTATTTGGAAAATGATATTTGATTTATTTTAACTATCACTAAAACTTGAGAATCAATATACTAATAAATATTATTAAACTTACATTTTGTTAATTCTAGTATCTTAATAATCTTTCTTTTACAACTTATTTACAAATGAGTATTGGTTCATTTTCTCTTCTCTTAAATATCTTTATTTTCTATCTTTTATTTTATTTTCTTGACATTAATTCTTATCAATCTTTAGAGCTATGTTATAATTTATTTAATTTTGGTTTAAAATAATTTATTTTTTTATTTTAGACAACCCATTTGAGTTCGACATCCTTGCTTACACGGACTCTATACTATATATACGATTCGTGCGCTTGCAATTTACACATTTAAAACATACATATTTTGGGTCCATCAATTATTATCTCACATTACTTTCTCTCTTATTAGTTTCTATTTCCTCACTTTCTCTTACATCACTTTCTATCTCCTTATTTTCTCTCTCATCACTTTCTCTCTCCTTAACTTTTATCTCATCAGTTTATCTCTTCTCACTTTTTATCTTTTCATTTTCTATCTCCTTATTTTTTCTTTTATCACTTACTATATCACAATTTTCTCTCTCCTCATTTTTTTCTTTATCACTTTCTTTCTCGTCATTTTCTCTCTCCTCACTTCTCTCTCTTCACTTTCTCTCCCATTTTTTCTTGCATCAATTTCTCTCTTCTCAATTTCTTTTTCCTCAGATTTTTTATCCATACTTTCTCACTCATTATTTTTCATCACTTTTTCTTTCACATTACTTTATCTCATTATTTATTACAAACTCTCAAAAGATTTTTCTCTATGTAAATTGTGTTATATTATTTATAATATAATGTAATATTATATTATTTTATAATATAATGTTTTAGATTAAATAAATGTGACAAAGAGTGTCACATATTGTAACATATAATAGAGAGTTACATTATTTAGATATATGTGAAATATCCAAATATGTAACATATTTGGTGTTACAAATTCAATCACAAATTTGTAACTTCCAAATATTACCCAATAATGTGTAGATTTGATATTACACATTTTGATTTGAATTTCTCAAAGCCATAAGAGATATGGCTGTTAGAGATGTGATTTTAACTCCCATAATGTTTATGGAAGTTACAAAATCAAGTGGGAATGAATTTGGAACGTTTTGGAAAATTTGGAAAATTGGTTGCTGAAAAAATGTCTTGGGTCGTGGCCTGAGTTTTTCAGGCTGCGGCCCAAGAGGCAGTAAACATCGTGGGCCGCGGCCCATGTTTTTTAGGTCGCGGCTGACAACATTTTCTAAACTTCGATTTTATCCAATTTTGAATGTTTCCAACAACCAAGTAACTCCCAAATCTCTATTTTAATTCCATAAACACCAAATTAATCATTGGTAACAGCCATGGGGTTGGTGGAATTTGAAATTCAAAGGGTGTCTCAAAACTCTATAAATAGGAGCCTAATGCTCACTTGTAAGACACACTATTTTCCATCCATAAAGCACTTGGCTGGAAAATATACCCATAGAGGCTTGATAATTCCAGAGAGTTATTTCCTAGAGAGATCCCTTAGTGCTTAGAGAATAGGGGGAAATAAGCTTTTGGACAAAGGTTTTGAACCTTGTTCAAGTTGGTGATCCCCACTACTCTACACTTTGGTTGTTTGAGAGTTTGTTCTTTTATTGATTTTATTTTCATTCTTTTGTTCTTCTTATTATTCTTATTTACTTGTATTATTATAGTATTGAGTTTGTAATCCTCTTCTTCTATTTTCTATTTACATATTTATTTGTATTCTTTGTTTTAGAGTTTTAGTTCCTATAATTATCTTCTTTTCTCTTATTTCTACATTTACTTGTATTGTTGGTCATTGAGTTGTAAACTTATTTATCTATCATCTTGTCCATTGTATTTTTTGCATGGAGTTTTAATATTTCTTACCATTTCCATTGAAATAAAATATATTCTCTAACAATCAAAAGCTTAACCTTTTTTGTTTCAATGGAATGTGAGACCATCAAGATCATGAACCAAGACCTAGTGAGGTTGGATAGGTTTGATGGATCCAATTTCACTAGGTGGCAAGACAAGGTGAAATTCTTTTTGACAACACTCAATATAGCCTACATCCTTGAGTCATCCTTGGCACCTCTAACCGAGCCATCCGATAAAGACACTCCCGAGGTGGTGGAGAAAAGAAAGAAGAGAGAAGAGGACGACCTTCTTTGTAGGGGTCATATCCTTAATGCCCTATCTGATAGGCTATATGACCTCTATACCAACACTAAATCCGCAAAGGAGATTTGGGATGCCTTGGAGAGTAAGTACAAGGCCGAGGAAGAAGGTAGAAGAAAGTTCTTAATTTCTCAATATTTTGAATTTTCTTTCATTGATGGGAAAACGCTTTTACCTCAAATCCATGAGTTACAAGCGATTGTGAACAAGATGAAAGTTCTCAAGATTGAGCTTCCCAAGGCCTTTCAATTTGGTGCAATAGTGGAAAAATTACCACCAACTTGGAGGAGCTATAGGAAGAGAATCCTCCATAAGAATGAGGATTACACTTTGGAAGAGATCCAAAAACACATAAGAATTGAACAGGAATCGAGAATAAGAGACAAGGGTGTGAATGAGTCTAAGGATGAGACTTCCAAGGTCAATGCGGTTTCACACAAGCATCCCAAGGGTAACAACAACAAAAGGGGTAGTGGGAACCCTTTAGGTCCAAAGAAAGATCATGGACAATTCAAAGATTTGAGAGGTCATTGTTTTGTTTGTGGAAATCCAGGCACTATGCTAGACGATGTAGGTACCGAAAGGACCCACATGAGAATGAGGTAAATGCTATAGAAAAGGAAGAAGAGATCCTAGCATAATTACCATGTTTATGTGCCTCGTTGGGAAATGGTCATTTTCACGTAATAAAGCTAGTACTCTTGAAAGCTATCAATAAATTAAAGTATTATTCTATAATAATTCTTTATTTTGTTATGAGATTTGTGATGTGAAACATTTGTGTGAGATATTAACAAAGTTGCAAAAATGAACTTGTTAAAATAATAGGTAAGAGTGACCTATTAGTCCATAATGTGATTATTTATTTGAGAAATTCTCACATTACATTTGTGTTCACATTTTCATTTTGTGAAATACATAAAGAAACTAAGTGAAAGATGCTTTGAAAGAAATGTGTCTTGCTTTAGTAAGTAAATAAATCAAGATAAACATTGAGGTTTTTATCTTGATTTATTGAGAGTTTATCATGTGTCTTAGAGGACTCGTGATGAACTTTGAGAATGATAAGTCTAGATTTATCTTGGAGGATAAATGACTTAATAGAAATGAAGAAATTTCTTCTTAAAAGTGATTATCATTATGAGAGAAATGTGGGGGTGATGCTCCGAAAGTTAATTAATTTATTTTGTTGATAATAATTGATTAATTTGGTCATCCTATCAAATAGGTGATTTGGAATTCCACATTCTAAATCACATTAGCTATATGTGTATAGAATGAACAAATCTAGACATGCTTGGTGTCTAAAGTTATTGTTTGTAATATTTTGATTCAAGAAGGAATCAATTTAAAACGTAAATTATAGAAACAAAGAGGAATCTGGAATTAATATTTAAATGTTTATCTTGGATATTGAACTATAAAATAGTGGGGGTGTTGACTATGGTCAAAATCATTATTTTAAAGGGGTAACTATGTTAATCAAACTATGGCTAGCAACACAGTTTGAAAAAAATAAGAGAGTCTAAGTATGCATACATGAGAAAAATGATTCAAATGGAATCATTTCTACATCTCAAGGGATGGGACTTAGACTCCCTAAAGAGATTCACGGTTGGTAACCTATCTAAATACTAGTTCCAAACTAGTATTAGGTTCAAAAGGTAATAACAAATCAATCAAGTGAATAGTAGTAATACTCAAATTTTGTCCCATCTGAGATATGAGTACTAGTGTGTTACCAAAACGAGGGTTAAAACCGAAAGGTTTTTTAATAGAACTCGGTCTTGAAAAGACAAGTATTTTAGGGTAACAAAATGTTATAAGAGTTCTACCTATATAGTGTTGGTGTTTATAGATCAAATTAGAGATTATACGCAGCAGAACAACAATCAAAATTGTTAATTTAACCTCACAAGATTTCTACATCTACTTCTTCATATACATATATATTGAATCAAAGAGATGAATAGAAAAATTACCTCAAGTCCTTCCTTGCTGCTATCTTTTTGTACGGCAAAATCCTTGAGATCTCACACCAAGATCTTCCAAAATGTTCTCAACACACAAAGAACGAGTGTGGGCTCATTATTCAAAACAATAGGCAAAATCTATTTATCAGATGTTCTCAACACATGAGATCTGATAAAGTTTGGACCTAAATTTGTGAAGAACGGTGACCTATGCTTGTAGCACTGTTCTATTTCTCTCAGGGAGATTTCACGATATATTTTGTATTTTTGAAAAGTATCACTCTGAAAAACTGATCTCCTTTATTTAATATATCCAATATATATTAAAATAAATAATATTAGTTATTTTAAACAATTTAAAAATAATTAATTAGTTATCAGATTTTTGTTTAAATAACAAAATTTTAATCACATTGAAATATCTCATTATTTATTTAATATTTAAATAACTAAAATTGTTGAACCAAGATTCCCCTAGAATCTTCTTGTGCGTGTAGCACAGTGTCTGTGCACTGTGCTACACACCCAACCCATGCCAGGGAGGGGATGTGATTTTCCCACTTTTCATCATTATTTAAATACCAAAAATCCCAAAAATAAATTAATTCAAAATTAATCATATTTTTGGTAAATAAAATAATTAATTAATTCTCAATTAATTAATTACACATAATTATACAATAATTATGTTTAGTGCATAGAAAAATATTTTACTTATCAAATAAGTCATTTTGCCCATTTTTGTATTTATCTTTGTCAGTGTTTGTTTGAGCCATTTCAAGGACCATGGACCTATAACATTAACCTCCAATAAATTAAAACTAAATAATTAAACTCTTTAATTATAATAGTTAATTTATTAATTATGATATTTATCCACTATAAATTCAGAATTGAACTCTTTATGTTATAGATATACTTTTACAGAAATCTAATTTTAATTTGTCCATTGATATAACCATCTTACAATAGTTCAACCCTCTAATTAATTAGTTCATAAATTAGAATGGAAGAATTACCATTTTACCTTTCTTATTTACTTCTTATTCCTTAAGTACCATTAATTCACTAGTGAATAATTAATCTATAATCTAATTTTAGATTTGAGCTCAAAATCATTCAGTTCTAGAATTAACCCTTAATGGAACCATTATACGATATGTTAGGAAAGATTAGATTCTGTATTGTTGATACATGTTCCCAGCCATCTGTGATATTAAATCTCCAAAACAAAAGTCATTAGCCTCAATCTATGAAGAGACCTTAACGAATGAATCAAAAGATTTAATAAACGTAAACAGAAGTTCATGAACACTGAGGATTTAAGTTGATCTAAAAATGATCATCAGTTATGATATGAATTACAAATCTTTATTATTAAATGGTTTTTAGATAAAGACTTTGTATGCCCTGATATTCAGCCCTGGTCTTTTAGGCAACTCGAGTACAGCTGGCTAGCTAAGAACAATACTAAATGTTCTACAAGTTGACATCTCCTTTGCAAAGACAGTGTGGCTCCCCAGGTAATAACACAAGCTGAGGAATACAAAGCATTAAGACACGAGCTGGAGATGCATGTGAAGCACATCGTCCTTGACGCGAGCTAAAGTTATGTTCAGGTCGAGGTATGCTATAGATCTGCCATTTTCAGAAACCTTTATAAACCCGAATACGTTATATATAAACGTGCATGATCAAACATCACATGTCCGTTTATCCCTAAATTCTCGGACACGTAATATAAACATGCATGATCAGACATCACATGTCCGATTACGCCAGACGACCCATGATCATTTTTACCTAATGATTAGACCATACCTTAATGTAAATTATAATATTCCTCATTTGTGTAAGACAAGTGATAGGAAGGATTTGTATTCACGTGATGACCCCGACCCCTATCCTGGGATGGTTCTTCTATAAATACCAAGACCTTGGATAGGGAAGGGGTTGGCTTCTTTCTCTGTAATGCAATACTCTGCAAAGATATAGAGAGATATACAGTAATAATATCGAATCGTGGACTAGGGGGATTTTAGCCTTTGAACCACGTAAAAAAATAAAAGAGTGTTCTTGATATTTCATTTCTAACATCCCTAAGTGTTATTTTCCTAGTTACAGTTTATCCTTAAGCACTAATTTATTCCAGCTAATTTCGTAATACACTATTGGTGAAAAACTGCGTCAACAATTTGGTGCTTTCATTAAGAGCTGCAAATTAGTGATATCGAAAAAGATTCAGAACAAAGTTCATCATGGTGGTCTTTCATTCAAGGCATGGTAACAAAATGGATCAGCATGGTGGGCAGAAGGCTCACCATACCGCTGTTTCTGACGAACAAAACCCAGAGATTCAGCATCGGTAGGGAAAGCAACTGATGGGCCACGACGACACTGGAAGTTCAACGCCTCTACCGCCGGATTACTTTGGAGAACATGCAGTTGAGAAGCCATCTAGCCAAAGAAAACAAGCAAATTGATGAGGTCTTGGCTCGGCTACCCCCTCTTGCAACCGACGTTAACGTCGAAAAAAGGCAAGGCGGGATTCGTAAGTCTCGCCGGGATAGTCGACCCAGGCCAAGTCGATCGGTTAGAACCTCAACTCCAAGTTCTATGCCCGTGTCGTACAATCACCAAGAACTCCTGTTTGGTGGCTTTCCCAAGGATCATCAACGAGTCAACCAGTTGGTCAGAACCTCGACTCTGAGTTCAGTGCCACCGTCAAATGCACCCAGGAGCACCCATGGCAACCCACATAGAAGTTCAAGGACAAACTCACAAAAATGGTATGTCCCAACCAACCTCCTTGTGCCGCGATCAGATCGCCAAACACAGGAAATTGGAAATGGTGGAGCAGAGCGACCACAGGCTAGTTTGATCCGACCTGATGGGACGAGAATCGCCTCACCAATTAGACATCCTCTGTCACTGATAAGGCATTCGTCTCCACCTCGTTCAGCTCGAAACACTCTTACCTACGGAAACAGCAGGAGGAATCCTCCTGCAGCTGCCCATGCTCATGTCCCGCGAGCATGCAGGAATATCCCAGATCCTCATCCTCGACCGCAAGCTCTGAGCTTCTCTAATGGAAGCTATTAGACGGAGGGCCATCGAAGTAATAGGACCAGCGCAGATTTGAGGAATCAGCTGATTTCAGCTCAGAATCCTCAAGTTGATCCACAGACCGAATTGCAAGATTGCCTTAATTCACAGAGGAGAAATCCAGCTCGCGATGGAGTCAGTGGCACTCACCACGAGGGAAGTCCTTCTGAAGTACGTGATAACGGAAATGTCCCACCAAACCAGGCTCGGGCTTGGAGGTACAATAACCCTCCATACGTGTATGGCCAAACAGGAGCTGTTGAACAGCCCCAGGGAGCCAAGGACCAAACCCTCGAGAGATTAGCCCAATTGGAGGAGCTGATGAAAAGACTCCTATCAGAGTAAGAAAAAGACGAGTATGACTCAGGGGACGAGCTCGAGCTCTTCACCCCCAACATCGCAGCACACCATACCCGACGGGTTTCAAGATGCCCCATTTATCAAAATTCGATGGAGATGGAGATTCGTCCAACCACTTGGGAATGTTCAATACTCTGATGATGGCCCACAATATCGGACCTGAGTTGAGGTGCTTGGTATTCCCTTCGACTCTGGTCGGACCGGCCAGGCAATGGTTCAAGCAATACAAAATGCATTCTATAAGCTCGTGGAAGAGCTTCTCCGCTGACTTTAAGATGGCATTCCGGGCTTCTCAAGCAGCTCGTATCAAGGCAGAATCCCTTGCAAACGTAAAGCAGCAGCCCGGGGAACCTCTGGAAGCTTATTTGAGTAGGTTCGCCAATATTGTTGTGCGAGCTAGAGACGCAGATGAAAGTTCTAGGCTTATGGCGATGAGAACAGGAATCCTGATTGGGGGTGACCTATGGAAAGAAATCCAGAGAAAGGGCGTCAACACCGTGGACGAGTTCCTGAATAGGGCTCAAAGGTGGATCAACTTGGAAGAGGCACGAGCTTCGGTCGCAGGAACCAGCCAAGTCCCTTCCCAGCCCGTTGGAGTGGTAACGGATGTTGCAGCTACAGCTCAAACCGTTACCCAGAATAACCAAGGGGGAGGGAGCAAGAGGAAGGGAAGTGGTGAGGGCTGCCGGAATGGTTCAAAGAAAAATAAGCCTGTGACTTACGCCGACCTCGCGGATACCAGAGAGTGCATTTTCTTGGAAAATTCTGCTCGCCTTCCGTGGAAGAAGCCGGAGCCTCTAAAAAATCAAAGGGCGAAGAGAGACCCTTCAAAATTTTGTCAATTCCACAATGACATTGGTCACAACACCGATGACTGCAAGCATTTGAAGGATGAGATCAAGATGCTCATTAGGGTCGGGCCTCTGGCTTAGTATGCCCAAAATTGAATCACTCCTAATCAGCTCGCTGGGCAAAACAATCAATCAGCTCAAGAAGCCCCCACAAATCAGACAGGAGCTCAGGTGAATCAGGATACCCCTCCTCCAATAACAGGAGGAGAGATAACCACCATCTCCAGAGGCCCTCATCCGGCAGGCACGAGTAGAGGTGCCCAGAAGAGGTATATCAACGAGCTAAGGTCTCACAATGGAGTTGAGTTCATCCCGGAGCAGCGTTTGTCTAAGCAACAACGATTGGAGAAACAACCAACCAGTTTTACTGAAGAATATGCTAGTCATGTCCAGTTCCCGCATAACGATCCTCTTGTCATAACCGTCCAGCTCGCCAATCAGAGAGTCAGGAGGACGCTAGTGGATAACGGGAGTTCTGTGAACCTGCTGTTTAGGTCCACACTGGAGAAAATGGGATTGTCTGTGAGCGAGCTGAAAGCAACCTCCATGATGTTGTATGGGTTTTCCGGCGAGGGATCGGCAACTATCAGAACGATCGAGTTAGTGATAACCTTGGGTGAGGGACCATGAGCTATTTCCAAACTGCTCGATTTTGTGGTTGTCGATTGTCCGACCGCGTACAATGCAATCTTGGGAAGACCTACGTTGATGGCATTCGAAGCCATAACATCTGTCCACCACCTCGTGATCAAATTCCCCTCATCTATGGGAATATGTACTGTTCGAGGCTATTAGCTTACTTCCAGGGAATGCTATAACATTTCCATGAAGGGAAAATCACAACCCGAGTAGCAGACGATGGCCATGCAAGATGGGGGCGAGGAATCCCAGGAAGTGAGAACTGATCCTGGGATGGAAGAACCTCAGCAAGTCAGTGGCAAAGGTACCATCCCGAGCGATGATATTGATCCACGAATAGGTGAAGATAGATCCGAGCTCCAGGCTATCGAAGAACTCGAAGAAGTAAATGTCTACCCAAAGATGCTTCGAGGGTAGTTAAGCTCAGGAAAAATCTTGACACTGAGAGAAAGGCGAAGCTGGTAAGATTTTTATAGGAAAATCTAGATGTTTTTGCTTGGTCTCATAAAGAAATGGTAGGGATCAGCCCGAGTGTCATCATGCATACCCTTAACCTGGACAAAAGCATGCATGCGAAATCCCAGAAACAGAGGCCTCTGGGTACAACCCGAGCTGAGGCCCTGGAAGAAGAAGTAGCTCGAATTTTAAAATGTGGTTTTATTTGCGAGGCTAAATACCCGATCTGGGTCGCCAATCTTGTTCTGGTCCCAAAGCCAAATGGAAAATGGCGGACCTGCATCGATTTCTCTGATTTGAATAAAGCTTGTCCCAAGGATTGTTTCCCCTTGCCAAGGATTGACCAATTGGTGGATGCCACCACGGGGCACGAGCTCATGTCCTTCATGGATGCATACTCTTGATATAAACAGATCTCTATAAACCCCGTGGACCAGGAGCATACTAGCTTTATGACTCCAACCAACATGTACTGTTATAAGGTCATGCCCTTCGGGCTGAAGAACGCTGGGGTGACCTACCAGAGATTAGTCAACAGAATGTTCGCTGATCAGGTCGGGAAAAACATGGAAGTGTATGTTGATGATATAATGGTCAAGTCAAAAACTGCCGATAACCATGTCTCCGATCTGAGGGAATGTTTTGGGATCCTAAGGAGGTATAGCATGAGGTTAAACCCGTAGAGGTGTACTTTCGAAGTGGTGTCGGGAAAATTTATGGGGTTCATAGCCAACACCAGGGGGATAGAGGAAAACCCCGACAAAATCAGATCGCTGCTAGAAATGCCTTCGCCCAGGTCGCATAAAGATGTCTAGAGTCTGACGAAAGAGTGGCCGCCCTTAATCAGTTTATTTCTAAGTCCACTGACAAGTGTTTGCCATTCTATAACTTGCTTCGGGGAAACAAAAAGTTTGAATGGACTGAGGAGTGCGAGCAGGCTTTCCTCGATCTAAAGACACATTTAGCCGAGCCACCAATACTATCTAAACCAATGGCAGGAGAGCCCCTTTTTCTTTATTTGGCTGTGACGGAAAATGCAGCCAGCGCAGTACTGGTTCGGGAAGAAGACCAAGTTCAAAAGCCAATATATTATATAAGCAAAAGACTTGTAGGAGTTGAATCTCGATATTTCCTAATGGAAAATATGGCGTTATGCCTCATTACAGCCTCTAGGAAGCTTAGGCCGTATTTCCAATCCCATTCAATCCATGTCATGACCGATCAACCTTTAAGGCAAGTGCTGCAGAAACTTGAGGTATCGGGACGTCTGTTGAAGTGGGCGGTTGAGCTCAACCAGTTCGAGATACTATACATACCCTGAACTACAATCAAAAGCCAAGCCCT
Organism: Humulus lupulus; assembly: GCF_963169125.1. Classification (NCBI taxonomy): domain Eukaryota; kingdom Viridiplantae; phylum Streptophyta; class Magnoliopsida; order Rosales; family Cannabaceae; genus Humulus; species Humulus lupulus. The sequence goes on from NC_084793.1 coordinate 20,860,861, forward strand.
GGCTGATTTCATGGCTTAATGCACTGGATTCCAGGAGGAGCCCTTGAGAGAACCAGTGCAGAAATTATGGAGAATCTTCGTGGACGGGTCATCTAACAAGAACGGGTTTGGAGCTGAGATCATTTTAATATCTCCAGAAGGGCATCGTTTCAATTTTGCACCACGGTTCGGATTTGAGGCGTCCAACAACAAAGCCGAGTACGAAGCCTTATTGGCCGGGCTTAGAGTGGCAAAGGAGTTGAAGGCCAGGGTCATCCAATGCTACAGCAATTCCTAGCTCATGGTAAACCAAGTGTCTAGAGAATATCAAGCACGGGGGACAAAGATGGTGGCTTACTTAGCCAAAGTGAAGAAGGAGCTATCCAATTTTGAATATGGCCTAGTCGAGAAGATCCCTCGTGAGCAGAACGCCAATGCCGACGCTTTAGCTAGACTCGCTACCTCCAAGGAAGTCGAGACCTTGAGCATAGTACCAATGGAATTCTTGGAAAGTCCAAGCTTAGCAGAAAGTACGATGTAGGTCGAGATGATCGATATCAGGCCGACCTGGATGACTTCCATAATAGATTATCTTACGACAAGGAAGTTACCTGATGAACGAAAAGACGCGAGGAGGATACTCTATCAAGCTCCAAGGTATAAAATCGTGGACAGGATGTTGTACCGATGTGGCCATTCCTTGCCTCTTCTGCGATGTGTTCTTCCAGAGGAGGCCAAAACTATTTGCATGAGGTGCATGAAGGCTTCTGTGGGGATCACGCTGGGGGGCAAAACCTAGCCTTAAAAATATTAAGGCAGGGATATTATTGGCCCACTTTATCAAAGGATTCCATCTCCTATGTCCAAAGGTGTGACAAGTGCCAGCGGTTTGCCACGGTCGCCCGAGCTCCACCAATCGAGCTGAAAATGATATCATCCCCATGGCCATTCGCAATGTGGGGAATCAATTTAATTAGAGCCCTGCCCACGGGAAAAGGAGGACTTTACTATGTTGTGGTGGCCATCGATTATTTCACGAAGTGGGCGGAAGCGGAGCCCCTGGCAACAATCACCTCAAAGAGGGTCCTTGACTTTGTAGTCAAGAATATTGTTTGTCGGTTCAGACTGCCAAGAAATATTGTATCAAACAATGGAACCCAGTTCGATAGCGATCTCTTCACCAAATTTTGTGAGAGGCATGGCGTAATTAAGAGTTTCTCTTAGGTGGCCTACCCGCAGGCCAATGGGCAGGTCGAGGCTGTGAATAAGACACTCAAAGCGAGCCTTAAGAAAAGGTTGGACGAGGCCAAGGGAGTCTAGCCTGAGCAACTACCACAGGTGTTGTGGACGTACCGGACCTCCCACCGAACTTCAATGGGGCACACCCCTTTCTCCTTGACTTTCAGAAGTGAGGTCGTCCTTCCCGTCGAAACAAAGATAGTCACGCACAGACTCCAGACCTTCAGCCCGGAGCGGAATAACGAGTTGCTCAGCGCGTCCCTCGACCTTATTGATGAAAAACGAGAGGATTCACAACTGTAACTCGCGCGTTACCAACAAAAAGTCACTTGTTATTTTAATTCAAAGGTCAAGAGGCGTGTCTTTGTTTTAGGCGACCTAGCACTCCGAAAGGTATTTTTGGCAGGCAAGGACCCCAAAGATGGTGCTTTGGGTCCGAGCTGGGAAGGACCCTATCAAATAGTGGAAGTCATACAAGAAGGAACCTTCAAATTGACTCGACTTAATGGAGAAAAAGTTCCACGGACCTGGAATGCTATGCACCTAAAAAAGTATTATCAATGATCGTACCACCTGTCTATGTAAGGCTTAGTTATAAAAGCCATTTAATTTAAGAAATAAAACAATCATTGTGTATTTCTTGTGTTTTTATATGGTTCCATCTACGTGTTAGTTCGGATGATAGAGTTGGTCCAAAGTAATCAAGAAAGTTCACTTTCTGATTGCTTGGGGGGCATATACCTTGATAAGGGGATTAAAACTTGGAAGTTAGTAAAAATTGACTAACCAAGTGTTTTTTTCTAAAAAACACGAGGTGTCAAAAAACTAACGCAAACTAAGTTTTAATTAAAAGTCCTGGATACAACCAGGTCCAAAACTTGGAAGTTAGTAAAAATTGATTAACCAGTGTTTTTTCTAAAAAACGCGAGGTGTCAAAAAACTAACACAAACTAAGTTTTAATTAAAAGTCCTGGATACAACCAGGTTCAAACACATGGAAGTTAGTAAAAATTGATTAACCAGTTTTTTTCTAAAAATGCGAGGTGTCAATAAAACTAACACGAACTAAGTTTTAATTCAAAATCCCAGATACAACCGGGTCCAAGGCTTGATACCTAATAGGTAGGATATAAATCAACACCAATTTTGGTTACAACCAAAATTAAAATATCTACCTCGACATAAGAATCATTTCCTAAAGATTTTGAATGTGCAGGTCATGAAGCATAAGAAAAAATCAGTGAATAGATAAAAAATAGATACTGGAATTATAAATAAACTGTCTCGAGGAAAATAACCTCGTACTAAGCCAAAAACGGCAAATGTTTACAAAAAAAAAAAAGAAGTGTAAAAATAAACAGAGGAAAAAGAAAATTAAGCCCCTCCAGGGCGCTCTGAGGACGTCACCTCCTCGGTCTCCTGCCCGCCAACGATGGAGGTTTCCCCCATCTCAAATTGCTCTTGCTGTGCCCGGGCCCTGAACTTCTCAAGGTAGAGATCCCACACGTCAAAGGGAAAAAAGGAGAAGTTGCCTTCTTGGTTGAAGGCCCAGCAATGATAGAGCATGCTCTCCATGGAGGATATTGAGACCGCCTTTTCCTCCTTAGTAGTAGCCTCCAACTGCTTGGCCTTGACCTCCATGAGCTCGGCCTGCGCGGCAGCCAGGGAAGCCTTCGCAGCCTGCTTGCCCTCTTGGGCCGCTGTTAAGGCAGCCTGCTCGCCTTCTTGGGCCGCCATCAGGGCAGCTTTGGCGCTTAATTCGCCTTGTTGAGTAGCTGCGAAGGCAGCTTGGGTAGCAAACAAGGTGGCCTGAGTAGACTGGAGCTCGGTCTTAAGCTCTTCATTCCTGGCCCTGGCCCGAGCTATGCTGCAATGTTGAGCCAAGACCGCCTGCAAAAAGTAAAAGTAGTTAGGGACATACCAAGATAAGATCAAAAGAATACATTAAGTCAAGGAAATTCGGCTTACTGTGAGGTTCATCCCCAACGTGGATTCCATGACATTCTCTGGGCTCCTCTCCTCGATCGCCCTCAGGTCCGTTGGTTTGGCCTTATAAAAGTGCTCCACCGTGTGGTTCACCGTCTCGTAGATAGTCCCCTGAAAAGTGTCTGGAATTTGCTCCAGGTCCTGAGCATTGACCGGGATGCGTACGATGGGGGCAGGGATGATCGGAGCTGGGGGATCAACCTGTGTTGTCTGGCCCCGAGCAATACCGAAAGGAAACTAGGGATGAGGTGGAGGCGGACCCCTTTTGTATTGAGCAGCAGCAGTTGGAGCTGTCGAGCTCTGGTCTTTCCCCTTAGCCGGGTATTTGGAGGTCGTTCCTACCGTAGGTGGAACCTTCTTGGATGAGAACCAGGGTTTCTTTACGATCGGCCCCGAGCTGGATTTCCCCTCCTGGAACATCGAGCGGATGTTGGGAACCCTTTGTTGTGCCATCTCCTCACCTAAAAAATAATGGGAATTAAGTAAGTATGCGTACAAATTCTTCAGTATACAAAAGAACGTATGTGCAATATAATAAGAAGTCCTACCCTCCGAGCTAGAGGAGGAGTCTATTGCCACGACCTCCGGCCTTTGAATCGCTATAGGAGAAGGGGAACCTAAGTCTATAACTTCTTGTATTAGAGGAGGTTCAGGCTCGGGTTCTACCTCGGGGCTAGATTCCTCCACATACTGCTTAAGTCCATGGGAAAAGACACATTGGAGAAGGGAGGGCCACGACCTAAGGTTGCTCCAATACTCTTCGAAAAGGGCCGACCTAAAGGAAAGGGCATTGTTTACAACTATAGTTCCCCTAGGATGGCCCATGTCGTGGCGAACCACTAAGTGATCCATGCACTAAAGCAGGGTTATATTATGGTCAGGGTCATTAGGGTGGCGGTGCACGAGCTGGTTTGGGTTAAACCTAACTAGCCTAAGGTCAGCGACAGCCCTATCTAAGTCCCTAAAGGGGTACGGATTACCTTGGCCAGAGGGGCCTGCTGCTGCCCCCGATGAAGCTCGTCCCACGTCTAGGTCCCGAGCAGCCTAAGGAGCTCGCCTCTTTCGCACGAGCAGCACCTCAGCCTCTTCTTGCTCTTCATCATCATCGGCCTCAGCACCCCCTTCGGGGATGGGCGCTAGCTCGCGGGCGGCCGGGTGGTTAGCCCAAGTCCACCTCAAGGCCAGGGTCTGGCCTTCAGTAATCAACTTACACGCCAACCTCGTGTCATCAGACACGAGCTGGCGGTAAACCTTCTCTCTGGATGGAAGCCCCGCCAAAGTGTCGTATTGACCACCTAGGGTCACTAATTTGGTCGTCCTCGCAAAAATGGCTGCACGAAGATACTCTAGTCAGTATACACACGAGAAGTCTAAGTATGAAAAGAATAATTCCACGAGCTAGGGAGAGAAAGAAGACTTACGAGGACGGTTGAAATATCGGTGTTCGCAGTTGCGAAACCCATTCAACATAAAAACTGGTCTTTAAAGTCGTTGGGGTGGCTAGGCAGCTGGATGACTGCGGGTGAGTTTGGAAATCGGGTCAGATACTAGAACCCATCGCCTCGTCCCCGTTGATCCGGGCTGGCCTTGAGGCAGAAGAAGTAGAGGATGTCCGCCGGGGTGGGGACCTCCCACTCATGCTTCAAGAAAAGGTACTTCAGCCCCGCCAACCACCAATACGAGTTCGGGGGGAGCTGGAACGGCGCCAACTGCACATGGTTGAGGAAGTCAGCGAAATATTGTCGAGGGGAAGGAAGGCCCCTTCCTTTAGGTGCTCATCACTCCAGGCCCCAAAGTCGTCCTGGAGTGAGGCGCAGCTCTGTTCCCCTTCGAGCGGAGGCCGAGCGATTAGGACGCCAGTCCCGACCTCGATGTTGTGGGACAGCATAATCTTGTTGACCCTCCCTTGGGTCGTGATCTTGGAGGCTATCCTCTCCGCCTCAAAGAAGGCATCAGGTCCGACTACGACCTCCTCCTCCACCACAGGGCCGAACTGAGGGATAAAGGATTCCAGCACGACCTCCTTTCCCTTGCTAGCTTGATGGGATGATGAGCCAGCTAAGTTCTTCTTGGACACGCCTTTCTTGGGTGCCATTAGCTCGCCTATCAAACAAGAACGATGAAACTCTTAGTGGGCGACCTAGAATTTTTATGTAGGCAAGAAATAACAAAGAAAGGCTGAGGATTCTAACACACGAACTAACGTAATCTCAGCCCGCGATGCGATGCCACGCGCTACCTATGCTACGCGCTTAGGTTTCCCAGTAGACCCCTGATGTTTAAGGATCCGTGTGTCAGAAAATCATGCCACTACCCTCCTTGTGAAGCGGTTTAGGGAAAAATTTCCCAAGAAGCGTAGCCCCTAAGCAACCTAATGTCGAACCCTCAAAAATATTTCATTTTCTGACAAGCCGAATGGGTATTTCCTAAAGTTACCCATAAATTACCTAGTTTATGAACATCACAATCCTAAACACATTTTAGGGTCTACTCAATAAACCTATATCAAAACCTATGTACCAGAAACATTTAGAAGCAACCTAATGTTAACAATGATGAAGTGCAGATTGGCATGATAAAAAAAAAGAGAAAAACACGCGAAAACCAGTAAACCTGAAAACTTACAGTGTATTCTTTGACGAAAGGGATGAACAACGTAGAAGGAGAGTTCCTAGAAAGATCCTTGGTGTCTGGGTTTCCGAAGGTTTTGGTGACAGATTTCTGGGATTTTATGAGAAAAGGAAGAAGGGTTTTGAAGTTCAGAAAAGAGAAAATGAGGAAAAAGTTCGAATGAAATGTGATGAACACCGAAAATTGCCAGCCCTATTTATACGTAAAAGGCATAAAGAAGCGTGGACTGTCCGATTAAGCTATTGCGAGATACGAGGGTCATGTTTCAAAAGATTAAACGACGGCAAAAAGGTGGCCAAGCCATTTAATGCAATCCTCGAAACCTGAACATACGCCAATCGCGTCATCTCAGATGTCCAGTACTTAAGTAATGAGCAAACATGGATAATCGCAACAGAAGTTTAAAAGTCCCCACCGTGTCAGTCAGAGAATGACGTCATAAGACATGGGCAGGGACTTGGGGGCAAATGTACGCCCTGATATTCAGGTCGGGTCTTTTAGGCAACTCGAGTACAGCTGGCTAGCTAAGAACAGTACTAAAGGCTCTACAAGTTGACATCTCCTCTGCAAAGACAGTGCGGCTCCCCACATAATAACATGAGCTGAGGAATATGAAGCATTAAGACACGAGCTGGAGATGCATGTGAAGCACATCGTCCTTGACGCGAGCTGAAGTTATGTTCAGGTCGAGGTACGCTATAGATCTGCCATTTTCAGGAACCCTTATAAACCTGAATACGTTATATATAAATGTGCGTGATCAGACATCACATGTCCGTTTATCCCTAAATTCCCGGACACATAATATAAACGTGCATGATCAGACATCACATGGCCAATTACACCAGACGACCCATGATCATTTTTACCTAATGATTAGACCATACCTTAATGTATATAATATTCCTCATTTGTGTAAGACAAGTGACAGGAAGGGTTTGTATTCACATGATGACCTCGACCCCTATCCTGGGATGGTTCTTCTATAAATACCAAGACCTTGGATAGGGAATGGGTTGGCTTCTTTCTCTGTAATGCAATACTCTGCAAAGATATAGAGAGATATATGGTAATAATATCGACTCGTGGACTAGGGAGATTTTAGCCTTCAAACCACGTAAAAAAAAAAAAGAAACGAGTGTTCTAAATATTTCATGTCTAACATCCCTAAGTGTTATTTTCCTAGTTACAGTTTATCCTTAAGCACTAAATTATTCCATCTAATTTCGTAATACACTGTTGTTGAAAAACCGCGTCAACAGTTATTCATATCGGTCCTTGTCATATATAATCATATTATATAAAGCACATTTACCGAGATGTCTTACCACATCAATAATCTGAATCTAGATTATTGTATCAACATGATACTCAATAAACCATACTTACAACCCTAATTAAAGAATTCCATAACTTCAATTTGTTGTTGACTATTTTTATTCATTCATGCGATCTTAATTCTCTCATACTAATACAAGATCACATTCTCAATAATGAATATGGAATTTTTCTGATATTTACAAAAAAAAATTATTCAAACAATAATTTAATAATCTAAATATAACAATAATAGACCATTGTATTTATTAATTCATTGAAATAATAAATGTCGTTTACATGCTTTTATGACATATTCCTAACATATAGACCTAGGGGTGGTGCCGCCCCTCATGAGAATTGGGAGTCATTCTCAAGAAAAGTCTATGAATGGAATGTGTACATGGCCATTAACGGTGCAAAAGCTAGACATTGAGGTCTCAAGTGAACATAGCAAAGGTGTGTGTGTTATCACCGGTTTGTTATCAAGGGATAGTGGTTCAATGCTTCGGCAACCGAAATTTCAACAATCTTTGTGATAATTACACTAAGGTAAAATTCAAGTCGAAAGACATTTTACTTTATGCACCAATGCAAGGGTTTCTATAGAGAGTGATTGTTTAATCAAGTGGGGGAATATTACATTTTATATAACGTTTGATTGATTAAATAAGTGTTACAATAGATAAACTATTTAATCTAGTGGGGGAATGTTATATTATTTATAATATAATGTAATATTATTTTATTTTATTATATAATGTTTTAGATTAAATAAATGTGACAAAGAGTGTCACATATTGTAACATATAATAGAGAGTTACATTATTTAGATATATGTGAAATATCCAAATATGTAACATATTTGGTGTTACAAATTCAATCACAAATTTGTAACTTCCAAATATTACCCAATAATGTGTAGATTTGATATTACACATTTTGATTTGAATTTCTCAAAGCCATAAGAGATATGGCTGTTAGAGATGTGATTTTAACTCCTATAATGTTTATGGAAGTTACAAAATCAAGTGGGAATGAATTTGGAATGTTTTGGCAAATTTGGAAAATTGGTTGTTGAAAAAACGTCTTAGGCCGCGGCCTGAGTTTTTCAGGCTGCGGCCCAAGAGGCAGAAAACATCGTGGGCCGCGGCCCATGTTTTTCAGGTCGCGGCCTAAGCGGCTGACAACATTTTCCAAACTTCGGTTTTATCCAATTTTGAAAGTTTCCAGCAGCCAAGTAACTCCCAAATCTCTATTTTAATTCTATAAACATCAAATTAATCATTGGTAACAACCATGGGGGTTGGTGGAATTTGAAATTCAATGAGTGTCTCAAAACTCTATAAATAGGAGCCTAATGCTCACTTGTAAGACACCATTTTCCATCAACAAAGCACTTGGCTGGAAAATACACCATAGAGGCTTGATAATTCCAGAGAGCTATTTCATAGAGAGATCCCTTAGTGCTTAGAGAATAGGGGGAAATAAGCTTTTGGACAAAGGTTTTGAACTTTGTTCAAGTTGGTGATCCCCACTACTCTACACTTTGGTTGTGTGAGAGTTTTTTCTTTTATTGGTTTTATTTTCATTCTTTTATTCTTCTTATTTACTTGTATTATTATAGTATTGAGTTTGTAATCCTCTTCTTCTATTTTCTATTTACATATTTATTTGTATTCTTTGTTTTAGAGTTTTAGTTCCTATAATTATCTTATTTTTCTTATTTCTATATTTACTTGTATTGTTGGTCATTGAGTTGTAAACTTATTTATCTATCATCTTGTCCATTGTATTTTTTGCATAGAGTTGTAATATTTCTTACCATTTTCATTGAAATAAAATATATTCTCTAACAAATTGTTGCACCCGAATTTCGAGATTAAATAGATAGCCTCGAAATGTAGGCTCGTAAAGAGTAAGTTCAGGAATAACAAGGGTTAGCAATACACTTGTACAAATTGTCAAACAATTCTAGATCTACTATCAGTGCTCGAGCATGAGTTGCAGGCTCGAAGATATGCACCTTCTCTGAGGGATGAGTTCAATCAACTTAGCGAGTGAGGAGAAGGCAACAACTAGAATGATGAGCTCGAAGTTTGAGTGGTCTCGAAAGCGCGTTAAAGCAACGTTCGAGCTCGATGACGCTTTTACCACACGGAAAAGCTGTTAGGAAATCCCTATTTATTTGGAATTCGTTAAAACAGTGTGTTGAATCCCTAGTTTTATGGGATCATCATTTAAATAACGCATTTAAGTTGTATTATTATGATTTTTGACTGGTTTTTTAGCCAATTGACGCGGAGTCAAATAATCAGATAATTAATTAGAGAGCTTTCAATTAGACAATCAATGAACCATAAATGAGCCTAGAACCTGATAATAATGAGCAATAAATAATAAAGAACACCAGGATTTATAGAGGTTCAACTCCAAGAATTGATAATGACCTACTTCCTCTTAGATTTGTATTGATCTTAGGGGTTTACACAAGATAACCAGTGAATACATGTAGATTTCTAAGTGTAAAAAATAATACAGAATGGCACAATCGTTGCTAGGTAACAAGCCAGGCTGCTCGGTATGTTTCTGGACCTGGTCGATAGGCAATTTTCGTGAACCCCCCTCACTGTGGTGGAGGGTTTGTATTTATACTAATCCTCTCGCCCAGGGGTTGCGGTCTAGTGTAGCTGATGGGAAAAAATCTCCATATTCTCGCAGGTGGTTGCTTCCCTATCCTTTAGGAGCTTTGATCAAGCTTTCTGAGCTGTTAGACGCTCTTTGCGAGTCGTGGGGAGATTCTTGCGAAGAGCTAATCAGAGAGTGTAACTAATTTCATCCGAGCAAGTATATCTGTCTGTCATATCGATCAACTGCTCTTCTAGCAAGCGTACTGAGCAGTGACCATTATACTGACCAGCAAGTTTTCTGGGGGTCCTGTTGACCAGCTGAGTCTCTGGAGATAGTATGTCGAGCAGTAACTTGTCGTATACCCTGCAGGTATACACCGACGAATTTGATGGGAGGTCTGTCCTGTCTACTTCACGTGTCCAAGTTGGTGCCACGTCAAATTTGCCAATTTTTGGGATAACAATTATTATTCGAATATTTATTTGAATTTAAATATTTGATTGTAACTTCCCTAAACTGGGGGAAGATATTCCTGCAACCAGGTCTATAAATAGCATGGACCTGATCATTTATAGGGATGGACAATTTTGTAGTGAGAAGAGACTGCCAAATTGCTTTCATTTGAGGCTTTTGCACAAAGTTCATAATAACAGTAACTCGTGGATGTAGGCAGATTATAACTGCTGATCCATGTTAAAAATATATTTTTCTTTCTTTTCTTCCTAGTCAATTATTCATTGTTCTACATAATTAAGTTGACAAAAAACAGCATCAACATAAATATATTTATTAATTTTTTATTTAAAAAATCATTTTTAAAAAAATAAAACTAAAAAATTATTTTTAGAAAACATTGAGCAAACACTTCTTGTTTTTTAAAAACTACAAAAACTATTTACTATGCTCATTTCTGAAAACACAATTTTAAAAAACAAAAAACAGAAAACAATATCAAAATGACTCAAACTCTCTCTTCTCCTTCTTTTATCCGAGTTTGGGTAAAAGTATATATAGGCATCGGAAGTGCGGAGGGAGATAACAAGAGATATTCTGATGTGGACTGAAGGCTAGTTGCAATCTTGATTTCTTGTTTGTTTTGTTGAACTGCTCTGCTTGGCTTCCTAACTGTTTTAACTGAACATTTTTTTTTTTTTAATTGCCCGGGTGGAGACTTACCTCGACAGAAAGCAATGCATGTGTTTGTCTACTCAAATTGGCCAATTTTTTATGTCCCAATTAGTTGTGTTTGTAAAAGTGTAAGCTTTAGATAATAAATAATTGTTTTAGATCTCTATACTTGAATCTTTTTATTTTACATTGCAAGGCATTTGATATTGAATAAATTGACCACTTTAAAGTTATAGACTTCTTCATTTACAATTTCATTGGTCCCATTTGCAAGATTGGAGGAAGCCTTCGAACCATGGTAGCTTGTTCAAAAGCATAGGCGATTTCAATCAACTGACGCTCAGTACCTTTCAATCCCCCAAAACATATCCCAAATGGCATTTTACTGCTTGATTCATAGCCAGCCGGGACTGAAATTGCAGGGTAACCTCCAATAGCCAGTACTGTCGAAGCTCCCCAGCCTAGTGTCACCATGGCATCCAACTCATTCTCCTTCATCAATTTCTCAAATCCATTTTCTGACAGTTTCTTCATTGTGTCTATTGCTTTCAACACATCTTCTCCAACACCATTTGTCATCTCCGCCGCAATTTACTGCTCTTGTCCATATTTGTTCATCATTTCCTGCGATTCCAAAAGAGAAAACCTTGTCAAACTATGACAAATGAAAATATGAGTTGTGGACATCAGGACTAAGATTTGCGTACCAGTTCAGGGTTATCTGAGTTGAAAGCAATGATGTCTGAAAGGGATCTCACTGGAGAGTTTACTAACTCATAGAGATATTTATTCAACTCAACCTTCAACTCGGTTGTTAAAGCAATTCCTTCACCACTCTGATTAGCGTCATTAATGATATCAATATTTGCTATCTCCAAATGATCGATTACGGTTGCACCTTCTTGCCTTGAGTTTTCAGATCACAGTCAGACCATTCAAAATTTCGAGTACTAAAAAGTGAAAGATTTTCATGTATCAACTTCAACATTATGAGTTGTTTTAGTTCATACCTTAATGTCTTAACGTGACACTCGAAGGTTGAAATAGCAGAAGTTTCATTATAAGTGTCTAAAAATGGATTTCTTACAACTCCAAGTCTCTTTCCTTTAAGCCCATTTTTCTTTAGAAATTGTTTGTAACCACCTTGAGGAATGAACTTTGCTGCAGCATTTGTTGCTTCATGATCTCTTGGATCATATCCCACAATTGCATCAAGCACATAAACCGCATCCGACACAGTCCTGCATATGGGCCTAAAAGTACGCCACAACTTGGACCATTCATTAACCTTAGTATGCCAAGTATTTTAATGGATTCTTCTCAATATATACAAGTTAAGTTACCCGATTGTGTCCTGACGTGAGGAGACCGCGACAACGCCGGCTCGGCTGGTGAGGCCAATGGTGGGTTTGATTCCGACGACGGAGTTGTGATCAGCGGGGCAAATGATGGAAGCATCAGTCTCAGTTCCCAGTGACACTGCCACCATGCTTGCTGCAACTGATATAGCTGATCCGCTGCTTGATCCACATGGATCCCCCGACTCTACATAAGGATTCTGCATACATACACTTCACTCCTCATTACTTTGGACTTAAAATCACAATCCAAAGATTGATGAGAACACCCACTTAGTTTTCTCTAAATTTGTTTGCCTTTAACTCACGTAGAACCTAGACTATCATAATATCATCAATTCAGTAAATGAAAGAACTAATTTTAGTCATACCCCCAATCAATATTTTTAAGTACTAATTATTAATTCAATTACCAACTCCAAAGTTCTTTTATACATATATAAAAAAAAAATACTTAGTTTTGCTTAAAATTTGTGATCAAAATTGAAGTTTTAGCATGTTTACATGGTAAGTTTCAAAAGTAAGAAAATATCAAATAGACCAACCAACCACGCCTTGTCCACTCCTGCCACACCAACCGTACGGAATCAGCCAAGAACGAGCTCCATACCACTCGCTGAGGCTAGCCTTCCCCAAAATCACAGCCCCGGCGCTTCTCAACCTCTCCACGACGGCGGCGTCCCTCGGCGCTTCCGACCCAAGTAGAGCGTACGACCCCACCGTCGTGTTCAGCGCGTCCTCGGTCGCTATGCGGTCCTTGAGAAGCACCGGGACGCCGTGTAGCTCTCCCAGCGACGATTTCCCGCCGCGCCACGTGGTCTTCTGCTTCCTCTCCCGGTCCGCCTCGCCCGCCAGAGACCGCGCGTCTGGGTCGATTTCCAGCACGCTACGAAGCTGGGGATTGAGCCTCTCAATCTGGTCGATGTAAAAATCAACTAACTGTCTCGACGTCAGCCTTCCGTCGGCGAAGGCATGTTGAATATCAGCAATTGTGGCTTCGACGATTGGAAATTGTGAGCCGTTGATTCCGTTGATGAAGCCTGAAAGCAGTAAGATCAACGGTAAACAGAGTAAAGGGCCGTTATCATTTTGTTCTCCAACTATAGACATGTATTATTTATGGGATTACCTATTGTATTATTATCACTAAAATTGAAGGTTGTTTTTTAATATTAATCTAATTTCAAGATGTACTTTGTCAGAACAGCCTAAGATTGTAATTGGATTGGCTCTTTTGAGTTTAGACTGACCTGTAAAGCTCTATTCTTATTTAACCAATAATTCATTCCTTTTCAAAAAACAAAAAAAGACTTATAGCAAAAAAATATATTAATAATTAATCTATTTTCGCAATGTTCTTTGTCAAAATGATAATAGAATGTTTTTGTCAAAAAACAAATGATAATAGAATGCTATCCTTTAATAATATTTTTATTTTTATTAAAAAGAAAGCTAAAACTTATATAGAGAAGGGTTAAGAAATTAGATGACGTCATTATTACTGGTAATTTGGGTAGCTGTGTTCTTCAATTCACTTCACATGATGTTCGTGGATTTCTACGTAGTGAATAAGGATGTCGTTTTCATCTCTGAAGTGTCGTTTGTTTAGTAACTACTTTGTAGTTGTTTGAATGAGTCAATTACCTATGATTCATTCCCAAGTCAAAATATGATCAAACTCAAAACACATAAATGAAAAAAATGTAAAATTAAATAATAACAAAACAAACTTAAATGACCATAAAAAAACACATACATATTAAGTAATTAACTTTATGATTTTTAAATTTATTATTTATTGTATGTTGACTTAAGAGATAGATTTATTATAAAATGAAATTTAAAGAGAAGGTTTTATAATTTTTAAAATCTCATGGGGGATTGTATAATTTAACTCATTTTGTATTTAGTTTAGATTATGTATGTCAATTTGAAGTTCATATCGATATAGGTGCCATTATTCAGATTTTGCTCCATTGAATTGAATCCAAAGCCATAAAAGGTGGTACTCTTTGTGTGTATCTGATAAAGATATGTGCGTGTGTGTATAAGTATAACTTAACTAGCTTCCATTTATCTTTTAGATCTTTTCTCCCTCACAAAGCTGGCATAATTAAAGTCATCACCTATTTCAGAAGGCTGCTAATGGAGTTTGTAGAGATAAATAAGAAAGAACTATTATAGAATTAGAATAGAATACTAGTACAGATAAAATATGTATCTATTTAGTTGTATCAACTCAGATGAGGATTAAATTTCATCGATACCAAAATATTAACCTCCCTCCAGAAACTCTTATTCAAAAACATAAACTAGTACTTTATAATCACTGGGACAACAATTTTGAACTATATAAGATTGGTAGATATACTGATATATATCAGATGATGTGGGTTCAGTTGAGACAAAATAATCACTTGCAAGGGGTGAATGTGCAGTTGACAGTACCATGACCCGAATTGGCCCTCATAAACCGCAAGCCTGTAAGAAGTACACTGCGTGTAGATCCCATTAATGCCCAATCCATATGTTGAATCACACCAATTGTATTGTAAGGAAATTGAAGGCTGTTGTAGGAGTTGAGAAATGAGGTAACCCCTTCTCTCAGCAGTGTTCTGTAAGGGTCTCCTCTCCCTTGTAAGGCTTGCATCAATGTCATATCTGTACCATATCGCCTAGCTGCAAGTGATCCGAACACAACAGCAACCTTAGTCTCAGGATTCACCATTCTCCAGTAGCACTTGTATTCAGGCATTGTCCAACTCCTGCCAATATATAATTCAGGACGAAACCATGAGTTTCACACAGTTTGTTTTAAGATCCATGAAGTTCCAACTCAAAACTAACATATGATCTCTCAAGATTGTGACTCTTTTCAAGTACCAAATCATCAAATCTTTAGTGGCTTTTTTGTTTTTTGCTCACTATTGTTTTGGATCGTATATGCTTGTTTGAGCTATTGGATTCAAGAGTTTGTTATGTGGCAGTGTACTGGTGTAAACTAGAGTTGTGTAAGCAACTTACTTGGATGGGCATGCTGAGGCTTCCATGAAAGGAGCTGGTGGCAATGATGGCAATGGAGGCAAAGGAGGCAATGGAGGCATTGGCGGAAGCCTGAAAGCTGGTGATGGAGGAGGAATTGCTGGTGTCACAGGCGCAACCACAGGTTGTGGCTGAGCAGGTGGCACTGGTGCTACAACAGGAAGCGGCTGAGCAGGTGGCACTGGTGTTACTGGTGCAGGGACAGGATTAGTGGACTTTGGGCAGTTTGACATTGGCTGGGCAGGCTGTGAGAGCAATGAATCCGTTGCATACATCTCCATGTCAAAGAACCTAAACATTAGCCTGAGTTTCTGGGCTGGTCCAGCAGGAACTGAGCAGCCTGATTCCGAGCTTTGTCCACTGTCCGACACCTGTGAAAAACAGCCACTGAGATCTGGCGCTCCATTAAATTTCACCGCGTAGTTCCCAAACCAATTTGTAGTCTCTTCTCTTGACATTGTGATTTGGCCATTGCTGTCTGTGCAGGTCACTTTGACTTTGACTCCTGCAATAAGAAAGTTACTTCTTTTCTAGATAAATTTAATCCACCCCAAAAAACTCAATTAAGATCAAAACACAAAGTGCTAGAACAAAGAGATAAAATTTACATATATACTCAAGCACATTCATTATAACATGAATGAACATCTTGGTTGGCTATCAAATAAATAGTCAAATGGCTTTTAGACCCTTTTAAGATCTTAGCCCGGTCATGCTCATAACAAACTCTTCATTATGAACTAAGAAACTTAATGCTCAATTGATACATAATGTAGTTAAATTCTAACCGGAAATAGGATAATCAAACCAGGATCTTTGGCCATCTTTGCATTGGTCACAGAAGACAGTGCCAGTAACCATGGCATCTCCCTGAGTTCCATCAATGGCTGCAGCAAAAATGAGAAGAGATACAAACAAGAGCTGTTGCAGCCTACCCATATGGCCAAAAAAGAAACCAAAAAAGGATGAGAGCAAAAGAATAAAGAGAAGGATTGGGTGAAGTGAACAAAGCCTGCAAAAGTGAGAAGTAAATAAAAAGAGGGCAGTGAGTTATACTTATATTTAATGCTCAACTGTCTGTATTTATGAGTTTGGAGATAAAAATACACATATATAAAAATAAAATGTACACTCTCAAACTAAAGCGCTGAAATAGTACGGAGTTGCATTTAAGACTGGTAACTAGTATGGCTGAGTGGTCTAGAAAGATGATGGTATCACATAAACAGATTGACAAACTTTCTTCTAAAACCATAACCTGTTTCACACGTGAGAGATACATAGTTTAAATCAAAAAAGCAACTGATAGACCCAGCCCATGTTTGCTTGGACCCAAATCATATAGAAGCCCACGTGAAGACATGGACTGATAGTGAAAGATCCCAAACAGAGATAAGTGAAGGAGACCAAGAAAGGGAACACGAAGAGAAGGAACCCCAAATCACAGCAGCTGAGATTATCAACAAACCAGCCAAGGAGAATAAGCAAGCGATTCCAGAAGAAGCAACGCGTGAGAGGAGGACGCGCGTGAAGCCAAGATGGCTGAGGGAGTTCGTTATGGCCGAACGACGCTGAAGAAAGGCTATGGCTCACAACTGAATTCTGTTGGAAGCATAAATCTATTTTTGTATTATTTCTATTTCCTGCTGTCATATATATACTGGGCATTCTGTTTTTGGGATTTTTTATGTGAAATACGAATTGGTTATTTGGAGTTGGGCACTGACTTGAAGAGTGCAAAGTAGAGCATCACTGGTGCTTTCATTGAGAGCAATGAGGAACGAAGAGATTGCTGAACTCTTGAAGGCCATGGAAACTAACCTCAAGGATCATGTGGATTCTCAGATGGAGAAGATTTCTTCTAGGCTGGAGCAACACCGATTGGACACGGAGGAACGACTGGGTAATCTTTCTCAAGCCCCCACTGTTGAGCAAACCACAGAGGGAAGCCGTAGGGTGGATTATGACCAGGAACAAAGTGCATCTCGTTGGAATGGAGGGAACTCGGGCTCGAAGGACTTGGTTACGATATTGAAAACCTTGCAGGTGAAGGTCCCCAGATTCGAAGGGGGTCAGGTTGAGAATTGGATATACAAAATCAATAAGTTTTTTGCTCTGCATAAGGTTGATCCAGAGATGCGACTGGCTGTGGTGGCTTTCCACTTGGAAGGAGGACCGGCGACGTGGTACCAATGGATGGAAAAAGGGGGTATGCTGACCAGTTGGGAGGTGTTTCTACAGGAGCTGCGCAAGAGGTATGGGTCGTCGATATACGAAGACCCATTGGGGAAGATAGCAAAATTAACACAGACAGGGACAATCGAACAGTACCGAACTGAGTTTGAGGAGCTCATGACGCAAATCTCGGGGGTGGCCGATAATATGTTTCTGAATTTCTTTGTATGGGGATTAAAGTTACCGATACGACGGGAGTTACTCATGGCAGCACCAACCGACTTGGCAGATGCAATGGCTAAGGCAAAGCTATTCGAAGATAGAAATGAAGAATTGATGGGGAAGTCTCGGTATGAACACTACTACAGCGGGGTTGCCAATCGCAAGGTCACAAACATGGACACGCCAGGGGGAAGCAAGCCAGGTCCGATCATCAACCCAGGAGGGTCAGGGGTAAATTCCAAACTATCTCAACTGCCCATCAAACGCCTTACTCCGGCTGAGTTGAAAGAGAAGAGAGACAAGGGCTTGTGTTTTACGTGCGACGAAAAATTTAGCTATGGACATAAGTGCAAGAATCGGGTATTGTTACTGTGTGGACAGGAAGGAGATGCCGATGAGGAAGAAGAGGGTGAAGTCAATGAAATAGATGAAGAGGAAATTGAAGAAGAGGTCAGTTTGAATGCCTTATCCAACTACACAAATCCAAGGATTTTTCGGATAGTGGCTAAACATGCAACGGAATCACTAGAGGTCTTGATAGACACTGGAAGTAACAACAACTTCATTCAAGAGGTATTAGCAGATAGGTTACAGTTTCCTTGGGAACCAACCAAGCCATTTAAGGTGTACATGGGCAATGGGCAGTTTCTAACGTGTTCTAAAAGGTGTCGTGAAGTGGAGTTGATATTACAGGGAAATAAGTTTAAGGTAGACCTATATGTTCTGCCAATTTGGGGTTTGGATATCGTATTGGGGATGCAATGGCTGCAAACACTTGGGCCTTGTATTCATGATCACAAGGCGTTAACGATGGAATTTCAATGGAATGGAGCCACGGTGAAATTGGATGGTAACAGGAATTGGAAGCCGAGACAGATTTCATGTACTAAGTTAAACTCCCTAGTGTCTGAAGGAGAAATCAGTTGTATGTGGAGGCTACAGCCCGACAGTCAAGAACCAAGGGAGAAGAAAACAGAGCTGGAGCAGATACAAGGAGAAGTTCCACCGGCAGCCCAACAATTGCTGAGTGAATATGCCGAAATTTTTGCCACTCCAAAGTCCCTCCCGCCGATCAGAAATGTGGATCATGGGATCCATTTACAGCCAGGGATCGCTCCAGTAAATGTGAGACCATATAGATACCCATATTTTCAAAAAGATATTATGGAAAAAATGGTCAAAGAATTGACAGAGGCCGGGTTCATTCGAAGCAGCACCAGCCCATACTCTTCACCGGTTTTACTGGTCAAAAAGAAAGATGGGACGTGGCGTTTCTGCGTGGACTACCGGGCACTAAACAGCATTACCATCAAGGACAGATTCCCTATTCCAACTATTGATGAGTTATTAGACGAATTGGGGGCAGCGGTGATTTTTTCGAAACTGGATTTGCGAGCAGGATACCATCAAATTAGGATGGACCGTCGAGACGTGCACAAGACGGCTTTTCGAACACACGAAGGACACTACGAATTTCAAGTTATGCCGTTCGGTCTAACCAATGCGCCAGCGACATTTCAAGCAGCCATGAACCAGGTCTTCAAGCCTTACTTGCGTCAATTTGTGATAGTTTTTTTTGATGATATACTGGTTTATAGCAGGAGCAAGACAGAACACATGCAACACTTGAAACTGGTTTTTCAATTATTACGAGAGCATCGATTCTTTGTGAAGGGCAGCAAGTGCGCACTATTCCAGCACACTATTGAATACTTGGGGCATGTAGTTTCAGGAAGAGGAGTGGAGGCCGACCCGACTAAGATCGACGCCATGCTCCATTGGCCCTAACCCCAAAATATTAAGCAGTTGCGCGGGTTCCTTGGTCTCACCGGCTATTACAGACGTTTCGTAGCTCATTATGCATCAATTGCGGCTCCTCTCACCGATTTGTTGAAGAAAGACAGGTTCTCTTGGAATCAAGACGCTACCATAGCCTTTGGGAAACTCAAGGAAGCCATGACAACAACACCCGTTTTGCATCTCCCTGATTTTTCGAAACAATTCATAGTAGAGACGGATGCCTCTAACGTGGGGTTTGGAGGAGTTCTTATGCAGGATGGCCATCCTTTAGCCTATTTCAGTAAAAAGTTTGGGCCCAGATTATTGGGTGCTTCAGCCTATGATCGGGAGCTAAGGGCGGTGGTGGAGGCAGTCACGCGCTGGCGCCAATACTTGTTGGGACGCCCCTTCATTATCCGGACTGACCACAAGAGCTTAAAAGAGATGCTTACACAGATTATCCAAACCCCAGAACAGCAGTATTGCTTACGGAAATTGCTGGGATTTCAGTTTACTATTGAGTATAAGGCGGGGCGAGAGAATTCAGCGGCGGATGCCTTATCTCGGAGGGAAGAAACATTCATGGGACAGTTGAAGACATCTATTTCAGGCGGCCAGTTTGAAGTTTTGGCAGATCTACGACACGACAATGAGACACAACTAGATTTGGTATCTCTACATCAACAATTACAGCAAGGAAATTGTAGCGATGCAGCTTATACAGTGAGGGATGGGTTGCTCATGCATAAAAACAGATTCGTTATTAGTGTTCATTCTCCATTGAAGAAGCTCCTTTTACAAGAATTTCATGATACTCCGACCGGGGGACACGCAGGTGTGGAAAGGACTTTCCTCCGTTTGAATGCTAATTTTTTTTGGGATGGAATGAGGCGAAGCGTTAAGGAATTTGTCCACTCTTGCCCAGTTTGTCAAACAGTCAAGTACTCCCCTTCGGCACCGTATGGGTTATTGCAGCCGCTGGAATTGCCGGAACGCGTATGGGAAGATCTTGCAATGGATTTCATTGTTGGCCTTCCCAATTCTGCGGGTCTCACAACAATCTTGGTAGTCGTCGACCGCTTCACTAAGTACGCCCATTTTGGAGCCCTTTCTGCCCAATACTCAGCTTCAAAAGTTGCTGAATTATTCGCCACAATGGTCATTCGCCTACATGGTTTACCGTGTACCATTGTTTCTGACAGAGATTCGGTGTTCACTAGCAAATTCTGGCAGCGATTGTTCGATTTAATGGGTACACGTTTGAAGATGAGCTCGGCATATCATCCCCAAACGGACGGTCAGACGGAAGTCACAAATAGATACTTGGAACAATATTTAAGAGCATTCACCGCAGAAAACCCGAAGAGTTGGAGTCGGTTTTTATCATGGGCAGAATATCATTACAACACAAGTGTTCATTCAGCAACCGGTATGACGCCTTTTCAAGCTGTGTATGGGCGACCACCTCCCACCATTCCTATGTATACTCGGGGGTCGACCTCTGTTCAGGCAGTGGATGAAGAACTCACCACACGGAACACTATATTGCAGCAGCTGAAGTTCAATTTACAGAGAGCTCAACATCGCATGTGTCAACAAGCGAACAAGAAACGACGTCATATCGAATTTTCTATTGGAGACTTAGTCCTCGTTAAGCTTCAGCCATATCGACAGTCAACTGTGGCTCACCGCCAGAATGCGAAACTTAGCCGACGGTACTTTGGCCCTTTTCCAGTGGTGGGGCACGCAGGGCCTGTTGCGTATACCTTGGGACTGCCTGCAGGAAGTAGGATACATCCGACCTTTCATGTATCTTTACTCAAACCTTTCCAAGGTGAGTACCCCCAAACCCACTTTCCCTTGCCAGAACTGAATAGGGGCCATCAGCCTCTTGTACTGCCCCTTGCAATTGTAGCCAGTAGAGTGATTCAGAGGGGCTCTTAAACCATGCCACAAATTCTTGTCCAGTGGTCGCATAGTTCCCCGGATGATGCTACTTGGGAAGACTTTGGGCCGTTTTGTCAGATTTACGGGTTGACTGACCTTGAGGACAAGGTCACTTTCGAGGAGGGATGTAGTGATAGACCAGCCCATGTTTGCTTGGACCCAAATCATATAGAAGCCCACGTGAAGACATGGACTGATAGTGAAAGAGCCCAAACAGAGATAAGTGAAGGAGACCAAGAAAGGGAACACGAAGAGAAGGAACCCCAAATCACAGCAGCTGAGATTATCAACAAACCAGCCAAGGAGAATAAGCAAGCGATTCCAGAAGAAGCAACGCGTGAGAGGAGGACGCGCGTGAAGCCAAGATGGCTGAGGGAGTTCGTTATGGCCAAACGACGCTGAAGAAAGGCTATGGCTCACAACTGAATTCTGTTGGAAGCATAAATCTATTTTTGTATTATTTCTATTTCCTGCTGTCATATATATACTGGGCATTCTGTTTTTGGGATTTTTTATGTGAAATACGAATTGGTTATTTGGAGTTGGGCACTGAGTTGAAGAGTGCAAAGTAGAGCATCAGCAACTTCGTTGGAAAAAGTTCTTTAAGATTTTGCTAGCTCCATATTATTTTTTCAGGATGTCTTCATGTTCCCAAAAACAAGTGAGATGGTAGGAAAATCTGATCCACACTTCTGTTTTTTTTTTTTTAAAATATCGAGGATAGCAATAGCACCGAGACCCATTTAAAAAGACACAACTAAAAAGATATTTCAACATCACAACGACTAGTAAGAATCGATACTTATATGTGTGGCCAACATTAAAGTCATAGTAGACCGGTGGTGTTAATATTTGTAATGAGCAGCTAGTTCAACATGGTTATGCATTTTTTTCCCACTTTAGAATATAGATCATATATGTTAGGGCATAACTAATTCTGTAGTATTCTGTTATTTAACAGCTGTAATTAGTTAGTATTTAGTCTTAGTTTTCCTGGTCGTATTCGTGTATGTTAGGTATATCAAAATGGGGCAGTGAGGCGGGGTGGGGCCCCGACCTACGGGGCGTCTTTGACGTGTAAAAACGGGGCAGGATTGCCTTGTCCCGAAAACTTTTTTTTTCTATACTCAAACCCCATATTAAAAAAATATTATTTTAATATATATGCAACTATTATATATTTTTCTTAATATTATTTATATGTATTTCGGGTACCATTTTATATTAGTATTTTTTTTCTCTTTAGTCAAGAAAAATGGATTACAAATATCTAGGTATATAGTGATTTTACAAATGAAATAATATATATTTGGAATCTGTTTTTATTGAAATTGAGTCATATAATGTGTACTGTATATACTATTTAGAATTTCATTTCTTACTTTTAATCTAATTTTATTATAATTAAATTTTTTTTTTTTAAAAAAAAAAGTTAAACGGGTCGGGGCAGACCCGCCCCGATTCAGTCGGAGCGGGTTGACCCAACCCGCTCCAAGGAACTTATCAGGGCGGGGTAAACCCACCTCATTTACATGCCAAGTGTATACATATACTCTGATGTAACCTATTATTGATTCATTCAATACAATAGACAATTACACATTCTCATACTTTCCTTGCATGGTATCAGAACCATTCTAAGACCTTCTTTCTTTTCCTAAATTCATTTTTTTTACTCTCGTTGTTCATTTTCGTTCATCATAAGCTTCCGCCCATGGTATCTTCGAATCCATCTGGGGCTACAACCTCTTTCTCAGCTATCGTCTTCTCCCATACTCTATCTGTGAAGCTCGACAACAACAATTACCTTCTCTGGCGTCCTCAGGTTGAAGCTACTATATGTTCACAATCTCCAAGATTACATCGATTCCACCTTCGTTCCGCCATTGGAGTACCTTGATGAAGCATATCGTACCTTGATGAAGCAGATCGTACCTTGAAGAAAGTCAATCTGAAATGCAAAGACTGGAAAAGGCATGATCAACTTCTTTACTCATGGCTTCTCTCATCTATGGCCGATGGCATCCTCACGCGAGTTATTGGATCACGTACTTCGATTCAAGTTTGGTAGCTTCTTGATTTGTACTTCGTTACTCAGACTGAGGCAAAGGTAGATCAATTCAAGAATCAGTTGTGTAACATCAAGAAAGGTTCGTTATCCTTGAATGACTATTTGCTTAAGGTGAAATTTCTTATTGATCAACTCCATTCCATTGGAGAATCTGTTTCTGTTAAGGAACGCATAGCTACAATTTTTAATGGACGGTCATCTGAATGACACATTCATCACTTCTGTCAATTCTAGATCTCACCCTTATATTGTGGCTGAGATCGAGTCCTTGTTACTTGCTCAAGAAAGTCGCATTGAGAAACAATCTCGTGATTTGGATTCTCATCCGCTTCTTGCACTAACAAATCAAAGGAGAAGAGGAGGTTTCTCCAATTATAATTTTGGTGGGGGATCGTCTACACCCGATTTTTCACAATTTGGTAGGGGTGTGTGACAGTCAGAATCCCGTGATCCGTAAGGGGAAAGACCGGGTAAGCTGTGCAATCCCACACCGCCTGGGGAAGGTCAAGTGTAATGATTCTAAGACTGTGTAGGTATGGGACTACACAGTTGAAGAGGGCTTAAATGGATTGATGGGTACTACCTATATCAGGAAGGTGCATCTTCTTTTCGGTAGCCCATCACTTGAGAACTCCATGGTTAAGCGTGCTTGGCCTGGAGTAATCTAGGGATGGGTGACCTCGTGGGAAGTTTTCCCAAGAAGTGTGCGAGTGAGGACAAAGCACGCTGGAAAGACTTGTCTTGGTTTGTAGGGCCAGTCGTCATTCCAGAAAGCAGCCATAGTGATGTGGGGCGTCACAGAGTGGTATCAGAGCGGATCGGTTTTGAAGACAATCCCATATGTACAAGCATGATGGTAAGCGTGGTACTCATCAAGTAAGTCCTTATGAATATATATATATAAATATATATTAGCGTTAAATTTAATCCCTTAACAAAGTTATATCTAGCGCTACTTGACGTGTAAATAAGTGATATGGTCATTTACTTTCAAGAAAGTTTTATTCATGGTAATCATCCCAACTCATGACCTTTTAGAGTTGAAGAATGGAAGGACATGCAGCTGGAGAGCCTACTGCAGAGCAAACTATTCCAAATGTTGCTGAGCTAATGCGGAAATTTCAAGAAGAAAGGGAGAAAAACCAACGGTTAGAAGATTTACTAGCACAATACATAAGTCAACAAAGAAATGAAGGACGACCACAGGGTAATGAAGAATCACCACATGATAGCGCAGACCACCCACCAACAAATGGAGCACAGCAACACGCACCACCTCCGACTCCTCCAATAGAAGTCAGGAATGCAATAGCCAATTACTCTCCGGAGGCCTTTATGAAATTCCACCCCCCGGAATTTTATGGAAGCATTGATTCGAAAGTAACAGAGAATTGGATTCGCACGATGGAAAGACTTTTTGATCTAGCTCGAGTCCCACAAGTAGACAAAGTGCGGCTAGCAATATACTTGTTGAGGGAGGATGCTAGCTATTGGTGGGATACTATGGCGGCCATCCATGGAGTAGACACAATGACTTGGGAACATTTTCGAAACTTATTGGAAGAGAGATACCTTACGACTGCCTTAAAAGATGAAAAAGCAAGAGAATTCACTTACCTGAGGCAGAAAAAGATGTTGATGAAAGAGTTTATTCGAAAATTTAATGAACTCTCAAGATACGCCCCCCACATGGTCTGTACGGATGAATTAAAAATCAAGCATTTCAAAAATGCTATTCATCCTGACATTCGCAAAGACCTCGAAGTAGCAGACTTGGAGGGAGCTTCTTTTTCCAAAGTTGCTGACAAAGCCTTGAAGATCGAAAGGGCAATACTGATGCAAGAACGGGAGAAAGAAGCTGAATTCAGAAGACAGGGCGCAAGGAACTTCCGAAATCGGCAAAATAACCATTTCATGAAAGGTGGTCCAAGTCAGAAAAGTAGTGACAAGAAGCGGCCTAACCAGTGGAGTTTCAACAACAACAACAACAACAACAAGAGAGGAAAGGAGCAGTCCCAAGAAAAGCCAGGATTTCCTCAATGCCCCAAATGTAACAGATATCATCCTGGTGAATGTCGGGTTGGTACTAACACTTGCTACATATGCGGGAAGCCAGGACACTTTGCAAAGGAATGTTCCCACCGTAATGAACAGTATAAAAGGGGAGAAGAAATGAAAACAAACGCCAGAGTCTTTGCCTTGACTCGAGAAGAAGCGGAAGCAAGTCTGATAACTCTATATTTTAGAGTTATTAATTTAGCTTTTGGACTTAAAAAGTTAGGTGAAATTGAGTGTTTGTGCTGTTATTGTGTGGTTTTAGTCACTTTGTCTCTTAACTTTGTTTGTGTAATTTGTTTTAATTAATGATAACTCTTGTGGAAAATAATGGAATTATGTTCTAAAAATGTGGTATTTATTTTTAAGGCATAGCTAGAGGGTGCTTGGAAAGCTTAGTGAAGCATGTGGAAGGAAATCATATTAGAGCTGAAATTCTGGCTGTTGTTGCAACATCAGTCAACTTTGCTGCAGCAAAGTATGGACAGTCAGCAACATAAAGTCTGCACACTTGGCATGTACTTAGATGAGGTGGAAAGGAGCTGCAACTTCTGAAAAGGAACAGAATATTGTCCCCCACGTGTAGAGAGAGAAGGAGAGGGTTTATACCCTTTGTGAGCCCAAAAAAAGGGATTATCTTCTTCACCCAAGAAAATAGAGTAAAGAGGGAGAGAACCAGCCGCCCAAAGCTCCATTAAAGGGGTTTATTTCTGAATTTCTTGGAGCTGAATCATCAAGAAGAGAAGAGGAAAGAGAAGGAAGCTAGAAGAAGAAGAGGATTAAGAGTTAGAAGACAAGAAGAGAATATCTCTATCAGCTTGGCTTGTTTTTCTAAACTCAACTTTCATATAATTTTATTTTCTTTTTCTTCCTTTCTTGAACTCTTGAGATAATGCTGAATATTTATTGTGGTGATTTGGGTATTTTTACTATGACTTAAGTTATTTGTGTTAGGGATATTGATGAACCCTAATTTGCAATTGCCCCCAAATTGTTGACTATTTTATGAAATTTTTCTCTTGTTCAATTGAGCTATTTTATTGTGCAAATATCTTGCTTGAGAATGATCAACTTATGTGAGAGACAAGCTAGTTTTAATTCCGGAAGGGTAAAAATGAGTGGAAATGCTTGATTGATGCATGTTGATACTTTTGTATTGATTAGTGAATAACTTAGGAATATTTTATTCATCTTGCAAACTTGACGGATTGATGCTAGGAATTATGTTCTTGAAATTAAATTTAGCATAGGAATATGTGAATCTAATTGATGGAATTTTAACATGAGCATTTGGAAAAATGGCATGTGCATTAAATTGGAAATCCTAGTTACAAGAGAACTTTGCTATGAACTTTGTTGCAACATCAGGGGCAAAACTACAAATTAGGGGGATTTGATATGCCTAACTTTTATCATCATAGTAATCGCAATTTGTTATTTTCCAGCTTTATTGTTAAACGCCTAAATTAATTATCTTGTTTAGTTCTTTTTTGTCCTTTAGTTAATTTGATTAATCATAAAAAAAAAAGGGATAATTAATTGCACCCCAAATTGTTTGATGATGATTTTTACAATACTTGTTTGGCAATCCTTGAGGAGACGATAAAAATTACTTTCATTATATTACTTGTTCAACGATTGTGTACACTTGCACACACTTAGGAAAATCCGCAACAAAGTCCATCCACAGTAATCTCAGATCAGCTCATTTTCAATAACATCCCTGCATCAGTATTAGTTGATTCTGGAGCTACACACTCATTCGCATCGGTACATTTAGTTGATAGACTTAATGGATTACCTGTTGAGATGGATACAATTTTTAGTGTAGCACTGCCCTCCGGGGAAGTGCTATACTCAACTCATTGGTATAAGACTATACCAATTACAATCAATGACAGGGAACTATATGTTAACCTGATCATTATCGACATGAAGGACTATGATGTCATTTTAGGAATGGATTTCCTAACAACGTATAACGCTAGAATCGACTGTAGTAAGAAAGAAGTCATTTTTGCACCGGTAGGAGAAGGCGAAGTTCATTTCCAAGGAAAAGAGAGACGAACTCCTTCACCAATGATTTCTGCAGCAAAGGCTAAAAAATTACTAGCAAACGGATGCACTGGATATCTAGCAACGATTTGTGACGTCTCGAAAGAGAAGCTTGCGCGACCTGAAGACGTTCATATTGTACGCGAATTCATGGAAGTATTTCCAGAAGATCTTCCTGGAATTCCTCCCGATCGTGAAATTGAGTTTGAGATCGAGTTGTTACCTGGTACAACTCCGATTTCAAAGGCCCCTTACCGCATGGCACCTGCCGAACTGAAGGAACTAAAGACTCAACTGGAGGAACTTTTGGAAAAGAAGTTTATAAGACCCAGTCATTCACCGTGGGGAGCTCCAGTACTATTCGTGAAGAAGAAGGATGGTACAATGAGAATGTGCATTGATTACAGGGAGCTCAACAAAGTGACGATTAAAAATAAGTACCCGCTACCCAGGATTGATGATTTATTCGACCAACTACAAGGAGCGGCAGTATTTTCAAAGATAGACCTTCGTTCAGGATACCACCAGCTCAAGGTGAAGGAACATGATATTCCCAAAACGGCGTTTCGAACTCGTTATGGACATTACGAATTCCTGGTGATGCCATTTGGACTAACTAATGCTCCTGCAGCTTTCATGGACCTCATGAATAGGGTATTTAAGGATTTCTTGGATAAATTTGTCGTTGTTTTTATCGATGATATCCTTATATACTCAAAGTCGGAAAAAGAACATGAGGAACATCTAAGACGTACGCTGGAAACTCTCAAAAAGGAACAATTGTATGCCAAATTCAAGAAGTGTGAATTTTGGCTCGACAAGATTAACTTTTTGGGACATGTTGTGTCAAAAAGTGGGATTTTGGTGGATCCAGCTAAGGTAGAAGCAGTAAAAGGATGGTCCCAGCCAAGGAATGCAACTGAAGTCAGAAGTTTTCTGGGCTTAGCTGGATATTATCGACGATTCATAGAAGGGTTTTCCAAAATCGCAACCCCACTTACGGCACTCACTAGAATGAATAGTCGATTCATATGGACTGAAGCTTGTGAGAAGAGTTTTATGGAATTAAAGAATCGACTAACTAATGCCCCAGTCCTCACCATCCCGAATAGTACAGACGAGTTTGAAATTTTCTATGACGCTTCAAAGATGGGATTAGGAGCGGTGTTGATGCAAGAAGAGAGAGTAGTAGCTTACGCCTCCAGACAATTAAAGGATTACGAGAAGAACTACCCCACACATGATCTAGAGTTAGCTGCGGTAGTTTTCGCCTTGAAAATTTGGAGACATTATCTCTACGGAGTGAAATGTAAAATTTTTACTGATCACAAGAGTTTGAAGTACTTCTTTACCCAGAAGGAACTTAATATGAGACAAAGAAGGTGGTTGGAATTAGTCAAAGATTACGACTGTGAAATTCTATACCACCCTGGTAAAGCTAACAAAGTAGCGGATGCATTAAGTAGAAAGACGTCGACAAGCTTAATGTTCCTTCAAGCCTTGTCCAAACCGCTACAAGAGGAAGTAGTAAGATCGGGCATAGAAGTAGTAATCGGAGGATTGTCCAATCTGACGTTGCAATCGACTCTACTGGAGGAAATAAAAGAAGGTCAAGAATCAGATCCTCACCTAACCGAGGTCAAAGCAGAAGTCAAAGAAGAAAAAATGAAGAATTTTAATGTTTCTGACTCAGGAATATTAAAATTTAATGGAAGAGTTTGCGTACCTGCAAGAGAGGACATTAAGAATAAGATTATGAAGGAAGCTCATAACACTCCATACACGGTACACCCAGGCTCAACAAAGATCTACAGAAGTTTGAAGGAACACTTTTGGTGGCCTGGCATGAAGAAAGATGTAGCCCAATATGTAGCTCGATGCCTTACTTGCCAGAGGATTAGGGCAGAACATCAACGACCTGGAGGAGAACTGCAGCCTTTGGAAATACCAGAATGGAAATGGGAGCAGATTGCAATGGACTTTGTTATTAGACTTCCACGAACAAGCAAAGGATATGATTCAATATGGGTCATCATCGACCGATTAACAAAGTCGGCTCATTTCCTTCCGGTAAAGGTGACGTACACAGGGGACCAGTTAGCGGAAGCTTATGTGCAAGAGATAGTACGATTGCATGGAATTCCAATTTCCATAGTGTCAGATAGAGACTCAAAATTTACTTCGAAGTTCTGGCAAAGCTTGCACAAGGCTATGGGGACAAGATTGAAATTTAGTACAGCTTTCCACCCACAAACAAATGGTCAAACAGAAAGGACTATACAGACTCTTGAAGATATGCTAAGAGCGTGTGTCCTGGACTTTGAAGGATCGTGGAGTAAATATTTACCGCTGATTGAATTTGCCTATAACAACAGTTATCAGGAAACCATAGGGATGGCACCCTATGAAGCGTTATATGGGCAGAAGTGTCGATCTCCTATCCATTGGCATGAAGTGGGTGAAAGGAAGTACATAGAGCAACAAACTGGACCAGATATGGTGACGTCGACAACGGAAGCCGTTCGAAAAATTCAACAGAGGATAGCAACAGCCCAAAGTCGACAAAAGTGCTATGCAGACAAACGAAGAAGACCATTAGAGTTCCAAGTCGGAGAAAAAGTATTTCTGCGGATAACACCAATGAAAGGTGTTATGAGATTTGGAAAAAAAGGGAAATTGAATCCAAGGTTCATTGGACCTTTTGAAATACTAGACCGAATTGGAAAAGTGGCCTATAAATTGGCACTGCCACCAGAGTTGTCGGATATACATGATGTATTCCATGTGTCTATGTTGAAGAAATACATTCCTGATTCCAGTCACGTGTTGAAACATGAAGTTATCCAGGTGGACAAAGACCTTACTTATGAGGTCGTTACAGAGTACGTCGTTACAGGTGGACAAAGACCTTACTTATGATACCACTCTGTAACGACCTCATTTCTTAACATACATATATATAGTGTAAAAACAAAGTTTTACCTGAATATAACAATACTGAAATTCTGAATTTACAAAAACTTTATTAAACAATACATAAACTAATGTTCATAACTTCAAACCGTACAATACTCATAATTAAATAAAAACTTTATCTTACATACAAATCTTAATACTTTTATAAATAATTTTCGTGGCGTTACTACACCTTAACGTAGAAATGAAGATGCATCTAACCGATAAATTGAAAAGCTTTATGTAAATTACAACGTTATGAAATACTTTTAAAGCTTTAAGTAAATTATAAAGTTCACAAAATAATTTTAATGAAATATAATTATAAAATCAAGTTTCTCGTTTATTTATAAAATAGCATAGCAGAACTCCATTCCCTTCAGGTCAGCCCCATATGTACAGTCATGTTGGCTCCACGTATACTCATCAACAATTTATATTTGGGGCCTCTTACCTACAATACAAAACATTATCTGATGAGCTAAGGCTAAGTAAGTAGAATAACTACCTCATATGCATTAAAATAAACATGCAACATGCTATGTATTTTCTTTCTTTCTTTCACTTTCCTTTCTTTTGGGCCCTAGAGGATGCTGCTGCCGGCATTACATAGGGAATCACATTCCCACCTGAACATAAACATGATAATAGGGAATTTCTCCCTCATAAACATTCATTATATAGGGACGTACATCTCCCTCCTTACATTTTTGGGACGTAGGTCTCCCAAGCAGCACCTCTACTTTAACACTTTCAATAACTTGTTTGTGAACATTAAGCGTGCTTATGCATAAGAAATATAACATTCTTAAAAATAACTTATGCATAACAACATGGCAGGATAGCATATAAATGCACATAAGACACATAAAAGACTTGTATTGTAGATAAGGATTCTACTTACCTTGCGTCTTGATAAAACAACCGAAATTGTTAGCTTCCTGATAAAAACACAAACTATTAACTTACATAAAATCTACATGATGTAATTTTAGTTTA
The DNA here is from genome assembly GCF_963169125.1 of Humulus lupulus. Taxonomy (NCBI): domain Eukaryota; kingdom Viridiplantae; phylum Streptophyta; class Magnoliopsida; order Rosales; family Cannabaceae; genus Humulus; species Humulus lupulus. The sequence continues at coordinate 20,892,430 of NC_084793.1, forward strand.
TAATTGTTGTTATTCTATTTTTCTTTTCTTCTTATTGTTTATTTTATGTCCAGGCGTATGGTCATACTATATTAGTCCATGGGATGGTCCTGGTCTAAAAGTCGTGGTCGTGGTCATGGTCATACGGAAATGTCCAGGTCATAGTATCAATCCATAATAATAGGGAATAAGGTCATATAATACAAGTCCAAATAGTCCAAAGTGTGACCATAGCCTATATAAGTTTAGTATTATAACGATACATAAAAAAAATAGTTTATATTTCAATTTTTGGCATTGTAAATTACGGCGACATGGTAAAATAATCTATATATAAATTTTAGCATTTTAATGGCATAGTAAAGTAATCTATATAACTTTTGGCATTATAATGGCATGGTGACATAATCCATATATAAATTTTGGCATTATAGTAAAGTAATCTATGTATAAATTTTGGCATTATAACGGCATAGTAAAATAATCTGTGTATATATAATAACTAAATAACTTAAATGAAAGGCTCGGAAAGAGCTTACCTAAAAGGTTTTCGTAGGCTAGCATTTCAGACAGAACTTCGCCTAGATCTTCAAGGCTTAGAACTTTAGAAGTGTGTTAGGAAGATTTTTGGGTAGAGTAAGAGAAAGAAAATAAGGATTTTGTGATTCAAGATGAGTTTTGGAAGGGCTATTTATAGGAAAATTTTGGGCTACTATGCTAATAAAATATTAAAAATATCAAGCATAGTGGAATAATAAAATATTCAAAATATAAGCATGGTGGTTTGCTAAAATCATCATTATATCACTACTGCATCATCATATGGGAACCATGGGGTGGACCCCGCTGTGGGACCCATGTGGACCCTACTGTGGGACCCTTGCGGACCCCACTGTGGGACCCACTATGAATAGTACCCGGTGAATAGTAAAAAAATTGAAAATTTCCCAATATTCTTATATTACTTAGTCCAGCATTTTTGACTCACAAACTTTTCTGAAAAAGTTTCTCTAACACCCATAAATTAATTATTCCCACCTGTTGGTTACTTCAACTACTTAGAATTGTTAAAATCCCATAATAGAAAACAACTATACCTCCAACGGTCATGAACACTATTCACCAACGGTCATAAACGGCTAGTTTTTGTCCTATAAATACTTGTTCCTTCAACCATTTATTTGCACAACTTCTTCATCTCTTAACCTTCTAGATAAAATTCATCATCAAAACATGAATTTCTCTTTATTTTTCATAACTTTAGTGATTGTTTGCTTGTATTTAGCATCATTCTATGGGTATTATACTAATGAAATGCCCATGAATGTTATAGTTGCATATTCATTAGTTATTCTTCCACTTTACTTAATAGCTCTAACATTCGGTTAGAATTGTAATGCACTCAAAAATGAATAAAAATATCAGAGCCTTGACCCAGCCGGAAGTGTGGCTGACGGGGACGTCGGGCCCATAAGGGGGGTGATTGTGACAGTCAGAATCCCGTGATCCGTAAGGGGAAAGACCGGGTAAGTTGTGCAATCCCACACTGCCTGGGGAAGGTCAAGTGTAATGATTCTAAGACTGTGTAGGTATGGGACTACACAGTTGAAGAGGGCTTAAATGGATTGATGGGTACTACCTATATCAGGAAGGTGCATCTTCTTTTCGGTAGCCCATCACTTGAGAACTCCATGGTTAAACGTGCTTGGCCTAGAGTAATCTAGGGATGGGTGACCTCCTGGGAAGTTTTCCCAAGAAGTGTGCGAGTGAGGACAAAGCACGCTGGAAAGACTTGTCTTGGTTTGTAGGGCCAGTCGTCATTCCAGAAAGCAGCCATAGTGATGTGGGGCGTCACATAATGGTATCAGAGCCTTGACCCAGGCGGAAGTGTGGCCGACGGGGACGTCGGGCCCGTAAGGGGGGGTGATTGTGACAGTCAGAATCCCGTGATCCGTAAGGGGAAAGATCAGGTAAGCTGTGCAATCCCACACCGCCTGGGGAAGGTCAAGTGTAATGATTCTAAGACTGTGTAGGTATGGGACTACACAGTTGAAGAGGGCTTAAATGGATTGATGGGTACTTCCTATATCAGGAAGGTGCATCTTCTTTTCGGTATCTCATCACTTGAGAACTCCATGGTTAAGCGTGCTTGGCCTGGAGTAATCTAGGGATGGGTGACCTCCTGGGAAGTTTTCCCAGGAAGTGTGCGAGTGAGGACAAAGCACGCTGGAAAGACTTGTCTTGGTTTGTAGGGCCAGTCGTCATTCCAGAAAGCAGCCATAGTGATGTGGGGCGTCACAGGGTGCTACCTGGAATCCGTATGCTACTCCACCAAGATCCTTATCAAATCCCTCAGCTCAACCTGGAAATGGCACAGCTCGTGGAAATTTTTCAAATCAATCTGGTGCACCATGTCCTGTTTGTCAGTTGTGTTCAAGACCTTGTCATCTTGCTTCCAAGTGCTACCAGTGGTTCAATGTTGAATTTCCAAGGTTTGGAGCTGCTCCTATTGACAAGAATCAGACGTCCATGTCTGCTATGTTGCCCACCTCAGATGTTGTGAATGACCCTGCCTGGTACCCTTATTCAGGCGCCACAAATCATTGTACTAATTTTTATCCCAAAAATCAGAAGTGAATGACATGGCAGGAATTAATTGCACGTGGCTGACACCTGGCAAAACCTGTGTTCGACTATCGACCAGGAAGACATTCGACATTATGCGATCGGTCTTTTCATACGACCAGTCTGGTCGTATGCATGTAACATGCGGAGGAAATCTTAGGCAGTTATGATGGAATCCGAAATTCTCTCCCATTATTCCCTCAGTATCCGATTATTTAGGAAATAATATCTGTAACAAATCAATGTAAATCTTCCCTGAGATTATAAATAGAAGAAGAGGGCTCAGGGAAGGGGATCCTTCTTTTTCTTTTTCTAACTTCTAAATCGCTTGGGATTAGAGTTATCATACCAATCATATTGTATTGTTCTTCAGAGGTGGGTGAAACTCATTGAACCCTAGTTCTTTGATCACTCCTTTGGATCTCACATCAATAACAATCTAAGTGGACGTAGGTTATTACCAGATCCTGGGGCCGAACCACTATAAAATATCGTGTTCTTATTATTTTCGTCATCACGTTCTTTTCAACGCGTTCATCCACGTCAAGCGTATTTTGACTCCATGTCAGTTGCCCAAAATCAGGGGCAACACTAATGATGACCAGAACCTCATGACCAAGACACCTTATCAAGGTACTGACCAGTTGCTTATTGGTGATGGAGCTAGCTTGAAAATCTCCAATGTTGGTGAATCTCATTTCGTTTCCCCCTTTCACTCTAAAACTCTTGTTCTTCGTAATCTTTTACATGTTCTAAAAATCACAAAGAATCTTATCAGTGTTTCCAAGTTTGCTCACGATAACAATGTTTTCTTTGAGTTTCATTCTTCTCACTGTCTTGTTAAGGATCAGAGCACCAAAGCCATTTTGATGCAGGGCAAGCTTAGTAATGGCATGTATTCCTTTTCCCCAACTGATTTGGATCTCTCTTCTAGTCCTTCCTCATCAGTCCACTTTGTTGCCTCTAACTCGACTAGTTTATCTTCAAATACTCTTTGTAATTCAATTCAGTCTTTTTCTTCTATTGTTTCCAATAATGTAGACTCTAAGTACATGTTATGGCATAGAAGGCTTGGTCATCCTTCTGCCAAAATTGTAATCTATATACTCAAATCTTGTAATATACTCCATATTAATAAATATGTTCAAGATTTTTGTACTACTTGTTGTCAAGGAAAGATTCACAAATTTCATTTCCCTAATTCAACAAGTCAGTATACTCATTCTCTTGAACTAATTCATTCGAATATATGGGTGATGCACCTATTGTGTCATCAAATTTTTACAAGTATTATATCCATTTTATTGATGCATATTCTAGGTACACTTGGGTCTATTTACTTAAAGTCAAATCTGAAGCACTTCAAACTTTTATTAACTTCAAAACTCAAGTTGAAAATGAGTTAGACTATAAGATAAATACTTTGCAATCTGATTGAGGTGGGGAGTACAGATCTTTTACTCAGTTTCTAATCACTCATGGCATTAACCATAGACTCTTTTTCCCTACTACTCATGAGTAAAATGGCCTAGCTGAAAGAAAACATAGGCATCTCATAGAAACTGCTCTCACACTCTTAGCCAATGCTTTTCTTCCTCTGAAATTTTGGGATGAGGCTGTAAGGGCCTCATATCTCATTAATAGGCTGCCAACACATGTTCTTGACAACTCTACCCCTCTCCAAGATCGTTTCAAGAAAAAACCAGATTACTCAAAACTAAAAAAAATTGGTTGTGCTTGTTTTCCTAATATTAGACCCTATAATGATCACAAACTTCAATATAGATCTCTTGAGTGTACATTCTTGGGGTATAGTTTTAAGCATAAGGGGTACAAGTGCTTAGCAAAATCTGGTCGCATGTACATTTCTAGAGATGTAATCTTTAATGAGTTTTTTTTTCCATATGCCACTCCCACCTCAACCAAAATTACTCTATCTGTACATATCATTCTCTCTAACTCTTCTCCTCTTCCATCTCTTTCCATTTCTTCTGATCCTTCTCTAGAGTATCCTCTCAGAAATAATTCCCCTCCCTCTATTTCTTCTAGTTCTAATTATAGCCTGAGTCTTGACACATCTCAGTCTCCTCCTAACGCACCTATTCTCTCTCAGCCACAATCCAGTGTTGAGAACTCACCAACACAGGTACCTGAAGTTGATAATGTTGCTACAAATGTAGCTCCAACCAATACTCAACTATGATCACTACATCTAAAGTTGGAGTCTATAAACCAAAGGTATTTATTGCATCAAAAGAACCACTTACTCTGACTGATGCCTTGCAGAACAGTAACTGGCACAGTGCTATGCTTGAAGATCTTGCAGCATTACAAAATAACCATACTTGGACTCTTACTGAGCTGCCTTCTAACAGGAAGCCAATAGGCTGTAAATGGATCATTAAACTAAAAGAAAATCATGATGGTAGTCTTCTTAAACACAAGGTTCGATTGGTAGCAAAAGGGTTCACTCAGCAGTATGGGTTCGATTTTCATGAAACTTCCAGCCCCGTAGCCAAACCTACTACACTCATAGTCATTTTTACAGTTGTTTTACATAGAGGTTGGAGCCTTAGAGAGCTTGATGTCAATAATTATTTTCTTAATGATGAGTTACAAGAAGATGTGTACATGTCACAGCCTCCAAGATTCCAAGACAACAACAATCCTAAGCTTGTTTGCAAGTTTCATAAGGCTCTATATGGTCTTCAACAAGCCCCAAGGGCCTGGTTTGACAAGCTCCAGACTACTCTATTCTCACTTGGTTTTAATGCTTCTCGGGCCGACTCTTCTCTCTTCACTCAGATTACATCTACTCACACTACATTTTTGTTAGTATATGTCGATGACATATTGGTCACTAGTAGCTCTTTTAAGTGAGGTTATGGCTCTTATAACTCAGCTTCACTCTATTTTTTCTATCAAGGATATGGGAGTTGTTCACTATTTTTTGGGCATTCAGGTGGAGCAAATCTCTCAAGGCTATCATCTCTCACAAGCCAAGTACATTACTGATGTGTTATGCAGAAACAAGATGTAATTTGCAAACAGTTTGCCTACTCCTATGTTCGGAGGAAATAGGCTTAGTTCCTATGGAAGTGATTCTATTGTTGTACATGTTCTTTATCGACAACTTGTTGGTGATCTGCAATATGCCACTCTCACTCTCTCAATTCATCACTTGTTGGTGATCTGTAACGAAAATATCCTATGCATCAATCGACTCTCTCAATTCATGCACAATCCGCTGCAATGTCACTGGAAGACACTCAAGAGATTGCTTCGTTACCTTAAAGGCACACTTCAACATGGCAGTCATATCACAAAGGGGTTTACACTTGAACTGGTTGGTTTTTCAAATGTTGATTGGGCATCTGATCTTGATGATTGGTGCTCCACATCTGGTCTATGCGTGTTCTTAGGCCCCAATCTTGTCTCTTGGTCGTCGAAGAAACAACCTATAGTGTCCAAATCCAGCACTGAAGCAGAATATCGTAGTTTAGCCAATCTTGCTACCGAAATCACTTGGCTTCAGTCTCTCTTACAGGAACTTCAGGTCACTTTGTCTTGACCACCCATTCTTTGGTGTGACAACATCAGTACCATATTTATGTCTTCCAAACCACCCACTCTTTGGTGTGACAACATCAATACCATACTTATGTCTTCCAATCCAGTGTTACATCAGCGTACAAAACTGTTGGGGTTTTATGCCCTAATTAAAACCCAAATTCTTTGTAATCTCATTTTATTATCAATAAAAGAATAGAAATCATTTTTTGACTTGGTTAATCACTTTGCTCACATGTTTTATTTTCATGATTATTTGTTTAATATAAACTTCTATTAAATCCCGAGCATATAGCTAATCTTATTTATAGTGACGTAATCACAGTGGAATATAAATATGATTATATGTTCAAAAATAAGTTAGTCCTAAGATTAGTCAGTGCACCGGATTTACACTGACTTGCCAATCTACGATATGATCTACTTACACATTACAGTGTTATGTTCTTTCCAGAACATTAGCAAAGTAGATAAGATCGGATGTATTTGTTACATCGGACAGGACCGATATTGACAGTTGATAAGATAAGTAAACATACCGTTATTATTTATTCTAGTCATATCATATAGTTGACCATAGGTCAATTCAATCTCAATTCTGAGTGGTTAGTATTCTAACTGATTGTATTATTTGAGTTCTTTGACTTGTTCGTTACCAGCTTACCCTACGGACTAGCCCATACTTACATCTTGGGAACTCGGTAGTATAATTGAGTGGGAGTGTTAATCATAGATATGAACATCTATAGCTTCTGATGAAGAAGTGAAACGATGGTTTCCTTTTAGTTTGGTTCAAGGTGATAAATGATAGAGATCTCATTTCAGTAATTAAAATAGTTTACTGAAATATCATTTACAAGGAACTAAGTGTTTTAAGGATAAAATACAATGAGGGGTAAAACGGTATTTTAGTCCTATCTCATTGTAGACCGTCTATAGAGGATTGAGTGACAATTATGGTTGTAACAATGGATAATTAATAGCGTATCTATATTTGTTATAGAGCGTTCTATGAATTCAAGAGTGTAATTCCAAGTCTATAGTGGAGTAACGAGGAATTAATAAGTTAGTAAATTTATTTGTTAGATTTATGATAACTTATTGGAGCTTGATTTCATAGGCCCATGGTCCCCATTGTACCTTGGATAAAATCATCTAGATAGTCTCAATTAATTGATTTAATTATCAATTAGAATTATCAAAGTTGACCAGGTCAATTTTGGATAGTTTCACAGAGTTGTGTAATTTTGAGAAGAAAAGAGAAATTATGGCAGATTTATTAATTAAGATAAATTGGTATCTAAATTAATAAATAAATTTAAATCAAAGTTCAAATTATAAATAATTAATTTGATAAAGGATTTAAATAATTATTTAATTAATTAAATCAATAGAAAATAATACAGGCCTTGATTTTAAGTGCAATGAGCTTATAATCAAATGGGAAATTTCACGGGCCTATAGCCCATGATAATTTCGACCTAGGGCTTCAAAATGGCTGTTATTTTATTGATTTTTTAATTAAATTAAATGGCCTAATTGAGTCTATAAAATGAGTGCTTAGAGAGAAGATTTGAGAGACGACAGATAAGTCACAAGTCAGATTTTCTGATAGTTTTATATTCTCTCTAAACACAAGTCATTTTCTAAGCCACTTTGTTATTTTCTCTTCTTCTCTCTATATCTATCTCATGTGTTGAGAATTGCCCACACTAGTCTAGGTGGTTCTAAGGATACATTGGAAGATCGTGAAGAAAATAGAAGATTGGTTCAGTTTCTTGATAATACTCTGCGACAGAGAGGATACAAGAGTTAGAGAAACTGAAGGAAGGACTCTTAATTCCGCTGCGTCTACTGTAAGTATTATATTATTTGTTTCTCTTTGAATTCAATTTTAGAAACATGTTTTAGGCTATCTCGTATTAATTTGTTTAATATTAGATATACATGAAAATAAATAAAGATCTTGTATAAGTTTTTTCCAACAAAAACATATAGAGCTTGATCTATATTTTGTCAGTGAGAAAATTGCTCAAGGTCTGCTTGTTGTTAACCATGTTCCTTCTTATGATCAGGTGGCAGACATATTCACCAAGGCCTTGTCAAGCTCTCATCTTCTTCTCTTGAGATCCAACTCAGAGTTGAGGCTTCCTCACCTCTTAGTTAGGACATAACTAATTCTGTTGTATTATGTTATTTAACAGCTGTAATTAGTTAGTTGTTAGTCTTAGTTTTCCTTGTCCTATTCGTGTATATTTATACTCTTATGTAACCTATTATTGATTCATTCAATACAATGCACAATTATACATTCTTATATATAGTCCAAATAAATACCATGTAGTACAATTAAGTTCTACAAATAGCCATCAAAATCTCTTATTCATCATATGTCAGAAGGTAAGGACCATAAATTATCAAAGAGATAAACATTATCCATTAGGGCTGAGCATTGGGCGGGTTGGTCAGGTTACAAGGCATTTTTACCCATCCAATGTCATAATCGGGTTAGCAAAAGTGACCCGTAACTTGCCCAATTAAGAAAAAAAAAAAAATTTAACCCGTCCAATAATTTGGGCGGGTTGGTCGGGTTAACCCGCCCAAACCGAAATGATTTTTTTTTTTTGCGAGTTGGGCGGGTTGGTCGGGTCAACCCGCCCAAACAAAAGTAGTATTTTTTTTTTTTAACATTTTTGTAATTTTTTTCTTTTAAATACTAGTACTAATAGTATGAAGTTTATATTTTTAAGCTTAAAACAATATTTTAAATTTATAGTAAAAAAATTAAAACAAAACTTAATTAATTTATATATTTATTTGAATATATTAAAAATAATAAATTCTTAATTGGGCGGGTTGATAATTATTTTTGACCCGCCCAATGTAACAATTGGGCGGTTTAAATTTTGGTCGTTTTATTCGGGTTGCGTTTTTTGGCGGTTTTTTCGAGTTGGATTTGGCGGTTTATTAGGGTTGGGCGGGTTGTAAAAATTTTTGCACAGCCCTAATGCATACCCAATATGGACACCAGAAGTATTTTTATTTCATTTACGTCACGCAACATTTGGCAGAATTTTCAAGTGACAACATTGCTTAATTACAAGAACATTGTCACACTAATCTAAATATAAAGTCAAAATGACATTTATACATAAATATCAAAAGTCTTTAAAGTGTCGTGATCAACCAACAAGACTCCAAATCCTTCCTACAATGACTTAAAAAGACTATGCGGCCGACCACCATTTCTATACAGAATTTATTAGAATAAACAGCTAAGTTAGACCCTAATATTGTACTTGATCCACATACAAAATCATTATTATCGTGTTACGTTAATACCAACTGTTGCGCCTTTATTAGGCCTTGTTCACAGACAAGTGTAGTAAATATCTCAAAGTTTCAACCAATTTTTTTTAAGTCGTTTTATTCCAAATGTCGTCGTTTTATTCCAAATGTCAGAAACGTTCACATGGTGGTCACTTACAACATTATATCATTATTGGTATGCTTTTGCTGGTAGCGGGTATTAGTTGGCCGTCGGAGTAGATGTGTGTACATGTATATATATACATATATATATATATAGCTACACCAAAGTGCATTAATTAGCAGTGAAGAAAAGGTGAGTTTTGAAGTTTTACTTAGCCACTCTTGAAACTTGAATACAGTTAATTATTTATTCAATTTCCTTTTCAACTAAACCACACAGCTCATGCCTCGAGTTTTCTCGTGCCCTCACTAGAGAAAAAGTTTCACATTTTTATGTGAAATTTGTAAAATAAATCTAATATACCCAACTTTCAAACCCAATGACATCTTTTCTTTTTTGAGTAATTCAATGCCCTAATTTTTGTGTGGGAATAACTCGTTTATTGTCATTATTATTTTTCAAGGGTGACAGATGTCTCAACACGATTTGGCAGTCATAACTACATGAGATTTAAACATCTATTAACAAAAGTAAAGTGGGTCAGCCAGATTTGATTCTTTAAATCCAGGGCCGCCGCAGTATCATCGATTGAGCTGGAGCATGGAGGCCCCGAGTATATAAATTATTTTATTTAATTTGTCGGTTTTTATATAACAATTCATTATTTAATTTTTAAATAAACGTTCCCTAATCCAAATTTAAAAAAAAAAAAAAAAAAAAAACACACACATTTTTACAAATAGCTCATCTAGAATTGAGAAACTATGATCTTTGCTCGCTCCACTGGTTTAGAACCAAGTTAATGCGCACCATCCATGTCACCTGGATTGAGAAAATGTTATCAAGGAGTACTTATTAATTGTTTAGTGCACGCCACATCAACAAAATCATGTTTTAGAGGTGTATATTTACTAATCAAAACTCAATTACTTAAAAAGATGATATCACTAACAAAGCACAACAAGAATGTCGACAAAACAGGCTCTAAACCAAAAATACCACCCTCAATCATTTCATCAATCAATCAAATCAAAACAAACGAACTCTTAGGCTTGTCCAACACTGGAATGGCCAACATATACACATCACATTTGAAAAGACATAAAAAGCCATCAAAACTCGAGATTAGTTCATTAACGTATACAAAAACCATACTAATATGGACTCTTTAACAGATTTGAAAATCATAATTTGACGACAAAACAATATAAATTATTAAGGTGACGAATATTTCTCAATTCCACAAATTTTTCAGTTCCAACACAAACTACAAAGCAAGCCATCGAGACAAAACTCCTATAACTAATTAAGCAGCCTACCAAAATTGTCAAATGCCAGTTCAATGTTATATGTGACAGCCAAAATATATAGGGAACAAACAAATAAATAGTAGTCTCACGGAATCCACAGATCTAATAACTTGAATCAACTTTTTCCTCTGTTTTCTGGTGAATGCTCTCAATTCTCTTCAGCTGATGGCCCATCCTCCTCGCTTTTTTCAGCACTGCACCCCATAGAAATAAAGTTACCTGATCATATATAAATCATATGAAAAACAATTAAATTCTTTAAATGATTCCAACAATTCTAAACAACAGAGCAGATTTTTGGGCTAAACTCAAATAAAACTCCACAGTACATCTTCTAATGAATCACCTGAATTTCATTGCAAATCATAAGCTTTCAATGACACAAACTTTTAGTAGTTTGAAAGTGCCTTTTAATCCACAAACAGAATAAGGTATTTACTTGCAGACATAAGACAAGAAAAGTAAAAAGCTTTATATATATTCTCCGGAATAAAGGCAAGAGCGGGGGGAATGGGGTGCCTGTAGGGTTAGATTCATACAACTAGCAACCACATTCCTTTCCTTGGAGGAGGCCAAGAAAGCTCAGAAAGTACCCACAAACTATTCTGGTCACTAAATCATTAAAAAAAAACAAATTGTGTACTAATTACTTTGCTGCAGTTATAATTTAAATTGCAACAGTTCATAAATATAACAAGTACCAATGCCTGCCAAGCCTTCCCAAAAGGTGATAGATGAACAACTCAATTACCAACGAACGTTTACCAAAAGAAAATTCTCAAACATGAACAGAACAATATGGTAGATAAAGAAGCGAGAGCAGCAGGAGTACCAAAATCAGAAAATTCAAAACCTCTGTTAAGCCACTAAAAAGTAAAACAATGGTCAATGCAAATCATGCTAATCAATCTGGTTTTACATCATCAACAATCAATATTCCTATCAAGAACTAAACCAATTCTAGCAACAGTGCAGCAAACAATCTATTGAATTTTTTTATATCTTCATTCATCATGTAAAGAAAGGAGCAAAGTATCAACCTTGCTAAATTTCACACAGTAAAAAGGGAACACTTGAGCGTATTTTCACATAGCTGACAATACAAACCTTTGGGAATTAGTATCCTCCGTGTCAGGCTTCCTCCAACTCTTTTCAATGCGGTCAACAGATCGCCCATTCCCGATTCCAAAACTCCTTTTCCCAAATGAAGATCCACCCTCTGGCTTCTCATTCACCTCCTTAATCTTCAACGAATCAAGCTGCTCTTCGATCTTCTTCCAGTCCTGTCCTTTTTCAGCCAAAACCTCCTCCCTCGGCCTGGCCTCTCCAAAAGGGTTTGAGCCCTTTGGCTTGGTCACAGTAGCCGCCACAGTCCCCGAACCTGAACCGGGCGAGCCTCCATCGCTAACAACAGGTAGCGTTCGCGGCTGCAAATTCAACCTTGGCCTCCCTCCACCCACACTCCCACCCTCATTCCCAGTTCCACCATTACTCTCCTCCCTTCTCTTACCCCAGAAGTCCCCATCTGCTCCACCACCATTGGAGGTGAAACCCACTTTTCTCTCCCTCTCAAACCCACCACCATTCGACCCAAATCTTCGTCCCTCGGACGGCACAAAGCTCTTATTCGTGACCCAGCTATCCGATTCATCGGCCTTCGATTGAGAATCAGGAAAGAACCCTCTTCTTTCTCTTCGCTCGCCTCTCTCGAAATCATTACCACCCCCAAACGATTTCTTCGTCGATGCCCAATTGTCGGCCTCGTCAGCCCGAGAAGGCCCCGAGTCCCTAGGCGCATCCTTACCAAACCCATTACTGTTCCTATCAGAACTCTTCCACCTCGAATTCGACGACTCGTCGCCGTTCCTATCACCTCGATCAAACGACCTAAAGCCGCTATGACGGGCCCGTTCAAGCTCTTCGGCGGTACGCTCTCGAGGGCCCTTAGGGAGAGCCATGCGATCTTCATGGGTCAAACCCGCAGGGGCGGTGGGTTGGGCAACTGGTTTAGGACCTCCATAGGTGGTGAACTCGGCTAGAGAAAGAGTCTGACCTTTCTTTTTCTTAGGCTTCGTGATGGCGGCGGCGGAAAGAGAAGGGAAATCATGAAGAGGCTCCATGCCTGCCTTCTTCTCCTGCTCCTTCAGAAGTTCGGCTTCTTGCTCTTCGGAGTCTAGGGCCCAAGCGCCGGGTTTGGACCAGGGAGAAACTGTTGCCGCCATAGTTTCTCGCTCTAAAGGTTTTCTCTTTCTCTAAACTCTCGTTCTCTACTGCTCTTTCTCTCTCTCGATAGCTTTCTTTCTTTGCGAAAGGGGTTGCGTAAGTTGGCAGCAAAATGGAATATATAGCGGGCAAGTGGAATTGGATTTGATCCAACGGTGGAGAATGATTCTAGAGATTTTCTTTCTATGGAATTTTTCTTAGATTCGATTTAAATGGACGGCTATGATCGTGTCTTGATGACGCGCGCCTTTTCGTGTTGGTTTAGGGCTAGAAGTTTGATTAAGATTTTTTTAGGAAAGAAAGAAACGAATCTTTTGTTTAAATTTAAATTAATTAATGTGACAAAAAAAAAATGTATTATAATTTAGTGTGCTTAATATTCCAATTAATCCAAATCAATACAATTATAAAAAATTAGATATCCAATTATAATAAAATTGGATTGGATTTATAAAGTTTGATATTAATTGGATTAGATTGGATGATGGATTAGATTATAAAAATTTACTTAGTAACCAATTTAATCCAATTACAATTTAAAATATATTCTTTTTATATAATATAAATATATTTAATTTTCTTATTTTTTTTTCTTATTATTTTTAGTACTTTGGAGATATGATTGTTGTTATTTACTTGTTATATTATTGTAGCACTTTAGTTATTAGTTTTGAGACATTAATTAGCAATAAAAATTTAATGGACAAAAATTTATTATGTGTCGTCCTTGGTAGTCGTGAGTTAGGCTTAGTTGGGCCCGAGTTTTGGAATCTGTTTTTCATTTTATTTTTTTGGTGCATTCAAGGGCTATTAATTTGTAAGTACATTTCAATTAGGATTTTTATAACTATTTGAGACCTTGAGATTTTTAAGGTTTAAAGTGAAGAATTTATTTTGTTACTAATTTTTTATACAAGGAATTGATTCAGTTTGTTTAGGGTCATAGTGTTCCTAAGTTTGGCAACGATTTTGCATTGATGTGCTTATAATGTGCTTAAGTTTGGTTTGGGTCATTTGATATGAGATTGAAGAATTTGTCGATTTATTGATTTAATTTTTGGTTCTGGGAAAAGGGATTTGGTCAAGTATTTTAATTCTGAGGTTAAATATGATGTTATTCATTGCATGGGATGTTATACATCTTATCATTTTTTATTCATAAATGATTTTTAAAAGTGGACAAAATCAATCCAAAAATGATATGTACTGATATACATGAAAAGATTTGGGTTTCTTTCTATGCCTTAAATGATTTTGGCATTGATATGTTTATAATGTGCTTATTCGTTTGGTTTGGGTCGTTTGACATTCTGTTTTGGTCTATTTAGTGACTTATTTTTTGTGTTCTGTGATATATACTGTTATTAGAATAAATGCTTTGGGTTGCTTTCTATGCCTTACATGATTAGAACTATAATGAGATGAAGTTCTTTTTCATTGACTTTGTTTTAGGTGGCTTCAAAATATTTGTTCAGTTTTGTCAATATTTGTTCTTAAAAATTTAAGGTAGACCTACATCATTGTACTGTACATGTTAATAAGGTCTTTGTTATTTTCTGTTTGTAAATATTGGTTATGTTGGTTAAAGAATTGGTTAGAATTGTATACAATTGAGTTTAGTTTGTCCCTAGGACTGTGAGTTGAATTATCCTATTTTTTTGTTTCTTCAATTTTTATTTTCATATCAGTGTAGTATCATGTACTACTTATTTGAATTTGTGTACTTAGTCGGATTAGCTTATAATGGCAATTAGGCATTAAATTGAAAGTCTGGTATTATATTATTAGTTTTGGTGTATTGATAAAATCCATTATGCTTAATAAGTGTTCATACATGGCACCAAAGGGTAAGAGGAAGCAAAAGACGGATAGTGAGAACGTGGTGATCAATCCAAAGAAGGATAATGTTGCCGCTGGCAAAACTTCTTGTAATATCATGTTCTTTTTCTATTTTTATGCATTGCTTTTAATGGACATACCTATGTTGTAAAATTAAATTTAACTTGCTAACTCACTTTTATTTATGCAGCAAAGCACAATATAAATCTTATCAGGCTGCACACAAGGAGATGACCAAGAAAGAGGTTGGTTTGTACTAATTCATATTACTCATTGTCTGTGTGTTTTATTTTTGGTTTCTTATCTAGTTCTTCCCATGTCTATACTGGTACTAATGAAGTAATTAATGAGATCATTTTCAGGTGAAGGAGAATTTGAAGAAAATATTTAAGGCAATGCCAGTAGAGGAGAAGGAAACAGGAGGAAGAGGTCAGTAGAAAGGATATTGGTTCTAAGGAGAAGAAGTTGAAAGCTAGGGAGGAAAAAGATAAACACTCTAAAGTGGGTGAGGAGGAGGGTAAGTTGGAGGCGGATGACTCGCATCGGGTTTCTAGAAGATGCTCATTTGAAAGGTTGTCACACATTGTAAAGTCAATGAGCCTAGAGCAGAAGGATGTTGTTCTCAATGGCGGTTTCAGCATATTCCTAAGGGGGGAGGTCCCTTACATTGACACAAAGATAGTCAGCCATCTCATTGTGCACGTTGACCTTACCACATGCAGACTGAATTTATTTGGCAGATCCATCCAATTGTCTGCCTGGTTGTTCTCCAATGTTATGGTTGTAAATGATGGTGGGGAACCTATGGTAATGGAAAGTGAGAAAAACAATTCGAAGGTTGAGGAGTTGTTGGGGGTGGGAAGGTACACGATATCACTGACTTCTTTGGAGAAGGACTTGAAAGAGTCCACTGAAGTTAATGCACTCTTTCTGATAAGGTTTACACTAGTTTCCATCGGGTCCGTTTTATGCCCGAAGATTGGCATTGACATAAGCACTGATTACCTTCACTCTTTGATAGAGACCAATAGCATTTCAAAGAAGAATTGGGCGTCTATGGGGTTTCAATACCTAATGAACTCACTATTTAGGTATTGGACTCACCATACAAAGAATGTTGGTGGCTGCACCATTTTCTTGCAAGTGACCTAATTCATATTTGTTTATTTTTTGTTTTTGTTTTTAAGTGTGTTTAGCAATGACCTTGATCCTTTGTTCCTTTGTTAGCTTGTATATTTGACGCATGTGGACTCGAGTAACAATTTCATAGACCATATCATGGCTCCAATCGACTTTTGGAATGCCAAGCAATGCAAGGTCGTCTACCGCTGGATCCGCGACCAATGCGATCATTTGAGTGATTTGGTAAGTACGTTTCCTTACTAGTTGTGGTTCATTTTGCTCTAATATATATGGATTATGTTAATGATATTCTAAATTTAAATTTAATGTAGAAATCAAGTTGACCAAGACTCGTGTCCTCCTTCCAAGTGCTACATCAGACACCTATGGAAAAGCTACAAATGAGAATGTGATGCAAGCCATTGCCGAGGTGAAGGATGAGGTCAGCCGCGTCGACATAAAGGTTATGCACGCGCATGAGCTTTTTATGAAGGAAATGAGTTTTTTTTAGGAAGTGTGTTACAAGGTACTTTGGGAGAGAAGTTGTGGACGAAGAAGGAAGGTGATAAAGTGTCACCTGTTCAACAGACTTTATCTTTTAAAGGAGAGTCGTCGAAACCTGTAGATTTGGATAGTGAGAAACACGAGATGTCTGGAGTGAAAGGGGTGTCGGGAGTTGTTAGGGAAGTTTTGGGTGATTTTGGTGGAGATGTATTGGATAGTGTACCATCATTTGATGATTTTATAGAAATAATGGAGGCAGAAAATATGGATGAGGGGAAAGTGGAAAAGGGTATAGTGGAAGAGAATGATTTGTTTGTTGTTGTTAGTTTTTGGCAAAAGGAGAAACAACCCATAATTATTAAGGAAGAAATAGTACAGGAGGTGGAGGAGGTTGTGAAAGATGATTTTGATTTGGAGTCTTTTGAGGCGTCTAAGGAGTCGGGAGGAACTGTGGTTGGGTCATTCATTGTGAAGAATAGAATGACCGATTATATGTTCAGGTTTTTCCGATTCATATTTTCAAGAGTCCTGGACCAGAGGTAGTACGTTATGCTTTATTTTATTTTTTTTAAGTTTCTGATATGAGTTCATTGTCTAATAATTTGATATTGCAATGATGCAGCTATACGTTAGCCAAGTTTGGGAAAGTTGAGGTGAGCAGACATGTGATGGGGAGCTTGAGGCCAGAGGGCCAGGTCGTAGGAAGTGTAAGAGTTTGGATCTTTTTATTACTCCTTACTTTTTCATTTCCTAAGTACCATGTTTTTTATAATTTTGGTTGTTTGCACTTATAGGTTATTGATTGTTATGCACAAATCCTGAACTTTGAAGAAAGGAAGAAGGAAGGTCCAAGTCGAGTGTGGTTCATGCCAACCAGTGTTTCGGTACGATTTCCATTGGACATAATGTATTCAATAGTGTTGCCTACTGTACTAAAGTGTTTGATCATCTGGGCTGAAAATAACTTGTTAAATTATTGTTGTTGTTTTGTAGAAGAAGCAGCTAGGCACCTCTATGAGTGTGGAAAGGATGGCGAGGGAACAAGAGTGGTTGAAGTTGTACTACAATGAGTATTTTAAGGCTTGCGACAATGTATTTTCAATTTGAAGTATTATTTACAAATTTTAGTATCATGTACTAATTGCTTGAGTGATAACACATTTATATTTGTATTTCTTTCTTTAGAAAATGTATGTATTGCAGATGCTTGTTCCACTTTTCCAAACTGAAGGTGGCCACCATTGGTTCCTAACACACATCAATATGCAAACCGTGATTGTAAATTTGATGGACTCTTTGTTGAGGCCTCTAGACGTTAGGTATGTACTGAAATGGTAAGTCTGTTTTGACTAGTAATAGTAATAGAACATGCTTAGGTCAAAATCCTATCAGTTGATCAATGTATATATATATGTGCAGCTTAAGACTCTAGATCAGTTATTTGCTCAGTCCAAACCCAAAAATATGAAATTTGAGAATTTCATTATTAAGACGGGGAAGGGGAACTTGCCCCAACAACATAATGGGTTTGACTATGGGGTGTACTTGATGAAGTACATGGAGTCTATCTTTTTGGCCAAGGAGCACGTGGATGAGGTGAATTCTGGTGCCTTTGTTTTGACTTAAATTCCTTTGTTTTGACTTATATGTAGTCGAAATCAATTTTTGTATGGCAGTTTGACCCAGAGGATGCACGATTAGAGTTAACTGCTAGGGTTGTTAGCCATGCAAACAATGAGTATCATTTGAGTGTGCAACATTGCTGCAATAAGGAATGGGCTGAACCTATGGGTCATCGTTAGCCATACTAAGTGCACTAGCAGCCGTAAAAAGTCCATCAAAGGCTCCACTTGATAAGTGCTTCAGTACATCAAAGGCTAAGTCCGAGAACATGTGGACGAGCTCCAAGACCTCTCGACGGACTTCCAAAAGGCTTCAATTGACTCATAAGTGATTATCATATTGTCACTTATTTACCAAATAACTACAAAACTTGTAACGCCCCAACTCTTGGGACCGTTACGGTGTACCTTGTAAACAGTGCTAAACTCGCTAATCGAGTCATTTGGCCAAAACGTGATCTAAGTATGATTAGCGGTTTAGGGTTTAAACATTTTGGTTATGATGTAACGTTTCTCTAGAACGTTTAATATATACATTGGGATCCCAAAAACATGAATTTCAGAGTTTATTATAGAAAATATTTACAACAGGCCGTTCTAAGCGGCAAAACAGGGTTCAACCCTAGTTCCACTTTAAACCTCGCCCGTGACAGACGAGCAGCTGCATATGTACACGTCATCACCTAAGCCCTCCAACTCAGGGATGGTCTAGCTTCCTCTTGCCTTTACCTGCACCACGTAGCACCCGTGAGCCGAAGCCCAGCAAGAAAACACAATAAAGCATGATATAATATCAACAACAATCATAATAACCATTCAGGACTATCAGTCCAAGCAAACGGGTGACAATAGCCAAAAGTCACAATAATGAGCATAGCTCCTTCTAGCCATGTGACGATAGGGTCACCAGGGCTCATCTGATAAGTGATTCTTTCATAAGTTTGATCAGGACAGGTGCATGGTGAATGGTCACCAACATAACCTTCCCCCCGACTCTAGAGTCGTGCAATGGACAACGTCCCCTAGCCATGTGACAAGCAGTCACCGGGGTCATATACCTTGGCTATAAACATCTGGTCATAGACCAGGCAAGCGCTTATAAGTTCTTCGACCTTAGGGTCGGTCTCGCACTAATGCCATGGAGCTATTCAATGCGTGATCATCGACCTTAGGGTCGGTCAGGCATTAGTGCCTTAGAGCCACTCAATGCACGATTCTCGACTTTAGAGTCTGTCCAGCATTAATGCCATGGAGCCATTCAATGCATGATTCATCGACCTTAGGGTCGGTCTAGCATTAATGCCATAGAGCCATTCAATGTGTGATTCTCGACTTTAGAGTCGGCCCCTGACTAGTCAGTGTCATACACAAGTAAGTCATGCCGCCAATCATATATCACATGTTCCATATCCATAGACAAGGTATTCAGCATGCTTACTAAACAGGTATTAGTACAATTAGGACCATGCACAACCACAGAGGCACAAGCTCTGAATAATATCATACTCAATATACGAAGCATGTCCTAATCACAAGTTTCTCATGCATCATATGCAATATATCCAGCAATCCAACATGCACCAATAACAGCCATGCATGTCACGTTTAATCGTCAACCAACATGCATCAAGAATAGCCATGCATGTCATACATAATAATCAACCGGCATGCATCAATAATAACCATGCATGTCATACTCAATAATCAACCAACATGCCTCGATAATAACCATGCATGTCACATATACACAGGGGTGCAGTTTTCTTACCTCAGATTCGAGCTAGAACCAATATAAGAACGACCCTTGAGAACGATCAACCTTTAAGCCCTTAGCGGTCACCTAATCATAACCAAATATGGAACACCATCAATAACATGATAATCAAAGGTTTCCACACCAATAGCTAGCCTCCAAGAGACCAATCCAAACTAATCCAAGTAGTAGGGACACACCCGAGGCCCATAGCTAAGTTCCCGGGGTCAAAACGAGCAAACGGGGTGAAAATAGGGCAAGGGCTGCGGCCCTAGCACCTTGTGCCGCGGCCCCCAGGGTTCTCTGAGGCAAGGGCCGCATCCCCCTCAATCAAGGGCCGCGGCGCCCAGCAAGGCCAATTTCCTAACACCTGCTTCATCGAACTAAGGCCGCGGCGCTCAAGAACAGGGCCGCGGCCCCCAACCCTGGGCCATTCCCAAACGTGTTTTAAGCACTCCAAATCCTCCAAAAACATACCCAAACATTCCCCAATCATCAAATCAAAGTTCCCAAGCTTCCCAATACTCCAAAACCCTCAAAACCCAAGGCTCAAACCGACCAAAAACTCAACAATTAACAAAGTCCAATTCTAAGCTTAGAAACTTTAAAAACTTAAAACTTCAAACTTAGATTACATTTGATTGGGTTGTTTTCCGTCAAATCCTTAGGTTAAGAAGCTCCTAATCTTTCCTAGGATCGCTATGCCTCGACCCTCACTTGATTCCGACTCCCAGAACTCAATATTTCCTCAAAAATGCTCAAACGGTAAAACGGACTGTCTTTGAGAGAGAACGAGAGGTTTCTAACGTACGTTCTTATCTGACAAGCTACTTCAAGCTTAAGTAACCTCAAATAAAACCTAGTGCTCGGGGTCCCGAAAACACCCCCGGGGACACTATAGTCAAAACTTCCAGAATTTCACCCTGATCTCAAATATTCCCAATCTATCACCAAATAAACATTTCTATTACCCCGAAATTGACCCCATTATGACAAAACCGCTAATCCATTATATATGACCGTCTCATGTCGAATACCTCGAATATATCTCCATAATAATGAAATCTCATTCACAAATCACAATATGCACCCAATTTTCAAATATGCCCTCAGCAGGCCAAATTACCAAAATGCCCTTATCATTATAAATACACCCATATGCATGCATTTACCATCATATAATAATATAATTCACGTAAACATGCATATAATCATTAAATACAATAATAAATCAATTATGGCCCTCCCGGCCTCCTAATCAAGGTCCTAAACCTTATTAGGAAATTTGGGGCATTACAAAACTATTTTAGATTACTAAGTTTACTTTTCTTCTCTTGTATTTTGGAGCAATTAAGTAAGTCATTTAGACGTCTTAGGTACTCAGGAACAACTAATTTTCATTTTGAAACAAATTTAATATCATATGTATTTACTAAATAAAAATGCTCAAAAAGACTAAATACCCAACACATATGATAATGGAATTAAATTGAAACAGGTTTCGATTAACACGTAAACATTGAAAAATAGTAATATTCAAACATGAGGATATGGCGTGAAGAGTAACTCATTAATAAATTGGTTCGCAAAAAAGTTATTACTTTATGTATTAGTTTTGATTTCAAAATGTATTTCATTAAGAAACCAAGCAGAGTTTATGACATATATAAAATACCAAGTACATGAGAGTGTTCATATAAGTACAAGGTTAGATCAGAATTATAATTTAACATTTCAAACACAATAACGAAATAGAAAAACACAATAAAGTTAATTATAAATTTAATGCAAGCCCAAAGGTCAATAGTTCAGTTTGCATAAAGACATATTAGTGGATGATTACTGACTTAAAAGTTGCCATATAACAAATAACGAAGCTATTATGAAAAATAACAACTTCCTGATTATTTTTTCATTAATCTTGTTCTCATTGTCCAATACCTTGAATTCGTTCAACAACCCTGGGATAACCTCACCCGATCTTGTGCACATGGATGGATCTTTCCAACGAAAAAATTCACAGCCTAGATAGAAGTTCCTCTCCTGCCATGTATATGGAAAATTAAACATGAATTGAAAATGCACTCCACATATTTATTATAACATAAATAATTTATTCTCTACTTACATAGTTAGGACATCCAAAGAATCGACGCTCTGGATTAGCCTTACTCCATGACACCCTAACAATTGAGGGATCTCCACAGTAGCATTTGGGATGTCTGACCTTGTTGTTGTTTGATGTTGAGGCTTCGTTATCACTGTCATAATATGATTCTCCACCAATGTTTACCATCTCCTTTGTGGTCTTTTTAGATTTAGATTAGTTGAGAGCTTCACTTATTGAGAGGTTGCCTTGGATGAGAAAAAACAATATGTATAAATAAAAATAGTTAAAATCCTTTTTAAATGAAACTTAGAACAATTATGGAGCCCCAAACTGAAAAAAAAAAATCATTTTCATTTTCCCACCGTCGAAGAGTACATTGATAGTATCAAATAGTGCAAATGACATGACTGGACACTTACAATCACTATTTAGACACCATTGGAATAGCAAATCCCTATGGATATCTCAGTCGCGCTATGGATGAGTTAACCTAACATTATAGGGCATGGCTGGACATTTGCTTCTGCAGTTCGTATTATGTCACATCAAATATGGATAATAAATTTGTTTTATGTCACATCAAGTACGAATGTCAAATTTGGTCTACGAATACCCATTAAAAGTGTTAATTTAATCTACCTCTTTACAAGTGATGGAAAAACACATTTATGAGAGAATAAAATACCAACTCAATATTCATCTCTTCCACGTGTCATTCAATGAACGTAGAATTGAATATTAAAAAATATGCTAAAAAACTTGTACTAGTTGTATTGTGCAACATATTGTAACTTTGTACAACAAATGTACAAATTCATTAACACAGAAAATAATATGCTTGATATATAATTTGACATTATTGTTTATATAATAATTCATAAATCTTAGTAAAAATAATATTCATAAGTTACAAATCTTAGTAAATTGAAAACAAATAAACATAATTGGGCGCTAAGTGTGACATCATTTTTTATTAATAAGTTCTAAATTTTAGCCATAATATTCATAATGTATAAATCTTATTGAACATATTAAACATATTATGCTTCATTGTAAGTGTGACAATATTTTTAATTAAATAAGTGGGTTATCTTAGTCATAATATGACTAAGTCATAAATCTTAGTCACTAGTTACTCATTATGAGTCACTATGTCACTAGTAAGTCTAAGATCAGTCCACCATTACTCGTTCTGAGTGTCTAGGGCACTAGTAAGTTTAAGATTAGAACATCATTACTCGTCTCGAGTGTCTAGGGCACTAGTAATGTGAGATTAGTACACCATTAATAGTTATGAGTGTCTGGGGCACTAGTAAATGTGAGATTAGTACACCGTTACTCGTTCCAAGTGTCTAGGGCACTAGTAAGTTTAGAATTAGTACACCATTACTCGTTACGAGTGTTTAGGGCTCTAGTAAGTGTGAGAATAGTACACCATTACTAGTTTCGAGTGTCTGGGGCACTAGTAAGTTTAGGATTACTACACCTTTACTTTTTCCGAGTGTTTAGGGCACTAATAAGTGTGAGATTAGGACACCATTACTCGTTTCGAGTGTCTATGGAACTAGTTAGTTTAGGATTAATATACCATTACTCATTCTGAGTGTCTGGGGCACTAGTAAGTGTGAGATTAGTACACCATTACTCGTTCCGAGTGTCTATGGCACTAGTAAGTTTAGGATTAGTACACCATTACTCGTTCTGAGTGTCTAGGGCAGTAATAAGTGTGAAATGAGTGCATCATTACTAGTTTTGAGTGTCTAAGGCACTAGTAAATTTAAGATTAGTACACCATTACTCGTTCCGAGTGTCTTAGGTACTAGTAAGTGTGAGATAAGTACACCATTACTAGTTCTGAGTGTTTGTGGCACTAGTAATTGTGAGATTAATACACCATTACTAGTTCTGAGTGTCTCAAGCACTAGTGAGTGTGAGATTAGTACACTATTACTAGTTCCCAGTGTCTAGGCACTAGTAATTGTGAGATTATTACACCATTACTAGTTTTGAGTGTCTAGGGCACTAGTAAGTGCGACATTAGTAATCAATTACTCATTCTGAGTGTTTAGAGCACTAATAAGTTTAAGATTAGTACACCATTACTCGTTCCGAGTGTCTGGGGCACTAGTAAGTGTGAGATTAGTACACCATTACTCATTTCGAGTGTCTAGGGCACTAGTAAGTTTAGGATTACTACACCTTTAATTTTTTCGAGTGTTTAGGGCACTAGTAAGTGTGAGATTAGGACACCATTACTCGTTTCGAGTGTCTATGGCACTAGTTAGTTTAGGATTAATACACCATTACTCGTTTTGAGTGTCTAGGGTAGTAGTAAGTGTGAGATGAGTACACCATTACTAGTTCTGAGTGTCTAAGGCACTAGTAAATTTAAGATTAGTACACCATTACTCGTTCCGAGTGTCTTGGGTACTAGTAAGTGTGAGATAAGTACACCATTACTAGTTCTGAGTGTTTGTGGCACTAGTAAGTGTAAGATTAATACACCATTACTAGTTCTGAGTGTCTCGAGCACTAGTAAGTGTGAGATTAGTACACCATTACTAGTTCCCAATGTCTAGGAACTAGTGATTGTGAGATTTATACACCATTACTAGTTTTGAGTGTCTAGGGCACTAGTAAGTGCGACATTAGTGATCAATTATTCGTTCTAAGTGTCTAGGGAACTAGTAAGTTTAAGATTAGTACACCATTACTCGTTCTGAGTGTCTGGAGCACTAGTAAGTGTAAGATTAGTACACCATTACTCGTTCTGAGTGTCTAGGGCACTAGTAAGTTAACGATTTGTACACCATTACTTTTTTTGAGTGTTTAGGGCACTTGTAAGCGTGAGATTAGTAAACCATTACTAGTTCCGAGTGTCTGGGGCACTAGTAAGTGTGAGATTAGTACACCATTACTAGTTTCGAGTGTCTGGGGCACTAGTAAGTGTGAGATCAATACACCATTACTAGTTCCGAGTGTTTGGGGAATAAGTAAGTGTGAGTTTAATACACCATTACTATTTCTGAATGTCTGAGGCACTAGTAAGTGTGAGATTAGTACACCATTATTCGTTCTGAGTGTCTGGGGCATTAGTAAGTGTGAGATTAGTACACCATTTCTAGTTCAGAGTGTCTGGGGCACTAGTAAGTGTGAGATTAGTATACCATTACTAGTTCTGAGTGTCTGGGGCACTAGTAAGTTTAGGATTACTACACCATTACTCGTTCCAAGTGTCTAGGGCACTAGTAAGTTTAAGATTAGTACATCATTACTCGTTCCGAGTGTCTAGGGCACTAGTAAGTGTGAGAATAGTACACCATTACTCGTTTTGAGTGTCTAGGGCATTAGTAAGTTTAGGTTTAGTGCACCATTACTCGTTAGGAGTGTCTATGGCATTAGTAAGTGTTGGGGGAGAGTGAGATAACACCACCACAAAAAATAGAATCTACACAAATTTTGGATTGACAGAGACTTAAAAAAGATTGAGAAAGAACTTGCAAACCCTAGTAGAACAATGGTGTTCTTCAAGTTTTGATAAAGCTTCAAACCCTAGGCAAATTACCACTTTGAACAAATCCTTTGAGCAAACCAAAACACAAACCAAGGCTTATACACGTTGTAGAACGTTGTCCTAATACTCTATTTCCTAGCAACCATTGATGCTTGAGGCCTTCTCTTTGAGGAAATGGGGATTGAGATTGAACAAGTCTTCAACTCTCTAAGTCAAGAACTTTCTTGGAGAGTTCTTGGAGAAAACTAGAGATTCTTGGAGCTAGAGAGGGAATGAGGCTAGAGAGAGATTAGAGAGAGTGATCAAGTCTCCCAAATCACTATTTTTTATTTATATATAGTATAGGCACCGTCATTAGGTCTAACCAATAGGATTAGACTTGCAAAACACATTATTTTGAGCATTTATGTAAATCCATGTAATACAACAGGCGAATCGTCGCCTGCTAGGGTTTCTGGAAACCCTAGCTTCTAGGCGATGTGTCGCCTCCTGGGTGGCGATGTATCGCCACTCCCTCTGACTTTGGACACTACCAAAGGTCCAAAAAATGCTCCAAATGCCACCAAAATTTTTGGGAACCCTTAGATACTTTTATGTATCACTTTGGACCCAAATTTGCATTTTCTAAGTGCCTACAATTTGAAACTCAAATTCACATCTTCACTATGTGAATTCTACTAAGTGTTTATACCTTGCTTGTATCTTAACACTTCATCATTTGTATTTAACCAATCATAACAATCCCCCACTTGGTTAAATACAAGCCACATTCTCTAGCTTAAACAGTTTTGGTGCATAAAATAAAGTGTCTTTCAGTATGAACTTTTTCTTAGTGAATATACCATAAAGTATTATCGAAATCATTAGTTGCTTAGAGCTTGAACCAAGTATTCCATATGATAACACCAGTGATACCTCACACACCTCCACCACATCTTTTGTTTTCCCACTTTCTCGCTTAGCACTATCATGGCCATGTGCTCATCTCTTCATGGACTGTCTGGGGAGAAACTCCAACTCCCATGAGAGGCGGCACCACCTCTAAGTCCACATAGGTGAATTTCTTACAACATATTTGCTACCTTTATAGATGCTGGTTACACTCAACTAAACTTCATTAAAAGCCTTAGGCTTAACCCTAACTTGGTAGCAACCAACACTAACTATCTCAGATGGAACTCATCATAAATTTTAGTGTTGAAACTATTCACTTATCAATGACTTGTTCTTACCCGTTGAGCTCTTTCCCTTGATTTGTACAAGTTAAGAGTTCGGTTTCCATCAGTGGTGAATCTATTCTTCTAGGAGTTTCAATCCCATCTCTTTTGAAGTAGAATTTACTAACTATAACGACCCAAATTCCCTAATGTAGCTTAGTGCCTGGATTAGGGGGCCAGGAGGGACATAATTGATTTATTATGAAATTAAATGATTATATGATGATAATTGCATGCATGTGGGTTCACTTATCATTAAAAGGGCATTTTGGTAATTTGGCCCGCTGATGGCATATTTGTATATTTCCATGCATGTTGGTGAGGTATGGATGAGGCCACATGTTTGATCTATTCGGCATGAGACGATCTTAGAATTCAAGTTAGCGGTTTGGTCATAAAGGGGTTATTTACCGGGCTAAGGGTAAGTCTCGGGGTAATTGATGATTAGTACATTACCGGGAATTAAAGGGTAATGGGATATGATTTATTAACTATTTGAGAATATTGGGAATAACGGGAATTGGAAGACGTTAATTATAATTAACGGGATTAGACGGGAAAGGACAGTTTTTCCCTTGGGGGCTATTAAGAAGTTAAATTAGGCTTGGCAGCATTTTGGTCTTTTGACCAAGGGTTATATGTTGAGTTAGAAAGTTTTAGAAGCCTTAGGAGCAAAATAGAGCAGTTGGTTCGTTCTCCCTCCCGATCATTTCTTCCTCTCTTTTCCATTGAATTTTTGAAGAAAGATTGAGGGTTCAAACTTGGGAATCAAAGCTTAAGGTTCTAAGCTAGTGTTCAGCCATTGAAGGGGATTCAAATCTAAGTTTAAGGTAAGGTTTCAGCCATGGTTTTTTTCCTAGTTGTTGACTGCGTTTTTAGCCAACGACGTGAGAACGTCAAATACGACAAGCCTTCAAGAGAAATAAAAACGACACAGACGGTTTAAACAAGAAAAGTAAATAACACAGGAGATTTTTATAGTTGTTCAGCCCCGATTGTCGGTAATAGCCTAATCCACTTAGAGTTGTGATTTATAGATCCGTACTCAAGATCAGATGGACTGAGCCAACTGAGTTTCTTCAGTACAGATTGCAAAAATACAAGAATTCTCTCTTATTTCAGCACTTTCTCTCTCTAGAATACTCAGACCCAATTTTCTCTCTCTAGAAAGAAGAAGTGGAAGAAGAAGCCTCTCTCATCCATAAGCCCTCTATTTATAGGCCTGGGATACTCAACTGATATCCCCTTTAGATAGGGATATTTTATTATTCATCTTATATTTATATTACAAGAAATATTTAAAATACAACTGATTCCTCAATTTGAGTGAGGAATGAGAGATTCCCGGATGCTTAGACCAACTCTTGCTGAAGTCGTTCCGGGGATTTTGACGTAGTCTCACATGCATGTTGATTACTCCTTCAAGCTTTCCTTGGACCAAGGTGATACAAGCTTGGCTCTCCTCGAACCAAGGTGGTCCGAGCCAACTCCCTTAGCACCTCACCTCGGGCAACTTTGAGGCAACCTCCTCCATGACATGTCCGATCGGACATGGTGACCTTCTCCTCGGACCAAGGTGGTCCGAGGCATCCTTCTCTCTTGCTTCTCTCCTCGAACAAGTCCGAGCATACCTCCTCCATTCAAGGTCCCTTCGGACGTTGTGGCCTTCTCCTCGGACCAAGGTGGTCCGAGGCATCCTCCTTGGCATCTCACCTTGGACAAGTCTGAGGCACTCTCCTTTAGCATCTCCCAACTATGTCCGATCGGACATTGTGTAGGCTCTCCTTGTCAAAATCTAAGTCTCCATTCTTGACTTGCATGGGACTCCTCCTCCTTAGCTACTTACCTTGGACACTTTCGAAACAACACTTAGGAAACCTTGGGAGGCTTACCTCGGACACACCCTTGGGGTCTCCTAGGACCACATACTCCTTGGGGTCTCCTAGGACCACTTTCTCCTTGGGGTCTCCTAAGACCACTTTCTTGAGTTCTCCTCGGACCTCATCCTTGGGTTCTCCTAGGATCACTCTCTTTAGCCTCCTAGGATGCATTTTGTCATCTTTATTGCCATGCCATTGATCTCCAATTTTTGGGTATAACACTAGTTTTTGCTCTGTTTTTCAGCTGGTTTTTAGTTGATATTTTGGACTGAAGAGATAGGAATTTGATGAGGTTTTAAATGGTTTAAAGATTAGGTTTTGTTGGTTGAGTGATGGGTAAGTTGTGGTAATGCTTGGGTGTGATTTCTAGGTTGATTGGTGAAGGTTTTTGGCTGGTTTTAATGGAGAAAATGGTAGGGGGGCTGTGTTCGTGTGGTCAAGTCGCGACTTAGCCCAGGCAAGTCGCGACCCGCCCTTGGAACACCAGGCAGATTGCTCTCTGACTTGGGGGTGTGTCGCGACTCACTAGGCCAAGTCGTGGCCCACCCATTCCTTTTGTGCCAGGGAGGAGTTTTTCAAGGGTTAGGCTCGGGGTTCTTTTCCTAAGGCTCGGGATCGAATCTACTAACCATTTTAGTACGATTCGAGGTCCTGGGAGCGAGGTTTTAGATTATAAACCTTTTATGAATTATTTTATTAATGGAATTCCATATTTAGTTATGACTAGGTGGCCGCTAAGGAACTTAAGGACTGATCGTTCTCAAAGATCGTTCTTTTATTATTTATCGCTTGAACCAAAGGAAAGAAAATTGCACCCAGTATGGGACATGCATGGTTATTGATGAAGCATGTTGAGTGCTCTATATATTGACATTGATTGCATAGTAAATGCATAACATCTTGGCTTATTTGTGTATGGTACTGACTTATTAGTCAGAGAACGACAATGGTGCTTAGTATTGATCCTGAAGCTGTGACTTACCAGTCAAGTTCAGCGGTGATATTAGCATTGGTCGTATGGTATTGACTTAAGTGTAACACCCTAAACTCCAGGGACTGTTACGGTGCGCATTTTGAACAGTGTTAAACTCGCTAACCGAGTCATTTGGCCATAATTATGTAACATATGATTAGCGGTTTAAGATTAAAATTTTTGGTTAAGATATAATGTTTCACTAAAATGTTTAACGTATACATTGGGATCCCAAAAATATAATTTAAAAGGTTTATTACAAGAAAATATTTACAACCAGCCGATCTAAGCGGCAAAACAGGGTTTAACCCTAGTTCCTCTTTAAACCCTCGGCCGTGGCGGTTGAGCAGTCACATATGTACACATCGTCACCTAAGCTCTCCAACTCATGGATGGTCCAGCTTTCTTTTGCCTTTACCTGTACCACATAGCACCCGTGAGCCGAAGCCCAGCAAGAAAACTCAATATGCTCATGATCAGTAATATCATGTCATCAAATCATAAAGTGCATGCCTAGCAATAATAGCCTTCATCACACATGCAAATAAGTTCAAGTAATGATGGGGTATCCAGGATAATGAATCCTGCCCTCCTGAGTGGATGACTATCAAGTCAATCCTAATAAGATAAGTGATTTAACACCGGTGGTTCCGACAACCATGCTAGGCTTATAGCCCTAAATAGAAGAGTGACAGTTGTAAAAGTCACTAAGGTGGGTTTTGTTCCCTTTACAAATAAGTGATCACGTCACTAGCTTAAACAAAATAAGTGATTGATAAGCAAGCCACCAATGCAAACCAATCGGGTGACCATAGAGTCACTACTGTGGGTTTCGTTCCCTTTAGCCATGTGACTACAC
Source organism: Humulus lupulus (assembly GCF_963169125.1). NCBI lineage: Eukaryota > Viridiplantae > Streptophyta > Magnoliopsida > Rosales > Cannabaceae > Humulus > Humulus lupulus. The sequence continues at coordinate 20,922,963 of NC_084793.1, forward strand.
AGTAACCTGGGCCTTCTGGTCCTGGCTCTGAGTAACTAGTCATAGACTAGACAAGCGCTTTTAGTTTTCATCGAACTTAGGGTCGGTTCGGCATTAATGCTCATAATGAGTCATTCAATGTAGATGTCGATTAGATCTAATCTTTCATCGGCTCTGCTTTCACGACGCTTATGCCACTCCTGACTCTTGGGTCAATAACACACGACCAGTGCTCAAAACTACAGTCAAACTTGACTAGTAAGTCACAGCTTCACAGCTAGTTCTGACACCATTGCCGATTCTGGCTAGTAAGTCAGTGCCACGCACAAGTAAGCAATGCTACCAGGCATATATCATATGTCAAATATCTGAATACATGGCATTCAGCATGCTTACTTAACAATTGTTAGCATAATTAGGATCATGCACAAACACAGAGACTCAAGCTCTGATCAATCTCATATTTAACATTCATGGCATGCCTGTAGCGTCCCAAATTTGCTAATAAGGCTTAGGGCCTTGATTAGCGTGCCTGGAGGGCGATAATTGATTTATTTTGTTAATATGTGAATTTGATAAGTATGTGATTAGAAATGCATGTTTAGGTGAATTAAATATGCATGTGGGCCCCATTTGGTTGCTAGGGGCATATTTGTAATTTTAGCCCGTTGAGGGCATAAATGCAATATTTATGTATATTATGATTGATACCACGTGTGAGTGGTGATATAATTGTGTTGCACGATTTGAGACGGTCCTAGGGAGCAGTTTAGCCAGAAAGTCACAACGGGGTCAAATACTCGGCTCGGGAGGAGCCTAGGGCTATTTTGGGTATATAATATAGGTTTTGGATTTATTAAGTATCGGGTAGTAATTTAGTAATGATTCGAGTATGCTGGGATTAGCGGAAATTTTTAGGTATACTCGAGGACTTAGCGGGATTTGGGTGAAATGACAGAATTGCCCTTGAGGTTAGTATAAGAATTTTATTATGGGAAAGGGCAAAATGGCAATTTGGCCTTAGGAGAAGATAACCTTGGCTGAGGAGAGGTTATTCACATTTTTTTTTTAACACTTAGGCTTATTCATGAGTTTTCTGCTGGAAGTCTAGAGAGAACCAAACTAGAAGGAAGGTGAAGAAGAGCTAATCTTCTTTGGGGTCAAGGAAGGAATTCAAGGCTGAAGTTGGGGCAACTATAGTCAAGCATAGGCCAAGATTAATTCAGAGGTAAGGCTTCATCTCTGGTTTTGAGTCTCCTTGCATGTTTTGAGAGTTTGGGTTGAGTGCTGAAAATTGGATTTGTGGCTTAGTGATTGTGAAGTTCAGCTTGGGAATCAAGGGATTTAAGCTTGGAGTTGGACTTGGAGGTAGCTCAAGGTCGAGATTCTACTTGAGGTAAGGATTCCATGCATCTCTGAAGTTTATTTTCTGGTGTGGTTTAAGTTTTCTGAAGGGTGGTTTAAGTTTTATAAAGTGTGGTTTAAGTTTTTGTAAATTTTTAAACCACTAGGTGATTCTTGGGTTTGATTGTGTCTTTGGGCTTGTTGTTGTTGTTTCTGAGTTTCTATACTGTTTATTTGAGGTTTTAGGTCGAATTGGCACTTTGGTGTACCTTGGTATTGATTTGGAAGAGTTTTGGCTCGGGAAAAATGTTGGGAAAAACCCAGTTTTCTGGGTTCGCGTATGAGCGCTACGGCCCTGTTCTTCCGTGCCGCAGCACTAGGTTGAATCAGGACAGGGGAAGCTTGCTGGGCGCCGCGACCCCTATAGGGCTATGCCGTGGTGCTAGGCCAATTTCAGGAGTTGGGAATTTGTGTTTTTGGGGTTTTGGCTCAGGGGCCTCGGGGGGCGCTTTCGCTACCTTATGTGGGGAAACGGGAGGTCCTGAGAGCACAGGATTGGTTCTGAGGGATGATTATGAATTGGTTAGTAATGAGAGTGCTACGTATGTGTTGTGACTAGGTCTTCAGCAAGGCTCGGGTTAGAGGACTGTGCTCGGGATTTCGGTGCTCAAGAAGCTCGAGACATAGGTAAGAAAACTGTTGTACCCGTAGAGCAGGGCAAGGCCCATAGTTGTGTTGCAGAGCACGACCCTATATGATTGTGTGCAGGGCGTAGCCCCATTGACTATGTTAATACATGTTTAAGTGTTTGTTTAATTATGCTGTGTGTGCATATATGTGAATGAACGACAAGAGTTGGGAACGGTGAAGGCTGAGAACGACAAGGGGTCGGGAGCAGCGTTTAGCACGCGGAGTGCGAGTTGCCAGGGTGAGACCCTAAAGAATACCTGGGATATCCTCACGGTGTAGACCACGAACCCAGGGCCTGGTAAAGCGCCTGGGACGGCATGGTCGTATGTGTTTAGCCTGTTGGCGAATTTGTTATATGCTGAATAATTTATATGCATATGTTATTTATTTGTGTGGAGTTTTCTTGCTGGGCTTTGGCTCACGGGTGCTCTGTGTAACACCCTAAACTCCAGGGATCGTTACGGTGTGCCTTATAAACAGTGTTAAACTCGCTAATCGAGTCATTTGGCCAAAATCGTGTAACTAAGTATGGTTAGCGATTTAGGGATTAAAAATTTTGGTTAAGATATAACGTTTCATTATAACGTTTACTGTATACATTGGGATCCCAAAAATATAATTTAAAGGTCTATTACAAGAAAATATTTACAACCAGCCGATCTAAGCGGCAAAACAGGGTTTAACCCTAGTTCTTCTTTCAACCCTTTGTCGTGGCGGTCGAGCAGCCGCATATGTACACATTGCCACCTAAGCTCTCCAACTCAAGAATGGTCCAGCTTTCTTTTACCTTTACCTGCACCAAATAGCACCCGTGAGCCGAAGCCCAGCAGGAAAACTCAATATGCTCATGAACAGTCATATCATGTCATCAAATCATATCTGGCATGCCTAGCAAATATAGCTCTATTCAAGCATGCAAATAAATTCAAATAATGCTGAGGAATCTAGGATAAGAAATCCTGGCCTCTTGATTGGATGACTATCAAGTCAATCCTAATTAGATGAGTGATTTAACACTGGAGGTTCTGGTAAACCATACTGAGTGACTGACAAGCAATTCACCACGGGGCTCAGCACCCACAACCATGCCAATGATGATCATTATGATCATACAGAGCTTATAGCCCTGAACAGATGAGTGAATATCACTTTGAGGTTTTGTTAAACCATAATGAGTGATTGACAAGCAAGTCACTACGGGGCTCAGCACCCACAGCCGTGTGAGGAAACCATCACCTGGGCTTTCTAGCAATGGCTTTAATCAGATGAGTGATTTAACACTTAAGGTTCTAGTAAACCATACTAAGTGACTGATGGGTAAGTCACTAGCTTAAACAGATGAGTGACTGATGGGTAAGTCACACGGGGCTCGGCACCCATAGCCATGTGACTAAACAGTCACTAGGCTCTAAATGACTAGCCTTTGGCTAGACAAGCGCTTTTAGTTTTCATCGAACTTGAGGTCGGTCCGGCATTAATGCTCATTTGAGTTATTCAATGCAGATGTCGATTAGATCTAATCTTTTATCAGCTCTGCGTTCATAACACTTATGCCATTTCTGACTCTTAGGTCAGTAAAACGCGACCAATGCCGATCCTGACTAGTTAGTCAGTGCCACACACAAGTAAGCAATGCTACAAGGCATATATCATATGTCAAATATTCGAACACATGGCATTCAGCATGCTTACTTAACAATTGCTAGCACAATTAGGATCATGCATAAACACAGAGACTCAAGCTCTAATCAATCTCATATTCAATATTCATGACATGCCCTAATCACATGTTAATAGTGCATCACATGCATCACATTTAAACATCCAACATGCATCAAGAATAACCATGCATGTCATATACACAAGGTGCAATTTCCTTACCTTTGGTCCAAGCACAGGTTACCAATAAATGAGCCACAAACACGATCCTAATTTCAAGCCCCTAGTGATAACCTAGTCACAACCATAATATAAAACCTCATCAAAATGAGTAAATAAATACTTCCGTACCAAGTCCTAGCCTCCGAGACGTCGAATCCTACCAAACTGGGTAGTAAGATCGATCCCGAGCCCTTAGGTTTAAGTTCCCATGATTAAAAACCCATTTTGGCCATTTTTCCCCTTTTGAGCCGCAGCCCCAAACATTAGAGCTGCAACCCCACTCAAGTCAGGCCCGAAAATCTTCTCTGACAGTAATTATAGCCGCAGCTCTACCCAATAGAGCCATAGCTCAAATAGCCCAGCAACCCCAAACCACCAGCTTCTTCAAGCTTGAGCCACGGCGCCCAAGAATAGAGCAGCGACTCAACCTCAAACCCAGCTAGAAAACCTCCATTTCTTCATTTAAAAACCTTCCAAAAACCTACCCAAACATATCCAAATCCCAAAATCAAAGTTTTCAAACATCCCCATGATCCAAAACCAACAAAACCCAAGCCTCAATCAAATCAAAAACTCATCAAAACACAAAATCCAATTCAAGCTTAAAAACTTTAATAAATTAGAACTTAAAACTTGAATTACCTCTGATTGAGTTGTTCCCAACTAAATCCTCTGGCTAATAAGCTTCTAATCTTGCCTAAGATCGCTATGCCTCGATCCTCGCTTGAATCCGAGTCCTAGAACTCAAGTTTCCTTCAAAAATGCGATCGGGAGACGAATATGGAACTTAGAGGGAGAGAGAACTTACTGAATGTTCTTTTTATTTCTTAAAAGGTTACTTCAAGCTTAAGTAGCCTCAAACAAAACCTAACGCTCGGGGTCCCGAAAACGTCCCCGGGGGCAAAATAGTCAAAACCTCCAGAATTTCTCCCTGATCTTACTAACTCCCAATTTATCATCAAATACTTGTTCCCATTACCCAATAACCCGGTAATGCTAAATACCCCTTGACTCACTCTGAGTCAAGCATAAATCCCGTTGTGACTTTCCCACTAGCTTACCTCCTAGGATCGTCTCGTGCTGAGTAACCCTAGCGTAACCAAATAATAATAAAGCACCACACACATATCACATATATGCCAATTATGCCCAAAATGGGCAAAATATGAAAATCATCCAATTAATCAGAAATGGGTTCACATGCATATTTAATACATCTAACACATGCATATTATCATTTAATAGCATTATAAATCAATTATGGCCCTCCCAGCCTCCTAATCAAGGTCTTAACCTTATTAGGAAATTTGGGGCATTACACTCTGTGGTGCAGGTAAGGGCAAGGGGAAATTCGACCAACCATGAGTACGGAGAGCATGAAGCAACGCATACATGTCTGGTCTGCCTAGCTGCCACGACCAGGGGTATTTTTGGGAGATGTTTTGTATTAAATCTTATTTTGTCGTGTAGTCGACTTTAATCATATTTTGAGTTGTAAATATTTATAAGTAGTATTTTGGGATCCCGAATGTTAAACGCTTTATAATTTTCAAAGAATGACTACATTTTCAAATTGTGTGATTTAAATACAGTTTAGTTACACTTTTGACCTAAATTCTTGACTAGCAAGTTAAATGCACATTTTAAACTCACTTAGTAACGACTCTAAGGTAATAGGGCATTACAACTTGGTGTCAGTGACAAGCTCAACTCAGGGTTGGTTGGTAATGATTGAATTATATGCTTGATTATGTGCTTAAATGCCCTGTTTTCCTGCTTATTTTATATAGAGCATGATAAATGAGTTAACATATGCATGATGCCAGGGCATGGCCCGTTGAGTGTTATATGCTATTTGTATGTTATGTGATTTGCTATTTTTGGTTGGCTGATGTGATTGGGAAGTGGTTTTGGATGTTGTTATCATGCCTGATGAGTAGCGTCGTTGATTGAAGGCATATTGTTGTGATGCCTCAACAATCATTGAGACTCCGCGACAGCAAGGCTGAGGATGACAAACAGGGTCAGGACCCTCCACCTGCCCCACAGAATTGGCAGAAAATGTTTGTCAAAATGGAAGTAAGATTGCAACGAACAGAGGAAGAACTTTGACAGTTGAGGCAGCAGGCCCCTCCTTAGGCCACTGGGTTGCCAGTTCAGCAGGCTATGGCGCCAGTGCCAGTTCAGCTTGTTATGGAGAATAGGTGGGAACCTTTGTATGAGAGGTTCAAGAAGCAGCATCCTCCTACCTTCGAGGGTGGATCAGACCCATTGTGGGTAGAGCAGTGGATGAATATGATTTCCTCCATCTTGGATTTTATGAGGGTGGAAGGGAACGAGAGGGTAGCTTGTGCCAGCTACATATTCAGAGAAGATGCCCGCATTTGGTGGGATGTAGTGACTCAGAGGAGGAATGTGGCAGTTATTACTTGGGAAGAGTTTAGAAACATCTTTAATGAAAAGTATTACAGTGTTGCAGTCCAAGCTGCGAAGGTTGACGAGTTCATCAACCTGACTCAGAACCGGTTGACCGTTACTGAGTATGCTCTGAAATTTGACCGGTTGGCAAAAGTTTACACCGGATTTGGTGCCGACTAATGCGGCAAGAAGGGATAGGTTTGTGCGAGGATTGAATGTTATGATCGCCCGTGATGTTAAGATTACCTTGGACCTAGAGACTACTCTTATGCTCAGGTAGTGGACAAGGCCCTTACTGCTGAGGGGGCCGAGGATCAGATTTGGAGAGAAGGAAATGCTAGGCGCGATGCCAGAAGGATGGTGCCTCCTTTTACTGGATCTAGTCGAGGTAGCGGCCCCAGTGAGTAGAAGAGAAAGGCCTCAGATTCCTTCATTCCTCCTAGCTCGGATAGGAGGGCCTGGGGTGCATTTAGTGGCCGTCAGGGCGAGGGTGACAACTGGAGGAGTTTTCCAGTGTGTCCTCGGTGTAGACGACGACATCAGGGAGTGTCCAGGATCAGGGCCTGCTTTACTTGTGGGAGTGTCAGCCATCTGAAGAAGGACTATCCACATGCCAGAAAGGAAGAGCAGAAGTAGGGTGACAACCTCGCTCCTGCCTGAGTATTCACCTTGACTCAAACTGAGGTGGAGGCTAGCCCCTCATTCGTGACAGGTTAGGTTTCTAGTGCTAGTTCATATTTTACTACGTTGATTGATTCGGGAGCTACCCATTCATTTGTGTCTGCTAGAGTGATAGATCAGGTGTGTAGACCTAGTGATTTGTATGCTAGGGGTTTTCAGACTCTGTTGCCGACTGGGGAAGTGGTAGTCTCTAGGAGATGGATTAAAGCATTGCCAGTAGAGATAGATGGTGGGGAATTGTCGGTGGATCTGATTGAGTTAGTGATGGATGACTTCGATATGATTCTAGGGATGGATTGGTTATCGGAGTATGGGGATACGATTGATTGCAAGCGCAGAATGGTGACTTTTGAACCAGAAGGGGAGGAACCCTTTGTATTTGTGGGGACAATCAGTGGACCGCGGCTACCTATGATTTCAACACTGAAGGCTAGAGACCTGATGCAGAAAGGTTTCATAGCATTCCTAGCAAACATTGTGGATACCTCTAAGGTTGTGTCGGTTGGACCGGGTGAGACCAGATTGGTATGTGAGTTTCTAGATTTATTTCCAGCAGACCTACCAGGGTTGTCACCGCAGCAGGAGATTGAGTTTGTTATAGAGTTGGCGCCAGGAGTGGAGCCAGTATCTTGGACACCTTACAGAATGGCTCCGGCGGAGTAGAAGATTTAGTTGCAAGAGTTACTGGATTTAGGGTTCATCAGACTGAGTTTTTCGCCATGGGGTGCTCCAGTGTTGTTTGTCAAGAAGAAGGATGGATCTCTTAGGATGTGTATTGACTACAGGGAGCTGAACAAGTTGACCATTAAGAACAAGTACCCACTACCTAGGATTGACGACTTGTTTGACCAGTTACAGGGGAAGACAATGTTTTCCAAGATTAATCTTCGGTCAGGTTACCATCAGTTAAGGATTAAAGAAAAGGACAGGCCAAAGACTGCTTTTGGCACGAGGTATGGACACTATGAATTCCTGGTTATGTCCTTTGGATTAACCAATGCCCTAGCAGCTTTTATGGACATGATGAACATGATTTTCAAGGACTACTTGGACAAGTTCATGATTGTGTTTATTGACGACATTCTGGTATACTCTCAGTCAGAGACAGAGCATAAGCAGCATCTACGTTTGGTATTGCAACGATTGAGAGAGCATAAGCTATAGACTAAGTTCAGCAAGTGCGAGTTTTGGCTATCGCAAGTCACATTTTTGGGCCATATTGTCAGTAAGGAGGGGATTCTGGTTGACCCAAGTAAGATTGAGGCAGTGAGAGATTGGCCTAGACCGAGCAGTGTTCCAGAAGTTAAGAGTTTTCTGGGATTAGCAGGGTATTATCAGCAGTTTGTTGAGGGATTCTCCAGGATTGCTACATTGTTGACTGAACTGACAAGGAAGAAGACTAAGTATGTTTGGACAGACAGGTGTGAGAACAGTTTTAAGGAATCGAAGCGGCGACTGATCACTGCGCCAATGTTGAGTCTGTCGATAGACAATGAGAAGTTTGTGGTTTATTGTGATGCTTCCAGACAGTGTTTAGGGTGTGTTCTGATGCAAGCTGGAAATGTGATAGCCTATGCATCAAGATAGTTGAAGGAATATGAGTAGAGATATCCCATGCACGATCTAGAGTTGGCAGCGGTGGTATTTGTACTTAAGGTTTGGAGACATTATCTGTATGGTGAGAAGTGCGAAATATACACCAACCATAAGAGCTTAAAGTACCTCTTTACTCAGAAGGATCTGAATATGCGCCAGAGACGGTGGCTGGAGTTGGTAAAGGATTATGATTGTGATATCCTATACCATCCTGGGAAGGCTAATGTAGTGGCTGATGCATTGAGTCAGAAGGGCCCAGGACGGTTGTTCAGTTCTAGGCAGATATCTAATAAGTTAGCTGAGGAGATAACTAGAGCGGGTATAGAGTTGGTGGTTAGTCGGTTAGCCAACATCACTCTTCAGTCTACACTCCTTGAGAGGATCAAGGAGGCGCAGGGGAAGGAATCCCAGTTAAGAGGGCACACAGAGAGTGTCTTAGTCAGAGCGACTAAGGACTTTTCTATCTCGGAGATTGGGTTACTAAAGTACAAGGGTCGGATCTGTGTTCCGACAGTTCTGATATCCGGCGAGAGATCTTGGACGAATCGCATACCACCCCCTACTCTTTACATCCGGGTTCGACGAAGATGTACCAAGATTTGAGAACCTTGTATTGGTGGTCGGGAATGAAGAGGGACGTGGTGGATTATGTGGCTAAGTGCTTAACTTGTCAACAAGTAAAGGCTGAACATCAGAGGCCAGCAGGGTTATTGCAGCCTCTAGGGATTCCAAAGTGGAAGTGGGAAGATATTACCATGGACTTCGTGGTTGGTTTGTCGAAGACTGTGGGACAGCATGATTCAGTGTGGGTGATCGTGAATAGGTATACCAAGTCCGCCCACTTTTTACTTGTCAGGATGACTTATACTGTGAGTAGTATGTCGAGTTATATGTGAAGGAAATTGTTCGACTTCATGGGGCTCCGAGGTCGATAGTATCCGATAGGGACCCCACCTTCACCTCCAAGTTTTGGGAGAGTTTGCAGAAGGCTATGGGCACGCAGTTGCAGTTTAGTACATGTAACACCCTGGATAGCCAAGACCGCTACACCGTGTACTTATAAAGGTGCAGGACTTGCTAATCAAGTCTTTTGGTTAAAAACGTGTCACTGAAACCATTAATGTGCTAGGGTTAAAAGATTTTGGTCTCGAAAGATACATTTCATATAACTAAATATTTTTACACATGGGATCCCAAAAGGATCAGCGTTTAAAAGTCAGTTTACAAAATTTCCAGAGTACAAACAACCACTAGCCACTCTAAGGGCAAAATAGATGTTTATGGTTTTCCTGTTCCTGTCTCCCCCTCAACCGTGGCGGCTGAGCAGCTAGTCATGCACATTCTGCTCTCAGAGCTCTCTGAATCAAGGCTGATCAAGCTTGCCCTTGCCTTTACCTACACCACGTAGCACCCGTGAGCTAAGGCCCAACAAGAAAACATAACATTATATAACAAACAATGATAACAATTAAAAACCCTTTTAAGCATGATCATACACTTAACATACCACATTAATCACATAGCACGTAGATACAACCAATCAACACTCAGCTATTCAGCATGACAAATCCACCAATCAATAATAACAATCAAATCACATGATAATCAGGGTCGACACCTTAGGTCGCACCCTCTGTTTACCCCACTGACTCCGGCCTACTTAAACCGAGCTCAGTGCATAATAAGCTGTCCTCAGCTACCAGTGGCCAAGTTGTGCCCTGTGCGCTAATGTAAACTTCGGCACTCTTAGGCCGTTTGTTTACTATTTACATGGCATAATACAATCCTTTACAAAGCATACAAAATAGGGAACCCTTAGTCCCATTCTAAATCCACAACTGGGTGCATTTTTCTTACCTTTAGTTTCCAAGTGTACTGGTTACGCGAGATGCCTCTTGAGCACGATCTGTTTCCCAAGCCCCTAGCTTATACCTAGTCACAATTAAGATAAGGGATACCATTAATAATCGTAAAAGGGCTTCTAGATAAGGTTCTAGTCTCTGGAACATCGAATTCCACCAAACACGGTAGTAGATTCGATCCCGAGCACCCTAGGTTAAATTCACATGCTTAAAATCCCAAAATCCCTTTAAGGGCCGCGGCTCAAGCTTTCCATGCCGCAGCATGGCCCCAAACAGAAGCCCATCCATGCCGATAACCAGACACGGGCCGCGGCCCTACAAGCCCCATGCCGCGGCCCGCCCTCCTTCCTCAGCATTCATCAGCCTCAGAGGGCCGCAGCTCACCAAGAACTATGACGCGGCCCGACCCCTTCGAACCCAGAAAAACCTCCATTTTTAACTCTCAAACCTCACTCAAAACCATCCAAAACCATCCCAATAATATACCCCAATTATCACAAACATTCCTGCATGATTTCAGAAGCACAAGCCAGCAAAAACCTAAGCTAAAAACTCATCAAAACCCCTTTTCAATTTCTAAAACTCACACACTCAAGAACACTAAAACCAGTCATAAAAACTCAGAATTCAAACACGAAATCATGAATTGGAGCTTACCTTCTTTGATGAACCAACTCTCTTAAAGATTTCTGATCTAACTCCCAAGTTTCAAGCTTCAATTCAATCCTTCAATATCAAAAGCCATAAACACCTCAAATTCAGCCATAAACACAGAATTTAACCACCATGCACAAAGCTTGTGACTTACCTTAATTCTTGATTGAATCCTCAGCTAATTATTGAGCTAATTTCCGGGATTATAGCTCCAATTCTCTTAATTCCAGCTTAATTCCCTTGGTTTCCTCTAGTTTCCTTGAGAGAGAAAGGGAGAGAGAGAGAAGGGTCGATTCTTAATGTTTCCACTGTGTTCTGTGTTTTACTCAGTCTAATCTTAGTTAATTAAGTCAATCCCGAGGCTCGGGGTACCAGAAATGTCCTTGAGGGTAAAATGGTGAAATTCCCCAGTATTCCCACCTAAGCTTCCTAACCTCAAATATATCTCAAATTATTTATTCCCATAACTCGATAACCTAAATAACCATTCAATACCTGAAATACCTCTTGACTTGCCCCAAGTCAAGTATTAGGTCTCCTTGTGACTTTCCCGCTAACTAGCTCCCTAGGATCGCCTCAAGTCGCATGCTGCAGATTTATCCACATAATAATGTGGTCCCCACAATTATAGCATATAATCACATTTACATTCATATAACTATACAAGCATGCTTATTATATAATCATGCATTAAACTAATAAATTCACACATAAACCAATTATGCCCTCCCAGTACACTAATCAAGGCCCTTAAGCCATATTAGTGATTTTGGATCGTTACAACTATCCCTTCCTACTGAGAATTTCGTCCTCGAAATTTACCTGAATAGCTCGAGATACTGATCCCGCATCGCTGTCTCAAGCTTCCAGGTCGCTTCCTCGACCTTGCTATTTCTCCACAATACTTTAACTAACATAATTGTCTTATACCGTAGAACTTTGTCTTTCCGATCTAAAATCTGAACCGGTTGCTCCTCATAGGACAAATCTGTCTGCAATTCTAAGTCCTCATACTTAAGCACATGTGTCAAATCTGAGACATACCTCCGCAACATAGAGACATGAAATACATCATGAACTCCCGAAAATGACGGTGGCAAGGCCAACCTGTAAGCCACCTGTCCAATCCTTTCCAAAATCTCGAAAGGTCCAACAAACCAAGGGCTCAGCTTGCCTTTTACTCCAAATTTCCTCACCCCTCACAGTGGTGAAAATCGCAGAAACACGTGGTCCCCAACCTGGAACTCCACATTCCTACGCTTGGGATCAGCGTAGCTTTTCTGTCTACTTTATGAAGCAAGCATCCTGGCTCGGATTTTCTCAATAACTTCACTTGTCTTCTGAACCATGTCTGGCCCCAAATACTTTCTCTCACCCATCTCAATCCCAATGAATGGGCAACCTACACTTCCTTCCATATAGCATCTCATAAGGGGCCACTCCAATCGTGGACTGATAACTGTTGTTATACGAAAATTCAATCATCGAAAGATACTTACTCCAAGATCCCTCGAAGTCGATCACACATGCCCTAAGCATATCCTCCAACACCTGAATCGTCCTCTCAGACTGTCCATCAGTCTGAGGATGAAAGGCTGTGCTAAATTTCAACTGAGTCCCCATGGCTCTCTGCAGAGCTCCCCAGAACTTGGAGGTAAAGATAGGGTCTCGTTCAGATACAATAGACTTAGGAACCCTATGGAGATGAACTATCTCCCTCACATACAACTTTGCATACTGTTCCACATTGTAAGTCGACTTTACTGGCAGAAAATGAGCTGACTTGGTGTATCTGTCCACTATCACCCACACCGAGTCATAAAGTCCCACCATCTTGGGTAGACCTCCCACAAAATCCATGGTAATGTCCTCCCACTTCCACTCTGGAATACCCAAAGGCTGAAGCAATCCCGCTGGTCATTGATGCTCAGCCTTCACTTGCTGACATGTCAAACATCTGGCCATATACTCCACCACATCCTTCTTCATCTCGGGCCACCAATATAATGTTTGTAGATCTTGATACATCTTCGTGGTACCCGGATGAAGCGAGTATGGCGTACTGTGAGACTCATCCAGTATCTCTCGTCTGATCCCTTCATCTGCCGGAACACAAATTCGCCCTGATATCGAAGCATACCAGTCTCAGAAACAGAATAATCCTTAGCTACCCCCGCTAAGATGTTCTGTTGAACTTCTTGTAACTGTGTATCTACCAATTGACTCTCCTTGATCCGCTTTAGCATTGGCGACTGCAAGGTAATATTGGCCAACTGGCCCACCACCAGTTCTATCCTTGCCCTGGCCATCTCATCTGCTAACTCTCTGGAGATCTGAACAGAACTAAATAATTGCCCCGAGCCCCTCCGGCTCAATGCATCTGCCACAACATTGGCTTTCCCTGGTTGGTAAAGAATATCACAATCATAATCCTTAACCAACTCCAGCCAACGCCTCTGCCTCATGTTTAGATCCTTCTGGATGAAGAAATACTTCAAACTCTTATGGTCAGTGTATATCTTGCACTTCTCCCCATACAAATAATGTTGCCACACCTTCAGTCCCAACACCACTGCTGCTAGTTCCAGATCATGGGTAGGATACCGCTGCTCATACTCCTTCAACTACCGCGACGCATACGCTATAACTTTCTCATTCTGCATCAACACACAACCTAGACCCATCCTCGACGCATCACAGTATACCACAAACTTTCCTTCCTCCGAAGGAAGACTTAACACAGGTGCAGTAATAAGTTGTTGCTTCAACTCTTGGAAACTATGCTCACACTTCTCTGACCAAACGAACCTCTGATTCTTCTGTGTTAACTCTGTCATTGGTGAAGCAATCATTGAGAGTCCTTCTACAAACTTCCTGTAGTAACCTACTAACCCGAGGAAACTCAGCACCTCCAAGGCGTTCCTTGGCCTCGACCAATCTCTCACTTCTTCCACCTTGGACGGGTCCACCTCAATCCTCTCTGCACCAACTATATGCCCAAGGAAAGTCACTTCTGGCAACCAAAATTCACACTTCTTAAACTTGGCATATAACCGATGCTCCCTTAACCTCTGTAAGACCTGTCGAAGATGTCGCTTGTGCTCTGCCTCTGAACTGGAGTACACTAAGATGTCATCGATGAAGACGATGACGAACTAATCCAAGAAGTCCTTGAACACCCTGTTCATCAGATCCATGAAAGTTGTCGGGGCATTAGTCAAACCAAAAGACATGACCAAGAACTCATAGTGCTCATACCGCGTTCGAAAGGCCATCTTTGGTATGTCCTCGTCCTTGATCCTCAGTTGGTGATAACCAGATCGAAGATCAATCTTTGAGAACACCGTCTTTCCCTGCAGCTGATCAAACAAGTCATCGATCCTTGGTAGAGGGTACTTATTCTTGATGGTCAACTTGTTTAATTCCCTATAGTCTATGCACATTCTCAGAGTCCTGTCCTTCTTCTTAACAAACAAAACTGGAGCGCCCCATGGAGAGTAGCTAGGCCTGATGAATCCCAAATCTAGAAGTTCTTGTAGCTGTATCTTCAATTCCTTCAACTCTGCTGGTGCCATCCTATATGGTGCTCTTGATACTGGTTCTGTCCTTGGTGCTAACTCAATAACAAACTGAATCTCCCTGCGCGACAGCAATCCTGGTAGCTCCTCAGGAAACACATCCAAAAACTCACAAACCACCCTAGTCTCTCCCAGCCCCACTGGCAAAACCCTGGTAGTATCCATCACACTAGCCAGAAAGCCTATACATCCACCCTGTAACAAGTCTCTGGCTCTCAATGCTGATATCATGGGTACGCGGGGTCCACATACCGCACCCACGAAGACAAAAGGATCCTCGCCCTCAGGCTCAAAAGTCACCATCTTCTTTCTGCAGTCAATAGTAGCCCCATACCTGACCAACCAATCCATACCTAAGATCATGTCAAAATCCTCCATGTCTAACTCAATCAGATCCACTGAAAGCTCCCTACTATCAACCATCACTGGCAGTGCCCTAATCCATCTCCTAGAAACTATCAGTTCCCCTGTAGGCAATAAAGTCTCAAACCCTGCAGTCCGATACTCACTAGGTCTACACAATCTATCAATCACTTTACTAGAAACAAATGAATGTGTAGCACCAGAGTCAATCAATACAGTAAAAGGAGAGCCATCGCTAGAAAGCTGACCTCTCACTACCGAGGGACTAGCCTCGGCCTCTGCCTGTGTCAAGGTGAATACTCGAGCTGGAGTCAAGCTGTCCACCTTTCCTGCTTCCCCTTTCTTCACTGTTGGGCAGTCTTTTCTTGAGGTGCCCCACCGCTCCACACACATAGCAAGCCTTGGCCCGACATTCACCCTAATGGCGTCTTGTACACCTCAGGCACTCTGGATAACTCCGCCACGCCTCACCGCCGCCCTGATGGCCACCCCGACCCCTCCTATCAGGACCAGCAACGGTCGAAGTGTCAGGAGTCTTTCTCTTAAAATCACTGGGGCCTTCGCCTCTACCTGACCCGGAATAAGGAGGCACCACTCTGCGACCCTCGCGCCTCACTACACTTTCCTTCCAAATCTTGTTCTCCGCTTCCTCAGCGGTAAGAGCCTTCTCAACGGCCTGGGCATAAGTTGTTCCCCCAGGTACCGTTGTGATCCTAACATCCCGAGCTATCATAGCATTAAGCCCCCTAATGAATCTGTCTTGCTTGGCTACATCTGTAGGCACAAGGTCTGGTGCAAACTTCGCAAGTCTATCAAATTTTAGGGCATACTCAGTAACCGTCATGTTTCCCTGCACCAAACCCACAAACTCATTAACTTTTGCTGCCCAGATGGCAACATTGTAATATTTCTGGCTGAACAAATCTTTAAATCCTTCCCAACTCAAAGTAGTGATGTCCCTGGTCTGTGATGCCACTTCCCACTAGATGCGGGCATCCTCTCTCAACATATATGTGGCACATGCCACTCTGTCATGTCCCTCTATCCTCATGAAGTCCAGGATAGTAGTAATCATAGTCTGCCATTGCTCGGCCTTCAGTGGGTCAGGTCCTCCCTCAAAAGATGGGGGATGCTGCTTTCGGAACCACTCATACAATGGCTCCCATCTGTTCCCAACCTCTCTTGGCTATACAACTGGTACCACTGCAGGTAGCACAATATGGGCAGCACTCCCTGATCGCAGAATACAGATCTGCTCATCCTGGCTATGTAGTCGTGCTTGCATATATGCCATAAGTTGCTACCAGTTCTCAGGGACTGGCGGAGGAATCTGGCCCTGGTCATCACCTCCGATCCCAGACCTAGTGTAACGCCCTGGATAACCAAGACCGTTACACTGTGTGTTTAAAATAGTGCAAGACTTGTTAATCAAGTCATTTAAACAAAATGTGAATTCAATGTCATCAACGGATTCGGAATAAAAGATTTTGGTCACAAACAGGCTATTTTCATTAAAAAAAATGACAGTTTAATACATGGAAACTCAAAACAGGGTTTAGACGACTTAGTTACAGCAAATTCCAAGAGTTACAAATAATTCAAGCCACTCTAATGGAAAAATATACATTTTAGGTTTCCGTCCCTGTACAATTCCTCGATCGTGGCGGCCGAGCAGCTGACAATGTACACCTCGCCCCCAGAGCTCTCCAACTCATGGTTGATTCAGCCTACCCTTGTCTTTACCTACACCACGTAGCACCCGTGAGCCAAGGCCCAGCAAGAAAGCATGATATCATAGCAAGATCAATATCATTAATCAAACAGCCCACAATGCACAACCTGGAATTCAACAATTCAAAGCATTTACCCAATCAGTGATAACACTCAGCAGATAAACAGTTTATCACCTAGACGGTCAACCAATCATATCCATAACACAATATTCACGTTCATAACATTCAGGGTCGGCGCCCTTAGGTCGCACCCTTTATTTAACACACTGTCTTCAGCTCACGCCGCCCCCAGTGTAATACTCACTGACTCCGGCCATCTTAACCGAGCTCAGTGATAAATAAGCTGCCTCAGCTACCAGTGGCCGAGCCGCGCCCTGTGCACAAATGTTGATTCCGACACCCTTAGGCCGGTTATCGCATGTCCCATGGCATAACACCACCTCATGACATGATATACAAATATAGGGAGCTCTTAGTCCCATCATGTTCACATGGTTAATCACATTCATATAACAAAGCACACAAACATAGGGAACACTTAGTCCCAACCTAACCACATAATCAGGTGCAGCTTTCTTACCATGATCACTTGACTCCTTGAGCACGATCCCTCTCGAGCCCTAGCGCTCACCTAAACACAATCATAGGTCAAAGTCATCACCAAACCTTAAGTCCAAAACCTAGCCTCGGGATCCATCCCAAGCCCCCGGGAAGTTCTAGTTCCACTAAACAAGGTGGTGGAACCAAACCCCAAACCCTTGGTCAAAAACCCTTGCAAATAACCCTAAAATCCCTTTCTGGAAACAGGGCAGCGCTCTTAGGAGGTCACTACAAGCAGAACCAAATTCCCCCAGAAATCTTG
Organism: Humulus lupulus; assembly: GCF_963169125.1. Lineage (NCBI taxonomy): Eukaryota > Viridiplantae > Streptophyta > Magnoliopsida > Rosales > Cannabaceae > Humulus > Humulus lupulus. The sequence continues at coordinate 20,940,604 of NC_084793.1, forward strand.
GCGCTGTAGCGCTAGTCACAGACAGGCAATACCCTAGTTTTTCCTCCTGCGATTTCCTCGAGCCAAACTCAACCAAAACCTCTCCAAACCTTCACCAAACTAAAAAAACAACCTTATTAACACACTCCACTCATGCCAAGCACCCCAAATACCCAGAACTCAAACACATGCATCCCTACTCTCAAAATTCACCATAGCCACTTCTAGATATCAAAACTCAGCAGAAACCAATCAAAACATCAAAGTTAAAAGCTTAGAATTTCTTACCTTTAGTGGGAATTAGGTTTCGAGACAACCTATACACCTCCTTAGCTTGCTCTCCCTCAACCTTTGGCTTGAATTCCCTAAAGTCCCCATCAGATTCAACTTAAACACCATAGTTCAAAAAACCAAAACCAGAAACTGAAGAACTCTAAAGTCTTACCTCAGGTGATGGTGTGTTCTTGCTAAACCCCTGACAGTTCTTCAAACCTAGCTTAGGATCCTTGATGCTCAGCCTAACCCAGCTCTCCTCTGAGCTTTGCTCCAAGAAAACCCAAGAAAGGTGGTGAGAGAACCACAAACCGACCCTAGAGAAAACTCTATTTTCCTCTCCTTTCTCTTTTCTTTCTTTTCCTTCTTCAGACTTCTGTAGTATTCTACCACTTCCACTAACATAAAGCCTCAGTAATACCCATCTTTAAAAATCCAAATGACCTTAATGCCCGCCCTTTTATTTCTAACCCTTTAATCCACTTAAGGGCATTTTAGTCATTTCACCCCAATTCCCGCTAACTCCTCGAGTGTCTCTAATATTTACTGCTTACTACCCAATACCTAGTTAACCATCGATAAAATTCCCCGATGTCAAAATAGACCCCAATATACTCACTAAATTCCCATTTATACCCCAGGCTCACCCCGAGCCGGGTATAAATCCCCGCCATGACTTTTTCGCTAATCTACCCACTAGGATCGTCTCGAGTCACAGATCACAGATATATCCACATAATAATGTGGTCTCAACATTAGCCTACCAATATACACACAAGTACACAATTACGCTCTCAATGAGCCAAATTACCAAAATACCCTCATAGCAGAGTATATAGCCCCATGCATGCCTTTATCATCATATAATAATATGACCCACATAATAATGCATATAATCATATAATAGCACAATAAATCAATTATGGCCCTCTCAGCCTCCTAATCAAGGTCCTAAACCTTATTAGGAAATTTGGGTCGTTACACCTAGTGTCAGCTAGTCGCGTAGATTTTCTTGGACGCATAGCTATCCAAGTCAATCTGCAATCAACGACTCGGAATCAGACCATGATGACAGGGTAAAAGCTTCTCCAAAATCTACCAATGAAACCTAATCAATCACCAACAACCAAGATATAAGCATTTATCCACATGCACCGACATTGCTAATAAGCATGCCCTAACATCACCACACAACAATTAAGATACAACCATCCATCCCAATGGGAAGTAGTTCAGGGCCTTGATTCTCGCTCATACACTATGTAAACCTGAATTTTTTTTCACGAGAATCACCCAAGGTAGTACAAAAGAAAAATTAAACCAAATTGCAAGATAATTAACTTTACAATAATTGACTTTAAGCAATCCTCGGCAACGGCGCCAAAAACTTGTTGCGAATTTTCCAAAGTGTGTGCAAGTGTACACAATCGTTACACAAGTAATAAAGTGAAGGTAATTTTTATTGTCTCCTCAAGGATTGCCAAACAAATATTGTAAAAATCAACACCAAACAATTTGGGGTACAATTAATTTTTTTGATGATTTAATTAATTGAACTAAAAAAAACTAAACAAGAAAATTAAAATAGGTCTTGAATACTAAATCTAGAAAAGGACAAATTCTAAGTAATATTATGATAAAAGTTAGGCATATCAAATCCCCCTAATTTGTAATTTTGCCCCTGATGTTGTAACAAAGTTCATAGCAAAGTTCTCTTGTAACTAGGATTTGCAATTTAATGCACATGCCATTTTTCCAAATGCTCATGTTAAAGTTCCATCAATTAAATTCACATACTCCTATGCTAAATTTAATTTCAAGAACATAATTTCAAGCATCAATCCTTCAAATTTGCAAGGTGTATAAAATATCCCTAAGTTATCCACTAATCAATAACAAAGTTATCAACATGCATCAATCAAGCATTTTCACTAATTCTAACCCTTCCGGAATTAAAACTAGCTTGTTTCCCACCTAAGTTGATCATTCTCAAGCAAGAGTTTGCACAATAAATATAGCTTAAATGAATAAGAGAAAAATTGCATAAGACATTCAACAACTTGGGGTTGATTACAAATTAGGGTTCATCAATATCTCTAACACAAACAAATTAGCTCATAGTCAAAATACCCATATCACCACAACATATATTCAACATTATCAGACAAGCCAAGATGATAACAATCTTCTCTTCTTTGTCTTCTAACTCTTCTTCTTCTTCTAGCTTCCTCCTCCTAGGAATTCCCCCCCCCCCCCCCCCTTTTTTTTATGTTCTAGCTCCAAAGGTGCAGAAAACTTCTTCAATGGTGTCTTAGGCGGCTGAGTTTCTTTCTTGGAGAAGATGATCTCTTTTGTTGGCTCAAAAAGGGTATAAACCGTCTTTTTCTCCCTCTACACGTGGGGACCACTCCCATTTTCAGACTTTTTCAGCTACTTTCCACCTCATATTCCCACTATTCAAGTCTCTCTCCACCTCATTTAATCACATGCCAAGTGTGCAACTTTATGCTGCTGGCTGCCCACACTTTGCTGCAGCAAAGTTGACTGATGTTACAACAAAGTGCCAGAATTTCAAGTCCAAAATGATTTCCTTGCACATGCTTCACTAAGTTTTCCAAGCACCCTCTCTTTATGCCTTCAAATTAGATACCACATTTTTAGAACATAATCCCATTATTTTCCACAAGAGATATCATTAATTAAAACAAAATACACAAACAAAGTTAAGAGACAAAATGACTAAAATCACACAATAATCACACAAATACTCTATTTCACTTAAATTTTTAAGTCCAAAAGCTCAATTAATAACTCTAAATATAGAGTTATCAATAGACAATTACGCCTTCAACGGGCCAAATTACCAAAATTCCCTTATAATTAAAAATGGACCCATATGCATGCATTTATCGTCATATAATAATATAATCCACATAACACATGCATATAATCATTTAATAACATAATAAATAAATTATGGCCCTCCCGGTCTCCTAATCAAGGTCCTAAACCGTCTTAGGGATTTTGGGGCATTATAGTTACCGAACCATGAGTCGAGCTTGTCTTCAGTGGCGAGTGTACATGCCCAGCCAGTCTACAGGAACCCTAAACCTTGGCACGCTCTAATACCAAGTTGTAACGCCCAGGTTAGCCAAGACCGTCACACTGTGTACTTTAAATAGTGCTTAACTCGCTAAACGAGTCATTAGGCATAAACGTGCATCTAAGTGTTATTAATGGGCCAGGGTTAAAATCTTGGTCAAAAGGAATTGATATAATTTTATTAAAAACATAAAACTGTGCATGGGATCCCATAAAAGTGTTTGCAAAGTTGTTGTAATGCCCCAAATTTCCTAATAAGGTTTAGGACCTTGATTAGGAGGCCGGGAGGGCCATAATTGATTTATTATGATATTTAATGAGTACATGCATGTTTATGTGAATTATATTATTATATGATGGTGAATGCTTGCATATGGGCTTATATTTTAAATGCAAGGGCATTTTGGTAATTTGGCCGTTGGGGGCGTGATTGTGTAATTTTATGCATATGGGTGAATTATAATTTTAGCCACACTATAAGGTGGATTGGTTCGAGCTTTTCGACATGAGACGATCATGAGATGTAAGTGTTCGGTCTAGTCATAACGACTTTAAGTTCGAGGCTCGGGGTGAGTCTCGGGGTCATTTGATGATTAGAACATTACCGGGAATTAAAGGGTAATGGGGTATGATTTATTGGCACTTGAGAATGTTGAGATTAGCGGGAATTGGAGAGCGTTAATTATAATTAACGGTATAGGTTGGAAATGACGAATTTACCCTTGGGAGTGCTTAGAAGCTTTTAAATTGGCCTAAGGGCATTATGGTCTTTTGACCTTAAGGATTGGTTTCAGCTTTTGAGTTTTAGAAAGCTGTAGAATCGTTTAAAAAAAATAGAGCATCTTTATCCTCATCTCTCTCCCTCACCGTGCACCATTTCTCTTCCTTCTCCCTTTGGAATTTTGAGAGCCAACTTGAGGGAACAAGCTAGGAAATCAAGGTTTGAGCTTAGGGACTTGATTCAGCCATTGAAGGGGGTTGAAAACCAAGCTTGAGGTAAGGAAACTCAGCCATGAAAGTATGGTTATATTCTGTTTTGGTGTTAAATTTCAGCTTGTAATTTCTTGGTGGTTAGTTGGAATTAATGGAAGTTTTGATTAGGGTTTATCTTGGGTCTTGCTAAGGGAGTGTTATAGATCAAGCTTAGGGGTTGTATTGGAGGTTTGAGTGGTGTTTAAACTTGGTTTGAAGGGTTGGTTCCAAGAGAAAATGTGAGGGAAGAAAAACAGGGGTTTTGGCTGAACTGGAGGTTGCGCCGCGGCATGGCCAGGGTGGGCCGCGGCCCTTGGAGTAAGCTGGGTTTGGGCACCTCTGTTTGAGGGGGGGGCCGCGGCATGGCCAAGGAGGGCCACGGCCCTTAGGGTCATTTTTTTCCAAGGAAGGAGTTTTTAGCTTGGGAATTCAAGCCTTAAGCCTCGGGGTTGTACCTAGTACCCGGTTAAGTGGGGATTGATGTCCCGGAGGCTAGATATTGATTTGGGAACTTAAGTTGATCATTTTTATTGATGTTACCTTATGTTTGGTTATGACTAGGTGACCGCTAAAGGACTAAAAGCTGATCGTTCTCAAAGGTCGTTTCTTTTATTAATTCTCGCTCGAACCCAAGGTAAGAAAACTGCACCCTGTATGTGACATGCATGGCTATGATTGATGCATGTTGGATGTTTAAATGTAAACATTGATAGCATAATGATTGCCTGGAAATATTGCCCATTTGCATATGATTATTATTGAGGCATGCTGGATGATTAAGTGTGATGCATGTGATGCACGAGAAACATATGATTAGGGCATGCCATGAATGATGAATATGAGATTTGTCAGAGCTTGAGTCTCTGAGTTTGTGCATGATCATGATTATGCTAGCAACTGTTTAGTAAGCATGCTGAATGCCCTACTCTTGGATAATTGGCATATGATACATATTGACAGCATTGCTTACTTGTGCATGGTACTGACTAATTAGTCAGATTTGGCAAAGGTGCTAGTATCAACTGTGAAGCTGTGACTCATTAGTCCAGTTCGGCAATGGTACTGGGCATTGGTCACGTTGCACTGACTCATCAGTCAGAATTGGCAAAGGTGTTGGTATCAGCTGTGAAGCTGTGACTTATGAGTCAGGTTCGGCAGTGATACTAGACACTAGTCACATAGCGCTAACTCATTAGTCAGAACGGCCATAGCGTGGATCACGCAAGCCAACGGAGATTAGATCTAATCGACCATCAGCATTGAATGACTCAAGGAGCATTAATGCTAGACCGACCTCGAGGGTCGATGAATGAAATAAGCACTTGGAGGCTAGTGGCTTACCTAGCAGCCACTCTCCCTCTTGAATCATGTGATGTTCACTCATTGGTTTGATAGTTTTACGCTCAGTGTGATTATAATGATAATCATATGAGAATGCTTATGTATAGTGTTATGTTTTCTTGCTGGGCTTCGGATCACGGGTGCTATGTGGTGCAGGTAAAGGCAAGAGGAAGCTAGACCATCCTTGAGTTGGAGAGCTTAGGTGATGACGTGTACATATGCAGCTGCTCGTCCGTCACGGCCGAGGTTTAAAGTGGAACTAGGGTTGAACCCTGTTTTGCCGCTTAGAACGGCTTGTTGTAAATATTTTCTGTAATAAACTCTGAAATTATATTTTCGGGATCCCAATGTATATATTAAACGTTCTAGTGAAACGTTACACCCTAACCAAGATGTTTAATCCCTAAACCGCTAATCATACTTAGTTCACGATTTTGGCCAAATGACTCGATTAGCGAGTTTAGCACTGTTTACAAGGCACACCATAACGGTCCCAGGAGTTGGGGCGTTATAGTTGTGTTGCAATCCAAAATGGTCATTACAGTTCAAAAGTTACAATCCGCCGACCTAAGCAGCAAAAATAGGGTTAAACCCTAGTTCCCCTAAGAAACACCTTGGTAGTGGTGGTCAAGCGGCCGCATATGTACACGTCGCCAACTAAGCTCTCCACTCAAGGCTGGGTAAGTTTTTCTTTCCCTTTACTTGCACCACATAGCACTCGTGAGCCAAGGCTCAACAAGAAAACCTATTACTGCATGTATACAATATAAATAAATGATCATGAAATCATTATTGTAATGACCCAAAATTTGCTAATAAGGCTTAGGGCCTTGATTAGCGTGCCTGGAGGGCAATAAGTGATTTATTGTTATAATATGTGAATTTGTGTGAATATGTGATTAGTGATGCATGTTTAGGTGAATTAAATATGCATGTGGGCCCCATTTAGTTATTAGGGGCATGTTTGTAATTCTAGCTTGTTGATGGCATAAATGGGATAATTGTAATAATTGTGATATACTTGTGATATATATGTGTTGCACGATCCGAGACAGTCCTAGGGAGCGATTAGCTAGAAAGTCACAACGGGGTCGAAAATCCGACTCGGGGCGAGTCGAGGGGTAATTCGGGTATTAAACGCTTTATGGGGTTACCGGGTTATGAAAATAAATATTTGGAGATATATTTGAAGTTAGAATGTTTAGGAGGGAGTATTGGGGAAATTTACCGCTTTGCCACCGAGGATGTTTTTGGCACCCCGAGCCTTGAGGTAACCTTAGAGACTAAGTTTAATAAAACTAAACATAAAAGTTTTTAGAACCTTGTGAACCGACCCAAAAATTCTCTACTCTTTCTCTTGTTTCCTCTCAACTTTACCAAGGGGGAACTTTGAGGAGTTTGAGCTAGGAAGTTCAAAATATAAGGCTGGAGCCTTGAGGAAGTGAAGCTTAGAGCTTAGGAGAATAACTTAGAGGTTCAACTAAGCAAAGGTAAGCTCTTAACTTGATGGATTATGTTGAATTTCTGTGGATAATTCAGAGTATGCATGTGAGCTAAGTTGAGATTTGTTCTTGATTGTTTGGTTGAGTTTTGGGGTTAGTTTCTGTTAGGTTTTGATGTTGAGGCTGTGTTAGAACCTTTGTGATGAATGTTTGGATTGTTAGGTTAACTTTTATGGATAATTGGCTTGGTTTTAGAAGAGAAAATGGAGGATTTTTCTGGGTTCGAGGGGTCGGGCCGCGGCATTGTTCTTGCTGAGCCGCGGCCCCTTAGAACATTGGGGCGTCTGGAAATGGAGGCGCGCCGCGGTGCCCTTCATGAAGGGCTGCATCGCGTGTAGGCTGAAATGAGGTAGGGCCTCGGGTTGGGCTGGGGGCCGCGGCATGGGTTCTTAGGGCCGCGACGCTTAGTGCATTTTTGGGCTTTAAAGAGGTTTTACGCTCGGGAATTCATTGGTTAAGGTTTGGGATGGATTTTATCACCTGGATTGATAGAATTCAATGTCCCGGAGATTAGAATTATGACCCAAAGTTATTTAATGGATTAGAACTTGATGAATGGATATTGTTGGTGCGTTGTGACTAGGGTTTCTGCGAGGCTCAGACTAGGGGACTGTGCTCAGGGCATCGGTGGTTGGAAAGCTCGGGACACAGGTAAGAAAACTACTATTCTTGTAGAGCTTATGTTGCAGGGCACAACCCTATATGATTGTGTTGCAGGGCTCGGCCCTATATGACTGAGTTGCGGGGCGTAGCCCTTTGATTGAATTTATATGTGTTTAAGTATCTATTTAGTTTTATTATGTGTACATATATATGAATGAACTGCAAGAGTCGGGAACGGCGACGGCCGTGAACAGCGAAGGCCAAGAACTGCAAGGGGACAGGAGCAGCATTTAGAATGCGGAGTGCGAGTTGCCAGGGCAAGACCCTAAAGGATACCTGGGATATCCTCACGGTGTGGACCGCGAACCCAGGGCCTGGGACGGCATGGCCGTATGTGTTTAGCCTGATGTTGGCTTGTTTATATGTAAGTGTGTAATATACATATGTTATCTGCTTGTGAGGGTTTTCTTGCTGGGCTTCGGCTCATGGGTGCTCTATGGTGCAGGTAAGAGCAAGGGGAAAGTCGACCAACCATGAGTACGGAGAGCGTGAAGCAGCGGGTCCATGTTTGGCCTGTCTGGCTGCCACGGCCAGGGGTATTTTTGGGAGATGGTTGTACCAAACTTGAATTTTGTCGTTTAGCCGACTCTGATTATATTTTTGAGTTGTAAATATTTCCAAACAGTCTTTTGGGATCCCAAAGGTTAAACGCTTTGTAAATTTTCAGTAAATGGTTATTTTCAAAGTTTATGACTCTGATTATGGTTTAATTACACCTTTGTCTTAAAACCTCGATTAGCAAGTTAAATGCACGTTTAAAACTCACTTAGTAACGGCTCTAAGGCAGTAGGGTGTTACAATTATGGGGCTCGCAGCCCTAATCTGATGATGACTATCAAGTCAATTTGGCGTCCTGCGCCTTGTATAGATGACTATTAAGCCTTTCTGGGGTCCCATGCTCTGAAAAGATGACTAATGGGACAACTTGGGGTCTTGCGCCCTGAATAGATGACTATTAAGTCTTTCTGGGGTTCTGTGCCCTAAGCCATGTGACTATTAAGTCACCTAAGCCTTTTAGCCCTGGCTCTGAGTAACAAGCCTTAGACTAGCCAAGCGCATTAGTTTTCTTCGTCCAATAGGTCGGTCAAGAATTTAATGCTCATGTTGATTAGATCTAATCATTTCGGCCCGCGTTCAATATGTTATTACCGCTCTTGACTCATAAGTCAATTCCATATGATTAGCGCTCAGTACTACTGCCGATCATGACTAATAAGTTAGAGCTTCATGACCAGTACTAAACACCATTGTCGTTTCTGACTAAAAAGTCAGTGCCATTCACAAGTAAGCAATCTTGCAGGCATTTACAAGGCAACCAATGTCCATATATAGAGCACTGAACATGCCTCATCAATAATCATGTATGTCACATACTCGGTGCAGTTTTATTACCTCAGGTTCGATCGTAAAATAAATAAAGAACGACCTTTGAGAACGATCCTGTCCTTAGGCCCTTAAAGGTCACCTAAGCATAACTAAATATGAAATTACATCAATAAAATGAGTAATAAAAGATTCATGGACTAAAGCCCATCCCCTGGAACCTCGAATCCTGCTAAAATGATTAGTAGATTCGATCCCGAGCCTTAAGGTTCGAAAACCTGCGCTCAAAACTAACTAAAACCATGCCTGGCCCAGAAGAGACAGGAAGGCCGCGGCGCTCCTCCCAGATAGACAGGCCCCCTGTCTGGGTGCCAGGGGCGGGCCGTGACTTGTCCCTGAGGGTCGCAACGCGCCTGCCAGATAGAGCCCAGTGAAGGCTCTGGGGTTCATTCAAGTCGTGACTTGCATGAACTCAGTCACAACTTGACCCCGCGAACCCAGCTCCCCTGCATATTCCTCAATCCAAACTCAGCCAAAACTCATCAAACAAATCCCCATATCAAAGCCAGTCATTAATACAATATAACCACCAATCTAACAACAAAACCCAAGCTCATAAACACTCAAAACACCATAAAATACCCAATCCTATGATAAAAATATCAAGCTTTCAAACCACCTAAAAACAGAGTAAAAACCTTGAAGTTTAAGCTGAAAATCCTTACCTTAATCCCAGAATTAACACCTTCAGTTGCTGCAGTACAATCCTAAACTCTCAAGCCTTAAATCCTCAAGTTTAATCTTCTAGCTTGCCTCAAAATTCAACTGAAAGAAAGAGAGAAAAGAAATAACCCCTGTTTTCTGCTAATTCAATCCACAGCCTTCCTTTGGCTGAACATATCCAATGGCCTAAATGACCAAATTGCCCCTAGGGCCATCAAAGACACCCAAGGGAAAAATTGTCATTTCTATTGACCTCGTTAATCATAATTAACGTCCTCCAATTTCAGTTACTCCCAATATTCTCAAATAATCATTAAATCATACCCCATTACCCGCTCATTCCCAGTAATGTACTAAACAACAATTTAACCCTAGGCTCACCCCGAGCCCAGTAATTAACCTCGTTATGACCAATAAGCTAACTTGCTTCCAAGGATCGTCTCATGATGAATAGCTCAAACATATTCACATAACAATGTGGTCTCACCCATATATCACATTCATGCACAAAAATATACAACTATGCCCTCAACAGGACAAAATTACGAAAATGCCCTTCTAATAAGAAATGGCTCACATGCATGCAAATATCATCATATAATAATATAACTCACATAATCATGCATATAATCACATAATCACATATTAAACCAGTTATGGCCCTCCTGGCCCCCTAATCCAAGCACTAAGTCACATTAGGGAATTTGGGATATTACAAGAACTCCCAACTCATGCAAGATTGCTGACAACGTACTATAAGTAGTGTGTGATTTTTCACAAGAAACATGTACCACAAAGTTGCTATACAAATTGACATGGAGAATAATTATTTTGTGCTTGGTGAGCAAGAAGATGACGATTGGAAGATCTTCACCATTGGGAAATCTCAACACCCTGAGGTACAATACACAGTTCATTATTCTCAATATCAAAATTGCCTACACTGTAGTTGCTTGATGTTTGAGAGTCAAGGCTACCCATGTAGACATTTATGGGCTTCCATGAAAATATTAAGCATTAGGAGAATCCTAGATTCCCTTCTTAAAAAGCGGTGGAGCAAAGATGCTAAGCAAAATGTACACCTTCAATTTATCCATGCAACATCACAACAAGAAAACCTTTCCGAGATGGCCAGGTTTGGTTCCCTTAATTTACAAACAGACACCATGAATTTTTATGCTTCCAAATTACCAAATTTGTACTACCATGCCAAGGAAGAAATTTCATGCCTCACATCAAAGTTCAAATAGGAGTTCGAGTTGAACTCCAATCCCGAAAGTGAGACACCATAACCAGGCATATATAATGACAACCCCAACATTCTTAGAGACCCTGAAGTGGCCAGAACCAAGGGCACAGGTAATCTAACTACACGGGAGCGAGAGGGAGTCCCATGAAGGCAAAAACATTGTCGCATATGTCGATCCACTAGCCATGACTACCGTAGGTGCCCAGACAAAGATCAATACGATGCAACTCAGTACCCAGAAGCTAGCAATCCTCATGTTCACCCCAGAGTCGACTCACACTCTGATTTCACAGACGCATACGTCCCTGATCCACCAGACTCAACACAAGAATCATACCACAATGGTTTCTTCTATTACTAGTTCTTCTCTATACTACTATTGCTTCATATGTTATAACTCTGACCACTGCTTCAGTTTGTATTTTAACTTCTTCTATTACTAGTTCTTCTCTAAACTACTACTGCTGCTTATGCTAAAACTCTAAGGACTGCTTCGGTTTGTATTTTCCATATTTCATTATTCTTTATCTTTAAGCACATTCGTTAAGAATGTTGGTAACTTTGTCACACATTATTATTTTAGGTCCAAGTTAAATTTATCTTTATTTTTTATAAATAAAAAATTGCTCTGAAATTAATCTTAAAAATTACACTTCAAACATCCTAATCACGTCATGCTTCTTATAAGAAAAAATTAAAAACAAAATAGCAATGATTATTTACAATTTATTATTTTAAATTTCGAGTTATATATAACCATTTCGCCTTAAAATATTTATACTCCAATATATGTTCAACAAAAATTCATATAAAAAATGACATTTGCATACTTTTTATTTATTTTGTGAATGTTCTCAAAACCCTCAATGTGCTTCAACATTCATCCTGATTTTCTCATTTGTGTTATTGAACGTTCACAGTACGTGTTATTATGTACTTTTAAAATATTACAAATCTCCTATCCATAAGTGTACGTGCGTTAAGACAATAATGTCCTCCCCACTGACACTAGGACCCAGCACCCGTTGTACTTGCGCTTGATATTTTTGTGACAGTTTGTACTTTAAAACATTAAATTTTTAACAAAATATAAAACAAAAAATCCAACCGATTAACAAACCTTCAATAGCCGGTTTCAACACAATTAAAACATTAATAAAGCACGTGAGACCCACTCGTGCCGTACAACGGAATGCATTCTGTTTTCTTTAAGAACAGGACAAAATCGAAATCCTACATTTATGTAACGCCCTGTTTAGCCAAGACCGTCGCACTGTGTATTTTAAATAGTGCTTAACCTGCTAAATGAGTATTTAGGCCATAAACGTGCATCTAAATGTGATTAATGGGCCAGGGTTAAAATCTTGGTCAAAAGGAATGAATATTTTATTAAAAACGTTAAACTGTACATGGGATTCCATAATATTTTTTACAGAGTTGTTTATAGTTCCAAAATGGTCATTACAACTCAAAAGTTACAATCCGCCAACCTAAGCAGCAAAAATAGGGTTTAACCCTAGTTCCTCTGAGAAACCTTGGCCATGGTGGTCAAGCGACCGCATATGTACACGTCGCCACCTAAGCTCTCCACTCATGGCTGGGTAAGCTTTTATTTTCCTTTACCTGCACCACATAGCACCCGTGAGCCAAGGCTTAGCAAGAAAACTTAGTATTGCATGCATACAAGTACAAGTAAATGATTATAGAATCATTATGGGGCCCGCAACCCTAGTCAAATGACCATATAGTCAACCTGGGGTCCTTTGCCCTGAATAGATGACCATGGAGTCATCTTGGGGTCCTTTGCTCTGAATAGATGACCAGGGAGTCATCCTGGGATCCTTTGCCCTAGCCATGTGACCGTAAAGTCACCCTGGGCTTTTCGCCTTGACTCTGAGTAACTAGTCAACCGCTTTAGTTTTCTACGACCATTAGGTCAAACGAGCATGTAACGCTCTCTTGATTAGATCTAATCATATCGACCAGCGCTCAACACTATTGTCGTTTTGACTGATAAGTTAGTGCTTTACGACGAGTGCTATTGCCGTCCTTGACTGATAAGTCAATGCCTTTCTCAAGTAAATAATGCAACCAAGCATTCATAATGCAACAAATATCCATATATAGAGCACTCAACATGCTTCATCAATAGTCATGTATTCACATAACGGGTGTAGTTTTCTTACCTCAGGCTTAAGCATAAAATATATTAAGAACGGCCATTGAGCACGATCCTGACCTTGAGCCCTTAGCGGTAACCTAATCATAACCAACTATGAAATCCCATCAATAATGAGCAATTAAAGGTTCCAGGACCAAGTCTTAGCCCCCAGGACCTCGAATTCTACCAAATCGGGTTGTAGATTCGATCCCGAGCCTTAAGGTTTGAAACCCCGACCTTAAAAACCTATACTGGCTTAAGAGAACTAGGCGGGCCTCGACCTACCCCCAAGGGCCGCGACACACCTCCCAGACAGAAAGCCCCCTGTCTGGATGCCAGGGGCGGGCCGCAACTCGCCCTTGAGGGTCGCGACGCGCTATCAAGACAGAGCCCTATCTAGGCTCTGGGGTTCGCTCAAGTCGCGGCGCCCAAGAACACGGCCGCGACTTGACCCTGCGAACCCAGCACCCCTGCTTTTCCTTCAGCCCAAACTCAACTAAAAACACTTCCAAATAATCACAGAATCATAACTAAAACCCAATACGATATTATCACCAAACCAGTGGTAAAACCCAAGCTTTAAAACACTCAAAACACTACCAAAAACCCAATCCCATAACCAAGCTTTCAAGCTTAAGAACATCATAAAAACAGAGAAATAACTTCAAAAATTCAAGCTTAGAATCATTACCTCAATCACTGAATTATCCCTTAGCTTTACCCAATCAAGAACCTAGCTCAAACTTAGCTTCAATTCTCTTAAACTCCAGGCCTTCCTCGAGAAAATTAAAGAGAAATGAGAGAGAGTGTGTATCCGAGAAAGAGAAAGAAGAGTGTAAACTGTTCCTTTGGTTCATTCTACAGCCTTCCCTTGGCTAAGTGTATCTAACCTTTAAGGGGAAATGACCAATATACCCCTAGAGCCAACCTTCTCTCTCAAAGCTCCTTAAGGGTAGTTTGGTCTTTTAGCTCCTACCCCGTTAATCATAATTAACGTCTCACAGTTCCCGTTACTCCCAATGCCCTCAAACAGCTACCAAATCATTTCCCATTACCCGCTCAATCTCGGTAATGTACTAAGTACCAAATTACCCCTAGGCTCACCCTGAGCCCACTATTTGACCCCGTTATGACTAAACTGCTAACTTGCTTCCTAGGATTGTCTCATGCCGAGTTACTCAAATATATCCACATAATAATGTGGTCACACCCATATATCACATATATGCACATAAATATACAAATATGCCATCAACGGGCCAAAAATACGAAGATGTCCTTCTTATAAGAAACGACCCCATATATAAGCAAATACAGCCATATAATAATACAACCCACATAATCATGCATATAAACATATAATAACACATTAAACCAATTATTGCCTTCCTAGCCCCCTAATCCAGGCACTAAGCCATATTAGGTAGTTTGGGACGTTACAATTTATAATCCGTTAAGAGGGAAAAAAATATCATCAAAATTTTGGATTTGAAAATATTTTAATTATAAAAAATCCAAAGTCAAAAAAATTTGATTATGAAAATTAAAATTTTCCTTTGCATTTGAATTTGAATTTTTTTGCAACAATTTAGTTTACATTTATTTATTTATTTACTTAAATATAGTGATTAAGAATTTCAACTAAGAATAAATTTATCATATTTGCAATTTATTCAAAATGTTGCAAATTAAATGATGGTTTAGCAGTGATTAAATTAAAGTAAAATTTTCTGTTATTATTTTTATTGTAAATTTATTTCTTTACCTAAACATTTGAAATTGTTTTGTAACCAATCGCCCTGATGTATTTTGTTCGATTAATCCTATTAATGAAATTTCTTATTACTTTCAAAAATAAGAATAATATTACATACAAAATTTGCATATATGTGTAAATAATACCAAACCATGCAATTCGAAATAATGTCCTATTTCTATTTCTATTTTTATTTTTATTTTTAGAGGAATGTGATTCTACTTAAAAATAATCAAGTTATTATTTACAATAATTGCGTGCAAATTTTTTGTATATAAAGGTAAATTAGTCTAATATTTTCATGATGAGTTACAATCTTTCTTAGAAAATATTGCAAGTATATTATCTAATTTTTCAGAAATGTTCTTAATGTATGCACACCTATAGTAAATTAGTTGCGTATCCTTTTAGGGTAAAGGATAAATTTTTACGATCAGAGGATTTTTCTTATTCTTGATTGTTTTCAATAAAATTCTCGTTGCTACAAGAAAGAAATAATAAACAAGTAAATAAACCTTTTTTGAAACAAACTCGTAGGCAGTAAAAGAATGTGTATAATTCAAAATATGAAATTTACAACCGCAAGGATACCTAGTCAACTCTCAACAGTGACAAAAAAAATGGACATTAATACAAGGAGATGGAAACGAAACAAACAAACTAACTAAAGAATTATGGAAGCTATGGAGTATGGACGGATACCCTTATACAAAGGATAAGAAGAAGAAGAAGAAAAAATAATAATAAAGATTTCTATAAATATGTACAAGCAAAAATAAGCTTGTCATGGACAAAAAAAGACAACGCTGAGATCACAATAAACAATTTCATGAACTTGGAAGCAAGCACCCGCCGCAACAACCCCCTTGAAGCCTCTACAATGGAACCACACTTCTAGATGGGGTTGGTTCAATTGAAGGGTCTATTCCCAAGCCAGTGAAGAGAGAGATGCATAGAAGACGTTGTTGCAATCTCCACTGTCAATCCAGGATTCATTCACAAAAGAAAGCAGCTTCCTCTCTCTCTCTCTCTCTCTCTCTCTCTCTCCCTCTCTGCAAACAATACTTGGTGCAAATGGCAGTGTTGCTTCATTGCTACTTGCTAGGAATTTTCATCTATACTCCAATCTGAAAAGGAAAAAAAAATACTAGTGCTCCAGATAGTCCGAATCGCGTAAGGTTATTAAATGCTCCTCTTCAAGGTTCCTTGAATCTCCAGAGATATACCAATGTACATTTCCTGCAATGAAGACGAGTAAAGTTAACAACCAAAAAAGTGAAAACTTGATACGAAGATATAGGCAAAAGACAACAGCTACATTGTCACTATTGCTGAGAATTCATCCCTCAGTAACCTTTCTTATTCACTGGATCATGTACTGCCAACATGTAGCAACATAACAAATCATGCTGAGTTTAATCTGAATATTCCCCCAGCTCCAGTCCTCTCTATTAATATATTTACTTTTATTTTTATTTTTTCAATTAACATATCTGGCCTCATTGGGCCGAATATACAGCTGCATCTTTGCCTTTGCTGCTGATTAATCATCATAAATTGTTCAATTCTTTAGATCTGAATTCTATCAAAGGGGGCAGTTATATTTTTAGCCTCATTGAACCAAATACACAACTGCAAAGTGGAAGATGAAATAGTTCCAGTTGACACTCATATTGTAGTAAACGACCTACATGATGTTGAAATTAAGTTCTGATCCTTTAACCCACAACATGGACATCCTTTTCTTTGTTGTTTGTTATTTTTTTCCCCTTTTTTTTTCTTCACTCTCTTTGGTTCAAGACATGCACCACATTTATATATAGTACAGAGGTTATTTCAGGATTGATTTTAGATGAAAAAGTCTGTCTGCGTAGTTTATACCTTGTGTAGGAGCAGGTTCCTGCTCTCTGGTTGCATGAAGTATGATTGTTCCCGACAGCACAGTGATAAATCCACATATCTCAGAGGCTATGCTACTCACATCCTGACCAGCCCAATCCTGAAGATCATTACAAGCAAAGATGACCTTTAGACTCCCCTTTATGTTTTCTTTGAGGTAACTCCAAAGAGAAACTATTTTTGAAATTCATTTATAAGTAAATGAATAAAAATACTATAGATTACTAAACAGATATAATCCGAATCAGCAGATGAATTAGATATCCTACCTTGAACATTATTGCACTTGCAATGATCGTCAGAGTTGTGAACATGACATAATAAACAGGAGAAACAATTGCTGTGTTGAATGTATCTAACGCCTGAAAAGAAAGGGGTCATGAAGATAAGTCAGAAGAAAATGTGAAAGCTCTTATCTTGATTAAGTAAATGAATATAATGGAGATAAAAAATGACTGGGTATATTCTTCAAGAAACTGATCAGCGTAACAATACAGCCTTTCTTATGCTAGGAAGAATCACATAAAAGTATACTCTAGCATACGCATTAGAACACTATTTAACATTGAGCACAATGGTTAATGACCCAAATTGGATGCTAAAGATATCATTTATAAATTTATTACAATTATTTTTAGATACAAACGAAAACTATAAGCCAAGGTAAAGAACAGATTTAGTACAAGACTACTAAAATCCTCAAAGAAAAAAAAAACATTAACAAATGCTTGGAGAAAAATATTAAAACAAAGATACTGACCTTGTTCAGGTAATTTAACTGTGTAATTACACAGATTACTGCAACAGTTATAAAAAACCAAGTTTGGGGGTAAGCTAATTGGCTTACCCCATCGAGGGTAAGCTTTATAGCAATTCCTATGGCCTTTATGCTTACAACCTGAAAAGCAACAATATAAAAGATTTTTAAAACTAAGCAGCTAAAAGTTTAATACTAATGACAGCCAAATTTAAGCACATAAAGGTTACGAAACATTAAATCTATGCACTTTTTCTAACTCACCGTAAGAGAGCCCATTAAAGAACATATTCCCAAGTAGATTAGTATGTTTGTTTGTCCACAGCGAGGCTCAAAGTGTACAATCAAACCAAACACAAGAGAAAGTGTAGCCGCAACATAAACCAGGAACGCTGTCAGTTGAAAAGGAAAGCAAAAGCATTTAGCAGGGTTAAGATGATAAAGGTGTAGGATGAAGGTAAAGCAGGCAAGTTGTACAGTAGAATACCAGGTTGAGTTGCTAGATTCCATATTTCTTGAACAGAATGTGGAGTATGCTCCTGAGGTGCATGAATAACAATTACGACTGATCCAACAATACAAGACACACACCCCAGAACACCCATTTTCTGCAGCTGTTCCCTCAACAAGAAGTGAGCCAAAATAGCACTGCACAGATTCATTGCACAAGTAAGTTTTAAATTTTTCATTTTCCTTTTTTGCATAAATTAGCAGATAAGCAAACTCAGACACATGCATCTACCTGATTATTATACTCAGTGCACCAAGTGGGGTCACAAGAACTGCAGGTGCATATACATAAGCCACAAAATTGGCAACCTCACCAATAATCACTGCCAAGTCCAGACGTACAAATATCAGTAAGTGTTGGTATAATATTTCAGGCTCATAACATTTGGCAAGAGAGAAACAAACTTCCATTACGAGTGACACACACTTACTTGTCACCATGCCCGCCCACCATAGAGGCTCTAATAAGTAAGTATAACCACCAACCCCTACATCAGATAAGAGGCAACAGATTATGATAAACACAATTACCAAATTTTCACAAGATTGGCAAAGCATAATTCAATGGCAAGATTTTGTATTCAAGGATCACAGCTTCCAATTATGCTTAGAGCCAAACAGACACGTGCACTATACTTCATGATAGAGACAACGAAAGTTTCATCTTTTTGGCATTGTATGTGACAAAAATTGAAACACATGAAGAACAAAAGATTTTAAGCGCAGTTGTCCTTATCCTTTGCAATCGTCAGCGTCATCCAGTACAAAATTAACCACATAAATATTACCATTGGAAACCCAGATCAAAAGCAGTGAATGAATTTACACAGGTGATTCCACACCTCTTGGTCTGTTATTCCAAAATACATAAATAAAGGGTTGATGAGAAAGTGATCATTTCTGTCTGAGTACCCTGAATTAGACTCCACATCCAAATCTTCAACTTTAATTTGTTAAAAACAAGATATATTCTCTTTCAATGCATACTTAATAATCATTGAATAGGGTCCAAGAATCAGCACAATAATCTTAATTTCATAAACATGGCTATTGAGCCTTCGTAAGGGCTTCCACTCGAAGGCATAGAAAAGCAGAACAGTAACCATAAACTAAAAACCCAATCCTACTCTGCAGAAATCAACTTAATTCAATTTATACCAAAATAATCAAAATTCAGAGATCTGAGTGCATAATTCAGAATAAAATCACAAACCAGCACGAGTGCCATTAGAACCAGCTCGTTTGAGACCCTTCTTCTTCAAGATGAAACTGGTGCCAATAAAAACGCTTGATGCCACTGCTAATATCAACCCTTTCGAATTCTCCGATTCCCCCATGCCCTTTCCAAGATCCAAATGCTCAATTCGGAAGACAAAACGTTTCGAGTTCCCGCCAAAAGAATCTGCAATTCCCTTTTACCAAAAAAAAACTCCACGAACAGTAATGGCGGATGAAGAAATCCCACTACTAACCTCGAAGAGCTATGGATCAAGATCTATACAGAGAGAGAGAAGAAGAAGAAAGATCCAGATTCTAAGTCTAAATTCTAAATATAACTCGCTTAAGTCACGACGAAATATAACTCAGTGAGTTCGTCGTGTTACCGGAAATTTCCCATGGCAGTGTACGAACAGAGAAATGATTCCCTACTTCGCACCAAAAGCCACCCTCCTTACGTGGCGGCTTCAACGTTGCCAGCTGGTCAGACTAATGTTTTTTAAAACTCTTTGACCACATATTGCTGAGCTTCTAAACGCGTCGGCACCCTTTTGGTTACTTAAAGCTAACAACTTTTTTATTTATTTTTTATTTAAATTAATTAATTTTTTTGTTTTTTATTGATAATTACGAGAATTACGTGGCCAAAGGCGTGTGTTATTTATGATAACGTATCATATTTGGTTGGCGTAACGCTACTGATATGACAGAACTACCTTTGCGGGTACTGAGGTGGTGGGTAAATTGGTAATTTAGGATGAGGTGGGGAACAGTTGGGTTGGGTGACGAGGTTAATGAATGACAGCATAGGTACAAAGAGGTAGAACACTCAATTGATTGGCCCTACCAGCTTTCGGAATTTATTAAATAATTTCCACGTGTTATTTGAGGGAAAAAAATAAATGCAAAACACTTTTTTATTGCTCAAAGTAATTTCATTTTTACCGTGTTCAATGTGATCTCTCTCCCAAATCAACAAAAATATATCTATTAAATATATAGAATGATAAATAATGAGTGGTTCATTCAATTATTTTATCTTTTCGTGATTTTTTTTTTAAATTGTCCTTGAGATTTTTCTTTTACTAAAGGCATGTGCAGTTTTTACTAGTATATATAATTAGAAAATATAATCGCGCTCCGCGCAGTCTTTTGTAATTATTAAAACATATATATTTTAAAATATTTTTTGGGAGACTGTGGGGTGGTGATTCATTTTGACCATACTTGTACAATATGTTCTTTATATAGACACGTGAAGACATCTTGACCATAATTTTTTATTTCATGATGGTGTTCACTGTTATTGTATAGCGAATCTCTTGTAGATTTTTGAAAAATTCTGACAAATTTTAAAGTATTGAAAACAAAGTTAAAAAAACTTTTATTTTTTAAAATGAACCTTTGGACCATGTATTTATTTAAAATGTTCAAACTTCTTATGAAAATTAAATTATATATTTATATAATTTTTGTTTACTGTAAGGGTTCATACTATTTTGAACCTTGTATTTTAGTTGATCACCCATTAGAACTTTTATTTTTACAAATTAACTTGTAGACCTCAAGTTTTGTCAAAATATTAAAATAGAAATAGATAAATCTATTATTTGAACACTATATTTTGGCCGATTACTCATTTTGATTGTATATTTTTAAAATTAACTTGTGGGTCATATATTTATTAAAAAGGTTAAAAATTATTTATAAAAAGTAAATTATATAAATATATATAATTTATGTTTTCTATAAGGGTTCACACCATTTTGAACCTTGTATTTTAGTTGTTTACCCATTTTGACCATTAATTTTTTTTTTAAATTAACTTGTGGACTTTGTGTTTTGTCAAAAATTAAAAAATAGGAACATAAAGATAGATTATTTGAACCACGTATAATTTGGTTGATTACCCATTTGAATATTTTATTGTTAAAAGTTAACATTTGAATCCTGTATTTTGTCAAAAAGTTAAAATATATTATTTATTATTATATGTAGATATTTTTATCTATTATAATTTTTATTAAAATAAAAATGAGAAAAAAGAGAAGAGACAAAATAGATAAAAAAAATTACTTAATAAATTAATAGCTATAAATTAAAAAAGTAATATAAAAAATGAGAAAAAAATATTGTTTACTTATATTTATAATTTAATTAAATAGTTGTTGTAATGAAATATCTAATCAAATTTAAATTCAAAATATACATCGTTGAAATAAATCAAATTCAAATTAAATTATACATGTTAATATATATTTTTGTAAAACTATTACATTTAAATTAAAAAAAAACATAAATAATTTAAATAAACATTTATTATTTTTGTTGTTGTGCATTATTTTATTTTTAGTAATATTATTTTTCATTCATAATGTGTTCCTTATTTCTAAAAAGAATTTTTCGTGTTTCACATCAACCTCCGCATATTTTGTTGCTGCAGGAATGTCCACTAAAATTACAATCTAAAAAATATTTATTTATTATAGTGAAAACAAATCACAAATCCAAAGAATGTCATTAGTAATATCTTATTTTCACAAGCTTAGTAAAATATCAAATAAGAGAAAAATACAATTATAAATATTGATGATTGATGATAATAATTATAATATTTTGTAAAACTATTCACTTTTGAATAAAAAATATAATTATAATATAATTAGAAAAATAGATATATAGAGAACCGAAAACTATTATGTAATTTTTTCTAGTATTTTTCAATGATTAAGTAGTTAAGATATTTAAGCAAATTAAATTAATATGTATATATATTAATATTTGTAATTGTTAAGATATTTTAGAAAATTAAAAATGAATAAAAATTAGATTAAATGAGAAAATAGAAATAGTGCTTTGAATAAATTTTAGAGTCTCACATAATCTTCTCGAAACTCTCATTTATATATATAGATATAAAGATATAGATTTAATATTTACTGAATTACATAGCGAAAAGAAAAATTGAAAATTTGGTACGTGGGTTCTTTAAAATTCATATATACAGTGTAAATCGATATACTCAGAGTTTACTTTCTTTAGTGAAAATAATAATAATTAGAATTTTAAATAAAAATGACAGCATCAAGCGATTCAACACCCGATAATAAATTTTAATTCTCATTAATATTTAGGTATTATATGTTCTTACCAATATCAAGGTAGTTCTCTTTCTAAGGAAGAGAACTGCCTGCAAAAGAAACATATTATTTTGTAATGGCATACTTTCATGAGTTAAAGCTGAAAAAATGAATAAAATATTAAAGAAAATATAAAATTAGATGCTTTAGATTGTAAAATGTTAATTATAAAATGATATAATAATATAATAAAATCTAATTGTGATAATTGTTTAGAAAGAGTGATTTGAAGAGATTTTAAAGTGCCACATAATATCCTTGAAGCTATTTTTTAATTAATTTTTTTAGTATTTTTCAATAAATAAGTAGTTAAGATATTTAACTAAATAAATTTTTAATCAAATTAATATGTATATATATTGATATTTTCAATTGTTAAGATATTTTATAAAATAGAAAATGAATAAAAAAATTAGATTAAATGATAAAATAGAAAGAGTGATTTGAAGAGATTTTAGAGTGCCACATAATATCCTTAAAGCTCTCATTTATATATATATATAGATAGGCGTATTTGCAATGCCGGTGATACGATTTTTTATCAATTTTTTTAGATTACCCTGACTGTTTGTTCAATTTTTTAAATCGCAACTCACATTACATAAATCTCAAATTGTATAAATTTTATCACAAAAATGTGGTGTAGTGTGAGCGATTTATACTTGTCCCTAAATTATTTAATAATTAAATATTATAATTAATAAAGATTCATAATAAATCTTATAATTAAAGAGTGTTTAACAAAATAATAAATATACAACAAATTAATATTTTTTTAGCAAAACAATAAAAATACAACAAACTAATAATAACAAAGAAAAAAATGTGATAAAGAAGTAAATGTTTTGATTAAGGAGGAATAGGTTGAAATAGAATATGTGTTAGCATCTTATGATACATAATATTTTTTTTAGATATTGTGTATATTATACTATATAAATATATGTGCATTTAAGTTTAAATGTGGTAATAATTAAAAAAATATATAAAAAAATTTAATATATATAACGATGTGGTGCGGTATAGGCGCATTTATAAAATGGTAGGTAGATACCCTGTATTTTTGCAAAGTTGAGCTTTGGTACCCTCTATTATGAATAATAATCACCTGAAACCTTCTAATTTCAAAATCAGAATAAAATGGTACCCTAAACTAAATTTTGGTCAATAATTTTTTCTATATGACAAAATTACCCTTAAGATATAAGCAATTAAGTCATTAGAATATTAAGTTAAAATATTTTATAAAATACTCTAACAAGTGTCGGAATATTCAAACTAAAAACATATTTAAATTATTAAAAAACAAAATGTATAATTAATAAAACTAAACCCTAAATTTTTCTAATCCTACCATTTTCTTCCTCTTTTACCTATCAGTTTCTCTTCTAATTGTAGGTGGTCGACGTTGGGATCGACGAGGCTGGAGTTGGGTCAAGGATGGCTGAAGACATGGCAGATGGTTGGTAATTGATAGAGGGGTTCGTTTAGTCCACAGGATCAGGTGGGTTTTGTCTGTGAGATCTGGTGGGTCAAGGATGGGTGGAAACGGGCATCGATCATCAACTTTATTTATAGGTGCACATTCGATGGTTGACCTGCGTTGAAGGGCGGATCAGCTCTGCAACATTTCTGGGTGCATAGGGATGGCTGGAGACGATGGTGGCTCAACAACAATTCTGACTTTTATTTTTTAGATTCTCCTGGCAGTTTATGCACTAATGAAGCCCTAGTAGATATTATATTAGCTCCAATTTTTTAATTTGTTTTCCCATCTCTTCCTCCTCCTCTTCTTCCTTTTATTTTCTCTTATGATATTGTAGGTGGCCAACGCCGGTAACAGGTGCATTTGAGTTCGCAATGGAGGTTCCGGGGTGTTGGATACATGGTGTAAATCCTAAAATTGGCATATTTTCTAAAAATATCTTTTTAATTAAAAGATCATTTTTACTTTCCCTTTTTTTTATTTTCGGGATATCACTTTTCCCTTCTTGTGATTTTCGGATCATTTATCTTAATTTTATCACAATTTGATTATAAAGGGGGAGATATATCTTGTTTATTTAAAGCAAATATTCAGTACTTACTCAAAGTCATTTCTAGAATATTTGATATTAAATTTTCATACAGCTCAAGATTATAAAATTCAGGAAACTGAATCTTTGATATCATTAATTGTTATTTCTATCTTAAGCATTTTGATCCGACACAGCTCCACCAAAATCGTATCTGTTGGATCAACATCTTCTAAAAAAGGCAATTCTTCATCAATCAAGAATATCTTCAAATATTCTTGCATTTATTAGGAGATTCATTCTCAGCCTTTATGAGCATGAAATAGACTCTATAAATAGGTCTCTAAGGCTTTGAGAAAAAGTGAACTCTTAGATGCATAATTTGTGAGTGTATTGTAATATTTGTGAGAGTTCCTTCTTTGTATTCAAGATCGTAGTTTTCACGTGATCTTGTGAAAAAATGAGTGTTTAGTGTTTGTGGTGAGTTTATACCACACTCATGAGTGAATACACTTTGTAATTTGAACACAACTTTATAATCTTCGGGAGAGGATTTTTACAAGCCTTGCGTCGGGAGGATGAAAGCACTCGTTGGCCATTAAAGGGAGTTCAAGTGGTTGAGCGTTTCAATCAAGATCATATTGGGGAGTCTTGTTTTGTATAAGTCAATATTTTTTACTTGTGATTCTTTATTAATTGATTTTACTCTCTGGGCGTGGCTCCAAGGAGTAGGTTATCCGAAAGGGTTTCTGAACCTTGTAAAAATTCGTTGTGTTCTTTAATTGTTTTTTGCACTGCTTTTTATTGTGTTTAGTTTCTGTCGTGACAAGTTTGGATTCTATCCCGACAGAACGGACATCTGTTTAAACATTTAATTACCATTCCACACTTTAATTAATTCACATGGTTTAATTAATTTGGTAATTACCAATAACGAAATTTCAATTGGTATCAGAGAGGGTCACTCATTTCTGAGTGTGATCTTTGTTTATTCCGTTTGTTGTTATTGTTCTTGCAATGTCTTTTTTCACAGAAGGAAGCTCCATAACTCGCCCCCCTTTACTCAATGATTCGAACTATCCATATTGGAAAGTTAAATGAGAGCCTTCATCAAATCTCAAGATGAAAAGGCTTGGAGAGCTGTTTTGAGTGGTTGGACTCCTCCAGCAGAAAGCAATGATGTAACTAAGGTAAAATCTGAACTTGATTGGACTGATGCTGAAGATAAACTGTCCAGTTACAATAATAAAGCATTACATGCTATTTTTAATGGTGTTGGTGAATGTTGCATTAAATTGATTTCTTCATGTGTTTCGGCCAAAGATGCTTGGCAAATCCTTCAAACTCAATTTGAAGGAACTGTTGATGTCAAGCGTTCTAGGCTTGTTTGTTAGGAGTGTGTCCTAAAAGCATGTAAAAGACATTTGTTATTTCTATGAATAAATAAATACAATGGTCTATTATTGTTATATTTAGATTATTAAATTATTATTTGAATAATTTTGTAAATATCAGAAAAAATTCCATATTCATTATTGAGGATGTGATCTTGTATTAGTATGAGAGAATTAAGATTACATGAATGAATAAAAATAGTCAACAACAACAAATTAAAGTTATGGAATTCTTTAATTGGGGTTGTAAGTACAATTTGCTGAGTATCATGTTGATACAAATAATCTAGATTCGGATTATTGATGCGGAAAGACATCTCGGTATATGTGCTTTATATAATATGATTATATATGACATGGACCGATATGAATAAAATTCTTTATCCAAAAACTATTTAACAATAAAGAGTTGTAATTAATATCATAACTAATGATCATTTATAGATTAACCTAAATCCTGAGTGTTCATGAACTCTTGTTCATGTTTATTAAATCTTTTGATTCATTTGTTAAGGTCTCTTCATAGATGAGACTAATGACTTTTGTTTTGGAGATTTAATATCATGGATGGCTGGGAACATGTATCAACAATACGGAATCTAATTTTTCCTAACGGATCGTATATTAGTTCCCTTAACGGTTAATTCTGGAACTGAATGATTTTGAGCTCAAATCTATAATTAGATTATAGATTAATTATTCACTAGTGAATTAATGGTACTTAAGGAATAAGAAGTAAATTAGAAAGGTAAAATGGTAATTCTTTCATTCTAATTTATGAACTAATTAATTAGAGGGTTGAACTATTGTAAGATGGTTATATCAATGGACAACTCAGAATAAGATTTCTATAAAAGTATATCTATAACATAAAGAGTGCAATTCTAAATTTATAGTGGAGAAATATCAGAATTAATAAATGAACTATTATAATTAAAGAGTTTAATTATTTAGTTACAATTTATTGGAGCTTAATGGTATAGGTCCATGGTCCCTGAAATGGCTCAAACAAACACTGACAAAGGTAAATACAAAAATGGGCAAAATGACTTATTTGATAAGTAAAATATTTTTCTATGCATCAAACATAATTATTGTATAATTTGTAGGAAAAACTAATTGCAGGATCTTTATTTATTTTCATGCAATTTACATATTATCAACACAAACATGCAAATTCCTAGAACATGCTCCTATGAAATTGATACAAATACAAAGTAAAGTAAAAACTTACATTACGCAGCGGAACTGGAACAACTCCATCCTTCAATCTCTCTAACCCTTGATTCCATTCTGTAGCAGAGTATTATCAAGAGATTGAACAAGATCAGCAACACAGTCTTCCTCACCAAGCCTTTGATCAACCTAGAACTAGTGTGGGCTGGCTCTCAACACATGAGATAGATATCTAGAAAAGAAGAAGAGATTGTGGCTAAGAAAGGATTAGAGTGTCCAGGTTTTCACTTACCCAAATCAACTGAGACTGACTTGCTACTAAAAACCCTAGATATCATATTCCTTATATAGGCAACTTAATGGGATTTATTTAAATTTAAATTAATTAAAAATAATAAACAAAACTAAAAGCCTTGGGCTGCCATAAATGAACTTGGGCCCAATCTCTTTATTTTGAATTTAAATCCCAACTGGGCCTAAATTCAAAACCTTTTATTTTTTATTTTTTTAATTAATTAATTAAATCCTTATTCAAATTAACTAATTATAATTTGAAACTTGATTTAATATTATTTATTTATATTGATACAAATTTATCAATATTAATAAATTTACCCAAATATTCTCTTTTATTCTCTAAATCTCATATCTCTGTAAATTTTCCAAAATTGACCTAGTCAACTTTAAAAATCCTAATTGATAATTAAATCAATTAATTGAGACATTCTAGATGATTTACTCAAAGGTGATGCGGGGACCATGGATCCATGAAATCAAGCTCCAACAAGTTACCGTGAATTTATTTACGAATAATTTCACTACCTTATTAATTCCTCGTGACTCCACTATAGACTCGGAATTGAACTCTTGAATTCATAGAACATATTTTCAAAATCATAAATACGTTATCCATTGTTATAACCATTACAATCAGTCAATCCTCTATCGATGACTTACTAACGAGCTGGGTGCAAATTACTGTTTTACCCCTCATCAGTATTTTATCCTTAACTCCCACTAAGTTCCTTATAAATGATATTTCCGTGAACTTAATCACAGAAATGAGATCTCAATCATTTAACCTTTTGAACAAAGCAATTAAGGAAATCATCTTTTCACTTCTCATACAGAAGTTATAGATTTCGTATCTATGAATAATACTCCCACTCAATTACACTAATAAATCTCCAAGATGTAAGTATGGGCTAGACCGTAGGGTAAGCTGGTAACGAACAAGTCAAAAGATTTAAATAATATAATTAGCAGAATATTATCACTCAGAATTAAGATCGGCTTAATATATGGTCAACGTTGTGACATTGATTAGATTTGATAACAACGATACTTATTTATCAATCAATAATCAATATCGGTCCTAGTCCGATGTAACTAAATACATCCGATCTTATCTACTTGGTCGATGCCTTGGACAAGACATCACACCCTGAATGTGTAAGTAGATCATATCGTAGATTGCCTAATCAGTGAAAATCCAATGCACTGATCTAATCTTAGGACTCGTTCTTTTGAACATATAATTACAACTATAATCCACTGTGACCTAGTCACTATAATTGTAACTATCCATATGTTCGGGATTTTATAAATGTTTGTATTATTTCAATAATCATGTAATAAAACAAGCAAGCAACACGGTTGTCAAACTAAATGATTTCTACTACTTTTATTGATAATATGAAATCATGCTACATGTCCGACATGGTTTTATAAGGGCATAAAACCCAACATAATTATGTGTAATTAATTAATTATTTGATTTAACAAAAATATAATTATTTTGAATTAATTTATTTTTGGGATTTTTGGTATTTAAATAACAAGAAAAAATTGGGAAAAATCACATGCCATCCCTGGCATGTGGTACACGTGTAGCACAGTGCACATTCACTGTGCTACACGCATAAGAGGCTCTTGGTAGTTTATTGGTTTCACAATTTTAGTTATTTAAATATTAAATAAATAATGAGATATTGTAATATGATTAAAATATTATTATTTAAACATAATCTGATAACTGATTAGTTATTTTCACATTGTTTAAAATTACTAATATTTTATTTTTAATATATTGGATATATTAAATATAGGATATCAGTTTTTCAAAACGATATTTTTCAGGGATAAAAAAGATATCGTGAAATCTCTGAGAGAGAGAGAGAACATTGATACAAACATAGGTCACTGTTCTTCACAAACTTAGGTTCAAACTTTATCAGATCTCATGTGTTGAGAACATCTGATAAATATATTTTGCCTATAATTTTGTATAGCGAGCACACACTCGTTCTTTGTGTGCTAAGAACATTTTGGAAGATCTTGGTGTGAGAACTTAAGGATTTTTTCCATATAAAAAGATAGTAGCAAGGAAGGACTTGAGGTAATTTTCTATTCATATCTTTGATTCAATATATATATATATGCATGTGAATAAGTAGATCTAGAAATCTTGTGGGATTAAATTAACAATTTTGATTGTTGTTCCGCTGCGTATAATCTCTGATTTGATCTATAAAAACCAACATTGTTATGCTCACAACAAAATTTGAAAATGAATGAAAATGAAACCCTCACTGAATTTTACGAGAAATTGTCAGATATTGCTAACGAATATTTTGCTCTTGGTGAGAAACTTGAAGAGAATGTTTTGGTTCGAAAAATTGTTAGAGTTCTTCCTGACAAGTTTCAGACTAAGCTAACTACAATTGAAGAAGCAAAAGATCTGGACAAAATAAAAGTAGAAGAATTGATGGGTTCACTCCGAACTTTTGAACTGAACCAACAAATTAGACAAAAAGGTAAAACAGAAGAAATCAAGGAGAAATCTATTGCCTTGAAATCTTCTAGAGAAAAGAAGGAAAGTTCGGATGATGAGGATGATGAGATGGCTTTGTTAAAAAAAAAATTTCAAAAGTACATAAAGAAATTGGGAAAGAAAAATGCCATACCCAAAAACCCAAAAGGTAATTTTTCTAAACCCTTTGAGACTAATAAAAAGGGTATTCAGTGCAGGGAATGTGAAGGACTTGGACACATTCAATCTGAGTGTGCAAATACCTTAAAGAAAAAGAAAGTCACGACAGCCACGTGGAGTGATCAAGACTCTGAACAGAGTAATGAGGAAGAAAACAGTGTTGCCTTAATCTCTGTTCACAAAGGTATGGTTTTTTCTTCAGTTGATTACAAGGATGTGTTATGCCTTAATAATTATGTTCAGAATAATGAGAATTCTGACATTGACTCTGATGATTCTGACTTAGATGAGGAGTCATTGAAATAGTCTTATAAAATAATGTATGATCAATGGCTAAAAGTTTGCTCTAAGAATTGACTAATGGCTAGTAATAATAAAAAATTTGTTGAAAAATTTGAAGAACTTAAGATGATTATTGCTTCCAAAAATGATGAAATTAATTCTTTGAGTAAAGAAGTTGATTTTTTGCAAAAAGGTGTCAAAATGCTTAATCCAAGATCTAGAATTTTGGATGATATTTTCTCTGCAGGAAAAAAGGATGGTGATTACAGTGGATTAGGATCTAATGGATCTAAATCCTCAAGTAAAACAATTTTTATAAAATCCATGTGTTTAACGCCCAAATCGTGACAAACACTAAGCGGTGGTTGTAGTATAATCAAGCAGTCGATCCACAAGGAGGTAACCTAAAATCAAAAGATTAGTAGAAAATAACACAAAAAAATTAATAACAAGAAATAAATAAAAAATGGAAATGAAAAGAGATTTGAGATTTTGGTGTTGTCTTTTTTGATAAAATGATAAAATGAGATAAGTGAAATAAATGTAAGATGTAATCAAGAGTTTGAGAAATGGAAATGTTTCAAGAATCATCCATATGCTTGTTTAGTTACTTGGTTACTTGATTTACAAAAATATACAAGTAAATAGTTCACATCCCAACATTTACTTAGAAAATCTAACATTAAAGTCCATATTCTTTTCTAACAAAACTCCATTTGAGTTATAAAGTTCTTTACTTTAAAAACACAATGTTAATCTTATGAAAAATCTAATAATGACAAAATACCCAAGGACAATAATGCAATTAGAGCTGTAAATGTGGGCCCCGGCCCACATTTTCGTGCCTCCGATAAATTCGAGCCGGGTTGGGCCGGCCCATTTTTGAAAGAATAGGCCCAACACGGCCCATGTCGTGCCGTGTCGGACCCAAGTCGGGCCGGGCCACTTTCCTTATTCAGGCCCAAATTTGGGCTCACTTTTAGGCCAACTTTATTATTGCCAAAAAATGTGAGGATGGAGAATTGAACTCTCCACCTCCTCTTTAACCATCAATGGATTTACCACCAAACCAAATACATTTCTTTATTTAAATTATAATTTTAGATATTTTTATATACTTTTTAACAATATTTTACACAAAATTATATCAAAGATAATTATTAGAATTTTAATACCTACTAATAAATGCTAAAAAATTTAACTCACAAATCTTAAAATAAATTAATATAATTATAAAAATATAAACATTGAGAAAAATAAGACTTCTATTATCATTTTAATTTATTAATAATCGACAAATAAAAATTTATTATGATTATTAATGTCAAAATATCGGGCTTTTTATCGTGTCGTGCTTTCGGGCTAGTTTGTTCGTGCTTTCGTGTCGTGCCTTCGGGCTTGTCGTGTCGTGTCGTGCCGTGCTCAGGCCCATGTCGTCTCGTGCCGTGCCGTGCCAATTTTCAATTCGTGTCATGCTCGTGCCGTGCTAGAAAGCCCGACCCGTATTTACAGCTCTAAATGCAATAGAAGATTAGACATAAAATTATGTATCAATATTACTTTTACTAATTGGAAGCACATACAAAGAGCATGACTAATCCTATATACTATTAGTACAAGTAAATAAAGATAACAAAATAAAGATGAAAATGACAGAACATAAATAACTCAAATACATTATATTAAGAACATAGTAAATCAAAGTAGCAAAATAACATCACTAGCATATGGAATCATCCCTAACCTTCCTAGGAAGATTAGGCCATTATGCCCATGATTCTCACAAAATTCTGAGAAGAAAGTGAGTAAAAAATTTGCAATAGTTTCTTTACTCTCAAAATTACATGCCAATTGTGAAGAAAGAATCCTCATTTATAGAGGGAGAAAATGACTAAAAAGAAATTAAAAAACACAATGGGGTTTACAAAATAAATCTGAAATATTAATAATAAAATATGATTTTGAAAAATCAAATCTTATTATAAATATTAACCTATTTATTTTGGTTCATGGTCAAAATGCCATTTTTCTAAAATACCACAAAAACATGAGCTTTAAGGCTCAAAATAGTAATGTGCCAGACCCAATACCCACAAAACAAGGGTTGAAGGTGGTTGGTGCAGAAGAGGGTTTTGACCCATTCCCAGCCAATGGGGAGGCGCCACGTAGATGCTGGCTGGGAGAGGAGAAAGTTCCTGGGAAAGTTGGGCTTGCATGGGCTGGGCATGAGAGGCTTTGGCTGCTGGAGATGCTTCGAGCTGGCTAGTTGGAGATGGGCCTTCGGGCTGGCTGCGTTGGGCCACTAGAGCCATTGAGGGGCTGGGGGAAATTGAAGATGGCTTGGACAAGTGGCGCAAGGAGGAGCAAGGAGGTTGGCTTTGGGCGTGAGAGGCTTTCAGCGGGCTTGGGGAGAGCTGGGCTTGCTGGGAGAGGCTTCAATTTTGCAAAAATGCCAACTTTTCCTCATTTCTTCAACTTCATTTATTTCTTTCTTCTTTCTTTTATTTATGAAAAAATGCATCTTTAATTCCTACAAAATAACAATAAATTAAATCATAATCAAACATTTTCATTTATGAATAAATTATATTAATTCAATGAAAATATTAATTTAAATTAATTTATTTTGGCCATTAAAATCAATAAATATGCATTTTTCACCACTAATCACAACCCACAACCAGCTTATTGCTAGTTCCTAGCAATTCAAGCGAAAAATAAAATTATCAAGTTGAATAATCAAGTCAAACCAAGCAAAATCATATAAACATTTTCGAAGTATCAGCAAGAAGTCAGAAATTACTATCTAAGCTACTTTAGTTGCGATTTCAGAGTTGTGTGTGTGTGTACCAAACCATATTTTTTTTATCGCAAATCATAACACAAATAGTATCGAAAAATCTCAAAAGTATAAAGGTCTTAACTCCAAATTCCTCACGGGCATTGAAAGTATTTGTATGGGAAGGATTACACTCTTGGAGTTTGAAATGTAACAGTTTATGCTCAAATGAGAAAATATAAACTTTATAGGACAAGCAATTTGAACAAATATTGATCACAAGATAGTCATATCAACTTATTGGAATTCAAATGACAAACAACCTTTGGGATTTACACTAGAAAACTCAAAAATAAAATGATAACTAACTAGAAATGATAAATAGGAAAAGAAAATTATTAACAATAATATATATTTATTTATTTATTATTATATACTATATATTTTTTTTATTACACAAACACAAAAAAATAATACTAGAAAGATTCTTTTTTTTTTTCAACAACTACAAAATTAATAAAGGAAAGTGTTGCTCTTGTTCTCTTTTTTTCATTTTTTTTCAACATTTTTTCTTCTTTTTTTATTATTTTTTCATCGTCATTTTCTTTTCATCATCATTTTTTACATTTTTTCATCTTTTTTTTTTCTTGACAAGAGACAACACAAATATGAAAGGAAATTACAAACAAAATAAACTGAACATAAATTTAAAAATTATTACAAAGACTCATTCTTAAATGAAAAATATCCCTCTAGTAAATGTCATGTTTTAAATTTCAAAGATGTGACTTTACCAACTCAAATGATCAATAAAAGTTCAAAAAGTTGTTTTCTCAACTCTCACAACTCACCAAAAAAAATGAAAAACTTTAAACTCAAAATTTCTCTCAACTATTTGTGTTAACAACCAATTTATCACATGTTTGGAAAGTGCACAAAAGAACTCTGAAAATCACTTCTTAATAGCTAAACATAGTAAGAACTGACTCAAACCAACAAGTTACTCATGCTTGGATAATTTTGAGAAAATTTGACTTAAAAATTCAACAAGACAATAATGTTTTCCAAATGAATGCTAATGACACAACAATAAGATTTTCCAAATGAAAGCCAATGCATGCTCACCACCCCCAACCAAAAATTAGACAGTGTCCTCAATGTCAAAATGAATAATCAATGAATAAGATCCTTCTTTGTGTTTGTCTTGTGAACTCCATTCAGATGGGAGTTCACCTGTTACTATGTAGTTGACAATGTGAGCATACCACGGTAACTTAGCAACATAAAGCAATTGTTGATCGGGGAAATCATCATGAATAGGTGGACCATCAGCGGGATCTCTGAATTCAAATCGGGACAAGTGGTCCACGACGACATTTTCAACACCTTTCTTGTCTTTGATCGTTATGTCAAATTCCTGCAGAAGAAGGATCCACCGTATTAATCGTGCCTTGGCATCCTTTTTGGAAAGGAGATACTTAAGGGCGGAGTGATCTGTGAAGATCGTAATAGGCGATCCAATCAAATAAGATCGAAATTTTTCAAGGGCAAAGACAACGGCAAGCAAATATTTTTCAGTAGTGGAATAGTTCATTTGAGCACTATTGAGAGTTCGGCTTGCATAATAGACAACAAAGGGTTTCCCCTCCCTTCGTTGCTCTAGCACAGCTCCCACAACAAAGTTGCTGGCGTTAGACATGATCTCGAAAGGAAGACTCCAATCGGGTGACTGAATGATGGGAGCGGAAGTGAGTGAATTGATAAGTGTTCGAAATGATTCCTCACACTTAGGTGTCCATTCAAAAGTGGCATCTTTGGCTAGGAGGTTGCTTAGCGGACGAGCAATCATTGAAAATTTTGTACGAACCTCCTATAGAAACCAGCATGACCAAGGAATGACCTAACGTCTTTGACAGTCTTAGGAGTAGGCAGGTTGGAGACAATGTCGACTTTGGATTGATCAACCTCAATTCCTTTTTCAGAAACAATGTGGCCTAAGACTATGCCTAAAGATACCATGAAGTGGCATTTCTCCCAATTGAGTACAAGTCCTTTCTCAATGCATCGTTTTAAAACAGCTTCAAGATGAAGAAGACATGTCTCAAAGGAGTTTCCAAAAACGGTTAGGTCATCCATGAATACTTCCATTGATTTTTCAATCATGTCACTAAAGATGCTCATCATGCATCTTTGGAAAGTAGCTAGTGCGTTACACAAGCCAAGTAGCATACACTGGAAAGCAAACGTGCCAAAGGGACAAGTGAAAGTGGTCTTATCTTGATCCTCTAATGCAATCTTAATTTGATAATAACCAGAATAGCCATCAAGAAAGCAATAGAAAGGATGACCAACTACACGTTTAAGAATTTGATCAATGAATGGGAGTGGAAAATGATCTTTGCGGGAGGCGACATTTAATTTTATATAATCAATGCACATGCGCCACCCCGTCACTGTTTTTGTGGGGACAAGAATCCCTTTTTCGTTTTGGATAACGGTGACACCAGATTTCTTGGGCACGACTTGAGTAGGACTGACCCATTTGCTATCAGCTACTGGGTAAATAATACCAGCGTCTAGCAATTTCAAAACTTCATTTTTTACAACTTCTTTCATTGTGGGGTTCAGTCGCCTTTGAGGGTCTCTTCGAGGGATAGCCTCGTCCTCCAGATTGATTCGATGGGAGAAAATTAAAGGGCTAATACCTTTGATATCAGCGAGCGTCCAACCTATCGCAGATTTATGTGTTCGCAGTAGCTTGAGTAACTGCAATTCTTGAGAATTTTGAAGGTTGGACGAGCTGATAACTGGAAAGGTTTCACCATCTCCCAAGAAGGCATGTTTCAAACCCTCGGGAAGTTGGGTTAATTGAACAATTGGAACCTCTTCAGTTGAAGCTTTTGGTTGTGCCCTCTCACGAGGTAGCTCTTCAAAGCGAGGTTGCCAAAACTGAGTCCTTCTATTGCATGAGTCTATGCGATATGATATTGCAAGAGTAGACTCAATAGATTTGGGACTTTTGTTGTCAGACAGAAGGAGGAGGTCATCAAGATTATCAAAGTTGTTTCGCAATTGAACCTCCTTGGGAATTAAAGAGTCAATCATGAATGTTTGATAGCATTCATCATCTTCTTGGGGTTGTTTCCCGATGTGGAAGAAATTGACTTCAAGAGTCATGTTTCCAAACAATATCTTCATTAGACCGTTCTGACAATTGATCAAAGCATTTGTTGTAGCAAGGAATTTTCTTTCGAGGATAATAGGAATTGTAGACTCCATGTTTACCACAGATTGGGTATCAAGAATAAGAAAATCCACGGGGTAATAGAATTTTTCAATATGAACTAACACGTCCTCAACAATACCCCTAGGCTTTTTGGTGGAATGGTCATCAAGCTGTAACACAACAAATGTGGGCTTCATTTTTCAAAGACCGAGTTGCAAGTATATGGAGTAAGGCATGAGATTTACACTCGCGCCAAGATCAAGTAAGGCTTGGCTGACTTCATGGGTCCCAATTTGGAAAGAAATGGTGGGACAACCGGGATTTATGTATTTTGGCGGTGCCTTTTATTCAATAACCGCACTCACTTGATCAGTCAAGAAGGCACTCTTCTTGACATGGTGCTTCATTTTTGCAGTGCAAAGATCCTTGATGATTTTGGCATAAGCGGGCACTTGTTTTATGATGTGAAGCAAAGGAAGATTAATCTTCACTTGTGTCAAGTGCTCAAGGATTTCAGCTCGGTTATCAGGAAGTTTCCCAACAGGTTTCAAAGTCTGGGGAAATGGTACTTTTGGAGTGGCATTGAGTGGTGGATTTTTGGAAATGACTTTTGGAGTACTGGGAGTGTTGGATTTTATGGGTGGATCTTGAAAAAGTTTTACCGCTTCTAGTCGTGATGGCTTTTACTTCCTTGACATTTTGATCATTAGAATTTAAAGATTGGGCCATGCGTTAGCCTTGCACATTGAATTTCGGTTGGCAAGGAAGTTTGCCTTTTTCCAGAATGGCCAAGGATTCAGTTAATTTTGAGAATTGACATTTCAATTCCTTGATTTCTTCCATCATTTGGCGATTTAGTTTGGATTGTTCCTCTATGAATGCATGAAGAGTATGCTCGAGAGAATTTCATTGTGGATGAGCATTGTATTGAGGTGTAGAATACGCCTTTGATGGTTGAACTTGTTGCTCATTTCTCCATTGGCCTCTAGACGATTGAGCTTGGTTGGAATCTCTCCAACTGAAATTTGTGTGGTTTCTCCAACCAGGGTTGTACGTATGAGAGAATGGCTTGTTATATGCCCCTAAGGCATGCATTGCTCCTCATAAACCCCCCTCATTTCATTCAAAGCTAAGCAGTCCTTAGCTAAATGCTCCGTCCCTCCACAAACAAAGAAAGGTTCTTGCGATTCTGCTTGAGCGATCATGTGCAATTTTTGGCCATTTTTTGTCATTAAGACCTCAAACTTCTTTTTCAAAGCTTCGAGTTGGGCCTTAACACTATCCTCTTCTCGAAGTTGATAGGTCCCAGATGGTTTGTGTCGGTTGGTGCTATCCGTAGCACTTGGACTAGTCCAGGTGTGAGACTTTTTAGCGGTTTCTTCGAGATATTCAAGAGCATCGTTTGGCTCTTTTTCGAGGAATTCACCATTACATAGCATTTCTACAAACTGGCGCTCACGACTCGTGAGGCCTTCATAGAAGTAACTGATGAAACGCCAGTTCTCATAGCCATGGTGCGGGCACTGAGTCAACAGATCTTTGAATCTTTCCCAGACTCGGTAGAACGTTTCATTGTCCTTTTGGGAAAATGTGGAAATCTGTCGTTTTAGACTGTTGGTCTTATAGCTGGGGAAGTGTTTTAGAAAGAAAGATTTGGTCATCTCCTCCCATGTTCCAATAGACCTAGGTCTCAAAGAGTATAACCAGCTTTTGGCTTTGTTCTTCAAGGAGAAAGGGAAGAACTTCAGTCGCACAACATCGACATTTTCGGCTCGGTTATAGAACATGGCTACTACCTCCTCAAATTCTCTGTTATGCACGTATGGGCTTTCATTTTCCATTCCATGAAATGTGGGCAAGAGTTGAATCATGCTAGGTTTAAAGTCTAATGCGGGCATATTAGGAGGGAAGATAATGCATGAAGGCGTGGAAGTGCGAGTAGGATGGAGGTAGTCATTGAGAGTTCTTGGTTGGATTTCATCATTGTGAGCCATTGCGAATGGATTATTGTCAGCTAAAGTTTGTGGAGAAGCAGGATTGGTGGAAGGAGTTCCGGAAGGAGTGGTGGATGAATTGGAAGAAGTGTCACTGGAAGTTTCATGATGATTCATCCACTCTCGGAAATCAGAATTAGATTTATTTTATGTTGTTGTTGTTGTTGTTGTTGTTGTTGTTTTTTTGTTAAACTTGTTCCCAAGTAGATTTGGAGGTTTTTGGGTGATCTCCAACGTCCTACTAGAACTCCCCGAGGTTACTGAGTAAGTATGGTGGATTACAAATCAACCTTTTCGACCAAACAACCTTTAAGCATAGTGAAATTGCTTGTTTTGAAATAACAAGCTTGGTTTTCTTATGGTAATAAGTTAAAAATTGTAATAGTGCAAATGTAGATGCTCGAAATGTTCCCAGGCCGATTGGGAAGGTTGCCAAGGTACCGCTTTAGACCCACACTTGTCTAGACAGAACTCCTCAAGGTTCCCAGGTAAGTGTGGAGGGTAACGCTATCACAAACCTTATTTAACAACCAATCTTTCTAGACAGAACAATATCAGTTTCTACCATTTGTAATAATACACAATTGTTCCCAATACTAAGTGTTTTATGATTGAAATTTTATGAACAATTTTATGCAATTTTATGTTTTTTTTTAAAAACCTAAATTCTAAGGAAAACTAAGGCAAAGAAAAAGGAAAAGTCTAAACTAAGCAACAAAATAAACAACACAAAAATAAAATAAAGAAAAGAAAATTAAAGTGAAGATAAAATAACAAGCTTAATCTTTTTTTTTCTTTCAAATATCTATTAAATTAAAAAAAATAGAATAGAAAAATAGAGTAAGAATTAGCTAAAAAGAAAAAAAAGATAATTATATAAATATATATATGGTTCTTTTTTTTTAACCAAAAGAAAGGAAAATGGAAAAAAAAAAATAAATAAGAATAAATATATTTTTTTTTGGGGATTTTTTTTTATAAATATGTATATATATATATGTTTTTTTTTGTTTTACAGAAAAAGAAAAGGAAAATGAAGAGAATATATATAACTATTTTTTTTTTGTTTTTATGATTTTTAGTTAGTCTTTTTTTCTTTTTCTTTTAATAATAATAATCAAATTAACTAAAAATTAAAAAAAAAAAATTATACTAACACAATGTTTATACCAACAAAAATACAAATAAAGTTACTAATATTTTGGTAAAAATTTCACTAAACCTTTGAAAACTACCTCTCCAGCAACAGCGTCAAAATTTGTTTAACACCCAAATCGTGACAACCACTAAGTGGTGGTTGTAGT
This sequence comes from Humulus lupulus, assembly GCF_963169125.1. Lineage (NCBI taxonomy): Eukaryota > Viridiplantae > Streptophyta > Magnoliopsida > Rosales > Cannabaceae > Humulus > Humulus lupulus. The sequence goes on from NC_084793.1 coordinate 20,980,334, forward strand.
ATAATCGAGCGGTCGATCCACAAGGAGATAACCTAAAATCAAAATATTCGTAAAAAATAACACAAAAAAATTAGTAACAAGAAATAAATAAAAAATAGAAATGAATAGAGATTTAAGATTTTGGTGTTGTCTTTTTTGATGAAATGATAAAATGAGATAAGTGAAATAAATGTAAGATGTAATCAAGAGTATGAGAAATGGAAATGTTTCAAGAATCATCCATATGCTTGTTTAGTTACTTGGTTACTTGATTTACAAAAATACACAAGTAAATAGTTCACATCCCAACATTTACTTGGAAAATCTAACATTAAAGTCCATATTCTTTTCTAACAAAAGTCCATTTGAGTTATAAAGTTCTTTACTTTAAAAACACAATGTTAATCTTATGAAAAATCTAAAAATGACAAAATACCCAAGGGCAATAATGCAATTAGAGTTGTAAATGTGGGTCGGGCCGGACCGACCCATTTTTGAAAGAGTAGGCCCAGCACGGCCCATGGGCCTGGCCCATGTCGTGCCGTGTCGGACCCAAGTCAGGCCGTCCCACTTTATTATTGCCAAAAAATGTGAAGATGAAGAATTGAACCCTCCACCTCCTCTTTAACCATCAATGGACTTACCACCAAACCAAATACATTTCTTTATTTAAATTATAATTTTAGATATTTTTATATACTTTTTAACAATATTTTACACAAAATTATATCAAAGATAATTATCAGAATTTTAATACTTACTAATAAATTCTAAAAAAATTTAACTCACAAATCTTTAAATAAATTAATATAATTATAAAAATATAAACATTGAGAAAAATAAGACTTCTATTATCATTTTAATTTATTAATAATTGACAAATAAAAATTTATTATGATTATTAATGTCAAAATATCGGGCTTTTTATCATGTCGTGCTTTTGGGCTAGTTTGTTCGTGCTTTCATGTTGTGCCTTCGAGCTTGTCGTGTCGTGCTCAGGCCCATGTCGTCTCGTGCCGTGCCGTGCCAATTTTCAATTCGTGTCGTGCCTGGCCCAAGCCCATATTTTTTCGTGCCGTGTCGTGCTCGTGCTGGTTTCGTGCCGTGCTAGAAAGCCCGACCCATATTTACAGCTCTAGATGCAATAGAAGATTAGACATAAAATTATGTATCAATATTACTTTTACTAATTGGAAGCACATAGAAAGAGCACGACTAATCCTATATACTATTAGTACAGGTAAATAAAGATAACAAAATAGAGATGAAAATGAAAGAACATAAATAACTCAAATACATTATATTAAAAACATAGTAAATCAAAGTAGCAAAATAACATCACTAGCATATGGAATCATCCCTAACCTTCCTAGGAAGATTAGGCCATTATGCTCATGATTCTCACAAAATTCTAAGAAGAAAATATGAGAAGAAAGTGAGTAAAAATTTTGCTATAGTTTCTTTACTCTCAAAATTACATGCCAATTGTGAAGAAAGAATCCCTATTTATAGAGGGAGAAAATGACTAAAAAGAAATTAAACAACACAATGGGGTTTACAAAATAAATCTGAAATATTAATAATAAAATATGATTTTGAAAAATCAAATCTTATTATAAATACTAACCTATTTATTTTGGTTCATGGTCATAATGCCCTTTTTCTAAAATACCACAAAAACATGAGCTTTAAGGCTCAAAATAGTAATGTGCAAGGCCCAATACCTACAAAACCAGGGTTGAAGGTGGTTGGTGCAGAAGAGGGTTTTGACCCATTCCCAGCCAATGGGGAGGCGCCACGTAGATGCTGGCTGGGAGAGGAGAAAGCTCCTGGGAAAGTTGGGCTTGCATGGGCTTTGGCTGCTGGAGAAGCTTCGAGTTGATTAGCTGGAGATGGGCCTTCGGGCTGGCTGCATTGGACCGCTGGAGCTGTGGAGGGGCTAGGGGAAATTGAAGATGGCTTGGACAGGTGGCGCAAGGAGGAGCAAAGAGGCTGGCTTTGGGCGTGAGAGGCTTTCAGCGGGCCTGGGGAGAGCTGGGCTTGCTGGGAGAGGCTTCAATTTTGCAAAAATGCCAAATTTTCCTCATTTCTTCAACTTCATTTATTTATTTCTTCTTTCTTTTCTTTATGACAAAATGCATCTTTAATTCCTACAAAATAACAATAAATTAAATCATAATCAAACATTTTCATTTATAAAATAAATTATATTAATTAAACTTAATTTATTTTGGCCATTAAAATCAATAAATATGCATTTTTCACCACTAATCACCATGAATTATCCGGCTGTTGTGCCAACTAACCGTTTTGCAGGAACAAGTAACTCTTCAGAGACCACGAAGTTGTCATCTGTTCCAACAGATCTACAACTAAAGAAAATTTCTCCTAAAAGAAACATTGGACAATTTGTACCATTTTGTCATTTTTGTGGGATGAAAGGACACATAAGACCTAAGTATTTTTCTCTGTTAAATTTGTTTAAAAAGAATTATGTTAAACACTTTGGTAGCATGAATCAATTCTTGACTAAAAGAAATTCAAAATAAAAAACAATATGGGTCAAGAAAGATAACTATGTTAGCTTGGCCACCTTTACCTATCATAAAATGCATGCATCTAGTTCATGGTACTTTGATAGCGGTTGTTCAAGACATATGATAGGTAATGCCAACATACTCACCAACTTCAAATCCTTGAAGTGTGGAGTAGTAACATTCGGGGATGGAATGATAGGAAATATTTTAGGTAAATGTACTCTAAACATTGAAGGGTTACCAAAACTGAAAAATGTGCTTCTTGTTGATGGGCTGAAAGCCAACTTAATTAGCATAAATCAAATTTGTGACCAAGGTTTTCTTGTTAATTTTTCGCATGATGAGTGTATTGTTGTAAATCAAAGTGGTGACATTGTTCTTACAGGTTCTCGTTATTTGGATAATTGTTACACACTCATACAAAAATTCACATGCCATGCGTCATCATCAAGTTTTAATAATATTGATTTGTGGCATGAAAAACTTGGACATATAAATTTCAAAAACTTGAAAAAGATTGCTAATGCAGGTCTCATTCGTGGTATACCCAAGCTGGGCAAAGAATTACTTGGTAAGTGTGAATCATGTCAATTGGGAAAACAGTTGAAAATTTCCCATAAAGCACTATATGATATTAATACTTCAAATGTGTTAGAATTATTGCATCTGGATCTCATGGGTCCTATACAGGTTGAAAGTATTAATGGTAAGAGATACATTTTTGTATGTGTGGATGATTTTTCTAGATTTACTTGGGTAGATTTATTAAGAGAAAATCAGATACATTTGAAGCTTTTCAAATTCTATGTACAAGACTAAGAGTTGAAAAAAATTGTAACATTGGAAAGATTGTAAGAATACGAAGTGATCATGGTAAGGAGTTTGAAAATTCTGTTTATGATGAATATTGTAAATCTTTTGGAATTTTGCATGAATTTTCTGCTCCCAAAACCCCAGAACAAAATGGGGTAGTGGAACGGAAAAATCGTACTTTGCAGGAAATTGCCAGAGTTATGCTAAATAGCAAAAAACTCACAAAGAAATTGTGGGCTGAAGCAATTAACACTGCTTATTACACAATTAATCGTGTTTTTCTGCGTCCAGGTACAAATAAAACTCTATATGAAATCTAGAATGGTAGAAAACCCAATGTCAATTATTTTCATGTATTTGGGTGTCTGTGTTATTTTCTTAGAGATCGTGAGAATCTGGGAAAATTTGATGCCAAAAGCGATGTGATAGTTTTTCTTGGATATTCCACCAATAGTAGGGCTTATCGTGTTTACAACATGAGAACCCAAGCTATTATGGAATCTGCTAATGTGGTTGTAGATGTTCTAAATGATTTTTCTTAGTACTCCCATGAGGAGGAAATTGACAGGTTCATTGATGTTCGACATCATAAAGAAATGGTAGATCTGACAGCACAACATTCAGAGGCGACAATAGCCACTGATGATGTATCATAAAGAAATGGTAAATCTGACAGCACAACCTTCAGAGGCGACAATAGCCACTGATGCTGTATCAGATGCTGATTCTGTCGAAACAACAACTGAACAAACAGAGAAGGAAAATCCAGTTATTTCCTCTGACTCCGTTCAAAAAGAATCATCAACCAGAGTAAAAAAGAATCACCCTTCTGATCTCATTTCAGGAAATCTTGAAGAGAGTATGGTCACTTGAAAGAGGTATGTAAACTTGGTTCAATTTGTTTGTTTTACTTCTACTTTGGAACCAAAAAATGTTAAGGAAGCCTTAAATGATGAATCATGGATCAATGCTATGCAAGAAGAGCTAGATCAATTCACAAGGAATGAGGTATGGATCATTGTCCCTAGACCGAGTCATACTAATGTTATAGGTACAAAGTGGATATTTAAAAATAAAACTGATGAATTTGGGACCATAATAAAAAATAAAGCTAGACTAGTTGCACTGGGGTACACTCAAGTTGAAAGAATTGATTTTGATGAGACATTTTCCCATGTTGCAAGACTTGAATCCATAATATTATTACTAGCTATTTCATGTGTTCTTGGTTTAAAATTGTTCCAAATGGATGTCAAATCCGCTTTTTTAAATGGATTTTTGAATGAAGAAGCTTATGTGGAACAACCCAAAGGGTTTGAGGATCCTTACTGTCCTAATCATGTTTTTAAATTGTAAAAAGCATTGTATGGGTTGAAACAAGCCCCACGGGCTTGGTATGAGAGACTAACTCTTTTTTTGGTCTCAAAGGAATACAAGAGAGGGGGAGTAGACAAAACACTTTCTTTTTTTTTATCAAAAATGTTGATACAAATATTATGATAGCACAAATATATGTTGATGATATAGTGTTTGGTTCTACTAATGATTCTCTAGTGCAGGAATTTGTGAAACAAATGTAGGAAGAGTTTGAGATGAGCATGGTAGGAGAACTCAATTTTTTCTTAGGACTCCAAGTGAAGCAGTCAAACGAGGGAATTTTCATTTCACAAAGCAAGTATGCCAGAAATTTAGTGAAGAGATTTGGACTCGACACATCTAAACCTACTAAAACTCCCATGGGAACTACCATCAAACTATCTAAAGATTAGAATGGGAAGAAAGTTGATCCAACTCTTTACAAGAGCATGATTGGGAGTCTCCTATACTTAACTGCTAGTCGCCCTGACATCAATTATAGTGTTGGAGTGTGTGCTCGTTTCCAAGGGAACCCCATGGAGTCTCATGTGACTGCTGTAAAAAGATTTATTCGTTACATCAATAATACTCTTGATTTAGGCATTTGGTACTCCAAAGAAACAAATTCTAACCTTGTGTGTTATAGTGATGCAGATTGGGCAAGAAACACTGATGATCGCAAAAGTACAAGTGGTGGTTTTTTTTACTTAGGAAACAATTTAGTCTCCTTGCATAGTAAAAAACAAAACTCCATCTCCTTGTCAACAACCGAAGCTGAGTACATTGCTGCTGGAAGCTGTTGTACCCAACTTTTGTGGATGAAACAAATGTTGGCAGACTATGAGTTTGATATTAAAACTTTAACCATTTTTTGTGATAATACAAGTGCTATTAATATCTCCAAAAATCCTGTTCAGCACTCTCACACTAAACATATTGACATTCGTCATCATTTTATTAGGGAACTTGTTGAAAACAAAACATTGATTTTAGAATATGTTGAGACTAACAAACAAATTGCAGATATTTTTACTAAATCTTTAGACACGGTCAGATTTGATTCCCTTAGGAAATCCTTGGGGTTTTTTTTATTTGAAGTTGCCAATAAATTGATTATCTTGCCCTGCATATGTGTCTGTGTAAATCTCTTGTCTTGTTTGGAAGAAATTTGATAAGCATATTTTTTGTATTTTAGAAAATGAACGTTATAAGTCTTCTACTTTGTTAGGAATAAAAAACCATATTTGAAAAATTATAGACCATCCAATTTATATTTGATCAAATCATTATGTTTGTATGACATTCCTTAATCTAGTTTCTTTTTCAGGCTCCATTTTGGAAAAGAGCTACCTATACTGATGTGTGAAAGCTGAAACTGAGTAAGTTGGTACCAGGTAATTAGCAATTATATTGGAGGATACTCTACTAGTGTAAAGGGCTACCATCAGTATAAGAGTTATAGCCTCCATTATGGTTACAATTTGAAAAAGGCTACAATTGCCAAATATGAGCAATGACCCTAGCTTTAAAAGGCCAAAAAGAAACGCCAAATTGATTACACATGCACACACACATGCCTGTTGACTAGACTGTGTAAGATTATTGTAAGACTCATACATATAATCAATTGATTAAAATATGTTTTGTGATTGGTATATTTTTCGAATTATGGTCACTTAGTATTTGAATTATAACTCATTTCTCTAATTTGTGAAAAATATGGTTATCTTGTTTCTCTTGAACAGGACTTGACATTTACATGGACACATATGGTATGACAATTTACATTTTATTTTCAGCAATTTAAAAAAAATAAAAAAAATGATAAAATAAAATTTGTTTTTGACCGTGTACTTAAAAAAAAAACACAGGAAAAGTTTGAAAACTAATTGATGCAATTTATTTGTTTTATCTCAATATATTCAAAATCATGCAAAAAGTTTCCAATTTTGAGGTGTGAAAGAATTTGTTTTAAAAAAAGAAATATTTTGGCATTTATCACATTAAATCCGGTTACCCATTTTTGGTTACCCATATTCGAACTTGCCTCATTTGTGCATCGAATACTCTATATATTCGAATTCACTTTGGTTGTTTCATTCTCAGTGTTTTCTTTTTTTTCCCGCTCACTTGTACCCAAGTTGTTTAGGTTTTTGTTCTTTGTGTGTCTCTGTTTGTTTCTATTCTAGCAGTCATGAAGACCCGAGGCTGTGGTTCCCCCACCAAAGCTAGAAATGTCAAAGACATTAATTTGGCTGGTTCTGGGTCTGGAGATGTCGCAGTCTGACACCCGTGCTTTCCCAACTGCTCTTGCTTCTGTCCAGACAGGACTTGCAAGTCTCTCCGAGCGGTTCACTACCATGGAGGATACTCAGTGCCAAATTCTGGCGTCTTTGGCGATTCTCAATGCCTCTACCACTCCAGCACCATGACGGTTACCGTTCCTTTCGATCTATTTTTATTTACTTTTGATAAATGTAAACGAACACTAAAAGTGTCTTTGTTTTTTGGTTTCGTTTCTTTGTTCTTTGGCATTTTCTTAGACAATGAGGGGGAGAGAGAGTAACTCTATTTTTTGTGCTTTGATTATGTTGTTTGACTTGCAGTTTCTCATTGGTTTTTGTTAACTGTTTTTGTTATTTTTGGCAGGGGGAGTCATTTTGTGATTGTTGTGAATTTAAGCACTCACTTGTGTTATGTAGGGATCTTTTAAAAAATAGATATGCTTTGTTTATAAAATTGCCAAAGGGGGAGATTGTAAATCCTAAAATTAGCATAATTTATAGAAATATCTTTTTAATTAAAATATCATTTTTACTTTCCCTTTCTAGTGATTTTTGGAATATCACTTTCCCCTTCTTGTGATTTTCGGATTATTTAGCTTAATTTTATCACAATTTGATTATAAAGGGAAGATATATCTTGTTTATTTAAAGAAAATATTCAGTACTTGCTCAAAGTCATTTCTGGAATATTTGACTTTAAATTTTCGTACAACTCAAGATTACAAAATTCAGGAAATTGAATCTTTGATGTCCTTAATTGTTATTTCTATCTTGAGCATTTTGATCCGACACAAGTATTAGTTGTCTCCACCAAAATCGTATATGTTGGATCAGCATCTTCTAAAAAAGGCAATTCTTCATCAATCAAGAATATCTTCAAATATTCTTGCCTTTATTAGGAGATTCATTCTCAGTCTTTATGAGCACGAAATGGACTCTATAAATAGGTCTCTAAGGCTTTGAGAAAAAGTGAACTCTTAGATGCATAATTTGTGAGTGTATTGTAATATTTGTGAGAGTTCCTTATTTGTATTCAAGATTGTAGTATTCACGTGATCTTGTGAATAAATGAGTGTTTAGTATTTGTGGTGAGTTTATACCACGTTCATGAATGAATACACTTTGTAATTTGAACACAAATTTATAATCTTCGGGAGAGGATTTTTACAAGTCTTGTGTCGGGAGGATGCAAGCACTCGCTGGCCATTGAAGGGAGTTCAAGTGGTTGAGCGTTTCAATCAAGATCAGATTGGTGAAGAGAAGTACAACAAAGTTGCGACAAATCTCAAGAGGGAATCTTGTTTGTATAAGTCAATATTTTGTACTTGTGATTCTGTATTAATTGATTTTATTCTCTGGGCGTGGCCCCAAGGAGTAGGTTATTCGAAAGGGTTTCTGAACCTTGTAAAAATTTGTTGTGTTCTTTAATTGTTTTTAGCACTGTCTTTTTATTGTGTTCAGTTTCTGTCGTGACAAGTTTGGATTCAATCCCGACAGAACAGACATCTGTTTAAATATTTAATTATCATTCCACACTTTAATTAATTCACATGGTTTAATTAATTTGGTAATTACTAAAAACGGAATTTCACATGGGCTTTACGATGGAGGCTCTAGGGTGGTGCTCTATTGTGAGTTCTTAAAAAATGTCACACTTTCCTGATTGGAAACCGTGAATGGTTTTTCCATTTGTAATGCTTGATGTATTTTATTTTTCTTGTATGATTTTGAAATCTGAGTATTGAGCATTGGTGAGGATAATATGGGTTTGATTTTGCTTTTAAGTTTGGTTTCGAATGGAAAAGATTGAAACACTTTGAATTGAGTTTATTGTTGTTAATGATTTGTTTTTTGCTGTAATTGCTGAACAAATGAGGACAATAAAAGCTTGATTTTCTAAAGAACAGATCTGATGGAGGGCAAATTTCTACATTTTGATTGTTTTTCATTATGTATTTTTTTGCTTGTTAGTTGTATTTTTCTGGGTTGTTTGACTGTGAAGAACAGTTGTGGAGCTAATAGCCAAAAATAAGGAATGAGAAAGAGTGGGAAAAGAATAAAAAAGCCTTTTTTTTTTTTTTTTAAGTTGAAGATGGAGAAGGAAGATAAAGATAAAATTATGTTGTTAAATTTGGTATAATTTTTTTATGTTAAATCTAATTATGTTTTTTGTTTTTTATTAATTAAATATGTTTATAAGTAACAAAAAATACCAATTAAAATTAATAAATTTATTATAATTGAGGGTAATCTGGTCATAATGAAAAAGATGTTGACCAAATTCGAGTTGAAGGTACCATTTTTTACTAATTTTTAAAATTGAGGGTACCAAGTGAGTAATATAGGTAATAGAGGGTACCAAAATGATACTTTACCAAAACACATGGTACTAAATGTGCAAATTCAATTTATAAAATTTAAAACCGCAAAATGCACCGCACCGCGCGGTTTGGGAAAAATACAAACCACAACCGCCCCTCGAAGGGTTCCAAACCGCAAATTGTGGTGCAATGTGGGCGATTTGATGAACACCCCTTATGTATATATATATATGAGTAATTAGCGGCAAAACCCTCTCATCTTCACATTCTTATACATTTAACCGCCAATTCTTTTTTTTCGCCGGTGAAACTTCCCATTCCACGGATTCGTTAACAATTCTAAGGTCTCCGTTTGTTGTGGATGTTAACTGCCAACGTGAAGCCACCTAGCCATCTAAGTTAATGCCATGTCATATTTTTAAAATTAAAAAATAAATAAAAATCATTTCAATTTAAAATAGATTAATTAAAATTAAAAAATTACTTAAAAATATTAAAAACAACAAATTAATATTAATTTATAAATCTGAAATAAAATTACAAACTAAAAACTAAACCCTAAATTTTTCCCTCTTTCTTCCCCACTTCATCTTTGTCTTCTTCTTCTTCTTTCCTTCCTCTTTTTCTTCCCCTTCTTCTTGCAACTTCTCCATTCGCAAGCCATTACCCTATCTCGCGCAACCCAACGCGACCCAGCCCCAACCCGACCCTCTTCTTCTTCTTCTTCTTCTTCTTCTTCTTCTTCTTCTTCTTATTCTTGCAACTTTTCAACCCCAAAATCAAACCCAGTAAATCAATAGGTGAATATGGTGTCTTCCACCTGAAATACAACAAAAACAGGGGTAGCAAAAAAATCCCTATCTCAAACTCAAACTCGCTCCCTACTGAGATGACTTCTTCCACCTGAAACCCGACAAAAATAGGGGGAGCAACGAAGAGCAGCTGCACACTTCAACCAGGGATGGCTTCGCAAGCAAAACCAGATCTGAAGCAAACTGAAAGCAGAGTTTCCTAGGTACTCCGACAACTACCTGCAAGCAAAGACCACCGGTGAAAAGCTTCTAGTTGCATCGAAGACCAGATCTGATCGAAGATGGGGCGATCTCTTTGCGGTCTGCAGGCTTTGAACGCCCCAAATTCCTTAATATGGCTTAGTGCCTAGATTAGGGGGCCGGGAGGCAATAATTGAATTAATTGAGTTCTTATATGTTAGGAGCATGTTATTATGTGAATTTTATTATGATATCATTATGCTTGCATGTTAGGTGTATTGAATATGCATGTGGTTCCGTTTCTTATTAGAAGGGGCATTTTCGTAATTTTGATTCGTTAAGGGTAAATTGTAAATATGCGTGATATATGATTGCGACCACATTATTATGTGGATGTATTTGAGTTACCCGACACGAGGCAATGCTAGGGAGCTAGTTAGCTTAAAAGTCACAACGGGGTAAAATACCCGGCTCAGGGTGAGCTTAGGGGTATTTTGGTACTTTGGTAAATTATCGGGATGAGGATTAATTGATGAACATTGACTTGATAGATTATTTTGGGGTTGTATGAGATAATTTGAGGTTAGCAGGAATCATGCCAAATGACTAAACTACCCTTGAGAATAACCTTTAGGGGTAATAGGGCAAAGGGCATTATGGTATTTTGACCACATGGGTCAATTGACTAAGCCAGCAGCTGGGTACCTAGCTCACTCATGTTCAAGACATATTTTATTTGGTTTTGGGAGCATTTTTGGAAGAACTCACTTAAGGCAGACCAAGGAAAGACTAAACTTGAATTTTTGTGGAAATTAAGGGCAATTCTAGGGGAGTGGCAGCTTGGGATTGGATTTAGAAGCAACTAAGGTTATCATCACATCCAAAAATTTAAATTTAGAGATGAGATTCCTCTGTTTTGGTATTTAAGTGGTGTTCTTGAGTTTTATGGTTTTTGATTTCTAAATTGTATTTTATGGGTGTTTTGGATGTTTGGAGTAGTGGATTTTGTTGGGTAGGTCTAGTATATAGTTTATATGGCTGGAATTCTGTTGAAAACATCTAGATTGGTCAAAAGCAGGGTCTAAAATTGTTGGGTTTGCGATTTGGGGAAGAACATCATGTTCTGGGCATATTTTCAGGTTATGGGGACCTAGTGCGACCGCGCTAGTGTCCCAGAAATGGGGGAATTGGATTCGATTTTGGGGCTCGAGTTTAGGGGCGCAACCATGCCAAGGGTCGATGCGACTGTGCCAATGGTCCAAAAGCCCCAAAATTTTTGTGGGCACGACCGCGCCAAGGGCCCCAAAATGCTTGTTTGCTGATTTTTAGGGCTAGGCCTGGGGGGCTCGGGAATCTAATTGGGAGCTTGCTTGGGGGCTCAGGGGACATTTTTAGTGCCCTGTTAACTGAGAACCATGATTTTAAGATTTAGAGTTCGGCTTGGAACTTGGGTTCTAGGGTTAAGTCCTAATGAACGTATACTTGTGTTGTGACTAGGGTTTCCGCCAAGCTCAGGTTAGGATCATCGCTCGGGGTCGTTCCACTATTTGCATGAGGATCGAGGTAAGAAAAATTCACCTAATGCGTGAGATGCATGATTGGGGCTTGGCCCAACTATTAATGTAATATGATTGGGGGCTTGGCCCATTTGTTAAATGTAAACGTGATTAGGGCTCGTGCCCAGCCAATGAGCATGATTATGATTATGCCTGTGTATATCTGTTTTAATATAATGTAATGCATTGTATCTGTGTGTATGATGAATGTATTATGTAAATGTTGTTATGACCCGAAAGCTCAGTTTATAAGCCGAGAATCTATCTGTTGCATTTGATTAAAGCTTGACTTGCTAGTCGAGGGTATACCTGGTTTAAAGGGGCTCAACTTATAAGTTGAGGGTTTCTAAGGCTCGACTTATAAGTCGAAGGTCTGTAAGGCTCAACTTATGAGTCGTTGTAATGTTCCAAATTACCTAATTGTTATATTATTTTATAATATAATGTAATATTATATTATATTATATTATAATATTTTAGATTAAATAAGTGTGACAAAGAGTGTCACATATTGTAACATATAATAGAGAGTTACAATATTTAGATATATGAGATATATTCAAATAATGTAACATATTTGGTGTTACAAATTTGTAACTTCCAAATATTATCCTTTATTGTGTAAATTTGGTGTTACACAATATTGAGATGAACTTCATAAAGTCATATGTGAAATGGCTATTAGAGATATGATTTTAACCCCAATAATGTGTTTTGGGAGTTACAAAATCATTTGGGAGGGTTTGGAACCGTTTGGAAAAATAGCACATTTTTAAGTGCTGAAAATGGTCAGTGGCTGCGGCCACTAAATGTTGGTGGCCGCGGCCACTGGGACAAAGAGTAGTGGTCGCGGCCACTAATGTCTTTGGCTGCGGCCACAGGCCAAAACTGACCATTTTTTCAATCTTTGTTGAACGGCTAAAAAAACACAAATAACTCTCAAATCTCATTTTTAATTCCATATTAATCCAATTAAATATTGGTAACATCTATGGGGGTTGGGGAATTTGAAATTTAAAGGGTGTCTCTAAACTCTATAAATTGGAGGCTATAGCTCACTTGAAAGATACAACATTTCTATCCATTAGAGCACTTGGCTAGAAACACATTGAGGCTTGATAATTCCAAAGCATTTCCAAAATCTGAGAGAGATCCCTTAGTGCTTGAGTTAGGGGGAAATAAGCTTTTGGACAAAGGTTTCAAACCTTGTTCAAGTTGGTGATCCCCAACACTCTTCACTTTGGTTGTGTGAGTGAGAGTATCTTAATATTTTGTTCTTGTTCTTATTTTTCTTCTTATCATTCTTGTTATATTTACTTGTATCTTTGCTTAAGAGTTGTAATCTTATCTACATATTTTTTTCTACTACCTCAAGTTTATTTGTATCTTTTTGTCAAAAGTTGTATTTTCTATTTCAATCCTTTTCTTCTTCTTTCTCTATATTTATTTGTACTTTCAGTCATTGTTATTTAATCAATCTATATTTATTTGTAATATATTTCCTAGAGTTGTAATATTCTTACCTATTTCCATTGAGGCAATCTATTTTTTCCTAACACTAATAAGGCTTAGGGCCTTGATTATGGGGCCAGGATGGCAAATTATGTGATTATGTGATATATATGTGTGTCATTATATGATTATGTGAGTTATATTATAATATGACTTGATATGCATGTTTAGGTGTATTAAATATGCATGAGGGCCCATTTCTGATTAAAAGGGCAATTTTCGTAATTTGGCCCGTTATGGGTACATTTGACATATATGTGATATATGTGCGGGACCACATTATTATTGTAATGCCCTAAATTCCTAATAAGGTTTAGGACCTTGATTAGGAGGTTGGGAGGGCCATGATTAATTTATTATACCCTTAAATGATTATATGCATGTTTATGTGAATTATATTATAATATGATGATAAATGCATGCATATGGGTCCATTTTTTAATTATAAGGGGATTTTGGTAATTTGTCTTGTTGAGGGCGTAATTGTGTATTCTCATGCATGTTGAAGAATTATGAGTAATACCACATTATATGTGGATTTTTTTCGAGTCATTCGGCATGAGACGATCTTTGGAATGCAAGTTATCGGTCTGGTCATAACATAGTTAATTTCGTGGCTCGGGGTGAGTCTCGGGGTAATTTGAGGATTAGAACATTGCCAGGAATTAAAGGGTAATGGGATATGATTTATTAGCATTTAAGAATAACGGGAATTGGAGGGTGTTAATTATGATTAACTAGATAGGCGCGAAAGGATGGTTTTGCCCTTGTTGGCTGTTAAGGGTTTTAATTAGGCTTAGGGGAAATATGGTCTTTTCACCCTAAGGTTATATTTAGCCATTAGAAGGCTGTGAAAAAGTTAAGCAAAATAGAGCACTTCATCTTCCTTCTCCCGTTCATCTTCTTCTCTTTATTTCTCTTTGATTTTTGAAGCTCTTTTTGAGGAATCAAGCCTTGAGGGTTTTGGGTTATGTTTTTCCATTGAAGAGGGTGTGATTCTGAAATTGATGTGAGTTTTTAGCCATTAAAACTTTAGTTCTTGCTCTATTTTTCTATTTGAGTTTCAGCTGGATTTTTGAGTTGGATACTGGGAATTGATGGGAGTTTTTGGCTAGGGTTACTTGGGTTATGATGCCTAGGTCATGTGTAGATGTTTTTTGGGTTCAATTAGGGGTTTAAATGGGGTTGGGAAGCTGGTTTTTCAAGTTGGAAATGGTGGTGTCGAAGGATGGGAAAACCAGGGTTGAAAACCCTGGTTGTAGTGCTACAGTGCTAGCTAGGGAGTGTTTCACTCTGCCAAGGGTGCTGGGGCGCTAAGGGGGTAGCGCTACAACGCTACCCTGCTTTTCCAGATTCCTGTTTTAGGCACTTTTAAGGGTTTTGGGCTCGGGGTTTCAATTCTGAAGGCTCGGGATCGAATCTACTCACCGTTTGGGTACAATTCGGGGTCCCGGGAGTAAGGTTTAGATCAAGACCCTTTTATTGTTGATTTTCATTAATGGAGATTGTAATTGGTTATGACTAGGTAACCGCTAAGGGATTAAAGGATCGATCGTTCTCAAGGGTCGTTCAATTGTTATTTCTCGCTCGAACCAGAGGTAAGATAACTGCACCCAATATGTGATGCATGTGATCCATGAGAAACATGTGATTAGGGCATGAAATGAATATTGAATATGAGATTGATCGGAGCTTGAGTCTCTGTGTTTGTGCATGATCATAATTATGCCAATGATTGTTAAGTAAGCATGCTGAATGCCCTACATTTGGATATTTGACATATGATATATGCTTGGATGCATTGCTGACTTGTGCGTGGCACTGACCCATGAGTTAGAAATCGACAACTGTGAAGCTGTGACTCACTAGTCAAGTTCGGCAGTAGTACTGAGCACTGGTCGTATGGTATTGGCTTAAGAGTCAAGAATGGTTTTAGCGTGTTTAACGCAAGCTGAAAAGATTAGATCTAATCGACATCAGCATTGAATAACTCATCATGAGCATTAATGCCAGATCGACCTCAAGTTCGATGAAAACTAAAAGCGCTTGTCTAGCCTATGGCTAGTCACTTAGAACCAGGTCCAGAAGGTCCAGTTGACTGCATCATCACATGGCTATGGATGCTGAGCCCACATAGTGACTCACTCATCAGTCACTCATCTGGTTTACGTTAGTGACTTGCTCATCAGTCACTCATCTGATTAGAGCTATACGCTCCATTATGGTTAACAGAACCTCAAGTGTTAAATCACTCATCTGATTAGAGCTATATGCTCCATTATGGTTAACAGGACCTCAAGTGTTAAATCACTCATTTGATTAGAGATATACGCTCCATTATGGTTAACAGAACCTCAAGTGTTAAATCACTCATCTAATTAGGGCTATAAGCCCCGGCGTGGTTAACAGAACCTCAAAGTGTTAAATCACTCATCTGATTAGGATTGACTTGATAGTCATCCATTCAGGAGGACAGGATCCCCGATCATTATCTGAACCTACTTGCATGCATGAATAGAGCTATTATTGCTAGGCATGCACATTATAATTTAATAACATGATATTACTGTTCATGAGCATATTGAGTTTTCTTGCTGGGCTTCGGCTCACGGGTGCTATGTGGTGTAGGTAAAGGCAAAAGAAAGTTGGACCTTCCTTGAGTTGGAGAGTTTAGGTGACGATATGTACATATGCGGCAGCTCGACCGCCACGGCCGAGGGTTTAAAGAGGAACTAGGGTTAAACCCTATTTTGCCGCTTAGATCGGCTGGTTATAAATATTTTCTTGTAATTAACTTTTAAATTATATTTTTTTGGGATCCCAATGTATACAGTAAACGTTTTAGTGAAACGTTATATCTTAACCAAAAATTTTAACCCTAAACCGCTAATCATACTTAGTTACACGATTATGGCCAAATGACTTGATTAGAGAGTTTAACACTGTTCAAAATGCACACCATAACGGTCCCTGGAGTTTAGGGCGTTACAATTAAGTGGATATATTTGGGTTACTTGACATTAGACGATCCTAGGGAGCAAGCTAGTGGAAAAGTCACAACTGGACCCATATTTGACTCGGCGTGAGTCAAGGGTTATATTGGGTATTTAATATATTACTGGGTTATTGGGTAATGGGAATAAATATTTGATGATTTATTGGAAGTTAGTGAGATAAGGAGAAAATTATGGGAATTTTGACTATTTGGCCCCCGGGGACGTTTTGGGTACCCCGAACATTTGGATTTGCTTGAGGTTACTTAAGCTCGAAGTAACTTGTCAGAAATAAAAAGAACGTTCAGTCACGTTCTCTCTCTCTCCCATTATCCCTTTTCAATTCTCGTCGCATTTTTGAAGGAAACTCGAGTTTTAGGACTCAGATTCAAGCAAGGTTAGAGTCATAATGATTCTAGGAAAGATTAGAAGCTTGTTAGCTGGAGGATTCAGCGAGAAATGAAATAATCAGAGGAAATTTAAGCTTTGAATTTTTGAGTTTCCATTTCCTAAAATTTCTTAAGTTTTGAACTTGGATTTTACATTTTGAGGAGTTTTTGAATGATTTGAAGCTTGGGTTTTGATGGTTTTGGGCCATTGAACCTTTTAGGCAGGCCACAGCCCACGGCGTAGACATTAGAGGGGTTAGCCCCTGTTCTTGAGCAAGCCGCAGCTCGAGTAATTGGGGCTGCAGCCCAAAAGAGGAAAAATGGCCAAAACTGGTTTTTAGTGATGGAAACTTAAACCTAAGGGCTCAGGATCGATCCTACTACCCGGTTTAGTAGAGTTCAACATCCCAGAGGCTAGGACTCAGTCCGGAAGCCTTTATTTACTCGTTTTGACGGGATTTTATATTATGGTTGTGACTAGGTTATTGCTAGGGGCTCGGAAACAGGATCGTGCTCGAGGGTCGTTTATTGGTAACTTGTGCTTGGACTAAATGTAAGAAAATTGCACCCAGTATGTGATACATGTGATTATAGCATGGCCTAAATGTTGAATATAGAATTGATCAGACCTTGAGTCTCTGTAAATGTGCATGATTATTATTATGCTTGTAATTCCCGAATTGTTGAACAGGAACATGAATAGGGCATGAGAGCCTGAGTATGTGCATGATTATGATTATGCTTGTGATTATTGATTAAGCATGTTGAATGCCTTATATCTGGATATTTGACATATGATATATGCTTGTTTGCATTATCTTATTGAGAAAGGCTTGACTTATTACTCAAGGGCAGCAATTGCGCGTTGTGCGCTGGTCGTTATGATTATGCTTAACCAGGAGCGCATCATACACTTGACCGACCTATTGGTTGGGGAAAACTCAATGCTAGGTATGCTGGATCAGCTCCAAAGCTGGGTATACAGAGGATAGAGCAATGGGCCCCGGGGTGACTTATTAGTCCCATATCCTAGCATTGACTTATTAGTCAGGGACGACATAGTATGTTGAGTGCTGGTCGTAAATCATTGACTTATTAGTCATTTATATGAATGTTATGCATGCATGAGCAGGGTTATTACTGCTAGGCATGCTTATTATGATATGGTAATATGTTATAACTGCTTATGTGCATGTTTAAGTTCTATTGATGAATCTTGGCTCATGGGTGCTGTGTTGTAGGTAAATGGAAAAGAAAGTTGGACCATCCTTGAGTTGGAGAGCTTATGTGACGATGTGTACATATGCAGCTGCTAGACCACCACGACCGAGGGTTTAAAGGAGGAACTAGGGTCAAACCCTATTTTGCCGCTTAGGTCGGCAGGTTGTAACTCTATTATTGTAATTAACATTTTAAATGTATTTTGGGATCCCATGTATACAATAAACATTTTAGTAAAACAGTTGTATCTTTGACCAAAAATCTTAACCCTAAACCATTAATCACATTTAGCTACATGATTATGGCCAAATGACTCCTTTAGCGAGTTTAGCACTATTTAAAATACACACTGTAAAGATCCCTGGGTAGTAAGGTGTTACAACCGTGATCAGCATTATGTGCGTTGAGCGCAGGCCTTCATGGCAAGGCAACCCCGGGAGTGCACTATGCACTTGACTGGCTCGGATGCCATATGAATAAATGGGAGTGCGACATGCACTTGTGTGACCCTATGGTCACTAATCTGTACAATGTGTATGCTCGGTTCTATTTATTACTATTAAGCATGCTGCTATATTATGCGAATTGTCTTAATATGTTTTCTTGCTGAGTCTTTTGGCTCACGGGTGCTTTGTGGTGCAGGTAAGGGTAAGGAGAAGGTTGGCCAGACATGAGTTGGAGAGCAATAGTGGTGATGTGCACATATGCAGTCTGCTCGACCGCCACAGCCGAGATATCGCAAAGGAGCTAGGGTTGGACCCTGTTTTGCCGCTTAGGCCGACTTATTTTGTAATCCCTAATTTGTAACAAATTTTTAAACTTGTATTTTGGGATCCCATGTAAAGATAAAGTTTTTGTTTAATGGAAATGTTTATTTCTTGACCAAAATTTTTAATACCTGAACCCTTAGTGGCTTAATTACATGTTTTAGTCCAAATGACTCGTTTAGCGAGTCCAACACTAATTTTAAACACACGTGGTAACGGACCCTAATTAATAGGGCGTTACAGGCTCCATCGAAGTTGAAGATTGAAAGGGCTTGGAGGTTATTGTTGTTCAAGTCGAGATGCGAAGAGGGAGATATAGAGTGCTAGATGACAGAAAGAAAGAGGGGATGTGTAGGTGGCTAGGGCTTCAAGAAGAAGAAGAAGGAAATAAGAAAAAGAAGAAGAAAATAAAAAGAATTAAGAATTAGTTTTTTAATGTATTTTTAAGTATTTTTTTAAATATTAATTAATCTATTTATAAATTAAAATAATTTCTTATTTTGAATTAATTTAAATATCTTTATTTATTTATTTTTATTTTTATTTTTTTAAAAATTATGACGTGGCATTAGATGGCCAGATGGCTCCACGTTGGTAGTTAACAATCACAACAAAAAAAGACCTTAGATTTGCTAACGAAACCGTGACTTCCTTGAATTTGTAGGCTTGGCCCAAATTGTTAGTTGGATTTTTAAAATTCTAATTAAATTTTGAATTTAGTGGCCCAAGTTCAAAATGGACCTAAATGACCTATTGAACTTTAATTAGTCAAGTTAAATATTCTTAAAAGATTGTTTAAAAATTATTGAAGTCATTTATAATTCAAAATTGGGCTTGATGTCATAAAAATAATAGAATGCCCAAAAGATGGAGATGAAGATTCTACATGAAGTCTTGGTTTTATTTTTATTTTATTTTGTAATTTATTGCAAGTGTTGTAATTTTTCTAGAAATACCAAAAATACTCGGCTCACATTTATTTATTTAAATGTTTGAATGTATTAAATGTGTTTAATAACATTGTCATGCATTATAACATGCCATACATATTACATACACATTATCTAATTAAAACATGCATCTCATATCAAGTATAAATATATTTTGATTAGGAACGTCCTATTTGATTATATGCATTTAATGAATTGTATAATTAATCTAGAACAAAGCAGTAAATTAATTTTAAGTGTTAATTACAAAGACCTATTTGATAATTAATTTTATTAGATAGACAAATGATATTCTTAATAATTAGAGCATTTATTAACTAGATAGTTTAAGGGCCTATTTAGTAGTTTGATTAAATTTAGTTTAATAATTAAATGCTTAATGAGATTAATATTTATTCGAATATCATTTGGTTAATTAATTGGATTAATTCAGTTAATTAAAAAGCATAGGATGTTCTGAGAAAATACTTATTCTAAAATAGTGAGTGGGAGCAGGAGTCATAACAATAACTCATATCTCCATTATTAGTTAACACTGATGTTTCATAGAATGGGCCTTCAGGTGCATTTGTTTGCGTCCCCCTAAAGAAGGTTTTTGACTATGTTATTATTCAAGGTTAACTCTTTAAAGAATAGGATTGAATGATGTATTTCAAGTTTGACTGACCCTAAGGCACACTCTTGAGTGAAGTCATTAATCTAAAATAATGGGTTACACTCACAAGGTTGACTAGGCTTTCGAGCAGACTAGTCAATCTTAACCAAATAAACGGTTGTTCGTAAGTCAAAAGAGAAAATGGTTGATTTTAAGTTTTTACTTATGAATTTGAGAAGTGTCTCAAAATTAATTTTAAAATTAGTCTGACCTAAGACTGGTCCATTAATTGTCAAATTAATTTATCGCGGTTTAGTAATAATTATTTTTTTATGTGTTATTTAAATTTTTTGCATTCATAAACCTCCATGTTATTCCCTATTTGTTCAGCAAACATCCTATTCACCAATCTTTGGTATGTTGCTCATGCGTTCTTGAGCCCGAAAGGCATTACGTTGTAGCAATACAAACCTTTATCAGTCATGAAACTCGTATGTTCTTGGTCAGGTGCATGCAAGGCTATTTGGTTATATCTAGAGTATGCATCCATGAATGACATGATGCCGTGACCTGCAGTTGCATCTATGAGTTGATCGATTCGAGGCAAGGGAAAGCAATCCTTAGGACATGCCTTATTGAGGTCTGAATAATCAATGCAACTTCACCACTTGCCATTGGGCTTTGGAACCAACACATGTTTGGCTATCCAATCAGGGTAGAAAGCATCCCGGATAAACCGATTCGCCATCAGTCTTTCGACCTCTTCTTTTAGGGCTTTCTTCCTATCATCATCTAGGAGCCTTATTTTTTGTTGCTTCAGAGGGAGGCTTTTTTCTATGTTGAGTGCATGACTTATAATGTTTGGGCTGATCTTAACCATGTCCGAGTATGACCATGCAAACACATCTTGATTTTCCCTCACTAAACGGATTACTTTCTATCCCGGGTCCTTGGAGAGGTTCTTCCCTATTTTTACCACCCTAATGGTATCCTTTTCATCGAGATCTACGTCCTCGAGCTCCTCTATTGGTCCAAGATTGGCCCAATCCTCTTCTACTTTAAGGTTGATTTCTTCTTCGATTTCAAATATAGTCCCACTCATTTCCCGAATAACAACAAGTGCCTGTGCACTTGTTTGGTTCTTCCCTCTTATGGAAATGCTATAACATTCTCGTGTCGCGAGTTGGTCTCCCTTCAGTGTCCCAATGCCACTAGATGTTGGGAACTTGATGGAAAAATGTCTAACGGATGACACTGCCCCCAACCCAATCACGGCTGGTCTCTCGAGCAGTACGTTATAGGCAAATGGGGTGTCCACCACTATAAACTCCATCATCTTGGTCACCAATATTGGATAATCTCCCAAGGTTACTAGGAGCTCGATGAATCCCGTGCTAGCTATACCTTCTCCTTAAAATTCGTACAACGTCATTGCACAGGCTTTTAAATCTCGAAGCGTGAGTCCCATCTTTTCTAAAGTGGTCTTATAAAGGATGTTAACCAAGCTCCCATTATCTATCAGGACCCAACACACCCTATTGTTGGTGAGCTGGAGTGTGATGACCATATGGTTATTGTGGGGAAGTTGGACATGCGATGCATCCTCTTCTGTAAAAGTAATGGGTTGAGTTTCAACCCTTTGTTGTTTTGAAGCTCACGGTTCAGGTTCATAGGGAGATCTGTCCGCTGTCTTAAGCTCGTTAACATATTTTTTTGGGCATTTCTACCCGACCCAGGGAGGTGTGGTCCTCTGGAAATGGTTACCACATCCTCCCCATCTATTGAGGGAGGTCGATCATCCTCCCTTGCTCGTGAGGTGTATTCTGTTGGGCAGGCTGCATCGGAGCTACCCTCTGTCCAGTCGACGTTTGAGCCAGATTTCTGTTTCTTACATATTGCCCAAAATACCCTCTCAAGATCAGACCTTCGATCTCGTCCTTTAGCTGTCTGCATTCATCGGTGGTATGTACGATGTCTCTATGGAATATGTAGTACCTATTGGTGTCTCTTTTTTATTTTTTATTTCGCATTGGGTCAGGTCGTCTAAACGGGACCTGATTTTCATTTGCGATAAAGATGTTTTCCCGAGTTTCAATAAGCTCGGTATAAACCGTGTAATTGGAGAAATACTTATCTCATTTTTTCTTTTTCCCCCCTCCTGCCTCTGAGTTATTCCCTTCATTTTTCTTTCTCTTTGAAGGACTGTCTCCTAAGGGTCGAGACCTTGAGGAGGTAGCCGAGGTTGAGGCTGAGTTATTCATTGTTGTAGTTATAATAGGGTGAGGGGTTAGTTTTAATGCTAACCTTGCCTCTTTTACATTGATGAATCGCTGAGCCCTTTTGTTAAACTCGGTTATGGTCCTTATCGGTTTCCTTTGCATATCGTCCCAAAGGGGACTTCTTGGTAATATCCTAGCTTGTACTGCCATAAGATGACCACTGCCATCGACATTACGGGTTTGTGCCAACTCAATGTTAAACCTTGCCAGGTAGCTTTTTAATGACACTCTAGGCTGCTGTCTAACATTAGTCAAGGTCGAGGCTTTGGGTCTAATGCCTACCATGGCCTTAAATTGTTTCTTGAATTCTTTTGCTAATTGTTCCCAAGATGAGATCGAATGCCATCGAAACTTGTCAAACTAGTTTTTTGCTGGTCCCGTGAGAGTGGTTGGAAATAACATGCACCTAAGCTCGTTAACCAACGTTGTTAGCGCGCATGATTGTGTTAAATGTGCTCAGATGGTTGTACGGGTTTGAGTTCCCATCAAAGGAGCCACGTGGGGTATCTTGAATATGTAAGGAAACAGAGTATTCGATATGTGCTGAGCAAAAGGCTCGAACTCCTCATCGGAGTCGTCTGCCTTGTCCTTATTTCTTTCATCTTGAAGGAGTCAGAATGCTCTTTTGAGCTGGTTAATTCTTTTCTGGACTAAGTCCACTGGAGGTTGAGCTTTTTCTTGGGGTAGCTGGTTATTGTTTGTGAAAACTCCAACTCCCTGCCCCAGTACAGGGTTATATTGATTCCCATATACTGGCTGCATGGGCTCTTTTCGGCTATTCAAATGTGCCCGTAAATCTGGGTTTGAAGGGTTAGGCTGCCCCTTGTTTTGATTAAAATGATCTCGAAGATCAGGGTTGTTGTTCTTGCAATTCCTAGTATTCCTGGGTTCGATATTATATACACTCACCAACCTACTGAGGTCCAAACTTCCACTCATGAAACTAACATTTCTCTCTGGTTGTGTGGCCTGATGGTTGCGAGGTGGATTGTAATGCCCCAAAATCCCTAATGAGGTTTAATGGTTGGATTGGTAGGCCAGGAGGGCCATAATTGGTTTATTATGCCATTAAATGATTATGTGCATGTTTATGTGAATTATATTATAATATGATGATAAATGCATGCATGTTGGTCCACATTTCATCATAAGAGCATTTTGGTAATTTGGCCCGTTGAGGGCATAATTGTATATTTGTATGCATGTTGGTGAACTATTTATGAGGCCACATTATAATGTGGATTTGTTCGAGTCATTTGGCATGAGACGATCTTTGAGTGCAAGTTAGCAGTTTGGTCATAACGGGGTTAATTTTGGGGCTCGGGGTGAGTCTCGAGGTAATTTGGTGATTAGAACATTACCGGGAATAAAAGGGTAATGGGATATGATTTATTGGTATTTAAGAATATTGAGAATAACGGGAATTGGAGCGTGTTAATTATGATAAATGAGATAGGCGGGAAATGACGATTTTTCCCTTACAGGCTGTTTACGGTTTTAATTAAGCTTAGGGGCAATATGATCTTTTCACCCTAAGGATATATTTGAACCAAGGAAAGCTGTCGAAGCTTAAACCAAAACAGAGCACCATCTTCATCTTCTCCCGACCAAATTCCTTCTCATTTTCTCTTTGGATTTTTTAACTTAATTTGAGGAACCAATCTAAGGAAGTGGAACTTGAGGGCTTAGGGTTGTGTCCCACCATTGAAGAGGGTTCTATACTAAGCTTGAGGTAAGCTTCTAGCCATTAAAACTCTGGTTCTTTCCCTGTTTTTCATTTGGTTTTCAGTTGGATTTTTGAGTTGGATAATGGGAATTGATGGGAGTTTTTGGCAAAGGTTGCTTGGGTTATGATGCCTAGGACTTGTGTATATGGTTTTTGGGTTCAATTGGGAGTTTGAATGAGGTTTGGAAGCTTGTTTTGAAGGTTTTAAATGGAGGAGTAGAAGGAGGGAAAAACCAGGGTTGAAAACCCTGGTTGTAGCGCTACAGCGCCTAGGTATGGGCGCTACAGTGCTAGCCAGGGGGCCTTCTGCTCTGCCAGTGGCGCTGGGGCGCTAGAGGGGCAGCGCTACCATGCTTTTCTAGATTCCTGTTTCGGGCACTTTTGAGGGTTTTTGGCTCGGGGTTTAAATTCCTAAGACTCGGGATCGAATCTACTCACCGTTTGGGTACAATTCGGGGTCCCAGGAGTGAGGTTTAGGTAAAGAACCTTTTATTGTTGATTTTCATTGATGGAGGTTATATTTGGTTATGACTAGGTGACCGCTAAGGAATCAAAGGTCCGATCGTTCTCAATGGTCGTTCTTTTACTATTTCTCGCTCGAACTAGAGGTAAGAAAACTGCACCCCATATGTGACATGCATGGTTATTTATGAGGAATGTTGAGTGTTTAAATGTGGACATTGATTGCATAGAAAATGCTTAGCAAATCTTGCTTACTTGTGAATGGCACTGAACTATGAGTCAGGAATCGATAATGGTGTCAATACTGACTGTGAAGCTGTGACTTAATAGTCAAGTTCGGCAGTAGTACTGAGCACTGGTCATATGGTATTGGCTTAAGAGTCAAAAACGTTATTAGCGTGTTTAACGCAAGCCGAAAAGATTAGATCTAATCGACATAAGCATTATTGTCCTGAGCATGATATGCTTGACCGACCTTAAGTTTGATGAAAAACAAAAGCGCTTGTCTAGTCTAATGGCTAGTCACCTAGAGTGAGGGCCAGAAGGCCCAGGTGACTGCATCGTCACATGGCTAGGGTGCGAAGCCCAAGTTAGTGACTCACACATTAGTCACTCATCTGATTCAAGCTAGTGGCTCATTCATCAGTCACTCATCTGTTTAAGCTAGTGACTTACTCATCCGTCACTCATCTGGTTTAAGTTAGTGACTTACTCATCAGTCACTCATCTGATTAGGGCTACAAGCCCTAGCATGGTTACCAAAACCTTGAAGTGATATTCACTCATTTTTTAGGGCTATAAGCTCTGTATGATTATCATAATCATCATCTGATATTATATACATGCAGTAATGAGTTTTCTTGTTGAGATTTGGCTCACGGGTGCTATGTGGTGCAGGTAAATGGAAAGAAAAGCTCACCCAGCCTTGAGTGGAGAGCTTAGGTGGCGATGTGTACATATGCGACTGCTTGACCACCACAGCCAAGGTGTTTCTCAGAGGAACTAGAGGTTAACCCTATTTTTGTCGCTTAGGTCAGCGGGTTGTAATTTTACACTGTAATGACCGCTTTGGATTGTAAATAACTTGTAAATGCTTTTATGGGCCCATGAACAATTTTATGTTTTAAATAAAATATATCATTTCCTTTTGGTCGAGTTTTTCACCTTAACCTATTAATAACACCAAGATGCACGTTTATAACTAAATGACTCTATTAGTGAGTTAAGCACGATTCAAAGTTCACAGTAACGGTCTTGGAGTAACCAGGGCGTTACATGGATCTTCCACTGGCCCTCTCACTCTAGTTGTTTGTGACCTCGACATGTGACTTCCTGCTGGTTGGGATGCCCTATGTCCTCGAGGAGCCTCTCGCTCGCCCCCGCGTCCAAGTCGAGATTTGTGGTTCCTGTCTCGGCTGCCACTTCGAGAAGGTCTCTGAGGTGCCTGCTCCTCTGTCCAGTTCTTATTAGGAGTCGGCTAGGGTGCCTCTCGAATTGGAGATGGGTGCTTTATTGGAGACGGAGGACGCCTTATAGGCAACGGCAGGGGCCTTTCATTGTTGGGTCTGGAAGGTCTAGAATTTTCTCGGAGTGGCTCCGGGTTATTCTTGAAAGGCTCAGGGTTAGTGTTCCGAGCTATTGAGGGAGCTCGGTTATTCCCAGTTCCCGCAGTTACACTCACTGGAGGATTACCAACAATAGTAGTTTGAGTATTCCTCCTAGGGCGACCGTTGTTGGTGTTTGCCCTGGGCCTTGGCTGGGCTTGCTGGGCCCTTTATTTGGCCATTCTGGTGGTCGTACTCCTACAGGGACGCCCTCTGGTCCTCCGAGGAGGTGCTTGGGCCTCAACGGCCTACCTGGCCAATTCTTTGTTACGCCATGTGGCTTCGACCAGCTGTTGGCGTAGTTGGAGATTCTCCAATTCCACAATGGGCACATACCTCTTGGGATTATAATAGAGATCCTCATCGGGCCAGGCGGTTGGAGCATGTGGCCCCCTGGAGTCGAATGATGTGCTTCCTTCATCCGGGCCCTGATCTACCATAGGTTGCTTCCCAGGCCTTTGCGGATGGTTCTCAGTCTGAGGAGTTCGTTCCTCAGGTATTTGTGGCAATGGTCTTCCACTAGTTCTTGGATTGTTCATGGCGGCCATTGATGTTATGTAGGAGGTTTCTGAATAAACAATACGGAGATTTGCTTAATTCTCTCAATGAAAGCACCAAGCTATTGATGTCATTTTTCATCAACTTAATTATGAAGAGCACTAAACAAAGTTTTGGAAAAAATAGAAGAACTCAAGAGCTTTTTACGTGGTTCAGTAGTTAAAATCTGTCTAGTCCATGAGTCAATATTATTGATCTTGATACTCTCTCCAAGCTTTTTCATAAAGCAATTTGGCAGAGTATTCTCAATACAATTGTAACACCCTATTTCCTTAGAGACGTTACTATGTGAGTTAAAAAAGTGTCATTAGCTCGCTAATCGAGGTTTTTGGTTAAAAGTGTGACTAAACTGAAGTTAAACTTGTTTAATGACAAAAAAATATAAAATTTGGACATTCATTGAAATTATAGAAAGTTATACAGTTGGGATCCCAAAAATATTGTTTAGAAAATTGTATTGCACCTCAAAATATACACACGTTCGACCTAGGCAACAAAACAACCATTAGAGTACGTTTTCCAAAAAATAACCCTGGTCGTGGCAGCCAGGCAAGCCAAACATGTACTCATCACTCCACGCTCTCCGTACTTATGGTTGGTCGACCTTTCATTTGCCCTTACCTGCACCATAGAGCACCCGTGAGCCGAAGCCCAGCAAGAAACTCAACATATAACATATAACATAACATTCAACAATATATATCAAATGAGCCAACGTGCTAAACACATAGCGACCTACGCCGTCCCAGGCACTTTACCAAGCCCTGGGTTCGCGGTCTTCACCGAGCGGGTGGATACAGCACCCTAAGAGGGTATCGCCCTAGCGGGCTGTAATCAGTGTACTCAAAGTTGATCCCAGCCCCTTGCCGTACTCGGCTTCTTGTCGTTCTCGGCCTTCGTCGTTCTTGGCCCTCGCCGTTCTCTCGCCGTTCATTCATAAACATACATAATACTCACAGATATTTAAATGCATATTAAACATAAACATTAGGGTTGCTCCTTGCAATAAAAACAATGGGCCATGCCCAGTCTTCAGGTACAACGGTTCTCTTACCTGTGTCCCGAGCTATCTAAATACCGCAATCCTGAGCACAGTTCTCTAACCCAAGCCTCATTGAAAACCTAGTCACAACGCATTCATAATAACCATCCATCAAGTTCTAAACCAATAAATAACTTCTGAATATTAATCTAGCCTCTGGGACCTTGGATTCTACTAATTAGAATAGTAGGATCCTTCCCGAGCCTTAACATTCAAGTTCCCGAGCTAAAAACCTCTTTTTCCCCTTTCTTTCCATTTAGGGTCGAGGCATGCCCTTGAGGGCCGCGACCCACTACTAGATAGAGGGCAAAGCCCTCCCTGCTGGGGGACGCGGGCCACGACGCGCTAGGCCCTGTGCCGCAGCGCCTGGGCAATCTCAGGCCTCCCCAGGCCTTTCGTACACACGGGCTGCGGCACCTGATGAACAGGGCCGCGGTGCGAGTCCCAGAAACCAACCAATTTCTTATGTCTTCCCCGAGCCTAAACCCATAATTCATACCCTAAACACCATTTTAACTCACAATTAAGCCTAGAATCAATTTTCACTTAACCTAAACATCACAACAAATTCATAAACAACTTCATACACTCATCAACACTCAAAATCAAACTTAGAGTTTAACTCTCATGCAACCTTCAATTCATAGCAGAATTATGTGAAAACAAGTCAGATTTAGCCCTTACCTCTGTGGTATCTCCTCCCTTGAATTGTTTCCCTTAAGCTCAGCAAGTCTAATTCACTAGTTTTTTAGCCTAAAATCCTCAAGGTTTCACCAAAATCTTCAAGCACCATAGAGAGGGAGAGAGAGTCGAATGAGACAGAGAGAGTTGAGAGTTCTTGTTGTTTCTTTTCCTTCTGTTTCCTTTAAGTCCCTTTAGAGTCTTAGCTTCCTAAACCATGTATATCCCTTTGCCAAAAGTCTAAAATGCCCTTAAGCTTATCTTAATCCTCAAGTGCCACCAAGGGCAATTTCGTCATATGCCACATCCCGTTAAGTCCTCAAGTAATCCTATAAATTCTTATGTAATCCTGACATGACCAAATAATTACTAAATTACTACATGTTACCTGATAATTCCCGAACACATGTTATATTCCCAAAATACCCTTAGGCTCCGCCCGAGCCGAGTATTCAACCCTGTTGTGACTATTTAACTAAACTGCTCCCTAGGACCATCTCGGATCGTGCATCACAAATATATCACCACTCACTCATGGTATCAATGATAATAAACACAAATATCACAATTATGCCATCAACGGGCTAAAATTACAAATACGCCCCTAATAACCAGATGGGGCCCACATGCATATTTAATTCACCTAAACATGCATTTTTAATCACATAGTCATTAAATTCACATATTAACATAATTAAATCCATTATTGCCCTCTTGGCACGCTAACCAAGGCTCTAGGCCTTATTAGCAAATTTGGGACGCTACAACAATTTTCTACGTGAGTACAAATGAAATTCCCCAGGCTATTTATAGGCCTAGTTAACAGAATATCTTCCCCTTAGTTTGGGAAGTTACCAAAAATCATTCAAATTATGAAATAAATGCAAATAAATACTTTAATTACGTAATATCTCATGATAATTGGGATTTAATATATGATAGCAACAAATCCCTAAGGGATAACAGTTGCCGCGTGGAAAACGCGTTCCTGAGCTCGATCGTAAGGTTGACATGCTTTCGAGACTGATCCAGACTTTGAGCTCGTCATTTCAGTCAACCTCCTCCTCATCTAGTGGTTTCATCAAACTCATTATTCGAAGAAGATCAATGCTTTCAAGCCTGTTGCTTAAGCTCGAACAATATAACTCATGCTCAGGTGTTAATAATCAAACATGCTTGGAATCATATCAAACTATACAAGTGTACAACCAACACTTGTCGTTTTCGAGCTTACTCTTTTCGAGCCTTCATTTCAAGGCTTATTTATTCATTCTCAAAATTGGGTGTAACAGTGTCTACACTATAAAATGGATCTTTTAGAGTTGTGAAGCTTTGATCACACTTCTCAACTCTCTCTAGCTCTCAAATATCATAAGTTTTCTCCAAGAAATTCATTAAGAAAGTGGTTGTCTTGAGAATTTAAAAGGTTTGATCAATCTCAATTCCCTTTCTTCTTAGAAAAAGCCTCAAGCATCTATAGTGGATTAGGAAATAGAGAATTTAGACAGTGATACTCCTCGTGTATGAGCATTTTTTATGTTTATTCCCCAACTTTGAAGTTTTTAAGTGGTGTTGTGCAAAGTTCTTCCTCTCTTCATAGTTTGGATTTCGTCTTTCAGTTTGCCCTTGATTTTTTGGTTTTATATACTGTAAGTTTCATTAGAATCTATCTAGATAGGTGGTGTAAGTTCACTCTCCCCCAACATATATTTTCATCAAAATAGCAAGTTTGGAGACCAATTTGTCCAAAAAAGAATGGGGACCAACTTACCAAAACGTGTAAAGTTTAGGGACTTGCCATGCAAATAAGCCTTAAGAAAATATTATTTTATTTTACCGAAAAATAGTAAGATGATATCGAAGGTCTTCTTTAAAAAATTTCTAAAAAATTTTTAAATTAAAAAACATCTCGTTCAACAATATCTAGATAAGTTATCATGTTCGAGAATTTTTGTTTAAATAATAAACTTTTTTTTAATTGATAATAAGAATATTATTATAAGGAACCATATGGTGCTCGATACTACTCGAAGTGGCATATTATAAGTGGTTATATTTAAAATCGGTTCCTACTCATGATAATTTAAAATATTAAAACTATTAAATGCAATAAGTGCATATTACGAATTTTCTAGAGTTGTGCGATAAGTTCAAGTATAAAAACATCATATTAAGATATCATATATATACATATATTAGATACAAGTAACGTGAAATGCACGTTTGCTTAATTTTATTTATAGAATCTATTAATTCTATTTATTAAATTTGTATCATTGTCATATAAATTTCAAATAAATAAACAATATTATATATAAAAGAATGACATAAACATATTAAATGATTTTTTTTTTTAAAACGTTGTTTATGATTTTATATATATAATATGATCAAAAATTTAAACATAAATGATAATTTTTTTAATAAAATTAAGATTATATATTACATATTATTATTATAATGATATTTTATAATTTTTAAATTTATATTAATGTAAGTATTAAATATCTAGCTTATATTAAATATTATAATAATAATAATAATAATTGCTGACTGATTTTTTAGCCAACTGACACGGAGTCAAAATAATTAATTTGAGAGCTTTCAATTAGACAATCAATGAACCATAAATGAGCCAAGAACCTAGTAATGATGAGTAATAAATAATAAAGAACACCAGAATTATAAAGGTTCGGACTCAAAAAATGGTAATGACCTACTTCCTCTTAGATTTGTATTGATCTTAAGGGTTTACACAAAATAACCAGTGAATAAGGTAGATTTCTAAGTGTAAATAACAATACAGAATGGCATAATCATTGCTAAGTACCAAGCCAGACTCATCGGTATGTTTCTAGTACTGGTCGGTAAACTATTTTTGTGAACCCCCTTCGCTGAGGTGGAGAGTTTGCATTTATACTGTCCCTCTTGTCCGAGGTTTGTGCCTGAGCGTAACTGATGGGAAGAATCCCTATATTCTCGCAAGTGGTTGCTACCCTATCCTTCAGTAGCCTTGATCGAGTTTTTTGGACTGTTAGATGCTCTTTGCGGATGGTTGGGCGGTTCCTGCAAAGAGCTAATGGTGAGTGTAACTACTTTCAGCTGGCAGGTATATCTGTCTATCATACTGACTAGCAGGCATGCTGGTGCCGAGTAGTATTAAAAAGACTTCCCCTCAAACCTGAGAAATGTGTAAATATTTACTGCATGTAAACTGCTTACCCCACTGAGTCGTATATCCTGCAGGTATACACTGACCAACGTGTCGTGGGGTTTGCTCTGTCTACTCCATGTGTCCAATTTTGGTGTCACGTGAGACATGCCAATTTTTTGGATAACAATAAAATTTTATAATATTTGAATTCATATTAATATAATTAGTAAAAAATTAGGATTATATATTATTATTATAATAATATTTTGTAACATTTAAATTTATATTCATATAATTATTAAATATATATTGTTATAATAATGATATTTTATAATATTTGAATTTAAATTTTTATTAATATAATTATTATATATGTAGTCTTAAATTAAATATTAATATAATAATGATATTTTATAGAATTTAAATTTATATTAATATAATTAATAAATATCTATTTTTAGTTAGTTTTAAAAGTTTATTCCATTAAAATTAAATGAAAATAAAGAAAAATGCAAGAAGGTTTTGATATGGTTCAGTCTTAAGAATTGATCTAACTCCATAATAAATTTTTATTAATCTTTTTGCTTATAACTTCAAGAAGCCAGCTGATTTTTCTTAAAGAAATAAGCTTTGAGTGCAAATTGATAACCTTTTGGTATCTCAATTTTCATGTGTCTAATACATGTGAGGTCACTTATTTATAGGCTAACCTTTATTCAATCTGAATTTGAGTAAACAACAAACTTCCCTAAAATACGCAAGAGGCTTCTATTAATTAAGATAATATATCACATGATAATTAAACAAAATAAATAACTAAAAACTACTGAATTTGAATAGGTCTCGCCTACTTCTGCACGGCTTATGCATCCAAGGCATGCTTTACTCGAGAAATAACATTTTTAAATAAAATATTATAAGTTAATTAGTAAGTTGTGTTTGTTTATATTTGTTCTTTTTGGTTTTTTTTCACCCACTTAGAAATTAAACTCCCCCCTCCAAAAAAAAAAAAAAAGTAAACATGATACTTTTCCATTTCAAATATAGGATTTTTGAACATGGTATAAGGACAAAATCTCACATTCCTATTTGTGGGTTTTTCTTTATTTTCTCCCTTGAACATCCAAAGACAATGACGAACTAAATCGACTATTTCAATCCCAAGAGCCATAACTGTGCTTGCAATGCTTGTGATGAGGATAACCAATTGGATTATCCCAAAATGCATGTGTTTCTTAGATCAGACCAGTGAGTGAGAGCTTTTCAGGTGCCCTGAATGTCGATGGTGAACTCATTTCAAAACCATACGAAGGAGATTGATGAGGTCAACGACAACGAGTGGCTCAAGATTTTGATAATCTTCCCTATTATGATTATGATTGTTGGACACATTCTTTTGGAGTTTGTCTAAGGGTGGGATATTTGACTATCAAATTAGCCCTTCAATTATATTTTATATGAGATTTTTAATAGTGTGCAAAAATATGGTTTTTATTAAAAAAAAAAAAAAAGTTAATTTATGACTTTTTTTTTTTTAAATTCACTTACATTTTTATATTTTTTTTATAAAAGTTGGTTTATGTCATTTTACTATTTGGAAGGGTATGTTTGTAATTTAATTATTATTTTTTAGCTTATTTTTTTATATTATTTTTATATAATTAATTTTATATTAATTTTTTTTGGTTGTTTTGTAATTTTTTTTTATTTGGTAATATGAATTGTGTTTATTATTATTTTTATTTATCATAAACATTAAGTTT
Organism: Humulus lupulus; assembly: GCF_963169125.1. Taxonomy (NCBI): domain Eukaryota; kingdom Viridiplantae; phylum Streptophyta; class Magnoliopsida; order Rosales; family Cannabaceae; genus Humulus; species Humulus lupulus. Next base: position 21,013,869 of record NC_084793.1, read on the forward strand.
CTTTTTTTAAATCATGGATAAGTAACCAGTTACTTGATTGATTTTTGACAATTATGTAAAAAAAAAATTCTAGATATGTGGGTGTGCATGCATACTAACTATAGTTGTGTGGGTGTGGCTAGGGAACAAATTTAGTTCCAATGTTTGGAGAAGGTGTGTGGGTGTGCATGCATAATAACTATAGCTTTGTGGGTGTGACTAGGGAACAAATTTAGTTCCAATGTTTGGAGAAGATGTGTGGGTGTGCATGCATACTACCTATAGTTGAGTTCACTACACATGTTATTCCCTATCAGGGTAGTTATGGGCTAAGGCTAGGTGTGCATGCATACTGTAATGTCATAAATTTTCTAATAAGATTTAGGACCTTAATTAGGAGGCCGGGAGAGCCATAATTGATTTATTATACCATTAAATAATTATATGCATGCTTATGTGAATTATATTATTATATGATGATAAATGCATGCATATGAGTCCACATTTCATTATAAGGGCATTTTGGTAATTTGGCCTGTTGATGGCGTAATTGTGTATTTTCGTGCATGTGGGTGAATTACAAATGATACCACATTATATGTGGATTTGTTCGAGCCATTCGGCATGAGACGATCTTTGAATGCAAGTTTTCAGCTGGTCATAACGGGGTTAATTTCGGGGCTTGGGGTGAGTCTCGGGTCAATTTGAGGATTAGAACATTACAGGGAATTAAAGGGTAATAAGATATGATTTGTTGGTATTTGAGAATTTTGGAAATAACGGGAATTAGATGGTGTTAATTATGATTAACAAGATAGGCGAGAAATGATGGTTTTACCCTTGGTGGCCTTAAGAGGGCTTTAAATAACCTAGGGGCATTTTGGTCTTTTGACCTTAAGGATATATATCATTCAAAAGTTGTAGAAAGCTTAAGAAAAAAAAACAAAGCATCATCATCATCCTATGTCATCTCTCTCTCCCATACCTATTCTTCTCTTCTTCTTCCTTTCTAATTTTTGAACCCTACTTGAAGAACCAAGCTAGGAAATCACGATTCGAGGCTTAGAACTTTGGTTCATCCATTGAAGAGGACTCAATTCAAGCTTGAGGTAAGAATTCTGGTTATACCCTGTTTTTCTAATAAGTTTTCAGTTGAGAAATTTAAGATGATTAGTTGAGAATCAATGGAAGTTTTTGATAAAGTTTTCTTGGGTTTTGATGAGGTTGTGGTATGAATGAAGTTTTGGGGTTAAAATATAGGTTTGGATGATGTTTGGAATTGGTTTTGAAGCTTGATTTTCAGGGGAAATCGCACGGGAGAAAACCAGAGATTTTCTGGTCTGCAGGTGGCACCCCAGCGCTAGGTAAGGCAGAGAGTGAGACTCTCTCTGTTTTGGGGCAGCGCTCCAGTGCTACTAAGCAGCGCCCCAACGTTAGTTCACTTTCCAGCAAACCTATTTTTAGGGTTTGGGATGACTTTGGGGGCTTGGGGGATGGTTCCACTACCCCGTTTGGGTGGTTTGGGAGTCCCGAGGGCACGAGATTGGTCCCGGGAGTGAGGTTTTAGATTATAAACATTTTTATGATTTATTTTATTGATGAGATTCCATATTTGGTTATGACTAGGTGACCGCTAAAAGATCAAAGGATCGATTGTTCTCAAGGGTCGTTCATTTGTTATTTTTCGCTCGAACCAAAGGTAAGAAAACTACACCCTATATATATGACATGTGTGGCTATTATTGAGGCATGTTGTGTGTTTAAATGTGATGCATGTGATGCACGAGAAACATGTGGTTAGGGCATGCCATGAATGTTAAATATGAGATTGATCAGAGCTTGAGTCTCTGTGTTTGTGCATGATCCTAATTATGCTAGCAACTGTTAAGTAAGCATGTTGAATGCCCTGTATTTGGATATTTGACATATGATATATGCCTTGTAGCATTGCTTACTTGTGCGTGGCACTGATTAATCAGAATCGGCATTGGTCGCGTGCTATTGACCTAAGAGTCGGAAATGGCATAAGCGTCATGAACGCAGAGCCAATAAAATATTAGATCTAATCGACATCAACATTGAATGACTCATATGGAGTATTAATGCTGGACCAACCCTAAGTTCGATGAAAATTTTAAGCGCTTATCTAGTCTATGACTAGTTACTCAGAGCCAGGGCCAAAGGCCTAGGTGACTGTTTTGTCACATGGCTAAGGGAGCGGTACCCACAGTAGTGACTCTATGGTCACTCGGTAGGTTTATGTTGGCAACTATGTCATCAAATACCTATCTTGTTTAAGCTAGTGAAATGATCGATTATTTGTAAAGTCCAGGTGAGGCTAATGGGAACAGAACCCACCTTAGTGACTTTTACAACTGCCACTCTTCTATTTAGGGCTATGAGCCCAGTATGGTTATCGGAACCACCAGTGTTAAATTACTTATCTGATTAAGATTGACTTGATAGTCATCCACTCAGGAGGGCAGGATTTCTTATCCTGGATACCCCATCATTATTTGAACTTATTTACATGCGTGGTTAAGGCTATTATTGCTAGGCATGCACGTTATGACTTGATGACATGTTATTACTGTTCATGAGCATATTGAGTTTCTTGCTGGGCTTCGGCTCAAGGGTGCTATGTGGTGCAGGTAAAGGCAAAAGAAAGTTGGACCATCCTTGAGTTGGAGAGCTTAGGCGATGATGTGTACATATGCGGCTGCTCGACCACCACGTGTTGAGCCCAAAAGAGGGTGTTTTAATATTTATACTCGCAAGTGCACGAATCGTTTCGAAATATAATGTTCATGTAAGTACGAGGTCGAACCCATGGGAGTTGACTAACATCAAAAGAAACTATTTCAAACAAAGCAAGAAGATTCTAACCTAGTTCCAAATATTTGATGAGATTTTGTTTTAGAAAAATAAAAGACAAGTAATAAAAAGATTTAAGATTAAATAGAAAAATGGTTTTCAAATGAGATATGTAAAATAAGATTATTAAGATATTAGAATCCACAAGTATTTATAAGTATATTGATTCCCAAGTTTAGTTATAGTTGAAATAAATCACACTATATTTTTTCTTTCAAAATACATTTTCTATTCAAGCACAAGTTACTTTAAAAAAGGTAGGATTTTTCTTTACTTATATAAGATATAATTTCTAAGCATTAGTTGTGTTACAACCTAATGAAACTACAAAAAATCAAAGAGATTATGTTTAGGCAAAATATGATACTTGTGCTCTAAGAATTAGATGTGAACAATTTAATGAAAAACATTTAATCAAAGAATATCATATTTTTGCATAATGAATAACTAAGTGTAATATGCTTTAACAATCAATAATAGATGAAAAATGCATATCTTTGATAAAAAAAATCCATAAACAATATTGCACAAATGGGAAATCAACATACAACAAAAAATACTATCTAGTTACATTTTGCTTCATCATCATCTTAATAATCTTGAAAAAAATTAGAAGCTCATAACTAGATTGAAATAAAAATTACAAAATAGCATACTTGACATGCTCTTCAAAAGATAAAAATGGTAGAGAGAAAATAGTGAAAAGAAGAGAGAAAAATATGAAGTGTAGAAGAGGTTGAAAAGATGAAGAAGAGCTATGGTCTTACAAGACTCTATTTATAGGCAAAATATGGAGATTAAATTAATCAAATTAAAATAAATAAATTGATTAATTTAATTGTGTTGGGAAGTGGTAGGATAAATAGAGTAAGTGTAAGGGTATTGGAAAGATGAAATGTTTGGTTGGATGGAAGATTGGTGAAAAACTAGGGTAAAAAAAATGAATTAGGAATGTTTATTTAGATAAGAAAAAATAGGGAAGAGTGAATTGATATTTGAGTGAAAAGAAAAAAAACATTGGGAAGAAAAATATGATTTTTAGCCTTTTGTGGTTTTGACTATTTCAGAAAAAAAAAATAGTTTTTTTTTTCTTTTCAAGTGGGCTTGGTGAGCTGCTGGAGGCTGGGTGATGGCTTCGGGCTGCTGTAGGAGGCTCATGCAGGCTTGGGCGTGTAGGGCAGCACGTAGGATTGATTTCTGAAGGCAGCTGGAGAGAAGTGGTGAGGTTGGGTCCGTACGGCTGGGCAAGGGGTAGGGGCATTGGGCCTGGAAGCTTGGGCGGGCCCAGGAGGAAGACAGGCTGGGAGGCTTCGGACCTAAGAGGCTCAATCCGTGGGGTGCTGAAATGAGATGGCCTTGTGCCAAAATTTGCTATTTCCTCTTCACAAATGCCACTTTTATTTCCTTTTCTCTTCTTTTTCAAGCATAAAAAAATTGCAAAGTACATCCTACAAAATAAGTAAATAATAAATTAGAATCAAATATTTTTAATTATAAAATAACTCATATTAAGTCCATAAAAATACTAATTGAAATTTAATTTACTTTGGGAATTAAGTTCAATAAAATCACATTTTTTTAACTTATAATCTATCAACACAAATTTCAAATAATTAAACTACAACATATTATAATAAAATATCTATAAAAACATATAAAAATCTAGAAAACTATAATAAGACTAATAAATTAAAAATTACATAAAAACTTAATAAGTTAATTAAAAACTCAAGAACTAAGCAACAATTAGCATATAAAAAGTGGTAAAATAACTCTATTTTGTAGAGTTATCACAACGACCAAGGGTTGAAAGAGGAATTAGGGTTAAACCCTGTTTTGCCGCTTAGATTGGCTAGTTGTAAATATTTTCTTGTAATAGACCTTTAAATTATATATTTTGAGATCCCAATGTATACAGTACACGTTTTAGTGAAACGTTATATCTTAACCAAAATCTTTAATCCCTAAACCGCTAATCATACTTAGTTACACAATTATGACCAAATGACTCGATTATAGCAAGTTTAGCACTGTTTAAAATGCGCATCGTAACAGTCCCTAGAGTTTAGGGCGTTACACATACTACCTATAGTTGAATTCACTACGCATGTTATTCCTTATCATGGCAAGGCTAAGGCCAACCAGGCCCACGCCTAGGGCCCACAAATTAAAATGATCCATTTTTAAATAAAAAGGGTATCAAATTTTCAAAAATACAATTTTATATGTAATATTTTATAATAATACCACATTTTTCATTGGACCCTTATTTCTTATTGGGTTTTTTACTTTAAAGAAAAAGTGTGAATATTGTAATAAAAACCAAAGGTGGGAAGAAAAAGTCTAGTATTAGTAGTTGTAACATATATGTTATTTCTTGTTGGGGTTTTAGTTGCAAAGAAAAAGTGTAAATGTTGTAATGGACACCAAATGTGGGGAAAAAAGAGTTTTTATTTTTATATAATAATCATATTTCTAAATTATATCGGAGAGTAACCAATTACCATTATTTTAGAAGTACAGTCAATGGTAACCCCACATGTTGCGTTATATGGTATTATTGTCTCTTGTAATAAATAACATAGTCCATCAGTAAGAAAAACAAAATAAATTTACTTATTTGGTACCTTTTTTTTTTTTTTTTTTTGCAAAATTTCAATTTTTTACTATTTTTTTAAATCATATATATTTGGTACGCTAGATATTATCAAATTTTTTATCAATTTGATCAGACTGACATCAGTTATATGTAATTAAGTAATTAAATTTGAATTTGGAAGTCATATAATTGAGAACAGTTTGATTAAATTAGCAAAATTTAGAATTAATAAAATTTTATTTTTAAACTCAAATTTAATTAATAAAATTTTACTAATTTAATCAAACTGCTTCCAATTATATGAGTTCCAATTCAAATTTAATTACTTAATTACATATAACTGATGACAGTTTGGTCATATTGATAAAATTTTATTTATCAAATCTGAGTCTAGGGTATCAAATATGTATGATATTAAAATACAGGGTACCATATGCACATTATTGAAAAAAGAGGGTAGCAAAATTATACTTTGTAAAAACACAGGGTACCAAATGAGTAAATTCCCTAGAAAATACAACTCTATAACAAAATGATGCAAATAAACTAAGGGTGATGAACAAGAGATATAGATGGAAGTACAACTCTATAGCATAAAGATACAACTAAATGTGTAAATAGACAAATGAAGAGATAAGGATAAAAACCAATAGAAGAAAAGAAGAACAAAAACAAACACTCTCACTCACACAACCAAAGTGAAGAGCATTGGAGATCACTAACTTGAACAAGGCTTACAACCTTTGTCCAAAAGCTTATTTCCCATATCTCAAGTGTTAGGAAAATATATGTTATTTCAGTGGAAATGGTAAAAAATATTACAACTCTAGACAAAATTATACAAATAAATAATATTGATTAAATAGTGTTACAACTCTATGACTGAAATTACAAATAAACAATAGAAGAATTAGAAGAAGAGAATGGAGAAATACAACTCTAAACAAAAAAATATAAATAAAGTAAAATGTTTGTAACAAAAGAAATGAGAGATTACAACTCTTAAACAAGAAATACAAGTAAATGAGACAAGAGGAATATGAAGATGAAAAACAATAGAATAAAATAAAAGAACAAGAAACAAAGAACAAACAACTCTCACTCATACTACCAAAGTGAAAAGTGTTGGGGATCACCAACTTAAACAATATTTGAAATATTTGTCCAAAATCTTATTTTCCTCTAACTTAAGCAGTAAGGGATCTCTCACATATTTTGGAAATTGCTTTTTGGAATAATCAAGCCAAGTGCTTTAATGGATATAAAAATTGTGTCTTACAAGTGAGCAATAAACTTCTATTTATAGAGTTTAGAGACACCATTTGAATTTCAAATTCCACCAACCTCATGGCTGTTATCAATGATTAATTGGATGTTTATGGAATTAAAAATGAGATTTGGGAGTTATTTGTGTTTTTGGAGCTGTTCAAAAAGGTTAGAAAAACTGAAGTTTTTGGTCAGTCAGCACCTATGGCAACGGCCACTGGCCAATTTCAGCACATGACAATGTGCTATTTTTCCAAACAATTCCAATCCACTCTCAAATGATTTTGTAATCCCCAAAACACATTATTGGGGTTAAAATCATATCTCTAACAACCATTTCACATATGAGTTTAAGAAATTTATCTCAATATTGTGTAACAACAAATCTACATAATAATGGACAATATTTGGAAGTTACAAATTTGTGACTGAATTTGTAACACCAAATATGTTACAATATGTAACACTCTTTGTCACATTTATTTAATCTAAAACATTGTATTATAAAATAATATAATATTACATTATATTATAAAATAATATAACATCAAGCACTAAGGGATTCTCTCAAATGTAAATAGCTCTCTAGAATAAACAAGTCTCTATGTGATTTTTTAGTCAAGTGCTCTAGTGGATAGAAAAAATAGTGTGTCAAAAAAGTGAGCAATAGACTCTTATTTATAGAGTTTTGAGATACCATTTGAATTTCAAATTCCACCAACCCCCATAGTTGTTAATTTAATTGGATGTTTATAAAATTAAAATGAAGATTTGAGAGTTATTTAGTTGTTGGAAACATTCAAAATTGGATAAAATCGAAGTTGGAAAAAACTGTCAGCACTCCAGGCCGCAGCCTGGGATATGCCTGCTCGCTGGCTTCTGTCCCCAGGCCGCGGCCTGGGACAAACACTGGTCGCGGCCACAGTGCTTTTTAGCTACCCAATTTTCTAAACTTTTCCAAAATGTTCCAAATTCATTCTTACTTGATTTTGTAATTTCCATACGCATTATGAGAGTTAAAATCATATCTTCAACAGTCATATCTCTTATGGATTTGATAAATTCAAATTAAAATGTGTAACATCAAATCTACACATTATTGGATAATATTTGAGAGTTACAAATTTATAACTGTTTTTGTAACCTCAAATATGTTACACATTTAGATATTCACACTATCCAAAAAATATAACTCTCATATATATTATGTTACAATATGTGATACACTTTGTCACATTATTTAATCTAAACATTATATTATAAATAATATAACATAAAAAATATAAAAATGGATTTAAAAGGTTGGAAATTGTTTGGATGGTTTCCAAGAATTTTTACTTGGAGGAATGATAATTGAGACGATGAATTCTGTAGGCAAGAAGTCATAGACTTGTTATAGCATCGTTTTTTCACAATAAAGTGACGATTAGTTTTCACTAAAAAAAACACTGAATAGTTGGAGAATGTTGAATGAGTCTCAAAAAGGAGTGTCTCACATAGAGAACATTACAAGGACAATAAGGAGCAGTTTTTGGTGTGCTCTTAAGAGTGAGAATATTGCTATTGGGCATCCAATATCATTTAATGATCATGGACGGACTTACATACTAGCTAAGGTGGGCAATCTCATATTTTTTCTTATATATCTTTTATATAATAAGTGTCTAGATAATGAAATTTGTTGGTTTTAACGATTTTTTATTTTTTAATGTTAAATCTAACAAAATATTTTTACATTTAACAGTAGTTTGTAAACACTTAAACTTAAATAAAATAAATAATTAAAAAAAATTAAAATAGATATTTTATAATGATAATTATTTAAAAATAATAAATAATTAAACAAATTAAAATATAATATTTTTCAGATATTTTAAAATGATAATTATTTTAAACTAATAAATAATTAAATAAATTAAAATATAATATTTTTGAGATATTTTACAATGATAATTATTTAAAAACAATAAAATCATATGTTTTATAACTTAAATAAAATTTAATTAAACTTAAACTCACTTATTAGAATAATATCATATTAAACAAATAATATAATCTATTGTGAATTAGAAATAAATTGTTTTTTTTTTAAATTAGTAAGAAACTCAAATTTAAAATCCACGTATAATATTTAATATTACATTAAATATATAAAATATAATTTCTTGTTGTCACTCAATTTAAAAAATAGAACAAATATAAACTTAAACAAAAATAAATAAATTATTTAATTAAAATATGATATTTATATCAAAATTTATATAACATTAATATAAATTTAATAAAAATAATTAATAAATTCTATAAATAAAACTAAGCAAATATGCAATATGCATATTGCACGTTGTTTGTATCTAGTATATATATACACACACATTTATTTAGATATACACTAGTAAATACTTTTTATAATACACATGTTGTTACCTGGCCCAATGTGTTTGACATGAATAAATGCCCAAAAATAAAAAATGAAAACTAAGTGTTTGAAAACAAAGAAAAAAAAGTCCAACTTAAAATACCAATTTAACTTTCCATTTTTGCTATGAAGAAAAATTATAAATGAAAAAACAATCAGGCACAATCACCCTTGCTTTGCTCATTTTCTCCAACTTTAAGTATGCAACTTGTAAGTAAATTATACAAATTTAATTACATATTTTGTCATTATTTTTTTTCTTTTTATTATATAAAAACTTTCTTAATTTGATAATTGATTCTCTTGTTCTTAATTAAGTTTTTCAATTTTAGGATTTTGCACAATTTTTTTTAATTTTCCATGATTTTTGAAAGAGAAAAATATACATTTTTTATTAGTTGAATAATTTCTTGATTATTCTTTTAATGTTATATATAACTTTACATCATATATTTGAATATATTAAAAAATTTAGTTATTTATGTACTTTTTTAAAAAAAAAATAGGTATGGATAAATATTTTCTTGAAAGAAAATTGTTCCTAAAGAGGAGACAACAAAGACAATATAAAATTATAAAGTGTGGAAATCAATCTTGAAAAACTTCTTACAAAACTTCCTACAGAGGTTGAGAACTCTAATTTCAAAATATAATCCTAATATACTATTGTTATGAAATTATTTTAAAATATTATATTTTTTATGCTTAAATTAATTTGTATAAAATTTATATTTCGCCCACCCTAAGTTTTGATCCTAGGTTCGTCCGTGCATACGGTGATCGATTACATTTAATATCGGTTCCCATATACAAGTTTTCATAATTAATGTTGTGGCTGTTGACAAAAAGACTTGTACAAGTCACCTAGGAAGGTTAAAAAAAATGAAATTATATGAAATATGATATTTTTTTTTAAGTTAGATAAATATGGGGTTTTAACTTTGTACCTTCTTTTATATATTTTTTTTACATTCTCATGAGTTTTTTTCTCCCATATTTTGGTAATATTATTTTTGTTTTACCATATCTTTTTTAGTAACCAATTATGAGTGTCGGATTAATTATTTTAAAAATTGATGTGGCAGTAACCGATTACCATTATGAAAATAGTTTTTTTTGGTGATATAGTAGTAACCAATTACTATTTTTTTAAGTGATGTGGTGGTAACCGATTACTATTATGAAAATAGCTTTTATGTTTTTAGTGCTGGTGGAAAACCGGTTATCACTATCAAAATAATTTGAGAAAATACCAGTATGGTCTTTGTGTTTTTTCTGAATACGCGATCAACCTCTATGTTTTGTTAAATGACAACTTGGACCCTATGCCTTTCAAAATAGATCAAAATAGTACCTCAAACTCAATTTTGATCAAAATATTTTCAAATATAATATTTTATTTTCAATTTCTTGACCACCTTCTCCGCTATTGTGAACTTATCTCATCTTTAATGACTCAATAATTGATCTTATAATTGAATACATTTTAACAAAAATCGGGTCTAGGGTACTATTTTGTAAAACACAAGGTTTAAATTGTCATTTAACAAAACACAGAGGCCAATCACATATTCGAGAAAAACATAGAAGCTAAAATAGTATTTTCCCAAATAAATTTTATTTTTTAAGTGATATGGTGGTAACTAGTTACCTTAATCAAAATAGCTCATTACGCTAATAACACTCAAATCTAAAAATAAATAAAAAATAAGTTACTTAGCTTAAACTAATCATGATGGTAACTGGTTACTTAGCCAAATCTGGCACACACAAAAACTAATCGTGATGGAAACTAGTTACTTAGCCAGATCTGAAAAAAAAAAATCTAAAAAAGAAGAAGAATGTAATGGTAAGTAGTTACTTAGCCAGATCTGGAAAAACAAAATCATATAGATCTTATGTAAAATTATATAGATTTGAAAACAACTAAGATGATGATGAAGAAGAAGAAGCGAAGTCAGGGGGACCGAAGCATTTCCTAGAGATGGCGCCACAGGACCAGAGTTCTACCTTTGCCAAGAGAGAAAGTGGAAACAAAGAGAGTCTCAAGAGGAGAGACTAACAATGAGAGATGAATTTTTTTACTTTCTTTTATGGTAATCTATTTTTTATATTTTATGGAATTTCCACATTTTAAAATTTCTAGCCATATTTTTGTGGGCATTATTTTTTTTTTGTCTATATTTATAGAAACTAAGATTAAATTTACAATATTTTTGTAAAATTCTAAAACAAAGACCCATTTTGAGAAAGAAATCAATTGTTCAAAGAAGAAGAAAGTGGAGTACAAGAAAAATGATAAGAAGGAAAAATATCCACTTGAGACACCAATTTTTGGGCTTGATTTCTTCTAATTTTATCTTACTTGTATTTTTTTTTTTTGAACAATATCTTACTTGTATTTGATCATTACTTTTGTAATAAACTATGGCTAAGATTTATACGAGTATTTTTCTACTTTTAAACTGAGCTAAAATTTTATTAGTTAGAATTATTGATTGGTATCCCAAAAACTGACATATCTGACGTGACATTAAGCTTGGACATATGGAGTAGACTGGGCAGACCCCCTCACATGCTGATCGGTGTATACTTGCAGGGTATACAACAAGATGCTGCTCAGCATACTATCAACAGAGGCTCAACTGCTTGGTATGGTGGACAGTAAAACCTGGTCGGCAAAAAGAAGTTACACTCTTCGTTAGAAGTCCGCAAGAATCGCTTGACCACCCGCAGAGGACGCCTAATAGCCCTGAAGACTCGGTCAAGCTTCCTAACAAATAAGATTGTAACTACCTACGAGAATAATGGGATATTTCCACCATCTGTTACACCGTGTGCAGCCATTGGGCCAACAGAAGATTATAAATACAAACCCTCCACCACAGTGGAGGAAGTTCAGAAATTTAGCCTACCGACCAGTGTTTAGGAACATATCGGACAACTTATTTTATACCTAGAAGTGATTCTGCCTCATTGTATTGTCTTTTACACATAGAAATCCACTTGTAATCCCATGTGATCTTGTGTAACCCTTTAAGATTAATACAAATCTAAGAGGAAGTAGGTCATTACCAGTTCTTGGGGTCGAACCTCTATAAATTCTGGTGTTCTTTATTATTTATTGCTCATTATTGTTAGGTTCTTGGCTCATTTATTGATTATTCTACTAAAAGCTTTCGAATTAATTATTTTGACTATTCGTTAGTTGGTTAAAATACCAGTCAACATTGCTAAATGCAAAAATGCTTTAGTGAATCAAACTTTTTTCATTCATTAGTAAATATTGTTTAATGTTGATTTTTTCTTGGCCAAACTATGGAGTTAATTCTTCAAACCAGTCATGTAATGCCCTACTTCCTTAGAGTCGTTACCATGTGATTTTAAAATGTGTCAATAATCGCTAATCGAGGTTTTAGATCGAAAAGTGTGATTAAACAGGATAAAGACTCATTTAACGGAAGTTAATTGTAAAGTATTTGGAAATTCATTAAACTCACAAAAGTGACACATTGGGATCCCAAAATACTGTTTCAAAAATGTATTACAATTCAAAAGTTAAGATACAGTCAACCTAAGCGACAAAACCAACTATTTACAGCACATTCCTCAAAACAACCTCGGCCGTGGCAGCCGGGTAGGCCGAGCATGTACGCGCCGCTGCATACCCTCCAACTCATGCTTGGTCGACCTTTCTTGAACCATAGAGCACCCGTGAGCAAAGGCCCAGCAAGAAAACTCCATACATAGCATATGATAGTTCAATCAACTAAATACACAACCTTAAACAGATAGTAGATTAATCACATAGCGGCCTATGCCGACCCAGGTGCTTTACCAGGCACTGAGTTCTTGGTCTTCACCGAGCGGGTGAGTTCAACACCCTTAGAGGGCCTTTCCCTAGTGGCCTGTATTCAACATGCTTAATGTCGAACCCAACCTTTGCCATCCCCAGCCTTCTCTATTCTTGGCCTTCTCCATTCCCAGCCTTCGCTGTTCCCGACCTTCGTCGTTCCCGTCCATCGCCGTTCAATCATAATCATACCAAAACATAGCACAACAACTAAAAATATCCACACACACATTAAACACAAACAATAGGGCCATGCCCTACTCTACGGGCTCAAATAATTTTCTTACTTATGTCCCGAGCTTAAAACCCTATTTTGGCCATAACTCCCTATTTGAGCTGCGGCCCAACCCTTAAGAGCCGCGGCGTGCTACAAGTCAGAGAGCCTTGGGGCTCTCTTCTGGGGGACACGGGCCACGAAGCCTGGGCAAAAGCAAAGGCTCCTCAAGCCTCTTCGCACACACGGGCCGCGCCTCGAGCCCAAAACCCAAAAATTCCCATGCATTTTTACGGGCTAAACTCCCTAAAATTCACCAAATTCAAACCAACCTAGAATTATGTCCAGAATCCATATCAAAACACATCAGCAATATTAATACCCCAAAACTTATCTCATAAACCCATTCAAAACCCAAAATCAAATTTTAAGTTTGAACCTCAAGGAAGCTTCTAACTATTGCAGAAATTTAATAATTCAGTATCAGAAATCCTTACATCAATTGATAATTCAACTTGAGATAACTCCAATCACTACAGGCTTCAAGTTCCTCCAATCTTCAGCTAATTTTCCCAAGAATTCATCAACGTTACCACATACACCAAAGGGGAGGGAGAGAGCGAGCAAGAGAACGTGGGAGAGAGAGAGATATTAGCTGAGAGTGTTCTACTTCTTTCTGAGTGTTCTAAAGAGATAAGTTCAACCAAGTCTACCCCTTAGTCACAAAATGACCAATTTACCCCTAAGACCAATCCTAGCCTTCTATACCACAAAGGGCAAAATCGTCTTTTTCCACATTCCCGCTATTTCCTTGAAAAGTCTTATAAATCCCCATTTAATCTCGACATATGCCCTCAACGACCAACATTACAAACATGCCCTTATTAACAAGAATGGGCCCACATGCATATTTAATTCACCTAAACATGCATTTCTAATCACATAATCATTTAATCCACGTAATAACAATAAAAGACAGTCTTTGATTGCAACCATTCAATGGTTCTCTCCCTATTTATATAGTCTGTTAATTAAAGTTAACCAAAAGACCTTTCTCTTATAAAGACTCAAAAATCACATAATCGTTTAGCTAATTCATAGAGATGTATGCTGAACCTTTTAATGTTCAAAACTAAAAGAGATAATAAATAATAAGTCAATATTGATTGACATTTATTTTAGATATGTTTAAATTTGATTGAATGCAAAGAAAATTTCTAGAATTTTTCATGCAACATTCAAAGTAAAGTCACATAGAGACTTGTTTGATCTGATCAAAAGGAAGTCTAAACTCGAATTTGGAATTCAAGTAATTTGCATGTGAACTTAGAATTCAAACCCAACTCACATACAACTAGAATGCTAAGCAAAATTAGTATTTTGGAAATGGAATTTAATCATATTAGATAAGATTAAATAGATAATGAGCAATCATTATCGTCTTTATTATTTCTATAATTTTAACAATTGTTATACTTTGTACGTGTTTGATTGTACAACATCAAAGACTTAGAAGTTGGGATTCACAAGTGGTTATGTGAATAAATTGAAAATTTTCCATGAATTCATTTAGAGAAATAGTTTAATAATCATAAAACATTACAAAAGAGTTTGTATCTTTTTAATGCTACTTTAATGAAGCATGATCATTATAATCACTGTATTTTCTAGTTAAGTTAAACTAGAAATAATGACTGCAAGTCAAGTAAGCAAGTTACTAATAATTAAACAATGATAAAACCAAAGAATATCACAAATTTTGTAAAGCATTGTTGTAGTGGGAGCGTTAGTTAGTAACTACTCCATTACAAATGTAAAGATAGTTAAATTCTGTATAACACAATCTAACTATACTTCATTCACATACTAGTATATGAAATGAAAAAGTTTTTGCAGAAAACAATGGTTGAAACACCGTGAATCCAGAAATGGAATTTGGAATTCTATGTCCTGGGTTCTTGAACATCCAACTAAAGTTCATTGAACTTCAGTTTGAAACAGAATATTCAAGATGAAGAGGAGAGCAGAGGAAAGTACAGACTTTTCAAAGTTAATAGCCTAAGGCTATGAATTGAACTGAAAGTAGAATTTATTATTTGAATAAATATCTTCTACTCTAACCAAACTTGAATCTGTTTACATACTCTTACCCACTACTTTATGCATGGATCATGAGATTAATTTAAATGTATGTCTAAGTAGTCTTTACTGAATGACTGACATGACAAAATCATTTGAAGATCTCGACTAGAAAGATTTTGTTGTGATTCTTATTCTTAATATTGAAAATGTTTTAATCATTGGGAATGATGTAAAGATGTCGTCAATAGAAAATGAATGGTTAGCTGAACATTTCTAAATATTAGATTTAGAAAAGTCAAGAATGCTCTATACATTCAAATCTATAGAGATTGAAAGAACAATCTTTAGGCACTGTCTCAAGCGACTTATATAGATGAGAAGCTTAAATGCTTTAGTTTACAAAATCCAAGAAAGATTTTTTGCCTTCCTAGTCAGGAGGATGTATTATCTAAATAATAAATGTACATTTATTATTTTTCTAGAAAGGAGGAAATGAGACAGTATTCCTATAACTCAGTGATAGACTGTTTAATGTATCAAATGTTATATTTTTGAATTGACATTTTTTAAACGGTGGGAATAATCAGCAATTGTCAATCCATTATGGATTAAGTCATTGAATAATTATAAGGGCTTAATTTTGAGTATCTTGAATATAATAGAGATTATATGTATGTGCATTTAGGCAGAGACCTAAAATCCCAAATGATGAACTAATTTTAAATCTTCAAAGATTGATCAGCTACCATAACTGTGGAACAGACACATTAATCTAGAAATGTGTTAGACATTTCAGATTTGTATGTTTCACCACAAAAGCTGAAATGTGGCAGCTATGAGCAGTTAAATAGGCTATTTGATTTAGTTGAGTTATGAGTCATTCTGGAAAGGGTTTCAGACTAGAATAAACCACTAGTATCTCATTACAAAAGCAATGGAGATGCAAGTATTGTAGAAGAACTAAAAATCATGAGAGGATAAAGCACATGAAATGAAGTATCATTTAAATCAAGACAATTTTACATAATTGATGTAATGATCTTGAAGATAACTTCAAAAAAGTTTCTTACAAATTGTTACAAAGACTTTGTTAGAAAAATTCAGTCGGAGAATATGATTGACATATTAAAAGAGAAGTCTCAATTTGCTTTAGGGCAAGTGGGAGATTGTTGGGAATGGTGTCCTTAAAGCAATTGTAGTTGACAAATATTTTAAATGAAATAAATAACTGAATTGAATTATTATATATATAGACTATGTTCGATATTATATTGATAACATTAAGTAAATATCATAAAATTTCAAAGTTTATCTATGTGGTCTTAATCTCATATTGTTATTAGAGGATCAAGATTAAGATAATAAACTTAAAATAGTTCGCAATAAAATAAAATTATGGAATCTTTAGATTAATTACTGCTAGTATGGTCCACTAGTAGTATGAATACATGTGACCTAGATCCGGGTTACTAGTGTAGTAGGACACTTTAGTGGAGGTACATTGCATGCTAAGAGTATGTAGAACTAGACCAGATGTGATTTGTTAATACTTGTTTAAACACTGTTTCATAGTAATCGAACAAATCAAACGATGATCATATACATGATGATCTTAATCCTGAGGTTTCTATGAACTCCTATACATGTCATACGATCCTTTTATTCATGCGTTAAGGTTTGTCAGAATGATCAGGCTAAGAGCAATTGTTTTGGAGACTCAATGATGTATATGGCTGGGGACGTACTTTAACATATATGAAATCTATACATTCTTATAGATTGAATAATGGTTCCCTATTAGGTTGGCTTTACGTCGTAAACTTATTGTGACACATCCTTCACTAGTAAAGTCAATGGTACTCTAGAAACAAGATATAGCTAAAAGGGTAAAATGATAATTGTATTCCCTTTTAATTAAGAACCATTAATAAAGGATTAACGTTGTATGTAATAATTATATCAATGGACACGTTATTCTTTAATAAAGTACTCAGTAAATACATGTATGTAATTATCAAGAGTTCATTCTCATATTTATAGTGGAGTAATCATAAGATTAATAAATATGATTATTTAATCAAAGAGCTTTGATTAATAATGTAATATTTATTGAAGCTTGATATTATAGGTCCATAGGTCCCCAAGGTGGCTCTATCAACATCATATCAAGGTAAGAGTTGATATAAGGGTATAACTGTAATTTGAGAATAATTTTATTCTTCGAGTCAAGTATATAATTATATGATAATTGAGGTTGAACAATTAATTTGGAATTAATTATTAATTTTCAAAAATATATTTATTAATTTAAATATATGAATTTTTTAATTATATATATATAAATTAATTAATTAATTTTTTAAATTAATCATTTTATTTGAGTAGGAGAAAATAAAATTGGTAAGTCAAAAATAGTTTTTGATTTATTTAATTTTAAAAGATGATGATAATGATGATTATCAATTTGAATTGTGAAATATGGTTGTCATCTTTTCCTTAAAAAGATAAATATCTTATTTTATTTTTAATTAAATAAAAGAAAAATGCAATATCCCTAAAAAGGGATATAGCAGTACACGCATGGCACAGTACCAACTGCACTGATATTGTATCAGTGTTGTTTTTATTTTATTTATTTAATTAGGTAAGTTAGATATTTACCTAAATCAAATCCTATCATCATTATGATATTATTATATTACTATTATTATTAGGAATAATAAGGTAATATAAATCTCTATATATATGATATAGAAGAAGAAGAAAATATAGACACACAAAAGAGATTACGCAATACACAATTCAGAATAGTTATCAGAGTTTTTGTGAACAAAACGTATTCCTTTTCTTCTTTATTCTAGTCATTCTCATACCATAATCCAAGTTCTCATGTGTTGAGAAATAGTTGTGATTCCTAAAATTGCAAACTCATGTTCTCTATGCGCCCACACACATCTTGAGGTGTAGAGAACACTCCGGAAGATCGTAGTTTGAGTGCTTAAAAATTTGGATAGGAAGATCGATGAATATACGAAAAGACTCAAGGACACTTGATAGGCTTCAAGAGGTAAAAGTTCATGTTCTTGTATGTTTATATGCTATATATAAATATATTGCATATTTATATATTTGTTGCATGATTAATAATATTGTATGTTAATGTTTCTGGATTGTTTTCTTGTTCATATAAACTGTTTATATGAGTGATGAAATTTTTTATTGTTGTTGTTACACCCAAATTTTGACACAGTCATAAATGAGTCTCGAAATGTAGGCTCATAAAGTGTAAGCTCGAAAATGATAAGCAGTAGCTGGACACTTGTACAAATTTGCATGATTCCTGACTTGTTCTTATTGGCGATCGAGCACAAGTTTAAAAGGCTCGAGCTTAAGCATCAAGCTCGAAGGAATGAATCTTTTCCGAAGCATATGGGTGTTATTCAAGCCTTAGTTGCAAACTCGAAGATGTTGGTCTCCGAAAAATGAGCTCGATGAAATCACTAGCTAAGGAGAAGGCTGACTAGAATAACGAGCGCGAAGTGTTGGTCGATCTCGAAAGCGAGTTAACCTTGCGTTCGAGGTCAGCAACATGTTTTGCACACGACAACTGTTAGGAGATCCCTATTCCTTAGGGATTTGTTGTTATATGGTATTAAATCTCAATTATCATGGGATATTATACATTTAATGTATTTATTTACATTTATTTCAAATCTATATAATTGATTGTAACTTCCCTGAATTAGTGGAAGATATTTTCCTAACCAGGTCTATAAATAGCCTGATATTTATCATTTGTACTCACGCATAATATTGTACTGAGAATACTCTGTTGAATTGCTTAGAGAAAGCTTTGAGAGAGTATTACAAATCAATAATATTGACTCGTGGACTAGGAAGATTTTAACTACTGATCCACGTAAAAATCCTATTGTTCTTCTCTTATTTTCTGAATCTTTATTTTGTGCTCTTCAGATTTAAGTTGGCGAAAAACGCTGTCAACAGTTTGGTGCTTTCATTGAGAGCATTAAGAAAATCTTTGGATTGTTTAGTCAAAAACCTCCTGCATTTCCAATGGCCACCGCGAATAACCCAGGAGCTGGTGGGCGACCATTACCCCAAATACCTAAGGAGCAAACTCCTCACACTGAAGAATACCCACAGAGGCCTGGGAAGCAACCAATGATAGACCACGGCCCAAACGAGGGGAGTGCATCATATGACTCCCGGGGGCCGCCTGCTCTCAGGCCTGACGAGGACCTCTATTATAATCCTGAGAGGTATATTCCCATTGTGGAACTATAGAATCGCCAATTGCATCAACAATTGGCAAAGGCGCAATGAGGAATTGGACAGGAAGGCCACTGAGGTCCAGCCACCACCTTGAAGGCCCAGAGGACGTCCCCGTGGGAGCACGACAGCCAGGAGAGTCGAACAAGGGGTTCAGCAGGCCTAGCCAAGGCCCAGGGAAAACACTGGCAATGAACACCCTAGAAGGAATGCTCAAGCCAATACTACTGGAAACCCGACTGTGGATGGAGGTAACTCCAGGAACATGGAATAACCAAGCTCCCCCAGCAGCCCAGGGCTCTAACCCTGAATTTGTCAGGAATAACCCGGAACCAGCCCAAGCCAATTCTGGGCCTTCCAGGTCCAACAATGGGAGGCCACCACCATCGCCTATAAGGCATCCACCATCTCCTATAAGACACCCCTCACCACTCTGAGAGGCACCCCAACTAGCTCCTCATAAGAACCGACAGGGGAGCCTGCACTACAAAGGCCATCTCGCAGTGGCAGCTGAGATGGGAACCGTTGAACCTGACCTGGACACGGGGGTGAGCGAGAGGTGACCCGAGGACACAGGGTTGCCCAACCAGTAACAAGCCACATGTCAATATTGCAAACAACTAGAGCAAGAAGGCCGGTGGAAGATCCACCTCGTAACCATCGAGCCCATCAACCAGAAAGAAACATTAGTTTTATGAGTGGGAGCTTAGACCTCCCTAGGTCTATACGCGTATATGATACTGAATCCAGTAATAATGAGAATTATGGCAATAATCCTAATCTTCAAGATCATTTGAACCAGTACCAGGGGCAGGCCAATCTCGCGAACCCCGATTTACACGATCATTTGAATAGTCGAAAGGAACTTGTGCAGCCAGTATATGGAGGGAATCAATATAACCCTATGTCGAGGCAGAGAGCTGGAGTTTTATAAACAATAACTAGCTACCCTAAGAACATGATCAGCCTCCAGTGGACTTAGTCCAGGAGAGAATTAATCAGCTTGAAGGAGCGTTCACGCTCCTTCAGGATGAAAGGAACAGGGACAAGGCCAACGACTCCGATGAGGAGCTCGAGCCTTTCGCTCCACATATTTCAAACACGCCAGAAATGTCGGCTACGAGCTCAGGTGCATGTTATTCCCAACCACTTTGATAGGACCAGCAAAAAAATGGTTCGAATGTAATGCCCCGACTAATTCTAGACCTCGAACCATTAAAAACTACTAAACATAACTACTATTTTGGAATACATTCAAGAAATAATAGAACTTTATCAAAAATCCAAAATACGGGATCCCATTGTTTAATACATAAAAACATAAGGAAAACATAAGCCTTTATTTAATTGTTCAAAAACTAATTGCGGAAATACATAAATTAAAAGATTTGAAATAACTTCAATCTCGACCTTCCAGCAGTCCATCCCTAATACACATGCCAAAGTTGCCAAGAATCTATCTCGCCTTCCAAGGTCATTTTCCTGCACCATCTAAAATAAAAGGAATGAGCCTAATGCCGAGCAAGGAAAACCTACTAAAACATATCATAAATCATAAGACTATATCATAAAACATATGACATAAAAACGTAAATCATAAAAACACAAGACTATAATATTAATGGCCATTAAATCATTACCGTAGCATGTGATAAAACCATCTAAGTCCTCAGTCTACTAATCGAGGTATGGTAAATCGTAACTCTAATCTACGATAATGATAAAAATCTTGGGATTTGATTTGCTATCTAAGAAACTATAATACCTAAGTGACTATAACATAAAACATATTCATATACATATATAACATATCAACCTATCATAACACATATAATTTAACCTATTTTCCTTACCAAAAACCGGGATATTGGAGATAAGAATGGGATCGGAAAACTCCTAAAACCAACAATAAGAATCATGAGTTTCTAAAGAAATAGAGATGAAAAGGAGATCTAAACCATCAAGATAGAAACTTACTGAAAAACCTTATGTTTCAAGAAACATAACACCTAACCAAAACCATAATAACCAGTTAGGATCTGAAAAAAATGAAAGAAAATAAAAGAACTATAATGAACTAAACCTGAGGATAAGAATACATTTGATAGACTAGAACTTCGATCTACACCTCAATACTGAAATATCACTCTATCTTACTTCCCAAGTGTTTATAAAGCTTAGATTGAAAAGCTCTTAAATCCCAAACCCTAATGTTTTTTCTCTAGAATAAACTTAGCAGCTTGGAGGCCCTAAAGAATGCTTGAATGATGAGTGAAATGGTTGAGTGCTAGGTCCTATTTATAGAGTTCAAGGAGTGAAACTAACCCCTTTTAAAAAGAATAAATAAATGAATATAAATTGAATAAATTTGAACTTTCGGTTCAACAGATGCCCAAAACTCAGTCAAAAACGTACAGGAGCAAATCTAATTTGTTGAGGGCTGTTTCTAATTCCATTCCACGAAGTTTCAAAAATATGTGTGTGGTGCCGATGTATCGCCCCCTATAGGCGATATATCGCCTTCCCCATATTCCCAAGCCTCTGTAGTTTCGTTTGTGCGAAGTCGACGTGTTTTTTGTATCATTCGTAGGCGATATATCAACCCCTAAAGCTGCGATATATCGACATACGCTGATATATCAAGCACATTTTTGCACTTTTTCAGCATATTTTGAATTTGTTTAAACAGCTTTGACTGAATAAAACGTTATCCTAACAGCTGCTGGAAGGTTCTAGAGCTTCTAGATCTATCCTTTATTAATTTATTCATCTAAAATGCTTAAATCCTTAATAAACATGCATGTGACTAGTGTCATACTCTTAATTATTCTATCTAAACCTTAGGTTATAATATATATCATTTCTAGGACCAGCTATATTAATCAAACCTTATGTTAAAATTAATATTTCTAAACTATAGGTTAAACTTATAAAATCCATAACTATTTCTATGAGCTTCCAACTAAATCCCGGCTTGAACCAATAACCACGGAAACTAAAATACTAAAAACTACTACTACTACTACTACTATCTAGCAAAATAAAATTCTGAGACGCTACATCAAAAAATTCAGAAGACATTCGATCTCGTCTTAGGATTAGTTGGCGAAGGAATTCAAAAAATAGCTCAAAGCAATGGTAGGTGTCAAGCCCGAAGCCTCGACCTTACCAATGTCAGACAACAGCCAGGATAATCATTAAAAAGTAACCTCGCGAGGTTTAACATAGAGGTGGTGCAAGCCCGCAACGTCGATGACAGTGGTCATCTTATGGTTGTTCGAGCTAGTATATTACCTGGAAGTTCTCTTTGGGATGATATGCAGAGAAAACCAATAAGAACAATAACCGAGTTCAACAAAAGGGCTCAGAGATTCATCAATGTAGAGGAAGAGAGGTCAGCATTAAAACTAACCCCTCAACCCACAATAACTACAACGACGAATGTTAACTCAGCCTCGACCTCAGTCACCCCATAAACGTCTCGATCCTCAGGAGATAACCCTTCAAAGAGGAAGAAAAATGAAGGGAATAACTCAGAGGCAAACTAGGGAAAAAGAATAAGGGAGATAAGTATTTCTCTATTTATACAGTTTACACCGAGATCAATGAGACTCGGGAAAATATCTTTCTTGCAAATGAGAATCAGGTCCCATTTAGACGACCTGGCCCAATGTGAAATCAAAAGTCAAAGAGAGACTCCAACAAGTACTGCAGATTCCATCGAGACATCGAACATACCACTGATGAGTGCCGACAACTGAAAGACGAGATCGAAGGCTTGATCTCGAGAGGATATTTCAAATAGTATGTAAGAAACCAGAATACAAATCAAGCATCGTCGGGACAAAGGGCAGCATCTGTGTAACCTACCCAGCAGAATAACAATTCCCGAGCAAGGGAGGATGATTTACCTCCCCCAATAGAAAGGGAGAATGTGGTAACCATCTTCGAGGGATCGGACCTTGCTGGATCGGACAGAAATGCCCAGAAGAGATATGTAAACGAGCTCAAAACTGAAGACGGTGCTCCCTACGAGCTTGAACCACGAGCTCCAAAGCAACAAAGGGTTGAATCTTAACCCATTACTTTTACAAAAGAAGATGCCTCACATGTCTAGTTTCCCCATAACGATCCCTTGGTCATCACACTTCAACTCGCGAACAAAAGGGTGCTCAGAGTCTTGATAGATAACAGGAGCTCTGTCAATATCCTTTATAAGGCCACTCTAGAAAAGATGGGACTCATGCTTTGAGATTTGAAAACCTATGCAACAACATTGTATAGATTTTCAGGTGAAGGGATTGCTTGTACGGGATCCATCGAGCTCCTTGTAACCTTGGGGGACTATCCAGTCTCGATGACCAAGATGATGGAGTTTGTGTTGGTGGACTGTAATGACCCAACTACTCTAGACTTTGGACCATTAATGAAAACTACACACAGACCCTAATCCTTAATAGAACTTACAAGTGAAAATATCATAACTTTATTAAAAACTTGTAAAAATGAAGGTTAAACTTACATAAAATTTAAGTTAGGATATGGGATCCCATTGTTTTAAAATCAAAACATAATATAATTGTAATTAAAAGAGATTACATAAATAAGTGCGGAAAAATACACATAAAAACATAAGTAAAGACTTCATCCTCGAATCGAAATTCTCGGCTCTTTGAATCCATTCCGCCTCAATACACATGCCCAAAACTACCAAGAACCTTTCCCGCCACTAAAGCTATTTTCCTGCACATATAAACAAAAAGGAGTGAGCCTAATGCCCAGCAAGGAAAATCTAACACATAAACCATATACATAAATTTCATAAAAAAACATAAAACATATCATAACACTTATGTCACATACATACTAAAATGACCATTATTACTTGGGGTCCCATAAACTAAACAAGTCATATGCCCATTAGATTAGTGGGGCTTGCTAGCTAAGCAAGTCATATGCCCATAATATATTTGGGGCTTGTTAGTTGTATAGGTCATATGCCCAAGTCTACAAACATACTTAGCATAGCATATTACATAACATAAAATCATAAGATAACATATAAAATCATATAACACATAAATCCTATCCTATTTTCCTTACCAAATTACCGGGATATGAGAACAGATTTTGGGACTTTGGAACACTCCTAAAAACCATAAATGGGAGAGTGAGTATACTAAAGAGAATGAGATGAAAAGAATGGAAGAACTATACCATTGAGAATATACTTACTAAAAACTTATGTTCAAGACCTTAGGTTTCCTAACCAAGAATAAAGAATAAGGTTAGAATGCTGAGTAGAAGACTTTAAGAACTTAAAGAAAATAATACCAAATGAACTAGAGTGTGAAATACCTTGAATGGTTCTATAGCCAATCTAAACCTTGAACTGAAATGCTATAAACCTTACTTCCCAAGTGTTTGGTAAGCTTATAATGATCAAGCTTATAATTCCCAACCCAAGTGTTTACACTCTCAATATAATAACCTAGCAACTTGTAGCCTCTGAACTTAAAGTAATAGATGAATAAATGGTTGGGTACTAGGTCCTATTTATAGAGTTTAGGAATGAAAAGATCTTCATTTAACTTGAATAAAAATAATGGCTTTTTAAGTGAAAAATATTTGAATTATTGTTCAGCAGAGGCTGAAGACTCATTCAGAAAGATGCTGGACTTATCAAGAGGTTAAAGGTTTGAATGGAGAACATTTTCAAAATGTTTCAAAATGCCCTGAAGGAGGAAATATATCGCCTGGGCCAATATGCCCGAGGCAATCGTGCGATGTTTTTTTTTTTTTTTTTTTCCGTGCTGCGATATATCGCCCTCTATAGCTGCGATATATCGGCACACGCTGAATATTTAAACACGAAATTACACATTTTTAACTTAATTTGAATTGAGTAAGCAGCCTTGACTAAGCCCTCTAACGTTTTCAAAGTTGCTGACTGACCCTAGGATATTCAAATTTTTAACCTTAATAAATTTATTCCTCAAAATACTTAATCATTATTAAACATACACATGACATGTGCTATTATCTTATTGGGTCTTATCTAAATCTTATAATATAATAAATATTACCCTCAATATCAGTCATATTAATCAAACCTTAGGTTAAAATTAATATTCTTAAACTATAGGTTAAACTTAGAAAATCTACAAGTATTACTATGAGTGTCCAAATAAATCCCGGTCTGAACCAAAAATCCACAGTCATAAAGATAATACTATTATTACTATTATACTACTATCTAACTTAGCTAAGTAAATCTCGGTCATAGCCAACCTTGTGCTGGTCCCGAAGCCCAACAGCAAGTGGCGAACCTGCATCAACTATTCAGACCTCAATAAGGCATATCCCAAGGATTGCTTTTCCTTGCCTCGAATCGACCAGCTCATAGATGCCACTGCAGGCCATGGCATTATGTCATTTATGGATGCTTATTCTGGATATAACCAGATAGCCATGCATGCACCCGACCAAGAACATACGAGCTTCGTGACCGACAATGGCTTGTACTGGTACAACGTAATGCCTTTTGGGCTTAAAAATGTTGGAGCCACATACCAAAGATTGGTAAATAGGATGTTCGCTGAGAAGATAGGGAATAACATGGAAGTTTATGTGGACAATATGTTAGTCAAGTCCAAACATAACAGTAACCATGTAGATGATCTCGCTGAATGTTTTACTGTGCTCCGAAAATATAATATGAGACTCAAGCCGCAAAAATGCTCATTCGAAGTATCCTCGGGTAAGTTTCTTGAATTCATAGTGAATGCTTGGGGTATAGAGGCTAATCCCAACAAGATCAAAGCATTAATTGACATGCCCTCACCTTGAAAACATAAATATGTTTAGAGCTTAACTGGACGAATGGCAGCCATAAGCAGGTTTATCTCAAAATCTACAGACTGGTGTCTTCCATTCTTTAATCTTTTGAGGGAGGGTAAGAAGTTTGAATGGTCGGATGAGTGTAAACTTCCATTCCATAACCTTAAGAAACCCCTCACCAAGCCATCGATCTTGTCTAAACCAATCGCAAGGGAAGTCTTATACTTATACCTCGCCACAACTGAGAATGTCATTAGTGCAGTACTTGTCCGGGAGGATAAGAAAGTAAAAAAGCCTGTATACTATGTTATCAAGAGGTTACTGGGGGAAGAATCGAGATACCCATTAATGGAGAAACTGGCTTTGAGCCTAATGCACGCATCTCGAAAGCTTCGACCCTATTTCCAAGCACATCATATCCATGTGTTAACTGATCAGCCGTTAAGACAAGTATTATCCAAGCCCGAAGCATCCGGGAGATTGTTGAAATGGGTTGTCAAGCTCGGACAGTTCGAGATTACCTTTCATCCTAGAAAAACAATCAAAGGACAGCTTTGGAAGATTTCATTATCGAGTGTACATGGATCTCCAACAAGGAAGTCGTAACCCCAACAGCATTTGGGGGGTTTGAGTTCTACGCTATAGAACAAGTTCCCCGAGAACAAAACTCAAATGCAGATGCATTGGCCAGGCTTGCCACGACCAATGAAGCTGACACACTCAACGTGGTCCAAGTAGAATTCTTACCGACCCCGAGCATAACCGAGCCTGAGAAAGAAAACGTAAACATGATTGACTCGCAGCCCACCTGGATGACCCCGATAGTTGACTACCTCAAAACTGAAAGTCCCCCAGCAGACCGGAACGAGGCTAGAAACCTTATGTGCAAAATACAAAGATATACCATTTTGGAAGGAAAATTGTACATAAGGGGATACCCTATGCCACTACTTAGGTGTGTAACTCCGCTCGAGGTAAAGAAGATTTTGGAAGAAATCCATGAAGGATTTTGCAGAGACCACACCAGGGGGCATAACTTGTCAAAAAAGGTGATTAGGCAGGGATACTTTTGGCCAAGAGTCAAGGCAGATTCATTCGAGTACGTCAAACACTGTGATAAGTGTCAACGATTCACTTCGATACTGAGAGCTCCACTCACCGAGCTTACCATGATGAGCTCCCCATGGACATTCGCGATATGGGGAATCCACCTCATAGGCTCCTTGCTAACTGGAAATGGTGGAGTAAGATATGTTGTAGTCGCTGTCGACTATTTCACAAGATTGACCGAGGTTGAACCCTTAGCAACCATCCCCTCAAAGAAAGTCCTAGATTTCATAGTGAAAAACATCATCTGTAGATACGGGATGCCCAAGAAGATTGTGTCGGATAATGGGACCCAGCTCGACAGTGATTTGTTTACACACTTTTGTGAAAAGAATGGGATAATGAAAAGTTTTTCCTCCGTGACCCATCCCCAAGTAAATGGCCAAGTCGAAGCAGTGAACAAAACTTTAAAAAGTTCTATGAAGAAAAGGTTAGAAGAAGCAAATGGGAGATGGCCAAAAGAATTTCCTCAAGTCCTGTGGGCATATAGACAACGACGAGAACCTCGACGGGGCATACCCCTTTCTCCCTGGCTTATGGGTGCGAGGCCATGTTTCCCATCGAGGTCGAAATCCCAACCATAAGGCGCGATGCATATGACCAAACCTTGAACCAATCCTAGCTTGAAGAAAGTTTGGACCTCATTGAAGAAAGTTGAGACGAAGCTCAGTTGAAAAATGATGCATACCAGCAAAGGGCTACGAGTTAGGAAATTTGGATTGGGAGACTTGGTATTAAGGCACATATTTTTGCCCACACGAGACCCATCTACTAGGGTGCTTGGGCCTAATTGGGAGAGACCTTATCAGATTGAGTCCATTATTCAACCTGGAGTTTATAAACTAGCCAGGAATGATGTTTATTCGTTTTAACCAAGCATGTATTTGATTTTTACTTTTTAATTAATAAAGTACTGAATTTCATTCAAATGTTGTATTTTTATTGTTGTACTTTTTTGCAAACCCTCGAAATTCAATAACCTAAGATTGCAATCATAGGATATTAAGGGGGCATAAGTGGTATACAATCATAACATAGGTTCGAAAAAATATAACATAAATAAAAATGAACTCTAATAGCAATGTTCGGAATATTAACCCGACACGGAGAAAACAATAAGTGTATGGATCATTAACCAAACACGCGAACTAAACAAGTCTGGAACAAACCAGCAAGACCAATCAACAGTCAAAAGTGGAATTCTTGATAAACCAACTATAAACTATAAGTCGAAATTAGGGCTGGAAATTTTTACAAATGAGTTTTGACCTCGCAACCTCAAGACCATACTCGAGGATGAGGAAAAGTAACTGGAAAAACAAAATATAGCTAGACTAACGAGGTCACATACCATTTGAGTATTTTTTAAAATACATGGTAAAAGTAAAGTTCGACCTTGACAATAATGAAGTCGAACATGGGCATTTCGAATAAACTATGCATGAATGTATTGAAATTCGAACCTAAACCCAACATATATTTGTACGAATAAACAAATATAAAAGCAAGTCCTTAATCATAACATGCTCGAAATATTTCGACCTAGCGATATGATGCATAGTATTGCAGCAAAAAGCTAAAGGTAGACAATGTGAAAAAAGGCTTTCGAGCCAAAACATTGAAAGCATAAAAACTACTATTAAGATATAACTACAAATTTATAGCTCAGAATCGAGCTGTAAATTTTCTTTGCCCCAAGGGAACAAAAAATATAATTACAAAACTTATAATGGGTCGCAGCCCATGATTTGAATTTCAAGGGTTAGCTGCCTCTTCAGCCGTGGTCCCGGAAGCCTCCGCCGTCTCCTCAGCCTCGAGCTTGGCCTCTTCCACCTCAAGTTGAGCTTGCCATTTAGCAACGAATTTGGTCTCCAGGCTAGCAAAGAAGATGGTATTGAGGTCGGGGTTGTTAGCCCAAATTTGATACATCGCCATGTCTATGGCGCGATCCTTTTTGGTCTTAAACTCCTCAAGAAGACGAGCCTTCTCGCCCTCGATAACCTCAAAGGTCATTGTAATGCCCCGAAATCCCTAATGTGGTTTAATGGCTGGATTAGTAGGCCGGGAGGGCCATAATTACTTTATTATGCCATTAAATGATTATATGCATGTTTATGTGAATTATATTATAATATGATGTTAAATGCATGCATGTAGGTCCACATTTCATTACAGGGGTGTTTTGGTGATTTGGCCCGTTGAGGGCGTAATTGTATATTTGTATGCATGTCGGTGACCTATTGTTGAGACCACATTATAATGTGGATTTGTTCGAGCCATTCGGCATGAGATGATCTTGAGTGCAATTAGCGGTTTAGTCATAACGGGTTTAAGTTCGGGGCTCGGGGTGAGTCTCGGGGTGATTTTAATGATTAGAGCGTTGCTGGGAATTAAAGTGTAACAGGATATGAATTATTGGTGTTTGAGAATATTGAGATAAACGGGAATTGGAGAGCGTTAATTATGATTAACGAAATAGGTGGAAAATGTCAATTTTGCCCTTAGGAGCCTTTAGAAATCTTTATTTGACCTAGGGGTATTTCAGTCTTTTCACCCCTAGGATAGTATTAAGACATTGAAGGCTGTAGAAGGAAGGGGAAAACAGAGCATAGAAAGCACCTTCTCCCGTACCTATTTTCTCTCATTTTCTTCTTGGATTTTTGAGCTTAAGTTGAGGAATCAAGCTTGAGAAATAAGTCTTGAGAGCTTGGGAGTGTGTTCCACCATTGAAGAGCATCATAACCTAAGCTTGAGGTAAGTTTCTAGCCATTGAATCTTTGGTTTGCTCAGTTTTTGTTATGGAATTTAGTTGGGATTTCTAGGTTGGTTGATTGGTTTTGCTGGGAGTTTTTGGCTAGGGTTCTTGTGGTTGTGATGCTTAGGACTTGTGGGGATGGTTTTTGGGTTCATTTGACATCAAAAATGAGGTTTGGAAGCATTGGAATCGAGTTGGAAATGAAGAAGTCGAAGGAAGAAGATTCAGGGGCTGATCAGGCTGGGTGTAGCGCTACAGCGCCCATAAGGGGGCGCTACAGCGCTACCCAGGGTTAGCTTGGGCTGTTTTGGGTTCTGAGATGAACGATGGGGCACTAGTGAGTAGCGCTGTAGCACTACTCTGTTCCTTCAGAATCCCATTTTGAGTGTTTTTAAGGGTTTTTGGCTCGGGGTTTCAATCCTTCAGGCCCGGGATCGAATCTACTCACCGTGTGGGTACGTTTCGAGGTCCCGAGAGTGGGGTTTAGGTCAAGACCCTTTCATTGTTGATTTTCATTAATGGAGGTTATAATTTTTTATGATTAGGTAACCGCTAAGGAATCAAAAGGTTGATCGCTCTCAAAGGTCGTTCTTGTTCTATTTCTCGCTCGAA
Source organism: Humulus lupulus (assembly GCF_963169125.1). Taxonomy (NCBI): domain Eukaryota; kingdom Viridiplantae; phylum Streptophyta; class Magnoliopsida; order Rosales; family Cannabaceae; genus Humulus; species Humulus lupulus. Next base: position 21,044,759 of record NC_084793.1, read on the forward strand.
CCAGAGGTAAGAAAATTGCACCCCATATGTGACATGCATGGTTGTTCATGAGGCATGTTGAATGTTTAAATGTGGACATGGATTGACTATTGAATGCTTAGAAAATCTTTCTCACTTGTGCGTGATACTGACTGAATACTCAGAATTGGCAAATGTGTTAGTATCAACTGTGAAGCTGTGACTCATTAGTCAAGTTCGGTCGTGGTACTGGCACTGGTCACACAGTGCTGACTCATAAGTCAGGAACGACCTTAGTGTGTTCAATGCAAGCCAATAAAGATTAGATATAATCGACATCTGCATTAAATGACTCAGAAGAGCGTTAATGCCGGACCGACCTCAAGTTCGATGAATACTATAAGCGCTTGTCTAGCCAAAGGCTAGTTATTTAGAGCCTCAGTAACTATTTAGTCACATGGCTGTGGGTGTCAAGCCCTGTGTGACTTACCCATCAGTCACTCATCTGTTTAAGCTAGAGACTTACCCATCAGTCACTCATCTGTTTAAGCTAGTGACTTACTCATCAGTCACTCATTATGGTTTACTAGAACCTCAAGTGATATTCACTCATCTGTTCAGAGCTATAAGCTGTATGATTATCATGATCATCATTTGATATTATATGCTTACATTATTATGTTTTCTTGTTGGGCTCTGGCTCATGGGTAATATGTGGTGCAGGTAAAGGGAAAGAAAAGCTCACCCAACCTTGAGTGGAGAGCTTAGGTGGTGATGTGTACATATGCGGCCGCTTGACTACCACGGCCAAGGAGTTCTCAGAGGAACTAGGGGGTTTACCCTATTTTTGCCGCTTAGGTCGGCGGGTTGTAAATTTAAAACTATAATGACCATTTTGAGCTCTAAATAACTTGTAAACGTTTTGATAGGCCCATGAATAGTTTTATGTTTTAAATAAAATATATCATTTCCTTTTGATTGGTTTTCCACCTTAACCTATTAATAACACCTAGAATCACATTTTTAACCAAAGAACTCAGGTAGCGAGTTAAATTCACGGTTCATCGTTCACCGTAACGTTCTTGGGGTAACCAGGGTGCTACAGTCCTCTTCTTCTCCTCTTCTAGCTTGGTGTTGAGTCCCCGAATATGCTTGATCTCAGAGTCCCTGGCCTCAACCTCCTTCAAGGTCGCTTCTAGCTTTGACTCAAGCTCGGGAATCCTTTGGACCTCCTTCAAGGTCACTTCCAGCTTTGACTCAAGCTCGGGAATCCTTTTGGCCTTCGCATCCCTTGCTGCAATTCCTAGCCAGGCTTTCTTTAGGTTGTCCTTAAGCCTCAGCTGGGCATCTCGGACCTCCTGCGCAAGTTCTTTCCTCGTTGTAACCTCGCCATTCAGCAAGAAGTTATGTTGAACAAAGGATATGAATGCCAACACAAAAAATAAAAAATAAAAAACAAATAAAAGGGTCAAGGTCAGCAAAGTACAAATCAAAGTTAGCACAGAACAAGGGGGCTAGGAAAAATGACTAACTAAGGAGAATAGCTTGCCATTCTTGTCGAAAAAAGTGTTGGCATCTCGACAGGGGGTTAGGAATTCCCACTGAAGGACCCCGAGGTTGCTGAAACTTTGACCCACGCGGGTCAAAGTATCAGAACAAAGATTAACTTCAGGGGTTCCAGCAGCAGTGTCGACCACAAACTCGGGCACATAAGTCAAAATTGACAGGAAGCAGTCTCGGATGGGAGCTTGGACTCGACTCGCTTGGGCTATAGGGGGAGGCACGACCTCGGAAGGTGTTGTGGGCTCAGTAGCATGGCTTGGGTTTAACGGAACCTGGGTCGGGGGACCACCTCGGTCTTCTTGGATAGCTTAAAGGGGAAACCTCCCTTTTGGGACACTTTTTGGTGTTTGTTCGCCCTAGAGGCCACATGCTTGTTAAGGACATTGTCTGTAATGCCCCAAAATCCCTAATGAGGTTTAATGGTTGGATTAGAAGGTCGGGAGAGCCATAATTGATTTATTATGCCATTAAATGATTATGTGCATGTGCATGTGCATGTTTATGTGAATTATATTATAATATGATGATAAATGCATGCATGTGGGTCCACATTTCATGATAAGGGCATTTTGGTAATTTGGCCCCTAGGCTCCTCAAAAAGGATCATTACGTCAGGCTCGTGATTAGTAATGACAGAGACCACATGGAGTGATCCAACACTACTTTACCTCCATCCGCCGAGCTCATTGAGGCCTCGTCGTGGGCTTCATTGCCCGAGACTAGTCGCTCATGTAAACGGGAGGCAGTGGCATGGGGTTGCGAGCCCAAAGGCCTCCTCCTAGGTGAAGTTTAGCGGCAGGGATTGGCACATCTTCCCACCTCAAGTATTTTTTTAATCCTCAAATCATCTGTGGACTCGCCTTCGCCTAAAAGGTCACAAGCTCAGAGCTTGTCTTCATGCAGGAGATAGGTGAGGGACCTTCAACCATAAGGGAGCTGGAGAATTGCTACCCTATGTTCTTTCATGGTCTTTGTTGGGGTAGGCTAGTGATAGGTGGTTGCAGACAAAAATAAGTTAAATATTCCGAGCTCAATTGTTCAAAGAAAAATATAAAAGATGTGTTTAAGTACTTACGAATGCGTTGAAAGGAGTAGAATTGGGAAGGAGCAAGCCCATCCGTCCAGAAGAAGATCGTCTTGAAATTTGGAGGATGGTTTAGGATGTCCTCGAACAACTGCTTCTCCTATTGGGAAAACTTTTACAGGATCTTTATTTATTTTCATGTAGATCTAATATTAAACAAATTAATATGAGATAACCTAGAACATGTTTCTAAAATTGAATTCAAAGAGAAATAATGATAAGAATACTTACATTATACGCAGCGAAATGAAAGAGTCATTCCTTCAGTTTCTCTTACCCTTGTATCCTTTCTGTCGTAAAGTATTATCAAGAAACTGAACCGATCTTCAATTTTCTTTACAGCCTTCCAAAGTATCCTTGGAATCACCTAGACTAGATTGGGCAATTTTCAACACATGAGATAGATACAGAGAGAAGAAGAGAAAAGAACAAAGAGGCTTAGAAAAGGACTTGTGCTAGAGAGAATCTAAAACCTATTAGAAACTTGTGTTTCAACTTGTGACTTCACTTGTGTTTTCAACTCTCTCTTGACATTCCTTTTATAGACTCATTTATGTCATTTATTTAATTAATAAAATAATAGCCAATAATCAGCTCTAGGTCAAAATTATCATGGGCTTTAGGCCCATGAAATTTTTCATTTGGTTATAAGCCCACTGGACTTAAAATCAAGGCCTGCATTATTTTCTATTGATTTAATTAATTAAATAATTATTTAAATCTTTTATCAAATTAATTATTTATAATTTGAACATTGATTTAAACTTATTTATTAATTTAGATATTAATATATCTTAATTAATAAATCTGCCCTAATTTCTCTTTTCTTCTCTAAATTACATAACTCGATGAGAAACTATCCAAAATTGACCTGGTCAACTTTGATAATGCTAACTGATAATTAAATCAATTAATTGAGACTATCTAGATGATTTATCCAAGGTACAGTGGGGATCATGAGCCTATGAAATCAAGCTCCAATAAGTTATTATAAATCTAACAAATAAATTTACTAACTTATTTAATTCCTCGTGACTCCACTATAGACTTGGAATTTCACTCTTGAATTCATAGAACGCTCTATAACAAATATAGATATGCTATTAATTATCCATTGTTACGACCATAATTGTCACTCAATCCTCTATAGATGGTCTACAATGAGATAGGACTAAAATACCGTTTTACCCCTCATTATATTTTATCCTTAAAACACTTAGTTCCTTGTAAATGATATTTTAGTAAACTAATTTAATTACTGAAATGAGATCTCTATCATTTAATACATTGAACCAAACTAAAAGGAAACCATCGTTTCACTTCTTCATTAGAAGCTATAGATGTTCATATCTATGATTAACACTCCCACTCAATTATACTACCGAGTTCCCAAGATGTAAGTATGGGCTAGTCCGTAGGGTAAGCTGGTAACGAACAAGTCAAAGAACTCAAATAATACAATCAGTTAGAATACTAACCACTCATAATTGAGATTGAATTGACCTATGGTCAACTATATGATATGACTAGAATAGATAATAATGGTATGTTTACTTATCCTATCAACTATCAATATCGGTCCTGTCCGATGTAACAAATACATCCGATCTTATCTACTTTGCTAATTTTCTGGAAAGAACATAACACTGCGATGTGTAATTAGATCATATCGTAGATTGGCAAGTCAATGTAAATCATATGCACTGACTAATCTTAGGACTAACTTATTTTTAACATACAATCATATTTATATTCCACTGTGATTACGTCACTATAAATACGATTAGCTGTATACTTGGTATTTAAAAGAAGTTTATATTAAATAAATAATCATGAAAATAAAACACGTGAGCAAAGTGATTGACCAAGTCAAAAAATGATTTATATTCTTTTATTGATAATAAATGAGATTGCAAAGAAATTGGGTTTTAATTAGGACATAAAACCCTAACATCTCATTTAGGTAGCTCGATAGGTAGTAGAACCCATCTCCTCCATGAGCTCGAGAAGAGTTGTTCTTGAGGCAAAAGAGATACAATATCTCTTGTGCTGAAGGCCCATCCCACTTCATTTCGTGGTACAACGACCTTAGGGCTGACAAAACTATGAAAGAGTTGGTCTGGAGTTGGAAGGGAGCGAGGCCAGCATAATCCAAGAAATTTTTGAAGTAGCTCTTCAAGGGCAGGAGGCCCCAGCCCTCATGTGCTCGCGGCTCCAAGCGGCAAGCTTGACCTTACAATCAGGATTGCCATCTCCCGGGGCATAACAACTCCTTTCATTGGAGGTTGCAGGAAGGCACATCAGCTTACCAAAAAGCTTAAGGTCGTGATAAGCTAGCAGCTCAAAAATATGACCGGTGGAAGTAACTGAGCTCTTGTAGTGCTCAGCCTCGAAAAACTCCTCATTCGAGATAGGGACTGAAAGAGCCTGGGAGGTGGTTGGTCATGTTGAGGTATCTTCCATTGGGGTGAATAAAAGCTCACCGGGTGGAAAGCTGATAACTCAACAAAATAGGGTTATTTTACCACATTTTATATGCTAATTGTTGCTTAGTCTTTGAGTTTTTAAGAAACTTATTAAGTGTTTCAGTAATTTTGAATTTATTAGTTTTATTGTAATTTTTTAGATTTTTATATGTTTTCATAGATATTTTATTGTTATAGTTTAATTATTTGAAATTAGTATTGTTAAGTTAGGAGTAAAAAGATGCACTTTTGAGCTTAAATGTTTAAGTAAATTAAGTTTTAATTAATATTTTCAAAGAATTATTATGACTCATTTTATAATTGAAATTATTTGATTATGATTTAATTTATTTTGTAGGAAAATTATTGCATTTAAGGTGCTTGAAGCAAGAAAAATGTGGCATTTTCAAGAAAGAAAGAAATAAAATTTGGCATTTTTCAAAGGCCTGAAGCCCAGCTTGTTTCCCTCTCTGCTCAACTGCACCAAAGGGCCCGTCAGTTGAACAAAGGCGAGCCACCAGCTGCTCCCTTCATCCCACATGCTTAGGCCCAAGCCCGCCTGTTGCTGCAAGTTCCCCAGCCCACACGCCTCCCAGCAGCCTCCAGCTCCCCCAGGCCCACGGTTACTTCCCAGCCGCCTGAACCCATTGCCCAGCCACCTGCCACAACCCACCAAGCCACCTACACCTTTCTCACACTTCTTGAGCTCATTTTGTCCCCTTGTCCCTAAAATGCAAATTTTTACCCAATTTTTCTACACATTTCACTACAAAATTCATCATGACACCCTAGAATTTACCCCTACTTGCCATTTTTTTTATCAAAAAGGAAATGAGCTTCATTAATCAACCAACCAATACAACTAAACAAGGCAATAACCCAACCAAATCTGTGCAAACAGAGACATAAAAAAAAACCACCCACCCAATCTAATTACATTGTAATCTTGTCTATAAATCTCTGTTCTTGTAAAGTTAATTTTCTATTTTTTACAATGAATAATCTGTATTGAATTATAGTCATAATCTCAATGGCTAGACAATCAGCAGTCCAAGTAACCCCATCATATATACATCTGTTTCGGTTCCTCCAAATTCTATAGATAACAGTAGCCAATATCATATTAATGATGGAAAAAAAGATTACTGGTCTACTGCTAGTAAGCCAAACCGTCCAACCAGCAAACTCATTAGGCCAAGCTTTAAATTCCATCCAAGCAAAGATTAAATCAGTAACCTTCTTGGACAAACATCACTCAAAGAACAGATGAGAGTGACTCTCAGCAGAGACACCACAAACAGGACACAAAAGAGACTCAAGTGGCACACAGAACCTGAGCATGTTATCTCGGGTAAGGAGCTGAGAGCTTACCACTTGCCAGAGAAAAAACCTATGCTTATGGATAGACAATCTATACCAGACAGCATGATGATAGCCCACATGTTGTTGGCAAAGAGTACTACTGTAGAGTTTAGAGGCTGGTAAAGCGCCTGGGACGGCATGGCCGCTATGTGTTTAGCCTGTTGGCTGTGTTATATGCTGATTGATAGATATGCATGTGTTGATTATTTGTGTTGAGTTTTCTTGTTGGGCTTCGGCTCACGGGTGCTCTATGGTGCAGGTAAGGGCAAGGGAAAGGTCGACCAACCATGAGTACGGAGAGCGTGAAGCGACGTGTGCATGTTCGGCCTACCTGGCTACCATAACCAGGGGTATTTTTGGGAGATGTTATGTATTAATCTAAATTTTTTCGTCTAGTCGACCTAAAATGTATTTTGAATTGTAAATATTTTCTAAACAGTATTTTGGGATCCCCCAACTGTAGAACTTTCTGAGATTTCAATGAATATCATATGTTTATACTTAATGACTAGTAACGAATTTTAACACAGTTTAGCTACACTTTTAACCTAAAACCTCGATTAGCGAGTGATTAGCACATTTTTAAACTCACTTAGTAACGACTCTAAGGAAGTAGGGTGTTACACATTCTCTCCTCCATTTTAGTGTTTTTCAAGAAGCATTTTCAAGTATGTATTTTATTTATTTTGTAATTTCTATTCTAGTTATGTGCTTCTAATCTTTTTCATAAGATTATTAAGATCATGATGAAGCAACTTGTAACTAAATAATATTTAAAATTGTATGTTGATTTCCCTTGTATTGCAACAAAGTTTATGGATTTTTCTTCTTCATATATGTCTTTCATCTTTAATATCTCATATTTTGGATTGTTAGATAATATTGCACTTTGTTCTTCATTTTGCAAAACATAATATTCTTTGTGTAAGATGTGTCATTAAATTGTACACATCCAATGCTTAGAACAAAAATATTATGTTTTGCCTTATAAATAATGTTATTTGATTTTTTGTTGTTTCATTAGGTTGATTCACATTAAATACTTTGAAATTATATTTTTTTTGAAAAGTGAAGAAAAATCCTATCTTTTTAGAATAAATTGTGCTTAAAATTATAAATCTATTTGGAAAATGATAGTATGACTTATTTTAACTATCACTAAAACTTGGGAATCAATATACTAATAAGTATTATTAAACTTACATTTTGTGGATTCTAGTATCTTAATAATCTTTCTTTTACAACTTATTTTCAAGTCATAATTAGTTTATTTTTATTCTCTTAAATAAATTTATTTTAAATCTTTTATTTTATGTTCATGACATTAGATCTCATCAATCTTTGGAGCTAGGTTAGAATTTATTAATTTTCGTTTAAAATAGTTTTCTTTTTTATTTTAGACAAATCCTTTGGGTTCGACATCCTTGCTTACACGATCACTATTATATATGAATGATTCATACGCTTGCGATATAAATATTTAAAACATACTCATTTTGGGTCCATCAAAAGGCGACAGTGACTTTAAGTTAGGGATCTAATGGAATAGGCTTGATCTCAGGATCTGGGATGGGATAAGCTGCCACTCAGAGTCTCTTCCTTTTTCCCTCTTCGACCTCGTCGATCTGACGTCGAAAATGGTCTCATATATCTTCTTGCTCACACTGCTCTTTGTACTCGCGGATCAATCATTAGTTTAGAGTAAAAGGAGATTTAGGACTGGGAGTTGATGGGTGGTAAAGGATAGCAAACTTGGGCCACCAATGATTCTCAGAGTACTGCGACATCTAACAAGGAAGCAAAAGGTGAAGGCCCATCATATAGAAAATAGTAAGAATTTATTAAAATTTTGATAATTCGAGCTCGAGATAACGAGATTGCCTCAATCGAGACTGAAGGCTCGAAAAGGCGAGATTGACTCGGATGTCAATCCCAAACTATTGTAAAGTTTGGGCATCGAGAGTGCACCCACGCGAGAATGAGATGGATACTATCAATTTAAAACAAGAGAATCCTAGATTTCCTAGGAAAAAGTTGGCAGTTACGCGAAAAGGCTATGTTTTCAGGATTCGTGCATTAAAACCCTAATCCAAAACCCTATTTCTTAAGATACACGAAACTTATGACTGAAAATACCCCATAACCAGAAAAACTTCATTTTTACATGTTTCTACCCAAAAATATTTGTGGTCTAAACTGTGATTCAAATCTACCCAAATCAGAAAATTTGCCTAGTGCAAGAAAGGAGCCATAAAAATTTGGCAAAAAACCAGAGAGCTATTCTCACAAACAGATGAAACACGTTAAAATATATATATATACCATAGGAAGATCAGAGAACTTACGCAAATTGGATTGTGGATATGAAGAGATTGCTGATTGAAAGAGCAGTTGTAGAAACGATCTCACAGAACCAAAGAAGGAAAGGGTACTTCGTCTTTTGGGCTTAGAGAACATGCAAAAGAAACCTTTGTTTTTTCTTCTCTCTCTGGTTCGTGCTTTTTGAGGAGTAAAAATGAGAATGATGAGGATGAAGAGGGTATATATACACCCTAGTGGGGATGTCAAAGGTCGAAAGTCTGTGCCATTGATTTGGATTAAAAGAGGATCCACGGGATCATATTTAATTATAGAAAATGGCGGCAAAAAAGGACCTAGGAAAGGACGTGTGTAGGAATAGAGAGTACTTGAGTACTCCTGGTGTGCAATCCCCAAGTGACGTGTGTCCACACTCGAGTGTGGTAGGTGGCACGTTTCCCGAAAGTGGAGTTCAAAAGTTTCCTTCTCATAGGATTCAAACCACATTTTTTAGGGGGAAAATGTTACACCCAAATCTTGACACAGTCATAAATGAGCCTCAAAATGTAGGCTCGTAAAGTGTACACTCGAAAATGACAAGCAGTAGTTAGACACTTGTACAAATTTGCATGATTCCTGACTTATTCTTGTTGGCAATTGAGCACAAGTTTAAAAGGCTCAAGCTTAAGCATCAAGCTCGAAGGAACGAATCTTCTCTGAAGCAAATGGGTGTTATTCAAGCCTTAGTTGCAAGCTCGAAGATGGTGGTCTCTGAAGATTGAGCTTGATGAAATCACTGGCTAAGGAGGAGGCTGATGTTAGGTTCATTTTAGGTTTGTTTTAGAGATTGTTTTATGTTATGTTTTTAGTTATTTAGGATTGTTTAGCGCAGATTTATGCTTGTTTTCTTCTTGTTTCAGGTTTTAATTGTCAAGTATATAATATGGAGTGAAATGAGAAGAAACATGTTAAATATGTTAAATAAGATGGATTTTGTGTTGATTGTTGAGTTTCAAGATATTATGTGTGGAAAATACTACATTGAAGATGCTCAACACACGTCGTTTATGCTCTATAACGCAAGTCTGAGACTTCAAGCCACATTTTTACCATGATTTATTCACTTTTTGGAAACACTTATAGAAATAGAAGTTGTAGATATTCTCTTAGATTTCCATATCTTTTTGAATAATTCCATTTGGAGTTATATCGAAGGAGTTATGATCAAAATATGATAAGTTGACGTTGTAGGCTATTCGAAACGAATTTCTATTCTATTCTTGAAGTAGCGCCCCAGTGCTATCAAGAACTGAAAGGCAGCGCCCCAGCGCTATATAAAGGGCGCTACAGCGCTAGTGAACAAAATTTTAGGCGTTTTGGCTCTGGCTTTAGCACTACAGCACTATATACGCGTTTTTCAGATTTTAAACCACTTTTTGAAGGGAAAAATGATCTATTCACTTGGGAACATTGGAGATTATTTAAGGAACATTATTCTGTGATTTTGGAGAGTAGTCTCAGTTTTTAAAAACCCTAGATTAGATGAGGCTGCTGTAATTAGTTTTTTGTTTGCATCTGAATTCTTTAGCTTGATTTTATGAACAATTATTTGCAGTTTATTTTCATCATGTTATTTATGAACTAATTTCTTTTATCTAGGAATTAATATAGTCACTGGGATTTCTATTTAATTTTATTATGATTTTCTATTGATACTTCTTCTTTATTCTAATCTATATGATGTTTGTTTAATGCTAGTAAATACTTGATCACTATTTACTTGATTTAATGGTTTTGATTCAAAATTCGAAAGATGAGAATTGAATATGCTATCATTGTATAGACATAGGTTGCATATTGGACGAAAGTACCTATATGACTTGTGTAGTAATTAGGTTTCTATGTTTAATGCATTTTATATGTTCAAGTTTATCAAAGAAATGTAGAAAACATGCATATAGATTGAGATCTTTATATCTTGAAAAAGAATAGGAATCGATTATTAACCTGCTATTAGAATAGAAAGAAGAGATTTAGAATTGATTATTAAAATTAATAGAATGAATAGTTGATGAAATTAATTCCTAGGTTTTTTTATTATAGATTTTTGATTAGTTGATTCATTGTTTTGTTTCTAGTTATTTAAATTATGTTCATAAGTTAGAATATTCACTTTAATTTTATTCTTTTCATCATAATTTTAATTCACCAAATAGAAAGTTAAAGAACAATTAGTGGTATTTGGAAATCAGTCATCGTGGGATCGACACTCTATTTATCATATATTACTTGATTCAACCACGTATACTTGCGTGTATATATTTTCACGATCAGCTGACTAAAATAATGAGCTCGAAGTGTTGGTCGATCTCGAAAGCGCATTAACCTTGCGTTTGAGGTCAGCAACGCGTTTTGCACACAAAAATTGTTAAGAGATCAGGGATTTGTTGTTATCTGGTATTAAATCCCAATTATCATAGGCTATTATACATTTAATGTATTTATTTACATTTATTTCGAATCTGCATAATTGATTGTAACTTCTCTAAATTAGTGGAAGATATTCTCCTAACCAGGTCTATAAATAGCCTGGTATTTTTCATTTGTACTCAAGCACAATATTGTACTGAGAATACTCTGTTGAATTGCTCTGAGAAAGCTTTGAGAGAGTATTACGAATCAATAATATTGACTCGTGGACTAGGCATATTTTAACTGTTAAACCACGTAAAAATCCTACTATTCTTCTCTTATTTTCTTAATCTTTGTTTAGTGCTCTTCAGATTTAAGTTGACGAAAAACGGCATCAACAGTTGTTGTTTCAAAAAACAATGGGCCCACAATGCCAATTTTGTTGTGTGCTCTCAATGTTTTTGCAACAGTAAAGAAAATCATAGAGAGAGATAGACTTGTGAGTTGAGTGCAAGGGTGTAATCTGGGTCTTGGGTAAGAGTGTTTTGAGAGAGTGTGTCACTGTGCGAAGATGCATCTACTGCTCTAGAAGACCAATTTGGTTATTGGTTGTATTTCTTTGTAATTATTATTGATGATAGTGGAAAGAGCTCGAGTTTGTGCTCAGACTGGATGTAGGCAAAGACTTCTTTGCTGAACCAATATAAATTGTTCTGTGTTACTTTTCTTTTATGCTTTTATTGTTTTGGTTCATTTTATTTTTTGATTACCATTAATGTTGTGTTAGTTCTTGAATATTTTTTCCAGAATTGTTGCATCTGTGAATCTTGGTGTTGAATCTCTCAACACATCAGAGCTAAGTTCAATCCAAGAAGTAATCAAGATTCACAAGGCATTCAAGAACTATGGCAGCTACAACACAAGTCAAACTTGAGAAGTTCGATGGTACTAGAGACTTTGGATTATGGAGGGAAAGTCTCAAAGACATTCTTATGCACCAATAGATTGCCAAAGTACTTGAAGATCCAAAAGCCCTTGCTGAAAAATTCAAAGTTGATGAGATTGAAGAAAAAGAAGAGCTTGCCTACTACACCATCATAATGCATCTATCCAATAATGTTAGAAGAAAATTGGGTTATGAGAAGACAACAAAAGGAGTATGGAAAAAGCTTGAGGAGCTATACATGACACCTTCAATCTCAAGCAAATTAAATATCTTAGATTATATGGTTTTAAAATGAATTCCTCTCTTTCTTTAGATGATAATATATATAGATTTAATGAAATTATTATGGGTTTAGCTAACATTGATCATCAGGTTGATGAGGAAAGTGTAACGCCCTACTACCTTAGATTCGTTACTAAGTGTGTTTAAAATGTGCAATTAACTCGCTAAACGAGGTTTTTAGAAAAAAAGTGTGATTAAACCAAAAGTTAAGGCTGTAATTTTTAAAAGGTACTCTATCTCATTAAAAGTTCCAAGAGTTTAACATTTGGGATCCCAAAACGAGGTTTGTAAAATATTTACAATTCAAAATAGATTTACAGATGACTAATTATCAAAAACATAGTTTAATACAGCCATTTCTCAAAATTGCCCCCAACCAAAGCAATCGGGCAGGCCAAACATGTACGCGCCGCCCCCACGCTCTCCGTACTCATGGCTGGTAGATTTTCTCTTTGCCTTTACCTGCAACACAGAGCACCCGTGAGCTGAAGCCCAGCAAGAAAACTCATACAGAGCATAACATAAGCATATTATATAATCAACATATTAAGCAATCCATAGATTAAACAGATAGCCCTAAAGATTTTAACAAATATACGGCCATGCCGTCCCAGAAGCATTACCAAAGCGTGGGTTCTCGGTCCATACCGTAAGGATATCCCATGTATCCATTGGGGTCTCACCCTAACCACAAGCACTCCATGTGCTAAGTGATATTCCCGGCCCCACTGCCATTCTCGGCCCTTTGCCGTTCCCGGCTCCTTTGCCGTTCATTCTGCTATAACCACATATAGCATTCACAAACAACAATCAAACATATAATAATTCATTTAAAGCTACATCCTAGCAATAATACAATCTAGGGTCGTGCCCTGCAACAACACTATGGGCCCATGCCCTGCTCTACGGGTGTTACAGTTTTCTTACCTGTATCTCGAGCTTTCCGATGCACCAAGGTTACAAGCACGGTCCTCTATCACGAGCCTCTCCAAAATCCTAGTCACAACACATATAAAACACTTTTAATACTACCCAATCCCAAAACCACTTCCCAGAACCAATCCCGTACTCTTGGGACCTCTAATTCCCTAAAACAATGTATTGGAACCATCTCCCGAGCCCAGGCAAAAGCCCTAAAAATGCAATATTTGGCTGCCAAAAATAGCCTAGGGCCGCGGCACTCCCATCAAGGGCCGCAGCGCCTAGAGGCTTTTCCCTGATCCTGATGCAAGCCTGCACCGCGGCACCAAAGAACAGGGCCGCAACGCTCCTACGCGAACCCAGATTTCTGGGTTTTCCCCTGCATTTTTCCCGAGCCAAAACAACTCCAATTCAACCCAAATAAGTACCTAAGCCCCAAAACCAATTTAAAACCCCAAATGAACCCTTTAACAACCTATAAACATCATAAACAAGCTTAATTACACAATCACACCCAAAATCCACACTTGAGTTTCAGATTTCAGAAATTCAAACCATGACTTCTAAGACCTAAACCAGAGCTTGAAAAATATAAACCATGCCTCTAACATCTCAAACCATACCAGATACGAAATTCAAAATGATAAAACTCTTACCTCAGACAAGAACTCAGCTTGAATTCTCCTCAATCCTAGCTTCAAGTCACCTTCCTTTTGATCATCCCAACTGAATTCCATACAAAACCAGCCACAACTCTCTTTCAATTTCATGCTTATTCTCTAAAAACCAGACTTGAAACTTAAACAAAACAGAGACAAATCCTTTCCTCTGAATAATCTTGGCTTATGTTCAACTTAGTTGCCTTAAACCACCTTGATTCTCCTCCTAGGTCTCCCAACTTCAGCCTTCCTCTTCCTCCCTTTTCTTCTAGCTTTTTCCTCAAATTTCAGCAGAAACCCAATTATGACTATGTATAAAACGTGAATCCTTTTTCCCCCAGCTGAACCTTATCTAACCCTTGCCTAATGACCAATTTACCCTTCCATCTATTTCCCCTTCTAACTAAACCTCAAGGCCCTTTTTGTCATTCCTACTTTCTTGCAATTCTACCACTTCTTTCATCTAAACTTGTTACTCTCAGCAGTTACTAATGGTTACTCAGGTTACTCAATCTCCAATAACCATTAACCACTAATTCTCGATTCAACTTACAAAATTCCCAAAGTACCCCTAGGCTCCTCCCGAGCCGGGTATAAAATCACGTTGTGACTTTTAAGCTAACTAGCTCTCTAGGACTGTCTCAGCACGTGCATCACATTAATATCACCACACTCACGTGGTGCAAATCACATAATACAATTATCGCATTTATGCCCTCAACAGGCTAAAATTACCAATTTACCCCTAACATACAAACGGGGTCCACATGCATATTTATACCACCTAAACATGCATTCTAATCACATATTCATTCAAATTCGTATATGAACATATTAATTCACTTATTGCCCTCCAGGCACGCTAATCAAGGTCCTAAACCTTATTAGCAACTTGGGGTGTTACAGAAAGTAAAGCCATTATATTTCTTAGATCGTTACCCATAGCTTATCAAGAAGTCAAGGCTGCAATCAAATATGACAGGGATGTCATTAAACTCAAAGATGTACTAGAAACCTTGAAATCTAAAGATTTTGAGTTGCAGTTGGAGAAGGAGCTCAAAAAAGATGAAATGTACTTAGCCTGAGGAAGAACTCCAAGGAGAAGTTCTTCTAGGCCATTCTATAGATCTCAATCTCACTCAAAGTCAAGAGGAAGAGATGGAAATGAGACTCAGAAGTGCTATTATTTTGGAAAAACAGACACTTGAAGAGATTTTGTTTTGAATTCAAGAAATCTTTGAAACATCATTCAAAAGACCATTCAAGTGTTGATGCAGTAGCTGAAGAAGACAATTCCTCAGATGGAGAACTTTTCATCATTCCAAAAATTAAAAATACAAGGGAGTGGATTCTTGATTCGGGGTGTACATGTCATATGTGCCCAAACCAAGAATCATTTTTTGATTATAAGAAAACTAATCAAGGTTCAGTTTCAATGGGGAATGATGCTTCTTGTTGGATACTTGGTGTTGGCTCAGTAGCAATAAAGCAATTTGATGGTTCAGTGAGAATACTAAAGAATGTCAGGCACATACCTGAATTAAGAAGGAATCTAATATCCTTAGAGTGCTGGAAGATGAAGGCTACAACTGCAAACTCAAGATGGTGTATTAAAGATTATCAAAGGGTCAATGGTGGTCATGAAAGGAGTAAAAGATCAATGGTTGTATGTGCTAAAAGGGGAGACTGTGAATCTGGCAGAGCCATTTGTGGTTCAGCAAAAAGAAACTGAGTTTGAAGTGTGGCATAAACGATTGGGACATATGGGAGAACAAGGTTTAAGGGAGCTTTGCAAGCAAGGAGTGTTAGAAAATTTTGGTTCATTGCCATTTTGTGAAACATGCATAATGGGGAAACAACACCAGCTCAAATTCACACCAGCAAAGCACAATACAAATGAAAGATTGGAGTATTGACCTTTGGGGGCCAAGTAAAGTAGCTACACATGGTGGTTACAGGTATTTCTTATCCTTGGTAGATGATTTTAGTCGATGTGTATGGGTTTACTTGTTAAAAACCAAAGATGAATGCATAGACAAGTTTAAAAGTTGGAAAAATCTAGTTGAAAATCAGACCAATTTCAAATTGAAAACTTTAAGGACTGATAATGGATTAGAATTCATTAATAATGAATTTGATGCTTTGTGTGATACATTTGGTATAGCTAGACACCAAACAGTTACGCACACACCACAACAAAATGGTGTCACTGCGCAAATGAATAGAACACTTTTAAACAAAGTAAGATGCATGTTGTTTAGTTCTGGTTTGAGCAAACCTTTTTGGGGTGAAGCTCTTCTTAAAACTTGTTATTTTGGCCAATAGGAGTCCAAATAGGTCCATTGATTCCAAAACACCTTATGAAAAATGGCATGGAAAACTACCTAATAATAAGCATTTGAGAATTTTTGGTTGAGCAGCTTATGCACACCAAAAAGGGGATAAATTAGAATCTAGATCAATAAAAGGCACTTTCTTAGGCTATCATTTGGGAGTAAAAGGTTAATAAATTTGTATTAATGAAAATGGAAAATACAAAACTATTATATATAGAGATATTATTTTTAATGAAGTTGAATATCCTCACTTGAAAAAGAAAGGTAGTGGTTCTTGTGATGCAGGAAACAAATACCAAGAACTAGCTGAGTTTGAAGTGATTTTAAGAAATCCTGAAGAAAAATCGAAAGTTGAAAATGCAACACGTGAATCTGAAGTTGGAACTACAGATCAAAAGGCAATGGTTGAAACTGAAATAGAAGGCACAAGTCAAGAGATGATACATGAAACTGAAACTGAAGGTATATATGACATTCAAGATCCCACAAGTGACTATCAACTAACAAGGGATAGGGAAAAGAGAACAATCAGACCTCCATCACATTTTGCAAAAGCTGATTGTATTGCATATGCACTAATAATGGCACAAAATATTGAAGAGAGTGAACTGCATTCTATGGCAGAAGAAATGGAGTCACTCAACAAAAATGAGACTTGGGTTTTAGTTCCAAAACCTGCAGATAAAAAGGTTATAGATTGCAGGTGGATATACAAGATTAAGGAAGGAATTACAAATGTTGAACCAAAGAAGTTTAAAGTCAGAGTTGTTGCTAAAGGTTTTAGCCAGAAAGAAGGTGTAACGCCCTTAACTCCAGGGACCATTACGGTGCGCATTATAAACAGTGCTAAACTCGCTAATCAAGTCATTTGGACATAACGTGTAACTAGGTATGATTAGCGGTTTAGGGATTAAAATTTTTGGTTAAGATATAACGTTTCATTAGAACGTTTACTGTATACATTAGGATCCCAAAAAATAAAATGTTAAGGTCTATTACAAGAAAATATTTACAACCAGCCGATCTAAGCAAAAAAACAGGGTTTAACCTTAGTTCCTCTTTCAACCCTCGGCCGTGGCGGTCGAGCAGCCGCATATGTACCCATCGTCACCTAAGCTCTCCAACTCAAGGATGGTTCAGCTTTTTTTTTTCCTTTACTTGCACCACATAGCACCCGTGAGCCAAAGCCTAGCAAGAAAACTCAATATGCTCATGAACAGTAATAACATGTCATCAAATCATAACGTGCATTCCTAGCAATAATAGCCTTCATCATACATGCAAGCAGATACAAATAAATAATTATGGGGTCCTGCATCTGAATAGATGACTAATGAGTCATTCTCTGAGGACCTGCTTCTTGAATAGATGACTAGTAAGTCAATCTCGGAGTGGGTGACTAATGAGTCACACCCTGCATAGGTGACTAATGAGTCACACTCTATATAGATGACTAATGAGTCTATCTCTGTCTAGGTGACTAATGAGTCACACTCTGTATAGAAGACTAATGAGTCTCACTCTGTGTAGATGACTAATGAGTCCATCTCTGTCTAGGTGACTAATGTGTCACACTCTAGAGGTCCCATACCCTCCTAGCCATGTAACATGTAGGTTACCTTAGATTTTCTGGCTCTGGCTCTAAATAACTAGCCTTTAGACTAGACAAGCGCTTTTAGTTTTCATTGAACTTGAGGTCGGTCCGGCATTAATGCTCATTTGAGTAATTCAATGCAGATGTCGATTAGATCTAATCTTTTATCAGCTTGCCTTAAACACGCTAAGACTGTTCTTGACTTATGAGTCAATACCAAGTGACCAGTGCTCAGTACCACTGCCGAACTTGACTAATGAGTCACAACTTCACAGTTAATACTGACACCATTGCCAATTCTGACTAATGAGTCAGTGCTACGCACAAGTAAGCATTACTATCAGGCATATATCATATGTCAAATATCCAAAAGTAGGGCATTCAGCATGCTTACTTAACAGTTGCTAGCATAATTATGATCATGCACAAACACAGAGACTCAAGCTCTGATCAATCTCATATTCAATATTCATGGCATGCCCTAATCACATGTTTCTCGTGCATCGCATGCTTCACATTTAAACATCCAACATGCATCAAGAATAACCATGCATGTCACACATGGGGTGCAGTTTTCTTACCTCTGGTCCAAGCACAGGTTACCAATAAACGAGCCACAAGCACGATCCCGATTCCAAGCCTCTAGTGATAACCTAGTCACAACCACAAATAGTGATCCAATGAGTTCAAGTTCTAAAACCAATCCCGGAACCAAGACCTAGCCTCCGGGACATCAATTCCCACTAAACCGGGTAGTAAGAATGATCACGAGGCCTAAGGTTTGAGTTCCCATGCTCAAAACATCACTTCGGCCATAAATGCCCTCAAGCGTCGCGGCCCCAACTCACTGAGCCGCAGCCCCCAGCCAAAACAGAGGTGCCAACATCAGGCATCAGCACCAAGCGCTGCGGCGCTACTATTCAAGGGCCGCGGCCCCCAGACCCCTTCAGCAACCTTCACCTGCTTCATCGAGCCTGGGCCACGGCGCCCAAGAACAGGGTCCCAGCCCAACCTCGAACCATCCATTTTTCCCCAATTTCTCCATTTGAAAACCTTCCAAAACCTATCCAAACATCTCTAAACTCAAAAATCAAAGTTCCCAAACATCCCCATGATCCAAAGCCAACAAAACCCAAGTCTCAAATCATCCAAAACCTCATTAAAACACAAAATCCAATTCAAGCTTAAAAACTTTAAAAACTTAGAATTTAAAACTTGAATTACCTCCGATTGAGTTGTTCCCAACTAAATCCTCTGACTAATAAGCTTCCAATCTTCCCTAGGATCCCTATGCCTCGATCCCCACCTGAATCTGAGTCCTAGAACTCAAGTTTCCTTCGAAAATGCGATCGAGAGACGAAAGTAGAACTTAGAGGGAGAGAGAACGTTCTTTTTATTTCTTAAAAGGTTACTTCAAGCTTAAGTAGCCTCAAACAAATCTTAACGCTCGAGGTCCCGAAAATGTCCTCGGGGGCAAAATAGTCAAAACCTCCAGAATTTCCCCCTGATCTTACTAACTCCCAATTTATCATTAAATATTTATTCCCATTACCCAATAACCCAGTAATGCTAATTACCCCTTGACTCACTCCGAGTCAAGAATAAATCCCGTTGTAACCTTCCCACTAGCTTACCTTCTAGGATCGTCTCATGCTGAGTAACCCTAGCATAACCAATAATAATAATGCACTACACACATATCACATATATGCCAAATATGCTCGAAATGGCCAAAATATGAAAATCGCACAATTAATCAGAAATGGGTTCACATGCATATCTAATACACCTAAATATGCATATTATCATTTAATCACATAATAAATCAAGTATAGCCCTCCCGGCCTCCTAATCAATGTCTTAACCTTATTAGGAAATTTGGGGCATTACAGAAGGTGTAGATTATACATAAATTTTTTCTCCCATGGTCAAGTATAAGACTATCAAACTTCTCATTTCATTGGTTGTTCAACTCAACATGGAGATGGAACAACTAAATGTAAAAACAACATTTTTTAATAGATATTTGGAAGAAGTAATTTACATGAAGCAACCCCTAGGATTCAAGGTGGAAAAGCAAGGACAAGAATTGGTATGCTTGTTAAGGAGGTCCATGTATGGACTTAAGCAATCCCTAAGGCAATTGAACAAAAGATTCAACTCCTTTGTCCAAGAGCTTGGTTTCATAAGATCAAACTATGACCCATGTTTATATTTCAGAGAGTTGGCATCTACAACAATGACTTTTCTTCTTCTATATGTTGATGACATACTCATAATGAGCAAGGATCAAGTTAAAATCAAATGGATCAAGGATAGATTTCACAAGGAATTCAAAATGAAGGATCTTGGAATTGCTAGAAGAATACTTTGGATTGAGATAATAAGAAAACATACAGAAGGAAAGCTAGTGTTATGTCAAGCTAATTATATCAAAAAAGTCTTGAAGAGATTCAATATGAGTGAAGCAAAAGCTATGTGGTACCGTTGGCTGGGCATTTTAATCTGACAGCAGAAAAATGTCCTAAAACCGAAGAAGAAGAAGAAGAAAAGCAAGAAATGGACAAGATCCCATATGATATGGTTGTTGGTTGCTTAATGTATGTTATGGTAAGCACCAGACCTGATCTTGCTCATTCTTTAAGTGTACTAAGTCGTTATATGTCCAATCCAGGACAAGAACACTGGTTGAGAGTAAAATGGCTAATGAGGTATTTGAAAGGGACCATTAACTATGGTCTCATATATAAGAGAAACAAGGAGATATTCAACTTACATGGTATGTAGACTCTGATTTTGCTTCTAATCAAGACTCAAGGAGATCACTTACATCATATGTATTTACTGTAAGTGAAAATTGTGTATGTTGGAAGTCGCAACTACAACAAATGATTGCCTTATCTACGACAGAAGCAGAATGTATGGCTACTGTAAAGTCTTTTAAAGAAATCATTTGGATACAAGGGTTACTGCAAGAATTGAAACTACTCAGAGAAGGGGTGGTATTTTCAGACAGCTAGTCATCCATTCATTTGTGTCGAAATCTAGTGTATAATGAGAAAAGTAAGCATATTGACATTCAGCTATATTGAATTAGAGAAAAGATTAAGCAGTGAGTTATTGATTTGGAAAATATCTCAACTGATGAGAATCCTGCAAATCTTGGAACAAAAGTCTTACCATTCAACAAGCTTAAAGTTCAGCAAGCTTAATTATTGCTTAAAGCTGCTGAATGTTGGTGAAAGTTGCTAGTTGCTAATGAGCTATACAAACTCGAGTACCTAAGTTGGGACATTGTCAAGTTTGAAGAATGAAGGTGGAAATTTGTGGAGTTAATTCTTCAAACCAACCATGTCATTTAAGTGACCCGTTGGAAAGTTTCCAAGTGTAGAAGTCAACCACCTCGTTGTCGAGTTGTTTTCACTCACTTTACAAAACTATAACTTTTGGGTATATATATATATATATATATATATTTGTCCAAGCTTTTTAGAGTTTCAGAGAGTTGTAAAGAGAATCAGATAGAGAGAGACTTGAGAGTTGAGTGCAAGGGTGTAATCTGGGTCTGTATTTCTTTGTAATTGTTCTTGATCATAATGGAAGGAGCTGGAGTTTGTGCTTAAACTGGATGTAGGCAAAGATTTCTTTATAAATTGTTCCGTGTTATTTTTCACAACACAAACAATTGTGGGTTGATGAATCGAATTTAATGTTGGAAATATTAAAATTAGTGGACATTAACTTGACTAATACAAGATCACAATATCTTAGATTTGTGACAATATAGGAATATATGCATTTGTGCGTGGTGTTCTTAAAATTAATTTGGCATGCTTAATGACTTTAAATAAAGTTTATGACAGACGAAAAATTTCTAATGGTAGACATCCGAACACATATTGTACATCTTCCAAACACATCATAAATCTCTCATTCCCCCAATTATCATGTATTGTATTCTAGCCAAGAACGGTATGGAAAGATTGGGTCTTGGCCACACTACAAGATACTTCAATTGTAGGAATATAAATTGTGTACGCCACACCATAAGACCAAAATGGAGTCAAGTCAAATTTAAATTCCTAGAATCAATCCTATCAAACAATTAAGGCCAATAAGTAAGGCTTTATTCCATATTCCACGACTTAATAAACTAGAGTGGGAATTTAGTTCTTTTCGTTTTTAATCCAATCATTATTAGCACACACAATGGAGAAATCTTTAATTCTGGCCACTAAATTCTTCAAGTGGCCACAAAAACAACCAAAAATAAAGTATAACCCAAAAACGAATACGGCAAAGCTCCACTCGTAGGAGCATCATTACTCCAAGTTGGTTTCCTAAAAAAAATTATGCTATACATAATATTTAAAATAAAAATAAACTATCCACAACTACAAATGCCCAACACAATACCTTTTGATTAATATACTATACTCTTCCCATAACATATGAAAACTACTATACTTTTAGTCTTTAAACGAAGGCACACGAGTCTGAAATAGAAAAAAAAAGGTAATTTGGACTCGCAGCCGTTTAAAGACAGACCAAAGGCATTGTAAAATTTAAGTCCCCATAAAAATCACGACATAGAAAAGATTAAACTCTATAACCACACATAACAATCCATGACGCACATCACTGACACTAGAGGTCCCATCATAGCACATGGAGCATGGTACCCCCCAGCGATGGTGGCTCGCCACATCTCTAATCACATTGGCTATGAATTGTTCTAATCACATTGGCTATGAATTGTACCACCAACAAAGATGGAGCCTTGTAAAATAAATATTACTCAAAATTACTCTTTTGCACAACAGCTTCAAACTAATTAACCACAACACCATTTCCAAAAAGAACTAATCGCCTATAGCAAAACTAAAAACGGTATCCCACTTTAGCCTAGCAAGGCTGAACTTGATCAAAGTTGAGTACTAAATTTTCTTAATAGCTCAGTTTGAAATCACAAAAAATCTAAATTGAACCCATTTTGAATCACGAATCATAATACCTCAACAGTCACAGAACAGAGCAAAATATATAACAGAAAGGACCTATTTTCTTTCTTATTTAAGATAGCTCATTTCAACAGGTAATAGAAGTCTCAGAACCACCAGACCCAGATAACATGGAGAGCAAGAAACGAAAAAAAGAGTAAAAAAAAAAAAGCAGTATCCATGTGGTCTCAGTAAGAGAACCCGTTACCACCATATAGCCATAGTCACATCCCATAAGCCTAAAACAAGATAGGGAGATAAAAAAGAAAGACCATTACTAAATTGAAATTAAACTATTTGCGGAAGAGACCGACCCACAATAGACTTTGTTTAGACCGCCACGGCCGAGAAATCTAAGAGAGCTGGCCACAGTCAGCGATCGTCACTGGCTTAGAGGTCCTACCACTGCTGGAGCCAACCTTCTCCACGTCCTTCACCACGTTCATACCCTCAACGACACGGCCAAAAACGACGTGCTTCCCATCGAGCCACTCAGTCTTGGATGTACAGATGAAGAACTGAGATCCGTTGGTGTTAGGGCCAGCATTAGCCATGGATAGAATGCCGGGACCGGTGTGCTTCTTGACGAAGTTCTCGTCGGCGAACTTGGAGCCGTAGATCGACTCACCTCCGGTACCGTTTCCGGCGGTGAAATCACCTCCCTGGCACATAAAATCAGGGATCACACGGTGGAAGGAGGATCCCTTGAAGTGCAAGGGCTTTCCACTCTTTCCGATCCCCTTCTCACCGGTACACAGAGCACGGAAGTTCTCAGCGGTGCGGGGAACGCAATCGGCGTAGAGCTCCATGACGATCCTTCCGGCTGGTGCGCCGCCGATCGCCATATCGAAAAACACCTTAGGGTTTGCCATTGAAAGAGAAGATTTTGCTATACTTCAAAAGATACTTTTTTCAGTGAAGATCTAAGAAGATCAGAGTTGCTAGGGTAATGGCCTAGGGTGCGTGGACGAAGACTTATATAGCGGTCACCGCTGCGAATATCTATGGGGGTTTGATTTTCAACCGTTTAAATCAGACACGTGGAGGGATCTTAGGCCGATTGGTTTAACCGTGGTTGGGTTTGGATTGTTTACTAGGGTTAGGTTTTAGGATCCGAGGGGTAAAGATGGGTATATGCTTTTGTCGCTGTTTGATTGGATAAGAGCTTTTTGGTTCAATTTGAGATAAAACTACGCCGTTTTATAAATAGTGATCGGGTTCTCATTGGGGCATTTGGGTAATAATTGCATAAGGATGCAGTCTTCTGTCACCAACATGTCGCTCTCTCTTTTTGGATATTTGATTGCTTAAAGTGGACTCCACTGGTCAGATCTAACGGCTACTTTGCTCAGAATATTTTTTTTTTTGAATAATTGCTCAGAATAAAAATTTAAGAAGAAAACTCTATAAAGATCTGGAATTTCGGATCACGGTTTTTTTTTTTACAAAATATCAAACATACTAAATATGAAAAATCTAATAAAAATATATCAAATGCCCATTTCATGGTACATAAGAACCGGACAATTCTTTCAAAAGGATTTTTTTTTAATTAATTATTTTAAAAAGAACTTGTATATATATATAAAGTTAATAATAGTATTGTTTTTTATTTTTGAAAATAGATGTTGGTGATTAACAATGTTAAAAATAGAACAAGATAATAAGATAATAAGAAAAAGAAAATTAGATATTAATAAATTAAAAAAGTTGACTGAGATATATGTACTCCCTACACTAAAAACAAAAGCTATTATCAGAAATTTATAAAATGGATGGAAATGATTAGAAGGGGATATCATAAAATGGATAGATTGAAGACGTCACAAACTTCAATTCTTACCTTTCTAGAGAACAAGAGAAATTTGCCAAACCATATATTATAACATAGGGTATTTCTTCATTATATATATATATTTTTTAAATATATCGAGTCCTTGTATTCTTCTTCTTTTTTTTCTATCTCTTTGTCCCTCTCACAAATCATAGCCTTATTATTTTTTTGACAAATGAACAAATACTCATTAATAAGAATAATAAAGTACAATGCTCATAATACAAGGTGGAAACTCTTTCTATCTGTAATGCATATTCAATCATAGCATTGAGTGGGAAACAAATTAGAAATGTTTAATTAAGTCCTACAAGATTGCCCTTGGTAAACTCTTTCTCCATAAAAATAAATAAAGTACTTATTCTATACTCAAAAACACTTGTATAGAAAAAAGTCTTTTTTTTCCACTTTCTTTCTCTTTCTAATGCTTACATCCACAAAGAATTGAGAACAGTATCCATACTATTTCCATCCACATCTTGAGCATAATTATGCAAAAATCATCAACTTATAAAACGTCAAGTGCAATCCTAACAAAGTTTTGTAAATGTAAAATTACAAAAGATAATTAATTATTTTGAAACTACTTTTTTAAATTTAATGATGAGATTTGGATTCTTAATGTTGATAGACCTTTAATTTAATTAATGGGGAGAGAGAGAGAGGGGACAACTGAAAAAGGCTTCACAATAATAATAAGCATGCCGCTGATTTTTTATAGTATAGGGTACCCCTAATTGGTATCCACTTATGACCTCTAATATCACAGAAAACATGAGGGCATCTAAAGAAGTAGGACCAACTACTACACCAATTATTTAAAAGAATTAATAAATGAAATTCAATTTTTTTTTTAAAAAAGACAATAATAATAAAGCATTTTTACTGACCGTTTGCAAACAGAAGTTGAAAACTTAAAATTAAATTTTACGACTCAACGTTAAACAATGGTTAATAGAAAAAGGGTTAATAATATGAGCTACACACAGCTCTCATTTAAGCCCAAAAAAGAAGAAAGACAAACAAAGATGGACCGACCAGTCAATGCAGTTAAATGGAACAAGCCTAATAGTCCCACCAGCCACACCACGGCTCCCATTAAAGATAAGCAACCATCGGGTCCCTCCCTCACTTCAATGGAAAATTTTAAGAAAATTAGAAGAAAAAGGAAGAGAGAGAGAGAGAATTTCGACCACAAAAATGGGCACAAGGGGCCAGTCAAACAATAGTTGCAGAATTGCAGCTTTGGTTGGACCTATCTTTTGTCCAAAGCAGGCTACCTATGTATTCTATACCCTTTGGAATCATAAAAAAGAATAGCTAATATGAAAAATACCTACATCATATCATAATTTTAAGAGAAATTATAGAAAATGACTTAAAATAGAGGTATCAAGAAGCTAATATCTCATTTTTAAAATTGTAGATAAATTATCATTTTACATTGTTGATTATCTAAATTGTCATTTTTTATCTAAATTGTCATTTTTTTATAATTTATTTATTTATTTAAGACTGTATGACTTTAAGATAGTTATATATGTATATTAATTTTGTTTAATTAGTTTTTATTTTAAAATTATATTGATTTTTTAAATTTTTTATAAATTATTAGTATATTATATTCTAATTAATGTATATATTTTTTGTGGTATAGTATATAATTTTTTTTTTTTTTGTGATATTTAGTTTCTATTTTATTATATACATAATGATAGTATATAATTTGTATCATGATATATATATTTTAATAGTAGTATATAACTTTGTTAGCATAATATATAGATTTTTGAATAATAATTTTGTAAGTTTTGATAGTATATTATTTTTCAACTGAGTAAATATATTTTGTGGTATAGTATATTATTCAACAACCCATAAAAATCAAACAAAAATCAAAATAACTTTAAAATAAAAACTAATATACATATACCATAATATTAAAATATTTAGAATAAAATAGTAATTTGTTAAAAGACATATTTGGTAATATATGATATTAATGAGATGATTAGTCTATTTTACTACAAAATTAAAAACATAGACATTTATTTACTTTCACACACTATCATTTTGCACCGTACCCCTAATTTTAAATATAAATTATTGTGTGGACCCAAATTCCTATACAATGATTTTTTTTTCTTTTGGGGTGATTTTTCCCACATATTAAGATTTAAAATTCCATAAAAAAATATTCCTATGTTCTTTTAAGCCTAAAGTATACAACAAGGCAATTCTCACATAAGCTCCACGGACTGTAACAATCCAGGATAAACAAATGATATTATCTGTTTCAAGGACTTAACTGAGGATTTCAGAAAAGCATGTCCTTCAGTTGCTGCAAAACAATGAACCAAGGAAAATGAGAAAGTTACCATTAAAAAAGGAATAAACTTGCTATTGGAATGAAGAGAATTTACCTCTTATCAACTTCTTCACTTCCTTGGAAAAATCTTCAACACGTCCTAGCACAGGTCTCATGCCACATATCTGTAGCACGCAAAGTTCCAAGTACAAGGCCATCTCCATTATCTGTAGTAATAAGCAACATGCATTCTGTATTTCTTTTTTAATCTGGTTCAATTTGTTGGCTTCGCATAGCTCGGCAACAATGCTGATTGCTTGATCCTGCATTGTGTAGAACAAGGGTGTAGAACTTTTCAAGTGTAAGTTTAAGGTTTCAAGTAAATCAATGACATATTCTTAAACATCATTATAAAAGGGGCATTATAACAATACATGTGTTAAGATATGAACACGTTACCTGTAAGCCATGTAAAATATCAGGCATTGGAAGCTCAGGAAAATGGGCAAGATCCACATAACCCACCTCCTCTGCCCTTCTAGCAGCACCCTCAACTTGCAGACATAGAAATTTCAAAAGAAGAAATGAAATTCTATAGATCTGTAGGGAAACAACATCAGAAAAGTACGTTTGAGAAACATGATTAGCACTTTCAGTAGGTTGACTTCTGATTATGAGAGATGTTGAAGTTGTAGAAACGGCTGAGAATTTTGGTCTTGAGACACAACCAAGAGGTGAAAGGGAAAACCATCCATTTTTGCTGTTTATAAATGATGGCTTATTGCAGTTATCAAACTCCTCTTTTAGGACAGGAGGACATAAGAGTGGGGCAGTGACATTGGAAGAGTCTCCTAGACGTTGAGATCCTCTGCTAATGAAGGCTAAAAGATGGATACTTTGTTCTCTCAACTGGGAATCCATTTCTTTGATGGCCTTAACCCAAGAATTCCAGTGTCTTGCAAGCACACACATTAGCATGATAGTGTGCTCAGTTTCCTTGAGAGCTGTTAGCGAAATTTCTGTTCTTTGAGTCCTAGGTCTTTTTTTGTCATGATCATCAGAAGGAAAGTCTGGTGCACTGAGATAATAAGAAATTATATACCCTTTCTCTGAAAACAAGTAGGGTATCACATTGTCTAAAATATCTCTACATGAAGGACTGCCTCCTAAGGACTGAACCATAGCTGTAATGACAGCCAAGGCAAGTCCCCAAATTTGTTGAGGCCTTTCCAACTTGTCAGATGAGACAGAGAAAGGTCTACCATCCATGTACTCTGTAAACAAAAATCTTAGGGATGAGAGAAAACCATGATTAACAAGCAACTCAGCACCTTCCCTAACACGAGCAAGGGTCAAAAAGAACTTCATAACAACAGGGACAGTAGAAAAGGAACCCTTGTCTTGAAGCTTCAGAATAACATAGTGCAGCTGGAGGTGACTCTGTATAACGGGGAGCCAAGAGTTGGGTGTCAAGAAATTTCTTAGTATCAAGTCAACAGTTGTCAGGGAGAGGGTCCAGTGGTCAGCAATGACTGTACAGTTGCAAAGAATGGGTAGTAATCCCAGACACACATTAGAAATATTAGCCACGTCCTCGACAGATTCCATGTCTATCATGCCACCAAAACGTGAACTGAGACAACAAAACTCCACTGTCGAGAGAAGCAACACAAGTAAAAGCTTTATTGTTATGTTAACCTCTGTGGTTGATGGCCTGAAGTCACACAGTACCCGAAGGCCAGAACCTGATGTTTTCAACAAATGTATGCAACCAGATAAGTTGAGGCTTTTACGTGCAGATCTCAAAAGATGGAGAAGCAGTTCTGATTGGGCTGAAAGAAAATGAAACGTGTCTTCAGAGCCACTACCCCTATATGGAGCTAATGATTCTACAGTGGCACGAAAGCACTTGCATATGTGATCCATACATGTTAAAACAAGCTCGTTAGAGATCCCTCCCAATGTGACATTTTTCTCCTGCAATAGCAGATAAAAGGTAAGGTATATGCTTAAAAAAATTAAATAATATGAATCAAATAATAAAACTGTATACAATATAAGACCTAAGCAAGCAATAATAGGTGAACATACTTCAAAATTCAAAATCCTGCTATCACACAGTGAATAGATACATATTACAGTAAACAAACATTAACATTTTCAGGTTAAAGGGGCCTCAATTTCACCCTAAAGACATCTCTGGTTCAGGTGCTTAATTACTGAGACAGCATGTTAAAAGTTTGGGAGATTTCAGTTACAAAAGCATTTAGAATGATACTATTATTTCTAGGGTAGATCCATCGAATCTCATATCTCATTTAAAGGGAGGTGTAATAGAATATGGAGCTCAAACAGGTACTAAACTCTAGACCTTGAGTTATTTGGGCACTAACAAGTAATTACAAAACAGTGATACATATTCGCAGTCAATTACGCTGACATAGTACTGTGTAGTGTTTACAAACGTACAGAAATTACTGTAGAATCCTCAACCCAATGCAAAGAAATATGAAAAGACTCGGATACTACAAACTCTGGCAGATTATGAATAGACTACACGTATTATTTTCACACCAGATAACCTAAATTTTTAACTTTCAAAATGCAACTAAAGAAAAGCAGCTGCAAACCCTAAACTTCACTTTAGACATGCAACAGAAGGCAATCAGAGTCTGATAACTCACATCTTTCTCGTAGATAGTTAAGACAGTTATTAAGGATTTCAATGCAGCAAGCTTTGAATTTCTAAGCAACACCATAGAGTTTGCCTCCATCATCTGAGATAGCATTCTTTTTGTGATCTCTTTAGATGTTTTCCACTTTAGATAGTCCCAAAGATCAGATCCCAAATCAGCCCGTACACGCTCAGGATCAAACGTGTACACATCTTTGCAAGTTACAAGAAAGTCATTGTCATACTTATGTTGGTAATTGTGCATAACTTTTGAATCAACCAGGTATTCAGAAAGTTCTTTAAATGGTCCAGTGCTTATTTTACGACCTTCAAGCTCTCCTTCTAGATGATAATAAAGATCACTTAGTATCAAATTATTTAGTTCCGTCCCTTCACTGATACAAGGAAATGATTAAGCATATAAGCATCTTATATATAAAAGCAAATCAAATGCACAAAAATAACGAAAATGTATATGCAAGCTAGACTCAACAAATTGCAAGACTGTGACAATGCTTAGAGAAATATACAGGGGTTAGAAGCAAGACAAGGTATGAAAACAGCTTTCACTGGCAATAAAATATATGAATTACATGTTAAAACAATTGCAGGGAGAAGAAAGACTACATGTCTTCTGGTAAAACAGATGAATACCATACCATACATAAAGTAGATCTGGGTCCACTCATTCTCTCTTATGGAACTGACCCAACTTGGGTCAAGTGGCACTGCTCCAACCACATCCAAGACCTTTGTAAGGGAGTTTTCACAAAATTACTTGTATAATTGCAACTATTAGAATCCTAGTAAATGAATGCACTGAACTTATCACCGACTCATTATAAAACACAGTTTGAACAGAGTCAAAAAGAGCAAGGACAGATTACCTATAACCGCTCTGTGAATATTGGGCTAACAATTCAGAGAAAGCAGGATGACTTCTAAGCTGCAAATGGAATTAAAAAAAAAGAGATATTATGCTACCTAAAATTTATGAAAAACTGAAAGAAAGTGAACAAGTTCCAGTTAAGATTTTAGTTAAAATGAGCCCTCAAAGAGCTTAATACTTCACAATTAATTTAGGACAGCATGCCTGAACTATTTATCTAAACTAACTATACCAATCTTAAAAGGGAAGCAGCAAACCTTTTTAGACATGGTGCTCATCTTCTGAAGTATTGATACAGACAAACTTCCAGTATCACCAGCAGCTAATTTCTCAATCAAATGCACCGTGACTAAACTGGCAGAAACCTGCATATATTTACAATATAAATTAACTTAAAATGCCAACAATCAGTAATCACATCAAAGAAGCCATCTAAAACTATATGATCTGCAAACATTTTGTTAGGCATCAGTTATTGAATAGAGCTATATAGGATTAGTGTGTTAACTTGTCAATTTACTTAAGTTCTATTGGTTGGCTAGTAGGTGTTATTGTTAGTCTATAAATAGTATAAGAGAATACTTGGAAGGGATATATAGAAGAATTTGGTTACTGTTTAAAGTTTAGAATTTCTACTCCTTTTGCTAGGTTTTCTCGAATTAACAGACTTTGTACAAGATTTGGTTCTTTTCAGTACAATTCGTTTATTCTTTTGTTCTCTCAAGTTTGGGAAGAACTTTAGTTTCTATCACATTTAGTACCGCAAGAGGCCTTCAATGTAGATATTTAGAAAATACCATCAACTAAAAAGCAAAAGAGATTAAAATCGTACCTCTGCATGATAAAATGATTTGTTATCATATTCATAAGTAGTAAGTGACTTGATCAGATTGACCAAAACAGAGCCCTGACACCACGTTGATAAAACATCTCTATGATCATATAGATTTGCAGCTTTTGGTTTATCAGTGCCTCCTGAATTTTCCACCCTTCCCTTTGACTCGGGTGCTGGTTTTTCTAGTGACTCCACCTGTGACAATTTCTTTTGCAGAAACATGTCATATGCCATTATTTCCATTATCGAAGATTGACACTGATATTTGTATGCCAGATTTAGAGCTTCCATCTCAGTCAGGCTATCAGGCAAAGAATCCAGAGAAGTTAGTGAAATGCATTTTGACAATTGCTTCCAGAACTTCTCAGAGCTTTTCAACCTAGCCAATATATTGATATATTGAGCCGCCCTTTGCCACAATGCCTTTAAAAAGTTGAGTACATTAAGCAGCACAAAGGGTTTGCTGGAATAAAGAAATTAACAGATCAAAATATGTAACAAATTAGTTTAAAGAGCAACCGGAAAAAAAAAAATTGAGGGATAAACCAGGCTAAGGATGTCTCTAGGAGAACTTACTTCTTGATATGACTGTCAGAATTTACAACATAACAAAGTACTGCATCTACAAGGCTGGAACTTTTAGACTCTACTGGCCCAGAGGAAACCTCAATTGCTGGCAGCTTCCCATCACCAGCATTACCTGGTTGGATGTCCATAAACTCTTTGGTGGCAAATACAGCAATAAAAAAAGCAGGCTGTATAGAACACAAAGTTCAATATAAACAGTTAATGAGAAATCCCAAAATGAAACAACGGAAAATTACCTAAGAGAGATTCACTTATTGACACCAGAAAACATATACAAATGTCAAAAAGTAGCACACCTGATAACGAGCAGCAGCAGTGAAAAGATTGACAGTAGCAACAAATAAGTCTTCATTTTCTTCAGATTGCTCTAGTAGAATAAAGCTTACAGAATCTTTCAAATCAGCAACCTAGACGGTGTATTAATTAAAACATATTAAATGAGAAACAATGGGTCAGTTGTTCAAATAAAAAAATTAATGATCAGGAAAGAAAATGCATTAACTCGAACACGCTAAACCTGTTTATCATCTAGACCAAAGCTGCTTGCAGAAAAATATGGTGGCAAGAAATCTGCTGTCATCAACAGCATTGACAGTACTTTAGTGGCGCCAATCTGTATGGCCTGCATGGATAAGTTAAAACTCCTTAGTAAAATGTAGTAAAGATTGCCAACAATATAGGAATAGCCAGTCTACATACAACCATTAAACCATAAAAGGGGTCCAAAGCATATAAAGGATACAGACAAGTTTGTCCCAGGCTGTGTGCTCAGCACAATTTCCCATTAATAATGATGGAAACCTTGCACTTAATGCCATAGTCAATCTATAATTAGATCCATTTTACATAAATAGA
The DNA here is from genome assembly GCF_963169125.1 of Humulus lupulus. Taxonomy (NCBI): domain Eukaryota; kingdom Viridiplantae; phylum Streptophyta; class Magnoliopsida; order Rosales; family Cannabaceae; genus Humulus; species Humulus lupulus. The sequence continues at coordinate 21,077,622 of NC_084793.1, forward strand.
CTTTCGCGTTTTAGCATGAGGATACACCAATTGAAGTCAAGCATGACGACACAAATGCAAGTAAAACTATGCCGTATCCATCCCGTCAATATCAAACAAGGTTTATGATCACAAAATATCTTCTGAAAAATAAACTACTTTCCTCAGTTTTGTGTACTTTCTGTGTAGTGACTAAACATCAGCAACCCTCAGCAGAGGAGACAAAAGAATATACTACTATAAGATCTTTACCCAAATAGACAACACACACACACATTGTAAGTCTTCCTCCATCAACAGCAAATTGCTAGAGATTTTTACTGAATCAATGAAGTTTACTTGTGATATGAAACTATGAGTTTCATTCGTATTAAAAGCCATGATTGATACCAACAAAATAGATACACACTAAAGATATGCCAAGGTCCAATATAAATGTTTTCTGTGGAAGAAAACACTTCATCGAGTCTCTTTGGGTTTCCTCAACCAAAGAATTTAGGGACTGCCCTTCTTTTTGTATCTACCATTACTGGATAGTGTGCTTCAATATATATTGCCTTCCTGTAGCTAGGCGAAGGAAGCCTAGTTCTATTTTCTTCCTCTTAAATAAATAATCTTAGCTTATTTATTAATAAATACATATACACATATACAATTTACATGCACAATCCACAAAATGTTGGTGATGAACGAATGTGTGAGTCTAAACTGAGAAAATCAGAAGACCAAAAAGGAAAAAGAACACCAACAAAGTAGAAGAATCTTTAAGTGCTGCTGTTGAATGCATAACAGGCAGAGAAGTTCCCTTCAAATAAGAGGAAACAGCATAATATGAAAAAGGATTCCAGTTCAAGCATTGAGAGAATCCTTACAGGATTGCGAAAATAAGATACCAAGGAGACAACAGCAGCAACTACAGATATTGGTTTTGTTGCAGATGACAAAACTGATTGAAGAAAGATGGGGAGGCTGGAAGATGTATCCTGAAAATTTTAAATAACAGAACATCATCTCTTGTAATTAAAAAGTACTAATCACAGAATCAACAAAAATCATAAAGAGAGAATTCTATTAACAAAGGTATATTTTGCAGCTTTAAACAAACAAAATTTTCGAATTCTGGCCCAAAAAATAGTTAGTCAAAAGATCAGAATATAATTACTCTTCTTTGCAGCAAAGAAGGTTAATAATTTGCAATCTCAAAAGGAGTATAGCTCTCAAAGTTAGCATGTAGTTTGCTTCCAGAAGGCCTGAGGTTCAAGTCCCCGCACGAGCACTTCTCATAGCAACTGTTATAGTTTCCCACACCCTAAATATTGTAAAGTTAGGGGGAACCCCAGTTTCGAACTTGGGCTCACTAAGCAGGTCTATGGGATTTCTGGGTATAAAATATTTTTGCTATGAGAACAATGTTCAGATTTAACTACATCTAATAACCATAGCACCAAGAATTGCTAACATCTATGTTACTAATTCCAACTTGGGCCAAGAATAAAAAAGTAGCCATCTGTTTAATGGACAATGTACCTTAGGAAATTTGGCAAGCACATTGTATAGAATATCCAAAACAGATGATATAGCAAGTGATAAACCTTCAATTTCCGTGACATCAAAGAGACGGCTAACGTGAAGTTTCTGCAAGATAAATGGAAAAAAACAAGACAAAAGAAGAAAAAGATTATAGGAAGAAAAATGCTCAAATCAGTGAAGAAACAAAATTAAATAGCAAATTCTGACCAAACAGAATCAGAGCATTCAGACCTCCAATGCTTGTGAAGTCGTGCAAACAATCCGAAAAAGAGCACTATGGATTGAAGAATCAGAAAGTAACATGTCCCAGATGACCCCAACCAGCTTTCCAGCATATGATGTCAACGCGATACCTTTTTTAATCAGTTCAAGCACCTAAAATAGATTTTTAAAAAAAGAAAGAAAATCAGATTGGCCTGTCAAGAACAACCAGTCTTTAAAATATTGACCTCTGATGTGTAGAACTATATTAAACTTGGCAAATTAAATAAGACTACTATAGATTATAAAGGATAAATAAAAATGAATTTATTATCTTCAATATGTAACATTTTTTTTAAGCAAGTTAAATAATCTAACTACATTATGTTTTCTATACTATGACGGAGAAAGATAAGAAAGAACAAGGGATGGAAATAGAGAACCAACTCAAATTCCATAGTAAAACTAAAGGTGTACCTTCAATGTTATTCTCCAGCGAGTATGCTTGGCCTTGTATTTCCAATATTCATGGTTTACAAGAACATACTGTAGAGAAAAGACAATTAATGCAAGAACAGTATCATTCTCAAATCCCGTTTCCATCAGCTGCATTGTGAAATCCAGCACTGCAACATTTTAAATCGCATATCACAGCATGTATTACTTTGGAGTCTATACAATATAAAGCACCATTGAGCTGATCACATGAAATTATTAATTGCATGCTCTTAAACATACCTGCTGTAGTTAAGAAACAGTTATTCTCGTTCTGCTCACAGTCAATTAATAGCATTGTTGCCAATTTTCCAGAAAGCAACCATGATCCGCTAAAAAAATAAGGCCATATACTTAGACCACAATCTCCATTTTACAGTATAGAATTCACATACGCCAAGACAAAGAAAACACAATGAACATAAGATGCATCATCACCCACTCACAAGGGGCAAAAAATGTGAGAATCTGGGCCCAGATGGAAAAATCTATGAAAATAGAAAAGAAACAATACACAATCGGGAAGGAAATGCAGAACCAATGAAGAAATTAAAATTAAGCAATAGGGCCCTTGCAGGGTAGTGCACTAAACAAATAACATTAAATAACTTTAAAGTTGAACTACCTCAAGTAAAATTAACAAAATAAGTACAAATTTCAGATGGCATAAAGTGAAGAATAAAATAAATATCAATAAACAAAGGACAGTTGAAAAAGAAAAAAAAAAGCATAATGATAGAGGTCATTACACAATTATACAATTTTTTATTTTACTTTTCAAGTCAGCATACAAATTGATGGCACACGCATCCAGTTCAGAGAAGAATACAAAATCAAAACCATCAAACTAAAGGCCTTACCTCAAGGAACCATTAGAGCCAGTATCAAGAATATTTGTATTTAAAGCCACATCAAATAAATTTGCCTTAACAGCTGCTGCAGAAACGTATGAAGGGCAACTGACCAAAAAAAAAACAATGTAAAAGTCATCATAATCAGAAGCAAGGTTTCGGGCAAGCAAACAATTTAAGTATATGCCAAGAGGCCTACAAAACATTTTAACACCGTGAAGTTCTGGGGTTTGTAGCATTCAAGCACTTAAATGCCTTAATGAAACAATTGCATCAGTAAATCTTCTCATAAGAAACGTGCTGGTGGATTTAGTCAAAAGCAAATGACATAACTATGATGCTCTTGGTGACCTTAACTACTAGCCTTCCACAGAGAACATTATGTTTTAATTTTCCATACAGCTTCATAGGTAAAACAGCAAACTTATGGCGTTGATTTTAAAATGACTGACTAAAATTCACCCCAAACTTCATGCATGAAAGAGCCATATATAAGTTTATACCCAAAAGTAGAAAAAAAAATGCAATATGGATTAGCTTACCATTTCAACATCTTTGCCAAGATGTTAACACCCATGGCCATTATAGCAGCACTATTAGGATTAGGAGATAATTTTCTGACCAAAGTGCAGATGATCTCAACAACCCTGGGCAAAAGATAAGAGACAAGAGCATTAACATAGCAAGAAACAAACATAACACAGTACACAGGAAAAGAACAGTATTTACCACACTCGACTCTCCAATTGCCCACTCACAGCAGTTTCTTGAGCATGAAATGAGCTGCCAATGCCCATTAAAGCAAAACACACAGCCTAGAGCATAAAGAAAAAAAAAATCAATAGAAAGAACAAGGTAAACCAAAAAATTTATAGAAAAATCAAACAAGCCTATCAAGAAAAGAAACTCTTGGCAAATTTTTAAATAATCAAAACACAACAAATTGAAGATTCCCATTTGTGCCAATTCCAAAGTGCAAAAAATAGTTAACAGACCTTAAAGCCAATGTACAGTAAAACATATTTCAACAGAAAAATGCATGAATAGCCAAGCAGTAAAATAGTCACATGTCACTAGTTTTAACATCTATCTAGGAGGGCACAAATAAAGTAAGAAAGACTGGATTTTATTACCTCATTAAAAGATATCATCTGATTAAGAAGATCAAGAGTAAGTAGAACTTCCTCGCTGCCATCCATATAAAGCCCCTGGGCTAGACGCAGCAGTAGCACAAGCACCCCAGAATGTGTATACTAGACCAAAGATGCATCCATTAGCACAAAATGAGTAGCATTACAAGTTCAGGATAAATATTCATTAGGTTAGAATGTGTGGAAGTTCCTGATCCCTAAAAAGTAGTTTGCTAACATCAAGAGCCATGGCACTCAAAATTATCTAAGCTAAATCTTATCCTGGGGTGTACCCTACAGAAGAACAAGACACAATAAATCCACCAACAACACCATAATTAGTCCATTTATTGAATATTGATTCAATTTCCTTTTGAAAAGGGTTTTGAGTAGATCTGCATCAACCACGACCTACCAACTTCCAAAGTCAGAATGCAACTCTTATTAGAAATGTATACGATATGAACACAAACAAGGGAAGGAAAAGATTTCTGCCGTACCAAATTTAATACATTCTACCATACCAAATTCAATACACATTCAGTAGAAAACACAAAACAACCTATCTTCTCATTATAAAAATCAGCTTACAATGCTAGAAGGAAGAGATATAAAAACAATGCAAAGAATGCAATCGAACCATTTACCTCCCATCGTACAAGAGCAGTATTTGAACCAATTAATTTCATAATATGTCCGTGAGTGCTACTAGGGATCAGCAGACCTTCAATACCAGGGACATGCAAGGGGACACGTGTTTCAACAATTTGGGATGTGGCATCCACCAAGGAATCATCAGTAATCTCAAACAAGGATGAAATGCCCACTGACTTATCAAGAAAGTTATACCTGTTCACATGAAGGACACAATATTTGCAAGGATTACATAATAATTGAATAAGAAGACAACATCTTTATGAGAATTATGTAAAGGAACAAGAACTATAAATGTTATTTCAAATGTATCAAAAAACATTACGACAGGAAAACCAATTGACGATCCGATCTTCAAACAAACGCTTGAAAAACACGAGTTAATTTATACAATTAAAAAATCTTTAACATACTGTATAATATTGCATTAATTTTTTTATATTTTTTTTAAAGAAACGAAATTTTGTATTACTTGTTAAAATAAAATACAAAGTAAAAGAAAAATGTTAACATCAGTTGGATATGAAATAGAAATATTATGAAATCAAAACCAAAGAGATCGCTAGAAAAAGCTAATAAAGAAACTTACACACATTCTGCTGGCCAAGTTCCTTCAGATAGGGATGATAAGAGGCGAATAAGTTCCACAGTCCTGAAGGGAAATTCACCTTCCAGGCTACAAAGAAGACACCGAATAGGACCATCAACAAAACTTTCTCTGTCCCAAAACTGACTGCAAAGTGATTCCTGAAAAATTTAAAGCAATAAATCCAATCAAAAAACTACGAAGGAAAAGAAAAATGTCAACTTTAATAGAACCACCAATGAAAAATCAACAAAATAATCAATAAATGACCCTGAAAGACAATCATTATGCAGCCAAACCTCTCCCCGATAAACTTTGCAAAGAATATCCAATATCAAATTAAGGGTACTGTCTTCCAGCTGCAACATAGACAGAACAGAAAATATTAATATAAATAAAATAAACAACTTGAGGTCATTCAAGATACTTAATCTAATTACCTGAATATTGATCTCATAAGATGCAATAAATGCAGAAATAAAAGTTCTCAATACACTTCGATAACCAGCAACAGGACCCTAAGGAAACAAACAAATTGAAAAAAGATCACGGACTTGAAACTAATATTAAACTAATAAAGTGAGGGAAAAAAAAAAGAATTCGCATATTAGGTAACTAACATCGTTCAACTTGTTACATAGGAACCTAGATACAATAAAATAACTTACATCTGACTCATTTAATAAGTCACTCTCGAGGATCTCAAGAAAAAATCTCAAAGATGCAGCTTCAAAAGCTTGACGAACATAGCTAATATGATCAATCTCCTGCATATACGGCGTTAATTAAATACTGAAGTATAGTGCAGGGGGGAAAAGAAAAAGCCAAACTGAAATGCATACCATTAGAACATTGTTCTCTTCTTTTCCCGGAAGTGATGAAATCAGGCAAAGAAACACTGCCCATGTTAGAATTAGTGGGCCTGCTTCCTTAGTTTCAAAAGCATTAAAACTTGACACTATTGCATCCATCTCTTGGACATCAATTAAGGAAAAATGAGAAGAAACCTGCCTGAAGAATAGTGCAAGTGCTTTACATTAACGAAAGAAAAGGTAAAAAGAAAAGATATTCAGTGTTACTTTTATCACTTCATATAGTCATAGAAGTGTCCATTAAATTGAAAGTTAAATTTCTACTTTATTTCTACAAGTTAAATCCAGATAAAACTGTACTATCACAAAACATTGAAAGTGAAACTAATGATCAGCACAACACCTGAAAGGCGTTTCATCATGGACCATCTGTAAAAGATTTTCTAAGTCCAGGGTTTCTATTAGGACAAGTAACAGTTGGATTTTTGCTTGATAAGAAGACCGTATTGCTTCAGTTGAAACTTCCAGCTTTCTCAAGTTATATGACCCTGACAAAATTCCCTGGAATAAGAAAGTTTGGAGCAAGGATTAAGAATAGAAAAAATTTAGGAAGCACTTCCAAAAGAAGGATAACAAAGTACCTTGAAAAGCAAGCACAATGTTTTCCACCTCTCACCATTGCAAATACAAAATGACTCGTAATAAGCAAGGAAAAGAATGTCCAAAACCAAATAGTCTTCAATCAGTGTCTCCTCAGCCCACAAGGTAAAGAGGTCAACATCCTATGAAAATTTCCACAGGAAACTAACTGTCAAACACCATAACTAAGATAACAAAAAAAAATGGTATTAGCAGGTAATTATATATGTTTCAGACCCCTGGCTGCGACAACCAGTGGCACCATTTGAAATGAAAGTCAATCTGGAACAGGATAATGAACTATCACTTCAGTAATCTAAATATAAATCTCATTATTTCTTCAAATCTCACAAAAGTGTAGCCTTCTACCATAGTTGGTTTAAAAAACTTTCATAACCTCTGTTTTGAAACCTATTTTGTTTTGAGGAGTGAAGAAAGGTTATAAAACTTGTTGGGTTTCGAAACCCACTAATGCTTAGTTTTAAATGGAGGAACCTTTTTTGCTGTTTTATCACTTACCTTGGGCTTTAAAAAATGGTAATGTTTTTCTATATTTGTGTGGGCCATGCTAAGCACGAAACAGTAAAAATTAAGACAACTAAAAACAACTAGTAAGACATTAAAATAAAAACAAAACACAGAATTGTAAACTTTGATATTATGTCTAGTTTTATCCTAGGCTACTAAATTTTAAGCTTTTTGCTTTCTGATTATGTTACTTTTGTAAAGTATGGTTATGTTTTAAATCTTATGCATCATAGATTATTAATTTTTTGGTTTTTAATGGTATTTGAAACTTACCCCTCAATATGATTCAAAAACTATGTTTCGATTTGTGAAGGAAATCGCATCAGATCTCAATATAGATTTTTTATACCTTCATAGTACCACTCATAAGCAATAGATACACAATTTCTCAATATTTTTTCCTTTCATCCAAGATTTTAGAACCTGGATTTAAATTGGATCCTAATGAGACATAATACACTGGCCATCAACCAAAGCAATTGAGGAAAACATCATTACCACCTACACTTCTTTTATTTAAATGAAATTACTTCGTATTAGCAAATGCTCTCTCTAAAATTACTACTTATGAAAACAACATATTGTAGTGTTAGACGAGGAACATTTTTTTTATGAAAATAAATAAATAAGCAAAATGTTGCAAGAAATGGCATCCTGGAAGGTAGAACTAAAGTACATCTAATAAATTATGACAGAACTTTACTAAAGTTTCACTGGCCTAAGTTTACCAAGGACATTTGAGAATATAAATAACATAGTATCATTTTCAAAACAACCGACACTAATGCTACAAAGAAAAGTTCTTCAACAGTCAGGAATAAGGTGCATCCACAAAACACAGATATAAGTTTGAAAAAGTAACACCTAAAGCTTATGTTACAAGGCTTCATTATGTATCATTTTAATCATCATATTGCAAAACAATATAAGGAATGTAGGAAATACATCTTTTCATAGTTATTAGTAAATATACCATTTGGTCAGGGTGACTAGAAGATAGAAGCTCTTGGAGAACAGACAATAGTTTTCCTTCTAAACCATCAGAAATGAGGTTTAGTGCCTCCTTCCATATATCGGCATCTTTCGGAGAGCCATTTCCTAGAGATACTGCATCAATAGTAGCAGTATAAAAAGAAAAATAATGAGTTTTAGAAAGTGGGATTTAAAGTTCAGCTGTAGATATCTAGCACTAGCTGAGGACGCCCAATAAAGGAAATTAAGTCTCTAAGGATAACAACTGAGAACTAAATAAGTAAATCACTCATCATTCATAATAAACTTACAAGCATGCATGAGAATCCTCCTCGTACATTTCAGCAGGCACTGTCGTTCAATGTAGTATTGAAGCAATACCTAAAACAAAATAGACAGAAAAGTAATACAATTTCAAGAGCATGGAGGAAAAATCTAACATTCACAGAGAAAAGCTTCCTTTGAAGATAAGTGTTGAAACCCCATTCCTCTAGATAGAATTTGAAAATGAATTTGATAACATGGAAAGAAAAAGATAATAATAATAATAATAACAATAATAACAACAATAAGCAACTAACCACGTGAGGAAAGTCTTGAACTATAGAGTCAAGAACAACATTGTACTTCTCCAAAGATCTTTCAACGAGGATATATGACTGAACCTCATCTAAACACTGTAACAAGCAAGATCTAATTAATCAGATGGTACAAAATAAAGAATATGATCTTAATAACAACTTCTTTGTATAATTCAAAACTTATATTTTAGGAGAGTCAACATAAACCCAGAAATACACTTATTTAGAGTGTGCTAGGCGGGAGGAAGAAGTGGAAGAAAGGAAAGGAAAGGAAAGGGATGGGATGGGGGTTATTGGATGGATTTGGGTAGGGTGGTTGTTATGGAAAGATTTACAAGGGAAGCGATTGGGCAATAAATTTCAAATCTTCAATTTTAACCAATTTTCAATCCCTCAAATTTAGAATGATCACACAAATAAAATATCTTACAACCTTCCATTTCTCCCTCCTATCAAACAAAGAAAATGATTTTAACTTTCTCTCCTCTCCAAGTAATTCACTCTTATTTCCCGTTCTGCTACCAGTCACAGACGAGACTGTATTAAAAAATCTATTAGCAACACATAATACATTGCTAACACCCAGTTCCATAATTCATATAAGCTACAATTTGCCTTGATAATCACTCTTGGTCTCGGTTCAAGTGGCGTCAACAAACAGTGTTGGCAAGTGGCAACAACAAAGACAACTAGAAGAAGCGATTAAAAATGCAAGGTAGTACTTACCAACAAGGGACTAATTTGCAAAGCCTTATCTTTCAATTCAGGCTGAATTTTCAACTGGTGAGACCCAATTTTCAGTTGCTGAGAATTCAAAGCCTCCCTGGACTTATCATTTGGAGGTTTGAAGCAAGAAACGGTGTCGACAAACCAAGAGTGATTGTCCTTCAACTTCTTCATCTAAACGAAAGCACCAACCAACCAAGTTGACCACAGAATGAACTCAAAAGAGATGGAAAAGAAGAAAGATAAAGAAAGAAGAGAGTTACCAGAGAGGGTGGAAGGTCGGAGGAGAGAGAGGCGTGCTCAATGTCGGTGAGGAGGAGAGAGAAGGGGTCCCACCAAAGAGAGGGGTCGACGGACTTAGGGTTCGCCATGGATGGATTTTGAAAAGCTTTGGAAAGGTAAAACCCTCTCTAGTCTCAGCTCTGCTCACTTGGACAAGGGTTTTTTTATTTCAATGGGTTTCGCGCTTCCGCGCCTCTAGTACTACTAGTAGTACTACGCTACTTAAGAAGAAGAAAAAAAAACGAACATTTTTAGATATCTTGTCGTTTTTCTCTAACCATGTCGTGTTGATAAAATTTTCGTTAATTGGAAATGTCGTCGGTTTGATGAAATTGTCATTTTTAGAGCTGTTGTCGTTTTTTTTATAAATTGTCGCTTTAAATAAATGTTGCCGTTTTAAGAAAAATCGTCGTTTCTTAGGGAAGTTGTCGTTGGTTTATTTGTTCCCAAAGTTGTCGTTATTTAAGAACTTTATCATTTCTCTCATTTGTCAATATTTATTTATTAAAGAGATATTTACGGCATAAGTAAATAATGTTTAAAGTTTATAATCCGCATAGACTTATTTTTTTATAAGAAAAGTACCTAAAGTCTCTAAAAGTATAATTCCGTCTAGTTCCATCAGTTAGATCTATTAAGATCATGACTAACATATGCTATTTTTTTATTGGTCAATCTCGTAATTATTTTAATAAATAATTTTAAAATAGAAAATTAATTAACAAAAATAAAATTGATTTTCATTTTTTTTTTTTTTTGAGAAAACTGATTTTAGTTATTTGATTAAAAACAAAATAAAAACCAAAACTAAAATTAAAATCCAAATCCATAAGGGTGTTTGTTTTGAGCAGTTGAGTTACCTTGGAAGGTGTAGATAAGCTTAGGATGGAGGTAATATTAAACTCTTGTGTACAAATAATTTCACTTTACCTTTAAAATAGATGTGGGACCTACACAAATTAATCATTTTACCCCTTAAAATTTGAACCAAACATAAAAATAGTTTTATATTCTCATTCCCACATTTACTTTACCCCATCCCAAACACTCCCTAAACGACTTCTTCTTCCTCACTATCTTCTTCTTCTTCCTCCTCAACGAATTCTTCTATTTGCAGGTCGGCATGGAGCTCCAGCGATGGCTGGAGACAGTTAGAATTGAGCAAGGCAGAGGCTTCGGGATCGACGGAGGTCCTCTTTCCTTGGCATACATCTGGGCAAGGCAAAGGCTTCGAGATCGATAGAGGTGGGGGTTTTGCCCGGGTTGCTGGTGTTCTTCGCTGGGCTAGGCAAGACTTCGGGATGGTGGAGGACCGAGGACCGAGGCGGAGATGGTGGTTATATGCCAAGGCTTCAACAAGTTGGTGTGTTCTTCGCTAGGCTAGGCAAGGCATCTTCTTATTGGTTTGATGTTTCTATTTTTCTTCTTCTTGTTTCTAGGCAAACAAACACAAGAAAAAATGGTTTTTTTTTTTTTTGCATGTTGAGATTTGGGCATGAATGTTCTGATTTTCTTTTTCTTTGTAGTGCTAGATTTTGAATGGATATGAGTTAGTGTGCTAGATTGTTTGTTGTAATGTTTGATTATTATTTGGGTGGGATTTTGATTTTGAGAAAAGAAAAAAAAATTGTGTTTGGTTAGTGAGAAAGTGTGGGAAGAAGAAGGGAATAACACTTAATTTGTTTTATTTAAAAAAATTAGATTTCATCAAAATTTTATATTTTAAATTAATTAAAATTAAATTTTTATAATATATTTTAACTGGATCAATGACGAAGTGATATGTGTTGGTCCAATCAGTCCTAACGGAGACTAGCACACGGAACTAGATAGAATTACACTTTTAGAGCTTTGGGTATTTTTACTACTAAAAAAGATTGGATTTATGCCGGTTACAAACTTCAAACATTGTGTACCTATGTCACAAATATTATGTACCTATGATACAAACCTCAAACATTGTGTATGATGGACCCAAAACGGGTATGTTTAAATATTTATACTCGCAAGCGCACGAATCGTATTTATAGAATAGTTTTCGTGTAAGCACGAGGTCGAACCCAAAGGAGTTGTCTAAAATAAAAAAGAAAACTATTTTAAATCAAAAGTAATAAATTCTAACCTAGTTCCAAAGATTGATGAGTTTTAATATTATGAACATAAAATAAAAGATTGAAAAATAAAGCTATTTAAGAGAATGAAAATAAACCAATAATGATTTGACAATAAGTGTTAAAAGAAAAGATCATTAAGATACTAGAATCCACAAAATGTAAGTTTAATAATATTTATTAGTATATTGATTCCCAAGTTTTAGTGATAATTAAAATAATTTAAACTATCATTTTCCAAAAAGATTTATAATTTTAAACACAAATTTCTTATAAAAAGATAGGATTTTTCTTCACTTTTCAAAATTATAATTTCAAAGCATTTAGTGTAAATCAATATAATGAAATAACAAATAAATCAATGAACATTATTTATAAGGCAAAACATAATATTTTTGTTCTAAGCATGGATGTGTACAATTTAATGACACACCTTACACAAAGAATATTATGTTTATGCACTAATGAAGAACAAAGTGTAAATATGTTATAACAATCTAAAATACAAGATATTTAAGATGAAAGAAATATATGAAAAAGAAAAATCCATAAACTTTGTTGCATTACAAGGGAAATCAGCATACAACATAAATATTACCTAGTTACAAGTTGCTTCATCATGATCTTAATAATCTTATGAAAAAGATTAGAAGCACATAACTAGAGGAGAAATTACAAAATAAAAGACATACATACTTGCAAAATGCTCTTGAAAAACCAAAATGGAAGAGAGAATGGTAGAGAGAAAATGAGAGAAAAAGATGGTAACCAAAACATTCAGCACCCTAAAATGGTCTTGAAAGTCCATATTTATAGCCAAAGTGAGATTATTAAAATAATCAATTTAAATTAATTAAATTGATTAGATTAATTAAATAAAATAAATATGGTATGTAGAGGTAAATTATATGGTGTAATGATGATGTTGTGGTAAAAATGTGTAGAAAAAATGGTAAAAAGTTAGCATTTTTGTCATAGGGGACAAATGAGCACTTTGATGGGCTCAAGGGGGTTTTGGTGAAGGCAGGCGGCTGGGCAAGGCTGGCTGTGGAGGCTGATGGCTGCTTGGACAAGTGGCGGCAGCTGGTGACTTGTTGGTGTCTCGGCAGGTTGGTGCAGGCGTTGGGAGAAGCTTGAGTTGGCTGGGAAGTCTTCAGCAGGCTGGGCTGAATGGAGCTGAACGTGGGCCTGAGTTGGTGGCTGACTTGGGCCTTGCTGAAAGAAAGTGGCCTTGTGCCAAAATTTGTTATTTCCTCTTCACAAATGCCACTTTTATTTCCATTTCTCTTCTTTTTCAAGAAAAAAATTACAAAGTACATCCTACACAATAAGTAAATATTAAATTAGAATCAAATATTTTCAATTATAAAAGAACTCATATTAATTCCATGAAAATACTAATTGAAATTTAATTTACTTTGGCAATTAAGTTCAATAAAATCACAATTTTTTTTTACTTATAATCTAACAACACAAATTTCAAATAATTAAACTACAACATATTATAATAAAATGTCTATAAAAATATATAAAAATCTAGAAAACTACAATAAGACTAATAAATTAAAAATTACATAAAAACTTAATAAGTTAATTAAAAAACTCAAGAGCTAAGCAACAATTAGCATATAAAATATGGTAAAATAACTCTAATTTGTAGAGTTATCAGTGTACCTATGTCACAAATATCTTTATTAAAAAAGATATTTGTTGTAAGGTAAACAATGTAGTTAAATAAAATAGAATTTAAAAATATATATAGTGTTAAATAAAAAACGACAGTAAATTTTATGTCGACAAATATAATTAAAATGTCGTTTAAAAATGTAAGGAAAAAATAAAATAAACAAAATAACTAACATTTTACTGACCTCTTGGAAAAAAGAAGAAGAATACAAAGCAATAGAGAAATCCAAAACAATAGTGAATTTGTTCATTATAATAGTTCATTTTCGTGAATGATTGCACACCAGTCCCAACCACATGTAGAAAAACTATGGGAACTTACTTTTCAGTAGTGTATGGAAAATCGAATATATTACTTGTTTATGTGAGCTATTATTCTGCAATCAATGGCAATTAAATTGAACCATAAAATCTGCTAAAAAATATGAACAATTTACAAATATAACAAAATTCTGAATATATATTTCCGTTAAAGTACAACTTATTTGAGAAAATGTTGAAACGATCAATTTAATAATATGAGTCATAGATATTACTTGGAGGAACAAAGTAACAATATTAACTGATTCCAGATTCACAAGCACTTGACCTTTAATAACAATATTAACATGCACTCAACCAATGCTTCGAAAACACATACACTCAACCAAAAAGATCCCCATGAACATAATAGTTAATTATAGAACAATCTCCACACAAATCAACCAACTAAATTAAGAAAATAAAAATCAACACAATCATTCAATAAAACTTCATCCCATCTCTCTACATGTCTCTCATTAAGTCACTTTTAAAAAATTAAAAAAAAAAAGTAAAAATCTATGGAGCTTGGCAATCTTTATTAATCAGGACAACAACAAGAACATACTCCACCAAAAACGACATATCTTCATCCCCACTTACAAGTAAAACGACACATCACTATCCCAAGCTATAGAGAGCTTACTAAGGATTTTGGGTGGAGGGTGTTTTTCCAAACATGGGATGGTCAAAGAAAGGAGGGATCTTAGGGAAAAGAGGGTGATAAGGGAACTTAGGGAAAGGTGGGAGATGCTTAAAGAAAGGGTGCTTGTAAAAAGGGTGCTTGAAAAAAGGGTGTTTCGGCTTGTAAACTGGTACCGGAGGCTTATTATAGACAGGAACAGTTGGGGCTGGAAGAGGCTTTATTTCTGGCTTGGGAGGACAAGGCTCCTTCTTGGGGACCTCTTTCTTAGGAGGTTTATTGGCTTTTGGAGGACAAGGCTCTTTCTTTGGACCTTTCTCTTTTGGTGGGTCTGGCTTCTTTTTTGGGACAGGAGAAGGGAGTTCTTTCTTTGGAGCTGGTGTGGGTAGTGGTGGCTTTTGGGGGGGTTTATCAGAGGTTTTAGGAGGGCAAAGTGGGTGTTTTTTGTGGAAATGGTGCCAAAAAAATGCTGAAGCGCATGTGATTGGTGAGAACTTGAGTTTTCCTTTAGCGAGTCCAAAGGTGTGTTTGTCATGATCATTATTATTATCATTGGTGGTGGCTTTGATGGTTTGGGAGAGTATTTTAGAGGACTCTAAGCCATCATGGGCAGGACATGGTCCATCTGATGAGCTATGCAGTTGTGCATAGCATTCTTCATTAAGTTTTCCTTCCTTGTTTAAGATCTCATTTGGGAGTGACACTTTGAACTTTCCTTCTTCGTCTAACTCTCCCGATCCTCTTGTTTTGAATTGCCGACCTGGTGTTTTACAGTCTATTGTCACTCGAAGACCTGAAAGTGACAAAACAATGAGAAAAATTAACAAGATCATTATTATTCCTCATTTGGCACATCTTTGCTATGCATGCATGGCAAACAATAAAATTCACGTTTTCTTGTATTGACTTGCTTGAAATATTAGTATAGCTTCCTATTATTAAACCCCATCTGCCCAAAAAAATGATGTGTAATCACTTTTTGGTTAAGTGGCCGAAAAGAAAAAATCATCTGATCCGAGAAGCTTTCATAAAATATAGTACTTAAACAAAGTAAGATTGAAGTTGATCTTGATTGATCTTGACATAATACTCAAAACAATGAACATACAACAACCACAATTGGACTTTAATGTGTTACATTGTATACCTGAATAGGCAAGTTTGGTGTCGAAACTATGCTGAGCACAGTCGGCACATTCTCCATTCCCAACTACCTCAACTGTCTTGTCATCATCACCATAGCAAAAGCTAACTACCAAAGCCAAAGCCAGCCAAAAGCACAAAAGTGCTCCTCCTCGGCAACAAGGAAAAATCCGCATTGGGAATTGTAAAGAATATAATACCAATAGAGAGTGAGAGAGAGAGAGAGAAAACTCACTCCTTGTTGTTAGTAACTATTAAGATTAAGGCACGAGAGAATAGAGTCCTTGAAGCCTTTGTTATATAGTGGTGATATATTCTGATTTGAGAGGTCTCAGCCTGATACACCGACTCTGACTTAAGCTCTTCACATGATGAGGTTAGGGGACCCCTTAAGAGACCTTATTTTGGACAATGACAGCAACGTGATCACCGGCTATCACTCACTAAATGACATTATTTTGCATTGAATGAGCTCCCGACTACACAGCTCTTTTATCTCTCTCTTAAACCTACTAACCAGAACCCATTAATTATGTACCTTACTTTTAACAAGAAAACCAAGTTCTGGTTGCTCAAAAAAACTAGCAATTGGGTGTACTTATATTATGATTATTTTTTTAAAAGTCACATACTTTTTCTCATAGGTTGGATAAGTTATACACAGTTGGAAGTTTGAAAGGAGTAAGTATATGTACAAAAAGCATTTTCTATATAATTAAGGAATATATCACCTTCTCGTGAATCAACTAAAATTTCATACCAAATTTTTATCTGTCACAATCGCTTATATACTAAATTCGAGGCATATATTTTCTCTGAATTCCGAACAGAAATAGAAACATAAACCTCATGACTTGTGACTAAAGAGCAATTAGGACTATTGGATAGATATTAGTCAGCAAAAAATGGCAAAAGAAAATTACAGTTAAATTCTGACAATAAAAAAAGGCAATGGTAGCTAATGAAGACCCCACAATGTACCAAACTCTTTAGGAATTTTTATTTACTAAAGAGATGGCTATAATACATATGGGGATACAGTACAGTTCTCTCTTTGCTGTGAAAGTTATATAACACATGCCTCATTAAAAGCCAACACTTGGTTACATCAGTTTCACATGCATATATCTCTTTCTTAAGCACATTGATACATATAAACATACAGACTCTAATCTTAATGTTAATACATATAATCATAAGCAAAATTTTGTCTACTTAATCTCTTCATTTTTCTTAATCATCAAGCATATTTTTTGCAGTAATAAAATGATATTGCCACACATCAATTTTGATTGGTTATATACTTCCCATATTAACAGTCATTATTATTAATAACTTAGTCTCACGTGGGTTGTTCAATTAAATGTTTTGTTCTTCTTAGTATGTTATTAGAGTTAGTATAGCAGGGAGGCCACATAGAGTGACAACATAATCAAGTATCATTATGGCATTTGGCCAAAAAAAAAAAAAAACAGAGCTAGTTAGGTTCTCAAGAGTGGAGTTGTTAAGTTAGGCAAAAAGGTTCCTACAATAGAGTAGTGAGTCCACATGCATACATTAAAACCCAATTGCAACAGTTGTAAAAATTAGACGTGAGAAAATTTATGGCTGGCAGTGATTCTATGGCAACTTGTATGGGGCTTGCCAACTCTGAGTAATTAATTTCATTACAAGACTTGAGGAGAGCAATAACTTCCAATTAAGTGAAAAATAAAAGCAAAAGCAAAAAAAACAATTGAAAAATCTTTCTTTAGTTTTTTTTTTAGCTAATTTTGTTTGTTTTGGTACTAGATGATGGTATGAACTATGAACTACTTTCCGTTCTATTACAGAATACAAAATAGGAAAATAAAAACCACACCAAATAAGAGAAAAACAAGTTATATTGGCTTGATCATGATGGTATGATTTGGTGGTTTGTGGTCCAAAACACGTTGCCTCATAATGCTTTCATTTGAAGCTTTTGTTCAGAAATACATGTGAACGATCTGTCCCTCCTCAATTAAACCGCTAAGCTGCCAATACAGATGCTATATATATACATATAAATATCTGCAAATTAGAGCTGTCTGAAATTATAGCTACTAAATGATAGTCTTTATTAAGTGATACTTCATTAAAAAAAGGGCAAAAAGAACGGATATTTAAGTCAATATCAGGTCAAAGATATTAAGAAGTTTCTCAAGTGGTTAATAACATATCTAGAGAAGTGCCAAAGAATCACATACGAAAGTGGTTTTCACTTTACAAAAATGCTTTGAATACCATCAAAGTCTTTTTGCCAATACCCAATCAAAAATGACCCCGTAGACCGTGTGACTGACTGCCCTTCACTTTATGGGGACAGAACTAGAAAGAAATTTAACCTTAATATAAACTGCTCCATGAGTATGGTTAAGGTGCCCTCTATAACCCAATAATTTGTGCTTTTTCTGGCTTCCATAATTGAGAAGATGACGAATAAAAGGGGACAATAAAACCCATGAAGCAGAAAGTAAGTCCAGAAGCTAATTTGCTAATCCAATACATCGACTACTTAAAAGGACAGGATAGGAATGAACCAATTTGGTCAGTACTTGTGAATTCTAAAAGGCTATCTTAAAAACATTCCAAATTTCAGTTTTAATTTTACTTCTTTCAGCAGTCAAGAAGCATTAAATAAATGTATGCACACACCTCCATTCATGGATACAGTATACACCAACTAAAATCTAAGCGACACACCAATAGACTTGAGTATTTTGATAAAGCCGCTAAAACTTGAGATTGCACGGCATCAATGCCTTGAAAATTATCATATAGATAGAGAACATAAAAGAAACAAATAAAGAGGATTTGACAGAGCAAAATTTAGCTGTGAGGAAATCTCAAAACAAATTACAGGCCCTGCATAAGCAGGTAAAAAAAAGTGCAACCTTCAAACGAAAAAAAGGTTTTCCTCATTAACTTAAATATCCGTTAGTTTTACTTCAAAAAGGCTCCAAGTCAGGTCCAAGATATTGTAAATGTAAAAAATTTAATAAACTAAAGCAACAAGGTAAAAATTCTGGTTTAGCTGTCAAAACTAATTCAGCTTTTGTGGCTCTCAAATCCCTAACGTAAGTTACAGGAGCTTGAACCTTCTATGTATTCTCATCCGTAGCAGAGCTATGATAACTTTTAATCTACTTCTTCTTCTTTGATTTGCTGGAAAGTGACTGAGTATATGCAGTTCCCTACGCATCAAACAGCAAAAACAGAACAGATTAGCACCGATTCTCATTAGGGTAGCAGGGATTTGCAGTTCAGGGAATAATCCCCATCTAATTACACTAGATTGAGTATTCAAAAGGCAATGCATCGGCATTAACTACATACCTGAAGCCACTCGTCCATTGACGCATCAGTGGTCTTGGTCCCAACTTCCACCTTGGGAGCTCTCTTGGTTTTCTGTAAAAAACAGACATTGGAAAAGGTTTTATGATAAAAACAGATACGTGACTAATGACTAGTTTGCCGCAAGAGCATCCAAAGAAAAAAAAATGTCAATTAGGTAAATGGTGTGGTGTGAAATTCGTGGCAGACAAAATCAGTACCATACCACAAAAGGATCTTATACATATTGACCACAAATATCATACCACATCTAGAAATAGTTTAACAATGAATTGCTAGTACCTTAGAAAGGTTCTGTATTTGACCATGAACCCACAAGACAAGGAGAACAAGAAGAGCGATTCCAAGAGTTACAAGAAAAACAGATTCAACACTGACGAATCCACCAGCCTCAACAACTTCAATGGTACCATTGTAGAAGGTATTCTGATAAGGATGCTGGTCTATCTCATAAATAATGGTGCCAACTAGATCAAAAGTACCAGGCTGCAATCCAAAAAAAAACTCAATGTCATCCTAATAGAAGTGATTTAAGAAACTCAAAATTCATGACACTGCCAATACGATCCATGTACCTGCAAGTACTTGCTGACAGCAAATATGTATGGGAAAGTAGCCTGGGCTGAAGCTGGTATTGACGCATTGTTAAAGGTCTAGAAAAGGTAAACCACGTGTAAGAAACAAGATAAACAAGGAATGAACTAAATAAAGCAATCGAAACAATTAAAGTTCTGTTCCACTTGAACAAAAAAGAGAGACATTGAACATTGTGAGAAGCGACATTTTCTGATCATTTATACTTCACAATAAGTAAACTATGATACAATTACTTTTATTTTTTTAAAAATACTCAAACTGGAGAAACCCAAACTCACCATTGTAGTCAAATTTTGAACCAGCATTTTATGATCAAATGGGAGATGAACACTAGCTTTAATTGCAATGACATTAACGCTTGAGTCCCCTGTTTAATCATCAAGAAAAGCATCTTTAACATTGTCATCAAGAAAACATACATTAGCACATCCCATAAGAAAAGGGGATAACTTGATAATTCAGAGGACACAAAATTACCACTCAATAGTCATCACAACGATATAGCAATACAGAATTATTAAAATCAAAGCGTAAGAACATAATATCATGTACACCCGAGAACCAACAAAACTAAAAACGGCTAATTATAATTCCGAACTTCCATAACAATTTTATTACCATCATTTTTCACTCCAACCAGTAAGTCAGTGTCTTCTCCTGCTGTAACCACTGCAAAAAAAAAAAAAAGACATGTATCAACCTCAAAATTTTACGCCACACAAAACCTAAAAAATAATTCTTCGTTCTTAATCATTGAAAGACATTCTCACCTCGTGCGCTGTTCTTTGGAAAGACAGAGACTGTATCAATTCCAGGAGCTGGGTTGAAAGTTTCATCACCGAAGTCCTGGACATCCTCACCAACAATCCCAAGATCACTGCTCTCATCTACAGTCTCAGAAACTTCCGCATCCGAACTCGATTGAGCCCTGGCAACTGAAGAAAACAAAGCTCAACAAGTTACAAACATGTATATTGCTAATCTAAACAGGTCAACCCAGCACCAAACAAGTAGATCACAATTCAAAGTAGCAGAAAACTGAATTCAAAAATCCCCATGCATTCATCGATCGATATATAAAATCTATGTACGTTGACCATCAAATGCTATACCCCACGATTGAACTAGCTCCTTAGTCGAGAACTAAATTAAACCAACCCTGAATGCATTGACTAATTTCCAAGCACTCAATCATATCGAATTTTTCATTCAAAGAAATCAAACACCCCAGTTTCCACACCCCCCCCAAAAAAAAAAAAAAAAAAACCCTTACTTCAAATTACAATAATTCGATTTCGATATCGATATCTAGCGCAACCATTCCAAAACCCAAAACAAAAAAAATTAGGCAGTCCAATAGAACGAGTTGAATCAGATCTCATCGATCGGACCCACCATGCATGCATGCTACAAAATCTTGCAGAAAATTTGATTCATACAATAAATTTCACAAATTACTTAGATAATGACTGGTGTATCAATAGATCTAGATCTACGAAAATAACAAAAAAACAAAAACCTCGAACGAAGGGAGATGCGACGAGAAGAAGAGCGAGGAGGAAAACCCTGATTTGGTTCATCGTCACCATGACGAAGAAAGGATGGAGAGGTTGGGATGTACGGCTTTTCTCTTCTACTTCTTCGTTTGAGAAATTATGGAACACAGAATCCAAGCAGAAACAAAGCTTTGAGAATCGAGTCAAAATTGACAAATTTGGGGTTTTATTTACACTGCTTACTAACGAGGAACGTGGCGTCCAGATCCCCAACGTCGTCGTTTAATAGTTGGTGTCAATGTAAACTTGTGCACCTAAAAGCCCATGGATAGCTTGAGGCCCGGTCCAATAAGTTTTTCTATTAACTTTTTGGGAATTTTTCTGATATAACCAAAAACTAGTAAAAAATAATAGATTTACTACCACATGGACAAAATAACTTTTATGCCAAAGTTTTAATTACAAAAATACGGCTTGGTCATTGAAGTTCTTCAACATTCTCTTCAAGTGGAATGCTCTTCCCGTTCTCCTTTAACCCACAGCGACGATCCCAAAGAAACGAGAAAACACCATAACTGTCGCCGATCTCGATTTGACAGCAGCAACAACAACAATGGCGATGTGATTGTCCGGCAACACTTATAATCAAGACAACAACAACCTACTTGAAAATGGCTTAAATCTCGAAGAAAATCAAGACAAAAATAGGTAAGCAACCAAAAATCCAAATTACAATTAGGCAAAAATTCAATCATCATAAAAAAATAGTATAATCACATTTAATACACTTAAATATGCAAAACCATTCATATAATAATATAACTCATGCAATTCACATAATCACATACTTAATCAATTAAAATCACATAATAGTCCAATATTACATTTATGTCCCCCTAATCAAGGCATTAAGCCTTATTAGGAACTTTAATACATTACAAACCTACCATGCCCTACCATGCTTACATGGTAGGTCGGTTCCTGCAATACCGACATACCATGATGTCTTGGTAGGTCAGTTCTATGTGGACTGACCTCCCATGCTTACATGGTAGGTCGATTCCTGCAAAATCGTCCTACCATGTCCTATCATACTTACATGGTAGGTTGGTTCCTTCAAAACAGACCTATCATGATGTCATGGTAGGTCGGTTCTGTGTGGACCTACCTAACTAACACATTGTAATTGTTATATTATTTTATAATATAATGTTTTAGATTAAATAAATGTGACAAAGAGTATCACATATTGTAACATGTAAAAGAGAGTTACAATATTTGGATATATGTGAATATTCAAATATGTAATATATTTGGTGTTACAAATTCAGTTACAAATTGTAACTCTCAAATATCGCCTATTATTGTGTAGATTGGTTGTTCTACAATTTTGAGTTGAATTTCTTAAAGTCATAAGTGAAATGGATGTTGGGGACTTGGTTTTAACATCAATAATGTGTTTGGGGGTTACAAAATCAATTGGGAGTGATTTGGAAAAAACAGCACAAATTTGTGTACTGAAATTGGCCAGTGGCCGTGGACAGAAGCATTGGTGGCCGCTGCCTGGGTGACAGAGAGCCACGGCCGCGGCCAGCAATGCCCGTGGCTGCGGCCAAGAAGGCTAGCTGCCAAAATTTCAGTTTTTTCTAATTTCTTGAACAACTCTAACAATACAAATAACTTCCAAATCTCATTTTTAATTTCATAAACATTCAATTAATCATTGGTAACAGTCATGGGGTCGGTGGAATTTGAAATTCAAATGGTGTCTTTAAACTCTATAAATAGGAGCCTATTGCTCACTTGTAAGACACATTTTTTCTATTCATTAGAGCACTTGGCTAGAAAACACCTAGAGGTTTGATAATTTCATAAAGTTATTTCCAAAATTGTGAGAGTTCCCTTAGTGCTTGAGTTAGGGGGAAATAAGTTTTTGGACAAATGTTTCAAACCTTGTTCAAGTTGGTGATCTCCGACATTCTTCACTTTGGTTGTGTGAGTGAGAGTTCTTTGTTCATTGTTCTTGTTCTTTTCTTTTTATAATATTGCTTTCATCTTCTTCTCATATTCTCATTTTACTTTTTTACTTGTATATTTTGTTTTAGAGTTGTAATCTTATCTATATATTTCATTCTACTATTTCTAGTATATTTGTATCATTTTGTCTTAGAGTTGTCATTTTCATTACTATCTTTTTCTACCATTTTCGTATTGACATGTATCTTTTGTTATAGAGTTGTAACTTTATTTAATCAATCTTTGTTCATTTGTATATTTTGCTTAGAGTTGTAAATGTCTTTTTACCATTTTCATTGATACAACTTATATTTTCCCAACAATAATGTGATGATATTTAGGTTTGACTTGGTTATCTTTTGTTATATTGAGAAGAGAAAAGTGTCAAGTATGAAAATGTGACAAGCTTGTGGCAACTGCTTGGAGCGATGGACTTGGCATGTTTTTCCCCCATTTTTTTAAGCAGAAGAAATTTATAGTTGTATTAATTTGAGTATTGTATATTTGTACAATGTATTATATATGTAAATTTGTACATATATGATTGTTCTATATTTGTATATATTTTGTAAATTTGTACAAATTTGAGTTTGATTTTCCACAAATCTAAAAATTGTAAACTTATTGATATATATTGGTGATATTAAGTATATATATTTTTTATTTTTGGACTTTTGTAATTTTGATATTAGTTCTATTCTACTTGGTGCTTAATTTCAATTGTGTGAGGAACCTACATGTTAATATGAAGAAAAAAAATACAAGTTAATATGAAGAAAAAAATAGAACACCACAAGTCAGTTGTATAGAAACCGACTTGTGATGCTAAACACCACAGGTCGATCAAACAACCGACCTACCATGTTGTACACCATAGTTGGTTGTACAATCGACTTATCATGTTGTACACCATAAGTCGATTTGACGCCAACCGACCTACCATGTTCTACATGGTAAGTCATTGCATGGGAGGTTGGTTACAAACTAACTTATGAACGTTTATAGGTCGGTTATTAATCGACTTCTCATACAATTTTTGTAGTAGTGAGTAAACAATGCATAAGAACATGGCACACATTATGAATATGAATATGAAAAATAACATAAGATCTATCTCAAATAAACACCATAACAACTATGGCATGTCCAAAAGATGCGTAGTCAATGCAAGATCACCCACAAAATAAACAAGTCAATGACAGTGGTCTCCAATGGTGGGTTTGCCGTGAAAATTTGAAGAAGAAGAAGAAATGAAAGAAATAGAGAAAGAGGTGTTGGGCACGAGAAAAGAAAAATGATATGTAATGGTTCTGACAAGTTTTTGTTCTAGACTATCTTTATACTATTATTAAAGAATAAGTGGCATTAAGTCTATCACAAGCATCCATAGACTAGAAAAGGTTGCACACATGGATGACCCAGGCTTTATGATAAATAGTTATCTTTATAGGTGAAAGACTATCATGACATGGATATGATTTTATTTTAGGTAAATTTGAGTTTTTATGCTTAATGGGGTGGTGTAATTAAAAAAAAATGCTAAGTATTTTTATCATTTCAAAATGGTGCCAATTCTTTTTAGCATACCGAAAATACCCCTGACATAACTCTCTCTTCTCTTCCCTCTTCTCTTCCTTTTTCTTGTTTCTTCGTCACTCTCTTTCACTCACCTCACCTCACACCGCCACTAAGAGCACCACGGTAGAGATCCCTGCACTACCAAAAGTCGAGCAACCCCCTACGAAGGAAGCCATTTGTAGAGATCAAGACCAAAGTAAAGGTTGAGGAATCTTGGAGAAAAATCTTATGGGTAAGCAATTTTTTCTTAAATACTTGGATTAGTGATGTTTTCTTTAAACTTTTTGGGCATTTCGAATCGATCTGAGCAATATTTGCACATATTTTTTATTTGTTTTTTGTTTTTTGTCGATCTGCATTTTTTGGAATTTTTTTGGGTTTGAGTTGTGCTCGATGGTTGCTCGATGCCTGCTCGATGCAGGCTTGATGACACATAATTTTTTACGGTTGCACATTGTGCTCGATGGTTACTCGATACCTACTCGATGGGTGCTCGATGGTAATGTGCTTTCTCATTATTTCATGCATGCTCGATGGATGCTCGATGCCTACTCGATACAGGCTCTGTTGGATTAGCTTATACAGGATCTTTATTTATTTTCATGTATATCTAATATTAAACAAATTAATACGAGATAGCCTAAAACATGTTTCTAAAATTGAATTCAAAGAGAAACAAATAATAGAATACTTACCGTATACGCAGCGGAATTAAAGAGTCATTCCTTCAGTTTCTCTAACTCTTGTATCCTCTCTGTCGCAGAGTATTATCAAGAAACTGAACCGATCTTCTATTTTCTTCACAATCTTCCAATGTATCCTTAGAACCACCTAGACTAGTGTGGGCAATTCTCAACACATGAGATAGATATAGAGAGAATAAGAGAAAATAACAAAAAGGCTTAGAAAAAGACTTGTGTTTAGAGAGAATCTAAAACTATCAGAAAATCTGACTTGTGACTTATCAAACTTATGTTTTGACTTCTCTCTAAGCACTCATTTTATAGACTCAAATAGGCCATTTAATTTAATTAAAAAATCAATAAAATAATAGCCATTTTGAAGCCCTAGGTCGAAATTATCATGGGCTATAGGCCCGTGAAATTTCCCATTTGATTATAAGCCTATTGGACTTAAAATCAAGGCTTGTATTATTTTCTATTGATTTAATTAATTAAATCCTTCATCAAATTAATTATTTATAATTTGAACCTTGATTTAAACTTATTTATTAATTTAGATACCAAATTATCTTAATTAATAAATCTGCCATAATTTCACTTTTCTTCTCAAAATTACACAACTCTGTGAAACTATCCAAAATTGACCTGGTCAACTTTGATAATTCTAATTGATGATTAAATCAATTAATTGAGACTATCTAGATGATTTTATCCAAGGTATAATGGGGACCACGGGCCTATGAAATCAAGCTCCAATAAGTTATCATAAATCTAACAAATAAATTTACTAACTTATTAATTCCTCGTGACTCCACTAAAGACTCGGAATTGCACTATTGAATTCATAGAACGCTCTATAACAAATATAGATACGCTATTAATTATCCATTGTTACAACCATAATTGTCACTCAATCCTCTATAGACGGTCTACAATGAGATAGGACTAAAATATCGTTTTACCCCTCATTGTATTTTATCCTTAAAACACTTAGGTCCTTGTAAATGATATTTCAGTAAACTAATTTAATTACTGAAATGAGATCTCTATCATTTAACACCTTGAACCAAACTAAAAGGAAACCATTGTTTCACTTCTTCATCAGAAGCTATAGAAGTTCATATCTATGATTAACACTCCCACTCAATTATACTACCGAGTTCCCAAGATGTAAGTATGGGCTAGTCCGTAGGGTAAGCTGGTAACGAACAAGTCAAAGAACTCAAATAATACAATCAGTTAGAATACTAACCACTCAGAATTGAGATTGAATTGACCTATGGTCAACTATATGATATGACTAGAATAGATAATAACGGTATGTTTACTTATCTTATAAACTGTCAATATCGGTCTAGTCCGATGTAACAAATACATCGGATCTTATCTACTTTGCTAATGTTCTGGAAAGAACAAAACACTATAATGTGTAAGTAGATCATATCATAGATTGGCAAGTCAGTGTAAATCCTGTGCACTGACTAATCTTAGGACTAACTTATTTTGAACATATAAACATATTTATATTCCACTGTGATTACGTCTCTTTAAATAAGATTAGCTATATGCTCGGGATTTAATAGAATTTTATATTAAACAAATAATCATGAAAATAAAATATGTGAGCAAAGTGATTAACCAAGTCAAAAAATGATTTCTATTCTTTTATTGATAATAAAATGAAATTACAAAGAATTTGGGTTTTAATTAGGGCATAAAACCCCAACAGGCTCGGTGGCACATCATTTTTTACGGTTGCATGCTTGCTCGATGGTTACTCGATGGTAATGTGCATTCTCACTATTTCGTGCATGCTCTATGGAGGCTCGATGCCTACTCGATGGCCCATCATTTTTTGCGATTGCATGTTTGCTCGATGGTTACTCGATACCTGCAAATGTGCATTCTCACTATTTCACGCATGATCGATGGTTATTCGATGCCTTACTCGATGATGGCTCGATGTTCATGTGCATTCTCACGATTCATACTCGATGGCATCCTTGATGCATGCTTGTTGATTTTTTTTCTAGTTCTTCAGCTAATTGTATTTGTGTTTTTATTTTTATTTTAGGTTCTATTGTTTACGTATTTGTTTCTTTCAACGGTGTTTGGGAAACATATGGCAGGAAATGGTATTTTAAGGATGCTGAAGGTGAAGTGATACCAGTAGAGAATGATGTTACTTACTTGCAACTACTTGACATACTGCACGAGACATTTCAGATGGATAGAGAGGTGTATGAATTGAAACTCGAGGTGCCATACGTATGCAGCGACCAACCATTTGCACCGGTTCAATTGAGGAATAATCGCCAAGTTCGTGTATTCTTAGGAATAAGCTTGAAAGAACAGATAATCTTATGTGTGACTCCAGTTAAGAAGAATGTCATATCAGATCCTTCTCCTAGTGTAAACAAAAAAGACACGACCAGTGTTGATCCATCTCCTACAGGTAGCAGTTACAAGCATCTTAGCGAGGTGGGCACTTTTGTTCCAGTTACTGATCTGATGGCTACTATTCAGCTTGATATACCACAAGGAGATCTCACAGGTGTGCTTGAGGCATATGAGTACGATCCCTATGTGAATGATGATCCAGTTGGTAATTGCTTTGAAGATAATGATGATGGTTCCGAGGATGACTCGTATTATAGTGCAGATGTTTCAAATGAGGAGTTAGACATTTCCCAATCCCAACAAGTAGAACAAGAGCCAAGACTGCCTCTTGCACAGGCACACCTCCCAACTCAAGGACGCCGAACACCTGCCAGAAGCAGTAATCAACCTGCTAGGACAGAAGATAACACTAGGTGGAGGGAGACAATTGTATTAAGAGAAGATCACACCAGATGGAGTGCCCCAGTGTTTACAAAAGAATATATTGAGGCATCTGCTAAAACCCATTCCTCGTCATCTGGTGCACCAATGAGAGAAATATATGTTGGGAAGACTTTTGAGGATAAGATTGATTTAAAAACCAAAACTGTAATGCCCCGAAATCCTTAATGCAGTTTAATGGCTAGATTAGTAGGCCGGGAGGGCCATAACTGTTTAATTATGCCATTAAATGATTATATGCATGTGTTATGTGAATTATATTATAATATGATGTTAAATGCATGCATGTGGGTCCACATTTGATTTCAGGGGTGTTTTGGTAATTTGGCCCGTTGAGGGCATAATTGTATATTTGTATGCATGTCGGTGATATATTGTTGAGACCACATTATAATGTGGGTTTGTTCGAGCTATTCGGCATGAGACGATCTTGGAATATTGATTAGCGGTCTAGTCATAACAGGTTTAAGTTCGGGGCTCAGGATGAGTCTCGGGGTGATTTTAACGATTAGAGCGTTGCCGGGAATTAAAGGGTAACAGGATATGAATTATTAGTGTTTGAGATTATCGATAATAGCGGGAATTGGAGAGCGTTAATTATGATTAACGAGATAGGTGGGAAATACCAATTTTGCCCTTGGGAGCTTTTAGAAACCCTTAATTGACATAGGGGTATTTTGGTCTTTTCACCCCTAGGATAGATATAAACCATTTATGGCTGTAGAAAAGAAGAGAAAATAGAGTATAATTCAAGAGCTTTCCCGTACCTTTTCTCCTTTAGTTTCCTTTGTGATTTTGAGCCATTTTTTAGGATTCAAGCTTGGGAAGTAAGCCTTGTGAGCTTGGGAGTGTGTTCCACCATTGATGAGCATCATAAGCTGAGCTTGGAGTAAGTTTCTAGCCATTAAATTCCCTGTTTTGCTCTGTTTTAGTTATGGTTTTCAGTTGGGATTTCTAGGTTGGATGATTGGTTTTGTTGGGAGTTTTGGCTAGGGTTCTTGTGGTTGTGATGCTTGGGGTATGTGAGGATGGTTTTTGGGTTCATTTGGCACCAAAAATGGGATTTGGAAGCATTGGAATTGAGTTAGAACTGAAGGAGTCGAAGAAGGAGGTTTCAAGGGAGCATCAGTCTGGGGGTAGTGCTACAGCGCCCATCAAAGGGCGCTTAGCGCTACACAGGATGCTTTTGGGCGATTTGGGGGTTCTGAGTATAGTGCTGGGGCACTAGGGAGCAATGTTGTAGCGCTACTCTGTTCCTCCAGAATCCTGTTTTGAGTGTTTTTAAGGGTTTTTGGCTCGGGGTTTCAATCCTTAAGGCTCAGGATCGAATCTACTCACCATGTGGGCGTGTCTTGAGGTCTCGAGAGTGGGGTTTAGGTTAAGACCCTTTCATTGTGGATTTTCATTAATGGAGGTTATAATTGGTTATGATTAGGTAACTGCTAAGGAACCAAAAGGTTGATCGTTCTCAGGAGTTGTTCTTGTTATATTTCTCGCTCGAACCTGAGGTAAGAAAACTGCACCCTGAGTATATGACATGCATGATTGTTGTTAAGGCATGCTGGTTGATAAATGTGGACATTGATTGCATATTAAATGCTAGCGGATATTATTTACTTGTGTATGGCACTAATTAGTCAGGGACGGCACTGGTCGCGTATCACTGACCTAAGAGTCTGAAACGGCATAAGCGTCCTGAACGTAGGGCCGAATGAAGATTAGATCTAATCGATATCAGCGTTGAATGACTCTAAGGCATTAACGCTGGACCGACCCTAAGGTCGATGAATCTTATAAGCGCTTGACTAGTCTAAGCTAGTTACTCAGAGCCAGGGCCTAAGGCCTAGGTGATTGCTTGTCACATGGCTAGGGAACAATGTTCCAGGGTTATGACTCTATGGTCATGAGGTAGGTTATGTTGATGACTAGTCATCATGCACCTACCATGTTTTAGCTAGTGAAAGGATCACTTATCTTTAAAGCCCCGGTGACCCTACCGTCACATGGCTAAAGGGAGTTGTACCCACCTTAGTGACTTTTCAATTGTCACTCTTCTATTTGGACTGAAAGTCCTGAATGATTATTATGATCATTTTTGATATTATATCATGCTATATTGTGTTTTCTTGCTGGGCCTTGGCTCATGGGTGCTATGTGGTGCAGGTAAAGGGAAAGAAAAGCTCACCCAGCTTTGAGTGGAGAGCTTAGGTGGTGTTGTGTACATATGCGGCCGCTTGACCACCACGGCCAAGGAGTTCTCAGAGGAACTAGGGGTTTACCCTATTTTTGCCGCTTAGGTCGGCGGGGTTTGTAAATTTGAAACAGTAATAACCATTTTGAGTTGTAAATAACTTGTAAATGTTTTTATGGGCCCGTGAATAGTTTTATGTATTTAATAAAATATATCCTTTCCTTTTGATTGGTTTTCCACCTTAACCTGTTAATAACACTTAGATGCAAGTTTTTAACCAAAGGACTCAGGTAGCGAGTCAAATTTCTGATTCACCGTTCACCGTAACTGTTCTGGGGTAACCAGGGCGTTACAAAAGCTGCTCTATTTGCAATGAATAATAACTTTGAGTATACAGTGAAAAATTCTGGTACTGACGTGTGATATATCACATGCAAAGATCTTGACTGTTGTTGGAGACTAAGAAAAAACTACCAATGTCCCCCATGTTTGAGATCACGGTATACAAGAGCGTACACACATGCTCACTAGAAGTGCGACAAAAAGGTCATCGTCAAGCTGCACCATGGGTCGTTGTGTTAAGAAAATATGTATTTGCCTCAATGGAAATAATAATAAATTACAACTCTATGCAATATATTATAAATAAATAATGATTGATTAAAAAGAGTTACAACACTATAAGTGAAAATTACAAATAAACAAAGAAAATGAAGAAGATGATGAAGAAGAAGAGAATTGTAAAATACAACTCTAAGCAAAAGGTTACAAATAAAGTAAAGTGTTTGAAACAAAAGAAAAGAAAAGATTACAACTCTTGAACAAGAAATACAAGTAAATAGAGAAGAACAATATAAAGATGAAAAGCAATAGAATGAAAGAAAGGAACAAGAAACAAAAGATAAACAACTCTCACTCACACTACCAAAGTGAAGAGTGTT
This sequence comes from Humulus lupulus, assembly GCF_963169125.1. Classification (NCBI taxonomy): domain Eukaryota; kingdom Viridiplantae; phylum Streptophyta; class Magnoliopsida; order Rosales; family Cannabaceae; genus Humulus; species Humulus lupulus. The sequence continues at coordinate 21,109,189 of NC_084793.1, forward strand.
GGGGATTACCAACTTGAACAAGGTTTGAAACCTTTGTCCAAAAGCTTATTTCCCCCTAACTCAAGCACTAAGGGATCTCTCACAGATTATAGGAAATGCTTTCTGGAATTATCAAGCCTCAATGTGTTTCTAGCCAAGTGCTCTAATAGATAGAAATGTTGTGTCTTTTAAGTAAGCTATAGGCTCATATTTATATAGAGACACCCTTTGAATTTCAAATTCCACCAACCCCCATGATTGTTACCAATGTTTAATTGGATTAATATGGAATTAAAAATGATATTTGAGAGTTATTTGGGTTTTTTGAGCCGTTCAACAAAGATTGAAAAAACTGAAAAAAATTGTCAGTTTTTGGCCTGTGGCTGCGGCCAGAGACATTAGTGCCCGCGGCCACTAGCCTCTGTCCCACAGGCCGCGGCCACCAACATTTAGTGGCTGCGGCCACCAATCATTTTCAGCACTAAAAAATGTGCTGTTTTTCCAAACGGTTCCAAACCCTCCGAAATAATTTTGTAACTCCCAAAACACATTATTGGGGTTAAAATCATATCTCTAACATCCATATCACATATGGCTTTATGAAATTCATCTCAATATTGTGTAACAACAAATTTACACAATAAAGGGTAATATTTGGATGTTACAAATTTGTTACACCAAATATGTTACATTATTTGGATATATCTCATATATCGAAATATTGTAACTTTCTATTATATGTTATAATATGTGACACTCTTTGTCACGTTTATTTAATCTAAAACATTATATTATAATATAATATAATATTACATTATATTATAATATAATATAATATTACATTATATTATAAAATAATATAACATGTTGGACACCTCATAAAGAACAAATACACAGTTGATGGGACCAGTTACATGGCAAACAACATAAAGGAGGATATGAAGAAAATTTTCGGTATTGATATGAGTTATGAAAAGGCATGGAGATGTAGAGAGAAGGCACTTACGTATGTTAGGGGGATATATGAAGATTTTTATTGCAAGTTGCCATCCTACTTGCACATGTTGCAACAAAAGAATCCAAGTACAATTATTGATTTTGTCGCTGAAGATGGTCGTTTCCTATATTGCTTCTTTTCCCTTGAAGTTTGTAGGAGGGGATTCAGATTTTGTCGTCTTGTGATATGTGTGGATGGCACGTTCCTGAAGAACAAGTACGGTGGCCATATGCTATGTGCCGTTGCTTTGGATGCGAATAGTCATTTATATCCAATTGCGTTTGGGTTGGTGGATAGTGAAAACCACAACTCGTGGAAATATTTCATGACGAAGTTGAAGGAAGCCATTGGGGACGTTGGTAACCTGGCTTTCGTGTCAGATAGGCATGCTAGCATTATTCATGCTCTAGAGGTTGTCCTTCCTGATGCCTACCACGGCGCATGCTACCATCACATCAGTATGAATGTGAAACCTAAGTTCAAGACTGATCACTGTCACAATGAGATGTGGGCAGCAACCTATGCATGGAAGAAGACCAAATTTCTAAAGCATTTTGAAAATATTAAGCGAATGGATCCTCCCATAGCTGCCTATTTGGAGGGAATTGGTTTCGATAAGTGGTCTCGTCCTTTCTTTCCTAGAAAACGATACAATATAATGACAAGCAACTACGCCGAAAGCTTCAACAACAAGACCAAGGATGCAAGAACCTTTCCAGTTACAATTTTTTTTGGAATTCATTCGGTTCACACTACAGTCTTGGTTTTCTGAACGATGTAGTGTGATAGAGAAGACTACCACCAGATTATCCACCCTGATGGAGGTAGATGTATCAAACAATGCTGACAAAGGAAGGTTCATGATTGTCTATGCCCTTAGCCAATTCGAGTTTCATGTAACTGGTACAGACAGCGATGCTGAGGTGAATTTGATGATGAAATCATGCTCATGTGAGGTATTCCAGCTCATAGGCACACCCTATCCCCATGCAGCTGCAGCAGCTATAGAGCGTGGGGTGAACCTTTACTCTTTGTGTTCACCGTTTTACACCATTGAGTCATGGAGGAATTTGTACAAAGAAACCATTTACCCAACTGGGAACGAGGATGACTGGATACTTCCAGATGACATTAAAAATATGGTAGTTGGTGTACCCATAGAGAAACAACAAGTTGGTCGTCCAAAGAAGCCAAAGTTAGGAAGACCAAGGACAAACCGTTGGCCATCTGGCAGGGAAAAAGATGTGAAAATGCGTAAGTGCAGTAGATGTGGTGGTCGTGGCCACAACAAGTCCTCATGCAAAGCTCGGCTTTGAGTATAATTTTTGTTGTATTTTATTTAAACTTGATTGGTCAGGTTATTTATTTGTTTTTATTGTCGTTAATTAATTTTGGTTGCTTGACTTTTTACTGCTAATTGTCGTTAATGATTTGCATGCTCGATACACAATTTTTTTTAATAACTTAAATTTTAAGCAAAGAAATATAACAATAAGAGAATGTTCAATGTCTAACATTCTGATACCATAAGTCAACTGTCCATTTGTTTCTAAACAACTCCATGTTGTCATCGCAGATCGTGTGAAGTGGTAGCCTACCCAATAAGTGCTTGATGTGCTTGATGGCGTACACACCACAATCTCCACTGTGAACGAAACATAAACTGCATTAGTAACAAAATCAACATAGAATTTAATTTAAAAAACTTGAATAAAAACTAGAATTTTGATTACCTGACTTTGGTTTGGGGTACTGAATCAATTGGCATGCAGTGCACGTTGAACTCTTTGCATCTTTTAGCTCCAGGTGGAATCGTCAACCGAGGGTCGTCCTTGAAAAGTTGTGACTACAATAACAGCGATGGGAACAAAGTAGACCATGACTTCATAAATGATTGCAGTTGTTTATCACTTATCACGGTCACGTCTTAATCATAAACATTCAAAGTCCAAGTAGAAATGGAGGCTTAAACTGCAAACCAATGTGCTTGAAGGTAGTTCTGGCACCAATATACAGTGTCTACTCCCTTCCACGACGCCAAAAATTGATTGTCAATTCCCGTAATCATTGACATCACATATGAATCCCAAAAAAACCTTTTCTTATCCACTTCCTTGGCATTCTGATATGCATCATAACGGGCCGGTACCACTTGTGAGAACATAGTATTCATCACAACAGCATCTTACCGATACGCCCCGGGATAGAACTATCGACACCTACGTAGAATATGCTTAGCCACATCAATATGCTGCAAAAATAATAGGAAAGCAATTGTTAAACCATTTGCCTCTACCTATCGAACCAACATTGAACCCCTATCGAACCCCATCAACCCTAATTTAAAACTACTAGAACTAAACCATCTGCCACTACCCATCGAATCCACATCGAACCCCTATCGAACCCAATTTAAAGCTACTAAAACCAAACCATTTGCCTCTACCCATCGAATCCACATCGAACCCCTATCGAACCCAATTTAAAGCTACTATAACCAAACCATCTGCCTCTACCCATCGAATCCACATCGAACCCCTATCGAACCCAATTTAAAGCTACTACAACCAAACCATCTGCCTCTACCCATCAAATCCACATCGAACCCCTATCGAACCCAATTTAAAGCTACTAGAACCAAACCATCTGCCTCTACCCATCGAAACCCCATCGAACCCAATTTAAAGCTACTAGAACCAAACCACCTGCCTCTACCCATCAAATCCACATCGAACCCCTATCGAACCCAATTTAAAGCTACTAGAACCAAACCATCTACCTCTACCCATCGAAACCCCATCGAACCTACATTGAAACAAAATTATAGTTTCAAGAACCAAACACCTGCCTCTCCCCATCAAACCCTATCGAACCCCATCGAACTACCAGATAAAAGATATTAATAAAATTACTTACCCTATCATCGATCCAAAACTGTGGTGTCTTCAGCGCCAGAAACCAACTCGGACCATGTACACCAGTTTGGACATCCCTCTTCGTCTTGTTGGGAATATCTCCAAGCAACCACTTGCCAACTGTCCTGTACTGTGTAACAAGTGGCTTCTTCAGAGGGTTGAGGACTAATGGCACGTCATCAATCGCATCCACACGAGCTTTCTTCCTGGTTGGGTCAGTGTAGTCTTCAAATTTCTTAGGTTTGCGTCTTTTTCTCTTGGCCAATTCAAACTCTATACCAGCAACATCTCTAGGTTCTACAATAGCAACACCTGGGGTCTCAGGATTTGTTGTGAGTACTATCGGGGGAGAAGTACCTATGCCATGTATGACAAAATCATTTGGGTGGTCAAGTGAGTCGGAATCAGAATCATTCTCCGTCGTGTCTCTGCGAAGATCTTGAACAAATGTCAAGATCTTATTGACAGCATCCATGAAGACCGCCTGGTTCTATAGGATGGTATCCTGACGACTCTCGACTCACTCCAACCTCTCCAACACCTCCCGTAAATCAAGACTGGGGTGTACCAATGGGGCTGGGGTCGAGGGTGTGGGGCTGATGGGAAATGGGGTATCCTCATCATCAAAGCCAGCATCAACAAAAATATGGGCTTCCTTCGCAACCTCAGCAGCTATCTCCGCCACCTTCTCAAAATCAGTGAGAGTTTATGCCTCTTCTTCTTGGCCCAACCCAGGATATAAGGGAGCATCACCCTCAGTCAGAGCGCTATAATAATCTATCTCCGAAGGCCGGGGCTTCAACATGGATACCATAATCAACTTCATCAAACACTAAGTATTAAGTTAGTTTGAAACCACCAAAGAATAATGTATTTTGACATAATATAGAAGAGCTTGCACTCGTCTTCTTGAACATCAGTGCAAGGTCAGCCTTCGAAATAGGACGCTCCTTATTGCTCAACCAACTAAGCATCCTCGAAAACTGGTTTCCATGCTTAATACCATACTCATGTGCAAACTGCTGGATGGCCTCGTATGCCCAATACTGCAATGCAGGGACATAACCATACAAATTGTATTTTGCTTCTTTCTGTTTCCCCGTAACTTCCTTCTTCTTCTCATAGTTCCTCTTCTGATGATGCATGTCTTTTTGACATGCATCCATAAGCTTGTTAAAAGACACCTTCCCCCATGGGTAAGTAAAGAAGTACTCAGTCCCCTCCACCATCTTCAGCGAATCTATCTAGACATTTAACTTGCCCTCTCGTGCAAGTAAAACCCCCTCAACAAAGAAACATAGGCCCAACTTGTAGGCATCTTCAACTACAGTGCAGTTTTTTAGAGCAGTCTCAAAATGCATTATCTTCACCATTTCTTCATCATTAAAGTACTCCTTGATTAAGCGGTCACTAGTCAAGTGTTTCTTCAAATCAGTGTCAGATGGCCCGACCCTGAAGTTCAACCCCGTAACCAAAGCAAACTCGCCTCTACCAAATCTACAGGGTCTAGATCCCAAATGAAAATGCAACTCATCCTTTTTGTTGCACTGGATCTTGCGCAACATTAATTGATGTATGAGAGATGCAGAGAAGTCTAACTTCTCAGCCACGAAAAATTGTTTGAAAATGGATTCCTTCACCCTTTATATCAACCTGAGCTCCTCAAACTTGTCATTGATTGTTTTAAAGTAACCATTACCCCTATGTATGACTCAACCAGGAAAGTGATCTGTTAAGGGAAAAAGAAACTTCGACATCTGCAAAAAATAAAAATAAAAATAATAAAGTTAAACAAAGTCGCGTGAAAACCCCATCAATAAACATACATGAACCATCGAACCCCTAAGACCCACCCTATCGAACAACCCTAGAGCATGCATCGAACCACCATCGAACCCAACATAAAACCCAATCCATCGAGTATGCATCGAACCCAACATAAAACCCAATCCATCGAGCATGCATCGAACCCTCATCGAGCATGCATCTAATTTCTTAGGTTTAAACCCGGAACCCATAATGGGCCACCCTATCGAACCAACATCGAACCCCTAAGGCTTACCCTATCGAACCGACATCGAACACCATCGAACCCAACAAATACCCAACCCATCAAGCATGCATCGAACCCCCATCGAGCATGCATCGAATCCCTCAATCTTAAACCTGGAACCCCTAATGGGCCTACCCTATGGAACCCAATCGAGCATGCATCGAACCCCCATCGAACATGCATGAAACCCACAGAAGCATAAACCTGGAACCTCAAATGACCTAACCTATCGAACCCAATCGAGCATGCATCGAACCTTATCGAGCCTAAACTTGGAACCCTTAACAGCTTAACCTATCGAGCTTATCGAGCATGCATCGAACCACCATCGAACAACCTTACCAGACCCATAAAAATCCCCAGACTTCACTCTCAACATACCCACACTAATCCATACATTAACCAACCAGATTCAAACCCAAAACCAGACACAAACACACAAACAATCCTAAAATATAACACTACAAACACAAATTGAATGTAATAAAAAATAAGAGGTTACCTTTGTAATGTCAAACGAGCGGGACGTGATGAGCACATGGAGAGGGAGAAACTCGAACCCAGAGGCCCTGGGTTTTGGTAGATATTAAGAGCTGAGGGATGGCGAGCGAGAGATGTCGAGAGGGAGACAAGGGACGAGGGACGGCGAGAAGGAGAATCTTTAAGCGAGATTGAGAGATGAGGGACAACAAAAGAGAGAAAAGGAGGCTTCAACGGTGGCAACACGGCGGCTTCGACGGGGTTTCGATGCTCCCTGGATTTTGGTTAGTCGGGCGGGGGGAAATGAACCGAGAGAGTGAGAGAGAGAAAGGAGAATCAAAAGGAATTGGGGGGAATTGTGGCAGTGACATTTTGGGTACTGTAAAAACTTTTGTCATTTTTTTGAAATGATTAAAATGGCTAGCATTATTTTGAATTACAACCCCCCATTAAACATAAAGTGCCTAGCCGTGAAAATTTGAAGAAGAAGAAGAAATGAAAGAAATAGAGAAAGAGGTGTTGGGCACAAGAAAAGAAAAATGATATATAATGGTTCTGATAAATTTTTGTTCTAGACTATCTTTATACTATTATTAAAGAATAAGTGGCATTAAGTCTATCACAAGTATTCATATACTAGAAAAATGTTGCACACATGCATGGCCCAGGCTTTATGATAAATGGTTATCCTTATAGGTGAAAGACTATCATTACATGGATATGATTTTATTTTATGGGTCTTATTTAGTCCCTTACCTCAAATTGAGGTGTGAGATCCCCCGTATCACAGACAAAAAGAATTTTACTGTATAAAAGGGTTATTTTCTACTATTTAACCTTTAACAACCAGTTTTGTAATTGGTTGTAATATTATATAAGTGAAAAAAGTAGTTTTCTTATTTGTTTTTATTGATTTTATTTATATATCATGTACTTTTTAAGGACAATAATGTAACTTTGATTGGCTTTTATTTTGGGTCATATGTATCTTGATATAATGAAATTGTATTGAGGACGAAGAAAATTGTTGTTAGAATATTATTTGTTTGGTACATAAAATCAACTAATTGATTTAATATATTAAAGTCAATATTTAATTTATTGACAAAATATTCTAATTAATGGTCAACATTGTTTGTTACCTGATTTTGTTGTTACCCGATTTTTCATATCCCAACTGATTGAGGAAATATCTCAATCTGTGGCAGAGACTCTGATGGTAGGTCTCACTCTATAAATATAGAGTACCGGTCCCCAAGCTCGCTGCTCATTCTGACTTTCAGTAAGTCCATCTAAAAGAGTTAGTGAGAGCTTGGAAGCCCGTGTACTCGTTCTAACTTCTGTTCTTTTTCGTTTGTAGATCTAAAGCTAGATTGAGGTTATCAATAGCAATGGCTGGAGGTATACAATATTCGATCATTTTTGTATATGTTCATTCTATATATTAATTCCGCCTACATGTATATAGAATTGTTCATATGCCCACTTTCATATTAATTCTAACATTTGGTATCAGTCGCCAGTCTACATCTCTGCCTTGCTAATTTTATCTGCATATATATTTATTTGATTTATATATGTCTTCATATTCATATATATATATATATATCTACGTTTTTTTTTTGTTGGCTTACATTTAACAAAATTTCTTTTGGTAATTTTATTGTTTTTGTATTGTTTTGTGTTTACATATATGTTATATCTAACATATTTTGGCAATATAAACAAATTATACACATATATTTTTTTATGATTTATAGATGTGCCTATGTCTTCATCTATACACATATATTATATATTCGTGTATATAGTTTTATATATTGTTTGAGGGCCATATTCATAATTTTTATTTTTTAATTTTTATTTTGATAGAGAGTTTTAATGTCTCATATTTTTTGATTTTTTGTTTCAAAACTAATTTTCCACATAAGTACCATTAGAAATCCTTCAGATTATTTTTTCTAATGATCTATGTTTCCAAATCAAGTTTTGAGAATCCAAAATCAGTTTTGCAACCTTCATGTACCCGGTTATGGCCAAAAACAATCTTGATATTAAAATTCGATTTTTTGTTGTTGTTTAATCAATCTAACGTCATGAATCTCTTTAGACATGAATTTCGAACCAATTTGGACAATAAATTTTATCTTGCCAATTTAATTAAAACATATAATTTTGGTAAATTATATATTTGGAAATTAATTAAAATGTGCACTTACTTGATTTTGGTGTATGGTATATTTCTTTTATTCATGCAATATTAAATAATTGTGCTATTTTAAGAATGTAATAAATTTTTACAATTAAGTTTGTGCAATTATTTTATTAATTCACGAAATCAGTAAATGATGTTATTGTCTTATTAAGCATGATTTTTTCTGCCATTAAGTATATATATGGAATTATTGTATTTTCGTACATATAATTAATTATACTAATTTGTATGATTATTTTGTTCTTATTCATGCAAAATTTATTTTGAGTATAATTATCTTTAATTTTATATGTATGCCTTTATAATTTTAAATACATTATATATATTCCATTATTGTGCTAGATATATTTAGATTATATTCAAAACATTAAGATAGGTTGAATAATATTTAGCACATTAATCTTCATAATTTATTCATAAAATATTCATAAAACATTTAGGGTGAATAAAATTATGAATAATTCATAAACAATTTTGTGGTTGACATAAGAACGCATGAAACTGAGACAAATGCTCAAATCTAGAACGGTTTTTAATGATCTTCGGACGACCACACTAGGAGCACTACTCTCTGTGATTGCCTATTATGTTATAACGAAATTGTTCTTAGGTCTTCCTAGAGCCTAAAACATAATGTCTAGTGAACTATATAATTTTACATAATTAGGGAGTAGCCACAGCATCTTTAATTATATAAAATTATATATTAATTTGAAAGGATCACATAATGGACAAAATTGTGATTGATTATATAAATATAACAATTTTACCCCACAGGGATTTTATTATATTTATATAATCAATTAGGATAATATATTAAATTAATTTTCTTAATTTACCCACAGGAGTTATGATAATTAATTTAATAGTTTTATCATAAAGTTTAATAAAGATAGAAGTATCAAACCTTACTTTATCCCAAATAATTCGTTTGAATAATCTATCATCCTTTACATCCAATTTTATTAAATTAAAAATTTAGCCCACAGGCAATTTTTGTTTAATAAAATTTCAATCTTCAGCATGTTATACATTGGTAAAACATGACTTCATTAAGCCTCAATCTTCTAAATCTAAGTTTGTAATCCTATTCATGCAGCTTCTTCATCATCCTCTAGTTTCGCTGAAATCCTTACCGAAATTCCTGAGCTTAGGGGTGATAATTTCAAAATCTGGAAGGAACGAGTTCTTCTTCATTTAGGCTGCGCCGACATGGACTACGCAATAAGGAAGGACGAACCTGCTGCAATCACTGCGACTAGCACTGCTGCTCAGATCGCACTATATGAGAAATGGGAGCGGTCCAATCGCCTCAGCATCATGTTCATCATGTCCAAGATCCCTCTGGGAATGCGTGGATCGGTGGAGCAACCTGAGAAAGTCAAAGACTTGATCAAACTGATCGATGAGCAGTTCGACACTTCGGACAAACCACTTTACAACAACCTCATCCACCAGTTCTCATCCACAAAACTCACTGGTGTCAAAGGAGTTAGAGAACATATTTCAAAGATGAGGGACATTTCTGCTCAACTGAAGAAACTCGATGTAGTCATTCCTGAAACCTTCTTGGTCCACTACATCCTTAACCATCTTCCACCTCAATATGGGCCTTTCAAAATTTCCTACAACACACATAAGGACAAATGGAGTATCAATGAACTGATAACCATGTGTGCTCAAGAAGAAGCAAGGCTCCTGCAGGAACAAGGTGAAAGTGCTCACATGGCCACCCAAGGCAAGAAACGCAAACCATCCAAGAAGGACAAGGGGAAAAATAAAGTGCCTCCCCAAGGCGATATAAAGAAGGATTCCATCAAATGTTTCTTCTGCAAAAAGAAGGGACATGCGAAAAAGGAATGCGCCAAGTTCAAGAAATGGATGGACGACAAAGGGTTTACAAAACCTAAGGAAGCCAGTGGGAAGTGAGCAAAGCATCTTATCCGGAAACAAGATGGGCTCACATGTGGAGGCTATAGGAACGTGCCATTTAGTTTTAAGTAGCGGTTTTGTTTTAAAGTTAGAAAAGACATTTTATGTACCAAGTTTCTCTAGAAACTTGATTTCCGTTTCAAGACTTGTACCTTTTGGTTTTTCCTTTACATTTTCAGACAAATCTTTTAATTTATATAATAAATCTGAATGTGTTGGAAATGGTATTTTGTCTGATGGTCTTTACTGCCTTAATTTACAAAACAATACCGCTTATAATACTGTGCACATTCACTCTGGCAATAAAAGATGTGTTATGAATGAGAATTCCTCTACATTATGGCACCGGAGATTGGGACATATCTCTATTGATAGAATTAGAAGGTTAGTAAATGATGGGGTACTCAATACCTTAGATTTTACTGATTTTGATACTTGTGTGGATTGCATTAAGGGAAAGAATACCTCCAAGTCTAAGAAAAGTGGTGTCCATAGGAGTTCTGACCTATTAGAAATCATACATACTGATATATGTAGTCTAGACATGGACTCATATGGTCAGAAATACTTCATCTCTTTCATAGATGATTACTCACGCTACATGTATATCTACTTACTTCATAACAAAAGCGAAGCGTTAGATGTCTTTAAGATATTTAAAGCTGAAGTAGAGAAACAATGCAACAAGCAAATTAAGATAGTGAGATCAGATAGAGGTGGAGAATATTATGGTAGATACACTGAAGATGGACAAGCACCTGGTCCTTTTGCAAAGTTTCTTCAAGAAAATGGGATTGTTGCCCAATATACCATGCCCGGTACACCCGAGCAAAATGGTGTTGCAGAAAGGAGAAACCGAACATTGATGGACATGGTGCGAAGTATGCTTAGTAGCAACCCTAAACTTCCTAAATCCTTGTGGACTGAAGCTCTAAAGACATCCGTGTACATATTAAATCGAGTTCCAACCAAGGCAGTCTCCAAAACTCCTTTTGAATTATGGAAAGGTTGGAAACCGAGTTTGCAACATGTACGCATTTGGGGATGCCCATCTGAAGTTAGGGTATACAATCCACAAGAAAAGAAACTGGACCCAAGGACCATAAGTGGATACTTTATTAGTTACACTGAAAGGTCTAAAGGTTACAAGTTTTATTGTCCATCTCATAGCACTAGGATTGTGGAATCAAGGAATGCAAAATTTCTTGAAAATGCCTTGATTAGTGGGAGTGATCAATCCAAGGACTTAGGTTCTGAGAAAGATCCTTTAGAACCCTCCACCTCAAGAGCAAGATTGATTGTGATCGATAACACCCCTGCAGTCCAAATGGATGTTGAACCACCACAGCCAATTGTTGAAGATCCACAAGTCAATGATGAAGTTCAAATGGATCAAGTTGTTCAAGAGTTGCCTATAATTGTTGAACAACAAGCTGAACCACCCGCTCCTCAAGAGCCTGCTGGTGTAGCCTTAAGAAGATCCACTAGGACAATAAAATCGGCGATACCTAGTGACTACATTGTGTATTTGCAAGAATCTGACTACAATATTGGAGCCGAAAATGATCCAGAAACGTTTTCACAAGCTATGAATAGCAAAGAATCGAAACTGTGGTACAATGCCATGAATGAAGAAATGAATTCTATGAAAAGCAACGGAGTCTGGGATCTTGTTGAGTTGCCTAATGGGGCGAGGGCTATTGGGTATAAATGGGTCTTCAAAACAAAGAAAGACTCATTAGGCAACATTGAGAGACACAAAGCGAGACTCGTTGCTAAGGGATTCACTCAAAAAGAAGGAATTGACTACACGGAGACCTTTTCTCCGGTATCTAAGAAAGATTCCCTCAGAGTTATCCTGGCATTAGTTGCTCATTTCAATTTAGAGCTACAGCAGATGGATGTGAAAACTGCCTTCCTAAATGGTGACCTAGAGGAGGAGGTATACATGAAACAACCAGAAGGATTCTCCTCTAGTAATGGTGAGCATTTGGTGTGCAAGCTTAAGAAGTCCATCTATGGTTTAAAACAAGCGTCCCGCCAATGGTATTTAAAATTCCATGATGTCATCTCTTCTTTTGGATTTGAAGAGAATGTCATGGATCAATGTATATACCAGAAGGTCAGTGGGAGTAAGATTTGTTTTCTTGTTTTATATGTGGACGATATTCTTCTTGCAACCAATGATAAGGGCATGCTACATGAGGTGAAGCAATTTCTCTCAAAGAACTTTGAGATGAAGGATATGGGTGATGCGTCTTATGTCATTGGCATTAAGATCCATCGAGATAGATTCAAAGGTATCTTAGGTCTATCTCAAGAAACCTACATTAACAAAGTTTTAGAGAGATTTCGGATGAAAGATTGTTCACCAAGTGTTGCTCCTATCGTTAAGGGTGATAAATTAAATTTGAGCCAGTGTCCAAAGAATGATTTTGAAAAGGAAGAAATGAAGAGCATCCCATATGCTTCTGCTGTTGGAAGCTTGATGTATGCTCAGGTGTGCACATGACCCGACATTGCCTTTGCTGTCGGAATGCTAGGAAGATTTCAGAGTAACCCGGGATTAGACCACTGGAAAGCTGCAAAGAAAGTTATGAGGTATCTTCAGGGTACTAAGGATTACAAACTCATGTTCAGACGAACTGACAACCTGGAAGTAGTTGGCTACTCAGATTCAGACTTTGCTGGTTGTACTGATTCACGTAAATCAACTTCTGGTTACGTGTTTATGTTTGCCGGTGGAGCTATATCATGGAGGAGTAACAAACAGACCTTGACTGCTACTTCTACTATGGAAGCCGAGTTCGTTTTGTGTTTTGAGGCTACATCGCATGGTGTATGGCTAAAGAGTTTCATTTCAGGCCTTAGAGTTGTAGATTCAATATCTAGGCCATTGAGAATGTTCTGCGACAATTCAGCTGCTGTATTCATGGCTAAGAACAACAAGAGTGGTAGTCGAAGCAAGCACATCGACATCAAGTACTTAGCTGTGAGATAACGTGTTAAAGAAAATAAAGTGGTCATTCAACACATTAGCACTGAATTGATGATTGCTGATCCTATGACGAAAGGCTTGCCACCTCATAAATTCAAGGATCATGTAGTGAACATGGGACTTGGTTCCCTTATGTAAATTTATTGTACAAACTGAAGTTATTATCAATGAAACTCTTATTTTGATGTTTTCTCATATTTATGCGCATCTTAATTTTATTTGAGAAAATTTTATCTTCATAGGACCTGAATAAACATAAGGTTTATTCGTTTAAGTACATAGCCACATAAATTACATTGTTATGTAATAAATATATTGTAATACATGGAAGATAATACTCGTCATAAAAAGAGGACCTATCGCCATGATTCATGTGTTTATTATCTAACAGGGATGATCGTCGGGCTTAAGTAATACATTAATTTAAATGCTGACCAAGTGGGAGAATGTTAGAATATTATTTGTTTGGTATATAAAATCAACTAATTGATTTAATATATTAAAGTCAATATTTAATTTATTGACAAAATATTCTAATTAATGGTCAACATTGTTTGTTACCTGATTTTGTTGTTACCCGATTTTTCATATCCCAACTGATTGAGGAAATATCTCAATCTGTGGCAGAGACTCTGATGGTAGGTCTCACTCTATAAATATAGAGTACCGGTCCCCAAGCTCGCTGCTCATTCTGACTTTCAGTAAGTCCATCTAAAAGAGTTAGTGAGAGCTTGGAAGCCCGTGTACTCGTTCTAACTTCTGTTCTTTTTCTTTTGTAGATCTAAAGCTAGATTGAGGTTATCAATAGCAATGGCTGGAGGTATACAATATTCGATCATTTTTGTATATGTTCATTCTATATATTAATTCCGCCTACATGTATATAGAATTGTTCATATGCCCACTTTCATATTAATTCTAACAATTGTATCACTAAAAAAAATCATTTACATCTTTATTTATTTAGAAAATAATATAATTCTGTAAGTTTTGTTTGTTAGCCTCATTACTAACTAATATTTCATTTATATTCTTTTCTTTCAAGTTTTTTTTCTTTCTAAATTTTAACAAAATTAATAATTTGTTTGTAAGAGTAAAATAATAGCATGAATCTGTGTAAATTATAATAATTTACTATTACTTGAAATAATGAGTGATTTTATTACTTATTAGGTAGGTTTTTTGCGCCCTCTTTTTAATTTTCTCCTCATTTTCTATAATTAATTAACTATTAACACTTTTTTTTTTCTTCTAAATTGGCATAAATACTCTCATTAAAGATTAAGAAATAAATATATTTCTTAGCATTCCATCTCAACAAATCTTGTTTGATAACATTTTTCTAATTTTAAAAAATTTATGCTTATTTGTTTATTTTGAGTTAAAAATAAAATTAATTTTGCAATTAAATTTTTTATTCTTTAAAAAAAGATATTATACTTTTACGTGTAGGGCCAAAGATGTATTCATTATTTAAATATAATAAATTATAGAGTTATAAAATATATATATATTTACTTATGATTAAATTCTTAAATAAAGAAGAAGAGGGAATATGAGAATAAACTTGCATATTTATGAAAGGTTCATTAGAAAAAAAAATCTATATATATATATATAAAGGAGAGCTTCAAGTAGATGATGTGGCACTCTAAAATTATTCTAAATTATTTTTTCTATTTTCTCCTTTAATCTAATTTTTTTATTCATTTTTATTAATAAGGAGATGATGTGTCATTTTAAAATTACTCCAAACTATTTTTTCTATTTTCCTCTTTAATTTAATTTTTTTTATTTAAAATTTATTTTTTTAGATATTTAAATAAGATATTTTTTTTTAATTAAATACCTAATAATCTATCTATATATATATCTATATATATATAAAGGAGAGCTTCAAGGAGATTATGTAGCACTCTAAAATTTCTTCAAATCACTCTTTCTATTTTCTCATTTAATCTAATTTTTTTTATTTATTTTCTATTTTCTAAAATATCTTAACAATTGAAAATATCAATTTATATATATATATACATATTAATTTGATTAAAAATTTATTTAGGAGCTTCAAGGAGATTATGTGGCACTCTAAAATCTCTTCAAATCACTCTTTCTATTTTCTCATTTAATCTAATTTTTTTATTCATTTTCTATTTTCTAAAATATCTTAATAATTGAAAATATCAATATATTACATATTAATTTGATTAAAAATTTATTTAGTTTAAATATCTTAACTACTTAATCATTGAAAAATACTAAAAAAATTTAATTAAAAATTACATAATAGTTTTCGGTTCCCTATATATCTATTTTTCTGATTATATTATAATTATTATTTTTTTTTCAAAAGTGAATAGTTTTACAAAATATTATAATTATTATCATCAATCATCAATATTTATAATTGTATTTCTCTCTTATTTGATATTTTACTAAGCTTGTGAAAATAAGATATTACTAATGGTATTATTTGGATTTGCGATTTGTTTTCACTATAATAAATAAATATTTTATAGATTGTAATTTTAGTGGACATTCCTGCAGCAACAAAAGATGCGGAAGTTGATGTGAAACACGAAAAATTCTTTTTAGAAATAAGGAACACATTATGAATCTATATATATATATATATATATATATATAAAGGAGAGCTTCAAGGATATTATGTGGCACTCTAAAATCTCTTCAAATCACTCTTTCTATTTTCTATTTTCTAAAATATCTTAACAATTGAAAATATCAATTTATATATATATACATATTAATTTGATTAAAAATTTATTTAGGAGCTTCAAGGAGATTATGTGGCACTCTAAAATCTCTTCAAATCACTCTTTCTATTTTCTCATTTAATCTAATATTTTTATTCATTTTCTATTTTCTAAAATATCTTAACAATTGAAAATATCAATATATTACATATTAATTTGATTAAAAATTTATTTAGTTTAAATATCTTAACTACTTAATCATTGAAAAATACTAAAAAAATTTAATTAAAAATTACATAATAGTTTTCGGTTCCCTATATATCTATTTTTCTGATTATATTATAATTTTTTTTTCAAAAGTGAATAGTTTTACAAAATATTATAATTATTATCATCAATCATCAATATTTATAATTGTATTTCTCTCTTATTTGATATTTTACTAAGCTTGTGAAAATAAGATTTTACTAATGGTATTATTTGGATTTGCGATTTGTTTTCACTATAATAAATAAATATTTTATAGATTGTAATTTTAGTGGACATTCCTGCAGCAACAAAAGATGCGGAAGTTGATGTGAAATACGAAAAATTCTTTTTAGAAATAAGGAACACATTATGAATTAAAAATAATATTACTAAAAATAAAATAATGCACAACAACAAAAATAATAAATGTTTATTTAAATTATTTATGTTTTTTTAATTTAAATGTAATAGTTTTACAAAAATATATATTAACAACATGTATAATTTAATTTAAATTTGATTTATTTCAACGATGTATATTTTGAATTTAAATTTGATTAGATATTTCACTACAACAACTATTTAATTAAATTATAAATATAAGTAAACAATATTTTTTCTCATTTTTTATATTACTTTTTTAATTTATGGCTATTAATTTATTAAGGAAATTTTTTATCTATTTTGTCTGTTCTCTTTTTTCTCATTTTTATTTTAATAAAAATTATAATAGATAAAAATATCTACATATAATAATAATAATAATAAAATCTATCTATTTATATTTTAACTTTTTGACCACAGGATCCAAATGTTAACTTTTAACAATAAAATATTCAAACGGGTAATCAACCAAATTATACGTGGTTCAAATAATCTATCTTTACATTCCTATTTTTGAATTTTTGACAAAACACAAGGTCCACAAGTTAATTTAAAAAAATTAATGGTCAAAATGGGTAAACAACTAAAATACAAGGTTCAAAATTGTGTGAACCCTTATAGAAAACATAAATTATATATATTTATATAATTGACTTTTTATAAATAATTTTTAACCTTTTGAATAAATATATGATCCACGGGTTAATTTTTAAAAATAAACAATCAAAATGAGTAATCGACCAAAATATAGTGTTCAAATAATCGATTTATCTATTTCTATTTTAATATTTTGACAAAACTTGAGGTCTACAAGTTAATTTGTAAAAATAAAAGTTCTAATGAGTGATCGACTAAAATACAAGGTTCAAAATAATGTGAACCCTTACAGAAAATAAAAATTATATAAATATATAATTTAATTTTCATAAGAAGTTTGAACATTTTAAATAAATACATGGTCCAAAGGTTCATTTTAAAAAATATAGGGTCAAAACGGGTAATGAGCAAAAATACAGTGTTCAAATAATCAATCTATCAATTCCAATTTTTATTATTTTGACAAAACACGAGATCTAAAAGTTAATTTTTAAAAATAAATACTTCAAACAGGTAATTGGCCAAAATAAATCTTACACAAAATATACATTTTTTTATACATAATTTAGACTTTTTATAAAAAGAACTACGCAAATCGTATAATAATAAATAAAAGTAAATGTACAACAAGCTTTTTTAAATTTGTTTTCAGTACTTTAATTTGTCATAATTTTTCAAAAACCTACACGAAGTTCGCTATACAATAACAATGAACACCATCATGAAATAAAAAATTATGGTCAAGATGTCTTCACGTGTCCATATAAAGAACATGTTGTACGAGTATGGTGAAAATGAATCACCATTCCACAATGTTCCAAAAATATTTTAAAATATATATATTTTAATAATTACAAAAGACTGCGTGGAGCGCGGTTATATTTTCTAGTATATATATAAATGAGAACTTCAAAGATATGATGTGGCACTCTAAAATCTCTTCAAATCACTCTTTCTATTTTCTCATTTAATCTAATTTTTTTATTCATTTTCTATTTTCTAAAATATCTTAACAATTGAAAATATCAATATATATACATATTAATTTGATTAAAAATTTATTTAGTTTAAATATCTTAACTACTTATTTATTGAAAAATACTAAAAAAATTAATTAAAAATTACATAATAATTTTCGATTATCTATATATCTATTTTTCTTATTATATTATATTTATGTTTTTTTATTCCAAAGTGAATAGTTTTATTAAGGAATTTTTTTTATCTATTTTGTCTGTTCTCCTTTTTCTCATTTTTATTTTAATAAAAATTATAATAGATAAAAATATCTACATATAATAATAATAATAATAATAATAATAAAATCTATCTATTTATATTTTAATTTTTTGACAAAATACAGAATCCAAATGTTAACTTTTAACAATAAAATATTCAAACGGGTAATCAACCAAATTATACGTGGTTCAAATAATCTATCTTTACATTCCTATTTTTTAATTTTTGACAAAACACAAGGTCCACAAGTCAATTTAAAAAAAAATTAAAGGTCAAAATTGGTAAACAACTAAAATACAAGGTTCAAAATGGTGTGAACCCTTATAGAAAACATAAATTATATATATTTATATAATTTACTTTTTATAAATAATTTTTAACATTTTGAATAAATATATGATCCATAGGTTAATTTTAAAAAATAAACAATCAAAATAAGTAATCGGTCAAAATATAGAGTTCAAATAATAGATTTATCTATTTCTATTTTAATATTTTGACAAAACTTGAGGTCTACAAGTTAATTTGTAAAAATAAAAGTTCTAATGGGTGATCGACTAAAATAAAAGGTTCAAAATAGTGTGAACCCTTACAGAAAACAAAAATTATATAAATATATAATTTAATTTTCATAAGAAGTTTGAACATTTTAAATAAATACATGGTCCAAAGGTTCATTTTAAAAAACATAGGGTCAAAACGGGTAATGAGCAAAAATACAGTGTTCAAATAATCAATCTATCAATTCCAATTTTTATTATTTTGACAAAACACGAGATCTAAAAGTTAATTTTTAAAAATAAAGACTTCAAACAGGTAATTGGCCAAAATAAATCTTACACAAAATATAAATTTTCTTATACATAATTTAGACTTTTTATAAAAAGAACTACGCAAAGCGTATAATAATAATAAATAAAAGTAAATGTACAACAAGCTTTTTGAACTTTGTTTTCAGTACTTTAAAATTTGTCAGAATTTTTCAAAAATCTACAGGAAGTTCGCTATACAATAACAGTGAACACCATCATGAAATAAAAAATTATGGTCAAGATGTCTTCACGTGTTTATATAAAGAACATGTTGTACGAGTATGGTCAAAATGAATCACCACCCCACAGTCTCCCAAAAAATATTTTAAAATATATATGTTTTAATAATTACAAAAGACTGCGCGGAGCGCGGTTATATTTTCTAGTATATATATAAAGGAGAGCTTCAAGGAGATGATGTGACACTCTAAAACTACTCCAAACTATTTTTTCTATTTTCTCCTTTAATCTAATTTTTTTATTCATTTTTATTATTAATAACTATTTTTTCAATTTTTTCCTTTAATCTAATTTTTTTATTTATTTTTATTATTAATTATTTAAACTATGAGGTGGCACTCTAAAATTACTCCAAACTATTTTTTCTATTTTCTCCTTTAATCTAATTTTTTTATTAATTTTTATTATTAATAATTATTTTTTCAATTTTTTCCTTTAATCTAATTTTTTTATTCATTTTTATTATTAATTATTTAAACTTTATTTTTTTAAATATTTAATTAAGATATTTTTTTAATATATATATATATATATAAAAAGGATCATATGGTGTGGTGATATATAGTTAGTTTGGAAAAAACATAGACACTCTATTATGTTTATCTATATCTATATATTATGAGTAATCTATATATAATAATAATAAATAAATAAATAATCTATCTATTTTTATTTATAACCTGTTGACAAAATACGAGATCCAAATGTCAATTTTTAACAATAAATTATCTAAACGAGTAAACATAAGGTCCACGAGTTAATTTAAAAAAAATAAAGGGTCCAAACGGGTAATCGGCTAAAATACAAAGTTCAAAATGGTGTGAACCCTTAAGTAAAACATAAATTATATATATTTATATAATTTACTTTCTATAAAGAATTTTTAACACTTTGAATAAATACATAGTCCAAAGGTTAATTTTTAAAAATAAAGAGTTAAAACGAGTAATCGGCCAAAGTATTGTGTTCAGATAACCGATCTATCTATTCCTATTTTTAACATTTTGACCAAACTTGAGGTCCACAAATTAATTTTTAAAAATAAAAGTCCTAACGGGTAATCGGCTAAAATACAAGGTTCAAAATGATGTGAACCCTTACAAAAAACATAAATTATATATAATTTAATTTTTATAAATAATTTTTAACCTTTTGAATAAACATATGGTCCAAATGTTAAATTATAAAAATAAAGGGTCAAAATGGGTAATCGGCCAAAATACAATGTTCAAATAATCGATATATCTAATCCTATATTTAACATTTTGACAAAACACGAGTTCTAAAAGTTAATTTTTAAAACTAAAGGGTTCAAACGGGTAATCGTCCAAAATAAGTCTTACACAAAACATAAATTTCCATATACATAATTTAGATTGTTTATAAAAAAAATGACGTAAAGCGTATAATAATGATAATAATAATAAAAAATAAAAGCACATGTACAACAAATTTTTTAAACTTTGTTTTCGGTATTTTAATTATTCAGAATTTTTCAAAAACTTACAAGAGGTTTGATATACAATGGACACTATTATGAAAAAAAATTGTGGTCAATACGCCCTCACGTGTCCATATAAAGAACATGTTGTACGAAAAAAAATCCATATCGTAACAATATTTTAAAATATGTATATTTTGTAATAATTACAAAAGACTGCGCGAAGCGCGATTATGTTTTCTAGTGATATTATATAGAGAAAACCCTACCTACTATAACACTTACATATTAGTTACTAATGTAGATAAAATAATTGCAATAATTAGTGAAAGTTTTATTAATGTATAACATCGTTAAGAAAAGTGTCGCCAAATAAGTGACTATAGTAATTAGTATAATACTAATACTACATTAGATAATTTTAGATGTTGAAATTAGTTAAAATTGTTAATAATTTATGAAATTTGGTGATATTCACATTAATTTAATACAACAATAAATATTACATATGAAAGTGATTGTCTCATAAAACATTTTTGACATCAAGTAATTTTAAATTCAAAATTAATGGTAATATATATTTATATGAGCATATAACAAAATAAAAATTTTAAACTAGTTTTTTTTTTTATTCTTTATGAGTTATTATATAAATATATTCACGAAAAAATATCCTAATAATGAAAAATTACTAAACATTCATCACGATATTTATCAAATTTTTAAATTTATTTTTATATCATGTATTAAAAAAATACTTGCAAAAAATCATAAAATGGTTTAACATTTTTAATTGAAATAAATTTATTTCAAAATAAATTATAAAAGAAATTGATGAGAATTGAATAAAACATACTTTACTAAGTTTACACTATTTCAATTTCAAACAAAAAACTTTGCACTTTATTTTAATACAAAGCAATACAAAAATATTTAGCAAAATAAAAATAGCACAAAAATATTAAAAGTGACAAAAAGTATCTAGTTTTCACATTATATTTACCCCTACATTTGTTTGGGAAAATACATTAAATAGTACTTAACTCCATAAACGAGTAATTTGACTTAAAACGTGTAATTGAAACTATCCACAGGTTTAGATATTAAAAATTTCGATAAAAAATAAATCATTTTTTTAAAAGAGTTTGATTTCAATACATGGGATCCCAACAAAGTTTAAAACTTTTACAAACTCAAAATGTATACGAAAATTGACCTAGGCAGCGAAATTAGGGTCCAACCTTAGTTCCAACTAATCACCTCGGCCGTGGCAGACGAGCAGGCCACATATGTACACTCTGCCCTTTAAGGTTTCCAACTCATGGCTGGTCCAACTTTTCCTTTCCTTTACCAGCATCATTTAGCATCCGTGAGTCGAGACTGAGCAAGAAAACATAATCATGCTCATAAGCAATAAATCATCAGATCACAGAATCATAATTAGCATGCCTAGCAGTAATAACCCTACTAATGCATGCGATCAATCCAGATAAGTGACTATAAAGCCACACCAGGGCCTATTGCCCAATTCCTCATATATCCAGACTTAGAGCTGGGCAAGCGACCTGGCTTTCAAGCAGACTTAGGATCGTTCAAGCGTATATCACGCTCCCTAGTTAGCTTAACCACATCAGCTGGCGTTCAGCACGCTATTGCCGCCCTCGAGTCGTAAGCCGAGCCTTCAGACCCTCGACTTATAAGTCAAGCCTTATAAACCTTCGACTTATAAGTCGAGTCTTTTAAACCTTCGTCTTATAAGCCGAGTCTTTTAACTATATATATCCTTGACTAATAAGCCAAGCTTTTCGTCAGATATCATAGATGGATCCTCGACTTATAAGCTAAGCTTTTAGTCAGATATAATAGATAAAGCCTAGACTTATAAGTTGAGCTTTTCAATCGAATATAATCGATAAGCTCTCGACTTATTAGTTGAGCCTTTCAATCAGACATAATAGATAACTCTTGACTTATAAGCCGAGCTTTTCAATCAGATATACAGATAAGCAGTTATTACTTAACACAGGTACACATAGCGCAATTTATATGTTTAATCAAACATTCTTAGCATAGTGATAACCGTGTACTATAACCGGGCCAAGCCCTAAACACAGGTCGGGTGCAGTTTTCTTACCTCTGGTCCAAGCACTGGGTAAATAGAAATGACCCTCGAGCATGATCCATTTCCAAGCCCTAACGATACCCTCAACTGAGCAATTCGACCCTTTGCTGCTCCTAACCCAATCCTAGCTTCAAGCACTCAATCCCCAAGCCAATATTCTTCAAAAATTAAAAACTTCCCCAAGAGTTTTAAGGGAACAAGAGAGAACGAGAGAGAGAATGAGAAGTTGAGTGTTTAGTGTCATCTAGTCTCTTCCAAGCCTTCTGCTTGACTAAGTCTATCCATGGGCATGAAAAGACTAAAATGCCCTTGCCCAAAAACTTTCTCTTTAATGCCTTCAAGGGAAAAATAGTCTTTTGCCACCATTTCCCACCAATATCAATTAACGCCTCATAATTTCCCAATTAATTCCAATATCCCCAAGTAATTACCAAATAATTTTGCATTACCCAATAAATCCTAGTAATGTGCTAAATTACCAAAATACCCCTCCGCCATCCTGAGCCGAGTATTTGACTCTGTTGTGACTAAACTACTAACTTGCTCACTAAGTCACCTCGTGTCGACTAACTCAAATATATCCACATAATAATGTGGTCTGAATCCTAAAATACATATATTTACAATTATACTCTCAACGGGTCAAAATTACGAATATGCCCTTCTAATAAGAAACGAGCCCACATGTATATTTAATACACTTAAACATGCAAACATAGTCATATCATAATATAACTCACATAAATACATAATTAATCCAATTATTACATATACAAGCACATAACATTCCAATATTACATGTTAGAGAATAAATTTTTATACTCAATGGAAATATGGAAAAAACCAAAATACAACTTTATGCAAAGAATACAATAGACAAGGAAATTGATTAAATAAATATTACAACTCAATTACTCAAAATACAAGTAAATAGAAATAAGAGAATGAAGAGAATTATAAGAACTAAAACCCTAAAACAAAAGATACCAATAAATATGTAAATATGAATAAGAGAAGAGGATTACAAACTCAATACACTAATAATACAAGAAGAACAACAGAATGAAAAGATCAATGGAAAAACACAAACTCTCACACAACCAAAGTGTAGAGTAGTGGGGATCACCAACTTGAACAAGGTTCAAAACCTTTGTCCAAAAGCTTATTTCCCCATATTCTCTAAGCACTAAGGGATCTCTCTAGGAAATAGCTCTCTGGAATTATCAAGCCTCTATGGTGTATTTTCCAGCCAAGTGCTTTGTGGATGGAAAATGGTGTGTCTTACAAGTGAGCATTAGGCTCCCATTTATAGCGTTTGAGATACCCATTTGAATTTCAAATTCCACCAACCCCCATGGCTGTTACCAATGTTTAATTTGATGTTTATGGAATTAAAATGGAGATTTGGGAGCTATTTGGGATGTTAGAACCGTTCAATTTGGAAAAAACTGAAAAACCAAATAGGCTGTCAGCCTCACTGGCCGCGGCCAGGACTTTTCAATGGCCGCGGCCACTGGCTTATGTCCCCCAGACCGCGGCCACATGCCATTTTCAGCACAAAAAAGTCATTTTTCCAAAACGTTCCAAAACATCGCAAATCCTCTCCCACATGATTTTGTAACCTCCAAACACCTATTGGGAGTTAAAAACATGTCTCTAACCGCCATATTTCATCATGGTTTTGTGAAATCCAATCTCAAATGTGTAACATATAATATACACATTATTGAGTAATATTTTGGAGTTATAAATTTGTAACTGATTTTGTAACTCCAAAATATGTCACATTTTGCCACACACATGTGTCCAATTTTGTGACTCTCAATAATATGTTAAAAGATGTGACAAATCACATTTGTGTGACAAATCACATTTTGTCACATTATTTAATCTAACATTATATTATATGAAATAATATAATATTCCCCCACTAGATTAAATAATCACTTTTTGTAACACTTATTTAATCAATCAAACATTATATAAAAATATAATATTCCTCCACTTGATTAAATAATCACTCTCTATAGAAACCTTTGCATTGGTGCATAAAATAAAATGTCTTTCGACTTGAATTTTACCTTAGTGTAATTACCACAAAGTTTGTTGAAATTTTGGTTGCCGAAGCATTGAACCACTATCCCTTGATAACAAACCGGTGATAACACACACACCTTTGCTATGTTCACTTGAGACCTCAATATCTCGCTTTTGCACCGTTAATGGCCATGTGCACATTCCATTCATAGACTTTTCTTGAGAATGACTCCCAATTCTCATGAGGGGCGGCACCACCCCTAGGTCTATATAGGTAGAACTCTTACAGTATTCTGTTACCCTAAAATACTTGTCTTTTCAATACTAAGTTCTATTAAAAAACATTTCGGTTTTAACCCTCATTTTGGTAACACACTAGTACTCATATCTCAGATGGGACACAATTGAGTACTACTACTATTCACTTGATTGACTTGTTATTACCTATTGAACCTAATACTAATTTGGTGACTAGTATTAAGATAGGTTACCATCAACCGTGAATCTCTTTAGGGAGTCTAAGTCCCACCCCTTGAGATGTAGAAATGATTCCATTTGAATCATTTCATTTCTCATGTATGCATACTTTAAACACTCTCTTTATTTTATTCAAACTTTGTTGCTAGCCATAGTTTGATTAAAATAGTTACCTCTTTAAAATAGTGATTTTGACCATAGTCAACACCCCCACTATTTTATAGTTTAATATCTAAGATAAACATTTTCCTTGAATATTAATTCTAGAAACCTCTTTGTTTCTAAAATTCTCCTTTATGTTTTAAATTGATTCCTTCTTGAATCAAAATATTACAAACAATGACTTTAGACACCAAACATGTCTAGATTTGTCCGTTATATACACATATAGCCAATGTGATTTAGAATGTGGAATTCCAAACCATCTATTTGATAGGATGACCAAATTAATCAATTGATTATCAAAAAAAAAAATTGATTAACTTTGGAGCATCACCCCCACATTTCTCACATAGTGATAATAAAATATCACTTTAAAATAGAAATCTCTTCATTTCTATTAAGTCGTTTATCCTCCAAGATAAATCTAGACCTATGATTCTCAAAGTTCATCATGAGTCCTCTAAGCCACATGATAAACTCTCAATAGATCAAGATAAAAACCTCAATATTTATCTTGATTTATTTACTTGCTAAAGCGAGACACATTTCTTTCAAAACAACGTTTACTTAGTTTCTTTCTTTTATGTATTTCACAAAATAAAATGTGAACACAAATGTAATGTGAGAATTTCTCAAACAAATAATCACAAATTTTCATTTTTTAGTAATCTAAATAATCTCAAAATCACTTAAACAACTTTTGTGTATTTCTTAAGAGTCTCTTTGAGATTCTTTTGAAAACATCAATTTGACATCCACTGATTTTCTCATCAAAATCAAAATGAAAATTTCAAATTTTTAAACACCTTTAAATCAAAGAAAATAAACCCTCATTGATTTATTTAAACACTTTGATTTCTTATATTTTTGTTTAAAATTATCCCCTCATTGAGATTAATTTAAACATATCACCATCTTTAACCAAAATGAATAAAGTTCTCTTTTATTCACCATTGGTGTAAAGATTCAAAATTGCTTCTCCAATTTTGAAATGTCTTCTCATTGAATATTTAAGAATTATTGTCACTAAATAATTCTCAAATATATTTCATTTGACCACACTCTAGACTATAAGTCTATTGAGTCAATATGTCATCCCACAATTTTGAATCCACTTTGATCCATTTTTCTTGCAATGGCAAGACACAACCATTAAAAGATGTAACCCCCTTAGGTTCATCTTTTCTTATCTCATAAAATGAGATGCTCATCTTTTAAATGAGAAAATTTTAAATTCTCAAATGATTCTTTTATTCACAAATCACATACTAACAATAATATAAGATAAAACCTATTAAAATCTCACAAATGTTTACAAGATTATATTTCAATATAATTTCACATTGTTGTCAACATATATGACTTATATCATACTAATATGGCTATTTATTAATATGAAAACATGAATTACAAATATCATACACATATGATTTCACATTTCTATTGATTCACAAAATCAATATATTTATACATGTCATATAAAACTCATATAGTTGTCATTCTAATAATTTCCCATTAACACAAAATAAGACAATTCTATGACATGCTAGCATATTACCCAATAATCTACTAGATTATTTACATATTAATCACATATAACAAAAACTCAAGATATTATATTATCTTCAAATCTAGCCACTAAAAAACAAAGGAGATTAGAAAACAATGAATCTCATTTATAAACTTTTCTTCTTCTCATTTCTATCAATATAAGAAAACCATTAGATCTTCTAAGAAAACAAAGAAGAACATTACCTTATCTTACAATCTTTTCAAAGTTGGATCCTCACAAGATCTCTATGGTTTCTCCTTCCATTGAAAAGGAAATAAGCTTTTGATTGTTAGAGAATATATTTTTATACTCAATGGAAATATGGAAAAAACCAAAATACAACTCTATGCAAAGAATACAATAGACAAGGTAATTGATTAAATAAATATTACAACTCAATTACTCAAAATACAAGTAAATAGAAATAGGAGAAGGAAGAGAATTATAAGAACTAAAACCCTAAAACAAAAGATACCAATAAATATGTAAATAGGAATAAGAGAAGAGGATTACAAACTCAATACACTAATAATACAAGAAGAACAACAGAATGAAAATACCAATGGAAAAACACAAACTCTCACACAACCAAAGTGTAGAGTAGTGGGGATCACCAACTTGAACAAAGTTCAAAACCTTTGTCCAAAAGCTTATTTCCCCCTATTCTCTAAGCACTAAGGGATTTCTCTAGGAAATAGCTCTCTGGAATTATCAAGCCTCTATGGTGTATTTTCCAGCTAAGTGCTTTGTGGATGGAAAATGGTGTGTCTTACAAGTGAGCATTAGACTCCTATTTATAGAGTTTGAGATACCCATTTGAATTTCAAATTCCACCAACCCCCATGGCTGTTATCAATGTTTAATTTGATGTTTATGGAATTAAAATGGAGATTTGGGAGTTATTTAGGATGTTAGAACCGTTCAATTTGGAAAAAACTGAAAAACCAAATAGGCTGTCAGCCTCACTGGCCGCGGCCAGGACTTTTCAGTGGCCGCGGCCAGGACTTTTCAGTGGCCGCGGCCACTGGCTTCTGTCCCCCAGGCCGCGGCCACATGACATTTTCATCACATAAAAGTCATTTTTCCAAAACGTCCCAAATCCTTTCCCATAGGATTTTGTAACCTCCAAACACTTATTGGGAGTTAAAAACATGCCTCCAATAGCCATATTTCATCATGGCTTTGTGAAATTCAATCTCAAATATGTAACATATAATATACACATTATTGGGTAATATTTGGGAGTTACAAATTTGTAACTCCAAAATATGTCACATTTTGCCACACACATGTGTCCAATTTTGTGACTCTTAATAATATGTTATAAGATGTGACAAATCACATTTTGTTACATTATTTAATCTAACATTATATTATATGAAATAATATAACATTACTCTCATGGGCCCCTAATCAAGACACTAAGTCTTGTTAGGAATTTTGGGACGTACAATATCATCCCTTGGATACCAAAAATAATTTTGTTTATTCAATCCGATGACTATAAAGATAATTGAGGTTTCACATCCTTCAAAGTGAAGTGATGGATTTAATAAGGGATTTTCCCCTTACGGTAATTTAAAAAAAATTACACTTTTACGGTTTTTCTTATTTTGTTCCATTTTTATATTTTGATTTTTTTACTTTTACATTAAAATAGAACTTTTATTTTCATTTTTACTCTCTAAACCCTTTTTCTTTTGTTTCTGTGTTTCTCACGCTCAATTCTCTCTGGTTTCAAACACTCCAGACGTTCTCTTATCTCATTTTCACATTTGTTGGGCAAGCTTGCAACCACACAGAGCACACGACCCCCCTCTCTATTATTTTCTCTTTGGCAACCACCACCATGACCTCTCCAATGACTTGTCAAACTAGTTCCTCGGCAAGGTTGCAACCACATAGATTCTAACCCTCTGTTTCTTCTTTTCTTTTCGGCAACTACCACCACGATCTTTCGACTCTTGAGAATCTCGTGTTCCAAGCAGTGCATCTTCTCATGGCTTTGGTTTCCATGAGTTACTCTCCAAGCTCTCTTTCGCTTCTATTTTTGTGAGTTGTTTTCATGCCCATGGCTTTACGTTACTTTCCAAGAAATCTTACAGTCCTTATAACTTTATGGTTCTAGTATGCAAATTTGTTTGCTATTGTGGGCCGCCAAATGCTTGTTGAATTGTCTCAGTTGTAGGGTTGTGTGTTTTGAGTTCTTTTGGGCACAATTGGCTTTTGTATAGTTTTTTTGTATGATCCTCAACCAAAGCCTTAGCTTGTTGATTTGAGTCCTCAATCTCAGCAACTCGTCTCCCTGATGGTCTCTGTCTCACCTCTAGATATCTTATTGGTACTCTATTTTTCTACACAACTGATTTTATTGGAGGCATAATTAAGCTATGATCCTCACTGTCGTGAAACTTTTCAGGTTTAGTTTTGGGGATTTATTTGAACATGGGTTCAGCTATCTGTCTCACCACTTTCAAAAGTTCATTAGTCTCTTCTCATTGCTTGTACATTGGTCATTCCTCCTTTCAACAAGCTCAAAGAAAATCTGTTTTCTATTATTGATTTTATTTAGGTATGCTTGTTGGTAAATAATGTAAACATGTTATACTTTGTGTGTTTTTGATAAATATGTCGTTATATTGTTAATTATAGATTTATAACTTGATGGCTCATGTTTTTTGGCCAATTTTAATCTTTTTAGTGCTTAACTTATGATTGAAATTTTTATACTTTTGTTACTATTATTGTTATTTTGAGTCTAGAAATATGTTATATTGATTGTGAAATATAAATGTATATATAAGGATTTTGTCTGCCTAATATCTAATTTGACAAACAATAGTTGCCCTGCTCTTGTAGGCTTATTACTAGTATTGTTGATTCTCATAGAGATCTGGAATTTCAAATACGTGATGGAGTTAAATATGTCTAACTTTCTATTTTAATTGAATTTTTTTTGTTAAAAAAAGAGCAGTTATTTTTTCTAAAATATATGTGTATTATTGCAGAGTTAAAAAGGCTTGGTCAATCTCATACTAAGATTGTGGAAGCAGCTCATAGTCTCATAACTGCTAGATACTTCTATATAATTAGTTGATTATATGTATTGCTTTACTATAAATGGATTGGTAATTAATGAACTCCTGTATAAGATACTGGTGTTTGAGATAAAAGAAGAAGCTTCTCAAAGTGGTTAACGGAGCAATAATGATTATGATTTTGTGTGTTTCTATTTTTTTGGTTCTTGTAGAAAAAATGAAACAGTACAAAGCTTCCTTTTTAACTTTGTCAAGTTGATGGCTACAAGTTGAAAGATTTAGTTTTAGCCTTCATCTAAAAAGAGATTCAATTTTTTTTCTAATTTGCTACTTGTGAAATGTTGAAGTAGTCTTTCTGTCATTTATATATATATATATATATACTTGTACTTGTAGTGCCTTCTCAATTCATTTAGCAATGTATTTTTTTTAAAGCAAAAGGATATATCTTAAGCTTCTCTGGTTGGATAAACATATATAACATTATAATATTATTTCATATTGCTTAATGATAATAAATAGTCATTTGTATTCTTTCTTTACTCATATTTATGTTATTTTGACTAATACTTACACACATATATTTATGTATACAATTATTGATTTGTCAATCAAGAAAGAAAGAAAAAACCTAAATACAAGAGCCACTACAACATTTTTTATATGTTTCTAAAACTTAACAACTTAATTTGCCCGAGTATAATCATATTTTTTTTAATCAATATGTAGATAGGAGCAAAATACATCATTCTTGGTAGATATTTAGTAATTGAAGGCAGTTGCTAACAAGTGTAACTTGACGAAATATTCATAGAGCAATAAATAAATAAATAACCACCAATACTACTGCTAATATTGTAACTCATACCAACTTATAAACTCATATGCAAATAGTGTGGGAGATGGCTCAATGTAAGTCTAATGCTGCAGGCTTATGCAACCAATGTCAACTTAAAATCTCAAATGTTAATTTAATCCTTATGCAACTCATGAAATCCATCACAACCTCAAATGCAAACCTAATGCAACCCCATGCTAAACAATGCAACCTCAAGCTAAAAAAAACTAAATTGCAAATTTCATGCTTATGTAACTCATCCAACCCATTGCAACCTCAAATGTAAGTCCAATGCTACCTAAAACAGCCTCTGCAGCCTCAAATGATAGCCTAGGCAACCAATGAAGTCCCCTCCAACCTCAAATGCAACCCCATGAAACCCAATTCAACCTAAAGAAACTTTTAAAAAACTCATTTCAAAATTGCATTCATATGCAACTTATGCAAGCTCAATGCAACCTAAAGAATCTTTAAAAAACTAATTTGCAAATTTCATCATGCTAAGAATTATAACAACCTCGTTATGCAAATTAATCATCTTTATGCAACCAACAACAACCCAAATGAAAGCCCAATGCAAGTCTAATGTATCCCGCTGCAACCTCAAATGCAAGCCCGTGCATTCCATGAAAATTTTAAATCTCATATGTTAATTTCATCCCAATGTAACTCTTGAAACCCACTGCATCCTCAAATACAAACCTAATGCAATCCCATGCAACCCAATGCAACCTCAAGCAATATCTTTTAAAAAAAAATGAAAATTTCATGCTTATATAAACTCATCCAACCCATTGCAACCTCCAATGCATCTCAATGTAACCCAATGCTACCTAAAGCAGTTCACTGCAAGTGTAACGTCCCAAAACTCGTAGTGTGATTAAAGTACCTTGATTAGCGTGCCGGGAGGGCACGTGGAGTATTTTGTGGATTATATTATTTTTTATTTGAGTATGCATTGTTATGTGTATTAAATATGTTTAAAGACCCACTTTTGTTAAAAATGAGCATTTTCATAATTCTGACTTGTTGAGGGTGTATTTGTAATTATATGTGTATATGCATTGAGACCACATTATTATGTGGTTATATTTGCGACATTCGACAGGAGTGGAACCTTTCGAGCAATTTTAGTGGAAAAGTCACAACAGGGTTAAATGCCTGACTCGAGTTGAGCCAAGGGGTATTTTGGAAATTTTATATACTCCGGGAATTTCTGGTGGTGAAATTAATTGGTGAACTATTTGTGTTAAAGTGCTTGGTGAATTAATTAGGAAGTTTGAGGTGTAATTAGAGTTTAAGACAAAAAAAAAGACCAAAATGCCCGTGGGGTTAGTTGGTTAGGCTTATGAGAGGAAGGGCAAACTAGTCTTTTGGCCATAGAGTTAGATAAATCAACTATGTGTTAGCATCCATCATGTGATTAGGATACAAAGTATTACCTTTCTTTTGAGGTTTTCTCTTTTACTCTATCTCAAGCTTTATATATAGACCCAAGGAACAATTTCTTAAATTTGGAGGAACTCCAGTCAAGATCCAAGCTGTGAGGCAGAATTGGGACGTGCTTAGCATCTGTAACACCCCATGTCACTATGGTTGCTTCCTGGAATGACGACTGGCCCTACAAACAAACACGAGTCTTTCCAGCGTGCTTTGTCCTCACTCGCACGCTTCCTGGGAAAACTTCCCAGGAGGTCACCAATCATGAGACTACTCTAGGTCAAGCACGCTTAACTTTGGAGTTCTCAAGTGATGGGCTACCGAAAAGAAGATGCATCTTGTTGATATAGGTAGTACCCATCAATCCAATTAAGCCCTCTTCAACTGTGCAGTCCCATACCTACATAGTCTTAGAATCATCACACTTGACCTTCCCCAGGCGATGTGGGATTGCACAACTTTTACCCGGTCTTTCTCCCTGCGGATCATGGGATTCAGACTATCACAGCATCATCTTTGGTTGTACAGCGCGAAGTTTTGCGGCAATGGTAAGCCTTTTCTTAACTATTTTGATAGTTCTTGAGTGTTCTTGAGCTACTTGGGGATTTGAGTTAAATTCCAGAAATTGAGGATTCTAGGTTGTTGGGATAGTTATGTAGGGTTTAGAAACATGTTTGTATTGGATTTAATCTTGAATTTGAATTAAAAATAAAAGAGTTAGGTTGATTTTTGAATTGGGGAAAAATTGGGTTTAGAACCCTAGATTTTACAATTGATAATCTTGATGCATAATTTGTGATGAGTTGGGTGTATTGAGGTTGTATATTGTCTGTTTGATCTATTTTGGGGTCAAAAATTTGAATTGGTATTAGTTGGAATCGATTGGTGTTGAGTTTTGAAGTTGAAAAACTGCAGAAAAATGTAGGGCTTGGGCCTCTAACTTGCATCGATCGACCGACCTTGTGCACTTGGTAGACCGTCTTTCGGTTGGGTAGGCCTGGCCATTTTGGTCAGACGGTCCAGGCGGTCGACCGATCCTTGCTGCCAGCTTAGTTTCAGATTCGTTTTCAGTGGGTTTTAATGTGTAACCCTAGGACCTAAGGTTCCTAAGTTATATTGAGGCATGTTTAAAGAACATTTGGGGCCTAGAAAGGTCTATAGAAAAGTATGGTAGGTTGTGGTTTATTGATGAACTAAACCTACATTATATATATGTTGTGGCTAGGATTTCTACGGGGCTCGAGGAAATGATCACACTTGAGATCGTCTTGGTTCTTGCTTAGGACGTGAGGTAAGAAAACTGACATATGCACATAGAGCAGGACATGAGCCCCAGTGTTGAGAAATAATGATTTTGCTTGTTTATTTGAATGTTGAATTAGAGTTGTGTACCCCATTCGTTATTTGAAAACAATGCATTGCTGTATTATATATATATATATATGCTGCGAGCATGACTTTGAAGGGTTCTGGATTAAGTATTTGTCATTGATTGAGTTTTCCTACAAAAACAACTACCACTTGACTATTGGAGTGGCTCCATATGAGATGTTGTATGGTAGGAAATGTAGATCACCTATACATTGTGATGAAATGGGTGAGAGGAAATATTTGGGTCCTTGTAATGCCCGAAAATCTCTAATGAGGTTTATGGTTGGATTAGAAGGCCGGGAGGGCCATAATTGATTTATTATGTCATTAAATGATTATGTAAATTATATTATTATATGATGATAAATGCATGCATGTGGGTCCACTTTTCATTATAAGGGAATTTCGGTAATTTGGTCCGTTGAGGGAAATTGTAATGCCCCGGATTCCCTAATATGGTTTAATGGCTGGATTAGTAGGCCGGGAGGGCCATAACTACTTAATTATGCCATTAAGTGTATTTATGCATGTTTATGAGAATTATATTATGATATGATGTTATATGCGTGCATGTGGGTCCACATTTAAATAATTATGCTATTCTGATAATTTGGCCCATTGAGGGTGAATTTGTGTATTTGGGTGCATAACTTTATTTGTGTATGAGATCCCATTATTATGGAGATATATTCGAGCTATTCGGCATGAGACGGTCATATTTGATGGATTAGCGGTTTTTTCATAACGGGGTCAATTTTGGGGTAATAGAAATGCTTATTTAATGAAAAATTGGGAATATTTGAGATCAGGGTGAAATTTCGGAGGTTTTGACTATAATGTCCCCAGGGGTGTTTTTGGGACCCCAAGCGCTAGGTTTTATTTGAGGTTACTTAAGCTTGAAGTAACTGTCAGATAGATCGTACGATAAGAAAACCTCTCGTTCTTCCTTTTGATAACCCGTTTTACCGTTTGACCATTTTCGAAGATATCTCGAGTTCTAGGAGTCGGAATCAAGCAAGGATTGAGGCATAGCGATCCTAGGAAAGATTAGAAGCTTCTTAACCGAAGGATTTGACGGAAAACAACCCAATCGAAGGTAATTGAGGTTTAAGTTTTGAGTTTTTCCGGGTTTCTAAGCTTTGAATTGATTTTGTGAATTGTTGAGCTTCCGATTCGTTTGAACTTGGGTTTTGAGGGTTTTGATGCATGGGGAAGCTTGGGAACTTTGTTTTGATGATTGGGGAATGTTTAGGTATGATTTTGGAGGCTTTGGAGTGATAAAATCACGTTTGGGAATGGCCCAGGGTGGAGAGCCGCGGCCCTGTTCTTGAGGCGCCGCGACCCTTCTTTGAAGAAGCAGATGGAGGCTTTGTGCTTGCTGGGCACCGCGACCCTTGATGGAGGGTGCCACGGCCCTTGCCTCTGGGAACCCTGGGGGCCGCGGCCCAAGGTGCTAGGGCCGCAGCCCTTGCCCTGTTTTCGCCCCGTTTGCTCGTTTTGACCCCGGGAACTTAGTTATAGGCCTCAGGAGCATTCCTACTACTTGGATTAGTTGGGATTGATCTTTCGGAGGCTAGATATTGGTGTGGGAACCTATGTTGATCATTATTATTAATGATGTCTCATGTTTGGTTTTAATTAGGTGACCGCTAAAGGACTAAAGGTTGATCGTTCTCACGGGTCGTTCTTTTAATCTTTCTAGCTCGAATCTGAGGTAAAAAAACAGTGTATGGATATAGTTGCACCCTGTATAGGTATATGACATGCATGGTTTGCTATTGAAGCATGTTGGTTGATATTTGTGGACATGGATTGCATATTAAATGCTAGTGAACGCTGGTTACCTGTCTATGGCACTGACTAGTCAGGGACCGACTCTAAAGTCGATGATCACGCATTGAATAGCTTCATGGCATTAATGCGGGACCGACCCTAAGGTCGAAGAACTTATAAGCGCTTTCCTGGTCTAAGATCAGATGTACTTAGCCAAGGTATATGACCCCGGTGACTGTTTGTCGCATGGCTAGGGGACGTTGTCCACAGTTACGACTCTAGAGTCGGGAGGAAGGTTATGTTGGTGACCAATCACCATGCATCTTTCCTGATCAAACTTATGTAAGAACTACTTATCAGTTAAGCCCTGGTGACCCTATCGTCACATGGCTAGAGGGAGCTGTACCCATCTTTGTGACTTTTGCTATTGTCACCCATCTGTATTGGACTGCTAGTTTTGAATGGTTATTATGATCATTGTTGATATTATGTCATGCTTTATTGTGTTTTCTTGCTGGGCCTTGGCTCATGGGTGCAGGTAAAGGAAAGGAGAAGCTTAACGAACCCTAAG
Organism: Humulus lupulus; assembly: GCF_963169125.1. Taxonomy (NCBI): domain Eukaryota; kingdom Viridiplantae; phylum Streptophyta; class Magnoliopsida; order Rosales; family Cannabaceae; genus Humulus; species Humulus lupulus. The sequence continues at coordinate 21,145,815 of NC_084793.1, forward strand.
TGGAGAGCTTGGGCGATGTGGTGTACATATTAGGCCGCTTGACCGCCACGGTCAAGGAGTTTTCAGAGGAACTAGGGGTTTACCCTATTTTTGCCGCTTAGGCCAGCGGGGATTGTATATTTGAAGCAGTAGCGACCCTTTTGTATTATGAATAGCTTGTAAATATTTTGAAAGGCTCATGAGCAGTTTATTTACTTAATGAAATGTATCCTTTCCTTTTTACTGGTTTTTCACCTTAACCTAATAATAACACTTAGATCACATTTTTAACCAAAGGACTCGGGTAGCGAGTCAAATTTTCGATTCACTGTTCACCGTAACTGCTCTGGGGTAACCAGGGCGTTACAGAAATATTTGTATATTTTCATGCATGTTGGTGAATTGTTGATGATGCCACATTATATTGTGGATTTGTTGGAGCTATTTGGCATGAGACGATCTTTGAATGCAAGTTAGCGGTTTGATCATAACGGGGTTAATTTCGGGGCTCGAGGTGAGTCTCAGGATAATTTGATGATAAGTACATTACTGGGAATTAAAGGGTAATGGGATATGATTTATTTGTATTTGAGAATATTGGGAATAGCGGGAATTGGAGGACGTTAATTATAATTAACGAGATAGACGTGACATGACGATTTTGCCCTTGGGGGCTATTAAGGAAATAAATATGACCCAGGGCATTTTGGTCATTTGACCAAAGGATATATTCAACCATAGAAAGTCGTGGAAGGTCATAAGCTGAAGTAAAATAGAGCTTCCTTTCTCCCCCATGATTATCACTCTTCTCTTTCCTATTCCTTGGATTTTTGAAGCTAAGATTGAGGGTTCAAACTTGGAAATTGAAGCTTGATGTCCTAGGCTAGTGTTCAACCAGTGAAGGGATTCAATTCTGAGTTGAAGGTAAGAATCTCAGCCAAATTTTTTCTCTGGTTTTGCTTTGTTTTAATTGGGTTTTTAATTGATATTTTTGGAATTTGATGAGGTTTTGAATGGTTTAAAGCTTAGGTTTTTGTTGGATATGTGATGGATAAGTTATGATAAGGTTTGACTTGGGAACTTTGCTTTTTGGAATTGGAAGTGTTTTAGTAGGTTTTTGAAATGAGTTCGAAGAGGAAAAACAGGGGTGTTTGGCTGGGTTTCAGATGGGGTCGCGGCTCTGTTCTAGAGCGCCGCGGCCCAAGCTTGATGAAGAAGAAGGGGTGGTGTTGAAGGGCCTTGGGGCCGCGGCATGGGGAGAGGCTGGCCGCGGTGCGTGCTAAAGGCAGGGAGGCTAGCGTCTCTGTTTGGGAGGCGGGTCGCGACATGGTGGAGTAGGGTCGCGGCTCTTAAGGGCCTATTTGGCCAGAAATGTGTTTTTGTCATGGGAACTCAAACCTTGGGCCTTGGCATCGTTCCTACTACCCGATTTAGTAGAATTCAATGTCTCAGATGCTAGGTCTTGGTCCGGGAACCTTTTATTATTCATTTTATTGATGAAATCCCATATTTGGTTATGACTAGGTGACCACTAAGGCATTTAAGGACTGATCGTTCTCAAGGGTCGTTCTTTTATTATTTCATGCTTGAACCAGAGGTAAGAAAACTACACCCAGTATGTGACATGCATGGTTATTAATGAGGCATATTGAGTGCTCTATATGTGGACATTGATTTCATATTAAATGTTTGGCAATCTTGCTTATCTGTGAATGGCACTGACCTATGAGTCAGGAATCGACAATGGTGTCAGTATTGATTGTGAAGCTGTGAATTATTAGTCAAGTTCGGCAGTGGTACTGAGCACTGGTCGTATGGTATTGGCTTATGAGTCAAAAACGGTATTAGCGTGCTTAACGCAAGCCAAAAAGATTAGATCTAATCAACATAAGCATTATCATCTTAAGCATGAAATGCTTGATCGACTTTAAGTTCGATGAAAACAAAAAGCGCTTGTCTAGTCTAAAGGCTAGTTACTTAGAGCCAGAGCCAAAAGGCTAAGGTGATCGACATGTGTAACGACCCAAATTCGTTAATAAGGCTTAAGGGCCTTGATTAGTGTGCCTGAAGGGCATAATGGGAATTATGTGTGGTTTTAATGATTAAGATGCATGATTATGATTTAAAGCATGTTATATGATTATTTGAATATTTGAGATGCATGAATATGTGTATTAGTATGCATGTAGGCCCTGATTAGGTTAGAGGGGCATAATCGTAATTTTGGCCATTATGGGCATAACTGCTTTGATATATGTGATAATTGTTGAGACCACATTATTATGTGGATATATCTGTGATCTGTGACTTGAGACGATCCTAGTGAGCAAAGTAGCGAAAAAGTCATGGCGGGGATTTATACCCGGCTCGGGGTGAGCTTAGGGGTATAAATGGGAATTTAGCGAATATACTGGAGTTTATCTTGACATTGAGGAATGTTATTGGTGATTAATTAGGTATCGGGAGTTAAGCGGGAAATAATAGAGACACTCGAGGAGTTAGCGGGAATTGGGGCTAAAATGACTAGAATGCCCTTAAGTGGATTAAAGGGTTAGGAATAAAGGGGAGGGCATTAGGGTCATTTGGCTTTCTAAGAATGGAATTACTGAGACTTTATGTTAGTGGGAAGTGTAGAGAAGTGTAGAAGTCCGAAAGAGAGAAAAGAAGAAAAATGAAGGAAAAAGAAAGGGAGAAAAACAAAGAGAGTTTTCTAAGGTCGGTTTAAGCTTCCTTCATCAATTTCTTGAGGATTTCTGGAGCAAAGCTCAGAGGAGAGCTGGGATAGACTGAACATCAAGGATCCTAAGCTAGGGTTGAGGAATTGGCAGAGGTTTAGCAAGGATTCACTAACACTTGAGGTAAGACTTTAGAGTTCTTTAGTTTCTGTTTCTGGTTTTTGAGCTATGGTGTTTAAGTTGAATTGGATGGAAACTTTAGGGAACTCAGGCCCAAGCCTGAGGAGAAGCAAGTCAAGGAGGTCTAGAGACAACTTGTGGTCGAAATCCCATCAAAGGTATAAATTCTAAACTCTAACTTTGTTGTTCAGCTGGTTTCTGCTAAGTTTTAGTGTTTAGGAGTGGCTAGGGTGAATTTTGAGTTTGGGGATGCATGTGCTTGAGTTCTAGGTATTTGGGGTGCTTGGGATGAGTGGAGTATGGTCATAAGGTTGTTTTTGAGGTTGGGAAATATTTGGAAGAGTTTTGGTTGAGGTTGGTTCGAGGAAATCGCAGGAAGGGAAAACTGATGCTGGTCTGTCTGTGACTAGCGCTACAGCGCTAGCCTTTGGGTGCTGTAGCCCTAGGCCAGGCATGCTGAGGGGATTTTGCTTCTGATTATAGCGCTGTAGCGCCCTCCCATGAGCGCTATAGCGCTACCCTGCCTTCTGAAGGGGATTTTAGGGTTATTTGCAAGGGTTTTTGACCAAGGGTTTGGGGTTTGTTTCCACCACCTTGTTTGATGGAACTAGGACTTCTCGGGGGCTCGGGATTAGCCCCGAGGCTAGGTTTTGGACTTGAGGATTGATGATGACTTTGGCCTATGATTGTATTTAGGTGAGCGCTAGGGCTTGAGTGGGACTGTGCTCAAGGAGTTGAGGGATCAAAGCTAGTGAATTGAAAGGTAAGAAAACTGCACCCGGTTATATGTTTTTGATGGGACTAAGTGCTCCCGATATTTGTATCGTGTCAATGATGGTATTATGCCATGGGACATGTAAAAGCAGCGTAAGGGCGCCGTACACTATATTTGCACACACGGCGCGGCTTGGCCACTGGTAGCCGAGGACAGCTTAATATTCACTGAGCTCGGTTTAAGCGGGCCGGAGTCAGTGGGATAACGAAGGGAGCAGCTTGAGAGCACTAGCCCTAGTTATCATTTGTGCAGTGATGTATGATAAGAGTTGATATGTTTAGCATGTTGAATACTTGTTTATACTGAATGATTATATGGCTGAGATTATGTGATGCAGTATGGGATGTTGATTTGTCTGTTGATTGCTTATGCTCTGTTGTTGTGTTTTCTTGCTGGGCCTTGGCTCACGGGTGCTATGTGGTGCAGGTAAAGGCAAGGGCAAGGTGGACCAATCCTGAGGTGGAGAGCTATGGGGTTGAATGTACATAGCCAGCTGTTCGATTGCCATGGTCGAGGAGTGGGTCAGGACAGGGATTGCCTAACTGTCTGTTTTGCCTTAATATGGCTTGATATTGTATATAAACCTTGTGTCTTTTGTAAACAGTCTTTAAACTTATTATTTTTGGGATCCTGTGTAAACAGATGATGCTTCTTAAATGAAAATGTGGCTTTTGAGACCAAAACATTTTTAACCCTAGTTCCTTTATAGTTTCAGTAACACGATTTTAATTAAATGACTTGATTAGCAAGTCTGGCACTTTATAAACACACAGTGTAACGATCTTGGCTATCCAGGGCGTTACAACATGTCACATGGCTTGGGGAGCGGATCCCCAGAGATGGACTTATTAGCCATCTATTTAAGGAGCAGAACCCTAGAGATGGACTTATTAGTCATCTATATAGGGAACAGATCCTTAGAGGTTGACTTATTAGTCACTTGCCTAAGTTTGTGACTCCATAGTCACTCATCTGATTAGGGTTCAAAGCCCTAGAGATAGGATTATTAGTCATCTATTCAGAGTATGACTTAATAGTCACTTATCTGATTGGGCCACAAGCCCCAGCATGATGATCTGAATCTTTACTGAACTTCACTTATCTGATTTAGGCTACAAGCCCAGTATGATTATCATAATCATCAATTGATATTGTATACATGCAGTAATAAGTTTTCTTGCTGAGCCTTGGCTCACGGGTGCTATGTGGTGCAGGTAAAGGGAAAGAAAAGCTCACCCAACCTTGAGTGGAGAGCTTAGGTGGGGATGTGTACATATGCAACCGCTTGACCACCACGACCAAGGTTTATCTCAAAGGAACTAGGGGTTAACCCTATTTTTGCCGCTTAGGTCGGCAGGTTGTAATTTTTACACTGTGATGACCATTTTGGATTGTAAATAACTTGAAAACACTTTTATGGGCCCATGTACAGTTTTATGTTTTAAATAAAATATATCCTTTCCTTTTGATCGAGATTTTTCACCTTAGCCTATTAATAACACCTAGATGCACGTTTATAACCTAATGACTCATTTAGCGAGTTAAGCACTGTTTAAAGTTCACAGTAACGGTCTTGGAGTAACTAGGGCATTACAACTTGGTATCAGAGCGTGCTAAGGTTTAGGGTTCCCTCAGATTGGCTGGGCATGTACACTCACCACTGAAGACAAGCTCAACTCATGGTTTGGTAAATATTTAGGTGGTTATATGTTTAAGTGCTTAAATAAAGCATAAATGATTTACCTGTTGACATGAAATATATTGATAAGGCTGGGCCTTGACTACTACATCATAAGCAAGAACGTGCTTAGTAGTAAAGATATTGCTAGAACATACTTATTGGTATTGTTCATTGTGAATTATCAATTGATATGTGTTAAATTCTAAATGCTACGATCATGTATCCATTTGTATATCTGTATAATTGTGGAATATGGGTGACTATCTGTTGATCTTGGACCGTGAGGCGGCAAGAGGTTTAGTTATCACTGCCTAACTGGCCACATTGACTATTGTAGCAAGCTTAAAGTTATAAGAATGATTCCAAGACAGACAAATTCATCAGTTGGCCAGGAAGATCAGGGCTAGAATAACAGACAGGGTTAGGAGAATGACCAAAATCAGATTCCACAGCCAACTCCTGATAACTGGCAGCAATTGTTTAATGATTTACAGGCCAGAGTATTGAGGCAGGAAGAAGAAATTTGCCTCCTGAGACAACAATAGGTTTCTGTAGGAAACGTTTTACCAGTGGCACCACCTGTAGTGGTGCCAACAGTTGAGCAGCTGCCTGAGGTTGGAAGCAAATGGGAACCTCTTTATGAAAGGTTTAAGAAACAACAACCTCCAGTTTTTTAGGACAGTGCAGATTCTGCTAAGGCAGAGCAGTGGATGAGTATGATTACCACCCAAGATCTAGCGGGACAATGTAGCCATAAGAGAGTTGAGGAGGACAGGTCCTCCATTTTTGGGTTCAGGTAGGGGTGGAGGCCCGAGTGATCAGAAGAGGAAGGTTCCTGATACCTTCCCAGCTCCAGGTCCTGATAGGCGACCACGAGGTATTACAATGGGTTGTCAGGGTGGCAGTGAGGCCTGGAAGACATATCCTGAGTGCCCTAGATGCAAGATGCGCCATTTGGGAGAGTGTAAGGCAAATGCCTGCTTCTTAAGTGGAGCAGTAGGTCATTTCAAGAAAGATTTCCCTAAAGCAAGAAAGGAAGAACTCAGAAAGGCATACAGCTCGACCCTAGCTCGAGTGTTCTCATTGACTCAAGCGAAAGCTGAGGCTTCACCCTCAGTAGTTATAGGTCAACTTCTTAGTGCTAGAACCCCTTATACTATTTTGATTGATTCTGGTGCTACACATTCTTTTGTTGCTAGTAGAATTATTGATAGACTGTGTAGACCATGTGATTATTATGTTGTGGGGTTCGTGACCTTATTACCCACTGGGGAGTTAGTGGTATCCAGGAGATGGGTCAAATCTTTTCTAGTGACAGTGGAGGGCCGAGAGTTGTCAGTGGATTTGATAGAGTTAGTTATGACTGACTTCGACATGATTCTGGGTATGGACTAGTTAGTGAAATATGGGGCAACCATTGATTGTAGAAGGAAGATGGTCACCTTTGAGCCTAAGGGTGAGGTTCCTTTTGTGTTTGTTGGTACTGTGCATGGACCTCGCATACCTATCATTTCTGTTTTGAGGGCTAGAGACCTATTGCAAGGAGGTTGCATAGGATTCTTAGCTAGTGTGGTTGACACCACTCAGGTCATGCCAATGAGACCAGAAGAAACCAGACTAGTCTGTGAGATTTTGGATGTGTTTCCAGAAGATTTACTAGGGTTGCCACCACACAGAGAGATTGAATTTGTGATAGAACTGGCACCAGGGATGGAGCCAGTGTCTAGAGCACCTTACAGAATGGTCGTAGCTGAGTTAAAAGGATTGAAAGTACAGTTGCAAAAGTTGCTAGATTTGAGTTTTATCGGACCTAGTTTTTCACCTTAGGGTGCACCAGTGATGTTTGTGAAGAAGAAAGATGGTTCTCTGAGGATGTGCATTTATTACAGAGAACTGAATAAGTTAACAATTAAGAATAGGTATCCTCTGCCAAGGATAGATGATATGTTTGATCAATTGCAAGGTAAAAGGGTATTCTCAAAGATAGACATTCGTTCTGGTTATCATCAGTTGAGGGTCAAGGAGGGAGACATACCAAAGACTACTTTTCGCACTAGATATGGGCATTATGAGTTCTTAGTTATGTCATTTGGATTGACTAATGCCCTAGCTGCTTTTATGGATTTGATGAACAGGGTGTTCAAGAATTATTTGGACCAGTTTGTGATCGTCTTCATCGATGATATTTTGGTTTATTCTCAGTCAGAGCCAGAGCATGAGCAACATTTGAGGTTGGTTCTACAGAGACTGAGGGAACACAGATTGTTTGCAAAGTTCAAGAAATGTGAGTTCTGGTTATCTCAGGTATCTTTCCTTGGGCACATTGTTAGTAAAGAGGGGATTAAAGTAGATCCAGTCAAGATTGAGGCAGTCAGAGATTGGCCAAGGTCAAAGAATGCTTTTGAGGTTAGAAGTTTCTTTGGGTTGGCAGGTTATTACATATGTGTCATGGAAGGATTCTCTAAAATTGCTACTTCATTGACTAAGCTGACACACAAGAATCAAAAGTTTGTGTGGTCAGACAGGTGTGAGAACAACTTCCAGGAACTAAAGCAGAGGTTGATTACAACTCCAGTTCTGAGTCTTCCAACAAATCAGGAGAAGTTTGTGATTTACTGTGATGCCTCACATCAAGGTTTGGGTTGTATTTTGATGCAGTTAGGGAATGTGATTGCTTATGCCTCACGTTAGCTGAAAGAATATGAACAGAGATATCTCACTCATGATCTAGAGTTGGCGACTGTGGTCTTTGCATTAAAGGTATGGATGCATTACCTTTATGGGGAGAAGTGTGAGATTTACACTGGCCACAAGAGTCTGAAGTACTTCTTCATGCAGAAAAATTTGAACATGAGACAAAGGCGTTGGTTGGAGTTAGTAAAGGATTATGATTGTGAGATTCTGTATCATCCAGGAAAGGCCAACGTGGATAGCTGATGCTTTAAGTCAGAAGGGTCCAGGACAGATTTATAGTGCGAGGCTGATAGCCAGAGAGTTAGCAGAGGATATGACCAGAGCTGGTATAGAGTTGCTGGTGGGCCAGTTGGCCAATATTACGCTATAGTCTACACTGTTGGAAAGAATCAAGAAGGGTCAGTTGGGTGACAACTGACCAAGATCAGAGAAGATGTTTTGGCTGGAGTATCCAGAGATTATACAGTGTTTGATTTGGGCTTGTTGAGATACAAGGGTCGGATATGCGTTCCGTTAGACACTGCTTTGAGGTGAGAGATCCTGGATGAATATCATACTACACCTTATTCTTTGCATCCAGGCACCACGAAGAAGTACCAAGATGTGAGATCATTGTATTGGTGGCCAGGGATGAAGAGGGGTGTGGAACATGTGGCTAAGTGCTTGACATGTAAACAGGTCAAGGCTGAGCATCAAGGGCCATCAAGGTTATTGCAGCCTCTAGACATCCCAGAGTGGAAATGAGAGGACACCACGATGGATTTCGTGGTCGGGTTACCCAAGACTGTTGGTCAACAAGATTTAGTATGGGTTATTATGGATCGCTACACCAAGTCAGCTCACTTCTTACCAGTGAGGTCTACTTATACAGTTGACCAGTACGTAGATCTCTATGTGAGAGAGATCGTTCACCTTCATGGAACACCGAGGTCGATCGTGTCAGATCAGAACCCCACTTTCACTTCCAAGTTCTTGGGGAGTTTACAAAAGGCCATGGGAACACAATTGAAGTTCAGTACTGCTTATCATCCTCAGACAGATGGACAATCTGAGAGGACGATCTAGATATTAGAGGACATGCTGCGAGCATGTGTGCTGGACTTTGGTGGATCCTGGAGTAAGTATCTACCTTTGATAGAGTTTTCCTACAACAACATTTATGAGTTTACCATTGGGGTGGCACCTTATGAGATGCTGTATGGTAGGAAATACAGATCTCCCATTCATTGGGATGAGATAGGAGAAATGAGATACTTGGGCCCTGAGGCAGTTCAGAGGACCAGTGAGGCCATTGAGAAGATTAGAGCTCGGATGCTCGCTTCTCAGAGTAGAAAAAAAAGTTATGCAGACCCCAAACGCATGAATGTGGAATTCCAAGTGGGAGACTATGTCTTCCTTAGAGTCTCGCCATGGAAATGAGTGAGAAGATTTTGGAAGAAGGGCAAGCTGAGCCTTAGATTTGTAGGTCCATTTGAGATCCTGGAGAGGATTAGTTAGATGGCTTACATGTTGGCCTTTCCACCGGAATTGTCGGCCGTGCATAACGTATTTCATGTTTTAGCTCTTTGGAGGTATGTATCTGATGTGACTCATGTTTTGAGTTACGAAGATCTGGAGCATGAGGCAGATCTCTCCTATGAGGAACAGCCAGTCTAGATACTTGACAGAAAAGACAAGGTCCTCAGGAATAAAACGATACCTTTGGTTAAGGTATTATGGAGGAATAGCAAGGTCGAGGAAGCGACCTGGGAGCTGGAGTTAGACATGCAGGATCAGTATTCCGAGCTGTTCAGGTAAATTTCGAGGACGAAATTTCTGTAAGGAGGGAGGGGATAGTTGTAATGCTCGAAAATCCCTAATGAGGTTTATGGTTGGATTAGAAGGTCGGGAGGGCCATAATTGATTTATTATGCCATTAAATGATTGTATGCATGATTATGTGAATTATATTATTATATGATGATACATGCATGCATGTGGGTCCACATTTCTTTATAAGGGCATTTTGGTAATTTGGCCCGTTGAGGGCATAATTGTATATTTTCATGCATGTTGGTGAATTATTGATGAGGCCACATTATAATGTGGATTTGTTTGAGTTGTTCGGCATGAGACGATCTTTTAATGCTAGTTAGCGGTTTGGTCATAATGGGGTTAATTTCGGGGCTCAGGGTGAGTCTCGGGGTAATTTGGTGATTAGATCATTACCGAGAATTAAAGGGTAATGGGATGTGATTTATTAGTATTTGAGAATAACGTGAATTGGAGGGTGTTAATTATGATTAACAAGATAGGCGAGAAATGGCGATTTTACCCTTGGAAGCCTTAAGAGGGAATTAAATGACCTAGGGGCAATATTGCCTTTTGACCTAAGGATATATATGAACCATTGAAGCTGTAGAAAGCTTAAGAAAATAGAGCATAGTTTCTTCTTCTCTAGTTCATCTTTTCTCCATCTTTTTCTTTGAATTTTTTAGCTCCATTTGAATATTCAAGCAAGGGAACCAAGCCTTGAGGGTCTAGGGTTATGTTCTACCATTGAAGAGGGTGTAATTCTGAGCTTGAGGTAAGTTTTCAACAATAGAAAACTCTGGTTTTGCTCTATTTTTCCCTTGATTTTTAGTTAGAATTTTGATTTGGATAGTGAGAATTGATGGGAGTTTTTGGCAAATATTGATTGGGTTATGATGCCTAGGACTTGTATGTTGGGTATTTAGGTTCATTTGTGAGTTTGGTTGAGGTTTGGAATTAGTTTGTGAAGCTTGGAATTGGAGAACTTGAAGGAGGAAGAACCAAGGCTGAATGAGCCTGGCTCTAGCGCTACAGCGCTGTCTAGGGCCATTCATCTCTGCTGGTAGCGCTGGGGCACTACGGGGGCAGTGTTGTAACGCTACCCTGTTTTTCTTGGTTCTTATTTTGGGCACTTTTGAGGGTTTTTGGCTCAGGGTTTCAATTCCTAAGGCTCGAGATCAAATCTACTAACCGTTTGAGTACGATTCGAGGTCCCGGGAATGAGGTTTAGGTCAAGAACATTTTATTGTTGATTTCATTAATTGGATTCCATAATTGGTTATGACTAGGTGACCGCTAAGGGATCAAAGGATCGATCGTTCTCAAGGGTCGTTCATTTGTTATTTCTTGCTCGAATCAGAGGTAAGAAAACTGCACCCGGTATGTGATGCATGAGATACATGTGATTAGGGCATGACATGAATATTGAATATGAGATTGATAAGAGCTTGAGTCTCTGTAAATGTGCATGATCATAACTATGCTAGTGATTTTTGAGTAAGCATGCTGAATGCCCTACATTTGGATATTTGACATATGATATATGCTGGTTGCATTGCTTACTTGTGAATGGAGCTGACCTATAAGTCAGGAATCGGCAATGGTGTCAGTATTAATTGTGAAGCTGTTTCTTATAAGTCAAGTTTGGCAGTAGTACTGAGCACTAGTCATATGGTATTGGCTTATGAGTCAAGAAATGTATTAACGTGTTTAACGCAAGTCGAAAAGATTAGATCTAATTGACATAAGCATTGCATGAATCATCATGAACATTAATGCTTGAAGGACCTCGAGTTCGATGAAAACTAAAAGCGCTTGTGTAGTCTAAAGGCTAGTTACTTAGAGCCAGGGCCAAAAGGCTCAGGTGACTGCAACGTCACATGGCTATGGGTGCTGAGCCCAAGTTCGTGACTCACTCATTAGTCACTTATCTGATAGGGTGCAGAGCCCAAGGTGTGACTCTTTAGTCACCTGTCTGATTAGGGTGCGGAGCCCAAAGTGTGACTCACTCATCTGATTAGGGCTACACGCCCCAGTATGATTACCAGAATCTCAAAGTGTTAATCACTCATCTGATTAGGGCTACAAGCCCCAGTATGATTACCAAAATCATGACGTGATATTCACTCATCTGGTTAGGGTACGGACCCCCAGTGTGTGACTTAATTGTCACTTATTTGAGTCACTTAGTTTAGATGGACACATTGGCCATCTACTTTCATTATGACTTGATAGTCATAAATACAAAGGGAATGGCCCATAAGTCATCTATACAAAGGGCAGGGCCCACAGCCATTATTTGGACTTAATTGCATGCATGAATAGGGCTATTATTGCTAGGCATGCCTATTGTGACTTAGTAACATGTTATTACTGCTCATGAGCATATTGAGTTTTCTTGCTGAGCTTCGGCTCACGGGTGCTATGTGGTGCAGGTAAAGGCAAAAGAAAGCTGGACTATCCTTGAGTTGGAGAGCTTAGGTGACGATGTGTACATATGCGGTTGCTCGACCGCCACGGCCAAGGGTTTAAAGAGGAACTAGGGGTTAACCCTATTTTTGCCGCTTAGGTCGACAGGTTGTAATTTTTACACTGTGATGACCATTTTGGATTGTAAATAACTTGAAAACACTTTTATGGGCCCATGTACAGTTTTATGTTTTAAATAAAATATATCATTTCCCTTTGATCGAGATTTTTCACCTTAGCCTATTAATAACACCTAGATGCACGTTTATAACCTAATGACTCATTTAGTGAGTTAAGCACTGTTTAAAGTTCACATTAACGGTCTTGGAGTAACCAGGGCGTTACAGTCCTGAAGCAATTCAAAGGACCAATGAGGCTATTGAGAAGATTAGAGCTCGGATGCTCGCTTCTTAGAGTAGACAGAAGAGCTACATTGATCCAAAGCATATATACATAAAGATCTAGGTTAGGGACTATGTTTTCCTCTGTGTTTCACCTTTGAGAGGGGTGAAGTGGTTTGGGAAGAAGGGAAAGAAAAGCCCTAGGTTTGTGGGACCTTTTGAGATCATGGAGAGGATTGGTCAGGTAGCCTATCGATTGGCTTTACCCCCATCGTTGTCAGGGGTTCATAATGTATTCCATATTTTGATGCTTCAGAAATATATGTCAGATGTAACTCATGTGTTGAGTAATGAGGATCTGGAGTTGCAGAAAGATTTCTCCTAGGAGGAGCGACAAGTTCAGTTCCTGGATATAAAAGATAAGGTATTGAGGAAAAAAACCATACCTTTAGTTAAGGTATTATGGAGGAACAGTAAGGTCAAGGAAGCAACCTGGGAATTAGAGTCAGATATGTGGGAACAGTATCTCGAGCTGTTCAGGTAAATTTCGAGAGCGAAATTTCTATAAGGAGGGGATAGTTGTAACGTCCCAAAGTTCCTAATAAGGCCTTGATTAGGGGGCCGTGACAACATTATTGGATTATTATGTGTTAATATGTGATTTAAAAGAATATTCTTGTGATTATGTGAATCGCATGAGTTATATTATGAATGACTGATTATGCATGTTTAAGTGTATTAAATGTGCGTAACATGCCCACTTTTATTTAAATGGGCATATTTGTAATTTTGACCTGTAGAGTCCAAAGAACTTTACTTAGCTAAGTTAGATAGTAGTATAATAGTAATAATAGTATTATCTTTATGATTGTGGATTTTTGGTTCAGACCGGGATTTATTTGGACACTCATAGTAGTACTTGTAGATTTTCTAAGTTTAACCTATAGTTTAGGAATATTAATTTTAACCTAAGGTTCGATTAATATGACTGATATTGAGGATAATATTTATTATACTATAAGGTTTAGATAAGAACCAATAAGATAATAGCACATGTTATGTATAGGTTTATTAATGATTAAGTATTTTGAGGATTAAATTTATTAAGGTTAAAATTTGAATACTCTAAGGTCAGTCAATAGCTTTGAAAACGTTAGAGGGCTTAGTTTAGGCTGTTTACTCAATTCAAATTAAGCTAAAAATGTGTAATTTCGTGTTTAAATATTTAGCGTATGCCGATATATCGCAGCTATAGGGGGCGATATATCGCAGTACGAAGATACGGAAAACACGAAACGTTGCACGATTGCCTCGGGCATAATGGCCCAGGCGATATATCGCCTCCTTCAGCATATTTTTGAAAGTTTTCAAAAACGTTCTCCATTCAAACCTTCAACCTCTTGATAAGTCCAGCACCTTTCTGAACGAGTCTTCAGCCTCTGCTGAACGATAATTCAAATTATTTTCACTTAAAAAGCCATTATTTTTATTCAAGTTAAATGAAGATCTTTTCATTCCTAAACTCTATAAATAGGACCTAGTACCCAGCCATTTATTCATCTATTACTCTAAGTTCAGAGGCTGCAAGTTGCTAGGTGAGTGTGAGAATGTAAACACTTGGGTTGGGAATTATAAGCTTGATCATTATAAGCTTATCAAACACTTGGGGAAGTAAGGTTTATTCACAATTCGGTTCAAGGTTTAGATTGGTCATATAAGTCTTCAAGGTATTTCCAAACTCTAGTCCATTTCTGTATTATGTTCTTTAAAAATTCTCATAGTCTTCTACTCATTCTAACCTTATTCTTATTCTTGGTTAGGAAATCCAAGTTCTTAAGCACAAGGTTTTTGGTAAGTATATTTTGATAGCATAGTTCCTTTTTCACTTTCATCCCTTTTCTTCAATATACTCACCATATTATAAATGGTTTTTAGGAGTGTTCCAAGGTCCCAAATCAGTTCTCATATCCCGGTTATTTTGGTAAGGAAAATAGATAGGATTTATGTGTTATATGCTTTTATATGTTATCTTATGATTTTATGTTATGTAATATGTTATGTTAAGTATGATTGTAGACTTGGGCATATGACCTATATGACTAACAAGCCCCAAATAGATTATGGGCATATGACTTGCTTAGCTAGCAAGACCCCACTAATCTAATGGGCATATGACTTGCTTAGTTTATGGGACCCCAAGTAATAATGGCCATTATAGTATGTATGTGACATAAGTGTTATGATATGTTTTATGTTTCTTATGAAATTTATGTATATGGACTATGTGTTAGATTTTCCTTGTTGGGCAATAGGCTCACTCCTTTTATGTTTATATGTGCAGGAAAATAGCTATAGTGGCGGGAAAGGTTCGTTGATGCTTGGGGAATGTGTATTGAGGCGGAATGGATTCAAGGAGTCGAGAGTTTCGATTTCGAGGATGAAGTCTTTGTTTTATGGTTTATGTGTATTTTTCCGCACCTATTTATGTAATCTCCTTTTTATTACAATTAAGTTATGTTTTTCCTTTTTAAAACAATGGGATCCCATATCCTGCTTTGAGTTTATGTAAGTTTAACATTTGTTTTTACAAGTTTTTAATAAAGTATGATTATTTCACTTGTAAGTATTATTAGGGATTAGTGTCTATGCTTAAGTTTTCATTAATGGTCCATAGTCTAGAGTAGTTGGGCCATTACATGACCCGCTGAGGGTATAATTGTGATTATATGATATTATATGATTGAGACCACATTATTATGTGGATATATTTGAGATATTCGACAGGAGTCGCTCCTTTTGAGCAAGATAGTGGTCTAGTCACAACAATGATTAATACCAGGCTCAGGGTGAACTAAGGGGGGTATTTTGGTAATCGGTGAGTTATCGGGACTCATGGGAGTATGAGTCGTATTTTGGGAAAAATATTGATATTTCAGAATTGGCGAAATTAATTGGGAATTATAAGTGTAATGTGAGACGGGAGTGTAAAATGTCGATTTTTCCCTTAGTGGGCTTTGAGAGGAAAGTAATTAAGTGGGGGCATTTTGGTCTTTTGGACCACTTGAATGGTATAGGCTAAGGCTGAGTTTATGAACTCAAAAAACAAGACTCAAACATTCTCTCTCACGCTCTCTCTCTCTCTCTCTAAGTATTTTTTAATTTGGATGAGAGTTCTTGAATTCTAAAGTTTAAAAGCAATATTTGGTGGGAATTGAGTTGCTTTGGGAGAACTTAGAGGTTGTTAAGCTTACTGAACAACTGGGAATCGTTCTTAATAGAGGTAACTCTGTTTTTTTAAGCTTTTGGTTTTGAAAGTTTCTAAAAAGAATTACTTGGATGTTGATTTTTAGTTAAGTTTTAAGGTTATTTAAAGTATTTTTGAGTTGTTGTGACCATTATAATGGTCAAAGCTCTGTTTTGGGATGGATGTGGGGTTAGCTGAGATTTATGAAATCGCTGGTTTTTGAGTTCGTAGGGTCGCGCCGCGACCCTGTTCGTGGACCACTGCGACCCTCATAAACTTGGTTGAGGCAGGGGACCTGGAACCGCCTTAGCATCGCAGCACTTGGCGAGTTGTGTCGTGGCGCGTGTGCAGGAGATTTTGTGGGCTCTCTGCCTAGTTGAACTTGGGCTGAGCAAAAAATCCAAACAATAAAAAAAATCGAACACATCGATCTTCCGAATATCGAAAAAACCAAAACCAATTAAACTGTACATCAAAAAAACTGTTAACGGCATAAACTGCCATTGTTTGGTCGTTTGAAAAATCTGGGTGCACCCACCGAATTGATAATGTGTTGTGATTTGAGGTTTGCTTATGGAATTTTAATTATGTTTCAAACTTTCAAATTTGTGAATGTAACTATGTTCTATGTATTTATGTTTCAAAAAAGCACAAAAATGGATTCCAACAATCCAATTTTTTTTTTGTTTTTTTAAATAAACTTTTTCAAAAATTATGAGAAAAAATATTAACATCGGTTTGGTCGGTTTAACTGACCAAATCACGGTCCAACACGGTCATTTTTTTTTCTGTAATATATTTGGTCGGTCGGTTTTTGGATCGCACCAATCCGGATCGAAACTGAATTATGGATTTAAGAATATGAAAAAACCACCCAAACCGACAAATACTCAGCCCTAAGTTGACCACCACGACACTTTTAGGGGCGCACTGCAACTTAAATAGGGAAAAGTGAGGAAATGTGTTTTGGATTGTGGGAACTCAAACCTAAAGGTTCGGGAATAGTTCTACTACCCGGCTTACTAGAATTCAAGGTCCTGGAGGCTAGGACTTGATCCGAAAGTCTTTATTGGTTCGTTTCTTGATAATTATTCCTTGTTATGGTTGTGACTAGGGTGAATCATTAGGCTCAGGAGGAAATGATTGCACTCGGGGTCGCCATACACTATTCACTCAGGACTTGAGGTAAGAAAACTACACCTGGATTGTGGTTAGGGCTTGAGCCCAAGTTATCGAACATGGTTATAACCATGCTTAGAATGTTTATTGCGTTGTGCATACCTGTGGTAAGTGATGACTGTCTATCTGTTATATATCATTGAAAAGCTCGGCTTATAAGTTGATGGCTTAGCTATTATATCTGCTTGAAAATCTCAGCTTATAAGAGGGCTTATCTGTTATATCTAATTGAAAAGCTTGACTTATAAGTCGAGGTCTATCTGTTATACCAGATTGAAAGACTCGACTTATAAGTCGAGGGTTTATCTGTTATACTAGATTGAAAGGCTTGACTTATAAGTCGAGGGCGGCAACTGTAACGACCCAAATTTCCTAATAAGGCTTAGGGCCTTGATTAGGGGGCCAGGATGGTAATTCTCGGAATCATATGATTATGTGATATTTATGTGTATCATTATGTGAATATGTGAGTTATATTATAGTATGACTAAATATGCATGTTTAGGTGTATTAAATATGCATGGGGGCCTATTTCTGTTTAATTAGGAAATTTTCATATTTTGGCCATTTCGGGTATATTTGGCATCTATGTGGTATGTGTGTGGTGCTTCATTATTATTTGGTTATGCTAGGGTTACTCAACACGAGATGATCCTAGGAGGCATACTAGTGGGAAAGTCACAACGAGATTCATACTTGACTCAGAGTGAGTCAAGGGGTATTTAGTACATTACCGGGATATTGGGTAATGGGAATAAATATTTGATGATAAATTGGGAGTTAGTGAGACCAGGGAGAAATTATGGGAATTTTGACTATTTTACCCCCGGGGGCGTTTTCGGGACCCCGAGCATTAGGATTTGCTTGAGGTTACTTAAGCTTAAAGTAACCTGTCAGAAACATAAAAAGAACGTTCAGTACGTTTTCTCTCTCTCTCTCTCCTGTTCCATTTTTGATACCGTTAGCATTTTCGAAGGAAACTTAAGTTTTAGGACTCAGATTCAAGCGAGGATCGAGCAATAGCGATTCTAGGGAAGATTAGAAGCTTATTAGCGGGATGATTTAGCGAGAAACGACAAAATCAGAGGTAATTTAAGCTTTGAATTCCTGAGCTTATTCTATGTTCTTGGTGTTCTTGAGTTTTATAAACTCAAGACTTGGATTATGAGTTCCTATGGGGATTTTGGGTATTTATTGTTGTTTTAATGTTGCTAAGCTATTGGGTGAACTGTTTGGGGGATTAAAATGTTTATTTGAGGGGTTAGGGACCCTTTGGGTTGGATTTGGAGCTTTGAAGCTCGAAGAACACGGGTTGAGAAACCCATAATTCTGGTTTGAGCGTTGTAGCGCTAGGTTGGTAGCGCTACAGCGCTGGGTTGCCTTTTTGGGGGTTGAAGTGCTGACTATAGCGCTGTAGCGCTACACAGTCTTCAGAACTTGGTTTTTTTGGTACTTTTTGGGGTTTTGACCCAAGGGCTCAGGGGATGATTCCACCACCATGTTTGGTGGGATTTGAGGTCTCGAGAGCGCGGGATTGGTCAGGGGATTGGGTTTTGGAACTTGAACTCATTGAAACACCGTTTATGGTTGTGACTAAGTTATCGCTAGGGGCTTGGAAACAGGATCATGCTCGAGGGTTGTTTATTGGTAACCTGTGCTTGGACCAAAGGTAAGAAAACGACACCCAGTATGTGATGCATAAGATACATGTGATTAGGATATGGCATGAATGCTGAATATGAGATTGATCAGAGCTTGAGTCTCTGTAAATGTGCATGATCATAATTATTGTAATGCCCCGAAATCCCTAATGCAGTTTAATGGCTGGATTAGTAGGCCGGGAGGGCCATAATTGTTTAATTATGCCATTAAATGATTATATGCATGTTTATGTGAATTATATCATAATATGATGTTAAATGCATGCATGTGGGTCCACATTTCATTTCAGGGGTGTTTTGGTATTTTGGCCCATTGAGGGCGTAATTGTATATTTGTATGCATGTCGGTGACATATTGTTGAGACCACATTATAATGTGGATTTGTTCGAGCTATTCGACATGAGACGATCTTTGAATATAAATTAGCGGTTTAGTCATAACAGGTTTAAGTTCGGGGCTCGGGGTGAGTCTCGGGGTGATTTTAATGATTAGAGCGTTGCCGGGAATTAAAGGGTAATGGGATATGAATTGTTTGAGAATATCGAGAATAGCGAGAATTGGAGAGCATTAATTATGATTAACGAAATACGTGGAAATGTCAATTTTGCCCTTAGGAGCCTTTAGAAATGTTTATTCGACCTAGGGGTATTTTGGTCTTTTCACCCCTAGGATAGTTTTAAGCCATTGAAGGCTGTAGCTGTAACGCCCTGGTTACCCCAGAACAGTTACGGTGATCGGTGGATCGGAAATTTGACCCGCTACCCGAGTCCTTTGGTAAAAAACGTGCTCTAAGTGTAATTAACAGGTTAAGGTGAAAAACTAATAAAAAGAAAATGGATATTTTCATTACAAACTGCTCTGCAGAGCTAATCAAAACATATACAAGTTGTTCTTAGTACAAAAGGGTCATTATTGTTTCAAATTTACAATCCCGCCGACCTAAGCGGCAAAAATAAGGTAAACCCCCTAGTTCCTCTGAGAACGCCTTGGTCGTGGTGGTCAAGCAGCCGCATATGTACACATCACCACCTAAGTTCTCCATTCATGGCTGGGTGAGCTTTTCTTTCCCTTTACCTACACCACATAGCACCCATGAGCCAAGGCCCAGCAAGAAAACGTAATACTGCATGATATAATATCAACAAGAATCATAATAATCAACCAGGACCAACAGTCCAAACAAATAGGTGACAATCGCAAGAGTCACTAATACGGGGACAGTACCCTCCAGCCATGTGACGATAGGGTCACCAGGGCTTAACAGATAAGTGAGCCTTTCATAAGTTTGAACAGGATAGGTGTATGGTGAATAGTCACCAACATAACCTCCCTCATGACCTTAGAGTCATAACCCTGGAACAGCGTTTCCTAGCCATGTGACAAACAGTCACCGGAGCCATATGCCCTGGCTCTGAATAACTGGTCTTAGACCAGACAAGCACTTATAAGTTCATCGACCTTAGGGTCGGTCCAGCGGTAATACCCCATATGAGTTATTCAACGCTGATATCGATTAGATCTAATCTTCATTTGGCTCGACGTTCATGACGCTATGCCATTTCTGACTC
This sequence comes from Humulus lupulus, assembly GCF_963169125.1. Lineage (NCBI taxonomy): Eukaryota > Viridiplantae > Streptophyta > Magnoliopsida > Rosales > Cannabaceae > Humulus > Humulus lupulus. The sequence goes on from NC_084793.1 coordinate 21,166,053, forward strand.
TTTAGGTCAGTGTCCCTGACTAGTCAGTACATATACAAGTATACAACATTCGCTAGCATTCAATAGGCAATTCATGTCCAAATTTACCAATCAACATGCCTTAATAATAATCACACATGTCACATATACACAGGGTGCAGTTTTCTTACCTCCTGTTCGAGCGAGAATTAATAATAAGAACGACCCTTTAGAACGATCAACCTTTTGGTCCTTTAGCGATTACCTGGTCATAACCAATTATGGGATTCCATCAATAAAATGAATAATAAAGGTTCCCAAACCAAAACCTAGCCTCCGAGACATCAAACACTACTAAACCGGGTGGTAGGATCGACCCCGAGGCCTAAGGTTTGCATCCCCGAGCCAAAAAGCCATTTCTGGCCAAAAAGCCACTAAGGGCCGCGACCCTCCTTGGCCATGCCGCGGCCCGCCCCTCAAACAGAGGCGCCCAACTTCAGCATCCTTCAAGGGCCGCGGCCCTCCCTGGCCATGCTGCGGCCCAACCTCCAGTTCAGCCATAACCCCTGTTTTTCTTCCCCTGCGATTTCTCTTCGAACCAACCTTTCAAACCAAGCTTAAACACCACTCAAACCTCCAATACAACCCCTAAACTTGATCTATATCACTCCCTTAGCAAAACCCAAGTGAAATCCCAACCAAAACTTCCATCAATTCCAACAACCCACCACAAAAACATGAGCTGAAACTAAACACCAAAACAGAGTATATATACCAGTAAACTAATGGCTGGAAACTTACCTCAAACTCAGGTTGTGATGCTCTTCAATGGTGGAACACTCTCCCAAACTCCCAAGGTGTACTTCCCAAGCTTGAATCCTCAACAAGATCACCAAAAATCACAAAGAAAATGGATGAAGGAGAAGGTACGGGTAAGCTTCAATCTTGCTCTGTTTTTCTCTCTACTTCACAGCATAAAGGGGTTTATATCTATCCTAGGGGTAAAAAGACCATTATACCCCTAGGTCAATTAAGGGTTTTTAAAGGATCCTAAGGGCATATTTGTCCTTTCCAACCTATCTCGTTAATCATAATTAACGCTCTCCAATTTCCGCTATTCTCAATAATCTCAAGCACCAATAATTCATATCCCGTTACCCTCTAATACCCGGTAACGCACTAATCATTAAAATCACCCCGAGACTCCTCCTGAGCCTCGAACTTAAACCTGTTATGACCAGACCGCTAACTAGTAATCCAGGATCGTCTCATGCCGAATAGCTCGAACAAACCCACATTATAATGTGGTCTCAACATATATCACCGACATGCATACAAATATACAATTATACCCTCAACAGGCCAAATTACCATCACACCCCTGTAATTTAAATGTGGACCCACATGCATGCATTTCACATCATATTATAATATAATTCACATATACATGCATAATATCATTTAATGGCTTAATTAAACAAGTATGGCCCTCTCGGCCAACTAATCCCGCCATTAAACCACATCGGAGAAATCAGGGGATTACAGTAGCTAGGAAGGGAAAAAACAGAGCATTGAAAAGCCTTCTCCCGTACCTATTTTCTCTCATTTTCTCTTTGGATTTTTGAGCCTTATTTGAGGATTCAAGCTTGGGGAATAAGTCTTGAGAGCTTGGGAGTGTGTTCCACCATTGAAGAGCATCATAATTTGAACTTGAGGTAAGATTTCATCCATGAAACCTTAGTGATGCTCTGTTTTTCTTATGGTTTTCAGTTGTGAAATTTAAGGTATTAAGTTGAGAATTAATGAAAGTTTTTGGAGGAAGTTCATTTGGGTTTTGATGCTTGCATGGTGGGTATGTTGTGGTAGCAATTGGGGGCTTTGCTTGGTGATGTTAGGGGAGTTTTATAGAGGTTTTAGATTGAGTTCAAAGGGAGGAAAACATGGTTTTTAACTGAGTTTCAGGTGGGGCTGCAGCTTTGTTCTGGAGCGCCGCGGCCTAAGCTTGAGAAAAGGAGAGGAAGAGGCTGAAGGGCCGCGGCATGGCTAGGGAGGGCCGCGGCTCGTGCTAGGAATTGAAGGGAGGCCACCTCTGTTTGAGGGGCGGGCCGCGACATGGCCAGGGAGGGTCGTGGCCCTTAGTGGCATTTTGGCCAGAAATGGGTTTTTGGCTTGGGGATTCAAGCCTTAGGCCTCGGGATCGATCCTACTACCTGGTTTAGTAGGATTCGATGTCTCGGAGGCTAGGTTTTGGTTCGGGAACCTTTGTTATTCATTTTATTGAAGGAATTCCATATTTGGTTATGACCAGGTGACCGTCAAGGAATTAAAAGGTTGATCGTTCTCAAGGGTCGTTCTTATACTAATTCTCACTCGAACCAGAGGTAAGAAAACTACACCTTATATGTGACATGCGAGGTTATTATAGAGGCATGCTGGTTGTTAAATGTGGGCATTGATTGCATATTAAATGCTTAGAAAATCTTGCTTATTTGTGTATGGCACTGACTAGTCAGGGTCGGCACTAGTCGCATATTACTGACCTGAGAGTCAGAAACGACATAAGCGTCATGAACGCAGGGCCGATAAAAGATTAGATCTAATCGATATCAGCGTTGAATGACTCTAGGAGCATTAATGCTAGATCGACCCTAAGGTCGATGAAACTTATAAGCGCTTGACTAGTCTAGGACTAGTTACTCAAAGCCAGGGCCTAAGGCCTAGGTGACTGCTTGTCACGTGGCTAGGGGAGCGGAATCCCATGGTTGTGACTCTATGGTCATGCGGTAGGTTATATTGGTGACTAGTTCATCGAGCACCTATCTTGATAAGCTAGTGAAAGGATCACTTATTTGTAAAGCCCAGGTGACCCTATCATCACATGGATAAAGGGAATGGAACCCTCCTTAATGACTTTTCAACTGTCACTCCTTTATTTTGGACTGAGAGTCCTGAATGATTATTATGATCATTGTTGATATTATATTCATGCAATATTGTGTTTTCTTGCTGGGCTTTGGCTCATGGGTGCTATGTGGTGCAGGTAAAGGGAAAGAAAAGCTCACCCAGCCTTGAGTGGAGAGCTTAGGTGGTGCTGTGTACATATGCGGCCGCTTGACCACCACGGCCAAGGAGTTCTCAGAGGAACTAGGAGGTTTACCCTATTTTTGACGCTTAGGTCGACGGGTTTGTAAATTTGAAACTGTAATGACCATTTTGAGTTGTAAATAACGTGTAAACGTTTTTATGGGCCCATGAATAGTTTTATGTTTTAAATAAAATATATCCTTTCCCTTTTGATTGATTTTCCACCTTAGCCTGTTAATAATACCTAGAAGCACGTTTTTAACCAAAGAACTCGGGTAGCGAGTTAAATTTATGGTTCACCGTTCACTGTAACTGTCCTGGGGTAACAAGGGCGTTACAATTATGCTAGTGAATGTTGAGTAAGCATGCTGAATGCCCCGTATTTGGACATTTGACATATGATATATGCTTGGTTGCATTGCTTACTTGTGAGTGGAACTAACTCCATAGTCAAAATCGTCAATGGTGTTAGGGTGAACATTTGACCCGCAAAACCCGCTTGACCCGAACCCCGAGAACCTGAATTTTCAAAAAACCTATTCATTTCGAGCTTAATCCGATCCGAACCCGACATATGTCGGATCGGGTTCGGGTTTAAAATTTAGTCATTTCGGGTTCGGGGTACATATGAACCCGACCGAAAATATTAAAAAAAAAAAATCTTAAAAATAAGAAGAATAGATAACCCTAAAAAAATCTTTATTTCTTTTCTTCTTCTCTTTTACTCTCACAATCTCACTCACGCACGACCTCCCTCACTCAGCAAGAGCAGCCGCCTCCACCACCACCAGGCACCACCAGCTCTTCTTCTCTTCTTGCCTCCCTCACTCACACCAGCCCCCCTTCTCTCTCACGCACGGTCAAGAAAGACCCACCCACCACATCCTCGGATCCTCCCTCCTGTAGTCGTAGAGCATGCCAGCCGCGCAGGGAGCACACCAGCCACCAACAGGGACCTCCTCCCTTCGCCGCCACAACGCAACCACCAGCCAGCCTCGTCTCCTCCCAGACCCAGTGACTGTGTGAGTGAACCCGAGCCGAGCACTTTGTTTAGTTTTGGTTTGGGTATTTTATTTTTAGTAGTTTACCTCAAATTATATGAGCATATATATATATATATATATGGCTTTGGTAGCTTCATCATAAGTCGTAGCAGCTTCAATGGCAGTGGAGAAAGTACCGAGCCAAAGTCGGCTTCCAAACTGATTAGACTTAGTAGATCCATTATGGGGTTCTCGAATTTCAGCAACCCACTTCCCCCACGTCCTTTGTCTAACTCTCCTGAAATAAAAATCTAAGTTTTCAAGACCTCTTTTTCCACACATACAACCCTTTTTATAGCCTTTAGCAGGAGATTTGAGGTTCCCTTTTCCATTTTCTAATGAAGAAAGTTGATCATTGTTGTTCTTCCACTGTGCTAGAGTATCCACTACTGATTCACTTCCATTTCTTCTTTTCCTAGGCTTTTTGCTCCTGAAATCAACACAAGACAACTCTGTCAAAACCTTTTCTATCTCAACATCAACTGGTTCCATTGAGTTTTAAGACTTGGCTTGAAAAATGAACCTGAAAATTAACATTAAAAACCCACGTCTACAGTACACTTCATTACATATGGTATACACAACAACATAGAAAAAGTTGCACAAGAGAGAGAATAAATATTAAAAAAGTGTAAAAAATGGTATTTTTACAAAATTGGGCTTTTCGGCCCAAAACCCAAAAGGCCCAGCCCAATCAGAAAAACCCAACATGCACAACCCGAAACCTGAAAAAACTCAAAAAATTCGGATCGGTTTCGGTACCATTTTTCTCCACCCGAAACCCACAAAACCTGAACCCGATGCATCCGAAACCCAAAAATCTGACCCATGTGCACCCCTAGGTGTTAGTATTGACTGTGAAGCTGTGACTAATTAGTCAAGTTTGGCAGTAGTACTGAGCACTGGTCGTATGTAATTGACCTATGAGTCAAGAGCGGCATAAGCGTAATAAATGCAGGGACGAAAAGATTAGATCTAATCGAAATAAGCATTATCAACATAAGTATGAAATGCTTGACCGACCTTAAGTTCAATGAGAACAAAAGCGCTTGTCTAGTCTAAAGGCTAGTTACTTAGAGCCAGGGCCAAAAGGCTCAGGTGACTGTAATGTCACATGGCTTAGGGTGGGGAGCCCAAGTTCGTGACTGCATAGTCACTTATCTGGTTTAAGTTCGTGACTCCATAATCACTTATCTGGTTCAAGTTCGTGACTCCATAGTTACTTATCTGGTTTAAGTTCGTGACTCCATAGTCACTTATCTGGTTAGGGTGTGGAACCCAAGTTCGTGACTCCATGGTCACTTATCTGATTGGACTGTAAGCCTCAGCATGATTATCAGAATCATTATTGATATTCAATTAGGATTTACTTGATAGTCATCCATACAGGAGGGCAGGGCCCACAATCACTTATTTGGACTTGCTTGCATGCATGAACAGGGCTATTATTGCTAGGCATGCTTATTATGATTCAGTGACATGTTATTACCTGTTCATGAGCATATTGAGTTTTCTTGCTGAGCCTCGGCTCACGGGTGCTATGTGGTGCAGGTAAAGGCAAAAGAAAGTTGGACTATCCTTGAGTTGGAGAGCTTAGGTGACGATGTGTACATATGCGGCTGCTCGACCGCTACGGCCGAGGGTTTAAAGAGGAACTAGGGGTAAATCCTATTTTGCCGCTTAGGTCGGCTGGTTGTAAATATTTTATTGTAATTAACCTTTAAAATATATTTTTGGGATCCCAACATATACAATAAACGTTATAGTGAAATGTTGTATCTTTAACAAAAAAATTTAATCCTAAATCGTTAATCACACTTAGTTACACGATTATGACCAAATGACTCGGTTAGCGAGTTTAGCACTGTTTAAAATGCACAACGTAATGGTCCCTAGGTAGTAGGGCGTTGCAGCAACAACGTGTTGAATGCAGGCCGATGTGGTAAAACCAACCCATAAGCATGATATACGCTTGAAAGACCCTATGGCCGCTTGGAAAATAAAGTGCAAGATGCGAAGGGCTAGCTCTAAGGCTGGTTAGATGGGAATAGGGCAATAGGCCCCCGGTGTGACTCTATAGTCACTTATGTGGTTAAATACATGCACGAGTATGGTTAATACTGCTAGGCATGTTAATTATGGTTCTGCAATGTTGATTAACTGCTTATGAGCATGATTATGTTTTCTTGCTGAGCCTCGACCCACGGGTTCTATATGGTGCAGGTAAAGGAAAGGAAATGAGAGCTTCAGGGGCGGAGTGTACATATGCGACCTGCTCGACCACCACGGCCGAGGGTATCTGTTGGAACTAGGGTTGGACCCTGATTTTTCCGCTTAGGGCAGCCTTTTGTATTCACATTGGGTCTGTAACAGTTATAAACTCTTTTGGGATCCCGTGTAAAAGCTCAAACCCTTTTTAATGAAACGATTACTGTTTGACCAAAAATTTTAAATACCTAAACTTGGTGTTAGTTTCAATTACACGTTTTAAGTCCAAATGATTCATTTAGAGAGTTAATCACTATTTTAATTACACAGTGTAATGGTCCTGGATTAGTAGGATGTTACATAACACATACGTGTTTATGGTTTATTGATCATGGAAGTGTGTTATACATGCATATTAGGACTTTTGTTATGCCTTGTGGAGTTTTCTTGCTGGGCCTTGGCTCACGGGTGCTCTATGGTGCAGGTAAAGGCGAAGTGAATGCTGACTAGCCATGAGCTAGAGGGCTTTGGAGCGGTGCATACATGTTCAGTCTGTTCGGTCGCCACGGTCGAGATTCGTTGAGGGACTCAATGTAAAAGTCTGAATTTTGTCACTTAGGTCGACTGTTTGTAAAACTGTAATTTGTAATTGTGTTTTTAATCAACTTTTGGGATCCCATGTAAACCCATTTTCAATCATAATAAAAAGTTAACCCTCTTTATCCAAATTTTTTATTACATGGACTTTTATCTTATTTAAATTACACTTTTGAGTCTAAACAACTCGCTTAACAAGTTAAGCACAACTTTAAACACACACGGTAACGTCTCTGGGTTAGCAGAGTGTTACAACAAGCCCATACACCTTAATGCAACTAATTACAACTTAAGAACTCATATAATTCAACCTTATGCACCTAATGAAATCCATTGTAACTTTAAATGCAACCTAAAGCAACTTTAAAAAGCTCATTTGGAAATTCCAATCTTATGGAACTCATACAACCTCAAATGCAAACCTAATGAAACCCAATGCAACCTAAAAAACTTTTTAAAAAAGTCATTTGCAAATTCAGCATGTTAAGCAATTATAACATCATTATGCAAATTAAACATCTTTATGCAACCAGTAGCAGCTTAAAAAAACTCATAAAAATTTCAGCATGTTAAGCATTATGCAAATTTATTTAATTATTTGAACATATCTTTATGAAAGATTAAAATGGAGCATAGTGATTTAAAGAGAGATAATTCTGTCTTATTATAAAAGTTGTAAAAATTGATGCTAAAGTCATGATAGGGGTTTTGGCCGTGGGTGTATATTGTGATCTAGACTTGTTTGAGTTATGGTTGTTAGTTTTGCATGTTTAAATGTGGTGTGATGAGCATATAAGCATGTGTTTCAATTTTATGCTTGCTGATTTTGTTATGCCTTCTATGGAAATATATATAATTTTGTAAGAGAACCAATCATGTTTTATAATTCACATTTTAAAACAAAGACAAGCAAAAGGGGTACATTTCACATGAAAATATGTATTTTTCCTTCATCAAATGCATGCGGATTTTTTTGTTTATTTATAATTTGAGAAAGAAACTATTTTTTTTTAAATGCTTACAAATGGAATTGTTAAAATTAGTATAATAAAATGTTTGCTGGAATTTTTAGTTTCTTGAAAGAAAGCTTCTTTTTAATTAAAAATATAAATTATATGCTCAAATAATTTAAGTCCTAGATTTTATACATGAAAAACGTGTTTTTTACACTTTAAAAAATGTAAATTCTCAATCTTAATAATGCAATGTTTATTTGTAAAATAATTAATTAAGTGACATTATATTTTGCTAAAAAGAGACTAAGTAAACTTTATTTGAATAAAATAGAGTATACATGAATTTTCCAAACCTATTAATTATGACTCATACAAAAAATGTAATGTGGTAACCTTGAGATATCACTATTTTTACAAAGTTAAATATTTAAATAAAAAAATTATTTTATCTACTTGGTAAAGTGAGTGAGTGCCAAATTATTCAATACTAATTAATTTTATTAAATTAATTATTTTGTGAGAAAAGAAATAGAAAATCGTTACTATATTTTGTTTTATTTTATTTAAGATAATAAATGAAATTAATGTTTGGTAAATGGAAACTAAAATAAAATAACTCTTTTATTAAAATTTTGAGTACAATTTTAATGTAGCATTACGGTATAAACCAAGTTGGTAACATATTTTTTATTTATTTATCTTATGAGATTACTAAGAAATAAAGAGACTAAAATCTACCAACTTCTACGCGCGTTTTAAGAACCTTTCCACATACGCATGCCGTATGCAAGTTTAGTTTTACATTCAAAATACGCCTTTAAATTAAATGTATGCTTGTTGCTTGTCATTCGTTGAGATTACATTGGTAAGATTGAGATTATTCTTTTATGGTTTTACGTGTGATTTTGTGATTATGATTGAGATGCAACTTGTGCCACATGTGCACAGCCCATGCACACGTGGGGTATGTTTGTTGGGTATGCTTAGTCTTGCTTGATATTGAGACGAATGTTTGGGTTGTGTCTAGGCTCGTTGTGAAGCACTCTGCTATTTAATTTGCTTGGACTTGAGGTAAGGAAGTTAGCTAGAATTTTTATGAGTTTATGGTGAGTGTATGAGCTATTCTGTTATGAGATGAGCTACTTGTATATGTGCTTGTATGTTGTATGAAAAGCAGAGGTTGTTAGCGTGCTGAACGCGATACAACAAATGAGTTACTAAGGTATGACGTAACTCATAAAGCGGACGCACCGAGGATATTCTAGGACCAGAGCTCTTGAGTACCTCCGGGAGGAGGATTTAACGATTTATGCTTTACTATTTACCTTGTAGAAATGTATGATGTCACATGGACAATGGGCGTGCCATGATCACATGATGTATGATTATGCTTATGTTTTATGTAATCCTATGTTTATAATTATGATTATGACTTATGTTATTGTGGTTATGTTTTGGTATGACATATGTTAATAATTATTGCTTTAAGGAAAATATGTTAAGAATTGATGAGATATATCACTTATGCTCCTATGTTGTGCTTTGTTTTATTGTTTGTACTTCCTTATTGGGCTTTTACCTCACCCCTTATTTTCCCTTTTTCAGGTAGCCAATAGGGTTTCTCATTGGCATGCATGGTGATATGGGGCGTTCTTTGGTTTGAGTATGTATGTCGCGAGACTCTGATGAATGGAAAATGATCTAGTTAACAGGAACATTTTATGGAGTTTATCTATGTTTTTCTTACATTTATAGTGAGATTTTACACTTTTATTTTAAATTTGCATAAAAGACATTGTACTTTTATTTTTCAAATAAATAGGCCCATATTGCATGTTTTACTAAAGCCTCACTGAACTTTTTCATAATTATGATATTTTTCTTAATAATTACCAAGTAGTCATCGTTTGAAAGGATTGTAGTATGGGGCGTTGTTACACATACAATCTCAAATGCAAACTAAAGAAACTCTTAAAAAAAATCATTCGCAAATTCAGCGTAACCTCATTATGCAAATTAAACATCTTTATGCAATTGATAGCAACTTAAAAAATTCATATACAAATTTCTGCATGTTAAGCAACTAAAACAACCTCATTTTGCAAATTAATTATCTTTATGCAACTCAATGCAACCTAAAGCAACTTAAAAGAATTCATACAAATTTCAACAACTTAAGCAACCTAATTTGAAACTAAAGCAACATAAAGAAAACCTTTATTTCCAATTAAACCAACTTAAAAAACCTCCTATATACAAATTAAATCATGTTAAGCAACTTGCCATATAACTAAAACAACTTTAAAAAGAAAATCTCATATGCAAATTAGAGCAATTAAAGCAACCTAATTATGCAATTTAATTATCCTTATGCAACCTCAAATGCATATTACAACACATTAAGCAACTTGCTATGCAACCTAGAATAACTTATAATAATCAATTTGTAAATTACAACATATGCATTTGAGCAATCTCATTATGCAAATTAATCATTTTATGCAACCGATAGCAACTTAAAAAATCTCACATGCAAATTTCAACATTTGAGCAATTAGAGCAACCTCATTATGCACATTAATCATCATTATACATCCCAATGCAACATAAAAAAATTCATATACAAATTTCAGTAACTTCTCGATTTGAAAGTAAAACAACATAAAAAACTTCATCTGCAACTAAAACTAGGGATGAACATTTGACCCAGAAAACCTGAAAAACCCGACCCGACCAACCCGAATTTTTGCAAAATCCATCAAATTCGGGTGAAATTCGATCCGAACCCGACATGGTTAGGGTTGGGTTCGGATTTTGAAATTAAGGGACCCGAACTCGAACATAATTAAAAAAAATTAATTTTCGAAAAAATTAATGCTTTTTTAAAAAAAAATTACCAAGATCCAATTTGTAAAAAATCAACATTACCAAACTAACAACAAAGTTAAAAAAAAACATGTGAAAAGTAAAAAAAAATCAAAAAGTGTCAAAAAAATGATATTTTTGAATTTTTTTTACACAGGCCCATTTTTGGCCCAAAACCCATTTTTTGACCAATCCCACCTGAACCCGACCCGACCAAACTCGAAACCCGAAATCACCTCAAAACTCGAAAATTTCGGAACGGGTTCGGTGCCACTTTCCTCAACTCGAAACTCGCAAAACCCGAACCCGATGCACTCGAAACCTAAAAATCCGACCCGTGTACACCCCTAACTAAAACAACTTGAAAAACCTCATATGCAAATTAAAGCATAGTAACATTATAATTTGAACAATGTAACTTTAACATTCTTAACATCCATTGCAAATAAAGCAATAAAGCTTTCTTCCAACCCAAATTTTAAAAAACAGTAAACTTATTCAAACCTAGATCTTATTAAATTTAATACCTATATTTGATTAAGAAATCAACTCAATGTGAATAATATCCAACTCAAATTTAATAAAATGAAACAAATATTCAATACCCATATTGGATAAGTCTTATTCAAATCCTGATACAATACTTGGATTGGGTAAAATCAAATTCATGAATTTAAATATTCAAGAGTAATACAAAATGTTTTAGACCTGATTTACAACAAGAAACATAGATTCATAAGCTTTTCTTCTTCTTCTTGCTGCAAAATTTGGGGACGGTGCAACAAGCTCCACATCAACAAGAACCCCAACTTCGAACCCACCTATTTCATTCTATACTCACACCGGACCACACAAAATTCATTCTAGCAATAAACCAAGAATCAAAATATTGGTCGTATTAAAATTCCTACCTATTTAATGCTCTATGTTTTATCAAAATACAACTTTAATATCACATATTCTCAATGGATACCCTATAATTTAAAAATCAAGATAAAATAATATCTTATATTTTCGATAATGGTTATCGAGTATCCAATAAATTAAAAATCAGTATAAAATAGTACATTGTTATATACATGAAAATATACCCATTTAATGTGCAACTTATTGACCAAATTTAATCCTAAGATATTATTTAATTACAAGATAGCAGATAATCATTATCGATAACATAGGATATCAAAGTTGTATTTCGTTAAATCACCGATTACCAAACAAGGGTCCCCTTCATATTATTATTTTTCATTTCACTTAACCAAACACAACCTTTGAAAAACGAAAGGAAAGAGAGAGAGTATCAAAGAGTTGGACTGTAAAAAAAGATTAAGATGCAAATAAATAACGTTGACAGTATCGCTGTATCGGTATAGCTTAGCAACTTGGTCCAAAAATCTCTTAAAATACATTTTCTTTAAAGTGCAGTTGAACTACTACTGAAAACTGCATCACATGACACTCAGCTAAAGAATTATATAAAAAAAAAAATCTAAGCAAAACCAAGTCCTTAATATTAATCAATCAGTCGCCGTGGATAGTATACCTCTCCCATTTCCTTGTTGGATCATATATCTGCCATAATGGATTAAGAAAAAGAAAAAAAGGGCGATGAGAACAATAAAAATAAAAAAGTGCACTACCAAGATTAGTCTCAAGTTAGAATAAAGTTCAAAGTTCAAAGAATCTGTTGGATTAGGATCATTCTCATTATCCTGTTGGATTTGGATCATTCTCATTATCCAGTTCTAAGTAAATATAATGCTGTTAATTATAGGTTCTAGTTTATGTTATATAGAAGAATTTACTTCACAATAACAACAATCGGTACTTGTTCATTTCAGAGAGAGAGAGAGGAGAATACCTCCCATCTTGACGCGGGGAAAATATGCTTGTTCTTCTCATACCAGTGCCTTTCAACCACCTTCCCAGCATGAGACTGCAGAAAGATCAAGAAAGAAATGATTCAAATGAATTTTCCAGAAAAAGGGGTACCAACAATATGACAGAATCTTTGAGCAAAATAAAAACATTATGACAGAATCAATACAGTATCTAGGTAATAGAATGTTCAATTAAAATGAACTCCCCAAAAGAAAAGTTGTCCATATGATCAGAAATTGCGCGTTAGAAAGAGAGCAATATCAATTGCAAGCACATTTTCCCGGGTACAGTAGGATGTGAGATTTAACAATAGCATATGATTATATGAATATATTTCAAGGAATAATTTCATGAACTTAATTACTAACATTTCAAACGACAGAAGATACAAGGAATACAAATATACCTCATCTTTCTCTATTGTTGCATCAGCAATTGTTCGCACATCCTCATGCACATCAAAGTGAAACAGCTGTAAAGAAATAACAGTTCAAGTCAAATGACATTACAATAAGTAGCTAGCGTCAACAAAGTGATCGCCTTCCAAGAAAGAAATAATAGAACATGCTCAATCAAACAGATAAGAGAGAAACGCTGAATTGTTTTGCTTAAAAGAACCCAGTTTTATGTCACTGTAGTGGATGGGATGACACATTGAAAAACTTCACTAGCAGAGTTACAATATAACTATTTGGCATGTAGTATATACCAACAATAGTATTTCCAATTTGTTTCCATTTTTTAAATTAGTGAATCTTACACTTGAGAACGGATTTACCACTGAAAACAAAACCCTGTATGCAAAAATGTACTACACAACTTAACTACAAGGAAAATATAATTTTTATTAAAAATAAAAAACACACATATAAAGAAAAACTGAAGCTCTTCTTTGTTCTCGTCAACCAGAATATCAATTATGCTACATAGAATTTTGAAAAGAAAAAGGGTTCTTACCGGACCACTTTTTCCCCTAGCCTTGTTAACAATTAGCTCGTAGAAACTGTGCTGCTGTACTTGCACAAAAACAAGAGATATCACTTGGTTTAAAAGAAAAAGAAATCTTGCGCGGGAATTGCATTTGAATACTTTCACAAATGAAAATCTTACATGTGGAATAATAAGATCTTCTTTCACATAAAGCAAGTTTTCCACAGAGGTAGTCCGAATTTCTCGAAATTCTGGTGCAAGTTGTTGCTGAACACCCCGAAGGAATTCTCCTATAGTGTCCCCCTTGCGTACCTGAATGGTGGGATAAGAATATGAAGATAAACAGATTAGAGACGAGAACACCATAAAAGATAAACCCATCTAAGTTGGACAGATTTATACTTGCCTGGATTGTTCGCCTATGGCCTGCTCCATCCCAATAACTATAAGTGATTTCAAGTGGCTCATCTGAAATTAGAAGGGCTCAATCAGTACTAAATTAAATCTTAAATCTCAAGGCCAGAAACCAAGGTAATAACCCAATTACTTCGTATTTGCTCTTGCTCAAGTTGCCACTGTTTCCGCAACCTTTCACGCTCAGCTTGCTCCTCAGCCTCACGCTCACTGAAACAGCATCCTCAGCAACTCTAAGCTCAAATGTTAGACCCAAGGTCACAAAGAGATAGACAACAGACACACACACACAAAGAGAGATACCACACCTGTCTGGTAGAAAGCTAGTTTCCACAGTGGGATCTTTTCCCAATTTAGCTCGAAATTTCGCTGGGTCGGAACTTTCTGCAGAAAGAATGTGATGAACTAATTTATTAACATGAGTTTTGAATGCATTTCGAGCATATAAAATTAAAGCAATGAGAATTTTCAATCATGAGTAATCATCAATCAGCATAGAACCCAACGTCTATTCAAGCCCAAATAATAGAGGGCAAAGGATTCAGAACTACAATCGATATTCAAGAATACACAAGTGAACACCAATGAATGCAACAAAAAAAGTGCAATTGTCAAATAGAACTCATTAGTTTTCACAATATAACCAATATCTTAAGAATTTTTGTCCTGGTTAACGAAATTAAAATAACAAGATAAATACCTTTGTAAAACAAGTAATGAATACGTACTGTCAAATCTCTATTTGCTTAATACTCTCTGTTAAATCATTTTGGTCCTTTTTTTCACAAAGGGTAACAAAGCCATAAGACAGTCTATACTTCCTATAATAGTGTGAGATGCAGCAATATATATCTTTTCACTTTGATCTCCTACGGTTTAACGGGAAGAGAGAGAGAGAGAGAGAGAGAGAGAGAGAGAGAGAAGATAGATGATTACTGTTTTCCCCATCTTCGTCTTCACTTCCATTCTCAAAGTCATCTGCAAATGACAAACGAGAAGTCCCTTTTATCTTTCTTTTTTTACGCTTTTGTAATTGGAGCTCCTCCTCCCTAAAAAATTGAACACCAAAATCAAGCGATATGACTTTTAATTTGACTTTTTTTTTAGAAAACTAAACTTTCAAGATGATTAATCAAACAATATGTTTTTTTAAAATAAAAAATTGACATAAATTTCACAAACTTAGCAAAGTCACCAGTCGAAAACTCACTCCTGTTGTAGTTTCTGAAGTTTCTCCTTCTCTTCCTCCTCGATTTTGTTCCGAATGTTAACTCTCTGCAATGCATATCAACAAAACCCTTGATCCATTAATAACTGTAAAAAAAAAGAAAGACAGAAAGCTTAATTAGCAACAAATACCTTCTCAACGTATTGCTCCCTCGTAACCAAACCAACAGTTTCCTTCTTAAACGCGGTCTCAAGAATCTGAAAAACACATGAAGCAGAAGTTTAACCAAAAAAAAAAGTTATAAAATCTCAGTTTTCTCATCTTTCTCGGTAACCAAACATTGAATGAAGTGGAAGTAAACGATGAAAAACCCTAAATTTCTAAAACGCAAGAGTAGGAACCTCGGAGGTACTGGAGCCGAATTGGAGGAGACCAGGTTGGCCCTGTTCTGATGCAGACTTGGACTTGAGCTCTTGGATTTTCTGGCGCTCCGCTTCTCTCTGCTTCTCGAGCCTTCGGATCCTGACGGAGTCTTGGGCCGTGCCCACGTACCCGTCTCCCATGCCCGACATCTTTACTCCCTTTTTCTTTCTTTTCTCCCTCGCGATTGAAAATTCGACTCAGAAAACCGCCATTCAGTGTCCAATTTTGTATAATAGACTAACGGGGGTGATAGGGTAGATCGCGGTCTACGGAATAATATCTGCACCTGTAATCAGTGACCGTTGATTACAGTATTTTGTAAAAATGGCCTTATGAAAACTTTAATTAGAGAATTAGCTTTTCAAAAGCTTTTATTAGCAAAATGACCCTTTTTTCAATTAATAATAAAACTTAATTAAAACTCACCTAATTAATATTTTTTTTTTTTTAATTGGATTGAAAATAAAAAAGAAACCTAAGAGAAATACTCATACTTTCTTGAACGTGGGTTATGCCTCCCCTTTTGTCACGAAAATTTGAAGTTATATGCTTCCTAATATCGTATTTATTATAGCATTCCCAATAGATTTTTTAAAATCGAAAATTCTCTATAATTACTGAGAAAGTTGTCAAAATAAACAGAATAAATAGTATTTTTGTCTTCTGAATTTTTTACACTATCACATTGTGTCCCTTAATATATACGGTAAGTTACATTTTTTTTTTCTGAACTATTAAAACTATTAGATCGTATCACTGATTACGATTTGCATAAAATAATTAATATATTTATACTCAAACTTATTTTCTAATTAATATAGTAATTGTCAAAGTTCGGGGGTAAAAATATTAATTATTTTATACAAATCGAAACAGGTGGCACGATTTGATAGTTTCAATAATTTATGAGAAAATTTTAATCGACTATATATTTTAGGAGACACAGTCTGACTGTGTTGAGAGTTCAAGAGCAAACATGTTATTTATTCAAATAAACATCAAATAGCTCCTTTAAATCAAAGCTTTATTTTAGAGCTCCTTTATATTCATAATTTTATTCTCTATATTTATATAATTTTTTTTTGTCAAAAATAAATTTATTATTATTCAGAAATAATATGACAAAAAGTACAAACTAGAGGAAAGATTTCCTCTAACCAACATAAATTCATTTTTTAGTAAAAATAAAACATACAAAAATGCTCTTAGAAAATTAAACAAAGTAATTTATATATAATAATTATTAAACCTAGTTAATTTTGATAGGCTGGAACATTGTTCAAAGTCAAAACACAAATATAACAAATTAGAAGAAAGCTACCCCAAAAGAAACAAGTACTTCAATTTAAAATGTCGATAAGATACCTACGTCACAAACCAAACAAATATAAGTAATTATTTATGAAATAAAGTTAAAAACTATTTTAGAGCATAAAATGGCCAACTAAAGGACCGCCTTTCGGTTTAGTCTGAAGTAAAATTTTAGTAAAAAAATGAAAAAATAAATGCTTTTGGAGTTTAGGTTACCTAAGCAAAGGCTTCCCTTTTGATTAGACCCCTTAAATTTTGTTTAAGGATATTGAATAATTAAAAATAACAATCAACCATAGCTAATACATTTACAGAATGTCTAGAGCTACTTTAAACATTTTTATTTATTTCTCTTTCCAAATTTATTAGTTTTTTATTATTTTCTATTATTATAATTAATAGAAATATTTAAATGATGTAAAAAAAATAATAAATTGATATATGACACAATGTAAAAATTTAATGTAAAATAAATATTATAAGATCCTAGTGATGTATTTTAAAAATTAGCATAGAGATACTTCTGGAAGTGCTGTTAGAGCACTCCCAATAGCTCATTCAAAATAGAGTATTCTTGAAAAATTTGAAGAATCACTACATAAAGCACCTTTCAGCAGGTGATGTAAAGCATCTCTACACGAAGAGAAAGGATAAACCTTATTTGTATTTTCATTATTTTATTAATTTTTCTTTCTTTGTATATCTAATTAATTATTTTTTTTATTATTTATCTTTCTCTTTCTCTTCTATTTTCTTATTTTAATTAATAAAAAAAATTTAAATATATAATATTTAAATGAAGTAAATAAATTAATAGAGAAGTAGTTGTATGGTGTACTTTAAAAATATGGTGTAAGATAAAGAAAGTTGGGGGGTTTTGGTGATATATTTTGAAGAATATAGTAGATGAGTTGTTGGAAGTAGAGATACACATTTTACCCATTGGAATAGGGCTCTGAGGGGACTCGTCCCTAATGGGGCAATGAATTCCCGTCTAAATGGGGAACGGGGCGGGGACGAGATAATTTTTATTCCCTGAATGTTAAATGGTACGGGGTGGAGATAACACTCTCCGCTTCGACAATGCCCCATTTTAATTTTTATATATTTTTGTAATATTTTATATATTATATATATATATTTATATGTTATTGTAATAACTTTTTTAATATTTTAAATAATAAATATTATATAATATTTTAATATACATATAATTTATAATTTTACTTTTTGTTTTTTAAATTCCCCACCCAATTTATGACAGAGAATAAATTAAGGCATGAATTATAAATATAGATAAATAAAGACGGGACGGGAGTCCCAGCCAACACCGTGTGCATCACTAGGTGGGGGTGCTCTTACAAAACTAAGCTCTAAAGTTTAGATATGGTATATTGCTACGATTTCATATCCATGGTATATTCTCCCTCTCGTCTCAAATATTGATTTGCACCATAGTGCTATTTCTCAAAATGAATACTAGAAAAAGGGAATTTTGTGAGAGAATCAATGAGCTCTACTTTAGACGAATTTGGATTGTATATTTTTTTTAAATAATTTATGTTATCTAAATAATTGAGTTTTTTTATTGGTCTATTATAACCCTAAGAATTTTATTTATTATTATTATTTTTGACAAGATTTTTTTTTAATGTCAGGATTTTGCCATTAAAAAGAGGAGAACATAAGTGTGCGTAGATATTTTCGTCCAACTATCCATTAATTAAAAAAGAGTTTAAAAATACCGGTGAGAAGAACAACGGCGAAAGAAAGACGAGGATTTTGGGTGAAGAAGGAAGAGATATAGATAAGCTCTTCTCTTGCGTTAAAGGTCTCAACTTGCGCAACCCAAACAGTTTATCTCGTTACCTAATGAATCAGCTTCAACACGACGAGTTCATTCAGTCCCCAAATCCACCTTCAGATCCGCGCCTGCCTTCTACCTCCGTTCGCTCCCAACCCAGTTCCAGGTTTCTTTTAATGGATATATGAATCACCGATAGAGCCTTGTAGTTTTTTTCCCGCTAATCTGCATATTATCGCTAATAATTTGAGTATGTTTAGTTGTAGCGTTTTAATTAGTCATAGCGAATCCTCAATTTCGTTGTATTGATTATAGTTCGGTCTAGTCAAAATTGGGCATATGCTTGCTTTTGTTGTTCTTAGTTCTTACAAGATTGAGTGAGTAAAACAACAATTGTATTGAAAAATTAAAGCAATGATGTGTCGTTGGTTTCAATCTAGATTGGGCATATTTGTAGCTGTGTTATGCACATTTCTTGGTGTATGAATAAGTTGGTATATTTGGTTTCAAATGCATCTTTTTAGAACTCTAGAGTGGTAATAAGTTGGCAAAGCTTTTCTAATTAGGTTTTTAGACTGGTATTTGTGTTTGATTACTTATTCAAAGCTGTTTCTCATGCATATTTTATCTACAACTTTTTGTAGCCAAAGACCTGAAGGGGAAACCAAGGATGGCACAGTTGCAAGAAAGCTTCAGAAGGCTGACAGGGAGAAGTTGAGGCGGGATCGATTAAACGAGCACTTTATCGAATTGGGAAGTGTTTTAGGTAGGAAAATTTATGTCTAAATTTTTTGATGGTTGTTAACTCTGGTCATTTGCCTGAGGTTGAAGAAAAGTAATTGAGAAACTTTGGCCAGAGTTTTTTTGGGGGTTCTATTGTTGACAATTCTAGTTTTCCAAGTTCATATTTGGTTGCAACTCTTTTATGGTACATCTTTGTGATATTTTCTTTTGGCTGCTAAAACTGGGACTAAATAACATGCAGATCCTGATAGACCAAAAAATGACAAAGCAACTATTTTAACCGACACAATCCAATTGCTGAAGGATTTGACATCGCAGGTTGACAAACTTAAAGCTGAATATACTATGCTAAATGAAGAATCTCGAGAGGTGATCTTTTCATATTTTGTCATTCTTTGACATGGTTTCACATCTCTGGAACTAATTTAATATGATTTGATCGATCTGTTGTGTTTAAAAACAGTTGACACTGGAGAAAAATGATCTCAGAGAAGAGAAAACCTCTCTCAAATCTGACATTGAAAACCTTAACGTTCAGTGTCAGCAAAGAGTGAGAACAATGTTTCCCTGGGCTGCTATGGATCATTCAGTTGTCATGGCACCAACTTCATACCCATATCCAGTACCAATGCCAATGCCTCAAGGGCCCATTCCCATGCATCCACATATGCAGCCATATCCGTATTATGGAAATCAGAATCCAGGCGTCATTCCGAACCCCTGTTCAACTTTTGTTCCATACATAACTCCGACTACCCTGGTTGAGCAGCAGTCTCAACAATATGTAACTCCAATTGTTCAACCAGTTAGTCGCTCCAATGTTTCTGGCAAACAAGATTCCAGAAATAAGTCATCTGGGGAAAGCAAAATTGAAAAAAGTGAGGATTCCAGTGATGTTGCAACAAATCTGGAGTTAAAGACTCCTGGATCTGCAACAGATCAGGTCAGTTGCTGATTTTATAAAAAGTTTGGCACCATCTTGAATGTAAATCAGAGTCATTCTGTCTTTCTAATAATTTAATTTGCAGGATTCAGGTCAAGGACAATCTCAAAGATATGTGAGTAAGGAAAACAAAATCACTGAAAGAAGTTCTTCAAGTAGATGTTCTTCTTCTCGAAGTGTACAAGACAGCTCATCTAATAGCATAGTTAGTAGCAGAAAGGCCAATAACCGAAAAAAAGATTGAAGGCAAAGAACACAACAAAAACAGGTTTTTTTTTTCTTCTTTTCCTTTTTCAAACTTGCGCATTTTGATGTACTTCTACTGCCTGCTAGTCTTATATATTTTATTTATGTGCACCTCCTAATTGGTTGATATTGTTTACCTTCTTTGAATCGGTCTTACTTTAAGTTGAACGGCATAATATATGACTAAGGTGCATAGCTTATGCTATTATTGATTAAGTTAACCTGGATATTTTTCCAGGTCTCTGCAGCAAGACTGGTGGTTTGTATTTGGAATTCTAATGTTCTTGACAATGATTATGCTTCTGAGATGATTTGTAAATGCTAAAATGCACAATTAACAATGACGTAACGAGAGAAGATTCTCAATATTGATTTGCTTGTTGTGATCTTTGTAATTTGGATACATATACTCCGGGTAGAAATATCCAGTTTAGGATGGCAGGAATATATTATAGATCGTCATCTCTATAGTTAATAGAAGTCTTTATATAGAGTAATAACTATAAGATGGGGTATAGGTAGGAGTTTTTATAGCATTGTTTTAATATCCAAAAATCTTTCTCTAAAGGGTGAGCAAGTATGGCTAGAGTGCTAGTTAGAAGTATGTTATGTTGTGGTGTGAAAGGACCATAAATGATAGCTTTGATAGTACAAACCTACAAAAATGGGACTTGAAAGCTGGGAAAAGATGTGTGTGGTGGGGTTTGTCTAAATAAAGGACCAAAGTTAGAACAATGATGAAATGATGGGCATTTGAGATTTGGATTGATGACCAAATATAAGTTTTAGAGCACAAGTAGAGATATTAATGAAATACATAGTTGTTCTACATTAAATTTGTCATTTTTGGAACATAACCAGGAAGGACAAAAGAGGTGGCCAAGGTCAAAAATCTTATCTCATCGTCTCAACAGTAATAACTGTTTCTTGGTATGCACAGAGAGTGTTCTAATGAAAGCTGCTGATAAGGTTTGTTCATGTGTCTTTCTCGTCTGTGCTTGCTTACATCCATTTGATAATAAGCCAAAGAATACAGTTTAGATCAATTGAACAGAACCAAGTTTTCATTAGATGTTTGGTGTACC
The DNA here is from genome assembly GCF_963169125.1 of Humulus lupulus. Taxonomy (NCBI): domain Eukaryota; kingdom Viridiplantae; phylum Streptophyta; class Magnoliopsida; order Rosales; family Cannabaceae; genus Humulus; species Humulus lupulus. Next base: position 21,187,713 of record NC_084793.1, read on the forward strand.
AAGTACAGTTTAAAGACATCTAAACCTTCATCTCTAACACCTTGTTCTTTAATTAATTAATTGAAATAAACCTTTTAAAAAAAAAAAAAAAAGAAGCTAATATTTTGACCATAAAAATGGTATTTGAACTTTGACGAACATGTGTACAAACAGGTCCACAATCCACATAAGCCATTGACCACATATTTGGGTGAAGATTCACACCACTCCATCCACATCCTTCCTACTCTGGTGTTTTTACCTTGTACCACCACGTGGCAGAATGAGGAAGATCCACACGATTATCTTGCCGGTAACTAGAACAACAAACGACGACGTTTTGTGTGAAAATCATAGATCACCTTCTCGTAGAAGGACAGCGACACCTGCAACCGTGAGCGACTGGATATTATTATTTTGAGGAAAAACTTAAACTCCAAGCGCATTTCCAACGCGTTAACAACACTTATTAACAAAAGTGAAATCACCCCCCTAATTTGTGATTAGTAAGATTTTTACTTTTTAATGTGGCCACTAAATGGTTATGGATTCCAAATTTTGGTTTATGAGAATTGAGCTAAAGTTGACGATTTCCCCCTTAGTTTAAATTACTAATCGAGATGTAATGAAAAAAATTTAGTAGTGAGAATTATAATGACAAAATTTAGTGATGAGTGATTAAGGATTAGAATGAGAAGTTTTAATATATATGTGCGGAAGATAAGATTCTGTCTATAGTTTATGACCACATTATCTAATAATTAATTTAATTAATTAATGTCCATGTCAACTAATTTCAAGAAAAGAAAGGGTTTGGTGGCGTGCGTTTAACGCGCTAGAATGCGTGTGTGGAAAGATGTCTCCTTTATGCTAATGGCCATTTTCATAATCATAAAGACCCCAGCAGAGCACCACAGGTAAAAAGCTCTCTCTCTCTCTCTCTCTCTCTCTCACTCAGTGTTCTTGCTTCAAACGTATACAAAAGTAGTAAACTCAACCCTCCAATCCAACAACCTCAAAGAAAAAAAAGGAATTAAACACTAAGCCAAAAGCTTATCATCAAGTCAGCCATGGCGGTAACCTCCACATCTCTGGCATCCCAGCTCGCGGGACCCACCAACTTCTCCGGTCTCCGGCGCTCCTGCTTCAAACTCGACCACTCTAACTCACTCTCACCCACTCAATCCCTTTTCCAACACCTCCATTCCCATCTCCGCCTCTCTTCCTCTCGCAAGGGCTCTAGAGCCGTCGTCACCATGGCCGGCACCGGAAAGGTCTTCTTTTTTATTCAAGCACAAATAAAAAAACATAACTTTGTAGATTCTTGATTCTTTATTCTTAGATTTACTATTCAAAGTTTATTAATTATTTTATTTTTGTATTCATGTAAATGCAGTGAGAGGAGAGTAATAAAGATTCAATCTTCATTCGTAGGTTTTGTTTTTTTGGTAGTGAGAAGGATTTTTAGTAGTTAGATTAAATAAAAATAAATCAATGTGTTTATAAACTAAGCATTCATAAAAACCAAAGCCTAAAATAAGCAGTGCGCATGTTTCTATTTGATTTTCAAATTAGGAACACATTTTTTTTTCCTGCTGCAGTTTGTTCTAACTCTTCAGATTTGTAGTTATGTGTAATCTTTTATTTTTCCCTCTTAATAATGGTTTGATGTATGTACTAATGAACTTGTCAAGATCTTTCTGAAGCAATTAGACAGTTTTTATCATAATTTTTATTCTGGTCTATTAAGTGTTTTTATTTTGGACTGTTGGGTGTTTTTTAATTCTCATGTTTCTATATTCTCATTAGTGTTCTATTTCTCTTGCAGTTTTTCGTTGGTGGAAACTGGAAGTGTGTAAGTACTATCTTAAAAAAGATGTCATTGATTTATCTTTAACTTGATTCAGGTTTTGTTGAATTTCATTATACCATTTTATCTTTTGTGTAAAATTTAATACCTCAAAAAATAGTGTATATAATACTGATATTAGTAGATACTTACTTTATAAATAGAACATGAAAGTGAAAGCAGAGTTTTTTTTACCACAATTTTTAAGGTGTATGCTACCAATATTATTAGCATATGCCCTCTATTCTACTTTAGTGATACAAATTAGTTGATGGTTTCTTTTTCTTTTTTCCTTTATTATTTAGAACGGCACAAAAGATTCAATCACCAAGCTCGTCTCTGATTTGAACAGTTCAAAATTGGAGGCTGATGTTGGTACGTTCAAAATATTATGTTGCAATTTTTAATAGCCTGCATTGTTAAGCTTGTTTTTGGGTTTTGTTTATTTTGTGAGATCTTTCCATAAATGCAAACGGGAGAATAATAAAATAGGAAATTATGTTTGTACATATTGGATAATTTCTTAATTAATATTTTTAACTACTTAGGCTCGTTGGACTTTTCTATGTTATGTTGAAAAGGATCAAATGTGTGCGTTTCTATAGTTTGTCTGATTAGTGTTTCCTAAGTAGTAAAAGCTTAAAAGTTTGTTCTTATTTTCATCTAATTCACTATTTAGTTCTCAATAATTTGATTATCCTTGGGTGAAATGTACAGATGTTGTTGTAGCACCACCCTTTGTGTACCTTGATCAGGTGAAGAACTCATTGACTGATCGGATTGAGATTTCTGCCCAAAACTCTTGGGTTGGAAAAGGTGGAGCTTTCACTGGAGAAATCAGGTTAGTTTTTACTGATGTTTTTTGGAGAACATGTTATTCTTTTTTTTCATTACAACATAATACATATTTTCCTGGGGGTTTTATAAGGCTGATGTAGTATTCTATCTATGTTTATCCTCTACAATTATTTAGATAGGATGTATTTCTAGAGATTTTAGTCATTAGGAGAATCACCAATATATTTATGTTTGTGCAACTTTAAACTTGCAAGCGATTAATATGTACATTTTGTTGTATAGTGTGGAACAATTGAAGGATATTGGTTCCAAATGGGTTATTCTTGGACATTCAGAGAGAAGACATGTTATCGGCGAAGATGATCAGGTGATACATTAAAGAACTTTAGTTTTTGTGAGGTCTCTTGGAGAACATGTCTGACCGTCCTCTTTGATGGCGTGTGCTCGGAATTAAACTCAACCTTTGTTGCCTTCAGTTTATAGGAAAGAAAGCGGCTTATGCCTTGAGCGAGGGTCTTGGAGTAATAGCTTGCATAGGGGAACTATTAGAAGAAAGGGAAGCTGGAAAAACTTTTGATGTCTGCTTTCAACAACTGAAAGCTTATGCTGGTAAAATTTTGTGATCCTTTTCTTTCTCATGGAATATCTATTAATGTGGAAATATATATGCATTTGTGCTATCATATTTTAGAGATTTATATTATCAAAATAATATTTCTTACCATTTTTAGACATTGTCCCCATTTTGCAGATGCAGTGCCTAGTTGGGATAACATAGTCATTGCTTATGAGCCAGTATGGGCTATTGGAACGGGTAAGGTGGCTTCACCTGAACAGGCTCAGGAAGTGCACGCAGCTCTTCGTGAGTGGCTCAAAGACAATGTGTCAGCAGAAGTTGCATCTAAAACAAGAATTATATATGGAGGTAATTTATATAAAACAACTCCGTTATGTTTGTCTTTGCAATGTATTCTATGTACTTATAAAACTTGCTAATGATTCAATTGATTTCAACTCTTGTTTTAGGGTCTGTTAATGGTGGAAATTCTGCTGAACTTGCAAAAAAAGAAGATATTGATGGTTTTCTCGTCGGGGGTGCTTCACTAAAGGTACGATAATTATTTGTATGTTTGAAGTTTCATAAAGATATTTTTTTTTTCCCAATTTGTGACAACTTTAGGGAGAAAATTTATTTCTTTATTTGTGTTTTTTGTTGCAGGGTCCTGAATTTGCTACTATCATAAATTCTGTAACCTCTAAGAAAGTTGCTGCCTAGTTTTACTTTGTTTTACCTACAAGTGCAAAAATAAGGGAAGAGAACTCAATCCAAGCATAGTATGAGAAATGTACAAGTACGAGTCAGTTTCATTATATGGGTTTTGTATCAATTTTGAATGTTTTCCTCCCCAAAATATTATTTCATTTTCATGAAACAACACAACGAGCTTAAATAATTCCTGAACAACATATGTTGGTTGGGAGTGTTATTTCAGGGTTTTTATTTTCTGGTTCAATGTGAGCAAATTATTTGATTTCAAAAGCACTACCACAGTCCACAGCCTGTTATATGCTAACAGCCTTAGACTTGTGCTATCAGCTAAACCTTTCCTCTTGACCCAAACTCTCTATCCCACGTGGGAATTGTCAGCCATTGCCCTTGTTTGTTCACTTTTACTCGATGAGTAAAGTGACCAAAGTTTTAGCTTAATCCTGCATTTAAGGGTACAAAGTGGGCATCAAACCCTTGAGTGGGTATCAGTCCAAAGTGAAAGTTTGTCAGGTAGATCCCTCACTCAAAGCATATGTGCCAAAGCAAAGCATTTAAATCATAATAAAGCAAACCAAGCTTGTATTGACATCTTATATAAAACCCTTCTCTAAACACAACATTTGGAGATAACGAGTGAGGAAAAAAAATGGAGTGGTTCTACCCTAAGAGGAGAGGTCCCCAATGGAAGCAGGGGTGGACGAGTCAGACTGTGTCCTCAATCTCAGCCCCATCTTTTCATTTAATGGCCATATTTTTCATAGTAATGCTCTTACTCTGGCTATCTCAATACACAGGCTACAAATCTCAATTGCAGCAAACAGCAGTGAACTTTCAGCTCCTCTTGTTTGTGTTTCCTGCTTTGTTGATATTTTTCATGGCTTCATTTTCCTCCTCAAGTGGGCTATTCAACTTTCAGTTTCGACGTCCACGGTCTGCGACACCAGCAACGCCACAAGCCGGGAGCTCGCCCTGGGGAGTAGCCATCTTTGTTGTGCTGCTCTTGGTTTTGCTTTCTTACCAGTCTTCGTTTCACTCCAAATGGTTTAGTCCTCTTCGGAGTTCAGATTAGTTACATGAAATGTAGTGTTGTTTTCTTTCTTTTGGCTTGTTTTCTTAATTTTTTTTTTCTTTTTCACTTGTTTTGGTTTTGGCCATTAGGTTAAGGTCACTTTCACTGATTAGGCATATAATTTGAATGTGTCAAAGGTTAAACCTCCTTCCCTACCGTTGCTATTGTAGTGGGCATGATGAGAATGGACCCACTTAGGGCTGTGGGTAGGTTTACATAATTCAATAAACCAACAACATTGTGACATTTCTGTAGTGATTGAAATAGACATTTTAAACCGTTCATTTATGTTGTTCACATTCTAAAAGTATTCATGAAAGTTCTTGTTCCAATCCAAGAGAAGAAAAATTTGAGCCATTTAGATTGCTGCCATCTGTTACAATAGTAGTTTGGAAAAAGTGGTTCAAGTTTGATTCTTTTGAACTGATGAGATCTCTCTCTCTCTCTCTCCCTTTACCGTGCTTTTAACTTCATCATTTGGAATAGAATTTAGTGTTTTTTTCTTCTTGATATTCAAGTTAGTGATTTACTTGTCTTTCGGACAATTATTACTTCCAAAACTATGCAATCCACTCAGGGCAAGCATGCTAATATGGTCTCAACAATGTTTTTTTATTTTTATTTTTTTTATCTTACATTATAATATGTAATAATTTCACATAATTACTGAAACCAACCTGAGAAACACTTATTTTTTCTTCAAGTTTTTGCTGAAAGAAAATGTAAATGTATTGAATCAAGAGATCAAGATAAGTAATTCCGTGTTGATCACAGCTAAAAAAACACTCTCATATAGATATACAAACAAAGCCATGATCTTATACAAAAAAAAAAAAAAAACCATTTCAAAAACAGAAAAAAGAAAAGCCCAATTCTTAAAACTGCAAAATGAACATAAAAAACCAAAAATATGAACAAGCTGATACACTTCCTCTACTTATATATGTGTATTAAATATTATATTATATTAACCAACTATCACGAAAGACAGAGTGGTACTGAAGCAAAACCAGTATGAGAACGATGAGAGCAGCCACACCCCACGGCGAGCTACCCTCCGACGGAATGTGGTGGGTTCTCCGGCGACGGTCCCACGGTGACATGGCAAAAAGTGCATCTGGATTCTCCATGGATGAGAGCCAACGAACGATGAGCAAAAGAAGTATTGGCACTACGAACATAACCCAACTGATTTGTTCTTCGGCGCTTTCCACAGCTTCCTCGTATGAAAAGTACCATGATGAACCGAGAAAGATGAAAGCAACTGCTAAGATGAGCAGAACTGGGTACGGAAGCGGTGTTAGAGTGAACCCTTCTAAGATGGAGGTGGTCGTTGAGCTTCTTCTTCCATAGTAGGCCATTGTTGAGGAGGGCCCTAGCTAGCTTGTTCTTAAATTCACCAGAGATAGGGTTGGTTTCAAAATTATATATGTGTTTGTGTGTATGTATTTATAGCAAAGAAAAATATAGTGTAGTGTCTTCTAAAAGACATAAAAGGTGTACGTGTGAGTATATGTGGTGGTAAGACTATTTCAAAGATTTGAATATTGTTATAAATTTGATACAAAATGCTATATTTAGCATAAGATAAAAACAAAATTTAAGATATAAATTTATCGCAAAAAAATAAACTATTCATTAATATATATTTAAAATATATATTTTTTAATTATTTAGTGATAGAGTGTAATCCGTGAAAATGATTTTTTTTTTTAAGTTATTTTACACTTTGGTCTAGTTTTGATAATTTTTTGCAAAATGACATCTATCTAAAATTTCGACAAACTGTTTGAATTTTTTGACCGGCTGTCTGAATAATTTCGACTAAGTGTCGAATGTCATTTTGCAAAAAATTATTAAAACTAGGCCAGAATGCAAAATGACTTCAAAAAATAAACTATTGAAATTTTAGCATATTATTAAAATTAAAGTTTTTTTTAAAGCTAAAATATTATAATGTATTACTTATTTAATCTCTAAGTTTGTTAGTATAAATCTCTATTGATGAGATTTTTGGTTTTTTATCAAAAAAATGTAAATGTTCGAATCTCTATATGGAGTTTTTATCTTTTACTATACATGCCTAATAAGTAGTGGTTTTAGCTAGTTTCTTTTGATGGTGGTGTTCATCTCTTCTCTCATATATGAATAATTTTGGTACATGAATAGTGTTTAAATTATTATTCTAAAATTTGTATTCTAACATGTAAATATAATTGAGATTGTTCAACCATTTAAGGAGAAAAAAACAATAGTTTGGGCCAAAACATATATGTGACTTGGGTTCATTTGGCTGTCATAAAATGGTGAAATGATGTATTAATATTATTATGTTTTTTTTTTTGGAGATTTGAAAGTTAATTTGGTTTTTTGCACACGTATTAAGGCCTATTTTAAGGAAAAGATCCTAGGAGATATAAGAAATTTAAAAGAATATCAAACCGACTATCAAGCGATACAATCCATATCCAATTAAAGTCATTATTTTGTCAAGATTATCAAATTTTTTACATTTACTTGTATGATATTCTGAGCCCACTATTCATATAAAACTAGAACCAATATTTATTAAACATTATCACAACAAGTTATTGAATTTTTTCTTCTTCAAGTAAAACAGAAATACAGAATACAAAATATTATCATTTTTTGAATCACTAACAGAAGTCAAACGCAAGATATTACATGTAATTTATTTAAATGAGGCTTGATAATGATTACAGTATATGACATTATTTTCAATTATAACTTCAAATTTTCAAATTCATATGTTATGTTCAACTGATCATATATATATATATATATAGATAGAGAGAGAGAGAGGGAGAGAGTATGAGTATATCTATCCTTTTTCTATAGTAATCTAAGATCAAATTGTGGTCACATCAAATACATTCCAGTATTCCATCTCGCTTGTTTTATTTTCCATAAGCAAAGTAGTCCAACTAGTATGATTCTACAAGGCATGTCTCGATGCACTTTAAAGTATCACATAGTATTCTATTCTTTACTCATAAAAGAAAAACCACTAGAGCTTGATCTTTTCTTTTTTCTTTTAAATAAAAATAATAATAATAATGTAAAACTAGTGTGTTCAATAATTGAGTTGATATGGGCCACCTTAACATGATGGACAGGTGGTTGTGGCTTTTTAATAGACTCTCTGTTCTCAATATCTATCTACCCATCTTGGTTTATTTTGCTTTAACCTAATGACAAAAGAACTAATTCAATATAATACTTCCCTTTCCCTTACAAAGTTGCCCCAATTTCAAAATTTTAATGCTCAAAGGAACTAATACTAATTCTACTTTGTTGAAAATCGATCCAACTTAGTTTCTCAGAACTGAACAAAAGAAACTCTCACAAGGGTTTTCTTAGTTAGCTTTCTATTTCAAAAGATAATCTATCTATCTCGAATTTGGCGGTTTTTCCTTACGGAGTCATATACATATCTAAAAAAAACTGTGAATATCTACATAATTTAATAAAAAAAAGAGAAATGTGTGAAAATAATTTTTTATTTTTTTTAGTGTAGTATGACTTATTTTTGATATTTTTTTTTTTTGTAAAATAACCTCTGTCTAAAATTCGACAATTTATCTAAATTTTTCGATCAGATGTCTAAAATTTTCTAACTTTAAAATTTTTCAACTACATGTGTAAATTTTTTACTAGATACAATTTTGTAAATAATTATTAAAACTAAAATAGAGTGAAAAATAACTTTAAAAAATAAATTATTTTCCCCCAAAAAAAACCATCTGGGTCAAGATGATTTGTTCTGGAACCAGGCAGCAGTAGTATTCCCAAAAATAAATAATAAAATATCTGCTGTACTTGGAATCATTCTGTATCTCATCACTGATTACCAAGCTTATCTGACTTTGCATTGTTTGAAGCGAAGAGCTACATATATAATAACAACAATAACAGCAGTTACAAAGTATCAGATGATAAAGCCAAATATGCCAGTTAGTACACAGGTAGAATTTTTTTGATATTCTATAATAATCTGATTCTGGGTTGTGCTTGAATATACTGAAAAAAGAAAAACAGAATCAAACAAAAAGAGACTGAATAAACAACTATATATGAATTAATTATACTATTGGGATGAACAATTACAGTTACAAAGCATTAACATAATTGTACTAGAGATCGATTTCAGACACCATTAGATTGTTCTCATAATTATAAACCCACCAAAAAAGTTAAAGCATATAACATAAATACATACAACATAAAAATTCAGAGCTAATAAGAAATAGGGTACTTATTAAAGTGGCCACATGAACAAGCATACTTTCCTCTGCAGGGACAGGTGGCATAATAATAGGGCGGTGGCATTGGGCAAGGCCTTCTCCGAGGCTCAGCAGATGAGAGCCAATGGACCATGGCTAACAGCAACAATGGTAAGATTATAAGAGTCCAATTGATCTGGATTCTTGGGGTTTCAACCTCTATCACTGGCTCTTGTGAGACCACCCATGGTATAGCCATTAAAATTGCCACCACTGATAAGAATAGCACAACTGGGTATAAGGATGGGCTTTCATTTCTTCTACATGCACAGTAACCCATTAGATGAGATTTTTTTAGGGCAATTTTGAAGGGATGGTTTGATTTATAGCAGGGATTATTAATTGTTGAGGATTATATTGTATCAAAGTCTCTACCACACAACTGTTCTCTCCACTTTTTAATCATTTTTTTTATAATATTTTTTAGTGATGTTGTTTGGTTTGGTCATAGAGCTATCAATCAAATTCGAAGGCATAATGTCATTTATCAATAAAGTTAAGCCATTGATAACCTTTAGGTGAGGAGAAGACAAAGTGGAGGGGACAAGGCCATTAACTTGAAAGATAATCAACCCTATCCGTTTATGATTTTTATTTGTCCTACTATTTAAACTTTATTAATTAGAGAAAGTTATTTTGGAATTTTGGATAGCTATTCTTGGTTAATTAGAGAAAGTTAAAAAAAATTGAGCTTTGAGATGATATTCTTTTTTTCTTATAATTTTTTCAAGTTAAATCTATGAGTCATTTATGTGGGCCTAGCAAGATGAAGAAGGGGACCATTAACACATATTAGTAAAAATGATTTCGTTTGGAATTTGAACCTAATTTATGAGATGCCAAAAGTCCATTTGGACATTAATTAGGTCACATGGGTATAGATAGTGGCTTAATTTATAGTGTTTTTTTGGAATGCCTATCATGCACTTGATTTAAAAAAAACATACCACTGCCAAATGTTGATCAACAAAAAAGAGAAATTGGGTTTAATGTGCTCGGAAAGTACAGTGTTGTCGTTTCAATATGGAGTTTGAATTAGTTGTTACGTACAAATTAATATAATTTTATTCAACAAAAAACTTATCATAAGAATTGATATATATTTTTTCGGAATCATAGACATTAGTGGTGGTTACATATTGTTTCAAAGATGAAAGTCAGTTAAAAAAATTTCCAAGTCATTGGCTGGTTTTTAATTGTAGTTTGACGGAAGCTCTATGATGGTGCACGATGGGGGTGTAGCTGAATTCTGAGGGTTGTAGAATGAACTCTTGGGTTTGAAGGGAGTCTTGGCTCTAGCACGACTCACTGCCGCATAGAACAGCTGAACCGAGTCGAAAAAGTTTCGGATTTTGTCATTTTCTAGTGTTAAATCCTAGTTAGAAAACTTCAATTTAGACAAAAATATTTAACAATTCATGAAGTTAAAATTTGATTTCTTAATTAGAGATGAGATTTAATTTCAGAATATTTGGTTGATATTTTCGAAAATCCTTGTTTAAATATTTTGAGTTAGTTGTCAATGTTTAATGATCATGATTTGTGTTAATATATTAGCTCGTCATATAATCATTATTATTATACCTTTTATGATAAAATATTTTTTGTAAGATAAGGATAATATATTTTACTTATTTTGGCTAAGAATTCTCAGGGATTTCGTTTTCTTGATGAGGTAAAATCAAATTGGAATCTTGTCAAGAAAATGACCAGATTCGTTACAGCCAAACAAGATTAATGATCATGCTGACTCAGCAGTTTCGTGTTTTATCGGAACATAATCAACCTGGCTAACATATTTTTTCAATCAAAGAAATTTATAAATATTTTTGTATTAATTGCAAGATTTCAAAAGAATTGGCCTTTGACGTTTTTCTCAGCAATAAATAGTTTGTCAAGGCCTTTGGAAAAGTTACCTATTCTATTTTGAATTTGAAAAAACACTTGTTAATTTCTTGATAAGTTAACTTTTTGTGCTTGTGCCAAGTGCACTTTTTTTTGTATCTATCTTGTTCTTTGTGTAATAGGTTTTTGTGAACGTGTTCCTTAGGATCTTCAGGAGAATATTTCATCAAGTCTCACTTCAGGAGGAAGAGAGCACTCATTGTTCTTTGAATGAATTTCAAGAGACTAAGCGTTTCATCAAAATTGGATTCGTAAAGAAGAGTACAACAATGTTGCGACAATAGTTTAAGAGGGAGTCTTATATTGTTTAAGTCAATGCTTTTGTACAAGTATGTTCTATACTAATTGGTTTATTCTCTGGGCGTGTCCCCGTGGAAGTAGGTTATCTGAAATGATTTCTAAACCACGTAAAAAATCTCTGGTGTTGATATTTTTTTATATACTCATTTTTTATTGTTGTAATAATTTGTTCAGACAACTAGCTTAGTTGTTAGATCATATTTTGATTCTATCAAAACAACATAATCACTATTCTACAATCTATTAAGTTGTTTAATTTAATCACTTGGTAAACATAAAATACGAAATTTCAATTGGTATCAGAGCGTGTCACTAAACTCTTAGTGCAATCTTGGTGTTTTTTTCTTTTGTATTTTTTGTTTTGTTTTTGGAAATGTCTTTTTTAGTAGAAGGTGGTTCCATAACTCATCCTCAACTATTGAATGATTCTAACTATCCATAGTGGAAAGTTAGAATAAAATCCTTCATCAAATCTCAAGATGAAAGAGGTTGGAGATCAATCTTTACAGGCTGGACACAAACTTGTTGAAACAGATGACAAAACTGTCACAACAAAGGTAAACTCTTAACTTGACTAGACTGATGCAGAAGATAAATTGTCTAGTTATAATAATAAGCTTTGCATGCTATTTTCAATGGTGTTGGTGAAGGATACATAAAATTAATTTAATCTTGTGAGCCAAAGACGCTTGGCAAATACTTCAAACCCAGTTTGAGGGAACTACTGATGTCAAGCGCTCTAGGCATGTGATGTTGACTACAAGATTTTAAAATCTTAGAATGACTGGAAGTGAAACTCTTACTGGATTTTATGAGAGACTGTTAACATTGCTAATGAGTATTTTTCCTTAGGTGAAAAACTAGAAGATAATGTTTTAGTTCGAAAAATTATTAGAATGCTTCCTGACAGGTTTCAAAATAAGCTCATGGTAATTGAGGGAAGCAAAAGACCTGGACACCATGAAAGTAGAAGAATTGATGGGTTTCCTTCAAACTTTTAAACTCAATCAACATATGAGACAAAAAGAGAAACTGACTACTTCTAAAGAGAAATCAATAGCATTGAAATCTTCCAAGGAGAAGAAGGAAAACTCGGATGAAGATGGTGAGGATGAAATGACCTTGTTAATCAAGAAATTTAAAAAATACACAAAAAAGATTGGCAACAAGAAACCCATTTCAAATCATCCAAAGGTAACAATTACTCTAAACCCTTTGAAACTAACAAAAAAGGTGTGCAATGCAGGGAATGTGAAGGGTTAAGTCATATTCAATCTGAATGTGCCAATACCCTGAAGAATTATTAGAAAGTTATGGCAGCTACTTTGAGTGATCAGGATTTCGAAAGTATTAATACAAAAGACAATTCCAATTGCCTTAACTTCAACTTTTCTTGAAATAATCTATTCCATGGAGGTTAATAAGAATCTAGTTTGTCTTAATAATTCTGTACAGGAACGTGACATCTCAGATAATGACTCCTATGAATCCGACTTGGACGAGGATTCATTAAAAGAATCATACAAAACATGTATGATTAATGATTGAAGGTATGCTCAAATAATCACTTAATGACAAACAATAACAAAGTTCTTAAGAAAAGAAATGAAGAACTTTAGTCCATTGCTAAACATTATGAAGAAAATATTGTTGCCTAGGATTGTGAAATTAAGTGTTTATCTAAAGAATTAGATCATATGGTAAATTGTGTGAAAATGCTTAGCTCTGGATCTATGGTGTTGGATGATGTTATTCGTGCATGTCAAAAAGCAAGAAATTTTACTGGGTTAGGATCAAATCGATCAAAACCCAAAATAAAAACTACTTTTGTTAAATCTGTTGTTGTTTCAACTGCTAACCCTTCTCTATGAGCAATTCAGGTTCCAGAGGCCTCAACTTTGCAATCTATCACCATAGATGCAAAACATACCAAAATTTTCAAAAATGATTAAACTGGATATTTTGTTCCAATTTGTCATTTCCGTGGTGTAAAAGGTCACATCCGACCTAAGTGTTTTACCATGATGAATCTTTATAAAAGCAAATACTTTAGTCATTTTGGTAAAACAAGACAATTTGTTGAAAGAAAGAGGGCTATACCCAAGAAGATTTGGGTAAAGAAAGATAAAATAAAAGGTTTTTCCACCATTACTTGTCATAAATCTTGTGCTTCTAATTCATGGTATTTTGATAGTGGATGTTAAAGACATATGACAGGTGATGCAAGTATACTTACCAATTTCAAATCTTTGAAATGTGGTGCTGTAACTTTCGTTGATGGTATGGTAGGAAACATTGTTGGAAAATGTACTCTAAATCTTGATGGGTTACCAAAATTAAAAAATGTTTTGCTTATTGAAGGACTGAAGGCTAATCTAATTAGCATTAGTCAAATTTACGATCAAGGGTTTACTGTTAACTTTTCTCGTGATGATTGTAATGTTGTTAATCAAGATGGTGTGAGTGTGTTGAAAGGATTCAAATCTTTTGATAATTGTTACACAATCTCTCAAATAAAAACTTGTCACTCGGTCTTAGGTAATTCTACTAACTTATGCCATGAAAAGCTTGGTCACATAAATTACATAAATTTGAAGAAAACTGCAAATGCAGGTCTTGTTCGTGCTCTACTCAAATTAGGTAAAGAAACTGTTGGTAAGTGTGAACCATGCCAGTTGGGGAAACAAGTGAAAATTTCTCACAAAGATGTTACATGAATTAATACTTCAAAATTTCTTGAACTATTGCATATGGATCTCACGAGTCCTATACAAGTTGAAAGTATTAAAGGAAAAAGATACATTTTTGAATGTGTTGATGATTTTTCTCGTTTTACTTGGATCGATTTCTTAAAAGAAAAATCAGACACTTTTGATGTTTTTAAAACTCTTTGCATAAAATGAGTTAAAAAAGATTGCAACATTGGAAAGATTGTGGATTCATAAGTGATCACGGTAAGGAGTTTGAGAATATTGTTTATGATGATTTTTGTAAATCTCTAGGCATTTCTCATGAGTTTTCAGCACACAAAACTTCTGAACAAAATGGAGTAGTTGAAAGGAAAAAACGGACCCTACAAGAAATGGCTAAGATAATGCTGAACAACAAAAAGCTTTCAAAAAGACTGTGGGCTGAGGAAATTAACACTGCCTGTTACATAATCAACTGTGTTCTTGCAACCAGGTACTACCAAAACTCCATATGAGATTTGGAAAAGTAAAATACATAACGTAAGCTATTTTCACGTGTTTGCTTGTGTGTGTTACATCCTTAGGGATCGAGAAAATATCGGCAAATTTGATGCCAAAAGTGATATGGGTATTTTTCTTGGTTACTCCAATAATAGTAGAGCTTATCATTGTAACGCTCTACTGGCCTAGAGCCACTACCATGTGATTTTAAAATGTGCCAATAGCTCGCTAATCGAGGTTTTAGAGGGAAAAGTATGATTAAATCGGAATAAAAACTCATTTAATGAAAATTAAGTATAAAAGGTTTGGACATCCATTAAAGTTATAAACGTGATACATTGGGATCCCAAAATACTATTTCAAAATATATTCACAACTTATAAGTTAGAGTACAGTCGACCTAAGCGACAAAATCAAACGTTCACAACGTGTCCCTCAAAACAACCCCAGCTGTAACACCCTACTACTCAGGGGTCGTTACACTATGTATTTTAAATAGTGCTAAACTCGCTAAACGAGTCATTTGGTCATAATCGTGTAACTAAACGTGATTAACAGTTTAGGGTTAAAATTTTTGGTCAAAGGTACAATCGTTTCATTAAAACGTTTACTTCATACATGGGATCCCAAAATATATTTATAAGGTCAACTACAATGAAAAAGTTACAACCTGCCGACCTAAGCGGAAAAGTAGGGTTTGACCCTAGTTCCTCTTTAAACCCTCGGTCGTAGTGGTCGAGCAGTCGCATATGTACACATCGTCACCTAAGCTCTCCAACTCAAAAATGGTCCAACTTTCTTTTCCCTTTACCTACACCATATAGCACACGTGAGCCAAGGCTCAACAAGAAAACTTAAACATGCTCATAAGTAGTTAATAACATATAGCCAAATCATAATAAGCATACCTAGCAGTAATAACCATACTCATACATGCATACCATTCATATAAATGACTACAACATCATATAGGCCAATAGCCCAAGATAACCATCAATGAATCATATCGAGGTCCAATGCCCAAAATACATGATTATGAAATCATACTGGGGCTATGTTCCCAAACACATGATTAATAAATCATATCTTCTTAGCGCTCTAGGATATGGGACTAACGAGTCACCCTGGGGCCCTTTGCCTTGTCCTCTGTATAACCAGCCTTGGAGCTGGCCCAATGTACTTGGCGCAGAGTTTTCCCCGATCGATAGGTCGGTCAAGCATATGATGTGCTTCTGGTTAGACATGACCATATCGATTAGCGCTCAGCACGCTATTGTCGTCCTTGACTCATAAGTCAATACTTTTTGACCAGCACTCAACGTGCTAAGGCCGTCCTTGACTAATAAGTCAATGGTTTACGACCAGCACTCAACGTGCTAAGGTCATCCTTGACTAATAAGTCAATGCTTTACGACCAGCACTCAACGTGCTAAGGCCGTCCTTGAATAATTGCTAGGGCCCAGTCCTAGGATATGGGACTAATAAGTCACCCCAAGGCCCGTCACCCCAGGGCCCATTGCCCTATCCTCTATATAACCAGCCTTGGAGCTGGCCTAACGTACCTGCCACTGAGTTTTCCCCGACCAATAGGTCGGTCAAGCATATGATGCGCTCCTAGTTAACCATCACGGCCAGCGCTCAGCGTGCTATTTTCGCCCTTGACTGATAAGTCAATGCTTTATGACCAGTGCTCAGCGCTATTATCATCCTTGACTGATAAGTCAAGCCTTTCTCAATTAGATAATATAGACCAACATATATCATATATCAACTGTCCAAATCCAAAGCATTCAACATGCTTAATAAATAATCACAAGCATAATCATAATCATGCACATTCTTAGGCGTTCATGCCCTAATCATGTTTCTTTTCAACAATTCAGGCCAAGCCATAATCACATGTATCACATATTGGGTGCAGTTTTCTTACCTTTAGTTCAAGCACAT
The DNA here is from genome assembly GCF_963169125.1 of Humulus lupulus. Classification (NCBI taxonomy): domain Eukaryota; kingdom Viridiplantae; phylum Streptophyta; class Magnoliopsida; order Rosales; family Cannabaceae; genus Humulus; species Humulus lupulus. Next base: position 21,204,325 of record NC_084793.1, read on the forward strand.
GTTACCAATGAACAACCCTCATGTACGATCTCGATTCCAAGCCCCTAGCGATAACCTAGTCAGAATCATAATACAGAAGCCCATCAATAACGAGTAAACACAGGCTTCCAGACTGCGTCCTAGCCTCCACGACGTCGAACCCTACTAAACCGGGAAGTAGGATCGATCCCGAGCCCTTAGATTTGAGTTCCCATCATTAAAAGCCCATTTTGGCCAAAAATTCCCTTAAGCGCTGCGGCCGCAAGCCTCTGAGCCACGGCCCGCCCAAGACAGAGGCCTAGCCTTTTTTATGCCTGCACCCCGTGCCGCGGCCCAAATTGCCCAACAACCACCAACTTCTCATCAAGTTTGAGCCGCGATGCCCAAGAACAGGGTCGCAGCCCAATCTGGAGCCCAGCCATTTTCTCCACTTTTCTCATTTCAAAACCCTCTATAAACCTATCCAAACATATTCAAATCCCAAAAACAAAGTACCCAATCAAATCCATGTCCCAAAACCATCAAAACCCAAGTTTCAAACAATTCAAAAACTCAACAAAACGTAAAATCCAATCAAAGCTTAAAAACTCAAAAACTTAAAACTTAAAGCTTAGATTACCTCCAATTAAGTTGTTTCCCAACTAAATCCTCCGAATATCAAGCTTCTAATCTTCCCTAGAATCATTTTGACTCTAAACTTGCTTGAATTCGAGTCCTAAAACTCGAGTTTCCTTAGAAAATGCTATTGAACGCCAAAAAGAGAACGAAAGAGAGAGAGAGAACTTAACGTTCTTTTTTTATTTATTGTGTTAGATTACTTCAATCTTAAGTAACCCCAAGCAAATCTCAATGCTCAGGGTACCCAAAAACGTCCCCGGGGACCAAATAGTCAAAATCCCTAGAATTCCCTTCTGATCTTACTAACTCCAAATATATCATCAATTATTTATTCCCATTGCCCAATAGTCCAGTAATGTGCTAAATACCCAATATACCCTTTGACTCACTCTGAGTCAAGTATGGGTCCCGTTGTGACTTTCCTACTAGCTTTCTCCCTAGGATCGTCTCGTGCCAAATAGCCCAAATATATCCACATAATGATGTGGTCCCACACATATATCACATATATGTCAAATATACCCATAACTGGCCAAATTACGAAAATTTCCCTTTTAATCAGAAATGGACCCACATGCATATTTAATACACCTAAACATGCATAAGTCATATTATAATATAACTCACATAATCATATAATGATACACATATACCACATAGTCACATAATTTCCATAATTTGCGATCTTGGCCCTCTAATCAAGGCCTTAAGCCTTATTAGGTAATTTGGGACGTTACACCAGTTGTGGTGGCTAGGTAGGCCAAACATGTACGCGTCATTCCAAGCCCTCCAACCCATGCTTGGTCGGCCTTTCCCTTTCCCTTACCTACACCATAGAGCACCCGTGAGCCAAGGCCCAGCAAGAAAACTTCACACATAGCATATGACAATTCAATCCAGTAAATGCACAACTTTAAACAGATATTTGACTATTCACCTAATGGCCTATGCTGACCCAAGTGCTTTACCAGGCACTAGGTTCACGGTCTTCACCGAACGGGTGAGTACAACACCCCAGATGGCCATGCTATGGTGGCCTGCATTCAGCATGCTTGTTGTTGTTCAGCCTGCATTCAACATGCTTATCATCGTTCTCGGCCTTCCCTGATCAATCATAATCATGCAAACATAGCATAACAACTACAAAGATTCACACACAACATTAAACACAAATAATCGGGCCATGCCCTGCTCTACGGGCACAAACATTTTTCTTACCTGTGTCCCGAGCTGACCGACTAGTGTGATCCCGAACACAATCCCCTAAACTCGAGCCTTGGCGGTAAAACCTAGTCACAACGCAATAATAATAAACATCCATCAAGCCCCAAACCAATTTAAAACTTTGAAATAATATTCTAGCCTTCGGGACCTCGAATTCTACTAAACCAAGTAGTAGAACCCTTCCCGAGCTTTTAAATTTGGGTTCCCGAGCTTAAAATCCTAAATTGACCATTTCCCTTAATTTGAGTCATGGCGCACCCCTAAGGTTGCAGTGAGCTACAAGTCAGAGAGCCTTGGGGCTCTCTTCTAGGGGACACAGGCTGCGGTTCGCCCTGCCTGCGTCGCGGTGCCTGGACAACATCAGAGACTCCCAAGCCTCCTCGCACACATGAGTCGCAGCGCCTGAAGAACAAGGTCGCGACTCAAGCCAAAAACCCAGAAATTTTCATGCATTTTTACGAACAAAACTCACTAAAATCTACCAAAATTAAAGCTTAAACCCCAAATTCAGTCTAGAGTTCATATTAAATCAACATAAACAATATAGATACCCTAAAACTATCTCATAATTCAACTGAAATCCATAAACCAGCCTAAGGTTTAAACCTAAACTAAACCTCTAGATCACAACATAACAACCCAACAATTTAGTATAAAATCCTTACCTCAACTAGGGAATTTGACCTCGAGCTAAACTTAATCACTCCAAGCTTCCTCAATTCTGAGCCAATTTCTCCAATGATTTCACCAAAGTTCTAAGCTTAATGAGAGCGAGTGAGCATTGAGAGAGTGAGAGAGAAATGATAGGAAAGAGTTGTGTTTTCTTATTAGTTCTAGAATCCTAACCTAAGTCTAAGTCTTTCTCAGCTACAAAATGTCCAAAATGCCCCTAGGTTAACCCTTAACCACTTAATGTCTCCAAGGGCAATCCCGTCATTTTCCACCTCCCACTAATTCCTCAGTATTCTTATAAATCCCCAATTAACCCTCACATACTTAAATATCTATTAAATAGCTACTTGTTACCTGATAAATCCCAAACACATACTATGTTCCCAAAATACCCCCAGGCTCACCCCGAGCCGAGTATTCGACCCTGTTGTGACTATTCCGCTAATCCGCTCCCTAGGATTGTCTCAAACCACACATCTCAATTATATCTCCACAATACTGTGGTCTCAAACACAACACACACATAATTACATTTATGCCCTCAACTGGCCAAAATTACAAATATGCCCTTGATAACGAAAACGGGCCCATATGCATATTTAATTCACCTAAACATGCATTTCTAATCATATAATCATTTAATCCAAGTAATCACATACGAATACACACATATCACAATTAACCAGGTAATAATATAATTAAGTCACTAATTGCCCTCTCGACACACTAATCAAGACACTAAGCCTTATTAGCAGATTTGGGACGTTATAACTATCCCTTCCTTACAGAAATTTCGTCCTCGAAATTTTACCTAAATAACTTGTGATATCGATCTCGCATATTTGACTCAAGCTCCCAAGTTTCCTTTTCTACCTTGTTGTTTCTCCACAACACTTTCACCAAGGCAATGGTCTTGTTCCGCAAGACTTTATCTTTCCAGTCTAGGATCTGAACCGACTCCTCCTTATAGGACATGTCTTGATCCAACTCTTGGTTTTCATAACTCAATACATGTGTAGAATCTAATACGTACTTTCGGAGCATAGATACATGGAATACGTTGCGAACTCCTGATAAAGCTAGAGGCATAGCCAATCTGTAAGGTACATCCCTAACCCGTTCCAGAATCTCAAAGGGTCTAACAAACCTAGGAATTAACTTGCCATTCACTCCAAATCATTCCACTTCTCTCAAACGAGAAACACATGATCACCGACTTGAAACTCTACACTCCTGCGTTTCAAGTTTGAGTAACTCTTCTATCTACTCTGGGAGGTGAGCATCTAAGCTCTAATCCTCTCAATTGCCTCATTAGTCCTTTAGACGACCTCATGACCTAAATATATCCTCTCACCCGTCTCATCCCAATGAATGGACGATCTACACATCCTCCCATACAAAATTTCATATGAAGCCACTCCGAGAGTCGTCTGATAGTTGTCTGATAGTTGTTATTATAAGAAAACTCAATCAAAGGGAGATACTTACTCCAAGATCCCCCAAAGTCCAGCACACATGGTTGTAACATATCCTCCAGTATCTGAATCGTCCTCTCAGACTGTCCATCTGTCTGAGGATGAAAGGTGGTACTGAACAGCTACTGCGTGCCCGTAGCCTTCTGTAGGGTCTCCCAAAACTTAGAGGTAAAGGTGGGGTCCTTGTCGGACATTATCAACCTCAGAGCCTCATGGAGTCTCACAGTCTCCTTTACATACAACTCCGCGTACTGCTCCCTCGTATATTCTTGTATTAATTGCAAGATTTCAAAAGAGCTAGCCTTGGACGTTTTTCTCGGCTATAAATACTTTGCCAAGTCCTTTGGAAAAATTACTTCTTCCATTTTGAATTTGAAAAACACTTGTTAATTTATTGATGAGTTTTTCATTGTAAAGATTAATTTGTTCACATAAATATTTGTGTTTGTGCTAAGTGCACTTTTTTTTGTATCTATCTTGTTCTTTATGTAACAAGTAGTATCTCTTGAGAACGTGTTCCTAAGGATCTTCGGGAGAAGATTTCATCAAGTCTCACTTCGGGAGGAAGAGAGCACTCATTGTTCTTTGAAAGGATTTCAAGAGACTCAGCGTTTCATCAAAACCAGATTCGTAAAGAAGGGTACAACAAGGTTGCGACAATAGTTTAAGGGGGAATCTTATATTGTTTAAGTCTATGCTTTTGTAAAAATTGGTTTTTTACTAATTGGTTTATTCTCTGGGCGTGTCCCTATGGAGGTAGGTTATCCGAAAGGATTTCTGAACCACGTAAAAAATCTCTGGTGTTGATTTTTTTTATATACTATTTTTTTATTTATGTAATAATATGTTAGGATAATTGGCTTAATTTTTAGAACATATTTTAATTCTATCAAAACAACTTAATCACTTTCTGCAATCTATTAAGTTGTTTAGTTTAATCACTTGGTAAACATAAAACACAAAATTTCATCTAGTAATAATGTTTCGTTCTCTATGTTGATGTTTGAAGTGATCCAAAAGATGAATCATGATTTAATGAAGGGTAATAACTCATTTACGTGCTTGATTTTGGCCAAAGACGTCATTATCACCGACTAGTGGATGAAAAAGCTAAGTCAAAAGTCAGAAGCACCATACACGACCACAATGAAGTTCGACCCATGGGATCTGAAGGATTAGGTTTGTGTGATAGACAATAGGAGCACACTCATGGAGCTTATGTCCCCGATAGTAATTGTAACATCCCAAATTCGCTAATAAGGCTTAGTGCCTTGATTAGCGTGCTGGGAGGGCACTAATTGGCTTAAACGTATTATTACGTGGTTAATTGTGATTTATGTGTATTAGCATGTGATTACTTGACTAAATGATTATATGATTATAAATGCATGATTAGGTGAATTAAATATGCATGTGGGCTCATTCTTGTAAACAAGGGCATATTTGTAATTTTGGCCCGTTGAGGGCGTAAATGTGGTTATGTATGTGTGTTGTACTTGAGACCACAATATTGTGGAGATATAACTGTGATGTGTGATCCGAGACGGTTCTAGGGAGCGGAATGATCACAACAGGATCGAATACCCGGCTCGGGATGAGCCTAGGGGTATTTTGGGAATGTAGCATGTGTTCGGGATTACTAGGTAACAGGTAGAGATTTAGTGATTATTTAGGTATGTTGGGATTAACTGGGGATTTATAGGATTACTTAAGGAATTAGCGGGAATGGTACAAATGATAGGATTTCCCTTGGAGGCATTAAGTGGCTAAGGGTAAATGTAACGCCCTGGTTACCCCAGGACAGTTACGGTGAACGATGAACCGTGAATTTAACTTGCTACCCGAGTTCTTTGGTTAAAAACGTGCTTCCAGGTGTTATTAACAGGTTAAGGTGGAAAACTAATCAAAAGGAAAGGATATATTTTTATTTAAAACATAAAACTGTTCATGGGCCCATCAAAACATTTACAAGTTATTTACAACTCAAAATGGTCAATACAGTTTAAATTTACAACCCGCTGACCTAAAATAGGGTAAACCCCTTAGTTCCTCTGAGAACTCCTTGGTCGTGGTGGTCAAGCGGCCGCCTATGTACACAGCACCACCTAAGCTCTCCACTCAAGGCTGGTGAGCTTTTCTTTCCCTTCACCTGCACCACATAGCACCCATGAGCCAAAGTACAGCAAGAAAACACAACAATGCATGAATATAATATCAACAATGATCATAATAATCATTCAGGACTTTCAGTCCAAATTAGAGAAGTGACAATTAGAAAAGTCACTAAAGTGGGTTTCGTTCCCATTAGCCATGTGACAATAGGGTCACCTCGGCTTTACAAATAAGTGATCCTTTCACTAGCTTATCAAGGTAGGTGCTCGATGAACCAATCACCAATATAACCTACCGCATGACCATAGAGTCACAACCATGGGATTCCGCTCCCTAGCCATGTGACAAGTAGTCACCTAGGCCTTTGGCCCTGGCTCTGAGTAACTAGTCCTAGACTAGTCAAGTGCTTATAATTTTCATCGACCTTAGGGTCTGTAACGCCCTACTTCCTTAGAGCCGTTACTAAGTGAGTTTAAAAATGTGCTTTCATCTCGCTAATCGAGGTTCTAGATCAAACAGTGTAATTAAGCTATAAACAGAGGAAAAACCTTAGAAATACTAATTTTCATAGAAAATCGTAAAAGGTTTACACTTGGGATCCCAAAATACAGTTTAGAAATGTTTACAATATATTAATAAAACCAAGTCGACTAGATGAAAATCAGAGTTTGTTTACAAGCTTCTTCCAAAATCCTCTGGCCGTGGCGGCCAGGGTGGCCAAACATGTACACGCCGCCTCACGCCTGCTGTACTCATGGTTGGTTGATCACCTCTGTACCCTCTACTTGCACCACAGAGCATCTGTGAGCCGAAGCCCAGCAAGAGAACCCACAAGGGGATAACATATGCAACACATATATATCAAACATATAAACATGCCACCAAAGGCTAAGCACGTACGACCTAGCCGTCCCAGGCATTTACCAAGCCCTGGGTTCGCGGACCATGCCGTGAGGATATCCCAGGTATCCTTCTGGGGACTCGCCCTGGCAACTCGCACTCCACGTGCTCAGCGCTGCTCCCGGCCCCTTGCCGTTCTCGGCCTTGCACTCAACGTGCCCAACGCCGTTCCCGGCCCTTCGCCGTTCTCGGCTTACACCGTTCCCGGCTCAAGCCGACCATTCACATCATAACTCACGTAGCATAACAAGCAAGTATAGAATTCTAGCATAATCAGATAAAGGGCTACGCCCCGCAGTTCTAACATATTGGGATCGGCCCTGCATATCAATCCATTCAAACACACTGGGCTCAGCCCTGCATATCAGTCCACTCAAATACATTGGGCTCAGCCCTGCACACAAGCCCTATGGGAACAAGGGTTCTCTTACCTGAGATCCGAGCTTCCTGAGCACCGATGTCCCGAGCACAGTCCTCAAACTGGAGCCTCGTCGAAATCCATAGTCACAACACATCATCAATATTCAGTCATCAAGTTCTAATCCAGTGAATAACTTCGACCCACAACCCTAACCTCCGAAACCTTGAATTCTATCAATCCGGGTGATAAAATCCATCCCGAGCCTTAACCATTGAATTCCCAGGCCTAAACACCCTTCAAAATGCAAACTGGTACTAAGGGCCGCGACCCCACCCTCAAGAGCCGCGGCTAGCCTCAAAACAGAGGCTAGCACCACACTGACCCCCACACGGGCCACGGCGCGCATGAACCTTCTCGGCCTCCCATGGCCGCGCGTGCACACGGGCCGTGGCGCACCCCTCCTAGGGCCGCGACACTCCTCACCGAACCCAGAATTCTTCATCAATTTCCTACCTTTTCTTCAAGCCAATCCTCACCAAAACTCACCTATCTAACCTAGATATTAAACACATATACTCCAGCTCAATAACAACATTAAAACCCCATCAAAATCTACTCCAAAACCCACTAAGATACTCAAGAACATGTCAAACTTAACTAGCATGCACACTCTAGCAAACCAGTAGCAATTCTCAACATAATCCCAATAATTAAAGCTTACCTTGCTGAATTCAATCCTGTAGTTGATCCTCAAGCCTTAAGCTTCAAGCTCCTATAGTATCATAGCTGAGTTCCCCTAGACCTTCAAGTTGATTCCCTTAGTTTTCCTTGTGCTTTCTTAGAGAGTGAATGAGGAAGAATGAGATAAAGCTATCCTTAGCTGAAAGAAGAAAGAGCAAGTCGGTTTCTATAGCTTCTAAACTATTCCTCTATTTTGTTTTACTTGACTTAAGTCTATATGGTTACCTCAAGGCTCGGGTACCAAAACGTCCCCGAAGGAAAAATGGTAAATTTCCCCAATATTCCCGCCTAGACATTCTATCCTCAAATATATCTCCAAATATTTATTTTCATGCCCCAGTAATCCCATAACACTCCTAGTACCCAAATTACCCCTCGACTCGCCACGAGTCGGAATCTCAACCCCGTTGTGACCCTTTGGCTAACCGCTCCCAGGACTGTCTCGGATCGTGTTGCACAGACATTTCACATATATACAACATATATCATATTCAAGCCCCTAATATACAGACGGGGCCCACATGCACACTTAACTCATTAAACATGCATCACTATCATATATCCACATTAATTCACCCATTAACACATTAAAGCATAATAAATCATTTATTTCCCTCCAAGCACACTAATCAAGGCCCTAAGCCCGATTAGAAAATGCAGGTCGTTACAGGGTCGGTCCAACATTAATGCTCCTAGAGTCATTCAACGCTGATATTGATTAGATTTAATCTTTTATCGGCTCTGCGTTCTCAATGCTTATGCTGTTCCTGACTCTTAGGTCAGTAATACGCGACCAATGCCGATTCTGAATAGTCAGTACCATACACAAGTAAACAACCTCTGCTAGCATTTAATATGCAATCCATGCCCACATTTAAACACTCAACATGCCTCAACAATAGCCATGCATGTCATATATATAGGGTGCAGTTTTATAACCTCTGATTTGAGCGAGAAATAGAACAAGAACGATCCCTGAGAACGATCGACCTTTCGATTCCTTAGTGGTTACCTAATCATAACCAATTATAACCTCCATTAATGAAAATCAACAATGAAAGGGTCTTGACCTAAACCCCACTCTCGGGACTCCGAAACGTACCCACACGATGAGTAGATTCGATCCCGGGCCTTAAGGATTGAAACCCCGAGCCAAAAACCCTTAAAAACACTCAAAACAGGATTATGAAGGAACACAGTAGTGCCCCAGTGCTCATCTCATAACCAAAATGCCCAAAACCAAACCCTGGGTAGCGCTGTAGTGCCCCTTTGTGGGCACTGTAGCGATACACCCAGCCTGATTTTCCCCCGAATCTTCTCCCTTCGACTCCTCCATTTCCAACGTGATTCCAATGCTTCCAAACCTCAAAATTAGTGCCAAATGAACCCAAAAACCATCCCAAAATGTCCCAAGCATCACAACCACAAGAACCCTAGCCAAAAACTCCCAACAAAACCAATCAACCAACCTAGAAATCTCAACTGAATTCTATAACTAAAACAGAGCAAACCAGGAATTTAATGGCTAGAAACTTACCTCAAGTTTGGATTATGATGCTCTTCAATGGTGGAACACACTCCTAAGCCCTCAAGACTTAATTCCCAAGCTTGATTCCTCAACTTAAGCTCAAAAATCCAAGAAGAAAATGAAGAGAAATGGTGCACGACAGCTAACTTTGATACTCTATTTTTCCCCTTCCTTCTACAGCCTTCAATGGCTTAAATCTATCCTAGGGGTGAAAAGACCAAAATACCCCTAGGTCAAATATAGGTTTCTAAAGACTCCCAAGGACAAAATTGACCTTTTCCACCTATTTCGTTAATCATAATTAACTCCCTCCAATTCCCGCTATTCTCGATATTCTCAAACACCAATAATTCATATCCCGTTACCCTTTTAATTCCCAGCAACGTTCTAATCATTAAAATCACCCTGAGACTCACCCCGAGCCCCGAACTTAATCACGTTATGACTAAACCGCTAATTTTTACTCAAAGATCGTCTCATGCCGAATGGCACGAACATATCCACATTATAATGTGGCCTCAACAAAAGATCACCGACATTCATACAAATATACAATTACGCCCTCAATGGGCCAAATTACCAAAACACCCCTATAATGAAATGTGGACCCACATGCATGTATTTAACATCATATTATAATATAATTCACATAAACATGCATATAATCATTTAATGGCATAATTAAACAATTATGGCCCTCCCGGTCTATTAATCCAGCCATTAAACCGCATTAGGGACTTCGAGGCATTATAGTAAACCTAGGGGCATTTTGGACATTTTGGGAGTTGAGGATATACTTAAACTAGGCTTCGAACACTAGAACTAATCAAAAGACAAAAACGCAACTCTCTCAGCCTTCCTCTTTCTCTCTCTTGATACTTTCATTCTCTCTCTTTGGCTAAGGGAGTTTTTGATGAGAAAACTTATTTAGGATCTTGTTTATTTTCATGTAAATCGTATGTTAAACATATTAATATAAGAATACCTAGAACATGTTTCTAAAATTGAATTCATACAGAGATAATGATAAGAGCACTTACATTATTGTGTATGTTATCCAGATTTCTGGATAGCGTTTAGATGGATATCCTCGGGGAAGCAGAATTACCAATGTCTTTCACGGTAGGTGACCAGAGCTCGCGGATGGACAGAAAGGCTTCGCCTCTCCCGTTTAATGTCCGGATTACTCTTTCAAGCAAACACGACACGGAAACTCGTCAACTCTCCCGGACTCTCGAAGGGGTATCCTTCGGGGAAGCTCTTCAAGTGGTCTTCGCGGAAACAGTTCCGTGCCTCGCACGGAACAAAACCAAGCGGTCGAGTCATGGAGGAGGCATATTTGGAATGATATCCACCTGACACAGGATCCCGCCTGACACGCCCGACAGGTCAAAGCCGCACACATCCCAGCACGCCTAAGGGTACCTTTTCGCCTACTGTTCCGCTGACAACTTGGAAAAGACGGCTGACTTTGTGTATTCCCCATACTTTCACGTAATTATACCCACATAGAGCTTGGTAGCCAGGTGACTACGGTAATTGTATCCCCTATTTATGGATGGTGTAATTAAGACTCATGTGAGTAGAGAAAAACCCTAATCCAGAACCCTAGCTATAAATACCCCCTCATTTTACGATAGAAGGGAGGACGAACAAAATTACATAGCAAGAACTCTGCTAAACTCTCTCTAGCTTCATCTTCTTCAAGAGAACCCGAGAGAAACACTGTGAGTGCGTGAAGTTCTTGTACACAAGCCATCTTACTGTAATCCTTTACAAGTATAATAACATCGACTCGTGGACTAGGGCTTGTTAACGCCTGAACCACGTAAAAACACTGTTTGTTTAGTTACATTTCAGCACTTCTACAGTTCTTATCTTTTTATTATTCTGTTTGTATTCGTTTCCGAAAAACTCGGTAAACATTTTGGTGCTTTCATTGAGAGCTGTAGGAAGTTGTTAGTCAGCTCTTTTTCTGTGTATTGAAAAGATGGTGACTACGAGAAAATCTGCGGTTGACAAAAATGCTAGGGTCAACCCCGATACTATAATGGAAGATGCGGTACAAAACGAACCCTTGGACTACCAAGGTGAAGACCCGACATCCCGCCAGGATCAGGTCAATACTGAAGATACGACATACTTAGAAGACGAAGAGGAGTATGTCCAAGACGGTTATTACAAGGACGGCTGCTACTATGAGAAGGATCCAGAACTGGTCCAAGTAACCGAAGAACTGGCGGTCACCAAAGCCAAGCTTGCTGAGCAGGAGCACGCCTCCGAAAAAATGCAGCGCATGATGGAGCGCCTCCAAAGCAAGTTCGGAGACCTAGGCGACTCGGACGAGGACGCCTCTGTTTTAGGTGGTGCTGATGCCACTATGCCGGATCCAGCCGCTGCTGGACCATCCAAAGCCGCCCCTAACAAGGGCAAAGAAAAAGTTGGGGAGCCTGTGCGCACTGACGCCCCTGCACCTCCTAAAGGCATGAATCACCAGGCCGACTGCCCCCCCCCCCCCCGCGCGCAGAAGGTCTCTGGCGCTCCTAAGCCCAGACGTCCTTCAGCCCCAAGGGGGCACTCCGTGCCTAAAGGGCCCGGTGCTAAGGCACCCAGGCCTAGGGGAAGGAACAACCGCCCCAGTGATTCCATCAACCAGGACGGTCGGGCTGCGAACTCGCACTCCGAAGATAGCTGGTCCATGGTGGACCTAAGAAGAAGGTTGGAGGCCAAGTATGAAAAGGCCAAAGGAGAAAAGGCCCGGCCTCGCGGAGATGACCTCCGAAATCATATTAATGACAAGCTCCGGGGACGTGACCTCCCGGAGAGTGATACAAAGAGGCTCGAGGAACAGATTGCTGCCTTGACCAAGCTGGTCCGGAAGCAAAGTGGGGCCCTGTCAGACTCTGAGGAGGAAGACCCGGAACCATGTATTTGGAGGATCGCGGAAACGTCCCTCCCGGATAACTTCAAAATGCCTCACATAGAATTATATGAGGGGAGGACAGACCCGCGTACCCACCTAGCTAAATACAAAAAAATGATGCAAGTGGCGCGCGTCAGTGAGGACGCCAAATGCATGTGCTTCTCACTCACCCTTACCAAGTCCGCGGAGGATTGGTGGAAAAGATTAGCTCCCGGATCAATCCACAGTTGGAAGGAGCTATAGTCCGCATTCAGGAGGCAGTTCATTGCTGCCCGCGACCACGACATGGAGGTAACCAACATCAAGCAGCAACCCAATGAGAACCTCAAAGTTTTCATTCAGAGAATGATGGAAGCTGCTACAAATACCAAGGTCAGCGATGACATGAAGCTGATCGCCCTTCAATCGGGCCTTACTGTCGGCTCCCTGCTATGGGGGGAAATGCAAAGGAGACGGGCAGAAACGCTGTCCGAATTCATGTCAAAAGCTCAGGGAATCATCAACCTTGAGGATGCCTACCAGCAGGCCTTTGGAGTTCCCCCAGCTCCAACGCCTTCCGTGGCTGCGCCGAGCTTTGCTTCGCAAGCTCCCGCACCAGCCCTCACGCTTCCAGGAGTCCAATTCACTCCAAGTGTGTATGGGTTTTCCACGTCTGCTCAGACGCCAAGTCAAACCCATTTCTCTGGGTACGGAGCTGTACAAACCGGATGTAGTATCGCTCCTGGCCTGCCGCAGCCGCAAGCGGAAGGCCCAGAATGAAATTTGAGCCAATCGCGGAGCAAACGAAGCGGAAGAAACTCCAACTGGGGAGACCATTCAAAGAAACCCCAGAAGGACTATGAGCCCAAGTTCACGGAGTATACCAATTTGATAGACTCGCGAGAGAATGTCTATCGGGCGACCTGTAATATGGTCAACTACAGGAAGCCCCCGAAAGTGTCTCACGGAGGAAGGCGTCCGCGAGACTCCAATAAGAGGTGTGAGTTCCACGGAGACGTGGGGCACACCACGAACGAGTGCCTTCAGCTGAAGGATGAGATCGAGTCCCTGGCAAGAGCGGGACACCTCGGTCAGTGGGTGAGGATACCCATTATCTATCCCGGACAGGGAGTAGTTCACGGAGTTGCATATTCCCCGGGACAGAGGGGGACCGCTAGCGCTCCTGGAGCCGGTCACCCCCAAGCTCCCGGGTCTCAGTTCCCAGCGCTTCCTGCTCCAACCACTCCCGCACCCATTGCCTCGTTGGCTCCAAGACCTGGCAACCCATATCCGCCCGGTCTTGCTCCGCCACCCGTTGACGGACACGTAGCCACCATTTCCGGAGGACCGCACCTTGCCGGAAGCACCCACAACTCCCAGAAGAGGTACTTGAGGGAGTTAGAACACACCGGGGAGATGTGCGCCTTGGTTCAATCACCTGCTCAATGTCCCCGAATGATGGACCTTCCCATCACCTTCACGGAGGACGACGCTCGACATGTGCACTTCCCCCACAACGATCCCCTCGTGGTGGAAGCCCAGATTGCCAATAAGAAGGTCTCACGGATCTTGGTCGATAACGGAAGCTCCGTAAACATCCTCTTCAAAGCGGCCTTCCACGCGATCGGATTAACCGAGACAGACCTGACCCCATGCCCCATCCAGCTTCAAGGGTTCAATTGGGATGCACTCATGCCATTAGGCAAAATTCAACTTCCAGTCACCCTCAGAGGAGAAAGCGACGCTTGTGCCTTCAAACACAGCACATTCGTGGTGGTCGACTGCCCCACGGCGTATAATGCCATCTTAGGCCGACCGGTCCTAATAGATTGTGGGGCCATAACCTCGATACGCCACTTATGCTTGAAGTTTCCATGCGACGATGGGCGTATCGGCACCCTCCGAGGAGACCAACGAAGTGCACGAAGCTGTTATAACGTCTCCGTCCGATCCGTCTACACGGTCCAGGAGACGGTTGCTGCCATTCCTTTGGCGGAAGAATTACCAGAAACTGGGGGTGCTCAAGAGGCATACTTTGACGAACTCGACCCAAGAGTGGGAATCGAGAAAGCGATAGAGCCGATGGAGGAAGTCGAAGAGGTGATCCTCAACCCGGGAGATCCCACCAAAGTCATTCAGGTGGGGAAAAACCTGCCGTCGGCCATTCGAGATAAGATCGTGGCCACTGTGAAGAATAATCAGGATATCCTGGCATGGTGCCACGCTGATATGACGGGGATTAATCCTAATGTTGCGTGCCACGCACTCAACATAGACCCATCCGCAACTCCAGTTCGCCAAAAGAGGAGGCCGTTAGACCCAGTGAGGGCCGAAGCCGTCAAAGCTGAAGTAGATAAGCTGATGTCCATAGGCTTTCTCCAGGAGTCACACTATCCCGTGTGTTTGGCCAACCCAGTTCTGGTCCCGAAACCCGATGGGTCCTGGAGAATGTGCATTGACTTCACGGACCTAAACAAAGCCTGCCTGAAAGATTGTTTCCCTCTTCCGCGAATCGATCAGATGGTAGACGCTACTTCCGGGTACGAACTCTTATCCTTCATGGATGCGTACTCCGGATACAACCAGATCAAGATGCATGTCGCGGACCAGGAACACACCCGCTTCCTCACGGACAAGGGTGTCTACTGTTACGTGGTCATGCCTTTCGGTTTGAAGAATGCTGGGGCGACGTACCAGCGTCTAGTAAACAGGATGTTCAAGGACCAACTGGGGAGGAACATGGAGGTGTACGTGGACGACATGTTGGTAAAATCCAAGACCTCCGGGGACCACAGTGACGACCTTGAGGAAGCTTTCGCCGTGATCCGAAAGTATGGAATGAAACTGAATCCAAAGAAATGTACTTTCGGGGTCTCGTCTGGGAAGTTCCTCGGTTTCATTGTCAGCTCCCGCGGAGTGGAAGCCAACCCTGAGAAAATTAAGGCGTTCATAGATATGCCTTCCCCCCGGAAGCATAAGGATGTCCAGAGCGTTACCGGAAGGATAGCTGCTCTCAGCCGCTTCGTATCCAAGGCCACTGACAAGTGTATCCCCTTCTTCAATGTGTTGCGAGGAAACAAGAAGTTCGAGTGGACCCCCGAATGCGAAGCAGCCTTCCAACACCTCAAGGAACATTTAACCCAAGCTCCCATTCTGTCCAAACCTGTCGAAGGAGAGGCGTTGTTATTATACTTAGCTGTGGCAGAGCACGCAGTGAGTGCCGCTCTCGTCCGGGAAGATGGCCGTATCCAGCTCCCTGTGTATTACGTAAGCAAGAGGTTACTGGACGCCGAGTCCAGATATTCAATGATAAAAAAACTCTCCCTCTGCTTGCTAATTGCTTCGCGGAAGCTAAGGCCATATTTCCAGGCGCACACCATCAAAGTACTCACCAACCACCCTCTCCGACAAGTCTTGCAGAAACCCGAGTCTTCTGGCAGATTGCTTAAGTGGGCCATGGAACTGAGCCAGTTCGACATCCACTACCAACCACGTGTTTCCATAAAAGGACAAGCTCTCGCGGACTTTATTGTGGAATGCTCGAGAATGAATGACCTCCCGGAAGATCCTGTCCTGGAACTTCCCACATGGAAGGTCTATGTAGACGGAGCCTCAAATGAAAAAGGAGCTGGAGCAGGGGTCATCCTAATATCTCCCCAAGGGCATCAGCTCCAGAGCACCATCCGTTTCGCATTCCCAGCATCCAACAATGAGGCAGAACACGAAGCCATGTTAGCTGGATTACGACTGGCCAGAGAAGTCGGAGCCCAAAAAATCGAAGTATACAGCGACTCCCTACTTGTGGTAAACCAAATATCCGGGGAATACCAGACGAAAGGCGAAAAAATGGCTGCCTACGTGTCTCTCTCCCGCGGCCTACTGCAGCATTTCAAAGGCTACCAAATCCGCCAGGTCCCCCGGGACCAGAACTCACTCGCGGACACGCTGGCCAAGCTTGCAACAGACCCGGAGATCGAACAATATGGCCTGGTGCCCATCGGGCACTTAGAAGCACCCACTACCGAGACACAGAGGGTAAATGCCATCATCGACCATTCCCATTCCTGGATAGGACCCATCCTCAGATTTCTCACCATCGGAGAGCTCCCCACTGATAAAGCTGACGCAAGAAAGCTCCAGTATCAAGCTCCCCGATACGTGGTTATGGATGGAAAGCTTTACCGCAGGGGGTTGTCCATACCCTTCCTTAGGTGTGTGGCCGGAACCGAAGTCAGCGCCATCATCCATGAGGTTCACGAAGGCTTCTGTGGCGACCATACCTCCGGGCTGAGCCTCTCCAAAAAGATCCTTCGACAAGGATACTTCTGGCCCACCATGAAGAAGGATTGTGTGGATTATGTCAGAAAATGTGAGCAGTGCCAGAGGTACGCCAAGGTTCCGCGAGCGCCGCCTACAGAAATTACCTTAATGACCAGCCCCTGGCCGTTCGCCGTTTGGGGCATTGACCTAGTAGGTTCCCTTCCAACTGGAAAGGGTGGAGTTAAGTATGCCATAGTCGCAGTAGACTACTTCACCAAATGGGCTGAAGCTGAACCTATGAACACGGTCACATCTAAAAAAGCATTGGACTTTGTCATTAGGAATATAGTGTGTCGTTTTGGGCTTCCACGAAAAATTGTGTCCGACAACGGGAAGCAATTTGACAGTGAACATTTCACGAACTTCTGTGCTTCGCATGGAATTATCAAAAGCTTTTCCGCAGTTGCCAGACCCTAAGCTAATGGGCAAGTGGAGGCAGTAAACAAAATCTTAAAGACCACGTTGAAGAAAAAACTCCAAGCCTGCAAGGCTCACTGGCCGGAAGAACTTCCGCGAGTACTTTGGGCCTATCGCACAACAGAGAGAACTTCGACGGGGCACACGCCTTATTCCATGACCTTCGGTTGCGAGGCCGTCATCCCAGTAGAAACTATGATCCCCTCTCACAGGCAGGATACCTACGACCCTACCCGGAACCACGCCCTTCTCCAGGAGTCCCTGGACATGATCGAAGAGCTCCGGGAGCAGTCGCAGGTCCAACTAAAAATGTACCAAGGCAAGATAGCCCGACACTTTAACACGAGAGTCAAGAGCCGTACATTCGAAGTTGGGGATCTTGTCCTACGGAGAGTATTTCCTGCTACGCAGGATCCGGGAGTGGGAGTCCTCGGACCCAACTGGGAAGGCCCCTATGAAGTCCAAGAAAAAGTGGGCCATGGTACGTATCACTTAAAGAGACTCGACGGATCTAAAGTCCCGCGCGCCTGGAACGCGGAGCACCTCCGCCGTTACTATCAGTAGGCCCCGGACTATCTAGTCAAAAGTCCTTGGTGGACGTAGCAAAAGTGTAAAATGTGGAGATAGTCCTCCCTGCTGTAAAACACGTGCCTAGCAGGCTAATTTAATGAAACACGGAGAGATTCACTCCGCTTTTACTGCACTTTTTATCCCTGTGTTCAAAGCTGCGTTTTAACAAGTGACCACGCGGTCCGGAGACGTCCGGACCCCACGCTCACTTGGGGGGGGGGGATACATGGCTAAGGCATAGCCATACGCCCCTTGAACAAAACATGCACAGAACACCACTTATGTGCTAGCATTGTGTTTGAAATTTTTAAATTGTTAAGCTTAGGTTAATTTGTTGCCATGAACATGCTTGCATTACGTGTCATGTGTGCATTATGTGTTTATGTGAAAATTGCCATTGAAATGCCTGCCATTATGCATCATGAAAATTATCTCCTGTGTAGCCCAGCGATGAACAGGACTGGGGGTTGGGTCACGTTCAGAGAGCTACGCCGAAACACCCCCAACTCCCTGTGACAAGTCCTTTGCAGAATACTCCGCGATCGCTGTAGAGCTTTGCTTCGCAAGCTCCAGCTCCAGCTCCGGGTCCCGCAAGGCGAAAGATGGCAAGATCCGCGACCGTTGTAAGCCTTGCTTCGCAGGCTACAGCTCCGGATCTCACAAAATAATGCTTGGCGAGCTCCTCGACCGTTGCAAGTTTCAGCTCCAGGAGTAGACATGGTCGATCACCCACTCACAGCAGGCCTTGCTTCGCAAAGCCCCTGCTCCGGGATCGCACCTGGTGGGCGTGGCAGTTTCACCGACAGCAACGAGCCTTGCTTCGCAGGGCTCCGTGCCAGGTCCCTGAAGCCGGCCACCATGAGGTTCGCAACGACAGTTAGTTTTGCCTCGCAAAGATCTAACCTTAAGTCTAGCGACGCTCACCAAAAGAACTCCCGTTCCGAGCCATGGAACGGCTCACCTTAGCAATCCCAGCGAATGGTATAACTACAAGTCCCGGGATTGGCTATTCGCCTTAGGAAAGCTAAAATACGGTGGAAGGAGTCTGGCCGTTGGAACCAGGAAACCTTCGTAACCTAGAAACTACGTGGGAAAAGACATCAGCCGTTAGAGCTTCAAGTGGGAAGTGCATAGGTTCTGGCCGTTGGAACCAAGACCTCATGCGCCCCTACAACAGTTTCTACCGTATAAAAGTCTACCCTAAACGCAAAGATAAATAAAGAACTCGGCAGAAAAGAAAGGAGAATGCTATAATTATGGCAAATATGTCTGCAATGAGAAAAGAGTACAAGAAGCTTCGCCCCAAAGAAAAACTCAAATGAAAAATTATTAAAGATAATGCCCCTTCAAGCATTGGGGGTGGCAGTAGTGTCCGCGTCCAAGGCCTCGAGGTCGGCAGTTCCAACTGGGGCAGGCAGAGTCGGCTCATTGGGAGGTGGAACTTCATCACATCCAGGTTCAGAGGTCCCCGCCTCTCCGGGATCTCCTGCTTCAGGGGCTCCAGCACGCTCGTCAACGTTGTAAGTTTGGACGTACACCTCTGGGCCTTGATCCCACACCTGTAACTTCTCCCTCATGGCGTCAGCATCCTCTCCCAGATAGCCTAGTACCTCCGGGTTCATTTTCCAGAGTTGATGCATGAGGGCCACGTGCGATATATTAATCGTCCTGTTCAGAACCACCTCGGCATCCTCCCTCTCCTTCAAGTGCTCCGCCTCGGAGGTTGCCAGCTGTGCCTCCGCGACAGCTAATTGAGCCCTTAGTTTTTCCATCTCGGCCTTGGAGGCATCCCGCTCTCCCTTAAGAGAATCAATCTCCTTGCGCTGCTCCCTATTTTGGATCAGCATGGATTGCTTCTCGGTCACATGCCCCCTGGCAGTGAATTGCAAGGCTCCGATCTCTTTATCCTTCTCGGCGAGCCCCAACTCCAGCATAGACACGAGATCCTTGCTCCTCTTATGAAATTGCTCCTCCTCGTGCAGCTTACTCTGAAGAGAGGAATATTCCTCTTGCTGCTTAAGGAGGAGATCATTTTTTGATTGCAAGCGGGCTTCCAAGGTATCCTTCTCCACCCTGGCTTGGGACACCTCTTCCCGGAGCTGGGAGTTTTCCGCCTTCATCTCATCCGACCGCTGTCTGAACTCATTCTCTGCGTTGGCCCGGTACTCTCAATATTTGGCAAGATATTTCTTGTCCGCCTCTTCCTCAGCCGTGCGCCGGGCCTGATCAATCTTCTCCGAAGCCTCCAAGGCCTGTTGGGTCAGTTTCTGCTTCTCCGCCTCCAAGGCCTGGCGAGCCAGCTGGCTCTCCTCCAGCTGAACCAGAACTGCACCCACCTCCCGGAACGAGCGTTCCGCGATCATAGAGGCCTGCAAGGAAAGACAACAGAATGAGTTAAGCCGGACCAAAAGACAGATGATCCCAAAACACAACAACTGACGGCTTACCCCAGACAATTGCTGCTTCACGGCATGTGTCAGCAACAGCGGATCCTTACTGCTACTGATGGCCCATTTCTCAGAATTGAGCTCGCACAAGCTCAGGGCCATGTCCTCCATCATCTCCGCTGCGAACGGCGCCAATGCACGTCCAAGCCTAGGCACCAGCCTCTTCTCCAAGGCTGGGCCATCCAAAACCGCTCCAGCCGGGTGAAGAGACCTCACCCCCTCGGCCAGCTCAGCTCTCTTCACGGCAGACAAGTTGTCTGCCCTTCCCTGAGTAATGGCCTTCTCAGTCTCCAACCGTCTCTTCAAAAAATTATCGGCCCGTCTTACACCCTCCAGGAGGACAGCGGGGAAACGGGTTGGTTTCTGCGGGAAGTGGAACTTCAGGCCAGGCAGAGGAAGGTTTGTTTGCTGAGAAGAAGGAGACCCCGAAAGGGTGGACTCCCTTTGGGCTGGAGGAGGAGGCAGACGGGGTATTAAGGCCCCGGTCTGTTGTTTTTGCTGCTGCGGTGGCGGAGGTGACTGCCTTTGTTGTTGTTGTTGCTTTTGCTGCTGCGGCAGCGGAAGTAATTGCCCTTGTTGTTGCTGCTGGTTTAGATGTTGTTGTTGCTGCCGCTGTGGTGTTGGTGATTGTCTCTGTTGTTCTTGTTGCTGCTATTGTTTTAGTTGTGGTTGCTGTCGTTGCTGTTGTTGTTGCCTTCGACCAGGAGAAGAGTGTCTAAGGCGTTTCTTCTTAGCGCCCTCAACATCTTCTCCGGGACGCTTGCTCACCACAGTTGTTTTCACGGGGAACACAAGGCCTTCCCCATCGCTACTGCTACTCGAGACCATCATAGCCTCGGAAGACCCGTCGGCAGGAGACTTCTCTACCCCCGGAGACGCTTGCGCCTCGCCACTTGTCCTCTTGGGGGTGGCAGCTTTGCCTCCCCTACCAGCCTTGGCCTTCCGTCCTTTCCCCTTGGACGGGTCTTGGCTTCTGGGTAGTCTGCAAGAAACATACGAAGCAAGGTTAACGAACCAACAAGCAATGAGAAAGAAGATAAGCAGAAGACAAGACAATCGACAACATAAAAGCACAAGTAAGTCCGCCAGCAGGGAACAAGAAACAAGAAAAAGAAAAGTTTGAAAGGGACGACCATGCACGAGAAACGTGGATGGACTTCCTCGAGCAAAACAAAACACCGCTTCCTGCTCCAGGAAGCTCCCGTACTCCTTGAAGTCCGGGAATGACATGTTGAGGGAAGAAGGGTCAACCATGATGACACCTTCTGGCAGACTACCGTCACTCAGACACCCGAGGAGCTCATCTACCCTATCGCAATATCTGTCAAAGGGTATCCTATGCGGATCTAGCCTAAGGAAGCGGGGATCGAACCCCATCTGAGAGGTCCGGGAAACCTCAGACAGGCTGGGGGTGTGGATCAATCGAAAACTAGTCTTACCTCTCCCGGAGGTACTAGCCCCCGGAGCCCCTTCGTTAGGGTAAGCCGCGGCGTGGCGGGCCTCGATCTCCTCTTCCTCCGGCTGGGGGTCGGGGAACCTCTCCGCCCAGCTAGGAGATAGAGTATTCTCGTCCCGGGCTGCTTGGTTGATCACCTTGGACAGCTCCAGGGCAATCTGCTCCCGGATGTCAGCTGACACCTGACTTTGCCCCCTGCCACTCACTGGCTCAATGTTTTGGAAAGAGGCGAGTAGCCCATACTCCCTCAAAGATTCGGAGGTCACAGGTCCCTCCACTTTCAACTCTTCCTCCGAAAGCCCTTCGTAAAACTTGGACCTCCTTATCATTTCCGCACAGCGAGGTGTCCGCGGAACGACTTCTGCAAAATTCAAATACAAGCATTAGAGATCCTCCCGAAAGGCAAATCAAACGCAAAGAAACAAAGTTGAAAAGGAGAGGAAGGAGCACTTACCAGGGATTTTGAAGTCCAAAGAAAGGGCTGGCACCCTCTTCAGTGGGAAGCCAGTCGTCAGGAACCAGTACTCCCGGAGGTCTGGAACCCTCGCGGTATGACAGGTGGGACACATCACGTCCGGGTGCCTTTCCAGCCTGTAAAATCCCACCTTGTCTGAATGACCCCTCATAGGCAGAGACTTCAACCCGTAGAAGTACAACACCTCCTCCGGGGTAGGAGCTTCCAGTTTTCGGGACTTGCAAAAGATGAACCACCCCGCTAGGAGCTTGTAGCTGGGGGGAATCAACTGGAAGGGGGCAATCCCCGCCTTCACACAGAAATTGGCAAAGTAACTTCTTAGGGGAAAGTGCGCCCCACACACTATGTGTGCCCAGCTCCAGGCACCAAAGCCCTCGTGACTCTGGCTAGCCGACTCGCCCAGCACCGACAGACGGTGCCACATCAGACCTGGGATGTTCTTCAGGCCTGCCTCGGAGGAGTACAGCTCCAGCATGCCGTAATTCCTGAACAGGTTCGGCTTCTGGTCCATCTCCCAGATTGAACTATTGGAAGTCGGTGGGCTAGCCGCGACCACTTTTGCCTTTCCTTTCCCCTTTGCGCCAGCGACAGGGGAACCCTTCTCCTGGGCAGAATCAGCCTCCACCACAGCGAGGAGTTGTTCCTTTGAGATGTTCGTCACTGAACAAAAGAAAGAAAGAAGAAAACACTCTAAGCAGTCAGCACCCTTGTCATACCCTAGTGGTATCAAAGGCGTCGGGGAGACCCTCCCCGAAAACTGCTTGGAGAGGCTCCCACCGAGCTTGCCGAGGGGTTGGCACCATGCCACCCGAAGGGCAGCAAGGAACCAGACTCAGACTCCGAGCCTAAGCCCACCAAAAGAAGTGTTTTTCCAGAGAAAGACACCCTAAAGGCGTTCATGCTTATGCCCTAAAACAGCAAACCAGAACAACGCAAGCAAGACAAGGAACGACTTTCCAAACGCAAATCGTCAAAGCATGCAAAAGAGACTACTTATCGACTCACATCCATCACATGCCTATCAAAGCCCTATTCGCGCATGCACATAGGCGATAATGGCAGAAAAGTCAACTCTAACAACTACCAACAATCTAAGGTTTGGGAGGAAAGAGCAAAGTAGAAATACTTACTGGTATTCGGGTAGTTGAAGGTTGAAGGAGTAACCGGATCATTGCACAGCACGATCGCGAGAAGTAAAAGCTGCAAAGACGAACGACGATTCAAACCCTGAACTTCGGCGAATAAACCCACTGCCAAATCAAAAGAAAAGTTTCTAGATCCCTTACCAAAAGAAGTGGCAAGTTCGAAGGAATGGAAGCTTGGAGGCCTGAGAGTTCGAAGGTTTGGGAATCTGAAAATCCGAAAGATAGAGAATTTGAAAGCGTAAAGAGGAAGAAAGGTCCGTTCCCTCGTTTTTATAGCAGGGAAGAAGTCGTTTAGAATTCCTCAAATGGACGGTCCCGATCTTCCCATTCCGTGTGCATCAGATCCAACGGCTGGAGATGAAGCGACGATCTTATTTATGACTCCTCGGATGAGAATAAAGTATTTATTTCCCATCATTATACCACCTCGGGCCCGGAGTACCATTAAAAACCGTCAAATCATTACTCAGATGCCTGACGCACGCATACTCAACCAGTCGCCTCACGCACACGTCTTGATCGCAGAACCATTCCCGGCATGACGCGTGGCCCTTGCCGCACTTGAGTACTTGAGTTCAAATAGAAGAAATTCCCTTTCTTTTTCATACTAACACTCAGGCGGGAAAAAGGAACCCTTCCTGGAACCCAGAAGGTGGCCCCTCGCCTAATCTAAGAAACCGGAATACCCGGAGGACTGTACAAGCTCCCGGATCTCTCAAAGCTCCGTGACCTTGGGGGGTAAATGTTATCCAGATTTCCGGATAGCGTTTAGATGGATATCCTCGGGGAAGCAGAATTACCAATGTCTTTCACGGTAGGTGACCAGAGCTCGCGGATGGACAGAAAGGCTTCGCCTCTCCCGTTTAATGTCCGGATTACTCTTTCAAGCAAACACGACACGGAAACTCGTCAACTCTCCCGGACTCTCGAAGGGGTATCCTTCGGGGAAGCCCTTCAAGTGGTCTTCGCGGAAACAGTTCCGTGCCTCGCACGGAACAAGACCAAGCGGTCGAGTCATGGAGGAGGCATATTTGGAATGATATCCACCTGACACAGGATCCCGCCTGACACGCCCGACAGGTCAAAGCCGCACACATCCCAGCACGCCTAAGGGTACCTTTTCGCCTACTGTTCTGCTGACAACTTGGAAAAGACGGCTGACTTTGTGTATTCCCCATACTTTCACGTAAATATACCCACATAGAGCCTGGTAGCCAGGTGACTACGGTAATTGTATCCCCTATTTATGGCTGGTGTAATTAAGACTCATGTGAGTAGAGAAAAACCCTAATCCAGAACCCTAGCTATAAATACCCCCTCATTTTACGATAGAAGGGAGGACGAACAAAATTACATAGCAAGAACTCTGCTAAACTCTCTCTAGCTTCATCTTCTTCAAGAGAACCCGAGAGAAACACTGTGAGTGCGTGAAGTTCTTGTACACCAGCCATCTTACTGTAATCCTTTACAAGTATAATAACATCGACTCGTGGACTAGGGCTTGTTAACGCCTGAACCACGTAAAAACACTGTTTGTTTAGTTACATTTCAGCACTTCTACAGTTCTTATCTTTTTATTATTCTATTTGTATTCGTTTCCGAAAAACTCGGTAAACAGTGTAGCAGAATGATGGAGTCATTCCTTCAATTTCTCTAACCCTTGTATCCTTTCTGTCGCAGGGTATCACTAAGAAACTGAACCGATCTTCAATTTTCTTCACAGCCTTCCAAAGTATCCTTAGAATCACCTAGAATAGAGTGGGAAATTCTCAACACATGAGATAGATACAATAAGAAGAAGAGAAGAGAATATTGAGGCTTAGAAAAGGACTTATGCTGTGAAGAAAGTCTAAAACCCTAAAGCATCAAAGCTAGATATTTTTATCATATGTTTTCAACTCTCACTTAACTTTCCTTTTATAGGCTCAATTATGTTACTTATTTAATTAAAAATCAATAAAATAATAGCCAATTATCAGTCCTAGGTCAAAATTTCCATGGGCTATATAGCCCATGAAATTTCCCTTTTAATTATTAGCCCGTTGGACTTAAAATCAAGGCCCATATTAAATTCTATTGATTAATTAATTAAATAATTATTTAAATCCTTTATCAAATTAATTATTTATAATTTGAACCTTAATTTAAAGTTATTTTTTAATTTAGACATCAATTTATCTTAATTAATAAATCTGCCATAATTTCTCTTTTCTTCTCTAAATTACATAACTCTATGAAACTATCCAAAATTGACCTAGCCAACTTTGATTATTCTAATTGATAATCAAATCAATTAATTGAGACTATCTAGATGATTTTATCCAAGGTACCATGGGGACATTGGGCCTATGAAATCAAGCTCCAATAAGTTATCATAAATCTAACAAATAAATTTACTAATTTATTAATTCCTCATGACTCCACTGAAGACTTGGAATTGCACTCTTGAATTCATAGAACGCTCTATATGCAATATAGATACATTATTAATTATCAATTGTTACAACCATAATTATCACTCAATCCTCGATAGACGGTCTACAATGAGATGAGACTAAAATACTGGTTTACCCCTCATTGCATTTTATCCTTAAAGCACTTAGTTCCTTATAAATGATATTTTAGTAAACTAATATTAATTACTGAAATGAGATCTCTATAATTTAGCACCTTGAACCAAACTAAAAGGAAACCATCGTTTCACTTCTTCATCAGAAGCTATAGATGTTCATATCTATGATTAAAACTCCCACTCAATTATACCACCGAGTTCCCAAGATGTAAGTATGGGCTAGTTCGTAGGGTAAGCTGGTAACGAATAAGTCAAAGAACTCAAATAATACAATTAGTTAGAATATTAACCACTCAGAATTGAGATTGAATTGACTTATTGTAACAGCCTACTACCCATGGACCGTTACGTTGTGCATTTGAAATAGTGCTAAACTTGTTAACCGAGTCATTTGGCCATAATCGTGTAACTAAGTGTGATTATGGTTTAGGGTTAAATTTTTTTTGTTAAGATACAACGTTTCACTAAAACGTTTACTATATACATTGGGATCCTGCAAATATATTTTAAAGGTTAATTACAATAAAATACTTACAACCAGCTGATCTAAGCAAAAAATTAGGGTTTAACCCTAGTTCCTCTTTAAACTCTCGACCATGGTGGTCGAGCAGCTGCATATGTACACATCATCACCTAAGCTCTCCAACTAAAGGATGGTCCAACTTTCTTTTTCCTTTACCTACACCACATACCTGTGAGCTGAGGCTCGGCAAGAAAACTCAATATGCTTATGAACAGGTAATAACATGTCATTGAATCATAATAGCATGCCTAGCGATAATAGCCCTATTAATGCATGCAAGCAAGTTCAAATAAATGATTATGGGGTCCTGCGTCTAAATAGATGACTAATGAGTCAATCTCTAGGGACCTGCTTCTTGAATAGATGACTAATGAGTCAATCTCTAGGGATATGCTCCCCGAATAGATGACTAATGAGTATATCTCTGCGTGGGTGACTAATGAGTCACACCCTGTATAGGAGACTAATGAGTCACACTCTGTATAGATGACTAATGAGTCTATCAGGGTTTCAAACGAGCAAGTTCCAAGTGAGCTTCTTTGTGTGGGTGACTAATGAGTCACACTCTGTATAGATGACTAATGAGTCACACTCTGTATAGATGACTAATGAGTTTATCTCTGTGTAGATGACTAATGAGTTTATCTCTATGTAGATGACTAATGAGTCTATCTTTGAGGTCCTATGCCCTCCTAGCCATGTGACGTTTCAGTCACCTGAGCTTATAGCCCTGGCTCTATGTAACTAGCCTTAGACTAGACAAACGCTTTTGTTTTTATCGAACTTAGGGTCGGTCAAGCATTTCATGCTTATGATGATAATGCTTATGTCGATTAGATCTAATTTTTTCGGCTTGTGTTAAACATGCTAATACCGTTCTTGACTCATAAGCCAATACCATACGATCAGTGCTCAGTACTACTTCCGAACATCACTAATAAGTCACAGCTTCACAGTCAATGCTGACACCATTGCCGATTCCTAACTCATAGGTCAGTTCCACTCATAAGTAAGCAATGCAACCAGGCATATATCATATGTCAAATATCCAAATATAGGGCATTCACCATGCTTACTCAACAATCACTAGCATAATTATGATCATGCACATTTACAGAGGCTCAAGTTCTGATCAATCTCATATTCAACATTCATGCCATGCCCTAATCACATGTATCATATGCATCACATGCATTACATACTGGGTGAAGTTTTCTTACCTTTTGTCTAAGCACAGGTTACCAATAAACGACCATCAAGCACGATCCTGTTTCCAAGCCCCTAGTGATAACCTAGTCACAACCATAATATAGCATCTCATCAAAAAGAGTAGATAAATACTTCCGGACCAAGTCATAGCTTCTGGAACGTCAAATCCTACTCAACTGGGTAGTAAGATCGATCCTGAGCCCTTAGGTTTATGTTCCCATGACTAAAAACCTATTTTGGCCATTTCTGCCCTTTTGGGCCGCGGCCCCAAAAACCCAGGCCGCAACCTAATCAAGAACAGGGGCTAAACCCCTCTTTTCCTGCGTCGTGGACAGCGGCCTGACCAAAAGGGGCTGCGGCCCAAAGTGCCCCCAATAGCCAAAACCTCATTTTTTTTCAAGCCTGGGTGACGACACACAATAAAAGGACCGCGGGCCAACCATGAACACAACCATAAAACTCCGATTTCCCATTTCAAATCCTTCCAAAAACCTATACAAATCTCATAAACAAAGTTCCCAATCATCTCAATGGCACAAAACCACCAAAACCCAAGTTTCAATTCATCCAAAAACTCCTCTAAATGAAAAATCAAATTTCAAAACTTAAGAAATTCTAGGAAACAGAAACTCATAAATTCAAAGCTTAAATTACCTCTGATTATGTTGTTTCTCACCAAATCCTCTGGCTAATAAGCTTATAATCTTTCCTAGAATCACTATGCCTTAATCCTTGCTTGAATCCAAGTCCTAAAACTCAAGTTTCCTTTGAAAATGCGATCAGGTGTCAAAAATGGAATGGGAGGGAGAGAGAACGTTTTGAACGTTCTTTTATTATTCTTAACAGGATACTTCAAGCTTAAGTAACCTCAAGCAAATCCTAATGCTCGGGGTCCCGAAAACGCCCTCGGGGTAAAATAGTCAAAATTTCTAGAATTTCCCCCTGATCTCAGTAACTCCCAATTTATCATCAAATATTTATTCTCATTACCCAATATCCCGGTAATGTGCTAAATACCCCTTGACTCACTTTGAGTCAAGTATAAATCCTGTTATGACTTTCCCACTAGCTTGCTTCCTAGGATTGTCTCGTGCTGAGTAACCCTAACATAATCAAATAATAATGAAGCACCACACATATACCACATATATGCCAAATATACCCAAAATGGCCAAAATATGAAAATTTCCCAATTTAACATAAATAGACCCACATGCATATTTAATACACCTAAATATGCATATCAAGTCATATTATGATATAACTCACATATTCACATAATGATACACATAAATATCACATAATCATATAATTCTATAATTTGCCATCCTGCCCCCCTAATCAAGGCCCTAAGTCTTTTAGGAAATTTGGGTCTTACACTTATGGTCAACTATATGATATGACTAGAATAGATGATAACAGTAAGTTAACTTATCTCATCTACTGTCAATATCGGTCCAGTCCGATGTAACAAATACGTCCGATCTTATCTACTATGCTAATGTTCTGGAAAGAACATAACACTACAATGTGTAAGTAGATCATATCGTAGATTGGCAAGTTAGTGTAAATCCTGTGCATTGACTAATCTTAGAACTAACTTATTTTGAACATATAATCATATTAATATTCCACTGTGATTACATAACTATAAATATGATTAGCTATATGCTCAAGATTTAATAGAAGTTTATATTAAACAAATAATCATGAAAATAAAATATGTGAGCAAAGTGATTGACCGAGTCAAAAAATAATTTCTTTTCTTTTATTGATAATAAAATGAGATTACAAAGAAATTGAGTTTTAATTAAGGTATAAAACCCCCAATAGTTTTTGCTGAAATTCAAGGGGGAAAGCTTGGAATTTAAAGGGGATTGAAGTTTGAAGTAATTGGGGTTTAGCTTAGGGTTGGATCATCAATTGAGGTAAGGATTCGTTCTAAATTTTGGTAATTTCAGCTATGATTTAGAGGCTTTATTAAGGTTTAAACCTTAGGTCTAATTTTGAGTTTTAATAAGGTTATGGGATAGTTTTGGGATATTAATATTGTTGATGTTGTTTTGATATGAATTATGGACATAATTATGGGTTAAGTATTGAATTGGGTGGATTATTATGGATTTAGCTTATGAAAACGCAGGGGAAAAACTGGGTTCGCAGGCCCGAGTCGTGGCCTTGTTCTTTAGGCGGCGCGACCCGTATGAACCCAGGAGGCTTGGGAGCCTCTGAGATCATCCAGGTGCCGCCGCGCAGGCTGAGGCTCGCCGCGACCCATGTTCCAAAGAAGAGAGCCCCAAGGTTCTCTGACTTGTAGCGTGCGGCGGCCCTAAGGGGCTGGGCTGCGGCTCCAGAATAAGATATTGGCCAAATCAAGGTTTTAAGCTCGGGAATTCAAATTTAAGGGTTTGGGAAGGATCCTACTACCTAATTTAGTAGGATTCGAGGTCCCGAAGGCTAGAATATCATTCCGAAGTTTTTAATTGGGTTGGGGCTTAATGGATGTTATTATTTTCTTTGTGACTAGATTTTACCGCCAAGGCTAGGGTTTAGGGGATCGTTCTAAGGATTGCACTAGTCAGAAAAAACTATTTATGAATAATTAGAGCAGGGCATGGCCTGATTATCCGTGTTTAATGCTATGTATGAATAATATAAATTGTTATGCCACGTTTTGTGTGATTATGACTGTACGACGAAGGCCGGAAACGACGAAGGCTGGAAACAATAAAGGTCGGGTCGGCGAAGGTCGGGAACGGTGATAAGCATGCTGAATGCAGGCCGAATGGAAAAAAACATGCCGAATGCAGGCCCCCATGGCATGATTATCTAGGGTGTTGTACTCACCCGTTCGATGAAGACCGTGAACCCAGTGCCTGGTAAAGCACCTGGGTCAGCATAGACCGTTATGTGAACAATCTGTTATTTGTTTAAAGGTGTGCTTTTACTGGATTGAATTGTCATATGCTATGTGTGGAATTTTCTTGCTGGGCCTTGGCTCACGGGTGCTCTATCGTGAAGGTAAGGGAAAGGGAAATGCTGACCAAGCATGAGTTGGAGGGCATGGAGCGGGGTGTACATGTTCGGCCTACCTGGCTGCCATGACCGGGGTTGTTTAGAGGGACATGTTATAAACGGTGGATTTTGTCGCTTAGGTCGACTATACCTTAATTTTGAATTGTAAATATATTTTGTGACAATATTTTGGGATCGCAGGGTATCACTTTTATAACTTTAATGGATGTTCAAACATTTTGTAATGCCTTACTTCCTTAGAGCCGTTACTAAGTGAGTTTAAAACATGCAATTAACTCGCTAATCGAGGTTTTAGGTTAAAAGTGTGGCTAAACTGTAATAAAAGTCATACAATTTGAAAATGTAGACATTCATTGGAATTATAAAGTGTTATACATTTGGGATCCCAAAATATTGTCTAGAAATATTTACAACTTAAAAGCACGATTAAGGACGACTAAACGACAAAATTTAGATTAATACATAACATCTCCCAAAAATACCCCTGGCCGTGGCAACCAGGCAGGTCGAACATGTACACGTCGCTTCACGCTCTCCGTACTCATGGTGGGTCAACCTTTCCCTTGCCCTTACCTGTACCATAGAGCACTCGTGAGCCGAAGCCCAATAAGAAAACTCAACAGAAAAATTCACATATGCATAACTATCAATCAACATGTAGCAAGGCAGCCAACAGGCTAAACACATAGCGGCCATGCCATCCCAGGCGCTTTACCAGGCCCTGGGTTCGCGGTCCATACCGTGAGGATGACTCAAGCATTCGAGAAGGGTCTCACCCTAGCGGCTTGCACTCCGCGTGCTCAACGCCGCTCTCGGCCATTTGCCGTAATCGGCCTTGCACTCCACCTGCTTAACGCCATTCCTGGCCCCTTGTCGTACTTGGCTTCCTGTCGTTCTTGGCCTTCGTCGTTCATTCACAAATATGCAATACATAGCATATAATCAACAAATACAAACATAAACAATAGGGCTATGCCGTGCAACACAATCACATAGGGTCGTGCCCTGCAATACAAACTATAGGGCCACGCCCTGCTCTACGGGTACAACAGTTTTCTTACCTGTGTCCCAAGCTTCCTAAGCACTGATATCCTGAGCATAGTCCCCTAGTCCGAGCCTCGCTGAAAACCTAGTCACAACGTATCAACAACATCCATCCATTAAGTTCTAATCCATTAAATAACTTTGGGATATAATTCTAGTCTCCGAGACCTTAGATTCCACCAATTCGGGTGATAAAATCCATCCCGAGCCAAAAACCTTCTCGGGGTCCAAAAACCCCCTAAGAGTCGCGAACCCATGGCCTTATCCCGCGACATGCCTCAACCAAAGGCTCAGCCTCCCTACTCAGCAGACACGCATCGCGGCTCAACCAAAGGGGTGCCTCTGCCCTACCTTCATTCTGGCCTCCCATCTGTTCTAGAGGGTCGTGGCTCACCAAGAACAGTGCCGCAGCCCGACCCCTTCGAACCCAGAAAATCCCCCATTTCAACCACCAAAACCCCGCCAATTTAACTCCAAAATCAATCCAATAACACAATTTAATTATTACAGTAGTTCTAGAATGGTCCCAGCAATAAAAACTAACAAGAAGATAGCTTAAAACCTCATCAAATACCTTCAATCTTTAACTTCAAATACCCAAGAAAGTTAAAACTCAGCCAAGAAATACTGAATTTTATGGCTAAAATCATAATTCAAAGCTTACCTTAACCTCTGTCTGAAACCACAAGCTAAAATTGAGCTAATCTCCAAGTCTAGATCTCCAATTTGTGACTTCCAGCCCAACAATTCCACTTAACTCCAAAGTTTTTCCCTTGGAGAAGTCTAGAGAAGACAAGGGTGAGAGAGAAGGGAGATAGGGTCGATTTTGAGAACATTCTAAGTGTTTCTATGTTTTGTCTTACCTAACTTAAGTGACTAAGTTAGTCCCAAGGCTCAGGGTACCGAAAACGTCCCCAAGGGCAAAATGGTAAGTTTTCCCAACATTCCCTCCTAAATGCTCCAAATTCAAATCTATCTTCAAATATTTATTTTTGTACCCTGATAACTCAATTAAATGTCTATCACTCAAAATACCCCTTGACTCGCCCCGAGTCGGGTATCGGGTCCCGTTATGACTTCTTAGCTAAACCGCTCCCTAGGACTGTCTCGGATCGTGCATCACAAATATATCACCACTCACATGTGGTAATGATCACAATATACACAAATATTGCATTTATGCCCTCAACGGGCTAAAATTACAAACATGCCCCTAATAACCAAATAGGGCCCACATGCATATTTAATTCACCTAAACATTCATTTCTAATCACATACTCATCAAATTCACATATTAACATAATAAATCACTTATTGCCATCCAGGCACGCTAATCAAGGCCCTAAGCCTTATTAGCAAATTTGGGAAGCTACAACTATCCCTTCCTTATAGAAATTTCGTCCTCGAAATTACCGGAATAACTCGGGATACCACTCCCGCTTATCTGACTCAAGTTCCCACGTTGCCTCCTCAACCTTGCTATTCCTCCACAACAATTTCACCAAGGCGATGGTCTTGCTCCGCAAGACTTTATCGTTCCGGTTGAGAATCTGAACTGACTTCTCCTCACAAGACAAATCTTGGTCCAGTTCCAAGTTCTCATAACTCAGTACATGCGTAGAATTCTGTACGTACTTCCGGAGCATGGACACGTGAAAAACATTATGAACCCTTGATAAAGCTGGAGGCATCGCCAATCTATAAGCTACCTCTCCAACCCATTCCAAAATCTCAAAGGGGCCAACAAACCTAGGGCTTAGCTTGCCCCGAACACCAAACCGTTTCACTCCTGTCAAGGGAGAAACCCTGAGAAACACATGGTCACCTACTTGAAACTCTACGCTCCTGCGTTTCAAGTCCGAGTAACTCTTCTGGCGACTCTGGGAGGCGAGCATTCGAGCTCTAATCTTTTCAATTGCCTCATTGGTCCTCTGAACCATCTCAGGACCCAAATATCTCCTCTCACCCGTCTCATCCCAATGGATAGGTGATCTGCACCTCCTCCCATATAACATCTCATACGGAGCCCCTTCGATAGTCGCCTGATAACTGTTGTTGTACGAAAAATCAATCAAAGGGAGATACTAACTCCAAAATCCCCCAAAATCCAGCACACAGGCTCGTAACATATCTTCCATTATCTGAATTGTCCTCTCAGACTGTCCATCCGTTTGAGAATGATAAGCGGTACTAAACCGCAATTACGTGCCCATAGCCTTCTACAGGCTCTCCCAAAACTTGGAGGTGAAGGTGGGGTCCCTGTCAGATACTATTGACCTCGGAGCCCCATGAAGTGAAACAATTTCCTTCACATACAACTCAGCGTACTGCTCCACAATATAAGTCGTCCTAACAGGCAAAAGGTGGGCGAACTAGGTATACCTATCCACAATCACCCACACCGAATCATGTTGTCCCACGGTCTTCGGCAAACCAACCACGAAGTCCATGGTGATATCCTCCCACTTCCACTCTGGAATCCCCATAGGCTACAATAACCCTGCTGGCCTCTGATGTACAACCTTTACCTGCTGACAAGTTAAGCACTTGGTCACATAGTTCTCCACGTCCCTCTTCATTCCTGACCACCAATACAAGGTTCCCAAATCTTGGTACATCTTCGTCGTAC
Organism: Humulus lupulus; assembly: GCF_963169125.1. NCBI lineage: Eukaryota > Viridiplantae > Streptophyta > Magnoliopsida > Rosales > Cannabaceae > Humulus > Humulus lupulus. The sequence continues at coordinate 21,238,680 of NC_084793.1, forward strand.
TTGGATGTAAAGAATTGGGAGTGGTATGGGATTCATCCAAGATCTCTCGCCGGATATCAGATTCCATCGGAACACAGATCCGACCCTTGTACTTCAATAGCCCCATCTCCGATGTAGAGAAGTCCCTAGCCGCTCCGACTAAGACACTCACTCTGTGCCCTCTCAACTGTGGATCCTCCCCCTGTGCTTCCTTGATCCTATCAAGGAGTGTAGACTGAAGAGTGATGTTGGCTAACCGACCAACTATCAACTCTATACCCGCTCTAGTCATCTCCTCAGCTAACTTATCAGATATTTGCCTCGAACTGAACAATTGTCCTAGGCCCTTCCGACTCAATGCATTGTCCCCTACGTTGGCCTTCCCAAGATGGTACAGGATATCACAATCATAATCCTTTACCAGTTCCAGCCATCGTCTCTGGCGCATATTCAGATCCCTCTGGGTAAAGAAGTACTTCAAACTCTTATGGTCGGTGTATATTTCATACTTCTCACCATATAGATAATGTCTCCAAACCTTAAGTGCAAATACCACCGCTGCCAACTCCAGATCATGCGTGGGATATCTCTACTCATACTCTTTTAGCTGTCTCGATGCATAGGCTATCACATTTCTGGCTTATATCAACACACACCCTAAACCATGTCTGGAAGCATCACAATAAACCACGAACTTCTCACTGTCTGATGGCAGACTCAATACTGGGGCGGTGATCAGTCGCCGCTTTAATTCCTTGAAAATGTTCTCACACTTGTCTGTCCACACATACTTAGTCTTCTTTCGTGTCAATTCAGTCAACGGTGTGGCTATCCTGAAGAACCCCTCAATGAACTGCCGATAATACCCCGCTAATCCCAGAAAGCTCCTAACTTCTAGGACACTGCTTGGTCTAGGCCATTCCCTCACTACCTCAATTTTTCTTGGGTCAACCAAATTCCCCTCCTTACTGACAATATGGCCCAGAAACGCGACTTGCGGTAGCCAAAACTCGCACTTGCTGAACTTAGCATATAACCTATACTCTCTCAACCGCTGTAACCTATACCAGGCGTATAGGTATAGGTTAGCATATAACCTATACCAGGCGTAAATGCTGCTCGTGCTCTATCTCTGACTGCGAGTACACCAATATGTCATCAATGAACACAATCACAAACTTGTCCAAATAGTCCTTGAAGACCCTATTCATCAAATCCATGAAAGTTGCTAGGGCGTTGGATAATTCAAAGGACATAACCAGGAATTCATAGTGTCCATATCTCGTGCGGAAATTGGTCTTTAGTATGTCCTCCTCTTTAATCCTTTACTGGTGGTAGCCTAACCGAAGGTCAATCTTAGAGAACACTATCTTCCCCTGTAATTGGTCAAACAAATCATCGATCCTAGGTAGTGGGTACTTGTTCTTAATGGTCAACTTGTTCAATTTCTGTAATCAATACAAATCCTTAAAGATCCATCCTTCTTCTTGACGAACAAGACTGGAGCACCTCATCGCGAGAAACTCGTCTGATGAACTCCAAATCCAGTAACTCCTGCAGCTGAATCTTCAATTCCTTCAACTCTGCTGGAGCCATTCTATAAGGTGTCCTAGATACTGGCTCCGCCCCTGGTGCAAACTCTATAACAAACTCGATCTCCCGCTATGGCGGCAACCCTAGCAAGTCTGCTGGAAACAAATCTAGAAACTCACATACCAATCTGGTCTCATTCGGTCCCACCGGCACAACTCTAGATGTATCCACAATGTTTGCTAGGAATCCTATGCAACCCTCCTGCATCAGGTCTCTAGTCTTCAGTGCCGAAATCATAGTTACTCACCGTCCACTAACTGTCCCCACAAATACAAATGGTACCTCCTCTTCTGGTTTAAAAGTCACCATCCTGCGCTTGCATCAATCGTTGCCTCATACTTCGATAACCAATCCATCCCCAAGATCATATCGAAGTCATCCATCACTAACTCAATCAGATCAACATACAACTCTCTACCGTCTATCTCTACTGGCAATGCTCTAATCCATCTCCTAGATACTACCAGTTCCCCACTCGGCAATAAAGTCTGAAATCCCCTAGCATACAAATCACTAGTTCTACACATATGATCTATCACTCTAGCAGACACAAATGAGTGAGTAGCCCCCCAATCAATTAATGCAGTAAAAGAAGAACCATCACAAGAAATCTGACCTGTCACGACCGAGGGGCTAGCCTCAACCTCAGTTTGGGTCAAGGTGAATACTCTGGTAGGAGCGAGACTGTCGCTCTGCTTTGACTCCTCTTTTCTGGCTTGTGGGCAATCCTTCTTCCAATGGTTGACACTCCCACAAATAAAGTAGGCACTGATCCTGCACTCTCCCTAATGTCGTCGTCTGCATTGAGAACACACTAGGAAACTCCTCCAGTTTTCATCCCTGCCCTGACGGCCACTAAAAGCACCTCGTGCCCTCCTATCCGAGCTAGGAGGAACAAACAAATTTGGGGCCTTTCTCTTCTACTCACTGGGGCCAATACCCCGACTAGCTCTGGTAAAAGGAGGCACTGTTCTCTGAGCATCGCGCCTAACAGTGCTCTCTCTCCATATCTGATCCTCAGCCCCCTCAGCTGTAAGGGCCTTGTCTACTACCTGAGCATACGTAGTAGTCCCCAAATCCAAGGTTATCTTGACATCACGGGCGATCATAACGTTCAATCCCCTCACAAATCGATCCCTTCTTGTCGCATCAGTCGGCACCAAATCCGGCACGAACTTCGCAAACCGGTCAAATCTCAAGGCATACTAACTGTCATCCGGTTCTGAGTCAGGTTGGTAAAATCGTCTACCTTCGCAGCTCGGACTGTAACACTGCAATCCTTCTCATTGAAAATGTTTCTGAACTCTTCCCAGGTGATAACGACAACATTTATTCTCTGAGTCACTACATCCCACCAGATGTGGGCATCTTCTCTAAACATGTAGCTGACACAAGCTCCTCTCTCGTTCCCTTCCACCCTCATGAAATCCAGGATAGAAGAAATCATATTCATCCACTGTTCTGCCCGCAGTGGGTCTTGTCCACCCTCTAAGGTGGGAGGATGCTACTTCCTGAACCTCTCATACAAAGGTTCCCACCTATTCTCCATAACAGGCTGAATTGACACTGGCGACACAACCTACTGAACTTGCAACCCAATGCCCTGAGGAGGGGCCTGTTGCCTCAGTTGTCGAAGCTCTTCTTTTGTTCGATGCAGTCTAGCTTCCATTTCGGCAAACAACTGTTGCCATTTGTGTGGGGCAGATGGAGGGTCCTGACCTTGGTTGTCATCTTCGGCCTTATTGCCGCGGAGTTTGGTTAATCGTCGAGGCATCTCAACAATATGCCTGCAATCAACGACGCTGCTCATCGGGCATGATAACAACATCCAAAACCACCTCCCAATTCACGTCAACCAACCATAAACAGCAGTCCACATACATAAATAATATACAACACGCAAGGGGCCATGCCTTAACATCATGCATATGTTAACACATTCATCATGCTCTATATAAAATAATTAGGCAAACAGGGTACTTAAGCACATAATTCAATCATTACCAATCAACCCTGAGTTGGGCTTGTCACTGGTAGCGAATGTACATGTTCGGTCAATCTCTAGGAGCCATAAACCTTGGCTTGCTCTGATACCAAGTTGTAACGCCTTACTTCCTTAAAGTCGTTACTAAGTGAGTTTAAAACGTGCAATTAACTCTCTAATCGAGGTTTTAGGTTAAAAGTATGGCTAAACTGTAATAAAGTCATATAATTTGAAAATGTAGACATTCATTGGAATTATAAAGCGTTATACATTTGGGATCCCAAAATATTGCCTAGAAATATTTATAACTCAAAAACACGTTTAAGGTCGACTAAACGACAAAATTTTAATTAATACATAACATCTCCCAAAAATACCCCTGGCCGTGGCAGCCAGGTGTCACGGGCCGGCTATTTGGGTACTCCAACTAGACGGAACGTGCGGCACTTGCAGACTCTTCAAGCTAGCAAGTCAGCCTACAACACACACCTACAGGCAAACAAACTCAGCGGTTAGCCACATACACATCTCAGACATGCAACAGGCGATAACGAAGTATGAGCAAGCACAAAGCAAGTCATTCCTAGGAACGTCCACACAACACAAAGCACACAACAAGGCAAGTGGCACACAATGGCCCAACGAAGGTAACAAACAAGTAACACATAAGCAACAAGGAAGCACACAGGGGCAAGTATGGATAAATGTTATTTCATTAATATATAGCCTTGATAGGACAAGGGAGTACACAGATTTGGCCCCTATCTGCTGATGGCCATGGTGCTTCCCTAAGTCACCAGGTCACCTCCCCCTAAGGAGCCTTCTAGGGAAATAAAGTCTTCCCAGGAACATATATGATTTTTGTCTCAGAGACATATGCAATATTACAAAACTGCCACTACCCTATCCCATGAGGTTGCTTGGTGCAAGACTTGACTAATGATCAAGCACCAAGGCATGCTCATTAACAAAATGGCCCCATGTGGGTGTGCCAAAGGGCAGCACGCCACACTCTCCCCCACTTAATCTTTCGGCGCCCTCGACGAAGTACCTTGTAGATATTCAATCTTCTGCGTGAGCTTCTTCAAGTCTTCCGCCCTCTCCCTGCTGATTTAGTCATCAGCGAGCCCCTTCCATTTTACTAGATATTCTTTATGCTTTTTGCGGTCAGTAGTGACCGTTCTTTCCGCCAGGATTTCTTCAGGTTGACGCTTGCTCCTTGGCTGAACAATGACTCCTCCTCTGGTCGACTGGTTGCGCTCTGGATTGGCTGGATCTTCATGATACGGCTTCAAGTTGCTGACGTGAAGGACCGGGTGTATCTTCATCCAAGCGGGTAGGTAAACTTTGTATGAAGTTAGGCCAACTTTTGAGATGACTGAGACCGGACCCTCGTACTTGCGAGCGAGTCTGATGTCTTTGTCCCCTCGGAATCTCAACTGTTCGGGCCTCAGCTTGATTAACACTAAGTCACCTGTTTGAACTCCAGTGGTCTGCGCTTCTGATCTGCCCACTTCTTCATTCTTCTTGAGGCTTTTTCTAGATAAGCTCGGGCAATCTCTGTTGTTTTCTTCTAGTCTTTTATGAAGTGAAAGGCTCGCGGGTTCCGACCGCAATATTCATCCACTGTGTGGGGTAACAGTGGTTGCTGTCCATTAACAACTTCAAAATGGCTCTTATTCGACGAAGAACTCTTTTGAGAGTTGAAACAAAATTGAGCTACATCGAGTAGTTGCGGCCAATTCTTCTGATTGGCATTCACAAAGTGGCGCAAGTACTCCTCTAACATCCCGTTGAATCTTTCTGTCTGCCCATCTGTCTGCAGATGGTAGCTCGAGGAAATATTCAGTTGTGACCCCAAGAGATTGAATAATTCGGACCAAAACGTCCCCGTGAATCTTCCATCTCGGTCACTAACGATGTTCTGGGGCACTCCCCAATATTTGACAATATGTTTGAAAAATTATCTGGCTGTCTCTTCTGCCGAACAGTACTTCGACACTGGGACGAATGTTACATACGTCGAGAATCTATCCAGGACCACCAAGATCACACTTAAATCTCCTGTCTTCGAAAGACTGGTGATAAAGTCAAGCGACACGCTCTCCCACGGTCGGCTTGGGACTCGCAAGGGCTCCAGCAACCCAGGTGTCTTGTTCCTATCGACCTTGTCTTGCTGGCAGACCAGACAGGTCTTGGTGTACTCCACTACATCGTCTCGCATTTGTGGCCAGTAGTATCCCTGCTTCAAGAGGGCATGGGTTCTCTGCCACCCTAGATGACCTGCCCACAGAGTGTCATGACACTCGCTTAGTAATGTCCTTCGCAAATCTCCAGCTTTTGGAACATACAAGTGCCCCCCTTTAGCCTACAGAAGATCATCCTCCACCCAGAACTGGCGAGTCTTGCCTTCTTTTACGAGCTTCAGGATGGTCCTGACAACTCGGTCTTTCTCTAGGTTTTCTTTAATGCGTTCCTTGAGTGGAGTGTTCACCACTCTAGTCGACAAGCTAGCCATGATCTTTAGAGTCGCCAACTCTGCTTTCCGACTCAAGGCATCAGCTGCCTGGTTTAAGCGTCCTGCCCTGTGCTCAAAACGGAAGTCGAATTCTGCCACAAACTCCTGCCATCGAGCCTGCTTAGGGTTCAGTTTCGGTTGAGTAAGGAAATGACTCACAGCTGCATTATCCGTCTTCACTACGAACTTTGACCCCAGCAAGTAATGCCTCCACACTTGCAAGCAATGTATAACTGTGAGGAGCTCCTTTTCCTGGGCAGTATACCTCCTCTCAGCTTCAGACAGCTTGCGACTTTCGTATGCGACCGGGTGGTCCTCTTGTATTAGTACCCCTCCCAGAGCATAATCTGATGCATCTGACTGTAACGCCCTGGCTACCCCAGAACAGTTACGGTGAACGGTGGACCGGAAATTTGACTCGTTACCCGAGTCCTTTGGTCAAAGACGTGCTCTAAGTGTAATTAACAGGTTAAGGTGTAAAACCAATAAAAAGGAAATGGAGATTTTATTACAAACTGCTCTGCAGAGCTAAACAAAACATTTACAAATGGTTCTCAGTACAAAATGGTCATTACAGTTTTAAATTTACAATCCCGCCGACCTAAGCGGCAAAAATAGGGTAAACCCCCTAGTTCCTCTGAGAACACCATGACCGTGGCGGTCAAGCGGCCGCATATGTACACACCACCACATCAGCTCTCCACTCAAGGCTAGGTGAGCTTTTCTTTCCCTTTACCTGCACCACATAGCACCCATGAGCCAAGGCCCAGCAAGAAAACATAACATTTTTCAATAACATTATCAAATGATTATCATTATAATCATACTGAACATAAAGCTTTCAACAAGCAAATGAACATCACATGATTCTAGCGGGAGAGTGGCTGTTAAGTAAGCCACTAGCCTCCAAGCTCTCTTTGTTCATCGGCCCTCAGGGTCGGTCAGGCATTAATGCTCCTTGAGTCATTCAATGCTAATAATCGATTAGATCTAATCTCTATTGGCTTGCGTGAACCACGCTAAGTCCATCCTTGACTAATAAGTCAGCGCTAAGTGACCAGTGTCCAATATCACCGCCGAACCTGACTAATAAGTCACAGCTTCACAGCTGACACTAACACCTTTGCCAATTCTGACTGACAAGTCAGTGCAACGTGACCAGTGCCCAGTACCACTGCCGAACCTGACTAATCAGTCACAGCTTCACAGTTGATACTAGCTCCTTTGCCAAACCTGACTAATTAGTCAGTGCTATGCACAAGCGAACAACATACGCTAAGCATCCATATTCAATCCGTGTCCATATTACACAATCAACATGCCTTACAAATATCCATGCATGTCACACTTGGGGTGCAGTTTTCTTACCTCCGGTTCGAGCAAGAACAAATAAAAGAGTGACCCTGAGAACGATCGACTTTTTTGGTCCTTTAGCGGTTACCTGGTCATAACCAAATTATGGGATTCCATCAATAAAATGAATAATAAAAGGTTCCCAAACCAAAACCTAACCTCCGGGACCTCAAACACTACTCAACCGGGTAGCAGGTTCAATCCCGAGGCCTTAGGCTTGAATCCCCATGCTTAAAAGCTCACTTTGCCCAAAAATGCCTTAAGGGCCACGACCCTCCTTGGCCATGCCGCGGCCCGCCCCTCAAACAGAGGCGCCTAAACCCAGCCTTCACCAAGGGCCGCGGCGCAACGCCCAGTTCAGCCAAAACCCCTGTTTTTCTTCCTCTACGATTTCACTTAGAACCAACCCTTCAAACCCAACTTAAACACCACCCAAACCTCTCTTAAACACCCATTTAAACCACTAAACAACACTCAAAACTCTCCCTCACCATAACCCAAGACAACCCCCTAAAACCTCCATCAATTCCAACAACCCTCCATAAAAACACAAGCTGAAACTTATCATTAAAACAGGGCAAAACCAGAAAAGTTATGATCAAAGCTTACCTCAAACTTAGTATTGAACCCTCTCCAATGGCTGAACTAAAACCACAACCTTAGCCCCTTGATTTCCTAGTTTAGCTCCACACTTGAGCTCAAAATTCCAAAGAAGAGAACTATGGAGATGAATGTACGGGAAGGAGAAGATGAAGCAAACTCTGTTTTGGGTTCTATTTCACAGCCATCCATACATCATATATATCCAAATACCAAAAGACCATTATACCCCTAGGAATAATAAAGCTGCTAAAACCACTCAAGGGCAATTTTGACATTTTCCACCTACACCGTTAATCATAATTAACGCTTCCCAATTCCCGCTAATCTCAATATTCTCAACACCCTGTAATGCCCGGTAACACTCTAATCATTAAAACACCCCGAGACTGACCCCGAGCCCCGAGCTTAAGCCCGTTATGACCAAACCAATAATTAACATTCCTTGATCGTCTCATGCCAAATGGCTCAAACAAACCCACATCATAATGTGGTCTCAAATTATATCACCAACATGCGAACAAATAATCAATTTACCCTCAACGGGTCAAATTACCATCACACCCCTGTATAAAGAAATATGGACACATATGCATGCATTTCACATCATATCATAATATAATCAACATATCCATGCATTTAATCAACTAATAGCATAATTAAACAAGTATGGCCCTCCCGGCCTACTGTTCACGCCGTTAAACACAACGGGAAATTCGGGGCACTACAACTATCCCCTCCTTACTGAAATTTCGTCCCTGAAATTTACCTGAACAGCTCGGGATACTGACTCCGCATATCTTACTCCAGTTCCTAGGTCGCCTCCTCGACCTTGCTGTTCCTCCACAACACCTTAACCAAAGGTATTGTCTTATTCCTGAGGACCTTGTCCTTTCTATCAAGTATATGAACTGGCTGTTCCTCAAAGGAGAGATCTGACTCAAGCTCCAGATCTTCATAACTTAGAATATGGCCCACATCAGACACATATCTCCGAAGAGCTGATACATGAAACACATTATGCACGACAGACAACGCCGGAGGCAAAGCCAATCTGTAAGCCACCTAACCAATCCTCTCCAAGATCTCAAATGGACCTACAAATCTAGGACTCAGCTTGCCTTTCTTCCCAAACCTTCTCACCCCTTTCCATGGTGAGACTCTGAGGAAAACATAGTCTCCTACCTGAAACTCCACGTTCCTGTGCTTGGGATCTGCATAGCTCTTCTGTCTACTCTGAGAAGCAAGCATTCTAGCTCTAATCTTCTCTATAGCCTCACTGGTCCTCTGAATTGCATCAGGACCTAAGTTCCTCCTTTCTCCTGTCTCATCCCAATGGATGGGAGATCTGCACTTCCTACCATATAGCATCTCATAAGGTGCTACTCCAATGGTAGACTGGTAACTGTTGTTGTAGGAGAATTCTATCAAAGGCAGATACTTACTCCAAGAACCACCGAAATCTAGTACGCATGCTCTCAGCATGTCCTCCAAAATCTGAATCGTCCTCTCAGATTGCCCATCTGTCTGAGGATGATAAGTTGTACTGAACTTCAACTTCGTCCCCATGGCTTTCTGCAAACTCCCCCAAAACTTGGAAGTAAAAGTGGGGTCCCGATCTGACACGATCGACCTAGGTGCACCATGGAGCCGCACGATCTCTCTCACATAGAGATCTGCAAACTGATCAACTGTATATGTAGTCCTCACTGGCAAGAAGTGCGCTGATTTGGTGTAGCAATCCACTATCACCCAAATGGAATCATCCTGACCAGTAGTCCTGGGCAAGCCCACCACAAAATCCATCGTGATGTCTTCCCACTTCCACTCAGGAATATCCAGAGGCTGCAGTGACCCTGCCGGCCTCTGATGCTCAGCCTTGACCTGCTGACATGTCAAGCACTTAGTCACATACTCTACTACATCTCTCTTCATCCCCGGCCACCAATATAACGATCTCACATCCTGGTACATCTTCGTGGTGCCTGGATGTAAAGAGTAAGGTGTAGTATGAGATTCATCCAGAATCTCTCGCCTCATTGCAGTGTCTAACGGAACACATATCCGCCCTTTGTATCTCAACAAGCCTACCTCAGACACTGTATAATCCCTGGATGCTCCAGCCAGAACATCCTCTCTAATCCTGATCAGCTGTGGATCACTCAGCTGACCCTCTTTGATCCTCTCTAACAGTGTAGACTGTAGCGTAATGTTAGCCAACTGGCCCACCAGCAAATCTATACCAGCTCTGGTCATATCATCTGCTAACTCTCTGGCTATCAGCCTCATACCATGAATCTGCCCCGGACCCTTCCGGCTCAAGGCATCAGCTACCACGTTGGCTTTCCCTGGGTGATACAAAATCTCACAATCATAGTCCTTCACTAACTCCAGCCAACGCCTTTGCCTCATATTCAGGTCTTTCTGGGTGAAGAAATATTTCAGGCTCTTGTGGTCTGTAAAGATCTCACATTTCTCTCCATAGAGATAGTGCCTCCATATCTTCAAAGCAAAAACCACAGCCGCCAACTCCAGATCATGAGTAGGATACCTCTTTTCATACTCCTTCAGCTGACGAGAAGCATAGGCAATAACCCTCTCTGATTGCATCAGAACACAGCCTAAACCCTGATGAGAAGCATCACAGTAAATCACAAACTTCTCCTGGTCTGTCGGAAGACTCAGAATCGGAGCTGTAATCAATCTCTGCTTCAGTTCCTGGAAGCTGTTCTCACACTTATCTGACCACACAAATCTCTGGCTCTTGTGTGTCAGCTCAGTCAAAGCACTAGTAATCTTTGAGAACCCTTCCACGAACCGTCTATAATAACCTGCCAATCTAAGGAAACTTCTAACCTCAGAAGCATTCTTTGGCCTTGGCCAATCTCTGACCGCTTTGATCTTTGCTGGATCTACCTTAATCCCCTCCTTACTGACAATGTGTCCAAGAAAGGATACCTGAGACAACCAGAACTCACACTTCTTGAATTTAGCAAACAATCTATGTTCTCTCAGTCTCTGCAGAACCAACCTCAGATGCTGCTCATGTTCCAACTCAGTCTGAGAATACACCAGAATATCATCGATGAAGACGATCACAAACTGGTCTAAGTAATCCTTGAACACTCTGTTCATCATATCCATGAAAGCGACAGGAGCATTAGTCAACCCAAATGACATAACCAGAAACTCATAATGCCCATACCTGGTACGAAAAGCAGTCTTCGGTATATCTCCCTCCTTGACCCTCAACTGATGATAACCAGAACGAAGGTCAATCTTAGAGAATACCTTCATACCCTGCAACTGATCGAACAGGTCGTCTATCCTTGGCAAAGGATACCGGTTCTTAATTGTCAACTTATTCAGTTCCCTGTAATCTATACACATTCTCAGAGAACCATCTTTCTTCTTTACAAACAGAACTGGCACACCCCAGGGTGAGAAACTAGGTCTAATGAAATCCATATCTAGCAGCTCTTGCAATTGCACCTTTAACTCTTTCAACTCAGCTGGGGCCATTCTGTACGGTGCTCTAGACACTGGCTCCGTCCCTGGTGCCAGTTCTATAACGAACTCAATCTCTCTGTGTGGTGGCAACCCTGGCAAATCCTCTGGAAACACATCCAGAAACTCACATACAAGTCTAGTATCCTCTGGTCCCACTGGCATGACCTGGGTGGTATCAACCACACTGGCTAAGAATCCAATGCATCCTCTCTGCAAAAGATCCCTGGCCCTCAACACAGAAATCATAGGTACACGAGGTCCATGCACAGTACCAACAAACACAAAAGGATCCTCACCTTCAGGCTCAAAGGTGACCATCTTCCTTCTGCAGTCAATAGTTGCCCCATACTTTGCCAACCAATCCATACCCAGTATCATATCAAAGTCAGTCATAACTAACTCTATCAAATCCACTGACAACTCTCTGCCCTCTACTGTCACTGGCAAAGATCTGACCCATCTTCTGGATACCACTATCTCCCCAGTGGGTAACAAAGTACCAAACCCCACAGCATAGAAATCACAAGGTCTACACAACCTATCAATAATGCTACTAGCAACAAAGGAATGTGTAGCACCATAATCAATTAACACATGATAAGGGGTTCCTGCACTAAGAAGCTGACCTGTAACAACTGAGGGGGAAGCCTTAGCTTCTGCTTGAGTCAACGTGAACACTCGAGCTGGGGCCGAGCTATCCACCTTTCTGGGTTCCTCTTTCCCTATCTGAGGGCAATCTTTCTTAAGGTGACCCACTACTCCACACAGAAAGCAGGCCTTTGCCCTACACTCTCCCAAATGGCGCCTCTTGCACCTGGGGCATTCAGGACGAGCCTTCCAGGCTTCATTGCTCCCAGGACGACCTATTGTAACACCACGAGGTCTCCTGTCAGGACCTGGAACTGGGAAGGTATCAGGAACCTTCCTCTTCTGATCACTGGGGCCAACACCCCTACCAGAACCAACAAATGGAGGACCTGGCCTCCTGAAATCCCTTCTGGCTGCATTGTCACGCCAGATCTTAATCTCTGCACTCTCAGTTGTGAGTGCCTTCTCCACCACCTGTGCATAAGTAGTGACTCCTGCCACAGTGGTGATGCGAACGTCACAAGCTAACCTGGGCTGTAGCCCCTGGAGGAATCTCTCTCTCTTGGTCCCATCAGTGGGCACCAGCTCTTTGGCAAACTTTGCCAAACGGTCAATGTAACGCCCTACTACCTTAGAGCCGTTACTAAGTGAGTTTAAAACAGAACTGTGCATTTAATTGACTCTAAGTGGTTTCTAAAACCAAAAGTGTAAATAAACCAGAGTTTAAGGCTGTACTCTTCGAAAATGATTAGTTTCATTGAAAACGTTAAATGTAAAACATCCGGGATCCCAAAAATAAGGCTTACAAAATATTTACACTCAAAAATAGATTTACACTTGATCAGTTATCAAAAGAATGGTTTAATACAGCCATATACAAAAGTGCCCCCAACCAAAGCAGTCGGGCATGCCGAACATGTACGCGCCGCCCCCACGCTCTCCATACTCATGGTCGGTTGACTGACTCCTTGCTTTTACCTGCCACACGAAGCACCCGTGAGCCGAAGCCCAGCAAGAAAACCCAAATAGTACATAACATATGCAAATCATATAGCCGGCATAATTTACTGATAAATAGGAAAAACCATCATAATAAACAAGTACGGCCATGCCGCCCCAGAGGCCTTACCAAAGCCTGGGGTTTCGGTTCTCACTGCGAGGATAACTCATGTATCCCTTGGGTCCCACCCTGAATATAAGCATCCCATGTGTTGTGTGTTACTTTCGGCCCCACGGCCGTACCCGGCCTACGCCGCACTCGGCCCTTGCCGTTCATTTCATTATAATCACACATATAGTACATTCGAAATAATCATTCACACACATTATGATTCATTTAAGGTTAAACATTTGCACATAATACAATCTGGGGCCATGCCCTGAAATCACACAGTGGGGCCATGCCCTATTCTCGGGTGTTACGGTTTTCTTACCTTTAGATTCAGTGGCCTTGATCAACCTGACTCCTTGAGCACGATCTTACCCGAGCCCTAGCGCTTACCTAAGCAAAATCCACAAGTCCAAGTCATCACCAATCCTCAAGTCCATAACCTAGCCCCCGGGAAGTCCTAGATCCCCAAAACAAAGTGGCGGAATCAAGCCCTGAACCCTAGGTAAAAATCCCTTCACAAAAGCCCAAAAATCCCCTCTGTGAACAGTGCAGCGCTACAGCGCTCAAAAGAGGGCACTGTAGCGCTACAAGCAGAACCACCCTCACCAGAACAGGGCTAGCGCTACAGCGCCCCCTGACTAGCGCTGTAGCGCTTGTTGCAGCAGACCAAAACCAAAAATCGCATCTTGCGATTTTCTTCCCCCATTTCAACCCCAAACTTGTCCAAATCTTTTCCAAGCCCAAAAACAAACTTATACACACCTCACACTCACCCCAAGCACCCCATGAACTCAATCCCAAGCTCAAGCAACCCACAACTCAAAATCTAACTCAATGAACCCAAAAACCAGAAAATTACACCAACAATAAGGATAGGGTCTTAGAAATCATACCGTGGGTGGAATTTCGACCTTGAACTGAACCCTAGGCCTCCTTGGATTGCACCTTCACAACCTTGACCTGTTTTCCCCAAAATCCCCATCCATTTAGCTCAAAAACACAGCTCAAAACCAGATAAACCCTAAAACCGAAAACCTCAAGAACTTACCTCAAATCTCTGATGTGATCTTGCTAATCCCTTGCCAATCCTCAAGCCTAGCTTAGGATCCTTGATGCTCAGCTAAACCTAGCTTCCAACTGAGCTTAACCTCAAGAAAAAAAATCAAGGGAAATGGTTGGGAGAGCCACAAACCGAATCTTCAAAGCCAAACCCTTCAGCTTTCCCTCTCTTTTCTTTTCTCTTCTTTCTTTCTTTCTTTTCAGCCTATAACTTTTCTCTACTAAATCCACTAAGTGTAAAGACCTTCTTTATTTTATCTCTTGCAAGCCTAATGACCAAAATGCCCTTTCTTACTAAATCTAAACCTTTATGTCCATAAAGGGGCATTTTAGTCATATTACCCAAATTCCCACTAATTCCTCAAGTGTTCCTAATAATTCCCGCTCGCTACCCAATACCCGATAAATCATCAAATATATTCCCAGATTCTCAGTTAAACTCCCCAGGCTTAACCCAAGCCGGGTACAGGTTCCCGCTTTGACTTTCCGCAATCCCGCTCATTCTAGGATCGTCTCGAGTCATAGATCACAGGTATTAACATAGTCAGGCCCAACATGGCCAAATTACAAATACGCTCAATCAGGTTTACATGCATACTAATTCACATAGTCATGCATCACAATTAATCAAATAGTCATATAACGTGCATTAAACCATATTCATGCATTAAACTCATAAAAGTCACACACAGAATTCCATTATGCCCTCCAGGCACACTACTCCAAGCCCTTAAGCCTTAATACTGAATTTGGGGTCGTTACAGTCAAACCTTAAGGCATACTCAGTAACTGATAAGCTTCCCTGAAGTAGCCTCATAAACTCATCGGCCTTCACCGCTCTTATAGCATCATTATAGTACTTCTCATTAAACAAGGTCTGAAACTCCTCCCAGCTCAGAAGATTAACATCTTTGGTCTGACCAACCACTTCCCACCATATCCGGGCATCTTCCCGAAACATATAGGCAGCACAGGCCACCCTCTCACTACCCACTACCTTCATAAAGTCAAGGATAGTGTTAAGCATGCTCATCCATTGCTCAGCTTTGATAGGATCAGCGCTGCCTTCAAAAACAGGAGGTTGCTGTTTCCTGAACCGCTCATAAAGAGGTTCCAATCTGTTTTCAACCCCAGGCTGCTGCCCAATAACTGGCACTGACACAGAAGGTGCCTCTGGTACATTAACCACTGCAGGCACTTGTTGCTGCCTCAGGAGACGAAGCTCCTCTCCCTGCTTCAACACTATAGCCTGCAAATCACTAAACAACTGTTGCTAGTTTGTAGGTGCTGGCTGTGGAATCTGGGATTGGTCATTCTCTTGACCCTGACTATTGTCATTATTCTGACCCTGACCACTCTGGCCAGCTGTAGTGTCTGTCTGTTCTGGGTTCATCCTGTCACTGATACCTTACTGAAACCATAATAACCAATACGGCCAGTCAGGTAGTAATAACTAAACCTCTTGCCGCCTCACGGTCCAAGAACAAGCAGACAATTATCATATTCCACAGTCATTCAATATGCACAAACATATACATGTTTATGACACTCAGCACTCAGCATGTATCATAAAACAGTTCATGATATCTCACACATACAGGTAAAGCGTTTGCACCACATTTAGGCAGTTATGCACATAACTACATAAAGAGTTACCAAACCAAGAGTCGAGCTTGACTTCAGTGATGTGTGTACATGCCCAGCCAGTCTACAGGAACCTTAACCTTGGCATTGCTCTGATACCAAGTTGTAACGCCCTGGCTACCCCAGAACAGTTACGGTGAACGGTGGACCGAAAATTTGACTCGTTACCCGAGTTGTGACGCCCCACGTCACTATGGCTGCTTTCTGGAATGACGACTGACCCTACAAACCAAGACAAGTCTTTCCAGCGTGCTTTGTCCTCACTCGCACACTTCCTGGGAAAAATTCCCAGGAGGTCACCCATCCCTAGATTACTCCAGGCCAAGCACGCTTAACCATGGAGTTCTCAAGTGATGGGCTACCGAAAAGAAGATGCACCTCCCTGATACAGGTAGTACCCATCAATCCATTTAAGCCATCTTCAACTGTGTAGTCCCATACCTACACAGTCTTAGAATCATTACACTTGACCTTCCACAGGCGGTGTGGGATTGCACAGCTTACCCGGTCTTTCCCCTTACGGATCACGGGATTCTGACTGTCACACGAGTCCTTTGGTCAAAGACGTGCTCTAAGTGTAATTAACAGGTTAAGGTGTAAAACCAATAAAAATGAAATGGAGATTTTATTACAAACTGCTCTGCAGAGCTAAACAAAACATTTACAAGTGGTTCTCAGTACAAAATGGTCATTACAGTTTTAAATTTACAATCCCGCCGACCTAAGCGGCAAAAATAGGGTAAACCCCCTAGTTCCTCTGAGAACACCATGACCGTGGCGATCAAGCGGCCGCATATGTACACACCACCACATCAGCTCTCCACTCAAGGCTAGGTGAGCTTTTCTTTCCCTTTACCTGCACCACATAGCACCCATGAGCCAAGGCCCAGCAAGAAAACATAACATTTTTCAATAACATTATCAAATGATTATCATTATAATCATACTGAACATAAAGCTTTCAACAAGCAAATGAACATCACATGATTCTAGCGGGAGAGTGGCTGTTAAGTAAGCCACTAGCCTCCAAGCTCTCTTTGTTCATCGGACCTCAGGGTCGGTCAGGCATTAATGCTCCTTGAGTCATTCAATGCTAATAATCGATTAGATCTAATCTCTATTGGCTTGCGTGAACCACGCTAAGTCCATCCTTGACTAATAAGTCAGCGCTAAGTGACCAGTGTCCAATATCACCGCCGAACCTGACTAATAAGTCACAGCTTCACAGCTGACACTAACACCTTTGCCAATTTTGACTGACAAGTCAGTGCAACGTGACCAGTGCCCAGTACCACTGCCGAACCTGACTAATCAGTCACAGCTTCACAGTTGATACTAGCACCTTTGCCAAACCTGACTAATTAGTCAGTGCTATGCACAAGCGAACAACATACGCTAAGCATCCATATTCAATCCGTGTCCATATTACACAATCAACATGCCTTACAAATATCCATGCATGTCACACTTGGGGTGCAGTTTTCTTACCTCCGGTTCGAGCAAGAACAAATAAAAGAGTGACCCTGAGAACGATCGAATTTTTTGGTCCTTTAGCGGTTACCTGGTCATAACCAAATTATGGGATTCCATCAATAAAATGAATAATAAAAGGTTCCCAAACCAAAACCTAACCTCCGGGACCTCAAACACTACTCAACCGGGTAGCAGGTTCAATCCCGAGGCCTTAGGCTTGAATCCCCATGCTTAAAAGCTCACTTTGCCCAAAAATGCCTTAAGGGCCACGACCCTCCTTGGCCATGCCGCGGCCCGCCCCTCAAACAGAGGCGCCTAAACCCAGCCTTCACCAAGGGCCGCGGCGCAACGCCCAGTTCAGCCAAAACCCCTGTTTTTCTTCCTCTACGATTTCACTTAGAACCAACCCTTCAAACCCAACTTAAACACCACCCAAACCTCTCTTAAACACCCATTTAAACCCCTAAACAACACTCAAAACTCTCCCTCATCATAACCCAAGACAACCCCCTAAAACCTCCATCAATTCCAACAATCCTCCATAAAAACACAAGCTGAAACTTATCATTAAAACAGGGCAAAACCAGAAAAGTTATGATCAAAGCTTACCTCAAACTTAGTATTGAACCCTCTCCAATGGCTGAACTAAAACCACAACCTTAGCCCCTTGATTTCCTAGCTTAGCTCCACACTTGAGCTCAAAATTCCAAAGAAGAGAACTATGGAGATGAATGTACGGGAAGGAGATGATGAAGCAAACTCTGTTTTGGGTTCTATTTCATAGCCATCCATACATCATATATATCCAAATACCAAAAGACCATTATACCCCTAGTCATAATAAAGCTTCTAAAACCACTCAAGGGCAATTTTGACATTTTCCACCTACACCGTTAATCATAATTAACGCTTCCCAATTCCCGCTAATCTCAATATTCTCAAACACCAATATTTCACATCCCGTTACCCTGTAATGCCCGGTAACACTCTAATCATTAAAACACCCCGAGACTCACCCCGAGCCCCGAGCTTAAGCCCGTTATGACCAAACCGATAATTAACATTCCTTGATCGTCTCATGCCAAATGGCTCGAACAAACCCACATCATAATGTGGTCTCAAATTATATCACCAACATGCGAACAAATAATCAATTTACCCTCAACGGGTCAAATTACCATCACACCCCTATATAAAGATATGCATGCATTTCACATCATATCATAATATAATCAACATATACATGCATTTAATCAACTAATAGCATAATTAAACAAGTATGGCCCTCCCGGCCTACTGTTCACGCCGTTAAACACAACGGAAAATTCGGGGCACTACACTGTCTGTACTTCAAAGGGCTTGGTAATAGTTGGCAAGGCAAGAACAGGATCCTTCATCATGGCTTCTTTCAAACTCCTGAATGCTTCAGCACACTTGTCAGTCCACGCCCAAATCACACCCTTTTTCAGAAGCTCGGTCAAGGGTGTCGCCCTTCTTGAGTAGCCGTCCACAAATCGTCTATAGTAGCTGGCTAGGCCCAAGAAGGAGCATAGTTCTTTTACATTTGTGGGGGCTTTCCATTCCTGGATTACCCTCACCTTCTCCAGATCCATATGAATACGGCCACGTTCCACCACGTGGACTAAGAACTTGATGCTCTCCTGTGCAAACGAGCATTTCTCTCACTTCACATATAGCTGGTTCTCTCTCAACTTCTGAAGCACTTGAGCCAAGTGTTCTTGATGCTCTTCAATCGTGGCGCTATAAACCACGATATCATCCAAGTACACCACCATGAACTTATCTAGATACTCGTGGAATACTTGGTTCATTAGTGTATAGAAGGTAGCAGGTGCATTTGTCAACCCAAACGGCATTACTCGAAACTCAAATGCTCTGTATCGAGTAACACACGTAGTCTTTGGTTCATCCCCATCTGCAATCCTCACCTGATAGTAGCCCGATCTCAAGTCCAACTTTGTGAAGTATTTGGCTCCACTTAGCTGGTCGAACAAATCAGCGATCAGAGGGATGGGGTAGGTGTTGTGAACTGTCACCTTATTGAGAGCCCTATAGTCGATGCACAGTCTCAAGCTCCCATCGTGCTTCTTCTGGAATAGCACTGGTGCGCCATATGGCGCCTTCGATGGTCTGATGAAGCCTGCCTCCAATAGCTCTTTTAATTGCTTCCTCAATTCTTCTAGCTCAGGGGGTGCCATTCTGTATGGCGCTTTTGTTGGAGGTTTCGCTCCGGGCACCAGCTCTATCTGGTGATCAATCCCCCTCTTTGGTGGCAAGGCTTTGGGGAGTTTATCTGGCATCACATCCCCATACACCTTTAAGACCCTCGTAATTTCTAGTGGAACAATTTCTTCCACTACTTCTTCGAACACGGTGGGTACAGCTACATAAGTGGGCTCCTGCTTCCTCACACCCTTCTTAAACTGTAAAGCTGAGAGAAGCTTCACACCAGGGGGTCGTTTCACCTTTGCAGGTACCATTGAAGGTGTCTCTCCCATTATGAGTAAGCGTGGCAGGAATTGGAATGGCACCTTTCTCGGTTAGAAAGTCCATTCCCAAAACTACATCGAAGTCGTCCATATGGACGACCACCAAGTCAGTCTGCCCCTCCCACGTGTCGATTTTCACTTTTACCCCTTTAGCCACGCCTGCTGTGGCCAAGGCTTTGGAGTTGACCGCTTTCATGCGGCCTGCATCTTTCTCCAGCTTTAGTCCCAGTCGCTTTGCTTCGAGTTCAGAGATGAAGTTGTGGGTGGCGCCAGTATCAATCATCACGCTTTTGGCAGGCTTGCCATTGATAGCAGCATCCACGAACATTAGCCCTTTCCCCAGGGTCTTCTTCCCTTTCTCGCCATGCTTCTTGAAAGCGTTCAACAGGCGGACAGCGCCCATGTGCGCGTACTCTTCTTCTTCCTCTTCTCCTTCGCCCTGTTGTTCTTGGCCGATGAGGGCATTCAGTTTGCCCCGGAATTGGCAAACTGTTGAATTGTGTGGGCCTTTGCAAATCCAACAAGCTAGCGGCTTCTTCCCTGCAGCAGCATCTGTCCCACTGGACGAATTGGACTCAGCTGTCCTCTTCTCTCCCCCACTCTTACCCTGCCAGGACTTCCCAAACTTCTTACTCCCGGCGCTACTTGAGCTGGCTGGAGGAGTAGCCCTTTTCGGCAGGCTGCTCTCCGGAGTGTAGTCTGTTAAGCGTTCAGACACCCGCTGTCTTTGAAGTTCTTGCTTGGCCCACGGTTTCAATCCCTCGAGGAAGCAGAAGAGCCTGTCCACTTCGGACATGTCTTTTATATCGAGCATCAGTCCCGAAAATCTCTTTACATATTCTCGAACTATCCCAACTTGTTTAAGCTCTCTTAACTGGCGACGAGCTATGTAAACTACATTTTCTGGCAGAAATTGCGTCTTTAATTCCCTCTTCAGGTCCGCCCAAGATGTGATGGTACACCTGCCATTCTCTATGTCATCATACTTGGTCCTCCACCACACCTTGGCATCCCCCGACAAATACATGGTAGCCATGGCAACCTTTCCGTCTTCCGAATCGGCCCGCACGACTCTAAAGTAATGTTCCATGTCAAAGAGGAAATTCTCCAAATCCTTTGCGTCTCTGGCCCCATTATAGGGCCTCGGCTCGGGTACTTTGGCTCGGCCATACTCCATAACTATCGGCCCTGTTGCAGGGGCATTCCCAACCGCTCGCATGGTCAGGTTTACCTTGGCAGATAGCTTAGCCATTTCTTCTCTGAGCACACCGACTGCCTCCCTGCAATCTTCCGTCGTGTCATTTATGGAGACTTCTTGTTCCTTTAGCATGCGCTCCACTGCCACGATGCGCTCTTCCCACCGAGGGGAAACATAAGTACTTGTTGGAGTGTCTCTTTTCTCCAACGCGATAATTCTGGATAGGAGAACATCATTCTCCTTTTCCAACGCAGCTATGCGAATGTTTGCATCAGACGATCCTGAGTCCTGACTTGCAGAGGAAAGATCCCTGACCCTCTCGTCCAGGCCATCTAGTTCCCCTACTCGCTTCTCAAGAGCTTCGATCCTCAGAGTGTTGCTCACCATAGTGTGTCTTTGCCAAGCGCTTTCTAACTTGGCTCTGATACCAACTGTCACGGGCCGGCTATTTGGGTACTCCAACTAGACGGAACGTGCGGCACTTGCAGACTCTTCAAGCTAGCAAGTCAGCCTACAACACACACCTACAGGCAAACAAACTCAGCGGTTAGCCACATACACATCTCAGACATGCAACGGGCGATAACGAAGTATGAGCAAGCACAAAGCAAGTCATTCCTAGGAACGTCCACACAACACAAAGCACACAACAAGGCAAGTGGCACACAATGGCCCAACGAAGGTAACAAACAAGTAACACATAAGCAACAAGGAAGCACACAGGGGCAAGTATGGATAAATGTTATTTCATTAATATATAGCCTTGATATGGCAAGGGAGTACATAGCTTTGGCCCCTATCTGCTGATGGCCATGGTGCTTCCCTAAGTCACCAGGTCACCTCCCCCTAAGGAGCCTTCTAGGGAAATAAAGTCTTCCTAGGAACATATATGATTTTTGTCTGGGAGACATATGCAATATTACAAAACTGCCACTACCCTATCCCATGAGGTTGCTTGGTGCAAGACTTGACTAATGATCAAGCACCAAGGCATGCTCATTAACAAAATGGCCCCATGTGGGTGTTCCAAAGGGCAGCACGCCACACCAGGCATGCCAAATATGTACACGTCGCTTCACGCTCTCCGTACTCATGGTTGGTCGACATTTCCCTTGCCCTTACCTGCATCATATAGCACCCGTGAGCCGAAGCCCAGCAAGAAAACTCAACACAAACAATTCACATATGCATAGCTATCAATCAACATGTAACAAGGCAGCCAACAGGCTAAACGCATAGTGGCCATGCCGTCCTAGGCGCTTTACCAGGCCCTGGGTTCGCGGTCCATACCATGAGGATGACTCAAGCATCCGAGAAGGGTCTCACCCTAGCGGCGTGCACTCCGCGTGCTCAATGCCGCTCCTGGCCCTTTGCCGTACTCAGCCTTGCACTCCACGTGCTTAATGCCGTTCTCGGCCCCTTGCCGTACTCGACTTCCTGCTGTTCTTGGCCTTCGCTATTCCCGGCCTTCGCCGTTCATTCACAAATATGCAACACATAGCATATAATCAACAAATACAAACATAAACAATAAGGCTACGCCCTACAACACAATCACATAGGGTCATGCCCTGCAATACAAAATATAGGGCCACGCCCTGCTCTACGGGTACAACAGTTTTCTTACTTGTGTCCCAAGCTTCCCGAGCACCGATATCCTGAGCACAGTCCCCTAGTCTGAGTCTCGCTGAAAACCTAGTCACAACGTATCAAAAACATCCATCCATCAAGTTCTAATCCATTAAATAACTTTGGAATATAATTCTAGTCTCCGGGACCTTGGATTCCACCAATCCGGGTGATAAAATCCATCCCAAGCCTTAACTTTTGGATTCTCGAGCCAAAAACCTTCTCGGGGTCCAAAAACCCCATAAGAGTCGTGACCCCATGGTCTTGTGCCGTGGCCCACCTGAACCAGAGGCTCAGCCTCCCCACTCAGCAAACACGCGCCGCTGCCCAACCAAAGGGGTGCCGCGACCTGCCCTTCATCCTGGCCTCCCATCTGTTCTAGAGGGCCACGACTCACAAAGAACAGTGCCGCGACCCGACCCCTTTGAACCCATAAAATCCCCCATTTTAACCACCAAAACCCAACCAATTTAACTCCAAAATCAATCCAACAACACAATTTAATTATCACAGTAGTTCTAGAATGGTCCGAGCAACAAAACCTAACAAGAAGCTAGCTTAAAACCTCATCAAATCCCCAATTCAATCTTTAACTTCAAAGACCCAAGAAAGTTACAACTCTGCCAAGAACTACTAAATTTTATGGCTAAAATCACAATTCAAAGCTTACCTTAACCTCTGTTTGAAACCATAAGCTAATCTCCAAGTCTAGAGCTCCAATTTGTGACTTCCAGCCCAACAGTTCCACTTAACTTCAAAGTTTTTCCCTTGGAGAATTCTAGAGAAGACAAGGGTGAGAGAGAATGGAGATAGGGTCGGTTTTGAGAAAATTCTAAGTGTTTCTATGTTTTGTCTTACCTAACTTAAGTGACTAAGTTAGTCCCAAGGCTCGGGGTACCAAAAACGTCCCTAAGGGCAAAATGGTAAGTTTTCCCAACATTCCTTCCTAAACACTCAAACTTCAAATATATCTCCAAATATTTATTTTTGTACCCCGATAACTCAATTAAACGTCTATCACTCAAAATACCCCTTGACTCGCCCCGAGTCGGGTATCGGGCCCCGTTATGACTTCTTAGCTAAACCACTCCCTAGGACTGTCTCGGATCGTGCATCACAAATATATCACCACTCACATGTGGTAATGATCACAATATACACAAATATTGCATTTATGCCCTCAACGGGCTAAAATTACAAACATGCCCCTAATAACCAAATGGGGTCCACATGCATATTTAATTTACCTAAACATGCATTTCTAATCACATACTCATCAAATTCACATATTAACATAATAAATCACTTATTGCCCTCCAAACACGCTAATTAAGGCCCTAAGCCTTATTAACAAATTTGGGATGCTACACATTTTATACTTAATTTTCATTAAATGAGTCTTTATTCTGATTTAATCACACTTTTAAGTCTAAAACCTCAATTAGTGAGCTAATGACACATTTTAAAATCACATGGTAACGTATCTAAGGTAGTATGACGATACAGTAATTGTACAATTGTTTTTCCATTGTTGGCTGTGAGAGATGAAAGAAGAAGAATGGTCATGAAGGAGAAAGACAAAAAAATATAATTTATTTTTTAAAATAATCTAATTTCTCATATTAATTCATTAATTCAAGAAAAAATAATGTAACTATACGGTATGGTCATTAATTGAAATGTGTAAAATAATGTATCAACATACATGGATGATGATTTGTATAGACATAGTTACGTATCTTATAGAAAACTTGCGTATTTAAATCTTTTCTATTAGATCTAGAGAAAACACAAAACAAAAGAGAGAGTATGGAAAATTTGATTGAATACTCTGATCTAACTAACCAGAGCAACGACCTTTAGGTCTTTATATATCATCAAGAGCATTTATACAATCTAACATAATTACACTCAGCCTCCTACAAACAAGGAGATCTTGTTAGAATTAGTTACAAAAACCAGCTGTTATACAAAACAGCTTTAACGGCTCTAACAGACTCTCAACTCACTCTTCTTCAATAATGTCTTTGGACTTTCTGTGAGATGGTTCAACATTCCCCCTCAAGAAAATGGGAGATTTCTTTACTCGCAGCTTGCCTCGAAGTTTAAGAAACCGATCCACTGAAAGTCCTTTGGTCAAGACATCAGCCACTTGATCATATGTGGGAACATATCGTATGTCGATGACTTTGTTCAAAACCATATCTCTAACAAAGTGTATGTCAATTTCTATGTGCTTTGTGCGAGCGTGATTAATAGGGTTAGCTGCCAGTGAGGCTGCCCCAAGATTATCGCACCAGATAATTGGAGGTTTAGGCAGCTGTATTTGCATTTCTTTCAGCAGAGCAACAAGCCAGCATACTTCAGCTGCCGTGTGAGCTAGAGATCGATACTCAGACTCTGTGCTAGACCGAGCTACCACCAGCTGTTTCTTCGAACTCCAAGAGACAAGACAAGGTCCAAGGAATATACAATAGGCTCCAGTAGATTTCCTGTCATCAGGGCAGCTGGCCTAATCGGCTTCTGTAAATTCTTGAAGAGACAAAGTTTTAGATTTGGTAGTCTTGAAACAAATCCCATAGGACATGGTCTCTTTCAGATATCTTAACACACGTTTGCATGCTTTCCAATGTTCAATGGTAGGTGCTTGAAGAAACTGACTCAGTTTTGAAACTATATAGGCAATAACGGGACGTGTAATGGTTAGATATTGCAGCGCACCAATGGTGCTTTTGTACAGAAACACATCTGGAAATGGTTCCCCCTCAATCCTGGACAAGGTGTACCGCGGTGCAGCAGGAGTGGAGTAACCCTTAGCACCTTCCATATGGACTTTATGTAACACATCACTGATATATTTTGTCTGAGAGAGAAAGAGACCAGCAGAGTCTCGGTAAGCTTCTATGCCGAGAAAGTAGTGAAGAGATCCCAATTGCTTGAGAGCAAATTTCCCATGCAAATCCGTGACTAATTGAGTGATTAGAGATGTGTTGTTGCCAATAACTAAGATGTCATCTACGTACACAAGAAGGTAAATGACATCTGAATGACAGGTATAAATGAAGAGAGATACATCAGACTTGGAGCTGAGAAAACCCCATTGCAGCAAAGCAGTTTTCAGCCTGTCGAACCAAGCCCTGGGGGCTTGTTTAAGTCCATATATCGCCTTGTGAAGTTGACAGACATGATGCGGATATTGAGGATCTACAAACCCCGGAGGTTGGGTCATATAAACTGCCTCTTGAAGTAATCCATTCAAGAGCGCATTGTTCACATCGAGTTGTTGAACTTCCCATCCAAAATGCACAGCAAGAGTGAGAACTATACGTACCGTTGTTGGTTTCACCACTGGACTATATGTTTCATCATAGTCAATACCAGGAGTTTGGTGGAATCCTTTGGCCACAAGCCGCGCTTTGTAACGTTGGAGTGTGCCATCTGAGTTGAACTTGAGTTTGTAAACCCATTTATTTCTGACAATGTGTTGAGCGTTTTGTTGCGGGACGAGGGTCCAAGTTCTATTACGAACTAAGGCAGAGAGTTCACCGGACATGGCACGATTCCACTTTGGATCTCTTAGAGCTTCAGCAAGAGAAGTTGGTTCTCGGTGGCCAAAGGAGACTGGAACAGGGTGTTTGGAAGCGAGCAAGGCCTTTGGTTTCACAATTCCAGACTGTACCCGAGTGGTCATAGGATGAGTTGATGCAGGAGCTGGTTTGTAATGTGCTGGAGCTGGTGGAGCAGCATGCGTGACAGATGTACTACTCTGTGAAGTCGTTGAGGTGGTACTATTATGGGAAATAGTATGAGCAGACTGAAAAGAGTCAAAAGATGGTGCAGGAACTTGGACCCCAGCAGATGCAGATGGCAAAGTAAAGGCGCTGGCAGGCAACGTGTTAGAGGAGGTATGTCCTGCATTGGAAGTTGCTGCAGTAGGTGAGTCACTAGACTGGATAGACACATCTGGAGAGGTGGTAGCAGAGTGGGGGGGCTCACCACTTATCGGTGCAGCTGTCGGATTGGACTGACAAGGAGGTGGGGTACGGGTGGATAAGGGTTTGGTGCAAATTTTGACAGTAGGTAGTTGACTCAATGTATGGGAATCATAGTGGGACCGTGGAGTAGACAACAACTTTGTATAGGGAAATAAACTTTCATCAAAGACACAATTCCTAGTAATGTAAATTCTGCCAGAGGGGTGTAAACACTTTTACCCCTTATGTTCATTACTATAGCCTATAAACAAGCACATAGACGACCAAAATTCAAGCTTGTGTCTATTGTAAGTGTTATCCCCAAAAATTGGAGATCGATGACGTGAAAATAGAGGTGAAAAGTGGCAGTGCATGGTCCGTAAATGACACATTAATAGTCAATAAATATATTGGCTCCTCAGAGTTGTGATGAAGTGATCTGGCTTAGGAGTGACCCGGTAGACCAATGAAGAGTTTTGACTGGCCAGTCAAATGTCATGACTGACCAGGCATGACCTTGTCTGCCCAGTCATGACCATGTCCGACCAGTCATGACCATGTCCGACCAGTCATGACCTATGCCCAGTCATGACCATGTCCGACCAGCCATGACCATGTCCGACCAGTCATGACCATGTCCGACCAGCCATGACCATGTCCGACCAGTCATGACCATGTCAGACCAGTCATGACCTGTCTGCCCAGTCATGACCATGTCCGACCAGTCATGACCATGTCCGACCAGTCATGACCTTGTCTGCCCAGGCATGACCTTGTCTACCTAGGCATGACCTTGTCTGCCCAGGAATGACCTTGTCTGCCCAGGCATGACCTTGCCTGCCCAGGCATGACTTTGTCCGACCAGGCATGAACATGTCCGACCAGTCATGACCATGTCCGACCAGTCATGACCTGTCTGCCCAGCCAAGTGCATGTCTGCCCAGTCAAGTGCATGTCTGCCCAGCCAAGTGCATGTCTGCCCAATCAAGTGCATGTCTGCCCAGTTAAGTGTGTGTCTGCCCAGTGAAGGTTTGGCCGACCAGACTGAATGTGATATGGATCGACTAGATAGAGCAGGACTACATCAAGATTCCTAGAAATGGCTTCAACAAGAATCGGTCTTGGCATACGCGGGAATCTCTCAATTTATCCCACAAATTTAGTGTATTGTTATATTTTGAATATTATTGTAATTTTAATATAATGAGAATAATAAAATATCCCGATTATGGGGGATATCATTTGTACGATCCTGAGCCTATAAATACAAGGCTTATGGCATCATAAAAGGGACTTTTGGAATTTTGAACTTTTGATCTGAATTTTCTAGAGAGAGAAAGTATTTGTATTTGGGAGAATTCTTGTATTATTGTAATCTACACTGAAGAAACTCAGTTGACTCAGGTTCATCTGATCTTGAGTGTAGATATATAATCATATCTCTAAGTGGATTAGGCTATTACCATCACATTGGGGCTGAACCACTATAAAATCGTTTGTGTCGTTTATTTTCTCTTGAAGGTTTATCATTTTTGACGTTCTCACGTTGTTGGCCAAAAACACGGTCAACATTTTGGTGCTTTCATTGAGAGCCTGAAGAGAAAGACAGACGATCCTTGAAGTATTATGGCGCCTATGAACACCAATGCGGCCTCCAAGAAGACAGGCTCCTCTAAAGAGCCTGCCAGATCAGAAGGTCCTAGCCTTCAAGACCGTGAAATTGAGCCTAGAGTCGTGCTCGAGGACGTAACTCCAGAAGTTGAAGAGCTCCAGGAAGCCATGAGCGCCTTTCAGGAGGAGATGGCATAATTCCATGCCAGACAGGAGGCGTTCGCTGAAGAGATGGCCAGGCAGAAAGCCGTGTTAGAGCAGCAAATGTGCGATATGGAGGCCAGAAGCGAAGAGCTCAGACAAAAACAGGAGAAGGTCAACCGGAGACATCGTGAAGCAGCACTTGCTCTAGAAGCAGCTACCCAGTTGGCCCAAGCTAATGCTCAAGTCGTAGCACAAGCAACCACCCAGGGAGCAAGAAATAATGACGCTGGTCGGAGGACCACTGATAGAGCCGATTCTCGAGGACCGGGCAGAAGCAGGAGTAACCCCCCTGGTCGGGAAGATGATGGGGACCGATCCAGAATTGCCTCGACGCAAAGGGAGCACTCTAGAACCCCCTCCAGGAGCCAGCGATCAGAGACTTCTAGATCAGGAAGTCATGAATCAGGTACCAAGAAAACACCTCCTGAGCAGGAGCACAATAGAGCTCCTCGAGATAAGAGGACTTCACAATTCAAAGATGGGCATGGTTGTGATGAGGCTAATAGTCATCACACCGACCAGTCAAAGGAAAAGGAGGGCAATGACCAACAAGGAGGAAAAGACTGCCCGGGGCGTACCGAAAGGCCTCCACTACACCCCGGCCAGCAACGTAGTGGGAGAGAGCAAGTCCCGCGTAGTAAGCCCTCTGAAAAATTAAAAAGTATGGTGTTTGATCGGGCAGGAGAGCATGCTTCCCGGAAGGATCTGAGAGACGTTATCACCAACAAGAGGAGGACCGTCCCGGTTGAAGGGCAAAATCTGGACCGCCCTCCCAGTCAAGTAGAAATACTTGACGATGGCGCGCCAGATGGTAATACTCGACCAGGTGGTCAAGATCTTGGAACTTCATCAGTTGCACCAGCCATCCAAGCCCAACTTGATGTGCTAACAGCTGCAGTGCAAGGTTTGTCAAAACGACCTTCCGGGATAGATGTGATAGACCACCGGAGTGGCAGCCCATTTTGTGCCTGGATTAGAGCAGGCCAGCCACCGGCAAAATATAAAGCACCGGTTCTGCCAATATATACAAAAAAGGGAGATCCCATCAGACATATTGGGAAGTTCGAGGACCAGATGGAATTGCTCGGAGTAAGTGACGATTATCGGTGTAGAGTTTTCTCGACTACCTTGACGGATACTGCCCAGGAATGGTATTGGAAGTTTAAGCCAAACTCCATTACCTCTTGGGAAGCATTCAGGAAGGAGTTTTGTAGACAATTCAGCACTGCCCGGACTCCACCAGTTTATACCAACCACTTGGAAGATATCAAATAAGTAAAAGATGAGTCTCTAAAGAACTATATACATAGATTCATGAGAGAAGCCAATAGAGCAACTGCTGTAGGAGACGAGGGGAAGATGGTTGCCATATCTGCTGGGATAACTTATCGGAGCCCTTTGTGGGACAGTATACATAGAAATCCAATTTCAACACTTCAACAATTTCTTGACCGAGCGGACAAGTATATGAAATTGGATGATGCAATAGAGAAAGAGGAGAATGGCGTAAACAATCCGGGCGGATCAAGTGAATCTGGTGGAAGGAAACGTGGAAATAACGGGTTTGACCACCATGAGGAAAAGAAAACAAAGTTGAATTCAAATGAAAGGCCAACCAAGTATGAGCCTCAATTCACTAACTACACCACTCTCTCAACCAGCCGAGCGGAGATATATCTTGCTAGTCATGAAGAGGTTCCCTACAAGAAACCTCCACCCATCAGGAAAGAGATGAGGAAGAAAGATATGAATAAGTTTTGTCGTTTCCATGGAGATTATGGTCATGACACAAATGAATGCAATCACCTCAAGGACGAGATAGAATTTCTTCTCCGGTCGGGCAAGTTGAGGAAGTACCGGGCAGAGACACCCCAAGGAGAAGGAGGCAGTAGCAATCCTGGTTTCAGATGACAAAGATCTCCACCCTTGCAGCCCGGACCTGTGGACTTTACCTTAGACACTATATGTGGAGGTCCACACTTGGCTGAGGAAAGCAACGAAGCAAAGGAGAAGTATGCTGAGCGGGAGTGCTAGGATCAGAAACCACTGGAGTGGCGAGCATCGAAAGATTTATTATTTCTAAATACCGCTTTCAGAGTGGTAGCTTTATTTCGAGTTGTTAGACTTGTTATTTAAGTTTGGTTTATGAGCTGGTTATTTGCTAACCAGTCATTTTATTTTTGAACAATTTTGGTTGTTTAAGACTCGTTATTAGACATGTTTTGTCCTTTTTAATTTACGAGTAATAAAAGAGACTACGCGCAGCGTGGTCGATTCTTGCTACAAATATGCATGTGTGTTAGTTATCCGAGTAGTGTTCAACTGGTCAGTAAAATCGGACAGTGTTCAACTGGTCGATACGTTCAAGCAGTGTTCAACTACTCGAATATTTTCAATATATTCTATGTGTTCCACGTGCAATTAACTGCTCGAACAGATTCGGCCAAGTAGCAAGTGACTAAGGATCTTTCAACCCTCGATCACCTGGGGGGCACATGGGGTATACTGGTATATAATTTAACACAGGCAATAAGAGCATGAGTTAATATATCTGTTTTTAGGCTGACTTGTAAATTTTTGAAGTCCAAAAAGGCCATTAAGCTAACTTGTTTGACAAAGCTTAAGTAACTTGGAATTTTTTAAAATTTCAAGTTAGAAGCAAATATTCGTGTGACAGCTCATAAAATGTTAGAGCAATAAGAGTGTGAGAAAGTACACTTAGTATGGACTTATGAAATGTATAAAATTTCTAAGTTAGAAAACTAAGTACTCATGCGAAAATAAAGGCATACATCAGAGTGACTTTACTATTCACAAAAAACTTATAACTTCTTAAGTCTAAAAAGACTTAGAATGTTTTAAGTTAACAAAGAAAAGTAAAGTATAAATGCCAACAACTCAGCTATACAAGAATAAAGAGTAAACTACTAGCCAGGTACAAGTTTAGCTGATCAGGTGCAAAGTTTTCTTGCTCGGGAGAGCAGATACAACTTCCCTGGTCGGCTAAGCATGTATCACCGATCGAGTAGGAAACTTTGTTGTTTAGAATAAATAACATTGACGAGTCCCTGGAGTGAATCAAACAAACATAAGTCGATAAATGTAAAGGAAAAATATTTGTTACTACTCAGAAATTATTTTATTGGGTAGTAAAAATATTTTTTATCCCTTAGAAAAAACATGTGTGAAGGAAAAAATAAAAGGAAAAAATTTGGTGCCTAGTGTGAGTAGTGTCCGAGGAACTAGGCCTAGGAATTTGGTGCCTAAGGCGCGGCATCCGAGCAGCTGCCCTTGGTTTCCGAGCGGAGTCAGGTGCGCATCCGAGGATCCTGTGCCGAAGCGTCCGAGACAAGGTATGCATCCAAGGAGTTGGCATATTTGGGGCTATGTCCGAGCATGATGGTGCTGTGACCGATCGGATGAGCAGCATGTCCGAACAACATGAAGGGTGCAATCCGTGCGATGTTGGCTGGGAGATGATGCGTATGTCCGAGGAGCAGTAATCCGTGCGTACGAGCAGCTGAGTGTTGCATCCGAGCGGTGTCCGAGCAGCTGGACTGCATCCGCGTACGCGTCCGAAGGCTGGCATTTGAGCAGCCAGGTCCGTGTCGGAGCGGACCATGGCATTCATCCGAGCGGCTGGGGTGCACCTTCAGGGAGCTGCCGCACACATCCGAGGAGCCGCATCCAGCAAGCATCCAAGGGACAGTCGCGTGTTGAGCAGATTGGATGGGTGGCTTCGTGTGTCCAAACAGCAACCCGAGTGTCTGAGCAGATGGCGTGGTTCGAGCGGATGTGTGATGTCTGAGTGATGGAGCCCTGATGTCCGAATGATGATGCCTTACATCCGAGCAGACAGTGGCACATGGGAAAATATATTTATGGTGCCCTTGGTAATTTTCAAAAAATAATGACCAATTAACTATAAGGTCCAAAAGGACAATAAATCTCAAGGATATGGTGCACAAACATGTTTTCTTACTCATGGGATACTACCACAAGATCAAAAAATAGAATTTGAAGAAATCAAAAGACAAGTTCAGTCATGGGTTTACGTGAAAGTTATTGACCGGGTAAGAGCTTTTGAATGACCTCGAGAACATTTTGCTACAAGAAAAGTTTATCATACGAGAAAATCGTATAATAAACTTGGGGGGGCAAATGTTATCCCCAAAAACTGGAGATCGATGACGTGACAATAGAGGTGACAAGTGGCAGTGCATGGTCCGTAAATGACACATTAATAGTCAATAAATATATTGTCTCCTCAGAGTTGTGATAAAGTGATCTAGCTTAGGAGTGACCTGGTAGACCAATGAAGAGTTTTGATTGGCCAGTCAAATGTCATGACCGACCAGGCATGACCTTGTCTGACCAGTCATATGATTGTCTGCTCAGGCATGACCTTGTCTTCCCAGTCATGACCATGTCCGACCAGTCATGACCATGTCCAACAAGTCATGACCTGTCTGCCCAGTCATGACCATGTCCGACCAGCCATGACCATGTCCGACCAGTCATGACCATGTCCGACCAGTCATGACCTGTCTGCCCAGTCATGACCATGTCCGACCAGTCATGACCATGTCCGACCAGGCATGACCTTGTCTGCCCAGGCATGACCTTGTCTGCCCAGGCATGACCTTGTCTGCCCAGGAATGACCTTGCCTGCCCAGGCATGACTTTGTCTGACCAGGCATGAACATGTCTGACCAGTCATGACCATGTCCGACCAGTCATGACCTGTCTGCCCAGCCAAGTGCATGTCTGCCCAGTCAAGTGCATGTCTGCCCAGTTAAGTGCGTGTCTGCCCAGTGAAGGTTTGGTCGACCAGACTGAATGTGATATGGATCGACTAGATAGAGCAGGACTACGTCAAGATTCCCAGAAACGGCTTCAACAAGAATCGGTCTTGGCATACGCGGGAATCTCTCAATTTATCCCACAAATTTAGTGTATTGTTATATTTTGAGAATAATAAAATATCCCGATTATGGGGGATATCATCTGTACGATCCTGAGCCTATAAATACAAGGCTTATGGCATCATAAAAGGGACTTTTGGAATTTTGAACTTTTGATCTGAATTTTCTAGAGAGAGAAAGTATTTGTATTTGGGAGAATTCCTATATTCTTGTAATCTACACTGAAGAAACTCAGTTGACTCAGGTTCATCTGATCTTGAGTGTAGATATATAATCATAACTCTAAGTGGATTAGGCTATTACCATCACATTGGGGCTGAACCACTATAAAATCGTCTGTGTCGTTTATTTTCTCTTGAAGGTTTATTGTTTTTGATGTTCTCACGTCATTGGCCAAAAACGCGGTCAACAGTAAGGTCGAAGGTGAGGGTAGCAAGCGGAACCAAAAACTTTGAGAAAATTATAGTCAGGGTTCGAATGAAACAGTTTGTAGTGTGGTGTTTGGCCCTTGAGAACTGATGTTGGTAATTTGTTTATTAAGTAAATAGCAGTTTGAAATGATTCCCACCAAAAACTAAGAGGCATGGACGCTTGTGCTAGGAGAGTGAGGCCTAGTTCGACAACATGTCGGTGTTTACATTCTACCCTCCCATTTTGTTGGTGTATATGGGGGCACAGTTTCCTGTGATGAATTCCATATTTCTCAAGAAACGATTTAAACGGCTTGAATTCCCCACCCCAGTCACTTTGGAAAATTTTAATGGGTAGATCAAATTGTTTTTCTACAAATGTCTTAAACACTTTAAAGATATTAAGAGCCTCTGACTTAGTTCGCATGAAATAAATCCAGCTAAATCTAGTGTAGTCATCAAGAAAATGAATATAGTATTTAAAACCATTGTTGGATTCAATTGGAGATGGTCCCCACAGGTCAGAGTGTATGATTTGTAAAGGTTTATGTGTTTTAGTTTCAGATCTACCAAAAGGTAGTACATGGCTTTTCCCATATTGACAAGCACAACAAACCAAATCTTTATTATTTTTAAGAGAAAAAGTACATCCAGGAATTTGTTTAGACAAAGAGGCCAAGACTCTAGTGTTTGGATAACCTAGATGCCTATGCCAAATGGAATTAGTGGACTTTACAGAATTGTAACAGCTACTATTGACATTGGAGACCTTATGTGGAGTTGACTGATATGGTTGATTTGGCTTGACAGATGGTGGAGAGAGATTGTACAGTCCATTCCTAAGCTGACCTTCCAGTAGTAGAGCCCTGTTGCTTTGTCCTTCACATAGCAAAAAGATTTGTGGAATTCCACAAAGACATTATTGTCATTGGTTAGTTTTGAAATACTAACCAAGCTTTTTCTAATTGCAGGAACACATAAAACTTTCTTTAGGTGGAGTAAAGGTTGTGAGACCTTAGATAAAAGAACTGTGGAACCAGTGTGAGTTATAGATATACACTTACCATTTCCCACCATCAGTTTTTCAGATCCCTGGTACTCGGTTCCCATGTTGAGATTATTCAGATCAGTAGTAATGTGATCCGTGGCTCCACTATCAGCATACCAGCTTGGATCGCCAACTGTTTCTGGTGTTGCAAGAAAAGCATTCTTGGCCTGGTTATCAGATGTGAAGGATTTGGTAGACTGAAAATCCCCATCAAGACGATGCCAGCAACGCAAAGCTGTGTGACCTTGCTTTCCAAAGATCTGGTAGATTAACTTATTATTGTTTCCTTTAGGGAAGTTGTTGTAGCTTCTTCCAGTGCTACGGCCACGATTGGTACGTCCACGGTAAGGACCTCGACTTCCTCTTCCGCTGGTGCTCATCTGAGCAAAGTTAGTAGAGTGATGATTAAGATCCATAGTGGCGAAAGAAGTCCAACGCTCGAGGCGATTTTCTTGGCTGAGAATGAGTGATTGAACCTCCTGCAAGTTCAAGGTAGCACTCTGTTGAGTCAGAATGCTCGAAATTGTGGCATCATACTCCATCGGTAGGTCCTGGAGAATGTGCATAATCAGACATCTTCCGTCATCTCCACTCCGGCAAGCATGAGGACATCGTATAAACTCTCCATTTGTGCCACATAGTCGGAGATGGACTGAGACCCTTTCTCCGTGGTCTGGATTTGATTCTTGAGGGACATGAATCGCACCCGACTCCGCGAAGAGAAGAGAAGCTCGAGAGTGATCCAGACCTCGTTGCTGGTTTTGCATCGGACCACCTGGCTGAGAATCGGAGGTGACAACGACGATAGGAGCCAACTCATGAGGAGTTGATCTTCGCGAATCCAAAGATTGAACTCAGGATTGTCGACCAGAATCCGTTCGCCTCTCTCGCCAGTAATCTCGACTCTCTCAGCTGGACAATCCTTTCGGCCGAAGATGTAGTCTCCAAGATCATATCCACGCACCGCAGGGACCACCTGAGATCTCCAGACAACGTAGTTCGATCGATC
Organism: Humulus lupulus; assembly: GCF_963169125.1. Taxonomy (NCBI): domain Eukaryota; kingdom Viridiplantae; phylum Streptophyta; class Magnoliopsida; order Rosales; family Cannabaceae; genus Humulus; species Humulus lupulus. Next base: position 21,274,610 of record NC_084793.1, read on the forward strand.
AAGCTTGACATATTATGAGCATTATAATATTATGGGCATTATAACATATGAGCATTATAATATTATCAATTCTAAAATCAATAACAATAAACCATGCTCATGTAATCTGCAAGATCAAACTTTATTTAGGGTATTGAATTGAATATATAGAGATAAACATACCTGACATTGAGTCTCCAATGTTCATCTTTGAATCTCTCACAATCTACACAAACAAAATTAGAAAATCGCAATACAAGAGAGAACTTATGGAGAGCAACCCTTACCAAAACCACATGCTTGTTTTCACCCAACAACATATATGTTCTATATATATGTCTCGTATGCCTTCTTACCCTAAGGGGTATATTGGGCCTATTGGGCTTATATTATTAGATATGGTGCACTATGGTTTAATGGGCCAACCTATAGCCTTTAGGGTGCTACCATGTGCCTCAAATGCAATTAGATTAATATTAACCATCCCATTATGGTCTTTAACTATTCGTAGGCACTCTAGAAAATCATTGTGATAATGGAATTATGTTTGTAATTATATTAGTCCATATAAAATTCTAACATTCTCCCACTTGGACAATATAATCAAACCACCATAATATTGTCTAACACATATATGGCAATCAAATAAATCATACATAATATTATACCGATAGGATACAAATATTACATATGACTTGGCCCTGTAGACATTTAAATATCATAACAACCATTAACTATCAAACCAAACATGCATGAGGTACAATTGATTGAGACTATGCGCATTCATCTTCTTTTGTACCTGTCACTTTGATGAACAATAGTATATACATATATAAACATATATACGTAATAGCAACAAGAATAAGTGGCTTCAATTATCATTATGCATGTTCAGAATAAAACACAAGCTATAAGCAATCCATACAAAATACTAGCATGTTCAATACATAAATAACGAAACTCCTACTGAGCTTAACAAGCTAGGCTCTTGACAATCCCATTCGGGCAACGTGCTCTAAAAACACACATACAGGTAAGCCTTTTGTTAGTGGGTCTGCTAACATGCTAGTGGTAAGCGTGTACTCAATAGAAATGAGGGACTCAGCGACTTTCTCTTTAACAAAATAGTACTTTATATCAATATGCTTTGAGCAAGAAGTACTCCTAGTGTTCTTAGAGAAAGCTACTGCTGCGGAGTTGTCACAATACAATTTCAGCTGCCTCGAAATAGAGTCTACAACACTCAATGCTGAAATGAAATTCTGCAGCCATATTGCTTGACAAGTAGCCTCATAACACGCCATATATTCTGCCTCCATTGTAGAAGAAGCTGTGAGTGTCTGCTTGACACTTTTCCATGAAACAGCTCCTCCAGCCATCATATAAATGTAGCCTGAAGTGGAATTTTTATCATCCACGCATCCTGCATAATCGGCGTCACTGAACCCAACTATATCAAGAGTGTCAGCTCACCGATAAGTCAACATATGATCCTTTGTACCCTGAAGATAGCTCATGACTTTCTTAGCCGCTTTCCAATGGCTAAGACCAGGATCACTCAAGTATCTACCCAACACGCCGACAACAAAAGCAATATCAGGGCATGTGCATACTTGAGCATACATCAAGCTACCAACCAATGACGCATAAGGAATGACTTTCATTTCATCTCTTTCTTTATCATTTTGTGGACATTGGGCCTTTGAGAACTTATCACCCTTCACTATCGGTGCCTTCCCAGGAGAACATGCATGCATATTGAATCTTTTCAAGATCCGATCAATGTAAGTCTTCTGAGACAAACGAAGAATACAATTAGCCCTATCCCGAAGAATCTGAATCCCAAGCACATAGGAAGCCTCACCAAGATCCTTCATATCAAAATGGCTAAACAAAAGTTGTTTTGTCTCAGTCAACAGATCATAATTATTAGATGCAAGTAGGATGTCGTCAACATACAATACTAGAAAAATAAAGCTGCTCCCACTGACCTTCATGTATATACATTGATCTACTACATTCTCCTTGAAGCCATTTGCAGTGACAATCATATCGAACTTGAGATACCACTGCCTTGATGCTTGTTTAAGCCCATAGATAGACTTTTTGAGCTTGCAAACCATGTGTTATTTGCCGGACTTCTCAAAACCAATAGGTTGAGTCATGTAAACATCTTCAAATAAATCTCCATTCAAGAAGGCAGTCCTCACATCCATTTGATTGAGTTCTAGATCAAAATGAGCAACTATAGCCATAATAATTCGCAACGAATCTTTGGTGGAAACAGGTGAAAATGTTTCTTTGAAATCAATACCTTCTCTCTGGCTATAGCCTTTAGCCACAAGCCTAGCCTTATACCTTTCCACTTGCCCATTCGAGTCACGTTTGATCTTATACACCCATTTGCATCCAATGGGTCTGCAACCTTTGGGTAATTCAACCAACTCCCAAACTTCATTTTGTGACATAGAATTCAACTCATCTTTCATTGCATCCATCCACAATACAGATTGAGGACTATTCATAGCTTCTTGATAGGTAACTGGCTCAAAAGTGTCTCCTACATCAAACTCATGTTCCTGTAAATAGACAAGGTAGTCATTAGGAATAGCAGACCTGCGGGTTCTCTGTGATCTTCTCACCGTAGCTTCATCATCCCCAATATCAAGATTTTCACCTTGGTCTTGATTTTGAGGTTCATCATGAGTTTCTACCGGAATCTGTTCAATCACAGGGTCATCAATAGGAGCGGAAGCGACAGGTACAGGGACAAAAATGCGTTCTTCCCTGAAAACAACTTCTCTTGACCCTTGACTTGAATCAAATTCATCCTCAAAATAGACAGCCCTATCTGATTCTATAACCCTGGTGGTGTGAGATGGGCAATAAAATCTGGAACCACTTGATCCAATGGTGTAGCCCACAAAATAGCCACTAATGGTCTTCGGATCAAGTTTCTTAGACTGTGGATTATAGGGCCTCACTTCTGCTTTTCAACCCCAAACATGAAAATGACGGAAGCTTGGTTTCTTACTTGAACATAGCTCATAAGGCGTCTTTGGGACAGACTTGCTGGGCACTTGATTCAAGATATAAGCTGCAGCCTTTAATGCCTCACCCCATAAAAACTCTGGCAAACAAGAATGAATCAACATACATCGCACCATGTCAAGAAGAGTGCGATTTCTCCTTTCAGCAATTCCATTTTGTTGGGGTGTTCCTGGCATTGTATATCTTGCATCAATGCCACATTCCTGTAAGTACCTAGCAAAAGGCCCGGGATTCCTTCCACTTTCATCATAACGTCCATAATACTCTCCACCTCTATCAGAATTAACTTCCTTGATCTTCTTCCCCTTTTGAAGCTCAACTTTCGTCTTGAAAATCTTAAACACATCTAAAGATTCAGATTTTTCACGAATGAGCTCAACATGGCCATACCGGGAAAAGTCATCAATGAAGGTGATAAAGTATTTATAACCACCCATAGCAGGCGGAACAAAAGGCCCACAAATATCAGTATGGATCAATTCCAACAATCGTGTGCACCTATCTATTTTACTTTTTCTAACCTTGGCCGTTAACTTTCCTTTAATACAATCAACACAGGCAGTAAAATCTGAAAAATCTAGATCTTGAAGAACCCCATCTTTCACCAACCTTTGCATTCTATCTTTAGAGATATGGCTTAAACGTTTGTGCCACAACATAGAAGATTTCAAATCTAATCTTGCACGTTTAAAGCCTACAACAACATTAAGACAAGAAGTAGAAGAAACAGAAGCAACATCATGCAAATCAAGTTTATATAAATTTCCACATAAAGTTCCATTTCCAACCAAAAGAGAGTCACGATACAAAGTGAGTTTTCCAGTTCCAAAAAGAAAACTATATCCAAGCCTATCCAAAATAGATACAGAAATCAAATTCCTCCTAAAAGAGGGTATGTAAGCAACATCCTGTAACTCCAAAAAATGTCATGTATTCAACTGCAATCTAACTGTTCCCAAAAATTCGATTTGGACTTTTGTATCGTCTCCCATGTACACATTCTGCTCCAGACTACTCGGTCTTCTTCGACTTGTCACTGCCTTTCTTCTCTAGGTGAGCTTTGAGCTTTCTACAATCAGCTTTCTTGTGCCCAAAATTCTGGCAAAAGTTGCACTTCCCTTTGAAAAACTCATTCTTATGACCATTAGAGGATGAGTTGGACTGTCCATTCCCTTTAGGACTAAGTGCCTTTTTCTTGGGAGGTCTTTGGTTACCAGAGTTATTGGAAGTGAACTTTCTCTTGTGAGGATTGTTTGGGTTCGTCACCATGGAGATACTTCTTACCCTACCTTTTCTCATGTCCTCCTCTTCCTTGGCAAGAATAGCAGACATCTCCCCAACAGTCCATTGCTCCTTCTGAGCATTGTAGCTTGATCCGATTGAATCAAACTGAGATGGAATGTTCTCCATCACCAACCACACCATGTAATCCTCACCAAGGTCCATATCCATGGCCTTAAGTTTATGATAGTGGCCCATGAGCTTGTCAATGTGAGCCCTAATGTCACCTGAACCATCGTAAACAGTGTGATGCAGCATGTTCAAGTGTTCATTCTTCTCATTCTTTGAGAATTTCTTATACTTTTCCTTAATGGCAGCACGAAAATCCTTTGCATTTTCAGACTTGGGAATACTATCACGAATGGATTCGTCCATGTGATATCTCATAAGCATCAAGCAACAACGATTAGAGTGTTCCCAGTCCTCGTAAGATTTCTTATCCTTCTCAGTAGCATCATTAGCAGGCTTAGATGGTGCATCAATTCTCAAGGCCAAGTCCATTTTCATGAAGGTCAAGTTCATCGTGATATTTTCTATCCACTGCTTGTGGTTGGTTGCATTCAGCGTTAAGACGGCAGGAGATCTAGGAATGCTTACAGTTGAATGAGAAACAAGAGCAATAACTATTAAATACATGTTATGATAAACCATGTCATTTGTGCTCTTTTCTCATCAATATATGATCGCAAAATAACAAATGATCATTATGTATGCTAGAGTTCTTAGACAAACACACAAAATAGAACTCATACACAGGTAAGAACAATCTATTAAATATTATAATCAAATACATTAATTTACTATCGAAAGGATAGATAAATTGTGATTCATAATGTTTAATAAATTTTCTTCACCATATTAAGCATCCTTACTAAGCAATTATTATCGATAGGATAATTAATTACTTAGATAGATCTTAATGTAATTTTGGAGGAAAAAACACAAAATTCAAATAAATAATTATTTAAATGTTCCTCTTTACTGAACAATTTACTTGCTTATTCTTACGACAGGAAAGAAAATAAACAATAATTGTTGACAATATATAATAAGATTTATGCCACAAAAGATTAAATATAAATACAATTATGAAACCAAATCTATGAATTAATCTTGTGCATAAACATATAAATATGTTAGGGTGTGAAAATTGGAGTGAAATGGTCCAAAATGGACCTCCCACGTGTCCCCACGCACCAAGAAAAAAAAATCTGTTTTTTTTTTAAATAACCATAAAAACGACATGTAGTTTTCTGTGAAATGACAAAAAATTTTATCCAAAAACGACATGTAGTTTTTTTACCTAAAAAATGACATGTCGTTTTTTTGAAAACAACAGGACAAATATGCTGAAAAATGACGTGTCATTTTTTAATACCTAAAAAACGACATGTCGTTTTTTGCCTGACAGAGGCAAAACGACGTGTCGTTTTTGTTGTCCCTGTCCTTGAAAATCAGATCTACGGGTCTGGTTTCGACCCGGTTTCGATCCGGCTAGTTCTTGGCCATTTTAGGCCGATTTTAAGCGCCTTTTGTGGGGGTTTTCATCCATTCATCGTCACCCATCACCCCGTCTCTTCCTATTACTCATTTATTCCCAACAAAAGATGAAAAAACCCATAAATCTGAAATGGGTTTCTCCATTGTTAAGCTTTAAAAAAAAACTTGATATTTTCATAAATAAAATGCCAAAAAACAAGTTGAAAACCAGTATTCATTATCAAATCTAATTACCCAAAGTAACATAGCATTATTTCGAAATTAATACAATTTGGGTATATATCAAAATTTCAAACCCTAAAATCAAGTGAACCTGGCTCTGATGCCAATTGTTAATATTTCTAACATATGAGCATTATAATATTATCAATTCTAAAATCAATAACAATAAACCATGCTCATGTAATCTGCAAGATCAAACTTTATTTAGGGTATTGAATTGAATATATAGAGATAAACATACCTAACATTGAGTCTCCAATGTTCATCTTTAAATCTCCCACAATCTACACAAACAAAATTAGAAAATCGCAATACAAGAGAGAACTTATGGAGAGCAATCCTTACCAAAACCACATGCTTGTTTTCACCCAACAACATATATGTTCTATATATATGTCTCGTATGCCTTCTTACCCTAAGGAGTATATTGGGCCTATTGGGCTTATATTATTAGATATGGTGCACTATGGTTTAATGGGCCAACCTATAGTCTTTAGGGTGCTACCATGTGCCTCAAATGCAATTAGATTAATATTAACCATCCCATTATGGTCTTTAACTATTCGTAGACACTCTAGAAAATGATTGTGATAATGGAATTATGTTTGTAATTATATTAGTCCATATAAAATTCTAACACTCCAGACAACGTAGTTCGATCGATCAAGCTTGACGGAAATTACAGTGCTCAGAGTCGACTGAAACGCAGTTTGCAAGTGAGTGGCAGAGGTTCCAGTGGAAGCATTCGAACTCGTGGAGACAGAGGAAGGTTGGAACGCTATGGCTCGGATACCAAGAGAGAACACAAAACAAAAGAGAGAGTCTGGAAAATTTGATTGAATACTCTGATCTAACTAACCAGAGCAACGACCTTTAGGTATATATCATCAAGAGAGTCTATACAATCTAACAGAATTACACTCAGCCTCCTACAAACAAGGAGATCTTGTTAGAATTAGTTACAAAAACCAGCTGTTATAACAAAACAGCTTTAACGGCTCTAACAGACTCTCAACTCACTCTTCTTCAATAACGACTCAACAGATCTCATTTTAACATTTGATATTATTGAGCACACACGTCCTATATTTAACTACACAATATTTTTGTCCTATATATAAAATGATGATAGGTTGCTCATAGGCCACCTTTTTTCCACTTTTATCCTCTTTTAACTCAATATTCTACTTTGTACGTTGCGAAGAAAATCATAATTTTCATGTTGAGCAAGACTGATTAAGTAATTTCATTGAATGCCTAAAAGAACATGATAGATTTTCTGACATTTTAGTTCTCCAGCACTAATTTGGCACACCTTTCAAAAATTAAATTTGGAATACAAGACAAGCCTTCATTAGTTTAGGTAATCTACATCATTTTTTTTTCCACCAATCGACCCATTGTACTTATATCTAGACGGACACACATTTCTAAAACATATATTCTTTGGTCTGGTTTGATTCCACTTTTGCTTTTGCTTACATTAAAAAAATATATAGCTTATAACTAAAAATATAAAATAAGCAAAAACTGATTTATTTTTTTGGATTACTAGTATATAAATTTTTTTTGATGAAAAGTTATTTGTAAAGTGTTTGGATATTAATAAATCAAATATTTTAGGAGTAAAGTAGGATTTTTAAAATTTGTTATAATTTAAAAAATAAATTCTCAAAAGTATTTAATTAGAGAGATTAACAAACAAAGACCTAGTTTTAATTATGAATAATTAGTAGAGTGTCATAATTCATGTAATGATAATATAATGGAAATCTATATGAGTTACAATTTATAATAATACAAAACTGTGTGTTTTGAGATTCCAACTATGAATTTTTAGTGGACAAATCTCATAGTTTATAATAATTTATTGAGCAAAGAATTAGTAAGATAATTAATTTATTGGAGTTTAGAACTACATGTCTATTTGTCCTCGAGCTAGCTTGATAATACAAACAAAATATTTGATGAATTAAAAAAATAATAAGAATATTATTTAAAATTATTATTTGAGAAATAATAAATTACTATTTATTATTATTTATGAAATAATAAAATAGGAAAATAAAATATAGTGATATTTTATTAGAAATAATTTCGTGAAAATTAATTAATTGATTGTACACTATATATTTGATAAATAGAGTAATATAATTAAAAGCTTGAATTTGAAACATGTGCTTTGGGAAACACATGTGGGGCATCTACCACAATCCATTGAACTGTGATGGGCGGCCAAGCCCGCTAGGGTAAGCTCCTCTCTTCACTTCAATGGTTTCTATAAATAAAACCTTAAGTGAGGAGACTCATACTAATGCTTCCATTATCAGAAAATTGAAAAGAGAAACTATATTTTCTCTCCTTATTCCCCATGCTTAGAGCGAGAAAAGAAAAGCAACTTTTGTGTGTATGATTTTTACATCACACAAAAGATACACACTAACATGTGTTGAAATTATTAAAATTCACCATTGGAAAAAGAGATCAGACATCATCTTTGTATTGTGCAAGACATAATTTGAAAGACAAGTGGTCATGAAGCAAACTTTGAAGAACAAGGAATTTCATGTTTTATGTAATTTTCCTTAGATCCAAAATACATGAAATGATCCTATTTTAGTTATGGTTGCTAGAGTGAGATTTATCTTATGAATAAATAAATGAATTTTTTATTTAATTTTTTGTTGTTGTATGAGATACTACAATTCCACCGCACTCAAAAAGCAACAATGTATTTATATCTATGTGAAGAGATTTTTGACTTTTGAAACAAAATTGCTTTGAAATTTGATGTGTTTAGTTTGAAGGAGGTGATGCTCATCTTCCTTTGCTTGATGGAGAAAAAAAACTACAAGATGCAAGCTAGATGATTACCCATTAAAACAAAATTATTTGGTGTCTTTCAGTACGCTTCAAATTTCACTTCTTACTTTTTTTTGTAATCATGTTGATTTATTGTTTTATTTTTGCATGTTCTTCTTAATTTTGTGCAATGATTGGTTCCATGTAAAATGATTGGTGTCTGGGTAGTTGGAAATCAAGGCTAAATGTTGGAATTTTTATTGTGTGTTTGATCCTATGCTTGATTTTGTATTAGCCTTCCGGCTTAAAACTTTGGAATAATTTGCATTTAAGATTTTTTTCCCAAACTATAATAGAGCATATACTATCATTAATGCACCAGATTTCATTAGAATTCTATAGTTAAGTATGTTTGGTTCGAAATTTTTCGTTTAATTTTATTATTTTTGTTTACCTAAGAATTTTTGGTTTGGTAGGTAGGAGTTTCCGCTTCTGTGTTTTAAAGTTAGAAATTTGTACTAATTTCAACTACAAAAATAGGTGGTAGAATATTGGTTCCACGTGCGAAGCACGTGCATCCCCACATCGTTTTTTTTTTCTTTCTAAAGCCCTTTCTAATTCTAAACCACAAAAGAAACACACTTCTGTTGGACCACATCATTTACGTTGGGCCCTATAGCACTATAACTTGTTTTGGGCCACTTTGTATTGTCCCTGCCTTGACTATTGGACTATTATTAAAATAACATAGGACAAAGTGTGTGAATTCTGGGCCTCTTTGGGTTGGGCCCTACATCAAACAAAATACTATTGTTTAGAAAGGTAAGAAAAGGGCTTTCTCAAAAAAAAAAGGGGCCGAATTAGAAACTTATTAGGTATATACCCTAATTTTCTTTGCCAGTTTCTAAAAACACACAGTTAGATTTGTATTTGTAATAATTCTATTGATTTAAAATTACAATAAAATATTGCTAAGATATATATATATATATATTGTGCTTAGTTAGTATATGTACAATACATGAACTATTTTATTGAATCAATCTATTTTTCCTGATTATATTGATTTTATTCCAACTTTACATTAAACTACCTTATAACGTGCATTAAACTCTATGTTAATTAATATTTAAAAAGCATATTTAGAGACAAAAATGTAGCTGAAATTATCGTTGTCAAAATATATTTTTATACATTCACATGATTCAACAACTAAATATCTTAATACAAACCACGTCACTTTCCTATTTTCACATTACTTTATCATATTATATCCCTTATTAAAATATTTCTTTTGACGCATATCTTGGGGATATTAAAAGATCCAAATACTTTATTTTCCTTTAAAAAATAATAATAAGACAAATAATAAATTTTCTTCTTACAATTTTGCACTGGTCTAATTATATATTTTTTGAACGATTATCATCTACATTTTGTAGTGAACTATTTATTAAGTTAATTATATTTTAAAACATTCTTATTTTTTATAATATATTTTATCTCATCACTAAAATAATATATAATGAGTCTTGTTAATAATTAATAATTATATATAATAAAATAATTAGTTTCACAAGCATATTAATTGTTAGAGAAAAAATTATTGCCTCAATGGAAAAGATAAAACTAGATTAAAACTCTATGCAAAAATACACTTGACAATATGATTGATTAAATAAAAGTTACAACTATATTGCAATAGATACAAATAAATTAGATAGATGTGAAAGAAAATGGATAAAATAAAATATAACTCTAAGCAAAACAATACAAATAAATATATGAAGAAGAGCAATAAGAAGTAACAAAAGAAATAAAAGATCAAAGCTAAGAACAAAAACAATATAAAAGACTCTCCCACTCACATAATCAAAGTGAAAAGTAGTGGAGTTCACAAATTTGAACAAGATTCAAGATCTTTGCCCAAAAACTTATTTTCCATATTCTCAAGCACTAAGGAATCTAACAAAAAATTAATTATCAAATATTTTGGTGTATTTATAGCCAAGTGCTATAGTGGATAGAAATGATGTGTCTTGCAAGTCAACATTATACTTCTATGTATAGAGTTTTGAGACACCACTTGAATTTCAAATTTCACTAACCCCTTGACTGTTACCAATGTTCAATTGAATGTTTATGAAATTAAAATGAAGATTTGAGAGTTACTTGAAATATTAAAACTGTTCAAATTTGAAAAAATGCAAAGAGGGATTTGACAGCTAGCACCCAAGCCGTGCCCTAGGATATTCCAAGCCGCGACCATTAGCCCTTGACTCCTAGGCTGCGGCTTGGGATGCTTGTGGCCGAGACCTGAAGGTTGTTACAAGCTCTTAATTTTGCATATTTTTCCAAAACGTTTCAATCACTTTCTCACATGATTTTGTAACCTCCATACACATAATGAAAGTTAAAAACATATTTTCAACAACCATGTCACATTATGACTTTATGAAATTAAATCAAAATGTATAACTCTCAATCTACACATTATTTGGTGATATTTTGAAGTTACAAACTTGTAGCTAATTTTGTTACTCTCAAATATTATTGTGTTACAATACGCGACAAGCTGTCAACTATTTATTCTAAAGATTATATTATATAAAATAACACAACAATAATCTTACAATAATATAGATAAAACTAGATACAAATAATGTGCAATATATATTTACTTAGTTTTATTCATATAATTTATTAATTATATTTATTAAATTTGTATCATTGTCATATAAATTTAAAATAAATAAATAACTGCATATCAAAAAAATAACATAAATATATTAAATAAAAAATTAAACAAAAATATTGATTATGTTTTTTATATATTATTATAATGATATTTTATAATATTTAAATTTATATTAATATAAGTATTAAATATCTAATCTTATATTTTGAATTTATATTAATATAATTAGTAAGAAAAATATGAATATATAATAATATTTAATAACATTTAAATTTATATTAATATAATAATTAAATATCTAGTTTTCTATATACCATGACATTTAAATAGTTTATATTAGTATAATTATATATATAATGTTATATTAAATATTATTATAATAATAATATAAGTATACAAATTCTCCAAATATTAATTAGCAATAAATAAAGAAAAAGAGCCACTTGAAGAGGCTCCAATGGGCAATCACCAGTCACAGTGGGACTGACGTCCGTACACGTGCACAAACAAACATATTTCAGTCTGATCAAACGCTGTCTTTGATTGTCGTTTTATAGAGTCCCGAGTTTCAAAGTCCTTTTCTTTATTCATGAATCATGATTCAATACAATGCATCACACTGAAATCAACGGTGGGCCCTCCTCAGTGCACCCAAAATATAGAAGAAAGAAACTATTCATCCATCTACTTATTCCATAGTCCGCACACACCCAATACAAATGTGTGAAGTGATTCTTTTGAGAAATAATGTCACTAATTTATGAGATGAAAAACATAAAAATAAATCTTATTCTTTTTCTATTTTTCATTATATATATGGAATGTTAAGTAGTTAAAATAATTCTAGTCCAACAAGAAACACAAATTATTTACAAAAAATACTTACTAACACTATATAAAATCATAATTACACACGAGATGCATTTTGAAAGATATATAAAATATTTCTATGAATTATTGAAATAAACAAACTAGATGAAAATTTTCTTTATTATTTCTACTAATTAAAAAACAATAATGTCATTTTCAATAGGTTATTTTTTTATAAATAGAATAAAAAATTAACAAGTTGGTATTTTTTTTTTCTCTGAGGGGACTCAAATTAGGTAGATTACCTCTATCGAAATATGTTATCATTATAACACATGTACTATAAATAAAAATGTTAATTACATGTAATATAATTTTAACTAAGTTATATATATATATTTTATTGGTGAAATATTAAAAAAATAAAGAAAATAATTTTTAAATCAATTTCACCTGCAAGTCACTTCACCTAATTCTCCCCCTGAGGTTACCGGCATCTCCGGTTGATCAGTTCTAATGGGCCACACCTAGTTTTGAGTTACAAAAATGAAAAAACATAGATTCTATTTTATTAAATATTAAATATTAATAATAATTATTAAAGTATAGACTATAGATATTAATATTATATAATATGTGAGTATATGCGCTCATTATTGTCACTAGTGAAAGAGCTGAGCTCTCTCGTTTCATTCGGTTTTCGTTTCGTGTCGAAGTAAGGACCCGAAGCTGGCTCTTGGGAAAAAAAACTCTTCTCTGGTTAGTCCACTTTTGCACAAATAATAATTAAAAAAAATGGAATTGAGATTTGATACAAGATTTGTTTTAGTAAAATGCATGCATGTTTTTCTCTTGGGTTGTTTGATTTGGAGGATAATTATGGCTGCTAATGACTCGTTCTTGATCGGATCTTGAGCTTTTTGTTTTTGTTTTTGTTCTTGTTTAGTTTGTGCGTTTTGGTGTTCAGATTTGAGTTTTTTCATAATCTGAATGTTATTTTAATTTGGTTCTAAACGATTGTGTTTGATTGTGGATTGTTTTGTTTATCTGTTCAAGTGAGAAAGAATGCTGAATCCTTTGAATGCTCTGTGACAAGTTTATTGTGTTGGGTATTTATCTAAATGGGTATTACTATTAGTAGTATTTTTTTTTTAGAATTTTTTGTTTTGCAATTTCCACTGTTGAATCTAGTTTGGTTATGGTTGAACTTGCAGGGTGGTGAATCTTGGAACCACCATATCTGAATTTCCCAAAGCTTATTATTGTTAACAATGGAGCTGCCTCAGAATGGAAGTGTAAAGAGCAATGATTCGTTATTAACTGTGGCAGAAATCGAAGAGATTGATTTCTCAAAATTCATGGATAGACCACCTAGACCCTTGAATATGGATAGGAAGAGATCGTTTGATGAAAGGTCGATGAGTGAATTATCAATTGGGTTCTCTCCTCGGCACTCGTCAAGAAATGTTGACAACTTTTCACGAAATATCGACCATGCTGATTTTGTTTATTCACCTAGTAGAAGGTCAGGGATTAACACTCCAATGTCCCAGCATAGCTTTGAACCACATCCAATGGTGGGTGAAGCTTGGGATGCTTTGAGGCGTTCTTTGGTTCATTTTAGAGGCAGGCCTGTTGGGACGATTGCTGCTTTGGATAACTCTGAGGAAGAACTTAATTATGATCAGGTTCTTAATGTGGTTTTCCTTGGAGGGTGTTACTTGATTGTTTGTTGATATGTGTAAAATCTAACTTGTCCTTTTGCTTATGTGTCTTGAAGGTGTTTGTGAGAGATTTTGTTCCAAGTGCATTGGCTTTTCTAATGAATGGTGAGCCTGAGATTGTTAAGAATTTCATCTTAAAGACGCTTCGTCTTCAATCATGGGAGAAAAAGATTGACAGGTTTCAGCTTGGAGAAGGAGTGATGCCAGCTAGTTTCAAAGTACTCCATGATCCCGTAAGGAATACCGAGACTTTGATTGCGGATTTCGGAGAAAGTGCAATAGGAAGAGTTGCTCCTGTTGATTCTGGATTTTGGTGGATTATATTGCTCCGGGCATACACAAAATCGACAGGAGACACTTCCTTGGCTGAACTGCCTGAGTGCCAGAAGGGTATGCGCCTTATTCTAAGTTTATGTCTTTCAGAGGGGTTTGATACATTTCCAACTCTTCTCTGCGCTGATGGATGCTGCATGATTGATCGTAGAATGGTATGTTTTTTACTTTTCAGTTAGTCCCATTTGATACTTTTATTGTCTACCACCTTAACTCAAACATGCTGTAAACTCACGGATTCATTAATCTTGTGGTGAGGGGCCTCAATAATGTGTGTTCTGCCAAAAGTAAAGGGTGGCTTCTGGTGATGGAGCCAGATTTTTTTTTACAGTGGTGGGGGCATGGACTAGGAAATATCATAACAAAGTGTGGGCAAAATTTAATATTTCACAACCAGTGCAGACATATGCCCCCACTGGGGACCAATTGGATCCGTCCCTGGTGGTTTCAGAGCGTATCAAACACCTTAGACAAGTACTTTAAATTAATTTCTTACTGAAAATGCTGACCTCGTTCTCTGTAACCACTAAAAAGTAGTTGGATGAGTTTTTTAGTGTGTGAGGCTCTTGTGGTTCTGTAAGGGTAAGTAGATGAAAAGTATTATTTGATGAATACAATAAGGGGTCACGGTTTCTAAGTGTGAGCTTTTTTAACTTTCTTACCTAATAAAATGTCAGCCATACTCTGATTCACATTCCAGAGGACTTATTAGATGAAAACAAAAATAACTGATTGAGAATAAAGATAATTGATCTCAAACCTACTTCGGCTGATCATTAGTACCGCCAGAATTTGAGTTCCCTTGTAGTTTCTTGTAGTTACCTGTTGAATATATTTGTTTCAATTTATTTTCTACAATTTTGATTAAATATCTCTATATTCTTTCAGGGTGTTTATGGGTATCCCATTGAAATTCAGGCTCTTTTTTTCATGGCCTTAAGATGTGCTTTAATATTACTTAAGCAAGACGAAGAGGGTAAGGAGTTTGTTGAACGAATAGTTAAACGTCTCCACGCCTTGAGCTTTCACATGAGAAGTTACTTCTGGTTGGACTTGAAGCAGCTTAATGACATTTATCGATATAAAACAGAAGAATACTCACACACAGCTGTCAACAAATTCAATGTCATACCAGATTCACTTCCTGAATGGATTTTCGATTTCATGCCATCACGTGGTGGCTACTTCATTGGGAATGTCAGTCCTGCCAGAATGGATTTCCGCTGGTTTTGTTTAGGCAATTGTATTGCTATTCTGTCTTCTTTGGCAACTCCTGAACAATCCACTGCAATTATGGATCTTATAGAATCAAGATGGGAGGAGCTGGTTGGAGAAATGCCTTTGAAGGTCTGTTATCCAGCCATTGAAAGTCATGAATGGCGAATTGTCACCGGGTGTGATCCTAAAAACACAAGATGGAGTTACCACAACGGAGGATCTTGGCCAGGTATGGTTCCTTCCAAGTTTCAAGGAGCTATACATGTTAGGGGGCTAAGGGTGTTTGACAAAATAACACTTTTGATCACTTTGCATCTCTATTTGATAATTCATTGCAAAATGACTGTCCAGACTTACTCATAACACTTGACACTTTATAAGATCATCTTACAAAATATCATTAAGAAAATGTCTATTTCCACCCATTACTCTACATATATGTTAATGCAACGTTCTTCATCTAAGACAACAGTGTCTGTGTCATGATTTTTGCTTTCATTATATGCATTTATAAACAAAACTAATCAACTTTCATCATGCATATACAGTGCTGTTATGGCTTGTCACTGCTGCTTGCATCAAAACTGGACGACCCCAGATCGCAAGACGGGCCATTGAGCTAGCAGAGACGAGGTTGCTTAAGGATAGTTGGCCAGAATACTATGACGGAAAGCAGGGCCGGTACATTGGGAAGCAGGCTCGTAAAAACCAAACGTGGTCCATTGCTGGTTACCTGGTGGCCAAAATGTTGCTGGAAGATCCGTCTCATTTGGGTATGGTCTCCCTTGAGGAAGACAAACAAATGAAGCCCGTTATGAGGAGATCAAATTCATGGACTTTTTGATCAATTTTATTAGATCCCTTTTTAAATCTTAGACTGTGAATTTCTTGCCTAAAAATACACAACTTTTTCAAACCAAGCTGAATTCAGGCTTAGTAAAATAAAGGTATTTGTTATTCTGTGCTTATATATATCTTTTTTTTTTCTTCTTCTTTCTCAAAGTGCAAAACTATCCAATTATTTCTATTATTGATTTCTTTTGGGTTTGAAGTTTTGTTCTTTTCTTATTTTTATTTTATGGTTTCTTGCTCCTTAATCCTTATCTTTTTTTTAGTATACAAATCAGACACCACCCTCGTGATTATGTTTATTTTGATTTTATAAAACGACGTTCTAACTGCTTTATAATAATTCTCATAAACTAAGTCACCTATATTTTTTTTTTTTAAAGAATTGCTAAGAATGGTGTATAATAAGATAATAAGTTATGTAATATGTTTGAATATTTTGTGGTGATGGATACTTTAAAATAACAAATAATATTTTTTTAATATAATTAATTTGTTGTGGGGTTTCCTTATCAATAAAAAAAAATACCATTTTCACGAGTAAAACTTTAATTGATGAAAGTACAAATATTACAAAAGAAAAAGGAAAGAAAGATTATGGAAAGAAAAGAAAAAAAAAAGAGTATCCAAATTCTATTTGGTAAAAAAATAAAGAAAAGGAATGTGAAAGAATGAAAAGGTAATGTGTGATTAATTTTTAGAGTCTTAAATAAGCAAACACATGAATGAATGGATAAGAAATGACACTTTCCCTATTCTTCATTTTCTTTACGATTTATCACTAATAATTAGTAAACACTGACTTAATTAATATCACATATATTATTTAGTTCTATAAAATTGATAAGAACAATAAAAATTGTCCAAAATTTCCTTATCATCCATTTCAAAAGAAGTCCAATATAGAATACTAGCAATATATATTTTTAGAGCTATATAAGGCAATGCCTCTATTTGTTTGAGTTGAAATACAATAGATTGACCATTGGGACAATTTTCACGCAAAATCTCTCCCTTAAAATCTTTTTTCTCTCTCCTCATAATTATCTCTTTCACAACCTCACCAGATTTATTAATTTTATTTTATATTATTCTTTTTCCCAAAGTGTCCCGGTCTCTCTATATTTTCCCTTTCTTATCAGAAAATTTCCAGGAAAATCGACGCACACCGAGAAAAATAACCTCATGAAGGCTCCCAAGAGACCGATCCACGCAGTTTCCACATGGGTCAGGCGACAGCCCCCCAAAGTGAAGGCCTTTTTGGCTGTGATTTCGGGTATGACGGCTCTGGTTTTGCTCCGATTTATCGTTCACGATCACGATAACCTTTTTGTCGCTGCGGAGGCTGTGCACTCCATTGGGATTTCTGTGCTTATCTATAAGCTTATGAAGGAGAAGACTTGTGCTGGTATAACTTTATTATTGACCGTTTTCTTGCATTGTTTGTTTACTCGAGTAGGTTTTGGTTTGGCGATAATTGTTCGTTAGGAATTGGGGAAAACTTAATTTTGGGCTTTAACGATTATGATATTTAATCGATCATTAGCCCTGAAAAATCATTTTTTTTGGGTCAGTTGGGGTTCATTCGTTTATGCCGAGATGAAATTTTAAGATTCGCTTTCATCAATCATTTATTTTCACTATTTTTGTTTGATGAAAATATTAAAGTTTTAATTTTTCTTATTTCAGAAATCTATAGAACAAGAAACCTTTTCTCTTTGGATTCTCCCTTTTCATGTTGAGATTGGATATTTGTAATAGAAGGCACTCATAGCTTTGATATTTTGGATAATTTCCCCCATCACATTTTAATTTTTTGGACTGCATCTGAATAAAGTGTTTAACTTAAATTCAATAAGTACTATAGGTGTTAGAGGCTCGTTGTGTTGTGTTAGAACTTTGCACCATATTATAATTTATAACCAAAGAAGAAAAAGAGGGAGTGTTCTTCAAGTAAATTCCCACCCTTTGTTCGTTAACTTTGTAAGATATAAAACTTGTATCTAGATACAAGGATGTTTATAGCTATCTGGTATCAGTACCTTATTTTTCTGGGATACTTGAATTTCAGAGTTCAAGGAGTCTCGTGCTTAGCGAAAATGATGCTAATTGTAAGAAAAGTGACGCCCATTGTAATTTTTGAATTTAAGATTCGTTGTTTGGGTTTGGTTAAAATTTGGCTTTCAGCATAACAGAGTTTAATGCAATAAATTTACCTTAAAGATCCTTTTCCTGATCTATGTTCTTTCTTTTATCATTGTACTGTGTCTTGAAATGAGTTGTGCTTAATTGGAATAGAAAAATTGCGTATGCTTGTTTTCTATATTTTAGCTATTGTTCTCATTTGGATAGGTGTTTATGATATTCTTCATTAAGTGTGCTTTTGGTTTAGGATTGTACCTGTGGATATAATTAATGATACTCGGCTTTAGATGTCTCACTTTGAAACTGCAAAATGACGTATTCTATCAGGAATTTACTTAGTAAGAGTTACATGATGCTGCAAATATTTTGTTACCTATCCCTTAAGTAAGTTAAAGAATTTTTTTTAATCATGTGCAGGGTTATCACTGAAATCTCAGGAACTGACAGCGATCTTTTTAGCTGTTAGATTGTACTGTAGTTTTGTTATGGAATATGATATACACACCCTACTTGATCTAGCAACCCTGGGAACAACCCTGTGGGTTATTTTCATGATCCGTTTTAAATTGAAGTCTAGTTACATGGAGGATAAAGACAACTTTGCAATTTATTATGTGGTGAGTGTTTTTCCCCTCTTTTTTCTAAAATTGTTTGAAAGATCGTCCCTGCTTTTTGCAGCACTGGGATTTGGCAGTTGACTAAGTGCCAAGTCTTTCGGAACAATGTGAGATGGTAGAAAGCAATATGCTTACTTGCTGTTTGGATGCAGGTGGTGCCCTGTGCTGTGTTAGCTTTGCTCATTCACCCATCAACCTCTCATCATCTGTTGAACAGGATTTTCTGGGCTTTCTGTGTGTATCTTGAAGCTGTTTCAGTGTTACCACAGTTGCGGGTCATGCAGAACACAAAGGCATGGTTTTACTGAATGAAAAAAAAAGTTTTACCAAGATTTTCAAATTGAAAGAAATAACTTTTCTTTTCTATTTAGTCATTTCTTTTCTTTTATTCTATTTTTTCAGATTGTTGAACCATTCACGGCTCATTATGTATTTGCACTGGGTATCGCGAGGTTTCTCAGCTGTGCCCATTGGGTTCTCCAGGTTAGATTCCTCATGTTTCATATGTACATTCTACTTTTATGCTAGGTTGCTTTTAAGTTAGTATATAAGTGACCATTCTGTTGCATGCTCTGATAGTTAGCTTTTGTATGGACATTTATTTGGTGTCCAGGGCACACACACATTAAATAATTTAGATAACTTGATTTGACATCTAAGGTGATAAATAATGGTTATAGTTCAGACTAGAAAGTTCTTGTGGGCAGTTTATTAATTTTATTTGATGCCATTCTGGTTGAACTTAGTGATGAAGTAGCTCTACTGTCATACTGGTTATTTATTGTGGGAGTGACATTTTTGATGATGAATGAGTGCAATAATTGAAACATCTTTACACAACCAGCTTGATGTAGATGCTAGTAGTTATAGTTGCTGTTTTTATTCCTGAAATTGCTTGTTGTAACCACCACTAGTAATGCTATATTTTGCAAATAATTGTGAAGAACTCTCTATGATCTCGTCACATGATAAGTCATATATTCTACCACAGATTATAAGCCCCTTACTGGTTTGTTTTAGAATTGGATTTAGCCATTAATGGCATTCTTTCCTTATTTTGAAACAGGTTCTAGATACTCGAGGCCAGTTGCTTGTAGCTCTAGGATATGGACTATGGCCCTCGATGGTTCTTATCTCAGAAATTGTTCAAACTTTCATCTTGGCCGACTTCTGTTATTACTATGTTAAGAGGTCAGTTACTACTACTATCGGCATATGGTCCAAACCTCCATCTTGGCCAACCTTCATGTTTTTCTCGAATGTGCATCATTTTTATTCATTAATGTTCTTCATTTTGCAGCGTTTTTGGAGGGCAGCTTGTTCTCCGACTCCCATCAGGAGTGGTGTAAACTGAGGTCTCGCCGAGCAAACACCTTGGCCCCCATAATTAACTTAATTAGGCATGTTGTTGCTTGTACCCCTTTTTGCACTCAACACGGGCCTAGTTCTCTCTCATCTTATCTTGGTCGAAATTGAAGTGGGATGTTTTGAAGTTGGGGATTTGAATTTGATATTTATATATATCGAACATGATTCACACAGTTAATTTTACTTGCGTCGGTTCCATTATTCCGCACCAAGATTATTTTGGACATTTTGTAGTCTCTACTTTAGAGGATATTGCTTAAATCACTAATTAGATTATTAACAGTATAGTTGGTGTGTTTGACAAAGGGTTGTTAGTGCCTAAATCAACAAGGATAATGGTGTAATAATGATTGGCACAAAATAGAGCAAGTCTCAAGAGGATGCATAGCCACACAGGTGTTATTGTTCAATTAAAGAAGTAGAGGGCCAAGCCCTGTAACATGGTAGCCACTAGATTTGCAACCAGTTTTGCATGCACCCAAGGCAACTACTAATTCTAAGCTAAAAATAAATAAATAAATAAGATCCAAAGAAAATTAAATGGTTTAAACCAGTAAATAGGTTCCACCTAAAAGGGCTTAAAGAATGAAGCTGGTGTAGTGTTGTTTTAATATCCGAATGGTCGAATGATTTAAAAATGAGCATTACTATGGGCACTATAACTAGTTAGATATTATTGTGTTTGTTGACTTTCATCTTTATTAATATGTGCTAAAATAAGTATTATATTAATAAGTAGTGGTAGGTAGCACAATAATAATAAAAAACGTGGTCGTTAGGTTGAAAAAAAAAAGTAGTAGGTAGGACACATGATAAATATGTTGGATTCAAGATAAGCATCAAACAATAAAGAAATGTATTATTTTGGCATGTATTTTCGATCTTCTGTGTTTTATTAAATTGTTTTATTAAATGGTAATTCAACCCATATGTTTTACAAAATTAATTAAAATAATATTTTAAATTCGTTTTTGGTTAAAATATTTTTAATTATAAGATAAATTCTTAGGTTGTTAGTGATGTGATGAGTTCAGAAAAGTAGAGAAAGTGGTCGAAGAACTGAGAATGAAATATTATATTTGAATTATTCTTGACCAAAATTGGGTATAAGATACTATTTTGATCAATTTTGTAAAACACAGAGTCCGAATTATTATTTAAAAAACACATAAGCCAATCACGTATTTGAGAAAAATACAAAGGTCAAATTAGTATTTTCCCAACAATTATTCAATAATCAAGCTCATCAAACAATATACATTTGACTGCTAAAGTATACCATATAAAAGGATTACTTAGAACAACTCACCTCCACAATTATTGTTGCTTTCATCAACCTGCAAAATGAGATATAGGAATTAGAATATGAATTGAGAGGTAGTCTCTTTTGGAACAATCTATCTATCTCACTCTACAAAAGTCTATCAATTTACCTCAAAATGACCATTCAATGTTAGTTTCTATCTTAGACAAACCAATGTTAGAAATATGAATATTATTCATTTTCTATAATATACATTTTGGGTCATTGAGCCTTGACTTTGAATCATACTGAGTGTATGTGACCCAATGAGCCAGTCACATAATTTAATAGAGTGTGTCCAAGAAGACCATCTATTTATATTATAAAAATAGCACTATCCCATTATGGTCTCCAATAATACTATTAACAAATGTGGTTGTTTAATATTGTTATCGTTGTTTATACTTGTCCACAAATTTATTTCCAACATGTTGACGCCGTTTTTCATCAACTTAATATATAGAGCACATAAACAGTAAAGAGTTATGGCAAGAATAACACAATAAAACAAGGAGAGTTTTTTACGTGGTTCAGCAGTTAACTTTGCCTAGTCCACGAGTCTTTGTTATTAGAACTTAGGAAACTTCTGGAAATTCTTCAGGGATGAATTCTCCAGAAGTTCTCTCAAGATCACAAAGTTTCGGTCCTTTACAATGGTACATGACTTCTCTATTTATAGAGGAGGTCTCAAAATACTATCCCGCACGTTTCGGGAAGTTATTCTGTATATTAATAAATTTAATGGCTTTAAAGCCTGTAACTCCTATATACAAGGAAACGTCCCCTGAAGACCAGGGGGCGTATAACCGACTAGTTAATATCTCTTTATTGTAGGGAAGTTACAACAATAAATATCTCTTGAATGCATAGACTGCGTCTTCTCAAGTGACCTATTAAGCCGTTCGAGATCAACAATTAACACCATGCCCGTCTAAGTCTCTGAGTAAATTACAAGTTGCCTTATTTTCCCAAGACTAACTCGGAGAGGGTAAATACCACCGAGGCCGCCTTACCCCGAGCTCACACTCATGCCAAGCTCGGGCCACTTGATTCGAGGTCACCCGACAATGGACGTGCTCCGATGTTCTGTCTTTCGAGATTATAAGGACTTCGAGGCTGTCCATCTTCGAGGTTGCCACCTGCTTTGAAGATTCGACATCTAGATTACGAGCATGTATTTTAACTATCGCGAACTCACCCCTGACGGATCCAGCTTTTGAGGTCACAACCTTAAGTCTCGAAATCTGGGTGTAACATTTTGCCCCCTCAAAAGTTTTGTTCGAATCCTATGAGAAGGAAACTTTTGAACTACTTTCTTCGGGAACCGCACCGCCACACATACTCGAGTATGGACACGCGTCAATTGAATATTGCTTATTCAAGGTACTCGAGTGCCTTGGAAATCTGCCCACAATCGTTCGCCTGCCACCTTTACGACACCATCTTGTCTCTTATCCCTGACCGTCAGATTTGATACGGAATCTGGCCAATGGCTCAGATTAATCCCTCTTTTACAATTTCTGATAGCCTATATATAAGACTCTAGTCATCTTCTTCCTTTCATTTTCACGTTTATCAGAGGAAAAAAAAAAGAGAAAACCAAAGGCAAGCCCAGAAAGTATTTGTTGTTACATGTTCTCTCAGCCAAAGAAACAAAGGGCCATCAGCTTGTTCGAGACTGTGAGACTATACTTGCAGCCTCTTCTTCAATCATCTATTTCGCTGCAACCACCATCTTCAGTGCGTAAGTATCTGATCTTGGCATTATGTATATTTTCTTCTTTCCTTACGTCAGTTTCTGCCTTTGTTGCTTTTTAATTTCTAGGAATGTGCTGGTTCAGTCTTTAATTTGACGTACTAGGATTCTTTGATCAATGGATATTAGGCTTAGGTTCCCTAGGAAGTCCCAAATATGGTCTTTTTTCTGGGTTTTCAAATTTTGGAAGGCGTATCTTGCACATCAAGATATCAGGTACAAAATCTTGGTTTTTGATAACTCTACAAAATAGAGTTATTTTACCAAATTTTATATGCTAATTGTTGCTTAGTTCTTGAGTTTTTAATTGACTTATTAAGTTTTTATGTACATTTTAATTTATTAGTCTTATTGTAGTTTTCTAGATTTTTATATGTTTTTATAGATATTTTAGTATAATATGTTGTAGTTAATTATTTGAAATTTGTGTTGTTAGATTATAAGTTAAAAAAATGTGATTTTATTGAACTTAATTGCCAAAGTAAATTAAATTTCAATTAGTATTTTCATGGACTTAATATGAGTTATTTTATAATTGAAAATATTTTATTCTAATTTAATATTTACTTATTTTGTAGGATGAGCTTTGCATTTTTTTATCCTTGAAGAGAGAAAAGTGTAGTTTTGAAAGAAAAGAAAATAACAAAAGAAATATGGCATTTTTGAAAGCATCACTTACCTTGTCCTAGCCGGCCCAACAGCCGTGGCCCAGTCTGAAGCCTTCCAGCCTTTCTCCTCACCAGGCCTAGGCCCGCCTGGCCATTTCTCTTCCAGCCGAAGACTCCACCAGCTGCCGCCACCCGTCCCAGCCTGCTCCCTTCATCAATGCCCCAGCTCCTTTCCACGTGACCCAACAACAAGCCTCCATCCAGCTGCCACCGAAGCACTCTTCCAAGCCCAGCCAAACCCCTTCAAGCCCAAAACTCATCAGCATCCCCTTCATTTCTCCCCAGGCCCATCACAACCCAACCGTGGGCCTGCCTTCTTCCTCTGCCAAATTGCAGCTGCCAGCCGCCTGGCCCAGCCGTACACCACCTCCTTGAGCCCATAAAATTGTCTAAATGTATCCTTTGTCCAAAATGCCAACTTTTTACCCTTTTTTCTACACATTTTCACCACAACATCATCATTACACCCTATAATTTATCTCTACATACCATATTTATTTTATTTAATTAATCTAATCAATTTAAATTGATTATTTTAATAAACTCACTTTGGCTATAAATATGGTCTTTCAAGACCATTTTAAGGTGCTTAATTTTTGGTTACTATCTTCTTTTCTCCCATTTTCTCTCTACCATTATCTCTTCCATTTTGGATTTTTCAAGAGCATTTGCAAGTATGTATGTCATTTATTTTGTAATTTCTACTCTAGTTATGTGCTTCTAATCTTTTTCATAAGATTATTAAGATCATGATGAAGCAACTTGTAACTAGGTAATATTTATGTTGTATGTTGATTTCCCTTGTAATGCAACAAAGTTTATGGATTTTTCTTCTTCATATATGTCTTTCATCTTTAATATTTCATATTTTGGATTGTTAGATAATATTTACACTTTGTTCTTCATTAGTGCAAAAGCATAATATTCTTTGTGTAAGATGTGTCATTAAATTGTACACATCCATGCTTAGAACAAAAATATTATGTTTTGCCTTATAAATAATGTTCATTGATTTATTTGTTATTTCATTAGATTGATTTACACTACATCCTTTGAAATTATAATTTTGAAAAGTGAAGAAAAATCTTATCTTTTTAGAAGTAATTTGTGCTTAAAATTATAAATCTATTTGGAAAATGATAGTTTGAATTATTTTAACTATCACTAAAACTTGGGAATCAATATACTAATAAATATTATTAAACTTACATTTTGTGGATTCTAGTATCTTAATAATCTTTTCTTTTAACACTTATTTTCAAATCATTATTGCTTTATTTTTATTCTCTTAAATAGCTTTATTTTTCAATCTTTTATTGTTCATAATATTAAAACTCATCAATCTTTGGAGCTAGGTTAGAATTTATTACTGTTGATTTAAAATAGTTTTATCTTTTCGATTTTAGACAACTCCTTTGGGTTTGACATCCTTGCTTACACGATTACTATTCTATATGAACGATTCGTGCGCTTGCGATTTATAAATTTTTAAACATACCCGTTTTGGGTCCATCAGTTTTAAAGAATGCATGATACTCAAAAATACAATTTTTGAATAACCGCCACCTTTTTTCCCTGATATTTCAGGATTTTCAAAAATTAAATCCACTTCCCTCCCTTTTTCGTGAAATACACGTCGTGACACTAATCGGGTCCCCAGGATCGAACTCATCTCGTATCCAAGCATTTTCGAGCTTGACCCATCGAGATCGTTATTCTTGGTTCCTTGCATGCATGGCCCTCACCATTTTTTTCTTTCTTGCTAGATGTCACAGAATCTGGAAAGACGGTGGGGTTCGTTGCTTGCCATCCCGTATTCGCCAAAAACTCCGAGCCCGGAGTCGTTGTTTGCCTGGAACCAACGTCTGATTCGTGAACACGAGCTGAGGTGCGAGCAAGAGGACACTCGAGATAACTTCCGACGTCAGATAGACGAGGTTGAGGAAGGAAAAAGGACGAGACTAAGGGTCGCCCTTCATCCAGACCCTGACACCGAGCCTAGACCGATTCCCCTCGACCCTAAACTTAGAGTGACAGTTGCCTTCAAACCTGGTGACCTGCAGTTTTCACTGATGGGGGAGCCCTCTACCTCACAGCCGAGGAGGGAATTTTTCGAGGCCGAGCATTATTGGAGCTCGGTTACGTCGCTAGGTCAGATAACTGATATCCTGGCCTTTCATGGTATAGGAATTTTAGGCTCGCTAAGGTGTCGAGCCCCGACCTCCCACGAGAGAAGCTGCCGCGCTCCAGGAGATGGAAATCCTGACAACAAGCTGAGATACGCGGCTTGGAGCCAAGAGCACACGAAGGCAGGAGCGATACTGCTTTTGAAATCTTTCTTCAAAGACTTCGCAGATTTTTTTGGGTTGGCCCCATTCCAGCTCAACACCAATTCTTACAGGGTTCTGTCTACCCTGAGGTCGCTGTACCACGAGCTGTAGTGGGAAGGACCATCGCCAGAGGAGATCCTATATCTCTTCTGTTTGAAAAGTAATCCCTCCCGAGCTCGGGGAAGAGATGGCTTCTATTATCTTTCGAGCTACCCCAAGGAGAAAAAGATGTTCGAGGATCTTCCCAACCATCCTCTTGACTTCAAGAAGGCCTTCTTCTGGACAGATGGCCTAGCTCCGTCTCGATTCTACTCGTTCAGATGGATTCGTAAGTATCTCAACTTCCTTCTTTTTTGTGCTCGGACTTTTGTTTATAGGCCCGTACTTAGTTGAAACGCATTTGATTTTCCAGCCAACTATCATCGCCCTGCTCCCACTGATGAGATGAAGGAACATAGAGAGACTCTGCTCCAACTCCCTTATGGCAGGAGATCCCTCTCATATCTTTTGCATGAAGACAAGCTCCGAGCTTGTGAGCTCTTGGGAAAGGATCAGTCCACCTCGGATTGGTCCAATAAAAAATATGACCGCTGGGAGCTCGTGCCTTTGCCAACAGGCATCCTCCCTCCAAGGAGAGAGGTGAGGCCTCCGCCTCCAGTTCGCCGAAGGAGTCCGCAATCAGGGAATGAGGCCAACGACGAGGCCTTGAGCTCGGGCTTGGATGAGCAAGGTACAGTCATCCTAAGCTCGAAAATATGGTCCCCCTCCCTATTAAAGCACAAACCCGATAGGTTAGTTCTGTGTGAAGACGATAGAAACCATTTTTATGTATGGTATTGGGTAGATGAACGGGTTCATAGGTTCGATAGCTGGCTCAAGAAATATGACACCATGTATAGCCTGAACGAGGTATGGAACGGAATAGCCGTCCAATTTGGGACCAACGACTATAGGGACCTTTCGAGGTTGATGTCCACCTATAGGGAAGGTACTCCCCCCGCCTCTTCTGAAGATGGGGGAATATCGTGGTCTCCGAGCTCAAGCTCGGGGGAGAGTTCCAGTTAGGTTTTTCTCCACTTGTCTTTTTATTCTTTATCTGTTAGCGCCATGCTAAATCTTTAATTGCTTATTATGCAGGTGCCATGGATTCCGACCTTGACGTCGTGCTTGCTAGTGGCGAAGGGGCTCAAAAAAGCAAGCGCTCGCAAGGCTCGCGGAGGTCGGACCGACCCTCCAAGGTCCTTAAGCGAACTGAGAAAACTCCGCCAGCTCCGACTACTGCGAGGACAGCCGAAGACCCGACTGCCCAGGTCGACGCGTCCATCTCAGAGGCCACAATTCATCCAGTCCTCGGCCCACCTCCGAAAAAACCCTCAACCTCCAAGTCACAGTTGCTGTCGGTCCGAACTCATGTTGATGAGTTCGTGGTTGACAATGCCGTCGGGGCCCATGGAGCTGTAATTGGCTCGGATATCCTGACTCGGGTGGGTCAGAGCCTTACGGGATTCGACGCTGAGCACTGGGAGTTTGTGAATAAAGCTCGGGACTGCAATACTCTTTATGATAAGAGTATTGAACTTACTGCCGCGGTAATTTTCACAATTTACTTTTAATTGCTTATGTGCCTTGGCTTGTGTTCTAATTCAATCTCTTTCTGTTTCAGGCTCTTGTTGTCTCAGCTCAGCTTAATTATAAGCTGACCAATGAAGTGCACTCGAGCATGTCTTTAGCCCAAGAGATGAAGGATCTTCAGCTTAAGATGGCTGATGACCTCAAGGCTGCGAAGACAGAGGTCGAGGCTAAGACAGCTGAACTTGAAAAGGTGAATGCTCGGATCGCAGAGCTGGAGAAGACCAATGCCAAGCTTGAGGAAGAGAAGGCCACCACATTCGTGATAATCGAGAATGAAAAGGCTCGTCTCCTCGCCGAGTTCAAAGGGAAGAAAGACAAGGCGGTTGATCTCGCCATGTATAGGATCTGGGCCAGCAACGCCGACCTCAACACCAGTTTCCTGGGCTCTTTCGAGGAAGGATTTGTGGCCAAATGGCAGGCTCGGCTTGAGGCGGAGGAGGTTGCTCGGGAGACTCAAAAGGATAGTCATGCTATTCGTCCTGGAGAGTCTAGTGCTGCTGGTGCTGAGAAGGCTAAGGAGACTGCTCCTTCGTAAATCTTACCTCGGGGCTGCGTCCCTTTATTTTTGTAATTGTTTTAATTTATGCCCGTAGGACCGATACAATTTCTCTTTCTTTTTGACTTTATTTTAATATATATGCTTTACATTTCTCGGTTTGAAATATTTTGCACATTTTATATTAAAGAGTCGTATATGCTTGTTTAATCGCACAAACATAGTTTGGATTTAGGCTCGAGGTTCAATGCATTCATGCACAATTCTGTCAGGGGCATTGCCATGTATGCCCCTGACCAGGAACATACGAGCTTCATAACAGATAAAGGGTTGTACTGTTATAACGTCATGCCATTGGGCTTCGGGACCAGTACCGGATTGGCTACCCAATCGGGGTAAAAAGCATCCCTAATGAATTGGTTTGCTTTTAACCTGTCGACTTCCTCTTTCAGTGCCTTTTTCTATCGTCGTCCAGTTGTCTTCTCTTTTGTTGCTTCGGTGGGAAGCTTTTATCGATATTTAGCGCGTGGCTCACTATGTTCGGACTTATTCCTACCATGTCTGAATGTGACCATGCGAAGACATCTTGGTTTTTCTTCAAAAAGCAAATTAATTGCTATTTAGTTTCTTCATGGAGATGTTTCCCGACCTTTACCATTCTTGAGGGATCTGACTCTTCGAGCCTGACATCCTCGAGCTCTTCTAATGGTTCGAGACCAGCTCTTTCCTCCACTCTTGGGTCAATTTCTTCATCTATCTCCAAGACCGTCCCGTCCTTATTCTGGATAACGACGAGTGCTTGTTCACTCGTCTGTTTCTTTCCTCTTACAGAAATGCTATAGCATTCCCTTCCGGCTAACTGGTCTCCCTTTAGTGTCCCGATGCCACTAGAAGTCGGGAACTTGATATCCAGATGCCTTACAGATGAGACTTCCCCCATCCCTATTAGGGCGGGTCTCCCGAGCAGCACATTGTAGGCCGATGGCAGGTCCACTACTAAAAACTCCATCATCTTGGTTACTGAGATCGGGTAGTCTCCCAAGGTTACCAGGAGTTCGATGGACCTCATACAGGCAATCCCCTCTCCTGAAAAACCGTACAAGGTTGTTGCACATGCTTTTAGGTCTCGAAGCGCGAGTCCCATCTTTTCTAGGGTGGCCTTATAGAGGATGTTCACGAAGCTCCCATTATCAATGAGAACTCGGTGAACTCTCTTATTCGCCGCTGGAGAGTGATGACCAGTGGGTCATTGTGAGGAAACTGAACATGGGATGCGTCGTCCTCAGTAAAGGTTATCGGTTGGGATTCAATCTTTTGGCTTTTTGGAGCTCTAGGTTCGGGTTCATAAGGAGACCCGTCCCCAGTTTTTAGCTCGCTCACATATCGTTTTTGGGCATTCCTGCCCATTCCTGCGAGATGAGGCCCGCCCGAGATGGTTATCACGTCTTCTCCATCAATTGGAGGGGGCCTATCTTCTTCCCTTGCTCGGGAATTGTTGTTTTGGGAAGGTTGTGGCGCAGCTACCCTCTGGCTCGTAGACGCCTGATTATTATTCTGGTTTTTGACATACTGTCTGAAATTACCTCTCGAGATCAATCCTTCGATCTCGTCCTTCAACTGCCTGCATGTTAGGAGTGTGTCCTAAAAGCATGTAAAGACATTTGTTTTTTCTGTGAATAAATAAATACAATGGTTTATTATTATTGTCATATTTAGATTGTTAAATTATTGTTTGAATAATTTTGTAAATATCAGAAAAATTCCATATTCATTATTGAGGATGTGATATTGTATTAATACGAGAGAATTAAGATCACATGAATGAATAAAAATAGTCAACAACGACAAATTAAAGTTATGGAATTCTTTAATTGGAGTTGTAAGTACGGTTTACTGAGTATCATAATGATACAAATAATCTAGATTCGGATTATTGATGTGGTAAGACATCTCGGTAAAGGTGCTTTATCTAATATGATTATATATGACATGGACCGATATGAATTAAAACCTTTATCCAAAAACCATTTAACAATAAAGACTTGTAATTCATATCATAACAGATGATCATTTATAGATCAACCTAAATCCTGAGTGTTCATGAACTCCTGTTCATGTTTATTAAATCTTTTGATTCATTCGTTAAGGTCTCTTCAAAGAATGAGGCCAATGACTTTTGTTTTGGAGATTTAATATCATGGATGGCTGGGAACATGTATCAACAATATAGAATCTAATCTTTCCTAACGGATCGTATATTAGTTCCCTTAAGGGTTAATTCTGGAACTGAATGATTTTGAGCTCAAATCTATAATTAGATTATAGATTAATTATTCACTAGTGAATTAATGGTACTTAAGGAATAAGAAGTAAATTAGAAAGGTTAAATGGTAATTCTCCCATTCTAATTTATGAACTAATTAATTAGAGAGTTGAACTATTGTAAGATGGTTATATCAATGGATGACTTAAGAAAAAGATTTTTGTAAAAGTATATCTATAACATAAAGAGTGCAATTCTGAATTTATAGTGGAGTAATATCAGAATTAATAAATTAACTATTATAATTAAAGAGTTTAATTATTTAGTTTCAATTTATTGGAGCTTAATGTTATAGGTCCATGGTCCCTGAAATGGCTCAAACAATCACTGTCAAAGGCAAATACAAAAAATGGGCAAAAATGACTTATGTGATAAGTAAAATATTTTTCTATGTATCAAACATAATTATTGTTTAATTATGTGTAATTAATTAATTATTTGATTTATCAAAAATATAATTAATTTTGAATTAATTTATTTTTGGGATTTTTGGTATTTAAATAATAATAAAAATTGGGAAAAATCACATGCCTGTACAGGCATGTGGTACACGTCTGGCACAGTGCACATGCACTATGCTACACACATAAGAGATGGACTGAGTCTCTTGATTCCACAATTTTAGTTATTTAAATATTAAATAAATAATGAGATATTTTAATATGATTAAAATATTATTATTTAAACAAAAATCTGATAACTGATCAGTTATTTTGAATTTGTTTAAAATAACAAATATTTTAATATATTTGATATTATTAAATATTGGATATCAGTTTTTCACAGAACGTAATTTTTCAGGGATAGAAAAATATCTAGGATTCTCTCAGAGAAAAGAGAACAGTGACAAAAACAAAGCGAGCCCACACTCGTTCTTTGTGTGACTGAGAACATTTTGGAAGATCTTGATGTGAGATCTCAAGGATTCAGCCATACGAAAAGATAGCAGCTAGGAAGGACCTGAGGTAATTTTTCTATTCTTGTCCTTGATTCAATATGTATATGCATGTGAAGAAGTAGATCTAGAAATATTATGGGATTAATCTGACAATATGATTGTTGTTCCGCTGTGCATAATCTCTGATTTGATCAATAAAAACCAACACTGCACTCATCAGTAGTGTGCCTAGTGTCTCGGTGAAAACGACAGTACTTGCTGGAGTCCCTCTTGGACTTCTGATTTCTCATGGGGTCTGGACGCCTGAAAGGGACCTGGTTTTCATTAGCCAGGTATATATTCTCCCAAGACTCGTTGAGCTCGGTGTACACTTTATACACGGAGAAATACCTCTCCCCTTCTTCTTCTTTCCCCCTTCGGCCTCGGGGTTACTCCCTTTGGTCTTCTTTCTTTTGGAAGGGTTTTCCACAGTAGGCTTTGAAACTGGTGGGTCCGCCGAGGTTGAGGCAGAGTTTACGTTTATCGTTGTAGTTATGGGCTGAGAAGTCATATTCAGTGTTGACCTCGCCTCCTCTAAATTGAGAAACCTCTGAGCTCGCTTATTAAACTCGGTTAAGGACCTCACCGATTTTCTCTGCATATCGTCCCAGAGAGCACTTCCTGGCATTACTCCAGCCTGGACAGCCATTAGATGACCGCTGCCATCCACATTTCGAGCTCGGGAAACTTCCAAATTAAACCTCGTAAGGTAGCTTTTCAACATCTCGCCTGGCTGTTGCCGAACGTTGGTCAGAGTTGACGCCTCCGGTCTCACCCCGATCATGGCTCTGAACTGCTTCTTGAAATCCTTTGATAGCTGATCCCTAGAAGTGATCGAATGTCTTTTATATTTCTCGAACCAGCTTTTTGCTGGTCCTGTAAGCGATGCTGGAAATAACATGCATCTGAGTTCGTAACCCACATTACTTGCTCTCATTATGGTATTGAATGTACTCAGATGGCTGTATGGGTCGGACTTCCCCTCAAAAGGTGGGACATGAGGGATCCGAAACCCTTGAGGAAATGGAGTGTTGGAAATATGGGGAGCGAACGGTTCGAGTTCCTCGTCAGAATCCTCATCCCGACTTCGACCTCTCTCATTTTGCAAAAGCCTAAAGGCCTTTTCCAACTGATCAATTCTTTCTTGAATCGAGTCCACAGAGGGTCTTGCCTGAAATTGGATATCATTGATCACAATTCCAGGCTCGCGCCTTCCCAGGGGATCTTTGCACCCATTTAGGTGATTTCTTAGGTCCGGGTTCGATGGGTTACCATTACCCCGATTCTAATTCAAGTGTTCCCACAGGTCGGAGCGGTTCCTGTGGTTCCCAGTATTTTTCCGACCTCGATCATACATATTGACTGATCTAGTATCTCCTGAGTCATCACTGGCAAGGCTCGTTGCATGATTATTTCGAGATGGATCTCTTTCATGCTGCCTTGTCTCCGCAGTGCGAGACCGGGACATTTGACTTCTTGTAGACTGGGCGCCTCTCCGCTCCTTGAAGGCTTCTCTACTACCTTGTCTCCTTCCCGCACGTCTTTCCTCATCGCCTCGAACTGGCTGAGCGTTCCTGCGAGGCGGTGAAGGGTATCTTATAGGCGATGGAGGGAATCATATGGGTGACGGTGGCTGCCACCCATTTCGAGGCCTAGACGATCCTAAGTTCGCCCGTGTTGGGTCGGTACCATTCTGCGTGTTTCCAGGGATTTGAGTCCGAGCCTCTGTTGGGGCTCGGTTATTCCCAGTTCCCGCTGGTAGCCCCGCAGTTAAGTTAACCGGAGCCTTAGCTCGCGTACTTCTTTGGGGTCTCGAGGGAGCGAATTACTCTGCTGGTGTCGGAGGTTGCTCTGGTCTCCTTGTGGCAGCATTTTTTCGAGGTCGTCCATGAGGCCTGCGGGGAGGAACATGAACGTCCCTCGGAGGTGGGGCTTGGTTATCACGCAGAGGTGGGGGCTGAGCCGCCTGGGCCTCTGCGGCTAACCTAGCCAACTCCTCATTTCGCTTATTGGCCTTGGCCAACTGTTTTTTCAGCTGTCGATTTTCAAGTTCCACAATGGGGACGTACCGTTCAGGATTATAGTACATGTCCTCATCCCTTGGGGCTGGAGGTGCTGGAGGTCCCCGAGAATCGGTGGACTCGCTTTTCTCTTCAGTCTCTGGATTTACCATTGGCTGCTTCCCAGGGCATCTTGGATAGTTTTCTTCAGTAATGTTTTGATCATTCGTGGCCATAACTGTTCAGGGATTGTACTGCTTAAGGCTCTCAATGAAAGCACCAAACTGTTGACGCCGTTTTTCGTCAACTTAATATGTAGAGCACGTAAACAGTAAAGAATTATGGCAAGAATAACACAATAAAACAAGGAGAGTTTTTTACGTGGTTCAGCAGTTAACTCTGCCTAGTCCACGAGTCTTTGTTATTAGAACTTAGGAAACTTCTGGAAATTACTCAGGGATGAATTCTCCAGAGGTTCTCTCAAGATCACAAAGTTTCGGTCCTTTACAATGGTACATGACTTCTCTATTTATAGAGGAGGTCTCAAAATACTATATCGCACGTTTCGGGAAGTAATTCTGTATATTAATAAATTTAATGGCTTTAAAGCCTGTTGTTGAGTCTAGTTTTTATCATGTTTAGGTGGTGTTTTAAGTAGCCTTTTATTTCATTTTTCTTTCATTTAGTGCGGGTTTATGCTTTGTTTGTTTGTCTTTGTGAATATCAGGAAGAATTGAGTACTTGGAGGAAAATGTCAAAGAAAGGGAAGAAATAACCAAGTTTTTCAACATATTTCGAGAAATGATGAATCTCAACATGATTTGGAAGTGATGGTGATTTTTTGGGATGAAATCTTGAAAAATTGAGAAATCCCTTAAGAGCCACGGCATGAGCAAAGTAGAGCCGCGGCTAGCTGATGAAACATAACCTCTGTTTTGAAGGAGAACCACGGGCTGCGGCATGGCTAGAGAGGGCCGCGGCATAGATGGGCATCAACCCAGAAATCGTAGACACGGGCCGCGGCATGGTGCATGTAGAGCCGCGGCCCGCCTCTTTTAAAAACTAAATCTTAGGTTTTTATAAGGCGAAAAAGAGAGAAGAAAAGGGACGTACGGATTTGGGGAGTGGTTTTTGCTTGAAGGCTGAAGGCTTGGAGTATTCAATCTACATGTTTTTCTTCTACTTTCTGATGTTATCTTTAATTTTCGTTATGATTAGTATTATAATTATGAACTAATTTTCTATTTAGGATTTTTAATTGAATCACTTGAATCCCTATTATGAACTAATGCAATTTCAATTTTCTTCTTCTTCAATCTTCTTCAATTCCATATAACCTGTTCTTATAGATTGATTATTGATTGGCCATCTATAGTCATATATATATATATGTTTTTAAATCAAAATCTAAGAAGTGAGATTTGAATCTGCTGTGGTTATATTGGACATAATTTTAATTTGGAACGAAAGTATCCATATTAATTGTGTAACTGTTTATTAAGTTGTCAAGATTAATGCTACCTTTGTGGTTCAATTTACCATAGGAATATAGGAAATTGTCACCTAGGTTGAGTTTATAATTCATACTATGATTATAGGCTGCTGTATCAACTTGTTAATTGAATTAGGCAAAAAGAAGAAGAACTCAGTACTTTGCATTAGGGAATGATAGGGAGGATAGTTGATGAGATTAAACATCCTAATTATTTCTTCACTGGTTAAATCAAAGGTTTTACTATTAGTTGTTATTCCATTTAATTTTCAATTATTGTTTCTGAACTTTATAGTTTCTTTTGCTGTGTCTACAAAAATCAAGAATTTTAATTTATCAAATAGAAAGAGAAATTAATTGACTGGTAATTGATAATTCAGTCCTTGAGGACGATACTTGGTTTCTTTACCATATTATTACAAATTGCGACTGTGTGCACTTGCATAGCTTATAAATTTCGCAACACCTGTAACTCCTATATACAAGGAAACGTCCCCTGAAGACCAGGGGGCGTATAACTGACTAGTTAATATCCCTTTATTGTAGGAAAGTTACAACAATAAATATCTCTTGAATGCATAGACTGCGTCTTCTCAAGTGACCTATTAAGCCGTTCGAGATCAGCAATCAACACCATGCCCGTCTAAGTCTCTGAGTAAATTACAAGTTGCCTTATTTTCCCAAGACCAACTCGGAGAGGGTAAATACCACCAAGGCTGCCTTACCCCGAGCTCACACTCATGCCAAACTCGGGCCACTTGATCCGAGGTCACCCGAAAATGGACGTGCTCCGATGTTTTGTCTTTCGAGATTATAAGGACTTCGAGGCTGCCCATCTTTGAGGTTGCCACCTGCTTTGAAGATTCGGCGTCTAGATTACGAGCATGTATTTTAACT
Organism: Humulus lupulus; assembly: GCF_963169125.1. NCBI lineage: Eukaryota > Viridiplantae > Streptophyta > Magnoliopsida > Rosales > Cannabaceae > Humulus > Humulus lupulus. Next base: position 21,311,041 of record NC_084793.1, read on the forward strand.
ATCGCGAACTCACCCCTGACGGATCCAGCTTTCGAGGTCACAACCTCAACTCTCGAAATCTGGGTGTAACACAACAATTCTCCCACTTGGACAGTATAAACAAACAAAACATACATTGCATTGTATAATGAACCTATATCAGACAACATAAAGCCGAAACAATGATGTAAAATATCATATCGTATGGATATAAATACTTTAACAATCAACATTTTCAAGATTCACAAAAAAGGCAACCAATCTAAAAACAAAGGTATTATCTAACAATAGAGATATAGAAACTTGATATCTCTCATTGATTTGTCACTTAATAAAGTAAAATGCAACTAAGACAATACGATAAACATAGTGACCAATATACATGTATTGTGCATGTGTTCAACAATAATAACAATCATTGTTAATTAATATGTTCGTTATACATGAAAAACGGGAACTCCCACTAATCAAATATATCTTTGGCACCTAACAACCTATATAGGATGTGTGCTCTTAGGACACACATTTAGGTATGCCTTATTAGTGTGGTCATTGACATATTATTTATAGACGTGCATGTTATAATGCTAATAGAGGACTACACGACTTTCTCATCACAAATGGAACATCATCAACACGGAGTAAAAAAATGATTCATCAAGTTCCAAGAGAAAGATAGAACTATGATACTTATATCACATAAATTCAGTAATATCATAATAGAGTTAATGACTCATAATACTGAAACAAAATCTCACAGTTATATTTCATAATCAAGGTCCTCATAACACACCACATACTCTACCTCTGTGGGAGAGGAATCTATAAGTGACTATACAACGCCTAATCACAAAACGACTCCTCAAATCACCAAACTTTCCTTATATATATGAGTGAGACAGTTGTAAGCATTCGTGTGACACTTTTTTAAAAATAGTTCCTCCTACCATCACAAAAGATGCTTAGAAGTGGATTTTATCATCCATGCAGCTTGTCCAATCGACATCACTAAATCCAACTATATGCCGATGTTGGTTTGTCGACTACTGAAACACATCCATTTGGTACCATAAGGTTGTTAACTCAAGTATTAATCCAGCACGCCCATAACATATATCAAAATAGGGAATGTGCATACTTGAGTACGCGATCAGGTTGCCTTCAACAAACATATATGAGATAATTTCTAATTTGATCCCTCTAAATAATCATAGTAGATGGACTTTAGGCCTTCTATAACTAGTAGCTTTTTAGACTATTCCAAAATCCTCAATGAAATTGAAACACTCATCATAACAAAAATTAGTCAATGCAACATTATAAGACAATTAAGTATATTGTTAATATTCTTTATGATAAGATTATAAAAAACGATTTACATGTCTCTTAAATAGATCAGTATATAAAAATGAGCAATCTACTATTATCATGTAAGAATATAAACATGTCATTGTTCCTACTGATCTTTTACATAAATATTGACTAACAATAGTGTTTCCAATTGACCTTTTAAAGAATTATCATACTTAACTATATTGATGCCCTTATACAAATTGAATTTTAATCCTTCAAACTCGGGTATCCTTTTTAGTCGTCTCAAGACTTAACTGAGCCATACAATAAAACATATTCTTTAAACAAGAATTTAGTTCGTTTATCCTTTTATATTGATTTCCAAATTTCTATTGCTTTATCATCCAATAATAGTGCAAAACCATACAAGACCTTTAAGCTGCAACAAAAACGATGAAAATTATTCTAAATCCCCTGTTCATCAAAATAATGACTATCTATAACCTTTACTTAACCTTTCTTTAAACCTTAAATATGTGTCTGGTCTTAAACATGCACTTCTATCCAAAAGAATAAGTAACTAATTTGGAAATTATGATACCCAAAAAGGGTTAAGAAATACTAATGGCTCATCACACTGATTAACAAACTAGATATATATATCATTAAATCTTTTCAAGAGATTGAAAGTATATTCAAATAAGTATTTTTGGGTCATTAATGTTGGGAGTATATGGCTTTATACTTTGCAAATCAACAATTCATAATGGGAATAGTTCAATATTTGAAACCCTAATTACTAAGCAAGAACCTTATTTAAAGCATGAATATAAATCTTGATAATAATTTTTTTTTATGTTCATAATATGAGCCAATCTTGAATATACGAAACTAAATGATTAAATGATGATAGGATAAACTTAGAAACATTTAATCATCAATACTAACAATGAAAACTCAATAGAATGACAAAATACGAGATTAGGGTTACAAAGATATAACCTTTGTATTGAGCAACTTGAATCTTCAAACTTGGGGAACTTCTTAGGCTTATACACAATAAGAATATTATTGTCCAAAATCTCTGTTCCAAACCTTCCTTTATTGCTTGAAGCTTCAACTAAGTAGAATGAGATTTGAGATATAATAAGCCTTGAAACTCATGCAAGTCAAGCAATGCTTGATGACTTTCTAGGAGAAAACTAGTAATCTTGATAGATAGAGCGAGAGAGGTGAGTGATCAATTCACCAATTAACTCATAAAAACCACTTAAATAGTATAGGACCCTCATTAGACTCAACCAATGAGATTAGAGCATTTAAATTTAAGTTTTGTAGCTATTTTATGTAACTGTACGAACTTTCCGTAACAGCCCAGGAAACACATCGCCTGGCACCAGGCGATACGTCGCCCTATACTAGGCGACATGTCGCCTGGTACTTCTTTCTCTAAGGTTTTGAGAGCCTAAGCGACGTATCACCAATTCCTTTGTAATATGACTCAATGAGATGTCTCAAAACACCTCCAAATGCTCCCAAACTTTTTGGGTACTCTTATATACTAAAAATTAACATTTTGGACCCAAAAGTTTGATTTAAAAATGCTTATATCGAAAGTCAACTTACACTTGTTGAGTTTTCTGAAATCGTTATTGTTTTAGCACATCTTAGTGCCTAAAAAATTCCACCATGTATTTAACCATTCTCAACAATTAACAATAATAATGAAGCAAAATTAAGGGATAGTAAAAAGTATTCCCTAAATCATCTATTGACCATTGGCTTGTACCAACATGAAATTTCAACTCAAACAACTTTACTTACTTATCATCAATGACTCCCAAAAGAGACAGTTGCATAAAACATAGTATCTACAAAAGTAACCTTTGAGATAATCATCTTCTCTTATGTGATTGAGTTTCGGTTATTGCCATTGCCTCATAGATCTAAACCTCTCAAAATAAATTAAAATCATACTCAATCATAAGAATTCCAAATATTTCACCAAACTCAAAAGCATGCAATTTCTTAATTTTTGCAATCTCATTATGCCTAAAGAATTCAAGCAACACTAATACCATTACAGGTTTTTTTAATGCCCTTGATAGCTAAGACAGTTACACTGTGTACTTTAAATAGTGCTAGATTCGCTAATCGAGTCATTTGGTCATAAACGTGTAACTAAAGGTAATTAATAGGTTAGGGTTAAAAAATTTTGTCAGAAGAAGTAATCATTTCATTAAAAAGTTTAAGTTCATACATGGGATCCCAAAATAAACATTATACGCTCATTTACAATTCAAAAAAATACAACAAGCCGACCAAAGCGAAAAAATTAGGGTTTGACCCTAGTTCCTCTGTGAATCCTCGGTCGTGGTGGTTGAGCAAGCTGCATATGTAGACGTCGCCACCAAAGCTCTCCAACTCATGGCTGGTCCAGCTTCCCTTTACCCTTACCTACACCACATAGCACCCATGAGCCAAGGCTCAACAAGAAAACTTAAACATGCTCACAAGTAGTTAATAACATATTACAGAATCATAAATTGCATGCCTAGCAGTAATAATCCTACTCATGCATGCATTCAATTCAGATAAGTGACTATATTTGCCTTAGATAAGTAACTATAGAGTCACCCCTGGGTCTGTTGCCCTATTTTTTGTATAACCGGCCTTAGGGCTAGCCAAGCGTACCTGACACTTTATTTTCCAAGCGACCATAAGGTTAGTCAAGCGTATACCACACTCCTGTTGGGGTTTTATGCCCTAATTAAAACATAATCTCTTTGTAATCTCATTTATTATCAATAAAAGAATACAAATCATTTTTTGACTTGGTCAATCACTTTGCTCATGTTTTATTTTCATGATTATTTGTTTAATATAAACTTCTATTAAATCCCGAGCATATAACTAATCGTATTTATAGTGACGTAGTCACAGTGAAAAATTATTGTAGACCGTCTATAGAGGATTGAGTGACAATTATGGTTGTAACAATGGATAATTAATAACGTATCTATATTTGTTATAGAGCGCTCTATAAATTCAAGAGTGCAATTCTGAGTACTTAGCAGTGGAGTCACGAGGAATTAATAAGTTAATAAATTTATTTGTTAGATTTATGATAACTTATTGGAGCTTGATTTCATAGGCCTATGGTCCCCACTGTACCTTGGACAAAGTCATCTAGATAGTCTTATTTAATTGAATTAATTATCAATTAGAATAATCAAAGTTGACCATGTTAATTTTGGATAGTTTCACAGATTTATGCAATTTAGAGAAGGATAAATTATGGCAGATTTATTAATTAAGATAAATTGGTGTCTTAATTAATAAATAATCTTAAATATGGTTCAAATTATAAATAATTGATTTTATAAAGGATTTAAATAATTATTTAATTAATTAAATCAATAGAAAATAATACATGCCTTGATTTTAAGTCCAATTGGCTTGTAATTAAATGAGAAATTTCACGGGCCTAAAGCCCATGATAATTTCGACCTAGGGCTGATTATTGGATATTATTTTATTGATTTTTTAATTAAATAAGTGACCTAATTGAGCCTATAAAAGGAATGCTTAGTGAGAGTTGAAAACAGATGACAGAAACAAGTTTCTGAGAATATCAGAAGAACTAGTAGGTTTTAGATTCTCTCTACAAACATAAGTCATTTTCTAAGCCTCATTATTTTTTTCTCTTCTTCTCTCTGTATCTATCTCATGTGTCGAGAATTGTCCACCCTAGTCTAGGTGATTCTAAGGATACTTTGGAATGCTATGAAGAAAATTGAATAACGGTTTAGTTTCTTGGTAATACTCTACGACAGAAAGGATACAAGAGTTAGAAAAACTGAAGGAATGACTCTATCATTCCACTGCGTATAATGTAAGTGTTCTTATCATTATTTCTGTTTGAATTCAATGTTAGAAATATGTTTTAGGTTTTCTTATATTAATTCGTTTAATATAAGATCTACACGAAAATAAACAAGATCCTGTATAAGTTTTCCCAACAACTGGCCTTAGAAACTTTGGTAATCTTTATTTTCATGCATGAACATGTTAAAATTTGAATTATTTGATGTGTTTGAGTAATTGGATGGATTTCATGTTTTTATGAAGCATATTAAATTCTATGTGATTATTAGCAATTTTATGTGTATTTTGTTGTGTTTTTTATGCCATTAATTTTTATATATGCTTTATTTTGTGTAGAATATGGTAAAATTAATTAGAAATGGTTTTGGTTTGAAAAAATTGCACAAAAAAAATTTCAAAACTTTTTTCCTTTGGCTGCCAGTCGCGCGCGCGCATGCGTGCATCACCTGTCAGCTCGTGCAATCATCCGTCGGCGTTGCACCCTTCCACGCACGCGTTGCTCGGGTGCAGCAGCACCCTTGGGCGCATCCTTCGGCAAACGCCCCAGGCGTCACTCGACAGCCACCTGCTATGCGCGTGGGCGTCACCACCTTGTAGCCAGGTGAACAGTACCGGGTACTGTTCATCAATTTTATTTTTTATTTTTTGGAAATTAAAGAAAATAAAATTGTGAATTTGTTTATTTATAACAAAGCCAAAAATATCAGATTTATTTTATCATTTAAAAATATTTTTTAAAATAAGATATTTTTGTTGGTTGAGATTTAAATAATTAGATATTTTCTACAAAGATTCAAATTCAAATTTAAAAATAGGCTAACAACTTAATTTTAACTCTTTTAATATATTAAAATATTAGAATTAAGATATCAGATATTAAAGATATTTTCTTTCAAATACTTGTTATTTTTATTAAATCTTTATTTAAAAATATTAATATATGTTTATTCTATAGTTTTTTAATATCTAAATTATTTGAAATTTGAAATTTGTTAGTTAGATATTTTTATGTATATTTGAATTTTTTTAACTGTTTTGAGATATTTCATAGTTGTTATAACTATTAATATTTTAATCTTTTTTTAATGGTTAAAATATTTGCTTATAGTTGTAACGACACAATATTTTTTGAAAAACAGTTAAGATATTGTTTTTAAATTTTTAAATTGGTTAAATTTTAAAAAATATCTTTTTTTTTTAACCAATTAATAAAATATATATTTTTTATATAAATGAGATTTAAATTAATTTTGGTTAATTGTTGATAAATCCTATTTAAATTAAATTAATATTTTTTTCAAATTAACCTAAACCAAGTTGATTGTTGATAAATGATTTAAATTTCATTTAAATTGACTTATTTTTGTAAAAAATATAATTAATTCAAATTTTTTGATAAATTCTAGAAAATTAATTGTGGTATTTTTGCAATTGAAATAAATTGTGGTATTTTTGCATAAATTCATAAACTTGCTCATATAATAACATGATTAAGCTCATCCAATTATAACATGTCTGTTTGCACTATATGTGGTATTTTTTCAATTGAGCTTAGATGCATATAGTGGCTCATATGTTTGCTAGATATATGGATTTTGCCAAAAAAAATATTCATAAAATGATAGGTTTTATTTGGGCCCATTAGAAAATGTAAACTTTAAATTCCTCTCTTGTGGGTGGTTCCACTTGTGAAGGCTCATTTGCTTTGCATGACTATAGTGGGCCTAATCAGTTAATAACAATTAATAAAACGAAGGTTTAAATTCCTGTCTTTTGGACCTTGTACGGAAGTATGGATGCCTTTGTAGCGGGAACGACATATTGGACCCAACCCTCCTCCATACAAGCCTAATTGTTAAGGCCCATTTGCCTGGACTTAATTGTATAGGTTTATTATAATAGTTAAACCTAAATATTGATTAGCAACAAATTAATTCTAATTTAATTGAATTTGTTTCAATGTGACACTTTAGAATTAATAGAAAATTATAGGACTTAGGTTTTTAAAAATTTAACTTTTTCATTTTTTTGGAGAACCATAGTCATTAATTTTCGAAAATAAATAAATAATAAAATACTATTTTTTAATTTTATAATGAGCTTATTTTAAGAATTATATTCGATCTCAACCGTTGGTTTAACAATGTCAATAGCTTAATGGGGCCTCGAGATGCTTTGATTCGTCCCCCTACGGAATGTGTTCATTAGTTATTTTGACAATGTTAGATTTCGAAAGATAGATAATTATAGGTCAAATTCTACTAGATTCACCCCTACGGTGACTACTCATAAAATAAGAGATTTTGTTTTCTTATTTTGATCGAATAGTAGATTGTTAATGATGGTATCCATTATTAAATAATTTTATAACTTTATTTAACTGGTGGTATTTTTGACTCTCACCAATCGGGACAACGATAACATAGAATAGTTAAAAACCTAAAGAAATAGAGATATGATAGTTTTTGGTATTTTTTATCATATCTTACATATTTATGGTATATGTTGTGCTATTTTTTGAAATTTGTGTGAATAGGAGTTTTATTGAGCAAAAGTGATTGATTTCTATTTGATGAAAATTTGTACTTTTAAGTATGGTTGTGTCTACTCCCATCCTTTCTCAACTTTCGATGGAGAAACTCACTGGAGAAAACTTCCTTAAATGGAAGCAAAACATCAACATTGTGTTGATTGGTGACAACTCCAACTTCGTCATGACTGAGGAATCCTCGGAAGTTCCAGCTGAAGGTGCTACCAAGCCTATCAGGGATAAGTATGAGCGTTGGCAAGCGACTAATAATAAGGCGCGATACTACATGTTGACTAGTATGGTCGACACTCTCAAGACAAAGATGGAGAATGTTGAGATAGCCTACGAAATCATGGATCCGCTCCAAGACATGTTTGGTGCCAAGTCAGCGTAGACTCATTTTGAGGCCACCAAGAAATATGCCAATGCTCAAATGGCACCTTCTCAACATGTCCACGATCATCTGATCAAAATGACAAGCTACTTTCAGGAAGTTGAACTGCATGGAGCAACAATAGATGAGGAAACTCAAGCAGGCTTAATCCTCGACAGTGTCTCTCCAGCTTTCCTACCGTTCACCACCAACTATGTGTTGAATAAACTCAACTATGGTCTGACGCAGCTCATGAACGAGCTTCATAATTTTAAGTCTATCATGGGTGGACCAAGCAAGGGAGGATAAAAGAAGACAACAACTACTACTGTTGCTGATCCAGCTAAGGCTGAAGCTAACCAAGCTTCGTCTTTGAAAGCTGGAAACAAGAGGAAAGGTGGACAAAACAACAACCCTAAGCCTGCAAAGGCTGCAAAGACAAGTGCACAACCAAATGCACAAACGCCTAAGGGGAAGAACAAGAAAAACAGGAAATGTAAAGGTAAATGTTTTCACTGCAAAGAGAAGGGGCATTGGAAACAGGATTGCCCCAAGTTTCTAGTAGCAAAAAACAAAGGTAGTGATTATAGTTCATTTATCTTAGAAACATGTGTTTCAGAGAATGATAAATTCATTTGGATTATTCATTTTGGATCTACTAACCATGTTTGTAACTCTTTACAACTTCTTGAATCGTGGGAGGAAGTGGACGAAGGCGGCTTAAAACTTAGAGTTGGGAACGGAGCCTTCGTTGCAGTCCAAGCTAGAGGAAGAGCTCGTCTGAAGTTCGAAAATAAATTTTTAATTTTAAATGATATATTTTTTATTGAGGATTTTAGTAGAAATTTAATTTCAGTTTCCATGTTGCAATTAGAATGATTTGTTATGACTTTCACAAATTTTAATATATCTATTTCTTTCAATGGATCACAATTGTGTATTGCATGTTTGAAAAACAGACTTTATATTCTACGACCTAACGAACCCACATCTCTTAACAATGATTTATTCAAAGTAGCTAAACTTAGGACCAATAAACGTCAAAAGACCGATAACGATAACATGACATATTTATGGCATTTGAGACTAGGTCACATTGGCTATGATAGAATTACAAGACTTACAAAGGATGGGCCTTTGAGGGAACTCACCTTAGGTGAATTACCTCTCTGTGAGTCTCTTCTAGAAGGCAAACTGACCAAGTGTCCATTCTCTACAAAGGGTGATAGGGCCAAAGAACCACTTGGACTTGTGCATTAAGATGTTTGTGGACCTTTGAATGTACAAGCCAGGGGTGGTTTTGAGTATTCTGTCGCTTTCATTGACAATTACTCTAGATACTCATGTATTTACCTAATGCATAGGAAATCATAAACATTTTCAAAGTTTCAGGAATTCTTAGCTATGGCTCAGAACCAATTAGGTAAAACGTTAAAGATCTTGCTATCTGATAGGGGTGGAGAATATTTGGATATGCAGTTCCAAGATCATTTAACTGAACTTGAGATTTTATCACAACTTACTGCCCTGGGTACTCCACAACAAAATGGTGTAGCGGAATGCCGGAACATAAATTTATTGGAAATGGTTAGATGCATGCTTAGTTACTTAACTCTACCAACTTCGTTTTGGGGACATGCAATTGAAACTGCGAATGGCATTCTCAATGTCATGCCATCCAAATTAATCCCCAAAACACCTTTAGAATGCTGGAATGGTCATGAACATAGTTTACGCTATTATAGAATCTGGGTGTAACGCCCTGCTAATTAGGGTCCATTACCAGGTGTGTTTTGAAACCAGTGCTGGACTTACTAACAAGTCATTTGGACTAAACATGTGATTAAGCCACTAAGTTTTGGGTATTAAAAACTCTTGATCATCTCATAAATATTTCCATTAAGTCAAAAACATTTTCTTTACATGGGATCCCAAAAACGTTAGTTTAAAAGCTTATTACAAAACTCAGATTACACAATAAGCTGTCCTAAGCGGCAAAAGCTGGGTTTAACCCTAGTTCCTCTGAGAATCTCGGCCGTGGTGGTCGAGCGGACTGCATATGTACATACCACTGCCAATGCCCTCCGACTCATGGCTGGTTGAGCTTCTCTTTACCTTTACCTGCACCACAAAGCACCTGTGAGCCAAAAGACTCAGCACGAAAACATAATCAATAGTTCAGTGAATAAAACAACTATCAAATAGTAATAACTGAATCCAGTGCATTCATTAAATCCAATTGGAGACCATAGAGTCACACAAGTGCATGTTGCACTTTCTATCAGGTTGTTGGCATCGGAGCCAGTCAAGTGCATGTTGCACTCCCAGGGTGGCCCAGCCATGGTGGCCTACACTCCACGTACATTATGCCAATCTTAGCTTATAAACTAAGTTCCTTATGCCCTTGACTTATAAGTCAAGCCACCACGTGCCTCCGACTTATAAGTTGAAGCCTTGAGATTCTCAACTAATAAGGATCTCCTAGAGCCCACCATATTCTTAACTAATAAGTTGATCCCCACTTAACATCCTAATAATACCCTAGTTTATAAACTAAGCTTCACAGTCATAACAGACAGTTGTATATTTCATATAGCACACTTATCAAATAGTCACACAATGCATTATAATACATTCACTCAACAGTCATAAGCATAATCATAATTATGCACGTTACAACGCACCTAATCAGACATTCGCAACATAATTATAATCATGTTCATCACCTTAACTATGCTCTAATCATCCATTCACATAATAGGTGCAGTTTTCTTACCTTTGGTCCGTATGCGAGTTATTAGAGACGACTCTCTGAGTATGACCCCCGATTTAAGCCCATAGCGAAAACCCAGTCACAACTGCGATAAGGAAGTTCCCATCAATAGCAGGTAAATAACAACTTCCAGACCAGCTCTTAGCCTTTGAGACATCGAATTCTACTTAACAAGGAAGTAGAATCGATCCCGAGCCCAAATGGTTAGGTTCCCAATCTAAAAATCTCATTTAAGCCAAAATTCCCCTTAAGAGCCACGACCCCTCACACCCTTGCCGCGGCTCGCCTCTAATTCCAGAGGCTCGGCCTCCCTGGAAACCAACGCACGCCGCGGCGCGCCCCTAAGGCGCTGCGGCCCACCCCTACCTCCAAGCCCTGATGGCTCGAAATTCCTCTCGTAGGCCGCGGCTCACCACCACGAACCCAGAAATTTCTGGGTTTTTCTTCAACCTAACCTGGCCAAAACTTAACCAAATCCGACCCACACCTCCAATTCAATTCCCACAACATATATACTCATTCTCACCAATAAAACTCTACTAATTATCACTGTAAAACTCTTCAAACTTACCAAACCTATCCTTTCAATTATCAAGCATGCATAAACATCTTTTCTCTAAATATTCAGCAAAGCTAACCAAACAATTTCAGTTTAGAACTCTTACCCTAACTGTGATGAAACTCTTGAACCTAGCCTCTGATTTTCCCCAAGCCTAACACCTTGATTTCCCCCAAGCCTAACTCCTTGATTTCCCAAGCTTTCCTCTTCAATTTTCCAAGAACTACTCAAGCTTCCATAGAGCACCTAGAGAAAATGAGGAAGAGAGAAAGGGAGCTGCTGAATTCTTTTTCCTTTAGTTTCCTTAGTCTTCTCAGCAATCCCAGCTCACCCAAACACTACACTTAGCTCAAAAATGACCAATTTGCCCCTTTCCCTTATCTTATTCATCAAGTGTTTACAAGGGCAATTTTGTCCTTTGCTTTAAATCCCGCTATCCACAATTTGCTTCCTATAATTCCCGTTACTTCCAATATTCTCACACGGTTACCAATAAATTCCCATTACCCACTAATTCCCGGTAATGTACTAAATTACTAGAATACCCCTAAGCCCACCCCGAACCGGGTATTAAGACCTTGTTGTGACTTTTCCGCTAACTTGCTCATCGAGACCGCCTTTTGTCAAGTAACCCAAATATATCCACATAATAATGTGGTCTCAATCACACAAGCACATATTCGCATTTATACCCCAAACGGGTCAAATTACTAATATACCCTTCTTATAATAAACGGGCCCACATACACATATTTAATATCTTTAACATACAAGCATAATTATATTATAATATAATTCACATAATAACTCAATTATTGCCTCTCGGCCCCCTAATCCAGGCACTAAGCCATATAAGGAAATTTGGGATGTTACAACTATCCCCTCCTTATAAGAATTTCGTCCTCGAAATTTTACCTGAACAGCTTAGGATACTGATCCCGCATAGTTGACTCCAATTCCCAGGTCGCCTCCTCGACCTTGCTGTTCCTCCATAGTACCTTCACCAAAGGTATCACTTTATTCCTCAGGTCCTTGTCCTTCTTGTCTAATATCTGAACTGGCTGCTCCTCGAAGGACAAATCTGACTGCAGCTCTAGATCATCATAACTCAGCACATGAGTCTCATCAGAAACATACTTCCGTAGCATTATGATATGAAACACGTTGTGCACAGCCGACAACGCCGGAGGTAATGCCAACCTATAGGCTACCTGACCGATCCTTTCCAGGATCTCAAATGGTCCTACGAATCTAGGGCTCAGCTTGACCTTCTTTCCAAAGCTTCTCACCCCTTGAACGGTGAGACTCTAAGGAAGACATAGTCTCCCACCTGGAACTCCACGTTCCTACACTTTGGATTCGCATAACTCCTCTGTCTACTCCGCGATGCGAGCATCCGAGCTCTGATCTTCTCTATAGCTTCATTGGTTCTCTGAACTGCCTCTGGACCCAAGTATCTGCGCTCACCCAACTCATCCCAATGAATAGGTGATCTGCACTTCCGACCATACAACATCTCATAAGGAGCCACTCCTATGGTCGTCTGATAGCTGTTGTTGTAGGAAAACTCTATCAGGGGTAAATACTTACTCCAAGACCCCTCAAAATCCAGTACACAGGCTCTCAGCATGTCCTCCAGTATCTGGATAGTCCTCTCAGACTGACCATCAGTCTGAGGATGATACACTGTACTAAACTTTAGTTGCGTGCCCATTGCCTTCTGCAAACTTCCCCAGAACTTGGAAGTAAAAGTAGGATCTCGATCTGACACGATCGACCTCGGAGCTCCATGAAGACGTACTATCTCTTTAACATAGAGATTTGCATACTGGTCAACGGTATAAGTTTTCCTCACTGGTAGAAAGTGAGCTGATTTAGTGTATCTGTCCACTATCACCCACACTGAATCATGCTAACCCACTGTCTTAGGCAATCCCACCACAAAATCCATTGCGATGTCTTCCAACTTCCACTCTGGAATGTCTAAGGGTTGTAATAATCCTGCAGGTCTCTGATGTTCAGCTTTGATCTGCTGACATGTCAGACACTTAGTTACATATTCAGTTACATCACCCTTCATCCCCGGCCACCAATACAAAGTTCTTAAGTCCTGATACATCTTGGTGGTACCGGGATGCAAGGAATACAGGGTGGTATGAGATTCATCCAGAATCTCTCGTCTAATAATGGCATCAATCAGAACACAAATTTGATCCTTGTATCTTAGCAGGCCCATATCAGATATAGAATAATCCCTAGTTGCTCCAGCTAGAACATCATCTCTAACCTTCACCAACTGTGGCTCTTGCAACTGACTCTCCTTTATCCTGTCTAGGAGAGTAGGCTGCAGGGTAATGTTGGCTAACTGGCCCATTACTAATTCAATCCCTGCTCTGGTCATATCCTCAGCTAACTCTCTGGATATCTGTCTCACACTATACAACTGCCCTGGACCTCTCCGACTTAGGGCATTAGCCACCACATTGGCTTTACCTGGATGATAGAGAATATCACAATCATAGTCTTTCACCAGTTCCAACCGACGCCTCTGTCTCATATTCAAATCCTTCTGTGTAAAGAAGTACTTGAGGCTCTTGTGGTCTGTATATATCTCACGCTTCTCCCCGTAAAGGTAATGCTTCCATACCTTCAATGCAAAGACCACTGCTGCCAACTCCAAATCATGAGTTGGATACCTCTGCTCATAATCCTTTAACTGTCGTGATGCATAGGCGATCACCTTCTCTGCCTGCATAAGGACACAACCTAGCCCCTGCCTTGAGGCATCACAGTAAACCATAAATTTCCCCTGACCAGTTGGAAGACTCAAGACTGGAGCGGTAATCAAACGCTGTTTCAACTCCTGGAAGCTATTCTCACATTTATCTGACAATGTCAACTTCTGGTTCTTACGTGTTAATTCTGTCAATGGAGATGATATTCTGGAGAATCCTTCCACAAATTCCCTGTAATAGCCTGCCAACCCAAGGAAGCTTCTAATCTCTGAGGCATTCCTTGGCCTTGGCCAATTCTTAACAGCTTCAATCTTAGATGCGTCCACCTTGATCCCATCTCTACTAACAATATGACCCAAGAATGTCACCTGCGGTAACCAGAACTCACACTTCTTAAACTTCGCAAATAACTTGTGTTCTCTCAGCCTCTGCAAGACTAACTTGAGATGTTGCTCATGCTCCTCCTCTGATTGTGAGTAAATCAAGATATCATCAATAAAGACGATCACAAACTGGTCTAGATAATCCTTGAACACCCTGTTCATTAGGTCCATAAAAGCTACTGGAGCGTTAGTCAAACCAAATGGCATAACGAGAAACTCATAGTGCCCATATCTAGTACGGAAAGATGTCTTGGGTATGTCTTCATCCTTAATTCTCAACTGGTGATAACCAGAGCGAAGATCTATCTTTGAGAATACCTTTTTACCTTGCAATTGATCAAATAAATCATCTATCCTTGGTAGGGGATACTTGTTCTTGATGGTCAACTTATTCAGTTCTCTATAGTCTATACACATCCTTAGTGAATGTGACAGTCAGAATCCCGTGATCCGTAAGGGGAAAGACTGGGTAAGTTGTGCAATCCCACACCGCCTGGGGAAGGTCAAGTGTAATGATTCTAAGACTTTGTAGGTATGGGACTACACAGTTGAAGATGGCTTAAATGGATTGATGGGTACTACCTATATCAGGAAGGTGCATCTTCTTTTCGGTAGCCCATCACTTGAGAACTCCATGGTTAAGCGTGCTTGGCCTGGAGTAATCTAGGGATGGGTGACCTCCTGGGAAGTTTTCCCAGGAAGTGTGCGAGTGAGGACAAAGCAAGCTGGAAAGACTTGTCTTGGTTTATAGGGCCAGTCGTCATTCCAGAAAGCAGCCATAGTGATGTGGGGCGTCACAGTGAACCATCCTTCTTCTTCACAAATAACACCGGCGCACCCCATGGTGAGAAACTGGATCTAATAAAACCTAGATCCAACAACTCTTGTAACTGTACCTTGAGTTCCCTTAACTCAGCTGGGGCCATTCTGTAAGGTGCCCTAGACACTGGCTCTGTCCCTGATGCCAGCTCAATAACAAAATCAATCTCTCGGTATGGCGGCAATCCCGGTACATCCTCTGGAAACACGTCCAGAAATTCACAGACCAACCTAGTCTCTGATGGTCCCACTGGCATGACCTGCGCGGTATCCACCACACTAGCTAAGAATCCTATGCAGCCTTCCTGTAGTAGATCCCTAGTCCTCAGTATCAAAATCATAGGCATTCGGGGTCCATGCACAGTTCCAACAAATACAAAAGGTTCCTCACCCTCAGATTCAAAAGTTACCATCTTTTTTTTTACAATCAATGGTTGCTCCATATCTAGTTAACCAGTCCATCCCCAAAATCATGTCAAAATAAGTCATGGCTAACTCTATCAAGTCAACTGATAGCTCCCTACCATCTACCATCACTGGCAAAGACCTAACCCACCTCCTGGAAACCACCAACTCCCCAGTGGGTAACAATGTCCCAAATCCCACAGCATAAAACTCACAAGGCTTACACAAACTATCAACAATCCTACTAGATACATATGATTGTGTAGCACCAGAATCAATCAACACAGAATAAGATATGCCAGAACTAGAAAGCTGACCTGTGACCACTGAAGGCCTAGCCTCAGCCTCAGCATGTGTCAATGCAAATACTCGAGCCGGAGTCACGCTTTCTGGCTTCTTAAGTTCTTCTTTCTTCAGTCTTGGGCAATCCTTTTTAAGATGCCCCACAAGTCCACATACAAAGCAGGCCTTCGCCCGACACTCACCCAGATGACGTCTCCTGCACCTGGTACATTCTGGATATGCCTTCCAGTTCTCATTGCCGCTCTGGCGGCCAATCTGAGCTCCCTGTGGCCTCCTATCAAGTCTACACTACAAGAAAAAACAGTATTCATAACACTTAAAAACTGCTAACCGGGACTATTGATAGCACTTATGAAAATGCTAACATAGCCCCTGTTATTAAAAGTCCAGTCTTTTCTATAATAGTTTTTGAATGTTATGTTCGGTGTTATCTTAAACTATTCAATAACACATTTTTAGGTGCTATAATATTGAAATAATAACATTTAGATAGAGTTTTTGGTTATAAATTTGAAGTTTAATCCTGTACTTTTTTCATAACACTTTTCAACTGTTACATTTGATTATTTTGATAACATTTTTAGTTTGTTATATTATATAAACCATAATGATTTTTTACGCTTATAATATGTTTCTAAATCATAACATATTAAGGTTTTTTATTGTGATAATGGTACTTATAAGTTTTTTTTTTAATTAAAAGATTTTCATTATTGTATTTTGATAAAAAAAAATCAAAATTAATCATAAAATTTAATTCTCAATAGATTGATAAACCATAAGTATTACATTAAACAATAACTAATTCAAACTTTGAATGTGTTTAATTCATGAGATCTTAGTTCTAACTTAAGTTTGAAAGCATAACATAATAAAGTTTTATAATCTTGAACATTTTTTACTTCAAAAATGAAAAACAAAAAATTACAAGATACACAAAAGTAAACCATGCATGAAACTTGCTCCATCCTTCAATTCATCATCCTTTGTGCACTTGTCTTTGTTGTGAGTCCATTTGTTGTGCACTTGTCATATACCTGTTTCCCTTTCTTGTTTCCCTTTCTTCCACAGGTCCATGTGTAATCCTCTTTGCAATAAAGCCAGTTGTAGTCCACAAAAGGCCTATTGCTGTCAAGCTTATGTTAAGCTCCGTCTTTAGAGCACTGTAAGCTCCAGTCACATCTACGCACCTGTAATATTCGAGTGTAATAATGGAATCACACCAGCAATTACTTAAAGTGGTAATTCTAGGGCTTTTATATAAAAAAAAAAACAGAACCAAATTGCCTTGTATTAATTAAAAATGCATGAAAGTTGTAATTCTAGGTTTCTATGTTGGAAGTAATGAAATTATAAGATTTTATCAGTCAATCCAAGTATAGGTGTCAGTGTGTGCCTATGCATGTGTGTAATCGGTCACTTGATATATTATGTCACTGCACAATATAGTATCTGATAAAACTGGAAGATTAGAACTTATTAAAGTGGCAGCTATAGTCATCCATGTTGCATTAATGAAATTATTAGCTCTTATTAAATATATCTGTATTATACTTTCAAAAGCATCAATCAAGCAATCAAAGAATATGTACTATTATCTGATAGAAGTGTCAAACGTAAGCATGAAAAATCATAGACAACCTATGACTTCAATACAGTAATGTGTATAAAAAGGAAGAATGAAAAGGCTAATAAAAGCAGACATTACATTCTATGATACCCCTTTGGGTTTGGTTGACAAGTCCTAGAAGTGATCTGAACCTAAAACAACACATACGGATTGATCTAATGCATCTAGTGCCATCTAACACTTTCTTAAAGATCATAAATTTTCACCTAAAATATTATAGATATATATAAAAACATATATCCTACTAAACAAACAGTAAGTTACATGATTTACCTGAGAATTTAAAGAGGAAAGAATACTGAAGTCGCTGTACTGGCCAGACGATTCTCTCAATAACTTTTTCACACCAGTAGAAACCTCCTGTCAAGATAAACTAAAGCTTAATATACTTAAACAATTAAACTCTATAAGAATGCTGCAAGAAAATCCCAAACAAAAATACTAGTTTCTAGTTACCAAATAGAGATTAACAATTTTCAAATAAATATGAATTACAATATAGAGAGCAAACCTTATTTACATTCAATCCTAATGCCTTGTTTCCTTCATCCAAGTCTTCCAACTTTTTTAATCTTTCACGCTCCAACTTTAGTGCAGCTTCTGCAGCTTTAGTAATGTCACCTACCACCAATAGCCCCTTTCACGCATCAGATAACAGAAAAATTCTTAAAAGAGTACAGAGAACATGAATAAACTGAAAAAAAACAGAGGGGAATACAGTGGAGTGTCAAAAATGAACTATTGCCAAAACCTAGCTGATCTTTGTGAAAACTAGGGCTAAACTAGATTTTTAGATAAAAGGGCAAATGATTATATTTATAGATCTGTACAAGGTTGCTATATTTTCTTGGTAGCCAAATTACCTGCTGATGCTGAATTTATTGGTTTTTCAAATTCAAATTACTTGGTTTTGGCTTTAGTTTGCAATCCTAAAGCTTCCTTCTGAACAGCAGCCTGGCTTGACGCTTCATTAGCCTCCCTTTCAGCAGCCTCTTTTGCTTCTCTTCTCTGAGCTTCCATTGCAGCCCTATTTGCTTCTTCTGCTCTGAGTTTTGCCTGCATCAGAAAATACTTTTATTACTAACAACAACATAAAACCAAGATAATATACCAAAGCGCATTAAGATTATATCAGAAGAATATGTGAGAATAATAGAGGACTGTGACAACCATCTTTAGACATCTACCAAAAGAAATGAATAATTTGGGCAAAGTCAACAAACCTCAGCTTCTGCTTTGGCTTTTTCTTGGCGGAGTTTTTCTTCCAGGTGAGCTTTCTCTTTTCTTTTGGCCCCTTCATAAGCCGCATCACTTCTTATTTTCCTTTCTTCTATCTGGGACCTGAGTTCATGGTCCCTTTGGATAGCAGTCAAGTGATTATCAAGTGCTTCGACACTACAGATGATGACCCAAAAATTAGAAAACAGAAAGTCCAAATCTGACTTAAACAATAAAAAAGAAGAAGGAGATGAGAAATCATTAAAATTCCAGGGAAAAAAAAAATCAAAAGCATGAGCACTTCAATGAGGGGAGGCAAAAAACACAATACAACATTATTAACAAAGGAATTGCAGTCTTACATTTTTCTTCCATCAAGTATGGCTGAATTTTAAGTGCCGACTCATTCTCAGAGTCGTCATCATCACTAAGAGATAAATCAAGAAAATACAAAGTATTAATAGAAACTAGCGAGATCTCTAACAATCAATGCAATATCACATACCATAGAAATATCATAGAAGTCTGTCATGAATACACAATAGCTGAATAAAGCTTTTGATGACAGAATAGGGATGCAAAACTTGAATTGATAAATGGAATATAAGTAAAGGAAAACAATCAAGGCCAGTTAAATGCATACCTAACAACCATATACTTCACACTAGTTAAAACAGAAAATTTCACAAATGACAAATATGGAATAGAATATAGAAATAAGTTAAGACAACTGCAGTTATATAAATATATAGAGAGAGAGAGAAAGAGACCTTTTCTGAACAATGAGGCCTTGAAAGTGAGTATCAAAATCTGAAATTCCAGAGCTTAACTGGTCAGAATCCAGAGCTCCTCAAATTGTTTGACGATCTCTGGATGGTCAAACTCTGCTCCAAGTACTGCCAATGGAACCTTAACCTCTGAAAGTATTTGAATCATGGATTAATATTTTTGAGTTGAGAAAGAATGAGTCAAGTTTAACATTAATGTTCAGACAACCAAAGCAACAATCTCTTATACCTTAAAAAGGAAATAAGTATTTATACTTTATAGTATAGATAAATGACAAACCTATCCCAAATTGGAGCAG
This sequence comes from Humulus lupulus, assembly GCF_963169125.1. Lineage (NCBI taxonomy): Eukaryota > Viridiplantae > Streptophyta > Magnoliopsida > Rosales > Cannabaceae > Humulus > Humulus lupulus. Next base: position 21,331,016 of record NC_084793.1, read on the forward strand.
TACTGAGAATAAAATTGAGGTTCTGCTGTAAAGATTCTTGCATCTCTTTCTTTCCACCTCAAAATGCACCCTTAACCCAACCAGAAAGCATAGGCTTTGTTTCTAGTTTCTGTTGAGTCCACTGGTCATAGGGAATGACTTCTGGTGGAAAAGAGCCTGGCTGAATAGTACTACAAGAAAAGAAGCTCGGCGAAATTAAAGGGAAGACAAACTAAATGTCACAGATTTTACTATCAACAACAACTACAATGTGAAACAAACCTACAAAATCATTGAGATAGGCATGTGCAGTGGTTTAGTGTCTAACTTAAAATGGCAGCATTATAACCCTTTAATTCACTTCGAATACAAAATAATTATGTTTTCATTGTGGCAATGTACTTTCTTAATTTGCTAGTCTTGCTAGATATCATTCTGATTGACCCCATGCAGGGATCCTCAATTTAATAGCCATAACAATAGGTAGAGAAACATAGAGACATTGAGGGTCAAAGAAAATGGAAAATAGGCCAATCTGATAAGTGTTGTTTAATTGAACATATTGATGAGAACATACTAGTACAAAAGAACCATGAGGTATTTGCATGACCTCAACTCTCCCTAAGGCAATAGTTAAATTATTTATCATGATGCTCCCTCATTTTTCTAACTTGCCTATGTATACTACTCAATTATTTTATTCTAGCTCATCCACTACCCCTCACTACAACAACCTATATACTATCAATATCACATTCACTGTTGCAGTCTCCTGCTTTGTGCTAGGATAAATAATCAAGTCCGTTTGTACCTTGAGATAAGAGCTCAATTGAACAAATTTAACATTGTTTGAAGGTTGTGTTGTGGGGACTTGGCTTCTGAAGTGAGTGTGGCAATCCTAACAAATCAAATATCTTGGGGCCAGTAGTTCAAAAAGTGTAAAAACTTAGATGGGCGGGAACCAGTGGGTCATCATAGAGGGGGAGACTTACCTTGATATAGTTTGTACTAACTTCTATCCCCATTTATTTCTTCTCTAAAGACCTAGCAAGGTTAATTCCTTTCTGTAAAGTTCAATACAAACATAGCATTGATGGGTAAATAGCTTTGGCAAAATTCTCTGTGACAGGTAACCAACAGGGCATCAAGTATGGCATCCAAATTAACAAGTAGAATGTGAATATGGCTATTAGAGGTCCTTTATGAAGCCCATGCTATTCCTCTTATTCTCCCAAAGTTTCTCTTTCTTTCTAAGTTGGAAGTGGGAAATGTGTTTAGAGTTAGGTTATGGGAAGTTTAATGGAGGGGCTTTTCTCCTTTTAAAATCTCTTTCCCTGGTATTTTCTTATCTTGGGGTGATAATATTTCTAAACTATCTATGTAACACTACTGAGTTTTCCTCATTGTTAAATCTTCTTGAGGGGTTTTAGTTGAGAGTTAAATTAGATGGTAAAAGGGTATGGTCATTGACTCGTCACCTATTGTCTGGATTTTTAAGCCTTCTCTGGGAATTTGGAAGTCTGTGGCACTCAGTAAGGTCAAAACATATTGCTCATGTGATAAGTTTTTTTTTTTTTTTGCTGGAGACTCGTGTGATAAGGTTTAAACCTCGGATAGGTTGCAAAAGAAATGTCTTCTTCTGGCTTTAAGTTAAAATTTCAGCATCCTATGTGAAAGGTTAATACATAGATCAATTGTTCATGCATTGTTCTATGGCTCTGAGACTTTGGTTCCAGTTAGTCAAAGGAGCTACCAGAGAAGGGTGTTGCAGGGATTCTTGGTTTTGGCCATTTACTAGGAGCTTTGTTGGAGTTGGCAAAAAGATCTTGTGTTTTTGTAGTCAAGGTTTTCTGAGAAAGAGAGAGAGAGAGAGAACATTTACAGTTGTCTCTCTGTTTTTTTTTTAAATACCAAATGTAGTGTAATTAAAACAATTTGGTTTAAGTTTTTTTATTTTATTTTCTTGTAGCTAGGTGAAAATCCATAGTCCTCAGCCAAGTTCTTTGCCTCTTTTCTAAAAAATATTTTTAGCTCCTAATAAACATAGGTACATAAGCACGAACATGTGCACGCATATACATACATAAAAGTAACATGTAAGTTTAAGAAATTTAAACACCATAACAAAAGCTACAGATTTCTCTGTGAAATAAAGATACTAAAGGTCAAATCACGAAACATTCAAATCAATCGCATACCAACATTTCAGATTGGGAAGTATAACTTTGCAAGACAAGTATCCTTCAGGCAAAGCAACTCCTCTTTGTTCAAGAAATGATTCAAGAATTGAAGCTTATTTTCTAGTCTCCTCCACCTAAAAATAAACAATATGAAAGAAACAAGTTGAAGACCAAAATCCAGACAAAAATACTTGGAATCTGTAGATTTGGTTATGCATGCATATCCATGACATTACTTGATACGTATACATCATTTATTTCCCCATTTGAATCATTACTTTTGCTTTTGCTGTCAAATACCATGAGTATCACATAAACAACCAAGTAAAGTGAACAGCAAACTAAACTAAACCAAAGACAGCAATAAGCAAAGGCATTTGATATATAAAAGTACTGAAATTAAAAAGCCCCATTCAGAAAGCATTGATTTTTAAAGCTACTTACTGGGTTAGGAAGATGTTTTGTTTTGTTTTTGGTCTCACACGACCAGCTACCATCCGCATTGATCAACACAAATCCAACAAGATTCTTGACAGATACAACCACTGCCCCTCTGCACCAAAAACAGAAAAGTAACAACTTCGTAAGCAGAAACAAAGCAAATTGAGTTGAAGTAGACATCTTTGACCCTTCTTCTATTATGTTGAGCTAGTTAACAGAGTAGTAGTACAAGGTTATATAATGAGAGTATCGTAGTTGCACTGTTGAGAACAAAAAGATGAGGTTTTTATTTATAATTTATAATTTTGGGAAAGAAATTTGCATACCCTTTGGTGAGGAGAACCAGATCGATGTTCTGTCGAGTGCCGGTGTCAGCATCGGGAATCCGAAGGCCGACATAGGCCTTCCCACCATAAAGCTTTTCAAGTCTGCAAACAAAAACCCAGAAACAGCAAATTGAAAAGGAAGGGAATTGGTGTTTGAATTGTTGTATATATACATACATATATATATATATAAAGAGAGAGAAAGAGAAGTACCGATCGGCGACAGAGAAGAGGACATTGGAATCGGAGGTCTCGACCTATCGTCATCGTAGAAGAAGTGCTTGAATACTTTGTAAAGGATGAGACCGCACAGTATCTTACTGAGAGAGAAAGATAGAGCATGAGAGAGAAAAAGAGGAGGCTTAGGGTTATTAGGGATTCTTTTGCTTTTGCCTTTCATTTGGCGCCTAAGTGAATTATTTACCGCCTAATAAATTTTTTAGTCGTGTCAAACAATAGCGTTTTTTAAAATATGTTATATTTTAATGTAAAATATGGGCATAATTGTTGTAGTGCTAGGAGCCACACTAGTATCTGGGGTCTTTCTTTTCTGGTCACTGGGGCCTCCGCCCCTACTTACTCCTCAGAAGGGAGGTCCCGTCCTCCTCATATCTCTCCTGGCTGCATTATCACGCCAGATCTTATTCTCAGCACCCTCAACAGTAAGGGCTCTCTCCACTTCCTGAGCATAAGTTGTCACTCCAGGTACAATGGTAATTCTGACATCCCGGGCTATCATAGGTTGTAGCCCCTGAAGGAATCTTTCCTTCCTTGTCCCATCAGTGGGCACCAAGTCTGGAGCAAACTTGGCTAATCTATCGAATTTCAGGGCATACTCAGTCACTGACATATTCCCTTGCAAAAGTTTACTAAATTCCTCGGCCTTTGCAGCTTTGACGGCCTCATTGTAATACTTTTCATTGAAGAGGGTTTTAAACTCTTCCCAACCCATTGTAGTTACATTTTTAGTCTGGGACACCACCTCCCACCAGATTCGGGCATCCTCCCGAAACATGTACGTGGCACAGGCCACCCTTTCATTTCCCATAACTCTCATGAAGTCCAAGATGGACGCAATCATAGCCATCCACTGCTCTGCCTTAAGTGGATCTGTGCCACCCTCGAATATCGGAGGGTGTTGCTTCCTGAACTGCTCATATACCAATTCCCAACGGCTCTCCAACTCTGCCTACTGCTGTACGACGGGTATTGAAACAGCAGATGGGGCCCCTGAAGCAGCGTTCCCAGCCGGAACCTGCTGTTGCCTCAATCGTAGTATCTCTTCATTCTACCTCTGTAGTTGAGCTTGCAAGTCTGCAAGCACCTGCTACCAGTTCTCAGGGGCTGGCGAAGGGTTTTGACCCTGATCATTACTTTCGGCCTGATTTCCAGCGCTGGCTGGCTCATTGGATTGCCCTGGAAGCATACTTCCAAGTCTATCTGCAATCAATGAATCAGCTTATCAGGTAGGAATAACAGTATCTAACATCAACCCACGGTTCAAAACCGATCAAATAAGCGTCCACATGCATTGACAATGCTAATAAGCATCCCAATAATTCACACTCAGTAATCATGCTAATAAGCAGAGAAATTCATGGCATCATCTAAACAAAATGCTAATAAGCATATTCTTTGGCATGCATAACCACCTAACAATGTTAATAAACATTTTCCTTAAGCATACTACGACGCTAATAAGCATCCTCTATCCAGGGTACACATACAATAGCGCTAATAAGCATTTCTGACATTCATCAAGTTCAATGACGCTAATAAGCAATCCTACAACATTTACCAATATCTATCGTGCTAATAAACACGTTCTCAACCTACATGCAGTAGTCAAGGGCCAAGCCCTATCAGAAAAACTCATGCTTCTTATTTAAACTAGCAAATAAAGCACATATGACTCATTTAAGCAGATATACACATAAATATATTAATAGTTACCCAACCCTGAGTCGAGCTTGTCTTTAGCACTGAATGTACATGCCCAGTCCAACGTCAGGAACCCTTAAACCTTGGCTGCTCTGATACTAAGTTGTAACGCCCTGCTAATTAGGGTCCATTACCAGGTGTGTTTTGAAACCAGTGCTGGACTTACTAACAAGTCATTTGGACTAAACATGTGATTAAGCCACTAAGGTTTGGGTATTAAAAACTCTTGACCATCTCATAAATATTTCCATTAAGTCAAAAAAAATTTCTTTACATGGGATCCCAAAAACGTTAGTTTAAAAGCTTATTACAAAACTCAGATTACATAATAAGTCGTCCTAAGCGGCAAAAGCTGGGTTTAACCCTAGTTCCTCTGAGCATCTCGGTCGTGGTGGTCGAGCGGACTGCATATGTACATACCACTGCTAATGCCCTCCGACTCATGGCTGGTTGAGCTTCTCTTTACCTTTACCTGCACCACAAAGCACCTGTGAGCCAAAAGACTCAGCAAGAAAACATAGTCAACAGTTCAGTGAATAAAACAACTATCAAATAGTAATAACTAAATCCAGTGCATTCATTAAATCCAATTGGAGACCATAGAGTCACTCAAGTGCATGTTGCACTTTCTTTCAAGTTGTTGGTATCCCAGCTAGTCAAGTGCATGTTGCACTCCCAGGGTGGCCCAGCCATGGTGGCCTGCTCTCCACGTACATTATGCCAATCTTAGCTTATAAACTAAGTTCCTTATGCCGTTGACTTATAAGTCAAGCCACCACGTGCCTCCGACTTATAAGTTGAAGCCTTGAGATTCTCAACTGATAAGGATCTCCTAGAGCCCACCATATTCTCAACTAATAAGTTGATCCTCGCTTAACATCCTAATAGTACCCTAGTTTATAAACTAAGCTTCACAGTCATAATAGACAGTCGTATATTTCATATAGCACACTTATCAAATAGTCACACAATGCATTATAATACATTCACTCAACAGTCATAAGCATAATCATAATTATGCACGTTACAACGCACCTAATCAGACATTCGCAACATAATTATAATCATGTTCATCACCTTAACTAAGCTCTAATCATGCATTCACATAATAGGTGCAATTTTCTTACCTTTGGTCCGTATGCGGGTTATTAGCGACGACCCTCTGAGTATGACCCCCGATTCAAGCCTTTAGCGAAAACCTAGTCACAACCGCGATAAGGAAGTTCCCATCAATAGCAAGTAAATAACAACTTCCAGACCAGCTCTTAGCCTCTGGGACATCGAATTCCACTTAACAAGGAAGTAGAATCGATCCCGAGCCTAAATGGTTAGGTTCCTAATCTAAAAATCTCATTTAAGCCAAAATTCCCCTTAAGAGCCATGACCCCTCACACCCGAGTCGCGGCCTGCCTCTAATTCCAGAGGCTCGGCCTCCCTGGAAACCAATTTGCGCCGCGGCGCACCCCTGAGACGTTGCGGCCCGCCCCTACCTTCGAGCCCTGTTGGTCGTTTGGGGCTTATAGTTGCTTAGATAGCAAACCCCAAGATTTTTATCATTATCGTGGTTTAGAGTTATGATTTACCCTACCTCGATTAGTAGACTGAGGACCTAGATGGGTTATCATATACTACCTTGTGATCTAACCTACCTCAATTAGTAGACTGAGGACCTAGATGATTTTATCACATGCTACGGTAATGAGTTGATGGCCATTAATATTATAGTCCTTTATGATATACGTTTTTACGTCATATGTTTTACAGTATATGTTTTATGATATAGTCTTATGACTTATGATATATGTTTTTAGTAGATTTTTCTTGCTGGGCATTAGGCTCATTCCTTTTATTTTAAATGGTGTAGGAAAATGAGCATTGGAAGGCAGGTCTAATTCGTGGCAGCTTGGCATGTGTATTGGGGATGGATTGATTGAATAGACTACTGGAAGATCGAGGATGACGTTGTTTCAAGTCTTTTAATTTATGTTCTTATGTAGTTCCACACTTAGTTTTTAGACGATTAATCAAAGTTTATGTTTTTATGTTTTATGTATTAAACAATGGGATCTCGTACCATATTTTGTATTCCGTTCCGTATTTTGGATTTTAATTAAAGTTCTATTATTTCTTGAATGTATTCCAAAATAGTAGTTATGTTTAGTAGTTTTTAATGGTCCGAGGTCTAGAATTAGTCGGGGCATCACAATTTGGGTGAAGCAAGTTATGTTATAGGTATCCAAATTATCAGGGATATAAAGCACAGACTCTTAGCTCTATCTCAAGCACCTTACATTGATAAAGTGCTTGAATGTTTCTCAATGATAAATTCCAAGAAAGGACATCTTTCGTCCCGCCATGGAATTCATCTTTCAAACAAGCTGTCTCCCCAGACTCCTGAAGAGTAAGATGCAATGAGAAAAGTTCCTTACACATTTGCAGTTGGAAGTCTGATGTATGCTATGTTGTGTACTAGACCAGATATCTGCTATGCAGTGGGAGTAGTGAGTAGGTATCAGTCAAACTCAGGACTGGAACGTTGGAAAGTAGTTAAGCATGTCCTGAAGTATTTAAGGCGAACTAGGGATTATATGTTAGTCTATAAGGGTGGTGTTCTGAACCCTGTAGGCTACACCGATTCATATTTTCAGACGGATGTCGATGACAGGAAGTTTACTTCTGGAATGGTGTTTACTCTTGGGGGTGGAGCTGTGATATGGAGAAGAGTAAAGCAGTCCGCGATCTCAGATTCCACCATGGAGGTTGAATACATAGCTGCATCAGAAGCAGCTAAGGAAATAGTCTGGCTAAAGAGGTTCTATTCGGTTCTTGATGTTATTCCAGAATTGGATAAACCACTTGTATTTTTTTTATGACAATACATGAGTGATAGCCAACTCGGAAGAACCTCGAAGTCACAAGAGGAGTAAGCATATAGAAAGGAAGTATCACATAATTCGAGAATATGTGGCCAGGGGAGATGTGAAGGTTATGAAGATTGCTTCTGAAGACAATCTTGCAGATCCGTTTACAAAGACACTACCAAATGCTGCATTTGATAAGCATACCAAAGAAATGTGATTAGTAGAATTAAGGCATTAGTTTCAATTAGTGCAAGTGGGAGTTTGTTGGTGTTTTATGCCCTAATTAAAACCCAATTTCTTTGTAATCTCATTTATTATCAATAAAAGAATATAAATCATTGTTTGACTTGATCAATCACTTTGCTCACATGTTTTATTTTCTTGATTATTTGTTTAATATAAAATTCTATTAAATCTCGAGCATATAGATAATCGTATTTATAGTGACGTAATCACAGTGGAATATAAATATGATTATATGTTCAAAATAAGTTAGTCCTAAGATTAGTCAGTGCACATGATTTACACTGACTTGCCAATCTACGACATGAGCTACTTACACATTGCAGTGTTATGTTCTTTCTAGAACACTAGCAAAGTAGATAAGATCAGATGTATTTGTTACATTAGACTGGACCGATATTGACAGTTGATAGAAAAGTAAACATACCGTTATTATCTATTATAGTCATATCATATAGTTGACCATAGGTCAATTCAATCTCAATTCTGAGTGATTAGTATTCTAACTGATTGTATTATTTGAGTTCTTTGACTTGTTCGTTACCAGCTTACCATATGGACTAGCCCATACTTACATCTTGGGAACTTGGTAGTATAATTGAGTGGGAGTGTTAATCATAGATATGAACATCTATAGATTCTAATGAATAAGTGTAACAATGATTTCCTTTTAGTTTAGTTCAAGGTGCTAAATTATAGAGATCTCATTTCAGTAATTAATATTAGTTCACTGAAATATCATTTACAAGGAACTAAGTGTTTTAAGGATAAAATACAATGAGGGGTAAAAAAGTATTTTAGTCACATCTCATTGTAGACCGTTTATAGAGGATTAAGTGACAATTATGGTTGTAACAATGGATAATTTATAACGTATCTATATTTGTTATAGAGCATTCTATGAATTCAAGAGTATAATTCCGAGTCTTTAGTGGAGTCACGAGGAATTAATAAGATAGTAAATTTATTTGTTAGATTGATGATAACTCATTTGAGCTTGATTTCATAGTCCCATGGTCCCCAGTGTACCTTGGATAAAATCATCTAGATAGTCTCAATTAATTAATTTAATTATCAATTATAATTATTAAAGTTGATTATGTCAATTTTTTATAGTTTCACAGAGTTGTGTAATTTAGAGAAGAAATGAGAAATTAAGGTAGATTTATTAATTAAGAGAAATTGGTATATAAATTAATAAATAAGTTTAAATCAATGTTCAAATTATAAATAATTAATTTGATAAAAGATTTAAATAATTTATAATTAATTAAATCAATAGAAAATAATACAGGCCTTGATTTTAAGTCCAAAGACTTATAATCAAATGAGAAATTTCACGGGCCTAAAGCCCGTGATAATTTCGACCTAGGGTTGATTATTGGCTATTGTTTTATTGATTTTTTAATTAAATAAGTGACCTAATTGAGCCTATAAAAGGAATGCTTAGTGAGAGTTGAAAACAGATGACAGAAACAAGTTTTTGAGAATATCAGAAGATCTAGTAGGTTTTAGATTCTCTCTACAAACATAAGTCCTTTTCTAAGCCTCATTATTTTTTTCTCTTCTTCTCTCTATATCTATCTCATGTGTCGAGAATTGTCCACCCTAGTCTAGGTGATTCTAAGGATACTTTGGAATGCTGTGAAGAAAATTGAATAATGGTTCAATTTCTTGGTAATACCTTGCAACAGAAAGGATACAATGGTTAGAGAAACTCAAGGAAGGACTCTATCATTCCGTTGCGTATAATGTAAGTGTTCTTATCATTATTTCTGTTTGAATTCAATTTTAGAAATATGTTTTAGGTTTTCTTATATTAATTCGTTTAATATAAGATCTACATGAAAAAAAACAAGATCCTGTATAAGTTTTCCCAACAAATCCTGGATAGGCCTAACCATACCGGCATGCACTCAGCGCACTATTGCCGCCTTTGACTTATAAGTCAAGCCTTTCGGCCTGCGCTCCATGCGCTATTGCCGTCCTTGACTTATAAGTCAAGCCTTTCAGCATGCACTCAACGCGCTATTGCCGCCCTTGACTTATAAGTCAAGCCTTTCAATCAGATAATCCAGACAAGCATAAATCATTTAACAATTATCCAGATACAAATCATTCAAGCATGCTTAATCAAACAATCACAAGCATAATCATAATCATAATCATTCACAAGGGCTTGAGCCCTAATCATAACATAGGGTGCGATTTTCTTACCTCTGGTCCAAGCGTTGGTTAAATAGAAATGACCCTCGAGCACGATCGCCTTCCGAGCCCTAGTGGTACCCTAGTAACATCCATAGTAATGATATCCATCAATATCGAGTAAATAAAGGCTTCCAGACTAAGTCCTAGCCTCTGAGACCTCGAATTCTACTAAACCGGGAAGTAGAATCCTTCTCGAGCCCTTAGGTTTTAGTCCCTGCAACTTGAAACCTCACTTGGCTATTCTTCCCAATTAGCACCACGACGCACCCCTGAAGGGTTGCACGCGCGCCCTAAGGCAGAGAGGCCTGGACCTGTTTTCACTAGACACACACCGCGATGCAACCCACCAGGTGCCGCAGCGCTATGGCAGTTCAAAAAAACCCCAACGCCCCTGAGTTACTACCGGTCACGACACTCCAAGAACAGTGCCGCGGCACAAACATGCAAACCTAGAATTCCAGCGTTTTATCGTCCCAAAACACGATTTTAATACAATTTGACCACAAAAATGGTCTCAACAGCTTACAAACATCAAAACACAGCCCTTAAACTTAACAGAATAGCAACCAAACTCAAAATTCAAAGAAAACTCTAAAAAACTCAAAAGCCAAAAACTCATAATTTGAAGCCTTAAATTACATGTACCACCCTGGATAACCAAGGTCGTTACACTGTGTGATTATAAAGGTGCAAAACTTTCTAATCAAGTCATATAGTTGAAAACTTGACCCTATAGTCATAATTAGGTTAGGGTTAAAAGATAAATTTCTCATTAAAATAAATGTTTAATACATGGGATCCCAAAACAGGTTTTAAAGGACAGTTTACAAAATTTCAAAGTTTATGTACAACGACAAGCCACTCTAATGGCAGAATAGGCACTTTAGGTTCTCCTGTCCCTGTACCATTTCTCGGCCGTGGCGGCTGATCAGCTGACTATGTACATTCTGCCCCAGAGCTCTCCAACTTGGGAATGGTCCACTTTGCCCTTGCCTTTACCTGCACCACGTAGCACCCGTGAGCCAAGGCCCAACAAGAAAACCATAATGCAGAGCATAAATGATACAAACAAACAAATAATCCACAAGGCTGTTAACCAGGTAATCATCACTCCATTTACTTAGAGAGGTCAAACAATTATTTATAAACCAATCATCCCAGTATTAAACAAGTTATAATCATTAGACAACAATAATAACATATCAACATTCATCATACAGTATTGAGGGTCGGTGCCCTTAGGTCACACCCTCTATTTAACCCACTGTCTTCAGCTCGCTTAGGCCGAGCCCAGTGATTATTTAATTAACCTCAGCTACCAGTGGCCGAGCCACGTCTGGTGCGCAAATATCAATTTTGACACTCTTAGGTCGTTAAATTCATGCTCACATGGCATGTCCTAATCATACAACATTTACATTCAAATATAGGGAGCCTTTAGTCCCAACAATCACACATGGGTGCGTTTTCTTACCTTTGATTCCAAATGCTTTGTTTTAACAGAGACGACCCTCGAGCACGATCCTGTCTGAGCCCTAGGGTACACCTAGTCATAACTGTAAAATAGAACCCTGATTAAAATTCAATTCCGTAACCCCACCTCAGGACCAATCCCAAGCTCTCGGAAAGCCCAATTGTACCAAACGGGGTGGTGGAATCGACCCCCGAGCCCCCAAGCAAAAACCCTAAAAGAAATCCCAAAAACCAAGTTATGGAGATAGATTAGCGCTACAACACTACAGTCAGAAACCCAGCCCCCTAGAAAACGAAGCCTATCATTGTAGCGCTACAACGCTACAACCAGAACATGCAAAAAATCTGGGTTTTTTCCTTCGAGCTTTCCCGAGCTAAAGCTCCAAATATCTAACCCAAACCTCAACCAAACTCAAAATTAAACCTATAACTCACTATATCTCATCCATACCACCTAACAACATAAAAAAAACTTAGCCAATAGCATCATCAAACACAGAAAACCAAAATTGAGCTTGAAGTTCAAGAACTTCATCTGAAAACCAGAAAACCCAGACAAACAAGATCAGAAATTGTTACCTCAGCTAAGTGAATTCGACCCTATCATTCAGTCACCTGATTGGAGCCTTCCTTTCGAGATCATGTGTGACGCCAACAACTTTGTTGTGGGAGCTGTGCTAGGACAACGAAGGGAGGGGAAGCCTTTTGTTGTCTATTATGCATGCCGAACTCTCAATAGGGCTCAAATGAACTATTCCATTACTGAAAAAGAGTTGCTTATCGTTGTCTTTGCCCTTGACAAATTCTGATCTTATTTGATTGGATCGCCTATTATGATCTTCACAGATCACTCTGCCCTTAAGTATTTCCTTTCCAAAAAGGATGCTAAGGCGCGATTAATACGATGGATCCTTCTCCTGCAAGAATTTGACATAACGATCAAAGACAAGAAAGGTGTTGAAAATGTCGTCGCGGACCACTTGTCCCGACTTGAATTCAGCGATCCCGCTGATGGTCCACCTATTCACGATGATTTCCCTGATGAACAATTGCTTTCTGTTGCTAAGTTACCGTGGTATGCTCACATTGTCAACTACTTAGTAACAGGTGAACTCCCATCTGAATGGAGTTCACAAGACAAACACAAATTTCTGGTCGAGATGTGCAATTTCTTTTGGGATGACCCATACTTATTTAAGTATTTCCCCGACCAAATCATGCGAAGATGCATCCACGACGATGAGGTGTCTAGTATGTTGAATTTTTGCCACAATGATGCTTGTGGTGGCCACTTCTCTGTGAAGGAAACCGCTGAAAAAATCTTACAATGCGGCCTTTACTGGCCCACTTTGTTCAAAGACACCAATGATTTCTGTCGTTCTTATATAAGGTGCCAAAAGTTAGGTTCCTTATCCCGTCAGCACATGATGCCCTTGAACCCAATTCTTGTTATCGAAATATTTGATTGTTGGGGGATAGACTTTATGGGACCATTTCCACCTTCTTTTGGCTACCTTTACATTCTTCTCACTGTGGATTATTTTTCCAAATGGGTCGAGGTTGTACCATGCCGAACCAATGATAACGCTACAGTTTTCAAATTCTTGAAAGAAAATGTGTTATCAAGGTTCAGTACTCCTCGCGCTATCATCAGTGATCAAGGCACTCATTTTTGCAACAGATCCTTTGAGGCTCTTATGCGCAAGTACGGTGTACTTCATAAAGTTGCAAATGCCTACCATCCACAGACTAATGGTCAAGATGAGTTAGCTAATAGGGAGATAAAACACATTCTGGAAAAGATAGTAAATCCCGACCGCAAAGATTGGTCTACACGTCTTCTAGACGCTCTTTGGGCATACCGCACTACTTTCAAATCCCCTCTTGGGATGTCTCCCTATCGGCTTGTCTTTGGAAAAGCATGTCATTTACCTGTCGAGCTCAAACATAAAGCGTATTGGGCTATCAAAGCCCTAAACTTTGATCTGAATGCCGCAGGTATCAATCGCAAACTCCAGTTGTCCGAAATTGAGGAGTTGAGAAACGATGCATATGACAATTCCAGGATTTATAAAGAAAAATTGAAAATCGCCCACGATAAACAAATCCTGCGAAAACACTTTGAGCCAAATCAAAAAGTGCACCTGTATGATTCTTGCTTGCACTTGCACCCCGGTAAACTGCGATCACAATGGACTGGTCCATTTTTCGTGAAACAAGTATTTCCCAAAGGTTCTGTTGAGGTCGCGGACCCAACCGATGGGAGAATTTTTCGAGTAAATGGCCAAAGACTGAAGCATTACATTGAGAGTGTGAGTCGTGTTGAGGAGGTCCTTCTTAAGGACCCAATCTATACACTTTGAAGTTTTGAATGGTTTGCGTGTTTGTTCTTTTTATTTTTTATCTTTATTTTTATTTTTCCGTCTTTCTTTTATCTTTGTATGTTTTCATTTTTGTATTCTGTTTGTTTTGGGGTATTTTTACCAGGCTATTTTTGCTCTCGCCTCATGGACATGGTCATCATCCAGGTGTTCTTTCTCCTTACCTTTTTCATTGATTATTCATTTTGACATTGAGGACACTGTCTGATTTTTGGTTGGGGGTGGTGAACATGCATTGGCTTTCATTTGGAAAATCTTATTGTTGTGTCATTAGCATTCATTTGGAAAACATTATTGTCTTGTTGAATTTTTTAAGTCAAATTTTCTCAAAATTATCCAAGCATGAGTATAATTTGTTGGTTTGAGTTAGTTCTTACTATGTTTAGCTATTAAGAAGTGATTTTCAGAGTTCTTTTGTGCACTTTCCAAACATGTGATAAATTAGTTGTTAACACAAATAGTTGAGAGAAATTTCAAGTTTAAAGTTTTTCATTTCTTGGTGAGTTGTGAGAGTTGAGAAAACAACTTTTTGAACTTTCATTGATCATTTGAGTTGGTAAAGTCACATCTTTAGAATTTAAAACATGACATTTACTAGAGGGGTGTTTTTCATATAAGAATGAGTCTTTGTAATAATTTTTAAATTTATGTTCAATAGATTTTGTTTATAATTTCCTTTCATTTTTGTGTTGTCTCATGTAAAAAAAAAGAATAAAAAAAAATTAAAAAAAAAAGAAAAGAATGAAGAAAAGAAGAAAACAAAAGAAAAAAAATAATAGATAAATGAAAAAAAAGAACAAGAGCAGCACTTCCTTCTATTATTTTGTAGTTGTTGAAAAAAACATATTTCTATTACTATTATTTTGTGTAATTGTATTAAAAAAACAATTTTATTATCATTATAGTTCCCTTTCTTATTTATCATTTCTAGTTAGTTGTCATTTTATTCTTTGAGTTTTCTCATGTAAATCCCAAAGGTTATTTGTCAATTGAATTCCAATAAGTTGATATGCCTATCTTGTGATCAATATTTGTTCAAATTGCTCGTCCTAAAAAGTTTATCTTTTATCATTTGAGCGTAAACTGTTACATTTCCAATTCCAAGAGTGTAATCCTTCCCATACAAATACTTTCAAATGTCCGTGAGGAGTTTGGAGTTGAGACCTTTATACTTTTGAGATTTTTCGATACTATTTGTGTTATGAATTGCAATAAAAAGAATATGGCTTGGTGCACACACACACACAGCTTTGGAATCGCAACTGAAATAGCTTAGATAGTAATTTCTGACTTCTTGCTGATACTTTGAAAATGCTTGGTTGATTTTTCTTGGTTTGATTTGATTATTCAATTTGATAATTTTATTTTTCGCTTGAATTGCTAGGGACTAGCAATAAGCTAGTTGGGGGTTGTGATTAGTGCCCAAAAATGCATCTTTATTGATCTTAAATGTCAAAATAAATTAAGTTTTTTATTATTATTTTCAATGAATTAATATGATATATTTTATGGATGAAAATATTTGATCATGATTTAATTTATTGTTATTTTGTAGAAATAAATTAGTATTTTGAGCACTAGCAAAATGAAAGAGAAGGAAAAGAATTAAATCTGAAAAAATAAAAGAAAAAAATTGGCAAATGTTTAGTTTATTTGTTTGAAGTTCTTAGTATTTGTTGAGATTTTTATTTTGCTAAAAACTTTAAATTTAATAGTTTTTGTCCCTGCATAATTGGTCTACCTTGCTCACAGGCCCGTATCCCCATTTGTAGCAGCTGAAGTGTGAAAAACACAGTAGGCTTTATATGCGTTGGGCTGGATTTTATGCAACTATACATCTGAGATGTTAGGCCCATGCGTGAGCCTAGGAGAAGCCCAGTCTGCACCCAGCCTTCTCCAACAGCCCGAGACCCGGCCCAGCTCCCCCTGACCCGCTCCTGTCCTTCTCCTCTCACAGCCAGTCGCGTCACGTGGCGCGCTCCCATTGGCTGCGACTGGGTCAACACTTCCAGCTGCTACCAGCCCATTTTGTGTGCTCTTTGGGCCTGAGACCTCCCATTTTTAGCTTTAAAGCTCAATTTTTTTGGTGTTTTAGAAAAAGAGAAAAATGACCATACACCAAAATAGTTAGGTTAATATTAATAATAAGATTTTATTTTTTAAAATCATATTTTATTATTAATATTTCAGATTTATTGTGTAACCCCCATTTGTTGTTTAATTTCTTTGTAGTCCTTTTATCCCTCTATAAATAGGGACTCTTTCTTCACAATTGGTATGTAATTTTTAGAGTAAAGAAACTATAGCAAAATTTCTACTCACTTTCTTATCATATTTTCTTCTTAGAATTTTGTGAAAATCATGACCATAATGGCATAATCTTCCTAGGAAGGTTAGGGATGATTCCATATGCTAGTGATGTCATTTTGCTACTTTGATTTACTATGTTCTTAATGTAATGTATTTGAGTTATTTATGTTTTTTCATCTCCATCTCTATTTTGTTATCTTTATTTACTTATGCTAATAGTATATATGATTAGTCAAGCTCTTTCTATGTGCTTCTAATTAGTAAAAGTAATGTTGATACATAATTTTATGTCTAATCTTCTATTGCATTATTGCCCTTGGGTATTTTGTCATTTTTAGATTTTTCATAAGATTAACATTGTGCTTTTAAAGTAAAGAACTTTATAACTCAAACGAACTTTTGTTAGAAAAGAATATGGACTTTAATGTTATATTTTCCAAGTAAATGTTGGGATGTGAACTATTTACTTGTGTATTTTTGTAAATCAAGTAACCAAGTAACTAAACAAGCATATGGATGATTCTTGAAACCTTTCCATTTCTCAAACTCTTGATTACATCTTACCTTTATTTCACTTATCTCATTTCATCATTTCATCAAAAAGACAACACCAAAATCTCAAACCTCTTTTCACTTACAATTTTATTTATTTCTTGTTACTAACTTTTTGTGTTATTTTCTACTAATATTTTGATTTTAGGTTACCTCCTTGTGGATCGACCGCTCGATTATACTACAACCACCGCTTAGTGGTTGTTACGATTTGAACGTTAAACACTTAACTTTTGGGTTCCCGAGCTAAAAACCTTCAAACAGCCAATATTTAGAATTTGGGTCGTGGCCCAGCCCTTTAAGGGTCGCAGCCCAGCCCCTTAAGGGTCGTGGCGCATCCCAAGTCAGAGGAAAAATGCCTCACAGTTGAGGGACACGGGCCGTGACGCTCCCATCCTTGGGTTGCGGCGCGCCTGGGCAGACAGAGGCTTCCAGCCTCTTCAACACACATGGGCCGCGGCGCCTGAAGAACAGGGCCGCGACTCGAGCCTCCAAACCTAGAAAACCTCCATTTTTCCTGCGTTTTCTTCGAGCCTAAACCCCAATTCTCATAATTCAAACATCAATTAAACTCATAATTGAACCTGGATTCCTTATTCACATACCCTAGACAACAAAACAAGCCCATAAACAACCCCATATACCCAGAAAACATCCATGATCATACTTTAAAACCCATCCTCATGCAAGCTTATATTTCCAAGAGAATTCAACAACCAAATCATTCAAATAAGTTAGATTAACCCTTACCTCTGTAGGATCTCCTCCCCTGAATTGTTTCCCTTATGCACAACAAGCAAGATCCCTCAATTCTTAAGCCTAAGACTCCCAAATTCCTTCAAAATTCTTAAACACCAAAGAGTGAGAGGGGGAATTGACTTTGAGAGAGAAAGAGTGAGAGTTTGATGTTACCTCCCCTTATGTTTTCCTTCTAACACCTCAGCAGCACAAAGAAGTCAAAGCCCATCCCTTGCCAAGAGCCCAAAATGCCCCTTAAATCTATCCAAATCCTCAAGTGCTACCAAGGGAAATTTCGTCATTTGCCAAATCCCGCTAATTCCTCGAATGTTCCTAAAAATCTCTGTTTAATCCTGACATGTCCAAGTCATTACTAAACTTTTACCCGTTACTCAATACATTTTGAACACATATTATATTCCCAAAATACCCCTAGGCTCCTCCCGAGCCGGGTATTTGACCCTGTTGTGACTTTTAGCTAATCTGCTCCCTAGGACTGTCTCAGATCGTGCATCACAAATATATCACCACTCACTCGTGGTCTCAATCACAATATACACAAATGTTGCATTTATGCCCTCAATGGCCTAAAATTACAAATATGCCCCTAATAGCCAAATGGGGTCTACATGCATATTTAATTCCCCTAAACATGCATTTCTAATCACATAATCACCAAATTCATATATTAACATAATTAAATCAATTATTGCCTTCCAGACACACTAATCAAGGTCCTAAGCCTTATTAGCAAATTTGGGACACTACAGTAACCCTCACAGATCATCTGGAAACACATGCAGAAACTCACAGGCTAATCTAGTTTGTCCTGATCCCACTGGCATGACCTGAGTGGTATCCACCACACTAGCTAAGAATCCTATGCATCCCTCCTGCCATAGGTCTCTAGCTCTAAGTACGGATGTCATAAGTATATGGGGCTCATGCACAATGCCAACAAATACAAGGGTTTCTCACCCTCAAGCCCAAGGGTTACCATCTTTTTCTTGCAATCTATCATTGCCCCATACTTGGCTAACTAATCCATATCCAGAATCATATCGAAGTTGGTCAATTGATGAATCTTTTCCCACAATAATCTAACCCGCCTCTTAAAATTACCAAACTCTCATTACATCATAACCATGATCCACATACCAAGTCTGTGCCTCTACTAAATGCAACAAAACAAAGAACAACATGGCACCAAAACCAATCAGCACAATACGAGAATCAGAACTTGGAAGCTAACCTGCCACTACTGTATCAGAGCGAACACTCGAGCTAGAGTCGAGCTGTACACCCCCTTTGGTTCATCCTTCCTTAGCCCTGGGCAATCCCTCTTGAGGTGCCCAACCATCCCACATAAAAAACATGCCTTTGCTCGACATTCTCTCAAATGGTGCCTCCTGCACTGAGTGCATTCCGGGTAGAGTTTCCAATCCTCATCCTCGCCCTGATGGCCTATCCAAGCACTTTAGAACTCCTTTTTCTAGTCCAGAAGTACCAAATACATTGATAACTTTTCCTTTCTGATCACTGAGGCCTCTACCCTTGCCTGATCCAATAAACAGAGGTATCATTGCCTGAGCTCCGCGCTCTCTGGCACTCTCCTTCCAAACCTCATTTCATGTGCCCTCAACAACAAGAGCCCTCCTTACCGCTTGAACATAGGAAGAGATCTTATGCACTGGGGCTATTCTAATGCCCTGAGCTATCCCAAAATCCAATCCCTGAATAAATCGCTCCTTCCAAGCCACATCTGTGGGTACCATATCAAAAGAAAACTTGGCCAACCCATCAAATTTGTTAACATACTCTGTTACTGTTGTATTTCCCTGAATCCGGTTCAAAAATTCATTTGTATTAGTTGTTATATTATTTTATAATATAATGTAATATTATTTTATTTTATAATATAATGTTTTAGATTAAATAAATGTGACAAAGAGTGTCACATATTGTAACATATAATAGAGAGTTACAATATTTAGATATATGAGATATATCCAAATATGTAACATATTTGGTGTTACAAATTTGTAACTTCTAAATATTACCCTTTATTGTGTAAATTTGGTGTTACACAATATTGAGATGAATTTCATAAAGCCATATGTGAAATGGCTGATAGAGACATGATTTTAATCCCAATAATGTGTTTTGGGGGTTACAAAATCATTTGGGAGGGTTTGGAACCATTTGGAAAAATAGCACATTTTCAAGTGCTGAAAATGGTCAGTGGCCGCGGCTTGTGGGACAGAGAGTAGTGGCTGCGGCCACATGCCAAAACTGACCATTTTTTCAGTTTTTTCAATCTTTGTTGAACGGCTCAAAAAACCCAAATAACTCCCAAATTTCATTTTTAATTCCATAATAATCCAATTAATCATTGGCAACAGCCATGGGGGTTGGTGGAATTTGAAATTCAAAGGGTGCTCTAAACTCTATAAATAGGAGCCTATTGCTCACTTGAAAGACACAACATTTCTATCCATTAGAGCACTTGGCTAGAAACACCTTGAGGTTTGATAATTCCATAAAGCATTTCCAATATCTAAGAGAGATCCCTTAGTGCTTGAGTTAGGGGGAAATAAGCTTTTGGACAAAGGTTTTAAACCTTGTTTAAGTTGGTGATCCCCAACACTCTCCACTTAGGTTGTGTAAGTGGGAGTTTCCTTTTGTTTTGTTCTTACATTTTTCTCTATTACTTTTCTTCTTATTTTCTTATTCTATTTACTTGTAACTTTTGTTCAGAGTTGTAATCATCTTCTCTTTTGTTTCAAACACCTTTACTTTACTTGTAATCTTTTGTTTAGAGTTGTATATTTCACTATTCTCTTCTTCTTCTTCTTCATCTTATTTTCATTGTTTATTTATATTTTTCAGTTATAGAGTTGTAACACTTTATTTAATCAATCAATATTTATTTTTAATATATTATCTAGAGTTGTATTTTCTTACCATTTCCATTGAGGTAAAACTATTTTTCCTAACATTAGCAGTCTTAACTGCATCACAATAATATCTTTCATTAAACAACTGGTTAAATTCTTTCCAATTCATTGCAACTGTATCTCGTGTCTGGGATACCACTTCTCACCACGTCCGAGCATCTTCCCATAACACATATGTAGCACAGATCACCCTATCGTGACCCACCACCCCCATACTATCGATGATGGAACTAATCATGCCCATCCATTGTTCAGGTCTGAATGGATCTAGGCCTCCCTAAAAAACTGGAGGGTAATATTCCTGAAATCTCTCATATAGAAATTCCCACATGTTCTCAACCCTAGGCTGAGCCAAAACTGGTGCCACTCCTAGCATAACAAAGGAAGAGGTGTTCCCTGACATAACCTGCTATTTTAAACACTTGACCTCTTCCTCTTGCCTCCACAATCTTAATTGCATATTTGTAAACACTTGCTGCCGATTCTGAGGGACAGGCAAAGGGCTCAAGCCCTGGCTGTAATTCCCAACCTCAATATAAACACCACCGAGTCCCATTAACTACCTTGGGTACATAACCTCTGAGTTTGTCTGCAGTCAATAACTTGACCCATTAAGCATGCTGAGCACATCTAAAAACCTTTCCCCACAGAAAAACCAAACAACACCACATTCACACATCACCGTGGTACTAAAATACATGCCCATAAAATTCATGCATCAATCAATAATCCCCTACTCTTGCCAAAAAAATATCATGCTCTTTACTATAGCATGCAGATAACATAATCATATATTAACTGAGCAAGTGATCACATAATCATATCAACAGCTAAGGGCCAGGCCCTATCAGAATATCATGCTTCCTAATAAGGCTTACAGGTAAGGCACTTATATCTTACTTAAGCAGTTAAACACATAACCACATCAATAGTTACCATACCCTTAGTGGAGCTTGTCTTTAGTGACGAGTTACATGCCCAGCTTGTCTTCAGGAACCCTTAACCTTGGCACGCTCTGATACCAGGTTGTAACGCCCTACTACCCAAGGACCGTTACACTATGTATTTTAAATAGTGCTAAACTCGCTAAATGAGTCCATAATCATGTAATTAAATGTGATTAATGGTTCAGGTTTAAAATTTTTGCTCAAAGGTTCCCTCAGCCTCTGTAAAACCAACCTAAGATGTTGCTCATGCTCTTCATCTGACTAAGAATAAACTAGAATATCGTCAATGAAGACGATCAAAAACTGATCCAGATAATCCTTGAACACCCTGTTCATTATATCCATAAAACTTGTTGGGGCATTAGTCAATCCAAATGACATAACCAGAAACTCATAATGCCCATATCTGGTGCGAAAAGTTGTCTTCATTATATCTTCCTCCTTGATCCTCAGCTAGTGATAACTAGATTGAAGATCTATCTTCGAGAATACCATCTTACCCTGCAACTGATCAAACGTGTCATCTATCCTTGGCAGAGGATACTTGTTCTTAATGGTTAACTTATTCAGTTCCCTATAATTAATACACATCCTCATAGAACTGTCTTTTTCACTTACGAATAAGACTGGCGCACCCCATGGAGAGAAAATGAGTCTAATAAAACCCAAGTCTAACAACTCATGTAACTGTACCTTCAATTCTTTCAACTCTGCTAGGGACATTCTGTCCAGTGTCCTAGACACTGGTTATGTCCCTGGTGTCAGTTCAATAGCAAACTCTATCTCTCTGTGTGGCGGCAACCCTGGCAAATCCTCTGGAAACACATCCAAAAACTCACAGACTAGTCTAGTCTCTTCTGGTCCCACTGACACGACCTGAGTGGTATCGACCACACTGGCTAGGAATCCTATGCAACCACCATGAAATAGGTCTCTAGCCCTCAACGCTGATATCATAGGTACATGGGGTCCATGCACAGTGCCAACAAATACAAAGGGATCCTCACCCTTAGGCTCAAAGGTTACCATCTTCTTTTTGTAGTCTATGGTTGCCCCATATTTAACTAACCAATCCATGCCCAAAATCATGTTGAAGTCATCCATAACTAACTCAATCAAATCAACCGAAAACTCTCTGCCATCCACTTTCACTGGTAGTGATCTAATCCATCTCCTAGAGACTACTAACTCCCCAGTGTGCAGTAAAGTTCCAAACCCCACAGTGTAGTAATCACAAGACCTACACAATCTATCAATTACTCTACTGGAAACAAATGAATGTGTAGCACTAGAATCAATCAAAATAGTATAAGAAGTTCCAACACTAGAAAGATGACTTGTCACTACTATGGGACTAGCCTCGGCCTCTGCATGTGTCAACGCGAACACTCGAGCTGGGGTCATGCTGTCCACTTTCTTTGGTTCCTCTTTCTTCACTCTCGGGCAATCATTCTTCAAGTGTCCCACTAACACGCATAAAAAGCAAGCCTTTGCCCAACACTCTCCCACATGGCGCCTTCTACATCTATCACACACAGGGTAAGCCTTCCAGACCTCATTGTCACACTGGCAGCCTATTTGTATACCACGTGGCCTCCTATCGGGGCCTAAGGCTGAAGAAGTATCTGGAGCCTTCCATTTCTGGTCACTAGGGCCTACGCCCTTACCAGATGCCATAAATGGAGGTCCCATCCTCTTGGTGTCTCTCCTGGCCGCGTTCTTATGCCAGATTTTGTTCTTTGCACCTTCTGCAGTAAGGGCTTTCTCTACCACCTGTGCATATGCCGTCACCCCAGGCACGATGGTAATTCGAATGTCTTGGGCTATCATAGACTGTAGCCTATGAAGAAATGTTTCCTTCCTTGTCCCATCTGTGGGCACCAAGTCCGCAACAAACTTGGCTAGTCTATCAAACCTTAGTGCATACTCTGTCACTGACATATTTCCTTGTAACAGTTTACTAAATTCCTTTGCCTTTGCAGCCCTAACTGCATCATTGTAGAACTTTTCATTAAATACAAATCTGAACTTTTCCTAATCCATGGTTTACACGTTTCTGGTCTGGGATATCATTTCTAACCAAATTCGGGCATCCTCCCAAAAAATATACGTGGCACACGCTACTCTCTCATTACCAACTACCCTGATAAAGTCCAGGATAGCGGTAATCATGCTCATCCATTGCTTGGCCTTTGCCGGATCTGCATTACCCTAAAAACCTGGTGGGTGCTACTTTCTAAACCTTTCATAAAAGGATTCCCATATATTCCCAGCCTCTGGCGGCTGTACTACTGCTGGTACCAACGCAAGTGGCACCACTGGCTGAATGTTCCCTGCTGGAACCTATTGCTGTCTAAGTAGGCGAATCTCTTCTTCATGCCTCTCTAATCTAGCTTGCATATCAACAAGCACTTGCTGCCAGTTCTTTGGAGCTGGTAGAGGGATCTAGTCCTGATTATCATTTTGGGTATGTGTTTCTTGGCCAGCTAATGGATCTGACTGTCTTGGAAGCATACTTCCAAGTTTATCTCTGCACTAATCAATTCGGCTTATTAGGTAGTAATAACAATACCTCTTTCCGCCCTGCAGTCCAAGACAAAACAAACAAACATTCACACTCAACAGTCATGCTAATAAGCATGTCGATTCATATTCATGCTCAAACATGGTGCTAATAAGCACTTCCTAAAATTTATAAGCAGATAACGATGCTAATAAGCAGTTTTGGGCATTTATAAGCAAATAACAATGCTAATAAGCATTTTCTAACATACATGTGCATGTAATAACGCTAATAAGCATTTCTTTAACATTTACCATTATTAACAGTATTAATAAGAATTTTATGGCCTACATATACATATAACAGCGCTAATAAGTGTTTCTTTAACATTCACAAGCAGTAATAGCGCTAATAAGCACATCTTTAACATGCATATCGCATTCAAGGGCCAGTCCCTATCAGAATATCTCATGCTCCCTAATAAGGCAGGCAGATAAGGCCTTTATATCCTATTTAAGCAATTAAACACATAACCACATATATAGTTACAAAGCCCTGAGTCGAACTTGTCTTTAGTAGCGAGTGTACATGCCCAACCAGTCTTTAGGAACCCTTAAACATTAGCAGCTCTGATACCAAGTTGTAATGCCCTGGATTTCCAAGACCGTTACACTGTGTACTTTAAATAGTGCTGGACTCGATTATTGAGTCATTTGGTCATAAACGTGTAACTAAAGGTAATTAACAACTTAGGGTTAAAAATTTTGTTCAAAATAAGTAATCATTTCATTAAAAAGTTAAAGTTCGTACATGGGATCCCAAAATAAATATTAAAAGGTCATTTACAATTCAAAAGAATACAACAGGCCGACCTAAGTAGCAAAATTAGGGTTCGACCCTTGTTCCTCTATGAATCCCCGGTCGTGGTAGTCGAGCAATCTGCATATGTACACGCCACTGCTGAAGCTCTCCAACTCATGGCTGGTATAGCTTCCCATTTCCCTTGCCTACACCACATAGCACCTGTGAGCCAAGGCTCAGCAAGAAAACTTTAACATGCTAATAAGCAGTTAATAACATATTACAGAATCATAAATAGCATGCCTAGTTGTAATAATCCTACTCATGCACGCATTCAATCCAAATAAGTGACTATAGATTCACACCGGGGCCCGTTGCCCTAGTTGAGTGACTAGAGAGTCACACTAGGACCCGTTGCCCTATTTTTAATATAACCAGCCTTAGGACTGGCTAAGTGTACCTGTCGCTTTATTTTCCAAGAGACCATAGGGTTGGTCAAGCGTATACCACGCTCCTGGATAGGCCTAACCATACCGGCTTGCGCTCAGTGCACTATTGCCGCCCTTGACTTATAAGTCAAGCCTTTCGGCCTACGCTCCACGTGTTATTTCCTCCCTTGACTTATAAGTCAAGCCTTTCAATCAGATAATACAGAAAAACATAAATCATTTAATAATTATCCATATACAGAGCATTCAAGCATGCTTAATCAAAAAATCACAAGAATAATCATAATCATGCTCATTCACAGGGGCCCAAGCCCTATTCATAACCCGGGGTGCAGTTTTCTTACCTCTAGTCCATGCGTTGGATAAATAGAAACAACCCTTGAGCACAATCCCCTTCCGAACTCTAGCAGTACCCTAGTCACAACCATAGTAAAGGATATCCATCAATATCGAGTAAATAAAGGCTTCCAAACTGAGTTCTAGCCTCTAAGACCTCGAATTCTACTAAACTAAGTAGTAGAATCATTCCCGAGCCCTTAGGTTTGAGTCCCCACAACTCGAAACCTCACTTGAATATTCTTCCCAATTAGCATCCCGACGCACCTCAGAAGGGTCGTGGCGTGACCCAAGGCAGAGATCCCTAGACCTATTTTCACTAGACATGTGAGACGGCGCAACCCACCAAGCGTTGCGGCGCAATGACAGTTTAGAAGAACCCCAACACCCTTGAGTTCACACGGGCCACGACACTCCAAGAACAGCGTCACAGCGCAATCCCGCCAACTCAGAATTCCAGCGTTTTCCAGATTTCTAAACTCCCCAAAACATGATTTTAATACAATTCGACCACAGAAATGGTCTCAGCAGCTCACAAACATCAAAACCCAGCCCTTAAACTTAACAAAATATCAACCAAACTCAAAATTAAAAAAAAAAATTCTAAAACACTCAAAAACCAAGAACTCAGAATTTAAAACCTTAAATTATCTCTGATAAAATTGTTTCCTAGCTGAAATTTGTGCTTAGAAACTTCTCCATAATCACTATGATTCTTACCTCGCTTGAATCCGAGCTCTATAACTTAAGATGTCTTCAAAAATAGATGAGTTTAGAGAGAGAGAGTGTGTGTGTTTGAGTTTTCTGATTTAATGAACTCAGTCTAACTCATATATTCAAATGGTCCTAAATGACCAAAATACCCCCACTCAACTTGTTCTTCTCTCACCACCTCATAAGGGAAAAAATGTCAGTTTGACTCTCTAATCTCGCTTTAAACTCAAAATTCCCCAAATAATTCTGCTAAACTCAGAATCCCACTATTTCCCCCAAAATATGACTCATACCACCATAAGTCTCGGTGACTCACCAGATCATCCAGAATACCCATTGGCTCACCCCGAGTCGGGTATTAATCATTGTTGTGACTAAACCACTAACTTGCTCACTAGGATCATCTCGTGCCGAGTAACCCAAATATATCCACATAATAATGTGGTCTAAATCACAAAACACATATATTTACAAATATACCCTCAATTGGTCAAAATTACGAAAATACCATTCTAATAAGAAACGGGCCCACATGCATGCTTAATATACCTAAACATGCAAGCATAGTAATTAGTCATATCATAATATAACCCACATAATTCACATAACAATATACACATATCACATAAACACATAATTAACCTAATTATTACCCTCCTGACCCCCTAATCAAGACACTAAGTCTTAGTATGGAATTTGAGATGTTGCAATTTTATTATCCCTTGAGAATAATCTCATTTGGCTCCAAATTATCTCTTTAACATATTTTACAACTAATGCGACACACATGTTTAGACTAACCGCTTTAGTTTTTTTCCACTTTGAATCTCTTTAAAACTTAAAAAGCTTATAAATCTTGATGAGTTAAAACTTTAAGAAGATTATGCTCAAGATAATTATGCTAGAGAGAACTCAACAAAAGGGTGGTTACCATACTCCATATCTCTCAAAAACTTTCGCATAATACAATAAATCCATCTTTATGGACAAACGAACTATGAATCAATTATTATTGCTAGTCCAAACGTGAGAACATGTGTACCATATTTGAAATAAACAAGCCTAATAGTCTCTAATATTTCCATTTCTCACTTAGAGTTGTGACAAAATCACTGATGTCACTATATGAAAAAGTCTATCCTTTACTATTTAATCAATCAATTTATTCCAAATAAGTATCCATTCCCCATGTATAACTTAGCTATCATCAAAGCAATAACAACAATGATATTAGTATTGAGTACACGTGTGTTATCCCACTAATTGAATTCGTAGTGTTTTCAAATTTCCATAATCAACAAGAATATCACTTTATAAATAGATAATGACCATGTCATATCTATCATCACAAAATAGGTTATTGTATCATATTCAACCAAAATTTATCCACTTAAGATCTATACCACATCTTGAGCATTGATCACAAGAAGTCATAACAAAATGATTCAATGTTCCACCAAACTATTACAAGGCGGAGAACTAAAATCACTAGTCTATCATACTCATCATTTATTGAAAACAATCATAATCTCACTTCAAAGATAACAAGAAAACCCTAAGCGATCTCTTCTTCATGAAAGTTGTCATAATAGGATTGATAAACATATATACTCACCACAACCAAATGGACACCATATCCTAAAACTCTCACTGATCCCATTGATCAAGGAGAAACTTGGCACCATCCAAAATTCAACAAACTTCAAGATTTATCATTTTCGAGGCCTAGTACATCTTTCTAATAAGAGATCTATATGTCAAAACATATTATTGTCCCATCTAATAACAAAAACAATAAAGATTTTATGATTTTTATGAAGCTAAAAGGAAATATCCAAGAGCAGGCACTCTATAAATGTGAAATTATAAAGAAAAGGTACACATTATCTTCTAATTTCCTTAGCTTTATTAATGATCGATCTACATAAACGATCATATTATGTTAGAGTCATTCTAACAAAACATATGACTCTAACGCATGTAAGGACAACCACACCAAACATCACAACCAAATGCATCAATCCAGTATCGATAAGATAGAAAAGATTGTGCGGTTCATGACATCTAATATGTTTCCTTAACCATTTAAGCATCCCGACAAACAATAAAATCATCAGCAAGATAGTTAAATTGGCCATATGGATCTTAGGATAAATTGTGATTAGAATAAAAGTGAAATTAATCAACAATAATCACAATCACTATATAATTATCTATGCAATACTCAATTACATGCTCCGCATAAATTATAATCTCATAAGCAAGAAATAAGCCCAATTAAGCACCCATAAAACTTAACACATTCTATTTTCAACAACAAAATTAAATAAGTACTAATTTTATATTAAAATCAAATATATATGCTAACAATAATCCATTCATAATCAAGAAATTCTCAAATAGTTTCAAGGCATATGTATTAGTAAATATGTAACGCCCTGGATAACCAAGACTATTACACTGTGTGTTTAAAACAGTGCAAGACTTGCTAATCAAGTCGTTTGAACATAAATGTGATTCTTAAGTCAACTAACAGGTTAAGGTTAAAATATTTTGATCATAAATAGTTAACTTTCATTAAAACAAATGTTTGATACATGAGATCCCAAAAATAGCATTTACATGGCAAATACAACTCTCAAAGACTGATATAACAAAAGTTAGTCTAACGGCAAAATATAGTTTAGAGCTCTAATTCTTGTAAAATTCCCTCGGCCGTGGCAGTCGAGCAGCGGACAATGTACACTCCGCCCCCAGAGCTCTCCAACTCATGGTTGGTCCATTTTTCCTTTGCCTTTACGTGCACCATGTAGCACCCGTGAGCCAAGGCCTAGCAAGAAAACCATAAACAACAAGCATAGATAGCAACATGAGCATATAATCAACTTTAATCCAATAAACTCAACTAATCAACAGGATACATGTATAACGCTAGACAACTATAAACATATACTATAAACATATATTTCGATCAGTAATACAAGAAATTAGGTATCGGCGCCCTTAGGCCGAACCCTCTGGTTATTTAGCTGATCCCGACTCGCTTAAGCTGAGTTGCGTTCAATACGCTTATCGTCAGCCTCGGCACCCTTAGGTCATGCTTTTATATTGCATACAACAGCCATACAATTACACAATACATCAATTACAGGGAACCTTAGTCCCAAACACAACCACATGGGTGCAGTTTTCTTACCTCGAATCCCGAGCGATGGATAAAGAACGATTCCAAGCACGATCCTCAGTCTTGAGCCTTAATGATAAACCTAGTCACAAATAACAATGGATAACCATCAAATTCTATCCAAATTAAATGTTTTGGAAGCAAATACTAGACCCCGGGACCTCGAATTCTACTAATCCGGGTAGTAGAATTCATCCCGAGCACTTAGGTTTGAATCCTCGAGCCTAAAAACCTTGGTTTCCCTTTATTTTCCATTTAGGGCCGCGACTCGCCCTCAAGGGTTGCAGCCTACCCCTTAGACAGAGACCAGACCCTCCCTGCTGGAGGACACGGGCCGTGACTTGCACCCCCTGGGTTGCGGCGCGCCTGGCGAAACAGAGGCATCCCAACCTCTTTAAGCACGCAGGTTGCAGCGCTTGAAGAACAGGGCCGCGACCCGAGGCCCCAAACCCAGAAACTCCACTTTTTTCCAGCATTTTTCCTTGAGTCTAAACCTAAAAATTCAACCCTAATCAACAACCATACTCATAACTAAGCTTAGAATCTTATCCCTATAGCCTAAACTCACAACCAACCTATAAACCATTTCTTACCCCCCTTAAACACCCCAAATTAGTCTTGGAAACCATTCTCATGCAGGCTCTATGTTCTTGCTACAATTCATCAGAAAAATCCAGTAATTGGGACTTGAAACCTTACCTCAATTAGAAGTTTTAACTCTCAAAGATTACTCACTTGTCCTAGCTTTAATTTCCCAGTTCTCAAGATTATTTCTTCAAGTTTCTCCTCCAAAATTCTTCAATTTTTCTCCTTCAAAATCAGAGTTTCCCCTTGAGTTCTAGAGAGGGAAAGAGAGAACGTTTTTGTGAGTTGAGAGAATTCTAGTGAGCTCTGTCATTCCTAGAATCAGCTAGGTGTAATATTCCTTAATTTAGAAAAGACCAAAATGCCCTCAAAGAACCACTTAACCTTTTAATTTCCCTAAGGGTAAAATGATCTTTTTTCCCAATTCCCTCTAATTCCTCAAGTCATCCTACAAATTCCCAATTAATCCCTTCATGTCCAACTAATTACCAAATACTTATATGTTACTCATTAAACCCCAAATATATATTAAACTTCCCAAAATACCCCTAAGCTCACCCTGAGCCGGGTATTATTCCATGCTGTGACTATTCCGCTAATCCGCTCACTAGGATCGCCTCGAGCCATATACTACAAATTTATCCACATAATAATGTGGTCTCAACCATTTATCACATATAATCACATTTATGCCCTTAGCGGGCCAAAATTACAGATATGCCCATATAAACAATAAAGGGCCCTCATGCATATCTAATACTTATAAACATGCATATAATATATTCACATCATCATATTTATCATGCATGCCACATAGTCACGCATTTAAATCACATAATCACAAACATATATCCAGTTATGCCCTCCCGACACGCTAATCCGGGTACAAAACCCTATTAGCATTTTTTGGTCGTTACAAAATAAATATAACATAAATAATTTGACAAGGCTCACGACAGGTGATGAGCAGATAAACATTCAACATTGTATTAAACCCACAATCATAAAAAAATTGACATACTTAGACTCACGACAAGTGAGTACATAAGTACTCAATTAATGTCTCAAGAACAAAATTATATTTCCACATAATGCCAAATATTACAACACACATTTCATGGCATCGATTTTCAAATATTTAAATTATAATTATGACCATGATACAAAATTGTGAGATAGGAAAAATAAAAATTTAATTTAATTTAATTATGTGAATGTATGCCAATTAATCATTTAAATTGACCAAAACCCAATAATAATCACATAATTAAGTGATAGATGAAAACAAACAAAACTAGAACATAAGCTTCAAAATCGCATTAATCTCACAATTATCATGAATGAAAAATTGACATGATTAGTCTTACGATAGGTAAGTACATAACCACTCAATTATCGTCTCGATAACATAATTATATTTTTCACATAATGTCAAATATTATAAAATAAATTTCATGGCAAAATTATTCAAATACAAAATAGGAAAAATACCAGTTTGACCCCTGTGTTTTGTCCGAATACTTGATCGACCCCTATGTTTTGTTAAATAACAAATCGCACCCTATGTTTTGTAAAATGGAACAAAATGATACCCTGAAATTGTGGTCAAACAATTTTACAATATGACCGAACATATATTTAATTTTTCTTTTCTCTCTCCTTTCTTTTCTCTTCCCCTTCTCTCTCGATCTTCCCTTCTCTCCTATTCTTTTTCTTCTATGGTCATGTTAACATCATTCCCTTCTCTTCTCTTCTCTCTCATGTTCATCTCTCTTCTCTTCTCTTCTCTTCTCTTCTCTTCTTCTTTTCTCTTATTTTATAAAATCTCGTGGCTCGTGGCTCGTCGTGCGACATGGGGAGGCGCAGTTCTGGTGCACTTCATCCTCAATCCCGACTGTTGATCGCCTCTACCTACAACGCCCTTCATCCCCAACCCTAGCCAAATTCGCTTTGCATCGTCACCTACCCTAAGATCTCGAGTTCGCACGACAAGGGAGGTTGCATCAGTTCTAGGTTCATGAGCGAGATCTGAAGCTCGGAACCAAAAGGCTCTGTGTTCGTGCAACAATGAGGTTGTAGCAAGGATTTCATCACCAAAAAGCTCAAAACAATGGTGGGTATAGATCAACCTCCCTTGCTTCAATGGAATTTTAGAGAGAATCAAACCATTTTTGTTGATGGGTTATTGGTTGATCTATTTTGCTATGTTCATAACTTGTTCTTCCAAACCAGATATGGTTTTTAGTTGATTAATTTCTAATTCAATGTTTTAGAGTTTTACTGTGAGATTGTGCTTGAAGTTGATGTTGGTTTACCTCCGTTGTAAGTGATGGCATTTTCAGCAAATCAAAGATAATCAAGCTAGAAGAAGATGACAGAGAGTGATGGGTAGTGGGTTCGTGGGATTTTGAAAGAAAGAAGAATAACCTTTTTTTGGAGAAGATTTATTTATTTATTTTTTAGATTTAGTTTTTGGGAAGAAGTTTTTATTTAATTTCCTATTTTAGAAAAATTTAATTTTAGTTTTTTTTATTTATATCTTAGATTTTATTTTTGGAATTAAGATATTTAAATTAATGATTTTTTATTTTAAAATTTATTTTTATATATTTACTTAATTCATTAAATCCAAATTTCGAGGGCATTTTGGTCATATTGTGAAATTATTTGACCAAAATCAGGTTCAGAGTATCATTTTACTTCATTTTACAAAACACAGGGTCTGATTTATCATTTAACAACATAGGGGGCGATCAAGTATTCGAGTAAAACACATGGGTCAAACTAGTATTTTTCCTACAAAATATAATTATGCTTACAAATAATAAATGATATAGATAAAATTGTGAGATAATAATCATAAATTGGAGATGAGAGAAAAATGTAAAAAAAAAAAAAAAAAGTGGAATAAACTACACATTTAATGTGCCATTTTTTTTTTATAAAAAAAATTGGGTGAAAACGACATGTAGTTCAACATAAAACCACATGTAGTTTTGGAGAAAACGACAAAAAACATGAAAAACGACACAAACCTGTGTTGAAATAAAAACGACATGTCGATTTGGGGTTATCTTCAACCTCTAGACGAGTCATTTCGACCCGGTTTGACCCATTTCGAACCCAGCCACCGACCCGTTCATATTTCGGCCCCCGGTGCTCCTTTTTCAACGACGTTGGATGGGCTTTAGTCCAAATTTCATTAGCTATTGAACCCTCTTAATGATTTGGTAAAAAAAGTCTATAAACAACTCTTTGAAAGAAAACTCATCTTGACTAAAACTTAGAAAAAACAAGTCCGAAAATGGCCAACTTTTAGGCCCAATAATCACTCAAAGCATCATCCACAGATCATATATATGATATATAAATATTAGAGGAAATTACATTTTATATGGGATTTTTAATAGAGTGTGCAAAAATATGGCTTTTTTTCTCAAAAAAAAGTTAATCTATGGCTTTTTTTTTAAAGAATTTTCACTTTTATGGGTTTATTTTTCCATATTTTTGTATAAAAGTTGGTTTATGCCATAGTTTTGCTCTTAATCAAATTTGGAATGGTATGTTTGTAATTTGATTATTATTTTTTTAGGTTTTTTTTTATATTGTTTTTATATTACTAATTTTATATTAAATTTTTCTTTGGTTGTTTTGCAATTTTTTTTTTGTAATATGAATTGTTTTTAAAATTATTATTTATTTATTATAAACATGTTTTTTTTAAGATTGTACGTTTTTTTTTCAAATCCTGGGTAGGGTAACCAGTTACTTGATTGATCTTAAAAAAAATCCTAGAGCTAGGTTAAATAACATCCACTAGGAGGGGTAACTAGTTATCCTGAGATGAGTAACTTTCTGCCATAAGAGGGGTAACCAGTTACCTAAGAGGGGTGACGAGTTAATCATATTAAATATGAAAAGAAACATCAAATTTTAAGGGAAAAAATGGAAGAACACTTCATTAAAAAAAGAAGAAGAAATAACTATGATTTTAGTAACATAAGTAACTAGTTACCATAAAGAAACCATAAATATACACACACCAGAACGTGAAAGTAACTAGTTACCCTCAGAAATATACACACAAAGAATGTGAAGGTAACCAGTTACCCATTCACGTTTTCATATTTTTATTAGTTTTATTTCCAAATTTTGGTATTCCTATAAGTGTTACAGTAAAAAGAAAATGCTGAAAAAATTGATTTGAATTTTTTGTATATATATAGTGGAAAAAACTATAAAAAAAATTACAATAATAAAAGATAATAAATAAAAAATAGTTGAATAATTATGTAATGTTAAAATATATGTGTGAAAAAAAAAGAAATAGAATTGTTGACGCCGTTTCTCGTCAAACAGTAAAAGAAGAGCACGTAAACAATGAATGACAATGGCTAAATGAAATAAAACAAATCAAACACGCGATTTTTACGTGGTTCAGCAGTTAAATCTGCCTAGTCCACGAGTCTCTGTTATTAATCTTAAGATTATCTCTGAAAATTCCTTAGCATGAATTCTTCAGAGTTTTCTCTCAAGGATCAGAATTTCGGTCCCTTACAATGGTGCATGGCTTCTCTATTTATAGAGAAGGATGCAGAATACTATCCCACATATTTTGGGTAGTTACTCTTTTGTGAATAAAATAAATGGCTTTAAATGCCTATAATCAGATATAAAAGGAAACGTCCCTGAAGACCAGGAAATGCATAACTGACCAAATAATATCCCACGATTCTTGGGGATTTACATTAATAAATGAGGATTACATCTCATATTTATAATACTTGTAGATATTCAAGGTGATTATCGCGTATCTCTAAGGCTTTAGCATCCCAGGTCTCACGTCATTGTTCGAGCTAATGGCATCTCCCGAGATCACGTGTCTTTCGAGATCGTACGTACATCTAGCTCGAGACCCCCGATCCGAAGTCGTCCCCGAAGATGAGTGTGCTCTCGGAGCTACCTTTCGAGATCGAGACCATTTCGAGCTCATATATTCGAGGTCATATATCGTACTTTGCAGGCTCGATATACAACCCTGGAGCATACTTCAATCCTTACGAGACCATTTGTTGCGAATCCAACTTTCGAGGTCATATTTACCATGGCTCGAAATCTTGGTATAACATCTTGCCCCCTCAAAAGTATTTGTTCGAATCCTAAGAGAAGGAAACTTTTGAACTACTTTCCTTGAGAACTGTACCGTCACACCTTTGAAAATGGACACGCGTCAGCTGGGTATTGCTCATTTTAGGTACTTGAGTACCTTGGAAACACGCCCACGATCGTCCGTCTGACAACTTTTCGGCGCCTTCTTGTCATTGATCCCCATCCGTTCGATCTAGTGAGGATTTCATTCGACGCTCCTGATTAATTCCTTTTCCCCACATATATATACAAGACCCCACTCTTCATCTTCTTCACTTTCATCCTCATTCGCCATAAGCAAGAAAAGAAGAAAAACAAGCCCAGAGACCTCTTTGCAAAGTTCCTGTTCCGTGCATGTTTTCTCGACCAAAGAAACAAAGGAATCCTGGTCTGTTCGAATCAGTGAGTTCTTTCCTGCAACCTCTTCTCCAATCGACAATCTCTCTGCAATCGCCATTACTGTGTAAGTATGCCGTTTTTGTTTTTCATTTAAAATGTTCTTGCTGTGTGTGCTAGTTTACGTTCTTAGCATGATACGATAGGAGGTTTTGAACCGATAGGTTTTTATGCTTTCTGGATTTTCACTCTGGATGTTCGTCTCTAGTTTATACCCAGTTTTGACGTTTGAATGTGGTTCCCATTTTCTGGGTTTTGAAATTCTTAGGCAGCGTTTCTTGTACATTAAGCTTTCGAATAAAAACATGGGCTTTGACAAATGCACGAAACCCAAAAACGCTTTTCCTGGCTAACCGCCACTCTCCTTTCCCTTGAATTTCGGGATTTTCAAAAAATTATCCACACTCCTTTTCTTTTTCGTGGAATACACGCCCCTGACTCTTCAATAAGGGTCTTAGTATTTAGTCTCGTTCCTAAATCTCCGAGCTCATTCCATCGAGCTCGTGACTCTTGCATGCATGGCCCTCACCATTTTTTCTTTCTCGCTAGATGTCACAGAATCTGGAAAGACGGTGGGGGTCATCGCTGGCAGTCCCTTACGAGCCGAAATCTCCGAGCCCGGAATCTCTCTTCGCCCGGAACCAAAGTCGGATAAGAGAATACAAGCTTGCACGCGAGCAAGAAGACATTCGAGCTCACTATCGCCGCCAGATAGACGAGGTCATTGAAAAGAAGAGAAGAGTTCTTCGGGAGGCCCTCTATCCGGAGCCCAATTCAGGACCTAGGCTCATTCCCCTCGACCCTGCGCTAAAAGTCACTGTTGCGTATCATCCAGAGGAACTCCAGTTTTCATTAATGGGGGAAACTTCATCCTCGCAGCCGAGGAAGGAGATGTTCGAGGCCGAGCTCTACTGGAGCACGGTTACCACAACCAGCCAAATATCTGAAATCCTGACCTTCCATGGCCTCCATTTTTCAGGCACCTTGAAGTGTCGGGCTCCGACTGGTCAAGAACGGAGCTGTTTCGCCCCTGGCGGCCGCGATGCCACAGTAAAATATGCGGCATGGAGCCAGGAACATATGAGGGCGGGAGCACTGCTGCCTTGAAGTCTTTTTTCAAAGAATTTACTAATTTCGTTGGGTTGGCACCGTTCCAACTCAACACTAATTCGTACAGGGTGCTGTCTGCCCTGAGGTCCTTGTACCACGAGCTGAGGTGGGAAGGACCTTCACCTCAAGAGATTTTATATCTCTTTTGTTTGAAAAGTAACCCCTCCCGAGCTTGGGGAGGGGATGGTTTTTACAATCTCTCGAGCTATCCCAAAGAGACGAAGGTTTTTGAGGATCTCCCCAATCACCCGCCTGATTTCAAGAAGGCCTTCTTCTGGACAGACGGTCTGTCCCCGTCTCGACATTACTTGTTCAAGCAGATTCGTAAGTATTCTCGTTACTTTTATTCCTGAGCTCGAGGCTTTAGTTCTTAAATCCATATTTAGATGAAATGTGTTTCGCTTTTCAGCTAATTTTAAGCGTCCCACCCCCAATGAAGCAATGATGAGGCACAGAGAGGCCTTGCTCCAACTTCCTTATGGCAGGAGGTCTCTCTCGTATCTATTACTCGAGGACAAGCTCCGAGCTTGCGGGTTGTTGGGAGAGGGCCAGTCAACCTCTGACTGGTCCAGCAAAAAATATGAACGCTGGGAGGAGGTGCCACTGCCCATAGGCGCCCTTCCTCCGAGGAGAGAAAGGAGGCCATCACTCCCAGTTCGTCTGAGGAGTCCGCGGTCCGGGAATGAGGCCAATGATGAAGCCTCGAGCTCGGACTCAGATGAAGGTAAAGTCCTCCCTACCTCGAGGATGTGGTCCCCCACACTACTAGAACACAGGCCCAATAGGTTAGTCTCGTGCCCACAGGATAGATACCACTTCTACATATGGAGTTGGGTAGACGACTGTGTCCATAGGTTCGATAGTGGGCTCGGGAAATATGATACCATGTACACCACAGACGAGGTGTGGAATGGGATAGCTGTGCAGTACGGGACCAATGATTATAGGGACCTCTCGAGGTTATCCCCTACTTATAGGGAAGGCACTCCCCCCGCCTCCTCTGAAGACGGAGGAATTTCATGGTCACCAAGCTCGAGCTCGGGGGAGAGTTCCAGTTAGGTTTCTTCTATCATCACTCTATATGTCTGATACCGAAATTACTTGATGTACATTTCTCTTTTACTGACTCATTGTGTTGTGACTTGTGCAGGCGAGATGGACTCCGACCTTGACGCCCTTATCGACAATGCAGGCGCCAAGAGGAGCAAACGCCCTAGGGCGGGGTCACTGAAGACCGGTCAGCCGGGCAAAGGCTCCAAGAGGTCCAAAAAGACACCTCCCCTTGCCCCGCCGGTTTCGAGCTCTATTGATGCGTCGACTATCCAGGCTAGCGCCTCCACGACAATGCCATCCTCGCAGACCGTCGTCTCCGCGGTCGCACCGACCTCGCTGGTTGGTGCCCCTGCCATTGAGTCCCAACCTCCTGTGGTGGGCGAAACGTCTTCAACTTAGCTTTCCAGAAGGCCTTCTGCTTCCCGAGTTCAGAAGCTAACAATCTCCACCCATATGGACTCGTATGTGGTGGATAATGCTGCTGGACCTCACGGATCTACGCTGATGTAACGCCCTACTTCCTTAGAGCCGTTACTAAGTGAGTTTTTAAGACAAAACAGTGTGCAATGAACTCGCTAACCGAGGTTTTGAAACAAAAGTGTGACTAGTTAAAAGTTAAGGCTGTAATCTCTGAAAATGCGTCGTTTCATTAAAACTTCTATTATTAAACATTTGGGATCCCAAAATAAGGTTTGAAAACTAATTACATCTTGAAATAAGGTTACAGTTGAGAAATCATAAAATCATAGGTTATTACAGCCATTTTTGAATAAACCCCCAACCAAAGCAGTCGGGCAGGCCAAACATGTACGCGTCGCTTCACGCTCTCCGTACTCATGGTTGGTTGACTCAGTCATTGCCCTTACCTGCAACACAGAGCACCCGTGAGCCGAAGCCCAGCAAGAAAACTCATGCAGAACATAACATATGCAATGTATACAGTTTATCATAACAGATAGTCCACAAATAAACAAGTCAAACATTAGACTAAGCAAACACGGCCAAGCCGCCCCAGAGCCTTACCGAAGCCTGGGGTATCGGTTCTCACCGCGAGGATAACTCATGTATCCCTTGGGTCCCACCCTGAATATAGCATAACACATGTATCCACCGGGCCCCGCCCTGACTATAGCATCCCATGTGCTAGGTGTTACTTTCGGCCCACGGCCGCCCCGGCTTACGCCGTACTCGGCCCACGGCCGTTCATTTCATCATAATCACACATATAGTACATTCGAAATAACCATTCACACACATCATGATTCATTTAAGGTTAAACATTTGCACATAATACAATCTGGGCCATGCCCTATTCTCGGGTGCTATAGTTTTCTTACCTGCATTCCGAGCCTCCTGATGCACTAAAGCCGCGAGCACGGTCCTCTAGCACGAGCCTCTCAAAGAACCTAGTCACAACACACAAGAAACATCCCTCATTACTAATCAACCCAAAACCACTTTCCGGGACCAATCCCGCACTCTCGGGACCCCTAAAACCTTAGAACAACACCCCGGAGGCATCCCCCGAACCCCCGGAGCAAAGGCCTAAAATTGCCTAAAAATGATGCCCTGAAATTAGCCTTGTGCCGCGGCACCCATCAGTCAGAGGCTCCCTTGCCGCGGCACGAAAAACCTGTGTCGCGGCACGCCTTCGCAGACCCAGAATTCTGGGTTTTCTCCTGCGTTTTCTCCGAGCTAAAACCTTACCAAATCAACCCAAACTCACACCCAAGCCCCAAAACCAACTCAAAACTCCAAATAAACCATCCAACAACCCATAAACATCACCAAAACATCTAAACACCCAATCAAATCCCCAAAATCCACATCCTTGATTTCAATTTCAGAAAAAATAAAAACTCAAACATCAAACTTAACCCATGCTCAAATTCTTAACCCATAACATAATCAAGCCTTAAATGTGTATAAAATTCCTTACCTCATATGGAGAATCCATCCCTAAGCTTCCTTCATCTCCTAGGTCTCCAACTTCTCCTTCTCTTCTTCTTCTTCTTCTTCCTCATGCCCTAGCTTTTCCCTCTCTTTTCTCTTCTCTTCAAACACTATCAAGACCAAAATGGTTAAGCCCCAAACCGTGTACCCCATAAAACCAGCTGCCATTTATCTAATTCCCAACCAAATGACCATTTTGCCCCTCCTTGCCTATCCTTTCCCACCTAAACCTCAAGGGTACTTAAGTCTTTTCATTTCTATTTCATTTCTACCATTTTCTTTCTAAAACTTGTTACTCTCAGCAGTAACTAATGGTTACCCAGGTTACTAAATCTCCAATAACCATTACCCGCTAAATCTCAACTTAACCATAAAATTCCCGAGGTACCCCTAGGCTCCTCCCGAGCCGGGTATAGAAATCCCGTTGTGACTCTTGAGTTAACTAGCTCTCTAGAACCGTCTCGGCACGTGCATCACAATAATACAACCACACCCACGTGGTACAATTCACAGAATACAGTTATCACATATCAATACAGTTATGCCCAACATGGCCAAAATTACAATTATGCCCTTCTAACACGATCCGGGCCTACATGCATACTAGTAAACATAGCCATGCATCTCAGTTAAACAAATAGCCAAATAACATGCTTTAAATCATAATCATGCATTTAATTCATAAAATCACACATAAATCCCAACCTGCCCTCCTGGCACACTAATCAAGGCCCTTAAGCCTTATTAGCGAATTTGGGTCGTTACAGCTGATCTCGGATGTTATGTCCCGGATCGGCCAGAGCTATGGCAGTTTCGAAGCTCCTCAGTGGCAGTGCCTAACTGGCACCCGAGACCGCATTGTCCTTTACGAGAAGAGTATCGAGCACACTGCCGCGGTAAGTATCCTTCTATATTCCTTTTGCTTACATTCATACTGACCTGAGGCTAATGGTGGTTTCTTCCTTTTTTCAGGCTCTTGCCTTCACTGCCCAGCTCAATTATGAGCTGAACAACGAGATCCATTCGAGCAGGACTCATGCTCAAGAGGCGAAGGACCTCCACCTTAGAGCGAACGACGATCTGAAGGCGGCGAATGCTAAGCTCGAGGCAGTGGTTAAGGAGCGTGAGGACATGGCCAAGGAGCTCGGAAAGCTGAGAGCTGAACTCGAGGAGCAAAAGAAAGATAACACCCAGCTTCGGGAGACCAATAAGAAGCTCGAAGAGGACAAGGCCGCCACCTTCGACATCATAGAGGATGCCAAAACTCGCCTTCTTGCCGAGTACAAAGAAAAGAAGGAAAAGGCGGTCGACTCAGCCATGTACCGGATGTGGGCTTATAACGAAGAGCTGGACACCAGCTTCTTAGGTCCCCACGAGGCACCGCTTCTTGAACGATGGAATGCCCGGCTCGAGAAGGAAGAGGCTGAACGGCTTGAGAAGGAGAAGGCTGAGCAGCTCGAGAAGGAAAAGGCTGCTCCGGGCACCGTTTCAGAGGAAGCTCAGGAGGATAGTCATGCTATTCGTCCTGAGGGGTCCGGTGCCACTGATGCTGAGAAGGCCAAGGAGACTCCTTTTCCTTGAATCTGACCTCGGGGAGATCAGTTATCGGGGCTGCGTCCCCTTATTTCTGTAACTATTTTAATATATGCCCACGGGGCTGATACAATTTCTTTTACCATTCTTTTATATGCTTTACATTTCTTGGCTCGAAATATTTTGCATATTTTTATATTGATGAACCGGTTATGTTTATTTATTCATACAAACATAGTTTGGATTTGGGCTCGAAATTCGATGCATTCATGCATAGTTTATTCGAATTATCCGCTTCCGACCTCGTTACTTATCAAGGTCGGATATTACTTTAACCATGAACTCAAAAGTACTTATATGGTATGTAATGTGAATGATCTGGTTATATCTTTTTTTGTTTAGTCACTTTTCCTCATCCTTAGTTTTTGTTCTGAGGTTAAGAGTTTGAAACTATTTTTCTCTTAGATATTCCAGCCTCGATCTTGACTTGTCTCGTGATAGGTTTAGGCTCCTACTTATCATCGATCAATTTTTTGGCTGGTTTGTTCCAGACCTGTTAAGTTTGCACATCTGGTTAACTCCAAACGTTTTAGGATTTTGGTAGTTCGGTTTTGTCTGAACTATCTAAGCTCGCGTATTTGGTTATATCCAAATACTTCATGTTTTTTATAACTCAGTTATCTAGGCTCGCGTACTTGGTTATCTCCAAATACTTCATATAAATATATATTTTTTATTTTTTAATCTGGCGATATATATACCAATGATGCCCCCTTAATATCTTATGAGTGTGACCATAGGTTATTAAATTAAGAGAGATTGCAAAAATAAAAAGAAATTACATATGGAACAAAATAGACCTTTTATTTGATGAAATTCAAAAACAAACAAACAAACAAACAAATTCATGGTTACAGGCAACACTTCCTACACTATTGATAGTAAGGTCTAAGGTGTTCGCCATTCCATGCTCGCGGTATCAGGCTCCCATCTAATCTCGCAAGTTTGTATACGCCAGGTCGGATGACTGACTCTATCTGGTATGGTCCTTCCCAGTTCGGCCCGAGCACTCCAGCTGCTGGATCTCGGGTGCCTAAGAATACGCGTCTCAAAATCAGGTCTCCCACTCCGAACTTTCGATCTCGAACCCTCTTATTGAAATATCTTGTGGTTCGATGCTGGTAAGCATCATTTCTCAGCTGAGCCTCTTCTCTTTTTTCTTCGATCAAGTCTAGGGTTTCTTCGAGCTGAGTATGATTTGAATCCTGATCGTAAATTTGAGTTCGGATCATCGGGATTTCGACCTCGATGGGCAACATTGCCTCGCAGCCGTACGCTAGAGAGAACGGGGTATGTCCGGTTGATGTCCGAGCTGTAGTCCTATATCCCCAAAGGACTTGAGGCAATTCTTCGGGCCATCGTCCCTTTGCCTCTTCCAACTTTTTCTTTAGAGAGCTCTTGAGAGTTTTGTTAACGGCTTCGACCTGACCATTCGCTTGAGGGTGAGCCACTGATGAAAAACTCTTTATTATGCCGTTCTTTTCGCAAAAGTTGGTGAATAAGTCGCAATCGAACTGGGTTCCGTTATTGGATACAATCTTTCTCAGTACTCCGTATCGGCATACGATGTTCTTTACCACGAAATCAAGGATCTTTTTCGAAGT
This sequence comes from Humulus lupulus, assembly GCF_963169125.1. Classification (NCBI taxonomy): domain Eukaryota; kingdom Viridiplantae; phylum Streptophyta; class Magnoliopsida; order Rosales; family Cannabaceae; genus Humulus; species Humulus lupulus. Next base: position 21,373,982 of record NC_084793.1, read on the forward strand.
TATAGTTGCCAATGGTTCAGCCTCCGTCCATTTTGTGAAGTAATCAACGGCGACTACCGCATATTTCACTCCGCCTTTTCCAGTTGGGAGAGAGCCTATGAGGTCGATGCCCCATACTGCGAAAGGCCATGGGGATGTCAACATGGTCAGTTCGGATGGTGGAGCTCGGGGTATCATGGTGAATCTCTGGCATTTGTCGCATTTCTTCACATACTCAAAAGAGTCTGTTCTAATGGTTGGCCAGAAATATCCTTGACGTATGATCTTCTTGGACAGGCTATGCCCCCCGGCGTGGTCTCCGCAGAACCCTTCATGAATTTCTTCAATGATCTTCTTTGCTTCGGGAGGGGTTACACACCTAAGCAGCGGCATGGAATATCCTCTTCTGTATAGCTTTCCGTCCAAAATGGTGTAACGAGGAAGTTGATACATCAATTTTCGAGCCTGGTTCCGATCTTTTGGAAGAATTCCATTTTCGAGATAATCAACTATTGGACTCATCCAGGTCGTTCTGTTTCAATCATACATACATCTTCCTCGTCTGGCTCAGTAATGCTGGGTGCTGATAGGTGTTCTACGGGTACAACATTCAGCTCTTCATTTTCGGCGGAAGTGGCGAGTCGAGCTAAGGCATCTGCATTTGAGTTTTGTTCTCGGGGAACCTGTTCGATTGCGTAAAACTTGAAATACTCCAATGCGGATTTTGCCTTCTCCAGATAAGCTGCCATTCTTGTGCCACGATCCTGGTAATCTCCCAAGATTTGATTAACCACGAGCTGGGAATCGCTGTAGCAATGTATAGCTTTGGCCTTGAGCTCTTTTGCTATTCGCAGTCCTGCGAGTAGAGCCTCGTACTCAGCTTCATTATTAGATGCTTTAAAGCCAAATCTTAAAGCAGAGTGAAATTTGCTCCCTGCAGAAGTGATCAGAATAACTCCTGCCCCCACTCCATTTTCATTCGACGAGCCGTCGACGTAAAGTTTCCACAGCTCGTGGGCTGTGGTTATTACCTCGTCATCGGCTATACCAGTGCACTCCACTATGAAGTCTGCCAAGGCTTGTGCCTTAATGGTTGTTCTTGGATGGTAAGTGATCTCGAACTGTCCGAGCTCAACAGCCCATTTAAGGAGTCGACCTGACGCCTCTGGTTTATATAGGACTTGCCTAAGTGGTTGATCTGTCAGTACATGGATGGGATGTGCCTGAAAGTAGGGGCGGAGCTTGCGAGATGAGTGAATTAAACTGAGGGCGAGTTTCTCCATCAATGGATATCTTGACTCTGCCCCCAGTAATCTCTTACTGATGTAATAGACGGGTTTCTGCACCCTCTCTTCCTCTCGAATGAGCACCGCGCTTATCGCGTGTTCGGTGGTTGAGAGGTATAGGTACAATACTTCTCCCGCTTCGGGTTTTGACAGGATGGGTGGTTCAGCGAGGTGTCTTTTGAGCTCCTGAAAGGCTAGCTCGCACTCTTCTGTCCATTCAAATTTCTTACTTCCTTTTAATAAGTTGAAGAATGGAAGGCCACGATCCGTTGACTTCGAGATGAATCTGCCCAGGGCGGCCATCCTGCCAGTCAAGCTTTGGACATCTTTATGCTTCCGAGGTGAAGGCATATCAATCAGGGCCTTTATTTTTTCGGGATTAGCCTCGATTCCACGAGAGTTGACAATGAAACCCAGAAATTTTCCCGAAGATACCCCAAAAGTGCACTTCTGAGGATTTAGCTTCATGTTGTATTTTCTGAGCACGCCAAAGCACTCTTCGAGGTCATCAACATGGTTCTTGTTAAGTTGAGACTTTACAAGCATGTCATCAACATAAACTTCCATGTTGTTCCCTATTTGTTCTGAAAACATCATGTTAACGAGCCGCTGATATGTAGCTCCAGCGTTCTTGAGCCCAAACGACATAACATTATAACAGTATAGCCCTTTATCTGTAATGAAGCTCGTATGTTCTTGGTCGGGGGCATGCATGGGAATCTGGTTATATCCAGAATATGCATCCATGAATGACATCAAGCCATGCCCCGCCGTGGCATCCACTAGCTGATCAACTCTTGGCAGCGGAAAACAGTCTTTTGGGCAAGCCTTGTTGAGATCCGAGTAGTCAATACAGGTTCTCCACGTCCCATTGGGCTTTGGGACCAACACTGGATTGGCTACCCAGTTAGGGTAAAAAGCATCCCTAATGAAATGGTTTGCTTTTAATCTGTCAACTTCCTCCTTTAATGCTTTCTTTCTGTCCTCGTCCAGCTGCCTTCGCTTTTGTTGCTTCGGGGGAAAGCTTTTGTCTATGTTTAATGCGTGGCTCGCAACATTCGGGCTTATCCCCACCATGTCTGAGTGTGACCATGCGAAGACATCCTAGTTTTTCTTCAGAAAGCAAATTAATTGCTATTTTGCTTCGTCTTGGAGGTGTTTTCCGACCTTCACCTTCTTCGAGGGATCAGCTTCGTCGAGCTGAACTTCTTCGAGCTCTTCCAATGGTTCGAGGTCAACTTTCTCCTCAATCCTTGGATCGATTTCCTCGTCAATTTCTAAAACCGTTCCATCTTTATTTTGTATGATAACGAGTGCCTGAGCGCTCGTTTGTTTCTTTCCCCTCAAAGAAATGCTATAGCACTCCCTTCCTGCCAATTGATCTCCTTTTAATGTCCCGACCCCGCTTGGGGTTGGGAACTTAAGGGCCAGGTGCCTCACAGATGACACTGCCCCCAGCCCGACCAGGGCGGGTCTCCCGAGCAGTACATTGTAGGAAGATGGTAAATCTACCACTACGAACTCCATTATCTTGGTCACCGAGACTGGATAGTCTCCCAATGTCACAGGGAGTTCAATGGATCCCATACAAGCAGTCCCTTCTCCTGAAAATCCGTACAAAGTAGTTGCACATGCCTTCAGGTCGCGAAGGGAGAGTCCCATTTTCTCGAGGGTCGCTTTATAAAGAATGTTGACTGAGCTCCCATTGTCTATGAGAACTCGGCGGACTCTCTTGTTGGCAAGCTGAAGAGTAATAACCAATGGATCATGATGAGGGAATTGAACATGAGATTCGTCCTCCTCAGTGAAGGTTATCGGTTGCGTTTCAACCCTTTGGCTTTTTGGTGCCCTAGGTTCGGGTTCATAAGGAGACCCGTCCCCTGTCTTCAACTCGTTAACGTATCGCTTTTGAGCATTTCTGCCCCCTCCTGCGAGATGAGGCCCTCCCGAGATGGTTATTACGTCCTCTCCATCTATCGGCGGGGGCCTGTCTTCTTCCCGAGATCGGGAGTTATTATTTTGTGCCGTCGAAGGCGCGGCTACTCTCTGGCTCGCAGTAGTCTGTCCAGTACTCTGGTTTTTGACGTACTGCCGGAAATAACCTCTCGAGATCAACCTTTCGATCTCGTCCTTCAGCTGTCGACATTCATCAGTGGTGTGTCCGGTGTCTCTATGGAACCGGCAATACTTACTGGAATCCCTTTTGGACTTTTGATTTCTCATTGGGTCCGGACACTTGAAGGGGACCTAGTTTTCATTAGCCAGGTATATGTTTTCCCGAGACTCGTTGAGTTCGGTGTGTACTTTATATACGGAGAAATACCTTTCTCCTTTCTTTTTCTTTCCTTCAGCCTCGGGGTTATTTCCCTCGCTCTTTTTCCTCTTGGAGGGATTCTCCGAGGTAGGCTGTGGAGCTGTTGGGTCAGCCGAGGTTGAGGCGGAGTTAACGTTTATCGTTGTAATTTTGGTCTGCGAGGTCGCCTTCAGCGTTGACCTCGCCTCCTCTACATTGACAAATCTCTGCGCCCGTCTGTTAAATTCGGTTATTGACCTCACCGGTTTCCCTTGCATGTCATCCCAAAGGGCACTTCCGGGTAAAACACCAGCTCGGATAGCCATCAGGTGCCCACTGTCATCCACATCTCGAGCTCGGGCGACCTCTAGATTAAATCTTGTCAGATAGCTTTTCAGTGTTTCGCCCGGCTGTTGTCGGACGTTAGTCAAAGTGGATGCCTCTGGTCTGACTCTCATCATAGCTCGGAACTGCTTCTTGAAGTCTCTAGACAACTGATCCCGTGAAGTTATCGAGTGTCTCTTGTACTTTTCGAACCAACTCTTGGCAGGTCCGGCCAATGATGTTGGAAACAACATGCACCTGAGCTCGTAACCCACGTTACTAGCTCTCATAATAGTGTTGAATGTACTCAGGTGACTGCATGGGTCGGTTTTTCCTTCAAACGCTGGGACGTGAGGAATCCAGAACCCTTGAGGAAATTGAGTGTTAGAAATATGTGGAGCAAACAGCTCGAGCTCCTCGTCAGAGTCCTCATATCGACCATTCCCTCGTTCATTCTTTAAAAGCCTAAAGGCTTTTTCGAGCTGATCGATCATTTCTTGGACTGGGTCCTTAGGTGGTGTCTGGAATTGACAGTCATTGATCATGATTCCAGGCTCGCGTCTCCATGAGGGATCTCTACGCCCATTCAAGTGATTCCTTAGGTCCGGATTTGTCTGATCTCCCTTCCCCCTGCTCTGATTCAGATGATTCCGCAGGTCAGGACGAATCTTGCGGCTTCTAGTATTTTTACGACCTCGGTCGCGTTTACTGACGGACCTGGTCTCTCCGGACTCGTCACTGGTGAAACTCATTGATCGGTCGTTTCGCGATGGGTTCTTCCCATGTCGCCTCGTCTCCGCAGTGCGAGACCGGGACGTCTGACTTCTCTCAGATTGTGCGCCTCTCCGCTCCTGGAAAGTCTCCCTGTGCCCTTGTCTATCCCCCGTACGCCCTTGATCCTGATCTCGAACAGGTTGAGCGTTTCTGCGGGGAGGTGAAGGATATCTTATGGGAGACGGAGGGAACCGTATAGGCGACGGTGGCTGCCGTCCTTGCCTCGGCCTAGAGGGTCCAGAATTTGCCCGAGATGGGTCCGTCGCGTTCGGTGCACTACCAGGAACCTGAGTCCGAGCCTCGGTAGGAGCTCGGTTATTTTCAGTTCCTGCAGGCACTTCCACAGGTGGATTAGGCGGGACCTGAGCTCGGGTACTCCTTTGGGGCCTAGGAGGAGCAGATGGCTCTGCTGGTGCCGGAGGTTGAGTCGGCCTCCTTGTGGCAGCATCTTTTCGTGGACGTCCACGGGGCCTCCGGGGAGGAACATGCACGTCCCTTGGAGGAGGGACTTGGTTTTCGCGCGGAGGCGGGGGCTGAGCCACCTGCGCCTCTGCGGCCATCCTAGTCAACTCCTCATTCCGTTTGTTGGCTTCTGCCAACAGCTGTTTCAATTGCCGGTTTTCCAGTTCTACAATAGGAACGTAACGCTCAGGATTGTAGTACATATCCTCATCCCTCGGTGGAGGCGGTGGTCCCCGAGAATCGGAGGACCCATTTCTCTCCTCAGCATCCGGGTTTTCCATTGGTTGTTTTCCAGGACGCCTTGGGTAGCTTTCATCAGGGGTGTTCTGATTGTTTGTAGCCATGAATCTCTCAGGGATGAATGCTTAAGGCTCTCAATGAAAGCACCAAACTGTTGACGCCGTTTCTCGTCAAACAGTAAAAGAAGAGCACGTAAACAATGAATGACAATGGCTAAATGAACCAAAACAAATCAAACACGCGATTTTTACGTGGTTCAGCAGTTAAATCTGCCTAGTCCACAAGTCTCTGTTATTAATCTTAAGATTATCTCTGAAAATTCCTTAGCATGAATTCTTCAGAGTTTTCTCTCAAGGATCAGAATTTCGGTCTCTTACAATGGTGCATGGCTTCTCTATTTATAGAGAAGGATGCAGAATATTATCCCCACATATTTTGGGTAGTTACTCTTTTGTGAATAAAATAAATGGCTTTAAATGCCTATAATCAGATATAAAAGGAAACGTCCCTGAAGACCAGGAAACGCATAACTGACCAAATAATATCCCACGATTCTTGGGGATTTACATTAATAAATGAGGATTACATCTCATATTTATAATAGTTGTAGATATTCAAGGTGATTATCGCGTATCTCTAAGGCTTTAGCATCCCAGGTCTCACGTCATTGTTCGAGCTAATGGCATCTCCCGAGATCACGTGTCTTTCGAGATCGTACGTACATCTAGCTCGAGACCCCCGATCCGAAGTCGTCCCCGAAGATGAGTGTGCTCTCGGAGCTACCTTTCGAGATCGAGACCATTTCGAGCTCATATATCGTACTTTGCAGGCTCGATATACAACCCTGGAGCATACTTCAATCCTTACGAGACCATTTGTTGCGAATCCAACTTTCGAGGTCATATTTACCATGGCTCGAAATCTGGGTATAACAAGAATGAGAAAAGAATAAGTACAAAAATGAAAAAAAAACAAAAGAAATGATGAATAAATAAGAATGAAAAGAAGAAGAAGAAAAATAATGGAAAAATGAAAAGAAAAAAAAATATGAATGAAAAAATTGGTAGAAAAAAAAGAAAAAAAAAATGGAAGAAGAAAAAAAAAGAAAAAAAAGCTCATATGTGTGAAAAAAGAAAAAAAAATAAAAGGAGAAAATAATAAATACAAAAATGAAGAAAAAATAGAATGAAAAAAAACTGAAAAAATATGAAAAAAAAAAACAAAACAATACAAATGAAAAAAAATAGATAAATGAATAAAAATGAAAAAAAAAAAGAAGAAGAATGAAAAAAATGGAAAGAAAAAAAGATGAAGGAAAAAATTGGTAGAAAAAAAAAAGAAAAAGGAAAAAATGGAAGAAAAAACAAGTAAGGAAAAAAATAATAAAAAAATTATGGAAAAAAAAAATACCTTCAAAATCAAAGAAAACATAACTATGATAAAAAAAATGTGACATTTTCATATTTTAGTTAGCTACTAATTGTGTTTCCCATACTTTAACTTTTTCTTTAATAAATTTCCCATACAAATTAAGAAAAGTATAACTCTCATATTTTTGCACATTAATGGTATAAAAGCCATATTTTTGAAAAATTCCCTAAATATTATCTAACATTTGTTTCATATAAAATCATGTATATCCAATTTAAAAAAACTCAAAATCATAAAAAATGATTTTATGATTTTTATGATTTTTGAGTTTTTTTAAAATTGGATATACATGATCCAATTTTAAAATATTTACTTCATGGCTATACTAGAAGAATATTTCTCCCAGGTGTTTGATAAAAATAGATCTAAGTAAGGCTTATGATTCTATTGATTGAATTTTTTTGGAGGATATTCTAACAGCATTATGCTTTCCTAGAAGGTTTATTCAGTGGATAATGATATGCTTGACGGGTACATCATATACTCTTATGTTGAATGGGAGATTATGGAAGCTTTGAAGGGAGGAAAGGTTTAAGACAAGGAGACCCAATTTCTCCTCTGCTTTTTGTGTTGGTTATGGAGTATCTCACTAGGCTTCTTAATCAAGTTTCTCAACATAGAGAGTTCAGATTTCATCCCATGTGTAAGCATTTGCAACTTGTTAATCTTTGTTTTGCAGAAGATCTGATTTTGTTTTGCAAGGGGAACATTAGATCAGTTTTGCTTTTATTTAATGGTTTTTTGAGGTTCAGCCAGAGTTCAGGGCTGACTGCTAACCTGAATAAATCTCAAATGTTCTTTGGGGGTGTGGTCGTTGATGTAAAGAAAAATATTATGAGTTCAGTTGCTCTTGGTGAGGGGACTTTTCCCTTGAAATATCTGGGGGTTTCGTTGAAACCTACGAGATGGCAAATAGCTGATTGTGGTGAGATTATCAAGAAGATTCAGGCTAGGCTCGATGTTTGGGCGAGTAGACATTTATCTTTTGCAGGGAGAACTCAACTAATTTTCTCTGTTTTACTGGGCATTCGTAACTACTGAATGAATATTTTTATGCTTCCTCTCAGTGTCATTCAAGAAATTGATAGGTTGTGTCGTAATTTCTTATGGGGATCCAACGACATTCGCAACAAACTCCATTACTCCTCTTGGACTCAGGTTTGTCTTCCTAAATCTTTGGGTGGTTTGGGTTTTAAGGAGGGCTCCAATTGGAACAAAGTTTTATTGGCCAAATTTATTTGGGCATTGTCTTCTAAGCAAGATGTGTTGTGGGTGAAGTGGATTGATGCGATATATCTTAAAGGTCAGTCTTTTTGGTCTTATAATCTGAAACCTGATGTTAGTTGGTATTGGCGTAAATTATGCTATCTGAGAGAGGTGTTTTCTGAAGATGTTTTAGAGGACTCGACTGTGCATGGTAAGCTGAACTTGAAGGTTCTGTATAGTAGTTGGCTTCAGAGGGTTCTGATTGATTTTGCAAAGGCAGTGTGGTGTAGACTTACTGTCCCTAAGCATCGTTTTATTTTTTGGCAATCGGTTCTTGGCCATTTGCTGACTAGAGATAATTTGATTCAGTGCCAGATTTCTGTGGTCTCTAGTCTGTGTCCGGTTTGTGAGAGAGTCGAGGAAACACATCATCATTTGTTTTTCGACTATATCTTTTCTCAATAGGTTTGGGAGTTGACTAAACTTTGGTTAGGTTCTGGTATATGGCCTAACCAGTTTGATGAATGGAAGAAGTGGTTAGATGGGAAACCTAAAAGTATTATGCATTGCATTGCTGTAGCATCCTTGGCAGCTGCTGTTTATGGTATTTGGTGTAATAGAAATTCCTGTATTTTTGCTCATTGCTCCTTCACTCCTCATCGATTAGATAGAATGATTAAATTGAGTTTGAAAGCTAGATTACTTGGTAGTTTGAGTCAAAAAGTTCTGGACAAGAATAGAGCTCTTGCAGAGTTTGTTAGGAAGATGTAAGCTGGTGTTGTTTTTTGCTCTGTTTTTGAACTTGTTGATGTAATTTTTGTTTCGGTGCAATATATTCTCTTTTTTGATAAAAAAAATCATAAAAAATGCCCAAAATCCGAAAATGAATAAAGAAAATGAGAAAGTCATAAGAAAGCAACATGCAAATAATTTTGACAATCTTAAAATCAAATGGTTTTGATACCAATTGTTGGATTCAAGATGAGCATCAAACAATTATTCAATAATCAAGCTCATCAAATAATGTACATTTGCCTTCTATAGTACCATATAAAAGGAGTTGTTCTAATTCATCCTTTTATATAAGTTGTTCTAACTCATCATTATTTTATATGGTATACTTTAAAAGTCAAATGTATATTGTTTGATGAGGTTGATTATTGAATAATTGGTTGATGCTCATCTTGAATCCAACAAAATACACTTAAATTAGTAGTTGATAGACCTTACTCAGAAACCTTGGCACAATGATCAAGAGAACATTTTTTTTTGGAACAGTTTTGAGAATGGAAACTGAATTTCCTTTTGGCCTTGAAATAAATGTCATAATCTGAACCAAATTTGACAGAACTCAAAATCAAACCCATTGAATTGTAAAAGAAAGAAAAGAGAAGAAATTTATTTCAAACTGACTCAAACAAAAGAAACAAAATGTCCAATACACTTTTGTTCTTCTTTTTTTTTTTCCATGGAAATTGTTCGTATAGAATCATTGTGTTATAATAATAATAATTTAAACATATTATTATGCTTGGAGAGAAGTAAGATTCCTAGCTAGAATACCCTCAAAAGTAATCCCAGGTCCAAAAGCCAGAATCAACCCCCATTCGCTCTGCTCTTCTTGGCCATGGCCAACCTGTTTCATCATCATCATCTTTGAACTCTCTTCAATCATATACTCCAAAACATACACAATGGTATTACTACTAGCATTCCCATAATCCATCAAAGCTCTTCTACTAGCAACCAACTTCTCCGGCACCAAATCAAGCCGTTTCTCTATCCTATTCAATATAGCCGGTCCTCCAGGATGAACAGCCCAAAACATCTTATTATAGTACTCCTTATCAAATCCAACCACTTCCATTAGCTTCTCACAAAACCCTTCAACGTTATCTTCAATCACTTGCGGAAGCTCCCTATCGAGCTTGAAGCTGATGCCCTCTTCAGTGAGTCTCCCATCAATGGATTTGTCTGTTCCGGGTAAGAACTCCTGTGCAGCTGCATGAAGCTCGAACAGAGGCTTCTCTATACCCAAATCCGGGTCCGACCCAATAATCATGGCTCCGGCACCATCTCCGAACAGTGCAACACCGACCAAATCGTACGGCCTATCTGGGCTCGGAGGTTTGTACCCAATAATGGTGGTTTCGGAAGTGGCGAGCAGAACTCGGCTACCTGGGTTGTTCTCGGCTATGTCTTTTGCTACCCGGAGACCCGCCACGCCTCCGGAGCAGCCGGAGAAGTTGAGCATGACTCGCTGAGTCTGACGGTTGAGTCCAAGTCCGGCGGCTAAGTAGAGGTCGCCGCCGGGTAGTCTGACTTCGCTGGATGAGACGTAGACCAAGTGGGTTATGTGGGAAACGGGTCGTCCCCAGTGGTTGATGCAAGACTGGGAAGCTTCGATGGCCATCTCTGTTACGGCGTCGTTGCAAATGTCGAGCCTTTGTTTGACGGTGGGTTTGCCTTCGAGGGCTAGCTCTGGGTACTTTCGTAGGATCTCCTCTGACATGACTACGTACCTGGTTTTCACTGTTGTCGTTTTGCCTGTAAAACCCATAAACAAAACTCAAAGTTGGTTAGTAGTAATTAGTATGGATATTCACAGTTTTCAAATAATTAATAACTTTTATTTTTCTTTTATAATTTGTACAAAATTTCAAACTAATTCTAATAAAAACAAATAAAATTTAGAGATTTTTTTTTATAATAACTATTTCTTTTTAATGTTTGATCCAACATATATTAAACATTTACCACTACATAACTTTTTTTTCAAAAATTGTAATTTTTTTCAATAAAAAGTCATACTGTCTAATTTATATTAAACTAATGCATAATCACTATATAAATTTCATAAATACGACCAAAAAATATATATTTATATAATTAAATCACAAGTGTATTGTATCATATGGTTTGAGAAAAACACAAAAATATTGTGGTGCCTAACATTACCAAAGAAAATAAATCATTAGTGTAATCAAATATCGAATCTCACGTATTTTAATTTATTTTAATTTAATAAATATTATAAAATATTGTTAACTAAGTATAATAATAGCCACTTTCTTATATTGTTAACAAATTTTGCTTTCCGTTATAATTTAACCTTTCTTTTTATAAAAACATAATCATGTGTTTAAGGTGTAAAATAGCAACATTAAAACTACACAGTGCAGTGTGAATTAATGCGATGCGGACAATATTGGTAGGTTTGCCGTGTTTTTTAACAACCCTAACACTTGGCAGAGTAGCATGCATATGCTATTTAACATTTTTAGCTAAAACCAGAAGATGAGCAAGGCAAGAAAAGACTTACAAAGTCGAGTGAGTTTTCTCTTGAGGTCAAGATCATCACAGTTGGTATCTCTGAAATACCCATCGACCAAATATTCTTGCATGACAAGTTGGTGAGGGAAGGCTTTGCCTAGTGCCAAAATGGTGGCTTTCCCTGGGTTGGCCTTCTTCGAGAGAATCACTTGCCCATTATCTTCGCTGCCCATTATTTGCAGTGAAATATTGGTTTATTTGTAAACTGTGTTTTGTTTCTTTGCCTTGAAACAAAGAAAGATTGGCTTGTTCTTATTTATATACAGTTTTAGTTCAATGCTTCTTTCTGGGCATATCAATCAAGATCAAGAAGATGAGTTATATTGTATTAAGCAGATATATGAAGTGGGCAAGTACTTAAAAGAAAAAAATGAAGTTTCAGTTGAGAAACAAACTTTTCATGAAGGTGTGTGATGTTTAAGGTGCTGTGCTGGTAGAGATTTGTTGTGGGGTTTGGGTGAGAATATCTGCCTGCATTGATAGCATGAACCTAAACCATTTTTATTCATTAATGAAATTTATTTTAGCATGAACAAACCACCATATTTGGGTAACTATATCTGAATAATATTCTATTTTATTACTAAAGATGTATATCCATTTTTAGTGTTGCATATGTGTCACTATAGATAATAACCGTTTCAAATACAAGGGCCTATATATGACTCATGTGTTGTGATCACAGTCATACTCTTTACTTGTCATCAATCGCTCCTGAACCCCCTTCACCTATCCGACCTTTCAACCAAAAAGATAATAAAACAAAATGAAAAGATTATAAAAAGAGAAACACCTTGACTTGTTCATTTTCTGCAAGAAAATTTATCAAGCACCCCAAAATTATTGCTATCATGGCATACAGCCTCAAGCACAAGGGGGCAAAAAAGATTACAGAGTCTTGGTGGCTAAAAATATGTCAATATACAGATTGAAGATTAAAACCATACAGTTGTCAGTTGTTTAAAGATATGCCAATGAACCATGTTTTTTCCTTTTGGCTATTTGACAATATCAAAGAACACATAACAATCAATTCTCATATTGTAGAAACTGAGGGTGCACGAGACAATTGTAAGTAGGACAGCACACATCAAAGTTCACAGAGGCTCTTTCCATTGATAAAATCAATTACTCGGGTGACTGACTGATCAAGGGCTGCTGTTACTGCGGCCAAATTCTGCAAGAATTCTTCTGCAGTTGGCTTCTCCCCATCCACTATATCAGTCACAGCCTTAACAAATATTGTAGGGACCTTAAAAATATCGGCTACGTATGCAACAGCTGCACCCTGAAACCACAATGCAGAGAATGAGAGGACATGAACAAAAGGCAAGAACCAATGATATGCATAATCTTACAATAATAAAAAAATGGAAATTGCTTGTTCTAAGTGTCTCTTGCAGTTCCAAAACCCCTATTAAGGGGGAAACTAATATGCCAATTGGAAAGGCTGAAAGAAAAACTTACTTCCATATCCTTGATTGTAGCATCATTTGCAGTGATTGATGCTTCATCGTGCGGGCACATGTCTAGGGAGTCACCAGTAGACAACTTTCCAATCTAAGGCATGTGAGCAAGTGTAATAAACATTCTCAAAAGTGTATCAAATGAAATTTACATAAATATCATTACTCAATAAAGGAGGGTTTGAGGTATCAAAGAAAGTAGTTCCAACTTCCAAGCAAAGGGTCTAACAATAATCACCTTTAGATTAAGCTCCTTCAAAAGATTGGGTGTTGAGCAGGCCTGCCGTAAACCAACTCCATAAAGATCAAAAACCTGTAGGATACATAGGAGATAGAAATTCAGCATTGCAAACGTCTAAAGCAACATATAGATACATCAATAAGCATGGTGAAAATTAAATAATTATATATATATATATATCTGTGTGTAGTTATAATATAAGATTCCACTAAATAGAAACCTTGTCGAGATTTGTGGGGTTAACTCTCAAGTCATATGCTCTCATATAATGACTTGAGAAGATTATGCAAATAAGACATGAGGTAATTTTGTTCTCTCACCTACTTTAGGCTTTTGTCCAAGATGTAATACACATAAGGAAGAAAATTGCCCAAAACCTATTCAACATTCTACACACACAGATGCATTGTAGCAGAAGATTTTCATTTTCCTAATACAATTTACTGCAATTTTGGCTTCTTAATTTGTAAATGAAACAGGTATTAGCTTTTAATCTTCTGAATAACTCTCTGCAGCATCATGCCGAAAGATTTTAGGCTAATATATAACTTAAAATCACTCTTCTAAGTCACGCCAGTTAAGTACAAGGTTACACAGACTATCTTTAAAATATAGATAAATCCTCTCTTGCTTAATTCATTTGCAAGTTGCAACTTAATATTAGTATAACAACAATTAAATGTAAGTATGATGCTTTCTCAATAAAGCGATATAAGTAGATGCATGACAGGCTAACAAATACAAATACTCACAGGAATAGGAATCCTTCTGTCATGGAAAGCTACATCAGATGCAAGAAAAACATCACCGATGCCTGCTCCTTTGGCCTGAAACAATCCATATAATAGTCACAATTATTAGTTGGATCCAATAATACACAGTAATAATAACAATAAGATAGTGATTTTTAAGAAACTCCTACTCCCTAGTATATATCCATGCTTATGGTAATGGATACAATGAACACCACTAACTTTGGTCAATAAACGAAAAAAGGACTTTCAATGCATATAAAGACAAACTAAGGAGCAAAAAAAGGAAAGAAATGGAATAAGGCATTGGATCACAATTACTACAATATTGAAACTTGACTGACTATGAAACGCATACTTTAAAGCCACCAGCTGTTCCAGCATTTATGATAAGGTCTGGCTTTAATGCTTGGACAGAAGCATATGTCACAAGAGATGCCGAAATAGTGCCAACACTGTCAACCCCTGGATAGAAATTCAAGGAGTCAGTAACAGGAATTTGGAAATAAAAGTAAAAACTTATTTCAACTGAAAAACAGGTCAGGCACTTTTCTGTAATTGTTGAAAAAAAAAAGAAGCTCTAACAGACAGGGGATGCATCAGATCTAATATTAAATCTTCATCATGCTAGAGTCTAGAAGAGGGCACATTAGTACTACCCACATCCACGACCTTATAAAGTAAGTAGACATGTATATACAGTTAGAACTTAATAAGATAACAAGAAAGAAAATTCTCTAAATTAGCTTGAGTTAGAGGTGCCAAAGCTTATTTTTCGCAGAAGATCAGGCTATATTTGCATGGGATAATCCATAACTCGGTGCTCTATTTTGATTTTTAACATGACTGTTATGTTACAAATGAACCAAAAATAATTACACTTGCCAGTCTATTGGTACCAAGAAGGTCACGCATAATAGCTATCTTGCCATAGGGATTGAATGTATGAACACTATCTTAGCACTAATAGTAATGTCAGAATAAGATGCTTCATATACATGATGCAGTGGCAAGAAGACACAGTTGATAACATGTTATAAGAAGTAATTTTGCCAAACAAAAGCCAAACTCAATTTAGTTGAGAAATTACCCAACGATAAATCTTTTCCTGGCCAAACTACATTAATCTGAAGATCCTTGTAAGTACCATGATATCGGACCCAAGGCACCCCTGGAGGAAACCTGCACCAATTTTAATGTAACATGTCAAACTCAGGACCAAGCAATATCAGTGGAGCTTGTTATAGCAAAATGTATATGCATTCGATATCGATACTTTATCAAAACTAAAATGTATCCCTCTACGCAAGTTATTCAGTACAAACCCAGTCAAGAAAAGAATCAATACTTCAAGAAATGAAAAGAATAGGTCGGTATTCATAAACAGAATTCACTACTATACTACCATGGACAGACATTTCATAGTCAAGATTAGTGACAGAATCAAATTTAAACCAAGTGCGCACAAAACATACTCAATGTTAAACTGGGTGATCCAAGACCCGATCAATGAGAAATTGAATAAACCCAGGAAAAGACTCAAAACGTTGAGAAAGAAAGGAGAAACTCACGCCTGGTGGGGGTGTTCAGTGAGCTGGAACTTGTTCACCACAGGAAGCGCTTCAGTCTGCATAGCTGTTAATTCAATCCCAAATCAATACCAATAAGAACCAAAGAAAATCAGAAAGAACACATACACATATACATATACATATATGTCAATATTGAGTGTAGGAATACCGATGACGATGAGGATGTTGGAAATTGAGCTATTTTCAACCTGGGAAACTGCGGCGTCCTCCGCAGAATCAGATTTGTCGCCAAGAGGAGCCATTAGATTCTCTCTTTACCGTAACTTTCCCTGGAAAATATAAGGCAGCCAAAAGAAAACGAGAGAATAAAGGCGAGACAAAAGTCTCACTTCTCTCCCTCTCTTTTAAATTGTTAATTTTTAATTAATTGTGGAATAACGCTATTTTATTTATTTATTTATTTTGCCCAAAATTAGAAAAAACAATTAATTAATTAAGGTGGGATTTCCATAATTGGAGTGTTACTACAAAGAAAAAAGTTCTGATTTCATTTTAGGCGCATGGGATTTTCCAATTAAGTATGCTAACGTGCAAGAAAAGGTTCCATTGCTAATAATAAAATACATAGAAATTGGAAGATTTTTTTTTTTTTTTTGAAAAAAAGAATTATACCATTATTTGATAAAAAAAAATGCTTTGAATTCGATGTATTCAATCTTCTTAGTGGCACACGCAAACTTCACAAGAGAAAATTAGAACACTTAAGAAGAAGGGCCAACACTCAACACACATCTTTCTTGACATGGTAGATGGCTTTTCAGAAATTTAAATGTTGTAAAACAGGGAAATGGGAAGTATAATACAAGAATATTGCTAAGGGTACTATATGGTGGTGGTGCCCAAAGTTATTTGATGTGGTATATTGTAATTAGGATAATTGAATATTGAGTTTAATATATTTTAATTAAAAATAAAATATCTTGAATTTGATATTTATTATATTAATCATATTATGCAGAGTTATGTACTACATAAGTGTCTGTTTGGTATAGTTTTTAGAAAAGTTAGAAACTACTTTATAGAAAAATTGTGCAATAAAAATGTTTTGTAAACAGTTATAAAACAGCTTATTGAATAATTTTATAGAATTTATGCAAAAACTATAATTGACATAGCCTAATTTTAAGCTTTTTCTAAAAAAAAATGTTTTTTGAAATAACTCTATAACATATGTGTGTTTTTTTATCTAAATATATTTACTTATTTATTATATATTAATCAAAATTCAGATATTTAAAATAAATTAATAAAATAATAACATAAACAATATTTAAATTTTAAATATTTTTATTTTGTTCTTAAAATATTTGAATTAAATATTTTTTATTTTAGTAATTTTATATTAACAAATCACATTAAAATAGAGAATCTTTTTAAATATTTAATATAGATTTTATTATACACTATAATATTGTTTTTGCATTTCACATAATTTTTAATTTACAATTTATCAAATATATAATTAAAAACATAAAAAGGGAGAGTTTTGCATAACTTAAATTTTATATATTTGTAATTATATCATAATGAGATTATTATACAACGATCATTGTAATTAGAATTTTAGCTACACTGACTAGTTATAATATATATACAATTATATATGTATATTATATAATGTAGCATTTTTTTTATAATCACTTTATTAGTGTCTTATCGAAAACATATTGTAATTGTAACATATTAAAATAAATACAATATTTATATTGAAATATATTTAGTATGTGTAAATTTATTTTAATAAAATATAATAAATATGACATCTATTTTGATTTTTTAATATTTAAGAACACTTTAATCATATAATTTACCAAATACTTTTGCTACAATTTTTCTAACTCACATCACTTTAAAATTTATAATTTACCAAGCACTAAACAACTTTTACCCATAACACAATTGCAACTGTTTTTCCTCACTTCACAGTTACAAACTGTTTTTCCCCACAATAGAATTGTACCAAACTGACTGACAAATAAGAATGCTCATAATACAATAGTTTAGTTATGTATAACAAATCTAGTTGAATCACATTAGAATTTAAAATTTAACTTTTGATATCCAATTATTTTATAATAAATATTCAATTTTTTTCAATCAATTTAAATTTATTTAGATATGTCACTTTAAATTAGATTTGATTATTTATTTATTTATTTTTGGTTAAGTAGGCTCTGATTGATTGAATTTAAGGTAAGTTTTATGGATTGTTACATTTTGGTAAAGCTATGTGATTTTTTTTTTTTAAAATGTGTTAATTTTGTTTTTCTCTTAATTAGACTTGTGCATTTGATAATTTTTAAAAAAAAAAATTGTATGCCAATATTATTCCTACTTTTTTAGCTTGCCGCCTTTCTTATTTTATTTCTACCAAAATAAAATAAATAAATAGTACAAGTGCTTGTCTTAAAAAAAAAAAAAATTACAAAACAAAGGTACCAAGGCACAAGGCATGGTATGTACTTTTATATTTTTTTTTGGGGGGGGGGGGGGGGGGGGGGGGTTGAAAAGCAAATTGGTATTTGGCTATTTTGATGGTTCACTTCAGGTTGGGTCCATCAAATAATGGACTTCTTAACAAGTGTTTCCATGATAATGAACTACACAACAAAAGCCAATAATTTGCCAGCCAAGGTGGAGACTGATCACTGGTTTGGTTTGGTTTAGTTGCCATGAAATGAAAACAAAGTATTTTTGGAGAAAAAGTACACTGTTTGAATTATTTGGAAGCTGTTCATAATTGATGTTGACTTCACCATTATTAAAGAAAAAAAAAATAACAATGATTGTATGGTTTCTCATATCATGCTACAGATGTTTAATTTGATTTAATCCTTATCACTAAAATTCCTAGGATAAGATTATACATAGCGTAATTGAGTATTGTTAATTAGAAGAACATCATTATCGAAGTGATCGAATTAGAGTGATCGTTAATTCAGATTTTATAGTTGTTTAACTATTTTATATAATAATTTAAAGAATCAGTAGTGTCTTATACTATTTGATAAACTGTTATGGATGTAATTTTGTTGGAACTTATAATATATTATAGTATGAATTATTAAAAATAGAAAAGGTGCTTTAATGACTTCCTAGAGGAAGAGTCTCACATTGGTTTAGAATACTCTCTTGTAAGGGTATATAGAGTGTGGACTTTAGCCTTGGGGTTGTGCCCCAAGGGGTACCCACTTTTGTGGGAGAGGGAGGAGTCACACAAAGGCTCACCTGACCACCACACACGCGCGCCGTCCGACCGACCTGGGCTGGCTGGTTGGTGTGGTGTGCACCTTAAATATTTTTTATTTAATAAGTGGTAAACTGAACTTAATCACGATATTTCAGGATTCCAACTGCCATGCCTCTCCCACGTTTTTTATTTAAGATCGATTTTTTCTTTAAAAAGGACTCTCTTTACGATTAAAAATCCGAGCAGTAGTATTATTAAGGGTGTAGTATACGACGGGTCTCTACGGTGCAGTGGAGGTCCGATCACAGTTTGGACTGGGCTGTTTTATCCTGGGGACGACGGGGCTGATAGTTTGCTTGCACGAATTCTGGGCAGTGCCGCGAACGTCTTAAAGAGAGCGACCTAGTCCGCGACTCAACCCAGACAATCATTCGGTAATTTCGTTCCTTTTTATTTCTGCAGCAACTTTTAACAACAATTTTAAGACGTTTAGTTTCTGCCATGACTACCGATGATAACTCTGGTGTTGTTGACATAAACAAACCATTTCGTTTTGAGGGTAACCACTTTAAAAGATGGAAACAGAAGATGTTATTTTTCCTCACAATCAAAAAGGTTAACACCGCTCTCACTACTGATAAGCCTACTGTATCTGAAAAGGAAGACAACGATGAAAAAGAGAAACAAACTAAGGCTTTAGATGCTTGGGTCGAAAATGATTTTTTATGCAAAAATTTCATTCTCAATGGTGTATCTGATGACTTGTATGACTATTATAATTCTGACCAAAATGCCAAGGAAATCTAGGACGCACTGCAAAAGAAGTATGACACTGAGGAGGCTGGAACCAAGAAGTACGCTGTCAGTCGCTACCTCAAATTTCAGATGACCGATGACAAGTCAGTGGAAGCCCAATCTCATGAACTTCATAAAATCGCTCATGAAATAATTTCTGAAGGTATGTCTTTAGATGAACAATTTCAAGTTGATGTGATTATTGACAAACTACCCCCTGCGTGGAAAGATTTTAAAAATTTTCTCAGGCACAAAACTAAAGAATTTTCACTAGAAAGTCTGATCACTCGCCTTCGTATTGAGGAGGAAGCTCGTAAACAGGACCATAAAGAAGAAGTGCTTGTTGTATCCAGCAACAACAACACTAACAAAAGGTCCACTGCGGTTCTGAAACCCAATGGGAAAATTTTCAAAAATCAGAATCGCAAGCAGAACTCAAACCGCAACAATCAACCTCGGAACAATACTCAGAATTGGAACCATCAAAGGAACCAAAACAGACA
Organism: Humulus lupulus; assembly: GCF_963169125.1. Lineage (NCBI taxonomy): Eukaryota > Viridiplantae > Streptophyta > Magnoliopsida > Rosales > Cannabaceae > Humulus > Humulus lupulus. Next base: position 21,393,849 of record NC_084793.1, read on the forward strand.
GCAGCAAAACCCCCCTAATAATAAGAATGAACCTGCTCCATTTCTGTGCTTTGTTTGCAACAGACCAGGTCATATTGCACGCAAGTGCAGGAACAGGCCAAGCTCTGCTCCGCAGGCTAACCTGACAACTGAAGAGCCTTTCACGGCTATGATATCTGAGATCAACCTTGTTGGTGGATCAGAAGGGTGGTGGGTAGACACTGGCACTTCTCGCCATGTTTGCTATGATCGGAATATGTTTAAGACATATACTGCTGCTACTGAGGATAAGAAAGTGTTGCTGGGAGATTCACACACTACGATTGTTGCTGGTATTGGTGATGTGGAATTAAAGTTTACCTCTGGAAGAACTGTGATTCTTAAGGAAGTCATGCACACTCCAGAGATGAGAAAGAATCTGGTCTCGGGCTACCTTCTCAACAAGGCGAGGTTTACACAAACTATAGGGGCTGATTTGTTTACTTTAACTAAGAATGGGATATTTGTAGGGAAAGGGTATGCAACTGAGGGAATGTTTAAATTGAATGTTGATGTCAATAAAGTGAATGTTTCTGCTTATATGTTGTGTAGTTTTAATACTTGGCATGCTAGACTCTGCCACGTTAACAAGCGAATAATCAAGAATATGAGTAGTTTAGGCTTAATTCCTAAATTATCTTTAAATGATTTTGAAAAATGTGACTATTGTAGCCAAGCTAAGATCACAAAAACACCCCATAAATCTGTGACTAGAGAAACTGAGTCTCTAGATTTAATTCATTCTGATATATGTGAACTTGATGGGACGTTGACCAGAAATGGAAAACGTTATTTTATCACGTTTATAGATGACTGTTCTGATTTTACATATGTGTACTTGATGAAAAATAAAAGTGATGCTCTTGATATGTTTAAATCTTTTGTGACTGAAATTGAAAATCAATTTAATAAAAAGATAAAGAGATTTCATAGTGATAGAGGCACTGAATATGATTCGAGCATGTTTGTTGATTTTTATAACTCACATGGAATTATACATGAAAGAACTGCACCATACTCACCTGAAATGAATGGCAAAGCCGAAAGGAAGAATAGAACATTTACTGAATCAATTGTTGCTATTTTGCTTAATTCTGGTGCTGCATCTTTTTGGTGGGGAGAAATATTATTGACTGTTTGCTATGTGCTTAATAGAGTTCCAAAATCAAAAAGAAAAATTTCTCCTTATGAGATCTTGAAAAATAAACAACCAAACATCTCTTATTTTAAAACTTGGGGTTGTTTAGCATATGTTAGAATTCCTGATCCTAAGAGGATAAAATTGGCTAGTAGAGCATATGAATGTGTGTTTATTGGTTATGTTGTTAATAGTAAAGCATATCGTTTCTTTGATTTGAAAGACCATGTTATCTTGGAATCAAATGACGCTGATTTTTATGAACATAGATTTCCATTTAAATTGAGAAATAGTGGGGGTGCATCATCTAGTAACATGCCTGTGATTAGGGACATTGAGCATCATGAGGGGAATGAAACTGAACCTAGAAGAAGTAAAAGAGCTAGAGTCTCTAAAGACTTTGGTTCTGATTTTTGTGCATATACTTTAGAGGAGGATCCTTCGAACCTCCAAGAAGCTATGACCTCATTAGATGCTGACCTGTGGCAAGAAGCCATTAATGATGAAATGGACTCTCTTGAGTCTAACAAAACCTGGCATTTAGTTGATTTACCTCCAGGATGTAAGACAATAGGTTGCAAATGGATTCTGAAAAAGAAATTGAAACCTGATGGTACTGTTGATAAGTACAAGGCACGACTTGTTGCCAAAGGTTTTAGACAGAGAGAAAATGTAGATTTCTTTGACACATACTCACCTGTCACAAGGATAACATCTATTCGTGTGCTTATTGCTTTAGCTTCTTTACATGATCTTGTTGTGCACCAAATGGATGTTAAAACTGCTTTTTTAAATGGTGAATTAGAAGAAGAGATTTACATGGACCAACCTGAGGGATTTGTGATCCATGGTCAAGAACATAAAGTATGCAAATTAGATAAATCTTTGTATGGTTTGAAACAGGCACCTAAGCAATGGCATGAAAAGTTTGACAATCTAGTTATCTCACATGGTTTTAAAGTGAATGAAAGTGACAAATGCATTTATTATAAATCTGAGAATGACATTTGCACCATCATATGTTTATATGTAGATGACTTGCTTATTTTTGGTTCGAACTTACATGTCATAAATGATGTAAAATCTGTGCTATGTGAAAACTTCGACATGAAAGATCTAGGAGAAGCGAATGTGATCCTTGGTATAAAGATCACTAGGTCTGAAAAGGGAATTTCTTTGGATCAATCTCATTACATTGAGAAGATTTTAAAGAAATACAATTACTTTAACTGTAAACCTGCGTGTACACCCTATGATCCCAGTGTAAAGCTATTTAAGAACACTGGTGATGGTGTAAGACAAACAGAGTATGCGAGCATCATTGGCAGTCTTAGGTATGCCACTGATTGTACTAGACCCGACATTGCCTATGTTGTGGGACTATTGTGCAGGTTTACTAGTAGACCTAGTGTTGAGCATTGGCATGCTATAGAAAGGGTCATGAGGTACCTTAAGAGAACTATGAACCTTGGATTGCATTATCAAAAGTTTCCCGCTATCCTTGAAGGATATAGCGATGCTGACTGGAACACCTTGTCAGATGACTCCAAGGCAACCAGCGGCTATATTTTTAGCATAGCTGGTGGAGCTGTTTCATGGAAGTCTAAAAAACAGACTATTCTGGCTCAATCTACAATGGAGTCAGAAATGATAGCACTAGCTACTGCTAGTGAAGAAGCAGGATGGTTGAGAGGCCTGCTAGCTGAGATCCCTTTATGGGAAAAACCGATACCAGCAGTGTTGATCCATTGTGATAGTACCGCGGCTATTGCAAAAATTCAGAACCGTTATTACAACGGTAAAAGACGTCAAATTCGACGTAAGCACAGTACTGTTAGAGAGTTCCTCTCTACTGGAGCTGTGAGAGTGGATCATATATGCACTGATGAAAATTTAGCTGATCCTTTGACGAAAGGATTAGCTAGAGAGAAAGTCCTTAAAACATCAAAAGGAATGGGACTATTGCCCTTAGAATGATGAATCACACATGATGGTAACCCGACCTATAGACTGGAGATCCCAAGAAATAGGTTCAATGGGTAATAACAAGTTATGATGTGATATGAGACAGATCATGCTATTACTTAAAGTTAACTTGAAGCATGAATTCCTGAAGCGACATAAGGATGAGTTAATCGAAACTCTTAATGAGATCTATACTCTATGTGGAGTGGAGTACCGAGCTACAGGAGTACTCTTGATAGACTCACCTACGTGAATGTGGAAGTGGGGCCGCTTCCTATGAAATTTAGGGCAAATTTCTAGAGCGTTCACTATACTGGGATAGACGTGCATGGCCATTAAAGCACGGGCTTTTGGACTACACCCTGGAAAGATTGTGCGTGGTGCAATGTTAGAGATAGAGTACTAGACTACGTGTCACTCTAGTATATTCTAAATTGCATTCACTATGCAAAGGTTCAAGTCGAAAGATACCTTTGTTTATGTTCAATCTTATTGTTCTTAGGTTACTGCTCGATGAAAAATATTTTTTAAATAATTCAAGTGGGGGATTGTTGGAACTTATAATATATTATAGTATGAATTATTAAAAATAGAAAAGGTGCTTTAATGACTCCCTAGAGGAAGAGTCCCACATTGGTTTAGAATACTCTCTTGTAAGGGTATATAGAGTGTGGACTTCAGCCTTGGGGTTGTGCCCCAAGGGGTACCCACTTTTGTGGGAGAGGGAGGAGTCACACAAAGGCTCACCTGACCACCACACACGCGCGCGCGCCGCCGCCGCCGTCCGTCCGACCGAGCCGAGCTGAGCTGGCTGGCTGGTTGGTTGGTGTGGTGTGCACCTTATTATTTTTTTCTAAAAAAATTATTTATTAAATATTTTTTATTTAATAAAAACGTGGTTAATAAGTGGTAAACTGAAGACTTAATCTCTTCAGATATTTCAGGATTCCAACTGCCATGCCTCTCCCACGTTTTAATAAAACGTCTTTATTCCCGTTATTAAGATCGATTTTTTCTTTAAAAAGGTGCGATTACTTTTCAGAAAAAATAACTCCTTTCAGAAAAATAACTCTCTTTACGATTAAAAATCCGAGCAGTAGTATTATTAAGGGTGTAGTATACGACGGGTCTCTACGGTGCAGTGGAGGTCCGATCACAGTTTGGACTGGGCTGTTTTATCCTGGGGACGACGGGGCTGATAGTCTGCTTGCACGAATTCTGAGCAGTGCCGCGAACGTCTTAAAGAGAGCGACCTAGTCTGCGACTCAACCCAGACAATCATTCGGTAATTTCGTTCCTTTTTATTTCTGCAGCAACTTTTAACAACAAATTTAGTATCAGATTTAATATATTTTAATTAATATATAATATATGAGATTTGAAATTAAATTGCATTAACGAATGAACACCGTGAGTGTCTTATAACAATGTTGAAGAATTTACCTTCACTGTAGTTGTATTATTTGTCATGTCCTTTTGTGAAAATTATTGTGTACTGTGAACGAATAGAGAACAAGAGATTTTGAAGAAAGCTTTTTCTGTATTGAATATTATGTCCAAGAAAATCATACAGAGCTGACATATATATATATATATATATACAGGTAGAACTAACGTGTAATACTCTTTTTGTTTAGTGCAAAATATTATCTATAATTTTAATAAAAATTTATTTACTTTTTAAAAATATATATATAATAAAATGAATTATTGTTCTATAGTATATATAAAAATATTTATATCAATAATTTCTACATATATTACATGAAAACACAATATTGACATAGCTATATGTATTTATATGGCTGCATGACATATATATAAATTATAAAAAGAAAATTAATAATAGAAATAAAATAAGAATAGAAAAAATTATAGTATAGAGTAGTATGCATCAACTATGTTTAGTTTCTAATACATCTCGTAATGTCCTTTGGTGAATTTGATGAAGAAAAAGAACTCCAATCACTTGATAAAAAATAAACTATCACACAAATTTATAAGATTAAAAAATGATATGTTTGACTTTATTATTTTTAAATAAATATGATTTAATTATTTAAATTATTATAAAATATCTTAAAAATATCCTATTTTAATTAATTAATTTTTGTTTAAGTTAATGTTTGTTCTAATTTTTGAATTTGTCAGTGACAACAATAGATTATTATATGTTTAATATAATATTAATATTATAAGTTGATTTTAAATTTAAGTTTGTTGCTAGTTGATAGTAGATTATATTATATTATTCAAATACGTGAAGTTTAAGTTTAATTTATAAATTTTATTTAATTTATAAAAGTTATTGTTTTATTATTTTTAAATAATTATCATTATAAAATATATCAAAAGTATGATATTTTAATTTGGTTGACGCTCGATTTGGTCAACGATACGGAGTTAAGTAAAACAACAGAAATGAGATGAAATCCAACCAAAAAGATAAATGACACACAAATTTATAGTGGTTTGGCCTCAGAAATGGTAATGACCTACGTCCACTTAATGTTCTTATTAATGTATGGAAACTTGTGATCAGTAAACTAGGGTTTTCTGAGTTTCACAAGCTCAACAAAAGATATAGGGTATTGCGTAACAACAATAATTTTCTCTCTAGATCCCCCCCCCCCCCCCCCCTCTCAAAAGTTCCCTCTCTTGATCCTTTTGAGTCTTATTTATAGGCTCAAGTAGTTCTTTGTGGGCCAATAGGCCTTGATTACATTTAATACAAATGTATCTCAGATAATAATGGAAATTACAATTACCACATAAATGTGAGATTACATATTAATAGGTAATATCTGATATACTGAGACCAGTCTGGTCTCCCATGAAATATGCCTTATTTCGAGTGAATTCTCTTCTAGTCGATGGTCGAACAGAGCGTTCTCACTTGAATAGTCACGTGGACCCCACATGCATATTAATTTTGCCACATCATCAGGTGAATCTTTTTTGGGTAAACATTTACCCCCCAAGTTTATTTTACTGCGACCAACATTTAATAAACTTACTCGACTAGCGTTTCGTCTGACCTGTCACATCTGTTAGCACATTTTCGAAAAAGTAAACAATCATGACCGTTACAGTTTCCCAAAAATATTTCGACGACTAATACGATTTCCCATGCATCGAAAACTTACCCCCATCATTTCCTCTTTAACTGCACCACGATCAGTATAAATACATCACCTCTCCCACTTTTCACTTTTTACCATATCCTTCTCCTTCCTCAAGAACTCAGAAAAACTTCCTAAGAAAAAACCCAGAAAACTTCGGCGATCCGAGACGTGTTCGATCAGATCCGAGCAACACTTCTGTGATTTCTTTGAAAACCGCAATACAAGTAAGTTCCTGAACTCGTCTTCTCTTTTGTACAATCTAGAATAAATTTCGTAAGTTTTTTGGTTTGGGTTCTTAGCGTTTTTTAGAAAAATTTCGGGTGATCGGGTTTGTATGCAGAAACATGATAGAATAGGAGTTTTAGGTAGTAGGAAACATTAGGTGAGGCTTAGAAAGTAATTTGGGAAATAGGAATATTTTTTTAGGGCCCAAAATCAAAGTAAAAATTCGATTTTACTGTTTTTGAAAAAACTGGGTTTTTCCTGCCTTTTTTCGGAGTCAAAAAGTTTTCCTGAAAAAAACTTTTCACTTCCACTTTTTGATATGTTTTTCCAAATTGTTCGCATGTGTTTTAGTGTTTATGCAGGGATGTTGCGGGTCGTATAAAAGCTTAACTTTTATACACGAGCAACATTATCCTTACATTCCTTCTTCTTCTATCTATTGGTCATAGATTCTCATTTCTCCTTTACTCTTCTCAAATATTCATGCACGATCCTTGGGAAGGTGAGAGGCCAATAGACGATGATCTTCTCGTGTTGTTGTTCGAAGATCAAGAACAACTGCCACTTCCTTTTTCTGACCTTCCATCTTCTCAACAAAACCCCCCGAACAACTCCCCAGACCGCCAGCCACACATGGGTCGTGTTAAACATATAACTCGTAGGAAAAAGAAAACCACCAATTCTCCTTCTAACCAACCAGAAATCGACAACGAGGGTCCTTCAAATGATCCTCAGCCTATAGATGTTGCACCACCAAAAATTCAACCCAAAGCTCGGCCTCGCGATGGCCTTCGACCAGAAGTTGACTGGTATGTCGCTCCTCCTAGTATCATATCAGCTAGGACTGTGACAAGATACCTCAAGAAGTACGGTCTTCCTGGGGTTACCTTAGTCAAGCCTACACCCGACCAAATGGCAAACGTCGCCTTCAGCGCCTAGTCGAGGCGCCTTCAGCACGAATTTTTCCAAGGGGTGGCCAATTACTTTGAGGTCGCCCCCTTCCAAATTACACCCAACAGATATAGAGTACTATCAGCAGTCTATATCCTTTACAACCATAAGAAGTGCCTTGTGCCTACATCGCACGAGATCAGCTACCTGTTCGATCTCAAGTCCAACCCCAACCAGAACAACACGAGGTTCTTCCACTTCTGTCATCAAGAATCTGCTCGCATATTCCTGAGTGACGTAACCTACAAATCCAATGTAGGAAAGTACTTCCAGGAGTACTTCCTTACGATAGACCTGGCCGCTGACAACCTGCCCTTCACCCGAGGAGGTAAATTTCTCAATCTCTAGTTGTTTCTTTTTATTGGTTTTTCCGTCACCGTTCTTAGAACATTAATGTTGTGTCTAGGTCTATGGTACTGACCAGACCCCACTCCAGAGATGGAGATGAAGGTCGCTGCTCTGGCCAGCATGACAAATATTGAGAAGAGCGTCAAGGAGCTGGTCACTATGAACAATCTAAGGTTGGTCGGCCTTTTGGCACCTCACCAGGAAGTGAGGGAGTCCACCGCGGGGAGTGCCATTGGAGAGGAAATCCCCAAGCAACAACAAGATGTGTCACAACCCCTTAGACGGCGGGCAACAGGAGTGACCATCCGGGAACCCTCCAGTAACCCTCAGGCTGCGGCTGCCCCTGTCCAACATGGGAGGGGCAAGCAAAAACTTTCGGAGTATACCGGCCCTGTACTTGAGTCTTCGGAAGAGAACGATTTCGATTTCTCACTCTTAGATAGCTTGCCCATCCCCTGTCATTTATTTGATAGGGAAGGCAACTTTAAATTTACAACCAGGTATTTTAATTCAGACTTCTTCGAGGCAGAGAGTGAGTATAGTAGTAGTTCTATAAATAATATATCGACCAGTAATAATAGCTCAGTTATATTACTTAGAATTTCCCCTCTTCATTACTTCCTTGCTTTTTTAAATTATATTCTCTAATCGATTGTTTTTATCTTGCATTCATGCCTTCTGAGGAAGCCTTCGACATATACACCAACGCCGAAGCTCCTACGAGCAAAAAGAAAGTGAGCAAAAAACATCGAGGGGAGAGCAGCAGCGATCCCTCCAAGAAAAAAGCTCGAACAGAGGATCCTTCGGCGCCTCCCCCAACGCCCACTCCTTCCAAAAATATGACACCTCCTCCTCCTCCTCCTCCTCCTCGCAATAGCCTCCCCCCCCCCCCCCCCCCCCCGAGCAAGCGAGTAGACCCTCAGTCAACGACCCGCTGAGTAGCGCCTTCAACACTACTTCTGAGAAGTTGCAAAGGCTTTCAAAGCACCGCCGTAGCCAGGAAGCCTTCTCGCATCTTCCTCCACTACCGAACAACCAGGTCATCAGCCGTGGACTATCTAAAGTCCTTAGCGTAAGTGTGTTTCTTCTTTTTCCTTTAATCGAACAATACTTTCTTTAATAGCTCCTGACTGGTTTACTTTTCTTTTTCTATTCGCAGGGTATCCTCGCCATAGGACACAGGTGGCGCTAAGTCGAGGAGACCGGGGCCAAATTTGTTGAGAAGATCAAGGCGGGCGAGGCCAGATATGCCGAGGAGATGAAGGCGGTCGAGGCCAAACATGCCGAAGAGGTGAAGGTGGTTGAGGTCAAACATGTCTAAGATCTTAAGGCGGCCAAGGCTAGAGTTGCTGACCTGAGCGAGGAGCTGAGGAGAGGCCAAGAGTCGGTGGTCAAAATTATTGTTGTCAAGGAGAAGTTTAAGGAGGCTTCGGAGATTAACTTCAAAGAAGCATCCAAACTTCAAGATGACCTTGTGATCAGCCGGAAGGAAACCGCCGAGCTGGAGGAGCGAACAAAACTGCTCGAGGAAACCAATTCTCGCAATTTGGAGAAGTTTAAAGGAGTGACCTTCAACTACTTCTACTTGTTTTAGAAAAACAATCCAGAAGGGCGAACTTCGACTATCTTCCCGAGCAGGTAAAGAAGGCTGAACTGGCAAAGTGTGCTGCTCGTCTAGCGGAGGAATAGAATGCTCAGAAGTCCCCTGAAATCTCCTTGGCGACTGGCACCGAGGCTGTTGAAGATGATGCGGGGAGCATCGTCGGCCAGCAATCCCAGCCAGATCCTCCTGCTGCTCAGTGAGTAATTTATTTTTGTTTCCATTTTGTAACTGGAACATACGAACTATGGTTCGTAATGTTAACACAATTTTGTTGCTCAAGGCAACTTTTCTTTCAATTTATTAATTTACATCCGAGCAGTAACTGCTCGTGGTGTAAAACATTTCATTTTGATATTATAATATTTTCTATACATTTGATCGTATGACCGAACTTAGCATAACACTTTGTTTTGATTTTACAAAATTTAAACTATTTTTTTTTTAAAAATACTCTAAGTACCATAGTATGCTTTCCCTTATTTTGCTCATGTATTTACATATATATGTTGATATGCTTTGCTTGCTTGGCATCTTATATGCCCCCCAAGTGATCGAAGGCTTAGGGTTCTCGGTCACTTTCCATGACCAAGTCCTGTTCGAACGTTACTGCCCGCGTATTCATAATCAATAACGATAATATAGCAAAACAATACACATAACGAGCAAATACTTGTAATAAATACAATAATTTGGCAAGAATAATTGGCTGCGCACAGTTCCTTTTATTTCTCGTAATAAATAAATAAAAAATCGTGTTTGTACGAGTGATCAAAAATTGATCTTACACTTGTAAGCGGCTAGTCATATAATTGACTAGCCCTTATTCATAAACTTGTAAAAAGTGAAATTAATACAAGTCAATTCTTTCAAAAGAATTGTTTATTGATAATACTTGCGCAGGTGTTCTCCATTCCAATAACGAGGAATGAGATCTCTGTTTAAGCGAGCAAGTTTATATGTGCCTGGTTGAAGAACTTCTTCAATCTGATACGGACCCTCCCAGTTAGGTAAGAGCACTCCGGCAGCCTGATCGCGAGTGTTGAGAAAAACTCTTCTAAGTACCAAATCTCTCACGTTAAACTTTCTTTCGTGTACTTAAGAGTTAAAATATTGAGCGACCTTTTACTGGTAAGCTGCTACTCGAAGCTGAGCTTGCTCGCGCCTTTCATCGATCAAGTCCAAGGATTCCATCAATAGTTGATCATTAGTAGTCTGATCGTATGTCAGCCTTCTATGTGATGGTGGGTTAAGCTCAACAGGCAACATGGCCTCATGCCCATAGGCTAAGGGAAATGGTGTATGGCCTCTTGTTGTTCGATGGGATGTTTTATACGACCAAAGGACTTCTGGCAACTGTTCTGTCCATGCCCCTTTTGCTTCTTCGAGCCTTTTTCTTTAGGGTGTCCTTCAGAGTCTTGTTGACAGCCTCAACTTGTCCATTTGCTTGTGGATGAGCTACCGATGAAAAACTTTTTATAATACCGTGCTTCTCGCAAAAATCAGTGAAAAGATCACTGTCAAATTGTATGCCATTATCCGAGACAATTTTCCTTGGTAACCCATATCGACACACGATATTCTTGACAACAAAATCCAAAACTTTCTTGGTCGTTATTGTTGCTAGTGGCTCAGCTTCGGCTCACTTTGTGAAGTAGTCAACAGCAACTACTGCATATTTGACATTCTCTTTTCCTGTGGGTAAAGGCCTAATCAAATCAATCCCCCATACTGCGAACGGGCACGGGATTTGCATCTGTTTGAGCTCATTAGGGGCTGCTCGTGGTATCTTGGAGAATCTTTGGCACTTGTCACACTTCCGAACGAAATCCATAGAGTCCTCATTCATGGTAGGCTAGAAGTACCCTTGCCTTAAGATCTTTTTCGACAAACTCTGCCCCCCAGCGTGATCTCCACAGAAACCTTCATGGACCTCTTGCATTAGTTCCTTAGATTTCTCCTTAGAAACACACCGTAACAAAGGCATCGAGTACCCTCTTTTATATAAAATTTCGTCGACTAGAATGAATCGAGTCGACTGTCTCAGGAGAGTCCTTGCTTTGTTTCTTTTTGCTGGCAGTAATCCGTGCTCAAGGTATTTAATGATGGGTGTCATCCATGTGTCTATCACTTGAATCACCAGTGAAGAATCTTCTGCTTGAATGCTCGGTGTCAACAAATGTTCAACTGGTACTATGTTCAAGGTGTCAGCATCCTTCGCGCTTGCTAACTTGGCCAAGGCATCAACATTTGAATTTTGATCGCAGGGCACTTGTTGGAGAGTATACCTTTCAAACTGTGCCAATAATTCCTTTGCTTTGTTCAAATAAGCAACCATTTTGAGACTCCTAGCCTGATATTCTCCCATAATCTGATTAACCACTAATTGGGAATCACTATAAATTTCTAGTGATTTTATATCCATGTCTCTGGCTAGCCTTAATCCTGCGAGTAGAGATTCATATTCAGCTTCATTATTGGACGATGTAAAGTCGAATTTGATTGCATAATGGAACTGATGTCCTTCTGGTGTGATTAAGATCAGACCTGCTCCTGTATTGTGCTCGTTGGAAGAACCATCTACGAACAGTTTCCAGGAAGGAGCTTGAATTTGACTTTCAGTCTCTTCTACCGGCTCGCTAATTAGGATCCCCGTGAATTCTGCGACAAAGTCTACTAGAGCCTGTCCTTTCACAGCTGCCCGTGGAGAATAAGAAATGTCAAACTGCCCTAGTTCAACTGCCCATTTTAATAATTGTCCAATGGCTTCTGGTTTCTGCAAGATTTGCCGTAATGGCTGGTCAGTGAGCATCACGATCGGGTGAGCTTGAAAGTAAGGTCGCAGCTTCCTTGAGGCCAAAATCAAGCAATAGGCTAGCTTTTCAATGGGTGGATACCGCAACTCTACTCCCACCAATCTCTTGCTCACATAATATACTGCTTTCTGAACGTTGTCTTCTTCTCTGATTAAAACAGCACTAGCAGCATATTCTGTGACTGCCAAATAGATGAACAGAGTTTCCTTTTCAACCAGCTTAGACAAGATTGGTGGTTGCGACATGTGGAACTTTAGCACTTGAAAAGCATGTTCGCACTCTTCCGTCCATTCAAACTTCTTGTTTCCCCTGAGTGGATTGAAAAATGGGACACACTTGTCCGTTGACTTGGATACGAATCTACTCAGGGCGGCGATCCTCCCAGTTAGGCTTTGAACATCTTTAATCTTGGCAGGCGACCGCATCTCAATCAAGGCCTGAATCTTTTTGGGATTAGCCTCGATCCCTCGCGAGTTTACTATGAATCCCAAAAATTTGCCTGATCCAACACCAAAAGAACACTTGAGGGGGTTTAGCTTCATCTGATATTTGTTCAGGATGTTGAAGCATCTTTGAAGGTCCTCGATGTGTTCTTTAGCTTTCTTTGACTTAACCAGCATGTCATCGACATATACCTCCATGCTAACGCTGATCAGTTCTTTGAACATATGGTTGACCAGTCGCTGGTAAGTCGCACCAGCGTTTTTCAAACTGAAGGGCATTACCTTGTAGCAGTACAGCCCTGTATCTGTTCGAAAGCTAGTGTGATCCTCATCAGGTGGATGCATACTGATTTGATTGTGTTATATTATTTTATAATATAATGTAATATTATATTATATTATAATATAATGTTTTAGATTAAATAAATGTGACAAAGAGTGTCACATATTGTAATATATAATAGAGAGTTGCAATATTTAGATATATGAGATATATCCAAATAATGTAACATATTTGGTGTTACAAATTTGTAACTTCCAAATATTACCATTTATTGTGTAAATTTGGTGTTACACAATATTGAGATGAATTTCATAAAGCCATATGTGAAATGGCTGTTAGAGATATGATTTTAACCCCAATAATGTGTTTTGGGAGTTACAAAATCATTTGGGAGAGTTTGGAATCGTTTGGAAAAACAACACATTTTCAAGTGCTGAAATTGGGCTGTGGCCGCGGCCACTGAATGATGGTGGCCACGGCCTGGGGGACAGAGAACAGTGGGCGCGACAACTGATGTCCCTAGTCGCGGCCACAAGTGCATTTCAAGCCAATTTTTCAGTTTTTTCCAAATATATTGAACGGTTCCAAAAACCCAAATAACTCCCAAATCTCAATTTTAATTCCATATTAATCTAATTAAACATTGGTAACAGTCATGGGGGTTGGTGGAATTTGAAATTCAAATGGTGTCTCTAAACTCTATAAATAGGAGCCTATAGCTCACTTGAAAGAGACAACATTTCTATCCATTAGAGCACTTGGCTAGAAACACCTTGAGGCTTGATTATTCCAGAAAGCATTTCCAAAATCTGTGAGAGATCCCTTAGTGCTTGAGTTAGGGGGAAATAAGCTTTTGGACAAAGGTTTCAAACCTTGTTCAAGTTGGTGATCCCCAACACTCTTCACTTTGGTTGTGTGAGTGAGAGTTTATTGTTTTTGTTCTTGTTCTTATTTTCTTATATTGCCTTTTCTTCTTGTTCTATTTACTTGTACTTTTGTTTAAGAGTTGTAATCCTTTTATTTCCTTTGTTCAAACACTTCTAGTTTACTTGTATCTTTTGTAATAGAGTTGTACTTTCTATTTCTATCATCTTACATCTCTTTCTCCTTTTATTTGTATTTTCAGTTATAGAGTTGTAACACTCTTTTTAATCAATCTATATTTATTTGTAATATTATTGCATAGAGTAGTATTATCTTACCATTTCTATTGAGGCAAATACATATTTTCCTAACAGATTGTACCCAGAGTATGTGTCCATGAACGATAAAATCTCGTGCCCTGATGTAGCATCTACTAACTGGTCGATCCTTGGGAGTGGGAAACAATTCTTCGGGCATGCTTTATTAAGGTCTGTGAAATCCATGCACCTCCTCCACTTTCCTTCAACTTCTCAACTTCCTCTCTTAGGGCCTTCGATCTGTCTTTGTCGATGAGCCTTCTTTTTTGTTGTACTGGCGGAAAGTTTTTGTCTATATTTAAGACATGGATGATCACCGCTGGGTCTATCCCAACCATATTTTTATGCGACCAGGCAAACACCTCTTGGTTCTCCTTCAAAAATTCCACCAATTTGTTTTTTGTTGTTGTCGCTAAGTTTTTACCGACTTTCACAACCCTGGTCGGATTTGCTTCTTCTAGTTGGACCTCCTCGAGGTCCTCCATGGGTCCAACATTTTCTTCAAAATCCCCAAAGCGATGATCTAAGTCTCTATCCTCACTTTGGGCAACACCTTATTTGGTGACCTGTTCACCTGATTAGGCTTGTGTTTCATTTACTAACAGCAACCTTTTCTCGGCTTTTCCCCCCGATCCGCCTCTTTTTGCCTTGGTGATCGAGGAATTATAACATCCATGCGCCTCTCGCTGGTTTCCCAACACACATCCTACCCCTGCGTTGGTTGGAAACTTCATAGCCAAGTGCCAGGCTGAGGTTACGGCTCGTAGGTCGACAAGAATAAGCCTTCCAATCACATCATTATATGCAGAAGGACAATCAACTACTATGAAAGTAGTGAGTAATGTCCTGTTCGAATGTGCAGCTCCTGTTGTGACTGGAAGCCTGATCGACCCAGTTGGGGCAAGCCCTTCGCCAGAAAAACCATAAATGGTTTTGTTGCATGGTTCCAAATCTTACACTAACAATTTCATCCTTTCCAGTGAGGATTTATACAGAATGTTGAATTAGCTTCCTGTATCTACCAACACCCGCTTAACCATCATATTTGCAATTTGGACGTCCATGACCAGAGGATCTGAATGGGGAAACCGAACATGCTGAGCGTTAAGCTTAGAGAAAGTTATCGATTCTTCCTCTGTTCGAGCTTTTTTGGGAGTTCGCTCCTCTACGTTCAACATTTCAATGTCCTGGTCGTGACGTAAGGTTCGGGCATATCTTTCCTTCCCCTTCCCACTATCACCTGCTATGTGTGGTCCTTCACAAATGGTCAGCAATGTACCAGCAACTAGAGCTAGTTGTAAAGGAGGCGAGCGTTGGCGTACTGGTGTCTGCTCGTTGCCTCCTTGAGCCTCTCGCTGAGAACCTCCAGCTGCTCATACACACCTCCTTAGGTGTCCTTGTCTAATAAGGAACTAAATTTCATCCTTAAGTTGGTTGCACTCGTTGGTGTCATGGCCATAGTCGTTATGAAAATGACAAAACTTAGTATTATCTCGTTTAGAGATATCTTTCCTGATTGGGGATGGTCGCCTGAAGGGAACTGTTGTGTGAGTGGCCTGGTACACTTCTGCTCGGCTATCGACTAGGGTCGTATAATTGGTGAACCTCGACTCGCATCTATTAATTTTTGGGCGCTTGTTATCGAATGTTGTCGGCCCTTTTCCCCCCATTCTTCCCATTATTTTTGTAATGACCCAAATTTCCTAATAAGCTTTAGGACCTTGATTAGGAGGTCGGGAGGGCCATAATTGATTTATTATGCCATTAAATGATTATATGCATGATTATGTGAATTATTATATTATATGATGATAAATGCATGCATATGGGTCCACTTTTCATTATAAGGGCATTTTGGTAATTTGGCCCGTTGAGGGCATATTTGTATATTTTCATGCATGTTGGTGGATTATGAATGAGGCCACATTATAATGTGGATTTTTTCGAGCTATTCGGCATGAGATGATCTTTGAATGCAAGTTAGCGGTTTGGTCATAACATGGTTAATTTCGGGGCTCGGGGCAATTTGATGATTAGTACATTATTGGAAATTAAAGGGTAATGGGATATGATGTATTAGCATTTGAGAATATTGGGAGTAGCGGAAATTGGAGGACCTTAATTAAGATTAAAGGGATTAGAGGAGAATGGATGATTTTGCCCTTGGTGGCTTAAAAAGGAAATAAATAGGCTTGTGGGTATTTAGGTCATTTGACCTTAGGATATGTTTAAAAATAGATGGTTGTAGAAACCTTAGAACCAAAAACAGAACATGTTACCTATTCTTCTCCTGATCATTTTTCTTTCTCTTTTCCTTTGGAATTTTTTAGCTTCATTTGAGGATTCAAGCTAGGGAACCAAGCCTTGAGGGTCTAGGGTTGTGTTCCACCATTGAAGAGGGTTCCATCTTGAGTTTGAGGTAAGTTTTTAATCATGGAAAACTCTGGTTTTGCTCTGTTTTTCACTTGATTTTTAGTTGGGATTTTGAAGTTGATAGTTGAGAATTGATGGAAGTTTTTGGCAAAGGTTGATTGGGTTTTGATGCCTAGAACTTGTATGTTGGGTATTTGGGTTCATTTGTGAGTTTGAATGAGGTTTGGAATCAAGTTTTGAAGCTTGGAAGTGGAGAAATCGAAGGAGGAAAAACCAGGGCTGAATCAGCCTGGTTCTAGCGCTATAGCGCCCAAGGGAGGGCGCTACAGCGCTATCCAGGGCAATGCATCCCTGCTTGTAGCGCCTAGGCGCTACCCTATTTTTCCAGGGTCCTATTTTGGGCACTTTTGAGGGTTTTTGGCTCAGGGTTTCAATTCCTAAGGCTTGGGATCAAATCTACTAACCGTTTGAGTACGATTCGAGGTCCCAGGAGTGAGGTCTAGACCATGAACCTCTTATTGTTGATTTCATTAATTGGATTCCATATTTGGTTATGACTAGGTGACTGCTGAGGGATCAAAGGATCGATCATTCTCAAGGGTCATTCATTTATTATTTCTCGCTCGAACCAGAGGTAAGAAAAATGCACCCAGTATGTGACATGCATGGTTATTAATGAGGCATGTTGAGTGTTATATATGTGGACATTGATTGCATATTTAATGCTTAGCAATCTTGCTTATCCGTGAATGGCATTGACTTATTAGTCAGAATCGGCAATGGTGTCAGTATTGACTGTAAAGCTGTGACTCATTAGTCAAGTTAGGCAGTAGTACTGAGCACTAGTCGTATGGTATTGGCTTATGAGTCAAGAACGGTATTAGCGTGTTTAACGCAAGTCGAAAAAGATTAGATCTAATCGACATAAGCATTATCATCAGAATCGTGAAATGCTTGATCGACCTTAAGTTCGATGAAAACTAAAAGCGCTTGTCTAGTCTAAAGGATAGTTATTTAGAGCCAGAGCCAAAAGGCTAAGGTGACCTGTAACGCCCTACTTCTTTAGAGCCGTTACTAAGTGAGTTTAAAACGTGCATTTAACTAGCTAATCGAGGTTTTAGGTCAAAAGTGTAATTAAATCATAAACATAGTTATAAACTTTGAAAGTAATTCCTTTTACTGAAAATCATAAAGTATTTGACATTTGGGATCCCAAAATACCGTTTAAAAATATTTACAACATATAAGTACAACAAAGTCGGCTAGACGACAAAATCTAGGTCTTAATACAATCATCTCTCAAAACCACTGGCTGTGGCAGCCAGGCAGGCCAAACATGTATGCGCCGCTTCACGCTCTCTGTACTCATGGTTGGTCGACTTTCCCCTTGCCCTTACCTGCACCACAGAGCACCCGTGAGCCGAAGCCCAGCAAGAAAACCCTCGCAAGCAGAAAACATATGCATAACAAACACTTAGCATATAAACAGGCCACCAATAGGCTAAACACATACGACCATGCCGTCCCAGGCGCTTTACCAGGCCCTGGGTTCGCGGTTCACACCGTGAGGATATCTCAGGTATATTTTAGGGTCTCGCCCTGGCAACTAACACTCCACGTGCTCAATGCTGCTCCCGGCCCCTTGCCGCACTCGGCCTTGCACTTCACGTGCCTAACGCTATTCCCGGCCCCTGCCGTCCTCGGCCTGCGCCATTCCCGGCTCTTGCCGAACATTAACACATATGCATACAAAGCATAGCAAAGCACATACTAGACATGAATAAACTCAATCAAAGGCTACGCCCTATAGCACAATCGTATAGGGCCCGACCCTGCATACAAGCTCTATGGGAACAGTGGTTTTCTTACCTGAGTCCCGAGCTTTCCAAGCACCAATGTCCCGAGCACAGTCCCCTAACCCGAGCCTCGTGGAAACCCTAGTCACAAAGCATTAACAATATTCACCCATTAAGTTCCAATCTGTTAAATAACTTCGAGCCATAATTCTAATCTCCGGGACCTTGAATTTTATCAAACCGGGTGATAAAATCCATCCCGAGCCTTAACTATTGAATTCTCGAGCCTAAAACCCCTATAGAACCCGAAAATGCTCTAAGCGTTGCGGCCCTAGGGACCCATGCTGCGGCCCCCAGCTCAACCCGAGGCCCTGCCTCAAAATAGCCCACAAGCGTCGCGGCCCTTCATGAAGGGCGTCGCGGCACGCCTCCAATTCCAGACACCCCAAGTTCTAAGGGGTTGCGGCTCAGCAAGAACAGAGCCGCAGCTCAACCCCTCGAACCCAGAAAAGCTCACCATTTTCACCTAAAAAACTAATCCAATTATCCCCAAAATCAAGCCAACAATCCAAACTAATTATCACAAAGGTTCTAACACAATCTCAGCATCAAAACCTAACAGAGACTAGCCCCAAAATTCAGCCAAGCAATCAAGAACAATCTAAACTTAGCTAACATGCAAACCCTGAGAATATACCAGCAGCTAATCAGTGCTAACTACTAAGATTTAAGCTTACCTTTGCTAAACTATGCCTCTGTGCTGATCCTTTAGGTTCCAAACTTTAATTCCTCAAGACTACCAGTCCAATTTCCTTAGCTTCTAATTAGCTTCACCAAAATTCCCTTAATATGCCTTAGAGAAAGATGAAGAGAGTGAAGAGAAGGCAGCTTCAAGAGAGAGAGAAAGAGTCAGTTTCTGAGTTTCTAAAAACTTCCTAGGCTTTGTTTTATTTAACTTACATTTTAAGGTTACCTCAAGGCTTGGGGTGCCAAAAACGTCCCCGAGGGCAAAATGGTAAATTTCCCCAATATTCCCTCCTAGACATTCTAACCTCAAATATATCTCCAAATATTTATTTCCATAACCCGACAACCCCGTAAGACATCTAATACCTGAAATACCCCTCGACTCACCCCGAGTCGGATATTCAACCCCGCTGTGACTTTCCGGCTAACTCCTCCCTAGGACTGTCTTGGATCATGCTACACAGATATATCACATTTATACCCTCAACGAGCTAAAATCACAAACATACCCTTAATAACCAAACGGGGCCCACATACATATTTAATTCAACTAAGCATGCATCTCTATCACATATTCACATATTATATCCATAATTCACCTATTGCCCTCCGGGCACGCTAATCAAGGCCCTAAGCCTTATTAGCAAATTTGGGTCATTACATGACCTACACGTCACATGGCTAGGAGGATATGGGACCTCAGGGATAGACTTATCAGTCATCTAACAGAGACAAACTTATCAGTCATCTACATAAAGATAGACTTATTAGTCATCTATACAGAGAGACTTATTAGTCATCTACATAAGAGATAGACTTATCAGTCATCTAACCGAGATAGACTTATTAGTCATCCATACAGAGATAGACTTATAAGTCATCTATTTAGAGAGTGACTTATTAGTCAACTATTCAAAGAGACTTATTAGTCGTCTACCTCAGAGGGAGACTTATTAGTCATTTACCTCAGAGCGAGAGACTTATTAGTCCTTTACTCAAATCGCAGGATTCCACAAACATGTATTGTACCTGCTTGCATGCATGAGTAGGGTTATTACTGCTAGGCATGCCTATTATGACTTAGTAACATGTTATTACTTGTTTATGAGCATATTGAGTTTTCTTGCTGAGCTTCGGCTCACGAGTGCTATGTGGTGCAAGTAAAGGCAAAAGAAAGCTAGACCATCCTTGAGTTGGAGAGCTTAGGTGATGATGTGTACATATGCGGCTGCTCGACCGCCACGGCCGAGGGTCTAAAGAGGAACTAGGGTTAAACCCTATTTTGCCACTTAGGTTGGCTGGTTGTAAATCTTTTGTTGTAATTAACCTTTAAATTATATTTTTGGGATCCCAATGTATATGGTAAACGTTTTAGTGAAACGTTGTATCTCAACCACAAATTTTAACCCTAAACCGCTAATCATACTTAGTTACACGATTATGGTCAAATGACTCGATTAACGAGTTTAGCACTGTTTAAATGCACACCGTAACAGTCCCCGGGTAGTAGGGCGTTACAATTTTTTTCGTTTCCATTGGTCTTTCCAGACTCATTGGCGGCTTCGGCGGGAGATTCTTTTGGGCCCTGGTCATTTGTGGGAGACTTCCCTTCATTGTCAATGACCTCCTCGAGCTTGATGTACCTTTCTGCTCGATCCAGAAATTCCTAAGTACTCTTGACTCCATTCTTTCGCAAACTGTTCCAAAGAGATGAGTGGCGTCGTACCCCAGCCGTAAGAGCCATCATCTTTCCTTCATCTCCAACCGTCTTGGCCCCAGCAGCTGCCCGCATGAATCGTTGGACATACCCTTTCAAGGTTTCTCCTTCTTTCTGGCGTATCTCAACCAACTGATTGGCCTCGGTCAGATGTACTCGACAAGCATAGAATTGTCCATAAAACTCATTTACGAACATTTCCCAAGAAACTAAAATGGCCGGAGGGAACTTGAAAAACCATTCTTGGGCAGTCTCGGATAAAGTGGCAGGAAAAATTCTGCACCGAGCATCGTCTGACACCTTTTGGATGTCCATCTGTATCTTGAATTTGTTCACGTGAGACACAGGATCTTCTAATCCAGTGAAGTTGGGTAAGACCGACATCTTGAATTTTCTTGGAGTCTCTACCACTGCGATTCTTTGTACAAATGGAGTGTCTTTCCTCCAATCAAATTCAATATGAGATGTCCGGTTCCCAACTAGTTGTTGGACGACCTGATTTAAATCATCAAGCTGGGCCTGTACAACATCTGAAACTATTGGAGCAACCGGCGCCGAGGGGAAATACTCGTCATGTCTTTCCCTTCTATCATTAAGGACGTCTCTCAGGTCTTCCTCCCTACACATTTGCTCGCTCACGCCCAGTCTATCAAAGATGTTTGGCTGTTTAGGTTGCCCCCAGCATTTTGGCTCATTGGCCAGTTCTCCCTTGGTGGAGGGTTCTGTTCTTCACCCCCACTCTTTTTGCCGCCTACCAGCATTCCTCCTGCTAGAATCTGCCTTGTTATAATCATGGCCATCTCTAAATTATGACCGATGACAGTGCGACCTGTTGTTCGTACTATTTCCCTCTCTTCTTGCTAGAATATCCCGATAGGTGGGTGGAGGCCTGTGTTGGTCGGTAGGTCCCCGACATTATTATGTCATGGGGGAGCCCTAACCGCAGAGCCTGATTCCGCTTGCCTTCTACTCACAAAAGGACACTATCCTCTCTCGGAGGGTTTTTCTCCTTAGTCGTTTGGCGTCTAGGGCTTCTAGGACACTACCCGACCCTATTCTGCCTTTGCAGCTGAGGATTATCTTGACCAGCGTGAGAGGGTGGCTACTGCTCAGGACCCTGGAATGGACTCTCCTGTTGAGCAGCAGGAGGTTGTTTTGGCCTCTGAGGGTTTTCCGGTTGTGGCAGATTATGGTGATGTTGGGGATGATCTGATTGTGAATTCTAGTGTGGGTGAGTACAGGGTGGCTGATCCAGTTGGGAGGTAGGCGCAGACTGTCCCCGGGCCAACTGAATGGCTGCCTCCAGGGCGGCGGTGGCATCCCTCTGCCGGCGGTCCATGTCAGCCTGCCGCTCATTCAACTCTTGGTGCTACCTGTCAATCTCCCTCTGCTGCAACATCATTGTTTCAGTCACATTTTCTTGATTAGCCATCAGATTGGCTAATTCTTCTTGTAACACAATCAGAGTCATTCTCAAAGTTTCAGAATCCATCTCCTCCTCTTCCAATTCCACTTCTGGCTCATCCTCAGCCACATTTTGTGGAGGAGGTTGGGTTGGCGCATTCTCAGAGGTTAGCCCAATTTTCCAAGTTGTTTTCGCCATTTGATCCTCTTGGAAGTCTTGAGTTCAGCTCTTAATGAAAGCACCAAAATGTTGACCCTCAATTTGGTCAACGACACGGAGTCAAGTAAAACAACAGAAATGAGATGAAATCCAACCAAAAAGATAAATGACCAAAGATTTATAGTGGTTCGGCCCCAGAAATGGTAATGAACTACGTCCACTTAATGTTCTTCTTAATGTATGGAAACTTGTGATCAGTAAACTAGAATTTTCTGAGTTTCACAAGCTCAACAAAAGATACAGGGTATTGCGTAACAACAATAATTTTCTCTCTAGATTCCCCCCCAAAAGTCCCTTCCCTTGATCCCTTTAAGTCTTATTTATAGGCTCAAGGAGTTCTTTATGGGTCGATGGGCCTTGATTACATTTAATACAAGCGTATCTCAGATAATAATGGAAATGACAATTATCACATAAATGCAAGATTACATATTAATAGGTAATATCTGATATACTGCGACCAATCTGGTCGCCCATGAAATATGCCTTCTTCCGAGTGAATTCTCTTCTGGTCAATGGTCGAACAGAACGTTCCCACTTGAATAGTCACGTGCACCCCACGTGCATATTCATTTTGCCACATCATCAGGTGAATATTTTTTGGGTAAACAAATGTTGACGCCGCTTTTCGTCAACAGATAAAAGAAGAGAGCACGCAAACAATTAAAGACAATGGCTAAAACAAACAAACGAATCAGACACATGGTTTTTACGTGGTTCAGCAGTTAAATCTGCCTAGTCCACGAGTCTCTGTTATTAATCTCAAGATTATCTCTGAACAATCCTTTAGCATGAATTCTCCAGAGTTTTCTCTCAAGAATCAGAAATTCGATCCTTTACAATGGTGCATGCCTTCTCTATTTATAGAGAAGGATGCAGAATACTATCCCACATATCTTGGGTAGTTACTCTTTTGTGAATAAAATAAATGGCTTTAAATGCCTATAATCAGATATAAAAGGAAACGTCCCTGAAGACCAGGAAACGCATAACTGACCAAATAATATCCCACGATTCTTGGGGATTTACATTAACAAATGAGGATCATATCCCATATCTACAACACTTGTAGATATTCAAGGTAGTCATTGCGTATCTCCAAGGCTTCACGTCATTGTGCGAGCCGCTGACACTTCCCAAGCTTACATTTCTTTCGAGATGGCATATCGAGCTCGAGATCCCTGCTCCGAAGTTGCCTCTGAAGATGAGGGGCTCACAGAGCTATCCTTCGAGATCGAGATCATTTCGAGGTCACCATATTCGAGATCTGTACCATACTTTGCAGGCTCCGATTTACAATCGTAGAGCATACCCTTAACCCTCACGAGACCATTTAATGCGAACTCAGCTTTCGAGGTCATATTTGCTACGGCTCGAAATCTGGGTATAACAACAAATTTGTTTATTTATTTATTTATTTAAATTTAAGTCATGTTTACAATCTACTAAGAATATTCTATTAAATATAAGAATATTCAGTTAAAGTTAATGGAAAAAAAATAAAAAACTGTTAAAACCAATAATTTTCGTTATCAACACATTTTTTATATAGAATAGATATGACAAGACAAGCTAAGCTATCCAACCGACTAAAAGAGAGAAAATGAAGAACTGAATAACAAACTGTACAACTAACTGTAACAAAATGTAATAACCATCTAAGAACTAATAACTCACTGAGCCAACTAAGTAACTTCTTTGACATGTATTTATAAGGGTTTAGCACAAATGGTCTCTTAAAATATTTCACTTTTGGAACTATTAGGATTACTCGGTTAACTCTATTAACCTTCTTTTGTACATTATCTCTTTACATTGTTTAGATAGTTAGTTAGCTTTATTTTTGTTATTTAGCTGTAACAGATTCTGTTAAAACTCTTTAGCTTTAGGTTGTTTTTCTTTTATTGTTTTCACGATAGTTTAGAACCTATATATATCATAGGTTCTCTTACCTGTATTCATTCCTTTTTTTAATAATACAATCATATTTTTCATTCTCTAAATTCTTCTGCATTATGGTATAAGAACTGGAAATTTGATTTCCCTGTGATCCTGTCCTGTTCATCGTGCTCACCGTGTTCTTCCATCTCCGGCGAGCAGTGTTTCCCTTCCAACTCCAGCGACTTTCTTCTTTGCACTTCTTCTCACTCTCGACTGAATCATGAGCACCTCACCATCTACCGACGATGTCGACTCTTCGGTTGTCTCCTCTGATTCACAGGATACCAACAACGGTAACCAGTGCACTCAGTCAAATGCACCATCGATTCCTCCATCTATTCCAGCAAGAACAAAAATCGACAATCCCTCGGACCCCTATTACTTGCACCATGCCGAAAATCCTGGTAATGTGCTTGTTTCTCAACTTTTCACTGGCCAAGACAATTACACATCTTGGAGTAGAGCTATGCAGCTCTCAATCTTAGTGATGAACAAATTGGGGTTTCTAGATGGTTTTATCCCTAAACCCTCTATCTCTGATTCATTTTTGTATAATGCCTAGATTCGTAACACCAACATTGTGATTTCTTGGATCTTGAACTCTGTCTCTAAAGATATCTCTGCTAGTATTATCTATGATGAATCTGCAGCAAAGATTTGGAAGGATCTAAAAACAAGATTCTAACGACGCAATGGACCTCATATCTTCAAACTTAGGTGTGAACTGATGTATCTTAAGCAAGACTCCAATCTGTAAGCATCTATTATACCAAACTCAGAACCCTTTGGGAAGAGTTGTCTCACTACATGCCTGCTTGTACGTGTAATGCTTGCACATGTGGAGGGGTAAAGGCATTACAAAACCATTATCAGATGGAGTATACTATGTCCTTTCTGATGGGACTTCAAGATTCATATTCTTAAGCTGGAGGCAATATCTTGCTCATGGATCCCCTACCTCCCTTAAGCAATGTGTTCAATCTCATAACTCAGGATGAAAATCAAAGTAGTACTGTGACTTCGTCTACTTCAAGTGATCCTTGTTAACAATCCCACCATAGATTTTACAATTACTGGAGGAAAATCAACTCAAGCTTCATCTGGTTCTACATCAAACCAGCCTTATCCACCAAGGAAAAATAGACCTTTTTGTACACATTGCAATGCTCATGGTCAGACCATAGAGAAGTGCTACAAGATCCATGGCCATCCCCCTGGTTATAACAAGCCCGAGCCTCCTCCAACAGCTGCTGTAAATCAACTGCAAACCATTCACAACTCAACCTCACACAGTGCTGAACAAACCAGCTTTCTACCTCAACTCAATGTCACTCAGTACCAGCAACTTTTAAATCTTCTTGCTACCCAACAAAATGGTATACCTCCTACTCACCCCCCTTCCACAATGGAAACACAGGTACCATTTTATCAACTTCTCGTGTTATTAATCCTCAAACTAATGAATCTTGGATTATAGATTCGGGTGCCACAAGACACATATGTTCCAATATAAATATTTTTCTATCTTTAGGTTCAATAAGTCCTACTAAACTCTTATTACTAAATAACTCAACTCTTCATGTTTATCACAGTGGTACAGTGATTTTACAAGACAATTTGTTCTAACAGATGTTCTTTATGTACCAACTTTCAAGTTTAATATCATCTCTGTTAGTGCTTTAACCTTTTCAAACTCTATCTCTGTTATCTTTAGTCACACCTTTTTTTGCATACAGGAAACTCTCAGCAAGAAGATGAGTGGCAATGGTAGCTCAAACAATGGCATAACACCTTGGACACATCTTTTTTTTTTTTTTTCACATATCAACACTATTAGTGTTGAAACTTGGCACTCTAGGCTAGGTCATTTGTCTTCTAAATGTCTTGATACTCTTAGTGCCACTTTGAATTGTAATACTACACATTTACATAAAGATTTACCTTGTTTCATTTGTCCTTTGGCAAAACAAAGAAGGCTTTCTTTTGTTAATCCTAACAACTTTGCTGATAATATTTTTTATTTAGTGCATTGTGATATTTGAGGATCACATCACACTCTAATCATTGATTTTTTATCACTCTAGTTGATGATAAATCCTGTTTCACTTGGCTTTATTTACTCAAGCTCAAGTCTGATGCGCTCACTATTATTCCTAATTTTTTGGCCATGGTTGAGACACAATTTAACAAGACTTTAAAATGCCTTCATTCTGACAATGCACCTGAGCTTACATTCACTTCTTTATTTGCTTCCAAAGGAATTTTACACCAATTCACTTGTGTTGAAACTCCTTAACAAAACGTTGTTGTTGAGAGGAAACATCAACATATCATTAATGTTGCTCGTGCATTGCATTTTCAAGCACACACTCCTCTTAATTTTTGGTCTGAATGTGCTCTTATTGCCACTTATATCATCAATCGCACACCAACTCCTAAATTGAAACATCATTCTCCATATGAATTCTTATTTGGAAAATTACCTAATTACACTATTTTTCGTACTTTTGGTTGTTTGGCTTTTGCATCCACACTTACTGCACAAGAACAAAATTTGAACCTCGTGCTTGCACTTGCATATTTGTTGGTTACCCCCTGGTGTGAAAGGCTACAGGTTGTATGATCTAAACACACATCAATTTTTTGTTTCAAGGAATGTGGTCTTCCATGAAACCATATTTCCTTTTACAAAATTACTTTCTTCTAATATTGTTTCTGATCTTTTTCCTTCCATTATTTTACCATCTCAGCATATATCTCACACCCCTATTTCAGACTATTCTCCTCTTATATCTCCTAATACTGATGATGTTTCTAATCCACCTACTGCTGATGTTTTTGACTCTGGTACTTCGTTACAGCAAGATAATGAAGGTATTGTTCCAGAAACTTTACCAGCAGAGAATACTCCTATTGATATTTCTGATATTCCTATTGATACATCTGACTCTTTGCCCCTTCGCAGGTCACATAGGTCTACACGCCCACCGGCTTACCTTAAGGATTTTGAGTGTCATCTTACCACTTTTTTACCTCATTCCACTCCTTGTCCTATTTCTCAATTTATCTCATATTCTAAACTGTCAAATGCTCATAAATAATTTGTCTATGCAATTTCAACTCATATAGAACCTTTTTCTTACAAAGAAGTTGCAAAAGACACCAACTGGGTTAAAGCTATGCAGCAAGAGCTTCTAGCCTTGCAACAAAATAAGACATGGACTATTACTACTTTACCTCCTCACAAAAAGCTATTGGTTGTCGTGGATATATAAAATTATATACCATAGCAATGAGACTATAGAGCATTATAAAGCTTGTCTAGTTGCCAAGGGTTATGTCCAACAAGAAGGGCTTGATTTTTTTGACACTTTTTGTAACGCCCCAACTCCAGGGACCGCTACAATGCACATTGCAAACAATGCTAAACTCGCTAATCGAGTCGTTTGGTCATAAACGTGTAACTAAGCATGATTAGCAATTTAAGGGTTAAAAACTTTGGTTAAGATATAACGTTTCACTAGAACATTTACTGTATACATTGGGATCCCAAAAATATAATTTCAGAGTTTATTACAAGAAAGTGTTTACAACAGGCCGTTCTAAGCGGAAAAACAGGGTTCAGCCCTAGTTCCACTTTCAAACCTCGCCCAAGTATTGGTCGAGCAGCCGCATATGTACACGTCATCACCTAAGCTCTCCAACTCAAGGATGGTCCAGCTTCATTTTTCATTTACCTGCACCACAAAGCACCCGTGAGCTGAAGCCCAGCAAGAAAACTCATATGCTCATAAACAGTCATATCATGATATCAAGTCATATCTGGCATGCCTAGCATTCGTAGCTGTGTTCAGCATGCAAATGAATTCAAACAAATGCTGGGGTATCCAGGATAAGAAATCCTGGCCTTCTGATTGGAGGACTATCAAGTCAGTCCTAATCAGATGAGTGTCGCAACACTTGAAGTTCCGATAAACCATGCTGAGTGACCAACAAGCGAGTCACTAACTCAAATGGAAGGGTGGCTGTTGGGTAAGCCTCTAACCTTCATTAGGTTCTGGTAAACAATACTGAGTGACTGGCAAGCAAGTCACTAATTCAAATGGAAGGGTGGCTGTTGGGTAAGCCTCTAGCCTTCAAGCGCTTATAATGTTCGTCGACCCTTGAGGTCAGTCTGGCATTAATGCTCTTTGAGTCATTCAATGCTGATAGTCGATTAGATCTAATCTTTGATGGCTTGCGTGATACACGCTAAGGCCGTTCTGACTAGTGAGTCAGCTCAATGTGACCAGTGCCCAGTACCACTGCCGAACTTGACTAGTGAGTCATAGCTTCACAGTTGATACTAACACCTTTGCCAAATCTGACTAGTTAGTCAATTCCATGCACAGGTAAGCAATGCTATCAATGTGTATCATATGCCAATTATCCAAGAATAGGGCATTCAGCATGCTTACTAAACAGTTGCTAGCATAATTACGATCATGCACAAACACAAAGACTCAAGCTCTGACCAATCTCATATTCATCGTTCATGGCATGCCCTAATCACATGTTTCTCGTGCATCACATGCATCACACTTATTCATCCAGCATGCCTCAATAATAACCATATGCGAATGGGAAAATTTTCCAAGCATACACTATGCTATCAATGTTCACATTTAACATCCAACATGCATCAATCACAGCCATGCATGCCACTTATGGGGTGCAATTTTCTTACCTTGGGTTCGAGCAAGAGTTAATAAAAGAAACGACCTTTGAGAACGATCAGTCCTTTGGTCCTTTAACGGTCACCTAGTCATAACCAAAAATATAGGATACCATTAATGAAAATGAAAGCAAAGGTTTCCAATCCAATATCTAGCCTCCGGGACATCAATCCCCACTTAACCGAGTACTAGGTTCAACCCCGAAGCCTTAGGCTTGAATCCCCAAGATAAAACACCATTCTGGAAAATAAGTCACTAAGGGCCGCGACCTGCCCTAGCTGCGCCGCGCTGCGCCCCCCAGACAGAGGCAACCCTCTCTGCCAGACGCCATGATTCGCGGCGCACCACAGCCATGCCGCGGCTCATTACCCTGTTCAGCCAAAATCTCAATACGCACCAGCAAACCTCCCCTGCGTTTTCCCTTGGAACCAAGCCTTCAAACCAGCTCCAAACCTCCTCCAAACACTCAATTCAACCTCTAAACATTACCTATAACTCACCCTCATCAAAACCCAAGCTAACCTTCAATCAAAACCTCCATAAATCCAAACTACCATCAAGAGATCATAGGCTGAAAAACTAAAAGAAAAACAGAGTATAAACCAAAAACTTATGGCTGAACTCACCTCAAACACGATTTTGAATCCCCTTTAATGGCTTAAACAAGTTCCCTAGCTCTCACCTTTGATCTCCTAGCTTAACTCCTCAATTTGGGCTCTCAAAATTCAAAGAAAAGAATGAAGGGAAAAGCTTGTACGGAAGAGAAAGGAAGAGATGAGGATGGGGCTCTGTTTTGTTCTGTTTTCCACAGCCTTCTAAAACTCAAAGGCTGATATAAATCCTTAAGGTCAAAAGACCATAATGCCCCTAGGCCAAATAAATCCCTCTAAAGGCTTCCGAGGGTAAAACCGTCCTTTCCCGCCTATCTCGTTAATTATAATTAACGCTCTCCAACTCCTGCTATTCTCAATATTCTCAAACACCAATAAATCATATCCCATTACCCTTTTATTCCCGGTAATGTTCTAGTCATCAAAATGACCCCGAGACTCACCCCGAGCCCCGAACTTAAACCCGTTATGACTAGACCGAACACTTACATCTCATGATTGTCGTCATGCTGAATGGCTCGAACCAATCCACATATAATGTGGTAAAATTATAATTCACCCATATGCATGAAATTACACAATCACGCCCCCCAACGGCCAAATTACCAAAATGCCCTTGCAATTAAAATATGAGCCCATATGCATGCATTCACCATCATATAATAATATAATTCACATAAACATGCATATAATCATAAAATATCATAATAATTCAATTATGGCCCTCCCGGCCTCCTAATCAAGGTCCTAAACCTTATTAGGAAATTTGGGGCATTACACTTTTTCCCCTGTTACAAAAATGGTTACTTTAAAATTTTTATTAGCCATTTTAGCTATTAAGCAGTGGCACACCATTCAACTAGACATTAATAATGCCTTTTTGAATGGTGATCTTCATGAAGAGATCTACATGTCTATTCCACCCGGTTTACTAACTTCTGGTTCTTCTTCTACAAATCCTCCACTTGTTTTTAAACTACACAAATCGCTCTATGGTCTTCGCCAAGCTTCTCGACCATGGTATACAAAGTTGACCGAAACTCTCATCTCTGAAGGTTTTCAATAACTCAGGTTGACTATACCCTCTTTACAAAAGGACATGAGGACACTTTCATTGCTTTACTAGTTTACGTAGACGATATCATCATCACGGGGCCCAACCTCTCCATTTTACACCAGCTGTAACATTCTCTCAGCAGCAAGTTTCAACTCAAAGCCTTGGGGACACTCAAGTATTTTCTTGATTTTGAAATTGCTCGTTCCTCTGCTGGCCTTTTTCTCACTCAATGACAATACACTCTCCAGCTCCTCCATGATACTGGTTATTTAGGGAGCAAACTAGCCGCCACTCCCATGGATCCATGACTCAAATTAAACAATACTGATGGTATTCCTCTGCCTGACCCTTCACAGTACAAGAGACTTATTAGCAGGTTGCTCTACCTCACTTTGTCTCGCCCAGACATAACTTACTCGGTTCACTGTCTTAGTCAGTTCATGGGTTCACCTCGGACATCCCACCTACAAGCAGTACATCACCTTCTTCGTTATCTTAAAGCTAAATCGGGACAAGGGCTACTCTATCCTTCCACTTCTTCTCTATAGTTGCGAGCATTTTCTGATTCGAACTGGGCTTCATGTCCAATGGCTAGGCGGTCCACTACCAGTTTATGTGTATTTTTGGGTGATTTTCTCATCTCTTGGCACTCCAAGAAGTAACCTACCATCTCCAAAAGCTCCGCTGAAGCTGAGTATCGTGCTTTGGCAGCAACTGCAAGTGAGCTTACTTGGCTCCAATATCTGCTCAAAGCTCTCCACATTCCCCAATCTTCTCCAGCGTTCATCTACTGTGATAACAATTCTGCCATGCACATATCTTATAATCCAACCTTTCATGAACGCACTAAGCATATAGAGTTGGTCTATCATTTCATACGAGACAAGATTAAAGCTTCATCCATCTGACTTATCTCAGTGAGCAGCAACATCAACTAGCTGATGCTTTCACTAAAGCTTTACCATCCACCACTCTTCATTCTCATATTTCTAAGATGACTGTGCATGATATCCACAATCCATATTAAGGGAGTTATTAGGATTACTCGGTTAACTCTGTTAATCTTCTTTTGTACATTATCTCTTTACTTTGTTTAGATAGTTAGTTAGCTTTATTTTTGTTATTTAGTTGTAACAGATTCTATTAAAACTCTTTAGTTTTAGGTTGTTTTTCTCTTCTTGTTTTCAAGATAGTTTAGAACCTATATATATCATAGGTTCTCTTACCTGTATTAATTCATTTTTTTAATAATACAATCAGATTTTTCATTCTCTAAATTCTTCCGCATTAGGTAGATATATAATTATGTGGAAAATATTTATAAATATCTTGAATTATTTATTATATTTTAACAAAAATCAAGCTCCATGGTAACTGTTTGATAAAGAAAATAATTTTTTTTCCCTTCTTTTTTTACTTGATAAAGTAAATAGTGACATGAATATGCCAAGAATATATCTTTTGGTATTTGTCTTGTGCAATTTGGTTTTTTGTGACTAGTTTAATTTCTGTGCATAATAAGTACATGTTCACCAGTTCACCTATCAATAAAAAAGATCAGAAGTTGGTCTAATTCAAATGAGTTACAAACTGTACAGGAGGAACCAAGAGATCAAGAATATCCCAAAAACAGAAAGAAAAAAGAAAAAAGAGAGGCTTGTTTATGGTTAGTTATTCATTAAAGAAGTGTCTTGAAAGAAAAAATAATCAAAGCAAGGACCAAAGAGTGAAATGGTTTCTGTTTGGAGCTACCATTTGGTAATATTGGGAAGTCATCTGGTGGAGGCATTTGACAGTCCTCACCATTGAAATATATTCTTCTTGGGAAAGCCCATCCATTTCTTAATGTAAATGATTCAAAGTCTTTTCTCAATAGAATCTCTGTACTCACTGAGCCCACTTTGTCCTCATCAGCATTCAACAACAACTCATTGTAGTACTTTAGTCCCCAAAACAGGCCCACCTCATCTGCAACATCAAAAACCTAATTACAATGCTTGAATTGAAACATGTTATAATTAACAAGAATATTCATTTGAATGAACTAAACTAATATACTTTAATTTCGTTTTGCACAATGATTTTTTATTTTATAATTCTTTGATTTTTTTATTAAAGGAGTGTTATTTTGCAAAGTGGTATTTTCTTCCGGACATACTCGACAACTTAGTCAAAACACACTCGACATCCTGTCACAAATACTACTTTACAAACAAATAATCAAAAGAATGATATTCTACAAAGAAACAATAAAAAAAATGTCTATTTTCATTTTCACAAATTACTAGTTGTTTGACGATTTCAATGCTCGTAAGAACTAAGAAGTACCTCCCAATCCAACTGCTGGAAGCAAAGTACTGTTGAAACTATATGCTTTTTCCAATAGCATGAGATTTGGATGCTGAACTAGTACATTCCAATCTGTGTAGTTTCTTTGATAGTTGTAGTTTGAAACTGTAAGCTTTACCTTCCAATAATTCATGTAATTGTTTTTAACATGCCAATGAACTCTAACAGGGCACATATGATCACTGCATTTTACTATGTCCATGTTATCTGCTGAACTTGAACTTGATAGTTGGGCTCCTTCTCTGTTATCATGACATAAAAGAAATGCTTTATGAGAAGAAAGGAAACTTTTATTAAACTAGAATGAATAAGCTATACATGGAGTTAATATCCATAAAAGTGACCAACCAACCTCATGCTCATGCAAGAATCAGTACTTTTGTCAGCCTCTCTACATCCACAGCTACAAGTAGGGCATGCTGTGATAATGGGATTGTAAAATGTAGAAAGTGAAACACAACACATTGGTGCTTTGTTGGCCAAAAAGCTTGAGTAAGTGCAAGTTGATTCCCATGTTCCTGTGAGCCATAATATAAAAAAGGATTTAGAAATTTTCATATTATAATGAAGCCTTTTGTAACATTCCTTTTTTTTGTCTTAAACTAGGCTAGTTCTACTATATCTCAGGACCAGAACACTAACAATTGCTACGTGGAACTCAAACCACATGCCTGGCTATTTGAACTACCCTTTTTGGATTTTTTGTAACGTTGCATTTGGTATGAAGTACTTACTATAAACTTGGACATGTCTTCTGCCTCCAATATCTGAAGAAACTGTGGGATCAACATCCGAAAGGGGGCCACAAGTGTAGCCAGGACCTGGTGCCAATAAGGTAAGATTCTTAGGTGCATGTGCAGAAGAAGCATGCCCTTCCGGAGTGCCAACTAGAACTTCAAAGGAAGAGAATGAGTTTGAAGGGCTAATGGTTCGAGGGTAGAGAGTGCCGCCTCTACAGCAGCCTGCAGTCATGTTTTCTGGCGAAGCTTGTTCTAGCAAAAGGTCAGCTATGACAGGGTCTTTCTTGCAGGAGTGTGGTGTTTGGGACTTGAAGGAAGAGCAGTTCCCCATATCTGTGGCAAAGGCACCTTTCATTGACCAAATCACTTCATTATTTGCCCATGTCCAGCCTATATTCCAACCAGGCTTGTCCACATGGCGATACTGATAGTAGTTTTGGATAGTCACCCTTGCCTGCAACACAAAATTACCGAGTCTTAAAAAGATTACTTGTTTTGGATAAGGTTTTCACTGTTGTTCTTTGTACTAACCAGATAACCATCTGGATTTGAGGTCCATTGGAGAATGTCAAAAGTGACAGTAATGTTTCCATTAGGATCCATTGGATCATAGCAATCTACAAAGCATAGAAAAAACACATAAACTTAGCTAAGACCAAAAAGCATCATCGATTTTCCAGGGACAATAGAAATGAAAGAAAATATTAGGAAAAGTATGGTGCCTGATAAGCTGCAAATTGCAAGTAACACTACTGACATCAGTTTAAAAGACCACACAAGAGAAAGGGCAGCTGCCATTTTTGTTGGAGATGAGCTGAGTCAAGAAAATTATTACTTATAGTAGGAGGAGGCAAACCTTGTTATTTTTTTTTACTAATGGACTTCATTAACAAGAAATGATAATCTGTATCACTCTAGAGAAACCAAGTTATGCTTATTAAATCATCATTGACATCCTCGAATCAAACAAGAATCATTGGAAATATCAATAGGATAAGAGCAGACCAATCCAAATGACCAGATTCTTTGGTGACTTAGTCTGAATAATCATATGATGCCACACAAAATGGATACATACAGAATATGTTTGAAATCACCCTTTGTCTTATTCAACATCTTTAGTATAACCAAATGGAAGAAAAACTCTCAAATTGATTATTCATATTTAAAAAAGATAACTTAAACAATTGCTTTTATAAGTTATTACTTGAAAATTGATAGCTGGGAACAGTGCATAACAGCCGCGTGCTTAACCTCAAACCAGTCAAATCTTCTTTGGAGAAGACAGTTAATTTTCTTTCCCATGTTTTCTGGGGAAACAAACGGCCAATATATGCTTCACAAGTATATGAGACAAACACAGTAGTGCCAAAATTTTAAGACTTTGGTCTCTTCTCATCGACACATCCTATGATTCAAGAATATGTTGTTTTTCCTAGTCTAATTCATATCAAGTATCTGTTAATAATCTAAGTAACATTACATTTCTCATACTGTGTTGTGTCTGGCACTGTTCTATGTTATCTTAGATGGAATAATTGGGAGGCCAAATAGTTGAAAACCCAAGAAAGAAAAACTGAACTATAATAATTGAAGTGCCCAAATTCTCAACTAATTCAATTCACATTGAAGTTTTGCAGTTGGGAAATTTTAATTTTGGACTGATAGACTAGTTCAGTAGTCCTTTACAACAAAGTGGGAATCCCAGATTGAAGATGCTGACTTTCATTACTACATATCATATTTGAATGGGCCAACTTGTCTTCAATCAACTTGGAGATAGTTTCATGAGTATGATGGATATCATGTTATCCGGTCCATTTAATATTTCTGACTTCCTTGCCATTACTGGAGGGAGATAAGTCTTAATATCTTAGCTCAAACAGTCAACTCACGAAAAAATTTAATAAAAATTATTCATATCATTTGTGTAAATTTTATGTGTTCAGATAATATTGTTTTGATAGAATTGGGACTAGAACCACACACTCACACATTCAACCATTCAATTTGCGATCTATATTTTCTTATATTAATCAATATATATAATAACTGGGCAGATTTATTTTAAATCTCTGCAAATAAATCTTGTGTAGAGATAATTAATGTGAGAGTAACAAATAACAATGTGCTGACGAGAGCTCTTTGTGAATGGATTTTTGAGTTATTAAAAACTAAGTACTTGATTATGGTTTCTTGGGACTAGCTTGGTATCAGTAAACGAAAATAGAAGTCTGATTAGGCAAAATGACATTTTAGATACACTTGATACTTTATCAAAAATATTTATTACTTTGTCGAAAATACTCGATACATTGTCTAAAAAGTCATTTTGCAAAAAAATATAGAAAAAAATATGAAAAAATGTCTACTTTGGTCAATTACCTATAAAATAATCTATCATTTGATCAAACTTGACGGTTGATCAACTTGACAGAAGTATGTTGAATATTAATTTAATAATTGTGTGTAGTATTGATATGTTTATCAAGATCTAAATAGAAATAGCTATATTAAATGTTTCAAAGCTGTATTTTTAAGGCTATATGCTCCTTGCATCATTCGAACGTCACTATAATCAAGAGATGGCTTTATAAACTCAATAATTCTATGAATAAATATATAAATAAAAAAAAGATATGCAACTTTCAACGATGTGATGTTTGGATATTGCATAGCCAAATAATTAAAACAGTGATTGGCCCATATATATATTTATTTTGAATTGAGATGTACAGTTGAAATTAAATTCAGTGACCACTCTCTAGCCACGATCAATTTATATATAAGGACTATATCTATAGACACACATATTCACATAAGCTTTATTACAAGGTATAGAGAAAGCAAAGTGGTAACTTCAATGGCCGGAAATGTGGCAATGGTTATGGATGATGAAGAGAATGTCTACACTGGCTCTGGCAGAAGAGTTCAACCTTTCTCCACACAAAAGTATACCACAAACTTATGTTATACATACTTATTTAATCACACATATATATATTCCATGTACTGATGATTAACACTTTTTATATGATCTTTCTTACAGACCAGAACAGTCATGGAATGTTGATGAGGAAAGTAAGAAGCAGTCCAACCCTACCACCCTTAGTGGTCTATTGGGTTTAAACGAGTTTGTCTCCTTGGAGGTCAGTTCAAGTTTTTTGTTTTTAAACATTAATTTTATGAATTTATGATATGAAATGGTCTATCGAGTCATGTAAAAGTATGATCTTCATCTTCATCTTGCCTCAAGGATCATAATATAAAATATGGACATATATTTTGCTCATAGATGAAATGTTAAGATTGTATTCTTTAGACCCTCGTAGGATTTTTTTTTTCTTAGCCAAGAGGGAACAGGTGGGGATTGTGGTCCTTTTTATCAATATATTTTTTTTACAAATTTATAAATGTACTAAATACAAACAATATTCATTTGTTTAATTTTATTTATAGAATCTATTCATTATATATATTATTGTCATATAAATTTTAAATAAATAAATAATATTATATATAAAAGAAGGGTTTATACATTTTCAGACCTTATATTTTGTCTCATTACCTGTTTGAATCCTGTGTTTTGACAAATTACTTTTTGGACCCTATGTTTTGTAAAATGGTTAAAATAAAACCCTAAACTCAATTTTGATGAAGAAAAAATTGAATATAACAACACAGTTTTTAAGCAAAATGATTTTATTTTTGTTCTGAATTGTTAGTTTGGCAAATTATTTGTGATTTTAGTTGAGAAAACATTACCCAAAATCGGG
Organism: Humulus lupulus; assembly: GCF_963169125.1. Lineage (NCBI taxonomy): Eukaryota > Viridiplantae > Streptophyta > Magnoliopsida > Rosales > Cannabaceae > Humulus > Humulus lupulus. The sequence goes on from NC_084793.1 coordinate 21,431,388, forward strand.
TTTATGGTTCTATTAACCATGTTACAAAACATAGGGTCCAAAAAGTAATTTATCAAAATACATGATCCAAACAGATAATGAGACAAAACACAGGGTTAAAAAAGGTATAAACTCATAAAAGAATGACATAGACCTATTAAATTAAAAATTAAACCAAAATATAATAAGTGTGTAGATAACGGAAATTCTTGTTTTTAATGGTTTTTTATTTTTTTAATGTTAACTTTAACAGAATATTCTTATATTTAACCGTAGTTTGTAAACATCACTTAAACTTAAATAAAATAAAATAAATTAAATTATCTCAAAAATTACAATATGATATTTTTGAGATATTTTACAATGATAATTATTTAAAAGTAATAAATAAGTAAACATATTAAAATAGAATATTTTTGAGATATTTTACAATGATAATTATTTTAAAATAATAAATAATTAAAAAAATAAAATAGGATATTTTAAAAATATTTTACAATGATAATTATTTAAAAATAATAAAATTATATGTTTTATAACTTAAATAAAATTTAATTAAACTTAAACTCACTTATTATAATAAATCATATTAAACATATAATATAATCTACTATCAATTAGCAACAAATTACTTTTTTTAAAAAACTAGCAAGAAACTTAAATTTAAAATCCACATATAATATTTAATATTACATTAAACATATAATATATAATCTCTTGTTGTTGTCACTCTCAAATTCAAAAACTAGAACAAACATAAACTTAAACAAAAAATAAATAAATTATTTAATTAAAATATAATATTTATTTAAAATATATATGACATTAATATAAATTTAATAAAAATAATTAATAAATTCTATAAATAAAACTAAGAAAATGTGCATTGCACGTTACTTGTATCTAGTATATATATAATATGATAACATTTTTAAACATAAATGATAATTTTTTTAATAAAAAATAAAGATGATCTATTGTATATTATTATAATGATATTTTATAATATTTAAATTTATATTAATACAAGTATTAAATATTTAGTTTTGTATTAAATATTATTATAATAATAATATTTTATAATATTTGAATTCATATTAATATAATTAGTAAAAAAATAGGATTATATATTATTATCATAATAATATTTTATAACATTTAAATTTATATTAATATAATTATTAAATATCTAGTCTTGTATTATATATTATTATAATAATGATATTTTATAACATTTGAATTTATATTAATATAATTATTATATATTTTTTGTCTTATATTAAATATTAATATAATAGTGTTATTTTATAAGATTTGAATTTATATTAATCTTATTAATAAATATATATTTTTAGTTAGTTTTAAAAGTATATTTCGTTAAATATTTAGAATATTTCGTTAAAGTTAACAAAACAAATCGTTAAAACAAAAAAAAAATTGTTATTTACACACTTTTTATATAGAATATATATATATATACTAGGTAAAAGCAACGTACAATGCATGTTTGCTTAATTTTAAAATTGTAAACAAGTGTATTCAAATATGTATTTATTTGTATTATATTTTTTAATTATCATATAAATTTTAAATAAATAAAAAATATCATCGAAATAAATAAAAGATATTTAATATAATGTATGATATAAATGTATTTAAAAAATTAGAGAAAAATATTATCTATAATTTTAATAAAAATTTGTTCACTTTTTTAAATATATATATATATAATAGAATGAATTATAATTCTATAGTATATATAAATATTTATATCAATAATAGAGTAGTATACATGCATCAATTATTTTCATTAATTAATTAATTTTTGTTTAAGTTTATATTTGTTCTAGTTTTTGAATTTAATAGTGACAACAAGAGATTATATATTATATGTTTAATATAATATTAATATTATACGTGGATTTTAAAATTAATTGATATAGTAGATTATATTATATTATATGTTTAATATGATATTATTCTAATAGTGAAGTTTAAATTTAAGTTTAATTAAATTTTATTTAAGTTATAAAACGTATGGTTTTATTATTTTTAAATAATTATCATTATAAAATATCTCAAAAATATCCTATTTGAATTTGTTTAATTATTTATTTATTTAATTTTAAGTTAATATCTCAAAAATATCATATTTTAATTTTTTTAATTATTTATTTATTAAATTTTATTTAAGTTTAAGTCATGTTTACAATCTACCATTAAATATAAGAATATTCCGTTAAAGTTAATGAAAAAAAATATTAAAACAAAAAAAGTTTGTTATCTACACACTTTTTATATAGAAGAGAAATTATTTTTTGGCATTTACTAAAAAATAATATTTTTAATAATATGCTCATCATCACTAAAAAATTCACTCTAATTTTGTTATGTGTGTAATTTTTTTTACTAGTCTTGTTTTACATTAGTCACCGACTCGATCTTGAGTATATGCTGGTTTATGCTAATAACCCCAATAGAAAGCGCCACAAAATTATAAAAAAATATATGTTCTTTATACAAAAAAAACTTACAATTTTGAAATTTTTTATTATATATATAATTAGACAATGTTATATTTTGTATTAGGCTTCAACTATGTTGATTGGTGTGATTTTGATTTGTGTGTGTTGATTTATAATAGGTTTGGAGAGCATCATTGGCTGAGGTTGTAGGCACCGCTTTGCTGGTGTTTGCACTTGACACCATCGTGATATCTTCATTTGAGTCCAAAGCAAGCTCACCAACTCTTGTCATGGCAATCCTAATCGCCGTAATTGTCACAATTCTCCTCCTTGCCACCCACCCTGTCTCCGGCGGCCACATTAACCCCATCATCACATTCTCTGCCGCACTTGTCGGCATTATCTCCTTCTCACGTGCAACCATCTACATTTTAGCTCAGTGTGTTGGAGCCGTGCTAGGTGCACTAGCACTCAAAGCTGTGGTCAATAGCACCATTGAAGAAACGTTCTCTTTAGGTGGTTGCACCCTCACAGTCGTTGCACCAGGGCCCAATGGGCCCATTGTGGTGGGCTTAGGGATGGCCCAAGGTCTATGGCTAGAGATCTTTTGCTCCTTTGTGTTTCTTTGGGCCTCGGTATGGATGGCCTTTGATCATCGTCAAGCCCAAGCCCTTGGAAAAGTAGTAGTCTTTACGATTATTGGGCTGGTGGTGGGTCTGCTTGTTTTTATCTCGACAACAGTGACTGGTGCTAAGGGCTATGCTGGGGCTGGAATGAACCCAGCTAGGTGCTTGGGTGCGGCTGTTGTACGTGGTGGCCACCTCTGGTATGGCCATTGGGTGTTTTGGGCTGGACCCATAATTGCTTGTGTGGCGTTCTACTTGTACACCAAGCTTATTCCACGCCAACATTTTCATCATTCTGAGGGGTTTAAGCACGATTCTTTTAAAATTGTGAAACGTATAATAAGTTAGATAACTTTAGTAAAATGTTTTATATTATGTATTGAAAAATAACAAATAATTATCGTATTTGTTAAGAGGGAAAGACGATTGGAAAAGTAATTTAAAAAATGAAATTATAGAAGGCTAATTGTGTTTGGTATAAGATGAAGGAATGAGAAAATGATAATATTTATTTGAACCTTTTAGAAGAGAAAAAAGAATATTTATTTGAACCATTATTATTCTCATTTTAGTTTATAATTTTTATGATATTTTATTATGTATCATTCCTTTTAAAATAAATTAAATTTTACCTGTCATAATTTATTTTTTCTTCTTAAAAATCTTCCAATTTGGATTGAGTGAGAAATGGTAAGCATTTCCGACCTATCTTCTCTCCTAAAGTAACCCATTTTACACCAAATTTGTTCAGTCATCCCCTACTCTCTTCCAAGTACTATTTAGTTTTCGTTAAATTAGACCATTTTTTAATATTAAAATAAAAATAAAAACTATGATAATTCAATTAGAAAAGAAAGATATCAACAGCTAGTAGGAAAGTTAATCTACCTCTCACACTTCAGACAAAGATATTGCCTTCGCAGTAATTCTTATGAGTCAATATATGCATGATCAGTCAAAACGCCATATATTTACAAATAGATTTAAATTTTCCGAAATATATAGGGAAGTTTTGTGGTAGGGTAGTCTTATTTACCTTATGGGTAAAGCATGCTCTATGAGGATATTAGGGTGTTTTCACCCTAATTTTTTTCATAACAGTGTTCAAATAAATAGATAAACTCTCGGCATGTATACATGATAATTCTACTCATGTGTTAGACTTTAGTCCAAACATTTAAGCATATCTTTTAATTTCTAAATATCATAGATACTTTTATATTTTTACAACTTCATCATAAACTTTTGTGTATGATATGGTAATCCTAATAAATTATATAGTAAAAAAATAATGTAATTATACTAATTAGAAAGAATAATTTGTATTCGAAATTTAGACTTGCTTTGATTTTGATTTTGCTTGTAAATTCATTTATAAAATAGAATCCAAGAAGTTGTGTTAGAATCCTTTGTAAATTTGTGAATTCAAATCTTCTTTTATTTTCTTAATTTTTTTTCAAATATGTCATCGAATGTCAATAAATAATAAATGTATATATACTAGATGCAAGCAATGTTGATGTACGTTTGCTTACTTTTATTTTTTAAAAAAAACTAATAAATAGTGTGGCTTGTTTAGATATATGTATTTTTTTTTTTTTTTAAATACAAGTACCACTTAATTCTCACAACTATATCTTTTTTCGTTGTATTAGTTTTTTATATCAACTCTTTTAACTCATTACTCTAATTTAAAACTAATTTATTTGATTATTTTTTATTCAAATATTGTACACAAAAATTAGTACATTACATGTAAATGTTACATAGTGGGTATCCTATAATTTTTTACATTGTGGACTCCACAATAAAAATAAAATATTTATAATAATACGTGTTATATTGCAAAATCAAGTTGTTACTCTAAATGTTGAAGTTCATTCATATAGATAGGGAGTTTGAATCTTCACCCATGATAAAATGCTTGCAAAAAATTCATTTGATATTTTATGTCACCTGGTTTATAATAATCAATTCATACATGTGCTCAAGTTTATTTTACTTTTAATTGCACGTTTCAGAGTCCAACAAATCTCAAAACAAATATGTCTATGTAGTTAGTTTCTTAGACCATAAAAGATAAATTACCATAAAATATTATTTAATAACCATAAATTACAAAAACTTGAATAAAAATTGAGAAAAAAAAATAGAAAATAGATAGAGTAGTTTGGAGATATTTTAAATTGTCACATCACCTCCTTGTGGCTCTAATTTATATATATATATTATTTAAATAATATTTTTAAATAAATCAAATTAGAATTCAAATTATATATGAAGTTAATATATATTTTTGTAAATCTATTTATGTTTAAATAAAAAAACATAAATAATTTGAATAAACGTTTATTATTATTGTTGTTGTTGTTGTTGTTGTTAACCATAAATTAGAAAAAGTAAAATAAAAAAATGATAAAAAACAAAGATAGAGTAAGATTAAAAAATTAAGATATTACCCGTTTGAAACTTTTATTTTTAAAGATATTAATAATCATATAGAGAGATATTGATATATATTTTTATAGATATTTTTCCCTTAATGAATAATCATAAATTAGAAAAAGTAGAACAAAATTATGAAAAAATAAAAATAGAGTGGATTGGAAAAAATTTAGAGTGGCAAATCACCTATTATTATAATTGTTTTTCATATTGTAAAAAAAACAACAACAATAATAATAATAATAATAATAATAATAATAATAATAATAATAGCAGAAAGAATAATAGTATTTTTTATAAATATTTTATAATACTTTTTTATGGATATTTTATCTTAATTAAATATATTTATATATAGATATAGAAATATAAATAGATAATGTCATTTTTTTAATATATAATATAAAATTTACAAATTTGAATGATATAAAAATATATACTATAAAAATTAAATATGTAAAATATATACAATATATGAAATTTGATAAAATAAAATAATATAACCATTTGGTATGTGGGCAAGATTAAATTAAATAAATTATCCATATAAGAAGAAAAAAAAATACTAATTGTAACGTCTCAAATTTGCCAATAAGACTTAGTGTCTTGATTAGTGTGTTGGGAGGGCATAATTGGATTTATATGTGAAATTAATTGAATATATGTGTGATTGGCATACATGATTTATATGGTGATATGAGTATTTATGCATGTTTATGTGTATTAAATATGCACATGGGTTTGTTTTTGTTAATAATGACATATTTGTAATTTTGACCTATTGAGGGTATAAGTGTAATTATATGTGTTATATGACTGAGATCACATCATTATGTGGATATATCTGCGATATTTGGCTCGAGGCGATCCTAGTGAGCAGATTAGCAAAAAAGTCACAACGGGGTCAAATACCCAGCTTGGGGTGAGCCTAGGGGTATCTTGGGAAACTTAGTGCCTAGTCGGGATTTATCAGGTGATGGGTAGTTAGTTGGTGATTATTTGGGTATGTCAGGATTAATCGAGGATTTATAGTGCAATTTGAGGATTGGCAGGAAATGCGGCTAATGATTGTTTTGCCTTTGAGGGCTTTGAAGGGAAACTCTTGGATGAGGGGCATTATGGTCACTTTCTATCCTTGGCTGGACTTAGTTAGGCTAGAGTACCTTAGAAAGTAAGGGAAACATAACCAAAACAACACATAACTCTCTCTCTCTCTCTCTCGTTCATCTCTCTCTCTCTCATTCATCTCTCTCTCTTGAGCCTTGGAAAGCATTTGAAATTTTGGAGAATTAGCTTGGGAAGCTAAGAGGTTGAAGGCTGGGATTGATTGAGGTTCAATTTAGGGGTCGAAATCACTACTGAGGTAAGCTTTATAACGTGATTCTACTGTGAATTTTCTGATTAGTTTAGGTTTTGACTGAGTTTTTAATGCTAGCTTTGGTTGTTGAGTTGGGGTAAGATTTTGGTTGGTTTCTGGGGTAATTGGGATGCCTATGTTGTGTTATTGAGAGTTCTAGATTCAATTGTGGCTTGGGTTCATGTTTAGGGTGAATTCTGATGAGATTGGCTCGAGGAAAACGCAAGAGAAGTGTTGGGAATTCTGAGTTTGCGAGGTTGCGTCGCGGCATTGTTCTTGGAGTGCAACGGCCCGCATAAACTCAGAGTCCTAGGGGGTTCGCTGAACCACCTTAGCCCCGCGCCGCTGGGTAGGTCGCGACACATGTTCAGGAAATGAGCTTGGGAGGCTTTTTGACTAGTAGAGGTTCGCGACGCCTCTGAGGAGCGTCGCAACTCAAATGGAGAATTTTAGCCAATTAGGGTTTTTAAGCTCGGGAAGGGTTCTACTACCAGGTTTTGTAGAATTCGAGGTCTTGAAGGCTATAAATTTACCTTGAATCTCTTAAATAGTCTAAATAATTGATTGTTATCTATTATTGTGTTGTGACTAGGTTATACTGCTAGGGCTCGGGAATAGGGATCGTGTTCGAGATCACCATACCTTATCCACTCGGGACTCGAGGTAAGAAAACTGCACCCTAGTTGTGGTTGGGGCTCGGACCCCTGTTATTGGATATGACTATGATTATAAATATGATTGATTGTCTGGGCATACTTGTATATGATGCATTCGATTGTGTGTTATGAAATCTATATGTTTAATTATATCTAATCTAAAAGCTCGATCTAAGGGAGCCAAGGCCGACAACAAGCGTGCGGAACGCAGCTCAGCCCAAGAGAATTGGGGTCAAAAATAGACCTGAGAACTCGACCTAAGAGATCCAAACCTAAACGTCACCTAAACACTCAGAAGTATTGATTACACTTGTCTAGCTCATGGATTGTTAAATTGAATTAAGTGTTTGATTGAGCAGAATATTACTGCTAAGCTTATTGTTATTATTCTATTGCTTATCGAATCTGTTGATTTAAGTTTTCTTACTGAGCCTTGGCTCACGAGTGCTATGTGGTGCAAGTAAGGGAAAGGGGAAGTTGAACCAGTGTGAGTTGGAGAGCTTTAGGGGCAGCATGTACATTTGCAGCTGCTCGACCGCCACGGTCGAGGGATCAATAGGGACTAGAGCCAAAACTTTGATTTTGCTACTTAGGCCAGCTTACATTGTAATTATTTTTTAGAGTTGTAAATGCCTTGTAAACACTTATTTTTTTTGGATCCCATGTACAGACTCAAACTTTTTAATGAAAACAACTATTCCTATGATCAAAATCCTTAAACCCTAATCCATTAATTATCCTTAGTAACATGTTTATATCCAAATGACTTGATTAGCAAGTCCAACACTATTTAAAATACACAGTGTAATGGTCTTGGCTATCCAGGGCGTTACACTAATGTTGGGACAAATCAAAGTGATCCAATGATACTTTATTTATAGATGTCGTACCCTAAAAATTAGCATGAATTTAATCACTCAGCTAGGAGTATAGTTGGTAGATGAATTTATGGAAAAAGCAGACGAGTAGAACATCTAGCTAATGATGATGTGAGCAGCTCGAGTTAGGACTTGACAACACGACATTCAAGTAATTGGCAAGTCGCCTCTTACAATGATGATCTAGTTCGAGACATGTAGCCGTCGGATCCCCTTTAGGGCGCTCTGAATATGTTCAGCTCGTGGAAACCTAGTCATGATGCATACTGAAGGATCCCGAGAGACTCGAAGGCACTCTATACACTCATTAATGCCCAGGATGTATTGCACATTTATTATTTATTGTCTGAGACAACAGGAGTATATTCTGTTAGGAAATCATATTCCTACGTAAATGGGAATTATTTGTATTAAATGTATACCATATTTATGCACAGGGTTACCCAAACCTATCCAGGAAATTCCACTATAAATATCAGAGATAATGGACAAGAAAGGGGACTGCCTTTTTTGTATTACTGAAACTCTGCAGAAATTGTGAGAGAAGAGCAATAATACTGTCTCGTGGATTAGGTGAATTTTAACCATTGAACCACGTAAAATTGTGTGTGTTCATATAAGTTCATTACGGTTTGCAAATAAGCACTAATACTCTTATTAGATTTCTAAATCTACCGTTGGCAAAAAACCGCGTCAATAGTTTGGTGCTTTCGTTAAGAGCAAATTAGTGATTAATCCTTTACAAGTTTCATTTGACGTTCATCATGGTGGTTACTCGATCGATGCATGACAACGAAATGGAAAAACCTGGTGGGCAAGAGGCGCATCATCCAGCTGTTCCCACTGGAAAGGGCCCAGATGTTCAGCAACGTCCTGGGAAACAACCGGTGGGCCAAGACGACACCGGAGTTCAGTGTCACGCCCACCAAATCCTAATCCAGGATATTTAACAGTCGTCGAGATGGAGAATGTCCAATTAAGGAGCCATCTCGCTAGGGCAAACAGACAGATCGAGGAGGTCCTGGCTCGGTTACCCCCTCTTGCAACTAACGCTAATGTCAGAAATAGGCAAAGTGGGTCCCATAGGAATAACCAGTCCAAACCTAGTCGTTCTATCAGAACTGCCACTCCAAGCTCTATACCTTCAAAGAGAAATCACCAAAGTGCTCAGCCCACTAATCATCACAGGAACCATCAACCGCATGACAGTTGATCGGTCAGAATTACGACCCCCAGCTCCGTGCCTTCCACACAGATTGCCAGGAATGCCCATAACAACCCACCAAGGCGAGGATGGACAAATTCATAGAGACAAAACACCCCAACGAATCCTCTTGCGCTGCGATCAGAACCCCATGCACAGAGAACTTGGGACATTGTAGTAGAATCGAGGTGGGTTAATTTAGTTCGTCCTAATGGAACGAGGATAGCCTCACCGATAAGACATCCAGCATCGCCGGTTAGACATCCTACCTCACCGTTCCCACAAAGAGACGCTCCAGGTCATGAAAATAGTAGGAGAAATCCTCCCCCGTCAGTAGACACTTACGTCCCACGGGCGCGTGCTGATAATCCAGGTCCTCGATCTTAGTCGCAGGCTGTAAGTTTTACAAATGGAAGTTACTGAACGGGGAGCCAACGTGGAGGCAGGTCTGAGAACGACTTGAGGAATCATCTTAGTTCAACACAAATTCCTTGTTTCGATCCACATCCCGACCTACATGATCATCTGAATTCACAAAGGAGGTATCTAGCTCGCAATGATGATATGAGTTATACTCAACACAAGGGAGGTCCGTCTATCGTACGCGACAATGGGAATGTCCCATCTAACCAAGCTTGAACTTGGAGGGACAAAAACCCATCAAACGCGTACAATAGGATGAGAGTTGGTGAACAACTCCCAGCTAACCTAGAGACCAAAGACCTAACCCTTGAGCGATTGGCCTTGATGAAGGAGCAGATGAAGAAACTCTTATCTGAAAAAGGGATTGATGATTGTGACTCCGATGAGGAGCTCGAACCTTTCGCCCCGAACATTACAGCAGCTGTGTATCCTATTGGCTTCAGGATGCCGAACATGCCAACATTTGATGGAAACACAGATCCATTCGACCACCTCGGGATGTTCAATACGTTGATGTTGGCCCACAATGTCGGGTTTGGCCTAAGGTGTATTCTATTCCCCACTACTCTGATCGGACCTGCCAAAGAGTGGTTCAAGAAGTACAAAAAACATTCGATAAAATCTTGGAAGAAGTTGTCTTCTGAGTTCAAGAAAGCGTTTTGAGCTTCAAAGGAAACTCATGTAGAGGCCGACTCATTGGCCAACATAAAACAACAACCTGGTGAATCCTTGAAAGCATATCTGAGCAGATTCGTCAACATTGCAACACGAGCTAGAGACGTTGATGATAGCTCCAAGAATATGGCGATGAGAACAATAATCCTGGTGGGAGGCGATCTATGGCGGGAGCTCCAGCGAAAAGGGGTTAAAAGTATAGATGAATTCTTGGCCTAAGCTCAAGAGTGGATAAACTTGGAAGAGGCGTGATCTGCTGTCGCAGAAACTAGCTAGGCCCCTATCCAACCTACTGGAGTGGTGACAAGTGTTGTAGCTATGACTCAACCTGTTACCCAGAATAACCAAGCGGGAAACAGTAGGAGGAAAGGGAATGGTAAGGGCGACTAGAACGACACAAAGAAAAACAAGTCTGGGGAAAAATTCAAGCCCATTTATGCCACCAACACTGACCTGACGGATACACAGGAACATATTTTCCTGGCAAACTCTAATCGCCTTCTATAGAAGAAACCAGAGCCATTAAGGCATCAGAGGGCGAAGAGAGATCCCCCAAAGTTTTGTCGATACCACAATGACATCGGTCATAATACTGATGATTGCCAACAACTGAAGGATGAGAATGAAACTCTCATTCATGCTGGACTGTTAGCTCAGTACGCCCAAAACTGAGTGGCTCCCAATTACCCTACCGAGCAGAATTCTCGTCCACCTCTAGAAACTTTGACAGGTCAGCCAAGGATTCAGATGGATCAGATGAATCAAAACTAAGTCGACCCTCCCCCAATAGTAGGAGGAGATATAACTACTATTGCTGGAGGACCTCATTTGGCGGGCACGAGTAATGGAGCCCAAAATAGGTATATACAGGAGCTGTAAAACTCATAACGGTATGGAATTTATCCCGGAGCAACAATTATCAAAACAACAGTAGTTGGATAAACAACCAATCATTTTCAAGGAGGAGGGCGCTAGCCACATTCAATTCCCACATAATGACCTGCTGGTGGTAACCGTGCAGCTCGCTAATTGAAGGGTACGGAGGATATTGGTAGATAATGTAAGATCAGTAAATGTGTTTTTTAGGTCCACCCTAGAAAAGATGGAATTATCCATGACTGATCTAAAGGCAACCTCAATGACGATGTATGGATTTTTAGGTGAAGGGACGACGACCATAGGGATAATTGGACTGGTGGTTACGCTAGGGGATGATGCATGAACTATTACTAAAATGCTTGAGTTCGTGGTAATCGATTGTCCAGTTGCATATAACGTGATTTTGGGACGACCTGCACTGATGGTTTTTGAATCCATCACCTAGATCCGACACCTAGCAATGAAGTTCCCCTCAGCCTCGAGGATATGCACTATACGTGGAAACTAGCTCGCTGGTCGAGAATGCTACAACATATCCATGAAGGGAAAATCACAACTCGGGTAGCAGACGATGGTCATAGACAAAGGAGGTGAGGAGTCCCAGGTAATGGAAGTTACCCATGGGACGGAAGAACCTCAAGAATGAGACAAAGAGGTCGCCCAACAGGATGACATTGACCCGCAAATAGGCGAAGATAGATCTGAGCTCAAATTTGTAGAGGAGCTTGAGGAAATCAGTATCGACTCAGAAACACCTTCAAGAGTTGTAAAGTTGGGGAAAATCTTGGAGCTGAAAGGAAGAATGAGCTTGTCGAATTCTTGAGGAAGAACCTGGGCGTCTTCACCTGGTCGCATAAAGACATGGTGGGAATCAGTCCGAGTATAATAATGCATACTTTGAACTTAGAGAAGAACGTGCCTACAAAGTCCCAAAAACGAAGGCTTTTGGGGAAAGTACGATCGGAAGCATTGGAAGAAGAAGTAGCTCACCTACTTAAATGCGGATTTATCAGGGAAGCAAAATACCTGATCTGGGTTTCTAACCCCATTCTGGTCCCGAAGCCAAATGAGAAGTGGAGAACCTGCATTAAGTTCTCCGATCTCAACAAGTCATGTCCTAAGGACTGTTTCCCATTACCTAGAATTGATCAGTTGGTAGACGCCACAACCGGTCATGAGCTCATGTCTTTCATGGACGCGTATTCTGGATATAACCAGATCATGATGAACCCTGCAGACCAAGAGCATACTATCTTCATGACTGAGCATAACATATACTGCTACAAAGTTATGCCATTCGAGTTGAAGAATGCCGGTGCTATGTACCAATGATTAGTCAACAAAATGTTCGCTAACCAGATCGAGAGAAACATGGAGGTGTATGTCGATGATATGCTCGTTAAATCAAAGACTTCCAATAACCATGTATCCAACCTGGAAGAATGTTTTGGCGTGCTAAGGAGGTATGGAATGAAGTTAAATCCCCTGAAGTGCACTTTCAAAGTTTCGTCGGGAAAGTTTCTGGGGTTTATAGTCAACATAAGGGGGTAGAGGTAAATAAAGAGAAAATCATATCATTTTTGGAAATACCTTCACCTAGGTTGCACAAGGAAGTATAAAGTTTAACTGGAAATATGGCGGCTCTAAACCGCTTCATTTCAAAATCCATTGACAAGTGTCTTCCATTTTACAACTTTCTCAGAGAAAACAAGAAGTTTGACTGGACCAAAGAATGCGAATAGGCATTTCATGACTTGAAAGCTCATCTGGCTGAACCCCCCATACTATCAAAACTGACGTTTGAGGAATGTTTGTTTCTCTATTTGGCCATGATGGAAAATGCTGTCAGTGCTGTGTTAGTTCAAGAGGAAAATAGGGCACAGAAACCAGTGTATTATGTAAGTAAAATACTTATCGGAGCTGAGTCCTGGTATTCGTTAATAGAAAAGCTCGCATTCTCTCTTATTTTGGCTTCAAAGACTCAGACCATATTTTTAGTCCCACACTATCCATGTCTTAATTGACCAACCTTTAAGGCAGGTTTTGCAAAAACCTGAAAGGTCGGGATGTCTACTAAAATGGGTCATCGAACTCAACCAGTTTGAAATATTATATATGCCATGCACAACAATCAAGAGTCAAGTGCTCAGTGACTTTATAGCTGAGTGCACCAGTTTTCAGGATGAGCCGATAAGAGAACCGGTGCAGGAATTGTGGAAAATCTTCATTGATGGATCCTTTAATGAAAATGGATCGGGAGCTGGCATAATTTTAATCTCACATGAAGGGCATTGATTCCACACAGCTCTCAGGTTCAGATTCGAAGCATCCAACAACAAAGCCAAATATGAGGCTTTATTGGCAGGGCTAAGGGTGGTGAAGAGCTAAAAGCAAAGGTGATCCAATGTTTTAGTGATTCCAAGCTCGTATTCAATCAGATATTGGGAGAATACCAAGCTCGTGATATCAAGATGACAGCCTACTTAGCCAAGGTTAAGGGCGAGTTGTCTGAATTCGAGTTTATCTCCATTGAACAAGTACCCGTGAGTAGAATTCTAATGCTGATGCTTTGACTCAACTTGCTACCACCAAAGAGGCGGATACACTCAATGTAGTTCTGGTAGAATTCTTGGAAAGCCTAAGCATAATAGCATAAATGGTTGAGGTTGGAATGATTGACATAAAACCGACCAAGATGACCCCCATAGTGGAGTATCTCACAACTGGAAAGTTACCTGACGATCGAAAGGATGCAAGAAAGTTGTTATATCATGCTCTGCAATATGTTATGGTTGAAGGGATTCTATATCGACGAGGGAATTCGGTACCTCTCCTACAGTGTGTTCTGCCCGAGGAAGCGCAGACTATCTTGCAAGAAATACACAAAGGCTTCTGCGGAGACCATGCTGGGGGGAAAAACTTGGCTTTTAAAGTACTGAGACAGGGCTATTTTTGTCCCATGCTGACAAAGGACTCGATCTCGTATGTGAAAAAATGTGACAAATGCCAACACTTTGCCATAGTTGCTCGAGCAGCTCCCATCAAGCTAACCATGATCTCATCCCCTTGGTTTTTGCAGTATGGTGAATTGACTTGATTGGTTCTTTGCCAACAGGAAAAGGAGGAGTTTGTTATGCTATTGTCGCCATCGACTACTTCACGAAGTGGGTGGAGGCTGAACCTCTGGCAACCATCACCTCGAAAAGAGTCTTGGATTTTGTCATAAAAAATATCATATGTCGATTTGGGCTCCCAAAAAAGATAGTGTCTGACAACGGAACTCAGTTCGATAGTGATCTCTTCACAAACTTTTGTGAAAAATACGGCATAACCAAGAGTTTTTCGTCGGTACCATACTCGTCAGCCAATGGGCAGATCGAGGCTGTAAATAAGACCCTAAAGGCGAGCTTAAAGAAGCAATTAGATGAAGCCAAGGAATTATAGCCCGAGCAGCTCCCGCAAGTACTCTAGGCCTATAAAACCTCACATCGAACCTCCACGGGCCATACCCATTTCTCTCTAACCTTTGGAAATGGAGCTATGCTCCCGATTGAGGCGCTGGTGACAGATAGAAGACCTTTGATCAAGATCAAAACCACGAGCTACTCAGTGCATCCCTTTATCTAGTCGAGGAAAAACGAGCAACATCACAATTACAGCTCACCCATTATCAGTAGAAAATCACTCGTTATTTCAATGCTCCTGATTAAGGCGCTGGTGATGACCCACAAACATAAGACCTTTGATCAATATCATAACCATGAGCTACTCAGTGCATCCTTTGATCTAATCGAGGAAAAACGAGAAACATCACAATTACAGCTTTCCCATTATCAGCATAAAATCACTCGTTATTTCAATTCGAAGGTAAAAGGACGCAGACTCAAATTAGGGGATTTGGTTATCCGAAGGGTGTTTTTGGCAAGTAAAGATCCCAAGGACAATGTGTTAGGACCGAATTGGGAAGGACCATACCAAATCGTGGAGATCTTGCGTGAAGGGACATTTAAGCTAGCCCGGTTAAGTGGAGAAATAGTTCCACGGACCTAGAATGCCCTACATATCAAGAAATACTATCAATAATTTTGTTGTCTTTAATGTTTTTGGAATTATTGTTTATGTAAGGCTTATCTATAAAAGTCATTTCATTTTAATAACAATTGGATTATTACGTAATCAATTTTATCGTTTTATTATCGCAGGCTCACTTTGTAAAAGCAACCTAGAACATTTATAAGTTCCGGTTGCTTGGAGGGCACATAACCGAAGAGAGCTTTTAAAAGAGTTCAGCCTATTTGAATGAAATCTGAAACTTAGAGTTTGGAAAATTTGATTATTCAACGGCTTTTTAAAGCTCGGATTTTCAAAATTTTGAACACGAACTAAGTTTGAGAAATTTCTAAAATAAAACCCCTGGATACGACCAGTTCCAAGCCCTGATTCCTAACAGGTACAATGTTATTAAGTAGACTAAAACCCCTGGCTATAACTAGGTCTGAGGTCTGATTCATAATAGGTACAATGCTATTAAGACTACTAAAACCCCTGGATATGACCAGGTCCAAGGCCTGACTCCTAACAGGTATAACGCAACTAGGCAGGCAAAATCTTGGATACAACTAAGATATCGACTAAAATTAGTTATTCGAGCCATCAAAAATCTATCACAATCTAAAGACAACCCCTAAGATTTCAAGTGTACATGTAATGCCCTGGATAGCCAAGACCGCTACACTGTGTACTTATAAAGGTGCAAGACTTGCTAATCAAGTCATTAGTTTAGAAACGTGTCACTAAACATGTATGAGCTAGGGTTAAAAAGGTTTTGGTCTCAAAAGTTTCATTTCATAAAATTAAACTGTTATATACACGGGATCCCAAAAGAAACATAGTTAAAAGTAGGTTTACAGACTTCCAAAAGTACATAAACAAATATTAGCCATACTAAGGCAAAATAGACAATCTTTGGGTCTCGCGTCCCTGCCTAAACCTCAACCGTGGCGGCTGAGCAGCTGGCCATGTACATTCTGCTCACAGAGCTCTCCAATCAAGGCTGATCAAGCTTGCCCTTGCCTTTACCTGCACCACCTAGCACCCGTGAGCCAAGGCCCAGCAAGAAAACATGTGCAACACAAGCAGTAACAACAAATAGCAAACTCACTAAGCATGAACTCCCACCAAGTAATCCACATTAATCATTTAACATATATATTCAGAATCATGGATGCAATCAAACACTTGTAACATTCATATCATATAACAATCATATCACATAATAATCAGGGCTGGCAACTTAGGCCACACCTCCTGTTTACCCCACTGACTCCGGCCCGCTTAAACCGAGCTCAGTGCATATTAAGTTGTCCTTGGCTACCAGTGGCCAAGCCGCGCCCTGTGCGCTAGTGTAACCCTTGGCACCCTTAGGTCGTTGGTTCACTAATTAGCTTGCATGGCATAATACCATCTATTCAAGCATACACAATAGGGAACCCTTAGTCCCATCACATATATTTAACCAGGTGCAGTTTTCTTACCTTTAATCTTTACGGTTTCAGATTACAAGCGACGCTCCTCAGGCACAATCTGTTCCTGAGCCTAAGCCTTTATTACCTAGTCACAACCAAAGTAAAGGATACCATCAACAAACTCAAATGAGCTTCTAGACAAAGTTTTAATCTCTAGAACATTGAATTTCACCAAACATGGTAAAAGATTCAATCCCGAGCACCCTAGGTTAAATTCCCAAGCCTAAAATCTCAAAATCCCAAAATCCCTTAAGGGCCGCGGCATTAGCCATCCATGCCACGGCATGGCCCCATCAGAGACCGCCCAATGCCCAAAAATAGGTAAGGGCCGCAGTCCTACTTAGACCACGTCGCGGCCCGCCCTCCTTCCTTAGCATCCATCAGCTTCGAAGGGCCGCGGCTCACCAAGAACTATGCCGCGGCCCGACCCCTTTGAACCCATAAAAACCACCATTTTTAACTCCCAAACCTCATGCAAACTCACTCAAAACCACCCCATATCCACAACTCAATTATCCAGAAACTTCCCACAAGATTCCAACAACACAACCCAGCTGAATCCTAGGCTAGAAACCCAACAAATATCCATTTCAATTTCTGAAACTTTCTAACCCAAGAGCTCAAAACCCAGCCATGCCAAACTCGAATTTAAGCCTCTAAGTCATGAATTATAACTTACCTCTTCAGCTGAACTCCTTTTCTAAGCAGAATCCTTGTTAATTCCCAAGCTTTCCAGCTCAAATTCCACCCTAAACATCAATGGTACAAACACCTCAATACCCAGCTGAAAACTCAGAATTTTTAAACCAAAGAGAGAGAAATCCCTGCTTACCTTAGTGATGATTCAATTCCTTGGATGAGTCTTGAACTAAGCCTCAAAATCCAGCAATTCCCAGCTCAAAAGTCCCAGAAATTCCCTGTTTTTCCCTTCCTTGAGCTTTCCTTGAGAGAGAGGAAAGAAAAGCTGAGAAGAGAGTCTAAGTCGGTTTATTTCTTCTGTCTACAACTTTCTATTCTTAGTAAGTTATCCTTATCACTTAGGTCAACCTAAGGCTCGGGGTGCCGAAAACGTCCCCAAGGGCAAAACGGTAAAATTCCCCAATATTTCTGCCTAGACTTCCTAACCTCAAATATATCTCCATATATTTATTTTCATAACCCGATAGTCTGAATAAATACCCGATACCTAAAATACCCCTGACTTATCCAAAGTCAACTATTAAGCCCCGTTGTGACTTTTCCCGCTATCTAGCTCCCTAAGATCGCCTCAGGTCGCACGCTGCAGATTTACCCACATAATAATGTGGTTCTCGCATTTATAACATTTAATCACAATTCAACATTCATATAATCACACAGGCATTCTTAATGGTACAAGAACCCAAGAATTCACAAACATGAGAAACACAACTGTGAGGTTCATGCCCATAGCAGACTCAAGGACATCTTTGGGAGTATGCTCCTCCATGGCCCTCAGATCCTTGACGTTGGCTCTATACGCATGGTCCACCATATAGCTTGCCATATTGTATACAGTCCCCCGAAACGCTTTGGGGATCCTTGCCAACTCGAGTGGTTTTACTAAGATCTGAACAGAGGGAGTTTCGCCTTGGATCACTTGAGGAACCAAAGGAGGTACATGTCGAGGGAAAGGAGGAGGAGCCTCGAGAACTGACTATTGTCACTGAAGCTGGGGGTTGAGTCTGCTGTTGCTGTTCCCGAGTGGAGCTGGCACCTTTGTCTTTGACTGGAGACTCGGTGGAGATTCCAGTCTTGGAGGCATGTTTCTTTGGCATTCTAGGCCTCTTCACCATGGTCCCAGCTTCGGCCCCGCCAGCCTTAAAGGCACCTCTTAAATCCAAGGCGTTTGGCAAGTCCATCTCTTCACCTGAAAAGAAATGAACAGAAGATTTAGATACAAAGGATAGTTAGTCAAAGTAATGCAAAGACAAGAACAAGAACCCTTCCCTTCGAGCTAGGGGATGATTCTACTACGATCAGCTTAGGGTTATGGATTGGACTAGGTATAACCTCTAACTCCTGGACTATCAGAGGTGGGGGAGAATCTAGAATTATTACATCCTGGGTCCTAAAGGGTTCAGGGTCTTCTTTTGAGCTAGACTCATCTACAGACTGCCTAAAGTCGGGGGCGAATACACCCCAGGGTAAGGAAGGCCATGTCCTACGATTTGTCCCATATTCCTCAAAAATGGAGGACCTAAAGTGGAGGGTGTTATCAACCACAATGGTGCATCTGGGGTAGCTATGGTCATAGCATATCACAAGATGATCCACACACTGAAGAAGTGTTGTGTTCAGGTCCGGGTCAGTAGAATGGCGACTAACAAGCTGGTGGGGGTTGAAGCAAATTAGCCTAAAACTGGCAGCAACCCGATCTAGTTCTCTATATGGGTTACCTTGGCCGGAGGGGCCGGCTGTTCCCCAGGATGCAACTCGCTCTGGATCAAGACCCTAATTATCTTCAGGAGCTCTCCTTTTGCGCACCAGCGTTGCCACGTCTTCTTCCTCCGCAGTGTCTTCAATGGCAGGAAAGACTTCTTAAGGAGGGGGAGCTCGAGAAGAACGGGAGGTGGACCTTGGCTCCTAATAGCAAGTGTTTCGCCTTTACTGATCAGGTTGCAGACCACCATGGTAGCATCATTCACTACCTGACGGAAGTCCATCTCCTTCGAAGGAAGATGATAACTCTACAAAATAGAGTTATTTTACCACTTTTTATGTGCTAATTGTTGCTTAATTCTTGAGTTTTTAATTGATTTATTAAGTTTTTAAGTAATTTTGAATTTATTAGTCTTATTTTGATTTTATATATTTTTGTGTGTTTTTATAGTTATTTTGTTGTAATATATTGTAGTTTAATTATTTGAACTATTGTTGTGTTTAGTGGTAAAAAAATGGTGTATTATTGAACTTAAATGTGAAATATAAATTAAGTTATAATTAATATTTTCAAAGAATTAAATTGATTTATTTAATAGTTGAAAATATTATATTATGATTTATTTTGTAGGAAAATTTATGACACTTTTGCTCTTGAAAAGAAAGAAAAATAAAGAAAATGTGGCATTTTTAAAGAAAAGAAAGAAAGAAAATGGCATTTTTAAAAATGCCATGGATCAAGTTGCAAAGGCCCAAACGCAGCAAGCCCACGAACCTTTTCAGCACCCCACGCCAGCTGCACCCAAGTCTTCCTCATCAACTGCCTCTTGATGCCATGAGCCTCCAGCAAAGCACCAAGCTCACCATTCGGCCATCACTTGCCTCTACATCAATGAAGCTCCTTCAGCAAATTACCACACGCGCATCACTTGCTGCCTCAACTCATTTGGGCCCAAGCCCAGCAGCCCCAAGACCACCTCCCAGCCGGCCCACTTCAGCTGCTCAGGCCCAACGCCTCCTGCACTTCTTTCCCGTGCAGCCACCTTGCTTCAGCCATCAATCATCACGCCTGCCTGCTTCAATGCACCAAGAGTCCCACGCCTGCCAGCTATAGGCCCATGAGCCTCCAACACGCCCCAGCTCCCACCTGCCATAAAGCAGCCCCAAACCCACCAAACCCATGCATGCCATTTTTTTCCTTGAGCCCAACAAATGCCTACTTTTGTACCATTGTTCCCTTTGCAAAAAAATATCACATTTTTACCTCACTTTCTACACATTTTTACCCAAACTCATCATCACTCCTAAAAATTTACCCCTATATGTCATATTATTCATCATTTCAAATTTAATTTAATCAATTTAATTAATTTGAATTGATTATTTTAAACACTTTTTTTGGCTATAAATAAAGGGGTAGAATGTCCATTTTGGAGGAGGTTACTATACCAAAAACTCTACACATTTCAAAACTTCTCCATTCTCTTCATCTTCTTCTTCTTTTTTGTTATTTCTCTATGTATTTTTAGAGGAACAATTTGGGGGTTCATCCTCCAAATTTTCCTATTTATGTTTGTAATTTTTATTCTAGTTATGAGTTTCTAATCTTTTTAAGATTATTAAGGTGATGATGAAACAATATGTAACTAGATAGTGTTTATTTTGTATGTTGATTTCCCATTTTGTGCAACAAAGTTTATGGAATTTTCTTCTTCAAATATCTTCTTTCATCTTAAATATCATGTATTTTGGATTGTTAGCACATATTTACACTTTGTTCTTCATTAGTGCTAAAACATAATATTCTTTGTGTAAGATGTGTCATTAAATTGTACATATCCATGCTTAGAACAAAAATATTATGTTTTGCCTTATAAATAATGTTCATTGATTTATTTGTTATTTCATTAGATTGATTTACACTAAATGCTTTGAAATTATAACTTTTTGAAAAGTGAAGAAAAATCCTATCTTTTTAGAAGTAATTTGTGCTTAAAATTATACAATGATAGTTTGATTTATTTTAACTATCACTAAAACTTGGGAATCAATTTACTTATAAATATTATTAAACTTATATTTTGTGGATTCTAATCCTTAATAATCTTATTTTACCATCTTGATTTCTACTTTTAATTTAGTTATATATATATATTGTCTTTAAGTTCTTTATTATTATCTTTTATTTTATTTTTATTATACAAAAATCACATCAATCTTTGGAACTAGGTTAGAATTTATTAATTTTGATTTAAAATAGTTTCCTTTTTCGATTTTAGACAACTCCTTTGGGTTCGACATCCTTGCTTACACGATCACTATTCTTTATGAACGATTCGTGCGCTTGCGAGTTATAAATATTTAAAACATACCCGTTTTGGGTCCATCAGAAGACGAGACAACGTCTCATATTAACCCCCAAGGGTCTCAGACCGCTCTGTCCTCTTGAATATAGCTGAACAAGGAATGAACTCAGTTAGAATGATTAAAGAAAAAAAATGAAAATGATGAAAGAGTTCACGTACAATATTCATAAAGTTGGGAGACTTACGAGGGCGATTGAAGTATCGGTGACCGCAATTCTTGAACCCATTTGACATAAAGAACTGTTATTTATAGTCATTTGGGTGGCTGGGCAGGTCAATGACGGATGCCGAGTTAGGGAAGCGAGTAAGGTAGTAAACGCCATCACCTCGCCCCTTCTGATCAGGACTGGCCTTAAGGTAGAAGTATTGCACAATATCTGTCGGGGTAGGGACCTCCCACTCGTGCCTTAGAAACAAATATTTCAACCCCGCCAAAATTTGATACGAGTTTGGGGGGAGCTGGAACAGAGTCATTTCGACGTAATTCAGAAAATCTACGAAGTACTGATCTAATGGGAGGAAAGCACCTTCCTTCAGGTGCTCATCACTCCAAGCCCCAAAGTCATCTTGAAAGGGGGTGCAGCTCCACTTTCCTTCCAATGGAGGTTGGGTGAGGAGGCCATCAATTCCCATCTCTATCCTATGGCTCAGCAATATCTTGTGTTGAGATTGGTTAAATATAATGGTTTAGTTGTTTACATGTTGAAGTGCAAAACACTTAACGATTTTCACTTAAAGAGAAGTGAAAACATGAGATAGTGTAGAAGGCATCTAAGAGTGACTTTTATGGGTCTAAAGTGATACAATGAGGTATCAAAACATTCCCAAAAATTTTGGTAGCATTTGGAGCAATTTTAGGACCATTGGAGGGATCCAAAGTCAGAGAGGGTGGTGATACGTCTCCCCCTAAGTGGTGTAGCATCGCCTAAATGCAAAGGGCTTCAAAAGCCCTAGCAAGCGATGCATCGCCTGCAAGTAGGTGATGTATCGCCTACGTCGCCTACTTGTAGGCGATGCATCGCTTGGGCGGTCTTTTAAGACCGTACAGTTTACGTAAAATGATCCAAATGATGTGTTTTAAATGCTCTAATCCTATTGATTAGACTAATGATGATGCCTACACTATATATATGGGTTATTAGAGTTGAAAAATCCTTGATCACACTTTCCAACTCTCTCTCTAGATCTCTAAGACCAAAGTTTTCTCCAAGAAACTCATCAAGCTTGCTTGATTTGCATGAGTTTCAAGACTTGTTCAATCTCAAATCTCATTCTACTTAGTTGAAGCTTCAAGCAATTGGGAAGGCTTGGAATAGAGATTTTGGACAACAATATTCATATTGTGTATAAGCCTTAGAAGTTCCCCAAGTTGAAGATTCAAGTTGCTCAATACAAAGGTTGTATATCTCTAACCCTAATCTTGTATTTTGTGATTCTATTATGTTATTCATTGTTAGTATTGATGACTAAATGTATCTAAATTCATCTTATCATCATTTAATCACTTATTTCATTATATTCAAGATTAACATTCAGATCATGAACATGTTTATTTGATTATCAAGAATTGCCTTCATACTTTGAATTTGAATCTTGATCAACATCTAGGGTTTGGAATATTGCATTATTATCATAATTCATTGTTGATTTGCAAAGAGTAAATTCATATATTCCCAACAATCAAAATCTCTACTTCTAATTACTTTCATTTTGTGTTTTGCATAATCAACAATGAGGGAAACTGGTTCATATTCTACAACCTTCAAATCCTTGTTTCAAGATTTGGTTTGTGTTGGACACATAATCATGAAAGATCAAAGAAAGTTCTATTTGGAAATGCTCTACATGAATGTGGATATGGATTCAAAGTCTTCATCAACAAAGGATAAGTTAACTCAATGGGATTACATGCTTAAGGAGATTGGTATCATCAAGTTCCTTATTTCTAAATGTGTAGATTTCAAGAATTTAAATTAAATGTGTTTACTGCCATATTTTTGTGAGTTTGAGATTATTGTTTATATTAATAGTACAATGGTGAATTTTAATAAACAATTCAAGGGTTATTGTTGCACTTGTTTTGTTTGTAAAGTTATTGATCATCATGTGAGATATGAAAATTGTAAAATTAACCATAATGAGATTAGGGTCAATACAATTGATGATGAGATCTTTGTGACCTTAATTGAACTTAATGCATTCAATAAGGAATGTATGATAACCCTAAAGAGAATTGACATGGTTCATGCATGTAGTGATGAGACTAATGCAACCTTAAGAAAAGGTGAACATGTCAATGCAATTGATGATGAGATCATTGAAAAAGAAAGTGAAGATACTAAGGTCAATGCATTTGATATGAGATCATTGCAAACCTAAGTAAAGATACCAAGGCCAAAACATTTGATGTTGAGATCATTGCAACCTTGAGTAAAGTTAATGCAACCCAAGGAAAGGTGCAAGGATGGTGGTATGATACTTGTGCCACCATTCATGCAACCTATTATAAAACTCTTTTCAAAACCTTTGAAAGTACAAAGGTGGAACTTGAAGTCCAAATGAGAAATTAAAAAAGAGCCAAGGTACTTGGAAGGGGCTGCATTGATGTGTTCTTCACAAATGGAAAGAAAGTGCATTATGAGTGGAAGTCTATTGAGTAAATCCAGTATCAAAATGGAGTTTGAATTCGATATACTCACTTTGACTAAGTTGGACACTTTTTTAGGAAAGGGTTATGCATGTTATGGAATGATCAAACTTTGTGCCCTTGATAGTGACAATAATGACATGGCATCTAAATCTTGCAATGTGATTAATTCTAATTCTATTACTTTGTGGCATAATAGACTTGCTCATATAGGTTATAGCACAATTAAAAGAGTTGTTAAATGTGGATTGATTAATTGTGATGTGAATGAGCATGATAAATGTGAATTATGTGTTAAATCTAAAATTGTAAAGAAACATTTTTCAAGTGTTGATAGATGTTCAAACTTGCTAGATTTAATACATAGTGATTTGTGTGAATTTAATGACATGTTGACTAGAGGAGGAAATAAATACTTCATGACTTTTATAGATGATTGCTCTATGTATACTTATGTGTATTTACTTAAGAGTAAGGATGAGGCATTTAATGCATTTAAAATCTATAAAGCTAAAGTAGAAAATCAATTGGAAATGAAAATAAAGACTCTCAGAAGTGATAGAGGTGGTGAATACTTTTCAAATGATTTCAATGTGTTTTGTGAACAACATGGCATTATACATGAATACACTACACCATACACTCCATAACAAAATGGAATAGCTGAAAGAAAGAATAGGACTTATCTTGAGATGATTAACTTTATGCTTTTACATGCTGAATTGTGTTATAATTTGTGGGGTAAAGCCTTGCTTGATGCGTGTCATTTATTGAATCAAATTCCTATGAAAAAGAACAACGTGTCTCCATATGAGATATGGAGAGAAAAGAAGCCTAACCTAGGGTATCTTGAAATGTGGGAGTGCCTTGCTTATTGCAAGAGCATGGAGCCTAAAAGGACCAAGTTGGGTCCAAGGGTCATAAAGTGTGCATTTGTTGGCTATGCCTCAAATAGCAAGGCCTATAGGCTATTAGACATGGAGTCTAATGTGATAACTGAATCAAGAGAAGTGGAGTTCTTTGAGAATATGTTATATTGTGATAGCAGT
Source organism: Humulus lupulus (assembly GCF_963169125.1). Classification (NCBI taxonomy): domain Eukaryota; kingdom Viridiplantae; phylum Streptophyta; class Magnoliopsida; order Rosales; family Cannabaceae; genus Humulus; species Humulus lupulus. Next base: position 21,456,962 of record NC_084793.1, read on the forward strand.
TCTCAAGGACCCACAAGTGTTGGAGAATCTCTTAAAGAGAAAGATCCAAAGGTTGATGAGCAACCTATATTTCCTTGGAGAAGCCAAAGGTTTAAAGAATTGGGATCAAATGAGACATGTTCTCAAGTGGAGACACTCTACCTAGTAGAGGGAAACCTTGAAGAAGTCACATGGAAATTTCCTATGACTCTTCAAGTTGAGGATGATCCCAAAACATTCCAAGAAGCAATGTCTTCGAGAAACTCCACTCTTTTTGGAAGGAGGCAGTAAATGATGAGATGGATTCAATTATTTCAAACAACACATGGGAATTGGTAGACCTTCCACAAGGTTCAAATCCAATTGGATGCAAAGGGGTATTTCGGAGGAAATATCACACTGATGGCACATTACAAACCTTCATAGCAAGACTAGTAGCCAAAGGGTTTAAACAAAAGGAAAGTGTCGATTATTTTGACACGTATGCATCGATTGCTAGAACAACCACTATAAGAGTACTATTTTCCTTGTCATCAATATATAACCTTCATGTTCATCAAATGGATGTCAAAACGACATTCCTAAATTGAGATCTCGATGAGGAGATTTATATGGAACAACCGGAGGGTTTTGTTCTAAGGGGGAAACGAACATAAAGTGTGTAGGCTTGTTAAATCATTATATGGTTTAAAGCAAGCACCGAAAAAATGGCATGAGAAATTTGATAAAGCCATAATTTCGGATGGGTTTAGACACAATAGTGCGGACAAGTGCTTATACTCTAAGACTTGTGATGACTATGTCATCTTGGTGTGTCTATATGGTGATGATATGTTGATTTTGAGTAATTATATGAAAGGCATAATGGAAACAAAGAGAATTCTATCTTCCACTTTCAAGATTTAAGACCTTGGAGAGGTTGATACCATCTTGGGTATAAAAGTGAGAAGAAATAGTGGGGGTTATGCCTTAAGTCAAGAACACTATGTTGAGAAAGTGCTTGGCAAGTTTAGTCATCTCAAAATCAAAGAAGCAAATACACCATTTGATTCAAGCATAAATCTTGAAAAGAATAATTGTAGAGTAGTGGCTCAACTTGAGTATGCAAGTGCATAAGGGAGTCTAATGTACGCCGCTCATTGTACAAGGGCATATATTGCATATGTGGTTAGTAAACTAAGTAAGTTTACTAGCAATCCAAGTATGGAACATTGGAAAGTGGTTGAGAGAGTTCTAGGGTACCTTAAAAGAACCAAGCAACTAGGCCTCCAATATTCAAAGTTCCCAAAGATACTTGAAGGATATTCTGATGCAAGTTGGATATCAAGTGTAGGAGACAATCTCTCCACAAGTGGTTGGGTGTTTATGCTCAGAGGAGGAGCAATTTCTTGGGGTTCTAAGAAACAAACATGTATTTCACACTCAACCACGGAGGCCGAATTTATAGCTCTAGCAGCAACCAGCAAAGAGCCTGAGTGGCTTAGAAATCTACTGTTAAAGATCCTAATTTCTGCGGATGAGGTATCGACAATCTCGATTCTTTGTGATAGTCAAGCCACATTGGCTAGAGCATATAATGGCGTATATAATGGGAAGTCTAGACATATAAGTCTAAGACATGAGTATGTGATACAATTTATTCGTGAAGGAATCATATCGATCTCATATGTTAAGACAAGTAAGAACTTAGCGAATCCATTTACAAAACCTCTTATGAAGAGGTTAGTAAGTTCTACTTCAAAAGAGATGGGACTAAAACTCCTAGAATAATATATTCACCAATGATGGTAACTGTAGTGGCCAAAAATTACACCAGGCCCAAATCAATTATGCCATCGGCCCAATCGGAAACTATAGCCCATTGAACACTAAAGAGACCATCAAGTTAAGTCCGTAAGAAACTACTCTGAACAACCAGGCCCATTCTTTGCCTCAAACAAACCTTAGCCCACGCATCAAGAGTAGTGTTGGACTTTGACTACTCTGTAATCCCAAAAAGCTTTATAGCAACAAAACAAGTAAAAACGTGGGCAAGGGAGTTGGATCAATCTTAACTCATCCAAGAGAATAGGTCTTCCTCCTTTTCAGGAGGAAGATCGCTTCTCACGCTCACTCCTCAGTGGCTAAGCAACAGACCATTGAAAACTCTATAAAAGCAAGTTTCTGGACCTCAAAGAAAGAAAAGTAGCATTTGATTCAAAATCTCTCAATCTCTCTCGAATACTGTCAGACCGATCACTTAGATCATCCCTCACCGCCACTCTACGGTGGATTTACTTGTTGTTTACTTTCTTTACATTTCTTTATTATACACTCGAATTGCTTACTGACTTGACCGCCGGAGTCCCTTCGACTGGCACCACCCCAGTGTCCCAAGGCTTTTACGGTCTTTCTTCCTTTGTTCTAAAGGTTGCCAGTGTCCGCGATCCATCCTTTCTGATCATTGTAGATTTCAGCCTCTACAATTTGGCGCCCACTGTGGGGCCCTGACAGACTGAATCAGAAGCATTGGACACACATCCATCGCCATGGAAAACTTGGAAGAAGGAGAGATCAACGTCCAAGCTCAGCTAGCTGCCCTGACGGTCCAGATGAGAGATACTAATGAAAGCCTCAGAATGGTTCAGCAAGAGAACATAGCATTCAGGGAGGAGAATGCCTTATTGAAGTAAAAAATAGAGATGTTGGAATCTGCTCAACGTAGCACAGCTGAATCCCAGATAAGGTTCCGCACTCCAATTCCACCCATGCAATCGTTCGATGCTACCCCAGGAGCAACGTCCATCCAAGCCTCAGGCCAGCAATCAACAGTCGTAGAAAGACCACAAGATCAGACAGCAGGGCAACAATCGACCCTAACAACTAATGGAGCTAGTGGATCAATCCCAGGGGGATCAACCCAAACCCATGGACCCTCGCCGATAGTCGACAATCCTATGGTGAACATCCAAGTGCCACCTACTCCAATAGGAAACAACCCAGTGTCGAGTACTCCAGGGGAGCCACCCAGGACCTTTGATCCAAACCTTCCAACTACTCTACCATTTGGCGTTTCTATAGTTCCATCCGCAGGACGGAGCACTACGCTAACACCCGAGGAGATGATTGAGAAGCTGGTGGCAAGGAAGCTTGAAGGCATGGAAGCCATGATCCATAGGATCCCAGGGGTCCAAAGCGCTAATCCGGAAGAGCTTACCTAGTAGCTTTGCGGACTCTCCATTCGTGGATGCCATAGCACTCATGGAGATGCCAAAAAAGTTCGTCTTCCCACTAATGAAGATGTACGTTGGAACGACAGATCTGAATGATCACATAGCAAGCTACAAGCAACCAATGTTCACAGTCACCATCCCTCGTGAACTACGCGAGGCTTGTATGTGTAGGGGTTCGGATCCAGTTTGGTAGGGCCAACCCTCCAATGGTATACAAACCTACCTAATAACTCTATCTCTTCATTTGCTCAATTAACTGACATATTTGTAGAGCAATTTACTAGTAGCAGGAAGCTGGAGAAGTTATCTGATGATCTTTATAGGATCAAACAAAGGAGGGGCGAGTCACTTAGAGACTACGTTGCTTGGTTCAATACGGAGAAAGTATACATCACGTCATGCAACGTTGATACATCGATTACAGCCTTTCGGAAAGGACTAATGGTAGATTCAGACCTTTATAAAGAACTAACCAAGTATCTTTGCAGGGCCATGGAAGACGTGCTAGCCAAAGCTTGGGCTCAAATCAAATGGGAAGAAGATGAATCAAACAGATCTACATATTCACCCTACCCAAATGCAAGAGAAAGCAGAAGCACAAGGAGAATAGAATGTAGATATAGCCCATACCATGAATTGCACCCAACTACCAGAACCAGCAGACCAGGAAGGGAGCCCAGGCACACACTACCATCCATAAGGCCAAGAGAACAAGATGAAACACCCATCCTAGAGTATGATCTAAATATAGACCCAATGGAGATCGTAGCGGTAATGAAAGGGATGGGAAACAAAGTCAAGTGGCCTGAAAAGATAAAGAAGCCAGCTAATAAATGAGATACCACCAAGTGGTACGAATTCCATAATGATTATGGCCATACAATAGAAGAATGCATCGCTCTACGATTTGAGGTCACGGGACTTCTCTGTCGAGGTCAACTTAGAGACTTTTTGTCAGACAAAGGAAAAATCACCATGACCGGGGGAGATACCAGACCAACCACACCACCAGATCCACCCCAACACACACGAACACGCAACGTAATATCTGGAGGATCAGAAGTGAGTGGAGTGACATACTCAGCTGCCAAGAGACATGCAAGGGAAGTATCGGGGACGGACGGAAGACCAAAGAGGCCACCAACAAACTATACCGGACATACCATAAACTTCTTCAATGATGAAGCCTCAGATTTGCTTAATCCTCATCATGATGCTTTAGTCATTTCACTATTTATTTCAAACTGCTTAACTAAACGAATATTGATTGACAATGGAAGTTCAGCTAACATCTTATTTTTACATGCTCTTAGGGGGATGGGGATTGATGAATCTACCGTCATTCGTAAGTCAACCGTACTTGTGGGATTCAGCGGTGAGCAAAAGCATTTAGTTGGTGAAGTGACATTGTATGTGTATGCCAAAGGAGTCAATCTCCAAACCAGATTTTTGGTAGTCGACTCACCCTCAGCCTACAACGCCATCCTTGGCCGTCCTTGGATTCATGCAATGAAAGCATTCCCATCAACATACCATCATGTCATCCATTTTCCAACTAAGTGGGGAGTGAATGAGATCTGTGAAGCACAAAAGATGGCTCGAGATTGTTATCAGACTACATTGAAAGAGAAACAAGCCTTAACATAGCAACTACAACATGCTACATCATCGAGTGCACCTGTAGAGCATGAGATGGAGGATCTCGATGATGTGAGCATCAATGAAGACTTCTCGGAGCATACCATCCAAATAGGATCAAATTTGACACCTGAGTTTCGTGCTCGACTCATCGAGTTCCTAAAAAAGCACCATAACTGCTTCGCATGGTCTCACGAGGACATGATAGATATTGACCTTAATATTATTGTTCATAAGTTGCAGGTAGACCCAGACTATCCTCCAATCAAGCAAAAAAAAGGAGAAATTTTGCTCCAGAATGCAACAAAGTAATCAATGAAGAGATCCAAAAGCTGATCGACATAGGGTATGTTCAAGAGGTCGACTATCCTAACTGGCTAGCTAATGTTGTTGTGGTGAATAAGAAGAATGGTAAGTGGCGTGTTTGTATTGATTTTATAGATCTAAACAAGGCGTGCCCCAAATATTCATTCCCATTGCCACACATAGATATGATGGTGGATGCAACAGCTGGACATGAGCTACTCAGCTTTATGGATGCTTTCTCAGGATACAACCAGATACTCATGCATCCGAAAGATCAAGAAAAGACAGCATTCATCACCGAACGAGGGACGTTCTGCTACAAAGTCATGCCCTTCAGACTCAAGAATGCGGGGGCGACGTACCAAAGGCTAGTTAATCGGATGTTCGTAGAGATTCTAGGAAACTCGATGGAAGTCTACATAGATGATATGCTAGTCAAGTTGTTGGTTGCCCAAGACCACCTCGACCATCTCCAATAAGCGTTTAAGGTACTTGAAAAATATAACATGAAATTAAATCCTGCCAAATGTTCTTTTGTTGTATCATCAGGAAAATTCTTAGGCTACATGGTGACCAAGCACGAAGTAGAAGCAAATCTAGAGCAAATAATGTCAATCCAAAACATCCAACCACCTAAGAACATTAAAGATATACAACGTTTAAATGGGAGGATAGCAGCACTAAGCCGATTCATATCAAAGTCATCTGAACACTACCATACGTTCTTCTCAAAGCTTAGGAAGACCAAAGACTTCATCTGGACGGAAGAATGTCAGAAAGCACTCGACGAACTCAAGCATATCTCTCGTCACCACCACTGATGGCCAAGCCTAAAGATGGAGAAACACTCTACATTTACCAAGCAGTATCAGAAACAACTGTCAGTGCTGTTCTCATAAAGGAAGAAAATGGTAAGCAGCAACCTGTGTATTATATATCTAAAACTCTATTGGATGCAGAAACTAGATACAGCCAGCTAGAGAAGCTTGCTCTGGCACTCGTCATAGCAGGATGGAAGCTCAGACCCTATTTCTAGTGGCACCCTATAGTGGTACTCACACAATATCCACTTTGTTCCATACTACACAAACCAGAGCTCTCAGGAAGATTGACAAAATGGGTTGTAGAGCTCAGAGAATATGATATCACATTTCAACCAAGGACCGCAATCAAATCTCAGGTATTAGCTGACTTTATTGCAAACTTCTCCAATGATATGCAGATTCAAGCAAAGAATGAATTGTTATGTCTGGAACAACAATCAAATACCAAATGGAAATTGTCAGTCGATGGATCAAGCAACAACAAAGGATGCGGAGTTGGGATAGTGCTTACAACACCAACTGGAGACATTATACAATGATAGATTAGCTGCGAATTCAAAGCTACGAACAATGAAGCAGAATATGAGGCCATAATAGCTAGACTCGACTTAGCAAAGGAATTGAATATAAATAATATCGAAGTCACTTCAAACTCCCAGCAGGTGGTCAACCAACTCAATGGAACTTACCAAGCAAAAGACTAAAAAATGACAGCATACTTAGAGGTAGTAAAAGGAAAGGTAAAACACTTCAGTGAATTTTCAATTGTTCAAGTTCCTAGTGTAACACTCTCACTTATTTTAGTTAAAACCATATCTAAGGTGTTACGTTTTAAAACTATATCATAATTACTTTCAACAGAAGTTTGGATTTTTTGTTTTAAAAAAACTTATTTCACATTAAACATAAAGTGTGTCTCAAACATATTATACATAAGTATTAAATAACCCAATTTATTTTCAAAACATAACTTCACACTTTATTGCAACCATACACACTGATAAACCGAAATAACCCACAAAAGGTCGATATGTTCATATGTACAAATCAGGGTCAGGACCATGCTTCAGTTCTCCTTTGTCATTCATTTCTTTATCTACCTGCAACACAAGACAATTGTGAGCCTAAATCTCAGTAAGTAAAGTAATGCATGCAATGCTATTGATTACCCAATGTCAATGGACATACACAACTTCTTTTTAAATTTTGGGCCCCTTAATATTGTGCACACTGTTTGATTAGGCCAATGCCTGCAGGGCTTGTTACACATATAATATAAAATCCCATGGGTTCTCCTCCGGCTAACCATCACCACAGTAGGGCGCATTAAAAACTGTATTCCATCGTTGCCCCATCGGGCTCAAGAGTTAAGGCAACCACACGATGTGGTGTCAATACATATGACAATAACTCATATGGAGGAGAAATAAAAACGGGAACATGGCAAACAATATAATTGGTTCACTAAAGCCTAGCCCAAATTATTGGGCTGCCACTATGAGCCTAACTATAGGCCTCCATTTACACTTACTTACATTCTCATTTGCCTTTTCAAAACAGTGGCACTAAACTTAAACTTCTTATTACAACTTACTTTTATGTTGCATAAAACTTGCCAAGGCATCACATAATTAATCATCATAATATCATGCATGTTCTTATATCATACAATAATTCACCATATCACTATTATGTCATGCATAAAAAATTATGATGAAGTGTCAATGTATGTTAATACCACTTACTCACAGCATATTCATATAATGCATACTTTCACATAACATGTAATTCTTGTGTTGCAGTTGAGTACTTTACTTACATTCTGTCCAAAATATATTTCACCGTGTAACAAGTGGTGTCTTAGGTGTTGATGTGCTTATCCTGACAATGGCATGAATTTCACATCATAATGATGACACTAAGGCATTGAACAATCATTTAAAAATATCCATAAAACATCATATCCAAATCATGCTTAAATTGCCTTAAACCACTTAGATCGAGCGTTAGATTTATCTTAGACACTTGGAGAAATTTTGACAGAGCTTCCCCTTAATTTTAGCTATCCCCAAATATCAAAATAAATCAGTAATCATCATCAATTAACCTGCCATAACCACATATCCCTAATACCAACATAATTCATCACAAAGTAATCATATACCGATTTTGATAAAATTCTAATTTCCAAGATCATCACCTAAATTAAATGAGTCTCCACGTCTATTCAAACATTTATAAACATATCTAACATCTTATAAACTCAATCAAATAACCAAAAATCAGTTTGTACTCCAAGAACCACAAAAATCTCATAAAACACAAAATTTCACTTACCGAGCAACTTTTTGGCGAAAACAATCTCTTTTAGCTTTTCTAAACCTCAAACCACTTGGAAACCACCAAGAAATATCTTAAAAAGGATAAAACACCATATATGAGCTCTCAGAAAAAATAAAAAACGTTGTTTAACTTCCAAGTACAAGAACTTACCATAAAAAGGCCAGAACTAAGCTTAATCCACTTATTTGGCTTTGATTTAACTTGGATCTCCTTAGAATCTCTTCAAGACTGCCAAGAAATATTTTTGGTTTTCTTTTCTCTCTATTTTTCAGAGTCTTTGGTCGTGGAAAGTGATAAGGTTGATGATAATCGTTTATTTTCAATGATTTGGCCTTATTGTATCAAAATTTGACACCTTTCACCTTATCATTTCGCTTTTTGACTTATGAAAACCTTATCACTTCAATAATTTCGACTTAATCATCTGCTAGGCCTATTATCCTTATGTGTGAAACAATCACACCAAACCTTAGGTCCATATGAGTTCATACCCAATAGTTATGCTTACCCGATTGAGCGTAGCGCACTTATGTTAAGCTCATTTTGACTTTGCGTCAACACCACTGATTATGTATACCTCCCATCAAAACTTGATCTAATGGTTCTAAAAATATTTTTACTTAATCATACCTTAATTATATGTGGTATATCCACTAATACTCAATTTTACACCGAAATACTAGTAATCGACATTGTACTATTTTTCACCGCTTAACATCTTCTGCCTTCTATATCTCACTTGATTCCATACCTTGTCCATATTTTTCATCCTTTATTATATCTTGAGCACATCAAAAACCCATAAAAGACAACTCAAACACCACAATGTTAATAATATTGAACATACACATAGACATCATATACACAACTTTTATGCTTATACATGAAAACACTTATAAGATTATGCATATGCTCAAATTATACATACTGCATGATATGTAATGCAATGCAATCATGTGATTATTGACTATATTATATCAAATAAAATGTGGGTGCTACACCTAGATTAGAGAATGACCATGCAGATGCACTCGCAAACTTGGGCTCGACAATCCAAATTAAGAATGGGATAATAATCCCAGTAGTGTACATGCAATGGCCAGCCGTGTGGAAGCAACCAGAACAATCAACGAACACCATCGACACTCATTCTTGGATGACACCAATTATTGAGTACCTACTCCACGGTACTTTACCGAAGGACAAAAATGAGTTAAGAAAGCTAAGGACAAAGGCAGCCAGGTTCACCCTCAATAGCGGTCGACTATACAAAAGATCGTTCACTGGTCCTTCACTCAGGTGTTTGAATCCAGCCAAGGCAAAGTATATACTGACGGAGCTACATGAAGGTGAATGCGGAAACCATTCTGGATCAAGGAGCCTGTGTAACAAAGCCCTTACAACTGGGTACTATTGGCCAACAATGAGAAAAGACTCAGTTGATTTTGTTAAGAGGTGCGACAAGTGCCAGAGGTTTGCTCAAGTGTCACATATGCCACCTGAGAAACTCCATTCAATATTGACGCCATGGCCCTTCATGAAGTGGGGGATGGATATCGAAGGAAAGATGCCAACAGTGCCGGGACAAAGAGTATTCATGCTAGCAGTGATTGATTACTTCACCAATTGGGTTGAGGCAGAAGCATATGTGCAAGTCAGGGACCGAGAAGTCAAGAGTTTTATCTGGAGGAATGTCATATGCAGATTTGGGGTGCCAAGGGAGATAGTGACGGACAACGGTTCTCAATTCATAAGTATCGAGTTTCAAGATTTTTGTAAAAAATGGGGAATACAACTCTCGTTCTCGACACCCAGATAACCACAATCAAATGGACAAGCGGAAGCGACAAACAAGACTGTGGTAGCATCGCTAAAGAAAAGACTAGACAGAGCAAAAGGAAGGTGGGCAGATGAACTTCCAGGAACTCTATGGGCCTACCGAACAACAGCAAAGACTTCAACTGGAGAAACCTCATTCTCGCTAACCTATGGAACCGAGGCAGTCATTCCCGTAGAAATAGGACTCCCTTCTACAAGATTCGAGCACACGACAAATGCAACTGGCAAAACATGGGTCACGAGCTTGAAATATTATATGAACGAAGGGAACAAGCATTAATAAGGGTCGTAGCCTACCAACATAAAGTGGCACAACACTTTAACAAGAATATCAGAGTTCGACAATTCAATGTTGGTGACTGGGTCTAGAGAAGAGTCTTCCAGAATACAAAAGAAGCAGGAGTTGGAAAGTTGGGTCCGACATGGGAAGGGCCTTATAAGATTACCAAAATAGTAGGACAAGGTGCATACAGACTTCAAGCATGTGATGGACGCAACACAAGTAACAGCTGGAACGCTGTTCATTTAAAATAGTATCACTTCTAAACTCTTAACTTTATTTTCTAAACAAGTACTTAACCTTTATCATTACTTTAATCACAATACTGACTTAAGCATCGGAGGGTCGACGACTTTGCCGTCGACCGAACCCCCTGACATTTCAGGATCCGAAGACTAGCCAAGGAAAGCTAACCCATGATTACCCATTAAACAAGTAAGAAGTTTCAATTGGTTATTATTCTTTATTATAAGATCTCAATACTGACTTAAGCATCAGAGGGTCGGCGGCAAAGCCGGCGACCGCACTCCCTGACATTAAACAGGATTCAAAGATACCGTCGACTGCACTCCCTGACATTAAACATGATTCAAAGATAATAGTCAAGAGGCTAGCATGTGATGATCCATGTGTCAGAAGGCTTAAGTGAACCTAGACGAACACCTGATAATGCATAAGAATTCAGACTCATCACAAGTCCAAGCATCTCCATATAACATGCCAACATTTGGACTAGGGAGAAAGGAGAAGGTCATAGAAATGCTCGACAAGACCAAGACAATAATCGTAGAGACAGCTTATGACTCAAGGTTTGAATATCTTCTTTTGAAACTTGACTTTTACTTTTCTCAGATGAACACAAATATTGATTATGAATATTGTCATTTTACAATAAAATTTACACTTGGTCAAGTCTTACATGCATAACAACCATTCCTCTATTGCCTGATCATCCCAGCTGGATGGATTACAATAAGTTGGCACTCCTTGTTACGCAAGCATCCCCAGTGGATGGATTGCCTTAGGTTGGCACTCCTTTTTACGTAACCATCCCCAGATGGATGGATTGCCATAGGTTGGCACTCCTTGTTGCATGACCATCCCCAAATGGATGGTTGGCCCAAGGTTTCCACTCCTTGATACGCGACCATCCCAAGTCGGATGGATGACCCTATGTTGCCACTCCTTGATACATGACCATCCCCAGACGGATAGATGACCCTAGGTTGCACCTTCTTATTACATGACCATCCCCAGATGGATGGCTTGCCCTAGGTTGGCACTTTTTGTCATGCGACGATCCCCAAACGGATGGATGACCCTAGGTTGCACCTCCTTGTTATGTGACCATCCCCAGACGGATGGCTTGCCCTAGGTTGGCACTTTTTGTTACGCGATAGTCCCCAGACGGATGGACGGATCCCGGATGGATGGCGGACACCAGTCGGATGGATGGCCATAAATAGGCATTGTCTAGCACTCGACGGTCCTTAGACCAATGAATGGATCTCTGACAGATGGATGATGAATAGCTATTGTTTGTCGCCTAACGCCTGATATAATTGTAGAATACTACCAATGGTGCCATCTAAGATAATCACATACCACCTGTAGAGGACCATGATCACAATCACTTTATGCTTGGTCAATTTTTATGATATTCATTAAACATCAATCACAGTTGACTACCAAAATTCAACTGTAGTGAAAAGCATGGTTTAACATAGAAAAACCTCAACAATACAACAGAGAGCACAGTTCAACATTCAAAAGACTCAACAAAGAGCATCAAAAGGCTCAACAACCAACGTCTAAAAAAAAGATGCTAGGTGTTGACAAACTAAACATTGTCCAACTGAGAAACAATGCTCAACATACTACCGAGTCACCTCAGAATCAACAATGGACTGATGCTTAACAATATCCCCAGCGCCATGTCCAACGATCTGGTTGCCCCCATCCTCATCTTGAGGAATACTCGTGCCAAACCTAGGACCAATAGACCCCCCGTCGGCAGGGCCACCCTCATCCTCAAACATACCAATGTAGAATTCCAACTCTTCGTCTACCTTCCAATCCTTAGAAATGCCTTCTTTGAACTCTATCAACAGTTCTTTACGAGCTTTCCGCATGGCCTTCACCGCAATGTCCTCCAGTTGAGCACATAAATCATTCGAATTCTTCTTCTCCTTAACTAGTTCGCTCTCTTTATCCTTTAATTGCCTCTTCAACTCTTCACTTAATTCCTTACTTCCCTTAAGCCTCTCGTCAACTTTCGTAAGACCCGACCGAAGCTCGGTATTGGACTTTCTAAGATCACGGTTTTCCCTTCCGAGGCATTGATGGTCTCGATGAATATGAATCGCATTAGAGAGCATCTGTAAAAATAAATGAGTTACTGCAAACAAAACATACAAAAATGAAATAAGTAAAATAGGTTGCTTACCCGATAGACTCTACACACCAAATCATTGGATGACTCGATGAATCCCATTTCCTTCAAACGAGTCTCATCACGAGGACACAAGAGGGCTTCGACAGATCCTTCAATAGACAAAGGGTTCGAATACACACAAGTATTCTTTGGAATAATGACGGAAATATTTTCTTCCTCCTCATCAAAATCAACCCTAGGCCTCTCCTTTGATGGCCTTTGAAGGAGAAGTACTCTTTGAGGGCACGGGGTTTATTGATGGCTCTACAGCCGACGAATGACCTTTCTTCTTACTCGCCGCTTTCTTGGCTTTTGCCAAGGCATCAGGACCGGAAGGCATTTTGAATGACATATTTTTCGAAAACTTATCCGCTAGATTACGTTCTTCTTCTGTCAGATGGTTAAGAAGAATAAACTTGATACCAATCAATTCTAAAGCTCGCTTCAACAAAAAAAACAGGAATTCGACCATCCAGTCCAATAAGAAGATTACCTTCTGTGACAGTCAGAATCCCGTGATCCGTAAGGGGAAAGACCGGGTAAGCTGTACAATCCCACACTGCCTGGGGAAGGTCAAGTGTAATGATTCTAAGACTGTGTAGGTATGGGACTACACAGTTGAAGAGGGCTTAAATGGATTGATGGGTACTACCTATATCAGGAAGGTGCATCTTCTTTTCGGTAGCCCATCACTTGAGAACTCCATGGTTAAGCGTGCTTGGCCTGGAGTAATCTAGGGATGGGTGACCCCCTGGGAAGTTTTCCCAGGAAGTGTGCGAGTGAGGACAAAGCACGCTAGAAAGACTTGTCTTGGTTTGTAGGGCCAGTCGTCATTCCAGAAAGCAGCCATAGTGATGTGGGGCGTCACATAATGGTATCAGAGCCTTGACCCAGCCGGAAGTGTGGCCGACGGGGATGTCGGGCCCTTAAGGGGGGGTGATTGTGACAGTCAGAATCCCGTGATCCGTAAGGGGAAAGACCGGGTAAGCTGTACAATCCCACACCGCCTGGGGAAGGTCAAGTGTAATGATTCTAAGACTGTGTAGGTATGGGACTACACAGTTGAAGAGGGCTTAAATGGATTGATGGGTACTACCTATATCAGGAAGGTGCATCTTCTTTTCGGTAGCCCATCACTTGAGAACTCCATGGTTAAGCGTGCTTGGCCTGGAGAAATCTAGGGATGGGTGACCCCCTGGGAAGTTTTCCCAGGAAGTGTGCGAGTGAGGACAAAGCACGCTAGAAAGACTTGTCTTGGTTTGTAGGGCCAGTCGTCATTCCAGAAAGCAGCCATAGTGATGTGGGGCGTCACACCTTCACTCCGCCCCTCGACTTTGCTCCAAAGAAAACTAGAAGTCAAATTTGATTCCTTCAGCAATTTCTTCCAACTTCGTTACTTTTCAGGGATTGCTAAAATTTTCTTCAAATTCTGGTCAATATTATACGACAAAGCAGGAAGTATTGTCAACTCTTTATCTACAAAAAAAAACACTAACATTAGGATTTCAACGGGTTGGAAAAAAAAGACACAAGAACAATAGGCAAAATAATCTAGCATGCAACACCTACCTAATACCCGCCAACTAGTAGGAAACCTATCGGCTCCAGGCGTGAACATTTCCTTTCCATGGAAGAAACAATAGTATTCTTTCCATCCACGGTCATTGGATTTTATATTACAAACCAAGGACTCGTCTTCATTATGAGACACAAAACTATATCTTCCCTTCTCTTTATCATGTTCTCTCACTGTGTAATGAACACGAAACTCTACTAACTCAACACTCATCCCAAACACCTCAGTAAACCTTTTGATGCCTAAAAGCACTCTCCATGCATTAGGCATTAGCTGACTAGGGGCTATCTGATACCAGTTAAGTACTTTTGAAACAAAAGGAGGGAAGGGGAACCTGAAGCCCTGATGAAAGGTGTACTCATACATACCACACCAACCAAGGGTATCCCAATCAACCTGTTCGACAAACCTGGGTAACCTCATCTTAATACTATGAGGAATACCAAAAGATAATCTCATCTTAGCTAAAAGGGGAACTATCAGTTGGGTTTCAGGATTCGCCCGCAGAATACCCTGTGATCGACCAGAAAAGCTTGGCCCATCATCTTCACCCACCAATTGTGCCAAGATATAACCCATCACAGGGGCTTCTTTGCCAGGTACCGCCAACCCGACAGCATCATAGTCTTCAATATCCTCACCGTAATAATCATCTACTACCGTAACAGGATTAATAGGCAAAGCATCTAGGACCTCATCACCAAAATCGTCATCCATGTTGACAACCTGTTGACTGTTACTATCAGTATTGGAATCTACCTTTACAAATGCGGGGTAGAACGCACCCCCGGCGCTCGACATTAACTCCTACTCATGACATAGGTTGTCAAAATCATAAACATATATATATAATATTACAGCACAAAAAGCCTAAATGGCTATTTCATATAACACATTAAGGACATAGAACCTCAAAGGCTCTATTCCCACACACGACAATTCCATAGGAAAACACCAATAAAAGTGTCTCATTTTAGCGCGTAACACTTATTCACGATCCACCAAAGTATTACGACTCAGTTCCCTACACTAGGGACAGCCTAAGGGGTACTCCCTTTTTTATCACCCTACAGGAAAATAAGTTTTTAGGTGGCACATCCCCGCGACTGTCCTTATATTTACTAGGGACACCAAAATGGAGGTGCCCCCTCATCTAGTACTTGACGATCCCTAGGCAAATAAACAACTTGGGAGTGACCCTCTTTGGTGCCCTACGATCCCAAGACGGATACACAACTTGGGAGTGACCCTCTTTGGTACCCTACGATCCCTAGATGGATAAACAACTTGGGAGTGACCCTTTTTGGTACACTACAATCCAAAGACAAATGGACAACATTGGGTCCACCAATTCTAACTCTCTACAATCCCCAAATAAATATGTGATATCAAGACTAGTATTTTCTCATTCTACAATCCATCCAATTTTCTCAAACACTTAGTCAAATTTTGGGCAAAATACTTGCCAAATCAAAACCTAGAAAAAGCCTACAAACACAAAAGCCCATAAACACATTTAAATTTTTCTTGCCATTCATTTTAGATCAAAAAGCCAAAATATCAAGAACACCAAGAACATTTAAACCTTTCATGAAAACCCTAGAAATGCATTTTTAAATACCATCCAAATTTTAACTAAACCCAAAAACATATACCAATATATATAGAACTAAACTTGAATTTTTCGCTTTCTTTGGCCTGAGGTGAGAAGTCCTAAATGTCGTTCTTTTTTCTGCTCTTCCAGTAGACAAAATAAGAATGACTGATATATTAAACTTCTATAGAAATGATATAATAAAAGAATAAAAAGACTCAGCTCTTACCAAGGACATGACAACTTGAGGGGTTGTCAAACTTCGAATCAGGTGTCTGTATACGTCTAAATTTTGACCACAATATTGATGTCAAGCATTAAGGCTATATGCATGAAATAGACTAAGGACATAGGCCCACGAAGCCCAAAAACAGATATCGTGCGGTATATTCAAAATACATGACAAATGTTACTTTATATATATATATAATTCTATCTACACCTAGTAACGTGATTTTGCCAAAATAAGAATGATTATTTTGTTAACTTGACTCAGAAAGAAAACATGAACTCTACCTTGATCATTTCTATGGAATGCCATCACGTCATTTTATATATATGTATATATATATTTAATCTTTCACTTGATATTATTTTCCAAACTCCACCCTAAGTTGCTCTCCACATCCAACACCTTTTCTATAGGACACTCAATAGAATGGTCAAAACTGCATATCTTAATTTTTTTGCCAGTCGACGCTACTACTCTCCGAGCCAACTTAACTTGACTCAAAAAGTAAGGGACAAACTGTAGTGGCCAAAAAATTGCACCAAGCCCAAATCAATTATGCCATCGGCCCAATCGGAAACTATAGCCCATTAAACACTAAAGAGACCATCAAGTTAAGCCCGTAAGAAACTACTCTGAACAACCAGGCCCAATCTTTGCCCCAAACAAACCTTAGCCCACTCATCAAGAGTAGTGTTGCACTTTGACTACTCTGTAAGCCCAAAAAGCTTTATAGCAACAAAACAAGTCAAAAACGTGGGCAAGGGAGTTGGGTCAATCTATAACTCACCCAAGAGAATAGGTCTTCCTCCTTTTCAGGAGGAAGATCGCTTATCACGCTCACTCCTCAGTGGCTAAGCAACATACCATTGAAAACTCTATAAAAGCAAGTTTCTGGACCTCAAAGAAAGAAAAGGTGCATTTGATTCAAAAGCTCTCAATCTCTCTCGAATACTGTCAGACCGGTCACTTAGATCATCCATCACTGCCACTCTACGATGGATTTACTTGTTGTTTACTTTCTTTACATTTCTTTATTATACACTCGAATTGCTTACTGACTTGATCGTCAGAGTCCCTTCGGCTGGCACGACCCCGGTGTCCCAAGGTTTTTACGGTCTTTCTTCCTTTGTTCTACAGGTTGTCAGTGCCCGCGATCCATCATTTCCGATCATTGTAGATTTCAGCCTCTATAGTAACCCAACTCCAAACTTGTAAACATCAAGGGTAAGAGTTCAATGGGTAAGAACAAGCTTTTGGGTGAATAGTTTCAACACTAAAATATGAGTTCCATCCAAGGAGGGTTAGTGTTGGTTGCTATCGAGTGAGGGTTAAGCCTAGAGCTTTTGATGAAGTTCAGTTGTGTGCAACAAGCATCTCTAAAGGTAGAAAATATGTTGTAAGAACTTCACCTATGTGAACTTAGAGGTGGTGCCACCTCTCATGGGAATTAGAGTTTCTCCCCGGAAAGTTCATGAAATGGATGAGCACATGGCCATATGAGTGCTAAGCGAGAAAAGTGGGAAAATGAATGGTCAAGTGGAGGTGTGTGTGTGGTGTTACCGGTTTTATCATTAATGAGTACTTGGCTCAATCTTTAAGACACCAATGACTTCGATAAGACTTTGTAATACTTTCACTAAGACAAAGTTCAAATCGAAAGATACTTTATTTTATGCACCAAAATTGTTAAGCTAAGAAGAGCGGATTATATTTAACCAAGTGGGGGATTGTTGAGATTGGTTAAATATAATGGTTAAGTTGTTTACACGTTGAGGTGCAAAGCACTTAACGATTTTCACTTAAAGAGAAGTGAAAACATGAGATAGTGTAGAAGGCATCTAAGAGTGACTTTTATGGGTCTAAAGTGATACAATGAGGTATCCAAACATTCCCAAAAATTTTGGTAGCATATGGAGCAATTTGAGGACCATTGGAGGGGTCCAAAGTCAGAAAGGGTGGCGATACATCGCCCCCTAAGTGATGTAGCATCGCCTAAATGCGAAGAGCTTCAAAAGCCCTAGCAGGCGATGCATCGCTTGGGCGGTCTTTTAAGGTCGCACAGTTTAAGTAAAATGCTCCAAATTATGTGTTTTAAATGCTCTAATCCTATTGGTTAGACTAATGATGATGCCTACACTATACATATGGGTTATTAGAGTTGAAAAGCCTTGATCACACTTTCTAACTCTCTCTCTCTAAAACTCATTCTCTCTCTAGCTCTCTAAGACCAAAGTTTTCTCCAAGAAACTCAACAAGCTTGCTTTCCTTGCATGAGTTTCAAGGCTGGTTCAATCCGTAATCTCATTCTACTTAGTTGAAGCTTCAAGCAATTGGGAAGGCTTGGAATAGAGATTTTGGACAACAATATTCATATTGTGTATAAGCCTTAGAAGTTCCCCAAGTTGAAGATTCAAGTTGCTCAATACAATGGTTGTATCTCTCTAACCCTAATCTTGTATTTTGTGATTCTATTATGTTATACATTGTTAGTATTGATGATTAAATGTATCTAAATTCATCTTATCATAATTTAATCACTTAGTTCATTATATTCAAGATTAACATTCATATCATGAACATGTTCTTTGATTATCAAGAATTCCTTTCATACTTTGAATTTGAATCTTGATCAACATCTAGGGTTTGGAATATTGCATTATTATAATAATTCATTGTTGATTTGCAAAGATTAAAGCCATATATTCCCAACATCTTGTTCACTTTCCCTTGCGATGTTATTCGGGAAACGATGTGCTCGGCCTCGAAAAAAGCGTTGGGGTCAACAACAAGTTCTCTCTCCACCACTGGGTCAAAGCGAGGAATTGGAGATTTGGACACAATCTTCTTATCTTTATTCTTATTCTGAGTAGAGGAGCTTGCAATGTTTTTCTTTGGTGGGGCCATGATCTTGCTCACCTGACGACAAAGCGGCCTATTAGTGGTGACCTGGGACTATTACTAGCTATGGCGATAAAGGTACGATGACCCGAGGGTTTGAGTGGTTTACTTTTAATGATTCAAAATTTACACGAGCTAAGATATGTCCTAGCATCAACACGTGGTTCCAAGCATAGTCCTAGGCCACACGCTATGAATTTGAAAAATTCCCTGATACTTCGGGATTCGTGTGTCAGACTCGTCAGACCCACTACTTTTCTTTTTAAAGCAGTTTAATGCAAAACCGCTTAAGAAATCACGACCCACATAAGCTACCCAGAGCCAAACCTAAAAACATCTTAGCTTCTACATCCAAACATGTATCCTAATCGATTTACCAATGAAATTTTCTTTGCAAAACCCAAAAAATTTGCCCAGTTTTTTAATACTCTATTTCTATACAAGTATAGTGTCGTTCTTTTAGCCTAAACCGAACTCTATTTAAACTCAGACATGGCCAGAACACGAAAAGGTACTGTACAAAGAGTGTTTTTTGAAATAAAAAAAAAGTCATTGGAAAATAAAGAAGTGAAAAGATTCAAGAACAGATGAGAAAATACTTACAGTTTATACGGTTGTTCGAAGAGAATGTCGATGCGTCCACAGGCAGGAGCTTGAAAGCTACTGAGAAACTGAAGGGCGATGAAGGTTTTTGGAAAAAGTTTGAGAGGAAAAGGGGATTTTTGTTTCTAAAAGGAAAGTTTTTAAATGCAAAGGTGATAAGGTTCATGTCTGATCTCCTTATTTACACGTAAACTTGCGTGTCAGAAAGTGATGACGTCAAGCACGAGCAGGAGCTTGGGGGGAAAATGTTGTACCCTAAAAATTAGCACGAGTTTAATCACTCAGCTAGGGGTACAATTGGCAGATGAATATATGGAAAAAGTAGATGAATAGAACATCTAGCTAATGATGATGTGAGTAGCTCGAGTTAGGACTTGACAGCACGACATTCAGGTAATTGGCAGGTCGCCTCTTAGGATGACGGTCCAGTTTGAGACATATAGTGGTCGGATCCCCTTTAGGGCTCTCTAAATATGTTCAGCTCATGGAAACCTGGTCATGATGCATACTGAAGGATCCCGAGAGACTCGGAGGTACTCTATACGCTCATTAATACCCATGTTGTATTGCACATTTATTATTTATTGTCCGAGACAACAGGAGCATATTTTGTTAGGCAATCATATGCCTATGTAAATGGTAATTATTTGTATTAAATGTATACCATATTTATGCACACATTTACCCAAACCTGTCCAAGAAATTCCACTATAAATATCAGGGATAATGGACAGGAAAGGGGACTCCCTTTTTTGTATTACTGAAACTCTGCAGAAATTGTAAGAGAAGAGCAATAATACTGTCTCGTGGACTATGTGGATTTTAACCACTGAACCACGTAAAATTGTGTGTGTTCATATAAGTTCATTATGGTTTACAAATAAGCACTAAAACTCTTATTAGATTTCTAAATCTACTGTTGGCGAAAAATTGCGTCAACAATAGACTAAATGTATAATACCCATAATGGTTTGTAAACCATGTGAGACTATAGAGATTTTTTTAAATTGATAATTAATTATTTATTTTAATGAATGTTCAATAAAAAATTAGAAAAAAAAATCGCAAAATAGAGAAAATAGAAGATTAGAAGAAAATGGTGTCACCTCATCTCCTCAAAGCTATCATTTATATAGATATATAGATATAGAAAATTATTTTCCATATTGTAAAAAAACAATGAAAATATTAATAATATTTTTTTTTTTATATAGATATTTTATAATAGTAGTATTACTTTTTTTATAGATTTTTCTCTTAATTAAATATATTTATATATAGATTAGAAATATAGATAGATAATGTCATTTTTTCAATTTATAATATAAAATTTATAAATTTAAATGATAATATAAAAATACATACTACAAAAATTAAATATGTAAAATATAAATAATATATTAAATTTGATAAACTTAAAAAAAATATAACTATTTGATATTTGGGTAAGATTCAGTTGAACCAATCACCCATATAAGAAAGAAAAATGTTTGCGCAAATTAAAGATGTAATATCTGTTTTCCTAGAAGGGTAGTTTCGTAATTTTGCCACTACGGGTATTTTGTCATTTTACATATTTACCGGTTTAGATATGTATGGATTCCAATGATAATAAAGATTCTCGATTTCTTATGTTTGAGAATTGGAATGATATTTAAATCACGACATGTGCATAATGCCTAATAAATAATTAATTGTGCAGGTTAATTTAATTATTTATTTATGTTGTGAATATTATTATTATTATGAGCATAATAACATTAATAATATGATAAGAGTTTATTTTATTATATGGTTTGTTGCATTATTATTTAAATTGATTAAATAATGGTAATTGCATATAATTATGAAATGACCATAATGTCCCTATGTTTGAATTTGGTTGAGGGGCATTTAGAGGACGTTAGAATATGATTTAAAATTCAATGAACTGATTAAATTCGAAATTTAAATCAGTTGTAATAAGATCACCATTTCTTTTATTTAATTTTAAAAGAAATGAAAGAAATTCCTTAACCCTAGGCTTAGAATCGGTCAACAACAACCAAGTGGTTAAGCCTTCATTTCTTTTTGTTTAAGCACGATTTAGAGGGCCTCTTAACAATTCAAAATCATAAGAAGAGTGGACATCTGCACACAGGGTGTGTGTTTAAGCATACAACCTTGTTATATGGTTTGTTATTTTATGTACTTATGTTCTGTAATTGGTTATTTTATGATAGTGTTGTTAGCATGAGAATAGTGCTGGAATGACTAGATAGTTAACATGCTTGAATGATAGAATATATGTGTGTTCTATGTAACTGCTGCTTGTGTGAGCACAACACTTGCAGATATTATCTTGGGTGAGTACAATTCATGGTAATGAGATGCCCCATGGGAATGCCAAGTGTGAGTATAGCACAAGGAATGGAAAATTACATTTCATGTCTGATCAACATGGATGTGAGTTGATTATCTTATGTGAGTATAATGTGCAATATGAGACTGATGTATGTGTGTGAGTACAACACGCATTGGATGTTTACTGTGGTCTTGTGTTTATATCGCATGTGGTTAATTGTGAAATTGTTATTTATGCTTATGTTATCTGGTTGGGGGGTTATGTCCTACATAGCTCTTCAAACTGGGCGTTAGCTCATGGGTACTCTGTGTGCAGGTAAAGGCAAGACAAAGGAGTGAGTGGTGCGGGCTAGAGGCATGGAACTTACATGTTAGCGGTGGGTGATGTTTTAGAGTTTTAAAATGTTTTCGGATTGGAACGTTTTAGTTTTTGTTTTGGACTTGAAATGGTTTATTAATGTCATTATGATTTTTAGTTAAGTGTTAAACATTTTTTATTTTAAATAATGAAATCTCATGCCTAGTTTTATTTCAATAAATAAGTTTTTATGTCATAAATGCTTATCAATTTAATATAGACTTTTATATGTAATGTCTCGGGAAATCAGGGCATTACAATATGGTATCAGAGAAATATGCTCCTAAAAAGTCTGTGGGAAGCCCTGACATGTACAGTTCATCGCCAAGAGACGAGCTCGACTCACCGTACTGTAAGTTCTAAATTCCTCTAACTCCACCTGAGGTTCTTCTTCACCAACTCCTATGGGATGAGGTGGAGGTGGGTCCTATGGGCCTTTAGAAGTCTAGCCTGTCTGTTGGCTTTGAATCTTCTTAGGAGGCATGCTTAGTGAAAATCCTGATTGTAGGTGTCCTTGAGTTCAACTCTCAATGAAAGCACCAAAATGTTTACCACAAAATTGGCCAACGACACGGAGTCAAGTAAACGACGTAAAAATAAGAATTAAATTAGAAATAATAAATGACACAAATAGTTGATAGTGGTTCGGCCCCGAATATCGGTAATAACCTACATCCACTTATACTTTTATTCCTATAGAAGGTTCAAACCCATGATAAGATGATCTAGCATCAATTGAGTTTTACAAGCTAGAAAAATACAAGACACGGTGTATAAAAGTATGACAACCTCTCTCTAAAATATTTAGTGCGTAAAAAATAATGATTCACTAAGATTCTAATTATAGGCTTAGGAATTTACAAAATGGGTCATGGGCCTTCCATGATTCTAGTAACAAATTGTAATAAAATAAATGGGTAATTAATACAGTTACACTTTAAATAGAAAAATCTAAGAAATATCCCTAAGATCACAGATTTTGGTGACTCCTTTAAGGACACTCGACCAGCTCTGGCTAAGTATCGACCAGTCTGGTCAATGGTTCTTGTTCCCTTGTTTATCGCTACTTTCATAGGGTATGTCCAGCTGTTTAATGCATCTATGTGATTTCTTATCAGCTGGTCGAATATCGACTAGACCTTTTATTAGTTGCCCTGTTATTTAGCTGTCACATGTCTCAAATCCTTGCCATGTCATCACGCTAGTTTTTAGGTGAAACAATTATTAATATAATATCAATATATTTAATTAATAATATTTATATATATTGATATTTATTAATAATATATATTATATATAATTAATAATTATATTATTAATAAGATATTGCCCTCTCAATAAGTATGCATTTTCCATTGCTATTTCATTTGAACAGGTAGATATACAAACCAAAATATATTAAATTAATTTTTCCACAAACACATTCTACAATCATAAACTCAACAGATATGCACTAAGAACCTCAGGACAAATCTACCCCAAGAACAAAATCTATCCAAAAATAAGAAAATATAAAAAAAAAATTCTCTCTCAAACAAAAAAAATCAGATCTGTCCAAATACAAAGAACTCGGCACCACCATAATCCACACGTCCATCACACCACCACCCACATAAGCCCATCGCACAACTACCACCCAAACCTGTCACCTACAAAAACATAAAAAATGAGAGAAAGAGATTTGGAGAAAGATAGAGACAAAAAAATAAAGAGTTATCGATATCGAGATAAATAAGGAGTCGATGTTAAGAGCCACTGTGTCGTCACCTTGGTTGATCTGTCCCTTTTCCGTCACAGAGAGAGAAAGGGAACCGAGGGGGTGAGAAAGAAAAAGAGATGTGCGGGAAAGTGGTGTGGTGGTCGTGGTGGCCGTGGGTGGTGGTCGTGGTGATCTGAAAGAGAAAGAGAAGGAGAGATCAATGGAGTTTGAGAGAGAAATAGAGAAGAAGAGGAGGCAGCTAGGGTATTAGGGAGAGAGAGAGAGAGTGAAAGTGATATGGGGAGGGATTTAATAATAGTAGTAGTAGTAGTAGTAGTAGTAGTAGTAGTATTAGTAGTAGTAGTAGTAACGACCCAAATTCACTAATAAGGCTTAAGGGCCTTGATTAGTGTGCCTGGAGGGCATAATGGGAATTATGTGTTGTTTTAATGATTAAGATGCATGATTATGATTTTAAGCATGTTATATGACTATGTGTATTATGTTATGTGATAATTATGCTATGTGATTTGTACCACGTGGGTGTGGTGATATCAATGTGATGCACGTGCCGAGACGGTCCTAGAAAGCTAGATAATGGTAACTGGTGATTTGGTAACCTGCGTAACTGTTAGTAACCATAGAGAGTAACAGGTTTTGTTGGAAAAGTGGTAGAATTGCGATGTTAGTAAAAGACAAGTGTGCCCTTGAGGTTTAGTTAGAAAGGGATATTTATGGAGGGATAGAGTGGTCTTTTGGCAGTGAATAGGTGAATTTCAGCTGAAGGAAAATACAATACGTATAACACTTTGGGAAATTGGTTTATGCTGAATTTTGGAGACCTAGAAATAGAGCAAAAGACAAGGAGAAGAAGGAAGCTGAATTTGGCTCTTGGAAGGAGAATCAAGGGGTTTGAGGTTATCAAAATCAAGCTTAGGCCAAGGTCATTCAGAGGTAAGGATTAGAACTCTTCTTTGTTGAATTTAAGTTTGGATTTTCAGAGATTGAATGTGGGAATTCAATGATAGTTATGGCTGTTTGTGGAAATTCAGCTTGTGGGGTTATAAGCTTGACTTGGAGCTGGAAGCAAGGAAGCTAGAGGTTGGACTCTCCATTCAAGGTAAGGATTCTGTGTAATTGTAAAGCTTATTTATGTTATGAATTAGGGAATTTGAAGTGTGGTTTGGGTTTAGGTTTAAGCTTTCAACTTTCTGGTTTGAGTTGCTAAGGCATGGAACTCAAGAGTGAATTTTGGAAATGATTGTGTAATTGAGCTAGGATATGATGTTTCTAGGTTGTTGTGAGGTCTATTAAGGGTTTTGAGTTGGTTTTGGGGCTTAGGTATGAATTTGGGATGGTTTGGAATGATTTGGGTTCGGGAAAAACGTAAGGAAAAACCCAGAAATCTGGGTTCGCGAAGGAGCGCCGCGGCCCTGTTCTTGGGCGCCGCGGCGCAAGACTGTTTCTGGGCAGAGTGTGCTCTCTGACATGCTAGGCGCCGCGGCCCTATAGGGCAGCGCCGCGGCGCTAGGCCAATTTCAGGACATGGGAATTTGCAATTTTGAGCCTTTGCTCCGGGGGTTCGGGGGATGCCTTCGGTGCATTGTTTTAGGGATTTAGGAGTTCCGAGAGTGTGGAATTGGTTCCGGGAAATAGTTTTGGATTGATTAGTGACAAAGGAAGTTTCATTTGTGTTGTGATTAGGTCTTTGGAGAGGCTCGGGGTAGAGGACCGTGCTCGCGACTTCGAGGCATCGGGAGCTAGTGAATTGAAAGGTAAGAAAACTGCACCCGGTTGTATGATTGTGATGGGACTAAGTGCTCCCGAAAGATATATCGTATCAACGTTGGTATTACGCCATGGGACATGTAAAAGCGGTCTAAGAGTGTCGTACATGATTTTAGCGCACAGGGCGCGAATTGGCCACTGGGAGCCAAGAACAACGGGATAACGGAGGGAGCGGCCTGAGGGCGCTAGCCCTGGTTATTGTTTGTGAATTTTGAACATTATGAACTGAAATGCCTAGTATGTGGAATACTTGATTATACTGACTGATGATATATCTGAGTATATGTGATGCAATGTGAGATGTTGACTTGTCTGTTAATTGTTCATGCTCTGTTGTTGTTGTGTTTTCTTGCTGGGCCTTGGCTCATGGGTGCTACGTGGTGCAGGTAAAGGCAAGGGCAAGTTGGACCAAACCTGAGGTGGAGAGCTTCGAGGTGAAATGTACATAGCCAGCTGTTCGATCACCATGATCGAGGAGTGAGTCAAGACAGGGATCTACCTAACTGCTCGTTTTGTCTTAGTATGGCTGGTTAATGTATTTGAACCTTGTAACTTTTGTAAACGGCCTTTAAACTGATATTTTTGGGATCCCGTGTAAATAAACAATGTTTTTTTTAATGAAAATGTGGCTTCTGAAACCAAAATGCTTTCAACCCTAGTTCCTTAATAGTTTCAATAACACGATTTTATTTAAATGACTTGGTTAGCAAGTCTGGCACTTTATAAACACACAGTGTAACGGTCTTGGCTATCTAGGGCATTACAGTAGTAGTAGGTTATATGGGAAATAGGAAACGTGGAGACAGGGATGCCACCTGTCATGTCTTGTTTTTTAAATGAGCTTTTTATTTTTTATTAAATAATAATTATAATAGATAGATAACGTAGGAGAGGGAATATATAAAAGAAAATGGATATGATAAATGATTTTTATATATATATTATATACAATATATATCACGTCTCCTTAGGAGAAATGTGAGAAGCCTCTAACGTCTCCCCATGAGAGACATTAAAAGTCAAGCATAAATAGAGTTGTAGGCCCACTTAGTCTATTTGCAATGTATCCTTATAGTTTTAACGACTTACAAATTTAGTCACGAATAAAACTTTTAATGTCTCCTCACATAAGACATTACATACCTCTTCTAACTTTTAATGTCTTATACCATATGCGTAAGACATTATAAGAAGTCATTAAAAGTATAATTTGTTGTAGTGAATGTTTTGTACCTTATATAGAATAGTTTGTGATCTAAAATGTTATCATATTATTTTTTTTTAAATCATAAATAATATTTTGGTTTAATTTTTCTTTTAATATGTTTATGTTATTCTTTTACACATAATATTGTTTATTTAATTAAAATTTATATAACAATTATAAAAACTTAATAAATTTTCTAAATAAAACTAAACAAACATATGCATTGTGATTTGCACCTAGTATATGTATATACGACACCTATCATTTTCTATCACGTATTTTTATAAAGTTGGTATAAGAATATACAATAAAATCACGTTGATTTCATATTGTATTAAAAGCAGTATTTCAACTTTTTTTTTTTCTTTTTGAAATGGTATTTCAACCTTTTCAAACAGTATATAAACTATACAGTTGAATTAAATGGCCTCCAAAATCTATCTTGAACTAGTTGGTAGACAGATTGCTAATTGACATTGATGAATATCACCCAACTTAGCCGGCCATTAATAGGGGGAGAATGCTAATATATTTATACTATCAAATATATACTTTAGTGGTCCTCTATAGATTGATCGATCCACATTGACTTTATTAAGATTTCATTATATATGAGTCACTACATACATTCTTAAAATTTATTTCTTTTTTGAAGGGCTACAAAATGTTCTTTGCTAATTGGTTATTTGAAAATGGCTTAAGAAATTTTTAACCATATTTATCTTACACCATACACAACAATAGCAAAAATAATAAGTACACAAATAATAGATAGATTTTTATATAATTAATAGTAAATATTTTCGCAACATACATGATTATTTTTTTTATGGGTTAAGTTTTATTGTAGAAAAAAAACACATTAATTTTCCTTAAGAACTAATGTAAATGCGTTAGAGAATATTCCACATATGAAAAATATGTGAGAAATTGTTACGTAAAAGTAAAAGTATGAATGGCTATATAATATATCTCAAAACTCATTATCAATTTGGTTTTGGGATGGGCACGCTTCTTACTTGACTCTAATCACTTTCCACATTTTGATGTGATGTTGAATTCATAGCCCCACGTGAACAAATTATCGAATGGTGCTCTGTAAATCGATAAGCAATTGAAATTAAAATTTGGAATCAACTCAACCTTTTTTTTTTAAAAAAAGTGCCAACTAGATCAACTGCTCATTCATTTATATAATTAATGATACAATAGTTCTCTCTCTCTCTCTCTCTCTCTCTCTCTCTCTCTCTCTCTCTCTCACTCTATATATATATATAAATTTATAGATACACATGAAACACTGATTGAACAATATAGTCTTGGGCAACTTAATGGCCGAAAAAGTGGTAGTAGTCATGGATATTGATCATGAGGAAGAAAGTGTCTATAGTTCCGAGAGTAAAGTTCAACTTTTTTCAAAAGAAAAGTACCACAGTTTCCCATTATAATCACACTTCTTTACACTTAAATCATAAGTGTGCTCAAAATATATAATCCAAAATTAAACTTCAAATGATCATCATATGTTGCAGGCCACAAAAACCACTTGATCTACCAAGTAGTCATGATGATGAGGAGAGAAAGGAGCACTCCAGTCGCACTATTACCTTTCTGAAGCACTTAATAAACGACTTAATCTCCTTCAAGGTCAGTATATATATAATTGTATATTATATAATATGATTATACATTTATGGTTGTTATAATTTACCAGGTTTGGAAGGCATCATTGGCAGAGCTAATTGGCACGGCAGTGCTGGTGTTTGCACTAGACACAATAGTGATCATTTCCTCATATGACGAGACCAAATCAAATTACACACCACCAAACCTTATTATAATCTCAATCCTAATCTCACTCACCTTATCGACTCTTCTCCTCGCCACCACACCCGTCTCCGGCGGCCACCTCAACCCGGCCATAACGTTATGCGCCGTGTTCTTCCGCATCATCACCCTCTCACGCGCGCTCATTTACATTTTCACTCAGTGTGCTGGAGCGGTGCTAGGCGCATTAGCACTTAAGCTCGTGGTGAACAGCACCACTGAACAGACGTACTCGCTAGGAGGGTGTACACTCACCGTCATCACTCCTGGGCCTATTGGGCCTGTGGTTGTCGGTATTGGGCTGGCCCAGGCTCTGTGGCTTGAAATCATTTGCTCGTTTGTGTTTCTATTGGCTTCAGTGTGGGCCACATTGGGCTTCGACCACCGCCAGGCCCAGGCCCATAAAAAAGCTTTGGTCATGCTCTTAGTTGGGTTAGTAGTGGGGTTGTTGGTGTTTGCCTCGGCTAAGGTTATAGGGGCAACGAGAGGTTACGCCGGGGCTGGAATGAACCCAGCTAGGTGTTTGGGTGCGGCTCTTGTGCGTGGGGGTCATCTTTGGTATCGACATTGGGTATTTTGGGTTGGGCCCACTATTTCTTCCTTGGCTTTTTATGTGTACACAGAGGTATTTCCACGTGGAAGCTAAAAGCATCATTTCATCAACTGAAAATGTCTTACATATGATATGATATGATGATGATTATGTATGGTATTTGTAAGTTGGATTATTTCTTTATATATTTTTCAAGTGAAATGTGTTCATTGGCCATGAATAAATTTTTGGTATATTCTCTCATTCGGTATAGTTTAACGATAATATTTTGGCTTACATGGAAATATGTGTGAGTGTGAATATGCTTTGATGAAAAACGACAATAATGTTATCATATTTGTAAACTCACATAGTTAAATAAGTGAAACCATATATATGGGAAAAATAAATATGTCTCTTGTACTTTCCTTATCAATTTGTGAGGATTTGTTTGGCATACTTATGAAAGAACTTTACTCCAAAAGTTTTATAAATTTTATATAGTATATTTTGAGTTTAGAAGATTTTTCTAAAAAATCTCCACCAACTTCTTCTAAAATCTCTTTTGGAAAAAAAATTTTAAAAAAAATTAATAGTAGATTTTCTATTTTATTTGTATTATAATCAAAGGAAAAAAACACATTAAAACATATTTTTAAAGTAAATTATCCAAACAATAACTAAAACAACTTAAGATTTTAATTCTTTTGTTCTACCGGGTAAAAGTAATAGTAAAGTAAAACTACAAGTAAAATTCGAGAAAAAGAATGGGTTGCATGAGAAATAAGTTAAAAGAAAAAAAAAAGATGAATCAAAATATTATGTTATATGGCTTATGTCACAAAAAAACTTTGGTTAATTAATAATTTAAATTATCCAAATAAAACAGATAAATTATAACATTGTTCGTAGTATTATTTACTATATATATATATATAACCTATAAGCATAAATGAATATGCTTCCATAGAAAAGCTCAAATCTTTATCTCCTTATCGTTTTCCACGCCTTAGGAACTTCGTTCTATCAGAGATCTTATCCCATACTATTATGCATCCTGGACTATTGATATTATCATTATCATATATATATATATCTTTATAACACACGTATATGCAAACAACGAGCACTATAGAACGTTTAATCTATGATATTTTGATGATAAACTAAATATATGGATTCGGTCTTCTCTAGCAGTAGTGAAGCTAATCCACAGAGCAAGACAACGGTTGAAAATGGTGAGAATGCAAATAGTTTTAATCAAATGACGATTACCCATAAGTACTCCTCATGGATCAAATTTCTTGCTTGCATTGGTGCCCATGAATTTCGATCGCCAGAGGTAAATTAAATCTCAGGACACATCATTACTCTTTTTTTAATCAAGATGTTTGATGTGTTAATTAACGTGTCGTGGGAATGGTGCATTGGTTGATCAAGATGTGGAGGGCTGCACTGACGGAATCAGTAGCCACAGCCTGCCTGATGTTCACTCTAACATGTTCCATCATATCCTGCCTCGACTCGGGCGAGGTCGACCCAAAGCTTCTAGTCCCATTCGCAGTATTCATAGTAGCATTCCTTTTCCTAATCGTAACAGTTCCATTATCTGGTGGCCACATGAGCCCAGTCTTCACCTTCATAGCCGCCTTAAAGGGAGTCATAACTCTTTCTCGGGCCTCCATCTACGTCTTAGCCCAATGCATTGGGTCCATCTTGGGCTTTCTTGTGATAAGAAACGTTATGAGCCCAAGCGATGCAAGAAACTACTCTCTTGGTGGCTGCAGCGTAACCGGTCACGGTGGCGCGTCAGGGGTAAGCGCCGACACAGCTTTGGTATTGGAATTTGCTTGCACATTTCTTGTGTTGTTCATCGGCGTGACTGTGGCGTTTGACAAAAGACGGTGCAAGGAACTTGGGCTCGCTATGGTTTGTGTCATTGTGTCTGGGTCCATGGGCCTTGCTGTTTTTGTGTCCATTACTGTAACTGGACGACCAGGCTATGCGGGTGTGGGCCTAAACCCAGCAAGGTGTTTGGGCCCAGCTTTATGGTTTGGGGGTGGGTTGTGGGATGGGCATTGGGTTTTTTGGGTTGGACCCTTTATAGCTTGCTCTTTGTATTATGTATTGTCTGTGAACTTGCCCAATGAGGGCTTGGTTTGGGTTGAAGGAGAGTACGATTTTGTTAATTTGACAGGGGCTTGGTTTGGTGGTGGGAGTGGTCGTTTTCCTAATCTTGAAAGCCAAAAATAATTTCATATGTTTGTTTACTATTCAAGCCTAAAGCGCGCACACACACACAGAGTTTATGTGTTGTATTTGGCACAGAAAATTTAGGACAAAATAACACTGTAACTTTATGTTAATATACCAATAGAATTTCTTTCACCATGATATAGGATTTAGATTTGGGAGCATAACCCGAAAAATTATTTGCTAAATTTAGTATGATTAAATATATTATTTTCAAGATTTTATTTTAGAGATGATCTTGAATGTAACAATAGATGATTTCTCTAGTATAATTGAGAAATTGATTGATGTTTACAAGACAATATCTTTACTCTTATAATAAATAAATAAGAATAAATGTAAACTTTTCTTACAATTATTTTAAATAGGGTAATTGGTATGAATGACAATGGTGCGGATCGGTGACAGTTTTTCAATTTCCATCCCCATCTTTGTAGGTTAATTATGTAATCATACCTGCTCCATTAACAATTGCGGACAATACAGGTATTAACCAATAAATAATGAGGAATAACCATAGTTACCCGTACCCATTGATAATAATAAAATGAAAATTAAAACTTTTTGATTAAATGTAATAATCATCAATTTAATTTTTTATTTTTATAATATAGGTGCGAAAATAAAATAACATCATAAATAATATGAAACTTAAAATCCAATAATCATTTTTTTGAGTAATTAAAATCTAATATTCTTAAAATATTATATATTCAATTTTTTAAGTAAAATATAGTAAAACATAAAAAATATATATATAAATATATTATATATTTAATAATATATAAGTAAAAATAAAATCATATATATTTATAAAATATAAATTACATAAATAAATAAATTATTATATATATCAGTGGGCATGGGATAGATTATGCTAATATCGTACCCACACCATACCCATATATATGCGGGGCGGATATTTCCAATCCCGTTCATTTTTCCCGCTTGAATGGTTTTTTCCTGCCCCATTCAGAACAAATAACCATGGGTTATATTGTCATTCCTAGTAATTGGTGGTATAAATACCCTTTTTACTTTGTTTTAGTAATGTACCTAGTCTTTTTTTTTTTTTTTGAAAAATATCCAATACTACTAAACACAGTAATTTCATTATTACTTCCTCCGTATACTCTATTAATTGCTGACTCAATAAATACATGTCAGCTCAAATTATTGGTATTAACAAAAAGACACATTTTAATAAGTAACCAACACATATTTACTAAATTAACAATTAAAAGAAAAATACGAAAAAAATAGTAACGAAATCTCTGTTTTTATAACATTGAATATTTTTTATACACAAAAATAATAATAATTGGGTACGCACTTATAACATAGTGAAAATATTGAATATTTATGGCATCAACTACCCTTTTAAATTAAACTCTTTATAGTTTTCTTGTATGAACTTTGCTATAAATCAAAACTCTAACTTTTCTACCATCCAAATTCTGGACAGTTATTGGCTTTTAGAAACTTTACACATAAAATTAAATTTTAAAATAATTAACTAAATTATAGAAGGTACTTGAAACAAAAAAAATCAGATCGTACAAAAAATTCAAACAGGCTCTATAGAATTATTCTTATTGTATAGGTGAAAAATGCTTATTTGCCAAGTTGCAAGTGTAAGAGTTAATGAAACACGTTTATGTATATTTTGAATTTAGGACTTTTAATAAACAAAAACACGGGTTCATGTTTGAAATTTTAGATTGATTTTTGTCACTAATACAAAGTTTCATTTATATTTATAAGATTAATTTGCAATGTAAATACCTAAATTTTACACTTTATAATTATAAAGTGTAAAATTTAGGTATTTACACGACAAATTACTCTATTTATAATGCTAGACACAACGTAATAATACAAGTACATTTTGTGTAGTCGTAGGCATAGCTTAGTGGTATTACATATTTTCTCACAAAGAGAAAGTTCCAAGTTCGAATCCCCTTCCCCCGTTAAAATAGAAAAATACAAGTGGATTTTACAATAGGGTATTTGCGGTAAAATTACGTAAGTTTTACACGTTGTGGCACTTTAATAACTATTTTTTAAGAGAAATTTACATAAACATGGGGAAAATAAACATACTTTCTATATTTATGGGAAAAGAATAATTATACAAAATATGGTAAGTTTTGAAAAACAAAATTTAATATGGTAATTCCATAGAATATAAAAAATAGATTACCATAATCATAAATACACAAAACTCTCTATCACTCTCTCATTTCCCTCCCTCATGACATCTCTCTCTCTTTTCTCATTTCTTCTTCTCTCATCTCTCATTTGGTTATCTCATCTCAGCCCTCCGCCGGCGATGCTACCTCCGACCCCGCCCCCGACGACGACGACGCACCTCCACCCCTGCCCCTGATTGCGACGTACCTCCACCCTCTAGTTCTTCTTCTTCGTCTTCTTCTTCAGATCTAGTTTTATTTTTATTCTCTTTGTTCTTCTTCTTCTTTTTCACATTTGGTTTTGTCATTTCAAATCTGATTTTGCACTTCATATCTTATTTTTTTACTTCTAAACCTAACTGTACCCCTCTAGTTCTTCTTCTTCTTCTTCTTCTTCAGATCTAGTTTTATTTTTATTCTCTTTGTTCTTCTTCTTCTTTTTCACATCTGGTTTTGCCATTTCAAATCTGATTTTGCACTCCATATTTAATTTGTTTACTTCTAAACCTAACTGTAACCAGTTACAGTCGCGATTTGTTCTGATTTCTGGGTTTCTTTTTCCAGATTTGTTTAAGTAACCGGATACAATGGCGTCTGATTCTTTTTATTCATATATGAAGATCTATCTGTAATCAGTTACAATAACAATTAAATTATATTTGTTTGTTTATATCTGATTTTGTTTTCACACCTAACTAAGTAAACAGGTACTATGGCGGTTGATTCTTTTTTTTTAGATTTGAATCTGTAACCAGTTATGATTATGACTAGTTTAGTTTTTTTGTTTGTGAACCTATTTGTTTCCACGTCTAGTTAAGTAACTGGTTACCATCACAACTAGTTCTTTTTTTTTTCATATCTATTTTGTTTTTCAAACCTATTTCTACCTTCGCGATCAATTTAGTTTATTTTTTTCATATTAGTTTTTTTTTTCCAAATCTCACTAAGTAACCAATTACAATTCAGTTGATATTTTGATAATGGTACATTACTAAAAATATCAAAATTATTTTTATAGGTGTAACTAGTTACTACTACACCACTTAAAAATAAAACTAATTTTTATTATTATAACCAGTTACCACACTGTTGACGCCGCTTTTCGTCAACTTAAAATGTAGAGCACGTAAACAGTAAAAACTATGGCAAAGAAGAATGATACAGTAAAACAATAAGAGTTTTTTACGTGATTCAGCAGTTAACTCTGCCTAGTCTACGAGTCTTTTTTATTAAGACTTAGGAAATTTCTGGAAATTCTTCATGGATGAATTCTCCAGAGATTCTCTCAAGATCACAAATTTTCGGTCATTTACAAAGGTACATGACATCTCTATTTATAGAAGAGTTCCCAGAATCCAATCCCACACTTATTTTGTAAATTAATAAATTTAATAACTTTAAAGTTTGTAACTCCCATATATAAGGAAATGTCCCCTGAAGACCTGGGGGCGTATAACCGTTTAGTTAATATCCCTTTATTGTAGGGAAGTTACAACAATAAATATCTCTTGAACACACGGACTGCGTCTCCTCAGGTGACTCACTAAGCCGTTCGAGGTCAGCAATCAGCATCATCCCAGTCTAGGTCTCTAAGTAAATTACGAGTTGTATAACTTTCCCCAAGACTAGCTAGGAGTGGGTAAATACCACCGAGGTCATTACACTCCGAACTTACACCCTATCCAAGTTCGGGCTACTTGATCCAAAGACACCCGACAACGGACATACTCCGATATTATGTCTT
Organism: Humulus lupulus; assembly: GCF_963169125.1. Classification (NCBI taxonomy): domain Eukaryota; kingdom Viridiplantae; phylum Streptophyta; class Magnoliopsida; order Rosales; family Cannabaceae; genus Humulus; species Humulus lupulus. Next base: position 21,492,663 of record NC_084793.1, read on the forward strand.
TCGAGCTTATAAATAACTTCGAGGTTACATATCTTCGAGATTGCCACCTTGCTTCGAGGTTTGGCACCTGGACCACGACCCATGCACTTTAGGTATTGCGAGCTCACACCTGACGAATTCAGCTTTCGTGGTCACAACCTCAGGTCTCGATATCTGGATGTAACATTTTGCCCCCTCAAAAGTATTAGTTCGAATCCTATGAGAAGGAAACTGTTGAACTACTTTCTTCGGGAACCGTTCCATCACACACTCGAGTATGGACACGCATCAGTTGAGTATTGCTTATTCAAGGTACTCGAGTGCCTTGAAAATCTGCACAAGGTCGTTCGCCTACCACCTTTACGGTACCATCATGCCATTTATCCCTAGCCGTCGGATTTGACACGGAATCTGGCCAATGGCCTAGATTAGTTCGACTTTCAACATCTCCGTGGGCCTATAAATAAGCTTCCGGTCATCTTCTTCATTTTCCCCTTACATTCAAAAAATTTTAGAGAGAAAATACCAGAGCCATTCTTGTCTAATTCTTGCATGTTCTCCAAGCCGAGAAGACAAAACACGGTTGGACTTTTTAAATCGGTGAGATCGCACTTGCAACCGCTCGTTCAGTCATCCATTTCTCTGTTCCCACCGATTACATTGTGTAAGTATCTGATCTTGGTCTTATATATTTTTTCCTCTTTTACGTGTGTTTCAGCCTCTATTGCATCTTAGTCACTAGAACTGTGTTGGTTCATTCTTTAGTTTAATGTACTAGGATGCTTTTATCGATAGATATTAGGTTTAAGTTTCCACATTACTGGTTCTAAATCCAGTTCATATGTGGAAAGACCCAAATATGGTCTTTTTTCTGGGTTTTCAAATTTCGGAAGATGCATCTTGCACACCAAGATATTGGGTACAAAATCTGGGTTTTAAAGAATGCACGATTCCCAAAAATACTACTTTTGAATAACCGCCACCTTTTTTCCCTGATATTTCGGGATTTTCAAAAATTAAATCCACTTTCCTCCCTTTTTCGTGAAATACACGTCTTGACACTAATCGGGTCCTCATGATCGAGCTCATTTCGTATCCAAGCGTTTTCGATCTTGAACCATCGAGATCGCTATTCTTGATTCCTTGCGTGCATGACCCTCACCATTTTTTCTTTCTTGCTAGAAGTCACTGAATCTGGAAAGACGGTGGGGGTCATTGCTTGCCATCCCGCATTCGCCAAAAACTTTGAGCCCGGAGTCGTTGTTTACTCGGAACCATCGTCTGATTCGCGAACACGAGCTAGCTTGTGAACAAGAAGAAACCCAAGCTCACTACCGACGTCAAATCGTCGAGTTCATAGAGAAGAAGAGGAAAATCCTTCGAGGGGCCCTTTATCCGGATCTTGACTGCGAGCCTAGACCGATCCCCCTTGATCCCAGGCTGAAAGTGACAGTCGCGTACAAGCCGGGAGATCTTCGATTCTCACTGATGGGGGAACCCTCTACTTCGCAACCGAGGAGGGAATTCTTCGAGGCCGAACACTACTGGAGTTCGGTCACGTCGCTGGGACAGATATCTGATATTTTGGCCTTGCACGGCTTAAGGTTGTCGGGCTTGCTTAGGTGCCGAGCTCCAACTGCACACGAGCGGAGCTGCCGTGCTCCGGGGGATGGAAACCCTGACAGCAAGCTGAAGTATACAGCCTGGAGCCAAGAGCATATGAAGGCGGGAGTTGTCCTCCCCTTGAAGTCCTTTTTTAAAGGCTTCTTGGACTATGTTGGGCTGGCTCCCTTCCAACTCAATACCAATTCTTATAGGGTTCTATCTGCCCTAAGGTCGCTTTACCACGAGCTGAGGTGGGAAGGGCCTTCACCTAAAGAGATCTTATATCTCTTTTCTTTGAAAAGTAATCCCTCCCGTGCTCGGGGAGGAGATGGCTTCTATTATCTCTTGAGCTATCCCAAGGAGAAGAAGATGTTCGAGGATCTTCCCAATCATCCTCCTGACTTCAAGAAGGCCTTCTTCTGCACAGATGGCCTAGCCCCGTCTCGATACTACTCGTTCAGACGGATTCGTAAGTATCTCAACCTCCTTCTTTTCTGTGCTCGAACTTTGTTTTTAGGCCCGTACTTAGTCGAAATGCGTTTGATTTTCCAGCCAACTATCATCACCCTGCTCCCACTGATGAGATGAAGGAGCATAGAGAGACTCTGCTCCATCTCCCTTACGGCAGGAGATCCATTTCCTATCTCTTGCACGAAGACAAGCTCCGGGCATGTGGGCTCTTAGGGGAAGATCAATCTATATCAGACTGGTCCAATAAGAAATATGCCCGATGGGAGCTCATTCCTTTGCCAACCGGCAACCTCCCCCCGAGGAGAGATGCGATGCCCCCATCTCTAGCCCGCCATAGGAGTCCACAATCGAGGAATGAGGCCTCGAGCTTGGGCTCCGACGAGCAAGGTACAGTCATCCTTAGCTCGAATATGTGGTCTCCCTCGCTACTAAAACATAAACCTAATAGGTTAGTATTATGTAAGGATGATAGGAACCATTTTTATGTATGGTATTGGGTAGATGATAAGGTACATAGGTTTGATAGCTGGCTCGGGAAATACGACACCATGTATAGCCTGAACGAGGTGTGGGATGGAGTAGCCGTTCAGTATGGAACTAATGACTATAGGGACCTTTCGAGATTGACCTCCACCTATAGGGAGGGTACTCCCCCAGCCTCCTCTGAAGATAGAGGGATTTCTTAGTCGCCTAGCACGAGCTCGGGGGAGAGTTCCAGTTAGGTTTTTTCTTTACTTGTCTTTTATTCTTTGTTTATTAGCACCATGCTAAATCTTCATTGCAATTGTGCAGGTGCCATGGATTCCGACCTTGATGTCGTGCTCGCTAGTGGCGAGGGGGCTCAAAAAAGTAAGCGCCCGAGAGGCTCGCGGAGGTCGGACCGACCCTCCAAAGTCCTCAAGCGCACTAAGAAAACTCATCCACCAGTTCTGACTATTGCGAGCACAGCTAAGGACCCGACTGCCCAGGTCGAAGCATCCATCTCGGCCACTTCTTCCGTGCCTCCCTCGGTCACAGTCCACCCAGCACTCGGTCCACCCCCGAAGAAGCCCTCAACTTCCAAGTCACACATGTTGTCGATTCGTACTCATGTTGATGAGTTCGTGGTTGACAATGCTGCGGGGGCCCACGGAGCTATACTTGGCTCGGATATCCTGTCTCGGGTGGGTCAGAGCCTTGGTGGTTTCGACGCTGAGCATTGGGAGTTTTTGAATAAAGCTCGGGACTGCAATACTCTTTATGATAAGAGTATTGAGCTTACTACCACGGTAACTTTTCACAACTTACTTTTAATTGTTTATGTACCTTAGCATATGTTCTAATTCAATCTCTTTGTGTGCCAGGCTCTTGTTGTCTTAGCTCAGCTTAATTATAAGCTGACCAACGAGGTGCACTCGAGCATGTCTTTAGCCCAAGAATCGAAGGACCTTCAGCTTAAGATGGCTGATGAGCTCAAGGCTGTGAAGATAGAGGTCGAGGCTAAGACAGCTGAGTTTGAAAAGGCGAATGCTCGGCTTGCGGAGCTGGAGAAGGCCAATGCCAAGCTTGAGGAAGAGAAGGCCGCCACTTTTGAGATCATAGAGAATGAAAAGGCTCGTCTCCCCGCCGAGTTTAAAGAGAAGAAGGACAAGGTGGTTGACCTAGCCATGTATAGGATCTGGCCAGCAATGCCGACCTCGACACCAATTTCCTAGGCTCTTTCGAGGCAGGATTCGTGGCCAAATGGAATGCTCGGCTTGAAGCGGAGGAGGCTGCTCGGGAGGCTCAGAAGGATAGTCATGCTATTCGTCCTGGTGAGTCTAGCGTTGCTGATGCTGAGAAGGCTAAGGAGACTGCTGAGAAGGCCAAGGATAATGTTCCTCCTTCTTAATACTTGCCTCGGGGCTGCGTCCCTTAGAATCTTTTGTAATAGCCTTTTATGTAGTATTTTTTATGCCCATGGGGCTGATACAATTTTTTTTGTTTTTGACTTCATTTTAATATATATGCTTTACATTTCTCAGGTTGAAATATTTTTCACATTTTACATTAAAGTGTCATATATGCATGTTTAACCACACAAACATAATTTGGATTTAAGCTCGAGGTTCAATGCATTCATGCACAGTTTTCTCGAATTATCCGCTTCCGATCTCGTTATTTGTCAAGGTCGGATATTTCTTTAACCATGCACCCGAAAGTACTTGTATGGTGTGTAATGCAAACGGTTTAGTTATATCTTACTTTTTAGTTACTTTTTCTCGTCCTCGATTATCTCTTCGAGGTTATGAGGTCGAAACTATTGTTTTGCAAGATACTCCAGCCTCGGCCTCGGCTTATCCGAAGTGGGTTATGCTCCAACTTACTGCCGATTAGTTTTAGCTGGTTTATTCCAAACCTATTAAGGTTGTGTTAGGTTTGTAATCCATACACTTACATTTTGCATATTTGGTTACATCCAAACATTTTGTCTTTTTGCTAGCTTGGTTATATCCAAACACTTGTACGTTTTTGTTTGATAGCTTGGTTACATCCAAACTATCTTAGCTCGCGCATTTGGTTATATCCAAACACTTGTACGTTTTTGTTTGATAGCTTGGTTACATCCAAACTATCTTAGCTCACGCATTTGGTTATATCTAAACACTTGTATGTATTTCGTATATGTTATTTTATTTTTTCAAGCTGGTGGTATATGTGCCACTGATGCCCCCTTAATATCCTATGAGTAAGGCCATAGGTTATTAGATTAAGAGAGATTGCAAAAAATACAGCATATTAAACAAAATAAAACTTTATTCAAAGAAATCCAAAAATAGAAAAACAGTACAGATAAACAAGCATGGTTATAGGCAACATCCTTCCTATACTATTGATAGTAAGGTCGTAGGTGTTCGCCATTCCATGCTCGTGGTACTAGACTTCCATCCAATCTTGCCAACTTGTAAACACCGGGTCGGATGACTGACTATATCTGGTAGGGTCCCTCCCAATTTGGTCCGAGCACGCCAGCTGTTGGATCCCGTGTTGCCAAGAATACACGCCTCAGCACTAAATCTCCCACCCCAAATTTTCGATCCCGAACTCTTTTGTTGAAGTACAGGGCAGCTCGTTGTTGGTATGCAGCATTTTTTAATTGAGCTTCGTTCCTTCTTTCTTCAATCAGTTCAAGAGTTTCTTCGAGCTGAGAGTGGTTCGAGGCTTGATCATAAGCGAGGGCTCGAATTGTGGGGATTTCGACCTTGATTGGCAACATCGCCTCGTAACCGTACGCCCGTGAGAATGGGGTGTGTCCTGTCGATGTACGGGCTGTGGTCTTATATCCCCATAGGACTTGGGGTAACTCTTCAGGCCACCTTCCTTTAGCTTCTTCCAACTTTTTCTTCAGCGAACTTTTTAGAGTTTTGTTTACAGCTTCGACCTGGCCATTCGCCTGGGGATGGGCCACCGACGAAAAGCTCTTCATTATTCCATTTTTGTCGCAAAAGTTGGTAAACAGATCGCTGTTGAACTAGGTTCCGTTATCAGACACAATCTTTCTCAGCATCCCATATCGACATATTATGTTATTTACCACAAAGTCAAGGACTTTTTTGGATGTTATAGTCGCTAACGGTTCAGCTTTTATCCATTTTGTGAAGTAATCTATGGCAATTACCGCGTATTTTACTCCGCCCTTGCCCGTCGGAAGAGAGCCTATAAGGTCGATTCCCCATACTGCAAATGGCCATGGGGAGGTCATCATAGTTAGCTCGGACGGTGGAGCTCGAGGTATTGTGGCGAATCGTTGGCACTTGTCACACTTTTTAACGTAATCAAAAGAGTCTGACTTGATGGTAGGCCAGAAATAACCTTGGCGTATGATTTTCTTGGACAGGCTATGCCCCCCAGTATGGTCTCCACAGAACCCTTCGTGAATTTCCTCAATGATTTTCTTAGCCTCGGGTGGAGTTACACACCGAAGTAATGGCATGGAATACCCTTTTCTATACAGCCTTCCATCCATAATGGTATAATGAGGGATTTGATACATCAATTTTCGAGCCTGGTTCCGATCTTTCGGAAGGACGCTGGTCTCAAGATATTCAATTATCGGAGTCATCCAGGTAGGCTCGGAATCGATCATACACACGTCTTCCTACTCTGGCTCGTTAATACTAGGTGCCGAGAGATGTTCAATTGGTACGATATTCAGCTCGTCACTCTTGGTAGAGGTAGCGAGCCTGGCCAGGGCGTCCGCATTCGAGTTCTGCTCTCGAGGGACCTATTCGACCGCATAAAACTCGAAATGTTCCAATGCTGACCTTGTTTTTTCTAAGTAAGCTGCCATTCTTGTACCACGAGCCTAGTATTCTCCCAAAATTTGGTTAACCATTAGCTGGGAGTCGCTGTAGCAATGTATTGCTTTAGCGTTGAGCTCATTGGCTATGCGAAGTCCTGCCAGTAAAGCCTCGTACTCAGCCTCGTTATTTGACGCGCTGAAGCCAAATCTTAAGGCAGAGTGAAATCTGCTACCTGTGGGAGTGATCAAAATTACTCCTGCCCCCGATCCATTTTCATTAGATGACCCATCAACGTAAAGTTTCCACATCTCGTGGGCCGAGGTTATAACTTCATCGTTGGTCATACCAGTACATTCCACTATGAAGTCTACCAAGGCTTGCACCCTAATGGTCGTCCTTGGATGATAGGTGATCTCAAATTGCCCGAGTTCAACTGCTCATTTAAGAAGTCGACCTGAAGCTTCTGGCTTAGACAAGACTTGTCTTAGTGGTTGATCAGTCAGTACATGGATGGGGTGCGCTTGAAAGTAGAGTCGAAGTTTCCGAGATGAGTGAATTAAGCTGAGAGCTAGCTTTTCCATCAAGGGATATCTCGATTCTGCCCCCAGCAACCTTTTACTGACGTAATATACGGGCCTCTACACCCTTTCTTCTTCTCGACGAGCACTGCACTTATGGCGTGCTCGGTAGTGGCAAGATATAAGTACAGAACTTCTCCCGTAATAGGTTTTGACAGTATAGGGGGTTCTGCAAGGTGTTTCTTGAGTTCCTGAAAAGCCAACTCGCACTCCTCTGTCCTTTCAAATTTCTTGCCTCCCCTCAACAGGTTGAAAAACGGAAGACAACGGTCTGTAGATTTCAAGATAAACCTACTTAGTGCCGCCATTCTACCGGTCAAACTCTGGACATCTTTGTGTTTTCAAGGTGAGGGCATATCGATCAGGGCCTGGATCTTTTCTGGATTAGCTTCTATTCCTCGAGCATTTACAATAAAACCCAGGAATTTTCCTGAAGATACTCCAAAGGAGCATTTCTGAGGGTTAAGCTTCATGTTATATTTCCGGAGCACAGCAAAGCATTCTTCGAGATCATCAACATGGTTATCGTTAAGTTGAGACTTGACTAACATGTCGTCAACATAAACTTCCATGTTGTTCCCTATTTTCTATGAGAACATCATGTTCACGAGCCACTAGTATGTGGCCCCAACATTTTTGAGCCCGAATGGCATGACGTTATAACAATATAACCCTTTATCTGTTATGAAGCTCGTATGTTCCTGGTCTGGGGAATGCATGGCAATCTGGTTATATCCAGAATAGGCATCCATGAATGACATTAGTCCATGTCCTGCCGTGGCATCCACGAGCTGGTCAATCCGTGGTAAAGGAAAGCAGTCCTTAGGATAGGCCTTGTTGAGGTCCGAGTAGTCAATACAGGTTCCCCACGTCCCATTAGGCTTCGGGACCAGTACCGGATTGGCTACCCAATCGAGGTAAAAAGCATCCCTAATGAATCGGTTTGCTTTTAACCTGCCGACTTTCTCTTTTAAGGTCTTTTTTCTGTCGTCATCCAGTTGTCTTCGCTTTTGTTGTTTCGGTGGGAAGCTCTTATCGATATTCAGTGCGTGGCTCACTATATTTGGACTTATTCCTACCATGTCTGAATGTGACCATGCGAAGACATCCTGGTTCTTCTTCAGAAAGAAAATTAATTGCTATTTAGTTTCTTCATGGAGATTTTTCCCGACCTTTACTGTTTTCGAGGGATCTGACTCTTCGAGCTTGATTTCTTCGAGCTCTTCCAATGGTTCGAGATCAGCTTTTTCCTCCACTCTTGGATCGATCTCTTCATCTATCTCCAAGACCGTCCCGTCCTTAGTCTGAATAACGACGAGTGCTTGTTCGCTCGCCTGCTTCTTCCTTCTTATGGAAATGCTATAGCATTCCCTTCCGGCTAACTGGTCTCCCTTCAGCATCCCGATGCCACTAGAAGTCGGGAACTTGATGGCCAAATGCCTTACAGACGAGACTGCCCCCAGCCCTATTAGGGCAGGTCTCCCGAGCAGCACGTTGTAGGCCGATGGCAAATCCACCACTACAAACTCCATCATCTTGGTTACTGAGACTGGGTAGTCTCCCAAGGTTACCGGGAGTTTGATGGACCCCATACAGGCAATCCTCTCTCCTGAAAAACCGTACAAGGTTGTTGCACAGGCTTTTAGGTCTCGAAGCGCGAGTCCCATTTTTTCTAAGGTGGCCTTATAGAGAATGTTCACTGAGCTCCCATTGTCTATGAGGACTCGGTGAACTCTCTTATTCGCGAGCTGGAGAGTGACGACCAGTGGGTCATTGTGGGGAAACTGAACATGGGACTCGTCATCCTCGGTAAAGGTTATCGGCTGAGATTCAATCTTTTGGCACTTTGGAGCTCTAGGTTCGAGTTCATAGGGGGACCCGTCCCTAGTTTTTAGCTCATTCACATACCGCTTTTGGGCATTCCTGCCTGTCCCTGCGAGTTGAGGCCCGCCCGAGATGGTTATCACGTCTTCTCCATCAATTGGATGTGGCCTATCTTCTTCTCTTGCTCGGGAATTATTGTTTTGAGCAGGTTGCGGCGCAGCTGCCCTCTGGCTAGTAGAAGCCTGATTGTTACTCTGGTTTTTGACATACTGTCTGAAATATCCTCTCGAGATCAGTCCCTCGATCTCGTCCTTCAACTGCCTGCATTCATCAGTAGTGTGCCTAGTGTCTCTGTGAAATCGACAGTACTTGCTGGAGTCCCTCTTGGACTTATGATTTCTCATGGGGTCTGGACGCCTGAAAGGGACCTGGTTTTCATTAGCCAGGTATATATTCTCCCGAGACTCGTTGAGCTCGGTGTACACTTTGTACACGGAGAAATACCTTTCCCCCTTCTTCTTCTTTCCCCCTTCTGCCTCGAGGTTATTTCCTTCGTTCTTCTTCCTTTTGGAAGGGTTTTCCGCAGGAGACTTTGATGCTGCTGGGTCCGACGAGGTCGAGGCAGAGTTTACGTTTATCATTGTAGTTACGGGCTGAGAAGTCATATTCAGTGTTGACCTCGCCTCTTCTACATTGACAAACCTCTAAGCTCGCTTATTAAACTCGGTTAAGGACCTCACAAGTTTTCTCTGCATATCGTCCCAGAGAGGACTTCCCGACATTACCCCAGCTTGGACAGCCATTAGATGACCGCTGTCATCCACATTTCGAACTCGGGCAACCTCCAGATTAAACCTCGTAAGGTAGCTTTTCAACGTTTCGCCTGGCTGTTGCCGAACGTTGGTCAGAGTTGATGCCTCGGGTCTTACCCCGATCATGGCTCTGAACTGTTTCTTGAAATCCTTTGATAGTTGATCCCAAGAAGTGATTGAATGTCTTTTATATTTCTCGAACCAACTTTTTGCTGGTCCTGTAAGCGATGCTGGAAATAACATGCATTTGAGCTTGTAACCCACATTACTTGCTCTCATTATGGTATTAAATGTACTCAGATGACTGTACGGGTCAGACTTCCCTTCAAAAGGCGGGACATGAGGAATGCAAAACCCTTGAGGAAACGGAGTGTTAGAAATATGGGGAGCAAATGGTTCGAGCTCCTCATCAGAATCCTCTTCCCGACTCCGACCTCGCTCATTTTGTAAGAGCCTAAAGGCCTTTTCCAGTTGATCAATTCTTTCCTGAACCGGGTCCGCAGGGGGTTGTGCCTGAAATTGGCTATCATTGATCACAATTCCAGGCTCGCGCCTTCGCAGGGGATCTTTGCGCCCATTTAGGCGATCCCTCAGGTCTGGGTTCGATGGATTACCACTACTCCGATTCTGATTCAGATGTTCCCGCAGGTCGGAACGGTTCCTATGGTTTCCAGTATTTCTTCGACCTTGATCATACACGCTGACTGATCTAGTGTCTCCTAAATCATCACTAGCGAGGTTTGTTGCATGATTATTCTGAGATGGATCTCTTTCATGCTGCCTCGTCTCTGCAGTGCGTGACCGAGACATTTGACTTCTTGTAGGCTGGGCGCCTCTCCGCTCCTTGAAGGCTTCTCTATTTCCTTGTTTCCTTCCTGCACGCCTTTCCTCATCATCTCGAACTGGTTGAGCATTCTTGTGAGGCGGTGAAGGGTATCTTATAGGCGATGGAGGGAATCGTATGGGTGACGGTGGCTGCCACCCATTTCGGGGTCTAGATGGTCCTGAGTTCGCTCGTGTTGGCTCGGTAACATTCTGCGTGTTACCATGAATCTGAGTCCGAGCCTCTGCAGGGGCTCGGTTATTCCCAGTTTCCGCTGGTACCTCTATAGTTGAATTAACCGGAGCCCTAGCCTGAGTACTTCTTCGGGATCTCGAGGGAGCGGATTGTTCCGCCGGTGGCGGAGGTTGCTCCGGTCTCCTTGTGGTAGCATTTTTCCGAGGTCGCCCATGAGGCCTGCAGGGAGGAACATGCACGTCCCTCGGAGGTGGGGCTTGGTTCTCACGCGGAGGTGGGGGCTGAGCCACCTGGGCCTCCGCAACTAACCTAGCCAATTCCTCGTTCTGCTTATTAGCCTCAGCCAACTGTTTTCTCAGCTGTCAGTTTTCAAGTTCCATAATGGGGACGTACCGTTCAGGATTATAGTACATGTCCTCATCATCCCTTGGGGCCGGAGGTGCTGGAGGTCCCCGAGAATCGGAGGACTCGCTTCTCTCTTCAGTTTCTAAATTTACCATTGGCTGCTTCCCAGGGCGTTGTGGATAGTTTTCTTCAGGAATATTTTGATCATTCGCGCCCATAGCTATTCAGGGATTGTACTACTTAAGGCTCTCAATGAAAGCACCAATCTGTTGACGCCGCTTTTTGTCAACTTAAAATGTAGAGCACGTAAACAGTAAAAACTATGGCAAAGAAGAATGATACAGTAAAACAATGAAAGTTTTTTACGTGGTTCAGCAGTTAACTCTGCCTAGTCCACGAGTCTTTTTTATCAAGACTTAGGAAATTTCTGGAAATTCTCCAGGGATGAATTCTCCAGAGATTCTCTCAAGATCACAAAATTTCGGTTATTTACAAAGGTACATGACATCTCTATTTATAGAGGAGTTCCCAGAATCCAATCCCACACGTTTCGAGAAGTTATTCGGTAAATTAATAAATTTAATAACTTTAAAGTTTGTAACTCCCATATATAAGGAAACGTCCCCTGAAGACCAGGGGGCGTATAACCGTTTAGTTAATATCCCTTTATTGTAGGGAAGTTACAATAATAAATATCTCTTGAATGCACGGACTGCGTCTCCTCAGGTGACTCACTAAGCTGTTCGAGGTCAGCAATCAGCATCATCCCAGTCTTGGTCTCTAAGTAAATTACGAGTTGTATAACTTTCCCCAAGACGAGCTAGGAGTGGGTAAATACCACCGAGGTCATTACACTTCGAACTTACACCCTATCCAAGTTCGGGCTACTTGATCCAAAGACACCCGACAACGGACATACTCCGATATTATGTCTTTCGAGCTTATAAATAACTTCGAGGTTACATATCTTCGAGATTGCCACCTTGCTTCGAGGTTTGGCACCTGGACCACGACCCATGTACTTTAGGTATTGCGAGCTCACACCTGACGAATTCAGCTTTCGAGGTCACAACCTCAGGTCTCGAAATCTGGATGTAACACATGCATCACTAAAAATTGACAGTGGCACAAGATTACTATCACAAAAAAAAAATCAAAATTGTTTTGATAGTGGTAACCAATTACTGCAGATAAAATATTGATTGAACAAGATAAAAAATGGAAGAAAATAAGAAGAGATGGGAATAAAATGTATGGTGATGAAGGTCTCAGATTTTTTTTCAAAGAATTATGTAAAAAAATATATTTTATAAAATATGAATGACAAAAAATAATGCAAATAGATTAAAATTGTAAAAATAATCTCAAAACATATCAAAACAAACTACTAAAAATGTATAAAAGATAAAATATGGTATACAAATAAATTTTTATAAATATATGGGGGAAAACTCCCATAAAAATGTAAACAAAAAAATATGCCATAAAAAACTTAAGGAAAAAAAATGTCATATTTTTCAAAGTTTAAGAAAAAATCTCATATATGGTGTAATTTCTCCTTTTTTAATCTGCCACGTAAACGCCTACATGATTCCTTTTAATTGGCCCAAATCAATAATTTTTAATTTTTATTTATAAAATTCATTTAAAATTTAAATAAATAAATAATTGTTAAAAATGAAATAAATATTTAAAATTAAGTTTGTTTTAGATATTTAAAATTAAAATTAAAAATTGATTTCTAAAATATTTCTTTTTTCCTTTCTTTTTATCTCTTTATCTCTATCCTACCTCGATACTCCCTTTTTTTTTCCTTCAATCTTTCCCCGTTGGCTACAATGGCAAATTTCTCATCTTCATGACAACCAACGACCATGGTTGTCGTAGGCACTTACATGGCAGATAATGGTGAGATACCTATGACTACCAAGAAAATGTGACAGAATGTATTTTTGCTGTTAAATCTAAAGCAATAAAATTTAAGTTTATTAGTAAAACGAATATTTCAAATTTGTATATAATAACAAATTTTAAGGTATTTGCTATGCTTACAAGTCCTATTCCTGCTAAATTATAATGTATCAAAATAAAATTATTTTTTGTATAATTTGAATTTCAAGATGAAATTGTATTAAAAACAATCAAACAAATTTAATAATAATTTAAAATGTTAATATAATCTGTAATTTTTAGTTAAAGTTGAGGATTCAAATGAGATAATCAAAATATATATTGAAAAGTAACAATAGTTTCTTATTGTATAGGTGAAAATTGTATTTTGTCAAGATGGCAAGTGTAAAAACTAATAAAACATGTTTGAATGGATTTTAAATTTAGGACTTGAATAATTTAAAACTAGGGTTTCTATATGAATACTCATACAACACATGGAATGCTTTTCTCTTAACGGTTATCTTGTTTGATATGAGTTTTAAAACTCTTCCAAAGCCTAATTTTTATTTTCAGAATGTTTGGATGAACTTTTAAAATTATTTTATTATTGTGATTAAAAACTATTTTTAAAAGAAATAGATTTGTTTGGCACAACTTTTATTTATTTAAAGCAAAAAAAAGAAGTAAATTAAATAGTTTATTTTAAAAGAACTTTTCAAATCTTAGAAATTATGTTTTAATGTAATTTTTATTCTTTGATAAAAATAAGAATAAAGTAAGAAATTTTAAAATTTCATTAAAACTTAAAACAGTTTCATGAAGATGCTAGTGAATAATTGTTTTTAGGAAGAACTTCCAAACACTTAAAAATTCACACAATTCCTCTCCAAAATAAATTTTTGGCTCTGGATGGAAATGCTTTCAAGGCCATGCCAAAATTGCTCACATCTACTTGCTTCTCCATAAAGCTTTTTTAAATAAGAAAAAAAAGTTTATTTAGGTTTTACCTTATGTTTAGAGCTTGGATTTTAGGAAGGAGAAGAAAAAAAAACTTCTAAAGATTTTCAATTTATTCTTATTTGCATTTAAGAAAAAATAATATAATTATACCACTTTGCTATCCTCTAATTTACTTCAATACCACTATTAAAATATTATCTTGTATTTAATAAATCAGTACAATAATACACCATTGAACATAATTTTAATAAAAAATATTTTCAATTTCACTGAATTATCTCTATTTTTAAATTACATAAAATATCTATTAATAAAGAAAAATCAATTTTTAATAATAATTTCTAAAAGTTAAATTAAATAAAATTGTATCACGTAAATATTTTTTTTCAGGTATTTAATTAATGAAATTAAAAAAATATATCTTTTTTTTAATTTTCATTTGATTAAAATGACTTGAATATTTTTGTTCTTGAATTAGGATTTTAAATTTTATAAAAATAATATTAAATTTTGATTTTTAATATATTAATATGTAATATAATTAAAATAAGTTTATTATGGCAATATTGAAAATAAATTTAAAGGTATGTTTCGTACTAATTTATCAAAGACGAGGTAGTATTTTGGTTTTTATTCAATGGGAATAGTATAAATTAGTTCCGAAGCAAACAAGAAAGTAAAAAAACAATATAACTTTATAAAATTTAAAGAAAAAATTACATTTTATAAGAGATTTTTAATAGAATTTGCAAAATATGTTTTTTTCAAGAAAAGTTAATCTATGGATTTTTTTAAGAATGTTCACTTTTATGGGTTTAATTTCCCATATTTTTATTCTTAATCATGTTTTATTAATTTGGAAGAATGTGTTTGTAATTTGATTAATTTTTTTTTAGCTTATTTGATTTTTTTTTATATTAATTTTATATAACTATTTTTATAATAATTTTTTCTTTGGTTGTTTTGCAAATTTTTTATTTAATTATTTATTTTGTAATATGAATTGTGTTTATTATTGTTGACGCCGTTTTTCGTCAAACAGTGAAAGAAGAGCACATAAACAATAATTGATAATGGCCAAATACAATAAAACAAATCAAACACACGATTTTTACGTGGTTCAGCAGTTAAGTCTGCCTAGTCCACGAGTCTTTGTTATTAAACTCAAGATTATCTCTAGGAATCCTTCAAGAATGAATTCTCCAGAATTTTCTCTCAATGATCAGAATTTCGGTCCCTTACAATGGTGCATGACCTCTCTATTTATAGAGAAGGCTGCAGAATACTATCCCACATATTTTGGGTAGTTACTCTTTTTGTGAATAAAATAAATGGCTTTAAATGCCTATAATCAGATATAAAAGGAAACGTCCCCTGAAGACCAGGAGACGTATAACTGACCAAATAATATCCCACGATTCTAGAGGATTTACAATAATAAATGAGGATTACATCTCATATTTATAACACTTGTAGATATTCAAGGTGGTTATCGCGTATCTCTAAGGCTTTAGCTTCCCAGGTTTCCCGTCATCGTCCGAGCTAATGACATCTCCCGAGTTTACGTGGCTTTCGAGATCGTACGTACATCGAGCTCGAGACCCCTGATCCGAAGTCGTCCCTGAAGATGAGTGTGTTCTCGGAGCTACCTTTCGAGATTGCGATCGTTTCGAGGTCACCATATTCGAGGTCATATATCGTACTTTGCAGGCTCGATATACAATCCTGGAGCATACTCTAATCCTTACGAGACCATTTGTTGCGAATCCAACTTTCGAGGCACATTTACCATGGCTCGAAATCTGGGTATAACATCTTGCCCCCTCAAAAGTATTTGTTCGAATCCTAAGAGAAGGAAACTTTTGAACTACTTTCTTTGAGAACTGTACCGTCATACACTCTTGAAAATGGACACGCGTCAGCTGGGTATTGCTCACTTTAGGTACTTGAGTACCTTGGAAACACGCCCACGATCGTCCGTCTGACAACTTTTCGGCGCCTTCTTGTCATTGATCCCCATCCGTTCGATCTAGTGAGGATTTCATTCGACGCTCCTGATTAATTCCTTTTCCCCATCTATATATACAAGACCCCACTCTTCATCTTCTTCTTCACTTTTACCTTCATTCGCCATAAGCAAGAAAAGAAAGAAAAACAAAACCAGACCTCTCCATACAACTTCCGTTCTGTATATGTTCTCTCGGCCGAAGAAACAAAGAAATCCTGGTCTGTTCGAGTCAGTGAGTTCTTACTTGCAACCTCTTCTTCAATCAACAATCTCTCTGCAGTCGCCATTATTGTGTAAGTAAGCAATTTTTGTTTTCCATTTTGCCAGTTTTTATTTAAACTGTTCTTGCTGTGTATATGTATATACTGGTTTGCATCCCTAGCCTAATACTATAGGAAGTTTTAACCCGATAGGTTTCATGCTTTTTAGACTTTCATTCTGGATTTTCGTCTCTGGTTTATACCCAGTTTTGACGTTTGAGTGTGGTTCCCATTTTCTGGGTTTTGAGAATCTTTAGGCGACGTTTCTTGTACACTAAGTTTTCGGGTAAAAACCTTTGTCTTTGATAAATGCACGAAACCCAAGAATGCCTTTCCTGGCTAACCGCCACTCTTCTTTCACTTGAATTTCAGGATTTTCAAAAAATCATCCACGCTTCTTTCCTCTCCGTGGAACACACGTTCTGACTCTTCAGCAAGGGTTTTAATATTTAGTTTGTCTTGTTCCTAAATCTCCGAGCTCATCCCATCGAGCTCGTGATTCTTGCATGCATGGCCCTCACCATTTTTTCTTTCTCGTTAGATGTCACAGAATCTAGAAAGACAGTGGGGGTCATTGCGGGCAATCCCTTACGAGCCAAAATCTCCGAGCCCAGAATCGCTCTTCGCCCGGAACCAACGTCAGATAAGAGAATACGAGCTTGCACGCGAGCAAGAAGACATTCGAGCCCACTACCGCCGTCAGATAGACGAAGTCATCGAGGGGAAGAGGAGAGTTCTTCGGGAGGCCATCTATCCGGAATCTAATTCAGGCCCTAGGCCGATTCCTCTCGATCCTGCTTTAAAGGTTACTGTCGCATACCCCCCCGGAGAGCTCAAATTTTCATTAATGGGGGAACCTTCCTCCTCACAGCCGAGGAGAGAGATGTTCGAGGCCGAGCTCTACTGGAGCACGGTTACCACAACCAGTCAAATATCTGAAATCATGGCTTTCCATGGCCTTGGTTTGTCAGGCACCTTGAAGTGTCGACCTCCGACTGGTCAAGAACGGAGCTGCTTCGCCCCTGGCGGCCGTGACGCCACAGTGAAATATGCGGTATGGAGCCAAGAACATATGAGGGTAGGAGCACTGCTGCCCTTGAAGTCTTTTTTCAAAGACTTTACTGATTTCGTTGGGCTGGCTCCGTTCCAACTCAACACCAATTCGTACAGGGTGCTGTCTGCCCTGAGGTCCTTGTACCACGAGCTGGAGTGGAAAGGACCCTCACCTCAAGAGATTTTATATCTCTTTTGTTTAAAAAGTAACCCCTCCCGAGCTCGGGGAGGGGATGGTTTTTACTACCTCTCGAGCTACCCCAAGGAGACGAAGGTTTTTGGGGATCTTCCCAACCACCCGCCTGATTTCAAAAGGGCCTTCTTCTGGACAGATGGTCTGTCCCCGTCTCGACATTATTCGTTCAGGCGGATTCGTAAGTATTCTCGTTACTTTTATTCCTGAGCTCGAGACTTTAGTTCTTAAATCCATATTTAGTTGAAATGTGTCTCGCCTTTCAGCTAATTTCCAGCGTCCCACCCCCGATGAGGCAATGAAGGGGCACAAAGAAGCCTTGCTTCGACTCCCTTATGGCAGGAGATCTCTCTCGTATCTATTACACGAGGACAAGCTCCGAGCTTGTGGGTTGTTGGGAAAGGGCCAGTCAACCTCTGACTGGTCCAGTAAAAAATATGAACACTGGGAGGAGGTGCCACTGCCCACAGGTGCCCTTCCTCCGAGGAGAGAAAGGAGGCCATCACTCCTAGTTCGCCTGAGGAGTCCGCGATCTGGGAATGAGGCCAATGACGAAGCCTCGAGCTCGGATTCAGATGAAGGTAACGTCCTCCCTACTTCGAGAATGTGGTCCCCCACTTTACTAAAACACGGGCCCAATAGGTTAGTCTCGTGCCCACATGATAGATACCACTTCTACATATGGAGTTGGGTAGATGACTGTGTCCATAGGTTGGATAGTGGGCTCGGGAAATACGATACCATGTACACCATGGACGAGGTGTGGAATGGGATAGATGTGCAGTACGGGACCAATGATTATAGGGACCTTTCGAGGTTATCACCTACTTATAGGGAAGGCACTCCCCCCGCCTCCTCTGAAGACGGGGGAATTTCATGGTCCCCAAGCTCGAGCTCGGGGGAGAGTTCCAGTTAGGTTTCTTCTATCATCACTCTATAAGTCTGTGATGCTGAAATGACTTGTATGCTTCTCTTTTATTTATTCGCGTTGTGTTATGACTTGTGCAGGCAAGATGGACTCCGACCTTGACAGCATCATTGACGGCGCCGGCGCTAAGAGGAGCAAGCTCCCCAGAGCGGGGGCACAGAAGGCTGACCAGTTGGGCAAAGGCCCCAAGAGGTCCAAGAAAACACCTCCCCTTGTTCTGCGGGTTTCGAGCTCCGTTGCTGCGTCGACTGCCCAAGCCAACGCTTCCACGATGGCGCCGTCTTCACAGGTCGTCGCCTCGGCAGTGGCACCGACCTCGCTGGTCGACCCCTTCGCTATGGCTAAGGCGCAACCTCCTGTGGTGGGTCAATCATCCTCTGCTCCGCTTTCCAAAAGGCCTTCTGTTTCCCGAGTCCAGAAGCTGTCAATCTCTACCCATATGGATGCATATGCGGTGGACAATGCTGCTGGGTCCCACGGATCCACGCTGATCTCGGATGTCATGTCCCGGATCGGCCAGAGCTATGGGAGTTTAGAAGCTCCCCAGTGGCAGTGCTTAACTGGTACCCGAGATTGCACTGCTCTTTATGAGAAGAGTATCGAGCACACCGCCGCGGTAAGTATTCTTCTATACTCCTTCCTTTTCTACTTGTAATCATACTGACTTGGAGCTAATGGTGGTTTATTTCTTTTTCAGGCTCTTGCCTTCACTGCTCAGCTCAATTACTAGTTAAACCACGAGATCCATTCGAGCAAGATCCATGCTCAAGAGGCGAAAGATCTTCACCTCAAGGCGAGTGATGATCTGAAGGCAGCGAACGCGACGCTCGAGGCGGGAGTTAAGGAGCGTGAGGGTATGGCCACTGAGCTCGGAAAGTTGAGAGCTGAGCTCGAGGAGCAAAAGAAAGAGAACACCCAGCTCCAGGAGACCAATAAGAAGCTTGAAGAGGATAAGGCCTCCACTTTCGAGATCATGGAGGATGAAAAAACTCGCCTCCTTGTTGAATACAAAGAGAAGAAAGAATAAGCAGTTGACTCTGCTATGTACCGGATGTGGGCCTACAATGAGCATCTGGACACCAGCTTCTTAGGTCCACACGAGGCGCCGCTTCTCGAACGGTGGAATGCTCGGCTCGAGAAGGAAGAGGCTGAACAGCTCGAGAAGGAGAAGGCTGCTCCGGACACCGTTTCGGAGGGAGCTCAGGAGGATAGTCATGCTATTCGTCCTGAGGGGTCCGGTGCTACTGATGCTGAGAAGGCCAAGGAGACTCCTCTTCCTTGAATTTGATCTCGGGGAGATCATTTATTGGGACTGCGTCCCCCTATTTTGTAATTATTTTAACTTATGCCCACGGGGCTGATACAATTTCTTTAACTGTTTTTTTTTTTTTTTTACATGCTTTACATTTCTTGGCTCGAAATATTTTGCACATTTTATGTTGATGAATCAGTTATGTTTATTTATTCATACAAACATAGTTTGGATTTTAGGCTCGAAACTCGACGCATTCATGCATAGTTTGTTCGAATTATCCGTTTCCGATCTCGTTGTTTATCAAGGTCGGATATTACTTTAACCATGAACCCTAAAGTACTTATATGGTATGTAATGTGAGTGATTTGGTTATATCTTTTTGCTTAGTCACTTTTCCTCATCCTCAGTTTTTGCTCCGACGTTAAGAGTTCGAAACTACTTTTCTTTAAGATATTCCAGCCTCGATCTCGACTTATTTCGAAGTAGGTTTAGGCTCCTACTTATCATCGATTAATTTTTTGGCTGGTTTGTTCCAAACCTGTTAAGTTTGCACATCTGGTTAACTCCAAATGTTTTAGGTTTTTGATAGCCCGGTTATGTCCGAACTATCTAAGCTCGCGTATTTGGTTATATCCAAATACTTTATATGTTTTTGACCGAACTATCTAAGCTCGCGTATTTGGTTACATCCAAATACTTTATATATTTTTTTTTTATTTTTTAAGCTGATGGTATATATACCAATGATGCCCCCTTAATATCCTATGAGTGTGACCATAGGTTATTAAATTAAGAGAGATTGCAAAAATAAAAAGAAATTACATATGGAACAAAATAGACATTTTGTTTGATGAAATTCAAAAACAAACAAACAAACTAGTACAGATAGAAAATCATGGTTACAGGCAACACTTTTCCTACACTATTGATAGTAAGGTCTAAGGTGTTCGCCATTCCATGCTCGCGGTATCAGGCTCCCATCCAATCTCGCAAGTTTGTATACACCAGGTCGGATGACTGACTCTATCTAGTATGGTCCTTCCCAGTTCGGCCCGAGCACTCCAGCTGCTGGATCTTGGGTTGCCAAGAATACGCGTCTCAATACCAGATCTCCCATTCCAAACTTTCGATCTCGAATCCTCTTATTGAAATATCGTGTAGTTCGTTGCTGGTAAGCAGCATTTCTCAGCTGAGCCTCTTCTCTTTTTTCTTCAATCAAGTCTAGGGTTTCTTCGAGCTGAGTGTGATTGGAACTTTGGTCGTAAATCTGAGTTCGAATTGTTGGGATTTCGACCTCGATGGGCAACATTGCCTCGCAGCCGTATGCTAGAGAGAACGGGGTATGTCCTGTTGAGGTCCGAGCTGTGGTCCTATACCCCCAAAGGACTTGAGGTAATTCCTCGGGCCATCGTCCCTTTGCTTCTTCCAACTTTTTCTTCAGAGAACTCTTGAGAGTTTTGTTAACGGCTTCGACCTGACCATTCGCTTGAGGGTGAGCCACTAATGAAAAACTCTTTATTATGCCGTTCTTTTCACAAAAGTTGGTGAATAAGTCGCAATCGAACTGGGTCCCGTTATCGGATACGATCTTTCTCGGCACTCTGTATCGGCATACGATGTTCTTTACCACGAAATCAAGGATCTTTTTCGAAGTTATGGTTGCCAATGGTTCGGCCTCCGTCCATTTCGTGAAGTAATCAACGGCGACTATAGCATATTTCACTCCGCCTTTTCCAGTCGGGAGAGAGCCTATGAGGTCGATGCCCCATACTGCGAAAGGCCATGGGGATGTCAACATGGTCAGTTTGGATGGTGGAGCTCGGGGTATCGTGGCGAATCTCTGGCATTTGTCGCACTTCTTCACATACTCGAAAGAATCTGTTTTAATGGTTGGCCAGAAATATCCTTGGCGTATGATCTTCTTGGACAGGCTATGCCCCCCGGTGTGGTCTCCGCAGAACCCTTCATGAATTTCTTCAATGATCTTCTTTGCTTCGGGAGGGGTTACACACCTGAGCAGCGACATGGAATATCCTCTTCTGTATAGTTTTCCGTCCAAAATGGTGTAACGAGGAAGTTGATACATCAACTTTCGAGCCTGATTTCGATCTTTAGGAAGAATTCCATTTTCGAGATAGTCAACTATCGGACTCATCCAGGTCGACTCCGTCTCGATCATACACACATCTTCCTCGTTTGGCTCAGTAATGCTGGGTGTTGATAGGTGTTCTATGGGTACAACATTCAGCTCTTCATTTTCGACGGAGGTGGCGAGTCGAGCTAAGGCATCTGCATTTGAGTTTCGTTCTCGGGGAACCTGTTCGATTGCATAAAATTCGAAATACTCCAATGCAGATTTTGCCTTCTCCAGATAAGCTGCCAGTCTTGTGCCACGAGCCTGGTATTCTCCTAAGATTTGATTAACCACGAGCTGTGAGTCACTGTAGCAATGTATGGCTTTAGCCTTGAGCTCTTTTGCTATTCGTAGTCCTGCGAGTAGAGCCTCGTACTCGGTTTCATTATTCGATGCTTTAAAGATGAATCTCAAAGCGGAGTGAAATTTGCTCCCTGCGGGGGTGATCAGAATAACCCCTGCCCCCGCTCCATTTTCATTTGACGAGCCATCGACGTAAAGTTTCCACAGCTCGTGGGCCGTGGTTATTACCTCGTCGTCGGCTATACCAGTACATTCCACTATAAAGTCCGCCAATGCATGTGCCTTAATGGTCGTTCTTGGATGGTAGGTGATCTCGAACTGTCCAGGCTCAAAAGCCCATTTAAGAAGTCGATCTGAAGCCTCTGGTTTAGACAGGACCTGCCTAAGTGGTTGATCTGTCAGTACATGGATGGGATGTGCCTGAAAATAGGGGCGGAGCTTACGAGATGAATGAATTAGACTGAGGGCGAGTTTCTCCATCAATGGATATCTTGACTCTGCCCCCAGTAATCTCTTACTGATGTAGTAGACGGGTCTTTGCACCCTCTCTTCTTCTCGAATGAGCACCGCGCTTATTGCGTGTTCGGTGGTTGACAGGATGGGTGGTTCGGCTAGGTGCTTTTTGAGCTCCTGAAAGGCCAGCTCGCACTCCTCTGTCCATTCAAACTTCTTACTTCCTCTCAATAAGTTGAAGAATGGAAGGCCACGATCCGTTGACTTCGAGATGAATCTGCTTAGGGCTGCCATCCTGCCAGTCAAGCTTTGGACATCTTTATGCTTCCGAGGTGAAGGCATGTCAATCAGGGCCTTGATTTTGTCGGGGTTAGCCTCGATTCCACGAGAGTTTACAATGAAACCCAGAAATTTTCCCGAAGATACCCCAAAAGTGCACTTCTGAGGATTTAGCTTCATGTTGTATTTCCTGAGCACGCCAAAGCACTCTTCGAGGTCATCAACATGGTTCTTGTTAAGTTGAGACTTGACAAGCATGTCATCAACATAAACCTCCATGTTGTTCCCTATCTGCTTTGAAAACATCATGTTTACGAGCCGCTGGTACGTGGCTCCAACATTCTTGAGTTCGAATGGCATGACATTATAGCAATAGATCCCTTTATCTGTGATGAAGCTCGTATGTTCTTGGTCGGGGGCATGCATGGGAATCTGGTTATATCCATAATAGGCATCCATGAATGACATCAGGCCATGCCCCGCCGTGGCGTCCACGAGCTGGTCAATCCTTGGCAGCGGAAAACAATCTTTTGGGCAAGCTTGTTGAGATCTGAGTAGTCAATACAGGTTCTCCACGTCCCATTGGGCTTTGGGACCAACACTGGATTGGCTACCCAGTCAGGGTAAAAGGCATCCCTAATGAAATGGTTTGCTTTTAACCTGTCAACTTCCTCCTTTAATGCTTTCTTTCTGTCTTCGTCCAGCTGTCTTCGCTTTTGTTGCTTCGGGGGAAAGCTTTTGTCTATGTTCAATGTGTGGCTCGCTACATTCGGGCTTATCCCCACCATGTCTGAGTGTGACCATGCGAAGACATCCTGGTTTTTCTTCAGAAAGCAAATTAATTGCTATTTTGCCTCGTCTTGGAGGTGTTTTCCGACCTTCACCTTCTTCGAGGGATCAACTTCCTCGAGCTGAATTTCCTCGAGCTCCTCTAAAGGCTCGAGGTCAACTTTCTCCTCAATCCTCGGATCGATCTCTTCGTCAATTTCTAAGACTATTCCGTCTTTATTTTGTATGATAACGAGTGTTTGAGCGCTCATTTGTTTCTTTCCCCTCAAAGAAATGCTATAGCGCTCCCTTCCTGCCAATTGATCTCCTTTTAATGTCCCGACCCCGCTTGGGGTTGGGAACTTAAGGGCCAGATGCCTCACAGATGAAACTGCCCCCAGCCCGACCAGGGCGGGTCTCCCGAGTAGTACATTGTAGGCAGATGGTAAATCTACTACCACGAACTCCATTATCTTGGTCACCGAGACTAGATAGTCTCCCAAGGTCACAGGGAGTTCAATGGATCCCACACAGGCAGTTCCTTCTCCTGAAAAGCCGTACAAAGTAGTTGCACACGCCTTCAGGTCGCGAAGGGAGAGTCCCATTTTCTCGAGGGTCGCTTTATAAAGAATGTTGACTAAGCTCCCATTATCTATGAGAACTCGGCGCACTCTTTTGTTGGCAAGCTGAAGGGTAATAACCAACGGATCATGATGAGGGAACTGAACATGGGAGGCGTCCTCCTCAGTGAAGGTTATTGGTTGTGTTTCAATCCTCTGGCTTTTCGGTGCCCTAGGTTCGGGTTCATAAGGAGACCCGTCCCCTGTCTTCAGCTCGTTAACATATCTCTTTTGAGCATTTCTACCCCCTCCTGCGAGGTGAGGCCCTCCCGAGATGGTTATCACGTCCTCTCCATCTATCGGCGGGGGCCTGTCTTCTTCCTGAGATCGGGAGTTATTATTTTGTGCCGTCGAAGGCGCGGCTACTCTCTGGCTCGCAGTAGTCTGTCCAGTACTCTGGTTTTTGACATACTGCCGGAAGTAACCTCTCGAGATCAACCCTTCGATCTCGTCCTTCAGCTGTCGACATTCATCAGTTGTGTGTCCGGTGTCTCTGTGGAACCGGCAATACTTACTGGAATCCCTCTTGGATTTTTGATTTCTCATTGGGTCCGGACGCCTGAAGGGGACCTGGTTTTCATTAGCCAGGTATATGTTTTCCCGAGACTCGTTGAGCTCGGTGTGCACTTTATACACGGAGAAATGCCTCTCTCCTTTCTTTTTCTTTCCTCCCTCAGCTTCGGGGTTATTTCCCTCGCTCTTTTTCCTCTTGGAGGGATTCTCCGAGGTAGGCTGTGGAGCTGCTGGGTCAGCCAAGGTTGAGGCGGAGTTGATGTTTATCGTTGTATTTTCGGTCTGTGAGGTCGCCTTGAGCGTTGACCTCGCCTCCTCTACATTGACAAACCTCTGCGCTCGTCTGTTAAACTCGGTTATCGACCTCACCAGTTTCCCTTGCATGTCATCCCACAGGGCACTTCCGGGTAAAACACCAGCTCGGATAGCCATAAGGTGCCCACTATCATCCACATCTCGAGCTCGGGCGACCTCCAGATTAAATCTTGTCAGGTAGCTTTTCAGTGTTTCGCCTGGCTGTTGTCGGACGTTAGTCAAAGTGGATACCTCTGGTCTAACTCCCATCATAGCTCGGAACTGCTTCTTGAAGTCTCTAGACAACTGTTCCCATGAAGTTATTGAGTGTCTCTTGTACTTTTCGAACCAACTTTTGGCAGGTCCTGCCAATGATGTCGGAAACAACATGCACCTGAGCTCGTAACCCACGTTGCTAGCTCTCATAATAGTGTTGAATGTACTCAGGTGACTACATGGGTCAGTTTTTCCTTCAAACGCTGGGACGTGAGGAATTCGGAATCCTTGAGGAAATTGAGTGTTGGAAATATGTGGAGCAAACGGCTCGAGCTCCTCATCAGAGTCCTCATACCGACCATTTCCCCGTTCATTCTTTAAAAGCCTAAAGGCTTTTTCGAGCTGATCGATCCTTTCTTGGACTGGGTCAGTAGGAGGTGTTGTCTGGAATTGACTGTCATTGATCATGATTCCAGGCTCGCGTCTCCGTGAGTGATCTCTACGCCTATTCAAGCGATCCCTCAGGTCCGGATTTGTCTGATCCCCCTTCCCCCTACTCTGATTCAGATGACTTCGCAGGTCAGGACGATTCTTGCGACTTCCAGTATTTTTACAACCTCGGTCGTGTTTACTGACGGACCTGGTCTCTCCGGACTCGTCACTGGTGAAACTCATTGATCGGTCATTTCGTGATGGATTCTTCCCATGTCGCCTCGTCTCCGCAGTGCGAGACTGAGACGTTTGACTTTTCTCAGATGGTGCGCCTCTCCGCTCCTGGAATGTCTCCCTGTTTCCTTGTCTTTCCCCTGTACGCCCTTGATCCTGATCTCGAACAGGTTGAGCGTTTCTGCGGGGAGGTGAAGGATATCTTATGGGCGACGGAGGGAACCGTATAGGCGACGGTGGCTGCCGCCCTTGTTGCGGCCTAGAGGGGCCAGAATTTGCCCGAGATGGGTCAGTTGCATTCGGTGCACTCCCAGGTACCTGAGTCCAAGCCTTTGCAAGGGTTCGGTTATTCTCAGTTCCTGCAGGCACTTCCACAGGTGGGTTAGGCGAGACCCGAGGTCGAGTACTCCTCTGTGGCCTAGGAGGAGCAGATGGCTCTACTGGTGCCGGAGGTTGAGTCGGCCTCCTTGTGGCAGCATTTTTTCGTGGACGTCCACAGGGCCTCCGGGGAGGAACATGCACGTCCCTTGGAGGAGGGACTTGGTTTTCGCGCGGAGGCGGGGGCTGAGCCACCTGCGCCTCTGCGGCCATCCTAGTCAACTCCTTATTCCGTTTGTTGGCCTCTGCCAACAGCTGTTTCAATTGCCGGTTTTCCAGTTCTACAATAGGAACGTAACGCTCAGGATTGTAGTACATATCCTCATCCCTTGGTGGAGGCGGTGGTCCTCGGGAATCAGAGGACCCACTTCTCTCCTCAGCATCCGGGTTCTCCATTGGTTGTTTCCAGGACGCCTTGGGTAGCTTTCCTCAGGGGTGTTCTGATTGTTTGTGGCCATGGCTTTTTCAGGGATGAATGCTTAAGGCTCTCAATGAAAGTACCAAACTGTTGACGCCGTTTTTCGTCAAACAGTGAAAGAAGAACACATAAACAATAATTGATAATGGCCAAATACAATAAAACAAATCAAACACACGATTTTTACGTGGTTCAGCAGTTAAGTCTGCCTAGTCCACGAGTCTTTGTTATTAAACTCAAGATTATCTCTAGGAATCCTTCAAGAATGAATTCTCCAGAGTTTTCTCTCAAGGATCAGAATTTCGGTCCCTTACAATGGTGCATGGCCTCTCTATTTATAGAGAAGGCTGCAGAATACTATCCCACATATTTTGGGTAGTTACTCTTTTTGTGAATAAAATAAATGGCTTTAAATGCCTATAATCAAATATAAAAGGAAACGTCCCCTGAAGACCAGGAGACGTATAACTGACCAAATAATATCCCACGATTCTAGGGGATTTACAATAATAAATGAGGATTACATCTCATATTTATAACACTTGTAGATATTCAAGGTGGTTATCACGTATCTCTAAGGCTTTAGCTTCCCAGGTTTCCCGTCGTCGTCCGAGCTAATGACATCTTCCGAGTTCACGTGGCTTTCGAGATCGTACGTACATCGAGCTCGAGACCCCTGATCCGAAGTCGTCCCTGAAGATGAGTGTGTTCTCGGAGCTACCTTTCGAGATCGCGATCGTTTCGAGGTCACCATATTCAAGGTCATATATCGTACTTTGCAGGCTCGATATACAATCCTGGAGCATACTCTAATCCTTACGAGACCATTTGTTGCGAATCCAACTTTCGAGGTCACATTTACCATGGCTCGAAATCTGGGTATAACAATTATTATTTTTATTTATTATAAACATATTTTTTTCATTTTTTTTAGATTGTACGTTTTTTTTCAAAGTTTGGTTAAGGTAACTAGTTACTTGATTGATTTTTCACAGTTATGTAAAAAAAATCATAAAGCTAGGTTAAATAACATGTATCAAGAGGAGTAACCAGACACTTGTTTGATTTTTCATAATTATGTAAAAAAAAAAGTCCTAGAACTATGTTAAATAACATGTATCAAGAGGGGTAACCAGTTACCCTGAGATGAGTAACATTCTGCCATAAGATGGGTAACCAGTTACAATAAGAGGGGTGACGGGTCACTCATATTAGAAATGAAAATAAACATCAAATTTGTAGGGAAAAGAGGAAGAACACTTCATTAAAAAATGAAGAAGAAGTAAATATGATTTTAGTAACATAGGTAACCAGTTACCATAAAGAACTCATAAATATACATACACATTAGAACGTGAAGGTAACCAGTTACCACAAACCTGAAGATAGAAAAAAAAAAAAAAAAACAGATCCGGTCACGAACCACCCTCCTTCCTTGCCTTCGACCACCACCAAAAACCCCCCATCCCCTGCGCGCGTAGAATCCTGTCGCAACCTCAGCCATCCCCGTCGTTTTGCGCAGCTCCGAGCACCACAGATCGCACTCATCCTAAGCACCACCTTTCTCCCTCGCCTCCAACCACCACCAGCACATCCCTCGCCTCAACCTACCCCCGTCGTTTTGGATTTGGGGCTCATGAATGGAATCGCGCAGATGCACAACTTGGGGCTGGGTTCGTCGATGGTGCGACTGGGTGTTCTGGGCTGGGTTTCGCGGAGGTGCACGCCTAAGGTGAATCGTAGGCGGTGAGGGTGGGTGGTCGGAGATGATGGTGGAGATGGTGAGGCAGACGAGTGAAAGACAAGGGAGGTGGCGGCTATGGCAAAATGAAAGAGAAGAGAGATAGGAGAGAGAGAGAATCGTGCAGGTGGGTTTGGAGAGAGAGAGTTTGTGTGGCTAAGGTTTGAAAGAGAGAAGTGTGAAATGCTAATTTACAATGGTACCCATGTTTAGCTGATGTGTTTTGGTTTTAAATTTAGTTTCCATATTTTAGTTAGCTAGTAATTGTGTTACTCATACTTTTTTTTTTTCTTTAATAAATTTTTCTGTACAAATTAGAAAAAATATAATTATCATATTTTTACACAGTGATGGCATAAAAACCATATTTTTGAAAAATTCCAAAATTTAAAACAATTTTAAATATATTTAAATAAGTCTAAATTTTTAGAAAAATATTTTTCTCTATTTGTTTTCCCTACCCTTTTTTCTCTCAACATCCAAACAAGCCAGATTGTATATTTCCTATTTTATTGATACTTTTTTTCTTTATTACAATTAATAAAAAATAAATAAATATATTAAAAAAATTTATTATTTGAAAAAATCTTTTTATATTATAGTTTCTATCTAAAAAAAAACTCTCGTTTAAAAGTAAAAAAAAAAAAAAAAACTATGCCAAATGATCCCGTATCCTATAAAATCGAGTAGTGAATTGACACAGCCTCATTTCCATTTAGCCGAAAAGGTGGGTATAAAACATAGCATGGCCGCCCATAATTATTGGCTCCATCTCATTTTATATTGGCATATTTTAGAAAACTCATATAACCACAAACAAGAACACATAACACAAAGACACACACAGGCCAGTGATAATTTGCTACTGAAACAAAATTTTATTGTCTTTCTTAATAGTTGTTACGCTTGACAGATTCATGATTAGCTCTATATTATGTACTATGCTGTATTACTAGGATGGTGGCTGCAATAATGTGGAAAAAGAGGCAAGTGGCTCATGCACCACTGAGTTTGTGGAAACTGAGATGGGATTCCCTTCCAATTGCAGCATTACACTCCCCATGATTTCAGTCATTATCTTCTTGAACTCGTCTTCTCTAACCATCTTACCATCATCCGCATTTACCATTTGGAACACATTGGCTATCACCTTGTCCATCTACAGACATTTCAGATTAGATTCATGGAATATTTAGTTACTCAACTTAAGCATATTAGTAAAGAAACAAAGGACAACTATCCCCTAATGAGAGGAGTGTTGGCATAATTATGTCAAATAGTATAATCACAACATAATTACATAATGCCGATATAATACATGACACATGTAATTAACAACCAATTGATTAAAGTGCCTATTGCTTAATTTAGAACTATAAAAGGGGATGGTTACCATTTACTAATAAGCTTGAGGCACATTACGTACAATACAAAATATAATATTTTTATAACTATTATATACAATATGATATCTATTTTTTTAAAACTTTTAGGGCTTTTTTTTATAAAGACTAAGAGCGCTTCCGATGGATGAGCTAAAATGTGTTATTCTTTATAATATAGAGAAAAAATAGTTAAGTAGTCTTTCAATGGATGATGTAACGTTATATTTTTTTACCTGAATAAATAGTATTTCTCTATATGTAGTGAAACACTATTCATCAAGCTATAAATATTTTATTAGATTTTTATAAAATTTTGTATATATATATATATGACTGTGATACTATTATATTTAATTATTTTATTTCTTAAAATGAATAAAATATTTTTAAAAATATAATATATAAATAATGTAGAGAAAAAAAATAGAGAAACAGACATATGGTATAATGTAAAAGTTTTGAAGTAAATTATAAAAATGTATGTTTTGGTAAAATATTTTGTAATACACTTTCTCTATAATATTTAGCTAAAACTCATAAAAACATCTTCCATCAGCTCCTTTATACATATATTTATAATAGTTATGCATAAATTCCAATTAATCCATATCTACATTTACATAACATTTACATATCCTTTATATAATATTTTAATATTTTTTTATAAGTTTTCTCTCTCCATTTAGTATATATTTATTATTTCTTTTTTCTTTTTCAATTATTTTATTTTACTTTAAGTAATAAAATATGTTTAAAGATATAATATTTAAATGATGTAGAAAAATATATAAAGAATTGATATATGGTATAGTATAAAACTTAGAAGTAAAATAGAAAAATGTGTGTTTTGATAAGTTATTTTAAAGGATGGAATAGAGCACCCATTGGGAGTACTCTAAGTAGTATTTTTCTAAGATCGTTTATGGATGGGCCCCCAGGCACAGGACTGGCTAGCCTGTGCGTAGACCAAGCTTATGTGAAGGATAAGATCAAAGATTTTCTGATGTGTTGATAAGATGGCATAAATAAGATGAGCTTTGTCATTGGACATACGATATCTTTGATTAATGTTGTGATGCTCAAATGGAGATTAGAAGTACCTCTTCAACTGCACCAAGTGGCGGTAGACCGGCCACTGGGGCCAGCACATCCAGCGCTACACGCAAATGCTCCTTAGATATTTTCCCATTTCGATCTTTTGGCACATCTTCCATAGCTGAATTTAGTGTCTGCAAGTTAAGCAGTTTAAGCATAACCAATACAAGAGAATAAAGTCAACACAAATTTACATGAAAGCAGAGTAAAGAACGAGTATAAATGTCTCTAAAGAAACCTTATCCAGTTCAAACTTGTTGGACAGTAGCCTCTTGATGACACTTCCATCAAAAGTGTTTTCACTATGAGCAACTATAACAGGCTGATCCTTAAGATGTTGGGCCACACTCTCTGCGGCTTTCTTAAATTCCACCAAGAATGTTTCTTGAGACACCGGTTTCTCGAAATCATGGCCACCACACAATTGAAGAGCAGGCTCAACAATGTTGCTCATAACCTTGTAAAAAAGAAAAAAAAAATCAAAGTTTGTAACAAAGTTTTAAGTTGCATAACATTGTTAGCAAAAGGTTATTAGAAGAGAAATTACCCAAGAATCTGAAGTTGGGGGCATGCCTTGTTCAACAGAGAGTTTTTCCAAAGCCTTAAGTATAAAATCTTTAAGGGGTAAACCTTCTTCATAGGCTGACTCTATCTCTGTCAATATTGATATCATATCTGGCTCAAAACTTGGGCTGTTGACAAATTCTTGAAGGTCTTCTCCATCTATACGGAGGATCACAATAGGGTCTCTCTTTAAACCAGCAGCCATGCCTAGAAGAATGTCTGAAAGGACCTCTTTGAATTCAGTCTTGTTCACTTTTTCTTGTTTACCATGGGTGAACTCACTTAACACCTATAAAAAATCACACCAGAATAAGTAACTTGGAAAGTTGACTCTTTGCTTTGTCTAATTACACACAATAAAGTAATGTAGAAAATGTGCACTCTTTTCTTTATTATTACCCTCACAATCATCATTGATAACATGAAAAACTAGATAAGTACCATTGTTGATGGATCTTAAGTTTAATATGATTCCCTTTTGCCCAACAAATGAGGCTTAATAATACCACTTAATTTCATGTTGGCATGGATCATGAGTAGTAAATTAATGGATAAAAGAATATTAAAATATAATTTTCCTTAATTTTCTGTCCTCTTTCTTTAAAATACAAAACCCAGTAGTATTTCATGTGTAAAAGTAGGTGATTCATAGTGAGAATGATGGTTTGTTTTACTAATCAGCCACTATCTTAGCCAATTAGGCACAATTAAATATATATTATTTTCTTTTAAAGCAGTCCCTACTTTTATTTTTATTTTTGACAAATAAAGCAGTCCCTATTTAAAGACAAAAATTTTATGAATTTTTTGGCATTGGCTTGCAAAAAAAACAGAATGGGGCAACCAAGTCAAATAATAAAATAAAATTGTACCAAATTATGTCTTGAAGACCACTCAATTTTGATCATGTGTTACAATCATGAATCCAAAAAGAATACAAAACTGCTACGCAAGTCGTCACTAGATTCCTCCTTGCAAAAGACGGTGTAAAGAAATAGAAAGATAAAATGAAAAAGGACAAAGGAGATAAATATGTGATAATATGTTTATTTTTTTGATATATAATAAATAATAAATAAAAAAGTCAGCTGATAAAGCAAATGACCCACCACAAGACCGACCAAGTTGAATCATAGGTTGGATATGTTTCTCGAGCTTGCTAGAAAAGGAAATCTTGAATTTTACTACATTTATGACCTAAGAAAAGTAACCACAACCATCTCCATTCTTCGAAGATAAAAAAAATATATATAGAGATATAAGACAAATATAATACACGTTTACCTACTCTAAATCAAATATAAAGAAATCAGAACACAAATATGTAAAGAATTCAACAACAATAGTTGTTTTATATGATGTACTATAAGAAAAATAAAACAGATAATGGACCGACCCAAAAATCACTATTCCAACCAAACGTAATAATATCAGCTACAAATTCCAACTCAGACGTAACATCTTATCTTCTCCCAAAACAAGACAAATTTTCTTAAATCATATAATTTGGGTACAATTGCAAATACAAGAAAAGTAGCACAAAAACGTTTTCGCCTGAATTTAAACCCAGAGCATCATGATGATCAAATGTACCCATTACTTGAGATTGTGTAAGAAAAACAAGCAAACAAACAAGGGTAATTTAAAAAACGACAAGAAAATAGAGGAAACGACATAGCAGCATGATCAAAAGTATTATCAAATAATAATTTTTAAAAAAATTAAGGGAAACCCAAAAATGAAATTGAGAAATCTAATGTACCCATTAATTGAAATTTTGTAAAAAAAGCAAGGCAAATGGTGAAAAGGAGAGAGAAGAGGAAGAAACCTCAGAGTAGATTTGATCAGAATCAGGAGAGGAACCCTGGGCAGGCAAGCCAAGAGCAGCGCCGATATCAGCAACAGCAGGGTGGAGCTCGTTCACAGAGAGCTTACCATCTCTGTCTTTGTCCAACTCACGGAACTTATGGTCCACGAAATGACTGAACACCTCTTCGTTCCCAACCAACTCCATTATATTCGAACCGTCTAGAACCTCTCCTTCGCTTTTCTTCTTCGATGGACTCTCCATGATTGACCTCACCTCTTCCTTTCCTATCCTCTCCTCCTGATTATTCAAGCTCTTTCTCTCTCTCTCTTTGCTTTTGCTTTCTTGTGAGTCTCTGGACGCGAGTCTCGTGACTCACACGAGTTGCGAGTTGAAAAAGGCTTCGTTTAGCTCAACCTTCTTCTTGTTCTGCGATTCTCTCTCTCTGTTTCGAGTTTTTTTAAATACGAGAGAAAAAGTGTTCGTAAGTGGGAAAAGGTGTGCCTTTTTTCTTTTGTTTATTATATTAAAAAAAAATCATATTTAGCCAAATTGCGGAAAGGTATTCTTGCTTTCGTTTTCGCTTTTCATTACTCATTAATTAAATCAGCTTTTCAACAATTAAAACGACGAAAAAAATAATACTATCCATAATATATACACAATTGTTTTTAAGGATGAAGTCTTTTCTTATTGAGGTCGGTTAAAGTTTGCCCCTACATGTTTTTTTTTTTTTTCTCCTTTTACTTTTGAGAATTACTGAGCATACTACATGTATCCAATATCACTAATGATGTATTATTATTAGTGTAAATTAATAATAAATCTCACACATTTGAATTTAATAAATATTATAAAATATGTCTAATTAATTATAAGTGTCAGCTCTTATGATGTTGGATACTTTAAGATGTCAAATAATAACATTATTTACTTTTAGTAACATAGGAAAATAATACGTGAAAAAGAGTTGTTGATTTAAATTTAGGGGATCTTTTTTTTAATAATATAATAAGCCAAAAAAAATATTAAAAATATAAGTTGCACATATGAGAAAAAACACTTTTGGTGGGGTTTAGACAGATCTTTACACACTAGCTTGCTTATTGTTATTATGCCAAAATTTACTTTGTTAAATGTTATCTTCAATTAAAAATATATATATTAATTAATTAATTAAAATACACATGTTGTATGTATTTTCACCTAAGGACACGTGATCACCCAAGTAGGACATGTGCTTCTTTTGATAAGGCCACACCCCGAGAATAAGTCATCGGGAGGTCAGTTCTATAGTCGGAGATCATTCTCCTCAGATAGAGGGAGGACGTCGACATCTCCACAGGCGCATGTCCCGAGAGCTACGGACGTCTTCCCAAGGTTATGTCATGAGGGTGCTTGGCAGTCCACGGGTTTCCTTGCCATTAGTTATATTCCAGGCCGAGGATCTAGTCCTCGGGATCTAAAGGATAAGTCAGGTGTCAGTCAATGTGGGTTAGCAGCCTCAGAGGAAGACTTGACAACCTTTTTGGGCGATTCGCCTACAGTGTTGTCGATAGTACGACTCGACAATTGGCACTCCTACTACGTCGTTTGACACATAAATACACACAGAATGCCCTGACAGCACCAGAGACATGCTCCCCATAAAGTGGGTAACTTTCTGCAGTGGGCCCTGCAGATCTCGCTTGAGTCGTGGTCTCCTGCAGATCTCGCTTGGGTCGTGGTCTCTATTCAATGCATCTCAATGCATTAAATTAGTGTTAATCCCCCAGTAACGAGAAGAATGTATATTAATGACAAATAATTATTATTAATTATCCCAGCCTCTATAAATAGAGTTGGGAGTCTCCTTGTAAAGGGTGGGGTTTTTTAGTGAGAAAAAGATCTTATACTCAGAGCAACCTAAACACTGCCTGAGAATACTCCATTGAAGCTTGCCCTCACAAGCTTCCAAATCTTCTAACATCAGAGACCCGTGGACTAGGGTTCTTTTATAACCTGAACCACGTAAAAATCCTTGTATTCTATTCGCTTATTTCTTCAATCTCTCTTCTTAAGGTTGATTGCGAAAAAGGCAGTTAACAACATATATTTTTTATTATTTTTTTTACTAAGGGTGGCAACTCACACTTGTCTCGATTGAGAGACTAGCTATAGGTGCTACCCAGTGACGAACTCACATAGAGTCCATTGGGGGCTTCAGCCCACACTCAATTTTTTTTAAATAAGTTTTTAGTGAATTCTTTTTAAACAATATACATACAAATTATGTTTTGAGTTTAGTAATTATTCACTAAATTGTAATAAAAGCTCTCACATACTAAAAGTAACATGATAACTTTTATTTTTGTTGATCCCATTAATATATATTTTTTATTCTAAGCCCCCACTAAATAAAAATTATGGGTCCGTCACTGCTGCTACCCCAAATGGAGACCTCCTCATGATTGTGTTTTGAAGCTTAATAATATGCAACTCTTCTCCCTATTGATATAAAAATGGGCACTAGTATGGTTCTTCATAACCACAATAATAAGGTACTACTTTCAGCTACATAGTCGTCCATTTCGACTATCTCTCCTGAGTTGGTGGAAACCAGTGCTATTCTCAATGGGTTGAAACTTTGTCGTAGTTTGGGGGTATAGGAACCTGGTTGTGGAATCTGATTGCCTTAATGTCGTTAGAGCTATTAAGAACAATTGTTGTTATGCTTCTTACTTAAGCTCTATTGTTAGAGATTTCATTGTTATTTTTAATGATTATTTTGATATATTTTTTCGACATTGTCTTAAACTTGCTAATGGTGTTGCATATTCCTTAGCAAAACTAGCATTGTTGAAAGATGATCATCATGTATGGTGGCCTGACTACCTTCCTTGTATTGACTCTGTTATTAGGGCCAATAATTCTCTTCAATGACATCTCTTTGACACTCTATTTTTTCCTTTTGGACTTTTCC
The DNA here is from genome assembly GCF_963169125.1 of Humulus lupulus. Taxonomy (NCBI): domain Eukaryota; kingdom Viridiplantae; phylum Streptophyta; class Magnoliopsida; order Rosales; family Cannabaceae; genus Humulus; species Humulus lupulus. The sequence continues at coordinate 21,528,703 of NC_084793.1, forward strand.
CACATAGTTTTGTTCTTGAGGTTTTAATGAGGCCAATTTTTTCAAAAATAAAATAAAACATTGCTCGTTTAAAAATTAAAAGCACCTTTTTATTGTCATATATAGATGTAGAAATTGTTATTTACTTTAACTTGTTATTAAAAATAACACCAAAATGTATTCACAATATGGAGGTGTATTTATATATTCCTAGTTAATTTTTTAAGGATATTTGCGACATAAATACATAAAGTTTTTGTGTTTATACACTTATATATCAAAAAAAAAATTAAGGTAAAACCACCCAACATTACCTTTTACTTGCAGCTATCACCACCAGCTCTGTTAAGTAACATTTCTGCATATTGAGTTGCAAGGTGTCAACTGATTATTCATCCACGTTATATTTATTTTTAAAACTTATTGATTCACTTTAAAATAATAAAAAAAATTAAATATACAAATTAAAAATTTTAAAAATACTGATTATAATTAAATTAAAAATCAAAATATCATCAACCAAAATTTAAAGAAAATAACCCAAAAATTTAACTAAAAACTAAATTAATTTAAATTAAATCGAAAATTGAATTAAAAGTTTCCGGATAACAAGAACACAAATAAAAGTGCAAACACAATAAACTCAGATCTGTCAATAATTATATTTACCATCACCAACAACAATCTATCAACTAAAATCTATGAGCAATCTCAAAAATCAATGAACAAGCAAACAAATCCAAATATGAGTTTGGGAGAAAAAATTCCAAAAAATAAAAACAAAATCAGCAAAGATCTCTAATATTAGTGGAGAAAATAATTATTTCTAATTTCAGTGAACAAAAGAATCATCCCTAACATTAATGAACATTCAAACTCAAATTTGGGTTTTGGGAGAAAAAAATAAAAAATAAAATAAAAAAATCAACCCATATTTGTTCTTGCCATTTGAATCGTGTGCATCTCCACCAAAACTTTTTGTCGTCGTTCTACTCTGTTGATTTTCAGCGACGAAGAAACCACAAATCTCCCATGAGGTCTCTGTGCAACCCAGGCGCTCCTCTTCCTGCTGTCAACCCTTCAAGCCCAACCATCGACGACAACCCTTTGCACAACATACCCTCCAACAGTAGCCGGATACCGTGCAAGAACGCTAGAAGAAGAAGAAGAAAATGAGAAATCTGAAGTCGTGATTTTGATTTGGGAAAAGAAAAGATTTTTGGTTTATTTTATTTTATTTTTGTTTAATTTCTTTTAGTTTAGATTTTATAATTAATTTTTCATATTTAATTCATAATTATAATTTAAAATATTTTTTACTTATTTTTTCTATTTTAAATAATATTTAAATTCTTTTTAAAAATATACATAATGTGGACCAATAATTAGTTGACACCTGACAACTTAATATGCTGAAATGGTACTTAACAATGCTGGTGGTGACGGCTGAAAAAAAAAAATAATATTTGATGGTTTTAACGTAAAAAAAATTAATTATATAAGTTGATAAAAATAAAAACTTTAGTTATTTATAAATATGTTTTTTTTTAATAAAAGAAAAAGTAAAGAAGGATAGCAACTGATGAATGTGTGGACCGGACACGTGGGGCGGTTACATAGGTTTAAAAGCCACCAAAGAAAAAAGTTAGAGATTGAGAGAGAGTAGGTGTAGCTGGAGTCCACTCCACCATAGTATTTTTCTTTTAACGGTGGTCGGTGTTCTATCATTATGACACGTGGAGACTACAGGCTTGGCACTCATTTCATTTTGGTTGCGTATAGCATTGAACGACACCCCGTATTGAACGACACACACTCATTTCAGGCTTTAAAACGCATTGTCGTTTCCTTTTTTTCTTTCACAGTACTCTCTTTGTACGACTAATCATTTGGAGTATCACCAATTAAGAGACAAAATCGTTATATAAATTTAGAAGTAGAGCTTGACTAGTTTAGAATTCGAACAAAATTATATAAATTTAAATTTATTTAATATGTGAGAATTATTAAAATATGTTATTGATTGAAAATTTTTAAAATATGTATGCTCAATTTTTCATAAAAATTGAAAATATATTCAAAGGCTGATTGGTGTTCAACTTGAAAATAATAATTTTGACATATTAATCTAAAAGTTTAAGGTTTTGAAAATAATAATTAAAATTAAAATCATGTACTTTTAAATATTTTCTTAGATGATTTGTCAAAAAATATATATATTCTTAGATGGAATATATATATATCTATATTTTTATAGAAGATTGAATATGTAATTTTCAATTTAAATTTCCATTGGTTTGAAAAAAAACCATTTTAATATTTTAATAAGTCAAATTAATTTACTTTGAATTTATAAATTTATAAAACCATATTCAAAACTTTAACAAATCAATAAAAACGCAAATTTTTTTACATTGTTATAATAATTTAATGCGTGAATGAAAAGAGGGATTATTTCAACCTTCATATGATGGTGAATTTTAAAGAAAATCACATTATAAAATACACTGTTGCGACCAACGGAGTAATTCATAAATAATGCGGGACCGGTTTATAGTTCAAAAGTTTTGTTTTAAATAGAATGCAATCAATCATTTAAAAACTCTAATAAATATTTAAAATAATTTAGAGTTTCAAAATATTAAATTTATACATATATGTATTTGAAATCTAAGTATTTAACTTTATTGTTCATTTATTTGATTTCATCATTTTATTGCCTAATGTTGACGGTAAGAACTCGTCAACGAAGTTAAGTTGGAAAAATTATCGAATCAAGATCGCTAATTGGAAAACTGTAAAAACTTGAACAAAAACTCAAGAACAATGATAAATCAACAATGGGGAATTTAGTCTTTCATTCGCACTTAAGCTTCTGCTACAGTAAAATTCCCAACCCCCTTTCAGGTGGCCTTGGAGTTCCTTTTATAGTAGGCTCTAATGGCCTCAGGTACATAGTGGTCCAGGGGACCAAGTGGTACATACGTACTGTACTAGGGGTGTGGCCTCAGAGGTTGTGGTTGTACATCCTATACAGGAGCAGGTGTCAGGAGGATGTCTCCACTACTCATCTGTACCCGTATCTGATGCATGGTGGCAGGCGTAGTGGCACAGGAGGTAGTGGTGTCGGTTCTGACCTATGGCCGTAGACGTACGGACCATGATCCTTGCTGGCACTGGTATCCGTACCTAGTACTTGGTCGTACAAATATGTCCCATTTGGCTCGTACTGGATCTCCTAAGCATAGGGACTTCGAGGTGTGAAAAAGGGGATCTTTGGCCCATACGCATCAAGTCATGGGGTGTCGACCTCCTGAGAAGATGGTGGGCTGGTGGACCTCCCGGGGCGTGTGCGCGTGGGACCTTGCGCGGCCCCGCGCATGGGGCGCCATTGACGGCCTCGCAGCCTCCCTCGGCCCCGCGCATGGGCATGGTGGGAGTGGCCCAAGGGCCTCGCGGATCGGTGGCCTCGCGGAATGGGACGACCTCGCCATATGATGGCCTCGCCCATGTGATGGCCTCGCGGAATAGGGCGCCTCGCCCATATGGTGGCCTCGCGGAATAGGGCGCCTCGCCCATATGACGGCCTCGCGAAATAGGGCGCCTCGCCCATATGATGGCCTCGCGGAGTAGGGCGCCTCGCCCATATGATGGCCTCGCGGAATAGGGCGCCTCGCCCATATGATGGCCTCGCCATATGATGGCCTCGCGGAATAGGGCGCCTCGCCCATATGATGGCCTCGCGGAATAGGACGCCTCGCCCATATGATGGCCTCGCGGAATAGGACGCCTCGCCCATATGGTGGCCTTACATTTTCTCTTGATGAGATTATGAGCATCAACACTTGCCCCCCTAGTCTAGGAGAGGGCCTTAAGGTGCTCTTGTAGACTATTCATCTTGGTTCCTATAAATAGGTCTTCATGCATGGCTTAATATTTACATCTTACCTCCTTGGCTTAGTGGTAGTTAGACCCTTGCTCCTTTCAAGAGGTAAAGGGTTCAATCCCCCACAACCACACTTTCTCCATAATTTCATCACTTTTCCATTTTTTCATCATCATTTTTTTTTTTATAAGCTAGTTTCTTGATGTGTATACTTTTGGACTAACACACATTTCTGATTAATTCTTGCAGACGCGCATTTTCAACGCTTTGGTGCTTTTTGCCTCCCAACCTTCCTTGGACTCCGACCTCGTTCCTTCAATCGCTTGAGGTATACTTTCTTTTCTTCTCCCGTTTATTTACTTATTTTATCGGATTCAGACCAGCAACACTTGGGATGAGGTACATTAGTCCGAGCTTGTTTTGACCATATGCGCGCCCCTCCTCTTTTTTTTTTTATACATATACCTTGTAGCAGTCCATTTAGGGCGTTTGCACCTAGAGGTATTAAGCCTATTCCTTTGTGTTTTGTAGTCTTCCCCTTGTTTATACGTGAGCCCCTTTTTGCTGTTGGGACGCGGTTTCATGGCCAGTGAGGGCCTGTCCGACATACCCTCAAGGGCTGAGTTTATCGACCTGTCTTCAGACCCCGAGTCCCCTGAGGGCAACCCTTACCATGACTATGATTCTTTGAGGCAGGCCCGCATTCGCCACCTCGAGTGCATGGCTGATCTTAGGCATAAAATTTGGGTGGTAGAGAGCGAAATCGACTCGGTGTCGAGGGGAGACGGAGGACCTCCACCCCCGGGCCTTAGTGACCATATAGCGCGTCTTAGGACGGCTCTTTTTGAATTGCGGTGGGAGTTAGAGTTTATGGAGGGACACATTCCGCCAGAACCTCCCGCTCCCCCTTCGCCTGATGATGGTCACGGGGCTATTAACTCCTCTCCTCATCCCCTAGTCTCCGTTGATCCTGGCTTAGCGCTTCCGCCATCGCTCCCCCGATGGAAAACCCTTGCTAGGAAGAGAAAATGGAGGGTTAAGTGCTCTGCCTCTTCCTCACATGCTTCTTTTGATTTTGCAGATATGTCGAAAGCACGCAGACAGGTGTCCGTCCAGGAAGAAGACGACACCCCCCTATTGGCGTCCAGCCTAGTGTCCCACGTGTCTCCGAATAAATTGAAGGCAATCGTGAAACATTACCGAGCTCCTCCAGAATATGCCCTGCACGCTCCTCAAGAGACTTGTCGGGCTGACCGCCCTAAACGGGGCTTTGTGGCTTTGAGCGAACAAATTCTGAAGGCGGGTGGCACCATTCCTCTGCATCCATTCTTCGTGGCGGTTCTCAACTATTTTGATTTGGCCCCTCTCCAACTGTCTCCCAACAGTTGGCTGACCTTAAGTTGCCTCTTCGTCTGGTTTAAGGACAATGAGAAACGTGCCCCGACAGCGCAGGAGGTGCATACTTTGTATAACCTTATAGCATTGCCCAGGTGTAAAGGCTTCTACTACTTGCAAAAGGCCAACAGTGAGCTCCCCTTAATAGAGGGCTCGGTGTCCAATACCGGGCCTTGGAAGCAAGATTTTTTTTGGGTAGAGGGGCCTCTCTCGGTTCATGAAAGCTTCCGTGCTAATCCTAGTAAGTATCCTGATCCTTCTTTCTTTCTTACTAGAACTTACTGTTTTGCACTCTCGCTTGTATTGATATTGACGTGGTTCTTGTAGGGTACTTTGCGGATCCTTCGGTCATTGGGTCTGAGGCGGAAGCCATAGGCAAACTCATTGCTGCAGATTCCGCTCAGAAGAAGGCGACGGTCCTTTTTACGGTGGAAAATCTCACCCGCCACCAATTGTCCCCGGTCACCAACTCCAAGTTCCTGTGGTCGATCACCGGGTCTAAGAAGGTTGTGGCTACGCCGGCTGGGCCATCACTGCACGAGGATGCGGTTGAGGTGGAGATGGAGGATGCCCCCCTGTCCCCAGGGGGACGTCCTCCTCATGACCCCCACGACCAGGACACGGCCTTTCACCCTCTGGACCTGCAGGCCACGGCAGGATGCTACGCCCCTCCTGGCCATGATGGCGGCGATGCCTTCCCTCCGATCCCTCATGACCTCAGCGTACCGGATGCTGATTTCGTCGGGCTCGCGGAGCTCCCTGCTGATGCACCAGAGTCTCAATTTTTCTCTTCTGCTGCGCCTCCTCCTGCCTCGGCGAGTGGGTCGTCTGTTCCGGTCCAACCAGATATTCCTAGCGTGGAGGCAGAGGCTTGGGTGACCAGGATGGCCTCAATTTATGGGCAGCGTTTCGTTCCAATAGCTGCGAGTCTCCCTGTCTCCGACTGGAGGGGCCTGGGGAACGTGACTCAATCAGACCTCGGGGAGATGCTAAGGCGCGCCGCGGCCTGGGTGAGGCTTTGCACCTTGCGTTGATTAGCATTATGCATAGATGCACCTGTGTTCTTCTTTTTGTTACTTATTGCTAATGCCATTGATTTTCTTGTGCAGGTCTATATCGTGTCTCTTCAACATGCTGACTCGACTGGCATCCTTTCCGCATCTACCACTGAGAGGGACGGCCTTATAGTCCAGGTCCAGGAGCTCGAAAATGAGCTTAGCGCAACCAAGGTCCAATTGTCAAAGGCCCGGACTAAGTATGCCAAGTCGGACTCGAGGAATGATAAGTTGAAGACTAAGATCAAGGAGCTGAGGGGCAAGGTCAAATGCCTGGAGCGCGAGCTCAAGGGGGCCAAGGCCGCTGCGTCCGGGTCGCATGAGATGGTTATTCAAATGGGGACTGAAGTTGAGGCCCTTAGGGCCGAACTACAGTCGGCTCAGGAGAAGGTCGCTTCCTTGGAGGCGGAGAAGGCTTCCTGGGAAGAGGAGAGGGTCATAACCGAGCGCAAGTCTATAGACCGGGCTCTTTACAATGTATGGAGGCAGGATCCCAACTTTGACTTCTCCTCTTTCGGCGAGCAAGCTATTGCCCGAGCGGCCTGGTGGAGTGCCCACTATAGGAGGCCTTGAAATAGTCTTGCTCCTTTTTTATTTTTTATTTTGTAACGTCATCACCAGTGCTACTTTTCTGTTAGTAACCTTTGTACTATCTTGAGAACTTTCTCTTGCATCTTTTTTTTTTTTTTTAATGTATGAATACCTATGATGCTGCTGTTTATTTCTTGTTCTACTTCATTTGAGGCCCTTTTATGCCTGTATGACGGGGTTTGGTTGGTTCCCTTCTTTTATTTATCAGGCTGGAGGTCCTTTGGATCCCATGTGAGAGGGTTCATTGGGACCTCTTTTGGTGCCTCTTGGTGGCTTCTATAAGGATATTTTGACCCCTTGGGTCTTAGCTATCCTTTTATGTTTTTCTTGCGCGCGCTTATTATTTCTTTGCGAGAAGCGTCCTTCTCGTCATTTTGCATAGTACTATTTCTACAAGGGTCTCTTTTGGGACCCTTTTTTGCTAGACGGCTTGGTGGCCGCTCTAGACTTATTAGTGTTGTCACTATATATATATTTTTCTTTCGTAAGGCCTTTTGGCCTCCTTGATGTTCACAAGGGTAGCTAATCCTTGTAAACTCAGGGGAGGCCTTGCAAGGTCTTTTTACTACTTTCTGTGTTTAGGGACTTCGTCTAGGGCCCCGACATAAGGGATCCTCCTAATGCATAGGGGGTCGTTTTTAGGCTATTCCTAGTTGAGGGCCCTTTTCAAGATCCCTTATCAGAGGGTCTTTTTTTTTTTAGGAGCCTCTTTTTTAGGGGGGCGAGGGGTCCTTTCCAAGATCCTCCGTTAGAGGGCCCTTTTTAGGTTCCCTTTGCCAGCTGTGTTATCGCCCCTTGTCCTGCCCCCCGAGTGTTTGGTGGAATTTATTTCGGCGGACACTTTGGCTGATGCCTGAGTATTGAAGAAAAAATAACACACGGAGTGGCTAACAGTTTTACTTATAATATGTGGTTTCATTCATCATATTCGTAACATAATAGTTTCATACACTTAGCTGCAACGGTACACAGGTGGTTTTCATATGAAGCAAAACATAAAAAGACTCACATCTACTTAGGAGGCTATCTAGGTAACCTCTTTGATTTCTTCCTATCCTATCAAGGCAGCGTGCCACACTTGTGCTTTTGCCCGTGGGCATGGGCGCCTTACTGGTAGTACTTCCTCAGGTGTTCTGCGTTCCAGGCCCGGGTATGATGGTGTCGTCCATGCGAGCCAGCTTGTAAGTGTTCGGGGGGATGCAATTAGCAATCTGGTAGGGCCCCTCCCAATTTGCCCCCAGCACTCCTGCACCTGGGTCTCGTGTGTTTTGGGAGCACCTTCCTCAGCACCAGGTCGCCGACTCTGAAAGTTCTCTCTCGCACCTCGAATTGTAGTACCTTGCGGCGCGTTGCTGGTATACCGCCACCCTCATTTGGGCTTTCTCTCTCTTTTCTCCAGCAGGTCTAAGCTTTCGGTCAGGGCTGCGTGGTTGGCTTCGTCTTCATACGTCTGTACCCTGTGGACGTGACTCGCATTTCGACTGGGAGCACAGCCTCGCACCCATAGGCCAAGGAGAATGGGGACTCCCCAGTTGTCGTGCGTGGGGTGGTTCTGTAAGCCCACAGCACATTTGGTAGCTCATCTGCCCAGGCTCCTTTCATCTTCTCCAGCTTTGTCTTTAGGTTCTTCTTTAGGACCCTGTTGATGGCCTCCACTTGCCCATTGGCCTGGGGGTGTACCACCGCGGAGAAGCTCCTCCTTATACCTCTTTCCTTACAGTATTCATCGAAGGCTCCTCCTTCGAATTGGGTACCATTGTCGGAAATAATCTTGTAGGATACCCCATACCGGCACACAATGAATTTGTTGACAAAAGAGGTGATGTGCTTAGCGGTTATCTTCACAAGGGGTTCCGCTTCTACCCACTTGGTGAAATAATCCACTGCCACCACCGCGTACTTCGCTCCACCTCTGCCTGTAGGAAGAGCGCCGATTAAGTCTATCCCCCAGATAGCAAAGGGCCAGGGGCTGGGCATGCTGGTCAGTTCGCTTGGGGGTCTTCGAGGGTAATTGGAGTGCCTCTGGCACTTGTCGCATTTCGTGGCAAAGTCCTGCGCGTCTTTCTCCATGGAAGGCCAGTAGTATCCTTGTCTTATGGCCTTCCTAGCCGTGGAGGGTCCACTTTCGTGGTTGCCGCACTCTCCCTCATGGATCTCTTGTAACACCTTCAATGCCTCCTCTTCTTCTACACACCGAGGAGAGGCATGGAGAATCCTCTTTTGTAAGGACCCCATCTATCAAGGCGTACCTTGCGGCCTTGTACACCAACCTCCGAGATTCGTTTTTATCGCAGGCAAGACTCCTTCCTCCAGGTACCTCTTGATTGGCTCGGTCCATGATTTCTTTGGAACGCTGATCATGTGCACATCTGCGCCTTCGATGCTGGGCTTTGGTAAGTACTCCACGGGTATCGATTCCAAGACATCACCATCCTTGTAGATGCCAGCTTTGCGAGTGCATCGGCATGGGTGTTCTTTTCTCTGGGGATTTGCTCTATAGTATATGCCTCCATTCGTCCCAGATAACCCTTCACCTTCTCTAAATATGCTGCCATCTTAGGCCCCCTTGCCTGGTACTCCCCCTTTATTTGGCATACCACCAATTGCGAGTCACTGAAAATATGAAGGTGCGTTACTTTCAACTCCTGGGCTAGACGCAGGCCAGCTAAGAGCGCCTCGTACTCCGCCTCATTATTGGAGGCCTCAAACCCAAATCGGATCGCGCAGTACATTCTGTGTCCTTCGGGTCCGGTCATCATGATGCCCGCTCCGATCCTCCTTCATTCGACGCCCCATCAACATGCAAACTCCACTCCTCTACACCTCCTAGTTCATCCTCCATAACAGACTGCTCCCCTCCATCACTCTGTCCTTCATTCGACTGATGGGTGAACTCTACTATAAAATCCGCCAGCCCTTGGGTGTAGACAATATCAAACTGACTTAGCTCAATCGACCATTTCATTAGTCTCCCTGAAGTCTCTGGCTTATGTAAGACTTGTCTCAAAGGACTATCTGTTAAGACATCAATTGTATGCGCATGGAAGTAAGGCTTCAACTTCCTCGACGCCACTACTAGCGCGTAGGCCAGTTTTTCGATCTCTGGATACTGGCTCTCCGCGTCCACCAGACGCTGCTGATATAGTATACGGGCTGTTGTTGCTTCTTCTCTCCCTTAACCAGGGCTGCGCTGATGGCGTGCTCAGACACTGCCAAGTACAGGTACAACTTCTCGCCCTTCTCTGGCTTGGCTAACAGGGGCGGCCTCCCCAGGTGCTCTTCAATCTGACAAACGCTTCCTCACATCTTTCATCCCAAGCGAACTTTTTGCTCCCTTTGAGGATGTCAAAGAATGGGAGGAATTTATCGGTGGACCTCGAGATGAACCTATTAAGGGCCGCCACCCTTCCTGTGAGGCATTGCACCTCCTTCTTGTTCTTTGGCGGGCTCATTTCTATGAGTGCCTTTATCTTGTCAGGATTGGCTTCGATGCCTCTGGAATTGACCATGAAACCCAAGAATTTTCCTGAGGACACCCCGAAAGTGCACTTGGCTGGGTTCAACTTCATCCGGTATTTCCTGAGCGTGTCGAACATCTCGCTAAGGTCTTTGTTGAGCTCTGCTGCTACTTTGGTTTTCACAAGCATGTCATCCACATATACCTCCATATTCCTTCCTATCTGATTGGGGAACATTTTATTCACCAGCCTTTGATAGGTGGCTCCCGCGTTCTTGAGCCCGAATGGCATCACTTTGTAACAGTATAGCCCTTTGTCTGTAATGAATGACGTGTGCTCTTCATCTGCCGGGTTCATCGGGATTTGGTTGTATCCTGAGTAGGCGTCCATAAAACTTAGTAACTCATGCCCCGCTGTTGCATCTACTAATTGATCTATCCTGGGAAGTGGGAAGCTGTCCTTAGGACAAGCTTTATTCAAATTTGTGAAATCAACGCAAGTCCTCCACTTCCCGTTCGGCTTCGGCACGAGTACTGGGTTCGATACCCACACGGGGTAGAAGGACTCACGGATGAAACCGTTGGCCTTCAACTTATCAACCTCTTCCTTTAACGCTGCGTATCTTGTTGGATCTAGCGCCCGCCTTTTCTGCCTGACGGGCCTTGCTCCTGGGGAGATGTTCAGGTGGTGGCACATTACGCTGGGGTCTATGCCCACCATGTCCTCATGACTCCATGCAAATACGTCTAGATTATCCTTAAAAAATCTTATCAATGCCTCCTTCATGTCACCTTGTAGGCTTCTCCCTATCTTCAATTTCCTTAAGGGTTCTTCCGTCACCGTAGCCTCCTCTACTTCTTCTACCGGTTATACTCTTGCCTCATCTACGACCCGAGGGTCCAGCTCCTGCGGACCCCCTGTGGGCATGCTTATCACCTCATGTACCACCATGGCCATTGGCTCACGCGGCTTTGCAGGTGTGCGGAGTGAGGTGTTGTAGCACTCCCTCGCTTCTTTCTGTTCTCCTTTCATACTTGCGACTCCTCCTGGAGTCGGGAACTTGACAACCAAGTGGTATATTGAAGTTATGGCTTTCAATTCTCTCAGGGAGGGCCTCCCCAATACCGCGTTGAAAGCTGATGCACAATCCACTACGACAAAGTTAGACATGACTGTAGTCTGGCGGGGTTGCTCCCCCATGGTAAGCGTCAGTTCGATCATCCCAAGGGGTTGTACTGAATCCCCTGTGAATCCGTATAGGGACGACTGGCAGGGCTTCAGGTGACGCATACCCAATCCCATCTTTTCCAAAGCAGGGCGGTATAGGATATCCACTGAGCTCCCATTATCCACCAAGACTCGATGCACACGCATATTTGCCAACTGGACTGTCAGCACCAGCGGATCATTATGGGGGAAGTGCACCCCTCGTGCATCTTCCTCGGTGAATGTTATCGAGTCGTTTTCCCCTTTGAAACTCTTCGGGGGTCGTTGTTCTAAACTCATGACACAGGGAGGCGGACTTCGCCGAGCCACTCTCGCATATCTATCTCGTCCCTTCCTAGAATCTCCCCCAAATCCTGGGCCTCCAAATATGGTGCGGACCTCCCCCTGTATTTCTGGGGCTCGCTCCTGTGCCTGGGGCGCTGTGGGCTTGTTTTCTGGCCTTTGCCTTTCTCTTTTGACATAGCGGCCTAAGTGCCCCCGGCGGATAAGCTCCTCAATTTCCTCCTTCAAGTGGATACACTCTGCTGTGGTGTGTCCAATGTCCTTGTGGTATTGGCAGTATTTACTGGGGTCCCTCTTGGACCGATCCTTCCTCATTGGTGGGGGCTTCTTGAAGGGCACCCGATCTTCGTTGGTGACGTAAATATGCTCCCTGGTGTCAGTGAGGTTCGTATAATAAGTGTAGGCCGTTGGCCTATGATCACCCCCTCGCTTGGTCTTCCTCTGCTGGTCATCTCTCGGCCCCTCATACGTCCTCTTCTTCTTAGCTACATTCGGCCCATCGTTAATTAGGGGCTTTGCGTGGGGCTCCTCCTTTCCGGCCTTCAGGTTTGCGTGGCCATCCTCCACACGGATGTACTTCTGTGCTCTTTCATAGAAGTCATCCAAGTCGGTGACTTCCCTCTTTAGCATGTTGTCCCACAACTTGCTCCCTGGGAGCACCCCAGCAGTAATGGCCATTTTTAACTCCCAGCGCGTTACGCTCCCCACTTTTGCGGCCTCCATATTGAACCGATGAATGTAGCTTTTTAGGCTCTCCTTCTCCCCTTGCTTCACGTTGGCCAGACTGGTACCTGGCATTGTGTAGTCCCGCACGGCATGGTGCTGTTGGAGGAATTCATCAGAGAACTGTTTCCAGGACTTGATGGACCCTGGCCTTAGTCTTTTGAACCATTTATAGGCGGGTCCTTTCAGGGTAACAGCGAAGCAATGGCACCTGGCACCACTCCCGATTCCCCTTAGTTTCATCAGATCATTGAATGCATCCAGGTGGTATTTTGGATCGGTGTTCCCTTCGTAAGGGGTCATATTGGGCTCCTTAAAATTGGTGGGGAGTCGGATTGCCTGAATCTCTCGCACGAAGGGCGACTCATGATCGAAGTCTTCCTCAAAAGCCTGGCCACCCGACGCAGTGACAATCTTGCTCCGCAAGCTCCGCATCTCCGTGTCTAGGTCCTGCCTCCTTTTGCTGAGGGTGTCTCTCAGAGCGGACGGGCTAAGGTCTGCCTTTCCCTTGCCTTCGCGAGGCGCCACAGGGGGTGTGGTCCCTTTGCCCGCCCTTTTCTTATTGAGCTCCTCCCGCAAGTCTGGGGGTGTTCTTTTGGAGGTGACTTCGTCCTCGTGGCGAGGGGCAGCGTTGGTTCTCGGTGCTGGCTTCTGGGCCTGCTTAGGCGGTTCGGGGTGATCATTTGGCTTTGTGCGAGGGGTGTTGCTAGTTGAATGTCGGGTTCTCCCATCATCTACCAGCACTGTGGTCTCCACTCTATCCTTGCCCTTCTCCTTATCCTTAGGCAAGGTCACGCTAGACTTACCCTGCAATAGGCCGTTAAAGACCTCTTGCATGTTTTCTAAGGTGGTTTCTAATCTTTGGTTTTTGCGGTGGAGTTCACGTATCTCCTCTTCGTAAAACCGGGATTTTGAACTTGAGCTCACGGAGTGGACCCGGGGGTGTTTGTCATGCCTATGGGTAGAAGGACCCGGGTCTCACCGGCTGGAGTTCGATGCCTGCGGCGGTTTTGGAGGAGGGAACGCATCAGTGTTTGCCGGTGGTGCTCTTGGAGGTCTCCCTCCGAGTGGGGCGGCTGGCGATGAGGCCACTCTATCACCCCCGTGAACCTTAGGGTCTTGTGGGGGTTCTGCGTTTCTGGGCGGAGGAGCGTCCTTCATGGAGGCCCTCAGTTGGACTCCGTTCAGGTGAACTTCGACCTCCTGCGTCTCCCTTAGTCGCTTTGAGCGTCTCGGCATCTTCTTCTTGTCGGAAATAATGGTGGAACAGTAGCTTAAAACTAACGTTCCCACAGACGACGCCAAACTGTTGACGGTAAGAACTCGTCAACGAAGTTAAGTTGGAAAAATTATCGAATCAAGATCGCTAATTGGAAAACTGTAAAACTTGAACAAAAACTCAAGAACAATGATAAATCAACAATGGGGAATTTAGTCTTTCATTCGCACTTAAGCTTCTGCTACAGTAAAATTCCCAACCCCCTTTCAGGTGGCCTTGGAGTTCCTTTTATAGTAGGCTCTAATGGCCTCAGGTACATAGTGGTCCAGGGGACCAAGTGGTACATACGTACTGTACTAGGGGTGTGGCCTCAGAGGTTGTGGTTGTACATCCTATACAGGAGCAGGTGTCAGGAGGATGTCTCCACTACTCATCTGTACCCGTATCTGATGCATGGTGGCAGGCGTAGTGGCACAGGAGGTAGTGGTGTCGGTTCTGACCTATGGCCGTAGACGTATGGACCATGATCCTTGCTGGCACTGGTATCCGTACCTAGTACTTGGTCGTACAAATATGTCCCATTTGGCTCGTACTGGATCTCCTAAGCATAGGGACTTCGAGGTGTGAAAAAGGGGATCTTTGGCCCATACGCATCAAGTCATGGGGTGTCGACCTCCTGAGAAGATGGTGGGCTGGTGGACCTCCCGGGGCGTGTGCGCGTGGGACCTTGCGCGGCCCCGCGCATGGGGCGCCATTGACGGCCTCGCAGCCTCCCTCGGCCCCGCGCATGGGCATGGTGGGAGTGGCCCAAGGGCCTCGCGGAATGGGACGACCTCGCCATATGATGGCCTCGCCCATGTGATGGCCTCGCGGAATAGGGCGCCTCGCCCATATGGTGGCCTCGCGGAATAGGGCGCCTCGCCCATATGGTGACCTCGCGGAATAGGGCGCCTCGCCCATACGCCTCGCCCATATGATGGCCTCGCGGAGTAAGGCGCCTCGCCCATATGATGGCCTCGCGGAATAGGGCGCCTCGCCCATATGATGGCCTCGCGGAATAGGACGCCTCACCCATATGATGGCCTCGCCATATGATGGCCTCGCGGAATAGGACGCCTCGCCCATATGGTGGCCTTACATTTTCTCTTGATGAGATTATGAGCATCAACACCCAATAATTTTCAATTCTTTTCTTTTTATGCGGGTGTATCAGATTTGTTATGTAAATCTCCACTTAAACTATTTCAAATAGGACTGTTACAATATTAAACCTCTCTTACCCGAAGGCTTACAAAAAAAAAAAATATCAGTTACAGAAAAATAATACCACATGCTCTCTTTACAAAAATAGTTACAAACGAAATCAAGAAAGTCCTGCTCAGATCCTAACAGTTTTCTAACAGACTCAATCAAACTCTACAGATACATATGAGAATAAAGTTTCTTTAAAATTTTACCATATATATACTTGTAGCTAGCTCTAGTTGTAGAACGATTTTTCTTGAAGCACACCAGAGAAGATCTCAGAAGCAAGAAACCAGAGAAATAAGAGAGAGTTAGAGAGGTTTTTGTAAGAAAGAAAAGAGAGAAATACAAACATATTAAGAGAGTTTAAGAGTGGATTACCTTGTCGATTCTTCTGTGACTTGGAATCCATTGCTCAGTATAGTGAAGATTTGAGCTTACCTTCTGAGGAGCAGCTCAACGAGGATGTAACCCAATTTTTTGGGTGAACCTTGAAAAATTTCTAGTGTTTTCTTTTCTATTTCTTTTTCCCTATTCTCATTCGTTTTCTGAGATTGTATAACTCAATTGATCAGACTAATTTTCTGGGTTTGGGGATGAGATTGTGATTTGGGGATCGTTTGGGTTTCTTTGGGGTTTCTGTCTGCTAGGATTTGATTTTAGGCTGTTAGATCAATTTGTGTTTTGAGACTTGTTGAGTATTTTGTTACTGAAGGGTTCTAATACGTTGTCGTTTAAAAGTTTTGACTTGTAGTCAAAACAGGGGTGTGAAAGGCCATAAAGAACCTTAATATTACTGATTTGGGGTTTGTTGGTGTAGGGGCTTAATAGTAAATATCCTACAATGGTATCAGAGTCAGGTTGTGGCTAGAAGAAGCAACAAACATTCTTATCAGGGAGAAGGACAACACAATCAAGGCTGGAATGAGATAATCCAGCAGAACCTATTCAAGATCCTGAAGAAGTTCAAGAAGAATTTGTGGATATACCACTTATTGAACCTACTTATATCTATAATACTTTTCTTGATTTAGATTTAAATAATATGAGTAACTTTAAAGTTGATATTGATAATTTTGATGGCTCAGGTGATTACAGGATTTGGAGAAGGAAGATTAGATCCTTATTGGCACAACATAAATTACTAAGGGTCTTCGAGGATCCCATTGAGTGGCCTGAGAACACATCCAAGATTTAGCAAGAGGAATTTCTGGAAACAACAATTGGAATCACAATATTCAATCTTTCAGATGCCATCATTAGATTAGTTGACAAAGAGGAGACTCCAGCCAAGATTTGGAAGAAGCTAAAAGAACAATTTCAGCAAAAATCTCTAACTAACAAGATTTTTTTGAAGGAAAGAATTTTTGGCTTCAAGATGAGTCATTCAAGAACATTAGAACATAATCTTGATGATTTCTTAAGAGTGCACATTGAACTTGCAAACTCAGGAGAGAATGAGGCTTTGAGTGATGAGAATCAAGCCATTATAATTCTAAATTCACTACTGGAGTCTTATAAGGAAGTAAATAATGCTATCAAATATGGGAGAACTGAAATCACTTTAGATGAAGTCATTTCATCACTGAAATCTAAAGACTTGGAGATAAAATCAGAGAAAAATGGAGGTTCAAATAGAGAGTTGAACTTAAGCCGAGGGAGACTAAGTCATAGAAAACCATGGCATTCAAGAGGAAGAAGTCAAAGCAGAGGGTCATTCAAAAATCACAGCAACCATGACAGGGGAAGATCTCAATCAAAAGGACCAAATAATCAAAATGGATGTTATCATTGTGGTAAACCTGGACACTACAAAATGGACTGCTATTTCTGGAAAAAGAATAAGAATAATAGGCATGAAGGACAAGGAGAAGCTCAAAGTTCAGATCACCACTCATCAAAACATAAATCTGACTTTCAAAATGCTAACCTAAGTGATGGTTATGAAAGTGGGGAAGTTTATGTTGCTGCAACATCTTTCAAAGATGATTGGATACTAGACTCAGGTTGCACTTTTCATATGACTAATAACAAATCTTTATTGACTGGTTTCAGGGATTCAAACAAAGGGAAAGTGACACTAGGAAATGACCAATATTGCAAAATTGAAGGCTCTGGAACCGTGGCTTTCAAGATGTTTGATGATATCACTAGATCGCTAGCTGGGGTAAGGTATGTCCCTGAACTATCTAAAAATTTAATTTCACTAAGTGTGCTTGATGACTTGAAAATAGAAAGCAAAATAAAGGAAGGACATATAAAACTATGCAAAGGATTAATGGTCATTATGAAAGGCTTAAAGAAGGAAGGCTTGTACTACCTAGTTGGAGAACCTATTGCTAAATGCCACAATACAGTAGCTGAACCACCTGAAGACTCTAAGGCTATTTTATGGCATCAAAGGCTGGGACACATTAGTGAAAGAGGACTGCCAATTATAAGTAACCAGTAGCTACTAGGGAAAGATAAGGCGAGCAAAGTGGACTTTTATGAATCGTGTACTTGGAAAACACCGCACACTCAAATTCAAAACAAGTACTCTTAAAACTAAATCTATTTTGGAATATTTACATTCAGATTTGTGGGGTCCTGAGAAAACTAACACTTACGGGGGCAGTACCTATTTCATGTCTATTGTAGATGACTACTCTAGGAAGGTTTGGGTATTTTTACTTAGACACAAAAGTGAGGCTTTTGAGAGATTTAGGCAGTGGAAAACCTTAATAGAAAACCTCACAAACAAAAAAATTAAAACCTTACGAACAGATAATGGCCTAGAGTTTTGTAATAATGAATTTGACACATATTGTAAAGAGAATGGTATACAAAGACATGGAACTATTAGGTTAACTCCCCAACAAAATGGAGTGGCTGAAAGAATGAATAGAACTATTATGACAAGGCAAGATGCATGTTGTTTAATTTTGATTTGTCTAAAGGGTTTTGGGGATAAGCTGTTATGACAACTGCCTATTTAATAAATAGGTGCCCGTTTAGTGCTATAGAGTTTAATACTCTCGAAGAAAGGTGGTCGGGTAAACAACCAGATTTGTCAAACCTGAAAGTATTTGGTTGTGCAGCCTATGCACACCAAAGTGTTGGGAAATTAGAACCTAGGGTTGTCAAATGTATTTTTCTAGGTTATCCTGAAGGGGTTAAAGACTATAGATTATGGTTGAGAGAAAAATGGGGTTTTAAAACTATCATAAGTCGCGATGTCATTTTTAAAGAAAATGTATTTCCTTGTTTATCTAACATTAACCCTGCAGGTCCTCAAACTAGTACTAACCCTGCAGGAACTATATATTTAAATCCAGAAATTTCAGACCAAATAGAGGAACAAGCACAAGATATAAATCAGGTGGAACCGACTATTCACCAACCTGAACCAGATACGATTCAGGTGGAAATAAGAGAATAGAACCTGGGGAACCTCAACAAAATGAAAATCTGACAGATTATCAGTTGACTCGAGGCAGAGAGAAAACGGTTCCTAAGCCTAACTTGAAATACAGCTTCAACATATGGAATGAAGATCTAGCCTATGCTTTTATGAGTAACTTAGAAGCTGACCCAGAAGAACGACAAAGTTATGAAGAAGCTGTAAAGGGTGATAAGGTAGAAAATTGGGTACAAGCCATGAAGGATGAGATGAAGTCACTACAAAAGAACAAGACCTGGAAATTGGTACCTAAACCTAAAGGAAAGAGTATAATAGCCTGCAAATGGTTGTACAAACTAAAGGAAGGAAGAACCTATAAGGTACAAGGCGAGATTGGTTGCTAAAGGCATTACACAAAAAGAAGGAATAGACTTGTATGCCCTGAATATCAGCACGTACTTTGTTGAGGCAGCTCGGGCAAAGCAAACGAACGAAAAGCCACAACCAATACGCCACGTGTTCACCATTCATCCGTGGAAATTTGGTACAATCCCCTAAACAAATAGCTCGAGCTGATGAATCATTTAGCAGCTTATCACCTGGAACCATTGTATAAACATGGCACCAAAAGACACGAGCTAGCTTTAAATTAAGCTCGTGGTACATCAGAGGTCTAACATACCCCCGGATCTTTGTAAAGTTGACCACGCAATATAAACGTGCCTATAACAGACATCACATGTCTGTTTAATTCCTGAATTCCCGGATACGCAATTTAAACGTGCGTGATCAGACATCACGCACCTGATTAAGGCCATACGGCCCATTACCTTTTTTATCTGATTGATTAGACCGCACCCCTGTGTAAAATTTAGATGTTAATCATCAATGTCGCAGAAATAATGTGAAGAATCAAGAGATCACGGGATGACCCCAATACCTACCCAAAGATCATTCTCCTATAAATACCAGGATCCTGGGTAGTGCAAGGGGTTGGATTTTTTCTGTAATGCAACTACTCTATAAAAATAGCAAGAGAGAGAAACAGTAATAATATTGACTCGTGGACTAGGGGGATTTTAACTTCCGAACCACGTAAAAAGGAGTGATCATTTTTCTCTTCGTAGTTGGCTTCCAATATCCTTGAGTATTATCATTTTCTTATTACGATTTATCATTAAGCACTAATCCATCATAGTTATTCATATAATTCACTGTTGGCGAAAAACCGCGTCAACAAGACTATACAAAGATTTTTTCACCAGTGGTAAAATATAAGACTATTAGGATTATTCTCTCAATAGCTAATCAATTTAATATGGAAATAAATCAGATGGATGTGACCACTACTTTTCTACATGGGGAGTTAAAGGAAGACATCTATATGCAACAACCTAAGGGTTTTGAGGTCAAGAGGAAGGAAGATCATGTTTGCAAACTAATTAAGTCATTGTATGGACTTAAATAGTCACCTAGGCAATGGAACAAGAAATTTGATGCATTTATGATGAAGCTAGGATTCACTAGAAGCTACTATGACACCTACCTATACTTCAAAGGTACTAAGGTGAATGAGGTTATCTATTTACTACTGTACGTAGATGACATGTTGATCATTAGCAAAGAAAGGTCTCGGATAGAAGTGATGAAAGGCTTACTCAAGATAGAATTTGAGATGAAGGACCTAGGCATAGCTACAAAGATACTAGGGATCACTATAAAGATGGACAGAAGCAATGGAAGGTTGTGTTTGATTCAAGAGGATTACATTCACAAGATAATAGAGAAGTTTTCTATGAAGGGAGCTAAACCTTCTTCACAACCAATTACAAACCAGTATACCTTATCTAAGGAATAGTGCCCTAAGACTAAAACAGAAGAGGAAGAAAGAGGAAGAAATGAGCAAGGTACCCTATTGTAATGTTGTAGGTTCTATAATGTACCTAATGGTCTGTACAAGACCAGACCTAGCCTATGCTATTAGTATCCTTAGTAAGTATATGTCTAATCCTGGGAGAATTCACTGGCTAGCTATGAAGTGGTTAATCAGATATCTAATTGGATCTACTAAGGTGGGATTAATCTACAAACAGCAACAAGCAAGTACTACAATAGAGGGATACAGTGATTATGACTATGCAGGGGATAGGGACAGCTGAAAGTCTACATCTGCCTATATGTTCTTAATGGGAGGAAACTGTGTTAGCTGGAAAGTTCAACTACAACCTGCTGTGGCACTATCAACTACAGAATCAGAATACATAGCAACTACTGAAGCAATAAAGGAAGCTATTTGGATAAAGGGCCTAATGGAAGAAATTAAACTACTTAATGGTATACCTACTGTCTACTCAGATAGCCAAAATTGTGTTCATCTATGCAAGAATCCTATGTTTCATGACAGAACTAAACACATAGAGATAAAATACCACTTCATCAGAGACAAGGTGACACAAGGTCACATTATCATAGACAAAGTGCCTACAGAAGACAACCCATCCAATTTGGGAACTAAAGTGGTAACCCTAACTAAATTTAAGCATTGCTTAAGTTTACTAGGGATTGACACAGGATGGTGAAACTACAAGAATAGAGCTAAGGCCCTCAGATGGATAACACAAATTATATATAACAGCTCAAGTGGAGATTCAGGTGGAAATTGTTGTGTAAATCTCCACTTAAACTGTTTCAAATAGGATTGTTACAATATTAAACCTCTCTTACCCGAAGGCTTACAAAAAAAAAAAAAAATCAGTTACAGAAAAATAATACCACATGCTCTCTTTACAAAAACAGTTACAAACGAAATAAAGAAAGTCCAACTTAGATCCTAATAGTTTTCTAACAAACTCAATCAAACTCTACATATACATATGAGAAGAAAGTTTCTTTAAAATTTTACCCTATATATACCTGTAGCTAGCTCCAACTGTAGAGCAATTTTTCTTGAAGCAGACCAGAGAAGATCTCAGAAGCAAGAAACCAGAGAAATAAGAGAGAGTTAGAGAGGTTTTCGTTAGAAAGAAAAGAGAGAAATACAAATATATTCAGAGAGTTTAAGAGTGGATTACCTTGTCGATGCTTCTGTGACTTGGAATCCATTGCTGAAACCTTGTAACACCATCGGTATAGTGAAGATCTGAGCTTACCATCTGAGGAGCAGCTCAACGAGGATGTAACCCAGTTTTTTGGGTGAACCTCGAAATTTTTTTGGTGTTTTCTTTTCTATTTCTTTTTCCCTATTCTCATTCGTTTTCTGATATTGTATAACTCAATTGATCAGATTACTTTTCTGGGTTTGGGGATGAGATTATGATTTGGGGATCGTTTGGGTTGGGTTTCTGTCTGCTAGGGTTTGATTTTAGGCTGTTAGATCAATTTGTGTTTTGAGACTTGTTGAGTATTTTGTTACTCAAGGGTTCTAATACGTTGTCGTTTAAAAGTTTTGACTTGTAGTCAAAACAAGGGTGTGAAAGGTCATAAAGAACCTTAATATTACTGATTTGGGGTTTGTTGGTGTAGGGGCTTAATAGTAAATATCCTATAAGATTATTTTGAATCATGTTTTCGGCATCATAAAAAATTGGACTATAGTTTCTCTACATGCCGAAAACATATTTGTCCTTACCAATAAAGGAAAAAATGATACCCCTACTTATATATAAATATATTATGAAGGGTATGTATCCATTTGGTATCTTGTGTTTGATTGAAATATATACTTTGTATTAGGGGTGGCAATTCGTGTAAACGTGTCAGATTCGTGTCGACACGATTATGACACGACACGATTAAGGTCAACACGAACACGACACGATTATTAAACGTGTCAAAAATATGAACACGAACACGACACGATTATTAAACGGGTCAACACGACACGAACACGATAACACGATTATGACACGATTAATCATAATTATACGAAAAAAATCAGAAAACCTATGTAAAGTATTCGTGTTATCGTGTCTGACACGATTATGACACGACACGATTATTAAATGGGTCGACACGATTATGACACGACACGATTAAGGTAAACACGAACACGACACGATTATTAAACGTGTCAAAAACTCAAACACGAACACGACACGATTATTAAACGTGTCGTGTTCGTGTTTACCTTAATCGTGTCGTGTCGTGTCGTGTCATCGTGTCGTGACCCAAATTGCCACCCCTACTTTGTATCATATGTTTTCAATAATACTCATCTAGTACCTTATGATTTAAAATCGTACATATTTGATACTCTATACTCAAATTTGAACGATAATATGTACGATAAAATTTTATCAATATGACCAAATTGTTATCAGTTTTATGTAATTAAGTAATTGAATTCGAATTTGAAACTTATATAATTAAAGGAAATTTGGTCATATTGATCAAAATTGAGTTTAGGATACTAAATATGTATGATTTCAAATTACACGGTACCTGATGAGTATTATTGAAAACATAAATTACCAAGTATATATTTCGATATAACACATGCTACCAAATAAGTATTAATTCATTGTTGATCAATCTTCTAACGGCAATTATGCATTAAACAAAATTTTGAATTATATAGGTCTAAATTATCTTACTTCTAATTTGTACTTTATTCAAAAGAATAAACAAGTCATTGAACAGGAAAGTATATATAAAATTATATATTAAATTTAATTATTTATTTTGTATGCAGATTGGTTAGATCTGCCCAAACATCACCTAGACCAAATTTTGGAGAAGACATCATTTAATATAACTTGTAGTTCATTTTTACATTTAGCCACTAAATTTTTACATTTTGCGAGTATTTGTAGTTCATGGTACCGGGTAGCCAAGGAATAACTTGAAAAATACCTATTTTTAAGATTAATTAATCAAAAATAGCCACTAAATATATTTAGTTTAATATTACTCATTTTTATAATCACATTTTTCATAATATCACTTGAAAAGTATACTGTATTGTGAGTGTTTGACTAGAAAAAATGCATAATAGGAATAGTAACAAAAATACTGGGTATAAATAGAAAAAGTTTCAAAATATGGCTATAAATGAAAGAGTGTCACTTAAAATGGGTACACTACTTAATTTTTACGGTATAGCCAAAAATAACGAAAATAATAAACAAATCCAAGGTATGCGCAGGGGCGGCCCTTAAGCATTCGGGCTCCAAGAAATTTTTGGTATTTTTGTAAATTTTTGAGATATTTTGTATAAAAAATAATTAGTATTTTTTAAAATATTGGGAGATTTTTAAGTGGGACTCTAGCACATGCCTGACCACATATGCCTAAAGTCGGCCCTGGGTAGTCCTTCCTCGTACTGATCACAAAATTATATATGGACTGTATATAATGTTTTATAAAATAAAATCTCCCAAGACAAAATTGAACTCCCTTCTAAATCTCATTTTTGTGGCACTTCAGAAGGATAATTAGCATGCATAAATTTAAAGAATAGAATCACACCTCACAAGCTAACTATCAACTTATTACGACGGTGTAGGTTCCTCAATTAAAAACTTATTTTTTGTTTATAAAACCTACAATTTTATTTTAAAAAACAAGTAGGGTGTTTGACATGTTTTTTAGAAAACAATTTTTAAAAACAAAGTTACAAAAATAGAAAATTTTGAGAACAACAAAAAATTATTTTTAGTTGTTCTCAATTTTTTTCTCACATAATTTTTTTAATTATTATTATCTCACATTATTTTCCCTCTTATTAATTTATCTATCATCACTTTTGATCTCCGTATTGTTTCTCTCATCACTTATTTTCTCATTATTTTTTTTCTCATCACTTCCTATATCCTCATTTTATCTCTCCTCATTTTTTCTGTCTCACCATTTTCTCTCTAATCACTTTCTCTCTTCTCAATTTTTTTTCCTCAAAATTTTTCTCCTTATTTTTCATCATGTTTCTTTCACATTACTTTATCTCATTATTTATTACAAACTTTTAAAAGATTTTTATTTTTGTAAATATATTTATTAGTTTTTTATTTAAGATTTAAAAAAAAAAACTAAAAAATTAACTTTAGAAAACATTAACCAAACACATGTTGTTTTTTGAAAACCACAAAAACTGTTTTCTGTTCTCATTTCTGAAAACACAATTTTGAAAACAAAAAGCAGAACACAATGCCTAACAGACCCTAAGTTTCCTCGTTTTATTCACTCTTTCAAAAGATGATATACATTGTGCACCTTACTATGTTCTTAAAGTTGTTATCTCTTCTGTTGAGCCAAATAATCTAAAGAGTTAGTTTACATTAGAACTGGTCATGAAAATATGGCAAGGACCTTTATTAGAGGTGTGCAGTTTGATGATGTTATTCCTTACAAGGATAAATTTTATGGCATAACAAGTCAAGATGAACTTGTTTGTCTCGATCGTACATATTCTAAAGAAGAAGAAGAAGAAGAAAATGATGATGATGATGATGAAGAAGAAGATTATGAAGATTATGATGAGGAAGATGATGTAGTAGCAAATGAAGTTTGTGCCAAACATTATTTGGTAGAATGTGGTGGAGAACTTTTAAAGATTCAAAGGTACTTGGGCTTCTCATATACATCGTCATGATAAATCACGTACATTTAGGTTCAAAGTGTTTTAAATTAAGTAGTGATGATGATGGATGGAGATGGAAAAGTTAGGCGATGATTTTGCTCCGTTTTTGGGTGATCATATCTCTATATCAGCCTTGGCTTCAAATTTTGATGGATGTAAAGGAAATCTATTCTATTTCAGTCAGGACGAGATTGTTGATTTTCTTAACTACTATGATAATTCAAACATGGGCATTTATGATTTTGAGAGTGGAACACACACAAGGCACTTCACTAAAGATTCTACAATTCTTCTCAAGTTCAAAGAGTTCAGAAAGGAAACCTTTTGGATGTTACCCACACTTCATTTGTCTTAAGATGTTTGTTTTCATTTTTTTTTTCTTTCAATATTTCAAAGTGTTCATTTGTTTGATTTATTTTCGTATATATTTTTTACATTTTTTTTAAAAAGTACTTCATTTACATATGTTATATTATTTTCTTAATATAATGTTCAGATTAAATAAATATGATAAATGGTGTCACATGTTGTAACATACAAATGAGAGTTACAACATTTGTGTAGGGATATTACTTATCTGCCTCTACACTAACAATCAGATTTGTTAGATTCACAAGGTCAATTATGAACTTTTAATCTTTATGTAGATCTCTACGTGTATGGACCAAGATTAGCCACACACATATCCAAACAATAAGAAAACTTTACCTAGATTTATTCTCTAACTTTTCTTTTCTTGCAGTGATGAACAACCTTCGATAAACACTACAACTTCAGAAGAAAAATTAGGGCTCCAAAGTAAAAAACAATGGAAGATAAAAAATCAGATAAAGATTATGAGGGAGAAGAAAAACAAACACAATATTTATAGAGGTTCACCCTAAAAACAAGGGCTACTTTCTCTTAGAGCTCGTGTAACGCCCCACATCACTATGGCTGCGTCCTGGAATGACGACTAGCCCTACAAACCAACATGAGTCTTTCCAGCGTGTTTTGTCCTCACTTGCACGCTTCATGGGAAAACTTCCCAAGAGGTCACCCATCATGAGACTACTCTAGGTCAAGCACACTTAACTTTGGAGTTCTCAAGTGATAGGCTACCGAAAAAAAGATGCATCTTGTTGGCATAGGTAGTACCCATCAATCAATTTAAGCCCTCTTCAACTGTGTAGTCCCATACCTATACAATCTTAGAATCATCACACTTGACCTTCCTAAGGCGGTGTGGGATTGCACAACTTTACCCAGTCTTTCCCCTTATGGATCACAAGATACTGACTGTCACAATCACCCCCCCCCCCTTAGGGGTCCGACGCCCCTGTCTGCCACACTTCCAGCTGGGTCAAGGCTCTGATACCATTTGTAACGCCCCACGTCACTATGGTTGCTTCCTGGAATGACGACTGGCCCTGCAAACCAACACAAGTCTTTCTAGCGTGCTTTGTCCTCACTCACATGCTTCATGAGAAAACTTCCCAGGAGGTCACCTATCATGAGACTACTCCAGGTCAAGCACACTTAACTTTGGAGTTCTCAAGTGATGGGCTACCGAAAACAACATGCATCTTTTTTTCGGTAGCCCAGAACTTGAGAACTCCAAAGTTAAGCGTGCTTGACCTGTAGGAATCTCATGATGGGTGACCTCCTGGGAAGTTTTCCCAGGAAGCGTGCAAGTGAGGACAAAGCACGCTGGAAAGACTCATGTTGGTTTGCAGGGACAGTCGTCATTCTAGGAAGCAGCCATAGTGATGTGGTACATTACAGCTCGCCTCAGAGTAAGCTCTTTATGCACTATATGGAAATCATATTACAACATCAATGGAGGAGTCCTTGTCAACAAGCTTCGACAGGTAAACCTCTTCTCTTCCTCTCATACAAGTATTTTCTCTCTCTTTCTGTATTTTTCTTACAAAATTTCTTTCAAATCTGTCTAATCTCTAACTATCTCTCTTTTATTGTTCTCACACTCAAACAAAGAGGAAAACCTTCTCTCTCACTGGTTTACACGAAGATAGAGCTAGAACTCTCTATCTCTAAGGTATTTCTTTTTCGATATGTCTGTAAACCTTTTCTAAGTAGTATATATAGAGTATGAATTTGTTTGAGTTGTGGTTAAGTCAGTTAAAGATCTGTAAAGAATGTTGTTGCTAATATGTATAAGTTGTAATTGATTTATGTTTATCTTCTTGTTTCTGTTTTACTTGTACAACTCATAAGGGAATTTAATCCACAATTTCCACCTAAATTTCCTTATGAGCTAATAAAAATAGTGCATCCTTCTCTAAGGGTCCTAACTCAGTGAGATAATGGATTATCCTCCATTATCTATCCCTAACAAGTTCATGTAGTGATTGAACTTGGTTAGGGTTACCACTTTTGTTCCCATGTCAGCTGGGTTGTCTTACGTAGGAACCTTTTCTATGTGAACCTTCCATTGAGTAACTTTGTCTCTTATGAAGTGATATTTGATCTCAACATGTTTAGTTCTGTCATGGAATACAGGGTTCTTACATAGGTGTATGCAGCTTTGACTATCTGAGTAAATTGTAGGAGTCCCTTTAAGTAGCTTTAGTTCCTCCATTAAGCCTCTTATCCATATGTTCTCTCTAATAGCTTATGTAGTAGCAACATATTCTGATTCGATAGTTGAAAGAGCAACCACTGACTGTAATTGTACTTTCCAGCTAACACAATTTCCCCCTATTAAGAAAAAATAAGCTGAGGTAGATCTCCTACTGTCTCTGTCGCCAACGTAGTCTGCATCACAATAGCCTTCAATTGTAGTCCTTGCCTGTTGAATTTTATATACCAAACCAACTTTAGTTGACCCAACCAAATATCTGAATAGCCATTTCATAGCTTGCTAGTGTTCTTTTCCAGCGTTAGATATGTATTTACTTAGCACACTTATTGCATATGCAATGTTAGGTCTAGTGCACAGCATTAGATACATAATATAGCCTACTGCATTTGCATAAGGAACCTTGCTCATATAATCCCGATCTTCTTCATTCTTAGGGCACTGTTCTTTTGAAAGTTGATGCTGATTTGTTATAGGCTGCTTTGTTAACTTAACGTCCTTCATTGAGAACCTCTCAATGATTTTGTGAATATAGTCTTCCTAGTTCAGCATCAGCTTTCCTTTTCCTCTGTCTCTTGATATGGTGATCCCTAATATCTTGGTAGCTATCCCAAGATCCTTCATCTCAAATTCAGATTTAAGTAAACCTTTTACCATGTTAACTTTAGACCTTTCTTTGCTAATAATTAGCATATCATCTACATGCATCAGTAAGTAGATGACCTCACTAATTTGAGTCCCTTTAAAATATAAGCAATTATCAAAATAACTTCTTGTGAACCCCTATTTTGTCATAAAGGCATCAAATCTCTTGTTCCATTGCCTAGGAGACTGTTTAAGTCCATACAACGACTTCATTAGCTTGCAAACTAGATCCCCTGTCCCTTTAAATTCGAATACTTTAGATTATTCCATGTAGATGTCTTCTTCAAGTTCTCCATGTAAAAATTCTGTAGTAACATCCATTTGGTCTATCCCCATGTTAAACTGAGTTGCTAGAGACAATATAATCCTTATAGTCTTATATTTTACCACTGGTGAAAATATTTCTGTATAGTCAATCCCTTCCTTCTGTGTAAATCTCTTTGCCACTAATCTTGCTTTAAATCTCATTGGTTCTTCTTTGTTTTTGCCTTCTTTAAGTTTGTATAGCCACTTGCATGCCACCACACACTTTCCTTTAGGTCTGCAAGTAAGTTTCCAAGTTTGGTTTTTCTTCAGAGATTCAATTTCTTCCTCCATGGGCTTGACCCATTTCTTTGAATCTTTGCTTGAAATCGCTTCTTCATATGTAACTGGTTCATTCTTGTCACTGTCAGGGGCACTTACTAAAGCATAGGCACTGTTTTCATCCCAAATATTATAGTTGAATCTCTATGTAGGCTTAGATGTTCTCTTAACTCTATCTCTGGTCAGCTGGTATTCTGTTAGGTTCTCCCCTTTATTTTCAACAATGTTTTCAGCTTCATTTTCAATCTAAATAGCAGCTTGTTCCACCTGGATGGGTTCCACCTGATTAATATCAGGTTCTGGGTTTAAATGTTTCACCTGAACATTTTCAGGTTGAAAAACTAATGTAGAACCTGTAGGGTTAGTAACTTGTATTCCTACACTTGGGTTGGTATCAAATAAACAGGGAAAAACATGTTCTTGAAATATAACATCTCTACTTATAAGATTTTTAAATCCCCCATTTTTCTTTAACCCATAATCTGTACCCTTTAACACCATCAGGGTACCCCAAGAATGCACATTTTACTGCCCTAGGTTCCAACTTCCCAATACTTTGGTGTGCATAAGCTGGACAGCCAAAAACCCTTAATTTGTTAGATATGGTGGTTTCCCACACCATTTTTCTTCAGGTGTCTTAAGTTCTATGGCACTAGAGGGGCATTTATTAATTAAATAAGTTGCTGTCAAAACAACCTCTCCCTGATTAATGGTGAAAAATACATATTTATTGATTTTAATGGTCAAAATAAATTAAGTTTAATTAATATTTTCATGGAATTAATATAATTTATTTTATAAATGAAAATATTTTTGTTTACCCAAAAACTACTCTTGATGACGTGGCAGGATTGACCTACACGTGGCGGGCACGTGACGACTTTAAGTGAATGAATCCTGTTCGACCATCGACCAGAAAATCATTGATTTATCGAGCATCACGCTTAGGTGCGACCGGTCTGGTCGCATACTTTCCTTTACTTCCTTTTGGATGTGCAATCTTGTAATATTTGCATTAATTGAAATTTCTTTTATTACCTAGATATGTGAATCTTAATGGTAATTAAGGCCCATCGGCCCATGTACTCTTCTTGAGCCTATAAATAAGAATCAAAGGGCTCAAGGAAGGGACTTTTGAACCTTTGTTCTTTGATTCTGAGAGAAAAATATAGTGTGATTATTCACCGAAGTTGTAATCTTCCCAAGGCTTGTGAAACTCGTGAACCCTAGTTCATTGATCATAGTGTTGGGATTCAACATCATTAAGAACGCTAAGTGGACGTAGGTCATTACCATCCAATTGGGGCCGAACCACTATAAATCGTTTGTGTCATTTGCTTTCCATTTGAATTTCTTTTTGTTTTCATCTCATCTTATATCGTTTATTTGACTCTGTGTCGTTGACCAATTTGAGGGTCAACATTTTGGTGCTTTCATTGAGAGTTGGACTAAAGAATTCAAGAAAATCAAATGGCTAAAACATCCAAGAGGACGAGGCAGACTTCAGGCGCTGCATCCACCCAGCCTCCTTCGCCAAATGTGGCTGAAGATGAACCACAATTGGATTTTGAAGAGGAGGAAATGGGTTCTAAAACCTTGAGAACAACACTAAGTATGTTGCAAGAGGAGTTGGCCAATCTGAGGTCCAATCAAGAGAACGCGGCTGAGACATTGGCGTTGCAGCAGAGAGAAATCGAACGCCAAAGCCAAGAGTTGAATGAGCGGCAGGCGGACATGGACCACTGGCAGAAAGATGCCACTGCCGCCCTAGAAGCAGCCATTCAGTTGGCCTGGGGGAAAGCTGCGCCAACTTCTCAGCCGGATTAGCCACCAAGTGCACCACCATAACAGGCCCCAAACCCAAGTCCTCTGCTTCAGCCGGTGAGTCCTCAAAGGCCAGAGCAACCGCCTGTTGCTCAAAAGGATATCCCATTTCAGGACCCTAATTAGCAGCCACCTTCTCGTGCTAGTCGAGATAATCCCCAACGTCAAAGGAAGAATAGGGCCGGGCAGCCTCCCCGAAGCCCTAGATGCCCAGCGGCTGAGGAACCAAATCCACCAAGCAGGGGGCAACGTCCTTATGCTAACAGAAGGCACGCCGAATCAGGTTCTGCGGTCAGGGGACCCCCACGACATAATAATGCCCGGGGACCCACCGATCAACGCAGGCCTCCCCCTGATGCTCGGGAGATGCTAGCTAGAGGAGGGAACAGTGCAACCAGTCGGTCGCATTTCAGAGACGGGCATGACTATAATGAAGCTGATTCCGGCAGAGGGAAGGTTGGTCGGGGTTAAGAAGAAAGAGGTGGGGAAAGGAATCCCCCACCAGGAGTAAATAGGCCTGCGAGCCAGAACGTCGGGGGGCAACTCAGGCAACATAACGTCTTTGATCGGTTGGGCGCTAGCAAGCAAAGGCGCAGAGATGACGACCTAAGGGATGTGATCAACGACAGGCGCAAAAGGCACGATGAGTATGCTCCTTCGGCACCAGTCGCCCCAGCGATCCCAGACGCCGTACAAGCCTAGATTGATGCATTAAACCAGACTGTCCAACAGCTGGTAGGGAGTCAGACATCCCACATCGAGTATGATCAGAGAAGAGGTACTCCATTCATACAGAGAATAGCTGTGGCAGAAACCCCCAGCAAATTCAAGATGCCAATATTGCCCAATTTCGATAGATATGGGGACCTAGTATCTCACGAGAACAATTTCGAGATACAGATGGACATCCAGAAGGTGTCGGATGATGCTCACTGTAGGATCTTTCCAGCCACCCTATCTGACACCGCTCAGGTTTTTTAAATTCCCTCCTGCTAGCATAGTATCATGGGAAATGTTCGTGAATGAATTTTACGGGCAATTCTATGCTGGTCGTGTTCACCTGACTGAAGCCAACCAGCTGGTTGAGATACGCCAGAAGGAGGGAGAGTCCTTAAAGGAGTACGTCCAGCATTTTATGAGAGCAGCAGTTGAGGCTAAAACAGTTGGCGATGAAGGAAAAATGATGGCCTTTACTGCTGGAGTAAGGCGCCATTCTCCCCTCTGGAACGGCTTAAGAAAGAATGGGGTGAAGAGTACTCAGGAATTCCTTGATTGAGCAGACTGGTACATTAAGCTCAAGGATGCAATTGCCAACGAATGGAAATCGCCTACGAAAGACAAGGCACCAAAAGAAGATCCCACTAAAGCCGACAAAGGGTCTGATAAACCTAATGACAACGACAAAGGCAACGTGAGTGGTAAAAATGGTGGAAAAAGGGCGAATGCTGAGCCGTCGACATTCGAGAATAAGCGCCCTAAAGGCAACAGGTACGAGCCAAAGTTCACCAACTATACGACCCTTGTCGAGAGCAGAGTGGAGGTATACCAGGCGACTAGCGCCAATGTCCTTTACAAGCGACCAGCGGTAATAAGGAGGGATACAACGAAATTTTGTCGTTTCCATAATGACTATGGCCATGACACCAATGATTATAACCAGCTGAAGGATGGGATTGAGTTCCTTATCAGACAGGGATACCTAAGGAGATACGTACGAGCCACTGGGGGTTCTCAGCGAGAGGCTCAAGGAGGCAACGAGTAGGCGCTTGTACGCCAACGCTCGCCACCTTTATAGCCAGCTCCCATGGTAGGTACATTGTTAACCATTTGTGGCGGCCCACACCTTGCAGGCGATCGTGGGAAGGCAAGGGAGCGATACGCTTGGACCTTACGCCACAACCAAGACACCGAGATGCTAAATGTGGAGGAGCGAGCTCCCAAAAAAGCTCAAACAGAGGAAGAGCTAATAACTTTCTCTGAGCTTGACGCTCAGCATGTTCGATTTCCTCATTCGGACCCTCTGGTCGTGGATGTCCAGATAGCCAACATGATGGTCAAAAGGGTGTTAGTTGACATAGGGAGCTCAGTAAATATCTTGTACAAGTCTTCGTTAGAAAGAATGAAGTTGTCAGTGCAGGACCTAGAGCCATGCAACCAAACCATTTATGGTTTTTCTGGCGAAGGGCTGGCGCAAACAGGGTTAATTAGGCTTCTGGTTACAGCAGGAACTGCGCCTACGAACATGACATTACTTACTACTTTTATAGTAGTTGATTGTCCTTCCGCATACAATGCTGTAATTGGAAGACCTATTCTGGTCGACCTGCGAGCTGTAACCTCGGTTTGGCACCTCGCCATGAAATTCCCAACTGACGCAGGGGTAGGATGCGTGTTGGGAAACCAACGAGAAGCGAGGGAATGCTATAATTCCTTGATTACTAAGGCAAAGAAAGGTGGATCAAGGGAATTCACCGAAAAAGAGTTGCAGTTGGCCGATGAAGCACAAGCTCGATCAGGTGAGCACGTCACCAAATAGGGTGTTGCCCAAAGTGAGGATAGGGATTTAGATCCTCACTTTGGGGATTTTGACGAAGAAGTAGGAAAAATCGAGGACCTCGAAGAGGTCCAACTCGATGAGGCAGATCCGACCAGGGTTGTGAAAGTTGGTAAAAACTTAGAGACATCAACAAAGCAGAAGTTGGTGGAACTTTTGAAGAAAAACCAGGTAGTCTTTGCCTGGTCGCATAAATACATGGTTGGAATTGACCCAGCAGTTGTCAGCCATGTCCTAAACATAGATAAAAGCTTTCCGCCAGTGCAACAGAAAAGAAGGCTGCTTGACAAAGACAGATCGAAGGCTCTAAAGGAAGATGTCGAGAAGCTAAAGGAGAACAGATTCATCATGGTAGCGTTTTATCCATCGTGGGTCTCTAATCCCGTAATAGTACCCAAGTGAAATGGAAAATGGAGAACATGCGTGGATTTCACATACCTTAATAAAACCTGCCCGAAAGATTGTTTCCCTCTCCCAAGGATCGACCAGCTGGTCGATGCCACTTCAGGGCACGAGATCCTATCATTCATGGATGCATACTCTGGGTACAATTAGATCAGTATGCACCCACCTGATGAGGATCACACTAGCTTTCAGACCGCTATAAGGCTTTACTGTTACAAAGTAATGCCCTTCGGTTTGAAAAACGCTGGTGCGACTTACCTGCGATTAGTCAATCACATGTTCAAAGAGTTGATCGGGAAAAACATGGAAGTATATGTTGATGACATACTGGTTAAGTCAAAGAATGCAGAAGAACACATAGGGGACCTACAAGAGTGCTTCAACGTCTTGAACAAATATCAGATGAAGCTGAATCCCCTCAAGTGTTCCTTCGGAGTTGGATCAGGGAAATTTTTGGGATTTATAGTGAACTCACGAGGTATTGAAGCCAATCCTGAAAAAATCAAGGCCCTGGTCGATATGAAATCGCCAGCAAAAATAAAAGATGTTCAAAGTTTAACCGGGAGAATCGCCGCTCTAAGTAGATTTATCTCCAAATTGACAGAGAAGTGCGTCCCATTTTTTAATCTACTTAGGGGCAATAAGAAATTTGAATGGATGGAGGAGTGCGAATAAGCTTTCTAGGCTTTGAAGTCTCATATGTCGCAGCCACTGATTCTA
The DNA here is from genome assembly GCF_963169125.1 of Humulus lupulus. NCBI lineage: Eukaryota > Viridiplantae > Streptophyta > Magnoliopsida > Rosales > Cannabaceae > Humulus > Humulus lupulus. The sequence goes on from NC_084793.1 coordinate 21,563,033, forward strand.
TCTAAGCCGATTGAGAAACAAACTTTGCTCATCTATTTGGCAGTCACAGAATATACTGCTAGTGCTATCTTGGTAAGAGAGGAGAAAAATGTGCACAAAGCCATATATTATGTAAGCAAAAGGCTAATAGGAGCAGAGATGCAGTATTCGCCCATTGAAAAATTAGCCTACTGCTTGATCTTAGCCCCTAGAAAGTTGTGGCCATACTTTCAAGCTCACCCCATCATAGTACTAACCGACCAGCCCCTACGGTAAGTTCTGCAAAAGCCAGAAGCCGTTGGTCGATTATTGAAATGGGCAGTTGAACTTGGGCAGTTTGAAATTTCTTACTTACCACGAGCATTAGTAAAAGGGCAAGCTCTGGCCGACTTTGTCGTAGAGCTCACTGGGCTTCCAGACGGTGAACAGATAGAAGAGCTCGAGCCTCAAAACCAAATTCTCTCTTGGAAGTTGTTTATAGACGGCTCTTCTAACGAACATCACGCTGGAGCTGGAGTGATTTTGGAAACGCCTGAAGGACATCGATTCCACTGTGCAATCAGATTCGACTTCACAATGTCTAATAATGAAGCCGAGTATGAAGCGATACTCGTAGGTTTACGATTAGCCAGGGACATGAATATAAGATCACTTGAAATCTATAGTGACTCCCAGTTGGTGGTTAATCAGATTACTGGAGAATATCAAGCCAGGGGTCTGAAGATGGTTGCTTACTTGAACAAAGAAAAGGATTTGTTGGCGTAGTTTGAAAGATATACACTCCAGCAAGTACCTCGCGACCAGTACTCAAACGCTGATGCTTTGGCCAAATTAGCAAGTGCAAATGATGTTGACACCCTGAATATAGTGCTTGTTGAACAGCTGTCCGCACCAAGCATCAAAGCAGAAGAAACCTCTCTGGTAATTCAGGCAGCAGATACGTGGATGCCACCTTTCATTGAGTACTTGGCGTGCAGAGTGTTGCCGACGGACAGAAACAAAGCAAGGGCCCTCCAGAGGCTAACTATTCGTTTTATCCTGGTCGACGGAATTCTATAACGAAGGGGGTACTCAATGCCACTTCTAAGATGTATATTAAAAGAAAAAGCCAAGGACTTAATGCGAGAGGTCCATGAAGGTTTTTGTGGAGATCACGCTGGGGGGCAGAGTTTATCAAAAAAGATCCTAAGGCAAGGATACTTCTGGCCAACAATAAATGAAGACTCCGTGGATTTTGTTCGAAGGTGTGACAAGTGTCAGAGATTCTCCAAGATACCACGAGCAACCCCCAACAAACTGAAGACATGCAAAGCCCGTGGCCATTCGCAGTATGGGGAATAGACTTAATCGGGTCTTTGCCCACAGGAAAAGGCGGTGTCAAATATGCCGTGGTGGCTGTTGATTATTCCACGAAGTGGGCCGAAGCTGAGCCACTTGCAACCATAACAACCAAGAAAGTGCTGGATTTTGTGGTCAAGAACATAGTGTGACGCTATGGATTGCCAAGAAAAATTGTCCCAAACAACAGCACACAGTTTGATAGTGATCTGTTCACAGATTTTTGCGAAAGGCACGGGATTATCAAAAGCTTTTCTTTAGTAGTTCATCCACAAGCAAACACACAAGTTGAGGCTGTCAATAAGATACTAAAGGATACTCTGAAGAAAAGGCTTGAAGAAGCAACATGGGCATGGCCAGAGTAGTTGCCTGAAGTCCTTTGGTCGTATAGAACGTCCCATCGAATAACAACAGGCCATACTCCATTTTCCTTGGCTTATGGATATGAGGCTATGTTGCCTGTTGAATTAGATCTTTCATCACATCGACGGATGGCATACGATCAAGACATTAATAGCCAGTTATTAATGTAATCTTTGGATTTGGTCGATGAAAGGCGTGAGCAAGCCCAACTCCGAGTAGCAACTTACCAACAAAAGGTCGCCTGGTATTTCAACTCTAAAGTACGTGAAAGCAAGTTTAATGTGTGAGATCTGGTACTTAGAAGAGTTTTCCTTAACACCCGCGATCAAGCTGCCGGAGTACTTGGACCTAATTGGGAAGGACCATACCAAATCGAAGAAGTCCTTCATCCAGGCACTTATAAACTTGCTCGCTTAAATGGAGATCTCATTCCTCGCTATTGGAATGGAGAACACCTGCGCAAGTACAATCAATAAAGAATTCTTCTTAAAGAATTGACTTGTATTAATCTTACTTTTTACAAGTTTATGAAAAAGGGTTAGTCAATCATGTGACTGATCACTTATAAGTGTAGACACGATTGTCCATTTATTATGAGAAATAAAAGGGACTGTGGGCAACCAGTCAATCTTGCCATCTATTGTATTTATTACAAGTATTTGCTCATTATGTGTGTTGTTTTGCTATATTATCATTTTTCATATGTCTTTATTACGAGCAGTAATGTTCGAACTGTTGGGTTTTATGCCCTTATAAAATCATGTCGGACATGTAGCACGATTTCATATTATCAATAAAAGTAGTAGAAATCATTTAGTTTGACAACTGTGTTGCTTGCTTGTTTTATTACATGATTATTGAAATAATACAAACATTTATAAAATCCTGAACATATGGATAGTTACAATTATAGTGACTAGGTCACAGTGGATTATAGTTGTAATTATATGTTCAAAAGAACGAGTCCTAAGATTAGATCAGTGCATTGGATTTTCACTGATTAGGCAATCTATGATATGATCTACTTACACATTCAGGGTGTGATGTCTTGTCCAAGGCATCGATCAAGTAGATAAGATCGGATGTATTTAGTTACATCGGACTAGGACCGATATTGATTATTGATTGATAAATAAGTATCGTTGTTATCAAATCTAATCAATGTCACAACGTTGACCATATATTAAGCCGATCTTAATTCTAAGTGATAATATTCTGCTAATTATATTATTTAAATCTTTTGACTTGTTCGTTACCAGCTTACCCTACGGTCTAGCCCATACTTACATCTTGGAGATTTATTAGTGTAATTGAGTGGGAGTATTATTCATAGATACGAAATCTATAACTTCTGTATGAGAAGTGAAAAGATGATTTCCTTAATTGCTTTGTTCAAAAGGTTAAATGATTGAGATCTCATTTCTGTTATTAAGTTCATGGAAATATCATTTATAAGGAACTTAGTGGGAGTTAAGGATAAAATACTAATGAGGGGTAAAACGGTAATTTGCACCCAGCTCGTTAGTAAGTCATCGATAGAGGATTGACTGATTGTAATGGTTATAACAATGGATAACATATTTATGGTTTTGAAAATACGTTCTATGAATTCAAGAGTTCAATTCCGAGTCTATAGTGGAGTCACGAGGAATTAATAAGGTAGTGAAATTATTCGTAAATAAATTCACGGTAACTTGTTGGAGCTTGATTTCATGGATCCATGGTCCCCGCATCACCTTTGAGTAAATCATCTAGAATGTCTCAATTAATTGATTTAATTATCAATTAGGATTTTTAAAGTTGACTAGGTCAATTTTGGAAAATTTACAGAGATATGAGATTTAGAGAATAAAAGAGAATATTTGGGTAAATTTATTAATATTGATAAATTGGTATCAATATAAATAAATAATATTAAATCAAGTTTCAAATTATAATTAGTTAATTTGAATAAGGATTTAATTAATTAATTAAAAAATAAATAAATAAAAGGTTTTGAATTTAGGCCCAGTTGGGATTTAAATTCAAAATAAAGAGATTGGGCCCAAGTTCATTTATGGCAGCCCAAGGCTTTTAGTTTTGTTTATTATTTTTAATTAATTTAAATTTAAATAAATCTCATTAAGTTGCCTATATAAGGAATATGATATCTAGGGTTTTCAGTAGCAAGTCAGTCTTAGTTGATTTGGGTAAGTGAAAACCTAGACACTCTAATATCTTCTTAGCCACAATATCTTCTTCTTTTCTAGATCTCTGTCTCATGTGTTGAGAACCAGCCCACACTAGTTCTAGGTTGATCAAAGGCTTGGTGAGGAAGACTGTGTTGCTGATCTTGTTCAATCTCTTGATAATACTCTGCCACAGAAAGGAATCAAGGGTTAGAGAGATTGAAGGATGGAGTTGTTCCAGTTCCGCTGCATAATGTAAGTTTTTACTTTACTTTGTATTTGTATCAATTTCATAGGAGCATGTTCAAGGAATTTGCATGTTTGTTTGATAATATGTAAATTGCATGAAAATAAATAAAGATCCTGCAATGAGTTTTTCCTACAATTGGTATCAGAGCCATAGGTTGCTAGTTTATTTTCATGAATGAACATGTATGAAATTGATTGATATGTTAGGTGTTAATTGGATGGTACATGTTATTGGTGTATGTATGTATGTTTTCTTATGTAAATTTAGCAATAATTTGATTGTGTTTTGGCTTGTTATGGATTTAAAAACAGCACAAATTTTTTTTTTTGGACTGATTTTTGCAGTGTGTGTGCTGGGCAAGCATGGAGCCGTGCGGCGGACCCGGCCGTACGGATCCGTACGGACGTCCGTACGTTGTCGGTGCCGGAACCCGCGCGCGGCATTTTTCCGCAAAAAATAATAATAAAAAAAATTTTAAATTGGATATTTTGTGCAGTTAGGTTTAAAATATTTAAAATTGATTATCTGATAATTTTATAGATATTTTTTTTCTTTTTAAAATATTTTGAATTTGTTGATAATCATGATATTTTAAGATATTGTTTTTATTTTGTTATAAATAAAATATTAAAATTAGTTATCTGATTTTTCAATATATTTTTATTGTTTAAAATATTTATAATTGGTTATCAGATAATACTAGATATTTTAAATTTGGTTAAAAGATATTTTGATATTTTAAAATTTGTTAAAATATTTAAAAATAAAATATCTTATCATTCCTAACAACTTAACATGGTTAAATTAATTATTTGAAATTGAATTTTGTTTGATAAATTCTATTTTAATTAATTTAATATTTTGTAACTTGTTTAATTAATTATATTGAATTTTGTCCGATGAATTCTATGTTAATTAATTATGGTATTTTACAAAATAGTGTATTGTTGTGGTATATTTGCATAATTTAATAATACATGCTTATAGAATAACATGTTAGGCCCATCCAATTATTAACATATCAAGCATCATTATTAAGTTATTTTTTGCATTTGAGCTTTAAATATAAGTATAATGATGGCCCATTTTTTGCGTTTAAAAAAATGTGGGAAAACTCAAATAAAACTTTCATAAAATGTTAGGTTTTATTTGGGCTCAATTGAACATGTCAAGTTTAAATTCCTCTCTTGTGGGTGGTTCCACTTGTGAAGGTCCATTTGCTTTGCATTACTAGATTGGGCCTAATCAATTGAATAACAATTAATAAAACAAAAGTTCAAATTCCTGTCTTTTTGGGCTTTGTGTGGAAGTTAGGGAGCCTTAGTAGTGGGTCCGACATACTGAACCCAGCTCTCCTCCATGCAAGCTCGAATTGTTAAGGCCCATTTACCTAAGTTGGACTTAATTGTATTAGGTTATTCTTTTTAGTTGGACCTAATAATTGATTAGAAACATATTAATTCTAATTTTTTGATTAATTTTCAATGGTAATTTTAGAATTAATGGAAAAATTATAAACTATGGTTTGTTGATTATTTTAATAATTTGGTGAACCTTAGTTGGTTTATTGATTATTTTGATAATTTGGAAAACCTAAGTTGATATTTTTTCAAAAATAATAAAATACTAAAATATTTAATAATAAGTTTTAAAAAATTTCAATTCGATCTCCACCGTTGATTTAACAAGGTTAGAGTTCAGTGTGGCCTCATGGCGCTTTGATTTCGTCTCCCTACGGAAGGTGTTCACTGGACTTCTTAACATGGTTAAATTTCTTAGGATAGATGGTTATAGATGGACCTTCTATAGACTCATCCCTACAATGACTATAGGAATTAAGTCTATAATAATCGAAACCGTGGGTCAAACTCATAAAGTAAGAAATATTTGTGACTCTCGCCTACCGGGACACATGAGTTTCCGTTACTTTGATCGGATGGAATAGGTAGTTAGTAAAAGTCTATGACGTTTTATTAATTGAGATGTTTCTCTATTTAACTACGTGAATATTTGTGACTCTCGCCTACCAGGACACATGGGTTCATGGCTAGCTAAAGTACTTAAGAAATAGAAGATAAGTGTTTTAGTATTTTGCTTATCTCAAAACATATTGTAAGTTATGCTATTTCTAAAATATTTAATGAATAAATGTTTGTTAAGCAATGCATTGATTTCTACTTAGTTGATAATAGAAACTCTAGGCTTCCCACCTCATACTCTCTCTGATCTCTAAAATGTTACTCTATGGTGAGAACCTCACGAAATGTTTGTCCAACATCAACATGGTGTTGATTTTAGACAACATCGAGTTCGTGATAATCAAAGATATTCCTATTTTTCCTATGCAACGATCACTGAATCCTTCAAAGAGGATTGTTGATGGTAGTTCAAGCAAATGAAAGAATACTAATACTACTAAACAAGCTCAAGGAGAAGCTGCTTTGAGTTTCTTCTTCGAAGAGCAAGGGAGGAAGAAATTCATACAAAAAGAACAAGAAGTCAACTGGCAAGGCACCAAATGCTGCAAAGCATCTTGGAGCAAGGCCTGATTATAAGTACACAAAAAGGGGAGTGTTTCCAACTGCAAGGAGACTGGGAATTGGAACAAGATTGCCCGGAACTCAAGGCATATGGAACCCAAAATAATTAAATTTGTCTTGGATGCATGTGATTTTAGAGGATGATACTTCGGTTTTGAATCGCTGAATCACAATCTACTAACACATGCATGTACCTTTTTACACTTTTAGCATTGGGAAAGCCATGAAGGATAAAAAGCCACGGCTTGGTATCCATCAAGGGTTGTTCGTATCAAACAAGGCAAAAGGATAAGCTTGAATGAATTTTGGAAATAAATATATTGTTTTAAGACAATGTTTATTTTATTCTGATTTTCAATAGAAATTTTAATTTAAGTTTTTCTTATTACATCAACAACAATTTGTAGTTACTTTCACAAGTAATAAAATCCTACTTCTTTAAATGGATGTGAATTGTGGGGTGGATGTATGAAAAACAGGCTATACCTATTGCAACTAGACGAACCCTATGTTATAAATAATGAGTTGTTTAAGACAGCTAATTCTAGGACTGTTAAACGACAAAAGGTCAATAACGTTAGAAATGGTGTAACCTTGGCATTTTCGCTTTGGTCATATTTGTTATGATAGGATTCAAAGACTAACAAAGGCTGGGCCTTTGAGGGAACTCACCTAGGGTGACCTACCTGTTTGTGAATCTAGTCTCGAGGGCAGAATGACAAAGCGTCCATTCTCTGTGATAGGAGAAAGGGCCAAAGAACCACTAGGGCTAGTATGTTCAAATGTCTGGGGACATATGAATGTTCAAGCGAGGGGTGGTTATGAGTATTTCGTCACCTTCATCGACGATTGCTCTAGAGACTCATGTAAGTACCTAAAGCATAGGAATTCTGCGAATTTGTTAAGAAGTTCAAAGAATTCATTGCTATGGCTTTAAAACCAAATTAGGTAAAACGTTAAAGATCTTGCGATCTGATAAGGGTGGAGGATATTTGGATAATCAGAACCAAGATCATTTAATTGAACTTGAAGATTTGTCTAAAACAACTGCCCCAAGGACTCCGCAATAGAATAGTGTTGCTAAGCGGAGTGAATCGCACGTTTATGAAAATGTGTGTTCTATGATAAGCTATTAAACTCTACCAACTTTTTACCCAGATTTTTTTTTCTGGAGACATACTACCTAGACTGCATGTGAATTTTTTTTTAAATGTTGTGCCGTCTCAAAAGTTGTCTCCAAGACATCACTAGAATTATGAAATGGTCGTGAACCTGGTTTACGTCATTATGGAATTTGGTGGTGTCATGTTTTTGACATGAGGAAAATGGTAGAAAGCTAGAACAATGAGCTGAGGGTTTGCTTGTTTGATGGCTATTCTAAAGGTACTCAGGGTGGTCTGTTTCATAGTCCAGTAGACAGGAAAGTGTTTGGCTCTACAAATGCTACTTTTCTGGATAACGACTACATAATGAATTTCTAGTCTCATAGAAAAATAGTATTAGATGGAAAAACGATAAACTATTGTTCCATCCTTACTGACGCAAGTCGATGAAAACAAGGTACATATAGAAACCACTAATCCAAGTCAAATAGTTACGATGCCTCGTCATAGTGGGAGGATTTCTCGGAACCCGACACCTATGATATGGATAGTGAAACCCACAAGTTGGTTGGGGACACAAGTAACAATGATTCGTTGGCCTTTAAATAGGCAATGGGTAAGTCTGAAAGGGATTTTTGACTCAAAGCCAAGTACCAGGTAATAAAGTCTAAGTACTCTTAATTTGTCTGAGATCTTGTAGATGTGCCATTGGACTTTAGGCCCATGGGGTGCAAGAGGATCTATAAGAAGAAGAGAGCAACTGATAGAAAGGTCGAGACATTAAAGGCTTGACTCGTAGCAGAGAGAGAAATTTGACTTAGAGAAAACTTTTTCTCCGGTAGCCATGTTAAAATTCATTTAGTATACTCTTATCCATAGCCACAACTCTTGATTAAGAGATAAGGCAAATGGACATCAAAGAAGCATTTTTAATGGATATCTTGATGAGACAATTAACATGCATCAATCAGAAGGATTTAAAGTACTTGGACAAGAAATTCGGCAAGCTAAGTAAGTCAATCTATGGACTTAAACAAGCTTCGCGCTCCTAGAACTTAAGGTTAAATGGAAACATTAAGACCTGAGTTTTTGAACAAAATGTAGTTGACCCTTGTGTTTGACAACTTAAGGAAAAAGACATTGTGGTGTTTTGAATCCTTTATGTAGATGATATCTTATTCATTGGAAACAATGTCAAGAAATTATCAAACATAAAGAACTGGCTAGAAACGAAATTCCATATTTCATTGTAGCAAGTCGTGTTCTTGGTATCCAGAACATCAGGGAAATAAATAACTGAACTTTAGCTCTAACTCAAGCGACCTACTTTAGTGAGGTGCTTGTTCATTACTCTGTAACAAATTCTGAGAAAGGATGTTTAGTGTCTTGACATGGAATTTATTTTTCTAAGAAGCAGTCTCCACAGACTCCTTAAGAGAAAGAAAAGATGTAATGAATTCCTTATGCATTTGAAATCAGAAGTCTAATGCATGCTATGTTGTGTGCTGTGATCGAAGATCTTCTATGCAGTGGGAGTGGTGAGCAAGTGTCAGTAAAACCTTGGAAATAAACAATAGATGGAAGTCGGTATCTTTGATGGACTAGAAACTATATGTTAGTCTTTTCAGGTGGATCTTTGTACCTGTTAGGCTACACATATTCAGATTTTAGACTGATGTTGATGACAAGAAGTCTACTTCTGAAAAATGTGTTTACTCTTACGGGTGGAGCTATGATTTGGAGAAGCGTTAAGCTATCTGCCATTTTAGAATCCACTTTGGAGGCTGAGTACATAGCTGCGTCTATGGCGGCTAAGGAAATAGTATGGCTAAGATAGTTCTATACAGATCTTGGTGTTGTTCCAGAAATGGATAAACCACTCATTTTGTCTAGTGATAGTAATGAGGCAATAACGAATTCGAAAGAACCTCGAAGCTACAAAAGAGCAAAGCATATAGAGAGAAAGTACCACATTATCGAGGATGTGTGGCAAAGGTGTGAAGTGAAGGTGATGAAGATAGCATTGTAAGGCAATCTTTCATATCCCTTTACAAAGATATAAGCAGAAAACATAATTGTGAAGCATGTAGAATGCATGGTTTTGAGAAACATGTCCCATTTGTTTTAAAAAGGGCAAATGGGAGTTTGTTGGGTTTTATGCCCTTATAAAATCATGTCGGACATGTAGCACGATTTCATATTATCAATAAAAGTAGTAGAAATCATTTAGTTTGACAACTGTGTTGCTTGCTTGTTTTATTACATGATTATTGAAATAATACAAACATTTATAAAATTCTGAACATATGGATAGTTACAATTATAGTGACTAGGTCACAGTGGATTATAGTTGTAATTATATGTTCAAAAGAACGAGTCCTAAGATTAGATCAGTGCATTGGATTTTCACTGATTAGGCAATCTATGATATGATCTACTTACACATTCAGGATGTGATGTCTTGTCCAAGGCATCGATCAAGTAGATAAGATCGGATGTATTTAGTTACATCGGACTAGGACCGATATTGATTATTGATTGATAAATAAGTATCGTTGTTATCAAATCTAATCAATGTCACAACGTTGACCATATATTAAGCCGATCTTAATTCTGAGTGATAATATTCTGCTAATTATATTATTTAAATCTTTTGACTTGTTCGTTACCAGCTTACCCTACGGTCTAGCCCATACTTACATCTTGGAGATTTATTAATGTAATTGAGTGGGAGTATTATTCATAGATACGAAATCTATAACTTCTGTATGAGAAGTGAAAAGATGATTTCCTTAATTGCTTTGTTCAAAAGGTTAAATGATTGAGATCTCATTTCTGTGATTAAGTTCATGGAAATATCAATTATAAGGAACTTAGTGGGAGTTAAGGATAAAATACTAATGAGGGGTAAAACGGTAATTTGCACCCAGCTCGTTAGTAAGTCATCGATAGAGGATTGACTGATTGTAATGGTTATAACAATGGATAACGTATTTATGGTTTTGAAAATACGTTCTATGAATTCAAGAGTTCAATTCCGAGTCTATAGTGGAGTCACGAGGAATTAATAAGGTAGTGAAATTATTCGTAAATAAATTCACGGTAACTTGTTGGAGCTTGATTTCATGGATCCATGGTCCCTGCATCACCTTTGAGTAAATCATCTAGAATGTCTCAATTAATTGATTTAATTATCAATTAGGATTTTTAAAGTTGACTAGGTCAATTTTGGAAAATTTACAGAGATATGAGATTTAGAGAATAAAAGAGAATATTTGGGTAAATTTATTAATATTGATAAATTGGTATCAATATAAATAAATAATATTAAATCAAGTTTCAAATTATAATTAGTTAATTTGAATAAGGATTTAATTAATTAATTAAAAAATAAATAAATAGAAAGTTTTGAATTTAGGCCCAGTTGGGATTTAAATTCAAAATAAAGAGATTGGGCCCAAGTTCATTTATGGCAGCCCAAGGCTTTTAGTTTTGTTTATTATTTTTAATTAATTTAAATTTAAATAAATCCCATTAAGTTGCCTATATAAGGAATATGATATCTAGGGTTTTCAGTAGCAAGTCAGTCTTAGTTGATTTGGGTAAGTGAAAACCTAGACACTCTAATATCTTCTTAGCCACAATATCTTCTTCTTTTCTAGATCTCTGTCTCATGTGTTGAGAACCAGCCCACACTAGTTCTAGGTTGATCAAAGGCTTGGTGAGGAAGACTGTGTTGCTGATCTTGTTCAATCTCTTGATAATACTCTGCCACAGAAAGGAATCAAGGGTTAGAGAGATTGAAGGATGGAGTTGTTCCAGTTCCGCTGCGTAATGTAAGTTTTTACTTTACTTTGTATTTGTATCAATTTCATAGGAGCATGTTCTAGGAATTTGCATGTTTGTTTGATAATATGTAAATTGCATGAAAATAAATAAAGATCCTGCAATGAGTTTTTCCTACACGAACAAGTCTTGGTCAAGGCAAGTGACCGAGGACCTAAAGCTGCTCAATCAATTGGGGAGCATATAAGGTATCTAGTAAGCAAAGCATATTGATAAGTATATGTAAACACACGAGCAAAATAAGTGAAAGCATGCTACGGTACTTAGAGTATTTTTCAAAATTTTGTTTAAATTTTGTTAAATCAAACCAAAGTGCTATGCTAAGGTCGGTCATGCGAACATATGTTATAATGAAAATGTTATAATAACAAAAGAGAAATCCTTTACACCGCGAGCAGCTGCTGCTCGGATGTAATTGTCTATTAAAAGGAAAAGCTGCCCATGCAACAATAAAAATATAAATTGTCTCGACATCACAAACCGTAGTTTGTGTGTCTTAAACTACAAGTTAAATTTAAAGAAAACCAGATAAAATTATGAAGCAGCTGGAGGATTATGCTGAGGGTCTTGAGGCTGCTGGTCGATTGTGGCCCCAACATCTTCATTGACACCCTCAATGCCTGTTGCTAGGGATATCTCGGGGGATCCCTGAGCCTTCTCCTCCTCTGCCAGGCGAGCAGCACACTTCGCAAACTCAGCCTCCCTTATAGGGTTAGGTAGATAAGTAAAGTCAGCCTTGGGATTGCTTTTCTAGAACATGTAGAAGCACTGGAACGCTGCTCCTTCGTACTTCTCCAGGTTGGACGCGTTGGCCTCCTCAAGGTCAGCAACCTCTTTGCGGCTGATTACCAACTCCGATTGAAGCTTGTGGGCTTCTCGGTAGTTTATCAGCAAGGCTTCCTTGTACTTATCTTTGGAAGCAGTAATTTTGGCAACAGAGTCTGTTTTCTTCTTCAATTCCTCCTCAAGCTTGGTGATCTTAGCCTTAGCTGCTCGCAACTCTTCAGTGTGCTTGGCTTCAATCTCCTTGTGCTGCTTGACCAGCCTCTCTTCAGCCGCCTTGATCTCTTCAGCCTGCTTGGCGACCACCTTTTTCGAGCAGCGCCAACTGGTACTCACGGGCAGAATCCCCTGCGATCAGAAAATAAAATAAAAAATTTGTTAGTATCTATCAGAGAGATGAACAATCAAACCATAATGGAAGCGACAACTTATAGTGAGTAGTTCGCTCAGCCCACGACTGAGGAGCTGGTCGACCGGCATGGTAGGAGGGTTGCTGAAGGATTCCAAACTACGTCGGTGTCTGGACAGTATCTTCAGCCTGTCACTGGCCGAAGTGCAAGTGGAGTTCAAGATCTCTTCGACCTGAGTTTTATCTGGCTGGGTAGCAGGACTTGGGTTGGAAGAAGCTGGATGATTCTGGTCGGTGGTCGCTGGAGGAGTCTGGTCGGTAGGACCTGAAGGGGGAGGTGTCTCATTGGTAGGAGTTGGTGCAGGAGGGTCTTCCGTTCAAGCCCTCTTTGCAGATGGATCATTGCAGCCTTCTCCTAGCTGGCGCTTGTTTGATTTTTTCCTGCTCGCAAGAGTGGCGGTGGTAGGATTGGTGTACAAATCAAAAGCTCTCTCAGCAGGCATATCTGCTAGGAAGGAAACATACGAACAATTAGGCAATATAATTAGAGGTGTTGGCTAAATAAAAGAAATGAGAGCAAAGAAATTATAAGTAAAATACCCGAGCTACAACTACTGGTCGCTACATTATTTACTGTACTACTGCTACACTCACTCTCTGGCTTGAAGAAGTCTGAATTTAAATTAAGCGTGTATTTGAAGTTGTCGTCCCTGCCAAATAAATGACAGGGAATGGGCAAACTGTCTAAGAGTGAGAAGTCAGTACCGTTCTCATCCGAAGACTCTAGAGCAGGCTCAGGATGCTCAGAAGCCATCTGTTTGCCCTTTCCTGAAGGAGCAGGGGCAGCATCTGCTCGCGGGGTGCTGGAGGGTTCCCTGATAGTCACTCCTGTTGTCCTCCTCCTCGGAGGTTGTGACACATCGTGGTGCTGCTTGGGAACTTCTCCTCTGGTAGCACTCCCCACAATTGTTTCCCACACATCCTGGTGAGGGGACAAAAGGCCAACCAGCCTTAGATTATTCTCCGTGATCAGCTCTTTGATGCTTTTTCTATGTTGGTCATGCTGACCAGGGAAGATGCTCGTATCTCCATTTCTGGACTGGGAGTTGGTCGGCGCCACGGACCTGAAGAATACCAAAGTTCTAAGGAACGTGCAAAAAAGCTAAAGGAAATTAAGCGACCACTGAATAAAATAATTTACCTCCTTCAATGAAGGCCAGATTGTTGGCGACTAGATCTGGAGTTAAAAAGTACTCCTGGAAGTACTTCCCCACGTTGGACTTGTGGGTGATCTCACTCAAGAAAGTGCGAGCAGATTCCTGGTGATAAAAGTGGAAGAACCCCGTGTTGTTGTGATTGAGGTTGGACTTGATATCAAACAAGTAATTGACCTCGTGTGGCAGGCACGTGACGACTTTAAGTGAATGAATCTTGTTCGACCATCGACCAGAAAGTCATTGATTTATCGAGCATCACGCTTAGGTGCGGCCAGTCTGGTCGCATACTTTCATTTACTTCCTTTTGGATGTGCAATCTTGTAATATTTACATTAATTGTAATTTCTTTTATTACCTAGATACGTGAATCTTAATGGTAATTAAGGCTCATGTACTCTTCTTGAGCCTATAAATAAGAATCAAAGGGCATAGGGAAGGGATTTTTGAACCTTTGATCTTTGATTACGAGAGAAAAATATAGTGTGATTATTCATCGAAGCTGTAATCTTCCCAAGGCTTGTGAAACTCGTGAACCCTAGTTCATTGATCATAGTGTTGGGATTCAACATCAATAAGAACACTAAGTGGACGTAGGTCATTACCATCCAATTGGGGCCAAATCACTATAAATCGTTTGTGTCATTTGTTCCATTTGAATTTCTTCTTGTTTTCATCTCATCTTATATCGTTTATTTGACTCTGTGTCGTCGACCAATTTGAGGGTCAAAAATTTGATTATGATTTAATTTATTATTATTTTGTAGGAATTAAAGTTGCATTTTGGCATAAAGAAAAAGAAAGAAGAAAGAAAGAATCAAAACTGAAGAAAAAAAAAGAGTTGAAAAAGTGGCATTTTTTAAGGGAATTAGGCCCAAAATGAGCCCAAACAAGCCCAGACCCAAGCTTGCCACCACTTGGACACATGGCGTGCCTCTATTGGTAGCACTTGGTCAACACTTTCAGCCACCTTTCAGCCCAATTTTTGTGGGTTTTGGGCCTTACACCTTTCCATTCTGAGCTCTTAAGCTCATATTTTGCGATGTTTTAGAAAAAAGGCAAAATGATCATTCACTAAAATAACTAGGTTAATATTAATAATAAGATTTGATTTTTCAAAATCATATTTTATTATTAATATTTTAGATTTATTTTGTAGACTCCATTTGTAATTTAATTTCTTTTTAGTCATTTTCTCCTTCTATAAATAAGGACTCTTCTTTCACATTTGATAAGTAATTCTAAGAGTAAAGAAACTATAGCAAATTTATACTCACATTCTTTTCATATTTTCTTCTTATAATTTTATGAGAATCATGAGTATAATGGCCTAATCTTCCTAGGAAGGTTAGGGATGATTCCATATGCTAGTGATGTTATTTTGCTACTTTGATTTACTATGTTCTTAATATAATGTATTTGAGTTATTTATATTATTTCATCCTCATCTCTATTTTGTTATCTTTATTTACTTGTGCTAATAGTATCTAGGATTATTCATGCTCTTTCTATGGGCTTCTAATTAGTAAAAGTAATGTTGATACATAATTTTATGTCTAATCTTCTATTGCATTATTGTCCTTGGGTATTTTTTCATTTCTAGATTTTTCATAAGATTAACATTGTGCTTTTAAAGTAAAGAACTTTATAACTCAAATGGACTTTTGTTAGAAAAGAATATGGACTTTAATGTTAGATTTTCCAAATAAATGTTGGGATGTGAACTATTTACTTGTGTATTTTTGTAAATCAAGTAACTAAGTAACCAAACAAACATATGGATGATTCTTGAAACCTTTCTATTTATCAAACTCTTGATTACACCTTACTTTTATTTCACTTATCTCATTTTATCATTTCATCAAAAAGACAACACCAAAATCTCAAATCTCTTTTCATTTCCATTTTTATTTAATTCATTTTACTAACTTTTTGTGTTATTTTCTACTAATCTTTTGGTTTTAGGGTACCTTCTTGTGGATCGACTGCCCGATTTTACTACAACTACCGCTTAGTGGTAGTCACATTTTGGGCGTTAAACAAATTTTGGCGCCGTTGCCGGGGAGGTAGTTTTCAAAAGTTTTAGTGAAATTTTTACCAAAATGTTTGTAACTTTATTTGTATTTTTGTTAGTATGAATATTGTGTTAGCATAGTGTTCTTGTATTTGTGGGTTGTATTCTTTTTATTTACTAAGTTTTACTTAATTTGATTATTATTAAAAAATATCAAAACATTTGTTTTAGTTATTTATATATATATTTTCTTTTTTTTTTCTTCCTTTTCTTTTTTCGGTAAAACAAAAAAAATTATATATATATATTTATATATATATCTATATAAAAAAACAAAAACAAAATAATAGAGCAAAAAACGTAAAAAAATATATATTTATTTTTATTTTTTTTCTTTCCCTTTCTTTTTTCTTTTGGTTACAAAAAGAGAATTATATAAATATATATATATATAATTTTTTTTTTAGTTAATTCTTATTCCATTTTTCATTCTTAATTTCTTTTCTATTTTTTTTAGTTTAATAAATATTGAAAAAAAAGATTAAGCTTGCTATTTTATCTTCACTTCACTTCAATTTTCTTTTCTTTATTTTATTTTTGTATTTATTATTTTTTTGCTTTAGGTTCCTTAATTTAGGCTTTTCTTTTTCTTAGCTTAGTTTTCCTTAGAATTTAGGTTTTAAAAAAAATAAAATAACATAATATTGTTCATAAAATTTCAATCATAAAACGCTTAGTATTGGGAACAATTGTGTAATATTACAAATGGTAGAAACCGATATTGTTCTGTCTAGAAAGATTGGTTGTTAAATAAAGTTTGTGATAACGTTACCCCTCACAGTTACCTGGGAACCTCAGGGAGTTTTGTCTAGGCAAGTGTGAGTCTAAAGCGGTACCTTGGCGACCTTCCCAACCGGCCCGGGAACTTATTACTATAAGAAAACCAAGCTTGTTCTGTCAAAATAAGTAATTTCACTCTGCTTAAAGGTTGTTTGGTCGAAAAAGTTAACTTGTGATCCACCATACTTACCCAGTAACCTAGGGGAGTTCTAGTAAGGTGTTGGAGATCACCCTAAAACCTCCAAACCTACCTGTGAACAAGTTGAAAAAAAATTAAAAATAAAAAAAATATATAAAATAAATCTAATTCTGATTTTCGAGAGTGGATGAATTATTACGAAACTTCTAGTGACACTTCTTCCAATTCATCCACCAATTCTACATCTCCACAAACTTTAGCTGATAATAATTCATTCGCAATGGCTCGCAATGATGAAATCCAACCGAGAACTATCAATGACTACCTCCAGCCTACTCTCACTTCCACGCCTTCATGCATTATTTTCCCTCCTAATATGTCTGCATTAGACTTTAAACATGGAATGATTCAACTCTTACCCACATTTCATGGAATGGAAAACAAAAGCCCATACGTGCATATTAGAGAATTCGAGGAGGTAGTAGCCACGATCTATAACCGAGCCGAAAATGTCGATTCTGTGCGACTAAAGTTCTTCCCCTTCTCCTTGAAGGACAAAGCCAAAAGCTGTTTATACACTTTAAGACCTAGGTCTATTGGAACATGGGAGGAAATGACCAAATATTTCTTTCTGAAACACTTCCCCAACCATAAGACCAACAGTCTAAAACGACAAATTTCCACATTTTCCCAAAAGGACAATGAAACGTTCTATCAAGTTTGGGAAAGATTCAAGGATCTATTGAATAAGTGCCCGCACCATGGCTATGAGAACTGGAGTTTGGTCAATTACTTCTATGAAGGACTCATGAGTCGTGAGCGCTAGTTTGTAGAAATGCTATGCAATGGTGAATTCCTCAAAAAAGAGCCAGACGATGCTCTTGAATATCTCGGAGAACCACAAAAAAATCTCACACCTGGACTGGTCCAAGTGCTATTGATAGCACCAACCGACACAAACCATTTGGGATCTATCAACTTCGAGAAGAGGAAAGTGTTAAGGCCCAACTCGAAGCTTTGAAAAAGCAGTTTGAGGTCTTAATGACGAAAAATGGCAAAAAACCGTACATGATTGCTCAAGCGGAATCGCAAGAACCTTGCTTTGTTTATGGAGGGACGGAGCATTTAGCTAAGGACTGCTTAGCTTTTAATGAACTAAGGGGGGTTTATGAGGAGCAATGCAATGCCTTAGGGGCATATAACAAGCCATTCTCCCATACGTACAACCCTGGTTGGAGAAACCACCCAAATTTCAGTTGGAGAGATTCCAACCAAGCTCAATCGTCTGGAAGCCAATGGAGAAATGAGCACCACATTCAACCATCAAAGGCATATTCTGCACCTCAGTACAATGCTCATCCACAACAAAATTCTCTCGAGAATACCCTTCATGCATTCATAGAGGAACAATCCAAACTAGATCGCCAAATGATGGAAGAAATCAAGGAAATGAAATGTCAATTCTCAAAATTGACTGAATCATTGGCCATTCTGAAAAAAGGCAAACTTCCTTCCCAACCAAAATTCAATGTGCAAGGCCAACACATGGCCCAATCTTCAAATTCTAATGATCAAAATGTTAAGGAAGTAAATGCCATCACGACTAGAAGCGATAAAACTTTGCAAGACCCACCCATAAAATCCAACTCTCCCAATACTCCAAAAGTTATTCCCGAACACTCAATGCCTCTCCAAAAGTACCATTTCCCCAAGCATTGAAACTTGATGGGAAACTTCCTGATAACCGAGCTAAAATCCTTGAGCACTTGACACAAGTGAAGATTAATCTTCCTTTGTTTCACATCATAAAACAAGTGTTGACTTATGCCAAAATCATTAAGGACCTATGCACTGCAAAAAGGAAGTACCATGTCAAGAAGACTGCTTTCTTGATTGAGCAAGTGAGTGCAGTGATAGAACAAAAGACATCACCGAAATACAAAGATCCCGGTTGTCCCACCATTTCTTGCCAAATTGGGACCCATGAAGTCAGCCAAGCCTTACTTGATCTTGGTGCGAGTGAAAATCTCAAGCCGTACTCTTGCTAGAGCTTGCTGACCACTCCACCAAAAAGTCTAGGGGTATGGTTGAGGATGTTTTAGTTCAAATTGAAAAATTATATTACCATCTAGACTTTATTATTCTTGATACCCAATCTGTGGTAAACATGGAGTCTAAAATTCCTATTATCTTCAAAAGACAATTCCTTGCTACTGCAAATGCTTTGATCAATTGTCGGAATGACCTAATGAAGATATCGTTTGGAAACATGACTCTTGAAGTCAATATCTTCAACATCGGGAAACAACCTCGAGAAGATGATGAATGCTATAAAATATTCATGATTGACACTTTAATTCCCGAGGAGGTTCAATTGCAAAGCAACTTCGATACTCTTGATGAACTCCTCATTTTGTCTCAAAATGAAAGTCCCGGTTCTACTAAGTCTACTTTTGCAATATCAGATCACATAGACTCACGCAATAGAATGACTCAGTTTTGGCAACCTCGCTTTGAAGGGCAACCTCGTGAGAGGGCACAACCAAAAACTTCAACCGAAGAGGTTCCAATTGTTCAATTTACCCAACTTCCTGAGGGTTTGAAACATGTCTTCATGGGAGACAGTGAATCCTTTCCAATTATCATCTCATCCAACCTTCAAAATTCTCAAGAATTGCAGTTACTCAAGCTACCGCGAACGCATAAATCTGCGATAGGTTGGGCGCTTGATGATATCAAATGTATTAGCCATTTAATTTGCTCCCATCAAATCAATCTGGAGGATGAAGCTATCCCTCGAAGAGATCCTTAAAGGCGATTGAACCCCACAATGAAATAATTCGTAAAAAAATGAAAAGGAAAACAATTAAGTGAACCACAGATAGGAAGATTGAGGAGAATGTCTTAGCTGGATTAGCTAAGGATTATACAGTGTAAGATATGAGTTTATTGTGGTATAGAGATCGGATTTGGAATCCGATGGACACTGAGATTAAATGGGAGATTCTAAATGAATCTCACGTTACTCTTCTATTCTCTTCATTCAGGCATCCTGTCAATGTATCAGAGTTTGAAAGCTTTTATGTGGTGGCCTGAGATGGAGAGGGGCATAATGGAATGCGTAATAAAGTTCTTGACCTGTTAGCAGGTCAAGAAAGAGTATAAAAAATTAGTAAGGCCATTGTAGCCTTTGAGTATTCCATAGCGGAAGCAAGGAAACATTGCAGTAGGTTTCGCAGTGGGGCTGCCAAGGATAGTGGGTCAACGTGAATTGGTTTGGGGTCATTATGGACCAGTATTTGAAGTGAGCTCACTTCTGTCAGTAAGGACAAGTAACACAACTGATCAGTAATCAGATCTCTATGTGAAAGAGACAGTGCACCTTCATGAAATTCAAGGTCTATTGTATCGCCCTGGTTACCCCAGAACAGTTATGGTGAACGGTGGACCGGAAATTTGACCCGCTACCCGAGTCCTTTGGTAAAAAACGTGCTCTAAGTGTAATTATCAGGTTAAGGTAGAAAACTAATAAAAAGGAAATGGATACTTTCATTACAAACTGCTCTGCAGAGCTAATCAAAACATTTACAAGTTGTTCTTAGTACAAAACGGTCATTACAGTTTCAAATTTACAATCCCGCCGACCTAAGCGTCAAAAATAGGGTAAACCCCCTAGTTCCTCTGAGAACGTCTTGGCCATGGTGGTCAAGCGGCCCATATGTACACATCACCACCTAAGCTCTTCACTCAAGGCTGGGTGAGCTTTTCTTTCCCTTTACCTGCACCACATAGCACCCATGAGCCAAGGCCTAGCAAGAAAACACAATAAAGCATGATATAATATCAACAATGATCATAATAATCATTCAGAACCATCAGTCCCAACAAATAGGTGACTATCGCAAGAGTCACTAATACAGGGACAGCACCCTCTAGCCATGTGACGATAGGGTCACCAGGGCTTAACAGATAAGTGAGCCTTTCATAAGTTTGAACAGGATAGGTGTATGGTGAATAGTCACCAACATAACCTTCCTCATGACCTTAGAGTCATAACCCTGGAATAACGTTCCCTAGCCATGTGACAAACATTCATCGGGGCCATGTGCCCTGGCTCTGAATAACTGGTCTTAGACCAGACAAGCGCTTATATGTTCATCGACCTTAAGGTCGGTCCAGCGTTAATACCCCATATGAGTCATTCTTTGCAGATATCGATTAGATCTAATCTTCATTTGGCTCGGCGTTCATGACGATATGCCATTTCTGACTCTTTAGGTCAGTGTCCCTGACTAATCAGTACATATACAAGTATTCAACATTTGCTAGCATTTAATAGGCAATCCATGTCCACATTTATCAATCAACATGCCTCAATAATAATCATGCATGTCACATATACACAGGGTGCAGTTTTCTTACCTCTGGTTCAAGTGAAAATTAATATAAGAACGAACTCTGAGAATGATCAATCTTTTAACTCCCTGATGGTTACCTGGTCATAACCAAAATATAGGATTCATCAATGAAAATGATAACAAAGGGTTCCCAAACTAAAACCTAGCCTCCGAGACATCGAAACCTACTAAACCGGGTAGTAGGATCGATCCCGAGGCCTAAGGCTTAAATCCCCAAGCTAAAAACACATTTCTGGCCAAAAATGCCCTTATGGGCCGCGGCTCACCACAGCCATGCCGCGGCTCTTCTCTCTGACAGAGGCATTTCCACCCCAGAAACCAACATAGGCCGCGGCTCACCATAGCCATGTCGCGACCCTTTACACAAACCAGCAAGAACCAACTTTCTTCCCCTGCGTTTTTCCTTGAAACCAAACCTTCAAACCAGTCCCAAACCTCATCCAAACACTCAATCCGACCCCCTAAACATCATCTATATCAAACCCTCATCAAAACCCAAGTTAAACATCAATCCATTAATCCAAACTATCCTCAACAAAATCATAGGCTGAAAACTAAAAGAAAACAGAGTAAAACCAGAAAACCTATGGCCAAAACTCACCTTAAACTTGAGATTAAATCCCCTTCAATGGCTGAACCAACTCTATGAACTCAACCCCTTGATTTCTTAGCTCGATTCCTCAATTTGGGCTCAAAAACTCCAAAGGAGAAATGAGAGAAAATGATGTACAGGAAGGAGAAGTAAGGGCTCTGTTTTGTTCTATTTTTCTACAGCCAACTAAAGTCTCATATACATCCAAACCAAATGACCTAAATGCCCCTAGGTCATTTAAAAGTTTCTAAAGCCTTCCCAAGGGCAAAATTGTCCTTTCCAACCTATACTGGTAATTATAATTAACGCTCTCCAATTCCCGCTAATCTCGATAATCTCAAACACCAATAATTCATATCTCGTTATCCTATAATTCCCGGTAACGCTCTAATCATTAAAATCACCCCGAGACTCACCCCGAACCCCAAACTTAAACCTGTCATGACCAAACCGATAATTTATATTTAAAGATCGTCTCATGCTGAATAACTCAAACCAATCCACATTATAATGTGGTCTCACAATATATCATTGACATGCAAACAAATATACAATTATACCCTCAACGGGCCAAATTACCAAAGTACCCCTGTAAACGAATGTGGACCCACATGCATGCATTTAACATCATATTATAATATAATTCACATGAACATGCATAATGTCATTTAATGGCATAATTAAACATGTGTGGCCCTCTCGGCCGGCTAATCCCGCCATTAAACCACATCGAAGAATTCGGGGCATTACATCTATCTTATTAGATGAAGACTTTATTGTTACTTCCTGGTCTTGGAAGGGTTAAGGAAGGCAATGAATATATAGATGGAATTCAGTACAGTTCATTATTCTCAGACTGATGGTAAATCAGAGAGAGAAAGAGAGTTATCCAGTATTGGAAAGGTACCTTATGAGATGAGGTATGTTGAGAATGCTTAGCACCAGTTCATTGGAATGAGATGGGTGAGGTGTTGATTCTGGATCATGTGATGGTTCAGGGGACCATTGAGATTATTAGAGGTTAGAGCGTGAATGCTCACTTCTCAGAGTAAATGGAAAAGTTTTACTAAATTGAAAAGCAGGAACATGGAGTTCCAAGTAGAAGATTGTATCTTCCTTAAAGTATCACCATGGAAAGGGGTGAGGAGTTAAGGGCAAGCTGAACCCTAGATTATCTTGACAGTTGAGTGATAACTCTACAAATTAGAGTTATTTTACCATATTTTATATGCTAATTGTTGCTTAGTTCTTGAGTTTTTAATTAACTTATTAAGTTTTTAAGTAATTTTAAATTTATTAGTCTTATTTTGATTTTATATAATTTTGTGTGTTTTTATAGTTATTTTGTTGTAAAATATTGTAGTTTAATTATTTAAAATTAGTATTGTTAGTTTGAATGCTAAAAATATGATTTTATTGAAATTAAATGTTATGTAAATTAAATTTTAATTAATGTTTTCATGGGAGTTATATGATATATTTTATTAATGAAAATATTTAATTTTAATTTAGTTTATAATTTATTGTGTAGGAAAATTATTGCCCTTGAAAAGCAAGAAAATCAAAGGAAAGATGGTAATTTTGAAAGAAAGTAACAAGAAAAATGGTGTTTCTCCAAAAGCCCAACCACGTGAGGCCCACTCTAGGCCCAACCCGTGGCCCCCCCTCCAACACCCAGCCACCACATTGCTGCCATTTCCCTTATTGAGCCCAACAAAAATGCATTTTGTCCCTTTGTCCCCTATGACAAAAATGCCAACTTTTTACCCTTTTTCCTACACATTTTCACCACAACATTATCATTACACCCTATAATTTACCTCTACATACCATATTTATTTTATTTAATTAATCTAATCAATTTAATTAATTTAAATTGATTATTTTAATAAACTCACTTTGGCTATAAATATGGACTTTCAAGACCATTTTTGGGGTGCTTAATTCTTTTGGTTACCATATTTTTCTCTCATTTTCTCTCTACCATTCTCTCTTCCATTTGGGCTTTTCAAGAGCATTTTGCAAGTATGTATGTCATTTATTTTGTAATTTCTACTCTAGTTATGTGCTTCTAATCTTTTTCATAAGATTATTAAGATCATGATGAAGCAACTTGTAACTAGGTAATATTTATGTTGTATGTTGATTTCCCTTGTAATGCAACAAAGTCTATGGATTTTTCTTCTTCATATATTTCTTTCATCTTAAATATCTTGTATTTTAGATTGTTAGAACATATTCACACTTTGTTCTTCATTAGTGCATAAACATAATATTCTTTGTGTAAGATGTGTCATTAAATTGTACACATCCATGCTTAGAACAAAAATATTATGTTTTGCCTTATAAATAATGTTCATTGATTTATTTGTTATTTCATTTGATTGATTTACACTAAATGCTTTGAAATTATAATTTTGAAAAGTGAAGAAAAATCCTATCTTTTTATAAGAAATTTGTGCTTAAAATTATAAATCTTTTTGGAAAATGATAGTTTAAAATATTTTAACTATCACTAAAACTTGGGAATCAATATACTAATAAATATTATTAAACTTACATTTTGTGGATTCTAGTATCTTAATAATCTTTTCTTTTAACACTTATTTTCAACTCATTATTGCTTTATTTTTATTATCTTAAATAGCTTTATTTTTCAATCTTTTATTTTATGTTCATAATATTAAAACTCATCAATCTTTGGAGCTAGGTTAGAATTTATTATTTTTGATTTAAAATAGTTTCATTTTCGATTTTAGACAACTCCCTTGGGTTCGACATCCTTGCTTACACGATCACTATTCTATATGGACGATTCGTGCGCTTGCGATATATAAATTTTTAAACATACCCGTTTTGGGTCCATCAAGTTTTTGGCGCCGTTGCCGGGGAGTTGCAAGAGAAAAGAAACAAAAATTATCTCAAGGTTAGTAAATTCTTCTACTAGTTATTTTAATTCTTGCACTTAAAAAAAAAAAAAAAAAACCTAAAAAAATATATATCTATAAAAAAAAACTAAAAAAAAAGATAAAAAGAAAGTTGGGACGGTTCAACCACCCATAAAAAATATACTTATATTTCTATATTTATTGTTTTTTTTTAGTGACGGCACTTGTGCCTCCTATCTATCCTTTTAAATTTTTATAGTCGATGGCACTTGTGCCTCCTAATTTTGTGTAATTTTCTTTATTTATTTTGTTGTATTTTTATTTTATTTAAATTCCGCAAATTACTAGTTGATGGCAATTTTGCCTCCTAGCTAGTTGATGGCAATTTTTGCCTCCTAGTCCTCTATCTTATGTTTAAGTTGATGGCACTTGTGCCTCCTAGTTTTTACCTTAATTTTGTTATGGTTGATGGCATGCTATGCCTCCCTACTCTTGCCTAAATTTTAGTCTTATTTAATTTTTGCCTTATTTTTCTTTGTCTTCTTTAATATTTTAGTGTAATATTGTGAAAAATACTTGAAAAAAAAAAAAGAGAGAAACCTAAATCTTGTCCTTTCACCATAAGCAATTTTTGCTTAAAGGAAATTTGAACAAAATTCCCATCCGCCTCTACTAATTAACCTCGGGGAGTTGTTAGTAGTGCGCGAGTAAGTGGAATCAAATTGGCCTGGGGACAAGTAAACCATAAGAATTATATTGTTGTGAAATCTCTAAAAATTATAAGTATGCTCTGTGGTTGCGGTTTTAACTGATCTTCCACATCAGAAAATTGCTTGTTTGAGATTATCCTTGTTGCCTTGTTTGTGAAAATTGTATGCATCATTGGGAACGTAACTCTAAAAAATGATTAGTAAAAAGACGTTTATCTTTGTTTGAAATTGAAAGTGTTAGTAAAAATTTGAGCATCATGGAACCCATTGCTAATATTGTTGATGAAAATGTTGTGCTTGAAAAAACTTTGCTTGAATATTTTGCACCTATTTCATCTAATGCTCCGTCATGCATTGTTTTACCTACTACTTCTGCTACTCATTTTGAGCTTAAACCATCAATCATTCAATTGTTGCCTTCTTTTTATGGGTTAGATAGAGAGGATCCTTACATGCATGTCAAAGATTTCTTAGAAATTTGCTCAACATTTAAATTTCAAAATTTTTCTGATGAGTCGGTCAAACTAAGATTGTTCACTTTTTCATTAAAAGACAAATCAAAAGCTTGGTTAAATTCCCTTCCCACGGGGTCTATAACTACCTGGGATCAACTTTATAATAAATTCTTACTGAAATTTTTTCCTATGTCTAAAACTGATAGTCTAAGGAGAGAAATCTCCGAGTTTTTTCAAAAAGATAATGAAGAGTTTTATGAATGTTGGGAAAGATTTAAAGATTTATTATTAAAATGTCCTCATCATGGTTTTGAAAAATGGAGACTTGTAAAATATTTTTATGATGGTTTGACTCCCTCTAATCGTCAAATGATTCAATCTATGCATACTGGAAATTTTTTAAAATTTCAAGGACAAGAGGCGTGGGACGCCCTTGAAGATTTATCTGTCAATTCACAACAATGGAATTATTTTGATCCTAGGTCTAGGTCAACTAATTCACCAAAAAGAGGAGGAAGGTATGAAGTAAAAGAAGAATTAGACTTAAGAACATCCTTAGACAAATTAGCGAGAAAAGTAGAAGCTTTAGCCATAAGCCAAACTATAAACTCTCCAATTCAACCTAGAAAAGATGTTTGTTCTATATGTTCTAGTCCTTGCCATAATGCCCAATCATGCTCTTCCTACCAAGAAGCCTTTTCTGAGGAGGCCAATGCACTTCATACTTATGGGAAACCAAATAATAGCCCATTTTCATCCACCTACAATCCAAATTGGAGAAACCATCCGAACTTTTCATGGAGACAAAACCAACCCCAAATGAATCAAGGGCA
Organism: Humulus lupulus; assembly: GCF_963169125.1. Taxonomy (NCBI): domain Eukaryota; kingdom Viridiplantae; phylum Streptophyta; class Magnoliopsida; order Rosales; family Cannabaceae; genus Humulus; species Humulus lupulus. Next base: position 21,589,855 of record NC_084793.1, read on the forward strand.
CCAATACAACACACAAAACCAAGCTCATGCCCCACAAAATCAACCATATCCGCAACAAAGAAAACCTTCCTTAGAAGATACTTTACAACAATTTATGCAATCCACCCAACAAATCCTACAAAATCAATCTCAATCTATTACCAAACTCGAGACACAAGTAGGACAACTCGCCACTGCTTTAGCTGATAGAGAGAAAGGAACATTCCCTAGTCAACCTATCCCTAATCCAAAAGGTCAATATGAGATAGGAAAGTCTAGTCATAATGGAGAAGTCAAATCAATTTCAACTCTTAGGTCTGGAAAGAAAATTGTCAAACCCGATTACATACCCGAGGTTGAAAACGAAAAAGAAAAAGAAAAGAGTCAGCCTTCTAGTTCTAATCTCAATGACTCATCAAACAAAGAAACTCCAATCCATCCTTTTATTCCAAAAGCCCCATTCCCACAAAGATTACTTCCAATTAAAAAAGGCGGCCAATATAATGACATCTTAGAAGTTTTTAAACAAGTTAGTATCAATATCCCTTTCTTAGATGCCATTAAACAAATTCCTGCCTACTCTAAATTTTTAAAGGATCTTTGTACTGTTAAAAGAAACACTAATGTTCCTAATAAGGCGTTTTTAACTGAACAAGCTAGTTCCATTATTCAATGTAAGAGTCTTGTTAAATATAAAGATCCTGGGTGTCCCACAATTTCATGCATTATTGGTGATCATTTTATTAACAAAGCTTTACTTGATTTGGGTGCTAGTGTAAATTTATTGCCTTATTCTGTTTATAAGCAACTTGGTCTTGGTGAGCTAAAACCTACCTCTATAACTCTTCAATTAGCCGATCGTTCTGTGAAAATTCCTAGAGGCATTATAGAGGATGTTTTGATAAAAGTTGATAAATTTTATTTTCCTGTTGACTTCATTGTTCTTGATACTCAACCTGTGGAAAATATGCATGCTCAAATTCCTATCATTTTAGGTAGACCATTCTTAGCTACATCTAATGCAATCATAAATTGTCGTAATGGTGTTTTGAAATTATCTTTTGGAAATATGACTGTTGAATTGAATGTTTTTAATGTTGCTAAATCTGTTGAGTGTGAGGAAATACATGAAGTTAACATGATAGATAGTATATGTGAAGATGAGGGAAATGACTTACTTGATTTTTGTGAAAAATACTTTGGTATGAACTTGCATATTGATGACTTTAATGATGATGTGAATGCTTTGCTAGAGTCTGTACCCTTAAATGAAACCAAAGTTGAACCTTTTTCACCCTTAGGTCATGTTCAAACAATTTCTGAGTCTCCAAAGTTAGACCTTAAACCTTTACCAGAAAATTTAAAATATGCTTTTATAGGAGAATCTGAAACTTTACCTGTTATCATAGCCTCCGCTTTAGATAAAGAACAAGAAGATAAGTTGTTAGATGTCCTTAGAAAACATAAAGAAGCCATAGGTTGGACCATTGGAGACATTAAAGGAATTAGCCCATCCATATGTATGCATAGAATCCATCTAGAAGAGAATGCTAAAACCTCTCGGGAATGTCAAAGAAGGCTAAATCCAAATATGAAAGAAGTAGTTAGAGAAGAGGTCATAAAATTGTTAGACGTAGGTATCATTTACCCTATTTCTGATAGTCAATGGGTTAGTCCAGTTCAAGTTGTGCCTAAGAAGTCTGGGATCACAGTTGTTGAAAATGAGAAAAATGAATTAATCCCTACTAGAGTACAAACGGGGTGGAGAGTGTGCATAGATTATAGAAAGCTGAATAACGTTACTAGAAAAGACCATTTTCCATTACCCTTTATTGATCAAATGCTTGAACGATTAGCTGGCCATGCATATTATTGTTTTCTTGATGGGTATTCGGGATATAACCAAATCCCCATTGCCCCAGAAGATCAAGAAAAGACTACATTTACATGCCCTTTTGGGACTTTTGCCTATCGTCGCATGCCTTTTGGATTATGTAATGCACCTGCGACTTTTCAAAGATGTATGATTTCGATTTTTTCTGACATGATTGAAAGATTTCTTGAAGTATTTATGGATGATTTTTCTGTGTTTGGTTCTTCCTTTGATGAATGTCTGCATCATCTTTCACTTGTTTTAATTCGTTGCAAAGAGAAAAACCTTGTGCTTAACTGGGAAAAATGTCATTTTATGGTTAAAAAAGGAATTGTTTTAGGTCATGTAATCTCATCTGATGGAATAGAAGTTGATAAAGCTAAAGTTGATCTTATTTCAAAACTTCCCCCACCTAAAACTGTTAAAGAAATTAGATCATTCTTAGGCCATGCCGGTTTTTATAGAAGATTTATAAAAGACTTTAGCAAAATTTCTCGGCCTTTATGCCATTTACTTGGAAAAGAAAATGCTTTTGTCTTTGATAATAATTGCCATGTTGCCTTTGAAAAATTAAAAAATTTGTTGACTACTGCACCCATTATTCGACCTCCTGATTGGAAAATACCTTTTGAAATAATGTGTGATGCTTCTGATTATGCTATAGGTGCTGTCTTAGGACAAAGATTTGAAAAAATACCTCATGTAATTTACTATGCTAGCAAAACTTTAAATGATGCTCAATTAAATTACTCCACAACCGAAAAAGAATTGCTTGCTGTTGTTTTTGCATTGGAGAAATTTAGATCTTATCTGTTAGGGTCTAAAATTATTGTCTATTCTGATCATGTTGCATTAAAATATCTCTTGTCGAAAAAAGATGCTAAGTCTCGTTTGATCCGTTGGATCCTGCTTTTACAAGAATTTGACTTAGAAATACGTGATAAAAAAGGATCTGAAAATGTTGTTGCTGATCATTTATCTAGACTAGTTGTTGAAACTATACATGATTCCACCCCTATCACTGAAACTTTTCCTGATGAACAATTGATGCATGTTTCTTCCTTGCCTTGGTATGCTGATATTGTTAATTATTTGGTCACTAAAGAAATACCATCTCATTGGTCTAAGCATGATAAATCTAAATTTTATTCTGAGGTGAAAAACTTTATTTGGGATGATCCTTACTTGTTTAAATACTGCCCTGATCAAATAATTAGAAGATGCATTCCAAACTGTGATCAATCTAAAATCATATCTTTCTGTCATGATCATGCATGTGGAGGACATTTTAGTGGTAAGAAAACAGCTGCTAAAGTTTTACAATGTGGTTTTTATTGGCCTACTATCTTTCATGATACATATGTTTATTGTAAAGCTTGTGAACGTTGCCTAAAGTTAGGAAGTTTAACTAAAAGAAATATGATGCCTTTAAATCCTATTCTTATTATTGACATATTTGATGTTTGGGGCATTGATTTTATGGGACCATTTCCTAACTCTTTTGGTAATCTTTATATTCTTGTTGGAGTCGATTATGTGTCTAAATGGGTTGAAGCTATTGCATGCCACACTAATGACCACAAAGTTGTGCTTCGTTTTTTGAAAGAAAATATATTTTCTCGTTTTGGTTCACCACGTGCTATAATTAGTGATAACGGTACACACTTTTGTAATAGGCCATTTGAACATTTGATGAAACAATATAGCATTACGCATAAAGTCTCAACACCATATCACCCACAAACTAGTGGTCAAGTTGAAGTGTCTAATAGGGAAGTTAAGCACATTTTAGAAAAAACTGTGAATCCAACTAGGAAAGATTGGTCCTTAAGACTCACTGATGCATTATGGGCGTATCGTACCGCGTACAAAACACCCATTGGCATGTCACCCTACAGACTTGTGTATGGGAAGGCGTGCCATTTACCTGTTGAGTTAGAACATAGAACCTTTTGGGCAATTAAGCAGTTAAACTTTTCTTTAGACAAGGCAGGTGAAAAACGAAAACTTCAACTAAATGAACTAGACGAAATTAGGAATGATGCTTATGACTATTCAAAAAAGTATAAGGATCGCATGAAATTTTACCATGATAAAAATATTTTGAGAAAACATTTTTATCCAGGTCAGAAAGTCCTTTTATACAACTCTCGTTTGCATCTATTCCCGGGAAAGTTACGCTCTAGGTGGTCTGGTCCTTACATTGTTCGTATTGCTTTTCCACATGGAGCTATTGAAATTGAAAATCCTAAAAATGGTGATATATTTAAAGTTAATGGACAAAAATTAAAACCATTTTTAGAATTAAAAACTGATGAAGTGGATGAGATACTCCTTGAGGACCCTGTTTACCATGCTCTTTGAGTCCTATTTGATCTTGACAACTTGTGTTTTATTTGTATTATTGTTTTATGTGTGATTTAATTTTTGTTCGTTGTATCTTGTTCTCTCTTCGCAATGCACAATATCGAGGTACGACCATTCTAAACTTTACACTCTTCTCAATTTAATTTATATTTCTATTTTGACACATTGAGGACAATGCTTAAATTAAGTTTGGGGGTATCAAGTTTTATTGTGTTTGTTTTGTGTTATTTATGTTTGCTTTGTATTAATTTTAATGTTTTGTGTTTTATCTAAGTTAGTCATGTTTGTTTGAAAAAAAAATTATTTATATGTTGTTTTATCTAAGTTAGTCATGTTTGTTTGAAAAAAAAAAAAATTATTTATATGTTGTTGTTTTGTAATTTTTTTTAATTTGTTCATTTTCATAAAAAATTTTAAAAAAAAAAAATTGGTGATATTTTTAATTTTCAATGATAAAAATCCTGATTGAGTTTGAATTTAATTCTCTTAAAAATATGAATAATTTTTAAGCTTTGTTTTTAATTATAGGGTCAATTTTGCTTGTAACAAAAGTTACATTTTTCATAACAAAAACATTCTTATTTCCTATAAGTTTAAGTGAAAAATAATTTTAATGAAAACCTATTTTCTAAAAGCAAAATTGACAATTTAATTAATTACATAAGCTTAAATTTTATTCATAATAATTTCTGAGATTTATTTTCATTGTGCAATTTTTGAGAAAATCATTTTTATATCACCAATAAAATATATATATATATAGATATGTGTATTTTAATTTTTCTTTTGCTTGAGGACTAGCAAAACTTTAAGTTTGGGGGTGTGATAACTCTACAAATTAGAGTTATTTTACCATATTTTATATGCTAATTGTTGCTTAGTTCTTGAGTTTTTAATTAACTTATTAAGTTTTTAAGTAATTTTAAATTTATTAGTCTTATTTTGATTTTATATAATTTTGTGTGTTTTTATAGTTATTTTGTTGTAAAATATTGTAGTTTAATTATTTAAAATTAGTATTGTTAGTTTGAATGCTAAAAATATGATTTTATTGAAATTAAATGTTATGTAAATTAAATTTTAATTAATGTTTTCATGGGAGTTATATGATATATTTTATTAATGAAAATATTTAATTTTAATTTAGTTTATAATTTATTGTGTAGGAAAATTATTGCCCTTGAAAAGCAAGAAAATCAAAGGAAAGATGGTAATTTTGAAAGAAAGTAACAAGAAAAATGGTGTTTCTCCAAAAGCCCAACCACGTGAGGCCCACTCTAGGCCCAACCCGTGGCCCCCCCTCCAACACCCAGCCACCACATTGCTGCCATTTCCCTTATTGAGCCCAACAAAAATGCATTTTGTCCCTTTGTCCCCTATGACAAAAATGCCAACTTTTTACCCTTTTTCCTACACATTTTCACCACAACATTATCATTACACCCTATAATTTACCTCTACATACCATATTTATTTTATTTAATTAATCTAATCAATTTAATTAATTTAAATTGATTATTTTAATAAACTCACTTTGGCTATAAATATGGACTTTCAAGACCATTTTTGGGGTGCTTAATTCTTTTGGTTACCATATTTTTCTCTCATTTTCTCTCTACCATTCTCTCTTCCATTTGGGTTTTTCAAGAGCATTTTGCAAGTATGTATGTCATTTATTTTGTAATTTCTACTCTAGTTATGTGCTTCTAATCTTTTTCATAAGATTATTAAGATCATGATGAAGCAACTTGTAACTAGGTAATATTTATGTTGTATGTTGATTTCCCTTGTAATGCAACAAAGTCTATGGATTTTTCTTCTTCATATATTTCTTTCATCTTAAATATCTTGTATTTTAGATTGTTAGAACATATTCACACTTTGTTCTTCATTAGTGCATAAACATAATATTCTTTGTGTAAGATGTGTCATTAAATTGTACACATCCATGCTTAGAACAAAAATATTATGTTTTGCCTTATAAATAATGTTCATTGATTTATTTGTTATTTCATTAGATTGATTTACACTAAATGCTTTGAAATTATAATTTTGAAAAGTGAAGAAAAATCCTATCTTTTTATAAGAAATTTGTGCTTAAAATTATAAATCTTTTTGGAAAATGATAGTTTAAAATATTTTAACTATCACTAAAACTTGGGAATCAATATACTAATAAATATTATTAAACTTACATTTTGTGGATTCTAGTATCTTAATAATCTTTTCTTTTAACACTTATTTTCAACTCATTATTGCTTTATTTTTATTCTCTTAAATAGCTTTATTTTTCAATCTTTTATTTTATGTTCATAATATTAAAACTCATCAATCTTTGGAGCTAGGTTAGAATTTATTATTTTTGATTTAAAATAGTTTCATTTTCGATTTTAGACAACTCCCTTGGGTTCGACATCCTTGCTTACACGATCACTATTCTATATGGATGATTCGTGCGCTTGCGATATATAAATTTTTAAACATACCCGTTTTGGGTCCATCATTGAGTCCTAGATATGACTGGTTAGATTGACTTTGGATCAGCCTTATCTTTGGCATTGTTAGTTGTATATAGTGTATTTTGTATTTCCATGCAGTGGACATGGGTTAAAAGGAACTCATGAGTTGAGCCATAAGAATCTGAAGGTTGAGGTTAGGTATTCCGATAAGGAATAGCCAGTTCAGATTGTAACAGAAGAAATAAGGTTTTGAGGAACAAAGTGTACTTTGGGTTAAGGTATGTTGCAGAAACAGTGAGGTCGAGGGAGCGACCTGGGAAACTGGAATTAGTTGTGCAGAATTCTTATTTCGGGTAGTCCAGATAAATTTCGATGACGGAATTTCTGTAAGGAGGGGATAGTTGTAATGCCCCAAAATCCCTAATAAGGTTTAGGAATCTGATTAGGAGGCCGGGAGGACCATAATTGATTTATTATATTATCAAATGATTATATGCATGTTTATGTGAATTATATTATGATATGATGATAAACACATGCATATGGGTTCATATTTCATTAGAATGGCATTTTGGTAATTTGGCCTGTTGATGGCGTAATTGTGTATTTTCATGCATGTGGGTGAGTTATGAATGGTACCACATTATATGTGGATTTGATCGAGCCTTTCGGCATGAGACGATCATGAAATGCAAGTGTTCGGTCAGGTCATAACGGGATTAAGTTCGGGGCTCGGGGTGAGTCTCAGGGTGATTTTAATGATTAGAACATTACCGGGAATTAAAGGGTAACGTGATATGAATTATTGGTATTTGCGAATATTGAGAATAACGGGAATTGGAGGGTGTTAATTATGATTAACGAAATGGGTGCGAAAGGACGGTTGTGCCCTTGGTGGCTGTTAAGGTTTATCTTAGACTTGAGGGCATTTAGGTCTTTTCACCCTAAAGGATATATATTAACCATTAAGGTTGTAGAAAGCTGTAGAAAATAGAGTCTCCTTCCCTTCTCTCTTGATGGTCTTTTCTCCCCCATTTCTCTTTGGATTTTCAAGCTCTTTTTGAGGAACCAAGCTGTGATAAGCTAGGGTTCTGCTCTACCATTGAAGAGGGTGTGTTGCTGAGATTGAGGTGAGTTATTAGCCATTAAAACTCTTGGTCTTGCTCTGTTTTCATTTGAGTTTCAGTTGGGTTCGTGAGTTGGAAAGTTGAGTTTCAATGGATGTTTTTGGCTAAGGTTCTTGGGGTTGTGGTGCCTAGGACATGTGGGGATGGTTTTTGGGTTCATTTAGGACTTAATTTAATGTTTGTAAGCATTGGAATTAAGTTTGGAATGAAGGAGTCGAAGGAGAAAGGGTCAGGGGCACTTCAGGCTGGAGGTAGCGCTACAACGCCCACAAGGGGGCGCTACAGCACTACCCAGGGTGGCTTTGGGGCGGTTTTGGTCTGTCTTGAGCGCTGGGGCGCTAGAGGGGTAGCGCTACAGCGCTACCCTACTTCTTCAAAATCCTGTTTTGAGTGTTTTTAAGGGTTTTTGGCTCGGGGTTTCAATCCTTAAGGCCCGGGATCGAATCTACTCACCGTGTGGGTACATTTCGGGGTCCCGAGAGTGGGGTTTAGATCAAGACCCTATTTTTGATGATTTTTATTAATCGAAGATTGTATTTGGTTATGACTAGGTGACCGCTAAAGGATTAAAAGGGGTCAATCATTCTCAAGGGTCGTTCAATTATTGTTTCTCGCTCGAACCAGAGGTAAAAAAACAGCACCGTGTGCATATGTGACATGCATGGTTATTCTTGATGCATGTTGGATGTTTACATGTGATGCACAAGAAACATGTGATTAGGACATGCCATGAATATTGAATATGAGATTGTTCAGAGCTTGAGCCTCTGTGTTTATGCTGAATGCCCTGTTGTAATGCCCGAAAATCCCTAATGCAGTTTAATGGCTGGATTAGTAGGCCGGGAGGGCCATAATTGTTTAATTATGCCGCTAAATGATTATATGCATGTTTATGTGAATTATATTATAATATGATGTTAAATGCATGCATGTGGGTCCACATTTCATTACAGGGGTGTTTTGGTAATTTGGCCGTTGAGGGCGTAATTGTATATTTGTATGCATGTCGGTGACATATTGTTGAGACCACATTATAATGTGGATGTGATCAAGCAATTCGGCATGAGACGATCTTTGAATATTAATTAGCAGTTTAGTCATAACAGGTTTAAGCTCGGGGCTCGGGGCGAGTCTCGGGGTGATTTTAATGATTAGAGCGTTGCCGGAAATTAAAAGGTAACGGGATATGAATTATTGGTGTTTGAGAATACCGAGAATTGGAGAGCGTTAATTATGATTAACGAAATAGGTGGGAAATGTCAAATTTGCCCTTGGGAACCTTTAGAAATGTTTATTTGACCTAGGGGTATTTTGGTCTTTTCACCCCTAGGATAGATTTAAGCCATTGAAGGTTGTAGAAGGAAGAGAAAATAGAGCATTTTAAGAGCCTTCTCCCGTACCTGTTTTTCCTTATTTTCTCTTTGGATTTTTGAGCTTAAGTTGGGGATTCAAGCTTAGGAAGTAAGTCTTGAGCGCTTGGGAGTGTGTTCTTGTTTTAGCTTTGGTTTTCAATTGAGATTTCTAGGTTGGATGATTGGTTTTGTTGGGAGTTTTTGGTTAGGGTTCTTGTGGTTGTGATGCTTAGGGCATGTGGGGATAGTTTTTGGGTTCATTTGGCACCAAAAATGAGGTTTGGAAGCATTGGAATCGAGTTGGAATTGAAGGAGTCGAAGGAAGAGGTTTCAAGGGAGGATCTGGCTGGGTGTAGCGCTACAGCGCCCACCAGGGGGTGCTATAGCGCTACCCAGTGCTCTGTTGGGCGGTTTAGGGTTCTGAGAATAGCGCTGGGGCGCTAGTGAGCAACGTTGTAGCGCTACTCTATTCCTTCAGAATCCCGTTTTGAGTGTTTTTAAGGGTTTTTGGCTTGGGGTTTCAATCCTTAAGGCCCGAGATCGAATCTACTCACCGTGTGGGTACATTTTGAGGTCCCGAGAGTGGGGTTAGGTCAAGACCCTTTTATTTTTTATTTTCATTAATGGAGGTTATAATTGGTTATGATTAGGTAACTGCTAAGGAATTGTTCGTTCTCAGGAGTCGTTCTTGTTCTATTTCTCGCTTGAACCAGAGGTAAGAAAACTGTACCCTATGTATATGACATGCGTGGTTGTTGTTGAGGCATGTTGGTTACTAAATGTGGACATTGATTGCATATTAAATGCTAGTAGAGTTTGTTTACTTGTGTATGGCACTGATTATTCAGAATCGGCACTGGTCGCGTATTACTGACCTGAGAGTCAGAAATGGCATAAGCATTGTGAACGCAGGGTCGATAAAAGATTGGATCTAGTTGATATCAGCGTTGAATGACTCTAGGAGCATTAATGCTAGACCGACCCTATGGTCGATGAAAATTATAAGCGCTTGACTAGTCTAGGACTAGTTACTTAGAGCCAGGGCCCTAGGCCTAGGTGATTGCTTGTCACATGGCTAGGGAGCGGAATCCCACGGTAATGACTCTATGGTCATGCGATTGGTTATATTGGTGACCAGTTCATCAAGCACCTATCTTGATAAGCTAGTGAAAGGATCACTTACTTGTAAAGCCCCGGTGACCCTATCGTCACATGGCAGATGGGAACGGAACCCACTTTAGTGACTTTTCCAATTGTCACTCATCTGTTTTGGACTGAAAGTCCTGAATGATTATTATGATCATTGTTGATGTTATATTCATGCTATATTGTGTTTTTCTTGCTGGGCTTTGGCTCATGGGTGCTATGTGGTGCAGGTAAAGGGAAAGAGAAGCTCACCCAGCCTTGAGTGGAGAGCTTAGGTGGTGATGTGTACATATGCGGCCGCTTGACCACCACGGCCAAAGTGTTCTTAGAAGAACTAGGGGGTTTACCCTATTTTTGCTGCATAGATCGGCGGGTTGTAAATTTGAAACAATATTGACCATTTTGAGTTGTAAATAACTTGTAAATGTTTTCATGGGCCCATGAACAGTTTTATGCGTTAAATAAAATATATCATTTCCTTTTGATTGGTTTTCCACCTTAGCCTGTTAATAACACTAGAAGCATGTTTTTAACCAAAGGACTCGAGTAGCGAGTTAAATTTCCGGTTCACCGTAACTATTGTGGGGTAACCAGGGCGTTACACCTGTATTCAGATATTTGACATATGATATATGTTTGGTAGCATTGCTTACTTGTGTATGGCACTGGTCGCGCATTACTGACCTAAGAGCCAGAACGACATAAGCGTCATGAACGCAGGGCCAATAAAAGATTTGATCTAATCGATATCAGCGTTGAATGACTCTAGGAGCATTAATGCTGGACCGACCCTAAGGTCGATGAAAATTATAAGCGCTTGACTAGTCTAGGACTAGTTACTCAAAGCCAGGGCCAAAGGCCTAGGTGACGGTTTGTCACGTGGCTAGGGAGTGGAATCCCATGGTTGTGACTCTATGGTCATGCGATAGGTTATATTGGTGACTAGTTCATCTAACACCTATCTTGTATAAGCTAGTGAAATGATCACTTATCTACAAAGCCCCGCTGACCCTATCGTCACATGACTAATGGGAAAGGAACCCACCTTAGTGACTTTTACAACTGTCACTCTTCTATTTAGGGCTATAAGCCCAGTATGGTTACCGGAACCACCAGTGTTAAATCACTTATTTGATTAGGATTGACTTGATATTCATCCACTCAGGAGGGTAGGATTCCTTATCCTGGATACCCATCATTACGTGAGCTTATTTTCTTGCTTGAATAAGGCTATATTTGCTAGGGGTGTGCCTTATGATTTGATGACATGATATTACTGTTCATGAGCATATTGAGTTTTCTTGCTGGGCTTCGGCTCACGGGTGCTATGTGGTGCAGGTAAAGGCAAAAGAAAGCTGGACCATCCTTGAGTTGGAGAGCTTAGGTGGCGATGTGTACATATGCCGCTGCTCGACCTCCACGGCCGAGGGTTGAAAGAGGAACTAGGGTTAAACCTTGTTTTGCCGCTTAGATCGGCTGGTTGTAAATACTTTATTGTAATAGACCTTTAAATCATATTTTTGGGATCCCAATGTATATAGAAAATGTTCTAATGAAACGGTACATCTTGACCAAAATTTTAACCCCTAAACCGCTAATCAGACTTAGTTACATGATTTTGGCCAAATGACTCGATCAGCGAGTTTAGCACTGTTTATAAGGCACACCGTAACGGTCCCTGGAGTTTAGGGCGTTGCATTAGGTCATTCCTCGGTCATGCTGGTTTCTATAGGAGGTTCATACAAATATTTTCAATGATTGCTCGTCTGCTAAGCAGCCTCCTAGCCAAAGATGTCACTTTTGAATGGACACCTAAGTGTGAGGAATCATTCCGAACGCTTGAAAATTCACTCACTTCCGCTCCCATCATTCAGTTACCCGATTGGAGTCATTTTTTCGAGATCATGTGTGACGCTAACAATTTTGCTGTGGGATCTGTGTTAGGACAACGAAGAAAGGGGAAACCCTTTGTTGTCTACTATGCAAGTCAAACTCTCAATAGTGCTCAAATGAACTATTCCACTACTAAAAAAGAGTTTCTTGTCGTCGTCTTTGCCCTTGACAAATTCTAATCTATTTTATTGGATCACCTATTACAATCTTCACAAATAACTCCGCCTTGAAATATCTCATTTCTAAAAAGGATGCTAAGGCGCGATTAATACGATGGATCCTTCTTTTAGAAGAATTTGACATAACAATCAAAGACAAGAAAGGTGTTGAAAATGTCGTCGCGAACCATTTGTTCTTACTTGAATTCAGCGATCTCGCTGATGGTCCACCTATTCATGACGATTTCCCGGATGAACAGTCGATTTCTGTTACTAAGTTACCGTGGTATTCTCACATTGTGAACTACTTAGTAACAGGTGAACTCCCATCTAAATGGAGTTCACAAGACAAACACACATTTCTAGTCGAGGTGCGCAATTTTTTTTCTGATGACCCATACTTATTCAAGTATTGCCCCGACCAAATCATGCGAAGATACATCCAGGACGAAGAGGTGTCTAGTGTGCTGAATTTTTGTCACAATGATGCTTGTGGTGGTCACTTTTCTGTGAAGAAAACTGCTGCAAAAATCTTACAATGCGGTCTTTACTGGCCCACTTTGTTCAAAGACACCAATGATCTCTGCCGTTCTTGTATAAGGTGCTAAAAGTTAGGTTCCTTATCTCGTCGGCACATGATGACCTTGAACCCAATTCTTGTTATCGAAGTATTTGATTTTAGGGGGATAAACTTTATAAGACCATTTCCACCTTTTTTTGGCTACCTTTATATTCTTCTTGCTATGGATTATGTTTCCAAATGGGTCGAGGTTGTACCCTGTCGAACCAATGATAATGCTACAGTTGTCAAATTATTGAAAGAAAATGTGTTATCAAGGTTCGTTACTCCTTGCACTATCATCAATGATCAAGGCACTCATTTTTGCAACAGATCTTTTGAAGCTCTTATGCGCAAGTACGGTGTACTTCATAAAGTTGCAAATGCCTATCACCCATAAACTAATGGTCAAGTTGAGTTAGCCAATAGGGAGATAAAACACATTATGGAAAAGACGGTAAATCACGACCGCAAATATTGGTCTACATGTCTTCTAGACGCTCTTTGGGCATACCGCAATGCTTTCAAATCACCTCTTGGGATGTCTCCCTATAGGCTTGTCTTTTGAAAAGCCTGTCATTTACCTGCCAAGCTTGAGCATAAAGCTTATTGGGCTATCAAAGCCTTAAACTTTGATCTGAATGCTGCAGGTATCAATCGCGAACTCCAATTGTCTGAAATTGAGGAGTTGAGAAACGATGCATATGAAAATTCCAGGATTTATAAGGCGAAATTTAAAAATCGCTCACGATATACAAATCATGCGAAAACACTTTGAGCCAAATCAGAAAGTGCATCTGTATGATTCTCGCTTGCACTTGCACCTTGGTAAACTTCGATCGCGATAGACTGATCCATTTGTAGTGAAGCAAGTATTTCCCAACAGTTTTTTTGAGGTCGAGGACCCAACCAATGGGAAAAATTTCCGCGTCGATGGCCAAAGACTGAAGCATTACATTGGGAGTGTGAGTCATGTTGAAGAGGTCCTTCTTAAGGACCCAATTTATACACTCTAAAGTTTTGAATGATATGTTTGTTTTTATATTTATTTTTATTTTTCTGTCTTTCTTTTATTGTTGTATGTTTTTTTTATGTTGTTTGTTTTGGGGTATTGTTATCAGGCTATTTTCGCTCTCGCCTCATGGACATGGTCATCATCCAGGTGTTCTCTTTCCCTACCTTTTTCATTGATTATTCATTTTGACATTGAGGACATTGTCTGATTTATGGTTGGGGATGGTGAGCATTCATTAACATTCATTTGGAAAATATTATTGTCGTGTTGAATTTTTAAGTCAATTTTTTTCAAAATCTTTCAAGCATGAGTATAACTTGTTTGTTTGAGTCAGTTTTTATTATGTTTAGCTATTAAGAAGTTATTTTTAGAGTTCTTTTGTGCACTTTCTGAACATGTGATAAATTGGTTGTTAACACAAATAGTTGAGAGAAATTTCAAATTTAAGTTTTTCATTTCTTGGTGAGTTGTGAGAGTTGAGAAAATAACTTTTTGAACTTTTATTGATCATTTAAGTTGGTAAAGTCACATATTTGGAATTTAAAACATGACAATTACTAGAGGAATGTTTTTCATTTAAGAACGAGTCTTTGTAATAATTTTTAAATTTGTGTTCAATATATTTTATTTTGTTTGTAACTTCCTTTTATTTTTGTGTTGCCTTTTGTCAAAAAAAAGAGAGAAGAAGAAAAAAATATATAAATGAAAAAAAAGAAGAAGAAAAGAAATAAAAAAAAAGGGAAAAGAATGATGAAAAAAAAGTGATGAAAAATAAATGAAAAATGAAAAAAAAAGAACAAGATCAACACTTTCTTTTATTATTTTGCTAGTTGTTAAAAAAATATTTCTATTATTATTTTTGTTTTGTGTAATTGTATAGAAAAAAAATATAATAGATAATAATAATAATAATAATAATAATAATAATAATAATAAAAATATATATTAGTATTAATAGTTTCATTTTCTTATTTATCATTTCTAGTTAGTTGTCATTTTATTTTTGAGCTTTCTTATGTAAATCCCAAATGTTGTTTGTCATTTGAATTCCAATAAGTTTATATGCCTATCTTGTGATCAATACTTGTTCAAATTGCTTGTCCTAAAAAATTTATCTTTTCTTATTTGAGCGTAAACTGTTACATTTCTAACTCCAAGCGTGGTATTCTTCCCATTAAAAATACTTTCAATGCACGTGAGAAATTTGGAGTTGAGAAATTTATACTTTTGAGATTTTTAGATACTATTTATGTTATGACTTGCGATAAAAAGAATATGGTTTAGTGTGCACACACACAACTCTGGAATTGCAATTGAATTAGCTTCGATAGTAATCTTTGACTTCTTGCTGATACTTTGAAAATGTTTAGATGATTTTGCGTTGGTTTGACTTGATTATTCAACTAGACAATTTTCTTTTTCGCTTGAATTGCTAGGGACTAGCAATAAGCTGTTGAAGGTTGTGATTAGTGGTGAAAAATGCATATTTATTGATTTTAATGGTCAAAATAAATTACGTTTAATTAATATTTTCATGGAATTAATATAATTTATTTTATAAATAAAAATATTTTATTATGATTTAATTTATTGTTATTTTGTAGGAATTAAAGTTGCATTTTGGCATAAAGAAAAAGAAAGAATCAAAACTGAATTTTTTTTTTGAAAAAGTGACATTTTTGAAGGGAATTAGGCCCAAAATGAGCCCAAACAAGCCCAGGCCCAAGCTTGCCACCGCCTGGACACGTGGCGCGCCTCTATTGACTACACTTGGTCAACACTTTCAGCCACCTTTTAGCCCAATTTTTGTGGGTTTCGGGCCTTGCACCTTTCCATTTCTCAAACTCTTGATTACACCTTACTTTTATTTCACTTATCCCATTTTATCATTTCATCAAAAAGACAATACCAAAATCTCAAATATCTTTTCATTTCCATTTTTATTTATTTCATGTTACTAACTTTTTGTGTTATTTTCTACTAATCTTTTGGTTTTAGGTTACCTCATTGTGGATCGACTGCCCGATTTAACTACAACTACCTCTTAGTGGTAGTCACATTTTGGGCGTTAAACACTCCCCAAAACCCCTTTGATAAACCTGAGTTAATTAACATACACCTAGCCTTATTTAGTATAGTTCTATTCATCTTTTCAGCCACCCCATCTTGTTGGGGAGTAAGTCTAACTGTTCTATGCCTTTGGATCCCATTTTCTTGACAATAATTATTCAATTGAACATTACAAAATTCTAGGTCATTATCAGTTCTTAGCACTTTGATTTTCCTATTTGTATGGTTTTCTATTAGTACCTTCCAGTGAACAAATTTTTGGAAAGCTTCACTTTTATTTTTAAGTAAGAAAATTCAAACTTTTCTTGAAAAATCATCTATTATTGACATAAATTAAGAACAACCCCAATGAGTATTAACCTTTTCAGGCCCCCATAAATCAGAATGTATATAGCGAAGAATGCCTCTAGATTTATGTATTCCAGCTTTTAATTTTTAATCTATGATGTTTTCCAAGAATACAATATTCACAAAAATCAACTTTAGTTACCTTATCTTTACCTAATAGTTGTTGTTCACTCATGATTTGTAAGCCTTTTTCACTGATGTGTTCCAATCTTCTATGCCATAGTATTGCATTAGTGTCCTCGGGGTTGCTGGCTACTTCATTGTTGCATTTTGTGATTGGTTCACCTTGTAAATAATACAACCCTTCATTCTTGTAGCCTTTCATTATCACCATAGCACCTTTACTGAGCTTCATGGTACCTGAATCAATCCTACTTACAATACCCAAGTAATCTAGAACACTAATAGAAATTAAATTTCTAGATAGGTTAGGGACATACCTTACCCCTGTCAATGATCTTACCACTCCATCAAACATTTTAAAACTTACAGTGCCTGATCCTTCAATCTCACAAGTTTGGTTATTTCCAAGCACTACTTTTCCACCTCTTGATTCCCTGTAATCAACAAGAAAATCTTTATTATTAGTCATGTAAAAAGTACAACTTGAATCTAGGATCCAATCCTCTTTGAGTGTAGACATGTCACATAAACTTATCCACTGTCATAGCCATCACTAAGGTTTGCGTTTTGTTGCTCTCACTTGTGTCTTGATGAGTGGTAATCTGTTTTTTGTGGATCTGCATCCTGGCCTTCTGGTTTGTTCTTGTTCTTTCTCTTTAAGAAATAGCAGTCCCTTTTAAAATGCCCTGGTTTTCCACAATGATAACATCCTTTAGAATCATTTGGACCCTTTGAACTTGATCTTCCCCTTTCATAGTTGTTGTGGTTTTTATGGCGTCCCCTGCTGTGACTTCTTCCTCTGTTGTGCCATGGTTTTCTCTGATTATTTCTCCCACGACTCAGGTTTAGTTCTCCTCTATAAACTCCCCATTTTCTCATTTTTCAACTCTAGAACTTTTGACTTTAAAGATGAGATTACTTCTTCCAAAGTAATTTCAGTTCTGCCATATTTAATGGCAGATTTCACTTCTCTGTATGATTCAGGGAGAGAGTAGAGAATAATAATGGCCTAATTCTCATCACTTAAGGCCTCCTCTTTTCCAGAATTTTCCAGCTCTATATGCATCCTTAGAAACTCATCCAAGGTTTGTTCAAGAGTTTTTCAATGACTCATCTTGAACCCAAAGATTCTTTCCTTCAAAAAATTTTTGTTGGTAAGTGATTTCTGTTGAAACCGTTCTTCCAAATCTTTGCTTAAGTATCCTCATTGTCCACCAACCTGCTAATAGAATTAGACAAGTTAAAAATCATTATACCAGTGGTTGTTTCAAGAAATTCTTCTTTTTGAGTTT
This sequence comes from Humulus lupulus, assembly GCF_963169125.1. Classification (NCBI taxonomy): domain Eukaryota; kingdom Viridiplantae; phylum Streptophyta; class Magnoliopsida; order Rosales; family Cannabaceae; genus Humulus; species Humulus lupulus. The sequence goes on from NC_084793.1 coordinate 21,607,616, forward strand.
TAGTAGTATTCTCAGGCCATTCAATAGGGTCATCAAGAACCCTTAAAAGTTTGTGTTGAGCAAGCAGTGCTCTAATTTTTTTCTTCCAAATCTTGTAATCCCCTAAGCCATCAAATTTGTCAATATCTAATTTAATGTTACTCATATTGAATCAAATGAAAAGAAAACAATTAAACTTGTTAGAAATAACAAATCCTCTGATTTTGATCAACCAAGAACTTGATTCGTCTTGCTGGTTTCCTTTTGTTCAGTCCTGAATCTTTGAATGCCTCCCTGTGGTTGTTGAATTTTCCAGCCAAGAACCTGGCTTTGATACCACTATAGGGATATTACTTATCTGCCCCTACACCAACAATCCGATTTGTTAGATTCACAAGGTCATTTATGACCTTTTAATCTTTATGTAGATCTCTACGTGTATGGACCAAGATTAGCCACACACGTATACAAATAGTAAGAAAACTTTATCTAGATGTATTCTCTAACTTTTCTTTTCTTGCAGTGATGAACAACCTTCAATAAACACTACAACTTCAGAAGAAAAATTAGGGCTCCAAAGTCACAAACAATGGAAGATCAAAAATAAGATAAAGATTAAGAGGGAGAAGAGAAACAAACACAAGGTTTATAAAGGTTCACCCCAAAAACAGGGGCTACTTCCTCTTAGAGCTCGCCTCAGAGTAAGCTCTTTATGCACTATATTGAAACTAGATTACAGCTGTTGGAAAAACTTATACATGATCTTTATTTATTTTCATGTAGAACCAATATTAAACAAATTAATATGAGATAACCTAGAACATGTTTCTAAAATTGAATTCAAAGAGAAATAATGATAAGAATACTTACATTATACGCAGCGGAATGAATGAGTCATTCCTTCAGTTTCTCTAACTCTTGTATCTTTTCTGTCGTAGAGTATTACCAAGAAACTGAACCAATCTTTAATTTTCTTCACAACCTTCCAAAGTATCCTTAGAATCACCTAGACTAGAGTGGGCAATTCTCAACACATGATATAGATACAAAGAGAAGAACAATAAGGCTTACAAAAGGACTTATGTTTAGAGATAATTTAAAACCTATCAGAAACTTGTGTATGTCATCTGATTTCAACTCTCACTTAACTTTCCTTTTATAGACTCAATTAGGCTATTTATTTAATTAAAAAATCAATAAAATAATAGCCAATTAACAGCCCTAGGTCAAAATTATCATGGGATTTTGGCCCGCGAAATATCCCATTTGATTATAAGCCCATTGGACTTAAAATCAAGGCTTGTATTATTTTCTATTAATTTAATTAATTAAATAATTATTTAAATCCTTTATCAAATTAATTATTTATAATTTGAACCTTGATTTAAACTTATTTATTAAATTTTATGCCAATTTATCTTAATTAATAGATATTCTCTTATTTCTCTTTTCTTCTCAAAATTGTATAATTCTATGAAACTATCCAAAATTGACCTGGTCAACTTTGATAATTCTAATTGATAATTAAATCAATTAATTTTGTAGTGCCCCGAAATCCCTAATGTGGTTTGATGGCTGGATTAGTAGGCCGGGAGGGCCATAACTGTTTAATTATGCCATTAAATGAATATGTGCATGTTTATGTGAATTATATTATAATATGATGTTATATGCATGCATGTGGGTCCACATTTGATTATTAGGGTGTTTTGGTAATTTGGCCTGTTGATGACATATTTGTATATTTGGGTGCATATTGTGATTTGTGAGTGAGATCCCATTATTATAGAGATATATTCGAGCTATTCGGCATGATACGGTCTTATATTGTGAATTAGCGGTTTTGTCATAACGGGGGTCTTTTATTGGGATATTGAGTTATGAGAATGTTATTTGATGATAAATTGGGAGTTATTGAGATCAGGAGGAAATTCTGGGAGTTTTGACTATAATGTTCCCGGGGAGGTTTTTGGGGCCCCGAGCACTAGGTTTTATTTGAGGTTACTTAAGCTTGAAGTAGCTTGTCAGATAGAACCGTACGTTAGAAAACCTCTCGTTCTTTTCCCGTTAGTTCATTTTACCGTTTGAAGCATTTCCGAAGAAATCTCGAGTTCTAGGAGTCAGAATCAAGCGAGGATCGAGGCATAGCGATCTTAGGAAATATTAGAAGCTTCTTGACCGAAGGATTTGACGAGAAACATCCCAATCAAAGGTAATCTAAGTTTTAAGTTTTGAGTTTTTAGAGTGTCTAAGCTTAGAATTGGATTTTGTGAATCGTTGAGTTTTTGGTTCGTTTGAGCCTCGGGATTTGATGGTTTTGGATCATTGGGAATCTTGGGAACTTTGATTTGTTGATTTGGAAGTTTTTAGGTATGTTTTTGGAGGGTTTTGGAGGAAGGAAAACGAGTTTGGGGATGGTTCTGGGTTGGGCGTCGCGGCCCTGTTCTTGGGCGTCGCGGCGCTAGCTTATAGAAGCTGGTGGAAAGATTTTGCCTTGCTGGGTGCTGCGGCCCTAGGTGTAGGGCGCCGCGGCCGTTGCTCCTGGAGTGGCTGGGGGCCGTGGCCCAAGGTGTTAGGGCCACAGCCCTTGGGCAGGTTTGAGCCCGTTTGAGTGTTTTGGCCCCGAGAACTTGGTTTTAGGCCTCGGGATCATTCCTACTACCCGTATTAGTGGGGATTGATGTCCCGGAGGCTAGATGTTGGTTTGGGAACCTTTGTTAATCATTTTATTGACGATGTCCCATATTTGGTTATGATTAGGTGACCGCTAAAGGACTAAAAGTCAGATCGTTCTCAAGGGTCGTTCTTTTATTCATTCTCGCTTGAATCAGAGGTAAGAAAACTGCACCCTGTGTATATGACATGCATAATTGTTGTTAAGGCATGTTGGTTGATAAATGTGGACATTGATTGCATATTAAATGCTAGCGGATGTTGTTTACTTATGTATGGCACTGATTAGTCAGGGACGGCACTGGTCGTGTATCACTGACCTAAGAGTCAGAAACGACATAAGCGTCCTGAACGCAGGGCCGAATGAAGATTAGATCTAATCGATATCATTGTTGAATGACTCTAAGGCATTAACGCTGGACCGACCCTAAGGTCGATGAAACTTATAAGCGCTTGGCTAGTCTAGGGCTAGTTACTCAGAGCCAGGGCTTAAGGCCTAGGTGACTGCTTGTCACATTGCTAGGGAACGATGTTCCAAGGTTATGACTCTATGGTCATGAGGTAGGTTATGTTGATGACTAGTCATCATGCACCTAACCTGTTTAAGCTAGTGAAAGGATCATTTATCTTTAAAGCCCCGGTGACCCTATCGTCACATGGCTATTGGGAATTGAACCCACCTTAGTGACTTTTGCGACTGTCACTCATCTGTTTTGGACTGAGATTCCTGGATGATTATTACGATCATTATTGATTTTATATCATGCTATATTGTGTTTTCTTGCTGGTCCTTGGCTCATGGGTGCTATGTGGTGCAGGTAAAGGGGAAGAAAATCTCACCCAGCCTTGAGTGGAGAGCTTAGGTGGTGATGTGTACATATGCGGCCGCTTGACCACCACGGCCAAGGTGTTCTTAGAGGAACTAGGGGGTTTACCCTATTTTTGCCGCATAGGTCGGCGGGTTGTAAATTTGAAACAGTATTGACCATTTTGAGTTGTAAATAACTTGTAAATGTTTTCATGGGCCCATGAACAGTTTTATGCGTTAAATAAAGTATATCATTTCCTTTTGATTGGTTTTCCACCTTAGCCTGTTAATAACACTAGAAGCATGTTTTTAACCAAAGGACTCGGGTAGCGAGTTAAATTTCCGGTTCACCGTAACTATTATGGGGTAACCAAGGCGTTACACCTGTATTCAGATATTTGACATATGATATATGTTTGGTAGCATTGCTTACTTGTGTATGGCACTGGTCGCGCATTACTGACCTAAGAGCCAGAATGGCATAAGCGTCATGAACGCCGGGCCGATAAGAGATTAGATATAATTGATATCAGCGTTGAATGACTCTAGGAGCATTAATGTTGGACCGACCCTAAGGTCGATGAAAATTATAAGCGCTTGACTAGTCTAGGACTAGTTACTCAGAGCCAGGGCCAAAGGCCTAGGTGACAAGTTGTCACGTGGCTAGGGAGCGGAATCCCATGGTTGTGACTCTATGGTCATGCGATAGGTTATATTGGTGACTAGTTCATCGAACACCTATCTTGTTTAAGCTAGTGAAATGATCACTTATCTACAAAGCCCCAGTGACCCTATCGTCACATGGCTAATGGGAACGGAACCCACCTTAGTGACTTTTACAACTGTCACTCTTCTATTTAGGGCTATAAGCCCAGTATGGTTACCGGAACCACCAGTGTTAAATCACTTATCTAATTAAGGGGTTTACCCTATTTTTGCTGCTTAGGTCGGCGGGTTTGTAAATTTGAAACAGTAATGACCATTTTGAGTTGTAAATAACTTGTAAAAGATTTTATGGGCCCATGAACAGTTTTATGTATTTAATAAAATATATCATTTCATTTTTATTGGTTTTCCAACTTAGCCTGTTAATAACACTTAGATGCACGTTTTTAACTAAAGAACCCGGGTAGCGAGTCCACTAAAGACTTGGAATTGCACTCTTGAATTCATAGAACGCTCTATAACAAATATAGATACGCTATTAATTATCCATTGTTACAACCATAATTGTCACTCAATCCACTATAGACGGTCTACAATGAGATGGGACTAAAATACTGTTTTACCCCTCATTGTATTTTATCCTTAAAACACTTAGTTCCTTGTATATGATATTTCAGTAAACTAATATTAATTACTGAAATGGGATCTTTATCATTTAACACCTTGAACCAAACTAAAAGGAAACCATTGTTTCACTTCTTCATCAGAAGCTATAGATGTTCATATCTATGATTAACACTCCCACTCAATTATACTACCGAGTTCCCAAGATGTAAGTATGGGCTAGTCTGTAGGGTAAGCTGGTAACAAACAAGTCAAATAACTCAAATAATACAATCAGTTAGAATACTAAATTGAGATTGAATTGATCTATGGTCAACTATATGATATGACTAGAATAGATAATAACGGTATGTTTACTTATCTTATCAACTGTCAATATCGGTCCTGTCCGATATAACAAATACATCCAATCTTATCTAATTTGCTAATGTTCTGGAAAGAACATAACACTACAATGTGTAAGTAGATCATATGTAAGTATATTAAATAAATAATCATGAAAATAAAACATGTGAGCAAAGTGATTGACTAAGTCAAAAAATGATTTATATTATTTTATTGATAATAAATGAGATTACAAAGAAATTGAGTTTTAATTAGGGTATAAAACCTCAACAAACTCCCACTTGCACTAATTGAAACTAATGCCTTAATTCTACTAATCCCATTTCTTTGATATGCTTATCAAATGTAGCTTCTGGTAGTTTCTTTGTAAACAGATATGCAAGATTGTCTTTAGAAGCAATCTTCATAACCTTCACATCTCCCCTTGCCACATATTCTCGAATAATGTGATACTTCCTTTCTATATGCTTACTCCTCTTCTGACTACGAGGTTCTTTCAAGTTGGCTATCGCTCTTGTATTGTCACAAAACAACACAAGCAGTTTATCCATTTCTGGAATAACACCATGATCCGAATAGAACTTCTTTAGCCAGAATATTTCTTTAGCTCCTTCTGAGCGACTATGTACTCAACCTCCATGGTGGAATCTGAGATTGCAGACTGCTTTACGCTTCTCCATATCACAGCTCCACCCCAAGAGTAAACACCATGTCAGAAGTAGAATTCCTGTCATCGACATTAGTCTGAAAATCTAAATCGGTGTAGCCTACAGGGTTCAGAACACCACCCTTGTAGACTAACATATAATCCCTAGTCCGCCTTAAATACTTCAGGATATGCTTAACTGCCATCCAATGTTCTGGTCCTGGGTTTGACTAATACGTGCTCACTACTCCTACTGCATAGCAGATATCTAGTCTAGTACACAACATAGCATACATCAGACTTCCAACTGCAGATGCGTAAGGAAATTTTCTCATTGCATCTTCATCTTTAAGAGTCTGGGGAGACTGCTTCTTTGAAAGATGAATTCCATGGCGGGACAGTAAACGTCCTTTCTTGGAATTTGTCATTGAGAATCGTTCAAGCACTTTATCTATGTAAGTTGCTTGAGATGGAGATAAGATTTTTTTCTTTCTATCCCTAATGATCTGGATACCTAGAACATAACTTGCCTCACCCAAATCCTTCATCTAGAATTGAGTGCTCAGCCAGTTCTTCACATCTAACAATTTCTTAACAATGTTTCCAATGAGTAAAATAGCATCTATATAAAGAACCAGGAATACCACTATTTGATTTTCCTTCAGTTGGTAAACACAAGACTCATCAATATTTTTTTCAAAGCCATAGGTTTTGATTATTTCATCAAACCTAAGATTCCAGGAATGAGAAACTTGCTTAAGTCCATAAATGGACCTATTCAACTTGCAAACTTTTCTTTCTTGTCCAGCTACCTTAAAACCTTATGGCTGATCCATGTAAATTATTTCGTCAAGCTTCCCATTAAGAAAAGCTGTCTTGACGTCCATTTGCCAGATCTCATTGTCGAGAGCGACTGCTATGGAAAGGAGGATGCGTATGGACTTGAGCATGGCTACGGAACTAAAAGTTTCCTCATAGTCCACGCCTTCTCTTTGGGTATAACCCTTTGCCACTAATCGAGCTTTATAAGTCTCGATCTTTCCATCAACACCTCGTTTCTTCTTGTAGATCCACTTGCACCCAATGGCCATAAAGTCACTAGATGCTTCCACAAGATCACAGGCGGAATTTGAGTACATGGACTCCATTTCCAGTTTCATGGCTTCGAGCCGTAGTTCCTTTTCAGGGCTTTCCATTTCCTATTTGAAAGACAATGGATCATCGTCACCAGTGTCACCAACAACCATATTGGTTTCACCATCCAAACCACAGCGAACTGGGTTCCTTGAAAATCTCCCACTACGACAAGGCTCCGTGACTGTTTGCTCAGGAACAGTGGTGTTATCTTCATTTAAATCGACTTGCATCAGTTGGACATGAAGAGTGGGAATCTCATCATCAACTCGTGTTGATGATGATGGAACATTGGTTGGAGTCAATTCTTAACCATCTCCTCTAAAACTACTTTCTTGCGTGGTTTGAAGTTTTGGACATAGTCATTTTCCAGAAAAGTACCATTCGTAGAAGTAAACACTTTCTTTTTTGAATGAATATAGAAAAGTCCACCCCGAGTACCTTTAGGATAGCCAACAAACATGCAAACTTCAGTTCGTGGTTCTAGCTTTCCTTCCTTTTTCCTCAGGACATGGGCAGGACACCCCCAGATTCTATAATGGCGTAAACTAGGTTCACGACCATTCCAGCATTCTAAAGGTGTTTTGGGGATTGATTTAGATGGCACGACATTGAGAATTTCATTCTCAGTTTCAATTGCATGTCCTCGGAACAAAGTTGGTAGAGTTTAGTAACTAAGCATGCATCGAACCATTTCCAATAAAGTTCTGTTCCGGCGTTCTGCTACACCATTTTGTTGGGGAGTACCTGGGGCCAAAAGTTGTGATAAAATCCCAAGTTCAGTTAAGGGATCTTGGAACTGCATATCCAAATATTCTCCACCCCTATCAGATCGCAAGATCTTTAACGTTTTACCTAATTGGTTCTGAGCCATAGCTAAGAATTCCTTAAACTTTGAAAATGTTTCTGATTTCCTATGCATTAGTTAAAGACATGAGTATCTAGAGTAATCATCAATGAAAGTGGCGAAATACTCAAAACCACCCTGACTTGTACATTCAAAGGTCCACAAACATCTGAATGCACAAGTCCAAGTGGTTCTTTGGCCCTATCACCCTTTGCATAGAATGGACGCTTGGTCAGTTTGCCTTCTAGAAAAGATTCACAGACAGATAATTCACCTAAGGTGAGTTCCCTCAGACACCCGTCCTTTGTAAGTCTTTGAATCCTATCATAGCTAATGTGACCTAGTCTCAAGTGCCATAAATACTGCTGACTCGGGCCCAATAAAGGTATAAATACTGCTGGCCTCTCTACTGGAAGCCCAATACAAAGGATTAAAACATAAAAATACACTAATCTGAGCCCACTGGGCCAGCCCAAACCAGATCTGTCATGCGACAAACTGGAGCTTTAGGCTGGGCATTTCGAGTCACGAGGAAGATTCAGGGGACAAGATTGGTCAGAGTAGTGGCGGCGCAGGTCTGAAACAAAGGCGTACAATCCCGAGGTAGCCTATTCAGCAGGTGAAACGTGGGGACAACCCCCACGCTTCATGGGACAAAGTCAGGGTCATGGATGCTTTATCTTGCCAACCTCGGAGAACAGATCCGGGTTCGTTTACCCACGTCCCGCTCCGTTCGTCACGGTCCCGTACCGTTTACCATGGGCTCGAATCATTTACCAGGAGCCCGGACCGTTTACCAGGCTCTGGGATAATTCACTTCGATCCCGACTGTTATCCGGAAGTAACTCATACTATCTCCCGCATGACTATCCCAGACGTTCCTCCCCGGACTCCCTTTGGGCCTCACCTGGACTTGGGCTGCCGACATCTATTTTACTCTTTAATAAAAAGGCCCCGGCCGGGCCCAAACTCATTCGGGCGGCCCGAGGGCTCGAAGCATGGACCCGGGCGCCTGGAAGGAAACAGGGATAGCATTTACCTCCCAAGCCTTCATCTGGGCTTGCGCGATGGAGGGTTGTCTCAGTACCGAAACTTCCCCGGCATTTTCTCGGTTCGTTTCCCAGAGCGACGGGTCCGCGGTGAGGGGCACCGCCTGCCGGATGAGTGTGGAGCCACCGCCTGCTACTTTGACCTGGCCTGCGTCTCACGAGTCCGGACCATTTACTAGGGTTCGGGTTCGTTTACCAAGGGCCCGGTTCATTACGGGGGATACACGTGCCCCCTAGCAACTGTTGCATTATGGCACTTGATCCTAAAAGGTCAACAAATACCTCAAGGGTCACTATGCTAGGGCTATTATGTCAGCTTGATTCACGAATCGTCCCATCCGCACGAGTGTGTCCCATTATTATCTCTGCGACAAGGAGGACCGTAGGATGGGGCGGCCTTTGAGGTGCTCCTCTTTCTGAGACGTTGGATCAGAGCAGCACAGATCGCGCCTCAGGGGTATCATGATCCAGCACTCGAGTGGATCCATTAATATCCCTGCATGATCCTGGACCGTCCGATCAGGGGGATCGATCCCAACCGTTAGATCAAAGCCAGCACTTTGGCTCTTTTAAATACCCTTCAGGCTTTCATTTGAAACCTTTACATTCTCGAGCTAGAAAAAGAAACTCAAAGGATTTGTTTATGACCGAGCTTGCCGACGACATCTTCCGCCGTTTGCTCCATCTTCGCCGTTGCTTATTTCCAACAATTCTGATATCTGCACCCTCGCCTGAGCAAACGAAACCAGCCTGCCCTCTCGACGAGCTGCTGAATCGCCTCCAACAATTCAAGACAGAGATTCTACCGTCACTGTCGCCGGACAACCACCATTTTTCACGACTAGCAATTTACAGTAAGCTTCCCCGACTTTCGTCTTTACACATCCATATACACATATTGTAACGACCCGAATTTGCTAATAGGGCTTAGGGCCTTGATTAGTGTGCCGGGAGGGCAATAAATGATTTAATATGTTAATATGTGAATTAATGTGAATATATGACAATGATGCATGTTTAGTGAGTTAAATGTGCATGTGGGTCCCGTCTGGAAATTTGGGGTATAAATGTGATAAATGTTATATATACGTGATATGTCTGTGCAGCACGATCCGAGACAGTCCTGGGGAGCGGTTAGCCAGAAAGTCACAATGGGGTTGAGAATCCGACTCGGGGCTAATCGAGGGGTAACTTGGGCATTATATATTATACGGGGTTAATGGGTTAAGGAAATAAATATTTGGAGATATATTCGAGGATAGAATGTCTAGGAGGGAACATTGGGGAAATTTATCATTTTGCCCTCGGGGACGTTTTGGTACCCCGAGCCTTGAGGTAACCACATAGATTAAGTTAGATAAAATAAAATAGAGGAATTGTTGGGAAACTTGGAGAAACCGACCTTAGACTCTACCATATTCTCTCTTTACTCTCTAAGCTGCACTAAGGGGAAAACTCTTGAGGAAAAGCCAGGGAAATTCTGAGTTACAAGCTGGGAAAAATTGGAGAATTGTAGCTTGGAATCTAGGGGATTGGCTCAGAAGTATTATCCAACAAAGGTAAGTTTTTAGCATGTTGAATTGTATCAATTTATTAGCTGGTTTAAGGTTGAATATCTGAGTTTGCATGTTGGCTGAGGTTGTAGGTTGTTCTTGATGGTTTGGCTGAATTTGGAGCTAGTCTCTGTTGAGCTTTGAAGCTGATTCTATGCTAGAAATTATTAGGGTGATAAACTGGGATTGTTAGTTTGGTTTTGGGGAGGATTGGCTTGAAGAAAACGCAGGAAAAAGGGTGAGAAATATGGGTTTGGAGGTGAGGGCCGCCGCCCTAGGATGGGCACGTCGCGGCCCGTGTGTGCGCGCGACCATGGGAGGCTGAGAAGTTTCATGCGCGCCGTGGCGCTTGGTGCGCGCGCCGCGGCCCGTGTGGGTGTCAGTGAGGTGCTAGCCTCTATTTCGAGGCTAGCCATGATGCTTGTGGGTAGGAACGCGACTCTTAGTGCCAGTTTGTGTCTTTAAAGGTGTTTAGGCTTGGGAACTCAATGGTTAAGGCTCGGGATGGATTTTGTCACCCGGATTGATAGAATTCAAGGTCCCGGAGGTTAGGGTTATGGTTCAAAGTTATTCAATGGATTAGAACTTAATGAATGGATATCGTTAATGTGTTGTGACTAGGGTTTCGGTGAGGCTCAAGTTAGAGGACTGTGCTCGGGACATCGGTGCTCGGAGAGCTCAGGACTCAGGTAAGAAAACCCTTGTTCCCATAGAGCTTGTATGCGGGACTGAGCCCAATGTGTTTGAATTGTAGGGCGTAGCCCTTTAATTGTGTTTGCTAGTATTATGAATTTGTTTAATATGCTATGAGTGCAATTATGTGAATGGTCGACGAGAGCCGGGAACGGTGTAGGCCAAGGTTGGCAAGGGCCGGGAACGGCAAAGGGCTGGGAACGGCGATAGGCACGTTGAATGCAAGGCCTAGTACGGCAAGGGGCCGGGAACAGCGTTGAGCATGTGGAGTGCGAGTTGCCAGGGCGGGTCCCTAAAAGGATACCTGGGATATCCTCACGGTGTAGACCGCGAACCCAAGGCCTGGTAAAGCACCTGGGACGGCTAGGTCGTATGTGTTTAGCCTATTGATGGCCAGTTTGTATACTTGGTGTATGTTTTGCATATGTTATCTATTTATGGGTTTTCTTGTTGGGCTTCGGCTCACAGATGCTCTGTGGTGCAGGTAAGGGTAAGGAGAAGGCCAACTAACCATGAGTGTAGCAGGCGTGAAGCGGCGTGTACATGTTTGGCTAGCCTGGCTGCCACAGCCAGTGGATTTTGGGAGATGTTTGTAAATAAACCTAGATTTTGTCGTTTAGTCGACTTGGTTCTGTTTATTTGTTATAAATGCTTCTAAACTGTATTTTGGGATCCCAGGTGTTAAACTTTTATGATTTTCAATGAAATAGAATTGCTTCTAGTGTTTTTCCTCTGTTTACGGCTTAATTACACTATTTGACCTAAAACCTCGATTAGCGAGTTAAATGCACTTTTTAAACTCACTTAGTAACAGCTCTAAGGAAGTAAGGAGTTACACATATATAGATTTTATGTTGTTTTTCTTACCTGCTTAGGTTGCTAGACCTTGCTTGTGCTTAGAATTAGAGTGTTAGGGAAAGAAAACTTGGTCCGGGCTGCCCGGGACCCCTTCGGGGTTGGGTGGTTTCCGAACAAGTGGCGATGGGTTGGCTTAGGAGTGTAGTCTTTCTTTTTTGTTCCCGATTAGGATCTTGCGGATCCTTGGTGTTCCCAGACCTGATCCGGAGGGTACTCTTCCAAGCAGTTCATAGGAGAGCCCCCATACCTTAACCAATCCTTCTTGGGTCTCGGTGCTGACTGCTTGGTTTGTTTGTTTCATTCTGTTCTGCACCCAGATCATTAGCTATGACCTCGGGTGTTACCCTTCATTCGGAGGAGCAAGTCAACGCGGCCCCTATCACTCTACCCGGGTCCAAGACTCCCAAAGGCAACAGGTGGGAGATGGACATGGTGCCGAACCTATTCCGGAACTATCGGATGCTATACGCCCTGGAGAAGCGTTTGGGCATGGAGTTGACTCCTGGACTGTTCCACAACCGCCTAGCTAGGAGAGAGGAGAAGGCCCACACCTCTGTGGGTGGATTCGGGGCCTGGAGCGTAGGTCATATCAGTGCGGGGGCCACGCTCCCGTTCCATGACTATTTCGTGCAATTCCTGACGTTCGTGGGGATTGCACCTTTCCAGCTTCTACCCCAAGCATACCGACTGCTTGCGGGATGGCGCGTCTTCTGTGTCGCGAAGGAGATCCCAAAGCCGACCTCAGCAGAAGTCTTGTACTTCTACAAGCTGGAGCCGCAAGTCAACGTCAAGAACAAGACCCTGGACGGCTTCTATAGGATTAAACCGCGGGGCAACTACCCTGCTCTTACCAGCACCTGGAAGCATCCCCTGGACGTCAGACATTACTGGTTCATGACGTCCAGGTTTCTTATAGAAAAGAACCCCACGCTGATGCTGGACTTCCAGCGAATGGGTAAGTGGTTTCCCGATCCCTGGCTTCCCTTTTTTCTCTTTTTTTTTTGTCTTGGCTTCTTATTTCTCATTGTCTTGGGCGGCAGGACCCTATGCCCAGACTCCCCTCACCTAGTTCATCCTGGACAGGAAGAAAGTTTACTCCAAGCTAAGCGCAAAGGATTTGGACGTGGGGGGCTATGTCACCACTGACAACCTCCGAGTGATCGGGATGCTCGTGGCCCAACAAACGATCAAGGCCCTAAGCCTCCAAGGGATACAATGCGAGAAAGACCCCACACTGAGGGAGGAGCTGGCCCTAGAACACATCAGGGCTGTGGAGGCCGCGGCATTGGCAGACGCGGCCAAGCGAAAGAGGGACCAAGCTCAACAGAAGGAGGCGACCGCTTCCGAGGAGCTGGAAGCCCTCTTCGACGAGGCACAGTCGAACGCGGGGACTCGCAGAGCTAGCGTATTAGGGTAAGGTAACTCCCCTTTGATTTTGACTTATGCTCCCCAAGTTGGGGACTTAGTTAGGGATAGGTTAGCACACCGAGGCCCCGTGTTCAGGGCTGAAAGGGAAATGAGACCTTCGTCTCCCATTCCCGTAGGCTCGGAAATCTTTATGTATTCGTCTGGGTTCCTTCAATTTGGGAACTTTCTACACCCGGATGGCATGGGGGACCGAGTCTACTCTTTTGCCTTAGGAGAATTAAGTCGGGTCCAGGGCCTAGATAAGAGTGCGTCCCGGATAACTTTTAGTCTTGATTTCCTTGTTCGCTTATTCATTTTACTAACTCTTCATTGTTTGTGTATATTTCAAAAGACTCTGACATGTCCAACCCGGTGGACAAGATGAAGCAGGCCCTTGAGATCCGGGCCGCCAAGGAGAGGGTCGCGGCTAGGAAAGCCGCTAAGAACGTGCCTAAATGGACGCCAGCACTGGAGCTTCGACCCACCGAGGTGGCCTTGGCATCGGTTCCGATCACGACAATTGACCCGACAGCTTTCCCCGATCTTCCCGCTCACCCCCCGGTGATCGACCTGGAGCGGGAACCTACGGAAAGCTGGGGCTCTGGGAAAAGAGCCGCGGACTTGGGCGCAGAGGAGGCAGAACCAAGAACCAAAAGGGCCAGGACGAGGCGAGCTGGCTCGGCTGGGGAGTCATCCGGGGAGAGTCGCCTTCCAACCAAAGATTTCCCGGCAGCACCGACTCTCCCCATCCACCCGACCTTATCTGAGGAGGGGTAGGCCGTCCTGCGGGACGAGCAGTCCAAACTCATTTCCCAGACCTGGGAGAGTGGCCGGGAAAGAAGGGAGGAGGTTTACAAGGCCCTGACGATGCGTCGTCAGGTTGAATTTGCTGATCGCCCGACAGCCTTTAGTGCCCCTCAACCAATCGTGGATCGGCTGGTCGCCGAGACGGGTTTCTGCCCCAAACTGGGGCAGGACATGGTCCCGTTCGCAGCGGATCTACTGGACCAAGTGGGGAACACTATGTCCAATCTCCAACTGAAGCAATATGCCACCATCGCCAATCAGGATATGTTGTTCATTTCCCAAGCTCTCTGCCACCAAGCCACCGCTGTAAGTTCGCTTTACATCTTCTCTTTCTCTTTTTCCTTGTTTAGTAAGGACTCTTCTGACTTTGCTTTGTTCCAAGATGCTCTACTATCCCATCGGAATGTCGACTTGGTGGCCGAGGCTGCCATGAAGATGGAGACGCTCCAGCTGAAGCTGAAGGCGGCCGTGAACCAAAGGGAAGACGCCAAAGAGGCTATGGCCAAGGAGACATCCCAGGCCAACGCGGCCCTGGCCAAAGTGGTTGCTCAGGCCGAAGCGGACCATGCGGAGTCCGACCAAATTAAGTTTCACCTTGAAGAGGCTTTGTCCCGGAAAGAGATCGAGACTGGTGAGCTGCTGGCCAATCTGGAGGTGGAGCATCTTCGAGGTTAGGCTTCGCAGGAGGCAGCTGTGACTCAATCCATCCAGGACTGGGAGAGGGTCAATGGTCTGGAGGTTTGGGTCCACGAACTGTATGGCTTGCTTCACAAGGAGGTGAAGGCGCACGACGAGACCCGCCGCGAAAAGGAGACGGCGGATGATTTGCTGGGCGTCACCTTCGATGAGGCTATCTATATGGCCTGGGTCCAAGACAAGAATATGAACCTCCTGCTCTATCCTGACCCCACTGCGAAGAGAGCCGAATTCGAGGCCAAGTATAAGGCCGACGCGGAGCCTCTGGACGATGAAGAGGCGGATGGGGAAGTCCAGGGGGCGTTTGGACTTGGCGAAGCCTAGACCCAGGACTGCATTTTGTTTTTAATTGTAATACTTTTATTGACGCGGATGCGTCTAAGATGATTTTTGGTGTTTTATACACTTTATCTTTTACATATTGCTTTCCCATTTTCATCCGTTAAGCTTTCACTAAGTGTTTTACCACTGTGCATGAATGAGCTGAGTGTTTGGTCTTGGTTCCAACGGCCTAGACTAGATTATTCCTGACTTTAACTTATCAACTCACTTTAATCCTGTTGCTCAGGTTCCAACGCCTGGGCCATTGGGGAGTTAATAATTATCGCTGAATCTACTCGTCCAGTCCCCAATGTTGAAAATCCAATGGTCTGGACCATCGGGGTTCAGTTGATTAGCTTATTTTGCAACTTAGATTAGGTTCCCCTGGCCTGGGCCGTTTATAAGACTAATTTTAGACAACTTACACCTGGGACCCGCGCTCTAATAATCCTGAGCTATTGTAGAAATGACGTGGACAGATACTTGGTTGTTTGGGACCATGCACGGTCAACCAAATGTTAGGACATGGGCTAGCCCTACGTCCTACTGGATATTTTACCTCCCGGACTACGCACGTCTGGGCCGGAGCCAGGCCTGAGCCTTAGGTCCCCTATATCGTAGCCCCGGACAGCGTTCGTCTGGGGGGGACCAGGCCTAAGCCTTGGGTCCTTTTTATCATACCCCTGGACAACGTTCATCTGGGGCGGGACCAGGCCTGAGCCTTGGGTCCTTTTTATCATACCTCGGACAGCGTTCGTCTGGGGCGGGACCAGGCCTAAGCCTTGGGTCCCACGGGGTTTGTTTTCGTATTTGTTCATACCAGAGATACCCCCCAAGTGAGTAGAGACTGGTCTCTAGTCACTTGTTTATGGAAGCAGATTGGAATTTTCATTGTTTGATAATATTTCCTTATGACATTTTGTACATGCCATTCTTATTATTCAAGGAATTGCCCTGAGGCGGACATTGTTTACAACAAAAATATAAAGTTGGGGCACGTTCTCTTGACTATTGATAGTATTTACGGAGATGCTCCGCATTCCAGGCCCTTGGGACTTCTGTACCGTCAAGCCGTTTTAAACGGTATGTTCCCGGGCACACTTCGTATTGGATTTCGTACGGCCCTTCCCAATTCGGGCCCAGAACCCCTACTCCCGGATCTTGGGTTGCAGGGAAGACTCTTCACAGGACCAGATCGCCGGTTTCGAACCTTCGGCATTTCACTTTCGAGTTAAAATGCCGAGCGATCTTGCCTTGGTACATCTGCAACTGAACTTGTGATTCTTCCCGGATCTCCTCGATGAGATCCATAGATTCTTGGAGTAAGGCGTGGTTCTGGGCGGGATCATATGTGTCTCTTCTATGGGACGGGACGGCCGTTTCTACGGGAATGAAGGCTTTGGACCCGTACACCATGGAGTAAGGAGTGTGCCCGGTAGACATCCTTTCGGTGGTCCAGTAAGCCCATAACACACGAGGCAACTCTTCGGGCCACTTGCTCTTGCAGGCTTGGAGCTTTTTCTTTAATGTTCCTTTCAAGATTTTGTTGACGGCCTCTGCTTGCCCGTTCGCTTGAGGCCTGGCGACTGCGGAGAAGCTTTTGATGATGCCATGTCTTTCACAGAAATCCGTGAAGTGGATGCTGTCGAACTGCTTTCCGTTGTCGGACATAATCTTGTAGGGGAGCCCGTACCGACACACAATGTTGTTGATGACGAAATCCAGGGCCATCTTCGAGGTGATTGTACTCATGGGCTCCGCTTCAACCTACTTGGTATAGTAGTTGACGGACACGATGGCGTACTTCACCCCCTCCTTTCCCGGTCGGGAGCGATCCTACTAGATCGATTCCCCATATCGTGAAAGGCCAAGGACTGGTCATCAGGGTTATCTCTGTCGGTGGGGCTCGCGGGATCTTCGCGTACCTTTGGCACTACTCACACTTGCGGACATAATCAATACAATATTTCTTAATGGTTGTCCAGAAATATCCTTGGCACAGGATCTTTTTGGACAAACTGAGTCCGGCTGTATGGTCTCCACAGAAACCTTCGTGCACTTCCTGCATAATTGCGCTCAGTTCGATCCCGAATACGCATCTGAGGTATGGCATGGATAACCCTCTGCAGTAGAGCTTTTTGTCCATCATGACATATCTGTGGACCTAGTACTGAAGCTTCCTGGCTGCGGCCCTGTCCACTGGCAACCCGCCGGTTGTCAAGTAGTGGATAATGGGTCCCATCCAGGACGCGGAGTGGTCGATGGCGTTGATCGTGGAGACTCTAATGCTTGGAATGGGGAGATGGTTGACGGGGGCCAGTCCTGACAGCTCCACCTCGACATCGGTGGCCAGTTTTGCCAATGTGTCCACGAACACGTTTTGCTCCCTGGGGATCTGGCGGATGGAGTGCCTCTTGAACGTTTGCAGCATTTCTCTCGTCTGAGTCACGTAAGCTGCCATCTTTTCCATTTTGGTTTGGTATTCTCTTGAGACTTGCCTGGCAACCAGCTGTGAATCGCTATAGATCTCCAAGTTCACGGCTCCTACTTCCCGAGCCAAACGCAACCCGGCCAGCATGGCCTCGTGCTCAGCCTCGTTGTTCGACGCCTTGAAATGGAAGCGCAGGGCGTTTTGCAACTGGTGCCCTTGTGGCGACACTAGGATGATCCCGGCCCCTGCTCCATTTTCATTCGAGGCTCCGTCCATGAATACCTTCCACATGGGCACCGCGGGATCGTCCCCTTCGGTGATCCCGGAGCATTCCACAATGAAGTCGGCTAGGGCTTGTCTCTTGATCGAGACTCTAGGAACAAAAGCTATATCGAATTGACTCAATTCCATAACCCACTTCAAGAGTCTTCCTGATGACTTGGGTTTCTGCAACACTTGCCGCAAAGGGTGGTTGGTCATAACTTTTATGGCGTCGGCTTGGAAGTAAGGCCGGAGCTTCCGGAACGCCATTAGCAGAAAAAATGTCAACTTTTCAATTACCGGATATCGTGACTCCGCCCCCAACATTCTCTTGCTCACGTAGTACACCGGGAGTTGGGTTTTCTTGTCCTCCCTCACCAGTGCGGCGCTGATCGCGTGTTCGGTCACGACCAAAAAAAGGTATTGTGGCTCCCTGTCCACCGGTTTTGCCAATACCGGTGCTTGGGCTAGATGCTCTTTCAGCTTTTGAAAAGCTTCTTCGCACTCGACTGACCATTCAAAACGTTGGCTTCCCCGAAGAACATTGAAGAACGAGATGCATTTGCCTGTGGCCTTCGAGACGAAACGGCTTAAGGCGGCTATCCGCCCGGTCAGACTTTGCTTGTCTTTGTGCTTCCGGGGAGAGGGCATTTCAATCAGTGCCTTAATCTTGTTCGGATTGGCTTCTTTTCCCCGGAAATTCACTATGAACCCCAGGAACTTCCCGGATGCCACGCCGAAAGTGCATTTTTTGGGATTCAGCTTCATCGCATACTTTCGAATGATCGCGAGGCCTTGGCCAAGTTGTCAGAATGCTTCTCAGAGGCTTTGGACTTGACCAGCATGTCATCGATATAGACCTCCATGTTCCGCCCCAGCTAGGCCCGGAACATTCGGTTGACGAGCCTCTGATAGGTGGCTCCGGCATTTTTGAGCCCAAAAGGCATGAAGATGTAGCAGTATACCCCCTTGTCGATTTGGAAATTGGTATGCTCCTGATCTACTATATGCATAGAGATCTGATTGTAGCCGGAGTATGCATCCATGAAACTGAAGATCTCGTACCCGAACATCGCATCCACCATCTGATCGATCCGGGGAAGCGGGAAGCAATCTTTAGGGCAAGCCTTGTTGAGATCCGTGAAATTGATGCATGTCCTCCAGGTCCTGTTCGTCTTTGGTACCAAAACTGGGTTGGCCAGCCATACGGGATATATAGCTTCACGGATGAAGTTGATCGAAGACAGCTTTTCGACTTCTAGCTTGAGGGCCTCGGCCCTTTCCGTTCCCAAGGGCCTTCGTTTTTGCCGGACTGGGGTCGCATCTTTGTCGATGTTCAAGGCATGGCAGATGATATTGCGGTCGATCCTCGTCATATCCGAATGAGACCAAGCTAGGATATCCTGGTTCTCCTTTACCTGGGCGACGATGGCAGACTGGACCTCTGCTGTTAGATTTTTCCCGACTTGGATTACCCTGGTCGGGTCGATGTCACTGATGCACACCTCCTCGATCTCATCCATGGGCTCCAGTACACGGTCATCTCCTATCCGCAGGTCCAGCTCGTCCTCCTCCCGAACAATTCTTCTAGCTGGAGGAGGTGGAATCGGGCCGACGACTTCCTCATGGGGTTCCTCCCGTACCATGTAGATAGGCCAGGCGGACACGTGGTAGCATTTTTAGGCACTCTTCTGATCTCCCCGAACTGTTCCCACCCCTCCGTTATCGCAAGGGAATTTCATGCATAGATGACGGATGGAGGTGATAGCCCCGAACTCGACCAATGCAGGCCGACCAAAAATGATATTATAAGCAGTGGGGCAGGCCACTGCTATGAACATGCAGAACTTGAACGAGCATTGAATCTCGTTCCCCAAAGTTACGGGCAACTGGATTTTTCCCATAGGGAGTATTGCGTCCCCGTTGAAGCCGTAGATCTGGTTTGGGCATGAGGCCAGATCTGTTTCAGTTAAGCCAATCGCGATGAAGGCGGGCTTGAACAGAATGTTGACAGAGATTCCATCATCCACCAGCACCCGAGACACCAATTTATTGGCGATCTGGGTGTATATGACCAGAGGGTCATGGTGCGGGAAATGGACGCTACGGGTGTCGTCCTCCGTGAAGGTGATAGGGAGGTTCATCAGCTTCGGGCGCTGAGCAGGGGCCTGGACCAGAGTGCATACCTCTTGATTGTGGTCGAGCTCGCTAAGGTAGCATTTTTTATCATTCCAGGACCACCCTCCTAGATGAGGCCCGCCTGAGATGGTGGCCACACGGCCATCTACTCGGGGGGGCGCTGTCCCAGACAGGTAGGGCATTCCAGACCCAGGTGCTTGCACGGTGGGGACCCCCTGAGGAGCCTGCACTGCTGGACCCTTTACGTATCCTCCCTGAGGTGAATACGCTCCAGGTGCACCCGAGGCCGTGGACTGTCCGGGGGCTGCCGACAGGCTCGGGACTCTTGCGGGCATCCTGATCCACTAGTGGAGATGCCCCAACTTGATCAAATTCTCAATCTCGTCCTTGAGCTCTCGGTATTCTTCGGTCATGTGGCCCACCTCTTTATGGTAGGTGCACCACTTGCTGGTATCTCTCGGATTCCTCCCTCCTTTAAAATGGGGGTAGGCTTCCGGTAATGAACCGCCCTTTCCGTGGCCAAGAAGATGTTCTCCTTGGTGTCCACCAAGTTGTTGTACTCCGAATACTGGGGCTCGTAGCCCCTCTTGCCTTTCTTAGCCAGCTTAGACCGGTTCTGGCCCTTGTCGGATCTCTTCCCCCGGGAGGGGTTTACACTCGCCTTAGTTCCCCCCGCCTGGGACGGCTGGGCGCCGACGGGGGGAGCGCTGTACCCAATCAGTGCGGCTCCGTATCCAAAAAAAGGGGTGGAATGGATCGGGGCATACCCCGAAGAGGCAGGACCATACACTATGGGTGTGGTGAAGGTCATCCCACGTGTGGCTGCCGATCCTGGGGCAAGCGGGGGAGCGACGTATTGCTATGCCAGAAACTGCACCCCGTATCCCAGAAAAGCTTGGGCATTGGGCTGAGGCACCGGTTGCCATCCGAACGCCTGGATTTGGGCCTCTTCCCAGTTAATGAATCCTTGGGCCCTCCTTATGTACTCTTCTAGGGTAGCCGCCTTGCTACGCTGCATATCATCCCAGTGGGGGGACCCGACCCGGAACCCGGATTGCAGCGCCATTAGGCGTTGCCCATCGTCGAACTTGGTCTTGGAGGCCTCTTCGGTGAAACACTGGATGTAGGCTCTCAAGGTCTCCGCGGGGAGCTGTTCAATGTTGGCGAGGGCACTGATTTGCATGTCCATTCTCATGGCGGCCACAAACTATTTGTGAAACACCGACTGTAGTCCTGACCAGAATTGGATGGACCCTGGCTTGAGTCTCTTCCACCATTCTTCTGCGGGCCCGCCTAGAGTGATTGAAAAATAGAGGCATTTGCCGTCGTCACTGACATGGGCCACGATCATTAATCGGTTATATCGGGACAGATGATCTCAGGGGTCGATGTTCCCAGTGTAGGCAGTTAGACTCGACATCTTGAATCCCTTGGGGAGCACGGGGCTTAGAAATTGCCTCGCACAGGGCTCCTTGTCCTCTTCATCGGAATCGGTGTCTGCTCCTTCCTGTTTGTGGACCAAGCAGTCCGTGACCTTTTTCAGAGTGGCCAATTGCTCCATGAGTTGCCTGGCCATACCATCTTTTAAGGGAACCCTCTCGTTCCTCCTGTCGTTGAGGTTGTTTCTAAGGCCACCATCTCGGGGGCGGATCTTTTCCTTGTGGGATCGCTCCCTTCGGGCATTCAGCCCATCGCCCAGATCTACCCGGGATGTATCATCCCCAGAGCTGAGGGCATGATGCTCGTCATTACGTGGGCGTTCCCAGCGGCTTTTTTTCACTAAAGCACTGGGATGTAAAGACCGCTCTCGTCCGGCATGCCCTGGGGCATACCGGGGCTCGGTACCCTATGGTTGCGTCCCTTGCGGATTGGTCGGGTGGTCCTGTCCTGGGACGGGGGGCACCTTCTCTTTCCTAGGGAGCGATCGGGGACGGGTCCCGGCTCTCTGGACGGGAGGATTTTTCCTCTGGGAGTTTACCCCATCATTCCTTTTCTCTCGGTCCGGGTTTCCTGGGCCTTGCTCGGGCGCTTGTCCCAGAGGAGGGATCGGTCTCGCGCCTTAGGGGTGCCGTTTCTGGCCTTAGGAGCGGGCGGTTGCGTTCCCAGAGGTGGGACATCTGGGGGATTGGCCGTCGGAACCTGGGCAGCTATGAAAGCCTGCAAGGCTTGGAGGGACTCTTGCATCCGTCGAGTACCCTCCACCTGTTTAGCAATCCTGGCTTCTTGGTCTGGGACTTGCTGCCTCAATTTAGTCACCTCCGGATCTTCCTGGTTGGGGTCCACTCCTTCTGGGATCTCAGGATCCTCAGCCTCGTCGTGGTATTCCCCCTCATTCTCCTCATTTTCCTCATAGCAATCCTCCTCGTACTTTGCCCCACCTTCATAGTTCTGCGACTCATCAGGCTGGGACACCTGATGAGGAGTGTCCTCAGGTGGACTCTGAGGAAGAGGTTGGTTGGGCAGTGGCTCTCCATTGCCCTGCTCTTGGTTAGTAGGGTCAAAAGTGGTGTGTCTTGTGTTCACCATTGTTGCAGATGTTCGAGATCAACTCTAGCTTTCTCAGGCTCTCAATGAAAGCACCAAAATGTTTACTGAGTTTTTTGGAAACTACAGTAATAAAAGATAGGAGAGATTAAGGAGAAAGGGTTTAGATGTTGTAAGCACGATTTTTACGTGGTTGGGGGGTTAATGAGCCTTAGTCCACAAGATAGTTGTATTAGAGCTTAGAGAATCTATAACAATGGAGTTTTCTACAAGTTTCAGTAGAGTAACTGTATATATGCTAAAAAAAGATCCTTTCCTCAGTGCCCTATTACATGTATTTATAGGTTCAGAGGTGCACTGGGCTTGGGCCGGGTTGACCCGGGCCCAATAAAGGTATAAATACTGCTGGCCTCTCTACTGGAAGCCTAATACAAAGGATTAAAACACAAAAATACACTAATATGAGCCCACTGGGCCAGCCCAAACCAGATCTGTCATGCGACAAACTGGAGCTTTGGGCTGGGCAGTTCGAGTTACGAGGCATATTCAGGGGACAAGATTGGTCAGAGTAGCGGCGGCGCAGGTCTGAA
The DNA here is from genome assembly GCF_963169125.1 of Humulus lupulus. NCBI lineage: Eukaryota > Viridiplantae > Streptophyta > Magnoliopsida > Rosales > Cannabaceae > Humulus > Humulus lupulus. Next base: position 21,630,627 of record NC_084793.1, read on the forward strand.
ACAAAGGCGTACAATCCTGAGGTAGCCTATTCAGCAGGTGAAACGTGAGGACAACCCCCACGCTTCATGGGACAAAGTCAGGGTCACGGATGCTTTATCTTGGAAACCTCGGAGAATCGACCCGAGTTCGTTTACGCACGTCCCCCTCTGTTCGTCACGGTCCCGTACCGTTTACCATGGGCCCAAATCATTTACCAGGAGCCCAAACCGTTTACCAGGCTCCGGGATTATTCACTTCGATCCCAACTATTATCCAGAAGCAACTCATACTACCTCCCGCATGACCATCCTGGACGATCCCCCCCGAACTCCCTTTGGGCCTCACCTGGACTTGGGCTGCCGACGTCTATTTTACTCTTTGCTAAAATGGCCCGGGTCGGGCCCAAACTCATTCGGGCGGCCCGAGGGCTCGAAGCGTGGACCCGGGCGCTTGGAAGGAAATGGGGATAACACTTACCTTTACCTTAGGCATCTGTGCATTTGGTTGTGCACTCGTCTTCGCAGCCTTTGTAGGCATGAGGTTGTTGTTCTGTCCACCTTTCCTCTTGTTTCCAACTTTTGAAGACGAAGTTGGGTTAGCTTCAGCCTTAGCTAGATCAGCAGCAACATCAGTAGTCTTATCTTCTCCTCCTTTACTAGGTCCACCCATGATGGGCTCAAAAATCTGAAGCTCGTTCATGAGCTACGTCAGACCATAGTTGAGTTGATCACGAACGTGCGGACACGGTGCCATTTTAGAATTCACGGTGTCATCACGTATGTGCGGAGACGGTGCTATCCAAGCATTTACGGTGCCATCACGAGCATTGACAGTGCCATCACGAACGTGTGGACATGGTGCTCGTTCTGGGGATTCCTCAATCATGATGAATTCAGAGTTGTCACCAATCAACTCTATGTTGATATTTTGCCTCCATTTAATGAAGTTTTCTCCAATGAGTTTCTCCATCGAAAGTTGAGAAAGGATGGGAGTAGACACAGATATTACTTAACTTAAAACTACAAATTATACATAAAATAGAAATCAATCACATTTGCTCAATAAAACTCCTATTCACACAAAATTCAAGAAATAGCACAACATATATAAAAAAATATGTGAGATATGAAAAAAAATACCAAAATAACCCTATCTCTATTTCTTTAGGTTTTTAACTAATCTATGATATCCTTGTCCCGGTTGGCTAGAGTAAAAAATGCCACTAGTTAAATAAAGTTGTAAACTTATTTAATAATGGACACCATTATTAACAACATACTATTCGATCAAAATAAGAAAACAAAATCTCTTATTTTATGAGCTTGAACTACGGTTTTGATGATCACAGATTTAGTCCTAGTAGTCATCGTAGGGGTGAGTCTAGTAGAATTTGACCTATAATTATCTATCTTTCGAAATCTAACATTGTCAAAATAACTAATGAACACCTTCCTTAGGGAGACGAATCAAAGCGTCTCGAGACCCCATTAAGCTATTGACTTTGTTAAACCAACGATGAAGATCGAATATAATTATTAAGATAAGCTCATTATAAAATTAAAAATAATATTTTTATTATTTATTTTTTGAAAATTAATGACTACGGGTTACCAAAAATTGAAAAAAATAGAATGTTTAAAACCAAAGTCCTATAAATTTCCTATTAATTCTAAAGTGTCACATTGAAACAAATTCAATTAATTTAGAATTAGTTTGTTGCTAATCAATATTTAGGTTTAACTAATATAATGAACCTATACAATTAAGTCAAACTCTGGTAAATGGGCCTTAACAATTGTGCTTGTATGGAAGAGGGCTGGGTCCAGTATGTTGTTTCCACTACAAAGGCCCCCAAACTTCCATACAAGATCCAAAAGACCGGAATTTAAACCTTCGTTTTATTAATTGTTATTAATTGATTAGGCCCACTATAATCATGCAACGCAAATGGGCATTCACAAGTGGAATCATCCATAAGAGAGTAATTTAAACTTTACATTTTCTAGTGGACCCAAATAAAACCTATCATTTTATGAATATTTTATTTGGCAAAATCCATATATCTAACAAACATATGAGTCACTATATGCATCTAAGCTCAATTGCAAAAATACTACACATAGTGCAAACAGACATGTTATAGTTGGATGGGCCTAATCATGTCATTATATGAGCAATTCTATGAATTTATGAAAAAATTCCACAATTAATTTTATTTGCAATAATATCACAATTAATTATCTAGAATTTATCAAAAAATTCGAATTAATTAATTTTTTACAAAAATAAGTCAATTTAACTTAAATTTATCAACAATTAACAAAAGTTAATTTAATTTTCATTTATCAATAATCAACTTGGTTTTAGGTTAATTTGAAAAAAATATATTAATTAAATTTAAATAGGATTTATCAACAATTAACCAAAGTTAATTTAAATCCCATTTATTAAAAAATATTTTATTAATTGGTTGAAAAAATGTCATTTTTCAAAATTTAACCAATTTTAAATTTTAAAATCAATATCTTAACTGTTTTTAAAAAAAATATCTTGTGTTGTTACAACTATAAGCTAATATTTTAACCATTTAAAAAATATATATTAATAGTTATAACAACCCTAAAATATCTTAAAACAGTTAAACAAATTCAAATATCCATAAAAATGTCTAACTAACAATTTTCAAATTTCAAATAATTTAAATACTAAAAGCTATAGAATAAACAAATATTTATATTTTTAAAGAATGATTTAATAAAAAATAACAAGTATTTAAAAAAATATATCTTAAATATCTAATATCTTAATTCTAATATTTCCATATTTTAAATTTTTTTAAATTAAGTTGTTAGTCCATTTTTAAATTTGAATTTGAATCTTTGTAGAAAATATTTAATTTTTTAAATCTCAACTAACAAAAATATCTTATTTTAAAAAACAATTTTAAATGATAAAATAAATATGATATTTTTGGTTTTGTTATAAATAATCAATTTCATATTTTTATTTAAAAAAATATGGGATGAACAGTGACGCGTGCGGGTGTGTGCGCAGGGTGCACGGTGTGTGCGCACGCATGGGCAACCAGACCAAAAAAAATTCGGAAATTTTTTTTGTGCAATTTTTATAACAAAAAACGTTTTCTAATTAATTTTTACAATGTTTTACACAAAATAAAACATATATAAAAGTTAATGACATAGAAAATACAACAAAATAACCTAAAAATTGCTAATAATCACATAAAATCAATATGCTTCATAAAAACATGAAAATCCATCCAATTATTCAAACATGTCAAATAATTCAATTTTTAACATGTTCATGCATGAAAATAAAGATTAACAAAGACTCTGAGGCCAGTTGTTAGGAAAAACTTATACAACATCTTTATTTATTTTCATGTAGATATAATATTAAACAAATTAATATGAGATAACCTAGAACATGTTTCTAAAATTGAATTTAAAGAGAAATAATGATAAGAATACTTATATTATGCGCAGGGGAATGAATGAGTCATTCCTTCAGTTTCTCTAATCCTTGTATCCTTTTTGTCGCAAAGTATTACCAAGAAACTGAACCGATCTTTAATTTTCTTCACAGCCTTCCAAAGTATCCTTAGAATGACCTAGACTAAAGTGGGCAATTCTCAACACATGAGATAGATACAGAGAGAAGAACAATAAGGCTTAGACGATGACTTATGTTTAGAGAGAATCTAAAACCTATCAAAAACTTGTGTCTGTCATCTGATTTCAACTCTCACTTAACATTCATTTTATATACTCAATTAGGCCATTTATTTAATTAGAAAAATCAATAAAACAATAGCCAATTAACAGCCCTAGGTCGAAATTATCATGGGCATTAGGCCCATGAAATTTCTCATTTGATTATAAGCCCATTGGACTTAAAATCAAGGCATGTATTATTTTCTATTGATTTAATTAATTAAATAATTATTTAAATCCTTTATCAAATTAATTATTTATAATTTGAACATTGATTTAAACTTATTTATTAATTTAGATACCAATTGTAACGCCCCACGTCACTCTGGCTGCTTTCTGGAATGACGACTGGCCCTACGAACCAACACGAGTATTTCCAACGTGCTTTGTCCTCACTCGCATGCTTCCAGGGAAAACTTCCCAGGAGGTCACCCATCTTGAGATTACTCAGGTCAAGCACACTTAACTTTGGAGTTCTCAAGTGATGGGTTATCGAAAAGAAGATGCATCTTGTTGATATAGGTAGTACCCATCAATCCATTTAAGCCCTCCTCAATTGTGTAGTCCCATACCTACACAGTCTTAGAATCATCACACTTTACCTTTCCTAGGCGATGTGGGATTGCATAGCTTTACCCGATCATTCCCCTTACGGATCATAGGATTCTGACTGTCACAATCACCCCCCTTAGGAGTCCGACATCTCCGTCGGCCACACTTCCGGCTGGGTCAAGGCTTTGATACCATTTATAACGCCCCACATCACTCTGGCTGCTTTCTGGAATGACGACTGGCCCTACAAACCAACACGAGTCTTTCCAGTGTGCTTTTTCCTCACTCGCACACTTTTTGGGAAAAATTCCCAAGAGGTCACCCATCTTGAGATTACTCCAGGTCAAGCACACTTTACTTTGGAGTTCTCAAGTTGTGGGCTATCGAAAAGAAGATGCATCTTGTTGATATAGGTAGTACACATCAATCCATTTAAGTCATCTTCAATTGTGTAGTCCCATATCTACACAGTCTTAGAATCATCACACTTTACCTTCCCCAGGCGATGTGGGATTGCATAGCTTTACTCGGTCTTTCCCCTTACGGATCACAGGATTCTGACTGTCACACCAATTTATCTTAATTAATAAATCTGCCATTATTTCTCTTTTCTTCTCAAAATTGTATAACTCTATGAAACTATCCAAAATTGACCTTGTCAACTTTGATAATTCCAATTTATAATTAAATCAATTAATTGAGACTATCTAGATGATTTTATCCAAGATACGGTGGAGATCACGGACCTATGAAATCAAGCTCCAATAAGTTATCATAAATCTAACAAATAAATTTACTAACTTATTAATTCCTCGTGACTACACTAAAGACTCAGAATTGCACTCTTGAATTCATAGAACGATGTGTAACAAATATAGATACGCTATTAATTATCCATTGTTACAACCATAATTGTCACTCAATCCTCTATAGACGATCTACAATGAGATGAGACTAAAATACCGTTTTACCCTTCATTGTATTTTATCCTTAAAACACTTAGTTCCTTGTAAATGATATTTCAGTAAACTAGTATTAATTACTAAAATGAGATTTTTATCATTTAACACCTTGAACCAAACTAAAAGGAAACCATCGTTTCACATCTTCATTATAGATGTTCATATCTATGATTAACACTCCCACTCAATTATACTACCGAGTTCCCAAGATGTAAGTATGGGCTAGTCGGTAGGGTAAGGTGGTAACGAACAAGTCAAAGAACTCAAATAATACAATTAGTTAGAATACTAACCACTTAGAATTGAGATTGAATTGACCTATGGTCAACTATATAATATGACTAGAATAGATAATAATAGTATGTTTACTTATCCTATCAACTGTCAATATCGGTCATGTCCGATGTAACAAATACATTCGATCTTATCTACTTTGCTAATGTTCTGGAAAGAACATAACACTACAATGTGTAAGTAGATCATATCATAGATTGGCAAGTCAGTGTAAATCATGTGCACTGACTAATCTTATGACTAACTTATTTTGAACATATAATCATATTTATATTCCACTATGATTACGTCACTATAAATACGATTAGCTATATGCTGGGGATTTAATAAAAGTTTATATTAAACAAATAATTATGAAAATAAAATATGTCAGCAAAGTGATTGACTAAGTCAAAAAATGATTTCTATTATTTTATTGATAATAAATGAGATTATAAAGAAATTGGCTTTTAATTAAGGCATAAAACCCCAACAACAACATCAATGGATGAGTCCTTGTCAATAAGCTTCGACAAGTAAACCTCTTCTCTTCCTCTCATACAAGTATTTTCTCTCTCTTTCTGTATTTTTCTTACAAAATTTCTTTCGAATCTGTCTAATCTCTAACTCTCTCTCTTCTGTTGTTCTCGCACTCAAACACAAAGGAGAACCTTCTCTCTCACTGGTTTACACGAAGATAAAGCTAGAACTCTCTATCTCTAAGGTATTTATTTTTCGATATGTCTCTAAACCTTTTCTGAGAAGTATATATAGAGTATGCATTTGTCTGAGTTGTGGTTGAGTCAATTAAAGATCTGTAAAGAATGTTGTTGCTAATTTGTATAAGTTGTAACTGATTTCTATTTCTCTTCTTGATTCTGTTTTACTTATACAACTCATAAGGGAATTTAATCAACAATTTGGATAGTGTGTAATATTCAAATGTGTAACATATTTGAGAGTTACAATTTCAGTAACAAATTTGTATCTCCCAAATATTGCCCATTATTGCGTAGATTTGTTGTTACACAATTTTGATTTGAATTTCTTAATGGCATAAGTGAAATGGTTGTTGGAGACTTGGTTCTAACCCCAATAATGTGTTTGAGGGTTACAAAATCAATTGGGAGTTTTATGGAACCATTTGGAAAATCGCACAAAAATATGTGCTGAAAATAGGTTGTGGCCGCGGCCTATCGAACAGAGGCTCACGACCGTGGCCAGTGAGGCTGATAGCCAAGGTCATTTTTCCATTTCCTTTTGAACGGTTCCAACATCTCATGTAACTCCAAAAACTCATTTTTAATTACATAAACATCCAATTAAACATTTGTAACAGCTATGGGGGTTTGTGGAATTTGAAATTCAAAGAGTGTCTCAAAACTCTATAAGTAGGAGCCTATTGCTCACTTGTAAGACACAATATTTTCTATCCACTAGAGCACTTGGCTAGAAAACACCTAGAGGCTTGATTATTCCAAAGAGCTATTTCCAAATTGTGAGAGTTCCCTTAGTGTTTGAGATAAGGTGAAATCAGCTTTTGGACAAAGGTTGTAAACATTGTTTAAGTTGGTTTCAAGTTGGTGATCCTCAATACTCTTCACTTTGGTGGTGTGAGTGTGAGTGTTCTTCCTTTCTTGTTCTTGTTATTTCTTTTTCTACAATTGTTTTTCATCTTATTATTCTTTTTCTAGTTACTTGTATTTCTTGTTTAAAATTGTAATAATTTATTTCCTTTGTTTCAACACTATTACTTTATTTATATATTTTGTTTAGAGTTGTATTTCTCTATTCACTTCTTCTACTTCTTCTCTTATTTTATTTGTAATTTTCAATTATAAAGTTGTAATCTTATTTAATAAATCCTTACTTTGTTTGTACTATTTTAGCTAGAGTTGTAATAGTTCACATATTTTCCATTTATGCAACATATCATCTCAAACTTTATTAGATATTTTGTTTGATATATTTATTTGTTTATCATCATTATATGTGTGCAATGAAAAAAATATTTAATTTTATTATTTACATTTAAATAATAATAATGGTATAGTTTTATCACAACATTAGAGGAAAAAAAGTGAAAAAATGACATATAGTTCAAAAATTGTTCGTAAACATACATGTTTATTCTTTCTTAGAGCAACAAAGTAGATATATTTCAAAATATCAATAGTAATTGCCGACAAAATCCCATAATTTTTAACTTTTTTAAACTCAAACCCCATTCTTTATTTTTAGTGGTAGAACCTCACAAACAAGTGTTATGTTAGCAAATTCACAATCCACGTTAGTTCTAGACCGTTATCTGTTAGGAAAGATACACGTGCCAATAATTTATTGGGCAACATATTGGGTTTCCAAAGTGCAACTTTTCCCTCTCAAGCTGTCAAGCTTCACAAAGCGTTGTATGGTCTCAAATAGGTGCCAATAGCTTAATTTGACAAGTTCAAATCTTCTCTATTTCAAAGGGGGTTCAAAAACTCAAAGTCTGATACTTCTTTGTTTTATACAAGGAAACATGGGAAACTCATTCTGTTATTAGTCTACGTGGATGATATTTTAATAACAGATGTAGATATTGCTGCTATTCATAAGCTTGTCACAGATCTACAAATCCAATTTGTTCTTAAAGTACTCGGTCTAGTAAACTACTTCTTGGGGTTTGAGGTATTTCACAACAAGTCTAGTCTATATCTCACATAAAACAAGTCTATATAAGGGCCGGGCCGTGAGCATTGGGGGCCCAAAGAAAATTTTGGTATTTTTTAAATATTTATTTATAAAATGGTATTTTTGTAAAATTATGAAGCCTTTTTGTACAGAAAAAAATAGTATTTTTAAAAATTGGGACATTTTTATTTGGGAGCCCTAGGCACATGTCTGACCCGCCTATGCCCAAAGCCGACCCTGTCTACAAGAGACATGCAAGACAAAACTAATGAGGAATTTTTTAAAAATATGGCTTATATACCGTCAATGTACAAAAAGATAAGAATTATTATTTTCTTAATTTGTATGGAAAAATTTATTAAAGAAAAAATTAAAGTATGAGAAACACAATTAGTAACTAACTAAAATATAGAAATGCTACATATTTTTATCATAGTTATGTTTTATTTGATTTTGAAGGTAGTTTTATTTTATATTTTTTCCTTCATTTTTTAATTATTTTTTTAGTTATTTTCTCTTTCTTTTTTTCCTTACTTATCTTTTCTTCTATTTTTTCATTTTTTTCTACCAATTTTTTCATTCATCATTTTTTTCTTTCCATTTTTCTATTCTTCTTCTTCTTTTCATTTTTATTCATTTATCTATTTTTTTCTTTCATTTGTATTATTTTGTTTTTTTTTGTTCATATTTTTCAGTTTTCTTTCCTTTTTTATTTTTATTTTTTCCTTCTATTTTTTCTTCATTTTTATATTTATTATTTTATCCTTCCATTTTTTTTTCTTTTTTCACACATATGAACTTTTTTCTTTCTTTCTTTTTTTCTTCTTCCATTTTTTTTTTCTACAAATTTTTTCATTCATATTTTTTTTCTTTCCATTTTTCCATTATTTTTCTTCTTCTTCTTTTCATTTTTATTCATTCATTTGTTTTTTTTCCTTCATCATTTCTTTAGTTTTGTTTTTTCATATTTTTTTAGTTTTCTTTCCTAAGTTTTTTTCCTTCTTTTTTCTTCATTTTTTGTACTTATTCTTTTCTCATTCTATTTTTTTTCCTTTTTTTCACACATATATTTTAACATTACATAATTATTTTACTATTTTTTATTTATTATTGTAATTTTTTATATTTTTTTCCACTATATGTAAAAAAATTCAAATCAATTTTTTCAGCATTTTCTTTTTACTGTAACACTTATAGGAACACCAAACTTTGGAAAGAAAACTAATAAAAATATGAAAACGTGAATGGGTAACCAATTACCCTGATAAAAACATTCAAATCTAAAAAATAAATTATATGAAGAAGATGGGAGAGAAGGGAAAGGGGGTGGATCTGATTTTTTTTTTCTATCTTCAGATCAGTGGTAACTAGTTATCTTCCCGTTCTTTGTGTGTATATTTCAGGGGGTAGCGAGTTACCTTCACGTTCTTTGTGTGTATATTTCTGGAGGTAACTTGTTACCTTCACATTCTAATGTGTGTGTATATTTCTGGGTTCTTTATGGTATTGGTTACATGTGTTACTAAAATCATTGTTACTTCTTCTTCCTTTTTTTAATGAAGTGTTATTCCTCTTTTTCCTTCAAATTTGATTTTTCTTTTTATATTTAATATGAGTAACCTGTCACCCCTCTTATGGTAACTAGTTACTCCTCTTATGACAGAAAATTACTCTTCTAAAGATAACCGGTTACCCTCCTAGTACATGATATTAACCTAACTCTAGTATTTTTTTTACATAACTATGAAATGTCAATCAAGTAATCAGTTACCTTACTTAGGATTTGAAAAAACAAAAGTACAATCTAAAAAAATAGGAAAAAATGTTTATAATAAATAAAAATTAATTTTAAACTCAATTCATATTCAAATTTTTTTTGCAAAACAACCAAATAAAAATTTAATATAAAAAAACAAATAAGCTAAAAAGATAATAATCAAATTACAAACATATCATTCTCAATTAATAAAACTTGATTAGGAGTAAAACTATGGCTTAAATTAATTTTTATACAAAAATATGAGAAAATAAACTTATAAAAATGAAAATTCTTAAAAAAAACTATATATTAATTTTTTATTTTGAAAAAAACCATATTTTTGCATACTATACTAAACATCCATGTAAAATGTAATTTCCTCAAACTAACGTGAGATGCTAAAGTTATGCCTACACTCGTGTGTCTGAATCTGCCACTCTCTGTTGAACATGGTGCACCTCTAGCTGTTCCGTCCATCTACAGGAGTGTAATTGGTGCTCTGACATCACCTTTGCCGTAAATAAATTTGGAAAATTTACACCTGTGACCATATTTATTAATTTAATTCCAAAATTCATGTATAATACTTTATTTACGAGTTTGCCGTATTTTTTTTTTAGCGTTTTTAACATTTTCTACCGTTTTTTTCCTTCTACAAGTTTTCTAAACTTTTATTACTACTGGCTTTCTATCTCTTTCTCAATACATAAGTCTTCTTTTGTTGTTATTATATATGATTATTTTATTTATTATATATAATAATTATGTCAAGTGTTTCCCTCTCTACTTGTTCTTTCTTTTCTGCGACTTAAAAAAAAAAAAAAAACCAGCCATGCCACCGTAGGTTTAGTATTAAGAGTGTTTCGTCACAACCTATTAAGATATATTTTTTCACTGTCACTATAGAAAATTATTGGAATAAAAAGTAAACATTTAATTTCTTTTGTATTTGGTCAACAAAAAAGTCACCAAAATTTAAAATTAACCAAAATTCAATATACCAAATAATTTCATGGGTTACTAAAAAAATATTTTATTATTTTATATTTAAAAGTTATCACATGACATTCTAAATAGTCATATTTTATGGAGTAATTTTTATAAATTTCTAAAATAATTTATAAGGAAACCAAATAGTATTTTAAACATCATAAAACTTTAAACTAAATTTATAAGGTGGCATGTAAATTGCATGAATGACTAAAAAAGTTTATTAAAAGTTACTGTGCAGTATACTGACATAATTTTTATTAATAAGCAATATGATAACTTGTTATACTATATAACAACTCATTAGTATCCAAAGTATATTTGAAGGGTACTAAATGTATCTTAATTAATAAGATATTATAACATAACTTAAAAATAACTAATTTATATGTTAAGATGTCTACTAATAAGTTTTGGAGGTAACCAAAATCTATTCTGTAAGGACCAATATTTTGTGCATGACAAATTAGGTTCAGTTGCGTCTGGAATGGACTCTTGTTATGTCTGGAGTATATTAGTTTTTAGTTAGAGTCCACGTCAGCATGTGTGTAAAGCAAATCTGTTAGTGAGTTACAGCTGTTAGTTAGTTCGAGATTATACCTAATTGCAGCCAAGGTTATATAATGGGCTGGGCAATTAGTTATAACTAACTCTCTTTGTTCGAAAGCTTTGATTGAGATTTTTTGCTCTGTTTTCTTTCTTCTTCTTGTATTGATTTTTTGCAGGTGTCTTTCAAGAAACTCCATTGAAGATAGCTGGAGGTTTCTGTGCAAGCTCCTGGTTCAAGCCGTAGTTGCTGAAGGAGTTCAGCTGGGTCTTGAAGGTGTAGATCTGAAGGTTTTCAGATTTGAGAAAGTGTTGAAGGGAGTTCAACATTGAAGCAAGGGGATCTTGCATTAATAACCAAGGGATTTGGTTGATTAGGGTAATAGCTTCATTGTATATTGAGATAGTTTGTATTGATTTTACATATTGAGTCTTGAACTGGTTTATGTAAAATTACATCTGAATATAGTGAAAGTTCTTACCCTGGTTCAGGGAACCCAAGCACTAGTCGGCTGAAATGTGTTTTCAGTGCAGATGAAGCTTGTAATTCTTGTGTGTCAATTCTCATAATTGTTCAGTTAATATACAAGCTTAAATCAAGATAAAGATAGTAAATCTGAAAAGATAGGCTAAAACTTAGGTTTTTCAATTGGTATCAGAGCCAGGTTGCTTTAATTTCTTTCGATCCTCCTATCTTTTCTGTACTGAGATTGAGTTTTGATTTGTTTTCATGTAACTCGCATTTTTGTTTTTTCTGGATTCTCCAGTTGACACTGACCCCCTCTGAGTTCCGACTCTGGGAGCATATTGTATCTTGTTTTTGTAAATTGTGTGTACAGAATGGAGATGTTTAGAGAAGGAGGTTCTACATCTCGACCCCCAATGCTGGAAGGGGAAAATTATCCTTACTGGAAGACCAAAATGCGGGCATTCTTGAGAGCTGTAGATGAACGAGTGTGGATGGCTGTTGAAGATGGATGGAAGTGTCCAACGATTGTTGAAAATGAGGTTGCTAAGCCTAAACAAATGAGTCTGTGGACTGCAGAAGAGATAGAAAGGGCCAATTTTAATTCAAAGGCTATGCATGCTCTCTTCAATGCAGTTTCTACAAATCAGCTGAAAGTCATAGCAAATTGCGAAATTGCCAAAGAAGCTTGGGAGAAACTGAGAATAAAGAATGAAGGAACTGATGCTGTAAAGAAATCCAGACTAAGGGCTTTGGCAAAATCATTTGAAAATCTGTCTATGGAAGAAGAAGAAACTGTAGCGGAGTTCCATGCCAAATTGTGTGATATCTCAAATGAATCATATGCTCTTGGAAAGACTTATTCGAATGCAAAACTGGTTCGCAAGGTTCTTGGTGTTTTGCCTCGAAAGTTCATGTCAAAGGTTACATCTATCGAAGAAATGAGAAATGTCGAGGAACTTGATCTTGATGAGTTAATTGGGTCCTTGCAGAACTATGAACTGAGTCTCACACGATGGAAGAAAGGCAAAAAGCAGAAAGATTTTGAAAAAGAAAAAGCTGATAATAGTCTTGCATTTGTGCATAAAGAGGAAAAGAAGTTGATCTCAGGTGCATCTGAGGGGTTCACTGATGAAACCTTAGCACTGCTGACACAAAACTATGCTAATTTCTTGAAGAAGAATTACAAGAAAAACTTTCCAGGAGGAAAAGAAAATGGTCTCCGAAGAAACTTTGGTGGAAACAATAAGCAAACTCAGCAATTTGGCGACAAGAAAAACAGGGGAATACGGTGTCGTGAATGTGACGGATTTGGACATATTCAAGCTGAGTGTGCCAACACTCTTAAGAAAAAGAAAGCCTTAGCAGCTACATGGAGTGATAGTGATGAAGAGAAGAGCTCCACCTCAAGTGACAAGTCTGATGAAGAGAAACAAGTGGTGGCTTTTGTGGCAAAGAGTCATCAATCAATGTGTTCAGAGGAAGACGAAAACTCAAGCTCAACAGATGAGGACAGCGATGGGAGACAGCATGCATATGAGGAAATGTTCGCTCAATGGGAGTATATGGCTAAACAAATCAAAGGTCTCACTAGTGCAAAACAACAACTTGAATCTGAGAAGGAGGAGTTGGAGGACACTGTTAAGAAGCTCACAAAACAGCTTGATGGGAAGGACAGTGAGATCTACAAACTGACTGCAGAATTAATAAGGGCTAAACAATCTCTTGAGTTTATCCCTCCAGGAACTGCTGCAATTAACCATACTCTGCAGTTACAAAAACCTTATGGAGATCGCACATCCATTGGTTACAAAATGCTTTACAAGAAAGGGGAGAATTTAGGAATTAAAGATCCCTCTTCGTCCAAGAACAAGGAAGATAAGACTCCTGATGACTCTGTGCACAATACTTTCTGTCCTGGTTTCCCAGATTCCACTAATCGGATCAGTGTCTCATCTGGACCCACCAAGTTGAATTTCGAAGGAAGGAAGCCTATCCTGAATGGTCAGATTCAACAAGAAAGGTTTGTTCCTGTTTGTCATTTTTGTAACAAAAGAGGACATATTAGACCCAAATGCTACAAGTTGCAGGCATATTTGCAAGCTATGATCGATCGTCCGAATAGCTTTCCGCAATTGAATCGATTTCTAGGAAGGTTGTCATCTAGTGAGTGGAGACCCAAGTCTGATCTTAACAAGAGTGTTGCATTAGTTGCCCACACCTCTCTTTCAGCGTTTCAAGAGGACCAATGGTACTTCGACAGTGGATGTTCTCGCCATATGACCGGCAACAGAAATGTGTTGGTAAACTATAAAGAAGGAAAGGAGGGAGCTGTGACTTTTGGTGATGGGAACAAGGGTCAGATTTTTGGAAAAGGTGATCTGGTGCTAAACGGAGTCGCTCCATTGACTGAGGTGTTGTATGTCAAAGGGCTGAAGGCAAATCTTATCAGCATCAGCCAACTCTGTGACATGGACTTCACTGTAAGTTTCTCTAAAACTCACTGTTTTGTTGTCACTAATGGGTGCTCAGTTTTGACAGGCAATAGAACCAGTGACAACTGCTATGCACTCAGCAATCAAGTCGTATGCAACAGATCTTTCCTTGATAAGCCAGACCTGTGGCACTATAGACTGGGGCATTTGAATTTTAGAGACTTGAAGCGTATTGTGAAATTACAAGCTGTTCGCGGGATCCCAGAGATGAAAGTCACCAGAGACAGACTATGTGGTCCTTGCCAACTGGGAAAACAGATAAAAGCATCACATCCTCCTATAAACATGCTTCTCACTTCTCGTGTGCTGGAGTTGATTCATGTGGATTTAATGGGACCTATGCAGAATGAAAGTCTCAGTGGTAAACGATTTGTCATGGTTCTTGTTGATGATTACTCTAGATACACTTGGGTTGATTTCCTCAAAGAAAAGTCAGACACTTTTGGTCTTTTTTCTGCCTTGGTTCTCAGACTCCAAAATGAGAAGGAATCTAAAATTGGGACAGTGTATCGACTTCGTAGTGACCATGGAAAGGAGTTTGAAAACACTGTGTTCTCCGATTTCTGCGATCAGTTAGGAATAAAACATGAGTTTTCAGCTCCAAAAACCCCTCAACAGAATGGGGTTGTTGAGAGGAAGAACAGGACCCTGCAGGAAATGGCTCGGGTAATGATGCAGGCTAAGGACATTTCTAAGCGTTTTTGGGCTGAAGCAATTAATACAGCCTGTTATATCTGCAATCGGGTCCATCTGCGAACTGGCACGACACAGACTGCCTATGAGCTTTGGAAAGGAAGGACTCCTAATGTCAGTCATATGCACATTTTTGGGTGTGTGTGCTATGTCCTCAATGATCGAGAACATTTAGGAAAATTTGATCCAAGGAGTGATGAAGGAGTTTTTCTTGGGTATTCGCTTAACAGTCGTGCCTATCGTGTGTTCAACAAAAGAACTCATTCAGTGGTTGAGTCCATCAATGTGCGATTTGATGACTTGGAACATTCTGAAGAACCATTGGCCGATGATGACACCCCAGTCTTAACTACACCTGTTCCAGTCACAGCTAGCCAAAGTCAAATGGTTCCTGATCCTCCATCTGGGTCCATTCATACCGAACCAACTGCATCAGCGGAACACGCAGCCGGTCCTAGCGACTCACAGTGTGATGAGGAAGCTACTAGTGTTCTGGAAAAGGAATCTCAACATGCAAAACTATATAAAAATGGACCCCCTGCCTGGATTCAGAAGGCTCATCCCCCTGATATTGTTATTGGAAATCCAAATGCTACCATGGTCACCAGAAGAAAATTACAAAATCTGATTGCTTTCGCCTGTTACTTATCTCAGATTGAACCAAAAAGTGCCAAGGATGCTCTTTCAGATGAGTTCTGGCTTGCTGCCATGCAAGATGAACTGTTCCAATTCAAACGAAATGATGTGTGGACCCTAGTTCCCTTACCTGAAGGAGCTAATGTTGTTGGAACTAAATGGATTTTCAAGAACAAATCAGATGAGTTTGGCACTGTCATAAGAAATAAGGCACGGTTAGTTGCACAAGGCTACAATCAGGTGGAAGGAGTGGATTTTGAAGAAACCTTTGCCCCGGTTGCTCGGTTGGAATCTATTCGGTTACTTCTTGCAATTGCATGCCATTTGAGGATCAAATTACATCAAATGGGTGTAAAAAGTGCTTTTCTGAATGGTATTCTCCAAGAGGAAGTTTATGTGAAACAACCTCAGGGTTTTGAGGATCCTCAGTTCCCTGACTATGTTTTCCACCTGAAAAAGGCCCTCTATGGGTTAAAGAAAGCTCCTCGCGCATGGTATGACAGACTTACTGCCTATCTTCTGTCCAATGGTTTTACCCGTGGTAGTGCAGATAATACACTCTTTATCAGGTATCTGACTGATGGAATATTTGTTGCACAGATATATGTGGATGACATAATTTTTGGGTCAACTTGTGAGAGTGAGGTCACTAGGTTTGTAGATCTTATGAAAAGTGAGTTTGAAATGAGTCTAATCGGAGATCTATCTTATTTTCTAAGACTTCAGATTAAGCAATCAGATCAGGGAATGTTTATTTCTCAGTCTAAGTATACAAAGTCCATGTTAGAAAAATTTGGTTTCACTCAGGTCAAACATGCACGCACTCCTATAGGCACTACTTCAAAACTCAACAAAGATGAATCTGGAGACCCGGTAGATCCAACCCTGTACCGTAGCATGATAGGAAGCCTGTTGTATCTCACAGCTAGTCGCCCTGACATTTCCTTTAGTGTTGGTCTATGTGCCCGTTATCAAGCCAATCCTAAACAGTCTCATCTTACAGCTGTCAAACGTATTTTTAAATATCTTGCAGGGACTGTCGATTTTGGTCTATGGTATTCATGTGATACAACTCTGTCTCTGGTAGGGTATAGTGACTCTGATTGGGCATGATCTCTAGATGATAGGAAAAGTACTTCTGGGGGTTGTTTCTATATTGGGAACAATTTGGTGTCTTGGTTCAGCAAGAAACAACATTCTATCTCACTCTCTACTGCTGAAGCAGAGTACATTGCGGCTGGCAGCTGTTGTACTCAGCTCATCTGGCTCAATAAGATGCTCACTGATTATGGTTATCCCCAAAAGTCATTGACCCTCTTTTGTGATAGCACAAGTGCCATTAACATTTCCAAAAACCCAGTTCAACATTCAAGGACCAAACACATTGACATACGTTATCATTTCATTAGAAATATGGTTGAGTCTAAATTGCTAACAATTTCTCATGTTTCCACTAATGCCCAGTTAGCAGATTTGTTTACAAAAGCTCTTGATGCTCAAACCTATGCACATCTCCGAACCAGCATTGGTCTCTGTATCATCTGAGAGGTTCGTTGTTTTGTCTGGTCACATTTTTTTTTCTTTCATGTCTTACCAAATTTTTTTTCTAAGTCTGTGTGTCGTGCTTGTGTCTTGATCACTGCTTTTTACTCACACTATTGTTTTTCCAAGATTCAGAATTGAGCCCTTATTTTCTCCAGCTCAAAAGGCTACCATTATTGGATGCAATGGGAAGAGCTTCCTTTGTACCATCTTCTGCCCTGAGGAGTTTGCTCCTTCTCTTGGTGTTTGATGAGAAAACTAAACATAAAAGGAGACGGCTACATCTCTGATGATGAGTGAAAGCCAGTGCTGGGTATTCGAAAAACTCAGAGTGTTTGTTGTCAAAAGAGGATATATAACAAAAAAAAAAGGGGTATCTTTTTCCTTTCATGATTGAGTGAGTGGCCATTAAATGATTTTGGTCCACATGAGGTCTTTTTGCACACACATATGAAAATACTGGCTCAAATCTCTTGTTAAGAAAAACTTTGTGTGTTTAGGCAGTGTTCTCTTCAGCATACATATTTCACACACTTTTCACATTTTTTTTGGTAAGCATGATGTGCATATTTTGATCAGATATTTTAGTTCATGTTGAGCCTATCAGAGTTGTTGTTCATAAATCTGTTCTGTCATTTCAGTGTGCATATTTTTGTTGTTGGCTGTTTGGATTTTATTCCTATTTTTAAACAAAAAATTCAAAAATAAAAAAATGTCATTTTTGGTCCTTCATATAAGTGTGGGTTATTTTTTAAATGGGTTTTGTCATTCTTTATGCATGGTCAATCTCTTTTAAGGGAATTTCTAACGTTTTTTTTTCTATAAATATAACATCCCTTGAGCATTGTGTGAGTTGTGTTTACAGTGATCCATTTGCTGAAACCCTAACCATTCGGCATTATGAAGCAAAGAGCTAATCGCCGTCGTTCCCGTCTCCGGTCTACCCCTGTCGCCGATGTCCCGGTTTCT
This sequence comes from Humulus lupulus, assembly GCF_963169125.1. Classification (NCBI taxonomy): domain Eukaryota; kingdom Viridiplantae; phylum Streptophyta; class Magnoliopsida; order Rosales; family Cannabaceae; genus Humulus; species Humulus lupulus. Next base: position 21,648,897 of record NC_084793.1, read on the forward strand.
CCTCCTCCGGAGGTGGCTGTCTCATCCTCTGTGGATGCGTCTGTGACATCTGTAGTCGCCACATCACACAGTCATGTTCTTGATTCTCATATGGATTTGGCTATTGTTCCGGCTCTGTCTACCATCCCTGAGTCTTCTCCGTCGCCGTCCATTCCCGAGGAGGTGTCTAGGTCTGTTCCTAACGTTAGTTCCGCCGTCCATGCCCGTCCGCCTTCCTCTATTGGTAAGTCTCCTAAACGATTTACTCGTTCCTCTGCTGAGTCTGCGTCCTCCCCTGTTCCATCCTCACCAATGCCGGTCTCAACCACACCATCTCCTTCTTCTCTTAAGTCGCCTGTTAAGAAGTCCTCATCCAAAACACCCAAGGCTCGGTCTGTCTCCATACCTGCCACTTCCCATAAATCCGCACCTCCACCTCAACCCGCACCTCCACCACCACTAGCACCCTCACCCCAATCCACCCCTCATTCAAAATCCACACCAACACCCCCTCCAAAAACTCACCCACCGTCTCTTCCTAAGTCCAATTCTCCTGTCAGGTCCAAAGGATCAGCTCAAATGCCGGAGTCTTCGTCTCTCCCTAAGCCATCTGCTCCTAAGCGTAAATCTAAGCAAACCCCGGTTGCCCCAACTCCTAAAAAGTCTAAGCTTAGCACTAGTTCTAAGGCTTCTGAGTTTGTTGATCCATCTTCCATTCAATATTTTGTTGATGCAACCAAAGCTTCGCACTATCAGCGGTGGTTTGCTGTGCGCAAAGTGTGGCCTGAATATCTTGTTGTTTTAGATGATTTCCCTGAATTGGTTGCCCTTTTACAGAATAGGCAGTGGGTTCATACAGTGTCTAAATTGATGTCCCCTCATCCCATTCTCGTGAGGGAATTTTATGCAAATTTAGATAAGTCAGTTGTAGATGGGAAAAATGAAAATTTTCTTACTGCTTTTGTTAGGGGTTGTCGTATAAAATTTGCTCCATACACTATATCTCGTGTACTTAAGATTCCTAAAGTTCTGAAACCTGTTTATAATAAGTCATATCGTCCTGATCAATCTACAATGGGTCATGTTCTAACTGGCCGGCCTGATTATATGTGGGGGAACCATGAGATTCCAGTCACTCAACTGACTCCGTTTTATCGGATTTTGCATCGGGTAGCTCTTTATAATTGGTTTCCCAATTCTCATCTATCATCAATTACTCTTGAGATTGGCAAATTTTTATATGCTGTGGGTACAGGCGTCTCCATTGATTTTGCCACTTTAATTTTTGATCGCATTGTTGATGTTGCCTCTTCCACTAGTACCCGAAACAAGTTACCATTTCCGAGCCTAATTCAGCAGATTATTCAGTCTGCCAAGCCCCCGCTGACTATTCATGACTTTCAGGTTCCCACTCCCATTTTGAGTAAAGGATTTCTGGCCACTCTTAAAAGGAAATTTTCCACTACTGCTCCTTCTTCTGCACAGCAGTCAAAGCCTCCAGCTCCAATGTTTCGAGGTTTGTCAGACTCCAGTTGGCAGGTTCAGATGTATACTGAGTTTAAGGCCTTTACTACACAGTACAAGAAAGATCAAAAGAGGCAAAAGGCCTTTGAAGCGTCGATGTATAAGCTCCTTCATGTGGTCAAGGATCTTGTAGTTCAGACTGAATATGGCTCCCAATTATCGCCATCAATAGATGTCTCTTCTCCACCATTTCATCGGGCTTCCTTTGGTGAGTCTTCAGTGCCTTCGGCACCTGTTCAGGGGGAGTTCACTACTCCAGTTGCATCTCCTGTGCCTCCAGTTTCCTCTCTAGTGCCTCCGGCTGATGCAGTGATTGACCAATCTATTGCCCCAACACGTCCTGATGCCTCTGATCAGGCTCCTGCTTCGAATGCACCTATCCAGGGGGAGAAATAAGCTACTGCTTTCAATTACATTTGCTGGAAGATTATGCTCAATGAAGGGGGAGATTATCTTCTGTTTTTTTTATATATTGCTGTTTTGATCAAGTCCTACTCTTTGTTATTTTGATTGTCTAAAACTCTGTTTACTGCTTTTACACACTCCTTTATATTTGGTTTGTAGTTTGGTTGTTTAAGACTCTCTTTACTGTTTGATCAAACTATTGTCGGTTGCATACTTAATCTTTTGTGTTTGTCATTGACCATAATTTGTCAAGGGGGAGAATGTAAGGACCAATATTTTGTGCATGACAAATTAGGTTCAGTTGCATCTGGAATGGACTCTTGTTATGTCTGGAGTATATTAGTTTTTAGTTAGAGTCCACGTCAGCATGTGTGTAAAGCAAATCTGTTAGTGAGTTACAGCTGTTAGTTAGTTCGAGATTATACCTAATTGCAGCCAAGGTTATATAATGGGCTGGGCAATTAGTTATAACTAACTCTCTTTGTTCGAAAGCTTTGATTGGGATTTTTTGCTCTGTTTTCTTTCTTCTTCTTGTATTGATTTTTTGCAGGTGTCTTTCAAGAAACTCCATTGAAGATAGCTGGAGGTTTCTGTGCAAGCTCCTGGTTCAAGCCGTAGTTGCTGAAGGAGTTCAGCTGGGTCTTGAAGGTGTAGATCTGAAGGTTTTCAGATTTGAGAAAGTGTTGAAGGGAGTTCAACATTGAAGCAAGGGGATCTTGCATTAATAACCAAGGAATTTGGTTGATTAGGGTAATAGCTTCATTGTATATTGAGATAGTTTGTATTGATTTTACATATTGAGTCTTGAACTGGTTTATGTAAAATTACATCTGAATATAGTGAAAGTTCTTACCCTGGTTCAGGGAACCCAAGCACTAGTCGGCTGAAATGTGTTTTCAGTGCAGATGAAGCTTGTAATTCTTGTGTGTCAATTCTCATAATTGTTCAGTTAATATACAAGCTTAAATCAAGATAAAGATAGTAAATCTGAAAAGATAGGCTAAAACTTAGGTTTTTCATATTCGAAATAATATTATCTAAAAATAAAGTTTTTTTATATATATATATAATGTAATAAATCGATATCATAAGCAACCAAAATATAACTTTTTATAACCTAGAAAAAAATAATCAGGAACTGAGATTTCCCAAATTTTTTTTTTTAAATTTTGATATACCATGCTAATGTGTCATGATACCTTTGGATTCAATACAATTTATAAAAATTTATTAATCTTAATAGCATAATGTTGAAATCGAATCAAATGTCAATCCAATCACCTTATTTTTTTAATTAAAAGAAAATTCAAATTGCATATAATCATTTTTTTTTAATATTTACACAATTATGTTTTTTTTCAAACTTTATTTATAACCTTAGAAATTTTATTTACAAATGGATATATTCCCACATTATTAAAATATACCTGAATTTAATATAAATATAAATATATATATATTCCAACATTATCACCATGAATAAAGAGGCACCAATCTTATTGTCCATATTTGTCTATTTTTCTAGGTTTTCAAAAAGTATTGCTTAGGATACCCCGTAAGATACCCATTAGTTATCTTTTCATAAAAAAATTCATTTTTAGATCATATTAGTTCTATACATTTTTGTTACTTTCAAAACTTATTTGTTACTTTTAAAAATATAGCTTCATTTTCAGATTATATTATGATGTCTTATTATTTATGATACTTTTACATTATCCAAAAATTATTTGTAGAAAATTAGTGATCTTAAGATACTGATTAATTACATTTAAAAATATAACTTCATGTTTATGTTATATTATGATGTCTTATTATTTAAGAGACCAACATGTGCATTTTAAATTATAATTCGAAAGTAACTTCTAAGTTTTTTTTTCTTGTTTGGTTAATAAAAAGAACTATTATTACTCACCTATAAATTATATGAGCGATCAAAAAGTGTATTAAAACTTTTAAGTCAATAGTTACTATGTATATACTAAAGTAAATCTTGCTAATAAACTATTTGGTAACTTATACTTCAAATTGAAGGTAAGTGAAAAGTATTTTAAAAAATAAGACAGCATAATATAACTTAAAATTGACTAATTGATATCTTAAGATAATAAATTTTCTACAAATAAGTTTTGGAGAAACCAAAATGTATAAGAAATAATATATTCTAAAATATAAAGCTTTTATGAAATAATCGATTTGTATTTTATCGGCATCGTAAGTAATCAAAATGTTATTTTTGAAAACCCAAAAAAATAGAAAATCTGAGATTCCATGAAGTTTTCCATTTCTGGCATATTATTTTTTTAAATCCAGTATTTTTCAATGATGTGTGGCAAGACATTTTTGTAAATAAAATTGTTAAGTTATTTTTATAATTATTTTATACTATACATATATAAATAAATGGATAAATAACATTTTTCCTTCCGAACTATAACTCTTGTAGAATTTTACTCCTCGAACTTTTTTGCTTGACAAAAATCCAATAGCGGAACCAACACAAAAAATTAGGAGGGGCCAAATAATAAGTATTTATATTGTGCTACCAACAATATATATATATATATATATTTATACCATAAACAATATTGCAAATACCAACCTCACCCTAATACCATTTTAAAGAAGAAGAAGAAAAAAAACCTCACCCCGACACCTCCTAGGATGCATTGACTACATACGACCAATCACAAATTGACACCTTAAATCATTCTTGCAAGGTTATAATATTTTTGTCTTTTCTACTTCACGCCTTCTCAATTGAAATAAGAAAGAAGAATATATAAATATATATAAAATCAATTGTTGGCAGATAATTATCAAAATTATATACATATATATGGATTGTATATAAAAAAAACTTGGGGTGACCATGGCCCCTCCTAAAGATCATGCTACTACAAATATCCCCTTGAACTATAAAAAATATTAAAAATGTGCGATTTTGTTGCATTCTGATTATTTTTTCAAACAGTTTGTTGACTTAGCACTGATGTGGCGATGATGTGATACGATTTGAGAGTCCAGAAAAAAATTACATACATAAATAGTGACCTAATGATAAATTATAAGAGTATGTATTTGCATTCCTAGAGCTAATGTTTGCATGTTTAACACCAATAAACTTGATTTAACTAGTTTCAGTTAGTTAAATAGATCATCGTATTACAACTATGCATGTGACATGTAATCAAATCAGCAAACCATTCAAAAAATGAATAGAATGTTAGAATTTTATATGGACTAATATAATTACAAACATAATTCCATTATCACAATCATTTTCTAGAGTGCCTACGAATAGTTAAAAACCATAATGAGATGGTTAATATTAATCTAATTGCATTTAAGGCACATGGTAGCACCCTAAAGACTATAGGTTGGCCCATTAAACCATAGTGCACCATATCTAATAATATAAGCCCAATAGGCCCAATATACCCCTTAGGGTAAGAAGGCATACGAGACATATATATAGAACATATATGTTGTTGGGTAAAAGTAAGCATGTGGTTTTGGTAAGGGTTGCTCTCCATAAGTTCTCTCTTGTATTGCGATTTTCTAATTTTGTTTGTATAGATTGTGAGAGATTCAAAGATGAACATTGGAGACTCAATGTCAGGTATGTTTTATCTCTATATATTTAAATCAATGCTCTAAATAAAATATGTTCTTGGATTGTTGTATGAGCATATAATGTTGTTTTGAATATGATTTATGGATTTAATGCTCATAATATTATTTACAATTTATCAATTAGTATCATGAGCAAGGTTTTTTGAGTTTTAGGGCTTGATTTTAGACAAAAAAACCAATTCTTTCAAAATCTGATTTTTTTCTCAAAATTTTCGAAATCATGATAACATTAGATTTATGTTTTTGGATGGGTTTATCTTTATTTTGGGATGATTGTTTCTATGCCATTACTATTAAATACCAAGCTTTCTTGAAACACGTTAATGGAGGAAAACCCATTTCGGGTTCATAATTTTTGGCCATTATTTAGTGTTTTTTGAGTTAAATGGATGTTGGAAATTGATAGAGGGTTAAAAATGGAACAAAACCCCTCAAACGGAGTCGGATTTGGTGGCCGGAGATGGCCTATCCGACCGGGTCACGAACTGGGTCGCGTAGACCCGAGAAGCAGACCCACGGGTGGGTGACAGGGACGATGAAAAACGACATGTCGTTCGCACATAAGGCTCAACCTCCCTTCAGCGCCAAACGACGCGTCGTTCCCTCCCTGCTGCACGTCGTTTGCCCGGAACGACATGTCGTTTTTGGTAAACGACATGTCGTACGAACATTATAAATTTAAAAAAAAAAAACAGAAGCCTTTTTAGGGCGCGTGGGGGCGTGTGAGGGGTCTTTTTTGGCCAAATTTTTACCATTTCACTCCTATTCTCATATCCTACTATTTGTATATGTTTATGCACAAGATTAATTCATAGATTTGGTTTCATAATTGTATTTATATTTAATCTTTTGTGGTATAAATCTTATTATATAATGTCAACAATTATTGTTTATTTTCTTTCCTGTCGTAAGAATAAGCATGTAAATTGTTCAGTAAAGAGGAACATTTAAATAATTATTTATTTGAATTTTGTGTTTTTTCCTCCAAAATTACATTAAGATCTATATAAGTAATTAATTATCCTATCGATAATAATTGCTTAGTAAGGATGCTTAATATGGTGAAGAAAATTTATTAAACATTATGAATCACAATTTATCTATTCTTTCGATAGTAAATTAATGTATTTGATTATAATGTTTAATAGATTGTTCTTACCTGTGTATGAGTTCTATTTTGTGTGTTTGTCTAAGAACTCTAGCATACATAATGATCATTTGTTATTTTGCGATCATATATTGATGAGAAAAGAGCACAAATGACATGGTTTATCATAACATGTATTTAATAGTTATTGCTCTTGTTTCTCATTCAGCTGTAAGCATTCCTAGATCTCCTGCCGTCTTGACGCTGAATGCAACCAACCACAAGCAGTGGATTGAAAATATCACGATGAACTTGACCTTCATGAAAATGGACTTGGCCTTGAGAATTGATGAACCATCTAAGCCTGCTGATGATGCTACTGAGAAGGATAAGAAATCTTACGAGGACTGGGAACACTCCAATCGTTGTTGCTTGATGCTTATGAGATATCACATGGACGAATCCATTCGTGATAGTATTCCCAAGTCTGAAAATGCAAAGGATTTTCTTGCTGCCATTAAGGAAAAGTATAAGAAATTCTCAAAGAATGAGAAGAATGAACACTTGAACATGCTACATCACACTATTTATGTAGCATTGACAAGCTCATGGGCCACTATCATAAACTTAAGGCCATGTATATGGACCTTGGTGATGATTACATGGTGTGGTTGGTGATGGAGAACATTCCATCTCAGTTTGATTCAATCAGATCAAGCTACAATGCTCAGAAGGAGCAATGGACTGTTGGGGAGATGTCTACTATTCTTGCCAAGGAAGAGGAGGACATGAGAAAGGGAAGGGCAAGAAGTATCTCCATGGTGACAAATCCCAATAATTCTCACAAGAGAAAATTCACTCCTAGTAACTCTAGTGACCAAAAGCATCATAAGAAGAAAACAGTTAGTTCTAAAGGGAGTGGACAGTCAGTCTCATCTTCTACTGGTCATACGAATGAGTTTTTCAAGGGAAAATGCAACTTTTGTCAAAACTTTGGGCACAAGAAAGCTGATTTTTGAAAGCTCAAAGCTCACGTAGAAAAGAATGGTAATTATCATGTGATGGTTTGTTTAGAGTCTAATATTATTGATGTGGCCTCAAATTCTTGGTGGTTAGATACTGGAGCCACAATTCATGTTGCAAATTCCTTGCAGGCAGTGACAAGTCGAAGAAGACCGAGTAGTTTGGAGCAGCATGTGTACATGGGAGACGATGCAAAAGTCAAAGTTGAATTTTTGGGGACAGTCAGATTACAATTGAATACATGACACTTCTTGGAATTACAGGATGTTGCTTACATACCGTGTATTAGGAGGAATTTGATTCCTATATCTATTCTGGATAGACTAGGTTATAGTCTTAATTTTGGAACTGGAAAACTTAATTTGTATCGTGATTCTCTTTTGGTTGGCAATGGAATTTTATGTGGAAACTTATATAAACTTGTTTTGCATGATGTTACTCCTATTGTTTCTACTTCTCTTAATACTGTTGTTGGTTCTAAACGTGCAAGGTTAGATTTAAAATCTTCTATGTTGTGGCACAAACATTTAGGCCATATCTCTAAAGATAGAATGCAAGGGTTGGTGAAAGATGGGGTTCTTCAAGAACTAGATTTTTCAGATTTTACTGCCTGTGTTGATTGTATTAAAGGAAAGTTAACGGCCAAGGTTAGAAAAAGTAAAACAGATAGGTGCACACGATTGTTGGAGTTGATCCATACTAATATTTGTGGGCCTTTTGTTCCGCCTGCTATGGGTGGTTATAAATACTTTATCACCTTCATTGATGACTTTTCCCAGTATGGCCATGTTGAGCTCATTCGTGAAAAATCTGAATCTTTAGATGCGTTTAAGATTTTTAAGACGAAAGTTGAGTTTCAAAAGGGGAAGAAGATCAAGGCAGTTAATTCTGATAGAGGTGGAGAGTATTATGGACGTTATGATGAAAGTGGAAGGAACCCCAGGCCTTTCGCTAGGTACTTATAGGAATGTGGCATTGATGCAAGATATACAATGCCAGGAACACCCAAACAGAATGGAATTGCTGAAAGGAGAAATCACACTCTTCTTGACATGGTGTGATGTATGTTGATTCATTCTAGTTTGCCAGAGTTTTTATGGGGTGAGGCATTAAAGACTGCAGCTTATATCTTGAATCAAGTGCCCAGCAAGTCTGTCCCAAAGACGCCTTATGAGCTATGGTCAAGTAAGAAACCAAGCTTGCGTCATTTTCATGTTTGGGGTTGCAAAGTAGAAGTGAGGCCCTATAATCCACAGTCTAAGAAACTTGATCCGAAGACCATTAGTGGTTATTTTGTGGGCTACACCATTGGATCAAGGGGTTCTAGATTTTATTGCCCATCTCACACCACCAGGGTTATAGAATCAGATAGGGCTGTCTATTTTGAGGATGAATTTGGTTCAAGTCAAGGGTCAAGAGAAATTGTTTTCAGGGAAGAACGCATTTTTGTCCCTGTACTTGTCGCTTCCGCTCCTATTGATGACCCTGTGATTGAACAGATTCCAGTAGAAACTCATGATGAACCTCAAAATCAAGAACAAGATGAAAATCTTGATATTGGGGATGATGAAGCTATGGTGAGAAGATCACAGAGAACCCGCAGATCTGCTATTCCTAATGACTACCTTGTCTATTTACGAGAACATGAGTTTGATGTGGGAGACACTTTTGAGCCAGTTACCTATCAAGAAGCTATGAATAGTCCTCAATCTGTGTTGTGGATGGATGCAATGAAAGATGAGTTGAATTCTATGTCACTAAATGAAGTTTGGGAGTTGGTTGAATTACCCAAAGGTTGCAGACCCATTGGATGCAAATGGGTGTATAAGATCAAACGTGACTCCAATGTGCAAGTGGAAAGGTATAAGGCTAGGCTTGTGGCTAAAGGCTATAGCCAGAGAGAAGGTATTGATTTCAAAGAAACCTTTTCACCTGTTTCCACCAAAGATTCGTTGCGAATCACTATGGCTATAGTTGCTCATTTTATCTAGAACTCAATCAAATGGATGTGAGGACTGCCTTCTTGAATGGAGATTTATTTGAAGATGTTTACATGACTCAACCTATTGGTTTTGAGAAGTCTGGCAAAGAACACATGGTTTGCAAGCTCAAAAAGTCTATCTATGGGCTTAAACAAGCATTAAGGCAGTGGTATCTCAAGTTCGATATGATTGTCACTGCAAATGGCTTCAAGGAGAATGTTGTAGATCAATGTATATACATGAAGGTTAGTGGGAGCAGTTTTATTTTTCTAGTATTGTATGTTGACAACATCCTGCTTGCATCTAATAATTCTGATCTGGTGTCTGAGACAAAACAACTTTTGTTTAGCCATTTTGATATGAAGGATCTTGGTGAGGCTTCCTATGTGCTTGGGATTCAGATTCTTTGGGATAGGGCTAATGGTATTCTTCGTTTGTCTCAGAAGACTTACATTGATCGGATCTTGAAAAGATTCAATATGCATGCATGTTCTCCTGGAAAGGCACCGATAGTGAAGGGTGATAAGTTCTCAAAGGCCCAATGTCCACAAAATGATAAAGAGAGAGATGAAATGAAGATTATTCCTTATGCGTCGCTTGTAGACAGCTTGATGTATGCTCAAGTATGCACACGCCCAGATATTGCTTTTGTTGTTGGTGTGTTGGGTAGATACTTGAGTGATCCTGGACTTAGTCACTGGAAAGCGGCTAAGAAGGTCATGAGGTATCTTCAGGGTACCAAGGATCATATGTTGACTTACCGGCGAGCTGACACTCTTGATATAGTTGGGTTCAGTGATGCGGATTATGCATGATGCTTAGATGATAAAAAGTCCACTTCAGGCTACATCTATATGATGGCTGGAGGAGCTGTTTCGTGGAAAAGTGTCAAGCAGACTCTCACAGCTTCCTCTACGATGGACGCAGAGTACATGGCATGTTATGAGGCTACTTGTCAAGCAATATGGTTGCGGAATTTCATTTTAGCATTGGGTGTTGTAGACTCCATTTCGAGGCCGCTGAAATTGTACTGTGACAATTCTGCAGCTGTAGCTTTCTCTAAGAACACTCGAAGTACTTCTCGCTCAAAGCATATTGATATTAAGTACTATTTCGTTAAAGAGAAAGTTGCTAAATCCCTCATTACCATTGAGTACACGCCTACCACTAGCATGTTGGCAGATCCACTTACAAAAGGCTTACCTATATGTGTGTTTGCAGAACACATTACCCATATGGGATTACTAGGGGCCTAGATTACTGAGTTTAGTGGGAGCTATTTTATGTATTGAACATGCTAGTATTTTGTGTGGAATGCTTATGACTTGTATTTATGAAACATGCATAATGATATTTGAAGTCACTTCTTATTATTGTTGTCATATATATGAATATATATATATATATTGTTGTTTGACGAAGTGATAGGTACAAAAGAGAAGAATGCGCATAGTCTCAAATTAATGTACCACATGCATGTTTGGTTTAATGATTGTTATTGTATTTGAATGTCTTCAAGACCGAATCATAAATAATATATGTATCCTATCGATATGATATTATATATGATTTATTAGACTGTCTTTTAGTGATGGACAATATTATGGTGGTTTGATTATATTGTCCAAGTGGGAGAATATTAGAATTTTATATGGACTAATATAATTACAAACATAATTCCATTATCACAATCATTTTCTAGAGTGCCTACAAATAGTTAAAGACCATAATGAGATGATTAATATTAATCTAATTGCATTTGAGGCACATGGTAGCACCCTAAAGACTATAGGTTGGCCCATTAAACCATAGTTCACCATATCTAATAATATAAGCCCAATAGGCCCAATACACCCCTTAGGGTAAGAAGGCACACGAGACATATATATAGAACATATATGTTGTTGGGTAAAAGTAAGAATGTGGTTTTGGTAAGGGTTGCTCTTCATAAGTTCTCTCTTGTATTGCGATTTTCTAATTTTGTTTGTGTAGATTGTGAGAGATTCAAAGATGAACATTGGAGACTCAATGTCAAGTATGTTTTATCTCTATATATTTAAATCAATGCTCTAAATAAAATGTGTTCTTGGATTGTTGTATGAGCATATAATGTTGTTTTGAATATGATTTATGGATTTAATGCTCATAATATTGTTTACAATTTATCATAGAATACAACATAAGGGGTACATTTTCAATGAAATTTATTGTTCGAGAGGTATTTTTGCCACGCAAAAAAGTTTGGAGGTAAAACTCTACAAATGTCATAATTTGGGAGGAAAAAATGTTATTTGTCTTAAAAATAAAAATCTCTTTTTTTTTTTACTAAAACCTATAATGTATATTTGATTACTATTCTAATGATAGATTTTTTTTTATTCAAATTGGAGTTAATTGAACAATTTTTTGAATTTAAATAATTCAAATACGTACCACAGTAAGTATATAATTTTATATAAATATTATGATATTTCGATAATTAGGAATTTCAAGAAATTGAGTATGAAAAAGCAAAATTATAAAGAAAAGAACATTATATCACGAAATTAAAACGAAAACTTAAAATAAATGATGTTTACATAGAATGAAATCTAAATATTGCGAAATTGTTTGAGACCTAGAAAAAAAAAGGTACTTGGTGAAGTAAAAGTATTCTATAGACATGATTTCATGATTTATCAGGAGATAAATTGTCACACAATGTTGTATATACAATATTTTTTTTTATAAGAAAAAAAATTATTTTGCAAGTGACATTAGAAAATGGTTATTTTAAACAATTACTCTTTTATATTTATTTAAAAAAATAACTTTTAAAATTTTTTATAAAAAATATTTGATAAATATAATGTATGTTGTATTTATATTTGATATCAGAAATAAATAGAGTATTATTACTAATATTAAAAATACATATGAGATTAAATTTTTAAATTTTTTAAAAGTAATAAAAAATTAATTATTCTTAAACAATTCTCAAACCATAATTCTCATAATTATTCTTAGAAATTAAATACATTGATAAAAAAAAATAGCATTATTACTGGTGTTTTGGTTTTAGACCCTAAATTTTAAAAAAATTAATTTTAGACTTTGTGTTTTGTAAAAAGATATATTAGAACCTAAAGTCAAAATATTTTCAAATATAACCAAAATACTTATAATAAAAATTTTACTATTTTGGGCATTGTATTATCCAAAGCGTGTTATAAAATGTACTTTTGGGGACTAACGAAGTTATTTGTAAACAATGAGGGACTCCTCTCTTTTGATAGCTTACAATTTCTTATATACTCTAAATCTATTTTGAATAGAAGTATTCTCCTATAACTTACTTTAACTTAAGAAAAACACAGAACAGAAAAAGAGAAAGAACTCAATGTGTTTGTGAAAGTGTATTTTTGTATTAAAGCTCAGTACACCAGTAAGGGAAGATACAAAGATATATATATATATATATATGTATATATATAAACCAGAGCCTAGAAGACCAAGAAAGAAACTAATAACCACCTAACAAACTCTAACAGAATTAGTAACAGCTAACTAATCATGAGAGTCATCTAACAGTTGGTTATGATGGTTAACATGCCCCCTCCAGCTACACGGAACATACTCCAGTGATAGCTTGTAAACTTGGGCAAAGTAAGAGGCTTTGTAAACATGTCAGCTGGCTGTTCGTCAGTCGAAATGTACCTGACTTGCAGACGTTTGTGCTGAACCAAATCACGAACAAAGTGAACATTGACCTCAATATGCTTTGTCCGTGAATGAAAAACTGGGTTGGAGGCCAACATCTGAGCACCTTGGTTGTCACACCAGATCACAAGAAGAGTAGTTAAATGAACACCCAACTCATGAAGCAAGGAGGTGATCCAGACAACCTCAGTGGCAGTAGTAGACAAAGAGAGATACTCGGACTCTGTGCTGGAACGAGAGACAGCCTTTTGTTTTCGGGAACCCCAAGAGATAAGATTCTCACCAAGCTTGACACACAAGCCAGTAACTGATTTTCGATCATCTAAGTCACAAGCCCAACCCGCATCAGAAAATGCATGAAGAACAAGAGGAGAAGCTGGAGTAAAGACAAGTCCTCTTGTAGTAGTACCCCTGATGTACTGCAGCACCCTCTTAACAGCACACCAATGAGCAATGGTGGGATTTTGCATAAATTGACTCAGCTTATTGATGGCATAAGAAAAATCAGGTCTGGTGAGAGTAAGATACTGCAATGCTCCAATAATGCTGCGGTAAAGTGTTGGATCAGAGAAGGAATCACTGTCAGAAGTCGCTAAGTTATAGCCAGGACACATGGGAGTCGAACAAGGCTTGGACTGATCCATATTGGTCCTTTTTAGTATATCCAAAGCATACTTGGATTGACACAGATGCAAATGTGAACCATCTCTATAAACTTCAAAACCAAGGAAGTAACTGACATGACCGAGAGCTTTTAAGGCAAACTGATTATGTAGAGCTGAAATGACCTCCTGAGCCTGATGTGAATTAGCTCCAGTGATGAGAATATCATCAACATAGACCAACATTAGCAACATGTGACCCCCCTTAGCAAAGAAAAATAAAGAGCTATCCGAGACAGAGTTGGTAAATCCCCAAGAAAGAAGAGCACATTTCAATTTGTCATACCAAGCTCTAGGTGCTTGTTTCAAGCCATAGATAGCTTTGTGAAGTTGACAAACATGGTTGGGAAAGTTAGCATCTTAAAAACCATGAGGTTGTTGCATATAGATTGTTTCTTTGAGATCGTCATTGAGAAATGCATTATTGACATCGATTTGTTGAATATCCCAACTATTGGTGACAACCAAAGTAAAAATAATTCTGATGGTAGAGGGTTTGACCACTGGACTGAAAGTATCACAGTAATCAACTCCCTGAGTTTGTTGAAAACCCTTTGCTACCAACCGTGCTATAAACTTATCCAAAGTACCATCTGCTCTAAGTTTAGTCTTGAATACCCACTTATTCTGAACAACATTCATGTCTGTGTGATAAGGAACTAGAGACCAAGTGTTGTTGCTTATTAATGTTTGATACTCTACCTCCATGGCTGTCCTCCACCTAGAATCAGATAATGCGTTCTGCACAGTAGTAGGCTCAGAAAAAACATGATTAGTGTTAGTTATAGTTGCTGCTAGCACTTTGGGTTTGTGTATACCTGATTTAGACCTGGTTTGCATAGCATGAGTAGAACCAGAAGGAGCAATGAGAGTTGTACTAGAAGAAGAAGGAGCAGTATGGTGTGGAGAAATAGAGTGAACGGGTAAGATTGAAGAAGAAGGCTGTGAGGAAAGATGGGCAGACTCATCAATAATAGGAATGGTAGAGGAAGGAGCGGAATGAGAAGCCTGTGGAGAGGATGCAGATTGATCTGTAGGATCATCCTGAGACATAGGAAAAACATGTTGATCAAGGGAAACTGAAGGAAGAATGGAAAGTTGTTGTGGAGATACAGAGTTGGTGGTGACAGTTGAGGGGAAATGAATATATTGAGGAGATGAACTAGGTATGGATACAGTGTTATGAGTAGTAAAAATAGATGAATAAGGAAATGATTGCTCATCAAATTTGACACTTCTAGCAATATATACACGGCCAGAGGGATGTAAACACCTGTACCCTTTGTGAGAAGGGCTGTAACCTAAGAAAATGCAAGTAGATGTTTTAAAATCAAACTTATGAGTATTGTAGGGTCGTAACAATGGGAAGCAAGCACAGCCAAAAACCTTTAAAAAATCATAATCTGGTTGTTTGTGAAACAAAAACTCAAATGTAGACTTGAACTGTTGCTTTTGAATGGGTAACCGATTTATGAGATAGGTAGCAGACACAAAGGCATTCCACCAATACTTAAGAAGGAGGCGGGCTTGAGCTAGCAAGGTAAGACCCATCTCAGTGATGTGTCTGTGCTTTCTTTCAGCTCTACCTTGCTGCTGATGAGTATGTGGGCAAGGGTGCCTATACACAATTCCAAGTTTAGCTAAAACAGGTTGAAGGGGTCGGTATTCACCACCCCAATCAGCTTGTAAGCTTTTGATTTTACACCCAAATTGTCTTTCAACATAAGCATTAAACTGAAGAAAAGTTCGTGTAGTTTCAGATTTGAGCTTTAAAGGAAAAATCCATGTAAATTTAGTAAAATCATCGACAAAATGAACATAATATCGGTACCCTTCTACTGAGATATGAGGAGACGGACCCCAGAGATCAGTGTGAACAATCTCAAATGGGGATTGAGTTGAATTATTAGAGGAAGGAAAACTATATTGATGCATTTTTCCAAATTGACAAGCATGACAAAAAGTAGGCTCAATATGAGAGAGATTCAAAGAATGCAAAACTTTATTGAGTATAGCTTTATTAGGATGGCCAAGACGTTTGTGCCACAAATTTACATTATGTAAAGTTTTATTACAAGAGAAAGACTTAGGATTTGATACAAACTCAGAGAAGAATGCAACATTAGATGGGGAAGGCTGAACAGATTTGGGCACAGAGAACTGAGGAGAATCCAAAGGAGCAACCAGCTGGTACAGCCCATGCTTAAGAATGCCCCGAAGAAGTGGCTGGTTCGAAGTCTTGTCCTTAACAAAACAGAGATCAGAAGTAAACTCAACTGTTACATTATTGTCTTTAGTAAATTTGGAAATACTAATCAGATTTTTTGTTATAGAAGGGACATGAAGAATGTTCTTTAAATGTAAGGAACGATTAGCAGCAATATAACTAGAACCAATATGTTGAATGGAAAGTTGAGAGCCATTACCGACAACGAGTTTTTCCTTACCCTTGTAGGAGTTCTTGTGCTGCAAATGAGCAGGGTCAGTAGTGACATGATTCGATGCTCCACTGTCTAAGAACCAAGCATCATCACTAACTGTTGAAGGAGAGGCAATATACACCTGAGGAGGATTTTCTGTTTGAGAAGAAGCAGATTCAACTGGTTCAAGAAAACTAACATCAAACCGTCGATAACATTTTTGAACAGTGTGACTAGGTCTACCACAGAGTTGACACACAACACGTGAGCCTCCATTAAAACTTCGGCCACGTCCAGTAGAGGAACCTCTTCCCCGACCACGAGAGAAATTATTGGTGGAAGGGGATCGAAAATTGTGGAATGGAGCAGTGGAAGACGATCTCTTGGACTGAGCATAGTTTGCCACAGGGCCACTGAGATCCAAAAGAGTAGTGGACTGATTAAGCTCCAATCTCATCTCATGATTTTGTAACATATACTGAACTTCTTGCAGAGTAACTGAATCTTTGGATGTAAGGTTGACCACCACAGATTCATACTCACTTCCAACCCCAGCAAGAACATAAAGAATAAGCTGATCTTCAGAGATAGGATTGCATGCTGCCCGTAAGCCATCGACAAAGCTTTTCATCTTTAGCATATACTCGTCAATTGTGAGAGAGCCTTTCTTGGTACTTTGTAACAGAGACATGAGATGTATCATCCGAGCTTTAGAACGAGTGTTGAATAGTTGTTCCAGAGTGCTCCATATATCAGTCGATGTTTCACAGTTAACAACATGTCCAATCATGGATTCAGAAATAGAGGACATGAGCCAAGAAAGTAGAAACTGATCAAGACGCATCCAACGAGTGAAGACAGGGTTATGTACCAGTGTAGTAGACCCTTCTGTTTCAGGAATTCGTGGATTAGGACGAGGAATGCGACGCATGAGAATATCCTCAAGATCATGAGCTCGAATGGCAGGAAGCACCTGTGACCGCCAGAAAAAATAGTTGGTCTGATCCAATCACAGGGGAGGCAGGAGCATAGAGGTAGGGACCGTCAACGAGAGTGTCGAAACGTTGCCAGAAGTCATCGTGGTATCACCAGAGGTCGCCATGATCCAGAGGCTCGGATACCAACTTAAGAAAAACACAGAACAGAAAAAGAGAAAGAACTCAATGTGTTTGTGAAAGTGTATTTTTGTATTAAAGCTCATTACACCAATAAGGGAAGATACAAAGATATATATATATGTATGTATATATATAAACCAGAGCCTAGAAGACCAAGAAAGAAACTAATAACCACCTAACAAACTCTAACAGAATCAGTAACAGCTAACTAATCATGAGAGTCATCTAACAGTTGGTTATGATGGTTAACACTTTAGAAGACAACTATTTTTAGGCAGGTTATGGGATTTTACGACATCAAAAGATGAAACATCGTCATTATTTCAATTACTATTGCGTGGAGTGTCACGTCTTCTTTCTCTCCTTTGATACTCTTAATGATCATCAGTGTTTTTTTTTTATCCGAAGGTTTTTTCTTTTCATTTTCTTATATTTTACCAATTTATTAATATAATATTTCACTTCATTTTTTAATCCAATATATATATATGTATTTTTGTTTTTTGAAGGGACGCAAGTGGACTTGAGAATAACTGAGTGGATCAAAGGCCTCTATTTTTCCTTTTTAATTCCTTATACTCTTAACTTTTTCCTCACTCGGATATATTTTTTATTCAAATTGGAGGTAATTAAAAAATTTAAGAAATTTTTTAATAGTTACTAATAAAAATTTGAATTTAAATAATTCAAATAAGTATGTTAGTACGTATATACTTTACTAGATACAAGCAACTTGCAATATCAAGCTTGCTTAGTTTTATTTATAGAATTTATTAATTATTTTTATTAAATTTATATTAATGTCATATAAATTTCAAATAAATATCTTATTTTGATTAAATAATTTATTTATTTTTATTTAAGTTTATATTTATTATAAATTTTAAATTTAAGAGTGACAGCAAGAGATTATATATTATATGTTTAATATAATATTAAATATTATACATGAATTTTAAATTTAAGTTTATTGTTAGTTTTTTTTTTTTTAAATTGTTGCTAATTGATAATAGATTATATTATATGTTTAATATGATATTATTCTAATAAGTGAGTTTAAGTTTAATTAAATTTTATTTAAGTTATAAAACGTATGATTTTATTATTTTTAAATAATTATCATTGTAAAATATCTTATTTTAATTTGTTTAATTATTTATTATTTTAAAATAATTATTATGGTAAAATATCTAAAAAATATTCTATTTTAATTAATTTAATTATTTATTATTTTTAAATAATTATCATTATAAAATATCTAAAAAAATATCATATTTTAATTTTTTAATTATTTATTTTATTTTATTTAAATTTAAATGTTTCCAAACTACTATTAAATATATAAAAAATTCAATTAAATATAAGAATATTTCGTTAAAGTTAACATTAAAAAAAATAAAAAACCTTTAAAAATTAATATTATGATTATCTCTTTTGAATTTAAATAATTCAAATACGATAGTATATATTTTTATATAAATATTATGATATTTCGGTTATTTCATTTTTTTTATTAAAATATTAATAAGATAATAATTATCTTATACTAGTTTCCATTCTTATAAATAGAGGGTAAACTTCATAGATTTATGAAAGTGCGGACTAGACTGATCATAATAGAGAGTATTGGTAGCTTGACAGACTCAAGAACTAGCCTAATAGATTCAGGTATGACTAACTTTTTTTTTGGGATCACGTGTACATATACATATATATACATAAATCTTAAAATAATTTTGTTTTCCATGATTTTTATAAACATTTGATCTATGTATTGTGTTTATGTTGTAAAGAATAAATAATCGTGTCAATTTTGTATATGTTTCACGTTTATATGTGTTACCAATATCTAAGTTGATTATTTATTTTGTATGCAGATTGGTCAAATCTGCCGAAACATCTCCTAGACTCAATTTTAGAGAAGATGACATCATTTAAGGAATATTTAAATTTTAGTGGTGTATGCGCTTCATGGTATTGCGTAGCAAAAGATAACCAAAGTAAACTAATTCAAACTATGAGATTTCCCTTACTTTTTTTTCGTGATGATGATATATGGAGCATATATAACATCTTCAAAAATAAATTTTTGGAGATCAAGACAGTAAAATTTCCTGGCACATATATTGTTGGATTAGTGGCGAGACTCCGCCGCTAATACACCGCGCCTAAAATTTTGTCGCTAATAATGATTATTAGCGGCGGACTGACACACCCGCCGCTAATAATCATTTATTAGCGGCGGGCATTAGCGGCGGAGCCCGCCGCTAATAGCTATGTCCAAGGCATTATTATTTACCGCGGGCTCCGCCGCTAATATTATTTTTTTAAAATTAAAATTTAAATAAATTAATATTTATTAAATTTAATTATTTTAAAAAATAATTTATAATATAATTTAACAAAAATAAACATTTAATTAATTTAAACATAACTAACATTAAAATTAATATAAATAGTTTTAATATTTATCAACCTAGTAAATATCACTATAGTCATTAAAAATAAATAAAGTATTAATTCACTCCAAATATATAAACTACTAACTAAAGAAAGTCATTAAGATTAATGTTGAAATTGTCCTCATCTTCAACATTTTGGTTTGGCTGTGAGGACGACGGCTGTGACGGTGGCGGTGGCGGTGAGGGTGACGGCCGTGGCTGTGACGGTGAAGGAATATAAGGTGGTTGTGATGATCGTCCGAGCGTGAGGTCCCCAAACAGATCTCGAGGTTGTGGCTGTGGCTGTGACCTGCCTCCAACCTCCCAATATCTAACATTAGGTGGCGAAGGCTGCATCGATCCTCCTGGAAAATCGGTAAAACTAAAATATTGTGAAGGAGACTGGGAAGAGGGTCCAAAAGTGTATTGGTTTTGATACTGAGGAGGTTGTTGCAACGACACATGTGGCAGATACATTGGGTGAGGCTGGTACAGCTGATGTGGCGGATACTGTGAAGGAGGCTGGAACTGCTGCTGTGAAGGAGGCTGATACTGCTGCTATGAAGGAGGCTGGTGCTGCTGTTGTAGCGGTGTATGAAAGTCAGGATTGGCAGTGTTACTCTGAGAAGACGAACCACCTTCGGATTGTGGTGGCAAATGCCTCTGCAGAAAACTGTCAAACATTGGGTCATACAGTTTACTGGGATGCACAGTTGTCGAAGTCTCAAACTTCTCATGAATTGCCTTCATCATCAAAGCCATAACTCTCATATCTTCATTAGGCGAAGCAGCAGTATTTGCTTGGGACTGACTTTGATCTGTAGAGCTAGATGATGTCTTTTTTGCCTTCCCTTTCGCCCTATAACCCACTCCTCTTTGGTAGTCAGATCTCTCCCCGAGTACTTTACTTAGTATCTCGTATTGATCGACCGGGGACGAATCAACGCCAGATACATTTAGAGATGCCTCACTCTGCTGTTGACTTTGCCTCTCAAGCTGTGTCCTTTGAACCTCTGCCGCCATTTTTTCCTGTATAAAGATAACATTATAAACAAAAATAAGAAACATTATAAACATTAGCAACAAGAAAACAATACTATTCACTTACATAATCTTGTTGAGCTGCCTCATTGACAAAAGATTTTGTCAATTTTCTCATATGAGCATCCCTCCAAGTATCAACAACATGCGCATCTGGGTTCTCCTATACAAATGTAAACAAAATATTTCAGAATGTGTTATTTTATAAAATTAAATTAACTGTTGGAAAAACTCATTGAAGGATCTTTATTTATTTTCATGCAATTTACATATTATCAAACAAACATGCAAATTCCTAGAACATGCTCCTATGAAATTGATACAAATACAGAGTAAAGTAAAAACTTACATTACGCAGCGGAACTGGAACAACTACATCATTCAATCTCTCTAACCCTTGATTCATTTCTGTAGCAGAGTATTATCAAGAGATTGAACAAGATCAGCAACATAGTCTTCCTCACCAAGCCTTTGATCAACCTAGAACTAGTGTGGGCTGATTCTCAACACATGAGATAGAGATCTAGAAAAGAAGAAGAGATTGTGGCTAAGAAAGGATTAGAGTGTCTAGGTTTTCACTTACCCAAATCAACTGAGACTGACTTGCTTCTGAAAACCCTAGATATCATATTCCTTATATAGCAACTTAATGAGATTTATTTAAATTTAAATTAATTAAAAATAATAAACAAAAATAAAAGCCTTGGGCTGCCATAAATGGACTTGGGCCCAATCTCTTTGTTTTGAATTTAAATCCCAACTGGGCCTAAATTCAAAACCTTTTATTTATTTATTTTTAATTAATTAATTAAATCCTTATTCAAATTAACTAATTATAATTTGAAACTTGATTTAATATTATTTATTTATATTGATACCAATTTATCAATATTAATAAATTTACCCAAAGATTCTCTTTTATTCTTTAAATCTCATATCTCTGTAAATTTTCCAAAATTGACCTAGTCAACTTTAAAAATCCTAATTGATAATCAAATCAATTAATTGAGACATTCTAGATGATTTAC
Organism: Humulus lupulus; assembly: GCF_963169125.1. Classification (NCBI taxonomy): domain Eukaryota; kingdom Viridiplantae; phylum Streptophyta; class Magnoliopsida; order Rosales; family Cannabaceae; genus Humulus; species Humulus lupulus. The sequence continues at coordinate 21,670,942 of NC_084793.1, forward strand.
TCAAAGGTGATGCGGGGACCATGGATCCATGAAATCAAGCTCCAACAAGTTACCGTGAATATATTTACGAATAATTTCACTACCTTATTAATTCCTCGTGACTCCACTATAGACTCGGAATTGAACTATTGAATTCATAGAACGTATTTTCAAAACCATAAATACGTTATCCATTGTTATAACCATTACAATCAGTCAATCCTCTATCGATGACTTACTAACGAGCTGAGTGCAAATTACCGTTTTACCCCTCATCAATATTTTATCCTTAACTCCCACTAAGTTCCTTATAAATGATATTTCCGTGAACTTAATCACAGAAATGAGATCTCAATCATTTAACCTTTTGAACAAAGCAATTAAGGAAATCATCTTTTTACTTCTCATACAGAAGTTATAGATTTCGTATCTATGAATAATACTCCCACTCAATTACACTAATAAATCTCCAAGATGTAAGTATGGGCTAGACCGTAGGGTAAGCTGGTAACGAACAAGTCAAAAGATTTAAATAATATAATTAGCAGAATATTATCACTCAAAATTAAGATCGACTTAATATATGGTCAACGTTGTGACATTGATTAGATTTGATAACAACGATACTTATTTATCAATCAATAATCAATATCGGTCCTAGTCCGATGTAACTAAATACATCCGATCTTATCTACTTGGTCGATGCCTTGGACAAGACATCACACCCTGAATGTGTAAGTAGATCATATCGTAGATTGCCTAATCAGTGAAAATCCAATGCACTGATCTAATCTTAGGACTCATTCTTTTGAACATATAATTACAACTATAATCCACTGTGACCTAGTCACTATAATTGTAACTATCCATATGTTCGGGATTTTATAAATGTTTGTATTATTTCAATAATCATGTAATAAAACAAGCAATCAACACGGTTTTCAAACTAAATGATTTCTACTACTTTTATTGATAATATGAAATCATGCTACATGTTCGACATGGTTCTATAAGGGCATAAAACCCAACATTAACATCTTCACTTACATATTGGTGACGCTTAGCTGCCAACGACTTTGTGCCTTGTGTTGTTACATACTTCATTTGTCTTCTGTTTGCTTGATTTTTAGCGGAACGAGCCAAAAATCTTTCGCTCAAGAACATTTCACAAATAAGCTGCCAAGCCTCCTTAGTGCATTGGTCAGGTGGCTTAGAGAGGACATTCTCCAAATCTTCTGGTCCAGCATAATGATTTTTGAAGTGTCTATGTCTATAGTTCTTTCTCTCGCGATATCTTTCCCCCATCTCGTGAGTTGCCAGAACTGACTCACGTTATGGATGACCGTCTATATTATAGTAATACTTCATTAAGAAAAAAAATATTAGATAACTTGTAAATAATGGAATTAAATAATGAAAAGTACAAGATTTTTAATTTTTTTACCCTTATACGATCAAGCACTTGATCCTTAAACTGTTGAGGTACATCTGCAAAATCCAAATAATGCCCCGGACACAAAATGGAAACTAGAGTGCCCAACATGCGAATAAAAGATTGATCCTCCTGCCCAACCACTTTGTTGGTCACAGGATCAAGCTCTAGATCCAATGGTTTCCCAGTTTTTTTCCTTCGTTCTTCAAGAACATTATTACTAGCAGGGCCACGACCTTTTCTTCTCGTCGGCGGGGTTTAAAATTTATTAACAATAATCAGTATTAGTATTGATGTTATATTTATCTAACAATACAATTTCTAAAAATAATTTTGATATGCAATATTTAACCTGACTCGCAAGATGTTGGTACCCTAAAAGGATCGGGTGGGTCTTGACCCCCACCATCTCCACCGTGATAAGTAGCTATATCAGCTGACATTATACTTCAGTTTAAAATTTATTAGTTAGTAATTAGCATTAAATAGAAGTATATCACATTGAATTCATAATAATAATAATTACAAAAAAAAAAAACTTCATTATATTTAAATATATAGTTTTGTTACACAAATAGAAAAAACTAAATAGAGTAATCACTATCATTTCCATCAGTAATCGAAGATACATTTTCATCTTCACAAAGCTCAAATATCTTATATTATAATTACAAAAAAAAACTTCATTATATTTAAATACATAGTTCTGTTACACAAATAGAAAAAACTAAACAGAGTAATCACTATCATTTCCATCAGTAATCAAAGACACATTTTCATCTTCACAAAGCTCAACAGCCAATTCATCTTCTACATCTGCAACGCCCTCATGTTCTGACATATCAGCTTCGTCGTCACCATCTTCATCAACTCCAACATATGCAGCAGGTTGATCAGATTGCATAATCAACTCTCCGAGGTCCACAGTCAACAAAAAATTTGATGAACTTGTTTCATGTACAACATCAATAACATCATTAACCTCATCAGAATTGTCCTTAATGTCCCAAATCTGTCAATGATTCACATCTTCTACAGCTTTCCAATCACGACCTCTAAGTAAATCATCGAGATAGAAAACTTGCTTAGCTTGAGTAGCAAGTATGTACGGCTCATCTTTGTACCATTCACCATTGACGTTTAAACTGGTGATATTATTTTCAATGACTGTTTTCTTCATTCTTGGATTTGTATTAAACCATTTGCACCGAAATAATGCCATTGAATATGCACCAGTGAAAGAAAGTATCACTACTTCTTCAAGCGTGCCGTAATAATTAAAACTTTCTGTTCCGGCAACAAACACTCCACTATTCTGTGTGGTGCGCTTTTTGTCTCGATCGTGTGCAATAAATCGAACACCATTGACTATACAACCTTGGTAAAAGGTTGACAAATGATCTGACCCAGATGCTAAAGCTAACAGTTCATCACCATTTTCCAAAGACCCAAGCTTGTGCAAGTCATATATCTAAATTCATAGAATGATATTAGATTCACAAAATATATCATTAACAAAATCACTGTTCAAAGTTCAAAGCTACCTTTTTATGAAACCACGAACAAAATTTTTTCCTATGCAAACGATCATGATCACCATCTGGGTATTTTTGTTTAATCTCTTGTAGGTGTTCGCTGTTAATTAGAATAGTGTTACGGTTCTTGATAACAAAAAACTGATAATAACCACACATGTTCTAATTTCTAAGAGAATAAACTTACTCTAAATAAGGCTCAATTTCAGGATAATTCTCAAGTATGAACCACTCAGCTATTTCACGAGTATTATGATCGAGAGTCTTCAAAGTTCCCTTTGTGAGTGGACGACATTGAGATTGGAAAACTGCAAGATTTCGTGGGATATAAGTTGCATCTTCATTTCGATCAAGACGGTTAAATCTTGTTTCAATGTCTTTGAAATACATTGAACAAAAGGTCAAAGCCTCATCTGCGACATAGCCTTCGGCGATCGACCCTTCAGGGCGAGCTTTATTTCCCACATAATTCTTTAATTTTTTCATGTACCTTTCAAAAGGATACATCCACCTCATAAACACCGGGCCACCCAATATTACTTCTTCTGGCAAATGTAATACCAAATGAATCATTATGTCAAAAAAAGCTGGAGGAAAAATCAACTCCATCTTGCACAATATCTGAATAAGATCATTTTGTGCTTCCTCCATATCTTTAACATTTAAAGTCCTCGAACATATTTGCCTGAAGAAATTGCACAATTCTGCAATAGTGGTCGATATAGATTTTGGAAGAAACTTGCGAACACCGAGAGAAAATAATCGTTGCATTATCACATGACAATCGTGTGACTTCAACCCAAGAATATTTGTATCATTCTCGGACACTTTCTTCTTCAAATTTGAACAAAAGCCATCTGGAAATCTAACTCCTTTTATAAATTGACAAAACTGTTGCCTCTGCGCCGGAGTTAACACATAAGGAGCGTGCGGCTTCATCAGCTTCCCATTCTCATCTTCATAAATCCACAATGATTCTCTCACACCTATCTTTTTCAAATCATGTCTGGCATTAGTGGTGTCCTTAGATTTATCATTGTCTAAGATAGTGCCAAGGAGACTATCACACACATTCTTCTCAACATGCATGACATCTATATTGTGTTTTAATTTGTTTGTACACCAATACTCAAGCTCGTAAAAAATAATTAATTTCCTCCAATTACCTTCATCTACTCCTCTTTTACGTTTCACACCCCCAAACTGGACATGTTTTCCTGGAACTTGCGCTGCAAGAGCATTAACTTGTTCTAGTATATCCTCACAAGTAAACCGTCTCGGAGAACGTCTTCTCTCAACTTCTCCATCGAACTCTTTGTCTCTTCTCGTTCGATGAGTACTTGGCAAGAATCTTCTGTGACCAACGTAAGATGTCTTACCGATCACTCGGATGGAAGTTGTGTCCTCATTACACGTAGGACAAGCTTTGTATCCCTGACCACTCCATCCAGACAAACTACTACGAGCTGGAAAATCGTTCACTGTCCACAAAAGGGCTGCCCGCATCTTGAACATCCTGTTGGTCGTACTATCTCTTGTATCAACTCCGTTAACCCACAGATCCTTCAACTCATCCACCAATGGTCTCATAAATACATCCATGTCCTTACTGGGTGATTTTGGCCTAGGAATAAGGAGGGTCAACATGAAATAATTGTCTTTCATGCACAACCAAGGTGGCAGATTATAGTTTGCCAACACCACAGGCCACATGATGTATGCAAGGTTCATGTTGCCAAATGGATTAAATCCATCAGCAGCTAAGCCCAGACGAACATTTCTGGGATCCCTTGAAAAATCAGGATGCTTGGCATAAAAGTCCTTCCACGCAGATCCGTCCACCGGGTATCGCATCACCCCTTCATCTTTTGATTTCCCGGAGTGATGCCATATCATGTGTTTTGCTGTAATCCTTCAACTGTATAATCTTTTCAACCGAGGGGTCAACGAAAAGTAACGCATCACCTTGTGTGGCACTTTTTTTCCTTTCGTCATTTCGAAAGTAATCCATCTACTACTTCCGCATACTGGACATGTCTCTTTTGATGCATGCTCATTGTAAAATAAGCAGCAATCATACTGACACACATGAATGGACTCGTATCCCAACCCTAACTTTTTCAATCTTTTTTTCGCCTCGTAGTACGATCCGGGGATTTTGTTTTCCTTAGGAAATGCAAGCTTTAACAACTTCAGCAATTCATCAAATATGTTGTTAGGCACCTTCCCTCTAACTTTTAGATGCAATAACTTTGCTAAAAAGTTAAGAGATGAAATCCAATCACATCCAGGATACAACTCCGCTTCAATCTCCTCGAATAACTCGTCATAATACTGACTCCCACTGGGATCCCTTTCTACTTCCTCAGTTGTCGGTAAAAGGAAGTCTTCCACAACGTGAATCATCTCATCATCTTCATTCTCATCAACCACCTCATCAGCAACAATTTCTTCCACCTCACCATGAAAAATCCCCTTATCATAAGCTTGATGAAAACCCTTATCGAACGTGTGCCCGAACTACATCTAAAGATTCAAATCTATTATTATTGCATCTCACACACTGGCACCTAATTCTTCCATCAAAATCTACATGTTCCGACGCTATCCTAAAAAAAGCTTGCAGACCATTCCAATATTCTTGACAACCACGATTTCTCAATGTTGTCCAAGTCTTGTCAATCGCCATCTAAAGCGTTATAAGAGTGTGAGTTTTAGTAATGTGAATAAAAATTGATAACAAAGGAGATTTGTTATCATTTTTGAAATCTTGTGCAATATTATAATATCTTATGCTATTTTATGATGGATTTTTAGATAATATTATTCAATAAAAAAATTAAATTAAATTATTTAATTAAATAATAATAATAATATAATTTAATTAATTAAATAATAATAATATAATTTAATTAATTAAATTATTAAAAATTAATCAAAAATTAAATTATTATTTATATAATTATTTATTCTTAATTTTTTTTATACTTTTATTAAATATTATTATCAATTTCTATATTCATGTAATTTATAACTATTTAATATTAGATAATATTATTCAATAAACAAATTAAATTAAATTATTTAATTAAATAATAATATATCAAACTTTTATAATTTAATTAATTAAATTATTAAAAATTAATCAAAAATTAAATTATTATTTAGTCTTAATTTTTTATACTTTTATTAAATATTATTATCAATTTCTATATTCATGTAATTTATAACTATTTAATATTAGATAATATTATTCAATAAACAAATTAAATTATATAATTTAATTAGATAATATTATATCAAACTTTTATTATTTAATTAATTAAATTATTAAAAATAAATTATTATTTATTCATAATTTTTTAAAATTTTATTAAATATAATTATCAATTTTTATATTCATGTAATTTATATTAAACAATATTATTCAATAAACAAATTAAATTAAATTATTTATTTAGATAATATTATATCAAACTTTTATTATTTAATTCATTAAATTATTAAAAATTAATCAAAAAATAAGTTATTATTTATTCTTAATTTTTTATACTTTTATGAAATATAATTATCAATTTCTATATTTATGTAATTTATACCTATTTAATTATTTTTTATTATTTAATTAATTAAATTAGTAAAAAATAATTAAAAATAAATTATTATTTATTCATAATTTTTTAATTTGTAATAATAATAATTTTACAAATTAATTATTATTTGACTTTAAGGCTAATTTATTTTTTTAAATAATTAGATAAATTTTATTAATCTTTATCATTCATTATTTTATTAATAATATTTTAAACTTATTATTTCTGTGTCAATATTCCTGTAATTGATGGTTGTATTCAACAATCATTAATCACAAGCATACCGAGACAGAAAAAATAAATTAACTTCTAATTAACTACTAATAAATTTTTTAATAATTTTCAATTAATTATAATAATACTAATTAACTAAATTATATAATATACATTGCAATTCTCATTATGTTGACATAACATATAACAAAAAAAAACTATTTTACTTAATTAAATTTCACAAAAAACATAAAGCAACATACTAATATTTTTTTTAATTATAAACTAATAAATAAAAAACCACCAATTCAATTGATTAAAAAAAAACTTAATCAAATCATAAAATCTACAACTTTCTAACCATCCTATAAAATCTACCAAAGTTTTCTCATACCTGAATATCAAGACAGGATTTAGGGTTAGGAAATCTAGAGTAGCTCTACAGTTTTGCAGTAAACTACCAAAAACAACATCTGCATATTGAATTATGGAAAAAAAATTAAAATAAACCCACTAAAATATAGTATAACTGAGCATAAATAAACACTTCTTGATCCATAAAAAAATTGGTCGATTCATTCCACTAAAAGCAGAGAGAACAAAATCACACAGTCACATATATACAAGTACACAATTATATACAAAAAAACTTATTTCAGAACCTAACAGAACACCTAACACCTAACAGAACCTACGAGAAATGTGATTTTTTTCATAACAGTATATTTGCAATAAAATAAAAACTTTCAAAGTGTGACAGATAAAACTCCAAACCCTCAGAAAAATTCAGTATAACCAGGGAGTAACCAAAATTTGACTCAAAACAAACAAGTAGTGTTAGCATTTCTAATATTTATGAAACAATGTAAAAACAAATACAAACAACCACATCAAAATTTCAAGAAAAAAAAACAAAAGTCAGACTTAAACATTGCCTCGCAAGCACCATAAAGAGACTCAAATGCAGAGCAGTTCCCTGCATAAATATGATTTACTTTGTTTACAAATAATTCCTCAAATAAGTCCCTGAAAAGAATACTATATGATTTACTTCGTTTACAAATAAGACCTCAAATAAGTCCCTGAAAAGAATACTATAGCTATATAGTATGAACACACACATATATATACAAGACAGTGAATATAAATATATGTACACTTTTATTCAATGCATATATATATGTATACATTGAAGTAGGTACACCCGGCTCTGAAAAACTAAAATATAAATGTACAAATTTGAATACATAAATATAGACGAAAAAGGTTTGTTTTTGTTCTACAATATACCTTAGAAACACCTTGGGTTGCTTAAGAAACGCCTTCTCGGTCTGCAACATGAGAGAGATCCAATAAGATAAAATTGTGAACTCAGAAAAGAAGTATTTTATTTTAAAAAAGATTTACTTAAATGACATAGTCCTATAGTTTGTGTATGTTATTTCATTTGTGTAATAGGTTCGGTTTTTTACACACAAAAAAAAGTTTCTGCGTGAACGAAGTTGGTTATATTTAGACCAATTTGTTTAGAAATGCATTTGATAATCTTAATTTGAAAAAAAAATACATCTCCATATATATATATATACATATATTTATATAGAGGGTTACAAGACTCAAAAATCTCAACATCATTTTCTATTCAAACTAGAAAATTTCAATATATGCCCAAATAAAATAACCATATGCATATCAAAATAGACAAGTTTATAATATGAAAACAATCAACCAGGGCCGTCTCTACCTTAAGGGTGAGATGGTGGACCGAGAGCTGCGTGAGGACTGAGGAGCACCGTGAGCTGCATGAGGACTGAGGAGCACCGTGAGACTGTGCGAAGGCAGGAGAAGAGAACAGATGCGAAGAAGAGAGGTGTGGTGCAATTTGTAACCTCTACATAAGCATTAGCGGCGGTTACCGCCGCTATTACTATAGCCCGTCGCTAATAAATATATTAGCGGCGGATACCCGTCTCTAAAAAAAGGTGATTATCCGCCGCTAATAACACTTTAAAAAATAAACTGTTTGTTTCCCAGGTATTTTCCTCTGTTGTATTAGCGGCGGACTACCCGTCGCTAATAATAGGAATTCCGCCACTAATACATATTATTATATATTTTTAAATAACCACACATAATTAGGGTCCGCCGCTAATACCCTGTATAATAGCGGCGGACTGTACCCGCCGCTAATAGCTACGCCGCAACTAACATTAATTGTTGTAGTGAGAGTTTCAAGAATTAGCTTATATTAGAACTAATAATGATGAAAATATGGTATGGATGAAAATATGTTACTGGGATGGAGAAGGTTCAGTTCGACGATGTGATTCACTACAAGGATAATTTTTATGGCATAACTTGCGAAGGGGAAGTTGCTAGTTTTGATCTTGAAAATCCGCACTTAAAGATGGTAGCAAGTAGAGTTTCAAACGAAGAGGAAGATGAAGATGAAGAAGAAGAGTTTTGTGGCAAATATTATCTAGTGGAATGTTGTGGACAACTTTTACAAATTAAAAGGTATTTGGCTAACACATGTAGTGACTTTATTCGTTTGACGAGTGGGTTCAAAGTTTTCAAATTAAGCCATAATAGAGGAGATAAGTGGGTCGAGATGGAAAGTTTAGGTCATGATGTGGCTATATTTTTAGGTGACAATAGCTCTGTATCGGTTTTAGCTCCAAATATTGATGGATACAAAGGAAATTGTTTATATTTCACCGAGGACAAAGATACTCTTGATATTGGTTACTTGGGACCTTCGGACATGGGTCTCTATGATTTTGAGAATAAAAGCTTCACACGACATTTCGACATGGACGCAACAAATTTTTTGAATTTACAAAAGCGACCTCTTTGGATTTTACCCACACTACATTTGTGTTAAAGTAGAATAATTTTCCAATTCTTTAGTGTTTCGTGAAGACTTTTTTTATTTTTATTTTTCTTTATTAGAGCATAAAGACCTATTTGATTTATTTATTTGAAAGTGCTTAACAACCAGCAGGCAGTTTTTAAAATAAAAAAACTTCCACTATACATGCAACAATTGAAAAAATTGATAGCATTACAATTGATTGAGAAAATAATAATTCCAATTCACTTGAAAATACACACGAAAAAAACCATACTTCCATTGCTCAAATCAAATTATCAAACTTCCTTTTTTAAAAAATAAAAATAAAATGCTTAAACCCACGAAATGAATAACACCAGCAAGCAACATAGGGCTTCGTTTCACTCTCTCTACACTTCCGACTACATGCATTGCAATAATCCCATGCTATACAACATCAAGTTAGTTTAAAATATATATATATATATATTCTACCACGTGCAATATTTTGTCACAAAATAAGAGGAAATGTCCTTTGTTTTACCTGCTGTGAACCTGTGGTGCCTATGGTTTTTTTCCTGAGTTTATGAACATCTTGGTTCCAGCATTCTTTTATTATTTAAAAATATTAATGTTCCAATTTTAATAAGAGGAGTGCTACATTTAATTTCCTATTTTAACCTCTTAATCAACCTTATAGTAGTTTTTTTTCAATAATTTGATGACAATATTCATTGTAATTACGGTATCTTTCTTATAAATTTTCGAAAAATTTCAAAAAGTTCACAGTGCCGAAAATAAATTTGTATTTTTTTAACATGCATGTTAAACCGGAATATTAGGAACTTTGGTTTCTGCATTATAAATTATTCAGAATGTTTAAATTATTCCGATATAATAGGTTTGATGATAAATATAGAAAGCTAAAATGAGAAAATATAAAACCATGTAGAGGCATCTCAGATAAAATGGTGAACCAATCTGTTTATTACTTCCTTCAGTAGAAACTCTCACACTACAAAATAGGGTTGACCATTTTATAGGAATACTATAATTTTGTGTTTAAATTATTATAGGGACTAATATAACGAGAGATCACAACAATTATTTGGAGTACCTAGTAACACTTATCAACTGCATTTCAGTCACATAGAAATACATTAATGATTATAAGTTGACCCATTAAATCATATTTCACTATCACTAATAAAATGAGCTCAATAAGCCCAATATACCTCTTAAAATAGAATGTCATGGTACATGTGAAGTTGGTGGTAAGGCTTACTCTCCATAGTTGTTTTGCATCTTTGCATTTGATCTTGTACATTATTATTATTTTGGACATATTCACAGTGATCAAGACGACCATTAGAGATTTAATGTCAAACTTAAAAAGAATGTCTTTTGTGCAATTAATGCCCCAAATAAAATGTAATATTGATTGGTACATGAGCATTGATTGTGTGGATTAAATCATTTCATAATTATTGTTTTGCTCATTGGTTTAAATCTAACATTTTGCTCTGAAAAATCTTGAAGATTTTCTGAATCAAATGGACTTTTTGTTTTTTTTATTTGTCAAAATTGTTTTTAATATATGCGAATATGTAAATAAGAATATGTAAGTGTAGAAAGAAAATCTCACTCGATATATAAGTCTTAAACTACCTACAAACAAAAAATTGATATTATATATATATAAAAAAAATGACAAATATTAGCTTTTGGTGAGGTCTTCCTCAATTATGCTGGTTATGAGGAGTAGAAACAGTCTGCAAGATCTCCAAGAATCTGGTCTGTCCAACGTCCAAAGCCTTTTTCCAATAATAAAATGCAAAACTTAATGCCTTACTTCTCAATTCACTTATGTTCCGATCAATTTCCGCTTCGTGGCGCCTCATAAAAGGCTGCAACAATCTACTGTAAATATATTTCGTCCCCTGTGTATTGTGAACCTTTTTCTAATTAACCCAACTTTTAATAAACAATTAAATCTTTCCAATAATATTGTACAAATTATATAAAAACATAATCTATATATGTACGTACTTTCATTTGGTAAGACCATAGGTACATAAACAGTGCCAACTTCGCTTCACTGTACAATGGTAACCTTCACAATGAAAATTAAAATCATTAACAGAACTTAAATTAAACAAAAAATTAATAAGAAGAACCCAAAATTCCATACCAACAAAGAAAGACATCTCCAATTCTCTCCAAAACAGTAATCACAGCAACCAAAATCCTGAGAAAAACTATACTTAATGATTATATATACAGGTAAAGCAAAAGAAATTAACTAGGTGTGTAATGTTGTTTAAATACCAGTATTTGGACCATGAGAGAAGTTGTTCAGTCTCTGGTTTGGTCTTTTCCACAATCTTAAAGCACTCGTAAGCCGGATAAGCGTAACCAAATGTCATTCTGCTCATAAAAGCAATTAAAGTCTCATATAATTTGAGTTTGAGTAAAGGAAAAAAAAATGTGCTTACTTAGGAGTGGGAAATGCATGGAATGAGAGAGATTCCAGTCATTAATAACTTACATAAGTAGCCTAGAAAGAAAAGAACCCAGCATTTTGATTGCAAAAATCCACACCCAATGGCTTTGTGAAGAGGATATTTGGTCAAGCAATTATGGTTTTTGAGAAGTAGTTTTTTATTTGCTTAATCGGTTTTATCTTTTGAAGCCTCAAAAAGACCGATTTAGTTTGTAGTTTAATTGGGTTGTGACGCATCGTCAAATAAGCAACTGCAAATGTCGTTTAAGGGGAGGAATGAAACGACACTAAAATGGCTAACCTGTCCCGTCGTAAACGACGCTAAGTTTAAAAAATGTCTGGTAAACGATCAAATAATAATAAAACGACACCCTTGTGATGGCTGAATAAAATTACAGCATCGTTTCCAAGCGATGCTAAATAAACTGTCAGAAAACGACATCGAAATGGCAAAGCTGTCGAATAACAGAAATAGAAAAACTGTTACCAGAAGAAGCGACACTAAAAATATCGTCGCTGGGTGTTTTTCCCGTTGGCTTGGTGGATAGAACAGGCAAACGACACCAATATAGAAAGTAAAAATTAAATGAAACGGCCCCGTTTTAGTTACTAGGGGCAGCGAGCCATAAAACAACCGCAGCCAACGGAATGGAAAAGGACAAAAAAAGGTGACAATAGCTCATCGAAAGTCGAAAACAAAAGGAATGATGCCACGTAAGCAGGGAAATGGATGAGCAGAGAAAACCATAACAACCAAACAAAAGCCAATTAAAAGGAAGAACGTTATTTTGCTCTACTCATTCCTCAGTCACTCACTCAACAACCTCTTCTTCCTTCCTTTCTCCTCTTCCTATCCTCAACCGCTCAAAGCCTCAAACCCAACATCTCTTCTCTTCTCTCTCATCTTCCTCTTCTTCTTCCTCTTCCATGGATGTGAGCTTCTCACCGAAGCCTCAAATTCTCACCCTTATCTCATGCACACCGCTGTCTTCTTCTTCTACTTCTTCTTCTTCGTCTTCCTCAGCTCGCTCCCGATCCATCCGAAGAGAATTTCTTGGCTGTGGCCATAACCTTAGGCCTCCAGGTGGTCTCCGCTATCGTAGACGCCACAGAAAGTCATGGTCTCACTCTCAGTCCTCGCGGTTCCTTTTCAGAGCTGCGCTTGGCTCACACTCGGTCCTCGTTGTCTTCGCCGTCATTACCGTCTCTGCTGCTTCGTTCGTTTACTGGAATCTCTTTAGGCCTAAGAAGAATTCCAGAGAGGTTAGTACTCTATTTGAATAATTATTGTAAGATACGTCTTGTGACTGATTACTATGTAGATTGTACGTAGATTAAGTCATTTAAAGGGAAAGATATTATGGAACTGAGTAATTATGGGTTAATTGAGCTTGGGGAAGTTTGGAGGTGAAAATTGGTCAGCATTTGACTCTTATCTGTAGTAATTTTATAGTTTTTGAGGAAATTAGTGGTTGAGTTTTTGAAAGAGCTCATAAGATGATGGAATTTTTTGTCCTTGTGTAATTTTTTTAACAAAATTTTAATTCTAAAAATGAAAATAGGTGCAGAGGCCTTCAAATTTCGCGTTACCTCAGTTGGGAGGACATGGCATAAACCATGTCATTGAGCATGAGATGTTCGATTTTGGTGAATATCGCGAAATGGAAGTTAAGCAATTGTTGAAGGATGAGAACATAGAGAATAGTCATGCTTCCATTCATAACGAGGCTCCCTTGCAGTTTCACCAAGCTGCTTTGATGAACAAAGAGACTGTTATCACTAACGCATTACAGTCACCTACTTCGAGTGTCTTCGTTTCGGGCTCTAATAATTCGACTTTTATAAACGAATCTAAAGTTTTGGATCAGTCTCTTTCACCTCTGCTTTCGGAGTCAGCTATGCTAGAACATATTAACTTTGCGGAAAAGTTGAATGGTTTGCAAATAGAGAAGTTGCAAGAGGAAATTGAGTCTGAGTTTAGCAATGATGATGTTCAAGAAAATGATTCGCTTGTAGAAGTTCATGAACCTGAACTAGAAAAGAAAGAACTTGGTGTAGAGGGAGAAACAATTAATTTCACTAGTTTTCTTGTTGATTCGGTTAGAGAAGAGCTTCACATGTTTTATAATGAAAGCAAATCAGAGGGAACATTTAAAGCAAACGTTAATGGTCACAAATCATTCGCTTCCCATGCTTCTGTTTTGTATAGCAATTCATTTTCTACAATTTCTAATATGAAAGGTACTGAAAAATCTGTGGGGGTTCCCCATATATCACCAGGTAATGCCATGAAGATTCTTTGTAGGGATGGTGTCATAATTTGGGGTTTCCCATTATTCTGACTTTATAAAGGGATTTTTATACAGGCAATGTTGAAGGAAAATTTCCTTTTGCAAATTACAAAGAAGGACCTCTTTATGGTAAAAAAGTTCTGAGAAAAGGTAGAGGAGATACAAGGGATATAAGAAAAGGACATTTGGCTCAGAATAATTACCAAGTTTTGCCCCAGGTGCCCCACATAAATGGCATGGACGTTGACAGCAAAAATAATACTTCAGAGCAGCTCAGTGCATACCATCGTTTGCTAAAGGATGGGAGGTATGTTGCTACAGTACATGCACATGTTGTAGTTCTTGAGAAGTTACATGGTTGCATTATTGGGTAGGAATTAATGAGTTTTTTTAATTGAAGAACAAAAATATTGAATGACGTGGGTTTCTTAGGTTATCCAATGCCTTAGAATTTCTTGAAGATTTGGAGAAAAGGGGTTTGTTGGACATGAGTAAGGTGAGTCTTTATAGCTGTTAATTATCTTTACTGTATCTAGAATTTCCCAAATTTATTGGATCCCCTGCTTTCAGGTTTACCATGCAAGGTTCTTTAAAACCTGCAAATTTCAAAAGACTGTTAAAGAAGCTTTTCGTTTCATCAAACTGATTCCTAATCCAACACTGAGTACATTTAACATGCTTATGTCTGTCTGTGCGAGTTCGCAAGATTCACAGGGTAATTCGTCACACTTCTGTCTGTAAATGATGAATTTTCTGTCACAAATATATATTTATTGTTGTATATTGTTGTATAACTTAATGATGTTTGTGTTCTGTTCTCTAGGAGCCTTTCAGGTTCTGCGACTTGTCCAGGAATCTGGATTGAAAGCTGATTGTAAACTTTACACTACTCTGATATCTACATGTGCTAAAAGTGGCAAAGTTGATTCCATGTTCGAAGTATGTATTTTCCTTGTGGTTTACAATTGAGATTCCCTCTTGAATTTTTCACTTGTTTTGGGAACTTTTTTTTTTAGTAATAGTTGATGTCTTACGCGCCTCTGGCATATTATTTATGGAAGAATTTCCTTTTTTGTTCCTAGTTGGGACACTTGAAGCTGGAAACTTCTCTGTAATTATGGAATACTTGTTATGAACTGTTGGTGTAATTGGCTCTAATTGCTTCTCAGCCACAGTCATATTCCATTATTTTTCTGTCTTTTTTTTTGGCTCCAGATTAATGCTGTTTAAAAGACGTTTTTGCTAAC
This sequence comes from Humulus lupulus, assembly GCF_963169125.1. NCBI lineage: Eukaryota > Viridiplantae > Streptophyta > Magnoliopsida > Rosales > Cannabaceae > Humulus > Humulus lupulus. The sequence continues at coordinate 21,686,568 of NC_084793.1, forward strand.
TTGTCTAACGTTAGAGGAGCTAAATGATAAATTGTTATCCTTCGTTATGTCTTGTTGGAGTAAACATTGGGTTAATGATGAATGAGGATGAGCTCCCTTGTTGACTACTACATAATTTTGTCTCCTAAGGTGTTTCATAAAATGGTTAATGCTGGAGTAGAACCAAATCTTCACACGTACGGGGCACTTATTGATGGTTGTGCCAGAGCTGGTCAAGTTGCAAAGGCATTTGGCGCTTATGGTATATTGAGGTCCAAGGTATGATTATTGTGGGAGACCTATAAAATTAATTATTTATAATTTGCTTATGCTACTTCTTACCAGTTTTCTATCATGAATGTGTTTTCTTGTTTCTTCTGTGCAATGATTTCGAATTAAGTGTTTGTCTGATAACATGCAGTAGAACGTGAAGCCAGATCGAGTTGTATTCAATGCACTTATTACAGCGTGTGGTCAATCAGGAGCGGTTGATCGTGCTTTTGATGTATTAGCAGAAATGTCTGAAGAGATACATCCTATAGACCCTGATCATGTCACAATCGGCGCATTGATGAAGGCATGTGCAAATGCTGGCCAGGTTAGTTTTTCCCTTCCTTACTCATGTTGTTGGGCATTATTCTTCATTTTTTCATTGAAATTCCTCTTTAGTTAACTCTACATTCTTTACAGGTTGATCGGGCACGTGAAGTATATAAGATGATTCATCAATACAACATTAAGGGCACCCCAGAGGTTTACACAATTGCTATTAATTCTTGCGGCCAGACAGGCGACTGGGATTTTGCGTGCAATGTGTATGAAGAAATGATTAGCAAAGGCGTGGTCCCTGATCAGGTAATTTTATCAACATTAAGACCTGTTGAAGTTTCTGTTGCATTTTGCATGGAGATAGTAGTAGCAGGATGCGACTGAGACAAGGTTTACTGCTCAAGAACTTTAATCTTTTACTACAAGCTAAAGTGTGCAGAAGGGAAATGATTTGATTTATGTAAAAGATAATAATGATCATCTCATTCTTTCCATCTCTGCGTTCAGTTTTCTATTTCTTAGTTTTTCTTTTGTGGCCTTTCTTGCAGATGTTTCTCAGTTCATTAATAGCTGCTGCAGGGCATGCTGGAAAGCTCGAAGATGCCTTTGAAATTCTACGTGAAGCCAAGAACCAAGGAGTAAAAGTCGGCATTGTATCATATAGTTCATTGATGGGAGCCTGTAGCAATGTATGTCTCATCTTAGGCAATCTTACATGTCACGTACTATAACAATTCTGCCTAAATATTATATTAGCCATTTGTAAAGTCTTTCTGTAATGTATTTGCAACTTGGACCAAAACAGGCGTAATTTCTGAAGCTTTTGTCATTAGAGAAATTGCCAGTAATTTTTTTTTAATCTTTTTCCCCCACGAGAGGCTTAAATGCAAGCTACATTGTGCTGCTGAACCTACTACAACATTACTTCATGAAGACATTCATCATTCCAATTTTTTTTTTTCCATTTTAGGCTAAAGACTGGAAGAAAGCACTAGAGCTATATGAGGATCTGAAGTCAATGAAGGTGAAGCAAACTGTTTCCACTGTCAATGCTTTGATGACTGCACTGTGTGAGTCCCATGGCTTTATTAAACCGTTGTTTATTTATTTTCTCATTGTGATTTTTTTTTTTTAATTCTTTGGAAATGGCAGTTTTACAAATTTATACCCATGATGTGGGTTATATTAAATTATGTTGTCTTGGTATAGTAATTTATAATCTTTAATGTCATTTAACTTCACTACAGGTGATGGAGATCAACTAGATAAGGCTGTGGAAATTCTACAAGAAATGAACACAATAGGATTGTCTCCAAATAATATAACATACTCCATTCTACTTGTCGCTAGCGAAAAGTGAGTTACTTTGATGATTGTTTTGATGCTTATAAAATTCCTTCCTTAATGAATGTCTAGAAGTAGGCCCTGTAGTTTTGTTTAAAGATCTTATTGTTATGCTCTGTGCATATTGTTTGTAGAAAAGATGATCTAGATGTAGGTCTCAAGCTTTATTCTCAAGCCAAAAAGGATGGAATTACTCCAAATATTGTCATGTCTAGATGCGTAATTGGTAAGTTAACCAATACTTGTTCCTATTTTTTCCCGTCAATTGTCTTTTTGTCTCTTTTTATTTTATTTAGTATTTAGGACATTTAAATATTTCTTAGCGTTTCTTTTCTTTTATAATGACTTTTCTTCAATGCTTTTGTTTTTGCAGCCATGTGCTTAAGAAGATATGAGAACGCTGCTATGCTTGGTGACCCTATTGTTTCATTCAAGTCAGGCCGTCCAGAGGTTTCCAATAAATGGTATTTCATTATTCCTTTTCTTCGGATATTCTGTTTGATGTTCTATTAGACCTATTTGATTTTAGACAGCAGAAAACAACATTTTTGTTTAATCATGCACAATCATTTATAGTCCATAAAATGAATTTCATTAAATTGCTTTGTTTCCTTGCCCAAAAAATTATTTGTACACAGAAAAAATAACATATAATTATAATATTTGAGAAAATTATCTCGAACTGTACTCAGCAGAAACGTCGTTCTTCATTTTATAACTTTTCCTACTGCGTTTAGCAAAAGAATTTAAAGAATAGAACACTGACTGTAATCCCCTTGAATTAGTTTACATCCTTTCGTTTCTCTTAAATGATTTAGAAAGTTGGTTATTTATCATTAATGAAGAAGGGTTTTAGTATAAAATATGCTTCTGAGCAATTTATTGTGCCATGTGTACAGGACATCATCAGCCTTAATGGTCTACCGTGACTCAATTTCACCCGGTATTGTCCCTACAGTTGATGTCTTATCTCAAGTTTTGGGATGCTTGCAGCTCCCACATGATGCATCCTTGAAAAGTAGGCTCATTGAGAATCTAGGTGTAAGTGCGGACACAAGAAGACCCTCAAACCTTAGTTCACTGATAGATGGGTTTGGTGAATATGACCCTCGCATTTTTTCATTACTTGAGGTCAGTAGTGCTGAATTTTCAACAATTTTGGTTCATAATTTGAATTGGAAACTAACTGAAAACCATTAACATTATCACGTTAAAATAGGAAGCTGCTTCTCATGGGATCGTTCCATTGGTATCCTTTAAACAAAATCCTGTTATTGTCGATACAAGGAAGTTGCAGATTCATACTGCTCAGGTGAGTTCTCTTCCCAAAGTCAAGGTCACTTATATACAATGGTAGTTAGATTACTACATAATCCTTGAGAGGTCTTGTAGTTGTCGCATTTTTCAATAAGATGTCTAGTATTTATCACACATTTTCCTAACGAATAAAAAGGTTAAAGCAAGGACAAGATGCATGCTAAAAAAACTCATTCGTTCACATTAATTAAAATCTTATATCGTACTTGGCAGGTGTACCTTTTAACCGTTTTGAAAGGTCTCAAACATCGGCTTGCGGCTGGTATTTATCTTCTCTTCTTCTCCTTTTTGTTTTGTCATTTGAAATGTTTGAGTTGTGATTGAAGTTTTTAGTGACGCAGAAGATTCATTAGGTGTGTGAAATGTACACTAAAATTTTATCAAGCATAAATGATCTAGAGGAACATTTTTAATTTACATCTTTGCTGTTCTGGTGGACCATGACACATTGTGCAGGTGCAAGGTTACCCGGCATAACCATTTTACTCCCTGTTGATAAAGCCCAAATCACATCTCCAAATGGCGAGGAGAAGACTGTCAACGTTGCGGGGAGGTAAGACTGGCTTCTGAACAATTACAATCAAGATGAACTTTGATTGAGCTTCTATGTTTTGTATTTCTGAAGTTAAGCCAAAGCATATTTGATTCATCAAATTTGGTAGAGACAAACAACTACAATCTATAATCATAATATAGGGGTAAATTAACCTGAAAAGACACAAGTAATACAGAAACTTTGGACTCTGAAAACTGAAATTTTACTGACTATAGAGTATTAAGTTAAAAAATATTAAAAACAAAGATTGCTGTACTTAACAAACAGAAAATATGTAAAAAAGAATAATCAAATTCATTATTTAAGTTGAAATGGTTAATGGGATATGTGCTCTATAGTTTACAAGCCACTCGATGAATGTCATGCTCTATAGTTTAAACAACTGATTTCTATCTGATAATTCACTTGTTTTCTCTGTTTACTAAACTGACATATCTTAGTGTCAACAGGGTTGGTCAAACAACTGATTTCTATCTGATAATTCACTTGTTTTCTCTGTTTACTAAACTGACATATCTTAGTGTCAACAGGGTTGGTCAGGCAGTGGCGTCTTTACTGAGGAGGATTGGATTACATTACCAAGGAAATGAATCACATGGAAAAATCAGAATTAGTGGAATAATATTAAAAAGATGGTTTCAACCTAAGCTTGCTCCTGTTTTCAGTGGCAAACCAGAAGAGATAAACCTATCCCAGTTCCGACTAGGAAAAGGAATTGCCCATCAGCAGCGTGACATTAGAGCCGGCAACTTGTCATTAGACTGAAGTAGGCGATGTCACCGGCAGACATCCTGGAAGCGTCTACTTTTACTACGTATGTTTCCTAATTTCAGTTGATGCTCTATTAACAGTTTCATCAATGATCATTCTGGCCGGTTTCTGCCACGAGCCTTAGTTGGTTGCCATACCATTCTAGAAATTTATAGATTTCCTATAAGTTTGTGGCCAATGTGAGCCGAAGACATAGCAAAGTGAATAGAAAACGTTTGGATCTCAAAGCCAATTCATGCATAGAGGAGAGATCCATGGAGCGGCATAAGGATATTTTCCAATTTTATCTTGTAAGGTAAATAATTTGTAGGGTATAATAAGATGTTTTAGTAGTCTAAAGAGAAAGGTAAAACATCTCTGTTGCCAAATATCCCAACTCACTTTATGTATCTCTGTATAAGGATACAAACCACATGTACAAGTCCCTTAAGAATGATTGTGATTGAATTTTGGTTAATGAATGTACTTAAATAATATATAAAACACAAATGAAACCAATGTCTCATTTGATAGAAATAGAGTACATTTGTACGACACAAATGAGTACCCACAACTTCCATTAGACCGACCAATTTGAGGCCTGCTTAAGCCATAAATAAAATCACATAACTAAGAGAGAAGCAAACCAATCCATGTGATGATGTTGTTGATGAATTGATATAGAATAACTTAATACAAAATTTAAAGGTGGTTGCGAGCTGCCCCCAATAATAGTGCAGAGAGGCTCCTGACAGACCAAAACTAAGACTGTCCAACCTGCTGTCCTGACTAGTATTTATTTTTCTTGAACTATTGAAATAACGATTATAAATGATATGACTGAAAGACAACTGTCTATTATCAAAACCCTGAAGATACTAGAAACTGTCTGCCTTTTAGTTGGGTCTATGTTCAGGGTTTGGTTTGCTTTTTTCTACACTACTGAAGCTGAGATAGCTTAATCTTAGCTTGAGACTTGAGAGGCATCTCCAATTGGTACTATTTTGGTACAGAATCATTGCTCTAAGGACACCAATCTCCAAAATGGTACAGAATCATTGCTCTAAGGACACCAAATTCCACACTAAATTAGTGAAAATGATGAATATTCTACACCGGACTATTCATTTGCACTAAATTGGTGTGTAACTTATTACTTCAAAGGTTAATCATTTTTTATTTTGCTTTTAAATCATCCTTGCATTTTAATTCTCAGGTTAAATTTGATTACATTTATATCCTTATTTTTATATTTCTATTTATACTAGATACAAACAACGTGTAATATACACGTTTGCTTAGTTTTATTTATAGAATTTATTAATTATTTTTATTAAATTTATATTAATGTCATATAAATTTCAAATAAATATTATATTTTAATTAAATAATTTATTTATTTTTATTTAAGTTTATGTTTGTTCTAATTTTTGAATTTGGGAGTGACAATTATATATTATATGTTTAATGTAATATTAAATATTATACATGTATTTTAAATTTAAGTTTCTTGCTAGTTTTTAAAAAAAATATCAATTTGTTACTAATTGACAGTAGATTATATTATATATTTAATATGATATTATTCTAATAAGTGAGTTTAAGTTTAATTAAATTTTATTTAAGTTTTTAAAATAATTTTATTATTTTTAAATAATTATCATTGTAAAATACCTCAAAAATATCATATTTTAATTTGTTTAATTATTTATTATTTTTAAAAAATTATCATTGTAAAATATCTAAAAAATATCTTATTTTAAAATTTTAATTATTTATTTTATTTAAGTTTAAGCATTTACAAACTACAGTTAGATATAAGAATATTCTGTTAAATATAAGAATATTCCGTTAAAGTTAACATTAAAAAAATAAAAAACCGTTAAAACTAAGAATTTCCGTTATCTACACACTTATTATATAGAATATATTTGTTTGATTATTTCATATTTTAATATTTATATAACTAAAAAAATAACAAATTTAAAGAAGAAAACAACGTATCAATGCTTTAAAATATTATCTTTTGATGAAAACAAAAACAAAAATTAATTAAAAATATTAGCATGGTAAGAAAATACAAAATAAAAATAACATAGAACACTGAAATTAAGATAAGAAAAAAAAACAATAATTTTAAATACTAAAAATAAATGAAAATACAACATAGCACTAAGTTGAAAAACTAAAATGGCATAACATAAGAAAAAAAAAGAATTGAATTATCATCAACTTGTGATTATATTTTGGGTTGTTTTTGTTTTTTCATTATTTTAGATAATATATGTAATGTTAAGCAATGAATGTAATGTTTAGTTTATTTAATAAATATTATATTTTACTAACTAATTATTGAAATATAATAATTATGATATTATTGAAAAATCAATAATTATTACTTATAAATTAGTTATTGGGTAATAACGCAAAGAAAAAGAAAAAAGTATAGTATTTCAAAAGAGATATATTTTTTTCAAAAAATAAAAATTGGTGTAATATTTGGTGTTCGGCAAGTATGGCGCCCATAGTATTTAACTTAATAAGAGGAGTGTTAAGGAGATACTCTAGTCTATTTTTTTTTGTACTCTCTTTAATTTGATGACATGTGTCATTTTAAAAGTATGTCTATTCTTGTAAAACAATTAGTTATAATATTTTATCTTTATTATAATAATGTCATTATAATTAAATCACTCAACTTACTTTTTTATTTATAGGGAATAAAAAATAGAATAAAGAAAATAACTATTTATGTTTTTTTTTACAATTTTTTTATAATTATGCAGACTATTTAAATAATTATTTTACATTTCTATACATAAGAGGAATGTAAATTGGAAAATAACTATTTAAAAAAAAAATTCATCATAATTTTTTAATCTATAATTTATTTATTACCCAAGTACTTTGAGAAAAAAAATATCATATGATTTCCCGAGTTGAAAAACTAGTCAATATTATTAGTTTTTATTTATTTGATCTCAAATTTATTGATTGATGTTAATCATTATATATATAATCTATATCTATATATATATATAATAGGGAGCTACATAGAACTTAGGTGGCATTCTAACATCTCTTTTAGATGAGTTATCTAATTTTTAAGAATTTGATTTTTTTTATAATAAATTATTAGTATTATATTAATTACATGTGAGTTAATTATTAGAATTATCTAATTTTTAAAAATTTGATTTTTTTAATAAATTATTAGTATTATATTAATTACATGTGAGTTATTATATGAGAAAATTTAATATTATTATTATTTATTATATTAATTACATTATTTATTATATTTATAAGTATAACAAGAAAAATCATGATGATAATAGTATTATATTATTATATGTATAGTTTTATTTATATATATATATATTATAATAATAATATGGAGTTAAAACTTTATATTATTATTATTATTATTATTATATGAGTGACCATTTAAATCATCATTGTTTGAATTATTAATAATTATTATATATATATGTAAAATAGGCTATTTAATTCATATGATTATAAAACTTTAAATTTATATAGGTTATTCTCTCATCTTAAAAAATAACTTTATTACCTAAAACAATAACTAATTAATTAGAAAACAGTTACATATATATACACGTGTAGTTATAGTATATGACACAATATTATTATAATAACAATAATAATAGTACAAAAAATATGTAACATATATATGTATATATATGCATATTATAAATTGTTTATTATATATAATAGAATAATTTTATATTATTATTATAATGAGAGTTAAAGTTTTATATTATCATTATCTGAATAAATTTATTATATACATATATATTTACATATACTATTAATTATAACATAACAAATATATATAAGTTCAAATAATAATAATTCTGTATTTATATATAATAAAATAGTATTATATGTATAGTTTTATTTACATATATATATTATTATAATAATAATATGGAGTTAAAACTTTATATTATTATTATTATTATATGAGTGACCATTTAAATCATCATTATTTGAATTATTGATAATTATTATATATATGTAAAATAGGCCATTTAATTCATATGATTATAAAACTTTAAATTTATATACGTTATTCTCTTATCTTATTATTATTATTAATAATAATAATAATATATTTATTATATGTTATTATTATTGGTTTTGACTATGAAATAATATCCATAACTACAAAACCATTAAAATTCTATCTCCTCTTTATATATCTTAACTATATCTCATTAATAATAATAATAATAATAATTGTAATTAATTTCTAATTTTACTTCCTAACTGATTAATCATTAAAAAATAACTTTATTATCTAAAACAATAACTAATTAATTAAAAAACATTTACATATATATACGTGTATAGTTATAGTATATGACACAATATTATTATAATAACAATAATAATAATACAAAAAATACGCAACATATATATGTATATATATGCATTTATCTAAATATATATATATATAAATTAATGACATTAATGACATATAGGTGAAGGCTTACCGTTAAAATATTTCCAAGAATTTAATTTTTATTATATGCATATGAGTTATATTAATAAAAATAACATATATATGCATATATAAATTTCAAATGTTATAACAATATGAATTAAATATCTTATTAAATAATAATACCAACGTAACAAAATTTGAATTTATTTTTCAGTTTATTTTAATTATTTTTCAATTTCAGGTTATATTCATTAGTAAAATAAATTTTTGTTTCATTAACTATACTAAAAAAGTCACGTATACATTTCTCTTTTCTCAAAGCACACCACATTTTACTATAAATAATGTGGTTATAAAAAAAGGAAAGGTCAAACAATTATTCTTCACATCATATATATATACATGTTGCGAATTTTTACTACTGTGCAAGTATACGCAATCGAATAAACAAGTAATAGTAGTTGAAATAGATTATCGTTCCGTCAAGGAATTGATCTACTAATTACCAATAGCAAACTTTTATTTCTATTTGACTAATGAAATTTTAGTGACAATTAATAATGAACAATAAACTAAGAAAGCACAATTTAATTAACGAAATTTAATATAAGCGAAAGATTAGAGTATTCTAATTTCATCAACCTTCAATTCTATTCAATCAATAATACAACTAATATGTTTCTTTGATCTATGGTTATAGCAAGTTTACTAATGACAATTCTATTCTCTCTCAAGATATAAAATATTCAGTTTACCTGTGAATTTTCTACATGTCTGTGATAAATTCTACACATAAACCGCATTAAGAACAAAAACCTAATTGCTACACAAACCAATTTGATACTTTCGTTCTAAATTGAAATCTATGTCTATTGTCTAAAGCTATTCCAATTCTCACTTTTCAGATATTGAATTAAAACCAATAATCATGCAACAGATGGCCAATCAATTACAAGCATTAAACATAAGAACAATAGATAACCATAAATTCAAAGATTCATAGAAATTGCATTGAAGACGAATAGAATATCCAGTGACTACATTAAAATACTCTAAATACGAATTTAGTTCATAATATTAAACTTCATCATCCAATCTAAAATTCAAAAACATAAAAATAAACACAAACGAAATAAACGTGGATTCTTCTCTGTTTCTTTCTCTTTGCCGTCAGAATGCTTCCTCCTCTTTTCCTTTCAGATCTTCTTTTTATAAAAATCCAAAAACCTACGAATTTCCATGAAAATTTCCAAAAATGCCCTCGTGCCGATATATCGCCCAAGACAGGCGATATATCGCCTGGCGAATTTTCTCGATGAAAACGCGAGTTTCTGATGTCGTTTCTGCAAAAACAAAATTTGGAATTCCTTCTTATGCCGATATATCGCCCAAGACAGGCGATATATCGCCTGTACAACATTTCCACATATTGGCCAATATTCGGCTACTAAAACCAACATTTATCCAAATTCTCGAACAAATCAGAATTATAGCGACAAACTGCACAAGTTCACCAAACAGATTAAATAGAAACTTTCTCTTGAGAAAAACAACCAAATCAATCTGAAAATGTTATTAATAAGCGTATATTTTATACGCTTATCACACCCCCAAACTTGACTGATTGCTTGTCCTCAAGCAAACAAAAGAAAGAACAAAGAAACAATCCAACTAAAAAAAAAACTATTGGATGACTTAACTTCACAGAAAAAAAAATTAGACTTAGACAAGGGGCATAATTTTTCTCAAAAATTCCAATTCCTCTTCAATCGCTCAACCAATGCTTCAGATCATGTGACTAGAATTTCAACATATCAATAATTTCTCCAAATACTGTCATTCATGCACATACATATTTAATTTAACAAATGCCGTACAAAACATAATTTTACAAGTATCAACATCCATTCATACCACAAACCCATCAAAATTCACCATAAGCTTGCTCAATTAACTTGTCTCCACTAATATAAAATCTGTATCAAGTAGATCAAAAGGACTTTTATAGGCTCATAACATTAGGCTTAGGTAAAGGTAGATAAATAGTCATTTAGGCTCGAAATTACCATAAGCATATAAACCTTGAAACCAACCAACTTTCTCTTCACCACACCAAAAATCACCCTTTTATACAATTAGAGAGAGAGATTACATACTTTCATCATTTTTTTTCTTTTCTTTTTGTATCATTTTTTTCTATGCTCATCACTTTTTTTTCAAATCACACTCCCCCAAACTTAATATTTTCTATATATAATCAAGGAGTGTGACAAAGTGAATTTTTTCTATTTTCTCAAAAACTTCTCTCTCTCTTCTTTTTGTACAATCATACTATATTCAAATCATACTAATACCTCACTATTTTCCATTCCACTTTCCCACAAATTATATGCTTATGATAACAAAGGAAAAGGACAAATGATGAAGTTAAGAAATTTAAGCTCAATAGTATAATCAAGAACAAAAACCAAAGCTTTAGGCTCAAAAAGGGTAACTAAGAATAAATTTTTATGGGTTAGCTAGAAAGGCTCAAACGTTTACAAAGAAAATTGCCTAAATCATCTCTACTCAATACTTCATTTAGCATTTCGTCTCAACAAATCAACTGAGCAAGTTCTAACTTATTTCAACATCCACCATACATACCAATTCCCACAATACTTATAAACTTATATAATGTAGAGCATAAATTAAATAAAACACATATACTACACAAATGACAATATTCAGATCATTTATCAACAGGTTAAGCACACAGTCTACATATCCAAAGCATCAGTCTAACAACATCAAGGAATTAGCATATATCATCATTGAAGCCCACCTGTCTCAATCAATAATAGTTTTGTACAGTCATCCAACATTAAAATTAAAAATAAAAAAAAAATCAAAAGAAAAGTAAATAGTCCCCCAAACTTGAAATAAACAGTGCCCTCACTGTTTCACAAAATCCAAAGGACCTGAACTAAAAGAAAATAAATAAAATAAAATAACTAGAAAAAAACCTGACAACCGAACAGTTACTCTTCATCATCTGAATCTGGAGGCGGCTGATATGGCTGGCGCAATTCTGGAGGGCATTGGGGAAAATCATTGAAGCCCGTATAGCGCGCAAAGGCCCCACAAAAATCGGCCATGTAATTCGTCATGTGGAATTGACGATCTCGAATGTCCGCCTGACCATGCAACAACAGTTGTTGTTGTCTCTTCAACTCTTCTATGTCTTGCTGCATGGTGCTATACTGTCGAGAACTAGAGCTTTCAGTAGCTCTAGAAGTAGATGGTTTCCGCCCCTTTCTCTTCGGCCTAGTGGTCTCAGGTTGCTCATCGGTCGGTGGCAAGGACAGCAGAGTCGGATCAACAGGCTCGTATCCCAAACCAGTGGGTTGAGGAACACCCCCATAATTCTCATCCTGATGTAACACCGATTGATGACTAATGATTGGAGATTGTTCACATACTTCATTAATGTTCATTGGGACGCCTTGATCCTTACAGAGACTGGTAATTAATGAAGCATGCCCATGACCACCAGATGTGGCCCCTCGCGCTATGTAACTGATACTCTCAGCAATAAGCCGCCCAACATTAATCGACTTGCCTGAACAGATACAATAGAGCAAGTAAAGACGCTCAGTGGTCACCTCCATTTGTTGAGTGGAAGGCATGAGAGTACTGATGACAAACCTGTTCCACAACCGCCCATATGGACTCAAACATGTAGCCCTAATTGATCTTGGAGTAATCATGTCACTCCCCATCTTGTAAGTGGAACCAGGCTTCGTCATTTCCCTTAGAAGCAAATCGTAGTCCTTTTCTGCGGCCCCTGCGCGATAATCATCATCCCAAGGATCATTTAGGCCGTAGAACCTATTGATTTCTTGCGGAGAGTAGCAGACCTTCTTACCCCGAACCAACACTGTGTGATCATCCCGCTCGACAAAAGCGTTGGCATAAAACTCCCTTACCAAACTAATATTAGCCAAAAGCTTTGGCTCACATAATTGCTTCCAATTCCGATTGATAATCATTTGTGGGAGTATTCCATCCAATTCACTGGGCCTAAAGTGAGACTCTACTATCATTGTTTTATTCTTTACTATCCATTCCTCGAATTTATTTTGCGCAGTGGGATTAACAAAGGTATGGGCAATATTGACATTGGCTCTTTGGACGGTAGACATGGTTTTTGCTTTCTTGGGAGCCATAGAGTAATTGAATCACAAAAACACAGGGAATAGTCTCTGAACACACTGAGAACCCAAAATCAACTCAAAAACACACTAGAATATCCAAAATAGTCCAAAACCGTTCACTGAGTAATTTTGTCGAACACCTAGTGTGCGATCAAGAAAAATTGGCCTACAATACTCAAACAACCCACAATCTTCCCCAACTGTATAGAATATGCTCCCACAATGATAAAAACAGTAAACAAAAGCCAATCTCCCAATAGATTCTCAAAATTTCGTCCAATGCCCCAAAATAACATCAACTTCTTCAAATTTCCTCAATAGATCATCAAACACACAAAAAACTCAAAAGTGTACCTTGAATATGGAAAGATGATGAGAAAATCGGTGGTGAATCACTGCTCTAATCGGCCCCTTGAGTGCTTGATGAAGATGATGCTTGAAAGTGAGGTTTTGCTTGAGAAGAAAAGTGGGAAAAATAGGAAGAGGGTTTCGGTTCTGGAAAGGGTCGAATTGGGGTTCTGTTTGGAGGATATAATCTGATAGGAAGGGATCATGTGCTCCCCACGTGACACTTTATTTCCAAAAAAATTCATCCAAGCGATATATCGCCTGTAAGTGGCGATATATCGCCACAAGCTATATGCCTACACCCTCTCTGACTTGCGTGCCGATACTTCGCCTACCAAACCCCCGATATATCGCATCCTTATCCCAGTTGAGCCGATATATCGCCTCTATGAGGCGATATATCGCCTCTTGCAATATACTCAAACGTCGTCTCTGACTTGTATGGCGATATTTCGCCACCTGAACCGCCGATATGTCGCCTCCCATTTTGCTGTAGCCGATATATCGCCATTGATAGGCGATATATCTCCTGGGACCGAAAAAAAATTCCAACTTAAAACCAAAAATCCCCTCCAAATCGGTTGTCCAGGCGATATATCGCCTGGTGTAGGCGATATATCTCCTAAACACTGTTCAAATTATCAACTTTTTTCATCTTTTTTTTTTTCTTCACGTTTTTCACGGTTCTACTACACCAAAAGAAATTAAAAATAATAATGTCAAACGAAAACGAAAACGAAAATAAATTACAAAATAATGAGGTGCCTCTCAAAAGCGCTGTCGTTAACGTCATTTAGCCGGACGCTGCTTTCCTTTCCTTCAAGAATCCACCAGAGTAATATTGACCTTCTTCTCAATTTCTCCTCCATAGTAATGCTTCACCCGCTGTCCATTAACTTTAAACGGCGAAGAATCACCTTGTTGAATCTCCAAAGCCCCATATGGAAAAACTTTTGTAACATTGAATGGCCCCGACCATCGAGACTTTAATTTTCCCGGAAATAACTTGAGACGGGAATTGAATAGCAGCACCTTATCGCCCACTTGAAAAGTCCGATTGACAATATTATTGTCATGCCATTTCTTTGTCTTCTCTTTGTAGATTCTTGCATTCTCGTAGGAATCATGACGTAATTCATCTAACTCATTCAGTTGAGCTAGCCTTAATGCTTTCGAAGCGGCCGGGTTGAAATTCAACTTCTTTAACGCCCACTGTGCCCTATGCTCCAATTCAAATGGCAAGTGACAAGCTTTACCATATACAAGACGGTAGGGAGAAGTACCAATTGGCGTTTTAAAAGCCGTTCGATAAGCCCATAACGCATCATCAAGCTTATTCGACCAATCCTTTCTATTAACTTGCACCGTCTTCTCTAAAATCAGCTTAATCTCCCTATTTGACACTTCCGCTTGCCCATTTGACTGCGGATGATATCCCAATGCCATCTTGTGCTTAATTCCATATTTCTCCATTAAGGAATCAAAAATCTTATTGGCGAAATGAGTCCCTTCATCACTTATAATCGCTCGAGGTGTGCCAAAACGAGAGAAGATATTCTTTTTCAGAAACTTGACTACCACCTGAGCATCATTAGTTGAAGTAGCAACTGCTTCAACCCACTTACTTACATAATCCACCGCCAATAAAATATACAAATTACCGAACGACGGTGGGTAAGGTCCCATAAAGTCAATACCCCAAACATCGAATAATTCAACCTCCAATATATTAGTGAGAGGCATTTCATGACGTCTTGAGATATTACCTACCCTCTGACAACGATCACACCGTTTCACATAGTCATAGCTGTCTTTATACAGAGTAGGCCAATAGAATCCACATTCAAGGACCTTTGCAGCAGTCCTTGCTCCCCCAAAATGTCCACCAGTCGGCGATGCATGGCAATGAAACAAGATGTCCTTCATTTCTCTTTCTGGCACACATCTTCTGATAATCAAATCCGGACCTTGTTTAAATAAGAAAGGATCATCCCAGTAGTAGTTTTTCACATCATGATAAAACTTTTTCAGTCTCTGCCCAACAAATTCCGGTGGCACTACGTTGGCTGCCAAATAATTCACATAATCCGCAAACCATGGCACCAAATCATCCTCCACTGCAAATAATTGTTCATCTGGGAAACTCTCATTAATCTCTCCTGGAGCAAGTTCTGACTTATCCCCCAACTCAAGTCTTGATAAGTGATCCGCCACCAAATTCTCTGTACCCTTCTTGTCCCGAACCTCCATATCAAACTCTTGTAAAAGAAGCACCCAACGAATAAGTCTGGGTTTAGCATCTTTCTTAGCAATAAGATGCCTGATTGCGGAATGATCAGTATACACAATAACTTTGTTCCCCATCAAATACGGCCTGAATTTTTCGAATGCATAGACAATGGCAAGAAGCTCCTTCTCAGTAGTGGCATAATTCAACTGAGCGCCATTTAGTGTTCTGCTGGCATAATAAATAGTCCGAAATACTTTGTCAACACGCTGCCCCAGAACCGCACCCACTGCAAAATCACTTGCGTCGCACATTAACTCGAATGGCTGGTCCCAATCCGGTGAAATTACTATAGGTGCCGACACCAACTTCTGCTTTAGTATCCTGAAAGCTTCAAGACACTTCTCATCAAACTCAAATGGCACCCCATTCATCAACAAAGCCGAGAGTGGCTTAGAAATCCTGGAGAAGTCCTTTATAAATCTTCTGTAAAACCCCGCATGACCAAGGAAACTTCTCACTCCCTTAACTGAAACTGGAGGCGGAAAATTCTCAATAGTAGCAATCTTAGCCCTATCAACCTCAATACCATTCTTAGACACCTTATGCCCAAGTACTATGCCTTCATTTACCATGAAATGACATTTTTCCCAATTCAAGACTAGATTCGCCTCTTCACATCTTCTCAGCACAGCCTCCAAATTCGTCAAACAATTGTCAAAAGAAGACCCCATCACCGAGAAATCATCCATAAAGATCTCAATGCTCCGTTCCACCATATCAGAGAAGATAGCCATCATACACCGTTGAAAAGTGGTAGGGGCATTGCACAGACCAAACGGCATACGACGGAATGCAAAAGTACCATATGGGCAGGTGAAGGTCGTCTTTTCTTGATCCTCAGGAGCAATGGCTATTTGATGGTACCCTGAATAGCCATCCAGAAAGCAGTAATACTGATGTCCAGCCAATCTATCTAACATCTGATCAAGGAACGGCAGTGGAAAGTGATCTTTTCTGGTTGCTTTATTCAGTTTACGATAATCTATACAAATCCTCCAACCAGTTACAGTACGCGTCGGGATAAGTTCGTTATTGTCGTTTTTCACCACTGTAATCCCTCCTTTCTTAGGGACTACCTGAACTGGACTCACCCAACTACTGTCTGAAATAGGATAGATCACCCCAGCATCTAACCACTTCAAGATCTCCTTCCTTACCACCTCTTTCATTGCTGGATTCAATCGACGTTGTGCTTCAATAGAGGGCTTACTGTCATCTTCCATCAAGATCTTGTGCATAACTGTGGATGGACTTATCCCCTGAATATCTGCCAACGTCCATCCAATTGCCAACTTATGAGTTCTCAACACCCTTAACAATTTTTCCATCTCCTCATTAGAAAGAGAAGAAGACACAATAACTGGTAAAGTCTCCTTCTCACCCAGAAAAACATAGCGAAGATGTGCAGGCAATGATTTCAATTCCAGCTCTGGAGGTTTCTGAACTGATGGTAATGGTCTCTCAGGTCCTTGGCCCAAATCTTCATATTTTCGGTTATAAATTGGCCCTTTAGAATTCAACCACTGTACACACTCTTGGACCTCACTATCTGACTCAGCATCTATATCTCCAATTGTCAAGCTCTTCTGAAGTGAATCCTCTGTGAGATTAATTTCAGCCACCGCTTTCTCTACCAGGTCAACTCTGAAACAGTTGTCATTGACATTTGCAAACTTTAAGGCCTTAAACACGTTGAATACCACTTCTTCGCCCTGAACTCGCAGTGTCAACTCACCTTTCTGAACATCAATCAAAGCCTGCCCCGTAGCTAAAAATGGCCTGCCCAGAATGATTGGTACATCCATATCCTCCTCCATATCCAGAACTATGAAATCTGCCAGAAAAATGAACTTATCCACCTTCACAAGAACATCCTCTATGATTCCTCTGGGGTGTTTCACTGATCGATCTGCTAATTGTAGAGTGACTGTTGTAGGACTAGCCTCCCCCAAACCAAGTCTTCTGAATACAGACAAAGGCATCAGATTTATACTCGCCCCCAAATCACACAAAGCATGCTTACATTCAAATTTCCCAATTGTACACGGTATAGTAAAGCTCCCCGGATCTCTCAACTTTTGGGGCAACTTCCTCTGCAATATCGCACTGCACTCTTCAGTGAGCGCCACCGTCTCATACTCCTCCATCTTTCTTTTCTTTGACAGAATCTCTTTCATAAATTTGACATAACTAGGCATCTGCTCTAATGCCTCAGCAAATGGAATATTGATGTGCAGCTTTTTGAATACCTCTAAAAACTTAGAAAACTGTTTATCAAGTGTAGTTTTTCTAAGCCTCTGAGGATATGGAACTTGAACTGGCTGACTATCAACAACGGGAGGACACTTGTTTGAACCCTGGTGGTCTTCAGTAACCCCATTCGCTTTTGTATCTGATTTCTCACCCAACTCTTCATTCCGAACCACTGACTTTTGTACACTGGGCTGCTCCACTTGCTTACCATTCCTCAACGAAATTTCTTGACAGTTCTCTTTAGGATTTACCACAGTATTACTAGGCAAATTCCCTTGCGGTCTGTTATTAAGCATGTTGGCCAACTGACCCACTTGTGTCTCAAGGTTTCGAATAGAGGATCTGGTCTCAGTCATGAATTGAGTCTGAGTATTAGTGAGGGTCAACAAGGCTGCTTGCAACTCATTAGTCTTTTCTGGTTGATCTTGCGGTCTAGGCTGGTGTGATGATGAGGCTTGATTCATAGGCTGTTGTGGCATGTGCTGCTGGTATGGCCCTTGAAACTGTGACTGTTGGCCCTGATTATTTCTCCATGAGAAATTTGGGTGATTTCTCCACCCAGGATTATAAGTATTGGAGAACGGATTCTGATAAGGCCTCTGAAAATTACCAACTGCCTGTACCTGAGCCTGATTAACTGGCATATTACCACACATGTTGGCCGCTGTACACTGTTCATATAAATGAGGCCCTCCACATATTTCACACCCTGATTGCATCTGTATAGCCTGGGCTTGAGCTGAGATCTTGTTTTGTTGCAACTGCTTTGTCAATGAAGCAACCTGAGCAGTTAAAGCAGTTATAGCATCTAATTCATGTACCCCGGCTACTTTTCTCTGTGAAGTGTCTCGTTCGGCAGGCCATTGATAATTGTTCATAGCCATCTCCTCTAACAATTCATATGCCTCATCAGCCCCTTTACTCATGAAAGCACCGCCTGCTGCTGCATCTATTATAGTGCGAGTAGTACCGCAAAGCCCATTATAAAAATTGTGGACTAACATCCACTTCTCTATACCGTGATGAGGGCATTGTCTGAGCAGGTCTTTGAATCTTTCCCATGCATCGTACAATGACTCTTCCTCATTCTGATAGAAGTTATTGATTTCTCCCCTCAACTTTGCAGCTTTTGCAGGAGGAAAGAACTTTGAGAGAAACTTCTGAGCTAGTTCCTCCCATGTATTGATTGAGTTGGCCTGTAGAGAAATAAGCCAACTTTTTGCCCTATCCCTTAGTGAAAAAGGGAACAATCTCAGCCTTATTGCATCATCGCTCACCCCATTAAACTTAAACGTTGCACATAGCTCAAGGAAATTCACTATGTGCAAGTTAGGATCCTCATTGGGGAGACCACCAAACTGAACAGAAGTCTGGACCATTTGTATCATCGCCGGCTTAATCTCAAAGTTATTGGCAGTAATAGTAGGAGGCCTAATGCACGAGTGTACTCCTGTGACAGCGGGGAGCACATAATCTCTTAATGCTCGCACATTTTGGTCCTGAGCGATATGATTCTGACCATCATTGTTGTTAACCCCGTCTCTTTGGTTGGCAGCCATTGATACTTCCAACCTCTTTTTCCTTCTGTTTTGTCTGCAGGATCTTTCGATTTCAGGATTAACAGGAACAAGATTTGCAGATCCTTCACGTCGCATACAAAAGATTCACCTATTAAAACAGAATGCGACAATTTGGATTAGTTCAAATAATAAAAACAGCCAAATTAGAATAAAAATTAACTATCTTGATATTAATAGAATATCAATTCCCCGGCAACGGCGCCAAAAAAGTGTTGCGAATTTTTACTACTGCGCAAGTATACGCAATAGAATAAACAAGTAATAGTAGTGGAAATAGATTATCGTTCCGTCAGGGAATTGATCTACTAATTACCAATAGCAAACTTTTATTTCTATTTGACTAATGAAATTTGAGTGACAATTAACAATGAACAATAAACTAAGAAAGCACAATTTAATTAACGAAATTTAATATAAGCGAAAGATTAGAGTATTCTAATTTCATCAACCTTCAATTCTAGTCAATCAATAATACAACTAATATGTTTCTTTGATCTATGGTTATAGCAAGTTTACTAATGACAATTCTATTCTCTCTCAAGATATAAAATATTCAGTTTACCTGTGAATTTTCTACATGTCTGTGATAAATTCTACACATAAACCGCATTAAGAACAAAAACCTAATTGCTACACAAACCAATTTGATACTTTCGTTCTAAATTGAAATCTATGTCTATTGTCTAAAGCTATTCCAATTCTCACTTTTCAGATATTGAATTAAAACCAATAATCATGCAACAGATGGCCAATCAATTACAAGCATTAAACATAAGAACAATAGATAACCATAAATTCAAAGATTCATAGAAATTGCATTGAAGACGAATAGAATATCCAGTGACTACATTAAAATACTCTAAATACGAATTTAGTTCATAATATTAAACTTCATCATCCAATCTAAAATTCAAAAACATAAAAATAAACACAAACGAAATAAACGTGGATTCTTCTCTGTTTCTTTCTCTTTGCCGTCAGAATGCTTCCTCCTCTTTTCCTTTCAGATCTTCTTTTTATAAAAATCCAAAAACCTACGAATTTCCATGAAAATTTCCAAAAATGCCCTCGTGCCGATATATCGCCCAAGACAGGCGATATATCGCCTGGCGAATTTTCTCGATGAAAACGCGAGTTTCTGATGTCGTTTCTGCAAAAACAAAATTTGGAATTCCTTCTTATGCCGATATATCGCCCAAGACAGGCGATATATCGCCTGTACAACATTTCCACATATTGGCCAATATTCGGCTACTAAAACCAACATTTATCCAAATTCTCGAACAAATCAGAATTATAACGACAAACTGCACAAGTTCACCAAACAGATTAAATAGAAACTTTCTCTTGAGAAAAACAACCAAATCAATCTGAAAATGTTATTAATAAGCGTATATTTTGTACGCTTATCAATACACACACATTGAAATGTAAGAAAAGGAAAAAAAAATTAGATTTTTGAGATCTTGATGAGGAGCGATTCCAATGTATTTGGGAGGAAAAAAAGGTGATCTTACAATAGAGTTGCACTTAGACTAAAGGTATTTTTAGTTTCATTGTTCTAATTATTAGCTTTACTATATTAATAAAGAATACAAGTTCATGTGTCTATGAAATATCATTATTTTCTTTATATATATATATGTGTGTGTATTGCACTTTACTTTTGAGCAAATTGTGTTCACCTTGCAATTATATAAAGTTAAGAGAGTTTTAACTTTGTTTTATTTGATAAAATATTGAAAAAAATGAATTAAAAAATATATCAAAACAAATTTCTTTAATCTTTTTTTTTTTTTTCAAGGATTGCATTTTCCATTTTTTTTTAATAAAAAATATCGTTTGAGTTGTTTATTATTTTGTATTGCATGTTCTTATAAATTAGTATTGTTGTTTTATTTCTTCTCAGCTATAAAATTTTTCTTCTTGCGTTTGAGATTCCTACGACCCAAAGCTAAGTAAAGGTAAGTATATCAATCTATATTTTTGTCATTTTTTAATATTGTACATATTTTTTTACATAAAAATCTTGAAGATTGCATAACAAAACTATATTGTTTTTAACTCATGTTTTTTTTTTCTAATACTGTGACACAAATTATAAATATAAGTAATAAGTGTTTATTAGTACAAATATCAATAATAATTTTAAAAGTGTTTATTAATGCTAATAATAATTTACGTTCCTCTTTAATATCGTGTACAATGAAGTATTCCAAAATATAGTATAATCAGCCCATAAAATCAAGGTATCACATCCTTACATTTTATTTTAAATTTAATTAACATATTATTGCAACCTCATACTAAAATAATAATTTTCATTATGTGTTTTACTTATTCAGCTCACAAATCAATGAATCAGATAAAATATCCAGTCTGCAATGTGGTAGTCATGTCACTTATGTCATTGCTTCGAATTTTTACCTAATAAGGTATAACTTTTGCAATCCTTCTATTTGTTCAAGATAATACTCATTTTTTAAAATTTTATGTAGCTCAATTGTATCCTTAATAAATGATTATATTTTTTTTTCACGTTGCGTATCTTTGAGTACTTTCAATTTTATTCTTTTCTTATTTTTGTTTCTAATGCATCAAAAATAACATCATATATTTTAATATATAAAAAATATTAATATATATGTAACATTGAGTTATTATCAAGACCGCGCAAGCGCGGTATCGTTTCCTAGTTATAAACATATAACAAAAAGAAAAATGGGTTGAGGCCTTAATAACTCAAATATATATACAGAAATAAAAAAATATAAATAAGTCCAGGCGTTATTTATATATATATATATAGTAATGTGCAATATGTTTAGATTTATTTATAAAATTTATTAATTATTTTTATTAAATTTATATTAATGTCATATAAATTTCAAATACATATCCTATTTTAATTAAATAATTTATTTATTTTTGTTTAAGTTTATGTTCTAATTTTTTAATTTGGAAGTGACACCAAGAGATTATATATTATATATTTAATGTAATATTAAATATTATACATATATTTTAAATTTGAGTTTCTTACTAGTTTTTTTATAAAAAAAATAATTTGTTACTAATTGACAATAGATTATATTATATGTTTAATATGATATTATTATAATAAATGAGTTTAAATTTAATTAAATTTTATTTAAATTATAAAACGTATGATTTTATTATTTTTAAATAATTATTATTGTAAAATATCTAAAATATATCATATTTTAATTTGTTTAATTATTTATTATTTTTAAATAATTGTCATTGTAAAATATCTTATTTTAATTTGTTTAATTATTCATTATTTTTAAATAATTATCATTGTAAAATATCTCAAAAATATCATATTTTAAGTTTTTTAATTATTTATTTTATTTTATTTAAATTTAAGTGTTTACAAACTACCGTTAAATTTAAGAATATTCTGTTAAAGTTAACATTAAAAAAATAAAAAACCGTAAAAACCAAGAATTTTCGTTATCTACACACTTATTATATAGAAGATATATATCTTCTATATAAAAAGTGTGTTGATAACGGAAATTCTTAATTATAACAGTTTTTAATTTTTTTCAGTTAACTTTAACAGAATATTCTTATATTTAACAAAATATTCTTATATTTAACAACAGACTTAAATAAAATAAAATAAATAATTAAATAAATTAAAATATGATATTTTTGAGATATTTACAATGATAATTATTTAAAAATAATAAAACCATACATTTTATAACTTAAATTGAATTTAATATTATATTAAATATATAATCTATAATCTTTTGTTGTCACTGCCAAATTCAAAATCTAAAACAAACATAAGCTTAAGAAAAAATTAATTAATTAATTAAAATAACACATTTTAAAGATATTTTATAATAGTTTAAATAATTAAATCATTTTATTTAAAAATAATAAAGACATACATATCATTTTTTTATCTTATAAATTTGTATGATAGTTTGTTTTTTATCAAGTGATTGTAGCTTTTTTTCTTCATTAAATTCACCAAAGGACATTGCGAGATATATTAGAAATTAAAAATAATTGATGCATATATACTACTGTCTACACTATGACTTTTTCTATTCTTATTATATTTCTATTATTAATTTATTTTTAAATATTATTGTATTTTATATGTATGTCACATAGTCATATAAATATATATATATATATATGTCAGTGTTGTATTTAGATGTCATATATGTAGAGATTATTAGTATAAATATTTACATATTCTATAGAACTATAATTCATTCTATTATATATATATATATATTTAAAAAAATAGTAAACGAGTTTTTGTTAAAATTATAGATAATGTATACAACTTTAAAACCAAGCAAACTTGCATTATACGTTACTTTTACCTAATATAAAGATAAACAGATAAAAAAAAATAAGCATTGACGTTTATGAATATAAATACATATAATATAGTAGAAACAAAAGGGAAATTTCACATTCTATATATGCATCGTTGAGGGTGCTAATTAAAAAAAAATGCTATGCATATTAAAGATTTCAAAATAATGTCATTTTTTGGCACTCTACCCAAAATACCCTTGTCATTTTCCTCCTCATTTCTCTCTTCTCCCCCCCCCCCCCCCCCCCCTCCTCTTTCTCCGTTCACTCTCTTTCACCTCACGACACCACCACCCACGGCAGAGACAACACCACCAACACCAAAAAGACTTCAATAACTTTGGCCACTTTGTAGAGATAAACACACTATACCCAAAGAAACATACATTTTGATGATTCTTTGAGTAGAAATTTATGGGTAATTAATTGTTTCTAAAATATAATGATGTTTCTTTCACTTAAGATACTAAATACTGCATTTCGAACAGATCTGGGCATGATTTTTGAGTTTTTTTTGCGATTTTTTTCTTTTCAGATCTGAAGCTCTGAAATCTGCAGAATTCGACCTTGCTCGATGGTGCTTGATGCCTACTTGATGGGGCTTTCAAAATCATGATTTTTCATGAAAAAATGACTTTGCTCGATGGTGGTTCGATAATGCTCGATACGATTCTTGCAAGAGACATAATTTTTCACTCGGGTGTTCGTTTGGGGTGATTTTTTTTATTTTGGATGTTTTTTTAAGATCTACATGTTGGACATGCTCATATGCACATTTGTGAAGTGTAACACTTGGAAAAAAATACAACAATTCAAACATATCTCATGTTTAAGACATGTTTTGGTATGTTTTCAAGTTTTAAACTTCCCAAATGTGCATATGAACACGTCAAACGTGTAGATCTTGAACAAATACCCAAAATAAAAAAAAAATACCCCAAACAGACACCCGAGTGAAAAATTATGTCTCTTAGAAGAATTGCATCGAACCACCATCAAACTACCATCCACCAAAGTCATTTTTTTTTATGAAAATATTAATTTTGAAGGCCCCATCATGTAACACCCTCACTTACTTTAGTTAAAACCATATTTGAGGTGTTACGTTTTAAAACTATATCATAATTTATTACTGCGGAAGTCTGGACATTTTTTTTTTTTTTTAAACTTGAAAACTTATTTCACATTATTTACATTAAATATAAAGTGTGTCTCAAATATATTATACATAAGTATTAAATAACCCAATTTGTTTTCAAAACATAACTTCACACTTTATTACAAACATCACACTGATAACTGAAATAACCCACAAAAAGGTCGATATGCTCATATGTACAAATCACGGTCAGGACCATCTTCAGTTCTCCTTATGTCATTCACTCATTTCTTTCTCTACCTGCAACACAAGACAACTGTGAGCCTAAAGCTCAGTAAGCAAAGTAATGCATGCAATGCTAATGATTACCCAATATCAATGGACATACACAACTTCTTTTTAAATTTTGGGCCCCTTAATATTGTGCACACTGTTTGAATTGGTCAATGCCTGCAGGGCTTGTTACACATATAATATAAAATCCCATGGGTTCTCCTCCGGCTAGCCATCACCACAGTAGGACACATTAAAAACCTTATTCCATCGTTGCCCCGTCGGTCTCAAGAGTTAAGGCGGCCACACACTGTGGTGTCAATACATATAACAATAACTCATATGGAGGAGAAATAAAAACGGAAACATGGCAAACAATATAATTGATTCACTAAAACCTAGCCCAAATTATTGGGCAGCCACTATAAGCCTATTATAGGCCTCCGTTTACACTTATTAACACTTTCATTTGCCTTGTCAAAACAGTGGCACTGAACTTAAACTTCTTATTACAACTTTTTTTTATGTTGCACAAAACTTGCTAAGGCATCATATAATTAATCATCATAATATCATGCATGGTCTTATATCATATAATAATTTACCATATCACTATTATGCCATGCATACAAATTTATGATGAAGTGTCAATGTATGTTAATACCACTTACTCACAAAATATTCATATAATACATACTTTCACATCACATAACATGTAATTCTTGTGTTGCAGTTGAGTACTTTACTTACCTTCTGTCTTAGGTGTTGATGTGCTTATCCTGACAATGGCATGGATTTCTCATCATAATGATGGCAGTAATACATTGAACTCTCATTTAAAAATACCCATAAAACATCATATCAAATTTCTTATCCAATTCATGCCTAAAATGCCTTAAACCACCTAAGATCGAGCGTTAAATTTATCTTAGACATTTGGAGAAATTTTGACAGAGTTTCCCCTTAATTTTAGCTATCCTCAAATATCAAAATCAATCAATAATCAACATCAAATAACCTGCCATAACCATATATCCCAAATACCAACATGATTCATCATAAAGTTATCATATACCGATTTTGACAAAATTCTTATCTCCTAGATCATCACCCAAATTAAATGAGTCTCCACATCTATTCAAACATTTATAAACATATATATTCTCTTATAAACTCAATCAAATAACCAAAAAATCAGTTTGTACTCCAAGAACCCCAAAAACCTCATAAAACACAAATTTTCACTTACTGAGCAACTTTTCGGCGAAAACAATCTCTTCTAGCTTTTCTAAACCTCAAGCCACTTTGAAACCACCAAGAAATATCTTAACAAGAGATAAAACACCATAGATAAGCTCTCAGCAAAATTCAAAAACATAGTTTAACTTCCAAGTACAAGAACTTACCATAAAAATGCTAGAACTAAGCTTAATCCACTTCTTTGGCTTTGATTTCACTTGGATCTCCTTAAAATTTCTTCAAACCAGCTAAGAAATAGTTTTTGGTTTTCTTTTCTCTCTGTTTTTCAGAGTAATGGTTGTGCAAAGTGATAAGGTTGATGAAAATTCTTTATTTTCAATGATTTAGCCTTATTGTATCAAAATTTGACACATTTCATCTCATCATTTCACCTTTTGACTTATGAAAACCTCATCACTTCAATAATTTCGACTTAATCATCTGCTAGGCCTATTATCCTTATGTGTAAAACACTCACACCAAACCTTAGGTCCATATGAGTTCATACCCAATAGTTATGCTTACCCGATCGAGCGTAGCGCACTTATGCTAAGCTCGTTTTCACTTTGCATCAATACCACTGATTATGTATACCTCCCATCAAGAATTGATCTAATGGTTCTAAAACCATTTTTACTTCATCAATGAGACCTTAATCATACCTCAATTATATTTGGTAAATCCACTAATACTCAATTTTACCCCGAAATACTAGTAATCGACATTGTACTATTTTTCACCACTTAACATCTTTTGCTTTCTATGTCTCACTTTCCTCACTTAATTCCATGCCTTGTCCATATTTTTCACACTTTCTTATATCTTGAGCACATCAAACACCCATAAAAGACAACTCAAATGCCACAAAGTTAATAATATTGAGCATACATATAGACATCACATACACAACTTTTATACTTATACATGAAAACACTTATAAGAATATGCATATGCTCAAATTATACATATTGTATGATATGTAATGCAATGCAATGCAATCATGTGATTATTGGCTATATTATATCAAAATAATGTGGGTGCTACACATCGAGCTGACACCAAGCACCACCGAGCAACCATTCGATGGGGCCTTCAAAATCAAGACTTTCATGAAAAAACGACTTTGCTCGATAGTGGTTCGATGATGTTCAATGCGATTCTTGCAAGAGACATAATTTTTCACTTGGGTGTCCGTTTGGAGTGATTTTTTTTATTTTGGGTATTTTTTCAAGATCTACATGTTTGACATGCTCATATGCACATTTGGGAAGTTTAAAACTTGAAAATATACCAAAACATGTCTTAAATATGAGGTATGTTTGTATTTTTGTATTTTTTTTCAAGTGTTACACTTCACGAATTTACATATGAGTATGTTAAATGTGTAGATCTTGAAAAAATACCAAAAATAAAAAAATCACCCCAAACGAATATGCGGGTGAAAAATTATGTCTCTTGCAAGAATTGCATTGAGCACCATCGAACCACTATTGAACAAAGTCTTTTTTTCATGAAAAATCATGATTTTGAAGGCTTCATCGAGCACCATCGAACCACCATCGAGCAATGTCGATTTTTTGCACATTTCAGAGTTTCAGATCTGAAAAAAAAATCGCAAAAAAAAAAACTCAAAAATCATGCCTAGATTTGTTCGAAATGCAGTATTTAGTGTGGTGGTGGTATTGGTGGTGCCATGAGGTGAGAGAGAGTGAACCGAGAGAGAGAGAGAGAAGATAAAAGAGAGAAGTGAGAAATGAGAGGGAAAATGACAAAAGTATTTTGAGTAAAGTATCAAAACATAATATTATTTTTAAATCTCTAATATGTTGAGCATTTTTTTTAATTAGTACATTCTATAAAGCATAGAAACTAAAATTTCCCAAATAAAACTAGGTAGACAGATATATTATATACGTATATAATTATAGTGACATAATTGTAATAAAATATAATATTATGACTATTTATTTTATTAAAATAGATATTATTAAAAAAATTGACAGACGTCATTAAAAAAAAAAAGTGAAATATAGTCTCCTTAACACTCCTCACTTAATAATTGGAGTTCTCATTATTGAAAAAGTAATGGAATCTACACACTTAAGAAAGAGCTGATTAAAGGTGTTTGCTTCATTACTTTTCCAAGCCATGAGAAGGATGTCTAAGCTCATATTGGTATCGTTTTTAACTTATGAATGAGCAACTGAAAAAGCTCTGTTTCGTTTCCCAAAATGAACCAATTCAAGGGGAAAAAAAGTACATGGAATAATATGGCTTGTTTTGAGTGCCATATTATCTAAACTTGAGTTTTCTTTCAGTTTAAAATATTGCCTGACAGAATCCACATCATAAGCTTATGTTCAAATTGTGAAGAAAAATTAAGCACATGAAAATGCTTCCAAAGTCACGGCCATGGAATTTACAACTTGAGGAATGAAGCCATATGTTGTAGCCATGCAATAGAAAGCAATATGAGCTATAACAGTTAAAAATGGTAGGATTTATCTAGTATTACATGTAACAAAAATCCCTACAACCTCTACTACCCAAAAAAATGTGGAGTTACTCTCAATATCATTCCTCAACATGAAGCAAAATTCAATTGAGCAGTGACATGAACAAAAGTGTCTTCTTTGCATGGAATGGTCAAACCACCCATTGGGTGGTCAAAACCAAACTCTTCCTCTGCTTTCTTTAGCAACTCCTTGAATGAAGGGTGGTTCAAGTAAGCTATAGGAACCACAAATCTTTTCTTCTTCTCTTGAACTTCTCCCACAATGTAAACTGCAATATGGCCTTTTGGGACACCAGAATGGTGGTGGTGATGCCTAGCTCCTGTAGTTGGTGAGTGAAGCTTGAGAACTTGCTTGAGATTGTGAATAGTTGATGGTAATCTGATGATACCCATTTGAGTAAACTTCAAGTACTCCAAGTGGGCAACTCTAAAACCTGATTCTAATGGCTTTTGCTTAGATTTTCTCTGAAGTTTGATAATGGATAAAAATGTTGGAATGAGAAGGGGTTATTGAGTGTTGTTTATTTATAGGGAGGGAATGAGAAACAGGTGGATGTGAGGTCAGAAAGTCTGACAGCCAGGTAAGCTTTTGGGGACCCCACTTCATCAGAGATTTCACATGGCTTTGGTCATTCATTATAGCTCAATCGGCTAACATTTATCCACACTCTTATTATATCAAGCAACAAATAAAAAAGAAAAAAAAAACCCTCAAAAAACAAAATAAAATACTATTGGAATTATGATCCAACTGTAAAGATTTCACATGGAGTTGCTTTATGTCAAATGCGTTGAAACTTGAAACAGGAGGCCGTACACTGGAAAAATAATAATGTAGATAACCAACGAATTATGAAATTTTAATAGTTTTATAAATGGTATGTGTGTATAAATAGATAAAGTGTCCTTTGTCAAAATAGTATACTTTTTAAATTGATTTTGTATTTTATTTTAGCTTTAATAATTTTTTTTTCAAAATAGTATCTAATAATTTAAATAGTTAGTCAAAAAATTTAAATAATTAATAAAAAAATTTAAATAATTAATCGAATTTCAAGTCATTTTATAAAAACTTATCAAAAATATACTAAAGTAGAAACTCACTTACAAAAAATACAATTTTCACCAATTTATCATAAATAAATAGAAAAAATGAAATGTGGAACTGTGGAAGTATGTAGCTCATCACTAGCAATGATATGATCACATTAAATTCATCCAAACAAAGAAAAAAAATTCCTCAAAAGAAGTGAGACGAGTGTTGTGAAACTGAAGTGGCTAGCTAAGTAACAAGAGAGTTATGGGGGTGTTTATTAATATAATAGTATATTTTATCAACATTTAATAGTAAAATCATAACTACCATTTTTAAAAATTTCTCAGATTTTAATTTATAAATAAATTTTCTCATGAAAATAAAATTTTACTAAAACTAAAAAAATACAATAATTAAATACTGAAAGCTATGAATATAAATGTTTATTTTTAATATTGTTATATTTCTTATTTTAAATTAAAATATCACAAAAAAACTTTACATCTCAATTTTATTTTATAATTAATTTGTATACATATATTATATGTTGGATTAAAATCCTATTTTATAGGCACATATGTATAATGTACAATGCTATTATAAAGTGTGATATAATATTAAGTGAACAATTATGTTATAAATATCATAGGGTATTAAAGTGTTATGAATTTAATGTGTAGAAACAGGAAAGTGAACTTTTAATTTTATAATGGGCAAAATTGGAAATCACTAATTATAAATTAGGGTTGTGGTCCCCTATATATATATGTTATTCTATTCTGTCTGTAATCCCATTAACAGAAAGAAAAGAGAGACTCTTCTCTATACATATTATATAGGAAGATTTAAACCCTCTGTGCAATCTCCAAACAATGGCCTCTTTAATTTAGCAAATGATCTATAGAATTATGATTTAAGATTTCTCATATATGCATTTATAATGACATTATTTTGAATTATGTGTTGAAGATTATTCTTTGTTCATGTTATTTGAGTGTATTAAAAATTCTAACATTATAAGCCATAAAAATAAAATAATAATATAATTTAACCAAGAAAATATTGGTTTAAGATTTGTTTTAAAAAATATATATTGTAAAGCGTTTCATATTTTTGAGTATTTAAAAATTATAAATGAGTTTTGCTTGAACCAGAAAAAATCAAATCTCAAAAATTCACTTTGTTGGATTTAAAAAATTCAAATTTAGTACCAAAAATAATAAAAAAAAATTATTCACATGCTCATTCTCGAATCTACAATATCAAACTGTCCCTTAATGATTTAGTTTTGTTTGTTGATGAAATTACAAATTTGATCAAACCATCTGTTTATTTTCATCACTTTTAAATCCCAATTTCAAATGTAGTGATTAATTATTTGGTTTTCTCATTTTGTTTTTGAAGATTTTATACCAAATTTTTGTCACATAAAAATTGAAATAAATTAATACTTTTCGGAAAATTGTTACCATTAAAAATGTATTATAAAATCACGAACACAATATTTTTATCTGGTAAAAAAGTATATAGACACTGAGATGAGATACAAACTATAATTTATATCTGAGATATCGGTAGTTTTAGTAGTTCCCACTTCCCAAGTCTTCCATTATATCTCTTTTCTCATCAATTATTATTAAATAAAATTGTAGTCTTAATCGTGTTTTTATAGATTTTTTTTGGCCAATAAAACTTGTTTTGTGCAAAGTAATAATTATCCAAACACATTTTAACTTATCTAATTGCTTAATCATACCTAAGAACTCTACGAATAATTTAAGACAATATCAACAACAACCAAATCATTTTTACTAAAAATAGGAAATCGTTCACAACAATACACAATATCAAGTTGAGAATTTTAATATTAAATTATATTTGAATTCATATTTTATTATTATAAAACAGAAGAAATTACCTTCTCTGTGCAAAAGAATTAAAAAAATCTTCAATGATGATAGTAGAACCAATCAAAAATGAAATATAGGTTTTATTTTTTTATTATTTTCGTATTTTTTGGGTACTTATTTCGTCCATTCCTGTCACATGTGCGGTTATTGGATTTGGTGGAATGGCTGCTCTTGATATTTGTGCAACTACTGCTTCTCTCTTTGTTTTTGTGTTGAGATTTGTGCAAAAAATATTAAACGCTCTTCGCTGTCAGTCTAGTCTGCCATTTTATATCTTATTGGCTCATCATTTATTTTAGTATTGTTGTGGTATCCAACCATTTATTTTGATATTTTAAATTAGAATTTCTAATATTTAGTATTAAAATTAACGGAAATTTATATTAGGGTTTGAGTTTAGACCCACCAGTAATTATATCTCATACTCTTTTTTTTATATATATAATATTGGACATTATAGTTATAGTAAACATCCTATTAGTTTTTAGAAAATTATGAATAATTTACAATATTCAAAATATGGTTCAAACAATCAATTGCATATATGCATTTCTTTTTATATTCGTGCAACTTACCATTTTGAATTATTGTTTTCGTCGTTGTAAAGTATTTAGACTTTTTTAAAAACTAGTAGAATACATACTATAATTGTAATATATACTATGATATATATAGTTATAATTTTTCTATATGCCAGAAACAGAAATGCTCCTATTAGTAAGGGCTAAATTGACACTCCTATTATAGAATTTTCCTAAAATTTACCCTATATTTAGTAGAGTTGAGAGAAGGGTTAATGTAGATTCCTCAAGAGGGATAAGAGAGTTGCTCCAAACCCACAAAGTTTAATACCTCCAAAAATAGAAGAAAATAACAAAAAGACTAAATAGGGTGTATAAAATATCATTTTTTTTTCTTTAACAAATAATACATGTCTATCTTAAAAATGATAATATGGTAATTTTAATAATTAATTTTTTTTCTCATTCCTTCTAACTTTACCTCTAATATCAAATAACATAGAGGAGAATTATTATACTCTTCATCCTTTCTATTCTCTCCCTCCTTAGCAAACATAATCTTAGAGTATTGCGAAGGGACACCTCTTAAGAAAATATAAATTGCCTCAATGGAAATAGTAAAAAACTTTTACAACTTTAAGCAAAATATACAAATGAACAACAATTAATTAAATAAAATTAGAACTCTATAACAAAAGATACATGTAAATATGGAAAATAGTAGAAGAAGATAGTAATGAAAATACAACTCTATGACAAAATGATACAAATAAACTAGGAGTAGTAGAATGAAAGATGTAGATGATATTACAACTCTAAAACAAAATATACAAGTAAAAGAGTAAATAGAGAATATGAGAAGAAGATGAAAGCAATAGTATAAAAAGAAAAGAACAAGAACAAGAACAATGAACAAAGAACTCTCACTCGCACAACCAAAATGAAGAGTGTTGGGGATCACTAATTTGAACAAGGTTTGAAACTTTTGTTCAAAAGCTTATTTCCCCCTAACTCAAGCACTAAGGGAACTCTCACAATTTTGGAAATAGCTCTGTGGAATTATCAAGGCTTTAGGTGTTTTCTAGCCAAGTGCTTTAATGGATAGAAAAATTGTGTTTTACAAGTGAGCAATATGCTCTTATTTATAGAGTTTAGAGATACTATTTGAATTTCAAATTCCACCAACCCCATGGCTGTTACCAATGTTTAATTAGATGTTTATGGAATTAAAATAGAGATTTGAGAGTTACTTAGGATGTTAGAACCGTTCAAATTGGAAAAAATTGAAAATCCAATTTGGTTGTCAGCCTTACTGGCTGCGACCATGAGTGTCAATGACCACAGCCATTGGCCTCTGCCCCCCAGGGCGCGACCAGTGATAAACAGTGACCTCGCCCACAACCCATTTTCAGCACATATTTTTGTACAATTTTCTAAACGGTTCAAAATCACTCACAATTGATTTTGTAACCCCTAAACGCATTATTGAGGTTAAAATCACATCTCTAACAGCCACATCTCTTATGACTTTGAGAAATTCAAATCAAAATGTGTAACATCAAATATACACATTATTGGGTAATATTTGGGAGTTACAAATTTGTAACACCAAATATGTTACATATTTGAATATTCACATATATCCAAATATTGTAACCCTCTTTAATATGTTACAATATGTGACACTCATTGTCACATTATTTAATCTAAATATTATATTATAAAATAATATAACAACGCCAATGGTATTCAAAACCACATGACATGATATATTGTTATTGGTGCAATTTAGTATTGAGTCTCACATATTATAATTTATAATACAATAAGTGATGCATGATACTTAATTGCACCAATCAATATAAGGTGGTGCCAGGCATAGCGCTCTATAGCAATGCTCTAAAATTTAAGATAGTATATTGTATTGTTTTTTATTATTTAATATAATACTAATATTTCATTTAAGCTGTATTAATAAGATGTCGCATTAACTTTGTATTTATTAAATTTTTACTTATTATAAAATAAGATAAACAATTTCAAATTATATTAAGTGTATAATTGATGAGAGATGAAATAATAAAAAGAGAATAAATGGGAGAGAGAAAGTTAGGAAATAGAAAGAATTGTAAAAGAAAAAGATGAGAGAGAAAATAATATGAGAAAAATTGATGAGAGATAAATTGATAAAAGAGAAAATTAAATGAGAAAAGGTGATGTGAAAAAATATATAAAATTATGGAAATTTTTTGAAATTATGTAATACAATATGAGAAATAAAATTATACCATACCACATAGTACAACAATTCTTTTTTTGTTTGTATTAAGTAATATAATCCACATTGTACAAAAATTTGACATTTTATTATGTAATACAATACAAAAAACTTTACCAAATATAGCATTGTATTTTATTAATACAACGAGAAGTTCTTATACAACACACCAAATATACCCTAAAAGTAATGATAAGTACATATGTTTTTTACACATAATAATATAACATGTGTAAAAATAATTTTAATTTATTAAGATGACACCTTAGTTTAAAATAAATACTGCAATCATTATGTGTATTTTTATGTAAAAACAATTATTGTGTGTATTATGTGTATAAAAAATATGGGTTTGACATTATTTTAAATTTAATTATTCACAAAATACAACATCAAATAATATTGGATACCATATAATACCTATCATAAAAATATTATTTAATTAAACACTAAAACATTTGATGCCACATAGACCCACCACAACCACATCCACAACAACCCCTTTATCTATAACTCTCTGTCTTCCTTCATGTGTTTTGCAAATGGAGGCTCATCTCTATCCAATCTTTTTAACGGCTAAAAATATGGTTTATGTATATATGATTTTGAAAAGTAATAGTAATAGTAATATAGTTTTATATCATTTTTTTCCATAGATTTAGGCAATATATAATTATTATTTTTTACCAAAGACGTTAGAATTAATCGTATATTTTGTACTTCTTTTGTAAAAAAAAATCATATATTTTGTACTTCATTCCAAAATTACGTTTTTAATCAAGTTAATTTTTTAAACTAACAATTTTTTATTTGGTTAGTAATATTAATTATGAAACTTAAATTAAAAAAAAAAAACATAAAAATTGATAGAAAAGTTTAAATCTAGATTTTCATAATTAATTAATTAATTATGGACACATATTTTTACATTAACTTTTACACCATTAGATAACCTGATCTGTAGCGTCTCAAAATTCCTAATACAATTAAGTGCTTTGATTAGCGTGTTGGGAGGGCACATGAGATAATTATGTGTAAATTAATTGATTTATATTATTATATGATTGCGTATGTATGATTATGTGTATTAAATGTGTTTAAAGACCCAATTTTGTTAAAAATGAGCATTTTCATAATTTTGACTTGTTGAGAGCGTATTTGTAATTATTATGTGTTATGTGCTTGAGACCATATTATTATGTAGATATGTACGTGATTTTCAGCATGAGTGGATCCGTTCGAGCGGTTAAGCGGATAGTCATAACAGAGATAAATACCTGGCTTGGACCGAGCATAGAGGTATTTTGGGAAATTCAATATTTTGGGACTATAAGTAAATGAAATATATTGGCAGAATATT
This sequence comes from Humulus lupulus, assembly GCF_963169125.1. Classification (NCBI taxonomy): domain Eukaryota; kingdom Viridiplantae; phylum Streptophyta; class Magnoliopsida; order Rosales; family Cannabaceae; genus Humulus; species Humulus lupulus. The sequence goes on from NC_084793.1 coordinate 21,722,803, forward strand.
TGTGTTGGATGGATTAGTGGACTAAGTTGGGAATTAGTGGTCTAATTTAAGGCTTAGTGGGAACTTTAAGCTAAATGACCATTTTGCCCCTTGTAGTTCTTTGAGAAATGAGTTATTGTTGGGAATATATGGTTTTACACTTTGCAAATCAACAATTAATAATGGGAAGAGTTCAATATTTTGAAATCCTAAATGCTAAGCACACTACTACAAAAACATGCTTTTAGGACACTTTTTTCGGGTACTCACCTAGATGCGAGCCGTAAAAACATCTCCTGGACTTTTTAGGACACTTTTCGAGAGTCCTTAAAGAATTTCTTTTAGGGCTTGGCTGTCCTAAAAGTTTGATTTTTTTTTTAACAAAAGTTCCTAGACTTTTTAGGACACTCATTGAGATTCCTTAAATAGTTTCTTTAGGGACATGGAAAACGAGCCCTAAAATCTTATGTGTGTCCTAAAAGTTTGAATTTTTATTTAACAAAAGTTTCTGGACTTTTTAGACACTCATTGAGAGTCCTTAAAAAATTTCTTTTAGGACACGCAAATCGAGCCTTAAAAACTTATGTGTGTCATAAAAGTTTGAATAATTTTTTTTAACTAAAGTTTTATTATATATTAAATCACAAAGAAAAAAAAACAATAGCCCATTCTCTCTTCCTCTCTCTCTCTCTCCATGCTCTCTTCCCCCATTTCTCTTTCTTCCTCTCTCTCTCTCACGCATGCCCACTGCCAAGCCACGAACGGCGACACTCCGACCACCGCCCATCTACACGCGCCGGTCCACAGCGTTCCCTGGTCCCTGAAACCCTCAGCCCCGCGAGCCTATGGCCTCAAGCTCCCACTAGCCTAGTCGAGGGAGCCTCTTAAGTTCGGCGACCATGTTGGTTTCCGAAACGTTTTGGGCATTTTCCCATCACCTCGAGCCACCTCGAGCAAAATGACCACCACCACTGCATTCCTTGTGCCTTGGGCTTCAAAACCCACTAAAGGATCGGACCAAACCCCCACCGTGGGGTGGTGGCGCCGTCATCATTGTCGGAGCTCTGGTGGGAGCTTTGGCTACCATTTAATTTTTTAAAAATTAAAAATAAAAATTTTTAGGACTCACAATGCGAGCCCTAAAAACATTCTGTTGTAAGTCCTAAATAACCTTAGTTTTTAAAGCTCTCAAATAGAGGGCTCACGCCCCGCAAGTCCTAAAAACTTTTTTACGAGCCCTAAAAAGCATTTTTTTGTAGTAGTGGCAAGAACCTTATTCAAAGTATAAATACAAATCTTGATAATGAAATAAACATGTTCATTATATGAATGTCAATCTTGAATATAAGAAACTAAATGATTAAATGATGATAAGATGAACTTAGAAACATTTAATCATCAATACTAACAATGAAAACAAAATAGAGTAAAACAAATAAAGTTAGGTTTAGATAGGTACAACATTTGATTTAGAGCAACTAGAATCTTCAAACTTGGGGAACTTCTAAGGCTTAAACACAATAAGAATATTGTTGTCCAAAATCTATATTCCAAGCCTTCCATTATTGCTTGAAGCTTCAACTAAGTAGAATGAGATTTGGGATTTAACAAGTCTTAAAACTTATGTAAGTCAATCAAAGTTTAATGAGTTTCTTAGAGAAAACTTTGAGAGCTAGAGAGAGAGAGAGAGAGAGAGAGAGAGTTTGAAAGTGTAATCAATGCTTTACAACTCTAATAACATTTATTTATAGTGTAGGCATCGTCATAGTCTAACCAATAAGAATTTAAAACACATCATTTGGAGCATTTTACGCAACTGCACAACCCTAAAAACCGCCCAGGTGATGTATTGCCTGCTGAGGCTTTTGAAGCCCTTCACATTTTGGCGATGCTACGCCACTTAGGGGGCGACACATCGCCACCTCCTCTGACTTTGGACCTCTCCAATGGTCATCAAATTGCTCCAAATGCTACAATTTTTTTTGTGAATGTTTGGATACCTCATTGTATCACTTTAGACCCATAAAAGTCACTTTTAGATGTCTTCTACACAATCTCTTGTTTTCACTTCAACTTAACCATTATATTTAACCAATCTCAACATTCCCTCACTTGGTTAAATAAAATAATCTCTTCTTAGCTTAACAATTTTGGTGTATAAAATAAAATATCTTTCAATTTGAACTTTGCCTTAGTGAAAATTGTTATCCCCAAAATTTGAAAACGATGATGTGGCAATAAAAGTGATAAGTGGCAAGAAATGGCCGAGTCAAAGGTTTTAGATTAATCTGGTGGTATTGCTGATATGAAAATTGTTTATCTAGTTTGGAAGTGATTTGTCCGACCGAAAAAGATTTTTGACTGATCAGTCACCTGTCTTGGCCGACCAGTCAGTTATTTTGGCCGACCAATCTTTCTTCAAGGAGTGAAGTTGGCCGACTAGATAGATCATCGTTATGCAGCGAGATTCCAGTAAAGCCTTTTGCTAGAATTAGTCTTACCTACGCGGGAATCTCTCAGATTATCCCAAAGAAATCGCATGTTGTTGTATTTTAACTTTCATTATTAATTAAATATTGTGAGAGTAGCAGAAGTGTCCCGATTATGAGGGAGTTCAGTTTGCACGATCCTGGGCCTATAAATACAAAGCTCATGGCATCACTGAGGGATTCGAATTCTAATTTTCCTAAGAAAGTATTTGTATTCTGAGAGAAATATTGTATTCTTTTCATTTACACTGAAGAAACTCAGTTGACACAGGTTCATCTGATCTTGAGTGTAGATCCATAAATCGTAACTCTAAGTGGATTAGGCTATTACCAACATATTGGGGCTGAACCACTATAAAAATCATCAGTGTCGTTTTTTCTCTTGAAGGTTTATTGTAGTTTTGACGTCTACTCGTCGTTGGCCAAAATCGTGGTCAACAAAAATATTACAAAGCCTTATTGAAGTCATTGGTGTAATATCCGCTTTTACTTGTAAGAGTATTATGGTAAATTGTATGATATTATGTGTTTAATTATACAAATTATGATATGCATGATTTATGATGTATGTTTATTTATGTATTCTGTCAAGCAATCCACACACGTTAGTTTCTTCAAGTGTTAGGGGCCAAGGTGTAATAGAAGTTGTGTATTGGGGATCCAAGAAGAATTATGAGTTTTATAATAGAAAGTGAATTATCAAAAATTGAAGCTATTAGTTTTGGATGGGAGTTACAATAAGGGTCTTCAGTGAGTATTAAGAATAAATCTGAGGCTAGGGACAGAAAATTCATTTGGTTTTTACACAAATTAAGTCAAATTAAATAATTAATTAGTAAGTAAAATAAGTTTAAATGTCGTATTTTCTTCAGACTCTGGTTTTGTGATAGGCTAAAGGGGAACAGAGCAAGAACAATCTCTCGTTCTTGATCTGAGATTTTAAAGCTTGAGGTTTGGAGGAGATCATCAATTTGGAATATTGAAAGGCTAGGAGATCCCATAGACGTCAAGGATCTAAGATTTTGGTGGCTGGATCTTCATCTGTAAGTGTTCAAACTTCTGTTTAAAGTTTTGTCATTCTAAGTTTTTGAAGATCTAAGACTGTTGTTGTTGTTTCTAGGTTGATGAATGTTTAATATAGGTTTAGGGATGTTAATATCTGGATTCATGGGGTTAGAAACATGTTAGGACACCTGTTTTGGGGGTTTGGGGTTAGAGATTTTACGATTTGGCTCGAGTTTCAGGTTTAGAAATCGCACTGCGATCTCTGAAAGTAGAGACCTAGTGCGACCGCGCCCAACCCTGGCATGACCGTGCTACCTGCCTAGCTTGTCCTGGCGCTCTATGAGCGCGACCGCACCCAGGCACTGGCGTGACAGCGCCAACTACCTAGAAATGTGATTATGAGGATATTTTAATGTACCTTTAGATATAAGTTGGTAATTTTTGGGACTATATGCAGAAGGGTTTTAAAGACTTTCTTAAGTATAATGGTGATGAATTAGTTTTAAAAATAATTTTAGTGGGTTTAATTATGGTTTTTCTTGGTTGAGGGTTTTAAAGCCTTAATGTTATATGTTATGTTTAGGCTCGCCGAGGATACTTGAAGAGACGCATTAGGGTGTGTGGATTGCTGCTGCATTTGAGGTAAGAAGAGTGGACACCTGCACGTAGGGTGTACGCTTGACGTACTTCATGGTAGAAACTATTTATGAGATATGTCTATGTTAATGCATGATTATGTTAGTGAATGCTTATGTTTAATGAGCTTATATGAATTATGGTTATATTTTGTGTATGTGTATGTGTTGACGCGGTTCTTCGCCAACAGGTAATTAAGAGAAGAAGAGAAAGGGATTAGTGCTGAAAGTAGAACCGTCACAGATGAAATCTTAGAGAATGAACTAGGTGACTCAAGACACGTTTTTAAGTGGTTCAAATGTTAAAATCCTTCTACTCCACTAGTCAATATTATTGATATGTTCTGGATTTTTGGTTACAAAGTGTATATCTCTTCTGACACTATTTTTTCCAACCCTTATCAACTCCCAGGGTCTCCATATTTATAGGAGAAGGCACCTGGAAGTTGGTAAGGAGGTCATCCCGTGACCTTATTATTTGTCATATCAACTCTGTGACATTCATGATTAATTCCTAAACCTGACACATGAGTATGGTCAAATCGATAGATAAGGAGATAATGGGCCGCACGGCCCAACCCAGCCGTGGGTGTCTGAATACGCACGTTCCTGCTGCGTGTCCGAGAAGTCAGGGAGATATCGGACACGTGATGTCAGATATAGGCACGTTTATCTTGCGTGTGTTGACTTTACAAAGGGTCAGAGATCTATGAGAAGCAGCTCGTACCACGAGTTGCTTCCTTGACCCGACCTTCGGCCTCAAGGATTCCTTCCCCCAGTCATGGGCAGCCTTGGCGAGTGCTTGAGGATACCTCGAGCTAAGGGGGTACGACTTGGAAAACAAGATCTCCGACCTGGGGAAGTTTACGGACTAACCTTGATTAGTCCGAGGCTCGACCTTGATTAGTCCGAGGCTCGACCTGCTAATCAGCCCGTGGGAAAACCAGGGCGTACATCTGCCCCCAAGCTCCTGCTCGTGGTATATGACGTCGTATATAGAAGACCACAGTAGGGGCTTTTAGACTTCCCCACAACCCTTCACATTCCACTTTTTGTGCAGGCGTCTGATACTTGGAACGCCGTGGGTGGTGACGGTACGTTTTACGAGAACCGCATTTAATGGCCTAGTCTAAGCCCAGCCGTCATTTCGTATTTTGAGTGGAAGGCCTCGGATCCCTCACTAGGGTCATCCAAGAGCCTTCTACACGTGATCCTTCACGTATATAAAAAGGGGGTGGCCACCCTACGCACGGGCCACCCCTTCATTCAAAATTTCCCAAATTTCTTTCCTTCTTCCCTCTCTAACTTTCAGAAAAACGAAACCCTCGCCTTCGCTGCTGCCATTTTCACTGTTCAAGAAGCTTAGGCGCACGAGTTTCTCCAAAGCTTTGGAAGCTATTTCACCGACGAAGCTCCTATCAACACAGCATTCTCTTCGACCTTCCAGGCATATACTGTAAGTTTCTTGACCCTGTTCATTTTGACAACATGCTACTGTAGCTTAGGTAATTTTTTTTTACTGTAGCTGCATGCAAGGGTTTTCTGGGTTGCGTGGATAAGGAGGGTGACAGCCCTCTTTAGGTTAGGACATACTGGTTGTAGGAAATCGCCTTAGAGCCTGGGTTTTAGGATGCTTTTTCTGGGACATTTTCTGGGTGCAAAACCGGGTAGCTTAGGGAACACGCCTCATGGGCGGTTTTGCAATTCCTGCCTGCTGAAACTTTCCTCCCAAGGAAAATTTCACTCTGAACCTCCTGACACGCGAATTCCGAGTAATCTGGGATCTGTTGGGAGTATACGCGCGTGTTCACTGAACCGCGTGGTTCCACTTCCCACGAGCTGGGCTTTCCTCAGCTCGTGCAAATAATAATTATTCTTCCTCCCGCTTGGGTCGCCTTTTCTAAAATGTTTTCTTGTGTTCACTAGGCGACCAGATGGCTCCAAAAAAGAACCTCCCTCATAAGAACGTTGGAAGCTCAGCCTCCCGGCAGGAGAAGGGAAAGGCGGTGATGCCCAGCTCGCCGATCCCCCACTTTGGGCCGACCGTGGAGAAACAAGTCGAGGTGGCCCCCGACGCATTCTTTGAGGCGGAGAGAATCATCTCAAAGGTAAGCGATCAGGTGAAGATCAACAAACTCTTCCTCACCCACAAGATCCCACTAGGGAAAGCCTCAGTCATAGCCCAACCTGCTGCGGAGGGCGAGCGGAGCTGCACGCCGCTAGACGAATCGTTTGCGGCCTGGAGTGGTGAACACTTCAAGGCAGGGGCCTTCCTCCCCCTGGATCAGTACTTCGCTGATTTCCTGAACTACGTGGGGTTGGTCCCTTTTCAGCTCCCCCCCCAACTCCTACCGTCTGTTGGCAGGGTTGAGGTACTTGTTCAAGAAGCAGGAGTGGGAGGTCCTTACTCCTGCTGATATTTTATATTTCTTTTGCCTCAAAGCCAGCCCGAATCAGCGGGGGCGAGGTGACGGGTTTTACTATTTAACCCGTTTTCCTAATACGACGGTCGTCATCGAGCTGCCAAGCCATCCAAATGACTTCAAGGACCAGTTCTTCATGTTAACTGGGTTCCGGAACTGTGAGCACCACTACTTCAACCGTCCTCGTAAGTGAACCCTGACCTTAGCTCGCCTTTTAAGTGTTGTTTAATTTTAGCTCCTCCCGTATTCCATTCTGATTCCAGCCCAATCTTGCAGCCATCTACGCGAGGACTGAGAAGTCTGCGACCCTCAGGGGTCAATATGAAACACTGGCGGGCTTGCCCCCCAGTGAAAAGGACTATCGCGTGCTCGTGACGGACGAGACGATGGTGTTCTGCAAACTGATTTTTCCAAATCAGACTCTGAACCTGAAGAGGCCTCGGGGGCCGCCCCTAGCTCGCGCAAACAGACCTATCACCGTGGAGGAGGTCGCGGAAGAGGAGGACGAAACGGCTGAAGTTCCGCTCGTGAGGAATAGGAAGAGGAACTTGGAGGTCGCCCAAGGGATGGACGAGGAAAGGATCCAATCCGGAGCAGCCGCGGGTCCTTCCGGCCAAGGTAACCCTTTCTTGCTTAGGAATGTAGATAGGGCCACTGCGGACCCCCGGCTGGTTAGGTTCAATCCTAGGCAGATCGTCCATCGCTACCGAAGGAACCCGGATCTGAACACACTCCTGCTCCATTGTGTTGACCGGCTCGTGCTGGATCACCAGGATAGTCGGCCTAGGGGTACCATAGTAGTAGATAACACCCTAGCTTTTAGGTCGATCATTTTTGAGGAGTATGGGACCAATTTACGCACATGGACATCACTCCAGAGAGGTATCTATGCTCCGGGGCTTAGGCAGTATGTAGAAGAGTCTAGTCCCGAGTTAGAACCGGACCCGGAACTTGCGCCTGTTAGGGAAATAATCGTCTTAGGTTTTTCCAGCTCGGGGGGTAGGGCTCCTCTAGTATTCGTATACTTTTTGCCTTTAACCTTTTGCTTTTATTTATGCCTGATTGCTAACTTGTAATAACAATGTTTTTTGTTTTCGCAGAAGAGATGTCTCAGCCCGAGGATAGTCTGCGGGACATAGACTTCGGGGGGAGTCCCCCAGCAGGGCCAAGATTGAAAAGGCTCCGAGGGTCCAAGAGCACGGCTGGGGGCTCCACCAAATCTCCGGCAAAGGAGAAGGAAAAAACCCCACCATCACAGGTCGGGGGGGGGCAATTCTTCTTGCTGGCGGAGCAGGACACATGCCCCCGCCGACCCAGCGATCTCCATCAGCCACCCAGGACGTGGGAACGGAGGTCGTGACCCCGGCTGCAGTGGCCCCCGGCGTACGCATCACGGTTGACGCCCTGGATCTGGAGAAGATCCCAGAAGCCTTTCGGGGGACGGTGTATGAGTCGGCGAGCTACGCCGTCAAACATTTCTACAAGTTCAAAGAGAAGGAGCTCCGGGCTATTGAGACACTGAGCCCGGTCCACGTAATAGAGTCATCGATGGACATGACCCTGACGGTAAGCTGCCCCATTCTTTTAAGGCTTTACCCCTCACACACACCGCCTTATTTTTCCACTTAGCCGATTTATCTCCCATTTCTCGCAGGGCATCGCTGCCGTACACCGAGGCATCGCCAGACTAGAGCTCAGCTCGAGGAGATGAGGACTGGTCGCCAGGCCGCCTTTTAAGAGGCTCAGGTGGCGAAAGATGCGCTGGCGACCTCGAAGGCCGAGTTAGAGAGGACCCCCTCGAAGGTCAAAGAGCTTGAGACATCCCTTGCCACCTCGCGAACTGACCTCGAGGCAGCGAAGACCGAGGCCCAGGCTGCCCTTGAAGCTGAACGGGCCACCTCGGAACAGTCCATGCAGGAACTGTTCTATCATTGCTGGGCCCACAACCCGGAGGCTGACTTCTCCTTCATGTCGTCGGGTCTCTGGGCGCGCTTGTTGGTGAAGTTCCAAGCCCACTTTGACAAAGAGGTGCTGCCTTCGGAGACTGGGGAAGCCTCTGGTGCGGCGGAGCAGGATGAGACCGCGACCTCCAAGGGGCCGACCGACGGGGCTTAGGGCATTTTTTCTTCTCTTTATTTTGAAGTATTTTATGTAATCTTTAGCACGAGGTATTTTTTCCTCAAGACAATTTGCCTTGCAATTTTAACTTGTGTATTTCTTCATGCTTTCAGCTATAATACACATATTTTGTTGTTTGATAAACTTAGTTCGTGTTAACCGTTATTTATATCCCGAGCCCTTTAAGAAGAACCACGATCAATAAATTTAAGTTAACTTCTAAGTTTTATGACCCGGTTAAAACCAGGAGCTTATTTTGAAAACTTAGTTCGTGTCAACTTTTTATCCATATCTCGTGCTCTTTAAGAAGAACCACGATCAATAAATTTAAGTTAACTTCTAAGTTTTATGACCCGGTTAAAACCAGGAGCTTATTTTGAAAACTTAGTTCGTGTTAACTTTTTATCCATATCTCGTGCTCTTTAAGAAGAACCACGATCAATAAATTTAAGTTAACTTCTAAGTTTTATGACCCGGTTAAAACCAGGATAGGACTTAGTTCGCGTTAACCCTTATACATTGATAAGAATCACCACCTAAGTCGTTAAGGAGACCTGGTTATATCCAGGTACCATATGCCCTGCAAGTAACTGGGAAAGGGTCTTTCGTGGTTACTTTACGATTACACTTGCAAAAAAAAAAAAAACTTGATTTTTATTAATACATAAAAAGTGGCCTTCCAGGCCTTACAAGTGGATCATTGATAATATTTCTTCAAATGGATGGCGTTCCAAGTCCATGGGACTGCCCCTCCATCAAGTCGAGCTAACTTACAAGTTCCTTCCTTGATGACTTCAATGACCTGGTATGGTCCTTCCCAGTTCGGTCCTAAGACTCCATCCTTGGGATCTTTTCCGGCCAGGAAGACTCTTCTTAGGACCAAGTCGCCAACGCTAAAGGTACGTTTTTTGACTTTAGCGTTGAAGTAGCGAGCGATCTTTTGCTGGTAATGGGCGAGCTGGAGTTGCGAATCCTCTCGCCTTTCATCGATAAGGTCTAGGGAATGGCATAGGAGCTCGTGGTTCCTATCTTGGTCGTAGGACTGGACCCTATGCGACAGAACTTTAATTTCCACGGGGAGGACTGCTTCACTCCCAAAGGTTAGGGAGAAAGGAGTGTGATCCGTAGGAGTTCGATGTGAGGTTCGGTATGCCCAAAGGACCTGGGGGAGCTGTTCTGGCCAGACCCCCTTTGCCTCATCTAGCCTCTTCTTGAGGCTCACCTTTAGAGTTTTGTTGACAGCCTCGACCTGGCCGTTTGCTTGAGGATAGGCCACAGAGGAGAAGCTTTTCACAATCCCGTGCCTTTCACAAAACTCAGTGAACAGGTCGCTGTCGAACTGAGTGCCGTTGTCGGAGACAATCTTCTTCGGCAGGCCGAACTGACAGATGATGCTTTTAACCACAAAGTCGAGTACCTTCTTTGATGTTATTGTTGCCAACGGCTCTGCCTCGACCCACTTAGTAAAGTAGTCGATGGCTACCACGGCGTAGCGGACCCCGCCCTTTCCGGTAGGCAGGGCGCCTACTAAATCTATCCCCTAAACGGCGAATGGCCAAGGGGCTGAGATCATTTTCAGTTCGACTGGAGGAGCTCGGGCAACCGCAGCAAAGCGCTGGCACTTTTCGCACTTTTTCACATATGAAATCGAGTCTTTGGACAGAGTTGGCCAGTAATAACCTTGCCTGAGAACCTTCAAGGCAAGGCTTTGCCCCCTAGCATGCTCTCCGCAGAATCCTTCGTGAATGTCTTGCAAGATGGCCTGTGCCTCATATGGATGAACGCACCGGAGGAGAGGTAGGGAATGCCCACGTCGGTACAACACACCATCGACCAGCGTGTACCTCGGAGCTTGATACAAGACTCGCCGTGCATCGCTACGCTCTTCAGGCAGCTTACCTTCGACGAGATACTTAAGGATGGGGGTCATCCAAGTTGGCCTGGCATCAATCATCTCGACCTCTGCCCGATCTCCCTCTATACTTGGTTCTTTTAAGAATTCTATTGGCACTAACCCCAGGGTTTCTGTCTCTCCCGAGGTGGCGAGTTTGGCGAGAGCATCTGCGTTGGCGTTCTGTTCCCGAGGTATATGTTCGATCGATCCTTGCTCAAATGCGGACAGCTCAGTTTTTACCTTCGCCAAATAGGCGGCCATCTTGGGTCCCCGCGCCTAATATTCGCCCAGAACCTGGTTTACCACGAGCTGGGAGTCACTGAAGCACTGGACAGAGCTAGCCTTTAACTCCTGAGCTACCCTTAGCCCAGCTAACAAAGCTTCGTACTCTGCCTCATTGTTGGACGCCTTGAAGCCGAACCTTAGCGCCGAGTGGAACCTATGTTCCTCGGGGGATATTAGGATGATTCCAGCCCCAGAGCCGCTCTCGTTAGATGAACCATCAACGAAGATCTTCCACAACGAATGCGGCGAGGCGACTTGAGGTAGGCCTTCTGATGGATCCTCCTGGAATCCCATGCACTCCGCCACGAAGTCAGCCAACGCCTGACTTTTTATGGCAGTTCGTGGAGTATAGAAAATCTCGAACTGACTGAGCTCGACCGCCCATTTTAACAAACGTCCCGATGCTTCAGGCTTTTGCAAAACCTGCCTTAGAGGCTGATCGGTCATGACGTGTATCGAGTGGGACTGGAAATACGGTCTGAGCTTTCGCGAGGCTGTGATTAAGCAAAACGCCAATGTTTCCATCAGTGGGTACCGTGACTCTGCTCTGAGGAGTCTCTTGCTGATGTAGTAGACTGGCTTTTGAACTTGGTCCTCTTCTCGTACTAGCACGGCGCTAACTGCATCCTCCGTGACGGCCATGTAAAGGAAAAGAGGCTCTCCTGCCCTGGGCTTGGACAGCACGGGCGGTTCAGCCAGATGCGCCTTCAGATCGAGGAATGCGCTTTCGCACTCTACTGTCCACTCAAATTTCTTGTTTCCCCGGAGCAGGTTGTAAAAGGGCAAACACTTGTCGGTCGATTTGGAAATGAACCGGTTGAGTGCTGCCACTCTTCCTGTGAGGCCTTGGACGTCTTTCCGCGACCTGGGGGAAAGAAGCTCGAGCAGTGACCTGATTTTTTCGGGGTTTGCCTCGATTCCTCGGGTATTGACTATGAACCCCAGGAATTTCCCTGATGCGACACCGAACGTGCATTTCTGAGGATTGAGCCTCATGCCGTATTCCCGTAGTATTTTAAAACATTCTTCCGGGTCGGAAATATGGTTGTCGACAGTCTTTGACTTGACGAGCATATCATCAACATACACCTCCATGTTCTTTCCGATCTGGTCTGCGAACATTCTGTTTACTAGCCTCTGGTAGGTAGCTCCGGCATTCTTCAGACCAAACGGCATGACCTTATAGCAATAGAAATTCGTTGGGGTCATGAAGCTGGTATGCTCCTGGTCCGCCGGGTTCATCGCGATCTAATTGTAGCCTGAGTACGCGTCCATGAAGGACATGAGCTCGTGTCCCGCCGTAGCATCCACCAGCTGATCGATCCTAGGCAATGGAAAGCAATCCTTGGGGCAGGCTTTATTCAGGCCGGAGAAATCAATGCAAGTCCGCCATTTCCCGTTGGGCTTTGGAACTAGCACGGGGTTGGCGACCCAAATTGGAAATTTGGCTTCGCGGATAAAGCCACACTTTTTGAGCCGGGCCACCTCTTCTTCTAGGGCTTCAGCTCGGGTTGTTACTAAACGCCTTTGCTTTTGAGACTTGGCAGGAACGCTTTTATCCAGATGGAGCGTGTGCATGATGACACTCAGACTAATCCCCACCATGTCCTCGTGGGACCATGCGAATACGTCCAAGCTATTCTTCAGAAACGTAATCAGCTCCGCCTTTCTCTTGTCGCAGAGGTTCTTCCCAAGCTTAACCGTCCGTGACGGATTTTGTTCATCAATGTTCACCTCCTCGATCTCCTCAATAGCCTGGAGCTCGGATCTGTCCTCGCCTACTCGAGGGTCAATGTCCTCATTCAAGGCGATCTTTTCCTCTTCAGGATTCTGAGGTTTTTCAATCTCAGGAGCCACCAAGGGTCCCTGAGATTCCTCCTCACCCTGAATGGCCATTGCCAGCTGCCCGGGTTTAGACTTTCCCTTCATGGAAATGCTGTAGCATTCCCTGGCAGCGAGCTGATCGCCCTTGATGGTGCAGATCCCTGTTGAAGTAGGGAATTTCATGGTGAGGTGTCGAATGGAAGTGATGGCCTCGAAAGCTATGAGCGTAGGTCGGCCCAAAATGGCATTGTAGGCAGCGGAGCAGTCAATGACCACGAACTCAAGTAGCTTGGAGACTGTCCGAGACTCTTCTCCTAGGGTGATCACCAGCTCGATCGTCCATATCGCTGCCGATCCTTCTCCCGAAAAACCATATAGCATCATGGAGGTCGCCTTTAGCTCTGCGACGGTTAGACCCATCTTCTCTAATGTGGATCGGAATAAGAGGTTCACCAAGCTTCCGTTGTCCACCAACACTCTCCTCACTTTCCGGTTGGCGAGCTGGACTGCTACGACCAAGGGATCATTATGGGGGAATTGGACGTGACCTGGGTCTTCCTCCGTAAAAGTAATCGGTTGCTTCTCTAACCGCTACTGTTTTGACTGACGCTGCTCCGGGATGAACTCTGCTCCGTTGTGGGCCTTTAACTCATTCACATACCTCTTCTGGGCACCTCTGCTTGTGCCAGCCATGTGCGGTCCTCCAGAGATGGTGGATATCTCTCCCTCGATCACGGGAGGAGGGACGTCCTGATCTACCCGAGGCCCGGGCTGACTGGCTGGGACTTCTGGAGTTGGTCGACCCGCTGGGACCCTGTTTCGCGAATATTGCGCCAAGGGGCCTGCTCGGATGAGAGTCTCGATTTCATCTTTTAGATGCCTGCCATCGTCGGTATTGTGGCCGACGTCGTTATGGAAACGACAGAACTTTGAAGTATCTCTCTTTCCCTTGTGGTGTTTCAATGGCTCCGGCCTCTTCCAGGGAACCCGAGTAGAGTTGGCTAGGAAGATGCTTTCCCTGGACTGGGTGAGCTCGGTATATGCTGTGAACACGGGCTTGAATTTATCCACAGACTTATTCTTCTTTTGACCGTGCTGGCTGTTTTCACCATTTCCCTTTCTTTTGCCACCGCCGGGCTAGTTGTTTTGCGCGTCGCCGGGGGTCGCCACCATGATCTCCGTCCCCGCTCCAGCGGGCTTCTTGGGAACCTGGCTGGTCCCCGCGGCTGAAGCTTCAGCTTCTTCTAAGTTTATCCACTCTTGGGCTCTATTAAGGAATTCATTAACCGAGCTGACTCCCTTCCTCTGAATATCTTTCCACAGGTCTCCCCCGACCAAGATTCCGGTTCTCATGGCCATGAGCTTAGAGCTATCGTCAGCGTCTCGGGCTCGAGCAGCGACATTCGCGAATCTGCTCAAGTAGGCTTTCAGCGTTTCACCAGGCTGCTGTCTCACGTTAGCTAGGGAATCGGCTTGGACTCGGGCAGCCTGGGAGGTGCGGAATGTCCTTTTGAAGTCAGCTGAGAAAGTCTTCCAGGAGCTGATTGACTGTCTTTTACTCTGCTTGAACCACTGCCTGGCAGGTCCGATCAGTGTGGAAGGGAAGATCAAGCAACGCAGCTCCGGGCCAATGTTATGAGCCATCATTAGGGTGTTGAACATCCCCAAATGGTCCGACGGGTCCCCGTCCTCGTTGAACTTTGACAAGTGGGGCATACGGAAATCAGATGGGTATGCCGTCGCTAATATATTGGGGGCGAAGAGTTCCATTTTGTCGCCCGAATCATACTCGTCTTTTTCTTTTTCTGTTAGGAGCTTCCTCATCAATTCCTCCATCTGAGTTAGGCGCTCGAGGGTTTGGTCCTGAGATCCTGGGTTATTCCGGGGCTGTTCCACAGCTCCAGGCCCATTGTACATATTAGGTGGGTTGTTGCCCCTCCTATCTTGAGATAGGTTATTCGGGACATTCCCTCCGTTACGTACATCGGATCGGAATCCCGCCGAGCGGGCCTGACTACCATCCCTAGCCCTGTCCTCTATGTGGGAGTTGAGGCGATCTTGAAGGTCGCCTCCCTGGGTGGTCTAGTGGCTCTGTGCCGAACTCAGTCGCTGACGCAAGTCTCCTCCGGAGAGATCACTCCGGCGGCTGCCGGTCCAATGGCTCCTGCCGGATAGGCTTGGAGTCCGCCTTTGGTGGTGAGGACCTGAGCTTTCTTCAGGCACCCTGCTACACCGGGAAGGTCCCACTGATGGTGGGTCTCTCCTACTACTCCCGTAAGCCGGGATGTCTCAGAAAGGCCGAGGAGACGGATATCTGATTGGAGAAGGAGGATGCCTGACTGGGGAGGTGATCCTAGTTCCGTCTGGACGGATCAAATTTGGTGGGGGCCTTTCGGCCCTGCCAGCTTGCTGGTCCCGCTCTGGGCGAGCTGGACGAGGTGCAGGACGGTCTTCTGGGACGGGCTGACGTCGCTGGCCCTCCCCGAATCTCCTTCGGGAATTTCCTCGAGCTCTCCTGGGCGTTCTCGAGGAAGGTTGAGAACTAGGAGTTGACGTCCTGACCGAACGGCTGTATTGTTGTTGTCCGATCCCAAGTATTTCCCTGAAGTTGGCCTCTTGATGGTGCGATGAAGGGGTGGAGTTGGCTGCTGAAAGTCTATCCGAATGGCTATGCCTGGACCGACTACCCCGGCGAGACTTAGGAGCCTCACCTTGCCTCTCTCCAACGTTAGCGTTGGTTGTGAGAGGGGGTAATCGGGCCAGGATATCCTGGATTTGTCGACTACCAGTGGCCAACTGGCTCCTCAGCTGAGCGTTCTCCATCTCCACCGCAGTATAATAACACGAGTTCGGATTAGGTGGCCGGGGTGCTGAACTACCAGTATCGTCTTGGCCCGCCGGCTGCTTTCCTGGCCTCTGTTAGACTTCAGGAATTTGTTCATCAGGGATGGCAATATGGTGGGCCTCCTGCCCATCCTGCTGCTCTGTTTCGTTGCCATGCCTGGATCGAGTGGTCACCATAGTTGGATGTTTGTGGCAGCACTAATTGAACTTGCTCTCAATGAAAGCACCAAACTGTTGACGCGGTTCTTCGCCAACAGGTAATTAAGAGAAGAAGAGAAAGGGATTAGTGCTGAAAGTAGAACCGTCACAGATGAAATCTTAGAGAATGAACTAGGTGACTCAAGACACGTTTTTAAGTGGTTCAAAGGTTAAAATCCTTCTACTCCACTAGTCAATATTATTAATATATTCTGGATTTTTGGTTACAAAGTGTATATCTCTTCTGAGACTATTTTTTCCAACCCTTATCAACTCCCAGGGTCTCCATATTTATAGGAGAAGGCACCTGGAAGTTGGTAAGGAGGTCATCCCGTGACCTTATTATTTGTCATATCAACTCTGTGACATTCATGATTAATTCCTAAACCTGACACATGAGTATGGTCAAATCGATAGATAAGGAGATAATGGGCCGCACGGCCCAACCCAGCCGTGGGTGTCTGAATACGCACGTTCCTGCTGCGTGTCCGAGAAGTCAAGGAGATATCGGACACGTGATGTCAGATATAGGCACGTTTATCTTGCGTGTGTTGACTTTACAAAGGGTCAGAGATCTATGAGAAGCAGCTCGTACCACGAGTTGCTTCCTTGACCCGACCTTCGGCCTCAAGGATTCCTTCCCCCAGTCTTGGGCAGCCTTGGCGAGTGCTTGAGGATACCTCGAGCTAAGGGGGTACGACCTGGAAAACAGGATCTCCGACCTGGGGAAGTTTACGGACTAACCTTGATTAGTCCGAGGCTCGACCTTGATTAGTCCGAGGCTCGACCTGCTAATCAGCCCGTGGGAAAACCAGGGCGTACAGTATGTGATAATTGTTTGGCATGCTTACATTTAAAATGCATGTCTACGTTACGAAAGTGCATGCTTATAATATGATGAAAATGCATGCTTACATTATACGATACTTGTCCAACTCCAATTGGACTACGTTTTCTTTTCATGAGTTTTGATTTATGTTAAATTATTGTTGTTGTTATTGATTTAAATCCCCGATTAAGGTTATGGGGTTGTGTCCTACACAACTCTTCTTGCTGGGCTTTGGCTCATGGGTACTCTGTGTTGCAGGTAAAGGCAAAGATGTGGTTACTACGCAATAAGTTTGAGAGCTTTGGTGGAGAACGTACATGTCAAGGATTTAACAATCATGGGGGATCGGGTCTACATTGGAAATTTACTAAGTATTTATTTTAGAATGATGTTTTAGTTTTATGGATTGGATTTTAAGTTGTTTATTTTGTTTTAATAATGAAAACTACGAAACTCTGAAGTTTCTTTATTTTTAACATTTGAGTGGTGTTTATGAATAATTTTATAAATAAAAGAGTATTTTTATTTTAAACCTTAATTATGGTAATTTACAAATTGACATTTCAAGAAATTGGGGCATTATAGTTGGTATCAGAGCAATGGTTTTGTTTCTTGTAGGCTATCCGGACATGTACTCTCGCCATTGAATACAAGCTCGACTTATTGCACTGTAAGTTTTATTTTTAAGTTGTTTTGGTAATGTGACTATTTGCCTTACATGTTTTAGTGCCTTATCTACATGTATAGAGTATATAACATAGTTTGTCTGCTTAGAGTCCCTGTTAGGTTTTAGTTTCCTAATACGCAGCGGAATGGTGGTGGGTTGGCCCAGTGTACAAGAAATATTTTGTAACATATTTAAACTACCTTTAAATATGCAGATCCATTAATATACATACATTAATCATAAGCAAGTAAATAGAAAACATACCTCTAGATGTCTATCAAGTGTCATTGCTATCTTTTCGTAATTTGAACGAACTTCTATCCAAGCTGCTCCCAGGTACTCACACCAAGATCTTGGGCTACACCTCAAGAAGTGTGTGGGCACTTAGAGAATAAATGATGGTTAATTTCTGATTCTACTTGATGTACTAAACACATGGGATCAAGAGAGTAAGGCCTGAAATTGGTTATTTATCTTTTTTAGGGAGAGATAGAAAAATATCGTTATTTTCTTTTAGAGCGAATGACTGTCTTTATATTTTCTGGTAATTCTAACTTAAAGAAAATATCTATATTTAAAAAATAAATCTATAACCAATTTAAAATTTATCTTTGTCAGATAAAAATCTAACAATCTCATAACTAATTCAAATTTGAATTAGATATCTTTTTAACTAATTATCAAATATAATTAATTATTTGAATAAATATAAATCTTTTAAATTCAAACCCAATTTGAACTTATCAGATTATTATCTCCCACTCAAATAAATATATTTAATTAATTAAAACCAATATAAAATTTGAAATTAAATATTTAATTTATTATAATTTCAAAAATTATAATTATTTAATATAATTTCGAAAATTAATTTAATTATTTAACATAAGTTTAAAAATTACAAAATAATTAAATATTAATTAATTTTGTTAATTACAACTAATTTGTAATTAATTAATTACTCACTATTATCACATAATTGTATATTTGACCCAAAGAATAAATTTCTTTTTAAATGTCTTTCAACCATTTTCCCCTTTATATCAACTCTTGCCTTGAATAGTGTTGATAGAATCGCTGTGGGGACCTATGGACCTATAATTCCAAGCTCCAATAAATTTAAGAATATTAGTTAAACTTTTTAATTAAATAATCTTAATTTATTAATCTCATGATTACTCCACTATAAATATGAGACTGCACTCTTGTAATTATAGACATTTCATTTACTGAGTACTTTATAAAATAAAGTGTCCATTGATATAATCATTACATACAAATTAACACTCTAATAATGGTTCATAATTAATCGAGAATAAAATTACCGTTTTACCCTTTTAATTATATCTTGTTTCCTTAAGTTCCATTGACTTTACTAGTGAATGTTAATTCATAACTGAATTATGAATTTGAGATCAATAACCTTTCAGTCCCAAAAATCAACTCTTAAGAGAACCATTATTCAATCTCTTACGAGAAGGTATAGATTCCATATCTGTATACTATGTCCTAGGGGTGAACATTTGACCCGAAAAACCCGCAAATCCGACCAAACCCTACCCGACCAACCCGAATTTTTGCAAAACCCGTCAAATTCGGGAGAAATCCGATCCGAACCCGACATGGTTCGGGTCAGGTTCGGATTTTGAAATTAAGGGCATACACCCGAACATAATTTAAAAAAAATTAATTTTCAAAAAAATTAATGTTTTTTTTTTAAATTACCAAGACCCAATTTGTAAAAAATCAACATTACCAAACTAACAACAATGTTAAAAAAACATGTGAAAAGTAAAAAAAAAAATGGTATTTTTGAAATTTTTTTACCAATGCCCATTTTCGACCCAAAGCTCAATTTTGGACCAATCCCACGAGAAACCCGACCAAACCCGAAACCCGAAATCACCACAAAATCCAAAAATTTCGGATCAGATTCGGTACCACTTTCCTCCAACCGAAACCCGCAAAACCTGAACCCGATGCACCCGACCCGTGTGCCCAACCATTTACATTAATGAGTTCCTAAAACAAAAGTTTCTAGCCTGATCATTCTGATAGACCCTAATGAGTGAATCAAAGAACTCATATAACATAAACATGAGTTCATAGTAACTTCAGGATTAAGATCTATTTGTATATGATCATCAGTTGATATATTTAATTAATACTTTGAAACGGTATTTAACTAAGTATTAATAAACATATATGGTCCAGTTCTATATATTCTCTAATATATAAAGTACCTCCACTAAAGTGTCCTACCACACTAGTTATCCGGATCTAGATCACATGTATTCATAATACTAGTGAACCGTACTTACAGTAATTAATCTAAAGATTCCATAGCTTTATTTTACTACGAACTATTCAAGTTCATTTATGTCAAACACAATCCTCCCGTACCAATACGTGTTTGAGATCACATATATGAACTTAGGAATTTTTTCTGATATTTACACAATATTATCACAGAATAATATAGTCCATAAAATATATGCATAACAAATTCAATTTATTTATTTATTTCTTAAAACAATGTCTACTACATATGCTTTCAGGGCAAAATTCCCAACAATCTCCCATTTTCCCTAAAGCAAATAAGGCATCTCTCTCATTCCAATGCTTCTTACATGCTCCTTAAAAGATTTCATGGATAGTCTTTGTGAAAGGATCTGCAAGATTATACTCTGAAGCTATCTTCATAACTGTAACATCTCCTCGATGAACTATCTCTCTAAGCAAGTGATACTTCCTCTCGATGTGCTTTCCCCTTTTGTGACTCCGTGGTTCCTTTGAGTTAGCTACTACCCCACAATTATCACAGTATAGGACTAGTGGTTTATCCACATCTAGCACTACTTCCAAATCGGAATATAACTTTTTGAGCCACACAACCTCCTTAGCTGCTTCACAAGCTGCTATATACTCGGCTTCCATGGTGGAGTCTGCAATGCTGGTTTGTTTAATACTTCGCCAGACTACCGCTCCTCCTCCAAGAGTAAACAATGATCCAGAAGTTGATTTCCGACTATCTCTGTGTGATTGAAAATCAGAATTAGTGTAACCAGTGGGGTTCAGGTCTCCACCTGAATATAGAAGCATATGATCTCTAGTATTTCTAAGATACTTGAGAATATTCTTCACTGTAGTCCAATGACTCAATCCATGATTGGATTGATAACGACTGGCTATCCTTACTGCATAACAAATGTCAGGTCTTGTACACAACATGGCGTACATCAGACTGCTTATTGCTGAGGTATAGGGATACTGTCTCATGTCTTCCTCTTCCTGATGTGTTTTGGGACACTGCTCCTTGGAAAGGAATACTCCAGAATGGGTTGGCATATCACCCTTTTTGGAGTTTTGCATATTAAAGCATTCTAGCACCTTATCAATATAAGTTGCTTGAGATAGTGCCAAAGTTTTGTTCTATTTATCTTTAAGAATCTTAATGCCCAGAACATACTTGGCTTCTCCCAAATCTTTCATTTAGAATTGTTCAGCTAACCAGTTCTTTAAATTTGATAATGATGTTACGTCATTTCCAATCAGTAATATATCATCAACGTAAATAACGAGGAATACTACTACACCATCTTTGATTTATTTATAGACACAAGGTTCGTCAACATTTTGTTCAAAACCAAACATTTTAATTGTGTCATCAAATCTAAGATTCCAAGATCTAGAAGCTTGTTTGAGTCCATAAATAGACCTAAGAAGCTTGCAAACCTTTTGCTCTTGACCTTTTAATCGAACCTTCTGGTTGAGACTTGTAAATGGTTTCATCAAGGTATCCATTCAAAAAAGCTGTTTTGACATCCATTTGCCAAATCTCATAGTTCATGCACGCAGCTATGGACAAGAGTATACGAATGGATTTTAGCATGGCTACAGGAGAAAAGTTTTCTTCATAGTCAACCCCTTCTTTTTGTGTGTAACCTTTGGCTACAAGCCTTGCTTTGAAAGTCTCTACTTTCTCAACTGCTCCTCTTTTCTTCTTGAATATCCACTTGCAACCAATGGGTTTGATATTCTCAGGTGGATCTTCAAGAACCCAGACAGAATTGGAATACATTGATTCCATTTCTTGGTTCATGGCTTCTTGCCATTCGTCCTTGTCAAAATCATTCATTGCATCTTGAAATGTTAATGGATCGTCTTTGTTTGTGTCAGACACAAGCATTTGAACTTCGTGTTCATAGCGTGTGGGCTGCTTACTAACCCTCCCACTACGACGAGGCTCTCTACTATTCTGACTAGAACTAGCAGCTTCCTCTTGCCGTTTTTCATTGGTTGTTGCTGGTGACTTTGCAACTTCATGCGAGACCATCTTCTCCAGTACAACCTTACTGCAAGGATTTTGGCTATTGACATAGTCATGTTCAAGAAAAGT
The DNA here is from genome assembly GCF_963169125.1 of Humulus lupulus. Classification (NCBI taxonomy): domain Eukaryota; kingdom Viridiplantae; phylum Streptophyta; class Magnoliopsida; order Rosales; family Cannabaceae; genus Humulus; species Humulus lupulus. Next base: position 21,744,392 of record NC_084793.1, read on the forward strand.
TGCATTTGTCGATACAAATGTTTTTTTTTTTTTGGACTATAGAAAATTCCACCTCTAGTCTCTTTGGAATAGCCCACAAACATGCACACTTTAGAGCGTGATTCCAACTTCGTGATCTCTCCTTTAAGCACGTGTGCAGGACACCTCCAAATTCGAAAATGGTGTAAACTAGGTTTACAACCATTCCATAATTCCATGGGTGTCTTCTGGATAGACTTAGATGGAACAACATTCAATATGTATAGAGCACATTGAATCGCATAGCCCCAGAATGACAGTGGTAATGATGAGAAACACATATTTGATCTAACCATATCTAATAACGTTCTGTTCCGTCTTTTTGAAACACCATTTGCTGTGGCGTTCCAGGTGCTATGAGTTGGGATTGAATACCATGCTCACGCAGATGGTCTTCGAATTCAAAATCCAAGTACTCTCCCCCTCGATCAGATCGAAGAACTTTTAGTGATTTACCTAATTGCTTTTCAACCTCTGCTTGAAATTCTTTGAACTTTCCAAAAGTTCTTTCTTTTAACAAATTTTTCTTTTGACATCCTTACCCTTGACAATGTAGGACAGAGGTGATCTGGGGACCATGCACCTATAATACGAAGCTCCAATAAACCAGATTTTTAATTAAACTCTTTAATCTAATAATCTTATTTATTAATTCCATGATTATTCTACTATAAATATGGAATTGCACTCTAAGTATTTATAGAATTATATTTATAGAGTTTTCTCTAGTAGTCCATTGATATAATCAATATATGTAGTTCTGTCCTCCATTATTGGTTCGTTAATTAGAGTTGGTCAAAATTATCATTTTTCCCTTCTAATTACCTCTTGATCCTTAAGTTCCATTAATTCTCTAGCGAATAATTAATCTATAATCTAATTATAGCTTTGAGCTCAATAACTATTCAGTTATAGAATCAACCCTTAAGGGACCAATATTCGATCCGTTAGGAAAGCATGGATTCCAATATTGTAATTCATGTTCCCAGCCATCCATGATATTGAATCTCTAAAACAAAAGTCATTAGCCTCATTATTCTAAGAGACCTTAACGAGTGAATCAAAAGATCCAATAAATATAAATAGGAGTTTATGAATACTCAGGATTTAGAATGATCTACAAATGATCATCTATGATGACAAGAATTAAATCTTTACGTCAAACGACAAGTTTATAAAGATAATTAATTCTCATCGGTCATGTCATATATAATCTTATTATATACATCACCTTTACTAAGATGTCTATCCACATCAGTAATCTGAATCTAGATTACTTGCATCCCGTATGCTTAGCAAACCGTACTAGTAACCATTCATTAAAGATTTCTTACTTTAATATGCTACTGACTATTATATTCATTATATATGATCTTAATTCTCTCATACTAATACAAGATCATATTCTCATGAATGAATAGGGAATTTTCTTCCTATTATTATATAATTAATTCAAACAATAATTCTAACATTCAAATATAATAAAATTGTACTTTTATTTAAAACCAATAAAATGTCTTTACATGCTTCTAGGGCATTAATCCTAACACATCCTCCAGTGTTTGAGGGGAGAGTTAATCCATGGAAGGCAGAGTAATGGATGAGCATGATGGGGTCAATTCTGGACATTATGTCAGTTGAAGGAAATGACATGATAGCTTATGCAACTCACATGCTGAGGGACGATGCAAGAATTTGGTGGGAAGTAATCTCCCAGGCAAGAGACGTTACTGCAATGACGTGGGCAGAATTTCATCAAGCTTTTAATGACAAGTACTACAATGCTGCAGTAAGGGCGTCAAATGTGGATAACTTTGCCACCTTGACTCAAGGGAATATGACGGTGACAGAGTACGGACTAAAGTTTAATAGGCTTGCCAAGTTCGCAGCAGATTTAGTGCCAACTAATGCAACTGAAAGACCTTGGAAATGTGGATACCATTCTAGGTATCAAAGTTAGAAGGAATAGTGGGGGTTTTGTGTTGAGTCAAACCCACTATGTTGAGAAAGTGCTCGACAAATTCAGTCATCTTAAAATCAAAGAGGCACATACACCATTTGATTCAAACATGAAATTTAAAAAGAATGAAGGAAGAGCAGTGGCTCACTTGGAATATGCAAGTGCAATAGGAAGCCTAATGTACGTCGCTCATTGCACAAGAGTGAATATTGCATATGTGGTTAGTAAAATTAGTGGGTTTACTAGCAATCCAAGTATCAAGCATTGGAAAACTATTGAGATAATTCTTGGTTATCTTAAAGGTACCAAAGAGTATTGTAATGCCCCGAATTCCCTATTGTGGTTAATGGTTGTATTAGTAGGCCGGGAGAGCCATAACTGTTTAATTATGCCATTAAATGAGTTTATGCATGTTTATGAGAATTATATTATAATGTGATGTTAAATGCATGTATGTGGGTCCACCCTTGTTATCAGGGGTATTATGGTAATTTGGCCCGTTGAGGGTATAATTGAATATTTGTTTGTATGATAATGATATATTGTGAGACCACATTATAATGTGGATTGGTTCGAGTATTCCGACATGGGACGATCTTTAGACATGATTTATCGGTTTGGTCATAACAGGTTTGAGCTCGGGGCTCGGGGTGATATTGGTGGTTATAGCGTTACCGGGGATTTTAGGGTAACGGGATATGAACTATTGGTGTTTGAGGATATTGAGATTAGCGGGAATTGGGAAGCGTTAATTATAATTAACGGGTTAAGCGGGAAGTACCAATTTTTCCCTTGGGGTGGCTTTAGAGGCTTAAGATGACACAAGGGGTATTTTGGTCTTTTTGGAAGGATATATGTGACTTAAGTGACTTAGAAGGCTGTAGAATAAACAGGGTAAGAACAGAGGCTCTATCTTCTCTTCCCGTACACACCACTTCCTCCATTGCTTTCCTTGGTGTTTTGAGTTCAAGGTGGGATATCAAGCTAAGGAACTTCAAGGCTGAGTTAGTAGACTTGGTTCTGCTTGTGTGGGAGTTCAAAACAGGTTTTAAGGTAAGTTTTGATCATTGAACTCAAGTTATTCCCTGTTTTCGTTTTATCTTGGCGCAGCAGGGGTGCGCCGCGGCCCTTGGTGTCTGTCAGGAGGGAGCCTTTCTGTCTGAAGGGCGCGCCGCGGCACATCAGGGGAGGGCCGCGGCCCTTAAGGTCAATTTTGCTAAAATGTGATTTTTAGCTTAGGGATTTAAACCATAGGCCTCGGGGTTGAACCTAGTACCCAGTTGGGTAGTATTTGAGGTCTCGAGGGCTGGGATTTGGTTTGGGAACCCTCGGCTATCTTTTTTATTGATAAATCCTATAATTTGGTTATGACCAGGTGACCGTCGAGGAATTTAAAGGTTGATCATTCTCAGGGGTCGTTTGTATAACTATTCTCACTCGAACCAGAGGTAAGAAAACAGTGTATGAATACAGTTGCACCCTATATAGATATATGGCATGTATGATTTGATATTTGAGGCATGCTAGTTGATATATGTGGACATGGATTGCATATTAAATGCTATTGAACGCTGATTACCTGCTTGAGACACTGACTAGTCAGGGACCGACTCTAAAGTCGAGAATCACACATTGAATGGCTCTATGGCATTAATGCTAGACCGACTCTAGGGTCAAAGAACTTATAAGCGCTTGCCTGGTCTACGACCAGATGACTATAGCCAAGGTATATGACCCCGGTGACCGTTTGTCACGTGGCTAAAGGACGCTGTCCATAGTTTCGACTCTAGAGTCGTGAGGAAGGTTATGTTGGTGACCAATCACCATGCACCTGTCCTGAACAAGCTTATGAAGGAAATCACCTATCAGTTAAGCCCTGGTGACCCTATCGTCACATGGCTAGAGGGAGCGATGCTCATTACTGTGACTTTTGGCTATTGTCACCTATTTGTGGGACTGATAGTCCTGAATGGTTATTATGATCGTTGTTGATATTATATCATGTTTTATTATGTTTTCTTGCTGGGCCTTGGCTCATGGGTGCTATGTGGTGCAGGTAAAGGAAAGGAAAAGCTTGGCCAGCCTTGAGTGGAGAGCTTGGGCGATGTAATGTACATACATGGCCGCTTGACTGCCACAGTCAAGGAGTTCTCAGAGGGACTAGGGGTTTACCCTATTTTTGCCGCTTAGGTCGGCGGGGATTGTAAATTTGGAACTGTAGCAACTCTTTTGTAATACAAACTACTCGTAAACATTTTAAAAGGCTCATGAGCAGTTTATTTACTTAATGAAATGTACCCTTTCCTTTTTATTGGTTTTTTACCTTAACCTGTTAATGGTACCTAGATCACGTTTTTAACCAAAGGACTCGGGTAGCGAGTCTAATTTCCAGTTCACTGTTCACCGTAACTGTTCTGGGGTAACCAGGGCGTTACAAGTATAGTCTTCACTAGACAAATTTTCCAAAGATACTTGAAGGATATTCCGGTGCCAATTGGATATCGGGAGTTGAAGATAATCTCTCCACCACCAGTTGGGTGTTTACTCTTGGAGGAGGTGCAATCTCATGGGGCTCCAAGAAGCAAACTTGTGTATCACACTCATCCATGGAAGCAGAGTTTATATCTTTAGCAACAATTGGCAAAGAGGCCTAGTGGCTTAGGAATCTCATGATGGATATTCCTTTAACCACGGATATGGTATCTACAATTTCAATACATTGTGATAGCCAATCCGCACTTGCTAGAGCATATAATAGTGTGTATAATGAAAATTATAGACACATTAGTCTAAGACATGAATATGTGAGACAATTGATTCAAGGTGGAATCATATCGATCTCATATGTTAAGACAGGTGAACAGATCCATTTACAAAACCTCTTGTGAGAAGGTTAGTGTTGACCCAAGATTTGGCCAACTGACACGGAGTCAAAACGTGATTGATATGGACAGATGTATGGAGAAGAACGCAATGACAAATGTAAAGAAAACACAATAATTTATAGTGGTTCGGCCCCAGGATTTGGTAATGACCTACGTCCACTTAGAATAATATTGCTGTAAAATCATAAGGATGATCAAGGAACCAGGGTTCAATGAGCTTCACCTTCTTCTTAAGAACAATACAAATTTACTTGGAAAATTACTATATTTTTTAATGACTAAAAATGAGAGAGATCCCCTCCTTTGAGCTATCTCTTGCTATTTATAGGCTCAAGGAGGGTTACAAGAGATTGTTATAGATATTCTTCCCTGAATAATCGGGTATCCAGAAGATTGTATGAGACAATTTCGGGATTCATAAAGATCTTCCCATAAATGCTGCCTTGTATACGGAACTACCGACTAGACTGATCGCGGGTAATACAGTCTTGCCTTGCTTCTACTGTGTCTCCTGGTCGATACTCTAGCAGACGCTCCCAGGTATCAGCCGCGTGTCAAGAGATTATTTGCCATGTCACCAATGCTAATTTATTGGATAAAATTTGCCCCCCAAATTTTATTTAATACGAACAGTAAATAAACTTTGAACGAACGACTCTTCGGTAACCCCTCCTGACGTGTCAGAACCCTTCGTGTGCTCTCGAAAAAAGCAACCCACTTCTGTCTAATCATGCCTTTTCAGTTCCCCAGAAACGATTTCGACGGCCATCACGTTCCCCCATTCCTTGAAAAAGGAAAAATAATGATCACACTTTTTTAATATCAGAGACAAACTTATATAAGACCGTCGGAGCCCCTTCTTTCTTTTTACGCACGCCATTATCTTTGCAGAAAACCCTAAAAACCAAAGCTTTAATCTTCTTCGGAGACCGTTTTCCTACATTTTCAAGACTCAGACCGCGGACTCTTTAATCTCCGAAGACCTTTCTTCCACCTTCACGATCACTTTTCTTGGTAAGTTTTCGAAACCCCATGCTTCTAATTTCTCGTGATGCATGCTTCTGGTGGTATACTGTTTAAATCTTGTTTCTGTTTAAAATGCTTGTAGACAGAATGTTTTGTAGGCGTAGTAAAGTTTTACGAGTTAGTTTAAAAACCCAGGATCATGCTTTTTAGGATGTAAAACCGAAGTAACATTTCGATTTTTAAGCCAGTTGAAAAATAAATTTTTCCCGCCCTAAGGGGAGTTGAAAAGGCTTTTACAGAAAAACTTTTTACTTTCACCCTTTTGATCCACTTTTCAAACTGTTCGTATAGAAAAACTAGCTTTTTGATAGAATGTTGTTGTATAAAAGCCTAACTTTTATACTCGACCAACGTTATTCTATCAAGCTTTTTAGAGTTCTATTTCCTCACCTCCCCATTCTTCTGTTTGCAGACTTTAATGCCAGATTTGTGGGGAGGTGAAAGACCCATCGACGACGACCTTCTTGCCCAGCTGCTCAAGGGGGAAGAACAACCAGCAGTACGTGTCCACGAGATTCCTTTTTCGCGACCCTCTTCCAGACCACATCCTTCCTCTCCAATGGCCCGCTCCAAGTCTTCTGGCAAGAAGAGGCCCGAGTCTGAAAGCAACACTACTCTCCCTGCCCAGCCTGATTCGCAGGCTAGGGCTCCCTCGACCAGTGGTCGAGAAAATATTGTTCCTGACCCTAATATCCAAACTAGGGCTCGCCCTCGTCATCGGAATCCGCCTGATGTCGAGTGGTATACTCCCCCAGCCAGTTCAGTGACCATCCGAATGGTTGCTAACTGCTTCAGGAAATTCCCCCTCACGGGGGTAACCATTACACGTCCCACCGCGGACCAGAGGGCTAACCGTCCAGGAGGGGCGAACAGCGCCTGGTCCCGGTATCACATTGAGGCGGGAGCTTATCTCCCTCTTCATCCTTTCTTTGTGGGGGTGGCCAATTATTTCGGCGTCGCTCCCTTTCAAATAACTCCCAACGGATATAGGATGATGGTCGCACTCTATGTTCTGTACAAACTTAACAAATGGCCAGAACCTTCACCCCACGAGGTCAACTATCTTTTTGACCTCAAGTCCAACCCTCAGCACAACGGGACAGGCTTTTTCCACTTCTGCCACCAGGAAACCAGCCGGACGTTCTTGAGTGGCACAACCCATATATCAAACGTGGGGCATTACAACAAGGAGTACTTCTTTACTCCGGACATAATCAGTGACAACTTGGCCTTTGCGAGAGGAGGTATAAATTTGTCTTCGTCAGGTCGATGCTTTAACATAAAGTGTTTCCTTTCACCAAGCATGGTGTCGAGGTCTAACACTCTGGCCAGGATGTCTGATGCAGCAAAATGTGTCAAGACCCTGACACTCGAAAAGAACTTGAGGTCGTCTGGCCTCCTGGCTCCTCGCCATGAAAATAGAGGGCCCGTTGTGGGCGATGCCACCGTCGAGGGGGTTCCCGAGCAGCAACCTCCTGTGCCTCCTCCTAGGAGGAGGCCAACAGGAGTTACTATCAGGGAACCCACGGGTAGCCCTTCCGCAGAAAGGCCTTCTGCTCCCCAAGGCAATGGGAAAGAAAAGGCCAAAGAACCCATTGTTGACTTGGGAGAATCTTCCGACGATAATGGTAAAGTTATTTCGCTTTTAAATGGTTTACCGATTCCCTGTCACTTGTTTGATGGGGATGGTAACTTTACATATGCTCCAAACTTAGGATCAGACTTCTTCATGCCAGATAATGAGTATATGACTAATAGAGTCAGTAGTGTAGCGACCAGTAGTTGTAGCTCGGGTATTTACTTTGTTACCTCCTTTCAATTGTCTAACTTACTCTCACCTGCCTCTTTTTTTTATAAACTTGCTATGTTTATCTTCATGCAGATATGTCAACCCCCAACATTTTCGACATGTACCAGGCTGAGGAGGAAGAGGAAGTTCCTCAACTCTAACGAAAGCCTAAGAAGAGAACTGGTGAATCCAGTCAAGGCCCTCCAGCCAAGAAGGGTCGACCAGAAGATCCTCCTCAGGGTACGCCTACTGGGAAAAGTCCTGCGCCGACTGGGCGAACTCCTACTCCTCCTCCAGCTCCTTCTGAATAGCAAACTACTCCTGTTCGGCCGAATCCTCCAGCTGCGCCTGCCAGGGAGCATCTTTCTCGTGAAGAGGCTCATGGGGCCAGACTTATGAGCCGTGCCATCCGATCCGCCAGGGACCGCCTCGATCGCATTGGTAAAGGCGAGCGTGTTAGGGCCGCAATGGTTCAAGCTGAAGAGCTGCCAGTCGACCAGATCATGAACAGGGCTTTGAACGAAATCTCCAGCGTAAGTGCTTCTTTATTCTTTGAGTCTTTAGTTTTTTAGTCCTCGTGATAAGTTCTAACTCCTTTTTCTTTATGCACATGCCTTACTTTCTGCCATTACTGCCCATACCCGAGCCCAGGCTTACCTTGAGCAGGCCGAGGCCAAAGCCATCGAGAGGTTCCAGGTGAAAGCGGCTGAGGAGCTTTCGGCTGCTGAGGCTAAGCATGCTAAGGAGTTGGAGGCGGTGATCCGAGAGAGGGATGCAGCGGTGACTAAGCTGTCCGAGGCTGAAGCTGGGAAGGAAGCAGCGATCAAGTTGAGGCAAGAGTACTGGGAGTTCAACAAAACCCATCTCTGCGAAATCAAGCATCTGGGGGAGGTACTCAAGACCAAGGATAAGGCTATTCTCTCCCTCGAGGGCAAAGTGAAGCAGTTGGAGCTTGACAACTCCAAGAATCTGGAAAAGTATAAGAGGACAACACTCCGATGTTTCTACAATTTCTGGAAACACAATCAGGGTGCTGACTTTATCTACCTTTTAGAGGAGGTCAGAACTGCGGAGCTGGCCCGATGTGCTACCCAACTGGCCGAGGAGGAAGCAAGAGCCGCGACCCCTGCCACTCCAAGCGTTGTTGGTTTGGAAGAAGAAGATGCTGTTGAGGACGTGACTAACTAGGATGCTGCCCAGGACCCTCCAGCCCCGAATGCCTCTTGAATTCTTATTTGTTTTTTCTTCTTTTTTGGATATACGACCCAAGGGTCGTGGTGTAAAGACAGTAGTTTCTTTTTTAAACTTTGTTGTACGGGCAGCAAATCTTTTTACTTTGAACAGTTATATCCAAACTTAAATCTTGATGTTATAATATTTATAACATTTGTTCGTATGACCGAACTTAGCATAGTACTTTGCCATGATTTATCAAACACAAATTTTGAAAAATACTCTAAGTACTGTAGCATGCTTTCACTTATTTTGTTCATGTGTTTACATACCTTGAGAAGTATGCTTTGCTATCGATGTGCCTTATATGCCCCCCAAGTGATCGAGGAGCTTTAGGTCCTTGGTCACTTGCCTTGACCATAACCTGTTCGAACGTTCCTGTTCGTAGTAAAACTGATACTTGTAATACAGCAAAACAACACACGTAATGAACAAATACTTGTAAATATAAATTCACAAAGGTTGGCAAGAATGACTGGCTGAGCACAGTCCCTTATAATCTCGTATTAAAAATGGACTAAACATGTCTTTACGAGTGATTCTGAAATAGAATCTTACATATACGAGCAGTTAGCCATACAGCGTGGCTAACCCTCTTTGCAAAACTTGTAAAAATTAAAAAGAGAAATTTAAACAAGCCAGTCCTTTAAGAAGGGTTGTTCATTGATAATACTTGCGCAGGTGTTCTCCATTCCAATAGCGCGGAACGAGATCTCCGTTTAAGCGTGCAAGTTTGTAGGTGCCTGGGTGAAGGACTTCTTCAATCTGGTAAGGTCCTTCCCAGTTAGGTCCGAGCACTCCAGCAGTGGGGTCGCGGGTATTTAAGAAAACTCGTCGTAGCACCAAATCTCCGACGTTGAATTTTCTTTCTTTAACTTTGGAGTTAAAGTACCGGGCGACTTTTTGCTGGTAAGCAGCAACTCGGAGTTGAGATTTTTCTCGTATCTCGTCAATCGAGTCTAAGGACTCCATCATCAACTGGCTGTTCACGTCCTGGTCGTAAGCCAAACGCCGATGTGAGGGGGGATCTAACTCGACAGGTAACATTGCCTCATATCCGTAGGCTAGAGAAAATGGGGTATGCCCTGTTGCTGTTCGGTGGGATGTTCTATACGACCAGAGGACTTCAGGCAGTTGTTCTAGCCACGCTCCTTTGGCTTCTTCAAGTCTTTTCTTCAGGGTGTCCTTAAGAGTTTTGTTCACGGCTTCGACTTGCCCATTTGCTTGGGGATGTGCGACTGAAGAAAAACTTTTAATGACTCCATGCCTTTCGCAGAAATCGGTGAACAAATCACTGTCAAATTGGGTCCCGTTGTCTGAAACTATCTTCCTGGGCAATCCATACCGGCATATAATGTTCTTGATGACGAAGTCAAGAACTTTTTTGGTTGTGATGGTTGTGAGTGGTTCAGCTTCGGCCCATTTTTTGAAGTAATTGACTGCCACGACTGCATACTTTACTCCTCCTTTCCCTGTTGGCAGGGATCCAATCAAATCTATCCCCCACACTGCGAAGGGCCATGGGCTCTGCATCTCTTTTAGTTCATTCGGAGCTGCTCGTGGGATCTTGGAGAACCTCTGACATTTGTCACATCTTCGTACATACTCCATTGAATCCTCGTTCATTGTTGGCCAGAAGTAACCTTGTCTTAGAACCTTTTTTGCCAAACTCTGCCCCCCAGCATGGTCTCCGCAGAAGCCTTCATGCACTTCCTTCATGATTTCCTTAGCTTTTTCTGGTGTAACGCACCTGAGCAGTGGCATTGAATATCCTCTTCGATACATAATACCATCGACCAGTATGTACCTAGCGACTCGCCTTTGCAGAGTCCTGGCTTTATTTCTATCTGTTGGTAGTGCACCATTTGTCAGATACTCCAAGTAAGGTGCCATCCATGTATCTTCCATTCGAATTTCCATACTGGACTCAGTTGCTTGTATACTTGGGTTGCTCAATCTTTCCACTGGCACAATGTTCAAAGTGTCAGCATCCTTCGCGCTTGCGAGTTTAGCTAAGGCGTCTGCATTCGAATTTTGGTCTCGCGGGATTTGCTGGAGGGTGTACTTTGTAAACTGGGCTAGCAAATCCTTCGTTTTATTCAGGTAGGCCACCATCTTTAATCCTCGCGCTTGATATTCTCCTAGGATTTGATTTACAACTAGCTGAGAGTCACTGTAAATATCAAGCGTTTTTATGTTCATATCTTTGGCCATTCTCAATCCAGCTAGGAGCGCTTCGTATTCCGCTTCATTGTTTGATGCTGCAAAATCGAACCTGATTGCGCAGTGAAATCAATGCTCCTCTGGCGTTATCAATATCACTCCTTCTCCAGCGTGGGATTCATTGCATGAACCGTCCGTGAATAGCTTCCACAAAGGAGTTTTGTCTTGAGGTATAGGCGCTTCAGGCTGTTCGCTCTGCTCACTGCCTGGGAGTTCGGTGAACTCCGTGACAAGATCGGCCAAGACTTGTCCCTTTATTGCTGCCCGTGGTGAATAAGTTACATCGAACTGCCCTAGTTCGACTGCCCATTTTAATAGTCTTCCAGCCGCCTCAGGTTTTTGGAGGACTTGCCGAAGGGGCTGGTCGGTTAGAACTGTGATAGGATGGGCTTGGAAGTAAGGACGCAACTTTCTGGAGGCTAGAATTAGGCAATACGCTAATCTTTTGATTGGCGGATATCTTAATTTCACACCGATCAACCTTTTGCTGACATAATAGACTGCTTTCTGTACGCCTTCTTCCTCCTGTATTAGTACTGCACTGGCAGCAACCTCGGTAATTGCCAGATAAATATACAAAGTTTCTCCTTCGATTAGTTTTGATAAGATGGGAGGTTGCGCCATATGAGTTTTTAAGGCCTGGAATGCTTGTTCGCAGTCTTCCGACCATTCAAACTTCTTATTCCCCCTGAGTAGATTGAAGAATGGCACACACTTGTCAGTTGATTTCGAGATAAATCTACTCAGGGCCGCGATCCTTCCGGTTAATCTTTGTACATCCTTAATTCTTTCTGGCGACTTCATGTCGACCAGGGCCCTTATCTTGTCGGGGTTGGCCTCGATTCCTCTTGAATTCACTATAAAACCCAAAAACTTCCCTGATTCGACTCCAAAGGAACACTTGAGGGGATTCAACTTCATCTAGTACTTGTCTAGTACATCAAAGCATTCTTGCAAATCCCTCACATGTCCTTCTGCCTTCTTAGATTTTACCAGCATGTCATCCACATATACCTCCATGTTTACACCGATCAGCTCCTTAAACATGTGGTTGACTAGCCGTTGGTAAGTCGCACCTGCGTTTTTCAACCCGAAGGGCATCACTTTGTAACAGTATAAGCCTGTATCGGTCCGAAAGGTTGTGTGATCCTCGTCAGGGGGATGCATGCTGATTTGGTTGTAGCCTGAATATGCATCCATGAATGAGAGGATCTCATGTCCTGCAGTCGCATTGACCAGCTGGTCGATTCTTGGGAGCGGGAAGCAGTCCTTTGGGCAGGCTTTATTGAGGTCCGTAAAATCCACACAAGTCTGCCATTTGCTGTTAGGCTTGGGGACCAGCACCGGATTGGAGACCCATGACGGATAAAACGCTACCCTGATAAACCCGTTCTCCTTGAGCCTTTCGACTTCTTCTTTCAAGGCCCTTGATCTTTCTTTATCGAGCAGCCTTCTCTTTTGTTGCACGGGTGGAAAGGTTTTATCTATGTTTAGGACATGGCTAATTACTGCAGGATCTATTCCAACCATGTCTTTGTGCGTCCAGGCGAAAACTTCCTGGTTCTTTTGCAAGAATTCCACCAGTGCTTGCTTTATAGTAGGCTCTAAGTTCTTCCCAACCTTTACGACTCTGGTCGGGTCTTTTTTGTCGAGTTGGACCTCCTCTAGGTCCTCGACAGGTCCAATATTTTCTTCAAAATCCCCAAAGCGAGGATCCAAATCTCTATCCTCACTTTGGGCAACACCCTATTTGGTGGCTTCTCCACCGGATTGGGCTTACGTGTCTATTGCCATCTGCAATCGATCTGGGGTAGTGCTCCTCGACGTCCCATTCTTCGCCTTTGTGATCGAGGCGTTGTAGCACTCCCTGGCTTCCCTTTGGTTCCCTACGACGCGTCCTATCCCCGCGTCCGTTGGGAATTTCATGGCTAAGTGCCACATAGAGATGACGGCCCGTAGATCAACCAGTATGGGCCTTCCAATAACGGCGTTGTATGCCGAAGGGCAATCGACCACTACAAAAGTGGTGAGTAATGTCCTTGTTGCGGGCGTTGTACTCGTCGTTATTGGAAGCTTGACCATTCCGGCTGGGGCGAGTCCTTCTCCAGAGAAGCTGTATATGGTTTGATTGCAGGGCTCCAAGTCTTTTACGGACAACTTCATGCGTTCCAGTGTTGATTTATACAGGATGTTCACTGAACTTCCTGTATCGACCAGTACCCTTTTTACCATCATGTTGGCCATTTGGACGTCTACGACCAGCGGATCGGAATGTGGGAATCGAACGTGCCGGGCATCACCATCAGAGAAGGTTATCTCACCCTCCTCTGACCGAGCCTTTTTTGGTGCACGGTCCTCCACTGCCATCATCTCGATGTCCTGGTCATGACGTAGAGTCCGAGCATATCGTTCTCTGGCCTTTCTGCTATTTCCCGCGAGGTGCGGGCCTCCACAGATTGTTAAAAGTGTTCCGGCCACGGGGGCAGGCTGTAATGGTGGCGAGCGTTGGCGTGTAGACGCCTGCTCGTTGCTACCTGGAGCTTCTCATTGGGAAGTTCCCGAGGCCCGTACATACCTTCTCAAGTGTCCTTGTCTAATAAGGAACTCGATTTTGTCTTTTAACTGGTTGCATTCGTTAGTGTCATGTCAGTAGTCGTTATGGTAACGACAGAACTTGGTGGTGTCTCTTTTCGAAATGTCTTTTCGAATGGGTCATGGTTTCTTGTAAGGCACACTAGAGCTTGTGGCCTGATAAACCTCTCCCCGAGACTCGACGAGGGCAGTGTAGTTAGTGAACCTAGGTTCATAACGATTACCCTTGGCCCGTTTGTTGTCGGAGGTGGAAGGCTCGTTATACGGCCGTTTCCCACCATTTTTTCCATTACCGTTGCCGTTTTTGTGGCCTTTGTCGTTGCCATTAGGTTTGGAACCATTGGCGGCTTTGGCAGGCTCGGTGGCCTTTTTACCCTTGTTCGAGGGTTTCCCATCATCAGCAATGGCTTCCTCAAGTTTGATGTAACGATCAGCTTGGTCCAAGAACTCCTGGGTCATTTTAACTCCTTCCTTTCGGAGACTCTTCCAGAGGGGAGAGCAACGCTTTACCCCTACGGTAATGGCCATCATCTTGCCTTCGTCTCCTACTGTTTTCGCTCTACCCGCCGCTCGCATAAAGCGCTGGACGTAATCCTTCACTGACTCTCCGTCCTGCTGGCGAATCTCGACCAGCTGGTTTGCTTCGGTTGGGTGCACACGACCCGCATAGAACTGCCCATAGAACTCCCTTATAAACATTTCCCAAGAAACTATGCTTGCAGGCGGGAACTTAAAAAACCACTCCTGCGCTGCTTCAGAAAGTGTTGCAGGGAAGATCCTGCACCGAGCGTCTTCGGACACTTTCTGTATATCCATTTGAATCTCAAATTTATTCACATGCGAGACTGGGTCCCCATATCCATCAAAGTTCGGGAGCGTAGGCATTTTGAACTTGCTGGGAGTTTCGGCGTTAGCTATCCTCTGGACGAAAGGAGTACCTTTCCTTCTGTCGTGGTCTATGTAAGAAGTCCTTCCTCCGACCAGCTGCTGCACAGCCTGATTGAGTGCGTCTATCTGGGCTTGCACTGCGGCAGGAATTGTGGTGGCCTCTGTGGCTGGGGGGACATTCTCGCCGTGCCTCTCTCGACGATCGTTGAGTACATCTCTCAGATCCTCTTCTCTTCTTCGTTGCTCGCTACCTCCGAGCCGATTGAAGACATTATTTTGTCTGGGCTGCCCCCTAGCATCTTGTCTATTTGGCTGGTTACCTTGAGGTATTTGGCTCCTGCCTTTACCTCTTTCTCCATTCCTCCCACCATCATTACCCTTGCCTGAGTCGGCCTCATTGTACCCATGACCATCTCTGAACCTTGACTGGCTGTGGTGAGACTGACTGTTCCCTCTGTTCCCGTCTCTGGCAGAAACGCCCCGAGCGTTAGAGGGTGGCTTGCACTGGTCGCGGTGTCCCCGTGCATCGTTATGTCGTGGGGGTCCACGGACCGCAGAGCCTAGTTCCGAGTCCCTCCTGTTACCAAGAGGGTAGTGACCTCTGTTCACTTGGTTTGGCCTGTCATTCTCATGGCGCCTAGGACTACGAGGCTGACGCTCGGTCCTATTCTGCCTTAGTTGCGGGGAATTACCCCGAGCAGCTTGGGATGGCGGATTTGCCTCGAGGTCCAACGGGACATCGTCATGGGGCGTCTGAGGCTGCTCAGGACTTTGCGGACTTGAAGGCTGAACTGGTGGGCTAGGATTGGGACCTTTTTGGGGTGGACCATTCGTGGGTTGGTCAGGCTGCGAGGCAGGTGCGGCCTGATTTCTAGCCAACAGCAAGGCTGCTTCGAGGGCGGCCATGGCTTCAGTCTGGCGGCGATCCACCTCCGCCTGTCTCTCGCTCAATTCCGCACGCTGTCGATCAATCTCCTACTGTTGCCGCGCCATAACTTCTGTGGCAGTCTCTTGATTGGCCCTCAGACTAGCCAATTCTTCTTGCAACGCGCCCAGGGTGCTCTTCAGCGTCGCATCGTCCATTTCCTCCTCTTCAAAATCTAGTTGCGGCTCATCTTCTGCCATGCTTGCAGGGGGGGAGGAGGTGGTGGGTTCGACGGTGCAGCGGCAGTTGCCTTCCCAGTTTTCCTTCCTGCTTTCGCCATTGGTTTTCTTAACAGCAACAAATCAATCTCTCAATGAAAGCACCAGAATGTTGACCCAAGATTTGGCTAACTGACACGGAGTCAAAACGTGATTGATATGGACAGATCTATGGAGAAGAACGCAATGACAAATGTAAAGAAAACACAATAATTTATAGTGGTTCGGCCCCAGGATTTGGTAATGACCTACGTCCACTTAGAATAATATTGCTGTAAAATCATAAGGATGATCAAGGAACCAGGGTTCAATGAGCTTCACCTTCTTCTTAAGAACAATACAAATTTACTTGGAAAATTACTATATTTTTTAATGACTAAAAATGAGAGAGATCCCCTCCTTTGAGCTATCTCTTGCTATTTATAGGCTCAAGGAGGGTTACAAGAGATTGTTATAGATATTCTTCCCTGAATAATTGGGTATCCAGAAGATTGTATGAGATAATTTCGGGATTCATAAAGATCTTCCCATAAATGCTGCCTTGTATACGGAACTACCGACCAGACTGGTCGCGGGTAATACAGTCTTGCCTTGCTTCTACTGTGTCTCCTGGTCGATACTCTATCAGACGCTCCCAGGTATCAACCGCGTGTCAAGAGATTATTTGCCATGTCACCAATGCTAATTTATTGGATAACAGTTAGTAAGTTCTACTTCAAAAGGGATGGGATAGAAACTCCTAGAATAATAGATTCAATAATGATGGAAACCCAACTCTCAACTTGTACAAATCAAGGGAAAGAGTTCAATGGGTAAGAACAAGTATAAGTGAATAGTTTCAATACTAAAATTTATGATAAGTTCCATCCGAGATGGTTAGTGTTGGTTGCTATCGAGTTAGGATTAAGCCTAGGGCTTTTAATGAGGTTCAATTGAGTGCAACAAGCATCTATAAAGGTAGCAAAGATGTTGTAAGAACTTCACCTATGTGGATTTAGAGGAGGTGCCGCCTCTCATGGAAGTTTGAGTTTCTCCGTGGAAAGTTCATGAAGAGATGAGCACATGGCCATGATAGTAGTATGCGAGAAAGTGGGAAAAACAAAAGATTTGGCGTAGGTATATGAGGTATCATCAGTTTTATCATATGGAAAACTTGGTTCAAGTTTTAAGCAACTAATGATTTCGAAAAGACCTTGTGGTATTTTCACTAAGGTTAAGTTCAAACCGAAAGACACTTTATTTTATGCACCAAAAATGTTTTAAGCTAGAGAATGAGGCTTGTATTTAACCAAGTGGGGGATTGTTATGATTGGTTAATTACAAATGATAAGTGTTAAAATACAAACAAGGTATAAACACTTAGTAAAATTCACATCTACAATTTTTATAAACACTTATAAAATGCTATTTTGGGTCCAAAGTGATGCATGAGAGTATCTAAGGGTTCCCAAAAAGTTTGGTAGCATTTATAGAATTTTTAGGACGTTTGGAAGTGTCAAAAATTAGAGAAGGTGGTGATACGTCGCCTGTAACACCCTAAACTCCAGGGACCGTTACGGTGTGCATTTTAAACAGTGTTAAACTCGCTAATCGAGTCATTTGACCATAATTGTGTAACTAAGTATGATTAGCGATTTAGGGTTAAAAATTGTGGTTCAGAGACAACGTTTCATTAGAACGTCTACTATATACATTGGGATCTCAAAAATACAATTTAAAGTTTAATTACAAGAAAATATTTACAACTAGCCGATCTAAGCGGAAAAACAGGGTTTAGCTCTAGTTCCTCTTTCAACCCTCGGTCGTGGCGGTTGAGCAGCCGCATATGTACACATCGTCATCTAAGCTCTCCAACTCAAGAATGGTCCAGCTTTCTTATAACGCCCTACTACCTTAGAGCCGTTACTAAGTGAGTTTAAAACGTGCATTTAACTCGCTAATCGAGGTTTAAAGATAAATGTGAAATCAAAATATAAACAGAGACAGAAACTTTAAAAATAATTCCATTTACTGAAAAACCGTAAAATGTTTAAGATTTGGGATCCCAAAGTACAGTTTATAAATATTTACAACTCAAAATATAATCACAGTCGACTAAACGACAAAATCTAGTTTTATACATTCATCTCCCAAAAATGCCCCTGACCGTGGCAGTCAGGCTGACCAAACATGTACACACCGCCTCACGCTCGCCATATTCATGATTGGTTGACTTTCTCCTTGCCCTTACCTGCACCACAGAGCACCCGTGAGCCGAAGCCCAGCAACAAAACTCACAAACAGACAACATATGCATATCAACACTCATCAATTAAACAGGCCATCTATAGGCTAAACACATACGGCCATGCCGTCCCAGGCGCTTTACCATGCCCTGGACTCGCGGTCCATACCGTGAGGATATCCCAGGTATCCTTTAGGATTCAACCTAGCAACTCGTACTCCGCATGCTAAACGCTGCTTCCGGCCCTGGCCCCTTGCCGCACTCGGCCTTGCACTCCACGTGCCTATCGCCGTTCTCGGTCCATTACCGTTCTTGGCCTTCACCGTTATCGGTCTTCATCGTGCACGGCTTATGCCGTACAATCAACACATTCACATATGATAAAGCTAATCAACAAGCTAAGCATACATAAACTCAATCAAAGGGTCAAACCCCACAACACAGTCATACAGGGCCGAGCCCTACAACTCATGCTCTACGGGAAACAATAGTTTTCTTACTTGAGTCCCGAGCTTCCTGAGCATTGAACCCTCGAGCACGGTCCTCTAATCCGAGCCTCTCCGAGAACCTAGTCACAACACATAAATAGCATCCCCATTACTAACCAATTCAAGAACATCTCCCGGAACCAATCCCGAGCTCTCGGGACCTCCCGGACCCCCACACAAGGTGGCGGAAGCGTCCCCCGAGCCCCATGGGCAAAAGCCTAAAAACTGAATTTTCCCCTGCCTAGAAATGGCCTAAGGCTGCGGCACTAGCCCTCAAGGGCCGCGGTGCCCAGCGTGGCCTCCTTCCCTGATGCAACCTAGCGCCGCAGCGCAGAAGAACAGGGCCGCAACGCCCCTTCGCGAACCCAGAATTCTGGGTTTTCCCCTGCATTTTCCCCGAGCCAAAACACTCCCAAATCAACCCCAAAGCATACCTAAGTCCCAAATTCAATTCAAAACCCCACATAGACCATCTAACAACTCAAAAACATCAACAATAAGCTCAATCACACAATCAAACCTACAATTCACAATTTGGGTTTAACACTTCAGAAACTTAAACCAAGCCCTTCAAAACTTAAACCTCCCTTTAAAAATCTTAAACCAAACTAGAAATAACTTTCAAATATGCATGGAATCCATACCTCAAGTGAAGATTCGACCTTGAGTTGCTTTTCCCAATCAAATTCCAAGCTTAGTTCACAAAATTCAAGCTGAACCTAACCACAATCCATCCCAAGAATTCACCAAACAAAACACACAATTCAATTCTCAAACCATGATATTCATAGCTGAATCCCACAACATAATCACACAGAATTCCCTTACCTCAATATGTAGAACAATCCTCTAAGTTTTCTGGCCTCAATTCCCTTCTTGATCCCACAACAATTCAGAAATTCCTCTCATTCCCTTCTATTTTCTCTAGTTTCCTCTAGAGCTCCCCAACACAATATTCAGATTATACTTAGAGTAAAGTAACATGAATGATTTTTCCTCAGCCAAATTCATCTATATCCCAGCCAAAAGACTCTTTTGCCCTTCCATCTAACTCTCTTTCTAACTAAACCTCAAGGGCATCTTAGACATTTCACATCCCTTACAAATATACCATTTTCTCACCTAGAATAGTTATCCTTAACGGTTACCAATGGTTACCCATGTTACCAAAATGTCACTAACCATTACTTACAAATTCCCAAACTCAAGTTGTAATACTCCCAAAATACCCCTAGGCTCCTCTCGAGTCAGGTATCTGACCCCGTTGTGACTTTCTAGTTAAACGACTCCCTAGGATCGTCTCGGAGATTGCATCACAGTTATATCACCATTATATCATAAATTCCCCGTATATATTACATTTATGCCCTCAGCGGCTAAAATTACCAATTTACCCCTAACAATCAAACGGGGCCCACATGCATATTTATTCCACCTAAACATGCATTCTAATCACATAATCATTTAAATTCACATAATTAACACAGTATAACAATTATTGCCCTCCAGGCACACTAATCTAGGCTCCAAGCCTTATTAGCAAATTTGGGTCGCTACATTTATTTTTCCTTTACCTGCACCACATAGCACCCGTGAGCCGAAGCCCAACAAGAAAACTCAATATGCTCATGAACAGTAATAACATGTCATCAAATCATAATGTGCATGCCTAGCAATAATAGCCTTAATCACGCATGCAAGCAAGTACAAATAAATGTTTGTGGAGTCCTGCGCTCTGAGTAGATGACTAGTAAGTCTCTCACTCTGAGGTAGATGACTAGTAAGTCAATCTCGGTCAGATGACTAGTACGTCAATCTCTGAGGTCCCATACCCTCCTAGCCATGTGACGTGTAGGTCACCTTAGTCTTTTCGACTCTGGCTCTAAGTAACTAGCCTTTAGACTAGACAAGCGCTTTTAGTTTTCATCGAACTTGAGGTCGGTCCAGCATTAATGCTCATGATGAGTCATTCAATGCAGATGTCGATTAGATCTAATCTTTTATCGGCTATGCGTTCATGATGCTTATGCCGCTCTTGACTCATAGGTTAGTAACACACGACTAGTGCTCAATACCGCTATCAAACTTGACTAGTAAGTCACAGCTTCACAGACGGATCTGACACCATTTCCGATTTTGACTAGTAAGTCAGTGCCATTCATAAGTAAGCAAGATTTGCTAAGCATTTGATATGCAATCCATGTCCACATTTAAACACTCAACATGCCTCAATAATAACCATGCCTGTCACATATAGGGTGCAACTTTCTTACCTTAGGTTCGAGCGAGAAATAACAAATGAACAACCCTTGAGAATGATCGATCCTTTAATCCCTTATCGGTCACCTAGTCATAACCAAATACAATCTCTGATTAATGAAATCAACAATAATAGGGTCTTGAGCTAAACCTCACTCCCGGGACCCCGAATTGTACCCAAACAGTGAGTAGATTCGATCCCGAGCCTTCGGAATTGAAACCCCGAGCCAAAAACCCTTTAAAACACCCAAAACATGCATTAGAGAAAACAGGGTAGTGCTACAGCGCTGCCCCCCTAGCGCCGCAGCGCTACAACCAGGGGAAATTTTCCCTGGTTAGCGTTGTAGCGCTACCCTTTGGGCGCTGTAGCGCTAGCACCAGGCAGATCACCCTGGTTTTTCCCCTCCTTCGAATCCTCCATTTCCAACCTGAAAAACAAGCTTCCAAACTTCTTTCAAACCCCCACATGAACCCAAATACCATATACACAAGTCCTAGGCATCATAACCCAAGTATCCTTTGCCAAAAACTCCCTTTGAAACTCAATTTTCAAACCAAAAGCCCAACTGAAACTCAAAGAGAAAACAGAGCAAGAACTAAGGTTTTAATGGCTAGAAACTCACCTCAATCTCAGCTTAGCACCCTCTTCAATGGTGGAACACAACCCTAGCTTATCAAAGCTTGGTTCCCTGGCTTGGTTCCTCAATAGAAACTTCAAAATCCAAGAAGAAATGGAGAAGAAACGGTGTACGGGAGAAGGAAAGGATGATGCTCTATTTTTTGGTTCACTTCCACAGCCTTCTAATGGCTAATTATAAGCTTAGGGTGAAAATACCTAAATGCCCTCATGCCTAAATAAAAGCCTTAACAGCCACCAAGGGTAAAATCATCCTTTCCCGCCTATCTCGTTAATCATAATTAACACCCTCCAATTCCCGTTATTCTCAATATTCTCAAATGCCAATAATTCATATCCCATTACCCTTTAATTTTCGGAGCCCCGAAATTAACCCTGTTATGACTAGACCGAAAACTTGCATTCAAAGATCGTCTCATGCCGAATGGCTCGAACAAATCCACATATAATGTGGTATTATTTGTAATTCACCCACATGCATGAAAATACACAATTACGCCCTCAACTGGCCAATTACCAAAATGTCCTTATAATAAAATGTGGACCCATATGCATGCATTTATCATCATATAATAATATAATTCACATAAACATGCATATAATCATTTAATGGCATAATAAATCAATTATGGCTCTCTCGGCCTCCTAATCAAGGTCCTAAACCTTATTAGGAAATTTGGGGCATTACATCGCCACTCAAGTGGCGAGGCATCGCCTGCTGCCTAGGGTTTCAAGAAACCCTAACAGGCGACGCTTTGCCTACTGTAGTACGTGAAATTACGTAAAATGCTCATAATGACGTGTTTTTCAAGTCTAATCCTATTGGTTAGTCCTAATGACGGTGCCTAGTATATATAAGGATCAAAATATTGTTTTGGAAGACTTGATCGCTCACTCCAATCTCTCTCTACCCTCTCTCTCTCTCTCTCTCTTTAGCTCCAAGATTCTCTAGTTTTTTCTCCAAGAAATCTCAAACAAAGTGCTTGACTTTGAGATTTGAAGGCTTGTTCAATCTCGATTATCATTTCCTCAAGAGAAGACCTCAAGCATCCATGGTGGCTAGGAAATAGAGTATCATGACAACATTTTGCAACGTGTATAAGCCTTGGTGTTCTGTTTTTGGTTTTCTAAAAGGATTTGCTCAAAATGATGGTTTTGCCTAGGGTTTTTGAAGCTTCATCAAAGTTGAAGAACAACATTGATCTACTTGGGTTTGCAAGTTCTTTCTCAATATTTTTTAAGTCACTGTCAATCTATTTTTTTTGTAGATTCTATTTTTTGAGGTGGTGTTATCTCACTCTCCCCCAACATGTATTAGATACAACACATATGCTGAGTTATGAGAACTTGGAGCTACAACAAGACTTGTCTTATGAGGAGAAACCAGTTCAGATTCTGGATTGGAAGGACAAAGTCTTGAGGAACAAGACTATTCCTGTAGCATCCCATAATTTTACTTAGCTAGATAGTAGTAGTAGTAGTAGCTGTAGAATTTTAGCTTTCTTGGATATTGTTAGAAACTCGTAGAAATAGTTATGAATTTTATAAGTTTAACCTATAGTTTGGAAATATTAATTTTAACATAAGGTTTGATTAATATAGCTAGTCCTAGAAATATTATTTATTATAACCTAAGGTTTAGATGGAATAATTAAGAATGTGACACTTTTCACATGTATGTTTATTAAAAATTAAGGATTTTAGATGGTTAAATTTATTAAAGAGTATAGATCTAGAAGGTCTAGAACCTTCCCTCATCTGTTAGGATCACGTTTTACTCAGTCAAAGTGGTTTAAACAAATTCAAGTACGCTGAAAGTGTGCAAAAATGTGTTTGAAATATTAGCGTATGCCGATATATCACAGCTATAGGGGCCGATATGCCGCCTATGTTGATACGGAAAACACGTCGACTTTGCATGAACGAAACCACAGACCCTTGGAGCATAGGTAGGGGCGATATATCGCCTACCCTAGGCGATATATCGGCTCCAATAGTCATTTTTGAATTTTCGTGAAATTCTGAACTAGAAACCACCCTCAACAACTTTGACTCATTCCTGAACGTTTTTGACCGAGTTCTGGCCATCTGTTGAACAGATAATTCAAATTTATTCAATTTTTAATCTTTTATTTATTCATTTTAAAAGGAGTTAGTTTCACTCTATAAATAAGACCTAGTACTCAGCCATTTTATTCATCATTCAAGCACAGTTCAGAGCCTCCAAGCTGCTAAGTTCATTATAGAGAGAAACACTAGGGTTTTGGGGTTAAAGCTTTCAAATCTAAAGCTTTTATAAACACTTGGGAAGTAAGTTTTTGTGTGATTTCGGTGTTCGAGGTATAGATCGAGGTTTTAAGCCATCCAAGGTTTTCTTTATCTTCAGGTTTAGTTCATTATAGTTTCATTTTTCTTCAAATCCTAACTTGTGATAGTGACTTTTGGTTAGGTGTTCAATTTCTTTGAAACATAAAGTTTTTGGTAAGTTCTTATCCCGATGGTTTAGATCTTCTCTTCATCTTATTTTTTTTCTTTAGGAAACTTATGGTTTCTTATGTTTGGTTTTAGGAGTTCCAATCCCGCTCTTGTCTCCAATTTTCTGGTTTTTGGTAAGGAAAATTAGGTAGTTTTGTATTATGACCTAGTTTATGTAGTTTATGATCTAGTTTATATTTATATGACCTAACATTTCAGATACAATAAAGGGGTAAGTGTGTCTGGACCTAAGGTGCCCAATGATGTATGACGAACTATGTCCGGTAGGCTCAGTTGCCAAAACTTTATGACAGACCTAAGTGATGTCTGGTGTATGACGGACTTTTGTCCGGGGCTTAATTTCCACCCCCTTGTATACGTACTTATCTTTTTATTATATCTGACTTGTTATTATGACCTATGACCTATAGTTATGATTATGACATATGAATTATGACCTATGATTTATGATCTATGACTTATGATTTATGGCTATGACTTAGATTATGATTTCAGATATGATTTAGGTTATGATATGACCTATGGTTTTGTGATGTGATATGATTAGTATAAATAAGTTTTTGTTATGACTCTTGTGTAATTTAGGATATGTTGATTAAATGATTATATGACTAACTCTTGTTTGTATTTTCCTTATTGGACTTAGAAGCTCACCACTTATGATATTATTATTTCAGGCAATTAATGATAGAAAGGCCAGTGGCGAGTGGGACCTAAGAGCTTTGTGATATACTCGTGGGGATCATATAGTCGAGGAAGATCAAGCAAGCCTATTTTTATTAAAGCATGTTATTTTAAAGTTTTATTTAAATGTTGTTCATTTTAATGTTAAAGACAATTATTTTATTTTTGTAAAACCATGGATCCATGTATTTATTTCAAGTTTTTATTCAAGAAAAGAGCAATATTTACGATTATGACCCAACGATGTGTTCTCGGTAATTTATGAGAAATTGGGGCATTATAATTCCCTTAGTCAAAGTATTATGGAGGAACAACAAGGTATCAGAGGCGACTTGGGAGCTAGAGTCGGATATGCGGGACCAGTATCCCGAGCTAGAGTCGGAAGGGATAGTTGTATCGTCCTGAAATTCCTAATAGAATTAAGTTCTTTGATTAGTGTGTTGAGACAGCACGTGGGATAATTATGTGTGAATTAATTGATTTATATTATTATATGCTTGAGTATGCATGATTATGTGTATTAAATGTGTTTAAAGACCCGTTTTGGTTAGAAATTGGCTTTATCGTAATTTTGACCTATTGAGGTTGTATTTGTAATTATTATGTGTTATGTGCTTGAGACCACATTATTACATGGATACGTATGTGATTTTTGGCATGAGTGGATCCATTTGAGCGGTTAAGCGAAAAAATCCTAACTGGGATAAATACTCACCTTGGGACAAGCCCAAAGGTAATTTGGGAATTTCAATATTTTGGGACTATTGGTAAATGTAATATATTGGTGGAATATTTGGGTTGGATAGATTAGTGGATTAAGTTGGGAATTAGTGGTGTAATTTAAGGTTTAGTTGGAATTTTAAGCTAAATGACCATTTTTCCCTTTGTAGTGCTTTGAGAAGTAGTTATTGTTAGAATTTATGCCCTAAAAGCATGTGTTTACCGAGATTTTCGGAAAAGATATTAACAATAATTAAGCAAGATTAATGATGAGGGATTTGGATGATATAAACAAGGTTTTTACGTGGTTGGGGCGTTAATGAGCCTTAGTCCACGAGACAGTTGTATTAGAGCTTGGAAAGTCTTTAACAATGAAGTTTATCTCTATGTTTTAGCAGAGTAACTGATACAAGCCAAGAAGAGGTCCTTTCTCCAGTGCTCTGTCACCTGTATTTATAGGCTCACAGGAGCACTGGGCTTGGGCCGGGCTGACCCGGGCCCAACAAGGATATAAATACCACTTGCTTCCCTATCGGAAGCCTAATACAAAAAGGTAAAAATATGAAAGACAAAGAATGATCAAAGCCCACTGGGGCAGCCCAAAGTCTATATTTCACCTGACAAAATGGGGCTTTTGGTCTAGGCATTCCGAGTTACGAGGCAGATTCAGGGGACAAAATCAGTCGGTGTAGTGGCAGCGCCGGTCTGAACTAGCGATGTGCAATCCCGAGGTGGCCTTTTCCGCAGGTGAAAAGTGGGGACAACCCCCATGCGTCATGGGGCGGCTTCAGGGTCACGGATGCTTTATCCTGCCAACCCTGAGGACTTGACCCGGATTCATTTACCTCTGTCCCTCTTCATTTACCGTAGGCCCAAATCGTCTCCATAGGGCCCGGATCGCTTACCAGGCTCCGGGACTGTTTGCATACATTTCGACCGTAACCCCAAATAGCTATACGTCTCCCGGATGATCGTCTTAGATCATCCTTCCTGGACACCATCCGGGTATGGACCCACACTTGGGCTGTTGATGCCGGTCATTCCCTGCTAAGCGGGCCTGGGCTGGGCCCAACCCCAATTGCCTAGTTAGCGGGCCTGGACCACCGTCCCGGGCCCAAGGCAAGAAATGGGGATAGCATTTATCCCCCAAGCCTTCACCTGGGTCTACGAGGTGGAGGCTTGCCTTGCTCCCGGATACTCCAAGGTTGTCTTCCCAATTCCTTCTTGGAATTGTGGGTCCGTGGCAAGGGGCAGTGTGCGTTGGGCGCACGCGGAGCTCGGGCCATTTACCAATGTCCGGGTCTGTTTACTAAAGTCCCATTTCATGACGAGGGATACACGTGTCACCCAGCGACTGCTGCAATGATGGAACTTGACCTCGAAAGGTCACCTAACCACCCCAAGGGTCGCTAGGCCTAGGCTAGTGCGTCAGCACGGATTCCGAAGCGTCCCATCCGCATGGGGGTCCTTCATTAATGCTTCTACGATGAGGTGGACCGTAGGATGGGGCGACCTCTGAAATTATCCTCTCCTGGGATGTTGGATTGAAATAGAGAGGATCCAGCACTCGAGTGCTCATTAATGCCCCTGCACGATCTTGGACCGTCCGTTGGGGGATTTCCTATCCGCTGGATCAAAGACCAGGATTTGGGTCTCTATAAATACTCCTCAGACATTCATTTGAAACTTTTACACTCTCGAGCCATTCTAAGAACTGAGGATCTGTTTATGTCCGATCTCGCCGACGACATCTTTCACCGCCTGCTTACTCTGCGCCGTCTCCTTTTTCCAACAGTCCCAGCATCTGTACCTCTTCCTGAGTGCACGTCCTGGGCCTGTCCTGTCGACGAGTTGCTGAACCGCCTTTACTAGTTCAAGAAAGAGATTCTGCCGTCCTTATCGTCGGACAACCACCATCTTTCACGGCCAGTTATTCACAGTAAGTCCTTCTGTCCTTCGCCTTGATAAATTAATGAACGTAGGCTGTCTTTTTGTTCTTATGCTTAGGCTGCTAGAACTTGTTTACGCTTAGGAATAGTGCTAGGAAGGCCGCCTGGTCTGGGTTGCTCCGGGTCTGGATGCTTCCCGAACAGGCGGTGGAGCCTATTTAGTGGCCCCTTTTTCGTTCCCGATCTAGGTCTTGTGATTCTCTAGTGAACCCGGACCTGATCCGGAAGGGACTCCAAGCAGTCCGTAGGAGGCCCCCCATACCTTAACCGAATTTCTTGGGTTTTGGTATTGACTGCTTGGTTTTCTTTTCTTTGCTCCCAGATCATCAGCCATGACGTCGGGTGTCACCCTTCATTCGGAGGAGGAAGTCAACAGGGCCCCCTTCGCCCTCCTCGGGTCCTAGAACCCCAAAGGCAACAGATGGGAGATGGACACGGTACCGAATCTGTTCCGGAACTACCGGATGATGTACATCCTGGAGAAGCACCTGGGCATAGAGTCCACTCCCGGACTCTTCCACAACCGCCTGGCCAGAATAGAGGAGCGGTCGCATACTTTCGTGAATGGGTTTGGGGCATGGAGCGCTGGCCACATCAGTGCGGGAGCCACACTCCCGCTTTACGACTACTTCGTCCAATTCCTAACATACGTGGGGATTGCACCCTTCCAGCTTCTGCCTCAAGCCTACCGACTTCTTGCGGGATGGCGTGTCTTCTGCGTCGCGAAGGAGATCGCGGAGCCGACCCCTGCGGAAATCTTGTACTTC
Source organism: Humulus lupulus (assembly GCF_963169125.1). NCBI lineage: Eukaryota > Viridiplantae > Streptophyta > Magnoliopsida > Rosales > Cannabaceae > Humulus > Humulus lupulus. Next base: position 21,772,373 of record NC_084793.1, read on the forward strand.
TACAAGATGGAAACGCAGGTCAATGCCAAGGACAAGACCTTGGACGGCTTCTATAGGCTGAAGCCGCGGGGTAGCTACCCCGCTCCTACAAGCACCTGGAAGCATCCCCCAAACGTCTGACATTACTGGTTCATGACGTCCGAGTTCCTCGTGGAGAAGAACCCCACGCTGCTGCTGGACTTCTAGCGAGTGGGTAAGTGCTTCCCCTACCCTTTGCTAGCTGATTTTTCTTTTTATTTTCCTTTTTTGTTTCTCACCGTGTTACTTCGGGTGGCAGGACCTTTTGCCCAGACTCCTCTCACCCAGTTCATCTTGGACCGGAGGAGGTTTAACTCCGGGCTAAACGCAGAAGACCTGGATGTAGGACGCTACGTCAATACGAACAACCTCCGACTGGTCGGGCTGCTCGCGGCCCACCAGACTATCGTCATCCCAAGTCTTTGGGGAAATCAGTGCAAGAAGAATTCCACCATAAGGGAGCAGCTGGCCCTGGAACACATCGGGGAAGTAGAGGCTGCGGCACGGGCAGACGCGGCCAAGCGGAAAAGGGACTTGGTCCAGTCGGAGGCGGCTGCTTCTGAGGACCTGGAAGCCCTCTCCGAGGAGGCCCTGCCGAACACGGGTACCCCAGGGGCTAGCGTATCAGGGCGAGGTAACTCACCTTTGATCTTAACTTATGCTCCCCAAGTTAGGGACTTAGCTAGGGATAGGGTAGCATTTCGAGGCCCCGTGTTCGACGCTGACGGGGAGACGAGAACTTCGTCTCCTGTTCTCGTAGGCTCGGAAGTTCTCATGTTTTTGTCCGGGTTCCTTCAGTATGGGAATTTCTTGAACCCGGACGACATCGGGGATCGAGTCTACTTTTTTGCGTTAGATGAGTTGAGTCACGCCCGGGGCTTAGATAAGGGTTCGTCCCGGGTCACTCTTAGTTTTGACTTATATTTTCCTGTTTAATCGTACTAACTCTTTTTCATTTGTGTTTGTTGCAAGAGACTCCGACATGTATAACCCCGTGGACGAGATGAGGCAGCTCCTCGAAGTCCGGGTTGCGAGGGCGGCCAGGGTCGTGGAAAAAAAGGCTGCCAAGAAAACACCTGAGGTGTCAGGCCCGGGCCCCTCCTGCAACAAGGAGACACCAGGGGCGGATCCTCGACCCCGCGAGGTCGCAGTGGCCGCGGTCCCGGTTACGGCCGTGGAATCGATCGCCGTCCCCGACCTCGCCCAAACCCCGGTGATCGATTTGGAGCCGGAACCTGCGGTAAGCCAGAGTTCCGGGAAGAGGGCCTTGGATTTGGGCGCGGCAGAGGTCGAAACCGGGAACAAGAGGCCCTAGACGAGGTGGGCTGGCTCGGCCGGAGAGTCGTACAGGGAAAGCTGCCTCACCGCGAAGGAGATTCCGGAAACACCGGCCATCCCCATACATCCGGCCCTACCCGAGGAGGGGGAAGCCATCTTGCGGGACGAGCAGTCCAGGCTCATTTCCCGGACCTGGGAGAGTGGCTGGGAAAGGAGGGATGAGACGTACAAGGCCCTAACGATTCGTCGTCAGGTTGAGTTCGCTGAGCGCCTGGCGGCTTTCAGCGACCCCCAGCCGATCGTGGATCGGCCAGCCGCCGAGACGGGCTTTCTCCCAAAGTCGGGGCAGGACACGACCCCTTTCACGGCGGACTTGTTGGACCAGGTGGAGAACACCATGCCCAACCTCCAACTCAAACGGTATGCCACCATCGCCAACCCGGACATGTTGTTCATCTCCCAGGCCCTCCGCCATCAGGCCACCGCTGTAAGTTTGCTTTGTGTTTTTTCTTCCCTCTTTTTATTTGTTTGTAAGGATTATTCTAACTTTGCTTTGTTCGAGGACGCTCTACTGTCCCATCGGAATGCTGACCTGGTGGCCGAGGCGACCATGAAGATGGAGACGCTCCATCTGGAGTTGGAGGCAGCCTTGAATCAAAGGGAGGTCGCCAAGGAGGCCCTGGCCAGGGAGACGGCCCAAGCTCGGGAGTCCTTGCACAAAGCGGTTGCTGAGGCCGACGCAGACCGCGCAGAGTTTGATCGAGTCAAGGCTGGGCTTGAAGAGGCCATGTCCCAGAAAGAAATCGAGGCTAACGAGAAGGTAGCCCTTCTGGAGGCGGAGCTTCTCAGAGCAAGGGCCGCACAGGAGGCGGTTGCGGCTCAGTCCGTCCGGGACGGGGAGAAGGTCCAAAGCTTGGAGGCCCGGATCCGTGAGCTGGATGGCTCTCTTTGCGAGGAGATGATGGCGCATGAGGAGGCCCGCCGCGGAAAGGTGCGGGCGAATGACATCCTGCACGTCACCTTTGAGGAGGCCATCTACATGGCTTGGCGCAAAGATAAAAGCATGAACCTCCTGATCTTTCCCGACCCGGACTCGAAGTGGGCTGAATTCGAGGCCAAGGAGAAGGAAGACGCAGAGCTTCTGGAGGATGAAGCCTAGGCCCGGATTCCCACCTTGCCCCTTTTATTTTTATGATTTTTGTAACTTTTATGCGTGCGTACACGTCCAAGACAATTTGTATTGCTTCCTCTAGTTTATGTTATTTTTGTTATCCCTCAGAATTTTTTTTTATCACCGTGCATGACTGATTCTGAGGGTTTGGTCCTAGTTCCAACAGCCTGGACTAGACTATTCTTGACTTTAGCTTGTCAAATTGTTTCAATCTTGTCATCCAGGGCCCAACGGCCTGGGCGTCCAACCTTCAACTTCGAAACCCTGATGGCCTGGGCCAACGAGGTTCAAATAGTTTACTGTGAAACCTAGTTCCCTCATTCTACCAGTCGCGGGCCACGGCTTTGCCCTAGGGCATACCGGATGCTCTTCTCTCCCGGACATCGTTCGTCCGGGGCGAGACCAGCCTAAGGCTTGGTCCTCTTTTAATTTATACCCCCAGACATCGTTCGTCCGGGGTGGGACCAGCCCGAGGCTTGGTCCTCTTTTATTTTATAACCCCGGACATCGTTCGTCCGGGGTGGGACCAGCCTGAGGCTTGGTCCTCTTTTAATTTATACCCCCAGACATCGTTCGTCCGGGGCGGGACCAGCCTGAGGCTTGGTCCTCTTTTAATTTATACCCCTGGACATCGTTCGTTCGGGGCGGGACCAGCCTGAGGCTTAGTCCTCTTTTAATTTATACTCCTGGACATCGTTCGTCCGGGGTGGGACCAGCCTGAGGCTTGGTCCTCTTTTAATTTATACCCTCGGACATCGTTCGTTCGGGGTGGGACCAGCCCCAGGCTTGGTCCTCTTTTAATTTATACCCCCGAACATCGTTCGTCCGGGGTGGGACCAGCCCGAGGCTTGGTCCTACGGGGTTTGTACCCCCCGGACCTTGTCGGTCTGGGTCGGGACTAGGCCTGAGCCTTGCGCCCCGCCTGGTATTTGTTCATACCGAGGATACCCCCCACAAGTGAGCGGAGACTGTTCTGGGGTCACTTGAGTGGAATTTTCATTGCCTGATAACATTTCTTTATGGCGTTTTGCACACGCCATTTTTATTATTCAAGGGATCGCCCTGAGGCATACATTATTTACAACGAAAATAAAAAATTGGAACACGTTCTCCTGACTAATGATAGTATTTATGGAGATGTTCTGCGTTCGAGGCTCTTGGGACTTCCGTGCCATCGAGCCGCTTTAAACGGTATGTCCCGGGGCACACTTCGTGTTGGATCTCGTACGAACCTTCCCAATTCGGGCCAAGAACCTCTACTCCCGGATCTTGGGTAGCAGGGAAGACTCTTCGCAGGACTAAGTCGCCGGTTCCGAACGTTTAGATTTTTACGTTTGAGTTAAAATGCCGTGCGATCTTGCCTTGGTACATCTTCAGCTGCACTTGAGACTCCTCCCGGATCTCCTCGATGAGATCTAGTGATTCCTGGAGTAAAGTGCGGTTCTGGGCGGGATCATACATGTCTCTTCGGTGAGACGGGATGGTCGTTTCGATGGGGATGACAGCTTCGCATCCATAGACCATGGAGTAAGGAGTGTGCCCGGTGGATGTCCTCTCGGTGGTCCGGTAAGCCCATAACACGCGGGGCAGCTCTTCGAGCCATTTGCCCTTGCAGGCTTGGAGTTTTTTCTTTAGCGTCCCTTTCAAGATTTTGTTGACGGCTTCCGCCTGCCCGTTTGCTTGGGGCTTGGCAACCGCGGAGAAGCTTTTGACGATGCCATGTCTCTCACAAAAATCTGTGAAGTGGACGCTGTCGAACTGCTTCCCATTATCGGATACAATTTTGTAGGGGAGGTCGTATCGACACACTATATTGTTGATGAAAAAATACAGGGCCTTCTTCGAAGTGATTGTGTTCATGGGATCCGCCTCAACCCACTTGGTATAGTAGTCGACGGCCACGATGGCGTATTTCACTCCTCCTTTCCCGGTCGGGAGTGATCCTACCAGATCGATCCCCCACACCGCAAAAGGCCAAGGGCTATTCATTAAGGTTATCTCTGTCAGCGGGGCCCGTGGGACCTTCGCGTATCTTTGGCACTGCTCGCACTTGCGAACGTAGTCAATACAGTCTTTCTTCATGGTCGGCCAGAAATATCCTTGGCGCAGGATCTTTTTGGATAGACTGGGTCCGGCTGTATGATCTTCGCAGAAGCCTTCGTGCACTTCGTGCATGATGGCGCTTAGTTCTGTCCTGGACACACACTTGAGGTAAGGTATGGACAACCCTCGGCGATAGAGCTTTCCGTCCATCATGACATACCTGTGGACCTGGTACTGAAGCTTCCTGGCCGCGGCCCTGTTTGCTGGCACCTCATTGGTTGTCAGATAGCGGATAAGAGGTCCTATCCAAGACGTGGAGTGGTCAATGGCGTTGACCACAGAGGCTCGGATGCTTGGGATGGGGAGATGGTTAACGGGGACCAGCCCGGCCAGCTCTGCTTCAGCGTCGGTGGCCAGCTTTGCTAGTGTGTCTGCGAACACGTTTTGCTCTCAGGGGATCTGGCGGATGGAGTGCTTTTTGAATGCCTGCAGCATCTCTCTCGTCTGAGTCACATAAGCCGCCATTCTCTCTCCTTTGGTTTGATATTCCCCCGAGACTTGCTGACGACTAGCTGGGAATCGCTGTAGATCTCCAGGTTCGTGGCCCCTACCTCCTGGGCCAGGCGCATCTCGGTCAGCATGGCTTCGTGCTCAGCTTCGTTGTTCGATGCCTTGAACTGGAAACGTAGGGCGTTTTGCAACTGGTGTCCTTGGGGTGATACCAGGATGATCTCGGCCCCGAACCCATTCTCATTCGAGACCCCGTCCACGAACACCTTCCATACGGGGGCTGCGGGATCGTCCCCCTGAGTGATACCGGAACACTCCACGATGAAGTTGGCTAGGGCTTGCCCCTTGATGGAGACCCTAGGAATGTACGCTATATCGAACTGACTTAGCTCCATGGCCCACTTTAAGAGTCTTCCCGACGACTCGAGCTTCTGCAACACTTGCCGTAAGGGGTGGTTGGTAAGGACTTTTATGGCGTGGTCCTGGAAGTAAGGCCGGAGTTTTCGGGACGCCATCAACATGCAAAAAGTTAGCTTTTCGATTAGCGGATATCGAGACTCAGCGCCCAATAATCGTTTACTCACGTAGTATATCGGGAGCTGGGCCTTTTCCTCATCCCGCACCAATGCGGCGCTGATCGCGTGCTTGGTCACTGCTAGATAGAGGTACAGAGGCTCCCCGACCACTGGTTTTGCTAGGATCGGCGCTCGGGCCAGGTGCTCTTTCAGGTTTTGAAAGGATTCTTCGCATTCGACTGACCACTCGAACCGTTGGCTTCCTCGAAGGACGTTGAAGAACGGGATGCACTTGTCCGTGGCTTTGGAGACGAAACGGCTTAGGGCGGCTATCCGCCCGGTCAGACTTTGCATGTCCTTATGCTTCCGGGGAGAGGGCATATCAACCAGTGCCTTGATCTTATCTGAATTGGCTTCTATTCCCCAGAAGCTCACTATGAAACCCAGGAACTTCCTGGAGGCCACGCCGAAAGTACATTTCTTGGGATTCAGCTTCATCCCATACTTCCGAATGACTGCGAAAGCTTTGGCCAGGTCGTCTGAATGCTTCACGGATGTCTTGGACTTGACCAGCATATCGTCGATGTAGACTTCCATGTTTCGCCCCAATTGGGCCTGGAACATTCAATTGACGAGCCTCTGATAGGTTGGCCCGACGTTTTTTAGCTCGAAGGGCATGACGATGTAGCAGTATATTCCCTTGAAGGTTTGGAAACTGGTGTGTTCCTGATCTTCCATATGCATGGAAATCTGATTGTAGCCGAAGTAAGCGTCCATGAAGCTTAAGATCTCGTACCCAGATGTCGCATCCACCATTTGGTCGATCCAGGGAAGCGGGAAGCAATCCTTCGGACAAGCCTTGTTGAGATCCGTGAAATCGATGCACGTCCTCCACGTCCCGTTCGGTTTCGGCACTAGAACGGGGTTGGCCAGCCACACAGGGTATACAACCTCGCGTATGAAGTTGATTGATGACAGCTTCTCTACCTCCAGCTTGAGGGCCTCGACCCTCTCCGTTCTCAAGGGCCTTCATTTTTGACGGACCGGGGTCGCGTTCGGGTCGATGTTCAACGTGTGGCAGATGATGTTGCGGTCGATCCCCGTTATATCTGAATGAGACCAGGCCAGAATATCCTGGTTCTCCTTAACTTGGGCGATTATGGCGGCTCGGACCTCTGCCGGCAGATTTTTCCCGACTTGGATTACCCTAGTTGGATCGGTGTCACTAATACACACCTCCTCAATCTCATCCATGGGCTCCAAGACGCGATCGTCTCTTATCCTCGGGTCCAGCTCATCTTCTTCCCGGATCGCTCTCTCAGCAAGGGGAGGAGGAACCGGGTTGATGACTTCCTCGAAGGGTTCGTCCTGGACCATGTATATTGGTCGGGCAGACACGTGGTAGCACTTCCAGGCGCTCTTCTGATCTCCCCGGACTATCCCTACCCCTCCGTTGTCGCAAGGGAACTTCATGCAAAGATGACGAATGGAGGTGATGGCCCCGAACTCGACTAGTGTGGGACGGCCGAAAATGACATTGTAAGTAGTGGGGCAATCCACCACTACGAAGGTGCAGAACTTGAACGAGTGTTGTAACTAATTCCCCAATGTTACGGGCAACTGGATCTTTCCCATGGGGAGTAACGCATCTCTGTTGAAGCCGTAGATCTGGGTTGGGCATGAGGCCAGATCTGCTTCATTCAAGCCAATCGTGTGGAAAGGCGGGCTTGAACAAGATGTTGACGGAGCTCCCGTCGTCCACCAGCACCCGGGACACCAGCTTGTTGGCGATTTGTGTCTATGACCAGCGGGTCATGGTGCGGGAAATGGATGTTGCGGGCATCGTCCTCCGTGAAGGTGATAGGGAGGTTCATCAGTTTAGGGCGCTGAGCCGGCGCCTGGACCAGAGCGTACACCTCCTGATCATGGTCGAGCTCGCTTAGGTAGCGTTTCTGATCATTCATGAACGACCCTTCAAGGTAAGGTCCGCCCGAGATGGTGGACACATGTTCGTCCACGCGAGGGGGTGCCATCTCGGATGGATAAGGAATTCCAGGGCCGGGTGTTTGCGCGACGGGGACCCCCTGAGGGGTTTGCGCCGTCAGACCCTGTGCATACCCTCCCTGAGGCGGATATGCCCTGGGCGCACCCGGGATCGCGGGTTGTCCGTGACCTGCTGACAGGCCCGGGACTCCAACGGGCATTCTGACCCACTAGTGGAGATGCCCCAGCTTGATAAGATTCTCGATCTCATCCTTGAGCTGCCGACACTCTTCGGTCGTGTGGCCCACGTCCTTATGGTAGGCGCACCGTTTGTTGGTATCCCTCAGATTTCTCCCCCCTTTGAACATGGGGCTAGGCTTCCGGTAGTAAACCACCATTTCTGTGGCCAGGAAGATGTTCTCCCTGGTGTCCACTAGATTGGTGTATTTTGAATATTGGGGTTCGTAGCCCCTTTTGCCTTTCTTAGTCGGCTCGGACCGATTTTGGCCTTTGCCGGATCTCTTCCCCCAGGAAGGGTTTACACTTGCCTCTGTTCCCCCCACTTAGGACTGCTGGTCCCCGACGGGGGCGGCGTTGTGACCCACTGGTGCGGCTCCATATCCAGAAAAGGGGGCGGATAGGACCGGGGCATACCCTGAAAAGGCAGGACCGTACACCGTAGGGGTGTAGGTAACCCCGGCCGTGACCGCCGAACCTGGGACAATTGGGGAGTGACGTAGGTCTATGCTGGGAATTGCACTCCGTACACCGGGAATGCGTGGGTACTGGGCTAAGGCGTCGGAGGCCATCCGAACGCCTGGATTTGAGCCTCCTCCCAATTGATAAAACCCTGGGCCCTCCTTATGAATTCTTCTAGAGTAGCCGCCTTGCTACGCTGCATGTCATCCCAGAGGGGGGACCCGACCCAGATTATAATGCCACCAGGCGCTGCCCATCGTCCACCTTGGTTTTGGAGGCCTCCTAGGTAAAACGCTGGATGTAGGCCCTCAATGTCTCCGTGGGGAGCTGTTTAATATTGGCGGGGGCGCTGATTTGCATATCCATCCTCATGGCGGCCACAAACTGCTTGCGAAACACCGACTGCAGCCCTGACCAGGATTGGATGGATCCCGGCTTAAGTCTCTTCCACCACTCCTCGGCGGGACCACCTAGAGTGATGGAAAAACAGAGGCACTTGCCGTCATCACTAACCTGGGCCACGGTCATAAGCCAACTATATCAGGAAAGATTATCCCTGGGGTCGGTGTTCCCGGTATAGGTAGTGAGGCTCGGCATTTTGAACCCCTTGGGGAGCACAGCGTCTAGGATGTGCCTCGCACAGGGCTCTTTGTCCTCTTCGTCGGAGTCGATATCCGCTCCTTCCTGCTTGCGGACCAAACAGTCCGTGACCTTTTTCAAAGCGGCCAGCTGCTCCTTGAGCTACCTGGTCGTGCCATCCTCCAGGGGGATTCTTTCGTTCCTCCTGTCATTGATGTTGTTCCTAAGGTCGCCAACTCTTTCCGAGCGTTCAGTCCGTCACGTAGGTCTACCCGGGACGTGTCGTCCCCTGAACTAAGGGCGTGACGCTCTTCGCTACGTGGGCGTTCCCAGCGATTTTTGTTTACTGAGGCACTAGGTGAAAAGACCTTTCCCGCCCGTCTCGCCCTGGGGCATGCCGGGGTCGAGTGTCTCGCGGCCGTGTCCCTTGCGGATTGGTCGGGTGGCCTTGTCCTGGGATGGGGCGTACCATCTCTTTCCTAGGGAGCGGCCGGGAATGGGTCCCGACTTTCGTGACGGGGGTGTTTTTCTCTCGGGTCTTTCCCTCGGCCTTCTTTTTCTCCCGGTCCGGGTTTCTTGGGACTAGCTCATGAAATTGTTCCGGGGGAGGGGCCGACCTCATGTCTTCGGGGGCTCCGGTTCTGGCTTGCGGAGCATGCCAGCTGGGAGATTGGTCGCCGGACCCTACGCAGCTATGTGCCTGTAGGTCCTGGAGGGACTCCTGCATCCGCCAAGATGCCTCTGCCTGCTCAGCAATCCTGGCCTCTTGGTCCAGGACTTGCTGCCTCAGTCTAGTCACCTCTAGATCCTCCCAGTTAGGATCCACTCCTGGGATCTCGGGATCCACAGCTTTGTCAGGCTATTCCCCCTCATTCTCCTCCTCTTCATAATATTCCTCCTCATTCTCCTCTTCGTACTCTGTTCCACCCTCATAGTCTTGTGACTCGTCAAGGTGAGACGTCTGAGGAGGAGCGTTCTCAAGTGGATTCTGAGGAAGAGGTTGGGAGGGCAGCGGCTCTCCATTGCCCTGCTCAGGGTTAGTGGGGTTGAAAGTGGTGTGTCTTGTATTCACCATTGTTGTAGAGGTTTGACATTAACGCTAGCTTTCTCAGGCTCTCAATGAAAGCACCAAAATGTTTACCGAGATTTTCGGAAACGATATTAACAAAAATTAAGCAAGATTAATGATGAGGGATTTGGAAGATATAAACAAGGTTTTTACGTGGTTGGGGCATTAACGAGCCTTAGTCCACGAGACAGTTGTATTAGAGCTTGGAAAGTCTTTAACAATGGAGTTTCTCTCTATGTTTTAACAGAGTAACTGTATACAAGCCAAGAAGAGGTCCTTTCTCCAGTGCTCTGTCACCTGTATTTATAGGCTCACAGGAGCACTGGGCTTGGGCCGGGCTGACCCGGGCCCAACAAGGATATAAATACCACTTGCTTCCCTATCGGAAGCTCAATACAAAAAGGTAAAAATATGAAAGACAAAGAATGATCAAAGCCCACTGGGGCAGCCCAAAGCCTATATTTCACCCGACAAAATGGGGCTTTTGGTCTGGGCATTCCGAGTTACGAGGCAGATTCAGAGGACAAAATCAGTCAGTGTAGTGGCAGCGCAGGTTTGAACTAGCAGCGTGCAATCCTGAGGTGGCCTTTTCCGTAGGTGAAAAGTGGGGACAACCCCCACGCGTCGTGGGGCGGCTTCAGGGTCACGGATGCTTTATCCTGCCAACCCTGAGGACTTGACCCGGGTTCGTTTACCTCTGTCTCTCTTCGTTTACCGTAGGCTCGGATCGTCTCCATAGGGTCCGGATCGCTTACCAGGCTCCGAGACCGTTTGCATACATTTTGACCGTAACCCCAAATAACTATACATCTCCCGGATGATCGTCCTGGATCATCCTTCCTGGACACCGTTCGGGTCTAGACCCAAACTTGGGCCGTTGATGCCAGTCATTCCCTGCCAAGCGGGCCTGGGCTGGGCCCAAGGCAGGAAATGGGGATAACAGCATGTAAAGACATTTTATTGATTTAAATAAAAGTACATTTTATTATATTTGAATGTTATAATTATTGTTTGAATATTTTATATGAATATCAAGAAAATCTCATATTCATTTATGAGGATATGATCTTGTATTAGTATGGGAGAATTAAGATCATATACAATGAATAAAATAGTCAGTAACATATTAAAGTAATAAATCTTTAATGAATGGTTACTAAGCATACGGGGTGCAAGTAATCTAGAATCAGATTACTGATGTCGATAGACATCTTGGTAAATGTACTGTATATAATAGAGATTATATATGATAGGATCGATATGAATTAACAATCTTTATAAACTTACCATTTGCATTAAGATTTAATTCTTATCATAATAGATGATAATTTGTAGATCAATCTAAATCTTGAGTAGTCATGAACTCCTGTTTGTGCTTATTGGATCTTTTGATTCATTCGTTAATGTCTCTTAATATAATGAGGCTAGATACTTTTGTTTTGGAGATTCAATATCATGAATGGCTGGGAACATGATTTACAATAATGGAATCCATGCTTTCCTAACATATCAAATATTAGTTCCTGTAAGGGTTGATTTTGAAACTGAATAGTTGTTGAGCTTAAATCTATAATTTGATTATAGATTAATTATTTGCTAAAGAATTAATGATACTTAAGGAACAAGAGGTAATTAGAAGCGTAAAATGCTAATTTTGACCAGCTCTAATTAACGAACCAATAAATGGAGGACATAACTACATTTTATTGATTATATCAATGGACTAGAAGAAAAAACTCTGTAAATATAATTCTATAAATACTTATAGTGCAATTCCATATTTATAGTGGAGTAATCATAGAATTAATAAATAAGATTATTAGATTAAAGATTTTAATTAATAATCTGGTTTATTGGAGCTTCTTATTATAGGTCCATGGTCCTAAGGTCACATATATCCTACACTGTCAAGGGTAAGGATGTCATAAGAAAAATTTATAGAGAGACGAACAAAATTGCAAATGAATTAATTTTCCACGGCAATGAAATAATTAAGTGATAATTATAGGCAATTGATTAATTGTGAATTAATTAATTATTTAACTATATAGTTTTTATTTGTGAAAAAATTTATGTTAAAATAAATATTAATCATGTTTTGATTAATGTTGAGAGAGTTTAATTATTATCTTATTATAAGAAATTTATAATAAGATATTTATTTAAAACTGATATTTTAAGATAAAGTCAATTTTGAATTGACTGATATTGATTTTTGGATAAATATATTATCTTAAATATTAATTAAACAAACAAATGAGAAAATCAGGGAAAGCCACATAGTAGCCCCTATATCAGAGATATTTCTATCCTTGGGATTTTGAATTTTGAATTTCAAATTAATTTGTATATTTAATTATTCTTTTTAAGTATGATTTAAATTAAATAATTAAATATCAGCTTTATTTAAATAAAATAAATATTAATTAAATTAGTTAATTCTCTTTATAAACCTAAAAAGAAGTGATATATTTCATAAGTTTAATTAAGCAGATACTATTAGACTCTCTCTAAGAAAAGAAATGATAGAATTTCCTAAACCTGAAATTCTAATTTCAATATCCTGTCTCTTCTCAAACCATTCTAGATCTCATGTGCTAAGTACATCTAGAGAGTTCTAAATCAACATTTGAATCATAGTACGTGCCCACACACGTCCTTGTGTGTTAGAGGATTGACTTGGAAGACTATGGTGTGAGCTTTCAACAAAGAATAGGAAGATCATTGATTTATACGAAAAGATTCAACGAAACTTGATAGACTACTAGAAGTAATCTTATATCTATTTATGTGTCATTTAATATATCTAAATATATATGTATGATCCCGGCTGGTATTAATAAATTTTTAAAATCTATTTTGTTGCGTATTCTTATTTTTTTTCTTATTTAATACCAATAGTTATGGGGAAGGGAATATGGTCATTTGACTAGGAAAATAGAGGGAAAATGAAAATTAAGGCTGAAGTTTCCTCATTCACGTTCAAACACTTCTTTCTCTCTCTCTCTCTCTCTCTCTCTCTCTCTCTATCTCTCTCTCTCTCTCTCTTTTGGTTTTGCTTGAGCTCGCCAAGAACACACACACACTAATGGCAAGCTAGAGACCCATTTTTTGGGATTTTGAGGACTTTGGAAGGATTGGGGCATCAAAGGGGAGGATTTAGCAACTGCCAAGGTCATAATTTAGCTAGGATTTTCGAATTCAGAACAAGGTAAGTTGTTCTTGAGGTTTTTCCTTTTTATTTTTCATGTTCTTTGTGCAAATTGGTTTTTCTGATGGATTTGTGGAAATCTTGGGTTCTAGGTTCTGTGATTGGGTGTATTGATGATAGGAAATAGATTATAACTGTTTGGAAAGGGTTAATTATAGCTAAGTTATAGAATTTAAGTTTAATTTTCGAATTTTTGGGATAAAAGCTTGAGTTTCAAACTCAAAGTTTTAAATTGTGATTTTAAGGTGTTTTTGAGATGTTTTATAGTACCTTTATGTTATATATTGTTTATGTTGTGTTGCGATATTTTCTTATGATATTTAATGTGCAAGTGTACACAATCGCATGCAAGTAATATAATAGTAGGTATTTTAATATCGTCTCCTTAGGGATTTTTTAAGCAAGATATTGTAAAGATCAAAACCCAACAATTTGGAATAAAAATAAGCAATAAGGTTGATTGAACTAAAATAAAAATAAAAAACGAAATATATAAATGAGTGAGCTAACGACCAAAACGAAACTAAAACAGTAAGCAAATGATTAATCAAGCGATGATGGGAAGTTAGAGCTACTAATTCCCTATAATATGCAATTTTGGGCACAGATGTGGGTAACAATGCAGGCACAATTCTGGGTAATGTTAACTAGGTTTCTACTTGTCTTAATTCTTTTTCCTAAGCAATTAAGCTTCAATTCTTGCATTAATTAACATATTCCTATGCCCAATCAATGTTAAGAATATCAATTTGAGCACAAACCTATAAAGTCATGCAAGGTGATTATATATTCCTATATAAACACAATTTCCAAAACATAAAAGTTAAGAACATGCATCAATCAATCTTTGTATCTATTAATATTAATCTTTCCAGCATCAATACCAATTTAATTACCTACTCAAGTTGGCCAAACATAGAGCAAGTATAAACAATAATACCCATTGATTGAACAAAACCTCAAAACAACTTTAACATTAAAATTACCCACACACCCAAAATTACATATTAGAGTTCATTAGCATCTGTAACTACAAAATTTTAGTTAATACTAAAATTCAAGAGAATAATTATAATAATTTATGCCATGGGTTTTGTAATGCCCCGAAATCCCTAATGCAGTTTAATGGCTGGATTAGTAGGCCGGGAGAGTCATAACTGTTTAATTATGTCATTAAATGAATATATGCATGTTTATGTGAATTATATTATAATATGATGTTATATGCATGCATGTGGGTCCACATTTGATTATTAGGGTGTTTTGGTAATTTGGCCTGTTGAGGGCATATTTGTGTATTTGGGTGCATATTGTGATTTGTGAGTGAGATCCCATTATTATGGAGATATATTCGAGCTATTTGGCATGAGACGGTCTTATATTATGGATTAGCGGTTTTGTCATAACGGGGGTCTTTTATTGGGATATTGGATAATGAGAATGTTACTTGATGATAAATTGGGAGTTATTGAGATCAGGAGGGAATTCTGGAAGTTTTGACTATAATGTCCCCGGGGGTGTTTTTGGGACCCCGAGCACTAGGTTTTATTTGAGGTTACTTAAGCTTGAAGTAGCTTGTCAGATAGAACGTACGTTAGAAAACCTCTCGTTCTTTTCCCGTTAGTTCATTTTACTGTTCAAAGCATTGAAGGAATCTCAAGTTCTAGGAGTTGGAATCAAGCGAGGATCGAGGCATAGCGATCCTAGGAAAGATTAGAAGCTTCTTGACCGAAGGATTTGACGAGAAACAACCCAATCAAAGGTAATCTAAGTTTTAAGTTTTGATTTTTTAGAGTTTCTAAGCTTAGAATTGGCTTTTGTGAATCGTTGAGATTTTGGTTTGTTTGAGCCTTGGGATTTGATGGTTTTGGATCATTGGGAAGCTTGGGAACTTTGATTTGATGATTTGGAAGTGTTTAGGCATGTTTTTGGAGGGTTTGGGATGAAGGAGAACGTGTTTGGGGATGGCTCTGGGTTGGGGGCCGCGGCCCAAGGTGTTAGGGCCGCAGCCCTTGGACAGGTTTGAGCCCGTTTGAGTGTTTTGGCCCCGGGAACTTGGTTTTAGGCCTCGGGATTGTTCATACTACCCGAATTAGTGGGGATTGATGTCCCGGAGGCTAGAACTTAGTTTGGGAACCCTTGTTTATCATTTTATTGATGGTGTCCCATATTTGGACTAGGTGACCGCTAAAGGACTAAAAGTCAGATCGTTCTCAAGGGTCGTTCTTTTGTTCATTCTCGCTTGAATCAGAGGTAAGAAAAATGAACCCTGTGTATGTGACATGAATGATTGTTATTGAGGCATGTTGGTTGATAAATGAGGACATTGATTGCATATTAAATGCTAGCAAATATTGTTTACTTGTATATGGCACTGACTAGTCACGGACACTAACCTAAGAGTCAGAAACGGCATAAGCGTCCTGAACGCAGGGCCGAATGAAGATTAGATCTAATCGATATCAGCATTGAATGGCTCTAAGGCATTAATGCTGGACCGAACCTAAAGTCGATGAAACTTATAAGCGCTTGGCTAGTCTAAGACTAGTTACTCAGAGCCAGTGCCAAAGGCCTAGGTGACTGCTTGTCGCATGGCTAGGGAACAGAGTTCCATAGTTATGACTCTAGAGTCATGAGGAAGGTTATGTTGGTGACTAGTCATCATGCACCTATCATGTTTAAGCTAGTGAAAGGTTCACTTATCTGTTAATCCCCGGTGACCCTATCGTCACAAGGCTAAAGGGAGCTATACCCAACTTAGTGACTTTTGCGACTGTCACTCATCTGTTTTGGACTGAAAGTCCTGAATGATTATTATGATCATTGTTGATATTATATCCTGCTATATTGTGTTTTCTTGCTGGGCCTTGGCTCATGGGTGCTATGTGGTGCAGGTAAAGGGAAAGAAAATCTCACCCAGCCTTGAGTGGAGAGCTTAGGTGGTGATGTGTACATATGCGGCCGCTTGATCACCACGGCTAAGGAGTTCTCAGAGGAACTAGGGGATTTACCCTATTTTTGCCGCTTAGGTCGGCGGGTTTGTAACTTTAAAACAGTAATGATCAGTTTGAGTTGTAAATAACTTGTAAATGTTTTTTATGGGCCCATGAACAGTTTTATGTATTTAATAAAATATATCATTTCCTTTTTATTGGTTTTCCACCTTAGCTTGTTAATAACACTTAGATGCACGTTTTTAACCAAAAAACTCGAGTAGCAAGTCAAATTTCCGGTTCACCGTTCACCGTAACTGTTCTGGGGTAACCAGAGCGTTACAGGTTTCATGAGAGTTAATTAAAGGAATTCAAATACAAAGATTACGAGTAGAGAAAATAAAATCCAAACACTAAGAGCTAGATGAATTTGTCTCTTCTTCTCCTTCTTCCTTATACTTTCTTTCCTCCTTCTTGAAGCTCAAAATCTAGTCTCTCCAATGGTGGGGGCGGTTGGTTTCTCTTTCAATGGTAGTGAATGATGATAGGGGAAAATAGTGTGTCCATGGTTAGTGTTTTTTTTTTCCTCTTTAGGGTTTTCTAGCCCAGATTAGGAAAAATTCCTTGCTCCTCACGTGCACCACTTGTTATGGGACCCAGTGGTGATGCAGATTGATGAATTCCAACTGTCCTCCTAAAAAACGCCACTTCAGCAGTCACTTAAGTGAGCAGCCACGTCATCCCCACATAGCTCCAGGAGATGCGGTTAAAATAAATGCGATCGCATCTCTGAGTTTTCCTGCTCAACAAAAGAAACTAAAAACCAAAGTGAGCCTTTTCAAGTCTTCCATTCACAAGATAATTTTTCACCTATTAATGAGCCATTTCTAATCCTTTCATAACTATTAAACACTATACTTATCAAAACTAACACAAACACAAATAAAGTGAAATTAAACACAAAAAGAAAAAATATCACTCTAATCTCATTGAATTATAAGCCTAAAAGTGACTAAGATAACTCTATGTTCTAGAGTTATCATGTTGCTACTATGGGGGTCGAGTTTGGTGTAAGATTGACTAAAATGTGGTTTGGGATAGTTTGGGGTCGCTTTGAGTTGAGAAATCGCAAGAAAACGCAAAAATTTCTGGGTTTTTACGCAGTGGCGCTGCAGCTCAAGTGGGTGAGCGCCGCGGTGCAAATGAATCTCATTTAGGCTCTAAAATGCTCTCTGACTTCAGTGGTGGCGCGGCCCTATAGTACGGCACTGCAGCGCTAACCCTGTTTTAGGTCACAATTTTCAGATTTTGTAATTAGACCATAACTTTTGACCTCGATGTCAGATTTAGACGTTCTTTATAAGGTTGGAAAGCTTGGAAAATATCTACGGTCCTAGATCCTAAGAAAAGTTTAGAAGTGATTATTTTATAGTCGGAATTGTGAACTAAGCTTGGTATTAATCAATTTTGATCAGTTTTGTTTAGGTTTGGCTAAGTACGCTTGAACGGGATCACACTTAGGCCATTTTATTGTCATTGTTAGAATCTAGGTAAGAAAACTGGCATATGCATATAGATCATGTTTTTTTTCTATGCTTATTAACATTGATTTTTCTGTGGATGATCGGTACGATCTATATTCAGCAATCATGCAGAACGTGGGCTGATCGACAATCATGTGGAACGTGGGTCGTGAAGGCGGAGTCAATTTGAGGGAATAGTACCCACTCACCTGGCATAGGCCATAAGCTTGGTTCCGGGAGACGCACCTTACTCGGCAAGGTCGCTCGGCACGGCCGTGAGATGATTTATGTGTTTGGATTGAGCGTGTTTATAAGCTGTGAAATGTGTTAATGATTTATATGTTTGGAATGAATATGTTTATAAACTGTAAAACATGCAAATTATTTTTTATATTGAATGTGATTATTATTATGCCTTGTGGGGTTTTCTTGCTGGGTCTTGTCTCACGGGTGCTTTATGGTGCAGGTAAGGGCAAGGGAAGGTCGACCAGCCATGAGTTGGAGGGCTTCGGAGCGGCGCTTACATTTTCGACCTGCTGCCACCATAGTCGAGATATTTTGTGGGACTTAGAGTATAAAAGTTAAATTTTGTCGCTTAGGCCATCTATTTTGTACACCCTGAATGTAATCATATTTTGATAAATCTTTTTGGGATCCCTTGTAAATGTTTAAAGTTTTAATGAAAAGTTTATACATTTTAACAAAAAAAATTAGTACCTAAGCTTTTATTTAATTACACTTTTGAGTCAAAATGACTCATTTAACGAGTAAGCACTATTTTAAACACACAATGTAACAATCTTGGATTAGTAGGGCGTTACATGATCAGATTGCTAAAATTAAAATATATATTAATAGAGAATTAAATCTAATGTTTATACTGAAATCAAGAAGAATGAATTATTATTTCATGCATATAAGATTACGATTAATTGTGGATATTAATTCTCCAAATTTAATTATTAATTCACAATCTACTTATCCAAAAGTCAGCAATCCAAACTTTTCAAGATTAAAGATTATAGTAGGTTGTTAAGTTAGTTATTAGCTTTCACTTATTCTTGTAATACATATATTATAAATAGCTAACATTAGTTCATTGTAAAGATAGACACGTGTGTGAGTTTTTTGCATTCTTTGAAAGGAGACTAGCTAGTGTGTGAGAAAGCCTTTCTACTTGAGTTAGCCTTGTTTGAGAGAGATTGTAACTTGGGTTTAAGGGAAACTTTTGTGTGTGAGTTGTGTACTTGATTGTGATACGATTTGCTCCAACAGTAAAAGATTGTAACATGTTTATTTTATAGTGAAGATTTGAGTTGACAAAGCTTAAAATCGGATGTAAGTAATTCATGACTGAATCAATATAACTCTATCACCTCTTTGGTTCGGGCAGAAAGAAATGCAATAGAATGTGTTGACTAGCTTTTTCGCTAACAACTAATTATAATAAAGCTTAAATAAATGAAAGTTGAGACAGAGGTTTATGTGGTTCAGATTATGAATAAACCCTAGTCCACGAGTCACTTGTATTATGATGATAAAAGTTTGGAGGTATCAAGCTTCTATTGAGGATTTTAGGCATCGTTTTGGCAATACTCTGAGTACACGATAAAATCTGGGATCCTTTACAAAGTGTGTCTTAACCCTATTTATAGATGGCTGAGGGCAATTAATTCCCTAATTAGGATTTATTACAATTATTCTCCCTTAATATGATTTTAAATGAGTAATAAATGGTAAATTCCATCAATTAATGTGTTGGTGGGCCCCTACGTATCTTAGTGGGCCCAATTAGAATGTTTCAGCCCACTACTTTATAGGGTAACACACTCCTGATAGTGTCAGGAGGATAGTTGCATGTTTTCCCATGTCAGGCGGCATCGTAAGACCTCATGCTTGTTGCTTGTACTGAATCGACACCACGATTTGTGCAACAGTGAATGTTAGATGGCTGCTTGTGGTCCAGGGTCACTATGCTTGACACCTATCAGCTTTACTCTAGGCCCGGAGGAGGAATCTCACAGACCTGGAATACATGGGTGGAAGAGATGGTCTTGATAATGACTTGGAGTAACATCCTGGAACGTGGTCCTCGGGAAGTAGTTTTTCCACGAGAACATACTCTTCCGATGGTGGTGAACGGTGATTAAAGGCAAGACATTCCTTCTATGGAGCTCCAAGCGAGCTCTAGGTGACTTAATTAGCTTCTGTGAAGACTTAAGTACTCTTTAATGCCTGCCACGTGTCACTAACACGAACAACAAAATGGAAATCAATCTATTTTCATTTTTTCCCTATGATTAGATTTCAATCATTTTGGTCGAATATCTATTCCACCTAAAACCAAATGGAATAGTCATTCTCATGCACAATTAAAAAAATTATTAAATCTGTTGTTCATATTAAAATTTATTCCATTTATATTTCTCATTCTCATTCATATTTTTATGTTTTCATTACTCCCAACTAAACATATCCTATAGTGTTCTGCTCGTTGTTCTTGTGATCTGCTTGTGACTATTTGGTCGCTGATAGATTGTTGTGATCTCTACTTGTTGATTTTACATTTATTTTTTTCTAAAAAATGAGCGTTTCTTTGAAAATAATCGGAGTGTAATACATCGAATAAACTAGATGAAGAATTGATTTTACATTTGTTGATTTCTCTGTTCGCACATAGTTTTGTTTGTGCTTTTCTTTATTACTTTAAAGTTTTAATTCTAAATCACATTCAATTCCATTGCTAATGTATATTTGTGTGTTTGTATTGAGTCTTGATGTTAAGATAAGCATTATTAGTTTCCAATATTCATTCCCATATTTTTAGTTAATACAAATATTAATTGTGGCTACTATTATTGTGATATATGTTACCATTGAATTATGGCTTTATATATATATATATATATATATATATAAAAGTAATTATTTTAATTACCATTGAATGAACCCAAAACAATAAAAAAGTGGACTCAGAGATAATACAAAAATGGAGCAGTTAAATATATATAAAAATAATTATTCACAACTATATCATGAGAAAAACTAAAGGTAAAAGAGAGAAGAGGTAATAATAAGGTAAAAGACAAATTTAAGTACTTCTTGTAATATTATTTAGGCATATATATAGGTAGATGATGCTGGCCTAGCAGAGGTAGAGGAAAATAAAGAAGAAGTGAGATTGATAAAATCTTGCTCATCACAAGGAATGGTAATGGGACCCATTATTGGATAATGATGGTCAAAACCAAACTCTCGAGCAGCCCTATTCAACAAATCTTGAAACAATGGATGCTTCAAATATGAGATTGGAACCACAAACCGCTTATTCTTCATCACTTCACTTTCTTTACCAACATACACTGCAAAATGCCCTTTTGACACCCCATGACCATGATGATCATCATCATGATCAACGGTGGAGAATGACCGGTGTTTCGAAGAAACCGCCGACGACCGCCGTCGAATGATTTGCTTAGCATGATGAAGAACCATCTCCGGTAGACGATGAATTCCCATATTGTTGTTTTGTGTTTAGATATCTAGCTAGATTGGATATATATATGTTTTGGTGTAAGGCACTCATACTCTTTTTCTTATATATAGTGGCAAATATTGCTTTTACTTTATATAAAAATAAATAAACAAATAAAAAATTGTCTTGAAATTAATAGATTGATTTGTTTGTTTGTGGTATTGTTACTACTTGCCCAACTTGTAACTTTGTAAGAAAGATTATCTTAGAGAGTTGTTATATTGTCGAGAACCATTTGATATATATATATATATATACTAAATTCACATTTTTGGTGTACATGCAATATCTATATGATAACGACATGATGAGATGATCAACTGTTGCTCTACTCGATTGATGATTCAGTTACACATATTATATATATATATATATCTTTGATATAATTCATGATGATATGGTATAGAATAGATACAATTATATATCATTATTATTTTCCCTCTTATCTTACTATATATTTATATTATAATATATATATAGACGTAGAACATGGTCGAATTGGCTCTCCTTGCTCACTGTATTGCCCCCATACCTTTCCAAACCACCTGAATATTTTGTTGGCATATAGTGCACATGGAAGTATCGATGTATGCATGTGAATCTGACAATGATACAACATATATAATATATTTATAAATAATTAAATGTCATATATATATATATATAATTTTGCTACAATAACTTTGGTGATTGTGTGTGGCTCAAATTACGTACTTGACGAAGATGACGACTATATGAGCATCACTATAAAGTCAATACATGGGGCTCGATCCCTAATCATTGTACCATGCAGATTACATATTATTGGCTTAAATAGCGGCCAATATCGTTTCCCATGCACACATAGATCTATTTATATATTATATATTCTTTTATTTGTACATATATATATATATATATACCTCTAATAATATCAATTATAACATCTAAATAATTAATTTGAAGTTGATCTTATCATTTATCAATAATATCATGATCTGAGATGAGTTTTCTGTTATATATCTCTGTTTTCTGTTTTATTTTCCTTTAGATATATATTTAATCAGAGAATAATATTAGTCTATCTATATATATAGTGTCTACATTATTATCATGAAAATGACTAGACATATAATAGTGCCCAGAAAAAGGCAAACTAATTAATCTGATCTTCTTCTAACTGAGACTTTTATGTTTTTGTTTTTGAGTGTAGAATAAGAAATTGGCAAGGTACTTCTGAACATGTACTATACATACATAACACTTGCGGTCGTTTCAGGTTATGAACCACAACTTGCTCGTCACCAACTTTTACATAACCAAACTTCGCCCATGGTTTCTATATCTTCTCTCTTTAGAGATCTCAATCATAAATATACACGGGTTAGAAATTTATTAACTTATGATTATCATATAAATTTTAAATAAATAATCCAAAATATTACTTCTAATTTAAAAAAAATATACATGTGATAACTTTTTAAATCATAAACTATATTATTAAAGTACAAATATTCATGATATTATTCAAATGACTTCTCAATTAATGAAGAAAAAAAACGTGTTTATTCTTAATAGATGATAAATATTATTTTAATTTCTTATTTAGTTACATAATTATACTATTAGTACACACAACACTTATATATAATGTATTTATTATATATTAAATATTATTACATAATATTTTATAATAATTTAATTTATATTAATAAAATTATTAAATATCTAATTTTGTAATATATATTATTTTAATAATTATATTTTATAACATTTAAATTTATATCAATATAATTAATAAATATCTAATTTTATATTAAATATTATTATAATAATAATATTTTATAATACTTAAAATTTATATTAATATAATTCATAAATATTTATTTTTCATTAGTTTTAAAACTACATCCCGTTAAATATTTAATATATTCAGTTAAAATAAAAAAAATCCTTTTAACTACATATTTTACACACAAAAAAACTATATATATATTGATAAAGCCTCTGGCTCTGATGATGACATGTCTCACTTTTTTGATGTCATAACACATCCTATATATTTGGCTTAATATAGATGCATAGTTTTGTCGTAAAATAATATTCCCTTTGTTATATAAATATATTTCTTCACTGTCTCAACTCAACTGGGATTCTCATATCCTTTTCAGCATTGGGAAAACCAAAAAGCCTAGACTGGAATTCAAAAGTGGTAACCCTTTCATGTGAATATTTATTTTTCAAGCACCAGGCATGTGGACTATCATGAGTATATTCTCTCTCTATATATATATATATATAGTTATATACACACACAAACCGTAGAACCCGCAAACAGAGAGATTAAACTCACATGCCGAAAAGAAAGCTTATAATAATCGCATTTATATATATATATATTAGAATATTATAAAGACTTCAATTCAAAGTTTACTGGCTTGCCCATGTTTTATAATCCCATAAAGAAGTGATGCGCATATATAAATATATATACTAATACACAAGTACTCCAGAAGAAAAAGTGTAGTGCCACAAACTAGTAGAGATCACCAAAACTGACATAACATTATTAATAACGGCTTTCAATCACAACCATTGATGAGAGTCTTTTAAGGAGTGAGGATCGATAATGATATTATTGTATCATATGTTGTGGTTTTGATGAGCTGAGATTCAGTAGAGCTCAATAGTCAGTATAGTCAGTAGATATCAGTTACATTGGGAACCTGCTTCATTAACTCATCAACATTAATTAAAATTCTCCGAAACTTGAACTACAAACAACAGAGGCTGCTTCTGCTATTTCATATACAAGAGAATATATTATTTCTTATCTGCTTCTCCAAACTAGGCTTCCCACCTAATCTTATATTTCTCTACGAGAAAACTATAACAACTGTTATGTAACTACCACAACTAACTCTATATTTCTCGACCATAAAACTATTACACGGACTCTCATTGCTGAATCTTGAGAATTGCCTAATTAGCCTTTTCTATCCTGAATTTTACTGCTGATTAAAAGGTAATTGGCTGCAGTTAAAAAAAATGACAGCAAGACCAGTTTCTAGTATTCCCTTTGTAACTTTAGATGTTGTGTTTTTAATAAATTTTCTTTCTGTTTGGAGTAGTGAACAATGAATATTTACAGCTTGTTACCACTTTACTATAACAGATGTTTATTGAGTTGTTAATATTGTTCATTTGATGGAAACAGAGAAGGCTGTAAATCTAAAATTAATGATTGCAATATTAGAGAAAACACCATGGTATGATGTAATGATAAAAGAATTTTAATTCATTAAGATTACAAAAACATCACATATGGGATTAATAGAGATCAGTCTCGGTTTTTTTTAACCAAGCAAGAGGAAATACAAGTTAAAAAAGAGGCTTCATTAGGACAAACTATAGTTAACTTAGAGATGAAGTTAGACTGATGAAGTAGTCTTCACTGCAGGGGATTGTGAGGCCACCAGTTGGATGATCGAATCCGAATTCTTCCTCAGCTCGGTTTAACAAATTTTGGAACAAAGGATGGTTCAAGTAAGATATTGGAATGACAAACCTCTTCTTTTGTGATTCTCCTACATAAACAGCAAAATGGCCTTTGGGAACATCATTAGTACCATTGGCTGAAATTGTCCCATATCTTGCTGAAAGAGTTCTCTGAAGTTTATGCTTGGCTTGAGATATGCCCTTCAATCCAATGCCCATCTTGAGAAAATTGAGTACAACTTAAGGTTGGTATTTAGTGATGGAGAAGTTGTAGGTAGTGATTGAGTCAAGACTTTGAATTGAGTTGGCATTTATCAGTGGCTACATATGTATATATATATATGGAGTGTGAGAGAGACTTCTAACCTTAAAAATAAGTAGGACTGTGGTGAGTGAGAGAGCTCAATGAAAGAATGTTTAGAAACATTGTCAAGTGAAGGCCTAGCTGAAGATTCACATGCTCTTGTCCTAATGAGTTCCAAGACATCTTTCCCCACCACCAAACCTGTAACAAAAATAAAAATAAAAAGTGCAACTTGAAATATATATATACATTGTTTATGTGATGATATCTTTCAAATAATAAGGACTGCCCTTTTGGTGCTAGGAATGTCCTTGACATATAAAGGGCAGAATCAATAAAGAAGCCATTATGATTCACTTACTCTTTCATCAAAGCATTGAACTTGGTCTTGGACTATTTAGTGGCTTTTCTATTTTCTAAGTGAGGACCAATCAATAAGCCTTTTAGCTGATTGGTAGCCCCAGCAATTATCCAAAACCTGGTCTGTGTTCACTATAGCTTACTGCTCTAGCTAATATCATTTTATTGGGTCCCCTCTTGACTACCTCACATGGGCATATTTTAGTTGAACCAGTATCTTTCAAGAGCCATTTTATATGCACAACAGCACGAGAATTTTTCATTTTCCTATCATAGCACTTTCTCTTTTTTCTAGTCCAGGTACTGATAAAAAGGTTCTTTGACCAAATAATAGAAGTTTGGGTCTACTTCAAGACTAAAGCCAGCTGGAAAAATGTTTGATAGTTAGTTCAAATTTGCATATTTAATATTAGGGAAAAAAGTTGGATTATAAATAAATCTAAATCTGTTTATAGCATTGCTAAAAACCAAGTAATTATGTGTTGTGGGACATAGATTTACCCAATATGAATCCCCAAGACACTACTGATATAGTTTTTTCAGGCACATGTACCTTGAAGATCACTATCAAATCAGAAAAGGTTTTAGCTAAGGTTTCTGTCAAGTGTTTGGCAATATTGGATGAAAGGAAGAGGATATTAGTTAGAGGCTAAGCTGGTTAATCTACTAAACTAGCCCTTTGTTATGTGTGCTTTGATTTCAGGTACAAACTCATTATCACCAACATCTGACTTGCTTCTTGTCACAAAACATTGTAACACAATGGCTAATTACAAATTAATATGATAATAAAACATATATTCTGAATACCATTGTCTGCTGAACAAGCATCCAAAGGTCTAGTAGTCCCTTCAAATTAATGTTTTTAGCCCAAATGGTCTGTATAATGTTGATCAAAGCAGTGTAGTGCATTGGTTATAGCTAAACTTTTCAAAACCGTACACTGTTTTCATACATGGTAGGCCTGAAGGCCATGATAATTTTCTCACACAAAAAACAAGTTAGCAAACTAGTTTGATATATTAAATATCATCATCAAGTTGGGGTGACAATTGCATGTGATTAGTCTAGACATATTTTCTAAAGAAAACACCATTTGCTATTGTCTCTATACCAACCACTCCATTTAAGATTAATTCCCTAAACCTAAATGATTCTCTATTGATTCTATATCTGCCACAGATTTTGGATTGGGATAACACCTTTAGCTGAAATAATTTCTCAACCGTGCGCGCTAAGTATGCAGAAAGTCTATGTACTCATTCATTCATTTTTTATTTTATTTAGTCTTTATCTATAATCCAATTTTCTCTAACCCAAATCTCTTATCTAATGCAGAGTGGAGGTCTGTGTTGGCTCTATTTACCCCACAAAATAGTATGTTTTCGTCTAAGTTCTATCACTACAATGATGAATAAGAGGACAACTCCATGTGATTCCTCACCAGCTCATGTTTCAAAATAGGCCCACCTCACTTTACATGTTGATGAAAACTTTCTTCCTATCATGCCACATAGCCATATATATATACATATAAAAGCAAAATCAGCAACAGAGTCTTGATTACCCACTCAACTTTCTCTTGTTTTTTTAATCTTTTCTTTCTTTGTTCATTTTCTAACAGAGGTTCACAAGTGAAAACATTGGTATAGGTAACATTGTCAATTGTAGATGTCCTTAAGGGATGCTATGGTCTAGGTAACATTTAAGTGTACTTTAAAGACTTGTTAATTTTATGAGGGAAAATAATAGAGAAAAAATGGAGGAAAATATTTCCTAGAATTTTATAAGGATACTTTTTTTAATATTTTTCTTTTCGAATATATTTACAATTGCTCTAAATTATACTACATATAAGTTTAATTTTTTCTAGAAGAAGAATTTTCAATTTTTGTTTGAATCCAAATATGAGAAAATCCAAGATCCACACAAGGGTAAGTGTCTACAATAAGTAGTTTATCTCATAGAAAACTAAAAATAGAGGCTTTTGATACCAATATTAGCATTGCTTAAATCAGCCTGCTTTTCAAAATTGACTAAAGAAGAATTTGTACGCAACCATCGAATGTGTGGTCTCACCATTCCATGCAGAGATTAGAGAATCCATTCATCAATCTAATTTGCATGAACGAATGAAAAGAAAGCATTGAAAGCAGTATTCTTTCTTCTATTTGTTCCTCAGAATTGTTAAAAATGAGCCTTCTAATCTAGAAAAATCAAATTTCCAGCCACCAAAGGCTGGCATTGAATTGAAGCTTTCTTAGAACATAAGTTTAAAATGGTGAGGAAGAAAAAGATAAAGAAGTTGACAATAGGATATATAAATTTGTTGAACAGTTGTGTTATTTGTAGTAATGTATATGAATTTTTTCACTCCTGAGATAAAACTTTCTTTTTGTTTTTATATTTCAACCAAACTCCATTCTACAAAAATTTTACATCTTATGTTATCTTTCTTTCCACTCTAATACTTAGGTTGAGTTTATATCTTATAGGGTAAATGCTCATTTCGTATCTATATTTTATTGAAATATAAATTTGGTACCTTCTGTTTCTGATAATTATCAATCGATACCCTCATTTTAATTATTTATTTTATATCAATTGTTTTCTTATTTTTAAATGATTTAAATATATTTTCATAATTCATAAAATAAAATAAATGATTGATTAAAACTTTGAAATCATTTTAATAAAAAAATAATTTAAATTAAAAATGGAATTAAAAAATAAAAAACTAACTAAAATCTTATTAATTAACATTAAATAAACATAAATTTTAATTTAATTAACAAATCAATCCAACTTTGAAACAAAAATAAAACGTGGTTGAGAATAGGAAGGTAGAAACTGAGATGGTGAGGGTAAGACGTGGTGAAATATGAGTTTTTTTTTATTAATTAAATTAAAATTTAAGTTTATTTAAAGTTAATTAATTAGTTTTTTAATTTTTTTAATTCCAATTTTTTTAATTAATTAAATTTAATTTTTAATTATATTTTTATTTTATTTTATAAATTCTGAAAATACTTTTAAATCATTTAAAAATAATAAAATAAATCAATAAAATGAAGAATAATCTTAGAATATTAAAAAGTGTAAACACACTTGTAAACATAAAGTATCCATTAATGATTATAAAAAACAGAGAGTGTCAAATATGTATTTCAATAAACGGTACAAATGAGCCTTTATCCTTTCTTATATTTCTACTTTGAAATAGTAAACATTGAAGTTTGGGCACTGTTAGTACTAAGTGGGTCCCAAAAAACATTCGGCTCATTAATCAGTACGGACTTTGCCAAGTAAAGCTGTCCATCATTTTTCTCCTGCATGTACTTATGCATCTTGCACAAAGGTAGGAAGCACCCTTCACAGGAGATTGTCCAGATAAAGTGGAAATAGGTAAAAGTTATGTACAATGAACAAACAATAACTATGAATAGCCAGTATTACACAATTTCAACATAACAGCTTTATCATCAACATTGAAAAGATCGGTTTGCATAATGTACAATGGTTTAGAATAAATGCCACCCTGCCACAACAACATATACTTCTTAACTTAATGAAAAATGCTTGATAAAATTACAAAAGGGTGCTAGCATTATTTACTTGATCCAATGCATACATTCTTGAATCAGAAATGAGACTTATTATACCTGCTAGCATTCTTCCCAACAGCTGTAACATAAACATAATGATCACCAGCATTCAATTGCATATATTTTGTTCAATTTCTGTTTCAGTCTGACATAAGGATAGATCCATTAAAATAAATTTAAGCTTCTAGTTGAATGAAGTTGTTACCACAGGACCTGTGAATGAAGAAGCTTAAGTAAGAACATCACCAAAGATGTCAACTCTGCTGAATTCCACTAGGCCATGTCTGGTTCTTCACTGGTTTTAAAATAGCTTCAACCTCTGATAAAGTTTCCTCATCCTTCCCATTATTTGCAAGTTCTATTGCAGCAGCAACATTCTCCTCAACCTATCAAACAAATTTCCATTCGTGTTAACTAAAGTTGAATGAGAAAATACCCTGCCATCAAATAAATTTAAGGGCAGTTCAAAAACTAGAACAATTGCGCTAAAAGCCAGGATAAAGATCTAGCATGTGTTTTGAATGAGCAAACACGAAAACTTCAAAACAAAAGCTAATGAAGAACAGACCTGTTTGACAGAGTTCATCCCAACCAGCACCGATGAAATATCTTTGTTTGACAAGCTGTATTGCATGGCTAACTTTGAAATATTCTTCCCCTTCGTTTTGCAATAGGCAGCAGCAGCTTGGCACGCAGACTGTGGATATATATAGCATAAAAAGACTTAAACATTTAAGTTATATATTATCAAGAATTAAACAAAATCCCGTTTCTATAAAGATAAACCCATCTTTGAACCTGGTTATACATCACAAGAATAGCTGTTGAACAAATAAAAAAGACAAAAATGATTCTCTTCCTAGATAGCTGCTCAGGTCTAATAGTACAGATCGAGTAGGTATATATATTTTTCAACTTCTAAATTTGAAATTTGTGCAAATTGGTCACCAATGCACAAACTAAAGCAATGAAATATGAGAAATATACCTTGAGCTCAGGTGAAGCTGGGTGCCATTCTGGAGGACCAGCCTCAGTAAGAAGCCCCATCGCAAGTGGAGAAGCACTGATTACACCGACACCTTTGCTTTTCAAGTAAGGTATTAAATCATCCAAGGTTGAATCATTAACACTATAGTGACAGTATGAGAGAATCACATCAACTGATCCTGGTGGTACCCGATCAAGAACATAAGTAAAAACTTCTAAAGGAAGCCCAGTTATGCCAATGAAGCGGATTTTCCCAGCTTCCTTCAGCTTTTGAAGGGCAGGGATTGTCTCATTGACAATCTATCAACATAAGAAAACCAAAGATCCGAGCTTAATTATCACATCACATTACACAACATTATGAAAGATAGATACTGAATAACACTAAACAACCCAAGTTGATATAAAGTAGCATACTAAACAAAATTAAATCCACAGCCCACATGTACAAATCGAAATATTCATAGAAAATTATAAGCACCTGATCTAGATTGCCAAACTCAATATCATGACATTGAAGTATATCAACATAATCAAGCTGTAATCTTGCCAAGCTCTCATCAATGCTTTTAGTCACTCTTGCGGCACTAAAATCAAAACCCTCAGCATACCTTCCACACTTGGTGGAAACAATATACTCGTTTCTAGGAACACCAACTGATTTCAGCGTCTTCCCAAGTACCTTCTCTGACAAAGTCCCTCCATAGTATCTGCAAAGAAAGAAAGAAAAAAAGTCAGGGATCCCAAATCACGACATGGTTAAAAATGCACCCAAAAAAAAAATTAAGCAAAGAGAAAATCAGAGTCTATAAAGTATAAGTTTTTATCGATTCCTAATCCACAATTACGAAAGAACAAAGGCAATCAATACCTTCAGCTTTACATTTTTTAAACAAGTTTAGAGTAGTACATACGGAGAGGTATCGAAGAAGTTGATGCCGAGACTAAAAGCTAGGCGAACCGAGGCAATAGCGTCGTCTTCAGAGACGGGACCGAAGACATTGCCGAGAGGAGAAGCACCAAAGCCCACGCTGCTGAGCTTGAGGCCAGTGTTTCCGAGGGTTCTAAGCTCAACTTTCCCCATTGAAGAAGCCATTGTTTCAATTCAACGCAAAACTCAAAATATAAATCAAAGTCTAAGAATTTTCCGGGAAAGCCCGACTGATGAGACGAACTGAAAAGAACAAAGGAGTTTGGTACGGTAACGGGACAGCCTCACATTTATTATTATTATTGGGAAGGACCTTATTTTTATGAATATTATATTAACGACCAAAAACTATCTTCTTTTTAACAATTAAGTCTCTGTAATTATAAATTAGTAATTAATTCAACATAATTAAATAAATTAAATGTAAGAGTTTAATTGCTAGAAATAATAATTCAATAACTACTTTTTTAATTTGCAAAAAAAACTTCATAGAACAACAATGATTCCAATATTTAATTAAATAAAAAAAAGAATGATTCCAATAACTTTTTGTTAATAATTATTTTGTCTATATTCTATAAAATATTTCCAAGTAGCCGAATCCGAATCAAGTGATGCATAATGTCAGATCAACTATATATAAATAAATTAATCTGCAATTAAAAAAATATTATATATTAATTAATTTGATAATCAACCTTTGAAGTGAATTGGACCACTTGGTCTCTCTCTCATCCGTATAGACGATTCATGTGTACATTGCACAACTTCCAACGGTTTATAATATTGTCCTTGACATGTAAATGTAAATTTTGTCACAAATTTAGCATAAAAAAATTAGCTAATGTTATATTTGTTCAAATATTTTTAAGTGTACTCTAATATATAAGATGCAAATTAACACAAAATGCAATAATTTTTTTAATATTTATTGAGAATATACAAAAATTAATTTCTTTTATTGTTTTTTAAATCAAAATTATGTACTCCAATAAATTTATTATTAAAAAATATAAATAAAAAATAATATATGGTTAGTTATTAATTATCGACTACTATATTATAAAAGCATTTATTGATGTGCCAAATTTGGTATATGTTATATTTTGTGCCAAATTTAGCAACTTTTAGCATGTGCCAAATTTAGCACACTTTTTACATCATTGGAGTCATACTTTAGGTCCTCAAATTTATTAAATATGTATCACATAGATTCTCTCAATTAAAAAATAATTTACAGACTATGCAGCAAAAAATGATCTATGGTCCAGCGGAAAGCAATTTATAAACTATTTTTCAATAGAAATGATCTATGTGGTATACATTTAATAAGTTTGAGGACCTAAGAGCAATCACAATGGATGCTCTACTCCATCTTTTAAAATACCTCTCCAAAACACATATTTTTCTATTTTAGATCTAAGTTTTACATTATATCATACATCAACTTCTCTATATATTTCTCTACATCATTTAAATATGATATCTTTAAACATATTTTATTAATTAAAGTAAAATAAAATAATTGAAAAGGAAAAAAGAAATAATAAATATATATTAAATGGGAGAGAAAGTTTATAAAGAAAAATAATAATATTATATAAATGATATGTAAATATAGATATGGATTAATTGGAGTTTGTGCATAGCTATTATAAATATATGTATAAAAGAGTTGATGGAAGATGTTCTTGTGAGTTTTAGCTAAATATTATAGAGAAAGTGTATTATAAAATACATCACCAAAACATATATTTTTATAATTTACCTCAAACTTTTACATTATACCATACACCAACTTCTCTATTTTTCTCTACATCATTTAAATATTATATTTTTTAAACAATATTTTATTCATTCTAAGAAATAAAATAATTAAATATAATTGTATCACACTCATATATATACAAAAGTTTATAAAAAAATAATAAAATATTTATATCTTGATGAATAGTGTTTCACTACATATAGAGAAATACTATTCATTTAGGTAAAAAAAAATATAACTTTACACCACTCATTGGAAGACTATTTAACAATTTTTTCTCTATATTATAAAGAATTAGACATTTTAGATCCTCCATTGGGAGTGCTCTTGTGACACAAAATAAAGTTTGAAGACTTAAGTGATGTTTTTTTGAAAACACTGGGGACCTCTACTAATATAAACTCAAATAATATATATTTATACTAGTGGTGAGAGGCAAATACAAGACATTTGTATTGTAATTTTTGTTTTTTAATACTAATCAAATTTTATTTAAATCATTTCAAATGTTGTTCTTGAAACTTACTCAAAAGCTATTATCTTTTTTATAATTTGGATCATAAAATTAGCAATATAATATATAAATTATTATCATGTATAACATAATAAAATTATGATTAACAGTAATGTTTATTATAAAAAATTACTAAACTTTAAGTAAGAACAACTTCTCAATTATAAATATAAATATTTACATATGAAAACATATAATAATAAGATTTGGAAATTACAAATATAGTATTTTTTTCTATAAGTTTGATAAATATGGGGTTTTCAATTTTGTGCATTTTTTATAACTTTTTATATTTTTATTGGTTTTTTGATAATCGGTTACTACCATATTAGTTTTTAAAATGACTAATTCGACACAGGTAATCGGTTGCCACTATAAAACTAGTTTTAAGGAAACTATTTTGATAATGGTAATCGATTACCTCCATATCACTAATAAACTAAAAAATTGATAGTGGTAACTGTTGGGAATATATGACTTTGCTTTTTGCAAATCAACAATGAATTATGATAATAATGCAATATTTCAAACTCTAGATGTTGATCAAGATTCAAATTCAAAGTATGAAAGCAATTATTAATAATAATAAAAAACATGTTCATGATATTAATGTTAATATTGAATATAAGAAACTAAATAATTAAAAAATAATAAGACAAACTTAGATACATTTAATCATCTATACCAACAATAAAAAACATAATAGAATGACAAAATACAAGATTAGGGTTAGAGAGATACAACCTTTGTATTGAGCAACTTTAATCTTCAACTTGGGAAACTTCTAAGACCTATACACAATATGAATATTGTTGTCCAAAATCTCTATTCCAAATCTTCCCAATTGCTTGAAGCTTCAACTAAGTAGAATGAGATTTGAGATTTAACAAGTCTTGAAACTCATGCAAGTCAAGCAAGCTTGATGAGTTTCTTGGAGAAAACTTTGGTCTTGAGAGCTAGAGAGAGAATGAATTTTAGAGAGAGAGTTGGAAAGTGTGATCAAGACTTTTCAACTCTAATAACTCATATATATAGTGTATGCATCATCTTTAGTCTAACTGGTAGGATTAGAGCATTTAAAACACATCATTTGGAGCATTTTACGTAAACTGTACAGCCCTAAAAGACCGCTTAGGCGATGCATCGCCTGCTAGGGCTTTTGAAACCCTTCGCATTTAGGCGATGCTACGCCACTTAAGGGGCGACGTATCACCACCCTCTCTGACTTTGGACCACTTCAATGGTCCTAAAAGTGCTCCAAATGTTACCAAACTTTTTGGGAATGTTTGGATATTTCATTGTATCATTTAGACCCATAAAAGTTACTTTTAGATGAATTTTACACAATCTCATATTTTCACTTCTCTTTAAGTGAAAATCGTTAAGTGTTTTACACCTCAACGTGTAAACAACTTAACCATTACATTTAACCAATCTCAACAGTAACCAGTTACTACCACTACCAAAAAAAAACTAATTTGATAATAGTAATCAGTTACTACCACATCAATTTTTAACATAACTAATTTGACAATGATAACCGGTTACTATAAAAAAAATGAAAAAAATAAAAATTATTTTACCAAAATATGAGGAAAAAAAACCATAAAAATGTTTTTTTAAAAAAAAAAAAAGTAATTAGCGGCTAAAGTCCTTATTGTTTTACAAGTGTAGCATTTAAATCACTTATCTTTTTTTTGCTGACAAAGGTTCCTAACATTACACAACATTTTCCCAAAACCGTTATACATCTGTTAAAATGGGGATTAAACATGAGTGTTAGAGACTATTGCAGCCAAAAAAGAAAAGATCGGAGACTTAATGCTTCAATTTTGAAAGAACGGGAACTTTAGCTGCCAATTTTCCTATATTTTTTTTTCTTCAAGAAGATCAAATACTCTATAATTAACATATAAAAAAATGATTTCTTATAATTTTAAGAAGCTACTGACTACCCTAGATAACTTGCTCTATAAATCTTCAAATGTAGAGAAGGAAATTATTAATATAAAGGAATTAATAATTTTCTTATCTACACTCATAGATTTTTTAGAGCTCCTTCAAAAATTTATTAAAAAAATATTTTGTCTTAGTTTTATTACAAAAATTAATATGAAATTATACAGTGGTATAACTACAACTTGTCTATGGTAATCAATAACCCCTTAAAAAATCTAATATTTTTTTTTATATATATATGTTAATTGTTGGCTAGATTTTTTGCCAACAACTAAAATAATAGAACATCTTAAAGAAAATGAAAATGGAACACATATTTTACGTGGTTCAGATTATTAAAAAACCATAGTCCACGATTCACTTGTATTAGGATGATGAAGAACTTGCACAACTCAAGTTCTCTTGGGGTTTTCAAACATCGTTTGTGCTCACTCTGAAAACTAGGAATTAGATTTCTTTACAATGTGTGTTGTAGCCCTATTTATAGGAAGCTGGGGCAACTAAATTCATTAATTGGAGCTAATTACAATTATTCTCCCTTAATGGATGTTGGTTACAACATAAATGAATATTTTGTATTAAATAATTTGGTAGACTTCACCGTATCTTGGTGGGCCCAACATGAGAAAGTTCAGTCCACTACTATATTCAGGAAAACACCACGAATACTGTCATGGAGGTAGCTGCATATTTTCCCATGTCAGACGGCGTCGCGCGACATCCTTTTTGCCGCTTGTACAGAATCGACACTACGACCAATGTGCCAGTAGGTGTCAGAAGTTTGTCTATGGTCCAGGGTCTCTTTGCTTGACACTTGGCGACTGTCCTTCTGGTCCGAAGAAGGGTTCTCGCACGCTTAGAAGATGTGATTATGGAGGAAGTGATCTCGTTGTGATACTTAGAGCATTATCCTTTGATATAAAAAAATTATATTTATATTTATGAAAACATGTAATAATAAGATTTGGAAATTACATGAAATATGGTATTTTTTTTATAAGTTTGATAAATATGGGGTTTCCAATTTTGTGCATTTTTTATGACTTTTTACATTTTTATGGGTTTTTCGATAATCTGTTACTACCATATTGATTTTTAAAATGACTAATTTAGACACAGGTAATCGGTTACCACTATAAAATTAGTTTTAAAGAAACTATTTTGGTAATGGTAACCGGTTACCTCCATATCACTAATAAACTAAAAAATTGATAGTGGTAACTAGTTACTGCCACTACAAAAAAAAAACTATTTTGATAATGGTAACCGGTTACTACCACATCAATTTTTAAAATAGTTAATTTGACAATGATAACCGGTTACTATAAAAAACTGAGAAAATAAAAATTATTTTACCAAAATATGAGGAACAAAAAACCATAAAAATGTTTAAAAAAAAATTAGTTGCTAAAGTCCCTATTGTTTTACAAGTGTAGCATTTAAGTCACTTGTCTTTTTTTTTTGCTAGCAAAAGTCCCTAACGTTACACAACATTTTCCTCAAACTGTTATTCATTCGTTAAAATGTTGAATAAACATGAATGTTAGGGACTATTGCTGCAAAAAAATAAAAGACGAGGAACTTAATGCTTCAATTTTGAAAGAAATTGAACTTTAGCTGTCAATTTTTTTATATTTTTTTTCTTCAAGAATATCAAATACTCAATAATTAACATATAAAAAAATGATTTCTTATATTTTTTAAGAGGCTACTGACTACCCTAGATAACTTGCTCTATAAATCTTGGGATTAGTTGAAAATACCTTATTTATTGGTAGTGTAACAAATATTTCATGTGCTTTAATATTTTTTTACAGAAGTACCTATTTTTATAAATGAAGTACAAAAAATGGCCTCATAAATAAAACAAAAGTAGGAAAACAAATAAAGCAACGGGGATACGAAAGGCATTTCACATTTAAAAGTTGCTATCGATCATTTAAAACATAATATGCATGTGTAATTAAAACTTAACTCCTAAAACTGGGTATACTGTCTAATTTCTACATAAATCTTTAAATGTAGAAAAGGAAATTATTAAATCCTTTATAGATTTGTTAGAGCCCCATCAAACATTTTTAAAAATTATATATTAATTCAATTTTTTTTCTTTATCTCTCCAAATTTATTCTTTTCCATTATTTTAATTAATAAAAATATTTAAAGATATAATATTTAAATAATGTAAAGAAAAAAAATAAAGAAACAGATAAATAAATGACGTAATGTGAAAAAAATATAGTTTGTCTTAGTTTTGTAATTAAAAATATTAATATGAGATTATATAGTGGTAGAACTACAACTTGTCTATGGTAGTCAATAGCCCCTTAAAAAATCTAAGAATTTTTTTTATATGTTAATTGTTGGCTAGATTTTTCGCCAACAACTAAAATAATAGAACATCTTAACGAAAGTGAAAATGGAACATCGATTTTACGTGGTTCAAGTTATTAAAAAAACCTAGTCCACTTGTCTTTTGTATTAGGATATGAAGAACTTGCACAACTCAAGTTCTCTTAGGGTTTTCAGACAGCGTTTTTGCTCATTCTGAAAACTATGAATCAAATCCCTTTTACAATGTGTGCCCTAGCCCTATTTATAGGAAGTTGTGACGACTAAGTTCATTAATTTGAGCTGATTAAAATTGTCCTCCCGTAATGGAGGTTTGTTACAACATAAATGAACATTTTGTATTAAATAATTTGGTGGACTTCATCGTACCTTGGTAGGCCCAATGCGAGAAAGTTTAGCCCACTACTTTATTCGGGAAAACGCCACTTACACTTTCACAATGGTAGCTGCATGTTTTCCCATGTCTAGCAGCGTCGCAGGACATCCTTTTTGTCGCTTGTACAGAATCGACACCACGATCCATGTGATAGTAGGTGTTAGAAGGTTGCCTATGGTCCAGAGTCTCTTTGCTTGACACCTGACGACTGTCCTTCTGGTCAAGAGAAGGGTTCTCGCGCTCCTGGAGGATGTGATTATGGAGGAAGTGGTCTCTTTGTGAGACTTCGAGCATTATCCTTTGACAAGGTCCTCGTGAGGTAATGCTTTTCAGAGGGTGTGCTCCCCCGGTGGTGTTGAACTGTGATGAGAATGGACTCAACTCCCTTGGAGACTTAAACAGACTCTGAGGGAACCTTAAACAACTTCCATGGAGCCCTAATCACTTAATGTGTGCCGCATGTCACTTAGTGAAAACAAAGACAACATTAATTATAGAGCATTTGATCTTCTTGAAAGAAAAAAAATATGGAAATTGGCAGGTAAAGTCCCCATTCTTTGAAAATTGAAGCATTTAAGTCATTGATCTTTTCTTTTTTTAACGACGATAGTCCCTAATATTCATGTTTACTCCCCATTTTAATAGATGGATAATGGTTTGGGGAAAATGTGCACCAATTATGTAACATTAAAGATTTTTTCCAACAAAAAAAAATATATAAAAAGGACTTAAATGTTACACTTGTAAAAGAACAAAAACTTTAGCCGCTAATTACCCAAAAAAAAAAAAACAGAAAAAGCCATATTTTGGTAGTAGTTTTTTTTTGTCCATTTTATAGAAACTAAGTTTAAATCGGCCATATTTTTGTAAATTTGATGTAGTATCACTAGGATATACCTATGAGCACATCTTAACTCACTCGACTCCATTCAAGTTTTAATTTTATAAATTTATATTAAGTTTCAACTTAAAGTTATCTCCTTAATAGATATATAAAAGATTTCAACCACATTTCTATTAATTTTATTTAATTTTTATAATTTTCTAGTGAGTTTTTCTTTCTTTCTAAAAGATAACTTACATATAATAATAATAATAATAATAATAATAATAATAATAATAATAATAACCATGCCATGGTGGTCACGGATCACAACGCTGAAACCGTATCACCCCTTCCTCTCATCAACAGCTGCATCAACATTGATTTTATAGCAGCCTTGCCTTAGGGGAGTCCATATATCTTTCTCCTTACTGGTTTGAGAGATCTTCTTATCCCGTGCTTGATTGAACTCACGAAGATACTCAGCTGCTCATTGAAGAATTGCCTTAAGATTGAGACTAACAACTCAATCTACAATACCACGCTTGCCACGCCACTGTGACGAACAACTCAAATTTCTCCTACTCTATACTAGGCGCAACTTCACTAAGAAAAGATATGTTGTGTTTGGCTTCACATTTTGTATAATCCTATTATGAGCTCACCTTATTCCTAGCTCAGTCAAGTCTTTGTGGATAGTGTCATAACAGAATGTTAGTTAATTCTGTTATGACAGTCTTGGTCATCAATCTTAGGCTATGTCTATAAATATCTTCCTATCCTATCGAGCAATGATAACAACAACCAAGTTTAGAGAGAGTTGAAAACATCACTGTTTAGAGAGAAGAAAAGTTTGAGAGAGAAACTTTGAGGGTTGTAAGGAGAGATTAGTGTGTCTGATCTAATCCTCCCATGTGAGTTTTTCTGTAATAGAAGCACAGCTTCTTTTGAGTGTTCAAATCTGTCAAAGACAGATTTAGATTGGTGTAACATCTTGGTTGAATTTGCAATAAAGATCTCAAGGCCCTAAGGGCTGTTTCTGGTCGTGAAGTAGACAAGATAACACTTTGTTATCCTTGTTCGAACCACGTAATCTCTACTCTCCTTTATTGTTTTATGTTTGTTTTAATTTGTCCATGTTTTTGTCTTGATTTGCATATTTTGAGATCAAGTTTTAATGCTGTGATCTCTCTCTGTTTTTGTTTCTGTTGTTCTTGGCACTGAGCATTTCACAACAAGTGGTACCAGAGACAGGTTCGCAATCTGCCAAGAATCAGTCAAGAACTTCAAGCAAGATCAAGATTCTTGTTCAACAATGGCTTCCGCACGATATGAGGTTGACAAGTTCACAGGGACTAATGATTTTGGATTATGGAGAATCAAAATGAAGGCTTTGTTGGTCCAGCAAGGGATATATCAAGCCATAGACAAAGAGGAGTTGAAGGAACTTGGAGATGACAAAAAGAAGATCAAAGAAATTGAAAGCAAGGCACATAGTGCCATACTTCTGAGTTTGGGAGATGAGGTACTCAGAGAAGTCTCTGATGAAGTTACAACAATAAGTTTGTGGGAAAAACTTGCATCAATTTACTTGAAAAAGTCTTTAGCCAACAAACTTTATCTAAAGAAAAAGCCGTACACCTTGAAGATGGAGGATTCAAAGGATCTTCGAAAGCATCTTGATGAATTCAACAGAATCATCTTGGATCTCAGCAACATTGGTGTAAAAATTGAAGATGAAGATCAAGGGATTCTGTTGTTGAGTTCCTTACCAAAATGTTATGAACATTTTGTGGATACCATTCTTTATGGGAAGGATACCTTGACAATGTCAGAGGTCAAGGCTGCTCTGAATTCAAAAGAGATTCAAAAGAAATCAGATGAAAGAATGGACAGCAATGGTGAGGGAATGATTGTGAAAGGCAAACCTGGTTCAAGGGAAAACAAAGGTGGAAATCACAAGACAAACAGTAAGGGTAATCACTCTAAGGGAAATAGCAGTGGTCAAAGACCTAAACCGAGTTCCAGCACAAATTCAAAGGCAGTAAAACAATGCTATTATTGCAAGAAGGAAGGTCATTTTAGAGATGAGTGTAGGGCCCTCAAAGCAAAGCTTGACAGGGAAAAGAAAAAGGATTCTGGTGATGCTGGTTGTGTTCTTGATGGTTATGAATCTGTAGATGCTTTAGTTGCATCATGTCAAGCCACTAGTGATGAGTGGATCTTAGATTCAGGTTGTTCTTTTCATATGACACCTAACAAACATTTCTTTTGTAGCTTTAAGGATCAAGACAATGGCTCAGTCTTGTTGGGAGATAACAAGGCCTGCAAGATTGCAGGAATTGGCTCGGTGCTGATTAAAATGCATGATGGATCAGAAAGATTCATTAGAGATGTGAGGTATGTTCCTGACCTCAAAAGAAATTTGTTATCTATTGGTGCACTAACTCTTAAAGGCTGCAGCATCAAGATTGATAGCTCTCTTAGAGTACTAAAGGATTCCACAGTTGTGATGAAAGGCAATCTCAAAAATGGGATTTATTATCTAGATGGTAAAACTGTTACTGGAAAGGCCACAACGGTTGTCAAGAATGATAGCATGGATCAAACCAAGCTATGGCACATGAGATTTGGGCATGTCAGTGAGAGAGGACTATATGAGCTTGAGAAACAAGGCATACTTAAAGGTAAACTTGGTAAGAAATTAGATTTCTGTGAAAACTGTGTTTATGGCAAGAGTTGCAGGTTGAAATTCCCAAAGGCTAGGCACACGACAACAGAGAAATTGGACTACCTCCATTCAGATCTCTGGGGTGCTTCCAGAACAAAAACCATAGGTGGGGCAAGCTATTTTCTAAGTATAGTTGATGACTATACCAGAAAGGTTTGGGTTTTCTTACTCAAAAACAAAAATGATTCTTTTGATACCTTTGTTAATTGGAAAACTTTGATAGAGAATCAAACCAGTAAGAAAATCAAGATGTTAAGAACTGACAATGGTCTTGAGTTTTGTTCTGATGAGTTTAACAGGTATTGCCGAGAAGTGGGAATAAAAAGGCACAATACTGTAATCAAAACCCCTCAACAAAACGACATAGTTGAGAGGATGAACAGGACTCTTATTGAAAGAGTGAGGTGTATGCTCAATGCTGCAGGGTTAGGAAAACAATTCTGGGGTGAAGCTTTAAAAACAGCGTGTTATCTCATCAACAGGTGCCCTTCAACAGCTCTAAATTTCAAGATACCATAGGAGTTTTGGACAGGCCATGCACCAGGAATTGACCATCTGAGAGTCTTTGGATGCACAACATATGCACACATAAGACAAGACAAGCTAGAGCCGAGAGCATTGAAATGCTGTTTCATTGGATACCCTGATGAGGTGAAAAAAATACAAGCTATGGTGCTTAGAAGAATGTATCAAAAAATGCATCATCAGCAGGGATGTGGTCTTCAATGAAAATGAAATGCCCATGAAAAGAAGCAATACTGAGAATGGTGTTCAGACAGAAAACACTGGGAATGTCCAAGTTCAACTTGAAGAATCACCTGAAAAGGATCAAGTTGAGAACTTAGAACCTGAACAAGTAGATGAAGAGGAGACAGATCAAGGTGGATCACAGGGATATCAGCTTGTTAGAGACAGAGAAAGAAGAGCTATAAAACAACCAGATAGGTTCGGTTTTGCTGACTGCACCGCTTTTGCATTAGCTTCAGCAGAAGAAGTGGTGAGTTCAGTTCCCAGAACCTACCAAGAAGCTGTTAACTGTAAGGACAGAAAGAAATGGCTTGCAGCTATTGATGAGGAGATGACATCGCTCAAGAAGAACAAGACATGGGTTACTGTACCTAAACCACCTGGACAGAAACTAATTGGATGCAAATGGATCTTTAAGGAAAATGAGGGTCTACCAGGTGAAGAGATTAGGTACAAGGCAAGGCTTGTAGCTAAGGGTTTCAGTCAAAGAGAGGGAATTGACTTCAATGACATATTCTCTCCAGTGGTAAAGCAGTCCTCAATCAGAATCATGATGGCAAAGGTAGCAAAATTTGATTTGGAAATGGACCAAATGGATGTTAAGACAGCTTTCTTACATGGAAAACTTGAAGAAGAGATCTATATGGCTGAACCAGATGGATTCGAAAGTAACAAGCCAAATCAAGCATGCCTACTACTGAAATCCTTGTATGGACTCAAACAAGCTCCTAGGCAATGGAATCTAAGATTTCATGAGTTCATGACAGAAACTGGTTTTACAAGGAGCAGCTATGATCCTTGTGTTTACTGTAATAGTGTACCAATCTGGTTACTATTATATGTTGATGATATTCTCATCATTGGAAAGGAAAGACAAAAGATTGATAAGCTCAAACAACAACTCAGTACAGAATTTGAAATGAAAGATATGGGGGAGGCAAAGAGAATCCTTGGGATAGATATCAGAAGAAAAAGACCTACCAGAATCACCTTGTCTCAAAGAGACTACATACAGAAAGTGTTAGATAAATTCTGCATGAGTGAATCAAAACCAGTTACCACGCCCCTAGCTCCTCATTTCAAACTTTCACAATCTCAGGCCCCAAAGACAGAAGAGGACAAAGCTCAAATGGACACAGTTCCATATGCCTCATGTGTGGGAAGTTTGATGTATTGTATGGTATGTACAAGGCCTGACCTTGCATATGGATTGAGCATGGTCAGTAGGTTCATTTCAGATCCAGGAAATGAACACTGGTCTGCTGTAAAGTGGATACTAAGGTACCTTAAAGGTACAATGGATCTTGGATTAGAATACAACAATGACAGTAGCATTCAAGGCACTGAAGTCTCAGGATTTGTAGACTCTGATTATGCAGGAAGTATTGACACTAGAAGGTCAATAACAGGGTATGCATTCACAGTCTTAGGTGGATGTGTTAGTTGGAAATCCAACCTTCAAAAGGTAGTTGCCCTGTCCTCAACAGAAGCTGAGTACATGGCTGCAACAGAGGCAATCAAAGAAGCAATCTGTCTAAAAGGTTTCACAACAGAATTGGGTTTCAACTCAAAAGACATAGTAGTGCATTGTGACAACCAAAGTGCACTACATTTGATGAATAATCCTATGTTCCATGAAAGGTCAAAGCACATAGATATTAAGCTACATTTTCATTCGAGATGTGATTGCAAAGGGAGAGGTACAAGTCAGAAAGATTGGAACCAAGGAGAATCCTGCAGACATGTTAACCAAGTATGTTCCTCTAGCAAAGTTCAGGCTTTGTCTGAACTTGCTGAACATACTCAGCTGCTAAGCAATAC
Source organism: Humulus lupulus (assembly GCF_963169125.1). NCBI lineage: Eukaryota > Viridiplantae > Streptophyta > Magnoliopsida > Rosales > Cannabaceae > Humulus > Humulus lupulus. The sequence continues at coordinate 21,816,195 of NC_084793.1, forward strand.
AAGACCAGAATAGTCCCTTTCTCAACATGGTCTCATCACTCAAATGTAAAGCCAAGGTGGATGATTGTTGTGTTTGGCTTCACATTTTTTCTAATCCTATTATGAGCTCACCTTATTCCTAGCTCAGTCAAGTCTTTGTGGATAGTGTCATAACAGAATGTTAGTTAATTCTGTTATGACAGTCTTGGTCATCAATCTTAGGCTATGTCTATAAATAGCTTCCTATCCTATCGAGCAATGATAACAACAACCAAGTTTAGAGAGAGTTGAAAACATCACTGTTTAGAGAGAAGAAAAGTTTGAGAGAGAAACTTTGAGGGTTGTAAGGAGAGATTAGTGTGTCTGATCTAATCCTCCCATTTGAGTTTTTCTGTAATAGAAGCACAGCTTCTTTTGAGTGTTCAAATCTGTCAAAGACAGATTTAGATTGGTGTAACATCTTGGTTGAATTTTCAATAAAGATCTCAAGGCCCTAAGGGCTATTTCTGGCCGTGGAGTAGACAAGATAACACTTTGTTATCCTTGTTCGAACCACGTAATCTCTACTCTCCTTTACTGTTTTATGTTTGTTTTAATTTGTCCATGTTTTTGTCTTGATTTGCATATTTTGAGATCAAGTTTTAATGCTGTGATCTCTCTCTGTTTTTGTTTCTGTTGTTCTTGGCACTGAGCATTTCACAACAAGATATATGATCCTTATTGCATTATTTCTTGATACAATTCTTGAATCCACTATTTTTCCAAATTCTTTTAGCTCTTAGATAACTCCATATAGCATGGATCCAGTCTTCTTTTTTGCTGCAATGATACCTAGTACAAATATCAATGTTAGAAAATTTCCAGCAAAAGATAACACTATTAGTAGACAACCAAAGATGGCACAGTTTCCAGACAAAGTGTTTGATTTTATTTGGTACACTCAAACTCCACATGACTTTAATTCCACCCACTTTTCTGTCTGTCTCATATCTGAACCTTCAATATACTCTATTTCATTCAAAGCTAATTTGTAACCACTACTAATAGAGTACTCTTCATTCTTACTAAAGTGCCATATAATATTATCTTTGTGATCAAAGGACCCCACATGAATGCTTTTAATAAGACTAGCATTATCCAATTGAAATTCCAATCAATGAAATCAGAATCCCATTGAACGTTTGCGAGTCTTATATTCACAACTCTCAAATCCTCAGTCAGCTCAAATTTATCATAAAAGAAGAAATAGTTTGGTCTTGGGATCCATTTGTCCTTAATCACTCCTCCCCAAACCAATTCACCATTTGTAACTTTTCGAAACAACTTGCCTTCCCCAAATGAAACTTATCCAATTGTTTGATGGAGAAGCCGTCGTTTTAGCTTGCAAAATATCACCAATAGAATAGTATTCAACCTTTAACACTCTGGCCAAAAGAGAATCTGGATTCCTAATCATCCTCCACACCTGCTTCCCCGACATAGCTTGGTTGAAAAGGCCCAAACCTTTGAAATTTAGACCACTTTGCTCCTTTCTTTTACAAATGATACTTTATTTGCACCAATGTATATTGGTTTTCTTTTTAGTAAAACCCTACCATAATTTTGCAGTTAATCCATGCACATCTTTAATGAATCTTTTGGGGAATTTGAAGCAACTCATCACATAACAAAAGCATTGTTTGGACCACAATTTTAGGCATCTCCAGCCTTTACTCTAAAAGCATTTTTCCTTTAAAGATGAAATCCATCAACAATCTCTCTCCAACCTAGCTCCAATTTTACCTTTATTATAAAGACATGCACTATGCACCTTCAATATTGAAGGCAACACTAATCATTTGAAGGCAAAAAAATTATACCCAAAATACCCTTAATAGTTCTATTTAAATACATTAGTATCATTTTATATATTATATGTTTTAATTATTTATTTTTATTTTTATAATTATATTTATGTTTTATATTTTATTTTTAGATTTATATTAGACTAATAAAATAAATAAATAAAAGTATACATAATAACATGAATAAATAACAAAAATAAAAAACCAATAACTTATCAAATTTTAAATTACAAAATTTATAATACGAAATGAAATTAAACATAATTAAACAACAACAACAAAAAATTTTATAAAAAAAAAAAAACAACAATAACAGCAAAATAGTTCTACTACCAACATACGCATGCATGCGCTCTATTAAGATAAGTGACTAATAAGTCATACCGGTGCCCGTTGCCTTAAATTCGGGACCATAGAATCACCCCAGGGTCGCTGCCCTAAATAAATGACTAATAAGTCATACCGGGCCCGTTGCCCTAGGATATGAGACTATAAAGTCACCCCGGGGCCCACTGCCCTATCCTTTGCATAACCAGCCTTAGAGTTGGTCCAGCGTACCTGGCGCTTTAGTTTTGCAATGACCATAGGGTCGGTCAAGTGTATAATACGCTCATGATTAGGCCTAATCATATCAACCAGCACTCAGCGCGCTATTGCCGCACTTGACTTATAAGTTAATGCTTTCCAATCAGATAATGCAACAATGCATACAACATCTAAAAATTATCCACATACAGAGTATTCAAGCATGCTTAATCAAGCAATCACAGGCACAATCATAATCATGCTTATTCACAGGAGCCCGAGCCCGAGCCCGAGCCCTAATCAAATCTATGCTTAACAACCGGGCCAAGCCCTTATCACATACAACATGTATTGAGTGCAATTTTCTTACCTCTGGTCCAAGCACGAGTTAGTTAACCATGACCCCTAAGCACGATCTTATTCCGAGCCCTAGCAGTACCCTAGTCACAACCATAATAAATGATATCCATCAATATCGAATAAATAAAGACTTCCAGACCGAGTCCTAGTCTCCGGGACCTCGAATTCTACTAAATCGGGTAGTAGAATCCTTCCCGATCCCATAGGTTTGAGTTCTCGCAACCCAAAACCTAATTTGGCCAAAATTCCCATTTTGAGCTGCGACACCCCTCATAGGCGTCGTCGCTCTCCTCAAGTCAAAGAGCCCAGCCTCTCTTAACTCTGGACACGGGCTGCGACACGATTGCGGTTCAAGGGACCGCCCAGGCTCTTAGATTCATGAGGGTCGCAACGCCACAGAAACAGAGCCATGGCGTGACCCCCGAGAACCCAGTTTTTCAAACGCTTGTCAGAGCTAATTCACCCTAAAAATAGTACCAAACCTACAACTGAGTTCCAGAACATCATTAGTAAATCAAAGGCAGCAAAACCCAACTCACCAATGGATCAAAAACTCACCAAAACCATAAAATTCAATCAAGCTTAAGAAACTTAAAGAAAACAAAACTCAGAAACTTAAAAGCTCAAATTACCTTTGATACAGTCGTTTTCCTGCTAAATCCCTAAGTTATCAAGTTTCTAATCTTCCCTAGAATCGTTATGACTCTAACCTTGCTTGAATCCGAGCTTTAAAACTCGAGCTTCCTTCGAAAACGCAAACGAGCGTGAAGAGTGAACGAGAGAGAGAGAACGAGAGTGAGACTTGTGTTTTTTTGAGTTAATGAACTCAGCCGAACCCTTATATTCAAACGATCCCAAATGACCAAAATGCCCCCACTCAACATGCTTCTCTCTCATCACAAAGAGTTTAGATATCATCCCTTGTGTAAGAATATGCAACTAGTGAATTTGTGCTTTGCGGATGATTTGATTCTGTTTTGTAAGGGGAATTTGAAATCTGTTCAGATTTTATTTGATGGTTTCTTGAAGTTCTGTCGCTGTTCTGGTTTAGAATCTAATTTGAGTAAATCTCAAGTGTTTTTTGGGGGCGTGGCAGCTGAGGTTAGAACTGAAATTCTTAGATCTGTAGCGCTTGGAGAGGGTCGTTTTCCTCTGAAATATCTGGGGGTATCGCTGAGGCCTACGAGATGGTTGATTGCTGATTATGGTGAAATAATTAAGAAAATTCATAATAGACTCCATGTTTGGGCTAGTAGACATCTATCATTTGCGGGGAGAACTCAATTGATATTCTCAGTGTTGCAGGGCATTCGTAACTATTGGATGAATATTTTTATGCTTCCCATTAGTGCGGTTCAAGAAATAGACAGACTATGTCGTAACTTTCTTTGGGGAGAAAAGAATAATCGAAGCAAATTTCACTGCTCCTCTTGGTCCCAGGTCTGTCTACCGAAAGTCTTGGGAGGTCTGGGTTTCAAGGAAGGATCTATTTGGAATAAAGTCCTATTAGCTAAATACCTTTGGGATTTATCTTCAAAACAAGATGTGTTATGGGTGAAATGGATTGATGGAGTTTATTTAAAATGTACTTCTGTCTGGGCTTACCATCTGAAATCAGATGTAAGTTGGTATTGGCGCAAGGTGTGTTATTTGCGAGAGATCTTTTCTGTCAATGCTTTGGAGAGGTCGACTATTCATGGTAAGCTGAACTTGAAGTTGTTATATAATAATTTGCTTCAGAAGGAACTAGCGGGGTATGCTAAGGCAGTGTGGAGCAGTATTTCTGTGCCTAGACATCGTTTTATTCTTTGGCAATCTGTTCTTGGGCATCTTCTGACTAGAGATAATCTGGTCCGGTGCCAAATTGAGGTTAACTCAGTGACATGTCCGGTTTGTGAAAGAGGTGAGGAAACACACAAACACTTATTTTTTGACTGTCTTTTCTCATAGAATCTGGGAGCTGATTAAAAGCTGGATTGGTCCTGAGATATGGCCGAATCAGTGGGACAACTGGAAGCATTGGCTGGATGGGAAGCCTAAAACCATGATGCAACGCATATATATAGCTTGTCTGGCAGCTTCTGTGTATCACATCTTGTGTAATAGGAACATGTGTTTCTTTTCTCAGGTCTCCTACACGCCTCATTGTTTAGTTAAGATAATCAAGATGACTCTTAAGATTAGATTGCAGGGTAGGCTTAGTTATAAAGAAATTAGTAAGAATTGTAAGCTCTCTGATTTTGTTTAGATGTTGTAATTTGCTGTGAGGTTGGTGGATTTTGAACTGGCGGTTGTAATTTGTTTGTTGCAATATAATCTTCCTTTTTCATAAAAAAAAAAAAACATGCTTCTCTCTCAACACCCCATAAGGGTGAAAATGCATTTTCACTCTTTAATCCCGCTCTATACCCAAATTTTCCCAAATAATTCCGCTAAACCCAGAATATTGCTATTTCTCCCTAAATATGACTCACACTACAATGAGTCCCGGTGACTCTCCAGATCACCCAAAATGCCCCTAGCTCGCCCCGAGCCGGGTATTTCTCCCCATTGTGACTAAACCATTAACTTGCTCCCTAGGGCCGTTTCGTGCTGAATAACTCAAACATATCCACATAATAATGCGGTCTCAATCAATAAGCGCACACACACACACACACATATAAACAAACATGCCCTCAATGAGCTAAATTACGAAAAATGTCCTTCTAATAAGAAACATGCCTACATGCATGCTTAATACACCTAAACATGCCAATATAGTCATATTATAATATAACTCACATAATTAATATAATCATGCATATCATCACACAATAATGTAATTAAATTAGTTATTGCCCTTCTGGCCCCCTAATCAATGCACTAAACCTTATTAGGGAAATTAGGACGTTACAAGAGTGTAATCCATCTAATGGTTATGATATAATCAGAGAGAATCCTTATCTTCAAATTTTGAATATTGTGTAAGTGTGATAAGGTTTGAAAAAGTAAATCTGATGGTTGAGATGAGGGTGTAATCCAGCTAATGGTTATGATATAATCAGAGAGAATCCTTATCTTCTGATTTTGAATATTGTGTAAGGGTAATAAGATTTTAAAAAGCAAATCTGATGGTTGAGATTTTATCTTCAAATTGTTATAAAATGTTATACTCATTTGAGCTAAAAATCATTCAATTTACGTATCATCAAAAATGAATTTCAATATTGGAAGCCACTCTGAGTCATCATACTCTGATGGTGAAAATGATGATGATGCAAATCTAATTAATGACATTGAGGCGATTAATGCAGAAGAAGAAGCACTAATCACCATGAATGCAAACAACTACATCTGCATGTTTGCTATCTCAACCAACTAAACAACAAGGCAGTCCATGGAGGCTTAGTTCTTGGTCATAGAACTATCAACCACGATCGTGAAAGTGCTGATCGTAATCTATTCAACAATTACTTCTCAGAGAACCCACGTTATAATGATTAGATGTTTCATCGTTGATTTAGAATGTCTCGAACTTTATTTCTTTGTATTGCTAATATTGTGATAGGTCAGGACAACTATTTTGTGCATAGAAGGGATGGCATGGACAAACTTGGGCTATCTAGTCTTCAAAAAATCTGTAACGACTCGAATTTGCTAATAAGGCTTAGTGTAACGCCCTGGATAGCCAAGACCGTTACACTGTGTGTTTGTAAAGTGCCAGACTTGCTAGTCAAGTCTATTAGTTAAAAGCGTGTCTACGAAACTGTAAAGGAACTAGGGTTTAAGATATTTTGGTCTCAAAAGCTATATTTTCATTAAGAAACATTGTTCACTAACACGGGATCCCAAAAATATTAGTTTAAAGGCCGTTTACAAAAGTTACAAGGTTCAAATACATAAACCAGCCATACTAAGGCAAAACAAGCAGTTAGGTAATCCCTGTCCTGACTCACTCCTCGACCATGGCGATCGAACAGCTGGCTATGTACATTTCACCTCGGAGCTCTCCACCTCAAGCTTGGTCCAGCTTGCCCTTGCCTTTACCTGCACCACGTAGCACCCGTGAGCCAAGGCCCAGTAAGAAAACACAACAACCACAAAGCATAAGCAATTAGCAACAAGTCAGTATCTCACATCGCATTACGTAATCTCAACCATGTCATCAATCGGTATAATCAGGCATTTCAAATAATAAGCATATCAATTCACGTCATTTACAGTTTACAAATGATAACTAGGGCTGGCGCCCTCAGGTTGCCCCCTCTGTTATCCCGTTGTCTTTGGCTACCAGTGGCCAATCTGCGCCCTGTGCGCTAATATCATGTACAACACTCTTAGGCCGCTTTTACATGTCCCATGGCGTAATACCATCATTGACACGATACAATTCTCGGGAGCACATAGTCCCATCCCAAACATACAACCGGGTACAATTTTCTTACTTTTAGCTTTCAGATGAATTAGCTATGGGCGACACTCCTTGAGCGCGATCCGATCCTCGAGTCCTAGCTAGACACCTAGTCACAACCATAAGGAAAGACACCATTACAACCTTAAATGAGTTTCTAAGCCAAGTTCTAGTACTTGGAACATTGAACTTCACCAAATATAGTAAAAGACTCAACCCCGAGCACCTTAGGTTAAATTTCCAAGCCTAAAATCTTAAAATCCCAAAATCCCTTAAGCGCCGCGGCATAGGCCACCCATGCCGCGGCATGGCCCCCAAACAGAACCTCCAAAGGCTCAAAAGCAGGTAAGGGCCACGGCATTGCTTGGGCCATGCCGCGGCCCGCCCTTCTTCTTCAGCATGCAACCATTTCGAAGGGCCGCGGCTCACCAAAAACCATGCCGCGGCTCGACCCTTCGAACTCAGAAAAAACCACCATTTTCAATCCCTAAACCTCACCTTAAGCCACCCCAAAGCCCCTAACTCAAAACCAATTAATATTAACAACATTAGAATGATTAAAACAACGTAATCCAACTAGAAATCCAGCCTAAGACTCACTAAAATCCCAATTCTAATTTCTGAAATTTCAAACCCACAGAACTCAAAACCAGCCATGAAAACTCTCAAATTCAACCATCAAACTTTAAATTAAACCTTACCTCAGCTGTAGAATCAATTCTCCAAGAGTCCCCTGACCTATCTTCAAAGTTTCAAGCCTCAATCCCACCTTAAATTCCAAAAACCACAGACATTTAAAATTCAGCCATTTTCTTTGAATTCCTAACCTTAGAAACAAAAATTCAATACTTACCTTAGCACTAGCTCAGACCTTGATCAGTTCCTGAGCTAATCCTCCTATTTATTCCCTTCAATTCCCAAAAACACAGCTCAATTCCAGCTATTTCCTCTCAAATTCAGAAGTTCTTCCTTAGCCAAGAGAAAAGAGAGAGAGAAGGAAAGTTAAGGTCGGTTTACACTTTTCTATCTAGCATTTTCCTAAGTCTTCCAAGTATACCCTTAGTTTATTAAACTAATCCCAAACCTCGGGGTGTCGGAAGCGTCCCCGAGGCCAAAACGGTAAAATCCCCCAATAATCTCGCCTAGACATCCTAACCTCAAATATATCTCCAATTATTTATTTTCATCACCCGATAGTCCAAACCACTACTCGATACCTAAAATACCCCTGACTTGTCCAAAGTCAATTATAATGCCTCGTTGTGACTTTTCCTGCTACCTAGCCCTAGGATCGCCTTGAGTCGCCGGCTGCAGATTTATCCACATCATAATGTGGTTTTCGCATATATCACATATCATATTACCACATAATATAATCAATTATCATATAAGCACCATTAAACATATAATAACTCATTAAATCACAGTTATTCCAGTAATGCCCTCCTGGCACACTAATCAAGGCCCTTAAGCCTTATTAGTGAATTTGGGTCGTTACACTTAGGGCCTTGATTAGCGTGCCTGGATGGCAATAAGTGATTTATTGTGCTAATATGTGAACTTTGTGTGAGTATGTGATTAGAGATGCATGTTTAGTTGAATTAAATATGCATGTGGGCCTCGTTTGGATATTAGGGGCATGTTTGTAATTTTAGCCCGTTGAGGGCATACATGTGATAAATGCGATATACTTGTGTTATATCTGTGTTGCACAATCCGAGACAGTCCTAGGGAGCTGTTAGTTAGAAAGTCACAACGGGGTCGAAAATCTGACTCGGGGTGAGTCGAGGGGTATTTCGGGTATTAGATGTTTTATGGGGTTATCGAGTTATGGAAATAAATATTTGGAGATATATTTGAGGTTAGAATGTTTAGGAGGGAATATTGGGGAAATTTACCATTTTGCCCTCGGGGACGTTTTTGGCACCCCGAGCTTTGAGGTAACCTTAGAAGCTTAAGTTGAATAAAACAAAGTTAAGGAAAAATTCAAAACTTAGGAATCGACCCACCCACTCTATCTCTCTCTTATCTTCTTCCTTGAAAGCTTGGAGGTTCTTCTTGTGAAAACTACTTGGAAACTAAGAATCAAGTTAGAACTTTGGAGGCTAGGAGATTGGAGCTTAGGAGATCAACTCAGAGACTCAATTAAACAAGAGTAAGCTTTTAAATTATTTGAATTATGCTTGAATTTCTGCTGGTGTGTTAAGAGTTTTGCATGTTGGAGAGATGAAGATTCATCCTTGAGTTTGATGAGGCTTTGAGCTGGAATTCTTGTTAGGTTTTGTTGCTGAATCCTTGGTATAACTTCTGGGATGATTAAACTAGGTTGATTTTGGGGTAAATTGGATGTGTTGTCGTGGCAAAAATGGAGGATTTTTATGGGTTCGAAGGGTCGGGCCGCGACATTGTTCTTGCTGAGCCATGACCCTCCGAAGCATTTTGGTGGTCAGGAAGGAGGGCGGGCCGCGGCATGCCCTAGCTTGGGCCACAGCGTGCTTGCCCTGTTTTGGGGTTGCTCTCAGGTTTGGGGGCGGGCTGCAGCATGGCCTCATGGGGCCGCGACTCTTAGTGCAATTTTGGGCTTTAAGGTGTGTTTAGGCTTGGGAACTCAAAGGTTAAGGCTCGGGATGAATTTTATCACCCGAATTGATAGAATTCAAGGTCCCGGAGATTAGAATTATGACCCAAAGCTATTTAAGGGATTAGGACTTGATGGATGGATATTGTTGGTGCGTTGTGACTAGGGTTTCAGCGAGGCTCTGACTAGAGGACTGTGCTCGGGACATCGGTGCTTGGAAAGCTTGAGACACAGGTCAGAAAGCTGCTGTACCCGTAGAGCTTGTGTTGCAGGGCACAACCCTATATGATTGTGTTGCAGGGCGTAGCCTTTTAATTGAGTTTATTCATGTTTAAGTATATGCTTAGTTATGCTATGTGTGCATATATGTGAATGAACGGCTAGAGTCGGGAACGGCGAAGGCCGGGAACTGCGAAGGCCGAGAGCGGCAAGGCCGAGAACGGCAAGGGGCCAGGAGTAGCGTTTAGCATGTGGAGTGCGAGTTGCCAGGGTGAGACCCTTTAGGATACTTATATCCTCACGGTGCGGACCGCGAACCCAGGGCCTGGTAAAGCGCCTGGGATGGCATAGCCGTATGTGGTTAGCTTAATGATGGCTTATTTATATGTTAAGTGTTTAATATGCATGTGTTATCTGCTTGTGAGGGTTTTCTTGCTGGGCTTCGGCTCATGGGTGCTCTATGGTGCAGGTAAAGGCAAGGAGAAGGCCGACCAACCATGAGTACGGAGAGCATGAAGCGGCGCGTACATGTTTGGCCTACCTGACTGCCACAACCAGGGGTATTTTGGGAGATGATTGTACTAAACCCAGATTTTGTCGTTTAGCCGACTTTAGTTATACTTTTGAGTTGTGAATATTTTTAAACAGTATTTGGGTTCCCAAATGTTTAATGCTTTATGATTTTCGGTAATTGGAACTATTTTATCATAGCTTATGACTCTGTTTATGGTTTATTTACACTTTTGTCTTAAAACCTCGATTAGCGAGTTAAAAGCACATTTTAAACTCACTTAGTAACGACTCTAAGAAAGTAAGGCGTTACAAAATCACTATTGTATTTCGAATGTCAACATATGGCGTCCCAACAGATGCTGTCGATGAGTACATAAAAATAGGAGAGTCTACTACTATTGAAAGTTTGAAGAGAATTTGTTGTGCAATTGTGGAGGATTTTGGTAACGCTAATGACGTTTCTAGGCTACTTCATGTCGGTAAAGAATGTGGTTTTCTAGGAATGTTAGGCAGTCTAGACTGCATGCACTGGAAGTGGAAAAATTGTCCAACAACTTAGGTAGGACAAATATGCTAGTCGAAGTGGGCACCCAATTATTATTCTTGAACTTGTAGCTGATTATGACCTTTGGACATGACCTGCACATTTTGGTTTACCAGGTTCCAATAACGACATTAATGTGTTGGAGGCATCCCATCTCTTTTCCAATCTCACTTCAGGCATTGCTCATTCAGCTCATTATGTTATTCAAGGAAAATAATATAACATGAGTTATTGTTTAGCTGATGGTATATATCCAAAATTGTCTACTCTTGTACAAACTATCCATGATCCACGGGGCACTAAAAAGAAATATTTTGCCATGAAACAAGAATCATGTCAGAAAGATGTAGAACGTGCATTTGAAGTTCTTCAATCGCGTTTTGCAATTGTTGTTAGACCATCATGTTTTTGGAACAAACATGTGTTACATGATATAATGACTGCGTGCATTATTATGCACAATATGATAATCGAAGATGAATGTGATTTTAATGCACCAATCAATGAATGAATGGAAGCGCTATTACCAAATATTGAGGTATTAGATAAAAAGATCAATTTTGAAGAATTTCTTAATCGATACAATTAGATCAAAGATAGAGAAGTTCACTTTGCACTTCGAGATGCACTAATTGATCATTTGTGGGAGGAATATGCTAATTTATAAAATTAATGTTGTACTTTTCATCTTTTTTAATTTAGATGTAATGTTTAATTTTTTTTAAATGTAATGTTTAATTTTTATATTCTAGCAATTTAAGTTAAGTCTATTAATATTTTTTTTACTTGTTATAAAATTATTATTACTTAATTATATATGTTAATGTTAATGTATAAAATTAATATTTATTAAATGGTTAAATTATTTATATGATTAAAAAGAATAAAAAAAGATTTTTTTAAAATAGTAATCGAAGATGAAATAGTAATTTAAAATGAAAAAAAAAAGGGATAAAGTTGATTCAAAATGAAATTATGGATGTAGATGTCCTTAATCAACACTTCTTTTCCAATTATAGAGAATATTTAGTTGGATAATAAATTATTCAAAATAATACATTTGTCCAAAAAAAAAAAAAACACATTGTAGCCAATTTTTATCAAAATATGCACAAGCACAAGTTCCAACCATTGGATTCGACTTTCTAACATAACAACTAAATCTAATGGCTCATCACAAACCTCAAAAATAAATAATAATAATAATAACAAAAGTAATTAGAAAATGGAATAACTTAGTAAAATTTTTTAATATGTCACCATAATTTACTATTCAAATATATGACAATTTCAATTTTTTAGACAAAAATACCCCTAACATCGAAATTGCATCGAAAAAGTATCGTTTGGGATAATAATCAAGTTTTCATGATTGCATCGAAATAGCATCGATGTACCATCGATTTGGCATCGAAACACCATCGGCATCGATGTACCATCAATTTTGCATCGAAATACTATCAATTTTGCATCGAAACACCATCCATGTACCATCGATTTTACATCGAAACACCATCTATGTACCATTGATTTTACATCGAAACAACATCGATTTTGCATTGAAAAAACCTCGTTTTGGCAAAAAAAAAATCAACTTTTTATAATTGCATCGAAAGAACATCTAAACACCATCGATTTTGCATCGAAAAATCGATGGTACATTGATGATGTTTCGATACAATCATGAAAACTTGATTTTTATCCAAAACGATATTTTTTCGATGCAAAATCGATGGTGTTTCGATGCAAAATGAATGGTACATCAATGCCGATGGTGTTTCGATGCAAAATCGATAGTATTTCGATGATATTTCGATTCAAAATCGATAGTATTTTGATGCAAAATCGATGGTACATGCTATTTTGATGCAATCATGAAAACTTGATTATTATCCCAAATGATATTTTTTTGATGCAATTTCGATATTAGGGGTATTTTTATCTAAAAATTTGAAATTATCATATATATATATATATATATATTTGGGATAAGAAATTATCATCACATATTAAAAAAATTTAATAAGTTATTATGCATGTAATATGAAATTTGCTAAAGAAAGTTAAAAAAGAGAGGGGTATAGGTATACTATACGCGGCTCGTGTTAGACACAGGAAATAGTAGAACCAACCAGAGTACTACTGGAGATTATTCCAACCAGAGTCAGCAAGTCTCATCCAATTACCTTCCTAAACTTGCCCTCTGTTTCTCTATTTAGCGCTGCTTAAGGAGTAGAACCAGAAAACGTACTCGAGCTAGAAGAAGATAAAGAAGATGAGGATGTGGGACGACGCCTCCACCACCAACAACGACAACAATGTACCCAACGCCGACCAAGATTCTTACCTTAATTTTGATTTCTTCTCATCCATTTCCAAACCCAAGGTTCACCTTCTTTTTTTCTATCGAATTGAAGTTATGTTATTTGAAGACAACAAGGAAAGAATTAATTTTTTTATTATTATTTTTGGAATGTGAATGGATATAAAGGATTATTACAAGATATTGGAAGTGGGTTATGATGCTACGGACGATGCGATTCGATCAAACTACATACGCCTTGCCCTGGTTTGTCTTTTTCTTTCTCCTAAACTTGCCCCACTTTAATCGGTTGCCCTCTTTTTTATTTATTATTATTATTTGTGTTTGAGTATTGTGCAGAAATGGCACCCGGATAAGCAGAAGGACCTGGACAGTTCCACTTCCAGATTTCAGGAAATAAACGAGGCTTATCAAGGTTGGTTTATGTTTCTTTTTTCCATTCCTGTGTTTGCTGGTCCACACTGATTGTTGAGGTTTATTATACCATTTCATGGTTGTTTTTTATTTTGGTGTAGCTGCTAATAGGTAGAAGATATGAAGAAGCAAAGCAAAGTTTTTATTTTGGTGTTTGAAAGATGCTGCATGTTTACTGTGAGTAGCATCTGTAGAAATTTTGTAGGTGCTTTGTTAAACTGAGTTAGTTTCAGTACGTTACATATAGATGATGACAAATTATTGTAGCTATTTTGTCTGATACAACATTCATTCATTCATCCTTTTGAGAGCCAGAGTGGCCCTACACTACTGTTTTTTTCTATGTTGGGGAAGGGAATTTGAACTTGGTACCTATTCTTTGTGAAAGAAGAAGTGAAGTATCACTATGCTATGTCTATGACCACGGTTCTACAGTACTATTGCTCTTCCTAATTTTCTATTTCGACTAGATCCTTTATAGTTCATGCTTACCAATTATGAGGAGATTGTTTCTTTGTGGCCTGGTCATTTTTATTTGCCCTGACATTAATTTTTTAAGTCAAGGTTTTACCATAGATTATTGAATCATTTTGGTCAGCTAGGATTATGTAAGTATCAGTAGATGTGCTCTGAGTAGGGTACTATCAGGAAATTATAGGGGAATCATTTCGAGTTCTGGTTTTGTAATGAGAATGATCATGTGTAAACCACACGTAGCTTTTCAAAATGTTGTGTAAAAGTAGTTTTTGACCTGCAGATGATGCGATAGTAAGTTGAAGCTATGATCACAAACTACTTGTATAGAAGTATACTATGATTCATACATCATTGTTTGCCATGTATTATTACACGAGTATCATTTAGCTATTGAATATAGTGACATTAATACACATCCTAGTATTATAAACAGATTCTTTTACCTCTGGAATATGTAAATAATCAATTTGGAATGATTGAGGCTGATTCACCAAAATGAATTCACATCCATTGTTTCTGATATGAGTTGGATATGCTTGTATACCATGATTCTAGGGTCCTCGATCACATTGAATTGATGCTCGCCATTGTTGGTTTGGGGTTTTAAAGTTCTTCAAAGTAGGGATTAGATACTTGGAGTCTTGGATTTCTCTTTATGATCAAATGAATGCAATATAGTAAATAGATTACCTTTACTCATCCATATGAATGTGACAGTAGTTTTCTGTCCACATTGAAATCCATGATCTGTTGGTTATGTAGTTAAATACTTGAACTCATTATTTGTATAAAAAGATCTTAGCCAACAATAATAGATTAGTGTAATCATTCCAAAGCCACCTAATCAACTCTCACTTAACATTGGTGCTTATATTGAGAGCTTAAAGTCCAGGAGGGGTAGCTCAAACGATTTGGCATGTGCTTTCTCTCAGAAGATTCGAGTTTCGAGTCCCTCTTAGGTACCTATGTAGCATTTTTTTAGTTTCTTGCTCCTCAAATATTGTAGTTTGTAGGTTAAGGCGAGAAGTGCAGTTACATTGCGAGCTTAAATGTGTGAATACTGTGCCCTTTTTCTGGATAAGACTCATAAGAAGAGGATCTAAAGACATGTGGTAGGCTTATTGAGGGAGTAGTGATGATTTGCAATTGAAGGCCATGTTCTTAAAGCTACTTGGCTCATCATATCAATTATCAACATGAAATGATAATAGACTGATGAGCTTAGTTGTAAGGCCATTATATTTGTTTTATTTCTATGTTTTTCAAGGTGCATATCTGCATGTATCTATCTATTCGTGTATGATGTAAATCATGTGTTTCACATGTTTGGATTCAGAATTTGAGTTTGAATTCATAGGAATATTAATTGAACTAATGTGTCTCGTTTTTAACTTGTCAAACAGTTTTGAGTGATCCTGTAAAGAGGTTAGAATATGACAAGAATGGAATGCAGTATGTCTATGATTACAATATAATTGTAAGAGTCTATTCCTCAGCTCAAATCCTCTTCATATGCCGATTCTCTCCAAGATGGTCTTCTAATCTTTCATTCATTTGTTGGCTGCACCTGCAGGAGTATCTCAACCGTTACAAGGGTCTTATATTGACGTGCAATGGTCTTGGAATAAAGCATTCAATCTGGTAAAGAGATATCACTTTAGGTAGAATTTTGGTTAGTGCATCACTGCATTTCTTCATAATATCTGTTGAAGCTGCAAGTGGTACCATTGAGGACAAGGACCTGTGGTGGTCTGTGGGTTACTGTAGGCTTATATGCTCATGTATAAATAGAAGCAAATATAGGCCTTTTGGAGGACTGTGATTATATACTTTTCTCCTTTTGTTTATGAAACGGTTGAAGGGGATTTTAGTTAAACCTCTCTATATATTAATATAAATGTATACTCACAAATTTATGTTGAGACTTTTTGTCGGGTAGTTTATGAAGTTTGATGCCGTGGTCATTTATTGAGTGTGAACCAGAGAAAAACCTCTACTTTTGACTCAATTATCTCTGTTTCTTTGCTCAGATAATTGTGTCTGGCAATTTCTCCTTTCATATATTAGATAACTCATTTGTTTCTGTTCAACTGTTGGGCGGTGAGTTAAAACTGCATTAAAGCTGTACGACTGTGTTGTACCACACTATTCGATCTTTAGTTGGGAAAAGAAGAATATAACTGAAGAGAAAATAATTTATTTCATTTTATTTTTTGTTGACTCTTATTTTAACACATTACAATAACTATTATAATGGAATAATTTTTCAATTATTTTAGTGAAATGGTTATTTGTCCACGAGTAGAAGGAACTGCTTTTATTTTATTAAATTTTTAATGTATTTATATTACATTTGATTTTATTCTCATATTTTTTATTACGCCCAAATGATTTTCCTATTATTAGAGAGGATTATATATCTTAAAAGTTGTTGGTGTTGTGTTTACTAATCCTTATTTTATGTTTTTTTTTTCTTTCTATAATGTTGATGGAACTAAGCCATATTGTTTATTGTTATTTCTTATGCATTTTGTGTTAATATCAGTATGACTTTTTATTTGCGTGTTTACATGCTGTATATTTATTTTGATTCTATATATTTTTATTCATATGTATTAACTTGTTGGTTCAGTAGTTAATTGGATCTTAAACTCTTAAGTTTGTTTTTTTTATTGTTTAATGGTCATAGGCCATGAACTCTTCTGTTTATTTCATTATATTATACTTGGTATACAAATCTAAGCTTAATTAATAAAAATATATGTACAACGAAATCTCTATTTGTATAATGATCTTTCCAAACAAATATCATTGTAGTAAACGTAGATTGTGGTCATTCTGTGTATGTTGTTGTCAATTTGTATTTATGGTATTCATTCAAGAGGTAGGTTCATGTTATCAGTGTATATGTTCATATTTTATTAAAAATAAATATTAGAATGGCCATAAATGTATAGGTTACTGTTATCTTTTGTTATTGTTTGTATTGTTGTTCAATGATGACATTCTTTGTTTTTCAGATTGTTTTCTCAAAATATATTGCGTATTTAACTGTAAAATGTGAGACTAATCGATTGATTATTATTATTATTTTTTAATATGTATATCTACAAATAACATTTTAGTTCATTGTAATTTTTTTCATTAGCCATGAAATTTTTGCTTATCTTTTGAAGTATTGCAAAGGTATACAGTTTTTTTTATTTATATACATATATATCTTTTATATAAAAATGTGTAGATAACAAAAATTCGTAGTTTTAACAGTTTTTTATTTTTTTTTGTTAACTTTAATGGAATATTTTTATATTTAACAGAATATTCTTATATTTAATGGTAGATTGTAAACATGACTTAAACTTAAATAAAATTAAATAAACAAATAATTAAATAAATTAAAATAAGATATTTTTGAGATATTTTACAATAATAATTATTTAAAAATAATAAAACCATACATTTTTTAACTTAAATAAAATTTAATTAAACTTAAACTTAATATTATATTAAACATATAATATGTAATATTTTTTTGTCTTGTCAAATTCAAAAACTAGAACAAATGTAAACTTAAACAAAAATTAATTAATCAGTTCATTAAAATAGAATATTTTAAAGATATTTTATGATAATTTAAATAATTAAATCATACTTTTTTAAAAATAATAAAAGCATACATATTATTTTTTTTGTCTTATAAATTTGTGCGATAGTTTGTTTTTTGTCAAGTGATTGAAGCTCTTTTTCTTCATCAAATTCACCAAAGAACATTACAAGATACATTAGAAACTAAAAATAGTTTATGTATATTTACTACTGTCACTTTTTTCTATTCTTATTTTATTTCTATTATTAATTTCTTTTTTAAATATTATTGTATTTTATATATAAACTTAAACAAATGCATACATATTTTTAAATTAATTAAAGTATGATATTTTTAAGATATTTTATGATAATTTAAATAATTAAATCATATTTATTTATAAATAATAAAGGCATACATATCATTTTTTTTATCTTATAAATTTGTGTGATGGTTTATTTTTTATCAAGTGATTTTAGCTACTTTTCTTCATCAAATTCACCCAAGGACATTGAGAGATACATTAGAAACTAAAAATAGTTTATGCACATATACTACTATCTACACTATGACTTTTTCTATTCTTATTTTATTTCTATTATTAATTTCTTATTAAATATTATTGTATTTTATATATATGTCATGTAGTCATGTAAATATATATATATATATGTTAACGTTATGTTTAAATGTCATATATGCAGAGATTATTGATATAAATATTTATATATACTATAAAATTATAATTCATTCTATTATATATATATATTTAAAATAAAAACATGGAACCAATTTTTATTAAAATTATAGACAATGTTTATAACTTTAAAACTAAGCAAACGTGCATTGCACGTTGCTTCTGCCTAGTATATATATATATATATATATATGGGTTTTTATAAAACATTTAAAAAAAATCAAGAATATTAATAATTTTTTTAAAAATATGGAAATCTAATTAAAAAGTTTCCCAATATGAAAAATTATAATTAGAATGAGTGCAAAAAATGATAAAATTCACGATAAAAAAAAATCAACACCATACCTCTTCATTTCCTTTCCGCCGATCACCCACCTTCTGCAATTCCTTGCTGCCGATGAAGAATTTTCTCCAGTTCTCCATCATTTTGTTGACGTCGAAACTACAATTTTTTTACGATTGGAAGATTTTTCCAATGATAAGAACTGCATTCTCCAAGATCACCATCTAAATTCCTCTTTCTTGATTAGATGTTTGGGAGAAAGGTAATTTCTAGTTAAAATTTGTATTATGTATGATCTCAATAAATATTTTTTTCATTTGGGTTGATATAAAATTTTATTATGGAATGTCTGCATTTTTTAAGCTAGTTCGTCATTTTTAAAATTTTGCTAGTTGTTCATATTTTTCTACAAAAGTAACTTGACATTTGTATCCCTATGTTTTTTTTAGTTAGATTGTGTAATCTGGTACCTGGCTTAATTAATTTGAGAGAGTTTAATGAATTTGCTTTGATTTTGTGAATAGTTGCCTGAAACAGAAAAAAAATAATATGGTATTTGTATCCCTTCCTTTTTTTTTATTTGGATTGTGTAACCTGGTACCTAGCTGAATTAATTTGAGAGAGTTTCAAGAATTTTCTTTGGTTTTGTGAATTGTTGCCTGAAATAGGAAAAAAGTAACTTGGTATTTGTATCTTTGCCCTTTTTGAGTTGAATTGTGTAACCTGGTACCTGGCTGGAATAATTTGAGAGAGTTTGAAGAATTTGCTTTTGGTTTTGTGAATTGTTGCCAGAAATAGGAAAAAAGTAACTTGGTATTTGTACCAATGCCCTTTTTTGTGAGTTGGATTGTATAACCTGGTACCTTGCTGAATTAATTGAGAGAGTTTGATGAATTTGCTTTGGTTTTGTGAATTGTTGCTCGAAACAGAAAAAAAACGTAACTTGGAATTTATATCTTTTTTTTAGTTGGATTGTGTAACCTAGTATCTGGCTGGATTAATTTGAGAGAGTTTGAAGAATTTGCTTTGGTTTTGTGAATTGTTGCCTGAAATAGGAAAAAAGTAACCTGGTATTTGTATCCATGCTTTTTTTTTAGTTGGATTGTGTAACCTGGTATCTGGCTGAATTAATTTGAGAGAGTTTGAAGAATGTACTTTGGTTTTGTAAATTGTTGCCTGAAATAGGAAAAAAGTAACCTGGTATTTGTATCCCTGCCTTTTTTTTACTTGGATTGTGTAACATGGTACCTGACTGAATTATTTTGAGAGAGTTTGAAGAATTTGTTTTGGTTTTGTGAATTGTTGCCTAAAACAAAAAAAAAAAGTAACCTGGTATTTGTATCCTTGCCATTTTTTTGAGTTGGATTGTGTAACATAATACCTTGCCGAATTAATTGAGAGAGTTTGATGAATTTGCTTTGGTTTTTTGAATTGTTGCCTGAAACATAAAAAAAAGTAACTTGGTATTTGTATCCCTGCCATTTTTTGAGTTGGATTGTGTAACCTGGTACCTTGCTAAATTAATTGAGAGAGTTTGATGAATTTGCTTTGGTTTTGTGAATTGTTGCCTGAAATAGGAAAAAAGTAACATGATATTTGTATCCCTGCCCTTTTTTAGAGTTAGATTGTGTAACCTGGTACCTTAATTCTATTATATGTTTCAAGAATGGATTTCATTAAAGCATTGATTCATTATGGAGAAAAATGGGATGAAAATAACTACTACTGAATTATGAAGTAGTTGGAGTACATATTCCACCAAAATGTTCACTTCAAAATCTAAAGAACTTGATTAAAAATGAAATAAATAGTGGCTTGGAAGGTTACCAAACATGGATAAGATCTCACTCACCCAAATAAATAATGGTTGTTCTAGAAAAAATAGATGTCTGCATAAGACCTTACTTGCAAAAGGCAGGTTACCAAACATGGACAAGATCCCACTCACCCCAAAAAAGATATACTATGATGACCTCGAATATATCTAACTCTATCAATGCAGCAAGGAATTTACCAATAACCTTAATGTTGGAATGCATAAGAAGTTTGGTACAACAATGGGTATGGACTAATGTAAATGAAGCAAAAGGAACATTCACAGTTATATCATCAGAAGCAGAATCTATTCTCAGAGAAAACTACTTGAATTGCACAAAATTTGAGGTAACAAGTGATAGTTAAAAAATTGTAATTATTTTTCAAAATGAATATAACATAACCTGGTACTTTTATCATTTGAATATTTTAAATCATGTTACCTTTTTCAAGAAAACTGTTTAATTTTTATATTGTTTATAGGTTAGACCATGCACCGCCACCATTTTCCAAGTAATTGAAGAAAATGGAACATTTACTGTGAACATTCGTGAGAGGACTTGATCATGCTGACGATTTGATCAAGATGAAGTACCATGTTCACATGCCTTAGCAGTCATTGCAAAGAGAAGACTGAGATGTTATGACTATTGTTCCAACTACTACAAAACTGAAACAATGAGAACTACATATGTAGAAACAATGCATCCACTTCCAAATGAATATGAATGGCATTTACCAAAATATTTGGACATCCTTGTGCTACCTCCAAAAGCTAGAATTCCTCCCAGAAGGCCAAGAAAGAAAATGATAAGATCACGTGGAGTGCCAAAAGTGATTATGAAGTGCAGAAATTGTGGAAAACGAGGACATAATAGGAGAACTTGTAGAAATCCACCAATGGAGAAGCCATCTAAGGTAATGAAAGCAAACAAATGATTCCTTTAGACTTACTGTAGAATAAATCATTTTGTACATTCATATTTCAAAAACAAAGTTACTATAGACAACAAAGTTTTAAAAAAATATTATACTAGAAAGTAACCAATAACTTGCTTTTGCGCAATTTTTATTCAAATTAAGTAACCTGGTATGTTGCCTGTCTTATCCATACAATGTGTGGAGCATTAATGAATATTTTAAATGGTAACCTGACAGAGCAAAGAGTCACCTATACTTGTCATTTTTTAGTAGAATATGTTTATCATGTCCAAATTCTCAAAAAAAATACTAGTAGTGAAAAAGTAACCTATAAAAGTTTCTCTACTTTTTTTCTCACATTTAAGTAACCAAACTATTAATTAGTTTCTTTTCTTATCTTATAAAAGCAACCTAGTACTTGACATTTGTTGTTCATTCAATAAGTCGAGCCTTATTTAATTTTAGGAAAAAATAGCCTGAAATAGATTAATGTAACCTGACATATGAAATTTGAATTTGAATTCCTTATAGAAGTACCAACATACTTGAGTTCGTGTTTTACTAAAAAGTAACCTAATATAATCATTTATCAATATTTTGCAAATGTTTTGCTTTAAAAAGTAACCTATAAATTGTGAAGACAGATAATCTTGAGAGAATTGATTGAATACTACATTCTTAATATATACATGTATTTCAATTTGTTTAAAGTTAACATACTATTTACTGACAACAAAAATAAATTGTAAAATTTGAATTGTCCAAAAAAAAAAAACATGTCAAGATCAAAATTTTCATAAACAACTAGATCTTCCTTTGCTTTTTCTTCAACCTTGTAGGCTTCTCATCATCAGTTTGGTAACCCACCTCTTGCTTCTTCATAGCATACAAGGAAAACAACAAGTTCATCACGATAAATGGCAATGTTAAGTTGAGTAGATATGTTACTGATGGTCTCATGAATAATGTTATCAGCAAAAGCAACCACAAATGCGCGACAATCGCTGCATACATTAAAGCAAAATTATATGAAGAATAATGATTTGAAATTACCAAAAACTAACACATAACAAAAATAAACAACTACTTACCAATCTTCTTGTTGAGGAACACCTTCAACAACTTAACAGACAAATGATTTGACCTTAGGAAAAAATATGCACCTTCATTCATTGAAGTCTAAATCTTGTCTAGCATCATAAAATCCAATGTTTTCCAAAATCAAAGAAATTAAAACAGAAAAAGCTTCAACAACTTTCATAGCAAGATTCTTGTGTTTCTTATCCTTAAGAGAATTGTATATGATCAAACTTCGCTCCATAAATATTAGTAAGATGAGAAATTCATAGAAGTTAGATTTTTTCCTAAATATGAAACCTAGGGTCATGCTTTTGGAGGAAGGAAAGGATCCTGGAGCCGCTATAAATAGGACAAGGCAATATAAGGCAATGCTCATGAGTCTGCTTCAATTATTTGTATTGTTTCTAGCTTTGTGTATTACTTTTGTTGTTATTAGCATATACACTATTGGCCATTTTGGAAAATATAATCTTTGAAGGATCTAAAGATTGAATTTATGTTTCTAACTAAGGGGCCAATGCCATTGGCACCTCCATAGCAGCTCCAATTTTCATATTCTGCATTATAGACAACCTCAATTCCACCTTCTACGATTAATTTTTTTATAAATGGCCAAGGTTTTGAATATTATTAACCTCAAATATGAATTGGAATAAAATACAAAACAAAGTTTGCTATTATTTATTTTCTTTAGTCTTCACGTCAACAAAACACCAAGTAATATAATTCAAATTTTAATTCAATTCATAGCCAAACAGGAATCCATCATAATAATTTAGTCCAGTAGTTGAAGGATTTTATTCAATTTATGTTCTACATTGTACACTTGCAATAATTATCATGAACCTAATATTGCATTATAAATCTAGATAAGGCAAACACCATCAAATTGAATGTAGAATCATATACATAAAATTAAAAAATATTTACACATTGCATTATCTATTAACTAGTGTCAAACATCAACTCCTCACAGGGGTGAAGTAAAAAAAATTAAACAATGGAGGTATACAATACCTGAAATCAGACAGAGCAATAAGAAAATAATGAGAAGTCGATGGAGAAACCCAAAAAACCAATGAATTGTTTGCCAAAAATGGAGGTCCACACCCTTTTTTTCTACCTAAAATCGGACATAAATGAAAGCAAAAATATCAGACGCTAGACATGCAGATAAAAGAAGATGAGGAAGCCATTAATAGAGGTCCACAACACCTAAAATTTACAGCAACAACAACAAGACAGACGGAGAAACTAGCAATGACAAGAAGAAGAGGAATAAGCCAATAATGGAGGTAGATTTTTCCCTAAAATCGGACAGGGCAAGAGGAGCAAGCTGATGGAGAAACCCTCTCCTAATTTTAGACAAAGCGAGCGTGAAGAAAGAGAAAGAGAGAGAAATCGTTATTTTGTTTAAAAATTAATCAAATATAATTAAAAAATTGAAATGACAAAAATATTCCTAGAGAAATTCTCCACATATTCAGTATTAATTAAACAAAATCCATAATTTTTATAAAATCTAATTTTTCCCATATATATGAGAAGAAACCTAAAATTTCCATATTCTATATAATTTCCACTTTTTTTTTTGTGTTTATATTATGTGTGTATGTTTATAACTTAATTATTTTTTTAATATACAATTTTGTTTTAAAAACCATGGTGTTTTTGTTTATCTTTTGCATCTTTTGGTAATTTTATATGTTTTGTGATTCATTCTATGAATTAACACAATTTGTTTATGAGAAAATTACATGAAATATGGGATTTTTTTTTCCTTAAGTTTTGTATGACATAATTTATTTGCTTACATTTTTATGGGATTTTCCCCATATTTTTGTAATTTTATTAAAATATACCATATACTTAATATAAAACTTTGATATTGATTTTTTTTAATTACTTTTGGGATATTTTTATTACTATATTTTTTAATTATATTTAAGTTAATAATATATAAGCAATTACTCAGATACATAAAACCATATAATTTCTTCCATCACATATTCTTGATGCGGTTTTTCGCCAACAGTGAATTGTATGAATAACTAGGATGGATTAGTGCTTAATGGTAAACCGTAATAAGAAAATGATAATACTCAAGGATGTTGGCAATGAATTATCAAGAGAAGAAAATTGATCACTCCTTTTTACGTGGTTCGGAGGTTAAAATCCCCCTAGTCCACGAGTCAATATTATTATTTTTTCTCTTTTCTTGCTATTGTTACAGAGTATTTGTCTTACAAGAAGAATCCAACCCTTTGCACTACCCAGGGTCTTGGTATTTATAGGAGAATGATCTCTGAGTAGGCATTGGGGTCATCCCGTGATCTCTTTATCCCCCACGTCATCTATGTGACACTGATGACTAATATCTAAACCTTACACTGAAGTCTGGTCTAATCAGTAGGTAAAAATGGATAATGGGCCGCATGGCCTAAATCAGGTGTGGGATGTCTGATCACGCACATTTATATTGCGTATCTGGGAATTCGGGAATAAAACAGACACGTGATGTCTGTTATACGCACGTTTATATTGCGTGGTTGACTTTATAAAGATCCTGGGATATGTCAGGCCTCTGATGTACCACGAGCTTAATGTAGTGCTAGCTTGTGTCTTTTGATGCCATGTTGACAATGGTTCCAAGTGATAAAGAGCTAAACGATCCGCCAGCTCGAGCTATTTGTTTAGGGGATCGTACCAAATTTCTCTGGATGAACGGTGAACACGTGGCACCTCGGTTATGGCTCTTTACTAGTTTGCTTCTCCCGAGCTGCCTCAACAAGGTACGAGCTGATACTCAGAGCGTACATTTCCCCCCCAAGCCCCTGCCCGTGATCTATGACGTCACTTTCGTCTTTCACGGTGGGGGCTTTTAAACTTCCTTTTTGATTATCCAGACCCTGTGCGTTACTTGAGTATCGAACACGTGGAACGCCGTGATTGGCGTCTGTTCGGGTTTCGAGGATCGTATTAAATGACCTAGCCACCTTTTTGCCGTCGTTTCGTCTTTCGAGTTATGACCCTCGTATCTCGCATTAATTTAATCGGGCGGTTCTCGTTTCCTCATGCCTCTTATGTATAAATAAGGCTGGAAGTTTTCAGTACTTATCACCCTTCATTCGAAATTTTCCTTTATTTTCTCTCTTTCGAAATTTAAAAAGCTCTTCTTCTTCTTCTTCTGCTTATAATCTCAGAAATCCCCATATTCTTGCCACAAGAACCTTTCAGAAGTCCAGCCTTAAGGAATCTTCCAGGACTCCTACTTCTACACTGTCAGCAACCTTCGTTTGGAAAATACATTGTAAGTTTCCTACTTGTTGTATGTTTTGATTTCCCTTTTTCTTTGTTATGCAAACCTACATCTCATAGTTGTAAGCAGTAGGTTGTTTCTGACTGGCTTTTGGAGCATAAGTTCCGATTCTAGGCATATTGAGTAGACCCAAAACATGTCGAGGATTGTGATGTTCACAACTAGGTAATTTCTGGGTAAATTTTTGGGTAATATTTCTGGATAATGTTTCTGGGTAATATTTCTGGGAAATTTTAGGAAGTACCCATTTGGGATATGGAAGATGAGAGGGTTGTAGGGTGTAAAATCGGGTAGCTTAGGGGTCACGCTTCCTAGGTGGTTTTTCTCTTAAAACCTGTCCCCTAAGGCAAGTAATAACCTAACCCTCCTGACACAAGGATCCCTGAATATCAGGGATCCATTGGAAAGTTGGGTGCATGGCCATGGCAGCGCGTGGCCTCACACCGCGGGCTGAGATTACCTCAGCTCGTGCACGAAAAACCCTTGTTCTTCCCGCGCTGTATGTCATTTCATAGCTTTTAGGTTGCCTACTAAGTTTTTCATCGTTCTTGTTCGCTAGGTGATCAGATGGGGCCCAAAAGGAATGTGTCTAAGAAAAGTGCGGCCGACTCGTCGTCCCAGCAATCCAGCAAAGGAAAGGAGGTCGTGGTGGAGTCTCCCATCCCTCAGTTCGGTCCCATAGTGGAGAAGGAGATCGAAGTGGGACCTGATGCTTTCTTTGAGGCGGAGAGGATAGCCTCGAAGATCACGACCCAAAGGAGGGTCAATAAGATAATGATGTCCCATAATATCGAGGTTGGGACCGGTGTCCTTATTGCCCGACCTCCCTTGGAGGGTGAGAGGAGCTGCGCACCCCTCGATGAAGACTTCACGGCATCTCAGGGTCGAGGCCTTCCTCCCCCTAGATCAGTATTTTGCTGACTTTCTCAATTACGTGAAGTTGGCACCATTTCAACTTCCTCCGAATTCCTATCGTCTGCTGGCAGGGCTGAGGTATCTTTTTCTGAAGCATGAGTGGGAGGTCCCTACCCCGGCAGACATCCTCTACTTCTTCTGCCTCAAGGCCAGCCCGGATCAAAGGGGACGAGGCGATAGGTTCTACTACCTGACCCGCTTCTCGAACTCATCCGCAGTAATCGAACTTCCCAGTCATCCCAACGACTTCAAAGATCAATTCTTTATGTCGAATGGGTTTCGCAACTGCGAGTACCATTACTTCAACTGTCCTCGTAAGCTTTATTTCTATCTTCAGCTCGTGTAATTTTTATTACCTTTTTCTTTCTGTCCTTTCACATGTATGTTGACTAGAGCATCATCATGCAGCCATTTTCGCGAGGACGGCCAGATCCGTGACCCTTGGGGATCAATATGATACCCTGGCGGGGCTCCCACCTAGTGAAAAGGACTACCGTCAGCTCGTGTTTGATGACACAATGTTGGCGTGTAAGTTAATCTCTGCAGGCCAAACTCTGGCCCTGAGGAGGACGTAGGTCAATCATCCAGTAGACCGCGTGTTGGTGCCTATTCCTGAGGGCGATGCCATGGCCGACGGTAGCGACGAGCAAGAAGAGGAGGCCGAGGTGCTGCTCGTGCAGAGGAGACGAGCTCCAGAGGCTACTCAGGACCCCGATTTGGACCGAGCTCAGTCAGGGGCAGTAGCCGGCCCCTCCAGCCAAGGTAACCCATACCCCTTTCGGGACCTAGATAGGGCAGCTGCAGACCTTAGGCTAGTTAGGTTTAACCCAAACCAGCTCGTGCACCGCCACCGAAATGGCCTAGACTGAGACATAACCTTGCTCCAATGCGTAGCTCAATTAGTGTTGTGTCATGACATGGGTCGTCCTAGGGGTACTGTAGTAGTGGACAACACTTTGTCTTTTAGGTCGGCCTTTTTTGAGGAGTATGGGACCAACCTTAGGTCGTGGCCCTCCCTTCTCAAGGGTATAGTCGCTCCCGGACTTAGGCAATACGTGGATGTAGAGTCCAAGAACTTTACTTAGCTAGTTAGATAGTAGGAGCAGCAGCAGCAGCAGCAGCAGTTATAGTATGTTTATTACTGTGGATTTTGGTTCAAGCCGGGACTTAGTTGGACACTCGTAGCAACACTTGTAGATTTTATAAGTTTAACCTATAGTTTAATAATATTAATTATAACCTAATGTTTGATTAATATGACTGATTATGGAGATGATATTTATTATACTATAAGGTTTCGATAGACCCAATAAGATAATAACACTTGTCATATGTATGTTTAATGAGAAATTAAGTATTTTTTAGGAATAGTTTATTAAGAATAATATTTGAAAATCCTAGAGTTTGCTAGTAGCTTTGAAATCATTAAAGGACTTAGTCAAGGCTGTTTACTCAATTCAAATTAGGCTGAAAAAGTGTAATTACGTGTATAATATTTCAGCGTATGCCGATATATCGCAGCTCTAGGGGGTGATATATCGCCATATGGGGATACAAAAAACACGTAACTTCGCACGACCATTTCGACGAGCCTCAGAAATATGAGCCCAGGCGATATATCGGCTCTAGGGCTGTATTTTCAAATGATTTTGAAACCGAGCTCATTTTATTCCATAAACCTCTTGATAAGCCA
This sequence comes from Humulus lupulus, assembly GCF_963169125.1. NCBI lineage: Eukaryota > Viridiplantae > Streptophyta > Magnoliopsida > Rosales > Cannabaceae > Humulus > Humulus lupulus. The sequence continues at coordinate 21,844,676 of NC_084793.1, forward strand.
GAATCTTTTTTACCGAGTCTTCAGCCTCTACTGAACGAATATTAAAATATTTTTCAATTAAAAATCCATTATTTTATTCAAGCTAAATGAAGATCTTTTCATTCTTGAACTCTATAAATAGGACCTAGTACCTAGCCATTTCTTCATTCTTCAAGCTGAGTTCAGAGCCTACAAGCTGCTAGGATTACTTTAGAGTGTTAAACACTTGGGTTGGGGTTATAAGCTTTAACATTATAAGCTTATCAAACACTTAGGAAGTAAGATTTATAGTGTATTTCAGTTTCGAGGTATAGTTTGGTTATAAAGCAATCAAATGTATTCCTATTACTAGTTCATCTCTGTATATTTCCTTTGTTTTTATAGTTTTTCTCTACTCAAATCCTAACTCAGTATTTTTTATTCTTGGTTAGGCATCTAAGTTCTTTGAACTTGAGGTTCTTGTTGGTAAGTATCTTCCCGATGGTTTAGTTCATTCTTTTCATCTCTTTTCTTTTAGAATACTCATCTCTATATTAATGGTGTTTAGGAGTGTTCCAAAATCTCGACTTTGTTCTCATCATCCCGGTATTTTGGTAAGGAAAATAGGATAGTTCTTATGTGATATGTGCTATGTTTATATAAAAGTGTTATGATTATGCTATAGTATGATTTTATGTGTTATGATATATGCATGTTTTGAGGCTTATAGTTGTTATATAACAAACCCTAACACTTTTATGTTTTGGGCTTATAGTTGTTATATAGCAAACCCCAACATTTTTATGTTTTTGGGGCTTATAGTTGCTTAACTAGCAAACCTCATTGTAGTTTGAGGCTTATAGTTGCTTAGTTAGCAAACTCCAATAGTTACCATGTACATGGGTTAGAATTATGATATATGTGTTATAGTATATGATATATGTTCATAGTTTATGTGTATGATTATGTTTCATGCTTGTAGTAGATTTTCCTTGCTGGGCATTAGGCTCATTCCTTTATGTTTTATATGTACAGGAAAATAGTTATGGCGGCGGGAACGTTCTTGGCAGCTTGGGAATGTGTATTGAGGGAGAATGGAATCGGTGGACTACGTGAACAATTCGAGGATGAAGTTGTTTCTAGTCATTTAAAATTATGCTTTACATGTATTTTTCGCACTTTGTTTTGTAACGAATTTAAGATTTAAAGTTATGATTATTTTAATATTTTCAAAACAATGAGATCCCATATTTTAAATGAATTTTCATGTATTTAACCTTTGCTTTGCAGTTTATAATAAAGTTATGGTTATTTCATATGTATGTTTTCTTAAGACTAGTGTCTGTATATAGTAGTTATTAATGGTCCAAAATCTAGAATAAGTTGGGTCGTTACAGTTGGTATTAGAGAAACGGTTCATTCACATGAAGTTCTCATTGATACACACACTCAAAGCTCTGAATCTGACCGCCAAGTAAGTATTTAAGTTATAGTTATTATGTTTATATGTATAGCTAACAATTTTAGCCTTTATGTTTTCAGTTAAGAATGAACAGAGCATTAACTTATGAGGATATCCGAGCCATTAAGGCTTTAAAAAGAATTAGAGAACCGAGAAACACCGTAGGAGTGCTAGAAAGAATCACTCGGAGGCTGCTTTTGTTCCATAGAGAAATAGGTTACCTCCAAGAATTTAAGCAGATCATGATGAGAGCAACGGAGCAATACGTATTAGTAATTAGACTATTTAGAGATTATCATACTGTAATTGCAGCCTTAGAGGAAATATGGGAAACAATGGATGATGAAGATGAATTGCCAGTAGCAATGATATATTATTTTCTCTTAATTAGGTTCACTTCAAAAATGGAATTTCATTTTACAAATAAGCAAAAGCATAGAATTTTTACAAACCTTCCTCGAGGGCATTTTAAGGCACATGATAATGAGGACTATGAGGAGTTAAATGATGATATGCTAGATGAAGAATCAGATATATAAGATCCCGATTTTTAGAATAATTAGTTTCATTGTTTGTTTTAATTTATTATTTGTTTTCTTTTATGGTTGTAAATAGTGAGAACCTTCTTTTCCAAATTAATATCATGGTTATTTTGTTATCATATATGAGTTTGATTTTCTTTTACAATCATAATAAATAATAAATAAAATAAATAATGACTAAGTTCGGTGAGGGTGGATACAAATCAATGAACCAAGTTTCTATATTGAGAGTTAGGGGGCCATAGTAGTGGGAACGATTTTACTAATCCCAACCCTCCCTCAATATGGTTAACTTTGGACAAAGATGAGTTTCGAGCCTGAGAATTTAGTCATATAGGATGATTAGAAACAGACTTAGAAAATAATAAAGATGGCTTATTTTTCTAAGTATAGAAACCCACTCTAATAATAAAGAAGACTCATATAATTTTCATAAGAATTCATAATTAATAGGTCCAAGTTATGTTTGTTTAGATTAAGTTTTTGCCTTAGAGTCTATTAGGATAAAGTTCTGACATGTTTCTCTGCTGCGATGTCGCTCTGAAGATCTGCTCACACCAACAGAATCGCCTCCAACGCTGCTCCGGTGAACAATGAAGCCCCTCCAGCTCGCAAAAGGGGAGTGCGTGCTACTTCCAGCTGCAACGCGCCGCCACCGCTAGCTGACAACACTGCGGAGATCGCCAAACTGCGACAAGTCAAGGAACTATTGCAGCAACAGCGACAACAAGCTCAGCCCCAGACTTTGCCTCCACCGCAGCCACAGCCACAACAAATGGCCTCAGCACCCCAACAAGTTGGTCCATATGGGGGATGGCCAGTGGCAAATTATGCGCCGTATCCAGTACAGCACATGGAGCCAGTTTATGAGCGGTTTCGTAAGCAACACGCTCCGAACTTTGAAGGGACTACAGACCCCTTCGAGGCAGAAGAGTGGCTAAGAAACGTGGAGCCAATCCTGACGCACATGAACCTCAGCAACGCGAACCGCATATCCTGCATTTCTTCCTTGCTCAAGAAAGATGCCAGGATATGGTGGGGCTTAGTCCAGCAGACACATGATGTTGCCACCATGACTTGGACTTGATTTTTGGAGCTGTTCCACAAAAAGTACTATAATTCGGCTGTACCCGCTTCAAGAGTTGAGGAGTTCGCTTGCCTGAAGCAAGGAAGTTTATCAGTGGCAGAGTATGCTCGACAGTTCGACCGTTTGGCTAAGTTCGCATCGGAAATGGTCCCAACTAACTATCTGAGGGTGTCTAAGTTCGTTAGAGGACTTCGAACGAAGATCAAGCTAGGGTTTAAGTTAGCAAACCCAGGAAATACTACTTATGCCGACGTTCTAGAGACGGCAATAGAAGTAGAAATGTTGCAGGCTAATGTTAGTAAAGAAGAAGCTAGTAAGCCTGAGCCTAGACAGCAGGGTCAATATCAGACAAGTCGGAACAACAACCACAACAACAACAATCAGTCCAGCAACAACAACAACAACGGTCAGAAAAGAAGGCATCCTGACAATAAGCAGTCCAACAGCGATAAAAGGGCACGGACAAATAATGGAGGTAGTAGGCCGGGTTATGTAGAATACCCGTCATGTGCTAAGTGCCAAAGGAAACATCCTAGGGAATGCCAGGCAAACACCAAAGGATGTTACAACTGTGGTCAAGAGGGACACCGAAAGAAAAAATGTCCTTAGCTCAAGACAGAAGGGAAAAAGGAAGATAAGATGGTTCTTGCTAGGGTTTTTGCCCTAACCCAAGGAAAGGCTGATGCTAGCAATAAGGTGGTCACATGTCAGGTTTCTATGCTCAATAATATATGTTCTGTATTATTTGATTCGGGAGCCACTCATTCATATATCTCATTAGGAATGATAAAAAAACTAGACAAACCTTGTGAAAGATTTAGAACTAGGTTTGTAACCGAGTTGCCTTCGGGCAAAGTAGTTCTATCATCATGGATAGTACGAGGTGTACTGATCAAGATTAAGGATGTAGAACTAGAAGGAGACCTTATAGAACTAGAGATCAAGGACTTTGACATGATACTAGACATGATACAAGGCAAGGGCCCCCTTGTCAAGAGGCTTCGACATACTTCAAAGAAAATGCCACCCCCGGCTGCGACTGCCTCCCAATCCCCGGCTAAGGGGAAAGGCTCGGGCTCAGGAGCTCCGACTGCGCCCCTTCCTTGCCTTCCTCCACCTTCTGCTCGGGAACCGGTAGCACTGGTTGGTCCTCAAGCTCCAGTGGTCCCTGTTGCCATTGTTCGCATCCCCATCAACCCCCAGGATCTGGAGCTGATTCCAAACACTTTTCGGGGGACCGTCTACGAGACGGCGAACTACTCGATGGAACATTTTTACAAGGCCAAGCCCCACGACCTGAGGGCAATTGAGGAGAGGAGCCCGGAGAATGTCATGGAGTCTGCCTTGGGGATGAACCTCACAGTAAGCATTTTCCTTGACCTTGCTTTTATTATATGTATTTTATTTTTTTGGTATGTGCCTAACTGTTTGTTTGCTTTTTGTAGGCGGTCTTGGCCCAACACTGCAGCATATCTCGGGCCAGGGCCAGGAATGAAGAACTCAAGGCCGAGCTGACTGCGGCCCAAGCTGCTCTCCCCGCCTCTCAACAGATCGAACAGAGCGCCAAGGCTGCTTTGGCGATGGCCCATGCGAGTGAATAGGCGGCGAAGGCCGCTTTAACCACTGCCCGAGAAGGCAAGCAGGCGACGAAGGTGGCCTCGGTAGACCTTCAGGTTGAGCTCGAGGGGGCCAAGGCAAAACTATTGGAGGTCGAGGCGGCCATTCTGGAGGAGAAGAAGGCATCGACGTCCTCCATGGAGAGTATGTTGTACCACTGCTGGGCCTTCAACCAGGACGGAAACTTCTCCTTCATGGCCTCCGACGCATGAGGGCACTACCTCGAGAAGTTCAAAGTTCAGCTGCAACAGGAGTTGCAGGAAGCGACTGAGACCGGGGAGACTTCTACTGTGGGCGAGCAGGAGACTGAGGAGGTGACGTCTTCAGAGCGGCCTGGGGGAGCCTAGAATTTTTTTTTTGTATTTTCACTTTTATTTACTTTTGTTTGTAAATACTGAGTACGAGGTTATTCTCCTCGAGACAATTTATATACATTAATTTTAGTTATTTCAAGTTTTACTTGCTCTTCAATCTTTTTCTCATATTTCATGATGTGTTCGGTAGAAACTTAGTTTGCGTTAGTTTTATCGACACCTCGTGTTTTAGAAAAAACACTGGTTAATCAATTTAACTAACTTCTAAGTTTTTGAACCTGGTCGTGTCCAGGATACTTAATTTTAAAAACTTAGTTTGCGTTAGTTTTATCGACACCTCGTGTTTTTTTAGGAAAAACATTGGTTAATCAATTTAACCAACTTCTATGTTTTGGAACCTGGTCGTGTCCAGGATACTCAATTTTTAAAAACTTAGTTCGTGTTAGTTTTATCGACACCTCGTGTTTTTTAGAAAAAACAATGGTTAATCAATTTAACGAACTTCTAAGTTTTGGAACCTAGTCGTGTCCAGGATACTCAATTTTTAAAAACTTAGTTCGTGTTAGTTTTATCGACACCTCATGTTTTTAGAAAAAACACTGGTTAATCAATTTAACCAACTTCTAAGTTTTGGAACCTGGTCGTGTCCAAGATACTTAATTTTAAGAACTTAGTTCGCGTTAGTTTTATTGACACCTCGTGTTTTTTTAGAAAAAACACTGGTTAATCAATTTAACCAACTTCTAAGTTTTGGAACCTGGTTGGGTGATCTGCCTCCCAAGTAATCAGAAAGTGGACTTGCTTGGTTACTTTTAACTGGCCATACAAACAAAATCGTACATAGACACAAATGAAACCATAAACCATTTTTTTTTATAGTAATTTGGCCTTTATATGCAAGCCTTACATATAGGAGTGACTTGATCACTGATAATACTTTCTCAAATGTATAGCATTTCAGGTCCTTGGCACCATTTCTCCATTAAGTCGGGCCAATTTGAAAGTACCCTCCTGTACAATTTCGATGATCTGATAGGGCCTTTCCCAGCTCGGGCCTAAGGCACCATCTTTGGGGTCCTTGCCCGCCAGAAATACCCTTCTGAGTACCAGGTCTCCTAATCCAAAGGCATGCCTCTTAACCTTTGAATTAAAATACCGAGTGATATTTTGCTGATAATGCGCGAGCCATAGTTGTGAATCTTCTCTCCTTTCATCAATCAGGTCGAGGGACACGCTGAGTAGTTTTTCATTCTGCTCCTGGCTGAAGGCCTGGACCCTGTGCAAGGCTATCTTTGTTTGGACATGAAGGACGGCCTCACTCCCGAAAGTCAGGGAAAAAGGGGTTTGCCCCGTCGAGGTTCAGTGCGAGGTCTGGTACGCCCACAGCACCTGCGGTAGTTGCTCGAGCCAAACTCCCTTGGCCTTGCCCAACCTCTTTTTAAGGCTTGCCTTGAGCATCTTGTTCACAGCCTCGACCTACCCATTAGCCTAGGGGTGGGCCATTGAGGAAAAACTCTTAATTATGTCGTGTCTTTCACAAAATTTAGTGAAGATGTCACTATCGAACTGGGTTCCATTGTCTGACACGATCTTCCTTGGTAGCCCAAACTGACAGACAATATTCTTAACCACAAAATTGAGGACTCTCTTTGACGTTATCGTTGCTAGGGGTTCTGATTCTGCCCACTTCGTGAAGTAGTCAATGGCCACTACTGCATAGCGAACTCCTCCTTTTCCTGTGGGTAGGGCTCCAACAAAGTCAATCGCCCAGATCGCAAATGACCACGGGGACGAGATCATCTTCAGCTCGACTGGTGGAGCTCGGGCGATCGTGGCAAACCGTTGGCACTTGTCACACTTTCAGACGTAAGAAATTGAGTCCTTTGATAGGGTGGGCCAATAATATCCTTGCCTTAATATCTTTAAGGCCAGGTTTTACCCCCCAGCGTGATCTCCACAAAAACCTTCATGCACCTCCTGCAAAATAGTTTTAGCCTCCTCCGACAGAACACATCGTAGAAGAGGCAGAGACAGGCCACGCCGGTACAACGTTCTGTCTATGACTGTATAGTTAAGAGCTTGATAGAGTATCTTCCTTTCATTTCACTCGTCAGGTGACTTCCATGTTGTAAGGTACTTGACAATGAGCGTCATCCAGTTTGGCCTGGCATCGATCATCTCGATCTCCCTTTTATCCTCTACCACACTTGGTATTTCCAAGAATTCCACCGGTATCAGGCTTAAGGTCTCAGCTTCCCTGGAGGTGGCGAGGTTTGCCAGATCGTCAGCATTGGCGTTCTGCTCACGTGGGATATCTGCCCGATCTGGCTGTATTCAAATTCAGACAGATCCTTCTTTACCTTGGCCAGGTAGGCCGCCATCTTGGTTTATCGCGCTTGATATTCCCCTAATACTTGGTTTACCATGAGCTGGGAATCGCTGTAGCATTGGATGGCCCTGGCCTTCAGCTCCTTGGCCACCCTAAGCCCAGCCAATAGAGCTTCGTACTTGGCCTCGTTGATGGACGCCTCGAATTCGAATCGTAACGCGGAGTGGAAATGATGTCCCTCCGAGGATATCAAAATGATTCTCGCTCTGGACCCGTTTTCATTAGACGAACCATCCACAAAGATTCTCCACAACACCTGCACCGACTCTTCCCTCGATTCCTCTTGGAATCCAGTGCATTCAGCCATGAAATCATCCAGGGCTTGGCTTTTGATTGCAGTTCGTGGTACGTACAGAATTTCGAACTGGCTGAGCTCAATGGCCCATTTCGAAAGACATCCCGATGCCTCAGGTTACTGTAGCACCTGCCTCAAAGGTTGATCGGTTATGACATGGATTGAATGGGACTGGAAATACGGCCTAAGCTTTCTGGAGGCCATGATATGGGAGAAGGCCATTTTTTCCATCAACATATATCAAGATTCAGCTCTGAGGAGCCTTTTACTAATGTAATAGACTGGCTTTTGAGCTCAGTCCTCTTCCCGGACCAGCACGGTGCTAGCCGCATCTTCTGTAACAGCTAAGAAAGAAAAAAAGGCCTTCTTGCCCTTGGCTTGGAAAACACGGGCGGCTTGGCTAAATGTGCTTTTAGGTTGAGGAAGGCCCGCTCACACTCTTTGTTCAACTCAAACTTTTTATTCCCCGGAGCAGGTTATAGAATGGCAAACACTTGTCGGTAGATTTGGAAATGAACCGATTAAGGGCTGCCACCCTTCCTGTCAGACTCTGGATGTCTTTTCGTGACCGGGGCGATGGCATTTCGAGTAGCGATCTGATTTGTCTAGGATTTCCTCTATTCCTTTGGTGTTGACTATAAAACCCAGAAATTTTCCTGACGCCACTACAAAGGTACATTTTTGGGGATTCAACCTCATACCGTACTTCCTTAGGATCTCAAAACATTCCCTCAGATCGGGAACATGGTCATTGGCAGTTTTTTACTTGACCAAAATGTCGTCAACATACACTTCCATGTTTTTCCCGATCTGATTAACGAACACTCTGTTGACCAATATCTGATATGTAGCTCCGGCGTTCTTCAGCCCGAAGGGCATGACTTTGTAACAATAAAAATTGGTTGGGGTCATGAAGCTGGTATGCTCCTGGTCCGCAGGATTCATAGCGATCTGGTTGTAACCAGAGTACGCATCCATGAAGGACATGAGCTCGTGTCCTGCTGTGGCGTCCACCAAATGGTCAATCCTTGGTAAGGGAAAACAATCCTTGGGACATGCTTTATTCAAGTCAGAAAAGTCGATACAGGTCCGCCATTTTCCGTTAGGTTTTGGGACCAGAACAGGATTGGCGACCCAGATTGGGTATTTTGCCTCGCGGATAAAACCGCACTTTAAAATTCGAGCCACTTCCTCTTCCAGGGTCACAACTCGGGTCGTGCCCAGACGCCTCTGTTTCTGCGACTTCGCAGGCATGCTCTTGTCCAAGCTGAGGGTATGCCTGATGATGCTCGGGCTGATCCCCACCATGTCTTCATGAGACCCGGCAAAAACATCTAGATTTCCTTGCAGGAATTTCATCAGCTCCGCCTTTCTCTCATCGCCAAGGTTTTTCCCGAGCCCAACCACCCTCGAAGGGTCTTTAGGATCGATATTTATCTCTTTGAGATCTTCAATAGCCTAGATATTGGACCTATCTTCACCAAATCTAGGGTCGATATTGTCGCTCAGGGTGGTACCTACGCCGTCGGTTGGCCGAGATTCCTTTATCTCAGGGCTAGCCCTCATTTCCTGGGGTTCCTCGCTTTCGCCATAAATGTCCATCGTCTGCTGCTCGGGTTGTAATTTTCCCTTCATGGAAATGTTGTGGCATTCTCTGGCAACGAGCTGATCACCTCGGACCGTACATATCCCCGTAGAGGAGGGGAATTTGACTGCGAGGTGGCGGATAGAAGTTATGGCTTCAAATGCCATCAACGTAGGTCGACCCAAAATTGCGTTGTATGTGGTGGGACAGTCGATGACCACAAACTCGAGTAGCTTGGATACAGTTCAGGATCCCTTTCCCAAGGTTATTACTAACTCAATTGTACCTATCGCTGTCGACCCTTCGCCAGAGAACCTGTATTGCCCCAAATTTCCTAATAAGATTTATGACCTTGATTAGGAGGCCGGGAGGGCCATAATTGATTTATTATAGTATTTAATGATTATATGCATGTTTACGTGAATTATATTATTATATGATGGTGGATGCATGCATATGGGAGAATTTATTATTGTGAGGGTATTTTGGTAATTTGGCCATTGTGGGCGTAATTGTATATTTTGGGTGCATGATTGTGATTAATTAATATAGCCACATTATAAGGTGGATTGGTTCGAGCTTATTGACATGAGATGATCATGGGGTGTAAGTGTTCGGTCTAGTCATAACGGGTTTAAGTCCGGGGCTCGGGGTGAGTCTCGGGGTGAATTTAATGGTTAGAGCATTACCGGGAATTAAATGGTAATGGGATATGGCTTGTTGGTGTTTGGGAATAATGGAAATAGCGGGAATTGGAGGGTGTTAATTGTGATTAATGAAATAGGTGTGAAAGGACGGTTTTGCCCTTGGTGGCTGCTAAGGTTTCATTTTAGACCTAAGGGTATTTAGGTCTTTTTACCCTAAGATATATATATATCAGCTATTAAGGCTGTAAAAGAGTAACAAAAACAGAGTCTCTCCTCCTTCTCTCCCGATAGATGTTCTTCCTCTTTTCTCTTTGGATTTTCAAGCTCAGTTTGAGGAATTAAGCCAAGGAACCAAGCTTAGCCAAGCTAAGGTTGTGCTCCACCATTGAAGAGGGTGTGTTTCCAAGATTAAGGTGAGTTTCTAGCCACTAGAACTCTTGGTTTTGCTCTGTTTTCTTAGTTAAGTTTCAGCTGGTTTTTGGGTTGGAAACTTGGGAATTGTTTGGAGTTTTGGCTAGGGTTCTTGGGGTTGTGGTCCCAAGGACATGTGGGGATGGTTTCTGGGTTCATTTGGCACCAAAAATGGGATTTGGAAGCATTAGAATCGAGTTAGAATTGAGGAAGTCGAAGAAGGAAGTTTCAAGGGTGGTGCTGTCTGGGGGTAGCGCTACAGCGCCCATCAGAGGGCGCTATAGCGCTACACAGGGCTCAGTTGGGCGGTTTGTGATTCTGTCTTGAGCGCTGGGGCGCTAGAAGGGCAGCGCTGTAGCGCTACCCTGTTCCTTCAGAACCCTGTTTTGGGTGTTTTTAAGGGCTTTTGGCTTGGGGTTTCAATCCTTAAGGCCCAGGATCGAATCTACTCACTATGTGGGCATGTTTTGAGGTCCCGAGAGTGGGGTTTAGGTTAAGATCCTATCTTTGGTAATTTTCATTAATTGGAGGTTGTTTTGGTTATGACTAGGTGACCGTTAAAGGATTAAGGATCGATCGTTCTCAGGGGTCATTCTTGTTCTAATTCTCATTCGAACCGGAGGTAAGAAAACTGCACCCTGTGTATGTGAGACATGCATGGTTATTATTGATGCACGTTGGTTAATTATTATGTATGACATGCGTGGCTATTATTGGTGCATGTTGGATTGCTAGATTTATTGCATATGATGCATGAGAAACATGTGATAAGGACATGCTTTGTGTACTGGGTACGATATCGTTCAGAGCTTGAGCCTCTGTGTTTATGCATGGTCCTAATTGTACTGATATCTGTTAAGTAAGCATGCTGAATACCTTGTTTATGGATATTGGACATGTGATATATGTTTGGTGGCATGGCTTACTTGTGTATGGCGCTGACTTATTAGTCAGAATCGACAATGGTGTCAGATCCGTCTGTGAAGCTGTGACTTATTAGTTAAGTTCACCACGGGCTGAGCACTGGTCGTGTTTTACCGACCCAAGGGTCAGAAGTGGCAGTGCATTGTGAACGCCAGGCCAATTAAAGATTAGATCTAATCGAGGTCGGCATTGAATGACTCATATGGAGTATTACTGCTGGACCGACCGGAAGGTCAATAAGAACTATAAGCGCTTGCCTGGTCTATGACCAGATGTTTATGGCCAAGGTATATGACCTCGGTGACTATTTGTCACATGGCCAAGGGACGCTGTCCATTGCACGACTCTAGGGTCGGGAGGAAGGCTATGTTGGTGACCATTCACCATGCACCTGTCCTAATCAAACTTATGAAAGGATCACTTATCAGTTAAGCCCTGGTGACCCTATCGTCACATGGCTAGAAGGAGTGATGCTCATTATTGTGACTTTTGGCTATTGTCACCTATTTGCTTGGACTGATAGTCCTGGATGGTTATTATGACCGTTGTTGACATTATATCATGCTTTATTGTGTTTTCTTGCTGGGCTTTGGCTCACGGGTGCTACGTGGTGCAGGTAAAGGCAAGAGGAAGTTGGACCATCCTTGAGTTGGAGAGCTTAGGTGATGACGTGTACATATGCAGCTGCTCGTCCGCCACGGCCGAGGTTTAAAGTGGAACTAGGGTTGAGCCCTGTTTTGCCGCTTAGAACGGCCTGTTGTAAATATTTTCTGTAATAAACTCTGAAACTTTATTTTCGGGATCCCAATGTATATGCTAAACGTTCTAGTGAAACGTTACATCTTAACCAAAATGTTTAATCCCTAAATCGCTAATCATACCTAGATCACGTTCTTGGCCAAATGACTCGATTAGCGAGTTTAGCACTGTTTATAAGGCACACCGTAACGGTCCCTAGAGTTTGGGGCGTTACAGAACCCATACAGCATGATGGAAGTGGCCTTCAGTTCGGTCACCGACAACCCCATTTTTCTAGCGCGGACCAAAACAACAAGTTCACCGAACTCCCATTATCAACTAGTATCCTCTTGAATCTCCGATTGGTGAGCTGGGCGGTTATAACTAGAGGATTGTTATGTTGGAACTGGACATGACTAGCATCTTCTTCGGTGAAACTAATTGGATGTCTCTCCAATCGCTGTTGTTTGGGTATGGGCTGTTCTGGGACAAATTCGATTCCGTTATGAGACTTAAATTCGTTGATGTATCTTTTCTGAGCACCTCTGCTCGAGCCTGCCAGATGGTGGCCTCCAAAAATGGTGGTTATCTCTCCTCCTATTATTGGAGGAAGGAAGTCCTGACCCACCTGGGCTCCGGTCGGATTTGCTGGGACTTTCGGAGCTGATTGAACATTTTGCCTGGCGGGCTGATTAGGAGTGATCTGATTCCGAGCATATTGAGCCAAGGGTCCGACCCGGATGAGTGTCTCAATCTCATCCTTCAAATGCCTACAATCATCGGTGTCGTGACCGATGTCGTTGTGGAATCAACAGAATTTGGAAGGGCCTCTCTTAGCTTTCTGATTTTTCAAGGGCTCTGGCTTTTTCCAGGGAAGGCGGGCATAATTTGCTAGGAAAATGTGCTCCCTAGTATTTGTGAGGTCGGTGTAAACCGTGTAGACTGGTTTGAACTTTTCCACGGGCTTGTTCTTCTTTGGATCGTTCTGGCCGCCCTCGCCGTTTCCCTTTCTCTTGCTTCCACCCCTTTGGTTATTCTGGGCAACGGTCTGAGTCGTATTCACGACGTCCATTTTCGCTCCAACGGGCTGGTCAGGGATTTGGCTGGTCCCCGCAACCGATGCTCGTGCTTCTTCCAATTTTATCCATTCATGGGCCTTGTTCAAGAATTCATCCACAGTGTTGACACCTTTCCTCTGGATTTCTTTCCACAACTCGCCCCCAACAAGGATTCTAGTTCTCATAGCCATGAGCCTGGAACTTTCGTCTGCGTCCCTAGCTTGGGCTGCAACGTTTGCGAACCTGCTTAGATAAGCTTTTAAGGGTTCCCCGGGCTGTTGCTTCACATTCGCCAAGGTATCCGCTTTGACGCGAACCGCTTGAGAGGCTCAGAATGCCCTCTTGAAGTCGGCAGAGAAATTCTTCCACGAACTGATCGACTGTTTCTTACACTGCTTGAACCACTGCCTAGCTGGCTCGACCAGAGACGAAGGGAATATCAGGCATCTCAGCTCGGGGCCGATATTATGGGCCATCATCAGGGTATTGAACATCCCCAGATGATCCGACGGATCTCCATCTCCATCGAATTGGGATAGATGGGGCATCCTAAAACCCGGCGGGTACGCTGTTGCTGTGATGTTGGGGGAAAAAATATTGAGCTCGTCCCCCGAGTCGTATTCATCTTTTCCCTTCTCTGACAGGAGCCTCTTCATTAGCTCCTCCATCTGAGCTAACCATTCGAGGGTTTTGTCTTTTATCCCTGGGTTGTTCTGGGGCTGTTCAACAACTCCCGTCCCATTGTACGCGTTAGGCAGGTTATTGTCCCTCCAAGCTTGAGCTTGGTTTGGTGGGACATTCCCGTTGTCACGTATTTCGGAAGGACCATCCTCTCGGCGAGCACGACTTTTGTTTCTGGTCGGCTCTCCCCTCTGCGAGTTGAGGCGATCTCGAAGGTCGATTCGCGAGGCGGCCCGAGGGCTTTGTGCCAAACTTAGAGGATTTCGTAGGTCTCCACTAGATCTGCCACTTCGGTGGCTTTCGGTCCAATAGCTCCCATTGGAAAAGCTCAGAGCTTGCTGCCGAGGGAGAGGATCTGGGACATTTCCATGCGTTCACGGGTGATGAACAGGAACGGTGGGAGGAGGATTCCTCATGCTGTTTTCGTATGCAGGAATATCTCGAACAGGACGAGGAGGAGATGAATATCTTATCGGCGAAGGTGGGCGCCTAACTGATTCTAGTCCCGTCTGGCCGGACCAAACTAGCTCGCGGTCGCTCTATCCCACCGCCTCCAGCTCTCTGCGTCGGGCGATCTAACAGTGGCATGGAAGGGCTGGCTGGAGCAGGTTATTGGCATGAGCTCTCCTCAGACCTCCTCCGCGAGATGCCACGAGCTCTCCTGGGTGCGTTCGATGGTGGAGCCGAACTTGGAGTCGAAGTTCTGACTGACCGGCTGACTCGCTGATGGGCCCTGGGAAAATCATCAAACATAGTTTCCCGGTGATGGTGCGACACGGGCGCAGAACTCAGGGTTGAGGTTCTAACTGATCGATTGGGCCTGGGCCGACTATCCCGGCGGGACTTGTGAGTCCTGCTTTGCCTCTTTCCGACATTACCGTCAGTTGCAAGAGGGGTAGTCGAGCCAATACTTCCTCGATTTTCTTATTTTCCTTGGCTAGATGACTCCTAAACTGCATGTTCTCCATTTCCACTGCCGTCAGGTAACCTGGGTTCGGATTTGGAGGTAGGGGTGCTGAACTCCCAGTGTCGTCATGGCCCATCAGCTGTTTCGCCGATTGTTGCTGGATCTCCAGGTCTTGTTCATCGGATACGACGGTATGGTGAGCCTCCTGCCCACCATGTTGATCCGCCTCATTACCATGCCTGGAACGAGTGACCACCATGATCAAGTTTTTACGATAACACTAATCTAAATCCTCTCAATGAAAGCACCAAACTGTTGACGCAGTTTTTCACCAACTGTGAATTGTATGAATAACTAGGATGGATTAGTGCTTAATGGTAAACCGTAATAAGAAAATGATAATACTCAAGGATGCTGGCAATGAATTATCAAGAGAAGAAAAGTGATCACTCCTTTTTACGTGGTTTGGAGGTTAAAATCCCCTAGTCCACGAGTCAATATTATTACTGTTTCTCTTTTCTTGCTATTTTTACAGAGTATTTACCTTACAAGAAGAATCCAACCCTTTGCACTACCCAGGGTCTTGGTATTTATAGGAGAATGATCTCTGAGTAGGCATTGGGGTCATCCCGTAATCTCTTTATCCCTCACGCCATCTCTGTGACACTGATGAATAATATCTAAACCTTACACTGAAGTGTGGTCTAATCAGTAGGTAAAAATGGAGAATGAGCCGCATGGCCTAAATCAGGTGTGGGATGTCTGATCACGCACGTTTATATTGCGTATCCGGGAATTCGGGAATAAAACAGACACATGATGTCTGTTATACACACGTTTATATTGCGTGGTTGACTTTATAAAGATCCTGGGATATGCCAGGCCTCTGATGTACCGCGAGCTTAATGTAGTGCTAGTTCGTGTCTTTTGATGCCATGTTGACAATGGTTCCAAGTGATAAACAGCTAAACGATCCGCCAGCGTGAGCTATTTGTTTAGGGGATTGTACCAAATTTCTCCAGATGAACGGTGAACACGTGGCACCTCGGTTATGGCTCTTTACTAGTTCGCTTCTCTCGAGCTACCTCAACAAGGTACGTGCTGATACTCAGGGAGTACACACATATATATATACATTATTATTTTTTTTATATGTATATACATATATATAAAATTATAAAATATATTATTATTGTTATTATATTGCTTTTATATATCCATTCAAATATGAGGTGATGAGATTGGCTTTCACTAATTGTGGTGGTGATGATGATGTCTGGGTTACGTTCATTATACATATGTATGTCATTTAATTTCATTTTAAATAATAACTGGTTATCAATATAAAAATAATTTTGGATTTTTTAGTAATGTGGCGGTAACTGGTTACCACTATCAATTTTAACTGTCATGGAAAGTACTCGAGTTAATTGTAACTGGTTACTGGCAGATTTGGAAAAAAACTAGATCAGAATATAACCAGTAAAGAAGAAGAAGGTGGTAATTTGTTACCCCTACCAAAATAACGATTAATTAGTAACTGGTTATTTAGCAAAATCTTAAAAAAAAAAAAAAAACTACATCTGAAAAGCAAAATCAGATATGAAAATAACCAAGAAGAAGAAGATCGAAGAAGGTAACTAGTTACTTACGTAATTTTATAAAGAAAACTAGATCTGAAAAATAAAATCAGATTTAAAAACAACCATGAAGAATGAGATTAAATAAGGTAACTAGTTACAACTAGGTCCACAAAAAACTCAGATCTGAAAATAAAACAAAATCGTGACAGTAACTGGTTAATTAGGTAGTTTTATAAAGAAAACCATATATGAAAAACAAAATCAGATTTAAAAACAACCATGAAGAAGGAGATTAAATAAGGTAACTGGATACAACCAAGTCCACAAAAAACTCAGATCTGAAAACCAAACAAAATCGTGCAGTAATTGGATACTTAGAAAGATTTGGAAAAAAAACCAGATCTGAAACAACAAAGAAAACATAGAAGAACGTAAAGAAGAAGAAGATGATGAAGAAAAAGAAGAAGAAGAATGCAAAAATGAAGAAGAAGAAGAAGAAGAAGAAGAAGAAGAAGAAGAAGAAGAAAGCGAAGAAGAAGACAAATCAGAGATGGCGTCGGTGGTGACTAGAGGTACGTCATCCATTTGTCGATGTGAGAGAGTTCTCATTGTTGTGAGAGAAAATGGTTGGTTGCTATTGTTGTGAGAGAAAATGGAGTGAGTGAAAGATACGTGAGAGATGGAGAGAAAAATGAAAGTAAGAGAGAGTGTGTGTGTATTTTTGTTTATGGTATTCTATGGGATTCCCATATTTTAAACTCTCTTTGTTTATTTTTTCAATTATATATTGTGAGTTTATTTGTTTATTTTTTTCTTCTTCGTTTATATCATTTATTTCTATTATGGATAATTATTAATTTATATCATTATGAGTTATGGTTTATTGTAGGGATTTTTTGAAAACTACCCACTTTTAGTATTCATTAATCCTAAATAGCCAGATATTTTATTTTTATAATTAACAGTGACTAAAATAGTTTTGGTTTGTATTTTTAGGCTTGTAGTTTACATTTATGAATGTGTGGTTTACATTGGCTTGTAGTTTATATTTTAAAGCTTAGTGATTTACATTTCAAAGGATTGTGGTTTACATCTTAAATGGTTCAAATGATTGTTGTTTACATTCCAAAGCCTAGAAATGGTAAAGTAGGTATTGTGATTAAAAAAATGGGTATTGATTAACAATTTACATTTCAAAGTCTAGAAAGGGTATAATAGCTATTGTGATTAAAAAATGGGTATTAATTAACAATTTTTAAAAATTTGGGTAAAAATAAAAGGGCTAACTAAATATAGGTACTACATATAATTTCTTCTTGAGAAATTTCCATGGAGAACTGTATTAAGTAAAAAAAAATAACAAAAACACGGTCACACGGAACTTTTTTCATTTATATGATTCAAGTTTTCTTTTTTCATTTTACAGTGTTTACTTTTCTGGCAACACTTCAATTTTTCTTAATGGTCCATTGATTTTCGGATCTCTATAGATTGCGATGAATGAGGAGCGTTTGAGCTTGTTTACGTCAAAAATTGTGAGTGCCAGATGAAGAACGAATAGTAGAAATTTTCAGTCATATTCGAAAAAAATATGAAAAGTATCGGACACCACTCACGGTCGAAGACTCGGAATGGTTGCTTTTCCATTTCTCCACTGCGTTTTGGGGGAGCTTTTTGTTTATGAATGCATCCATGACTTCTCTTCTCCACTGAGAACCCGTCAATGTTGATTTCTCCATCCTTCTGCATTGATCTGCTCCAACCTGAGATCATGGGTTTAGACAAAGACCACCAATTCCGACTGGTTTAGGAGCTAGTTCATCGAGACTCTTAGAAGTTCTGTTTATGATTGTGTGGCAGTGAGGATGGTTCCAAGAAGGTTAAGATGTCTATAGAAAGGGAGAGGTTGGAGGAGGTTACTGGATGGTCAGAGAAGGCGGAGTTGTCATAATTTGAAATCGGAACTTTTGAGTTTGATGAGAGTCGAAGCTTTTCTAGCCACAAGAAGTACAAACCCACCCACCTTGTAACGTCCCAAATCTTCTAATAAGGCTTAGTGCCTTGATTAGCATGCCAGAAGGGCAATAATTGATTTAATTGTGTTATTACGTGGTTAATTGTGATATATGTGTACCAGTACGTGATTACTTGAATTAAATGATTATATGACTAGATATGAATCTTTAGGTAAATTAAATATGCATGTGGGCCCGCTCGTGTTGTTGAGCGCACATTTGTAATTTTAGCTCGTTGAGGGCATAAATGTGATTATGTGTGTGTGTTGTGCCTGAGACCACAATATTGTGGAGATATAATTGAGATGTGTGGTCCGAGACAATCCTAGGGAGTAGATTAGCGAAATAGTCACAACGCGGTCGAATACCCGACTCGGGATGAGCCTAGGGGTATTTTAGGAATGTAGCGTGTGTTCGGGGTTACCAGGTAACAGGTAGTTATTTAGTGGTTATGTGAGTATGCTGGAATTAATTGGGGCTTTATAGGACTACTCAAGGAATTAGCGGGAATGTGGCAAATGACGAGATTGCCCTTTGAGACATTAAGTCGCTAGGGATTTATCTATGGGCATTTTGGACTTTTCAAGCCAAGAGAGAGTGACTTAGTTAGCTGGAAACCCCTTAGATCACTTAGGAAACTCTTAGCAGCACCTCACTCTCTCTCTCTCATTTATCTCTATCACTTGGAGCCTTGGGGTTTTTTCTAAAATTGTTGGAAGAGAGGATTGGAGATGGAGGCTTGAAGTTGGGGATTTGGTTAGAAGCAACTCAAAGCTTGATTCACACAATTGAAGTAAGGATTTTATGATGATCTTGTTGAGTTTTTCTGCTGTGGTTTAGAGGTTTTCATGAGGTTGAACCTTAAGTCTGATTTTGGGTTTTAGTGAAGTTATGTGATAGTTTTTGCGGTGTTTACACTGACTATGTTGCCTTGATATGAATTCTAGACTGAATTCTAGGTCTAGGTTTTGAATTGGGTGGATTTTAGTGGGTTAGCACATGAAAATGCAGGGAAAAACTGGGTTCGCAGGCCCGAGACACGACCCTATTTTTCAAGCGTCGCAGCCCGCATGAACTCAAAGGGCCTTGGGGGTCCCTGATGCTGCCCAGGCACAGCGACGCAGATAGGGCTGCTGCGGCCCGTGTCCCCTAAAAAAGAGCCTTGGGGCTCTTTGACTTATAGCTCGCCGCGGCTAAAATAGGGAATAATGGCCGAAATAGGGTTTTCAGCTTAGGAACTCAAATTTAAGGGCTCGGGAAGGATTCTATTACCTGGTTTAGTAGAATTCGAGTTCCTAGAGACTAGAATATTATTATGAAGTTCTTAATTGGTTTACGGCTTGATGGATGTTTATTATTATTGCATTGTGACTAGGTTTTACTGCCAAGGCTCGGGTTTAGGGGATCGTTCTCAGGATCACACTAGACAGTCAGCTCGGGACACAGGTAAGAAAAATGTTTGTGCCCGTAGAGCAGGGCATGGCCCGATTATCTGTGTTTAATGCTATGTGTGAATGTTCATAATTGTTATGCCATGTTTGTATGATTATAACTGATCGACGAAGGCCAGGATCGGCGAAGGCTGGGAACGGCGATAAGCATGTTGAATGCAGACCGCCATGGCATGGCCATCTAGGGTGTCGTACTCACCTGTTCGGTGAAGACTGTGAACCTGGTGCCTGGTAATGCACTTGGGTCGGCATAGGCCACTATGTAGATAGTCTATGTTTTGTGTTAGAGTTATGCATTTACTAAAATGAATTGTTATATATGCTATGTGTGTGGAGTTTTCTTGTTGGACCCTGGCTCACAGGTGCTCTATGGTGCAGGTTAGGGCAAATGAAAGGCTGACCAAGCATGAGTTGGAGGGCATGGAGCGGCGCGTACACGTTTGACCTACCTGGCCGCCACGACTAGGGTTGTTTTGAGGGACACATTGTGAACATTTGATTTTGTCGCTTAGGTTGACTGTACTCTAACTTTTGAGTTGTAAATATATTTTGAAACAATATTTTGGGATCCCAATGCATCACTTTTATAACTTTAATGGATGTCCAAACATTTTATACTTAATTTTCAATAATTGAGTCTTATTTTGATTAATCACACTTTTCAATCTAGAACCTCGATTAGCGAGCTAATGACACATTTTAAAATCACATGGTAACGGTTCTAAGGTAGTAGGGTGTTACACACCTCATCCTTCCCTTTTGTCTACATTATTATCACCCTGTTTTATTTATGACCCAGCCATCTTCACCTGTCCTACTGCGTACATGTTATATAATTTGTCGACGAAGCTTCCTACATTAATTAAACAATCAAAGTGAATATATATTGTTTATTTAATAATTCTCAATCAACTATAAAGAGGTGTCATATACACTTAATCGATCAATAATGGTAAATATATTATATATCTACCAATAGAATAATGTTTGAGCTTATTGATGCTTACCTATAAAAATCAAGTGTTATTTATACACTGGGAGCTTAGAAGGAGACACGTAATGCTCAAAATGTAAAAACTTTATGTTAGAGTGAGCCACCTATATTTCAATAATTATTATTTCCCAATGTACCCTGCATGCGATTCAAGTGGCACATATGCATGCCAAATAATTTCTTATGAGTTGAGTTATTAAATTGTGTGTGTGTTTTTTTTTATGTGTGTGTTGATTTTTAGTTTATTTTAGGTAGATGTTTTATTTTAGTGTATTTTTGGTAAATACAAATTTTTCATTTTTTTATTGTTGGTGTGTGAGTTTATTTTGGGTATATATATATATATAGTTTTCCTTAAGTATATTTTAGGTTGATGTCTAGTTGATTTCTAATTAGGTAAACTTTTAGTTTTTCTTGACACATTTTACAATGCACTGATAAGTTTTTCAATGTTATTTTTTAGTTTATTTTTTGTATCTGTTTAGCTGTTTTGAGATATATTTTGAGTTTATTTTTGACACATTTAAAAATGCATGAATAAGCTTTTCGATGTTATTTTTTTTGTTGTATTTTAGTTTATTTTGAGTTAATGCAATGTATTGATGTCTAATTGATTTGTAAATACATTTTTAACACTGTATTGTTGTGAGGTTGTTGTCTAGTTAATTTTAAGTTGTTTTTAAGCACTATATTGATGTGAGGTTGATGTCTACTTGAGACTGTATTTTTGTAATTATGAAACTTTAAAATCATATTTTTGAAAACTTGAGTTAGTAAAATTGAAAAAAAAAATATAGTAAAAATGTAAAAAAAAAACATAAAAATATGTATTTATGAAAAAACCTCATTCTTCTTGTAGGAATTTACACTAATGTCCTTACACAACCAACCAGGAAAGTTAAAAAAAGCAATTTCTTGATTACAAGTAATCAGTAAAGTACAACATGCAGTAATATCAATTTTGAGATTAAAATCTCCTTTGATCTTTACAAAGCTTGAGCAGCCTTCAAAGAGCTTAGTAAAGGGTGCACCTAGGGTACTTCAGATTTGGGAAGAACGGAAACCCAAACTTGTTGTTGCACAAATCAACCAATATCAACGATTACAAGAAAGATTAGAGAGCAGACAGAAAATAAACGAACAAAGACAAGGAATTATAGAGCCCCCAATATGGTGACTACATCCTCTTTCGAGCTCGCCCCAGAGAACAACTCAGAAAAAACCACTATCAATATCAAGTTACAGTTACAACAATGGAGAGATCCAAGCCACATGACCAACGGGTAAGTTCTCAATACACTATCTTTCTTTGATTTTCTTATTACAGTGAAGAACTCTCTCAACTCGCTCTAACCTTCTTCTTTTTATTTTACAACTTCTTCTCTCTCAATCTCTTACACAAGTCAAGGATCAGTTATGGATGTTCCAGCACACAGTCTTAGATGAGTCTTCTTCCTTTTATCTTTATAGCTCTGTAAGTTGCTGAATAGTTGTACCGATTCTTGAATTTGCTGAGCTGTATAAAACTGTTGTTTGTAACTGAAGAAAGATCTATTGTAATTGATTTTGTAACTATTTGATGAGTTGGCTTAAGAGAGGATTTACTTTTAACAATCTCCACCTAAATATTCACTTGAATCAACTCGGTTATAGTGGTAGTTCCCTGAGGGTCTTAGCTCACTAATACCCAGGTTTATCCTCCTTTATCAACCCCTAACAAATTCATGCAGAGCATGAATTTGTGAAGGGTAACAATTTTTCTTCCCATATCAGTCGCATTCTCTTCTGTAGGTACTTTTAGAATATTCACTTGTTCTTGTGTCACTTTGTCTCTGATAAAGTGATACTTTATTTCTACATGCTTGGTCCTGTCATGAAAGACATGATTTTTGCATAAGTGAATACAACTATTGTTGTCTGAGTATATCGTAGGAGTTATTCTTTGTTTAGTCACTTCTTCTAGTAGACCTTGAAGCCAAGTTGCTTCTTTTATAGCTTCTGTAACATCTATATACTCAGACTCAATAGTAGATAGGGCAACGACTGGCTGGAGTTGAACTTTCCAACTCACACAGTTTCCTCCAATCATGTAGAAGTATGCAGATGTAGATCTTCTGCTATCTCTATCCCCTGCATCATTATAGCCTTCTGTGTTGAGATTTAAATTCTGCCTTCTGTAAATCAATCCCACTGAAGCAGTGCCATTTAGGTATCTAAGAGTCCATTTCATAGTTTGTCAATGCTTCTTTCCTAGGTTTGCCATGTATTTACTGAGAATGCTCATAGTATGGGCTAAGTCTAGTCTTGTGCATACCATGAGATACATGACAGATCCTACAACATTAGATTAGGGTACATCACTCATTGTTTCTATTTCTTCTTTAGTGGCAAGACACTGTTCCTTAGATAGTTGATGGTGACTTGTTATAGGCTGTTTCGTTGCTTTTGAGTCCATCATTGAAAAAATTTCTAGTACCATGTTGATGCAACCTTCCTAATGCAAAATTAATTCCCCATTCTCTTTGTTTCTCTTGATACTCATTCCTAGGATTTTACTTGCTTCCCCTAAATCCTTCATCTCGAATTCTGACTTCAAGTGATCTTTCAAGTTTTCAACTTTTGCCCTTTCTTTGTTGATTATTAGCATATCATCTACATATAGTAGAAGATAGGTGGTGTTAGTCACTTATGATCCTTTGTAGTATAAACACGTATCATAGTAACTCTTTAAGAAACCTTGTTTAGTCATGAATGTATAAAATCTCTTGTTCCACTTTCTGGGAGATTGCTTTAGACCATATAGAGATTTTTTCAACTTACACACTAAGTATTCTTGTCCTTTCTTTTAGAATCCTTTTGGTTGTTCCATGTAAATATTTCCCTCCAATTCTCCATGTAGGAAGGCAGTAGTAACATCCATTTGTTGAACTTCTAAATCAAACTGAGTAGCCAAAGCAAGCATAATTCTGATGGTTTTTTATTTCACCATAGGGGAGAAAATCTCTGTGAAATCGATACCCTCTTTCTGAGTAAAGCCTTTTGCCACTAACCTAGCTTTAAATCTGATCGGATCATCTTTATTAACTCATTCTTTGATCTTGTAAAGCCATTTACATGCTATTATGCTTTTCCCTCTAGGTTTCTCAGTCAGCCTCCATGTCTTGTTCTTCATAAGTGACTGCATTTCTTCATCCATAGCTTTCTTCCATTGTTTAGATTCTTTTCCATTTAATGCTTCTTCATAAATATTAGGTTTTGAATAGTTTATCTCCATAGCACTCAAGAAAGCATAAGCTAAAACCTCATTCCAGGCATGGAAACTGGACCTTTTTGTTGGCTTAGGTGTTCTTTTAACTTTATCCCTTATAAGTTGATAATCACCTAAGTCTTCCCCTTGTTCAAACTGCTCCTCATTACCAGTTTCTCTTGGTTCCACCTGAACCATGTCTGGATCTACAATATTTGGCTCCACCTGAACCACACCTAATTCTACCATAACTGGTTCCACCTGATTGAGGTCATATTCAGTTTCTGTCAACTCTACTTGAGTATTATTTCTAGTTTTTTCTTAAGTACCTGTAGGGTTATATAAGTGATTGATTTCCTGCATTAGGGTTAGTATCTTTTAAACAAGGAAAATCAATTTCATGAAATATTACATCTCTACTAATCAAATTTATAAAACCGCCTTGACTTCTAGCCCACAACCTGTACCCTTTAGTACCCTCGGGATAACCCATAAACACACATTTTAGAGCTCTTAGTTCTAACTTGCCCACACTTTGGTGTGCATAAGTTGCACACCCAAACACCCTAAGATTAGATAAATCTGGTGGCCTTCCAGACCATACTTCTTCAGGGGTTTTAAGGTCTATAACACTTGAGGGACACCTATTAATTAGGTAAGCTACTGTCACCATAACTTCTCCCCAAAAACCCACATACAGACCTGAATTGAAAAGCATGCACCTAGACTCATTGAGAATGGTTCTATTCATTCTCTCAGCTACCCCATTTTGGTGTAAGCCTGACTGACTTGTGCCTAAAATTACCATTGTCTCTGCAATTAGAGTCAAATAAAGCATTGCAAAACTCTAGGCCATTGTCAGTCCTTACCTTAATCATCTTATTAGTTTGATTTTCCATTAAGGTTTTCCAGTGAACAAACTTATGGAACGCATCACTCTTATGTTTAAGTAGAAAAATCCAATCTTTCCTAGAGTAGTCATCCACTATAGACAAAAAATAAGAATAGCCCCCATGAGTGCTAGTCTTTTCTGGTCCCCCACAGATCAAAATGTAAATAATCTAGAATTCATTTAGACTTGTGTGTACCAGTTTTAAATTTAAGTCTATGATGCTTCCCTAAAATGCAATATTCACGAAAATAACCTTTAGTTACTTTGTCCTTAGCTAGAAGGTTTGGTTGACTGATTATTTGCAAGCCTTTCTCACTAATGTGGCCAAGTCTCGTGTGCCATACTATTGCCTTATCATCTTCTGGTGAGGCAGCCACCGTTGAGTTGCATTTTGCAACTGGTTCTCCACACAAATAATATAGTCCTTCACTTTTATGACCTTTCATGATCACCATAGAGCCTTTGCACAATTTGATTTGCCCATCCTTGATTTTTCTTTCTACCTGCAAGTCATCAAGAATACTTAGTGAAATCAAATTTCTAGAAATTTTAGGAACATAGCTAATATTTGTTAGTGATATAATTATTCCATTAAACATTCTGAAACTAACTGTCCCAGATCCTTCTATCTCACATGTCTGGTTGTTTCCCAAAATTACTTTCCCTTCATTTGATTTCCTGAAATAAGAAATTAAAGGCTTGTTATTAGTCATATGGAAAGTACAACCTGAGTCTATGATCCAGTCATTATTAAATGTAGCAGCAGCTACATAAGCTTCTCCACTCTCATATCCATCAATGAGATTTGCATTTTGTTGATCATTCTTGGGTTTTGATGAATAAAAATCTGATTTCTGGGTATCTCCTTCTTGATTGTCTGATTTTTACTTGTTCTTTCTTTGCCACAAATAGCAGTCCCTTTTCATATGTCTAGGTTTATCGCAGTGATAACACCCTTGAGTGTCATTAGGACTCCTTGAACTAGATCTTCCTCTGTCATTGTAACGCCCTACTACTTTAGAGCCGTTACCATGTGATTTTAAAATGTGCCATTAGTGGATTAACGCTGTATGTAATGATTATATCAATGGACACTTTATTTTTTAATAAAATACTCTGTAAATATATGTCTATAATTATCAAGAGTTCAATCTCATATTTATAGTGGAGTAAACATGAGATTAATAAATATGATTATTTAATCAAAGATATATGATTAATAATTTAATTTTTATTGGAGCTTGATATTATAGGTCCATAGGGTGGCTCTATCAACACCATATCAATGTAAGAGTTAGTACAAGGGTAAAACTATAATTTGGAAATTTGAGAAGAATTTTATTCTTTGGGTCAGATATACAATTATATGATAATTGAAGTTGAATAATTAATTTGGAATTATTTAATATATCCTCGAACACGTACTATGTTCCCAAAATACCCCTAGGCTCACCCCGAGCCGGGTATTCAACCCTGTTATGACTATTCCGCTAATTCGCTCCCTACAACTGTCTCGAACCACACATCTCATATATATCTCCACAATACTGTGGTCTTAAGCACAACACATACATAATCATATTTACGCCCTTAATTGGCCAAAATTACAAATATGCCATTATTTACAAGAACGTGCCCTTATGCATATTTAATTCACCTAAACATGCATTTCTAGTCATATAATCATTTAATCCACGTAATCACATACTGATACACAAATCTCACAATTAACCAAGTAATAACATAATTAAATCAATTATTTCCTTCCAAGTACGCTAATCAAGGCACTAAGCCTTATTAGCAAATTTGGGACGTTACAACTATCCCCTTCTTACAGAAATTTCATCTTCGAAATTCACCTGAATAGCTCGGGATATCGATCCCGCATATCAGACTCAATCTCCCAAGTTGCCTCTTCCACCTTGTTGTTTCTCCACAGCACTTTCATTAAGGCAATGGTCTTGTTCTGCAAGACTTTATCCTTCCAGTCTATGATCTGAACCAACTTCTCCTCATAAGACAAATCTTGATCCAGCTCCAGGTTTTCATAACTCAACACATGTGTGGAATCTGATACGTACTTCTGAAGCATAGACACATGGAAAACATTGTGAACCCCTAATAAAGCTGGAGGCATAGCTAATCTGTAAGCTACCTCTCCAACCCATTCTAGAATCTCAAAGGGGCCAACAAACCTAGGACTTAACTTGCCTTTCATTCCAAATTGTTTCACCCCTCTCAAAGGAGAAACTCTGAGAAACACATGATCATTGACTTGAAACTCTACACTCTTGCGTTTCAAGTCTGAGTAATTCTTTTGTCGACTCTGGGAGGCGATGTCAGAGATCTAATCTTCTCAATTGCCTCTAAATGACCTCAAAACCTAAGTACTTCCCCTCACCCGTCTTATCCCAATGAATGGACGATCTACACTTCCTTCCATACAACATTTCATACGGAGCCACTTCGATAGTCACATGATAGATGTTATTATTAGAAAACTCAATCAAAGTGAGATACTTACTCCATAATCCCCCAAAGTCTAGTACACAGACCCGTAACATATCCTCTAATATCTGAATCACCGTCTCAGACTGTCCATCCGTCTGAGGATGATAGGCGGTACTAAACCACAATTGAGTCCCCATAGCCTTCTGCAGGCTCTCACAAAACTTAGAGGTGAAGGTGGGGTCCCTGTCGAACACTATTGACCTTGGAGCCCCATGGAGTCACATAATTTCCTTTACATACAACTTGGCGTACTGCTCCACCGTATAAGTCGTTTTAATAAGTAAAAATTGTGCTGATTTGGTGTGCCTATCAACAATCACCCACACAGAATCATATTGCCCCACTGTCTTCGACAATCTAACCACGAAGTCCATGGTGATATCCTCCCACTTCCACTCTGGAATCCCTAAAGGCTGCAGCAACCTTGCTGGCCTTTGATGTTCAGCCTTCACCTGCTGACGGGTTAAACACTTGGCCACATAATCCACTACGTCCTTCTTCATCCCTGGCCACTAATACAGAGTCCTCAAGTCTTGGTACATCTTCGTCGTACCCAGAAGTAGGGAATAGGGAGTGGTATGAGACTCATTCAAAATCTCTCGCCTAATACCAGAATCCTTCGGAACACAAATCCGGCCTTTATATCTCAGTAGATCAATCTCAAAAATAGAAAAGTCTCTAGCCAACCCAGCTAAGGCATCATTTTCGTGTTTTCTCAACGGTGGATCCTCTTTCTGCGCTTCTCTAATTCTC
This sequence comes from Humulus lupulus, assembly GCF_963169125.1. NCBI lineage: Eukaryota > Viridiplantae > Streptophyta > Magnoliopsida > Rosales > Cannabaceae > Humulus > Humulus lupulus. The sequence goes on from NC_084793.1 coordinate 21,872,737, forward strand.
TCAAGGAGCATGGACTGAAGAGTGATATTGGCTAGCTAACCAACTACCAATTCAATTCCCGTTCTCAACATCTCTTCAGCTCACTTTTCTAATATCTGTCTCGAACTGAATAACTACCTTGGCCCATTCCAACTCAATGCGTCGGCCACCACATTGGCCTTCCCTGGATGGTACAAAATATCACAGTCATAGTCCTTCACCAACTCCAGCCAACACCTTTGGCGTATATTCAGATCCTTCTGAGTAAAGAAATACTTTAAGCTTTTATGGTCGGTGCATATTTCACACTTCTCCCCCATACAAGTAGTACCTCCATACCTTCAATGCAAATACAACTGCTTCCAGTTCTAAATCATGAGTGGGATACCTCTGCTCATACTCCTTCAGTTATCTCGATGCATAGGCTATCCCTTTCCCGGCTTGCATCAATACACACCCTAAACCCTGCCTCGAAGCATCGCAGTAGACCACAAACTTTTTCTTGTCTGATGGAAGACTCAATACCAGAGCGGTGATCAATCGCCGCTTCACTGTTCTCACATCTATCTGTCCAAACATACTTGGTCTTCTTACGCGTCAGCTCAGTCAACGGTATGGCTATTATGGAGAATCCCTCAACGAACCGCCGATAGTACCCCGCTAATCCCAGGAAGCATCAAACCTCTGGTACACTGCTCGGTCTCGACCAATCTCTCACTGCCTCAATCTTGGGTGGGTCCATTAGAATCCATTCCTTACTCACAATGTGGCCCATAAATGTTACTTAGGGCAAACCAAACTCACATTTACTGAACTTAGCATATAGCCTATGCTCCCTTAGTCGCTGTAGTACCAAACGAAGGTGATGCTCGTGCTCTGTTTCTGATTGAGAGTACATAGGATGTCATCGATGAATACTATAACAAACTTATCCAAGTAATCCCTGAAGACTCTATTCATCAAGTCCATAAAGGCTGTTGGGGAATTGGTTAATCCAAAGGACATGACTAGGAATTCATAATGTCCATACCTCGTATAGAACGCGATCTTAGGTATGTCCTCCTCCTTAATCCTCATCTGATGGTAGCTAGACCGAAGGTCGATCTTAGAAAACACCGTCTTCCCCTGTAGTTGATCAAACAAGTCGTTGATCCTGGGCAGTTGATACTTATTCTTAACAATCAACTTATTCAGCTCTCGGTAGTCAATGCACATTCTTAAGGATCCATCCTTCTTCTTGATGAACAACACCGGAGCACCCCCATGGAGAAAAAATGGGTCTAATGAATCCAAGATCCAATAACTCCTGCAACTGGATCTTCAGTTCCTTCAACTCCGCTGGAGCCATTCTGTAGGGTGTCCTCGATACTGGCTCCTCCCCTGGTGTCAAATTTATGACAAACTTGATATCTCGGTGTGGTGGCAAACCTGGAAAGTCCGCTGGGAATACATCAGGAAACTCACACACTAGTCTGGTCTCATCCAATCCAACTGAAAAGATCCTATAGGTATCCATTATGTTTGCTAGGAATTCTATGCAACCTTCTTGCAACAGGTCTCTACCCTTCAGTGCAGAGATCATAGTTACTCGTGGCCCACTACTGTCCTCACAAGCACAAAGGGTTCCTCCCCTTATGGTTCAAAAGTTACCACCCTTCGCTTGGAGTCTATCGTCGCCCCGTACTTTGACAACTAGTCCATCCCTAGAATCATGTCAAAGTCATCCATAACTAGTTAAATTAGATCCACAGAAAACTCCCCACTGTCTATCTTTGCCGGTAATGCTCTAACCCATCTCCTTGAGACTACCAGTTCCCCAGTTGGCAACAAAATCCTGAATCCCCTAGCATACAAATCACAAGGTCTACACAAACTGTAATGCCCCGAATTCTCCGATGTGGTTTAATGGCTGGATTAGTAGGCCGGGAGGGCCATAATTGCTTAATTATGCCATTAAATGAGTATATGCATGTTTATGAGAATTATATTATAATATGATGTTAAATGCATGCATGTGGGTCCACATTTTAATTACAGGGGTGTGATGATAATTTGGCCCGTTGAGGGTATAATTGTATGCATGTTGGTGATATGTTGTTGAGACCACATTATGATGTGGGTTTGTTCGAGCCATTCGGCATGAGACGACCATGGTATATTACTTAGCGGTCTAGTCATAACAGGTTTAAGTTCGGAGCTCGGGATGAGTCTCGGGGTGATTTTAATGATTAGAGCGTTACCGGGAATTAAAGGGTAACAAGATATAAATTATTGGTGTTTGTGATTATCGAGAATAGCGGGAATTGGAGAGCGTTAATTATGATTAACGAGATAGGTTGGAAATGACAAATTTGCCCTTGGGAGCCTTTAGAAACCCTTAATTGACCTAGGGGTATAATGGTCTTTTTACCCCTAGGATAGATATAAACCCTTTATGGCTGTGAAACAGAGGGAAAACAGAGCAAGTCTTGAAACTTACCCGTACCTTCTTTCTCCTTCGTCTTCTTTGTGATTTTTGAGCACTTGTTGAGGATTTAAGGTTGGGATGTAGGCCTTGGGAGTTTGGGAGAGTGGTCTACCATTGCATAGCATCACAACCTGAGTTTGAGGTGAGTTTCTAGCCATTAGTTTTCTGGTATGCTCTATTTTAGTTGTTAGTTTCAGCTTATGATTTTGTTGTGGATAGTTAGAATTGATGGAGGTTTTGGTTGGGGTTTAACTTGGGTTTTGATGAGGGAGTGTTATAGATCAAGTTTAAGGGTTGTATTGGATGTTTGAGTGGTGTTTGAGCTTGGTTTGAAAGGTTGGTTCCAAGGGAAATCGCAAGGGAAGAAAAACCAGAGTGTTGGCTGAACTGGGGGTTGGGTCGCGGCATGAACAAGGAGGGCTGCGGCTCTTGAGGGGTGATGAAGGAGGTCACCTCTGTTTGAGGGGTGGGCCACGGCATGGCCAAGGAGGGTCGCGGCCCTTAGTGGCATTTTGGCCAGAAATGGGTTTTTGGCTCGGGGATGCTAGCCTTAGGCCTCGGGATCGATCCTACTACCCGATTTAGTAGTATTCGATGTTTCGTAGGCTAGGTTTTGGTTTAGGAACCCTTTGTTATTCATTTTATTGATGGAATCCCATAATTGGTTATGACCAGGTAACCGCTAAGGGACAAAAAGACAGGTCGTTCTCAATGGTCGTTCTTATATTAATTCTCGCTCGAACCAAAGGTAAGAAAACTGCACCCCATATGTGACATGCATGATTATTCATGAAGCATGTTGATTGTGTAAATGTGGACATGGATTGATTATTGAATGCTTAACAAATCTTGCTCACTTGTGCATGGTACTGTCTCATTAGTCAGATTTGGCAAAGGTGTCAGTATCAACTGTGAAGCTATGACTCATTAGTCAGGTTCGGCAGTGGTATTGGGCACTTGTCACACAGTGCTGACTCATAAGTCAGGACGGCCTTAGCGTGTTCAACGCAAGCCAATAAAGATTAGATCTAATCGATAACTGCATTGGATGACTCAAAGAGCATTAATGCCGGACCGACCTCAAGTTCGATGAATATTATAAGCGCTTATGTGACTTACCCATCAGTCACTCATCTATTAAGCTAGAGACTTACCCATCAGTCTCTCATCTGTTTAAGGCTAATGGCTTACTCAGTAGCCACTCTTCTGGTTAAGTTAGTGACTTGTTTGTTAGTCACTCAGTATGGTTTTCTAGAACCTCAAGTGATATTCACTCATCTGTTTAAGAGCTATAAGTTATGTGTGGTTATAATGATAATCATTTGATAATGTTTATATGCAATACTGTGTTTTCTTGCTGGGCTTTGGCTCATGGGTGCTATGTGGTGCAGGTAAAGGGAAAGAAAAGCTCACCTAGCCTTGAGTGGAGAGCTTAGGTGGTGATGTGTACATATGCGGCCGCTTGACCACCACGGCCAAGGAGTTCTCAGAGGAACTAGGGGGTTTACCCTAATTTTTGCCACTTAGGTCGGCGGGTTTGTAAATTTGAAGCAGTAGTGATGATTTTGTGTTACAAACAAATTTGTAAATGTTTTTTATGAGCTCATGAACAATTTACATGCTTAATAAAATATATCCTTTCATTTTTATTGGTTTTCCACCTTAGCATGTTAATAACACTTAGAACACGTTTTTAACCAAAGGACTCGGGTAGCGGGTCAAATTTCCGGTTTACCGTAACGGTTCTGGGGTAACCAGGGCGTTAAACAAATGGTCTATCACCGTAGCAGACACAAATGAATGAGTATCTCATAAATTAATCAAAGTAGTAAATGAAGAACCACCACTAGAAATTTGACCTGTCACGACTGAAGGACTAGCCTCAGCCTCGGTTTGGGTCAAAGTAAACACTCTGGCTGGAGTAAGGCTGTCACTCCTCTTTGATTCTTCCTTCCTGGCTCATGGGAAATATTTCCTTAGATGAGTGATGCTCCCACAGATGAAGCATGCTCTGACTCCATAATCCCCCAAATGTCGTTGCCTGCACCGTGGACACTCTGCGAAGCTTCTCCAATTCTTTCCCTGCCCTGACGGCCACCAAAAGCACCCCGTGCCCTCCTATCTAGACCAAGAGGAACAAAATAATATGCGGCCTTTCTCTTCTACACACTAGGGCCACTACCCCGGCTAGAACCAGTGAAGGGAGGCACCATCCTCCGAGCATTGCGCCTTGCAATGCCTTCTCTCCATAACTGATCTTCAGCCCCCTCAGCAGTAAGGGCTTCTCCACTACCTAAGCATAAGTGGTAGTCCTCGGATCTAGTGTTATCTTGACATCCTGAGCTATCATCACATTCAACCCCTGTAAAAAACGATCCCTCTGTGCCATGACTGTAGGCACCAAGTCTAACGTGAACTTTGCCAACCGGTCAAACTTCAAAGCATACTCTGTGACGATCATTCTGTTCTGAGTCAAATTAGTAAACTCATCCACCTTTGCAGCTCAGACTGCAACACTGTAATACTTTTCATTAAAAATAACTCTGAATTCATCCCATGTCAGAATAGTCACATCCCTCCTCTGGGACACAACTTCCCACCAGATGCGGGCGTCTTCCCTTAACATGTAACTTGCACAAGCCACCCTATCATTTCCTTCCACCCTCATGAAAACCAAGATAGAAGAATTCATATTCATCCACTGCTCTACCTGCAATGGGTCTAGACCACTCTCAATGGTGGGAGGGTGTTTTTTTTTCTGAACCTTGCATACAAGGGCTCCCACATATTCTCCATCACAGGCTGGGCTGGCACTGGTGCCACAACCTATGGAATCTGTAACCCAACACCCCGAGGAGGGGCCTGCTGCCTCAGTTCTCGGAGTTCATCTGTAGTTCTGTGAAGTCTAGCTTGCATTTATGCAAACATTTGTTGCTAGTTCTGTGGGGCAAGTGGAGGGTCCTGACCCTGGTTGTCATCTTCGGCCATATTGCCACAGAGTCTAATTGATCCGAGCTAGGATGCTTGCTTCGCAGAGTAGACAGAAAAGCTACGCTGATCCTAAGCGTAGGAACGTGGAGTTCCAGGTTGGGGACCACGTGTTTCTGCGAGTTTCACCATTGGGGGGTGTGAGGAGGTTTGGAGTGAAGGGCAAGTTGAGCCCTCGGTTTGTTGGACCTTTTGAGATCCTAGAGAGGGTTGGACAGGTGGCTTATAGGCTGGCCTTGCCACCATCGTTATCAGGGGTTCATAATGTGTTCCATGTCTCCATGTTGCGGAAGTATGTTTCTGATACTACGCATGTGTTGAAGTATGAGGACTTGGAGTTGCAGACAGACTTGTCCTATGAGGAGCGACCAGTTCAGATTTTGGATCGGAGGGATAAAGTCTTACGGAATAAGACAATTCCGTTAGTGAAAGTATTATGGAGGAATAGCAAGGTCGAGGAAGCGACCTGGGAGTTAGAGACAGCGATGCGGGATCAGTATCCCGAGCTATTCAGGTAAATTTCGAGGACGAAACTCTCATTAGGAGGGGATAGTTGTAACGACCCCAAATTCGCTAATGAGGCTTAAGGGTCTTGATTAGTGTGCTAGGAGGGCATTATTGGATTAAATGTGATTTAAATGTATAATTGTATGATTGGAATGCTTGTATGATTATATTGGTATTAATGTGATATATGTGAATAAGGTAATTGTGAGAACCATATTATTATGTGGGTAGAACTGCAGAGCACGACTCGAGGCGATCCTAGAGCTAGATAGCAAAAAAGAAAGTCACAACGGGATTTAATAATTGACTTTGGATAAGTCAAGGGTATTTTAGGTATCGGGTAGCTATTTAGACTATTGGGTTATGAAAATAAATATATGGAGATATATTTGAGGTTAGGAAGTCTAAGCGGGAATATTGGGGGATTTTACGGTTTTGCCCTAGGGGACGTTTCCGGCACCCCGAGCCTTGGGATTAACTTAGCGAGTAAGACAAAAGTTAGGAAGTCTTTAGAAAAATATAAACCGACTTATTTCCTTCCTCAGTTAGACTTCTCTCTCAAGGAACACTCAAGAAGCATTCAAGAGGAAAAACAGAGGAAAATTCTTGAAAAAATTGGAGCTGTAGATTGCTGGGAATTCAAGGGGAATTAGAGGCTTAGCTCAGTAAACAATCCAGGACTAAATCAAGACTAAGGTAAGGGTTAATCCATGTGTTTTCCTGAAGTTTAACTTTGTGGACCAACTGGTTATTGAGGTGCTGTCCAATTATTGATTAGGGTGGAATTGAGATGGGAAACTTGGGAATCAGCTGGACTTTGGATAGAGGAAAGGTTCTGTTAATAAGGTAAGCTTTACTCCATGAATTAGAGGTTTGAATTTGAGTTCTTGACTGGTTAGTTTTGGGTGTTTATGTTCTTGGGTTTCAGAAATTAAAAAGATAATTCTAGTGTGTGTTGGGCTGGGTTTTCTGTGGAATTATGTTGTTTAAGTCATGCTAAAAGTGCTAAGATTGTTGGGTGTTGAAGTAGGGAGCTTAAGGGTGGTTTTGGCTAAGGTTTCAAGCCTAGAAATGGTGGGAATTCTAGGTTCGAAGGGAAGGGCCGCGGCTCTGTTCTAGAGCGCTGCGACCCTAGGATGAAGATGAGCCAAGGAGGCTCGACCAGGGGTGAGCGTCGCGGCACCCATGCAAGGGCCACGACGCGTGTCTTTGCCTGGGAGGTCCTTGGTTCTGTTTTGAGGCTAGGGCCACGACTAAGCTTCAAGGGCCGCAACCCTTGGTTGCCCACTTGATCTTTTAGGGTTTTTAAGGACTTAGATCAAGCCTAGAAAGCTCGGGAACCATTCCACCACCGTGCTTGGTGGGATTTGTTTTCCCGGAAGTTAGTTTTGTAACCGGAAACCCTAACTTGAGTATTAATGAGGCCCTATGATTTGGTTGTGACTAGGTGATAAAGGCTTAGGCTCGGGAACGGATTATGCTTGAGGAGTGTTGCTCGTAAGTGATAACTGCAAAGATTAAAGGTAAGAAAACTGCACCTGGTTGAATATATGTGATGGGACTAAGGGTTCCCTATTGTGAACACTTGAAAAGATGGTATTATGCCATGCAAGCTATTTAGTGAACCAATGGCCTAAGGGTGCCAAGGGTTACACTAGCGCACAGGGCGCGGCTCGGCCACTGGTAGCCGAGGACAGCTTAATATGCACTGAGCTCGGTTTAAGCAGGCCGGAGTCAGTGGGATAAACAGAGGGTGCGGTCTAAGTTGTCGGCCCTGATTATTATGTGATATGAATGTTATAAGTGTTTTGATTGCATCCATAACTTTGATTATATGCTGAACGATTAATGTGGATTCTTTGATGAGAGTTTATGTTAGTGAATTTACCAATCTGTTATTATTGTCTTTGCTGCATATGTTTTCTTGCTGGGCCTTGGCTCACGGGTGCTACGTGGTGCAGGTAAAGGCAAGGGCAAGCTTGACTAGCCTTGATTGGGAGAGCTCTACACGTGGAATGTACATGGTTGGCTGCTCAGCCGCCACGATTGAAGTTTAGGCAGGGACGCGTGACCCAGAAATTGTCCATTTTACCTTAGTATGGCTAGCAGATGTTTGTGTTATTTTGGAAGTCTGTAACCCAACTTTTTAACACCATTTCTTTTGGGATCCCATGTATGTAACAACTTAATTATATTAAACGAAACTTTTGAGACCAAAACCTGTTTAACCCTAGCATATACTCGTTTAGTGACACGTTTTCAAATTATTGACTTGCTTAGCAAGTCTTGTACTTTTATAAATACACAGTGTAGCGGTCTTGGCTATCCAGGGTGTTACAATATGTCATTTGATCATTTGATTCATGTGTTACAGTTTTTCAGAATGATCAGGCTAAAAATTATTCTTTTGGGGACTCAATGATGTATATGGCTGGGGACATAGCTTAATAGATATGGAATCTATACCTTCTTATAGATTGAATGATGGTTCCCTATTGGGTTGGATTTTGGAATTGAAAAGGTTATTGACGGCAAATTCATAATCAGATTATGAATTAACCTTCACTAGTAAAGTCAATGGTACACTAGGAATCAAGATATAATTAAAAGGGTCAAACGGTAATTTTATTCCCACATAATTATGAATCATCAATAGAGGATTAATTTGTATGTAATGATTATATCAATGGATACTTTATGGTTACAATAAAGTACTCAGTAAATATATGTCTTTAATTCTCAAGAGCGCAATCTCATATTTATAGTGGAATAATCATGAGATTAATAAATATGATTATTGAATCAAAGAGTTTTGGTTAATAATCTTTTATTTATTGGAGCTTAAAATTATTGGTCCATAGGTCCTTGGGGCGACTCTATCAACACTAATCAAGGTAAGAGTTGATACAAGGGTCAAACTATGAATGGGTTATTTGAGAGAATATTTATTCTTCGGGATAAATGTGCAATTGTAACACCTACTAATTAGGGTATGTTACCATGTGTGTTAAAATTAGTCCTAGACTAACTAAACAAGTCATTTGGACTAAACATGTGATTAAGCCACTAAGGGTTCGGTTTTTTAAAATTTTGGTCAAGTCATAAACATTTTCATTAAACAAAAACTTTGGTCTTTACATGGGATCCCAAAATACAAGTTTAAAAGTCGGCTACAATTCCAAGGTTACAAAATAAGCTGACCTAGGCGGCAAAACTAGATCCAACCCTAGCTTCCTTGAAATTTCTCGGCCGTGGCGGTCGAGCGAATTGCATATGTACACATCACTGCTATCACTCTCCAACTCATGGCTGGCCAAGCTTCTCCTTACCCTTACCTGCACCACAAAGCACCCGTGAGCCAAAAGACTCAGGAAGAAAACATATTCGAACAATTCACGGAATAATACAGCAGGCTTAGCAGTAATAACTGGAACTAAGCATAAACACTATTCAGATCAGCAACCATAGGGTTGTACAAGTGTGTGTTGTACTCCCTTTTTATTCTTATGGGATCCAAGTCGTTCAAGTGCTTGGTGCACTCCCAAGGTGGCCCAGCCATAGCGGTTTGCACTCAACGCGCTTAATGCCGGTCTCAGCTCATAAGCCAAGTCTTGCAAATCCTTGACTTATAGGTCAAGCCTCAAAGACCCTCGACTTATAAGTCAAGCCTCAGAGACCCTCGACTTATAAGTCGATCCTCTTGAATCAAGTGTGCCCTCGACTAGTAAGTCAATCCTTAATCAAATACAACAACAGGTCCTCAGCTTATAAACCAAGCTTCCTAGCCATTCCAGATAATCACATAATATGTTTATCACACATACAGGTACAATGCATTGTAATATATTAAAACATATATAAACATGCATAATCATAATCATGCGCATTTACAGGGCCAACGCCCAAATCATGATTATGTTCAGCATTCAGGCCAAGCCCTAATCATGTACATCATATTCTGGGTGCAGTTTTTTTACCTTAGGTCCAAGTGCAAGCTACCAATAAACGACCCTTGAGTACGATCCCTGATCTGAGCCCTTAGTGACGACCTAGTCACAACCATGGTAAAGAATCTCGTCAAAACGAGTGAATAAAGGCTTTCGGACCTAGTCCTAGCCTTCGGAACATCGAATTCCACTAAACTGGGTAGTAGGATCGATCCCAAGCCCTTAGGGTTGAGTTTCTACACTCAAAAACCCTCTCGGGGTTCAAAACCCCTTAAGCATCGTGGGCCGCCCCATTTTACTAAACAGACGCTGCGGCACTGCCTAATAGGCGTCGCGGCGCGCCCTCGCGACAGAGCCTTCCTTGGCTCCCTGGGTTCAAAAGGGTCGTGGCACCCCAAGAACAAGGTCGCGGCCCAACCCATTCGAACCCAAAATTCTTGGGTTATTCCCTTAGCCAAACCCAATCAAACTTAAAACCTCAATTCAATTCCCATAGCAGATACAACACTTTTCCAGCAACAGAACCCAACCCAAAACTTGATGGAAAACTTATCAAAAATCCAAAATTCAATCCAAACCTAAGGTCCTAGAAAAGCTTCAACTAACTGAATTTAAACTTAGAATTCAGAGTGATTTCTTGCCTCTAATGGTTGTCTTATGATCCCAAGCTGCTCCTAGCTTAATCCTAGACACCAAATCTTCAATTTCCTAAGCTTTGTTCCTTCAATTTCTCAAAGTCCCCAAGTCACCAAGGAGAGGAAGAGAGAGTTACGGGAGAGAGAAAACTTTTCTTCTTTCTTTCTTTCTGCATGATCCTAAGGTTCCAGCTGCCTAAACCAAGCATATCCCCTTTGCCAAAATGCCCTTATAGCCATCTTAACTCCTCCAGTGACCTCAATGGTAATTCAGTCAATTGCCACTTCCCGTAAATCCTCGAGTGTTCCTCTAACTCCCCAACTATCCCAAAATAATAGCCATTTAATCTCCCATTACCCGATAAACTCCGATAAAGTACTAAATTACCAAAATACCCCTGGGCTCACCCCGAGCCGGGTATTTAACCCCGTTGTGACTTTTTCGCTAACTTGCTCACTAGAATCATCTCGCGTTGAGTGACCAAAATATATCCACATAATAATGTGGTCTCAATCACACAGACGTACGTTTACAATTACTAAAATGCCCTTCTTATAAGAAACAAGTCCACACACATATTTAATATTTCTAAACATGCAAGCATAATTATATTATAATATAATTCACATAATGACATGCTCATAATACATTAACGCACAATTAAATAATTATTTCCTCCCGACTCCCTAATCCAATCACTAAGCCATATTAGAGAATTTGTGATGTTACAACAATTATGTGATAATTGAAGTTGCACAATTTATTATTGCATTTGTGCAATTTTTAAAATTATATAGAAATAAAAGAAATTGATTTTAATCAATTATTTTATTTAAGTGTGAAAGGATAAATATGGATAGTCAAAATTGGTTTTGATTATTATATTTATTTAATTAATAATAAGATGATAATGGAAATTCAAATTTTGAATTTTGAAATTTGAAATTTAAGTTGTTATCTTTTTCTTAAAAAGATGATACCTTATTTGAATTTCTAATTATTAATTAATTAAAATAAAAATGCATAAAATAAATTAAATCCCATTTTTCAAGGAGAGTGCCACACGCATAGGGCTTCTTGGACTGTCCTATGCGTATGCCTATTGATGTTGATCAGTTATTGATTTTTTTATTTTATTTAATTAATTAATAAAACATTTTGAAAAAGGTTTTAAAATGGAATGCAAGACTTTATCTTTAATTATTATTATTATTATTATTATTATTATATTAATGTCTATATATATTCTATATGATAGAAAATAGAATGAGAGACAACAACAAGTTTTTACACTGAGAAGAAAAACTATCATTTTTTCACACAAAAGAAAAATCTTTCTCTCTAGACTATAATCAAGAGTCTCATGTGTTGAAAATACTTTTGATTCACAAATATTGATTATTGTTCTCTATGTGCCCACCCACATCTTGAGGTGTAGAGAGCGTCTTGGAAGATCTAGGTGTGAGTACTCTAACGAGGATAGGAAGATCGAAATATATTCGAAAAGATTCAAGGATTCTTGATAGGCTACAAGAGGTAAATCATTTCGTATTCTTTTTACATATACATATTATATTTATTAACATATTGCATATTAAAGGATCCTCATATAAAGTTGTTTATATGGATTTTTTGTTGTTGTATACATTACTACCATTACTGCAATTCCAATGCGCACTAGGAACTGTTCCTAGCAGCTCCATTCTCTTCAACTCATGCTTGGTCGGTCTTTCCATTGTCCTTACCAGAACCATAGAGCACCTGTGAGCCAAGGCCCAACAATAAAACTCCACACATAGGTCCTTACTAGTAAATGCACAACTTTAAACAGATAAAAGACTATTCACATATCGGCCTATGCCGACCCAGGTGCTTTACCAGGCACTAGGTTCGCGGTCTTCACCGAACAGGTGAGTACAACACCCCAGATGGACACGCCATGGCAGCCCGCATTCAGCATGCTTGTTGCTATTCGACCTACATTCAACATACTTATCTCCATTCCTGGCCTTCGCTGATCCCGGCCTTCACCGATTCTAGCCCTCGTCGATCAGCTATAATCAAACAAACATAGCATAACAATTATAAACATTCATACATAGTATTAAACACAAATAATCGGGCCATGCCCTACTCTACAGCAACAAACAGTTTTCTTACATGTCTCCCAAGTTGACTGACTAGTGCGATCCGGAGCACAATTGTAATGCCTGGGTTACCACAAGACCATTACTGTGGACTTTAAACAATGGTTAACTTGCTAAACAAGTCATTTGGTTATAAATGTGCATCTAGGTGTTATTAATAGGCTAAGGTAAAAAAACTCGATCAAAAGAAATTGATATATTTTATTTAAAACATAAAATTGTACATGGGCCCATAAAAGTGTTCACAAAGTTATTTACAATCCAAAATGGTCATTACAATGTAAAAATTACAACCCGCCGACCTAAGCGGCAAAAATAGGGTTAACCCTTAGTTCCTCTGAGAAACACCTTGGTCGTGGTGGTCAAGCGGCCGCATATGTACACATCTCTACCTAAGCTCTCCACTCAAGGCTGGGTGAGCCTTTCTTTCCCTTTACCTGCACCACATAGCACCCGTGAGCCAAGGCTCAGCAAGAAAACTTATTACTTCATGTATGTAATATCAATAAATGATTATGGTAATCATTTTGGGGCTTGCAGCCCTAATCAGATAAGTGAATAACAACAAATGATTCTGGTAATCATGCTAGGGATTACAACCCTAATCAGATAAGTGACTAATGAGTCACACACTTGGGCTTTGCACCCTAAGCCATGTGACATTACAGTCACCTGAGCCTTTTGTCCCTGGCTCTACGTAACTAGCATTTAGACAAGACAAGCGCTTTTAGTTTTCATCGAACTTGGGGTCGGTCAAGCATTTCATGCTCATGGTTGGCCTGTGTTAAACACATTAATGTCATTCTTGACTCTTAAGCCAATACCATACGACCAGTGCTCATATCATCGCTAAACTTGACTGATAAGTCACAGCTTCAGGATCAAAACTAAACACCATTGCCGTTCTCTGACTAATAAGTCATTTCCATACACAGATAAGCAAAGTTGCTATGTATTTACTATGCAATCAATGTCAATATATAGAGCACTCAACACTTCATCAATAACCATGCATGTCACATACTAGGTGCAGTTTTCTTACCTTTGGTTCGAGCGAGAAATAATAAAAGAACGACCTTTCAGAACGATCAGTCCTTAAGTTCCTTAGCGGTTACCTAGTCATAACCAAATATAGAATTCCATCAATAATGAGTAAATAAAGGCTTCTGAACTGAGTCCTAGCCTCCGGGATGTTGAATCCTACCAAACCAGGTAGTAGGATCGATCCCGAGCCCTTAGATTTAAGTTCCCATCAATAAAAACTCATTTTGGCCATTTCTGCCATTTTGGGTCGCGGTCCCAAAAGCCCAGGCGGCGGCCTGATAAGGAACAGGGGCTAAACCCCTCTCTGTCTGCGTCATGGGCCGCAACCTGACAAAAAGGGACAGCGGCCCAAAGTGCCCCCAACAGCCAAAAACCTCTTTTTTATGCAATCATGGGCCACGACACACAATAAAAGAGTCGTGGCACAACCACGAACACAACCCAAAAACTCTTATTTTCCCACTTTAAATCCTTCCAAAAACTTATCCAAACATACTCAAATCTCAAAAACAAAGTTCTCAATCATCTCAATGGCACAAAATCCTCAAAACCCAAGCTTCAAATCATTTAAAACCACACCAAATAACCACTTTAAAGATCAAACCTTCAAGCTCTAGAACTAACTTAAAAACAGAGCAAAACCATAAAATAAAGCTTAGAATTCTTACCCTTGACTTGAATTGAACCCCTTCCAATGGCTGAACTAATAACCTAAGCTCACAAGCCTTGATTCCCTAGTTTGAATCCTCAATCTTGCCTCAAAATTCCAAGCCTAGCAGAAGAAGAAGAGATGATCGCGGGAGAGGAAGAGAACTCTGTTTTTGGATGTCTAATTACTTCTTCAACTAGCCACCTAGTTTAAATATAGCCCTTTGTCAAAAGACCAAAATGCACATATGTCCATTTAATCCCTTTTTAAGCCACCAAGGGGAAAACAGTCATATCCAACTTATCCCGTTGATTATAATTAACATCCTCCAATTCCTATTATTCCCAATATTCTTAATTAATAATTAAATCATATCCCATTACCCGTTCATTTCTGGTAATGTACTAAACATAATATTACCTCTAGGCTCACCTCGAGCCCGAAAATTAATCCCGTTATGACCAAACCGCTAATTTACATTCTAAGATCGTCTCATGTCGAATAGCTTGAACAAATCCACATTATAATGTGGTCTCATCCATAAATCATAAACATGCACATAGAAATATACATATACACCCTTAACGGGTCAAATTACCAAAATGTCCTTCTAATAATAAGTGGGCCCACATGCATACAATTATCATCATATAATAATATAACTCACATAATCATACATATAACCACATAATTGCATAATAAATCAATTATGGCCCTCCCGGCCCCCCCTAATCTGGGAATTAAGCCACATTAGGGATTTTGGGCCGTTACAACATTCCCCTAAACCCGAGCCTTGGCGGTAAAACCTAGTCACAACACAATAATAATAATAATCACCCATCAAGCCTTAAACCAATTAAAAAATTTGGAATAATATTATAGCTTATGGGACCTCGAATCCTACTAAACTGGGTAGTAGGATCCTTTACGAGCCCTTAAATTTGGGTTCCCGAGCTTAAGACCCTATTTTGTCCATTATTCCCTATTTGAGCTGCGACCCGCCCCCTAAGGCCGAGACGCGCTACAAGTTAGAGAGCCTTGGGGCTCTCTTTTGGGGACACAGCCCACAGTGCGCCTTACCTGCGCTGCGACGCCTGAGCAAATTTCAGAGGCTCCCAGCCTCTTCGCACACACGGGCCGCGACGCCTGAAGAACAGGGTCGCTGCTCGAGCCCAAAACCCAGAAATCTTCCTTGCATTTCTACGATCCAAACTCTCTAAAATCCACCCAAATAAAAGCTTAAAGCAAAAATTCAATCCATAATTCATGTCAAGGAAATATCGGCATTATAAACACCCCAAAACTTATCCCATAAACTCATCAAAACTCAAATTTAGATCCTAAGTTTGAACCTAAGCAAACCTCTAAATCACAGTAGCAAAAATTCAACAAAAGCTAGAATAAATCCTTACCTTAACTGATGATCCAACCGTGAGCTAAACCCCAATTACTTCAAGCTTCAATTGTAATGTCCCGACTAATTCTAGACCTCGGACCATTAAAAACCACTAAACATAACTACTATTTTGGAATACATACATATATAAAATATTAGAACTTTATTAAAAATCCAAAATATGGTGCAAAATACAAAATAAGGTATGGGTACCCATTGTTTAGTACATAAAACATAAAAACATAAATTGTAATCAATCGTTTGAATACTAAGTGCGGAAATACATAAAACATAAATTTAAAGACTTTAAACAACGTCATCCTCGATCTTCCCACAATCCATTCAATCAATCCATCCCTAATACACATGCTAAGCTGCCATGAATCTATCCTGCCTTCCAAGTTCATTTTCTTGCAACATCTAAAATAAAAGGAATGTGCCTAATGCCCAGTAAGGAAAATCTACTAAAAACATATATCATAAATCATAAGACTATATCATAAGACATATACTATAAAACATATGACGTAAACACGTATATCGTATAGGACTACAATATTAATGGCCATTAACTCATTATCGTAGCATGTGATAAAACCATCTACGTCCTCGGTCTACTAATCGAGGTAGGTTAGATCACAAGGTAGTATATGATAACCCATCTAGGTCCTCAGTCTACTAATCGAGGTAGGGTAAATCATAACTCTAAACCACGATAATGATAAAAATCTTGGGGTTTGTTATCTAAGTAACTATAAGCCCCAAGCGACTATAACACAAAACATATATTCATATACATACATTGTTGGTTTTTATTGATCAAATCAGAGATTATACGCAGCGGAACAACAATCAAATTGTTAGTTTAATCCCAAATGATTTCTAGATCTACTTCTTCACATGCATATATATATTGAATCAAAGACATGAACAAAAAAAATTACCTCAGGTCCTTCCTTGCTACTATCTTTTTGTATGGCTAAATCTTTGAGATCTCACACCAAGATCTTCCAAAATGTTCTCAGCACACAAAGAACAAGTGTGGGCTCGCTATACAAACAATAGGCAAAAAACTATTTATCAGGTGTTCTCAACACATGAGATCTGATAAAGTTTGGACCTAGGTTTTGTGAAGAATAGTGACTTTTGTTTGTGTCACTGTTCTCTTTCTCTAAGAGAGATTTCTAGATATTTTTCTATCCCTGAAAAGTTACGTTCTGTAAAACTGATATCTTATATTTAATATATCCAATATATTAAAATATTTGTTATTTTAAACAATTTAAAATAACTAATCAGTTATCAGATTTTTGTTTAAATAATAATATTTTAATCATATTAAAATATCTCATTATTTATTTAATATTTAAATAACTAAAATTGTGGAACCAAGAAACTGTTCACAATCTCTTATGCGTGTAGCACAGTGACTGTGCACTGTGCCACACGTGTACCACATGCCAGTGATGGCATGTGATTTTTCCCAATTTTTATTATTATTTAAATACCAAAAATCCCAAAAATAAATTAATTCAAAATTAATTATATTTTTGTTAAATCAAATAATTAATTAATTACACATAATTAAACAATAATTATGTTTGATACATAGAAAAATATTTTACTTATCACATAAGTCATTTTTGCCTATTTTTTGTGTTTACCTTTGTCAGTGATTGTTTGAGCCATTTTGTGGACCATGGACCTATAACATTAAGCTCCAATAAATAAACTAAATAATTAAATTCTTTAATTATAATAGTTAATTTATTAATTCTGATATTACTCCACTATAAATTCAGAATTGCACTATTTATGTTATAGATATACTTTTACAGAAATCTTATCATAAGTCGTCCATTGATATAACCATCTTTCAATAGTTCAACCCTCTAATTAATTAGTTCATAAATTAGAATGGAAGAATTACCATTTTACCTTTCTAATTTACTTCTTATTCCTTAAGTATCATTAATTCACTAGTGAATAATTAATCTATAATCTAATTATAGATTTGAGCTCAAAATCATTCAGTTCCAGAATTAACCCTTAAGGGAACTAATATACGATCCATTAGGAAATATTAGATTCCGTATTGTTGATTCATGTTCCCAGCCATCCATGATATTAAATCTCCAAAACAAAAGTCATTAGCCTCATTCTTTGAAGATACCTTAACGAATGAATCAAAAGATTTAATAAACATGAACAGGAGTTCATGAACACTCAGGATTTAGATTGATCTATAAATGATCATCAGTTATGATATGAATTACAAGTCTTTATTGTTAAATGGTTTTTGGATAAAGACTTTAATTCATATCGGTCCATGTCATATATAATCATATTATATAAAGCACATTCACCGAGATGTCTTTCCACATCAATAATCTGAATCTAGATTATTTGTATCATTATGATACTCAGTAAACCGTACTTACAACTCCAATTAAAGAATTCCATAACTTTAATTTGTTGTTGTTGACTATTTTTATTCATTCATGTGATCTTAATTCTCTCGTACTGATACAAGATCACATCCTCAATAATGAATATGGAATTTTTATGATATTTACAAAATTATTCAAAATAATAATTTAGCAATCTAAATATAACAATAATAATAAACCATTGTATTTATTTATTCACAGAAAACACAAATGTCTTTACATGCTTTTAGGACACACTCCTAACATACATAACATATCATCATCACATAAACACATCATAACACATATAATCTAACCTATTTTCCTTACTAAAAATCGGGATATTGGAGACAAGAACGGGATTGGAAAACTCCTAAAATCAACAGTAAGAGTCATGAGTTTCTAAGAAAAGGAGATAAAAAAGAGAACTAAACCATTAAGATAGAAACTTACCGAAAACCTTAAGTTTCAAGGAACTTAACACCTAACCAAAAGCCATAATAATGAGTTAGGATCTGAAAGAGAAATGGAAGGAAATAAAAGAACTATGATGGATTAAAACTGAGGATAATAATACCTTGAATGGACTATGACTTTGATCTACACCTCGATACCAAAATAACACTCTACCTTACTTCCCAAGTGTTTAGAAAAGCTTAGATTCAAAAAGCTTTTATCCCAAAATCCAAGTTTTTTCTCTCTATAGTAATCTTAGCAGCTTGGATGCTCTGAAGAATGCTTGAATGATGAATGAAATGGCTGAGTACTAGGTCTTATTTATAGAGTTCAAGGAGTGAAAATAACCCCTTTTAAAATAAATAAATAAATGAATAATAATTAAAAATATTTTACTTTTCGTTTCAACAGATGCCCAGAACTCGGTCAAAAACGTTCAAGAGCAAGTCCAAGTGGTTGGGGGCTATTTCTAATTTAAATCCACAAAGATTCAAAAATGGCTCCAGAAGCCGATATATCGCCTACCCGAGGCGATATATCGCCCCTACCTATGCCCCGAGCTTTCGTGCTTTCGTTCGTGCGAAGTCAACGTGTTTTCCGTATCTCCCGTAGGGGATATATCGACCCCTATAGTTGTGATATATCGGCATACGTTGATATATCAAACACATTTTTGCACTCTTTCAGCATATTTTGAATTTGTTTAAACAAATTTGACTGAGTAAAACGTAATCCTAACAGTTGTTGGAAGGTTTCAGAGCTTCTAGATTTATCCTTTACTAAATTATTCATCCAAAATTCTTAAATCCTTAATGAACATGTTTGTGACAAGTGTCACGTTCTTATTAATTCTATCTAAACCTTAGGTTATAATAAATAATATTTCTAGGACCGGCTATATTAATCAAACCTTATGTTACAATTAATACTACTACTACTACTGCTACTGCTACTACGTCCTAAGTGTTCTGCTAGTATCTAGAGCCTATCCCATGTCTATCTCTAGTTTTCAAAATGACTAAACTACCCTAAGTTAATCGTTAGCCATTTAATGCATCCAAGGCAATCTGTCTTTTGCCACATTCCCGCTAATTCCCCGAATAGTCATATAAATCCCCATTTAATCCCGACGTACCCAAATAATCACTATATAGTTACCCGGTAACCCCGAACATGTACTATGTTCCCAAAATACCCCTAGGTTCACCCTGAGTCGGGTATTCGACCCCGTTGTGACTATTCAGCTAATCCGCTCCCTAGAACCGTCTCGGACCACACATCTCAGATGTTTTTCCACAATACTATGGTCTTAAGCACAACACACACATAATCACATTTACGCCATCAACAGGCCAAAATTACAAATATGCCATTTTTAACAAGAACGGGCCCACATGCATATTTAATTCACCTAAACATGCATTTCTAGTCATATAATCATTTAATCCACGTAATCACATACTGATACACACATCTCACAATTAACCACGTAATAACATAATTAAATCAATTATTGCCCTCCAGGCATGCTAATCACCTCTGAAAAGTATTACAGAAATTTCTTGATTACAAGTAATCAGTAAAGTAAAAAATGCAGTAATATCAATTTTGAGATTAAAATCTCCTTTGATCTTTACAGAGCTTGAGCAGCCTTTGTAGAGCTTAGTAAAGGGTGCACCTAGGGTACTTCAAATTTGGGAAGAACGGAAACCCAAACTTGTTGTTGCACAAATCAACAAATATCAATGATTACAAGAAAGATTAGAGAGTAGATAGAAAATAAATGAACAAAGACAAGGAATTATAAGGGTTCGCCCCCAATATGTTGACTACATCCTCTTTCGAGCTCGCCCCAGAGAACAGCTCAGAAAAAGCCACTATCAATATCAAGTTACAGCTACAACAATGGAGAGATCCAAGCCACATGAACAACTGGTAAGTTCTCAATACACTCTCTTTCTTTGATTTTCTTATTACAGTGAAGAACTCTCTCTAACCCTCTTCTTTTTCTTGTACAACTTCTTCTCTCTCAATCTCTTACATAATTCAAGGATCGGTTATGGATGTTTTAGCACACAGTCTTAGATGAGTCTTCTTCCTTTTATCTTTATAGCTTTGTAAGTTGTTGAATAGTTGTACTGATTCATGAATTTGTTGAGTTGTATAAAACTGTTGTTTGTAACTGAAGACAGATCTGCTGTAACTAATTTTGTAACTATTTGATGAGTTGGATTGAATGAGAATTTACTTTTAACACTTCTTTATTATACCAAATTGATTCTTGTTGGGCGATTGTGTGTTGAGTATCATCGATTTATGGTAAATTTCATAAAGGAAGGTTTTGATAAATATCAAATTTAGTTCAAGTTGTAATAATATTTTTTAAAAGTTTTTTTAAAATAATCTGTAAAGGTGGTTGGCTCTTAAATATATGGCATAGAATATAAAATATTATATTTTTTAAATTATCATATATAAAGTACATAATTTTCTAAATTATAAACTAAAGCATATGGAAGGAGCCAACATTGTACTTGCGAATGGGAAACAAGTTGACATATGGAAGTAACCTTGGATTTCATGGTTAGAGTATATGGATTCCAGAGATTGTATGGAAGCTTTGAGACCGAGAGCTCCCCATTTATCATGTGTTGTTGATCTGTTCTTGCCTGAGAGGCGATCTTGGAATGTTCAATTGCTGACGTCGTTATTTGGGAGCACTTGGGGAGGGAAATAAGAAATATTCAGATATCGCAACATAGTAGAGAGGATAAGGTCATATGGAAAAGGAGGTCGGATGGTATTTTCATAGTCAAATCAGCTTATTTGGAGGATCAAAAAGACACTCTGTAACGCCCTGCTTTTTGGGCTCTATCTATTTATGTACCCATATTATGTGGATAATAGTAGAGAGCATTATTTTATGTATTTTATGTGAGAACTTACTTCTTGTATGTTAAATGTTAAGCCCTTATGGAAATTATGAGATTTTTGGCCTTAACAAGACTCTTGATTTTTAATCGAGTAAAAAATTCCTAACATGAAAATTCTCAGTTTGCATATTTTTTAAGAATTTGGTTGATTATGGAAAAGATTATTATTAGGCATAAAATAAGGAAGATAATATAATACAAAATAAAATACTTTAATAAATTATGTCTCTAATGAATTGTAAAAATTAGAATTAAGAGATATTTATTAAGGAATGTCACTTAAGTGGTATGAATAGTCTTTAGTGGGAAATTACATAATTTAATTAAAGCGTCATTTTAATTTATGACCATGAATTTATTTTATTCATGGTGTCACATTTTATCCTATTTAAAATTTTACCCTAAGATTTTATTTCATGGAACTATGCAAAAGTGTGTAGGAAATTTATAGTAGCAAAATGGCCCTTTAGGCCTTGTGGAATTTGTAAAGCCTTTGTTTTTTTTAAAAAAAAAATAGGGGTAGGAGGGTAATTTATAGCAGTGATTGTTCATGTGCTCCTAAAATTTCATGATTGGTTTTATTCTTCAAGAAAGAAAAAAACTGAAATGTAAAGAGAAATAAACAATGTAATAGAGAGAGTGAAACTCTTGTGTTTTATTTCAATGGGGTTGGACCCTTATTTATACAGATAAATGTGATCTAAGAAAATCAAGAAGTACTGCAAATACAATCAATAATTAATCTTGATATTTAACTTTAGGTAACTTGGTGATTCTCCATTATTATGGACATCCATATATATATATATAATATTAATAACATTCCCCTTTGGATGTCCATAAATAATGCCTCATTAAAAATCTTGTCAGAAAAACCAACTGGGGCAAAAACTCGGTCAAGGGAAAAAGAGTGTTGATGTTGGTAATGAATTTATGAATAAGTCTGCAAAATTATCACTTGATCAAACTTGATGGGCATCGATATCACCACTCTTTTGAAGATCATGTGTAAAGAAGAACTTCAGTGAAATGTATTTAGTTCTATCTCCTTTAATGTATTATCCTTTTAGCCGAGCAATGCATGCATCATTATCTTCATAGAGAATTGTTGATACTTCTTTATCTGTTGATAATCCGCATGTTCCTCGAATATGTTGTTTCGTTAATAAAAGTCACACATTCTCCACTTGCTTCATGAATTGCAAGTATCTCAGCATGATTTGAAGTTGCCTCGTTAAAAATCTTGTCAGGAAAACTCAGTGGGACAAAACCTGAACTAAGGGAAAAATAGTGCAAAACGCACACACACACACACACACACACACACATATATATATATATATCTATGCAAATATCGATGGTAACTTTGGTTATCAAATATCTCATATGATTTTTATAGTAATTATAAATTACCACTTTTAAATATCACCATAAATTATCTATGACCACACATTTACTATAACTCTTCTAGAGTATGTATGTGGAATGGAATATGAATATTTATCCAACGTATTAGATCATTCATGTATATATAACATTGTTATTTATCATATCATATCAACAATGTTATAAATATGCATCATATTTGTGAATAATCATTATATAAGATTGTTATCCCTCAAAATTCAAGAGATGACGTGACGAATGAGAAAGTGGCACGTGGCATCACAAAGTATTGAAAAAGACCGATGAACAAAAATGGATAGGTCCAGGACCTATAAGGAAGTCGACCAGGCCTAAACCCCCTAGGGGTGGTTAGCCTGACCCCAACCCCTAGGGGTGGTCGCCCTAGCATGCATAAGAGCCTCATGGGGTGGTCGGCCTAAAATCCCAAATACACTTCGCTGGATAAAGTTCACGCTCGTTCAAGCTGAAATCAACAGGCCTAACACCCAGAAGATCAACATGCCTAGCACCCAAGCTCTAAAGGGTAATCAAACCTAGCACCTAAGTCTCATAGACCAACAAAAACTTAGCGTTTTCCCGAATGTTTCAATCTTGCATCGTCAACCACAATCCAAAAAAACGATGAGAAGACCCACGATCTCATAATCATGGGGAGGTAGACATGTATCTCCACTACCCAATGATTGTATACCAAACCACGATCCCCAATCTAGTTGATCAAGTAGCAGCCCCTGGGTACTATAAATAAAGGACCCAGGGCTTCATTTAAATGGGACATATATTTTTTAAGAGAGAGACTTTGGTGGGTCGATCATTTGATTAACTTTTGGGACGAGTGAACTCTTCAGTTCGTCTTTGTAATTGTCGATTGAGTGATTAAATACTAAAGACTAAGTGGATTAGGTTAAAACTGTTCATCAGAACAGGACTGAACCACTATAAATTTCTATGTGTTTTGTTTAGATGTTTGTATTCTGTCGTATATCTATATTTATCTCGTTCAAAAGGTATCGTATATTGTACATACGACCATTGGCTAATTTCATAGGTCAACAAAGACTATGTTCAACCCAAAATTTGAAATTTAAATATGAACACATGAATGAATATCTTCGATAATATTAATTTTTATTTGCAATAAAGATAGTACTTCGGGACCACATATTTGTTGCATTCTCGTTACATGTTCTTTAATTTCTACATCAAGTGATCATATACACTATGATTCTTTATGCATATGAAGTACTTTGGGACTTCGTTACTCATAATCTAATTTATGAAAAAACAATATATTTATAATTCTCAATCTAATAGTTTGTTCTCCAATAATTTTATGATATAATCATAAGCTCTTAAGAAGCCTTATATGATATATAAATTATAAATTTATATTGCATTGACAATTTTACTTGTAATTACAAATAATTATTCACCTACGTGTCTTTAATCCATACAAAGATCTTTGTTATATAATGCACGCGACTTTGAATTTATATCTCGTAAGACATGCTAAATTCTTCTGGAATTTTTTCGATAAGGCATATTTCAAATTCTCATATTACTAGGAGCTCCAACCAAATAATTTTTGTTGTAACGTTTATGTGACACATATCAATTCTTATAAAACCTATATACTCCAGGCTATAATAAAATCTTGATTATATTTTCTCATGACAATATGTAAATGCTTTTTCTTAACCAATATCATGTCTATGCAAATTTTGTACAACAATTCATTCTGTGTACAAATATACAAGTTTCTCGTTTAAACTACATTTTATTGTACAAATATTTATTTGTACACCTTATTACTTCACTTTATGTGATTAAATTTTATATTGCCAGGATTGCGTCGTATGATTTTGGCCAAATTAAATGCACATCGACAATTCTTGACGAATTTAATATCATAATCCTTGCTATAACATATTAGTTTATTGCATATATGCAAACATTTAGTATTGTCGACGATAATTCATAATATGATAATTTCCTCTCATACTGGCATAATTTATAGAGATTTCATTATTTTCAACATACTTGTCAAACATGTATATTATTTATAGGTACCTATATAACCACTTCAAGAGCTTCAATTATTATCAACTTTGTTATGTCTATAACTTATTTAGGGAGTCTCTTCTGGAGTACCATTTTTATTTAATGTTCAAATTATCAATACTTTATAATATTAATGTATATTTCATGAGTACCTCTTGCTTACAACATCTTCAGGACAAATCAAATGAACATTTATTTTTATAATTTCTACTTTGTTCACTTATGCTTCAAGTGTTATTAGACTCATTTTGACTCAATTTAAATAATATTGATTGGCAGTTGGCATGCATATATGAATGATTTTATCATTTTGAACTTTTAGTTCTTATTTTGTGTAAGGATCATTTTTCAAAACATTCATCGATCCAACTGCATTTCTCTCCCCCTAATCGAGAGAATTTTTTTAAAAATTAATACAATCTGTAGGGATTTCAATAAATCACAATAAATCAATATTGTTCAAACTCATATATATTATTGGGTCATTGAACTTCAGGTTCAATAAATCACAATATTGAACTTATTTCATTTTAAAAAATGAGTCATATATATATGTGTGTGTAATTAGAAATATATACATAAGTTCATGATTATATGATCCTTTCACAACGATAATAAATTTTGCAATAAAAATCCAACAATGATTCAATAATAAAAATGGAATATAATTCAAACATTCATTATCAAAATATAATATAATTTTTTTCTCATGTATATTAGACAAATAAATAACTATATATAGCAAAATGCAAAATAATTTTCAGAAGAAATATAATTTCAACTTATAAAAAATTACGAAAATGTTGAGAAATGAATGCACTAATATTCTACTTAGTTGTGCTTTTAGAAATTATACATGTAGTAAGAAATTCAACAATAAAATTACACATGTTAAAATCATTTTATAAAATATAAACAAAACATTTAAAAACTAGTTGAAATATATATATATATATATGATATCACTCTTAATGGTTACTACCTATGGATGGTTACTTTAATATTAACCATTAGAATCTAATGGTCCATATTTATAATTGTTAATTAATATTTCTAAAAATAAATTTTGATTTTTTAAAATTTTTGGAAATGCTACTTGATTACATGGTGGTCACATATTTATTAAATTAAAGAATTAAAAAAATTATTTAAGCATTATATATGAATATTTGAAATTAATGTAGAAAAAAAATATTTACCTGTTGGTAACTTGCTATACCAAGTCACTATGTTGCCACATCGTCATAATTGTTAGTACCCATCTATGGGTTATAACTATTAAGAAGTCTTCCATATATATATATGAAATAGCTAGTAATAATCTTATGGATTTAAGTCTTGCAAAAGGGGCAAATGTCTCATCAAAATCAATTCCTTCAACTTGAGTGTACCCCTGTGCAACTAGGTCTAGCTTTATTTCTTATTATGGTCCCAAATTCATCAGTTTTATTTTTAAATATCCACTTTGTACCTATAACATTAGTATGACTCAGTCTAGGGACAAGGATCCATACCTCATTCCTTGTGAATTGATATATCTCTTCTTGCATAGCATTGATCCATGATTCATTATTTAAGGCTTCATTCACATTTTTTGGTTCCAATGTAGAAGTAAAACAAACAAATTGAACCAAGTTTACATACCTCTTTCGAGTGACCATACTCTCTTCAAGATTTCCCAAAATAAGATCAGAGGGGTGATTCTTTTTTACTCTGGTTGATGGTTCTTTTTGAATGGAGTCAGAGGAAATAACTGGATTTTCCTTCTCTGTTTGTCCAGTTGTTGTTTCGATAGAATCAGCGTCTGATACGTCATCAGTGGTTGTTGTCACCTTCGAAGGTTGTGCTGTCAGATTTGCCATTTCTTTATGATGTTGAACATCAATGAACCTGTCAATTTCCTCCTCATGGGAGAACTCAGAAAAATCTTTTAATTCATCTACAACCACATTAGCTGATTCCATAATAGTTTGGGTCCTCATGTTATAAACACGATAAGCCCTACTATTGGTGGAATATCCAAGAAAAACTCCCACATCGCGTTTGGCATCAAATTTGCCCAGATTCTCATGATCTCTAAGAATATAACACAGATACCCAAATACATGAAAATAATTGACATTGGGTTTTCTACCTTTCCAGATTTCATAAGGAGTTTTATTTGTACCTGGGCGCAGAAAAACACGATTAATTGTGTAACAAGTTGTATTAATTGCTTCAGCCCACAATTTCTTTGTGAGTTTTTTGCTATTTAGCATAACTCTGGCCATTTCCTGCAAAGTACGATTTTTCAATTCCACTACCCATTTTGTTCAGGGGTTTTGGGAGCAGAAAATTCATGCAAAATTCCAAAAGATTTACAATATTCATCATAAACAGAATTTTCAAACTCCTTACCATGATCACTTCGTATTCATACAATCTTTCCAATGTTACAATTTTTTTTAACTCTAAGTCTTGTACATAGTGTTGAAAAGCTTCAAATGTATCTGATTTTTCTCATAAGAAATCTACCCAAGTAAATCTAGAAAAATCATCCACACATACAAAAATGAATCTCTTACCATTAGTACTTTCAACCTGTATAGGACCCATGAGATCCATATGCAATAATTCTAATACATTTAAAGTATAAATATCAGATAATGCTTTATGGGAAATTTTCAACTGTTTTCCAATTGACATGATTCACACTTACCAAGCGATTCTTTACCCAGCTTGTGTATACCACGGATGAGACCTACATTAGCAATCTTTTTCATGTTTTTGAAATTTATATGTCCAAGTTTTTCATGCCACAAGTCAGTGTTATTAAAACTTGACGAAGACGCATGACATGTGAATTTTTGTGTGAGTGTGTAACAATTATCCAAAGAACGAGAACCTTTGAGAACAATGTCACCACTTTGATTTACAACATTACACTCATCATGCGAAAAATTAACAAGAAAACCTTGGTCACAAATTTGACTTATGCTAATTAAGTTGCCTTTCAGCCCATCAACAAGAAGCACATTTTTCAGTTTCGGTAACCCTTCAATGTTTAGAGTTCCTTTACCTAAACTATTTCCTGCCATTCCATCCCTGAATGTTACTACTCCACACTTCAAGGATTTGAAGTTGGTAAGTATGTTGGCATTACCTATCATATGTCCTGAACAACCGCTATCAAAGTACCATGAACTAGATGCATGCATTTTATGACAGGTAAAGGTAGCCAAACAAACAGAGTTATTTTTCTTGACCCATATTGTTTTTGTTTTTGAATTTCTTTTGGTCAAGAATTGATTCATGCTACTAAAGTGTTTAACATAATTCTTTTTAAAAAATTTAACAGAGAAAAGCACTCAGGTCTTATGTGTCCTTCCATCCCACAAAAATGACAAAATGGTACAAATTGTCCAATGTTTCTTTTTTGATAAATTTTCTTTAGTTGTAGCTCTGTTGGAACAGAGGACAACTTCGTGGTCTCTGAAGAATTACTTGTTCCTGCAAAACAGTTAGTTGGCATAACAGTCGGATAACTTATGGATTTTACAAAAACCATTTTTCTTGAGGATTCAGATCCATTAGATCCTAATCCACTGTAGTCACCAACTTTTTTTCCTGCAGAGAGAATATCATCCAATATTCCAAATCTAGGATTAAGCATTTTGACACATTTTTGCAAAAGATCAATTTCTTTACTCAAATAATTAATTTCATCATTTTTTGAAGCAATAATCATCTCGAGTTCTTCAATTTTTTCAACAAAATTTTTATTATTGCTAGCCATTAGTCGATTCTCAGAGCAAACTTTCAGGCATTGATCATACATTATTTTATAAGACTCTTTTAATGACTCCTCATCTAAGTCAGAATCATCAGAATCAATGTCAGAATTCTCATTATTCTGAACAGAATTATTAAGGCATAACACATCCTTGTAATCAACTGAAGAAAAAACCATACCTTTGTGAACAGAGGTTAAGGTAACACTATTTTCCTCCTCATCACTCTGTTCAGAGTCTTGATCACTCAATGTGGCTGTCATGACTTTCTTTTTCTTTAAGGTATTTGCACACTTAGATTGAATATGTCCAAATCCTTCACATTCCATGAACTGAATACTATTTTTATTAGTCTTAAAGGGTTTAGAAAAATTACATTTTGGGTTTTTGGATATGGCCTTTTTGTTTCCCAATTTCTTTATGTATTTTTGAAAAAAATTTGTCAATAAAGCCATCTCATCATCCTCATCATTCGAACTTTCCTTATTTTCTCTAGAAGATTTCAAGGCAATAGATTTCTCATTGATTTCTTCTATCTTACCTTTTTGTCTAATTTGTTGGTTTAGTTCAAAAGTTCGAAGTGAACCCATCAATTCTTCTACTTTTATTTTGTCCAGATCTTTTTGCTTCTTCAATTGCAGTTAGCTTCGTCTAAAACCTGTCAGGGAGAACTCTAACAATTTTTCGAACCAAAACTTTCTCTTCAAGTTTTTCACCAAGAGCAAAATATTCGTTAGTAATATCTGACAATTTCTCATAAAATTCAGTGAGGGTTTCATTTTCATTCATTTTCAAATTTTGTTGTGAGTATAACAAGCCTAGAACGCTTGACATCAGCAGTTCCTTCAAATTGAGTTTGAAGGATTTGCCAAGCATCTTTGGCCGAAACACATGAAGAAATCAATTTAATGTAACATTCACCAATACCATTAAAAATAGCATGTAATGCTTTATTGTTGTAATTGGATTGTTTATCTTCAGCATCAGTCCAATCAAGTTCAGATTTTACCTTAGTTACATCATCGCTTTTTGCTGGAGGAGTCCAACCACTTAAAACAGGTTTCCAAGCCTTTTCATCTTGAGATTTGATGAAGGCTCTCATTCTAACTTTCCAATATGGATAGTTCGAATCGTTGAGTAAAGGGGGGCGAGTTATGGAGCCTTCTTCTGTGAAAAAAGACATTGCAAGAACAAGAGCAACAAACGGAATAAACCAAGATCACACTCAGAAATGAGTGACTTGCTCTGATACCAATTAAAATTTCGTTTTTAGTAATTACCAAATTAATTAAACCATGTGAATTAATTAAAGTGCGGAATGGTAATTAAATGTTAAAACAGATTTCAGTTATGTCACGAATGGGACAGAATCCGAACTTGTCACGACAGAAACTGAACACAATAAAAAGACAATGCAAAACAATAAAGAACACAACGAATTTTTACAAGATTCAGAAACCCTTTCGGATAACCTACTCCTTGAGGTCACGCCCAGAGAATAAAATCAATTAATAAAGAATCACAAGTACAAAATTTTGAGTTAAACAAAACAAGACTTCCTCTTGAGATTTGCCGCAACTTTGTTGTACTTCTCTTCACTAATCTGATCTTGATTGAAACGCTCAACCACTTGAACTCTCTTCATTGGCCAGCAAGTGCTTGCATCCTCCCGACGCAAGGCTTGTAAAAATCCTCTCCCGAAGACTTATAAAAGTTGTGTTCAAATTACAATGTGTATTCACTCATGAACGTAGTATAAACTTACCACAAAAACTAAACACTCATATTTCTACAAGATCACTTGAATACTATGATCTTGAATACAAATAAGGAACTCTCACAAATATTACAATACACTCACAAGTTATGCATCTAAGAGTTCACTTTTTCTCACTGTCTTTAGAGCTCTATTTATAGAGTCATTTTTCGTGCTCATAAAGGCTGAGAAATAATCTCCTAATAAAGGCAAGAATAATTGAAGATATTCTTGATTTGATGAAGAATAGTCTTTTTTTAGAAAATGCTGATTCGAAAAATACGATTTTAGTGGGGACTGCTCAAACCTGTGTCGGATTGAAAACATGCTCAAGATAAAAATAATAATTAATGACATTAAAGATTCAGTTTCCTGAGTTTTAAAAACGAAAATATAAAGTCAAATATTCCAAAAATGACTTTGAGTAAGTACTGAATATTTGCAAGATATTACTTCCCTTTATAATCAAATTGTGATAAAATAAAATTAAATAAGGAATGTAAATATTCCACAAATCACAAGAAAGAGAAAGTAAATTCTGAAAATCACAATAAAGAGAAATAAAAATTGATCTTTTAATAAAAAAGATATTTTTATAAAATATGTCAATTTTAGGATTTACACATATTAATATGCTCTTTATGTAAATATTTATAGAATAATAATTAGTGTACTAAAATTATAAAAATATATATATATTACATTAATTGACGTTACACAACACAATGAATCTAGCCAAAAACCTATCATATAATTGGTTCCCTTTTGTGCGGAAAGTCATTAATCAAAGCTGGTTCCAGAAAGAAAATACAGAACACAAACACTCACATTGAGTCATTTTGATATATTTTCATTATCTCCATGAAAATTGGACCCTTACCTACCTACTACTCACTGTAGTCTACTTCGATTAAAGTATAGTGTAAATTATTTAGATCCAAATTACAAATTGTTTGGAGTTTTGGTGAGTCACATTTTACTTTGATTTTTCTTCGTAGAATGAATCATTATTTCTTTGACCATATATTGTTTAGAGGATAATTCAAGAAGCCATATTATTTGCTTCTGTATTGAATGTGAATTTCCTTACTAATATAATATTAGAGCTACCAAGCTACATTAAAAATAATAACCGACCAATTTATGTGTCGGTTTGACAGGCCATCACACGTGTCACTAACCCATTTGGTCATAACCCAAAAAGTCAAAGGAAGCTTCCAAACGAAATCTTAGTAACTTTATTATTTTAGTACTTTTGTTAATTATTTTTCCAACAAATCATGATCTGGTGGTGACACGTCTTATACTACTTCACATGGTCCAAGCTCTTTCACATTATAATCCAATGAATTTTACTTCACGTAACTTGCTCACTTTTCTAAGGTTAATTTTATTATTAAAGAGAAATAAGAAAATAGATTAATACAAAAAGAAACCCTTTAAGAAGGACCACATTTCTAAACCCAAAAAAAAAAAATCATTTGCAAGCATTTTGAATCAAAATTTTCAAAGGCTAGTTGGTGAAGCTCCTCCTCAAAAGTCCACAAAACAACAAAAATGATTTGTTAGACTGAATATTTTGCCATCGATCTAAAAACGACCCACTAAGGTATAAAAAATGGCTTTATTTTTTATTATCTTTAGTACCAATATTTAAAAGAAGCTTTGATGAAGATAGCCAGGTTCACATCAGTGGGAAATAAGAATATGATCTATATTTCAAAATGGAACAGCTAAATTAAGTAGAAAAAAGCTATAAAAAAGTCCAAGATCATGGCATAAAAAGTTTGATTACCTCTTAAAGTGGACCTTACAGAAGAAACAATTAAGTTTGGTCACTATTGAAAGGTTAGTTCGATCTCTAATTAAGGCAAAGCAATACATAGCTCTATCTCTATACTCTTCTGCATTAATTTCTTTGTCCTTCAAAGATTTTTCAAGTACTATCTAATTGGATATACATATATAGTTCATGCATATATACATGAAAGTGAAAGAAAAAAGGTTCTTTCTCTCGTATAGTTGATATAAGTATGATTTTCTTTATATATATTTACACACATATATATGTTGACGTACTTATCTCCATTTTGATCTGAGACAAGATAGTATTTGTTTGCATGCAGATTTGAAGGGAAATTTTCTTAAGTTTTTTTTTTTTTTTATCTGAAACGAGACAAAGAATCTTACTATAAGCTATTTTGTAGCCCTCGGCCTTTTCAATGGATATTACTTCTGTCAAAAGTTTATCTGAACTGGTAAGATATATATAGCTTGATTAATTGTATTTTTTTACATAGAATTTTCATCCATTTTCTTAGTTTTTATTTTGAAATGTTTGTTTGTTTGAACCAGTCTCAAGTTACAGTTTATATGACAGATGAAGGGTTTGACATTTTTCAGGGAATGAATGACCCCAATATGATTAACCGCCATTGGCATATGAACTCTCTCGATGAGTTCAGCAATAGCATGGTGTTACCAATAGCAGCCTCACTTGGTGAGAATCTGCATCATCTTCATCCTCACCCTCATTCAAACTCAAACTTCAGCCTTGTAAAAGCTTCTTCTTTCGATAACAATTCTCACATGGGCATCGATTATCGGGGCATGATGAAACATCACAAACCAAATGGTTGGAACTCAAACGAGATTATTAGTCATTTTTCGAATAACCCACCTCAACAAGTTGCTTCTTCTCCCAACCTTTATTCCTTTGCAGCTGGTTCTAATAACTATGTTATAGACGAAATGGGTTATGTTAGGCCTAAGGAGGAAGCAGTAGATGGTTTGAAGAACATCAACACTACTAGTGCTTTGCCTTCTGATTATGTACTCAAGGCTAATCAGGTTGCTAATAAGAGGTTCAACAACACAAGCACCAAACTTTCTCAAACCAAAGATCATATTCTAGCGGAAAGGAAAAGGAGGGAGAAACTCAGCCAAAGGTTCATAGCTTTATCTGCCATAGTTCCTGGACTAAAGAAGGTATGAAATCATCTTTCACTAATTCTCTCTTATGACATATTTTGGTGAAAAAAAGAACAAAAGTTCAAATCTGTCGATACTGATCAATATTGAGCTTGAGTTTCTCCGATAATAGAGTCTAACTTTCAAGCTCAGCAATGACTAGTGTTTATAGATTTGATTCTAAAGTTGTAAGCTCATGTTATTGATATATCAACATCATATTTATAACATGAGTTCACAACTTTTACTGGATTCCTTTTATGACATGTTGGTGAAAGATTTCTTCTTTTAAGTTAAATTTGTGGACACCAGTTATTACCTAGCTTGAGCTACTCCGAGGATGGAGTCTAACTTTTCAAGCTCAGTAACAACTGGTGTCTAAAGATTTGACTTCATGCATGTTTAGAATTCGGTACATTTTTTGGCAGAGTTTTAAATCTAAGGTAGAGAACTCATGTTATTGGTACAGATGGACAAGGCTTCTGTTCTTGGGGATGCTATCAAGTACATGAAGCAGTTACAAGAAAGAGTGAAAACACTAGAGGAAGAGATGAGAAAGAGAAACATGGAATCAGTAGTCTTTGTAAAGAAGTCCCAACTCTTTGCCGATAATGATAATAACTCATCTTATTCTTCAGATGAGAATTGTTCCTCATTCGATGAGCCACTACCAGAAATTGAAGCAAGAGTTTGTGACAAGAATGTACTAATAAGAATTCACTGTGAGAAAAAGAAAGGGGTTATGGAGAAAACAATTGCTGAGATTGAAAAGCACCACCTAACAATTATCAACAGCAGTTGCATGACATTTGGAAGTTCTTCTGTTGATTTGACCATTATAGCTCAGGTAGTGTTTATCATCCATTATATATATATGTATAACAGTATATTATTTCAAACGATTAAATTGTATAGAAATTTTGAACTACAATCATTATTACTTTTGACAGATGAACATGGAGTTCTCCATTACAATGAAGGATCTAGTCAAGAATCTACGCTTGGCTTTCAGCTTGTTCATGTGAAAAAGCTTCTAACTTCACAAAGATGAAGAGAAACCCATAACTAAAGAATAATTACCTATATATACAACCTATCCAAGTTTATTTCAAACTATGTGTCTTCAAGGTCTGAAATGAAGTGCTCGACCGTGTTAAACCATCCATATTTCAAGCTTTTGTTTTGCTGTGAGATTATTCATTTTTGCAAGCCTTTTCAGTTTCCTATTTTTGCATGGTCAACAGCTTGACCATGTTCCATTCACACCTTGCTCATCATATAGAATAATCTCACAGCTTGGCTGATCTTTTTTGAGGAATGTTGTAAAATCAAAATACAACCGAACCCTTTTGTTCCCATCACTTTTTCTTACCTTGGAAAGTGTTTGACAAGGGAGAAAAGAAAAGAAAAGAAAAAAGATGGTTTTTTTTTGGTGTAAACAGAATTAGGCCATTGTTTGTCCAATGTTTTAGAGGCTTCAGAGTAAAACTTGATCTGTCCCCTCTTTTCATATGATGTAATGTTTTATGTATTTCTTGCTCTCAATAATATTAAAAAAAAACTACTTAAAATGTGACTTGTCTTATTTTATGTTATATTAAACAGCAGTTACTTTCACATTATCAAAGTCAATCATGGTATTGAACTATGTATGTGTTTAGTAATATAGTATTGGTACAATGTAGTTTACTCTTAATTGTTATATAATTAAATGTTACTAATAATATTTTGTCCTATGTAGATGGCCTCATCTCAAAATATGTTGACAGATTCACGAGGCTCACAGTTTGGCACCAACTTAATATCATT
This sequence comes from Humulus lupulus, assembly GCF_963169125.1. Lineage (NCBI taxonomy): Eukaryota > Viridiplantae > Streptophyta > Magnoliopsida > Rosales > Cannabaceae > Humulus > Humulus lupulus. The sequence goes on from NC_084793.1 coordinate 21,908,088, forward strand.
AGGTAATAGTTAATTTCAACCAATGAGATTTGGAAACACAGCTCATTCAAAAAAAAAATTATATAAATTTGCAAAAAAAATCAATATCAATGTTTGGAAATCTTATTTGAACATATTATAAATGTTTCATTTTGCTTAAGCACAATGATTGATGAATTAAGTATTGTCCAAGTCTCTTTCTAACTCAAGATTGTGATCTTTTCAACGACTTTTGGAACCATTTATATCACTGTGGTTAATAAAAGGTATTGGAGAAAATGAATTGAATAATAAAAATATTTTAGTGGACTAATCTATTATTCTTCTACCAAACCAAGGAAAACAATTTCTTAGGCAAATCACCTTTCTTCATGTCCTAAGCATTTTATTATTCCTTCATCACCTCATATTTTTACCCTATCACAACTCAGAATACTATGAAAGAGATTCACTGCTTAAAGAGAAGATTCTATGATTAAAAGCTAGAAAGAAAAATGAGAAGAAGAATTAACCTCTTTAATCATTTAAAAAAAAATGTTTATATAATTTTTTTTATATAAATTTCTTATGTACTTTCAATAATAAAAAAAAACTTTATTTTTAGACAACCAAATTTTTAGGAAGCCCGAAATTGAATATATCCGTTCTACATAACTTTTACTTCTATTTGTAGCCAATAGAAAAAGAGAAGTAAAACCATAAGTTTTTTTTTTAGTTATTGTTTGAATAGTGTACTGTAAAAGAGCTTTCAAAATCATATAAAAATATATTTTAATGAAATTAATTTTTTTTATTAAAATAATATTAGACTATGGTGTCCTACATAGAATAAGGATAAGAATATTGTACCATTAATAAGAACATGTGTAACTCCACTAATCATCTATTAGTTTTTAGATGGAGTCTCATGATTCTTGTCAAATAAAGAAAAAATATGAAATTTATTATTAAAATTGAAAAAAATAGGAAATTTTATAATTTTATTGATAGTGTGTTTGTAATTATTAATTACTACTAATTTTAAATAATATTTATTATATATTTTTTATTAGGTGATGAAACATAATATAAAATTATTAATATTTACATTATTGTAGATGCTCTTAGAAGAAAAATTCAATTTAAGTACTTGGTTGTCACGAAAGGTGTCGTGGTGTAGTTGGTTATCACGTCAGTCTAATACACTGAAGGTCTCCGGTTCGAGTCCGGGCGACGCCAGTACTCGGTCCTTTTGAAACTTTTTTCCCGCATTCACTCATTAAAACAATGCCACGACGTCGTTTAAGAAATTAGCAATTCCCAACCGTTACGCTTTCCCCGCCTAAATCAAAGCTGACGCATAGGCAGTACGGAAAATCCATTTTAATCCACGTCATCAACCTCCAACAAATCCCAGCCAATCAAATTAATTCTTCGCATCATTTACTCTCTTCCCATTGGTTTCATTCTCCACGTCATCACATTCTTAGATCCTCTACCACACATCCAGAACATTCTTTCTCCCTAAAACCATCTTTTTCATTCCCATTCCCATATTATACACCGGCATAACCAGAAAACCGAAATCTCCAATCAAACAACAATGGCGCTCGCATCGTTTAACCTCCGCACAACGCTTTTGCTTCTCTTCGTTTCGCTATCTCCGCTATCTTCTTCGGCTCTGGTTTCCTCTCCCGATTTCTCTCCCCTATACCCAAAAGCTATTTCTGTAAGTAATTCTTCGAATTCTTTTTTGAAAATTATTTCTTTCTTCAATTTAAAGCTCAATTTATATATATGTATATATATATATTTAGGATTTGAAAGATGCGACGGTGAAGTGGTTGGGGCTTCAAGCGGAGGACCTGAAGATATCTGGTTTTGATTTGAGAGATGCGCGGGTAGGGCATTCGGTTGCATACGAGTTCGATCTTGAGGTTGATAACAAGGTCCTTCCTTTTAAGCTTTTGGAGGATATTAAGAAATGGGACTACGTTGATTTGCCCATTTTTAGGGTTGAGGGCGGGATAGTTGAGAAGAGTAAATTGGAAAGTGGGTTACCTCCTGTTTTGGCTCCGTTTCAGCTCGCTGGCCCAATGGAGCTTTGGATTCAAGATGCCAAGGATATGAGGATCTCCCTCCCTGTAAGTATTTCTGAAGGATTGTTACAAATTACGAATACATGAAATTTTAGAGCTTTTTCTAGTTTCTGATCATTGGTATGGTTAATGAGCTATTTGGTAATAGTTGTAATATGTAGTATGATATCAATTGTTGTGGGTCAAGTTGCCTGGATGAGTTTGGATTTCTGAGATATGGACGAAATCATAAGAAAACCTTGATGATAGTTTGTTGATTTTTTTCATCTCAGAACGCCGTAGAAGATATAATTCTGAGCTTTTTTTTAGTTTCTGATGAGTAATTATATGATGAAGTATTTTGGTTTTAGTAGTAATACGTAATATGACTGGGATTCTTTTGCTGTGAATCAGTGTTGGCCGGATGATTTTGGATTCCTAAGATATGGACGAGTTCATAAGAATATCCTAAAGACTGTTGATTTTTTCATTTGAATGGTTGACGTTTAAATTCTTATTATATATAGTGAAATTAAAATTTTGATTCGAGTCGTTTAGCTTCTTACGAAATTTAAATACATTGTCTTCAGTGATAAGAATCTGGATATGATTTGTGTTGGGAAATTTATAATGGCGCTGACTTTTGGGATATGATTCAAACCTGCAGCATGATGTGGATGCTGGTGTCTTGAAGAAAGTTATATTAGCAGATGGTGCTGTGGTTACGATCAAGGGTGCCAGATCGGTTAGCTTGCGCCACCCACTTGATCTGCCTCTTCCTTTCAATCGAACAGGCAATGGTTTTGCCTCTGGTCTACTTACCCTGGCTGAATGGCTACGCCATGCTTCCCGTACTCAAGGCTCTCCACTGCTCTCACTCCGCGTAGTTGGCCCCACCTCTATCGCATCTCCATCGTCATCATCATCCTCACCCTCTTCAAGTAACAGGCTTAAGCTTAAGCGACTTGCACCAGGTCTTGTAGAGCTGTCCTCGCCATCTAAAACCAAAGCTATTGAGACCCTTTCCTCTCTTGATCTTCCAGATGAAGCAACTTCCCTCTTAAGTCCAAGTCAGTTCACCACTTTGTGGCCTCTTGTTTCTATCAATGGCTCCAACTCGAATGTGGTTGGTTTTGAGACACTACTCGCTTCTGTTCTGGGTTCTAAAGCTAACAAAAAAGGCTCCTTTAAGTTGCTAAAAGCAGATGTTTCATCCCAAACCTATTTGAAGATTGGCTTTGCGGCAGAGAAGAAGTTGAAAGAAGGAGATGGTGCTGAGTGGGAAGGTTTTCCTGAGTGGAGAACAAAGCCTGAGACAGTAAAGATGCATTTTGAGGTACTTGCTAAGGTAGATGGTGACAAGGTTGTGCCGGAGAGAATCGTACCGGTTAAACCCGTTGTTGTGGAAGACACTGTGGCGCCTAATGTGCTTTCAGGAAACATGACAATGTCAAAGACTCCTATTATTTACCCTCCTCCTGATCCCTTCACATTATAAATCAGTGTACATCATAAGGTGATTTCTCCCTGGTCACAGGGTTGAAGTGTAAAGATTAAGTGTGTTTCTGCCCCTTTTAAGAGTTTAGAATAGAATTATACTGTATAAAACTTATGGACTTCGCAATGGAAGGTCCCATTTTCACTTATACCTCCCGAGGTTGGTTACTACTAAAATATTAAAGCCAAGTATAAGTTTGTCTTGTACAAAACCCGGATGAGTGAGTGGTTGAGAGTATTGAGACTTGGGAATATAATGATACATTTTTTGAAAACAAGAAGGAACTTTTTTATGTTTTATTTATTGTGAAATATGGTCTCAACTTACTAGTTCTAAATTTTCTGGTTTCGGAATCTGCTATGATCACATAACAAAGTAGATTCGTTTCCATCAGGTGGTTCCAGATACAAACTACTTACTATAAGATATAATAATTACATAACAACTCTCTCTGTCTGCCTTCATTTTATTTCTTGATAAATGATACGCCCTTTTGAATGCTTGCTGCTAACTCCGTTTTTGCTTTCTCCAATCCAATCCTGATTAGAGATGAGTACCAGCTCAGTTGTAATGTGATTATATCATTTTATTATTGAACAAAAGAAAGTAACTTGTTTTATTTATACCTCTCGTACTCGTTTAGAGGCCCAAGTTGGAAGACTTCTTCAGCTCCATTACGGCCTAGCCGAACCTTGGTTGCAAAGAAAGGAAGTTCTGTCACCTGTAACAAGAAAACATTTTACTATTTCAGAACTTGTTATCAGAAAAAAAAATTAATGCAGCTCATGTCACCAGACTTTACCTGAGAAGATACAAAAGAGCATTCCACAACATTGGCATCTCCTCTCAATCCTCTAAGACATGCATCGGCAAATTTAACAGCTGCATATGCCTATGAATGTTTTGTTTTTCACTTGTGAGAAACATATAACGTTCAATTACAATAATAAGTTTGTACTCAATCTGTAATGATGTTGTATTTTTGAGTAAATTATGGCTAACCATTGACAGAGTTGCAGAGCCAGCCCCAGCTTTTGCCTGCAACAAAAGAATAAAAAGAATCAGTTAAACACCAATGTAAAGTTTTTTATATTTTAAGCAAAAACCAGTCTCGGTTTGCAATGTCATGTATCAATCATAGTCATATTTAAGGAATTACCTCGACAACTTCTGTTCCACCATTTTGAATGCGATTGGTCAGGTATTCTATTTCTTGTTGAGTGAAGGAAGAGGGAGGCTTGACCTGTCCCAGAAAAATATGTATCTGTTAGACCACTTACCAAAAACACATTATTATTTAAAATAATGATTGGGGAAGAAAATAAAAAAGGTTCTACAAGACCTGAGACAGAAGTGGCAAGATTGTCACTCCTGCATGACCTCCAACAACAGGCACATCAACTTCCCTTGGATCAAGTCCCAGAACTTCTGCCTGCAATAAAAACATTGAAACAGAAGATGAACACCATTAAAGAGCATGTCTAAGTAGTGGTTTTAAGCATATGAGAACAGTGGTCAAGTCTCACATAATCAAGTATCATATGTTACTAAGTAGCATAGTAGATTAAGTATATATTGCTAAGGTGAGAGCTGATTTATGAACCCTTTTGAGTTATTCTTACAACAAAAGTATTTGCTCTAACAACATCAAGCATTGTGACTCCCAGAAGTCTCTTTGGATCATATGTTCCAGCTTTCTTGAAAACCTCCGCCGCAATTGGAACTGTTGAATTAACAGGGTTACTGATCAAGTTAACAATTGCTCTGGGGCAGCTCTTGGCAATTCCTTCACAAAGTGTCCTGACAATTCCAGCATTGATGTTGAAAAGATCATCCCTGGTCATTCCGGGCTTTCTTGGCACACCAGCAGGAATGATTACAAGGTCCATTCCTGTAAGAGCACTCTCAAGCTGTGGCTGCCCCAGAAAACCCCTCACCTAAAATTCCCAAATAAAAAAGTCCTCTTAGACTTAACATCTACTAAAATGTAATTCCAGACACTTTGAGTAAAAAAGAGGAAAGAGTTGGAAAATGATTTATGTGCACTACATTAAACGTATTATTTCTCTGCTATAGTTTAACCCAATTTAAAGGTGATCTAAATAGAGTTAAAGCATATAATAAAGTATGGTATATTATATGTAAAAATCAGATAGTAAATTTCTGATTTTATGAAGGGCAAAATTAAAAATCACTGATAATCTCTTAATGTTGTGGTCTCCTACATACGTATCATTCTATTGTCTATAATCCTCATCAATAGAAAGAAAAGAGACTCTTCTCACACAGAGATTCTTATTATATAGAAAGCTCTACAACCCACAATTGTCTGTCATCTATGGATCAAAGTATATTTTTGCTCTTATAGTATTTCTTGTTATTCTTGATGTTCTTGACATAGGTGAACGAGTTAAAATTCATTTAGGTGCTTTTGAATGTCCTGTATCTATGGATGAATTGAGAATTTCAGGCCTATTCTAACAAAGGGTCAATGGGAAATGAAGAAAATAGCATAAAGATATTATTACCACAGCACCAGTGTCCATGTGACTAATATCAGCTGTGACACCAGGGGCGTTAACAACATCATAGAGATGAAGAACTGAAACAAGTGGATTCATTTTCATTAGCATTGCCAGAGGCTGGCCTATGCCTCCAGCAGCACCCAAAATAGCCACTTTGAAGCCCGGAGCTCCACCTTTGGCTCGGCAGTTGGCTCTCATCAGCTCAGAACTATCTTCCATAATCTAGTTACACCATAAAATCTCATGTCAAGCATTATAAACATGACAAATATATTTCAATAAATCCATAGAAATAAACATACCTGGGAATTTGAAGGGTAAAGGTGAGCTGAGATCTTTGCAATGCGTTGGTTAGTCTGTTCCATTTTCTAACGTTTTTTCTTACAATGAAGGAGAGTGATGAAGTAAAGGATATCAGAAAATTATATGTTGTGTATAAATAAGTGAGCAAGATTCAATCTTTAGTTTAGGGAGGGAAAATAAAGAGATAAATGTGAGGAAAAATGTATGTATTATATATGAGGAGGGTGTGGCAAGAAGTTGACATAACTGTTGGAATATTTTTCTTAACATTTCTTTTTTTGTGGAAACTAAAAATTCTTCTCAAGTCTTATCCTATCCCATTCCCAGCTGTGGCTCTTACTAATTTCTCAATCTATTTGGCAAATCTTCGAACAAAATTTCCTTAGATGCTAATAAGTTGCCAAGTTATCATGGATTGGATTGGCTCCTCTGTTTTTGACCACATATAAAATGCTGCAGAAGGAGACACGTGGCAACACGAATGTGAACCTGGATTCATGGGATTATACGAAAGAAAGAAAATTTGGGATGTGTGTAAAACTAAGAGTTCTGGTGCGGAGAGGATTACCATAGTTATTTATATGGTTGAGCTTTCCAACTTATTTTTAACATTTTATTAACATAATTAGATGAAATTTAACTCGCACCAACACCAAATAGTTAATATACAACAACACTTTAATATTTTGTTGGTTGTGTACTTTTATAATTGTAGTTATATATTTTTTCAAATGTAATACATTATGCGCAACAATATTACAAATAAGCAATATACCCAAGCCAAACATATACTAAAAAATATAGATAAAATGATTTAGTATTCCTAATAATACAATCGCATTGGGATACAACCTTAGGAGAAGAGAGAACAGAGTTAAGTACAACTTTCACATCAGTCTAAAATAAATAGAAAATAAAAAAATAATGAAACCAAGCTCCAAGCATAAGTGTGAGAAAGAGCTGAAGCCTTTGTCTCTTTAAAAGATAAAAAGCCAAGTAACTGCTTGCAAAACAACCTAGAGGGAATCCTTCAAAATCACGAATAATAGAGCCAATTCCAAGATGGAGAAACTTGCTACAAAACAGATTTTGCATAAACTAAACTTGATGCAAAACAAAATGAGGATGTAGTAGTTGGGCCATTAACCAACCTTTATAGTACTAAATAGCCCACTCAAGGAAAACAATGGGTGTCGAAAAGGAGGACGATGTTTGGCCTTAGTAGTTTTCAACTTTAACACTTTTATTTAAATTTTCAAACAATATGGGATGTAATTATTAGATTTTCATCCAAACCTATCTATATATCATTTGTATATGAGAGGAGCCTAAGATGGCGCCAAACAAGATGCAATCTTATGATTCTAAAATATGTGGTCCTTATAGCAAAGAGAAGACTAGCATTTGTGATTTTTCTAATAAGTGCCCCTAATAATGTAATTGAGTAATCCATTAAGACTCCTACACACGTAATCGTTGAGATGTATATTAGAAACACACTTGGCATTTTGTATAGGGGTTAAAAATACTAATTTTTGGCCAAGGATTAAACACGGCCTAGGTACCAAAAATGTATTTAAAGAGTTCTATAGGGATAGAAATTAACTCTTCAATAATTTTGTATCACTTGAATATACAAAACTAAAATTCCAATATTGTTTTATATCTTCTCAAACAATTTTTACTTGTTTATTTGGTGGAAGTTGGTGTACTGAAAGTTTTGATGAATTCCAACTCATAAATATCAGCATCACTCAATGATCTCAGAAAACAAAGAACGATGACATACAAGAAAATGTCCCAAAAAAGGAAAAAGAGAAGAAGAAGAAAAAGAAAAAGAAAAAAAAATGTGGAATCTTTAAAGAAAAATTAGCCAACTTTATTAGAACTAATTAATACAAAAGTTAATATGCCACTATAATTTGCAGGGGCAATGGTAAACACTGAATTTGAAGTTAGTCAGCATATCATTTCGATTATTTGTTGTATATAAATATATATATATATATATATCAGAATATATATATGGGCATACTTTGTTAGAAACTGCTATTTTTTTCATTTGGTAAGTATTTTAGTATTTTAGATGCATGGATAAGTTGATTTTTTTTATATGAAATATCTTTCAAATTTTTAAGATATTTTGAATAATTTAGTATGCCGAAATTAGTATTCAAACAATTTGTTGTACGTACGTATAAATATCAAAATAAATACAATTGCAACACGTTGTTTAAATCCTGATTTCGATATCTTAAATTATCTATAATTTCTTAAAAAATTGTGAAAAGTACCATGTAACTATATTATACATTGTCATAAAAAAAATTCAATTTATAAATATGTCGAAAACGCTAAAATTAGATACCTGTAGGGAAAATAAGAGTACAAATAATATTATTATATATCTCTTTTATATAAAAAGTGTGTAGATAACAGAAATTATTGGTTTTAACCGTTTTTTATTTTTTTCGCTAACTTTAACGGAATGTTTTTATATTTAACAGAATATACTTATATTTAACTGTAAATTGTAAACATGACTTAAACTTAAATAAAATTTAATAAATAAATAATTAAACAAATTAAAATATGATATTTTTGAGATATTGACTTAAACTTAAATAAAATTAAATGTATAAATAAAAAAACAAATTAAAATATGATATTTTTACATATTTTACAATAATAATTATTTAAAAATAATAAAACTATATCTTTTATAACTTAAATAAAATTGAATTAAACTTAAATTTAAATTTCACGTATTTGAATAATATCATATTAAACATATAATATAATATAATCTACTATCAACTACCAACAAACTTAATTTTAAAATCCACGTATAATATTAATATTATATTAAACATATAATATATAATATCTTGTTGTCGCTGCCAAATTAAAAAACTAGAATAAATATAAACTTAAACAAAAAAATAATTAATTAATCAAAATAGTTTATGCATGTATACTACTCTACACTATGACTTTTTTTTTTTTTTATTTTATTTCTATTATTAATTTCTTTTTAAATATTATTGTAATTTATGTACATATGTGATGTAAATACATATCTATGTCAATGTTATATTTAGATGTCATATATGTAGAAATTATTGATATATATTTATATATATTATAAAATTATAATTCATTCTATTATATATATATTTAAAAAAAAAAAGCGAACTAATTTTTACTAAAATTATAGATAATATTTTGCCTTAATTTTTTTAATACATTTATCTCATGTCATAAATTATATTAAACATCTTTTATTTATTTTTATGATATTTTTATTTATTTAAAATTTATATAATAATTAAAAAATATAATAAAAATAATTACATATTTGAATAAATATATTTACACTTTTAAAATTAAGTAAACGTGTTGATTTTTTTTAACTAGTATAATTTATACATGTGAGAAATATTGCAATGACATAAGAAATTGTTAGGCGTTACCATTTTAAAATTGTTTATTCTTATATATGCTTTGCTTGACTTGGATGTTGGTCTAGAAAATTATTAAATTATTTAGAGTAAGCAAATGGAAGTGAAAAGCAGAAGAAAACATAATATGGTAGGAATATGTCAGTCTAAACTAAAGATGATCGAAACACAAATTGGATAATGATATATTGAATGAAATGGTAGATCTTTATTCTTCTTCCACATCTCATCTGCTTAATTATATATCATATAATTAAGAAGAACAATATCTTTCTATCGAACATGATATGGGGTTGTTGGGCAGTGGGGCTATGTGTTAGGTTCTTGTTTGACTTTCACTTCACTTCTCTTTTTATTTTCTTTTTCTTTTGTGAATATAACATTTTCATCTCTGATTTTATACAAAATACCAAATATGCCTCTTAATCTTCATAAATATTTAAATGGTACTATGTTATTATTTTTTCAAATATCATTTTACCCCTACTTATATATTTTGTCTATAATTAAAATTATTTTTAATTCTTTTAATAAATTAATATACTTAAACTTTATTTTTAAAAACATATAAACTTAAAGAAATAATAATAATAAAAAATGAGAATAAAATAAATAAATAATAAAAATTATTTTTTTATTTTTTATTTGATTTTAACTTAATTAAACTTAAAGTGTTATTATATATTTAAGTACATACATAAACTCAAATATATGTATGTACACTTTAAGTTAATTTAAGTTTAAATCAAATGTTAAGTAATAATAAATTATTTCTCATCATTTATTTATTTTATTCTCATCTTTTTATTTTAGGGTCTTTTCAGCTGCGGTTTCCATTCTTTACACTTTGTAACACTTAGGTCCAAAAAATTAATTTTGTATCAGTTATGTCCTTAATCTTTTCAAATCGTATCATTTAGGTCCTTAAATACTATTTTTGTTTCTTTTTTATTTGAAAATATATCAAAAATACAAAATAAAAATAGTGAATCATTTTTAAAATATTTGGACATTTAATTTATGACAATAACAAACATGACATGAGAAAAAAAATATTTTCATGGAATTTTTAAAAATATTTAATATTTTTAAAAATTCAATTATTTTTTATTAAAAAAATATTCTTACCTACATTGTTGTTTTATAATTAATATTAATAACTCTATTATCTCGATTATTTTGATATTATCAATTTTTATAATGTTTATGCTTTTTTATTTCATACATTTTTTTTAAAACTTAATATAGTGTATATAAAGTTATTTATATGCATATATATATATGATTAGTGTTATACCCAGATTTCGAGCCGTAGCAAATATGACCTCGAAAGCTGAGTTCGCATTAAATGGTCTCGTGAGGGTTAAGGGTATGCTCTACGATTGTAAATCGGAGCCTGCAAAGTATGGTACAGATCTCGAGTATGGTGACCTCGAAATGATCTCGATCTCGAAGGATAGCTCTGTGAGCCCCTCATCTTCAGAAGCAACTTCGGAGCAGGGATCTCGAGCTCGATATGCCATCTCGAAAGAAATGTAAGCTCGGGAAGTGTCAGCGGCTCACACAATGACGTGAAGCCTTGGAGATACGCAATGACTACCTTGAATATCGACAAGTGTTGTAGATATGGGATATGATCCTCATTTATTAATGTAAATCCCCAAGAATCGTGGGATATTATTTGGTCAGTTATGCGTTTCCTGGTCTTCAGGGACGTTTCCTTTTATATCTGATTATAGGCATTTAAAGCCATTTATTTTATTCACAAAAGAGTAACTACCCAAAATATGTGGGATAGTATTCTGCATCCTTCTCTATAAATAGAGAAGGCATGCACCATTGTAAAGGACCGAATTTCTGATTCTTGAGAGAAAACTCTGGAGAATTCATGCTAAAGAATTGTTCAGAGATAATCTCGAGATTAATAACAGAGACTCGTGGACTAGGCAGATTTAACTGCTGAACCACGTAAAAACCGTGTGTCTGATTCGTTTGATTGTTTTAACCATTGTCTTTAATTGTTTGCGTGCTCTCTTCTTTTATCTGTTGGCGAAAAACGGCGTCAACAGTTTGGTGCTTTCATTGAGAGCCTCAAGCATCCATCCCTGAGAGATTCATGACTACAAACAATCAGAACACTCCTGAAGAAAATTACCCAAGGCGTCCTGGAAAACAGCCAATGGAGAACCCGGACGCTGATGAAAGGAGTGGGTCCTCTGATTCCCGGGGACCACCTCCGCAACCAAGGGATGAGGACATGTACTATAACCCTGAGCGTTATGTCCCTATTGTAGAATTGGAGAATCGGCAGCTGAAACAACTGCTGGCAAATGCCAACAAACGTAACGAGGAGTTGACTAGGATAGCCGCGGAGGCGCAGGTGGCTCAGCCCCCACCTCCGCGCGAAGACCGAGCCCCTCCTCCAAGGGACGTGCACATTCCTCCCCGGAAGCCCCGTGGACGTCCACGAAAAAATGCTAACACAAGGAGGCCAGCTCAGCCTCCAGCACCAACAGAGCCATCTGCTCCTTCTAGGCCTCAGAGGAGTACCCGAGCTCGGGTCCCACCTAATCCACCCGTGGAAGTGCCTGCAGGAACTGAGAACAACCAAGCTCCTGTCGAGGCTCGGACTCAGGTTCCTGGTAGCGCACCAAACGCAACTGGCCCATCTCGGGCAAATTCTGGACCTTCCAGGCCGAGGCAAGGACGGCAACCACCGTCACCTATACGGTTTCCTCCGTCTCCCGTAAGATATCCTTCACCTCCCCGCAGGAACGCTCAACCTGGTCGAGATCAGGATCAAGGGCGTACAGGGGAGAGACAAGGAAACTGGGAGACGTTCCAGGGGCGGAAAGGCGCGCCATCCGAGAGAAGTCAGACGTCCCGATCTCGTACTGCAGTGACGAGGCGACGTAGAAAGGATCCACCACGAAATGACCGATCGATGAGTTCCACTAGCGATGAGTCCGGAGAAACAAGGTCTGTCAGTAAACACGACCGGGGTCGTAAAAATACTGGGAATCACAAGAGCCATCCCGACCTGCGCAATCACCTGAATCAGAGCAGGGGAAAGGGAGATCAGACAAACCCGGATCTTAGAAATCATCTGAATGGGCGTAGAGATCCCTCACGGAGACGCGAGCCTGGGATCGCGATTAATGACTATCAATTCCAAACATCGCCTAAGGACCCAGTACAAGAAAGGATCGATCAGCTCGAAAAAGCCTTTAGGCTTTTGAAGAATGAGCGAGGAAACGGTCGATATGAGGACTCTGATGAGGAGCTCGAGCCGTTTGCTCCCAATATTTCTAACACTCAGTTCCCCCAAGGGTTCCGGATTCCTCACGTCCCAGCGTTTGAGGGAAAAACCGACCCATGCAGCCATCTGAGTACATTCAACACTATTATGAGAGCTAGTAACGTAGGTTACGAGCTCAGATGTATGTTGTTTCCAACATCATTGGCCGGGCCTGCCAAGAGTTGGTTCGAGAAGTACAAGAGACATTCTATAACTTCGTGGGATCAATTTTCTAGAGACTTCAAGAAGCAGTTCCGGGCTATGGTGGGAGTCAGACCCGAAGCATCCACTTTGACTAACGTCCGACAACAACCAGGCGAAACACTAAAGAGCTACCTGACAAGATTTAATCTAGAGGTCGCCCGAGCTCGTGACGTGGATGACAGCGGGCACTTGATGGCCATCCGAGCTGGTGTTTTACCCGGGAGTGCACTTTGGGATGACATACAAGGGAAACCGGTGAGGTCGATAACCGAGTTTAACAGACGGGCGCAGAAAGTTGTTAATGTAGAGGAAGCGAGGTCAACACTCAAAGCGACCTCGCAGACCGAAACTACAACGATAAACATTAACTCCGCCTCAACCTCGGTTGACCCTCTAGTTACACAGCCTGCCTCGGAGAATCCTTCCAAGAGAAAAAAAAACGAGGGAAATAATCCCGAGGCTGATGGAGGAAAGAAGAAAAAAGGAGAAAGATATTTCTCCGTATATAAAGTGCATACCGAGCTCAACGAGTCCCGGGAAAACATATACCTGGCTAATGAAAACCAGGTCCCCTTCAGGCGACCGGATCCTATGAGGAATCAAAAGTCCAAGAGGGACTCCAGCAAGTATTGTCGATTTCATAGGGACACCGGCCACACAACTGATGAGTGCCGACAGCTGAAGGACGAGATCGAAGGATTGATCTCGAGAGGTTATTTCCGGCAGTATGTCAAAAACCAGAATACTGGACAGGCTACTGCCAGCCAGAGAGTAGCCGCACTTCCGGCAACACAGAATAATAACTCCCGATCTCGGGATGAGGATAGGCCTCCACCGATAGATGGAGAGGACGTAATAACCATCTCGGGAGGTCCTCATCTCGCAGGAGGGGGCAGAAATGCTCAAAAACGATATGTGAATGAGCTGAAGACAGGGGATGGGTCTCCATATGAACCCGAACCAAGGGCACCAAAAAGCCAAAGGGTTGAGACTCAGCCTATAACCTTCACCGAGGAGGATGCCTCTCACGTCCAGTTCCCTCATCATGATCCACTCGTCATCACCCTACAGCTTGCCAACAAAAGAGTGCGCCGAGTTCTCATAGACAATGGGAGCTCAGTTAACATTCTTTATAAAGCAACCCTAGAGAAAATGGGGCTCTCCCTTCGCGACCTGAAGGCTTGTGCAACTACTTTGTACGGCTTTCCTGGAGAAGGAACCGCCTGTATGGGGTCCATTGAACTCCCTGTGACCTTGGGAGACTATCCAGTCTCGGTGACCAAGATGATGGAGTTCGTGGTAGTAGAGTTACCATCTGCCTACAATGTATTGCTCGGGAGACCCGCCCTGGTCGGGCTGGGGGCAGTTTCATCTGTGAGGCATCTAGCCCTTAAGTTCCCAACTCCAAGCGAGGTCGGAACATTGAAAGGAGATCAACTGGCAGGAAGGGAGTGCTACAGCATTTCCTTAAGGGGAAAGAAACAAACAAGCGCGCAAGCACTTGTTGTCATACAGTATAAAGACGGGACAGTTCTAAAAATTGACGAGGAGATCGATCCAAGGATTGAAGAGAAGATTGACCTCCAACCTTTGGAGGAGCTCGAAGAGGTTCAGCTCGATGAATCTAGTCCCTCGAAAAAGGTGAAGGTCGGGAAACACCTCCTAGACGAATCAAAATAGCAATTAATTTGCTTTCTGAAGAAAAACCAGGATGTCTTCGCGTGGTCCCACTCTGACATGGTGGGAATAAGCCCTAATATAGCGAGCCACGCATTGAATATAGACAAAAGCTTTCCTCCGAAGCAGCAAAAGCGAAGGCAGCTGGATGAAGACAGAAAGAAAGCACTAAAGGAGGAGGTGGACAGGCTGAAAGCAAATAATTTTATAAGGGACGCTTTTTACCCTGATTGGGTGGCCAATCCAGTGTTGGTCCCGAAACCCAATGGGACATGGAGGACGTGCATTGACTACTCAGACCTCAACAAGGCCTGCCCGAAAGACTGTTTTCCCCTACCGAGAATTGATCAGCTCGTGGATGCCACGGCGGGGCATGGTCTGATGTCATTCATGGATGCCTATTCTGGATATAACCAGATTCCCATGCATGCCCCCGACCAAGAGCATACAAGCTTCATTACGGATAAAGGGCTCTACTGCTACAATGTCATGCCATTCGGACTCAAGAATGCCGGAGCAACGTACCAGCGGCTCGTAAACATGATGTTCTCAGAGCAAATAGGGAACAACATGGAAGTTTATGTTGACGACATGCTCGTAAAGTCTCAACTTAACAAGAACCATGTTGATGACCTCGAAGAGTGCTTTGGCGTGCTCAGAAAGTACAACATGAAGTTGAATCCTCAGAAGTGCACTTTTGGGGTGTCTTCAGGGAAATTTCTGGGTTTCATTGTCAACTCTCGTGGAATCGAGGCTAATCCCGATAAAATAAAGGCCCTGATTGATATGCCGTCACCTCGGAAGCATAAAGATGTTCAAAGCTTGACTGGCAGGATGGCAGCTCTGGGTAGGTTCATTTCGAAGTCAACGGACCGCGGTCTCCCGTTCTTCAACTTATTGAAAGGAAGTAAAAAGTTCGAATGGACAGACGAGTGTGAGCTAGCCTTTCAAGAGCTAAAAAGGCATTTAGCCGAACCACCTATCCTATCGAAACCTGAAACGGGAGAAGTACTGTTCTTATATCTCTCAACAACTGAACACGCGATAAGCGCGGTGCTCGTCCGAGAGGAAGAGAGAATACAGAAACCCGTCTACTACATCAGTAAAAGATTACTGGGGGCAGAGTCAAGGTATCCACTGATGGAGAAACTCGCCCTCAGTCTGATCCACTCATCTCGAAAGCTCCGCCCTTACTTTCAGGCACATCCTATCCATGTACTGACAGATCAACCATTAAGGCAAGTCTTGTCCAAACCAGAGGCATCTGGTCGACTCCTTAAGTGGGCTGTTGAGCTCGGACAATTCGAGATCACCTACCATCCGAGAACAACCATTAAGGCACAAGCGTTGGCAGATTTTATAGTAGAGTGCACCGGTACAGCCGACGACGAAGTAACAACCACGGCCCACGAGCTGTGGAAACTTTACGTCGACGGGTCGTCAAATGAAAATGGAGCGGGGGCAGGAGTTATTCTGATCACCCCTGCAGGGAGCAAATTTCACTCTGCATTAAGGTTCGGCTTTAAAGCATCTAATAATGAAGCTGAGTACGAGGCTTTACTGGCGGGACTACGAATAGCAAAGGAACTCAAGGCCAGAGCTATACATTGCTACAGCAACTCCCAGCTCGTAGTTAATCAAATTTTGGGAGAATATCAGGCTCGTGGCACAAAAATGGCAGCTTACCTGGAGAAGGCAAAGTACGCATTGGAGTTTTTTGAGTTTTATGCAATCGAACAAGTTCCCCGAGAACAAAACTCAAATGCAGATGCCTTAGCTCGGCTCGCCACTTCCACTGAAAATGAGAAGCTGAATGTTGTACCCATAGAACATTTGTCAGCACCCAGCATTACTGAGTCAGACAAGGAAGATGTGTGCATGATCGAGACAGAACCGACCTGGATGAGCCCGATCGTTGAATACCTCGAAAATGGAATTCTTCCCAAAGATCGAAGTCAGGCTCGGAAACTAATGTATCAACTTCCTCGTTACACCATCCTGGATGGAAGGCTATACAGAAGAGGGTATTCCATGCCATTGCTCAGATGCGTGACTCCCCCCGAGGCAAAGAAGATTGTTAGAGAAGTTCATGAAGGGTTTTGCGGAGATCATACCGGGGGGCACAGCCTATCCAAGAAAATTATACGCCAAGGATATTTCTGGCCAACCATTAAGACGGATTCTTTCGAGTTCGTGAAAAAATGCGACAAGTGCCAGAGATTCGCCACGATACCCCGAGCTCCACCTTTCGAACTAACCATGTTGACGTCCCCATGGCCTTTTGCGGTATGGGGCATCGACCTCATAGGCTCACTCCCAACTGGCAAAGGAGGAGTAAAGTATGCTGTGGTCGCGGTTGATTACTTCACAAAATGGACGGAGGCTGAACCATTGGCGACCATAACTTCGAAGAAGATCCTGGATTTCGTGGTAAAGAACATCGTATGCCGATATGGAGTGCCAAGAAAGATTGTGTCTGACAACGGAACCCAGTTTGATTGCGACTTATTTTCCAACTTTTGTAACAAGAACGGTATAATAAAGAGCTTTTCGTCAGTGGCTCACCCTCAGGCGAACGGTCAGGTCGAAGCCGTAAATAAAACTCTCAAGAGTTCCTTGAAGAAAAAGTTGGAAGAAGCAAAGGGACGATGGCCTGAGGAATTACCCCAAGTCCTTTGGGGATATAGAACTACAGCTCGGACATCAACTGGGCATACCCCGTTTTCTCTAGCATACGGCTGCGAGGCAATGTTGTCCATTGAGGTCGAAATTCCGACAATTCGAACTCAAATTTACGACCAAAGTTCCAATCATACTCAGCTCGAAGAAACCCTAGACTTGATCGAAGAAAAAAGGGAGGAGGCTCAGCTGAGAAATGCTGCTTACCAGCAACGAACAACAAGATATTTCAATAAAAGGGTCCGAAGTCGAAAGTTCGGAGTAGGAGACCTGATTTTGAGACGAGTATTCTTAGCAACCCGAGATCCAGCAGCAGGAGTACTCGGGCCAAACTGGGAAGGACCATACCAGATAGAATCAGTCATCCGCCCTGGCGTATACAAACTTGCGAGATTAGATGGGAACCTCATACCACGAGCATGGAATGGCGAACACCTTAGACCATATTATCAATAGTGTAGGAAGTGTCGCCCGTAACCATGATTTTCTGTACTTAGTTTGTTTTTGAATTTCAAATAAAGAGTCTACTTTGTTTCACATGTAACTTATTTTTATTTTTGCAATCTCTCTTAATTTAATAACCTATGGTCACACTCATAGGATATTAAGGGGGCAACATTGGTATACATACCTCTAGCTTAAAAAGAAAAAAAATAATAATACAAAAAGTATTTGGATACAACCAAATACGCGAGCTAAGATAGTTCGGACTTAACCGAGTTATCAAAAACAAAAAAGTATTTGGATATAACCAAATACGCGAGTTTAGATAGTTCGGACTTAACCGAGCGAGCTTAGATAGTTCGGACTTAACCGAATTATAAAAAACAGTAAGTATTTGGAAATAACCAAGTACGCGGGCTTAGATAGTTCGGACATTACCGAGCTACCAAAAACAAAAAACGTTTGGAATTAACCAGATGTGCAAGCATAACAGGTTTGGAACAAACCAGCCAAATTATCGATCAATGATGAATGGGAGCCCAAACCCGCCACAAAATATGTCGAGATCGAGGCTGGAACATCTTAAAATAGTTTCGAACTCATAACCTCGGAGCTAAGATACTAAGGATGAGGAAAAGTGACTAAAAAGATTAACCAAATCATTCATATTACATGCCATATAAGTACTTTTCAGTTCATGGTTACAGTAATGTCCGACCTTGATAAATAACGAGGTTGGAAACGGATAAATCGAATAAACTATGCATGAATGCATCGAATTTCGAGCCTAAATCCAAACTATGTTTGTATGCATAAATAAACATAACCGGTCCATCAATTATAAAAATATGCAAAATATTTCGAACCAAGAAATGTAAGTATATAAAAGAATAATAAGGGGAATTGTATCAGCCCCGTGGGCACAAGTTGAAATAATTACAGAAATAATGGGACGCAGCCCCGAAAACTGATCTCCCCGAGGTCAGATTCAAAGAAGAGGAGTCTCCTTGGCCTTCTCAGCATCAGTGGCACCGGACCCCTCAGGACGAATAGCATGACTATCCTCCTGAGCTCCCTCCGAAACGGTACTCGGAGTAGCTTTATCCTTCTCGAGCTGGTCAGCCTCTTCCTTCTCGAGCCGGGCATTCCATCGTTCGAGGAAGGACGCCTCGAGGGGACCCAAAAAACTGGTGTCCAGTTCTTCGTTATAGGCCCACATCCGGTACATGGCTGAATCGACCGCCGTTTCCTTCTTTTCTTTGAACTCAGCAGTAAGGCGGGTTTTGATATCCTCCATGAGGTCGAGGGTGACGGCCTTGTCTTCCTCGAGCTTCTTATTGGTCTCCCGAAGCTGGATGTTGTCTTTCTTCTGCTCCTCGAGTTCGTTTTTCAGCTCTCCGAGCTCCTTGGCCATTTCCTCACGCTCCTTAACCACTGCCTCGAGCTTAGTATTCACTGCCTTCAGGTCGTCATTCGCTTTAAGGTGGAGGTCCCTCTCCTCTTGGGCGAGGGTCCTGCTCGAATGGACCTCGTTGTTCAGCTCGTAATTAAGCTGGGCAGTGAAAGCAAGAGCCTGAAAAAAGGAAGAAACCATCATTAGCCTCGAGACAGCATGAATGTAAGCAAAGGGAATATATAGGATACTTACCGCGG
The DNA here is from genome assembly GCF_963169125.1 of Humulus lupulus. Taxonomy (NCBI): domain Eukaryota; kingdom Viridiplantae; phylum Streptophyta; class Magnoliopsida; order Rosales; family Cannabaceae; genus Humulus; species Humulus lupulus. The sequence continues at coordinate 21,927,866 of NC_084793.1, forward strand.
CAGTGTGCTCGATACTCTTCTCGTACAGGACAGTGCGGTCCCGAGTGCCAGTTAGACACTGCCACTGAGGAGCCTCAAAATTGCCGTAGCTCTGGCCAATCCGGGACATTACATCCGAGATCAGCGTAGACCCGTGAGGACCGGCAGCATTATCCACCACATACGAATCCATATGGGTGGAAATAGTTAGCTTCTGGGCTCGGGAAGCAGAAGGTCTTTTGACGAGCTGGGTAGAAGGCATTTGACCCGCCACAGGAGGTTGGGATTCAACCACGGCAGCGATATCAGTCTGCGAGGCCGGCGCCACCACAGGGACGACGGCCTGCGAGGGTGGTATCGTCGTGGGGACGTTAGTCTGGCCAGTCGACGCAGCAGCAGAGCTCGAAGCCGGCGGGGGAGGAGGAGGCGTTTTCCTGGATCTCTTGGAGCTTTTCCCAGGCTGACTGGTTGTCAGTCCCCTTGCCCTGGGGCGCTTGCTCCTCTTGGCACCCGCATTGTCGATGAGGGCGTCAAGGTCGGAGTCCATGTTGCCTGCACAAGTCATCACAGTGAGTCAGTGAAAGAAATACAAGTTACTCCAACACTATATAGAGTGGTGAAGGAAAAAACCTAACTGGAACTTTCCCCCGAGATCGAGCTTGGGGACCATGAAATTCCCCCGTCTTCAGAAGAGGCGGGGGGAGGGCCTTCCCTATAAGTTAGTGATAACCTCGAAAGGTCCCTATAGTCATTAGTCCCATACTGCACAGCTATCCCATTCCACATCTCGTCTGTGGTATACATAGTGTCGTATTACCCGAGCCCACTATCAAACTTATGGACACAGTCATCTACCCAACTCCATATATAGAAGTGATATCTATCCTGTGGGCACGAGACTAGTCTATTGGGCCTGTGTTTTAATAAAGTGGGAGACCACATTCGCGAAGTAGGAAGGGTTTTACCTCCATCGGAGTCCGAACCCGAGGCTTCATCATTTGCCTCGTTCCCTGACCGCGGACTTCTCGAGCGAATTGGGAGAGGTGCTTTCCTTTCCCTCCTCGGAGGAAGGATGCCTGTGGGCAGAGGCACTTCCTCCCAGCGTTCGTATTTTTTACTGGACCAGTCAGAGGTTGACTGGCCCTGTCCCAACAAGCCACAAGCTCGAAGCTTGTCCTCATGTAACAGAAATGAAAGAGACCTCCTGCCATAAGGGAGTCGGAGCAGGCTCCCTCTGTGCTCCTTCATTGTCTCGTCGGGGGTGGGACGCTGAAAGTTAGCTGAAAGGCGAGATACACTTCAACTAAACATGGATACAAGGACTAAAGATTCGAGCTCAAAAATAGAAAGTAACGAGAATACTTACGAATTCGCCTAAACGAACGATGTCGAGACGGGAACAGACCGTCTGTCTAGAAAAAAGCCCTTTTGAAGTCAGGGGGATGGTTCGGAAGGTCTTCAAAGATTTTTGTCTCTTTGGGATAGCTCGAAAGGTAGTAAAAACCATCTCCTCCCCGAGCTCGGGAGGGATTACTCTTCAAACAAAAGAGGTATAAAATCTCTTGGGGTGAAGGTCCTATCCACCCCAGCTCGTGGAATAAGGACCTCAGGGCAGACAGCACCCTGTATGAGTTGGTGTTGAGTTGGAATGGAGCCAACCCAACGAAATCGGTGAAATCTCTGAAAAAGGACTTCAGGGGCAGCAAAGCTCCTGCCTTTAGGTGTTCCTGGCTCCAGGCCGCGTACTTCACACTGGAATCACGACCCCCAGGAGCGAAGCAGCTCCGTTCATGTCTTGTCGAAGCTCGGCAGTTCAGTGTGTCCAACGAGCTAAGGCCATGAAGGGCCAGGATGTCAGTTATCTGGTCGGAGGTGGTAACCGAGCTCTGGTAGAACTCAGCTTCAAACATCTCCCTCCTAGGCTGCGAAGACGAAGGCTCCGCCATTAAGGAAAACTGAAGTTCCCCCGGATAGTATGCTACCGTGACTTTTAACGCGGAGTCAAGGGGAACTGGCCTAGGTCCGGGGTTCGGCTCCGGATAGATGGCTTCCCGAAGGACCCTTCTCTTCTTTTCAATGACCTCGTCAATCTGGCGGCGATAGTGGGCTCGGATGTCTTCTTGCTCGCGTGCGATCTCGTACTCTTTAATCCGACGCTGGTTCCGGACAAAGACCGATTCCGGACTCGGAGATTTGGGCTCGTAAGGGATTGCTCGTAATGACCCCCACCGTCTTTCCAGATTCTGTGACATCTAACGAGAAAGAAAAAATGGTGAGGGCCATGCATGCAAGGATCACGAACTCGATAAGATAAGCTCGGATAACTAAGGGCAAGAAACTAAATATTAAGACCCGAGCGCGTGTTCCACAGGGAAGAAAAAGAACGTGGATGATTTTTTGAAAATCCCGAAGTTCAAGGGAAAGAAAGGTGGCGGTTAGCCAGGAAAGGGCTTTTTCGGGTTTCGTGTAATTGTCAAGAATAAGGGTTTTTACCCGAAAACTTGGTGTACAAGAAACATAGCCTAAAATCTTCAAAACCCAGAAAGTTGAAACCACATTCAAACGATTTAATCTGAATATAAACCAGAGACGAACTTCCAGAGTGAAAGTCCAGAAAGCCTAAAAACCTATCGGTTCAAACCCTCCTATCGCATCATGCTAATAACGTAAACTAACATACACAGCAAGCACAATATAAAAGGAACAACAAAAATGGCGTACTTACACAGTAATGGGGAGTGCAGCGAAATCGTCGAGTGGAGAAGAGGTTGCAGGAAAGAACTCACTGAGTCGTACAAACCAGGATTCTTTTGTTTCTTCGGCCTGGAAAACATGCAATGAGCATGAACTGTGGTAAGAGGTTTAGGGAGTGTTTCTTTTTTCTGGTCTGTGATGAGAAAATGTGAAGAAGACGAAGAGGGAGTCTTGCATAAATAGGTGGGAAAACTGAATTAATCAGGAACGTTGATTGAAATCCTCAACAGATCGAATGGAGGGGAGTCGATGATAAGATAGCGCCGAAAAGCTGTCAGACGAACGATCGTGGGCATGTTCCCAAGGTACTCAAGTACCTAAAGTGAGCAATACCCATCTGGCACGTGTCCGTTTTTAAGAGTGTGACGGTATGGTTCCCGAAAAGAGTAGTTCAAAAGTCTCCTTCTCTTAGGATTCGAACAAATACTTTTGAGGGGGCAAAATGTTATACCCAGATTTCGAGCCGTAGCAAATATGACCTCGAAAGCTGAGTTCGCATTAAATGGTCTCGTGAGGGTTAAGGGTATGCTCTACGATTGTAAATCGGAGCCTGCAAAGTATGGTACAGATCTCGAGTATGGTGACCTCGAAATGATCTCGATCTCGAAGGATAGCTCTGTGAGCCCCTCATCTTCAGAAGCAACTTCGGAGCAGGGATCTCGAGCTCGATATGCCATCTCGAAAGAAATGTAAGCTCGGGAAGTGTCAGCGGCTCGCACAATGACGTGAAGCCTTGGAGATACGCAATGACTACCTTGAATATCGACAAGTGTTGTAGATATGGGATATGATCCTCATTTATTCATGTAAATCCCCAAGAATCGTGGGATATTATTTGGTCAGTTATGCGTTTCCTGGTCTTCAGGGACGTTTCCTTTTATATCTGATTATAGGCATTTAAAGCCATTTATTTTATTCACAAAAGAGTAACTACCCAAAATATGTGGGATAGTATTCTGCATCCTTCTCTATAAATAGAGAAGGCATGCACCATTGTAAAGGACCGAATTTCTGATTCTTGAGAGAAAACTCTGGAGAATTCATGCTAAAGAATTGTTCAGAGATAATCTCGAGATTAATAACAGAGACTCGTGGACTAGGCAGATTTAACTGCTGAACCACGTAAAAACTGTGTGTCTGATTCGTTTGATTGTTTTAACCATTGTCTTTAATTGTTTGCGTGCTCTCTTCTTTTATCTGTTGGCGAAAAACGGCGTCAACAATTAGTTATAAGTTGCATTATAGAACAAATTTACAAAATAAAAAATAAATATGCACATTATAAATATTGATAATCTCGTGATAGTTCAGTAATTAATATTTAAAATTTATAGATAAGAATTTTTTTAATGAAAAATTAATTTAATTTATAAAACCATTAAATATTTTTTAAATGTCATAAAAATATATTTTTTTCAATGTCATGCTTGGTATTATTATAAATTAAGTGATCCAATTTTTATATTTTATTTATGTATTTTGAAAGAAAAAAATAAAAATAGCATTTAGAGATAAATGATACAATTTGAAAAAATTAAAAACCTAATTAATACAAAATTAATTTTTAGAACCTAAATATTACAAATAGGAATTGCAACTGAAAAAAAAACTTTATTTTGTTCAAAAATATATTTAGGGAACTATTTCAATATTTATGAAAACTACAAGACATAATTAGTATTTTGTATAAACCTAGGAGAGCAAAAATAGTGTATTCTCTTTTTCTTTTAATATTATTGTTGAACTGATAAGATGCACTGCATTTGTAATAGACCTTCAACGTCAAGCATGCCCTCAGCTTTGACTCCAGGATTATCATCACATATGCAATTCAGTGTGCTCTAATTTATCCTTTTTTTTTTAATTCTCTTCAAAATCTTTGTAAAATATATATATATAGAGAAATATATTAGACTATTGTGTCTCACATGGAATAAGTGTAAGAATATTAAACCATTAATAAGAACATGTGTAACTCCACTAATCACTAACTAATTTTTAGATGGATTTTTATAATTCTTGTCAAAGTACAGATAAAATTGATATTTGTTTGAGGCTCGAATGTTAGAAGTGGCAAAAGTAAATTATTTTTAAAAATGAGTATGAACACGTACAATAATATATTTATATAAGATCTCACACTGTTAATAGGAATATAATTGAGTGGAAATGATACAATAGCACAAGGTAACATAAATACGACATGCGATTCATGTACGTAAATATAGAACACAACACATGATTTATATATTGGAATAAGCTTTAACTTTGAATTTATAAAGTTCAATCATTTTGAAAATTTACATTTTAAATTATCAAATTTCTAAATTTTATTAAATACTTAAAGTTTAATGATTATAATTTAATTATTACATGTTAAATGATTAAATTTTTAACGTTTGTTACTTAGTGTCCATACATTTCAAAATTATATATATGTTAAATCATCAAAATTTTAATTTTAGGTGTTTAAAGTTAAAAAAAAACACAAACAAAAAAATTGTTAAATGCTAAATTGATAATTTTGGGTGTTTAAATTGGCATTTCAATCCATAACTATCTGTGTTGTCACCACTAACGCCAGCCTCACAAATTAAAATTAATTTTTAAAGTTAAAAAAATTTGCATTGTTGAATGTTATAATATTTATTTTTCAAGCTAAATTTTTCTAATTGAAATTATTCATACAATAATAATCTTTTAAAAAAACACATACAAATTAGTTTGCTTGAACTTATTTATGTATTTATAGATAAATTTAATTGAAATAAAATAAAATAAAAAGTTGATGGGGGGCTTGACACATGCCTACTTATATGCGGAATAATATATTATTTGGACATGACTAATTATTGAACAATGATTCAATGAAAGTCATTTGTACATCATTAAGTTATTAATAATAATGTATACAATTATTATAATGCCCCTCAAGTGATTTGTATATACTTACTTTTTTTATGTACCCTTTTCCTAATTATATAATTAAATTCTTGACTTGAATGAATGCAGCTGCCCAAAAAGAAGAAAAAAATTGCTGATTAGTGCTGTACAGCTGAGTCCCAGTACTATATATGGAATATATTGATAGAGTTAGTACTGGTATTTTAAAGAAGAATCGTAATCTTTCTAGATGTTAATTATATATATATACATATATTTATACTATAGATGAATTCATTCTACAATTTTGAGAACCATAGACAATATCCTACAAATCAATAATGACCTTATAATCCAAAAAAAATAAAAAAATAATCACCTTATAATTTGTCAATATATGATTGGGTTTTTTTCAGCTGAAGTCTTTATTCTTTACACTTTGTAATACTTAAGTTTCGAAAGTTTATGTTGTATTAGTTGGGTCCTCAACTTATTCAAATGGTATCATTTAGGTCCCTAAATGCTATTTTTATATATTTTTTCTTTCAAAATACATAAATAAAATATAAAAAAAGGTGAATCATTCTTAAAAAAAAATGAACCACTTAATTTTTGACAAAACCAAACATGACATTGAAAAAAAAAATTATTTTCATGACATTTCAAAAAATATTTAATAGTTTTACAAATTAAATTAATTTTTCATTAAAAAAATCTTACCTATATTTTTTTAATATTAATAACTGAACTAACTTGATATTATCAATATTTATCATGTACATATTTATTTTTATTTTGTAATTTTTTTCTATAATGTAACTTATAACAAATCATATATATATTGGATACAAACAACGTTCAATGCACGTTTGCTTAGTTTTATTTATAGAATATATTAATTGTATTTATTAAATTTATATAATTTTCATATAAATTTCAAATGAATCTATTAATTGTATTATAAGAATCGCAATGAGTGTCTTAAAAAGTCCAAAAGTTGTTTTTAAGACTCGCATCTAGGTGAGTGCTTTAAAAAAGTATCATAAAATGGTGTTTTTGTAATAGTATAACTACCTGCGAGAAGAAAGAGATATTTCCCTATCAATTATGCTCAGGCATAACCCGGGGGCAAGGGGGACAGTATAAATACAATCCCTCCACCACAGTGGAGGGGGTTCAGAAGAATAGCCTACCGAACAACATTAGGGGTATACCGAGCAGTTTCACTCAGTATTTAGCAGGGACTCTGCCACATTGTATTTCTTTTTACACATAGAAATCTACTTGTAATCTCTAGTGATCTTGTGTAAGCCTTCAAGATTAATGTAAAACTAAGAGGACGTAGGTCTTTACCGATCTTTGGGGCCGAACTTCTATAAATCATGTTGCTCTTCATTATTTATTGCCCACCATTACTAGGTTCTTTGCTCATTTATTGCTCATTAATTGTCTAATTGAAAACTCTCTAATTAATTATTTGACTCTGCGTCAGTTGGCTAAAAAACAAGTCAACATATATATAATATAATAACTTTTTTAAACATAAATGATAATTTTTTTAAATCAAAATTAAGATTATGTATTATATATTAGGATTTTTACCGGGAAAATACCCAATGTTTATACGTTGTTCCACTTTTACACCAAATCTTTATTTTTCGCGGTGAATATACCCAAACTCACATGAACTGTGTCTCTGTCACTACTTAACCCCTAACAGCGTTAAAAACGCTTACGTGGTCAATTGTGTGTACAAACCCAGACACAAATACGTGTTATTAGACATTGAAGTGAACCAAAGCTATAAGTTGACAAGGGTATAACTATCCAAACTAACACAAATAGCAGCACTATTATTATTTGGCTACTTGAGAGACTGAGAAAAACAAATCAATGGAAGTCAGTGGCTGTGGTTGGTGGTGGCTCAGCCTCATCATTATCCTTCTCTTCCTTCTCAAATTCATTTCTGGAAGAAGCCCAACCCTCCCTCCGGGACCCTTCACCCTTCCCATAATCGGCACCATCTTATCCCTCCGCAAATTCATCTCTGACCTCGAGCTCATCCTCTGCAACCTCCACGCCAAGTACGGCCCCATTGTCTCTCTCCGCATCGGCTCCCACCCCGCTGTCTTCATCGCCGACCATCACCTTGCCCACCAAGCCCTCATCCACAACGGCGCCATATTCGCCGACCGCGCTTCCGCTCTCCCCACCACTAAAATCTTCAACAGCAACCAACACAACATCAGCTCCGCCAGGTACGACCCAACCTGGCGCCTCCTTCGCCGCAGCATCACTTCCGAGATCCTCCACCCTTCGCGGGTCTAGCTCGCAAATGGGTTCTCGATATTCTCCTCAAACGCCTCAAATCCGATGCTCAAAGCGCCGCCGTTGGTGTTCGCCTTCAAGATTAATGTAAAACTAAGAGGACATAGGTCTTTACCGATCTTTGGGGCCGAACTTCTATAAATCATGTTGTTCTTCATTATTTATTGCCCACTATTACTAAGTTCTTTGCTCATTTATTGCTCATTGATTGTCTAATTGAAAACTCCCTAATTAATTATTTGACTCTGCGTCAGTTGGCTAAAAAACCAGTCAACATATATATAATATAATAACTTTTTTAAACATAAATGATAATTTTTTTAAATAAAAATTAAGATTATGTATATTATTATTATTATTATTATAATGATATTTTATAATATTTAAATATATATTAATATAGGTATTAAATATCTAGTTTTGTATTAAATATTATTATAATAATAATATTTTATAGTATTTAAATTTATATTAATATAATTAGTAAAAAATTAGGATTATAATAATATTTTATAACATTTAAATTTATATTAATATAATTATTAAATATCTAGTTTTGCATTATATATTATTATAATAATGATATTTTATAACATTCGAATTTGAAATTAAATTTAAATTTATATTAATATACTTATTGTATATGTAGTCTTAAATTAAATATTAATATACTAATAATATTTTATAATATTTGAATTTATATTAATATAATTAATAAATATCTATTTTTAGTTAGTTTTAAAAGTATATTCTGTTAAATATTTAGAGTATTCTATTAAAGTTAACAAAATAAATCGTTAAAACCAAGAATTTATGTTATTTACACATTTTTTATATAGATGAGATATGCACATAAATAACTTTATATACACTATTAAGTTAAAAAAAAAAATGAAATAAACAAGAATAAACTATATAGAAATTGATAATATCATGATAATCGAGATAATATAGTTATTAGTATTAATTATAAAACAAAAATGCAGGTAATAATATTTTTTTAATGAAACTTTAATTTAATTTTAAAAAATATTGTGTAATTTTAAAAATGTCATGAAAATATATTTTTTCTCATGTTATGTTTGATTTTGTCATAAATTAATTGTCTAAATATTTTAAGAATAATTCATTATTTATTTTGTATTTTTTATATATTTAAAAAAATATATTTATATTTAAGGATTCAAACGATACAATTTAAAAAATTTAGAAAGATACAAAATTAATATTTGAAACTTAAGTATTACGAAGTGTAAAACATAAGTGCTGCAAAAACCCCATTATGAAATTACTTTAGAGAATAAAATCCCGAGAAGCAATTTGCTTCCAATAGACAAAACCATCGTCAAAATCGTCTATATCGGTAGCATAAGATAGGTTTGATCAAATATTATATATATTATACCTTCCAATTTCTAAGTTCCAACCTCATTAATACTTATAATAATTACACGAATCTAAAAACAAAGATTCTCATTAACATGGATGCCAGTTTGTGATATAACTTATTAATTATATATATATATATTCATAAATAATTATTTACAACCTCAACACAGCTACTATATGTACTTTCTATTTTATTTTAATATGGTTGGTTTGTGAAAACCTTGTGTAAACACGACATAAATATATACTTACGAGTAAAAAAAAAACAAATTAACAAAATCGTGGCATTACTTTTCATTATTGTGTAATTTTGTCTTCTTCTCATCATCTTACCAAATAATACTAATAGTATTCATAGATTATATTGCAAAATCATAATACATATATATTGCAAACTATTTTTTTAATATAAAAATGTTTTGCAATAGTACATTCTTGTTAAAGTATATGACAACACACAATTGAATATCATATATGAAGAGAATATTATTTTAGTAAAATTTATTAAGATGATATTTTAAATAGTTTATTTTCATTAATAACTTTAATCTGATCAATAGAATTAAACTAAATAACAATTTTCCATTAATAATATTATGTTGGTAAATTTTAATTTGGTGTAATTTGGAATTTTTTTTTTAGCATTTCTCACTAATCAAACAATTATATGTACTATATGATTTGTAAAATATGTCATTTTCAAATTAATTACATCAAACTACTAAAATTTAAATACATTATTTAACATTGCAATGAAAAGGTATTTAAAAAAGTTGTATCTTTTCTTCTTTTTTTTTTTTCTCTTTGTGTCAAATTTTTTTTATGCAAACTTTATAAATGGATACAATTTATGACAATATTATCTTTTGGGAAAAGGAAAAAAAAGAGCATTCATGATATCATGATTTATAACATAATGCGGACTTTTTTTTAAGGATAAAATTAGTTGGAAACTTGGAATAGCAACAAGAGTATAAATAATTTATTATTATTTTTTAATGATATAAACCACTCTAAGCAACAATAAAGTTATAAATTAATTTAAAGTTATTTATGATTTTTATCTTTGAATTAAGATATATATATTTCCGTCTAATTTATCTAATGTGACTAACGATATACTCACGTAACTCTTTGTTTATTAATGTGTCTTACCATATCAGCATTACATGAGTATTTTTTTTTAATTAATTTAAAAATATTAAAAATATTTCTTTCTTAATTAAAATTAATAAATTTAAAATAAAATATTACACTAAAAATGAAACATAGTTTATAAAAAGAATTAATTTGTAAAATTTGATTTAATTTAAATTATTTTTAGTATAATATTTTATTTTAAATTTATTCATTTTTAATTAGAAATAAATTTTTAATTATACATCGTAACTAATACACATTAATAACTAAAGAATCATGTCAATATACTATTAGCCACGTTAGATAAAATTGTACAGAAATCTTATTTATATGAATAATTTAAGGAGAAATTTTATCTGCTTGAAAAAAAGAGTAATCAAAATAATATAATATCTTGGTCACAGGCACAAAAATCATAAATAGCTTTAATTTAATGGTACAAAATCGCAATAAGAGTGTTCACACGTAAGTGAGGAACATAAGAGGCCGCCGGTCTTGTCACAGAGTTTCGTGGCAAATACCGCTTTTGTTCTTTGATGACGTGGCAAGAGTGGATGTAAACGTGGCATCCTGAGAAGCCTTAGTCAAAGTAGGCGGCTCAATCCTGGTCTCTGATTGGATGAACCTAGTCAACTCTCATGCTGTAAAATACGACCACCTGCATTTAAATTAAATAACACTGTATCAGTCTCATTATAACTTTGGGATTGGGGTGGTGAGATTCTGACTCAAAAGCTCTATTTTTCTTTGCTTTCTTTTTGGACTCTGAATCTGATTGTGGAAAAAGCTGTTCCAGTTGTTTTGTCTCAATGTGAAACGACACATTTATGTCGTCGTTTATGGGCCATTGAAAGAAACATGTGGCTTGAAATTGATATCGAAAAGAGAATGATGTACACATTTATGTCGTCCTTTACGAGCTGCTGCAGCAAAATATTTGTATTGAAAGCACTGTACACTTACGTGGATTTGATATTAAAAAAACAAAGTGATGAATCATGAATGCATTATATTGATACGTGCATATAAATTATAAATAATTATATTCATTTAAAGTGAGCGTAAAAAGACATGTTATCTTATTGTTTATGCTTGATGAATGTGATTATGTGATACTTTTTTAATATATGATTTTTTTTTTAAGATAAGACAATTTTTTTTTTTTTTGGCTAAATAGAAAGCTTAAACTAGTTGGAAGGAGGGTTTTCTTTCTGTGACCTTATGTTATTTCATTTGATTGACCTCTTCATTATTTTTTATTGTTTTGTGGTGTTTGTAATCTTCCTAAAAAAATATCATATGAATGTATGTGTTTGGATTATTAGTATTAGAAAACAAAATTTTTATAATAAATATTGAAAACTTTGATTGAAAATGATCAACTTAATAAGAAAAAATATCATTTTAACCCTTATATTTTTCTCAAATACGTAATCGACTCTTGTGTTTTGTTCAATGACAATTCGAATTTTGTATTTTACAAAATTGATCAAAATAGTACCCTAAACTCAATTTTTGCTAAAATGTTTTTAATTATAAAATCAATTCTTAAATCGTTGGATATGAGATAGATTCACAATAATAGAGAAAGTAGTTAAATGAGCTAAAAAAAAAATATTATATTTGAAAATATTTTGATCAAAATCGGGTCTAAGGTATTATTTTGATCTGTTTTGTAAAACACATACTTTGAATTATTATTTAGCAAAACATAATAGCCGATCGCAGTAAAAATACAATGACTAAATTAATATTTTTCCACTTAATAATAATAATAAAAATAATATTGTAAAGTTCTGACTTTCATGTTAAAATCTATATTTATATGAGAAATGATATTATGAAAAAAGTTTATAATAATTCTCATATTTTATAAAAGTATTTTATTTTTTATTTTTTACTTTTGCTTAATATATTTCCATATATATAATTAAAATAAAATAAAAAAGTGTAAGAGGAAGGAAGAGATAAAATAAGCTACAGTTGGTAGTGACCGCGACATGAGAGTCCTAAGTGGACTATACGAGTACAAAACATTGGCTCAATTGAAAATACTTCATTCTCACCTTCGCCGTCTGACGTTTGAGTTCCACAATTTCACAACTTTTTATGACCTTTTTACATTCAACAATTTTGACTTGTATTGCATGAAATCAATTCAAGGAATAATAATTATAGAGAATCTAGCACACACTCTTTATCACTCGTTTACCAATTTTTTTTTTTTTTTAAGAGTAATGTTATTTGATATTTTAAGATGTCATTTTATAACGATGGGTTAGCGATATTTTATAATATTTATTAAATTTAAATAAGTAGGACCTAATATTGGATTGCACCAATAGCAGTATAACACATACTTGTGGTATTGGGCACCAATAATGTTCTTTAGCGATTCTCTTTTTTCAACTTATTATTTTTACAAAAATAATTATTTATCACATGTTTATTTCTCAAAAAGTCCAATATTGGCATAATTACAAGAACATTAATATAATTAAAAAATCATAATTTACTTCCCATCACTAACCATAAATTAGCTCCAAGATTTAGCTAAAATAAGCAATTAATCTTGATGAAATGGTCAATATTGTTGTAACGGTTTCTTTATTATTTATTTGTACTTGAACATCAGTATAAGTTTGTTTTCACTGTTATTATATTTTAAGAATTAGCTTCTCTTACTTTGTTCATAATATAATATGTACTCTATAAATATTCAATAATACCAATGAAAACGATACATGCAATATAATTCATGTATGCATCTCTATCACTCCATAGGTTTTCTTTTTCTTAATCCAAGAATTTCTTTCTTTCTTTTTTTATTTTGAAAAATTACCATTATTTAACAACTTTACAACAATTTTAAACAAATTATTTCTCCCACTTAACACATATATAGTATTTTTTATTTATTTATTTATTTTTAAAATGAAGCAAATATAGGCGCACACCACCACCATGCATATTTGCATGACTGTGTGTGAAAGAGCTCAACAACCTTGCGTGGCTCAATTTTCTTTCTCTCTTTTTCTCCTCAAACACGTGAAATTTCAAAACCATAATGTGAATTCATGAACTCACATTCATAGCCGCCATATCAACACTACTACTCTTCTCCTTCTTCTTCTTCATCTCACAAAACTTGGGCTCAAGAGCTCAGTCTTGACATGTCTTTAGCCCAACTGGGTTGCCGATCATGGCTCGAGAGGTCACCAATGGTGGTGACGATGACGATGACTCTGTTCTATCTTTCGTTATTAGTCTCTCTTACTAAGGGAGCTGACTATAACGAGCTTCAGCCACTCTTGAAATTCAAATCCGTATTCGAAAAATCAAACACTGCCCTTTTCAGTTCTTGGATTGAAGATGCTAATTCCATCTGTAACTTCACCGGAATTCGGTGCAACTCGAATGGACTCGTCTCTGAAATCAATCTCCCTGCTAAAAACCTTTCTGGGGTTCTTCCTTTCGACTCGATATGTTCGCTTCGATCGTTGGAAAAGATTTCTCTCGGCTCAAACTCTCTGCATGGAATTGTCAGCGATGCTTTGAAGAACTGTACTCGTTTGAAGCACTTGGACTTGGGTGTGAACTCGTTTTCTGGTAAAGTTCCTGACTTGTCCACTTTAAAAGAGCTAACGTACTTGAATTTGAATCTTAGTGGGTTTTCGGGGCTATTTCCATGGAAGTCACTTGAAAATCTTACCAATCTAAGTTTTTTGAGCATTGGTGATAATCCATTTGATTCAACTCCTTTCCCTTCAGAGATTCTAAAGCTTGAAAAATTGTACTTTTTATATCTCACAAATTCAAGTCTTTATGGTAAGTTTCCTGAGGACATTGGCAATCTAACTCTGCTTATAAATCTCGAGCTTTCTGATAATAGAATCAGTGGTGAAATCCCAGCTAGTATTTCAAAGCTTCAAAATCTATGGCAACTCGAGCTTTACAACAACTCATTGAGTGGGAAACTACCGAAAGGTTTTGGAAACCTTACGAATCTTGTGAATTTCGATGCTTCAACGAACATGCTCGAAGGTGATCTTTCTGAGCTGAGATCTTTGACCAAGCTTGAGTCTCTTCAACTTTTCGAAAACCAATTGGAGGGAACGATTCCTGAGGAGCTTGGGGAGTTCAAGAACCTTCATGGACTGTCATTATACCGAAACAAGTTGACGGGAATGATTCCTCAAAAGATTGGCTCTTGGTCAGGAATGGACTTCATCGATGTGTCTGAGAATTCTCTCACGGGTCCGATTCCACCTGACATGTGCAAAAATGGGTATATGTTCGATCTTCTTGTTTTACAGAACAAACTCACAGGTGGGATTCCTGAAAGTTACGGGAATTGCAAGTCTTTAAGTCGATTGCTCGTAAATAACAATTCGCTTTCGGGAATGATTCCGGATGGAATATGGAGTTTGCCGAACCTTGAAAGAATTGACCTTTCCATGAATCAGTTTGAAGGCTCTATGGGATCGGGTATAGCTCAGGCAAAGTCTTTGGGGCAGTTAGTTTTGGCGAATAATCGATTTTCAGGTGAATTACCTGATGAGATCTCTGAAGCTTCTTCCCTGGTAGAAATTCAGCTGAGTGGGAATCAGTTTTCCGGGAAAATCCCGGAACCAATCGGAAAATTGAGTAAGTTGAGCAATCTTTATTTAGACAACAACCATTTTTCTGGTTCTATTCCCGAATCATTAGGCTCATGTCGTTTCATCTCTCAAATAAACCTTGCCCATAATTCACTTTCCGGGAATATCCCAGATAGTATTGGCTATTTACCTAATCTAAACGCCTTAAACCTCTCGGAGAATCAACTCTCCGGTGAAATCCCAAATACTCTGTCTTCGCTTAAGCTCAGCCTTCTTGACCTGTCAAATAACAAATTGACCGGTCAAGTTCCGGAATCCCTCTCCGTCGGAGCCTTTAAAGACAGTTTTAACGGAAACCCAGGTTTGTGCTTCGATAATTGTTCGTCGAACCATAGAGATTCCGGCCATTTCCGTACGTACATGACATGTTTAATCGCCGTAGTACTAGTCCTGCTCATATCGTTAGCTTGTTTTTTGGTCCACAAGCTAAGAAAGAACCAAAAAACCCTTTCGCGCCCATTAAAGCAGAACTCATGGAACATGAAGCCGTACCACGTTCTGAGCTTCACGGAGAAAGAAATCATCGACTCAGTCAAGCCGGAGAATCTGATCGGAAAAGGAGGGTCAGGAACGGTGTACAAGGTTTCTTTAAAGGATGGGAAAGAAGTCGCAGTGAAGCACATATGGGCTGCCACGTCTGATCCCAACGAACGGAGGAGCTACCGGAGCACGGCTGCGATGTTGAAGAAGAGTAAGTCCCGGTCGCCGGAGTACGACGCCGAGGTGGCGGCGCTGAGCTCGGTGAGGCATGTGAACGTGGTGAAGCTGTACTGTAGCATCAGTAGTGAGGACAGTAACTTGCTGGTGTACGAGTACTTGCCTAATGGGAGCTTGTGGGACCGGCTGCACACGTGTCAGAAGATGAAGATGGAGATGGGTTGGGAGGTTCGGTACGAGGTGGCGGTCGGAGCTGCCAAAGGGTTGGAGTATCTCCACCATGGCTGTCAGAGGCCAGTTATTCATAGAGATGTTAAGAGCAGTAACATTCTGTTGGACCAGAATTGGAAGCCTAGGATTGCTGATTTTGGACTGGCTAAGATTGTTCAAACCGGTGGGGATTGGACTCATGTCATTGCTGGGACACTTGGCTACATTGCTCCAGGTACTAATTAACTTTTTTTTTTTCTATTGAATTGGGGAAAATAAATTATTTTGCAGAGTCCATTTTTACCAATTGTTTTATATATACAAGTGTAGAAGTATGTTATGTTATGTCATTGATAAGTTTGTTTTTATTTTGGTGTTTTTCAGAGTACGCATACACCTACAAAATCAACGAGAAGAGTGATGTTTATAGCTTTGGAGTGGTATTAATGGAGTTGGTCACAGGAAAGAGGCCAGTGGAGCCAGAGTTTGGAGAGAACAAGGACATAGTTCATTGGGTTTATAGCAAATTCAAGAGCCAAGAGAGTGTGATTGATTTGGTGGACTCAACCATATCAGATGCTCAAAAAGAAGATGCCCTTAAAGTGCTGAAAATTGCAGTGCATTGTGCATCACAGGTTCCAACTCTAAGGCCCTCCATGAGAGCGGTAGTTCAAATGTTGGAAGAGGCCCAACCTTGCCAACTCACTTCCATAAGTGTTGTTAAAGAAGGTGAAAATAGTCATGGCCAATTGAACAATGGCACCAAGATGATGTTAGAGAAGCCAAACTACTAATCAGCTTTGGATTTTTTTCTTCTCAATTAGAGAGTTTGTATGTACCATTATGCAACGGCTTAAACAATAGGTATCATAGTCGTTTGCCCTGTTTTTATAGGCTCAGCTGTATATGAACTATTTTGGAAGATGATAATAATATTTGTAGCAAAGCATTCTATGAACTTGTTTCTATGAACAGCACAAGGCTTACTAGTCTTTTTTTGATCTGTTGAATAAAGGGTCTACAAGAGATAAAAATTACGGGCAAAGAAAATGCCTTAAAAACAGAAGGCCAACAAGTTAATTTGCAAGAGTTTTTGGGCCTTTTAGATAGGTCAACAATTTCAAGTGTATGAGAGAATATAATTACTTTGTATTGAATGTCTGTTGAATATCCAAATCAGTAGTCACGAGAGTTTTATTTTGGTTTAATTAGAACTTATTATTATCTTAATTAAAGTCACTTAATTAATCGAGTATTCAATTGTGTTAGTTCATAGATATTCTTGTGATCATGACACGAGTCACGGAGTAAGTAAGATAAGCTAATAATATAT
This sequence comes from Humulus lupulus, assembly GCF_963169125.1. Classification (NCBI taxonomy): domain Eukaryota; kingdom Viridiplantae; phylum Streptophyta; class Magnoliopsida; order Rosales; family Cannabaceae; genus Humulus; species Humulus lupulus. The sequence goes on from NC_084793.1 coordinate 21,945,200, forward strand.
GTAAAACTAAAACTATTAAGATTCATTTTTTATGTCTCTTATTATTCGTTATTTGATAAGTGTTTTTATAATGATTTATGTTGCTACTATTTCTTTATTCTTTTTTATAATTTTCTAGTTTACTGGTTGATATGCATTTTCCTAAAATGTTTAAATGTATTATCATATGTACTTGTGAAATAATAAAAATTTGAAATGAAATTAAAATGTGAGATAAATTTGGTATGAGATCAAAATGGCATGCAAAGAGAATTGAACAACACTAGAATGAACAGAAGTAACTTACTAAAATGTTATACATAATAACATAATATATATTTTAATATAGTGCATTCTATTTAAAACAAATATAATTAATTGAAAAAATATATTATGGGTAATATTTTTGTACATATTTTGAATGCATATCATTAGACATTTATATTATGTGCTAAGATTTATAAATTGAAAACTTACTGCTTAACTAGTGGAAGTTGTAAAAATCATGTAGATGTGTAATTATATTTTATTTAGTCATTCATAAAGAATAAGAAGTTTGCAACTTTCTGTTATAGCAATGCCGGCATTTTTAAGAGCAAGGAAGAGCTACTCGAAACTTAGAAAATAAGAGCTAAAAAAGAATAAACAATTTGAGAGATAAAACTATATTTGAGCTGAATTATTATATTGACCATAAGTCTGCATGTTCATCACATTTGATTAATCACATACTTTGTTTAACTAACATCCAATTATTACCTCAGAAGTTGTTTCACTCATACATACTTTTATTCTGTTAAAAAAATTTATGTACACAAACACCACTACAAAAAAAAAAAAGCTTTCTCGTTACTTTGTAAGTTGAATTTCTCGTTACTTTCTGTGATTTTCACAAGTGACATCTATTTGAATAATGAGAAAAGATCTATAAAAAACAACGAGAAATGAGAAAACTCCTTCAAGAAAAGAGAGAAGAACTTTCTTGTCACTTTTCATATTGAAGATTACCACCACTTATCGAATACCCAAAATCTATCATACATATCCAATATAAGAGATCTTGAGTTTCTATTTGTGTTTGCAAGAAAGATTCAAGAATTTCAAGCAAAAAAATAATAGAGAAATATTCAAAATCACTCTTCAAAAACTTGGAATGGGCAGTATGGAGATTTTGGAAAAAAAAAAAAAAGAATTGTAAATGATTATCATTGGTGCCCAACACTACAAGGAAGTGACATACTAATATTGGTGCAATTCAATATCGGGTCTCACTTATTTAAATTTAATAAATATTATAAGATATCGCTAACCAATCATGAATAACTAACTTATTTGGTGTTGAACATTTTAAAGTACTGTATCAACACTAAAACAATTGTGAGAAAGAGATTTTAACTTCCCGTTTTTAGAAAGGAGGAGAAAATCTCGCGCGACCTCTCTTGTAAGCAACACCAGAGGCTGGCCCCTTCTGGGAAGGAACGAGAGAGTGGCCTCTCTGCCTCTCCTTGGGAATTCTTTGGTGACCAGAAACATTCTATGTTTTTTATTATGTCAAATTTTTTTCTTATACTCATTATAAAGAGTGACAGGATAACTCCCTTTTGTAAAAGTGAAATCCAATAAAGATTAACAATAAAAAAATTATCTGTTAACATTAGATTCCTAATTTTCGAGGACAAGTACTCTCTCATTTGGTTATCAATTTCATATATAAATAATTTGTGTGTCTATATATATAGATAAATATTTATATATTTAAATAACAACATAAATAATTTATACATAATTATAATCATAAGACTAAATTATCATCTTGTCACTCTTTATAATAGACATTTTGAATATTTTTATTTTCAATTATAGTGTGTCTTTGATTCTTGTCTTTTTTGTGGAGAGAATATCATATAGTTTTGAATAGACATTTTGTCGTTGTGATAAGAGAGAATCAATCCATTGATCGAAAGAGAATCAGTAACCTTATAAGAAGAAAAATAATGACCCGAATAGATTTCCTAGTACGATGATTAAGAATCATGAGTAGTGTAGCTTAGTGAGAAGAATGAGGTGCTTCACTTCTTGTTCTAGCTCCTTAATACCCCTATTCTCTTCTACCATTTCCATCCCCACATCTTCTTCGTCTTCCTACGCTCTCTCTCTGCTTACTAATTCAACCTTCGCTGCTTCTGGTATCTCTCTCTCTCTCTCTCTCTCTCTCTCTTGTTACCATCTGGGTTTTAGTTTTTGTATATTTTTTTTCCAATTTTGTATTCAAATTTTAGTTGGGTATTCACCTATTTAATTCTACATTATTAAAGTTTTGATTTTTAGGATTATTAAGCCAATATTTCATTTGTATTTACATAAAGTTTTGGGTTTTCCGCTTTTGTTTCGAAGTGCCAGAGAAAAGGTGTCCAGTTTTACGTGCCCAATATCTCGATTACAAGAGCACTGAGCGGAAATTAATCGATTCGATGGAGTCGGGAAAGGAAGGTTCGGGTTTGAAAAGAGAGCTTTACTCAGTTATAGAGCCTTACAGTTCAGGGTTTTTGAAGGTTTCGGATCTTCATACTATTTATTGGGAGCAATCTGGGAATCCAGATGGGCATGTGAGTAGCTTTAAACCATAAGGTTTATTTGTTAATTTAAGTCATGTCTGGAATATATAATTAAATTAGATTAGATTGGATTGAAAAATATATGAGAAAAATAAGTGAGTTGATCATTTCCTCCTTACCATTGATATTGATATACATTAGATGAAGATGGAGATTGATACTGATCATTTCCTCCATACCATTGATATGATATACATTAGATGAAGATGGAGATTAAAGATGATAAAATTATACTAAAATTATCAATTGGGTTAATTTATCTTATGCCAGAGGATTAATTGGGTTTTTGGATTAAGCTTTTAATATTCTTTCTAATTTATAACAAAATCACATTATAAGAAACATCCAATTCTACTTTCCAAATACAATCTAAAGACATTGTTTTTTTTTTGTTAAATTAGCTAAAGGGTTTTATGTTACTACTCGATAAACTATCTTTTTCTTATATTTATTAGTTTGTTGTTTAAGATTAATGATTATATGAACCTTACTTTGCAGCCTGTTGTATTTCTTCATGGGGGTCCTGGAGGAGGAACTTCACCTACCAATAGAAGATTTTTTGATCCTGAGTTTTATCGAATCATTTTGTTTGATCAAGTTAGTATTTGAATCATTGTATTTGTAATAACTAAGATGATTATTAACTTATTTCTCCATTTTAATAAGAAATAGCTAAAATTTCCTTTTCTTTTTTCTTCAGCGTGGTGCAGGAAAGAGTACACCCCATGCTTGTCTGAAAGAAAACACCACATGGGATCTCATTGATGATATTGAAAAGCTTAGGGAACACTTGAAAATCCCAGAATGGCAGGTTACAATATGATGTTTGAAGTGAAGAATTCGTCATTATTATTATTGTTATTTTTAAAAAAATGGTTCTTTTTGTAAGGGAATATCTTCTCTGTGTTTATGCAGGTTTTTGGTGGGTCATGGGGAAGCACACTTGCCCTTGCTTATAGTCAATCACACCCGGACAAGGTGCATAACATATTTCAGCTAATAGATCCTTGGATGAGGTTTTTGATTGTATTTTATTTTCACCTTCTATTGTAGATTTGGTTTTTGACAGTATTGCATGTTCTGATTTAAGATTACTGGACTGGTCCTTAGAGGGATTTTTCTTCTGAGAAAGAAAGAGATTGATTGGTTTTATGAGGGTGGTACTGCTGCTATTTATCCTGAAGGTGAGTACTGCTTAGTGAATACTTTGCTGTAACTGCAATAGCTGTAATTTCACAATACATTCTGAGTTCACATTTCATCTTGCGTTATTTTGTTTGTTCTGATTTTGCTTATAAAATTTTACATTTGATGTAAAATTCTTGAGTTTTGATGTTAGGATGCTCAAAATAACTGATGGATCACTTTTATACAAATGATTTTCTTGTCTGCACTATTTGATCGAATCATCAAAGCCAGACGATGTTGTGAAATTGTGTTTGGCATGTTTTATTGTGTTACCAATACAAACTACCTTGTGCTGTTTAATTGCACAATTGAATTTAAAGTGTCTAATATTGCGAATATCTTCTTGATTGTAGCTTGGGAACCATTTAGAGATCTTATTCCAGAGAACGAGAGAGAATGTTTTATAGATGCTTACAGCAAGAGACTAAACTCTGATGACTTGGAAACACAAGTAAGACATGGCTGGTTTTGTACATTAGCCATTGTTTTTCACTTCACCTTCAAACATAATGATTTCTTCGATCTTTCTTGCATGATTCTTTTTAGGGTACAGATTTTACACGAAGTCACAATTTTTTAGAACGATGCCCTTATATTATCGATCAGAATAAAAATTTTATAAGTGATGATGCAAACACTTGAAGCACGATTTTAGGTTTATGATATAAAGAAGGCAGTTTGTGGTTTATTATTAGTCTCTTAAAGTTGGAAATAATAAGTCCATTGCAAAAATAATAATTGTGTTTAGGATGGCATTTACTTTTAAATTTGAGTTTACATGATTTTCATTACACGCTTCCAATTTCATAGTATGCAGCTGCTAGGGCATGGACCAAATGGGAAATGATGACTGCCCATCTTATTCCAAATGATGACAACATCAAGAAAGGAGATGATGATTATTTTTCATTGGTAAATCATTTTTAAACCTGTTATCTTTTCATGATCTTTGATCCCTTTTAGTTGGGAAATCTTTTCTGTTCTAGATAGCTATAGATTCAAGTTTTCATATGTATGCTGTTGCTTCCGTTTCTGATTATAGGTTTTGTAATTTAATTTGGTCTGATGACTGAAGTTACTCATGGTTTTATATGTTTGATTTGCTCTATCCAGGCATTTGCAAGGATTGAAAATCATTATTTTACCAACAAGGGATTCTTTCCTTCAGATTCATACCTGTTGGATAACATTGATAAGATACGGCATATAGATGCCACAATTGTTCAGGTTCATGTTTACTTTTTTCATCCATGCACTGTTGACATGCTCTTCTGAAATTTTCAAGATTATTGTTTTACTTAATACTTCTAATTATAATTTCAATTGTTGGTTCAAGTTTGTGTAATTTACCTCAGGCAAGGTAGTCTAACTAGTAACAATTATCTTTTCAGGGAAGATATGATGTGTGCTGTCCTATGATGTCAGCTTGGGATCTCCACAAAGTGTGGCCAGAGGCAGATTTTAAGGTAAATTGAACTAAAGGACATTTACCCTTTCTTTTTCAGACATGTGCAAAATCAACTTTAGACCGATCTGAGTACCCCGGTCAAAATGTGCTGTTATAATTAGATTGGACAAAACAAACTACTGAATTCTACTATTTTTAACAGGTTGTGCAAGATGCTGGTCACTCTGCTAATGAACCGGGAATAGCTGCAGAACTTGTAGCTGCCAACGAAAGGTTGAAAAATGCAATCAAGGGTGGAAGATGAAAGGATCAATGCCTTAATGCAAGTGCATCATGCCATGTCCGTCGAGTCAAGCTTTGACAACCCCAAGGTTGGAGGTTTCTTGTGAATAATAAGTTGAAGCTAGTTGTTATTGAGTATGTGATAATTTTGTCAATGGTTAGCTATAATCAACTTAGCTACTGCACCCTTTGGCTTTGGCTTTGGCTTTGGCTTTGGCAATGCCAATTGAAAAAACAATGCACTAAATGTCGTTTTTTATCGAAATTGTCGTTTCCTTTTCTTTGTGTCATTAGAAATGAAGTTTCTCATTGTGAACTCATCCTTTTCTCATGTATATAAATAAAAAACTGACTAATATTAACACATGATAATTGACTAAATCAAATACATGTGGGAAAAAAAAAGGCAACACTGAATTTTAATGGTACAATTGAAAAAGAATCAATGATATTATTGATAAAAAATAATAATTCGATGATATGATTGAACAAGAACAAGAAGATATATCTATCATTCAACGATCCAGGAACAACTTAAGCCACCTTCCTTGTGCAGCTCTTTGGAACATGAAGACTGAAAATTTGGCTCCTTGGGTATGGTACTCGGCCTTCTTCCTCTTGACACTGATCTTGGGGCGACAGGACCAGATGCCCCATGGCTGTCAAGGGCCAGTTATTCATAAATATGTTTAGAGAAATAACACTCAATTGGACCAGAATTGGAAGCCTAGGATTGCTGATTTTGAACTGGCTAAAATTGTTCAGGCTGGTGGGGATTGGACTCAGTCATTGCTGGGACACTTGGCTACATAACTCCAGGTAAATATTAACTTTTATTATTGAATTGGTTAAAATAATTTTTTGATAAAAATGGTAATCTATGACCGACATTTTTTACATCATGGTGAGTATGTTAAACAAAATATTGAGTGTTGACATCATGTTGACTATGTTAAGCAGAATATCGAGTGTGTACGTATTAAATAGATAGAAATAGAACATTTGACAAAATAATATAAAATTGTGTATTTTAAAAAAAAAAATAGGAGGTAGGTTTTTCTATATACTTAACATTTTGTCAAACACCACACATTTTGTCCAAAAAAGTTGCTTTTTAAAGAAGTATCAAAAAAATATATATGATTTTACAATGTGATACTAAAATATGTGTATTTTTACTGATTATTTTATATACAAGTGTAGAAGTATGTTATATCATTGATAAGTTTGTTTTGTCTTGGTGTTTTCAGAGCATGCATACACATACAAAATAAATTAGAAGAGTGATGTTTATAGCTCTGGAGTGGTGTTGATGGAGTTGGTCACAGGAAAGAGGCCAGTGGTGCCAGAGTTCGGAGAGAATAAGGACATAGTTTATTGGGTTTACAGCAAATTCAAGAGACGAGAATGTGATTGATTTGGTAGACTCAACCATATCAGAAGCTCTAAAAGAAGATAAGTGTTGAAAATTGCAGTGCATTGTACATCACAGGTTCCGGCTCTTAGCCCTCCATGAGAATGGTAGTTCCTATGTTGGAAGTGGCCGAGCCTTGCCAAAATTCACTTCCACAAGTGTTGTTAAAGAAGGTGAAAATAGCCATGGCCAATTGAACAATGGCACCATGATGATGTTAGAGAAGCCAAACTACTAGTCAGCTTTGGATTTTTTTCTTCTCAATTAGAGAGTTAGTATGTACCATTATGCAACGGCTTAAACAAAAGATAAAATAGTCATTTGCCCTTTTTTATAGGCTCATCTATATATGACTATTTTGGAAGAATTAGACCTTATTATTATCTTATTTAAAGTCACCTAATCAATCTAGTATTCGATTGTATTAGTTCATAGATATTCTTATGATCTCGAGTCACAGAGGCATTAAGATAAGCTAATAGTATATGTCAAACTAAAATTATTAAGATTCATTTTTGTCTAGTATTATTCGTTATTTGATTAGTGTTTTTATAATGATTTATGTTACCTACTATTTTGTTTTTCACAAATAGCATTTTTCCCTCTTGAATTTTTCCTTTGTAGAGTTTTGCCCTCTGAAATTTGGCGTAGCAAAAATCCCTAATGTGGCAAGATTCAAGAGTCTAGGTGGAAAATACATGCATAAATAGTGGTATAATGATAACTTTTTGGAACATGTTTCCACATTCTTAGAACTAATGTTGGTATGTTTGATACCAATAAACTTGATTTCGACTAACTTCAATGAGTCAATGGACTTTTATACTGCAACTATGCATGTGATTTGTTATCACATCAGCAAACCGTTCAAAAAATAAATAGAATGCAATAAAAGAGGCACATTTTTAATGGTTTCTATGGTTCGGAGGAGATTTTTGCTACGCAAAAAAGTTCGAGGGGCAAAATTCTACAAGGATCATAGTTTGGCATGGATCCTATTTGTCCATTTTTTTTATTCTATCATATTATTTTGAGATATTTGCAGTGAAAGTATCAAATTCATTACTTGTGTAGCACTTAATTTTTTTATGGCGAAATTACCTTTTGTCTATATTTTGATATAGATTGGTGTTGTCGTCTATTCCCACTATTAAGTTCGTTTGCGACACGTAGGTAAAAGTACTCAATTAAAGGGGTATTTGTAGTGAAAGTACACAAGTTATAAGCAAATTTGACGCCACATAGGAGGACTTAACGACATTATAGACTACTGCACCAAATTGCATCAAAACATGGACAAAAGGTACATTCGCCGCAAAAAAAAAACTTTGGTATTCAAGTACTGCATACATTAAAACTTAGGTATTTTTGCCACAAATATCTCTATAATTTTCTAGTTTAGTAGTAGATATGCATTTTACTAAAATGTTTTAATATATTATCATACATATTTATATTTATGATATAATAAAAATTTGAATGAAATTTAAATGTGCATTTTTAAGGGCAAGGAATAGCTCCTTGAAATTTATAAAATAAGAAAAATAGAGGTAAAAAGGATAAACAATTTGAGAGATAAAACTATGTTTGAGCTGAATTATTATGTTCACCATAACTTTACGTGTTCATTACTTTTGATTAATCACCTACTTTGTTACTTGAGAATTCGTATCTCTCATGCATACTTTTATTTCGTTAACAAAACTTCTGTGAACAAACAATACAACACAAATAGGCCTTTTAGCCACATTTTAAGTTGGTTTTTGGATTCTTATAACTTCTTGCGATTTTCACAAACGACATATATTCGAACATCGAGAAATGATCTATTAAAAGTGTTATCATTGATTAAATACATGATGAAATTGGTTAGACATGAAGAGGTGCAAAAATCATAATGGTTTCACTAAAGTCAATATGTGAGAGTTGACTTTTGGTATATTCATTTGAGGATAAGAGTACCCAAAAAATTTGGGAGCATTTGAGGATGTTTTAAGACAAGTTTTGAAGTGTCGAGTCAGAGGGACAGGCGTTGTGTCGCCTCTAAGAGGCAACGCGTCGTTCGTCTTTGAAGAGACTAACCAGGCAACGCATCGTCTCTAGGCGAAGCATCGCCTGGGTGTAGGCGACGTGTCGCTTGGGCCGTCCGTCCGGGTCTGTACAGTGACGTGTTTTGGCTTCAAAATTCAAATTAAAATGCTCTAATCTCATTGGTTGAGTCTAATGAGGGTTCCTATACTATATAAATGGGTCATTTGAGTTAATTGGTGAATTGATCATTCACATCTCTCTCTCTCTCTCTCTCTACCTTTCAAGATTACTAGTTTTCTCCAAGATCTTCATCAAGAAAGCTTGACTTGTATGAAGATTCAAGACTTGTAAAACCCATTCTCATTCCATTGTTGTAGCTTTAAGCACTCTCAATGAGGAGGCTAGGAATAGAGATTTTTGGACAAAAAATCTTCATTTGTGTCAAGTCTTGGTAATATTTTGTAGTTCACATATAATCATAGACTTATGATTTTATGTATCAAGGTTCTTCAACAACAAATGTCAATTCTACTACTTGTTTATTTGTGTTATGTACTTTGTAATCTTCTTCCATTAGAGTTTAGATTATCATTGTTTATTGCTTTGAGTTGTAACATACAAAACTAAGGTTGTAGCCTCAAATCCCCAACAAAAAGTGACGAGAAAAGGTTAACATTTTCCATCTATTATGTGAGGAAAGCGACGAGAAATCTCCTTCACGCGAAGAGGGAAGAGCATTCTCGTCAGTTTTGTGAGAAAAGTGATGAGAAATGTCTCTTTTCAACAATTTTCATATATAAGTGTAACACCACTTTTAAAATGTCCAAAACCAATCATAAAAATCCAATACAATATTTTTTGTAACGCCTCAATTCTGCTAATAAGGCTTAGTACCTTGATTAGTGTGCAGGGAGAGCAATAAATGATTTAATCATATTATTACATGATTAATTGTGATATATGTGTATTAGTACGTGATTAATCGAATTATATTATTATATGACTAGATATGCATGTTTAGGTGAATTAAATATGCATGTGGGTCCGTTCATGATAATAATGGCATATTTGTAATTTTAGCCCGTTGATGACATAAATGTAAATTTGTATGTGTTATGATTGAGACCACAGTATTGTGGAGATATATTTGAGATGTGTGATCCGAGGCGATCCTAGGGAGCAGATTAGCAGAATAGTCACAACGGGGTCAAATACCCGGCTCAGGGTGAGCCTAGGGGTATTTTGGGGAGCTAGTGTGTATTCTGTAATGACCTGACTAACTTAAAGACATCAGACCATTAAAAACTATTAAGCATAACTACTATTTTGGAATACATGTATTGTAATGCCCCGAATTCTCCGATGTGGTTTAATGGCGGGATTAGTAGGCTGGGAGGGCCATACTTGTTTAATTAAGCCATTAAATGATATTATGCATGTATGTGTGAATTATATTATAATATGATGTTAAATGCATGCATGTGGGTCCACATTTTTAATTACAGGGGTGTGATGGTAATTTGGCCCGTTGAGAGTATAATTGCATAATTGTATGCATGTCGATGATATGTGTTGAGACCACATTATAATGTGGGTTGGTTCGAGTTATTCGGCATGAGACGATATTAGATTATTGATTAGCGGTTTAGTCACAACAGGTTTAAGACCGGGGCTCAGGTTGAGTCTCGGGGTGACTTTAATGATTAGAGCGTTACCGGGAATTAAAGGGCAACGGGATGTGAATTATTGGTGTTTGAGATTATCAAGAACAACGGGAATTGGAGAGCGTTAATTATGATTAATGAGATATGAGGAAAATACCAATTTTGCCCTTGGGAACCTTTAGAAACTATTAATTGATCTAGGGGTAAAATGGACATTTCACCCCTAGGATAGATATATTTAGTGTTGGTTGAAAGAAGATAGTAAAAACAGAGTAAGTTTCTGAGTTCTCCCGTACCTTCTTCTCTTCACTTTTCTTTGTGATTTTTGAACCAATCTTGAGGATTCTAGATTGGGAAGCAAGCCTTGGGAGCTTAGGAGTGTGTTCCACCATTGAAGAGCATCATAAGCTGAGCTTTAGGTAAGTTTCTAACCATAGATTTCTCTGGTTTGCCCTGTTTTAGTTTTGTTTTGCAGCTGAGATTTCTAGGGTGAATTCTTGGTTTTGTTGGGAGTTTTGGCTAGGGTTCCCATGCTTGTGATGTTTGGGGTGTGTTAGGATGGTTTTTGGGTTCATTTGGCATCAAGAATGGGATTTGGAAGCTTGGGAATCAGGTTAGAATCGAAGGAGTTGAAGAAGGTCAGTTCAGGGCAGTGCTGGTCTGGAGGTAGCGCTATAGCGCCCACCCTAGGGCGCTATAGCGCTCCTCAGGAGGCTTTTTGGCATGTTGGTGGTTCTGAGTATAGCGCTGGGGCGCTAGGGGTTGAGCGCTGTAGTGCTACCTTGTTCCTTCAAAGTCCTGTTTTGAGTGTTTTAAGGGTTTTTGACTTGGGGTTTCAATCCTTAAGGCCCGGGATCGAATCTACTCACCGTGTGGGCATGTTTCAAGGTCCTGAGAGTGGTGCTTAGGTTAAGACCCTATTATTGTGGATTCTCATTAATGGAGGTTATAATTGGTTGTGATTAGGTAACCGCTAAGGAACTAAAAGATCGATCGTTCTCAGGGGTCGTCCTTATTATACTACTCACTCGAACCTGAGGTAAGAAAATTGCACCCTGTGTATATGTGACATGCGAGTTTGGTATTGAGGCATGTTGATTGATAAATGTGGACATGGATTGCATATTAAATGCTAGTGAATATCGATTATCTGTATGTGGCACTGACTTATTAGTCAGAATCGGCAACGGTGTTAGATCCATCTGTGAAGCTGTGATTTATTAGTCAAGTTCATAATGAATTGAACACTGGTCGTGTTTTACTAACCTAAGAGTCAGAAATGGCATAGCATCGTGAACGCCGAGCCAAATGAAGATTAGATCTAATCGATATCAGCGTTGAATGACTCATATGGGGTATTAACACTGGACTGACTCTAAGGTCGATGAACTTATAAGCGCTTGGCTAGTCTAAGACTAGTTATTCAGAGCCAGGGCATATGGCCCCTGTGACTGTTTGTCACATGGCTGGGAAATGCTGTTCCATAGTTATGGCTCTAGAGTCATGAGGAAGGTTATGTTGGTGACTAATCACCATGCACCTATCCTGTCAAAGCTAGTGAAATGCTCACTTATCTGTTAAGCCCTGGTGATCCTATTGTCACATGGCTAAAGGGTGTTGTCCCCACTTTTGTGACTTTTGCGATTGTCACCTATTTGTTTGGACCGTTGGTCCTGAACGAGTATTACGATCATTGTTGATATTATATCATGCTTTTCTTGCTGGGCCTTGCCTCATGGGTGCTATGTGGTACAGGTAAAGGGAAAGAAAAGCTCACCCAGCCTTGAGTGGAGAGCTTAGGTGGTGATGTGTACATATGTGGCCGCTTGACCACCACGACCAAGGCATTCTCAGAGGAACTAGGGGGTTTACCCTATTTTTGCCGCTTAGGTCGGCGAAGTTGTAAATTTGAAACAGTAATGACTATTTTGTACTGAGAACAACTTGTAAATGTTTTGAATAGCTCTGCAGAGCAGTTTGTAATGAAAAATATCCATTTCTTTTTGTTAGTTTTCTACTTTAACCTGTTAATCACATTTAGAGCACGTTTTTAACCAAAGGACTCGGGTTGCGGGCCAAATTTCTGGTTCACCGTAACTGTTCTGGGGTAACCACGGCGTTACATGTATAAAATAATAAAACTTTATTATAAAAAAAATCCAAAATACAGGATCCCATTGTTATTACATAAGGAAAACAAAACATTTAATTAATTGTTCAAATACTAAATGCGGAAATAAAACATACATACATAATTAAAAAGACTTGAAACAAAACGTCATCCTCGATCTTTCCCATCAATCCATTCATTCAGTTCTCGCCCAATACACATGCCAAAGCTGCCACGAATATGTCCCGCCTTCCAAGCTCATTTTCCTGCACCATCTAAAATAAAAAGGAATTAGCCTAATGCCCAGTAAGGAAAAACTACTAAAACATATCATAAATCATAAAACGTAAAACATAAATCATAAAACGTATGACGTAAAAACATAAATCATAAAACATAGGACTACAATATAATGGCCATTAACTCATTACCGTAGTATGTGATAGAATCCATCTAGGTCATCTTGCTACTATTTGAGGTAGGTTCACAATATAGTATATGATAAACCATCTAGGCCCTCTTGCTACTATTCGAGGTAGGTTAAATCATAACTATAGTCTACGATAATGATAAAAATCTTGGGATTTTCTTATTTGCTATCTAAGCAACTACATTTCCCAAGCGACTACAACATAAAATATATACATACATACTTACATACACATATACCACATAAACATAATCATAGCACATAAAATCTAACCTATTTTCCTTACTAAAAACTAGGATATTGGAGATAAGAATGGGATTGAAAACTCCTAAAACCAACTAGTAAAAATCATAAGTTTTCTAAAGAAAAGAAGATGAAAAGAAGATCTAAACCGTCAAGATAAGAACTTACTGAAAAACCTTAAGTTTCAAGAAACTCAAACACCTAACCAAAAGCCATTATAATAAGTTAGGATTTGGAAAAAAATGAAAAGAATAAGAGGAACTATAATGAACTAAACCCGAGGATAAAGAATACCTTGGATAGATTAGAACTTCGATCTACACCTCAATACCGAAATATCACTCTATCTTACTTCCCAAGTGTTTAGAAAAGCTTAGATTGGAAAGCTTTTAACCCCAAAACCCTAGTGTTTCTCTCTAGAATGAACTTAGCAGCTTGGATGCTCTGAATAATGCTTGAATGATGAAGCAAATGGCTGAGTGAAAGGTCTTATTTATAGAGTTCAAGGAGTGAAACTAACTCCTTTTAAAATGAATAAATAATTGAATTTTATGCTCAACAAATGCCCAAAACTCGGTCAAAAACGTTCAAGAGCAAGTCCAAGTTGTTGAGGGCTGTTTCTAGCTCGGATTCCACAGACTTTCAAAACATACAAGTGGAGCCGATATTTAGCCCCTATAGGCGATATATTGCCTGCCCCATATTCCCGAGCCTTCGTGGTTTCGTTCGTGTGAAGTCAACGGGTTTTCTATATCAATCATAGGCGATATATTGGCTCCGATAGCTGCGATATATCGGCATACGCTGATATATCAAACACGATTTTGCACACTTTCAACACACTTGAATTTGTTTAAACCACTTTGACTGAGTAAAACGTGATCCTAACAGCTGAGGGAAGGTTCTAGACTTCCTAGGTTTATCCTTTATTAAATTTATTCATCTAATATCCTTAATAAATCTACATGTGACAAATGTCACGTTCTTAATTGTTCTATATAAACCTTAGGTTATAGTAAATATCATTTCTAGGACCAGCTATATTAATCAAACCTTATGTTAAAATTAATATTTCTAAACTATAGGCTAAACTTATAAAACCCATAACTATCTCAATGAGTTTCCAACTAAATCCCAATTTGAACCAATAACCACGAAAACTAACATTCTACAACACTAGCTACTACTATCTAGCTAAGTAAAATTCCAAGATGCTAAAATTCTCCCCTACTTAAAAGAATTTCGTCCCTGAAATTTACTTACCAAACAATTCCGGATACTGTGTTGGATGTCTCCCTCCAACTCCCACGTTGCCTCCCGTTCTGTACTATTACTCCATAAGACCTTGACTACCGGAACACTCTTAGACCGTAATTCCTTCATCCCCTTCTCTAGGATGCTAAACGGTCGTTCCTCGTAACTCAGGTCTCTCTGCAGTGCTAACGTATCATACTTGAGAACGTGGGATGGGTCTGACACATATCTACGCAACATCGAAATGTGAAACACATTGTGGCTATTTGCTAGAGCTGGCGGTTGGGCTAATCTATACTCTACTGGTCCCACCTTGTCCAATATCTCAAAAGAACCTGTAAACCGAGGACTAAGTTTGCCTTTCTTCCCAAACCGCTTCACTCCTTTCATTGGAGATATTCTTAAGAAGACTTGATCTCCGACTTTAAATTCCACATCTCGTCGCTTGGCTTCCGCATAACTCTTTTGCCGACTCTGAGCTGCGAGCATATGTTTTCTAATCAGTTCCACTGCGTCTTAAGACTCTCTAATAGCTTCGGATCCAAGAAGTTGTCTTTCTCCTACCTCATCCCAATGTAACGGCGACCGGCACTTCCTTCCATAAAGTAGCTCATAGGGTGCCATACCGATAGTTTCCTGGTAGCTATTATTGTAGGGAAACTCTATAAGTGGCAAATACTTACTCCACGATCCTCCGAAGTCTAGTACACAAGTGCGCAACATATATTGTAAAATTTGTATGGTACGCTCGGACTGTCCGCTGGTCTGAGGATGAAATATTGTACTGAGACTTAGCTTGGTACCCATGGCTTGCTGTAAGCTTCCCCAAAATCTCGATGTAAACACCGATCCTCTATCAGATACTATGGTCTTAGGGATTCCATGCAGTCGTACAATTTCTCGAACATAAAAGTTTGCGTACTGGTCTGCAATGTACGTAGTATTGACAAGCATGAAGTGAGCTGACTTGGTGAGTCTATCTACCATAACCCAAGTTGAGTCGTGTTGATTATTTGTTCGTGGTAAACCTGTCACGAAGTCCATGGCTATGTCTTCCCACTTCCATTCCAGAATACTAAGCGGTTGCAATAAGCCTGCGGGTCGTTGATGTTCTGCCTTTACATGTTGGCATATTAGGCATTTGGATACATATTCTGCTACATCTTTCTTCATTCCCGGCCACCAATATAGTGCCTTTAGGTCGTGAGTCATCTTGGTAGACCCCGGGTGAACTAAGTATGGGGTAGTGTGTGCCTCTTCTAAAATCTTCATCTTAATTCCATAGTCATTCGGAATGCACACTTGGCCTTTATATCTCAAGAACCCATGTCCTGATATAGAGAAATATGTAGTCTTGCCTTCTTTGACTGTGTCCATATGCGATACTAACGTGTTGTCATGCTCTTGTCCGATTCGTATATCATCTAGTAAACTTGAATGGATGGACAAGTTAGCCAGTTGACCCATGACTATTTATATCCCGATATTAATCAGCTCTTGTTGTAGCGGCTTTTCAATTCTGGATAATACTGCCAAATTTCCGTAACTCTTCAGGCTTAACGCATATGCAACTACATTTGCCTTTCCTGGGTGGTATAGGATTTCACAGTCATAGTCCTTTACTAGTTATAACCACCTGCGCTGCCTTATGTTGAGCTCCTTCTGTGTGAAGAAATATTTTAAGCTCTTGTGGTCCGTATAAATCTCACACCATTCACCATAAAGATAGTGGCGCCAGATTTTCAATGCGAAGACCACTGCTTCGAACTCCATATCGTGTGTTGGATAGCATTGCTCATATTCCTTCAACTGCCTTGAGGCGTAGGCTATCACCTTGTCATTTTGCATCAACACAAAGCATAAACCTTGTTTGGACATGTTATCCCTGTTTTCCCCCTGGACATGTGGTGCGACGCAATGGGCTTATGGGCTCCCTTTAAGAGATTCGGGCCCATCCTGAGCTCGATGAACAAGGAAGTAGAAATTTATAAAGGCCCAATCATCAGTAAGCCCAACAACGTCTGACAGGCGCAACCATGACAAGGGAATCGGGACCAAGATGCAGGCCCAACTCATCTTCCCGGTCCCAATCTGTCCGCATCCTCCTGGATGCCAATAGAAGTGGCCGGCTCGCTAGTCTGCGGATAGACCATGCCGCGGATGAACCCATCCTGGTGAGCGAACCAGGACTCTAGCAAATGAACCGAGATATTAGTAAAGGAACCCGGACCAGACGTCCGAATAGGGCAAGATTGATCTTCCCTGACCCTGACATATCCCCAAGAAAGATGGAAGTTGGTCTCCTCAACTGACTTGCAGAAGAGGTTACATACGAAATGTACACTGCTACTAGGAAATAGTACTACCACTACTCTGACAGATCCTGTTCCCAGGATCCCCTTAGAAGCCCACGCGGACCAGTCTGAGGTTATGTACGATTGATAGTTGTAAGGCTTGGCCATGCCCAAGCTGGTCAATGGGCCTTGATTAATATGTATTATTTAGCAATATTCTTTGTATTAAGCCTCCATTAGCGAGTAAACCATGATTGCATCCTTATTGGGCCCGGATTAGTCTGGCCCAAGCCCATTGCACCTAACTGCCTATAAATAGGACCAATTGTGCACTATAGCGGGGATCCGAGATTTTCTCTTGTAAGCAATTACTCTACTCAAACTTGTAGAAAACTCTATTGTCAAAAGCTCGCTAAAAATCTAATACAATAGACTCATGGACTAAGGTTCATTAGCGGCCCAACCACGTAAAAATCCTGCTTGTTTATCTTCAATCCAATCTTTTTAGCTCTCTTTTCTTATTATATTTCTAGTTTCCAAAAAACTCAGTAAACATTTTGGTGCTTTCATTGAGAGCTGAAGGAAGCTTGAATCAATCTTGAATGTTTGCAATAATGGTGAACACCAGGCATAACATGTTTGATCCTGCTCACTAGCAATAACAAGGCAATGAAGAACCATTGCCCAATCAACCATCTCTTCAGGACCAACCTGAGGATACGCCTTATCATGGGCCATTGCCTGACGACTCCCAAAATTTTGGGGACGGGGCTTACTATGACGAAAGTTACTACGAAGAAGATGAAGAAGAGGAAGGGGAATATCATGATTACGAGGTTGAAAACCCTATTGACCCTGAAGAAGAAAATATGAACCCCAAATAGGAGGATCGAGAAGTGGTCTGCTTGAGACAACAAGTCCTGGATCAAGAAGCCAGGATAGCTGAACAAAAAAAGGCAACCCGCCAGATGCAAGAGTCCCTTCTGGCTCTTCAAGCCTTCATCGCTGCCCAAGGATTGGCAGCCAATCCTCCAACTGTTCCACCTCAAGGAACACAGCCGCCAGTCCCACCAATCAAGACTGGCGTACCTAAGAACACCAGCCCGATCCCTCTTCCGGGACCACATCCCGGAGCTGAACCGTCGAATCTTGCTCTGGAAAAAGGAAAAGCCAAATGGCTGATCTTGTGGGAAAAGCAAACCCCCAAAAGAAAGCTCATCCCGTTCCTAAAACTGGGGCTAACCCAGGGTAATTCCCTAGGAAAGAACGGATGCATCCTATCCCAGGACGGGATCATTCGAACGATCCACAGGGGAAGCACCCGCAGGGTGTCAGGCCCCAGAATGTCCCTAGACAGAATGAACGAGAATGACACTTCTATCCCAGTGCTTCCATGAACAAAGATTATGGAGGACACAAGCGCGAGGAATAGCCGGAAGCCATTAATTTGGGAGACAATACTTCCCGGATAGACTTGCGCGATGACCTTAATGCCCAGAAGGAACGATCCCGGAAGGAAAAGATTCACCCCCGAGGAGGCAACTTGAGGAATAACCTCAACGATAGGAGGAACGAGAGAGTCCCCTTGGATGATGGAATGGCCAAACAGTTCATGGAACAGTTGGTCGCTCTTAAGAAAGTGACAAACCGCATGGTCAGGAAACAAGAAGGTGGAGGCTCTGATTCCGAAGAGGAAGAAAATGAGCCATGCGCCAAGCACATACTGGATGTTGTACTACCGAAGGGGTTCAAGATGCCAAACCTCCCTGCCTATACTGGAAACGCAGACCCCATGAACCACTTGTCTCGCTATAACCACCTGATGACCATAGCTCACGTATGCGACAACGAAAAGTGCTTGTGTTTCTCGATCACTCTGGCCGGACCCGCGGAAGAATGGCGGAAGAGACTTAAACCGGGATCAATCCAATCCTGGTCTAGATTGCAATCATCATTCCGTAAAAAATTTGTGGCTGCCATGAAGATGGACATGCAAATCAGTGCGCTGGCCAATGTCAAACAGCATCCCACGGAGACCCTCAGAGCCTATATCCAGCGCTTCACGGAGGAAGCCTCGAAAACTAAGGTAGACGACGGACAGCGCCTGGTGGCTCTCTAGTCTAAGATCAGAGTTGGATCCCCTCTGTGGGACGACATGTAGCGCAGCAAGGCAGCCACCCTTGAATAGTATATCAGGAGGACACAAGGGTTTATCAACTGGAAGGAGGCCCGAATCCAAGCTTTTGGGTGGCAGCTGGCAACCCAGTCGAGTGCCCAAACCTTCCCCGGATACAGGATGCAGCATCTTGTGAGCCTCTATCCGGCAACCCCGGCGACGTCCGGATCGGCTAGTACCCATGGGATAATGTTCATGACCCCGATGGTCTATGGTCTCACTTCAACGGGGTATGCTCCGGCTCAGTCAGCTCCATTTTCTGGGTACGGGGTGGCACCAGTCGGGTATAGTGTCGCCACCAGTGGAGCCCAACCGTCTCAAGCTAGAGGAACTAAAGCAAGCGTGAATCCCTCCCGAGGAAAGAGATCGGGCAAGGGACAGGACTGATCCGAACTCTCCAAAAAGGGAAAAAGGGGTTACGAAGCCCAATACACAGAATATACCAACCTGGTGGACACCAGGGAGAATATCTATCTGGCGACGAGCAATACGGTCCATTACCAGAAGCCAACCCCCATGTTCAAAGGGGGAAAGAATTCGAGGGACACCAGCAAAAGGTGCGTCTATCACAAGGATGTGGGTCATACGACCGAAGAGTGTCATCAACTGAAGGATGAGATCGAAAACCTAATTGTAATGCCCCAAATTTCCTAATAAGGTTTAGGACCTTGATTAGGAGGGCGGGAGGGCCATAATTGCTTTATTATGCTATTTAATGATAATATGCATGTTTAGGTGTATTAAATATGCATGTGAACCCATTTGTGATTGATTGGGTGATTTTCATATTTTGGCCATTTCGGGCATTTTTGGCATATATGTGAAATGGGCGTGGTGCTTTGTTATTATCTGGTTATGCCAGGGTTACCCATCACAAGACGATCCTAGGAGGTAAGCTAGTGGGAAAGTCACAACGGGATTTAAGCTTGACTTGGAGTAAGTCAAGGGGTATTTATAGCATTACCGGGTTATTGGGTAATGGGAATTAACATTTGGTGATAAATTGGGAGTTAGTAAGACCAGGGGGAAGTTCTGGAAGTTTTGACTATAATGTCCCCGGGGGTGTTTTCGGGACCCCGAGCATTAGGTTTTATTGGAAGCTACTTAAGCTTGAAGTAACCTTTTAAGGAAATAAAAAGAACGATCTGTACGTTCTCTCTCCCTAAAGTTCCCTTTTCGTTCCCGATCGCATTTTCGAAGGTATCTTGAGTTCTAGGACTCGGAATCAAGCGAGGATCGAGGCATAGCAATCCTAAGGAGAATTAGAAGCTTATTAGCCGGAGGATTTAGTTGGAAACAACTCAATCGGAGGTAATTCAAGTTTAAGTTTTAATTTTTTAAAAGTTTTTAAGCTTGAATTGAGCTTTGTGAATCGTTGAGCTTTTAGGTTGTTTGAACCTCGGGTTTTGGTGGTTTTGGACCATTGGGGAGTTTGGGAACTTTGATTTGATGATTTGGGAATGTTTAGACATGTTTTTGGGAGGTTTTAACAGGTTAAAACGAAGGAAAAATGGCTGCCCCGAAGTTGGGCCGCGGCCCTTGCTCGAAGAAGCAGGTGTCAGAATTTGGCCTTGCTGGGCGCCGCGGCCCTTGATGGAGGGCGTCGTGGCCCTTGCCTCAGAGAACCCTGGGGGCCGTGGCCCAAGGTGCTAGGGCTGCAGCCCTTGCCCTCTTTTGACCCCGTTTGCTCGTTTTGACCCCGGAAACATGGTTTTAGGCCTCGGGATCATTCCTACTACCCGGATTAGTGAGGATTGATGTCTTGGAGGCTAAGTTTTAGTTCAAGGGTTGGTTTTAGAACTTGAACTCATTGGATCATCATTTGTGGTTGTGACTAGGTTATCACTAGAGGCTTGGATCAGGATCGTGCTTGTGGCTCATTTGTTGGTAACCTGTGCTTGGACCCAAGGTAAGAAAACTGCACCCCATATGTGACATGCATGGTTATGATTGATGCATGTTGAATGTTTAAATGTAAACATTGATAGCATAATGAATGCTTGGCAATCTTGCCCATTTGCATATGATTATTGTTGAGGCATGCTGGATGGTTAAGTGTGATGCATGTGATGCACGAGAAACATGTGATTAGGGCATGCCATGAATGATGAATATGGGATTGGTCAGAGCTTGAGTCTCTGTGTTTGTGCATGATCATTATTATGCTCGCAACTGTTAAGTAAGCATGTTGAATGCCTCATCTTTGGATAATTGGCATATGATACACATTGATAGCATTGCTTACTTGTGCATGGTACTGACTAATTAGTCAGATTTGGCAAAGGTGCTGGTATCAGCTGCGAAGCTGTGACTCATTAGTCAGGTTCGGCAGTGGTACTGGGCACTGGTCACACAGGGCTGACTCATTAGTCAGAATTGGCAAAGGTGTTAGTATCAACTGTGAAGCTGTGACTCATTAGTCAGGTTCGGCAGTGGTACTGGGCACTGGTCACATTGTGCTAACTCACTAGTCATGACAACCCTAGTGTGTAGTGCAAGCTTTGTCGATTGGATCTAATCGACCCTCTGCATTTAATGACTCAAAGAGCATTAATGCAGGACCGAACTCAAGTTCGATGAATATAAACAAGCATTTATCTAGCCAAGGGCTAGCCATGTAGAGCCATTGCGGGAAATGGGCACTGGGCCCCTAGTGACCTGGTTGTCAGTCACTCAGTATGGTTTACCAGAACCTCAAGTGATATTCACTCATCTGATCAGAGCTATGGGCTCTGCATGATCATTTCGATCATCATATGCATGGCTTGGGCACTGAGGCCCTAGTGGCTTGCTTGTTGGGAAATGGGCACTGGGCCCCTAGTGACCTGGTTGTCAGTCACTCAGCATGGTTTATCGGAACCTTTAGTGTTACGACACTCATCTGATTAGGATTGACTTGATAGTCCTCCAATCAGAAGGCCAGGATTTCTTATCCTGGATACCCCAGCATCTGTTTGAATTCATTTGCATGCTGAGTAGAGCTATGAATGCTAGGCATGCCAGATATGATTTGATATCATGATATGACTGTTTATGAGCATATGAGTTTTCTTGCTGGGCTTCGGCTCACGGGTGCTCTGTGGTGCAGGTAAAGGCAAAAGGAAGCTGGACCATCCTTGAGTTGGAGAGCTTAGGTGATGATGTGTACATATGCAGCTGCTCGACCAATACTTGGGCGAGGTTTGAAAGTGGAACTAGGACTGAACCCTGTTTTGCCGCTTAGTACGGCTTGTTGTAAATAATCTTTTGTAATAAACTCTGAAATTATATTTTTGGGATCCCAATGTATACACTAAACGTTCTAGTGAAACGTTACATCTTAACCAAAGTTTTTAACCCCTAAACCGCTAATCACACTTAGTTACACGTTTATGGCCAAATGACTCGATTAGCGAGTTTAGCACTGTTTGCAATGTGCACTGTAGCGATCCCTGGAGTTGGGGTGTTACACTAATTAAGCTAGGGCATCTCCACCAATGGGTCAGAATGCCAGTGGGGGTTCTGGAACTGCCAATAGTTCCCAGACAACCTACGGCCCCAAGTGCACCTGGATTGTACCGACCTCCCTAGGGAGGGTACGCACAGGCCCCTCACGGGGCCCCAATTGTGCAGTCATTTGGACCCGGAATGCCTTATCCTCCCAGAACCGCGCCTCTGTGAGTAGATGATCACGTGGGCACCATATCAGGAGGCCCGCATCTGGAAGGACCATCCCAGAACGATCAGAAATGCTACCTCAGCGAACTCGATCACGACCACGAGGTATGCGCCTTGGTCCAAACTCTGGCCCAACGCTAGTAGTTAATGAACCTACCCATCATGTTCATGGAAGAGGATGCCTAGAACGTTCATTTCCCGCATCATGATCCCTTGGTCATCGATGCCCAAATCGCCAACAAAATGGTATCCAGAGTGTTGGTGGATGACAGCACCGTCAATGTGCTGTTCAAGCTGGCCTTCACCACAATCGGTTTGACCGAGGAAAATTTGGCCTCATGCCCAACGCAGATTATGACTTTAATGGGGATTCATTGCTCCCGATGGGTAAGATTCAACTACCCGTGATGTTGGGGAATGAGGTTCAGGGCTCGTTCAAATTTTGCACGTTTGTAGTGGTGGATTGCCCCATCGTTTACAACATTATCTTTGGCCGGCCCAAGTTGGTCAATTTCAGCGCCATCACCTCCATCTGCCACCTCTGCATGAAATTCCCATGCGATAATGGAGGGGTGGGGACTGTCCGGGGAGATCAGAAGAGCACCCAAAAGTGCTATCATATCTCTGCCCGACCAATTTAGATGGTCCGTGAAGAGCCTTTTGAAGAGGAGATTGCTGATCCAACTCTACCCCCACATCCAACACAGAGGGTAATCCGGGAGGAGGATGAGTTGGATACGCTTGTAGGAGCAGACAGGGCATTAGAACCCATGGAGGAGGTGGAAGAGGTGTGCATTTGTGACAGCGATCCGACCAGAGTAATCCGGGTCAGGAGGAACCTGAATTCGGAGGTTAGGGCTGCCATAATTGCCCAGGTAAAAGAGAACCAAGATGTCTTGGCCTGGTCTCACTCGGATATGACCGGAATCGACTGCAACATCATATGTCACTCCTTGATCATTGATGTAAATGAAACTCCAATCTGGCAGAAGCGGAGACCTCTAGGGGCAGAGAGGGCAGAGGCCCTCAAATTAGAAGTTGAGAAGTTGTCCTCAATCAACTTCATTCGGGAGGCCTTGTATCCTGTCTAGCTGGCCAATCTGGTGTTGGTCCCAAAGCCGAACGGGATGTGGAAAACTTGCATCGACTTCACCAACCTTAACAAGGCTTGTCCGAAAGATTGCTTCCCTCTGCTCTGAATCAACAAGATGGTAGATGCTACATCCGGGTACAAGATATTGAGTTTCATAGATGCCTACTCTGGCTACGACCAGATCTCAATGCACGTAGCAGATTAGGAACACACTAGCTTCCAGACAGACAACGGTGTGTACTGCTACATTTTCGTGCCCTTCGGGATTAAAAACGTCAGAGCCACTTATCAGAGGTTGGTCAACAGGATGCTCCGGATCCAAGTGGGAAGGAACATGGAGGTCTACATAGACGACATGCTGGTCAAATCCAAGACCTCGGAGGGACACGCAGATGATCTAGCAGAAGCCTTCGCCATCATTCGGAAATATGGGATGAAGCTGAACCCCAAAAAAATGCACCTTTCGTGTGGCATCCGGGAAGTTCCTAGGCTTCATAGTAAGCTCAAGGGGAATAGAAGCCAACTTGGACAAGATCAAAGCGTTGATCGAGATACCTTCGCCACGGAAGCACAAAGACGTTCAAAGATTGACGAGAAGAATTGTAACGCTCTACTACCCAGGGAGCGTTACGTTGTGCATTTTAGCAGTGCTAAACTCACTGTAATGCCCCAAAATCCCTAATGTGGTTTAATGGTTGGATTAGTAGGCCGGGAGGGATATACTTGTTTTATTATGCTATTAAACTATTATATGCATGTTTATGTGAATTATATTATAATATGATGTTAAATGCATGCATGTGGGTCCATATTTCATCATAGGGGTATTTTGGTAATTTGGCCTGTTGAGGGCGTAATTGTATATTTGTGTGCATGTCGGTGACCTATTTTGAGGCCACATTATAATGTGGATTTGTTCGAGCCATTCGGCATGAGACGATCTTTGAGTGCAGATTAGCGGTTTGGTCATAACGGGATTAAGTTCGAGGCTCGGGGTGAGTCTCGAGGTAATTTGGAGATTAAAGCGTTGTCGGGAATTAAGGGTAACGGGATATGAATTATTGGTATATGAGAATATCGAGAATAACAAAAATTGGAGGGTGTTAATTATGATTAATGAAATAGGCGGGAAATGACGGTTTTACCCTTGGGAGTCCTTAGAAACCTTTATTTGACCTAGGGGCAAAAAGGTCTTTTCACCTTAAGATTGATATAAGCCATTGAAGGTTGTTCCATCAGATTCCTGTTTTGGGCATTGTTAAGGGTTTTTGGCTCAGGGTTTCAATCCTTAAGGCTCGGGATCGAATCTACTCACCGTTTGGGTACAATTTGAGGTCTCGGGAGTGAGGTGTAGGTCAAGACCCTTTCATTGTTGATTTTCATTAAT
Source organism: Humulus lupulus (assembly GCF_963169125.1). Classification (NCBI taxonomy): domain Eukaryota; kingdom Viridiplantae; phylum Streptophyta; class Magnoliopsida; order Rosales; family Cannabaceae; genus Humulus; species Humulus lupulus. The sequence continues at coordinate 21,970,425 of NC_084793.1, forward strand.
GGAGGTTATAATTGGTTATGATTAGGTAACCACTAAGGAATCAAAAGGTCGATCGTTCTCAAGGGTCGTTCTGTTATTATCTCTCGCTCGAACCAGAGGTAAGAAAACTGTACCCCATATGTGACATGCATGGTTATTCTTGAGGCATGTTAAATGTTTAAATGTGGACATTGATTGCATATTGAATGCTTAGAAAATCTTGCTCACTTGTGCATGGCACTGACTAAATAGTCAGATTTGGCAATGGTGTTAGTATTAACTGTGAAGCTGTGACTCATTAGTCAAGTTCGGCAGTAGTATTGAGCACTGATCATATGGTATTGACTAATAAGTCAAGATCAGTCTTAGTGTGTTTAACGCAAGCCGATAAAGATTAGATTTAATTGACATCTGCATTGAATGACTCAAATGAGCATTAATGTCGGACCGACCTCAAGTTCGATGAAAACTAAAAAGCGCTTGTCTAGCCAAAGGCTAGTCACTTAGAGTCAGGGCCAGAGAGCCCCAGTGACTGTTTAGTCACATGGCTGTGGGTGCCGAGCCCGTAGTGACTACCCATCAGTCACTCATTTGATTAGAGTCAGGGCCAGAGAGCCCCAGTGACTGTTTAGTCACATGGCTATGGATACTGTGCCCCGTAGTGACTTGCTTGTCAGTCACTCATTATGGTTTACCAGAACCTCAAGTGTTAAATCACTCATCTGATTAGAGCTATACGCTCCTTCATGGTTAACGTAACCACAAAGTGATATTCACTCATCTGTAAGGGCTATAAGCTGTGTATGATTATAATGATAATTATTTGATAATATTTATATGCAGTAATGAGTTTTCTTGCTGGGCTTTGGCTCATGGGTGCTATGTGGTGCAGGTAAAGGGAAAGAAAAGCTCACACAGCCATGAGTGGAGAGCTTAGGTGGTGATGTGTACATATGTGGCCGCTTGACCACCACGGCCAAGGAGTTTCTCAGAGGAACTAGGGGGTTTGTCCTATTTTTGCCGCTTAGGTCGGCGGGTTGTAAATTTAAACTGTAATGACCATTTTGGATTGTAAATAACTTGTAAACGTTTGTATGGGCCCATGAACAATTTTATGTTTTAAATAAAATATATCATTTCCTTTTGATTGGTTTTACACCTTAACCTATTAATAACACCTAGAAGCACGTTTATAACCAAAGAACTCAATTAGCGAGTTAAGCACGGTTCAAAGTTCACAGTAACTGCCTTGGGGTAACTAGGGCTTTACACTCACTAACCGAACCATTTGGCCATAATTGTGTAACTAAGTGCGAATACAGTTTAGGGTTAATTTTTTTTGGTTAAGATACAATGTTTCACTAAAACGTTTATTGTATATATTGGGATCCCAAAAATATAATTTAAAGGTTAATTATAATAAAATATTTACAACCAGCCGACCTAAGCGGCAAAATAGGGTTTAACCCTAGTTCCTCTTTAAACCCTCGGCCATGGTGGTCGAGCAGTCGCATATGTACACATCGTCACCTAAGATCTCCAACTCAAGGATGGTCCAGTCCAACTTTCTTTTGCCTTTACCTGCACCACATAACACTCGTGAGCCGAAGCTCAGCAAGAAAACTCAATATGATCATGAACAGTAATAATATGTTACTAAATCATAATAGGCATGCCTAGCAGTAATAACCCTGCTCATGCATGCAAGCAAGTCCAAATAGGTGATTGGGGCCTTGCCCTCCTGTGTGGATGACTATCAAGTCAATCTGGGAATAGATGGCTAATGCGTCCATCTTAAAATAGGTGACCAATGGGTCACACACTTGGGCTCTGCACCATAATCAGATAAGTGACTATGGAGTCACGAACTTGGGCTATGCACCCTAATTAGATGAGTGACTATGGAGTCACACACTGTGCAGGTGACTAATAATTCAACCTCTAAGGATCTGTTCCCTGTATAGATGAATAATAAGTCCATCTCTAGGGTTCTGTTCCTTAAATAGATGGCTAACAAGTCCATCTCTGGGGATCCGCTCCCTAAGCCATGTGACATGTCAGTCACCTTAGCCTTTTGGCTCTGGCTCTAAGTAACTAGCCTTTAGACTAGACAAGCACTTTTGTTTTCATCGAACTTAAGGTCGGTCAAGCATTCACCCTAAGTATATGAGTGACTATGGAGTCACGAACTTGGGCTCTGCACCCTAAGCAGATGAGTGACTATGGAGTCACGAACTTGGGCTCTGCACCCTAATTAGATGAGTGACTATGGAGTCACACACTGTGCAGGTGACTAATAAGTCAACCTCTAAGATTTTGTTCCCTGTATAGATGACTAATAAGTCCATCTCTAGGGTTCTGATCCTTAAATAGATGGCTAATAAGTCCATCTCTGGGGATCCGCTCCCTAAGCCATGTGACATGTTGGTCACCTTAGCCTTTTGGCTCTGGCTCTAAGTAACTAGCCTTTAGACTAGACAAGCGCTTTTGTTTTCATCGAACTTAAGGTCGATCAAGCATTTCATGCTTATGATGACAATGCTCATGTCAATTAGATCTAATCTTTTCGTCTTGCGTTAAACACGCTAATACCGTTCTTGACTCATAGGTCAATTCCATACGACCAGTGCTCAATACTATTGTCGAACTTGACTAATAAGTCACAGCTTCACAATCAATACTGACACCATTGTCGTTTCCTGACTCATAGGTTAGTGCCATACATAGATAAGAAAATTGCTAAGCATTTAATATGCATTCCATATATACAAATAGAGCATTCAACATGCCTCATCAATAACCATGCATGTCACATATTGGGTGCAGTTTTCTTACCTTTTGTTCGAGCGAGAAATAAGTTAAAAACGACCCTTGAGAACGATCAATCATTGATTCCTTAGTGGTCACCTAGTCATAACCAAATATGGAATTCCATTAATAAAATAAATGATAAAAGGGTTTATGATCTAAAACCCCGCTCCCGGGACCACTCCCGAGCTCTCGGGACTTCCAATTCACCTAAACGGGGTAGTGGAACCATCCCTCGAGCCCCCAAAGTCATCCCGAGCCCTAAAAATAGGTCTTGTTGAAAATGACCTAGCACTGGGGCATTGCTGGGTAGCGTTGGGGCGCTGCCCCAAGTCAGAGAGCACCCTTGCTCTCCTCTGCCTAGCGCTGGGGCGCCAGAAGTGGCGCTGGGGTGCCACTGACAAACCAGAAAAATTCTGGTCTTTCTGCCCCGCATTTTCCCTTGAATACCAAGCTTCAAAACCAACCCAAATACCATCCAAACCTATAATTTAACCCCAAAACCTCAACAACACCTCAACCTCATCAAAACCCAAGTCCAAACACAATCAAAACACCAACACATACCCAAATCCACAATCAAACTTCAAGCTAAGAAATAACTCAAAAACATAGCAATAAACCAGAAAATCAAGCTAAAACCTTACCAAGTCAGGATTGAATCCTCTCCACTGGCTAAACATAAGCCTAGAACCTCAAACTTTGATTCCCTAGCTTGAATCCTCAAACTAAGCTTAAAAATTTCAAAGGGAGAAGAGAGAAGAAGATGATCGTTGGGGAGGGAAAGGAGTGCTCTTTTTTGCTTCTAAGGTTTCTACAGCCATCCTTAAGTTAACATATATCCCTTGGTCAAATGACCAAAATGCCCCCAAGCCTATCTTCTTTTCTTAACAGCCCTAAGGGAAAAATTGTCATTTCCCGTCTATCTCGTTAATTATAATTAAAGTCCTCCAATTCCCATTATTCCCAATATTCTCAAATACTAATAAATCATATCCCATCACCATTTAATTTCTGGTAATGTACTAATTATCAAATTACCCCGAGACTCACCCCGAGCCCGATAAATTAACCCCGTTATAACCAAACCGCTAACTTACATTCAAAGATCGTCTCATGCCGAATAGCTCTAACAAATCCACATTATAATGTGGCATCATTCATAATTCAATAACATGCATGAAAACATACAAATATGCCATCAACGGGCTAAATTACCAAATTTCCCTTATAATGAAAAGTGGACCCATATGCATGCATTTATCATCATATAATAATATAACTCACATAATCATGCATATAATCATTTAATGGCATAATAAATCAATTATGGCCCTCCCAGCCTCCTAATCAAGGTCCTAAGCCTTATTAGGAAATTTGAGTCATTACAAGAATAGCGGCTTTGAGCCGCTTCGTCTCGAAGTCCACAGACAAGTATATCCCTTTCTTCAATATACTTCGCGGAAGCCAGAGGTTGGAATGGACGACCAAATGTGAGGAGGCCTTCCAAAAGTTGAAGGAACATCTGGCCCAAGCGCCAATCTTGTCGAAGCCAGTGGATGGGGAACCGTTATACCTATATTTGGTCGTGTCGGAACATGCCATCAGCGCTGCTTTAGTGCGAGAAGAAAGAAAAGTCCAGCTCCCGGTCTATTACGTGAGCAAAAGGTTGTTGGGCGCAAAGTCCGTATACCCATTAATCGAAAAGCTGACATTTTGCTTACTGACCGACTCCAAGAAGGTGAGACCTTACTTTCACGCCTACTCCATTAAGGTATTGATGAACCATCCCTTATGAAAAGTATTACAGAAACCCGAATCGTCGGGAAGACTCTTGAAGTGGGCCATGGAGCTTAGTCAGTTTGACATAGCATATGTCCCCAGGATATTTATCAAGGGACAGGCCTTGGCCGACTTCATCTTAGAATGCACCAGGATTACTGAAGATGAAGAACTTGTCGACCCCGTAATGCCTCTATGGAAAGTCTTCGTAGATAGAGCCTCGAATGACAATGGGGTCGGGGTCGGGATCATCTTAATATCTCCCCAAGGTCATTAGTTGTAGAGCGCCCTACGCTTCCAGTTCGAAGTGTTGAACAACAAAGCCGAACACGAGGCCATGCTAGCTGGATTACGCTTGGCCCGAGAGGTAGGAACAACAAATATAGAGGTCCACAACAACTCCCAACTAGTGGTCAGGCAGATTTCGGGGGAATACCAAACAAAGGGAGAAAAGATGGCTGCCTACGTGATGCGAACCCGAGAGTTACTCCAATCCTTCAAGAAATACTTCATCCGCCAGATCCCCAGGGAAGAGAATGTGTTTGTAAACACATTAGCGAAATTGGCCACGGATGTTGAAGCATAACTTTCTGGGCTCATCCCGATCGACCATTTTCCCGCACCCAGTATTCAAGCCCCCGCAATCATCAACGCCATAGATTACTCCACGTCCTGGATGGGCCCTCTCATCCACTACTTAACCACAGGGGGGTTCCCCGCGGATAGGGCTGCAGCCAGGAAACTTCAGTACCAGGCTCCCAGATACGTCATGATGGATGACAAAACCTATCGCAGAGGGTTGTCCATGCCATATCTTCGATGCGTATCTGGGACAAAAATGAGCGCAATCATGCACGAAGGATTTTGTGGAGATCACACGGCCATACTTAGATTGTAACGCCCTACTTCCTTAGAGCCGTTACTAAGTGAGTTTAAAATGTGCTTTTAACTCGCTAATCGAGGTTTTAAGACAAACGTGTAAATAAACCATAAACAGAGTCATAAACTCTGATAAAATAGTTCCAATTACCGAAAATCATAAAGTGTTAAACATTTGGGATCCCAAAATACTGTTTAAAATATTTACAACTCAAAATTTTAACTAAAGTCCTCTAAACGATAAAATCTAGGTTTAGTACAATCATTTCCCAAAATACCCCTGGCCGAGCAGCCAGGCAGGCCAAACATGTACGCGCTGCTTCATACTCTCTGTACTCATGGTTGGTCGACTTTCCCCTTGCCTTTACCTGCACCACAGAGCACCCGTGAGCCGAAGCCCAGGAAGAAAACCCTCACAAGCAGATAACACATGCATATCAAACACTTAACATATAAATAAGCCATCATTAGGCTAACCACATACGACCATGTCGTCCCAGGTGCTTTACCAGGCCTTGGGTTCGCGGTCCGCACCGTGAGGATATCCCAGGTATCCTATAGGGTCTCGCCCTGGCAATTCATACTTTGCCTGCTAAACGTTGCTCCCGGCCCCTTGCCATACTCGGCCTTGCCACTCTCAGCCTTCGCCGTTCCCGGCCTTCACCGTTCTCGGCCCTCGCCGTTCCCGACTCTAGCCGTTCATTCACATATATGCACACATAGCATAACTAAGTATATACTTAAACAGGAATAAACTCAATTAAATGGCTACGCCCTGCAACACAATCATATAGGGCAGTGCCCTGCAACACAATCATATAGGGTCGTGCCCTGCAACACAAGCTCTACGGGTACAGCAGTTTTCTTACCTGTGTGCCGAGCTTTCCAAGCACCGATGTCCTGAGCACAGTCCTCTAGTTTGAGCCTCGCTAAAACCCTAGTCACAACGCACCAACAATATCCATCCATAAAGTTATAATCCCTTAAATAACTTTGGGTCATAATTCTAATCCCTGGGAGCTTGAATTCTATCAATCCGGGTGATAAAATCCATCCCGAGCCTTAACCTTTGAGTTCCCAAGCCTAAACACACTTTAAAGCCCAAAATTGCACTAAAACAGGGCAAGCGCGCCGCGACCCAAGCTAGGGCATGCCACGGCCTGCCCTCCTTCCTGACCACCAAAAAGCTTCGGAGGGCCGCGGCTCAGAAAGAACAATGCCACGGCCCGACCCCTCGAACCCAGAAAAATCCTCCATTTTTTCCACGGAAACCCATCCAATTAACCCCAAAATCAACCCAACAACTCAAGCTAATCATCACATAAGTTATACTATAGATTCAGCAACAAAACCCAACAAGAATTCAAGCTCAAAACCTCATCAAACTCCAAGTCAATTCTTCCCTCCACACAGATGCAATACTCTAGAATTTCAGCTTAAAACCAGTATAATTTACTAAGATTAAAGCTTACCTTGAGATGGGTTGAGTCTCTAAATTAGGTCCTTAAGCTTCAAGCTTCTAGCTCTCAAGATTTCCCAACCCAATTCCTTAGTTTTGATTAGCTTCCACCAAAATTTCCCTTGGTATGACTTAGAGAAAATAAAGAGAGAGAAGAGAAAGTGCTTGGGTCGGTTTCTCCAAGTTTCTAAGTGTTTCTTGAATTCTGTTTTATTTAACTTAAGCTTTTAAGGTTACCTCAAAGCTCGAGGTGCCAAAAACGTCCCCGAGGGCAAAATGGTAAATTTCCCCCATATTCCCTCCTAAACATTCTAACCTCAAATATATCTCCAAATATTTATTTCCATAACCCGATAACCCCATAAAGAGTCTAATTCCCAAAATATCCCTCGACTCGCCCCGAGTCGTATTTTCGACCCCGTTGTGACTTTTTGACTAACAGCTCCCTAAGACTGTCTCGGATCGTGCAACACAGATATAACACAAGTATATTGCATTTATCACATTTATGCCCCTCAACGGGCTAAAATTACAAACATGCCCCTAATATCCAAACGAGGCCCACATGCATATTTAATTCAACTAAACATGCATCTCTAATCACATATTCACATAAGTTCAAATATTATGACAATAATTCACTTATTGCCCTCCAGGCACGCTAATCAAGGCCCTAAGCCTTATTAGCAAATTTGGGTCTCGTCCAAGAAAATCCTAAGGCAAGGATATTTTTGGCCAACAATGATGAAGGATTGTGTTGATTACGTCCGCAAATGTGAATAGTGCCAAAGGTACGTGAAGATCCCGCAAGCCCCTCTAATGGAAATAACCCTAATGACCAGTCCCTGGCCTTTAGTAGTATAGGGAATCGATTAAGTAGGATTGCTCCCAACCGGGAAAGGTGGTGTAAAATATGCTATCGTGGCCGTAAACTATTACACCAAGTGGGTCGAAGCGGAACCAATGAGCACCATCACCTCCAAAAAGGCCCTGGAATTTGTCATCAATAACATTATGTGCCGATACGTCCTCCCTCACAAAATCGTGTCCGACAACGGGAAGCAATTTGATAGCGTCCACTTTACTAACTTCTGTGAAAGACATATTCGATTATTTTAGAAGTACATGGCCTAGATTATTTTAGAAGCAAGCAACAACATATTCTATCAGAGTTGTATCAAGGTATTGTTGATACAACTACGCTTGGGGAAACAAATCCTTCTAATGTTGGGAAACATATTATACTCTGTAACGACCTAAAATTGTTAATAGGGCTTAGGGCCTTGATTAGTGTGCCGGGAGGGAATAATTGGTTTATATGTATGTTTAATTGGTTAAATGCGTGATTACGTGACATGCGTGATTAATATGATTATATGAGTATGATATAAGCATGTTTATGAGTACTAAATATGCGCTTGGGCCATTTATAGCTTATAAGGACATATTTGTAATTTTGGCCTATTGAGGGTATAAATGTAATTATATGTGATAAATTGTTGACACCACATTATTATGTGGATATATTTGTAGTATATGACTCGAGACAGTCTTAGTGAGCAGATTAGTGAAATAGTCACAGCATGGTTTAATACCCGGCTCGGGGGAGCCTGGGGGTATTTTTGGGAATTTTAGAATATTTTGGGATATATTAAGTAATGAATCAGTATTTGGTAATTATTTGGACACGACGTGATTAATTGGTAAATGCTAGGAACACTTGAGGAATTAGCGAGAATCGAGAAGAATGACCACTTTACCCTTAGGAACCATTAGAAGATTGAATAGTTTAAGGGGCAAAAGGGTTTTTTTGGGATAATGATGTACTTAGACTAGACTTGGGGATATATCAAAATAAACTAGAAGTCCAAAAGTTCTAAAAAAAACGTTCTCTTCATCCCTCTAGAACTAAGAAGGAAAACTGAAGGAGAATTCAAGGATTAAGTTGGATTTGGGCTGGTTCAAGCTGAGGAAAAGCTAAGTTAAAGACAATCAAAGGTTTCTGAGGAGTTTAGATCATCAATTCAAGTAAGATTCCAACCTTAATTTACTGAATTGGGCTGAGTTATTGTAAAGCTTAGAAGTTGTGTAAAATTCTGGGTTTTGATTGGAATTTGGGTGTGCAATAGGAGTAAGGATTGATTATGGGCTAGATATGATATTTATACCAAAAGGATGGGGATTCAAGGCTTGAATATGGGATTGGTTGCTGAATTGGGATGAGAATTTGGGGTTGGACTCGTGGGAACGTCCTGAGCAAACCCAAAAGATCTGGGTTCCTAGGGGAGCGTTGCGACCCACCTCTGGGGCGACGTGGCTTGCATGCCCAAATGGCCCTGGGTGGCTCTTTGACTTAAAGGTGTGCCGCGACCCTAGGGGGCAAGTCGCGGCCCACCTCCCCCTGAAGCTTGAGGATTGAGCCTCTGACTTGGGGGCGCGCCGCGACCCTTAGGGCCAGGTCGCGGCCTACCTAGGGGTTTTTACCTTAGGTTGGTTTCTAGAATTGGTGAGGCTTGGGGTTCGAACCTAGGCGCTCGGGACAATTTCTACAACCCGGTTTAGTAGAAATTGAGGTCCCAGAGGCTAGTTTTTGTCTCCTAAGTATTTATTTTGATTAGAAGTTGATGATTACTGTAATGCCCTACTACCCAGGGACTGTTACGCTGTGTATTTTAAACAGTGCTAAACTCGCTAACCGAATCATTTAGCCATAATCATGTAACTAAATGTGATTGATGGTTTAGGGTTAAAAATTTTGGTCAAAGATATAATGTTTCACTAAAAATTTTACTGTATACGTTGGGATCCCAAAATATATTTTAAGGGTTAATTACAATAAAAGATTTACAACCAGCCGACCTAAGCGGAAAAATAGGGTTTAACCCTAGTTCCTCTTTAAATCCTCGACCGTGGTGGTCGAGCAACCGCACATGTACACAACGTCACCTAAGCTCTCCAACTCAAGGATGGTCCAACTTTCTTTTACCTTTACCTGCACCACATAGCACCCGTGAGCCGAGGCTCAGCAAGAAAACTCAAACACATGCTAATAAGCATATAATAATATGCCATCAAATCATAATAAGCATGTCTAATAGTAATAAACCTATTCATGCATGCATGCAAGTCCAAATAAATGATTAGAGGGTCCTTCGCCCTGTGTAGATGACTGTCAAGTCAATCTGGGGTCCTGCGCCCTAAATAGATGACTATTAAGTCTCTTTGGGGACCTGCGCCCTGAATAGATGACTAATGAGTCTTTCTTTGGGGACCTGCGCCCTGAATAGATGACTAATGAGTCTATATTTGGGGACCTGCCCCGTAAGCCACGTGACTTTCCAGTCACTTGAGCCTTTTAGCCCTAGCTCTAAGTAACTAGCCTTAGACTAGCCAAGCGCTTTAGTTTTCTTCGACTAATGGGTCGGTCAAGCATTTAATGCTCATGTTGATTAGATTTAATCATTTCGGCTCTGCATTCAATTCGCTAATGACGCTCTTGACTCATAGGTCAATTCCACACAACCAACGCTCAGTACTATTGCCGATCATGACTGAGAAGTCAGAGCTTCACGACCAATACTAAACACCATTGTCGTTTTTGACTGATAAGGCAGTGCCATTCACAAGTAAGCAATGCAACCATGCATATATCATATGTCAAATATCCAAATATAAGGCATTCAACATGCTTACTCAACGATCACATACGTAATCATAATCCTGCACATCTATAGAGACACAAGCTCTAATTAGTTCCATATTTCACATTCATGCCATGCCATAATCACATATATCACATGCATCACATACTAGGTGCAGTTTTCTTACCTATGGTCCAAGCACAGGTTGCCAATAAATGACCCTCAAGCACGATCATGTTCCAAGTCCCTAGCGACAACCTAGTCACAACCATAATATAAAATCCCATAAATACGAGTAAATAAATACTTTCGGACCGAGCCCTAGCCTCTGGGACGTCGAATTCTACCAAGCTGGGTGGTAGGATTGATCTCAAGCCCTTAGAGTTAAGTTCCCACGACTAAAAACCAAATTTGGGCAAAACTACACAGGCGCGACATGGCCCTGAAGATCGCGACCTGCCCCCCAAACAAAGAGCCTCTGCCTAGGCTTCAGGGTGCAGGCCGCGACTTAGCCCCCCTTGAGTCACATTGTGCCCCCCAGGTAACCTTCTCCTGGTTCTGGCTTCATCCAAGTCGTGACTTTCTAGAACAAGGTCGCGACTTGAAAACAAAATCAACCATTTCCTACGTTTTTCCCATTTAAATCCTTCCAAAAACCTTCCTAAAACTCGAGTTTCCTTCGAAAATGTGAACGAGTGTCGAAAAGGGAATGGGAAAGAGAGAGAACGTTCTAAATGTTCTTTTATAATCCTGCACATCTACAGAGACTCAAGCTCTGATTAGTTCCATATTTCACATTCATGCCTTGTGTAATGCCCTGGTTACCCCAAGATAGTTACGGTGAACTTTGAACCGTGATTTAACCTGCTAACCGAGTTCTTTGGTTAAAAACGTGCTTCTAGGTGTCATTAGTAGGTTAAGGTGGAAAACCAATTAAAAGGAAATGATATGTCTTTCATTTAAAACATAAAACTGTTCATGGGCCCATAAAAATGTTTACAAGTTATTTACAGTGCAAAATGGTCATTACTGTGTAAAATTTACAACCTGCCGATCTAAGTGACAAAAGATAGGATAAACCCCCTAGTTCCCCTGAGAACTCATTGGCCATGGTGGTCAAGCGGCCGCATATGTACACATCGCCACCTAAGCTCTCCACTCAAGGCTGGGTGAGCTTTTCCTTCCCTTTACCTGCACCACATAGCACCCATGAGCCAAAGCCCAGCAAGAAAACTAAATATTGCATGAATATAATATCAACAATGATCATAATAATCATTCTAGTTGCATTCTCTCGCCAGATCTTGTTCTCTGCACTATCAGCTGTGAGTGCCTTCTTGACCACCTGTGCATAGGTAGTAACTCCTGCCACAGTGGTAATACGCACATCTCGGGCTAATCTAGGTTGTAGCCCCTGGAGAAATCTCTCCCTCCTAGTCCCATCAGTGGGCACCAAATCCATGGAAAACTTTGCCAATCGATCAAACTTCAGGGCATACTCAGTCACATATAAACTTCCCTGAAGTAACCTGATGAACTCATCAGCTTTTGCTGCCTTGATGGCACCATTGTAGTACTTTTCATTGAACAGAGTCTGAAACTCTTCCCAACTCAGGGCATTAACATTTCTGGTCTGGGATATAACCTCCCACCAAATTCGGGCATCCTCCTGAAACATATATGTGGCACAAGCCACCCTCTCACTACCAGTCACCTTCATGAAGTCTAGGATGGTGGTAATCATGCTCATCCACTGCTCTGCTTTTGCAGGATCCGCACTGCCCTCAAATACTAGAGGTTGATGCTTCCTGAACCTTTCATAGAAAGGCTTCCATTTGTTACCAACCTCTGGCAGCTGCTCAGCTACTGGCACCGATGCAGGAGGTGCCTCAGATGCACTGGCCACTGCAAGAACCTGTTGTTGTCTCAGGAGGCGAAGTTCTTCTCCCTGCCTCAGTACTGTAGCATGCAACTCATTAAATAACTGCTGCCAGTTCGTAGGAGCTGGCTGTGGAATCTTTCCTTGGTCATTCTCCTTACCCTGATTATTATTCTGGCCTTGATTACTCTGGCCAGCTGATGTATCTATCTATCCTTGATTCATTCTTATCAACTTATACTGTGCTGCAATAGTTAATACGGCCAGTCAGGTAGTAATAAATAAACTTCTTGCCGCCTTACGGTCCAAGAACAAGCAGATAATTATCATATTCCACAGTCATACAAATATACAAATCGATACATGATCATAGCATTTAGCACTTAGCATGTATCAGATAATAGTTCACAATCAACAATACTAATAAGTACGTGCCAGCAATATCAGTACTAATTAGCACATTGTTGCTGAAGATGCAGTATTCAGGGCACAAGTTTAACATGGTGTCTCATGTATACAGGTAAAACATTTATAATATATTTAAGCAGTTAAATATACAACCACATAAATAGTTACCAAACCATGAGTCGAGCTTAACTTCAGTGACGAGTGTACATGCCTAGCCAGTCTATAGGAACCCTTAACCTTGGCATGCTCTGATACCAAGTTGTAACGCCCTGGTTACCCCAAGACAGTTACGGTGAACTTTGAACCATTATTGAACCCGCTAACCGAGTTCTTTGGTTAAAAACGTGCTTCTAGGTGTCATTAGTAGGTTAAGGTGGAAAACTAATTAAAAGGAAATGATATTTCTTTCATTTAAAACATAAAACTGTTCATGGGCCCATAAAAATGTTTACAAGTTATTTACAGTGCAAAATGGTCATTACTGTGTAAAATTTACAACACGCCGATCTAAGCGGCAAAAGATAGGGTAAACCCCCTAGTTCCCTTGAGAACTCTTTGGCCATGGTAGTCAAGCGGCCGCATATGTACACATCGCCACCTAAGCTCTCCACTCAAGGATGGGTGAGCCTTTCCTTCCCTTTACCTGCACCACATAGCACCCATGAGCCAAAGCCCAGCAAGAAAATTCAATACTGCATGAATATAATATCAACAATGATCATAATAATCATTTAGGACTTCTAGTCCAAAATAAAGGAGTGACTGTTGTAAAAGTCACTAAGGTGGGTTCCGTACCCTTTACAGATAAGTGATCATTTCACTAGCTTAAACGAGGTAGGTATCTGGTGAAATAGTCACCAGCATAAACCTACCGAGTGACCATAGAGTCACAACTGTGGGATTCCGTTCCCTTAGCCATGTGACAAACAGTCACCTAGGCCTTTGGCCCTGGCTCTGAGTAACTAGTCATAGACTAGACAAGCGCTTATAGTTTTCATCGAACTTAGGGTCAGTCTGGCATTAATGCTCCATATGAGTCATTCAATGCAGATATCGATTAGATCTAATCTTTTATCGACTCTGCGTTCATGACGCTTATGTCGTTTCTGACTCTTAGGTCAGTAACACGCAACCAATGTCGATTCAGACTAGTCAATGCCATACACAAGTAAGCAAGATTTGCTAAGTATTTAATATGCAATCAATGTCCACATTTAACAATCAACATGCCTCTATAATAACCACGCATGTCATATACATAGGGTGCAGTTTTCTTACCTCAGGTTCGAGCGAGAAATAATATAAGAACGACCCTTGAGAACGATCGACCTTTTAGTTCCTTATCGGTCACCTAATCATAACCAATTAGAACCCATTAATAAAGTAAATCAATAAATGGTTCACAATCTAAAACCTCACTCCCGGGATCAATCCCGCACTCTCGGGACTCCCAAACCACCCAAACAGGGTAAAGGAACCCATCCCCGAGCCTTAAAAGTCATTCTGAGCCCTAAAATAGGCTTGCTGGAAAATGGACCAGCACTGGGGCGCTGCTATGTGGCGCTGGGGCGCTGTTCCAAGTAAGAGAGACCTAGCTCTTTGCCCTACCTAGCGCTGGGGTGCCATTTGCAGACCAAAATTTTTTCTGGTTTCCTTCCTTGCGACTTCCCCTGAAAACTAAGCTTCCAAACCAATCCCAAACATCACCCCAAACATCAAATTCAACCCTTAAACTTCATTCACATCACAACCTTATCAAAATCCAATCAAACTTACTCACAAACTTCCATTGATTCCCAACTAACCACTTCAAATTCTCTTGACTAAAAACCAATAGAAAAACAGGGTATAGCTTAAGTTCATGGATGAATTCTTACCTCAAGTTGGATTTGAGTCCTCTTCAATGGATGAACCAAGCTTCTAAGCTCCAACCTTTGATTTCCTAGCTTGTTTCTTCAAATTGGGGTTCAAAAATTGAAAGGAGGAAGGAGGAGAAATGGTGTACGGGAGAGGTGTTTTGATACTCTGTTTCTTGCAAGTTCTATAGCCTTCAATGGCTTATATCAATCCTAGGGGTAAAAAGACTAAAATGCCCCTAGGTCAAATAAAGGTTTCTAAAGGCTCCCAAAGGTAAAGCCGTTATTTTCCACCTATTTCGTTAATCATAATTAACACCCTCCAATTCCCGTTATTCTCGATATTCTCAAATACCAATAATTCACATCCTGTTACCCTTTAATTCCCGCCAATGCTCTAATCATTAAATCACCCCGAGACTCACCCCGAGCCTCGAACTTAATCCCGATATGACCAAACCGCTAATTTGCACTCAAAGATCGTCTCATGCCGAATAGCTCGAACAAATTCACATTATAATGTGGCCTCAATAATAAATCACCGACATGCATACAAATATACAATTACGCCTCAACGGGCCAAATTACCAAAGTACCCCTGTGATGAAATGTGGACCCACATGCATGCATTTAACATCATATTATAATATAATTCACATAAACATGCGTATAATAGTTTAATGGCATAATAACTCAATTATGGCCCTCCCGACCTACTAATCCAACCATTAAACCACATTAGGGATTTTGGGGCATTACACCATGCCATATCCAAATCCCAAAATCAAAGTTCCCAAACATCCTAATTTCCCAAAACCATCAAAACCCAAGTCTCAATCAAATCAAAAACTCATCAAAACATAAAATCAAATTCAAGCTTAAAAACTCAAAAACTCAAAACTTAAAACTCGGATTACCTCTGATTGAGTCATTTCCCAACTAAATCCTCCAGCTAATAAGCTTCTAATCTTCCCTAGAATCGTTATGCCTCGATCCTTGCTTGAATCCGAGTCCTAAAACTCGAGTTTCCTTCGAAAATGCGAACGGGTGTCGAAAAGGGAACGAGAAAGAGAGAGACTGTTCTGAATGTTCTTTTACAATTATGATAGGTTACTTCGAGCTTAAGTAACCTCAAGAAAATCCTAATGCTCGGGGTCCCAAAAACGCTCCCCGGGGTAAAATAGCCAAAATTCCCTCATGATCTCACTAACTCCCAATATATCATTGATAACTTTACAAAATAGAGTTATTTTACCATATTTTATATGTTAATTATTGCTTAGTTCTTGAGTTTTTAATTGATTTGTTAAGTTTTTAAGTAATTTTGAATTTATTAGTCTTATTGTAATTTTATAGATTTTTGTGTAATTTTATAGATATTTTATTATAATATGTTGTAGTTTAATTATTTGTATTATTATTGTTAAGTTAGAAGTAAAAAGATGCAGTTTTGAGGTTAATTGTTTAAATAAATTAAGTTGTAATTAATATTTTTCAAAGAATTAATATGATTTATTTTATAATTGAAAATATTTAATTATGATTTAATTTATGTTTATTTTGTAGAGAATTTGTTGCATTTTTACTCTTGAAAAGAAATAAAAATGAAGGAAAATGTGGCATTTTCAAGGAAAAGAAAAGAAAAAATGGCATTTCTTCAAGTGCCCAACACCCCTTCAGTAGCCCAGGCTCACCACCGAACTGCCCCAGCCAGCCCCCACGGGCCTGCCCCCTTCACCAGCCCGCCTGGCTCACCAAGGCCCAACCCCCTTCCTTCAGCCCACACGCCTAGCTACACCCTCCAGGCCCGCCTACTAGCCAGCCCACTCGGGCCTCCTGCCCAGCAGCCCAGCCACTCAGCCCACCCGAGCCTTCTGCCTCTAGCCCAGCCGAAGCCCACCTGCCACCAGCCCCCCTTTTCCTGTCATTTCCCTTCTTGAGCCCATCAAATGCACCTTGTCCCCTTGTCCCTAAAATGTCATTTTTACCCAATTTTTCTACAACATTTTTCCCAAAAATCATCATCACTCCTACAATTTACCCTTATTTTCCATAATATTATTAATTTAATTAATCTAATCAATTTAATTAATTTAAATTGATTATTTTAATAATCTCATTTTGGCTACAAATATGGAATTTCAAGACCATTTTTGGAGTGCTTAATTTTTTGGTTACCATCTTCTTTTCTACAATTTTCTCTCTACCATTCTCTCTTCCATTTTGATGTTTTTCAAGAGCTTCAAGTATGTATTTTATTTATTTTGTAATTTCTATTCTAGTTATGTGCTTCTAATCTTTTTCATAAGATTATTAAGATCATGTTGAAGCAACTTGTAATTAGATAATATTTATGTTGTATGTTGATTTCCCTTGTAATGCAACAAAGTTTATGGATTTTTCTTCTTCATGTATGTCTTTCATCTTTACTATCTCATATTTTGGATTGTTAGATAATATTGCACTTTGTTCTTCATTTTGCAAAACATAATATTCTTTGTGTAAGATGTATCATTAAATTGTACACATCCAATGCTTAGAACAAAAATACTATGTTTTGCCTTATAAATAATGTTATTTGTTTTTTTTTCAGTAAATTGATTCACATTAAATTCTTTGAAATTATATTTTTTTGAAAAGTGAAGAAAAATCCTATCTTTTTAGAAATAGTTTGTGCATAAAATTATAAATCTATTTGGAAAATGATAGTTTGACTTATTTTAACTATCACTAAAACTTGGAAATCAATATACTAATAAGTATCATTAAACTTACATTTTGTGGATTCTAGTATCTTAATAATCTTTCTTTTACAACTTATTTTCAAATCATAATTGGTTTATTTTTATTATCTTAAATAGCTTTACTTTAAATCTTTTATTTTATGTTCATGACATTAAATATCATCAATCTTTGGAGTTAGGTTAGAATTTATTAATTTTGATTTAAAATATTTTTCTTTTTTATTTTAGACAACTCATTTGGGTTCGATCTCGTGCTTACACGAACACTATACTTCATATACGATTCATGCGCTTGCGAGTTGTAAATATTTAAAACATACCCGTTTTAGGTCCATCAATCATCAAATAGTCATTCCCATTACCCAATATCCCAATAATGTGCTATATACCTAATATACCCCTTGACTCCGAGTCAAGTATGGATCCCGTTGTGACTTTCCCACTAGCTTGCTCCCTAGAATCGTCTTGTGCTGAGTAACCCAAACATAACCATACAATAATGTAGTACCACACACATACCACATATAAGACAACTATACCCATAACAGGCCAAATTATGAAAATTGCCAAATTAAACAAAAATGGGCCCACATGCATATTTAATACACCTAAACATGCATATCAAGTCATATTATAATATTATTCTCATAATCACACGATAATACACATAAATATCATATAATCACATAATTCCATAATTTTCCATCCTGGCCCCCTAATCAAGACCCTAAGCCTTATTAGGAAATTTGAGATGTTACAATTACCCATTGGCCACTGTGACTAGGTTTATCGCCAAGGTTCAGGACTGAGGATCGTGCTCGGGACCGTTCTGTATCTTCCGCTTGGAATTCAAGGTAAGAAAATTGTACCCTTGTGTGGCTGTGTTGGGAATGAGATTCTTTGTATCTAAGTATATGTGTTGTATAACTATGATATTGTTATGCGAAATATGAAATGATCGGCCTAAGAGACTCAGGGTTGATACATGCACACAGGACACGGCTCGGCCACTGTGAGCTGGGGTCAGCTAAATAAACACTGGACTTGGCCTAAGCGAGCCAGAGTCAATTGAGTAAACAGAGGGCTCGGCCTAAGGGCGCTGGTCCTGAGCATTTGCATATTGATTGAGATCTATTGCTGAACGTACATGTTTACCGTTAATAGTTTGATGCTTATGACTTGTTGAATTTCTAGATAACTGTCTTTTGATTGATTAGTTGCAATAACTGATTATGTATTTGCTGTTATGGTTTTCTTGCTGGGCCTTGGCTCACAGATGTTATGTGGTGCAGGTAAAGGCAAGGCTAAGCTGGATCAACCATGAGTTGGAGAGCTCTGAGGGTGAGGTGTACATCGTATGTTGCTCATCCGCCACGACCGAGGGAAAGTACAGGGACAGAGCCTAAAATTTGTGTCTTGCCATTAGAGTGGCTACAGGTTGTATATAATTTTTTAGAATTGTAAATTTGTCTCTTAAACCCTATTTTTGGGATCCCGTGTACCAAACGTCTATTTTAATGAAAATTAACCATTTATGTTCAAAATCTTTTAAACCTAACATGGTAATTGACTTTAGGATCACATTACTGTTCAAACGACTTGATTCGCAAGTCTTGCACTATTTTAAAATACTCAGTGTTATACCCAGATTTCGAGCCATAGTAAATATGACCTCGAAAGCTGAGTTCGCATTAAATGGTCTCGTGAGGGTTAGGGTACGTTCTACGATTGTAAGTCGAGCCTGCAAAGTATGATACATGACCTCGAGTGTAGTGACCTCGAAATGATCTCGATCTCGAAAGATAGCTCTGAGAGCCCCTCATCTTCAGGAACAACTTCGGAGCAGGGATCTCGAGCTCGATATGCTATCTCGAAAGCAATGTTAGCTCGGGAGATGTCAGTGGCTCGCACAATGACGTGAAACCTGAGATGCTGAAGCCTTGGAGATACGCTATGATCACCTTGAATATCTACAAGTATTGTAGATATAGGATGTAATCCCCATTTATTGATGTAAATCCCCAAGAATCGTGGGATATTATTTAGTCAGTTATGTGTTTCCTGGTCTTTGGGGAACGTTTCCTTTTATATCTGATTATTGGCATTTAAAGCCATTTATTTTTATTCACAAAAGAGTAACTACCCAAAATATGTGGGATAGTATTCTGCATCCTTCTCTATAAATAGAGAAGTCATGCACCATTGTAGAGGACCAAAATCCTGATCCTTGAGAGAAAACTCTGGAGAATTCATGCTAAAGAATTGTTCAGAGATAATCTTGAGATTAATAACAGAGACTCGTGGACTAGGCAGATTTAACTGCTGAACCACGTAAAAACCGTGTGTCTGATTCGTTTGTTTCTTTTAGCCATTGTCTTTAATTGTTTACGTGCTCTCTTCTTTTATCTGCTGACGAAAAACGGCGTCAACAGTTTGGTGCTTTCATTGAGAGCCTCAAGCATCCATCCCAGAGAGATTCATGGCTGCAAACAATCAGAACACTCCTGAAGAAAATTACCCAAGGCGTCCTGGAAAACAACCAATGGAGAACCCGGACGCTGAAGAAAGGAGTGGGTCCTCTGATTCCCGGGGACCACCTCCACAACCAAGGGATGAGGACATGTATTATAACCCTGAGCATTATGTCCCTATTATAGAATTGGAGAATCGGCAGCTGAAACAGCTGCTGGCAGATGCCAACAAACGTAACGAGGAGTTGACTAGGATAGCCGCGGAGGCGCAGGTGGCTCAGCCCCCGCTTCCGCGCGAAGACCAAGTCCCTCCTCCAAGGGACGTGCACGTTCCTCCCCGGAGGCCCCGTGGGCGTCCACGAAAAAATGCTACCACAAGGAGGCCAGCACAACCTCCAGCACCAACAGAGCCATCTGCTCCTTCTAGGCCTCAGAGGAGTACCCGAGCTCGGGTCCCGCCTAATCCACCTGTGGAAGTGCCTGCAGGAACTGAGAACAACCGAGCTCCTGCCAAAGCTCAGACTCAGGTTCCTGGTAGTGCACCGAACGCAACTGGCCCATCTCGGGCAAATTCTGGACCCTCCAGGCCGAGGCAAGGACGGCAACCACCGTCACCTATACGGTTTCCTCCGTCTCCCATAAGATATCCTTCACCTCCCCGCAGGAACGCTCAACCTGGTCGAGATCAGGATCAAGGGCGTACAGGGGAAAGACAAGGAGACAGGGAGACGTTCCAGGGGCGGAAAGGCGCGCCATCCGAGAGAAGTCAGACGTCCCGATCTCGCACTGCAGAGACAAGGCGACGTAGAAAGGATCCACCACGAAATGACCGATCGATGAGTTTCACCAGTGATGAGTCCGGAGAAACTAGGTCTGTCAGTAAACACGACCGGGGTCGTAAAAATACTGGAAATCACAAGAGCCATCCCGACCTGCGCA
This sequence comes from Humulus lupulus, assembly GCF_963169125.1. Classification (NCBI taxonomy): domain Eukaryota; kingdom Viridiplantae; phylum Streptophyta; class Magnoliopsida; order Rosales; family Cannabaceae; genus Humulus; species Humulus lupulus. Next base: position 21,991,270 of record NC_084793.1, read on the forward strand.
ATCATCTGAATCAGAGCAGGGGAAAGGAAGATCAGACAAATCCGGATCTTAGGAATCATCTGAATGGGCGTAGAGATCCCTCACGGAGACGCGAGCCTGGGATCGCGATTAATGACTATCAATTCCAAACACCGCCTAAGGACCCAGTACAAGAGAGGATCGATCAGCTCAAAAAAGCCTTTAGGCTTTTGAAGAATGAACGAGGGAACGGTCGATATGAGGACTCTGATGAGGAGCTCGAGCCGTTTGCTCCCAATATTTCTAACACTCAGTTCCCCCAAGGGTTCCGGATTCCTCACGTCCCAGCGTTTGAAGGAAAAACCGACCCATGCAGCCACCTGAGTACATTCAACACTATCATGAGAGCTAGTAACGTGGGTTACGAGCTCAGATGTATGTTGTTTCCGACATCATTGGCCGGACCTGCCAAGAGTTGGTTCGAGAAGTACAAGAGACATTCTATAACTTCGTGGGATCAATTGTCTAGAGACTTCAAGAAGCAGTTCCGAGCTATGATGGGAGTCAGACCCGAAGCATCCACTTTGACTAACGTCCGACAACAACCGGGCGAAACACTGAAGAACTACCTGACAAGATTTAATCTAGAGGTCGCCCGAGCTCGAGACGTGGATGACAGTGGGCATTTGATGGCCATCCGAGCTGGTGTTTTACCCGGGAGTGCCCTTTGGGATGACATGCAAGGGAAACCGGTGAGGTCGATAACCGAGTTTAACAGACGGGCGCAGAGATTTGTCAATGTAGAGGAGGCGAGGTCAACACTCAAGGCGACCTCGCAGACCGAAACTACAACGATAAACATTAACTCCGCCTCAACCTCGGTTGACCCAGCAGCTACACAGCCTACCTCGGAGAATCCCTCCAAGAGGAAAAAGAGCGAGGGAAATAATCCCGAGGTTGATGGAGGAAAGAAGAAAAAAGGAGAAAGGTATTTCTCCGTATATAAAGTGCACACCGAGCTCAACGAGTCTCGGGAAAACATATACCTGGCTAATGAAAATCAGGTCCCCTTCAGGCGTCCGGACCCTATGAGGAATCAAAAGTCCAAGAGGGACTCCAGCAAGTATTGTCGATTTCATAGGGACACCGGCCACACAACTGATGAGTGCCGACAGCTGAAGGACGAGATCGAAGGGTTGATCTCGAGAGGTTATTTCCGGCAGTATGTCAAAAACCAGAATACTGGACAGGCTACTGCCAGCCAGAGAGTAGCCGCGCTTCCGGCAACACAGAATAATAACTCCCGATCTCGGGATGAAGACAGGCCTCCGCCGATAGATGGAGAGGACGTAATAACCATCTCGGGAGGTCCTCATCTCGCAGGAGGGGGCAGAAATGCTCAAAAACGATATGTGAATGAGCTGAAGACAGGGGACGGGTCTCCATATGAACCCGAACCAAGGGCACCAAAAAGCCAAAGGGTTGAGACTCAGCCTATAACCTTCACCGAGGAGGATGCCTCCCATGTCCAATTCCCTCATCATGATCCACTCGTCATCACCCTACAGCTTGCCAACAAAAGAGTGCGCCGAGTTCTCATAGACAATGGGAGCTCAGTTAACATTCTTTATAAAGCAACTCTAGAAAAAATGGGACTCTCCCTTCGCGACCTGAAGGCTTGTGCAACCACTTTGTACGGCTTTTCTGGAGAAGGAACCGCCTGCATGGGGTCCATTGAACTCCCTGTGACCTTGGGAGACTATCCAGTCTCGGTGACCAAGATGATGGAGTTCGTGGTTGTAGAGTTACCATCTGCCTACAATGTATTGCTCGGGAGACCCGCCCTGGTCGGGCTGGGGGCAGTTTCATCTGTAAGGCATCTAGCCCTTAAGTTCCCAACTCCAAGTGGAGTCGGAACATTGAAGGGAGATCAATTGGCAGGAAGGGAGTGCTACAGCATTTCCTTAAGGGGAAAGAAACAAACAAGCGCGCAAGCACTCGTTGTCATACAGAATAAAGATGGGACAGTTTTAGAAATTGATGAGGAGATCGATCCAAGGATTGAAGAGAAGGTTGACCTCCAACCTTTGGAGGAGCTCGATGAATCTGATCCCTCAAAGAAGGTGAAGGTCGGGAAACACCTCCAAGACGAATCAAAATAGCAATTAATTTGCTTTCTGAAGAAAAACCAGGATGTCTTCGCGTGGTCACACTCTGACATGGTGGGAATAAGCCCTAATGTAGCGAGCCACGCATTGAATATAGACAAAAGCTTTCCCTCGAAGCAGCAAAAGCGAAGGCAGCTGGATGAAGACAGAAAGAAAGCACTAAAGGAGGAGGTGGACAGGCTGAAAGCAAATAATTTTATAAGGGACGCTTTTTACCCTGATTGGGTGGCCAATCCAGTGTTGGTCCCGAAACCCAATGGGACATGGAGGACGTGCATTGACTACTCGGACCTCAACAAGGCCTGCCCGAAAGACTGTTTTCCCCTGCCAAGAATTGATCAGCTCGTAGATGCCACGGCAGGGCATGGTCTGATGTCGTTCATGGATGCCTATTCTGGATATAACCAGATTCCCATGCATGCCCCTGACCAAGAGCATACGAGCTTCATTACAGACAAAGGGCTCTACTGCTACAATGTCATGCCATTCGGACTCAAGAATGCCGGAGCCACGTACCAGCGGCTCGTAAACATGATGTTCTCAGAGAAAATAGGGAACAACATGGAAGTTTATGTTGACGACATGCTTGTAAAGTCTCAACTTAACAAGAACCATGTTGATGACCTCGAAGAGTGCTTTGGCGTGCTCAGAAAGTACAACATGAAGTTGAATCCTCAGAAGTGCACTTTTGGGGTGTCTTCAGGAAAATTTCTGGGTTTCATTGTCAATTCTCGTGGGATCGAGGCTAATCCCGACAAGATAAAGGCCCTCATCGATATGCCTTCACCTCGGAAGCATAAAGATGTTCAAAGCCTGACTGGCAGGATGGCAGCTCTGAGCAGGTTCATCTCGAAGTCAACAGACCGCGGTCTCCCATTCTTCAACTTATTGAAAGGAAGTAAGAAGTTCGAATGGACAGATGAGTGCGAGCTAGCCTTTCAGGAGCTCAAAAAGCACCTAGCCGAACCGCCCATCCTATCAAAGCCTGAGACGGGAGAAGTACTGTTCCTGTACCTTTCAACTACCGAACACACGATAAGCGCGGTGCTCGTCCGAGAGGAAGAGAGAATACAGAAACCCGTCTACTATATCAGTAAAAGATTACTGGGGGCAGAGTCAAGGTATCCACTGATGGAGAAGCTCGCCCTCAGTCTGATCCACTCATCTCGAAAGCTCCGCCCTTACTTTCAGGCACATCCTATCCATGTATTAACAGATCAACCACTAAGGCAAGTCTTGTCTAAACCAGAGGCGTCTGGTCGACTCCTAAAGTGGGCTGTTGAACTCGGACAATTCGAGATCACCTACCATCCGAGGACGACCATCAAGGCACAAGCGTTGGCGGATTTCATAGTGGAGTGCACCGGCATCGCTGATGACGAGGTAACAACCACGGCCCACGAGCTGTGGAAACTTTACGTCGACGGGTCGTCAAATGAAAATGGAGCGGGGGCAGGAGTTATTTTGATCACTCCTGCAGGGAGCAAATTTCACTCTGCATTAAGGTTCGGCTTTAAAGCATCTAATAATGAAGCTGAGTACGAGGCTTTACTGGCGGGACTACGAATAGCAAAAGAGCTCAAGGCCAAAGCTATACATTGCTACAGCGACTCCCAGCTCGTAGTTAATCAAATCTTGGGAGAATACCAGGCTCGTGGCACAAAAATGGCAGCTTATCTGGAGAAGGCAAAATCCGCATTGGAGTTTTTTGAGTTTTATGCGATCGAACAGGTTCCCCGAGAACAAAACTCAAATGCAGATGCCTTAGCTCGGCTCGCCACTTCCACTGAAAATGAGGAGCTGAATGTTGTACCCGTAGAACACTTGTCAGCCCCCAGCATTACTGAACCAAACAAGGAAGATGTGTGCATGATCGAGACAGAACCGACCTGGATGTGCCCGATCATTGAATACCTCGAAAATGGAATTCTTCCAAAAGATCGAAGTCAGGCTCGGAAACTAATGTATCAACTTCCTCATTACACCATCTTGGATGGAAGGCTATACAGAAGAGGGTATTCCATGCCATTGCTCAGATGTGTGACTCCCCCCGAGGCAAAGAAGATTATTGAAGAAATTCATGAAGGATTCTGCGGAGATCATACCGGGGGGCATAGCCTATCCAAGAAGATCATACGCCAAGGATATTTCTGGCCAACCATTAAAACGGATTCTTTCGAGTTCGTGAAAAAATGCGACAAGTGCCAGAGATTCGCCACGATACCCCGAGCTCCACCTTCCGAACTAACCATGTTGACGTCCCCATGGCCTTTTGCGGTATAGGGCATCGACCTCATAGGCTCACTCCCAACTGGCAAAGGAGGAGTAAAATATGCTGTGGTCGCGGTTGATTACTTCACAAAATGGACGGAGGCTGAACCATTGGCGACCATAACTTCGAAGAAGATCCTAGATTTCGTGGTAAAGAACATCGTATGCCGATATGGAGTGCCAAGAAAGATTGTGTCTGACAACGGAACCCAGTTTGACTGCGACTTATTTACCAACTTTTGTAATAAGAACGGTATAATCAAGAGCTTTTCGTCAGTGGCTCACCCTCAGGCGAACGGTCAGGTCGAAGCCGTTAATAAAACTCTCAAGAGTTCATTGAAGAAAAAGTTGGAAGAAGCAAAGGGACGATGGCCTGAGGAATTACCCCAAGTCCTTTGGGGATATAGAACTACAGCTCGGACATCAACTGGGCATACCCCGTTTTCTCTAGCATACGGCTGCGAGGCAATGTTGCCCATTGAGGTCGAAATTCCAACGATTCGAACTCAGATTTACGACCAAAGTTCCAATCATACTCAGCTCGAAGAAACCCTAGACTTGATCGAAGAAAAAAGGGAAGAGGCTCAGCTGAAAAATGCTGCTTACCAGCAACGGACCACGAGATATTTCAATAAGAGGGTTCGAGACCGAAAGTTCGGAGTGGGAGACCTGATTCTGAGACGAGTATTCTTAGCAACCCGAGATCCAGCAGCTGGGGTGCTCGGGTCGAACTGGGAAGGACCATACCAGATAGAGTCAATCATCCGACCGGGCGTATACAAACTTGCGAGATTAGATGGGAGCCTGATACCTCGAGCATGGAATGGCGAACACCTTAGACCATATTATCAATAGTGTAGGAAGTGTCGCCCGTAACCATGATTTTCTGTACTTAGTTTGTTTTTGAATTTCAAATAAAGGGTCTACTTTGTTTCACATGTAATTTATTTTTATTTTTGCAATCTCTCTTAATTTAATAACCTATGATCACACTCATAGGATATTAAGGGGGCATCATTGGTATACATACCACCAGCTTAAAAAATAAAAAATATACATAAAGTATTTGGGTATAACCAAGTACGCGATATTAGATAATTCGGACATAACCGAATTATCAAACAAAGTATTTGGACATGACCAAATGCGCGAGCTTAGATAGTTCGGATATAACCGAACCATCGCGAGCTAAGATAGTTCGGATATAACCGAACCATCAAAACCTAAATATCTGGAGTTAACCAGATATGTAGGCACAACAGGTTTGGAACAAACCAGCCAAATTATCGATCGACGATAAATGGGAGCCTAAACCCATTGCGAGATAAGTCAAAGTCGAGGCTGGAATATCTTAGAAATATAGTTTCGAACTCTTAACCTCGGAGCTAAAATACTGAGGATGAGGAAAAGTAACTAAAAAAAAAAAAAAGATATAACCAAATCATTCATATTACATACCATATAAGTACTTTCGAGTTCATGGTTGGAGTAATATCCGACCTTGATAAATAACGAGGTCGGAAACGGATAATCCGAATAAACTATGCATGAATGCATCGAATTTCGAGCCTAAAATCCAAACTATGTTTGTATGCATAAATAAACATAAACGAGTTCATCAATTATAAGAATGTGCAAAATATTTCGAGCAAAGAAATGTAAAGCATGTAAAAATTAAATAAAAATAAATAAAAAAAAATTGTATCAGCCCCATGGGCGTAATTCACAATAAACATAAACGGTTTCATCAATTATAAGAGGACACAACCCCAATGACCAATCTCCCCGAGGTCAGACTCAATGAAGAGGAACCTCCTTGGCCTTCTCAGCGGCACCGGACCCCTCAGGACGAATAGCATGACTATCCTCCTGAGCTCCCTCCGAAACGGTACTCGGAGCAGCTTTATCCTTCTCGAGCTGCTCAGCCTCTTCCTTCTCGAGCCGAGCATTCCATCGTTCGAGGAAGGACGCCTCGAGGGGACCCAAAAAACTGGTGTCCAGTTCTTCGTTATAGGCCCACATCTGGTACATGGCTGAATCGACCGCCGTTTCCTTCTTTTCTTTGAACTCGGCAGTAAGGCGGGTTTTGATATCCTCCATGAGGTCGAGGGTGACGGCCTTGTCTTCCTCGAGCTTCTTATTGGTCTCCCGAAGCTGGATGTTGTCTTTCTTCTGCTCCTCGAGTTCGTTTTTCAGCTTTCCAAGCTCCTTGGCCATTTCCTCATGCTCCTTAACCACTGCCTCGAGCTTAGTATTCACTGCCTTCAGGTCATCATTTGCTTTAAGGTGGAGGTCCCTCTCCTCTTGGGCGAGGGTCCTGCTCGAATGGACTTCGTTGTTCAGCTCGTAATTGAGCTGGGCAGTGAAAGCAAGAGCCTAAAAAAAGGAAGAAACCATCATTAGCCTCGAGACAGTATGAATGTAAGCAAAGGGAATATAGAAGGATACTTACCGCGGCAGTGTGCTCGATACTCTTCTCGTACAGGACAGTGCGGTCTCGAGTGCCAGTTAGACACTGCCACTGAGGGGCCTCGAAACTGCTGTAGCTCTGGCCGATCCGGGACATTACATCCGAGATCAGTGTAGATCCGTGAGGACCGGCCGCATTTTCCACCACATACGAATCCATATGGGTGGAGATGGTCAGCTTCTGAGCTCGGGAAGCAGAAGGTCTTTTGGCGAGCTGAGTAGAAGGCATTTGACCCGCCACGGGAGGTTGGGATTCGACCACGGCAGCGATACCAGTCTGCGAGGCCGGCGCCACCACAGAGACGACGGCCTGCGAGGGTGGTATCTTCGTGGGGGCGTTAGTCTGGCCAGTCGACGCAGCAGCAGAGCTCGAAGCCGGCGGGGGAGGAGGAGGCGTTTTCCTAGATCTCTTGGAGCTTTTCCCAGGCTGGCTGGTTTTCAGTCCCCCTGCCCTGGGGCGTTTGCTCCTCTTGGCACCCGCATTGTCGATAAGGGCGTCGAGGTCGGAGTCCATATCGCCTGCACAAGTCATCACAGTGAGTCAGTAAAAGAAATACAAGTTACTTCAACACTATTTATAGAGTGGTGGAAGAAAAAACCTAACTGGAACTTTCCCCCGAGCTTGAGCTTGGGGACCATGAAATTCCCCCGAGCTTGAGCTTGGGGACCATGAAATTCCCCCGTCTTCAGAAGAGGCGGGGGGAGGGCCTTCCCTATAAGTTGGTGATAACCTCGAAAGGTCCCTATAATCATTGGTCCCATACTGCACAGCTATCCCATTCCACATCTCGTCCGTGGTATACATAGTGTCGTATTTCCCGAGCCCACTATCAAACCTATGGACACAGTCATCTACCCAACTCCATATGTAGAAGTGGTATCTATCCTGTGGGCACGAGACTAGTCTATTGGGCCTGTGTTTTAATAAAGTGGGGGACCACATTCGCGAAGTAGGAAGGGTTTTACCTCCATCGGAGTCCGAACTCGAGGCTTCATCATTGGCCTCGTTCCCCGACCGCGGACTTCTCGAGCGAATTGGGAGAGATGCTTTCTTTTCCCTCCTCGGAGGAAGGATGCCTGTGGGCAGAGGCACTTCCTCCCAGCGTTCATATTTGTTACTGGACCAGTCAGAGGTTGACTGGCCCTGTCCCAACAACCCACAAGCTCGTAGCTTGTCCTCATGTAGCAGAAATGAGAGAGACCTCCTGCCATAAGGGAGTCGGAGCAGGCTCTCTCTGTGCTCCTTCATTGTCTCGTCAGGGGTGGGACGCTGAAAGTTAGCTGAAAGGCGAGATACACTTCAACTAAACATGGATTCAAGGGCTAAAGATTCGAGCTCAAAAATAGAAAGTAACGAGAATACTTAGGAATTCGCCTAAACGAACGATGTCGAGACGGGAACAGACCGTCTGTCCAGAAAAAAGCCCTCTTGAAGTCAGGGGGATGGTTCGGAAGGTCTTCAAAGATTTTTGTCTCTTTGGGGTAGCTCGAAAGATAGTAGAAACCATCTCCTCCCCGAGCTCGGGAGGGATTACTCTTCAAACAAAAGAGATATAAAATCTCTTGGGGTGAAGGTCCTATCCACCCCAGCTCGTGGAATAAGGACCTCAGGGCAGACAGCACCCTATATGAGTTGGTGTTGAGTTGGAATGGAGCCAACCCAACGAAATCGGTGAAGTCTCTGAAAAAGGACTTCAGGGGCAGCAAAGCTCCTGCCTTTAGGTGTTCCTGGCTCCAGGCCGCGTATTTCACACTGGAATCGCGGCCCCCAGGAGCGAAACAGCTCCGTTCATGCCTTGTCGGAGCCCGACACTTCAGCGTGTCTAGCGAGCTAAGGCCATGAATGGCCAGGATGTCAATTATCTGGTCGGAGGTGGTAACCGAGCTCTGGTAGAATTCGGCTTCAAACATCTCCCTCCTAGGCTGCGAAGACGAAGGCTCTGCCATTAAGGAAAACTGAAGTTCCCCCGGGTGGTATGCTACCGTGACTTTTAACGCGGGGTCGAGGGGAACTGGCCTAGGTCCGGGGTTAGGCTCCGGATAGATGGCTTCCCGAAGGACCCTTCTCTTCTTTTCGATGACCTCGTCAATCTGGCGGCGATAGTGGGCTCGAATATCTTCTTGCTCGCGTGCGATCTCGTACTCTTTAATCCGACGCTGGTTCCGGACAAAGACCGATTCCGGGCTCGGAGATTTGGGCTCGTAAGGGATTGCTCGTAATGACCCCCACCGTCTTTCTAGATTCTGTGACATCTAACGAGAAAGAAAAAATGGTGAGGGCCATGCATGCAAAGATCACGAACTCGATAGGATGAGCTCGGATATCTAAGGACAAGAAATTAAGTATTTAGACCCTTGCTAAAGAGTCAGAGCGTGGCTTCCACAGGAAAGGAAAAGGAGCGTGGATGATTTCTTTTTGAAAATCCCAAAATTCAAGGGAAAGGAGAGTGGCGGTTAGCCAGGAAAAGCGTTTTTGGTTTTCGTGTATTTGTCAAAACCCATGTTTTTATCCAAAAGCTTAATGAACAAGAAACGCCGCCTAAGAACTTCAAAACCCAGAAAATGGGAACCACATTCAAACGTCGAAACTGGGTATAAACCAGAGACGAACATCCAGAGTGGAAGTCCAGAAAGCCTAAAACCCTATCGGTTCAAAACCTCCTATCGCATTATGCTAAGAATACATACTAACGTACACAGCAAGCACAGTATAAAAAGAACAACGAAAATGGCGTACTTACACAGTGATGGTGGGTGCAGCGAAATCGTCGAGTGGAGAAGAGGTTGCAAGAAAGAACTCACTGACTCGAACAGACCAGGGTTCCTTTGTCTTTTGGGTCGAGAAAACATGCACAGGATGGAAGCTTCTTAAGAAAGTTTCTGGCTTTCTTGTTTTTTCTTTTCTTTCTGGTTTACAATGAACAAACGTAAAGAAGAAGACGAAGAGGAGATCTTATATATATAGGTGGGAAAACTGAAATCGATCAGGAGCGTTGGTTAAAATCCTCAACATATCTAATGGAGGGGAATCGGTGATAAGATGGCGCCGAAAAGTTGTCAGACGAACGATCGTGGGCGTGTTCCCAAGGTACTCAAGTACCTAAAGTGAGCAATACCCATCTGGCACGTGTCCGTTTTTAAGAGTGTGACGGTATGGTTCCCAGAAAGAGTAGTTCAAAAGTTTCCTTCTCTTAGGACTCGAACAAATACTTTTGAGGGGGCAAAATGTTATACCCAGATTTCGAGCCATAGTAAATATGACCTCGAAAGCTGAGTTCGCATTAAATGGTCTCGTGAGGGTTAGGGTACGTTCTACGATTGTAAGTCGAGCCTGCAAAGTATGATACATGACCTCGAGTGTAGTGACCTCGAAATGATCTCGATCTCGAAAGATAGCTCTGAGAGCCCCTCATCTTCAGGAACAACTTCGGAGCAGGGATCTCGAGCTCGATATGCTATCTCGAAAGCAATGTTAGCTCGGGAGATGTCAGTGGCTCGCACAATGACGTGAAACCTGAGATGCTGAAGCCTTGGAGATACGCTATGATCACCTTGAATATCTACAAGTATTGTAGATATGGGATGTAATCCCCATTTATTGATGTAAATCCCCAAGAATCGTGGGATATTATTTAGTCAGTTATGCGTTTCCTGGTCTTTGGGGAACGTTTCCTTTTATATCTGATTATTGGCATTTAAAGCCATTTATTTTTATTCACAAAAGAGTAACTACCCAAAATATGTGGGATAGTATTCTGCATCCTTCTCTATAAATAGAGAAGTCATGCACCATTGTAGAGGACCGAAATCCTGATCCTTGAGAGAAAACTCTGGAGAATTCATGCTAAAGAATTGTTCAGAGATAATCTTGAGATTAATAACAGAGACTCGTGGACTAGGCAGATTTAACTGCTGAACCACGTAAAAACCGTGTGTCTGATTCGTTTGTTTCTTTTAGCCATTGTCTTTAATTGTTTACGTGCTCTCTTCTTTTATCTGCTGACGAAAAACGGCATCAACACTCAGTGTAATGGTCTTGGTTATCCAGGGCATTACATACTCCCATCTTCTTTTATTGGAGGTCCAATAGACATGAGAAAAAGATATATGGAAGCAATGGCTTTAGTTCAACGTTATGGCAAACTTGAAATTTTCTTAATGATGACATGCAATCCAAACTGGTGAGAAATTACAAATGAACTAAGTCCACACAAGGAGAGTCAAAATCAGCCTGATTTGGTTGCTCGAGTCTTTCATGCAAAATTGGAAGAATTAAAGGACCAGTTATTCAAAAGACAAATATTCAGAAAAGTGTCAGCATATGTTTATGTTATTGAGAACCGAAAAAGGGGTCTTCCGCGTGCCCACTTTTTAATTATCTTACAAAATGAGTGGAATCTCCATGCACCAGAATCTTTTGATGAGATCGTATCAGCAGAGATACCTGATAAAAATACAAACATCCACCTCCATAATGTTGTTGTGAAGCATATGATGCATGGACCATGTGGAGTATTGAATCCATCAAATGTTTGCATGAAAGGAAATTGTGGATGCAAAAGTAATTACCCAAAGAATTATGCATCTACAACAACTGTTGGAAATGATTGCTTCCCAATATATAGGCACTCAAACAATGGACTGATTGTGAAGGTCCGAGGACAAAATCTAGACAATCGTTGGGTTGTTCCATACAACCCGTATCTCCTTGAACCATTTGACTCGCATATTAATGTAGAGATTTGTTCTACAATAAAAGCAGTGAAATATCTTTACAAGTACATTTAAAAAGGTCATGATCGTGTCGCTTTCAAATTGGTTTCTGAAACAAACAATCAACAAGTTGATGAAATCCAATAATTTCAGCCAGCCCGATGGATTTCTCCCCTAGAAGCATTGTGGAGAATATATGGATTTATTATCAATGAGATGTCCCCAACAATGTATAGTTTGCATTACAGTTGGAGGATAAACACCCGGTCACTTTCTGAGCAAACGACGATCTAATTAATATTCTCAATTTAGACAGTTCTAGAAAATCTATGCTAACACAATTCCTTGCATTAAATCGAGTAAATGAAAATGCAAATAAATTAATATATAAACAAATTCCTGAATATTATGTTTGGAACTATCAACACAAAGAGTGGACTCCCCAAAAAATGAAAACAGTCATAGGTCATATTGTTACAACAAATCCATTTGAGGGTGAGCGTTATTTTATGTGGATATTGCTAAACCATGTAAGGGGACCGCTGTCCTTTGAAGATCTTAGAACAGCCGAGGGCATTTTGGCCCTAACATTTCGTGAGGTAGCAACAATGCATGGTTTGTTAAAAAGAGACATTAGCTTGAAAGACTGTTTACATGAAACATCTCTATATCAAATGCCATCCAATTTGAGGCGACTGTTCACAACGATATTGGTATATTGTAATCCAACCAATCCAAGAGCCCTTTGGGAATGTTTTGAGGAAGATATGTCAATTGATTTCAAATCATCAGAAGATTCTACATCGATTGCAAGATATCACGTATTAAGGTAAATATCTTCTATGATTAAATCAATGGGGAAAAACATTAACTCTTACCATCTTCTTGATGAAGACATTTCTTTCGATGGAAATGAATTTCAATCTAGAGAAATCAATGATGAATTGCGTGTTCAAATTACATCTTCAAGATCACTTAATAGCGAACAACAACAAGTGTATAATGTAGTGTTGGAAAAAGTTTTATCAAACAAAAATGTTGCATTCTTTGTAGATGGCCCAGGTGGGACAGATAGGGATGTCAATTTAACCCGCGGGGTAGGGTCCCCATGGGGACCCGCCCCTAATGGGGCGGGGGCGGGGGACATGACCCCCGTCCTGGACCCGGCCCGTTTACATTGTAATTTATATTTTTAATATAAATATTATTAAAAATTTATAATATAATAATTTATATAAAAATATATAATTATTAATGGTATAATTTATTTATTTTTAATTATTGTATATTAAAAAATATTAATTTTTTAATTTATTTTATCAATTTTAGAAAAAAAATTAAATATTTTTATTAAACGGGTACCCGATGGGGCCCGACCCCGAGACAGGGTGGGGATGGGGGAGCCATCCCCGACCCCACCCCACCCTGTTTACATCCCTAGGGACAGGGAAAACATTCCTATACAGGGCAATTCTAGCAACAGTACGATCAAGAAACTTGGTAGCACTTGCAACTGCTTCATCAAGTGTGGCTGTATCTATACTTCTAGGAGGTCGAACAACTCACTCACGCTTTAAACTTCCACTTGATACTGACAAAAAAACCACATGTTGTGTGAGCAAACAAAGTGCACTTGCAAACCTACTTCGTGCAGCAAAATTAATAATATGGGATGAGGCACCGATGACAAGAAAACAACACATAGAGGCATTAGACAAAATGCTACGAGACATCAATGATTCTGATGTAGCCTTCAGTGGAAAGGTTGTTGTTTTCAGGGGAGATTTTTGACAAGTATTACATGTGGTTCATAAAGGGACTAGACAAGAGCATGTTAATTCTAGTCTGGTTCATTCTTACTTGTGGCCTACATTGACTAAATGATGCAGCGAATTGGATTGTTGAGCAAAGCTCATGCCAAATCCATGGCAAACATGGGGAATACCCCAAATACGAGTGACTCTCAAAATTCTATTTCAAAATATTAATTCCAAAAGTTCCCATTACACTAAATGAAGATGAGTATTTATAGAGCTCTCACAAAGATGACAACATAAAGTAAATAAACAAAATGACAAATTAATAAACCTAATACATTCTAGAATAAGAACACCTCATAATATTCTAGATTACTCTTACTACACCATTCACCCTCTCTATGAAAGAACTCGACCTCGAGTTCAAATTGAGCACATAAAAGGGACACATAAGGATTGAAGGAAGCTCGAACCAAATAAAACTCTTGTAGATCTTGTGAGAGTGGTAAACCCCAAGAGAAAAGTCTCTTCAAATCTCATTCCAAAGCCATAATGGTATCAAAGAGATAGCCAAACTAAATGATAAAGAATTCCAAGCTATCCACCATTGTTGTCACCTTGCCATTTTAGTCTTGAAGTCCCTAAAATCAATACCAAGATTATCAACCAATTGGTCAATTACAAGCTTTGGCTTCACCGCTAATTTGTCAAAAATTAATTTCTCTATTGGATCTTAAATTTTGATGATATCAACATTTGTCATAAGATCATCTTGAGCATTCTTGCTTTCATCACCAATCTTTTATTCCAAATCAACACCAAAAGAATTATTAACTTCCTCAAAATGAAACCAGTGTTCTAAAAATACCATCATATTAGCTAAAAGTGGTGGGTCTATCTTTTGGCAAAGTGGGCCTGGACTTTGAATGAAGTAGTGGTGGCATTTTTTGTATGGAATTGGCTCTTAAAAATGGTTGGGCAATAAAAATTGGCCTGGTTGCTACGTGGTCTTGTTTTGGGACAATAAAGAGATGGGCTTGACTTAGATCAACACAATTTTGGCCCAGTTCAATTTCTGAACCCAGTTCGTCAATGTCCTTTGCACGAAGAGATGCAAAGGTTCGTGAAGCTTCTATTGCTTCTGCCCGTTGGAGAGTATGACCAGCTATGCCGCCTCCTCTTGTACTTCCACGATCGTCCATGCCTCCATGATTTTCAGGGACAATGTATCCAGAACATGCCAAAAATGTGATGAAGGACTCGTGGCCTATCAGTTGAGGCATTGTCGTGAATTTGTTGACTTGTAGTTCTATATCGACACATCGCCTATCTCTGCTATCCTCCGGTGACAACATTCTGTCGAGGTTGGTGGAGGTCGTGTAAGTCTCGTTGCTGGGCCGTCGATGTGGTGGGTGGGTGACTGGGTTGCTTTCTTTTCCCAAGTAGAAGCTTTGGTCCACTGAGTTCTCATAGGATCCTTGAATATATGGAATGTGGGTATGCAATCGTGTATGATGATAATGGTTTTTGAGTAGATTATTTTCTGAATCTAGTGTTTGATATGATGAGGGAGGAAATATGTACTCAATGGATGGATTATTTGGGATGATGTGCACCTTGGGGATCTTGGATTCATGACCATGTTATGGCAAGGGAGATTAATCATGAGACTCAAAGTTTGTATGGATTTGTTTGTGGGGATGGTTGTTTGATGGAGGTTTATGGGTATAGGAAATTTGATGGCTACGGGTGTGGGGAAATTTGGAATTGGGTGATAGTTTTATGGGTTTTATGTAGTGGGTGTGTGATGAAGAAGAAGATTGTGGTAGAGAAGGGCCACAGTGTTGTGGTGGTGGTTGGTTATTGTATTGCAATGGTGGTGGGTTGTGGTGGTACTGAGAATAAGATGAATATGAAGATGAAAATGGAGGTGAAAGTGATGATGAATAGTACCTGTAAGATAAAGGTGGGGAAGAAGATTGTTGGTGGGCACTCCACCGTCAAAATCGCCATTCTCCGTCGCTTGAATCTCTAACTCTCTCGGATCGACATTGAGCTAAATCTCTTCTTCGCATCTGTTGAAGTTTTTGATCCGCCCAAAAGGCTTCCGCTTCATGTTCATCAATATCGAAACAACTCCAAACGCCATCCATGACCATCGTACCTCTCAGGAAAGAACCCAGGCTTTGAGTATCAAATGATGCAGTGGATTGGATTGTTGAGCAAAGCTCATGACAAACATGGGGAATACCCCAAATATAAGTGACTCTCAAAATTTTATTTCAGAATATTAATTCCAAAAGTTCCCATTACACTAAATGAAGAGGAGTATTTATAGAACTATCACAAAGATGACAACATAAAGTAAATAAACAAAATGACAAATTAATAAACCTAATAAATTCTAGAATAAGAACACCTAATTATTCTAGATTATTCTTACTACACCACTAAGTTTCGACTAACTGAAAATATGCGAGCAAGATTAGATCCAATGTTTTCAAATTATGTGTTGGCAGTAGACAATGGATTGTCACCCAACACAAAAGATGAAATCATAAAAATACCAAATGGGATGCTTGTTCCCTATGATGATGACAAGACTTCATTAGATCACTTAATAAAATACGTTTTCCACAACATTCAAGAATATTCAGGAAATATGTCAACTATGATGAACCAGGCCATACTAACACCAAAGAATAGTTTTTTCAATGAAATATATGCATTGTTAATTCAGAGGTTTCCAGGTGAATACCAGCGATATTACAGTGTAGACGAGACAATAGATAAAACTGAGCAATTAGTTATGGAAGATTTCTTAAACACATTAACGCCTAATAGAATTCCGCCTCATGAATTATTACTAAAGAAAAATTGTCCCATGATGCTCCTAAAAAACATTAATCCTTCAAAGAGACTATGCAATGGAACCCTTTTGATTTGTCGAGCTTTCGATCAAAATATCATAGACGCTAAAATTGTCGTTGGACATCATATGAGAAAAAGAGTCTTCATAGCAAGGATACCATTCTTACCAAATGTAGATGGTAATAGTGGGTCTCCGTTTAAGCGAACTCAATTTTCTATAACATTAAGTTTTGTAATGACCATAAATAAGTCACAAGGTCAAACATTGGATTATGTTGGGATTTATTTACCACAACCAGCATTTTCTCATGGTCAATTATACGTGGCTTTATCAAGGGCAAAGACAGGATCTGCAGTGAAGATTTTAATTCGACCGGTAACCACTAATAAACTTGACAAAAACTACACCAAAAATATTGTGTACACAGAGTTATTATCATTATCATGTTTAAATTAATGTCTACGTAGGTAACATTCACTAATTTTATTAATTTATTTTCAATCCATTATTCTATTATTTCATAAATTAATAATTCAAATACATTATATCTATGTGTGTAATATTCTTCTATCTTTACAGGAAAAAAATGCCGACAATTTGTACCTCGATCAACGAGATCACCCCAAATACAAAACCTTGGAAAATCAAGATGATTGTGGCAGACAAATCTCCAAAGCAAACAAGTCGTAACTCAGCAGTCAAATACCAAAATCTGATATTAATCGACCAACATGTTTTTAATTTATTAGAATATATATTACTTTGAAAATTATTAATTCTCCTACATGAATGTAGCATACCTCTATTTATCTTTTACAACGTATATAATACAATGTTAATCATTTTTTCTTTAAATTTTGGTTCAGGGGAATCGAGTCCAATCAGTAATTTTTGAAACGGATACTAACTCTAGGGAGGACACTTTAAAACTGTTTCACTCTTATTATATCAGTGACGCCCTTGTCAAAAATGCCAACCCAAGGTACAAGATTGGAACATATGAATATGATTGGACCCTCAACACAAGAACACTAATAGAAGATGTAGAAGAACACGACAATCAAATAGAGGCACCAAAATATAACATCGTTCCATTTACATACTTGCACTCTTACAAATACTCAACTCAACGAATATGTATTTCAAATTTAATTGTTGTACAAATTGATTATCATCAAAATAACCATTTTCTTATTTCAATATGTAGATTTCTTAGCTGTTGCAATCCAAATAAAACCAACAAAAGAGATCACCACAGAATTTCAACAACAAACAATCCAAGAGATATATCTTATTGATGAAAGGTAAAAATACAAAAACATACTTTCAATTAAATTTAGTATTGATATTACTTTACAAAATGTACACTAACATTTTTTATACAATCTAATTTGTCAATTTCAACCCAATACAATTGACTATGTGGGGTCGGTTGTTAGAATTATTGTTATGGACTAATATAATCATAAACATTATTCCATAATAACAATCATTAACTAAAGTGCCTACTAATTACCAATAACCATAATGGGATGGTTTACACTTACTAATTGCATTAGAGGCACATGGTAGCACCCTAATGACTATAGGTTGAGTCATGTAAACATCTTCAAATAAATCTCCATTCAAGAAGGCAGTCCTCACATCCATTTGATTGAGTTCTAGATCAAAATGAGCAACTATAGCCATAATGATTCGCAACGAATCTTTGGTGGAAACAGGTGAAAAGGTTTCTTTGAAATCAATACCTTCTCTCTGGCTATAGCCTTTAGCCACAAGCCTAGCCTTATACCTTTCCACTTGCCTATTCGAGTCACGTTTGATCTTATACACCCATTTGCATCCAATGGGTCTGCAACCTTTGGGTAATTCAACCAACTCCCAAACTTCATTTTGTGACATAGAATTCAACTCATCTTTCATTGCATCCATCCACAATACAGATCGAGGACTATTCATAGCTTCTTGATAGGTAACTAGCTCAAAAGTGTCTCCCACATCAAACTCATGTTCCTGTAAATAGACAAGGTAGTCATTAGGAATAGCAGACCTGCGGGTTCTCTGTGATCTTCTCACCATAGCTTCATCATCCCCAATATCAAGATTTTCACCTTGTTCTTGATTTTGAGGTTCATCATGAGTTTCTACCGGAATCTGTTCAATCACGGGGTCATCAATAGGAGCGGAAGCGACAGGTACAGGGACAAAAATGTGTTCTTCCCTGACAACAATTTCTCTTGACCCTTGACTTGAACCAAATTCATCCTCAAAATAGACAGCCCTATCTGATTCTATAACCCTAGTGGTGTGAGATGGGCAATAAAATATGGAACCCCTTGATCCAATGGTGTAGCCCACAAAATAGTCACTAATGGTCTTCGGATCAAGTTTCTTAGACTGTGGATTATAGGGCCTCACTTCTGCTTTGCAACCCCAAACATGAAAATGACGCAAGCTTGGTTTCTTACTTGACCATAGCTCATAAGGCGTCTTTGGGACAGACTTGGTGGGCACTTGATTCAAGATATAAGCTGCAGTCTTTAATGCCTCACCCCATAAAAACTCTGGCAAACTAGAATGAATCAACATACATCGCACCATGTCAAGAAGAGTGCGATTTCTCCTTTCAGCAATTCCATTCTGTTGGGGTGTTCCTGGCATTGTATATCTTGCATCAATGCCACATTCCTATAAGTACCTAGCGAAAGGCCCGGGGTTCCTTCCACTTTCATCATAACGTCCATAATACTCTCCACCTCTATCAGAATTAACTGCCTTGATCTTCTTCCCCTTTTGAAGCTCAACTTTCGTCTTAAAAATCTTAAACGCATCTAAAGATTCAGATTTTTCACGAATGAGCTCAACATGGCCATACCGGGAAAAGTCATCAATGAAGGTGATAAAGTATTTATAACCACCCATAGCAGGTGGAACAAAAGGCCCATAAATATCAGTATGAATAAGCTCCAATACATCTGTGCACCTGTCTGACTTGCTCTTTCTAACCTTGGCAGTTAACTTTCCTTTAATACAATCAATGCAGGTAGTGAAATATGAAAAATCCAGATCTTGAAGTACCCCATCTTTGATCAACCTTTCCATTCTGTCTTTCGAGATATGACCTAAACGTTTGTGCCACAACATAGAAGATTTCAAATCTAATCTTGCACGTTTAGAGCCTACAACAACATTAAGACAAGAAGTAGAAGAAACAGAAGCAACATCATGCAAATCAAGTTTATATAAATTTCCACATAAAGTTCCATTTCCAACCAAAAGAGAGTCACGATACAAAGTGAGTTTTCCAGTTCCAAAAAGAAAACTATATCCAAGCCTATCCAAAATAGATACAGAAATCAAATTCCTCCTAAAAGAGGGTATGTAAGCAACATCATGTAACTCCAAAAAATGTCATGTATTCAACTGCAATCTAACTGTCCCCAAAAATTCGATTTGGACTTTTGTATCGTCTCCCATGTACACATTCTGCTCCAGACTACTCGATCTTTTTCGACTTGTCACTGCCTTTCTTCTCTAGGTGAGCTCTGAGCTTTCTACAATCAACTTTCTTGTGCCCAAAATTCTGGCAAAAGTTGCACTTCCCTTTGAAAAACTCATTCTTATGACCATTAGAGGATGAGCTAGACTGTCCATTCCCTTTAGGACTAAGTGCCTTTTTCTTGGGAGGTCTTTGGTTACCATAGTTATTGGAAGTGAACTTTCTCTTGTGAGGATTGTTTGCGTTTGTCACCATGGAGATACTTCTTGCCCTACCTTTTCTCATGTCCTCCTCTTCCTTGGCAAGAATAGCAGACATCTCCCAAATAGTCCATTGCTCTTTCTGAGCATTATAGCTTGATCTGATCGCATCAAACTGAGATGGAATAGTCTCCATCACCAACCACACCATGTAATCCTCACCAAGGTCCATATCCATGGCCTTAATTTTATGATAGTGGCCCATGAGCTTGTCAATGTGAGCCCTAATGTCACCTGAACCATCATAAATAGTGTGATGTAGCATGTTCAAGTGTTCATTCTTCTCATTCTTTGAGAATTTCTTATACTTTTCCTTAATGGCAGCAAGAAAATCCTTTGCATTTTCAGACTTGGGAATACTATCACGAATGGATTCGTCCATATGATATCTCATAAGCATCAAGCAACAACGATTGGAGTGTTCCCAGTCCTCGTAAGATTTCTTATCCTTCTCAGTAGCATCATCAGCAGGCTTAGATGGTTCATTAATTCTCAAGGCCAAGTCCATTTTCATGAAGGTCAAGTTCATCGTGATATTTTCAATCAACTGCTTGTGGTTGGTTGCATTCAGCGTCAAGACGGGAGGAGATCTAGGAATGCTTACAGCTGAATGAGAAACAAGAGCAATAACTATTAAATACATGTTATGATAAACCATGTCATTTGTGCTCTTTTCTCATCAATATATGATCGCAAAATAACAAATGATAATTATTTATGCTAGAGTTCTTAGACAAACACACAAAATAGAACTCATACACAGGTAAGAACAATCTATTAAACATTATAATCAAATACATTAATTTACTATCGAAAGGATAGATAAATTGTGATTCATAATGTTTAATAAATTTTCTTCACCATATTAAGCATCCTTACCAAGCAATTATTATCGATAGGATAATTAATTACTTATATAGATCTTAATGTAATTTTGGAGGAAAAAACACAAAATTTTAAAAAATAATTATTTAAATGATCCTCTTCACCAGACAATTTACATGTTTATTCTTACGATAGGCAAGAAAATAAACAATAATTGTTGATAATATATAATTAGATTTATGCCACAAAAAATTAAATATAAATACATTTATGAAACCAAATTCATGAATTAATCTTGTGCATAAACATATACAAAATATGGTATCAAAAAATGAGTGAAAATGGTCAAAATTGGCCCAAAAACGATCACACACGTGCCCCCATGCGCCCAAAATGGTGTCTAGTTTTTTTTTTTTTTTAAAGGCCGTACGACATGTAGTTTTTGAAAAACAACATGTCGTTTTTCGTCATCCCTGACCTCTGATAAATGGGCATCCGGGTCGCGTTTGACCCGGTTCGGCCCGCGGGTCCGACCCGACTGAAACCAACGTCTCCGGCCACCAAATCCGACTCCGTTTTAGGGGTTTTGTTCCACCTGCTATGGGTGGTTATAAATACTTTATCACCTTCATTGATGACCTTTCCCGGTATGGCCATGTTGAGCTCATTCGTGAAAAATCTGAATCTTTAGATGCGTTTAAGATTTTTAAGACGAAAGTTGAGCTTCAAAAGGGGAAGAAGATCAAGGCAGTTAATTCTGATAGAGGTGGAGAGTATTATGGACGTTATGATGAAAGTGGAAGGAACCCCGGGCCTTTCGCTAGGTACTTATAGGAATGTGGCATTAATGCAAGATATACAATGCCAGGAACACCCCAACAGAATGGAATTGCTGAAAGGAGAAATCGCACTCTTCTTGACATGGTGTGATGTATGTTGATTCATTCTAGTTTGCCAGAGTTTTTATGGGGTGAGGCATTAAAGACTGCAGCTTATATCTTGAATCAAGTGCCCAACAAGTCTGTCCCAAAGACGCCTTATGAGCTATGGTCAAGTAAGAAACCAAGCTTGCGTCATTTTCATGTTTGGGGTTGCAAAGCAGAAGTGAGGCCCTATAATCCACAGTCTAAGAAACTTGATCCGAAGACCATTAGTGGCTATTTTGTGGGCTACACCATTGGATCAAGGGGTTCCATATTTTATTGCCCATCTCACACCACCAGGGTTATAAAATCAGATAGGGCTGTCTATTTTGAGGATGAATTTGGTTCAAGTCAAGGGTCAAGAGAAATTGTTTTCAGGGAAGAACACATTTTTGTCCCTGTACCTGTCGCTTCCGCTCCTATTGATGACCCCGTGATTGAACAGATTCCAGTAGAAACTCATGATGAACCTCAAAATCAAGAACAAGATGAAAATCTTGATATTGGGGATGATGAAGCTATGGTGAGAAGATCACAGAGAACCCGCAGGTCTGCTTTTCCTAATGACTACCTTGTCTATTTACAGGAACATGAGTTTGATGTGGGAGACACTTTTGAGCTAGTTACCTATCAAGAAGCTATGAATAGTCCTCAATCTGTATTGTGGATGGATGCAATGAAAGATGAGTTGAATTCTATGTCACAAAATGAAGTTTGGGAGTTGGTTGAATTACCCAAAGGTTGACGACCCATTGGATGCAAATGGGTGTATAAGATCAAACGTGACTCGAATGGGCAAGTGGAAAGGTATAAGGCTAGGCTTGTGGCTAAAGGCTATAGCCAGAGAGAAGGTATTGATTTCAAAGAAACCTTCTCACCTGTTTCCACCAAAGATTCGTTGCGAATCATTATGGCTATAGTTGCTCATTTTGATCTAGAACTCAATCAAATGGATGTGAGGACTGCCTTCTTGAATGGAGATTTATTTGAAGATGTTTACATGACTCAACCTATTGGTTTTGAGAAGTCTGGCAAAGAACACATGGTTTGCAAGCTCAAAAAGTCTATCTATGGGCTTAAACAAGCATCAAGGTAGTGGTATCTCAAGTTCGATATGATTGTCACTGCAAATGGCTTCAAGGAGAATGTAGTAGATCAATGTATATACATGAAGGTCAGTGGGAGCAGCTTTATTTTTCTAGTATTGTATGTTGATGACATCCTACTTGCATCTAATAATTCTGATCTGTTGTCTGAGACGAAACAACTTTTGTTTAGCCCTTTTGATATGAAGGATCTTGGTAAGGCTTCCTATGTGCTTGGGATTCAGATTCTTCGGGATAGGGCTAATGGTATTCTTCGTTTGTCTCAGAAGACTTACATTGATCAAATCTTTAAAAGATTCAATATGCATGCATGTTCTCATGGGAAGGCACCAATAGTGAAGGGTGACAAGTTCTCAAAGGCTCAATGTCCACAAAATGATAAAGAAAGAGATGAAATGAAAGTCGTTCCTTATGCGTCACTGGTTGGTAGCTTGATGTATGCTCAAGTATGCACACGCCATGATATTGCTTTTGTTGTCGGCGTGTTGGGTAGATACTTGAGTGATCCTGGTCTTAGCCATTGGAAAGCGGCTAAGAAAGTCATGAGGTATCTTCAGGGTACAAAGGATCATATGTTGACTTATCGGCGAGCTGACACTCTTGATATAGTTGGGTTCAGTGACGCCGTTTATGCAGGATGTGTGGATGATAAAAAGTCCACTTCAGGCTACATTTATATGATGACTGGAGGAGCTGTTTCATGGAAAAGTGTCAAGCAGACACTCACAGCTTCTTCTACGATGGAGGCGGAATATATGGTGTGTTATGAGGCTACTTGTCAAGCAATATGGCTGCGGAATTTCATTTCAGCATTGAATGTTGCAGACTCTATTTCGAGGCCGCTTAAATTGTATTGTGACAACTTCGCAGCAGTAGCTTTCTCTAAGAACACTAGGAGTACTTCTCGCTCAAAGCATATTGATATAAAGTACTATTTTGTTAAAGAGAAAGTCGATGAGTCCCTCATTTCTATTGAGTACACGCCTACCACTAGCATGTTAGCAGACCCACTAACGAAAGGCTTACCTGTATGTGTGTTTTTAGAGCACGTTGCCCGAATGGGATTGTCAGGAGCCTAGCTTGTTGAGCTCAGTGGGAGTTTTGTTATTTATGTATTGAACATGCTAGTATTTTGTATGGATTGCTTATAGCTTGTGTTTTATTCTGAACATGCATAATGATAATTGAAGCCACTTCTTCTTGTTGCTATTACGTATATATGTTTATATATGTATATAATATTGTTCAACGAAGTGACATGTACAAAAGAAGATGAATGCGCATAGTCTCAATCAATTGTACCTCATGCATGTTTGGTTTGATAGTTAATGGTTGTTATGATATTTAAATGTCTACAGGGCCAAGTCATATGTAATATTTGTATCCTATCGGTATAATATTATGTATTATTTATTTGATTGCCATATATGTGTTAGACAATATTATGGTGGTTTGATTATATTGTCCAAGTGGGAGAATGTTAGAATTATTGTTATGGACTAATATAATCATAGACATTATTCCATAATCACAATCATTAACTAAAGTGCCTACTAATTACCGATAACCATAATGGGATGGTTTACACTTACTAATTGCATTAGAGGCACATGGTAGCACCCTAATTGTAACGCCCTGACTACCCCAGAACAGTTACGGTGAACGGTGGACCGGAAATTTGACTCATTGCCTGAGTCCTTTGGTCAAAAACGTGCTCTAAGTATGATTAACAGGTTAAGGTACAAAACCAATAAAAAGGAAATGGAGATTTTATTACAAACTGCTCTGCAGAGCTAAACAAAACATTTACAAGTGGTTCTCAGTACAAAATGGTCAATACAGTTTTAAATTTACAATCCCGCCGACCTAAGCGGCAAAAATAGGGTAAACCCCCTAGTTCCTGGAATCTCATTCACAAATCACATCATGCACCCAAATACACAAATTACCCTCAACGGGCCAAATTATCATCATACCCCTGTAATTGTAAATATGGACTCATATGCATGCATTTCACATCATATCATAATATAATCAACATATACATGCATTTAATCGATTAATAACATAATTAAGCAAGTATGGCCCTCCCGGCCTACTATTCATGCCGCTAAACTCATCGGAGAATTCGGGGCATTACACTAATGACTATAGGTTGGCTCATTGAACCATAGTGCACCATATCTAATAATATAAGCCCAATAGGCCCAATATACCCTTTAGGGTAAGAAGGCATACGAGACATATATATATATAACATATATGTTGTTGGGTGAAGATATGTATGTGGTTTTGGTAAGGGTTGCTCTCCATAAGTTCTCTCTTGTATTGCGATTTTCTAATTTTGTTTGTGTAGATTGTGAGAGATTCAAAGATGAGCATTGAAGACTCAATGTCAGGTATGTTTTATCTCTATATATTTAAATCAATGCTCTAAATAAAATGTGTTCTTGGATTGTTGCATGAGCATATAATGTTGTTTTGAATCTGATTTATGGATTTAATGCTCATAATATTGTTTACAATTTATCACCGGTTTGTCTAAGAAGAATACCAAACAATAACAAAAATTATTGAAGAATACCCAATAATTCTGGGAACACAAATAGTTGTTCGAACATATAGAGGTACTTAGAAGTTCACAACTTATATATTCTTCTATCTTCGATATACTTTCATTAATATAAATCTCAATTTGAACAAATGATTGTCTCTATCATCACGTTCATCAAGTACCTTCACAATCAATCCTCAAATTCCAGAGGCAACTGCATTGAAGCAATGGTAACACTCGATATTAAAATACACATATTGCTCAAATTACATTACATTTAATTATATTATTTTCATATAATCTTCCTATATTTATTATCTTGTATCACTATTCATTTTTTATTCTAAAGTGCCGATAATAATACACTGAAAATCAAACGTATCATTGAAACATCGTTAACACATCCATCTACTACTCTATCATCTGTTGAACTTCAAAAAACCATGAAGATTTGTGATATTCCCTGTGCGATGAAGGTTTTGCAACCTATGGAGGTAAATATTACTTTTTTTTATTTAAATTTAATAACAAAATATAATTTTAAACTTTCTAAAGAACAATTTTTATTTGATGTAGAAAGCATACTTTTGGATAGAAGCAAAGATAAGTAGAATTGATTCTGCCTAAAAGTACTAATACATGTCGTGTGCGACATGCCATATAAAAATACGACATAAGTATGATGAGATAATTGTTTGCGAAAATCCAAATTGCAAATAGCGAGGGACCCCCACACCACAATGAGTACTTTTTATTTAAATTTGTAAATAAATTATAAATTTTTAAAAAATTACTAATATTCACATTAAAACTAATATATTTAAATACATTTTAAGTGCTAGGGCATATGTGCAACTAGAAGATGATACTGAAAAACTCGATGCTGTTATGTTCGGAGAAGTAGTAGAAGAGACATTTGGTTGTTCTGCAGTCTAGTTGATGGAAAATTCTACGGAGGTAAGAATAAATATGACTACATTTCAAAATAATACATATGAAAAAAACCATAATTTATATAAATTAACTCTAAATTGTTCTAGCAGGAAAATCATCTATACATTGAAAGTGTTGCAAAGCAATTAACAAAAAAAAATGGACAATCAAAGTGTGTGCAGATGAAGAAAAAATAAAAAATGTAAAATACAAGCATTTCACTATTTTGTCCATTGAACCCACACAAGATGACAACAACAATGAATCATCATCCTAAATTACAAACACAAATTAACTCATTCTTTATTTATTTATTTTTTATTCAGAAAAAATCCCCTTCTTTATTAAACTATAAACAATTTTTAAATTTTTTTTTAATTTACGAAGGTCTAGCTTTTAAAACCCTTCACTAGCAAAATCACATGTTTGGAAAGAAAACTACCAAACACTTATCAATAATGTTATTATTTGAATTTCATCAATATTTTTAGTAATATCTCTATGTCATACATTATATTAAACTTTTTCTTTTAAAATATATAACATTGATTATATAATAAAATTTAATATAAAAGTTAAAAAATAAAACTAAATTCACACATTTTCTAAATACAACTAAAAAAACGTGCATTGCACGTCGCTTTCTGCTAGTATATATATATATGTATATAGATATATAGACATAAATTATTATATCACACTTATAAAGTGCAATAACACCTTAAGTTGATCGACACATTATAATTTCAAGTCTTATATATTTTATTTTAACTTAAAATAATATCACTTAATACTAAATTGTATTAATAAAAATATGCTAAGTGGTGTTAAGACCCTATTTTCCCCTAAGCATTAATCTTTATGAAAAGAATGTCATATATATTTGAAGAATGCTAACAACAATATCTTAGTCAACCTTCATCTCTAAAAATACATGTGAAAGTATTTTTTTTTCCAATTTTTGTTTACGATGATGTTTGTTGGAGTTACAATATATATTCCGTAAATTAAAAAAAAACTAAATAGTTTATCGTGTTTAAAACAAATTTATATTTTTTCAAACACACTTGATAAACTGGAATATAAAAAAATATCAAGAATTCTATTTTCAGCCGTCTAAACTATTCATAATTTTTTTAAAATTTATTAGAAAGATGTTACCCAACAACATCATGCAAAAAATTAGCAAAAAAAAAAAACTCCAAACATGTGTTTTTAATAACAGAGGCTGACTAAGTTCACCGTTAGGGGTGCTCGTGGTGTGGGTGGTGCAGTTTTTCTCTAATTTTTTGGACCGTACCGCATATGCGGTTTGAACAATTTTTCAAACCGCAACCCACACCGCATAGACCTCAAACTGCATAAACCATACTGCAAAAATGCGGTGTGGTGCGGTGCAGTGTAGGCAGTTTATACCTATCGCCAAATAATTTAACAATTAAATATTATAATTAAGAAAGATTCATAATAAATCTCATAACCATAGAGTGTTTAATAAAATAATTAAATGTACAACAATGTGATAAACTTTAAGTAAAATAATCAAAATATAACAAACTAATAACAAAGAAAAAATGTAATATAAAAGTAAATATTATTTTAATTAAGGATGAATATATTTAGTTTGAAATAGAATATGTGTTAGTATCTTATAAAATATTATATATATGTTTTTTTTAGATAATATGTATATTATATTATACTATATAAATATTTATGTAATAACTTTAAATGTAGTAAAATTGAAAAAAAATAATATAAAATGTTAATATATATAATGATGTGGTGCGAAATGGTTTGAACAGAATTTATAAAATTTAAAATTGCACCGCACCGCACAATTTGACAAAAATACAAACTGCAACCGAATTGCAAAGATTCTAATCTGCAAATTGTAGTATGGTGTAAGCGGTTTGTGCCGAACGGGCGGTTTCATGAACACCCTTGTTCACTGTAACAGTTCTATATATTTAGTTTTGGATTAGACATTTTGCTCCCTGTGATAAGCGCGAATCAATCCATTAAAAAAGAGAATCTTAAGATAATATAAAATAATGACACGAATAGATTTCCTAGTACGATGAATAAGAATCATGAGTAGTGTGACTTAGTGAGAAGGATGAGGTGCTTCACTTCTTCTTGTTCTCGCTCCTCAACACCCCTATTCTCTTCTACCATTCCCACATCTTCTTCATCTTCCTACTCTCTCTCTCTACTTTCCAATCCAACCTTCGCCGCTTCTGGTATTTCTCTCTCTTGTTACAATATGGGTTTTAGATTTTGTATATATTTTTTCAATTTTTATATTCAAATTTTAGTTGGGCATTTATCTATTCAATACAACATTATTAAAGTTTTGCTTTTTAGAATTTGTCAATTTTTTTTAATTTTTTTATTTTTAGAATCATTAAGCCAATATTTCATTTGTATTTATATAAAGTTTTGAGTTTTCCGTTTCTGTTTCGAAGTGCCAGAGAAAAAGTATCCAGTTTTACGTGCTCAATATCTCGATTACAAGAGCACTGAGCCAAAATTAATCGATTCGATGGAGTCGGGAGAAGATTCGGGTTTGAAAAGAGAGCCTTACTCAGTTATAGAGCCTTACAGTTCAGGGTTTTTGAAGGTTTCGGATCTTCATACTATTTATTGGGAACAATCTGGGAATCCAGATGGGCATGTGAGTAGCTTTAAATCATAAGGTTTCTTGTTAATTTAAGTCATGTCTGGAAAATTTAATTAGATTAGATTGGATTGAAAAATATATGAGAAAAATAAATGAGTTGATCATTTACTAGAAATTAGATTCAAAGATAGATACAAAGTTATAGTTTTTTCGGTTTTTTACCATTTAAATTGATACCATGGAGATTAAATATGATAAAATTATTCAAAATTTATCAATGGGTTTAAGTAATCCTATGGTAGGAGATTGCTTAGCTTGTTGGATTAATTTTTTAGTATTCTTTTTAATTTCATAACTAAATCACTTGAATTTTTTAATCCTACTTTCTAAACATAATCTAAAACTTTTTTTTTTGTTGAATTAGCTAATGGGTTTAATGTTACTACTCAATAAAGTATCTTTTTCTTATATTTATTAGTTTTTTGTTTTAAGTTTTGTTGTTTAAGGTTAATGATTATATGAACACCTTTCTTTGCAGCCTGTTGTATTTCTTCATGGTGGTCCTGGAGGAGGAACTTCACCTACCAATAGAAGATTTTTTGATCCCGAATTTTATCGAATCATTTTGTTTGATCAAGTTAGTATTTGATGGATCATTCTTTTTGTAATTACCATGATGATTATCAGCATATTTCTTCATTTTATTACGAAAGAAATATCTGAAAATTTCCTTCTTTTTTTCTTCAGCGTGGTGCAGGAAAGAGTACACCCCATGCTTGTTTGAAAGAAAACACCACGTGGGATCTCATTGATGATATTGAAAAGCTTAGGGAACACTTGAAAATCACAGAATGGCAGGTTAGAATATGATGTTTGAAGTGAAGAATTAGTCATTATTTTTGTTTTAAAAAAATAGTTCTTTTTGTAAGGGAATGTCTTCTATGTGCTTATGCAGGTTTTTGGTGGGTCATGGGGAAGTACACTTGCCCTTGCTTATAGTCAATCGCACCCAGATAAGGTGCATAACATATTTTAGCTTATGGTGGTTTTTCATTGTATTTTATTTTTCCCTTCTTTTATAGTTTTGCAAACTCTGGTTTCTGACAGTATGGCATGTTCTGATTTTAAGGTCACTGGACTGGTCCTTAGAGGGATCTTTCTTCTTAGAAACAAAGAGATTGATTGGTTTTATGAGGGTGGTGCTGCTGCTATTTATCCTGATGGTGAGTACTGCCTAGTGAATACTTTGCTGTAAGCCTGTAACTGAATTTCACAATACATTTTGAGTTTATATTTCATTGGTTTGTCCTGATGTTGCTTATGAGATTTTGCATATGATTGTGAAATTCTTGAGTTTTGATTCAGAATGCTCAAATTAATTACTAGCAGATCACCTTTATACAAACGATTTTCTTAGCTGCACTATTTAATCTAATTGTCAAAGCTGGATGATATTGTGAAATTGTGTTTAGCTTGTTTTATAGTGTTACCAATACAAAGTACCTTGTGCTGTTGTAATTGCAAAATTGGATTTGAAGTGGCTAATATTGTGAATATTTTCTTGATCACAGCTTGGGAACCATTTAGAGATCTTATTCCAGAGAACGAGAGAAAATGTTTTATAGATGCTTACGGCAAGAGACTAAATTCTGATGACTTGGAAACACAAGTAAGACTTGGCTGGTTTTGTACATTAACCTGTTTTTTTTTGCTTTAACCTTCAAATATAATGATTTCTTCGTTCTTTCGCGCATGATTCTTTGTAGGGTACAGATTTTACATGGTCACATTTTTCGGAACTATGTCCTTATAATATCACGATCAGAATAAAAGTTCAATAAATAATGATGTAAACATTTGAAGTACGATTTTAGGTTTATGATATTAAGAAGGCAGTTTGTGGTTTATTATTAGTCTCTTAAAATTGGAAATAATCCATTGCAAAAATAATAATTGTGTTTAGGATGGCATTTACTTTTAAATTTGAGTTTACATGATTTTCTTTACACTCTTCCAATTTCTTAGCATGCAGCTGCTAGGGCATGGACCAAATGGGAAATGATGACTGCCCATCTTATTCCAAATGATGACAACATCAAGAAAGGAGACGATGATAATTTTTCATTGGTATATCATTTTAATCCTGTTATCTTTTCATGATCTTTGATCCCTTTTAGTTGGGAAATCTTTTCTGTTTTGGATAGCTATAGGTTCAGTCTTTAAATGTATGCTATTGTTTTTGCTTCTGATTACAGA
The DNA here is from genome assembly GCF_963169125.1 of Humulus lupulus. Classification (NCBI taxonomy): domain Eukaryota; kingdom Viridiplantae; phylum Streptophyta; class Magnoliopsida; order Rosales; family Cannabaceae; genus Humulus; species Humulus lupulus. Next base: position 22,022,457 of record NC_084793.1, read on the forward strand.
TTGTGTACTTTAATTTGGTCTGAAGACTGAAGTTACTCATGATTTTATATGTTTGATTTGATCTATCCAGGCATTTGCAAGGATTGAAAATCATTATTTTTCCAACAAGGGATTCTTTCCTTCAGATTCATACCTGTTGGAAAACATTGATAAGATACGGCATATAGACGCCACAATTGTTCAGGTTCATCTATATTTTTCATCCATGCACTGTAGTGACATGCTCTTCTGAAATTTTCAAGATTATTGTTTTACTTGATGCTTCTTGAATCTGAATGTGGTAAAAGATTATTTTTCTATATCTCTGAAGAATAGCATTGAAGGAGGATCCTTAATACTCGAAACTAAGTACTCGGAACTAATTTACGTTATCCAAGACGGAAAACACATTAGTAAATACATTTAAATTCAAATCCCTAAGACTTAGAATTGGAAATTGATCGGTCCAACTTTCCTTAATCAGCCAACTCGACATTCTACACTCCCCTCAAGTTGGACGATATATACTTTTTAAACCAAGTTTATAACCCAGTTGTTGAAAATTAGGACGATGTAGAACCTTAGTAAGAATATCCGTTGTCTGAAACCGAGATGGAACATGCTTTAGTGAGATTACCTTGCCTTCTATCTTCTCGCTTATAAAATGTCTATCAATTTCCACATGTTTTGATCTATTACGACCGACTGGATTTTTGGCTATGGCACTAACAATATGATTATCACACATCATTTCTATGAGCCTTTCGCATTGATTCTGAGTCCATCAAACACCCTTTTCATCCAAACCCTTCTCATATTCCATGAGCGAAGGCATGAAATTCAACCCCTGCACTACTGCGAGCAACAACCTGTTGCTTTTTGCTCCGACAAGTAATTAAATTACCCCATACATAGGAACAAGAGCCAGAAGTTGATTTCCGATCAATAGGGAACCCTTCCCAGTCCACATCAATATAAATTTCAAGTAAGTGATTTGAGTGTTGTCTTAAACACAAGCCCTTTTCTAGGATCTTTTTGAGATATTTTAGGATTTGATAAGCGACTTCTATGTGCCCCTCCAAAGGATTGCTTGGGAATTGTCTCACCACATTGACAGCAAAGCTTATGTCTGGGTGAGTATGAGTTAGATCAACTTTCCTTCAAGACACTGGAATTTCCAAAATGAGTATGAGTTAGATCAACTTTCCTTCAAGACACTGGAATTTCCAAAAATCTACAACTACTGCTTCACCATGAACCTCCAATTTAATGTTAGGATCCATGGGTATCTCCTCTGGTTTGCACCCACTCATTCCAATCTCCCTTAGAAGGTCCAAAACATAAAGGTTGGTAAATTAAGATACCATGGCTGGAAACGAAGTACTTAAAGGGCTCATGATCCTTGATCTCAAACTCTTTAGAAAGCAAGCGCTTTAGATGGTAGATTTCCTCATGATTTCCAATAACTACTATATAATCAACATACACTATTAATATAGCAATTCTACCATCGATTGAGTTTTTAACAAATAAAGTATGGTCAGCTTGACACTGTGAGTAACCATCTATTTTAAGTACTTTAGCAAACCTTTCAAACCAGGCTCGGGGCGATTGTTCGAGCCCAATAAGGGATTTGCGAATTTTATATACCTTATGCTTTTAGTGGTTACTTTCAAAACCTAATGGGACATCCCCTCTTCCATAAGATCTTTGTTTAGGGATGCATTTTTCACATCTAACTGATGCAATGGCCAATCTTGATTCACTGCAATTGATAAGATGACCCAAACTATGTTTAATTTGGCTACAGGAGCAAAAGTCTCATGATAGTCAATTCCATAAGATTGAGTGAAACCTCTAGCCACCAAACGAGCGTTGAACCTTTCTATGCTCCCATCAGCCTTTTGTTTGACTGAAAAAATCCATTTTACTTCCCCGGTCTTCTTTCCAAGAGGTAAATCAGTAATAACCCATGTCCCATTCTTTTGAAGGGCTTGAATCTCCTCCAATGCAGCAGCCTTCCATTCAAGTACAATAAAGTTTCATGAATAGTCTTGGGAATCTGAATCTGATCTAGGGCTGAGATGAAAGCCCTAAAGTTTTGAGACAAACTTGAATGTAATATATAGTTTCGGAGTGGGTGTTGAGTGCATTATCAAACTCCTTTTCTTGGAGCAATTGGCTTGTTTAAGTCTGACTCACACTCAGTAGCAGAGTGAAGTTTAGTCTCTCTTCTTGTAATATCTTAAGATTGATTGGTCTCGAATTGGACTCATGGCGTTGCTAAATCGACACAGTTTGTTCATATGTTTGACTCTTTGTGTAGACCTTTCTATTATTGTTTGGAGTAAGAAGGGGTGTAGACTTAGGATTAGTTGATGATTGTTCCAGAGGCATTTGAAGTGAGACAACATTATAAGGAAGAGATTTTCCACATTGTCTTGACTAGAGTAGGTTTCTTGGGCTACCTCCTAGATTTCTTGTGCTGTTTTGTAGACCAGAATTCTCAAAGACTTCGATTGTCATTGAGTTGATAAGACATCACAAAGTTGTTTTCGGCACGCCAGCCCCGGGTCATCAGCACTTGGTTGAACGGCAGCCCCGGTTAGGTACTCGTCACTACCTCAACCACTGATGAACATCATAATGCACTGGGACCATTGGAGAAAATTGTGACGATTGAGTTTGTGACTGGTCACTGTATGGGGCCAGAGTGACTGGAGTTGAAGGATTTTGAGGATTAGTGGTTAAAGAAAAGTTGCCACTGTTTGGAGATGTGTTTTCGACGTCATCCATTGAAGCAAAGAGCAAGAAACAGTTGATGAGGATGAAAAATGATGAGGAAAAGCTTGACAGAGTGGCTGTATTTTTGAAGAGCAGGAGCTCTGTTTTGGTTAATGAAAAATAGAGGCAAGGATTGCTCTGGTATGAAGCTAATTGTGGTAAAGATTATTTTCTATGCCTCTGAAGAAAAGCGGACAAGGAGTATGTATATACAAGGAGGATCGTTAATAAGGTCCTTAATCCTAGGAGTTAATTTATGTTATCTAAGTAACGGAAAAATACAGTAGTAAATAGAAAATATATACAGCAGTTCATACATTTAAATTCAAATCCCCAAGACAGAGAAATTGGAAATCGATCAGTCCAATTTTCCTTAATCGTCCAACTTGACATTATATTTCAATGTTCGTTGAAGTCAATAATTTTTTTTTTCATTGAGTAATTCACCTCAGGCAAGGAATTCTAACTAGTAACAATTATATTTTCAGGGAAGATATGATGTTGTCTGTCCTATGATGTCAGCTTGGGATCTCCACAAAGTGTGGCCAGAGGCAGATTTTAAGGTAAATTGAACTAAGGCCATTTTACCTTTCTCTTTCAACATGTGCAAAATCAACATTAGTCCGTTCGAGTACCCTGCCAAAATGTGCTGCTATAATTAGATTGGACAAACAAACTACTACTGAATTCTACCTTTTCTTAACAGGTTGTGCCAGATGCTGGTCACTCTGCTAATGAATTGGGAATAGCGGCAGAACTTGTAGCTGCCAATGAAAGGCTGAAAAATGCAATCAAGGGTGAAAGATGAGAGGATTAACGCCATAATGCAAGCGCATATATGCTTTGAATAAGTTGAAGCTAGTTGTTATTGAGTATATATGCAACTACTGCAATGCCAATTTCTTTCTATGAATTGAACAATGCACCCTGATGCCGTTTTTCATCTAAATCGTCGCTTCTCATTCAATAAAAAAAATTGACTAATACTATTACTAACACATTAACAAGATTATAATCAAATACATGTGGGGGAAAAAGAAAAAGAAAAACAACGCTGAATTTTAATAGTACAATTCAAGAAGAATCAATGATATATTATTGAACAAAAAAATAATTCAATGATATGATTGAACAAGAACAACAGTACAACAAGATATATCTTATATCTATCATACAATAAACCAGGAGCAATTTAAGCCGCCACCTTCCTTGTGCAGCTCTTTGGTACATGAAGACAATGAAAATTCGGCTCCTTGGGTATGGTACTAGGCCTTCTTCCTCTTGACACTGATCTTGGGACAACAGGACCAGATGCCTCGGTTGCTGAAGACGCTTCATTTTTACACGGTTTTGAAGCTTCCTTGCGTCTGAGGATAGTAGATGAGTTTTCCTTTATCACGCCAAGTCCCCCAGTTGTTCTAACTGTCTTTCTGCTTGATGCAATCCTAAGAAGTTAAGGCTTGTTAGAGAGTTTGAAATTATTTTTACATTTTTTTTACCATAACTAAAATCTGAATTTTCATGAAGGAGCCATCTACTCACCCTTGAGGCCTCAATTTGGTTCTCTCTGAGCTTTTCTCTGGCGTTGTAACTGCTTCACCCTGAGCTTCATGTTTCGTAGATATATTAGTCCTCCTAGTTCTTCCCTGCACATATATTCAGATGAGTTCTATGTTGTGAAGAACCTTGTAGAGTAATGAAAACAGAACCATTTTAAATGTATTTTCTATGATGGGGAACTTACAAGTTGTAGTCCATGTGCTTTATTTATTCTTTTTTCAGAGTCTGCATGAGTAACATTATCACTTTCACTTCGATCTTGGCAGATTTTGTTTTTCTAGTCAGAAACAATGACTTGGTTTAGAATGGTGAGTCAGAATAAAAAAAAACTAGAAAGTTAAACATACCAACCTGGCTCAGGGTCTGATGTTTTCGCAATAACTTTACTCCCAATGGTTTTACTGATGTGAGTTCATTCAGAGGCGTGGCCTGTTTCTTCTCTAGATTTGCTTCCTTAAGAATACTCCTTTCCTAATGAATGAACATAACATGTAAATATGTAAGTTACAAGATTGAACTTATTATCAGTGTTCATAAATGAGTAGCTGGTGAGCAAAAAGTTCACGTACATCAGTTCTCAGCCTAAAAGGCTTGGGATTTGTCGGCTTTGGTTTCTTATACTTCGCTTCATGAGCACCTAAAGCAGGAACAGAACTCATTTTCAATGTCTTTTTCGTTACTTGATTGGCCTGCATCATTGTCAAAGTTGGACAACAGATAAATAAACTGAGATGTTACAAGTGCCAATTTCTTTCAAATGGAACTTCATATGTACCTTATTTGAATCGTGATTACTAACATTCTTCCCCTTGGAATGATTGTTCATTTCTCTGCAATAGTTTGATAAACAATTTGGTCAGTAACTATTTCAGTCCAATAAACTGACATGCAAAAAACTTGGAAAGAAACCCATCTCACCTGTTAACATTGCAAGAAGAATTTTCTTTTTCATCACTCTCAATGCTTTCACCTTCATTTTCTGTGTTATCAGAGGGTAAAGCATTTTCTTTATCTTCATTGTCAACATCCCGAAGGCTGTTTCTTTTATCTTCAGTTGATCTTGCTTTCTCTACAAACTCACTTGAGTCATTTGAAAATTTAACCAGTTTAGTATGATCTAGAGAATTTTGATGATCACTGTCCCCTGAAGCCCTCTCTTCAGAGGGTAAAGCATTTTCTTTATCTTCATTGTCAACATCCCGAGGGCTGTTTCTTTTGTCTTCAGTTGATCTTGCTTTCTCTGCAAACTCACTTGAGTCATTTGAAAATTGAACCAGTTGAGTATGATCTAGAGAATGTTGATGATCACTGTCCCCTGAAGCCCTCTCTTCAGAGCTAGACAAGGAGGAGACATCTCCTCTAGAGGTTTCTGATATAACTTCAATTGAATGTTCATCTGACCGTGCTTCTGATGTTTTCACAGTTTTCAAACACTCTTCATGATGATTTGTTTCACTGTTCTTAGAAGTACCTGATTCAGAACATTCTTCCAAAGAAGCACCCGTTGGTCTCTGATCAATCTCCATATCACTCGAATCATTTTCATCACCTCCGTGAGACAGTGGACCACAGGACTCCTTCAAATCTTTTTCCTTTTTCTTTCTCTTCAAATTTTTCAAAGGTTTCACTTCCCGCCCCTTTTGAGTATGAGATTGCAATGAGTCATAAACCCTACTTTTAACCTCTCTTCCTCTAAATAATTTCCTTGATGTTGTCTCTACAGGCAATGGCCTGCACCCCGTTGTCTGCTTCTTTCCACTTGCAATATCAAGCTTCGACATAGCTGTACATAATTTCCCCATTGGAGTTTTAAACTCTACTGAAATCTTTGCCCTGCAAGCCTTCTTTGGAGAGTGGAAAATCAAAGTTTTTGCTATAGCTCTGGTCTTTGGCACCACAATGTTGGTTGCCTTTGGATTCCGAACACTTTTAAATGTATCTGGATTTGATATTCGCTTTCTATTCCTTGGAGTGGTTAAAGCCTTGGTTGTTGCATTTGATTTCTTTAAATTGGCTTTTGGGGTGGCGGTGAGCTTTGAGAGTGGGTTGTTCTTATCTTTTGTGTCAAGTAGCCTGCGAGAAATTGAAGAAATGACTGCCAGTCTTGCTATTTTAGGCTTGGAAGATTTTGCAGGAGCTGTAAGTGGGCATTTGGGACTGGAGGAACTGACAAAACCAAAAGTAAAATGCATGGTATAAGCGAAAGATAGATGTTCAAGAAAATTTAAGTAAATATAGTCACTGAAGCTGCGTACCCCGGAGGTTTCCTGTTCAGTGCTTTCCGAAACCGTATAATATTAGGACTCCTCGCTGCCATAACCTGTAAACCTCAACAATTTGATGCCTAAATATCAGATTAGTTTGCTGATGAAAGCAACTCAAATCAAAAGAGAAACTTATAACTAACCCGAAGAATAAAATTCTTTTCTATTGTTTCAGGATCAAGTTCCTCTTCATGTTTCCTATCACATCCTATTAAAAAAAAACGTAAGAGAAGGGATTCGATGTCAAATGTATGCATGCTCAGATAAAGTAATCCAAATTTGGAAAGTAAAATGTATAATGAGAATTTTGGCACGAGAATTCCCAGTCAAATCATGGCATTCAAATATATTAAGGAAAGAAAAGAGTAATGAGCTAACAAAGTACAACAGAAACTCAACTCTTAAGAAAATCAAGTTCAAGTGATTTGAAGAACCATCCAAAATTACCAAATATAGCTAAAAGGTTTCAGTGAGCTGACAACAGAATATGCGAATTCCCATAATTCAATTTCATATTCTTCTACTCCAGTTTTCTTGGCTACCAAACAGAACTTCAACGACACAAACCCAAGAGACAAAAAACAAGTATCCAATCTAAAATTAAGTAAGAAAACAACACAACAAGCTCAAATCTAAGCAAATCAAGCAAGAATTGAAACTTTAAAAGAAAAAATTCAAGTCAAAGCTTAAAACCAAAAATAGAAACTAAGTCCAAAAAATGGTCACAAGAATTTAATTTCAACACGAACCGAAGCGCAAGCAGAACCAGTAACGATCGTCGGGACAGCACTGTTCGGGCACAGTGAAGTCGACGAACTTGGGTGCTTCAATCTTCTCATAAAAGTCGTCCCCTCCGCCATCTTCACCACTGATCTGCGACAAACGAGACTCCTCCATTGGTAGAGAAAAGCTAGACAAAGAAACTGGAGTTGGAAGAGGAAGAGGAAGATAACGGAGCGTCGTCTGGGTTTGGTATGTGATATGGTGATGATGAGAGTTTTTAAATTTGGGAGTTTGGGAAAGAAGAAAGAGGGTTTGGTTCCTTCTCTGTAAGTAGCCGTTGTGAAAGAGTTTTTATTATTATTATTATTATTAATTATTTATTTTCCTTTTACGGACAAGAAGGCCACGAAAACGGTATATTCAGGGGGTTTTAGGTAATTTCATGCAATTTCTCGCGGCTCTCGATCTCTGGAACAGTTGGATCTATGTAACGGGAAGATCGGCCTTCTCTTCTTCTTCTAGTCCCTACTTAACTTAGTTACTTACTGGACGCACGTGGAACACATTAATGTCAAGCCCAAGCCCAAGCCCAAGCCCAAAATCAGGCCCAGATTTGACCCATTAACTTCTTTAGAAAAAAGTTGATAAATATCCATTTTATCATCAAGTTAATCATAAATAGCTACAGAAGTAGTTTCATTGAGCTTTTACCTAATTTTAAATGTACATTGATTTAACTACCCTCATTTACATTGATTAGGATATAAATTATCTTTTCTTTTTCTTCCAAGAATAAAATGTTTGTTATATTTAAACATATTTGTAGCATATTTTGAAGTTTTTAGAGATTTTATGTTGTAAAAAAATTGTATAATCCGTATTTTCATTATATATTTGGGTATGTATTTGATGATTTAAAAGTATGAGTAAAACTTAAATGAATACTCCAAAATTTGGTATAAAACTTAATTTGCACACTTTTTTTTTATCTTAAAAGACTAATATATATATATATACATATATATATATAAATATTGGTGAAATCAAGTATTTTTATTTGGTTGTTGCTTTTACTTATTTTTATTTTGATGAATTATTTTAAGGGAATTTTTAAAAAATATGGTTTTTATACCATCAATGTGTAAAAATATGATAATTATATTTTTCTTAATTTGTATTAGAAAATTTATTAAAGAAAAAATTAAAGTGTGGGAAACACAATTAGTAGCTAACTAAAATATGAAAATGCCACATTTTTTATCATAGTATGTTTTCTTTGATTTTGAAAGTAATTTTTTTTTTCATTCATTTTTTAATTATTTTTTAAGTTATTTTTTTATTTACTTATTTTTTCTTCCATTTTTTCTTCATCTTTTTTTTCTTTCTATTTTTCTATTTTTCTTCTTCTTCTTCTCGTTTTAATTCATTTATCTATTTTTTTTTTCATTTGTATTATTTTGTTTTTTTTCATATTTTTTCAGTTTTTTTTCCTTATTTTTTTTCTTTTTTTTTCCTTTTACTTTTTCTTCATTTTTGTATTTATTATTTTCTCATTTTATTTTTTTTCTTTTTTCACACATATGAACTTTTTTTCTTCTAATGAATCAAGATAACCGTTCGTTCCGGTATAAATAGTGATTATCTTTTTTCTTTTTTTTTTCTTCATTTTTTTCTACCAATTTTTTCTTTCCATTTTTCTATTATTTTTCTTGTTCATCTTTTCATTTTATTCATTCATCGATTTTTTTCTTTCATTATTTCTTTTCTTTTGTTTTTTATTCATATTTTTTTAGTTTTCTTTCCTAAGTTTTTTTTCCTTCATTTCTTCAGTTTTTTGTACTTATTATTTTCTCATTTCATTTTCTTTTTTTTTTCTTTCCTTTTTTCACACATATTTTAACATTACATAATTATTTTACTATTTTTTTATTTACTATCTTTTATTATTGTAATTTTTTTTTATAGTTTCTCCACTATATGTAAAAAAAATCAAATAAATTTTTTTCAGCATTTTCTTTTTACTGTAACCCTTATGGGAACACCAAAATTTTAAAAGAAAACTAATAAAAATATGAAAACGTGAATGGGTAATCAATTACCTGATGAGAACATTAAAATCTAGGAAAAAAAATTATATGAAGAAGATGGGAGAGAAGGGAAAGGGGTTGAATCTGATTTTTTTTTAATCTTCAGATATGTGGTAACTGGTTACCTTCCCGTTCTTTGTGTGTATATTTCTGGGAGTAACTGGTTATCTTCACGTTCTGATATGTGTGTGTATTTCTAGGTACTATATGGTAACTAGTTACCTATGTTACTAAAATCATAGTTACTTCTTATTCATTTTTTAATGAAGTGGTCTTCCTTTTTTTCCTTCAAATTTGGTGTTTCTTTTCATATTTAATATGAGCAACTCATTAACCCTCTTATTGTAACTGGTTACCCCTCTTATAGCAGAAAATTACTCCTCTCAGGATAGCTAGTTACCCCTCCTGGTACATGTTATTTAACCTAGCTCTATGATTTTTTTTTTACATAACTGTTAAAGATCAATCAAGTAACTGGTTACCTTACCCAGTAATTGAAAAAATAAATCTAAAATCTAAAAAAAAATGTTTATAATAAATAAAAAATAATTTTAAACACAATTCATATTAAAAAAAATTGCAAAACAGCAAAAAAAAAAATTAATATAAAAATAATATATAAAAAAACAAATAAGCTAAAACAAGAATCCCCATACTACTACTTATGTTTTTATTTTATTTTTATACATAAATTGTTTTTTATTCTTAAAGTTATTGGAAAATAAATGTTCAATCGATTTTTTAACAACTAATTAATTAGAACAGTAAGACTTTTGTGCATATAACCTAGACAGAATATGTGAGAAATAACTATAAAGGACAACAAAGAGATTAACACTACTATTCTCTTTTAGCGTCGGTTTAGAACTGAAGCTGATGCTTTTAACGTCGGTTTTGGAACGCCAAAATCGACGCTTATTTTGGCCATGTGTTTGGTGTAGTTAGAGACAATAATTTAAAACCAACGCTATTGAAATCAATTGCATCAGCTCTCCACTGTCGCTAAACAAACAAAAAAATTAATTTACATTACCATTTACAAATCCAGTTCCAAATATTCCAAAATCTCAGCCTCAAACCCAGAAATCAAACTCAGAAATCAATACAAGAAAAAATAAACAAAAAATCCCCAGAACCAGTTGCCACTGACATCCTCAAGCTCTCTGCCAATGTCCCTGAGCCCAGAAACACCAAACCCCCCAGCTCTCAGGATCTTAATATCTTTTGTCTAGATGCTTCCTATTTATATTAATATTAATAGTGTGTGGTGTATATATGTAAATAATATATGGACAATTTTTATAGGGCTTCATTTTAAGCCCTACTGGTAGGGCTCTCAGTATTTTTTGACCCGTAAACAGTTTTCAGTGCGACTTTTTTTTATGACCGTGTATATTGTAGCTATTTAGAGCATCCTGCAAATTTTCAGAAAATTTCGAATAGTTTACAGTACCGAAAACTAGGTTCAAACATGTTGTTTTCCACGCGCATAAAAAAAAAATTAGTTACACGTGCAACAACATGTTTGAACCTAGTTTTCGGTACTGTAAACTATTCGGAATTTTCTGAAAATTTGCAGGATGCTCTAAATAGCTACAATATACACGGTCAAAAAAAATCGCGCCGAAAACTGTTCACGGGTCGAGAACACTGAGAGTCCTACCGGTAGGGCTTAAAGTGAAGCCTCTATAGAAGAATTATTGATGGACAATTCTCCTATAGGGGCTTCACTTTAAGCCCTACCGGTAGGACTCTCAGTGTTCTCGACCCGTGAACAGTTTTCGGCGCGATTTTTTTTGACCGTGTATATTGTAGCTATTTAGAGCATCCTGCAAATTTTCAGAAAATTCCGAATAGTTTACAGTACCGAAAACTAGGTTCAAACATGTTGTTTTCCACGCGCATAAAAAAAATTAGTCACGCGTGCAACAACATGTTTGAACCTAGTTTTCAGTACTGTAAACTATTCGGAATTTTTTGAAAATTTGCAGGATGCTCTAAATAGCTACAATATACACGGTCATAAAAAAAATCGCGCTGAAAACTGTTCACGGGTTATAAACACTGAGAGCCCTACCGGTAGGGCTTAAAGTGAAGCCCATATAAGAGGGAATATATATATATATAGGGCAATTCTTCTATATGGGCTTCACTTTAAGTCCTACCGGTAGGGCTCTCAGTGTTTCTCGACCCGTGAACAGTTTTCGGCGCGACTTTTTTTTATGACCGTGTATATTGTAGCTATTTAGAGCATTCTGCAAATTTTCAGAAAATTCTGAATAGTTTACAGTACCGAAAACTAGGTTCAAACATGTTGTTTTCCACGCGCATAAAAAAAATTAGTCACTCGTGCAACATGTTTGAACTTAGTTTTTGGTATTGTAAACTATTCGAAATTTTCTGAAAATTTGCAGGATGCTCTAAATAGCTACAATATACACGGTCATAAAAAAAAATCGCGTCGAAAACTGTTCACGTATTGTAAACATTGAGAGTCCTACCAATAAGGCTTAAAGTGAAGCCCCTATAGAAAAATTCCTATATATATAATTAACATTCCTCAGTCAGAATTGGCACACTACGGCAGCAGACCATCTTGTTATTTCTCTATTTTTTTCTTCTCCAAAAAGACAAAATAAAAATATACGTGTAAATATATAATTGATTGTTTTAAAAAAATATATATATATAATTGATTTTATGTATACAAAGTCAACAAATTCATACAACTTTCCATTCTTTTTTGTGTGAATTAGTCAGTCACAACACACGTTAACTAAATATGCTCAAAAATTGAATAAATATATACCATACAAGCTAATTAAATGGGATTAAGTAAAAATGGGAACATCAATCTTGCAAGTTTTAATTTTCAACCACTCTCTCTTTATCAAATTTAGTTTATACAAATTAAACATATCGACACACTTTCATAATAACGACGTGATGAGTATTAATAGAGTGACACGTAGATTTTCTTTTTTCTAGTGACAAATTTTAAATCAAAATCAATGATACAATTGTATAAAAACTAGGAAAAATTAATGATATTGTGATCTTAATTACCTCGCAAAAGCAAAGTTTATATAATGAAGGAACACATATACATGATGGAATGGAATTGACTAATTAAGTACTTTCAAGGCAAAAAATAATGCTATATACATAAAAATAATTATTTATATGTTTTTTTTTTTAAGATGAGAACATACATTGGTAGAGGAATTAATTGTTATGTTTATGATACCACGTTGGTAACTTGGTCAAATAGCATCTATATGTAACTATCTTTTTATAGTGGTATATATATATATTTATATATATGGATGGCTAGATAACATAAATTTTTTATTTTAATAGTTATTTTTTGTTAAATTAAATAGAATATTTTAAATATTTAACGCAATATACTTTTAAAATAAATTAAAAATAAATATTTATTAATTATATTAGTATAAATTCAAATATTTTAAAATATCATTATTATAATAATATATAATACAAAACTAAATATTTATTAATTATATTAATATAAATTAAAAAACTTTAAATGTTATTATTATAATAATATATAACATATAATATAGGAAAAATATCAGTTTGGTCTTTGTGTTTTGCTCGAATACTTGATCGGCCCCTGTGTTTTAATAAATGACAAATCAGACCATGCGTTTTATAAGATGGAACAAAATGATACCTTGAGCCCGATTTTAGTCAAACAATTTTCCAATATGACCAATATGCCCTTAAATATTAAATTAATCTCAATTTTAAAAAAAATACAATGCCATTTGTCCAACTTATAATTTAATAAAATGGTAAATACTATTTTGGACCATGTGTTTTGCAAAAGTTACCGATCGGACCCTCTGTTTTGTTAAATGACAATTCAGACCCTGTGTTTTGCAAAATGGAACAAAATGATACCCTCAGTTCGATTTTGGTCAAACTTTTTCTAAATATGATCAAAATACCCCTATTTTTATAGATAAGTTAATTTAATAAATTACAAACTAATATAAAAATTAAAAAAATTATAAAGAAAATCATATTTTGATTAATAAATAATTTAAAATAGTTATATGAAAAATTTAAACCTAAACACTAAACTTAAAACCTAAATTTCATCATTAACTTATAACATTAAAAAATTAATCAAAAATCTAATAAGAAAAAAACAAAACAAAAAAAAACTTAAAATTCAACCAAATAATTATAACATAACCTCTTCTTCATCCTTGAAACCCATAAATTCATCAAAATCAAAATCAAAACCAAAAATATGTTCTTGAGTTCATCCTCCAAATCCATAATTAGCATCAATACAACAAACCCAGTTTTATAAACAAAATCTAAATATAAAAAATCAATCTCTAACTTAAACATTACATCTAAAAATCAATATCAAAACTAACTTTTTTCTTTTTCTTATTCTTCTTCAAAATTAAAACTTCGTGCCTTGGACTCAGCCATCCCCGTCGACTTCAGACCTCAGCATTTCTTGGACTTCAGATTTGGCTTCACCTGTAATGTCTCAAATTTCCTAATAAGGTTTAGGATCTTGATTAGGAGGTTGGGAGGGTCATAATTGATTTAATATGTTATTAAATGATAATATGCATGTTTAGGTGTATTAAATATGCATGTGAACCAATTTTTGATTAATTGGGTGATTTTCATATTTTGGTCATTTCGGGCATATTTGGCATATATGTGATATGTGTGTGGTGCTTTTTATTATTATTTGGTTATGCTAGGGTTACTCAGTGCGAGACGATCCTAGGAGGTAAGCTAGTGGGAAAGTCGCAACAGGATTTATTATTGACTTGGAGTGATTCCAGCATTACCGGTTTATTAGGTAATGAGAATAAATATTTGGTAATAAATTGGGAGTTAGTAAGATCAGGGGGAAATTCTGGAGGTTTTGACTATTTTGTCCCCGATGGGTGTTTTCGGGACCCCGAGCGTTAGGATTTGGTTGAGGCTACTTAAGCTTGAAGTAACCTTTTAAGAAATAAAAGAACGTTTAGGAAGTTCTCGCTCCCTCTAAGTTCCATTTTCGTCTCCCGATCACATTTTCGAAGGACACTTGAGTTCTAGGACTCGGATTCAAGCGAGGATCGAGGCATAGCGATCCTAGGGAAGTTTGGAAGCTTATTAGCCGGAGGATTTAGTTGGAAACAACTCAATCAGAGGTAATTCAAGTTTTAAGTTTTGAGTTTTAGAGTTTTTAAGCTTTGATTTGGATTTTATGTGTCGATGAGTTTTTGATTTGTTTGAGCCTTAGGATTTGATGATTTTTGTAACACCCTAAACTCCAGGGACCGTTAAGGTGTGCCTTGTAAACAGTGCTAAACTCGCTAATCAAGTCATTTGGCCAAACTCGTGTAACTAAGTATGATTAGCGGTTTAGGGATTAAATTTTTTGGTTAAGATATAACGTTTCACTAAAACGTTTACTGTATACATTGGGATCCCAAAAATATAATTTAAAGATCTATTACAAGAAAATATTTACAACCAGCCGATCTAAGCAGCAAAACAGGGTTTAACCCTAGTTCCTCTTTCAACCTTCGGCCGTGCCGATCGAGCAGCTGCATATGTACACATCGTCACCTAAGTTCTCCAACTCAAGGATGGTACAACTTTCTTTTGCCTTTACCTGCACCACATTGCACCCGTAAGCCGAAGCCCACCAAGAAAACCCTATATGCTCATGAACAGTAATAACATGTCATCAAGTCATAAGGCACATGCCTAGCAAATGCAACCCTATCCAAGCAGACAAATAAGTTCAAACAATGAACGAGTGACTGATCAACAAGTCACTAACAGGGGGTCTGTACCTTTTAACAAGTGACTAATTCCCCAGTCACTAACAGGGGGTTTGTACCTTTTAACAAGTGACTAATTACCAAGTCACTAACAGGGGTCTGTACCTTTTAACAAGTGACTAATTACCAAGTCACTAATAGGGGATTCCGCTCCCTCAGCCATGTGACAAAACAATTACCTAGACCTTTGGCCCTGGCTCTGAGTAACTAGTCCTAGACTAGTCAAGCGCTTATAATTTTCATCGAACTTAGGGTCGGTCCAGCATTAATACCCCATATGAGTCATTCAATGCTGATATCAATTAGATCTAATCTTTTATCGGCTCTGCGTTCATGACACTTATGCCGTTTCTGACTCTCAGGTCAGTGATATGCAACCAATGCCGATCCTGAATAGTTGGTGCCACACACAAGCAAGCAATGCTACCAAACATATATCATATGTCAAATATCCAAATATAGGGCATTCAACATGCTTACTTAACAGCTGCTAGCATAATTAGGACCATGCATAAACACAGAGGCTCAAGCTCTGAACAATCTCGTATTCAATATTCATAACATGCCCTAACCACATGTTTCTCGTGCAACACATGCATCACATTTAATCACTTGACATGCCTCAACAATAACCATGCATATCACATTTAAACATCCAGCATGCATCAAGAATAACCATGCACGTCCCATTTAAGCATCCAACATGCATTAAGAATAGCCATGCATCTCACATATACACAGGGTGCAGTTTTCTTACCTCTGATTCGAGCGAGAATGAATAAAAGAACGACCATTGAGAACGGTCAACCTTTAAGTTCCTTAACGGTCACCTAGTCATAACCAAATATGGGACACCATCAATAAAATGAATAACAAAGGTTCCCTGTAATGCCCCAACTCCAGGGACCGTTACGGTGTGCCTTGTAAACAGTGCTAAACTCGCTAATCGAGTCATTTGGCCAAAATCGTGAACTAAGTATGATTAGCGGTTTAGGGATTAAAATTTTTGGTTAAGATGTAACGTTTCAGTAGAACGTTTAATATATACATTAGGATCCCAAAAATATAATTTCAAAGTCTATTACAGAAAACTATTTACAACACGCCGATCTAAGCAGCAAAACAGGGTTTAACCCTAGTTCCTTCTCAACCTCGGCCGTGGTGGACGAGCAGCTGCATATGTACACCTCATCACCTAAGCTCTTCAACTCAAGGATGGTCCAGCTTTCTTTTGCCTTTACCTGCACCACATAGCACTCGTGAGCCGAAGCCCAGCAAGAAAACACCATATAACATGATATAATATCAACAGAGATTGTATTACTTATTCAGGACCAACAATCCAAGCAAATAGGCGACTATCACAAAAGTCACAAATATGGGGACAGCACCCTTCGGCCATGTGATGATAGGATCACCAGGGCTTAATAAATAAGTGAACATCTCACTAGCTTCAACAAGATAAGTGCATGGTGATTAGTCACCAACATAACCTTCCTCCCGACTCTAGAGTCGTAACTATGGAACAACGTTCCCCAGCCATGTGACAGACAGTCACCGGGGCCATATTCCCTGGCGCTGAATAACTAGTCTCAGACTAGCCAAGCGCTTATAAGTTTCGTCGACCTTCTGGTCGGTCCAGCGTTAATACCCCATATGAGTCATTCTTGCTGATATAGATTAGATCTAATCTCCCGACTCTAGAGTCGTAACTATGGACAGCGTCCCCTAGCCATGTGACAAACAGTCACCGGGGCCATATGCCCTGGCTATGAACATCTGGTCTTAGACCAGGCAAGCGCTTATGGTTTTCATTGACCTTCCGGTCGGTCCAGCATTGATACCCCATATGAGTCATTCAATGCCGACCTCGATTAGATCCAATCTTCATTTGGCTCAGGGTTCACAACGCTCTGCCACTTCTGACTCTTGGGTCAGTGAAACACGACCAGTGCTCAGCCTGTTGTAAACTTAACTAATAAGTCACAGCTTCATAGACGGATCTGACACCATTGCCGATTCTGACTAATAAGTCAGCGCCATACACATGTAAGTCATGCCACCACACATATGTCACATATCCAATATCCATAAACAAGGTATTCAACATGCTTACTTAACAAGTATTAATACAATTAGGACCATGCACAAACCCAGAGGCACAAGCTCTGAACAATATCATAATCAGTACTCAAAGCATGTCCTAATCACATGTTTCTCATGCATCACATGCATTATACTTAACAATCCAACATGCATCGACCATAGCCATGCATGTCACGTTCAATACTCAACCAACATGCATCAAGAATAGCCATGCATGTCATACTCAATAATCAACCAACATGCATCAATAATAGCCATGCATGTCACACTCAATAATCAACCAACATGCACCAATAATAGCCATGCATGTCACATATACACAGGCTGTAGTTTTCTTACCTCAGATTCAAGCTATAATGATTTAAAGAACGACCCTTGAGAACGATCAACTTTTAGTCCTTTAGCGGTCACCTAGTCATGACCAAATATAGGACATCATCAATAAAAGTAATCAATACAAGTTCCCAAACCAATATCTAGCCTCCGGGACATCAATCCACACTTAACTGGGTAGTAGGATCAACCCCGAGGCCTATGGGTAGCATCCCCAAGCTAAAAACACATTTCTGGCCAAAAATGTCCTGATGGGCCGTGGCTCACCAGAGCCATGCCGCGGCTCACCCCTCTGACAGAACCATTTACTTCACAAAAACGCACGTAGGCCGCGACTCACCATAGCCGTGCCGCGGCCCATTACCAAAACTAGCAAGCACCAGCTTGCTTTCCCCTGCGTTTTCCCTCGGAACCAACCCTTCAAACCGGTTCCAAACCTCAACCTAACACCCAATTCAACCACTAAACATTATCAACAACTCACCCACATCAAAACCCAAGTTAAACATCAACTAAACTTCCATTAATTCCAACTATTTACCATGAAATCACAAGCTGAAAGTTTAAACCCAAAACAGAGTATACCATGAAACTAATGGCTGGAACTTACCTCAAACTCGATTTTGAATCCCCTTTAGTGGCTGAATCAAGTTCCTAAGCTCCCACCTTTGATCTCCTGGCTTAACACCTCAATTTGGGCTCTCAAAATTCAAAGAAAAGTGAAGGGGAAAACATGTACGGGAGAAGAAGAAGAAGAAGAGATGAGGATGGGCTCTATTTTTGGTTCTGTTTTCCACGGCCTTAAAGTCATATAAATCCAATCCAAATTACCTAAATGCCCCTAGGTCATTTAAGGTTCCTAAAGCCACCCCAAGGGCAAAATTGTCCTTTCCAACCTATACCGTTAATTATAATTAACGCTCTCCAATTCCCGCTAATCTCAAAATTATCAAATACCAATAAATCATATCCCATTACCCTTTAATTCCCGGTAATGTTCTAGTCATCAACATGACCCCGAGACTCACCCCGAGCCCCAAACTTAAACCCGTTATGACTAGACCAAACACTTACACCTCATGATCGTCTCATGCCGATTAGCTCGAACCAATCCACCTTATAATGTGGCTATATTAATTAATCACAACCATGCACCCAAGATACACAATTACGCCCACAACGACCAAATTACCAAAATACCCTTATAATTATAAATACTCTCATATGCATGCATTTACCATCATATAATAATATAATTCACATGAACATGCATATGATCATTAAATAACACAATAAATCATTTATGGCCCTCCCGGCCTCCTAATCAAGGTCCTAAACCTTATTAGGAAATTTGGGGCATTACATTCCCGAACCAAGATCTAGTCTCCGGGACATCAATCCCCACTAATTCGGGTAGTAGGAACAATCCCGATGCCTAAAACCAAGTTCCCAAGGTCAAAACACCCAAACGGCCTCAAAACCCTGCCTGAGTCGCGACCCTAGAACCTTGAGCCACGGCCCCCAGCCACACCAGAAGCAAGGGCCGCGACGCCCACTACCCAGGACCGCGGCACCCAGCACACCCAATTGCCTCCAGCTGCTTCTTCGAGCTTGGGCCGCGGCGCCCAAGAACAGGGCCGCGACCCCCACCCAGAAACCAGCCATGAACTCGATTTTCTTCATCCCAAACCTTCCAAAAGCATACCTAAACACTTCCAAATCCAAAAATCAAAGTTTCCAAACTTCCAAATGATCCAAAATCATCAAATCCCGAGGCTTAAACGAACCAAAAACTCAACGATTCACAAAACCCAATTCTAAGCTTAGAAACTCTAAAAACTCAAAACTTAAGACTTAGATTACCTTTGATTAGGTTGTTTCTCGTTAAATCCTTCGGTCAAGGAGCATCTAATATTTCCTAGGATCGCTATGCCTCGATCCTCACTTGATTCCGACTCCTAGAACTTGAGATTCCTTCGAAATTGCCTCGAACGGTAAAAGGAACTGACGGGAAGAGAGAAAGTATTTTCTAACGTACGGTTCTATCTGACAAGCTACTTCAAGCTTAAGTAACCTCAAATAAAACCTAGTGCTCGGGGTCCCGAAAATACCCCCAGGAACATTATAGTCAAAACTTCCAGAATTTCCTCCTGATCTCAATAACTCCCAATTTATCATCAAATAAACATTCCCATTACTCAATATCCCAATAAATGATCCCGTTATGACAAAACTGCTAATTCACAATATAAGACCGTCTCATGACGAATAGCTCGAATATATCTCCATAATAATGAGATCTCATTCATAACTCACAATATGCACCAAAATACACAAATATGCCATCAACGGGCCAAATTACCAAAACACCCCAATAATCAAATGTGGACCCACATGCATGCATTTAACATCATATTATAATATAATTCACAAAAACATGCATATAATCATTTAATGGCATAGTTAAATATTTATGGCCCTCCCGGCCTACTAATCCAGCCATTAAACCGCATCAGGGATTTCAGGGCATTACAACTAACCCCTCCTTACAGAAATTTCATCCTCGAATTTTACCTGAACTGCTTGGAATATAAATTCCGCTCAACTGATTCCAGTTTCCCAGGTCGTTCCCTCGACCTCACTGTTTCTGCAACATACAAGGTACAACTTTGTTCCTCAGAACCTTATTCTTTCTGTTTCATATCTGGACTGGTTATTCCTTACATGATAACTTAGCCTCAAATCCCCAGATTCTCATAACTCGACTCATGAGTTTCTTTTAACCCATGTCCTCAACATGTAAATACATAATACACTGTGTACAGCTGACAATGCCAAAGATAAGGTCGATCCAAAGTCAACCTAACCAGTCCTATCCAGGACTCAAACTTTCATAACAATCTAGGGATCAACTTGCCCTTAACTCTGCATCCCTTTCCATGGTGATACTTTTAAGGAAGATACAACCTTCTACCTGGAACTCTATGTTCCTGCTTTTCAATTCAGTAAAACTTTTCCATTTACTCTGAGAAGTGAGCATCAAAGCTTCAACCTCTAATAATATCAATAGTCCCCCGAACTACCTCAGGATCCAAATATAACATCCTATCCTTCTCATTTCAATGAATTGGTGATAAACATTCTCTATCATACCTTATCTCATAAGGTACCTTTCCAACACTGGATAACTCTCTTTCATTCCCTCTTCGATTTACCATCAGTCTGAGAATAAAAAAATTGTATTGAATCCCATCGATATACTTATCGCCTTTCTTAACCCTTCCAAAACCTGGAAGTCACAATAAAGTCTCTATCTGATAAGATATACCTTGAATTTGATGAAGGCGTACTACCTCTTTCTCATAGAGATCTGATTACTAATCAGCTGCATTATTCACCATTGCTGATAAAGATGAACTCACTTGAAACACCGGTCTATAAAGACCCAATGCCAACTCACGCTGACCCACTAACCTAGGCAATCCCACCATGAAACCCATCGTGATGCTTTCTTATTTCCATTATAAAATACTCAAAGGCTACAATGGCCCTGGTGATTCTAATACTTTGACTTGACTTGCTAACAGGTTAAAATTTTTACCACGTATTCCATTATGTCCCTCCCCATCTTAGGCCATCAATATTAAACTTTCAAACTTTGGAACACTGTCATGATGCCTGAATGAAGAGAAAACAAAAGTAGCACGAGATTCATCCAGAATCTCCCAAGTAATCCCAGTGCCCATCGGATCCAAAATCTGATCCTTATATCACAATAAACTCATACCTGACACTGCAAAACCTTTAGCTAATCTAGCTAAGACTTTCCACTCAATCTTTCTTATCTGTGGTTCACTTAATCGTCTTTCCTTTTGATCTTCTCTAAGATAGTAATCTCAAGCATAAAACTGGCCACCCGGTCCACCAGAAACTCTACTCTAGTTCTGGTCAGATCCGTTAACCAACATGTTGCATAAGCAATCCATTTCCCTATCACTGAGGTGTCATAACCATCTACAAACTGATTCTGATCTACAAAAAGACTCAGAACTCTTTCCCAAGGCACCTGTAATATCCTGCCCATCCAAGGAAACTCTTGCCTACCGAGGCAATCCTTGACCTTGGCAAATCTCCGCAGAGAAAACACCACAATACCATCGTCCAAGACGATCACAAATCCCATTCAAATAAACCTTTGAATGCTCTATTCATCTAATTCATCAGGAAAACTTAACATTAGTCACACTCTCAAATCATAGCTCAGCATTCCCAGTGCCCTTATCTGATATAAAACAGTCTTCTACATATCCTTCTCCCTGATCTCTAGCTGGTAATAACCAGATCCAAGATTCACCTTAGAGAATACCATCTTACTCACTAGCTGAACCTTTAATTCTTACAACTCTGCCGAGCCATTCAAAATAGTGCCCTAAACCTGCTTTCATTCCTAGCACTAATCCAATCACCATTCTGTCCTTTTTATGCAAACACCACCCCGACCCCTGGAAGCACATCTAGAAACTCACAGACTAATCCAGTCTGTCTTGATCCTACTGACACAATCTAAGTGGTATCCACCACACTAGCTAAGAGTTCTATGCACCCCCTGCAATAAAACTCTAGCTCTCAATACAGATGTCATAAGCATACCAAATCCATGCACAGTGTCAACTGTCACAAGGCTTTCCACTCTCAAGCCCAAGGGATACTATTCTTTCCTTGCCATTTTTAACATTGCCCCATAATCACTTAACCAATCCATATCCTAGATCATACCAAAGCCAGTCATAACCAGCTCCATCAAAACCACTGCTGAGTCATTTTCATCGTAATCCAACTCATCTCTTAAATCACCAATACAGTATTGCCTTCCCATCACAACGTAACCATGTGATTTGCATAACATCTTTATGCTTCTATATATGCAACAAACAAGGGAACAACATGGCACCAAAACCAATCAGCATAACTCAAAAATCAGAACTAGAAAACTGACCTGCCACCCCTGAGGAACTAGTCTCCATCTTAGACTCAGACTGCCTCGGAATAAGCACTCGAGCTGGAGTCGAGCTTTCCATCCCCTTTTGCTCATCCTTCCTCAGCATTGGGCAATCCTTCTTACGATGTCCAAACATTTTACATGAGAAACATGCCCTTGCTCGGCATTCTCCTAGATGATGTCTCTTATACCGAGCGCATACTGGATATGTTTTTTGGCTTTCCTTCTTACTTGCTCCAATCAGTGGAGGTACCACTATCTGAGCTCCATGCTCTCTAACATTCTTCTGCCCAATCTGATGTCCTGTGCTCTCAACAGCAAGAGCCTTCCCTACCACTTGAGCACAGGTAGAGACTTCATGCACTGGGGCAACTCTAATGCCTTGAACTATTCTGGGATTCAACCCTTGAATAAACCTTTCCTTCTGAGCTACATTAGTGGGTACCATGTCAAAAGAAAACTTGGCCAACCTATCAAATCTGTTAACATACTCGGCTACTGTTGCATTACCCTGAACGAGATTCAGAAACTCATTCATCTTAGCAGTCTTGGCTACGTCACAATAATACTTCTCATTAAACAGCTGCCTAAATTCTTTCAAGTCCATCACAACTGTGTCTCGTGTCTAGGATACTACTTCCCACCATGCCCGGGAATCATCCCGCAGCACACATGTAGCCCAGATCACCCTATCGTGACCCACTAGCCCCATACTGTCCAGAATGGAACTGATCATGCCCATCCATTGCTCAGGTCTGAATGGATCTACGCCTCCCTCAAAGACTAGAGGGTAGTACTCCTGGAATCTTCCACAGAGAAATTCCCATATGTTCTCAACCCTAGGCTGAGCCAAAGCTGGTGCCACTCTTGGCACAACAAAGGAAGATGTGCTCCCCAACAGATTCTGTTGTTGCTTCAAACACCTAATCTCTTCCTCATGCCTCTGCAATCTTGATTGCAAATCTGTAAACATCTGCTGAAAATTCATAGGAGCAGATGAAGAACTAATACCCTGGCTGTAACTCCCAGCCTCCGTGTAACCACCACCAGGCCTCATTATCTGCCTTGACTATAAACCTGCTAATTGAATCTGCAGTCAATAACTTGACCCATTAAACATGATGAGCATATCAAGAGCTTTCCCCATGGGAACAATCTTACCACACCACATTCACAAATCACTTACAGTGCTATAAACATGCCCATGGCATACATACATCAATCATAATCCTTCCTCTTCCAACATTCACACCATGCCTCCAACTCCAGCATGCAATTATCACAATTATATATTCATGGAGCAGGTAATCAGATGATCACATTCATATATATATATATATATATTCACGGAGCATATAATCATATAGTCAAGAGCCAGGCTCTATCAGAATCTCATTGTAACGCCCTACTACCTTAGAGTCGTTACTAAGTGGGTTTAAAATGTGCAATCAACTCGCTAAACGAGGTTTTTAGAACAAAAGTGTGATTAAATAGAAGTCTAGGCTGTAATCATTAAAAAGTACTATATTTCATTAAAAGTTCAATAGTTTAACATCCGGGATCCCAGAACTCGGTTTATAAAATATTTACAACTCAAAACAAGTTTATAAGTAATTAACCATCAAAACTAGGGTTTGTACAGCCATTTCTCAAAAAATATCCCCAACCAAAGCAGTCGGGCAGACCAAACATGTATGTGCCGCCCCCACGCTCTCCGTACTCATGGCTAGTTGACTTTCCCTTTGCCCTTACCTACAACACAGAGCACCCGTGAGCCGAAGCCCAGCAAGAAAACTCATACAACACATAACATATGCATATCATACGATCACTATAGTAGATATAACTCATATTTAATCAGACAATCCACAAGATTTAAACACATACACGGCCATGCCGTCCCAGACGCGTTACCAAAACCTGGGATCTCGGTCTACACCGTAAGGATATCCCATGTATCCATTGGGGTCTCACCCTAACCACGAGCACTCCATGTGCTAGGTGGTATTCCTGGCCCCACTGCCGTTCTCGACCCCTCGTCGTTCTCGGCCCCTTTGCCGTTCACCCTGCTATTACCACGTTTAGCATTCTCAAATAATAATCAAATATATAATCATTCATTTAATGCTACATCCTAGCAATAATACAATCTAGGGCCGCGCCCTGCAACAAAACTATGGGCCCAAGCCCTGCTCTACGGGTGCTACAGTTTTCTTACCTGTATCCCGAGCTTTCCGATGCACCAAGGCCGCGAGCACGGTCCTCTAACCTGAGCCTCTCCAAAGACCTAGTCACAACACATATAAACACCCTTTAATGCTAACCAATCCAAAACCACTTCCCGGGGCCAATCCCACACTCTCGGAATCCCCAAATTCCTAAAACAATACATCGGAAACATCCCCCGAACCCCCGGAGCAAAAGCTCAAAATTGCAAAATTCCATGTTCTGAGAGAGGGCCGCGGCGTCCAACAAGTCAGAGAGCCTTCCCCTATCCTGAAGCAGCCTCGCGCCGCGGCGCCCAAGAATAGAGCCGCGGCGCTCCTTCGCGAACCCAGAAATCTGGGTTTTCCCCGAGCCAGAACACTCCCAATTCACTCCCAACACATACCCAAACCCCAAAATCAGTTTAAGACCCCAAACAAACCATTTAACAAAATATAAACCTCAACAACAAGCTCAATTACTCACTTACACTCAAAATCCTCACTTGAGTTTAAGATTTCAGAAATTTAACATTAGCTCTCCAAACTCAAATCAGAATTTGAGTAGGATGTAAATCAGACCTCCAAATTCCTAAACCTTAATAGATACGAAGATTCAAACATATTTAAAATCCTTACCTCAATCAAGAATTAAACTTTGAGCTGCTCTTCCCAATCAAGTCCCAAGCTTAAACCACAACCTCCTGCTGAACCTAACCTCAATTTATCCCAAAAGTTCCAAGCAAAGCACATAACTCAGTTCCAATTCCATGATACTCTTAGCTGAATCTCACAACACATACACAGAATTTTACTTACCTCAATTCACTGAGCAATCCTCCAAGTTCCCTTAGCTTAAGTTTTCTTCTTGATCCCAAGAGGTTTGCCCTTAATTTTCCCTTTCCTCCTCTAGGTTTCCTTTCAATTTCAGCAAGAACAAGATAATGCCTAAGTGTAAAATGTGGATGACTCTTTTCCCTCAGCTGAAGGTTCTTTACCTTGCCAAATTACTATCCTATCCTCCCATAGTTATCTTCTCCTAACTAAACCTCAAGGGCACTCTTGTCTTTTCCCCTATATTACAATTCTACTATTTCTTCCACCTAATCTTATTACTCCCAGCAGTTACTAATGGTTACCCAGGTTACTCAATCACCAATAACCATGAACCACAAATCCTCAACTCAACTCACAAAATTCCCCAAAGTACCCCTAGGCTCCTCCCGAGTCGGGTATAAAATCCCGTTGTGACTTTTGAGTTATCTAGCTCTCTAGGACCGTCTCGGCACGTGCATCGCATTAATATCACCACACCCACGTGGTACAAACCACATAATACAATTATCACATTTATGCCCTCAACGGGCTAAAATTACCAATTTACCCCTATCATGCAAACGGGGCCCACATGCATATTTATACCACCTAAACATGCATTCTAATCACATATTCATTTAAATTCATATATTATCATATTAATTCACTTATTTCCCTCCAGGCAAGCTAATCAAGGTCCTAAACCTTATTAGCAACTTGGGGTGTTACACTCATGCTCCCTAATACAATGTGCAGGTAAAGCATTTACATTCTACTTAAGCAGTTAAGCACATAACTACAGAAATAGTTACCATTCCTTGAGTGAAGCTATCTTCAGTGACGAGTGTACATGCCCAGCTTGTCTTTAGGAACCATAAACCTTGGCTTGCTCTGATACCAAGTTGTAACACCCTAAACTCCAGGGACCGTTACGGTGTGCCTTGTAAACAGTGCTAAACTCTCTAATCGAGTCATTTGGCCAAAATTGTGTAACTAAGTATGATTAGCAGTTTAGGGATTAAGATTTTGGTTAAGATATAACGTTTCACTAAAACGTATACTGTATACATTGGGATCCCAAAAATATAATTTAAAGATCTATTACAAGAAAATATTTACAACCAGCCGATCTAAGGGGCAAAACATGGTTTAACCCTAGTTCCTCTTTCAACCCTCGGCCGTGGTGTTAGGAGTATGTCCTAAAAGCATATAAAGACATTTGTTTTTCTGTGAATAAATAAATACAATGGTTTATTGTTATTGTTATATTTAGATTGTTAAATTATTGTTTGAATAATTTTGTAAATATCAGAAAAAAATTCCATATTCATTATTGAGGATGTGATCTTGTATTAGTACGAGAGAATTAAGATCACATGAATGAATAAAAATAGTCAACAACAAAAAATTAAAGTTATGGAATTCTTTAATTGGAGTTGTAAGTACGGTTTACTGAGTATCATAATGATACAAATAATCTAGATTCGGATTATTGATGTGGAAAGACATCTCGGTAAATGTGCTTTATATAATATGATTATATATGACATGGACCAATATGAATTAAAGTCTTTATCCGAAAACCATTTAACAATAAAGACTTGTAATTCATATCATAACTGATGATCATTTATAGATCAACCTAAATCCTGAGTGTTCATGAACTCCTGTTCATGTTTATTAAATCTTTTGATTCATTCGTTAAGGTCTCTTCAAAGAATGAGGCTAATGACTTTTGTTTTGGAGATTTAATATCATGGATGGCTGGGAACATGTCTCAACAATACGGAATCTATTCTTTCCTAACGGAACGTATATTAGTTCCCTTAAGGGTTAATTCTGGAACTGAATGATTTTGAGCTCAAATCTATAATTAGATTATAGATTAATTATTCACTAGTGAATTAATGGTACTTAAGGAATAAGAAGTAAATTAGAAAGGTAAAATGGTAATTCTTCCATTCTAATTTATGAACTAATTAATTAGAGGGTTGAACTATTATAAGATGGTTATATCAATGGACGACTTAAGAAAAGATTTCTGTAAAAGTATATCTATAACATAAAGAGTGCAATTCTGAATTTATAGTGGAGTAATATCAGAATTAATAAATTAACTATTATAATTAAAGAGTTTAATTATTTCATTTATTTATTGGAGCTTAATGTTATAGGTCCATGGTCCCCGAAATGGCTCAAACAAACACTGACAAAGGTAAACACAAAAATGGGCAAAAATGACTTATGTAATAAGTAAAATATTTTTCTATGTATCAAACATAATTATTGTTTAATTATGTGCAATTAATTAATTAAGAATTAATTAATTATTTGATTTAACAAAAATATAATTAATTTTGAATTAATTTATTTTTGGGATTTTTGGTATTTAAATAATAATAAAAATTGGGAAAAATCACATGCCATCACATGCATGTGGTACACGTGTAGCATAGTGCACAGTCACTGTGCTACACGCATAAGAGAGTGTGTTCAATTTCTTGATTCCACAATTTTAGTTATTTAAATATTAAATAAATAATGAGATATTTTAATATGATTAAAATATTATTATTTAAACAAAAATCTGATAACTGATCAGTTATTTTGAATTTGTTTAAAATAACAAATATTTTAATATATTGGATATATTAAATATAGGATATCAGTTTTATAGAACGTAACTTTTCAAGGATAGAAAAATATCTAGGAATCTCTCTCAGAGAAAGAGAACAGTGATACAAACAAAAGTTACTGTTCTTCACAAAACCTAGGTCCAAACTTTATCAGATCTCATGTGTTGAGAACATCTGATAAATAGTTTTTTGCCTATTTTTTGTACAGCGAGCCCACACTCGTTCTTTGTGTGCTGAGAAAATTTTGGAAGATCTTGGTGTGAGATCTCAAGGATTTAGCCATACAAAAAGATAGCAGCAAGGAAGGACCTGAGGTCATTTTTCTATTCTTGTCTTTGATTCAATATATATATATATATGCATGTGAAGAAGTAGATCTAGAAGTCTTTTGGGATTAAACTGACAATTTGATTGTTGTTCTGCTGCGTATAATCTTTGATTTTATCAATAAAAACCAACACGTGGTGGTTGAGCAGCCGCATATGTACACATCATCACCTAAGTTCTCCAACTCAAGGATGGTCCAACTTTCTTTTGCCTTTACCTGCACCACATTGCACCCGTGAGCCGAAGCCCACCAAGAAAACCCTATATGCTCATGAACAGTAATAACATGTCATCAAGTCATAAGGCACATGCCTAGCAAATGCAACCCTATCCAAGTAGACAAATAAGTTCAAACAATGAACGAGTGACTAATCAACAAGTCACTAACAGGGGGTCTGTACCTTTTAACAAGTGACTAATTCCCAAGTCACTAACAGGGGGTTTGTACCTTTTAACAAGTGACTAATTACCAAGTCACTAACATGGGTCTGTACCTTTTAACAAGTGACTAATTACCAAGTCACTAACAAGGGATTCTGCTCCCATAGCCATGTGACAAAACAATCACCTAGACCTTTGGCCCTGACTCTGAGTAACTAGTCCTAGACTAGTCAAGGGCTTATAATTTTCATCGAACTTAGGGTCGGTCCAGCATTAATACCCCATATGAGTCATTCAATGTTGATATCAATTAGATCTAATCTTGTATCGCCTCTGCGTTCATGACGCTTATGCCGTTTTTGACTCTCAAGTCAGTGATATGCGACAAGTGCCGATCCTGAATAGTTGGTGCCACACACAAGCAAACAATGCTACCAAACATATATCATATGTCAAATATCTGAATATAGGGCATTCAGCATGCTTACTTAACAGCTGATAGCATAATTAGGACCATGCATAAACATAGAGGCTCAAGCTCTGAACAATCTCATATTCAATATTCATAACATGCCCTATGTGATGCCCCAAATTTCCTAATAAGGTTGAGGACCTTGATTAGGAGGCCGGGAGGGCCATAATTGCTTTACTATGCTATTTAATGATAATATGCATGTTTAGGTGTATTAAATATGCATGTGAACCTATTTGTGATTAATTTGGTGATTTTCATATTTTGGCCATTTCAGGCATTTTTGGCATATATGTGTGAAATGGGCGTGGTGCTTTGTTATTATTTGGTTATGCCAGGGTTACCCAGCACAAGACGATCCTAGGAGGTAAGCTAGTGGGAAAGTCACAATGGGATTTAAGCTTGACTTGGAGTAAGTCAAGGGGTATTTAGAGCATTACCGGGTTATCGGGTAATGGGAATTAATATTTGGTGATAAATTGAGAGTTAGTAAGACCAAGGGGAAATTCTGGAAGTTTTGACTATAATGTCCCCGGGGATGTTTTTGGGACCCCGAGCATTAGGTTTTATTGGAAGCTACTTAAGCTTGAAGTAACCTTTTAAGAAAATAAAAAGAACGTTATGTACGTTCTCTCACCCTAAAGTTCCCTTTTCGTCTCTCGATCGCGTTTTCAAAGATAACTTGAGTTCTAGGACTCGGACTCAAGCGAGGATCAAGGCATAGCAATCCTAAGGAGAATTAGAAGCTTATTAGACGGAGGATTTAGTTGGAAACAACTCAATCGGAGGTAATTCAAGTTTAAGTTTTAAGTTTTTAAAAGTTTTTAAGCTTGAATTGGATTTTGTGAATCGTTGAGTTTTTAGGTTGTTTGAGCCTCAGGTTTTGGTGGTTTTGGACCATTGGGGAGTTTGGGAACTTTGATTTGATGATTGGGAATGTTTAGACATGTTTTTGGGAGGTTTTAAAAGGTTAAAAACGAAGAAAAATGGCTACCCCGAAGTTGGGCCGCAGCCCTGTTCTTGGGCGCCGCGGCCCTTGCTCGATGAAGCAGACGCCCTGTTTTGCTCTCGCTGGGCGCCGCGGCCCTTGGTGTTGGGCGCCGCGGCGCTTGCCTCTGGTTGTGCTGGGGGCCGTGGCTCAAGATTCTAGGGCCGCGGCTCAGGCAGGCTTTTGAGCCCGTTTGGGTGTTTTGACCCCGGGAACATGGTTTTAGGCCTCGGGATTATTCCTACTACCCGGATTAGTGAGGATTGATGTCTTGGAGGCTAATTTTTAGTTCAAGGATTGGTTTTAGAACTTGAACTCATTGGATCACCATTTGTGGTTGTGACTAGGGTTTCACTAGAGGCTTGGGATCAGGATCGTGCTTGTGGCTCATTTGTTGGTAACCTGTGCTTGGACCCAAGGTAAGAAAACTGCACCCCATGTGTGACATGCATGGCTATTTATGATGCATGTTGGATGTTTAAATGTAAACATTGATAGCATAATGAATTCTTGGCAACTTTTCCCATTTGCATATGATTATTGTTGAGGCATGCTGGATGGTTAAATGTGATGCACGAGAAACATGTGATTAGGGCATGCCATGAATGATGAATATGAGATTGGTCAGAGCTTGAGTCTCTGTGTTTGTGCATGATCATTATTATGCTCGCAATTGTTTAGTAAGCATGCTGAATGCCTATCTTTGGATGTTTGACATATGATACATATTGATAGCATTGCTTACTTGTGCATGGCTCTGACTAACTAGTCAGAATTGGCAAAGGTGTTAGTATCAACTGTGAAGCTGTGACTTATTAGTCAGGTTCGGCAGTGGTGCTGGGCACTGGTCACATTGGGCTGACTCACTAGTCAGAACGGCCTTAGCGTGTTCCACGCAAGCCATGTCGATCAGATCAAATCGACATCTGCATTGAATGACTCAAAGAGCATTAATGCAGGATCGACCTCAAGTTCGATGAATATAAACAAGCGCTTATCTAGCCAAAGGCTAGTCATTTAGAGCCAGGGCTAGCGAGCCCCGTGACTGTTAGGTCACATGGCTATGGGCACCGACCCTCAGTGACATGCTTGTCAGTCACTCATTTGATAAGAGCCATTGTAGAAAAGCCTAAGTAACGGTGTCGTTACACGGCTATGGGCACCAGGCCCCTAGTGACTTGTTTGTCGGTCACTCAGTATGGTTTAACAGGACCTCAAAGTGATATTCACTCATCTGATCAGAGCTATGAGCTCTGTATGATCATTTTGATCATCATATGCATGGCTTTGGGCACTGAGGCCCTAGTGACTTGCTTGTTGGTCACTCAGCATGGATTACCAGAACCTCAAGTGTTGAGACACTCATCTAATTAGGATTGACTTGATAGTCATCCAATCAGAAGGGCAGGATTTCTTATCTAAGCCCCTAGTGACTTGTTTGGCAGTCACTCATCTGATTAAGTGACTTGAGGGTCCTCCAATCAAAAGGGCAGGATTTCTCATCCTGGATACCCCAACATTGTTTGAAGTCATTTGCATGCTTGAATTAAGCTATGTTTGCTAGGCATGCCAGATATGATTTGATATCATGATATGACTGTTTATGAGCATATGAGTTTTCTTGCTAGGCTTCGGCTCACGGGTGCTTTGTGGTGCAGGTAAAGGCATAAGGAAGCTGGACCATCCTTGAGTTGGAGAGCTTAGGTGATGACGTGTACATATGCGGCTGCTCGACCAATACTTAGGTGAGGTTTGAAAGAGGAACTAGGATTAAACCATGTTTTGCCGCTTAGAATGGCCTGTTGTAAATATTCTCTTGTAATAGACTCTGAAATTATATTTTTTTTGGATCCCAATGTATACAATAAACGTTCTAGTGAAACGTTATACCTTAACCAAAATTTTAATCCCTAAACCGCTAGTCATACTTAGTTACACGTTTATGGCCAAACGACTCGATTAGCGAGTTTAGCACTGTTTGCAATGTGCACTGTAGCGGTCCCTGGAGTTGGGGCGTTACACCCTAACCACATGTTTCTCGTGCAACACATGCATCACATTTAATCACTTGACATGCCTCAACAATAACCATGCATGTCGCATTTAAACATCCAACATGCATCAAGAATAACCATGCACGTCCCATTTAAGCATCCAACATGCATTAAAAATAACCATGCATGTAAAATATACATAGGGTGCAGTTTTCTTACCTTTGATTCGAGCGAGAATGAATAAAAGAACGACCATTGAGAATTGTAAACCTTTAAGTTCCTTAACGGTCACCTAGTCATAACCAAATACGGGACACCATCAATAAAATGAATAACAAAGGTTCCCAAACCTTGATCTAGCCTCTGGGACATCAATCCCCACTAATCCGGGTAGTAAGAACAATCGCGAGGCCTAAAACCAAGTTCCCGAGGTCAAAACACTGCCTGAGCCGCGACCCCAGCCACACCAGGAGGAAGGGCCGCGACGCCCACTACCCAGGGCAGCGTAGCCCAGCACGCCCAATTGCCTCCAGCTTCTTCTTCGAGCTTGGGCCGTAGCGCCCAAGAACAGGGTCGCGGCTCCCACCCAGAAACCAGCCATGAACTCGATTTTCTTCATCCCAAACCTTCCAAAAACATACCTAAACACTTCCAGATCCAAAAATCAAAGTTCCCCAACTTCCCAATGATCCAAAATCATCAAATCCCGAGGCTCAAACGAACCAAACACTCAATAATTCACAAAACCCAATTCTAAGCTTAAAACACTCTAAAAACTCAAAACTTAAGACTTAGATTACCTTTGATTGGGTTGTTTCTCATTAAATCCTTCGGTCAAGAAGCTTCTAATCTTTCTTAGGATCGCTATGCCTCGATCCTCGCTTGATTCCGACTCCTAGAACTCGAGATTCCTTCGAAATTGCCTCGAACGGTAAAAGGAACTGACAGGAAGAGAGAAAGTATTTTCTAACGTACGGTTTTATCTGACAAGCTACTTCAAGCTTAAGTAACCTCAAATAAAATCTAGTGCTCGGGGTCCTGAAACACCCCCGGGAACATTATAGTCAAAACTTCCAGAATTTCCTTCTGATCTCAATAACTCTCAATTTATCATCAAATAAACATTCCCATTACTCAATATCCCAATAAATGATCCCGTTATGACAAAACCGCTAATTCACAATATAAGACCGTCTCATGCCGAATATATCTCCATAATAATGGGATCTCATCCATAACTCACAATATGCACCAAAATACACAACTATGCCATCAACGGGCCAAATTACCAAAACACCCCAATAATCAAATGTGGACCCACATGCATGAATTTAACATCATATTATAATATAATTCACAAAAACATGCATATAATCATTTAATGGCATAGTTAAACAGTTATGGGCCTCCCCGCCTACTAATCCAGCCATTAAACTGCATCAGGGATTTCAGGGCATTATAATTTTGGATCATTGGGATGTTTGGGAACTTTGATTTTTGGATTTGGAGATGTTTAGGTATGTTTTTGGAGGGATTTAAAAGTGAGAAATCAGAGTTATGGCAGGTTTCCCAGGTGGGGCCGCGGCCCTGTTCTTGGGCGCCGCGGCCCAAGCTCGAAGCTGAAGATGGTGGGTTTTGTGTGTGCTGGGGGCCGCTGCACTGGGTATAGTGGGATGCAGTGCTTGTTCCTAGTTTGGCTGGGGGCCACGACTCATGAAGGTTTTTGAGGCCAAATGGTTGTTTTGATCATGGGAACTCAATCTTAGGCCTCGGGATCGTTCATACTACTCGGTTTAGTGGGATTCGATGTCCCGGAGGATAGGTCTTGGTTCGGGAACCTTTGTTATTCATTTTATTGATGGAATCCCATATTTGGTTATGACTAGGTGACCGCTAAGGAACTTAAAGGTTGATCATTCTCAAGGGTCGTTCTTATACTAATTCTCGCTCGAACCAGAGGTAAGAAAATTGCACCCTATGTATATGACATGCGTGGTTGTTATAGAGGCATGTTGGCTGTTAAATGTGGACATTGATTGCATATTAAATGCTTAGAAAATATTGCTTATTTGTGTATGGCACTGACTATTCAGAATCGTCATTGGTCGCGTATTATTGACCTAAGAGTCAGGAACGGCATAAGCGTCATGAACGCAGAGCCGATAAAAGATTAGATCTAATCAATATCAGCGTTGAATGACTATAGGAGCATTAATGCTAGACCGACACTAAGGTCGATGAAAATTATAAGCGCTTGACTAGTCTAAGACTAGTTACTCAGAGCCAAGGCCTAAGGCCTAGGTGACTGTTTTGTCACGTGGCTAGGAAGCGGAATCCCATGGTTGTGACTCTATGGTCATGCGGTAGGTTATGTTGGTGACTAGTTCATCAAACACCTATCTTGATAAGCTAGTGAAAGGATCACTTATTTGTAAAGTCCAGGAGACCCTATCGTCACATGAAGGGATGCACATTTTCCCCATGGGGACGGAGCCCCGTGGGGACTCGCCCCTAATGGGGTGGGGAATCCCCGTCTAAATGGGGAACGGGGCGGGGATGGGGATAACTTTCAATCCCCGAATGTTAAATGGGACGGGGACGGAGATAGCACTCCCCGCCCTGACGGGGCCCCGTTTAAAGTTTTATATATATTTTTGTCATATTTTATATGTATTTTATATATTTCTTTATGTGATTTTGTAGTATAGTAGTAACTTTTTTAATATTTTAAATTTTATTTAGGATAGTGTTTAATATTTTAAATAATAAATATTGTGCAATATTTTAATTTACATATAATTTTCGATTTTAATTTTAAAATTTTAATTTAAAATTTATTTTTTAAATAAATGAGTTCCCCGTGGGGATTCCCCGCCCCAATAGGGGATTCGCCACCCTGTCCCCGATGGGGAATAAGCGGGGACAAGGATTAGAAATATAAATGGGGACGGGGACAGGGGGAGCAATCCCCGCCAATTCCCTGCCCCGTGTGCATCACTAGTCACATGGCTAATGGGAATGGAACCCACCTTAGTGACTTTTACAACTGTCACTCCTCTATTTTGGACTGAAAGTCCTGAATGATTATTACGATCATTGTTGATATTATATTCATGCAATATTGTGTTTTCTTGCTAGGCTTTGGCTCATGGGTGTTATGTGGTGCAGGTAAAGGGAAAGAAAAACTCACCCAACTTTGAGTGGAGAGCTTAGGTGGTGATGTGTACATATGCGGCTACTTGACCACCACGGCCAAGGAGTTCTCAGGGGAACTAGGGGGTTTACCCTATTTTTGCCGCTTAGATCGGCGGGTTGTAAATTTCAAACTGTAGTGACCATTTTGTATTGTAAACAACTTGTAAACGTTTTTATGGGCCCATGAACAGTTTTATGTTTTAAATAAAATATATCATTTCCTTTTGATTGGTTTTCCACCTTAACCTGTTAATAACACCTAGAAACATGTTTTTAACCAAAAATCTCAGGTAGCGAGTTAAATTCACGGTTCAACGTTCACCGTAACGGTCCTGGGGTAACAAGGACGTTACAACTTGGTATCAGAGCGAGCCAAAGTTTATGGTTCCTGAAGACAAGCTAGGCATGTACACTCGTCACTGAAGATAGCTTCACTCAGGGAATGGTAATTATTTCTGTAGCTATGTGATTAACTACTTAAATAGAATGTAAATGATTTACCTGCACATTGTATTAGGGAGCATGAGATTCTGATAGAGCTTGGCTCTTGACCATATGATTATATGCTCCGTGAATATATATATGAATGTGATCATATGATTACCTGCTCCATGAATATATAATTGTGATATTTGCATACTGGAATTAGAGGCATGATGTGAATGTTGGAAGAGTAGGGATTATGATTGATGTATGAATGCCATGGGCATGTTTATAGCACTGCAAGTGGTTTGTGATTGTGGTGTGGTAAGATTGTTCCCATGGGGAAAGCTCTTGATATGCTCATCATATTTAATGGGTCAAGTTATTGACTGCGAATTCAATCAGCAAGTTTATATCCAAGGCAGATAATGAGGCCTGCTGGTGGATATACAGAGGCTAGGAGTTTCAGCCAGGGGTTGAGTTCTTCATGTGCTTCTATAAATTTTCAGCAGATGTTCACAGATTTGCAATCAAGATTGCAGAGGCATGAGGAAGAGATCAGGTGTCTGAAGCAACATCAAAATTTGTTGGGGAGGAGCACTTCTTCCTTGGTTATGCCAGGAGTGGCATCATCTTTGGCTCAGCCTAGGGTTGAGAACAGATGAGAATTTCTTTGTGGAAGATTCAAGGAGTATTACCCTCCAGTCTTCGAGGGAGGCCTAGATCCATTCAGAGTTGAGCAATGGATGGGCATGATAAGTTCTATTCTGGATAGTATGGGGCTAGTGGGTCACGATAGGGTGATCTGTGCTACATTTGTACTGCGGGATGATGCCCGGATGTGGTGGGAAGTAGTATCCCAGACACGAGACACAACTGTGATGGATTGTAAAGAATTTAGGCAGCTGTTTAATGAGAAATATTATTGTGATGTAGCCAAGACTGCTAAGGTGAATGAATTTCTGAATCTCGTTCAGGGAAATGCAACAGTAACCGAGTATGTTAATAGATTTGATGGGTTGGCCAAGTTCGGTTTTGACATGGTACCCACAAATGTAGCTAGGGAGGAAAGGTTTATTCAGGGGTTGATTCCCATAATAGTCCAGGGCATTAGAGTTGCTCCAGTGCATGAAATCTCTACCTATGCTCAGGTGGTAGGAAAGGCTCTTGCTGTTGAGAGCGCATGACATCAGATGAGAAGAAGAGTGCTAGGGAGCACAGAGCTCAGATAGTGGTACCTCCACTTATTGGAGCAAGCAAGAATGAAAGCTGGAAGAAAATTTATCCAATCAGCACTCTGTGCAAGAAGCGTCATTTAGGAGAATGTCGAGCAAGAGCATGTTTCTCATGTAAAATGTTTGGACATCGTAAGAAGCATTTCCCAATGCGAAGGAAGGATGAGCAAAAGGGGATGAACAGCTCGACTCCAGATCGAGTGTTCGTTACGATGCAGTCAACATTTGAGACTGAGACTAGTTCCTTAGGGGTGGCAGGTCAGTTTTCTAATTCTGATTTTTGAGTTATGCTGGCTGGTTTTGGTGCCATGTTATTTCTTTGTTTGTTGCATATAGAGAAACATGGAGTTGTTATGCATATAACATGGTTATGTTGTGATGGGAATGTGATATTTTATTGGTAATTTAAGAGATGAGTTGGGTTATGATAAAAAGAACTCATCAGTTGACATGATAAAGTTGGTTATGACTGGCTTTGGTATGACCCGGGATATGGATTGGTTAAGTAATTATGGGGCAATGCTAAATTGTAAATAAATGATAGTAACTCTTGGGCTTGAGAGTGGGAAGCCTATGACAGTTGGCACGGTGTATGGATTTTGTATGCTTATGACATCTGTATTGAGAGCTAGAGTTTTATTGCAGGGGATGCATAGAACTCTTAGCTAGTGTGGTGGATACCACTTAGATTGTGCCAGCGGGATCAGGACAGACTGGAGTAGTTTGTGAGTTTCTGGATGTACTTCCAAGGGACTAGTCGGGGTTGTGTTTGCATGAAAAGGATAGAATGGTGATTGGATTAGTGCCAGGAATGGAATCAGATTTAGGGCACTGTATTGAATGGCTCGACAGAGTTGTAAGATTTAAAGGCTCAGCTAGTGAGTAAGATGGTATTCTCTAAGGTGGATCTTGGATCTGGGTAGTACCTGCTAGAGATCAGGGAGAAGGATATGAAAAAGATTGTTTCTAACAGATAAGAGCACTGAGAGTGCTGAGTATGTTTTGAGAATTTGTTTAATGCTAAGTGTTTGTGAGTCAGATGAACAGAGCATTCAAATGTTTATTTGAATGGGAATTATGATCGTCTTGGACGATGGTATAGTGGTGTATTATTTGCAAAGATTTTCCAAGGTCAAGGAACGCCTGGGTAGGCAAGAGTTTCCTTGGATGGGCAGGATATTACATGTACTTTGTGAAAGAGTTCTGAGTCTTCTTGCAGATCAGAATCAGTTTGTAAGTTGTTATGACACCTCAGTCGCAGGGAGAAGTGACTGCCTATGCATCGTGTTGGATAAAGTATCTGACCAGAACTAGAGTAGAGTTTTTGGTGGGCCAGGTGGCCAGATTTATGTTTGAGATTATCATTTCAGAAATGATCAAAAGGAAAGCAATTAAGTGAACCACAGATAAGAAAGATTGAGTGAAAAGTCTTAGCTGGATTAGCTAAGGGTTTTGCAGTGTTAGGTATGAATTTGTCGTGGTATAGTGATCGGATTTGGAATCTGATGGACACTGAGATTAATTGGGAGATTCTGGATGAATCTCATGCTTATCTTTTATTCTCTTCATTTAGGCATCATGACAGTGTACTAGAGTTTGAAAGCTTTTTATTGATGGCTTGGGATGGAGAGGGACATAATGGAATACGTGGTAGAGTTCTTAACCTGTTAGCAGGTCAAGACAGAGTATCAAGAATCAGTGGGGTCATTGTAGCCTTTGAGTATTTTGTAATGGGAATAAGGAAGCATCGCGATGGGGCTGCCCAGGATAGTGGGCCAGTATGAGTTGGCATTGGGTTATTATGGACCAGTTTTCCAAGTGAGTTTATTTTTGTCAGCAAGGACGAATAATACAGGTGATTAGTACTTAGATCTCTATGTGAGAGAGATAGTGCGCCTTCATGGAATTCAAGGTCTATCTTATCAGATGATGACTCTGTTGTTACTTTCAGACTTTGGAAGGGTTAAGGAAGGCGATGAGTATATAGATGGAATTTAGTACAGTTTATTATCCTCAGACTGATGTTAATCAGAGAGAGAGTTATCCAGTGTTGGAAAGGTACCTTATGAGATAAGGTATGGTAGAGCATGTTTGTCACCCGTTTATTGGAATGAGATGGGTGAGATGTTGATTCTAGATCCTGAGGTGGTTCAGGGGACCATTGAGATTATTGGAGGTTAGAGCTTGGATGCTCACTTCTCAGAGTAAATGGAAAAGTTTTACTGAATTGAAAATTAGGAACATGGAGTTCCAAGTAGAGGATTGTATCTTCCTTAAAAGTATCACCATGGAAAGGGGTGAGGAGTTAAGAGCAAGTTGAGCCCTAGAGTAGTATAACAGTTTGAGTCATGGATAGGCCTGGACAGGTTGACTTTGGTTCGACCTTATCTTTGGCACTGTCAGTTGTGAACAATGTATTTTGTATTTCCATGCTGAGGAAGTGGGTTGAAAGAAACTCATGAGTTGAGTTATGAGAATCTGGAGATTGAGGCTAAGGTATCATGTAAAGAATAGCTAGTCTAGATATGAGACAGAAAGAATAAAGTTTTGAGGAACAAAGTTATACCTTGAGTCAAGGTAAAGTTACAGAAACAGTGAGGTCGAGGGAACGACCTAGGAAACTGGAATCAGTTGTGCGAAATTGATATTCCGGGTAGTTCAGATAAATTTCAAGGACGAAATTTCTGTAAGGAAGGGATAGTTGTAATGTCTCAAATTTCCTAATAAGGTTTAGGACCTTGATTAGGAGGCCGGGAGGGCAATAATTGATTTAATATGCTATTAAATGATAATATGCATATTTAGGTGTATTAAATATGCATGTGAACCCATTTATGATTAATTGGGTGATTTTCATATTTTGGCCATTTCGGGCATATTTGGCATATATGTGATATGTGTGTGGTGCTTTATTATTATTTGGTTATGCTAGGGTTACTCAGCGCGAGACGATCCTAGGAGGTAAGCTAGTGGGAAAGTCACAACGGGATTTATTCTTGACTCGGAGTGAGTCAAAGGGTATTTAGAGGATTACCGGGTTATTAGGTAATGGGAATAAATATTTGGTGATAAATTGGGAGTTAGTAAGATCAGGGGGAAATTCTGGAGGTTTTGACTATTTTGTCCCCGGGGGGTGTTTTCGGGACCCCGAGCGTTAGGATTTGGTTGAGGCTACTTAAGCTTGAAGTAACCTTTTAAGAAATAAAAGAACGTTTAGGAAGTTCTCTCTCCCTCTAAGTTCCATTTTCGTCTCCCGATCGCATTTTCGAAGGAAACTTAAGTTCTAGGACTCGAATTCAAGCGAGGATCGAGGCATAGCGATCCTAGGGAAGATTAGAAGCTTATTAGCGAGAGGATTTAGTTGGAAACAACTCAATCGAAGGTAATTCAAGTTTTAAGTTTTGAGTTTTAGAGTTTTTAAGCTTTGATTTGGATTTTGTGTGTCGATGATTTTTTGATTTGTTTGAGCCTCGGGATCTGATGATTTTGGATCATTGGGATGTTTGGGAACTTTGATTTTTAGATTTGGAGATGTTTAGGTATGTTTTTGGAGGGATTTAAAAGTGAGAAATCGGAGTTATGGCAGGTTTCCCAGGTGGGGTCGCGGCGCCCAAGAACAGGGCCCAAGCTCGAAGCTGAAGATGGTGGGTTTTGTGTGTGCTGGGAGCAGCGGCACTGGGTATAGTACGCCGTAGCAGTTGCTCCTAGTTTGGCTGAGGGTCGCGGCCCATGAAGGTTTTTGAGGCCAAATGGGTGTTTTGATCATGGGAACTCAATCTTAGGCCTCGGGATCGTTCCTACTACCCAGTTTAGTGGGATTCGATGTTCCGGAGGCTAGGTCTTGGTTTGGGAACCTTTGTTATTCATTTTATTGATGGAATCCCATATTTGGGTATGACTAGGTGACCGCTAAGGAACTTAAAGGTTGATCGTTCTCAAGGGTCGTTCTTACACTAATTCTCATTCGAACTAGAGGTAAGAAAATTGCACCCTGTGTATATGACATGCGTGGTTGTTATAGAGGCATGTTGGCTGTTAAATGTGGACATTGATTGCATATTAAATGCTTAGCAAATCTTGCTTATTTGTGTATGGCACTGACTATTCAGAATCGGCATTGGTCGCGTATTACTGACCTAAGAGTCA
Organism: Humulus lupulus; assembly: GCF_963169125.1. NCBI lineage: Eukaryota > Viridiplantae > Streptophyta > Magnoliopsida > Rosales > Cannabaceae > Humulus > Humulus lupulus. Next base: position 22,063,943 of record NC_084793.1, read on the forward strand.
GGAACGACATAAGCGTCATGAACGCAGAGCCGATAAAAGATTAGATCTAATCGATATCAGCGTTGAATGACTCTAGGAGGATTAATGCTGGACCGACCCTAAGGTCGATGAAAATTATAAGCGCTTGACTAGACTAAGACTAGTTACTCAGAGTCAGGGCCTAAGGCCTAGGTGACTGTTTTGTCACGTGGCAAGGGAGCGGAATCCCATGGTTGTGACTCTATGGTCATGCGGTAGGTTATGTTGGTGACTAGTTCATCAAACACCTATCTTGATAAGCTAGTGAAATGATCACTTATTTGTAAAGCCCAGGTGACCCTATCGTCACATGGCTAATGGGAATGGAACCCACCTTAGTGACTTTTACAATTGTCGCTCCTCTATTTTGGATTGAAAGTCCTGAATGATTATTACGATCATTGTTGATATTATATTCATGCAATATTGTGTTTTCTTGTTGAGCTTTGGCTCATGGGTGCTATGTGGTGCAGGTAAAGGGAAAGAAAAGCTCACCCAGCTTTGTGATTAGTGCCCAAAAATACACATTTATTGATTTTAATAGTCAAAATAAATTAAGTTTTAATTAATATTTTCATGGAATTAATATGATTTAATTTATAAATGAAAATATTTAATTTTAACTTAGTTTGTTTTATTTTGTAGGATTTAATTGATATTTTTGGCACTTGAAAACAAAGAAAAAGAAAGAAAGAAGAAAGAAGCAAATAAAATTGAAGAAACAAAGAAAATGTGGCATTTTTGGGGTCAAAAGGCCCAATCCGGAGGCCTAAGCCCAACATCAACAACCCTTTCCTCCTTGCCAGCCGCAAGGTGTCATTGAAACAGCCCGCCACGCGTCACCTAGGATGCCCAGCTGTTGCCTCCTTCAGCATTCAACATTCAACAACCCAGTCAGTTGCCCACCTGTCAATTGCCCAGCAGCTTGCCTCCTTCAGCATTCAACAACCCAGTCCAACGACCCAAACAGTCTCCCTGCCTTTGATCAGCTGAAGCTCCAACGTGACCACCAGCCCAATAAAGGCCCAGCACCCCAACGTAGTTTCAACACAACTCCAGCGGGCCAACGTAGCCCTCCAAGCCCAGTCCAAAACCTTTGACCCACGTTAGCCTCAGCAGCCCAAATTTGACCCAGCCAGCCGCATCACGTGTCTTCTTCCCATTGGTTGCACCTGGTCAAAGCTCACTTCTACCACCAGCCACTTTCAACCCAATTTTGTGGGTATTGGGCTTTGCAAAATTGCTATTTTGAGCTTTAAAGCTCATGTTTTTGTGGTATTTTAGAAAAGAGAAAAATGACCATACACCAAAATAGCTAGGTTAATATTAAAAATAAGATTTGATTTTTCAAAATCATATTTTATTATTAATATTTCATATCTATTTTGTAAACCCCATTTTGTTATTTAATTTCTTTTTAGTCATTTTCTCCCTCTATAAATAGGGACTCCTTCACACTTAGTATGTAATTTTTAGAGTAAAGAAACTATAGCAAAATTTCTACTCACTTTCTTCTCATATTTTCTTCTTACAATTTTGTGAGAATCATGAGCATAATGGCCTAATCTTCCTAGGAAGGTTAGGGATGATTCCATATGCTAGTAATGTTATTTTGCTACTTTGATTTACTATGCTCTTAATGTAATGTATTTGAGTTATTTATGTTCTTTCATGTCCATCTCTATTTTGTTATCTTTATTTACTTATGCTAATAGTATATAGGATTAGTCATGCTCTTTCTATGTGCTTCTAATTAGTATAAGTAATATTGATATATAATTTTATGTCTAATCTTCTATTGCATTATTTTCCTTGTATATTTTGTCATTTTTAGATTTTTCATAAGATTTATATTGTGCTTTTAAAGTAAAGAACTTTATAACTCAAATGGATTTTTGTTGGAAAAGAATATGGACTTTAATGTTAGATTTTCCAAGTAAATGTTGGGATGTGCACTATTTACTTGTGTATTTTTGTAAATCAAGTAACCAAGTAGCTAAACAAGCATATGGATGATTCTTGAAACCTTTCCATTTCTCAAACTCTTGATTACATCTTACCTTTATTTCATCTATCTCATTTTACCATTTCATCAAAAAGAAAACACCAAAATCTCAAATCTCTTTTCATTTCCATTTCTTATTTATTTCTTGTTACTAACTTTTTGTGTTATTTTCTACTAATCTTTTGATTTTAGGTTACTTCCTTGTGGATTGACCGCCCGATTACACTACAACCACCGCTTAGTGGTTGTCACGATTTGGGCGTTAAACACTTTGAGTGGAGAGCTTAGGTGGTGATGTGTACATATGCGGCCGCTTGACCACCACGGCCAAGGAGTTCTCAGGGGAACTAGGGGGTTTACCCTATTTTTACCGCTTAGATCGGTGGGTTGTAAATTTCAAACTGTAGTGATCATTTTGTATCGTAAACAACTTGTAAACGTTTTTATGGGCCCATGAACAGTTTTATGTTTTAAATAAAATATATCATTTCCTTTTGATTGGTTTTCCACCTTAACCTGTTAATAACACCTAGAAGCACGTTTTTAACCAAAGAACTCGGGTAGCGAGTTAAATTCATGGTTCAACGTTCATTGTAACGGTCTTGGGGTAACCAGGGCGTTACATCACCAGTCGCACAAGTGCACCAGATCTCGGTCGTGGGGGATGTGGAGGGATGAAGCTCATCGACACCAACCTAGATCAAAGTTTGTGGGGTCCGACCGAGCATGAAATCATCATCTGGGTTCGTAGGCCAATTTCTGAAGAAGATTAAGAGCTCCCCTAATGTTTTTTAGATCCACGTCCTAAGAATTCCTCGACATTTTCATGTCCTTACTAAGCTTCTCAACCCTAGATCAAAAGTCGCGATCTGTTCGCGAGGCCTGCCACATGCCCAACCTTTGTTTGTGGTGACCCACATTGATCCGTTCGTGAGGTCCGCCACACTCCAGTTTGCAGTCAATTCGCAAGCTTCGACAGAGGTTGTAGAGTTCTTCCCAATGGTTGAAAATAAGTAGTAGCAGAGAAGAAGGAAAGAAGAAGGTGGAAGAACGAGATGAAGAAGATTAAGATTTGGGTTTTTCTGCACTCCTCCTCTCTTCGAAATCGATCTTTTTTTTTTATATTAAGTTTGATTTGTATGGAATTTTGTTTAAAGTTCAATTTTAGCTTTGGTTTTAATTTTATTTAATTTATTAAATATATATATTTTATTTTGAAATTTATATATTTTTTATTATTTTTAATTTAATAATATTTTATATTTAATTAAATAATTCATTAATTAATAAAACCTAGGTGTATTTTGGTCATATTTAAAAAAAAGTTTGACCAAAATCAGACTCAGAGTATTATTTTATTCCATTTTGCAAAACACACGGTCTGAATTGTCATTTAACAAAACAAAGGGTCTGATCGGTAACTTTTGCAAAACACTGAGTCCAAAATAGTATTTACCCTTAATAAAATTAATTTATTTAAGACAAATTTTGAAAATTAATTTTAAAACTATAAATAAAACATATAAAAAAACATTAATACAAATAAAGATTTGTTTTCTCTCTCCTTTCCCTCTCTCTTCCTCCCTTCGTCTCTCTTGTTCGTCATATTCTCAAAGAATTCAGAAAAACAAATGCAAAAATTGACATCCAAAACTTTATAACTCAAATTAAAATCAAAGTCTACAAGAATCAAACAATAATCATAAATTATTATTCCTCTTCTTTTAAGCCAATCTCAACAGAACAAAACTACTATACCAATCTTAATTAAACAAAACAAACAAATTGATTGGGTCTTCCCTTCATCCCCGAACGATTACCCTGAAACCCGGCATCTTCACCATTATCTTTTCTACCTAGAAGAAAACCTTTTGTATTTATTCCAAAATGCTCATCTCTCTCTCTGTCAGTCAACGACAATGGTTGGACGAAGACCACACAGTTGACCTCGTGGACTGGATTTGGGTGAGGAGATGATGACGACAAGGGGTTGGTGAGGACCACGTAGTCGACGTCGTGGGTTGGATCTAGGCGAGGAGGCAAGGATGACAAGGGCTGGGCAAGGTGTTGGAAAGTCATTCAGAGCACGCAACGAAAACTTTGCGTGGTGGGCCCATTGTTCAAGATTTATTAGGAACGACAACAATCATATTTTTTTATTAATCATATAAACGATTTTATAACCAAGAAAACATTCTAGAAACATTATCATACAATACTATTAACCATGCAACAAATATATGTATATAAATATACAATATATTTAAATACAACATATAAATACAAAAATTCAAGAGCATGAACTTTTACCTCTTGAAGCCTATCAAGTGTCCTTGAGTCTTTTCGTATTATAAACGATCTTCCTATCCAAAGCTTTGAGTATTCAAACCATGATCTTCCAGAGTGTTCTCTACTCCTCAAGATGTGTGTGGGCACATAGAGAACATGGGCTTGTATATTAAGAATCACAAGTATTTCTCAACACATGAGAGCTCGGATTATGTTCTGAGAATGGCTAGAATAAAGAAGAAGAAGAAAAAGAGTTTTGTCTGACAAAAACTCTGAGAACTATCATGAATTGTGTATTGTTGTGTTTTTTCTTTCTATCTGTGTAAATGTGTATATTTTTATGTATATTCTCTTCTTCTTCTATATCATATATATATAAAGATTCACATTACTTTATTATTCTCAATAATAATAGTAATATAAATATATTATAATAATGATGATATGATTTGATTTTAGGTAAATATCTAACTTACCAAATTTGAAAAATAATTAAATAAATAAAATAAAAACAATACAGATACATTATTTGTATAGTGGTACACACATGGCACAGTCCTTGGACTGTGTCAGGTGTGTAATATTATTCCCTTTTCAGGGATTTTGTATTTTTCTTTTATTTAATTAAAATCAATTTCCCACCAAATAATGTGTTAGTCTTTTTAAGGAAAAAGATAACAACCATATTTCAAAATTTAAATTTTAAATCCAAAATTCAAAATTCAAATTGATGATCATCATTATCATCATCTTTTTTAAAATTAAATAAATCAAAAACTATTTTTTAACTTACCAATTTTATTTTCTCCCACTCAAATAAAATAAATAATTTATTTATTTATATATATAAATTTCGAAATTTACATATTTAAATTAATAAACATATTTTCAAAAATTAATAATTAATTCTAAATTAATTATTCAACATCAATTATCATATAATTGCATGCTAGACCTGAAGAATAAAATTCTTCTCAAATTCTCAAATTACAGTTATACCATTGTATCAACTCTTACCTTGAAATGATGTTGATAGAGTCACCCTAGGGACCTATAATATCAAGCTCCAATAAATATTACATTATTAATCAAAGCTCTTAGATTAAATAATCATATTTTATTAATCTCATGATTACTCCCCTAAAAATATGAGATTGAACTCTTGATTATTATAGACATATATTTAATGAGTACTTTATTAAAGAATAAAGTTTCAATTGATATAATTACCCTTTTAGCTATATTTTGTTCCTAGAGTACCATTGACTTTATAGTGAAGGTTGTGTCACAACAAGTTTGCGACGTGAGCGCCCATAACATTTTCAGTTCCAAAAGTCAACCCAATAGGGAACCATTATTCAATCTATAAGAAGGTATAGATTCCATATCTGCTAAACTACGTCCCCAACCATATATATCATTGAGTCCCCAAATTAATTGTTCTTAGCCTGATCATTCTGACAAACCTTAACGCATGAATCAAAGGATCAGATGACATATATAAGAGTTCATAACAACCTCAGGATTAAGATCATCGTGTATATGATCATCGATTGATGTGTTTGATTAATACTATGAAATGATGTTTACACAAGTATTAACAAATCACATCTGGCCCAGTTCTACATACTCTCAGCATGCAAAGCACCTCCACTAAAGTGTCCTACTGCACTAGTAACCTGGATCTAGGTCACATGTATACATAATACTAGCGGACTGTATTAACAGTAATTAATCTAAAGATTTCATAACTTTATTTTACTGCGAACTATTTAAGTTTATTATCTTAATCTTGATCCTCTCATACCAATATGAGATTAAGAACACATAGATAAAATTTGGAATTTTCGGATATTCACTTAATATTATCATATAATATCGGACATAGTATATATATAATAATTCAATTCAATTATTTATTTCATTTAAAATATTTGTCAACTACAATTGCTTTAAGGGCACTATTGCCAACACGAGGACCTCGTGGGCTAGATCTGGGTTGCCTGAGCTAAGAAAGATGAGCAACCATAGTCCTTGGGGGTGGCTCGATCAACAATCGGAGCCAAATATGGTTACTATCTCCTAAGTCGAGTATTTGAGCCACAGTCCTTGGGGGTGGATGGATCCACAATCGGAGCCACTGTCCCAAGTAGGGCCAACTGGTTATTGCCGAAGAAAAGAAAAGGAGGACGAGAAGGAGAAGAGAAATATATATATATAGAGAGAGAGAGAGAGTGAGAGAGAAATAATTTTATATTATTTTTTATTAAAATTATTTGTTTTAATTATGAAAGTATTTATTTTTATTCTTATTAGAGTTTTAATTTATTTTTTATTTTTATATAATTAGCTAATGTGTAAAAGTAGGGGCATTTTAATCATATTAAAAAATTGTTTGACTAAAATCAGTCTTAAGATATCATTTTGTTCCAATTTACAAAACATAAGGTCCGATTTGTCATTTAACAAAATACATGGGCCGATCGAGTATTCGGGCAAAACACATGAGCCAAACTGATATTTTCTCTATCATATATAATCCTAATTTTTATAAAATTTTGTTAGAATAAATATTTAGAAATTATATTGAAACTACACTAATGAATATTAGCTAAGAATAATGATAAGGAATGTAGAAGATTAACACAAGATTTTTACATGGTTGGGGCGTTAATAAGCCTTAGTCCACGAGTCAATTGTATTAGAGCTTGGAAAATCTTTTACAATGGAGTTTCTCTCTATTTTTTGACAGAGTAACTGTATACAAGTCGAGAAAAGATCATTTTTTCAGTGCTCTATCGCCTATATTTATAGGCTCATAGGAACACTGGATCTGGGCCGGGTATGACCCAGGCCCATCAAAGATGTGGATACTCTCGGCTTCTCTGGTGGAAGCCTAATATAAAAGATAAAACATACATAGGTTCAAGACTAATTAAGGCCCAATAGGGCGGCCCAAGGACTATACTTTGCCCGACAAAACGGTGCTTTTAGTCTGGGCACTTCGAGTTACGAGGCAGATTCAGGGTCGCTAGGCCTAGGCTAGTGCGTCAGCACAGATCCCGAAGCATCCCATTCGCACGGGTTCCCTTCATTAATACCTCTGGGTTGATGTGGACCGTAGGATGGGGCGACCTTTGGCATTCGCCCCTCCTGGGTCGTTAGATCTGAGATGGCGAGAATCCAGCCTGAGAGGGCTCATAAATGCCCCTGCACGATTTTGGATCGTTCGATGGGGAGATACCTACCCGTTGGATCAGAGGCCAGGATTTGGGCCTTTATAAATACCCCATAGACAACAATTTGACATTTTTTACACGCTCGAGCCATTTCAAGAACTGACAAGATTTGCCTAAGCTTTGCATGTCCGATATCGCCGACGACATCCACCATCGTCTGCTAACTCTACGCCATCGTCTGTTTCCGACAGTCCCAACATCTGCCCATCCGCCTGAGAGCTCGTCCTGTGTCTGCCCTATCGACGAGTTGCTGAACCGGCTTCACCATTTCAAGAACGAAGTTTTGCCGTTCTTACCGTCGTACATCCATCATCTTCTACGGCCAACAACTCACAGTAAGTTCTTCCGACCTTCTTGATGAATATACGAACTTAGGCTGTTCTTTTAATTCATATGCTTAGGCTGCTAGAATATGATTACACTTAGGAGTTGCTAGAAAGGCCGCCTGGTTCGGGTTGCTCCGGGTCCGGATGCTTCCCAGACAGATGGTGGAGCCTTAGTAGCCCTTTTTCCATTCCCGATCTGGGTCTCGTGGTTCCTCAGTGATCCCAGACCCGATCCGGAGGGGACTCCAAGCAGTCCTTAGGAGACTCCCCATACCTTAACCGACTTTCTTGGGTTTAGGTACTGGCTGCTTGGCTTTCTTTCTTTGTTCTCAAATCACCAACTGTGGCAACGGGCGTCACCCTCCACTCCGAGGAAGAAGTAAACAGGGCCCCCGTCGTCATCTCCGGGTCCCGGACACCCAAGGTCAACAGGTGGGAAATGGACGTGGTGCCCAACCTATTCCAGAATTACCGGATGATGTACGTCCTGGAGAAGCGCCTGGGCATAGAGTCCACTCCTGGACTCTTCCACAACCGTATGGTCAGGATCGAGGAGCGGGCGCACACATCCGTAGAAGGGTTCGGGGCCTGGAGCGCCGGCCACATCAGCACGGGAGCCACACTCCTGCTCCATGAGTATTTCGTGCGGTTCCTGACGTATGTGGGAATCGCGCCATTCCAGCTCCTGCCGCAAGCGTACCGGCTACTCACAGGATGGTGAGTGTTCTGCATCGCGCAAGAGATCGCGGAGCTGACCCCTGCGGAAATCTTGTATTTCTACAAGATGGAGCCGCAGGTCAACGCTAAGGACAAGACCTTGGACGGCTTCTACAGACTGAAGCCGCGAGGAAGCTACCCCGCTCCTGGAAGCATCCCCCGGACGTCCGTCATTACTGGTTTATGACGTCCGGGTTCCTCGTGGAGAAGAACCCCACGCTGCTGCTGGACTTCCAGCGAGTGGGTAAGTGCTCCTCAGAACCTTGTCCCCTTTTTGTTTTATTTTTTCTTTCTTTTTCTTCGTTTCTCATCATATTCCTCTGGGTGGCAGGACCTTTCGGTCAAACTCCCCTCACCCCGTTCATCATGGAATGGAGGAAGTTCTACTCTGGGCTGAGCGCGGAGGACCTGGACGTAGGTGGCTACGTCAACACGGACAACCTCCGACTGGTCGGGATGCTCGCGGCCACCCAAACCATTGTCATCCTGAACCTTCAGGGCATCCAGTGCGAGAAGAGCGCCGCCATCCGGGAACAGCTGGCCTTGGACCACATTTCAGAAGTGGAGAAGGCGGCGCGGGCTGACGCAGCCAAGCAAAAGAAGGACCAGACCCAGACGGAGGCGGCCTCTTCGGAGGAGTTGGAGGAGCTCTTCGAGGACGCCCTGCCGAACACGGGGACTCCCGGGGCTAGCGTATCAGGGCGAGGTAACTCCCCTTTAATCTTGACTTATGCTCCCCAAGTCGGGGACTTAGCTAGGGATAGGCTAGTACTCCGAGGCCCCGCGTTCGGGGTTGACGGGGAGACGAGACCTTCGTCTCCCGTCCCCGTAGGCTCGAAGGTCCTTATGTTCTTATCCGAGTTCCTTCAGTACGGGAACTTCCTGAACCCGGATGACATGGGGGATCGAATCCATTCCTTCGCTTTAGAGGAGTTGAGTCGCGCCCGGGGCATAGATGAGGGTTTGTCTTGGGTCATTATTAGTTTTGATGTTGATTCCTTTGGTTTGCCATACTAATTCTCTTTTCTGTGCTTTTGCAGGAGACTCCAGCATGTCTACTCCCGCCAGCAAAATGAGGCAGCTCCTCAAGGACAGGGCGGCCAGGAAGGCAAACGAGGCGACGGGTCCGGAGCCCTGCCTCAACAAGGAAGTGTCCGGGATGGAACTTCGTCCCGGCGGGGGAGCCCTTGCCGTGGTCCCCATTCAAGTCGTGGACCCGGCTGTAGTCTCCAGCTCCGCCCGACACTCGGTGATAGACTTGGAGACGGGTGCAGCGGCCAGCCAAAGCTCTGGGAAAAGGGGCCGGGATGCTGGCGCTGAGGAGGCCAACACCGGGAAGAGGCCCCGAATGAGGCGGGACGCCTCGGCTGACGAGTCGCACGGCGAGATTCCCGCACTGCCGGTTCTCCCCATACATCCAGCACTACTCGAGGAGGGGGAGGCTGTTGTGTGGGATGAGCAGTCCCGGCTGTTCAACCGGACCTGGGAGAATGGTCGGGGCTGGAGGGACAACACATACAAGGCCCTTACGATCCGCCGTCAGGTCGAATTCGCGGAGCGTCTGGCGGCGTTCAGCGCCCCTCAGCCGATCGTGGATTGGCCAGCCGCCGAGTTAGGCTTCCGCCCTAAGCTTGGGCAGGACACGGCCCCCCTGGCGGCGAACCTATTGGACCAGGTGGGGAACACCATGTCCAACCTCCAACTCAAACGGTACGCCACCATAGCCAATCCAGACGTGCTGTTTATCTCTAAGGCACTCCGCCACCAGGCCACCACGGTAAGTTTTACTTGTCTTTCTTCCCTCTTCTCACTTTTTAATAAGGATTTCTCCTAACTTTTCTTTGCTCCAAGTTGATCTACTATCCCATCGGAGTGCTGATCTAGTGGCCGAGCTGGCCATGAAGATGGAGACGGCCAAGCTGGAGCTAGAGGCGGCCGTGAACCAAAGGGAGGCCGCCAAGGAGGCCCTTGCCAGGGAGACGGCCCAAGCTCGGGCGGGCCGTGATGAGTTAGACCGCGTCAAGGCTAGACTGGAAAAGGCTTTTTCCCAGAAAGGAAAAGAGTCTGACGAGAGGGCAACACTCCTGGAAGCGGCCGCGGCTCAGTCGGTCCGGGACAAGGAGGAGATCCAGGCCTTGACGGCACGGGTCCGCGAACTAGACGATTCTCTCCATGAGGAGAAGGTGGTGCACGAAGAATCCCACCGCGAGAAGGAGGAGGCGGAAGGAATGCTGGAGGTCACCTTCGATGAGGCCATTTACATGGCTTGGCGTAAGGACAAGAGTATGAACCTCCTGGTCTTCCCCGATTCGGAATCGAAGCGGGCCGAATTCGAGGCCAAGGAGAAGGAAGACGCGGAGCTCCTGGTGGATGAAGCCCAGGGCCGGATCCTCGCCTTGTCTCCTTTATCTCTTTTTTCTTTGTAATTTTGTAACTTTTTCGGACGCATACGCGTCCAAAACACTTTATGTTGCTTTCTCTGGTTTTTATATATATATTTTTGTTATTCCATGAGTAGAAATTTCATTTTATTGCCGTGCCTGATTGATTCTGAGGGTTTGGTCCTAGTTCCAACGGCCCGGACTAGACCAACTGACTAGTTTGTCGAGTTTTCAGACCTAACCGCCAAGTTTCTAATTCCGGCTCCAACGGCCAGGGCTAACGTGGCAGAGTTTATTTTTGGAACCTTGTTCTCCCTTTACCAGTCGTAGGCCACGACTTTGCCCTGGGGCATACCGGATGCTTCTCTCTCCCGGACATCGCTCGTCCAGAGTGGGACCAGCCTTGGGCTCGGTCCTTTTAACTTATATTCCCGGACATCGCTCGTCCGGGGTGGGACCGGCCTTGGGATCGGTCCTTTTAACTTTATACCCCCGGAAATCATTCGTCCGGGGCAGGACCAGCCTTGGGCTTAGTCCTCTTTAATTTATACCCCCAGACATCGCTCGTCCGGGGTGGGACCGGCCTTGGGCTCGGTCCTTTTTAATTTATACCCCCGGACATCGCTCGTCCGGGGTGGGACTGGCCTTGGGCTCGGTCCTTTTAACTTTATACCTCCGGACATCGTTCGTCCGGTGCGGGACCAGCCTTGGGCTTGGTCCTCTTTAATTTATACCCTCGGACATTGTTCGTCCGGGGTGGGACCAGGCTTAGGCTCGGTCCTTTTAACTTTATACCCCCGGACATCGCTCGTCCGGGGTGGGACTGGCCTTGGGCTCGGTCCTCTATAATTTATACCCCTGGACATCGTTCGTCTAGGGTGGGACCGGCCTTAGGCTCGATCCTTTTAAGTTCATACCCCCGGACATCGCTCGTCCGGGGTGGGACCGGCCTTGGGCTCGGTCCTCTTTAATTTTATACCCCTGGACATCGTTCGTCCGGGGTGGGACCGGCCTTAGGCTCGATCCTTTTAACTTTACACCCTCGGACATCGCTCATCCGGGGTGGGACCAGCCTTGGGCTCGGTCCGTTTTAATTTTATACCCCCGGACATCATTCGTCCGGGGTGGGACCGACCTTAGGCTCGGTCCTTTTAACTTTATACCCCCGGACATCGCTCGTCCGGGGTGGAACCGGCCTTGGGCTCGGTCCTCTTTAATTTTATACCCCCGGACATCGTTCGTCCGAGGCGGGACCAGCCTTAGGCTCAGTTCTTTTAACTTTATACCCCCAGACATCGCTTGTCCGGGGTGGGACCGGCCTTGGGCTCGGTCCTCTTTAATTTATACCCTCGGACATCGTTCGTCCGGGGTGGGACAGGCCTTAGGCTCGGTCCTTTTAACTTTATACCCTTGGAAATCACTCGTCTAGGGTGGGACCGCCCTTAGGCTCGGTCCTCTTTAATTTTATACCCCCGGACATCGTTCGTCCGGGGTGGGACCGACCTTGGGCTCGATCCCACGGGGTTTGTCTCACCCGGACATCGTTGGTCCGAGCCAGGACTAGCCTGAGCTTGCGCCCCGCCGGGAATTTGCCTATACCCGGGATACCCCCCGCAAGTGAGCGGAGACTGGTCTGGGGTCACTTGAGATAGATTCTCATTGTTCAATATTTCTTTATGACGTTTTGTACACGCCATTTTTATTATTCAAAGGAGGTCGCCCTGAGGCGTACATTGTTTACAATGAAAATACTAAATTGGAACACGCTCTCCTGACTACTGATAGTATTTACGGAGATGTTCCGCATTCCAGGCTCGCGGGACTTCTAAGCCATCGAGCCGCTTTAAGCAGTATGTCCCGGGGCAGACTTCATGTTGGATCTCATACGGCCCCTCCCAATTCGGGCCCAGAACCCCCACTCCCGGATCTTGAATAGCAGGGAAGACTCTTCGCAAGACTAAGTCTCCGGTTCTAAACTTTCATCTTTTGACTTTCGAGTTGAAATGTCGTGCTGTCTTGCCTTGGTACATCTTTAGCTGCACTTGCGATTCCTCCCAGATCTCCTCGATGAGATCTAGCGATTCTTGGAGTAGGGCGTGGTTCTGGGCTGGGTCATACGTGTCTCTTCGATGAGACGGGATGGTCGTTTCGATGGGGATGACGGCTTCGCATCCATAGACCATGGAGTAAGGAGTGTGGTCGGTTGATGTCCTCTCGGTTGTCTGGTAAGCCCACAGTACGCGGGGCAGCTCCTCGGGCCATTTGCTCTTGCAGGCCTGGAGCTTTTTCTTCAGCGTCCCTTTTAGGATTTTGTTCATGGCTTCTGCCTGCCCATTTTCTTGGGGCCTGGCGACCGCGGAGAAGATCTTGATGATACCATGTCTCTCGCAAAAATCCGTGAAGTGGGCACTGTCGAACTGCTTCCCGTTGTTAGATACAATTTTGTAGGGGAGGTCGTACCGACACACTATGTTGTTGATGACGAAATCCAATGCCTTCTTCGAAGTGATTGCGTTCATGGGCTCTGCCTCAACCCACTTGGTGTAGTAGTCCACAGCCACGATGGCATACTTCACCCCTCCCTTCCCGGTTGGGAGCGATCCTACCAGATCGATCCCCCACACCGCGAAGGGCCAAGGGCTAGTCATCAAGGTTATTTCTGTCGGGGGGGCCCGCAGGACCTTTGCGTACCTCTGGCACTGTTCAGACTTACGGACGTAATCGATACAATCTTTCTTCATGGTCGGCCAGAAGTATCCCTGATGCATGATCTTCTTGGATAGACTGGGCCCGGCTATATGATCTCCGCAAAAGCCTTCGTGCACTTCATGCATGATGGCGCTTAAGCTCTGTCCCGGACACACACCATTCCAATCTTCTTTTAATAAAAAGAAGGCCTGACAGACCACCTGGAAACACATTTAAAAACTCACAGACTAATCCAGTCTGTCCTGATTTCACTAATGCAAACTAAGTGGTATCCACCACACTGGCTAAGAGTTCCATGCACCTCCCTGCACAAACTTCAGCCCTCACATCCGGTATTATAAACTTATTGAATCCATGCACAGTGCCAATTGTCACAAGACTTTCCGCTCACAAGCTCAAGAATTACTATACTTTCCTTGCCATTTAAAGTTGACCCACAATTACTTAACCGATCCACACCCTGGATCAACCATAGTCAGTCATAATTAACTCATGAAACCAACGATGAGTCCTTGCCATAACTCAACTTATCTCTTAAGTTGCCAATACCGCATTACTTTTCCCATCACAACATAACCATGTGATCTAAATATACCATCAATATACCCTTCTCTGTATACATACCAACAAAAGAATAACATGGCGCCAAAGCCAAACAACATAATCCACAGCTCAGAACTAGAAAACTGACCTGCTCTAACGCCCTGGCTACCCCAGAACAGTTACGGAGAACGGTGAACCGGAAATTTGACCCGCTACCCAAGTCCTTTGGTTAAAAACGTGATCTAGATGTCATTAACAGGTTAAGGTGTAAAACCAGTAAAAAGGAAAGGGCACTTTTCATTAAGTAAATAAACCGCTCATGAGCCTTTTTAAAATGTTTACAAGTAGTTCATGTTACAAAAGAGTTGCTACAGTTCCAAATATACAATCCCCGCCGGCCTAAGCGGCAAAAATAGGGTAAACCCCTAGTCCCTCTGAGAACTCCTTGACCGTGGCAGTCAAGCGGCCCTGTATGTACATTACATCACCCAAGCTCTCCACTCAAGGCTGGCCAAGCTTTTCCTTTCCTTTACCTGCACCACATAGCACCCATGAGCCAAGGCCCAGCAAGAAAACACAATAAAGCATGATATAATATCAACAACGATCATAATAACCATTCAGGACTATCAGTCCAACAAATAGGTGACAATAGCCAAAAGTCACAATAATGAGCATCGCTCCCTCTAGCCATGTGACGATAGGGTCACCAGGGCTTAACTGAGAAATGAATCTTTCATAAGTTGTTTAGGACATGTGTATGGTGTTTAGTCACCAACATAACCTTCCTCACGACTCTGGATTCGGAACTATGGACAACGTCCCTTAGCCATGTGACAAACAATCACCGGGGTCATATACCTTGGCTATATTCATCTGGTTATAAGCCAGGCAAGCGCTTGTAAGTTTCTCGACCCTAGGGTCGGTCTGGCATTAATGCTATAGAGCCATTCAATGCATGATTCTCGACTTTAGAGTCGGTCCCTGACTAGTCAGTGTCTCAAGCAGGTAATCAGCGTTCAATAGCATTTAATATGCAGTCCATGTCCACATATATCAACCAACATGCCTCAAGTATCAAACCGCGCATGTCATATACCTATACAGGGTGCCACTGTATTCAAACACCGTTTTCTTACCTCTGGTTCGAGTGAGAATAATTATATGAACGACCCCTGAGAACGATCAACCTTTAAATTCCACGACGGTCACCTGGTCATAACCAAAATATAGGATTCATCAATAAAAATGATAACTAAGGGTTCCCAAACCAAATCCCAGCCCCCGAGACCTCAAATACTACCCAACCGGGTACTAGGTCCAACCCCGAGGCCTATGGTTTGAATCCCTAAGCTAAAAACCACTTTTAGCAAATTTTGGCCTTATGGGCCGCGGCCCCAAAAAGTCGTGCCACGGCACGCCCCCAAGCCCTATCTGCCAGACGCTCATGGGCCGCGGGCAACTAGCCCACGCTCAAACCAGATTTCCCCCTGTGCGTTTTTCTCTCAAATCATCATGAATCCTCCTCCAAATATGTAATTAAACCCCCATATAACAACTTTAGCTCACTCACATTAAACCCCAATCAACCTAACACCAAAAACCTCCTTTGATTCATACTTCCCACATCAAAAACCCATGAACTAAAAACTATAAGCAAAACAGAGCATGTATAAAAACCAGTGGCTAAAACTCACCTTAGAACTAATTTTGGACCTCCCACACAAGCTAAAACAAGTCTCCAATCCAGCCCTTAAGTTCCTCTAGCTTGAACTATCACCAAGAACACAAACCCTTCAAAGGAGCAATGAAGAAGATGAAGCTATGGGAAGGTACGGGAAGAGAAGATAGAACCCCTGTTTTACTCTGTTTTATTCTACAGCCTTCTAAGTTATTTAGTCACATATATCCTTCCAAAAAGACCAAAATACCCCTTAAGTCATCTTAAGCCTCCAAAGCCACCCCAAGGGCAAAATTGGTACTTCCCGCTTAACCCGTTAATTATAATTAACGCTTCCCAATTCCCGCTAATCTCAAAATCCTCAAACACTAATAATTCACATCCCGTTACCCTAAAATCCCCGGTAACGCTATAACCACCAATATCACCTCGAGACTCACCCCGAGCCCCGAGCTCAAACCTGTTATGACCAAACCGATAAATCATGTTTAAAGATCGTCTCATGTCGAAATACTCGAACCAATCCACATTATAATGTGGTCTCACAATATATCATTATCGCACATACAAATATACAATTATACCCTCAACGGGCCAAATTACCATAATACCCCTGTAAACAAATGTGGACTCTCATGCATGCATTTAACATTATATTATAATATAATTATCATAAACATGCATAAACACATTTAAATGGCATAGTTGAACAGTTATGGCCCTCCCAGCCTACTAGTCCAGCCATTAACCATAATAGGGAATCCGGGGCATTACACCTGCCATCCCCGAGGAGCTAGTCTCAGTCTCAGACTCTGATTGCCTTGGAACAAACACTCGAGCTGGAGTCGAGCTGTCTATCCTCTTTTGCTTAAGCTCTCTTAGACTTGGACAATCCGTCTTAAGATGCCCAACCATTCTACATAAGAAACATGTCTTTGCTCGGCATTCTCCCAGATGATGCCTCTTGCATCGAGTGCACTTTGGACGAGTCTTCCAGCTTTCATCCTTACTTGCTCCAATAAGTGGAGATACCACTATCTGGGCTCCATGCTCTCCAGCACTCTGCTGCCCAACCACTATACTCTCAACAGCAAGAGCCTTCTCTACCACCTGAGCATAGGTAGAGACTTCATACACTGGGGCAACTCTAATGCCCTGAGCTATTCCAGAGTTCAACCCCTGAATAAACCTTTCCTTCCGAGCTATATCTGTGGGTACCATGTCTAGGGCAAACTTGGCCAACTCATCAAATTTAGTAACATACTCGGTCACTGACGCATTACCCTGAGCAAGATTCAGGAACTCATTCACCTTAGCAGTCTTAGCTACATCACAATAATACTTCTCATTAAATAGCTGCCTAAATTCTTTCCAGTTCATCACAGCTGTGTCTCGTGTCTGGGATACTACCTCCCACCATGTCCGGGCATCATCCCGCAATACACATGTCGCACAGATCACTCTATCGTGACCCACCAGTCCCATACTATCCAGAATGGAGATGATCATACCCATCCATTGCTCAGCTTTGAATGGATCTAGGCCTCCCTCAAAGATTGGAGGATAAAACCTCAGGAATCTTCCACAGAGAAATTCCCATCTGTTCTCAACCCTAGGCTGAGCTGAAACTGATGCCACCCCTGGCATAGGAAAGGAAGGGGTACTCCCCAATAGACTCCGCTGTTGCTTCAAATACCTGATCTCTTCCTCCTACCTCTGCAATCTTAATTGCAAATCTGTAAGCGTCTGTTGATTCAATCTGCAGTCAATAACTTGATCCATTAGTCACAATAAGCAAATCAAGGGCTTTCTCCCACGGGATAAATCTTACCACACCACAAATCATAAATCACTTGCAGTGCTGCAAACATGCCCATGGCATTCATACATACTCATAATCCCTGCTCTTCCAAAACTCAAACCATGCTTCCAACCCCAGCATGCAAATAACACAATTGTATATATATTCACATAGCAGGTAACCATATGATCACAGTCATATATACATATATATATATTCACGGAGCATATAATCATATAGTCAAGAGCCAGGCTCTATCAGAATCTCATGCTCCCTAATACAATGTACAGGTAGAGCATTCACATCTTATTCAAACAGCTATGCACATAGCTACAGAAATAGTTACCATTCCTTGAGTGAAGCTATCTTCAGTGATGAGTGTACATGCCCAGCTTGTCTTCAGGAACCATAAACCTTGGCTGGCTCTGATACCAAGTTGTAACGCCCCAAACTCCAGGGACCGTTACGGTGTGCCTTGTAAACAGTGCTACACTCGCTAATCGAGTCATTTGGCCAAAATCGTGAACTAAGTATGATTAGCAGTTTAGGGATTAAACATGTTGGTTAAGACGCAACGTTTCACTAGAACGTTTAATATATACATTGGGATCCCGAAAATAAAGTTTCAGAGTTTATTACAGAAAATATTTACAACAGGCCGTTCTAAGCGGCAAAACAGGGTTCAACCCTTGTTCCACTTTAAACCTCGGCCGTGGCGGACGAGCAGCTGCATATGTACACGTCATCACCTAAGCTCTTCAACTCAAGGATGGTCCAGTTTCCTCTTGCCTTTACCTGCACCACGTAGCACCCGTGAGCCGAAGCCCAGCAAGAAAACACAATAAAACATGATATAATATCAACAACGATCATAATAACCATTCAGGACTATCAGTTCAGGCAAATAGGTGACAATAGCCAAAAGTCACAATAATGAGCATCGCTCCCTTTAGCCATGTGACGATAGGGTCACCAGGGCTTAACTGATACGTGATCCTTTCATAAGTTGATTTAACAGGTGCATGGTGAATGGTCACCAACATAACCTTCCTCCCGACCCTAGAGTCGTGCCATGGACAGCATCCCTTGGCCGTGTGACAAACAGTCACCGGGGTCATATACCTTGGCCATAAACATCTGGTCATAGACCAGGCAAGCGCTTATAAGTTCTTCGACCTTAGGGTCGGTCTGGCATTAATGCCATAGAGCTATTCCATGCATAATTCTCGACTCTAGAGTCGGTCCCTGACTAGTCAGTGTCTTTCACAAGTAAGACATGCCACCAATCATATATCACATGTTCCTTATCAATAAACGAGGCATTTAGCATGCTTACTAAACAGGTATTACTGCTATTAGGGCCATGCATAAACACAGAGGCTCAAGCTCTGAACAGTATCATACTCAGTATATAAAGCATGTCCCAAACACATGTTTCTCATGCATCATATGCAATAAATCCAGCAATCCAACATGCACCAATAACAACCATGCATGTCACGTTCAACAATTAACCAACATGCATCAAGAATAGCCATGTATGTCATACTTAATAATCAATCCACATGCATCAAGAATAGCCATGCATGTCACATATACACAGGGTGCAGTTTTCTTACCTCAAAGTCGAGCTAGAACGATTAAAAGAATGACCCTTGAGAGCGATCAACTTTTAGTCCTTTAGCGGTCACCTAGTCATAACCAAATATAAGGTATCATCAATAAAAATGATCGACATAAGTTCCCAAATCAATATCTAGCCTCCGGGACATCAATCCCCACTTAACCGGGTACTAGGTACAACCCTAAGGCCTATGGCTTGAATCCCCAAGCTTAAAAACATGTTTTCAGTCAAAATGGCCTTAAGGGCTGCGGCCCTCCCTTGCTGCGCCGCGGTGCATCCTCAAACAGAGAGGGCCCTCCTTCTGTCAGACCCCAAGGGCCGCGGCGCTCAGCCCAGACCAGCAACCGACCACTCACGAACCAGTTTTCCCCCCTATGTTCTTTCCTCTCAAACCAGTCCCTCAAACCATCCCTAAACCTCCTCCAAACATATAATTAAACCCCCAAATAACACCCTTAGCTCACTCTCATCAAAACCCAATCATACCATCAATCAAAACCCCTTTAAATCCATACTTCCATCAAGAATCAAAGGCTGAGAATTTGAAGATCAAAACAGAGCATAACCTGAAACAAGTGACTAAGACTCACCTTGAAACCAGTTTGAACCTTCCTTAATAGCTAAACCAGGTCCACAACTTCAGCCCTTTGAATTCCTAGCTCAAAACCTCAAGATGGCCTCAAGAACACCAAGGGAGATAATGGAGGAAATTGTGTACGGGAAGGGAGGAGAAATAGCTCTGTTTTATTCTGTTCTTCTACAGCCTTCCTAAGTTATATATATCCAAAACCCCAAATGACCAAAATACCCTTAAGCCATCAAAAGCTTCTCAAACTATTCTAAGGGTAAAATTGGTACTTTCCACCTATCCCGTTAATCATAATTAACGTTTTCCAATTCCCGCTAATCTCAATATCCTCAAATTCCAATAATTCATATCCCGTTACCCTAAAATCCCATGTAACGCTATAATCATTAAATTCACCGCGAGACTCACCCCGAGCCCCGAACTTAAACCCGTTATGACTAGACCGAACACTTACATCTCATGATCGTCTCATGTCGATAAGCTCGAACCAATCCACATTATAATGTGGCTATATTAATTAATCACAATCATGCACCCAAAATATACAATTACGCCCACAGTGGCCAAATTACCAAAATACCCTCATAATAATAAATTCTCCCATATGCATGCATCCACCATCATATAATAATATAATTCACGTAAACATGCATATAATAATTAAATACAATAATAAATCAATTATGGCCCTCCCGGCCTCCTAATCAAGGTCCTAAACCTCATTAGGAAATTTGGGGCATTACACCTACCTCTCGGGCCAAACGCAGCCCGGCTAGGACAGCTTCGTGCTCCGCTTCGTTATTCGATGCTTTGAACTGGAAACGAAGGGCATTTTATAATTGGTGTCCCTGCGGTGATACCAAGATGATCCTGGCCCCGTTCTCATTCGAGGCCCTGTCCACGCAGACCTTCCATACGGGCGCCACGAGGACCTCGGGATTGTTGTCTTCCTGAGATACCCCAGAACATTCAACGATGAAATCGGCCAGGGCTTGCCCCTTGATGGAAACTCTAGGGACGTAGAATATATCGAACTGACTTAGTTCCATGGCCCACTTTAAGAGTCTTCCCGATGACTTGGGCTTCTGTAACACTTGCCACAGGGGGTGGTTGGTCAGGACCTTTATGGCGTGGGCCTGGAAATATGGCCAGAGCTTCCGGGATGCCATTAGCAGGAAAAAGGTCAGCTTCTCGATTAATGGATACCGAGATTCAGCGTCCAACAATCGCTTACTTACGTAGTACACCGAGAGTTGCGTCCTTTTCTCCTCCCGTACCAGAGTGGCGCTGATCGTGTGTTTGGTCACTGCCAGATAGAGGTACAGAGGTTCCCTGTCCACCGGTTTTGCCAGGATCGGAGCCTGGGCCAGGTGCTCTTTCAGTTTCCGAAAGGCTTCTTCGCACTCGATTGACCATTCGAAACGCTGGCTTCCCCGAAGGACGTTAAAGAACGAGATGCACTTATCCGTGGCCTTGGAGACGAAACGGCTTAAGGCGGCTATCCGCCCGGTCAGGCTCTGCACGTCCTTGTGCTTTAGGGGAGAAGGCATATCAATCAGTGCCTTGATCTTATCCGGATTGGCTTCTATTCCCCGGAAGCTCACTATGAAGCCCAGGAACTTCCCGGAGGCCACGCCAAAAGTGCACTTCTTGGGATTCAGCTTCATCCCGTACTTCCGAATGACTGCGAAAGCTTCAGCCAGGTCGTCCGAGTACTTCCTGGACATCTTGGATTTGACCAGCATATCATCGATATAGACTTCCATGTTTCGCCCAAGCTGGGCCCGGAACATTCGATTGAAGAACCTTTGGTAGGTTGCCCCAGCGTTTTTCAGTCAGAAGGGCATGACGATGTAGCAGTATATCCCCTTATCGGTCTGGAAACTGGTGTGCTCCTGATCTGCCACATGCATAGAGATCTGATTGTAGCCGGAGTATGCGTCCATGAAGCTCAAGATCTTGTACCCGGACGTAGCATCCACCATTTGGTCGATCCTGGGCAGCGGGAAACAATCCTTCGGACAGGCTTTGTTGAGATCCGTGAAGTCGATGCACGTCCTCCATGTCCCATTTGGTTTCGGCACCAGGACGGGATTGGCCAGCCACACGGGGTACACAGCCTCGCGTATGAAGTTGATTGAAGACAGCTTCTCAACTCCCAGCTTAAGGGCCTCGGCCCTCTCCGTCCCCAAAGGCCTGCGCTTCTGGCGGACCGGGGTCGCGTTTGGGTCAATACTCAATGCGTGGCAGATGATGTTGCGGTCGATCCCTGTCATGTTCGAGTGAGACTAGGCTTGGATATCCTGGTTCTCCTTATCTTGGGAGATGATGGAGGCTCGAACATCCGCCGACAGATTTTTCCCGACTTGGATGACCCGGGTCGGATCGTTGTCGCTGATGCACACCTCCTCTGTCTTGTCCATTGGCTCTAGGACGCGGTCGTCCCCTATCCTCGGGTCCAGGTCATCTTCTTCCTGGATCACCCTCTCAGGAGGTCGATGAAGTCCTCAACGGGCTCGTCCCGGACCATATATATTGGTAGGGCTGACACGTGATAGCATTTCCGGGCGCTCTTCTGATCTCCCCAGACATTCCCCACCCCTCCGTTGTCGCAAGGGAACTTCATGCAAAGATGACGTATAGAGGTGATGGCCCCAAATTCTACTAGTGCGGGCCGACCAAAAATGACATTGTAAGCAGTGGGGCAGTCCACCACTACAAAGATGCAGAACTTGAACGATTGCTGTAACTCACTTCCCAACGTAACAGGGAACTGGATCTTCCCCAT
Source organism: Humulus lupulus (assembly GCF_963169125.1). Lineage (NCBI taxonomy): Eukaryota > Viridiplantae > Streptophyta > Magnoliopsida > Rosales > Cannabaceae > Humulus > Humulus lupulus. Next base: position 22,086,653 of record NC_084793.1, read on the forward strand.
GGGGAGTAGAGCGTCTCCGTTGAAGCCGTAAATCTGGGTCGGGCAAGATGCTAGATCCACTTTGGTCAAGCCAATAGTGGTGAAGGAGGGCTTGAACAAAAGGTTGACGGAGCTCCCGTCATCCACCAACACGCGGGACATTAACTTGTTGGTGATTTGCGCATCTATGACCAGCGGGTCATGGTGCGGAAAGTGGATGTTGCGGGCGTCGTCCTCCGTGAAGGTGATGGGGAGGTTCATCAACTTCGAACGCTAAGCCGGGGCCTGGACAAGGGCGCATACCTCCTGATCATGGTCCATTTCGCTCAGGTAGCGCTTTTGGTCGTTCCTGGACGGTCCACCCAGGTGCGGTCCGCCCGAGATGGTGGCCACATGCCCATCCACTCGAGGGGGTGCGACCCCCGATGGGTAAGGCATTCCTGGGCTGGGAGCTTGTGCGACGGGGGCCCCCTGAGGGGCCTACGCCGTCGGTCCCTGCGCATACCCTCCCTGAGGCGGGTATGCCCTGGGCGCTCCCGGGACCGTGGGTTGTCCGGGGCCTGCTGACAGGCCCGGGATTCCCACTGGCATTCTGACCCACTGGTGGAGATGCCCGAGCTTGATGAGATTTTCGATCTCGTCCTTGAGTTGCCGACATTCTTCGGTAGTGTGGCCTACATCCTTATGATAGGCGCACCTCTTGCTGGTATCCCTTGGATTCCTTCCCCCCTTGAACATGGGGCTAGCCTTCCGGTAGTGAACCGCCCTTTCTGTGGCCAGGTAGATGTTCTCCCTGGTGTCCACCAGATTGGTGTATTCTGAGTATTGGGGCTCGTAGCCCCTTTTTCCCTTCTTGACCGGCTCAGGCCGGTTCTGGCCTTTGCCAGATCGCTTCCCCAGGGAGGGGTTCACGCTCGCTTCTGTCACTCCCGCCTACGACTGCTGGGCCTCGACGGGGGCGGCGCTGTGACCTGCCGGCGCGGCCCCATATTCGGAGAAGTGGGTGGATTGAGCTGGGGCATATCCCGAAGCGGCAGGACCATACACCGTAGGGGTGTAGGTGACTCCAGGCGTAATAGCCGGTCCCAGGGCGATCGGGGGCGCGGCATAGGACTGCGCTGGGAACTGTACCCCGTACCCCGGGAACGATTGGGCGTTGGGCTGTGGTGCCGGAGGCCACCTGAAAGCCTAGATCTAGGCCTCTTCCCAATTGATAAACCCTTGGGCCCTCCTGACGAACTCTTCCAGGGTAGCCGCCTTGTTACGCTGCATGTCGTCCCAGAGAGGGGACCCGACTCAGATTCCGGATTGCAATGCTACTAGGCGCTGTCCGTCGTCCACCTTTGTCTTGGAGGCTTCTTCAGTGAAGCGCTAGATGTAGGCCCTCAATGTCTCTGTGGGGAGCTGTTTGATATTTGCGAGGGTGCTGATCTGCATGTCCATCCTCATGGCGGCCACAAACTGCTTGCGAAACGATGACTACAGTCCGGACCAGGATTGGATGGATCCCGGCTTAAGTCTTTTCCACCACTCTTCGGCAGGACCACCTAGAGTGATCGAGAAACAGAGGCATTTGTCGTCGTCACTGACGTGGGCCACTGTCATGAGCCGGTTGTATCGGGACAGATGGTCCCTGGGGTCGGTGTTTCCAGTATAGGCGGTGTGGCTTGGCATCTTGAACCCCTTGGGGAGTACAGTGTCCAGGATGTGCCTCGCGCAGGGCTCTTTATTCTCTTCATCGGAGTCGGTATCCGTTCCTTCCTGTTTGCGGACCAAACAGTCCGTGACCTTTTTCAAAGCGGCCAGCTGCTCCATTAGCTGCCTGGTCGTGCCGTCCTCCAGGGGGATTCTTTCGTTCCTCCTGTCGTTGATGTTGTTCCTAAGGTCGCCACCTCGGGGGAGAATTTTTTCCTTACGGGCCCGCTCCTTCCGAGCGTTCAGTCCGTCGCGTAGGTCTATCCGGGACGTGTCATCCCTTGAACTAAGGGCATGACGCTCCTCGCTGCGCGGCCGCTCCCGACGGTTTTTGTTTACCGAGGCGCTTGGGTGCAAAGACCTTTCCCGTTCGTCTCGCCCTGGGGCGTGCCGGGACCGTGCGTTCCGCAGCTGCGTCCCCTACGGATCGATCAGGCGGCCTCGTCCTGGGATGGGGCGCACCTTCTCTTTCCTAGGGAGCGGCCGGGAATGGGTCCCGGCTTTTGTGACGGGGGTGCTCCTTTCTCGAGTCTTTCCACTGGCCTTCTTTTTCTCCCTGTCCGGGTTTTCTGGGGCTGGCTCAAGAAACTGCTCCGGGGGAGGGGCCGACCTTGCTTCTTCTGGGACCCCGGCTCGGGTTTGTGGAGCGGGCTGTTGCGCTCCCGGAAGTGGGCCAGCTACGAGATTGGTTGCCGGGCCCTGCGCGGCTATGAATGCCTGCAGGGCTTGGAGAAACTCTTGCATCCGTCGATGCGCCTCCGCTTGCTCAGCGATCCTGACCTCCTGGTCTAGGACTTGCTGCCTCAGTCTAGTCACCTCTAGGTCCTTCTGGTTGGGCTCTCCTTCGGGGATCTCGGGATCCACTGCTTCGTCGTGGTACTCCCCCTCATTTTCCTCAACATAATACTCCTCCTTGTTCTACTCTTCATACTCTGTCCCACCCTCATAGTCCTGTGACTCGTCATGGTGAGATGTTTGAGGAGGCGCGTTCTCGGGCAGATTCTGAGGAAGATGCTGGGAAGGCAATGGATCTTCATTACCTTGCTGTGGATTACTAGGGTCAAAAGTTATGTGTCGTGTGTTCACCATTGTAGTAAAGGCTTGGTGTTAGCACTAGCTTTCTTCAGCTCTCAATGAAAGCACCAAAATGTTTACCGAGATTTTCGGAAACTACACTAATGAATATTAGCTAAGAATAATGATATGGAATGTAGAAGATTAACACAGGATTTTTACGTGGTTGGGGCGTTAATAAGCCTTAGTCCACGAGTCAGTTGTATTAGAGCTTGGAAAGTCTTTTACAATGGAGTTTCTCTCTATTTTTTGACAGAGTAACTATATACAAGTCGAGAAAATATCCTTTTTTCAGTGCTCTATCGCCTGTATTTATAGGCTCATAGGAACACTGGATCTGGGCCGGGTATGACCCAGGCCCATCAAAGATGTGGATACTCTCGGCTTCTCTGGTGGAAGCCCAATATAAAAGATAAAACATACATAGGTTCAAGACTAATTAAGGCCCAATAGGGCGGCCCAAGGACTATACTTTGCCCGACAGAACGGTGCTTTTAGTCTGGGCACTTCGACTTACGAGGCAGATTCAGGGGACAAAATCAGTCAGAGTACTAGGCAGTGCAGATCTGAAACAGCGGCGTGCAATCCCGAGGTGGCCTTTTCCGCAGGTGAAAAGTGGGGACAAGCCCCACGAGTCGTGGGGTGGCTTCAGGGTCACGGATGCTTTTCCTTGCCAAGCCGGGAGGACCTGATCCAGGTTCGTTTACCTTTGTCCCTCTTCGTTTACCACAGGCCCGGACCGTTTACCAGGCTCCGGGATCGTTTACGTATACTTCAAATGTAATCCGACATTAGTACGTTTCCTGGACGACTGTCCTGGATCACCATCCCGGACACCATCCGGGTCCAGAATCATACTTAGGGCCGTGGCCCTTGGAAGCTTGGGCCGGGCCCACATCCGAACGTCCAGATCATGGGCCTGGACCATCGTCCCGGGCCCACGACAAGAAATGGGGATAACAAATATAAATTCAAATATTATAAAATATAATTATTATAATAATATTTAATAATTATATTAATATAAATTCATATGTTGTAAAATATTATTATTACAATAATATATAATACATAATAAATACATTATATATAAGTGTCCTATGTGTAGAAATAGTATGACTATGTCATGCATGAATGAATAAGAGTGTAAAAGAGGGTGCAATAAAATTAGGTACCCTGGACTTAAATTTGAACAATAAAATTTTATCAATATGACCAAACTGTGCTCAGTTATACATAATTAACTGATTAAATTTGAATTTGAAACTCATATAATTGATGACAGTTTGGTCATATTAATAAAATTTAAGTTCATGATACCAAATATGTACGATTTCAAATTACAGAGTACTAAATGAGTATTATTGAAAAAAATTAGGTACCAAATATGTATTTCGGGGGAAACACATAATAACAAATGAGTATTTACTTTATATATTTTATTACTTTGAGCAAACAATCTAAGACGCCACTTTGTGCAAATCCCTATCAATTTCTTATACCAAGTAATAAGTCTTATTAGATAACAATTTAGACAAAAAAAAATATTTGTCATAATAAATTGAGTGACTCGTCATTTGTTGTTTAAATTGATATAATAGATGGAAGATAATAAATGGGACATGAGATGAGATGTTTAGTATGAGCAGAGAGTGGATCCCCAACTAATTAATTAGTGTAAAATCACTAAAGCCCCTAGCTAATAAATTCAGTATCACTAAGGTTGTTAAATACTTGGTCCACTTTTATTAAATGTGTGCAACAAACACAACTATATATATAACGTGGTCAAACTTCCTCCATTCATACATAATATTATTGTTATGCCATCTCACCTCAATTTTAATCTTTCTTGGAAAGTAACAGTCCTCTTATGTCTTGCTCCTTTACCTAATTTGTTTCTAAATAATAATATCAATAAGTTTTAAATAATAGAAAAAGGAGTTTTCATTGAACATAAAGAATCAATTAATATCTCCATGAAATAAAACGCTGTTATTTTTTAATCTAATTTGTATTATTATTTATTATTTTTGTTAAGTAAATAAAATATATATTAATAATAAGTCAATTGAATATAGTCCATAGCATTAATAACAAAAACTTCATCTAAGGATCTAATATAACACCAACATTCAATCATTAAAAGTGCGAAGTAATCTATATTTTCTGCAAATGACAGATCAACATAGATCAACTCCATTAATAACTATCACCCAATAAACTTCCAAAAGAAGGGGGAAATAACGATTCCCTTATTCAAATAAGAAATAAAGGACACAAACAAACGATCAATCATGCTCAGGTGTCCCGACACTAGAGATTGGGGTACCATGTAACATGGGTCTATATAGATCTTGGAATCCCCCAAATCTAGAAAACTGACGAGAGAATCTTTGAAGCCCCTGCAAAAGTAGATTGAACAATTCAAAATAAATCCAACCTCACAATAGGACTCGAAGTTATCCTCCTTCGCCATATAAACTAAATTCCTGACTAATCTAGCAGGCTAGTAGAAAAACTCCACCTTTATTATAGAAATGACACAAAATAAAAGAAAGACAACATTGAGATAGCAAGAGGAAGGAGCAGTGGGGGCAAGACCCCTCTTCAAATCCACAAGAGTGAGCATGACGAGGCAGTGCATCCCCGTAACATGAATCCGACTTTGTCCATGCTGGAGTGAAGCCACTAGCACTCCCAAAAGCAGTGCAGCCCATATCCTCCCTCCTTTCCCCCATATCGCACCATCATCAAGATCAAGAGTGAAGATCCTTTCTTGGCTAGGGACTTCCGCACGCACAGCAGAAGCCAGCGCCGACATCCACAGCCGAGAGGTAGACCAAGTTGATGTTGGAGGCGACTCTCTCAAAGTGAAAAAAAACCCTATTCGAGAGTTAATATATTTTGCTCTACTATATTAATATTATTAATTTTTTTTTGCCTTTTGTTGAAAAAAAAGTCAATTTTGTTTACCCCTTTAAAAGGTAATGACAAATAATTTAGATCTAGCCTTAACATCTATGTGTAAATTATGTTAAAACAAACGAATTAATTAAAAATAAAAGAGTTTATATACATTTTTAGACCCAGTGTTTTGTCTCATTACCTGTTTGGACCTTGTGTCTTCACAAATTACTTTTTGGACTTTATGTTTTATAAAATAGTTCAAATAGATCCCTAAACCCGATTTTGATCAAAGTTTTTTTGAACTAAATTCACAAATTATTTATCAAACTAACAACTCAAAACAAAAATACAGTTATTCTGTCTAAGAACTGTGTTGTTATATTCAATTTTTTATTTATCAAAATCAGATTTAGAAACCTATTTGAACTATTTTACAAAACACATCATTCAAAAAATAATTTATCAAAATACAAATTCCAAACAAATAACAAAAAAAAAAAATATAAGTCAAAAAAGATATAAACCAAAAATAAAAACGAAAGTAGAATTCAAGTTTTAAGTCAATAAATTGTTTTTGAATATAATAAAGTGTATTGACAAAATACCGCTCTAGACCGTTGACTAGGCCTCACTATTTAAAAAATAATAATAAAAAGTCAGTCATTGGGTACTAGCTGTTAGAGAATAGAATCCCACATGGAAAGTATGTGGGATCATCATACCATTTATAAGAGTATGAGTTACTCCACTCATCACCAATTGGTTTTGAGATGGAACCTCATACTTCTTACCATGCATCACTTTCCACATTCTAACATGGTATCAGAGTCAAAGAAAACTCTAACGAGTATGTCCGATCCAAATCCAAAACCGGTCCAAAAAAAAAGAGAGCCAAAAGAGCCCTTTGTGATTCGGGGATAGTGAGCCAAAAAGAGCCAAAAGAGCCAACGAGCCACTTGCGATCAAACCGTCCAAGATTGGTGAGCAAAAATAGCCACCATCTTGAGGGGGGATGTTAGAGAATAGAATCCCACATGGAAAGTATGTGGGATCATCATACCATTTATAAGAGTATGAGTTACTCCACTCATCACCAATTGGTTTTGAGATGGAACCTCATACTTCTTACCATGCATCACTTTCCACATTCTAACACTAGCTACTAATTTTAAATAAAATAATAGTACGTACTTATGAGTTAATATTATGATAAACTATTAATATCACGAGCACACCACCGAGTTAAATACTATTGACTAATTAAATTCAGTCCAATTTGGAGTGCCTGGTTGTACCATTTTTCTTGACTCTATATGTATATAAATAATCAGGGTGTTCTATTTCCACCATTTGTTTCAATTTTTACGTTTTGGTTTATAAAAAAAACAAGAAATTTTTTTTTTTACTACATAATTTTTGGTGAAGTGATTTATACAATCATGATCATACATTTAAAGCCAAGAATGGCAATAAATAATCTAAGCATAAACAATGTAACGTACAACTGTCCTCTCCCTCAATTTATTATTGTTATTTTTATTAAAAAAAAAGTAATTGAATCATTTAAGATTTTTAAAAAAAAAATAAATATATACAGAGTAATAGAAAAATTATATTAATCCAAAAATACTCACCACGTACAAAATATATATATATATATATAAATTGCTAAAAAATAAAACAATTTATACAATATTTTATTACTCAATTTTTATTTTTGCCTCACCTTGACCCACCCTTTTGCCGTCTTCCAAAACATTTTGAATCCCACATTATATAAAAATGAGATTTTTTTCCCTCTAACTTTCCTATAAGAATATTAAATTTATTTCATACTTAATTTAATTAAAATATTAAGGGTTTATACATTTATTGGATAAATTTAAATCAGCCAATATTCATTCTAATAAAAAAAGAGATATATTATGTATTTGATAAATAATTGAAGAAAGTTTTTCTATTTAGTCCTCCCATTTAATTTGATAAATAGTTGAAGATAGTTTTTCTATTTTATAAAATATAGACGGTTATTTGGATGTGTTTTTTACATAATATATATTTTATATTTCAGAATTTACTAATTTACTTCTACATTTTATTTTTTAATGTGTTTTTTTTTTTTTTGCCGTATTTTAAATGTGCATATTATAGAATTTACTTCATGTTTTATTATTTCAAAAGAAAAAACAAACGCACTTGTCCAACTCTATAAATACCCTGCAAGCTATTCTCTTTCGCCTAACTTGCACGTAAAAACAGGAGTAGATAGATAGAGAGAAGTAAAAGCAAGAAAATATAGGTCGAGATTTGTAAAAGGGATAAAGAGAAAGAGAAAACTAGGGATCCAAATCCAAATCCAAATCCAAAGATGGTTTATGATCAGTATTGGCTTGATGGAGTCATAGCTTTATTGCTGGGGTTTGTGTTCTTGTATGTTTACAGAGGAAAGAAGATGAGTAACAAAGCTAAATCAATGGAGTTAAACAGAAATGGGTTTGTAAAGACATCATCAAACGGCACCGTTTCTCATTCTGATATGGCAAACGAAGGTACAGATGTCATCATCGTTGGAGCTGGAGTTGCCGGTGCAGCTCTTGCTTACACCCTTGCCAAGGTGAGTCTTTTTTCTTCAAAATCCATTGAAAAAATTCATGTTTTATCAACAACCAAGAGAGACCCATAATGAGTTTTAGTCTTATGAATACAGGAATATATAACGTTTGAGTAATCTTTGAAAATAGAATGATTTTTTAATGCAACCTGCAAAGTAGTTTTTACGTCGAGTAAATTGGACACGGTGTCAAGTGTATTCGATAGGGTTTCAAATGTATCAGAAAAACAACTAAAGACCTCGTGTTGAAGTTTCCTTAGTGTTTGTGGTTATGATCTGAAACTGTACTGGGTTTTTTTTCATGGCAGGATGGAAGAAGAGTTCATGTGATTGAAAGGGACTTGAATGAGCCAGATAGAATTGTTGGTGAGCTACTTCAACCAGGAGGGTATCTAAAATTGATAGAGTTGGGTCTTGAAGGTATGACCAAAACTTAAAAATTACATAACAAATATAATCACTTTCGTTCTATGATCTGAATATCTATTTGTATTTGGTTTGGTTTTGTTAGATTGTGTGAAAGAGATCGACGCTCAAAGAGTTTTTGGCTATGCTCTTTACAAAGATGGGAAAAGCACGAAACTTTCTTATCCTTTAGAAAAATTCCATTCTGATGTGGCTGGCAGAAGCTTTCACAATGGAAGATTCATACAAAGAATGCGTGAAAAGGCTTCATCTCTTTCCAAGTATTATCTCATTCCTTTCTGAAAAATTTAGCTCTGTTTTTGTTTTTATTGGCAACTAAAGTAGTAATAGAATTTGAAACATGATATCATGGTTGATGATGTTGTGTGCAGTGTGAGATTAGAACAAGGATCAGTAACTTCTCTACTTGAAGAAAAGGGAACAATCAAAGGTGTTCAATACAAAAACAAGGCTGGTCAAGAGCTGACTTCTCATGCTCCTCTGACTATAGTATGTGATGGTTGTTTCTCAAATCTAAGACGCTCTCTTTGCAAGCCACAGGTAACCAAGACAATACTAATTGGCTTTAGATTGTAAACATAAATAAGTACCTTTGTTAAGATTTGATTAAATTAATACTATACTTACTATTGGTGTAGGTTGAGATTCCCTCCTCTTTTGTTGGTTTGGTATTAGAAAACTGTGATCTTCCATTTGCCAATCATGGCCATGTGATCTTGGCAGACCCTTCTCCAATCCTGTTTTACCCTATCAGCAGCACCGAAATTCGGTGTCTAGTTGATGTGCCTGGCCAAAAAGTTCCTTCTGTGGCCAATGGTGAAATGGCTACTTATTTGAAAAGTGTAGTGGCTCCTCAGGTAACCATGATCAACAAACATATCCAATCATTCACTTTCATGTAACAATTTTTTTTTGGTGCTGATTTTTCTGATGTACTCTTTAGATTCCCCCAGAGTTGAATGCTTCTTTCATAGCTGCAATTGACAAAGGAAACATCAGAACCATGACAAATAGAAGCATGCCTGCCTCTCCTTCTCCTACTCCCGGTGCATTGTTGATGGGGGATGCGTTCAACATGCGCCACCCTTTGACTGGTGGGGGAATGACTGTTGCTCTCTCGGACATTGTTGTTTTAAGGGACCTTCTTAGGCCACTCCATGATCTCCATGACTCATCCGCACTATGCAAATACCTTGAATCCTTTTACACTCTTCGTAAGGTAATCATACTAAAATAAAATCCTCTGTCCAAACTAGTGTATGAGCATCGAATGTTAGAATTTGAATTACCTTAAACAACATGGAATGGAAGAACATAGATAACAAAGATTAAGCAAGCACACAACATAAATCTTTTGCAAGTTGCTATAGAAATCTTAAATTCAAACCCTATGACATGTTCCTACATAGCCCATGAAGAAATTAAAGAGAAGAACATATTGTAAAAAAAAAATTCAGCGGAAGCCTTACTCTAATGTTCCATGGCTGGAACATTAGAATTTGAATCCATGGCTGGAATGGATTAGAGGGTGATAGTCTTCTGACACAATACAATCTCTATAATGTTCCCTAGATTGGGTGAAGAGAATTAGAAAGACCGTATGTTTCAAGAACCATAACCTTTCTTTATTGACTATTAGCATCAGTTATTGATATTTTTAATCTGGTTCTTCACCAAATTAGAAATAGCACTTGTAGCATCCACACATTCATTGATTTCATAACAGTTTAATAACAATAACCCAACGTCTTAGCATATCACTTTAAATGACCAACTTTAGAATAACACTGCACGTTTACACATGTGGCTCACATATTGGATTTTACGCAACATGGAACTCTAGTCTCATTGTTGATGGCTTTGTTTGCAGCCGGTAGCATCTACCATAAACACATTGGCTGGTGCCTTGTACAAAGTGTTTTGTGCCTCCCCTGACCCTGCAAGGAAAGAGATGCGTGATGCTTGTTTTGACTATCTGAGTCTTGGTGGAATTTGCACAAATGGACCAGTAGCTCTGCTCTCTGGTCTCAACCCTCGTCCATTGAGCTTGGTTCTCCATTTTTTTGCTGTTGCTGTCTACGGTGTTGGACGCTTGTTGATTCCATTCCCTTCGCCACAACGAATGTGGATCGGCGCCAGACTGATTTCGGTATGACAAACACTCTCACTCACTCTCTCGGACTAGTAATCTACAGTCCATTGCTCCAAGTTGTATTATTGCTAAGAACAACATTCCTATATTCATTGCAGGGTGCAACAGGTATAATTTTTCCCATTATAAAGGCAGAAGGAGTCAGACAAATGTTCTTTCCAATTACTGTGCCAGCATATTACATAGCTCCTCCTGTTCACTGAGGAAATATAAACACCAAATTCAGAAGTGTAACATGTAAAACCAGAGGTTGTCATAGGTGTAATTTACTTGTCACACAAGTTAGTTGTAGGAATCAACATTGGTTCTCCCTTTGCAAAATGAAAAATAAGGTGGGGATCAATGTTTCACTTGGGCCAAAAAAATATGCCCATGATTTTATATTTTATTTATCTTAAAAGTTTATTGTAAGGACCTTATAGAGAATGGATATTTCACAACCCTTAACTAAATGAATCAATATATGTCCTATCAAATTTTATTTATTCAAAAGGGTAAGTCACTATTTGAAATAGTGGAGGCATTCAATTTTCCAATCTCAAATTACACAAGAATAGATATCTTTGAATGTTAAATTGGAAGGAAAAATGAATTGTACGAAGAATAATTGGCAGTCATAATGTGAAACATTGTATTATGAAGGCCTAACAAGACTATTTAGATCACTAAAATTCATAGTCAAAACTTGTGGAAGGGCATACGTACATATACACACACGTTTGACTCCAATATTCTACCAAAACCAAAGTGGAGACAATACTAACTTTTCACGACAGGGTCTTCTGCTTAGAGCAATGTCAACCTAAGAGAACTTATATTGGGGTTATTTACTTTTTTTTTGGTGTGTGAACCACATGTCCGGAAAGTTTGACCTACCTTTTTTTTTTATTGGTTGAGATATCTTTTTGGTGGTTGTCTTAGTCTTTGAGCTCTCCCCTCGTCAAAATCTTCCCGCCACAAAAGTCTTTCCAACTATCTTTAGATGATTAAAAATCTAATGAAACTAACACGTTTGAGGGGTTATTCCATAACCGAAATTCCGTATTTTAATATTAACAAATGATTAGAGATAAACAATTTAATTAATGCGGAATACTATTTAAGTTGTTTAAACTGATTCCAAATTTGTTAACACAATTGATGCAAATATTAAAACAGAAATAGGAAAATAGGTAAAAAAATCAACATGGAGAATTTTTACGTAGTTCAAAAATCATTTCAGATAAGCTACATCTACGGGGGCCACGCCCAGAGAATAAACCAATTAGTAAAGAAATAATGTGTACAAAAGCATTGTATTAAACAGTGTAAGACTCTCTCTTAAACTATTGTCACAATCTTGTTGTGCTCTTCTCTACGAATCTGGTTTTGATGAAATGCTGATTCTCTTGCAATCCCTTCAAAGAATAGCGAGTGCTCACTTCCTCCCGAAGTGAGACTTAGAATCCTCTCCCAAAGATTCTTATGAACACGTTCACAATAGACACTACATGTTTACAAGGGACTAGATAGATATCCACAAGTACACTCATCACTCTCGCAAATATTAAGGTGAACAAATTTAATCTTTACAAATAAAACACTCTTCAAAATAACATAATGTTTACAAATTTTCTAAATGGAAGAGGTGAAATTTCCAAAGGCCTTGGCAATGTATTTATAGGAAAAGAAATTTACAAATGCCATCATTTTCTGAGATCTTTGTAATCAATTTGCAAATTCCATTGATTTAGGAAATCAGCCAGCCAGATGAATTCTGTGTCGACAGAAAAGGAAACTGATGAGTCATCGACGCCATCAGATTTATCTGGCAGAACGAACATGGTCATTTCTTTTGACCATGTTTATTTTTTAAACCTTTTTTATTTCAGAATGAACATAATCCCTGAAAATATTCTCACAAGATAAAACACAATATTTTACCAATAAAGATTGATTGTGATAAATAAGGTAAAAATTATGTTCACACTAAAAGAGATTTTTACTTAAAAAACTAACTGAATGATGGGATAATTATTTAAAGATATGTTGCTGATTTTTTGTAATTTTAAAATATTTTGTCTAAAAATAAAGTTAGCTAATTAGGGTTTTACAATCTCCCCCTTTGGCAACTTGATAGACAAAAATATTTTAAGACTTTATTTTGAAAGACTTGCAAAGACAACCAGGTTAGAGCAAAATAGTAATGTAATTACTCCCCTTGTGACATTACTCCCCCTGCGATAGTTATCTCGATAACAACAATAACAACACAAACAAGATAATCAATTATCACAATGACAAAATAAACATAGAACAAGATAAACATTCTCCCCCTTGTTGTCTATCAATAAGCCAAAGGAGAAAAATAATACAAACAAAAGAAGCTAAACGAAAAGACACAAAAATCGTTCTTTTACAATTTATTTAAATAAAAAACGGTGCAACCAAAACATAGACATGGACACATGGCATCATTTGGAACGACCCACAACAAATTGAGACATCATGGTGCGTTGAAGTTGCTCTATGGTCGAGAGACAATTCTAGAGACTGTGAACATCTGTCTGAACAGTTTCCAAAGTGGTCTTGACACCAGCGAGTTTAGTGATGACATAATCAACATTGCCAGCCTTGAGAGCAATCCCTTTAGTCGTCTTGGCAGATGAGGATTCCTTCTTGAGTTTGTAATCTACACCGGCAGTGGGAGGTGTCACGATTTCATATTCCAATCGGAGAGGCTTTTGAGAATCAAGAAACTTGTAGATCAAATGAGGAAACACCAAATATTGACCTTTCTTTCTGGCATTTCCTAAGGCAGTGATTTGATTAAAAATTAGAGTAGCAAGATCAACTTGGAGACCAATCCCGACTTTGAACAGAAAGAAGGTCGTGTCAAAGGTAATGGTGGATGTATGAGTGATGGGAATCCAGTTGTTGATGGCAACTTTGTGAAGCACGACATAGTAATGAGTAAGATCAGTCACTTTGAGAACCAAGTGTTGTTCCCAAACCATATTATGTCCCACCAATTCAGATAAAACCGTATCTTTGTTGAAATCCACCGCATCATTGGTAACAACAAAAGGCACATTTAGAACCTTGGCAATTTTAGCAGCACTAAACAAATACCAATGACCCCAAACATAAACTTGACTAAACATAAAAGACTTGCTATCAAACAATTCATCATTAAGATTAGCATAGAATTCCTGAACAACCCAAGGGACAAAACCATCAAATCCAGTTAAAGATCCCAACCACCCTCTATCCTCAATATTCTTAATGACCCCGAAAACTCTATGGGCAGAGAAATAAATTTTTTTCTCACAAATAACATCTCTATGCACATAATGCTTCATATTTTTCTCATTGTCATTGAAACGGGAAATTCAAAGAGTGATCTTTAAAAGATGAACGTGTTGTGGCTTTAGGAACCACTGGTGACTTTGTGCGGATCTCAGGAATTTTCACAGCTTTCTTGCTCTCTGGAGAAACAAAAGGGTCCTCTGATGGGTCAGATTTGGCTTCGGAGGCAACATCATCATCAATTGAGGCATCATCTTCAAGTGGATCAACATCAGAGGGTACAAAAGCTTCAGATGGGTCAGATTCAGAGGAGGAACATGGTGGAGGAATTTTCTTCACCTTTGTCCGAAACTTGGATAGAGGAGTGGAACCCATGGGAGAAGATGCCTTTGGAGTGGAATCTGAAGGGTGAGAACCTTTGGATGTAAGGGATTTTCGAGAAGAGGAAACCTGGAACCACCCTTTGTTTTTCTTCTTGAGTGCAAGAACATCAGGAGATTCGGTGGAGTCAGAATGGGTTTTGGCTGAAGCACCTTCATGATCAGCGGCATCATTAGAGAGAGATGCTCGGGCCTTTTTGGAAGACCCAAGGATAGAGGCGAGCGAAGCCGCCGTTGAAGGAGGTCCAGGTGGAGCTTTGGGGGCTTCGAGGTCCAGAATGACCACGACTTTGCTCGTGGTGGTGGATGCATCAATGAGGCTGGGTTGAGAAAAAGTACTATCTCGAGCCTTTTTCTTGGTGAGTGATGGTGATGCAGTCAGCGAGCCAGCCTTCAAATCCTTGAGAGACCGAGACCCACTTCCTCTAGTTTTCACCATGGTTGCAAGACAAAGAGAGAAAACTGCCACAAGGAAAAGAGAAATCAAAAAAGAAAAAGAAGAAGAAAGATGGCGACAATTGTGAGAATGGGGCCTTAGTTGTCTGAATATAAAGAATGAAAGAGATAGGGATTTGATCTTTATTCCCTTTTTTTAGAATTAAAAAGAATATACACTTTTTTAAAGTGCGCGATAATATCCCAAAAAAAAAAAAATTAACTGCCAACATTAACACACAAAACAAAATTGGGAAACAAGCCATAAAAAAGAAACATTTGATCTTAAAAAAAATGCGGTAAAGACAAAACAAAATTGATACAACTTGCCCTTTTGATACACACAGATTTCATTCTCATTTATATTTAATATATATATTTTTTATTATTATTTATATATATATAACCAAAGGTACCAAAAATATCTCATTTTGATTTGTGCCCAATGTCTTCGTGCCCTATCAGCAGAGAGAGAGTAACAACCATTAATTCACAACATATTTTTATTATAAGGTTAGAGAATATATTTAATATATATTATGCTTTTAATTTTTTATTTTTAAAATATCATAAAATATATACTCCTGTCACAAAAAATATTCTATCTAAATTGATAAGTGTGTATGAGTCTTACAAATTTTTCCAACAGTATATCATAAGCATTTGTGTGTGATTGTGAAAGCAGAGATCATTGGCCTGTATGGAAATTTTAGCATTTTTCAGGGTTATTGCCCTATGTGGCAATTTTTAACCTTTTTCTCAAGAGTACCCAAATTAGACGCTTTCACACTACATTGAAGGCAACCTTTATCAGTGGTAGAGTATCTTCTACATAATTTTTGTTACATAGTTCCAACTTACTCAAAGAGAGAAATTACACAACAGTGTAGGTAGCTCTATTCTAAAATGGAGCCTGAAAATATTTTTCAAGGATCAAATGCTCATACACTATAAACACAGATTGATTTGGAAGAATATTGATTGGAGGGACTATTTATTTTGATTTTTTTTAAATGTGCATGATATATATTAACTATAAACTCAAACCTGAAGTAAAAATACATTTTGTCATAATGATTGAAACTTTTTCTTTGGACAAGAACAAGAAGAAATCACGCAACATTTTTTAGCACAGGGATATGGCACAACACGAACAAAAATTAATTAGTACACACCTCCAAGGATTTCCCGAGGGAATCAAACCTGACTGTATCAAGGACTTTTGTAAAAATATCTGCAATTTGTTTGTCAGTCTCAATATATTCTAAGACCAAAGTTTTATTTTCAACAAGTTCTCTGATAAAATGATGACAAATGTCAATGTGTTTAGTGCGAGAGTGTTCAACGAGATTTTTTGAGATATTAATTGCACTAGTATTATCACAAAAAATAGTCAAGGTGTCAAGATAAAACCCATAATTTGTCATCATTTGTTTCATCCATAATAATTGAGTACAACATCTTCCTGCAACTATGTACTCAGCCTCAGCAGTTGACAATGAGATTGAATTTTGTTTCTTGCTATGCCAGGAAACCAGATTGTTTCCTAGATAGAAACATCCACCACTTGTACTTTTTCTATCATCTGCATTGCCTGCCCAATCAATATCACTAAAACAAACAATGTTAGAGTTTTTTCCCTTTGAGTACCGAATTCCATAGAGTACCATTCACATAGCGAATGATTTGCTTTACAGCTGTCACATGAGATTCCATAGGATTCCCTTGATATCGAGCACATACCCCAACACTGTAGCTAATGTCAGGACGACTAGTCGTGAGGTACAGAAGACTTCCAATCATGGTTCTGTACAATGTTGGATCTACCTTTACACCATTTTCATCCTTGGTCAGTTTGACCATGGTTCCCATTGGTGTTTTGGCATGTTTAGCGGACTCCATCCCAAATTTCTTGATAAAATTTTTGGCATACTTACTTTGAGAGATGAAGGTTCCATCTTCTGACTGTTTGACTTGCAATCCTAGAAAATAATTTAACTCACCTACCATGCTCATTTCGAACTCATCTGTCATTTGCTTGACAAACTCCTACACTAAGGAGTTAGAAGTGGAGCCAAAAACAATATCATCGACATAGATTTGTGCAATAACAATATCAGAATCAATACTTTTGATGAAAAGAGTTTTATCGACTCTGCCTCTTCTATAACCATTCAAAACAAGAAATTGAGTCAATCTTTCATACCAAGCTCTAGGAGCCTATTTTAAACCATAAAGAGCCTTTTTAAGTTGAAAAACATGATCAGAATAATGTGGATCTTCAAAACCTTTTGGTTGTTCAACAAAAGCTTCTTCATTCAAAATTCCATTTAAAAAGGCAGATTTGACATCCATTTGGAATAATTTGAAACCAACAATACAAGCAACAAGCAACAACCAATAACAATCTTATTGACTCAAGTCTTGCGACAGGGGCAAAAGTTTCATTGAAATCAACTCCTTCAATTTGAGTATACCCCTGGGCAACTAGCCTAGCCTTATTTCTTATTATTGTACCTAATTCATCAGTTTTATTTTTGAAGATCCATTTGGTACCAATAACATTTGTATGATTTGGTCTAGGAACAAGATTCCATACCTCATTTCTTGTGAATTGTTCTAATTCCTCTTGCATTGCTTTTATCCATGACTCATCACTCAAAGCTTCTTCCACATTTTTTGGTTCAAAGCTAAATGTAAAGCAAACAAATTGAACCAAATTCACATACCTTTTTCTTGTGACCACACTTTCTTCAATGTCACCAAGAATGAAATCTGAAGGGTAATTCTTTTTAATTATGGCATAAGGTTCTCTCTAAATTGAATCTGTGATGATTTCTGGGCCTTCCTTTATTGATCGTTCAGACGTTGTTGGAACAGATTCAGCTTCTGTTGCAACTTTTTTTGTATAAGAAGGCACAACATCACCTATTGTCACAGCAGGTGATTCCGTCTGAGAGGTTTCGGCAATGAACCTATCAATTTCTTCTTCATTGAAATATTTAGAAAAGTCTTTTAAATTATCAACAACAACATTGGATGATTCCATAACAGTTTGAGTTCTCATGTTATAAAGACGATAAACTCTACTATTCATAGAATATCCAAGAAATACTCCCACATCACTTTTTGAATCAAATTTTCCAATATTTTCATGATCTCTAAGAATATAGCAAATACACCCAAAAACATGAAAATAACTTACATTGGGCTTTTACCTTTCAATATTTCGTAAGGAGTTTTTGAGGTAACTGGGTGAAGAAACACTCGATTGATTGTGTAGCAGGCAGCGAATATTGCCACTGCCCATAATCGTTTGGAGAGTTTCTTACTATTCAACATTACTCTGGCCATTTCCTGCAAGGTTCTATTTTTTCTTTTAACAACCCCATTTTGTTCAGGAGTTTTGGGACCTGAGAACTCATGAGAAATACCTAGAGATTTACAAAAATCATCGTAAACACTATTCTCAAATTCCTTACCATGATCACTTCTGATTCTCACAATCTTACCTATATTGCAATCCTTTTCAACTCTTAATTTCTTGCAAAAAATTTTAAAGGCATCAAAAGTATTCGATTTTCCCTTAAAAATTCAACCCAAGTGAAACGAGAAAAATCATCAACACATACAAAAATGTACTTTTTTCAATTAATACTTTCAACTTGAATAAGACCCATGAGATCCATATGCAAGAGCTCAAGAACTTTTGAAGTATTAATTCCTGTAACACTTGTGTGGGCATTTTTTAATTGTTTCCCCAACTGACATAGTTCACATTTACCTGCACATTCTTTGCCCAATTTGGGTAACCCACGAACTAACCCTTCACTTGCAATCTTTTTCAAACTTTTGAAATTTATATGATCCAGTTTTTTATGCCATAAGTCAGTGGTATTACCTATTGCTGAATGACATGTGAGAGTTGGTGAAAGTATATAACAATTATCAATAGATATATATCCTTTCAATACACTCATACCATTTTGATCAACAACATTGCAATCATCACAAGAAAAATTTACTTTGAAGCCTTGATCACAAATTTGACTTATGCTAATCAAATTAGCCTTAAGTCCTTCAACAAGCAAAACAATTTTCAATTTTGGTAATCCATCAAGACTTAGGGTACCTTTTCCAACAATATTACCTAACATGTCATCACCAAAAGTTACAACACCACATTTCAAAGATTTGAAATTAGTGAGTATATTTGCATCACCTGTCATATGTCTAGAACATCCACTATCAAAATACCAAGAATTAGAGGCACGAGTTTTATGACAAGTAAATGCAGCAAGACAATTTGTTTCTTTTTTCACTATCCAGACCCTTTTTGATGGTTTTTTCACGACCTGTTTTGTTTTACTATAATGATTGAGATAATTTTTTTTTGAAAAAAATTCATTATAGTAAAACATATGGGTCGGATGTGCCCTTTCACTTCACAAAAATGGCAAATGGGAATGAAATGGCCTGTTTTATTTCTTTTGAGAAACTTGGTCTATTTAGCAGATGTTGAAACAAATTGTACTTTTGTAGCATCACCTGTCTGAGATGTACCTCCAGAGACGTTAGTGGTTGAGCCATAATTTGATGATTGAGTTCAAAATTCTCACTGAACCCATAGACTCCTCTACTTTCATTGTGTCAAGATCTTTTGCCTCTTCGATTGTTGTGAGCTTAGTTTGAAACATGTCAGAAAGCACTCTAACAATTTTTCGAACTAACACATTATTTTCCAATTTTTCACCCAAGATAAAATATTCATTAGCAATGTCAGATTGTCTTTCATAGAAATCAGTGAGAGACTCAGTTTCTGTCATTCTAAGATTTTCAAATCTTGTAGTTAACATAACAAGCCTAGAACACTTGACATCAATAGTTCCTTCAAATTGTGTTTGAAGGATTTCCCAAGCTTCTTTGGCAGATTCACAGGAAGAGATTAATTTTATGTATCATTCACCAACTCCATTAAAGATAGCATGCAAGACTTTGCTATTATAACTAGACAATTTATCTTCAGCATCAGTCCAACTAAGTTCAGATTTTACCTTTGTTACATCATTTGATTCAGTTGGAGGTGTCCAACCGGTTAAGATTGATCTCCATGCCTTTTCCTCTTGTGATTTAATAAAGACCTTCATTCTAACTTTCCAAGAAGGATAGTTAGAATCATTCAGTAAGGGAGGACGTGTTATTGAGTCACCTTCTGGAAAGAAAGACATAACAAACAAACGAACGGAATACCACAAGATCTCACTAAAAGATTAGTGACCTGCTCTGATACCAAATGAAATTTCGTATTTTAATATTACCAAGTGATTAGAGATAAACAACTTAATTAATGTGGAATATTGTTTAAGTTGTTTAAATCGATTTCAGATTTGTTAACACAATTGATGCAAATGTTAAAACAGAACATGAAAACGGGTAAAAAATCAACACAGAGAATTTTTACGTGGTTCAGAAATCCTTTCAGATAACCTACATCCACGGGGCCACACCCATAGAATAAACCAATTAGTAAAGAAATAATGTGTACAAAAGCATTGACTTAAACAATGTAAGACTCCCTCTTAAACTATTGCCGCAATCTTGTTGTATTCTTTTCTACGAATTTGGTTTTGATGAAACGCTGATTCTCTTGAAATCACTTCAAATAATAGCGAGTGCTCACTTCCTCCCGAAGTGAGACTTAGATAGAATCCTTTCCCGAAGATCCTTATGAACACGTTCACAATAGACACTACCTGTTTACAAGGGACTAGATAGATATCCACAAGTACACTCAACACTCTCACAAAGATAAAGGTGAACAAACTTAATCTTTACAAATAAAACACTCTTCAAAATAACATAATGTTTATAAATTTTCCAAATGGAAGAGGTGAAATTTCCAAAGGCTTTGGCAAGGTATTTATAGGAAAAGAAATCGACCAAGGCCATCATTTTTTGAGATCTTTGTAATCAATTTGCAAGTTCCTTTGATTTGGGAAAGCAGCCAGCCAGGTGAATTCTGTATCGACAGAAAAAGAAACTGATGAGTCATCGACACCATCAGATTTATCTGGCAGAATGAATATGGTCATTTCTTTTGACCATGTTCATTTTCGAAACCTTCTTTATTCCAAAATGAACATAATCCCTAAAAAATATTCTCACAAGATAAAACACAATATTTTACCAATAAAGATTGATTGTGATAAATAAGGTAAAAATTGTATTCACACTAAAAGAGATTTTCACTTAAAAAACCAACTGAATTATGAGATAATTATTTAAAGATATGTTACTGATTTTTTACAATTTTAAAATATTTTGTCTAAAAATAAAGTTAGCCGATCAGGGTTTTACAATAACAAAAACAATGTTATGATACTATTATTAATGGCTAGTAACATTTATTAATGGTTAGTAACATTAACAGTGTCCACTATTAGAAAATAACATTGGTACTAGGCATTATATAGTGCCCAACACAATATAATAAGGTATATAGTGATTGATACAATTTAATATTTGATATTAGTACTTTAAGGTGTCATAAATCAATACTCGATCTGGTATGTTATGAGATTCTTCTAGATAAATAAATATGTTTTTAGTGGTCGTAGTTTATAAACATAGCACTGCATGTTGTATTGTATTAAGATGTCGGACTTGAGAAAATTAGGCTTGTTGAACACTACAACACGTGAAAACGTAATTACTCTATTATTACAAAAGTAATTACACCAAGACTTGAATACAATATTTTATCACAACACACTCTAAACACTTACACACTTTGTTTTGGAGCACTCACTTAATAACCTC
Organism: Humulus lupulus; assembly: GCF_963169125.1. Lineage (NCBI taxonomy): Eukaryota > Viridiplantae > Streptophyta > Magnoliopsida > Rosales > Cannabaceae > Humulus > Humulus lupulus. The sequence continues at coordinate 22,108,422 of NC_084793.1, forward strand.
TCTCACACTCTTTTTAGACACACTTATATAGTACTCACTTAGACTCACACTTGTGGGACACTCTTTTAAACACAATTTGCTACAAACTTGGACACACTTGCAAGGGACCCAAGGTCCCTATTTATAGTACTTCAAATTCGGTTGCCACAACCGACTTGTATTAGCTAGAGTATTCTAGCTTAATCCATTTGTTTTTGAAACTAGAAAATTCTTAATGGGCTTGAGCCCATTGTTAGATTATACAAGTTATTCTCTAGAAAACTCTAGAGAACTAGAGTTGATGTTGACTCTTAACACTCCCCCTCAACATCGACTCATTCTCCCTTTCTTCTCATGTTTAATTGTTCTCTTAGCTTCTGAAATCTTGTTGTGTTTAATCCTTTTGTGAACAAGTCTGCTACTTGGTCTTCGCTCTTTACTTTGTACATCTCTAGCTCCTCTTGTAATACCTTTTCTTATAGAAAATGATAGTGCACCTCCACATGCTTTATTCGAGCATGTAAAACTGGATTTTCTGCTAGACGAATAACAGACTGATTATCACAATAGAGTGGCATTGCATTGTCTGTAGATTGGTGTAGATCATTCATTAGTTGCATCAACCACATACTTTCCTGAGCTGTCAGTGATGCTGCTCTACATTCTGCTTCAGTGGTTGACAAAGACATCGTTGGTTGCCTTTTGCTACACCAAGATACAACTCCAAATCCAAGCTTGAATACATACCCAGTAGTTGATCGACAAGTATCATGATCTCTAGCATAATCAGCATCACAGTATCCAACTATCTTAACCTTGTCACCTTTCCTATATAAGAGGCCATAGTTAATGGTATCTTTGACATACCTCAGCATTCGTCGCACTGCTTCCAAATGAGGTTTCTTTGGGTGTTGCATATATCGACTTGCTACACCAACTGTATACGAGATATCTGGTCGAGTCAATACATTGCTCCATCTTGCAAGTCCTTCCCTTCATGTGCACATAGCTTGACATTAGCTTCCATAGGTGTCGAGATGGGCTTGCACTCGAGCATTCCAAACTTTTGCAATAAATCTCTTGCGTACTTTTGTTGACAGAGAAATAAACCTTCCTTAGTTTGGTCAAATTCTAATCCAAGGAAGTGTTTCAATTCTCCAAGTTCCTTCATCTGAAAGCAAACTGACAGATTCTCCTTTGTTTGGCAAATTTCTGCTTCATCATCGCAAGTGATGATGAGGTCATCAACATATACCAAAACAAATGTGATCTTTGCTTCCTTTACTTTAACAAATAAGCTTGAATCTGCATGTGCCATGACATATCCACTCTCCACTAAGAACTCAGCAATCTTGCCATATCATGTTTTCGGAGCCTGCTTCAATCCATAAAGCGCCTTTTTCAGTTTACAAAAATACTCAGGATGAACTTTATCCTCAAATCCTCTTGGTTGGACCATGTATATTTCTCGATCTAGCTCTCCATGTAGAAAGGCGTTCTTCACATCTGTAACACCCCAATTTGCTAATAAGGTTTAGGACCTTGATTAGCGTGCCTGGAGGGCAATACGTGAATTAACATGTTAATATATGAATTTAAATGAATATGTGATTAGAATGCATGTTTAGGTGGAATAAATATGCATGTGGGCCTCGCTTGTTTGTTAGGGGTAAATTGGTAATCTTAGCTCGCTGAGGGCATAAATGTAATAATTATGTTATATGATTAATACCACGTGTGAGTGGTGATATTACTGTGATGCACGTGCCGAGACAGACCTAGGGAGCTAATTAGTTTAAAAGTCACAACGGGATTAAATACCCGGCTCGGGAGGAGCCTAGGGGTATTTTGAGAATTTTATAATTTGAGTTTGTGAGTTAATGGTTAATGGTAATTGGGTAACTTGAGTGACCATTGGTGACCATTAAGAGTAACAGTTTTTAGATGAGAAAATGGTAGATTAGTAGGAAAGGTGAAATGGCAAAAATGTCCTTGAGGTTTAGTTAGGAAGGGAATTACATGGAGGGGTAAAGTGGTCTTTTGGCAGAATATAGAAACCTTCAGCTGAGGGAAAAGATGATTCACGTTTTAACACTTAGGCATATTTCTATTCTTGCTGAAATTGGAGGAAAACTAGAAGGAAAGGAAAAGGAGAAGAGAGCTGAAATTGGGAGACCTAGGAGGAGAATCAAGTGATTTGAGGCAATTAAAGTTGATCATAACCAAGATTGTTCAGAGGTAAGAGTTTATCCCCTGTTTTGCTTAAGTTTTAAGCTTGATTTCTAGAAAGTAAGTATGGAAATTTAAAGATAGTTATGGCTGGCTTTGAATGGAATTCAGCTTGGTAATCAAGAGGAATTAGTTTAAAGCTGGGATTGGAGGGAGTTCAAGCTGAATTATTGATTGAGGTAAGGGTTCTAAGCATATTTGAATTTTCGTTTCTGGTATGGCTTAAGAATTTGGAAGCATGGTTTACATTTTTCAAGCCTTGGTTTAAGTTTTAAAAGCTATGGTTTAAGTTTCTGAAATCTGAAAGCAAAGTGTGGATTATGGGTGTGATTGTGCGTTTGACCTTGTTGTTAGTGTTTATAGGTTGTTAAATGGTTCATTTGGGGTTTTAATTGATTTTGGGGTTTAGGTTTGTGTTTGGGTTGGATTGGAGGTGTTTTGGCTCGGGGAAAATGCAGGGGAAAACCCAAAATTCTTGGTTCGTAAAGGGGCGCCGCGGCCCTGTTCTTTGGCACCGTGGCGCAAGGCTGCATCAGGAGCTGGGGGGACTTTCTAGGCGCCGCGGCGCTAGGCTATTTTCTGGGCAGGGAATTTTGCAATTTTGGGCATTTGCCCCAGGGGCTTGGGGGATGTTTCCGTTGCATTGTTTTGGGAAATTGGAGGTCCCAAGAGTATGGGATTGGTCCCGGGAAGTGGTTTTGGATTGATTAGTATTAAAGAGTGTTTTATATGTGTTGTGACTAGGTTTTCGGAGAGGCTCGGATTAGAGGACCGTGCTCGTGACTTTGGTGCATTGTGAAGCTCGGGATACAGGTAAGAAAATTGTAGTACCCGTAGAGCAGGGCATGGGCCCATAGTGTTGTTGCAGGGCACGACCCTAGATTGATTTACATGTTAGGGTGTAACCCTTGATTGAATTATTATATGCTTGAATGTTGTTTGAGTTATGCTATATGTGATTATAGTAGAATGAACGACAAGGAGCCGAGAACAGCGAAGGGCCGAGAACGGCAGTGGGGCCGGGAATAACACTTAGCACGTGGTGTGCTTATTACTAGGGTGAGACCCCAATGGATACATAGGATATCCTTACGGTGAGAACTGAGACCCCAGGCTTTGGTAATGCTTCTGGGACGGCATGGCCGTATTTGTTTAGTCTGATGGACTATCTGTTTATCTGTGGATTATCTGATATGTTGATTATATAATATGCATATGTTATGTGCTGTATGAGTTTTCTTGCTGGGCTTCGGCTCACGGGTGCTCTGTGTTGCAGGTAAGGGCAAAGAGAAAGTCAACCAGCTATGAGTACGGAGAGCATGAAGCGGCCCGTACATGTTTGGCTTGCCCGACTGCTTTGGTTGGGGGCATTTTGAGAAATGGCTGTATTAAACTGTGATTTTGATAGTTAACTATCTGTGAACCTATTTTGAGTTATAAATATTTTATAAACCTTACTTTGGGATCCCAAATGTTAAACACTTGAGATTTTCAATGAAATAGAGTATTTTCAAAGATTACAGCCTTGACTTTCTGTTTAATCACACTTTCATTCTAAAAAACCTCCTTTAGTGAGTTAATTGTACATTTTAAACTCACTTAGTAATGACTCTAAGGTAGTTGGGCGTTACAACATCCATTTGCCATAACCTCCAATCTTCACATGTTGCAAGCGTCAGCATGACTCAAACTGTTGTAATCTTGGCAACTAGGCTAAACGTCTCATCAAAGTCTAGCCCATATTTTTGAGAGAATCCTCGAGCTAATAACCGAGCTTTATATCTCTCAATTGAACCATCAGGATGAGTTTTTACCTTGTATACCCATTTGCAGGAAATGGGTTTTACTTCCTTTGGCTTTGGCACTAGCTCCCAAGTTTGATTATTCTCTAGAGCACTTATCTCTTCTTTCATGGCTTTTATCAACTTGATATTCTGGGACGCTTCTTCATATGTATCTGGTTCTCTGAAATTTTCTTCTTCAGCTACAGTAGCATTGGCATACTTAGGATTCGGCTTCCGTGCTCTTGTTGATCTCCGAGGTTGTGAGCTTACTTCTTCATGTTGAATATCACTTGCATCGTCTGCTGCTCTTTGATGCACTCCTGTTTTCCAGGGAATTTGTGTTGCCTCTTCGTTGTCTTCCTCACTTTGTTTTTCTTCATCCATTTCTGGAGTCGAATGTAGCTCAACAATTTGCTCCCCCATCTTCTTTTGCAAATTGTCTTCTATTTCTTTAGAATCTGGAAACTCTTCATTTTGTGGTGACCACCATGATGAGGCTTCATCAAATACCACATTCCTTGACATATAACATTTTCCAGTATTAGGGTCGCAACACTTCCGCCCTTTCCTTTGGCTATCGTATCCCACAAAGATACACCGAATTGCCTTCTTGTCAAATTTTCTACGTAGATGACTTGGCACGAACACGTAGCATACACAGCCAAACACTTGAAAGTGACTTATTGCGGGTTTACAACTCCACAATTTCTCAAAGGGTGAAACGTACCCTAACTTTTCATGGGGAAGTCTATTGATCACATGAGCTGCTGTCTTCATACCTTCTGTCCAAAATCTTCCTGAAACATTCATCGCATGTAAAATGCTTCGACATGTCTCTGCAAGGTGTCGATTCTTCCTTTTAGCTACTCCATTTTGTTGTGGTGTATTGGCACGTATGAATTGATGGCGTATGCGGCATTCTCGTAGGTAATGAGAAAATTCATCTGATGTGTATTCACCGCCATTGTCTGTTCCCAGAAATTGATTTTTCTTGCCAACTTCTCCTTCAACTATTTCTTCGAATTCTTTAAATTTTGAAAAAGTTTCGGACTTTTCTTTTATAAAGAACAACCATATGTATCGTGAGAAGTCATCAATGAATGTAACCATGTACTGCATGCTGCTGATTGATGGTTGCTTGACTTGCTCGAATACACCAAAATGGACTAGCTCCAACGGTGCTTTGGCTTTGAACTTTGAGTCTTCATATGATAATTGATGTGCCTTACCGTATTGGTAGCCGACATATACAATCTCTGTTCTAACTTCAAGTTGAGGAAGACTCTTCACCATAGATTTCTTCATCATCACCTTGAGTTTATGACAGCTAACATGTCCTAGCCTTGCATGCCACAACTATGTTGCTTTGTTCTTTCGAGTCTTGTCTACATAAGACGACTCTGTTGACATTACATAGACAGACTCTAAACGTCACCCTTTCATCATCGGTGTTCTAGATATCTTAAGATCTTGATATATCTTGACATCATGAGGACCAAATACGACGTGGTGTCCTGAAGTCGTAAGTTGCGCCACTGACAGTAAGTTTTTCTTCATTCCAGGTACATGGTAGACATCCTGGAGTGGTACTTCCTTTGTATTGAATCGTGGCACTATTTTTGTTTTACCGATATAGGCAATCGATAATCTTGAGTTGTTGGTTGTCACTACCACACGACCACCTTTGTACTTGGTCATGCTTTGCAACTTCTGTTTGTCCCCTATCATATGATTTGAGCAGCCAGAGTCGATTATCCAATCATTATTGTAGTCAATTGGTCCAGGAACAGTAACTACCAGAGCTAATTATCCTTCCTCCACAGTGAAAGAGGCTTCAGCGTCCTATTCTTCATCGCTTGCTCCTCCTGTGTTTGACGTGACTGTATTTCCCTCTACTGTTTTCTTCTTGGACCAACAATTTTTAGCAATGTGGCCCTTCTTCCCACAGTTGTAGCATTTACCGTCATATCTATTGTTACTCTTAAATTGGCCACCCAGTTGTCTTTCTTTTGAGCTCCCCCTGTTTGGGAGCTTCCATGATGACCCTTTGTCATCATGTCTTCTAGAACTTCTGCTAGAACTTGATCGGGGTCGACCTTTCTTATTACTACTAAAGAGTGCTTCTTCGTCACTCTTTATTGAGACACCAGGTAGTTGCTTAGCCAACGCTTCTTGGTCAGCTAGCAAGTTTTCTAATTCAATAAGAGAAGGTTGGCTTGGCCAACCATGTATTGCAGCAATAAAACTTCTATATTCATATTTTAATCCATGAATAATAATTCTTCTAATTATGGAGTCTGACATACTAGCAATAGAGTTTAATGTAGATATTTCATGACAAAGAGATTTTGTAATGCCCTGAAATCCCTAATGCGGTTTAATGGCTGGATTAGTAGGCCGGGAGGGCCATACTTTTTTAATTATGCCATTAAATGAATATATGCATGTTTATGTGAATTACCCTCCAGTTTTCGAGGGAGGCCTAGATCCATTCGAAGCTGAGCAATGGATGGCCATGATCAGTTCCATTCTTGACAGTATGGGGCTGGTAGGTCACGATAGGGTGGCTTGTGCGACATATGTATTGCGGAATGATGCCCAGACATGGTGGGAAGTAGTATCCCAGAAACGAGACACAACTGTGATGGACTGGAAAGAATTTAGGCAGCTTTTCAATGAGAAGTATTATTGTGATGCAGCCAAGACTGCCAAGATGAATGAGTTTCTGAATCTCATTTAGGGTAATGCAACAGTAATCAAGTATGTTAATAAATTTGATGGGTTGGACAAGTTTTCCTTTGACCTGGTACCCACAGATGTAGCTCGGAGGGAAAGGTTTATTCAAGGATTGAATCCTGGAATAGCTCAGGGCATTAGAGTTGCCCCAGTGCATGAAATCTCTACCTATGCTCAGGTGGTAGAGAAGGCTTTTGTTGTTGAAAGCGTAAAGAATGAGAATAAGGGTGCTGGGGAGCACAGAGCTCAAATAGTGGTATCTCCACTTATTGGAGTAAGCAAGAAGAAAAGCTAGAAGATTTATCCGACATGCACTCGATGCAAGAGGCATCATCTGGGAGAATGCCGAGCAAAGGCATGTTTTTCATGTGATATGGTTGGGCATATCATGAAGAATTTCCCAAGGCTAAGAGAGGATGAGCAAAAGGGGATGGATAGCTCGATTCCAACTCGGGTGTTTGTTCCGAGTCAGTTAGAGTCTGAGACGGAGACTAGTTCCTCGGGGATGGCAGATCAGTTTTCTAGTTCTGATTTCTAAGTCACGCTGATTGGCTTTGGTGCCATGCTATTCCTTTGATTGTTATATATATAGAAGCATAAAGATGCTATGCAAATTACATGGTTATGTTATGATGAAAATGACTCCTCAGTAGTTTTGATAAACTAGTTATGACCGGCTCAGTATGATTCTGGATTTGGATTGGTTAAGTAATTATGGGGCAATGCTAAATGGCAAAGGAAGAATAGTATCTCTTGGGCTTGAGAATGGGAAGCCTTGTAGTAGTGGGCACTGCGCATAGATTTGGTATGTTGATGACATCTGTATTGAGAGCTAGAGTTTTATTGCAGGGAGGTGCATAGAACTCTTAGCCAGTGTGGTGGATACCACTTAGATTGTGCCAGTGAGATCATGATAGACTGGGTTAATCTGTGAGTTTCTGGATGTGCTTCCAGGGGATCTGCTAGGGTTTCCTTTATGTGAAAAGAATCGGATGGTAAATGAATTGGTGCCAGAGAGGGAAATAGGTTTTAGGGCACTGTATTGAATGGCTCAGTAGGGTTGTAAGAACTAGAGGCTTAGGTATTGAGTGGGATGGAATTCTCAAAAGTGGATTTTTGACCTGGTTAGTACCAGTTAGAGATCAGGGAGAAAGTTATTTAAAATACAATGTTTGTATCAAATAAGAGCACTGGGAGTGCTAAGTATGTCTTGGGAATTTGTTTAATGTCAAGTGTTTGTGAATCAGATGAACAGAGCATTCAAAGGATTATTTGAATAGAATTTGTGAACATCTTGGACGATGATATTGTGGTATTTTCTTGGCGATAATTTGCCAAGGTCAAGGAACGCCTTAGGGGCAGGAGTTTCCTTGGACGGGCAGGATATTACATGTACTTTGGGAAAGAGTTCCGAGTCTTCTTGCAGATCAAAATCAGTTAGCAGATGGTTATGACACCTCAGTGACACAGAGAAAAAGATTGCTTATGCACCATGTTGGTTAAAGGATCTGACCAGAACTAGAGTAGAATTTCTGGTGGGCCAAGTGGCCAGTTTTATGTTTGAGATTGTTATTTTGGAAAGGATAAAAAAAAAAGAAGAAGAAATATGACTAAGTGAACCACAGATAGGAAAGATGGAGTGGAAAGTCTTAAGCTGAATTACCTAAGGGTGTTGCAGTGTCAGGTGTGAATGTAATATGATATAAGGATCGGACTTGGGATCCGATGGACACTGGGATTAATTGGGAGATTCCAGATGAATCTCATGCTACTCTTTGAATTTCTTCATTCATGCATCATGGGAATGTGACAGGATATGGAAGCTTTGTAGTGGTGGCCTGAGATGGAGAGGGGCATAATGGAATGCGTGGTAAAATTCTTAACCTGTTAGCAGGTCAAGACAGAGTATCAGGAATTAGCAAGGCTATTGCAGTCTTTGAGTATTCTATAATGGAAATAAGAAAGCATCGCGATGGGTTTCGCGGTGGGATTGCTCAGGCTAGTGGACAAGTATTCCAAGTGAGTTTATTTTTGTCAGTAAGGATAAGTAGCACAGCTGATCAATATTCAGATCTCTTTGAGAGAGGAAGAGAGTTATCCAGTGTTGAAAAGATACCTTATGAGATAAGGTATGGTAGAGCGTGTTCGTCACCCATTCATTGGAATAATATGGGTGAGATGTTATATCTGGATCATGAGATGGTTCAGGGGACCATTGAGACTATTAGAGGTTGGAGCTTCGATGCTCACTACTTAGAGTAAATGGAAAAGTTGTACTAAATTGGAAAGTAGAAACATAGAGTTCCAGGTAGAAGATCATATCTTCCTTACAAGTATCACTATGGAAAGGGGTGATGAGTTAAGGGCAAGTTGAGCCCTAGAAAAGTATAACAGTTTGAGTCCTGAATAGGACTGGACAGGTTGACCTGATTCAATTTTGTTTTGGCACTATCAGTTGTGAATAGTGTATTTTGTATTTACATGCTGATGACATGGGTTGAAAGAAACTCATGAGTTGAGTTATGAGAATTTGGAGATTGAGGCAAAATTATCTTGAAAGGAATAGCCAGTCCAGTTATGAGACAGAAAGAATAAGGTTCTGAGGAAAAAGGTATACCTTGAGTCAAGATATGTTGCAGAAACAGTGAGGTCGAGGGAACGACCTGGGAAACTGGAATCAGTTGTGCAAAATTCATGAATAGGGCGGTTCAGATAAATTTCGAGGACGAATTTCTGTAAGGAGGGGATAGTTGTAATGCCCCAAAATCCCTAATGCGATTTAATGGCTGGATTAGTAGGCCGGGAGGGCCATACTTGTTTAATTATACCACTAAATGAATATATGCATGTTTATGTGAATTATATTATAATATGATGTTATATACATGCATGTGGGTCCGCATTTGTTTATTAAACTGTTTTGGCAATTTGGGTTGTTTAGAGTATAATTGTGTATTTTGGTGCATTTTGTGATTCATGAATGAGATCCCATCATTATGGAGATATATTCGAGCTATTTGGCATGAGACGGTCATATATAATGGATTGGCGGTTTTTCCATAACGGGGTAAATTATTGGGTAATAAGAATGTTTATTTGATGATAAATTGGGAGTATTTGAGATCAGGAGGAAATTATGGAAGTTTTGACTATAATATCCTCGGGGGTGTTTTCGGGACCCCAAGCACTGGATTTTATTTGAGGTTACTTAAGCTTGAAGTAGCTTGTCAGATAGAACCGTACGTTAGAAAACATTTCCTCTCTCCTTCGTTAGCTCATTTCACCATTCGAAGCTTTTTTGAAGAAATCTCGAGTTCTAGGAGTCGAAATCAAGAGAGGGTCGAGGCATAGTGATCCTAGGAAAGATTAGAAGCTTCTTGATCGAAGGATTTGACGGAAAACAACCCAATCGAAGGTAATCTAAGTTTAAGTTTTGAGTTTTTAGAGTTTCTAAGCTTTGAATTGGATTTTGTGAATCGTTGTGTTTTTAGTTCGTTTGAACCTTGGGTTTTGATGGTTTTGGACCATTGGGAAGCTTGGGAACTTTGATTTGATGATTTGGTAATGTTTAGGTATGTTTTTGGAGGATTTGGGAAGTTGAAAATCGAGTTTGGGCGTGTTCTGGGTTGGGCGCCGCGACCCTGTTCTTAGGGTGCCGTGACCCTAGCTCGAAGAAGCAGGTGGCTGGGTTTGTGCTTGCTGGGCACCGCGGCCCTATGTATAGGGCGCCGCAGTCCTTGCTTCAGAAATGGCTGGGGGCCGCGGCACAAGGTGCCAGGGCCGCGGCTCTTGAGCAGGGTTGAGCCCGTTTGAGTGTTTTGGCCCCGGGAACATAGTTTTAGGCCTCGGGATTGTTCCTACTACTTGGATTAGTTTGGATTGATGTCCCGGAGACTAGATATTGGTTTGAGAACCTATGTTGTTTATTTTATTGATGGTGTCCCTTATTTGGTTACAAGTAGGTGACCGCGAAAGGACTTAAAGTCAGATCGTTCTCAAGGGTCATTCTTTTATTCATTCTAACTCGAATCAAAGGTAAGAAAACTGCACCCCATATGTGACATGCATGGTTACTCTTGATGCATGTTGGATGATTAAATGTAAACATTGATAGCATATTGAATGCTTAGCAATCTTGCTCATTTGCATATGGTTATTATTGAGGCATGCTGGATGATTAAGTGTGATGCATGTGATGCACGAGAAACATGTGATTAGGGCATGCCATGAATACTGACTGTGAGATTGATTATAGCTTGAGTCTCTGTGCTTGTGCATGATCATAATTGTGCTAGCAACTGTTAAGTAAGCATGCTGAATGCCCTACGTTTGAATATTCGACATATGACATATGTTTGGTAGGATTGCTTACTTGTGCATGGTACTGACTAATTAGTCTGAATTGGCAAAGGTGTTAGTATCAACTGTGAAGCTGTGACTCATTAGTCAGGTTCGACAGTGGTGCTAGGCACTGGTCACACAGTGCTGACTCATAAGTCAGGACGGCCTTAGCGTGTTCAACACAAGCCAATAAAAATTAGATCTAATCGACTTCTGCATTGGATGACTCAAAGAGTATTAATGCCGGACCGACCTCAAGTTCGATGAATATTATAAGCGCTTGTGTGACTTACCCGTAAGTCACTCATCTGTTAAGTTAGAGACTTACCCATTGATTAGAGGTGAAAAGTGCAACTTTATTAATCTTAAATGTCAAAATAAAATAAGTTTTAATTAATATTTTCATGGTATTAATATGATATATTTTATGGATGAAAATATTTGATCATGATTTAATTTATTGTTATTTTGTAGGAATTAAAGTTGTATTTTGGCACTTTGAAATGAAAAGAGAAAGAAAGAATTAAATTTGAAAAAAATGAAAGAAAATTGGCAAAACTGAAAAGAAAAGACCCAATCCGAAGGCCCAAGCCCAGCAGCATCTACCATTTTTCTCCTTGCCCAGCCGCCAGGTGTTCTCTCCAGAAGCAGCCACGTGTCGCCTAGGTGCCTAGCTGCTGCCTCTAGCTTGCGCCACCTGTCCCTAGCAAGCCAACCCAGCAAAGCAGCTCACGCCCAAAGGATTAAGCCATCTGCCAACTCCAATGTGACCCTCCAATCCTCCTTCAGCATCTTCATGCATCAACTCCCCAGTAGGCCCAAATCCTCAAAGCCCAACGCAGCTTCAACATCTTCACGCCCAAAGTCTCCAGCGACCCAAATCGCAGCAGCCCATCAGCCTTCTCTTCAACCCAGGGGCCCACGTGGCACGTTTTCATTGGCCAAAAATGGGTCAAAACCCACTTCTACCACAGCCACCTTCAACCCATATTTTGTGGGTATTGGGCCTTGCAAAATTACCATTTTGAGCTTTAAAGCTCATCTATTTTTGGTTCTTTAGAAAAATGGCATTTTGACCATACACCAAAATAACTAGGTTAATATTTATAATAAGATTTGATTTTTCAAAATCATATTTTATTATTAATATTTTAGATTTATTTTGTAAACCACAAATTGTTGTTTAATTTCTTTTTAGTCATTTTCTCCCTCTATAAATGGGGACTCTCATTTCACATTTTGTATGTAATTTTTAGGTAGCGAAACTCTACCAAATTTTAGTCTCATTTCTCATATTTTCTCTCTAGAATTTCATGAGAATGTCTAGCATAATAGGCTAACCTTCTTAGGAAGGTTAGGATGATCCTATGTGCACTATGACTTTGTTTGATATTTTTGATTCACCATGTGCTTAAAGTTTATATATTTTAGTGATTTATTTTCTTTCATCTCTACTTCTTCATCTTGTTATCTATATTTATGTTTACTGATAGTATATAGATTTTGTCATGCACTTTCTATGTATTATCAAATTAGTGAAAATAATATAGATAATATCGTTATCATTTTCTCCATCTCATTCATATATATTCACTTTTGCTAAAATCTATATAGAATTAGTCATGCTCTTTCTATGTATTTTATAAATAGTAAAAATAATATTTGTGGTAGGTTTTATGTCCAATCTCTTATTGCATTATTGCCAATGGTATAATGTCATTTTTAGATTTCTCATAAGATTTATCTCATCTTTCCATGGTAAAGAATAATAATCACTTGAATACATTTTTTTGTAAAATATATTTGTGCATCAATGTTAAATCTTACAAATGAATAGTTGGGATGTGAACTATCCATTTGTGTAATTTTTGTGAATCAAAGATCCAAATAAATAAGTATGCATATTGGTGATTCTTGATCCTTCCTACTTGTTACCTATTGTTACATCACATATTATTCTATCTTTATTTCTAATCTTTAAATCTCAAAAACAAAAACAAAAATATCACTGGTTCTATTTTCTTCATATTATTTATCTCTTAACTTTATTTATTGATTAACTTTATTTCTTTGCCTCGTTGTGGAATCGACCGCCCATCTATACTACGACTACTGCTAAGTGGAAGTCACGTTTGGACGTTAAACAAATTTTGGCGTCGTTGTCGGGGAGGTAATAGTGAAAAAAAAGTTTTTTAATAAATTTTGTAAAAGAAGTAAGTAATTCTATCATTTTTTTTATATTTCTCTAGGATTTTTTTTTAGATTTATCTTATTTACCCTAAAAAAAAGTAAAAAAAAAAATCACTATCATTTTTTTTTATTGCTCATTTTTAGTTAGTTTTTCATTTTCTTTTTTGTCATTGTTGTACTAAAAGAAAAAAAAATTGCTATCATTTATTTTCTAGGATTTGTTAGTTTTCTTCTTGGTTTATTTTGTTATTATTTTTCTTTTTCTCTTTTTATTTATTTTTGTTGTAAAAAAAAAAAAGCTTGTTGTGGTGTATTTGGTTTTTTTTTTCTTGTTAATTTAATTTTGGTAACTTATTTCATTTTTTTTTCGTTTTGGTGCTCTATTTCCTTGTTAATTTAAGCTTGTTGTACAAAACAAAAAATTAAAAAAAACTTGTTGTGTGTTTATTTAGTTTTTTTTTGCTTGTAGCTTATTTTATTTAGTTTTTTTTCTTGTAACTTATTTTATTTTATTTTGTTGTTATTTTTATTTTTTTTTCTCTTTTTTTTATTATTATTGTTGAAAAAAAAAACTTGTGTGTGTATTTAGTTTTTATTTTTGGTATCTTATTTTATTCTATTTTTCTCTTTTTTCATTGTAGTAAAAAAAAAAAAAAAAAAACAAACTTGAAAATATATATATATATAAATTGGTTGCTTATATTTTCTTAGTTTAGTTTTCATTTTTTTTATTTTTTTATTTGTGTTTAGGATTAGTTACATTTTTTTTATTTTCTATCTTGCTTTGGTACTATTTTTTTTTTTATATGTTTGTAAGATTACTTTTTTTTTGGCTACTTAGTTAGTCTTTCCTCATCTTTGAAAAAAAAATGTTACTTTCTTATAATTTATTAGTGTTTTTCTTTTCCAAAAATTTCTTTTTCGGTTTTGTGAGCATTTTATTTCTTTTGTTTAAATATTTTTTTTTTTGTTATTTTCTATTGTTAGATTTGTATCTTTATTTATTTATTTTCTATTTTTTTGTTATTAGTTTTTTTTTTTAGGTTTTAAATCTTAAAAAAAAATCATAAAATACAAAAAATAATAATAATAAACACAAAGCTTGTTTTGTCAACATAAGCAATTTTTGCTTAAAGGCAAATTTGAGTAAAGTTCCATCCATGCTTATTTAGTAACCTCAAGGAGTTCTAGTAAGTATTGGTTGTAAGAGGACCGTTTTTATGAACTGTGACCCATCCACAATTATCTAGCAACTTCGGGAAGTTCTAGATAAAGTGTGGGTCTTAAGTGGGACCATTCTAAAAACCTCAAATCGACCTGGAAACAAGTAAAACAACAAAAAAAAAAACTAAAAAAAAAAATCACAAAAGCAAATTGAAAAAAAAATGAATGAAGAAGAAAAGAGACGTTTCGAGATGTATTTTCCAATGTATTATTCTTCATTCGGAAACAACCATAATTCTAGTGCTACTGAGGGTACTAGCCATTTTAGGAGTGCATGCAAACTTAGTGTGAGAGAATGCCGAGAACTTGAGGCCTTAGAAACTAAGTTTGAAAGAGAAACTTACGAGGTTCCCGAGGTAGATTATGATGAACATTATTGTGACTTTGAAAGAGTCGATCATAGGAATCATAATTCTAGTTGGACCAACCCCGTAGATTTTAGTTGGAAGCCTAAGTACAACTACCATGCACCGTGTTGACGCGGTTCTTCGCCAACAGGTAATTAAGAGAAGAAGAGAAAGGGATTAGTGCTGATAATGAACCGAAACAGATATATGATCTTAGAAAATGGAAAGGTGACTCAAGACACGGTTTTTAAGTGTTTCAAAGGCTAAAATCCTTCTACTCCACTAGTCAATATTATTGCTCTATTATGGGTGTATGATTACAGGATATTTCTTACAAGAGATAATCCAACCCTTATTAATTCCCAGGGTCTCCATATTTATAGGAGAAGGCACCTGGGAGTTGGTAAGAAGGTCATCCTGAGACCTTCTTACCTATCATATCAACTCTGTGACATTCATGATTAATTCCTAAACCTGACACATAAGTGTGGTCAAATCAATAAGTAAGGAGATAATGGGCCGCATGGCCCAACCCAGTCGTGGGTGTCTGAATACGCACGTTCCTGCTGCGTGTCCGAGAAGTCAGGGGCATATCAGACACGTGCACTCTGATATATGCACGTTTACCTTGCTTGTGTTGACTTTACAAAGGGTCATAACCTCATATCCAGCTCGTACCACGAGCTAGATACTTAACTCGACCTTCGACCTTAAGAGTCCGGACCCAAGTCTCAGGAAATCTTGGCGAACCCTGGGGTTACCTCAAGCTAAGGAGGTATGACCTTATGACGGCAGCTTCGATTTTGGGATGTCCACGAGATAATCATGACTAGGCCGCAACTTAGCTCGCTAATCAGCCCGTGGGAAAATCAGGGCGTACATCTGCCCCCCAAGCCCCTGCTTGTGGCATACGACGTCATACAAGGCCACAGTAGGGACTTTTAGGCTTCCCCACGAACTCTTCATATTCCACGCTTTACGCAGGCGCCTGATACGTGGAACATCATGGTTGGTGACAGTACGTCTTCCGAGAACCACATTTAATGGCCTAGCCTATGCCCAACGGCCCTCTTTACGTGATCCTTCACGTATATAAAAGGGATGGCCACCCCAAGCATGGGCCACCCTTTCATTTGAATTTTCTCAAGAATCCTCTCCTTCTTCTCTCTTCATCTCAGAAGAAAAACCCTCTTCTCTGTGACTGCTATTTTCAGCGTTCAAGAAGCTCAGCCGTAAGGATATCTCCAAAGCTTTGGAAGCCAACACTCTGACGAAGATCCCACCTAGGCGACACCTTCATCCACCTCCCAACCAAACACTGTAAGTTTCCTGACCATGTCTGTTTTGAAAATATTTTTCACTGTAGCTTAGGTAAATATTTACTGTAGCCACGTGCAAGAGTTTACTGGGTTTTGTGGATACGGAGGGTGAAAGCCTTTTAGGTTAGGGTATTTTTGCTGTAGGAAATCACTTAAGAGTATGGTTTACATGATGCTTTTTCTGGGGACAATTTCTAGGTAGGATTTTTGACATATTTTGGGTGCAAAACTGGGTAGCTTAGGGGACACGCCTCACAGGCGGTTTTGCCTTCCTTGCCTATTGAAACTTTCCCCCCAAGGCAAATTTTACCCTGACCCTCCTGACACACGAATTCCGAGTAATCTGGGATCTGTTGGGAGCACAAACACGTGCTCATAGAATCGCGTGGTCTCACTCTCCACGGGCTGGGATTACCTCAGCTCATGCAAATAACACTTTGATTCTTCCCCATGCTTAGGTCGCCTTTCTAAAATCTTTTCTTTTGTTCGCTAGGCGACCAGATGGCTCCAAAGAGGAATGCCCCACAGAAGACCGTCGGCAGCTCGGCCTCCCAGCAGGATAAAGGAAAAGCGGTGATGCCTGACTCCCCGATCCCCCGCTTTGGGCTGGCAGTGGAGAAGGAGCTCGAGGTGGCTCCTGATGCGTTTTTTGAGGCGGAGAGGATCGTCTCCAAGATCACCGACCAGACGAAGATCAATAAGATATTCCTTACCCACAACATCGCACTGGGGAGGACGTCAGTGATTGCCCGACCCCCCGCGAAAGGCGAGAGGAGCTGGGCACCGCTCGACGAGTCGTTCGCTGCCTGGAGCGGCGAGCATTTTAAGGCGGGGGCCTTCCTCCCGTTGGATCAATATTTTGCTGACTTCCTCAATTATGTGAGGTTGGCACCATTTCAGCTCCCCCCCAACTCTTATCGGTTGTTGGCGGGGTTGAGATATTTATTTTTGAAGCACGAGTGGGAGGTCCCCACTCCAGCGGACATTTTATACTTTTTCTGCCTCAAGGCCAGCCCGGATCAACGGGGGCGAGGCGACGGGTTTTACTACTTAACCCGATTCCCCAATACGGCTGCGGTCATCGAGCTGCCCAGCCACCCCAACGACTTCAAGAATCAATTTTTCATGTCGACGGGGTTCAGGAATTGCGAGCTCCACTACTTCAATCGTCCTCGTAAGTGTTTTTCATCCTTAGCTCGTAAGTTAAGTGTCGTTTTAGCTCCTCCCGTACCCCTTTCTGACTTAGACTAATTCTGTAGCCATCTTCGCGAGGACAGAGAAATCTGTGACCCTCGGGGCCCAATACGAGACACTGGTGGGCTTGCCCCCCAGTGAGAAAGATTATCGCGTGCTCGTGACAGACGAGACGATGGTGGCCTGCAAGCTGATTTTCCCAAATCAGACTTTGAACCTAAAAAGGCCCCGTGGGCTTCCCCCAGCTCGCGACACCAGACCCATCATCGTGGAGGAGGTCGCGGGAGATGAAGACGAGGAGGACGAGGACAATGAAGTTCCGCTCGTGAGGAATAGGAAGCGGGCTTTGGAGGTCGCCCCGAGGACGAGCGAGGAGAGGACCCAGTCCGGAGCAGCCGCGGGTCCTTCTGGCCAAGGTAACCCTTACATGTTTAGGAGTCTAGATAGGGCCACAGCTGACCCCCGGCTGGCTAGGTTCAATCCTAGGCAGCTCTTCCATCATCACTGAAGTGATTCGGACCTGAACACAACCCTGCTCCATTGTGTCGACCGGCTTGTGTTGGACTACCAAGATAGCCGGCCTAGGGGTACCGTAGTAGTAGATAACACCCTAGCCTTTAGGTCGATCCTATTTGAGGAGTATGGGACCAATCTTCGTACATGGCCATCACTCTGGAGGGGTGTCGTAGCTCTGGGGCTTAGGCAATATGTAGAGGAATCTAGCCCTGAGTCAGACTCGGACCCAGAACTTGCGCCAGCTCGGGAAGTAATCGACTTAGATTCTTCTTCTAGCTCGGGGGGTAGGATTCCCTTAATATTCATATACTTTTTATCTTTACCCCTTTGTTTTTGTATCTGTATGGTTGCTAACTCATACTAACCATCTTTTTGTTTTGACAGAAGAGATGTCTCAGCCCGAGGAGAGCCTGCGAGGTGCGGTCTTCGGGGGGAACCCTTCAGCTGGGCCAAGAATGAAAAGGCTCCGGACGTCCAAGAACGCCGCTGGGGTCCCCACCAAGTCTCTGGCAAAGGAGAAGGAGCAAACCTCGGCTGCCCAGGTCGCGGGAGCGATTCTTCCTGCTGCAGGGGGAAGCAACATGCCTCCACCCCCTCCGCGAGCTCCAGCCGCCGCCCGGGACGCAGGAACGGAGCTCGGGACTTCGGCGGTTGTACCCTCTGATGTACGCATCCCAGTCAATCCCCAGGACCTGGGGAAGATCCCCGAGGCCTTCCGGGGAACGGTGTATGATTCGGCGAACTACGCCGTCAGCCACATATACAAGTTCACTGAGAAGGAGCTCCGGGCCATCGAGACGATGAGCCCAATGGGCGTGCTGGAGTCTTCACTGGGCATGGCCATGATGGTAAGCTGACTAACTCTTTTGTGGTTTTTATCATTACACTTTGCTCTACTTTTCCTTTCCCTTTTTGTCTTTTCAACTTCGCAGAGCGCCGTTGCCCTTCACCGGAGCATCGTCAGGACCAAAACTCAGCTCGAGGACATGAGGAGCGAGCACCGGACTACCCTGCAGGCAGCTAAGGATGCCTTGGCGGCCTCACAGGTCAAGTTGGAAAAAACCCGCTCGAAGGTCCAAGAGCTCGAGACCTCTCTCACCACCTCGTGGACAGACCTAGATGCCGCGAAGACTGAGGTCCAGGTCGCCCAGGCTGCCCTAGAGGCCGAGCGGACAACTTCGGAAAAGTCCATGGAAGATCTGTTCTACCATGGCTGGGCCTACAATCCAGACACTGACTTCTCCTTCATGTTAGCGAGCCTCTGGGAGCGCTTGCTGGTGAAGTTCCAAGCTCTCCTTGATAAAGAGGCGCCCTCCGAGGCCGGGGAAGGCTCTGGCGCGGCTGAGCAAGGCGAGACAGCGAACTCCAAGGGGCCACCTGGCGGAGCTTAGGGCGTTTCCTCTCTTGTGCCCTTCACAATTTTTTTTTATATTTTTTGTGTAACCTTTGCATGAGGTGCTTCCGCCTCGAGACAATTTGATTTAACGTTTTTAATTGATCATCTTTCTTGCCCCTACGCATTTGGTTACAATTTTTTGAAAAACTTAGTTCGCGTTAACTTTTATCCATATCTCGAGCTCTTTAGGAAGAACAACGATCAATAGATTTAAATCAACTTCTAAGTTTTATGACCCGGTTATGACCAGGAACTTAATTTGAAAACTTAGTTCGCGTTAAATTTTATCCATATCTCGAGCTCTTTAAGAAGAACAACGATCAATAGATTTAAATCAACTTCTAAGTTTTATGACCCGGTTAGGACCAGGACCTTAATTTGAAAACTTAGTTTGCGTTAACTTTTATCCATATCTCGAGCTCTTTATGAAGAACAACAATCAATAGATTTAAATCAACTTCTAAGTTTTATGACCCGGTTAGGACCAGGAACTTAATTTGAAAATTTAGTTTGCATTAACTTTTATCCATATCTCGAGCTCTTTAAGAAGAACAACGATCAATAGATTTAAATCAACTTCTAAGTTTTATGACCCAGTTAGGACCAGGAACTTAATTTGAAAACTTAGTTCGCGTTAACTTTTATCCATATCTCGAGCTCTTTAAGAAGAACAACGATCAATAGATTTAAATCAACTTCTAAGTTTTATGACCCGGTTAGGACTAGGAACTTAATTTGAAAACTTAGTTCACGTTAACTTTTATCCATATCTCGAGCTCTTTAAGAAGAACAATGATCAATAGATTTAAATCAACTTCTAAGTTTTATGACCCGGTTAGGACCAGGAACTTAATTTGAAAACTTAGTTCGCATTAACTTTTATCCATATCTCGAGCTCTTTAAGAAGAACAATGATCAATAGATTTAAATCAACTTCTAAGTTTTATGACCCGGTTATATCCAGGATACGACTTAGTTAGCGTTAATCCTTATCAATATCTCGCATTTTTTAAGAAAAACAACGGTCAATCGATATGAATCAACTTCTAAGTCATTAAGGAGACCTGGTTATATCCAGGTACCATATGCCCCCCGAGTAACTGGGAAAGGGTCTTTCGTGGTTACTTTAGATTACACTTGCAAACATGCATAAAAAGCCGATTCTCATTAATACATAAAAAATGACCCTCCTAGGCCTTACAAGTGAATCATTGATAATATTTCTTTAAGTGGATGGCGTTCCAAGTTCGCGGGACTGCCCCTCCATCAAGCCGAGCTAACTTATAAGTTCCCTCCTTAATGGTTTCGATGACCTGGTACGGTCTTTCCCAGTTTGGTCCCAAGACTCCATCTTTGGGGTCCTTACCGGCTAAGAAGATTCTCCTTAAGACTAGGTCGCCAACGCTGAAGGCGCACTTTTTGACTTTGGAGTTGAAATAGCGAGTGATCTTTTGCTGATAGTGGGCGAGCTGGAGTTGCGAATCTTCTCGCCTTTCATCAACTAGATCGAGGGAATTGCACAGGAGCTCATGGTTTCGATCTTGGTCGTAAGACTGGACTCTATGCGAAAGCACCTTAATTTCCACGGGGAGGACTACCTCACTCCCAAAGGTTAGGGAAAAGGGAGTATGACCCGTAGGAGTCCGATGCGAGGTCCGATATGCCCATAGGACCTGGGGGAGCTGTTCTGGCCAGACCCCCTTTGCTTCGTCTAATCTCTTCTTGAGGCTCACCTTTAGGGTCTTGTTGACAGCTTCGACCTGGCCATTCGCCTAAGGATAGGCCACGGAGGAGAAACTTTTCACAATTCCGTGCCTTTCACAAAACTTGGTGAACAGGTCGCTATCAAACTGAGTGCCGTTATCGGAAACGATCTTCTTGGACAGGCCGAATCGACAGATAATGATTTTAACCACAAAGTCAAGCACTTTCTTGGAAGTTATTGTCACCAAGGGTTCTGCCTCTGCCCACTTTGTAAAGTAGTCGATGGCCACCACGGAGTAACGAACCCCGCCCTTTCCAGTGGGGAGGGCGCCAACCAAGTCTATCCCCCAAACGGAAAATGGCCATGGGGACGAGATCATCTGTAGCTCGACTGGAGGAGCTCGGGAAACTGCGGCGAACCTCTAGCACTTGTCGCACTTCTTCACGTATGAAATCGAGTCTTTGGACAGAGTTGGCCAGTAATATCCTTGCCTTAGGACCTTTAAGGCCAAGCTTTTCCCCCCAGTGTGGTCCCCGCAAAATCCTTCGTGCACTTCCTGCAGGATGGCCTTTGCTTCGCCTGGAAGAACACACCGGAGGAGAGGTAGGGAGTGCCCACGTCGGTACAACACCCCATCGACTATCGTATACCTAGGAGCTTGGTACAGGACCCGCCGTGCATCGTTACGTCCTTCAGGCAGCTTGCCTTCGGCGAGATATTCAAGGATGGGGGTCATCTAGGTCAGTCTAGCATCGATCATCTCGACCTCCGTCCTGACATCCTCTACGCTTGGTTTCTCCAAGAATTTGACTGGCACTAGCCCCAAGGTCTCCGTTTCCCCAGAGGTGGCGAGCTTGGCAAGAGCGTCTGCGTTAGCGTTCTGCTCCCGAGGTATCTGTTTGATCGAGCCTCGCTCAAACGCGGACAGCTCAGATTTGACCTTTGCCAGGTAGGCGGCCATCTTGGGTCCCCGTGCTTGATATTCGCCCAGAACCTGGTTTACCGCAAGCTAGGAGTCACTGAAGCACTGGATGGAGTTCGCCTTCAACTCCTGGGCTACCCTTAGCCCGGCCAGCAAAGCTTCGTATTCGGCCTCGTTGTTGGAGGCTTTGAATCTGAATCTCAGCGTCGAGTGGAATCTATGTCCCTCAGGGGATATCAAAATGATTCCAGCTCCGGAGCCGTTCTCGTTGGATGAACCATCTACAAAGACCCTCCACGAAACCTGGGGCGAGCTGATTTGGGGTGAGTTTTCTGCGAGATCCTCCTGGAATCCCGTGCACTCTGCCATGAAATCGGCCAGGGCCTGACTTTTTATAGCAGTTTGTGGAGTGTAAAAAATCTCGAACTGACTGAGTTCGATCGCCCATTTCAACAAACGTCCCGATGCTTCAGGTTTTTGCAAAACCTGCCTTAAAGGTTGATCGGTCATGACGTGAATCGAGTGGGACTGGAAGTATGGCCTGAGCTTTCGCGAAGCCATGATAAGGAAGAACGCCAATTTCTCCATCAGCGGGTATCGGGATTCAGCCCCGAGAAGTCCCTTGCTGATGTAGTAGACTGGCTTCTGAACTTGGTCCTTTTCCCAGACTAACACATCACTAGCTGCATCCTTAGTGACAGCTAGGTAGAGAAAAAGAGGCTCTCCTGCCTTGGGTTTGGATAGCACGGGCGGCTCAGCCAGATGTGCCTTCAGGTCGAGGAATGCGCTTTCGCACTCTACTGTCCATTCAAATTTCTCGTTTCCTCAGAGCAGGTTGTAGAAGGGCAAACACTTATCGGTGGACTTGGAAATAAACCGGTTGAGGGCTGCCACTCTTTCTGTCAGGCCTTGGACATCTTTTCGCGACCTGGGCGAAGGAAGCTCGAGCAGTGATCTGATCTTGTCGGGGTTCGCCTCGATTCCTCAGGTATCGACTATGAACCCCAGGAATTTCCCTGATGCGACTCCAAAAGTGCATTTCTGTGGATTAAGCCTCATGCCATATTCCCGTAGTATCTTAAAACATTCTTCCAGGTCGGAAACATGGTTATCGGCAGTCTTTGACTTGACTAGCATGTCATCAACGTACACTTCCATGTTTTTTCCGATCTTGTCTGCGAACATTCTATTTACTAACCTTTGGTAGGTAGCTCCGGCGTTCTTCAGCCCGAACGACATGACCTTGTAACAATAGACGTTGGTCGGGGTCATGAAGCTGGTGTGTTCCTGGTCCGCCAGATTCATCGCGATCCGATTGTAGCCTGAGTACGCGTCCATAAAGGACATGAGCTCGTACCCTGCCGTGGCATCCACCAACTGGTCAATCCTTGGCAATGAAAAGCAATCCTTGGGGCAGGCTTTATTCAGGTCAGAGAAGTCGATGCAGGTCCACCATTTCCCGTTAGGCTTTGGAACTAGCACGGGGTTGGCGACCCATATTGGAAACTTGGCTTCACGGATGAAGCCACATTTTTTGAGCCGGGCTACTTCTTCTTCTAGGGCTTCAGCCCGGGTTGTTCCTAAACATCTTTGCTTCTGAGACTTGGCAGGAACCCTTTTATCCAGATGAAGTGTATGCATGATGATACTCGGGCTGATTCCCACCATGTCCTCGTGGGACCAGGAAAACACGTCCAGGTTATCCTGCAAAAACTTAGTCAGCTCCACCTTCCTCTTGATACAAAGGTTTTTCCCGAGCTTGACCTTCCGACAAGGGTTCTGCAGATCGATACTCACCTCCTCGAGCTCCTCAATAGCTTGGAGCTCGGATCTGTCCTCGCCTATTCGGGGGTCAATATCCTCACTTAAGACGACATTTTCCCCCTCGACGCTTTGAGGTTTTTCAATCTCAGGATCAGCTAAGGGTTCCTGAGATTCCTCTTCACCTTGAACGACCATTGCCAGCTGCCCGGGTTTAGATTTTCCCTTCATGGAAATGCTGTAGCACTCCCTGGCAGCGAGCTGATCGCCACGGACAGTGTACATTCCCGTGGAAGTAGGGAATTTCATCGCGAGGTGGCGAATGGAAGTGACGGCCTCGAAGGCCATGAGCGTAGGTCGTCCCAAAATGGCGTTGTAGGCAGCGGAACAGTCAATGACCACGAACTCGAGGAGTTTGGAGACTGTCCGAGATCCTTCACCTAGGGTGATCACCAGCTCGATTGTCCCTATCGCTGCTGATCCTTCTCCCGAAAAACCATACAACATCATGGAGGTTGCCTTCAGCTCGGCGACAGTCAAACCCATATTCTCTAAGGTGGATCAGAATAGGAGGTTCACCGAGCTCCCATTATCGATCAGCACCTTCCTGACTCTCCGATTGGCGAGCTGAACTTCCACGACCAGAGGGTCATTGTGAGGGAACTATACATGGCCCGCATCTTCCTCTGTAAAAATGATTGGTTGCCTCTCCAATCGTTGCTGCTTTGAATGACGCTGCTCCGAGACGAACTCTACTCCGTTATGAGCCTTTAGTTCGTTCACGTATCTCTTCTGGGCACCCCTGCTCGTGCCAGCCAAATGCGGACCTCCCGAGATGGTGGATATCTCTCCTCCTACCACAGGAGGAGGTACATCCTGGTCTACCCGAGACCCGGGCTAACTGGCCGGGACTTCAGGGGCAGGTCGACTTGCTGGAACCCTGTTCCGTGCGTATTGAGCCAAGGGGCCGGCTCGAATGAGAGTCTCGATCTCATCTTTTAAATGCCTACAATCGTCGGTATTGTGGCCAACATCATTATGAAAACGGCAAAACTTGGAAGTGTCTCTCTTCCCCTTGTGGTGTTTTAATGGCTCCGGCCTCTTCCAGGGGACTCGAGTAGAGTTGGCTAGGAAGATATTCTCCCTAGACTAAGTGAGCTCGGTATAAGTCGCGAAGACGGGCTTAAACTTGTCTACGGACTTATTCTTCTTTTGACCGTGTTGGCTGCCTTCACCATTCCCCTTTGTTTTGCCTCCTCCGAGCTGGTTGTTCTGTGTGACGTTCTGGGTTGCTTCCATGACCTCCGTACCCACTCCAGCGGGCTGCTCAGGGACCTGGCTGGTTCCTGCGGCTTCGGCTTCCTCCAAGTTGATCCATTCTTGGGCCCTGTTAAGGAAATCGTTAACCGAGCTGACTCCCTTCCTTTGTATGTCTTTCCAGAGATCCCCTCTGATGAGGATTCCAGTTCTCATGGCCATGAGCTTGGAGCTATCATCCGTGTCTCTAGCCCGAGCAGTGACATTCGCGAATCTGCTCAGGTAAGCCTTCAGGGTCTCACCAGGCTGCTGTCTCACGTTAGCCAGGGAGTCGGCCTGAACGCGGGCGGCCTGGGAGGCTCGGAATGCCCTTTTGAAATCTGCCGAGAAAGTCTTCCAGGAGCTGATTGACTGCTTTTTACCTTGTTTAAACCACTGCATGGCAGGTCCAGTCAGTGTTGAAGGAAAGATTAAGCATCTCAGCTCGAGGCCGATGTTGTGAGCCATCATCAAGGTGTTGAACATTCCTAGATGATCCGACGGGTCTCCATCTCCATTGAACTTTGACAGGTGCGGCATACGGAAGCCAAGCGGGTACGCCGTTGTTGCTATACTGGGGGCGAAGAGTTCCATCTCGTCCCCTGAATCATATTCATCTTTTTCTTTTTCTGACAGGAGCTTCCTCATCAGCTCCTCCATCTGAGTCAGGCGCTCGAGGGTTTGGTCATGATGTCCTTGGTTATTCCGGGGCTGTTCAACAGCTGCGGATCCATTGTACATATTTGGTGGGTTATTGCCCCTTCTATCTTGAGATAGGTTATTTGGGGCATTCCCTCCGTTACGTACTTCGGAAAGGGCCCCCCCTGAACGAGCATGGCTGTCTCCTCTTGCCCACTCCCCTCTATGAGAGTTGAGGCGATCTCGAAGGTCGCCTCCTTGGGTGACTCAAGGACTTTGCGCCGAACTCAAATGCTGGCGCAGGTCTCCCCCAGAGAGATCACTTCGGCGACTGCCAGTCCAGTGGCTTCTGCTAGATAGGCTGGGAGTCCGCCTTTGACGGTGAGGATCTGAGCTTTCACTTGGCACCCTGCTACGCCAGGAAGTTCCAGCTGATGGCGGATCTCTCCTGCTACTTCCGTAGGCAGGAATATTTTGAACGGGTCGAGGAGGAGACGGATACCTGATCGGAGACGGAGGATGCCTGACTAGAGAGGCGATCCTGGTTCCGTCAGGTCGGATTAGATTCGATGGGGGCCTTTCGGTCTTGCCAACCCGCTGGTCCCGCGCCTGGCAATCTGGACGAGGCGCAGGACGGTTGTTGGGGATGGGCTGATGCTATGAGCCCTCCCCGGATCTCCTTCGGGAATTTCCTCGAGCTCTCCTGGGCGCGCTCGAGGATGGCTGGGAGCTAGGAGTCGACGTTCTGACCGAACGGCTGTATTGCTGTTGTTCGGCTCTAGGCATTCCTCTGAAGTCTGCCTATCGATAGTGTGACGAAGGGGTGAAGTTGGCTGTCAGAAGTTTGTCTGAACGGCTACGCCTGGACCGATTACCGAGCCTCGCCTTGCCTCTCTCCAACGTTAATGTCGGTTGTGAGAGGGGGTAGTCGGGCCAGCACATCCTTGATCTGCTGACTAACTATTGCTAGCTGGCTCCTCAACTGAGCATTCTCCATTTCCACCCTAGTGTAATAACATGGGTTTGGGTTAGGCGGCCGAGGCGCCGAACTTCCAGTATCATCTTGGCCCGCCGGCTATTTTCCTGGCCGCTGCTGGACTTCAGGAACTTGTTCACCAGGGATGGCAGTATGATGAGCCTCTTGCCCATCATGCTGTTCTGTCTCGTTACCGTGCCTGGATCGAGTTGTCACCATAGTTGGATGTTTGCGACAGCACTGAATCGGACTTGCTCTCAATGAAAGCACCAAACTGTTAAAGCGGTTCTTCGCCAACAGGTAATTAAGAGAAGAAGAGAAAGGGATTAGTGCTGATAATGAACCGAAACAGATATATGATCTTAGAAAATGGAAAGGTGACTCAAGACACGGTTTTTAAGTGGTTCAAAGGATAAAATCCTTCTACTCCACTAGTCAATATTATTGCTCTATTCTGGGTGTATGATTACAGGATATTTCTTACAAGAGATAATCCAACCCTTATTAATTCTCAGGGTCTCCATATTTATAGGAGAAGGCACCTGGGAGTTGGTAAGAAGGTCATCCCGTGACCTTCTTACCTATCATATCAACTCTGTGACATTCATGATTAATTCCTAAACCTGACACATAAGTGTGGTCAAATCAATAAGTAAGGAGATAATGGGCCGCACGGCCCATCCCAGTCGTGGGTGTCTGAATACGCACGTTCTTGCTGCGTGTCCGAGAAGTCAGGGGCATATCAGACACGTGCACTCTAATATATGCACGTTTACCTTGCGTGTGTTGACTTTACAAAGGGTCATAACCTCCATATCCAGCTCGTACCACGAGCTGGTGCTTAACTCGACCTTCGGCCTTAAGAGTCTGGACCCAAGTCTCAGGCAATCTTGGCGAACCCTTGGGTTACCTCGAGCTAAGGAGGTACGACCTTATGACGGCAGCTCCGGTTTTGGGAAAATCAGGGCGTACACACCGCCTCACATGAATTTTGTGCAAAATTTTCCTAACTTCCCACATGAACCTCCATATAATGTCTGCACTAATACAAATTCCTTAGAGGACACTTTACACACATTTATTGAGGAGAAAAGAGAATTCAATAGACAATTTGTGGAAGATTTTAGGGAAACTAGTACTCAACTTTCAGAATTGACCAACACTATTCTTTCACATAATTTAAATAAATTCTCGTCCCAACTTGAGGCTATAACACCATCCCCTACTCCTAGTTCAAAACCCGATGAGGATGATGTTATCACCATTTGGAGTGAAACTCTTTCCAATACCGAAATTCTTCCAACCACTCCAAAGAAAAATAGAAGCTATCATACTGATGTGATAGACTTAATCGTTGAGAAAATCATACACATATTTGCAATGCAACATTCACCCAATTTCCTCAATGATTTTGAACCCAAACATTTTCTTTATCCTGAAAATGTTACTAAAGCTTCTATTTTTGAGATGCAGGATAAAAGAAAATTCATTTTTGATACAGGATAGCACGCAAATCTGCAGTTGGTAGACTTACCTGAGAGCGATGCTTTTGTCTACCAAAGACTAATCAGGTTTTATCTTTCTTTTTAGTGTGTTTTATTTTAATTTGTGTCTTTATTTTATGTTGCCAATTTTAATTTTTGGGGTTTGGTTATTGGTTATCATGTTCCTTTTTTCTCACACAATGAGCTTAACGCTAGACATTGAGGACAATGTCTCATTTAAAGTTGGGGGTAATAGGCATATTCATGCGTTGAAATATATTTTGATTACCATTTTGAAATTTTGAGTTAATTTTTTGCAAAATTCATGACAACAAAATCTTGGTGAGATAGTTTTTGCTATTTTTACTATTAGGAAGTAATTTTTTTAGAGTAATTTCATGCACAACCAAACACTGAAAAAAAAAATCACACATTCAATTGAGAAAAATCCTAAAGTTTAAAGCTTTTAATTTTTGTGAGATGTGAGAATGAGAAAACAACTTTGAAAACTTTTATTGATCATTTGAGTTGGTAAAATTAATTTTTGGGATTTAAAACATGACATTTACTAGAGGGATAATTTTTGTTTTAAAGAGTCTTTGTTGTATGTAATTTTCCTTTTAATTTCTTGTATTTTTTTTTATTATTCTTATGTTGTCTCTTGTAAAAGAAATATATAAAAAAAGAAAAAAAAGTTAGAAAAAAAAAAGAAAAAGAAGAATTATATTAAAAAAAATGAATGAAAAAAAAGAAGAAAAAAAAAAGAGAACAAGAGCAACATTTTTCACATTTATCTTTTGTAGTTTTGTTGAAAAAATTGTCAAATAAAAAAAAAGATCGACATTACTACATTTGTTTTTCAATTTATGTCATCAAAAACAAAAACAAAAGAAAAAAAGTTTGTGTATTTTATTTTTTGTTTTGTTATTTATTTTGGCTCTTAATATCATTTTGTAAAATCCCGAAAGTTCTTATGTCATTTAGATTCCAATTAATTGATTAACCTATCTTTTGATCAATATTCGTTAATATTGTTTGTCCTAAAACGATAACATCCATTTTTGAGTGTTAATTGATTAATTTCAAACTCCAAGAGTGTCAACCATCTTCCATAAAAATACTTTCAATACATTTGTGAAGATTTGGAGTTAAGACTTTATTCTTTGGTGATTTTTCAATATTGTTTGTGTTAATTTTGAAAAAAAAAATGATATGGTTTGGTGCACACACACAAAACTCTTGAATTACAACTTTGATAGTTTTAAATAGCATTTTCTAAATTCTCACTAAACATTTTGTTAAATGATTTTGCATAATTTAGCTCACTAATTCATCTTGGTAATATTTTTTATCCACTTGAATTACTAGGGACTAGCAATAAGCTAGTTGGGGGTTGTGATTAGAGGTGAAAAGTGCAACTTTATTAATCTTAAATGTCAAAATAAAATAAGTTTTAATTAATATTTTCATGGAATTAATATGATATATTTTATGGATGAAAATATTTGATCATGATTTAATTTATTGTTATTTTGTAGGAATTAAAGTTGTATTTTGGCACTTTGAAATGAAAAGAGAAAGAAAGAATTAAATTTGAAAAAAATGAAAGAAAATTGGCAAAACTGAAAAGAAAAGACCCAATCCGAAGGCCCAAGCCCAGCAGCATCTACCATTTTTCTCCTTGCCCAGCCGCCAGGTGTTCTCTCCAGAAGCAGCCACGTGTCGCCTAGGTGCCTAGCTGCTGCCTCTAGCTTGCGCCACCTGTCCCTAGCAAGCCAACCCAGCAAAGCAGCTCACGCCCAAAGGATTAAGCCATCTGCCAACTCCAATGTGACCCTCCAATCCTCCTTCAGCATCTTCATGCATCAACTCCCCAGTAGGCCCAAATCCTCAAAGCCCAACGCAGCTTCAACATCTTCACGCCCAAAGTCTCCAGCGACCCAAATCGCAGCAGCCCATCAGCCTTCTCTTCAACCCAGGGGCCCACGTGGCACGTTTTCATTGGCCAAAAATGGGTCAAAACCCACTTCTACCACAGCCACCTTCAACCCATATTTTGTGGGTATTGGGCCTTGCAAAATTACCATTTTGAGCTTTAAAGCTCATCTATTTTTGGTTCTTTAGAAAAATGGCATTTTGACCATACACCAAAATAACTAGGTTAATATTTATAATAAGATTTGATTTTTCAAAATCATATTTTATTATTAATATTTTAGATTTATTTTGTAAACCACAAATTGTTGTTTAATTTCTTTTTAGTCATTTTCTCCCTCTATAAATGGGGACTCTCATTTCACATTTTGTATGTAATTTTTAGGTAGCAAAACTCTACCAAATTTTAGTCTCATTTCTCATATTTTCTCTCTAGAATTTCATGAGAATGTCTAGCATAATAGGCTAACCTTCTTAGGAAGGTTAGGATGATCCTATGTGCACTATGACTTTGTTTGATATTTTTTATTCACCATGTGCTTAAAGTTTATATATTTTAGTGATTTATTTTCTTTCATCTCTACTTTTTCATCTTGTTATCTATATTTATGTTTACTAATAGTATATAGATTTTGTCATGCACTTTCTTTGTATTATCAAATTAGTGAAAATAATATAGATAATATCTTTATCATTTCTCCATCTCATTCATATATATTTACTTTTGCTAAAATCTATATAGAATTAGTCATGCTCTTTCTATGTATTTTATAAATAGTAAAAGTAATATTTGTGTTAGGTTTTATGTTCAATCTTTTATTGCATTATTGCCAATGGTATAATGTCATTTTTAGATTTCTCATAAGATTTATCTCATCTTTCCATGGTAAAGAATAATAATCACTTGAATACATTTTTGTAAAACATATTTGTGCTTCAATGTTAAATCTTCCAAATGAATAGTTGGGATGTGAACTTCTCATTTGTGTAATTTTTGTGAATCAAATATCCAAATAAATAAGTATGCATATTGGTAACTCTTGATCCTTCATACTTGTTACCTATTGTTACATCACACTTTATTCTATCTTTATTTCTAATATTTAAATCTCCAAAAAAAAAAATCACTTGTTCTATTTTCTTCATATTATTAACCTCTTAACTTTATTTATTGATTAACTTTATTTCTTTGCCTCCTTGTGGAATCGACCGTCCATCTATACTACGACTACCGCTAAGTGGAAGTCACGTTTGGGCGTTAAACACCCATCAATCTCTCATATGTTTAAGGCTAGTGGGTTACCTAGCAGCCACTCTTCTGTTTAAATTGGTGACTCGCTTGTCAATCACTCAGTATGGTTTTCTAGAACCTCAAAGTGATATTCACTCATATGTTCAGGGCTATAAGCTCTGTATGATCATTTTGATCATCATATGCATGGCTTTGGGTGCTGAGCCCCGTAGTGACTTGTTTGTTGGTCACTCAATATGGTTTACCAGAACCTCAAGTGTCGAATCACTCATCTGGTTAGGATTGACTTGGTAGTCATCCAATCAGAAGGGCAGGATTTCTTATCCTGGATACCCCAGCATTGTTTGAATTCATTTGCATGCTTAAATAAAGTTATGTTTTCTAGGCATGCCAGATATGGTTTGGTATCATGATATGACTGTTCTTGAGCATATTGAGTTTTCTTGCTGGGCTTTGGCTCACGGGTGCTATGTGGTGCAGGTAAAGGCAAAAGAAAGTTGGACCATCATTGAGTTGGAGAGCTTAGGTGACGATGTGTACATATGCAGCTGCTCGTCCGCCATGGCCGAGGTTTGAAGGAAAGGAACTACGGCTAAACCCTGTTTTGCCGCCTAGATCGGATGGTTGTAAATTATATTTTTGAGATCCCAATGTATACAGTAAACGTTCTAGTGAAACGTTATATCTTAACCGAAATTTTTAATCCCTAAACCGCTATTCATACTTAGTTACACGTTTATGGCCAAATGACCCGATTAGCGAGTTTAGCACTGTTTGCAATGTGCACCGTAACGGACCCTGGAGTTGGGGCGTTACAGATTTTATCTTGGTAAAGTATTGGCTGATCGTCATGTCGCGTTGTGTGATAGAGATAAGCTCGTTCTCTAGAAGTTGTAATCTCACATCATTCTTCTTTGTGAATAATGATGCAAAAGTATCCCATGCTTCCTTCGGTGTCTTTGATTCCCTGATGTGCTCCAACATTTCATCTTCGACTGTGGTCCGAATAGCAAACAATGCTTTTCCAGCTTTAATCTTCCATTTCTTTAGAGCAACTACATCCTCTGGTTGTGTGACCTTGTTGCATTTAACGATCTCCCACAAGTCTTTGCCTTGGAGATATACCTCCATATGCAACAACCACATGTTGTAATTTTGACAGTTAAGTTTCTTAATTCCACAGACCACTTGAAGGTCACCCATCATGGCTTGGCAAAAATTCTATCTTTTCCAAGCAAGCTTGATTTTGACAACAAACTTTGTAGTACTAAACCACACACGATCTCTCAAAGAAACTTAACAAACGACTCTATGAAAACTCTTTTAATGACAATCTCAAGAAATCTTTTCTGATGTGGAAGTTCAATCAAAGCTGCAACTACAGAGCATACTTAGAATTTCAAAAGATCTCATAACCTTAGCTCTTGATACCAATTGTTGAACACCACAACACGTGAAAACGTAATTACTTTATTATTACAAAAGTAATTACACCAAGACTTGAATACAATATTTTATCACAACACACTCTAAACACTCACACACTTTTTTTTGGAGCACTCACTTAATAACTTATATCATACTCTTTTTAGACACACTTATATAGTACTCACTTAGACTCACACTTTTGGGACACTCTTTTAAACACACGTTGCTACAAACTTGGACACACTTGCAAGGGACCCAAGGTCCCTATTTATAGTACTCCAAAGTCAGTTGCCACAACCGACTTGTATTAGCAAGAGTATTTTAGCTTAATCCATTTGTTTTTTAAACTAGAAAATTCTTAATGGGCTTGGGCCTATTGTTAGATTATACAAGTTATTCTCTAGAAAACTCTAGAGAACTAGAGTCGGTGTTGACTCTTAACAAGGCCTGCACTCATATTTATTCAAACATGTATACAATGTTTTGGGATTGGGGGCATGGTGCAAAATGACCCTTAATGTTGTGTGAAAGTAAGTAAATGTCCATATTTTTAATTTTGTAGTAAAATAGCCTAATCATCTATTTAATATCACATATTACCCAATACACCCTTTAACAAATTACTATTTTATTCTAAATATTTTAATATTATGGTATATGTATATTAGTGTTGTTTAATTAGTTTTTATTTTAAAGTTATTTTGATTTTTTTTCGTTTTTTATGGGTTGTTGAATGATATACCATACCACAAAATATATATACTGAGTTGAAAAATAATATACCATCAAAACTTACAAAATTATTACTCAAAAATGTATATACTATGCTAACAAAGTTATATACTACCATTAAAATGTATATACCATGATACAAAATTATATACTACCACTATGTATAATAAAATAGAAATTAAATATCACAAAAAAAATTATATATCATACCACAAAAAACATATACACTAATTAGAAAATAATATACCAACAACCTATAAAAAACTTAAAAAATCAATATAACTTTAAAATAAAAACTAATTAAACAAAACTAATATACATATACCACTATATTAAAGTCATACAGTCCTAAATAAATAAATAAATTATAAAAAAATAGCAATTTAGGTAATCAACAATGTAAAATTGTCATTTATCTACAATTTTAAAAATGAGGACATTAGCTTGTTGATGACTTTATTTTGG
Organism: Humulus lupulus; assembly: GCF_963169125.1. Taxonomy (NCBI): domain Eukaryota; kingdom Viridiplantae; phylum Streptophyta; class Magnoliopsida; order Rosales; family Cannabaceae; genus Humulus; species Humulus lupulus. Next base: position 22,142,272 of record NC_084793.1, read on the forward strand.
GCAATTTCCTATAATTTCTCTTTGGGATTGTACTAGATGGGTATTTTATTAACAAATCAAATAAATTCACTGATATTGTCTATTCAACCTAAGAGCATATACAACTAAATCATGAACAATACTATTGAACTATGTTAATTTGTGAAAAAAGAATTATTGAAACTATTGTTTTTATTTGTCAAATTTGATGAGTGGATATGGGCATATTTTGTTATGTGTGTTTCTTTTATAATTTTATATGGAGTGTAATTTTTTTTTAAATATATTCGAATGTAAGCGTCAGTGTGTTTTGTTGTTATTATTATTATTATTATTATTTTGGGTTATTTTATAAATAATTTAGAGAACTACTTGTGACCCCCTGTTTATCACCCATAGTTTTTTTTTTTTAAAAAAACCTTGAATATTATACTTTGACCTTGATGGAATTTTACTAGTAATTTCCACAAAGTCATCTAATCTAATCTCCATTTGTGCCAACCCTTCCCTGACCAATACAGTTTTTTTGGAGAGACCATTTATCTAAATTAATCACCCAATTGGCAAATATATATATATATATATATGTATATATATATAAATAAACTAAAATCAATTTATTGTTAATTAACACACCATAGTACTGCAGCATATTTTTATGTAGACTTCACGTTATTAGTTATGGCTGTATTAATCATGATTTTGACGATAGTGTCCATAACAATATTATTTTAATTAAAAAAAGCAAATAATTGTGAGTTTTATATAGGTATTATAATTGTGATGTTATCTAAAATTTTCAAGCCCTTCAAAATATTAATAAAAATTAAAATTCCAAAAAGATCATATAGTGGCGGGCGCACGGCATCAAATAGTCAAGACATGTCTCGATGTTCTCTATATAAAGGCTTCAAGTTTGAGTTGCAACTCGGGATACTACTGAGTCACACGTGTGGTGAAACTCACTGAGTTCGCCATTAAGTATTTCTCCTTCTTTTTCTTTCTTCACCAGTTTATAATAATAATTATAGAGAAAATGGACAAGTATTATTATTACCAGTATATATCAATATTGATTGCAACTATAGCTTTTATGGTGTGGTTTGTTTGGAGGTATAGTTCATCGAGGAACAGCATTTGTTCCCATAACAATCCAAAATGTCAGCCGGCAACGGCCGCCGGAAGTACGGACATCATCGTTGTCGGAGCCGGTGTTGCTGGTTCCTCCCTCGCTTACGCTCTCGCCAAGGTAATATTTAAAGATCTCTTTTCTTTTACTTTCATTATAATGAATGAACCATAGTTATATCTTATATATATATATATATATTGTCATGAATATTTAAACTTGTTATTATAGGACGGAAGACAAGTGCATGTAATTGAAAGGGACTTAACAGAACCAGACAGAATCGTTGGTGAACTGCTACAACCAGGGGGCTATCTTAAGTTACTCGACCTGGGTCTTGAAGGTATTAGGCTACTCATAATACTAAATCTTTGTTATATACATTTCTTGTTCTTTCTTTTTGCTAATATGTTATATATGTATCTTTTTTTCGTTTTAAAGATTGTGTGAGTGAGATTGATGCTCAGAAAGTGTTTGGATATGCTCTATACAAGGAAGGAAAAAGCTCCAAGCTTCCTTATCCGTTGGAAAATTTCCATCCAGATGTGGCCGGGAGAAGCTTTCACCATGGTCGATTCATTCAGAAGTTGCGGGAAAAAGTTGCTTTTTTACCAAAGTACATTCATATCCTGATCAACCATTAAATTCCTGTTCATCTTTCTTGTGAATCAAGCACTTATATTCCCTTTTTAAAAATCTTGTGTAGTGTGAAATTGGAACAAGGAACTGTGACATCTTTGTTTGAAGAGAATGGTACTGTGAAAGGGGTGCAATACAAGTCTAAAGATGGTCAAGATCTGACTGCTTTTGCTCCCCTCACAGTAGTTTGTGATGGCTGCTACTCCAACTTGCGTCGCTCTCTCTGCAATCCTAAGGTGAAGATAACATGTTCTTCTAATTCTTCTAGTTTTTATGGAAGATCTAAAGATAAACTCATCATCATTATTTTGATGAACTTTCTTCAGGTTGATGTTCCTTCTTGTTTTGTTGGTTTGGTTTTGGAGAATTGTGAGCTTCCATTCTCAAATCATGGACATGTCATTCTAGCAGATCCTTCTCCAATTTTGTTCTACCCAATCAGTAGCACTGAGATTCGTTGCTTGGTTGATATTCCTGGCCAGAAAGTGCCTTCCATTTCTACAGGTGAAATGGCCAACTACTTGAGAACAAAAGTGGCACCACAGGTACATAATTTACACTGATTATAATTTATAAGTAGTAATTTAAATGCTCCCTTGCAATTTGAAAAAACAAAACTGATAAAAGAGCTTATAAACTTCAGATTCCTCCTGAGCTTCACAATGCTTTCTTAGCTTCCATTGAGAAGGGAAACATAAAAACAATGCTTAATAGAAGCATGCCTGGTGCACCTCACCCCACTCCTGGTGCCCTTTTAATGGGAGATGCATTCAACATGAGGCATCCTTTAACTGGGGGAGGAATGACTGTTGCTCTATCGGATGTTCTTGTGCTAAGGAATCTCCTTAGACCAGTGAAAAATCTCAATGGCACATTGGCTCTTTGCAAATATCTTGAATCCTTCTATACTCTGCGCAAGGTAAGAAGGGAATCCAAATCAAGTAATCTAGTAAATTTTCGAAGTGAACAAAACATGTCAAGTAATTGTTCATAAATGTTGCATAATTGTGCTGCAGCCTTTGGCTTCCACCATAAATACATTGGCTGGTGCTCTGTACAAGGTGTTCTGCTCTTCCACTGACCTGGCAAGGATAGAAATGCGCGAAGCATGTTTTGAGTACTTGAGCCTTGGAGGCATTTTCTCAATCGGACCAGTGTCTATTCTCTCTGGTTTAAATCCTCAGCCTTTGAGTTTGGTTCTCCATTTCTTTGCAGTGGCCATCTATGGCCTTGGCCGCTTGTTGCTTCCTTTTCCTTCACCCAAGCGCATGTGGATTGGAGCTAGATTGATTTCAGTGAGCAACTTCTCTTATTTCTTTGCAAATTGCAGTCTTCTTTTCTCCATGTATATTTTAATCTGAATGAATTGTTATAATATAGTTTTTCAACCAATTGCAGGGTGCCTCAGGAATCATTTTCCCCATAATCAAAGAAGAAGGAATTAGACAAATGTTCTTCCCTCTAACCGTGCCAGCTTACCACAGAGCTCCTCCAGTAATAGTGTAACATAGTAAAGATGATGAAAAAGAGAGAAAGTTGTAATTTGCTTAGAGTTCTTTTCTCATAACTTTTCTTTTTTCTGAAGCAATAAAAACTAGTTTGTTGTACACATACTTTATTCAAATATGAAATGGGAAATACATTATCTATCTACACTTTACCAGCAAGAGAACTCTTCAGCTTAGAATACATTTCTATTATAAATGTAGGATTTTGAAAAATGCAAGAAGGTAACAAATCCTATCAGGCTTAGTCCAGAAATTAACCAGTAAAAGTAATCGAGATGAGCCCGGTTTAAGTTATTCGAAAACCAGCTATCTCGACCATCTCCACCGGTTGCATTGTCAATAACAGAGATGACAATGCCACTTAAGAAGTTCCCAATACCAGTTACACTAAGGTAAAGTGCAAGTCCTATGCTTCTCAACTCTTGAGGGACTTGTTCATAAAAGAACTCTTGCAGACCAACCAAAGTGAAAACATCAGCTAATCCAAATATCAGATATTGTGGTACCAACCGCCACACGCTCATTGGAACTGTCACACTTGGCTTGTCGACCAGGTCATACTCTTTAGCAATTTTGAGCCTTTTCATCTCAACTAAAGCTGCAACTATAGTTGATATAGCAGATAAGAGAATCCCAGTTCCTATTCTTTGTAGCATTGTGATCCCAGATGGATTTGTGGTTAGAGACTTTGCAATGGGAACAAAAATGCGGTCATACATGGGAAGAATGACCAAAATGGTAATGCCCATGAAGCATTGAAGTGAAGCAGGTGGGATTTCGAAGCCTGAGACAACTGTTCTGTCCATGGTGGCTCCTTGTTTTATATACAAAGTTGAGATTTGTGCACACACAATACCATATACCAAGCATGTCGACCATATTGGAACAAGCCTAAGTACAGCCTTCGTTTCTTCAATCTCAGCTATGCTACAAACGACCATAGCCTTATTAAGGAACTTAAACTGTTCATAGTTTTGTTCAGACAAGAAGCCATGACAATCCAAAGGAGAAGTCTTTTGCCTGTTCCTAAATGCTGCAACAAACACACTACTGATCCTCACAAAAGGACCCTTCTCATTCTTTCCAATGCTATACCTATAAGTTTTAGTTCCAGCCAAGAAAACAACCAAGGCAATTATCATGGCTATGCAAGGAATCCCAAATCCAAGAACCCAACTCAGATTATCTTGAATGTAGCTTAAGATCATTACTGTTACTGTGGCACCTGCTGATACACCAAAGTACCACCAATTAAAGAATGAACTTTTGGATTTGCATTCCTCCGGATCTTGACCATCGAATTGATCAGCTCCAAAAGCCTGCGCGCATGGCCTGTGTCCACCTTCCGCAACTGCAATAAGATATAAAGAAAAGAAGAACAACGCCGTAGTAACCATGTTGGTTTGGGAATCAAAACCATCCATCAGAGAAGGCAGAACAGCCGAGAAAGTCAACAACCCAAGTCCCAAAATGTAGAGTAGAGAAGCCATGGAAATGGTACGGTACCGGCCTAGAAAAGAATCTGCCACTGAAGCTCCCAAAAGTGGCAGCAACAACGCCGTACCACACCATGCATTGATGTTGGCCGCTGCAGCCGCCGTTGACTGCCCAAGCGGTCCGGTCAGATAGGTGACAAGGTTTGAGCTGATCCCATAGTAAGCGAACCTCTCTGCAATCTCAACACCTATAATGAAAGAAGCTGATCTCCAACGGCCAGTGTTGGATCTTGAAGCCGGGTGGCCTTTGTAGTCAACGGCACCGTCGACAGCTCTGACTAGTAGCATCGGAGTTTCGGCATCGTCGGCCATTATCAGACTCAGACTCTCAACTCTCAAGTTTGTGTAGTTGTTTTTTTTTGTTGAAAGCCATGGTGGGTGGTTGCTGATCTTCATTACTATATAGTTTATTCATTGTTTCGGTACACGTACGTTACAATTAGCTGAATGTTTTGTACGTGTCCTTTTCATATGATTTCTTTGTGTAGTAAAGCTAAATATTACTTTATTAGCAAATTTGGGACGGTATAAAAGCCGTTGAAGGTTTATCTGTCAATTCACACCAATAAAATTATTTTGATCATAAATCTAGATCAACTAATTCACTAAAAAGATGAGGAAGGTATGAAGTAAAAGATGAATTAGACTTAAGAATATTCTTAGACAAATTAGCGAGAAAAGTAGAAGCTTTAGTCATAAGCCAAACTATAAATACTCCAATACAATCAAGAAAAGATGTTTGTTATATATGTTCTAGTCCTTGACATAATGTTCAATCATGTCCTTCCTACCAAGAAGCATTTTCTGAGGAGGCCAATGCTCTTCATGCTTATGGGAAACCAAATGATAGCCTATTTTCATCCACTTATAATCCAAAAAAAAACTACCCAAACTTTTCATCGAGACAAAACCAACCTCCAATGAATCAAGGACACCAATACAACATGCAAAACCAAACGCATGCCCCACAAAATCAACCATATCCTCAACAAAGGAAATCTTCCTTAGAAGATACTTTACAACAATTTATGCAATCCACTCAACAAATCCTACAAAATCAGTCTCAATCAATTATTAAACTCGAAACACAAGTAGGACAACTCGCTACTGCTTTAGCTGATAGAGAAAAAGGAACATTCCCTAGTCAACCTATCCCAAATCCAAAAGGTCAATATGAGATAGGAAATTCTAGTCATAATGGAGAAGTCAAATCAATTTCAACTCTTAGGTCCGGAAAGAACTTTGTCAAACCCGATTACATACCCAAGGTTGAAAAAAAAAAAGAGTCAACCTTCTAGTTCTAATTCCAATGACTCTTCAAACAAGGATACTCTAATCCATCCTTTCATTTCAAAAGCCTCATTCCCACAAAGATTACTTCCAATTAAAAAAGGTGGCCAATATAATGACATCTTAGAAGTTTTTAAACAAGTTAGTATCAATATCCCCTTCTTAGATGCCATTAAACAAATTCATGCCTACTTTAAATTTTTGAATGATCTTTCTACTGTTAAAAGAAACACTAATGTTCCTAAAAAGTCATTTTTAATTGAACAAACTAGTTCCATTATTCAATATAAGAGTCTTGTTAAGTATAAAAATCATGGGTGTCCCACAATTTCATGCATTATTGGTGATCATTTTATTAACAAGGTTTTACTTGATTTTGGTGCTAGTGTGAATTTATTTCCTTATTATGTTTATAAACAACTTGGTCTTGGTGAACTAAAACCTACTTCTATAGCTCTTCAATTAGTCGATCATTCTGTGAAAATTCCTAGAGGCATTATAGAGGATGTTTTGATAAAAATTGATAAATTTTACTTTCCTCTTGACTTCATTGTTCTTGATACTCAACCTGCGGAAAATGTGCATGCTCAAATTCCTATCATTTTAGGTAGACCATTTTTAGCTACATCTAATGCAATCATTAATTGTCGTAATGGTATTTTGAAATTATCTATTGGAAATATGACTGTTGAATTGAATGTATTTAATGTTGCTAAATCTGTTGAGTATGAGGAAGTGCATGAAGTTAACATGATAGATAGTATTTGTGAAGATGATGGAAATGACTTACTTGACTTTTGTGAAAAATACTTTGGTATGAACTTGCATGTTGATGATTCTAATGATGATTTTAATTCTTTGCTAGAGTCTATACCCTTAAATGAAACTAAAGTTGAACATTTTTCACCCTTAGATCATGTTCAATTAATTTCCAAGTCTCCAAAGTTAGACCTTAAACCTTTGCCAGAAAATTTAAAATATGATTTTTTGGGAGAGTCTGAAACCTTACCTGTTATCATAACATCCGCCTTAGATAAAGAACAAGAATATAAATTGTTATATGTCCTTAGAAAACATAAAGAAGCCATAGGTTGGACCATTGGAGACATTAAAGGAATTAGCCCATCCATATGTATGTATAGAATCCATCTAGAAGAGAATGTTAAAACCTCTCGGGAATGTCAAAGAAGGCTAAATCCAAATATGAAAGAAGTAGTTAGAAAAGAGGTCATAAAATTATTAGACGTAGGTATCATTTACCCTATTTCAAATAGTCAATGGGTTAGTCCAGTTCAAGTTGTGCCTAAGAACTCTGGGATCACAGTTGTTGAAAACGAGAAAAATGAATTAATTCCTACTAGAGTACAAACAGGGTGGAGAGTGTGCATAGACTATAGAAAGCTAAATAATGTTACTAGAAAATACAATTTTCCATTACCCTTTATTGATCAAATGCTTGAACGTTTAGCTGGCCATGCATATTATTGCTTTCTTGATGGGTATTCGGGATATAACCAAATCCTCATTGCCCCAGAAGATCAAGAGAAAACTACATTTACATGCCATTTCGGGACTTTTGCCTATCGTCGCATGTCTTTTGGATTATGCAATGCACCTACGACTTTTCAAAGATATATGATTTCAATTTTCTCTAACATGGTTGAAAGATTTCTTGAAGTGTTTATGGATGACATTTCTATATTTGGTTCTTCCTTTGATGAATGCTTGCACCATCTTTCACTTGTTTTAATTCGTTGCAAAGAGAAAAACCTTGTGCTTAACTGGGAAAATTGTCATTTTATGGTTAAAAAATGAATTGTTTTAGGTCATGTAATCTCATCTGAGGGAATAGAAGTTGATAAAGCAAAAATTGATCTTATTTCAAAACTTCCCCCAACTAAAACTGTGAAAGAAATTAGATCATTCTTAGGCCATGCCAGTTTCTATAGAAGATTTATAAAAGACTTTAGCAAAATTTCTCGGCCTTTATGCCATTTACTTGGAAAAGAAAATGCTTTTATCTTTAATAATGATTGCCATGTTGCCTTTGAGAAATTGAAAAATTTGTTGACTACTGCACCCATTATTCAACCCCCTGATTGGAAAATACCTTTTGAAATAATGTGTGATGCTTCTAATTATGCTATAGGTGTTGTCTTACAACAAAGACCTAAAAAAATACCTCATGTAATTTACTATGCTAGCAAAACTTTAAATGATGCTCAATTAAATTATTCCACAACTGAGAAATAATCGCTTCCTGTTGTTTTTGCATTGGATAAATTTAGGTCTTATATGTTAGGATATAAAATTATGGTCAATTCTGATCATGCTGCATTAAAATATATATTGTCAAAAAAGGATGCTAAATCTCGTTTGATTCGTTGGATCCTGCTTTTACAAGAATTTGACTTAGAAATACGTGATAAAAAAGGGTCTGAAAATGTTGTTGCTGATCATTTGTCCAGACTAGTTGTTGAAACCATACATGATTCCACTCCTATCACTGAAATTTTTCCTGATGAACAATTGATGCATGTTTCTTCTTTTCCTTGGTATGCTGATATTGTGAATTATTTGGTCACCAAAGAAATACCATCTCATTGGTCTAAGCATGAAAAATCTAAATTTTATTCTGAGGTGAAAATTTTTATTTGGGATGATCCTTACTTGTTTAAATATTTCCCTAATCAATAATTAGAATATGCATTCCAAATTGTGACCAATAAAAAATTATATCTTTTTGTCATGATCATGCATGTGGAGGACATTTTAGTGGTAAGAAAACAACTACTAAAGTTTTACAATGTGGTTTTTATTGGCCTACTATCTTTCGTGATACATATGTGTATTGTAAAGCTTGTGAATGTTGACAAAAGTTAGGAAGTTTAACTAGACGAAACATGATGCCTTTGAATCCTATTCTTATAATTGACATAATGTTTGGGGCATTGATTTTATGGGACCATTTCCTAACTCTTTTGGTAATCTTTATATTCTTGTTGAAGTTGATTATGTGTCTAAATGGGTTGAAGCTATTGCATGCAACACTAATGACCACAAAGTTGTGCTTCAGTTTTTGAAAGAAAATATATTTTCCTGTTTTGGTTCACCATATGCTATCATTAGTGATAATGGTACACACTTTTGTAATAAGTCATTTGAACATTTGATGAAACAATATGGCATTACACATAAAGTCTCAACACCATATCACCCACAAACTAGTGGTCAAGTTGAAGTGTCTAATAGGGAAGTTAAGCATATTTTAGAAAAAACTGTTAATCCAACTAGGAAAGATTGTTCCTTAAGACTCACTGATGCATTATGGGTGTATCGTACCGCATACAAAATGCCCATTGGCATGTCACCCTACAGACTTGTGTATGGGAAGGCGTGCCACTTACCTATTGAGTTAGAACATAGAGCCTTTTGGGCAATTAAGTAGTTAAACTTTTCTTTAGACAAGGCAGGTGAGAAAAGAAAGCTTCAAGTGAATGAGCTAGACGAAATTAGGAATTATGCATATGACTATTAAAAAAAGTATAAGGATCGCATGAAATTTTATCATGACAAAAATATTTTGAGAAAAGATTTTTCTCCCGGTCAAAAAGTCCTTCTATACAACTCTTGTTTGCATCTATTCCCAGGAAAATTACGTTCTAAGTGGACCGGTCCTTATACTGTTCGAGTTGTTTTCCCAAATGGAGCTATTGAAATTGAAAATCCTAACAATGGTGATATTTGTAAAGTTAATGAACAAAAATTAAAACCATTTTTAGAATAAAAAACTGATGAAGTAGATGAGATCCTCCTTGAGGATCCTGTTTACCAAGCTCTTTGATTTCTATTGATCTTGATAACTTGTGTTTTATTTTTATTTTTTTTGTTCTATGTGTGATTTAATTTTTTTTTGTATCTTTTACTCTCTTGGCGATGCACCGTATCGAGGTATGACTATTCTAAATTCTAACTTCTTTTACTTTTCAAATTATAATTATGTTTTAACACATTGATGACAATGTTTAAATCAAGTTTGGGGGTATTGAGTTTATATGGTTATTATCATTAGGAGAGGTATGTGTTTTATTGTGTTTATGTTTTGTATTAATTTTTTTTTAATTGTGTTTTGTGTGGTTTGTTTGAAAAGGAAAATTTTATTATTTTTGTTTTGTGTTGTTTTTCTTCCAAAAAAAATTGGTGATAATTTTTCATTTTCAATGATAAAAATCTTGATTGAGTTTTAGTTTAGTTCTCTTAAAAATATGAATAATTTCTAAGCTTTGTTTTTAATTATATGGTCAATTTTGCTTATAACAAAAACTACATTTTTCATAACAATAACACTTTTACTTCCTATAAGTTTAAGAGAAAAATAATTTTTGAAAACCTATTTTTCTTTTAAAGCAAAATTGAAAATTTAATTAATTACATAAGCTTAATTTTTATTCATAATTTTTTAGAATTATTTTCATTGTGAAATTTTTGAGAAAATCTTTTTTTTTATCACCAATAAAAAATTGGGTGTTTTAAATTTTCTTTTGCTTGAGGACTAGCAAAACTTTAAGTTTAGGGGTGTGATAACTCTAAAAAATAGAGTTATTTTACCACATTCTTTATGTTAATTGTTGCTTAGTGTTACACCCAGATTTTGAGACAAGAGGTTAAGACCCTGAAAACTGGGCTCGTCGGGTGTGAGCTCGAAATGTATGAAAACATCATATGGTCCAGCCGTAAAATCTCTGAAGTAAAACAATGACCTCAAAGATGCGTAACCTCGGGATATTTTCTGAGTTCAAAATGGCATGACACTGGGATACATCTGTTACCAAATGTCTTCAGATAAAACAGTCCGAGCTTGGGAAGCGCAATCTCGGGCGTGATAGCTTCGACAGTATCTATCTACTCCGAGCATGTCCTGAAGTTGGGTGACAAATTCGTAACAGTTCCATAAGTCTTGATAGTCACAATGCCAATTGTTGATCTCGAAGGCCTGATGAGTCACCTGGGATAGCCTGTTACGTGTGAACATATTTATTGTTTTGTAATCCCAATATTTAAGGAATACCATTTAGTCTGTTATTTGTTCCCGATTCTTATGAGACGTTTCCATGTATATAGGAGATATTGCATTTAATGTCATTATTTGAATTGATATACAGAATATCTTCCCAAAATATGTGGGAATGAACTCTGTAACCTTCCCTATAAATAGAGGAGGAATGACCACTTGTAAAGGATTGATTCTTGATTTCTTGAGAGAAAGCTCTGGGTAATTCATCTCTGAAGAATTTCCAAAAAACTCTAAGCCTTAATAATATAGACTCATGGACTAGGCAAAATTAACTGCTGAACCACGTAAAAATCTTCTTGTTTTTCTTCATTATTCATTCGCTTCATAGTTTACATTGTTTAATTGCTCTACGATTTAAAGATAAGAGGTTATGACCCCGAAAGCTAGGCTCGTCAAGTGTGAGCTCGAAATGTATGAAAACATTGTATGGTCCAGCTGTAAAATCTCTGAAGTAAAACAACGACCTCAAAGATGTGTAACCTCGAGATATTTTCTGAGTTCGGAATGGCCCGACATTGGGATATATCTTTTACCAATTGTCTTCAGACAAGACAATCCAAACTTGGGAAGTGCACGCTCGGGTGTGACAGCCTCGATAGTACCTACCTATCCCAAGCATGGCCTGAAGTTGGGTGAAAATTTCATGACAGTTCCGTAAGTCTTGACAATCACAATGCCGATTACTGATCTTGAAGACTTGATGAGTAACCTGGGATAGCCCAGAATGGCTACCGAGGCCCAGGCGGCTCAGATCCCACCTCTGCCAGAGGCCCAAGCTCCGCCTCTATGAGACGTTCATGTTCCACCACACAGGCCTCGTGGGCGACCGCGCAAAAATGCTACCACCCGAAGAACGGAGCAACCTCCGCCACCAGCAGAACAATCTGTTCCCTCAAGGCCCTAGAGAATTACCCGGGGTGGAGCTCCTGCCAACTCAACTGCGGAGGTACCGGCTGAGAAAGGGGATAACCGAGCCCCCATGGAGGCTCGGACCCAAAATCCTGGTAACGCACAGAACGTTCTTGAACCGGTTCGAGCAAACTCGGGACCTTCTAGGCCTCGTAATGGATGGCAGCCACAATCACCCATAAGGCACCCACCATCGCCGATAAGATATCCCTCACCAACTCGAAGAAACATGCAACCGACTCGGGGTGATAGGGAAAGGCGAACTAGGAAAAGACATGGGAATGGGGAGACTGCTAGGGAGCGTAGAGGTACCCAACCCACGGGAAGCCAAATGTCTCGGTCTCATACTATTGAGACGAGGCAACCAGCAAGGAACCCATCTCGAAACAACCGCGCGGCGATCCATGTCAGTGAAGGCTCGGGAGACACTAGATCGGTCAGTATGTATGACTAGGGACGCAGAAATACTGGGAATCGAAGGGATCACCCAGATTTACGAGAACACCTTAACCATAATTAGGGTAATGATAACCCCTCGAATCCAGATCTGAGGGATCACCTCAATGGACGCAAGAATCCTATGCGGAGGCACGAAACTGGGGTAGTGATCAACGATAACCAATTTCAAGTTAGACCCCCCATGGATCCAGTCCAAGAAAGGATTTAACAACTGGAAAGAGCATTCAGGCACTTTCAGAATGAACGAGGTCGAGATCGGGACGAAGAGTTCGACGAGGAACTCAAGCCCTTCGCTCCTCATATTTCCAGCAACCCGTTTCCTCAGGGATTCTGAATTCCTCATGTCCCACCATTTGATGGGAATTCCAATCCATACAGTCATTTAAGTACGTTCAATACAATTATGAGAGCGAGTAATGTGGGCTACAAGCTCAGATGCATGCTATTTCCAGCCTCGCTCACAGGACCAGCAAAAAACTGGTTTGAAAAATATAAGAGGCATTCAATTGCTTCTTGGGATCAATTGTCTAGAGATTTCAAGAAGCAATTCAAAGTCATGGTCAGAATAAGGCCTGAGGCGTCTGCCTTGACCAATGTCCGACAACAATCGAATGAAACATTGAAAAGTTACCTTACAAGGTTTAATTTGTAAGTCGCCCGAGCTCGTGACGTAGACGACAGCGGCCATTTAATGGTTGTCCGAGCCGGAGTAATGCCTAGAAGCCCTCTTTGGGAAGATATGCAGAGGAAACCCGTGAGGTCCTTAACCGAGTTCAATCGACGAGCTCAGAGGTTTGTTAATGTAGAAGAGGCGAGGTCAGCATTGAATATGGCCTCTCAGCCCATAACTACAACAACAAACGCAAACTCTGCCTCGACCTCGGCGGATCCTACGGCCTCAAAACCCTCTGTGGACAACCCTTCCAAAAGAAAGAAAAATGAAGGTAATAATCCCAAGGTGGAAGGGGGAAAGAAAAAGAAAGGGGAAAGATATTTTTCCGTGTACAAGGTATATACCGAGCTCAATGAGTCTCGGGAGAATATCTACCTGACTAATGAAAACCAGGTCCCTTTCAGGCATCCGGACCCCATGAGGAATCAGAAAGCGAAGAGAGACTCCAACAAATACTGCAGATTCCATAGAGATATCGGACATACAACCGATGAATGTGGGCAACTAAAGGACGAGATCAAAGGCCTGATCTCGAGAGGGTATTTCAGGCAATATATAAGGAACCAAAACCCCAATCAGGCTTCTACCAGCCAGAGGGCAGCAACAGCACCGCCTGCCCAAAACAGCAACTCCCGAACAAGGGAGGACGAGCGACCCCCTCCGATTGATGGAGAAAATGTCGTAACCATCTCGGGGGGAACCCATATTGCAGGATCGGGTAGGAACGCCCAAAAATGATACGTGAATGAGCTGAAAACTGGTGACGGGTCCCCTTACGAACCCGACCCCAGAGCTCCAAAACAGCAGAGGGTTGAATCTCAACCTATAACTTTTACTGAGGACGATGTGTCTCATGTGCAATTTCCTCACAACGACCCACTGGTCATCACCCTTCAGCTCGCGAACAAGAGGGTTCACTAATTCCTAGTTGATAACGAGAGCTCAGTGAATATCCTCTATAAGGCCACCTTAGAAAAGATGGGACTCACGATTCATGACCTAAAGGCCTGTGCAACGACATTATACGACTTTTCAGGAGAAGGGATTGCCTGTATGGGATCCATCGAACTCCCTGTAACTTTGGGAGACTTCCCAGTCTCGACAACCAAGATGATGGAATTCGTAGTAGTGGATCTACCATTGGCCTACAATGTACTACTCGGGAGACCCGCCCTAGTAGGGCTGTGGGCAGTTTCGTCTATGAGGCATTTGGCCATCAAGTTCCAGACTTCTAGTGGCATTGGGACATTGAAAGGAGACCAGCTCGCAGGAAGGGAATGCTATAGCATTTCCATTAGAGGAAAGAAACAGAGAAGTGCACAAACACTTGTCATAATTCAGAATAAGGATGGGACAGTCTTCGAGATAGACGAAGAAATTGATCTAAGAATAGAGGAAAGAGCTGACCTCGAGCCCTTAGAAGAGCTCGAAGAGGTCAAGCTCAAAGAAGTAGACCCCCCCAGAACAGTAAAGGTAGGGAAAAACCTTCCGGAAGAAACCAAATAGCAATTAATTTACATTCTGAAAAAGAACCAGGATGTTTTCGCGTGGTCACATTTAGACATGGTAGGAATAAGCCTGAACGTGATAAGCCATGCTCTAAATATTGACAAGAGCTTCCCCCCAAAGCAGCAAAAGCGAAGACTCATGGATGACGACAAGAAGAAGGCCCTCAAGGAAGAGGTCGACAGGTTAAAGGCAAACCGATTCATACGAGATTCCTTCTACCCCGATTGGGTTGCCAACCCGATGCTAGTTCTGAAACCTAACGGGACATGGTGAACCTTTATTGATTACTCAGACCTAAATAAAGCTTGTCCTAAGGATTGCTTCCCCTACCCCGGATCGACCAGCTCGTAGATGCCACAGCTGGGCATGGACTTATGTCGTTCATGGACGCTTATTCTGGATATAACCAGATTGCCATGCATACCCCAGACCAAGAGCATACAAGTTTTGTGACAAATAAAGGACTATATTGCTACAATGTCATGCCATTCGGACTCGAGAATGTTGGAGCCACTTACCAACAGTTCATAAACATGATGTTTTCTGAACAGATAGGTAATAACATGGAAGTTTATGTTCATGATATGTTAGTTAAATCTAAACATAACAATAACCATGTGGACGACCTCAAAGAATGCTTCGTCGTACTTCGTAAATACAACATGAAGCTCAACCCCCAGAAATGCTCTTTTGGAGTATCGTCGGGAAAATTCTTCGGTTTCATCATAAACGCACAAGGAATAGAGGCTCTAATTGATATGCCCTCACCTCGAAAGCATAAGGATGTCCAAAGTTTGACTGGACGGATGAGCACTGAATAGGTTTATCTCGAAATCTGCAGACCGCTATCTTCTATTTTTCAACCTTTTGAGAGGAGGCAAAAAATTTCAGTGGACAGAGGAATGCGAGCTAGCTTTTCAGGAGCTCAAGAAGTACCTCGCGGAACCTCCTATCTTGTCGAAACCTATCACAGGAGAAATTTTATACATATATCTCGCTACGACCGAGCCCGCCATTAGCGTCGTGCTCGTCCGAGAAGAACAGAAGGTGCAAAAGCCAATATACTATGTCAGCAAAAGGTTACTGGGGGGAGAATCGAGATACCCATTAATGGAGAAGTTGGCTCTCAGCCTAATCCACTCATCTCGAAAGCTTCGACCTTACTTCCAAGCGCACCCCATCCATGTGTTGACCAATTAACCACTACGACAAGTCTTATCCAAGCCAGAAGCATCAGGCTGATTACTAAAATGGGTCGTTGAACTCGGACAATTCGAGATCACTTACCATCCGAGGACAACCATAAGAGGACAGGCCCTGGCAGACTTCTTAGTGGAATGCACTAGCATGACTAACGACAAAGTTATAACCCCATCCCGCGAGCTGTGGAAACTTTATGTTGATGGGTCTTCCAATGAAAATGGGTCGGGGCAGGAATAATACTAATCACCCCATCAGGAAGTCGATTTCACTCCACTTTTAGATTTGACTTCGAAGCATCAAATAACGAGGGCGAATACGAAGCTCTACTGGCGGGACTTCGAATAGCCAAGGAACTCAAGGCCAAAGCGATACATTGCTACAGTGACTCCCAGTTGGCGGTCAACCAAATCTTAGGGGAATACCAGGCTCGTGGGACAAGAATGACTGCATATTTAGAAAAAGCAAAAGCAACACTCGAGCATTTCGAATTTTACACGATGGAGCAGGTTCCCCGAGAGCAAAATTCGAATCCAAACGCCTTAGCCAGGCTCGCCACATCCACCGAGGTCAACAAGCTGAATGTCGTGCCAATCGAACATCCATCGACACCCAGTATAAGCGAGCCTGAACAGGAAGATGTCTGCATGATTAACTCTGAGCCAACCTGGATGATCCCAATAATTGAGTACCTTGAAACCGACATTCTCCCAGCAAAACGGACCAAGGCTCAAAAAACTGATGTATCAGATTCCCAGGTACACCATTGTGGATGGGAGGCTATATAGAAGATGATACTCTATGCCATTACTCCGATGTGTGACTCCACCCAAGGCTAAGAAGATCATAGAAGAGATTCATGAAAGATTCTGTGGAGACCACACTGGGGGGCATAGCCTATCCAAGAAAATCATACGCCAAGGGTACTTCTGGCCTACCATCAAAGCAGATTCGTTTGATTACGTCAAGAAATGTGACAAGTGTAAATGGTTCACCATAATCCCTCGAGCTCCACCTTCTGAGCTAACTATGATGACCTCCCCATGGCCATTTGCAGTCTAGGGAATCGACCTCATAGGCTCGTTGCCAACTGGCAAAGGCGGAGTCAAGTACGCAGTAGTCGCAGTAGATTAATTTACGAAGTGGACCGAGGTTGAACCTCTGATGACAATTACCTTGAAGAAATTCTTGGACTTCGTGGTAAAGAACATCATCTGCCGATATGGGATGCCAAGGAAGATAGTGTTCGATAACGGTACTCAATTCGATAGCGACTTGTTTACCAACTTTTGTGAGAAAAATGGGATAATAAAAAGCTTCTCCTCTATGGCCCACCCCAAGAGAATGACCAAGTCGAGGTTGTAAATAAAACCCTGAAGAGTTCTATGAAGAAAAAGTTGGAAGAAGATAAAGGGAAATGGCCCGAAGAGTTGCCCCAAGTTTTGTGGGCATATCGAACCACAGCTCGTACTTCAACAGGACATACCCCTTTTTCTTTAGCATATGTCAGCGAGGCTATGCTTCCAATCGAGGTCGAAATACCCACCATTCGAAACCATGCTTATGACCAAACCTCGAACCAATCCCAGCTCGAAGTAAGTCTAGACCTGATTGAAGAAAGAAGGGACGAGGCTCAACTAAAAAATGCTGCATACCAACAGCGAGCTACTTGGTATTTCAATAAGAAGGTTCGAGATAGAAAATTCAGTGTGGGAGATTTGTTGCTGAGGTGTGTGTTCTTAGCTACACGAGACCCGACTACTGGCGCGCTCGGGCCTAATTGGGAAGGACCTTATCAGATCGAATCAGTTATCCGACCTGGTGTCTACAAATTGGAAAGATTGAATGGGGATTTGGTACCACGTGCATGGAATGGCGAACATCTGCGACCTTATGATCAATAGTGTAGGAACGATGACACCTATAACCATGCTTGTTTATCTTCGCTATGTTTCTGTTATGAATTGCTCAATTCTGAATAAAGTTTGTTTTCGTTTCAATATGCTATATTTTTTGCAAACCCTCTTGATTTAATAACCTATGGTCACACTCATAGGATATTAAGGGGGCATTAGTGGTATATGAATCGTTAGCTTGAAAAAATAAAATAGCATATAAGTGTTTGGAAATAACCAAATACGCGAGCTAGGATAGTTTGGACATAACCAAATTATTAAAAAATAAGTGTTTGGAAATAACCAAATACACGAGCTAAGATAGTTTGGACATAACCAAATAAAAGTGTTTGGAAATAAGCAAATGCGCGAGATAAAATAATTTGGATAGAACCAAATGCACAATCTAGATATAACTAGATCAAAAAATATTTGTGTGGATTACGAACCAAAAGCACGACCTAAACAGGTTTGGAACCAAACCATCTAAAACTAATCGACAGAAAGTTGGAATAAACCTACATTGAGTTAAGTCGAAATCGAGGCTGGAGTATCTTGGAAAAAGATAGTTTCGACCTCATAACTTTGGGGAGCTACCCGAGGATGAGGAAAAGTAACTAGAAAAGCAAGATATAACTAAAGCACCTACATTGCATGCCATATAAGTAATTTCGAGTGCATGGTAAAAGTAAGTTCCGACCTTGACAAGTAACGAGATCGGACACGGATACGTCGAGTAAACTATGCATGAATGCATCGAAGCTCGAGCTTAAAATCCACCACATGTTTGTATGAATAAACAGACATAAGGACTCTTTAATATAAATTTCTTGAAATGTTTCATCTTAAGAAATGTAAAGCAATATTAAAGTAAAGTCAAAAGCGGTATTATAAATATCATTAACAAAAGAAAAAATAGCTCTTACACGAGCAATAAATTGTCTTGGCCCCAGGGGCATAAAAAATAGAAAATAAAAACTATTACAAAAGGTTTAGAGGGACGCAGCCCTGGGTCGAGATTTAGGAGGGACGAGCATCCTCCTTAGCCTTCTCAGCATCCTCCTTGGCCCTCTCTGCCTCCTCCCGAGCAGCTTCCTCCGCGTCAAACCGAGCCTGCCATTTGGCCACGAGTTCTTCCTCGAAAGAGCCTAGGAAGCTGGTATTGAGATCAGCATTACTGGCCCAGATCCTATACATGGCCAGGTCGACCGCCCGATCCTTCTTCTCCTTGAACTCTGCGAGAAGATGAGCCTTTTCGCCCTCCATTATCTCGAAAGTGGTCGCGTTCTCCTCCTCAAGCTTGGCATTGATCCTCTCAAGCTCCGCGAGCCAGGAATTTACCTTCTTAAGCTCGGCTATCTTGGCCTTCATCTGTTCAGCTTCAGCCTCCATCTTTGCCTTCGCGGCCTTGATCTCGTTAGTAAGCTTAAGTTGGAGATCCTTCAACTCTTGGGCATAGGACATGCTCGAATGGACCTCATTGTTCAACTTATAATTAAGCTGAGCAGAGACAGCAAGAGCCTGACACACAAAGAAATCAAGTTAGAACATACACTAAGCACAACTACAACTAATAATAAGATGAGAGAAGTTATCGCAGTAGTGAGCTTGACACTCTTGTCGTAAAGTGTGTTGCAGTCCCGAGCATTGTTCAAAAATTGCCACTGAGGAGCGTGAAAGCCGCTAAAGCTCTGGCCCACCCAGGCCAGAATGTCCGAACCAAGTGTAGCCCCATGGGGCCTGGCAGCATTGTCGACTACATACTCATCGACGTGAGTAGAAATCAACAACAAGCGTATTTTGGAGGCCGAGGGCTTTTTCGGAGGTGGGCCGAGCGTTGAATGAACCATGATCAGAGGAGGCAAGGGAGGAACGACCATAGTGGACGCTTCAACCTGAGGAGTCGGATCCACAGCTGGGCTCGTAACAGTGGGCGCTGGTGGAGGAGGAGTTTTCTCAGTTCACTTAAGGACTTTGGCAGGACGATCTGACCTTCGTGAACCTCTTGGGCGCTTACTCCTTTGGGTCCCCTCGCCACTGGCGAGCACGGTGTCGAGGTCGGAGTCCATAGCACCTGCACAATTACACCACATTATAAGAAATTCCAAGACAAAAATTTAGCATGATGCACACAGCCAAGGAATAAAAGGACAAGTGAAGATAAACATAACTGGAACTCTCCCCGAGCTCGTGCTCGGCGACCACGTAATTCCCCCATCTTCAGAGGAGGCGGGGGGAGTACCCTCCTGATAACTCTACAAAATAGAGTTATTTTACCACTTTTTATGTGCTAATTGTTGCTTAATTCTTGAGTTTTTAATTGATTTATTAAGTTTTTAAGTAATTTTGAATTTATTAGGTTTATTTTGATTTTATATATTTTTGTGTGTTTTTGTAGTTATTTTCTTGTAAAATATTGTAGCTAATTATTTAAATTATTGTTGTTTAGTTTGGGGTAAAAAAATATTGTTTTATTGAAACTAAATGTTAAATATAAATTAAGTTATAATTAATATTTTCAAAGAATTAACTTGATTTATTTTATAGTGAAAATATGTTATTATGATTTATTTTATGTTTATTTTGTTAGGGAATTTGGTGTATATTTGTGCTTAAAAGACAAGGATAGAAAGCTAAAAAAAAGAAGGAAAAAGTGGCATTTTTGGAGAAACAAGACCCACCAACAAAGGCCCAATGCCTACAGCCCAGCTCCAAGCCCAATTTCAATCCAGCCACCGTGGGCCTTCCCTGCAGCTTCAGCCAGGCCCAACCGAAACCTCCTTCAGCAATCCTCCCCAACTGCTCCCATTTGCCTCAGCCGAAGTCCATATGCCCATCACACCCAACGCCCTCATGTTCAGCAGCCTCCTTGATGCTCCAGCTTCTGCCTCCTGCCGCCACCTGTCTCCCACTTGCCTCCCCAGCTCACGCCAAGCAGCTTCTCCACCACACCAAAGCTCCCTACCACCTTAGGCCCAATGCCAAACTCCTTACCCACGCCCAACATCTGTCAGCCCAGCAAGACAAAAGAAAAAAAATGTCTTGAGCCCAACAAGGGTACTCACTTTTGTACCTTTGTCCCCTTTTCCAAAATTACCATTTTTTTACCCAAACTTTTCTACACATTTTACCCCCAAAACATCATTATTACACCCTATAATTTACCCCTATTTGCCATATTATAATTAATTTAATCAATTTAATTAATTTAAATTGATTATTTTTAATGCCCATTTTTTGGCTATAAATAAGGGAGTTTAGTGTCAATTTTGGGGAGGTTACCATACCAAAAATTCTACACATTTCAAAACATCTCTCTTCTCTTCATCTTCTTCATCTTTTTGGTTATTTTCTATGTATTTTTAGAGGAAAAATTTGGGGGTTTCTCCTCCAAATTTTCCTATTTATGTTTGTAATTTTTAGCTTGTATTTGCTATTTTAGTTATGGGTTTCTAATCTTTTTAAGATTTTTAAGGTGATGATGAAACAATATGTAACTAGATAGTATTTATTTTATATGTTGATTTCCCATTTTGTGCAACAAAGTTTATGGAATTTTCTTCTTCAAATATCTTCTTTCATCTTAAATATCATGTATTTTGGATTGTTAGCACATATTTACACTTTGTTCTTCATTAGTGCAAAAACATAATATTATTTGTGTAAGATGTGTCATTAAATTGTACACATCCATGCTTAGAACAAAAATATTATATTTTGACTTATAAATAATGTTCATTGATTTATTTGTTATTTCATTAGATTGATTTACACTAAATGCTTTGAAATTATAATTTTGAAAAGTGAAGAAAAATTTTATGTTTTTAGAAGTAATTTGTGCTTAAAATTACAAATCTATTTAGAAAATGATAGTTTGATTTATTTTAACTATCACTAAAACTTGGGAATCAATGTACTTATAATTATTATTGAACTTATATTTTGTGGATTCTATTATCTTAATAATCTTTCTTTTACCATCTTGTTTACAATTATTAATTTAGTTATATATATTGTCTTTAATATCTTTATTATTTTCTTTTATTTTATTTTCATTATACAAAAATTTCATCAATCTTTGGGGCTAGGTTAGAATTTATTAATTTTGATTTAAAATAGTTTTCTTTTCGATTTTAGACAACTCCTTTGGGTTCGATCTCGTGCTTACACGAACACTATATTCCATATAAGATTCGTGCGCTTGCGAGTATAAATTTTTAAAACATACCTGTTTTGGGTCCATCACCTCCCTATACGTGGAAGTCAACCTCGAAAGGTCTCTATAATCATTTGTCCCATATTGAACGGCTATTCCGTTCCATACCTCGTTCAAACTATACATAGTGTCATATTTCCCTAGCCAACTATCGAACCTATGTACTCTCTCATCTACCTAGGACCATACATAAAATTGGTCCCTATCATCTTCACACAAGACTAATCTATCAGGCTTATGCTTAAGAAGTGAGGGAGACCATAAGTTCGAGCTTAGGATGACCGTACCTCTGTCGCTCGAGCTTGAGGCCTCGTCATTGGCCTCACTTCCTGATTGCAGACTCCTGCGATGACGAGCTAGGGATTGTGGCTTAGAACTGCGCCTCGGAGGAAGGCTGCCGATTGGGAGAGGCACAAACTCTCACTGGGCGTACTTCTTGTTGGACCAGTCATTCATGGACTAATCCTTTTCCAAGAGACCACAAGCTCGGAGCCTATCTTCATGAAGAAGATAGGAAAGGGAGCGTCTGCCGTAAGGGAGTTGGAGCAAGGCCTCCTTGTGCTCCTTCATCTTGCCAGTGGGAGTAGGTCTACGATAGTTGGCTGGAGAAGTAAAACATATCATGAGTGATTCGAGCCTGAGCAAAAAATTCGAGCACAAAAAGAAGAGATTTTTTATACTTACGAATTCGTCTAAACGAATAGTATCTGGAAGGAGCCAGGCCATCTGTCCAAAAGAAAGCCTTCTTGAAATTGGGGGAATGGTTGGCTAAATCCTCAAAGATTTTCTTCTCCTTGGGATAGCTCGAAAGGTAGTAGAAGCCATCTCCTCCCCGAGCTCGGGAGGGATTGTTTTTCAAGAAAAAGAGATACAGAATCTCCTTTGGTGAAGGTCCTTACCACTTTAGCTCGTGGTAAAGCGACCTCAGGGCTGACAAAACCCTGTAAGAGTTGGTGTTGAGTTGGAGAGGAGCAAGCCCAAAGAAATCCAAGAAGTCCTTGAAAAAGGACTTTAAGGGCAATAAAGCCCCTGCCTTCATGTGCTCCTGACTCTAAGTCGCATATCTTAGCTTGTTGTCGGGATTACCATCTCTCGGGGCGTGGTAGCTTCGCTCGTGGGAGGTCGGAGCTCGACACCTCAGCGAGCCCGACAGTCCAATGTTGTGGAGGGCCAAGATGTGAGAAATCTGCCCCAATGAAGAAACCGAGCTTCAGTAGTGCTCGACCTCGAAGAATTCTCTCTTCGAAGTGGGAATGGAGGTTGACTGTGAGGTAGAAGGGGGGTTTGATGGTTCTCCCATCAGTGAAAATTGAAGGTCGCCCGGCTAGAAGGCGATTGTAACTCTAAGAGTGGGATCAATGGGGATTGGTCTGGGCTCGGGGTCTGGATCTGGGTAGATGGAAACCCTAAGTCTCTTCCTTTTCCTCTCCTCAACCTCGTCGATTTGACGTCGAAAGTGATCTCGGGTATCTTCTTGCTCACGCCTTAGTTGGTGCTCCTGAATCAAGTGATGATTCTAGGTGAAAGGTGACTCCGGGCTCGGAGTTTTCGGTGAGTAAGGAATTGCGAGTTTCGACCCCCACCGCTTCTCCAAGTTCTGCGGCATCTAGCAAAAGAGCAAAAGGGTGAGGGCCAGGTGAACAAGAAATCAAGAATGAAAATTAGGATAACCTAAGCTCGATATAAAGGATGAGGCCAGTCTCAGAGCGTGTATTCCACGGAAAGGAAGGAAGGTAGATTTATTTTTGAAGATCCCAATATTTCAGGGAAAAAAAGTTGGCGGTTACTCAAAAAGTGATATTTTTGGGAAACATGCAATTTGAAAACCCTAATCTTGTACCTAGTATCTTGGTGTACACGATATGTCATCCGAAATTCAAAAACTCAGTAAAAGAACCGTATTTGGATCTATTACACAGAATCTGGGTTTGGAACCCATGATATTAGAACTTAAGAATAATACTTATTGGCTAAACACTCTAGTGTGCCAAACGAGTAAGTGAACCAACAGTGCAACAATATAAATGTGCATAAAAACAATGCATGTACATGGGCATACAAAACTAAGAACTTAAACTTACACAATGTAGTCGGCAAAAATAGAGAGATTTATAATTGAATAAGTGGTTGCAAAGACGATCTCACGGAGTCGAAGAGGCCAACGTTGCTTTGTCTTCTTGGCTTGGAGAACATGCAAGAGTTGGGCAAAGAAACTTCTAGTTTTTCTTCTTTTCTCTTTCTGAAAGCTTGAAGGAAAAAGTAAAATGGGGAAGATGATGGAAATGTATTTATAGACCCCTGGGAATGTTAAAAGCCAAACTAATCTGGGCCATTGGCCAGATTTCGTATCCGATCCGACGGTCAAGGACCAATGATATTGTAATGCCCCGGATTCCCTAATATGGTTTAACGGCGTGAATAGTAGGCCGGGAGGGCCATACTTGCTTAATTATGTTATTAATTGATAAAATGCATGTATATGTTGATTATATTATAATATGATGTGAAATGCATGCATGTGAGTCCATATTTTTAATTACAGGGGTGTGATGGTAATTTGGCCCGTTGAGGGTAAATTGTTTACTTGGATGCATGTTGGTGATATATTTTGAGACCACATTATAATGTGGGTTTGTTCGAGCCATTCGGCATGAGACGATCATGGTATGTTAAATATCGGTTTGGTCATAACAGGCTTAAGCTCGGGGCTCGGGGTGAGTTTCGGGGTGTTTTAGTGATTAGAATGTTACCGGGCATAAAAGGGTAACAGGATGTGAACTATTGGTGTTTGAGAATATTGAGATTAGCGGGAATTGGGAAGCGTTAATTATGATTAACGGGATAAGTGGAAAGTACCAATTTTACCCTTGAAATGGTTTTAGAAGCCTTAAGTTACCTAAGGGCATTTAGGTCATTTGGATGGATTTATATAACCCTTTAGTTGGCTGTAGAAGGATATAGAATAAACAGAGCCAAAACAGGGTCTTTTTTCTCCAACCCGTACACCATCCTTCACCATTTCTCCTTTGGAGTTTTTGAGCTCAAAGTGGGGTTTCAAGCTAGGAAATCAAGGGGTTGGGTTTGTGGATTTGGTTCAGCCATTGAAGGAGGTTCAATCACGAATTTGAGGTGAGTTCATCCATAAGTTTCTGGTTTGTACTCTGTTTTCCTTTAGTTTTTTCAGTTTATGATTTCTTGATGATAGTTTGGATTTGTGGAGGTTTTGATTGAAGTTTAGCTTGGGCTTTGATGAGGGTGAGTTATGGGTGATGTTTAGAGGTTAAATTGGGTGTTTGGAGGAGGTTTGGAACTGGTTAGAGGGCTTGGTTCCAAGGGAAAACGTAGGGGAAAGTTTGCTGGTGCGTGTTGTCATTTTGGCTGGTCTGGGTATTGAGCCGCGGCATGGCTGTGGTGCGCCGCGGCTCATGGTGTCTGGCAGAGAGGGTAGCCTCTGTCTGAGGGGCGCGCCGCGGCCCTTAGGGCAATTTTGGCTAGAATGGTGTTTTTAGCTTGGGGATTCAAACCTTAGGCCTCGGGGTCGAACCTAGTACCCTGTTGGGTAGTGTTTGATGTCTCGGAGGCTAGGTTTTGGTTTGGGAACCTTTTATTATTAATTTTATTGATGGGATCCCATAATTGGTTATGACCAGGTAACCGCTAAAGGACCAAAAGGGGTTGATCGTTCTCAGGGGTCGTTCTTTTATTCATTCTAGCTCGAACCAGAGGTAAGAAAACTGCACCCCATATGTGACATGCATGGCTGTGATTGATGCATGTTGGATGTTGAATGTGAACATTGATAGCATAGTGTATGATTGGCAGTTTTTCCCATTTGCATATGGTTATTATTGAGGCATGCTGGATGACTAAGTGTGATGCATGTGATGCATGCGAAACATGTGATTAGGGCATGCCATGAACGATGAATATGAGATTGGTCAGAGCTTGAGTCTCTGTGTTTGTGCATGATCATAATTATGCTAGCAACTGTTTAGTAAACATGCTGAATGCCCTATTCTTGGATAATTGGCATATGATACACATTGATAGCATTGCTTACCTGTGTATGGAACTGACTAACTAGTCAGATTTGGCAAAGGTGTTAGTATCAACTGTGAAGCTGTGACTCACTAGTCAAGTTCGGTAGTGGTACTAGGCACTGGTCACATTGCGCTGACTCACTAGTTAGAACGACCTTAGCGTGTATCACGCAAGCCAACAGAGATTAGATCTAATCGACTATCAGCATTGAATGACTCAAAGAGCATTAATGTCAGACTGACCTCAAGGTCGATGAACATTATAAGTGCTTGAAGGTTAGAGGCTTACCCAACAGCCACCCTTCCATTTGAATTAGTGACTTGCTTGTCAGTCACTCAGTATGGTTCACCAGAACCTATTGAAGGTTAGAGGCTTACCCAACAGCCACCCTTCCATTTGAATTAGTGACTTGCTTGTCAGTCACTCAGTATGGTTTACCATAACCAATTGAAGGCTAGAGGCTTACCCAACAGCCACCCTTCCATTTGAGTTAGTGACTCGCTTGTCGGTCACTCAGCATGGTTTATCGGAACCTCAAGTGTTGCGACACTCATCTAATTAGGATTGACTTGATAGTCCTCCAATCAGAAGGCTAGGATTTCTTATCCTGGATACCCCAGCATTGTTCGAATTCATTTGCATGCTGAATAGAGCTATGAATGCTAGGCATGCCAGATATGATTTGATATCATGATATGACTGTTTATGAGCATATGAGTTTTCTTGCTGGGCTTCGGCTCACAGGTGCTTTGTGGTGCAGGTAAAGGAAAAAGGAAGCTGGACCATCCTTGAGTTGGAGAGCTTAGGTGATGACGTGTACATATGCAGCTGCTCGACCAATACTTGGGCGAGGTTTGAAAGTGGAACTAGGGCTGAACCCTGTTTTGCCGCTTAGAACGGCCTGTTGTAAATCTTTTCTTGTAATAGACTCTGAAATTATATTTTTGGGATCCCAATGTATACAGTAAACGTTCTAATAAAACGTTATATCTTAACCAAAGTTTTTAACCCCTAAACTGCTAATCATGCTTAGTTACACGTTTATGGCCAAACGACTCGATTAGCGAGTTTAGCACTATTTGCAAAGTGCACTGTAATGGTCCCTAGAGTTGGGGAGTTACAGAAATGATAGTGCCATAAAGTTGGCAGGTGAACGAACGTGGACAGGATTCCAAGGCACTCAAGTACTTTGATTGGTCAATGCCCGACTGACGCGTATCCACACTCGAGTGTATTTTGTGGTACAGTTTCCAAGAGGAGCAGTTCAAAAGTTTCATTCTCGTAGGATTCGAACTGATACTTTTGAGGGAGCAAAATGTTACACCCAGATTTCGAGACAAGAGGTTATGACCCCGAACACTGGGCTCGTCAGGTGTGAGCTCAAAATGTATGAAAATATCATATGGTCTAGCCATAAAATCTCGGAAGTAAAACAACGACCTCAAAGATGTGTAACCTCAGGATATTTTCTGAGTTCGGAATGGCCCGACTTGGGATATATCTTTTACCAATTGTCTTCAAACAAGACAGTCTGAACTTGGGAAGTGCACGCTCGGGTGTGACAGCCTCGATAGTATCTACTTATCCCGAGCATGGCCTGAAGTTGGGTGACAAGTTCATGACAGTTCTGTAAGTCTTGACAGTCAGAATGCCGATTGCTGATCTCGAAGACTTGATGAGTCACCTGGGATAGCCCATTACGTGTGAACATATTTATTGTTGTGTAATCCCAATATTTAAGGGATACCATTTAATTTGTTATCCGTTCCCGATTTTCATGGGACGTTTCCATGTATATAGGAGATATTGCATTTAATATCATTATTTCGATTGATATACAGAATATCTTCCCGAAATATGTGGGAATGAACTCTGTAACATTTCCTATAAATAGAGAAGGAATCACCACTTGTAAAGGAGGATTCTCTGATTTGTGATTTCTCGAGAGAAAGTTCTTGGTAGTTCGTCTTTGAAGAATTTCCAGAAAACTCCAAATCTTAATAATATATACTCGTGGACTAGGCAGAATTAACTGCTGAACCACGTTAAAACCTTCTTGTCTTCCTCTCTAAATTCATTTGCTCCATTTTTTCATTTGTTTAATTGCTCTACTATTTAAGTTGATGAAAAACGGCGTCAACACTTACTCTTTGAGTTTTCAAGTAATTTATTAAGTTTTTAAATAATTTTGAATTAATTAGTCTTATTGTAATTTTTTAGATTTTTATATGTTTTTATAGATATTTTATTGTAATGTGTTGTAATTTAATTAGTTGAAAATAGTGTTGTTAGATTAAAAGTTAGAAAGGTGATTTTATTGAGTTTAAATGTCAAAGTAAATTAAATTTTAATTAATATTTTCATGGAAATTATGTTGTATATTTTATTATTGAAAATATTTAGTTTTAATTTAATTTATATTTATTTTATTGGGTTTGTGTTGTATTTTTGGCTCTTGAAAAGAAAAGAAAAAAAACAAGAAAAGTGAAGGAAAGGAAAAGAAGTAAAGTTGGGAAAGAAGTGAAGCAAAGTGACATTTTTTTTAGAAAGTTTAAGCCCATCACGCCACTCACCTGGCCCAGCCCGTGCTCCAGCTGCTCCAGGCCCAGCCGAAGCCCTCCTCTAGGCCCAGTCGAAGCCTTCTCCCAGCCACCTTTGGGCTCGCCTGCCACAAGGCCCAGCCGAAGCCTTCTCCCAGCCACCTTTGGGCCTGCCTGCCACAAGGCCCAGTCGAAGCCCTCTCCCAGCACCTGGGCCTGTCTCCAGCCTTTGGCCCACCTACCACCACCAGCCAACCAGCCACTTTCTCACACTTGTTGAGCCCATTTTGTCCCCTTGTCCCTAAAATGTCAATTTTTACCCAATTTTTCTACACATACATTTCACTACAAAATTCATCATGACACCCTAGAATTTACCCCTACTTGCCATATTATTATTAATTTAATTAATTTTAATAATCTCATTTTGGCTATAAATATGTAATTTCAAGACCATTTTGGGGGCTTAATTTTTGGGTTACCATCATCTTTTCTACCATTTCTCTCTTCCATTTTAGTATTTTTTTTCAAGAGCATTTTTCAAGTATGCATTCTTTTTATTGTGTAATTTCTATTATAGTCATGTGCTTCTAATCTTTTTCATTAGATTATTAAGATCATGATGAAGCAACTTGTAACTAGATAATATTTGTGTTGTATGTTGATTTCCCTTGTAATGCAACAAAGTTTATGAATTTTTCTTCTTCGTATATGTCTTTCATCTTTAATATCTTATATTTTGGATTGTTAGATAATATTGCACTGCGTTCTTCATTTTGCAAAACATAATATTCTTTGTGTAAGATGTGTCATTAAATTGTACACATCTAATGCTTAGAACCAAAATATTATGTTTTGCCTTATAAATAATGTTATTTGATTTTTTTTTGTTTCATTAAGTTGATTCACATTAAATACTTTGAGATTATATTTTTTCGAAAAGTGAAGAAAAATCCTATCTTTTTAGAAATATTTTGTACTTAAAATTATAAATTTATTTGGAAAATGATAGTTTGGCTTGTTTTAACTATCACCAAAACTTGGGAATTAATATACTTATAAGTATTATTAAACTTACATTTTGTGGATTCTAGTATCTTAATAATCTTTCTTTCACAACTTATTTTCAAATCATAAATGGTTTATTTATATTCTTTTAAATAGCTTTATTTTAAATCTTTTATTTTATGTTCATAACATTAAATCTCATCAATCTTTGGAGCTAGGTTAGAATTTAATAAATTTGGTTTAAAATAGTTTTCTTTTTTATTTTAGAAAACTCATTTGGGTTCGACATCCTTGGTTACACCATCACTATTCTATATGAACGATTCGTGCGCTTGCGATATAAATATTTAAAATATATCCATTTTGGGTCCATCAATTATACTTATATTGGGTAGATAATTTAAGGCAAAGACAATTCTTAGATTGATAATTGGATAAATAACTATTATTTTTTTTCTTTTAACTTTAACTCTTTATCTACTTATAATTTGTAAGTTTATTAAAGTTGTTTTTGTTGATAGTGTTACTTTTCATATAGTTATTCATATTATTCTTTTATTTATTGTTAATGTTTTATTTTTCAAGTCCAACTCTTTTTATAATTTTTCAATAATTTAATGTCTTTCTTTGATAATGTTTAAATTAAAATGTAAAATCAACCTAATAATCATGTTAAAGCAACTAATTTAATTTGGAAAAGCGACCAAATTATTCTTAAAAAACCCAAGAAAGTCATAAAGCAATCTAATAAGCAACTCGTGAAGCAACATCTTAAACAACACTTAAAATTCATAAGCAACCCATAAAAAAATTTGTTAATAAACTCTTGAAACTCTTTAGCAACCCTTAAAACTCTTAA
The DNA here is from genome assembly GCF_963169125.1 of Humulus lupulus. Lineage (NCBI taxonomy): Eukaryota > Viridiplantae > Streptophyta > Magnoliopsida > Rosales > Cannabaceae > Humulus > Humulus lupulus. Next base: position 22,172,696 of record NC_084793.1, read on the forward strand.
GCTATATAATCTTTATAAGCAACATATAAAAAAAATTTTAAAACTCTAAAACAATTGTTGAAACTCCTAAGCAACCCCACATACACAACATACAAAGGAACTCTTAAGCAAATCACAATCCTTATAAGCAACATATACAATAGCCCTTAAAATTATTTTTTTGAAACTCCTAAGCAACCCCATATAGAAAAACTCTTGAAACTTTAAAGCAACCTTGTATAGCAACATATAAAGAAACCTTAAACACTATTTAAGCAACTCTTGAAACTCTAAAGTAACTCTATATAACAACAAATACTCATAAGAAACATATAAAATAATCCTTGAAACTTCTAAACAACTTTATATAGAAACATATTAAGCAATGTATAATCCTCATAAGCAACATATAAAGTAACCCTTGAAACTTCTACGCAACTCATAAAACAACTTGTTAAGCACTAGGTTGTTTAAGTTGTTGTAGGTTGCATTGAGTTGCTTAAGTTGTTGTAGGTTACATATTTAGATTTATAAGTTGATTTGGTTTCATATGATATTGATTTAGTTGATGTAGATTGCATTTGAGGTTGCTTAAGTTGCTGGAAATTGGATCTCAATTACTTATCAATTTCATGCTTATCAATTTCATGATTTGTATGAATTGGCTATGATTGTAAATATATTCTTATTTTTATGTTAGGTTTTTAGGAATGCTATCTTAATTAATCATGTTATTATTATAGCATGTTTCGGTTATATGGAGGAAAATTTTACAACAACAAAAACATAGGGTATGGGTGGGGCAAGATTAATGTGAAGGGAAAAGAGATTTTGCCCGCAGCTACATTAGAAAAGAGGTCGACTAAGTTTGAGTAAGATTGATGTAGTGCAGATCATAATTTTGCAAGAAAAACTTAAAAAATAGCTCACTTTCTATACTATTTAGATTAATAAAAATTATTTCATCCCATAATTGAATTATTAAAACAAAAAGTTAAACACCAAAATTATAAAATAATTATTATAGTAAATACATTTTTTTACTAATAATTTTTTTACAGAGGGGAAAAATAGACGAACAAACAGAGGGGCAAGGCTTTTCTCTTCAAGTTTTGGTTTATTTTTTAGATTTTTTTCTTCTTGTAAATCTAGTGTAGATTTGAGATGTTTTTGGTTTGTATTTGAGATTTTTGTATTATTCTTAGATAAAGAAAGTTTGAATTTTATGATTTTATTTTTCTTTTCCTACATTTTTATGCTCGTGAATCTGGGTTCGAAGTTGGGTTATTAATCGTCAATTTTTTTTTTGTTTCAGGCAAACTTTTTTGCTGCAGTAAGTGAGCCACAAAATAGTCTCGCACCTCTAATTTCATGACACAAAAAGTAAGCTTTTTTGCATCTAAACTTTCTGCACTGCAAGCATACGCAACATAAAAATTATTTTTGTGTTGCGAGTTTAGAGGTGCAAAAAGCTTTTTTTTAGTCACCTAAAGTTAAATACTAAGATTTCAAATATATATTTGTACTAGTTGCAAGCAAATGTGCAATGCACGTTTGCTTAGTTTTATTTAGAAAATTTATTAATTATTTTTATTAAATTTTTATGATTGTTATATAATTTTTAAATAAATAAACAATATTATATATAAAAGAATGACACAAACTTATTAAAAGAAAAATTAAACCAAAACATTATTTATGGTTTTTCTTTTTTTTAAATAATACGATAACATTTTAAATCACAAACTACCATATTTAATGTACAAAACATTTATGATATTATTCAAATCACACCTCAATGATTGGAGAATAAAATTCTTTATTCTTGATAGAAGATAAATATTATTATAATTTCTTATTTAGTTACACACTCATATTATTGGTATACACACGATACTTATATATATTGTATTTATTATGTATTATGTATTGTTGTAAGAACTGTATTTTATAACATTTGAATTTATATTAATACAATTATCAAATATCTAGTTTTGTATTAATATTATTATAATAATAATATTTTATAATATTTGAATTTATATTAATATAATTACTAAATATTTATTATTGTAAAATTTTATAAAAATTAGGATTATATATGTTTACTACCCTTTTCGTTATCAACCTTGAAACAAGAGATTAAAGAAACAAGAAATACGAACACAATGACTTTTAAGTGGTTTAGGTTATAAAAGAACCATAATTCACGAGTCTCTGTATTGAATAGAGACCACGACCTAAGCGAGATCCACGGGGACCACTACAGAAAGGTACCTACTTTATGGGGAACATGCCCCTGGTACTGTCAGGGCATGTTGTGTGTATTTCCGTGTCAGACGACGTAGTGGGAGTGCGAATTGTAGAGTTATACAATAGACAACACTGTAGGCGGATTGCTGAAACAGGTTGTCATGTACTCCTTTGATGTTGTTAACCCACATTGGCTGACACTTGGCTTATGTTTTAGATCCCGAGGACAAGGTCCTCGGCTTGGAATATAACTAATGGTAAGAAACCCATGGACTTCCAAGCAGCTCTCAAGACATAGCCTTAGGAAGACATTCGGAGCTCTCAGCACATGGCCCTGGGGAGATGTTCGTGTCCTTCCTTTATCCAAGGGGAGTAATCTCTGACTGTAGGACCAACCCCCGGAGGACTGATCCTCGGGGCATGGCCTCATCGAAAGAAGTACATGTTCTGCCACATGTCCTACTCGGACTGCCACGTATCCTACTTGGACGATCATGTGTCCTTGGGTGAAAGCACGGACAACATTTGCCCCCCAAGTCTTTACTCATCCCCGAACAATGGAGACTTAAAACTGCAGAAAACTCGAAAAATCCTCGAATATAAACGTTTTGACTTCTGCTGATGTCACTACGAGAATTCTTGCCACGTTCTGAATCCCCATTGCTAGGCCCATATATTCATGCAATTAATGAAGGGTCAATCTGTTGCCCGAAACGTCTTTTCCATACCCTAGGTGCTCTTACAGCTTATACTCAAGATTTCCCTTTTCCAATGCCAATGATCACGATCCACACCTCTCTGATCTTCGGCCATTGGAATGTGACAGTCAGAATCCCGTGATCCGTAAGGGGAAAGACCAGGTAAGCTGTGCAATCCCACACCGCCTGGGGAAGGTCAAGTGTGATGATTCTAAGACTGTGTAGGTATGGGACTACACAGTTGAAGAGGGCTTAAATGGATTGATGGGTACTACCTATATCAACAAGATGCATCCTCTTTTCGGTAGTCCATCACTTAAGAACTCCAAAGTTAAGCGTGCTTGACCTGGGGTAATCTAGGGATGGGTGACCTCTTGGGAAGTTTTCCTAGGAAGCATGTGAGTGAGGACAAAGCACGCTGAAAAGACTCGTGTTGGTTTGTAGGGCCAGTCGTCATTCCAGAAAGCAACCATAGTGACGTGGGGCGTCACAATCTATGTCCTAGATAATCCTACGGTTGGGGTGAATTTACTTTTCTCCCCAAGCATCAGACCTATAAAAGGTCGAGAATCTTCCATTTCAAATTTCTCGTGCCTTCGACCTCCAACTTCTCTCCTTTCCATAATTTGATTCCCAGTTTCTGCACCTTTAATTCCTATCACCTTGGACGATTGGTGTGAATCTTCTTACTACTGGGTAAACGACAAGCAGCTCTTCAGAGTTCGCACTCAGTTCAGAACAATCCGACGCTACATTTCGAGTAAGTATCCTTGAACTGAGACTTTTCGTTTTCATGCATATTTGAGAACTTAGGATGCATGCTTAGGAGTTGTTTTTCAAGCCTCTTAGAGGTCATTTTGACCTTATTTGTCAACGAAAATGGCCTCAATGGCATATTTAGACGTTCTATGGGATCTTGAGGCATTTTTCGCTATTTTGGACCTCAACCGGAATCTGGGAAATTTCCAGATTTTGGTGATGTTCTTCATCTTTCGATGGTGTTTATATTTTTCAGTGGTGTCTCCAGTGCCAGGGGTCTGGCTCAAAGGACACCCCAGTGCCATAATTCTTCTTTCTTCCCCTTTCCTCGAGCAATTGTCATAGGGGTTCCCGCTTTGGCCTAACTTTCTTTGGGTCAATGCGCTAACTACTTGGTATTTGTTTTAGATGTCCGAGGAGCTTCATCAGCTCCATCATTAAGGTTTCTACACCTACGACAATGAAATCTTTCAAATGGCTCGAGAAGCGGAACGACACCCCGAGAATGGGAAACAAGTGGTTGGTAGCAGACTTTCGTAGTACCGGAGAGCTCGGAACCAGCAATGATAAGGTCTCTCGGAAGAAGAAGCTAATACGAGCATGACACCCTCAGACTCCCTTTGCCTTGCCATAGGGTTCGAAGCAATAGACATCCTGAGTAAGCTTCAGCATAAAGGTTCCTTGAAGTGAATCCTTGAGAAATACCGGGGGAACGATAGCAAAATATTGGTGCATCTAGCTCGAGAGGACGAGAGGGCACGTGAGAGAATTCACGGACTCAGACCTTGGAACACCTCTCATATCCAAGCGGGTGCAGCCCTGCCGCTACACTAGTACTATGTCGACTTTCTTAAGTTTGTCGGCATAGTTACTTTCCAACTGTCCCCAAATGGATATCAGGTACTGGCAAGGTTGTATGTACTATACAAAAGGCAGAACTGGCCCACTCCGTCCCCAGCCAAAATATTGTACATCTACAGTTTTTGCCAATGTACAAAGAAGGGGGAGAAAGGGGGATATTACACCCTGACGAAGCACACAGTTCCCTGGAGAGGCTACAAAGCCCCAAGCGGCAATGAGAATCACACTTAGGCTTACAAGGAACAATTCTTTTGGGTAGATGGCTTCCCAACATGGACCAACCCCACATTACTCTTGGACTTCACTACAGTTGGTAAGTACTGTATCTTCTCATGTCATCTTAATTAGGTCCGATAGTGCTTAGTTCACAACTCACACTTGTCCGTGTCACCTTAATTAGGTCCGTTTTGTTGCACTCCCTTCGCCGTCTCTTTTAACGAAAGACTTCGGGTGACGGCTCTGAACTCCACTAGCGCAGGTCGTCCCAAGATGGCGTTGTACACCGAGGACCAGTCCACCACCACAAAGGTGCAATATTTGAATGCCTAGTGTGACACCTCTCCAAGCATCACAGGGAGCTTTATCTGTCCCATCGGGATGAGGGCTTCTCCCGAGAATATGTAGAGTGTCAAGGCGCACGGGGACAAGTTTGTCGTGGTTAGTATATTCTCGAAGGCTAACTTAAACAGGATGTTCACCGAACTCCCGTTTTCGACTAGAATCTGCGCCACCATTTTGTTGGAGATTTGGCTCTCAATCACCAACTGGTCATGATGTGGTAAATGAATTCTCCGAGCATCATCTTCGGAGAATGTTATGACTTGGTCAGTCATTCGCAGCATTTGGGCAGACAACTAGGCCAAAGCCATTACCTCATCATCGTGATTCAAGGCTCGCGCATACCTGTTCTGCGAGCTTCATGAAGTGCCCCCTAAGTGAGGCCCTCCTGAGATGGTTCCTACCTGCCCGTTCACTGGAGGAAGTCCTTGGGCCACTGGATGTTGGGGAACTACATGAGCTACTACTGGGATCTGTGGTGCAACATGTGGTACAACCGGTCCTGGCACGAGAGGTTGTGCTTGACACACTCCACCCTTATCATATTGATGGACGTGTCCCAGCTTGATGAGATTCTCAATCTCATCCTTGAGTTGGCGGCTCTCATTGGTGTGGTGCCCTATGTCGTTGTGGAAACCACAAAATTTGTTAGGGTCCCGCCTTTCCTTATCTCTCTGAATGGGCTGCGGCTTCTTGTAGTGAACGTGTTATGCTGTGGCCACGAAGATATTTTCTCGGGAGTCTACCAAGTCGGTGTACTCAGAATACTGCGAGACATACTTCACGCCAGATGTGACTCGCTGCTCAGCCTGTGCGATTCTGCTTCCCCTAGGTTTCCGGTCCTTTCCTTTCCCCCTGCGCCTACTGCTTCTGGGAGCTCGACTAGATTCGGCAGACTGGGAGGGGACAACAACTCCAGCATTGAATGCAGGTTGTGAAGCACTGTATCCAGTGGGCTCTGCCCCGTACCCTGTTAGCGCCATACTGAATCCAGGAGCGGGTACGGTGCTATAACCAGAAGGTGGAGCACTTTGGCTGGGGTGAACTCCCCCCGAGCTCGGTTGGACGGGAGCAAAAGGGAAACATTGGACTCCCGAAGTCATGGGGCCAGGTGCGGCCGAAGTAGGGAAAATGGCGGGTGCTCCGAATGCCCCAATCTGGGCATCCTCCCAGCTGATATATTCTTGTGCTCGACAAATGAAGTCATCGAGTCATCGGCATCCCTTCCGCTGGAGGTTGTCCCACAGCGGGGACCCCACACAGATGCCAGCTTGCATTGCCATCAATTGCTAGTCATCATCAACCCTTTTGGTCCTCGCCGCTTCCTCCTTGAATGTACGCCTTGACAGTCTCAAATGCCCCTTGCTTTATATTGGCCAAGGCATTGACCTCAAAGCTTACCTTCTGACCTCCTATGAACTGTCTTCGGAAGGCAGATTATAACTGACACCACGATTGAATGGATCCTGGTCGAAGCTTTTTGAACCATTCATCTGTCGATCCTGTCAGGGTGATAGGGAATACATGAAACTTAGCGTCGTCGGAGACACGATGCACCAACATTATCCTATTGAACTTAGACAGGTGGTCTGTGGGATCCCAACCACCGTCACAGAGCGGTATGGATGGAATTTTGAAGCCTGGTGGTAGAGGGGATTCAACAATGTGAGGAGTGCATGGCTCCACTTCTTCATCTTCTGAGTCAGACTCGTGGCCTTGTCGTCTGGCAATCCTAAGCATTATCCGCTTCAGACTTTCTAATTCTGCACGAAGCGGGTCACGATCTCGGTTGATGCTCTGAGCCAGGTTATCTCTTCTCCAAGCGTTGAGATTATCCTAGAGGTCTGACAGACCTCTCCCTGCTAGCTCGTGTTGTCCTGCCTTATTGCATCTATGGGCATTGAGGTTTTCTCGCAGATCAGCCTGTCCTCGTAACACACCGTTACCCTTGGGACGAGCCACTTCGGTCTCTTCATCGAACCCGGTGTTTTCATTTATCGAGATACTGATACTGCATTCTCAGTTTTGCAGGGCATTCCTCGAGAGGATCCCTGAATCGTTATTCCTACGAGGCTGGTTAGGTCTCGAGAGGACACCAACTCCAGGCCTCGCGCGGTCCATATGGGCGCGTCTGGGCAGAATGCCCCAAGGTCCATGGGCGCTGACTACTTGGCGGTGCCCTCTGGCCCCTAGGCCATTACCTTTGCCAGCCTGATGAGGAACCTGGTGGCCTTCGGGTTCTTAACGAACCTTTCCCTTACCACGATCCTGCGGTGGCATCAGGATTCCAACTCCCACTGGGTGTCCGACAGGCACCTCAGCTGGCGGATCTCGCGCCTCTGTAGTCGGGTGCTCAGGAGGCACTCCAGCTGCATTAACAGGTGGCACTCCAATGAGGTGCGCAGGTGGCACACCAGTTGGGTGCCCAGATGGTGCACTACCATTAGGGTCCACTTGCAACCCCTGGGCTGCAAGAGTGGCCTTCATGATAAGCTTCATCTTCTGTAGGGCGGCGCTGTTACACTTTTATGCATCGATCTTTTGTCGTTGGATGGCAACCTACTCACGGAGTATCACCACCTCTGGCGCCTCCTTCGCATCCATGGGCTGAGGGTATTCTTCCTCATAGTACCCCTGGTCGACGCCGTCATCTTCGTCGTTTTATTTGGCGTCTTCGTTGTAATCCTCTACCATCTCAGGTTCGTCCTGAGGTGGTTGCCGACAGGGTTCCCTTCCTTCGACTCCGGTAGGAGGGAATACATCCTCTGTAACATTTCTTCGTGTAGTTGCCATGACTGTGAGTGTTCCAAATGCTTTCTTCAAGCTCTCAATGAAAGTAATAAAATATTGACTGTCCTTTTCGCTATCAACCTTGAAACGATAGATTAAAGAAACAAGCAATACAAACACAAGGATTTTTACATGGTTCAGGTTATAAAAGAACCCTAGTCCACGAGTCTCTGGTATTAAGAGGATTGGAAGCTGGTGATGGCAAGTTCTAATGGTGTATTCTCAGGCAGCGTTTAGATTACTCTGAGTACAAAGTATTTTCTCTCTAAAAAATCCAACCCTTTACAATGAGATCCCCAGCTCTATTTATAGAGGCTGGGGTAATTAATACTAATAATTTTTCATTAATATACATTCTTCCCGTTATTGGGGGGTTAGTACCAATTCAATGCACTGGGCTGCATTGAATAGAGACCACGACCCAAGCGAGATCCGCAAAGCCCACTGTAGAAAAGTACCTACTTTATGGGGAACATGCCCTTGGTACTATCAGGGCATGTTGTACGCATTTTTGTGTCAGACAGTGTAGTGCGAGTGCGAGTTGTTGAGTCGTACAATTAACAACACTGTAGGCGGATCGCCCAAAAAGGTTGTTAGGTACTCCTTTGATGTTGTTAACCTGCATTAGCTGACACCTGGCTCATCTTTTAGATCCAGAGGACAAGGTCCTCGCCCTGGAATATAACTGATGGTAAGAAACCCATGGACTACCAAGCAGTTCTCGAGACATAGCTTTAGGAAGATGTTCGTAGCTCTCGGGACATGGCCTTGGGGAGATGTCTGCATCCTTCCTCTATTTGAGGGGAGTAATCTCCGACTATAGGACCAACCCCTCGAGGATTGATCCTCGGGGCGTGGCCTCATCGAAAGAAGTACACGTCCTGCCACATGTTCTACTTGGACTGCCATGTGTCCTACTCGGATGATCACATTTCCTTGGGTGAAAACACGCACAACAATATATTATGGGGCGTACTTCGGTGCAACCATTTTTTTGGCTGCACCAGTGGAGCCAGTAGGGTATTTCGGCACCTAAATAATTTTATTTTTCATTTTTTTATGATGGTGTACATTGTATTCGTTTAAGACAACTTGCAAATTTTCAAGAAACTCCAAATAGTTTATAGTGCTGAAAAGAAGGTCGTTGCACGCGTGTCTATTTTTTTGTATGCGCGTGTAAAATTCAGTTGTTTAAACATTATTTTTGGCACTGTAAACTATTTGGAATTTCTTAAAATTTTGCAGGAAGTTTTAAATCACAACAATGTACACAGTCATAAAAAAAATTATTTAAGTGCTAAAATAGTTAAATAACTACACAAGTGCAACCAAAAAGTTGGTTGGTGGCTTATATATTATATGTTATATATTATTATAATAATAATATTTTATAATATTTGAATTTATATTGTTATAATTATTAGTTTTGTATTATATATTATTATAATAATGATATTTATAACATTTAAATTTATATTAATATAATTAATAAATATCTAGTCTAGTATTATATATTATTATAATAATTATATTTTATAATATTTATATTTATATTAATATAATAAATAAACATCTAATGATATTTTATAATATTTGAATTTATATTAATATAATTAATAAATATTTATTTTTAATTAATTTTAAACGTATATATTCTATTTAATATTTGAAATATTTTATTAAAGTTAACCAATAAAAACATTAAAACTAATCATTTATGTATCTTTTTATATAGAAGAGATAAGAACATTGTTAATAAGCTACTTTTTATTTATTCAATATTTGAAAACTTTAAATTTATTTTGCATATTTACTAGAGTTTTTAAATGATTGATTGGTTTCTATTTTTAAACAAAACTTTTGAAATAGTGGTTTAAATTATTATAATTTAAATATTGAAATTATATACTTTTAAAAATATAAGTGGTTAATTTTTTTTGTTTGTAGATAAGAAAAAAAAATTATTAGTTAAGATTTGAAAATGATTTTATAAATTTCAAAAACATGTATATAAATTAAAATTTAAATATTCATATTATTTTAAGTAAAATTTAATACAAAGACAAATTATTATTTAAGTTAATTTTTAACATATATTTATATTTTAATTATAATACACAAATAATTTATTCTGGTTTTACATTAAACTAAGCACATTAATTAAAAAATATATTTTAACTTCAATTCCTGCAATTTACCTATTCATCAATGTAAATCAATCTAATCGTTAGTTAGTTAATTCGATTGTAAACTGTTATGGTCATTTTCCTTAAAAAAAACTATTATCATTGTGTCAAATATATATGATTATCTCAATATATATTTATGATTATGATTAATATATATATTTATATTAAGTAAAGTATATTTATGATTTCTAATTATAATTTGATTCGACCATAAACTATTATGATTGTTTTCCTAAAAAACAATTATGATTAAGTATATTTATGATTAGGTTAAGTATATTTATAATGTGATAAATTTATTTTGTAATCCTATATATTTTATATAAATTTGTCGTTATTTAATAAAAAAATAGTTGATGGAAGCTTGGCACAATTAAAACAAAAAAAAAAATAGAAATTTGAGGAAAGTTGTCATCAATCTCAGAAAACGCTCTGAGAAGTGAGGACTATCGATGGAGCTGTCTCTTTGGCTACTCTGAAAGCACTCCTTGGCTCTCCACATTCATCCTCGTCGTTCTCCATTGCCCTCAGGTCTATTTCTTAGCTCCCTCTCTTTGGTGCCCTAATAACGTTTGTGTAGATCTAAAACTCTTTTACCTTCTTCTCTGTATGTGGTCTTGTTTATTTCATTACGCGTAACTCTTCATTTCTATTTTGATTCATATTTATAGGGGCAATTGGTGTATTTTCGTTAGATATTGACTACTGTCTGTCCACCACCTGTTTGTTATAATGTTCTAACAGAAAAATAAGGATAATCTTGTAGCTTGCTTCTAACCTCATGGTGTTCTGTTCTGACTAGATTTGGGTTATGTTGTTTTTGATTGGGAGAAGTTTTTTTTTTTTGGTTTGGGTAAAATTTATTATTTTATAATATTTTTTTTCACAAATTTTGTCAGTTGCAAAATTAACGAAAAAATGAAATACAGTTCATATGAAAATTGTTAGGGTTCAATGAAAAATATTAGTTTAGACAGTATTGAATTCTGGTTTTGAGTAAAGGTATGGAATTTATACATCTGACTGAGGGATATTAGCTTCTTTGAAATGACAAAGTTCCACATACTATAGTTAACTGAAGAATGTTATTTAGAACCTCTCAATATTTTTTGGGGTGGAGGATGAAGTCCTCTATGTTGTTGATTATCGGAAATATACTTGTGAGTCCATTACATGCTTCATTATACCTAACCTGAAAATATACTTGTGAGTCTGTTACATACTTATAGGTGATTGGTTTATTTTTGCCTGTGATTTTTTTTTCTTTCGAGCTATATGTATATTTTGACAACAAACCCTTTATGTAGTAATGTAAAGGTCATCTTCAATCGGGATTGTTTTCGTTAACCTCAATTTAGCAGAGAAATTAAACATGTTAATAAAAAAGAAAAGAAACTGCAAGTTACATAAAATCTGGGTCCATGATCCAACCCAAATGGGAACATATACTTGTGAGTATATTACATGATTATTAAATTCAAAGTTGAGTTCTTATATTTAATAAGTAATCAATTGTGTAATGGAGAAAGACAGAGAATTAAATAGTTTTTAGAACTCTAGGAGACTAATGCTTAATCCTTATATGGGGTTTGTTCCATTCTTTGGATAACACCCAGTTCTTTCCTTTTGGTTTGCTTAAATTTGAATGTGGCCCCTTCGCTTCCTGCAGACCAGTTCATGATGGAAACAGAGTTTCGAATGCTTCCAATTATATCTGTTGGTACTATGGAAGATGTAGTTTTTATATTTGCTTCCCTGGATTCACAGAGACCGGAATAGTCAAATCAATGCATTTGAGGAGTTGAGTTCACAATCCCTATGGCGGACCATACTTTTGTTGTTGGTCAAGAGTTTCCCGATGTTAAGGCCTTCCGGAATGCAATAAAAGAAGCTGCAATTGCACAGCATTTTGAGCTTCGAATTATCAAAAGTGATTTGGTTCGTTACCTTGCGAAATGTGCAACAGAGGGATGTCCATGGCGAATTCGTGCTGTGAAGCTTTCCAATGCCCCAACTTTTACAATAAGAAGCCTCGAAGGTACACATACTTGTGGTAGAAATGCACACAATGGGCATCATCAAGCTTCTGTTGATTGGATTGTGAGTTTCATAGAGGAGCGTTTAAGGGATGACATTAATTATAAACCAAAGGATATATTGCATGACATACAAAAACAGTATGGAATCACAATACCATACAAACAAGCTTGGCGTGCAAAGGAACGGGGACTTGCTGCAATTTATGGGTCTTCTGAAGAAGGTTATTGCCTGCTTCCTTCATACTGTGAGCAAATAAAGAAATCCAATCCTGGCAGTGTTGCAGAGGTTTTCACCACTGGTGTAGATAACCGTTTCCAGCGGCTCTTTGTTTCATTTTATGCGTCCATTTGTGGATTCCTGAATGGTTGCTTGCCTGTCATTGGACTTGGTGGAATCCAGCTTAAAAGCAAGTACCTTGGCACCATGCTTTCGGCAACTTCTTTTGATGCTGATGGAGGGTTATTTCCACTTGCATTTGGTGTTGTTGATGAAGAAAATGACGAGAGCTGGATGTGGTTCTTATCAGAGTTGCATAAGGCACTTGAGATGAACACACAGAATTTACCGCGGCTTACATTTTTATCTGATGGACAAAAGGGCAATGTTGATGCAATAAGAAGAAACTTTCCGAACTCTTTTCATGCGTATTGTATGCGCTACTTGAGTGAAAGCATTGGCAAAGAGTTCAAGAACTCAAGGCTGGTCCATCTTTTGTGGAGAGCTGCATATTCCACCACTACTAGTGGTTTCAAAGAAAAAATAGCTGAGATCGAAGAGGCTTCTTCTGAAGCTGCAAAGTGGCTACAGCAATTTGATCCTTCTCGATGGGCATTGGTCTATTCTGAAGGAACACGCTATGGTCATCTCTCATCGAATATTGAGGAGTTTAATAGATGGATACTTGAAGCTCGTGAATTGCCCATAGTCCAGGTGATTGAGCGGATCCACAGTAAATTAATGGCTGAGTTTGAAGAACGCCGTGTGAAGAGTACTTCATGGTTTTCTGTACTTGCCCCGTCTGCTGAAAAGCGAATGATCGAATCCATGAGCCGCACATCGACTTACCAAGTTCTTCGATCTGATGAAGTTGAATTTGAAGTCCTTTTAGCTGAGCGATCAGACATTGTGAACATTGGTACACATAGTTGTTCCTGTCGAGATTGGCAGCTTCATGGAATACCGTGTTCCCATGCAATTGCAGCCATCATCTCATCTCGCAAAGATGTATATACCTTCACAGAGAAGTGCTTTACAACTGCTAGTTACCGTGAGAGTTATGCTGAAGAAATATACCCTATTCCTGCAAAACTTAAATGGAGAAAGACAGATGAGGCTGCTGCAGATGAAGATGATGATGCTCGAGTTGTACGACCGCCAAAGTTTCGCCGACCACCAGGGCGCCCTGAAAAGAAACGAATTTGTGTAGAGGAACCCGATCGTGAGAAACACACAGTACATTGTAGCCGGTGTAACCAAACAGGACATTACAAGACAACCTGCAAAGCAGAGGTGATGAATAGTATTGAGCAATTTTAGGTGTGTCATAATTTTGTACTATATATAGAGAGAGAATAGAGCAGAGCTGCTTTGTCTGGATCATGTAAAGTAGGAAATATCCAGTTGTGTATCTTAAATGTATGCGTCGTTGGATCTTCGGGGATTGGATAAATGTGAGTCTAATTGAGTTTTAGATGTGAGTAGTGTCTTGGCCGCCCCTGTTAGGGTGACTGGATCAGGAATAGAGTTGCGGAAGTCCTCTCAATACATTATGTAATATAGTCATAATATCAAGTGGCTTGATGCACAGTATTGCCATTTTTTTTATTATAAGTTTGAGTAGAGAATCTACAAATTAAAATAGTGTTGTGTTATTCTCAGCATAAAAAGACAGCATTGTATTGGATAAAGTTCTATATCTTTGTTAGTTTCAATTTAAGACATTAGAATTTCATTTTAACATAATGGATTTTCTACAATATATAGTTGAGTGATCACTCCTTACAAAAATGAGAAGAAATGTTATTTTAATGCACAAAATTAGCATTTTTTTCTTTTAAAAAATATTTCTTTATATGAAATTTTATTTTATTATTGCTGCATATTTTTAAAATTTTATTATAAACCAAGTATTTATTATGGGATTCAGAGGAAGGAGGAAGGTGTACTATTAATAAAAGATGCCTCAAATTAGTTTTTATTTTTCAAGAGCATGTCCAACCTTTGAATGTTGATGATTGGGTGGTATCGCACAACATGCCTGTTCAGCTTTTACATACATACTTTTTAATTTAAATACAAGATTGTTTGATGTGGGACAATTAATTTCTTTTTTAATCAAGGCTTTGGTTTAGATTTCAGACTCACTAGATTTTTAAGGCAAACTTAAGCAGCCTACCCAAAGTAAAGTCATTAAGTTCTCATGGTTTTCAACAATGATAACAAGAAGCATTTGCAATATTTTAAATCCAGAACTTGAAATAACAGTCCTATAGTACTAGCTAGCTTAAGTTTACAAGTCACCAAATACAAATAAAGTAGAGCCAATATTTGCTACTTAGTATTGTTGGGTTTAATTGAAAGAGCAAATCAGATCATGTGGCTCACTGGTATAGCTGCTTGAATCTTGTACAAGCCTCTAATACATTCTCCCTATGACCAAATGCACTTAATTACCCTGATAAAACACCTTCACCACCAGTTCCAAAACCTCTAGTTTAAATGTAAAGTTAGCCATTACAGTTGTTTGCCAGTTTTCTCAAGAGAAACATTGCATAATAAATAATGCCCCAATTGATGTTTCTTCCCATGACATTATTTGTTTTGAAGTTCATTTCAAATGTGATGTTAGCAATGTTGTCATGTCTTGTCTTTACTACTCTGATGTAATAAACCTAATCTTAAAAGTCTTCTCTGGTGAAAGGCAAGCCAGAGCAGAGCTCCTGCTTAATTGAGCACAACAATCCTCCCCAAATGTACTACTTCGGTGAAACCAGCATACTTGCCGATTGATCATGTCTCAATCTTACTACTGAGATACCGCACAGTATGGTTTTACATTCACCAATCTTACCATTGTTAAGGTTACTTTCATTGAGTATCATCACATGAAAGAAAAATACGCAAAGAAACAACACTCTCCAAATATTTCTACATGGTGACTTACTTTTACGAGACCTTGTTCAGATATATACAAATCCACTAATCAAACAAAAAGTCAGAAATACATCAAGATTTAATTACAAGGACAAACAAATTAGAACTCATTTCTAATGGAAGATCTATTGAAATGTTCTGTGAATCATATTGTCCACTAATCCTCCTGTTTACGAACAAAATCATCATTGACATAACAATATGAGTGTGTTTTCCCTTTTATCTTCTTTTACTTTTTAGTCGCAAACAATTTCTTGGTGTGACTAAAAGTAACATTTAGTATGTTATACTAATCAAAATCATAGAGCAGCTAATATTACCGCATAGCTAGGATGGGTCTTGGACTGCCATTGTAATGTTAGAATTACCCAAAATTAACCTACAATTATAACCATTTTTTTTTTTTTTTTGTGGGAATAGACTTTATATTATTCAAGAGGGGAAAATATGAGAGATTGGAGGAGGAACCTCTTCTAGTCAGGAAAACCCATTGTCTAGGCAAATAATAGTTGAAGAACAAAAATTCAATGTCAATGTTAAAATACAAGAATAGAAACCTGAAGCCGGCTGAATTGACAAACAACAATTTTCAAGTCTTCGGCCACAACATCTAAAATCTACATAAATTTGTAAGTTGTATTTGCAAGGAGGTTTAGATCAATACCCAAAAAATTTCTAAGTATAGAATTGAAATGCTTTCTCATTGTCAATTTGGAAATTTTTTTCCTGGTATCATATATTGAGTTTGGATCATGGCATAATTTTTTATTTTGAAATGCTGTGATGCCTCAAAAGTATTTTCAACAAATAAACCCAGTAGAATATTGTGTGATCGTCTTCCAATTTGTTAAATTAATGTTTTGACTCAAGGTAGTCCTGATCAGGTACCACTGTGTGTCAAGAATAGCAAATGGTTGTGAATGTGTGGATGACTTCATAGGAATTAATTTGTTGATGCTTTGCTAGTTAAAAAATAGGGAAATTCACAAAAAATACATTAACATTAAAAAAAATATGAAAAATACGGTAGCCTACAAAAATAACGAATTTTTATGAAAAATACAGAGGGCAAAAATGTAAATATGGAGTAACAGTTAAATACAATTTTTTTTGTTAACAGTTGTTACAAATTCGTAAACATGTGTTTGAGATTCGTAAAAAAAATATTTTTGTAAACAATATTTACAAATATATAACAAAGTTTTACAAATTTGTAAACAAGTTTTATATTTTTGTAAACAATATTTATAAAATAATTATTTGCTATTTTTTTTATTTTTGTAACAAAGGTTTACAGAACTAATTTTAATATTTATAAAAATAAGTTGTGAATTAAGTTAACATATTTGTAACAAAAATATATAAAATTAAGTTTGTAACTAAAAGATACAATTTTGTTTTTGTAACTAATATATACAAAAATATTAAATTTCATTAAACAAGTATCATTTTTTTTTTTTAAATTGTAACTACTAATAAAGAAAATGTATTTTTTAAATATATAATAATTTATATAAGTATAAATATTTATTTAATATCAATAATTATATTTATTTTAAATGTTTATAAGTAAAATAAATTAATTTATAATTATTATTATTAACATACAAAAAGTATGAATGAACTAAAATTAGTGACGAGAAAAAGACAAAAGAAAAAAAAACAAAAGTGTAAATAATGGAAAAAGAAAAGTGAGATACGTGAGATATTATCATATATGTATAAATATATATATTTATTTATTTTGCAGTTTAAAAGTGGCCAACAAACAATTTTTTTTTTAGTTATATGTATTATATAAATATATATAGATAATATATTAGTTTGAGGATTGGAAATGACACCAAATAAATTTTGAGGGGAGGAGATGTATTATACGGCAAGTAAGAACAAATTTTACCGTGAATGTGTAATTATTTTAGTATATCGTAAAAAAAAAAAAATTTAATATTACAGTGAAGATTGTAGTTTATCCTAAAAAAAATATCACAATAGAAACATCTTTGTAATTCAGAGACATTTTTATAACAACTAGTAAGTAAACAATGTCTTTTTTAAATATATTATATAAAAAAGATATGGAACTAAGATATCTTGGCCCTTTTGAATGTTGCTGCCGTTTTTGAAGAAGTCTTAGTTTGTGAAACGACGCAGAACTCAACTTCCACAATTAGAGTATCCTCAACAATGTAACCATTCGATGATTTGTGCAAATCTTCTAGTAACATAATGTGAAAACCCAAACCTTGACTGTCACAAGGCTCATAACCAAACCAATTGTGAGCTGTGAACATGAAAAGTAAAAAATGTGTGAAATTTATCATCTTAAACTTAACATCCTCGAATGAACTTACGTACCAATTTGTTCCTCCAGCACTAAACACTTGAGAGTCGTAATAAGATTTTGTTCATTTTAGAGAACTCCTTAATAACATAGGATTACTTGCAAAACGGGGTTCATATACAGAAAGAGATTCCCAAGAAAGAGTGGGATTTATGACAAAAACTTCAGCCCCAAACACGCATGAGTCATTAAGGAGATATCCAAAAGATGCATCTTTCAAAGTTTGGAGTGAAACTAATTGTTCAAAACCCCATTTCATCTTCATCTCATGAAAACGCCTTACAATTCCATTAATATCTAAACAAAAAGAAATCATTGCATGACTCATTACTTAAAAAATAGATTTTTTTTTTTATAAAATTTCTTAATTTGCTCATTGAAACTAGCTGTACATTAAGGTTTGATGGTATTGAGTAATTTTTTATTACATGATTTTGTTATGAAATTAGAAAGAATATTGAAAAAATTATACTAACAACATACTTAATCCACGTATTAGTCTTACTTAATCCACCTATTAAGAGATAACTTAATGATAATTTCAACTTATCCAATCAAATTTTTTAGTTCAAAAGAGATACATTAGTTACATTTATATATGAAAAATCGAGATCAATGATTGTGTTCCAAAAGTAGAA
This sequence comes from Humulus lupulus, assembly GCF_963169125.1. NCBI lineage: Eukaryota > Viridiplantae > Streptophyta > Magnoliopsida > Rosales > Cannabaceae > Humulus > Humulus lupulus. The sequence goes on from NC_084793.1 coordinate 22,190,958, forward strand.
TAAGTGTTAAAAATTCATAAATTGATTCAATATCAACGAACTTAGAAAAGAGAGTTGAGTTGATGGTTGGTGTTGAAAAAAAATTGCTACATCAACTAATTCATTATCCTATTAGTCTAATTCACATTCAATGAATCTAATATTACTTGTGAAACATTGCCTAATGAGATTAACATACCTACCTTGGACAGTTAAGTAATTGTCCTTAAGATGATTGTACACAAATAACTTGAAGTTAACATTAACTTCCCAACCATTAGGAAGAGTATTCGTCTCAGCAATTTTCAAGAAGAGAGATATATGGTTATTGGACCCTTTGTCTCCATTTTGGTAAAATGACAATCTCCTGCAGCAATACAAAAAAAAAATAATTTGTACAAAATAATAATGTTTAATAATATCATTTAAGCAGTAGCAATGGGAGCTTGATTAGTTACCATTTGTAGCCCCAGCTTCAAAAACAGAACTATAATAATTTGTTTGCACCTGTGATATCAAGCTGTACGACTTGGCTTTCATCAAATAGTGAGCTGGTGGAACAGTTCTAACAGATTTTGACATTTCTAGCAAACAATAATAAAAGAAAATTACACATAAAATCATGTATGTAAACCAATATGATTTAATTTCAAAGAAAACTGATGATATATGTTGAAGGATAAAGTAGATATATTTAAAAAGATTTTACAAAAAGTTGAAGCACAAGAAGTTGAAGGAATAGCCAAATTTTAAAGATGGCTTTAATTGGAAGTTGTAGTGTCGTCCACAAGGATCAATGAAAAATATATATCATGAATATTGCACCTCATATTTTCAATTCTCTAAACAAGTGTTACAACGTAATATAAACATATATTAATTCCATATTCATGTTATTATCACAATAAAAATAATTTTGCCTGTTTTCATGATCATATAAGATATATAGACGATCGAACAATATAAGGTTTTTCACAGAATAATCTTACTTTCCTCACTAAATAGATGAGAATTAATAGAGAATGAGAGATAATAAGAAAGGGCAAGTTATAACGTTACTTATATAATAATAACGTAATTAGAAATTGTTTAGGGAAATGTATACATGTTTTGCAGCATTTATTAATTCTAAATACACATTTATTTATTTAGTTTTGACAAAAGGTATATGCCGCCCATTTTAATATTGATTGAAAATAATACTAATTAATCAATACCGGATTTGATTTCTCATCTTAAAAACAAAATTAAATAGTTTGTTAACAAAAAGAATAAAAGCACTTAATATAGGTGGATATTTATTAATTTTAAGTCATTTCCTTTTTTTTTTCATCTCATATTTCAAATTCTAATCCATATTTTTTTTGCTTCCAGATCAAGGCACGGTGAACACTAAAGTGAAGAGCGTTCTTTCTCAAAACATACGAGGAAACCACCAAAAAATCTGATTAAAAAAAAGCCACAATATCTTTGGAAATCATCTATGAGAAGCCGATAATATATGTTATGCAATATTGTTTTAAGAGAGACTTACAAAAATACGGTAAAATTAAAGTTAGTTTTTATATTTATGGACAGATAAGATATGCCACAAGACAAAATATGTAAAAAGTTAAAAATAATATGTTAATTCAATAAAATATAAAAACGAAATTACCATAAACAAAATCATAAAATATCTTCACTCACCCTTTTAGTCTCTTCCTCTTCTCTCTCGAGAATAGCAAGCAAAGCCATTTGAGGTCTACCACTAAGTCCCCCTCAACATCACCCAGCTCCCGACGGCACCCACATCATACGCAGTAGAAGTAGTTTTTCCTTGTCCCTCGTTCTTCTTTTTCTTCTTGGTTGTTTTTCAGATTTGATTTTGTTTTCTGATCTGATTTTGTTTTTTAGATTTAGTTTTTATTTTTTGAGTCTAATCACAAATGCAACAATCAATCAATTTTAGGCCTACTTTGCCAAGAGAAAGGCCTACAACTCTTACTGAAATGAAGGTATTTGTAGATTATAACCTATGATATGTTCTTATTGTCCCAATTTGTGAATAATTTTATCATTTTTATTATGAAGGTATTTGTAGATTATAACCTATGATATGCTCTTATTGTCCCAATTTGTGAATAATTTTATCATTTTTATTATGATTGGTTTGTGCTTTGTTAAGGGTCTTTTAGCCTTTTGTTGGTCATTGTTAAATTATGAAGACGACTGAAATAAATATTTTTGTTGCTTGTTTGCTTGCATTGTGTTTGATGAAATGCTTCATTGAGATTTCCACATTAGCTTCTTATTCCTTCCCCAAAATTTTCAATTCTCTCTTTTACTCTGCTAGTGATTCTTTTTCTCAGTCAGATAACTCTACTCTGTACTCTCCAATTCATTAATCTATAGTTGAAACAGCTTTACTTCAATTTCTCATTTTTGTCGAATCCCTTTTTTCCCTTCATTGTGTGATTGATCTGATATACTAATTTTTGTAGAGAGATTAAAGAATAATGGGAGGAGTAATACAGAAATTCTTCATTGCGTCTATGTTTATGTGGATGGTTCCTGTTGCGATTTTGTACGGGTTTAACCATAAGTTGCTTCCTGGTAAGTTTTTTTTTTCACTTTTTTGTTAAATTTTTCTGTATACTGTTTTCAATTTATATAATGGAACTCTGCTACAAGTAATGCTGCTTCATATGTAAGTTTCCTTGAGTTGAACAAACCCTTTGATTCTTCACGTACGGTCTACATGCTACATGCTTATTTCGATAGAAACTTTATAAAATTTTCTACCCATTTAACTAGACCATACTTCTAAATTCTAACTTTAAAGTTTAATAGCTAGGGTCAGGGGTGGATTTAGCTTAGTTTCAGTGAGAGGCTTAAGCCCCCATTGAAAATTGAAGAAAAAAATATATCCCCTTAAAAATACTTAAAATAATCATATATATAACTCCCACCAAAACAAATGCCTATTAGCCCCACAAATCTATCAAGAGCAATTCTAATAATTTTAAGTTTGTCATTAAATTTTTAGGCTCTTCTGAACAAAATTTCTGGGTTCGTCCTTGTTTTAGGGTAGTGCTGGCAGCTTCTTATTGCTGGAATTTTTTAACCTTTCTTGAGTTCTGGGCTATATGCTGCAAGAATTTGCATGGCCAAATTATTAGAGTAGCATTTTCTTGCCTTAAGGCTCTGATGAATGCAGATTTTAACATTTATTTATTTTAATCTTTTATTCAAGTATCCTAGTGTCCCATATAAAATGCACTTAAGAATTGTGATGATGAGATATCAACTTGCTATTATTAGCTAAAGGAAATAAAAAAAAAAAAAAAAAAGAGAACATGTGCTCTGTATTAGAAATTTTTAATGTGATATTGGGATTTCAAATAGTTGAAGAAAGTCCATATAGTTGAAATACTAATGGCAGACCAGAATGTATTGGTGGCTAGTAAACACACAGGGTAGCTGAGTTAAGCAGCAGGAAATTCTAGCAAGCAGCAGCTTATAGCTTACTAAATGTTTTCAATTATCAGGGTTAGTGGTTGATGTAGAGATTGATATGGACATATAGACTTGGTTTGTTCTTATTATTTAAATAACCCAAGGGGTAATTGTTTTGAGAGAATTACAAGAATATGGAGCAAACTGGAGTCTAACCAGTAACCACCATAGGTTGAATCCCATGGACACCCCCACCAGTTGGGTTAATCTTATCAGTCAAATTCTTTGTGAATTGCTTGTTCGGCATATACTCTCTGAAGTTTATAATCTTCTAATCTGGAATGAGAGAATTTTATCCCACATCTAAGCTAGTTCTACTTTTGATCTTTGTGATTCATCAAGTTCATAGAAAGTTTGTAAAGAGCTCAAATAATAGCTGTAGAAATTACAACTAAGGTCTCCTAACAAGAGTGTCAACTAGAAAAGATTAAAAAGGTAACACTGATCATATAGAAAATTTTGCACGCGTGAGAAATAAGTAACTAGCCATGTGAGGATAAATAAGGTTGTTCATGTGAAATACACATGTACTTACATGCTATAAGACTCGCTTGCTGAATGCTCACTGCATGCGTATCTTAAAAATTACATTGTTTTTCTTCTCATTATATCAATCAGCAGACTGTTTTGTGTTGGCATGCAATGACCAATTTTTTTCAGAAGTTCTTATTTAAAGAAATTGAAATTTTTAAAAATAATTGCATGATGTGTGCCACATGAAGCTAGCTCAAGTGGTTAGATGAATGTGTAAGGAGTCTGGGGTTTGAAGTGCACTTAGGACTAAGGTAACTATTTCTTACAAAAAAAAATAATAAGTTGGAGAATTCAGAAGCTGATTTTGTTGGGATTTATAGATGACTCTTGATAGAATGAATGGCAAGGAATAATGATGGTGATGGAATAAGAATGGAACTTGAATAAAGAATCGACTCAATTATCTGATTGAAAACTTGAGATTAACTATGAATGTTATAATTTTATTTGTATTTTGACAAAATGCCAGCCTTGGAATAAAATATGGAGGTGTGTGTGTGTGAGTGGTGTGGGTTAAAGACATCATAATTGTATCTTTTAAAATAATGAATGCAAAATTTTTAACATACAGAACTAGTAATAACTTGAGCTTTAGCTGATTCATATTTTATTGAAAGAAAGAAAACTTTTAGATTAACCATATCAATATATGAGGATACTGAAAAATATAATGTTCGAATTCTCTTGGGACTTTGATTATCTAAGATGTTACTATGTTATAATCTGAACGGTGTATGTTCATTTGGAGCAGGTTCAAGTGATTTATCTCCCCATTCTCTGACAATATTGAGTGGATTTCTTGCTGTAATATCAGTCAACATAGTAATTGCATTCTATATATACATGGCAATGAAGGAACCTTCAAATAAACATGAGCCGGATCCTGCTTTTCTTGCGGCGGCCAAAGCTAGTGTGAACCAGTCTGAAGAGTCTGGGGATGATTCCAGTAAATCATTGCAATCATCAAAGAAACAAGAGTGACATGAGATACAGTTGTTGTGCATACTGACATGTTTTGTAGTATTTACTTTTATTGAACTAGAAATTTGAGATTTATATAACATTATAACAAAATACGATACAAGTAAGGCTTGCGAGAATTCTATTATTTTTTTTTTCAAATTGATTTAAGATTTTGGCTTACTTGTTGTTTTGATATACAAGTGGCATCAAGGATTAACATATTTGTGTTTTACTCTGTAACTGCAACCCTTCTTTTTGTTTCACTAGCATACCTTTTTTGTTTTTTTGAAAGTGAGAAGCATACCTTTCTTAAGTATGACATTGTCTACTTTAGTAAAGCACTAAGGAAATTGTTGACATTTACAGTTTTTCTTTTTCATCTCTTTCCTGTTTTTTAATATATTATTACGACAGATATTATCTAATGCTGTAGTGGAAGCTAGTCATGGCCAAAGCCCTTTCTATCAGTTTGCAGTGGCTTTATAACCTTGGCTTTCACGTCATAGAAACAGATGCTCAAACAATTATCTAATGCTGTCAATCACATTGAATCAAGTTGGTGTTCATGTCAAACTGTAAATGCAGCAGCTCCTGGACTGTCTTAATATCCTGATAGGGTAGACAATGGTATGATCTGGTTGGAGACTGTTCCTACTCCAATACATTCTGCTTAATATCATGCTTTTCCACACATGGTAACAAGAAGCATTTGAATTATTCCAATCCAAGACATGAGAGGTAGCTATAGTACTACCCTACTAACTCAAGTTTACTAGTCAGAGAATATATACAAAGAAGGCCAACAATGTAATCCTTATTATTTTTGGCTTCAATTCAAGGAGAGCAAATCAGATCATGTGGATCACTGGTATAGCTGCTTGAATCTTCTAGAGGCCTCTATTACATTCTCCCTATGACCAAATGCACTTACCCTGATAAAACCTTCACCACCAGGTCCAAAACCGCTCCCAGGTGTGGTAACAACATGAGTTTTCTCAAGAATCTCACTAAAGACATCCCATGAGCTTCGACCGGGGAAATGAACCCACACATAGGGTGCATTCTTCCCTCCATACAACTTGAACCCAAGTGAGTTGAATGTCTCCACTATTATCTCAGTGTTTTCTTTGTAGAAACCAATCACCTCCTGCATAGCCTGCATATGGGGTAGAACAATAAACTAAATAAGGTAAAGTTTGCCATAACAGTTCTTGCCCAGTTTTCTTAGGAGAAACATTATTGCATTAATTATATACGTACTATCAAAAGCCTCTAGTCTTGCCTTGCCTTGTCTTTTTGATGTTATAAAACTAACCTTGAGGCCTTCTGGTGAAAGGCAAGCCAAAGCTCCTGCTTGAGCAATGTTGGATGCACCACTGAAGCAAGTGCTAACAATGCGGTAACAGTCCTTGGCCACAGGGAATCCATCGGAGAAAAGCAGTTGTTTTGGAACAACAGTCCAGCCCAAACGTACTCCAGTGAAACCAGCATACTTGCTGAATGATGATGTCTCAATTGCAACCTACAAATCATCACTGAGAAGAATTGAGATACCAAACTCACAGTATCATATGCTATTTTCACATTTACCAATCTTGACATTGTTACTTTCATTGCGTATGATTAGATGAAAGAAATAAATCAGCAAAGAAACGACACCCCCCCCCCCAACTGCTTCTACAATATGGTTACCTTTATAGGATCTTGTTCAGAAAAATACAAATCCACTAATAAACAAACGAGTCAGAAATACATCAAGATTCACAAAGACAATCAAATTAAAACTCATTTCTAATAGACTATCCTAATCTTGAAGATCTATAACTTCCTGTTTAATTAATAGAACAGCAATAAGATGAACTCTCTTCACCAGCAGTAATCCCTCTAGTAAAATCATCTTGAGCTCAAGATCTTCCCTGAAATCTCATTAGTTGCAGAACTAAGTTTTTGAAAGAAAATTTGATCAACTTGACATCTAAATTCAACAACATAATAAACAAAGAACATGACAGAAAAAGAAAATAGGTACAACAGAAGCCAGCATATACTATTTGATAAGTTCAAAACCATACATAAGACATCAGAAAGGGCTGAGAAAACAATTTGTTCATATTAGATCAAAGTTCCATGATAAAACTTCACCTCACCTCTTTGGCTCCAGGGATTTCAAAGATGGTCCGGGGGTTGTCCTCTGACATATATAAACCATAAGCAGTATCATAGACTATAATTGACCCATTATCCTTGGCAAACTTTACGAGTTGGGTCAGTTGCTCCCTTGTTGCAACAGCTCCAGTGGGATTGTTTGGTGAACAGAAAAAGATTATGTCTGTTCTTGAAACAGTCGATAGATCAGGGAAGAAATCATTTTCAGGAGTACATCTCATATACTCAATATTTCCATATTTCTCAACACCTTTCTGAAACTGTCCAGTCTGGCCCATTATAACACTGGAGTCCACATAAGCCTGAAGATGAGAAGAGAAGAAGTTTTATATTTTAGTCAAGACAAATAGTTTATTATTGCCAATAAAAGTGATATTTAATCATACAAAATTCAACTATATTATTTTTTTAGTATTTGCATAACTTAACATAATTTCTTTTGCTCATTAAAATCACAAAGCAGCTAAAATTACCGGATATGATGGGTCTTGGACTGCCATTGTGACGTTGGACCCAAAAACAACCTATAAGTGCAACCAAATAATAGGTGGACAAAGATTCAATGAAGTCTACAATTAGTAGTAAAATACAAGAACAAAAACAATAGTGAAAAAAAACCTGAAGCCGTGATATATCACATTTTGCACCATCTGATACAAATATGTCATCATCCTCTATGCCAAACTCTCGATAAAATGTTGAAGCAATTGCAGCTCTCAATGGCTGAACGGACAAACATATTTCCAAGTCTTCAGCCACACTATATATATATAAACTTATTATGGATCAAGAAAGGTGATTATGATGAGAGAATACAAGGCTTAAATTATTGAAAACTACTTAAAATCCTTGAGGCAATGTTCTGTTGAAAGGAGGAAGTGTAGCATGAATGGATAGGATACTAGCCCTCATTTAAGTTGTATGGTAATAAAAGTGAAATAGGTAGATTGATAGAAAATTAATAGTTAAAATTATTATATTATTATTTTAAATGAATATATTAATTTTTGAAATGATAATTATTGCGTGAATATATATATTTATTTTAGAATGATTGAATTTTATTGTATATGTGCCTGATTTGGTTTTGCGTGAATATATATATTTATTTTAGAAGGATTGAATTTTATTGCATCTGTGCCTGATTTGGTTTTGTGTGAATATATATTTATTTTAGAAGGATTGAATTTTATTGCATTTGTGCCTGATTTGGTTTTTATATGTACCTGAAATTACTTAAGATGAATCATGATTTCAACATTTTAAAATTTTGAAGGGATACAACTTATCTATGTTTTTAAAAAAAATCCTATACTGGTAGGTCCAAAATAGGAACACTAAGTTTTTAAGCCTTGTTTCTAGATCATTTAATATTATCACATTTTTAGAAAGAAAAAAAAAATTGTAGTGATGATAATATTTAAAAAAAAAAAATAGTTTTATAATATAAGGTTTGAGGCCCAACCCCCCAACCCTTGCCTTATTAAGACAAAATCCCTTTAAGCTTAAATTATGGGAAAAGTTGAGAACTACCCACTTTTAGGAGTAGTTAACTAAAATTAGACACTAAATATATTTAGTTAAATTTTACATATTATTATCATGAAACTTCCCAAATTACTCTTATTTGATCACATGGTTCTAAATGTTGTTGTAATGTGTATTATATGTGTCATATTATAGTTAAATTGGAAATGCATCCTAATTGTAGCGTGTTTAAAGAGAAAAAAAAAACATGTAATTAAATGGGTATAATAGGTACAATAATTGAAAATTTAGGTACTAAAATAAAAGTTAAAAGTAGTAGGTAAAAATTAAGGTGAATCATTTAAAATGGGTACCGAGTCTAATTTACACTTAATAAATTATCCTTTCTAAACATGCAAAATGTCTACATTTTGTAAATGATAGAATAATGACCCCCCTGGTTATCATTAAATTGATGTATTTTTAATTTAAACATTGTTTCTACTTTCTAACAATTTCTCAAGTATTATTACTACTTTGGTAATAAAAGGTTTCGATTTCCATCTTTGTTGTAACCTATAAAACTTTCAAGGGTTTAATTCAAAGCAAACTCCCCCAAATTTGATCGAGTTCTTTGATCAAACCAGCAAGGAAATCAATACTTAATTATTTCTCTGCCTTAAACTGATTGGGCACACATTCCATTGTCTATTAAAAACAAAAAACACTACAAAGATCAAAACTTTAATTCAAAGATATTCAATAAAGATAAAAAATTGAATACTTGAAGAATTAACTCCTTACTGAACAGTAATAAAAAAAAGTAACAAATAGTAATACCTTTTCACCCTGTTCAGCACCATAACCACTATGACCTTCCCCCGTGGACAAGGCAAGCAATCGCTGTCAAAGAAAAACAAATATTTGAGTGTGCTGACACATCAACTTTTGCTTAGACTGTGATTTCATCTCCCAAACCCCATGGACAAGACTTGTGGATAAAGTCAACAAATGAGGTAGATAATTACAAGAATCAATAGACAATGAGACAAAAGTTTGAAGCTGGAAAAGATGAAAAAGTCAACAAATTATGAAGCCAAAACTAAAAGGCCACCTCCTGCTGTTCTGGCAGTAGCAAAACAAACACTACAAGACACTAGACAGTACGTGCCTTAGACATTGCAGATGTTACTTCTGGAATGGGCAGTGTAGTATCACCAATTCCAAGGCTTATCACTTTCGCATCAGGGTGCTTCAGCATGTGTTCCTTCCTCCTCCTCGCAATCTATTGAACCAAAATGAAAGATGCATAAACATACTGACCAATTCAATAAAGATTGTAACTATCATTATGATCCACAATGAGCATTTCTTATGTCTATCTATTACAATCCAAAGAGACAACATGGAAAAATATTTACAGCTAGATTAACTGTTTGAATTGCAAATATTATAAACACCATTTCTTCAAGGTGCAAGATATTAGTATGCAAAGGAAAGAGGAGAGCATACCTCCGGGAAAAGATAACCCGCTTGAAGCTTCTCCATGTTCGCATTACGAGAGACCTTTGTCTTGAAAACTTTACCATTAAGAGGAAAACATAGCCAGTACCACAAAAGATCAAACAACTAAAGGACTTCGAATTTGGGGTCTGGGACGAAAAAGGGAAAATGAAAAAAGAGAGCAAAAACTATATACCACTCTCCTGTTCTTGAGGCGTAGCAACACATTTACAGAGCTCGATGGACTTTGCTGGAAACTGAACATTCTGAACTCTGGAGCACCCAGTTTTGAACATACAACAAAGAAGAGAAACGAAAACCAAACGCTTGAAAATAAGGAAAGCCCAGTGTTTGATTTTCGAGAAAGTTTAATCATTTGAGGCTGGAAGTATAAGAAAGCATCGGTAGCTGTGGTGTCCATAATCAATAATCATAGAAAGTTTTGCTTTAAGAAAACAAAAGAAGCTTTACCTGGAGACGAAACTGGTGGTGGGAACGAAGAAAGCAGATGAAGAGGATGAGATTGAGATTGAGATGGAGGAAGCAAAGTTCTTGGTAATAGACATTTTCGAACTCTGCTAAAAAAGTCTTCGCCGGGGGTGTTACAGAAGAGTGGTTGCTTCCTTTGACTTTGGAGATGAGTCAGATGATGAAGACATATAAAGGCACTGCCCTGAATATAATGCCCCACATTGTTGGTGGTTATGTTAGTTAGAACGCAAATAATGAGCAACATGTCGTTTTTCTCTCTCTTAATTAAAAACGACAAGTCGTTTATAAATATCCATAAACCAAAAAATTGACCAAAACTTAGTTATTCTCTCTTAATTTATGTACCAAATGTATTCCTTCAACTGTGAACATTTAAATTAAGTTTTAGCTGTTTCGTTTTATAAACCTACTTTAACTTGTTCTTGAGTATGGATTGGATCTTCTCTTTTAAGCTTTATTTCTTATGTCATCTTCAAGTCTACATGAATTTATTTTGGTCTTCTCATGCTTAATGGTACTCGAGTTTTATGATATTCTTACTACATATTCTAATAAATTTGTTAAAACATAAATCACATGTTTGTTATCTTCAAAATAATTCATAAAGTTTCACCATGACACTATTTTAACCCTTCTTTTAAGTGGATTAAAATAGTCACAAGCTAAATATTACTTTAGAGGCTAGACAAAATTGTACCGTCCCTCCCAAACACCCAATCTTTTAGACTTTTTTCAGATTTATTAGACCAACATAAGTAGCCGACCGATAGTCCAGGCCAAGTGTTATTGGACCCCAAGCAATACAAGCCCAAGTGCAAAGTTGGACCAAACAAGCAGCCCATGAAGATAAAGCCCAGGAGGAGGGTCATACACAAATGAAGCAACAAGTTGTTGCTGAAGAAACAAGCACATTCGCTGAGACGAACAAAGGAGAAGAACCAAGGAGAGTATCGCGTGAGAAACGAACGCGCGTGAGGCCAAGATGGTGGAAGGAGTTTGTAATGGTCGAGCAACGCTGAAGAGAGAGAGACTTTGGGCAACCGAATTTGGTTACCATTTATATTTTATTTCTTTATTTGATTTTGTTAATCTAAGATATATATGGTGGATTGTGTTAATTGAGATTTTTATGTAGAATGTGGAGTTTAGCACTGACTCGAAGAGTGCCCTTTTTGTTATTACTGGTGCTTTCATTGAGAGGACCTGAGCCATGAAGAATGATGAGATTGCAGAGATGCTAAAGGCCATGGAGCAGCATTCAGAGGCCCAAATGGAGAACTTCACCTCCCTACTCGACCAACACCGAGCTTTTACAGAAGAACGCTTAGGTCAGATGTCTCAGGCCTCTGCCAATTCTACATCCGTCGAGTTGAATCAGGGAGCTGAAGTGGAACAGAGCCGCATCGTGGGTCGCCAAAATGGAGGGGATTCGCCAACGAAGGACTTGAACTCCATTCTCAAGACTCTCCAGGTAAAAGTGCCCCAATTTGATGGTAACAATGTGGAGAATTGAATTTACAAAGTCAACAAAAAAATTTACCTCCATAATGTGGAACAAGAGATGAGACTTGCTATAGTGGCACTTCACTTGGATGGAGGGTCGACTACTTGGTACCAGTGGATGGAGAAGAGTGTGTTACGCACTAGTTGGAATGTGTTTATACAGGAGTTAGGCAAGTGATATGGTTCATCAATCTACGATGATCCACTGGGGCGAATTTCAAAGCTCACACAGACGGGAATGATTGCTCAGTATCGATATGAATTTGAAGAACTCATGACTAGGGTCACAAGTGTGTCTGAAGCTATGTTTCTCAATTTTTTTTATTTGAGGCTTAAAGTTAAAAATCAGATGAGAATTACTCATGGCAACACCCACTGAATTGGTGAATGCCATGGTTAAGGCCCAACTGTTTGAGGATCGCCATGAAGATCTCTCAGGACGATTTTGTTCCAATCACTATTACTCTAGGTATTCGAGTCGCAAGGGGCCTCCACCAGACACCAATTTGGGTCACAAAATAAGTGGTAACTTTGTTAACAGTAATTCCAGTTCGATTGTATCGGCAGGAATTTCTTTGCAAGTGACCAAGTTTCCCATCAAGCACCTCTCGCTGGCAGAATTGAAGAAGCGACAGGATAGGGAACTGTGTTTCAATTATGATCATAAGTGCAAGAATAGAGTGCTTATGTTATGTGGAGAGGAGGGATGATGGCAGAGATTCTGAACCAATGGAAGAACCAACTTAAGAGGTCGAAAAAGAGATAAGCTTTCATGCTTTATCCAATTATGGGAATTCTCGAATTTTTAGATTGATGGCCAAACATGGAAATGAATCATTGGAGGTGTTAGTAGATACTGGAAGTAATAACAATTTTATACAAAAGTCCCTAGCTGAGAAACTACAACTATCAGTGGAACCAACTAAGAGCTTCAAGGTTCATATGGGTAATGGGCAGTACTTGACTTGCTCCAAGCAATGAAAAAACATGACACTATTGTTACAGGGACATAAGTTTGTGGTGGATTTGTATATCCTACCAATTTGGGGGCTTGATGTCATCTTGGGAATGAAATGGCTGCATACTTTGGGACCATGTATATATGACCATCAGACCTTAACTATGGAGTTTTAATGGGGTGGGCAGATAGTGAAGTTGGATGGAAATCCTACCTGGCATGCTAAACAGATTTCTTTTGCACAACTTAGTACCATGATGATGGAAGGGGATATAAGTAGTGTGTGAAGGATAATTCCTACAGCTAGTGAGCCTTCTCCGAGTGCTACAGACATTGATCGACTTAAATCCAAGCTTCCACCGGTGGGGCAGAAATTAATTAGAGAATTTCATATTGTTTTTTAGACTCCAACTCATCTTCCATCACTCCAGAATGTGGATTATCGAATTCATTTGCAACCAGAAACCTTATCAATTAACATTCGACCCTATCAGTGCCTGTGATTTCAAAAGGACATCATGGAAAAACTTGTTAGAGGAATGTCAGACGCCGGGTTTATTTTCCAGAGTACCAACCCTTATTCCTCTCATGTCCTCCTGGTTAAAAAGAAGGACGGTACTTGGAGGTTTTTATGGATTATAGAGCTCTCGGCGGCATTACAATCAAAGATTGATTTCCAATTCCCACCATTGATGAACTCTTAGATGAGTTGGGCACGACTGTCATCTTTTCCAAATTGGATTTGAGAGCGAGACATCATCAAATCTGGATGGACTCACACGATATTTATAAGAAAACATTCCGGACACACAAGGGTCATTATGAATTCCTCATCATGTCGTTTGGGTTCACCTACGCGCCTGCCACATTTCAGGCAGCCATGAATCAAGTCTTTAAACCTTATTTGTGCCAGTTTGTTATTGTTTTCTTTTTTACGATATTCTCATTTACAGTCACAGTGAAGCCGACCACATTCAACATCTTCATTTGGTGTTCCAGCAGCTGATTGAATACAAATTCTATGCTAAGGGTAGCAAATATTCTCTATTTCATCATTCCATTGACTACTTGGGCCACATTGTATCTCATAATGGGGTGGGTGTGGACCCCATGAAGATTGGCCTCATGCTCAAAATCTCAAGCAGTTAGAGGGACTTCTCGTATTATCGGCGGTTTGTGGCCCACTATGCTTTGATCGCTTCCCCACTTACTTAACTATTGAAGAATGATAGTTTCCAATGGTATGAAATAGCAACTTCGACTTTCACTAATCTGAAACATGCTATGACTACTACTCCAGTACTACGATTGCTTGATTTTTCAAAGATTTTTGTGGTGGAGAAATATTCTTCCAATGTGGGATTGGGTGGTATGTTGATGTAGGATGGACATCCATTGGCTTATTTCAGTAAGAAGCTCGGACCTTGTTTACTTAGTGCATCCGCTTATACTAGAGAGTTACGAACAGTTGTAGAAGTCATGACTCATTCAAGACAATACCTCTTAGGCCGCCATTTCATCACCAGGACAGATCATAAGAGTTTGAAAGAGATTCTCACACAGGTAATCCAAATTCTAAAACAACAATATTGCTTGAGCAAGTTATTGGGCTACCAATTTACAATCTAGTATAAGGCAGGAAAATATAAATCAACGATTGATGCCTTGTCTCGACGTGATGAAGCAATGCCTATACAGTTTGGGGCAGCTCTATCGGGGGCATATTTGAGTTCTTGGTCGATTTACAGAAGGAGAATACAACTTGTCCTGATTTACTTAAGCTTCATTAGCAAGTGCACAAGGGTGCCCTGTCTGATACCCCATATACTGTCTGAGGTGGCTTGTTGTTGTAAAAATTGTTTTGTCATTAGCAGCTCCTCACGTTTGAAGCCATTGTTGCTACATGAATTCCACGCTACACCTATTGGTGGCCATGTTGGGGTTGAACCCACCTTGCTACATTTAATTACCAATTTCTTTTAGGAAGGCATGCGAAATGATGTCCAGGATTTTGTCTCTGCTTGTCTCATTTGTCAAATGGTGAAGTATTAACCAATAGCTCCTTATGGCCTCTTGCAACCTTTCGAAATTCCTGAGCGGTTTTGGGAAGATTTTTCCATGGATTTCATTATGGGTCCCCCTAATTCTCATGGCCTCACCACTTTCTTGGTTGTCATTGATCGTTTCACCAAGTATGCACATTTTGGTGCACTTCCCACTCAATATACAGCCATCAAAGTTGCAGACTTATTCTATAATATGGCCATTCGACTTCATGGCCTGCCGAGAACTATTGTCTCTGATCTGGACCCTATTTTCACCAGCACCTTCTGGAAGAAACTCTTTGAATTCCTGGGCACTCATTTGAAGATGAGTTCCGCTTATCACCCTCGAACTGAGGTGACCAACCGTTATGTGGAGCAATATTTAAGAGCATTCACGGCTGAGAATCCCAAGCAATGGAGTAGATTTCTTTCTTGGGATGAGCATCATTATAACACCAGCCAACATTCAACTATCAAAATGACTATGTTTCGGGTTGTATATTGTCGGCCACCTCCTATGATTCCTACTTACACTCGCAATTCCACTTCTATCTAGGTTGTTGAAGATGAGTTGGTCACTCGAGATGCTATTTTACGGCTGTTGAAGATCAATCTGTATATAGCTCAACATCAACTGTGTCAGTGGGCCAACAAGAAACGTCGTCATATTAAATTCGATATTGGAAATTTGGTGTTGCTCAAAAGATAACCTTACCGACAAACTACAGCTGTTCACCAACTTAATTATAAGCTTTTTCAAAGGTATTTTAGGTTGTTTCCAATTGTTGCCCGTGTTGGACTCATTGCTTGTACGTTGGGGTTACCGTCGGAGAGTCATATTCACCCAACTTTTAATGTGTCCTTGCTCAAACCATTCCGCAGTGAACAACATGTCTTGTACTAACCCTTAGCAAAATTGGATCATTGCTTATGCCTATGACTATTCTAGTTGGTCGCACCATTCAATGTGGCCACACTTCTATCAAACAGGTTTTGGTTCAATGGCCACATAGCCTGCTGGAAGACTCTACTTGGGAAGATTTTGAGCCTTTCTGTCGGATATATGGTATCTCCGATCTTGAGGACAAGGTCATTTTTTAGGAGGGGAGTAGTGATAGTCAAGGCGAAGTGTTATTAGACCCCAAGCAATACAAGCCCAAGTGCAAAGTTTGACCAAACAAGCAGCCCATGAAGATAAAGCCCAGGAGGATAGTTATACATAAATGAAACAACAAGTTGTTGCTGAAGAAACAAACACATCAGCTGAGACGAACAAAGGAGGGTATCACCTAAGAAACGAATGCGCGTGAGGCCAAGATGGTTGAAAGAATTTGTAATGGTCGAGCAACGCTGAGGAGAGAGACTTTAGGCAACCAAATTCTGTTACCACTTCTATTGTATTTCTTTATTTGATTTTGTTAATATGAGATATATATGGTGGATTATGTTAATTGAAACTTTTATGTTGAATGAAGAACTTGGTTTCTTGTGGAGTTTAGCACTAACGCGAAGAGTGCCCTTAATTGCTATTACCTACCATGTGTGTAACATTAAAATTTAGAGGGTTTAACGCACAAGTAAAGCATTAAAATACAAAATAACATTTCTATATGTTATAACAATATCACATAACAATTCAACATTCAATTTATACAACATTCAATTGAAAATCTTATTATAAATAGTCGGGTTTGAAGTACATTTTCATAGACCAATTTTAAGTTAAAACTTATAGCATAAACCTGAATATACACACATATTGTATATATATATATATACATTTATTTAACAATAAAGCTTTTGAGTTTAAACAATAACAATCAAGCTCTTACTTCTTTAACAAAAATTCTAAATTTTTCACCCCCAAAGTTTATCAGACATTAAAGTGTATAAATTTTCCATTCAAAAGGGTACATTTATAAGAGGACTTGCAAATAAGGTTGACTTTTGATGATCCAGGTTTTCAAGACGAACTTAAACAACGTGCCTAGGGTCGAACACTAAATTGTCATGGTTTAAGTTTACAAGTAACCAATACAAAATAAATGGAGCCAGTAATAATTGCAACTCATTATTGTCGGCTTTAAGGTAAAGGAGCAAAATCAGATCATGTGGTTCACTGGTATAGCTGCTTGAATCTTCTACAGGCCTCTAATACATTCTCCCTGTGACCAAATGCACTTACCCTGATAAAACCTTCACCACCGGGTCCGAAACCGCTCCCAGGTGTGGTGACGACATGAGTCTTCTCAAGAATCTCACTAAAAACATCCCATGAGCTTCGGCCAGGGAAATGAACCCACACATAGGGTGCATTCTTCCCTCCATACACCTTGAACCCTAGTGAGTTGAATGTCTCCACTATTATCTCAGTGTTTTCTTTGTAGAAACCAATCACCTCGTGCATAGCCTGCACGGGAATAGAACAATAAACTAAATGTACAGTTTGTCATAATAGTTGTTGCACTGTTATTTTAAGGAGACATTGCATTATACTACCAAAGCCTCCAGTTTTGAGCACATTGAACCATAGATGTTCCTGCAAGAACCATCACTCGACTCCGAAGGACCATTAATCCATAACATTTGCAGAGGAACAGACAGAGGTGTCAAACTAATATCTAGGCAGTCCTCTATGTGTGGTCTTATCTTTTTTGATGTTACGAACCAATTGAGAGACAGAAACTAACCTTAAGGCCTTCTGGTGAAAGGCAAGCCAGAGCTCCTGCTTGAGCAATGTTGGATGCTCCATTGAAGCAAGTACAAACAATGCGGCTAAAGTCCTTGGCAACAGGGAATCCATCGGAGAAAAGCAGTTGTTTTGGAACAACAGTCCACCCCAATCGTACTCCAGTGAAGCCGGCATACTTACTGAATGATGATGTCTCAATTGCAACCTGCAATACCCCGGTGTAAAAACTTACATGCATCCATCCATCCATTCATCACTGAGAATTGAGATACTAAATGAAAGGTAATAATAAAGAAGTTACTCACCTCTTTGGCACCAGGGATTTCAAAGATGGTCCGGGGGTTGTCCTCTGACATATATAAAGCATATGCAGTATCATAGACTATAATTGACCCGTTATCCTTAGCAAACTTTACAAGTTGGGTCAGTTGCTCCCTTGTTGCAGCAGAGCCAGTAGGATTGTTTGGCGAACAAAAGAAGATTATATCTGTTCGTGAAACAGTCGATAAATCAGGGAAGAAGCCATTTTCAGGAGTACATCTCATATACTCAATATTTGCGTATTTCTCGACATCCTTCTGAAACTGTCCAGTCTGACCCATAATAACACTGGAGTCTACATAAGCCTGCAGAAAAAGAGAATAAATTTTAATTCGTATTTAACCAGGTAAAACATGAAAACATCATTAACATGTCTAGATGAGTGTCTTTCATACAATCCTTTGCATATCTTACAATAATGTTTTGCTCATAAAAAACTCAAAGCAGCTAAAATTACCGGATAGGATGGGTCTTGGACTGCCATTGTAACATCAGACCCGAAAACAACCTACAAAGTGCAAACAAATAACAGCTGACAACAAATTTTAAGTGTTCAACAATCAGTATTAAAATAAAAGAGACTCAATAATGAAAGAAACCTGAAGTCGTGATATATCACATTTTGCACCATCTGATACAAATATGTCATCATCCTCTATGCCAAACTCGCGATAAAATGTTGAAGCAATTGCAGTTCTCAATGGCTAGACAAACAAGCAAATATTTTTAAGTCTTCAATAACACTATTTAATCTATTCATGAAAAATTAGCAGGAAAGGGCAACTTTGTATCCCTCTACAACCTTATTATGGATCAAGAAAGATAGCATGAAAAATAAGAATAACACATAAATTGTGCAAAACTATTTAAAATTCTTTAGAGTTTAAATTACTAGTTACAGCTGAAGAACTTCTTACTGAACAATAAAAAAGTAATCAAAACAAACAATACCTTTTCACCCTGTTCAGCTCCATAACCACTATAACCTTCTCGGGTGGACAAGGCATGCGATCGCTGTGAAAGTAAAATAATTATGAAAGTGTGGTCAGAATTAGGTTGATGGCATATCAACTTTTGCTTAAACTGTGATTTCATCTCTCAAACCCCATGTCAAGTTGCAGTGGCATTAAAATTCCAAGCAAGCAATTATAACCACATAAGTAACTTATGAATAGAGACATAATGGTAGATATGTCAAGAATCAACAATAGACAATGAAACAAAAGTGAGGAAGCCCAAACTAAAAGGCCATCTCCGGTTCTGGAAGTAGCAAAACATACACTACATAAGAGGTAGATAGTACATTTGACATTGCAGACGTTATAACTTCTGGAATGGGTTCTGTAGTATCACCAATTCCAAGGCTTATCACTTTTGCATCAGGGTACTTCTGTAAGTGTGCGTTCCTTCTTCTAGCAATCTATTGAACCAAAAATGAAAGATTAATAATTATGATCCACCTATTATATAACTGAAAAGCAAAGCAAATAAACAAGAAACCAATTAAAACAGATTAACAATCTAGCCAAAAGAGAGAAAGAGAGAGAGGGATATCCCAATCTTAGAAAAGAGAAAGCGTGAATTGCAATAGATATGGTTTACATGCATAAGCATACTGACCAATTTAATAGAAAAAAAAAAGTTTGACTCCTCTCTATAATTCTTTTAATAGAAAATAGGGTACCATCTCAAACTAGAGAATAAATTGGAAAATTTGTGTAGGTGGAAAAACTAAGAACAGCCACCAAAGATATTCTTTACATAAAGCAGAAGTAAAATCTCGATGAAAACACTGAAATGAACTGATTCTCTCTCCATCTCTCTCACATATCAAGTCAACTTTGCGTCTAGAATATCATACTAATGAAGTAACTAAATATGATCCACAACGACAATGAGTATTTCTTTGTTTACAGCTAAACTAACTGTAGGCATTGTAATAGTGATAAATACCATTTCTTAAGGTGCTCTGAAGCAGAAGCAGAAAATTAGTATGCAAAGCAAAGAGGAAAGCATACCTCCGGAAAAAGATAACCGGCTTGGAGCTTCCCAATGTTCGCATTGCGCGAGACCTTGGTCTTGAAAACTTTACCCCAACGAGGAAAACATAATCAACACCATAAAACATCAAACAAGTAAAGAATTTCAAATTTGGGGTTGGGAACAAAAGGAAAAAGCTATACCAGTCTCCTGTTCTTGGGGCGTAGCAACACATTTACAGACCCCAATGGATTTTCCCGGAAACTGAACATTCTGAACTCTGCAGCAGCCAGTTTTGAACACGCAACAAATGAGAGAAAACGAAACACTTAAAAATAAGGAAAGCCCAGTGTTTGGTTTTCAAGAAAGTTTAATAATTTGAAGCTAGCAGTAAAAGAAAGCATCGAAAGCTTGTGGTGTCCATCATCATCAATGACCGTGGAAAGTTTTGGTTTAAGAAAATAAAGAAGTTTTACCTGGAGACGAAGCTGGTGGGAACGAGGAAAGCAGATGAAGAGGATGAGATTGAGATGGAGGAAGCAAAACTCTGCGTAATTGACATTTTCGAAGTCTGGTCAGAAAGGCTGCGCCGAGGGGAGTTACAGAAGAAGAGGCGGAGGCGGCGCTGCTTGCTTTAAGTTGTGATATGAACTGAGATAGACAACCAAAGACGCTGCCCTGAATCTAACTAATTCCCTTCCCATACATAATTGGGTCTTTTTTTAAGCTTAAACAGAACGATGTCGTTTTTTCACTCTGGACTACAAACTACGTGTCGTTTTTCTGATTGTACAAGATTAATAAAAAACTCATTAAGTTTAATATTAAGTTAATTATAAATAGTCACATAAATAATTTAATTAAATTTGACCAAACTACTCCTATTTATATTGATTAGGATACAAATTTTTCTTTTCCCTTTTCTAAGAATAAAATATATGTTATACTTAACATATTTCTAATTTATTCTTTGATTTATAGCCCATTAAATGCCTTATAATATAGAATTCTTCAAATATTTGAAGAATCAAGTTGAAAACCCTCCATCAAATGATGGAAATTAATTCTTCACTTTAAATTTTTTTTAAAATTTACTATTTCTTTCTGCATTTAGAGAGGACAATAAAGCTACTTCAAAACAAATTAATTAATATATTATTGTTGATGAGTGTTAAGGAGACTTTCTAAGTTACTCTATTCCGTACTTTATCTTTAATTTAATGACATGTTTCATCTTTTTAATAATATTTATTTTTTACAAAATAATAGATCATGATATTTTAATTTTATTACAATTATGTCATCATTAAACACAATTTTATTTATAGAAATCAAATTAACTATATGAACAAAAATCCAATGACCAATAAAAAGAGAATAATTTTTTTTCTAATTAATTTATGGGGTTTGTTATAGTGAATATAGAAGAAGAAATAATATTATTACTACATGATTCTCTAAAAATTTAATATTAAAAGAACAATAAATAATATATAACTAACTAATAGATATCCATTAACAAAAAAAAGTTTTCACTACAAAAAAATGGGTCAAAATAATAATGATAATAAAATTGAAACACTTATGTACACATTTCAATAATAAAAGGGAAACACTTTTTTATAAATATATAAATAAGGAAAATAAAATATTTATATGAATTTATTTAAAAGAAATAACAAAAAATTGTATATTGCTTGTATTATTCATAATATATTTAAAAATTTGATGAAAATCAATATGCATACTTGAAATCTTCTCTTGATGAAGTGGTGGAGCTCTTCATCAATAGATTATGAATTCAAAGAAAAAAGCAAAACTTCATATAATATTTGGTTAATTTAAACGTGCTCTTTTTTAAAATATGGTAATGAGTAATGAATATGATAAAAAGTTCATCTTTTTAATATAGAAAAATAAAATAAGTATTTGATGGTGACATAATTATAATAAAATTAAAATATCATGACTCATTATCTTGTAAAAATAGACATTGTTTAAAATATGACACATATCATTAAATGCAAAAGAGAGTAGCCTAAAAAGTCTATTTAGCACTCATTTTTATTGGTTTTACTTTTATTTTTCTCTACTATAGTGAGTCTTTTATTAATATTTAGTATTTTTTTATTTAAATGAATAAATAGTATTTAAAAATATAATATTTAAATAATGTAAAAAAATAGAGAAATTGATTTATGAAGTTATGTAAAATAGGAAAAAATAAAATAAAATTTTGATAATATATTTTGAAAAATATAGTAGAGAAATTAGTGTGAATGATATAGCAATACTCTTAAATACCCTCAAGCATATGTAACTTGCACACAACTTTACAATTATGCTAGGGGATCTCCTTTTGGTACTTATCAATTTGACAGGCAAGGATTGAAGATCAAATAATTCACTATAACCCAATTGAAACATTCATCTTGATTATTATATTATCTATTTTTTTATTCCTCCAAGTCTAATTGTGGTGGTGGTATCAGCTTGTGAGCTTTTCTATTAAGCCATGTTCATTACAAGAGTAATTAGTTTATGCTTTTTAAGAACAAACTTTCCCTCGAGATAAATTGCTCAGCATCAGTTCGTTTTAGAAAATGCATTGAATGACAAGAAATCATTAACATGTAATTTAAGAGTAATTAGTGAAAATAAATATATTTCTAATGTTTGTTAGGACATTTTGCTCATGTGTTGATTAAATATTTTTTTTTATACTTGCATGATATAATGTTCATATTCATAATAATATATCACGAATGTAACTAAAATGATATCATGTTCATTAAGGATGTCAATTTAACTCATGGGGAGGGTTCCCGTGGGGACCCACCCCGTTTATATTCTAATTTATTTTTTTAATATATATTATTAAAAATTATAATATAATAATTTATATAAAAATATATATTTCATAATTGTACATTTTATTATTTTTTTAATTATTTTATATTAAAACGTATTAATTATTTTAATTTATTTGATCAATTTAAAAAAATAAACATGTTTATTAAACGATTACCCGATGAATTCCTGACCTCGAAACGAACGGGGATGGAAGAGTCATCTCCCCTCCGTCCTGTTTACATCTCTAATGCTCACGAGACTAATAAAGTCATGTTGAAGATTGTGTTATTTTCATGAATATCATCAAAACGCGTGTTTTACTAAAAGCGTGTTTTGATAGAAATCTCACAAGAAGGTAAGAAAAGATATTGAACCCCCCCCCCCCCCCTAGATGTAACCCAAACTTTAAATTCTCCTGGGTGAAAGTGATATAAATTGTAACTAAAGTATTAATGCATATCTAGTGTCTCAACGGTAACAATATATCGTGCTTATGCCAATTAATAAGCATTGACTCAAATTGACTTCTATGCCAATTCTAAATCATTCACTACGACTCTACAAGGCAAATTAAGGGGTTTACTTTCAATCGGTTTATGGTTTAAGTCGTTAAAGTCTTTGTTCTTGTAGAGCTTATCTTGATTTAAAAGCAATGCGCACCAAGTTTTTAATTAAACTAGGTTGTTGTTGTCGAACGAAAATTCCACAAGTTTTTCCTTGAATATGGTCATTTTTAATTCTTGCTTTTCCAGTATGTGGACGACTAAGAAAAAATTATATAAATATATATATATATATATATACATATTGGATCATAAATATGGTCATTTTTAATTCTTTCTTTTTCTTGTCATTTATACAGTGAAGCCTTTATAGAAGAATTGTGTTATATTGACAATTCTCCTATAAGGACTTCACTTTAAGTTCTATCGGTGGGACTATTTACTGTTCTTGACTTGTGAACAGTTTTCGGTACGATTTTTTTATGACCGTATATATTGTAATTGTTTAGAGCATCCTATAAATTTTCAAAAAAATTTGAATAGTTTACAGTACCGAAAACTATGTTCAAACATGTTGTTTTCCACGCGCATAAAAAAAAATTAGTCACGCGTGCAACAACATGTTTGAACCTAGTTTTCGGTACTGTAAACTATTCAGAATTTTCTAAAAATCGTGATGATGCCTAAATAGCTACAATATACACGGTCATAAAAAAAATCACGTTCAAAACTTTCCAAAGGTCGAGAACACTGAAAGTCCCACCGGAAGAGCTTAAAGTAGTGATGCACACGGGGCGGGGAATTGGCGGGGAGTGCTCCTCCCGTCCTTGTCCCCATTTATATTTCTAATCCCCATCCCCGCCTCATCTCCGTTTATTCCTCGTCGGGGACGGGGTGGGGAATCCCCTATTAGGGCGGGGAATCCCCACAGGGGACCCATCTATTTAAAAATTAAATTTTAAAATAAAAATTGTAAATTAAAATATTGCACAATATTTATTATTTAAAATATTAAACATTACCCTAAATAAACTTTAAAATATTAAAAAAGTTAATACTATACTACAAAAACACATAAAGAAATATATAAAATACATATAAAATATTACAAAAATATATAAAAATTTAAATGGGCCTCGTCGGGGCGGGGAGTGCTATCCCAGTCCCCGCCCCAATTAACATTCGAGGATTGAATATTATCCTTGTCCCCGCCTCGTTCCCCATTTAGACGGGGATTTCCCGCCCCATTAGGGGCGGGGCCCCATCCCTATAGGGAAAATGTGCATCCCTAGCTTAAACCCTACTAGTGGGGCTATTCAGTGTTCTCGACTCGTGAACAGTTTTTGGCACGATTTTTTGTTATGACCGTGTATATTGTAGTTGTTTAGAGCATCCTGTAAAATTTCAGAAAATTTCGAATAGTTTACAGTACCGAAAACTAGGTTCAAACATGTTATTTTCCACGCACATAAAAAAAATTAGTCGCGCATGCAACAACATGTTTGTACCTAGTTTTCAGTACTGTAAATTATTCAGAATTTTTTAAAAATTGCGCTGATGCTCTAAATAACTACAATATATACGGTCATAAAAAAAATCGCACCGAAAACTGTTCAATGGTCGAGAACACTGAGAGCCCGACCAGTAAGGCTTAAAATGAAGTCCCTATAGGAAAATTGTCCTATATATATAGTATCAAGCTGTCACTAACTAATTATTTATAATATAATTTAAATTTTGTTTTCACTAAAAATATATTTAGTAGTCACACAATAAATTATGATTTTTGTACCTAATACATCTAATTATAGACTTTTTAGCAATAACATATGTATACCTAAGCCTCTGATAAGAGGCAGACGCCTTAGCATGGGGAGGGAAAATTTGGTTACGATTGAACGACAAAAAGAGTTCGAAAATGACATATGGACTAATGACGACAAGTCATTATAAGCCTTTTTCTTTACTCTTTTTTTTATAAATAGTTGACTTTGTAATTTGCATGTAGACTTTCTTCGGGGTTTTTGCTATACTGTTATGTTGTTAAAATCTTGTGAGAAGGAAAATTGACTTGAACATCGAAGAGTTTTCTTGCAGCACTACTAAAAAATTGGGCTATTTCATCATACCAATCTCAGCGGCCCATTTGATGCCCGTCGAGATTGGTAGCCTTTTAAAAAAAATTACTCTTTCTCGGTTGGGCTTGCCGAGATTAGTTATTTTTAAGAAAAAAATTACATATAGCACTATAAATTTTAATTTTTTTTTAAAAATATGAAATTTTACAAAAATACGGATAACTGTTTGTAATAGTGTTGTTACTGCCTGTTACAATTTTTTTTTTAGTCTGTAAATGTTGTTTACGAAATTGTAACATATGGATACAAACTTGTAAACTTTAGTTACAAATTTGTAAATTTTGGTTACAGAAAAATTATATTGTTACAAATTTGTAAACTTTGTTTACACAAAAAAAAACTTTATATTTACTATTATGTCCCTATGTGTTTTTGTAATTTTTTCCTGATTCCATATTATTAGTATTTTTTTAAATCTTAGGTATTTTGTGAATTTCCCTATTTTTAATACCCTATCTCGACGGGCCTAATGGGCCCACTGAGATAGAGTCCCTCATTTTCCCTCTATTTTTTCCCAACCTATGACGATATATATATAGGGAACGACTACAACACATTCTTTTTTTTTTTGCAACAATGGTGCATCATTTTTCTATTTTTGGCAACTGGATAGATATAATCTAATTTTTTTTATATGACGATGTACATTGTAGGTATTTAGAATATCCTGCAAATTTTTAAGAAATTATAAATAGTTTACGAAGCCGAAAACATAGTTCAAATTGTCAAATTTTACACGTGTACACAAAAAAACAAGCACGCGTGCAATAGACAATTTAAACCTTGTTTCGGTACCATATTTTATTAAGAAATTCTTGAAAATTTGTAGGATGTTTTAGATAGCTATAATGTACACCATTATATAAAAAATTGGGATTATAACTATCCAGGTGCTAAAGTAGAAAAATGATGCACTGGTGTTGCAAAAAAAGGGATGCGTTGTAATCGCTCCCTATATATATATACTAACCTATAATAGTATCAGATTGTTTTAGGTAGTTTTAGTTTGAGATGGATTGAGATTGGAAGAAAAAAAAATAGATTGTCTGAAGAATATGGATAGAAGTTGAATATTTCATAAAGTTTGCAATAGATAAGGCAGATGACTCTATTATGATATCTTGCTTAGTTTATTGGCTAACTAGTAACTATAGTTGTCAAATTTATTTTCATTTTAATTCACAATATATATACACTTTTTTTACGAGCTTTTGGCTAAAATTTAGGTAACAAGCTATAAGGTATATATTCTATAATATGTCTAGATATAATCAATGAAATATAGAAGAGGAAATAGAAAAAAATGCAAAATTATGATTTCTCCCGTCAAGATTGATGCCTATATAGGCGGACTAGAAACATCGAGACAGGCACATATTTTCAATCTCAGCACTAAAATTCTCGACGGGCCAGGCCCGTTGAGAAAATGCATTTTTTAGTAGTGCAGGTACCCACCATTTGGTTATATTGAAGTTCGGTTCTTTGAAGAAGATACCCCAAAGTTAATTTAGTCAACAAGAGACATATAACATGACGTAGTGAAGATCGAGAAAGATTTAGTACAACCATTTTCATTTTAGGAAACATAAATTGCTCTTAAGATTTGGTCCGAACAATGTGATAATTTATTGTAAAGTAGCCTTCTACACAAGGTGCCAAAATTTTTAATAGGATGTGTAGAGTACATCTAATTGATCATTTTAAAAAGAATTATTAAAATGAGGTTAATGTGGAAAGTGACTGAAAAAATTATTTTGCCATACACTAGTTAGAAGTGTACTATTGATGTTACATTGTACCGCTATCGCATAATCAACTATAAAGCAATATTCTACTGGTGGGAATCATGCAAACCTTATTATAAAGCTAAACTAGTGTGAAGAAGGCACACACGAGCATGACTTACCACAGCCAAATCGACATTGATTTTAGACATGTACATTTTCAAAGATGCGTTTCTTTAAACTCTCTTCCTCGTAGTGACTGAGCTTCTATTGAATTTCTTGTGGAAGCGGTCCCACCTTTGAAATCAAATTTCGCAACATTTCAGTTCGATTGTATCTGCATTGTGAATCTAAGTGAAAAGAGTGAAAGAAAGGTCTCGGTCACTTAATGAACAAAGAGACCAAAAGTCTTTATTTATATATGAAAGAGTTACAAGAAGCAAAAAACAGAATACAACTCAAAGTAGTTAAAAATTAACAACTTGAGCAACTAACAACTAATTAGTTAACATCCCCTCAAACTGACATGCCTTGGAAGAAATGACAGTTTGGTACATAAAATTGGGAACTGAGTTGCTAAGATATGCTTAGTAAGGATCGTAGAATATACATATTACATACATATTTCAAGTATTTTTGTTTATTTTTATGTAATTTATATATTATCAAATAAATATGTAAATTCCTATATATGTTCCTATGAAATTGTTACAAAATAGAGTAAAATATAGAAAATTACATATATGCAGCAGAATCGAAACAACTCATTTCTTCAATCTCTTTAACTATTGATTCATTTCTATAGCAGAGTATTATCAAGAGATTGAACTAGATTATCAATACAATCTTTCTCACCAAGTCTTTGATCAACCTAGAACTAGTGTTGACTGAACCTCAACACATGAGATAGAGATCTAAAAAAGAAGAATAAGAGAATGGCTAGAAGAGTGTGATTCTAGAGTTTCCTATGTTGGACTCTTGTTGTCATATGACTTAAGAATACACTAGCTATAACATTATCTACTTATAGACACATCTATGGCCTTATTTTCTTATTTAAATTAATTAAAAAATAAAAGAAAAAATTACAAATTGTACGGTATTTGAGAAAAAAAAATCTAAATATATGGTTATATAAAATCATTACAAATTTATGATACAATTATTCGTTCTCTCTCATTTGCCACATAGTTGTGATTTTTGCTTTAGTCTCCACCCACAAATTAATTATTTTTCTTTTATTCTGAATCACCCACACAATGATTCAAACAATAGTACAAATGTTTTTTTTTATAATATGCTACTTTTATATATAAATATATATCAACTAAATTTATTTTTTCTTTTTGCTAATATTATCAATTTTTTGTCTTCGTAGTCTACATTTTATTTTATTTTTTTCCTCTACCTTTTTTTTTTATTAATATTTTACTTTTTACCTGATATTTAAATAGTTTAACAAATCATTATATAAACAAAATAATTATGAACATATAATATTATTATTAAAAATAAATTTATTTTAAATAAGTCAATCAATAAATTAGTAGTGTATATGTTGAGAGATGAGATAAAAATAATAAAGGATAAATAATTAAAAAAAATTGATCAAACTAAATAAATTTATGTTTTATTTATTGTATTTGAATTCAATATCCACGATTACTAAAAAAAAAATCAATATCCATGAGTTACATTAGTTATTGGTTTAATAATTATATGTTAACGGCCGTCACAATATTATTATTTTAATATTTTTAAATTAGAGTTATAAATCTTTGTTACAATTATGCTAATAAAAATTATATAATATTTTTGTAAATATTAGTTACAAAAATATATTCTCTAATTATAAAACTAGTTTTAGAAACTTTTGTTACAAAAATAAATTTTTTAGTTACAATTTAATCTCTTTTTAAACTAATTTTCTAAATATTAGTTACAAAAATGTAAAAGTTGTTTACCATTTAGTAATAGATGTTTACAAATTTGTAACAAATATTTACAATTGTAACAGGTATTTACAAATTTGTAATAGATTTTCATATCTTTTTTAGATTTTAATTTATTTTTGTAAACTTCCCTTTAATAAAGTGTTTTATAAATAATGAATATCTTAAATTTATATTTTTAAGTTGTATAGTATAAATATGATGGTTCCTGTCATTTTTTGATACAATATTGTAACAATATGGAAAAGTATAATATTTTTATGTAAATTTTGGTTACGATTTCTTAACAATAAATTATTTTCGTAAATGTTAGTTACAAAAATATCTTTCTTAGTTACGAAACTAAATTTGTAAACTATTGTTACAAAAATAAAAAATTTAGTTACAAATTTTTTCGTAAGTTTTATGTACGAAAAAAAATACAATTCTAAAACTGATTTTTGTAAATATTATTTACAAACATGTAACATATGTTTACAATTTTGTACCAGATATTTACAAGTTTGTAAACATTGATCACAAAAAAAAAATATTTTACCACTTTTATTTATGATTTTTCCACTCCGGATTTACACTTTTGCGCCTCCATGTTTTTATCCAAAAATTATGTATTTTTGAAATGCACCATATTTTTCATATATATTTTTTTAACTTTTCGTGCATTTTTGTAAATTTTCCAAAATAAAATATAAATAAAGCTCTATCATGGCTGGCCCACACTATATGGGTTGGACTCATGATATGTGTCTTAAATTTAAGGCCCAATGAACTCAAATTCCAAACCCTTTTATTTATACATTTTATAATTAATCAATCAATCAAATAATTAAATTTTTATTCAAATTAACTATTTATAATTTGAAACTTAATTTAATATTATTTATTAATATTAACATAAATTTGTCATTATTAATAAATATGCCTAATATTCTATTTCATTATCTAAATCTCATATCTTTGTAAATTTTTCTAAAATTGGCCTAGTCAATTTTAAAAATCATAATTGATAATTAAATCAATAAATTGAGACATTCTAGATAATTTACTTAAAGGTGATGTGGGAACTATGAATCCATGAAATCAAACGCCAATAAGTTACTATGAATTTATTTACGAATAATTTTACTACCTTATTAATTCCTAGTGACTCCACTATAGACTCGAAATTAAACTTTTGAATTCACAAAACGTATTTTCCAAACCACAAATATGTTATCCATTGTTATAACTATTACAGTCAGTCAATCCTCTATCGATGTCTAACTAACAAGCTAGGTGCAAATTACTGTTTTACCCCTCATCAGTATTTTATCCTTAATTCCCCCTAAGTTCCTTGTAATGATATTTTCGTGAACTTAATCACAAAAATGAGATCTCAATCATTTAACCTTTTGAGCAAAGCAATTAAGGAAATCATATTTTTACTTCTCATACAAAAGTTATAGATTTCATATCTATGAATAGTACCCTCACTCAATTACACTACTAAATCTCCAAGATGTAAGTATGAGCTAGATCGTAGGGTAAGCTAGTAACGAGCAAGTCAAAGATTTAAGTAATATAATTAGCAGAAGATTATCACTTTGAATTAAGATCGACTTGATCTATGATCAACGTTGTGACATTGATTATATTCGATAACAACGTTACTTATTTATCTATCAATAATCAATATCAATCCTAGTCCAATGTAACCAAATACATATGATCTTATTTACTTGGTCAATGCCTTGGACAAGAGATCACACCCCAAATGTGTAAGTAGATCATATTGTAGATTGCCTAATCAGTGAAAATTCAATGCAGGAATCTATTTTTAGGACTCGTTCTTTTGAACATATAATTACAATTGTAATCCACTGTGACCTAATCACTATAATTGTAACTATCCATATGTTCAGGATTTTATGAATATCTGTATTAATTAAATAAATATGTAATAAAACAAGTGAATAGTGCGATTGAATAAACAAAATGATTTATACTTCTTTTATTGATAATAAAAATGTGATGCATAAGAAATATGGTTTTATTAAGGGCATAAAACCCAAAAAACTTACACTTGCCCTTTTAAAACAAATGCGACATGTTTCTCAAACTCATTCCCTCTACATGTTTCACGAAAATGCTCTCTCCCAAAGTCTTGGTAAAGGGATCTACCAAATTGTCTTCTGACACTATCTTCATCACCTTGATGTCACCTCTGGCCACATATCCCTAATGATGTGGTAATTCCTTTCTATATGCTTTGATCTTTCATGACTTCAAGGTTCTATCGAATTCGCTATAGCCCCATTATTGTCACAATACAATGAGTGGTTTATCCATTCCTAGGATAACACCGAGATCCGTGTAAAACTTCTTCATCCAGACTATTTCCTTAGTCGCCTCAGACGCAACTATGTACTCAGCCTCTATGGTGGAATCTGAAATGGCAGACTGCTTAACGCTTCTCCAAATCACAACTCCATCCCCAATAGTAAACACAATTTCAGAAGTAGACTTTTGGTCATCAACATCCGTCTGAAAATCAGAATTAGTGTAGCTTATCGGGTCCAGTGATCCACCCGAATAGATCAGCATATAGTCCTTTGTTATTTCTAGATACTTCTCTTACACCACTCCTTCCATCTCTCTTTCTCTCCATCTTTTTATCTTTTTAGAGTAGTTTTTATGTATTTTTAGAGGAATAATTTGGAGGCTCTTCCTCCAAATTTTCCTATTTATGTTGTATTTTTTTTTTTTTTTGGATAGTTATGAGTTTCTCATCCTCTTAAAATTATTAAGATGGAGGATGAAACAAAATATAACTAAATAGTGTTTGTTGTATGTTGATCTCCCAAACTTTGAGTGATAAAAGACTATGATTTTTCGTCTTCTAAATATATCCTTCATCTATAATATCATGTATTTTAGATTGTTAGAACATACTTTACTTGGTTCTTCAAGATGTGTCATTAAATTGTTCACATCCAATGCTTATAACAAAAATACTACGTTTTGCTTTAGAAATAACATTATTAGATTTTTTTTGTAGTTTCATTAAATTGATTCACAATTAATGCTTTGAAGTTATACTATTGAAGTGAAGGAAAATCTATATTTTTTAATTAAAGAGTGCTTAGAGAATTTTTTTTCGAAAAGATAGTTTGATTGATTTCTACTATCACTAAAAATTGGGAAGTCAACATACTTATAAATATTATTATTTTTTGTGGATTCTAAAATCTTAATAATTTTATAAATAACTATTAAAAATAATTCTTTTTAGATTAGTCTATTTTTTTAGTATTTCATTTCTTGTGACATGTTCAAATGTGATACCTTTGGATATCAAAGAAACGTAGACTATAAAGGAGTTGTAATCGGCACTAAGGCCAACAAGAAGATACAATACTTGATCTCGATTGGAGATTCATTCTGAAACCGCAGGAAGTTGGTCTGTGAGACTCTTGACCTTGAGAATGTAATCAATCATTGGAAGTGCCTCTCTTTATCGTATGCAGTTGTAAACGAAGCTGCATAATCCAAGCGTTGGAGGTCGAGGAATAGATATGTTGGAGGGCAGTCCAGACAGTAGCGCTTGTTGTATGACCCATGATCTGAGACATTATCTCTGGAGTAAGGGAGGAGTAGATCTAGCTGAGAATTAATCGATCTTTCTAACGCCAATTGGTGTATTCAGGACTGAGAGCAGTGGATTCTCAAATTTTTTGAGGAGGAGCAATGTTGGTGCCATCAAGGAAGTCTTCGATGCCATTGGCCAATATAACATTTTCCATTTGGGCTCGCCATAAGAGGAAATTGGATCGATCAAGTTTGACTGGAAGTGTATGATTCAAGGCTTAGGAGGGGGCCATGAATTGTTGTTGCTGAACTGTAAGGGCAAAAAAAGAAGACGATAGAGCTAGGGATGACGAGGTTGTGGACTGAACAGGAGGTGCAGAATCTTGAGAAGTGGTGTTCTTGTCCACCTTTGGAATAGCTCAGAGAAAGGAAGCAATATTAGAAACATGATAGGATCTTGAAGCTTCTAATACCATATAAATCTAAGTAAAAAAATGAAAGAAAGGTCTCGGTCACTTAATGACCAAAGAGACTCTAATGACCTAAATTTCCTACTAAGGTTTAGGACCTTGATTAGGAGGCCGGAAGGGTCATAACTGATTTATTATGCCATTAAATAATTATATACATGTTTATGTGAATTATATTATAATATGATGATAAATGCATGCATATGGGTAAATTTTTAATTATAAGGGCATTTTGCTAATTTGGCCCATTGAGGGCATATTTGTATATTTTCATGCATGTTGGTGATTTGTGAGTAAGACCACATTATATGTGGATTTTTTCGAGCCATTCGGCATGAGACGATCTTGAATGCAAGTTATCGGTCTGGTCATAACGGGGTTAATTTCAGGGCTCGGGGTGAGTCTCGGGGTAATTTGAGGATTAGTTCATTACCGGGAATAAAAGGGTAATGGGATATGATTTATTAGCATTTGAGAATATTGGGAATAACGCGAATTGGAAGGTGTTTGTTTACCCTAAAAACGGCTGCTGAGGACGTGGCAGGGATTTCTCACACGTGGCCAAAGTACTGCTCGACTATCGACCAGAAGCACATCGCTTCGTCGGGGCTTAACATTTAGATACGACCAGGCTGGTCGTATAACTTGATTTGTTTCCTTCTTAAACTGTAATCTTATAATTAATACATTGAATATTTCCTCATTATGACCTTGATACGCAGTTATTAAGGAAAGATATGGCCCATGTAACCCTCCTTGAGCCTATAAATATGCATGAAATAGCTCCAGGAATGGACTTTTGATCCCTGAATCTTTTGGCTAAGACAGAGAAAAAGAGAGAGCTATAGTGCAATTATCCATCGTTTTATTGTATTTCTTCTAAGGTTTGTGAAACTCAAGAACCCTAGTTCTTTGATCACTGCTTTGAGATTCAATCTTAATAATAGCACTAAGTGGACGTAGGTCATTACCATCTTTTGGGGCCGAACCACTATAAATCCTTGGTATTTTTTTCTCTTCCATTAGATTATCTTTCTTACTTGCCATTTTATCTGTTGCCGTATATTTGACTCCGTGTCGTTGGCCAAATCATGGGTCAACATTCTGGTGCTTTCATTGAGAGTTTGACAAAAAACTGTGAAAATATCTAATGGCGAAAACATCCAAGAAGACTGGACAGGCTACTGGCGCTGCACCATCCCAACCTCCTCCCCAAAATATGGCTGAGAATGAACCACATTTGGAGTTCGATGAGGAGGAATTAGATTCTAAAACACTGAGGGCAACGCTAGAAGTGTTGCAAGATGAGTTGGCTAATCTAAGGGCCAATCAGGAGAATGATGCGGAGACAATGGCATTGCAGCAAAGAAAAATAGAACGCCAGCGCCAAGAGTTGATTGAGCAGCAGGCGGAAATGGATCGTCAGCAGAGGGATGCCATGGCCGCCCTTGAAGCAGCCATTCAACTGGCCAGGAGTCAGGTTGTGCCAGCCTCCCAGCCAGATCAGCCACCGAATGCACCACCTCAAAGAGGTCCCAATCCAAGCCCTCCACTCCAGCCAGCAAGCCCTCAAAGGTCGGAGCAGCCGCCTGTGGCTCAGGATGATGTCCCACCTATGGATCCTGAGCAACAGCCTCCATCCCAGGCTGGTCAAGGCAATCCCCAGCGCCCGAGGTAGAATAGGGCAGGGCAGCCGCCTCGTAGCCCTAAACGCCCAGCGGATGAAGAGTCGAATCTACCGAGCAGGGGGCAGCGTCCTTCTCCCAACAAGAGGAACACCGAGTTAGGCTCTGCGGCCAGGGGCCCCCCACGACATAACAATGCACGGGGACCCAAAGACCAGCGCAGGCCTCCCCTTGACGCTCGGGAAATGCCAGCCTGAGGAGGAAATAGCGTGAACAGCCAGCCACGCCGTAGTCAGCCACAATTCAGAGATGGCCATGACTATAATGAAGCTAATTCCGGCAGAAGAAATGCTGGGTGGAGAAATGAAGAAAGAGGTGGAGGCAGAAGCCCCCCACCTAGAGAAAATAGGCCAGCTAGCCACAACGCCGTGGGGCAACCCAGGCAGCAGAACGTCTTTAGTCATCTAGGAGCTAGCGAGCAGAGACATAGAGACGAAGATCTAAGGGATGTACTTAACGACCGCCGTGAGAGGCACGGTGAGTACACTCCCCCGGCACCGGTGGCCCCAGCAGTCCCAGAAGCTATTCAAGCTCAGATTGATGCCCTGAACCAGGCGGTACAGCAACTGGTCAGGGGATGAACGTCCCATATTGACTACGTTAGGAGAAGGGGCACCCCCTTTGTACAGAGGATTGCTGCGGCCGAAACCCCCAGTAAGTTCAAGATGCCTACATTGCCGAATTTTGACGGGTACAGAGACCCAGTATCTCACGTTAATAAGTTTGAGATACAAATGGATATACAGAAAGTGTCAAAAGATGCCCGCTGCCGGATCTTCCCTGTGACACTGTCCAGCACCGCCCAGGAGTGGTTTTTTAAATTCCCTCCTGCTAGTATAGTATCTTGGGAGATGTTCGTAAAGGAATTTTACGGACAGTTCTACGCGGGTCGCGTACACCCCACAGAGACCAACCAGCTGGTCGAGATACGCCAGAAAGAGGGAGAGCCCTTGAAAGAATATGCCACAAAGTAATGCCTTTTGGTTTGAAAAATGCTGGTGCGACTTACCAGCGACTAGTTAACCACATGTTTAAAGAGTTGATCGGCACAAACATGGAGGTCTACGTCAACGAAATGCTGGTCAAGTCGAAGAAGGCAGAAGGGCATATAAAGGATTTGCAGGAATGCTTCAACATCTTGAACAAATATCAGATTAAGTTGAATCCCCTTAAATGCTCCTTTGGAGTAGGATCAGGGAGGTTTTTGGGATTTATAGTTAACTCGAGAGGAATTGAAGCCAATCCCAAGAAAATTAAAGCCCTGATTGATATGAAATCACCAGCAAAGATTAAGGATGTTCAAAGTTTAACCGGAAGAATTGTCACTCTCAGTAGATTCATTTCGAATTCAACAGATAAGTGCGTTCCATTTTTTAATCTACTTAGAGGCAACAAAAAGTTTGAATGGACGGAGGAGTGCGAGCAGACTTTTCAAGCATTAAAAACTCACATGGCGCAACCACCCATCCTGTCAAAGCCGGTTGATAAGGAAACTTTGTTCATCTACCTGGCAATCACAAAGTATGTTGCTAGTGCCGTTTTAGTAAGGGAGGAAGAAGGCATGCAGAAGGCTGTTTACTATGTACGCAAAAGGCTAATTGGAGCAGAACAGTGGTACCTGCCCATCGAGAAGCTAGCCTATTGCCTAATTTTGGCCTCCAGGAAGTTGCGGCCTTACTTTCAAGCTCACCCCATCACGATTTTGACCGACCAGCCTCTACGACAAGTCTTGCAAAAACCAGAGGCTGCGGGTAGATTGTTAAAATGTGCAGTCGAACTTGGGCAGTTCGATATATCTTACTTGCCGCGAGCAGTGATAAAAGGGCAATCCCTGGATGACTTCATTGCAGAGTTCACTGAACTTACAGATAGCGAGCAGATTGAAGAGCCTAATGAGCCTGAGTGTCAAAACCAAGCTCCCTCGTGGAAATTATTTACAGATGATTCTTCTAACGAGTGCCACGTTGGAGCAGGAGTGATATTGATAACGCCGGAAGGGAATCAATTTCACTGCGCAATCAGGTTTGATTTCACTGGTTCTAACAACGAGGCCGAGTATGAAGCATTACTCGCTGGGTTGCGGTTAGCCAGGGACATGAATATAAAGGTGCTTCACATCTACATTGATTCTCAGTTGGTGGTGAATCAAGTCATGGGAGAATACCAGGCGCGAGGTTTAAAGATGGTTGCCTATCTAAACAAAACAAGAGATCTATTGGCTCAGTTCGACAAATAAACCCTCCAGCAAGTACCTCGCGACCAGAATTCCAATGCTGATGCTTTGGCCAAATTAGCAAGTGCAAAGGATGCTGATACTTTGAATATAGTACCGGTTGAGAAGCTGTCTATGCCAAGCATCCGAGTAGAGGAGACCACTATGGTAATCCAGATGGCGGATACATGGATGGCACCATATATAGAGTATCTAACGCAAGGCGTGTTACCAACGGCCAGAAACAAAGCTAGGACCCTTCAGCGGCAAGCTGCTAGGTATATCCTGGTCGATAGAATCTTGTACTAAAGGGGATACTCAATGTCACTCCTCAGATGTATTTCAAAAGAAAAGGCCAAAGAATTAATGAAAGAGGTACACGAAGGATTTTGTGGAGACCACGCTGGGGGGAAAAGCTTGTCAAAAAAGTAGGGGTGTTCATATAAACCGCAAACCGTGGTTTGGAACCAAACCGCACCGCACCAAACCGCCAAAAACCATAACCGGTGAAACCGTTTTTGATGGTTCGGTTTTAACCGGACCGCTCAACTTTAATGGTTTGGTCACGGTTTCTAATTTTTTAAAACCAATTAAACCGGACCGGACCGTGATTTTTTCTAAAAAAATAGTTTTTAGAAATGATGGTTCAAAGATTTGAACCCCTACACTTAAGTTAATATAAAATCTACCAAACCATCCAAGCCAACACAATTTAATTGTTTAGGATATGTTTTTAGTAGTATTTAATACATGCACAAGTTTTTAAAACTAAAAAAAGAGAAATGTAAAGTCCCACATTGTTTAGAAAGTAAACATTTCTTTTTCTCACTTCTATAAAATGATTCAAAATACTTACACTTACAACAACAAAGAAAATAAGCTTCTTGTAGACTTTTATGGTCTTAAAAGTAAAGCTAAAATTATTATTATTTAAATACAATTATTTAGTTAATTATTTTATAATAAAAAAAGTTTAAAATTTTAATAATTTAGTTATATAGTTAAAACCAAACCAAACCGCACCAAACCGTTTATTTATGGTTTGGTTTGGTTTGGTTTTTTAATTTTAATGGTTTGGTTTGGTTTTTCATTTTGAAAAAACCGCATGAGCAGTTTCGTTTCAAAATTCTTCTAAACCGCACCAAACCAAACCGTGTACACCCCTACAAAAAAGATCATGAGGCAAGGATACTTCTGGCCCACGATGAATGAAGACTCGATGGAGTTTATGCGGAGGTGCGACAAGTGCCAGAGGTTCTCCAAAATCCCACGAGCAGCCCTTAATGAGCTTAAACAGATGCAAAGTCCGTGGCCATTTGCAGTTTGGGGCATAGATCTAATCAGATCTTTGCCCATACGAAAAGGCGGCGTTAAGTATGTTGTGGTTGCCATCGAATACTTCACTAAATGGGCCGAAGCTGAGCCGTTCGCAACCATAACAACCAAGAAGGTGCTGGATTTCGTGATCAAAAACATCGTTTGTCTCTATGGAATGCCAAGGAAAATCGTCTCGGATAACGGCACCCAGTTCGATAGTGATTTATTCATGAATTTTTGCGGACGACATGGCATTATCAAGAGCTTTTCTTCAGTCGCTCATCCCCAAGCAAATGGACAAGTCGAAGCAGTCAACAAAACGCTAAAGGATACACTGAAGAAAATACTAGAAGAAGCTAAGGGGGCGTGGCTAGAACAATTGCCTGAAGTCCTTTGGTCGTACAGAACTTCCCATCGAACAACAACAGGTCATACTCCATTATCTTTAGCTTATGGATATGAGGCTATGTTGCCTATTGAGTTAGATCCGCCTTCGCATCGCAGAATAACGTACAATCAAGGCTCGAACAGCCAACTACTGATGGAATCCCTAGACTTAATCGATGAGAAGCGTGAGCAAGCCCAACTCCGAGTAGCTGCGTACCAGCAAAAATTCACTCGGTATTTCAATTCTAAAGTGCGAGAAAGGAAATTCAATGTCAGAGATCTAGTACTCCGAAGAGTTTTTCTAAACACCTACGATCAAGCTGCTGGAGTACTTGGACCTAATTGGGAAGGGCCATACCAGATTGAAGAAGTCCTTCACCCAGGCACCTATAAACTTGCTCGCTTAAACGGAGATCTCGTTCCTCGCTATTGGAATGGAGAACACCTGTGCAAGTACTATCAATGTACAATCCTTCTTAAAGGATTGACTTGTATTAATTTTACTTTTTACAAGTTATGATAAAGGGTTGGTCATTTTATGTGGCTAATTGCTTATAAGTGTAAGATCTTTTTTATCACTCGTACATACACTTTTTGTCCATTTATTACAAGAAATATAAGGGAATAAGCGCAGCCAGTCATTCTTGCCAATTATTGTATTTTATATAAGTATTTGCTCATTACGTGTGTTGTTTTGTTGTATTACAATTTTTAATTATTTTGCTACGAGCAGTATTGTTCAAACAGGTTTTGGTCAAGGCAAGTGACCAAGGACCTAGAGCTCCTCGATCACTTTGGGGGCATATAAGGTATCTAGTAAGCAAAGCATATCGAAAGATATGTAAACACATGAGCAAAATAAGTGAAAGCATACTAGGGTACTTAGAGTATTTTTCAAAATTTTGTAGTTTGTTAAATCAAACCAAAGTACTATGCTAAGTTCGGTCATGCGAACATATGTTATAATAAGATGCAAATATATTATAATATCAAAATGTATCCTTTTACACCGCGAGCAGTCGCTGCTCGGATGTAATTGTTCAATTAAAAGTAAAAGCTGCCAATGCAGCAATAAATAGTCAACTTGAAAATAAGTGTCTTTACATCACGACCTGTAGGTCGTGTATTTGAAAAATTAAAGAGAGAAAAATAGCAGACTACGAGGCTAGAGGATCTTGAGGGGTGCCCTGGTCGACAACATTTGTAGCTTCATTGTCCGCCCCGTCCACGCCAGTTGCCAAGGAGATTTCAGGCGAGGCAGGTACCCTTGCTCTCTCTTCTTCCGCCAGTCAAGCAACGCAGCGGGCTATCTTAGCATGCCTTGAGTGCTTGGGAAGGTAGCTAAAGTCAGCCTCTTGGTTGTGTTTCCAGAAGTCATAGAAACACTTAGCAGTGGCGTTCTTGTACCTTTCCAAATTGTTGGCGTTGGCTTGTTCAAGCTTCTCGATCCGACCCTCCAAGGTTGTAGTCTCTTGTCTACTCACAACCAATTCCTGCTCGAGCTTTTTAGCCTCACGATAGTTGATATGGTTAGACTCCTTGAAGTTGTCTTTTTGCTCGATGGCCTTATCAAGAGCAGTATGCTTCTCCCTTAGCTCCTCGGCCAGTTTGTTCTTCTCCACAAGCACCGCCTCAAGTTGCTCAGCGTATTTTGCTTCGGCAGCTTTGAGTTCTTCAATGTGTCGTTGCTCCAAAGTCCTGGACTGCTCGGTGACGGCACCTGAGCGAAGCCAACCGACAGTAAGGGTTAGCATTGCCTGCGATCAAAGCAAAGGTTAGACTGACTGTAGAGTATAAAGGGGGCTGTCTCTACAGAAAAAGATAACTTACACTGGCGAACTCATTCAATGCGCGGGTTAAGATCTGGTCGACGTCCATCGTCTCCGTTGAAGCCATCGCCTCTCGGCAGCATTCGTGCTTCAAAATTTGGCCACCCTGTCTTTTACCGATCTCAAGGCGCGACTCAATATGTCGCCCCTCGTGGAAGCAGGAGTAGCCTGCTGAGTCTGGTCAGTTGGGGTCGGTGGAGAAGGTGTCGACCAGATTGGAGCTGGGGGAGTTTGCTGCTAGTGAGGAGAAGGAGGTGGTGTTACATTTGCTGAGGGTCCGTCTGCCGAAGGGCCTTCAGTACGGGCTTTCTTGGCTTGAGGCATTTTACTGCTTTCCCTGGGATGCCTCTTGCTCGAGGGAGCTTTGAGAGCCTCGGGGGCACTGTATATGTCGAACACATTCTCAGAGTCCATGTCTGTAAGAAAAGCAAATACATGAATAGTGAGATAGTATAAACGATTGAGTATGTTACGTCAGGAAAAAAAACAAAGAAAATTGTAAGTGAAATACCCGAGCTATCATTATTGGTCGCTACATTATATACTCTACTAGTGTTACACTCACTCTCTGGCATGAAGAAGTCTGAATCTAAATTTGGAGCGTACTTAAAATTGTCGTCCCCATCAAATAAGTGGCAGGGAATTGGCAAACTATCTAAGAGCGAGAGATCAGTACCGTTCTCATCTGAAGATTCGTCGAGGGGCTCGAGACATTCGTTGGCTTTCTTTTTCCCTTTCTCGTTGGGGCGGGGGGAGCAGCAGCCCGCGGGGTGCTGGAGGGTTCCCTGATTGTCACTCCAGTGGCCCTCCTCGGAGGGGGTTGTGACACGTCTGGGTGCTACTTGGGAACCTCTCCACCAGTGGCACTCCCCGTTGTTGACTCCCTCACATCCTGATGAGGGGCCAAAAGGCCAACCAGTCCCAGATTGGCCTCTATGACCAGTTGTTTGACACTTTTCTCTATGTCGGTCATGCTGGCCAGGAGGGCTGATCTCATCTCCATGTCTGGAGTAGGGTCTGGTCGCAACCATGGGCCTGAAACGCGCTAAATTTCTAAGGAAAATGCAGCAAAAAATTGAAGAAAGATAAACGACCAGTGGTACAAAGACTTTACCTCCTTGAGTGAAGGCCAAGTTGTTTGCGACCATGTCAGTCGTCAGGAAATACTCCTTATGGTACTTCCCCGCGTTCGAGATATAAGTGGTGTCATTCAAGAAAGTGCGACCTGTTTCCTGGTGACAAAAGTGGAAAAACCCCGTGTTTTCTTGGTTGGGGTTAGATTTTAGGTCGAACAGATAGTTGACCTCATGTGGTGTGGGGACGAGCCATTTCTTGTGGCTATAGAGGATATAGAGTGTAGCAAGCATTCTATATCTGTTGGGAGTTATTTGAAAAGGGGCGACCCCGAAGTAATTGGCCACCCCCTGGAAAAAAGGATGAAGAGGCAGCGTCGCTCCTGCCTCGATGTGGTACCTCGACCAAGCACTGAAGGCGCCTCCAGGCAAGTTTTCCCGTTGGTCTTGAGTGGGTTGAACTAGTGTCAACCTGAGAAGTCTGTATTTTTTAATATAATTAGCGATCATCCTGATTGTTACCTGGATGACAGGGGCGACGTACCATTCAACATCTGGTTGAACGGCGTTTCAAGGCTGAGCGCGAGCTTGAATGTTAGGGTCAGGGATATTTCTTTCCTGACCACTGGTCGAGGGAACTCCAGCCTGAGGAGCAGGCTGATTAGAAGGGTTTGAAGGTTTCTTTTTCTGGGCAGGGGATTTTACTCTACCCATGGCTGGAAGGTTTGACTAAGGTCTATTGGGTGGGGTTCGAGAAAAAGGAATTTCTGGTATCAGCAGCGACGGATGCTCCTCGTCTTCAAGTAATTGGGCAAGCAAGTCACCATTGATAGGCCTTTCACCTCCTCATGGATCTTTCATGAAAAGCTGCGAATAGAGAAAGGGGGAGGTGAGAACGTAAAGCCTAAAAATCTGTGTTGCGAGTTAGAGTAACGTTGCTCGCGTATAAAAAGTTAAGCTTTTATACGGCCAGCAACATTCTAGCGAAAACACTAAGTTCTATACGAACAGTTTGAAAAACATATTGAAAAGCGAAAGTAAAAAGTTTTTCGAGAAAAAAGCTTTTTCAACTCCGAAGGGGCGGGAAAAACCCAGTTTTTCAACTAGCCTAAAAATCAAATTTTTACTTCGATTTTACGCCCTAAATCTACAATATCGACTACCAAACTGGCTCTTAACTCCTACAAGACGTTGTTTCATCACTCTTTCAAGCATCGGTTAACATTCCCAATTTCCCCAAAACAGTTTCAGTCAAGAACAGTAAAAAACTCCAAGAACTCAGAAATCAGAAATAGAGATAAACAAGTGTTGCATGGCGTATCAACAACTGAAAGGTTTGAAGAAACATACTTGAATGAAAGATGGAGTAAATTTCTAAGGTGCTAAATTGATTCCATTGGGCAAGAGCTTCATGATCCATCTGAGTTTCTGGGTTTCTGGAAATATAGCTCCCGGTTCTTCAGTTTTCTTAAGGATAAAGTTAAAGCGTAAAAAGTAAAAACTGATTCTGAAGGGTAATTTATATTAGCCGAGGAGCGGTTACCAAGGTGATCATAAAGGGTAACTTTTCAAAACATGGGGAAGTGCAATGACCATTAGACAAGTTATTGGGAAACTGAAAAGACTTGATTGGACATGATTGATCACCCTTTTTCGAGAAAGCATGGGCAGCTCTGACAGATTTCGTGGGGTATTCGAAGAGTCAATTTCCTAAGTTTACTTATTGCTAGTCACAATAAATAAACTTGGAGGGCAAATGTTTACCCTAAAAGCGGATGTTGATGACGTGGCAGGGGTTTCTCACACATGGTTGACACGTGGCCAAAGTACTGCTCGACTATCGACCAGAAGCATATCGCTTCATCGGGGCTTAACATTTAGATATGACCAGGCTGGTCGTATAACTTGATTTGTTTCTTTCTTGAACTGCAATCTTATAATTAATACATTGAATATTTCCTCATTATGACCTTGATATGCGGTTATTAAGGAAAGATATGGCCCATGTAACCCTCCTTGAGCCTATAAATATGCATGAAATAGCTCCAGGAATGGACTTTTGATCCCTGAATCTTTTGGCTAAGATAGAGAAAAAGAGAGAGCTATAGTGCAATTATCCATCGTTTTATTGTATTTCTTCTAAGGTTTGTGAAACTCAAGAACCCTAGTTCTTTGATCACTGCTTTGAGATTCAATCTTAATAATAGTACTAAGTGGACGTAGGTCATTACCATCTTTTGGGGCCGAACCACTATAAATCCTTGGTGTTTTTTTCTCTTCCATTAGATTATCTTTCTTACTTGCCATTTTATTTGTTGCCGTATATTTGACTCCATGTCGTTGGCCA
This sequence comes from Humulus lupulus, assembly GCF_963169125.1. NCBI lineage: Eukaryota > Viridiplantae > Streptophyta > Magnoliopsida > Rosales > Cannabaceae > Humulus > Humulus lupulus. The sequence continues at coordinate 22,235,116 of NC_084793.1, forward strand.
AATCATGGGTCAACATTCTGGTGCTTTCATTGAGAGTTTGACAAAAAACTGTGAAAAAATCTAATGGCGAAAACATCCAAGAAGATTGGACAGGCTACTGGCGCTGCACCATCCCAACCTCCTCCCCAAAATATGGCTGAGAATGAACCACATTTGGAGTTCGATGAGGAGGAATTAGATTCTAAAACACTGAGGGCAACGCTAGGAGTGTTGCAAGATGAGTTGGCTAATCTGAGGGCCAATCAGGAGAATGATGCGGAGACAATGGCATTGCAGCAAAGAAAAATAGAACGCCAACGCCAAGAGCTGATTGAGCGGTAGGCGAAAATGGATTGTCGGCAGAGGGATGCCATGGCCGCCCTTGAAGCTGCCATTCAACTGGCCAGGAGTCAGGTTGTGCTAGCCTCCCAACCAGATCAGCCACTGAATGCACCACCTCAAAGAGGTCCCAATCCAAGCCCTCTGCTCCAGCCAGCAAGCCCTCAAAGGCCGGAGCAGCTGCCTGTGGCTCAGGATGATGTCCCACCTAGGGATCCTGAGCAGCAGCCTCCATCCCTGGCTAGTCGAGGCAATCCCCAGCGCCCGAGGCAGAATAGGGCAGGGCAGCTGCCCCGTAGCCCTAGACGCCAAGGGGATGAAGAGCTGAATCTACCGAGCAGGGGGCAGCGTCCTTTTGCCAATAGGAGGAACATCGAGTCAGGCTCTGCGGTCAAGGGCCCCCCATAGCATAACAATGCACGGGGACCCAATGACCAGCGTAGGCCTCCCCTTGACGCTCGGGAAATGCCAGCCCGAGGAGGAAATAGCGTGAACAGCCAGTCACGCTGTAGTCAGCCACAATTCAGAGATGTCCATGACTATAATGAAGCTAATTCTGGTAGAAGAAATGCTGGGCTGAGAAATGAAGAAAGAGGTGGAGGCAGAAGCCCCCCACCTAGAGAAAATAGGCCAGTTAGCCACAACACTAGGGGGCAACCAAGGTAGCAGAACGTCTTTAGTCAGTTAGGAGCTAGCGAGCAGAGACGTAGAGACGAAGATCTAAGGGATGTACTTAACGACCGCCGTGGGAGGCACGATGAGTACGCTCCCCCGGCACTGGTGGCCCCAGCAGTCCCAGAAGCTATTCAGACTCAGATTGATGCCCTGAACCAGGCGGTACAGCAACTGGTCGGGGGATGAACGTTCCATATTGAGTACGTTAGGAGGAGGGGCACCCCCTTTGTACAGAGGATTACTGCGGCCGAAACCCCCAGTAAGTTCAAGATGCCGACATTGCCGAATTTTGACGGGTATGGAGACCCGGTATCTCTTGTTAATAAGTTTGAGATACAAATGGATATACAGAAAGTGCCGGAAGACGCCTGCTGCCGGATCTTCCCTGCGACACTGTCTGACACCGCCTAGGAGTGGTTTTTTAAATTCTCTCCTGCTAGTATAGTATCTTGGGAGATGTTCGTAAAGGAATTTTACAGACAGTTCTACGCGGGTCGCGTACACCCCACAGAGGCCAACCAGCTGGTCGAGATACGCCAGAAAGAAGGAAAGCCCTTGAAATAATATGTCCAATGCTTCATGCGAGCAGCTGCTGGAGTCAAGACACTGGGCGATGAGGGTAAGATGATGACTCTAACTGCTGGGGTTAGGCGCCATTCACCCCTCTGGAGTAGCCTCAGAAAGAATGGGGTAAGAAGTACCCAAGAGTTTTGGATCGGGCTGATTGATACATTAAGCTTGAAGACGCGATTGCTAACGAAGGGAAATCGCCAACAAAAGACAAGGGGCCCAAGAAAGAACCCGCCAAAGCCGCCAACGTGTCGGAAAAGCCCAATGGCAACGACAAGGGCAACGGGAATGGCAATGGTAGGAACGGTAGAAAACGGGCGAACAATGAACCCTCAGCTTCTAAGAGTAAATGCCCCAAAGGCAATCAATACGAGCCAAGATTCACCAACTACACTACCCTTGTCGAAAGCCGAGCTGAAGTCTACTAGGCGACCAGCTCAAGCGTGCCTTACAAATGACCCACAACTAAGGAAAGATATCTCCAAGAGAGATACGACAAAGTTCTGTTGTTTTCACAACAACTACGAGCACGACACCAATGAATGTAACCAGTTGAAAGATGAGATTGAGTTCCTGATCAGGCAGGGAAGACGTTTGTTTACCCTAAAAATGGCTGCTGATGACGTGGCAGGGATTTCTCACACGTAGTTGACACGTGGCCAAAGTACTGCTCGACTATCGACCAGAAGCACATCGCTTCATCGGGGCTTAACATTTAGATACGACCAGGCTGGTCGTATAACTTGATTTGTTTCCTTCTTAAACTATAATCTTATAATTAATACATTGAATATTTCCTCATTATGACCTTGATACGCGGTTATTAAGGAAAGATATGGCCCATGTAACCCTCCTTGAGCCTATAAATATGCATGAAATAGCTCAAGGAAGGGACTTTTGATCCCTGAATCTTTGGCTAAGATAGAGAAAAAGAGAGAGCTATAGTGAAATTATCCATCGTTTAATTGTATTTCTTCTAAGGTTTGTGAAACTCAAGAACCCTAGTTCTTTGATCACTGCTTTGAGATTCAATCTTAATAATAGCACTAAGTGGACGTAGGTCATTACCATCTTTTGGGGCCAAACCACTATAAATCATTGGTGTTTTCTTCTCTTCCATTAGATTATCTTTCTTACTTTCCGTTTTATCTTTTATCGTATATTTGACTCCGTGTCGTTGGCCAAATCATGGGTCAACAACGTTAATTATGATTAGCGGGATTAGATGGGAAATGACTATTTCACCCTTGGGGCTGTTAAGGAAAGAAGATAAGCCTAGGGGCATTTTGGTATTTTGACCTGAAGGATATATATCATCTTAAGAGGTTGTTGAAGCTTAAGAAAAACAAAACGTTTCCTTCCTCTCCCTCCCCGATCATCTCCTTCTCTTTGAAATTTTGAAGCTCAAATTGAGGGTTCAAGCTTAGGAATTGAGGCTTAAGGGTTTAGGCTTGTGTTCAGCCATTGAAGAGGATTCAATTCGAGTTTAAGGTAAAGTTTTAGTTCATTTCTCTGGTTCCTTGCTCTGTTTTTGGTGTTAATTTTGAGGTTGGAGTTTTGATCATAGGAATATGAATTTGACGAGGTTTTGAATGGTTTAAGGCTTAGGTTTTGTTGGTTATATGATGGACAAGTTGTGGTAATAGTTGGGAACTTTGCTTTGTGGAATTGGAAGTGTTTTAGTAGGTTTTTGAATTGAGTTCGAAGAGGAAAAAACAAGGGTTTTTGGCTGGGTTTGAGGTGGGGCCGCGGCCCAAGCTTGATGAAGAAGTAGGGTGGTGCTGAAAGGCCATAGGGCCTCGACATGGAGGAGAGCTGACAGTGATGCGTGTTGATGGCTGGAGTGTGGGCGCCTCTATTTGGGGAGGCGGGCCGCGGCATGGGGAAAGGCTGGCTGCGACCCTTAGTGGCATTTTTGGCCAGAGATGTGTTTTCACCGTGGGAATCCAAACCTTAGGCCTCAGGATCGTTCCTACTACCCGGTTTAGTGGGATTTGATGTCCCGGAGGCTATGTCTTGATCTAGGAACCTTTTATTGATGGAATTTTATATTTGGTTATGACTAGGTGACCGCTAAGGGATTAAAGAATTGATCATTCTTAAGGGTCGTTCTTAACGTATTTCTTGCTCGAACCAGAGGTAAGAAAAATGCACCCAGTATGTGATGCAAGTGATGCATGAGAAACATTTTATTAGGGCATGACATGAATGTTGAATATGAGATTGTTCAGAGCTTGAGTCTCTGCATTTGTGCATGGTCGTAATTATGCTAGCAATTGTTAAGTAAGCATGCTGAATGCCCTACATTTGGATATTTGACATATGATATATGTCTGGTTGCATTGCTTACTTGTGCATGGCACTGACTCATTAGTCAGAATCGACAATGGTGTTAGTATTAACTGTGAAGCTGTGACTTACTAGTCAAGTTCGGCAGTAGTACTGAGCACTGGTCGTATGTTATTGGCTTAAGAGTCAAGAACGGTTTTAGCGTGTTTAACGCAAGCCAAAAAAGATTAGATCCAATTGACATAAGCATTGAATGACTTATCATGAGCATTAATGCTTGACCGACCTCAAGTTCAATGAAAACTAAAAGTGCTTGTCTAGTCTCATGGCTAGTCACTCAGAGCCAGGGCAGGCTTGGGTGACTACATCGTCACATGGCTAAGGGTATGGAACCCACGTTAGTGACTCACTCATCAGTCACTCATTTGGTTCATGTTAGTGACTTGCTCATCAGTCACTCATCTAAGGGTGCGGAACCCAGGTTAGTGACTTACTCCTCAGTCACTCGTTTGATTAGGGCTACACGCCCCAACAGGGTTATCAGAACCTCAAGTGTTAAATCACTCATCTGATTAGGGCTATAAGCCCCAAAATAGTTATCGGAACCTCCAGTGTTAATGTAACGCCCTGGCTACCCCAGAACATTTACGGTGAACGGTGGACCGGAAATTTGACTCGCTACCCGAGTCCTTTGGTAAAAAACGTGCTCTAAGTGTAATTAACATGTTAAGGTACAAAACCAATAAAAAGGAAATAGAGATTTTCATTACAAACTGCTCTGCAGAGCTAAACAAAACATTTACAAGTGGTTCTCAGTGCAAAATGGTCACTACTGTTTTAAATTTACAATCCCGCCGACCTAAGCGGCAAAAATAGGGTAAGCCCCCTAGTTCCTCTGAGAACTCCTTGGCCGTGGTGGTCAAGCGGCCGCATATGTACACATCACCACATCAGCTCTCCACTCAAGGCTAGGTGAGCTTTTCTTTCCCTTTACCTGCACCACATAGCACCCATGAGCCAAAGCCCAGCAAGAAAACATAACACTTTTCATAAATATTATCAAATGATTATCATTATAATCACACTGAACATAAAGCTTTCAACCAAGCGGGTGAACATCACATGATCCAAGAGGGAGAGTGGCTGCTAGGTAAGCCACTAGCCTCCAAGTGTTTATCTCAATCACCGACCCTTGGGGTCGGTCTTGCATTAATGCTCTTTGAGTCATTCAATGCTAATAGTCGATTAGATCTAATCTCTGTTGGTTTGCGTGATCCACGCTATGGCCGTTCTGACTAATGAGTCAGCGCTATGTGACCAGTGTCCAGTATCACTGCCGAACCTGACTAATAAGTCACAGCTTCACAGTTGACACTAACACCTTTGCCAATTCTAACTGATGAGTCAGTGCAACGTGACCAGTGCCCAGTACCACTGCCGAACCTGACTAATAAGTCACAACTTCACAGTTGATACTAGCACCTTTGCCAAACCTGACTAATAAGTCAGTACCATGCACAAGTGAGCAACTTATGCCCAACATTCTATATTCAATCCATGTCCATATTACACAACCAACATGCCTCACGAGTATCCATGCATGTCACACTTTGGGGTGTAGTTTTCTTACCTCTGGTTCGAGCAAGAATGGATACAAGAACAACCCCGAGAACGATCAACCTTTTGGTCCTTTAGCGGTTACCTGGTCATAACCAATTATGGGATTCCATCAATAAAATGAACAATAAAAGGTCCCCAAACCAAAACCTAACCTCCGGGTCATCAAGCACTACTCAACCAGGTAGTAGGTTCAACCCCGAGGCCTTAGGCTTGAAACCCCGAGCCAAAAAACCATTTCTGGAAAAAAGCCACTAAGGGCCACGACCCTCCTTGGCCATGCCGCGGCCCGGCCCTCAAACAGAGGCACCCAAACTCAGCATTCCCCAAGGGCCGCGGCTCCCCCTGGCCATGCCGCGATGCAACCCCCAGTTCAGCCAAAACCCTTGTTTTTCTTCCCTTGCGTTTTCTCTTGGAACCAACCCTTCAAACCCAGTTTAAACACCACCCAAACCTCTTTCAAACACCCATTTAAACCCCCAAACATCACCCATAACTCTCCCCCATCATAACCCAACCTAAACTTCACAAAAACTCCCCTTGATTCCAACTTTCCACACCAAAATCTAGAGCTAAAATCTTAAAACGAAAACAGAGCATACATGGAAACTAATGGCTAAAAGCTTACCTCAAGTTCAGGTTATGGTGCTCTTCCACAGTGGAACACTCTCCCAAAGTGCCAAGGCCTAGTACCTAAGCTCAAATCCTCAACAAGATCACAAAAATTCACAAGGAAGATGAAGGAAGGAGAAGGTACGGGAAGGAGAAGAAGAAAACTCTGTTTTTGGTTCTGTTTATTCTACAGCCTCCAAACATCATATATATCCAAGCCAAAAGACTAAAATACCCCTAGGTCTTTTAAAGCTTCTAAAGCCACTTCAAGGGTAATTTTGGCACTTCCACTAATCCCGTTAATCATAATTAACGCTTCCCAATTCCCGCTAATCTCAATATCCTCAAACACCAATAATTCACATCTCGTTACCCTTTAATGCCCGGTAACACTCTAATCATTAAAACACCCCGAGACTCACCCCGAGCCCCGAGGTTAAGCCTGTTATGACCAAACCGATAATTAACATTCCCTTGATCGTCTCATGTCATATGGCTCGAACAAACCCACATCATAATGTGGTCTCAAGATATATCACCAACATGCGTACAAATAATCAATTTATCCTCAACGGGCCAAATTACCATCACACCCCTGTAATAAGAAATATGGACTCACATGCATGCATTTCACATCATATCATAATATAATCAACATATACATGCATTTTATCAATTAATAACATAATTGAGCAAGTATGGCCCTCCCGGCCTACTATTCACGCCGTTAAACATATCGGAGAATTCGGGGCATTACAGTTAATCACTCATCTGTTTAGGATTGACTTGATAGTCATCCATACATGAGGGCAGGGCCCACAACCATCATTATTTGGACTTATTTGCATGCGTGAGTAAGGCTATTATTGCTAGGCATGTCTGTTATGATTTGGTAACATGTTATTACTGTTCATTTGAGTTTTCTTGTTGGGCTTCGACTAACAGGTGCTATGTGGTGCAGGTAAAGGCAAAATAAAGTTGGACCATCCTTGAGTTGGAGAGCTTAGGTGACGATGTGTACATATGCGGCTGCTCGACCGCCACGGCCGAGGGTTGAAAGAGGAACTGTGGTTAAACCCTATTTTGCTACTTAGGTCAGCTAGTTATAAATATTTTGTTGTAATTAACCTTTAAATTATATTTTTGGGATCCCAATGTATACAGTAAACGTTTTAGTGAAGGGTTGTATCTCAACCAAAATTTTTAACCCTAAACCACTAATCATACTTAGTTACACGATTATGGCCAAATGACTCAATTAGCGAGTTTAGCACTGTTTAAAATGCACACCGTAACGGTCCCTGGAGTTTAGGGCGTTACAGAGACCAAAAGCCTTTATTTATATATATGAAAAGTTAAATGAAGCATAAAACATAATACAACTGAAAGTAGTTAAAGAATAACAATTCGAGCAACTAAAAACTAATTAGTTATACTAACATGCATTGTCATCAAACCATTCACAAAAATTAGATGACTCCTCGGTATTAAAAAAAAATTGATTATGAGTAGTACAGAATAAGAAATACTATCAAATATGACATTAGATAGCGTTTATTGCGGATTAAAGAAAAGTGGTGAGTAAGTAACCCATAACGGTCTTTCATTTTTGGTTGTTTGTACAACTAGTTCTTTCTCTTGATTTTTCCATTTAAAACACTATACAATGAAAGAAAAGAAAAGTAAAACATGACATACTATACAATAAAGGAAGACGAGTTTACGATGGTAGGGTTTGCAATATGGGGCGGCAGGGCTCTGCGGTGCCCCGCCCCTAATGGGGCAAGTTTGCCTCGCATTAAACGGGGCAGGTCATTAAACAAAGCGAGTCAATTTTCGCCCGACATTAAACATGCCTATTTATATTTAAAAAAAATCAAAGTCTATAATGGAAATGGGCATTTAATATTTGGATGTTTAAAAAGTCTTAATGGTTTTTTTTATTTGGTGACTTATTTTGTTGTTATTTATGCGCAAAACTAACTGTTTTTTATGGGACAATTAGATTATAAAGAAAAGTGAAGATTGACACTAGATTTTTTTTATTGGTTTTTTATTTTGTGATGGTTGACAATGCTATTTTTTTTTATTGGTTTTGTTTTTTGTTTTGAGAGAAATTGTTTTAGAGAATAATGATTATCTAATAACTTAAGAAATTTTATTTTATCTCTACAAATTATTAAAAAAAAAGGTCAACGGGTAGACCTACCCCATTGACATCCCTATGCTACTGTAATGCCCCGAATCCTCCGATGTGTTTAATGGCGGGATTAGTAGGTCGGGAGGGCCATACTTGTTTAATTATGCCATTAAATGATGATATGCATGTATATATGGATTATATTATAATATGATGTTAAATGTATGCATGTGAGACCACATTATTGATAACTCTACAAAATAGAGTTATTTTACCACTTTTTATGTGTTAATTGTTGCTTAATTATTGAGTTCTTAATTGATTTATTGAGTTTTTAAGTAATTTTGAATTTATTAGTCTTATTTTAATTTTATATATTTTTGTGTGTTTTATAGTTATTTTGTTGTAATATATTGTAGTTTAATTATTTGAATTATTGTAGTTTAATTTGGGGTAAGAAATGTGTGTTTTATTGAAACTAATTGATAAATTAAATTAAGTTTTAATTAAGTATTTTCAAATAATTAATATGATTTATTTATAATTGAAAATATTTTATTGTTATTTAATTTAATTTTTTATGGTGTAGGAATTATGTTGTATCTTTTTTGTGCTTGAAGTGGAATAAATGATAGAAAGTTCAAAAGAAAGAAAGTGGCATTTCTAAAAAGAACGGGCCCATTCCAAGACTTCCTTGTTCGCCTGCTACAGTACCATTTCAGCCCAGCAATGAAGACTCCCAGCCATTCCCTGCTTCCAGCTCTCCGCCTGGCACACCACGAAGACACCCAATGCCGCCACCTGTCTCCAACGCCACCACCAAAGCCTCCATTCTCTCCCACGCCCAAACCACCTCAGCATATATCATTAACTCAGCCTTCAGCAATTCTCTCCAACCGAACCTCTTCAACACAAAGCAGCTCCCCATCACGCACAAGGCCCAATTCCACCAAAGCACACCAGGCCCATTCGGCCCAGCACCCCTTCAGCACCAAACAACCACCAAAAAGTCACATTTTTCTTCCCAATATTTTTTCCTTTCACTCAAATATCAATTCACTATTCCCTATTTTTCTTACCTAAATAAACATTCCTAATTCATTTTTTTTACCCTAGCTTTTCACTAATCTTTTACCCAACCAAACATTTCATCTTTCCAATACTCTTACACTTACTCTATTTATCCTACCACTTCCCAACACAATTAAATTAATCAATTTATTTATTTTAATTTGATTAATTTAATCTCCATATTTTGCTTATAAATAGAGTCTTATAAGACCAATTGGGGAGCTCTTCTTCTTCATCTTTTCAATTTCTTCTACACTTCATATTTCTCTCATCTTTTCACTATTTTCTCTACCATTTTCATTTTTTGAAGAGCATGTCAAGTATGTTATTTTGTAATTTTTATTTCAATCTAGTTATGAGCTTCTAATCTTTTTCAAAGGTTATTAAGATGATGATGAAGCAAAATGTAACTAGATAGTATTTTTTTATTGTATGTTGATTTCCCATTTGTACAACATTGTTTATGGATTTTTCTATCAAAGATATGCATTTTTCATCTATTATTGATTGTTAAAGCATATTACACTTAGTTCTTCATTATGCAAAAATATGATATTCTTTGATTAAATGTTTTTCATTAAATTGTTCACATCTAATTCTTAGAGCATAAGTATCATATATTGCCTAAACATAATCTCTTTGATTTTTTGTAGTTTCATTAGGTTGTAACACAACTAATGCTTAGAAATTATATCTTATATAAGTGAAGAGAAATCCTACCTTTTTTAAAGTAACTTGTGCTTGAATAGAAAATGTATTTTGAAAAAATATAGTGTGATTTATTTCAACTATATCTAAACTTGGGAATCAATATACTTATAAATACTATTGAACTTGCATTTTGTAGATTCTAATATCTTAATAATCTTATTTTACATATCTCATTTGAAAACCATTTTTCTATTTAATCTTAAATCTTTTTATTACTTGTCTTTTATTTTTCTAAAACAAAATCTCATCAAATATTTGGAACTAGGTTAGAATATTCTTGCTTTGTTTGAAATAGTTTCTTTTGATGTTAGTCAACTCCCATGGGTTCGACCTCGTACTTACATGAACATTATATTCCGAAACGATTTGTGCACTTGCGAGTTTAAATATTTAAAACATACCCATTTTGGGTCCATCAATTATAATGTAGGTTTGTTCGAGCTATTCGGGATGAGACGATCTTGGAATATTGATTAGCGGCCTAGTCACAACAGGTTTAAGTTCGGGGCTCGGGTTGAGTCCCGGGGTAATTTTAATGATTAGAGCGTTACCAGGAATTAAAGGGTAACAGGATATGAATTATTAGTGTTTGAGATTATTCAGAATAGCGGGAATTGGAGGGCATTAATTATGATTAACGAGATGGGAGGAAAATACTAATTTTGCCCTTGGGAGCCTTTAGAAACCTTAAATTGACCTAGGGGTATAATGGTCTTTTCACCCCTAGGATAGATATAACAATTTTTGGCTGAGAAAGAGGTAGAAAAACAGAGAAACTTGGAGAGCCTTCCCGTACCATCTTTTTCTTCAGTTTCCTTTGGGATTTTTGAACCATTCTTGAGGATTCAAGCTTGGGAAGTAAGCCTTGGGAGTTTGGGAGTGTGTTCCACCAGTGAAGAGCATCATAAACTGAGCTTTGGGAAAGTTTCTAACCATTGAATTCTCTGGTTTTCCCTGTTCTAGTTCTGTTTTGCAGTTGTGAATTCTAGGTTGAGATCTTGGTTTTGATGGGAGTTTTGGCTAGGGTTCCTATGGTTGTGATGTTTGGGATATGTTAGGATGGTTTTTGGGTTCTTTTGGCACCAAAAATGGGATTTGGAAGCATTGGAAACAGGTTAGAATCGAAGGAGATGAAGAAGGAGGGTTCAGGGGGGTTTCTGGTCTGGAGGTAGCGCTATAGCGCCCACCTTAGGGCGCTACAGCGCTACCCAGGGGGCATTTGGGGGTGTTGGGGGTTCTGAGTATAGTGCTAGGGCGCTAGGGGTCAGCGCTGTAGCGCTACTCTGTTCCTTCAAAGTCCCGTTTTGGGTGTTTTTAAGGGTTTTTTACTTGGGGTTTTAATCCTTAAGGCCCGGGATCGAATCTATTCACCGTGTGGGCATGTTTCGAGGTCCCGAGAGTGGTGCTTAGGTCAAGACCCTATCCATGTTGATTCTCATTAATGGAGGTTATAATTGGTTGTGATTAGGTAACCGCTAAGGAACCAAAAGATCGATCGTTCTCAGGAGTCGTTCTCGCTCGAACTTAAGGTAAGAAAACTGCACCCCGTGTATATGACATGTATGATAGTTGTTGAGGCATGCTGGTTGATAAATGTGGACATGGATTGCATATTAAATGCTAGTGAATATTGTTTACTTGTATATGACACTGACTAGTCAGGGATACTGACCTAAGGGTCAGAACCGGCATAAGCGTCCTGAACGCAGGGCGAAGATTAGATCTAATCGATATCAACATTAAATGGCTCTAAGGCATTAACGCTGGACCGACCCTAAGGTCGATGAATCTTATAAGCGCTTGACTAGTCTAAGCTAGTTACTCAGAGCCAGGGCCTAAGGCCCAGGTGGCCGTTTGTCACATGGCTAGGGAACGATGTTCCAGGGTTATGACTCTATGGTCATGAGGAAGGTTATGTTGGTGACCAGTCACCATGCACCTATCCTGGTTAAGTTAATGAAAGGTTCACTTACCTGTTAAGCCCCGGTGACCCTATCGTCACAAGGTTGAAGGGAGTTATTCCCTATTTAGTGACTTTTGCGACTGTCACCTATCTGTTTTGGACTGAAATTCCTGAATGATTATTATGATCATTGTTGATATTATATCATGCTATATTGTGTTTTCTTGCTGGGCCTTGGCTCATGGGTGCTATGTGGTGCAGGTAAAGGGAAAGAAAAGCTCATCCAACCTTGAATGGAGAGCTTAGGTGGTGATGTGTACATATGCAGCCGCTTGACCACCACGGCCAAGGAGTTCTCAGAGGAGCTAGGGGGTTTACCCTATTTTTTCCGCTTAAGTCGACGGGGTTGTAAATTTAAAAACAGTAGTGACCTTTTTATATTGTAAATAACGTGTAAATGTTTTGATGAGCTCATGAGCAGTTATATACTTAATAAAAGATATCCTTTCCTCTTTATTGTTTTTCTACCTTAACCTGTTAATAACACTTAGAACACGTTTTTAACAAAAGGATTCGGGTAGCGGGACAAATTTCCGGTTCACCGTAACTGTTCTGGGGTAACCAGGGCGCTACAGCTACGATAGCAAATATGCACAAGTTAACACCAACACGGCAATATGACATTAATGTATCATCATTGGGTGTCAAAAGAATTACCTTATCAATGCTTGAAGCTCAATATAATGTTGGCTCAACTCTGCAATTACTTGATCAAATAGGTCACTCTACAATTACAAAAGTGCATAAATCCAGTAATGTGTTCTATAAGAGAGAAGAGATAATCTTCTACAAATCAACATTCCAGGAAGTATTGAGTCCTCTACCAATCATGGATAGAAAAATATCTTTACATGTAATGATGTAACTTCATCAAACAGAACCAAACCCAAATGGTTTCACTTTCTCATATAAATCACAAGCAAGTAATATGTGATGGTATTCCAATACGTATGAATTAGTATCGAGTCCTCCATTCCAAAATCATCTTGGAAAAGAGACAATATGATATTTCGAATTGAAATGAAAATTGGAATGAATTACCGATTGATTTTCTGGCTGAGTCGTGGACTATATCGTTCTTAAAAATCATTTAAATATCAATCACGTTTACTACTTCTTAAAAATCTCAAAATGAAAAGCTCAGAGAAATTCGCTTAAATATCGTGATCATAGCAGTTAAAACGGATCACGTTTACTGCTTCTTAAAAATCATTTTAAAAATAAAGTATAATACCACACCACCCACCAGCTCAGCTCGGTCGGCGGTAGCGGCGCACGCGTGGTGGTCAAGTGTGTGAGTCCTCACCTATTCGCACAAAACTGGGTACCCCTTGGGGCACAACCCAATAGATGACACTTGCATCTTATATACACGCTTAGAAGAGCGTTTCAAATCTATGTGAGACTTTTCTCATATCACACAATTATACTTTTTCAATTTTTTTAATAATTCATTTTAACTTTTAACAAAAAGTTCCACCTCAATTAAAAAAAAAGATTGGGACTTACATACATTGAAGGGTGTAAGCTGCCCTTTTTCTCCGGTTGAGAATTCTCTCACCAGTTGGCACGCTTTTCTTCCGTACATCTCTGAAACTGTCAAATGAGGTTGAACCAAATTTTTTTTTTTTGAGAAATCGGCCAAAACGATGAGTGGGATTTTCAAGTATCTCCAATTTTTCGAAGTTTTAAACTGCTTTCTGACTGGGAAGAGAGAAAATGGAGCTGGTTTTTTAACGTTTTGGCGAGATTTTTGCTACAAACTCGAACATTAATTGAGCGCCAAAATTACAATCTATCCCTAAATCTCCAATTTTTACATACCACAATTCATTTAAAATTTCATCCAACGAACAAAACACTCCCTTGTTAATCAAATAATATTAAAAAATGTGGCTTTCAATTCTAAAAAAGAAACAGTAAAATGTCAGTGATTTATGGCGTAAAATTTCACTCTGACATTATCTTTTACGATTAAACTTTGGCGTTTGTTACGAAAAACAGCGTAATGGCTAGAAAAGGCGGTGGCAGTCGCCGTGGAAGATAATAAAAAATATATATAAATAATTAAATTTTTTACTCTGTGGTGAGATGCTTGTTATGTTACTGTGGTCACTAGTCAATTTCATCAACAGAGAGAGGGAGAGAGAGAAAGATCATATAGCTGGAGTGAAGAGGAAGAACTCTGGGCGACTCCATGGATTCGAAAGCTTCAACCACTTCGATTTCGGTTCCAAAAACCCCAATCCAATCGAAGCCCAAAGATAGAGACTTCTTGAACCGTCTCGAAGTTTACCTCGCAAAGAGAGATGGCGTGGACAAACTCCTTAAGATCTCAAGGTACGCCACCAAGATCATCCTTGCCTCCTCTGCTCTCCCGGAAACTCTACCCATAACCGGCCGCCTCAAGAGCTTCGAGTCCAGCGTTGGGCTGAGTCGGAAGGCTTTCAGGCTCGGAAAATTCGTCCAAGACGTGAACGCCCTAAGGAACTCGCAATTCGATTCGAAACAGGGTCTCGCTCTCTCGGTGATTGCTTATGGAGGAGAGGGATTGTATTACTTCGTCGAACAATTTGTCTGGTTGGCGAAATCGGGGTTGATCGATCCAAAACATTCCAGGAATTTGCAAAAGCTGAGTGCTTGGGCTGAGTTTATTGGGTACCTAGGAAGCATATCGTTGAAACTTAGGGATTTGAATCGGATTGGGGAAGACGAAGCGTGCCTGAAATCGAGCATCGGAATTGCGATTGTTAGAGGAATCGGATACCAGGATGAAAAGGAGAAATTGAAGAAGATAAGGGAGAAGAAATTGATGAAGAAAGTGTCGATTTTTCAAGACTTGGCTGATGGGTTAATGGCTTTGGCGGATATTAGGAATGGGAAAGGGGTTCTTTTGGGGCCTCTTTCAGTATCTTGCGCTGGACTGTTATCGGCCATTGTTAGCACCCATAAGAACTGGGTGTCTTGCTAAAACTCATAAAGTCATAATTCAAAACTCAACAAATAAGAAAAGGTATGCATAATTTTAGTATGAAAATTTTGTATACATAAACTTTGGAAAATCGAAAAAGATATAAACTGTTCTGTTCTGTTCTGTTTATAGTTATTTTTAAAAAAAAAAAAAAAATCAGATGACGAAGTTAGCATTGGTTTCATCCTATTCTTCAAAGATTCCATCTTTATTGTATTTGGCTGTGGGAGACTATAATCTGTTAACCTTCTATTCGTTGCCAGTGATAGAGTTCTTTATCATATCTTACACGTCAAATTAATCCTTGCCTGATACTCACAAATTTAGGACTTTTTTTCTTCTTCTGTTTTTTTGGCACACTGTATTACATGGACGGTCCTTCTCTCTTCGATTTAACAGATTTAGTGGTGATTAACTCGATCCTTGGGAGAAATTGTTGGTAATTCTTTCGACATTTTCTTAGATTTTGACTATCGCACCCGCCACGATTTAATGCGCTTTCATCTAAGCCTGTACAAGTTACAACGCACCAAACTTGATGATTTTTGTGATATGATATTTGCAATTTTGTTTTGTTTTGTTTGTGATTGTATTAATCACGTGCAACGAGATTGTTCCACCCTACTTATCATCCAACAATTGGATATTAAGATATTTCGTTGTACTCTACCTCTTAAAATACTCTACCAAAACATTACAAAAAGTTAGAAAAAATAATAAAGTATTTGTAAAGGTGTAAATGGTTGTCTCTAGATGTAGAAAATAAATAGTGTACAGCTAAAAAAAATTAGAGTATCTCATGCTATAATTTTAGAGTATAGTTGTTTTTAGGGCTGTGCAGAAACGATCCGATCCAATAACAAACTGATCGATCCAATATCAACCGACCGCTAAAAATTGGATATCCAATCATGATTGGATTGGATCGGATGACATTTTTAAAAATCCAATATTGGATCGGCGGTTCTTGGATGACATGTAAATCCAATGGATTCAACCGACCGATCCAATCCAATAATGATCCAATACCATCCCATTAATATTCAGATAAAAAATATATTATATATATTTTAAAAAAATCATGTTTAACTCTTCTAAGAATCGGATTGGATGGATCCAATCAATCCAATTAATATTGGATCAAAAATATTGGATGGATCCAATCCGATCTAATAAATATTGGATGGATTAGATCGGATTGGATCCGATCCAATACAGGGATTTATATCCATTGGATGGAACCGATCCAATCCAATGACTTATTGGATCGGTTGAGCATACAGTATTGGATTGGATCGGTTGGAGAAATCCAACATCCAATGTATAATTTGATTGGATCTGGATGGGTCCAAAAACATTAGATATGGTCCAATGAACAGTCCTAGTTATTTTAAACGATATATTGGGAGTACTCTAAAGTTAATTTGATTGTAATTTTTTTTTATATAGTCTTTGAACTTATTTGATTGTAGCAGATGTCTCCTAGAAAAATATAAAAATAATTACTAATTAAGTAAAAATTTAAGGACTTAATTGCTAAAAGATAATTCAATACCACTTTTTTCAATTGGTCCAAACTTTATAGCACAATTTCGCTGATTTAATATTGCTTGCCTTATAGTTTTTAGTCCTCTTGAGTTTGGGCATTACTAAGAGACACCAATAGTTCCTAATATTACTAACGGACACTAATAGTTTTCCATATCATTTAATATGACAAATTGTTATTGGTATAATTTAATATCAAATTTAACATATTTTAATTTAAAATATAATATATGAGACTAAATGCTAAATTATACCAATTAATATAAGATGGTGTCGCACACAATGAATACTTTATATTTTCATGAGTTTTGAACTTGTTGATGATGTTTTTCGTCAACTAAAAACAAGAGTAATTAAGCAAATATATAATTTAAAAAGAGAAGAAGAATTGAGATTTTTACGTGGTTCGATAGTTAAAATCTATCTAGTCTTAGAGTAATTTGTTGATCACTTTTATTTGTATTTTTGTGTCAAAGCTTCTTAGAGCAATTTCACAGAATTTTTGCATAAAAGAATTGAGCGTGTCTTCTAAGGACCATTGTCGAGACTATTTATATGCCTAGTTCATCAAATATCATCCCTTAATCTTAGGGATATTACAATATATTGATTTGAATTTGAAATACAAACATGTTCATTAAAATACAATCAATTGCATTAGTTGTAGATAAATATTCTTAAACAATAGGGTTGATTACACAGTTTAAACTAAATCCCCATAATTGTATGGATTTCCTAACAGCATTTCCGTGTATCATTTTAATGCGTATTCAAGCCTATTTGCAACATCAATGCGCTTTCGAGTTTGCACATAGCCTCAAGTTCAACATTTCAGTTATCGTCACCTTCTTGTCTGATTAGCCTTTCGAACTCAATTTTCGGAGGAGACTTCTTTTTTCGAGTTCGAGTACCTCTGATGTGGCACCTTGGAACTTCATGATCATTTATTCAAGTATCATATTGAATACTTGTTAATTTCAAGTTTATATCTTGCGAGTCTACATGTCGATGTTATTTATTTATTTTCGAAATTTGAGTATAACAAAAATTACATATCATTTTCTTTTTGACAGTTTGATTTAATTACATTTAATTTTTTTAAAAATATAATAAAGCCGTCATTTATTATCAAATTGAAATAAAAAAAATTGATCACCGACATAACATGTCACTTCTTTTAAATAGTGGGTTTGGTTTGACAATATTTACTTACATCCCTAATAATGGTTGGAAAATTTAGTAAAGGTGACCGGAGGAATAGAAATTTTTTGCTCACAAGTTATAAGTTTTCTTTTTTGTCTAACATATTCTTCCAAATATTACCAACATAAAATTATTTGTCAAAGTTTAAGTGATTAAACATAGAAAAAAATAATAATTTAGAAGCATATATATATTTTTTGGAACGATTAGATTATTAATTACCTTAAATCGTTGGGAACTATAGGGGAGTCCCTCCTTTAAGCTATATATCTTTGTGACTAGTAAATCTAGCCTTTTTTTGCCAGACCATCCGCTACTGAATTGTCCTTACGACTAATGAAAATACATTTACATATAGATAAAGAGTTAGCTAAATTGAAGATACTAGCAAACGCGCTCTAGATCTTCCAATTAGGTGGGAATTTGTTGTTGTTGTTGAAGGCTTTGGTTGCAATCTGACACAATCTGAGTGTCAGAGAGGATGGCTAATGGATCCCAATTCCTTAAGTGGTGTTTGATAGGGGGGTTTGGATTAGTGGGAATAATAATGTAAAATCTATCTTATGTTTGTTAAATTTATTTTTGATGGTTTGAGAATTTGTGTTTTCAAATTAGTCTCATTTTTTAGCTTGATTAGAAGGTAATCTTAACCTATTTGAACTCTTGAATTTCACATTCCCTTAATTTAATCCCCCTCTAACTCTACTTCCACAAACTCAAACTTCATACCAAACACTCCTTTAGAGTGTCCATTAGACTGTCAACTCAATGGCCAAAATCTTTCCCTCCAAAATTGTTGATGCTGGGTGTTATGCCATCGATATTCCCATGATTCCTATTCTATATTTACAGCTACTGCGACGAGACTTGCTTCTCCCTCCTTCTAAGAATCATCAGTGAAGACTATCCCTTTCACTTTAGGTACCTGTTGTATCTCCTTTGGTGTTGAATCAATCTTTTCCCCATTAAATTATTGCCATCTGAACAGTATCAAATTCTGCAAGACTGTGATCGAACTCTTTGTTCCCTTTATTAGCATAGCATTTCTGTGTCTCCACAAAGTATTAAAGAAGTAGCCCATATAGGAAAGAAAACTGACCAATTCCTTAACCCATAAGTTTCTAGCTAGTTTTTCGATGAACTCCAACATTGTGTTTGCTTGGGTGTTGCTTGATGCAATAGAGAAAGGGCCAGCAAACCAAAGTGCTCGAGCCAAATTGCAATCTTTAAAAATATGAACATTAGTCTCGATTTAAAAAGACCTAAAGTTATGGATTTATGATCTTCACATAGTACGCATTGCTTGTCCTGGACAAAGGAGAACTTATCAATAGTTGGCAATGCATCTACCAACACTCTCCAAATTGCCATACTTCTGCGCATGTGAATTTGTGGGAGCCACACTTTATTTCATATCCAGTTTTGATCATTGAATCTATGACTCTGGTCCTCTAGAGAAGCAACATTGACTGAGAAAGCCCCATTATTTCTTGGTTTCTAGATTAGAATGTCATTTCGCTGATGAGGAAGCCATTCTATCTTAATTATTTTCCTGTTGAGATTTTCTCTTTATATTTGGATAAGTCTAAAGGTATTTCATTCATTACCATTTGATAAATCAGCTATTGTTTTCATGAGTGGATCCTTGGCTCTGCAACTTTCCATTTTGTCTATAAACTCTCTGTAGGACGTCCAAGGGATCCAAGGCTGTCTCCACACGTCAATGTACTCACCACTGCCTATTACGACACAACTCCCTTTTTTAATGAGGTCCCTACTGTAACGGCCTACTACCCAGGGACCATTACGGTGTGCATTTTAAACAGTGCTAAACTCGCTAATCGAGTCATTTGGCCATAATCGTGTAACTAAGTATGATTAGCGGTTTAGGGTTAAATTTTTTGGTTAAGATACAACGTTTTACTAAAACGTTTACTGTATACATTGAGATCCAAAAAATATAATTTAAAGGTTAATTACAACAAAAGATTTACAACTAGCCGACCTAAGCGACAACATATGGTTTAACCTAGTTCCTCTTTAAACCCTCGGCCGTGGCGGTCGAGCAGCCGCATATGTACACATTGTCACCTAAGCTCTCCAACTCAAGGATGGTCCAGCTTTCTTTTGCCTTTACCTGCACCACATAGCACCTGTGAGCCGAAGCTCAGCAAGAAAATTCAATATGCTCATGAACAGTAATAATATGTTACTAAATCATAATGTGCATGCCTAGCAATAATAACCCTATTCATGAATGCAAATAAGTTCAGATAATGATTGTGGGCCCTGCCCTTTGTATGGATGACTATCAAGTCAATCCTAATCAGATGAGTGATTAACACTTTGATATTCTGATAATCACGCTGGGGCATGTAGCCCTAATCAGATGAGTGACTGATGAGTAAGTCACTAACTTAAACCAGATGAGTGACTGATGAGTGAGTCACTAACATGGACTCCGCACCCTTAGCCATGTGACGATGCAGTCACCTGGGCCTTCTGGCCCTGGCTCTAAGTGACTAGCCATTAGGCTAGACAAGCGCTTTTAGTTTTCATCAAACTTGAGGTCGGTCAAGCACTAATGCTCATGATGAGTCATTCAGTGCTTATGTTGATTAGATCTAATCATTTCGGCTTGTGTTGAACACATTAGTGCCGTTCTTGACTCTTAAGCCAATACCATACAACTCGTGCCGATTTCTGACTCATGGGTCAGTGCCATACACAAGTAAGCAATGCAACCATGCATATATCATATGTCAAATATCCAAATGTAGGGCATTCAACATGCTTACTTAACAATCACTAACATAATTATAATCATGCACAATTACAGAGACTCAAGCTCTGATCAATCTCATATTCAATATTCATGTCATGCCCTAATCACATGTTTCTCATGCATCACATACTGCGTGCAATTTTCTTACATCTGGTTCGAGCGAGAAATAACAAATGAACGACCCTTGAAAACGATCGATCATTTAATCCCTTAGCGGTCACCTAGTCATAACCAAATATGGAACTCCAATTAATGAAATCAACAATAAAAGGTTCTTGACCTAAACCTCACTCCCGGGACCTTGAATCGTACTCAAACGGTTAGTGGATTCGATCCCGAGCCTTAGGAGTTGAAACCCCGAGCCAAAAACCCTCAAAAGTGCCCAAAATGTGAATTAGGAAAAGTAGGGTAGCGCTACAGCACTGCCCCCCTAGCACCCCAGCGCTACAACCAGAGCTTGTCTGGCCCTGGACAGCGCTGTAGCGCCCTCCCTTGGTGCTATAGCGCTAGGACCAAGCTGAAACAGCCCTGGTTCTTCCTACTTCGATTCCTCCACTTCCAACCTTAAAAACTTGATCCCAAACTCCATCCAAACCCCCAAATGAAGCCAAATATCTAATCTACATGTCCTAGGCATCATAACCCAAGCAACCCTTGTCAAAAACTCCCATCAATTCTCAACTTTCAAATCAAAATCCCAACTGAAACTCAATAAGAAAAACATAGCAAAACCAGAGTTTCAATGACTAGAAACTTACCTCAAGCTCAGATTCACACCCTCTTCAATGGTGGAACATACCCCTAGACCATCAAGGCTCAATTCCCTAGCTTGGTTCCTCAAATATAGCTCAAAAATTCAAAGAGAAAAGGAAGAGAAATAATGAACTGGAGAAGAAAGGAAGACACTCTGTTTCCCTTAAGCTTCCAAAACTTTCTTATGGCTGCTATCTATCCTTAGGTGAAAAGACTAAAATTCCCCCAAGCTTATTTAAAACCCTTAACAGCCACCAAGGGCAAAATCATCATTTCCCGCCTATCTCGTTAATCATAATTAACACCCTCCAATTCCTGTTATTCCCAATATTCTAAAATGCTAATAAATCATATTCCATTACCCTTTAATTCTCGGTAATGTTCTAATCACCAAATTACCCTGAGACTCACCCCATGCCCCGAAATTATCCCCGTTATGACCAAACCGATAACTTGCATTCCAAAGATCGTCTCATGACGAATGGCTCGAACAAATCTACATTATGATGTGTCCTTATTCAAAATTCACCAACATGCATGAAAATATACAAATGTGCTCTCAACGGGCCAAATTACTAAAATGCCCTTATAATGAAAATGGACCCATATGCATGCATTTATCATCATATAATAATATAATTCACATAAACATGCATATAATCATTTAATGGCATAATAAATCAATTATGACCATCCGGACCTCCTAATCAAGGTTCTAAACCTTATTAGGAAATTTGGGTCATTACACTAGTTATTTAGAGCCAGAGTGTAACGCTCTGGTTACTCCAAGACTGTTACTGTGAACTTTGAACCGTGCTTAACTCGCTAATCGAGTTCTTTGGTTATAAACGTGCATCTAGGTGTTATTAATAGGTTAAGGTGAAAAACCAATCAAAAGGAAATGATATATTTTATTTAAAACATAAAACTGTTCATGGGCCCATAAAAATGTTTACAAGTTATTTACAATCCAAAATGGTCATTACAGTTTAAAATTTACAACCCGCCGACCTAAGCGGAAAAAATAGGGTAAACCCCCTCCCTAGTTCCTTCGAGAAACTCCTTGGCCGTGGTGGTCAAGCGGCCGCATATGTACACATCACCACCTAAGCTCCCCACTCAAGGCTGGGTGAGCTTTTCTTTCCCGTTACCTGCACCACATAGCACCCATGAGCCAAAGCCCAGCAAGAAAACTCAATAATGCATGTATATAAAATCAAATGCTAATCATGATAATCATACAGAGCTTATAGCCCTGAACAGATGAGTGAATATCACTTTGTGGTTACGTTAACCATGAAGGAGTGTATAGCTCTAATCAGATGAGTGATTTAACACTTGATGTTCTTTTAACCATAATGAGTGACTGATGAGCAAGTCACTACGGGGCTCAACACCCACAGCCATGTGACAATCTAGTCACCTGGACCTTCTGGCCCGGGCACCAATCAAATGAGTGATTGTTGGGTAAGTCACTTTGGGCTCAATACCCATAGCCATGTGACGAAGCAGTCACCTGGGCCCTCTGGCCCTGGCTCTAATTGACTAGCCATAGGCTAGACAAGCGCTTTTAGTTTTCATCGAACTTGAGTTCAGTCCGGAATTAATGCTCATTTGAGTAATTCAATGCAGATGTCGATTAGATCTAATCTTTGTCGACTTGCGTTAAACATTCTAAGACCTTTCTTGACTTGTTAGTCAATACCAGGTGACCAGTGTTTAGTACTATCGCTGAACTTGACTAATGAGTCATAGCTTCACAGTTAATACTGACACCATTGCCAATTCTGACTAGTTAGTCAATGCCATGCACAAGTGAGCAAGATTTGCTAAGCATTTGATATGCAATCAATGTCCACATTTAAACACTCAACATGCCTCATGAATAACCATGCATGTCACATATGGGGTGCAGTTTTCTTACCTCTGGTTCGAGCGAGAAATAGTAAAAGAACGAGCCTTGAGAACGATCGACCTTTTGATTCCGTAGCGATTACCTAGTCATAACAAATTATAACCTCCATTAATGAAATCAACAATGAAAGGGTCTTGACCTAAACCTCACTCCCAGGGCCCCGAATTGTACCCAAGCGGTGAGTAGATTCGATCCCGAGCCTTAGGGAATTGAAACCCCGAGCCAAAAACCCTTCAAAATGCCCAAAACCAAAATCTGATGAAGCAGGATAGCGCTGTAGCGCTACCCCCCTAGCGCCCCAGCGCCCAAGTCAGCATGAAATCCTCCCTGAGTAGCGCTGTAGTGCCCACTTGTGGGCGCTGTAGCGCTACAACCAGCCAGAAATGCCCTGAAACTTCCCCCTTCAACTCCACCATTTCCAACCTAAACTAAAAGCTTCCAAACCTCATTTTAAGTCCTAAATGAACCCAAAAACCATCTACATATGTCCTAGGCATCACAACCCAAGTAACCCTAGCCAAAACTCCCATCAATTCCCTTTAACCAATTTAGAAAACCAAGCTGAAAACCAAACCAAAAACAGAGCAAAGCTAGAGTTTTAATGGCTAGAAACTTACCTCAAGCTAAGATTAGGATCCTCTTCAATGGTGAAACACAATCCTAAGCCCTCAAGATCCACTTCCCTAGCTTGAATCCTAAAGAAAAGCTCAAAAAATCCAAAAGAACAATGAGAGAAAATGAGGTACGGGAGGAATGTTTTATGCTCTGTTTTATCTAACCTTCCACAACCTTCAATGGCTTAAATATATCAAATGGTGAAAAGATCTTTTTGCCCCTAGGTCATTTAAGGTTTTCTAAAGGCTCCCAAGGGTAAAATTGTCATTTTCCACCTATTTCGTTAATTATAATTAACACCCTCCAATTCCCGTTATTCTAAAAATTCTCCAATACCAATAATTCATATCCCGTTACCCTTTAATTCCCGGCAACGCTCTAATCACCAAATTACCCAAAGACTCACCTCGAGTCCCGAACTTAATCCCGCTATGACTAAACCGCTAATTTGCACTCAAAGATCGTCTCATGCCGAATGGCTCGAAAAAATCCACATAATGATGTGGCCTCAACAATAGTTCATCAACATGCATGAAAATACACAATTACGCCCTCAGTGGGCCAAATTACCAAAATGCCCCAAAGATGAAATGTGGACCCACATGTATGCATTTAACATCATATTATAATATAATTCACATAAACATGCATGTAATCATTTAATGACATAGTAAATCAATTATGGCCCTCCCGGCCTACTAATCCAACCATTAAACCGCATTAGGGATTTTGGGGCATTACATAGAATCAAAAGGCTAAGGTGACCTACACGTCACATGGCTAGAAGGGTATGGGACCTCAGAGATAGACTTATCTGTCATCTACACAGAGATACACTTATCAGTCATCTATACAAAGATAGAATTATTAGTCATCTACACAGAGATAGACTTATCAGTCATCTAAACAGAGATAGACTTATGAGTCATCTATACAGAGATAGACTTATCAGTCATCTATACAGAGATAGACTTATTAGTCATCTATACAGAGATATACTTATGAGTCATCTACATAGAGATAGACTTATGAGTCATGATTAGTGGTGAAAAATACACATTTATTGATTTTAATAGTCAGAATAAATTAAGTTTTAATTAATATTTTCATGGAATTAATATGATTTATTTTATAAATGAAAATATTTGATTATGTTTTAATTTATTGTTATTTTGTAGGAATTAAAGTTGTAATTTGGCACTTTGAAATAAAAAGAGAAAGAAAGAATTAAATCTGAAACAAATGAAAGAAAATTGGCAAAACTGAAAAGAAAAGGCCCAATCCGAAGGCCCAAGACTATCTGCCACCAGCCTCCTCTTTTCTCCTTGCGCCACCTGTCCCCACCTGCCAGCACACAGTCTTCAATATTCACCTTTCAGCAACTCCAACCTGAGCTCAACCCAGCTTGCCTCCTTCAATATTCACCAACGCAGCAACAAGGCCCAAAGGCAGCCTCCAGTGGCCCATTTGAAGTTCCCCCAACGCAGGCCCATTTGAAGTAGCCCAACCCTCCCAGCCAGCGCCTACGTGGCACCTCCTCATTGGCTGGGAATGTGTCAAAACCCTCTTGTGTCACCAGTCACTTTCAACCCATGTTTTGTGGGTATTGGGCTTGGCAAAATTGCTATTTTGAGCTTAAAGCTCATGTTTTTGTGGTATTTTAGAAAATGGGAAAATGACCATACACCA
This sequence comes from Humulus lupulus, assembly GCF_963169125.1. NCBI lineage: Eukaryota > Viridiplantae > Streptophyta > Magnoliopsida > Rosales > Cannabaceae > Humulus > Humulus lupulus. The sequence goes on from NC_084793.1 coordinate 22,260,561, forward strand.
AAATAGCTAGGTTAATATTAATAATAAGATTTGATTTTTCAAAATTATATTTAATTATTAATATTTCAGATTTATTTTGTAAACCCCATTTTGTTGTTTAATTTCTTTTTAGTCCTTTTCTCCTTCTATAAATAGGGATTCCTTCTTCACACTTAGTATGTAATTTTTAGGTAGCAAAACTCTACCAAATTTTAGTCTCATTTCTCATATTTTCTCTCTAGAATTTCATAAGAATGTCTAGCATAATAGGCTAACCTTCTTAGGAATGTTAGGATGATCCTATATGCACTATGATTTTGTTTGGTATTTTTGATTCACCATGTGCTTAAAGTTTATATATTTTAGTGATTTATTTTCTTTCATCTCTACTTCTTCATCTTGTTATCTATATTTATGTTTACTAATAGTTTATAGATTGTTGTCATGCACTTTCTATGCATTATCAAATTAGTGAAAATAATATAGATAATATCTTTATCATTTTTTCCATCTCATTCATATATTTAGTTTTGCTAAATCTATATAGAATTAGTCATATTCTTTCTATGTATTTTATAAATAGTAAAAGTAATATTTGTGTTAGGTTTTATGTCCAATCTCTTATTGCATTATTGCCAATGGTATAATGTCATTTTTAGATTTCTCATAAGATTTGTCTCATCTTTCCATGGTAAAGAATAATAATCACTTGAATACATTTTTGTAAAACATATTTGTGCTTTAATGTTAAATATTCCAAATGAATAGTTGGGATGTGAACTTCTCATTTGTGTAACTTTTGTGAATCAAATATCCAAATAAATAAGTATGCATATTGGTGACTCTTGATCCTTCCTACTTGTTACCTATTGTTACATCACACTTTATTCTATCTTTATTTCTAATCTTTAAATTTAAAAAACAAAAAAAATATCACTTGTTCTATTTTCCTCACATTATTTATCTCTAAACTTTATTTATTGATTAACTTTATTTCTTTGCCTCCTTGTGGAATCGACCGCCCGATCTATACTACGACTACCGCTAAGTGGAAGTCACGTTTGGACGTTAAACAAGTCATCTACTCAGAGATAGACTTATTAGTCATCTAAACAGAGATAGACTTATCAGTCATCTACACAGAGATAGACTTATCAGTCATCTATTCAGAGATAGACTTATCAGTCATCTGTACAGAGATAGACTTATCAGTCATCTACATAAGGATAGACTTATTAGTCATCTATACAAAGTATGTCTTATTAGTTGTCTATTCAGAGAGAGACTTATTAGTCATCTACCTCAGAGCGAGAGACTTATTAGTCATCCACTCAGAGCGCGGGACTCCACAAACATTTATTGTACCTGCTTGCATGCATGAGTAGGGCTATTACTACTAGGCATGTCTATTATGATTTTGTGACATGTTATTACTTGTTCATGAGCATATTGAGTTTTCTTGCTGAGCTTCGGCTCACGGGTGATATGTGGTGCAGGTAAAGGCAAAAGAAAGCTGGACCATCATTGAGTTGGAGAGCTTAGGTGACGATGTGTACATATGCGGCTGCTCGGCCGCCACGATCGAGGGTTTAAAGAGGAACTAAGGATAAACCTTATTTTGCCGCTTAGGTCGGCTAGTTGTAAATATTTTATTGTAATTAAACTTTAAAATATATTTTCGGGATCCCAATGTATACAGTAAACGTTTTAGTGAAACGTTGTATCTTTAACCATAAACTGTTAATTATACTTAGTTACACGATTATGGCCAAATGACTTGATTAGCGAGTTTAACACTATTTAAAATGCACAACGTAACGGTCCCTGGGTAGTAGGGCGTTACACCTGCCTCCAGTCGCATAAGAATTCCAACAACCATGACCTACACTATTGTTGGTGTGACCTCTTGCAATATTACCATAACCATTAGAAAAACCAAAGAAACTTCCACGCTTCTTGAATCCGTGAGATTGAGATAGATGAGTCATCAAGGGAACAGAGTCAAGATCTTGATGATGCTTTTCCAACCTAGTTTCTTGAGATAGTAACAAGGACTCAATCTCAGCCATAGTATAGGCTTGAGTACAAGAGTTGATTGATACAATGAAAACATCATAGTCAGTAAGGAGACCATTGAAAATAGCATTGATATGCTCTTTAACAGTGATCGTTTGGCCAATAGATTCCAATTGATCAACAAGAGATTTGATCTTGAGTAAGTATTCATTCAAAGACATGGAACCTTTCTTGATGCTCTTGAGCTGTGATTGATATTGATCAAGCTTAGCATAGGTCTGAGAGGCGTAGTAAGCTTCAAGAATTTGCCAAACTTGAGCCGAAGTTTTGGCACCGACAACATGAGTAAGTATTCTCTCGGACATAGATGAAAGTACCCAAGAATAGAGAAGCTGATCCTGTTGCCACCATTGTTTGAACTCTTTACTTAGCTTCGCAGCAGTACGATCGACTTCAGAGGAGAACTTCTAAGGTTGAACAAAGTCTGGATCTATTATGTAGTCATCAAGCTCATGACCACAAATTACAGCAAGAACTTGTGGATGCCAGAGAAGAAAATTGTTGAGATCAAGTTTGACGGAGAGGATGTGAGAGAACACCACAGAAGAGAAAGATGGAGCAGAGGCTCTCGTCGAAGTTGAAGATGCTCTCGCTCGAGTAGAGGAAGAGGTGTTGGCTTCCATGAACGAAGACACCAAGCACACACCCTAGAAACAGAAAAAGGGGAAAACGGAAAAACAAGAAAGAGAATCAGTTAGGCACTGATACCATATTAAGAAAATAAGGAGAGTAAAAAAAATATATTGATTCTCATTAAGAAAGAGATAAGATACAATGGTATATATACAAGGATAAGTTAGAGAAGATCTCTACATAAAGCTAATTACTAACCGACTAACTAACTCTAACAGAAAGCTAATTAGTATTAACTAATCCTAACACCCCTGCCTTAGGCCTCGCTTTGAGAAGAATTTCTTTAGTGGCTGCCCATTTAACAAAACCGAGAAGGATACCGAGGTTACACATTTCATGATTAAGTTACATATGTGGTCTCCAAAGCCAAACACTTTTAGTATTGAAGGAGGAAAGGCCATTCGATGCGATCGTACGCCTTGTGCATATCCAACTTAAAGCCATCAACCCCCTTTTTCCCTTCTTCCTTTTGATTGTGTGGACAAGCTTCTGTGTAAGTACAGATGATTCTACAATCCATCGTCCTGGTATAAATGCTGATTGAAAAGGGGAAACCAACTGATCCATTACAATCCTCAATCTATTAGAGATTATCTTTGAAGCAAAAATTGCACAGGCTTATGGGGCGGAATTTGTCTACCATGTTTGCATTCTCCATTTTCGGAATAAGGCAGATGTAGGTAAAATTCAGCTTTGGCTCCAATGTGCCTCTTTCGAAGAACTCTTGGACGCATTTAGTGATGTTGTCACTCATTATGTGAAAAATAGGTAGCCACCAGAGAAGGAGAGACACTAGAGAGAAGAAATTGAAAATAATAAATAAGAGTAATGTTATACACACATTTGTTTTTTAAAAAATAGATATATAAAAAAAGTATGATACTGTTATAATACGTTTAAATGATTTAAAGTACATACATGCAATTTATGTGTATATGAGTATCATATGAGTGTGTATACTTGACATTATTCAATAAAAAATCTCAAGTTTTACGTTTTACTCTGTGGTGCGGTGCTTGGTAAGCTACTATGGTCACTAATTCAACCCACTTTTGTTTATTTATTGGACCAAATTGCAGATAGACCCGTTGTTGAAAAATAATAGCATTAGTACACACCCGAACCAGTTTAATAATAAATAAATAAATATTTTTAAAAGCTACTAATTAATTAATTAATTAATTTCACACATAGCTTTCGCTTTTAGTTTCTTTATGAGTGAGCTGCTTGTAGTGAAGAGTATCAGCACAGATCTAAGTCGGTCTCTTAAGATTTGGCTTTCTTCATCTTCTTCAAACGTTTCCATTTTTCCAGGTAATGCTTCTTAAATTTTTCATTCTTTGCTATTCTTTATTTCTTTTGGAATCTAGATCCGTTCCTTGCTATTTTTTATCCTTCTTTTATTGTTTATCTTCCCCATTTTTAATTGGGTCATATCAACGATTCAGTAAGAATATCTGGGTCGATCTTTGTTTTTTTTATTATAAATTAAATTTTATTATAGGGACGTGCGTGCGTGTGGATTCCATCATTGCATCTAAATCTTTTATCTTTTGTTATTGATTATCTTGAAGAACTTTACCGCCTTTGTGAATTTTCTTTATATTGTTCTGTAGAACCTATGAGACCACGTTTTGCTTGATGGGTTTTTTTTTTCCTTCCCTTTATTTGGAAATTAGATCATTGTGTTGCTCAATAAGATTTCTCTGTTTGTTTTAGGAACTTGTATGATCTGTGTGTTGGAGAATGTATCATATACAACCCTCTTAGCAATTGAGAAGATGGCTGGATTTTGTTTATGTTTTTGAAAGTTATTGTGCTTGCCTTGAAGCCATGTATTGCTTTTAGATATAAAAAATTGACACTGTTGGATTAGATAACAGTGACAATCATAATATTAATAAATTTCGAACTAGTTAGTGTGATGAAGATCAGAGGAACACAATTGGAAATGGGTTTTTGTGAATTGGTGACACTAGTATGATTGCTTATAAGTTCTGTCTGAGCTAAGCGTAGTGCTTGTATCAGCTTAAGTACACTTAAGATCCTAAAGGGTTGATGTCTAAGATTATGTTTGTGTGTGTGTTTTATTTTTTATTTTATTTTTTCAGGTTAATTACGACTATATAATAATGTCAAGGAGGCCAGTAAATCCTGCTAGGCGCATTGGTGATGGTGGAAGCATTCCATTTGTGGGTTCTGTCCAATCTAAAACACGCACATCACCATTACTATCTATTGGCCTCGTAGTGCTGGTACTTCTTTCTTCTTGTTCCTCATCCTATCCTGTCATCTCATGCAAAAAACTATTAACGATTCTTGGTAATGGCACACGACTTGGAATTGATCTTTCCCCCTGTTCTTAATGCAAAGAAACTTAAACAGACGTATTTATTTGAATGCCTTGGTTTCAGTCTGGAGAATGTTTATTAATTAGTTCTCGTTTTGGAAACTTCAGGGTGCAGTTCTTCTTCTTTGCTATAGCTATAGTGGGTCAGGTATGTATTTTGGGTTCCCTTGTAAAATAATTGTGGATAAATAAAGTTGATGAAAAACTTTGTTATTTTCTTTTCATCACACAAAACTCTGTTAGAAACAGACAAACGGCTTCTTTTATCCTCTCATGGACTTGAACTCTATCATCATGGTAGATATGGAAGGATCGTTAGGGAGCAAGTTAGATATTTTGCCTCTTTCTGCTAGCTGTATTTATTTATTTATTGTTTAGAATAGAGTTCGAGCTACTTTAAAGACATCTGAGATTGGACAAAATATTTTCTGATTGTTTTACTTCATTTAAAAGGTTTTGTCTTACCTATTTGGGGGGTTTTTGTTTGACAGGTGGACTGAGCAGTAAAGAGGTTATGAGTAAATTTGAAGGTGAATTTCAGTACCATCTTTCTGAACATTTCATTTTTGATATCGCAGAATGTTAGGAGATAAGGTGCACATTAGTATTGGCTGAGTTGCTCACTAATATAATTAAATTTTCATGATTTAACTTTAAAGTAATCAATATTGTTTATCTAGCCTTACATACAATATATATATATATATATATCATCTCAATATTATTAGTATATGAAGAGTTTGATTGAGATTATTGTAGATCTGGGATTAGGGAATGACATAAGTATCCCCTTTTAGAAAGGGTTAGAAGTGTGTAGTGTCTACTTTTTGCCAGTTATAAAGGTACAAGGTTTCACCCTAGAGTTTTTGAACACCTTGTCTACTTTGCAGTAAACGCTATTAAAGTTTTTGAACACCTTGACCCGTTTTTTGGACCATTAAAGTATGAAACATTATCACATTCTTTTTGTTTATTTATTTTTTATATATTATTTTTCTCTGACAAGTTATTTGGCATGATTTGTTACCAAATGAGTTGTGAGTAAATGAAGAAACCTTTTCCATTTAAGATGTTATGAACGTGCAGGTGGTATTTCATGCACATATGAAGTCCAGAGAGCCATACCTGTTCTGAAGAAAGCATATGGTGACAGCATGCGTAAAGTGTTGCATGTGGGCCCTGAGACATGCTCTGTGGTATCTAAACTGTTGAAAGAGGAGGATACTGAAGCCTGGGGTGTGGAACCATATGACCTTGAGGATGTGGACACTAATTGCAAGAGTCTCGTGCGCAAGGGCATTGTGCGAATGGCTGATATAAAATTCCTGCTACCATACAGGACAAAGTCATTTTCTCTTGTAATAGTGTCTGATGCACTGGATTACTTGTCTCCAAAATACCTCAACAAAACTCTTCCAGAGTTGGCGAGGGTGTCTACTGAAGGTGTTGTTATATTTTCTGGTAAACCTCTTGTTACATTTTTTTTTTGAAAATCTTTTCTGGCTAACATCCTACAACAATCACCCTCCTTCCCTTGTTCATGAGACAACCTAATCTATGCTGACATCTAAAGCAGAGTATATTTTCAAGTTCTTTTCTCTCTTTGTTTATTTATGTAGTTACATATTGATATTTTAAAAAGGTGACTGATGTTGGAAACTATGGACTTGTTTCTACAATTGTAGGCTATCCAGGTCAGAATAGAGCTAAAGTTGCAGAGCTTTCCAAATTCGGCCGTCCAGTAAGTTACAGTAGTTTTACAGTTTATCATGATATTGGATGTCAAAATGATTGTAGATCATCTCATTGTCACTTGAATATCAGCTTTATACTTGTGGACACTTTTTTTTTGGTTCCATAGAAATAGACATAATCATGACTGGGAAAAAAATCTTACTGCTTTGTGAAAAATTGCTCCCTTTTGATTATGATCTGGCGAATTTAATTGTCGATTATCAATGAAGAATGAAAATTTGATGAAAGTAGAAAGAACCACATGACAATTGGCTGCAGAGGGAATGATAGCAAAGTATATTTTAACTATGTGCAGGCCAAATTGAGAAGCTCTTCATGGTGGATTAGGTTTTTTCTCCAAAATAGCTTAGAAGATAACGAAACAGCCTCGAACAAGTTTGAACAAGCTTCAACTAAGAGGGCGTACAAGCCTGCCTGCCAAGTTTTTCACCTCAAATCGTATCAATAAGGATTGCAGGATGCATCTCCGCCTTCAAAGATTATAGGTGGACCTGGCTTAACTGTCTTTAGTGCCCAAAGGGCAAGTTCATATGGAAAGGAAAATATACTTTGGTTCTGTGTTTCTATTAGAAGACAGTGAATGTTTTATTAGAGTAATTGTCAAGGAAGTGCATTTGGCATAAATTAGCTTCTTTCGCCTGCGTAGTCTTTTTCATTCGAGTATTTTCTCTCCAATAGCTCCCTTTTAGAATCCTTAGCATTTCAACATTTTCTTCTATATTTTAAGATACATTCAGGCACATGAATGAGCACATTGTATATTGAATTGAACTACCTCTATTTATTTATTTATTTATTATTATTGAAATCGAGAATTCATTTTCCTCTTAAATTACGATTAAAACAAATTGTCATATGTGTCGTTTCCTGATAATGACCACAATTTCTCACATAGTAATGAAGTCGATTTTCCATTAGAGCCAAACTTTCTTGACCACATTAAGTTGCGAAATGGGGCTTAATTGACCTGAGATTCAGAGACGTTGCTTCTGCTTTAATCCTACATTGACAAACCACAAATGAGCTAGAAATGTTTCCCATGTCAAAAATTAATAAATACAAGAATTAAAGGTGAAATGTGGAACTGCTTTAAGACCTCTTACTCTTATAAGTAATGCTATTAATAGGAAAGCTGTTAGAATATTTATTTATATAGTATATAAAATTATTTATTTATATAGTATATAAAATTAATTATGTCACAACTAATTGATTTAAATTTATTTAAGATATCAAAGTAAATATTTTATTTATTGGTAAATATTCTAATTAATGGTCAACATTAATTATTACCCAATTTTATTTGTTACCCGATTTTGCATATCCCAAACTGATTGAGAGAACATAGATTCTAATGGAATGTCTCACTCTATAAATATAGAGTACTGGTTCCCAAGCTCACTACTCATTCTTACTTTCAGTAACTCCATCTAAAAGAGTTAGTGAGAGCTTGGAAACCTGTGTACTCATTCTAATTTTTCTTCTTTTCTTTTGTAGATCTAAAGCTTATAGATCGAGACTGTCAATAGCAATGGCCGGAGGTGTACATATTCGATCATCTAAATTTTATGTAATAATCTGTTTATTCCGCATAGGATTGTTATGCATCTAGATTAACCTTTAATCTAACAAAAACTTCATTAGTTTTAACCATATCATCCACGGGAATAGTACATTCCTCAACCTGATCAAGATCATAACAATATTTTTATAATTTTTTAGTTACAAATGATGTCATTATATTTGTGTCCATTATATAAAATTATAAGTTAATGCATAGATGAATGATAACTACTTTGTAGCCAAGATCAACAGCGAGTTCAATGACACTTTTCCGAATGATTTCAGGCAAAATAGTTTCACTTGTTGCTCTAGTTGAAGATAACATTGCCCTACAGAAGAACACTTTTAAAGCATACAACATATAATTACAAACACTAGAAGAAAGATAACACATAAAGTTATAAAGCTAGCTAGTAAGAATTAAATTCACTATGAAACAATTAGGAATCCTAATCTTCTCTACTATCCACTCTATTATTCTTTAATGCAATCACCACTGAAATTCTTTTGACTGAAATAATACACATACAAAAGTGTTAACCATTCGAGTTAAGAAATAGAAAACTCGACCTAATGTGAATTCCCTATATTTCTATGGTCAATTCAAACAATAGGAAGCAATAAATACAACCATAAATCACATAACTTAATTTGATACTCTCATTCTAAATTGAGATCTATGTCTATTCAATTTTAGCATATTTAAATCTCACTTTTTAGATTTTGATTCAAATTCATAAATCGTATGTAAAAGGTGCGCAATCAATCACATACACAATAAGCACAAACTGAATAAATTTTAGACAAAGAAGAAATAGATAAATGCATTAAATCATAATAGAGTTTCAAGAGAGTCAATTAGAAAACCTAAACATAGATTTAGTTCATAAACATCATTCTAAACATGCATATCCATGGAAATTAACATAGAATTCTAAAGTAAAAGAAAAAGAACTATTGAAAATAATCGGCCGTGCTCCACAGTGTATTCCTTGCTCTCCAAAAATCGTATTTTTTTCCTCTCCTTTTCCTTTTCTTTTGAAATTAGGTTTATAACCTAATTTTTCTTTTTGAAGTAACTAGGGCCGCGACCCAATTATTCAAGCGCCGCGACCTGTATCCCGAAAACTGACTTTTTCGTTGAGGCGAGCTGCGACCCAACTTTCCATATGCCGCGGCCCATACGTTTATTTTGGCCTTGAGAATCCCTTAGCGCTGCAACCCCTCCTTCCAGCACCGCAGCCCTTGCAGAACTTTGAAAACATGCATTTTGTAAAGGACTTGGCTGCGACGCAACCAAGCCGTGCTGCTGCTGTTAATAATTTCTTCAAATTACACACTTTTTGTTCCAAGAGTTCACCGAGGCTATAAAATATCTTAAGGACTCTTCTTTTCACAAAACAACATCAAAACGCTGATTATTTCATCATTTTTCTGCCAATTTTCTTTATTTGCTCTTTTCCTTTATTTATTGACTAAAACCTGAAAAACGACAAAGACAAGCGTAATACTGCACTAAATAATAGAAAAAATTAAATAAAAACTATCTAAATTACAACCTAAACACCACACAAAATGAGACTCAACACCCATCTCACTCTCTCCTAGTGTCATCTACGAGAGTTCTGTTTAACTTCTGTTGTGTTGGCAGTCATGGATATGTTCAAAGAAGGTGGATCAACCACCAGACCTCCAATGCTTGAAGGGGCTAACTACCCCTACTGGAAAACAAAGATGAGGGCGTATCTTAAATCTGTAGATGAATGGGTCTGGGTGGCAATATCTGATGGATGGAAACCCCTAACTGAGAATGTAGGTGATGTTGAAAAAGTTAAGGCAGCGAGCAAGTGGACGACTAATGAAATTGAAAAGGCAAATTTTAATTAAAAAACTCTTAATGCGATCTTCAATGCTATTTTAACTAATAAGATGAAAGTGGTTGCAAACTGTGAGATTGCTACAGAAGCATGGGATAAGTTGAAGACCGAGAATGGGGGTACTTCGGTTGTCAAGAAATGAAGATTGAGGTCTCTGGCTAGAGAGTTTGAAAACCTAACCATGGAAGAAGAGGATTCTATTGCATATTTTCATGCTAAGTTGTGTGATATTTCTAATGAGTCATATGCCTTGGGAGAGACTTACTCAAACTATAAGTTAGTCAGGAAGGTTCTTGGGTCTCTTCCAAGGAGATTCAAAGCCAAGCCCACATTTATTGAGGAAGTGCATGATGTTGAGGATATGTACTTGGATGAATTGATTGGATCTCTACAAAATTATGAATTAACCCTCAAAAGATGGAATAAAGGAAAGAAAGTGAAAGACAAGGAATCCGAGAAGAATGGGGGAAGTTTGGCTTTTGTTCTAAAAGAAACTTTTGACAAAAAAGGTGAAATGTTTGAAGCTTTAACAGAAGAGAAAGTTGCTCTCCTAACCAGGAATTATGCTAAGTTTTTAAGGAAGAATATGAGAAAGAAAAACTTTAACAACAAAGAAAATCTCTTCAAGAATAGTTTTCTTACTAATCAGAGAACAAGTCAGACACAAGACCGAAAGAATAGGGGAATTTATTGTAGAGACTGTGATGGGTTCAGACATATTCAGGCTGAATGTGCAAACACTCAGAAAAAGAAAAAGACTCTTGTAATGACTTGGAGTGATAGTGAAGAAGAAAAAGATGGTAGTTATAGTGAGAATTCTGATCAAGAAAAGAATGTTATTGCTTTTCATGCCAAAGAAGAATCAGTTGAAAAATAAGAAGGGGACAATGAGAGTAGCTGCTCTGAATCTGAAAGTCTTGTTCAACAATCCGCTTATGAGAAAATATATCAACAATGGATGACCATGGTTCAAAAAGTAAAAGTTCTTGAAGAACGAAATAATTGTCTTAAAGTTGCCAACAAAAAGCTTGAAGTTGATGTAAAACACCTAACTGAAGAATTAGAAAAGAAAGAGGATAAGCTTTATGCTATTCAAGCTGATCTAGTTCGTGCCAAACAATCCTTGGAGTCAATACCGCCTGGAACTGCAACATTGAATCATTAACTTCATGTTCAGAAGCCTTACGGAGACATGACATCTATAGGCTACAAGCTTCTGTACAAAAAGGGAGAAAATCTTACCATTGATGGGTCACGGTCTTTGAATTGTGATTCTTTGGTTTCATATTTGTGCCCTAATTATTGTCTCTCTAATAGTGCTAATGTCTTCTTTCTGTGATCAAGAAGGTTCTCCAGTTCCCGAAGGCACCTCAAGAGGGGTTCTCAATGTTCCTCCTCCGTCTTTGTCGTTTCCTCTTCTGGGTTGTGAGGTTGTAGGCTCGGTGTTTCCTATTCCGTCCTCCGTGTCCACAAAGTCTCCGACGGTCTCTCCGTCTCCAGGTATTCCCTCTGTTCCTAACTCTGTTTGTCCTCCTGTTGTTAGTGTGGCTTCAAATGTGTTTACCAAAGTTGTGTATGCTCCTTTTGTTGTTCCGTATGGGTCTGTTCGTTGGTCTCGTGTGAAGTCTGTAGCTCACAAGAAAAAACTCTCTAGTGAGTCTACTTCGGTCCCTCGTCGAGTTACTTGGGCATTAGCTTAAGTTGCTGGGTCTCCCTTTTGTCCATCCCGTCCCTCTAACCTAATTGCTAAACCCCCGCCTAGTAAGAAACACAAGTCTTCTAGTGGTTTACTAGCAAAATCTAGAACATCCAAACCCTCCTCTACTGTTTGTGGGATTATTGAGTCTGACATGAGCCTAGTGTTTTTCTTTGTCAATAGATATGCTAAAAAATGTTTTAAAGAAGATGTGTCTTTTCGTCATTTTCATGTTGAGCATTCTGTGGTGTTAGAGGATTTCCTAGGCTCCGTGAGATTCTAGAGTCTCGAAAGTGGGTTAACACTGTCACTGGTCTTGTCATGCCATCTCAAAATTTGGTTAGGGAATTTTATTCTAATTTAGAAAAATCTTTGGTAGATGCTCAACATCCCAACTGGTTTACTACATTTAGTTGGGGTAAACGTATTTCGTTTGCTCCCTCCACTATTCAGGGTCTTTTGGGTATGCCTTTGGTTCATGATGCTATTTACAATGCTGAGTATGCCCTTGATTTATACTTGGTGGGTTGTGAGTTAACTGGTCAAGTTGACTTTCAGTGGAATGAGGTAACTATTGATCTCCCCACTCCTTCCTTGACAAGTTTTTATCGTGTCCTGCATAAAGTTGCACTCACTAATTGGACTCTGAATTCTCATACTTCAACTGTTACTGCTGATATTGGTTGATTTTTGTTTGCTATGGGCACTGGGATTTCCATAGATTTGTCTGTCCTTGTGTACAACAAGATGTATCAGGCTTTTCATACTAAAAGTCGTTGGCTCTTTCTTCCATATCCTTGCTTGGTGCACAAGATTGCCTTATCTGCACAAGCTAATTTTACTTCTCAAGATGTTTTCTTGCCTATCCAGATTTTGGATAAGACGTTTCAGCCTTAGTCCTCCAAACCTGTACCTCCTCCCAAGCCTCTTAAGTATCCTCTGCTGAAGGGTTAAGCTCCTACCTCATGGAAGTACAAATTGTTTGAGATGCTTTACTCTCAGAAATCTCGGCTGGATAGTCTTAAAGGTCTGGTTCAGCAATCTCAGTTGTGTTCCAAAGTATTTGAGCGCAGGGTTCTGTCTTAGTTGGCTGGTATTCGACAACTCCTTCAGCCTCAATCTACTCCTGATCCACCAGAGTCTTCTCCTGCTTTTGTTTCCCCTTCTGCTATTCGGGGGGAGTTATCTTTGCCTTAGTTAGGAAAATCGCCACCACAAAGATAGGGGGAGTTGTCTCCACGAGCTTCTGATAAAATTCCTGACAGTGTCCAGGGGAAGTCTTCTACTAATGATGATAGTTCTCAAGGCTCAGATTCTGCTCCTTCATCTTCACCTCCGCGTAAGACAATGCGTGGTAGGCTTCATCGTTCAACTAAATAGTTATCTTTTTATGATCATTGAGGGGGAGATATGGGTGTTTTATTTGTTTACTATTTTTTTATGTTGTTTTCTTAGTATCTGTAGTTTGGTTTAGCACTGATCATAAATTTCCAAAGGGGGAGATTGTAAGTGTCATACTTTTGGTTGTTTGTATTTTAGAAATATTATGATCCATCTGTTATTTTGCCAGTTGCATCTGGAAGTTCGGTGTATTCCTAATGTCTTCTTGTTGTTTACATGGGATGTATTAAACTTTCTGTTATGTTTAGTTGACTTTATTTTGTTTTGGGGTTTCGTGCTGTGTTAATTTTCTAACTATTTTCTGTTATAGTGAGGTCTATGAAGATATATGTATTGGTTTTAATTCCGTGAGTTTGTTAGAACCATTATTGATGTTTTTGTGAGAAACTTAGCTCTGCTAGGGTTTGTATTTGGTTTTCTTTGTGTTTTGTTGTTTTGACAGGTTGAAGAACTCTGTGCTTCGAAGAATGTTCATTCATGGCAGACAGTAGTGTTCTTCAGATGAAGTATTGAAAGAAGATCAGATCTGTGAAGCTCAAGTGAGAAGACTTGAAGTGTTCAATCTAAGGAAATTTTCAAAAGAGATAAGTATAGAAGATTTTCTTGTTGTTAATGTAAAGTCAGAGATACTTTGTAGAACTTGCATTTTTGATCTTAGTAGATTTCTTTCTCTGGACTAGGTCCCAAGGATTAGCCATTACTTTGTGTAGTGGTGAACCTTGTAAAAATTGCTTTGTGTGATTCTTTTTCATTGAATCTTGGTTTACCAATTCATTAAGTTTACAATACTTAGGTAGTAAATCACTTTCACAATTATTAATTGCATTTGAGACACATGGTAGCACTGACTATACATTGGCCCATTAAACCATAGTCTACCATCACTAATAATATGAGCCCAATTGACCCAATATACCCCTTAGGGTGGAAAATCATGATATACATATGGTGTATATGTGAAGTTGGGGAATAAGGTGATTTTGGTAAGGGTTTGATCTCCATAGGTTCTCTCTTGCATCCTTACCTTTGATCTTGTGTATTGTTTGTTGTTTTGGACATATTTACAGTGATCAGGATGACCAATAGAGATTCAATGTCAAACTTAGGAAGTATGTTAGTTATTGTGAAATTAATGCCCTAAATAAAATGTGATATTGGTTGCTATATGAGCATTGATTGTGTGAATTAAATTATTTCATGATTATTGTTTTGCTCATTGGATTAAAACTATCAAATATTACGTGATGCAACTTCATCATGTATTTGTATGTAATATAATATATATACATCTTTATATATTATAAGTGTGAGTTTAAGGGAAATTGTTGTTTTCTGTTAGATTTAACATTTTTTTTTATTGTTTTCTAACATCGTTAGTATTAAAGTCATCTAGATAAGGTAAATATTTAAAAAAAAGAAAGTAATAATGCCATCTAAATAAGGTAAATAAATTGAAAAAAAAATATAATAAATGAGTCATAGAGATTTCTCATCACATATTTGTTACACAAAAATTTCGAGAATAAATAAATAGCCTCGAAATGTAGGCTAAAAAATGTTAAGCTCGGGATTAACAAGTATTAACTGTAACGACCCAAATTTCCTAATAAGACTTAAGACCTTTATTAGGGGCCCAGGATGGCAAATCTCAGAATTATATGATTATGAGATATTTATGTGTATCATTATGTGATTATGTGAGTTATATCATAATATGACTTGATATGCATGTTTATGTATATTAAATATGCATGGGGGCCCATTTTTGTTTAATTGGACAATTTTCATATTTTGGCCATTTTGGGTATATTTGACATATATGTGATATATGTGTGGTGCTTCATTATTATTTGGTTATGCTAAGGTTACCCAACACGAGACGATCCTAGGAAGCAAGATAGTGGGAAAGTCACAACGGGATCCATACTCGACTCGGAGTGAGTCAAGGGGTATTTTGGGTATTTAGCACATTACCGGGATATTGGGTAATGGGAATAAATATTTGATGATAAATTGGGAGTTAGTCAGATCAAGGGAAAATTATAGGAATTTTGACTATTTGACCCTGGGGGCGTTTTTGGGACCCCGAGCATTAGGATTTGCTTGAGGTTACTTAAGCTTGAAGTAACCTGTCAAAGTTATAAAAAGAACGTTCAGAACGTTCTCTCTCCCTCTCGTTCCATTTTCGAAACTTGATCACATTTTCAAAGGAAACTTGAGTTTTAGGATTCGAATTCAGGCAAGGATTGAGGTATAGCGATTCTAGGGAAGATTAGAAGTTTATTAGCTGAAGGATTTAGTGAGAAACGACATAATCAGATGTTATTTAAGCTTTGAATTCCTAAATTCTTACTCTGTTCTTGGTGTTCTTGAGTTTTACGAACTCAAGACTTGCATTATGAGTTCCTATGGGGATTCTGGGTATTTATTGTTGTTTTAATGGTGCTAAGCTATTGGGTGAACTGTTTGGGGGATTAAAATGTTGAGGGTTAGAGACCCGTTGGGGTCGGATTTGGAGCTTTGAAGCTCGAAGAACACGAAGTTAGAAACCTAGAAATCTGGTATCAACACTAGGTTGGTAGCGCTACAACGTTATGTTGTCTATTTGGGGGATGAAGTTCTACCTATAGCGCTATAGCGCCCAATAGGTTGCGCTATAGAGCCACACAGTCTTCAGGTCTTGGCTTTTTGGTACTTTTTGGGGTTTTGACCCGAGGGCTCGGGGGATGATTTCACCACCATGTTTGGTGGGATTGGAGGTCCCGAGAGCGCGGGATAGGTCCCGGGATTGGGTTTTGGAACTTGAACTCATTGAAACACCTTTTATGGTTGTGACTAGGTTATCACTAGGGGCTTGGAAACAGGATCGTGCTTATGGCTCGTTCATTGGTAACCTGTGCTTGGACCAAAGGTAAGAAAACTGCACCCAGTATGTGATGCATGTAATGCATAAGATACATGTGATTATGGCATGCCATGAATGTTGAATATGAGATTGATCAGAGCTTGAGTCTCTGTAAATGTGCATGATCATAATTATGCTAGTGAATGTTGGGTAAGCATGCTGAATGCCCTGTATTTGGATATTTGACATATGATATATGCCTGGATGCATTGCTTACTTGTGGGTGGAACTGACTCCATAGTCAGAATCGACAATGGTATTAGTATTGACTGTGAAGCTGTGACTCATTAGTCAAGTTCGGCAGTAGTACTGAGCACTGGTTGTATAGAATTGACCTATGAGTCAAGAGCAGCATAAGCGTAATGAACATAGAGCCGAAAAGATTAGATCAAATCGACATAAGCATTATCAACATAAATATGAAATGCTTGACCGACTTTAAGTTCGATGAAAACAAAAGCGCTTGTCTAGTCTAAAGGCTAGTTACTTAGAGTCAGAGCCAAAATGCTCAGGTGACCATAACGTCACATGGCTTAGGGTACGAAACCCAAGTTCGTGATTCCATATTCACTTATTTGGTACAAGTTCGTGACTCCATAGTCACTTATTTGGTAGAAGTTCGTGACTCCATAGTCCCTTATCTGGTACAAGTGCGTGACTCCATAGTCACTTATCTGGTTCAAGTGTATGATTCCATAGTCACTTATCTGATTCAAGTGCGTGACTCTATAGTTACTTATCTGGTTCAAGTTCGTGACTTCATAGTCACTTATCTAGTTAGGGTGTGGAACCCAAGTTCGTGACTCTATAGTCACTTATCTGGTTAGGGTGTGGAACCCAAGTTTGTGACTCCATAGTCACTTATTTGATTGGGCTGCAAGCCCCAGCATGATTACCAGAATCATTATTGATATTCACTTAGGATTGACTTGATAGTCATCCATACAGGAGGGCAGGACCCACAATCATTTATTTGGACTTGCTTGCATGCATGAATAGGGCTATTATTTCTAGGCATGCTATTATGATTTAGTGACATGTTATTACCTGTTCATGAGTATATTGAGTTTTCTTGCCGAGCCTTGGCTCACGGGTGCTATGTGGTGAAGGTAAGGGCAAAAGAAAGCTGGACCATCCTTGAGTTGGAGAGCTTAGGTGACGATGTGTACATATGCAGCTGCTCGACCACCATGATCGAGGGTTTAAAGAGGAACTAGGGTTAAGCCCTATTTTGCCGCTTAGGTCGGCTGGTTGTAAATCTTTTATTGTAATTAACCTTTAAAATATATTTTTGGGATCCCAATGTATACAGTAAACGTTTTAGTGAAACGTTGTATCTTTGACCAAATTTTTTAACCCTGAACCGTTAATCACACTTAGTTGCACGATTATGGCCAAATGACTCGGTTAGAGAGTTTAGCACTGTTTAAAATGCACAACGTAATGGTCCCTGGGTAGTATGGCGTTACATTAACAATACACTTGTATAAGTTGACAAATGGTTCCAGGTTTGCTATTTGTGTTTGAGCATGAGCCACAGGCTCGAAGATACCAACCTTCTCCGAGGAATGAGTTTGACCGAATTAGTGGATGAGGAGGAGGCAACAACTGGAATGATGAGCTCAAAGCTTAGCTAGTCTCGAAAGCGCGTCAAGACAACGATCGATCTCAATGACGCATTTACCACACAAAAAAGCTGTTAGGAAATCCCTATTTCCTAGGGATTCAGTAAAACCGTGTCTTGAATCCTTATTTTCGTGGGATTGTTATTTTAATTAATACATTTGATTGTATTATTTATTCAGATATTTATTTCAAATTCAAATATTTGATTGTAACTTCCCTGGATTGGGGGGAAGATATTCCTACTACCAGGTCTATAAATAGCCTAGGCTAGGTCATTTGTAAGGGGACAACAATTTGTACTGAAGAAACTCTGCCAAATTGCTTTCATTCAAAGCTTTGAGAGAGTATTCATAATAACAGTGACTCGTGGACATAGGCAAATTTTAACTGCTGAACCACATAAAAAATCTCTGATTTCTTCTATTATTTCTTTATCATTGTTTAGTGCTCTTCATAATTAAGTTAATGAAAAACGGTGTCAACAATATTAAAGTATTTAAATTATTTAATCAATTATGTTTTCAAAACTATAACCGAAAAATATTTATGTGCTTGAATTTATTCTTTTCTTTCTTTCTTTTATCAATTAATTAATTATTTTGTTATCTAACGTATTTTGTTTATCCAAACATAAATATAATGGTGAAATAAGATATAAATATACATATTATCTAATTTTGTTGTTTAGTTTTTTTTTAATGAAAAATTACTTATTTCAATTGCTCTGACCACTAATTAAATAAAACATATATTTAAATATAATTTTTTGTTTTAAAATTTTTTAAATTAAATAATTAAAATTTGATCAAATAAAAATTATCTTTTCTTTTAATGGTTTTTTTAAATAAAAAAATGTGTTTATTCAAAATTTATATGACAATTAAAGAAGCATAATAAATATAAATTAATATATTTTCAAAATAAAACTAAAAAAATATGCATTGCACATTATTTTTACACATATATATTAATATATTAGCCACTGACAGAGGCCCTTTTGAATAGCTCTCATTACCTTCACAATCACAACACTTACATGTATACTAGATACAAGAATTGCACGTTGCTTGCTTAGTTTCATTTGTAGATTTTTTTTAATTATATTTATTAAATTTGTATCATTGTCGTATAAATTTTTTTGACGCCGTTTTTCGTCAACTTAAACAGTAAAGCAATTAAGCAAATGGAAAATGGAGCGAATGAATTTAAAGAAGAAGACAAGAAGGTTTTTACGTGGTTTAGCAATTAATTCTGCCTAGTCCACGAGTCTATATTATTAAGATTTGGAGTTTTCTGGAAATTCTTCAGAGATGAACTACCCAGAGTTTTCTCTCCAGAAGTCAGAAATCAGAGAATTGGTCCCCTACAAGTGGTGATTTCTTCTCTATTTATATGGAAGGTTACAGAGTTCATTCCCACATATTTCGGGAAGATATTCTGTATATCAATTGAAATAATGATATTAAATACAATATCTCCTATATACATGGAAACGTCCCATGAAAATCAAGAACGGATAACAGATTAAATGATATCCCTTAAATATTGAGATTACACAACAATAAATATGTTCACACGTAATGGGCTATCCCAGGTGACTCATCAGGTCTTCGAGATCACCAATCGACATTATGACTGTCAAGACTTACGGAACTGTTACGAACTTCACCCAACTTCAGGCCATGATCGGGATAGGTAGGTACTCTCGAGGTTGTCACACCTGAGCGTGCACTTCCCAAGTTTGGACTATCTTGTTTGAGGACAATCGGTAAAAGATATATCCAGGTGTCGTGCCATTTTGAACTCAGAAAATATCCCAAGGTTACACATCTTCGAGGTCGTTGTTTTACTTCAGAGATTTTACGGCTAGACCATATGATGTTTTCATACATTTTGAGCTCACACCTGACGAACCCAGTTTTCGGGGTCATAAACTCTTGTCTTGAAATCTGGGTGTAACAAATTTCAACTAAATAAAAAATATTATATATAAAAAATGAAATAAACATATTAAATAAAAAATTAAACCAAAACATTGTTTATGATTTTTTTAAATATATATTGTCTAAATGAAACTGGCCTCGTCCTTTGGATTGAGTTTGCCCCGTAGCCTCGATCATTTGAGCTTAAGTCATCCTGATTTTCATTCTTGATTTCTTGTTCGCCTGGCCCTCACCCTTTTGCTCTTTTGCTAGATGCCGCAAAACTTGGAGAAGCGGTGGGGGTCAAAGCTCGCATTTCCTTACTCACCGAAAATTCCGAGCCCGGAGTCACCCTTCACCCGGAATCAATGCTTGATTCGGGAGCACCAACTAAGGCGTGAGCAAGAAGATACCCGAGATCACTTTCGACGTCAAATCGACAAGATCGAGGAGAGGAAAAGGAAGAGACTTAGGGTTGCCATTTACCAAGATCCAGACCCCGAGCCCAGACCAATCCCCATCGATCCCACTCTTAGAGTAACAATCGCCTTCAAGCTGGGGGACCTTCAATTTTCACTGATGGGAGAACCATCAAACCCCCCCTTCTACCTCACAGTCAACCTCCATTCCCACCTCGAAGGGAGAATTCTTCGAGGCCGAGCACTATTGGAGCTTGGTTTCTTCACTGGGGCAGATCTCTGAGATTTTGTCTCTCCACGGGATCGGACTGTCAGGCTCGCTGAGGTGTCGAGCCCCGACCTCCCACGAGCGAAGCTGTCGTGCTTCGGGAGATGGGAACCCCGACAACAAGTTGAAGTACGCGGCCTAGAGCCAGGAGCACATGAAGGCAGGGGCTTTATTGCCCTTAAAGTCCTTTTTCAAGGAATTTTTAGACTTTGTCGGGCTCGCCCCTTTCCAGCTCAACACCAATTCATACAGGGTTTTGTCGGCCCTGAGGTCGCTCTTCCATGAGCTAAAGTGGGAAGGACCTTCACCGAAGGAGATTCTATATCTCTTTTGCTTGAAAAGCAATCCCTCCAAAGCTCGGGGATGAGACGACTTCTACTACCATTCGAGCTATCCCAAGGAGAAGAAAATCTTTGAGGATTTACCCTACCATCCCCCCAATTTCAAGAAGGCTTTCTTTTGGACAGGTAGCCTGGCTCCTTCCAGATACTATTCGTTCAGACGAATTCGTAAGTATAAAAAATCTCTTTTTTTTGTGCTCGAATTTTTTTCTTAGGCTCGAATCACTCATGATATGTTTATTTCTTCAGGCAATTATCATTGGCCTTCCCTCTTCGATAAGATGAAAGAGCACAAGGAGACCTTGCTCCAATTACCTTACGATAGGCGCTCCCTTTCCTATCTTCTTCATGAAGATATGCTTCGAGCTTGCGGCCTTTTGGAAAAGGATCAGTCTACAAATGACTCGTCCAACAAGAAATATACGAAGTGGGAGTTTGTACCTCTCCCAACTGGCAGCCTCCCTCTGAGGCGCAATTCTAAGCCACAACCCCTAGCTTGACATCCCAGGAGTCCGCAATCAGGGAACAAGGCCAATGACGAGGCCTCGAGCTCGAGCAACAGAGGTACAGTCATCCTTAGCTCAGACTTATGGTCTCCCTCACTACATAAGCATAAGCCAGACAAATTAGTCTTGTGTGAAGATGATAGGGACCACTTTTATGTATGGTCCTGGGTAGATGAGAGAGTACATAGGTTCGATAGTTGGCTGGGGAAATATGACACTATGTATAGTCTGAACGAGGTATGGAATGGAATAGTCATTCAATATGGGACAAATGATTATAGAGACTTTCTGAGGTTGACTTCCACGGATAGGGAAGGTACTCCTCCACCTCCTCTGAAGATGGGGGAATTACGTGGTCGCCGAGCACGAGCTCGGGGGAGAGTTCCAATTAGGTTTCTCTTTACTTGTCCTTTTATTCCTTGCCTGTCTGCATCATGCTAACTTTTTGTCTTAGAATTTCTTATAATGTGGTGTAATTGTGCAGGTGCTATGGACTCCGACCTCGACACCGTGCTCGCCAGTGGCGAGGGGGCCCAGACGAGTAAGCGCCCAAGAGGCTCGCAGAGGTCAGATCGTCCTGCCAAAGTCCTTAAGCGGACTGAGAAAACTCCTACTCCTCCAGCTTCCACTGTTACAAGCTCGGCTGTGGACCCTTCTTCCCAGGTCAAAGCTTCCACCACAGATGTCCCTTCTTTGCCTCCTACTATCCTGGTCTGCCCAACTCTCGACCCTCCTCCGAAGAAGCCAACGTCGAAAGAGCGCATGTTGTCGATTTCTACTCATGTTTATGAGTATGTCGTCGACAGCGCTGCTGGGACTTATGGGGCTACTCTCAGCTCGGACATCTTGTCTCGGGTAGGCCAGAGCATCAGCAGCTTCGAGGCTCCCCAGTGGCAGTTTTTGAACAATGCTCGGGACTGCAACACCATTTATGACAAGAGTATCGAGCTCGCTGCTGCGATAATTTCTCACTTTACCGTTTATTGTACTTATGCTTAGCATGTGTACTAATTGGTTTTGTTTGTGTTTCAGTCTCTTGCTACCGTTGCTCAACTTAACTATAAGTTGAGCAACGAGGTCCACTCGAGCATGTCCTATGCCCAAGAGGCTAAGAATCTTCAGCTTAAGCTTACTGATGAGTATAAGACCGCCAAGGCGAAGATGGAAGCTGAAGCCGAGCAGATGAAGGCCAGTATAGCCGAGCTTGAGAAGATCAATGCCAAGCTTGAGGAGGAGAAAGCGACAACTTTTGAGATAATGGAGAGCAAAAAGGCTCATCTCCTTGCTGAGTTTAAGGAGAAGAAGGATCGGGTGGTCGACCTGGCCATGTATAGGATCTGGGTCAGTAATGCCGATCTCGATACCAGCTTCCTAGGCTCTTTTGAGGTAGAACTCGTGGCCAAATGGCAGGCTCGGCTCGACGCGGAGGACGCTGCTCGGGATGAGGCAGAGAGAGCTAAGGAGGATGCTGAGAAGGCTAAGGAGGATGCTCCTCCCTCCTAAATCTCGACCCAGGGCTGCGTCCCTTTGAACCTTTTGTAATAGCTTTTATCTTCTGTTTTTCATGCCCTTGGGGCCAAGATAATTTATAGCTCGTGTAAGAGCTATTTTTTCTTTTATTTATGATATTCGTATTTGACTTTACTTTAATATTTTTTCTTTTCATTTCTTAAGTCGAAATATTTCAAGCAATTCATATTAAGTGTCCTTATGTCTGTTTATTCATACAAACACACGGTGGATTTAAGCTCGAGCTTCAATGCATTCATGCACAGTTTGCTCGATATATCCGTATCCAATATCGTTATTTGTCAAGGTCGAAACTTACTTTTACCATGCACCCGAAAGTACTTATATGGCGTGTAACATAGGTGGTTTAATTATATCTTGCTTTTTTAGTTACTTTTCCTCGTCCTCGGGTAGCTCCCCAAGGATATGAGGTTGAAACTATCTTTTTGCAAGATATTCCAGCCTCGATCTCGACTCAAC
The DNA here is from genome assembly GCF_963169125.1 of Humulus lupulus. Taxonomy (NCBI): domain Eukaryota; kingdom Viridiplantae; phylum Streptophyta; class Magnoliopsida; order Rosales; family Cannabaceae; genus Humulus; species Humulus lupulus. The sequence continues at coordinate 22,283,867 of NC_084793.1, forward strand.
TTGAAGTAGGTTTATTTATGTTCCAACTTACTGTCGATTAGTTTTAGCTGGTTTGTTCCAAACCTATTCAGGTCATGTTTTTGGTTCGTAGTCCATACACTTTTATTTTTGATCTAGTTATGTCTTAGATCGCGCATTTGGTTTTATCCAAATTACTTTGCCTTGCGCATTTGGTTATATCCAAATACTTTTATTTTTAATAATTTGGTTATGTCCAAACTATCTTAGCTCGCATATTTGGTTATATCCAAACACTTTTATTTTTAATAATTTGGTTATGTCCAAACTATCTTAGCTCGCATTTTTGGTTATTTCCAAACACTTTTATGCTTTTCGTATATGCTATTTTATTTTTTCAAGTTGACGGTATATATACCACTAATGCCCCCTTAATATCCTATGAGTGTGACCATAGGTTATTAAATCAAGAGAGTTTGCAAAAAATACAGCATATTGAAACGAAAACAAAGTTTATTCGAAATTGAACAATTTATTAATAGAAAAGCAAAGATAAACAAGCATGGTTACAGGTGTCACTGTTCCTACACTATTGATAGTAAGGTCGCAGATGTTCGCCATTCCATGCTCGTGGTACCAAATCCCCATTCAATCTTGCCAATTTGTAGGCGCCAGGTCGGATAACTGATTCGATCTGATAAGGTCCTTCCCAATTAAGCCCGAGCACGCCAGCAGCTGGGTCCCGTGTAGCCAAGAAAACATGCCTCAACACCAAATCGTCCACACCGAATTCTCTATGTCGAACCCTCTTATTGAAATATTGGGTAGCTCGTTGCTGGTATGCAACATTTTTTAGTTGAGCCTCGTCCCTTCTTTCTTCAATCAGGTCCAGACTTACTTCGAGCTGGGATTGGTTCGAGGCTTGGTCATAAGCGTGGGTTCGAATGGTGGGTATTTTGACCTCGATTAGCAGCATAGCCTCGCATCCATATGCCAGAGAAAAAGGGGTATGTCCTGTTGAAGTACGGGCTGTGGTTCGATATGCCCATAAAACTTGGGCAACTCTTCGAACCATTTCTCCTTAGCTTCTTCCAACTTTTTCTTCATAGAACTCTTCAGGGTTTTATTTACAGCCTTGGCTTGGCCATTCGCTTGGGGATGGGCCACAGAGGAGAAGCTTTTTATTATCCCATTTTTCTCACAAAAGTCGGTAAATAAGTCGCTATCGAATTGAGTACCGTTATCAAACACTATCTTCCTTGGCATCCCATATCGACAGATGATGTTCTTTACCACGAAGTCCAAGACTTTCTTCAAGGTAATTGTCGCCAGAGGTTTGGCCTCGGTCCACTTCGTAAAGTAATCTACTGCGACTACTGCGTACTTGACTCTGCCTTTGCCAGTTGGCAACGAGCCTATGAGGTCGATTCCCCAGACCGAAAATGGCCATGGGGAGGTCATCATAGTTAGCTCGGAAGGTGGAGCTCGAGGGATTGTGGTGAACCGTTGACACTTATGGCATTTCTTGACGTAATCAAACGAATATGCTTTGATGGTAGGCCAGAAGTACCCTTGGCATATGTATTTCTTGGATAGGCTATGCCCTCAGTGTGGTCTCCACAGAATCCTTCATGAATCTCTTCTATGATCTTCTTAGCCTCGGGTGGAGTCACACATCGGAGTAATGGCATAGAGTATCCTCTTCTAAATAGCCTTCCATCCACAATGGTGTACCTGGGAATCTGATACATCAGTTTTCGAGTCTTGGTCTGTTATGCTGGGAGGGTGCCGGTTTCAAGGTACTCAATTATCGAGGTCATCCAGGTTGGCTCGGATTTAATCATGCAGACATCTTCCTGTTTAGGCTCACTTATACTGGGCATCAATAGATGTTCGATTGGCACTACGTTTAGCTCTTCGACCTCGGTGGATGTGGCGAGCCTGGCTAAGGCGTCTGCATTCGAATTTTGTTCTCGGGGAGCCTGCTCTATCGTGTAAAATTCGAAATGCTCGAGTGATGCTTTTGTTTTTTCTAAATATGCATCCATTCTTGTCCCACGAGCCTGGTTTTCCCCTAAGATTTGGTTGACCACCAACTAGGAGTCACTGTAGCAATGTATCGCCTTAGCCTTGAGTTCCTTGGCTATCCGAAGTCCTGCCAGTTGAGCTTCGTATTCAACCTTGTTATTTGACGCTTCGAAGTCAAATCTCAAAGCAGAGTAAAATCGAATTTCTGTTGGGGTGTTTAGCATTATTCCTTCCCCCGACCCATTTTCATTGGAAGACCCATCAACATAAAGTTTCCACAGCTCGCGGGCTGGGGTTATAACTTCGTCGTCAGTCATTCCAGTGCATTCCACTATGAAGTCTGCCAGGGCTTGTCCTCTTATGGTTGTCCTCGGATGGTAAGTGATCTCGAATTGTTCGAGTTCAACGACCCATTTTAGTAATTGGCCTGAGGCTTCTGGCTTGGATAAGACTTGACGTAGTGGTTGATCAGTCAGCACATGGATGGGGTGCGCTTGGAAGTAAGGTCGGAGCTTTCGAGATGAGTGGATTAGGCTGAGAGCCAACTTCTCCATTAAGGGGTATCTCGACTCTGCCCCCAGTAACCTTTTGCTGACATAGTATACTGACTTTTGCACCTTCTGTTCTTCTCGGACGAGCACGACGCTAATGGCGTGCTCGGTCGTAGCGAGATATAGGTGCAAAATTTCTCCTGTGATAGGTTTTGACAAGATAGGAGGTTCCGCGAGGTGCTTCTTGAGCTCCTGAAAATCTAGCTCGCATTCATATGTCCACTCGAATTTTATCCTCCTCTCAAAAGGTTGAAAAATGGAAGACAGCGGTCTGTAGATTTCGAGATAAACCTACTTAGTGCCATTATCCGTCCAGTCAAACTTTGGACATTCTTATGCTTCCAAGGTGAGGGCATATCAATTAGAGCCGAGATCTTTTCAGGATTAGCCTCTATTCCCCGGGCATTCACAATGAAACCTAGGAACTTCCCTGACGACACTCCAAAAGAGCACTTCTGGGGGTTGAGCTTCATGTCATACTTCCGTAACCCGGCAAAGCACTCTATCTGTTCGGAGAACATCATGTTTACAAGCCGTTGGTAAGTGGCTCCAGCATTCTTGAGTCCGAACGACATGTCATTGTAGCAATATAGTCCTTTATCTCTCACAAAACTCGTATGCTCTTGGTCTGGGGCGTGCATGGAAATCTGGTTATATCCAGAATAAGCGTCCATGAATGACATAAGTCCATGCCCAGGTGTGGCATCTACGAGCTGGTTGATCCGAGGTAGGGGAAGCAGTCTTTAGGACAAGCTTTATTGAGGTCTGAGTTCAATACATGTTCTCCATGTCCCGTTAGGTTTCAGAACTAGCACCGGGTTGGCGAACCAATCGGGATCGAAGGCATCTCATATGAATCAGTTTTCCTTTAACCGGTCGACCTCTTCCTTTAGGGCCTTCTTCTTGTCGTCGTCCAAGAGTCTTCGCTTTTGCTGCATTGGGGGGAAGTTCTTGTCAATATTTAGAGCGTGGCTTACCACATTCGGATTTATCCCTACCATGTCCGAATGTGACCATGCGAAAACATCCTGGTTCTTTTTCAAAAGCAAATTAATTGCTATTTCGTTTCTTCCGGAAGGTTTTTCCCTACCTTCACTGTCCTTAGGGGGTCTACTTCTTCGAGCTCTTCTAATGGCTCCGAGGTCAGCTCTTTCCTCTATTCTCGGATCAATTTCTTCGTCTATCTCGAAGACTGTCCCGCCCTTATTATGAATTATGACAAGTGTTTGTGCACTTGTATGTTTCTTTCCTCTAACGAAAATGCTATAGCATTCCCTTCCTACGAGCTGGTCTCCTTTTAGTGTCCTGATGCCACTAGAAGTCGGGAACTTGATGGCCAAATGCCTCACAGACGAAACTGCCCCCAGCCCTACTAGGGCGGGTCTCTCGAGCAGCACGTTGTAGGCCGATGGTAGATCCACTACTATGAATTCCATCATCTTGGTTGTCGAGACTGGGAAGTCTCCCAAGGTTAGAGGGAGTTCGATGGATCCCATACAGGCAATCCCTTATCCTGAAAAGCCGTACAATGTCGTTGCACATGCCTTTAGGTCACGAAGCGTGAGTCCCATCTTTTATAAGGTGGCCTTATAGAGGATATTCACTGAGCTCCCGTTATCAATCAGGACTCGGTGAACCCTCTTGTTCGCGAGCTGAAGGGTGATGACTAATGGGTCATTGTGAGGAAACTGCACATGAGACGCATCGTAAGGGGACCCGTCACCAGTTTTCAGCTCATTCACTTATCGTTTTTGGGCATTCCTGCCCGATCCTGCAATATACGGTCCCCCCGAGATGGTTACGACATCTTCTCCATCAATCGGAGGGGGTCTCTCGTCCTCCCTTGTTCGGGAGTTGCTGTTTTGGGTAGGCGGTGCTGCTACTGCCCTCTGGCTGGTAGAAGCCTAATTAGGGTTTGGGTTCCTTACATATTGCCTGAAATACCCTCTCGATATCAGGCCTTCGATCTCGTCCTTTAGTTGTCTGCATTCATCGGTCGTATATCCGATATCTCTATGGAATCTGCAGTATTTGTTGGAGTCTCTCTTCGCTTTCTGGTTCCTCATGGGGTCCGGACGCCTGAAAAGGACCTGGTTTTCATTAGCCAGGTAGATATTCTCCTGAGACTCATTGAGCTTGGTATACACCTTGTACACGGAGAAATATCTTTCCCCTTTCTTCTTCTTTCCCCCTTTCACCTTGGGATTATTCCCTTTATTCTTCTTTCTTTTGGAAGGGTTGTCCACAGGGGGTTTTGAGGCCGTAGGATCCACTGAGGTAGAGGTAGAGTTTACATTTGTTGTTGTAGTTATGGGTTGAGAGGCCATATTCAATGCTGCCTCGCCTCTTCTACATTAACAAACCTCTGAGCTCGTCGATTGAACTCATTTAAGGACCTCACGGGTTTCCTCTGCATATCTTTCCAGAGAGGGCTTCCAAGCATTACTCCAGCTCGGACAGCCATTAAATGGCCACTGTCGTCTACGTCACGAGCTCGGGCGACTTCCAAATTAAACCTTGTAAGGTAACTTTTCAATGTTTCATTCGACTGCTGTCGGACATTGGTCAAGGCAGATGCCTCAGGCCTTATTCCGACCATGGCTTTGAATTTCTTCTTGAAATCTCTAGACAATTGATCCCAAGAAGTAATCGAATGCCTCTAATATTTTTCAAACCATTTTTTTGCTGGTCCTGTGAGTGAGGCTGGAAACAGCATGCATCTGAGATCGTAGCCCACATTACTTGCTCTCTTAATTGTATTGAACGTACTCAAATGACTGTAAGGATTGGAATTCCCATCAAATGGTCGGACATGAGGAATTCGGAATCCCTGAGGAAACGGGGTGCTGGAAATATGAGGGGCGAAGGGCTCAAGTTCCTCGTCGAACTCTTTGTCCCGATCCTGACCTCGTTCATTCTGTAAGAGCCTGAATGCTCTTTCCAATTGTTCAATCCTTTCTTGGACTGGATCCACGGGGGGTCTGACTTGAAACTAGTTATCGTTGATCACAACCCCAGTTTCGCGCTTCTGCATAGGATTCTTGCGTCCATTGAGGTGATCCCTCAGATCTAGATTCGAGGGGTTATCATTACCTCGATTATGGTTCAGATGTTCTCGTAAATCTGGGTGATCCCTTCGATTCCCAGTATTTCTGCGTCCCTGGTCATACATACTGACCGATCTAGTGTCTCCCAAGCCTTCACTGACATGGCTCGTCGCGCGGTTGTTTCGAGATGGGTTCCTTGCTGGTTGCCTCATCTCAGTAGTATGAGACCAAGACATTTGGCTTCTTGTGGGTTGGATACCTCTATGCTCCCTACCAGTCTCCCCATTCCCATGTTTTTGCCTAGCTCGCCTTTCCCTATCACCCCGAGTCGGTTGCATGTTTCTCCGAGTTGGTGAAGGATACCTTATTGGAGATGGTGGGTTCCTTAAGGGTGATGGTGGCTGCCATCCATTACGAGGCCTAGAAGGTCCCAAGTTTGCCCGAACTGGTTCAGGAACGTTCTGCACGTTACCAAGATTTTGGGTTCGAGCCTCTGTGGGGGCTCGGTTATTCCCTATCTCGACCGGTACCTCTGCAGTTGAGTTGGTAGGAGCTCCATCTCGGGTACTTCTCCGGAGCCTTGAGGGAGGAGGCTGTTCCGCAGGTGGCTGATCTGTAATTTTCTGTACGCAAGTATACGTAGTTGTGTCAAGTAGTAAATTCCGGAAGAACGGATATCGTCCCACAGAGACTATCTCCCAAGTATCACTAATTGATTTTCAAATTCTATTTGGTTAATTAAAATTTAAGTGAAAAATTAAATATAAAAGAAATACTATAAACTACGAACCAAAATTAAAGAACTGGAAACAAAACAATGAATCACTACTTAAAAATCAATAATAAAAATCCCAGGAATTAATTTCATTAACTGTTCATTCTATTAATTTTAATAATCAATTCTAAATCTCTTCTTTCTATTCTAATAGCAGGTTAATATAATCGATTCCTATTCTTTTTCAAGATATAAGATCTCAATCTATATGCAGGTTTTCTACATTTCTGTGATAAACTTGAACATATAAAATGCATTAAACATGGAAACCTAATTACTACACAAGTCATACAGGTACTTTTGTCCAATATGCACCCTATGTCTATACAATGATAGCATATTCAATTCTCATCTTTCGAATTTTGAATCAAAACTATTAAATCAAGGAAATAATGATCAAGTATTTACTAGCATTAAACACACATCATATAGATTAGAATAGAAAAGAAGTATAAATAGAAAATCATAATAAAATTAAATAGAATCTCAGTGACTACATTAATTCCTAGATAATAGAAATTAGTTCATAAATACCATGATGAAAATAAACTGCAAATAATTGTTCATAAAATTAACCTAAAGAATTCAAATGAAAAACAGAGAAAATAAATACAGCAGCCTCTTTTAATCTAGGGATTTTAAAATTGAGACTCCTCTCCAAAATCACAGAATAATGTTCCTTAAATAGCCCTCCAATGTTCCCAAGTGAATAGACCATTTTGCCCTTCAAAAAGTGGTTTAAAATCTGCAAAACACGTTGATAGTGTTGTAGCACTAGCTTTTGGGCGCTGTAGCGCTATTAACAGTGTCAAAATGCCTCAAAATTTGGTGCACTAGCACTGTAGCACTATTATTGTAGTTCTGTAGTGCTACTCTTCAGTTCTTGATAGCGCTGTTGTAACGACCCAAATTCGCTAATAAGGCTTAAGTGCCTTTATTAGTGTGCCAGGAGGGCAATATTGGATTATTATGTGATTTAAATGTGTAATTATATGTTTAGTAATGTTTTTATGATAATATAAAATAAATATGTGATATATGTAAGAACCACATTATTATGTGGGCAGGTCCGCGGAGTACGACTCGAGACGATCCTAGGGTCAGATAGCGGGAAAAGTCACAACGGGACTTAAAATATGACTTTGGACAAGTCAGGGGTATTTTAGGTATCGGGTAGCTATTTAGACTATTGGGTTATGGAAATAAATATATGGAGATATATTTGAGGTTAGGATGTCTAGGCGGGAATATTGGGGGATTTTACCATTTTGCCCTCGGGGACGGTTCCGGCACCCCGAGCTTTGGGAATTAACTTAGTGGGTAAGATAAACATAAGGAAACCCTTAGAAGGAAAAGATAAACCGACTTTATTTTATACTCAGCTGGTTACTCTCTCTCTCTCTCACTCTCAAGGGAAACAAGGGAAGAAACACTCAGAGGAAAATTGGGAAATTAGAGCTGAAGAATTGCTGGAAGGAATTCAGGAGCAACTTAGAGGATTAGCTCAGTAGACAATCAAGGATTAAACCAGGGCTAAGATAAGCATGAATTTCTTTCTTTCTGTGGTTAGAACTTGAGTTTCAGCTGAGTTATTGAGGTGTGTTCAATTGATGGTTAGGGTGGATTTGAGCTTGGAAAATCCTTGGAATCAGTTGGGTTTTGGTTTGAGGAAGGTTCTATCAAGAAGGTAAGTTTTACTCCAAGAGTTAATGATTTGAATTTGAGTTTTGACTGGTTAAAATTAGGTGTTTATGTTCTTAGAGTTTTATGCATTGAAAGTGAGATATCTATGGGTTTTTGAGCTGAATTTCTGTTGAATTGTGTAGCATAAGTTGTGGAAATGTTGGGTGTTGAAGTAGGGAGCTTAGGGGTGCTTTTGGCTGAGGTTTTGAGCTTTAAAATGATGGGTTTTCTGGGCACGAAGGGAAGGGCCGCGACTTTGTTCTAGAGCGTTGCGGCCCTAGGATGAAGAAAGGCCAATGAGGCTCGGCCAAGGGTGGGCGCTGCGGCGCCCAAAGCAAGGGCCGCGGCGCGTTCAGGTTGGCCTTGGTTCTGTTTTGAGGCTAGGGCCGTGGCTAAGCTTCAAGGGCCGCAACCCTTGGTTGTGCACATGAACTTTTGAGGATCTTAGGCATGGGAATGTGGTCTAGTTTGCTCGGGATTGGTTTCACCACCGTGCTTGGTGGAATTTGGATTCCCGGGAGTTAGTCTTGTAACCGGAAACCTATATTTGAATATTAATGGAACCCTATACTTTGGTTGTGACTAGGTGATAAAGGCTTAGGCTCGGGAATGGATCGTGCTTGAGGGGCGTTGCTCATAATCAATAACCGTACAGACTAAAGGTAAGAAAACTACACCTGGTTGAATATATGTGACGGGACTAAGGGTTCCCTATTGTAATTGCTTGAAATGATGGTATTATGCCATGCAAGCTATTTAGTGTACCAACGGCCTAAGGGTGCCAAGGGTTACACTAGCGCATAGGGCGCGACTCGGCCACTGGTAGCCGAGGACAGCTTATTATGCACTGAGCTCAGTTTAAGCGGGCCGGAGTTAGTGAGTTAAACAGAGGGTGCGGCCTAACTCGTCGGCCCTGAATTTTATGTGATATGAGTGAAATATGTGATTGATTGTATCTTGAATATAAATATATGTGCTGAATGTTTATTGTGGATTATTTGATGGGAGTACATGCGTAATGAATTAACTGTCTGATATCATTGATTGTGTTGTATATGATGTTTTCTTGCTGGGACTTGGCTCACGGGTGCTACGTGGTGCAGGTAAGGGCAAGGGAAATTTAGATCAGCCTTGATTGGAGAGCTCAGCGAGCGGAATGTACATAGCCAGTTGCTCAGCCGCCACGGTTGAGGTTTAGGCAGGGACGCGAGACCTAAAGACTATCTGTTTTGCCTTAGTATGGCTAATGATTGCTCATGTACCTTTGGGAGTCTGTAAAGTTACTTTTAACTCTGTTTTCTTATGGGATCCCGTGTACATAACAGTTTAATTATATAAAACAAGTCTTTTGAGACCAAAACCTTTTTAACCCTAGCTCTTACATGTTTAATGACACGTTTTTAAAATAACAACTTGATTAGCAAGTCTTGTACCTTTATAAGTACAAAGTGTAGCGGTCTTGGCTATCCAGGGTGTTACAGCTGTAGCGCTACTTCCAGAATAGAACAGAAACTCGTTTCGAACAGCCTACAGCATCAGCTCATCATATTTTGATCATAACGCATTCGATATAACTCCGAATTGAATGATTAAAAAAGATATGGAAAGCTAAGAGAAATATCTACAACTTTTATTTATAGAAGTGTTTCCAGAAAGGGAATAAATCATGGTCAAAATGCGGCTTGAAGTATTAGACTTGCGTTATAGAGCATAAACGACGTGTGTTGAGCATCTTCAATGTAGTATTTTCCACACATAATGTCTTGAAACTCCAAAATCAACACGAAATCAATCTTATTTATCATATTTAACATGTTTCTTCTCATTTCACTCCATATTATGTACTTGACCATTAAAACTTGAAACAAAATAAAAGCAAGCATAAATCTGCGCTAAACAATCCTAAATAACTAAAAACATAACATAAAACAATCTCTAAAACAAACCTAAAATGAACCCAACAAATTCCCCCAAACTTAACATTTACTCGCCCTTGAGTAAATAATCTAACTAGACTTAAACCTAACAAACCAAGTTGACATAACTAACCAATTCAAACACTCAAGACTGTTATGCATATATAATTCTTAGGAAAAACAATCATGCTATTTAAAACATTAATCTAGATTTTCAGTCTCAATTATTCACCCTTTCACCGCAATCTATCAACACCAAAGCTCATTTACTCATAACTCGCAAATAAAATAATTGAACCACTTTATGCACATTAGATTCTCACCAACTAACCACAAACTCAAATAGTCCATATGCCTGCATTACTTACTATTCTCCATTAATATAAACAAATTCACAAATAAGAATCAATAGGACTTTATAAGGGTTGTAATAGAAGGCTTAGGTATAGGTAGATAAATAGACAATTTTAGGCTTAATCATACCACAAGCATTCCACTAAACAAGCTTTCCCAACAATTTCACACCACTCATCCCTTGTTACCCCTTTTTCTGTGCAATGATTGCGAATATATATATATATTTTCAATAAACTCCCCCAAACTTTGATTTTTCAATAAATAATTGTTTGGGAGCATAATCATTTTTCACTTTCCTTTCCCTTTTCTTTCATTAATTTTTTTTTCTCAATCAAAAGTAATTTTCTGAATAACACATAATACAAACATCCCATTACACATTCACTCCCCTCATATAATAATTTTCATGCTCATGGTATGGGTCAAAAAGAGTAAATGGTATTTCATTTTACAGTTAGGCTCAAAAGAATGTGTTAACAAGAAAACAGTTGTAAGGCTCAAAAGGGTTGACTAATGATAAAATTTAATAGGGTTAGCTTGAAAGGCACAACCAATCCAAAAAAATTGCCTATATCATTTTCCTAAATGTGCATTGTTTCAAATTTCATCTCAAATAATAAGCAAGCAAGCAGGTTCTAAATTTTTTTTCAAACTTTTCAATCCATAATCCAAATTTGACATGCATAAAATAACTTAATTATAACATTTGCAATTTATGAGCAATAGATTTCTGATGTCAACAAATCACAGTGAAAAACAAAGTAATCTAACCAAGCACACATATTATTTTTAGAAGCACATCAATTTTTCCTTTGGATTATACTACAAAACAGTCAATCATATTTAAATGGCAATTATTATCAACTTAATTTATACTCTAAAACATGACTCAAAACGAAAAACTAATTAAAATAAAAAAAACAAAAAAACCGAAAAAAACGCATCAAAGAACACCAGAAATAAATCTCTCCGCCAAACTTAAAACTGAACATTGTCCCCAATGTTAAGTACATAAAGAATGAGAACAGAGACTTACCTGACTAGCCACGTCAGTATGGCGGTGGTGGCGGCTGAGACGAAGGTCCCTCGAAAGGTTGAGACTGCCATTGTTGTGGCACTATAACCACCTAAACTTCAATTTTTTTTTTCACGTTTTTCACGGGTTACGAGTTACAACACAATTGTTCCAGAATAAAACTAAAACACAACTAAAACAAAACCTCTAAAAACATTGTTCCAATAAAAAAACAAAATCGAAAACAAATATCATAAAATAAAAAATAAAAAATAAACATAGGAATGCCTCCTAAGAGCGCTGTCTTTAACATCTTTTAGCCGGACCCTTGTTTTCATTCATATTCAATCTTGGATCAAGTCCTCCCCTCGCGTCCTTGAGAGCCATAGTGTCATGAGTTGGCCCTCGTTTCTTGTGATTATAAATTGGTGGTACTTTCCCCCGCTCATATAACATTCGAATTCTTTCACTAAAGTACTTTTTTAATCGGTTTCACCCCTTCCTCATTCTGGTTTTCACTATGGAGCTTGTCTTAGAGCCTTCCAACTTGTTCTCTCCTTGGTTCACCACTTCAACTCTACAACACGCTGGAATTTCTATTGCTGCAAAAACTTTAAATATAACTTCCTCTTTTTGCACTCGCACTTTAATTCACCTTTTTGTACATCAATTAACGCCCTACCAGTCGCTAAGAATGACCTTCCAAGTATTATTGGAATATTTTCATCTTCCTCCATATCTAAAATAATAAAGTCCGCAGAAAAGATGAATTTACCCACTTTTACCAATACATCCTTAATAACTCCATGAGGGTGATTAACTGTCCTATCGGCCATTTGCAAAGACATTGTAGTTGGCCGAACTTCGCCCAAATTCAGCTTCTGGAAGATTGATAGAGGCATTAAATTCACACTAGCCCCTAAATCACATAATGCCCTTGTTTCTACTAAACTCCCTATAGAACATGGGATATTGAAACTACCAGGATCTTTAAGCTTTGGAGGTAGTTTCTTCTGTAGTATTGCGCTGCACTCTTCAGTTAATGCATCCGTCTCATAATCTTCTAGCTTCTTTTTCTTTGACAAAATTTCCTTCATGAACTTCACATAGCTGGGCATCTGCTCTAATGCTTTTGCGAACGATATATTAATATGTAGCTTCTTGAACACCTCTAAAAACTTTGCAAACTGCTTATCCAAATTATGCTTGCGAAGCCTTTGTGGATATGGAATTCTAACATGGTGGTCAATGCTCACTGGTAGTACCACTTCTTTCTTATTAAGGTCTTCAGTAACCTTTTCTTCATTAGACTTCTCTTTCTTTAAAAAATTTGCAGTAACCTCCTCTTGTCCTGGACTAGTGACACATCGATCCTCTATCTTCTTGCCCTTGTTTTCTACTATAGGCCCCTCATACTTAGTCCCACTCCTCAAGGATATTGCATTACACTGCTCTTTAGGATTAACTTCTGTAGTGCTAGGCAAATTTCCTTGAGCTCTATTAGACATTAAAGTAGCCAATTGCCCTATTTGAGTCTCCAAACTCCTTATGGATGCCCTGGTTTCAATCATGAATTGGTTGAGTACATCAGATTGAGGTTCAGCTGGTTTCATTGGCATTTGTTGTGGTCTATTTTGTGGTTAATAATATCCAGGTGGAGGGTATTGCTGCGAATGTTGCTGTGGATATGGTGGTCTATTTTGTGCAGGTTGAAATTGTGGCTGAGGTGGAGGATAAGGTTGTAAAGTATTTTGATTATTAGACCAGGAAAAATTAGGATGATTCTTCCAAGCTGGGGTGTAAGACATGGAATTGGGATTATTGGGTTGTCTTTGGTAATTTCCTATAGCTTGTACTTTTTCCATGGGCATGTTATTCATATCTATATCAGGGCATTGGTTGGGTTGATGGGTTGTACCACACACTTCACAAAGGTTTTGAATTTGCATAGCTTGAGATGGGAGTATAGTCTTTTGTAATTGCTTTGTCAAGGCTGCTACTTGAGCTGTAAGCATGGATATAGCATCCAATTCCATCATTCCAGCCACCTTCTTTGGTTGTCCCTTTTCAGTTGGCCATTGGTAATTATTCATCGCCATCTCCTCTAATAGCTCATATGCCTCATTAGCACTCTTACTCATAAAGGCACCTCCCACCGCAGAATCTATAATTGTTCTCGTTGTTCCATTCAACCCATTGTAAAAATTATGCACCAACATCCACTTTTCTATTCCATGGTGTGGACACTTCCTTAACAACTCCTTAAATTGCTCCCAAGAATCATACAGTGACTCTCCTTCCATCTGATAAAAGTTTTTAATCTCTCCCCTTAACTTGGCAGCCTTCGCTGGAGGAAAGAACTTGGCAAGGAACTTCTGTGCTAACTCCTCCCATGTAGTGATAGAATTTTCTTGTAAGGATATCAGCCAACTCTTCGCCCTATCCCTCAGTGAAAATGGGAATAGCCTCAATCTTATAGCATCATCACTCACCCATTCATCTTGAATGTAGCACATAACTCCAGAAAATTAGCTATGTGTAAATTGGGGTCCTCCGTTGGCATTCCTCCAAACTGAACAGTTGTTTGGACCATTTGGAGGATTGCTGGCTTAATCTCAAAATTGTTTGCAGCAATGGTTGGAGGTCTAATGCATGAATGCACTCCTGTAACAATAGGAAGTACATAATCTCTCAAAGTTCTTGGTCCTTGCTCCCTTGGAACCTCTGCAGCCCCTTGACCATTATTATCACCATTTCCCAAATTTTCAGCCATGGTAAAATCCAATCTCCTCTTTGTTTTCCTGTTTTGTCTGCACGTTCTTTCAATTTCCAGATCTATTGGTATAATCTCCTTGTGTCTATTGCTTCGCATATACCAACAAGTCCTGAAACACAATAGAACCTTGATCCAAATAAATGTTAACAGAAATTAAATAAAATAAAATAACCAAATTAGAACAAATAACAATAACTGTGATATTGGAATATAAGTCCCCGGCAACGGCGCCAAAAACTTGATCTGTAATTTTCTGTACGCAAGTATATGTAGTCGTGTCAAGTAGTAAATTCCAGAAGAACGGATATCATCCCACAGAGACTATCTCCCAAGTACCACTAATTGATTTTCAAATTCTATTTGGTTAATTAAAATTTAAGTGAACAATTAAAATAAAAGAAATACTATAAACTACGAACCAAAATTAAAGAACTGGAAACAAAACAATGAATCACTACATAAAATCAATAATAAAAATCCTAGGAATTAATTTCATCAACGGTTCATTCTATTAATTTTAATAATCAATTCTAAATCTCTTATTTCTATTCTAATAGCAGGTTAATATAATCGATTCCTATTCTTTTTCAAGATATAAGATCTTAATCTATATGCAGGTTTTCTACATTTCTGTGATAAACTTGAACATATAAAAGGCATTAAACATGGAAACCTAATTACTACATAAGTCATACAGGTACTTTCGTCCAATATGTGCCCTATGTCTATACAATGATAGCATATTCAATTCTCATCTTTCGAATTTTGAATCAAAACCATTAAATCAAGTAAATAGTGATCAAGTATTTACTAGCATTAAACACACATCATATAGATTAGAATAGAAAAGAAGTATCAATAGAAAATCATAATAAAATTAAATAGAATCTCAGTGACTACATTAATTCGTAGATAATAGAAATTAGTTCATAAATACCATGATGAAAATAAACTGCAAATAATTGTTCATAAAATTAACCTAAAGAATTCAGATGAAAAACAGAGAAAATAAATACAACAGCCTCTTTTAATCTAGGGTTTTTAAAACTGAGATTCCTCTCCAAAATCATAGAATAATGTTCCTTAAATAGCCCTCCAATGTTCCCAAGTGAATAAACCATTTTGCCCTTCAAAAAGTGGTTTAAAATCTGCAAAACACGTTGATAGCGCTGTAGCACTAGCTTTTGGGCGCTATAGCTATTATTGTAGTGCTGCAGCACTACTATTCAGTTCTTGAAGCGCTTGTTTTGTAGCGCTACTTCCAGAATAGAACGTAAACTTGTTTCGAACAGCCTGCAGCGTCAACGCATCATATTTTGATCATAAGTCCTTCGATATAACTTTGAATTGAATGATTAAAAAAGATATGGAAAGATAAGAGAAATACCTACAACTTTTATTTCTAGAAGTGTTTCCAGAAAGTGAATAAATCATGGTAAAAATGCGGCTTGAAGTCTTAGACTTGCGTTATAGAGCAGGACATGCGTTGTTGAGATTGGAATAGTTGATGCAAGTTCGCCATGTTCTGTTAGGTTTCAGAACCAAGACCGGGTTGGCGACCCAATCAGGGTGAAAGGCATCTCGTATAAGCCAGTTCGCCTTTAATCTGTCGACTTCTTCCTTCAAGGCTTTCTTCCTATCATCGTCTAGGAGTCTCCGCTTTTGCTGCTTTGGGGGAAAGCTCTTGTCGATATTAAGTGCATGGCTTATCACATTCAGACTTATCCCTACCATATCCGAATGTGACCATGCGAAAACATCTTGGTTCTCCCTCAAGAAGCAAATTAATTGCTACTTTGTCTTTTCTGAAAGGTTTTTCATTACTTTCACAGTTTTTGGGGGATCGAATTCTTCGAGCTCTTCTAGAGGCTCGAGGTCAGCCCTTTCTTCTATTCTTGGATCGATCTCTTCGTCTATTTCGAATATCTTCCCATCCTTATTTTGAATTACAACGAGTGTTTGTGCACTTGTCTGCTTTTTCCCTCTAACGGAAATGCTGTGGCATTCCCTCCCTACGAGCTGGTCCCCTTTCAGAGTCCCGATGCCACTAGAAGTCGGGAACTTGATGGCCAAATGCCTAACAAACAAAATTGCCCCCAGCCCTATTAGGGTGGGTCTTTCGAGCAGCACGTTATAGGCCGATGGGAGATCCACCACTACGAACTCCATCATCTTGGTTACCGAGACTGGGTAGTCTCCCAAGGTTACAGGGAGTTCGATGGATCCCATACAGGCAATCCTTTCTCCTGAAAAGCCGTACAACGTAATTGCACATGCTTTTAGGTCGCGAAGCGCGAGTCCCATCTTTTCTAAAGTGATTTTGTAGAGGATATTTACCAAGCTCCCGTTATCAATCAAGACTCGGTGTACCCTCTTGTTTGCGAGCTGAAGGGTGATGACCAGCGGGACATTATGAGGGAACTGTACATGAGATGCGTCATCCTTAGTAAAAGTTATGGGTTGAGATTCAACCCTTTGTTGTTTCAGAGCTCTGGGTTCGGGTTCGTAGGGAGACATGTCACCAGTTTTCAGCTCATTCACGTATCTTTTATGGGCATTCCTGCCTGACCCTGCAATATGGGGTCCCCCCGAGATGGTTATGACATCTTCTCCATCAATCGGAGAGGGTTGTTCATCTTCCCTTGCTCGGGAGTTGCTGGACTGGGTAGGTGGTGCAGCTGTTGCCCTCTAGCTGGTGGAAGCCTGATTGGGGTTCTGATTTCTTACATACTGCTTGAAATATCCTCTCGAGATCAGACCTTCGATCTCATCTTTTAATTGCCTGCATTCATCGGTTGTATGTCCTATATCTCTATGAAATCTGCAATACTTGTTGGAGTCTCTTTTCACCTTTTGTTTTCTCATGGGATTAGGTCGTCTGAAAGATTCCTAGTTTTCATTAGCTAGGTAGATGTTCTCCCGAGACTCATTGAGCTCGGTATACACCTTGTATACGGAGAAGTATCTTTCCCCTTTCTTCTTCTTTCCCCCATCCGCCTCGGGATTATTCCCTTCATTCTTCTTTCTTTTAGAAGGGTTATCCCCAGGGGGTTTTGAGGTTGTAGGGTCCGCCGAGGTCGAGGCAGAGTTTGCGTTTGTTGTTGTAGTTATGGGCTGAGAGGTCATATTCTATGCTGACCTCGCCTCTTCTACATTAACAAACCTCTGAGCTCGTCGATTGAACTCGGTTAAGGACCTTACAAGATTTCTTTGCATATCTTCCCAGAGAGGACTTCCAGGCATTACTCCACCTCAGACAGCCATTAAATGGCCACTGTCGTCGACGTCACAAGCTCGAGCGACTTCTAAGTTAAACCTTGTGAGATAACTTTTCAGTGACTCATTTGGCTGCTGTCGGAAATTGGTCAAGGCAGATGCCTTGGGTCTAATGTCGACCATGGCCTTGAATTTTTTCTTGAAGTCTCTTGATAATTGATCCCAAGAAGCAATTTAATGTCTTTTATATTTTTCAAACCAGTTTTTTGCTGGTCCCGTGAGAGAGGTTGGGAACAGCATGCACCTGAGCTCGTAGCCCACATTACTGGCTCGCATGATTATGTTGAACGTACTTAAATGACTGTATGGATTCGAATTTCCATTGAATGGCGGGACATGAGGAATTCTGAATCCTTGAGGAAACGGGGTGCTAGAGATATGCGGGGCAAAAGGCTCAAATTCTTCATCGAACTCCTCGTCCCGTTCCCGGCTACGTTCATTCTGCAAGAGCCTGAATGCTCTTTCCAACTGTTCAATCCTTTCTTGGACATGATCTACGGGAGGTCTGGCTTGAATCAGGGGGAACTGGTTATCGTTGATTATAACTCCAATTCCATGCCTCGGTGCGCAGTGCTTGCGCCTGTTGAGGTGATCTCTCAAATATGGATTTGGGGGATTATCACGCCCCCGATTGTGGTTTAGATGCCCCCTTAAATCTGGGTGATCTCCTCGATTTCTAGCATTCCTAGGCTCCGGGTTGTATATACTCACAGACCTAGTGTCACCCGAGCCTTCACTGACATGGCTCGTTGCATGCTTATTTCGAGATGGGTTTCCTGTTGGCCTCCTTGTCTCGATAGTTTGAGATCGAGACACTTGGATTCTTGCGGGATGGGGACCCCTACGCTCCCTAGCAGTTCCATTATTCTCATGTTTTTTGCCCAGCTCACCTTTCCCTGTCGCGATGGGCCGGTTGCGCATCTCTACGAATTGGCGAGGGATGCCTTATTGGCGATGGTGGATGCCTTATTGGAGAAGGTGGCTGCCATCCATTATGGGACCTTGAAGGCTTTGAATTTGTTTGATCAGGTTCTACAACATTTTGCGCGGTACTAGGATTTCGGGTCCGAGCCTCTAAGGGGGTTCAGTTATTCCCTACTCCGGCTGGTGCCTCCGCAGTTGGGTTGGCAGGACCTTCAGCCCGGTTACCTCTCCGGGGTATCGGCGGAGCAGGTTGCTTTGTTGGTGGCGGAGGTTGCTCCGCTCTTCTGGTGGCTGCGTTTTTGCGCGGTCTTCCCCGAGGCCTACGCGGTGGGACATGAACATCCCGCGAGTCGGAGCCTGGGCATCTTGCAGAGGTGGGGCCTGGGCCGCCTGTGCTTCAGCAGCTAGTCTAGCTAGCTCTTCATTGCGTTTCTTAGCTTCTACCAACTATTTATGCAGTTGATGGATTTTGAGTTCCACAATTGGGATATACCTTTCAGGATTGTAGTACATGTCCTCGTTGTCCCTGGGGGCAGGTGGTCCCTGAGAGTCGGATGAACCACTCCTCTCATCAGGATCAGAATTCACCATAGGCTGCTTTCCAGGGCGCCGATGGTACTCAGCTTCATCTAGGATCTCCTCCTCAGGAATATTGGGATCATTTGCAGCCATTGCTAATTCGAGAGGCTTTCTGACTAAACAAATTCATGCACTTTTAATGGCTCTCAATGAAAGCACCAAACTGTTGACGCCGTTTTTCGTCAACTTAAATAGGAGAGCAATTAAACAAGAAAAATATTAGAGGAAATGAACAAAGATGAGCACAAGAGGTTTTTTACGTGGTTCAGCAGTTAAATTTTCCTAGTCCACGAGTCTATGTTATTAGAATTTGGGAGTTTTCTGGAAGCTTTTAAGAGAACAGTTGCCCAGAGTTTTCTCTCCAAAAATAAAAAATCGATCCTTTACAAATGGAGTCTCATTCTCTATTTATAAAGGAGGTTGCAGAATTCATTCCCACATATCTCGGGAAGATATTATGCGAATCATTTAATATAATGCTATTTAACGCATTATTTTCTACATACATGGAAACGTCCCATAAAATGTGGGATTGGATAACAGATTAAATAATGTCCCTTAAACAATGGGATTGTACAACAATAAATATGTTCACATATAACTGATTAACTCAGATACGAGATTCATCAAATCTTTGAGACTAGCAGTCAATCATGAGCTCGCCGAGATTATCAATCGATTACGAGCTTGTCGCCTAACTTTGCCTATGCTTGGAACAAATAGATATTGACGATGTCGCCACATTCGAACTCACACATTTAGAGCTCGGACTAGTCCGGAAGGCAAGGAATGGTTCAGGGATATATCCAAGTATCACACCATGCTATTTGCGAGCTTGAAGCATTTTCGAGGCTACATACCCCCTCACCCTTCGAGGTCGCCATTTACAGAAACGGTTTAACTGAAAGGATGTACGACGACCGTGTCATTTCGAGCTTACACGTAACGAGCCTAGATTTCAGGATCACAATCTCATGCTCAAAACCTAGGCGTAACAAATATCATATTAAACATATAACATAATATAATCTACTATAAACTAGAAACAAACTTCTTTTTTTTTAAAAAAAAAAAAAACTAGCAACAAACTTAAATTTAAAATCCATGTATAATGTTAATATGATTGAAGTTCTTTTTCTTCATCTAATTCACCAAATGACATTTCGAGTTATATTATAAACTAAAAATAATTGATACATGTATACTACTCTACACTATGCCTTTTTCTATTATTATTTTATTCTATTACTAATTTCTTTTTAAATATTATTGTAATTTATATATATGTCATGTAGCCATGTAAATATATATATTTATGTCAATATTGTGTTTAGATGTCATATATGTAGAGATTATTGATATAAATATTTATATATACTATAAAACTGTAATTCATTTTATTATATATTGAAAAAAAAGTGAACCGGTTTTTATTAAAATTATAGACAATATTTTGCCCTAATTTTTTAATACATTAATGCCATATGTTATCCCCATTTCCTGGAAGGGCGTTGGGCCTTCGCCCTAGCCCACGGTCCGAGGTCCGACTCGGCGTATGGGCCTAGCCCAAGGTCCCTTGGTTTGAGTATCGCCCAAGGGAATTGGTACGGACCGGGGGCTCTAGACTGGGCCCATCTGGAGTGGTCCGGGACGTACCTCCGGGTTCGTCGTCGCCTTAACAGTCCCGGAGATGTTCAGAGCGTCCAGACTGTCGCGGCCTATGCGTCCCTATCCCGGCGCCTGGTATGGTCCGGGCCCGAGGTAAATAGAGCGGGCCAATGGTAAACGTACCTGGATCACCTCCTCCCCAGTTGAAGGGCCAGGCGTCCAGAATCCTGAAACCGCCTCATTTCGCGTGGGCATTGTCCCCCACTTTTTCGCCTGCAGAAAAGGTCACCTCGGGATTGCCCACTGGTGTGTCAGGACTGCGCAGCCAAGTACCCTGACCGGTCTTGTCTCCTGAATCAGCCTCGTGACTCGAAGTGGTCGGAGCCAAAGGGCCGTTTTGTCGGGCGAAGGCTTGTGTCACAGGTCAACTAATTGGGCCTTAGCTAGTTTGAATTTTGTGTATTGTATACCTTTTTATATTGGGCCCCCACCAGGAAGGCCCCTTGTGTACACTCCTCTGATGGGCCCGGGTCGGATCCGGCCCAGACCCGGTGTCCCCCTCCGCTTATAAATATAAGCTGTAGAACAACGAGAAAAGGGGGAGAGGAGGCAGAAACTCTGTTCAGATATAATTAGAAAACTCCATTGTAAAAGCTTCTTTTAGCTCTAATATATGGACTAAGGCTAATTAACGCCCCAACCACGTAAAAACCCCGTGTCGATCTTCCATTTTCATTATCATTACTAGTAAATATCGTTCATTAATATAGTTGCCGAAAATCTCGGTTAACACCATACATTATATTAAACATATTTTATTTATTTTAATGATATTGTTTATTTATTTAAAATTTATATGATAATTAAAAATAATAAAAATAAATATGTATTTGAATAAGCATCTTTATAACTTTAAAACTAAGCAAACGTGCATTGCACATTATTTTTACCTAGTATATATATATATATATCTTTTATATAATAAGTGTGTAGATAACATAAATTCTTGGTTTTAACGGTTTTTTATTTATTTTTCCGTTAACTTTAGTGGAATATTCTTATATTTAACTGTAGATTGTAAAATTAAATAATTAAACAAATTAAAATATGATATTTTTGAGATATTTTACAATAATGATTATTTAAAAATAATAAAACCATATATATATATTTTATAACTGATAAAATCTAATTAAACTTAAACTTAACATAATATTAAACATATAATATATAATCTTTTGTTGTCACTCCCAAATTAAAAAACTAGAACAAATATAAACTTAAACGAAAATTAATTAATTAATTAATTGAAAAATAATATTTTAAAGATATTTTATGATAATTTAAATAATTAAATCATATTTATTTAAAAATAATAATTTTACATAATTTTTTTATCTTATAAATTTGTGTGATAGTTTGTTTTTTTTATCAAGTGATTGTAACTCTTTTTCGTCATCAAATTCACTAAAAGGACATTGTGAGATACATTAGATACTAAAATAATTGATGCATGTATACTACTGTCTATACTATGACTTTTTGTATTCTTATTATTAATTTTTTTTAAATATTATTATATTTTATATATATATCATGTAGACATGTAAATATATATTTATGTCAACGTTGTGTGTTTAAAAATCATATATATAGAAATTATTAATATAAATATTTATATATACTATAAAATTATAATTTATTTTATTATATATATTTTTACAAAATCAGTGAACCAATTTTTATTAAACTTACATTTTAAAATTTTAAAACTAAATAAACGTTTGTACGTTTTTTCTTGTTTATATATATTAGCCTGAGGCACTTTCGAATAGCTCTCGTTACCTTCACATTCACAACACTTCATCATATACATGTAATTAGTTTGAAGACCAAATCCAAGCTCATCTCAGTTGACGTCTGCCTATGGTTCACAGCTACCTTTTTAGGCACAAGGAAGAGGAAACATGCCTTGAGTCTACTGAAATTCAGTTTCTGATGACTTTAGACTGACTGTGACCACTGACCAGAGAACTAACAGCCACTTTAATGAGTAAGGACTGTGACCACTGACCAGAGAATTATAAACTTGAGAATTATGTGTAACTATGAGCAAAAGTCAATTTACATAGAATAGAAAAGTATATGATCTGGATATTTTACTTTCTTTCTCAATTGTACCTGGACTTTCTCAGATTTAGAAGCCACAAAGCAAAGAAATCTAATGGTGTCTAGAGCCATTAAAACCGGATAGAAGGACAAACATATAGAGTGGTGTTCACTGAAATGAAAACAAGTTTTTATTATATTGTAGATACTTCAATTAAAATTACATTTAGACACTTGAAGACGCATAAAAGATCTCTTGCTTAACCACTGCCCTCGTAAGAAAACAAGCTTATTTATTTGTTTTACTAGCAAAATCTTCTACGTTGACCTGTAGGGTCCATCCCATGCTGTCCTCAATACGCCCAGTTTGAATTCCCGTTAGTGTTTCATACAGTTTATGAGATACTACTTCTTTTCCTATATTATATGTTACCCTGCAATAACAGTTCAGATAAGGAATGATCTACATCAAGATAGAGTATATATATATATAATGTGTATACCTTTTATTCTCATAAGTCACAGTACTAACAGGGTTGACGATCACAGCAGTTCCAGTGCAGAAAACTTCATCAGCTTCAAGCAACTCCTCAACTGGGATCATACGTTCCTCAACCTGATGAAAACATATGGCAGCAACATATTTATAGACATGGAATATGTCAAATATGTTCATAATTTTTATCTTTAGTATTATATTTTCATTTATGCTTGATCATTATTGAAGAATATATTGTCACCACTCACACCTGGTAACCAAAGCTAAGAGCAATATCAATGATGCTCTTGCGCGTGATCCCAGGCAGAATTGTTCCATGTAATGCTGGTGTTGAAACAACATTACCCTACAATATGTATATTTATGTATATATAGTACATGTTTTATGGAAAAGTAAGATTATGCTTTATGCTTTATGCAAAAGAAAATTGTTATTGGCTATTGCTAACAATCATAATAATACCTTCACCATGAAAATGTTACATGATGCAACCTCTTCTACGTATTTCCCATTCACAGAATCTAGGAATAAGACATCAGAGAATCCCTTGGCCGTTGCTTGAGCCTGTGCTAGGATAACCTAAGAGAAGAAAACAAAAAAAAAAATATCAGTAGTACTGAATGAAACATTAGCCATGCATGCATATTACACCAAGGAACATCAATATGAAGTAATTTGTTTTCTTATTCAAAAAAAAATATATTGTGCTTACAGGTGCATAGTTGGCGATAGATTTGATACTTCCAGTTCCCCCGGGAACGGCCCTGCGTAGCTTCTTCTCCACAAACAAGTCAAAGGGTGGCCGACCCTAAGATTTTTTTTTTATATAAAAAAACTAACTTTTTAACTATATGTTACTTTATCAGAGTGACACAACAACACAGCACTAGTTATTAAAGTCTTCTTTGATTTTATGGCTATGATCAGATTTTGCTCTGGCAATGAAAAATACAATTTACTCTTTAGTTATTGTTGAGAAGCTCTTTAAGTTCAACTCACCTTATAAAAGTAACCAACGGGAGTAGAAAATACCAAGAAAGTAAATTCTGGTGTGAAATTCATGCCAATATGTGGTGCACTTGCCATGAGCAAAGGCCTTACATACAGTGCTCCTTTCCCAGCAGGGGGAACCTATGCATATGCCCATGTCAAAAACAGAGTTTTAATAAGTACATTAGGCATGCAAATCGATGCGTAATACCCTATAATACAATACAGTACAATTTTATCCACACCAGAGTTTAAAGATGCAATGTTAAGTATTGGAAAAGGTGCATACAAAACGCTTGTTGGCAATAACCACATGCTTTACTGCATCAATAAATTGGTCAACAGATGGCGATTGCATGCACAACCTCTCTGCCCCCATCTTCATGCGTAGCGCATTCTGTTCTGGCCTAAAGAGCTGAATACCACCATCTTCTCTTCTATATGCTTTGAGACCTTCGAATAGTCCCTGAAACAACAAAATAGGATGCTAGTACAATAAGTCAATTATATCAACATTTTTTTTCAATAAGATTATGCTTGGACAGTGGACGGTGTTACCTGGCCATAATTTAGGACTCCTGCAACTGGGCTTAGCTCAATATTTCCATAAGGAATAAGCTTGCCATGTAAGAAGTTTTCTTCATTGGAGCATTTCATCATATACATGTAATCAGTTGGAGTGAGACCAAATTCAAGCTCATTCCAGTCAATATTGGCGTATTGGTCATCAGTTTCACTGTTAATGCAGGTATTTTAATTAAGTGCTAAAGATTAAAAGAGAGGTGTGTGTTATATTATAATAGAGCTATATATATATACATATAACTAAATACATATGCATTAGAGAAATAGCCCTCTTTTATATCTAATATTTCAGGAACATCGTTACAGACTGTAAGAGATCCAAAAATCAAATAAGTATTATTAGTAAAATATGTAAGATCAATTTGGCTAATAATATAAACTATAGATGAATATATATATATTTATATATATACCTGTGGTGGATGGTAGTTTCACAAATTGTTTGCTCTGGAAGAAGAGCCATATCCTATATGTTTCTCAAATACATACATAGCAGTGTAAGTGATCTTGTGATACACACACATATATATACGAATCTCATTATATTGCATAAAATTTAATAAATGTTCAACAAAAGATCGAGTGCTCAAATAAAAGGAAATTAGAAAAGAGAGGTTCAAATATAAGAAGTGAATGTCACTCAAGTATTGGAGAGTAAGGAATCCTTCCATTTCACAGCCAAAACAGTCCTCAGAGAACAGAACACAGTTTTTTTTTCTTTCGTGCATGCATGTAAATGATGTGCCATTCGGAAAAAATGCCACTGGTCTTTTTGTTCTGCCGTTGCTGCCACTAATATATGAATAGGATAATTTTGCATGTTATCAACTATTATAGTACCGATTAAATTTTGTTATTTTTATCAATAATTTAGTATTGGTCTCAGTAGTGTTATTATTTTTAAAATTCCAATTCAAACTTAATTAACTAATAATTAACAAAAGAAGTGTGACTTATGTTTTTATATATATTCTTATTTTTAGAGTACCTTCCAGAACCAATTATACACAGAATATTGAAACTTCCTCCTCTAAAAGATATAAATCTACTTTATGTGTCATCGACCGAGCTTTATGATCATACACAAACACATGGCATTTATTGGTTTTACTTAATTATTTATTTACATTTTCGAACTTAGCATTTTCAGCATTAGATGTTTAATTAGTTTCTGTATAGACAAAATTCTATATAATATAAAGGTAGGAAACTTTTAATGGGGGTTTGCCCCCACCCCACCTCTACGGAACTTTTTTTTTTTTACCATAAATCTCAAATCTAACGGTCAAAATTATTACAGACACACTATAATTGTGATGGATTTTATATATATTTTCTTGAAAAATTCAAGAGAAAGATAAATCTTATTTTTATGGTTTTAAGATTTTTTTTCCTGGTTGATTGATAACTTCTATATAGAGAAGTCTCAACTGACTTGTTTCAGTTTACCATTCATTGAAAATGTTGGAGTTTAAGTCAATCTTTCAAAGTGTTCTTTTAATTAATTGGATATTTGAAAATTTGATTATGGTTTATGATGAAAATTTTCTAGATTGCATTTTAAAGTGTTCTTAAATAGTGGTTATCTGGCATTTAATTAGTTTTTATAGCTCTTTTTTACGGTACATTAGTGAATACATGAAATGGTCAAAGGCATATAATGCTGCCTCTAAATTTTTTCAATGTGCTATTTGCTCAGAGTATAATATTATTCTCTATCTGCAGATCGATTATGTTCAATCTACATTTTACAAAGAAAGTAAGAAATCTAAACCAAAAAGTTCATAATAAAGGCTTGTTCTACTTTTGTCATGACTATTTAACATTAATGTTTTAGGGGTTCAAAGAAAGAATAGTAAAGAAAAAATGGGCTTATATGATAGTTTTCGAATAAAAAAGCTTGATTTTTTCCTTTACTAATGCGATTACAAATTTACAATAAAATATTATATATAAAAAAGAAAAAAATGGATGTGTGGTAAGTCTCCATAAAAAAATGGATCGTGAACATCCTAAAGTCTCCATAATTAAAGATAAAAAAAAAAAAAAATGTACCTAACGTCTCCTATATAGATATAACGTCTCCTATATAGATATCACTATAAAAAACCAGACTTTTGCCGGCGCAAAACAAAAGTCTGGTATTGCGCCGGCAAAAGCCCCCTGAGTTTTACCGACGCGTCGGCAAAAAGTCACGACGTACCCCCGTCGATAATGGCACTTTTGTCGACACAAAATGTAATACGCTGGGAAAAAAATTTGTCGCGTTATTGTGGAAAACACTTTTAGCGGTGCAAAAATGCGCCGGCAAAAGATGATTATTTTAGTAGCGCAAAATTGCGCCGGCAAAAGATGTGTCTTTTAGTGGCGCGTTTTTGCGCCGGGAAAGGTGGATATATGTAGTGACACATTTTTGCGCCGGTAAAGGTTGAGACTTTTGCTGACGTAATTTTGCGCCGGTAAAAGTATTTTTTAAATAAATTTTTTGATAATAAATTTTGATTTTAATATATTAATAATTATTTAATTTTTTAGTAATATTATTTAATTAGAAATAAAATTAAAATTAAAATTTTATAAATAAATAAAAATATTACAACTATTAATATTTATTGTCTTCACCAAACATGAAAATATAAAAGTACTTTAGTAAATTAAATCTCTAATAAATTAAACTTTAAATAAATAAATAAAAAGTTCTACAAATGTGTACTGCCCTCCTCATCATCCCCGCCCCCGTGAGCATCATCGTCCTCGTCCGGATCTTGTTTTGGTAAGTCGACAGTAAAACCAGGAGCCAATACACCAACCTGCTTCAACAAAGCACTAAGCAGAACATCTTGACGTCGTTGATGACTCTCAAGTTTATTCGTATACTTCTTTAGGTTTTGATTTTCCAGCATAATATCCCGAGTTTGCTGCAAAATGGTGTCCACTTTAGGTGGCAATTGCCCGGACATTTGAGAAGTTGACGAAGATCCTGCCTTCTTTGCGCCAATTGCCTTCAACCTAGGCAACCCCCCAAACCCTTTCTTCTAACGCGAGCGGGGTCCAAGAACGTCTGTGACAATATCCATATCAGGCGGGAACTGACCGTCGACATTATCGTCGACACAAGAAGTAGCAAATGATACAGAGGTCGTACTCTGCGACGCTCGACGCTCGGTCATCTCAGTATGCACAATAAAAATCACGTATCTCGAATTCCAATATAACATTATTTGAAAACCTAACTTATAAATTTTTAATATAACAACATATAAAATATAACTTTATTATCTATCTGCCAACATCCTATCATTAATGACTGCAGACCAGTGATTGAAAAAGAATGTAATTAATTTTGTTCCTATATAAGGGAATAAGTGGGCTATAGTTAATTTGGTCATGAAAATCCATATCTAAATAAAAAATATGAAGATATTGTTGATATATACAGTAAGAGCAGTTAATTCCATTAATGGGGAATTTACGTCTCTAAACATATACATCAACTATATTTGCATGTTTTTGATTTAGATATGGATTTTCATGAACAAACTAACTTAGCCCACAAGCTCCCTTATACGGGGACAACATTAGTTACATTCTTTTTTTATCTTAGTCCACATTCATTAATCATAAAAATATTGACACATAGATTATAAAGATTTAATTGTTAAAAATTTAATTAATAATTAATAAATAATTACTAATTGACACCAATCAATTAATAATTAATATTTATTAATTATTTACTAAACTTTTTAAAATTTAAATGATCATAAATTAGTTAAGGTTATGCAACTTACATGTTTTGTCGCCGCTACATCACTAATCCACTTATCCTTCTTCTTGTGGAGGTGCTCGAATGTGTCGATCATGCTCGGAAGCTCGCCAGTAGACGGGTCCATCTAAAAAAGAAAATTATTTAAACATTGTTACCTTTATAATATTTTCGTAAATGTAAGGATATATGCTATTATAATTTACGTGATCATAAACATGAGCAACGATGGATTTGGAACTGTGTCCTCCTGGTATGGTCATTTTTCCTCGAGCTTCTTTATTTTTCTTCGATATACGCTTCAAACAGAAAATAGTACTCATTAATCTAGATTGTAATTTTATAATTAAACATTAATGTAAAATCTACGACATACCTGCTGAGAATCAGAAGCCCAAAAATCACATAGAATAGCCCAATCAGAAGAAGTAATCGACCCAAAAGGTTTCGACTTCGCTCTCTCGTTGTCCACCTCTCCTCCAACGTCTACCCAGTGTTTCTTCATCGTTTGTGGCACCAATTAGTCAAATGCTTTTGCATTTGTCTTACTATGACATCGTTGATTACTAGATTGTCTTGTGGATAAATGAATTTGTCATAAAATCACAATTAAATTTGGAATTTGTTAAAATATTATGAAGATAGACAAAATCTGTAATAGTGAGTTATTAAAGACTTAAAAAATGTTTACAGATAGCCTCTGCCGAATAACTTGGATATCAACTGGTTTTACTTGTTCCCAAGCTAGTGTAGTTAGGGGTACGATGTTACGCAAATAACGAGCCATAGAATTGTTGAACCACTTGCCGTACGTTTGAATAGCTTTTCCAGTTTGTGCATCAAAATCTACTTTCAAATGGCTAAATTTTTTGGTGGCCAGCTCCTTCTCGATATTGGAACCGTAATAAGCTTCCCTGCCCCTCTTGGAGCCACCACCTATGTCATTACTTGGTTCGGCCATTCTACATTAAAATATTCATTAATTAACTAATTCAAATTATATATGTCTGTTGTTTTTTGTTAAAAAATTAACATTTTATTACTTATGGTCTTTCCCAACCTACCCTATTCCAACCTAGTGGATCCCTTGGAGATAGTAAGCAGTCATGTACTTTTCCACATTTTTTCAAGATGTTTCTCAAACATCTTGAAAAAAATGAGGAATAGTACATGAATACATTGGCTATCCCCAAGGCATCCACTAGGTGCATGTCTATTACTTTATATATATATATATATATATATAAAATTAACATTTTATTACTTATGGTATTTCCAAACCTACCCTATTCTGACCTAGTGGATCCCTTGGAGATAGTAAGCAGTCATGTAGTTCTCCATATTTTTTCAAAATGTTTCTCAAACATCTTGAAAAAATGAGGAGCAGTACATGAATATATTGGCTATCCCCAAGGCATCCACTAGGTGCATGTCTATTGTTTTTTGTTATAAAATTAACATTTTATTACTTATTGTCTTTCCCAACCTACCCTATTCTGACTTAGTGGATCTCTTGGAGATTGTAAGCAGACATGTTCTAATACTCATTTTTTTTCAAGATATTTGATGAAATATCTTGAAAAAATGAGTACCAGTACATGAATACATTGACTATCCCCAAGGCATCCACTAGGTGCATGTGTACAGATATCTTATACTACCATTAATTAATGATAATAAATAAAGTTTTCATTGAATTAAATAAAAAGTTACATATATTTGTTCAAATTACATATCACTATCCTCATCATCACTAACTACAACATCATTACGGACACCACTATCACTATCGACTAGAACATTGTCGTCATCCTCATCATCTTCATACTCGGCCAACGTGTCGTCTTCAAATTCAACGTCATCATCGACAACAAATTCATCTGAACCTTCGCCAACCAAATCATCGACGTTGTACACTTCAGTGGCATTGACATCAACCCGATCATACTGAAGATTATAAAAAATTGGAAGTTCTACCCATGACTGAAATGAAGAAGAATTAACTTCTTGCAATATTGGTATATCATTTGTGGTCTCAGTATCATCAACATCGAAATTTGATAAATCCCATACATTCCTCGGAATGTATTCATTAATGAGCCTCCAATCATCCCCATTTTTCACATCTCGAAGATAAAACACCAACTTCGCTTGAGATGCGAGAATGAAAGGATCATCTTTATAACATTCTTCCTTCACATACACGCTCGTAAAATTTTATTCTACTTTAATTCTACTTCTATTGAACCATCTACACTTGAATAGGACAACACTGTAACCCATCAAGTAGGACAATTCAATTACTTCTTCCAGAACTCCATAATAGTTCACTCCTTCTTCACTTGGCACCATTACACCGTAATTTTGTGTTTTAAGCTTCATATCACGACCATGAATCACAAATTTCACACCATTCACTATCATCCCTGGATATGAGAACACGGTGTCACTTGATTTGTTTGCGAGAGCATACAATTCATTATTCACTTCAGTAGGTGTTGACTCATGCAAACCGTTCACCTATCAACATTAACATTGAAAGTTAGTCTTAGATTGATTAAGTGGGGATTCAGAAAAGAATTGACTAATATACATACTATTTCTTTGAACCATTGAGGAAAATAAACTTCTTGTTGAACTTCAAGATTCGCACCCCCCGTCTTCTTAATTCATCCATATGCTCACTACAAATGGACAACAATGTTATGATTTTTTCCTTTACTCGGTATATAAACCAAACAAATTTATTGAAAAAGACTAGAAAACACACCTAAGGTACTCCTTAATTTTGGTACAATTGTTCAAGATATACCACTCAGCCTTTTGCTTTAATTGCGGATTGAGGAGCATACTTGATTTCTTACCAAATGGACGACCAACAGCCTTATAAATAGAATATTCCCGATTTGGTTGGGATTCAACGCGATCGTCATTCCTCTCAGGTCGATTGAATCGAGTCTCAACCCCCCGGAGGTACATTGAGCAAAAGGTTAAGGCCTCGTTGACCACGTAAGCTTTTGCGATTGAACCTTCCGGACGTGCACGATTTCTTACATAATATTTATAAACCACCATTGAACGTTCAATGGGATACATCCACCTAAAGTGCACGGGACCGCCAAGAATTGCCTCTTTCGGAAGATGCAAAACCAAATGCACCATAATGTCAAAAAATGCTGGAGGAAATATCATTTCTAACTTGCATAAAATGGTGATAATGTCTGTCTCCATCTTCTCAAGGTCTTTCACATTCAAAGTCCGCGAACAAAGTTTTTTGAAAAAACCGCACAACTCAATAATTGGCTTTCGAACTTCAGGAACCAAAAACGATCTAATTGCTGCGGACAACAACTGCTGAAACAACACGTGGCAATCATGTGATTTCAGCCCAGTTATCTTGCCATCATTGACATTGACATTCTTCGAAAGGTTTGCAGCAAAACCGTCTGGGAATTCAACTGACTTCACAAATTCACAGAAAACTCGACGCTCCGGGACATTGAGGGTGTAACTGGCGTGCGGTTTCTTCCACTTGTTTCCCTATTTAAGGAGGTGGAGTTTTATCCTAATTTTCATGTCTGCTAGATCAAGTCTTGCCTTGTCAGTGTCTTTAGATTTTCCCTCTAAGTTCAACAAAGCTCCCAAGACATTGTCGCAAACATTCTTCTCAATGTGCATTACGTCCAATTTATGCCTCAGCAATAGTTCCTTTCAATAATCAAGCTCGAAAAATATGCTCTTCTTCGACCAATTAAGTTCAATCGAAGCCCTTTTGTGTTTCACACCACCACATTCTTTGTGTTTCCCAGGATGTCTAATCTGCAAATTCTCTAATTGCTTCAACACATCATCACCGGAGTAATCTTTTTAGTGGTGGCCTGAGTTCCTTGTTACCGTCGAATAGTGCTCGTTTACTCCTCCATTCATGATCCATATCAAGAAACCTGCTTGGTCAATGTATGCAATTTTACTTCTAATCCCTATAGAGGGAGTTTCTTCATTGCATGTGAGGCACGCCTTGTACCCTTTTGTGCTCCACCCAGACATCATAGCATAAGTTGTGTAGTCGTTAATGGTCCACAAGATTGTTGCACGCATATTAAACAAGGTACTATTATTGTATGCATCTCGTGTCTCGACACCATTCACCCATAACTCCTTCAACTCGTCAAGCAAAGGTCTCATATAGACATCGATATCTTTTCCAGGTGAAGAAGGACCTGGAATTAGAATAGACAACATTAATGACTGTGGTTTCATGCACTTCCACGACGACAAGTTGTATGGGACTAGTATCACAGGCCACATGCTGTAAGAGTTGCTCATGTTCCCAAAAGGATTGAAACCATCTGTAGCCAACCCAAGCCTAACATTTCGAGGTTCGACTGCGAAAGATGGGTACAACTCATCAAGGTACTTCCACGCCTTACTGTCAGCGGGGTGCCTCATCACACCATCTTCCTTTGGCCTTTTAGAATAGTGCCATCTCATATCATCTGCAGTATATCTCGAACTATACAACCTTTTCAATCTCAGAGTCAACGGAAAGTACCGCACGACCTTATGAGCCACTTTCTTCCAGTTCCCACGATTATCTTGCCAGCGACACTCACCACAAACCGGACATAATTCCAAATTCACATTCTCCTTCCAAAACAGTGCACAGTCATGTTTGCAAGCATTGATGGACTCATATCCCAATCCAATACTCCGCAACTTTGCCTTCGCCTCATAGTTAGACTTAGGTAAAATTGTTCCGTCAGGCATAGCGTCGACTAAAAATTCCAGCAAACTATCACAGTAATGATTGCTGCACTTGTTAATAACTTTCAGATGCATCAGCTTCACCAAGAAGTTCAACGCGGAATACTTTCGAAAACCCGGGTACGGTTCACTTGACATCTCCTTAAATAAATTGTCATACTTGTCGTGATGTTTGTTGACGCCGTTTTTCGTCAAACAGTGAAAGAAGAGCACGTAAACAATGACTGAAAATGGCCAATTAAAATAAAACAATGTAAACACACGATTTTTACGTGGTTCAGCAGTTAAATCTGCTTAGTCCACGAGCCTTTGTTATTAAACTCAAGATTATCTCTAGGAATTCTTCAAGAATGAATTCTCCAAAGTTTTCTCTCAAGGATCAGAATTTCGGTCCTTTACAATGGTGCATGCCTTCTCTATTTATAGAGAAGGCTGCAGAATACTATCCCACATATTTTGGGTAGTTACTCTTTTTGTGTAAATAAAATAAATGACTTTAAATGCCCATAATCAGATATAAAAGGAAACGTCCCCTGAAGACCAGGGGACGTATAACTGACCAAATAATATCCCATGATTCTAGGGGATTTACAATAATAAATGAGGATTACATCTCATATTTATAACATTTGCAGATATTCAAGGTGGTTATCACACATCTCCAAGGCTTTAGCCTCCCAGGTTTCCCATCACCTTTCGAGCTGGAGACATCTTCTGATGTCACATGACTTTCGAGATCGTATGTGCGTCGAGCTCGGGACCCCTGACCCGAGGTCATCCCTGGAGATGAATGTGTTCCCGGAGCTATCTTTCGAGATCATGAATACTTCGAGGTCACCTACATCCTGTAAGCTCGACATACAATCCTGGAGCATGATTCCATCCTTATGAGTCCGCTTATTTGCGAATCCAACTTTCGAGGTCATAACTTGCATAGCTCGAAATCTGGGTGTAACATCTTGCCCCCTCAAAAGTATTTGTTCGAATCCTGAGAGAAGGAAACTTTTGAACTACTTTCTTTGAGAACTGTACCGTCATACACCCTTGAAAATGGACACGCGTCAATTGGGTATTGCTCATTTTTGGTACTTGAGTACCTTGGAAACACGCCCACGATCGTCTGTCTGACACCTTTTCGGCGCTATCTTGTCATTGATCCCTGACCATTGGATTTTGCAAGGATTTTTTTCAACGTTCCAGATTAATTCCTTTTTCCCACCTATATATACAAGACCCTACTCTTCGTCTTCATTTTTACCTTCGTTTACCAAAAGCAAGAGAAGAAAAAAAAAGAGAAACTAGAGACCTCATAACGTTTCTATTCTGTGCATGTTTTCTCGGCCAAAGAAACAAAGAAATCCTGGTCTGTTCGAGTCAGTGAGTTCTTATTTGCAACCTCTTCTTCAATCGAAAATCTCCCTGCAATCGCCATTATTATGTAAGTAAGCAATCTTTGTTTTCCATTTTGTCAGTTTTCATTCATGTTGTTCTTGCTGTGTATGTGTTTATGCTAGTTTACATCCTTAGCATAATACGATAGGAGGTTTTGATCCGATAGACTCTTATGCTTTTTAGACTTCTGTACTGGATTTATATCACTGGCTTATACCCAGTTTTCATATTTGGGTGAGGTTCCAATTTTCTGGGTTTTGAAAAAAAAAATTTAGGCGACGTTTCTTGTACACTAAGTTTTCAGGTAAAAAACATGGGCCTTGATAAATGAACGAAACCCAAGCCTGCCTTTCCTGGTTAACCACCACTCTCCTTTCCCTTGATTTTCGGGATTTTCAAAATTGTCCACGCTCCTTACTTTTTCGTGGAACGCACACCCTGACTCTTCAATAAGGGTCTTAATACTTAGCTTATTTCGCTCCTAAACGCCCGAGCTCGCAACTTCGAGCTCGGAACTCTTGCATGCATGGCCCTCACCATTTTTTCTTTCTCGCTAGATGTCACAGAATTTGGAAAGACGGTGGGGGTCATTGCTGGCAATCCCTTTCGAGCCAAAATCTCCAAGCCCAGAATCGCTGTTCGCATGGAATCAACGTCGGATAAGAGAATACGAGCTTGCGCGCGAGCAAGAGGACATTCGAGCTCACTACCGCCGTCAGATAGACGAAGTCATAGAGGGGAAGAGGAGAGTTCTTCGGGAGGCCATCTATCCGGAATTCAATTCAGGTCCTAGGCCGATTCCTCTCGATCCTGCTTTAAAGGTTACTGTCGCATACCACCCCGGAGAGCTCAAATTTTCACTAATGGGGGAACCTTCCTCCTCGCAGCCGGGGAGAGAAATGTTTGAGGCCGAGCACTGCTGGAACTCGGTCACCACAACTAGCCAGATAAGTGACATCCTAGCTTTCCACGGCCTTAGCCTGCCAGGCTCGCTGAAGTGTCGACCTCCGGCCAACCATGAACGAAGCTGCTTCGCCCCTAGGGGCCGCGACGCCAGTGTGAAATACGCGGCCTGGAGCCAGGAACATATGAGGGCAGGAGCTCTGTTGCCCTTGAAGTCTTTTTTCAAAGACTTCACAGATTTCGTTGGGTTGGCTCCGTTCCAACTCAACACCAACTCTTATAGGGTACTGTCTGCCCTGAGGTCCTTGTACCACGAGATGGGGTGGATGGGACCTTCGCCTCAAGAGATCTTGTATCTCTTTTGTCTGAAAAGTAACCCCTCCCGAGCTCGGGGAGGGGATGGCTTTTACTACCTCTCGAGCTATCCCAAGGAGAAGAAGGTCTTTGAAGATCTTCCCAATCATCCGCCCGATTTCAAAAGGGCCTTCTTCTGGACAGATGGTCTGTCCCCGTCTCGACACTATTCGTTCAGGTGGATTCGTAAGTATTCTTGTTCTTTATTTCTGTGCTCGTGACCTTAGCCCTTAGATCCATACTTAATAGAAATGTGTTGTCTTTCAGCCAATTTTCAGCATCCCACTCCTAATGATACAATGAAGGAGCACAGAGAGACCCTGCTCCAACTCCCCCGTGGCAGGAGGTCTCTCCTATACCTTTTACACGAGGACAAACTCCGAAAGTGCAGACTTTTGGAGGAGGGCCAGTCCACCTTTGACTGGTCCAATGTAAAATATGAACACTGGGAGCAGGTGCCCCTGCCCACAGGCGCCCTTCCTCAGAGGAGAGAAACGAGGCCACCTCTTCCAGTTCGCTCAAGGAGCCCGCTGTCTGGGAATGAGGCTAATAATGAAGCCTCGAGCTCGGATTCGGATGAAGGTAAAGTCCTTCCTACCTCGAGAATGTGGTCCCTGACCTTACTAAAACACAGGCCCAATAGGTTAGTCTCGTGTCCACAGGATAGATACCACTTCTACATATGGAGTTGGGTAGATGATTGCGTCCATAGGTTTGATAGTGGGCTCGGGAAATACGACACCATGTATACCTCAGACGAGATGTGGAACGGGATAGCCGTTCAGTATGGGACTAACGATTATAGGGACCTTTCGAGGTTATCGCCCACATATAGAGAAGGCACTCCCCCCACCTCCTCCGAAGACGGGGGGATTTCCTGGTCCCCAAGTTCGAGCTCGGGGGAGAGTTCCAGTTAGGTTTTTTCTTTACCTGGTTTCCCTCTCTTTGTAAACTTATTATCATTGTCTAACTTATTGGAACTGTGCAGGTGCCATGAATCCCCACCTCGACGCTGTGCTCTTTAGCGATGGGGGAGCTGGCGCCCAGAAGAGCAAACGTCCGAGAATACCACGGAGGTCCGACCGACCATCCAAGGTACCCCGACGCCACGAGACGACCCCCACGGCCCAGAATAATGTGAGCACAGCCAAGGAACCGACTGCCTAGGTTGATGCGTCTGGCTCGACCGCGCCCATCTCGCTGCCTCCCACCGAAACCCAATTAGCAGTTGTTCGGCCCCCGAAGAAACCTTCTACCTCCAAGGTTCAGCTGCCAACGGCCCGAACTCATATTGAGGAGTACGTGCTTGATGGCGCCGCTGGGACAGAAGGGGCTGTGCTCAGCTCGGATGTCCTTTCTCGAGTGGGTCAGAGCTTTTCTGGCTTCGGCGCCGACCACTGGGATCTCGTGCATAAGGCTTCGGACTGCAATACTCTTTATGATAAGAGTATCGAACTCACCGCCGCGGTAGCCTTCGCAACTCTATTTTAAGTATTTATGCCTGAGTTCGCAATTCTGATTCGTTCTTTGTGTTTCAGGCCCTTGTCGTTTCAGCACAGCTCAACTATAAACTGACCAACGAGGTGCAAACGAGCATGTCCCTGGCCCAGAAGTCGAAGGATCTCAAGCTTAAGATGGCTGACGAGCTCAAAGATTCGAAGTCTGAACTTGAAAAAATGAAGACCCGTCTCGAGGAGCCGGAGAAATCGAATGCCGAGCTGGAGCAGGCGAAGACTTGTCTCGAGAAGGCCAATGCCAAGCTCGAAGAGGAGAAATCTGTCACCTTCGACTTCATGGAGAGCGAGAAGGCCCGCCTCCTGGACGAGTATAAGGAGCAGAAGGAGAAAGCGGTCGACCAAGCCATGTACAAACTTTGGGCTGATAATGCCGACCTCGATACCAGCTTTCTGGGCCCTCTCGAGGCCACATATGTTGAGCGGTGGAATGCCCGTCTTGAGGCAAGTGAAGCTGCTCGAGAGGCGGCTCAGAAGGATAGCCATGCTATTCGTCCTGGAGGGTCCGGTGATACTGATGCCGAGAAGGCCAAGGATACTCCTCTTCCTTAAATCTGATCTCGGGGAAGTCATTTATTGGGGCTGCGTCCCCCTATTTTGTAATTATTTTTAATTTATGCTCACGGGGCTGATACAATTTCTTTAACTATTCTTTTACATGCTTTACATTTCTTGGCTCGAAATATTTTGCACATTTTATGTTGATGAATCAGTTATGTTTATTTATTCATACAAACATAGTTTGGATTTTAAGCTCGAAATTCGATGCATTCATGCATAGTTTGTTCGAATTATCCGCTTTCGACCTCGTTATTTATCAAGGTCGGATATTACTTTAACCATGAACCCGGAAGTACTTATATGGTATGTAACATAAATGATTTGGTTATATCTTTTTTGTTTAGTCACTTTTACTCATCCTCAGTTTTTGCTCCGAGGTTAAGAGTTTGAAACTATTTTTCTTTTAAGATATTCCAGCCTCGATCTCGACTTATTTCGAAATAGGTTTAGGTTCCTACTTATCATCGATCAATTTTTTGGCCGGTTTGTTCCAAACCTGTTAAGTTTGCACATCTGGTTAACTCTAAATGTTTTAGGTTTTTGATGGTTCGGTTATGTCCGAACTATCTAAGCTCGCGTATTTAGTTACATCCAAATACTTTATGTTTTTTAAGATTCAGTTATGTCCGAACTATCTAAGCTCGTGTACTTGGTTACATCCAAATACTTTATGTTTTTGATAATTCGGTTATGTCCGAACTATCTAAGCTCGCGTACTTGGTTATATCCAAATACTTTTTTGATAGTTTGGTTATGTCCGAACTATCTAAGCTCGCGTACTTGGTTGCATCCAAATACTTTATATATATATTTTTTATTTTTTTTAAGCTGATGGTATATATACCAATGATGCCCCCTTAATATTCTATGAGTTTGACCATAGGTTATTAAATTAAGAGAGATTGCAAAAATAAAAAACAAAAAGAGATTACATATTGAACAAAATAGATTTTTTATTTGATGGAATTCAAAAACAGACAAGCTAATACATATAGAAAATCATGGTTACAGGCAACACACTTCCTACACTACTGATAGTAAGGTCTAAGGTGTTCGCCATTCCATGCTCGCGGTACTAGGTTCCTGTCCAATCTCGCAAGTTTATAAACGCCAGGTCAGATGACTGACTCTATCTGGTATGGTCCTTCCCAGTTCGGCCCGAGCACTCCAGCTGCTGGATCTCGGGTTGCTAAGAATACGCGTCTCAACACCAGTTCTCCCATTCCAAACTTTCGATCTCGAACCCTCTTGTTGAAATATCTGATAGTGCGTTGCTGGTAAGCAACATTTCTCAGCTGAGCCTCTTCTCTTTTTTCTTCGATCAAGTCTAGGGTTTCCTCGAGCTGAGTATGGTTTGAACTTTGGTCGTAGGTTTGAGTTCGGATCGTTGGGATTTCAACTTCGATGGGCAACATTGCCTCCCAGCCGTATGCTAGAGAAAACGGGGTATGTCCTGTTGACGTCCGAGCTGTGGTCCTATACCCCCAAAGGACTTAGGCAATTCCTCGGGCCATCGTCCCTTTGCTTCCTCCAACTTTTTCTTTAGAGAACTTTTGAGAGTTTTGTTAACGGCTTCGACCTGACCATTCGCTTGAGGGTGAGCCACTGACGAAAAACTCTTTATTATGCCGTTCTTTTCACAAAAGTTGGTGAACAAATCGCAATCGAACTGGGTTCCGTTATCGGATACGATCTTCCTCGGTACTCCGTATCGGCATACGATGTTCTTTACCATGAAATCAAGGATCTTTTTCGAAGTTATGGTCGCCAATGGTTCAGCCTCCGTCCATTTTGTGAAGTAATCAACGGCGACTACAGCATATTTTACTCCGCCTTTGCCAGTCGGGAGAGAGCCTATGAGATCGATGCCCCATACCACGAAAGGCCATGGGGATGTCAACATGGTCAGTTCGGATGGTGGAGCTCGAGGTATCATGGCGAATCTCTGGTATTTGTCGCACTTCTTCACATACTCGAAAGAATCCGTTTTAATGGTTGGCCAGAAATATCCCTGGCGTATGATCTTCTTGGACAGGCTGTGCCCCCCAGTGTGATCTCCGCAGAACCCTTCATGAATTTCTTCGATGATTTTCTTAGCCTCGGGAGGGGTTAAGCACCTGAGTAACGACATGGAATACCCCCTTCGGTATAGTTTTCCGTCTAAAATGGTGTACCGAGGAAGTTGATACATCAACTTTCGAGCCTGATTCCGATCTTTTGGAAGAATTCCGTTTTCAAGGTAATCGACTATCGGGGTCATCCAGGTTGGCTCTGTTTCGATCATACACACATCCTCCTCTTCCGGCTCACTAATGCTGGGTGTTGATAGGTGTTCTATGGGTATAACGTTCAACTCTTCATTTTCGGCGGAGGTGGTGAGTCGAGCTAAGGCATCTGCATTTGAGTTTCATTCTCGGGGAACCTGTTGGATTGCATAAAACTCGAAATACTTTAATGAGGATTTCGCCTTCTCCAGATAAGCTTCCATTCTTGTGCCACGAGCCTGGTATTCTCCCAAAATTTGATTAACTACGAGCTGGGAGTCACTATAGCAATGTATAGCTTTAACCTTGAGCTCTTTTTCTATTCGTAGTCCCCCGAGTAGAGCCTCGTACTCGGCCTCATTATTCGATGCTTTAAAGCCAAATCTTAAAGCGGAGTGAAATTTAATCCCTGCGGGGGTGATCAGAATAACCCCTGCCCCTGCTCCGTTTTCATTTGACGAGCCGTCGACGTAAAGTTTCCATAGCTTGTGGGCCGTGGTTATTACCTCGTCGTCGGCTATTCCAGTACATTCCACTATAAAGTCCGCCAATGCCTGTGCCTTAATGGTCGTCCTCGGATGGTAGGTGATCTCGAACTGTCCGAGCTCAACAACCCATTTAAGAAGTCAACCTGAAGCTTCTGGTTTAGACAGGACCTGTCTAAGTGGTTGATCTGTCAGTACATGAATGGGATGTGCCTGAAAGTAGAGACGGAGCTTACGAGACGAATGAATTAGACTAAGGGCGAGTTTCTCCATCAATGGATATCTTGACTCTGCCCCCAGTAATCTTTTACTAATGTAGTAGACAGGTTTTTGCACCCTCTCTTCTTCTCGAACGAGTACCGCGCTTATCGTGTGTTCGGTGGTTGAGAGGTATAGGTACAATACTTCTCCCGTCTCAGGTTTTGACAGGATGGGTGGTTCAGCTAGGTGCTTTTTGAGCTCCTGAAAGGCCAGCTCACACTCCTCTGTCCATTCAAACTTCTTACTTCCTCTCAATAAGTTGAAGAATGGAAGGCCACGATCCGTTGATTTCGAGATGAATCTGCTTAGGGCTGCCATCCTGCCAGTCAAGCTTTGCACATCTTTATGCTTCCGAGGTGAAGGCATGTCAATTAGGGCCTTGATCTTGTCGGGGTTAGCCTCGATTCCACGAGAATTCACAATAAAGCCCAGAAACTTTCTCGAAGATACCCCAAAAGTGCACTTCTGAGGATTTAGCTTCATGTTGTATTTTTTGAGCACGCCGAAGCACTCTTCGAGGTCATCAACATGGTTCTTGTTAAGTTGAGACTTGACAAGCATGTCATCAACATAAACCTCCATGTTGTTCCCAATTTGTTCCGAAAACATCATGTTTACGAGCCGCTGGTACGTGGCTCCAGCATTCTTGAGTCCGAACGACATGACATTGTAGCAGTAGAGCCCTTTATCTGTGATGAAGCTCGTATGTTCTTGGTCGGGGGCATGCATGGGAATCTGGTTATATCCAGAATAGGCATCCATGAATGACATCAGGCCATGCCCCGCCGTGGCATCCACGAGCTGATCAATCCTTGGCAGCGGAAAACAGTCTTTTGGGCAAGCTTTGTTGAGATCCGAGTAGTCAATACAGGTTCTCCACGTCCCATTGGGCTTTGGGACCAACACCGGATTGGCCACCCAGTCAGGGTAAAAGGCATCCCTAATGAAATGGTTTGCTTTTAACCTGTCAACTTCCTCCTTTAATGCTTTCTTTCTGTCTTCGTCCAGCTGTCTTCGTTTTTGTTGCTTCGGGGGGAAGCTTTTGTCTATGTTCAGTGCGTGGCTCGCTACATTTGGACTTATCCCCACCATGTCGGAGTGTGACCACGCGAAGACATCCTGGTTTTCCTTCAGAAAGCAAATTAATTGCTATTTTGTCTTATCTGGGAGGTGTTTCCCGACCTTCACCTTTCTCAAGGGTTCAGCTTCCTCGAGCTGAATTTCTTCGAGCTCCTCTAGAGGTTCGAGGTCAACTTTCTCCTCAATCCTTGGATCAATCTCCTCGTCGATTTCTAAGACCGTTCCATCTTTATTTTGTACGATAACGAGTGCCTGAGCGCTCGTTTGCTTCTTTCCCCTCAAGGAGATGCTATAGCATTCCTTCCCTGCCAGTTGGTCTCCTTTTAATGTCCCGATTTCGCTAGGGGTCGGGAACTTAAGGGCCAGATGCCTTACAGATGAAACTGCCCCCAGCCCGACCAGGGCAGGTCTCCCGAGCAGCACATTGTAGGCAGATGGTAAATCTACTACCACAAACTCCATTATCTTGGTCACCGAGACTGGGTAGTCTCCCAAGGTCATAGGGAGTTCAATGGATCCCATACAGGCAGTTCCTTCTCCTGAAAAGCCGTACAAAGTAGTTGCACATGCCTTCAGGTCGCGAAGGGAGAGTCTCATTTTCTCGAGGGTTGCTTTGTAAAGAATGTTGACTAAGCTCCCATTATCTATGAGAACTCGGCGGACTCTTTTGTTGGCGAGCTGAAGAGTAATAACCAGCGGATCATGATGTGGGAACTGAACATGGGAGGCGTCCTCCTCAGTGAAGGTTATGGGTTGTGTTTCAAT
Source organism: Humulus lupulus (assembly GCF_963169125.1). Classification (NCBI taxonomy): domain Eukaryota; kingdom Viridiplantae; phylum Streptophyta; class Magnoliopsida; order Rosales; family Cannabaceae; genus Humulus; species Humulus lupulus. The sequence goes on from NC_084793.1 coordinate 22,326,653, forward strand.
CTTCTGGCTTTTAGGGGCCCTAGGTTCGGGTTCATAAGGAGACCCGTCCCCTGCCTTAAGCTTGTTAACATATCTTTTCTGGGCATTCCTGCCCCCTCCTGCGAGATGAGGCCCTCCCGAGATGGTTATTACGTCCTCTCCATCTATCGGGGGGGGGGGGGGGCTGTCCTCTTCCCGAGATCGGGAGTTATTATTTTGCGTCGTCGAAGGCGCGGCTACTCTCTGGCTTGCAGCCGTCTGACTAGTGTTCTGGTTTTTGACATACTGCCGGAAGTAGCCTCTCGAGATCAGCCCTTCGATCTCGTCCTTCAGTTGTCGACATTCATCAGTTGTGTGTCCGGTGTCTCTGTGGAACCGACAATACTTGCTGGAATCCCTCTTGGATTTTTGATTTCTCATTGGGTCCGGACGCCTGAAGGGGATCTGGTTTTCATTAGCCAGGTATATGTTTTCCCGAGACTCGTTGAGCTCGGTGTGCACTTTATAGACGGAGAAATACCTCTCTCCTTTCTTTTTCATTCCTCCCTCAGCTTCGGGATTATTTCCTTCGTTCTTTTTCCTCTTAGAGGGATTCTCCGAGGTAGGCTATGGAGTTGCTGGGTCAGCCGAGGTTGAGGCAGAGTTGATGTTTATCATTGTAGTTTCGGTCTGCGAGGTCGCTTTGAGCATATACCTCGCCTCCTCTACATTGACAAATCTTTGCGCCCGTCTGTTAAACTCGGTTATTGACCTCACCGGTTTCCCTTGCATGTCATCCCAAAGGGCACTTCCGGGTAAAACACCGGCTCGGATAGCCATTAAATGCCCACTGTCATCCACGTCCCGAGCCTGGGCGACTTCCAGATTAAATCTTGTCAGGTAACTTTTCAGTGTTTCGCCCGGCTGTTGTCGGACGTTAGTTAGGGTGGATGCCTCTGGTCTGACTCCCATCATTGCTCGGAACTGCTTCTTAAAGTCTCTAGACAACTGCTCCCACGAAGTTATTGAGTGTCTTTTATACTTTTCGAACCAACTTTTGGCAGGTCCTGCCAATGATGTTGGAAACAACATGCACCTGAGCTCGTAACCCACGTTACTGGCTCTCATAATAGTGTTGAACGTACTCAGGTGACTACATGGGTCGGTCTTTCCTTCGAACGCTGGGACATGAGGAATCCGGAACCCTTGAGGAAATTGAGTGTTGGAAATATGGGGAGAAAACGGCTCGAGCTCCTCATCAGAGTCCTCATATCGACCCAATCCTCGTTCATTCTTCAAAAGCCTAAAGGCTTTTTCGAGCTGATCGATTCTTTCTTGGACTGGGTCAGCAAGAGGCGCTGTCTGGAATTGATTACCATTGATCGTGATTCCAGGCTCGCGTCTCCGCGAGTGATCTCTACGCCTATTCAAGCGATCCCTCAGATCCGGATTTGTTTGATCTCCATTCCCCCGACTCTGATTCAGATGATTTCGCAGGTCAGGATGATTCTTGCGATCCCCAGTATTTTTACGACCTCGATCGTGTTTACTGACGGACCTGGTCTCTCCGGATTCATCACTTGTGAAACTTGTTGCTCGGTTATTTCGCGATGGGTTCTTCCCACGTCGCCTCGTTTCTGCAGTGCGAGACCGAGACGTCTGACTTCTCTCAGATGGTGCGCCTCTCCGCTCTTGGTTAGTCTCCCTATTTCCTTGTCTTTCCCCCGTACGCCCTTGATCCTGATCTCGAACAGGTTGAGCGTTTCTGCGGGGTGGCGAAGGATATCTTATGGGTGACGGAGGGAACCGTATAGGCGACGGGGGCTGCCACCCTTGTCGCGGCCTAGAGGGTCCAGAATTTGCCCGAGATGGGTCAGTCACGTTCGGTGCGCTCCCAGGTACCTGAGTCCGAGCCTCTGCAGGGGTTCGGTTATTCTCAGTTCCCGCAGGCACTTCCATAGGCGGGTTAGGCGGGACCCGAGCTCGGGTACTCCTCTGGGGCCTAGGAGGAGCAGATGGCTCTGCTGGCGCCGAAGGTTGAGTCGGCCTTCTTGTGGCAGCATCCTTTCGCGGACGCCCACGGGGCCTCCGGGGAGGAACATGCACGTCCCTTGGAGGAAGGACTTGGTTCTCGCGCGGAGGCGGGGGCTGAGCCACCTGTGCCTCTGTGGCTATCCTAGTCAACTCCTCATTCCGTTTGTTGGCCTCTGCCAACAGCTGTTTCAACTGCTGGTTTTCCAGTTCTACAATAGGAACGTAACGCTCAGGATTGTAGTACATATCCTCATCCCTTGGTGGAGGCGGTGGTCCCCGGGAATCAGAAGACCCACTCCTCTCCTCAACGTCCGGGTTCTCCATTGGTTGTTTTCCAGGACGTCTTGGGTAATTTCCTTCAGGGGTGTTCTGATTGTTGGTGGCCATGACTTTCTCAGGGATGAATGCTTAAGGCTCTCAATGAAAGCACCAAACTGTTGACGCCGTTTTTCGTCAAACAGTGAAAGAAGAGCACGTAAACAATGACTGAAAATGGCCAATTAAAATAAAACAATGTAAACACACGATTTTTACGTGGTTCAGCAGTTAAATCTGCCTAGTCCACGAGCCTTTGTTATTAAACTCAAGATTATCTCTAGGAATTCTTCAAGAATGAATTCTCTAGAGTTTTCTCTCAAGGATCAGAATTTCAGTCCTTTACAATGGTGCATGCCTTCTCTATTTATAGAGAAGGCTGCAGAATACTATCCCACATATTTTGGGTAGTTACTCTTTTTGTGTAAATAAAATAAATGGCTTTAAATGCCCATAATTAGATATAAAAGGAAACGTCCCCTGAAGATCAGGGGACGTATAACCGACCAAATAATATCCCATGATTCTAGGGGATTTACAATAATAAATGAGGATTACATCTCATATTTATAACACTTGTAGATATTCAAGGTGGTTATCACACATCTCTAAGGCTTTAGCCTCCCAGGTTTCCCGTCACCTTTCGAGCTGGAGACATCTTCTGAGGTCACATGACTTTCGAGATCGTATGTGCGTCGAGCTCGGGACCCCTGACTCGAGGTCATCCCTGGAGATGAATGTGTTCCCGGAGCTATCTTTCGAGATCATGAATACTTCGAGGTCACCATACTCGAGGTCACCTACATCCTGTAAGCTCGACATACAATCATGGAGCATGATTCCATCCTTATGAGTCCGCTTATTTGCGAATCCAACTTTCGAGGTCATAACTTGCATAGCTCGAAATCTGGGTGTAACAATGTTGAACATCATACTGGGGAGGATCATTATAGTTTCCAGTGGGAATGTCATCTTCAGCATAAACATCCTCTAGGATATCCGTTATCTCATCTCTATTCTGATCTCGTACCACATCTGGTGGCGGCGGCAGCGCCTGTCCATGGTAATGCCGCACTTTGTAGGACTATATGATGCCATTGTTGAATAAATGCATCGAAATTACATTTATAGGCTGGAACTTAACATTCCCACATTTCTTGCACGGACAACGAACCAAACCCCCATCGTTCACTTGATTTTTAGCGATCTTGAAGAACTCCTTAACACCATTTCTATACTCCAGAGACCAATGATTCCTCACACTCATCCAGCTTCTGTCGCTCGCTATCTTTAAGCGAAATAATTTAGAAAATATTAATAATTGTCTTAAAATGAGGGAAATGATAGTCAAAATATTTCATGACTGTTTGTCTCCCTAATTATCACTAAGTGATAATAATATCCTATTTCTGGCAAAAATAATTATTTATATTTACCAGAAAATGTAGCTAATTATTAATTATTATAATTTTTTAAATCATTTACTTATTTATTACTTTTATTTTAAAATTAATTTAATTATACATTAATTTCATTTTGTATTTTTTTATTAAATTATTCAATTTGTATTTGATTATTTACTTAATTAATAACAATTTTATTATATTTATATTTTATTAAATCATTTATATTTTAAACTTTTTTTCAATTACAAAACATCTAATATTAATGTTAAAATTAATTATTAATTATTATGATTGGTAATTATATTTTATTTAAATTATAGTTAAAAATGATTTTTTTGATGTATTTTTTAATTAAACTCAATTTTTTATTTAATTAATTATTAAACTTTTATTAATTTTACTAACTCTAACAAAATTTAGGCAGCATAACGACTATATTTCAAACTATCCCAAAAATTTAAAAACCTACAAATTAAACACATATATAACCAGAATATTCCCAGATCATACAAAACATATATATACATTAACAAATACATCAATTTACATCTATACAAATATTTAACCACAAAAAAACATATACCAAAAAAAAATTATTAAATACATATTTACAAACATATCACATTTAATATAAAATAATTTAAAAATATAAACATACATTATTAATATTTTTTTTAACTTCATACTTTAACTAAAATATATATATATATATCACAAAATACAATATAATAAATATTAACAAGCAAAAATAAATAAATACATATAAAACATTAAAATAAAAAAAAAAAAAATTCAAATCTGTTTTTTTAATTTTACAAAAAAAATTAATAAATACAAAAACATATATTATAAAAGTAACTTAAAAATAATTGTTATTAAGAGAAACAAATACATATAAAACATTAAAATAAAAATTAATGTTAATGGCTATATTTTTTGTAATTAATGTTAATTTTCCTAAGACTAACAAAATTTGGGCAGCATAACAACTATATTTTAAACTATCCCAAAAATTTATAAAACCTGCAAACTACACACAAAAATATACATAATATTACTAGAGCAATATACAGAATATTCCCAGAGCATGCACAACATAAACGCATATTTACTTAAAATTTCTAAAATATTTTAAAATTTGATTTTTAATTGCTAAAACATTTAACACTAATTGTTTTTGCAAAAAACTAACACTAATTAAATCCAATTGAACCTACAATCAGATTTTTACTATTGTGGCAGAAAAAAAAACTTACTTTACATTTAACATGATAAAAGAAAATATATAATCTAAAAAAAAAAACTAACATACAACCATCTAATCTAATTTTTTATTTTCTAAGAATCAAATAAAGTATATGTATTTTATTTTAATTAAAATAATTTTTTTATAAATAAAATATATATATATATATACACATTACATATCAGCAAACACATTATATATACATATATTTATAAAAAAAAAATAACATAAACTAATAACACTCACCCCACACACAATAATATATATATATACATATATATATATATATATATATATAAAAGCACATATATATATATCTACATATAAAAAACAGTAAATATATATATATATATAAATGGAAAACGAAAATAAAAAAAAACCAGAAAAAAATTAAAACATATGTAAACAAAAAAAAATGAAAATAAATAAAAAATAAGAAAACAAAACAGAAAAAAAAAACAAACATAAATATAAATATATATATTTGTATACCGGTCGGCGTGGTGGTCCGGTGTCCAACTGAGAAAAATAAAATAGGAATGAGAGGAAAAATTCGTGGGCAAAACAAACAAACAAACAATGGGGAAAATAAAATAGCTTACCGTGAGGAGCTTACCTTGAGAGGGAAATTGAGGGGGTGGTGTCGTTGAAGAAGAGAAGAAGAGGTTGAAGATGGGAGAAAATTGATGAATTGAAAAAAATGGGGAAGAAGGTTCCGGCGGTTGTGGTATATCGTTATGACTTTTGCCGGTGCGTTTCGTTGCGCCGGCAAAAGTCTAAAAATGCACCGGCAAAAGTCTATCAGAAAACCCTAATTCAAAACGACGCCGTTTAAATAAGTATACATTTGTCGACGCATTTTGAGACTTTTGCCGGCGCAACGAAACACGCCGCCAAAAGTCTGGCCACCTACCTTCTTGAAAAAGTGCATCAAGTTAATATTCACGTTCACTTTTGCCGGCGCGTTAGGTGAAATGCGCTGGCAAAAGTCTCTTCTATTAAATTCCCAATTTCTGATAAACTTTTGCTGGCGCAAGTCGAAATTGCGCTGGCAAAGGTTGCGCTGGCAAAAGTGACTTTTTCCGGCGCAAATGAACGCCGGCAAATGACCTTGTTTTTGCCGACGCAATTCCATGACTTTGTTTTTGCCGGCGCATTTCACTACTTGCGCCGGTAAAGATTTTTTTTTGCCGGCGCAAAAACCTTCTTTCTTGTAGTGTATACACATACAATAAACATATACGTGACAAAATAAATTTATTATATATATAAAAAAACACAAATATATTATACATGCTTAATAAAACTAATAATTAACTTTGCTACAATGTAAGTAAACATAATAATTTTTGTGTAAATTTGTAATTAAAATAACTTTATGTCATTATGCTGCATTTTATAAAGTAGTGACATTTTGCTGTTGATTCTTATTATTTGTCATCAGTCTCTCTCGTAAGCTCCCAAATCAACTTGCAATATAATTAATAATAAATATTGTCCTATGGGAGAATATTATTTTGTACTCTGTTTTTATAAAATTTTTTTTTTAGATCTTCTATTTCCATTTTTTTAATAATGTGTTTTGTAAATTGGGGATCAATATAGTCTCATGAACCCAGATTATAGTCAAAATATTTTTTTAATATAACCTTATATTAAGATCGAAATCTACACATTTCTCAAGTTAATGATCTCATAAATAAAACCTAATAACAAAAATATTTTGACCATAATTATGTTCAAGAAATTATTTTCATCCCATTTACAAAATATGAATTCAAAAAAATATTTTTTAAATCAGAAGATCCAAACAGATATTTAATAAAAACAAAATGTACAAAATAGTATTGTTCCTTATTTTTTTAATATAAAGAGCAAAGTTCGAATTTCATCATCTTATCCATTTTTCTTTTCTGAACTAGGATAATATTTCGATGTGTTAGGCCGGGTCTATAAAAATGTCACAAATTAAATGTAACGTATATCGCAAAAGTCTACAAAACACATTGATTATTGTCACAGAAACAAAAAGCTGAGAAGAAGAAGAAGAAGAAGAGAAACAATATAATTACTCCATTAAGGGTCCGTATAATTTTTTACTCATATTCATCAACATGCTTATTTATTATTAAAAGCAAATGTGAATATATTATATATCTTCTATTAGATAACATAAATTCTTAATTTTGATGGTTATTCTAAACATAATTTAAATTTAAATAAAATAAAATAAATAAATAATTAAACAAAACAAAATAATAATATCATATATTTTATAACTTAAATAAAATTTAATTAAACTTAAACTTAAACTTAATATTATATTAAACATATAATATATAATCTTTTGTTGCCCAACTTAAAAAACTAGAACAAATATTAACTTAAACAAAAATAAATAAATTTATTATAATAAAACATTTTAAAGATATTTTATGGTAATTTAAATAATTAAATCATATTTATTTAAAAATAATAAAAGCATACATTATTTTTTTATCTTATAAATTTATGTGATAATTTATTTTTTTATCAAATGATTAAAGCTTTTTTTTTTTTATCAAATTCACTAAAGGACATTGTGAGATACAATATAAACTAAAAATAGTTGATGCATGTATATACTGCTGTCTACACTATGATTTTTTATTCTTATTTTATTTTTATTATTAATTTATTTTTAAATATTATTGTATTTTATATATATGTCATATAGCCATGTAAATATATATCTATGTCAACATTGTGTTTAGATATCATATATATAGAGATTATTGATATAAATTTTTATATATATATATATATATTATAGAACTATAATTCATTTTATTATATATTATTTAAAAAGAAAAATACAGTGAATCGATTTTTATTAAAACTATAAACAGTGATTACAACTTTAAAACTAAGTAAACGTACATTACACGTTGCTTCTACCTATTATATATATTTATTAGAAATTTTTAAGAAAAAACCATCATCATAAAGTCATCAAGCGGATCCCATCGAGAGATGAAATATTTATGAGTTTATACTTTTTTGGACTTTGTGTTTTGTCTCATTATCTGTTTGGACCATGTGTTTTGACAAATTACTTTTTGGACCTTATGTTTTGTAAAATGGTTAAAATAGAACTCTAAACTCAATTTTGATGAATAAAAAATTGAATATAACAACACAATTTTTAAGCAGAATGATTTCATTTTTGTTCTGAATTGTTAGTTTGGTAAATTATTTGTAATTTTAGTTGAGAAAATATTGACCAAAATCGGTTTTAGGGTTCTATTTTAACAATTTTACAAAATATAGGGTCCAAAAAATAATTTATCAAAATACAGATTCAAAACAGGTAATTAGAAAAAACCTCAAAAAAAAAAAAAAAAAAAAAAAAGTATAAACCCAATATTTATATAAGCTAAGCTATATTTCTAGTCACCTGCATCAAACCCCTGATTGTGTGGTCAAATCAAATTGCTTTCCAAATAATCGTCCGTTAGTGCCGCCGGTAAACATGATGAACTTCGAGTTTTTAACGTCGTAAAATATTTAAAATGGTCACAGAAATCAACCTTGTTATTCCACGTTTTGCGTCTAAAAATCAGGGCAGATCTTATCTGTATTTTACTTTTTTCTTTATTATAAGAGTAAGAACAATTATAAAATAAAGTATAATTAATTAAGGTTACACTACTTTTAGTCTTCTTTTACTTTTCACTGTCATATATCAAGCAGTACTGCTCCAAAAAATTAACAATATATAATTATCAGGATACGTATGATTAATTGTTATTTGAGTATATAAATAACTTAAAATAATGTGAGAAAGAATGAGTACGACAGGTATTCACATGCATGCCGTTACTGTTAAAAGCATGACTTATTATTAATTGCCTGTTGTTGTACTTATTCTCTGAAAGTCCTCTCTATAATTTGTTAATATCCATTTGAATTTTAACTTGAGGCGTGTTCATGAAGAGAGATATCATTACTACACAATGTGTAACATAGAAAATGACGGTAAGGTTTGATTGACATAAATGAATAAATACATATAGATGCAATCCGTATATTATTATTATGTATGACTGATTTTACTACTTGATTATAAAGTTGAATCTTTCCCATATATTATTATACATATCAAAATACGTAAAACTATAATAAATTAATAACAATTATAGTTGAGATTATACTTTTTGCACCTTATGTTTTGTGATTATTATCACTTTAGACCGCATATTTTAACAAAATACTTTTTGAATTTTATATTTTATAAAATGGTTCAAATAGACCTCTAAATCCGATTATGATTGAAGTTTTTTGAACTAAAATCACAAAGAATTCACCAAACTAACAACTCAGAATAAAAACAAAACCATTCTGCATAGCAGCTATGTTGTTATATTCGATTTTTTTATTCATCAAAATCGAATTTAAGGGTTTAAATGAACTATTTTACAAAATACAATATCCAAACCGTAATTTGTCAAAACACATAGTCTAAATAAATAATAGTACTAACCACATAGTTCAAAAAAGTATAAACCATACTTCAAACTATACTATTACATCATCATCATCATCTAACACAAGGACTTGTTTGACTGTTGGTGAAAGCTCAAATATGTCCCAACCATATCACTACAAGATAAAGACTCTACAGCGACGACATCTATTGCGACGACTCTAAAGTCGTCGCTGTATGTAGACAAAATCCATAGAAAATTATTTTCTCTTAATTTATTAAAAACAAGCTACACTGTAGGGTAGTCAACAACACACGATTTGACCCTCCAAATTCCTGGAACCCTACAGAGACGCTGCAGGGTTCCAGGAATTTGAAGGGAACACGAGGCGGGAACTGACTATACAGCGACGAAATGTCGTCGCTGTAGGGTATTCGTAGGAAAAAAGAGGGAAATTCGTAGGGTATTCATAGGATGCTCAGGGAACTCAACCGCCCATAGTTGGTTGCCTATTTGCACACCCTATAGTGACAACATGTCGTCGTTGTATAGTCCAATGAATTCACTGATTAGTTATTTTGTACTCTACAATGACGACATGTCGTCGCTATAAGATCCAAAATAAAACGTGGGAACATGAACCGCTAAAAAATTTAAGTCAAATTTCACTCCCTATAGCGACGACATGTCGTCGCTGTAGAGTAGACGCGTAGCACATGAGGAGATTTGTGTACTATTCACTATACTACATCGATGACATGTCGTCGTTGTAGGGTCTCACTGTTTGAGTGAAACGGTGCGTTCAACAGTGGCGCGACATTGTATTCCCTATAGCGACGACATGTCGTCGCTATAGGTCCCAGCGATATAACCCCCCAGGCTATTACAAGACAGAAAACTAAAACAAGAAGCAGAGAAAAATGAATCAAAGAATGAATTGTATTGATCAATCAATCAGTACAGAAAAATGAGTGAGCCTTATAGCTCATGCTCATAATAGTTCAGTAACTGAAATTAGTTACACTTGTTTATGACAGCTCATAAATAGCTCATTAACTTGTCAGCTTACTTAAACTAACACACCAACTAACTAACTGACTTTTACTCTTAACACTCCCCCTCAAGATGGAGAGCTAATGCTTATTAATCCCATCTTGTCTTTGAAGCTATTGAACTGAGTAGGAAATAGGGCTTTAGTGAACACATCAGCTAGTTGATCTTTAGAAGAGACATGGATAGTTTTGATCACCCCTTGCTGAACCTTTTCCCGAACCAAATGGCAATCAATCTCTATATGTTTGGTTCTTTCATGAAACAAAGGGTTGGCTGCTATGTACTGTGCTGCCTTGTTGTCACAATATAACAAGGCTGGATCCTTATGTTCAATATTTAGTTCCTTAAGAACTGACAACAACCATACAAGCTCACAAGTTGTATTTGCCATGGCCCTGTATTCTGCTTCTGCAGATGATCTAGATACAACTTGTTGCTTCTTACTTTTCCATGATATCAAAGAGTCTCAAAGAAAAATGCAAAAACCAGTTGTTGATCTTCTGGTATCTGGACAAGCTGCCCAGTCGGCATCAATGTAGGCTTTTAGTTGTATTTCTGATGTTGCAGGGAAAAACAGTCCCTGTCCTGGACAATACTTCACATATTGGAGTACCCTTTGTGCTGCTTTCATGTGTCTAGCCTTGGGAGTGACCAAAAACTGACTCAATTTGTTCACAGAGAATGACAAATTTGGTCTTGTGATGGTGAGATATTGCAGCTTCCCAACTATTCTTCTGTAAAGTTTGGGATCTGCCAACTTGTCTTCTTCATCTTGACTTAGCTTTAGGTTAGCTTCCATAGGGGTAGTGACTAGTTTGCACCCCAAATGACCAAGATCTTCAAGCAATTGCAAAGCATAAGGCCCTTGTGATATGAAAATTCCCTTAGGAGATCTAGCCACTTCCAATCCTAAGATGTATTTAAGTTTTCCTAGATCTTTAAGCTGAAATTTGTTGTTTAACTTAACCTTGAGTGCCTCCAACTCAGCAACATTGTTACTTGCCAAAATTACATCATCAACATAGATGAGAAGAATGATGAAACTGTCTCCAACTTGTCTCATAAACAGTGAGTGATCTGTGGCTGAATGATGAAAACCCTCCTCAATCAAGGCGCTAGAAATTTTTGCAAACCATTGTCTTGATGCCTGCTTCAACGCATATAGAGATTTTTTAAGTTTGCATACTGCATTTGGTGGAAGCTCCCCCTTAGGACTATACCCTGGAGGTAGAGTCATATACACATCTTCATGGAGATCTCCATGTAAGAAGGCATTGTTAACATCAAGTTGATGAAGATGCCAACCATGGAGAGCTGCAAGTGCAAGAACAAGCTTTACTGTGACTAATTTTGTAACCGGAGCAAAGGTATCTGTGTAATCTATACCTTCTTGTTGATTATAGCCTTTAGCCACAAGTCTGGCTTTAAATCTTTCTACAGAGCCATCTGCATTGTACTTGATCTTATAGACCCATCGGCAGCCAATAGCATGGTGGTCAGCAGGCAAAGAAACTACTCTCCATGTGTTATTCTTTTCAAGAGCATCAATCTCAGTATTCATGGAAGTATCCCACTCTGGTATTCCTTATGCTTGACTGAAATATTCTAGTTCATAGTGACTGGAGATGGCCAGAATAGCTGCTCGAAAATGAGGGGACAACCTGCTGTAATCAAGAACTTGAGAAATAGAGTAAGGAGTAACAGCTGAGGGAACCTGAGACACATCAGAAGAATTAGTTTGGGCAAGACAACAGTGATAATCTTGTAAATAGGAAGGCTTATGAGATGCTCTAACAGGTCTAGTCTGTGAAGAAGAAACAGGGGCAAATTGTTCATTATTCTGAAGCGCAGATATAGGAAAGTCAGTAATAGGTTTAGAAATTTTTTTTGGTACTCATCTGAAAGAGAGTCATTAGAATGAAATGGAAAAATTGCTTCATGAAAATGGACATCTCTAGAACAAAAAATTCTGTTGGAATTAAGATCCAGCAGCTTATAGGCTTTCATGCCATGAGTGTATCCTAGAAAGATGCATGGTGCAGCTCTAGGAGAAAATTTTGATCTATTGGTAGACAAAGTAGAGGAATATGCAAGACATCCAAAAGCCCTTAGATGAGTATAATTTGGTGGCTTAGATTTGAGAACCTGAAAAGGAGAGACATTTTGTAAATTTGGAGTTGGTGTTCTGTTGATTAAGTAGGCAGCAGTAGCAACACATTCATCCCAGTAAACTAAAGGAATGCAAGACTGGAATAAAAGGGCTCTAGCTACATTTAACAGATGTTGATGTTTTCTTTCAACAACAGAATTTTGTTGGGGTCTATGGATGCAAGAGTGATAATGAATAATCCCAAGAGAGCTAAACAACTCTACAAACTGCAATTCTTTGGCATTATCTGACCTAACAACTTTAATGGTCTTTTGGTACTGTGTTTTGATGAGTTGAATAAAATTTGGAATGGCAGTTTGTGCTTCAGCTTTGCTTTTGATAAAATGCACCCAAGTGTATCTAGAATGATCATCAACAATGTTAAGAAAATACTTATGACCCCCGATGGTAAGAGTATTAAATGGTCCCCATATATCAATGTGAATAAGATCAAAACATTCTTTAGCAATGTTATGATTTGAAGCAAAAGGCAATTTTCTTTGTTTTGCATAATGACAAACAGAACAATGGAAATTTGGACAAGAGTGATTTTGAAATTGCAATTCTTTATTCAAGGAATGAAGTTTGATACAAGAGGGAAGCCCCAATCTATAATGCCATACAATATCACTATTTATTTTGGAATCTGAAAACAAAGAAAAAACATGTGGACTATTTTTCTCAACAGGCAATTTCAAGTAAAACAGTTTTCCATGCCTTTCACCCATCCTAATTAGCTGGGTCTTCGAAGTGTCCTAAATCACACGGTGATCATAATGAAAAGTGAATACACAAGCTGTTGATTCAAGTAATGATGTAACAGAAAGGAGGTTAAGATGAAAATCTAGAACATATAAAACATTTTTGAGAATAAGAGTTGAAGAGAGCACAACTGTTCCAAGAGAAGAAACTTTAACGGAATTGCCATTAGGTAAATTAACACAAGAAATTGTGGAATCTGAATAAGTGTTTTGAAATAAGGACAAGTTGTGACACACATGGTGAGTAGCACCAGTGTCAAGAATCCAAGAGGATGAGGCTTTAGAAAGAGTTTTACCAAAGAATTGTGATACTGATGGCTGAGTAACATGAACAAAACTGAGTTGTTCACCACCTTTCTGAGACAGCATATTCATGAGCCTCTGGCACTGAGCAAAAGTAGCTATGAGATCTTGCTCAACATTCTGACCAGCTCCATTTGTTCCGCCATCCTCTTGTGCACCAGAGAAGTTTGCAGCAGGTTTAGCAGGTCCTGGAGCATTTCTATTGGGAAATTTGTCGTGCAACTTGTGTCATGGTGGATAACCATGAAGCCTATATCACTTAGCCATGATATGACCTGTGATTCCACAATGATTACACACTGTTTTTGGCTTGTGTGGCTGAACACTCCCTACAAATTGACCTGAGCTAGATGATGATGGTGGAGCAGCAGGCTTGTCATTTTCAATGTGATTTGAGGTAATTCCTCTCTGTCTTTCCTCTTGAACCACTGAGGCAAAAGCCTTGTTAATGTTGGGAAAATGATCTTGCATCAAGATCTAAGATCGTGCATTGCTGTAAGATTCATTGAGACCAATTAAAAACTCAAGAACCCGATCCTCATCCTGATATTCTTGATTAATCTTCATTGCACCACAAGTACAAACAGGTTGTGGTTTTAATTCTTGAATCAAATCCTAAAGAGACTTTAGTCGAGTGAAGTATGTAGTGACATAATTTGATCCCTGAACCAAATCTTGCATAGATCGTTTAGCCTCGAACACCCTAGGTGCATTCTTTTGATGATATCTTTCCTGAAGTTCATACCAAATCCTAGCTGCATTGTCAAGATACATCACACTGTCTGCAATTTCACTAGAAATGGCATGCAGAATCCATGAGATCACCAAAATGTTGCACCTAAACCAGACATCATAAGCTTCATCATCACCTTCAGGTGCAGGTAATCGACCATCAACGAACTTAATCTTGTTTCTTGCAGCAAGAGCAACAACCATCGATCGCCTCCAGGAGCTGTAATTTTCACATCCAGTCAAGATCTTTGGAACAAGGCTAACAACAGATTGATCTCCATTAGAAATGTAGTAAGGACTGCGAGGATCATCACCAGGTGGGCGATCATGAGATTCAAGAACAGAGAACATGTTTGCAGTTTCAGATCCAACTCCTTGATTTGCTGTGCTTCGAGTGTGAACTCCACCACGAGCCATAACCATCAGCAACCGTGATCATCAATCAGAGAAAACGCAAAGAAGCCGTGATCGGGGCTCTGGTACCATATTACAAGACAGAAAACTAAAACAAGAAGCAGAGAAAAATGAATCAAAGAATGAATTGTATTGATCAATCAATCAGTACAGAAAAATGAGTGAGCCTTATATAGCTCATGCTCATAATAGTTCAGTAACTGAAATTAGTTACACTTGTTTATGACAGCTCATAAACAGCTCATTAACTTGTCAGCTTACTTAAACTAACACACCAACTAACTAACTGACTTTTACTCTTAACACTCCCCCTCAAGATGGAGAGCTAATGCTTATTAATCCCATCTTGTCTTTGAAGCTATTGAACTGAGTAGGAAATAGGGCTTTAGTGAACACATCAGCTAGTTGATCTTTAGAAGAGACATGGATAGTTTTGATCACCCCTTGCTGAACCTTTTCCCGAACCAAATGGCAATCAATTTCTATATGTTTGGTTCTTTCATGAAACAAAGGGTTGGCTGCTATGTAATGTGCTGCCTTGTTGTCACAATATAACAAGGCTGGATCCTTATGTTCAATATTTAGTTAATCAACAATATTCCCTATAGCGACGACATGTCGTCGTTATAGGTCCCAGCGATATAACCCCCCAGGCAGAGCCTTTCTTCCTCATTTCTGTTGCAATTTTCCAAAACAGAGACAATTTTTCTCTGTTTTCCACCGCCTCCCAACGCCACCCAGCTCCTCCCAGGGCCGCCTAGAGCCATTTTTGTCCCCCTTTTGTAAGGTTAGTATTATTAAACCTTAATGTTTAATTTTTTCTTTCAAATTTAGTATTTTTATGATTTTTTTTGTGTATTTTTTATGAGTTAGTTAAATTTTCTATTGTTTTTTTGTTTTGTTTTTAGATTGTATTGGAGCATCTAGAGCATCTCAAGCTTTTGGGTATTGTTTTTAATTTTTAATATTTTTTTTTTGATTTGTGATTAATAGTGTGTAGATAATTTTTAAATTAAATTAAATTCTAGTAGTTTTTAAAATAAATTTGTATGTTTTGTTAATTTTATTATATTTGTGATTTTTAATTTTGTTTTATGTTAATTTAATTTAATTAAATGTTATGTAATAAAAAAATGTGTGATAGATTAAATATATGTATAAGTATATGTATATAAATGTGAATATGTTTATATGTATATAAATGTGAATGTGAAATTTATTTTTAAATTGTGTGGTAGGTTAGATTAATATGATTAGATGTTTATTATAATTTTTTGTTTTCAATTAAATAGTAGATGATATAAAAAAATGCATATGATAGGTTTAGATATTAGATGATATAATTTTATTTATTAATATATGTATGTTTATTTTGTTATGTGTTTATGAATGCATGTATAAAAAATGTGAATATGTTTTTATGATTTAATGTGGATGTGAATATTAGAATTTATATAATAATTAGATTATTATGTTAGATAAATATAATTAAATGTTTATAATATGATTTATGTTGTTGATATGAGATATAAATCTTTGAAATCAATTATATGTATGTTCTGGGACTGGTTTTGTAGTTTTTATGCATGTTTTAAATTTTAGGATATGTTAGATTATAGTTGTTATGCTGTCGAAATTTTAGTAGTTTTAGAAATATTAAACATTAAAATTTAATTTTTAATTAATTTTAAAACAATTAATTATAAATAAAAGGTACAAATTTTAACAATGTAATTTTAAAATTAGTGTTATTAGAAATTGTATGATTGTAAATTTTAAATCAATTAATTAAAAAATTATAAAGTGTAAATCAAAATAATAATATTAAATAGAAAATTATAAATATATAATTAAAAATAAAAAGTACAAATTTTAACAATATAATTTTAAAATTAGTGTTATTAGAATTTTTATGATTGTATTTTTAAATCAATTAATTAAAAAATTATAAAGTGTAAATCAAAATAATAATATTAAATAGAAAATTATAAATATATAATTAAAAATAAAAAGTACAAATTTTAACAATGTAATTTTAAAATTAGTTTTATTAGAAATTTTATGATTGTAAATTTTAAATCAATTAATTAAAAAATTATAAAGTGTAAATCAATATAATAAGAAATAAAAATTTGATAATATATTCATAAAATTTACTAATGTATTCATAAAATTCAATAAGATATCATAAGTTAATTAAAACAATTAGTGCTTTGGTGATGAAAATTTATTACCAAATAAATGTAGTATTTTATGATTATCACATTGTGATAATTTATTTTCCACTTGAATCAGTTATGACGATTGACAACAGTTGGATAACTAATAGACGACGTAACTCTGATGAGTTTTGGAATGGTCTTCAAGCATTCATACAAATGGCTAAGAATCATATGACTGCTTCGGGAGAAGTCAAATGCCCATGCATTCAGTGTGTCAATATGTTGAATCAGAAACTGGATGTGGTGGAGGCTCACATACACATATATGGGTTTTCGCAGCGATATGTGAAGTGGACTACCATGGTAAAGTTGATATGCCTCCAGTAGTGGACGACGGAGCTCCAGTGACTGATGAGATGATTGAGATTATCAATGATGTTATTGGTGAACAAGACACTAATGAAGAAGGCGTAAATGAAGGAATTTTAGATGGTGGTGGCAATAGTGCGGATAATCAATTTGATAATCTATTTCAAGAGGTCGAAGCTGAGCTATACCCTAGTTGTATATGGTTGTCTTCCTTGAACTTCTTGGCGAAGATGATGCACATGAATATTATGAATAAATGGACAAATAGTTCATTTGATGAACTTTGGAAGTTTATGAAATTTGCATTCCCGAAGGGGAATAAGATTCTGGCTTCATTCTATGAGTCTAATAAAAAAATGAGGAAGTTAGGGTTAGGTTATCAATCAATTCATGCTTGCAAGTATGACTATTGTTTGTTCTGGAAGGAGAATTCCCAAAAACAGATTTGTCCTGTATGTGGTGAGAGCCGATGGGTTGACAAAGACACAAAGGGGAAAAAAGTCGCCCACAAAGTGTTGCGATACTTCCCTTTGACTCCTAGGCTAAAGCGTCTTTATGGTTCAAGGCATACAACAAATGATATGACCTGGCATAGTACGGGACGGTCAAAAGAAGATGGTGTGATGCACCATCCTGTTGATGGGGGTGCTTGGAAACAATTTGATTCTAGATATCCTCATTTTTCCAAAGAACCTTGAAACGTTCGATTGGGTTTGGCTGCTGATGGTTTTAATCCATTTGGTAACAAGAGTTTATCTTAACATGTGGCCGGTAATATTCTGCATGTAAGTAGCTCAACACATATATGAATTCATTAAATTTAATAATGTAAAAATGTTATCTTACCTTAATCCTTGTGCTATACAATGAATGCCTTCGAGAAAATTAAAACATAAATCTTCAAAAAGATTTACCTATCTGGTTTAAATTGAAGGTAAATTATCGAAACTGTAGAATTCTTACGAAATTTGTATCGATTAATACTCATCTCATTGTGTTTTCTTTTTTTGTGTCATACTCTATAGATGGGTCGTTTGCGGCAAGTACAGTCAATTGAGTGTACTGATGAATTATTTGCTTTAACAAACGGGTCCAATCAGAATACATACTCCTACACGGCTTGCATTGTTTATAGTGTGAGGTTTTTGGTCCATAGTCATGACGAAAGACGTACCACTCAAAATAGTGGAGTTTCGGTGCCAGGAACCGATGGTTTCACTTTCTATGGCCAACTTGAGGAGATTGTAGAGTTATGCTATTCCCATGGTTACTCGGTAGTATTGTTTCGATGCAAATGGTTCAACACCGATGCAAGTAAGGGTCGAAATGTGACTGAGAATTACATAACTAGTATCATGATTAATTCTTAATGGTACAAGAATGATCTGTTTATTCTCGCCACTCAAGCAAAACAAGTTTTCTACTTGGAAGATCCTTCAAGAAACAAAAAATTGGAAGGTAGTACAAGAATTCAATCATTGAAAGATCTGGGATCATCCAAGTATCGATTATGATAACGAGGTTGATGTCGTACATGATAGCACTTAATCAAATTTTTTACTCACTGTGGAATTAGGAGAGTTCGAGATTATGCATTTGGATCGACCTAGTCACACCAGCATAATTGGGGAAACGTACTCGATCTGTTCCGGATGTGGCTGATGATTTCATCAATGACGATGATGATGATGATGAAATTAGTGAAGATGATTTAGAAAGTACAGATGATGATGTAGTAATCGACATTGATGAGGAATAATATTTAGAAAGTACAGATGTTGACTGTGAATTTAGCCAAGACGTAAGAACGTCAACTACGACAAACCTTCAAGAGAATTATAAACGACAACAGACAGTTTTTATCAATGAAAGTAAATAACACGAGATTTTATAGTGGTTCAGCCCCGATGATCGGTAATAGCCTAATCCACTTAGAGATTTTATTATGTATTCACACTCAAGATCAGATGAACCGTGTCAACTGAGTTTCTTCAGTGTGAAATATTCCAGAATAAAAAAAGGGGTTCTCTCAGGGAAAACACTTTCTCTCTCTAGAACACAAGTTCACTCTTGATTTTTCCAAAAGTCCTTTTATGATCCTCCCAACTCTCTATTTATAGACCTGGGATTCTCATTTGATATCCCCTTTAGATAGGGATATTTCATTATTTTCCTAATATTTATATTACAAAATAAATATTCAAAATACAACTGATCTCTAAATTCAAATGAGGATTGAGAAATTCCCGGATGTTTGGACCAATTCTCACTGAAGTAGTTTCGGGCAGTTTGACGTAGTCTCTCATGCATGTTGACTACTCTTTAAGCTCTATGTAGGTCAAAGGTGGTATGTGCATGGCTCTCCTCAGACCAAGGTCGTCCGAAGGTACTTACTTTGCTTCTTACTTCGGGCAAATTCGAGGCATCCCCCCATTGTGCCCGATCGGACACAATGGTTCTCTCCTTGGCTTAAGGTGGTTCAAACCACCCTCTTTGGCTCCTTCAGTCAAGGTCCGATCGGACCTTGCACTCTCCTCCTCGGACCAAGGTGGTCCGAGCCATGTCTTCTTAGCATCTCCTCGGACCAAAATGGTCCAAAGCACCCCATAAGCACCATGTCCGATCGGACACTACTTTCTTCTCCTCGGACCAACATGGTCCGAGCCTTTCTTCGTTCAACCAAGGTTCGATTGGACCTTGGACTCCTCTCCTCGGACCAGAAGGGTCCGAGCCTTCTTTTACACACCAACATCTTGGACCCAAATGACCCAAGGTAGCTCTCCTATGGGTACCTCCGATCGGGCACAATGCTCCTTTCCTCGGACCAAAATGGTCCGAGCCTCCTTTGTTCAACCAAGGTCCGATCGGACCTTGGACCTTTCTCCTTGGGCCAAGGTGGTTAGAGCCTCCTTTTGCATATCAGCTCCTTGGACCTAAATGGTCCAAGGTACCTCTTCGATGAGTATGTCCGATCGGACTCCAACATCTCCTTTTCAACCAAAGCTCGATCGGACTTCAACATCTTCTCCTCGGACCAAATTGGTCCGAGGTATACTTTTCCTCACCTCATTCAAGCCCAAGTGTACCTTTTCCACATCATACCCGATCGGCCATTATGTGGCTTTCCCCTTGAGTAAAACTTGAGCCTTGGTCATTCTCTTTGAGCTCATTCGAGCCAAACTTAACAAGAGGTCCCCTAAGCCTAGGTCCGATCGGACCTATTGCTTTTATACTTTGAACCAAAATTCAAACCTCCCCTTCAACTTCTTGGACTTGGCTCCAATTTAATTACAAGGGTCTTCAAACTGAGGTCTGAGCCAAGCAACCCCCAGTCCAAATATCCTCTTCGATCGGGCATATTTGGCTTGACTATCTGTCCAATTCCTTAACTGATGTATTAGGCCATTACTAAGTCAGATCACCCCAATAACTCATGCCATGTGTCGATTTTACTGCCACGTCATTCTTTTCAAATTTTTGGGATAACATTTGCCCCCCAAGTTTATTATATGATTCATTCACGTAATAAACTTTTTCTCCAGCTGACGTCATTATAAAAAATAATAACTGTTCATCTTCATGCAGCAGACCCACGATTACTGCAAAAATCCACCCATGATCGTGGAGAGAAAAATAGTCTCAGAATACCAAAGGTCCAAAAGTAAATGAAAAACCCACTTTTTTCCCTTTAAATATCCCCACTCTACACTCTCTTCTTCACATATACAAAAATCACTCTCAAAAACCCTTCAACTTCTCTCTTGGCTGAAACTCCCAAGGATCCCATCATCTTGCCGATTTCACAAGCTTCAAGGGGGAGCTCTTCATCTTCAAGCATCCTCCAAGCAAACCCAAAGCTCTCCAACCTTGGGTAAGTCTTATTTTCCATGCCCTTTAGATTGATATATACTTTTTTTTTTCTTCAGAAATTCTCAAAAAATGCCATGGCCGAATATGCTTGTGTGCCTTGAATGTTCTTGAAGTTCTTGAAAATGTTTTGTACAATGTGTTTGCTTGTTGTTTTGATGAGGTTTGTGGCATGGGTAACCCGAATTCACCCCTAATTTCATAGGGATTTCAAGACATTTCGGCTATTTTGACATGAATATGAATATGGGTTTTGATAGTGTAATGGGTTTCTAAGATCATGAAGGAAAACCTTTCATTTTTATACTTTGATCTTGTTTTTTGTTTGTGTGAATGATGGAATGTGTTTGAGACTAGGGATTTTTAGGGCTTTGTCTATTTGGTTCGGATTCGGGGTAGGCAAAGTATGCCATTTAGGGACCAATTTTTACATAGTTTTGCCCAGAAATTCTGGGCATACGCGTGTGGTCCGATCGGACCACACTTTGTCTTCATCGTGAGCCCACGCTCGATCGGGGATGATGAAATTTTGCTTAAGCTTGAGGCGTGCGTCCCTTTTGAACGAGGCGAGACAGTCACCTCCGATCGGGCCTCTAAGATTTTCAGACATTTCTTTGAACGAGGCGAGTGATAATTTCCGATCGGGCATTGAAAACTTCAGACAAGTGTGTGGTCCGATCGGACCACACGTTCCTCCCTTTGCCTCTAAGTGCCCAAGTTTTTGACAGCCAATTTCAAACCTCCCTAGACACCCATGCTCGATCGGACCTGAATTGTTGCTGCTTCTGGATAGGAGTTTTTGGAGGCACGAGGCACACGTCCGATCGGGCGTGCTATGTTCGATCGGACGTCCTGGGGACTTCGCGTGAGGCTTGGGCGGTGGCGAGGCAGGACGTCTCCTGGCTGAAATGTGTCCGATCGGACCAATTGCACTTTGCTCTGGGCTCACGTAAATGCACGGTTCCTTGACCCATGGGCTCTGAACGCCTCTTTTGGTCATGAGTATCCAACCCTTTTTGGCATTCGATCGAATGCTAAGTTATCCCCTAGAATAAGCACACGGTCCGATCGGACTGTCTTCAAATTCCCTTGGCTTGCATGCCTTTGTGGTCATGCCCACTTAATGGGTCTAGGCATCCGATCGGAGGCTTAAGACCATTCCCTTGAGCTTGAAATATGGTCCGATCGGACCACACTTAACTCCTTAGGCCTTGGCCTTCTTCCCTTCCAAATGCATAACCCAACTCTTTATGTTAACTTACACGCATCATTCTATAGGAAAACCTCAAAATTGCCCCCTTCTATAAATTTTAATAAATTCAACACTCCAAGTACTTTTTAGGCAATTTTGAGCATTAAGATTATTTTTTCCATACGTGTTATATTGTTATAACTTAGACAAAATTTTCCAAGTATAAAAATAATTCTTATTTTTGATGAATTTTTTCTGTATGGTTACTCACCTCCCCATTTTTTATTCATTTGTGTAGATGAATCGCTCTGACTATAGGGGAGGTGACAATCATACGGACTCCGAATCATCCGCCCTGCAAACAA
Source organism: Humulus lupulus (assembly GCF_963169125.1). Lineage (NCBI taxonomy): Eukaryota > Viridiplantae > Streptophyta > Magnoliopsida > Rosales > Cannabaceae > Humulus > Humulus lupulus. Next base: position 22,349,445 of record NC_084793.1, read on the forward strand.
TCGAGACTCCCTTGAATAGCGATTCCTCACCAGGCTCGTCTACTGGTTACACCCCAGAGGATCGTCTTCGCCGCTTCAAGCAGATCCTCCCTCGCTCAGCCTTATATATTTTCCACGAGGAACAGTTCCTTCGACAGGCTTCTCAGTCGACGATGAGGGTGAAGCAATCTAACAGGCTCCCTCAGGAACACGATCCGCAGGTTGCCCGCAGAGCAGTACAGAAGGTGGTAAAGCGCAATCAAACCAAAACTACCACAGCTTCAAGAAAGCCTTCTCTGAAATTTGCTACCACGATCCAGGATTTGGCTGTCCAGAAGCCACGTGATGAGGGAGAAGAAGAACCTTCCTGGTTCGTTGCCGAAGCTTCAAAACTTAATCCCGCGCTATTCCAGAAACACATTGAAGCTTTAGGCTTGAGCGAGGCAAATGTGACGTGTCCGGGCTCGCATCAAAGAGCCAATAGGCCCGGGGGAAGGTACTGCGCCTGGTCCAGGCACCATGTGCATGCTGGAGCAACACTCCCGCTGCACATCTATTTCCGGTCTGTAGCAGACTACTTCAACGTCTCCCCATTTCAGATCACACCGAATGGGATCCAGGCACTCTCTGCGCTGTACATCCTTTACTTCCTGAATGGTTGGGACGAGCCCACCCCTCATGAGGTGCATTACCTGTTTGATCTTCGGACCAATCCTTCCCACAACAACTCAGGCTTCTTCCACTTCTATCACAGGCATAGGGGGATTACATATCTCAACGACATCTCCCACAAATCAAACGCCGGGAAGTATCATAAGGAATACTTCCTCACATTGGATATTGAGGCCAACAACTTGGCCTTTACGCGCTCGGGTCCATTTGAGCGACCATTGCCTACTGAAGAGATGTTTAGGCGGGCCAAGAAGTTGGCTAACATGAGTCTTAAAGAGAACGATGTGAAAAAGTTGGTCACCTTGGATTTCCTTCAAATGGTGGGCCTGGTGCCGTGCGAGCAAGATTTGGTGGTGGAAAGTACCACTGGGGAGAACGACACGCCTGGTCAGTCTAATGAGGGCACATAGCAAATGACTGATCGGCTCTCTCCCGGGCCTTCTCCGCTTTCTTGTAGGCCCGGAGACCTAGTCATTAGAGAACCTGATCCTCAGCGCAGATCTACTATTCCCGCCCAGCCTGGGAAAGGAAAAGCTATCCAAGTTGACGGGGAACTTAGCTCATCCTCGGACGACGAGGATGAGTTCCTTGATCAGATCCTCAACGCAGGTAACACATGTCTAGTGAAAATAGGAATATTTTTGATAATCGATAATTAGAGAGTAACAAAATTGTAGTATACACTTGTACACGTTTCATTATGTTTATTTCTCTAACAATCTTGTTTTTTCATCCTTTGCAGATTCAGACATGTTCAGAGAGTGCGTTGCTTCAAAGAGGAAAATTGGTGATGGAAGTGGCTCTATGCCTCCATAGAAGATTCAGAAGGTAGCACTGCCAAGTCAAGGGAGGCAACCTGAGGGACCGACTACACTTCCGCCATTGACCCCCTCTTCCCTTCCTTCTTCTGCGAGCCTAACTCCTACTCACCAGGGTAGTTCGAGCGAGCTTTTTCGTGCTGTTAGCGACCTGGGCAAGGGACTTCTTGAGGATATTGGCCATGATGCATCGACGCTTCAGAGCCTAGACTCCTACCCTCGACTTAGTGTCGAAGTTGTCTTGAAGAGAGGACTCGCTTAATTGATGAAGGTAAGCATTTTTTCTTGAGACAATTTGTTATTAGTATTTTTACTTGTACTAGCCTTTTGTCTTCCATGCAGTCACTTGTCACCATTGGTCATGCTCAGCTCCGGGCCGTAGACTACAAAGAGTTGATCAAGGTGCAGAACGATCAACTGGTGGAGGCCAAATCCAAGCTGGAGCAAGCAGAGAGAACTGTAGCTGAACGGGACGAGTCTCTCAAAAAGCTTTCTGACGAGAGCCAGAAGCAGGCTCAAAACAACGCCTCCTTGACAACTCAATTGGAGAAGCAATCCCTCGAGAATAAAGAGTTAGTTCGAGACAATGAGAGATTAATCGGCGAGAACGAAGAGCTGAAGCAAGAAAAGGAGCTTGACTTGATTCGCTTTGAGGAGGCCAGTTTCGACTGCTTTTACAAGGTCTGGAAGCTGAACAAGCCTCTTAATCTTGGTTGTTTCTCCAAGGAGGCTCAGGCAGAGGAGCTTGCCAGATGCGAAGCAAGGGCCGATGAAGAAGCTGCCAATCCTCCTGCACTCACCCCCGCCTGCTCTGCTTTATCTTTCCGAGCGAGAGGGGCAGCTGATGCAGAGGAGGGAGTGGATCAACCCCCTAGAGGAACCCGCCAGTGATTCCCTTTCGTAGTTCATCATAGTTTGCTTTACTTTGTATTTTGTTGCTCGAACTAGTGAGCTATTTTGACATTTAGCACTTTACTCTTTCTTTGTTGACAACTTTTAAACTTTTAAGTTTTTATTGTACATAGCAAAGTTCTTAGATGCCTTTAGTTTCACATGAGAATTTAGTTTTTTAACTTAAAATTTTTTTACCATTCCATAAGTTCATACTAAATATACTTCCTCATGGTCTTATTGCTCTAACTTTTTATGAGCATAAATTTCTTATTACACGAATATCTGTTTCTAACTTAAAATTTGAAAAATTCTAAGTTACTTTAAGCTTTGTAAAACAAGTTAGCTTAATGGCTATTTTAGACTTCCAAACTTACAAGTCAGCCCAAAAACAAATATATTTGCTCGTGCTCTTATTGCCTGTGTTGAAATACATACCAGTATACCCTATGTGCCCCTCAAGTGATTGAGGGTTGATAAATTCTTGATCACTTGCTACTTGATCGAATTTGTTCAAGTAGTTACTACTCGTGAAACACACAAAATATAGGAAAATATCTCAATAGTTGACCACTACAAAAAATATTATTTAAACGTTGGTCCTTCATATCATGATACCGATCAGTTGAACACTGTCCGGTATATACTTACACTTAGTTTTTAGAAGACCTGTTTTGTTTAAATTATTATGACAGTTGAACACTGCCAAGCAAAAATAATCAACACATATGCAAAATAGTAGCAAGATGCAACCACGCTGCGCGTGGTCCCTTTTATTACTCGTAATAAAAAATGACAAAACGTGTCTAACAACGAGTTCCAAACAAAATACCATTGTTCAAAATAGTGTGACTGGGTAGCAAATAACCAGTTCACAAACAAAAACTTAAATAACAAGTTATGCACTTGATACAAAGTTACTACTCTGCAAGCAGTATTTATTGATAATATTGTCTCAAGTGCTCGCCATTCCAGGAGTTTCTGATCAGCTCCCCATTCAACTGAGCAAGCTTGTAGGTTCCGGGTGGTAAGACTTGCTCAATTTGATACGGTCCTTCCCAGTTTGGTCCTAGTACACCAGCTGCTAGGTCTCTAACAAACACCTTCCTGAGGACCAAATCCCCGACCTGGAACTTTCGATCTCGCACTCTGGAATTGAAGTAGCGTGCCACTTTTTGCTGATGAGTTGCTACTCTGAGGCTTGCCTCCTCTCTTCTCTCTTCGAGGAAGTCCAATGATTCTGCCAACAACTGATGGTTCTCCTCTTGATTGTAAACGGTCCTTCTATGAGAGGGTGGATCTATCTCCACAGGTAACATGGCTTCATACCCATATGCTAAAGAGAATGGGGTATGGCTAGTTGCCGTCCGAGCGGTAGTCCTATATGACCAAAGGACCTCTGGTAACTCTTCTTCCCAAGCACCCTTAGCTTGCTCCAGGCGCTTCTTTAAAGTGTCCTTCAATGTTTTGTTCACCGCTTCAACCTTCCCATTGGCTTGAGGATGGGCAACCGAGGAGAAACTTTTGGTGATGCCATGCCGAGTGCAAAAATCGGTAAATATGTCGCTATCAAACTGGGTGCCATTGTCAGACACTATCTTCTTAGGTAGACCATAACGACATATTATATTTTTAACTACAAAGTCTAATACTTTCTTCGATGTGATCGTGGCTAATGGCTCGGCTTCAGTCCATTTAGTAAAATAATCTACCGCGACTACTGCGAACTGCACTCCTCCTTTTCCTTTGGCTAACTTCCCAATCAGATCAATGCCCCACACTGCAAAAGGCCACGGACTTTGCATTTACTTCAAAAGATTTGGGGGTGCTCTGGGTACTTTAGAAAATCTTTGGCATTTGTCACACCTTTTCACATATTCCATAGAGTCCTCGTTCATAGTAGGCCAGAAAAATCCTTGCCTCAAGATCTTTTTAGATAGACTCTGCCCCCCAGCATGATCTCCACAAAACCCCTCATGCACCTCAGCTAATAAGTTCTTTGACTGGTCGGGAGTTATGCACCTGAGTAGAGGTAAGGAGTATCCTCTCCTATATAACACTCCATCCACCATGGTGTATCTAGCAGCTTGCCTCATAACTTTCCTTGCTTCATTACGACCATCTGGGAGTGTCCCTTGCTCAAGGTAAGCAATGATGGGAGTCATCCAGGTTTCGACTATCGTAATCGGCATGGCCTCTTGTCTATCAATGCTTGGCTCCGCCAAGTACTCTACTGGAACTATATTCAGTGTTTCGGCATCTTTCGCACTTGCAAGCTTTGCTAGAGCATCGGCATTGGAATTCTGCTCCCTTGGTACTAATTTGATGGTATACTCCTCGAACTGGGCTAGCAAATCTTTAGTTTTGTTTAAGTATGCCACCATGCGTAGGCCCCTTGCCTGGTACTCCCCTAATACTTGATAAACCACCAATTGGGAATCACTGTTTATCTCCACCGACCGGGCACGTACATCTCTAGCCAATCGCAAGCCTGCTAAGAGGGCCTCATACTCCGCTTCGTTATTAGAAGCACTAAATCCGAACCTCAGTGCACAATGAATTCGGTGCTTCTCTGGTGTGACTAGTATAATCCCAGCTCCTGAATGGTGCTCGTTCAACGATCCATCAACGAAAAGTTGCCAAGTAGGAAGTTCTTCTTTTAGCCCAGTAACACTCTCCTGCTGGTCAGGGACCTCAACGATTCTGGTACACTCAGCGATGAAATCTGCCAAGGCTTGACCTTTAATAGCAGTCCTTGGTTAGTACTTGATTTCAAACTGGCCTAGCTCGACCGCCCATTTAAGTAGCTGACCAGATGACTCTGGCTTTTGTAAAACTTGGCGAAGATGCTGGTCAGTGAGGACCTTGATGGGGTGTGCTTGGAAATATGGCCTCAACTTTCGTGACGCAAGTACCAAGCAGTAAGCCAACTTTTCAATCATGGGGTATCGGGACTCCGCTCCTGCCAAACGCTTGCTAAACATAATACACAGGGTGCTGCACCTTATCCTCCTCACGTACTAAGGCAGCACTAACAGCGTGTTCCGTGACTGCTAGATACATAAATAGGTCCTCTCCATCAACTGGCTTAGAAAGAACAGGAGGTTGAGCCAAATGCTCCTTTATTTCCTGGAAAGCTTGTTCACACTCTGCGGTCCACTCGAACTTCTTGCCTCCTTTAAGCAGGTTAAAAAACGGGACGCACTTGTCCGTTGATTTTGAGACGAACCTGCTTAGAGCCGCAATCCGCCCAGTCAAGCTTTGCACATCCTTTATTCTTGTGGGAGACTTCATCTCCATGAGAGCCTTGATCTTCTCAGGGTTTGCTTCTATTCCTCGGGAGTTAACAATAAACCCAAGGAATTTCCCGGAACCTACTCCAAACGAACACTTAAGGGGGTTTAACTTCATGCTATACCTCCTCAAGATTGCAAAGCACTCCTCTAAGTCTCCCACGTGCCCCCCAGCTTCCTTTGACTTCACCAGCATATCATCTACGTATACCTCCATGCTCTTGCCGATTAAGTCACGAAACATACCATTCACCAAGCGCTGGTAGGTAGCTCCTGCATTCTTTAATCCGAAGGGCATCACTCTATAGCAATACAGCCCTATATCCGTTCGGAAGCTGGTATGCTCTTCATCAGGAGGATGCATGCTGATTTGGTTGTATCCCGAATATGCGTCCATGAAGGACAAGGTCTCGTGACCTGAGGTTGCATCCACCAACTGGTCTATTCTTGGTAAAGGAAAACAATCCTTCGGGCATGCTTTGTTTAGATCAGTAAAATCTACACAAGTCCTCCACTTTCCATTGGGTTTAGGCACCAAGACTGGGTTTGAAACCCAAGCTGGGTAGTATGCCTCTCTAATAAACCCGTTCTCCTTCAACCGCTCTACCTCCTCCTTAAGAGCCTTTGCTCGATCCTTGTCAAGCAACCTCCTTTTCTGCTGTACCGCTGGATACCTTTCATCCACGTTGAGCACGTGGCTGATCACAGTTGGTGAGATACCCACCATATCCTTGTGAGACCAGGCGAAGACATCTTGATTCCTTCCCAAGAACTCTATCAGCTGTACTCTCACCTCAGCTTTCAACTTCTTCCCAATCTTGACCATTCTCGTCGGGTCATTCTCATCTATAGGGACCTCCTCTAACTCCTCGGACAGTCCCACATCACTTTCATAATCCCCAAAGCGAGGATCAATATCTCTTCCCTCGCTTTGGGCAACGCCCTATTTGGTGACTTCATCACCTGATGGGGTCTTCTGCTCTTTTAAACTAGGAGTGCTCTCCTGGCCACACTCCTCCAACACTTCTTCATCGTTCATTGCTACAAGATTATGGTCTACATCCATCTCATCCACCTCCTCTCTTTCAACGCATACAATCATGTTGTTCTCCTTGGCACCTTTCTTTGCCTTAGCTATGGAGGCATTATAACACTCTCTAGCTTCCCTTTGGTCTCCTTGGACGCAACCTATGCCAGCGCTGGTAAGGAACTTCATAGAGAGGTGCCAAATTGAAACTACCGCATGCAAGTTGGTGAGTAGTGGTCGACCAATAACCACATTGTAGGCAGACGGGCAATCAACAATCAGAAACTCAGTCATCACGGTTTCATGCTTGGGAGCTTCCCCCGTGGTGACTGGCAAATTTATTGTCCCAGCTGGTGACAGTCCCTCTCCAGTAAACCCATAAATGACGTGAGAGCATGGCTTCAAGTCATTGATGGATAGCTTCATTTTTTCAAAAGAGGACTTATAAATAATGTTTACGGAGCTTCTCGTATCAACCAGACATCTTTTCACCTTCATATTAGCTATTTGAACTGTCACAACAAGAGGGTCATTGTGAGGATACCTCACGTGTTTTGCATCCTCCTCAGTGAAAGTGAGGGATTCACTTTCATACATTGGGTTCTTTGATGGTCTCTCCTCCACCGTCATAACCTCGGAAGTGGATGTCGCCCCCAACTCATGACGAAGGGTGCGAGCATACCTCTCCCTTGCCTTGTTGCTATCTCCAGAAAGATGTGGTCCTCCACATATTGTATCTAGTGTGAAGTCCACGGGTTCAGGTTGCAAAGGTGGGGACCGTTGCCGCTTGAACCCAGGATTATTGCTGCTTCCCTCTCCCTGGGTCTTCTCTGCCTTATACTTTTTTAGTTTCCCTGACCGGAGGAGAAACTCTATCTCATCCTTAAGGTGATTACACTCATTCGTGTCGTGACCATAGTCTCCATGGAAACGACAGAACTTGTTCTTATCCCTCTTACTCATTTCCTTTTTGATTGGAGGGGGTCTCCGGTAAGGGACCTCCTGATGGCTGGCTAGATAGATCTCCGCTCGGGTTGCCGAAAGAGTGGTGTAGTTGGTGAATCGAGGTTCATACTTCGTAGGTTTGTCATTCGACCCAGACTTAGATTTTTTCTCACTGCGGCGGTCAGACCCATTATTCCCACGTTTCTTACTACCGCCTTGATCATTTCCGCTATCCTTTGGAGTATCCTCTGATCCGCTTGGGTTGTTCAACCCGTTCTCTCCTTTCTCAATGGCATCATCCAACTTCATGTACTTATCTGCCCGGTCCAAAAACTGTTGTAAAGTTGAAATCGGATGGCGGTGAATGCTGTCCCACAAAGGACTTCGATAAATAATACCCGAGGAGATTGCAACCATCTTCCCTTCATCTCCAACCGCGGTAGCCCGATTGGCTTCTCTCATAAACCTTTGAATGTAGTTCTTGAGAGACTCATCCTTATCCTGCCTAATATCCACCAAGTGGTTGGCATAAACAGGAGGGGTTCGGGCAGTATTGAACTGCCTGCAGAACTCCTTCCTAAAGCTCTCCCAAGAGGTGATGGAGTCGGGTTTGAACTTCCGGTACCACTCCTGGGCAGTGTCTGACAAGGTGGTGGGGAAGACTCTGCAGCGGTAGTCATCACTCACCCCAAGCAGCTCCATCTGATCTTCAAACTTTCCAACGTGTCTCACCGGGTCTGCCTTTTCTGTATAAACTGGCAGTACCGGTGCTTTGTATTTCCTTGGTGGTTGGGCTGCTCTTATTCTAGCACAAAAAGGGCTGCCACTCCTGTGGTCTACCAGATCAATAACTGGTTGTTTTGACAAACTTTGTACTGCCGCCGTCAAAGCATCAAGCTGGGCTTGGATGGCTGGGGCTACTGCTGGGGATGCACCTTCGGGACCGCTTGGTCGGGCACTCCTATCCGGCGTGTCCACATCGAGTATTTCTACTCGACTGGTAGGACGGATTGGCTCCTGCCCTTCGACCGGAGCGGTCCTCCTTCTGTCATCAATGACGTCCCTTAGGTCTTTCTGAGCAGTGTTCTTTCCCAACCGGTCGAACACCGTACTCTGAGTATTTTCGGAGGGCCTGCTAGGTGGAGCGTGCTCCTTGCCATTACGCTGGTTGGGATGCCGTGGTGGCTTCCCTGTTTGAGCAGGTTGATCATCTCCTCCTCGTTGGTTATTATTCTTCTCCTTCGACTGGTTGGTGTGGTAACTGTCCCCTTCATCACGCCCATGTCCATCTTTGAAGTGTGAAGTTTCCTTGCCACGAGGAGCTTTGTTGTGCCCCTGCTTAGAAGGTGTTTTCTTACTGCCAGACTTATGACTTCCTGACCTGGAAGTCTCTGATCTGTGGCTCCTTGAGGGGGTCTTAGAATTCCCCCTTTGGGTAGAGGCAGTGCGCGATCGTACTCCCTCCTCCTCATGACCAGGTGGGTTACCACTACCCCTGCCTGGTCTATCAGCTTTTTTATGACCAGCCTCTGTGGTCCTTGCTTCTGGGGTGGGTATTACCCCAGGCGCAGCTTGAGCATTGGCTCGGGTCAATTGCGTAGCTGCCTCCAGAGCAAGCGCAGCTTCGCGATGTCGCCTGTCGGCCTCCTCCTGTTGTCGACGGATCTCCTCGCTCCTAGCGTCCATCTCTCGCCTCTGCTTGGCCATTTCTTCAGCAAAGGCCTCCTGCCTAGCATTGAACTGAGCTAGCTCCTCCTGGAATGCGCTCATAGTCTCCTAGAGCTCCTCTACTTCTGGAACTGCATCCTCGAGCACAACTCTAGGCTCATTCTCACGATCTTGAATGCTGGGATTCTCCGATCTAGCATGCTCCATGGAGGTGCTTACCCTCTTGGAGGCCGTGGTGGTGTTCTTAGGCGCCATAATGCTTCAGGGACTGTCTGTCTTCTCTTCAGGCTCTCAATGAAAGCACCAAAATGTTGACTGTGAATTTAGCCAACGACGTAAGAACGTCAACTACGACAAACCTTCAAGAGAATTATAAACGACAACAGACAGTTTTTATCAATGAAAGTAGATAACACGAGATTTTATAGTGGTTCAGCCCCGATGATCGGTAATAGCCTAATCCACTTAGAGATTTTATTATGTATTCACACTCAAGATCAGATGAACCGTGTCAACTGATTTTCTTCAGTGTGAAATATTCCAGAATACAAAAAGGGGTTCTCTCAGGGAAAACACTTTCTCTCTCTAGAACACAAGTTCACTCTTGATTTTTCCAAAAGTCCTTTTATGATCCTCCCAACTCTCTATTTATAGACCTGGGATTCTCAACTGATATCCCCTTTAGATAGGGATATTTCATTATTTTCCTAATATTTATATTACAAAATAAATATTCAAAATACAACTGATCCCTAAATTCAAATGAGGATTGAGAGATTCCCGGATGTTTGGACCAATTCTCACTGATGTAGTTTCGGGCAGTTTGATGTAGTCCCTCATGCATGTTGACTACTCTTTAAGCTCTACGTAGGTCAAAGGTGGTATGTGCATGGCTCTCCTCAGACCAAGGTCGTCTGAAGGTACTTACTTTTCTTCTTACTTCGGGCAAATTCGAGGCATCCCCCCATTGTGCCCGATCGGACACAATGGTTCTCTCCTTGGCTTAAGGTGGTTCAAACCACCCTCTTTGGCTCCTTCAGTCAAGGTCCGATCGGACCTTGCACTCTCCTCCTCGGACCAAGGTGGTCCGAGCCATGTCTTCTTAGCATCTCCTCGGACCAAAATGGTCCAAAGCACCCCATAAGCACCATGTCCGATCGGACACTACTTTCTTCTCCTCGGACCAACATGGTCCGAGCCTTTCTTCGTTCAACCAAGGTCCGATCGGACCTTGGACTCCTCTCCTCGGACCAGAAGGGTCCGAGCCTTCTTTTACACGCCAACATCTTGGACCCAAATGACCCAAGGTAGCTCTCCTATGGGTACCTCCGATCGGGCACAATGCTCTTTTCCTCGGACAAAAATGGTCCGAGCCTCCTTTGTTCAACCAAGGTCTGATCGGACCTTGGACCTTTCTCCTTGGGCCAAGGTGGTTCGAGCCTCCTTTTGCATATCACCTCCTTGGACCTAAATGGTCCAAGGTACCTCTTCGATGAGTATGTCCGATCGGACTCCAACATCTCCTTTTCAACCAAAGCTCGATCGGACTTCAACATCTTCTCCTCGGACCAAATTGGTCCGAGGTATACTTTTCCTCACCTCATTCAAGCCCAAGTGTACCTCTTCCACATCATACCCGATCGGCCATTATGTGGCTTTCCCCTTGAGTAAAACTTGAGCCCTGGCCATTCTCTTTGAGCTCATTCGAGCCAAACTTAACAAGAGGTCCCTTAAGCCTAGGTCCGATCAGACCTATTGCTTTTATACTTTGAACCAAAATTCAAACCTCCCCTTCAACTTCTTGGACTTGGCTCCAATTTAATTACAAGGGTCTTCAAATTGAGGTCTGAGCCAAGCAACCCCCAGTCCAAATATCCTCTTCAATCGGGCATATTTGGCTTGACTATCTGTCCAATTCCTTAACTGATGTATTAGGCCATTACTAAGTTAGATCACCCCACTAACTCATGCCATGTGTCGATTTTACTGCCACGTCATTCTTTTCAAATTTTTGGGATAACAACAGATAATATTCATATTTGTATGTTTTAATTTGAAGACTTTTCAATCAATATATGAATTATCTCAACAATGTTTGTTTTTCAAAAGTTTCAACTACATTACCAAAATTATTTAAGTAATTAACCTCCAACTATAATTGAGTTTAAGTTAATAATTATTTAAACTGCAAAGATATGTCTACTACTGTTGCTCGTTCTCATGGCGGTGATGGAGTGGATCCTCCTCCTCCTCCAGATCCCACGTGAGTTCCTACTTCCTGTGAGACTAGTAATATACTATAATTAGTTTATCTTTTATCAATAAATGACAAATTGTTATTATTTTATTCAATTTAATTGTATTGTTTAATTAACATATGCAGCGGCTGCCGCAAAAAGAAGAGGTCAGTCTCGATCCAAAAATTTGCAGTAACTCGTCAACACCAATAAAGGTCCGTTGGCTCTACAATTTGATCTGAAGGAGGGAACCTACAAAGTAGTTGGTGATATTGGGAGGTTGTTCACGAGACTTATTGGCAACCTTATTGGTCACCATGTCCTGTTATATTATGACTCGTGGTAGAGTGTTCTGGATGAGCATAAGATTGGATTGATGCAAAAACTTGAGGTTAATTTATCTACTTATTCACGTGTAATGTTTTTTTTTATAATTTAAAAAATCTCACCATTTTTTTTAAGGAATTTTTCGTTCTTCCCAAAAATCTCCCTGAGTAGCGAGTGATAGAGATTGAGATTGAGGGAGAGTTTTAGGATTGCTACAAGGATAGAAAAGGTCGCAAGAAAAGACACTTCGATGAACATGGAGGGTATGATGATATCGAGACAGCCAGAAAGAATCCACCGGAGGACATTGACAATGAGAGTTGGCAGAAGTTGGGTAACCTTTTCACCACTCCATAGTTCATGGCACACTCAAAGGCAAATGTTGCCAACAGAGCAAAACAGAAGTATCCAAGTCTCCATAGATTGACTTCTTATGCTTCTTCTCGAATTAAGAAGGTAAATAAAAAAATATAGATAATTTGAAATATTTTAAGTTATCTTAATAATAATTTCAATATTTAACTGAGATTTTGTTAAATTTTGTTTTCTAAAGATGAATCTTCAGACCAAGGAACTGCCCAGCATTATCGATACGTTCCATGACATGCACAATCATCCGACACGAGGATGGGTGAACATGAATGCTAAGGATGCATATGTAAGTAACTTTCTAAGTTTTGTATCTATGTATATTATTCAATTATATTATGTATTAATTGTCTTGTTTCTAAACTGCAGGATGCCTTACAACAAGAAGTCCAGACACAATCCCAATCTCAGTCTCAATCTGAATCTGAAGCAGGAAGTGCCAATGTCAATGAGACACAAGTCTTCTCAAAGGTACTTGGTCAACTTCGTGGCCACAACCGAGGTATTGGACGGAAGTTGAAGAACACTAGTGTTGGGTTTTATGCCCTTATAAAACTATTTCGTACATTTAGCACAATTTCATATTATCAATAAAAGTAGTTGAAATCATTTAGTTTAACAACCATGTTGCTTGCTTGTTTTATTACATGATTATTGAAATAATACAAACATTTATAAAATCCTGAACATATGGATAGTTACAATTATAGTGACTAGGTCACAGTGGATTATAGTTGTAATTATATGTTCAAAAGAACGAGCCCTAAGATTAGATCAGTGCATTGGATTTTCATTGATTAGGCAATCTATGATATGATCTACTTACACATTCAGGGTGTGGTGTCTTGTCCAAGGCATCGACCAAGTAGATAAGATCAGATGTATTTAGTTACATCGAACTAGGACCGATATTGATTATTGATTGATAAATAAGTATCGTTGTTATTGAATCTAATCAATGTCACAATGTTGACCATATGTTAAGTCGATCTTAATTCTAAGTGATAATATTCTGCTAATTATACTATTTAAATCTTTTGACTTGTTCGTTACCAGCTTACCCTACGGTCTAGCCCATACTTACATCTTGGAGATTTAGTAGTGTAATTGAGTGGGAGTATTATTCATAGATATGAAATCTATAACTTCTGTATGAGAAGTGAAAAGATGATTTCCGTAATTGCTTTGTTCAAGAGGTTAAATGATTGAGATCTCATTTTTGTGATTAAGTCCACAGAAATATCATTTATAAGGAACTTAGTGAGAGTTAATGATAAAATACTGATGAGGGGTAAAACAGTAATTTGCACCCATCTCGTTAGTAAGTCATCGATAAAGGATTGACTGACTGTAATGATTATAACAATAAATAACGTATTTATGGTTTTGAAAATACGTTCCATGAATTCAAGAGTTCAATTCTGAGTCTATAGTGGAGTCACGAGGAATTAACAAGGTAGTGAAATTATTCGTAAATAAATTCATAGTAACTTGCTGGAGCTTGATTTCATGGATCCATGGTCCCCGCATCACCTTTGAATAAATCATCTAGAATGTCTCAATTAATTGATTCAATTATCAATTATGATTTTTAAAGTTGAATAAGTCAATTTTTGAAAATTTACAGAGATATGAGATTTGGAGAATAAAAGAGAATCTTTGGGTAAATTTATTAATATTGATAAATTAGTGTCAATATAAATAAATAATATTAAATCAAGTTTCAAATTATAATTTGTTAATTTGAATTAGAATTTGATTAATTAATTAAAAAAATAAAATGTTTTGAATTTAGGCCCAATTGGGATTTAAATTCAAAATAAAGAGATTGGACCCAATTCCATTTATGGCAGCCCAAGGCTTTTATTTTTTTTTTATTATTTTTAATTAATTTAAATTGTTACACCCAGATTTCGAGATAAGAGGTTATAACCCCGAAAGCTGGGCTCGTCAAGTGTGAGCTCGAAATGTAAGAAAACATTGTATGGTCCAACTGTAAAATCTCTGAAGTAAAACAACGACCTCGAAGATGTGTAACCTCGGGATACTTTCTGAGTTCGAAATGGCACGACATTGGGATACAACTGTTACCAATTGTCTTCAGATAAGACAGTCCGAGCTTGGGAAGTGCAAGCTCGGGTATGATAGCTTCGACAATATCTATCTACTCCGAGCGTGTCTTGAAGTTGGGTTGACAGTCACAGTGCCGATTGCTGATCTCGATGACCTGATGAGTCACCTGGGATAGCCCGTTACGTGTGAACATATTTATTGTTGTATAATCCCAATATTTAAGGGATACCATTTAGTCTGTTATTTGTTCCCGATTCTTATGGGATGTTTCCATGTATATAGGAGATATTGCATTTAATGTCATTATTTGAATTGATATACAAAATATCTTCCCGAAATATGTGGGAATGAACTCTGTAACCTTCCCTATAAATAGAGGAGGAATGACCACTTGTAAAGGATCGATTTATGATTTCTTGAGAGAAAGCTCTGGGTAATTCATCTTTGAAGAATTTATAGAAAATTCTAAGTCTTAATAACATAGACTCGTGGACTAGGCAGAATTAACTACTGAACCACGTAAAAATCTTCTTGTTTCTCTTTATCATCCATTCACTTCATAGTGTACATTGTTTAATTGCTCTACGATTTAAGTTGACGAAAAACGGCGTCAACATAAATAAATCCCATTAAGTTGCCTATATAAGGAATATGATATCTAGGGTTTTCGTAAAGAAGTGAGCTTCAGTTGATTGGTACGTGAAAACCTAGACAGTCTAACCTTTCTTGGCCACTCTCTCTTCTTCTTCTTCTTCTCTTCAAGATCTCTATCTCATGTGTTAAAAACCAACCCACACTAGGTCTAGGTTGATCAAAGGGTTGGTGAGGAAGACTGTGTTGCTGATCTTGCTCAATCTCTTGATAATACTATGCTATAGAAAGGAATCAATGGTTTGAGAGATTGAAGGATGAAGTTTTTCCAGTTCTGCTGCGTATTCGTAAGTTTCTACATCTTTGTGTTTATGTTAATTTACGAATCTGATGTTCATATGTATGTCATGTTATTCTATGTTTCTATTATGTGTTTGGAAAAATAATAGGAAGCATGCATCTAGATTTAAATTCCAAGATCCTACAAATGGGCTCAGAGCCTAGGTTGCCTAGATCTAGATGTTAAGAATACATGATTATAGGTTTGTTGACATGTTTAATTTTAAAAGTTTAATTGGATGGTACATAAAATTTGATATGAATGTTTTGAATGTTTATGTGTCATATTGCTAATTTAAGTTGTCATATTTTTCATGCATTTTGAGATCTTAATCGGTGCTTGGTAAAATGCTCATTGAAAAATTGCACAATTTTTTTTGTAGTTGGCGGCTGCCATTTTTAATTGTGGAAGATATATATTTATATATATAACTGTTGACCCTCAATTTGGCCAACGACACGGAGTCAAATATACGACAAGAAATGAGATGAAAATTGAGAGTTTAATCTAATGGTAAAAAAGAAAACACCAACAATTGATAGTGGTTCGGCCCCAAAGAATGGTAATGACCTACGTCCACTTAGTGCTATTATTAATATTGAATCCCAATGCCGTGATAAAAGAACTAGGGTTCTTGAGTTTCACAAACCTTGGGGGAATTATAATAAGACGATGGATAATCACACTATAGGCTCTCTTTCAATATTCAGGAAAAAGATTCAAAAGCCAAAAGTCCCCTCCTTGAGCTATTTCATGCATATATATAGACTCAAGGGGGGTTACATGGGCCATTGGGCCTTAACTCTCCTTAATATCCGTGTATCAAGGTAATAAAGATGAAATTATCAATATAACTATTAGAAGATCATAGTCTTATAAGGGAATAAACCGAATCATACGACCAGCTTGGTCATACCTAATAGTCAGCCTTGATGAAGCAATGTGTAGCTGGTCGATAACCGAACAACACCTCTTCACTTCAATTCTGCCACGTGTCAACCGCGTGTGAGAAATACTTGTCACGTCATAAGCAGTCATTTTTGGGTAAACAATAACAATTATGTATAAAAAAAAAATATCTTAAAAAGTTGTTTTATATGGTTAATTTAAAAAATTATATATATTGAAAAAAAAACGTATGTGTTTATATATATTTATATATATAATATAAAATTTGGTTAATATATATATTTTTTATTTTTGTTGTGCTAAAGAAATATCTAAGTATCTAATTTTAAAAATTTAAGATATTTTCTTTAATGACAATTAAATTAATTTTATGTTTAATTAATTATGTGGTAAGTTTTCAATTGGAAAAAACTTTATGGTAATTAATTAATAAATAAATTAATTTTGATAACTCAATTAATTGTTTTAGATATTTATTGATTTATTTATTTTAGCAATTGATTTATTTATTTTGGTGATAAATGTAATGATGCATAAAGATGTGTAACATGTCATATAGGTTTTCATGTTAGGCCCATCCAATTAATAAGAAAATTAACATATCTAGCATCATTATTAAGTTATTTTTGTATTTGGGCTTTAAATATAAGTATGATGATGACCCTTTTTTTTTTTTGTTTATGAAAATGTGGGAAAACTCAAATAAAACTTTCATAAAATGTTAGGTTTTATTTGGGTTCCATTGAACATGTAAAGTTTAAATTCCTCTCTTGTGGGTGGTTCCACTTGTGAAGACCCATTTGTTTTACATTACTAGATTGGGCTTAATCAATTGAATAACAATTAATAAAACGAATGTTCAAATTCCTGTCTTTTCGGGCTTTGTGTGGAAGTTTGGGAGCCTTAGTAGTGGGTCCGACATACTAAACCCAGCTCTCCTCCATGCAAGCTCGAATTGTTAAGGCCCATTTACCTAAGTTAAACTTAATTGTATTAGGTTATTCTTTTTAGTTGGATCTAATAATTGATTAGAAACAAATCAATTCTAATTTTTGGATTAATTTTCAATGGTAATTTTAGAATTAATGGAAAAATTATAAACTATGGTTTATTAATTAATTTGATAATTTGGAAAACCTGAGTTGGTTTATTAATTATTTTAATAATTTGGAAAACCTAAGTTGATATTTTTCAAAAAGAATAAAATACTAAAATATTTAATAATGAGTTTTAAAAATTTAAATTCGATCTCCACTTTTGATTTAACAAGGTTAGAGTCAAGCGGGGCCTCATGGCGCTTTGATTTCGTCTCCCTACGGAAGGTGTTCACTGGACTTCTTAACATGGTTAAATTTCTTAGAATAGATGGTTATAGATGGACCTTCTATAGACTCATCCTTACGGTGACTATATGAATTAAGTCTATAATAATCGAAATCGTGGGTCAAACTCATAAAGTAAGAAATATTTGTGACTCTCGCCTACCGGGACATATGAGTTTTCGTTACTTTGATCGGATGGAATAGGTAGTTAATAAAAGTCTATGACGTTTTATTAATTGAGATGTTTCTCTATTTAACTAAGTGAATATTTGTGACTCTCGCCTACCGGGACACATGGATTCATGGCTAGTTAAAGTTCCTAAGAAATAGAAGATAAGTGTTTTAGTATTTTTCTTATCTCAAAATATTTTGTATGTTATGATATTTCTAAAAATTTAATGAATAAATGTTTGTCAAGCAATGCGTTGATTTTTACTTAGTTGATAATCGTAGCTCTAGGCTTCCCACCTCATACTCTCTCTAATCTCTAAAAGGTTACTCTACGGTGAGAACCTCACGAAATGTTTGTCCAACATCAACATGGTGTTAATTATGGAAAACATCGAGTTCTTGATAATCAAAGATATTCTAATTTTTCTTATGCAACGATTACCAAATCCTTCAAAAGAGGATAGTTGCTAGTGGTTCGAGCAAAGGAAACGATGCTAATACTACTAAACAAGTTCAAGGAGAAGTTGTTTTAAGCTTCTTCTTCGAAGAGTAAATGAGAAAGAAATTCAAACAAAAAGAATAAGAAGTGCACTGGCAAGGCACCAAATGCTGCAAAGCATCTTGGAGCAAGGCCTGATTATAAGTACACAAAATAGGGAATGTTTCCAACTACAAGGAGACTGAGAATCAGAACAAGATTGCCCGGCACTCAAGGCATATGGAACCCAAGATAAAAAAATTTGTCTTGGATGCATGTGATTTTAGAGGATGATACTTCGGTTTTGGATTGCCGAATCAAAATCTACTAACCATGCATGTACCTTTATTTTCAACTTTTTAACACTATGAAAGCCATGAAGGATAAAAAGCCAAAGCTTAAAATCCATCAAGGTTGTTCGTATCAAACAAGGCAAAAGGATAAGTTTGAATGGATTTTGGAAATAAATATATTGTTTTAAGACAATGTTTATTTTATTTCAAATTTCAATAGAAATTTTAATTTTAGTTTTTCTTATTACATCAACAACAATTTGTAGTTACTTTCACAAGTAATACAATCCTATTTCTTTAAATGGATGTGAATTGTGGGGTAGATGTATGAAAAATAGGCTATACCTATTGCAACTAAACGGATCCTACGTTCTAAATAATGAGTTGCTTAAGATAGCTAATTCTAGGACCGTTAAACGACAAAATGTCAATAACGTTAGAAATGACGTACCTTTGGCATTTTCGCTTTGGTTATATTTGCTATTGTAGGATTCAAAGGCTAACAAAGGCTGAGCCTTTGAGGGAACTCACCTAAGGTGACCTACCTGTTTGTGAATCTAGTCTCGAGGGCAGAATGACAAAGCGTCCATTCTCTGTGATAGGAGAAAGGGCCAAAGAACCACTAGGGCTAGTATGTTCAAATGCCTGGGGACATATGAATGTTCAAACAAGGGGTGGTTACGAGTATTTTCTCACCTTCATCGACGATTGCTATAGAGACTCATGTAAGTGTTAGGAAAATATATATTTGCCTCAATGGAAATGGTAAGAAAATTACAACTCTATGCAAAAAATACAATAGACAAGGATTGATTAAATAAAGTGTTACAACTCTATGACTGAAAATACAAATAAACAAAAGAAGAAATAGAAGTAGAGAATAATGAAATACAACTCTAAGCAAAAGATACAAATAGAGTGAAGGATTTGAAACAAAGGAAATAAGGATTACAACTTCAAACAAAGATACAAATAAAGTGAAGGGTTTGAAACAAAGGAAATAAAGATTACAACTCTAAACAAAGATACAAGTAAATATAACAAGAATGATGAGAAGAGAAGCAATAGAAGAAAAATAAGAACAAGAACAAAACAATAAGAAACTCTCACTCACACAACCAAAGTGAAGAGTGTTGGGAATCACCAACTTGAACAAGGTTTGAAACCTTTGTCCAAAAGCTTATTTCCCCCTAACTTAAGCACTAAGGGATCTCTCACAAATTTTGGAAATGCTTTCTTGGATAATCAAGCCTCAAGGTGTTTTTAGCCAAGTGCTCTAGTGGATAGAAAAGTTGTGTTTTTCAAGTGAGCAATAGGCTCCTATTTATAGAGTTTTGAGACACCCTTTGAATTTTAAATTCCACCAACCCCCATAGCTGTTACCAATGATTAATTGGATGTTTATGGAATTAAAATAGAGATTTGGGAGTTACTTGGCTGTTGGAAACGTTCAAAATTGGATAAAATCGAAGTTTGGAACATGTTGTCAGCCGCATGAGTCACGACCCACGATGTTTTTTTTCCTCTTGGGTCGCGACAATTTTCCAAATTTGCCAAAACGTTCCAAATTCATTCCCACTTGATTTTGTAACTTTCATACATATTATGTGAGTTAAAATCACATCAAAAACAGCCATTTCACATATGGATTTAAGAAATTCATCTCAATATTGTGTAACAACAAATCTACACAATAATGGGTAATATTTGGAAGTTACAAATTTGTGATTGAATTTGTAACACCAAATATGTTACATATTTGGATATTTCACATATACCTAAATAATGTAACTCTCTATTATATGTTACAATATGTGACACTCTTTGTAACATTTATTTAATCTAAAACATTATATTATAAAATAATATAACAGTAAGTACCTAAAGCATAGAAATTATGTGAATTTGTTAAGAAGTTCAAAAAATTCATTGCTATGGCTTTAAAACCATATTAAGTAAAACGTTAAAGATCTTGCGATCTGATTGGGGTGGAGGATATTTGGATAATCAGAACCTAGATCATTTAATTGAACTTGGAGAATTGTCTAAAGCAACCATCCCAAGGACTCCGCAACAGAACGGTGTTGCTAAACGACGTAAATCACATGTTTATGAACATGTGTGTATTCTAAGATAATCTATTCAACTCTACCAACTTCTTACACATATCTTTTCTAGAGACGTACTACCTAGACCGCATGTGACATTTTTTAAATGTTGTGCCATCTCAAAAGATGTCTCAAAGACACCACTAGAATTATGAAATAGTCGTGAACCTGGTTTACCTCATTATGGAATTTGGCGGTGTCATGTTTATATCCTGAGGAAAAAGGTAGAAAGCTAGAACAACGAACTGAGGGTTTGCTTGTTTGATGGCTATTCTAAAGGTACTCAGGGTAGTCTGTTTTATAGCCTAGTAGACAAGAAATTGTTTGGCTTTACAAATGCATCTTTACTGGATAACGACTACATAATGAATTTCAAGTCTCGTAGAAAAATAATATTAGATGGAAAAACAATAAACTATTGTTCCATCCTCACCGACGTAAGTCAATGAAAACAAGGTAGATTTAGAAACCATTAATCCAAGTCAGAAAGTTACGATGCCTCGTCATAGTGGGAGGGTTTCTCGGAACCCAGTACCTATGATATGAATAGTGAAACCCACAAGTTGGTTGGGGATACAAGTAACAATGATTCGTTGGCCTTTAAATAGGCAATGGGTAAGTCTGAAAGGGATCTTTCACTCGAAGCCAAGTACCAGGAGATAAAGTCTAAGTACTCTTAATTTTTCTGAGAACTTGTAGATGTGCCATTAGACTTTAGGTCCATGAGGTGCAAGTGGACCTATAAGAAAAAGAGAGGAGCTAATGGAAAGGTCGAGACATTAAAGGCTCGACTCGTGGCAGAGAGAGAAACTTGACTTAGAGAAAACTTTTTCTCCGGCAGCCATGTTAAAATTCATTTAGTATACTCTTATCCATAGCCACGACTCTTGATTAAGAGATAAGGAAAATGGATATCAAAGAAGAATTTTTAATGGCTATCTTGATGAGACCATAAACATGGATCAATCAGAAGGATTTAAAGTAATTGGACAAGAAAGTTGGCAAGTTGAGTAGGTCAATCTATGGACTTAAACATGCTTCGCGCTTTTGGAACTTAAGGTTTAAATGGAAACATTAAGACCTGAGGTTTTGAACAAAATGTAGTTGACCCTTGTGTTTGACAACTTAGGGAAAAAGACATTGTTGTGTTCTTAATCCTTTATGTAGATGATATCTTATAATTAGAAACAATGTCAAGAAATTATCAAACATAAAGAATTGGCTAGAAATGAAATTCCAGATTTTGCTGTAGCAAGTCGTGTTCTTGGTATCCAGAACATCAGGGAAATAACTAACTGAATTTTGGCTCTAACTCAAGCGACCTTCTTTAGTGAGGTGCTTGGTCATTACTCTAATCAAATTCCGAGAAAAGATGCTTAGCATCTTGACATGGAATTTATTTTTCTAAGCAGCAGTCTCCACAGACTCCTCAAGAGAAAGAAAAGATGTAACGAATTCCTAATGCATTTGCAATTAGAAGTCTAACGCATACTATGTTGTGTGTTTTGACTGGAGATCTACTATGCAGTGGGAGTGGTGGGCAAGTGTCAGTAAAACTTTGTAAATGAACAATAGAGCGGGTCGGTATCTTTGATGGACTAAAGACTATATGTTAGTCTTTTCGGGTGGATCTTTGAACCTATTGGGCTACACAGATTCAGATTTTAGACTAATGTTGAAGACAAGAAGTCTACTTCTGAAAAATGTGTTTACTCTTGGGGGTGGAGCTATGATTTGGAGAAGCGATAGGTTGTCTGCCATTTCAGTAGCTGTGATTTGGAGAAGTGTTAGGTTATCTGCCATTTCAGAATCCACCTTGGAGGCTGAGTACATAGTTGCGTCTATGGCAGCTAAGGAAGTTCTATACGGATCTTGGTGTTATTCCAGAAATGGATAAACCACTCATTTTGTCTAGTAACAGTAATGAGGTAATAGCGAATTCGAAAGAACATCGAAGCTGCAAAAGAGCAAATCATATAGAGAGAAAGTACCTTATTATCGAGGATGTGTGGCGAAGGCGTGAAGTGAAGGTGATGAAGATTGCATTGGAAGGAAATCTTTCATATCCCTTTACAAAGATATAAAAAGAGAGCATAATTGTGAAGCATGTAGAATGCAAGGTTTTGAGAAACATGTCCCATTTGTTTTAAAATGGAAAGTTGGAGTTTGTTGGGTTTTATGCCCTTATAAAACCATGTCGTACATGTAGCACTATTTCATATTATCAATAAAAGTAGTAGAAATAATTTAGTTTGACAACTGTGTTGCTTGCTTGTTTTATTACATGATTATTGAAATAATACAAACATTTATAAAATCCCAAACATATGGATAGTTACAATTATAGTGACTAGGTCACAGTGGATTATAGTTGTAATTATATGTTCAAAAGAACGAGTCCTAAGATTAGATCAGTGCATTGGATTTTCACTGATTAGGCAAGCTACGATATGATCTACTTACACATTCGGGGTGTGGTGTCTTGTCCAAGGCATCGACCAAGTAGATAAGATCAGATGTATTTAGTTACATTGGACTAGGACCGTATTGATTATTGATTGATAAATAAGTATCGTTCACTACAAGAAAAAACAGTATTCATAACACTTAAAAAGTGCTATCTGGGACTATTGATAGCACTTCTGAAAATGCTAACGTAGCCCATGTTATTAAAAGTCCAGTCTTTTCTATAACATTTTTTGAATGTTATGTTCGGTGTTATCTTAAACTATTCAATAACACATTTTTAGGTGCTATAATATTCAAATAATAACATATAGATAGAGTTTTTGATTATAAATTTGAAGTTTAATCTTGTACTTTTTTCATAACACTTTTCAACTATTACATTTGATTATTTTGATAACATTTTTAGTTTGTTATATTATATAAACCATAACGATTTTTTACGCTTATAATATGTTTTTAAATCATAACATATAGTAATAAAATTTTAAATTTTATTTTGATAAGTATACTTATATGGTTTTTTTTTAATTAAAAGATTTTCATTATTGTATTTTGATAAAAAAATTCAAAATTAATCATAAAATGTAATTCTCAATAGATTGATAAACCATAAGTATTACATTAAACAATAACTAATTCAAACCATGAATGTGTCTACTTCATGAGATCTTAGTTCTAACTTAAGTTTGAAAGCATAACATAATAAAGTTTTATAATCTTAGAACATTTTTTACTTTAAAAATGAAAAACAGAATCATTACAAGATACACAAAAATAAATCATGCATGAAACTTGCTCCATCCTTCAATTCATCATCCAACCAAGTACTTGCTACTGAAGTTGTTTGTTGCCATCTGAAGCTCTCTAAATTGAAATCTCCTCAGGTTTCCAAGGCAAACCTCCTCATGATATTGCTCTGAAATTTTTTAAAGCCTACAACTGTTAATCTCTTCTTATTGTCAAACAATTTAACTCTGCAATGAAACATATATGAAAAGCAAAAAGAAATGAAACCCAACACTACTTAAGTAATGTTAGATTAAACAAAAATATGTACAGTATAAACCATAACAAAGCAGCTTTGCAAGATATGAAACATATATAAAAGTCATGTTCATTAGTGTAAATCATATTATAGAATATGCATAAATAAAATATGTAAAAGGCTCAGCATAGTTTAACTTCCAACAAAAAACAACAAAAAACAATGAGCAATTAGTTTAACTTAAACATTAAATAAGGAGAAAAAGGCTCAAAAATTCCCTGACCACATAATAGAGTTTCTAAACATGTGCAAACAATGTCCACCAGGGCAGCGAGGGTAGATGTTTCCAAGAAAAAAAAGAACAAACCTGATGAAATGCATCCAATACAGTCACCAGGTGTGGATGAAAAGAATGGGCTTAACTTCCACAAGTGCTCTGTATGACAAAAGACGCCGATGGCATATGAATATAAATTTAACCAAATTTCAGGAGACACATTTAGTGAAAATGTAGAAAAGTTAGTTTACATATAGATAAACTACATATATACCTTTTTGGCAGATCAGGGGCTAGGATATACAGAAAAATGGGATCAACAGCTTCAAATATGCTCGATTTGTTGAAATGGGAAGGCCTTATTTGCTTAAGGAATACATCTAGCTTATCTTGAATCTGATGTCTCTCAGATGAGGGAATACGTGCTGAACAGTAAATGACAAATACAATAGTTGAAGTAGATATTGAACCATTAAAACATTTTTCCACAGCTTCACTGTTTTCTAATGCCTTTTCCAACTCAGCAGTGACGCCCCCCTCACATAAGATCATTGTGGGAGGATCAAGCCCTAATTGCCCGGCCATATGAAGTATATTCTTGTGCAGTGTTGCCTATCAACAAACAAAAACATGAAATCAGAGCAAGAAAAGAAATTCTCTAGAATTAAATAATTGACCAAACAAGAATAATGCACATTGCTTATCCCAATTATCAATTCAGTAACAAGGATCATGCAGCTTTGCACCTGGCTATATGGTCCAATACAACTGGGAGCCCAAGAGGAAATACTTTGTACATGTAGAACTCTTTTGGTATGGTCATTTGCCACTAAAACTTCCACGTATGCATTACCCAACCCCTCTTCCAGTAAAGGCAGTTCAATTGTACTGCGCGATGGGACACCAAAACGGCATTTCTCCTGTTTGATAAATCTCACATATGTTTCATTTGCTGTTGCAAATTCCTTCATATCAGCAATATAGAGATGAATATAGAGGACATTTTCCCATCCAAAACCATATTCCGCAAGTTTCAATTCCATTTTCCTTAGCACAGCTGTCAACTCTTCTTGTACGCCTACCAAAATATTCAGAAAACATAAAATGATTATGTTGTAGACTAGAAGCACTGACCATAAGGAATGAACAAGAGGGAAACACAGAAGCTTGCAGATCTGTGTACTACAAACTAATTATCCTTTGATTACCTGCTGAAGATTTGCTTGAATGTTCCAACCAGCAACAAATGGAAAACGTATCACCTTTCTGTGTTCTCGAAATGTGAAGCTTATTTTCTGCAATAGTGATCGAGTCAAGGACTTCAATAGCAGACTGGAATGCAGCGTCACATACTTGTGAGATGTCTCCCTCCACTTCAAAGACAGTACCCTTATTCTCCAGACAGATCTCGTGGGTTTCACCATTGCCAGGCAAAGAACAATGCAATTTCTTATGTTCCAAATGAAAAGCTAAGGTATGAAGGACCGCAGCTGGAGCAATAGAATCTGAAGAGTGCAAAATAACTTGAGAGTCATCAAGCATAATCCGAGCATTCTGTAACCACAAAATTAAATAAATAAAATAGAGCCAAAAATGGAAATACAATCACCATAAACCTTGTAACGGTGACACCATAACAAGTGTATATTTTATCAAAATATAAATAATCTGAAAACATTTCCTCTAGTAGCAGAGATCATTACCTAAACCAGATAATTACACAAACAAAAAATTTATAAATATATGATGCTAAGTTACTAACTGCACACTCATGGTCATCATGAAGACAACAAGCCTCTTAAGAAAGCAGGAAATTATAAAATATCCACAGGCAATAGGAAAGGAAGAAACTCACAACAAAGAGAGGGCAATCAAGTGTTTATGTTTCATATTCCCCTCCTTCACCACAAACATTAATTCCATACAACCTGCCAAGGATGATAGTTAACCATCAATTTACAATGATAAACTTAAAATAATATAAGGGAAAAAAATAGCATACCCCTTCAACTTATGCAGATAGGGACTCAGGGAAGCTAAATCTTTGCCCAAGTGCTTTGCAGGGTCCAACCCCATTGCAGCGACCTATAACAGGAGAAAAAATACTGTTCAATAGAAGGTAGAACTCTTTCCAAAATATAACAAGAAAAGGCATGACTAAATAACAAGTGAAATTAAAAATTATACCTTTACGGTAATAGCCAATATCCCACTTGTTATCTGATTATAGTAGAAAAGAAAACCATTGTATGAGATGTACGAATCTTCAATGTTAAATGAACAAATTCACATACCAAAATACAAATTACCATTTCCTGAAGGCGCAATGACTGATCTTGTTTCCACAAATATGCCAGAGAAACAAGCCCTATCCTTGAACACACACTTTCCACCCGCAGCCTCTGATAATCGGATGCAATGGCACCAGAAGATACAACACCAATAGAAGGAATCTGCTTTTTCACTTCATTTAACAAAATGAACATATCTTCAACTTCATCACCTGGAGTTGTTGTGTAGCTAAGCTTCTCATGCCTGAAATATCCACAAAATTCATTGGAAACTGAAAAGTAAGCTTTACATGCACCCTTCTATCACAGGACACAAAAAATTCTTTAAGAAGACCAAATCGCCTAATAAAAAAGACACTACTGTAAGCTCTTGTGATGTAGTAAAGATCCTTTTTTTAAGTACAAAGATCTCATCAAGATAACTTCATTCAAAAAGCTGCAGCTTTCAAAAAAAATAAAAGATTTCTCCTAACCCTTCTACTTCTGAAATCTGATCATGAAGCTAGTCATACTGTTAC
Organism: Humulus lupulus; assembly: GCF_963169125.1. Lineage (NCBI taxonomy): Eukaryota > Viridiplantae > Streptophyta > Magnoliopsida > Rosales > Cannabaceae > Humulus > Humulus lupulus. The sequence continues at coordinate 22,376,496 of NC_084793.1, forward strand.
TGTTCCCCATATCACTTTATGAAAAAATGAAGAAAACGTTGTAACTTGCCAAAATATCAGATACAGGTTTTACCAAAAGTTTCTGCATAAAGGCTTGCCTTGTGGATCCTTGTATTCTCCTTCTGAATAGGGGCAGTCCCATGCATTCAGCATAGCTAACGATTATCTGGTGCCCAACCTGATCAAAGCAATCAATAGTCCAATCCAAACAGCTAATTAAGATACATTTTCCGGGACTTGAAGCTCATATTTCATCATTAAATAAAGTTCTGGGGCATTCATTTAAAAAAATAAAAAACTTACAGTTTGGTACATGTAGCTATCGAGCTCGTCAACTGAATCATCAACTGGCATCAAGTTCGCCAATGCCACAACCTACCCAATGGCAACATGATTAAGTGAAAAATCGGTACTCTTTCAGTTTAACCCAACCCAACATTAGTGGATATAACACAAACCCAATTCATCAAATTCCATAACAATAACTAGCATTAGATTATTCAGTTGGGCAGTTGAGTTCATGAAGATGATAAAAATGAATTTAACCAAAACAAAAAAAGAAACTCAAAAAACTAATAACGGATTTTCGAGAGAGCCAAATAGAGAAAAGTGAAAGGACCTGGTGACCGTATTGGATGCATTTCATCATGGCGTAGAAAAATGAAAAATCCAAACTTTCACTGAATTTACATCCCTAAATTTCCTCCTTCAACCCTCTTTATAATGAAAATCCCATAAATCTTGCTTTTCCCTTTCGTCCTTAAAATCACGTTTCGAACAGATCATAAGGAATAACAAAAGTAGAAATTGATTTTGCTAAGTCCATAATTCCATTCAAGCAACACAAAAAAAAAAAAAAAAATTCTTGAAATAGATACTTACAAAAATACTGCTGAATATAGATAATAGATAACAAAGAAAAAAGATACCCTGGAAGAAACCGGAGCAGGCTTCTCGGACTCAAGCTTTGTCTGCGGTGTCTCTTCGGCCTCTTCCGGGGGTTCCATTGTCGCTGTTTTCGAAGTGGTGGAGGCTACGGAGTCAGTATATATATATAAATATGATATAGATACATAGCAACGTAAGGGAGAAATCGCCAAAAATCTGAAACTAAAAGTGTAGAAACTTACCCATCCAAAGAAGATGTCGAAAGTTGGGCAAATTTTAGGGAATATAACATCTTTAGTTTCGGTTGTGAGGTTTTGAAGAGGAAAGAGGGAAATAAAAAACCCTAATTTCTGAGAGGAGCACACATTCGGAATTGAAGAGAGAAAGAGGGAAAAGGGAAAGAGGTTCAGATGGAATGAAGGGGTTCTTTCCATAGGCAGGAGACTCTTGGGTTCTTACTTCCAACAAGAGAGATGCCGTGATGGAGAATCGCATGAGGGAGAAGAGATTCGATGGAGTGAGTGTGAAAGAGAGGGCAGAGGAGGCAAATGGGATAGATAGATTTTCATTAGGCGGCAAATGAAATAGTTGGCGCCTAAATTGTCTCTGAAAAAAAAAAGCGTGTGTTCCCATTAATAACGCTTTGTAATATATGTCATTTTTTACCGTAATATATAGTCAAAATTGTTGTAGTGGTTGTTATCGAATCTAATCAATGTCACAACGTTGACCATATGTTAAGTCGATCTTAATTCTAAGTGATAATATTATTCTAATTGTACTATTTAAATCTTTTGACTTGTTCGTTACTAGCTTAGCCTACGGTCTAGCCCATACTTACATCTTGGAGATTTAGTAGTGTAATTGAGTGGGAGTATTATTCATAGATATGAAATCTATAACTTCTGTATGAGAAGTAAAAATATGGTTTCCTTAATTGCTTTGTTCAAAAGGTTAAATGATTGAGATCTCATTTTTGTGATTAAGTTTACAGAAATATCATTTATAAGGAACTTAGTGGGAGATAAGGATAAAATATTGATGAGGGGTAAAACGGTAATTTGCATCCATCTCGTTAGTAAGTCATCGATAGAAGATTGACTGACTGTAATGGTTATCACAATGGATAACGTATTTATGGTTTTGAAAATACGTTCCATGAATTCAAGAGTTCAATTCTGAGTCTATAGTGGAGTCACGAGGAATTAATAAGGTAGTGAAATTATTCGTAAATAAATTCACGGTAACTTGTTGGAGCTTGATTTCATGGATCCATGGTCCTCGCATCACCTTTGAATAAATTATCTAGAATGACTCAATTAATTGATTTAATTATCAATTAGGATTTTTAAAGTTGAATATGTAAATTTTGGAAAATTTACAGAGATATGGGATTAGAGAATAAAAGAGAATCTTTGAGTAAATTTATTAATATTGATAAATTAGTGTCAATATAAATGAATAATATTAAATCAAGTTTCAAATTATAATTTGTTAATTTGAATAAGGATTTGATTAATTAATTAAAAAGTTTTGAATCTAGGGCCCAAGGCCATTTGTGGCAGCCCAATGCTTTTATTTTTTATTTATTATTTTTAATTAATTTAAATTTAAATTTAAATAAAGCCTATTAAGTTGCCTATATAAGGAATATGATATCTAGGGTTTTCATAAGGAAGTGAGCTTCAGTTGATTGGTAAGTGAAAACCTAGACAGTCTAACCTTTCTTGGCCAGTCTCTCTTCTTCTTCTTCTCTTCAAGATCTCTATCTCATGTGTTAAGAACCAGCCCACACTTGTTCTAGGTTGATCAAATGTTTGGTGAAGAAGACTGTGTTACTGATCTTATTCAATCTCTTGATAATACTTTGCTACAGAAAGGAATCAAGGATTAGAGAGGTTGAAGGATGGAGTTGTTCTGGTTCCGCTGCGTATTCGTAAGCTTCTACATCTTTGTGTTTATGTTAATTTACGAATCTGATGTTCATATGTATGTCATGTTATTCTATGTTTCTATTATGTCTTTGGAAAAATAATAGGAAATATGCATCTAAATTTAAATTCCAAGATCATACATCTAGTACATTTGCCTCAAGCGCCACTGGATCCTCTTTACAATCAGAGGCATCACCGTTTCCGTCCACCACCATTGGCCCTCCGACAATACCACCTGAGGCTTTCCAGCCCATGATTCAACACTTCAGTCAAGCCTTTATGATCCAGAACAACAACTTCCAGAAAATGCAGCAATATTTGCCAACAACAAATCCGAGCATCCAACCTCCATAACTTTCTGCCTATCAGCTTGGACATGAACATGATACAGTCCATGATGGCAAGCTTTCAATCACAATAACCACAGCAGCCACAACCACCACAGCTACCACAACAACAACCACCACAACAACTTGACGATAATGACTTTTGAATTGATTTTTATGACATTTAGTTTTATTAAGTTACTATTTTTAAATTATTAATATTTTGTGTTGTTTTTTTTTTTTTATTTTGGAGACAATACTACTTATGTTTTGTTATTTTACATTTTGGAGACTATGAATATTGTTAAATTTGTTTTATTATTTAATTAATAAATTGGTTATATTTATTTAATTAATATTTAATAATTTATTAAATAAATTTTAATCAATATAATTTATTACATATATATATTTTTTTAAAATTGTATACCTATGTCGCTGTAGATGGAGCAGTCGATGGACCTACAACGACCACATGTCGTCGTTGTAGAAGTTTTTTGAAATTCAAATTTTCAAATCTTGCACCACCAACAATGACGACATGTCGTCGCAATATCCCAGTCCAACTGAAAAAAATGATTTCCTATTGCGACCAACATGTCGTCGCTATAGTAAAACCCTACTGCGACGACTGTGTTTTGTCGTCGCCGTAGATTGCTACACATACGGACCTACAACGACGCCATTGTTGCGACGACATGTCGTTGCTGTATACCTACAGTGATGACTGCGACGACAAAAGTCGTCGCTGTAGAGCCTTTTTCTTGTAGTGTATATATTAGTACGTCTAGGGTGCCCCCCTAAAAATGGGCATACTTGTGCACCCCCTCATGTTTTTTGATACCAGGATGATTTTCGGCGAATTTTTTTTATGACCATGTATATTATAATTATTTTGAGGATCTTGTAAATTTTTGAGAAATTTCGAATAATTTACAGTACCAAAAACAATATTCAAATAGTCTGTTGCATGCGTAATTATTTTTTCTTATGCGCGTGAAAGATAATCTGTTTAAACCATATTTTCGATATTGTAAATTATTCGAAATTTCTTGAAAATTTGCAGGATGTTCTAAATAATTACAATGTACACAATCATAAAAAAAAATTTATGCCGAAAACCATTCCAGTATCGAAAAACAAGAAATGGGTGCACCAGTACTCCTAAAAACATGGGATCACTCTAGAATTTTCCTATATGTAGAGGACATATCAATAATTTTTTTTATATATTATCTATATAAATATACATGCATCTGATTAGCTGGTAGTTCAAATTTTGTAAAAGTTCTATATGATGGAAGATGCAAAAGTTTAGTTTATTCGGTAGGGTTCTTTTACAAAATAGACATTTTGAGTATTTTTAGTAAATATTATATATATATATATTTATAGATGCTTTTAAAACTCTTTACACAAACACATGGATCCCTATTTAAACCAATGGTAGTTAAGTTATATTGCCATCCCTATTTATTGTACAATACTATTCAAGAAATTCCGTTTTGATTACTACATTGCTTTTCTACGAATATCTTATAATTCTCATCATTTACTAATTATTATAACGAAACACAAGGCACCTTATTACCTCTTTTCTTTTCACGTGTCTAAAATTCAAACCACAAATATTTATCTACCCTTTGGATATATGCACTATAAATAAGAATCATTTGTATCATATTTGTACTAATAAGAAAAGCCTCTGAATTGCTCATCATCATCACCACCAATAATCTCTAAATAATGAGGTCTCTAAAAATGTCTCTAAATCATGAGGCCTCAGTAAAAGTTTTGTTGGTGGGACAAATCTTGATGGTGATGATGGCGATCGCTAGTGCTGCCAAACCATTCCGGGCGAAGAAGTCCTCTCACAATGACTTCCTTGATGCCCACAACGCCGTACGAGCAGAGGTGGGCGTTGGCCCAATGACCTGGAACAAGACCCTAGAGAACTACGCACAAAACTACGCCAACTCAAGGTTAAAAAACAACTGCGAGTTCGAGCACTCCGGAGGGCCTTACGGCGAGAACTTGTCCGAAGGTTATGGAGAAATGAGCGGCGGGCAGGCTGTGAAGTATTGGGCAGACGAGAAGTCCCATTATGACTACGCCTCCAACTCGTGCGTGGGTGGGGAGTGCGGCCACTACACTCAGCTGGTGTGGCGCAACTCCATTCACCTTGGCTGCGCCAGGACCATGTGCTCCAATGGCTGGATGTTCGTCATTTGCAGCTATGATCCCCCGGGGGGTTATATAGGGCAACGACCCTATTAATAAACAAATATATAGTTATATTTAATGTACTATATATATATATCAAATGTGATAATGCAACCACATATACATGTAATTATATGTGGTCTTTTCGTGTGGAAATTATAAAGCTTAATTTTTGGCTAAATATTATCATCATGTTTTTTTATTTTGAATACGTATGTTCGTGATCAATCTTAAACTATTATATATATCTCTTATAAAAATATTCTTCGTTTTAAAGGTATTTTATTATTTTAATATTAATTTTAACGAAATAATTTTATATTTAACAGAATATTTTTATATTTAGCTGTAGTTTGTAAATACTTAAACTTAAATAAAATAAATAATTAAAATAAGAAATTTTTGATATATTTTACAATAATAATTATTTAAAAATAATAAATAATTAAACACATAGTAGTTCGTAAACACTTAAACTTGTATAAAATAAAATAAATAATTAAAATAAAATATTTTTGAGATATTTTACAATGATAATTATTTAAAATAATAAATAATTAAAAAATTAAAATATGATATTTTTGAGATATTTTACAATAATAATTATTTAAAAATAATAAATAATTAAACAAATTAAAATATGATATTTTTGAAATATTTTACAATGATAATTATTTAAAAATAATAAAACCATACATTTTATAATTTAAATAAAATTTAATTAAACTTAAACTCACTTATTATAATAATATGATATTAAACATATAATATAATCTACTGTGAATTAGTAACAAATGACTTTTTTTAAAAAAAAAAACTAGCAAGAAACTTAAATTTAAAATTCGCGTATAATGTTTAATATTACATTAAACATATAATAGATAATCTCTTGTTGTCATTCTCAAATTCAAAAACTAGAACAAATATAAACTTTAACAAAAATAAATAAATTATTTAATTAAAATATGATATTTATTTGAAATTTATATGCCATTAATATTAATTTAATAAAAATAATTAATAAATTCTATAAATAAAACTAAGCAAGCGTGCATATTGCGCGTTGCTTGTATCTAGTATATATATATATATATATATATATATATCTTTTAGAGTAGTTGGTGAAAATATAAATTTGCAAAATCAATATTTTCTCTTTTTGAAATTTGTTGTAAATTAAAATAAACTTATGTACTCGATAACCAATATGTATCTCTTCTATATAATAAGTGTGTAGATAACGGAAATTCTTGGTTTTAACGATCTTTTATTTTTTTAATGTTAACTTTAACGGAAGATTCTCATATTTAACAGAATTTTTTTATATTTAACAGTAGTTTGTAAACACTTATACTTAAATAAAATAAAATAAATAATTAAAAAATTAAAATAGAATATTTTTGAGATATTTTACAATACTAATTATTTAAAAATAATAAATAATTAAACAAATTAAAATAGAATATTTTTTAAGATATTTTACGATGATAGTTATTTTTAAATAATAAATAATTAAACAAATTAAAATATGATATTTTATTTTGATATATTTTACAATGATAATTATTTAAAAATAATAAAATCATACGTTTTATAACTTAAATAAAATTTAAACTCACGTATTATAACAATATCATATTAAACATATAACATAATATACTGTGAATTATCAACAAATTGTTTTTTTAAAACTAGCAAGAAACTTAAATTTAAAATTCACGTATAATATTTAATATTACATTAAACATATAATATATAATCTCTTGTTGTCACTCCCAAATTCAAAAACTAGAACAAACATAAACTTAAAAAAAAAATTATATAATTAAAATAAGATATTTATTTCAAAATTTATATGACATTAGTATAAATTTTATAAAAATAATTAATAAGTTCTACAAATAAAACTAAGCAAACGTACATATTGCACGTTGCTTGTATCTAGTATCTATATAAATGAGAGCAACAAGGAGATGATGTGACACTTTAAAAAACTCTTCAAACCACTCTATCTATTTTCTCATTTAATATAATAATTTTATTCGTTTTATAGATTATAATAATAAATATAATGTTTTAAATTTAAATGAGATATTTATAAGATATTGTTATTTAAATATAGATAAATATATATATATATATAGGTGCACTCTTAATGGTTACTACCCATGGATGATTACTTTAATGTTAACCATTGGATTAAGATCAATGGTCCATATTTATAGTTGTTAATTAATATTTTTAAAAGTAAATTTTGATTTTTTTTCAAATTTTTAGAAAGATTACCTGATGAAAAATGTGTATTTATTATGAAAATATAATATTATAAGCTTTTCATTTTTCAAATGTATGTCAATTTCAAAATATAGCTATTGTTTCTCATTGGTTCGAAATATCATTAATTATAGCAAAAAAAATTAATTAAATTCAAAATTAATGTAGATAAAAAATATTTACTTGTTGGTGACTTGCTATATCAAGTCACTATATTGTCAAATCATCATAATTGTTATTACCCATCTATGGGTAGTAACCATTGAGAAGTCTTCCATATATATATTTGTGAATCTATATATATTCTAAACATTTTCTATTAATCTCATATTTTCCTCTACTCTAATTTTTTTTCTCTTATTCTCTCTAAACTCTTTCAATTTCAATTTTCAATGAATTCCAATTCATATCTCCAAATTTGATTGATTTACGTGTTAATGATAACACAATCCTCTCGAATATTTATTCAATTATTAATTTTTGTTAATCTTTAAAGTTTGGGTATTTACTCAATTATTAATATTTGTTAATCAATAAAGTTTTTATTTTAAATTATTGATATTGATATTCTAACATCTTCATCTTGTTTTTCTATCATGTTTTAGATGTTATCGGATGCTTATGTTGTGTAAGTTATATTGAGATTGTTGGAGGTGGTTAAGAAAAAAGAGACATCAAAGTTTTAACAAATTAGTAAGTATAAGCTAATTGATAAATCTTCAGATAGAATCTGTAGCATCATTAATCGAAAGATTTTCCACCATCTTCAATGGTGTAGAAGCAATTGCGAATTCTAATATATTTATATTTTTCATTTAATTACTATTATGTTGACGCCGTTTTTCGTCAACTTAAAATGTAGAGCACGTAAACAGTAAATAATTATGGCCAGAAAAACACAATAAAACAAGGAGAGTTTTTACGTGGTTTAGCAGTTAACTCTGCCTAGTCCACGAGTCTTTGTTATTAGAACTTAGGAAATTTCTGGAAATCCTTCAGGGATGAATTCTCCAGAGTTTCTCTGAAGATCACAAAATTTTGGCCCTTTACAAAGGTACATGACTTCTCTATTTATAGAGGAAGTCTCAGAATACTATCCCACACGTTTTGAGAAGTTATTCTGTATATTAATAAATTTAATGGCTTTAAAGCCTGTAACTTCTATATACAAGGAAACGTCCCTTGAAGACCAGGGGGCGTGTAACCGATTAATAAATATCCCTTTATTGTAGGGAAGTTACAACAATAATATCTCTTGAATGCATGGACTATGTCTCTTCAATAATAATATCTCTGAGTGAAGTACACGTTGTCTTGTTTTCCCGAAATCAGTTCGGAGAGGGTAAGTACCACCGAGGCCGCCTTACCCCGAGCTCACACTCAGCCAAGCTTGGGCCACTTGATCCGAGCTCATCTGATAATGGATGTACTCCGATGTTATGTCTTTCGAGCTTGCAAGAACTTCGAGGCTGCCCATCTTCGAGGTTGCCACCTGCTATGAAGATTCGACGCCTAGGTTGCGAACATGTATTCTAGATATTGTGAGCTCACACTTGACGAATCCAGCTTTTGAGATCACAACTCTCAAGGCTCGAAATCTGGGTGTAACATTTTGCCCCCTCAAAAGTATTTGTTCGAATCCTATGAGAAGGAAACTTTTGAACTACTTTCTTCGAGAACCGCACCGTCACACACACTCGAGTATGGAGACGCGTCAATTGGGTATTGCTCATTCAAGGTACTCGAGTACCTTGGAAATCTACCCACGATCGTTCGCCTGCCATCTTTTCGGCACCATCTTGTCATTTATCCCTGGGCGTCGGATTTGATAAGGATTCTGGCCAATGGCTTAGATTAATTCCTTTTTTACCACTTCTGATGGTTTATATATAAGACTCCAGTCATTTGCTTCCTCTTATTTTTACGTTTATCAGAGAGAAAAGAGAAGAGAGAAAAAATCAGAGGCCAGCTCAGAAAGGTTTTTGCTTTTGCATGTTTTCCCAACCAAAGAAGCAAAGGACCGCCAGCTTGTTCGAGACCGTGAGATTATACCTGCAGCCTCTTCTTCAATCAACTATTTCTCTGCAATCGTCATCTTCATTGCGTAAGTATCTGATTTTTTTTTATCAGTTTTTGGCTTTGCTGCTTTTTAGTTTCTGGGAATGCACTGGTTCATTTTTTACTTTGATGTACTAGGACGCTTTGATCGATAGATATTAGGTTTAGGTTCTCCCATTACTGGTTCTAAATCCAGTTTATATGTAGAAAGACCCAAACATGGTCTCTTTTTTATGGGTTTTCAAATTTTGGAAGACGTATCTTGCACACCAAGATATTGGGTAGAAAATCTTGGTTTTAAAGAATGCACGATACCCAAAAATACCATTTTTGAATAACCGCCACCTTTTTCCCTGATATTTCAGGATTCTAAAAAATTAAATCCACTTCCTTCCCTTTTTCATGAAATACACGTCGTGACACTTAATTGGGTCTCCAGGATCGAGCTCATCTCGTACTCAAGCATTTCCGAGCTTGTTTCACCAAGCTCGCTATTCTTAATTCCTTGCTTGCATGGCCCTCACCATTTTTTCTTTCTTGCTAGATGTCACAGAATCTGGAAAGACGGTGGGGGTCGTTGCTTGCCGTCCCATACTTGCCAAAACCTCCGAGCCCGGAGTCGTTGTTTACCCGGAACCAGCGTCTGATTCGTGAACACGAGCTAACTCGCGAACAAGAAGAAACCCGAGCTCATTATCATCGTCAAATCGTCGAGGTTATAGAGAAGAAGCGAAAAATCCTTCGAGAGGCTCTTTATCCGGAATCTGACTTAGGACCCAGACCGATCCCCCTTAATCCCAAGCTGAAAGTGACAGTCGCGTACAACCCGGGAGATCTTTGATTCTCACTGATGGGGGAGCCCTCTACCTCACAGTAGAGGAGGAAATTTTTTGAGGTCGAGCACTATTGGAGCTCGGTTACCTCGCTAGGTTAGATAAATGATATCCTGGCCTTTCATGGTATAAGATTATCAGGCTCGCTAAGGTGTCGAGCCCCTACCTCCCACGAGCGAAGCTGCCACACTCCAGGAGATGGAAATCCTGACAATAAGCTGAGATACGCGGCTTGGAGCCAAGAGCACATGAAGGCAGGAGCGATACTGCCTTTGAAGTATTTCTTCAAGGACTTCACAGACTTCATTGGGCTGGCTCCATTCCAGCTCAACACTAATTCTTACAGGGTTCTGTCTGCCCTGAGGTCGCTATACCACGAGCTGAAGAGGGAAGGCCCATCGCCAGAGGAGATCCTGTATCTTTTCTGCTTGAAAAGCAATCCCTCCCGAGCTCGGGGAGGAGACGGATTCTATTATCTCTTGAACTACCCCAAGGAGAAAAAGATGTTTGAGGATCTTCCCAACCATCCTCCTGAATTTAAGAAGGCCTTCTTCTTGATAGATGGCCTAGCTCCGTCTCGATACTACTCGTTCAGACGGATTCATAAGTATCCCAACCTCCTTCTTTTCTGTGCTTAGAATTTTGTCTATAGGCCCGTACTTAGTTGAAATGTATTTTATTTTCCAGCCAACTACCATCGTCCTACTCCTACTGACGAGATGAAGGAGCATAGAGACACTCTGCTCCAACTCCTTTATGGCAGGAGATCCCTCTCATACCTTTTGGATGAAGGTAAGCTTCGAGCTTGCGGGCTCTTGGGAAATGGCCAGTCCACCTCGGATTGGTCCAATAAAAAATATGACTGCTGGGAGCTCGTGCCTTTGCCAACAGGCATCCTCCCCTCAAGGAGAGAGGTGAGGCCCCCGCCTCTAGTTCGCCGAAGGAGCCCGCAATCAGGGAACGAGGCCAACGATGAAGCCTCGAGCTCGGGCTTGGATGATCAACGTACAATCATCCTAAGCTTGAAAATGTGGTCCCCCTCCCTATTAAAACACAAACCCGATAGGTTAGTATTGTGCAAGGACGATAGAGACCATTTTTATGTATGGACTTGGGTAGATGAACGGGTTCATAGGTTCGATAGCTGGCTCGGGAAATACGACACCATGTATAGCTTGAACGAGGTATGGAACGGAATAGCCGTCCAATATGGGACCAACGTCTATAGGGACCTTTCGAGGTTGACGTCCACCTATAGGGAAGGTACTCCCCCCGCCTCTTCTGAAGATAGGGGAATTTCTTGGTCGCCGAGCTCAAGCTCAGGGGAGAGTTCCAGTTAGGTTTTCTCCACTTGTCTTTTTTATTCTTTGTGTGTTAGTGCCATGCTAAATTTTAATTGCTATCATGCAGGTGCTATGGACTCCGACCTTGACGCCGTGCTTGCCAGTGGCGAGGGGGCTCAAAGGAGTAAGCGCCCGCGAGGCTCGCGGAGGTCGGACCGACCCTCCAAAATCCTTAAGCGCACTGAGAAGACTCCACCAGCTCCAACTACTGCAAGCATACCCGAGGGCCTGACTACCCAGGTCGACGCATCCATCTCGGCCGCAACTGCCACGCTTCCTCCGGCTACAATTCCTCCAGCACTCGGCCCACCCCCGAAAAAACCCTCAACCTCCAAGTCACTCTTGTCGTCGGCCCGACCTCATGTTGATGAGTTCGTGCTTGATAGTGCCGCTGGGGCTCACGGAGCTGTAATTGGCTCGGATATCCTCTCTCGGGTGGGTCAGAGCCTTACGAGATTCGACGCTGAGCACTGGGAGTTCGTGAATAAGGCTCAAGACTGCAATACTCTTTATGATAAGAGTATTGAACTTACTGCCGCTGTAATTTTCGCAACTTACTTTTAATTGCTTATGTGCCTTGGCTTATGTTCTAACTCAATCTCTTTGTGTTTCAGGCTCTTGTTGTCTCAGCTCAGCTTAATTATAAGCTGACCAATGAGGTGCACTCAAGCATGTCTTTGGCCCAAGAGTCGAGGAATCTTCAGCTTAAGATGGCTGATGAGCTCAAGGATTTGAAGGTAGAGCTTGAAAAGGCGAATGCTCGGCTTGCGGAGCTGGAGAAGGCTAATGCCAAGCTTGAGGAGGAGAAGGCTGCCACCTTCGAAATAATTGAGAATGAAAAGGCTCGCCTCCTTGCTGAGTACAAGGAAAAGAAGGACAAGGCAGTTGATCAAGCCATGTACAGGATCTGGGCTAGAAACGCCGACCTCAATACCAGCTTCCTGGGCTCTTTCGAGGAAGGATTTGTGGCTAAATGGCAGGCTCGGCTTGACGTGGAGGAGGCTGTTCGGGAGGCTGCTCAGAAGGACAGTCATGCTATTCGTCCTGGAGAGTCTAGTGTTGCTGGTGGTTAGAAGGCCAAGGAGACTGCTCCTTCGTAATTTCACTCCGGGGCTGTGTCCCTTTATTTTTGTAATTGTTTTAATTTATGCCCGTAGGGCTGATACAATTTCTTTTTCTTTTTGGCATTCTTTAAATATATATGCTTTACATTTCTTGATTTGAAATATTTTGCACATTTTATATTAAAGAATCGTGTATGCTTGTTTATTCGCACAAACATAGTTTGGATTTAGGCTCAAGGTTCAATGCATTCACGCACAGTTTGCTCGAATTATCCGCTTCCGATCTCGTTATTTGTCAAGGTCGGATATTACTTTAACCATGAACCCGAAAGTATTTGTATGGTGTGTAATGCAAATGGTTTAGTTATATATTTTTTTTAGTTACTTTTTCTCGTCCTCGGTTATCTCTCCGAGGTTATGAGTTCGAAACTATTGTTTTATAAGATACTCCAGCCTCAATCTCGACTTAACTCGAAGTGGGTTTATGTTCCAACTTATCGTTGATTAGTTTTAGCTGGTTTGCTCCAAACCTATTAAGGTCGTGTTTGGTTTGTAATCCATACACTTATATTTTTAATCTAGTTCGCATATTTGGTTATATCCAAACAATTTTATCTTTTGATAATTTGGTTACGTCCAAACTATCTAAGCTCGCGCATCTGGTTACATCCAAACACTTGTATGTTTTTGATAATTCGGTTAGATCCAAACTGTTATATTATTTTATAATATAATGTAATATTATATTATATTATATTATAATATAATGTTTTAGATTAAATAAATGTGACAAAGTGTGTCACATATTGTAACATATAATAGAGAGTTACAATATTTAGATATATGAGATATATCCAAATAATATAACATATTTGGTGTTACAAATTTGTAACTTCCAAATATTACCCTTTATTGTGTAAAATTGTTGTTACACAATATTGAGATGAATTTTATAAAGCCATATGTGATATGGCTGTTGTTAGAGATATGATTTTAAGCCCAATAATGTGTTTTGAGAGTTACAAAATCATTTGGGAGGGTTTGGAACCGTTTGGAAAAACAACACATTTTTTGTGCTAAATTTGGTCAGTGGCCGCGGCCACCAACATTCAGTGGCCGCGGCCACAGGCCAAAACTGACCAAATTTTCAGTTTTTTCAATCTTTGTTGAATGGCTCAAAAAATCCAAATAACTCCCAAATCTCATTTTTAATTCCATATTAATCCAATTAAACATTGGTAACAGCCATGTGAGTTGATGGAATTTGAAATTCAAAGGGTGTCTCTAAACTCTATAAATAGGAGCCTATAGCTCACTTGTAAGACACAACATTTTCTATCCATTAGAGCACTTGGCTAGAAACACCTTAAGGCTTGATAATTCTAGAAAGCATTTCCAAAATCTGAGAGAGATCCCTTAGTGCTTGAGTTAGGGGGAAATAAGCTTTTTGACAAAGGTTTCAAACCTTGTTCAAGTTGGTGATCCCCAACACTCTTCACTTTGGTTGTGTGAGAGAGAGTATCTTATTATTTTTTTTTGTTCTTTTTCTTATTTTCTTCTATTGTTTTTTCTTCATATCATTCTTGTTATATTTACTTGTATCTTTGCTTAAGATTTGTAATCTCATCTACATCTTTCCTTTTACTACCTCAAGTTTATTTGTATCTTTTTGTCAAGAGTTGTATTTTCTATTTCAATACTCTTCTTCTTCTTTCTCTATTTTATTTGTATTTTCAGTTATAGAGTTGTAACACTTTATTTAATCAATCCTTGTCTATTGTAATATTTTGCATAGAGTTGTAATTTCTTACTATTTTCATTGAGGCAAATTTATATTTTCCTAACACAAACTATCTTAGCTCGCGCATTTGGTTATATCCAAACACTTGTATATTTTTGATAATTCGGTTATATCCAAACTATATTGGCTCGCGCATTTGGTTATCTCCAAACACTTGTATGTATTTCGTATATGTTACTTTATTTTTCAAGCTGGTGGTATTTATATATACCAATGATTGGTTACTTTATTTTTGGACTGGCCATTTGCTTGGGGATGAGCTACTGACGAAAAACTCTTTATTATTCCATTTTTTTCGCAAAAGTTGGTGAACAAGTCGCTATCGAATTGGGTTCTGTTGTCGGACACAATTTTCCTTGGCATCCCATATCGACATATAATGTTCTTTACTACAAAGTCAAGGACTTTTTTAGAGGTTATTGTTGCTAACGATTCAGCTTCTATCCACTTCGTGAAGTAGTCTACGGCAACTACCGCATACTTCACTCCGCCCTTGCCAGTTGGGAGAGAGCCTATGAGGTCGATTTCCCATACCGCAAATGGCCATGGGGAGGTCATCATGGTCAGCTTGGACGGTGGAGCTCGAGGAATTGTGGCGAATCGCTGGCACTTATCACACTTCTTTACGTACTCTAAAGCGTCCGACTTGATAGTAGGCCAGAAATAACCTTGGCGTATGATTTTCTTGGACAGGCTATGCCCCCCAGTATGGTCTCCACAGAACCCTTCGTGAATTTCTTCAATGATTTTCTTGGCTTCGGGTGAAGTCACACACCGAAGTAATGGCATGGACTATCCCCTTCTATACAGCCTTCCATCCATGATGGTGTAACGGGGGTTTTGATACATCAACTTTCGAGCCTGGTTTCGATCTTTTGGAAGGATGTCGGTCTCGAGATATTCGACTATTGGAGTCATCCAGGTAGGCTCAGAGTCGATCATACACACGTCTTCTAGCTCTGGCTCATTAATACTAGGTGCCGAGAGATGTTCAATTGGCACAACATTTAGCTCATCATTCTCGGTGGAAGTAGCGAGCCGAGCTAAGGATCTATATTTGAGTTTTGTTCTCGGGGGACCTGTTTGATCGCGTAAAACTCGAAATGTTCCAACGCTGACTTTGCCTTTTCTAAGTAAGCTGCCATTTACGTGCCACGAGCCTGGTATTTTCCAAAAATTTGGTTAACTACTAGCTGGGAGTTGCTGTAACAATGTATTGCTTTAGCATTGAGCTCCTTGGCTATACGAAGTCCCGCCAGTAGAGCCTCGTATTCGGCCTCGTTATTTGATGCGTTGAAGTTGAATCTTAAGGCAGAATGGAATCTGCTTCCTATGGGAGTGATCAAAATGACTCCTGTCCCCGATCCATTTTCATTAAATGACCCATCAACGTAAAGTTTCCACAGCTCGTGGGCTGGGGTTATAACTTCATCATTGGTCATGCCAGTACATTCCACTATAAAGTCTGCCAAGGCTTGTGCCCTGATGGTCGTCCTTGTGTGGTAGGTGATCTCGAATTGTCCGAGTTCAACCGCCCATTTAAGAAGTCAACCTGAAGCTTCTGGCTTAGACAAGATTTGTCTTAGTGGTTGATCAGTTAATACATGGATGGGGTGCGCCTGAAAGTAGGGTCGAAGTTTTCGAGATGAATGAATTAAGCTGAGAGCTAGCTTTTCCATCAAGGGGTATCTCGATTCTGCCCCCAGTAATCTTTTACTGACGTAATATACGGGCCTTTGCACCTTTTCTTCCTCTCGCACGAGTACTGCACTTATGGCGTGCTCGGTAGTGGTGAGATACAAATATAACACTTCTCCCGTAACAAGTTTTGATAAGATGGGGGGTTCTGCGAGGTGCTTTTTAAGCTCCTGGAAGGCTAACTCGCATTCTTCCGTCCATTCAAATTTCTTGCCTCCCCTCAATAGGTTGAAAAACGGAAGACAACAGTCTATAGATTTCGAGATAAACCTACTTAGTGCAGCCATCCTGTTGGTCAAACTTTGGACATCTTTGTGTCTTCGAGGTGAGGGCATGTCGATCAGGGTCTGGATCTTGTCTGGGTTAGCTTCTATTCCACGAGCGTTTACGATGAAACCCAAGAATTTTTCTGAAGATACCCCAAAGGAGCATTTCTGAGGGTTAAGCTTCATGTTATACTTCCGGAGCATGGCAAAGCATTCTTCGAGATCATCAACATGGTTATCGTTAAGTTGGGACTTGGCTAACATGTCGTCAACATAAAATTCCATGTTGTTCCCTATTTTCTCCAAAAACATCATGTTCACGAGCCGCTGGTATGTGGCCCCAGCATTTTTGAGCCTGAATGGCATGACGTTATAACAATATAACCCATTGTCCGTTATGAAGCTCGTATGCTCCTGGCCAGGGGCATGCATGGCAATCTGGTTATATCCAGAATAGGCATCCATGAATGACATCAGTCCATGCCCTGTCGTGGCATCCACGAGCTGGTCAATCCGTGGTAAGGGAAAACAGTCTTTTGGACAAGCCTTATTGAGATCCGAATAGTCAATGCAGGTGCGCCACGTCCCATTGGGCTTCGGAACCAATACCGAATTGGCTACCCAATCGGGGTAAAAAGCATCCCTAATGAATCGGTTTGCTTTAAACCTGTCAACTTCCTCTTTCAGTTCCTTCTTTCTATCATCGTCTAGCTGTCTTCACTTTTGTTGCTTCGGTGGGAAGCTTTTATCGATATTTAATGCGTGGCTCACAATATTTGGACTTATTCCTACCATGTCCAAATGTGACCACGCGAAGACATCCTGGTTTCTCTTCAGAAAGCAAATTAATTGCTATTTAGTTTCTTCGCACAGATGTTTCCCGACCTTTACCATTCTCGACGGATTTGACTCTTCGAGCCTGACATTCTCGAGCTCTTCTAATGGCTTGAGGTTAGCTCTTTCATCCACTCTTGGGTCGATCTCTTCGTCTATCTACAAGACGGTCCCGTCCTTATTCTGGATAATGACGAGTGCTTGTTCGCTCTCCTGTTTCTTTCCTCTTATGGAAATACTATAGCATTCCCTTCCGGCTAACGGATCTCCCTTCAGCGTCCCAATGCCACTAGAAGTCGGGAACTTGATGGCCAGATGCCTTACAGACGAGACTGCCCCCAGCCCTACTAGGGCGGGTCTCCCGAGCAGCACGTTGTAGGCTGATGGAAGGTTCACTACCACAAACTCCATCATCTTGGTTACCGAGATCGGGTAGTCTCCCAATGTTACTGAGAGTTTGATGGACCCCATACATGCAATCCCCTCTCCTGAAAAGTCGTACAAAGTTGTTGCACACGCTTTTAGGTCTCGAAGCGTGAGTCCCATCTTTTCTAGGGTGGCCTTATAGAGGATGTTCTTGGAGCTCCCATTATCAATGAGAACTCGGTGAACTCTCTTGTTCACGAGCTGGAGAGTGATGACCAGTGGGTCATTGTGGGGGAACTGAACATGGGACGCATCGTCTTTAGTAAAGGTAATCGGTTGAGACTCAACTTTTTGGCATTTTGGAGCACTAGGTTCGGGTTCATAAGGAGACCTGTCCCCAGTCTTTAGCTCATTCACATATCTTTTTTGGGCATTCCTGCCCTTACCTACGAGATAAGGCCCACCCGAGATGGTTATCACGTCTTCTCCATCAATTGGAGGGGGCCTATCTTCTTTCCCTGGCTCGAGAATTGTTGTTTTGTGCAGGTTATGGTGCAGCTGCCCTCTGGCTTGTGGGCGCCTAATTAGTATTATGGTTTTTGACATACTGTCTGAAATAGCCTCTCGAGATCAATCCTTCGATCTAGTCTTTCAACTGTTGGCACTCATCAGTAGTGTGCCCAGTGTCTCTGTGGAAGCGACAATATTTGTTGGAGTCCCTCTTGGACTTCTGATTTCTCATGGGGTCTGGACGCCTGAAAAGGGCCTGGTTTTCATTAGCCAGGTATATGTTCTCCCGAGACTCCTTGAACTCGGTGTACACTTTTTATACGGAGAAATATCTTTCCCCCTTCTTCTTCTTTCCCCCTTCGGCCTCGGGGTTACTCCCTTCATTCTTCTCTCTCTTGGAAGGGTTTTCCACAGTAGGCTTTGAGGCTGGTGGGTTCGCCTAGGTTGAGGCAAAGTTTACATTTATCATTGTAGTTACGGGCTGAGAGGTCATATTTAGTGTCGACCTTGCCTCCTCTACATTGACAAACCTCTGAGCTCGTTTATTAAACTCGGTCAGGGACCTCACCAGTTTTCTCTGCATATCATCCTAGAGAGGACTTCCTGGCATTAATCCG
Organism: Humulus lupulus; assembly: GCF_963169125.1. Lineage (NCBI taxonomy): Eukaryota > Viridiplantae > Streptophyta > Magnoliopsida > Rosales > Cannabaceae > Humulus > Humulus lupulus. The sequence continues at coordinate 22,395,531 of NC_084793.1, forward strand.
GCTTGGACAGCCATTAGATGACCGCTGTCATCCACATTCTGAGCCCGGGCAACTTCCAAGTTAAACCTCGTAAGGTAACTTTTCAATGTCTCGCCTGGTTGTTGTCGAACGTTGGTCAGAGTTAATGCCTCAGGTCTAACCCCCATCATGGCTCTGAACTGCTTCTTGAAGTCCTTTGATAGCTAATCCCAAGAAGTGATTGAATGCCTTTTATATTTCTCGAACCAGCTTTTGGCTGGTCCCGTAAGCGATGTTGGAAATAACATGCATCTATGCTCGTAACCCACGTTACTTGATCTCATGAATGGTATTGAATGTACTCAGATGGTTGTATGGGTCAGAATTTCCCTCAAAAGTTGGGACATGAGGGATCCGAAATCCTTGAGGAAACGGAGTGTTGGAAATATGGGGAGCGAACGGTTCGAGCTCCTTGTCAGAATCCTCATGCCGACTCCGACCTTGCTCATTTTGCAAAAGTCTGAAGGCCTTTTCCAACTGATCAATTCTTTCTTGGACCAGGTTCGCGAGGGACCTTGCTTGAAATTGGCTATCATTGATCACAATTCCAGGTTTGGGCCTCCGCAGAGGATCTTTACGCCCATTTAGGTGATCCCTCAGGTCCGGGTTTGACGGGTTAACATTACCCCGATTCTGATTCAAGTGTTCCCGCAGGTCGGAGCGGTTCCTGTGGTTCCCAGTATTCTTTTGACCTCGATCATACATACTGATTGATCTAGTATCTCCTGAGTCGTCACTGGTAAGACTCGTCGCATGATTATTTTGAGAAGGGTCTCTTTCATGCTGCCTTGTCTCTGCAGTGCGAGATCGGGACATTTGACTTCTTGTAGATTGGGCGCCTCTCCGCTCCCTGAAGGCTTCTCTGCTGCCTTGCCTCCTTCCCGTACGTCTTTCTTCATCATCTCGAACTGGTTGAGCATTCCTGCGAAGCAGTGAAGGATATCTTATAGGCGATGGAGGGAATCGTATGGGTGATGGTGGCTGCCACCCATTTCGAGGCCTAGACGGTCTGGAGTTTGCTCGAGACGGGTCGGTTGCATTCTGCGTGTTACCAGGGATTTCAGTCCGAGCCTCTGTAGGGGCTCGATTATTCCTAGTTCCCGCTGGTACCTCCGCAGTTGAATTAACCGGAGCCCTAGCTCGGGTACTTCTTCGGGGTCTCGAGGGAGCGGATTGCTCTGCTTGTGCCAGAGGTTGCTCTGGCCTCCTCGTGGCGACATTTTTTCAAGGACATCCACGAGGCCTGCGGGGAGGAACATGCATGTCCCTCAGAGGAGGGGCTTGGTTCTCACACGGAGGTGGGGGCTGAGCCGCCTGATCCTCTGCGGCTAACCTAGCCAACTCCTCATTCCGCTTATTGGCTTTAGCCAATTGTTTTTTCAGTTGTTGGTTTTCATTTTCCACAATGGGGACGTACCATTCAGGATTATAGTACATATCCTCATCCCTTGAGGATGGAGGTGCTGGAGGTCCCCGAGAATCGGAGGACTCGCTTCTCTCTTCAGTATCTGGGTTTACCATTGGCTGCTTCCCAGGGCGTCTTGGATAGTTTTCTTCAGGAACGTTTTGATCGTGTGTGGCCATAACTGTTCAGGGATCGCACTGCTTAAGGCTCTCAATGAAAGCACCAAACTGTTGACGCCGTTTTTCGTCAACTTAAAATGTAGAGCACGTTAACAGTAAAGAATTATGGTCAGAAAAACACAATAAAACAATGAGAGTTTTTTTACGTAGTTCAGCAGTTAACTCTGCCTAGTCCACGAGTCTTTGTTATTAGAACTTAGGAAATTTCTGGAAATCCTTCAGGGATGAATTCTCTAGAGTTTCTCTGAAGATCACAAAATTTCGGCCATTTACAAAGGTACATGACTTCTCTATTTATATAGGAAGTCTCAGAATACTATCCCACACGTTTTGGGAAGTTATTCTGTATATTAATAAATTTAATGGCTTTAAAGCCTGTAACTCCTATATACAAGGAAATGTCCCCTGGAGATCAGGGGGCGTGTAACCGATTAATAAATATCCCTTTATTGTAGGGAAGTTACAACAATAATATCTCTTGAATGCATGAACTGTGTCTCTTCAACAATAATATCTCTGAGTGAAGTACAAGTTGTCTTGTTTTCCCGAAATCAGTTCGGAGAGGGTAATTACCACCGAGGTCGCCTTACCCCGAGCTCACACTCAGCCAAGCTCGGGCCACTTGATCCGAGCTCATCTGACAATGGACGTACTCCGATGTTCTGTCTTTCGAGCTTGTAAGAACTTCGAGGCTGCCCATCTTCGAGGTTGCCACCTGCTATGAAGATTCGACGCCTAGGTTGCGAACATGTATTCTAGATATTGTGAGCTCACACCTGACGAATCCAGCTTTCAAGATCACAACTCTCAAGGCTCGAAATCTGGGTGTAACATATTATTATTGAAAATGAATAGAAAATAGAAAATAGAAAAATAATAAAATTTATATAACCATCTTATTTTTTATTTGCTTTTTTGTGGTTAATTAATTTACTATTATTATTTTAAATTTAAATAAGATATTATTTTTATTTATTTATAATAATATCTTCATATCTATTTTTGTAGTCTTTTTTTTTTAAATTAATGATATTTTATAAAAAAATATTTTTGTATATGAATATAAAATATTATTCTAGATGAATATTATTAAATATATTATTATTATTATATTATGTGAAGTTTTGGTACAATTTGAATTGAATCTTATAATTATGATACAAAAGCCTATAATCTTTCCCAATAATCATTCCCTTTTTTCAGAAGAGATACGAGTAAATAGAACGGAAAAAATATAAATTTACCATCCCATCAAAATATGCTACTACATAAAATATTTAATATATGTATATGTATTGTAATATATTTTAATAGCAATAGTATATAATAACTTATCACACCTGCCAACTTCTAAAACTAACAAGTATGAATAATGTCACTGATCAATAATATTTTCGTATATTCAAGAAGTTATCATACAAGGTAAACTATAATCACTACAAGAAAGAAGGCCTTTGCCAGCGCAATTCGAAATTGCGTCGGTAAAAGAAACCTTTACCAGTGCAATTAGTGAAAGGCGCCGACAAAAGCTAGGTCTTTTGTCGGCGTTTATTTGCACTGGCGAAGGTAACCTTTGCCGGTGCAATCCCGAATTGCGCCGACAAAGATTTATGGAAATTGGGAAATTAAATAGCAGACACTTTTTCCAGCGCATTTCACCTAGCGCGCCGGCAAAAGTCAAACGTGTTATATTAAACTTAATGCACGTTTTAAAGAAGGTAGGTGGCAAGACTTTTGTCGGCGCGTTTCGTTGCACCGGCAAAAGTCTAAACTGCGTCGGTAAAAAATACTTATTTAAACGATACCGTTTTGGATTAGGGTATTCTGATTGACTTTTCCCAGTGCATTTTTAGACTTTTACCGACGCAATGAAACGCGCCGGCAAAAGTCATAATGATATACCCCAGCCGCCGAGCCCTTTTTCCCCATTTTTGCAATCTTTCAATTTTCTCATCTTCATACTCCCTTCATCGGCACCACCACCACCCCTACCCTCCACCACCACCCCGACCACCACCCTCGCCCTCCACCTCGACCCTCCCTTCAACGCCACCACCAACACAATCTTTTCTCTTCTTCCCCACAACCACCCCAAGCCTTCATCGCCGCCACCACCATCCCCGACCCGAAGCCTCTGCCTAAGGTAAGTGGAGTTTAACTTTGTATTTTAAAATTTTTTTTGTTATGTATTGAATATTATTGACGCCGTTTTTCGTCAACTTAAATCGTAGAGCAATTAAAGAACGTAAACTATGAAGCGAATGAATGATGAAAAAAGACAAGATGGTTTTTACGTGGTTCAGCAGTTAATTATACCTAGTCCACGAGTCTATGTTATTAAGACTTAGAGATTTTTGGAAATTCTTCAGAGATGAATTACCCAGAGCTTTTTCTGTAGCCAAAAGAAATCGATCCTTTAGAAGTGGTCATTCCTCCTCTATTTATAGGGGAGGTTACAGAGTTCATTCCCACATATTTCGGGAAGATATTCTGTATATCAATTTAAATAATGACATTAACTGTAATATATCCTATATACACGGAAACGTCCCATAAGAATCGGGAATGGATAACAGACTAAATGATATCCCTTAAATATTGAGATTTTACAACAATAAATATGTTCATACGTAACGAGCTATCCCAGGTGACCCATCGGGTCTTCGAGGTTAGCAATCGACCTTGTGGCTATCAATACTTATGGTACTGCTACGAGCTTGCCACCTTACTTCAGGACATGCTCGGAGTGAATAGACACTGTCGAAGCTATCACACTCGAGATTGCACTTCCCAAGCTCAAACTGTTTAATCCGAAGATAATCGAAGACTGATGTATGCTAACGTTGTGCTATTTTGAACTCAGAAAGTATCCCGAGGTTACACATCTCCGAGGTCATTGTTTTACTTCAGATATTTTATAGCTGGACCATACAATGTTTTCATACATTTTCGAGCTCACACTTGACGAGCCCAGTCTTCGGGGTCATAACCTCTTGTCTCGAAATCTGGGTGTAACATTTTGCCCCCTTAAAAGTATCAATTCGAATCCTATGAGAAGGAAACTTTTGAATTGCTCCCCTGGGAAACTATACCATAAAAAACACTTGAGTGTGGAAACGCGTCAACTGGGCATTGGCCAATCAAAGTACTTGAGTACCTTGGAAACCTGCCCACGTTCCTTCGTCTGCCACTCTTTATGGTACTATCATGTCACAAGTCCCTGGTCGTCAGATCTGATACGGAATCTAGCCAATGGCCCAGATTAATTCAGCTTTTTACGTTCCCATGGGTCTATAAATATGTCTCCACTCATCTTCCCCATTTTACTTTCATGTTCAAGCTTTTGCAGAGAGAAAAGAAGAAAAAACCAGAAAATTTTACCCAGTTCTTGCATGTTCTCCAAGCTCAGAAGACAGGGCAACGTTGGCCTCTTTGACTCCGTGAGATCGTTTTTGCAACTGCTCATTCGGTCATCAATCTCTCCATGTTTGCCAACTGCATTGCTGAAGTCTCTGTTCATAGCTTCGTATGGCTGTATATTTTTCATGCATGGTTGTATTGTTAATCCCTTCACTAGTTTTGCACATTAGAGTGTTTTTGTAAATATTAGTCTTAAGTTCTGATATCACGAGTTTCAAATCTAGATCATGCGTAGAAGGCCCAAAAATGGTTCTTTTACTAAGTTTTTGAATCTCGGATGACATATCTTGCACACCAAGATATTGGGTACATAATTAGGGTTTTATAAATTGCATGTTTCCCAAAAATATCACTTTTTGAGTAACCACCAACTTTTTTCCCTGAAATTTCGGGATCTTCAAAAATAAATCCACCTTCCTTTCTTTTCGTGGAATATATGCTCCGAGACTGGCCTCATATTTTGGACCGAGTTTGCCTTGTAGCCTCGATTATTAACTGCTTGTTCGCCTGGCCCTCACCTTTTTTTCTCTTGCTAGATGCCGCAGAACTCGAAAAAGCGGTGGGGGTCAAAGCTCGCAATTCCTTATTTGCCGAAGGCTCCGAGCCCGGAATCACCTTTCACCCAAAACTAGTGTCTAATTCGGGAGCACCAACTAAGGCGCGAGCAAGAAGACACCCGAGATTACTTTCCGCGCCAAATCGACGAGGTCGATGAGGGAAAAAGGAAGAGACTTAGGGTCACCATATACCCGGATCCAGACTCTGAGCCCAGGCCAATTCCCGTCGATCCCACTCTTAGAGTGACAATCGCCTTCAAGTTGGGGGACCTTCAATTTTTACTAATGGGAGAACTGTCAAACCTCCCTTCTACCTCGCAGCTAACCTCCATTCCCACTTCAAAGAGAGAGTTCTTTGAGGCCGAGCACTACTAAAGCTCGATTTCTTCATTAGGGCAAATCTCCACCATCTTGGGCCTTCACAACATTGGATTATCAGGCTCGCTGAGGTGTCAAGCTCCGTCATCCCACGAGTGAAGTTGTCGTGCCCCGGTAGATGGGAACCCTAACAACAAGCTGAAGTATGCGGCCTGGAGCTAGGAACACATGAGGGCAGGGGCTTTACTGCCCTTAAAGTCCTTTTCAAGGACTTCGCGGACTTTGTTGGGCTCGCCCCTTTCCAACTCAACACCAATTCGTACAGGGTTTTGTCCGCCCTGAGGTCGCTTTACCACGAGCTAAAGTGGGAAGGACCTTCACCAAAGGAGATCCTATATCTCTTTTTTTTGAAAAGCAATCCCTCCCGAGCTCGGGGAGGAGACGGTTTCTATTACCTCTCGAGCTATCCCAAAGAGAAGAAAATATTTGAGGATCAACCCAACCATCCCCCAGACTTCAAGAAGGCTTTCTTTTGGACGGATGGCTTGGCTCCTTCCAGACACTTCTCGTTCAGGCGAATTCGTAAGTACCTAAAAATTTATTCTTTTTGTGCTCGAGTTTTGTTTAAGCTCGTGCTTAGTCATAATATGTTCATTTTTCCAGCCAACTACCGTCGTCCCACTCCCACCAAGGAGATGAAAGAGCACAACGAGGCTTTGCTCCAACTTCCTTACGGTAGGAGGTCCCTCTCCTATCTCCTTCACGAAGACAAACTTCGAGCCTGTGGCCTCCTGGAGAAGGATCAGTCCATGTTCGACTGGTCCAACAAAAAATATACCAAGTGGGAGTTTGTGCCTCTCCCGACTAGCAGCCTTCCTTCGAGGCAAAATGCTAAGCCTCCATCCCCAGTTCAACGTCGCAGGAACCTACAATCAGGGGAACGAGGCCAATGATGAAGCCTCGAGCTCGAGCTCGAGTGACAGAGGTACGGTCATCCTTAGCTTGGATTTGTGGTCTCCCTCACTAATTAAGCATAAGCCTGATAGATTAGTGTTGTGTATGGATGATAAGGACCATTTTTATGTATGGTCTTGGGTAGATGAGAGGGTTCATAGGTTCGATAGTTGGCTCGGGAAGTATGACACTATGTATAGTTTGAACGAGGTATGGAACGGAATAGCCATTCAATATGGGAAAAATGACTATAGAGACCTTTCGAGGTTGACTTCCACTTATAGGGAAGGTACTCCCCCCGCCTCCTCTGAAGATGGGGGAATTACGTGGTCACCGAGAACGAGCTCGGGGGAGAGTTCCAGTTAGGTTTCTCTCCACTTGTCTTTTTATTCTTTATCTGTCTACATCATGCTAACTTTTTTGTCTTGGAATAACTCATAATGTGGTGTAACTGTGCAGGTGATATGGATTTCGACCTCGACATTGTGCTTGCTAGTGGTGAGGGAGCCCAGAGGATTAAGCGCCCGAGGGGCTCGCGGAAGTCTGACCGACCTGCCAAGGTCCTTAAGATGACTGAGAAGACTGCTCCTCCACCAGCTCCAGCTGTTACGAGCCCAGCTATGGATCCAACTCCTCAGGTCGAAGCGTCCACTACGGTCGAGCTCCAACCTCCTCCGATCATGGTTCATTCAACTCTCGGCCCACCTCCAAAAAAACCCTCAGCTTCCACTACACGAATGTTGTCGATTTTTACTCACGTTGATGAGTATGTAATCGACAATGCTGTCGGACCCCATGGGGCTACACTTGGGTTGGACATTCTCTCTCGAGTGGGCCAGAGCTTTGGTGGCTTTGACGCCCCTCATTGGTAGTTTTTGAACAATGCTCGAGACTACAACACACTTTATGAGAAGAGTATCGAGCTCACTGCTACGGTAACTTCCCTCATCTCGTTATTAGTTGTACTTATACTTAGTTCATGTTCTAATTTGATTTCTTTGTGTGTCAGACTCTTGCTGACTCTGCTCAGCTTAATTATAAGTTGAATAATGAGGTCCATTCGAGGATGTCTTATGCTCAGGAGTCGAAGGATCTCCAACTCAAGCTTAGTGACGAGCTCAAGGCCACAAAGGAAAAGATGGATGTTGAAGCTGAACAACTAAAGGCCAAGACAGTCGAGCTCGAGAAGGTGAATGCCTGGCTCGCAAAGCTTGAGAAGATTAATGCCAAGCTTGAGAAGGAGAAGGAGACCACTTTCAAGGTTATGGAGGGTGAAAAGGCTCGTCTCCTTGCAGAGTTTAAGGAGAAGAAGGATCGGGCGGTCAACCTAGCCATATATAGGATCTGGGCTAGTAATGCTGATCTCAATGCCAACTTCTTAGGCTCTTTCAAGGTAGAACTTGTAGCTAAGTGGCAAGCTCAGCTCGACGAGGAGGATGCTGCTCGAGAGGAGGCCGAGAGAACCAAGGAGGATGCTGAGAAGGCTGAGGAGGATGCTCCTCCCTCCTAAGTCTCTACCTAGGGCTGCGTCCCTTTAAATCTTTTGTACTAGTTTTTATACTCTGTTTTTTATGCCCCTGGGGCCAAGACAATTTATAGCTTGTTTAAGAGCTATTTTTTCATTTGTTTATGATATTCGCGTTTGACTTTACTTTAATATTTTTGCTTTTTATTTCTTAGGTCAAAATATTTCAAGCAATTCATATTAAGTGTCCTTATGTCTGTTTATTCATACAAACATGTGGTGGATTTTAAGCTCAAGCTTCAATGCATTCATGCATAGTATACTCGACGTATCCGTGTCTGATCTCGTTATTTGTCAAGGTCAAAAGTTACTTTTACCATGCACCCGAAGGTACTTTTATGGCATGTAACGTAGGTGGTTTAGTTATACCTTGCTTTTTTAGTCACTTTTTCTCGTCCTTGGTAACTCCCCAAGGTTATGAGGTCGAAACTATCTTTTTACAGGATATTCCAGCCTCGATCTCGACTTAGCTTGAAGTAGGTTATGTTCCAACTTACTGTCGATTAGTTTTAGCTAGTTCATTCCAAACCTATTCAGGTTGTGTTTGGTTTGTAATCCATACACTTATATTCTTGATCTAGCTTTATCTAGATTGCGTATTTGGTTATATCCAACTTATCTTGGTTCGCGCATTTGGTTACATCCAAAACATATTAGCTCGCATATTTGGTTATATCCAAACACTTTTATTTTTTAATAATTTGGTTATGTTAAAACTATCTTAGCTTGCGTATTTGATTATATCCAAACACTTTTATGCTTTTAATAATTTGGTTATGTCCAAACCATCTTAGCTCGGGTATTTGGTTATATCCAACTTATCTTGGTTCGCGCATTTGGTTACATCCAAAACATCTTAGCTCGCGTATTTGGTTATATCCAAACACTTTTAATTTTTAATAATTTTGTTATGTCTGTACTATCTTAGCTCACGTATTTGGTTATATCCAAACACTTTTATGCTTTTAATAATTTGGTTATGTCCAAACCATCTTAGCTCACGTATTTGGTTATATCCAAACACTTTTATGCCGTTCGTATATGCTATTTTATTTTTTCAAGTCAACGGTATATATATACCACTAATGCCGCCTTAATATCCTATGAGTTTGACCATAAGTTATTAAATCAAGAGAGTTTGCAAAAAATGCAACATAATCAAACGAAAATGAGGTTTATTCAAAATTGAACAATTTATTAACAAAAACATAGGAAAGATAAACAAACATGGTTACAAGTGTCACTGTTCCATTACTATTGATAGTAAGGTCGCAAATGTTCGCTATTCCATGCTTGTGGTACCAAATTCCCATTCAATCTTGCCAACTTGTAGACGCCAGGTCGGATAACTGATTCGATCTGATAAGGTCCTTCCCAATTAGGCCCAAGCACGCCAGCAGCTGGATCCCGTGTTTCCAAGAACACACGCCTAAGAACCAAATCTCCCACCCCAAATTTTCTATCTCGAACCATTTTATTGAAATATCGAGTAGCTCGTTGTTGGTATGCATCATTTTTTAGCTGTGCCTCATCCCTTCTTTTTTCAATCAGGTCCAGACTTACTTCGAGCTGGGATTGGTTCGAGGCTTGATCATAAGCGTGGGTTCGAATGGTGGGTATTTCGACTTCAATTGGCAGCATAGTCTCGCATCCATATGCCAGCGAGAAAGGGGTATGTCCTGTTGAAGTACGGGCTGTGGTTTGATATGCCCACAAAACTTGGGGCAATTCTTTGGGCCACTTCCCTTTAGCTTCTTCCAACTTCTTCTTCAGAGAACTCTTCAGGGTTTTTCTTACCACCTCGACCTAGCCATTCGCTTGGGGATGGGCCATGGAGGAGAAACTTTTTATTATCCCATTTTTCTCGCAAAAGTTGGTAAACAAGTCGCTATCGAATTGAGTACCATTATCAGACACTATCTTCCTTGGCATTCCATTTCGGCAAATGATATTTTTTACCATGAAGTCCGAGACTTTTTTCAAGATAATTGTTGCTAGAGGCTCAGCCTCGGTCCACTTTGTAAAGTAATCTACTGCGACTATTGCGTATTTGACTCTGCCTTTGCCAGTTGGCAACGAGCCTATGAGGTCGATTCCCCAGACCGCGAATGGCCATGGGGAGGTCATCATAGTTAGCTCAGAAGGTGGAGCTCGAGGGATTGTGGCAAATCGTTAACACTTGTCGCATTTCTTGACGTAATCAAACGAATCTGCTTTGATGGTAGGCCAGAAGTATCCTTGGCGTATGATTTTCTTGGATATGTTATGCCCCCCAGTGTGGTCTCCACAGAATCCTTCATGAATTTCTTTAATGATCTTCTTAGCCTCGAGTGGAGTCACACTTCGGAGTAATGGCATAGAGTATCCTCTTCTATATAGTCTTCCATCCGCAACGATTTACCTGGGGATATGATACATCAATTTTCGAGCCTTGGCCCGTTCTCCAGGGAGAATGCCAGTTTCAAGGTCCCTAATTATCAGGGTCATCCAGGTTGGCTCAGAGTTTATCATGCATACATCTTCCTGTTCAGGCTTGGTTATACTGGGTTTCGATAGATGTTCGATTGGCACAACATTCAGTTCGTCGACCTCGGTGGACGTGGCTAGTCTGGCTAAGGCATCTGCATTTGAATTTTGCTCTCAGGGAGCCTGTTCTATCGTGTAAAATTCGAAATGCTCGAGTGCTGCCTTTGCTTTTTATAAATATGCAGCCATTCTCGTCTCGCAAGCATGGTATTCCCCTAAGATTTGGTTGACCACCAATTGGGAGTCACTGTAGCAATGTATTGCCTTAGCCTTGAGTTCATTGGCTATTCGAAGTCCTGCTAGTAGAGCTTCGTATTCAGCCTTGTTATTTGACACTTCGAAGTCAAATCTCAAAGCGGAGTAAAATCGACTTCCTACTGGGGTGATCAGTATTATTCCTTCCCCCGACCCATTTTCATTGGAAGACCCATCAACATAAAGTTTCCACAGCTCGCGGACTGGGGTTATAACTTCATAGTTAGTCACTCTAGTGCATTCCACTATGAAGTCTACTAGGGCCTGTCCTCTTATGGTTGTCCTCGGATGGTAGGTGATCTCGAATTGTCTGAGTTTAATGGCCCATTTTAGTAATCGACTTGAGGCTTCTGGCTTGGATAAGACTTGTCTTAGTGGTTGATCGGTCAGCACATGGATGGGGTGCACCTGGAAATAGGGTCGAAGCTTTCGAGATAAGTGAATTAGGCTGAGAGCCAACTTCTCCATTAAGGGGTATCTCGATTCTTCCCCCAGTAACCTTTTGCTGACATAGTATACCAGCTTTTGCACCTTTTGTTCTTCTCGGATGAGCACAACGCTAATGGCGTGCTGGGTTGTAGCAAGATATAGGTACAAAACTTCCCCCGTGATAGGTTTCGACAAGATGGGAGGTTTTGCGAGGTGCTTCTTGAGCTCCTGAAAAGCTAGCTCGCATTCTTCTCTCCACTTGAATTTTTTGCCTCCCCTCAAAAGGTTGAAAAATGGAAGACAGCGGTCTGTAGATTTCGAGATAAACCTACTTTGTGCTGCCATCCGCCCAGTCAAAATTTGGACATCATTATTCTTTCGAGGTGAGGGCATATCAATTAAAGCCTGGATCTTGTCTGGATTAGCTTCTATTCCCCGGGCGTTTACAATGAAGCCTAGGAACTTTCCTGACGATACTCCAAAAGAGCACTTCTGGGGGTTGAGCTTCATGTCATACCTTTGTAACACGGAAAAGCACTCTTCAAGGTCATCCACATGGTTACTGTTATGTTTATATTTAACTAACATATCATCAACATAAACTTCCATGTTATTACCTATTTGTTCGGAGAACATCATGTTTACGAGCCGTTGGTAAGTGGCTTCAGCATTCTTTAGTCCGAACGGCATGACATTGTAACAATACAGTCCTTTGTCTGTCACAAAACTCGTATGCTCTTGGTCTGGGGCATGAATGGCAATCTGGTTACATCCAGAATAAGCATCGATGAATGACATAAGTCCATGCCCGGCTGTGGCATATACGAGCTGGTCGATTCGAGGTAGGGGAAGCAGTCCTTAGGACAGGCCTTATTGAGGTCTGAATAATCAATATAGGTCTGCCATGTCCCATTAGGTTTCGGGACTAGCACCGGGTTGGCGACCCAATCGGGGTAGAAGGCATCTCGTATGAATCTGTTTGCCTTCAACCTATCGACCTCTTCCTTTAGGGCCATCTTCCTGTCGTCATACATGAGTCTTCGCTTTTGCTGCTTCGGGGGAAAGCTTTTGTCAATATTTAGAGCGTGGCTTACCACATTCGGATTTATATCATATCCTAATGTGACCATGCAAAAACATCCTGGTTCTTTTTCAAAAAGCAAATTAATTGCTATTTCGTTTCTTCTGGAAGGTTTTTCCCTACCTTCACTGTCTTCGAGGGGTCTACTTCTTTGAGATCTTCTAATGGCTCGAGGTCAGCTCTTTCCTTTATTCTTGGATAAATTTCTTCGTCTATCTCGAAGACTATTCCGTCCTTATTCTGAATAATGACAAGTGTTTGTGCTCTTGTCTGTTTCTTTCCTCTAATGGAAATGCTATAGCATTCCCTCCCTGCGAGCTGGTCTCCTTTCAGTGTCTCGATGCCACTAGAAGTCAGGAACGTGATGGCCAAGTGCCTTACAGACGAAACCGCCCCTAGCCCTACTAGGGCGGATCTCCCGAGTAGTATGTTGTAGGCCGATGGTAGATCCACTACAACGAATTCCATCATCTTGGTTGTCGAGATCGGGTAGTCTCCCAAGGTTACAGGGAGTTCGATGGATCCCATACAGGCAATCCCTTCTCTTGAAAAGCCATATAATGTCGTTGCACATGCCTTTAGGTCACGAAGCGTGAGTCCCATCTTTTCTAAGGTGGCCTTATAGATGATATTCACTGAGCTCCCGTTATCAACCAGGACTCGGTGAACCCTCTTATTCGGGAGCTGAAGGGTGATGACCAGCGGGTCATTGTGAGGAAACTGCACATGAGATGTGTCGTCCTCAGTAAAAGTTATAGGTTGAGATTCAATCCTCTGGTGTTTCGGAGCCCTGGGTTTGGGTTCGTAAGGGGACCCATCACCAATTTTCAGCTCATTCACGTATCGTTTTTGGGCGCTCCTGCCCAATCCTGCAATATAAGGTCCCCCCGAGATGGTTACAACATCTTCTCCATCAATTGGAGGGGTTCGCTCGTCCTCCCTTACACGGGAGTTATTGTTTTGGGCAGGCAGTGCTGCTGCTGCCCTCTAGCTGGTAGAAGCCTGATAGGGGTTTTGGTTCCATACATATTGACTAAAATATCCTCTCGAGATCAGGCCTTCAATCTCATCTTTTAGTTGTATGTCCGATATCTCTTTGGAATCTGTAGTATTTGCTGGAGTCTCTCTTTTTCGTTTTGGTTCCTCATGGGGTCTGGACGCCTGATAAGGACCTGGTTGTCATTAGCCAGGTAGATATTCTCCAGAGACTCATTTAGCTCAGTGTACACTTTGTACACGGAGGAATATCGTTCCCCTTTCTTCTTCTTCCCCCCTTCCACCTCTGGATTATTCCCTTCATTCTTCTTTCTTTTAGAAGGGTTATCCATAGGGGGTTTCGAGGTCGTAGGATCCGCCAAGGTCGAAGCAGAGTTTATGTTTGTTGTTGTAGTTACGGGCTGAGAGACCATATTCAACGCTGACCTCGCCTCTTCTACATTAACAAACCTCTGAGCTCGTCGATTGAACTCGGTTAAGGACACAGCCATCAGATGACCGTTGTAAGGTAACTTTTCAATGTTTCATTCGGCTACTGTCGAACATTGGTCAAGGCAGATGCCTCGGGCCTTATTCCAATCATGGCTCTGAATTACTTCTTGAAATCTCTAGATAATTGATCCCAAGAAGCAATTGAATGCCTCTTATATTTTTCAAACCAGTTTTTTGCTGGTCCTGTGAGCGAGGCTAGAAACAGCATGCATCTGAGCTCGTAGCCCACGTTACTTGCTCTCATAATTGTATTGAACGTACTCAAGTGACTGTATGGATCGAAATTCCCATCAAATGGTGAGACATGAGGAATTCGGAATCCCTGAGGAAACGGGGTGTTAGAAATATGGGGGGCGAAGGGCTCGAGTTCCTAGTCGAACTCTTCGTTCCGATCCTGACCTCGTTCATTTTGTAGGAGCCTGGACGCTCTTTCCAGTTGTTCGATCCTTTCTTGGACTGGATCCATGGGGGGTCTGACTTGAAATTGGTTATCGTTGATCACAATTCCATCTTCACGTCTCCGCATAGGATTCTTGCGTCCATTGAGGTGATCCCTCAGGTCTGGGTTCGAAGGGTTATCATTACCCCGATTTTGGTTCAGGTACTCTTGCAAATCTGGGTGATCCCTTCAATTCCCAGTATTTCTACGTCCCTGGTCATACATACTGACCGATCTAGTCTCTCCTAAGCCTTCACTGATATGGCTCATCGCGCGGTTGTTTCGAGATGGGTTCCTTTCTGGCTATCTCGTCTCAATAGTGTGAGACTGAGACATTTGGCTTCTTGTGGGTTGGGTACCTCTATGCTCTCTAGTAGTCTCCCCATTCCCATGTTTTTGCCCAGCTTGCCTTTCCCTATCACCCTAAGTCAGTTGCGTGTTTCTCTGAGTTGGTGAGGGATACCTTATCGGCGACGGTGGGTGCCTTATGGGTGATGGTGGCTGCCATCCATTACAGGGCCTAGAAGGTCTCGAGTTTGCCTGTGCTGGTTCATGAGCATTCTGTGTGTTACCAGGATTTTGGGTCCGAGCCTCCGTGGGGGCTCGGTTATTCCCAATCTCGGTCGATACCTCAGAAGTTGAGTTGGCAGGAGCTCTAGCCAGGGTACTTCTCCGGGGCCTTGAGGGAGCAGGCTGTTCTACAGACGGCGGAGGTTTCTCCGTTCTTCGCGTGGCAGCGTTTTCGCGAGGTCACCCACGAGGCCTGCGTGGTGGAACATGAACATCTCGTGGAGGTGGAGCTTGGGCCTCAGGCGGAGGCGGGGGCTGAGCCGCCTGCGCCTCGATAGCCAATCTGGCCAGCTCCTCGTTACGTTTCCTGGCCTCCGCCAACTGCTTTCGTAGCTGACGGTTTTCAAGCTCCACAATAGGGACATATCATTCAGGGTTGCAGTACATGTCCTCGTCGTCCCTGGGGGCCGGTGGTGCCGGTGGTCCTCGAGAGTTAGAGGAACCACTTCTCTCATCAGGGTCCGAATTCATCATAGGCTGCGTTCTAGGGCACCGGGGGTAATTAGCTTCCTCTAAGATTTCCTCCTCATGAACATTGGGATCATTCACGTCCATAGTGTATTCAGGGAGGCTTCTTTGACTGAATAGACTCACGTACGTACTGCTTAATGCTCTCAATGAAAGCACCAAACTGTGGACACCGTTTTTCGTCAACTTAAATCGTAGAGCATTAAACAACGTAAACTATGAAGCGAATGAATAATGAAAAAAGACAAGATGGTTTTTACGTGGTTCAGCAGTTAATTCTGCCTAGTCTACGAGTCTATGTTATTAAGACTTAGAGATTTCTGTATATCAATTTAAATAATGACATTAACTGTAATATCTCCTATATACACGGAAACGTCCCATAAGAATCGGGAACGGATAACAGACTAAATGATATCCCTTAAATATTGGGATTTTACAACAATAAATATGTTCATACGTAACGGGCTATCCCAGGTGACCCATCGGGTCTTCGAGATCAGCAATCGGCCTTGTGGCTGTCAAGACTTATGGTACTGTTATGAGCTTGCCATCCTACTTCAGGACATGCTTGGAGTGAATAGACATTGTCAAAGCTATCACACTCGAGCTTGCACTTCCCAAGCTCAAACTGTTTAATCCAAAGACAATCGATAACTGATGTATCCTAACGTCGTGCTATTTTGAACTCAGAAAGTATCCCGAGGTTACACATCTTCGAGGTCATTGTTTTACTTCAGATATTTTACAGCTGGACCATACAATGTTTTCATACATTTCGAGCTCACACTTGACGAGCCCAGTCTTCGGGGTCATATCCTCTTGTCTCGAAATCTGGGTGTAACAAATATTTTTTGATATTTTTTTTTTTGTTTCTGTGGAGTCTCCCAGAGCTGCTGCCAACCCCGAGCCGCTGCCGACCTCGAGCTACTACCGACCCACTGTAAAATATATTTTTTATTTGCTATTTTTATGTTATTTTTATAATATATATTTTTAGTATTTATTAAAAAATAAAGAAACTGATTTGAGTATGTATTTTTTTTAATTATAATGCTTTATATGTATATTAAAAAAATAGATTAGATTATTATATTATATTGTATATTTGTATTATACTTTATTTTTTTTATATTAAAGATTATTTGTTTACAGATATTTACTAAATAAATTGTTTTGATGTTACTGATATAAAAAGATTTTATATATGTTATTAATCTTGCTTTATGTTGTGCATGCTCTGGGAATATTCTGTATATTGCCCTAGAAATATTATGTATATTTTTGTGCGTAGTTTGCAGGATTTATAAAATTTTGGGATAGTTTAAAATATAGCCGTTATGCTGCCCAAATTTTGTTAGTCTTAGGAAAATTAACATTAATTACAAAAAATATAGCTGTTAACATTAATTTTTATTTTAATGCTTTATATGTATTTATTTCTCTTAATAACAACAATTTTTAAGTTATTTTTAGAATATATGTTTTTTGTATTTATTAATGTAAAATCCTTTTTTGGCTACACTTTAATTTAGACAAAATATTTAAAAATGTTTAAAGAAAATTAATAACATATCTCCATATTGATTTTCGGATTAATTAGTAATATTTTCGGCTGATTTTGTAATGTGAAATATCTTTAAGTGTGAATATATTTTTTGCCTTATTTATCACAAATAATCAATTTTTGGTAAAAATATATTGTGAAACTTGAGATTATTTTCAGGGATTATGTGGGATTATGTCTATTCTGGAATTAAGTTGGTGTCGAAAATGAACATGGTCAAAAGAAATGACCATGTTCGTTCTGTCAGATGAGACTGACTACGTTGCTGACTCATCAGTTTCCTTTTCTGTCGACAAAGAATGCATATGGCTGGCTGATTTCCTAAATCAAAGGAATTCGCAAATTGATTTCAAAGAAACCAGAAAATAATGGCCTTGGACGATTTCCCTGCCTATAAATATTTTTCCAAGGCCTTTGGAATTTTCATCTCTTCCATTTTGAATATTTATAAACATTATGTTATTTTGAAGAGTGTCTTTATTTGTAGAGATTAAGTTTGTTCACCTTAATCTTTGTGAGAGTGCGAAGTGTACTTGTGGATATCTATCTAGTCCATTATAAACAGATAATGTCTATTGTGAACGTGTTCATAAAGATCTTCGGGAGAGGATTCTATCTAAGTCTCACTTTGGGAGGAAGTGTGCACTTGCTATTCTTTGAAGGGAGTTCAAGAGAATCAACGTTTCATCAAATCTGATTCGTAGAGAAAAGTACAACAAGATTGCGACAATAGTTTAAGAGGGAGTCTTACATTGTTTAAGTCAATGCTTTTGTACACATTGTTTCTTTACTAATTGGTTTATTCTCTGGGCGTGACCCCAAGGATTATGTTATTCGAAAGGGTTTCTAAACCTTGTAAAAATTCGGTGTGTTCTTTATTTTTTGCACTGTCTATTTGTTGTGTTCAGTTCTGTTGTGACAAGTTCGGATTCTGTCCGACAGAATTGCTATCTGTGTAAACAGTTATTTACCATTCCGCATTTTAATTAATTCACATGATTTAATTAATTTGGTAATTACTAAGAACGGAATTTCAATTAATTTTTTTGTAAAATTAAAAAAACATATTTGAATATGTATTCTTTTTTATTTTAATGTTTTATATGTATTTGTTTATTTTTTCTTGTTAATATTAATTATATTGTATTTTGTGATATATGTATTTTAGTTAAAGTATGAACTTAAAAAATATCACATTAATAATGTATGTTTATATTTTTAAATTGTTTTATATTAAATGTGATATGTTTGTAAATATGTATTTAATAATTTTTTTGTATTAATAAAAAAATCAGTTTTGGTATATGTTTTGTTATGGTTAAATATTTGTATATATGTAAATTGATGTATTTGTTAATGTATATATTTGTTTTGTATGATCTAGGAATATTCTGGTTATATATGTGTTTAATTTGTATGTTTTAAATTTTTTGGGATAGTTTGAAATATAGTCGTTATGCTGTCAAAATCCTGTTAGGGTTAGTAAAATTAATAAAAATTTGATAATTAATTAAATAAAAGTTTAAGTATAATTAAAAAATACATCTAAAAATTAATTTTTAACTATAATTTAAATAAAATAAAATTACCAATCATAATAATTAACAATTAATTTTAACATTAGTATTAGATGTTTTGTAATTGAAAAAAGTTAAAAATATAAATGATTTAATAAAATATAATTAAGTAAAATATAAATATCATAAAATTATTATTAATTGAGTAAATAATCAAATAAAAATTGAAGAATTTAATACAAAATTACAAAATGAAATTAATGTATAATTAAATTAATTTTAAAATAAAAGTAATAAATAAGTAAATGATTTAAAAAATTGAAATAATTAATAATTAGTTTCATTTTCTTTGGTAAATATAAATAATTATTTTTGCCAGAGATATGATATTATTATCACTTAGTGATAATTAGGGAGACAAACAATCATGAATATTTTGACTATCATTTCCTTTATTTTAAGACAATTATTAATATTTTTTGAATTATTTCTCTTGAAGATGGTGAGCGACAGAAGCTGGATGAGTGCGAGGAATCGTTGGTCTCTAGAGTATAGAAATGGTGTTAAGAAGTTCTTCGAGATTGCTAAAAATCAGGTGAATGATCGAGGTTTGGTTCGTTGTCCGTGCAAGAAATGTGGGAATGTTAAGTTCCAGCCTATAAATGTAATTTCGATGCATTTATTCAACAATGGCATCATACAGTCCTACAAAAGTGTGGCATTACCATGGAGAGGCGCTGCCACCGCCACCAGATGTGGTACGAGATCAGGATAGAGATGAGATAGCAGATATCCTGAAGGATGTTTACACTGAAGATGACGCTCCCGCTGGAAACTATAATGATCCTCCCCAAGATGATGTTCAACATTGCGACAATTTATTTAAGGAGATGTCAAGTGAACTGTACCTGGGTTGCAGAAAGTATTCCGCGTTGAACTTCTTGGTGAAGCTGATACATCCGAAAGTTATTAACAACTGCAGCAATCATTACTTTGATGGTTTGCTGGAATTGTTAGTCGACGCTATGCCTGACGGAACAATTTTACCTAAGTCTAACTATGAGGCGAATGCAAAGTTGCGGAGTATTGGATTGGGATATGAGTCCATCAATGCTTGCAAGCATGACTATGCACTATTTTGGAAGGAGAATGCGAATTTGGAATTCTGTCCGGTTTGTGGTGAGTGTCACTGGCAAGATAATCGTGGGAACAGGAAGAAAGTGGCTCATAAGTGTCCATAATGATGTTGTAGTTAGTGATGATGAGGACAGTGATATGTAATTTAAACAAATATATATATAACTTTTTATTTAATTCAATGAAAACTTTATTTATTATGATTAATTAATGATAGTATCAGATATAGGTACACATGCACCTAGTGGATGCCTTGGGGATAATCAATGTATTCATGTACTGGTTCTCATTTTTCAAGATATTTGATGAAATATCTTGAAAAAATGAGAACTTACTATTTCCACGGGATCTACTAGGCCATAATAGGGTAGGTTGGGAAAGATAATAAGTAATAAAATGCTAATTTTATATATATATATATAAAGTAATATACATGCACCAAGTGGATGCCTTAGGGATAGACAATGTATTCATGTACTGCTCCTCATTTTTTTCAAGATGTTTGAGATACATTTAGAAAAATGAGGAGAAGTACATGATTGCTTACTATCTCCAAGGGATCCACTAGGTCGGAATAGGGTAGGTTGGGAAAGACCATAAGAAATAAAATGTTAATTTTATAACAAAAAACAATAGACATGCACCTAGTGGATGTCTTGGGGATAGCCAATGTATTCATGTACTGCTCTCCATTTTTTCAAGATGTTTGAGAAACATTTTGAAAAAATGTGGAGAACTACATGACTGCTTACTATCTCCAAGGGATCCACTAGGTCGGAATAGGGTAGGTTTGGAAAGACCATAAGTAATAAAATGTTAATTTTATAACAAAAAACAATAGACATACATAATTTGAATTAGTTAATTAATTAATATTTTAATGTAGAATGACCGAACCAAGTAATGACACTGGTGGTGGCTCCAAGAGGGGCATGGGAGCTTATTACGGTGCCAATATCGAGAAGGATCTGGCCACCAAAAAAGTTAGCCATCAGAAAGTAGAGTTTGATGCACAAACTGGAAAAGCTATTCAAACGTACGACAAGTGGTTCAACAATTCCATGGCTCGTTATATGCGTGACACCGTACCCCCAACTACACTAGCTTGGGAACCAGTAACGTCAGCTGATATCCAAGTTATTCGGCATAGGTTATCTGTAAGCATTTTTGAAATCTTCAATAACTCACTATTAAAGATTTTTTTCGATCTTCATAATATTTTAACAAATTCCAAATTTAATTGTGCTTTTATGACAAATTCATTTATCCACAAGACAATCCAATAATCAACGATGCCATGGTAAGACAAATGCAAAAGCATTTGACTAATTGGCGCCACACGATGAAGAAACACTGGGTGGAGGTTGGAGGAGAGGTGGACAACGAGAGCGAAGTCAAAACCTTTTGGGTCGATTACTTCTTCTGATTTGGAAATTCTATGCGATTTTTGGGCTTCTGATTCTCAGCAGGTATGCCTTAGTTTTTACATTAATGTTTAATTATAAAATTACAATCTAGATTAATGAGTATTATTTTCTGTTTGAAGCGTATATCGAAGAGAAATAAAGAAGCTCGACCAAAAAAGACCATACCAGGAGGACACGATTCCAAATCCATCGTTGCCCATGTTTATAATCACGTAAATTATAATAACCTATATATTTACATTTACGAAAATATCATAAAGGTAAAAATGTTTAAATAGTTTGTTTTTTTAGATGGACCCGTCTACTGGCCAGCTTCCAAGCATGATCGACACATTCGAGCACCTCCACAAGAAGAAGGATAAATGGAGTAGCAATGAAGTGACGAAAAAACATGTAAGTTGCCTAACCTTAACTAATTTATGATCATTTAATTTAAAGAAAGTTTAGTAAATAATTAATAAATATTAATTATTAATTGGTTGGTGTCAATTAGTAATTATTTATTAATTATTAATTACATTTTTGTTGAAGCCATTTTTCGTCAACTTAAATCGTAGAGCTATTAAACAATATAAACTATGAAGCGAATGACTGATGAAGAGAAATAAGAAGACTTTTACGTGGTTCAGCAGTTAATTCTGCCTAGTCTACGAGTCTATGTTATTAAGACTTAGAGTTTTCTTGAAATTCTTCATAGATGAATTACCCAGATCTTTCTCTCCAGAAATTAGAAATCGATCCTTTACAAGTGATCATTCCTCCTCTATTTATAGGGAGGTTACAGAGTTCATTCCCAAATATTTCGGGAAGATATTCTGTACATCAATTCAAATAATGACATTAAATGCAATATCTCCTATATACATGGAAACGTCCCATAAAAATCAGAAACAGATAACAAACTAAATGGTATCCCATAAATATTGGGATTACACAACAATAAATATGTTCACACGTAATGGGCTATCCCAGGTGACTCATCAGGTCTTCATGATCAGCAATTGGCATTGTGACTATCAAGACTTATGGAACTGTTAAGAACTTGTCACCCAACTTCAGGCCATGCTCGGGATAGGTAGGTACTGTCGAAGCTGTCGCACCCGAGCTTGCACTTCCTAAGTTCGGACTGTCTTATCTGAAGACAATCGACAAAAGATATATCCCATTGTCGTGCCATTTCGAACTCAGAAAATATCCCGAGTTTACACATCTTTGAGGTCGTTGTTTTACTTAAAGTTTTTACGACTGGACCATATGATGTTTTCATACATTTCGAGCTCACACCTGACGAGCCCAGTTTTCAGGGTCATAACCTCCTGTCTCAAAATCTGGGTGTAACAATTTTTAACAAATAAATCTTTATAATCTATGTGCCAATATTTTTATGATTAATGATTGTGGACTAAGATAAAAATAAAAAGAAGGAAACTAATGTTGTCCCTGTATCAGGGAGCTTGTGGGCTAAGTTAGTTTGTTCATGAAAATCCATATCTAAATCACAAACATGCAAATATAGTTGATGTATATGTTTAGAGACGTAAATTCCCTATTAATGGAATTAATTGCTCTTACTGTATATGTCAACAATATCATCATGATTGTGATTTAGATATAGATTTTCATGAACAAATTAACTTTAGCTCACTTGCTCCCTGATATAGGAACAAAATTAATTACATTCTTTTTCAATCACTGGTCTGCAGTCATTAATGATAGAATGTTGACAGATAGATAATAAAGTTATATTTTATATGTAGTTATATTAAGAATTTCTAAGTTAGGTTTTCAAATAATGTTATATTGGAATTCGAGATATGTGCTTTTTATTGTGCAGACTGAGATGACTGAGCGTCGAGCATCGCAGAGTACGACCCCTGTATCATCTGTTGCTTCTTGTGTCGGTGATAATGTCAACGGTCAGTTCCTACCTGATATGGATATTGTCACGGATGTCCTTGGGCCCTTCTCACGTTATAAGAAAGGGTTTGGGGGGTTGCCTAGGTTGAGGGCAAGTGGTGCAAAGAGGGCAGCATCTTCATCAACTTCTCAAATGTCCAGGCAATTGCCACCTGAAGTGGACACCATTTTGCAGCAAACTCAAGACATTATGCCGGAAAATCAGAACCTAAAGAAGTATACGACTAAACTTGAGAGTCGTCAACGGTGTCAAGATGTACTGGTCAGTGCTTTGTTGAAGTAGGTTGGTGTACTGGCTCCTGGTTTTATTGTCGACTTACCAGAACATGATCCGGACGAGGGCGATGATGCTTGCGGGGGCGGGGATGATGAGGAGGGCAATACACATTTGTAGAAATTTTTATTTATTTATTTAAAGTTTAATTGATTAGAGATTTAATTTACTAAACTACTTTTATATTTTCATGTTTGGTGGAGACAATAAACATTAATAGTTATGAATTTTTTTTATTTATTTATAAAATCTTAACTTTTATTTTATTTCTAATTAAATAATATTACTAAAAATTAAATAATTATTAATATATTAAAATCAAAATTTATTAAGTAATATTAATATATTGAAAATAAAATTAGTAATATTATCAAAAAAATTTATTTAAAAAATACTTTTACCGACGCAAAATTACGTTGGTAAAAGTCTCAACCTTTACCGGTGCAAAAATGAGTCACTACAGATATCTACATTTGCCTGCGCAAAAACGCGCCACTAAAAGCAACATCTTTTGCCGATGCAATATTGCGCCACTAAAAGAAACATCATTGCCGGCACAATTTTGCGCCGCTAAAAGTGTTATCCACAATCCCGCAACAAATTTTTTCGTCGACACATCCTTCTTTTTCCCGGCGCATTTTTTTGTCACCAAAAGATACAATTATCGGCGCAGTGCGTTTTGCATTGACAAAAGTTTCATTATCGACGAATGTAAGTTGTCATTTTATTCCGGCGCAAGAGCGCATCGGTAAAGACCAGATGGCTTTTTCCGGCGCAAAATTGCACTGGAAAAAGTCACGTTTTATGTAGTGAATTATGTCAAGAAATCCAATTCATCAAATCTAAATGAAGTAAACAGTCCCTATGCATAAAAAAACTTAATAATAGGAAACAAAAAACCCTTAAAACTTGACTTTATAGAATTAAGTTACTCAAGTTCTATTTATTCCTAAGCTCAAATAATCTACAATAATGTGATAAGCCAATTGAATCAAATTTATTTGGAAAAAACATAAATACCTATAAAATCCGTCGTCATATATATATATATTTTAAATGACAGTGTCAAAATTGGAAAATGTCACACGACTTTTCTTTTTAAAATAAAAGGAGAACTCAAGTCAAAATCTCTAATATATTTTTAATTTTTCTACATTTTTATTCTATTTTCTTTAATTTATGGTTATTAAATAATTAAAAAAAAATCTAAAATCATCAATAACGACAATACCTCATCCATAATTTTTAAAAAATATTTATTAATAATTAATTTTCTAATAATTATTATAACAAATCAATCATATATAAATTCACATTTATCTTGAAGATTTTCCAATTCATGATGATCTTTTTATTATTTCATATTTCAAATTCAAAATTTAAAATATCTTAATTTATTTAGAAATAACTAATTTTTTTAATAATTGTTGACCCTCAATTTGGTCAACTAACTTGGAGTCAAATGCTTGATGTGAATGGATGTGTTGAAATAGATTTAACAGCAAAAACAGTAAAGGACACAACAGATTATAGTGTTTCGGCCCCACGAAAATGGTAATGACCTACGTCCACTTAAGCTATTATTGATATGAGTTCTCAAAGGAGTGATCAAAGAACTAGGGTTCTCTGAGTTTCACAGGCCTGAGAGAGATGAACAATACAATCGCAAGATAATAGCTCTAATTCTCTTGTAAAGCGTAAACTTAAATTAGCCAAAAAGTCCCTCCCTTGAGCTATTTCTCTCTATTTATAGGCTCAAGGAGGATTACATGAATCAGTTACATATATTTTTTCCTAAATAATTGGATCATCATGGATCATGGGAGATAATCTCGGATATGATTACAGTTGTACAAAATTATCTCTAAATATATGGAGTATACGACCAGGCTGGTCGTATATAAGCTTCAAATGTTTTGTCAGGGGAACCTCACTGGTCGATGGTCGAACAGGCCTTCTGCCAGGTGTCAGCCATGTGTTAAAGACGTTTGCCACATCACCCGTGCCTGTTTTTTTGGATAAAATTTGCCCCCCAAGTTTATTGATTACGACCAACAATAAATAAACTTTAAGGAAAACGACTCTTCGATTACCCCACCAAATCTGTCAGAGAAGTTCGTGCATTCTCGGAAAAAGTGACCTACCCCTATCTAATCATGGTTTTTCGGTTCCCAAGCAATCCATTGGTGGCTATCACTTTTCCCCATGCTTCGAAAAGAGGAAATTGATGATTACTTCTTTTTTCATGGCACAGACAAAATATATAGCCTCCCCAGAGCTTCCTTTTTTTTTTACGCAAGCTATTTCTCTATCAAGAAACCCTAAATCAGAATCTTCATTTTCTCTG
Source organism: Humulus lupulus (assembly GCF_963169125.1). NCBI lineage: Eukaryota > Viridiplantae > Streptophyta > Magnoliopsida > Rosales > Cannabaceae > Humulus > Humulus lupulus. Next base: position 22,421,349 of record NC_084793.1, read on the forward strand.
AAGATCACCTTTTGACGTTCCAAGAACCAGCCGCCGTTCGCTCGCCTACGCTCGGAATTTCTTCCAACCTTCATAATCTTTGCTTCGATAAGCTTCAGAACTTTTCCACTCTTTATTTTTCTTGTGCATGTCGCTGCAAGTTAGCTTTTAGGTTCTGATATTGCTTGTGTTCTTGAGTAGAAATGCATGAAAATAGGGGATTTATCGAGTGATGCTAGATAGGACGATGTTTCTTTGCCATTTAGGAGTTACGAATCAGTTTGATAGTCGAGATCTTAAATTTACTTCGATTTTTATGCTAGCTGAAAAATTGAGTTTTTCCCGCCCTTACAGGAGTTGAAAAAGTTTTTTAGAAAAACTTTTTACTTTCACTTTTTGATCTATTTTTCAAACTGTTTGTGTGAAAAAATTAGTTTTTTGTTAGAAAGCTATTATATAAAAGTTTGGCTTTTATACACGACCAGCGTTATCCTAACCATCTTTCTATATTCTCCATCCTTACCTCCCCATTTTTCTGTCCGCAGATTTTAATGCCAGATTTGTGGGGAGGTGAGCGGCCTATCGAAGAAGATCTTCTTGTGCAACTGCTTGAAGGTGAAGAACAGCTTGCTCAGCGCGTTCACGAGATTCCATTCTCAAGACTCTCTTCTTCCAGGCCTCAACCATTACTATCCAAAATGGCCCGTTCCAAGTCCGCTGGCCAAAAGAAACAAAATCCTGACCATACTTCAAATTCTCCAGCTCAGCCTGATTCACAGGCTGGGGTTCCCTCGACCAGCGGTCGAGAAAACATTGTCCCAGACTCTCGCATTCAGGTTAGAGCTCACCCTCGACATTCAACCCTTCCTGATGTCGAGTGGTACCTCTCTCCATTAAGCCAAGTAACCCCCAGGATGCTTGCCAATTATCTCAGGAAGTATCCCTTCACTGGCGTAAATCTTAAGATCCCTACTTCGGACCAGAGGGCTAACTTTCCTGAAGGCGTTTACAGCGCCTGGTCGAGGTATCATATAGAGGCGGGGGCTACCCTTCCTCTTCATCCATTCTATCAGGGAGTGGCGAACTACTTCGGTGTCGCCCCTTTCCAAATTACTCCCAACAGATATAGAATGTTTGCTACACTCTATATCCTTTACAAACTTAAAAAATGGCCAAAGCCTACTCCTCATGAGGTCAATTACCTTTTTGACCTTAAGTCCAACCCCCAACAGTCCGGGACGGGGTTTTTTCATTTTTTTCCACCAGGAGACGAACCGCACATTCCTGAGTGACACCACCCATATCTCCAACATGGGGAAATACAGTCAGCAGTATTTCCTCATGCCTGATATGACTGCAAATAACCTGGCCTTCGCTCGAGGAGGTAAATGCCCTTTTCCTACTGGTCGCTGTTTTTACTTAGCGAGTCTCCTTGTACTTCTCTAAAATATCTTGTGCTTTTCAGGACCATGGTTACGCCCAGACCCAACACCAGACATGGTGTTGAGGTCCAACACTCTGGCCAGAGTGACTGATGCTGAGAAGAGTGTCAAGTCTCTGGTCACCGAAGAGAACTTGAGGCTATCTGGCCTCCTGACCCCTCATCAGGATATGAGGTAACCCGCGGCAGTTAGTGCCACTGCCGAGGGGACTCCCGAGCAGCAACCTCCAGTGTCTCCTCCTCGATGGAGATCGACTGGGGTTACGATCAGGGAACCCACTGGCACTCCCTCTGCAGAAAGGCCTTCTGCCTCTCAAGGGAAGGGAAAACAAAAGGCAGTCGAGACTGTTGTAGACTTAGACGAGTCTTAAGACGTAAACGGTATTGTTATTTCACTCTTAGATAACTTGCCAATTTCCTGTCATTTATTTGACGGGGACGACAATTTTACATATACTCCAAATCTAGGGCCAGACTTCTTCGTGCCAGAGAGTGAGTGTATGACTAGTAGAGTCAATAGTGTAGCGACAAGTAGTAATAACTCGGGTATTGGTCTTTGTAATTTTCTTTATCTTTTTTCTAATGTGCCATAACTTGTCATCTATTTTTAGCTTACTGGTTGCATTTTTGTCTTTTTATGCAGAAATGGCCTCCGCAAACGTTTTCGACTTGTATAACACTCAGGAGGAGGAGGAGGTTCCGCTAGTCCGAAGGAGGAAATCGGCCAGAAAACACGACGGGGAATCCAGCCAAGTACCCCCGGCCAAGAAGAGTCGAGCAGCCGATCCTCCTAAAGATGGGCCCTCTGGCCAACCGTCTGCCCAACCTTCCGCTCCTGCTGAGAAGGAGATCCCTCCTGCTGCCACGAATCCTTCTCCCGTGGCTCCAAACGAACAGACCCAGCAAGCCGAACTTCCTGGGGCCAAACTCTCGAGTTGCTCCTTGCGATCAGCTAAGGATCACCTCGCCCACATCCTTAAGCATGACCATTGCAGGGAGGCAATTGCTGAGGCTGAAAACATGGGGGTCGACCAGATCCTTAACAGGGCTCTTAATGAAGTGGCCAGTGTAAGAACTCCTTTCCCTCTTTTGTGATTATAGTCTTGATTTTTCCTTCTTTTCAGTTTGCCTGACCCTTATTCTTTGTTTGCAGGCCATGCTGACAATGACCGCTGCTCGTGCCCGCGCTGGTGCTAGCATCGAGCAGTCTCGGACGAATCTTATTGAGGAGCTTCAAGCCGCGGAGGCTAGGCACGCTGGGGAGCTGGAGGTGATCTCCCAGCAGAAGGATTCCTTGGTTGCGGAGCTGGTTGAAAAGCAAGCTTCTCTAGAAAATACCAGTTTGCATAGGGATGACTACCAGGATGCTAGCCGAACCCAATGGCGTGAAGTCAAAAAACTTCAGGAGGAGCATCTTGCTAAGGACATGACCATTGTTGTCCTTAAGAGCCAGGTGGAATAGTTCAAGCTTACAAATTCCAAGGACCTGGAAAGGTATAAGAACGTGACACTTTGGTGTTTCTATGATTTTTGGAAACACAACCAAAGTGCCAATTTCAACTACCTTCCAGAGGATGCCAGGAAAGCTGAGATAGCCCGTTGCACTGCTCGGTTGGCTGCTGAAGAGAGAGCCAGGATTCTTGCTTCCCCAGACGTTTTGTCAGCCGCCAGAGTGGAGGGAGGAGAAGCTGCAGGAGGCGTGGTTGATCAGAATGCTCCACAAGATCCTCCTGCTCCTCAAGCTCCATAAAATTTTTCTTTTATATTTCTTTAATCAAACGACCTACAGGTCGTGATGTAAAGACTATGATTATTTTTTCTTTAATTGTGTTGCACGGGCAGCTTATTTTACTTTTACTTTGAGACAATTACATCCAAGCAGTACTGCTTGCTGTGTAAAAGGATTCCCTTTGATATTATAATATTTCTGCTTTAGTATAACATCTGTTCGCATGACCGAACTTGGCATTGTAGCATGCTTTCACTTATTTTGTTCATGTGTTTACATACCTCTTGGTAAGCTTTGCTATCGATGTACCTTATATGCCCCCCAAGTGACTAAGGAGTTTAGGTCCTTGGTCACTTGCCTTGACCACGACCTGTACGAACATTGCTGCTCGATATAAAATGTAAAACTTATAATACAGCAAAACAACACACGTAATAAACAAATACTTGTAAAAATTTACAAAATTTGGCAAGAATGACTGGCTGCGCACAGTCCCTTATAATTCTCGTATTAAAATGGACTAAACATATCTTTACGAGTGATCTTTAATAGATCTTACACTTATAAGCGATTAGTCATACAACATGACAAACCCTTTTTCAAAACTTGTAAAAAGTAAAAATTAATACAAGCCAGTCCTTTAAGAAGGACTGTTTACTGATAATAGTTGCGCAGGTGTTCTCTGTTCCAATAGCGCGGAACGAGATCTCCATTTAAGCGTGCAAGTTTGTATGTGCCTGGGTGAAGGACTTCTTCAATCTGGTAAGGTCCTTCCCAGTTTGGTCCGAGTACTCCAGCAGCCGGGTCGCGGGTGTTTAAGAAAACTCTTCGAAGTACTAAGTCTCCGACGTTAAACTTTCTTTCTTTTACTTTAAAGTTAAAATACCGGGTGACTTTTTCCTGGTACGTAGCTACTCGGGGTTGGGCTTTCTCTCGCTTCTCCTTAACTGAGTCTAGAGACTCCATCAATAATTGGCTATTTTGGTCTTGGTCGTATGTGATTCTTCGATGCGAGGGCGGATCTAACTCAACTAGCAGCATAGCTTCATACCTGTTTGCTAAGGAAAATGGGGTATGACCTGTTGTTGTTTTATGAGAAGTTCTATACGACCAGAGTACTTCAGGCAGTTGTTCTGGCCATGCTCCTTTAGCTTCCTCGAGCCTTTTCTTCAGGGTATCCTTTAGTGTCTTATTTACCACTTCGACTTGCCCATTTGCTTGCGGATGCGCAACTGAAGAAAAGCTCTTGATGATTCCACGCCTCTCGCAGAAGTCTGTGAATAGGTCGCTGTCGAACTGGGTGCCGTTGTCTGAGACAATCTTCCGAGGCAATCCATATCGGCAAACAATGTTCTTGATGACAAAGTCAAGCACTTTCTTTGTTGTTATGGTAGCGAGTGGTTCAGCTTCGGCCCATTTGGTGAAGTAGTCGACTGCTACAACTGCGTATTTTACTCCACATTTTCCTGTTGGCAAGGACCTGATTAAATCTATACCCCATACTGCGAAGGGCCACGGACTTTGCATCTGCTTTAACTCATTAGGATTTGCGCGTGGGATCTTGGAAAACCTCTGACACTTATCAGACTTTCGCACAAACTCCATCGAGTCTTCGTTCATAGTCGGCCAGAAATAACCCTACCTCAGAATCTTTTTCGATAAGCTCTGCCACCCAGCGTTTTCTCCACAGAAGCCTTCGTGTACCTCCTTCATCAGCTTTTTAGCCTTTTCTGGTGTAATACATCTGAGCAGTGGCATCGAGTATCCTCTTCGGTACACAACACCATCGACAAGTATGTACCTAGCAGCCTGTCTTTAAAGAGTCTTGGCTTTGTTTCTATCTACGTGTAGTACACCACTCGTGAGATACTCCAAGTACGGTGCCATCCATGTATCTTCTAACCGTACCTCCATACTTGCTTCATTTACTCGTATGCTCGGCTCACGTAGCCGCTCCACTGGCACTATATTTAAAGTGTCAGCATCTTTCGCACTTGCGAGTTTGGCTAAGGCATCTGCGTTTGAATTCTGATCTCGGGGTATATGCTGGAGGGTATATTTTTCAAATTATGCCAACAAATCTTTGGTTTTGTTCAGATAGGCCACCATTTTCAGACCTCGTGCTTGATACTCCCCCAAGACTTGATTCACTACCAGCTGTGAATCACTGTAAATATCCAGCACCTTTATGCTCATGTCTTTGGCCAACCTTAACCCAGCGAGTAGGGCTTCATACTCGGCTTCATTGTTTGAAGTGGTGAAATCGAACCTAATAGCGCAGTGAAATCAATGCCCTTCTGGAGTTATCAATATCACTCCTGCTCTGTCCGTGAATAACTTCCACGAAGGAGCTTCAACTTGGGGCTTAGGCGCACTAGGTTTTTTGCACTGCTCGTTGTCTGGGAGTTCAGTAAATTCAGCGATGAAGTCAGCCAAGACTTGTCCTTTCACTGCTGCTCGCGGTGAATATGTTATATCGAACTGCCCGAGTTCGACTGCCCATTTCAACAAATGTCCAGTAGCCTCTGGTTTTTGTAGAACTTGCCGAAGGGGCTGGTCAGTTAAGACTGTGATGGGATGGGCTTGGAAGTAAGGACGTAACTTCCTTGAGGCCACAATTAAGCAATAGGCTAATCTTTCGATGGGAGGATATCTCAATTCGGCCCCGATTAACCTCTTGCTCACATAATAAACTGCCTTTTGTAGGCCTTCTTCTTCTCTTACTAGCACTGCACTAGCAACATATTCGGTGATCGCCAGGTAAATGAACAAAGTTTCTTCATCTATAGGTTTTGATAAGATAGGAGGTTGTGCCATGTGGGCTTTTAAGGCTTGGAAAGTCTGTTCGCAGTCTCCAGTCCATTCAAACTTCTTGTTGCCTCTAAGTAGATTAAAGAATGGGACGCATTTATCCGTCGATTTTGAAATGAATCTACTGAGTGCGGCAATCGTTCCAGTCAAACTTTGCACATCTTTGATTCTCACCGGCGATTTCATATCGATCAGGGATTTGATCTTTTCGAGGTTTGCTTTGATTCCTCTCGAATTGACAATGAACCCCAAAAATTTCCCTGATCCTACTCCGAAGGAACACTTTAGAGGATTTAGCTTCATTTGATACTTATTCAAAACATTGAAACACTCCTATAAATCCTTCACATGTCATTCTGCCTTTTTTGACTTTACCAACATTTCTTCCACTTATACCTCCATGTTTACTCCGATCAACTCCTTAAACATGTGGTTGACTAATCGCTGGTAAGTCGCACCAGCGTTTTTCAGTCCGAAGGGCATTACTTTATAATAGTATAACCCTGTATCGGTCCGAAAGCTAGTGTGATCCTTGTCAGGGGGATGCATACTGATCTGATTGTACCCTGAGTATGCATCCATGAAAGAGAGGATCTCATGTCCTGCAGTTGCATCGACCAGCTGGTCGATCCTTGGGAGTGGGAAGCAATCCTTTGGGCAGGCTTTATTAAGGTCTGTGAAATCCACACAGGTTCGCCATTTGTCGTTAGGCTTAGGAACCAGTACTAGATTAGAGACCCACGATGGATAAAACGCCACCCTGATGAACCCATTCTCCTTCAGTTTTTCAACTTCTTCTTTTAAGGCTTTCGATCTGTCTTTATCGAGCAGCCTTCTTTTCTGTTGCACGGGTGGAAAGCTTTTGTCAACGTCCAGGACATGGCTGATGACTGCAGGATCTATCCCAGCCATGTCTTTATGTGACCAGGCAAAAAATTCCTGGTTCTTCCTTAAAAATTCCACCAGTGCGTGCTTCGTTGTCGCTTCCAAATTTTTACCGACCTTTACTACTCTGGTCGGAAATTCTTCATTAAGCTGGACCTCCTCAAGGTCCTCAACAGGTCCAACATCTTCCTCAAAATCCCCAAAGCGAGGATCTAAGTCTCTATCCTCACTTTGGGCAACACCCTATTTGGTGACTTCATCACCTGATTGGACTTGTGTATCAATAGCCATCTGCAACCTCTCTGGGGGAGTGCTCCTCGACGTTCCCTTCTTGGGCTTAGTAACTGAGGCATTATAACACTCCCTGCTTCCCTCTAATTTCCCAACACGCGTCGTACCCCTGCGTCTGTTGGGAATTTCAGGGCCAGGTGCCATATTGAGGTGACGGCCCGAAGGTCAACTAGTATGGGCCTTCCGATTACAGCATTGTACGCCGAAGGACAATCGACTACTATGAAAGTAGCGAGTAATGTCCTTGTTGCGGGCGTTGTACATGCTATTACCGAAAGTCTGATTGACCCTGTTGGAGCAAGTCCCTCACCAAAGAAGTCGTTAATTGTTTGGTTGCAGGGCTCCAAGTCCTTGACGGACAACTTCATTCATTCCAGCGAAGATTTATACATGATGTTAATTGAACTTCCTGTATCGACCATCACTCTCTTTACCATCATATTAGCAATTTGAACATCCACGACCAGCGGATAATTCTTGGGTAGTCTTAGCCCCATGCTTTCTGAGGCTACTCCACAAAGGCGTACGACGCCTAACTCCTGCAGTTAGGGCCATCATCTTGCCCTCATCTCCCATTGTTTTAGCTCCAGCAGCTGCTCGCATAAAACGCTGGATGTAATCTTTCAGTGGTTCTCCTTCTTGCTGGAGTATCTCAACCAGCTGGTTTGCCTCAATTGGGTGCACACGACCCGCATAGAATTGTCTGTAAAACTCCTTTACGAACATCTCCCAAGATACAATACTTGCAGGAGGGAATTTGAAAAACCACTCCTGTGCAGCATCAAAAAGTGTTGCAGGGAAGATCCTGCACCGAGCGTCTTCAAACACTTTTTGAATGTCCATCTGTATCTCAAACTTGTTGACATGAGATACCAAATCACCATACCCATCAAAGTTTGGAAGTGTGGGCATTTTAAACTTGATGGGAGTCTCTGCCATAGCTATCCTCTGAACGAAAGGAGTGCCTCTTCTCCTGTCGTACTCGATATGAGACGTTCTTCCCCCGACCAGCTGTTGTACTGCTTGGTTCAGGGCATCTATTTGGGCTTGCACGGCGTCAGGAATCGCCGGTGCCTCTGCAGCTGGGGGAATGTACTCATTGTGCCGTTCCCGGTGGTCGTTGAGTACATCCCTTAAGTCTTCGTCTCTTCGCCGTTGCTCGCTTGCTCCGAGCTGGTTAAAGACGTTGTTTTGTCTGGGCTGCCCCCCAGCGTTATGTCTCTCTTGTTGGTCTTCCCTAGGGGGTGGGCTACTGCCTCAACCTCTCTCTTCATTTCTCCGACCGGAATTACCTCTGCCTAAGTCGACCTCATTGTAACCATGGCCATCTCTGTACCTAGATTGGCTATGGTGGGACCGACTGTCCCCTCGATTGCCTCCTCTGGCTGGAACTTCCCTAGCGTTAGGGGGAGGTCTGCGCTGGTCGGTAGGTCCCCGTGCATTATTATGCCGTGGGGGGGGGGGGGGGGCTGATCGCAGAGCTTATCTCTGAGTTCCTTCTGTTTCCAGAAGGACGTTGTCCCCTGCTCGGTGGGTTCGGCTCTTCACCCTCATGGCATCTAGGACTACGGGATTGCTGCCCGGCCCTATTCTGCCTTGGCTGTGGGGGATTGCCACGACCAGCCTGGGATGGAGGCTGCATCTCAGGATCCCTTGGTGAGACATCATCCTGAGGCATTGGTGGATGCTCGGGCCTTTGAGGGCTCGTCGGCTAAATCGGAGGGCTAGGATTGAGACCCCTTTGGGGTGGCCCATTTGAGGGTTGATCAGGCTGTGAGGCAGGTGCAGCCTGATTCCTAGCCAACTGCAGGGCTGCTTCAAGGGCTGCCATGGCCTCCCTCTGACGACAATCCATATTCGCCTGTCTTTCACTTAGCTCCTGGCGCTGTCGCTCTATCTCTTGCTGCTGCCGCGCCATAATCTCCGCAGCACTTTCATGACTGGCCCTCAAATTGGCCAGTTCATCTTGCAATACGCCCAGTGTATTTCTCAGCGTTTCGGAGTCCAGTTCCTCCTCATCAAATTCCAAGCGTGGCTCATTTTCATCCATGTTTGGAGGAGGAGGGGGCTGAGATGGTGCAGCGCCAGTCACCTGCCCAGTCTTCTTTGTTGTTTTCGCCATTAATGCTTCAACAATCTCGTATCAAGCTCTCAATGAAAGCACCAGAATGTTGACCCTCGATTTGGTCAACTGACACGGAGTCAAATGCTTGATGTGAATGGATGTGTTGAAATAGATTTAATAGCAAAAACAGTAAAGGACACAACAGATTATAGTGGTTCGGCCCCACGAAAATGGTAATGACCTACGTCCACTTAAGCTATTATTGATATGAGTTCTCAAAGGAGTGATCAAAGAACTAGGGTTCTCTGAGTTTCACAGGCCTTAGAGAGATGAACAATACAATCGCAAGATAATAACTCTAATTCTCTTGTAAAGCATAAACTTAAATTAGCTAAAAAGTCCCTCCCTTGAGCTATTTCTCTCTATTTATAGGCTCAAGGAGGATTACATGAATCAGTTACAGATATTCTTTCCTAAATAATCGGATCATCATGGATCATGGGAGATAATCTCGAATATGATTACAGTTGTACAAAATTATCTCTAAATATATGGAGTATACGACCAGGCTGGTCGTATATAAGCTTCAAATGTTTCGTCATGGGAATCTCACTGGTCGATGGTCGAACAGGCCTTCTGTCAGGTGTCAGTCACGTGTTAAAAACGTCTGCCACGTCACCCGTGCCTGTTCTTTGGATAACATTAATCATATATTATTGACATTTATTTCAAAATTTTCCATCTATATTTATCTTTTTATTGTTATGATATTTCAAATTTAAAATAAAAATAAAAATATTGTTATTTATATTTAAATAAAATATTTAGGAATAACTAATCTTTAATAATTACAATAATAAATTAATCATATATAAATTGACATTTATCTTCAAGATTTATTGTTTTGATATTTCAAATTCCAAACCAAAATATCTTAACAATTAAAAATATCAACATGTATACACTTAATATTAATTTGATTAAGAACATTGTTGACGTCGTTTTTCGTCAACTTAAAACGTAGAGCAATTAAACAATAGGAACTATGGTGCAGATGAATAATACAATAAAACAACAAGAATTTTACATGGTTCAGCAGTTAACTCTGCCTAGTCCACGAGTCAATTTTATTAAGACTTTGGAAATTTCAAGAAATCCTTCAGGGATGTATTCTCTAGAAATTCTCTCAAGATATCAAAAATTCGTCCATTACAAATGTTCATGACCTCTCTATTTATAGAGGGATCTCAGAGTTCGTTCCCACATATTTCGGGAAGATACTCCTATTTATTAATGGAAATAATGATATTAAATTCTGTAACTCCTATATACAAGGAAACGTCCCCTGAAGACCAGGGGGCATATAACAGACTAGTTAATATCCCTTTAATGTTGGGAAGTTACAACAATAAACATCTTTTAAATGCGTGGACTGCGTCTCATCAGATGACCCACTAAGTTGTTCGAGGTCGGCAATCAGCATCATGCCGGTCCAGGTCTATAGATAAGTTATGAGCTAGGTACCTTTCCCCAAGACCAGCTTGGAGCGGGTAAATACCACCGAAGCTGTCACACTCCGAGATTATACTCATGCCAAGCTCAAACTACTTGATCCGCATACACCCGACATCGGGCACATCCGCAGACACCTGACATCGGGCATATCTCGAGCTCCATAAGAACTTTGAGGTTAAAAATGTCTTCGAGGTTGCCATCTTGATTCTAGGGTTCAACATCTGGGTCATGCACGTGCATTTCAAATATTTTGAGCTCGAAATTGACGAGTCCAGCTTTCGAGGTCACAATCTCGAGTCTCGAAATCTGGGTGTAACATTTTGCCCCCTCAAAAGTATTAGTTCGAATCCTATGAGAAGGAAACTTTTGAGCTACTTCCTCCGGGAACCGTTCTGTCACACACTCGAGTATGGACATGCGTCAGCTGGATATTGCTTACTCAAGGTACTTGAGTACCTTGAAACTCTGCCCATGATCGTTCGCCTGCCAACTTTATGGTACCATCATGTCATTTATCCCTGGCCGTCGGATCTGATACAGAATCTGGCCAATGGCTCAGATTAATTTAACTTTTACAATCCCTGAGGGTCTATAAGTATATCCACTCTCGTCTTCTCCATTTTTCTTCACGTTCAACTTCTCAGAGAGAAAAAACCAGACGTTTTGTTCTTGCATGTTCTCCAAGCAGAGAAGACAAAGCACAGTCGAACTTTTTGACTCAGTGAGGTCGTACTTGCAATCGTTCGTTTGCTCATCCATTTATTTGTTTCCTTCGATTGCATTGTGTAAGTTTTCAGTTTATGGTTTTTTTACGTTATACATGTACATTTGTTTTTCTATGCTTTTGCCTCTGTTACATCGTGAGTGCTAGGATTTATACTAGTTTAGTGCACTAGGATTAGGGTGCTTCAACTGATAGTCATTAGAATCAAACCTAGTTTTTGCAAAAGAAGGTCCAAAAATGGTTCCTTTTCTGGGTTTTCAAATTTTAGAAACCATATCTTGCACTCCAAGATATTGGGTACAAATTCAAGGTTATTTTAAGGAATGCACGATTCCCAAAAATATCACCTTTTAGACAACCGCCACCTTTTTTCCCTAATATTTCAGGACTTTTCATAACTGATCCACCTTCCTTCCTTTTGGTGGATTACATGCTCCGAGACTGGTCTCACATTTTGGATCGAGCTTGCCTTGCAGTCTCGATCATTCGAGGCTTAATCTGGGAATATGAACTGAGACGTGAGAAAGAGGACACTCGAGACCACTTCTGACGTCAGATAGACGAAGTCGAAGAAGGGAAGAGGACAAGACTAAGGGTCTCCCCTCATCCAGATCTGGACATCGAGCCTAGATCGATCCCTCTCGATCCTACGCTCAAAGTGACAATCACTTTCAAACCCGGTGAGCTTCAGTTTTCACTGATGGGGGAACCTTCTACCTCGCAGCTAAGGAAAGAATTTTTTGAGGCCCAGTATTACTGGAGCTCGGTCACGTCACTAGGCCAGATAACCAATATTTTGGCCTTTCATAGAATAGGACTATCAGGTTTGCTAAGGTGTCGAACCCCAACCTCGCACGAGCAGAGCTGCCACACTCCAGGAGATGGAAATGCTGACAGCAAGCTGAGATATGCAGCTTGGAGCCAGGAGCATATGAAAGCAGGGGCGATACTGCCCTTGTAGTCTTTTTCAAGGACTTCACAGACTTCGTTGGGTTGGCCCCCTTCCAGCTCAACACCAATTCTTACAGGGTCCTGTCTGCCCTGAGGTCGCTGTACCACGAGCTGAAATGGAAGGGACCTTTGCCAGAAGAGATTTTATATCTCTTTTGCTTGAAGAGCAATCCCTCCCAAGCTCGGGGAGGAGACAGATTCTACTACCTTTCGAGCTATCCAAAGGATAAGAACATGTTCGAGGATCTTCCCAATCATCCTCCTGATTTCAAGAAGGCCTTCTTCTGGACAGATGGCCTAGCCCCGTCTCGATTTTATTCGTTCAGACAGATTCGTAAGTATCTCAACCTCCTTCTTTTTTGTGTTCAAACTTTGTTCTTAGGCCCGTACTTAGTTGAAATGCGTTTGATTTTCCAGCAAACTACCATTTCCCTACCCCTACCAAGGAGATGAAGGAGCACAGAGAGGCTCTGCTCCAACTTCCTTATGGCAGGAGATCCCTTTCCTATCTCCTGCATGAAGACAAGCTCCGGGCGTGTGGGCTCTTAGAGAAAGATCAGTCTACATCAGATTGATCTAATAAAAAATATGAACGGTGGGAGCTCGTGCCTCTGCCAACCAGCAATCTCCCCCCAAGGAGAGATGCGAGGCCTCCGTCTCCAGCTCGCCATAGGAGTCTACAATCGGGGAATGAGGCCAACGACGAGGCCTCAAACTCGGGCTCGGATGAACAAGGTACAGTCATCCTTAGCTCGAATATGTTGTCCCCCTCACTACTAAAGTATAAACCTGATTGATTAATATTGTGTGAGGACGATAAAAACCATTTTTATGTATGGTCTTGGGTAGATGAGCGGGTACATAGGTTCGATAGCTGGCTCGGGAAATATGACACCATGTAAATCGCCTAAACGGGCACAAAGATCCACTGCGAATACGCGAGCCTGGAATTGTCATTAATGATAGCCAATTTCAGGCAAGAGCCCCAGTTCAGGATAGAATTGATCAACTAGAAAGGGCGTTTAGACTTTTGAAGTCGAGACGAGGATTCTGATGAGGAGCTCGAACCATTTTCTCCCCATATTTCCAATACTCCATTTCCTCAAGGGTTTCAGATTCCTCATGTCCCACCTTTTGAAGGGAAATCCGACCCGTACAGTCATTTAAGTACATTTAACATCATAATGAGAGCAAGCAATGTGGGTTATGAGCTCAGATGCATGTTATTTCCAGCATCGCTTACAGGACCAGCAAAAAATTGGTTCGAAAAATATAAGAGACATTCAATCACTTCTTGGGATAAGCTATCAAAAGATTTCAAGAAGCAGTTTAGAGCCATGATCGGGGTAAGACCCGAGGCATCGACCTTGACCAACGTACGACAACAGCCAAGTGAAACGATGAAGAGCTACCTTACAAGGTTTAATCTAGATGTCGCCCGAGCTCGAGCTATAGACGACAGCGGTCATATAATGGTCGTCCAAGCTGGGGTAGTGCCGGGAAGTCCCCTTTGGGATGATATGCAGAGAAAGCCTGTGAGGACCTTAACCGAGTTTAATCGACGAGCTCAGAGGTTTGTCAATGTAGAAGAGGCGAGGTCAACGCTGAATATGACCTCCCAGCCCATAACTACAATGATAAACATAAACTCTGCCTCGACCTCGACAGACCCATTAGCCTCGAAACCCCCTGCAGAAAACCCTTCCAAAAGGAAGAAGAATGAAGGAAGTAACCCCGAGGCGGAAGGGGGAAAGAAGAAGAAAGGGGAAAGGTATTTCTCCGTGTACAAAGTGTACACCAAGCTCAACGAGTCTCGGGAGAATATATACCTGGCTAATGAAAACCAGGTCCCTTTCAGGAGTCCAGACCCCATGAGAAATTAGAAGTCCAAGAGAGACTCCAGCAAGTACTGTCGATTTCACATAGATACTGGGCACACTACTGATGAATGCAGGTAGTTGAAGGACGAGATCGAAGGACTGATCTCGAGAGGATACTTCAGACAGTATTTCAAGAACCATAATAATAATCAGGCTTCTACTAGCCAGAGGGAAGCTACGCTGCCGCCTGCTCAAAACATTAATTCCCGAGCTAGAGAAGAAGATAGGCCCCCTCCGATTGATGGAGAAGATGTGATAACCATCTCGGGCGGACCTTATCTCGCAGGATCGGGCAAGAATGCCCAAAAGCGATACGTGAACGAGCTAAAAACTGGGGACGAGTCTCCTTACGAACCCGAACCTAGAGCTCCAAAATACCAAAAGATTGAGTCTCAGCCAATAACTTTTACTGAGGACGATGCGTCCCATGTTCAGTTTCCTCATAATGACCCACTGGTCATCACTCTCCAGCTCACGAATAAGAGAGTTCACCGAGTTCTCATTGATAATGGGAGTTCAGTGAATATTCTCTATAAAGCCACCTTAGAAAAAATGGGACTCGCGCTTTGAGACCTAAAAGCTTGTGCAACGACATTGTATAGTTTTTCAGGAGAGGGGATTGCCTGTGTCGGGTCCATTGAACTCCCTGTAACCTTGGGAGACTATCCAGTCTCAACAACCAAGATGATAGAGTTTGTAGTAGTGGACCTGCCATCAGCCTACAACGTGCTGCTCGGGAGACCTGCCCTAGTAGGGCTGGGTCAGTCTCGTCTGTAAGGCATTTGGCCATCAAGTTCCCGACTTCTAGTGGCATCGGGACGTTGAAGGGAGACCAGTTAGTCAGGAGGGAATGCTATAGCATTTCCATAAGGGGAAAGAAGCAGGCGAGCGCACAAGCGTTCGTCGTTGTTCAGACTAAGGACGGGACAATCTTGGAGATAGATGAAGAAACCGATCCAAGAGTGGAGGAAAAAGCTGATCTCAAACCATTGGAAGAACTCGAAGAAATCATGCTCGAAGAATC
Source organism: Humulus lupulus (assembly GCF_963169125.1). Lineage (NCBI taxonomy): Eukaryota > Viridiplantae > Streptophyta > Magnoliopsida > Rosales > Cannabaceae > Humulus > Humulus lupulus. The sequence goes on from NC_084793.1 coordinate 22,436,644, forward strand.
AGACCCCCCGAAAACGCTAAAGGTCGGGAAAAACCTCCACGAAGAAACCAAATAGCAATTAATTTGCTTTTTGAAGAAGAACCAGGATGTCTTCACATGGTCACATTCGGACATGATAGGAATAAGTCCAAATGTAGTAAGCAACACACTAAATATTGATAAAAGCTTCTCGCCGAAGCAACAAAAGCGAAGACAACTTGATGATGATAGGAAAAAGGCCCTTAAAGAGGAAGTCGACAGATTAAAAGCAAACCTATTCATCAGGGATGCTTTTTACCCCGATTGGGTAGCCAATTCGGTCATGGTCCCGAAGCCTAATGGGACGTGGTGAACCTGCATTGATTACTCGGACCTCAATAAGGCCTGTCCTAAGGACTGTTTTCCTTTACCGCGGATTGACCAGCTCGTGGATGCCACGACAGGGCATGGACTAATGTCATTCATGGATGCCTATTCCGGGTATAACCAGATTGCCATGCATGCCCCTGACCAGGAGCATACGAGCTTCATAACAGATAAAGGGTTATACTGTTATAATGTCATGCCATTCAGACTTAAAAATGTTGGAGCCACTTACCAGCGGCTTGTGAACATGATGTTCTCCGAGAAAATAGGGAACAACATGGAAGTTTATGTTGACGATATGTTAGTCAAATCAAAACTTAACAATAACCATGTTGATGACCTCGAAGACATTTTTAACCTCGAAGTTCTTTCTGAGCTTGGGATATGCCTGATGTCAGGTGTCTGCGAATATGCCCGATGTCAGGTGTCTGCGGATCAAGTAGTCCGAGCTTGGCATGAGTATAAGCTTGGAGTGTGACAGCCTCGGTGGTATTTACCCGCTCCAAGCTGGTCTTGGGGAAAGGTACCTAGCTCATGACTTATCTATAGACCTGGACCGACATGATGCTGATTGCCAACCTCGAACAACTTAGTGGGTCATCTGATGAGACGCAGTCCACACATTTAAAAGATGTTTATTGTTGTAACTCTTCAACATTAAAGAGATATTAACTAGTCTGTTATATGCCCCTGGTCTTCAGGGGACGTTTTCTTGTATATAGGAGTTACATAATTTAATATCATTATTTCCATTAATAAATAAGAGTATCTTCCCGAAATATGTGGGAATGAACTCTGAGAACCCTCTATAAATAGAGAGGTCATGAACATTTGTAATGGACAGATTTTTGATATCTTTAGAGAATTTTTGGAGAATTCATCCCTGAAGGATTTCCTAAAATTTCCAAAGTCTTAATAAATTTGACTCGTGGACTAGGCAGAGTTAACTGCTGAACCACGTAAAATTCTTGCTGTTTTACTGTATTATTCATCTGCGCTATAGTACCTATTATTTAATTACTCTACGTTTTAAGTTGACGAAAAACGGCGTCAACAAATTAAATAAATAATAAATTATTTTAATTTGTTTATTAAATATTATTATCTAATATTAACTAGTATTAAATTATTTGAATATAGAAATTGAAAATTTTATTTAATAAAAGTTTTTACAATTAATAATGATTAATTAAAAATTACTACATGTCTTATAATAATTTATTTTTTAATTAATTAAATAATAAAAGTTTGATTCAACATTATTTAATTAAATAATTTAATTTAATTTTTTATTAAATAACATTATCTAATTGAATAATTTAATTTAATTTAGTAAAAGTGTTAAAAATTAATAATGATTAATTAAATAAATAATAAAATATTTTAAGAAATTATTTTCATTTGTTTATTAAATATTATTATCTAATATTAACTACTATTAAATTATTTGAATATAGAAATTGAAAATTTTATTTAATAAAAGTTTTTACAATTAATAATGATTAATTAAAAATAACTAAATATCTTATAATAATAATTTATTTTTTAATTTTTTAATTAATTAAATAACAAAATTCAACATCATTTAATTAAATAATTTAATTAAATTTTTTATTAAATAACATTATCTAATTGAATAATTTAATTTAATTTAATAAGAGTGTTAAAAATTAATAATGATTAATTAAATAAATAATAAATTATTTTAAGAAGTTATTTTAGTTTGTTTATTAAATATTATTATCTAATATTAACTAGTATTAAATTATTTGAATATAGAAATTGAAATTTTTATTCAATAAAAGTTTTTACAATCAATAATGATTAATTAAAAATGACTACATATCATATAATAATTTATTTTTTTTGTCCCGGTATGCTTGTGATTGATGGTTGTTGACTACAACCATCAATTACAGGGATATAGGCACAGAAATTATAAGTTTAAAATATTAATAATAAAATAATGAATGCTTTTTTTTTTAATTTGAATAACATTATCTAATAAAACATCATAAAATAACATAAGATATTAATATATTGCATAAGATTTCAAAAATGATAACAATTTTTTTTTTGTTATCCATTCCTATCCACATTACTAAAACTCAGAGACTCTTTTAACACTTTAGATGACAATTGACAAGACTTGGACAACAATGAGAAATCGTGCTTGTCAAGAATATTGGAATGGTCTACAATCGTGCTTGTCAAGGATTCTGATGGAAGAATTAGGTGTCTGTGTGTCAAATGCATAAATAATAGGCTTGAAATTTTACCTGTTGTCGAAGCACATGTATTTGATAGGGGATTTTATCAAGGTTATGAGAGGTGGATTTATCATGTGGAAGCGGAACTAGATGTTGTTGATGAGGTAGTTGATGATGATGAAGTTGACGAGATGATTCCCATAGTGGAGGACTTCCTCTTACCGACAACTGAGCAAGTAGACAATAATTACAGCGCAAGTCAGTATTACGACGAGTTATTTGAGGAGATTGAAGCTGAGTTTTATCCTGGATGTGATTGGATTTCTTCCCTTAACTTCTTAGCTAAGCTATTACATTTGAAAGTTAGAGGGAAGATTCCTAACCACATATTCGATGAATTATTGAAGTTGTTAAAGCTTTCCTTTCCGAAGGAAAATAAAATTCCATCAACGTACTACGAGGCTAAAAAGAGATTGAAGAAATTAGGGTTGGGATACGAGTCGATTCATGTGTGCCAATATAATTGCTGTTTATTTTACAAAGAGCATGCAAACAAAGAGGAATGTCCAGTTTGCGGAACTAATCGATGGGTTACTTTTGAAAAAACTAAAGGAAAAAAGGTGCCGCATAAGGTGATGCGTTACTTTCCATTGACACCCCGGTTGAAAAGACTATACAGCTCAAGGCTTACAGCAAAGGACGTGCTATGGCACCACACTGGGAAATCGAAAGATGATGGAGTGATGTGACACCCGGTGAATGGGACGGCGTGGAAGAACTTTGACGTCAATCATCCTGCTTTTGCAAGTGATCCTAGGAATGTTCGTTTAGGCTTAGCTGCTGATGGATTTAATCCATTTGGCAACATGAACCTAGCATACAACATGTGGCCTGTGGTGTTGGCGTAATCTTCCACCTTGGTTATGTATGAAAGACAATAATTTGATGCTTTATTCCTGGTCCAAAATCACCTGGTAAGGACATAGATGTATTTCTAAGACCATTGGTGGATGAGTTGAAGGAGTTGTGGGCTAACAGAGTTGTTACGAGAGATAGTACGACCAACACTATGTTCAAGCTGCGCGTAGCCCTTTTATGGACAGTCAATGATTTTCCAGCTCGAAGTAGTTTATCTGGATATAGTGGTCAGGGATACAAATCTTATCCCAGATGTAATGAAGACACATCTTCCATTCGAGTGATCGGTAAGACATCTTATGTTGGTCACAGAAGATTCTTGCCCAGTACACATCGAATGAGAAGGGACACTGATTTCGACGACCAAATTGAGAGAAGACGTCCTCCGAAACGATTTACTTGCGAGGAAATATTAGAACAAGTGAACAACCTTCCACCCCAAGTTCCTGGAAAACACTTGCAGTTTGGAGGTGTGAAACGTAGAAGAGTTGTGGAAGATAGAAATTGGAGGAAAAAAAGCATCTTCTACGAGCTTGATTATTGGTGTACAAACATTTTAAAACATAACATTGATGTCATGCATGTCAAAAAAAAATGTGTGTGATAGTCTCCTCGGCACAATCTTGGAAAATGACAAGTCTAAGGACACCACTAATGCAAGATATGATTTGAAGAAGATGGGAGTAAGGGAATCATTGTGGATTTATGAAGATGAGAATGGAAAGTTGATGAAGTCGCATGCTTCTTACGTGTTAACTCCTACTCAGAGACAACAATTTTGTCAATTTATTAAAGAAGTGAAATTTCCAGATGGCTTTTGTTCAAATTTGAAGAAAAAAGTAATCGAGAATGAAACAAATATCATTGGGTTGAAATCCCACGACTGTCATGTTATAATGCAACGATTACTGTTAGTGGGTGTTCACAAGTTTCTCCCAAAAGATATATCGACCACCATTTCTGAACTGTGTAATTTTTTCAGGCAAGTATGTTCGAGGACTATAAATGTTACAGATATGGAGGAAGCACAAAAAGACCTTGTTCTGATATTGTGAAAGATGGAGTTGATTTTTCCTCCAGCTTTTTCTGATATAATGATTCACTTGGTCTTACATTTGCCCGAAGAAGCGATTTTGGGTAGACCGGTATTTATGAGGTGGATGTATCCTTTTGAAAGGTACATGAAAAAATTGAAGAACTATGTGGGAAATAAAGCTCTTCCTGAAGGGTCGATAGCTGAAGGCTATGTTGTTGATGAGACTTTGACATTTTGTTCAATGTATTTCAAAGGGGTTGAAACAAAATTTAACCGTCTTGATCGCAATGAAGATGAGGTGTATGTCCCACGACACCTTACTGTGTTTCAATCTCAATGTCGTCCCTTGACAAAGGGAACTCTCAAGCCTCTCGACCTTGCGACTCGTGAAATGGTTGAATGGTTCATACTTGACAATTCTCCCAAAATTCAGGATTACTTAGAGTAAGTTTATTCCCTTTAAAGTGAAATTTATGTTCATTCCAAATTGTTTTATCTAATATAGTCAAAGCATTCAAATTTACAGTGAACACCTAGTAGAGATCAAATTGAAATACCCAGAAGGTGATCGTAATTTTTTACACAAGAAAAATTTTCGCCACTGGTTTCATAAGAAGGTAAAATTGAGATTATTTTTAAACCTTTATTGTTGTAATGCTATTTTTATCATTCTAATATAGGTTTATTAATTTATTTAGATATATGACTTGCACGAACTTGGATCTTTAGAGAATGGTGATGAGTTGCTAGCTTTAGCATCTGGGTCAGATCACTTGGCAACCTACTACGAAGGTTGTATAGTTAACGGTGCTCGATTTATCACTTACGACCAAGATCAAAAGCGCACCACACAGAATAGTGGAGTGTCTGTTGCGGGAACTGAAGGTTTTAACTATTATGGCACGCTTCAAGAAGTACTGGTGTTATCTTTCACTGGTGCATATTCAGTTGCATTGTTTAGGTGCAAATGGTTTAACACTGATCCAAGCAAGAAGAAAACAATCACTGAAAATAATATCACCAGTAGAAACGTCAGTAGCGAATGGTACAAAGATGAGCCTTATATACTTGCTAGCCAAGCTAAGAAAGTATTCTATCTCGATGATCTACTTAGAGGCCGACACTGGAAAATTGTTGAGGATGTCAATCATCGTCAAATTTGGGACATCGAGGACGATGAAGCTGATGCAGATGTTGATGTTGTACATGACAGAAGCTCATCAAATTTTGTGTTGACCGTGGATCTCGGTCAGTTGGTTATGGAATCTCATGAACCTGCAACATATATTGGCACTATACAAAATTCACCTGCTGATCAATTGGATGATAATTTCATAAATGACAACTTAGGCAAAGAAGAATTCGATGAAGAAGATGAATTGCTAGTTGATATTTGTGAAGATGATGTTAATCATGTGTCTTCGATTGATGTTAATTTAATTAATGATGAAGGTGATAGTGATTATTCTACATAGTTTTTATATTTTTGTAATAAAGACAATTGTTTAAAATATAATATATGGGACTTGTAATCATTTTGTTCATTTCCATTTATGATATTTGATACTAACTAATAATTTAATACTAACTAATAATTTTGTTCCTAAGTACAATGTCAGCAGATATAGCCACCTCTAACGGCGGAGATGGTGGAGGTCTAGACCTGCCAGATCCTAGTAGAGTGCCCTCTTCCTGCGAGTTAGGTTAATAATAATTTTCAAAATTTTCTCATAGCTTGAAAGTCAAGCTCAACGAATGTTTAATATATATTAATATTTCAAATTTTGGTTATTGTTGAAAATGTGGATAGCTGAAGTGCCGAGAAGAAAGGGTCGTGGCCTGGCTAATAACATACCACTTGAAATTCGAAGGTGGAATGCCGGGAACCACTAGATCTTTAGCTTGATCCTAGGATGGACAAAGTGGTTGGCTTGGAGGGCCAAGATTTTGTCCACGAGATAGGCCTCCAAGTCACCTTGTTGTTGCCAGGACATTACTTGGATTTTGCTGATGTACCTCAACAATTTAAGGAACAAGTCGTACAAAAGATGAATGTCTAAATTTAGAGCAAGTCTTGTGGTATAATTTTTTTATTAAAATCATTTACAAACTAAACTAACGTGTTATTTTTTAATGTAGCATTTTTATAATGTTGATGGTCATCCAGAACCCGAGAGAGTTATGAAAACTATCTACACAGAGATGCGCAGAAGATATTTTGAGAGAAAGAACATCAGACATACTCACTTCAAAAAATATTACTCTAAGCCGGAAGATTTGGAGAGTGTTCTCATTGCCCCACCTGACCATTGCACCAAGGAGAGTTGGAAAGATATTGTTCAGTTGTTTTTGAGCCCAAAATTGATTGTGCGATCCAACCAAAACAAGAAAAACAGAAAAGAAATGAAGTATACATCGACGCAAGGAACAAAATCGATGGAAGCTAAGCGTCACCAATTTGTAAGTAAAAATATTAATTTAATTTAACAAAATTTTACATTCTAACTTCCTATCTCTACATTTGTATAGGGGAACCCTGATGAACATGTTATTGATACTTGGAAAGATAGCCATTTGAGAAAATCAACAAAAGTTTTTGTCAACGACACAGCTCGAGAAACTTTTGTAAGTTTAAAATCTTGTGTTATTATTTTCATTAAACTATGTTACTGTTGTGTTTCTAACACTTTTTATGAACAGGAAAAATTGACGGAAGAGCTTGAGAGGGCATGACTTCAAAGCCAGTCTCAAGGACCGACGAAGGGATCTGAAACTGGATCTGCTGCTGATTCCTCGTCGATCGATCAGTACGAGATTATGAGTAAAGTACTTGGGGAGTGGTATGACTTTCAAAGAGGAGTAGGTTACAGCAAGGGCAAAGGGAAAAAATCAGCTTCCAGCTCCATAAGTCAAAGTCATTCACAGGCCCAACCTGCTCATACACCACATGAAGACATGGCTACTATGGCGGAAATGATGAAGTCAATGCGTGAAGAGATCCGAATGTTGAAATCTCAACAAGGTCCATCTGGTAATCCTTAGGATACCAATACAGAAACTGAGTCGCGGTTTGAAAGCCTTCTACAACGATATTTACCATCACAACCTAAAGGTGGTATATCTTCTCAAAGTCCACCTCCTTGGTCGATGCCACAACAACAACAACATTTTTATCCACCTCAACAAAATTATCCAAACATGTATGGACACTCCTCCCAGTCCCCTCCTTTTTATTACCACGGCATCCCTGCAGGATCTCAGACGTCACATCCAAGGCGTCGTGACTTCGGGGATTCATTGCAGCAGCAGTATCCACAGCAGATGTATGGTCAATTTGTGAGTATGGTCAGTTTGAGAGTTTATTGCATCACTCTCCCTCGACGCGACCACATACTCGACAATTTGGATCATCTTTGTAGCAGCACTCTCCACAAGCACCACAGTTTGCTTCACCACCATTGCCGCGCCCTAATACTGGTGATCAAGATATTGACCTTAATGAATATTTTACACCTAGTTGGCCTGATCAAAATAATAATAATTAGATTACGTTTTTTTAATTATATTAAGAAAATTGAAATTTTATTATGTTTATTTTATAATTAGTTCATATGTAATTAAAATGAGACAATTGATATTTTTATTATGTTAATTTTATGATTAATTATAATGCTATTTTTGTTTGATGAATATTAATTGTGTTATTAATTTTAATTTATGTTAAATAATATTATTTTTAAATAAGTATTATATGTATATTTATTATGAAATAAAATAAAATCAATTATTATATTTTAATATTAGTATTTTATTACCGGCAGATTAATAGAGGCGGAACCCGCTGGTATTAAATGAGTCAAACGAGGTTGATAGTGTTATTTTATACTGGCGGACTCCCGCCTCTATTAATCCGCCAGTATTAGTCTAATATCGGCGGGTGTGTTAGTCGGTCGGTAATTCTGGTAATTACCGACCGATTATTACAGGCGGACTGCCGCCAGTAATACTACATTTTTTTGTAGTGATATATCTATTCTGTACAGTTTTATTATTTATCAATAGAAAGAATTCTTCAATTCATTTTTACTTAGAAATTAGCTTTGTTAACATGGTATTAGAGAATCCCACCGACCCTACTATACTTCCTTCTTCAACCTCACCTCACTCATCTCCAATGGTGTCTTCGTCTACCACAGCTGCCTCTTCGTCCACTTCCAAAACTCCGATTGCCTTCAAACACTCTTTATCTTTTAAATTGAATGAAAATAACTTTCTTCCATAGAAGCATCAAGTTCTTGCAACTATTAGAGGTTATCGTTTGGAGAAATACCTAGATCTGTAATCAGCACCTCCAAAATACACCGATGTTGAAGATCTGCGCCAAAATCGTTTGTCCACATAATATCTTGACTGGCTCCAACAAGATCAGATTCTTCTCTCATGGATACTGTCCTCCATGGATGCAAGCATTCTCACTCGGATGGTCAACAATGATACCTCTGCTCAGAATTGGCAAGCTCTACAAGAGTACTACACTGCCCAGGCTTCAGCCAAGATAAGTCAATTCAAAACATAACTTCCTAACACCAAGAAAAATTCTCTTCCTATAAACACCTATCTTCTTTGTATCAAGAATCTTGTTGATTTACTAAACTCAATTGGTCATAAACTCTCCACTTTCTGATCACATTGAAGCCATTTTTAACGGTATCAGTCGAGACTATGATTCTTTCATTACCTCTGTTACTTCTAGGACTTAGCCCTATGTTGTTGCTAAGATTGAAGCTCCTCTGATGGCTCATGAGGTGAGGCTTGACAAATCTGCAAAAGAGCTGGACATTGCTACACCTGAAACTAATCTTGTTGGTTCGAGCTGCACTTTTGGCAATCCACGTGGTAGTTTCCCCAATTTTAGAGATGACTACAATCACTCCAATTCTCCCAACTTTCATGGTGCTTCTGCAACTACTGAACATGACAATCGAGGTGACTTTCAGAGCCCTAATCCTCCAAGCAGAGCCCCCTCAAGTCATGGATGCTGGACTACTCCAAATTGGCAATCTCGACCCCTGTGCCAACTATGCCAGAAGCCTGGTCACACCGTCCTACAGTGCTTCTATCGATTTGAAAAATCCATCTATGGACCACCACCACCTCAGATGCAAGCCAATATTGCCACTCCTGACTTGGTTGCTGATCCAACTTGGTATCCCGATTCTGGTGCAACCAACCATCTTACCCCTGACCAACAAAATCTCATGAGCAGCTCAAAATTAATTGGTTTAGATCGAATTGTGGTTGGTAATGGATTAGGTTTGAATATTAAGCATATTGGTCATTTGTTTTTTCATTCTCCTTTTGCTAATAAACCTCTTGTTCTGAATAGTCCTTTACATGTGCCTTCCATTACCAAAAATCTTTTGAGTGTTTCTCAATTTGCTTGTGATAATAATGTTCTTTTTGAATTCACTGCTGATGACTGTTTTGTGAAGGATCGGGACACCAAGAAGATTTTTCTCATTGGAAAATTTAAACAGGGCCTGTATGTTTTTTATTCCAATCAGCTTGGTCTTTTTCGCTCCTCACAATTTATTATCCAAGTTGCTACCTCAACAGCTTCACCTCAATCCCCAGCCGTCTCATCTACTTCAAAGCCTTCTTTTCCTTCAGCTTTTATTACTACTACTACTACTGTACCTTCTTTGTTTCACATATGACATAGCAGATTGGGTCACCCATCTGCCCACATTGTAAAAGCCATCATGAACTCTTGTACAAAAGTTTCATGTAATAAAACTTCATTTGATTTCTATTCTACTTGTTGTTTGGGTAAAGCTCACAAAATTCCTTTCCCCACCTCTATGACCGTATATAAGGTTTATGGGGTCCTGCTCCTCAAACTTCTTCCTGTGGCTATACATACTATAGTAGCTTTGTGGATGCTAATAGCCGATACTCTTGGCTTTATCTTTTGCGCACCAAGTCTGAAGCCCTTCCCACATTCAAAATCTTCAAAACTCAAGTTGAACTTCAATTTGGTTTACCCATAAAAGCTTTCCAATCTGATGAAGGCAGTGAATTTAAGGCGTTCAACCAATTTCTTCAAAAAACTGGTATCTTTCATCAGTTTTCGTGTCCTCATACTCATAAGCAAAATGACGTTGTTGAAAGAAAACATCGCCATATTGTGGAGATTGGTCTTACTCTCTTAGTTGTTGCCTCTATGCCAATAAAATACTAGGATGAGGCCTTTCGTACAACAACCTACCTCATTAACAGAATGCCAACACCCAAGCTTAACTATGTCTCACTCTTTTAAGTGTTGTTTTCTAAAGTTCCAGATTATTCCTCTTTCAAATTTTTTGGATGTGCTTACTATCCCAATCTTCGCCCTTATAATCACCACAAACTTGAGTTTTGATCCACAAAGTGTACATTTCTAGGCTATAGTCTTATTCATAAAGGCTACAAGTGCCTAAGTCCTGAGGGTAGAATTTATCTCTATAGAGATGTAGTGTTTAATGAACACTCTTTTCCTTTTATGGTTGTAACACATTCACCCTCATCTACATCAAATGATACAAGTCTTTTGCCAAGTGCTTTGCCCTTATTCATGTCCCTCGGTCATCTCCTCCCCCACCTCTCCAACTCAGTCACCTTCCTCTTCTTCATCACATACATCACCTCTTTATCCTTCTGCCTCTTTTCCATCTCCTGCTCTTTATCTTTCACACCCTTCTTCTTCATCATATGCACCTCATTATGACCAATATTCTTCTATATTCACTTCTGCTCCTTTGTCACCCATTATTGAATCTAACTAGAATTTTGTTGAGGCTACTGTGGTTTCTGCAGGTACAGGTACCAATATTGGAGCTCAAAATTATGCTCAACCTTCTTCTATGGTTGTTTCTTCGGCTCCACCAAATTCCCATCTAATGCAAACTTTCTCTAAAAGTGGTATTCACAAGCCCAAAGTTTATATGGCAGCTTTAGTTCCTTCCACAGCCGCTGAAGCTCTTAAGATAGATCATTGGGCAACAACAATGCATGATGAACTTGCAGCACTTTCACGAAACAAAACTTGGAGTCTTGTGTCTCGACCTGAAGGAAACTCTCCCATTGATTGCAAATGGGTGTTCAAGATCAAAGAAAATTCGGATGGAACAGTTTAGAAATATAAGGCGCGTTTAGTGGCAAAAGGATTCCATCAACAACCGGGCTTCGACTTCACAGAGACATTTAGTCCTGTTGTCAAACCAATTAAAATAAGGGTTGTTCTAACATTGGCTCTATCACAAGGGTGGCCCGTTCATTAGCTTGATGTTAACAACGCCTTTCTTAATGGCGACTTACGAGAAGAGGTTTACATGGTGTAATATCCTATTTTTGTTGACCAAACTCAGCCTTATCATGTGTGTCACCTTCACAAAGCTTTGTATGGCCTACAGCAGACTCCTCGGGCCTGGTTTGACAAACTTGTAGCAACCCTTTTGTCTCTTAGCTTCACTCCTTCAAGGGCAGATCAATCTCTCTTTTATAGTGTACATGGTGGCCACTAGGGATGCACATGGGGACGGGGTGGTGCGAGGAATGCAATCCCCGCCCCCGTCCCCGCCTCCTATTTTTTTCCCCGTCCCCGCATATTCCCCGGCGGGGAACGGGGCGGGGAATCTCCGTCGGTAATGGACACCATAACGGGGACCCGTTTATTTAAAAAATTGCTAAAAAAATAATTATATAGATATTCAAAATTAATATTTGCAAACACCAAATTAAAACAATATAAAACTAAATTCATTCCATAATTGATAGTCATTTAGATACAATATATTAATAGTGTGAAAATTGAAAAGTCCAATAGGTCATATATGTCATTAAATTTTTCGAAAATAAATTGATATGATGTAAATGGAAAACTAGTCTGTATGTGTATTCATATATATTAATCTATATATATATATATATAAAATTAACCAAATGGATATGGGCATATCTTGAGAAGAGGAAAAGTCTAATTTACATACTTAGTAATTAACTATTATAATTTATATGTATTAATATATATAATCGGGGATATATCGGGGTGGATAGTACTTTCCCCGACCCCGCCCCGCCTCCGACTCGGGTACGTAAATCCAACCCCTTCCCCGCTAAGCCGGGGAATCCCCGCTCCTATAGGGGTGGATCCCCGCGGGTCCCCATCCCCGTGGTGTTTATGTGCAACCCTAGTGGCCACACTATAATGGTGTTAATCTACGTTGATGATATCTTGATTACTGGCAGCTCTACTACTCAAACTTTGACCTTAATTGTCAAGCTCAATCAATTGTTTGACTTGAAGGATCTTGGAGCCTTAAGCTACTTCCTTGGCATTGAAGTGAAGCAAACATCCCAAGGTATTCTCCTTTCTTAAACAAAGTACCTTACTGATCTTCTTACTAGTGCAAAGATGTAATTTTCCAAGCCTAATTCAACACCAATGACTGAAGGTCTTCGCCTTTGTACTTATGGATATGATCCTGTTGAAGATCCCCAATTTTATAGGTCTATTGTGGGCGATTTGCAGTACCTGACCCTAACTCATCCTGACATTTCATTTAGTGTTTACAAGGTCTGCCAATTCATGCATGCTCCTTTTCAATTACATTGGTGTGTTATCAAATGCATTCTTCGTTACTTGTCAAGCTCTATTAACTATGGTCTTCATCTTCGTCGGTCCTCTTCTCTTGATCTTGTAGAATTCTGCCATGGTGATTGGGTCGCTAATCCTGATGATTGCCATTCTACAAATGGGTTCTGCATCTGTTTTGGTCTGAACCTGGTTGCTTGGCAAGCTAAGAAGCAACAGACAGCTTCTAGGTCCTCCAATGAAGTTGAGTACCGAAGCTTAGCAACTGTCACTGCTGAACTTACTTGGCTCACATCTCTCCTTGCTGAACTTCATCACAATCCTTCCTTTGTTCTAGTTATTTGGTGTGACAATCTCAGCACTGTGATGTTAGCTGCCAATCCCGCTCTTCATGCTCGCACGAAGCACATTGAACTTGATCTGTATTTTGTTAAGGTCCAAAATCACACCATCCAAGTTCAACATGTTTCTTCCTATGACTAGTTGGTTGAAAATTTCACCAAGGTTGTATCAAACTCATAGAAAGAATTCTTCAGTTCATTTTTACTTAGAAATTATTAACACAGCAAACAACACCTTTTCCTTTTCCTTGAACCACACCCAAGAACCTCTTTGACACCCCCACTAATAGAACTCTCAATGTTCTTCTTTCTCAGTTAATGAAAAATCTAGTCACACTTAATTGCAAACTTGTGAGGTAAACCAATAATAGACTTAATTATCAGATAATGCAAGTCATTAAACTTATTAACTCAATCAACTAAACTTCCAAATTTTGAAAGGTTTCTTGAGTGAATCTTCCAGCTGTTTGGTTGAAAGTATATTTTTAGAAAGTCAGTTTTAGAGAATTAACTTGATCAAAACTGTGTACAAGTACAACTGAGGTGAAATATGAGTCTTATATAGGCAGCACATGAAAAAGTAATGAAACGGTAAAAACGGTAAATAACAAACCTTTACAAGATAACTAATATAAGTAATTACTGCAGTATTAATATTATAAGAATATTATTATTATTTTTTTTAAAAAAACATCATCATTTCATCAATATGATCACATTAATCTAAATACGGAGGGTTGAAAAATATGTATATAAAACTTATATAATTAAGTTATTTATAGTCATCACATCACACCGCAGATTGTGTGGTCAATTTGCTTTTCAAAGGAATCGTCCGTTAATGCCGCGACAATGAACATGGTTAACTTTGAGTTTTCAACGTACGTTGTAAAAGATTTAAAATGGTCGTAGAAAAAAAAATACTATAATCAAGAAAAAGTTACACCACGTTTTGCGTCTGAAAATGAGGGAGGAGTTTATCTGCATGTATTTTTTAGTTTTACTTTCATTTATAAGAGTTGGAATAATTACATAATAAAGTATGCTTAATTTCGTTAAAAAATTATATTTTTTTAGGGATTGATAAGTTTTTTTTTTCAATTTTAAGATCTTTAGGAACTTTATATATTTGTACGTTTTGTCTGTTTTTCGTATTTTGTAGTGTTGTTTTTTAGTTGTTTAGGTTTATGTATAATTATTTTAATGTTGTATTTTAACTATTTAAGTTTATGTATAGTTGTTCTATTGTTGTGTTGATGTCTAATTGATATTTTTTTATGAGGTTAATTGATGTTTAGTTTGTTTTCAAATATATTTTGATTTAAAAAAAATATACTTTTTATTAAGAAATTGGTTGACTTTTTGTTGTTGTTTAATTGTTGTTTATTAGTTGTTGTTTTACACCAATTTTTGTTAATAAAAAACTTTAAAAATCATATTTTTAAAAATTTAAGGTAATATTTTAAAAAGAAAAACCGGAGACCGTAAAAAAAAAAAAGTGTATTTACGAAAAAAGTATATAAAGTTTCTATTTTTTGTCTCCTTTTTTTACTATTCAATATCATATGTTTGAGAAGAAGTACTAGCTAGTTCAAAAATTTACTAATATAATTATCAGGAAACATACATATAATGTTTATTTGAATATATAATAATTATTTGAGAGAGAATGAGAGCGACGGCTATTATCACATGTATCCTTACTGTTGGGAAGCATGGCTTGATAGTATGATGTTGTACATCAATGAAACTCTCTCTCTCTCTCTCTCTAATTTGTCAATATCCATATATTTGATTTTTTAATTTGAGATGTGTCGATGAAGATATGTGTTGTAACAATATACATAGCTATAGAGAGGATATATTAATATGAATATTATATATATCGGAATTTTTTTGGTAGGAGCATGGATTTTACATCCGCGGTAGGGTGTTTCTGTTTTTAGTAATTGAAAAAATTATAACTTAATTTTTTTTATATGACGGTGTATACTGTAATTATATCAGACATTGCACAAATTTTCAAGAAATTTCGAATAATTTACGGTACCG
Source organism: Humulus lupulus (assembly GCF_963169125.1). NCBI lineage: Eukaryota > Viridiplantae > Streptophyta > Magnoliopsida > Rosales > Cannabaceae > Humulus > Humulus lupulus. The sequence goes on from NC_084793.1 coordinate 22,452,178, forward strand.
AAAAAGACTTTAAAATAATTTGTTTCACTCGTGTCTAAAACAAGCTTAAAAACAATATGTTTTCGTGTTTTAGGTACATAAATGGATTACAATCTAAATTTTTTTATATAACGATGTACAATTATTTAGAATCCCCACAATTGTTTTTGGAAATTCTATATAACTTACAGTGCTGAAAAAAAAAAACACATGTTGTTTTGAAGCTTGTATTATATGAGCGTGAAATAAGTTATTTTGAAACTTGTTTTCGATACCGTAAACTATTAAGAATTTTTAAAAAACTGGTAGAATGTCCTAAATAACTGAAATGTACACCGTCATAATGCCAAAAACAGAGATCCATCTACCAGTGAGAGCAAAATGCATACCCCATTATAGTCGTCCCACATTTATATTAATATGGATATTGTATATGTATAAATATATATATAAATGATTAGCTGGTTGTATATTTAGGAAAAAAATTTAGTCCCTCATAGGACTACGACATTCATTGTGGGACCCAATTTTTGGCCAAGTGTCAAAATATGAGTATTATTGAAATCTTCTAAGTATATGCTTTTGACTTGATATTACCGATTATGTTAACCGATTGGAAAAATATGGTTGATGCGACTTTAAAAAATAAGGGCAAAAATATAATTTAATGTCTAAAAATATGTATAGTTGATGACTTTACAGTAAATTTTATATGAAGTTAGAACATATATATGATACTAGTAACGTAAATAATGTGTTGAGTAACACGAAATAAGCAGCACATAACTAAAACTGATATAATATGATTGTGTATATCACGTGTGTATTAAGTTTCTTTTGGACATATTTGATTTTGTTTTATTTCTTTAATATATTATATACATTATTTGAGAATATATTATATGGTAGAATGAGTTATTAGTGTTTTTTTTAAAAAAAAAAAAAAATCTAACATTAATTATTTTTGCTAAGATTAATTATATTTTTTTTAAAAGATTATAGATTGTTTAACATTAATTATTTTTGTCAATATATTTGAAAATATGTTAATTAGATGTTTATTTAACAATTTTTTTTTTATAAATGGTAGAATGTTTGGCAATCAGTTTTAATGGCAAAAGGGAGAAGATGAAGAAAGATAGATTTTTTTTTTGTCTATTATATAACATGATTTTGTAAAAAGATTCTTATCAAACTACTCAAAATGCATGCATTTTATATAATCCAAGGACACAATCTTAAGAAGGACTAAATTCTTAGAAGTCCCCATTAGTGGAAGATCCAAAGTTAACTTTTTTTTTTTTTTGACTTTGGTGGATAGAAGATTCGAATTTATTACAAAGTTTAATTTATTCGGTGGGTTTATTGATTTGTATAAGACATTTTGAAAGTATTCTTAGCAAGAAGAAAAAGAAAATTATTACATTTAGATGATCGTTTTCAGATTTCATATACTATAAAAAGGAGAAAAACAAATCTATTATTTATGATTTTATATGATCAACCTGATTTTTATTTAATAATAAAGAAAAAACCCTACCCTTTGGATCCACTATAAATAAGCGCAATGATATGGGTCACTTTTGTACCAAGAAAAAAATAAGCCTCTAAACTGCTCATCAATAATCTCTTAGTAAAGTCCCTAAAAAAATGTCTCTGGATAATAAGGCTTTACTAATGGTTTTCTTGGTGGTGGTGATGATGATCACTACTACCACTGCTGCCAAACCATTTCCGGCTAAGAAGTACGCTCATAATTACTCCCACAATGACTTCGTCGATACCCACAACGCCATCCGAGCAGAGGTGGGCGTTGGCCCGATGACCTGGAACAAGACCCTAGTGGATTACGCGCAAAACTACGCCAACTCAAGGTTAAAAAACAACTGCGAGTTCGAGCACTCCGGAGGGCCTTACGGCGAGAACTTGGCCGAAGGTTATGGAGAAATGACCGGCGAGCAGGCTGTGAAGTATTGGGCAGACGAGAAGTCCCATTATGACTACGCCTCCAACTCGTGCGTGGGTGAGGAGTGCGGCCACTACACTCAGCTGGTGTGGCGCAACTCCATTCACCTTGGCTGCGCCAGGACCATGTGCCCCAATGGTTGGATGTTCGTCATTTGCAGCTATGGTCCCCCGGGGAATTATGTGGGGGAGCGACCCTATTAATCACTAAATATATATACTTATATTTACTATATATCAAACGGATATGATCGAGCTATATATATATAATTGTATGGTCTAATTGTGTGGAAATTATAAAGCCTAATAATTTCCGGGCTAAATATATATTATCATCTTTTTAAAATTATGTATTTTCGTGATCAAATTTTAAATCGTTATATATCTTTTACTGTAATTGGTGAAAATATAATCTTGTAAAATATTTGTTTCTTATTAGTTTGTTGCAAAGTAATTTGTTCGATACACTAATCAATATCCCATGAAACCTCCAAATGTAAATCCATAAAAATAGTATTTTTCTAAAATGTATAAAAATTATGCTAGATTCTAAGTTTTGGGCTTGCCCTATTCAGAACCAATCTTGCATATTAAAAGTAGTATATATGAAGGGTATCAAAAATACTATTTTCTAATTTTGTTTTTTTTAAAGAAGAAATCCTTTTGGAGTTATAAATATATAGCTAACAATAAAAAGAAAAAGAGTTGCTTTGCCAAGCACACTTATGTCTTTTTATAGTAATTATAATAATGATCAAATGGAATTGGGAAGGTTGTGGAGCTGAGACATGAAACTTTATATAAGTTTGCAATTCGATAGTTGATAACATGTGGAGCAGATTAAGAATTTCATGATATACAATCTAATAAAAGAAGTATATCTTTGTTAGAGATAAAAGAGAGGTAGTGATATTGTTGATGAGGATTACGTATACGACGAGCTACATGCAAACAAAACAATGTTAGTTTTTTCACGTGTAGCAGAATAAAAAATAAAATTAGTGGTCTTCTTCTTTGTTTGTCTTTTCTTATTATTTTCATTAACTTTTGCTTGATTATTCTAGGGTAGTTGCTTTCGGTATTAGTTCCATGCATGTGATCAATCTAAACTAAGACAAATACAAATCACGGGTCGGCCGTTATTTTACGTATATACATATATATAATATATGGCATAAAATATATATATTTATATGTCAACCATTTTAAATTTATATACATCGCGATGACTAGGTCTAAATTTTGGTTGGCTATTTTCTTCTGTTGTGTGTTATTGGACCTTTTGTGGCATGCGCTTCATTACTTAATTAAAAAGAAAAAACTTCATCGTTAAATACATCTTAATGAAAAGGTAAAGAACAAGAACGAGAGTAGGTATAGTACTGTCGTTGGAAAGCAAAAACGTCTTTAATTACTCAATTAATTCTCTCTAAAATTAATCATCAGATTCTCAATTTTGTCTTCTATCTCATGCTCTCGTAATTTTTAGTCATGTACTCATACACACAAAATAGAAACAACATTATAATACGTACATAAATTGGATGAAGTTCTTTTTAAAAAAAAACATCAATTTGAATTTTTACAAATGTATTTATCAAATGATTTAATTAATTTATTATTAATAGGGGAAGAGAGAAAACAAAAGATGACAAATTAGTATTTCAGAAACTTATAAAACTTATGTCATTTGTTAAGACTGGTTATACTTGATGTACATATTTGTATATTCTGTTTTTGTACAGCTAGCAGTTAGTTATTTATGTTAGTGTTAGCTGCAATTCTGTTAGTTAGTTAGATCTATTTCTCTTCTGATGTAATCACTATATATACCTCTGTATATTCATTCATTCATTCAATAAGAGAGTATATACATTTTTCACAGTCATTGTCAAAACCTTTACATGGTATCAGTGCCCTTACGATTCTGTTTCTCGTTTGATTCTTGATCTTGATCTTCTTTTCTGTTACTCCATGGCTTCTGCTGTTCCTTCTTCCATGTCTTCCACTTCCTTTGCACCTGTTGTTTTTTCTCACAATCTCTCTGTCAAACTCGACAATCACAATTTTCTTCTTTGGAGACCTCAAGTTCTTGCTGCTATCAGAGGCCATATGCTTGAAGATTACATTGATTCTGATTTCACTCCTCCACTGAAATTTCTCACCGATGCTGATCGTGTTGCTGGTAACATCAATTTGGCTTATACTCAATGGAAGCAGCAAGACAATCTCCTGTTTTCTTGGCTACTATCCTCAATGTCCGAAACCATTCTTACTAGAGTTGTTGGATCGGACACCTCGGCTCAGGTTTGGTGTGTTCTTGACACCTACTTCACTACTCAAACTAATGCCAAGATCGATCAATTTCATACTCAATTGAGGAATCTCAAGAAAGGCTCCCTATCTTTGAACGATTATTTGCTCAAGATCAAATTTCTTGTCGATCAACTCAGCTCCGTTGGTCACACTACGACTGCGAAAGACCATATCACTGCGATTTTCAATGGTCTTCCTCCAGAATACGACGTTTTCGTCATCTCCATCAACTCTCGACAATCGTCTTACACTGTTGCTGAAATAGAGTCTCTTCTTCTCTCTCAAGAAAGTCGTTTGGAGAAACACAATCGGGATCTGGATTCCACTCCTCAAGTCAATGCGGCGTATAGACGAGGTGGCTCGGCCTCTTTTTCAAACCCTGGTTATGGTCGTTTTTCTCCATCCTCTCAATCTCAAGGTTCGATACCTTCTTCTGGCCGTGGTACTTTCTGGAATCCGTATGCTGGTGGCCGTGGTCGTTTTCCCAATCCCGGTAGATCATACAGTGAGAATTCCCCAAATTCTTCTACTCCTCCCGTATCACGCCCGATCTGTCAGCTGTGTTCTCGTCCAGGACACTACGCATCCAGATGCTATCAGCGATTCAATATGGATTTTCCTGGTTTTGGAGCTCAACCAGTCGACAAGTCATCTTCCTCCATGAATGCTTTGGTAGCTTCTTCAGAAATGGTTAACGACGCTTCGTGGTACCCTGACTCTGGCGCAACGAACCACTGTACCAATAATGATCAGAATCTCTTGAGCAAGAGTCCTTATTCTGGATCTGACCAATTGCATGTTGGTGATGGCTCGGGTCTATCTATATCCAACATTGGTAAGTCTGTTATACAGTCTCTATCTCCTTCCAAACCTTTGTTTCTAAATCAATTGCTGCATGTTCCAACCATTAAGAAAAACCTTATCAGTGTTTCCCAGCTAACAAAAGATAATAATGTCTATTGTGAATTCCATTCTGATTTTTGTCTTGTGAAAGACCAGGTCACCAATCAAACTCTGATGCGAGGGACCCTTAACAATGGTCTCTATGCATTTCCTTCGTCTGAAGTTCATCTTGTTCATCCTAGCTCAGTGCCTTCATCTTCCATGTCTACCAATTCGAATAAGTCATCCTTCTCATCGTTGTCTCATTGTTATTCTGCTGATGTTTCTACTTCTAAATTTCCATGTAATTCTGAATTTTTGTTATGGCATAACAGATTGGGTCACCCATCTGCTAAGATTGTAAAATCTATTCTCTCTTCATGTAATCTTCCCCACATTAATAAAACTCAATTTGATTTTTGCTCATCATGCTGTCAAGGCAAAATACATAAGTTTCCATTTCCCATATCCACATCTGAGTATACTACTCCCCTTGAGCTCATTCACTCTGACCTATGGGGGCCAGCTCCCATTTTATCCTCTAATGGCTATAGATATTACATACATTTTATAGATTCCTTCTCTAGATATACATGGGTCTATCTGCTGAAAAACAAATCTGATGCCATACAAACATTTAGAAATTTTAAGACTCAGATTGAAAATGAAATTGGGCATAAGATAAAATCAATTCAAACCGACTGGGGAGGTGAGTATCAAGCCTTTACTCAATACCTCATTGAAAATGGCATTAGCCATCGTGTCTCTTGTCCCAAAACCTCTGAACAAAATGGCCTTGCTGAGCGCAAACACAGGCACATTATTGAGATGTCCTTAACTCTTCTTGCTAATGCTTCCTTACCCTTAAAGTTTTGGGATGAAGCTGTTCGAACCTCTGTCTATTTAATAAATAGACTTCCATCTCCTGTTATTGCAAATTCATCACCTCTTTTTCGTTTATTCCACAAACAGCCAGATTACTCCAAACTAAAAACATTTGGGTGTGAGTGTTTTCCTAATATTAGACCATACAACTCTCATAAGCTACAATTTCGATCTGAGTCTTGCATCTTTCTTGGATATAGCTATAATCACAAAGGCTATAAATGTCTATCCAAAACTGGTAGAATCTATATATCACGTGATGTAATTTTTAATGAGCATAATTTTCCATATTCATCACCTGTTTTACCAGTAAAATCTCAAAGTCAAATGTCCTCTCCTTCCACGACTTCCATTCCCTTGTTGTCAAAACTTCGTACTACTGTTCCTATTTTTTCAACACCTCAAACTTCAGCTTCTCTTCATGCTCCACCTCATTCATTGTCACCTTCTCATTCCCCTAGTCGGTCCTCACCATCTTCTGTTCCTTTCCAGCCTCATAATCCATCTATTCCACCTCTTCTTCCTACCTCTTCCGCTGTCTCATCCCCATTACAACAGACTCAGCCTTCAACTAGTCCATCCCCACCCGAGACTGTACAAGCAGCTGATCCTATGTTACCAATTCCACGATCTAACCAGAACCAACATCAAATGGTAACTCGTTCTAAAGCAGGGGTCTTCAAACCGAAGGTATTTATTACCTCTAGAGAGCCTTTGACACTTACTGATGCATTGACTACTCCACATTGGAAGTCTGCAATGGATGCTGAAATACATGCTTTAGAACGTAATGACACTTGGACTCTAGTGGAGCTGCCACCAAATCGAAGAGCCATTGGTTGTAAATGGGTATTCAAGGTGAAAGAGAATCCTGATGGCTCGGTTCAAAAGCATAAGGCTAGATTGGTGGCTAAGGGTTTCAATCAACAATATGGTTTCGATTTTACTGAGACTTTCAGTCCAGTCATTAAACCAACAACTATTCGGGTCATTTTCTCTTTAGCTCTCTCTTCTGGCTGGCCTATAAAACAATTGGATATCAATAATGCTTTTTTAAATGGCCAGCTCCAAGATGAAGTGTTTATGACCCAACCTCCTGGTTTTGAAACCCAACATACTCCTCCATTGGTTTGCAAGTTGAACAAGGCCCTCTATGGCCTCAAACAAGCCCCTAGAGCATGGTTTGAAAGGCTTCGGGCAACATTGTTTTCTCTGCATTTTCACAACTCTCAAGCTGATCAATCCTTATTTTTGCGGTTTGACAATGGGTCACCTATTTTTGTTCTAGTGTATGTTGATGATATCTTGGTGACAGGTAGATCGGCTACTCAAGTGCATAAATTGATCACTCATCTGAATTCTGTGTTTGCTCTCAAGAACATGGGTGATGTTCATTATTTTCTTGGCATTCAAGTGGCCAAAACATCTCAAGGATATCACTTATCTCAGTCAAAATATATCACAGATTTATTATGCCGATCGAAAATGCAATTTGCTAATGGTCTTCCCACTCCTATGGTTGGTGGTGAGAAACTCTCTGCTTCGGGTAGTGATCCTGTTCAGGATCCAAAGCTCTACCGCAGCTTAGTTGGGGCTCTTCAGTATACAACTATCACTCGTCCAGAAATCTCCTTTGCTGTTAGCAAAGTTTCACAGTTCATGCACAATCCACTTGAGTCACATTGGAAGACTGTGAAGCGCCTGCTCAGATACCTCAAACAAACTCTGGATTTTGGTCTTCATTTTCAAGCTAGCCCCTCTGTTGATCTAGTTGGCTTCTGTGATGCCGACTGGGCATCGGATCCCGATGATCGTCGATCAACCTCTGGCATGTGTGTTTATCTTGGTCCCAATCTGATATCCTGGTCTTCAAAGAAGCAGCCAACTGTTTCTAGGTCCAGTACTGAGGCAGAGTACCGAAGCTTAGCTACTCTTACTGCAGAAATCACCTGGCTTCAAGCTCTTCTTTTCGAGTTGAAGATTGCCTCACAGCATCCTCCTGTGCTTTGGTGTGATAACCTTAGTACTGTTCTTCTCTCTGCTAATCCCATTCAACATGCACGGACCAAGCATATTGAGCTTGACCTCTATTTTGTCAGGGAGAAAGTTCAGAGAAATCAAATAATTGTTCGACATGTTCCTGCTCTGGATCAAACTGCTGACATTCTTACCAAAGCTCTCTCTCATTCTCGGTTCTTTTTCTTGCGGTCCAAACTAAGAGTTGTCTCTCTATCCACTCTTAGTTTGAGCGGGGGTGTTAAGACTGGTTATACTTGATGTACATATTTGTATATTCTGTTTTTGTACAGCTAGCAGTTAGTTATTTATGTTAGTGTTAGCTGCAATTCTGTTAGTTAGTTAGATCTATTTCTCTTCTGATGTAATCACTATATATACCTCTGTATATTCATTCATTCATTCAATAAGAGAGTATATACATTTTTCACAGTCATTGTCAAAACCTTTACATCATTTACTTGCTAGATGGGCATTATTGATATTTTAATATTTCTCTCACTTTTACTTAAATTATAATATGTTCAATATAACTATATATATACTATATAAGTGCAAATAATGTACAAATCTACATTTACTTAATTTTATTTATAAAATTTATTAAATATATTTATTAAGATTTTAAGATTGTCATATAAAATTTAAATAAATAAAAAATAATATATATATATAAGAATGACATAAACATATTAAAAGAAAAATTAAACCAAAACAAGCATTGTTTATGATTTTTTAAAAAAAAAATATATGATAACATTTTAGATCATAAACTACACTATTTAATGTACAAAATATTCATGATATTATTCAAATAACATATTTATGATTGGAGAAGAAACTTGTTTATTCTTGATAGAAGATAAATGTTATTCTAATTAATTTATTATGTAGTTACATAATCATACTATTTGTACATATGACACCATATTTATAATATTTTTTGTTATTTAATATGAATATATATTTAGCTAAGTTACATTAAATAATAAAAAACATGTTTTTTTTTATAAATAAAAATAATAAAATATTATTAATATTATTATTATAATGATATTTTATAATATTTGAATTTATATTAATATAATTATTAAATATATAGTCTTGTATTAAATATTATTCTAATAATGATATTCTATAATATTTAAATTTATATTAATATAATTAATAAATATTTATTTTTAATAAATTTTAAATATATATTTTGTTAAATATTTATAATATTCAATTAAAGTTATCAAAAAAAAATATTAAAACTAATAATTTCGGTTATCTACACAAAAATATAAAACAGTCTTTTGTTTTCAATATATCATAATTTTCCATTAAAATATATCTTATGTCATCATCTAATATAGAGATAGCGGTGCTAGATCGTTTCTCGTATGCTGAGAAAAACAAAACGCTTATCATGGTGATACCGTCCGTATTTGTACATCAAATATTTTTTGGTGGTTAAATATTGTTTCTTTTAAATAACAATTCTTAAAGATTCCGATTAAGCCACCAAGAAACAAAAGCGTTTTTAAGATGTTGGTGTGTTTTTTTTCTCTGGAAAAATATATGTGAATGTGGACAAATATAAAGTTAGCATGCAGTATTGATGGTATTTTTAGAAACCATAATAAGATTATAGTATTTTTCTAATAAGTAGATTGTCTCTTATTTGGACACACCGTTCTACATTTTGGGTCAGCCCATTGGACCTCAAACACTCGCCCAATATTGTTTAGAGTACGTCAAAAATGAAAATTTATCAGACATTTTAGACATGACTTACCTGTAGAACGTATTATGTTATACTATTATTAGGTTGCTGTGAGGGGGAAAAAGTTTGTGCTTCTAAAAGAGGTATTTTTGTGTGTTTTGTAGATTGAAGATGTCAATGAGTTTGGGAGAAAGCAGTGGAGGAGGAGAAGGTATGTAATTTCTAATTCCTCTTGTTCTGTATTTCCTTTAATCAAATGTATGTTTAATTTATTCAACCTATTTGATATTATTGAGTCATCATGTTTATGCTCATTTTTTGATTTAAAAAGCATCTAATCCAATCCAAACTATTTTTCTTAAACCAATCTAATCCAATTAAAAGTTGGTTCAGTATATAAGTTTTTACGATTCTTGATTATGGTATTTTAGCTAGGTATTTGGGATTACTTGCTTGTTAATGGGCTTTTGTTTTTTTGGGTTTCTGAAGCTAATAGGAAATAAATTGACTGAGATTGGATGTTCTCTTAGTAATTAGATTGATGGGTTTATGAAAATCATTGTAATTAGAGGAAATTACATTTTATATGGGATTTTTAATAGTGTGCAAAAATATGGCTTTTTTTTCAAAAAAAAAAAGTTAATCTATGGCTTTTTTTAAGATTTTTCACTTTTATGGGTTTATTTTCTCATATTTTTGTATAAAAGTTGGTTTATGTTATAGTTTTCCTCTTAATCAAGTTTTATTAATTTGGAAGGGTATGTTTTGTATTTTGATTATTACTTTTTTAGCTTATTTATTTTTTATATAACTAATTTTATATTAATTTTTCCTTTGGTTGTTTTGCAATTTTTTTTTAATATAAATTGTGTTTATTATTTTTTATTTATTATAAACACTTTTTTCGTTTTTATTTAGATTTTACGTTTATTTTTTCAAATTCCGGGTAAGGTAACCAATTACTTAATTGATCTTTGATAATTATGTAAAAAAAAATCTTAGAGCAAGGTTAAAGTTACCTTGAGAGGAGTAACATTCTACCATAAGAGGAGTAACCAATTAGCATAAGATGAGTGATGGGTTACTCATATTAAATATGAAAAGAAACATCAAATTTGAATAAAAAAAAGAGGAAGAACACTTTATTAAAAAAGGAAGAAGAAGTAACTATGATTTTAGTAACATAGGTAACCAATTACCATAAAGAACCCAGAAATTTACACGAACATCAGAACGTGAAGGTAACCAGTTACCTCCAGAAATATACACACAAATAATGTGAATGTAACCAGTTACCCCCAGAAATATACACACAAATAATGGAAAAAGAACCAATTACCACAAATCTGAAAATAGAAAGAAAAAAAAAAGCAGATCCACCCCTTTCCCTTCTCTCCTATCTTCTTCATATAAATTTTTTTTCTAGATTTGAAAGTTCTCATCAGGGTAACTGGTTACTCAATCGTGTTTTCATAGTTTTATTAGTTTTCTTTCCAAATTTTGGTGTTCCTATAAGGGTTAGAGTAAAAATAAAATGCTGAAAAAATTGATTTGAATTTTTTTTTTTTTTTACATATAGTGGAAAAAGACTATAAAAAAACTTACAATAATAAAATATGATAAATACAAATTAGTAAAATAATTATGTAATGTTAAAATATGTGTGAAAAAAAAAGGGAAAAAAAAAGAACATGGAATGAGAAAATAATAAGTACAAAAAATGAAGAAAAAAGAAGGAACAAAAAACATAGGAAAGAAAACTAAAAAAATATGAAAAAAAAAACAAAAGAAATGATGAAGGAAAAAAAATAGATGAATGAATAAAAATGAAAAGAAGAAGACAAAAAATTATGGAAAGAAAAAAAAATATGAATGAAAAAATTGGTAGTAAAAATAAATAAAAAAATCGGAAAAAAAGAAAAGATGGAAGAAGAAAAAAAGAAAGAAAAAAAAGTTCATGTGTGTGAAAAAAGAAAAAAATAGAAGGAGAAAATAATAAATACAAAAATGAAGAAAAAATAGAAGGAAAAAAAGAAAGAAAACTGAAAAAATATGAACATAAAAATAAAATAATATAAATGAAAGAAAAAAATAAATGAAGAAGAATAAGAAATGAAAAAATGGAAAGAAAAAAAAGATTAAGGAAAAAATTGGTAGAAAAAAAAAAAAGAAAAAGGAAAAAATGGAAGAAAAAAATAAGGAAAAAAAGAAAGAAAAAATAAATAAAAAAATAAAAAAAAAATAAAATTATCTTCAAAATCAAATAAAACATAACTATGATAAAAAAAATAACATTTCCATATTTTAGTTAGCTACTAATTGTATTTCTTATATTTTAATTTTTTTCTTTAATAAACTTTCCCATATAAATTAAGAAAAGTATAATTTCTATATTTGTGCACATTGATGATATAAAAACCATATTTTTTAAAAAATTCTCTTATAATTATTATTTATATATGAGGGCTTTATGGTAGGAATTATGTCTTGTACCCACTAATAAGAATTTGTTCTATTTTTGACACATGGACAAGTTGTAACCCTAATTTTTTATATGATGATGATGATGTATATTGTATATTCATAGAATTTCTACTGATATTAATTTCATATTTGTCTCATATTGATGAAGTAGTTTTTAGGGGACAATTCTCGAAATAAAATAGTGAGAACCAAGGTGTGTCGGGATGGCTAGGATTGGACCTTCACATCTTGTGGTTGGACTATAACACTTGTGTGGATGTCCTTTGTGTCTGAAAGACTCTGCCAAGACACCCAAACTCACAAACTATTGCATATGGCTCCCCCATACACTACAATACACATCGACCTTGTCCATTGTTGTCTTATTATATGAGAAAAAAGTCTCACATGGAAAATATATAGGAACAACAATATCTTTATAAAGAAAATGGTTACTCCACTTAACACTAATTTTTTTTTAAGATGGAACCCAATCCCAATCCTAGTGGTCTTTCCCCCATCAAATTGTAATATGTCCCAATTAGTCATCCCTCCTATGACACTACAAAAAACAGGGGCTATACCGAGAACAAACATCGTCGGTAGAAGCCCGTATGTTTCTGTAGAAACTGTGCCGAGAACATGTCCTCGGTAGAAAGCTCTCGATACATTCTTGTCAGTAGAGGTAAACTTCTACCGAGAACATTAAATATGTTCTCGGTATAGCTGGTACCGAGGAAAAACGTTCTCAGTAGAGAGTTAACAATATCGTCGGTGGAACCTGTCCAATTTTGTCATATAGTGGGGCTATACCACTGAGATTTTTTATGCAATATTTATTTATTTAATTTAATTTAAATATAAAAAAATAGATTAAAATGAAAGCACTTATATTAAACATACAAATAAAAACAAAAGAGTATGTTTGCTCAATCAAAATAAAGAGTTGTCCTAAACATGGAAATGTAGTCCATAATAATAAAACTCATACATAAGTCCTACTGACTCGGTGCTCCAGCATCGAGATCATCAGGTGGTGGTGGGGCACATTGAGATCCCAGGGTGATACAATGAGTCCGGATGTGTTCCTCTAATTGTCGAACACATTCTCTCATCTCTAGTTTGTGGAGGATCAATAGTAAATGAAGTTTTGTCCCTTATGTTAAGGATCCTTTCTGGTGGCCACGTCGTTTTTCGAAGAAAGTTTGTACCAAAGACAAGTCGTTATCTTCAGGCGCGCTCAAAATTGGTGTGAAACTCTTAGTATCAGTTGTGTCTGCTGTGTATTGCGATATCCTATGATACTATATATAATGTAATTATGTATTGTAAATAAACAATTAAAAATTTGAAAAATATTTTAAAAAACTTAACGTACCCAAATTTTTTTGGCTGTTTCTGTCACCCACCCTGTGCCTGATTTATGGTGAGTATCCATCCAACTATCAGGGATTGGCTCAAGTTGCCCAGTCTCTAAATTGCATTGTCACATACATATTTGTTTTTAAGAAAAATAATTAAACGTAAATAAGAAAAACAACTTAAAAAGAATTAATTAACTAACTTTTTTGTAGCGCTGTGCTTGGATTGACTGAGAACCTCCGTCGCTGAGCTCTTTTAGTTTCTTCCTATTTTCCTTGTTGACCCGAGAACATTCCTTCAAAAGTTTTTGTTAGTAATATCTTTAATTAAGAGAGTTAAGCTTAGCTAGAAATTAATACCATAATGTTTGGGTGTCGGAAAAATTCAATGACTTTTTGCCACTACGTATCTGTGCAACCACCATAACGATTTTCCGGCCCATTAATTGTTAAATATTCCTGAATATCGTACTTCCAATCTGAATACTTTTGAGCACAAGATGTATCAATGCCTCTCAAGATCCCAGGCATATGCCCTTGTCCATATCTGGTACGCCTGATATCAAACAAATCATCCTAAATTACAAACATTTATTAGTAACTATGATATATAATTAAATAGAATTAATATAAATATAGATATTACTTACCTCCAGATGTGCAAGTATTCTTTGTTTCGAGGCATACGATATTTTGGACCATTGAGGATAGTCTGGATCTGTGTACCGTCGAACAAGTAATCTCATCTCTCTTGAGAAATGTAACATCCCCGATTTTTAAGACTCGATAATGCAGAAATATAAACATTTTCATGTAACAAAATATCTCAAAAACCTGAGTAATTTTTTTTTCAAGTCGTATGGCCATACTTAATATTTAATACAAGCATAGTTTATGAAGAGTAAAGTGAGCCTAGTTTATGAAAATAAAACAACATTTCAAAAAACAAAACAACTTCCCAAAAGGTTGGTCCACATGTACATTCACAAGGTAGACTCCAACGCTCACTGCTCTGCATTGCCCTTGTTCTTACCTACAACAGGAAACAACTAGGTAAGCAAAAATACTTAGTAAGTTCAACTTTAAAACAAAAGCATGCAGAGAAGACAGGTGGTCACTGACCAAGTTACTGTCCACAGATAACAATAGCTCACAAAAATTAGGGTTCTGGATCCATCCGAACCCCAATCAATCAATTTCAAGAACGCAAAAGCGTCATGACAAACTTGTGTCTATGCCTGATAACCAATGACAAATTATGTCATATAAACAGATAAATCCCTGCATTCAGAAAATCCTAGAGCAAGCAGATATAATATATCACAATATAATTTGAGACCAACACTCGACAATTCCAACAATTCGGGCGTATCACGCCCCCCAACAATTTTTGCTAATCAGTAGGGGAGAACCGAGTCTCAACACTAAGATCTAGCCAATAAATATCCCCATCAAGGGTAACTATAGAGTTACGTAGGGCATCACTACTTATCCAAGAGTAAATCCCTCACACGGGTAACCATCAAGTTACCTAGGGCATCATTACTTATCCAAGAGTAAATCCATCAGAAGGGTAACCATCAAGTTAAGGTATCACTACTTATCCAAGAGTAAATCCCTCACAAGGGTAACCATTAAGTTACCTAGGGCATTGCTACTATTCAAGAGTGTAATCGAAGTTACGCGGGTTTACAGAGACTTCTATGTTAATCAGTGGTGCTAGTGAGCAGTTGCCCCTAGGGTGTTCAGCCTCACTTCGACTTGGCAACCCCTACTATCTCTAGGCACTCTCACTGAATGGCCAATATTCACGGCTACTATCCGGGAATAACTTATCAAAGCACTTGCTCGGGTTTTAATCGTTCATCGATTAAGTAAGCATGAGGTTCCCTAGGTCCCATTCATTTTGGCGCCCCTAGGTTTAAACCAGCAATCCTCACCTCTTAGCCACTTGTCGCAGTAATAAACTAGACATAATAAAATCAAGCAGTGTGACGGGGATTAGCCGTCTAGAATATGACGGATATCTACCGGTCATATTTTCTGAATCAACACCCACTAGGCTAATGTCTCTACGCAAACTTTCTACGACATCGTATATATGTGCTTGTGTCTCTATACTAACATACAATACAATAATCGTTTCATGTTGTATCCACACAACAGGAGTTGACTTACTTGGAGTCCTTAGCTCTCAGCAGGATTTCACCCTCCAATGTATAGTCCGTTATGCTTTGCCAGTACTGTAATTATCCATACAATATACTCGGATTAATTATGGCACTTCATAATTCATTATTATTATTTTGGGCAGTTTGGTTATTTTAAAATTCACTTGTAAGGATTAATCCTTATTTGGTTTTAAACCCATCCAAGAAAGTCGTACTAAAAAATTTGAGACTAAACCCTAAGTCTCGGGGAGACCTATCCTATGGTCTCAATACTTAGGCTCGGGTATCGTAATAGTATTTTCCCACAATCTGCTAAAAATCTTATTCTTTAAAAGTTTTGCTCTTAACCCGTACTTTCAACAAGTGGTTATATATATAAAAGATTTTAGCCGGTATTATATCCAGAAAATACTAATTAAATTCCTTAATTATTTTCCAAGAAAATAATCTCTTAATTTTCCTTTTATTTTTCTTAAGGTTTTAATCTCTAAAAACCGTTTTAAGAAAATAGCATAATTTTAACTTAATTTGGAAAACTGCTAATAATTTCTTATCTTGACTAGTTAATTTTCCGAAGTCAATTAATCAAGTTTACTTACTAGAAAAATAATTTACTTAATATACGGTTTTTGAACCCTCTTTTTAATTTATCAACTTATAAATAAATTAAATCTTTTACTTTTAGAAAGAATAAAAATTCTTTAATAACATAATTCTCACTTAAACTCAAAGTGGTATTTTAGGTCAAAATATTTTTTAGACTTACCAAGTTTTTATCTTGCAATATGCACAAATGTACTTTTATCTTAAGTTCCCAAAATCCCATTTTTACACTAAGTGTGAAAACCCCATTTTTCAATTTTTTAACTACATACTTTGTTAGGTTATAACTTGAAATTTACTTATCCAATTGCTACCAAAATTTCTCAATTCCATATTTGGTATGTCATTTAGGTCTTTGTGAAATATCAGGGCAAAAGAGCATTTTTGATTGGTGAAAATATTTTCCAAACATTGAGGTAAAAATGACCTTATTTTCAAGTTCTTATTTTTTCCAAACTTTGGCACTTAATAACTCTCAAACCGTTCAATATTTTGTTACCAAATTTTACAATGGAATACTAGGTTATGCGAAGAATATGTCCACTAAATATTAGGAAAAACTGGGTTCATTTGACCTATATAGTGGCTGTCCAAACTTGGTCTCGAATTTAAGAATACGAAAAAAAAACAGTTTTTTTACCTAAACTTTGAAATAGCATGACTCACTCATGTCTAAACGATTTTGAGTGTTTCAAAAGCTAAATTTTATGTACTCCATCTCAAAAACATCACAGTACAATTTAATTTTACAAAATAAATATACAGTGGATGCTTGCCCCCTTGGAAGTCACAGCTCAAAACTTGTATTTTTGTTTTAGGGTTTTCAACAAAACCCTTGGGGATTTTGGTCCCTATTTTCAAAAATCAACACACAAGCGTCATAAAAATTATAAAGCAACTACCATAGCCTTATTACATTACCAATAAGAAACTTTAAGCATTAAATATACAAAATAATGCTTAAAAGTTAAAACCATACAATAACAACCATAAAAAAGTAAACTTTTTACCTCTTGTTATTCTTGCTTTAGGTTTTGATGTTTCTACTAGCTTTGAATCTTCAAAACTCTTTCAAAAACTTAACCAACTCCCCAAACAACATAGATAGTTAGCTATTGAAAGATCTATGGTTAAAAACTTTACAAAAGTCAAGTTTTTGAAACTTTACCTTAGGGGAACTCTTCCTAGACCAAAGCTTAAGCTTCCAAGCTTTCTTAGTGCTATTGATGGTTCAAAATGGAGAGAAAAAACTTGAGCGAGAATTTTTTAACAAGATGCGAGTGATTTGTGAGAGGGGGGGGGGGGGGGGGGTTCGGTTTTGGGGGGTTGGAAGAGTTTAGACTACTCTTAAAATATCTACAAGGGGGGTTTTCAACCCCTTAACAATCCCCAGGGGAGGTGAATCAGAGTGAGAGGAAGCCCTCGTAGTCAGAGTGTCCCCTTGATTGTTCAGTGGAGCTACTTGTTACCTTTCATAAAAGGTAACTTATTACCCTACTGTTGTTTAAAAGCGTAGCTTTAAACGATTGAAGTTTGAAAGCCTCTTCGAGTCTTTCATCATGAAGTATTTCAAACTCAAGATTTGGTTACTAAAAAGAAACACTTGAGTGTTTTTACTATGACCACTTAATGTCATTAACCCTAATTTAAATGGGGATTAAAACTTGAAATTCCATTTTTTATGATTACCAACTTAATTATTCAAATTAAATAATTAATTGTTGAACTGTTACAGAAATGTTTAAACAGTTTGTGACCAGAAGATAAAAACGAACATAAAGTAAAGAACACACGAATTTTTACGTGGTATCAGCAATCTTTGCAGATTGCTACTAGTCCACGAGGCCATGCCCAGAGAATGAAATTTATTAGAAGAATATCTAAACAATTACAAAACCAAATTGACTTATACAAATAAAGACTCCCTCTTGAATTTGTCGCAACTGTTGTAATCTAAACTCCTAATCAAATTTCTGAAGTGCTAAGATCTTGAACTCCCTTCAAATCATAACACTTGCACTTTTCCTCCCGAAAAGTGACTCACGAACAAGACTTCTCCCGAAGCTTGATGACCAATGTCCAAGTGTGTTAAACCTGCACAATTAACACAAAGAAAACAATACAGAAGTACACTGTAATAAACCACTAAGAATTTGCTGGACTCAAGTTCTTCACATAATAAAAAGTCTCTCTAAAACTTGAAAAATATTTGGAAAATAATACACCAAGCGAGATAATCAAAACCAACGACCTAACGATGATTATATACTTTTTAGAATCCCTTTAGGTCGTGGAAAACAAATCAGAAACCATCAGCCAATAAATGAAAAATCTTCCCAAATAAGAAAGTTAGAATCTGTTCAAACAGACTGGCAATCCGTTCAAACAGATTCATTGAACATGGACAGTTTTTTAACCCAGTTTCCTTAAATAAATAAGAAAACATAATTTCTGCAAGCTGTACACGATTTTTGGACAAAATAAATCAGATCAAAAAATAAAATAAATACCAATAATTTCCATTTCAAGAAAAGATATTCTTTTATAGGAAATTGTATATTTATTTTATTAACAAATATATAATAATCTGATTAAAAAAAGACATATTGCAACAAAACAGGAAACTACCCATTTCGAAAAATCTCCTTTAATTAATTTTGTCAATATTGTCAAATATGCCGATAAAGGATTTTACAATCTCCCCCTTTGGAAATTTGATAGACAAAATTAATTCAAAAAACCTGCAACACAAGAGTTAGTGACAAGTAAAGAAAAAGAACTCCCCCTGCAAAGATGCGCTAACATAGAACAAACTTTTAAAGAAACTAGACTGAAACTCCCCCTCAAAATAAGAAGGTCAAGAGTTAAACAAAACAACAAACAAACAGGTTTTTGGAAGTTATCTACTCTCCCCCTTTGTGCCTTTCATAGAAGCCAAAGAACCATAAAGCAAAATAACAAAAGAGAGTATCAATGTTCAATAAATAAAACTAAACGACTGGATCTTTGGATAGAGATTGAACAGCCTCTAACACAGAACGTTGCAGTCCTTCAATTGACATCACTCGAGCAACCAAAGAATCAACAGAGGCTCGAACAACAGCTATTTCTGTTGCAACAAGTCTGGAATCTGTGGCAACAGAGGACGCATGAGGAATGTCATCCGAGGAAAACTTTAGAGATTGGGGCTTGACTTTCTTGGTTGATGGAACATCAGTGGCTTCAGAAGGAGGAGCAGAGGCCTTGTAGGAAGCAGCAGTAGTGGGAGCCACCAAATCTTCTTGATCACGTTGAAGATTTTTTTCTGCATACTCAACACTTTATAAATAACTTGAGGAAAAGGAAGATTCAAGTTTTTCCTATTACCTTTATGAAAACCAATGATTTGATCATGAATAACGAAAGCCAAATTTATACCAAGACCGGTCCCCACCTTGTACAAAAATGAAGCCATATCAAAAGAGATAGTGGCGGTGTGAGAGGTGGGCTTCCAATTAGTGGTGGCAAACTTATGGAGGACAGCATAAGTGCAGGTGAGATTAGAGACCGAGATGACTGTATTAGATGGCCATACCATTTTTTCCCCTACCAATTCAGTGATAATCGTATCCTTGTCAAGAGAGGCAACATCATCATCATCCTCGACATCAAGGGGAAGATGCAAAGCAAGGGCAATGTCTTGAGGAGAAAAATAGAACCAATGGCCCCTAACATACACTTTATTATACAGAGAAGATTTAGGTTCTATAATTTCATTAGTAAGATCGGCATAGAATTCCTTGACTATTCTATCCACAAAACCAGTAAATTTAACCAAAGAACCTGTCCATTTTCGATCTTGTAGCATTGTTAGAACACCATAAGGCCGATGATCACTCAAGACATAATTTCTCTCAATGATAAATTTCCTTTGAGCATAGAGAACCATATCACAAGCATTATCATTATAACAAAAAGTTGAAGAATAAGGTTTGAAATGTACACCTGAACATTTTGGAGAAGGTGTAGGATCAGAAATTGGTCTCTTTCCTTTAGCCTTGGATGACAAAGGAGTTGCAATTGGTTCTGAGTCAGATTCGGCTTCTTGTTCAGAGGGGACAATGTCTTCTTTTTCTGGCTCATCAGACTCAGCCTCTGATTCTGCATTGTCAGGAACCATTTCATCAGACAATGTGGTATCACGGGTTGCTTCAGATTCTGACTTTTCTTCCTCAGGGTCAGATTCGAAGGAAGGCAGAGAAGGGGGATGAGCCTTCAATATTTTCTTGGCAGCAGTCAAGGGGGAAGAAGACGTGTCAACTCCTAATTTCCTTTTGGGAGCCCCAGAAGTTTTCTTGGACTGGCTCGGCTTCAAGGGCAGTTTGAGTAACCCAGCAACAACAGCAGCTTTGTAAGAGGATGAAACAGATTTTGATTTTGCCCTAGCCGTCAGAGATGAATCAATCGGAAGAGGAGATGGGTCCTTGGCTCGAGAGGGCACCACCACTTCAGATGGTGGTGCAACATCGACAATGTCAGCTGAGATATCTGGAAACACCATGGGGTGTTCAAGAGAGAGAGAGAACACCTTCTTGCATGCCTTGGATTTGCAAGATTTCCCAACAGATGTGGCAACTGCTGGAACAGATGGAGGCGTCGTTGACACAGATGGAGGAGGCAAAGGAGTTGGCACCTTTCAGGATTGAGAAGCAGGGATCTTCTTAGAGGAAGCACCACGAGTTCTCACCATTTTTTCTTCTCTGAAAAACAGAAAGCATTTACAAAAAATGAGAAGAAAAAAATTAGAAGAAGAAGAAGTGACTTAGTGAGATCGTGGGTGAGAAGAAATAGGGTAATGGCAAGATTTTTAAATACCACACTTACCCAATTTGGACACCCACGGCAATAAAAGGTTTCCTTTTTTAAATTTTTTTTTTTTTTTGTAATTAAACAATAAAAGGAAACAACCTTTAATACACACAATCTTCATACAACTTACCTTTTTTAAAAAAATAATTATTTTATAAAAATATAATAATTATAAAATCCCAATCCAAAAAAGGTAACCAGAAAAAATTAACCCCACACGATCTGCCTATTGACCTTTTCCCTTTTTTTTTTAAAAAAAAATTCTAAAGAAGGTACAAAACAATAAAGATACAAATTATGGTATTCCAAATTAAGAAAAATGACAAAATAAATTCCTTGGAGACAAAGAATATATTAAATCACACAAATTAAATGCATAATTTCACATAATTACCACAATGATTTGGTCCACCATGAATTTCCTTGACAAGATTTTTATTATTATATATTTTTTTAGTTTCATTTTATATATATGCACAAAAATCAAACTCAACCAAAAAATTCTGCTTTGATCAATGTGAGTCATCCTGATAAGAATAAAATCAAGCAAATGAAAATAAGTGTTAGTGTATACCATGGATAAGAATACTTGTGAAAATAAAAAATTAGAAAGAATATTCGAGAGAAATAAAGCACAATTCAGTCACAAGAACATATTCTTAAGTGAATCAATCAACATGAAAGAGTCTTACACACATTTTTTATTATAAACTATGTACAATTTTTCTTGCATAGTTTCAAGCATAAGTGTGTGACAATGTATGCAAGGGAACATTGCCCAATGACAAATAAGTCTTTTTCGAAATTGTAAATAATTGTAACCCATGAAGACGCTGTTACACTACACCAGTGGTAGCTCTTTTCCATGGTAGCGTATCCTCTTTATAACTCCGAATTACAAAGTTTCAACTTACTCAAAAGACGGCTTTCATACACTGATGTAGGTAGCTCTATTCTTGCACAGGAGCTTGAAACAATGCTACACAAAAGGAAGCTCAAACATTAAACATTGATTAATTTACTCGAATATGCCTAGGAGGAATTGATTAAATTTCTCTCAAGAATATACAACCAAAGGTTCATAAACATAAGTCATATTATCCAGCTTGACACACAACACAATTTTCAAATTGATTGACAATTTTCTTAACCTTAAATAACACACATTTGATCAAGCGGATAACACCATAACAAGACAATTTAAAGAGAACAAACCCCCAACGATTTTCAGAGGAAATCAAAGCGAACCGAATCAAGAGCTTTAGTGAAAATATCAGCAATTTGTTTATGTGTTTCAATATATTCCAAGACAAGAGCTTTATTTTCAACTAATTCTCTTATGAAATGATGACGAATATCAATATGTTTGGTACGGGAATGTTGCACATGATTTTTTGAAATATTAATTGCACTTGTATTATCACAAAAAATAGTTAAAGTGTCAAGATCAAACCCATAATCCATCATCATTTGCTTCATCCACAAAAGTTGTGCACAACAACTTCCTGCTGCAATGTATTCGGCCTCAGCTGTTGAGAAAGAAATAGAATTCTGTTTCTTGCTGTGCCAAGAGACTAGATTATTTCCCAAGAAAAAACATCCTCCACTAGTGCTTTAACTATCATCAGTGTTACCTGCCCAATCAGCATCACTAAAGCACACTAGATTAGGGTTAGTTTCTTTTGAATACCATATACCATAATCAGCAGTCCCATGAACATATCGAATGATTCTTTTGACAGCTGTAACATGAGACTCCATGGGATTTCCTTGGTACCTGGCACACACACCAACACTATAACTTAAATCAGGTCGACTAGCAGTGAGATAAAGAAGACTACCAATCATGCTCCTATACAGTGTAGGATCAACTTTGACACCATTTTCATCTTTGGATAGCTTCACAGTCGTTCCCATTGGAGTTTTGGAAATCTTTGAACTTTCTAGGCCAAACTTTTTCACCAAGTTCTTAGCATATTTGCTTTGAGAAATAAATGTGCCTTCATCTAACTGCTTGACTTGCAAACCTAAGAAATAGGTCAATTCTCTCACCATGCTCATTTCAAATTCCTCTTTCATTTGTTTCACAAATACCCGCACCTCATTGTCAGAAGTAGAACCAAACACAATATCATCAACATAAATCTGAGCAATAATTATGTTAGATTTAATATTTTTTATAAACAAAGTTTTATCTACTCCACCCCTTTTGTATCCATGAGAAACAAGAAATTGCGAGAGTCTCTCATACCAAGCCCGAGGGGCTTGCATCAAACCATATAGAGCTTTCTCCAATTTGTAAACATGATCAGGTGCATGGGGATCTTCAAACCCTTTGGGTTGTTCAACATATACCTCTTCATTCAGGACCCCATTGGGAAATGCGGATTTGACATCCATTTGGAACAACCTGAAACCAATCAAGCAAGCAATAGACAATAATAATCTAATTGATTCAAGTCTTGCAACAGGTGCAAATGTTTCATCAAAGTCTATTCCTTCCACTTGTGTGTACCCTTGTGCCACTAATCTTGCTTTATTTCGCACAATTGTACCAAATCCATCAGATTTATTCTTGAAAATCCAATAATATTGGTATGCAACGGTCTTGGCACAAGGATCCACACTTTGTTTCTGAAAAATTGTTCCAATTCCTCTGCATAGCTTTAATCCAATTTTCATCAGTTAAAGCTTCTTTCACATTTTTAGGCTCAATTAGAGATAAGAAACAAACAAATTGAACAACATCACTAAACCTTCTTCGTGTTACCATACTGTCTTTTGGATTTCCAAGTATTAAATCTGCTGGATGATTTAACTTAACTTTGGTTGATGGCTCCTTTTGGACTTCATCCAAAATAATATCTGGAAATTTCTTTTCTGTCTGTCCAGAATCTGTTTCATCGGATTCGCGATCTTTTGGAACAGATGGACCAGACGTTGCAACAGTAGTATCACTGACACAAGCTTCTTCGTGTTTTTCAGTAGGTTCATCAATAAACCTTTCAATTTCTTCCTCAGTAGAAAACTCAGAAAAATCCCTGCAATCATCAATAACAACGTTAGCCGACTCCATTACAGTTTGGGTTCTCATGTTATACACACGATAAGCCCTACTGTCAGTGGAGTATCCAATAAAAACACCTTCATCACTTTTAGCATCAAATTTACCAAGATTTTCTCTATCTCTCAAAATGTAACAAACACATCCAAAAACATGAAAGTAAGCCACACTTGGTTTCTTACCCTTCCAAATTTCATAAGATGTTTTAGATGTACCTGGACAAAGAAAAACACGATTTATGATATAGCAAGCAGTGTTAATTGCTTCTGCCCAAAACCGTTTGGTCAATTTTTTGCTGTTTAGCATCACTTTAGCCATTTCTTGAAGAGTGCGGTTTTTCCTGTAGAGTCCAAGAACTTTACTTAGCAAATTGTTTAGTAGTATTATAGTATGTTTAGTATTATCTTTGTAACTGTGGATTTTTGGTTCAGACCGGGAATTATTTGGACACTCATAGTAGTACTTGTAGATTTTCTAAGTTTAACCTATAGTTTAAGAATATTAATTTTAACCTAAGGTTGATTAATATGAATGATATTAAGGATTATATTTATTGTACTATAAGGTTTAGATATCAACCAATAGGATTTTAAGCACATGTTATGAATGGTGATTAAGGATTAAGTATTTTTTAGGATTAAATTTAATAAGGAGTAAAGTTTGAATGTTATAGGGCCAGTCAGCAGCTTTGAATACGTTGAGGGCTTAGTCAAGGTTGTTTACTCCATTCAAACTTAGCTAAAAATGTGTAATTTCATGTTTAAATATTCAGCGTATGCCGATATATCGCAGCTATAGGGGGCAATATGTCGCAGCACGTAGATACGGAAAACACGAAACGATGCACGGTCGCCTCGGGCATACTGGCCCAGGCGATATATCGCCTACAGGGGGCGATATATCGCCTCCTCCAGCATATGTTCAAACATTTTTGAATTCTTTTCCCTTCAGCCATTCAAACTCCTTCATAAGTCCAGCATCTTTTGAACGAGTCTTCAGCCTCTGCTGAACGATTATTCAAATTATTTTCACCTAAAAAGCCATTATTTTTATTCAAGTAAAATCAAGATACTTTCATTCCCAAACTCTATAAATAGGACCTAGTACCCACCCATTATTCACCTTTTGCTCTAAGTTCAGAAGCTGCAAGTGCTAGGAGAGTGTGAGAGTTAAACACTTGGGTGGGAAAGTCATAAGCTTAATCATCTTTAGCTTATCAAACACTTTGGGAAGTAAGGTTCTTTAGTATTTCTGTTGTGGTTAGATTGGTCTTGCAAGTCTTTGAGGTAAACCCAAAACTCTATTTCATTTGTTTCATGTTATTTTCTTTCTCAAAGCCTTCTACTCAGTCCCCTAACCTCATTCTTATTTTGGTTAGGGAATCCAAGTTCTTAAGCACATAAGTTGTGGTAAGCATATTTCTCAATGGTTTAGTCTTCCTATTCATTTTCATTTCTTCTTCTTCATAAGACTCACTCTTTCTCATATGGTTTTAGGAGTATTCCAAAAGTCCTAACTCAGTCCATCATATCCCGGTAACTTTGGTAAGGAAAATATGATAGAATCTATATGTTTATTGCTTATGTTATCTTATGTGTTATGTTATGAAATATGATACGTTATGAATATGTTATGAATGTGTATGTTTGTAGGATTGGGCTTATGCCCTATTTGACTAACAAGACCCCAAAAAGATTATGGGCATATGCCTAATTAGCTAGTAGGACCCCACTAATCTCATGGGCATAAGCTTGTTTAGTCTATGGGACCCCAAGTAATAATGGCCATTATAATAAGTGTATGTATTAAGTGTTATGATATGTCTTTACGTTTATTATGAAATTTATGTTTATGACTATGTGTTAGATTTTCCTTGCTGGGCATTAGGCTCATTCCTTTCTGTTTTATGTGTAGGAAAATAGCTTTAGAGGCGGTAAGATTTGTGACGCTTAGAGGATGTGTATCGATGGTGAATGGAGTCAAGGGGTCGAGCGTTATTCGATTCGAGGATGTAGTCTTGTTTTACTTTTTATGGTTTTACATGTATTTTTCGCATTTTCTATGTAACTCTTTTCACTTTAAGTTATTTTTGTTTTAAAGACAATGGGTACCCATATCCTACTTATTTTTATGAAAGTAACATTTGTTTCTACAAGTTTATAATAAATTATGGTATTTTCGCAAATGTATGTTTTAGTAAGAATTTGTATGTATAGTTTGATAATGGTCAAAGAGTCTAGATTAGTGGGTCATTACAGTTGGTATCAGAGAAACGGTTCCTTTGCATGAAGTTCTCCTCGATACACACGCTCGAAGCTCCGAATCTGACCGCCAAGTAAGTATTTAAGTTACAAGTTACTTTTCCTATGTGTATAGCTAACAACTTTAGTGTTTATGTTTCAGTTAAGAATGAACGGAGCTTTAACCTACCAAGATATCCGAGCCATTAAGGCCTTAAAAAGAATAAGGGAGCCAAGAAACACCGTAGGAGCCCTAGAAAGGATCACTCGAAGGTTGCTTTTGTTTCACCAAGAGATAGGTGGCCTTCAAGAGGCTAAGCAAATAATGCTAAGATCAACAGAACAATATGTACTAGTGATTAGGCTATTTAAAGATTTCCATCCTGTAATAGCAGCTTTAGAAGAAATATGGGAAGTGATGCATGAGGAGCATGAATTACCATTAGCGATGAGATACTATTTCCTCTTAGTTAGGTTCACCGCAAAATTTGAGTTTCAATTCACAAATGAGAAAAAACATAGGATTCTCACCAACCTTCCTAACGGATGTTTCGATGCAAATGACAATGATGATTATGAACAAATAGATGATGATATGCTAGATGACGGATCGGATGTAGAAGATCCCAATTTTTAGATTAGTAGTTTTTTTATTTGTTTTATTTACTTTTTATGTTATGATTGTAATAAGTGAAAAATCTTTTCCAAATGAATAACATGCTATTTGAATATCATGTGTGAGTTTGATTTTATTTTTGCAATCATAATAAATACTAAATAAAATGAATAATGACTGAGTTCGGTGAGGGTGGATATAAATCAATGAACCTGGTTTCCTTATTGAGAGTTAGGGGGCCATAGTAGTGGGAACGGGAACGATTTTACTGATCCCACCCCTCCCTTAATATGGTTAACTTTGGAACAAAGATAAGTTTCGAGCCTGAGAATTAAGTCATATAGGATGATTAGAAACACACTTAGAAAATAAAGATGACTTATTTTTCTAAGTATAGAAACCTACTCTAACTAATAAAGACTTATATTTTTTTTCTTCATAAGAAGTCATAATAAATAGGTCCGAGATATGTTTGTTTTAGAATAAGTTTTGCCTTAGAGCCTATTAGGAAAAGTTCTAACATGTTTCTTTCAACTGTTAGAACTCTGCTACGATGTCTCTCTGAAGATTTTCACGCACCAATGGAAACGCCTCCAACGATGTTCCAGCGACCAATGCGGTCCCTACAGTTCGCCGAAGGGGAGTGCGTGCTACTGCTCGCCGCAACGCGCCGGCACAGCCAGCTGACAGCACTGCAGAGATTGCTAGACTGCGACAGCAAGTCGAGGAACTTCTGCAGCAACAACGCCAACAGGCTCAATCTCAGCCTCAGCCTCCGCCACAGCCACAACAGCATCCACAGCAAATGGCCCCAGCACCCCAGCAAGTTGGTCCGTATGGGGGATGGCCTATGACGAATTACGCGCCGTATTCAGTACAGCACATGGAGCCAGTGTACGAGAGGTTCCGCAAGCAGCACGCTCCGAACTTTGAAGGGACTATGGACCCCTTTGAAGCAGAAGAATGGCTAAGGAATGTGGAGCCGATCCTAGCCCACATGAATCTCAGTAATGCGGATCGCATATCCTGCGTCTCGTCCTTGCTCAAGAAGGATGCCAGGATATGGTGGGACTTAGCCCAGCAATCCCATGATGCTGCCACCATGACATGGACCCGATTTGTGGAGTTGTTCCATAAAAAGTACTACAATTCAGCGGTACTTGCTACGAGAGTTGAGGAGTTCACCAATCTGAAGCAAGGGAATTTAATAGTGGTGGAATATGCTCGTCAGTTTGACCGCTTAGCCAAGTTCGCAGCAGAGTTAGTTCCAACCGATTATCTGAGGGTGAACAAATTCGTGAGAGGACTCTGATCGAAGATCGAGATGGGGGTTAAACTAGCGAACCCGGGAAACACTTCATATGCCGACGTTCTTGAGACGGCAATCGAAGTAGAAAGGTTGCAGGCCAACGTAAGCAAAGAAGAAGCCAGTAAGCCTGAACCCAGACAGCAGAGCCAACCTCAGGCCAGTCGGAACAACAATCAGTCTAGCAATAGCGGCAACAATCAGTCCAACAACAACAGTAACGGACAGAAGAGAAGGCATCCTGACAACAAGCAAACTGACAATAATAAGAGGGCACGACCAAATAATGGGGGAAATAGGTCGGGCTACGTGGAATACCCGCCATGTGCCAAATGTCAGAAGAAGCACCCTGGAGAATGCCGCGCCAACACCAAGGAGTGTTTCAATTGTGGTCAAGAGGGGCATCGTAAGAAAGAGTGTCCTCAGCAAAAGCCAGAAGGAAAGAAGGACGAAAAGATGGTTCCTGCTCAGGTTTTTGCTTTAACCCAAGGAGAGGCGGATGCTAGCAACAAGGTGGTCACAGGTCAGGTTTCCATCCTCAATAATTTATGTCATGTATTATTTGATTCGGGAGCCACTCATTCGTATATTTCGTTAGGAATGATAGATAAACTAGACAAACCTAGTGAAAGATTTAGAACTAGGTTTGTAACCGAGTTGCCTTCGGGCAAAGTAGTTCTATCATCACGAATTGTACGAGGCGTACCAATCAAGATTGAGGACAAGGAACTAGAAGGAGACTTGATAGAACTGCTAATCAAAGACTTTGACGTCATACTAGGCATGGATTGGCTAGCACGGCATGGCGCAACGATCGACTGCAGACGCAAGAAGGTGATGTTCGAGACTCCTGACGGCCAGAAGCTGTGCTTCATGGGACAAGCTTCAGGACTACGCACCCCGTTAGTGTCATCTCTCAAAGCTCAGAGAATGATGGAAAAAGGATGCCAAGCGTTCTTAGCCAGCATCACGAATGTGGAGAAGGAGACATCACTTAAAGTTGGAGATGTTCGGGTTATACAAGAATTTCCAGAAGTGCAGTAGAGCACGAGGAACACTTAAGGTTGATTTTGACGCGATTGAAGGAGCATAAACTCTACGCCAAGTTCAAGAAATGCGAATTTTGGCTTTCGCAAGTGGCGTTCCTCGGGCACATCATATCAAAAGACGGAGTTGTAGTAGATCCATCGAAGGTAGAGGCCGTGAAGGATTGGCCTAGGCCAAAGAACGCGTCAGAAGTAAGAAGCTTCTTAGGGCTAGCAGGTTATTATAGAAAGTTTGTAGAGGGCTTTTCTAAGATAGCCACTCCACTTACCAACCTGACCCGGAAGCAACAAAAGTTTTACTGGAATGATAAGTGTGAGGAAAGCTTCCAGTTGCTTAAGGATAAGGTTTGCTCAACACCAGTACTTAGTGTCCCAACACCCAACGACAAGTTCATTGTCTACTGTGATGCATCAAAGCTAGGATTGGGATGCGTACTGATGCAAAACAACAAGGTGATAGCCTATGCCTCACGTCAGTTGAAGGAGTATGAGCAACGCTATCCAACTCACGATATGGAGTTGGCAGCGGTGGTCTTTGCGTTAAAAATCTGGCGCCATTATCTTTACGGAGAACGGTGCGAGATTTATACGGACCACAATAGTTTAAAATACTTCTTTACGCAGAAGGAGCTCAACATGAGGCAGCGCAGGTTGTTAGATTTAGTCAAGGATTACGACTACGAAATCCTATACCACCCAGGGAAAGCGAATGTAGTTGCCGATGCACTTAGCTGGAAAAGTTATGGGAACTTAGCAGCCTTATCTGGAATAGAAAAGCCACTACAGCAGGAGCTTATCAGTGCTAGAATAGAAATGGTTGTAGGCAAGCTGGCTAACTTGTCTATCCAATCAGATTTGTTAGAAGATATACGTATTGGTCAGGGACATGACGGCACACTAGCAACACACATGGATGCAGTCAGAGAAAGCAAGACTACAGATTTCTCAATATACAGTCAAGGTTTATTGAGATATAAGGATCGGTTATACGTGCCAGACGATCAAAGTATTAAGAAGGTGATCCTAAAAGAAGCGCACAATACCCCGTACTCAGTTCATCCAGGGTCTACCAAGATGACTCATGACATCAAGGCAGTCTATTGGTGGCCAGGGATGAAGAAGGAGATAGCAGAGTATGTATCTAAGTGTCTCGTATGCCAGCAAGTGAAAGCGGAGCATCAGCGGCCTGCAGGATTATTGCAACCGCTTAGCATACCGGAATGGAAGTGGGACGATATAGGCATGGACTTCGTGACGGGTCTGCCAAAGACGAATAAGCAGCATGATTCCGCTTGGATAGTAATAGATAGACTAACCAAGTCGGCTCATTTCCTACCTGTTAAGATTTCATATACGGTAGACCAATATGCAGACATCTACATCCAAGAGATTGTACGATTGCATGGAATCCCCAAGACGATAGTGTCAGATAGAGGATCAGTGTTTACGTCAAGATTTTGGAGAAGCTTACAGCAAGCCATGGGTACTAAGTTAAGTCTTAGTACAGCTTTCCATCCTCAGACAGATGGGCAGTCTGAGCGTACGATTCAGACCTTAGAGGATATGCTACGAGCGTGTATACTTGATTTCGGAGGATCGTGGAACAAGTACTTACCGCTGATCGAATTCTCATACAACAACAGCTACCAGTCGACGATCGGGATGGCACCTTATGAGTTGCTATATGGAAGAAGGTGCCGATCACCGTTGCACTGGGACAAGGTAGGAGAAAGGCAGCTTCTAGGGCCTGAAGCTGTTAGACAAGCTCAAGAAGCAGTAGCGCTTATTAAACAGCGTATGCTTGCTGCTCAAAGCCGACAGAAAAGCTATGCGGATACCAAGCGACGCGATGTGGAGTTCCAAGTTGGAGATCAAGTCTTCCTGAAGATATCTCCTATGAAAGGTGTCAAGCGGTTCGGGAAGAAAGGCAAACTTAGTCCCCGATTTATAGGTCCTTTTGAGATATTGGACAAAGTGGAACCAGTAGCTTATAGACTAGTCCTACCGCCAGCACTAGCCAATAGTCACAACGTCTTCCACATCTCGATGTTACGCAAGTATGTGTCAGACCCATCTCACGTCCTCAAGTACGATACCATAGCGCTCCAGAAAGACTTAAGTTATGAGGAACGACCGATTAGCATCCTAGATAAAGGGATGAAGCAGTTGCGGTTCAAGAGCTTTCCTATAGTCAAAGTCTTATGGAGTAATAGTTCTGAACGCGAGTCAACGTGGGAGTTAGAGGAGGACATGTAGAACCGATATCCGGAGTTATTTGGTAAGTAAATTTCGAGGACGAAATTCTTTTTAGTAAGGGAGAATTGTAGAGTCCAAGAACTTTACTTAGCTAATTGTTTAGTAGTATTATAGTATGTTTAGTATTATCTTTGTAACTGTGGATTTTTGGTTCAGACCGGGAATTATTTGGACACTCATAGTAGTACTTGTAGATTTTCTAAGTTTAACCTATAGTTTAAGAATATTAATTTTAACCTAAGGTTGATTAATATGACTGATATTAAGGATTATATTTATTGTACTATAAGGTTTAGATATCAACCAATAGGATTTTAAGCACATGTTATGAATGGTGATTAAGGATTAAGTATTTTTGAGGATTAAATTTAATAAGGAGTAAAGTTTGAATGTTATAGGGTCAGTCAGCAGCTTTGAATACGTTGAGGGCTTAGTCAAGGCTGTTTACTCCATTCAAACTTAGCTAAAAATGTGTAATTTCGTGTTTAAATATTCAGCGTGTGCCGATATATCGCAGCTATAGGGGGCGATATGTCGCAGCACGTAGATACGGAAAACACGAAACGATGCACGGTCGCCTCGGGCATACTGGCCCAGGCGATATATCGCCTACAGGGGGCGATATATCGCCTCCTCCAGCATATGTTCAAACGTTTTTGAATTCTTTTCCCTTCATCCATTCAAACTCCTTCATAAGTCCAGCATCTTTTGAATGAGTCTTCAGCCTCTGCTGAACGATTATTCAGCCTCTGCTGAACGAAGCCATAAGCTTAATCATCTTTAGCTTATCAAACACTTTGGGAAGTAAGGTTCTTTAGTATTTCGGTTGTGGTTAGATTGGTCTTGCAGGTCTTTGAGGTAAACCCGAAACTCTATTTCATTTGTTTCATGTTATTTTCTTTCTCAAAGCCTTCTACTCAGTCCCCTAACCTCATTCTTATTTTGGTTAGGGAATCCAAGTTCTTAAGCACATAAATTGTGGTAAGCATATTTCTCAATGGTTTAGTCTTCCTATTCATTTTCATTTCTTCTTCTTCATAAGACTCACTCTTTCTCATATGGTTTTAGGAGTATTCCAAAAGTCCCAACTCAGTCCATCATATCCCGGTAACTTTGGTAAGGAAAATAGGATAGAATCTATATGTTTATTGCTTATGTTATCTTATGTGTTATGTTATGAAATATGATACGTTATGAATATGTTATGAATGTGTATGTTTGTAGGATTGGGCTTATGCCCTATTTGATTAACAAGACCCAAAAAAGATTATGGGCATATGCCTACTTAGCTAGTAGGACCCCACTAATCTCATGGGCATAAGCTTGTTTAGTCTATGGGACCCAAAGTAATAATGGCCATTATAATAAGTGTATGTATTAAGTGTTATGATATGTCTTTACGTTTATTATGAAATTTATGTTTATGACTATGTGTTAGATTTTCCTTGCTGGGCATTAGGCTCATTCCTTTCTGTTTTATGTGTAGGAAAATAGCTTTAGAGGCGGTAAGATTCGTGACGCTTAGAGGATGTGTATCGATGGTGAATGGAGTCAAGGGGCCGAGCGTTATTCGATTCGAGGATGTAGTCTTGTTTTACTTTTTATGGTTTTACATGTATTTTCCGCATTTTCTATGTAACTCTTCTCACTTTAAGTTATTTTTGTTTTAAAGACTATGGGTACCCATATCCTACTTATTTTTATGAAAGTAACATTTGTTTCTACAAGTTTATAATAAATTATGGTATTTTCGCAAATGTATGTTTTAGTAAGAATTTGTATGTATAGTTTGATAACGGTCCAAGAGTCTAGATTAGTGGGTCATTACATTTCCTTTCTACAACTCCATTCTGTTGAGGAGTTTTGGGAGCTGAAAACTCATGAGAGATACTTGCAGACTTACAAAAATCATCATAGACAGAATTCTCAAATTCTTTACCATGATCACTTCTTATATGAACAATTTTTCCAATGTTGCAATCTTTTTCAACTTTTAATTTCAAGCAAAGAGTTTTAAAGGCATCAAAAGTGTCAAAGTTTTCTTTCAAGAAATCCACCCAAGTATATCTAGAAAAATCATCCACACAAACAAAAATATACCTTTTCCCATTTAAACTCTCAATTTGAATTGGACCCATAAGATCCATGTGAAGCAATTCTAAAACTTTCGAAGTGTTCATGTCAGAAACACTTTTATGTGTAATTTTTAATTGCTTACCAAGTTGACAACTCTTGCACTTACCATCAATTTCTTTACCTAGCTTAGGTAAACCACGAACACTCCCTGCATGAGACAATTTTTTCAAGGTTTTGAAATTTATGTGACCAAGTTTAGCATGCCACATATCAGTGTTATTACTCACAACAGATTGACACATAATAGATGGCAGAAGAGTAGCAATTGTCATTAGATCTATAACCTTCAAGAACATTCTCACCAATCTTGTTTAAAACAAAAAAATTCTCTTTATCAAAGTTAACAGTATAACCTTGATCACAAATTTGACTTATGCTAAGCAAGTTAGCTTTAAGTCCTTCCAAAAGTAACACTCTTTTGATTTTAGGTAACCCTTCAAACTTAAGAGTACCCATTCCAAGAACATTACCTTCAATTCCATTGCCAAAAGTAACAGACCCACAATGCATAGGTTTTAAGTCTGTAAGAATAGACTTGTCACCTGTCATATGTCTTGAACAACCACTGTCAAAATACCAAAAATATGAAGAAGCATATCTATCATATTCACTAGTAAAACCAGCAAAACAATTATTCTTTTTGATCCATATTTTCTTTGATTGAACATTTTCCTTTTTTACTCTTCTGAAATTATCAAAATAATTGAATTTTTCAAAATATTCATTTTTGGCAAAATTCATAAGAGTAAAACACTTAGGACGAATATGACCCTTCCTACCACAAAAATGACAGATTGGAATGAATTTTTCAAACTTACAATTGGATTTACCTGCTGACTGTGTCCTTTCTGTTGGAACAATCTGAGTACCAGATACAACAGATTTCAGTGAGGATGACACAGGAACATCAGACGATAGCATCCCAGCCGAGAAAAAGACAGTTTTCTTTGATTTTTGAGAACTTGAAGCACCAAGTCCCACATGACTTCTTTGACCTGAATTCTGTATATTCTCAAAAACAGTTGAACCGAGGTTAAGCATTCTAACATTTTTCTTAAGAGTATCCAAATCTTTAGACAACTTATTAATTTCAACATTTTTTGAAATTATTTCTTTTTCAAAATTTTCATTTAAATCAGTAAGTAGTTTAATTTCAAAGGATAAATCTTTATTTTTTCTTACCAATGACCGATTTTCAGAACACACTTTTACCCATGATCCATACATCTTTTTGTAAGATTCACTCAAGGACTCACCATTCAATTCAGATTCATCACTATCAGAATTTTCTTCATCTTTTGAAACATTATTCAAGCAAACAATTTTTTCATTTTCAGATTTAGAAACAGGTAAAATAGAAGTGAGAGCGACATTACCTTCCTCATCTTCACTACTTTCAGAGTCATTATCACTGCAAGTAGCAATCATACCTTTTTTGTTCTTTTTCAAAGTGTTTGCACACTCAGACTGGATGTGACCAAATCCCTCACATTCCCTGCACTGAATACCCTTTTTATTAGTTTGAAAAGGTTTAAGAGAAGAAGGATTACCTTTTGACATCTTGCCATTGAATTTCTTGTTTCCTATCTTATTCATATGTTTTCGAAAATTCTTTGCAAGCATTGCCATTTCATTATCACCATCTTCATCATCTGAGACTTCCTTTTCAGTGCTCTTGAAAGCTATGGTTTTCTCCTTTTCTTTGGAAGTACTTGGCTTGTCTTTTTGACGAATCTTTTGATTTAACTCAAAGGTACGAAGTGACCCCATCAATTCTTCTACCTTCATAGTACTGAAGTTTTTTGCCTCTTCCATAGCAGTGAGCTTAACATTGAACCTATCAGGAAGAACTCGAACGATTTTTCTAACAAGAACAGAATCATCAAGTTTCTCACCAAGTGCAAAATACTCATTAGAAATATCAGATAATCTCTCATAAAATTCAGATAGTGTTTCAGAATCAGACATTCTAAGGTCATCAAACCTAGTTTGTAACATAATAAATCTAGACCTTTTAACATCTACAGTTCCTTCGAACTGAGTTTGAAGAATTGTCCAAGCATCTTTAGCCGAGACACATGTAGGAACAAGTTTTATAAAACTTTCTCCAACACCATTAAATATGGCGTGAAGAGCTTTATTATTATAGCTTGATAATTTTTCTTCTTCTATATCCCAACTAAGTTCAGATTTTACAATTGTGCTTCCATCTTCACCTTTTTCAGTAGGAGGTGATTATCCAGACAAAATTGCTCTCCATGCTTTCTCATCTTGAGCTTTTATGAAAGCTCTCATCCTAACTTTCCAATATGGATAGTTTGAGTCATTTAGCAATGGAGGTCGAGACACCGAACTACCTTCTGCAAAGAAAGACATTTCACACAAAACAAATCAAACGGAAAATAACCACAAGATCTCACTAAGAGTTTAGTGAACCTGACTCTGATACCAATTGAAATTCCGTTTTTTATGATTACCAACTTAATTATTTAAATTAAATAATTAATTGTCGAACTGTTACAGAAATGTTTAAACAGACACAAAGACTGTTTGAACAGAAACCAGATATGTTTAAACACTTTGTGACCAGAAGATAAAAACGAACATAAAGTAAAGAACACACGAATTTTTACGTGGTCTCAGCAATCTTTGCAGATTGCTACTAGTCCACGAGGCCACGCCCAAAGAATGAAATTTATTAGAAGAATATCTAAACGATTACAAAACCAAATTGACTTATACAAATAAAGACTCCCTCTTGAATTTGTCGCAACTGTTGTAATCTAAACTCCTAATCAACTTTCTGAAGTGATAAGATCTTGAACTCCCTTCAAATCATAACACTTGCACTTTTCCTCCCGAAAATTGACTCACGAACAAGAATTCTCCCGAAGCTTGATGACCAATGTCCAAGTGTGTTCAACCTGCACAATTAACACAAAGAAAACAATACAGAAGTACACTGTAATAAACCACTAAGAACTTGCTAGACTCAAGTTCTTCACATAATAAAAAGTCTCTCTAAAACTTGAAAAATATTTGGAAAATAATACACCAAGAGAGATAATCAAAACCAACGACCTAAGGATGATCATATACCTTTTAGAATCCCTGTAGGTCGTGGAA
Organism: Humulus lupulus; assembly: GCF_963169125.1. Taxonomy (NCBI): domain Eukaryota; kingdom Viridiplantae; phylum Streptophyta; class Magnoliopsida; order Rosales; family Cannabaceae; genus Humulus; species Humulus lupulus. The sequence goes on from NC_084793.1 coordinate 22,489,165, forward strand.
AACAAATCAGAAACCATCAGCCAATAAATGAAAAATCTTCCCAAATAGGAAAGTTAGAATCTGTTCAAACAGACTGGCAATCCATTCAAACAGATTCATTGAACTTGGACAGTTTTTTAACCCAGTTTCCTTAAATAAATAAGGAAACATAATTTCTGCAAGTTGTACACGATTTCTGGACAAAATAAATTCGATCAAAAAATAAACAAAATAAATTAGATCAAAAAATAAAATAAATACGAATAATTTCCATTTCAAGAAAAGATATTATTTTATAGGAAATTATATATTTATTTTATTAACAAATATATAATAATCTGATTAAAAAAAGACATATTGCAACAAAACAGGAAACTACCCATTTCGAAAAATCTCCTTTAATTAATTTTATCAATATTGTCAAATATGGCAATAAAGGATTTTACAAAACTAAAACAATTTGGTCCACCCAATTTATTTCCTTCACATGGCTGAGCACTATTTATTTTATTTTATGTTATTATTATTATTTTTTTTATAATGGTTAATAAATATTTCCTAAGAAGAAAAATCCAAAATGACTTTCTATAACCTTTTTCACTCATATAAAGTTTTTTTTTAAAAAAAATAAAACTTAACACATAATAATTAAATTCAATGTCTCTCCCATTTAATTTAATTAGTCACACAATAAAATTTAACCTAAGGCCCATTCATGGAATAAAATTCCCCAATTCGGTAAAATTAAGCATTTTAACACAAAATGCACTAAAATTTCCATTTTCTCTTCTGTTTTTTATTTTTGACCAAAATTTAATTTTTATGAATGTATTTTTATGCCCAAAATATATTTGCCATAGTTTTCATTTTATTTTTCGATATTTTTACTCGATTAGGGTTTTTGTGTCGGTCTAACACCGAAAGTCTTGTCTTGACTTTTAATCACAAAATTCATAATTTGGCTAGCAATAACTCATGGAAATAAATTCCAAAAAAATATAATATTATTTAAAATAATATTCTTAACTCGAGGAAAAAATATCCCGACCCGAGTCATTTAAATGTACCTGAAACGCAGGGCATTACAATACCTACAATTTATAAAGATTTCGTCCTCGAAACTTAAAACAAATGAGGACACAACTCCCCCATCTTGTCTTATGTTTTCCAGGTTGCCTCTTCAATGCCATGGTTACCCCTCTGCACCTTTACCAACAGCACAGTCTTGTTCCTCAACACTTTTTCCTTTTGGTCTAGCATCATCACCGGCTTCTCCTCATAGACGATTTGAGGATCAATGCTCAGCTGCTCATGGCTGAGTACATGCGAGGGATCGCACATGTATTTTCTCAACAAGGATACATGAAACACGTCACACACCTTAGACAGGGCGGGCAGAAGAGCTAAACGATAAGCTACTTCCCTGATCCTCTCTATGATTTCGAAAGGTCCAACAAACCTTGGGCTAAGCTTTCCTTTCTTCCCGAACCGCATAGCCCCTCATAGAGGAGCTACCTTCAGCAACATATTATCACCAACCTCAAACACCAGGGGTCTCCTGCGTCGGTTGGCATATTTGCGTTGTCGATCTATCGAAGTTTGCAAGCGTTGGCTTATCTACTGGATGTCCTTGGTAACCTGATCAACCTCATCAGATCCGAGAAACTTTCTTTCACCGGCCTCGTGCCAATGAATCAGTGATCGACATTTCCTTCCGTACAAAGCCTCATACAAAGCCATTTTGATGGAATCATGATAGCTGATGTTGTAAGCAAACTCTATCAATGGAAGCTTCTCATTCCATGACCCTTGAAATTTGAGCACCCATGCTCTTAGCATATCTTCCAGGGTTTGAATTGTTCGTTTGTTTTGACCGTCTGTTTGCGGGTGGAAAGAAGTGCTGAACTTCAGTTTAGTACCCAGGCTTGTTTGAATTCCATCCCAGAATGCCGAGGTGAAACATCCGTCGCAATCTGATACGATGGAGTTGGGTACACCATTCAGTCTCATTAGTTATGCAATGTAAATATCTGCTAACTTATGTGTAATGCCCCAAATTTTCCTAATAAGGTTTAGGACCTTGATTAGGAGGTCGGGAGGGCCATAATTGATTTATTATGTGATTAAATGATAATATGCATGTTTAGGTGTATTAAATATGCATGTGAACCCATTTCTGCACGCGGGCCCGGCCCAAGGTACCTTGATATGGAGAAGGCCCAAGGGGAAGGGTACGAGCCAGGAACTCTTGACTGGGCCCATGGGTGGTGTCCAGGGTTTCCCTCCGGGTCCATACTCGGCAAGGATCGTCTGGGAGGCGAGCAAATCATTCCAACCGCTGCGTCCTGCGGATCCTCATCCCGGACCACTGACGCGGCCCGGGCCGATGGTAAACGAAGCGAGACGAAGGTAAATGGACCCGGATCGTCTCACCCCTGGTTGCAGGGTTCAGGCGTCCAGGACGCTGACGCCACCTCACTCCACGTGGGCGTTGTCCCCCACTTTTCACCTGCAGAAAAGGTCATCTCGGGATTGCACGGCAATGTGTCAGGACTGCACAGCCAAGTACTCTGACTGGTCTTGTCTCCTGAATCTGCCTCGTGACTCGAAGCGATCAGGCCAAAAGCGCCGTTTTGTCGGGCGAGATACAGCTCCGAGGTCAGCCTGTTGGGCCTTAACTAGTTCTGGATTTACGAACTTTGTACCTTTTTGTATTGGGCCTCCACTAGAAAGGCCCCTTGTACCCATTTCTCTGATGGGCCCAGATCGGATTCGGCCCAGACCCGGTATTCCCCTCAGCTTATAAATATACGCTGTAAAACAATGTAAAGGGGCTTCGGAGGAAAAAAAAGGGAGAAACTCTGTTCAGATATTGATAGAAAACTCCATTGTAAAAGCTTCTTCTAGCTCTAATATATAGACTCGTGGACTAAGGCCAGTTAATACCCCAACCACGTAAAAACCCCGTGTCGATATTCTACTTTCATTATTGTAAATGTGGAATTTTTTCCTTGTGAATTCTATTCACGAGTGAAGCTCTATACTACGAGACATCCTGAAAGGGCATCACACGATGGTGAGGGAGTTGGGGTAAGAGAGTCACCCTCACTAGGCGAGGGACTTCGGCCACTTGCCAATCCAAACTTCACCCTCACTATGCGAGGGTCCCCAGCTGGTCATCCGCGTGCGCCCCATTCCAGCAGGCATCAAGCCTCGTCTACACTCAGGAGAAGAAGGTCAGCCTCGCTACACGAGGCACCCTCGTTATGCGAGGGTGAGGTTTCGTGGTGGCATCCATGCCCCTAGCCTCGCGATGCTGCACCTGGGGGAAGGAAAGGCAGCCTCGCTATGCGAGGGTGCTGCCTTGTTACGACGCCCGTGTCCTGAGCGATGCCTACGCCTGAGGGAAAAGGACCAGACTCGCTACGCGAGGTACCCTCGCTATGCGAGGGTGTGGCCTTGCCACGGCGTCCATACTGCGAGTCTCGTGTCCATGTGACCCGCATAAGCCGGCCCTGACCCCTGGCGCCTTGACTTCTCAGGACATGCATAGGTTGAAGCCTCCTTGGCATAGGCACGAGATCACTTGGGGGAACCTTGTTGATATGTCTAACGAACATGGAGCATTGAACGGGAATTGATGAGGACAACCGAGTACGGAACACGTGCGCTGACACGGGGTGTACGATTATGGAAAGAACAGAGGCACGACCCTATGATCTGCGTTTGAGGAGTAGTGGCAGTACGGACCTGTACGAAGCGTAGTGGTACCACTTGGACACCCCCGACCATACGCCAGAGCCGACAGTACTTTGTCCTGGGCCATGACTCTAACACCATCAGGGTAGACACCACTACGCCCTGGGCCACTACACTATCAGAATACCTGTGTACGTCCCTGCGGTCTGGGACTTGTTTGTATCCTGGGCCAATAGAGCCCCCCCCCCCCCCCCTATAAATAGGCTCCAACCCCTCAGGCTAAGGGGTTGGAAAACTGAATGTAAAAAGGAGACTTAAGAAATATATGTTTCTGGTATTCATGGTTGCCTAAGTTTTCTCCTGTTCTTTAGAGTTCTTTCTATCTGATTCATAGCTTCCTATAGTATAGAGATCGAAGTTTTCTAACCATCAATCGTTGATGAGTTCTTACCGTCAACAATTATTATTACCAACAAATATTATTCATTAATAGAGTTGCCAAAAATCTCGGTTAACAGTTTGGTGCTTTCATTGAGAGCTGAAGGAAGCTAGCGCCAACGTCAGGCCTTTATTACGATGGTGAACACACGACACACCACCTTCGACCCTACTAATCCAGAGCAGGGCAACAGGGACCCGCCGCCCTCTCAGAATATTCCTCAGGACCCGCCCGAGGACATGCCTCCTCAGACGTCTCACCAAAATGAGTCGCAAGACTACGAGGGTGGGACAGAGTACGAAGTAGAAAACGAAGAAGATTACTACGAGGAGGAGTATCACGACGAAGCCGTGGTTCCCGAGATCCCTCGCGACGATTGGCAGGACTCGGAGGTGATTAGACTAAGGCAGCAAATCCTGGATCAGGAAGCCAGGATAGGTTAGCAGGCGGAGGCGCACCGCCAGGTGCAAGAGTCTCTACGAGCCCTACAGGCGCTAATGGCCGCGCAGGGCCCAGCAGCCAACCCCACAGCTGCCCCACCTCCAGAAATGCAACAACCTGCTCCCCAGAGCAAGCCGGGGGCCCTGGGGGTGCTAGCCCAGTCCGTCCCCCAGAGCCTTTTCCCGACCCGGCTCCGAGAGTCCCGAACAAGGAGCGACGGAAGACCTGGGAGAAAACCACCCCCGTCGAGAAAGTCGGGGCACATTCGTGGCTGTTGCCTAGGAAAGAGAAGGTGCGCCCCGTCCCAGGACGGGGCCACCCAATCGATCCGCAGGGAGCGCGGCCACGGAACGAGCAGCCCCGGCACGCCCCATGGCCAAACGGGCGGGTAAGGTCTTTGCACCCAAGTGCCTCGGTCAACAAGAACCGTCAGGAACGGTCTCGCTGCGAGGATCGTCACGCTCTCAGTTCAGGGGACGACACTTCCCGGATAGATTTACGCAATGGACTGAATGCCCGGAAGGATCGGGCCCGCAAGGAAAAAATCCTCCCACGAGGCGGCGACCTCAGGAACGACATTAACGACAGGAGAAACGAGAGAATACCCCTGGAGGATAGCACGGCCAAGCTGCTCATGGAACAGATGGCTGCATTAAAAAAGGTCACTGATCGCCTAGTCCGCAAGCAGGAAGGCGCGGAAACTGACTCCAATGAAGAGGATAAAGAGCCGTGCGTGAGGCACATCCTGGACGCCGTACTGCCTAAGAGGTTCAAGATGCCGAGCCTCACTGCCTATACTGGAAATACAGATCCTAGGGATCACCTGTCCCGGTACAACTGACTCATGACTGTGGCTCACGTCAGCGATGACGGCAAATGCCTCTGCTTCTTCATCACGTTGGGCAGTCTCGCCGAAGAGTGGTGGAAAAGGCTTAAACCAGGGTCCATCCAATCATGGTTCGGGCTGCAGTCAACATTTCGGAAGCAGTTCGTGGCCGCCATGAGGATGGACATGCAAATCAGTGCCCTCGCCAACATTAAGCAACTACCCGCGGAGACATTGAGAGCCTACATCCAGCGCTTTACTGAAGAAGCCTCCAAGACAAGGTCGATGACGGACAGCGCCTGGTGGCACTGCAGTCCGGGATCCGGGCCGGGTCACCACTTTGGGATGACATGCAGCGCAGTAAAGCCGCCACTTTGGAAGAATTCATCCGGAGGGCCCAAGGATTCATTAACTTGGAGGAGGCTCAGATCCAGGCCTTCGGATGGCCCCCAGCTCCTCACCCCATCCCTCAGACGGTTCCGAGAGGCGCGGGACAGTTCCCTGCGCAGTCCTACGCCACGCCCCCCATAGTCTCGGGGTCAGCCGTCACGCCCGGCATCAGTTAAACTCCTACGGTATACGGCCCTGCCGCCTCGGGGTATGCCCCGGCCCAATCAACCCACTTCTCCGGTTATGGCGTCGTGCCGGCAGGGCACAGTATGGCCCCCGTCGTAGCCCAGCAATCGCAGACGGGAGTAACTGAGGCAAGCGTGAATCCCTCCCGGGGGAAGCGATCGGGCAAAGGCCAGAACCGGCCTGAGCTGGCCAAAAAGGGGAAGAGGGGCTACGAGCCCCAATATTCGGAATACACCAACTTGGTGGACACCCGGGAAATTATCTATCTGGCGACAGAGAGAGCGGTCCACTACCGGAAGCCTAGCCCCATGTTTAAGGGGGGAAGGAATCTGAGAGACACCAGCAAACGGTGCGCTTATCACAAAGACGTGGGCCACACCACCGACGAGTGTCGGGAGCTCAAAGATGAGATTGAAAACCTCATCAAGCTGGGGCACCTCCACCAGTGGGTAAGAATGCCCGTGGGTGTCCCGGGCATGTCAGCAAGCCCCGGGAAATCCACGGCGCCGGTGACGACTCGTGCATACCCACCCTAGGGAGGGTATGCACAGGGACCTCCAGCACAGGCCCCTCAGGGGACCATCGCTGCGCAGGCTCCCGGCCCCGGAATGCCCTATTCTTCTGGGGCAGCACCCCCTCGAGTAGACGGACATGTGGCAACCATCTCGGGAGGACCTCACCTAGGAGGACCTTCGAGGAATGACCAAAAGCGCTACATGAGCGAGTTGGACCACGACCAGGAAGTTTGTGCCCTTGTCCAGGCCCCGGCACAGCGCCCTAAACTGATGAACCTCCCCATCACCTTCACGGAGGAAAATGCCCGCAACGTCCATTTTCCGCACCATGACCCGCTGGTCATAGATGCCCAAATCGCCAAAAAATTGGTGTCCCGCGTGTTAGTGGATGACGGGAGCTCTGTCAACTTGTTGTTCAAACCCACCTTCTCCGCCATTGGCCTGACAGAAGAAGATCTGGCGTCCTGCCCGACCCAAATTTACAGCTTTAACGGAGACGCGCTTCTCCCCATGGGAAAAATCCAGCTGCCGGTGACGCTGGGGGGTGAATTGCAGCACTCGTTCAAATTCTGCACCTTTGTTGTGGTGGATTGCCCCACCGCTTACAACGTTATCTTTGGCCGGCCCGCACTGGTCGAGTTCGGGGCCATCACCTCCATCCGCAATCTTTGCATGAAGTTCCCATGCGACGGCGGAGGGGTAGGGACTGTCCGGGGAGACCAAAAGAGCGCCCGAAAATGTTACCATGTCTCTGCCCCGTCCCATGTACATGGTCCGGGAGGGGCCCGTCGAGCCGGCCCTCCTTCCTGCCGAGCAAGTGGTCCCGGAAGAGGATGATCTGAACCCTCAAATAGGAGATGATCGCGTCCTAGAGACAATGGACGAGATAGAAGAGGTATGCATCAGCGAAACTGACCCGACCAAGACCATCCAAGTAGGAAAGAGCCTGCCAGCAGACGTTCGGGCCGCCATTCTCGCTCAAGTACAGAAAAACTAGGACCTCCTGGCCTGGTCCTACTCCGACATGACCGGGATCGACCGCAATATCATCTGCCATGCATTAAGTATCGACCCGAACGCGACTTCGGTCCGCCAGAAGCGCAGGCCTTTGGGGATGGAGAGGGCCGAGGCCCTCAGGCTGGAGGTGGAGAAGTTATCTTCCATCAACTTCATACGCGAAGCTGTATATCCCGTGTGGCTGGCCAATTCGATCTTGGTGCCGAAGCCTAACGGGACCTGGAGGACTTGCATTGACTTCACGGACCTCAATAAAGCGTGTTCAAAGGACTGTTTCCCGCTCCCCCGAATCGACCAAATGGTGGATGCCACGTCTGGCTACGAGATCTTGAGTTTCATGGATGCTTACTCCGGCTACAACCAGATCTCCATGCACGTGGCGGATCAGGAGCATACCAGTTTCCAAACCGACAAGGGCATCTACTACTACATAGTCATGCCTTTCGGACTCAAGAATGCCAGAGCAACATACCAAAGGCTCGTCAATCGAATGTTCCGGGCCTAGCTAGGGCGAAACATGGAGGTGTACATCGACGATATGCTGGTCAAATCCAAGACGTCCTGGGAACATTCGGACGACTTGGCGGAGGCTTTCGCAGTTATCCGGAAATACGGGATGAAGCTGAACCCTAAGAAGTGCACCTTCAGTGTGGCTTCCGGGAAGTTCCTGGGCTTCATTGTGAGTTTCTGAGGAATAGAAGCAAACCCAAACAAAATCAAGGCACTAATCGACATGCCCTCTCCCCGGAAGCACAAGGACATGCAAAGCCTGACGGGGCGGGTGGCCGCCCTGAGCCGTTTCGTTTCTAAAGCCACGGACAAGTGCATCCCTTTTTTCAACTTCCTTCGGGGGGGGGCAGCATTTCAAGTGGTCGCCCGAATGCGAAGAGGCTTTCCGGAAGCTGAAAGAACATCTGGCCAAAGCCCCAATCCTCGCGAAACTCGTAGAAGGAGAACCACTGTATCTATACCTGGCCGTGACCGAGCACGCGATTAGCGCCGCGCTAGTGCGAGAAGAAGAAAAGACGCAACTCCCGGTATACTATGTGAGCAAGCGGCTACTGGACACCGAGTCTCGGTACCCGTTGATCGAAAAGCTAACTTTCTGCTTATTGATTGCGTCCCGGAAGCTTCGACCTTACTTCCAGGCTCATGCCATAAAGGTCTTAACCAACCATCCCCTGCGGCAGGTGTTGCAGAAACCTGAATTGTCAGGAAGACTCTTGAAGTGGGCAATGGAGCTGAGCCAGTTCGATATATCTTACGTGCCCCGAGTGTCCATCAAGGGACATGCCCTGGCCGATTTCATCGTTGAGTGTTCCGGCATTTCCCCAGAAGAACGTGTCCCTGAGAACCCCGTGGTGCCCGTATGGAAATTCTTCGTGGACGGAGCCTCGAACGAGAATGAGGTCGGGGCCGGGATCATCCTGGTGTCACCACAGGGGCACCAGCTATAAAATGCCCTCCATTTCCGATTCAAAGCGTCGAACAACGATGCGGAGAACGAGACTGTCCTCGCCGGGTTACGCCTAGCCCGGGAGGTAGGGGTAGCTTGCCTGGAAATTTACAGCGATTCCCAGCTGGTCGTCAGGAAAATTTCAGGGGAGTATCAGACCAAGGGAGAGAGAATGGCGGCATACGTGACTCAAGCGAGGGAAATGCTCCAAGCATTCACAGCGCATTCCATCCGCCAAATCCCGCGAGAGCAAAATGTCTTTACGGATACATTAGCGAAGCTGGCGACCGACGCAGAGGTCGAGCTAGCCGGATTGGTTCCCGTCAACCATCTCCCCGTCCCGAGCATCACGGCACCCGCCGTCCACAACATCGACCACTCCGCTTCCTGGATGGAACTGCTGATCCGATTCCTATCCACAGGGGAAGTTCTAAACGACCGGGCCGCGGCCAGGAAGCTCCTATACCAGGCCCACCGGTACGTCATGATGGACGAGAAACTCTACCGCCGGGGACTGTCAATGCCTTATCTCAGGTGCGTGTCCGGAACTGAGCTGAGTGCCATCATGCATGAGGTCCATGAGGGCTTTTGCGGAGATCACACGACCGGGCCCAGTCTGTCCAAGAAGATCCTGCGCCAAGGATACTTCTGGCCCACCATGAAGAAAGACTGTATAGACTACGTCCGCAAGTGTGAACAGTGCCAGAGGTATGCGAAGATCCCTAGGGCCCCCCCGACAGAGATAACCTTGATGAACAGTGCCTGGCCCTTCGCAGTGTGGGGGGTCAATCTTGTGGGATCTCTCCCGACCGGGAAGGGAGGGGTGAAGTATGCCATTGTGGCTGTGGACTATTACACGAAATGGGTTGAGGCAGAGCCCATGAACACGATCACTTCCAAAAAGGCCTTGAATTTCGTCATCAACAGTATAGTATGTCGATATGGCCTCCCCTACAAAATCGTGTCCGACAACGGGAAGCAGTTTGACAGCCTCCACTTCACGGATTTTTGCGGAAGACACGGTATAGTGAAGAGTTTCTCAGCGGTTGCCAGACCTCAGGCGAACGGGCAGGCAGAAGCCGTGAACAAAATCCTGAAAGGGACATTGAAGAAAAAGCTCCAAGCCTGCAAGAGAAAATGGCCCGAGGAACTCCCCCGCGTACTGTGGGCCTACCGGATGACCGAGAGGACGTCAATCGGGCACACCCCCTACTCGATGGTTTATGGATGCGAAGCCGTCATCCCAATTGAAATGGCCATCCCGTCCCATCGACGCGACACATATGATCCCACTCAGAACCACACCTTACTCCAGGAATCGCTGGATCTCATCGAAGAGATCCGGGAAGAGTCGCAAGTGCAGTTGAAAATGTACCAGGGCAAGATCGCGCGGCATTTCAACTCCAGAGTCAAGAGCCGTAAGTTTGGAACCGGGGATCTAATCCTGCGGAGTGTCTTCCCTGCCACTCAGGATCCAGGAGTAGGGGTTCTGGGCCCTAATTGGGAAGGGCCATATGAGGTCCAGCACGAGGACTGCCCCGGAACGTACCGCTTGAAGCGGCTCGATGGTTCGGAAGTTCTGCGAGCCTGGAACGCGGAGCATCTCCGTAAATACTACCAGTAGTCCTAGAACTAGTCCCAGTTTAATGTTTTCGTTGTAAGCAATGTACGCCTCAGGGCGAATTCCCTTTTGAACAATGAAAATGATGTGTGCAAAACGTCATAAAGGGCTATTGTCACCATGGAAATGTACGCCTCTGAGCGAATTCCTTTTGGATTTCTTTCTCAAGTGACCCCAGACCCGTCTCCGCTCACTTGTGGGGGGGTATCATCCCAGGTACAAATGAACGAAATACCCGGCGGACCGAACCCAAGGCCGGTCCCGCCCCGGACGAAACGACGTCCGGGGATATTATAAAGAGGATCGCGCCCAAGGCCGGTCTCGCCCGGACGAACGATGTCCAGGGGTATATAATAAAAGGGACCAAACCCAAGGCTGGTCCCGCCCCGGACGAAACAACATCCAGGGATATTATAAAGAGGACCGCACCCAAGGCCGGTCCCACCCGGATGAAACGACGTCCGGGGATATTAAAAAAGGGACCAAGCCCAAGGCCGGTCCCGCCCCGGACGAAACGACATCCAGGGATATTATAAAGAGGACCGCGCCCAAGGCCGGTCTCGCCCGGACGAAATGACGTCTGGGGATATTAAAAAAGGGACCAAGCCCTCGGTCCTGCCCCGGACGAAACGACGTCCGGGGATATTATAAAGAGGACCGCGCCTAAGGCCGGTCCCGCCCGGACGAACGATGTCCGGGGGTATATAAGAAAGGACCGAGCCCAAGGCCGGTCCCGCCCCGGACGAAACAACGCTCGAGAATATTATAAAGAGGACCGTGCCCAAGGCCGATCCCACCCTAACGAACGTTGTCCGGGGGTATATAATAAAAGGGACCAAGCCCAAGGCCGGTCCCGCCCCGGACGAAACGACGTCCGGGGATATTATAAAGAGGACCGCGCCCAAGGCCGGTCCCGCCCGGACGAACGATGTCGGGGGGTATATAATAAAAGGGACCAAGCCCAAGGCCGATCCCGCCCCGGACGAAACGACGTCCGGGGATATTATAAAGAGGACCGCGCCCAAGGCCGGTCTCGCCCGGACGAACGATGTCAAGGGGTATATAATAAAAGGGACCAAGCCCAAGGCCGGTCCCGCCCCGGACGAAACGACGTCCGGGGATATTATAAAGAGGACTGTGCCCAAGACCGGTCCCGCCCGGACGAACGATGTCCGAGGGTATATAATAAAAGGGATCAAGCCTAAGGCCGGTCCCGCCCCGGACGACACGATGCCCGGGGATATTATAAAGAGAACCGCGCCCAAGGCCGGTCCCGCCCGGACAAAACGACGCCCGGGGATATTATAAAGAGGACCGCGCCCAAGGTCGATCCCGCCCGGATGAAACGACGTCCGGGGATATTAAAAAAAAAAGGGACCAAGCCCAAGGCCGGTCCCGCCCCGGACGAAACGACGTCCGGGGATATTAAAAAATAGGACCGAGCCCAAGGCCTGTCCCGCCCGGACGAAACGACGTCCGGGGGTATAAAATAAGGGACCAAGCCCAAGGCCGGTCCCGCCCCGGACGAAACGACGTCCGGGGATATTAAAAAAGAGGACCGAGCCCAAGGCCGGTCCCGCCCAGACGAACGATGTCCGAGGGTATAAAATAAAAGGGACCAAGCCCAAGGCCGGTCCCGCCACGGACGAAACGACGTCCGGGGATATTATAAAGAGGACCGCGCCCAAGGCCGGTCCCGCCCGGACGAACGATGTCCAGGGGTATAATAAAAGGGACCACGCCCAAGGCCGGTCCCACCCCAGACAAATGACGTCCGGGGTTATTATAAAGGGGCCACGCCTAAGGTTGGTCCCCCCTGGACAAACGATGTCCGGGGGTACAAAATGAAGAGGACAGAGCCAAAGGCCAGTCCCCGCCCCGGACGAGCGACGTCCGGGGCTATAAAAAGGGGCCACGCCTAAGCTTAGTCCCGCTTGGACGTTGTCCGGGGATATAAAGATATCCGGTTTGCCCCAGGGTAAGGCCGGGGCATAAAACTGAAAAGGAGGACGAAACGCCCAGTTGAGCCAAGCCCCGAGAGCCCTGGACCGAGCGCCAAGGCTAGAGACTTGGAAAATGAAGTCGTTGGGTCTAGTCCCGGCCGTTGGAACCAGAACTAAACCCCTGTAATCAGTTAGTCGCAGCAACAAATCGAAATTTCTACTGAACAATGGAAGGAAGCTTTCTTAAAAACCAAAGAAAGTAGCAAGGTTTTAAATTTAATTACAAGCCAAAAACATTAACAAAAGTATAAGGCCGGGACTCGAGCCTACAGCGCATCCGCCCGGAGGTCCGCATCCTCCCTTTCCTTGGCCTCATACTCGGCACGCTTTGATTCAGGATCAGGGAAGACAAGGAGGTTCATGTTCTTATCCTTGCACCAGGCCATATAGATGGCCTCATCAAAGTTGACATCCAGTAAGTTATCGGCCTCCTCCTTCTCCTGACGGGTCGTCTCATGCGCCGCCTTCTCCTGAAGCAGGGAGTCGCCCAGTTCGCAGACTCGGGCTTTCAGGGCCAGGATCTCCTCCTTGACCAGGGCGGACTGTGTCGCGGCCGTCTCCAAGAGCGTCGCCCTTTCGTCGGCAACTTTTGTCTTCCGGGACAACTCCTCTTCCAACCCAACCTTGGCGCGGCCAATCTCCTCGCGCTCCGCCTTCAGACCGGCCACTTCTTCCTGGAGGTGGGCCGTTTCCCGGCTAAGGGTCTCCTTGACGGCCTCCCTCTGGTTCACGGCCGCCTCCAGCTCCAGCTTGGCCGTCTCCATATTTATGGCAAGCTCGGCCACCAGATCGGCACTCCTCTGGGACAGTAAATCAACCTGGAGCAAAGAAAAGTGAGAAAATAAAACCACCACCAATAAATGACGGAAGGAATATGAGTGAGGTGAAATTACCGCGGTGGCCTGGTGGCGGAGAGCCTGAGAGATGAACAGCACATCCGGGTTGGCTATCATGGCGTACCTCTTCAGCTGAAGGTTAGACATAGTGCTCCCAACCTGATCCAGCAGATCAGCAGCCATGGGGGCGATGTCTTGGCCCAGCTTGGGGCGGAAGCCCGCCTCGGCAGCTAGCCGGTCCACGATCGGCTGGGGAACGCTGAACTCAGCAGGACGGTCCAAGAACTCGACCTGATGATGGATTGTCAGGGCCTTATAAGCGTCGTCCCTCCAGCACCAGCTGTTTTCCCAGGTCCGGTTGATCAGCCAGGACTGCTCGTCCTGCAGGGCGGACTCCCCCTCCTCGAGAAGAGTTGGGCGGAGGGGAAGGACAGGCGGAGCAGGGATTTCCTTCGCGGTTATCCGACTCTCCCCGTGCGACTCCTCAGTTGTTTCCGCCCGCGTCGTCCGGGGCCTCTTCCCGAGGTTGCCTTCCCCGGCATCGACTTCCGGGCCCCTCTTCCCTAAGCTCCGGCTGACGGCTTCGCCCGCTTCCAAATCAATCACGGGGGGCTGGACAAAAGAGACGTCTGCGGCAGGCTCCACGGCCTGGAAGGGAACCACGACCAGAGCTTCACCTGGACAGGGCACTGTCCCGGGTGCTTCACTGGTGGGGAGGGCTACGTGCCCGTCACATGATTTGCCCTCCTGGCCGCCTTCTTGGCCGCCCTTTCCTTGATGAGTCTCCTCATCTTGCTGGCCGGGTTAGACATGTCTGAATCCTCTGGAAAAGTACAGGAAAAAGGAGTTAGGATGGTAAGCCAAACGGCGGAAAATACACAGCAGTAAAAAACAGCCCGGGACGAACCCTCATCTAAGCCCTCGGCGAAACTCAATTCCCTTAAAGCGAATGAATGTATCCGATCTCCTACGTCGTCCAGGGTCAGAAACCCCCCGTACTGGAGGAACCCGGATAGGTACATTAGGACCTCTGATCTTACAAGGACGGGAGATGAAGGCCTCATCTCCCCGTCAGCCCCAAACGCGGGGCCCGGCGGCTCTAGCCTATCCCTAGCTGAGTCCTCGACCTGGGGAGCATAAGTTAAGATTAATGGGGAGTTACCTCGCCCTGATACACTAGCCCCGGGTGTCCCGGCATTTGGTAGGGCGTCTTCGAAAATCTCCTCCAGCTCTTCCAAGGTGGCCGCTTCCGCCGGAAGCTGGTTCTTCTTACGCTGGGCTGCGTCGGCCCGCGCCGCTCTCACCACCTTGGCGATGTGGTCGAGGGCCAACTGTTCCCAGATGTCAGCGTCCTTCTCGCAGGGGATGCCCCGAAGGCTCGGGATAACAATGGTCTGGGTGGCCGCGAGTAACCCAACTAGCCGGAGGTTGTCATCCCTGACGTAGCCCCCAACGTCCAGCTCCTCCGCAGTCAGCTTGGCGTAGAATCTCCTCCTTTCCAGGAGGAACTTGGTAAGGGGGGTTTGAATGAAGGGCCCTGCGACCCGGAAGACACAATAAGAGACGGGAGCAAAAGATGAATAAAAGAGAGGGGTCCGGAGGAATACTTACCCACTCGCTGGAAGTCCAGCAGCAATGTGGGGTACTTGTCAATAAGGAACCCGGATGTCATGAACCAGTAATGCCTGACATCCGGGGGGTGCCTCCAGGTGCTGGTAGGAGCGGGGTAGCCGCTCCACGGCTGCAGCCTATAAAAGCCATCCAGGCTCTTGTTTTTGACGTTGACCTGCGGCACCAACTTGTAGAAGTACAAGACTTCCGCAGGGGTAGGCTCCGCGATCTCCTTCGCGACACAGAACACCTTCCACCCAGCAAGAAGGCGGTACGCTTGCGGGAACAGTTGGAATGGTGCGATCCCCACATACGTCAGGAACCGCACAAAATAGTCATGAAGCGGGAGCATAGCTCCCGCGCTGATGTGACCGGCGCTCCAGGCCCCGAATCCTTCCACGGACGTATGCGCCCGTTCCTCAAGCCTGGCCATGCGATTGTGGAAGAGGCCCGGAGTTGATTCGATGCCCAGTCACGTCTCCAGGAGCAGTATCATCCGGTAGTTCCGAAACGAGTTGGCTGTTACGTCCATTTCCCACCTGTTGCCTGTGGGCGTCTTGGATCTGGGAACGACTACAGGGGCCCTATTGACCTCTTCTTCAGGGTGGAGTGTAACGCCCGTGGCCATGACTGAAGATCTCGGAACAAAGAAAGAAAGACCAAGCAGTCAGTACCTAAACCCAAAAGAGTCGGTCAAGGTACAGGGAGTCTCCTAAGGACTGCTTGGAGTCCCGTCGGATCAGGCCCGGGACCCCGAAAAGCCCCGGGACCCTGATCGGGAGAGGAGGCTACTAAGGCCCGCTCGTTGTCTGGGAAGCATCCGAATACGGAGCAACCCGAACTAGGCAGCCTTCCAAGCAATTTCTAAAGCCCAGAGCCTAAGCGCACGCTCCTAGAGAACATAAGTTCACAAAATTGGCCAGAAGGTTAAAAAAGACTTACTGTGTGGCATCGACCGTTGAGGATGATGGTTGTCCCACTGTAAGAAGGGCAGAACCTCGTTCTTGAAGTGGCGCAGCCGGTGCAGTAGTTCGTCGACGGGACAAACCCGAGAAGCGACGTCAGGTAGAAGAACAAAAGGTGGGGTTCTGGGAAACAGACGGCGGCGCAGAACCAGCAGACGGCGGTGTATGTCGTCAGCGAGGTCGGGCATGCAAAGCTTAAATAGCTCTCGCGTTTTCTTAAGCTGGTTCGAAGAGGGGAAAGTGCCAGACGTTATTCTCTTGGGGTATTTATACTAGCCCCAAATTCTGGCCCACGATCCAACGGATAGATGTCTCTTCATCAGACGGTCAGTAGTCGCGCAGGGACATTTATGAGTCCTTTTCGGGCTGGATCCTCACCGTTTCAGATCCGATGGCCCAGGAGTGGCAGAGGCCGAAGGTCGCCCCATCCTACGGTCCACCTCATTCCAGGGATATTAATGATAGCCCCCCCGTGCGGATGGGACGCCTCGAGAGTTGCACTGACACCCTAGTCTAGGCCTAGCGACCCTTGGGAGGCCTAGGCGACCCTTCAAGATCCCTGCGTCAATCACCTGGCAACACGTGTGTCCTTGTCACGAAGCGGGATGAGGGTAAACATCCCCGGATCGTGGTAAACAATCCGGGCTAAGCATCCAAACAATGCCACAGCTCTCTGCCCGGACCCACGACTTCGGGCAATAACTGGGGAAATGACCTAGCGAGCACCGAGGGGGCAGTGCAATCCTCCTCCCGGCGAGCCCGGGCGAAGGCTTGGGGGGTAAATGTTATCCCCATTTCTTGCATGGGCTCAAGACCTTCGTCTTGGCCCATTTTTGGGGGCCGGTTATGCACGCGGGCCCGGCCCAAGGTACCTTGATATGGAGAAGGCCCAAGGGGAAGGGTACGAGCCAGGAACTCTTGACTGGGCCCATGGGTGGTGTCCAGGGTGTCCCTCCGGGTCCATACTCGACAAGGATCGTCCGGGAGGCGAGCAGATCATTCCAACCCCTGCGTCCTGCGGATCCCCATCCCGGACCACCGACGCGGTCTGGGCCGATGGTAAATGAAGCGGGATGAAGGTAAATGGACCCGGATCGTCTCACCCCTGGTTGCAGGGTTCAGGCGTCCAGGACGCTGACGCCGCCTCACTCCACGTGGGCGTTGTCCCCCACTTTTCACTTGCAGAAAAGGTCATCTCGGGATTGCACGCCAATGTGTCAGGACTGCGCAGCCAAGTACTCTGACTGGTCTTGTCTCCTGAATCTGCCTCGTGACTCAAAGCGATCAGGCCAAAAGCGCCGTTTTGTCGGGTGAGATACAGCTCCGAGGTCAGCCTGTTGGGCCTTAACTAGTTCTGGATTTACGAACTTTGTACCTTTTTGTATTGGGCCTCCACTAGAAAGGCCCCTTGTACCCATTTCTCTGATGGGCCCGGATCGGATCCGGCCTAGACCCAGTATTCCCCTCAGCTTATAAATATAAGCTGTAGAACAATGTAAAGGGGCTTTGGAGGAAAAAAAGGGAGAAACTCTGTTCAGATATTGATAGAAAACTCCATTGTAAAAGCTTCTTCTAGCTCTAATATATAGACTCGTGGACTAAGGCCAGTTAATGCCCCAACCACGTAAAAACCCCGTGTCGATCTTCTACTTTCATTATTATTACCAGCAAATATTATTCATTAATAGATTTGCCGAAAGTCTTGGTTAACAGAGGTAATTCAGGTTTTAAGCTTTTAAAGTTTTTATGCTTGAATTGGATTTTGTGTTTTGATGAGTTTTTGAATGATTTGAAGCTTGGGTTATGTTGGTTTTCGATCATGGGAATGTTTGGGAACTTTGATTTTTGAGTTTGGAGATGTTTGGATAGGATTTTGGAAGGTTTTAAAATGGACAAATCGAGGGAAAATGGATGGTTCGAGGTTGGGCCGCGACCCTGTTCTTGGGCGCTGCGGCCCAGGCTCGAAGAAGCAGGTGGAGAGTTTTCAAAGGGCTGGGGGCCGCGGTGCTTGGTGCCATTTTTTGCCAAATTGATATTTTGTTCAGGGGAACTCAAACCTTAGGCCTTGGGATCATTCCTACTACCCGGTTTAATGGGAATTGACGTCTCTGAGGCTAGGTCTTGGTTTCGGGATAGGTTTTAGAACTTGAACTTATTGGATCACCGTTTATGGTTGTGACTAGGTTATCACTAGAGGCTTGGAGTAAGGATCATGCTTGTGGCTCATTTATTGGTAACCTGTGCTTGGACCAAAGGTAAGACATTTGCACCCTTTATATATGACATGCATGTTTATTACTGAGGCATGTCGAGTGTTTAAATGTGATGCATGTGATGCACGAGAAACATGTGGTTAGGGCATGCCATAAATAAATGTGAGATTGATCAGAGCTCGAGTCTCTATGTTTGTGCATGATCCTAATTATGCTAGCAATTGTTAAGTAAGCATGCCGAGTGCCCTATATTCGGATATTGGACATATGATATATGCCTGGTAGCATTGCTTACTTGTGTGTAGCACTGACTAACTAGTCAGAATCGGCAATGGTGTCAAATCCGTCTGTGAAGCTGTGACTTACTAGTCAAGTTCACAACGGTTTGAACACTGGTCGCGTGTTACTGACCTAAAAGTCAAAAATGACATAAGTGTCATGAACGCAGAGCCGATAAAAGATTAGATCTAATTGAAATCTGCATTGGATGACTCAATATGAGCATTAATGTCGGACCAACCCTAAGTTCGATGAAAACTAAAAGCGCTTATCTAGTCTATGACTAGTTACTCAGAGCCAGGGCCAAAGGCCTAGGTGACTGTTTTGTCACATGGCTAGGGTAGCGGTACCCACGGTTGTGACTCTATGGTTACTCGGTCGGTTTATGTTGGTGATTATTTCATCAAATACCTATCTTGTTTAAGCTAGTGAAAGGATCACTTATTCACTCTGTATGTTTATGTTGGTGACTATTTCATCAAATACGTATCTTATTTAAGCTAGTGAAAGGATCACTTATTTGTAATGGGAACGGAACCCACCTTAGTGACTTTTACAATTGTCATTCTTCTATTCAGGGCTATAAGACCAGCATGGTTACCAGAACCACCAGTGTTAAATCACTTATCTGATTAGGATTGACTTGATAGTCATCCATTCAGGAGGGCAGGATTCCTTATCCTAGATACCCATCACTGCGTGAACTTATTTGCATGCGTGATTAAGGTTGTTATTGATAGGCATGCACTTTATGATTTTTTAACATGATATTATTGATCATGAGCATATTGAGTTTTCTTGCTAGGCTTCAGCTGACGGGTGCTATGTTGTGCAGGTAAAGGCAAAAGAAAGCTAGACCGTCCTTGAGTTGGAGAGCTTAGGTGACGATGTGTACATAAGCAGCTGCTCGACCACCACGGCCGAGGGTTGAAAGACGAACTAGGGTTAAACCCTATTTTTCTGCTTAGATCGGCTGATTGTAAATACTTTCTTATAATAAACCTTTAAATTATATTTTTGGGATCCCAATGTATACAGTAAACGTTCTAATCAAACGTTATATCTTAACCAAAATTTTTAAATAGCTAATCATACTTAGTTACACATTTATGGCCAAATGACTCGATTAGCGAGTTTAGCACTGTTTATAATGCGCACCGTAATAGTCCCTGGAGTTTAGGGCGTTACAATTTGGTATCAAAGCCATCCCTGAGGAACTAGTCTCAGTCTCAGTCTCTGACTGTCTCAGGATAAACACTTGAGCTGGAGTCGAGTTGTCCATCCCTTTTTTCTCATCTTTTCTTAGCCTTGGGCAATCCTTCTTGAAATGTCCAACCATATCACATAAGAAACATGCCTTTGCTCGGCATTCTCCCAGATGACGCCTCTTACACCGAGTGCATTCTATATCAGTCTTCCACTCCTTTTCCTTGCTTGATCCAATAAGTGGAGGTACCACTACCTAAGCTCCGTGCTCTCTAACACTCTTCTTCTTATTTCTTATGCTCTCAACAGCAAGAGCCTTCTCTACCACCTGAGCATAGGTAGAGATTTCATGCACTGGGGCAATTCTAATGCCCTGGGCTATCTCAGAATTCAATCCTTGAACAAACCTCTCCTTCCGAGCTACATCTGTGGGTACCATGATGTTTCTTTGCTTGTTGAATCTAGAGAAGCATAGATTTGTTATGCAGATCACATGGTTATGTTGTGATGGGAATGTAATATTGTATTGGTGATTTAAGAGATGGGTAGGGTTATAATAAAAAGGACTCATCAGTGATCTTGATAAAGATGGTTATGACTGGATTTGGTATGATCCGGGATATGGATTGGTTAAGTAAGTATGGGGCAATGCTAAATGGCAAGGAAAGAATAATAGCTCCTGGGCTTGAGAGCGGAAAGCCTTGTGCCAGTTTGCATTATGCATAGATTTGGTATGCTGATGACATATGTACTGAGAACTAGAGTTTTATTGCAAGGAGATGCATGGAACTCTTAGCTAGTGTGGTGGATACCACTTAGATTGTGCCAGAGGGATTAGGACAGACTGGGGTAGTCTATGAGTATCTAAATGTACTTTCAGGGGATTATTCGGGGTTGTGTTTGCATAAAAAGGATGGAATGGTGATTGGATTGGTGCCAGGAATGGATCCAGGTCTAGGGCACTGTTTTGAATGGCTCATAAGAGTTGTAAGAATTGGAGGTTCAGCTAGTGAGTGAGATGGTATTCTCTAAGGTGGATCTTGGATCTGGTTAGTACCACCTAGAGATAAGGGAAGAGAATATGCAGAAGTCTACTGTTATACCAAATAAGGGCACTGGGAGTGCTGAGTTATGATTTGAGGGTAATTAATGTTGAGTTGTCTTGTTGAGTCAGATGGACAGAGCATTCAAAGGTTTATTTGAATGGGATTTGTGATCGTCTTGGACGATGGTATTGTGATGTATTTCTTGTGGAGATTTGCCAAGGTCAAGGAACGTCTTGGTAGGCAAGAGTTTCCTTGGATGGCCAGGATATTACATGTACCTTGGAAAAGGTTCTGAGTCCTCTTACAGATCAGAACCAGTTAGTAGGTGGCTATGACACCTCAGTGACAGGGAGAAGTGATTGCTTATGCAACATGTTGGTTAAAAGATCTGACCAGAACTAGAGTAGAGTTTCTGGTGGGCCAGGTGGTCAGTTTTGTGCTTGAGATTACTATCTCAGAGAGGATTATAAGGAAAAAAATTAAGTGAACCACAGATGGGAAAGATTGAGTGGAAAGTCTTAGCTGGATTAGCTAAGAGTTGTGTAGTGTCATATATGAATTTATTGAGGTATAAGGATCAGATTTGGAATCTGATGGACATTGGGATTAAATGGGAGATTCTGGATGAATCTCATGTTACTCTCTTTTTTTCTTCATTCAGGCATCATGTCGGTGTACCAAAATTTGAAAGCTTAGTATTGATGGTCTGGGATGGAGAAGGACATAATGGAATGCGTGGTAAAGTTCTTAACCTGTTAGTAGGTTAAATCAGAGCATCAGAAATTGGTAAGGCCATTGTAGCCTTTAAGTATTTTATAATGGAAATAAGAAAGCATCGCGATGGGTTTCGCGGTGGGGCTGCCCAAGATAGTGGGCTAGCGTGATTTTGATTGGGTCATTATGGACCAGCATGCCAAGTAAGTTCATTTCTATCAGTAAGAGTACGTAACATAGCTGATCAGTACTCAGATCTCTTTGTGAGATAAATAGTGCGCCTTCATGGAATTCAGGGTCTATCTTAGTAGATGAAGACTCTATTGTTACTTCCAGATCATGGGAGGGTTAAGGAAGGCGATGAGTATATAGATAGAATTCAGTACAGTTCATTATTCTCAGATTGATGGTAAATCGGAGAGAGAAAGAGAGTTATCCAGTATTGGAGAGGTACCTTATGAGATGAGGCATGTTTGAGAATGCTTATCACCTGTCCATTGGAATGAGATGGGTGAGATGTTATATCTGGATCCTGAGGTAGTTCAGGGGACCATTGAGATTATTAGAGGTTAGAGTTTGGATGCTCACTTCTTAGAGTAAATGGAAATTTTTTACTGAATTGAAAAGTAGGAACATGGAATTCTAAGTAGAAGATTGTATCTTCCTTAAAGTATTATCATGGAAAGGGGTGAGGACATAAGGGCAAGTTGAGCCCTAGATTATTTTGACAGTTTGAGTCCTAGATAGGACTAGTCAGGTTGAGTTTGGATCGACCTTATCTTTGGCATTGTCAGTTGTATACAGTGTATTATGTATTCCCATGCTAAGGGCATGGGTTAAAAGGAACTCATGAGTTGAGTTATGAGAACATGGGGATTTGAGGCGAAGTTATCCTGTAAGGAATAGCTAGTCAAGATATGAAACAGAAAGAATAAGGTTCCGAGGAACATAGTTATACCTTGGGTTACGGTATGTTGCAGAAACAGTGAGGTCAAGGGAACAACCTGGGAAACTGGGATCAGTTGTGCGGAATTTATATTCTGGGTTGTTCAAATAAATTTCAAGGACGAAATTTCTGTAAGGAGGGGATAGTTGTGATGCCCCAAATTTTCCTAATAAGGTTTAGGACCATGATTAGGAGGCCGGGTGTAGCGACCCAAATTTGCTAATGAGGCTTGGGGCCTTGATTAGCGTGCCTGAAGGGAAATAATTGTTATATTGTATTAATATATGTGATTTTAATGAATATGCGATTAGAAGTGCATGTTCAGGTGATTAAATGTGCATGTGGGCCCCATTTGGTTGTTAGGGGCATATTTGTAATTTTAGCCCGTTGAGGGCATAAATGTGATATATGTGATATTTGTGATATAATGGTGATATATTTGTGATGCACGTTCCGAGACGGTCCTAGGGAACTGTTTTGCTAAAAGTCATAACGGGGTCAAATACCCGGCTTGGGAGGAGCTTAAGGGTATTTTGGGAATATTATAAGGTGTTTGAGAATTACTGAGTAGTGGTTAGTAATTCAGTAATGGTTTAGTTGTGTCGGGATTTAATGAGGATTTTTAGGTATACTCGAGGATTTAGTGGGATATGTAAAAGACTAAATCACCCTTGGTGGCATAAGAGGGCTTAGTGTAACTTAAGGGGCAATTGGGTCTTTTTGGCAGCTGGTTATGATGAGATAAGGACTGGGAAACTTTAGAACATTATAGGAAGGCAAAGGAAAGAAAAAGAATAGAACTTCTCGTCTCTCTCTCTCTCTCTCCCATGCGGTTTCCTCTTCCCTCTCCTTGATGATTGAAAGCTTGTTGAGTCTTGAGGATTTTGGACTAGGAAGTTGAAGGATTTTGACTGCTGTGACTAGGGGAGTTAGCTCAAGGGTGTGTTAAGCTCAGAGGTAAGGAATTCATCTCTATTTTCTTTAAGTTTCCTAGCTTGACTTAGAGAGTTTGAAAATGGAAGTTGGAAGCTGGATTTATGGTTGGTTAGTGTGAGAATTCAGCTAGGTAATCAGGGGGCTTAGCTTGGAGTTGGAATTGGAGGAAGCTCAAGGTCGAATTCTTAATTGAGGTAAGAATTCCATGCATCTCTGAGGTTAAGCTCTGTTATGGTTTAAGGTTTATAAAGTTTTAAACCAATTTGTGAATCATGGGTTTGAATGTTTGTCTAGGCTTGTTGTTGATGTTTCTGAGTTCTTAGATGGTCTATATGGGGTTTTGGATTGAATTTGTGACTTAGGTATGCTTTGGTATTGATTTGGGAATGTTTTGGCTTGGGGAAAATGTTGGGAAAAACCCAGATTTCTGGGTTTGCGTATGGGCGCCACGGCCCTGTTCTTCGGTGTCACGGCGCTAGGATGCATCAGGGGAAAGGCACCATTCTGGGCGCCGCGACCCTTATAGGTTAGTGCCGGGGCGCTAGGCCATTTCTCACTACAACAAAATAGGGGTTTTATGACTTTATTTGGGAGACATTGAAAGTCTACAATGTCTCCCAATTGGGAAGACGTTGTAGGCAGGGTCATTGTAGGTATAGGTCTCACGTCTCCCATTAGGAGACGTTGGAAGTCTCTCAACCAACTTTTTAGACTTCCAACGTCTCCCAGTGGGAGACATTGAAAGTCTCCCAGATTAAAAAAAAAATTAAATAAATTTATAATTAATATTATTTAAATTTGATTTATTAATTAATTAAATTGAAATGATTTTAATATTAATTTAATAATTAATTAAATTGAAACCAATTTAATATTAATTTAAATTAAAATTGACATAATAAATAAAATAAAAATATGCAAGAAACACAAAATTTGTTAGACATATACAAGAAATACAATATTTGTTAGACATATTCAAAATTAACAAATATTGCATTGTGTATGAAGAAAGATGTAAAAAATAAAAAAAATAAAAAAACCAAATACAATATTTGTTAGACATATTAAAAATGAACAAATATTGCATTTATGTATGAAGAAAGAGGTAAAAAATAAAATAACCTATCAACGATGTCGGTTACTTTGGATTATTGGTAACATATATGTCGCTCATTCTTGTCGCAACTCATCAATTTGTGCCTTTGTATATGCCGTACTTGTTAGCTGCAAAAGATATAAAGTAAAATATATTAATTAATTATTTGATTACATTTATATATATGGTTTAAAAAATAATTTGTAAATTTTAATTAATAATACCGTTCTCAAGTAATGTCCGAGACTCGCATGTTCAATCAAATCCTTCAACATCCTCATTATGTAGTATCCACATGCCACATTGTCCGGTTGGTGTGGACACTAATTATTTAAAAGTATCAGTAATTCATTATTAAATTGAAACTTGTTAAAAAATGCATACATATTATTCTACTTAATAATTGTAAAAGTTCAAAATTTTAAGTTGTAATTACTTACCTGAGGTTGCTTAATGCGTAGAGTATCAGGGATCTCGACGTCAGGAAGATTCATAGAGAAAAAAAGATTGAAAGCGCTGACGATCACTGATACAATCTCCTCACGGTTATTCAGATATGAATTCACCAGATCACAACAATAAACATGATATGCATACGGTGCCAAAAATAAGCAACATCCAATGTTCACTACATAAGAAAAACCAAAAAAATTATAACTCAAATGTTAAACAAAGAAAGTATTGATATGGGTCAGAAAAATGACAACTTTTTAAAATTACCCATGGTTCCAAGGGACAAGCATAACTTGTTCTTTTGATTTTATGTCATTGCATCGTCTGAACAGATTTTGAACACGATCGTCGAATGAACTCCCTTGAGTGGCTACAATATTAGGATTGACAAATAAAAACTTATTTTGGCGACCTTGTTGTTCCACATATCTGTAAATGAACCTAATACAAAAATATGAAAATTGTTATATGATTGAATAAATCAAATTAGAAAATTAAATGAACGAACTTTGTGAGATGATGATATATACCTCACATAGCTAACGACCACTGCTTGTCCAATCTTCTCCTTTCGACCTAGACAAATATTACGAGATTCATTTCCAAAAGAAGGCCACTTCAAATCAACTCTTTTCCAAGCTAGGGTGTCAGCTGGATGTCTTAATTTACCATCCTTTATTCTTTCATTAGCATGCCACGACAAACTTTTAGCATGTTCGGCATTTCTAAACAATCGGATGAACCGAGGAATTGGCGGAAGGTACCACAAAACTTTGGCAGGTACTCCTTCCTTGACATCGTCACCATTTCTTTTCTTTTGCCATCGTGACTCACCACAAGTAGGACACGATTTTGCGTCTGCAAAGCTATTTCGATATAATATGCAATCGTTTGGACATGCATGAATTTTTTCGTACTGCATGCCTAATGAGCATAACGTCTTCTTTGCCTCATAAAATGAAATTGGAATTTCATTATCTTCGGGCAATAACTCCTTAAAAAAACTAAATAAATCAGTAATGCTTTTATCACTCCAGCCATGTTTAGCTTTTAGATTGTACAACCTAAGAAGCGCGGATAATTTCGTAAATCTTGTACAAGCAGGGTAAATTGGTTTCTCAGCATCATTAAGGAGTGTCTCAAACTTATTTGGGTCTACTCCTGATCCAAAATGTGCGTCGTCAATCATTTCATCTAATGGATCCCAGTTCTCCTCAAATATATTTCTCCTCACTCCTTTTTGTCTACTTGGCAGAGTTGGAGCAATAGGAGCTATCTCCCCATGGTAATACCAAATTGTGTAATTCTTGTCGATCCCATTGAAATATAAGTGTTCTTTAATCTTTTTAACATTTCCACACTAAAGACATGGAAAATAAGTAAAATTTGGGTCTTTCACATTTTCCGAACAAAACCTTAAGAACAAATCGACCACGTTCCTATATTCCGTAGATAACCTATTCGCTGACATCCACTGTTTATCCATATATTCTCCTATGTCTATCAAAAAGAAAAGAAATGTCACTAAATAAGCACTTGATAAAGTTGGATGTCTATATAAAACTAATCGTTTATTATCCTAAATAAAATCGGGCAGCATTTCCCGTATAATAGTGACCTAACCATCTGCATGTGAATAGCAAAACAAACAATTCAAACAACATACAATAAGTTTCTTCCTTATAGGATGTCTATATAAAACTAATTGTTTATTATCCTAGATAAAATCGGGCAGCATTTCCCCTATAATAGTGACCTAACCATCTGCATGTTTATAGAAAAACAAACAATTCAAACAACATACAATAAGCTTCTTCCTTAATTATAGGATGTCTATATAAAACCAATTGTTTATTATCCTAGATAAAATCGGGCAGCATTTCCCCCATAATAGTGACCTAACCATCTGCATGTTTATAGAAAAACAAACAATTCAAACAACATACAATAAGTTTCTTCCTTATAGCTCCGCAGCACACAACCAAATTTCTCAGAACCTACTTCACTAAAACACACAAGTTCTCAACCTTTCGTTATCACCGCAGCACACAATTTTAATCTCAGAACCTACTTCACTATGGATGAATATTTAAGATATTCAAACTCCTCTAACATTTGTTTAATAATATTAAAAGTAGAAGTAATAGAATATATATTTACCTCTTGCAATTAATAATCCAAAAGCTGGCAAAATTACTTCACGGAGTAATCGAATTCGCTATTAAATCCACAAATCAATATAATTAAATTAATAAATAATAAATAAAATATCACTAAATATCTAGCAATATATAACTTATTATTGTAATTTTAGAAACTTAATTACCTCAAATGTGTGATTGATATTGAAATTTTGATGCAAAACACTCTTTAAAATCTCACCACCAAAATCACAACCTACGAAATTAAATTAATTAATATGTTAAACATTACTAAACAAATATCACTAAATATCTAATAATAGTAAATGATTGGTAAACAAATAAAAAAACCTCCAATGCGCCACTAATTATAACCTAAACAAAAAATCAATAAAAAATTTCATAACCTAAAAACTTAATAATCAACAAAAACATAAAAATTTTCATATATTTATATTTTAAAAATTATTTAATAAATTTATTTTAACATAACTATATATATAACAAAATAGTTACAATTTTAAAAAAAAAAGTTTAAATATATATACAAAAATATATCTAAATTTTGAAATAAAAAATGATAAAAATTTAAAAAAATCATGAACATATATACTCTAATGAAATATATACAATGTGATAGGTTAAATTAAAAAAAAAAACTAAAAAATCATAAATCTATAAAAAAAACTTCCATGAAAAAACTAAAAAATCCTACAATGTATATAAAAAAATGCATAAAAATGCAAAACTAACACAAAATCATGTATATTACTCATCCTAATGCTAAACCTATGATTTTTTTTTTCAAAATAATTAACTAAAAATCAAGAAAATTAAAAAAAAAACTTACCTTAAAACCCTAAAAACGTAGCTTGCTCTTGGTTTGCTCTCTCTGGTTTGCTCTCTGGTTCGCATGTGTGAGGAAGAAAGGAGGAAATAACAAGTAAATATATGAGGGAGACGTGATGTACTCCTAGCCACTTCTTCAGCCTATTTCCAACGTCTTCCACCATTTTTAATGTCTTCCAATTGTAGGCATTAATAAAAAATTTCAATGTCTTACACCATTAGACATTTAAAACCCATGATAAGTTTTAATGTCTTACATTAGTGTAAGACATTGTAGGGAGTCATTGTATATCAAATTTATTGTAGTGTCTGGGCAGGGGAAATTTTCAGTTTTTAGGCTTTTGCCCAGGGGGCTCGAGGGACGTTTCTGCTACCTTGTGTGGGGAACCAGGAGGTCCCGAGAGCTCGGGATTGGTTCTGAGAGGTGATTAAAATTGGTTAGTAATGGTAGTGTTATGTATGTGTTGTGACTAGGTTTCCAGCGAGGCTCGGGTTAGAGGACCGTGCTTGTGGTTTCGGTGCAAAAGAAGCTCGGGACTCAGGTAAGAAAACCGCTGTACCCATAGAGCAGGGTGAGGCCCCATAGTTGTGTTACGGGGCATGGCCCTATATGATTATGTGTAGAGCATAGGCCATTGATTATGTTAATGCATGTTTAAGTGTTTGATTAATTATGCCATGTATACAAATATGTGAACGATCGGGAAGAGTTAGGAACGGTGAAGGTCGAGAGCTGCAGGGGCTGAGAACGGCGAAGGCTGAGAGCGGCAAGGGGCCTGGAGCAGCGTTTAGCAAGCGGAGTGTGAGTTTCCAGGGTAAGACCCTAAAGGATACCTGAGATATCCTAACGGTGTGGACCGCGAACCCAGGACCTGGTAAAGCACCTGGGACGGCATAGCCGTATGTGTATAGCCTATTGATGGCCTGTTTATATGCTGAGTGATTTATATTGATATGTTATCTATTTGTGTGGGGTTTTCTTGCTGGGCTTCGGCTCACGGGTGCTCTATGGTGCAGGTAAGGGCAAGGGGAAAGTCATCCAACCATGAGTATGGAGAGTGTGAGGTGACGCGTACATGTCTGGTCTGCCTGGCCGCCACGGGCAGGGATATTTTTGGGAGTAAATTTGTACTAAATCTTGTTTTTTCGTTTAGCCGACTTTAAACACATTTTGAGTTGTAAATATTTATAAACAGTATTTTCTTTTTGGGATTCCTAATGTAAAACACTTATAATTTTCAATGAATGATTACATTTTTCAAATTATGTGATTTTAACACAGTTTAGTTACACTTTTGAGCTAAGTGCTTGGTTAGCAAGTTGAATGCACATTTTAAACTCACTTAGTAACGACTCTAAGGTGGTAGGGCATTACACCGGGAGGGCCATAATTGATTTATTATGTGATTAAATGATAATATGCATGTTTAGGTGTATTAAATATGCATGTGAACCCATTGATGATTAATTGGGTGATTTTCATATTTTGGCCATTTTGGGCATATTTGGCATAGATATGTGTGTGGTGTTTTATTATTATATGGTTATGTTAGGGTTACTCAGCATGAGACGATCCTAGGAGGTAAGCTAGTGGATTAGTCACAACGAGATTTTTTCTTGACTTAGAGTGAGTCAAGGGGTATTTAGAGCATTACCGGGTTATTGAGAAAAAATATTTGGTGATAAATTGGGAGTTAGTAAGATCAGGGGGAAATTGTGGAGGTTTTGACTATTTTGTCCCCGGGACCGTTTTCGGGACCCCGAGCGTTAGGATTTGTTGAGGCTACTTAAGCTTGAAGTAACCTTTTAAGAAATAAAAAGAACGCTCAGGAAGTTCTCTCTCCCTCTAAGGTCCACTTTTGTCTCCTGATCCCATTTTCAAATTAAACTTGAGTTTTAGGACTCGGATTCAAGCGAGGATCGAGGCATAGCGATCCTAGGGAAGATTAGAAGCTTATTAGCCTGCGGATTTAGTTGGGAACAACTCAATTGGAGGTAATTCAAGTTTTAAGTTTTAAGTTTTTAAGCATGAACTGGATTTTGTGTTTTGATGAGTTTTTGAATGATTTGAAGCTTGGGTTTTGTTGGTTTTGGATCATGGGGATGTTTGGGAACATTGATTTTTGAGTTTAGAGATGTTTGGATAGGTTTTTGGAAGGTTTTAAAATGGATAAATCGGGGAAAAATGGCAGGTTCGAGGTTAGGCCGCGGCCCTATTCTTAGGCGCCACGACCTAGGCTCGAAGAAGCAGGTGGAGAGTTTTCAAAAGGTTGGGGGTCGCGACGCTTGGATAGGGGGCCACGGCGCTTAGTGCCATTTTTTTGCCAAATTGATGTTTTGTTCATGGGAACTCAAACCTTAGGCCTCGGGATCATTCCTACTACCCGTTTTAGTGGGAATTGACGTCTCCAGGTCTTATTCCCTTAAGTGTTCACCTCGTGAACCTAGACAGCTGGTCAAATTTTCGAACATAGTCCTCCACGCTCGACATTCCCTACCTCAGATTAGTGAACTGATTAACTTTGTGCTCGATCACTGCCTTACTGAAGTAGGCAACATTATTCCCTTTCTTGGTTGCATCCCACCAGATGCGAGCATATTTTCTCAGCATATAGGCCGCGCAAACTACCTTCTCTCTCTCGGTGGTTCCAATGAAGTTGAAGATCCTCTCCAAGATATTGATCCATTCCTCAGCAACTGATGGGTCAGTGGTTCCCTCGAACAAAGGTGGATTCTAGTTGCCGAACCTTTCTGATATAGGCTTCGCTCAGGCAGCTTTTGGTGCTTCTACTAGCGGTACAGGTTGTTCAACGACAACCAGCGGACCAAGGTTCTATTCTTCATTATTTTCAGGTGGTATTTCATTGTTCTGAACATTATTGTGTGGCATGGGGAGTCATCCCAAAAAGGTGTTAAACCTTTTAGCTTGGAGGGCTTCAGAGTCCTCTGGTTTCTTTTGCCCTCTTTCAATTTGGGCTCCTTGCGTCTCCACTAGCCTTTGCAGATTATTCATCTGCTCGGCTATCTCGTGAACTCTAGCAGCTTGGTTTGGAGCTCTAGCGGCATGCGCGTTCTGAGCTCTAGCAGTAGGTGTGACCTGGCCCTGGCCAGCAGCACCCATTCCTCTTTGAGCTCTTGTCCTTGCCATTTGTTTGATTTTAAAAAAAAAATCTCCTAAGCGCATAGGGACGAGAAGTTAATACCAATGCAGATTACCTTTTCCCTTTCGGTAGCCGCCACAAAGTCAAAGATCCTCTATCTGAGTTGCCAGATTTGGTTCCGACTGTACTCTTTTTCCTCGGCCTCGACCCCTTCCTCTGCTTTGGCCACAACCTGCGCCTTGGTCAACGACCACTCTCTCGGCTGGGTCTGGTTGATTAACAGCTCGACCTCCTCTGGCTCGAGTGTTGGACACCATTGCAAGTATTTATACCACACATAGTAGGGAAGAATACTAACCTAGAAATAAATTAGCATACTAGTTTTTCTCATAAGCAAGAAAGAAGAACCATAATGATTCGACTCAAAATAGGTAGTCATAATATTCAGGGATATAACCTAGCAATACAAAAATGATCATGAAAGATCATGCCATAGGATTTTAGTTAGCAGGACAATAAATCCAAAAAGAGCACCCTAACTACATGTCGGGTTTCTAAATCTGTCTACTACAACTACACCAAAGTCCTAAAACCTAGTAAGTTTGTAAGGTCTTTGCAAAAAGTATCAACAAGACTCTCACAGCATAACCTAATCTAGGCTATTCATCAGGATATCCAGCTTTATGTCGGTATCCTCGTCCGGCTTCTTGGGATCCTCCTTTGCCTCGAGGTATGCTACCAACCACCTAGATAGGCCAATCCATGGCCCAAACACTAGCTTGATCTGCATACGGAAGTCACCCCACGTGTCGCGATCCACCCGCCAATGTCTATGATGAAACCATATCTATGTTGAGCCTCTCAAATAAGTGCTAGCATATCACACTCTCCGTCCCTTGGGTATGTTGACTCTATCAAGGAATTATGTCATGTAATGAGCCCATTGCTGAATGACACACTGATGTTGTTGATCGTACTCGAAGTGTCATGGATTCTCATCGTTAAAGATTCTATAGTAATTGATCCTAAGCATAGGGATCATGGGTAGGTTTCCTATCATAAGGTCACCTATCGTAGGTATATCGACCATAACCTACAATTTATAGAATTGAGGTAAATAAAAGAAAGCAAAGGAAACATATATGAAAAGACAGCACTTACAGTGAGTGTCGGTCTATCTTTGCGAAATGTACATGTGGGTTTCCTACAGAACCAGCTTAACTCGAGCTCTGATACCCACTGTAACGTCTCAGAGTTTTAAGACTTTATAAAGTAGAAATATAAATTTTCATGTAACAAAATGTCTCAAAAACCCGTATAAAAAAAACTTTTTAAAAGTCGTATGGCCATACTTAATATTTAATACAAACATAGTTTATGAAGAGTAAAGTGAGCCTAGTTTATGAAAATAAAACAACATTTCCAAAAACAAAACAGCTTCCCAAAAGGTCGTTCCACATGTACATTCACAAGGTAGCTCCAGCATTCACTGCTCTGCCTTGCCCTTGTTCTTACCTAAAACAAGAAACAACTAGGTAAGCGAAAAGGCTTAGTAAGTTCAACTTTGAAACAAAAGCATGTAGAGAAGATAGGTGGTCACTTACCAAGTTACTGTCCACAGATAAATATAGCTCACAAAAATTAGGGTTCTGAATCCATCCAGACCCCAAGCAATCAATTTCAGGAACGCAAAATCGTCATGGAAAACTTATGGCTATGCCTGATAACCAATGACAAACTATTTCAAATAAACAGATAAATCCATGAACTCGGAAAATCCCAGAGCAAGCAGATATAATATATCACAATATAATTCGAGGCCAACGCTCGACAATTCCAACAATTCGGGCGTATCACGCCCTCCAACAATTTTGCTAATCAGTAGGGGAGAACCGAGTCTCAACACTAAGATCTAACCAATAAATATCTCTATCAAGGGTAACTATCGAGTTACCTAGGGCATCGCTACTTATCCAAGAGTAAATCCTTCACAAGGGTAACCATCAAGTTACCTAGGGCATCACTATTTATCCAAGAGTAAATCCCTCACAAGGGTAACCATCAAGTTACCTAGGTCATTGCTACTATTCAAGAGTGTAATCGTAGTTACACGGGTTTATAGAGAGTTCTATGTTAATAAGTGGTGCTGGTGAGCAGTTGCCCCTAGGGTGTTCAGCCTCACTTCGACTTGGCATCCCCTAGTATCTCTAGGCACTCTCACTGAAGGGCCAATATTCACGGCTACTATCCGGGAATAACTTAGCAGAGCACTTGCTCGGGTACTAACCGTTCACTGATGAAGTAAGCATGAGGGCCCCTAGGTCCCATTCATTTTGGCGCCCCTAGGTTTAGACCAGCAATCATCACCTCTTGGCCACTCGTTGCAGTAATGAACCAGACATAATAAAATCAAGCAGTGTGACGGGGATCAGCCATCTAGAATATGATGGATATCTACCGATCATATTTCCTGAATCAGGACCCACTAGACTAACGTCTCTATACAAACTTTCTACGACATCGTATATATGTCCATGTGTCTCTATACTAACATACAATACAATAGTCGTTTCATGTTGTAGCCACACAATAGAAGTTGACTTACTTGGAGTCCTTAACTCTCAACAGGATTTCACCCTCCAACGTATAGTCTAGTTATGCTTAGCCAATACTATAATTATCCATACAGTATACTCGAATTAATTATGGCACTTCATAATTCATTATTATTATTTTGGGCAGTTTGGTCATTTTAAAAATCACTTGTAAGGATTAATCCTTATTTGGTTTTAAACCCATCCGAGAAATTCGTACTAAAAAATTTGAGACTAAACCCTAAGTCTCGGGGAGACCTATCCTATGGTCTCGATACTTAGGCTCGGGTATTGCAA
Source organism: Humulus lupulus (assembly GCF_963169125.1). Lineage (NCBI taxonomy): Eukaryota > Viridiplantae > Streptophyta > Magnoliopsida > Rosales > Cannabaceae > Humulus > Humulus lupulus. The sequence continues at coordinate 22,523,020 of NC_084793.1, forward strand.
TAATATTTTCCCACAATCCGCTAAAAATCTTATTCTTTAAAAGTTCTGCCATTAACCCGTACTTTCAACAAGCAGTTAAATATATAAAATATTTTAGCCGGTATTATATCTAGAAAATACTAATTAAATTCGTTAATTATTTTTCAAGAAAATAATCTCTTAATTTTCCTTTTATTTTTCTTAAGGTTTTAATCTCTAAAAACTGTTTTAAGAAAATAGCTTAATTTTAATTTAATTAGGAAAACCGCTAATAATTTCTTATATTGACTAGTTAATTTTCCGAAGTCAATTAATCAAGTTTACTTACTAGAAAAATAATTTACTTAATTATTTTATCAAAATATACGGTTTTTAAACCCTCTTTTAATTTATCAACTTATAAATAAATTAAATCTTTTATTTTTAGAAAGAATAAAAATTCTTTAATAAAATAATTCTCACTTAAACTCAAAGTGGTATTTTAGGTCAAAATGTTTTTAAGACTTACCAAGTTTTTATCTTGCAATATGCACAAATGTACTTTTATCTTAAGTTCCCACAATCCCATTTTTACACTAAGTCTGAAAACCTCATTTTTTACATTTTTTAACTACATCCTTTGTTAGGTTATAACTTGAAATTTACTTACCCAATTCCTACCAAAATTTCTCAATTCTATATTTGGTATTCCATTTAGGTCTTTGTGAAATCTTAGGTCAAAAGGAGAATTTTCTATTGAGGTAAAAGTGACCTTATTTTCAAGTCCTTATTTTTTCCAAATTTTGGCACTTAATTACTCTCAAACCGTTCATTATTTTGTTACCAAATTTTACAGTGGAATACTAGGTTATTCCAAGAATATGTCTACCAAAATTTAGAAAAAAATAGGTTTATTTGACCTATACAGTGGCTGTCCAAACTTGGTCCCGAATTTAAGAATACGAAAAAAATAGTTTTTTTACCTAAACTTTGAAATAGCATAACTCACTCTTTTCTAAACGTTTTTGAGTGTTTCAAAAGCTCAATTTTATGTAATCCATCTCAACAATATAACAGTACAATTTAATTTTACAAAATAGATATACAGTGGATGCTTGACCCCTTGAAAGTCACAGCTCAAAACTTGTATTTTTGTTTTAGGGTTTTCAACAAAACCCTTAGGGATTTCGGTCCATATTTTCAAAAATCAACACACAACCATCATAAAAATTATAAAGCAACTACCATAGCCTTATTATATTACCAATAAGAAACTTTAAGCATTAAATATACAAAATAATGCTTAAAAATAAAAACCATACAATAACAACCATAAAAAAGTAAACTTTTTACCTCTTGTTGTTCTTGCTTTAGGTTTTGATGTTTCTACTAGCTTTGAACCCTTCAAAACTCTTTCAAAACTTTAACCAACTCCCCCAACAACATAGATAGTTTGCTATTGAAAGATCTATGGTTAAAAACTTTGCAAAAGTTCCAAACTTTCTTGGTGTTCTTGATGGTTGAAAATGGAGAGAAAACTTGAGAGAGAATTTTTTAACAAAATGAGAGTGATTTGTGAGAGGGGGGGGGGGGGGGGTAAGTTTTGGGGGGTTGGAAGAGTTTAGACTACTCTAAAATATCTAAAACACTTAAGTGTTTTTACTATGACCATTTGATGCCATTAACCCTAATTTAAATGGGGATTAAAACTAAAACAATTTGGTCCACCCAATTTATTTCCTTCACATGGCTGGCCACTATTTATTTTATTTATGTTATTATTTTTTTATAATGGTTAATAAATATTTCCTGAGAAGAAAAATCCAAAATGACTTTCTATAACCTTTTTCACTCATATAACGTTTTAAAAAAAAAACTTAACACATAATAATTAAATTAAATTTCTATCATATTTAATTTAATTAATCACACAATAAATTTAACCTAATGTCCATTCATGGAATAAAATTCCCTAATTCGGTAAAATTAAGCATTTTAACACAAAATGCCCTAAAATTTCCATTTCCTCTTCCGTTTATTATTTTTTACCAAACTTTAATTTTTATGAATGTATTTTATGCCCAAAATATATTTTCCATAGTTTTTTTATTTTATTTTTCGATATTTTTACCCGATTAGGGTTTTGGTGTCTGTCTAAGACCGAAAGTCTTATCTTAACTTTTAATCACAAAATTCATAATTTGACTAGCAATAACTCATGGAAATAAATTCTAAACAAATATAATATTATTAAAAATAATATTCTTAACTTGAGGAAAAAATATCCAGACCTGAGTCGTTTAAAGGTACCCGAAATGCAGGGTGTTACAAGAAATTTGAGCTATAATTTCTGATCTCTACAAATGAAACAATACATAAATAACAAATCACACTATAGGTATATAGTAATCCCAAACTATCCGAACTGGACAATTCAGATAGAGGAAAATTTAAGAGTCATTAATGACTCACCGTCTCTGAATGTGTCTAAGGCTTTTAGTGAAAATAGAAATAATTAAAAAATTATCACTATGTAATAATAACACACTATCCTATCTTTGGTTATAATTTCTTATTACCAAGGCAGACAAATAGATAAATTTTTTGTCTTATAATATCTTATGCTATTTTCAATGAATTATAATGTTTTATGATGTCTAATTGTAATATGTTTAATAATTATCTTTATTTGTTTATATTTAATTATTTAAATTTATTAATAATTAATATTTGGTTAAATATTAAATTTAGTAATTTTTTATTAGAATAAAAATTATTTTAAAAGTATTAGGCTTACTTTTTTTCTTCTAAATTATACTACTTGATTATTTTCAATTAATTATATAATAAATTTTAATTAGTTTTATATTTAATATTTAACATGAAAATGTGCACTGATATTTATAAAAATTATTTTCATCATAAATAATTAAAAATTATTAAATTTACTTATTAACTCACTAATGAAATCAATCAAATGTTTGATTTATTGAAAAATTATTTTATTAAACATTTTTGTTGATATCCTAAATTCATAAAAAAAAAATCGACAGCATAATGACTATATTTTCATCTATCCCAAAATAAAATCCTGCAAACAACATCCAGACAAAACAACAGAACACTGCAAACACATTTTTATAACTAAAAGTCAAATTACATACAAAAAATATTCTATTAAAACATATTAAATCTAATTGCAAAAATATACTATTCAAGTATATTAAATCTAATTATATTGCAAATATATACTATTAAAGTATAAGACTAACTAAAAGTAATTCACTTAAAGGTAATCTAAAATACAATATATAAGTTTATAATCAAGTAAATTTAATTTTGTACATAATATTTATCAAACAAACAAAGAATCCATTTTAATACCAAAAATAAAATACGAATTAACCATCTAACAATTTTCTAATTCCTAATCTCATTTTTACTTATAAACATTTTTAAAATCTAATAATAAAAACATTCATCCTAATATAGCAACATATTTTTATTAAAACTAATATTAATTCATTTATATAAAAAAAAATCATTCAAAATTTGAGAAAAAAAAAACAAATCAAACAAAACAGAAAAATTAAAAACAAATTACCTTTGAATCTTGAAAGAGCAAGGAAACTTCAAATCCTTCACTAGAGCTCAAGAAAAATCGCACCAATACCTTCAAAAAAAAAAATCTACAAAATACAAAAATAGATTACCATTTTATAAAGATATATATATATATATGAAGAAATGAATTTTACCTTAAGAAATAGAGGAAACCCCTTAACTTGGGAGAGTTTTGGACCTAATAATGAGATTTTTGAGATGGAAATGGAGCATTTTCGGTAGAGAGAGGCGGAGCAGAGGAGAAAGAATCGTCTCTGTAAAAAATGAGGGAAAGAGGAAGAAGAAGGGGGGTCGCGTGCTTCTGAGATATTTATTGACTCCATACCGAGAACATGTTCTCGGTATATGCATTTTTAGATACGCGGGACCTTTTTGCATGTTGGGAAAAGGGTAAGTGGCTATACCAAGAACATGTTCTCGGTACAAACACTATTTTTTGTAGTGTGAGCGATGAGTGTCACGTTGCCAGCCAATTGACTGTGGTGCAATGATGAGGGATTGACTCTAAGGATTATTGAGTGGATGTTGCATGCATACATGTTTTGTAAGTATGCTACACACCACCTAACTTGCTAATCCACTAATTAAATGGATTCGCTCCCTCACATCAGTAAAGGGCAAAATCTCCCATTAATTTGTCTCCTGTGATTGGTCCTTTTATATTAGGTTTATAAGCTAGCCTAGTAGCCAGAATCGCACAATGCTAATGCTACATTAGGGTTCCCCACCAATCTAACAGTTCAAGAGCTTGCCTTTGCACCTAAGAAATGAAATTCTTTCCTTCTCCAACAACACACAACATTATACTTTGCTCATTACATAAATTAGTTCTTAAGATTAATCTAGCCATATCTATTCAAGTACTCCCTGGGAATCTCTTTTTCATCTCCCAACGAGACTATAATTAAAGAGAAAATCACATAATACACTGTACAAAGCAAAATAATTTGAAATATATAGTTACCTAGTTTTATATCGTTTTTGATACCAAATTTACCATATTCATCCCTTATTATTTTAAAGCAATTTTTAAAAAAAATTATATTAAAATAATCACCAAAGCTTTTCTCCTTCCCTTTTTCTCTCTCTCTCTTTTTTTTTTGTTATACTTGATTTTCTTTCTCTCTCATCTTTTCATCTTCCTTTTTTTTTTCATGTTTTATACTCTTCATCAGAAAACCTAATTGAGTTTCTTCTATTTTTCAAAATCATTTTCCATTGATTATTGAAACAATGGTGTTACACCCAGATTTCGAGACTTTAGATTGTGACCTCGAAAGCTGGACTCGTCAAGTGTGAGCTCGAGATATATAAAACACATGTTCGTGGTCCAGATGTCAAAACCTCGGAGCAAGACAGGAACCTCGAAGACATGTAGCCTCGAGATTCTTTCTGAGCTTGAAATAACATAGAATCGGGATACATCCATTATCGAGTGTCTTCGGATCGAGTAGCCCGAGCTTAAAGAGTGCAAGCTCGAAATATGACAGCCCCGACGGTGTTTATCTGTCCCGAGCAGGTCTTGGAGTAAGACGGTCAGTTCGTAACCTGTCTGTAAACCTTGACTGATGCGATGTTGATTGCTGATCTTGGAGATTTGATGAATCATCTGATGTAACACGTTTTGTACATTTAAAGATATTTATTGTTGTAGCGTCCCGACATTAAAGGGATATTAACAAGTCTGTTATCCATTTTCCTGGTCTGCAGGGGACGTTTCCTTATATATAGGAGTTACAACATTTAATATCATTATCTCAATTAATAAGCAGGAGTATCTTCCCGAAATATGTGGGAATAAACTCTGAAAACTCTCTATAAATAGAGAGGTCATGAACACTTAAAAGGGGACGGATCTTTTGTTATCGAGAGAGAAAACTCCAAGTTCTAATAAAATAAACTCGTGGACTAGGCAAATTTAACTGTTGAACCACGTAAAACCCTTGTTGTTCCACCATACTATTCATTTGCACCATAGTTCTTATTGTTTAATTGCTCCACATTTTAAGTTGACGAAAAACAGCGTCAACAGTTTGCTGCTTTCATTGAGAGCCTTAAGTAGTACAATCCCTTATTAGCTATGGGCGCAAATGATCCAAATATTCCTGAGGAAAACTATCCACAGCGCCCTGGGAAACACCCAATGACGAATCCAGAACGAGAAGAGAAAAGTAAATCCTCCGATTCTCGAGGACCTCTGGCACCACCGGCCCCTAGGGATGACGAGGACATGTACTATAATCCTAAGCGATATGTTCCCATTGTCGAACTCGAAAATCGTCAGCTAAGAAAACAGTTGGCTGAGGCCAATAAGCGTAATGAAGAATTAGCTAGATTGGCTGCGGAGGCACATGCGGCTCAGCTTCAACCTCCGTTTGAGGCCCAGGTCCCTCCTCCATGGGACGTCCATGTTCCTCCCCTTAGACCTCGCGGGAGATCTCACAAAAATGTCACCACAAGAAGAACAGAGCAACCTCTGCCACCGGCAGAACAACCTGCCCCTTCGAGGCCCCGAAGAAACATCCGAACTAGAGCTCCGGTTAACTCAACTGTTGAGTTACCAGCTGAAACTGGGAATAACCGAGCACCTACAGAGGCTCGGACTCAGAATCCTGGTAACACACAGAATGTTACCGAGCCGACACAGGCGAACTCGGGACCATCCAGACCCCGAAATGGGTGGCAGCCACCATCACCCATATGGTTCCCTCCATCGCCAATAAGATATCCCTCATCGCCTCGGAGAAACACACAACCGACTTAGGGTGATAGGGAAAGCGAGCTGGACGGAAGTAGGGGAATGGAGAAACTACTAGAGAACAGAGAGGCACCCAACCTACGAGAAGCCAAATGTCTCGGTCACGCACTGTAGAGACGAGGCAGCCTGAAAGGAATCCATCTCGAAATAATTATGCAACGAGCCTCGCCAACGACGACTCAGGAGACACCAAATCAGTTAGTATGTATGATCAAGGACGTAGAAATACTGGGAACCAAAGGAACCACCCTGACCTACGGGAACACCTGAATCAAAATTGGGGTAGTGGTAATCCCTCAAACCCAGGCCTGAGAGATTGCCTAAATGGAGGCAAGGATCCCATGCCAAGGCGTGAGCCTGGAATTGTGATCAACGATAACCAATTTCAGGCGAGACCCCCTGTGGATCCAGTTCAGGAAAGAATTGATTAACTGGAAATAGCATTTAGGCTCTTACAGAATGAGCGAGGCTGGAATCGGGACGAAGATTCTGATGAGGAGCTTGAACCATTCGCTCCCCACATTTCCAACACTCTGTTTCCTCAGGGGTTTCGGATTCCTCATGTCCCACCTTTTGAAGGGAAATCCGACCCATACAATCACTTAATTACATTCAACACTATTATGAGGGCAAGTAATGTGGGTTATGAGCTCAGATGCATGTTGTTCCTAGCATCACTTACAGGACCAGCAAAAACCTGGTTTGAAAAATATAAGAGGCATTCAATCACTTCTTGGGATCAGCTGTCAAGGAATTTCAAGAAGCAATTTAGAGCCATGATCGGGATAAGGCCCAAGGCATTGACCCTGACCAACGTCCGGCAACAACCAAATGAAACGCTGAAAAGCTATCTTACAAGATTTAATCTGGAAGTCGCCCGAGCTCGTGATGTAGATGACATCGGTCATTAAATGGTCGTCCAAGCTGGGGTAATGCTTGGAAGTCCCCTCTGGGAAGATATGCAGAGGTAGCCTATGAGGTCCATAACCGAGTTAATAGACGAGCTCAGAGGTTTGTTAATGTAGAAGAGGCGAGGTCGACACTCAATATGACCTCTCAACCCATAACTACAACGACAAACGTAAACTCTGCCTCAACCTCGGAAGACCCATCAGCCTCGAAACCCCCTGCAGAAAACCCTTTCAAAAGAAAGAAGAATGAAGGAAATACCCCCGAGGCGGAAGGGGGAAAGAAGAAGAAAGGGGAAAGGTATTTCTCCATGTACAAGGTGTACACCGAGCTGAACGAGTCTCCGAAGAATATTTACCTGGCTAATGAAAACCAGGACCCTTTCAGGCGTCCAGACCCCATGAGAAACCAAAAGTCCAAGAGAGACTCCAGTAAATACTGTTAATTTCACAAAGATACTGGGCACACTACTGATGAGTGCAGGCAACTGAAGGACGAGATCGAAGGTCTGATCTCAAGAGGATACTTTAGGCAGTATGTCAGGAACTAGAACAACAATCAGGCTTCTACCAGCCAGAGGACAACTGCACTGCCGCCTGCCCAAAAAACAATTCCCGGGCTAGGGAAGAAGAGAGACCCCCTCCGATTGATGGAGAAGATGTGGTAACCATCTCGGGCAGGCCTCACCTCGCAGGATCGGGCAAGAATGCCTAAAAGCGATATGTGAACGAGCTGAAAACTGGGGACGGGTCCCTTTATGAACCCGAACCCAGAGCTCCAAAGTACCAAAAGGTTGAATCTCAGCCTATAATCTTTACTGAGGATGATGCATCCCATGTTCAGTTTCCTCACAATGACCCACTGGTCATCACTCTTCAGCTCGCGAACAAGAGGGTTCACTGAGTTCTTATTGATAATGGGAGCTCAATGAATATTCTCTATAAGGCCACCTTAGAAAGATGGGACTCAAGCTTCGTGACCTAAAATCTTGTGCAATGACGCTGTACGGTTTTTCAAGAGAAGGGATTGCCTGTGTGGGGTCCATTGAACTCCCTGTGACCTTAGGAGACTACCCAGTCTCAACAACCAAGATGATGGAGTTTGTAGTAGTGGACCTTCCATCAGCCTACAACGTGCTGCTCGGGAGACCCGCCTTAGTAGGGTTGGGGGAAATCTCGTCTGTTAGGCACTTGGCCATCAAGTTCCCGACTTCTAGTGGCATCGGGACATTGAAGGGAGACAAATTAGCCGTAAGGGAATGCTATAGCATTTTTATAAGAGGAAAGAAGCAGACGAGCACACAAGTGCTTGTCGTTATTCAAAACAAAGACAAGACACTCTTTGAGATAGATGAAGAAATCGATCCAAGAATAGAGAAAAGAGCTAATCTCGAACCATTGGAAGAACTCGAAGAAATCAAGCTCGGAGAAGCAGACCCCCCGAAAACAGTAAAGGTCGGGAAAAACCTCCTCAAAGAAACCAAATAGCAATTAATTTTTTTTTGAAGAAGAACCAAGATGTCTTCGCATGGTCACATTTGGACATGATAGGGATAAGTCCAAATGTGGTGAGTCACGCGTTGAACATCGACAAAAGCTTCCCACCGAAGCAGCGAAAGCGAAGACTACTGGATGACGATAGGAAGAAGGCCCTTAAAGAGGAAGTCGACAGATTAAAGGCAAACTGATTCATCAGGGATGTTTTTTACCCCGATTAGGTAGCCAACCCGGTACTACTTCCGAAGCCTAACGGGACATGGTGGACCTGTATTGACTACTCGGACCTCAACAAGGCTTGTCGTAAGGATTGCTTTCCTTTACCTCGGATTTACCAGCTCGTGGATGCCACTACAAGGCATGGACTCATGTCATTCATGGATGCCTATTCTGGATATAACTAGATTGCCATGCATGCCCCTGACCAAGAGCATACGAGTTTCATAACAGACAAAAGGTTGTATTGTTATAACGTCATGCCATTCGGGCTCAAAAATGCTGGAGCCACTTACCAGTGACTCGTGAACATGATGTTCTCCGAACAAATAGGTAATAACATGGAAGTTTATGTTGATGATATGTTAGTTAAATCTCAACTTAACAATAACCATGTGGATGACCTCGAAGAATGCTTCGTCGTGTTACGGAGATATAACATGAAACTCAACCCTCATAAGTGCTCTTTCGGAGTATCTTCAGGAAAATTCCTGGGATTCATTGTAAATGCTTGGGGAATAGAAGCTAATCCAGATAAAATCCAGGATCTGATTGATATGCCCTCACCTCGGAAGCATAAGGATGTCCAAAGTTTGACTGGCAGGATGGCGGCGCTAAGTAGGTTTATCTTGAAATCTACAGACCGGTGTCTTCCATTTTTCAACCTTTTGAGGGGAGGCAAGAAATTCAATTGGATGGAGGAATGCGAGTTGGCTTTTCAAGAGCTCAAGAAACACCTCGCAGAACCCCCCATATTGTCAACACCCATTACGGGAGAAGTCCTGTACCTGTACCTTGCTACGACCGAGCATGCCATAAGCGCGGTACTCGTGCAAGAAGAAGAAAAGTTGCAAAGACCCGTATATTATGTCAGTAAAAGGTTACTAAGGGTAGAATCGAGATATCCCTTAATGGAGAAGTTAGCTCTCAGCCTAATTCACTCATCTTGAAAGCTTCGACCCTATTTTCAGGCGCACCCCATCCATGTACTTACCGATCAACCACTAAGACAATTCCTGTCCAAGCCAGAAGCCTCAGGTCGACTGCGCAAATGGGTCGTTGAACTCAGACAATTCGAGATCACTTATCATCCAAGGACGACCATAAGAGGACATGCCTTGGCAGACTTCATAGTAGAGTGCACTGGCGTGGCCAATGACAAAGTTATAACCCCGGCCCGCGAGCTGTGGAAACTTTATGTTGATGGGTATTCTAATGAAAATGGATCGGGAGCAGGAGTAATTTTGATCACCCCAATAGGAAGCCAATTTCATTATGCCTTGAGATTTGACTTCGACGCGTCGAATAACGAAGCCGAATAAGAGGCTCTACTGGTAGGACTCCGTATTCCCAAGGAACTCAAAGCCAAAGCAATACATTGCTACAGTGACTCCCAGTTGGTGGCTAATCAGATTTTAGGAGAATACCAGGCTCGTGGTACGAGAATGGCAGCATATTTAGAAAAGACAAAATCAGCACTGGGGCATTTCGAGTTCTATGTGATAGAACAAGTCCCCCGAGAGCAGAACTCGAATGCGAACGCCTTAGCCAGGCATGTGACCACCACTAAGACTGACGAGCTGAATGTCATTCCAATCGAACATCTCGCGACGCCCAGCATTCACGAGCCTGAGCAGGAGGATGTTTGCATGTTCAACTCCGAGCCAACATGGATGACTCTGATAGTTGAATACCTTGAGACCGGCATTCTCCCAGAAGAACGGACCAAGGCCCGAAAACTAATGTATCAGATCCCAAGGTATACCATTATTGATGGAAAGCTATATATAAGAGGATATTCCATGCCGCTACTCCGATGTGTGTCCCCACCCGAAGCTAAGAAAATCTTAGAGGAAATTCACGAAGGGTTCTGTGGAGACCATACTGGGGGACATAGCCTATCCAAGAAGACCATACGACAGGGGTACTTCTGGCCTAACATCAAAACATATTCGTTCGATTACGTCAAGAGGTGTGATAAGTGCTAGCGGTTCGCCACAATTCCTCGAGCTCCACCCTCCGAGCTTACTATGATGACCTCACCGTGGCCATTTTCGGTCTGGGGAATCGACCTCATAGGCTCACTGCCGACTGGCAAGGGCGGAGTAAAATACGCAGTAGTCGCTGTAGATTACTTCACGAAGTGGACTGAAGCCGAACCTTTGGCAACAATAACCTCGAAGAAAGTCCTTGACTTCGTAGTGAAAAACATCATATGCCGATATGGGATGCCAAGGAAGATTGTGTCCGATAATGGTACTCAATTTGACAGTGATCTATTTACCAACTTTTGCGAAAAAAAATGGGATAATAAAGAGCTTTTCATTGGTGACCAATCCCCAGGCGAATGGCTAGGTCGAAGCTGTAAATAAGATCCTAAAGAGTTCGCTAAAGAAAAAGTTGGAATAAGTTAAAGGAAGATGGCCTAAAGAATTGCCCGAAGCTCTATGGGCATATAGAACCACGACCCGTACATCAACAGGACATACCCCATTTTCTCTGGTGTATGGTTGCGAGGCTATGTTGCCAATCGAGGTCGAAATTCCCACAATTCGAACCATCGCTTATGACCAAACCTCGAACCACTCTCAGCTCGAAGAAACTCTAGACCTGATCAAAGAAAGAGGGAATGAAGCTCAATTAAAAAATGATGCATACCAACAGCGAGCTACCCGATACTTCAACAAAAGAGTTCGAATTAGAAAATTTGACATAGGAGATTTGGATCCCGCAGCTGGTGTACTCGGGCCAAATTAGGAAGGACCTTATCAGATAGAATCAGTCATTCGACCCGGCGTATATAAGTTGGCAAGATTGAATGGAAGTTTGGTCCCACGAGCATGGAATGGCGAACACCTATGACCTTACTATCAATAGTATTGGAAGGATGTCGCCTATAACCATGCTTGTTTGTCTGTACTATTTTTCTATTATTCGAATAAAGTTTGATTTTGTTTTAATATGCTTTATTTTTTCAATCTCTCTTAATTGAATAACCTATGATCACAATCATAGGATATTGAGGGGGCATTAGTGGTACAAATACTATCGGCTTGAAAAAATAAAATAGCATATACGAAAAATATACAAGTGTTTGGATATAACCAAATGTGCGAGCTAAGATAGTTTGGATATAACCAAACTATCAAAAATATACAAGTGTTTGGATATAACCAAATGCGCGAGCTAAGATAGTTTGGGTATAACCAAACTATCAAAAACATACAAGTATTTGGACGTAACCAAATTATCAAAAGTTAAAAATATTTGGATATAACCAAATATGCAAACCAGATGAATAATATATGTGTACGGATTACAAACCAAGCACGACCTTAATAGGTTTGGAACAAACCAGCTAAAACTAATCCACGGTAAGTTGGAGCATAAACCCACTTCACATTAAGTCGAGATCAAGGCTGGAGTATCTTGCAAAACGATAGTTTCGATCTCATAACCTCGGGGAGCTACCCGAGGACGAGAAAAAGTAACTAAAAAAAGTAAGATATAACTAAACCATTTGCATTACACACCATATAAGTACTTTCGGGTGCATGGTAAAAGTAATCGGCGACCTTGATAAAATAACGAGATCGGAAACAGATATTTCGAGCAAACTGTGCCTGAATGCATTGGACCTCGAGCTTAAATCCAAACTATGTTTGTATGAATAAACAGGAATATATGACACTTTACTATAAAATGCGCAAAATATTTCAACCCAAGAAATGTAAAGCAAATGTATTAAAATAAAGTCAAAAATGATATCTCAAAAGGCAGCTCTTTCACGAGCTATAAAATTATCTTGGCCTCGGGGGCATAAGAAACAAAAATCAATCATAAAAAACTGTTAAAATAAATTCAGAGGGACACAGCCCCGAGGCAAGATTTAAGAAGAAGGAGCGGTCTCCTTGGCCTTCTCAGCATCTTCCTTGGCCTTCTCAGCATCGGCATCACCCCTGGCTCCCTCGGCCTCATCCCGAGCAGTCTCCTCCTCATCAAGTCGAGCTTTCCATTTAGCCACGAACTTTGCTTCAAAAGGGCCTAAGAACCTGGTGTCGAGGTCAACATTGTTGGCCCAGATTCTGTACAAGGCCATGTCGACTGCCCGGTCCTTCTTCTCCTTAAACTCTTCAAGAAGGCGAGCCTTTTCACCCTCCATGATCTCGAAAGTGACGACCTTCTCTTCTTCAAGCTTGGCATTGATCTCCTTGACCCGAGCATTCTCCTTCTCAAGCTCCGTGAGTCGAGCATTCAGCTTTTCAAGCTCGGATGTCTTGGCCTTTAGCTCCTTAGCTTCTGCCTCCACCTTTGCTTTTGTTGCCTTGAGCTCGTCACTCAATTTTAGCTGAAGATCCTTCACCTCCTGAGCAAGAGACATGCTCGAATGGACCTCGTTGTTCAACTTATAATCAAGCTGAGCAGAGACAGCAAGAGTCTGGCATACAAAGAAATCAAATTAGCATATGGACCAAGTGTAAATACAGCTAATAGCGAGAGAAGAAAGGTTACCGCAGCATGGAGTTCAATGCTCTTTTCGTAAAGAGTGTTGCAATCCTGGGCATTGTTCAAAAACTGCCAGTGAGGAGCGTCGAAGCTGCCAAAACTCTAACCCACCCGAGACAGAACGTCCGAGCCTAGCATAGCCCAGTGGGGTCCAGCTGCGTTGTCGATCACATACTCATCAACATGAGTAGAAATTGAGAGAAGCAGTGTCTTCGAGGACGAGGGTTTCTTCGGAGGTGGGCAACCTATGGGATTGACCTGGGGTGCAGGAGGAACACGAGGCAAGGTCGAGGAGGAAGTCTTGGCCTGAGCAGGTGGACTCAAAGCTATGCTTGGAGCAACCAGAGCCGGGGGAGGTGGCTTTTTCTCGGTCCTCTTAAGGACCTTAGCAGGCCGGTCTATTTTTCGCGACCCCCTTGGGCGCTTACTTCTCTTGGCTCTGCCACTGACCAGAATGTTGTCAAGGTCGGAGTCCATCTCGCCTGCACATTTACACCACATTATGAGTTATCCCAAAACAAAATTAATTAACATGATGCAGACAAACAAGGGATAAAAGGACGAGTGGAGAGAAACCTACCTGGAACTCTCCCCCGAGCTTGTGCTCGACGACCATGAAATTCCCCCATCTTCAGAAGAGGCGGAAGGAGTATCTTCCCTATAGGTGGATGTCAACCTCGAAAGGTCCCTATAGTCGTTAGTCCCATATTGGACGGCTATTCCATCCCATACCTCGTTCAGGCTATACATGGTGTCGTATCTCCCGAGCCAGCTATCGAACCTATGTACCCTCTCATCTACCCAAGGCCATACATAGAAATGGCTCATATCATCCTCGCACAATATGAACCTATCGGGTTTATGTTTTAGTAATGAGGGAGACCACAAATCCGAGCTAAGGATGATTGTACCTTGTTCATCCGAGCCCGAGCTCAAGGCCTCATCGTTGGCCTCATTCCCTGATTGCGGACTCCTGTGACATTGGGCTAGAGATGGAGGCCTCTCATTTCTCCTTGGGGGAAGGTTGCCGGTTGGAAGAGGCACGAGCTCCCACTGGCCATACTTCTTATTGGACCAGTCAGATGTAGACTGATCCTCCCCCAAGAGACCGCACGCTCGAAGCTTTTCTTTGTGCAGGAGATACGAGAGGGATCTCCTGCCACAAGGAAGTTGAAGCAAAGTCTCCCTGTGCTCCCTCATCTCCTTGGTGGGAGTAGGGCAATGGTAATTAGCTCGAAGATCAAACACATTTCAGCTAAGCACGAGCCTAAACAAAGGTCGAGCACAAAAAAGAGGGAAGTTGAGATACTTACGAAACTATCTGAATGAGTAGAATCTAGATGGGGCTAGGCCATCTGTCCAGAAGAAGGCCTTCTTGAAATCAGGAGGATGGTTGGGAAGATCCTCAAACATCTTCTTCTCCTTGGGATAGCTCAAGAGATAATAGAAGCCATCTCCTCCCCGAGCTCGGGAGGGATTGCTTTTCCAGCAAAATAGATATAAGATATTTTTAGGTGAAGGTCCTTTCCACTTCAGCTCGTGGTAAAGCGACCTCAGGGCAGACAGAACCCTGTAAGAGTTAGTGTTGAGCTGGAAGGGAGCCAGTCCAACGAAGTTCGTGAAGTCTTTGATAAAAGACTTCAAGGGCAGTACTTCCCCTGCCTTCATATGTTCATGGCTCCAAGCTGCGTATCTCAGCTTGCTGTCAGGATTTCCATCTCCCGGGGCGCGAAAACTCCGTTCATGGGAGGTCGGAGCTCGACACCTCAGCAAGCCCGATAGTCCTATGTCGTGAAAGGTCAGAATATCAGTTATTTGACCTAGCAATGTAACCGAGCTCCAGTAATGCTCGACATCGAAGAATTCTCTCCTCGGTTGCGAGGTAGAAGGTTCTCCCATCAGCGAGAATTGAAGATCACCCGGCTTGAAGGCCATTGTTACTTTGAGCGTAGGGTTGAGAGGAATTGGTCTAGGTTCGATGTCCGGATCTGGATAAAGGGCGACCCTTAGTCTTTTCCTTTTCCCTTCTTCGACCTCGTATATCTGACGTCAGAAGTGGTCTCGAGTGTCATCTTGCTCACGCCTCAGTTTGTGCTCTCGAATTAAACACTGGTTCTGAGTAAAAGGAGACTCCGGGCTCGGAGATACTGGTGAGTAAGGAATCGCGAGCTTTGACCCCCACCACTTTCCCGAATTCTACAGCATCTAACAAGAAAGCAAAAGGGTGAGGGCCAAGTGAGCAAGAAATAATGAGATAAATAGTACCTAAGCTTGAATGATTGAAGCTACAAGGCAAGCTCAATCCAAAGGATGAGGCCAATCTCAGAGCGTGTATTCCACCGAAAAGAAAGAAGGTGGACATGTTATGGGAAATCCCGAAATATCAGGGAAAAAAGGAGGCGGTTATTAAAAAGGTGATATTTTTGGGAATCATGCATTCTTTAAAAGAAAGAAAAAACCCTGATTTTATACTCGATATCTTGGTGTGCAAGATATGTTCTCTGAAATTTGAAAACTCAAAAAAGGAACCATATTTGAGCCTTTTTGCACAGAAACTGGGTTTGAGTCTAATATCTATCAGGCGAAGCATTTTAGTGCATTAAACTAATATATGGACCAAAAAGAATTCTAGTGCCCACGGTGCAACAGAAGCATTAGCATACATGGAAAAAATAATGCAAAGAAGCCATGAACAGAAAACTTACACAATGTGATTGACAGAAATAGAGAAATGGATGATTGTATAAGCAGTTGTAAGTGCGATCTCACAGAGTCAAAAATTCCAACGTGGATTTGTCTTCTCGGCTTGGAGAACATGCAAGATGTGGGCAAGAAGGTTTCTGGTTTTTTCTTTCCTTTTTTTTTCTCTAATGAACGTGAAAATAAAAGAGGAAGAAGACGACTAGAGGCCTATTTATAAGCCCGTGGGAATACAAAGGGTCGGATTAATCTGAGCCATTGGCCAGATTCTGTATCAGATCAAATGGCTAGGAACCCGTGAGGTGATAATACCCAAAAGAATGGCAGGCAGATAGACGTGGGCAGGTTTTCAAGGTACTCAAGTAGTGAGAAATACCCAGCTGACATGTGTCCATACTCAAGTATGTTGATGGAACGGTTCCCGAAGGAAGTAGTTCAAAAGTTTCCTTCTCGTAGGACTCGAACTAATACTTTTGAGGAGGCAAAATGTTACACCCAGATTTTGAGACCTAAGATTGTGACCTCAAAAGCTAGACTTGTCAAGTGTGAGCTCGAGGTATATAAAACACATGTTCGTGGTCCAGATGTCAAAACCTCGGAGCAAGATGGCAACCTCGAAGACATGTAGCCTCGGGATTCTTTCTGAGCTCGATAACATAGCATCGGGATACATCCGTTATCGAGTGTCTTCGGATCGAGTAGCCCGAGCTTAAAGAGTGCAAGATCGAAATATGACAGCCCCGACTGTGTTTATCTATCCCGAGCAGGTCTTGGAGTAAGACGGTTAGTTCGTAACCTGTCTGTAAACATTGACTGATGCGATATTGATTGCTGATCTCAGAGATTTGATGAATCATCTGATGTAACATGTTTTGTACATTTAAAGATATTTATTGTTGTAACGTCCCGACATTAAAGGGATATTAATAAGTCTGTTATCCGTTTTCCTGGTCTTCAGGGGATGTTTCCTTGTATATAGGAGTTACAACATTTAATATCATTATTTCAATTAATAAGCAGGAGTATCTTCCTAAAATATGTGCGAATGAACTCTGAAAACTCTCTATAAATAGAGAGGTCATGAACACTTAAAAGGGGACGGATCTTTTGCTATCGAGAGAGAAAACTCCAAGTTCTAATAAAATAGACTCGTGGACTAGGCAGATTTAACTGCTGAACCATGTAAAACCCTTGTTGTTCCACCATACTATTCATTTGCACCATAGTTCTTATTGTTTAATTGCTCGACATTTTAAGTTGACGAAAAAACGGCGTCAACAAATGGCTGTCACTCGTTCGAGGTCTACATCTCCTGCTTGGAAGGGTAGTGTGTTTTCTGGCTCAGGTGACTCGAAGGAAGCCGAGAATCAAGAGTCTACCGAGTCAAAGGGGGAAGCATTATAGAGTAAATCTTCTCCGTTGTCTAAAGGCAAAGTTGTTTTGAAGGATTCATTGGATTCTTCCCTTCCTAATGTGAACGATGGTGAGTTGGCACTACAAGAAAATGGGGTCTTTACCTACCAATTGTAAGTGTAGGTAAAACTAGCCTAATGGTGGGTAATATGGTTTACCTACCAATATTGAATTGGTAGAGATTGGTAGGTAAAGGTTAGTGGGGAAAGAGTCTTTACCTACACTTATTAACACTGGTAGGTAAAAGAATCAGTGGACCCCACTAAGTTATAAATCAATTGATGAGTCATCAGATGACGTGTTTGATGACATGGCATCCTACGTGTATGCTGACATGGTTTTTGTAGTTTTACGTGTCTGATGACATGGCATCATATGTGGAATCCTACGTGGCATCATATGTGGCATCCTAAGTGGTGTCATTTTATTAGCCCACATAGCATTATTTTATTGGTCTGTTACACAATTTATATTTTGTTCAAATTTAATGGTTATGTGTAGGTAAAAGATAATAACAATTATTTATAAGTGTTCTATATTAGAAATAAACTAGAAAAAAACCATACAATAATAAAATGTTTAATGCTAAAGTTCTTCATAATGTTCAATACTAAAATAAGTCATAAAATTGTCATTTTAAGGTTACCCTTACCAAAATAAAAAAAAAGTTCATTCCTTAGTAAATTAATGTAAATAAACTAAGAATCATCTTGTGACTCCCGAACTGAAAAAGATGGCGACTCTCTTAAATTTGCAGCTGAAGCTTGGTCTGTTGGAGGTGGTGGAGGCGGTGCCATCAAATTGTTATGACGAAGTATATCCACAAAGGCGGGAAGTTGTATCATTAAGTTGTTCAACTAACTCTTCATAAGTTGGTTGATTACCCACAATATTTTCACGATGTGAAGTAGAAGTTGTGACACTAGGAGACCACCCCCACCCTTACAAGTATACCGAATCACGTCCAAGTACACGCTCCATAATCTCTTTATCAGACAGTTCTTCTAGAGGATGTTGACCCCTTAACTCCATCATTTTATCCTAATAATATATTTAATTAATTATTAGTAAGAAATATAATAAATATAATAAATAAAAATTTAAATTTCTTACATATAATAGCCCGAGCTCTATTCCAGTCCATCCTTTCTCAGCATCATAATGCTTTAGACGCCATGTCTCAATTTGATACAATAATTACAAGAGTCACCATCAATTTAATGTACATTTGCCAACTTATTTTTTTATATATAAAACAACAAGACATAGAAATTATCATCATTTTATTTAATATGTTGTATTAGTATATCATAGGGTTTAGTATATAATCAATTACTCAACAGTGACTCACAAAAGTTAACTAATTATTAAATCTAATATTTGATTATCGTTGTTCTAATTCTATAGCCGGGGATCCTTTAATTGTCTGAAACAACTAATTTATTTTATTGTATAAAATAGTCATAAAAATGCAATAACCAAATTATTTCATATTGTCTCAAACTAAGTCTAAGAATGCATAACTTGGCATAATATCACAAAAATCTCAAAAGTCATGAAAATCAAATTAAGAGCAAAAGCAAATATCATGGATAGAAATATAAGAAGCAAAATATCAACAGTATATAATACAATTAGAAGATTTAACAATAAAAAAATAAATATAAAAAGAAGAACACTTGAAAATGAAATGAGAAAGAAAAAATGAAAGTATTTTGACCAAAGAAAAGCAAAATAATATATATATACACACACACAATACATAAAACCAACACATAAGTTTGCAAATCAAGCATTCAAACGGAGCAAAATACTCAAAGCACAAGTCTACAATATCAATCATTCAATCCAAAGAGTTTCATTGATGTAAAAGAGAGCTCACCTCAGATGATGCACATTGGAACTATCATGGTGTAGTGGTGGGGTCAGTTGCTACTTCAAAGATGAGATAAGAAAGTGGACAGAGGTTTTAGATTAGTCTTCATCAAGCATTTAAATCCAAATCAAGAGCAAAAAGATTCAAAGTTGAGTCTTCAATATCAATCATTCAAAAAAAAAAAATCAAAGATGTAAAAAAAAGAGAGAGAGAGAGAGAGAGAGAAGGAGCCCACCTCAGATGATGAAGATTGAGAGAAGATGGACTGCAATGGCATGGTGTGGTCCCTAATGTGATCGGCTGCTAATTGAAAGAGGAGATGTTATGGTGGACAGAATTTTTAGGGGTTTTGAAAGAAAAAAAAAATCAGAGGCTTTCAGTTGACAAAATTAAAACCACCCAAAAATAATAGCTAGAACCGTGTGATCTATCTTTAAAAATATTAAACGAGACAACAAAGATTCATCCAAAAAAAAAAGAAAGATAGAGATAGAGTCATCAAGTCAAAATTATAAAACCAAACTCTATTACTTTCTACCTTTCCTCTAAATGTTTTATAGCAGAATTCATTGAAGATTTTTATCAGACATATGGCAGCCACTCAGATTTTTCTTTATATGTATAAATATACACAAGTGTGAGAAAGAGTGTATGACATACACAAAGATAGTGAGACAGAGAGAGCGATAATAAGTGTGAGAGAGATGGTGATAGAGGCAAGAGCTAAAGAGTTCACAAATACAAATTACTCGTAAACAAAAAAGTCAAAATCCCATACACACCAAACACGACAAACGCTATAAAAAATCAAACAAAAAAACAAGTATAAACAATTTTGAAATCAAAACAGATCCGTTCATACCCAATGACCTAAAAATCAACTTAAAACATTAAATTATAAACTCAGATTTCAGAAAGGAAAAAAAGAGAAAAAAATACCTCCATCCCAGACGCACCCACGGCACCGTCGAAGCCACTCCTCTGCTAAGCACCCAGATTGGTGCATCCACTCCTTCGCACCTGAGAGAGGAAGAACGAATGAGAGAATGAGAAAGAGAGGGAGTGTGAGTGTGAGTGCGAGTGCGAGTGCGAGTGCGAGTGATGTGAGAGAGAAGAGTATGCAGTACATAAATTTCAACGTGTTATTGTGAGTGGAAAGGAAAAAAATAAAAAAAAATAAAACTAAACCTAGAGTGTTGATTATTCGTTCGAGCCTTGTCCCCGTCCCCGTCGCTATCTCCGTCGAGACTCCTACGCCAGCCACCTGCAAGAGAATACTTGGAGAGAGATCTGAGAGGTTAGATGTGAGGGAGATAAAAAGACGAGAAGAGAGAGGGTGAGGCTAAGAGAAGAGAGTTGACGGAATGAGATAGGTTACTTTAGAGAGAATAAAAAAAAAGAAATCTGTATTTCAATTGCCTCCTATTATTTCAATTGCCGCCAGTTATTTCATTTGGCTCCAAAATTTTGCCACCTATATATATTCATATAATTTAGACTATTCAAGAATAATATAGTTAATAATATAATTAATTTTATAAATAGGTTAAAGAATAATAATAAATCTAGTTTTATTATTAAATAGAAAAATAAAACTAAACCTTAAATGATGAAGCCAAACAGGATATTGATCTTAAGTTTCAAAACCCGGCTGAGATTAACGTGCTGATGAAGATGAGGAAAGTATTGACGCAGAGAAGGTGAGAGTGGAGGCGAATAATGGTGTGAATAAAATATTACGTTAATTGTTAGGGTAGAAATTATCTTTAATTTTAATTTTTAAGTAATAGATTTAGGTTTTCAGTATTAAGTTTTTGTTTTAAAAAAATTAATTTTTGTTTGATATGATAATAACACATCATCATATAAACTGTAAAAATGTCAATAGAAAATTATAATAATATTGCCATGTCAGACAATGACATGACATATATAGTCCACATATGATATATTTTGATCATGTAGACAAACATATCACTATTATTTAATTGAAAAATTAAAAAATTAATGTAAAGAATATACAATTGCGTGGGAAAATTTGGCTCCAAATTTTAATTGTATTCCCTCCAATTTTTTTTTGTAGACAAAGCTATTTACCTACAAATTTATTGGTAGCTAGCATAAATAATTCAATAATAATTGTCAACACCATCACCTATAAATATTACTAATCCCAAAATATTGGTAGGTAAAGCATTCATTTACCTACCAATAAATATTGGTAGGTACAAAATATGTAGGAAAAATCAAATTATTTACTCCACATAAGCTTCCAAATAAGCATTTATAATAATAAAATAATATAATGAAAATAAAAAACGGGGGGAAAATTGAGCGGGAATGGTTAAAAAATTTCCCTCCATAATATACGTAGGTAAAGATCATTACCTACTGATATTATTGGTAGGTAAAGCTATGTTCCGAAATATAATATAATGGACTAGCATTTACCTACTAATATTATCTACCAATAAATATTGGTGGGCAAAATATTACTTTCCCTACCAATATATATCGGTAGGTAAAATATTGGTAGGTAAAGATCAGATTTCTTGTAGTGTGGTGGTTCATATGAGTTGAAGGAGGCCGACATACATATGAGTGCTGAGTTTATCGGGAACAGTTGAAGAGAAAATATGTTCCATTGTCAAAGAGCAAAGCTATAGTGCAAAGAAAGCAAAGAAACTAACAATTGGAGGCTCTAGTCGAGTAAAGTGCAAGTCTAACAAATTTTTTTTTGAAGAATGTTAATTTACTGTCTAAATTGAAGGTATTTTTTGTTGTTTCATTTAATTTGTTTTTTCATGTTATTTGTTTTGCATATGTTTGTTATGGTTATGTAAATAGATGTTATAATTTTTTTAATTGTTTTCCCAAATTTTCTTGTTATTTTAAGCAAAACAGCTCACCGTTGAAGAGACGAACTTGCTCCAATCTTGACCAGATCTGCCTAGGTCGGGCGAAGTTCATCGTCAACAACGCCGTTTTTGGCCTCCAATCTCCATGGAGCCTCTATCCAAGTCTCATCGTCTCCATCATGCCTCTGCCCAGATCTCACTGTTGCCATCGCCACTGAGCCTCTACCTAGTTCTCACCGTCTCCACCAAGCCATTGAGCCATTGCACATATCTCAGATGCTATCTCTTTTGCTTAGATGCCAGCTTTCAAGAATTTTTGTCGCCATGGGTGCATGCGCCATTGGTAGGGCTAGTGATGTGAGATGAGAGGGAGGATAGAGGGTATCTAGGAGAGAGGGAACGAGAGGTGAAGGGAATTCAGAATTTGATTTTATGTTTTTTTCTTAATTTAAAAAAAATTAAAAATTCATATTTAAAAATTCATTTTAATTAAATATTTTGTTATTTATATTTAATTTTAAATGTTTTTTAATTAAATTTTATATTTTAAAATTAATTTAAATGAATTTTTTAAGAATATTATAGGCAGGCCAATCATAATATGCCATGTGTATACCAAATAGTTCTGTTAGAACGAGTACTGATAGATACCAATAGAACTTGACATTTGGTACTTTTCCCACCAACAAAACTTGACATTGGATACCTTTCCCACCAAAATAAACGATTGAGTATTAAATCATCAGTTTTGTTAAATATTAGGTACTTTTGCTATCTTTCCCCCTTATATGTATTAGGTGGTTATAATAATAATAATAATAATAATAATAATAATGATGATGTTGATGATATTGATATTTTTTTTAGCAATTTATGATATTGATATTGATGATGATGAAGTAATCACTAACATTAAGCTATTAAGCTACAATGAAATAATATTTATATAATAATAATAATAATAATAATAATAATAATGATGATGTTATTGATATTTGTTTTTAGCAATTTATGATATTGATATTGATGATGATGAAGTAATCACTAACATTAAACTACAATGAAATAATATTTATATATATATATAAATATAAATATTAGGTAGTTATTATAACAATAAAATAATAAATAATTAAGATAAGTAAGGTTAGTAATGTGATAACAACTAGTAATGATATTATGGGGGACTTAATCACTACAACAAAAATGCCTTTTAACGTCACTTTTTTGCGTTAGTTTAGCCTACTCACCGTGCAATTGATCAAATCAGCTCAGTAGCATTAGTTTTAAATTGACGCTAATTTTTGTTAATTGCATCGGTACACTAACTAACGCTGTTAGTAAAGACCATTAGCGTTGGTTCTAAACTGACACTTCTAATATCAATCGCGGCAGTTCTAAAATGACGCTTTTGATATCAATCGCGACGATTCTAATATCAATAGCTTCAGTTATGTAGTAAAATTAATGGGAAGATTATAAAATCTTTTAAAAAAGGCCCAAAAAAAAAAGGCATTAGCGTCGGTTTAGAACGGACGCTGATGGACTAAAAAAAGGCGAAAAGATGGGTCGAAGTCCCCATTATCCCTCAACTCAATTAAACTTAACCCTAACTCAATTACTATCTTCCTCTCATTCATTCGAAGCAGCCACTCACCATTTCTCCATCTCCTTTTCTCTCATTCTCCCATCCCTCTCTCCTCCATCTCTTCCTCTCTCTATTCGACCGACGACGCACGGGCTTGTAGGGCGAAGCTGCTTCACGGCGGGAGGGAGCCTTCTCACAATTTCTCTATCTCTATCTCTATCTCCATCTCACTCTGTCTTTTACTTTCATTTTTGCAAGTCAATGGAGGACGCCTTGTTGTAGCAGCGGCGTGCGAGGCCAAGGTCTCAGGGTTTACTCTGATGAGGTCAGGGAGCTAGGGGATGGGGTTGGTGAGGTCGAGGGCTTAGGGTGGGCTCAAATCTACCTTTTCTTTTCTTTGCTTTTTTTGTTCTGTGTTGCTGTTTGGCAGGTGGTGGTGGTGGTTTGTGGTGGGCTGGGCGCGGGATCGGTGGTTGTGGTGGTGGTGGCAACATTGACTTGGTGGTTTTGTGTGTTTAAACATTTTTTTTTTCTGTTTCTGTCTCTGTGTAGTGGTTGTTCAGAGTGGTGGTGGTAATGGGTTCGGGGGGTGGTGGTGCTTGGATTTGAGATTCTGAAATCGATATTTAATATATTTTTTTAAAATTTATTTTTGTTTAGCGACAGTGTAAAACCAATGCAATTAATATCAATATTGTTGGTATGGAACTGACACAATTGACATCAATAATATCGGTTTGTAAACCGACACTATTAACAATTGCTCAGTTCTCCACCGATGTGAAATCCCTTACTTTTTAGTAGTGAATATTCTTTTCTTTATTCATAAGTTCATTAGAATAGTAGAAATTAATTAGTATTTAATTGTATTATTCTTCCTTTCCAATATTTTCCAACCATGCATCTTTTTTTCATGGAAAAATGCTCCTCAATTAGGCGGAATTTCTGTCCATGTTCCTGCTCATCTTCTAGTCAATCAGCAATTAATGCTCATTCCCGTGTGATACGTGGTCTGTAATTTGGCCCCTTAAATGGAGAGCGAAAAGCAAGGAATGTCAGAATAAATTACTTTTAGTGATACCAAACGGTAACAACTTTTGACTTATCCCACATGGGTTTCAATAATAAAGTTTAGAAACATTTTTGTTTTATTAATTCCCTTAAAAAAATTTGTTTCACAAAGAATGAACCAATTAATACTAAAAGGAAAAAGCTTTAGTTTTTTTTTTTCTTTCGCATTTTATTGTAAAAATTAAGTAGGTATCCATTTTAAGTGATCATCTCTCATTTATAGTCATATTTTGAAGAAAAAAAAATTTACTAAGTATTTTAGTTATTATTCCGGTTATATGTACTATTTTTTCTGGCTCAAGCATTTCTAATATTTTTCAAGTAGTACTATGTAAGAAATGTGATTATAAAAATGAGTAATATTAAATTAAATGAATTTAATGGCTAATTTCAGTTCATTAATCTTAAAATTGGATACTTCTCAAATTATCCCCATATTATTAGGTTAATAACTATGAGAGTTTCATTTGTTTTTGTATAATATATACTGTACCCTAATCTATATATCGAAGAATGTAAATATACCATAGCTAGGGAGGTAATTAAAGTCTGATTGGAATTAGGAGGAGAATGATAAACATTTTAATAATAGCACACCAACCAATTGCATTATAAGAAGTTTCATATGAAGTTTTTTATTTTTTACTTTTACTGTATAAAAAATTGCATGCACTCAGACATTCAAGTTATGCGTACATATATTTTCAGGCTAAATTCAATCCAAAATATAAATTTTATATCCTAAAATAGTATTTACCCCTTTTTTTTATATTAGGTGCTCATATTAAAGTTATATATCCTCTATATTTTTTAATTATGTTCTCTCAATTATCATATTTATGTATAAAAAATAATCTATTATTAACATTTTTTAGAAAAGAACTCTATCCTTAGAACACTCCCAAATGGAGAAGGTAAAATACCTAATTTTTTATAATATAGAGAAAAAATTATTAAATAGTCTTCCAATGGGTAATAATGTGAAGTTATATTTTTTTTACTTAAATAAATAGTATTCCTCTACATGTAGTGAAACACCAATTCATCAAGCTATAAATATTTTATTATTATTTTTATAAACTTTTGTATATATATGAGTGTGATACTGTTATATTTAATAATATTATTTCTTAAAATGAATAAAATATTTTTAAAAAATATAATATTTAAATGATGTAGAGAAAAAATAGAGAAGCTCATATATGGTATAATGTAAAAGTTTGAGGTAAATTATATAAAAAAAATGTTTTGGTGGTGTATTTTGTAATATATATTCTCTATAATATTTAGCAAATAAAACTCACAAAAACATATTCCATCAGCTCCTTTATACATATATTTATAATAACTATACACAAACTTCAATTAATCCATATCTATATTTACATAACATTTATATATCATTTATATAATATTTTAATATTATTATTTTTCTTTATAAGCTTTTTATCTCTCATTTAGTATATATATTTATTATTTCTTTTTTCTTTTTCAATTATTTTATTTTACTTTAATTAATAAAATATGTTTAAAAATATAATATTTAAATAAAGTAGAGAAATATATAAAAAAACTCATATATGGTATAATGTAAAACTTAGAGGTAAAATAAAAAAAAAAATATTTTGGAGAAGTATTCTAAAAGGAGTGCTCTTATCGTGCTGCCCTAAATATAATGCAACACTTTTGTCCAAATTAGCTTCTATCATCCCATTAGAAAATCATTTTATTACTTCATCCCAATATATTACTAATTTTTTTATATACATAAACGAAACAATAAAAAAGCATAATATATATTTTTTTTCCTCAGCAAGTTAGTAAGACACAATAGTGTAAAGAAGTAAATTGTTAATAATGTAACTTTTTAGTCACCAGATTGTCGAGGGCAATATCACACTCACTAACAACAATAATAATAAATATGATTTTTTTCAATACTGTTTTTTTAATAAACATTAGGCAAACAGGGACGATTGACGTTGACTAACATCTGATAATTTAAAATTAAATATATTTTTAAATCAACTTCATAATCATAGGTTATACATAATTTGATATTTTAGGAATAAACGTGAAAATAAATAAACGTGAAAATGAATGGCTTGTTCGGTAACGTGGTAATAAACAGTTTTATGTATATTTGAATAAAAACATAAGAACAAAATGTATAAATACGTTGGTTATGTTTGCTTCTATTTTTTATATTTTAAACTTTTAATTAATTTTTGCATAATTTTAAAAACAATTTTTTCTTACTTTTAATTGTTTTTAAAACACTTTTTTTCTCTATCTTCATCAGCTTTATCTATCAAATACATAAAAAAAAAAAAAAAAACATAATTACCAAACATAATTTTATTTTATAAAAATAAAAAAATAGAAAACAAAAATATATTTTTTAAGTTTGTGTTTAAAAAATTTATAAACAAAAATTTGACTAAACGCAACCTAAATTAGTGCGTCTTCAATTATTTTTTTTTATAAAAAGAAAAAAAAATGCTGATATGTGTATGTAAATAAACAATGTCCAAGAAAAGATAATGTAGTTATAATGGTGATGCAACGTGTGTATATATAGTGGTTCTGACGTAAAACGGGATCATCATGCTTACGTTAGGCAGTGCAACTTTCAAATTTAAAGTTACAATTATATTAGTTTGTGATTCATGACTGTAGGCAGGGACAAAAAAAAAAGTTGATAAAGAAAGTCTTCACACGTTTTGTTTAAAATTCTATTCTTTCCTTTTTATTTATTCTTTTTAGAAAATAATGTGGATTGCATATTCAATAATATCAATGTGAAAACAAAATATCAATCTCCTATAGTCTACGTACTGACTTGGTTAGATATACCAATTTAAAGCTACAATAATGATATTATTTTGTGGTTCATGACTATACGTAGGCAGGGGTAGAAAACCAAATTGATAAAGAAAGTCATTGCGTTTTTTTTTTAACTTTTTCTTTCCTTTATTTATTTTTTCAGAAAATAAATTTGAACCAGTCTACAAGAGGACCAAGAGATCACTGACTGATTAAATACATCAGAAAAAGAAAGAAAGAAATAAATAAGGATACCAATGACAAATACTAGAGTTGAAGCTTAGTCACACTAGGTGAGAGGAGAGATGGGATGCCTAGAATAGCTAGGCATCCGTATATACCACTACACAACCATGACCAATCTCTTTAGTAATATAACACATCTATTTTTTTTTAATTATTAAAATTAAAGCAGTCTTAGGTAGGGGTATTAACTATAATGATGATTAGTATACTATCTATCAAGAAGCAAATAGAACACTCTCTTACTAAAAATACCCCTTGTAATAATAGTGGAGCAAACAAAGAGAAAAAAAAAAGAGAAATGGAAGAGTGGAGGTGAATGATTAAATGAACTCAAAACCAGTGATCGAGCTATATATAACTGATCACATATAAATAGAGAGAAGGTTACACTACAAGAAAGAAGACCTTTGTCGGCGCAATTCGGAATTGTGTCGGCAAAACCGAATTGTGCCGACAAAGGTTTATGAAGATTGATATCAGACACTTTTGCTGGCGCATTTTACCTAACGTGCGGGCAAAAGTCACATGTATATTAAACTATATGTACGTTTTCAAGAAGGTAGGTGGTCAGACTTTTTCCGACGCATTTAGTTGCCCCGACAAAAGTCTAAAATGCGTCGTTAAAATGTATACTTATTTAAACGGCACCGTTTTGGATTAGAGTTTTCTGATAGACTTTTGCCGGCACAATTTTATACTTTTGCAATTTTCCCCATAATG
Organism: Humulus lupulus; assembly: GCF_963169125.1. Lineage (NCBI taxonomy): Eukaryota > Viridiplantae > Streptophyta > Magnoliopsida > Rosales > Cannabaceae > Humulus > Humulus lupulus. The sequence goes on from NC_084793.1 coordinate 22,551,785, forward strand.
ATATACCCAGCCGCCCAAGCCCTTCTTCCCCATTTTTGCAATTTTCAATTTTCTGCTCCCCTTCTTCCCTTCTTCAATGGCACCACCACCACCCCAACCCTCCACCACCCCCACCAGCCGCACCCCGAGCCCACCCCACCCCGACGACAACCCGAGCCCACCCACCCCGACGGCCGCCCCACCCCACTTTGACGCCGCACCACCCCACCCGAGCCCCACCCCGACGCCACCGCGAGCCCACCACTGCCGCCCCCCTCCTCCTCCAAGCCGCCCCCTAAGGTAAGTTTTATAATATAGTTTTGTATTTTATTTATGTATTGAATTTAATTTTTTTGTTTCTATGGAGTCCCTGAGCCACTGCCGGAGCGGAGCCACTTCACCCACTGTAATATTTTTATTTTTTATTTACTATTTTTAAGTTATTTTTATAATATATTTTTTTAGTATTTATTAATTTTTTTTTGTAAAATTAAAAAAATAGATTTGAATATGTATTTTTTATTTTATTTTAATGCTTTATAGTTATTTGTTTATTTTTTCTTGTTAATATTTATTATATTGTATTTTGTGACATATGTATTTTAGTTAAAGTATGAACTTAAAAAAAATCAGATTAATAATGTATGTTTATATTTTTAAATTGTTTTATATGAAATGTGATATGTTTGTAAATATGTATTTAATAATCAGTTTCGGTATATATTTTTTTGCGGTTAAATATTTGTGTATATGTAAATTGATGTATTTGTTAATGTATATATATGTTTTGTATGATCTGAGAATATTCTGGTTATATATGTGTTTAATTTGTAGGTTTTAAAATGTTTGGGATAGTTTGAAATATAAACGTTATGCTGCCCAAATTTTGTTAAACTTAGTAAAATTAATAAAAGTTTAATAATTAATTAAATAAAAGTTTATGTATAATTAAAAAATACATCTAAAAATTAATTTTTAACTATAATTTAAATAAAATAAAATTACCAATTATAATAATTAACAATTAATTTTAACATTAATATTAGATGTTTTGTAATTTAAAAAAGTTCAAAATATAAATGATTTAATGAAATACAATTAAATAAATATCGAGAAATTAATGTATAATTAAATTAATTTTAAAATAAAAGTAATAAATAAGTAAATGATTTAAAAAATTGTAATAATTAATAATTAGCTACATTTTCTTTGATAAATATAAATAATTATTTTTGCCAGAGATAGGATATTATTATCACTTAGTGATAATTAGGGAGACAAACAGTCATGAAATATTTTGACTATCATTTCCCTCATTTTAAGACAATTATTAATATTTTCTTAATTATTTCGCTTAAAGATGGCGAGCGAGAGAAGTTAGATGAGTGCGAGGAATCATTGGTCTCTGGAATATAGAAATGTGGGAATGTTAAGTTCCAGCCTATAAATGCAATTTCGATGCATTTATTCAACAATGGCATCAAATGGTCATACAAAGTGTGGCATTACCATGGAGAGGCGCTGCCGCTGCCACCAAATGTGGTACGAGATCAGGATAGAGATGAGATAGCGGATATCCTGGAGGATGTTTATGCTGAAGATGACGCTCCTGCTAGAAACTATAATGATCCTCCCCAAGATGATATCCAACATCGCGACAAGTATGACAATTTATTTAAGGAGATGTCAAGTGAATTGTACCCGGGTTGCCGAAAGTATTATGTGTTGAACATCTTGGTGAAGCTGATGCATCTGAAAGTTATTAACAAGTGCAAATTACTTTGATGGTTTGCTGGAATTGTTAGTCGACGCTATGCCTGACGGAACAATTTTACCTAACTTTAACTATGAGGCGAAGGCAAAGTTGCGGAGTATTGGATTGGGATATGAGTCCATCGATGCTTGCAAGCATGACTGTGCATTGTTTTGGAAGGAGAATGTGAATTTGGAATTCTATCCAGTTTGTGGTGAGTGTCGCTGGAAAGATAACCGTGGGAACGGGAAGAAAGTAGCTCATAAGGTCATGCGGTACTTTCCCTTGACACCGAGATTGAAAAGGTTGTACAGTTCGAGATATACTGCAGAGGATACGAGATGACACTATTCTAAAAGGCCAAAGGAAGATGGTGTGATGATGCACCCCACTGACAGTAAGGTGTGGAAGCACCTTGATGAGTTGTACCCATCTTTCGCAGTCGAACCTCAAAATGTTAGGCTTGGGCTGGCTACAGATGGTTTCAATCCTTTTGGGAACATGAGAAACTCTTACAGCATGTGGCCTGTGATACTTGTCCCATACAACTTGCCGTCGTGGAAGTGCATGAAACAACAATCATTAATGTTGTCTATTCTAATTCCCGGTCCTTCTAATTTTCCCGAACGGTTTTGCTGCAAACCTTTCGAAGAATGTCAATGTCAATGATGGCAAGATAACTAGGCTGAAATCGACCTGAGAGGAATGTCGATCGTGTTGAATCCCAACCAAATCTGGAATATTCTATTTATAAGGCTATTGGTCGTCCATTTGGTAAGAAATCAAGTATGCTCCTCAATTCGTAGTTAAAGCAAAAGGGCGAGTAGTATTTCTTGAATAATTGTGCCGAAATTAAGGAGGGCCTTAGGTGTGTTTTGTAGTCTTTTTCAATAAATTTGTTTGGTTTATATACCGAGTAAAGACAAAAATCATAACATTGTTGTCTGCTTGTAGTGAACATATGGATGAATTAAGAAGACGTGGGCGCTCGATTCTTGAAGTTCAACAAGAAGCTAAGTTTCCTCAGTGGTTCAAAGAACGAGTATGTATATTACTCAATTCTTTTATGAAACCCCACTTAATCAATCCAAAACTAACTTTCAATGTTAATGTTGATAGCTGAACGGTATCAACACCTACAGAAGTTAATAATTAATTGTATGCTCTCGCAAACAAATCAAGCAGCACCGTGTTCTCTTATCCAGGGATGATAGTGAATGGTGTGAAATTTGTGATTCATGGTCGTGATATGAAGCTTAAAACACAAAATTGCGGTGTAATGGTGCCAAGTGAGGAATGAGTGAACTATTATGGAGTTCTGGAAGAAGTAATTGAATTGTCCTACTTGATGGGTTACAATGTTCTCCTATTCAAGTGTAGATGGTTCAATACAAGTAGAATTAAAGTGGAATCCAATTTTACGAGCGTATATGTGAAGGAAGAATGTTATTAAGATGATCATTTCGTTCTTTCATCTCAAGCGATGTTGGTGTATTATCTTCGAGATGTGAAAAATGGGAATGATTGGAGGCTTGTTAATGAATACATTCCGAGGAATGTATGGGATTTCTCAAATTCCAATGTTGATGATACTGAGACCACCAATGATATAACAATATTGCAAGAAGTTAATTCTTCTTCATTTCAATTGTGGGTAGAACTTCCAATTTTTGATGATCTTCAGTATAATCGGGTTGATGTCAATCCCACTGAAGTGTACAACGTCGATGATTTGGTTGGCGAAGGTTCAGATGAATTTGTTTTCGACGATGAAGTTGAATTTGAAGACGACACGTTGGCCGAGTATGAAGACGATGAGGATGACGACAATGTTCTAGTCGATAGTGATAGTGATAGTGGTGTCCGTAATGATGTTGTAGTTAGTGATGATGAGGACAGTGATATGTAATTTAAACAAATATATGTAACTTTTAATTTAATTCAATGAAAACTTTATTTATTATCATTAATTAATGATTGTATCAGATATAGGTACACATGTACCTAGTGGATGCATTGGGGATAATCAATGTATTCATGTACTGGTTCTCATTTTTTCAAGATATTTGATGAAATATCTTGAAAAAATGAGAATTAGTACATGATTGCTTACTATCTCCAAGGGAACCACTAGGTCAGAATATGGTAGGTTGGGAAAGACAATAAGTAATAAAATGTTAATTATATATATATAAAGTAATATACATGCACCTAGTGGATGCCTTGGGGATAGCCAATGTATTCATGTACCGCTCATCATTTTCTTAAGATGTTTGAGAAACATTTTGAAAAAATGTGGAGAAGTACATGACTGCTTACTATCTCCAAGGGATCCACTAGGTTGGAATAAGGTAAGTTGGGAAAGACAATAAGTAATAAAATATTAATTTTATATATAAAAAAAAAGTAATAGACATGCACCTAGTGGATTCCTTGGGGATAGCCAATCTTGAAAAAATGGGGAAAAGTACATGACTGCTTACTATCTCTAAGGTATCCACTAGGTTAGAATATGGTAGGTTTTGGGAAAGACCATAAGTAATAAAATGTTAATTTTATAACAAAAAACAACAAACATACATAATTTGAATTAGTTAATTAATGAATATTTTAATGTAGAATGGCTGAACCAAGTAATGACACTGGTGGTTGCTCCAAGAGGGGCAGGGGAGCTTATTACGGTGCCAATATCGAGAATGAGCTGGCCACCAAAAAAGTTAGCCATCTGAAAGTAGAGTTTGATGCACAAACTGGAAAAGCTACTCAAACGAACGGCAAGTGGTTCAACAATTCCATGGCTCGTTATTTGCGTGACACCGTACCCCCAACTAGTACTGTTACACCCAGATTTCGAGACTCGAGATTGTGATCTCGAAAACTGGACTCGTCAAGTGCGAGCTCGAAATATCGGAACCGCTTGTACATGATCCAGATGTCAAACCCTAGAGTTAAGATGGCAACCTCGAAGACTTTTTAACCTCGACGTTCTTTATGAGCTCGAAAGAGTTAGCATCGGAATATGCCCGATGTCAGGTGTCTGCGGATCAAGTAATCCGAGCTTGGCATGAGTATAAGCTCGGAGTGTGATAGCCTTGGTGGTACTTACCCGCTCCAAGCTGGTCTTTGGGAAAGGTACCTAGCTTATGACTTGTCTATAAACCTGGACCGGCATGATGCTGATTGCCGATCTCGAACAACTTAGTGGGTCATCTGATGAGACGCAGTCCATGCATTCAAAAGATATTTATTGTTGTAACTTTCCTACATTAAAGGGATATTAACTAATCTGTTATACGCCCCCTGGTCTTCAGGGGACGTTTCCTTGTATATAGGAGTTACATAATTTAATGTTATTATTTCCATTAATAGATTGGAGTATCCTCCCGAAATATGTGGGAATGAACTCTGAGAACCCTCTATAAATAGAGAGGTCATGAACATTTGTAGAGGAAGGATTTTTGATATCTTGAGAGAATTTCTGGAGAATTCATCCCTGAAGAATTTCCTGAAATATCCGAAATCTTAATAAAATTGACTCGTGGACTAGGCAGAGTTAACTGCTGAACCACGTAAAATTCCTGTTGTTATTCTGTATTATTCATCTGCATCATAGTTCTTGTTGTTTAAATTGCTCTACATTTTAAGTTGACGAAAAACGACATCAACAAGTACGGATATGGATTTTCATAACCAATTTAACTTTAGCCCACTTGCTCCCTGATACAGGAACAAAATTAATTACATTCCTTTTTAATCACTGGTCTGTAGTCATTAATGGTAGGATGTTCGCAGATAGATAATAAAGTTATATTTTATATGTAGTTATATTAAAAATTTATATTGGTTGGTGTCAATTAGTAATTATTTATTAATTATTAATTAAATTTTTAATAATTAAATATTTATAATCTATGTGCCAATATTTTTATGATTAATGATTGTGGACTAAGATAAAAAAAGAATGTAACTAATGTTGTCCCCGTATCAGGGAGCTTGTGAGCTAAGTTAGTTTGTTCATGAAAATCCATATCTAAATCACAAACATGCAAATATAGTTGATGTATATGTTTAGAGATGTAAATTCCCCATTAATGGAATTAACTGCTCTTACTGTATATATCAACAATATCTTCATGATTATGATTTAGATATGGATTTTTATGACCAAATTAACTTTAACCCACTTGCTCTCTGATACAGGAACAAAATTAATTACATTCTTTTTCAATCACTGGTTTGCAGTCATTAATGATAGGATGTTGGCAGATAGATAATAAAGTTATATTTTATATGTAGTTATATTAAAAATTTATAAGTTAGGTTTTGAAATAATGTTATATTGGAATTCGAGATACGTGTTTTTTATTGTGCAGACTGAGATGACCGAGTGTCGAGCATCGTAGAGTATGACTCTTGTATCATCTGTTGCTTCTTGTGTCGGTGATAATATGGACGGTTAGTTCCCGCCTGATATGGATATTGTCACAGATGTCCTTGGACCCCGCTCGCATTATAAGAAAGGGTTTGGGGGGTTGCCTAGGTTGAATGCAATTGGCGCAAAGAGGGCAGCATCTTTGTCAACTTCTAAAATGTTTGGGCAATTGCTAGCTGAAGTGGACACCATTTTGCAGCAAACTCAGGACATTATGCTAGAAAATCATAACCTAAAGAAGTATACGACTGGACTTGAGAGTCGTTAACGGTGTCAAGATGTACTGCTCAGTGCTTTATTGAAGCAGGTTGGTGTATTGACTCCTGATTTTACTGTCGACTTACCAGAACAGTATCCGAACGAGGACGATGATGCTCACGGGGGCGGGGATGATGAGGAGGGCAGTACACATTTGTAGAACTTTTTTTATTTATTTATTTAATGTTTAATTGATTAGAGATTTAATTTACTAAACTACTTTTATATTTTCATGTTTGGTGGAGACAATAAACATTAATAGTTATAATTTTTTTTATTTATTTATAAAATTTTAATTTTATTTCTAATGAAATAAAATTACTAAAAAATTAAATAATTATTAATATATTAAAATTGAAATTTATTAATTAATATTAATATATTGAAAATAAAATTAGTAATATTATCAAAAAAAATATTTAAAAAATACTTTTACCAATGCAAAATTATGTCGGTAAAAGTCTCAACCTTTACCGGCGCAAAAATGCGCCACTACAGATATTCACCTTTGCCGACGCAAAAACGCGCCACTAAAAGATATATTTTTGCCGGCGCAATTTTGCGCCACTAAAAGAATCATCTTTGCCGGTGCAATTTTGCACCACTAAAAGTGTTTTCCACAATCCCGCGACAAAATTTTTCATCGGCGCATCCTTATTTTTCCCAACGTATTTTTTCGTCGTCAAAAAATACAATTGTCGGCGCAGTCGGGAAAGACCAAAAGACTTTTGCCAGTGCAAAAGTCACGTTTTTTGTCTTGTTAATTAATTAGTTGCAACAGGTACTATCAATTAAACTATTCAACCTTACCTCATATTATATTAATTATCCATAAAAGCCTTATTAACAAGCTCTCCAGTTTTTTAAAATTAAGCACAATACGGGATCGGCTAGATAGAGTTATTACACTAGCACTTCTATCATGCATGGTAATAAGCTTAGCCCCTCTCCAAGGCTCTAACGCCCAAAACACGCCACACGTACGACTTCCTCGACGCCCACAATGTGGCTAGGCGCGAGGTCAGCGTGGGCATGCTTAGTGGGACGACACGATGTCGTCGTACGCGCAGCCATACGCGACTGCTACCTGGTGCACTCCAGTGGGCCAATATGGCGAGAACATTGGGTACGGGTGGGGCAGCAAGGACTGCTTTTCTGGCGCTGATGCCGTGAAAATGTGGGTGGATGATGAGAAGACTGACTATGATTACAACTCCAACACCTGCGTTTGGGTCAAGACTTGCTTAAACTACACTCAGGTGGTAGTGTGGAAGAACTCGGCTCGGCTCGGCTCGGCTCGTGTGGGTTGTGCTAAGGTTCAGTGCTACGTACTATGATCCTCCAGGGAACTATAATTTTGAACGTCCACTAACTAAATAAAGCTCGATCGCTCTTCTTGATATCATGATGTATCTATGAATTGATTAATATAAGTAGTAATATATATACTAATAATTATTAATTATATGATGATGAAGTGTAATATATAGATTTGAAAATGGTTGCTGTAATTAAACCATAAATTAATCTTCATTCAGTGTTATGAGTTTCTGTATCCTAGTACTGTACTGTTGCGGTATGATGTTTCTGCCTATATATAATTATCACACACACGTATTAATAAAATAATTAAATAAATAAATTAGTTATTAATTAATGTTCATATATTATTTTTTCACAAATTAACGTTTCTTTTATGGAGGTGCACCGTGCATGTTTACTACAACGAGTGACTAAAATAACGCGAAAAAGTCCTAACCTTTGTTTAAATGATCAGATATCATCTCAGCCTTATCTAAAAGTTGGAAAGTGGTGATTACTAGAGAGGAAAATAGTGATTCTTGGTTTTCTTGATGGTACATTAGTGTCTACAGATCGACTATTTTCACATATTATATCTTTCTTACTCCTTATTAGCTTGTTATATATTTATTTAATGACTGATGATTATTGCGGCTTTTGAATTTCATACATATATATATAATTAATGTAAATTAAATATATAGTTGTGTGTTAAAGTGTTGATCAAAATATATATTCTGAGTTACAGTAAGTCAATATAGCCGTTTTTTTTGTGTAACGTGAGCAGATAAAAATCTAAGTACGTAGAAAAGGTTGATGATGAGAATTAATACAACTTCTCCGCATTTTCCTTAAACATATGTACAATTAATAATTGGGAAATTTACAAAAATGCACTAAAAGTTAAAAAAAATCTGAAAAATACGGTACCTTACAAAAATACGGAATTTTTGGATAAAAACACGGAATGGCAAAATTGTAAATACGGAGTGGCAAAATCATAAATAAAAGCTGTAAAATACAATTTCTTGTGATCAACGTTTACAAACTAGTAAATATATGTTACGAACTTGTAAATATCTGTTACGTGTTTGTAAATAATATTTTCAAAATCACTTATAGAATTGTAGATTTTTTTTTTTTTTTGTAGATAAAACTTACAAACAAATTTGTAACTAAATTTTTTATTTTTGTAACAATAATTTACAAATCTAGTTTTACAACTAAGAAAGATATTTTTGTAACTAATATTTACGAAAATATTTTATAGTTAAGAAATCATAAAGAAAATATACATAAAATTATTATACTTTTTCATATTATTACAATATTGTACCAAAAATTTACATGAAACATCATATTTATGCTATACAACTTAAAAATATAAATTTAAGATATTCATTATTTATAAAACACTTTATTGAATATAGTGGTGAAATACAACATTTTTCTTTAAACAAGTTTTACATTTTTGTAACAACAATTTACAAAACTAATTTCACAACTAAAAAGTTTATTTTTGTAACTCACATTTACATAAAAATTTATAAATTAATTTAACATGATTATTACAAAGATTTACAAAATTAATTTTTTTAACTTTAAATATATTTTTGTAACAAAACTTGAAACTTGGATTAGATTATGATTTTGGTTTAACATGGAGTGTTGAGACTTGACTAGCTATGATTTAAAAAATATATAATATTTTTATAAAGAATAATAATATTGTGATTATCTTTAACTATATATTGTAACATATAGTTATTAATGTTAATTTTAATTAACAGTATATTTGTAATTTGTATAAATATTTATTTATTTTTTGAGTAATTGTATAAATATTAATAAATATATTTATTTTAAATAAAATAAATTACTTTATTTTATTTTATTTTATTGAAGGTAGTAAGTATAATTATTATTACTTTTATTATTATATTATTTGATATGCCTAATTCTTATTAAAAATTGAAATAAAAAAGTAAAACAAAGGGTTAATATATATATATATACACACAGGGTGATAGGTAGTAAATGCTGTATTTTTGTAATTTGTTAACATTACCGTATAAAACGAATTTTTTTTTAGATTACGGTAGAAGATGTAATTAACCCTTAATAATTCTGGACCCATCAGCATTATCTTTCTCTTTCTTTTTTCCTTCGCTTTTTCACGTTTCTATACTGAAATCGTTTCTTTGGGGTGTGCCAAAATTTCTGAATTTTTTTAGTAGAGTTATGTGAAAATTATTGAAAATGAACTTGTACAAAATCCTTTTAAATATATAAAACAATGGCGTATATAATATATATTTTTATATTGGATATGATTTTTTTATAATTAAATTCAATATTGTTTATGATCTTTATACTTAAGTTTCTAATTCTAAATATTTTTAGCATTTAAATCCTTAACCAAAAATTTATTTATAATTTTTTTTGACAAAATTTTGATTTATAATTTATTTAAATTAATATAAGGGTAATTAACCCACTACCTCTTGCACAAGTAGTGGTGGGCCTCAAGGCTTTGTAACCAAAGAGTTTTGATCCAAACCTTGCATATATATATATATATATATATATATATATATTATGTAGATTGTACTATGTATTGTGCCTTATATCACTACAAAAAAACAAGGCCTATACCGATAACAAATGTCATCGGTATAAGCCTAAATGTTCTCGGTATAGCTTCTACCGAGAACATGTAGTCGGTAGTAAGTCTTCGGTACAGCCGCGTCGATAGTTGTGAGTTATTTGACACTCATCTCCTTGTAGGGATACTAAATGATGTGCTCAAAGACAAAATATTTTAAACTTTATATTCGCCTGAAGTATCTTCACTGGTAGACAACGTGATCGGTTTGGAAATTACTTTTGTGAACATAACATTTTATGTATTGTACTAAATTCATATGATTGTAACATGTAATTATTAAAAAAATATATATAAGGGTCATTAGTAAAAAAAATTATACTTTTAGCATTTTAATTTAACAATAATAATTTTGAAAATATTATCACTATTAAAACGAAACGTTTAAAATAAATAAATAGAAAAACTCTACAACTACGTATACTCATTTGTTACACTTGTTCTTTTTCAAATCTCTAGTCCTGTCTATTTATACTATATATAATGTTTCATCATATATTAGCTTAAAGTTTAGATGACTTGGAGTTGTTTATCAAGCAAATTACCACTCCATTTCCAAATGGGTCCTCCCTACGTTTTCACAATTTCATTTCAAGCATATTATCATTATTTTTATAAATATTAATTAATTCAATTTTTATAAATTTTTCTGTCGGGAATTTATTTATTTTTTATTTGAAAATACAATTCTGATTCTATAATTAAATTATAAAAAATATATATTAATAGTTTTTAAAAATCTTTTATAGCTTATAGTAACCTGTATAATTATGTAACAATTAAAAACTTTTCGATATATGTTTATATTTATTATAAAGCACAACTACAAGTAAATTACTTCTTGCATTTCATTTAATCCCCTTTGTGGACCAAAATTTATGCTCGACTTTCTATTCACTTTCCTGCATGCACATGTGGTTGTCGTTCGGCAATAATAAATTAAGATTAAAAAAAGAAAAATAAAAGTGTAATTAATACATTTTCTGGATATATGGACCACGACCATCTAGCTAGCTAAGTCAAGTCGCCCTGGAAAATACTAAGATCATGTGTTCTTTGGAAATTTTCTGCATACATATCATATTGTTCGGTTAGCAAAATTAATTACTTTCGTACACAATGGAGAATAAAACTTCAAGGTCTACCACATACATTGACACACCCAATCACTTAAAAAAACCTTAAAAGAAAAGAAAAAATATTATGAGCCCCAAATTTATATTGAATTACTAGTTATTTATTTGATGAAAATATTTACTGTAGTTGCTTCGCATGTTTATAATTTAAAATAATATAATTCCATTTATAATCTTAAATTCTAAAATTAATTATACATTAATATGTATAATATTTTTGTTTAAATACTATGTCTTTAATTTTATCATTGTTGGAAGAATATGGGAAAAAATATAGAATTATGAAATTTTAATTATGGAAATAAGAAAACTACAATTCACAAATTAATTTTGATTGAAAGCCTGCGCGATGAATTGTCATTTTAATTCAAATATATAAATACTTTTTGTCTAGCCATTCATATTAATATAAATATGTACCAATGAGTATTATCTTAATTACGATATATTTGTATACCACGTACGTTTATCCTTTTTCATATTTTATTTATTCTATATATAGAACCGTAAAAAACTTTAATTCATTTTAAAAATATAAATATAAGCAATCTCTTAAACACTTTTAAATATTATACAATATAAATCAAAGCAATGAATTACAAATAACTATTACTAAATAAATTTCATTATTAATATATACAATAAAAAAATCAATTAGAATAATGGTGCCAATGCCAAACAAAAATATTACACATATATATATTCATACTAGATACAATCAACTTGCACGTTTGCTTAATTTTATTTATAGAATTTATTAATTATTTTTATTAAATTTATATTATTATCATATATATATATAAATTTCAAATAAATAAAAAATATTATATATAAAAGAATGACACAAACATATAAAATGAAAAATTAAACCAAAACATTATTTATGATTTTTTAATATATATATAAGTAATATGATAATATTTTTAAACATAAATGATGATTTTTTAATAAAAATTAAGATTATGTATTATATATTATTAGTATATAATATTTAAATTTATATTAATATAATTATTAAATATATAGTTTTGTATTAAATATTATTATCATAATAATATTTGAATTCATATAAATATAATTAGTAAAAAGTTAGGATTATATATTATTATTATAATATTTAAATTTATATTAATATAATTATTAAATATCTATATTATATATTATTATAATAATACTATTTTATAATATTTGAATTTATATTAATATAATTCATAAATATATCTATTTTTAATTAAATTTAAAGATATATTCCGTTAAATATTTAAAATATTTCGTTAAAGTTAATAAAAGAAACCGTTAAAATCAAGAATTTCCGTTATCTACATACATTTTATATAGAAGAGGTATAATCTTGTTTCTTTGAAAATCATTATTAAAATTTATAATACCTACGCAACATAAATTTTGAATATAAAGTGCATGTAATGTGTATAAATAGGAAATATATATCAATGCAGTATAATGAGTTATGATTTAAGTTGGCAAACTTATAAATATTTCGATACCTAATTTAAAATTTTGAGTTATTATTCAAAATTCTAACATATATGTTTCTAGATTTCTCAATCTTTACCTGCGTTGAAATTTCCCGTTGTATAAGAAGACTGCAATTTCGTTCATTAAAATAATAAAAAATATATATAATTCAAAATTACGAAATCTTAAAAGTGTAAAACTTGTACATAAAATATGTGAATAAGAGTATAAGTGAATTTTTTTGTACATATATATATATATTCTTTTTGGATGTAACTAATACTACTTTTAATTACAATTTTATAACGTAAATATATATATATATATATATTTGTAGGGTTTTATATATAACGTACGTTTGAATACATATGCAGTTTGATTATCATTATATTGAGGGATATATATATATATATATATGATATTACTTAAAAAATATCATATTTTGAAGAAGTGATACATTTTTTTATTCTCGAAGCTAGATAATATCCCTATAGCTATAGCTATATATATCTAGAAAAAGAAAAAATTTAAATCTACCAATAGTTCAGAGATTTTAATATTCCACTATTAATGTGACAAAAACATATATGTGGTTTAACTCTAAAGAGATAATTGGGTAATAAAATAGGAATTCCACACTTCCATATACCACTATAAATACCCCTAAAGAACGCCCTTGCCATTCACTCATTCACATCCTTCCCATCAATTAATAAATATCAAATACAAAAGTCTTACCACCAAGCTATACATCTAGTTATTTAATTAGTCCAAAATGGACTCCGGACTACATAGGATTTCACAAGCACTACTATTCATGACATTTATAGTGGGGCTAGCCATTGCCCAAAACAGCAACCAAGACTACCTCAACGCCCACAACTCGGCTCGCGCGGAGGTTGGCGTCGGGCCGCTGAGTTGGGACGACAGTGTGGCGTCCTACGCGCAGCAATACGCCAACCAACGCATGGATGACTGCAATTTGGTGCACTCCGGAGGGCCTTATGGCGAGAACATTGCGTGGAGCAGTGCAAACCTTTCGGGGGTTGATGCCGTGAAAATGTGGGTGGGTGAGAAGGACAATTATGATTACAACTCCAACACCTGCGCCGCTGGCCAAGTTTGCGGGCACTACACTCAGGTGGTGTGGCAGAACTCGGTTCGCGTGGGCTGCGCTAAGGTTCAGTGCAACAATGGTAAGGGTACCTTCATTGGATGCAACTATGATCCTCCAGGCAATGTTAATGGCCGTCGCCCTTACTAAATTAAAGTATCTTCTATATAAATATTATATGCTATATATGTAATAATAACAGGCTAGGCCTTCTCACTATTAGGGAAAAAAAGCCTTTGATATATATATATATAAATATATATTTATATAATACGTACTTATTATGTGTACGATCATATATATTAATGACAGAAAGATATGATTGTTGCCTATATTATAATCAACTAAATAAATATATATTCTGTCATGGTTTGATCTTCTTATATATAAATATATTGCTGCATTATTTAACATTTAGTATTATTCCTTTAAGCTAATTAAGAAAGCATACATATATATTGTTTTCCAACGCGCCGCTGAAATTACATACACAAAAGATAGTTTTTAATATTTATCATTTGATGGATGAGTCCTCTTACGTTTCGCATTAGTTAGATCTAGGGTTTCTTTTAAAAATAAATAAAATATAATACTAATAACATTTATTGTGGGTATTTTTTAAAATATATAAAATATTGGAGAGGACAATAATTTTGTGTTGTATATATATTCTGTAGTATGAAAACATAAAACATATAACAAGATATATATATATATATATATATATATAGGTCATTATATTTGAAGTGAGTGGATATATATTTGTATATATATATATTATAGCTTTCCTTTTAGCATGGAAGAACTATAAGGAGGAAAAATCTTAAAACACGCCAAGGATGCATAATCCTAATTAATAGATCATCTCAAAATGCCATTCGGTAAAACGTACGAATAATTAGTCATTCGCCTATTAAATTATTATATATTCATTAATTAATGAAGTCTAAAAGTATTTTAGTCATATTTAAACCTTTTTTTTTTAGCAAAATTAAATTCAAAAGACTATTTTCATTCAATTTACAAAATACAGATCGATAAAAAAAAGTACTTTTCAAAACAAATGGACTGAAATGATCCCTTATTAAATATATAAACCACTACTACAAAAACAAAATTTTATGACACTTTTTTAGTGCATTCACCTAGATGCGTGCCCTAAAAATATCTCTTGAACTTTATAAGATACTCACTGAGAGTCATTTGTTTTCAAAAATGATCTCATTATTATTATATACCAAAACTTCACCACCCATGTCACGACCCGAGCCTTAAGCAGTGGCAGAAGTGTAATATCCATGACATGGGTGGTCAAATATCAAACTTTAACCCTTGTTGGAAAATAACACTTATAAATGATCATTTAGTTTATACTAAATAGTATCATAATTATAACTCCAAAATAATGGAACAACTCCTATTATTATATAGAAAAATATTAGTGATAAAAGCATGATCATCTATCATTATACATAAAACAATAATATTCTCATAGTTATGTAATCACCAAATAGTTAAATTTAATAAGTTACAAATCCTAAATATATACTTAGCATCCATAATTCCTCAAACTAAATAGCATAGCTAAACTCCAACATAATATACCTTAATAGAATAACGAATAATTCACAAGTCATACACTTCGCTTTGAACATGAAATCTTAAAGAAAACTAGATTGGACTAAACTAGGAGAAATCCAGACTTTGGATCCCTATCCATCTTGGTATCCATCAATCTCAAATTGAGCATTCTCCTGGAAGGGATAAATAGGGGTAAGCTTATATGTAAAATCCTTTTTTGGCTAAACTTTATTTTAGACAAAATATTTTAAAATGTTTAATGAAAATTAGTAGCATATCTCCATATTGATTTTCAGATTAATTAGCAATATTTTCAGCTGATTTTGTAATGTGAAAATATCTTTAAGTGTGAATATATTTGTTGTCTTATTTATCACAAATAATCAATTTTTGGTAAAAATATATTGTGCAAATATCTTGAGATTATTTTCAGGGATTATGTGGGATTATGTCTATTCTGGAATAAAGAAGGTGTCGAAAATGAACATGGTCAAAAGAAATTACCATGTTCATTCTGCCAGATAAAACTGATTGCATTGCTGACTCATTAGTTTCCTTTTCTGTCGACACAGAATTCATCTGGCTGGCTGATTTCCTAAATCAAAGGAATTCGCAAATTGATTTCAAAGATATTAGAAAATGATGGCCTTGGACGATTTCCTTGCCTATAAATATCTTTCCAAGGCCTTTGGAATTTTCACCTCTTCCATTTTGAATATTTGCAAACATTATGTTATTTTGAAGAGTGTCTTTATTTGTAGAGATTAAGTTTGTTCACCTTAATCTTTGTGAGAGTGCTGAGTGTACTTGTGGATATCTATCTAGTCTATTGTAAGCAGATAGTGTCTATTGTGAACGTGCTCATAAGGATCTTTGGGAGAGGATTCTATCTAAGTCTCACTTCGGGAGGAAGTGTGCACTCGCTATTCTTTGAAGGGAGTTCAAGAGAATCAGTGTTTCATCAAATCAGATTCGTAGAGAAGAGTACAACAAGATTGCGGCAATAGTTTAAGAGGGAGTCTTGCATTGTTTAAGTCAATGCTTTTGTACACATTGTTTCTTTACTAATTGGTTTATTCTTTGGGCGTGGCCCCAAGGAGTAGGTTATCTGAAAGGGTTTCTGAACCTTGTAAAAATTAGGTGTGTTCTTTATTGTGTTGCACTGTCTATTTATTGTGTTCAGTTTCTGTCGTGACAAGTTCGAATTCTGTCCCGACAGAACAGCTATCTGTGTAAACAGTTAATTACCATTCCACACTTTAATTAATTCACATGGTTTAATTAATTTGGTAATTACTAAAAATTGAATTTCAATTGGTATCAGAGCGAGGTTACTAAACTCTTAGTGCGATCTTGTATTTTTCTGTTTGTTTTGTGCCTTGTGAAATGTCTATCCTTGTAGAAGGTGGATCTATAACTCGCCCTCCATTGCTGAATGATACAAATTATCCATACTGGAAAGTAAGGATGAAAGCTTTTATCAAATCCCTTGATGAAAGGGCTTGGAGATCAATATTGACCGGCTGGACACCACCTGTCGAGGCAGATTTGACATCCGGTAAGACACAGGTGAAATCTGAACTTGAATGGTCTAATGAAGAAGATAAATTGTCAATTTATAATAATAAAGCTTTACATGCAATTTTTAATGGTGTTGGTGAGAGTTATATAAAATTGATTTCATCTTATGAGTCTGCCAAAGATGCTTGGGAAATCCTTCAAACTCAATTTGAAGGAACCACTGATGTTAAGCGATCTAGGCTTGTAATGTTGACCATAATATTTGAAAACCTTCGCATGTCTGAAAAAGAAACCCTCACTGAGTTTTATGAAGAATTGTCTGACATTACTAATGAATATTTTGCTTTAGGAGAAAAGTTGTCTGACTCTATTTTGGTTAGGAAAATTGTTAGATCTCTTCCTGATAGGTTTCAATCCAAGATCACAGCCATTGAGGAGGTAAAGAACCTTGACACCTTGAAAGTTGAGGAATTGATGGGATCTCTTCGAACTTTGGAACTTAATCAAAAGATCTGCCAAGAGAAACCAATTGCCTTGAAGGAGAAATCGATTGCCTTGAAATCTTCCAAAGAGAAAATGGAAAGCTCAGATGAGGAAGATGATGATGAAATGATCGTGTTATCGAAAAAATTTAAGAAGTTTATGAAAAAGATTGGTAACAAGAAAAACATGTCTAAATCCTCCAAAGGTAATAATTTTTCAAAACCTTTTGAATCTATTAATAAAAAAGGTATTCAATGCAGGGAGTGTGAAGGTTTTGGACATATTCAAGATGAATGTGCCAATACCTTAAAGAAAAATAAGAAGGTCATGGCAGTTACTTGGAGTGACCAGGACTCTGAAAGTAGTGATGAGGAAGAAAATTCTAATCTTGCCTTAACTTCTGTTTTTTTCTTGCTTACCTCCTTCTATGCAGGTGAATGAGAACCTTATTTGTTTAAATAATACTATTTCAATAGATGAGGGTTCCCATGGTGATTCGGATGAATCCGATTTGGATGAGGATTCTTTGAAAGAATCATACAAAAACATGTATGATCAATGGTTGAAAGTATGTTCAAATAATCATTTGATGGAAAACAATAACAAAGTTCTCAAGAAGATAAATGAAGAACTTGACTCTCTTGTTAAGAAATATGAAATTGAGATTGTTGCTAAAGATTCTGAAATCAATCGTTTGTCTAATGAAGTTGATAAATTGTGAAAGTTGTCAAATTGCTTAATCATAGATCTATGGTTTTGGATGGTGTTTTGCTTGCAGGTCGAAAAGTTTGTGATTTTTCTAGGATAGGATCAAATGGATCTAAACCTAAAGGAAAAAAAATTATATTTCTGGAAATCTTCCTATTGTTTCGACAACTGACCCTTCTGCAGGAACAACTCAAACTCATGTGGCATCATCTTTTCAATCTGTCACAACACATGAAAAACAGACCAAAAATTTCGTGAATAAAAAAACTGGTCATTTTATTCCAATTTGCAATTTCTGTGGAGTGAAAGGTCATATTCGACCTAAATGTGTTTACCTTGATGAATTTTCTTCACAAAAATTACTTTAATCATCATTGTAATTTGAGACAAATGCCCTTGAAGAAAAGGACTCCACCTAAGAAAGTTTGGGTGAAGAAAAATAAATTAAAATGTCTTGCTGCCTTTACTTGTCACTACAAAAAAAATGAGTTTTAGGGGCGGCGCATGTCGTCCCTAATAACCTGAAAAGTCGCCCCTGATTAGTCACGCCGTGAAAAAATGTCCCTAAAGGGTACATTAGGGGCGACTCGAAGGGTCAGTCACCCCTAAAAGTTGAAATGTCGCTTCAAAAATTTGAAAATTTTGAATTATTTTTGTCGATATGTCGCCCCTGATACTCCATTAGTCGCCACTAATACTATACTATGTCGCCCCAAATGGTTGCACGTGGCATATTATCAGGAGCGACAGTGTCGCCCCTAATACTATTTTATTTATAAAAAAAATAAAAAAAATAATTAATTAAATACAATTTTAATTAATTATTTATCGAAATTATTATTTAAAATTTAAATAATTGAAAACAAATATATTAAAAATAAAAATATTATATTAAATATTCAAATTAGTTTATTAAAATAACAATTGTACATATTCATAATATATTAACATAGCAAATATTCATATTGTTCATAAAATTTAACAATAATTAATAATAAAATAAACCTAGTCTCCTAAATCAGCTGCCTCATCCTCCTCCATATTGTCTTCTTGTTGTGGTTGTTGCGGTGGCTGTGGTTGTGATTGCTGTGGTGGCGGCATCGGCCAAGGATATTGGGGAGGTAATGTGGACGATTCAGCTCCATACATGTAGGGATACGATGGCTGGGAGGACGGTGGAATCGGACACGGATAGGGTGTTGCTCCGTACATATATGGAGGTACCATATGTGGAGACGGCGCTGCCCCGTACATAGAAGGATGAGTTAGAGCTGGAGGTTGAGAAGACGAAGCCCTAGAAATATTGTCACTATCAGGCACAGGTGGCATCTGAACGTTTGGTGGACGAAATGAAGGTACAAAATATTGAGTTAAGAAATTAACTTGATCAGTCAATTTCTGTAGATTATTCTCCAATTTTTCTATATATTCTCTTGAATGGTGAGGAGGAACTTGAGACTTGCTGAAATGAGAGTGTTGGGTAGATGATGACCCCGACCCCGACCTCGACCTCGACCTCGACCTCGACCCTGACCCCGACCCCGACCCCTTCAATTTGCGGCCCACTCCTCGCACATGTCCACGCCTTTGGCCTAATACTTTTTGTAGCACCTCCACCTAATCAACTGATGACAGACGATCATTATTAGAAGCAACAGTGGATGTTTGCTGAGTTTGTAACTCAAAATCAGCCTTCAGTTTTTCCTGTTTTCAAAAAATGTTAGACACTAACATTAAATATAACTTTATTAATATTAAAAAATATAATTCAAACTTACATAATCTTGGCGAGCATCATCGTTCACAAAATCATTTGTTGCTTTTTTCCAATGATAATCCTTCCATGACTCAATGAGGTCCGGGTTCGTCTAAAAAATATAACCCAAATGATAGAGAACATATAATTTAAAAGAACATAATTTTGATAATATTTTATCTTTTACTTACTTTTTCAAAACGGAAGGCTGCCAGCAATTTTGTACCCTGCGTTGTAGAATACTTTTGTTTCTTCCGATTTTCCTTATTCTTTATGGAGCGCGCAATAAATTGTGGACTTGTAAATAACTGACAGATCTAGTTCCACTCCTCCTTGTTAACATCATTGGTTGGGTTGTTTAGAACCTTATCCCAATCCTTCGGTCCATTGTAGTGTTTCTCAAAGTGTTAGTGTCTTAGTGTTTTCCTATTACGGTATCGGTCTTTCACTCTCGATCGATACCATCTAAACACTTTAAGAAATCCTCGCGGCCCGCTATTTGATAATAGTACTAAATTGAAAATTAAACATATTAATAATATATGTACTATATTAAAGAAAAAAAAATTAAAAATATATTTAATACTATTTGTACCTGAATTATGCCAAGGACCTGATCCTTGTATTGTTTAGGCACTAATTCCCATGAACCGTAATGTCCGGGAACTTTCGTTTTAATTTGGGTTCCCACAAGGCGGACAAAAGCAGCGTGCTCGCCCCCAACAACCTTGTACGTTCGTGGGCAAAATGCTACTTCCAGTGGTTTTCCATTTTTACGCTGCCTCTCCTCTAGATCTTTTCCAATAGCTGCGCCACGACCCTTTTTCTTAGTTGGGATTCCTGTATTTTTTTTATTAATAATACATAGAATATTAATATATACATGATAAACATATGTGAGTAAATAAAATAACAAAAAAATTACTTGACTCGCATGTAGTCGGGATTCTAGTAGGATCCGGTGGAGGATCACCGCCAGCGTCTCCACCATGAGCTCTAGCCACATCTGCTGACATCTACTAACACAACAGTAATTTAACCTATCTATTTTAATATTTAATTATTATTTATAATTAATTTATTGAGTATTATTTCAATTGATTAGGTAATTTGAAACATGCTATTTGGAAACGAACTTTTTATTTCTCAATATGTATAATACATTGAACACTAGATACAAAACTAAGTGGAATAGTCACTATCCTCACTAATTACATGAACATCTATCGGGCACACATCATCAGTATTATCATCACTAAGGTCGACAATTAATTCATCCTCATCTTCTGCTTCTTCTACACTGTCTGCCATATCATCTTCATTGTCATTAATAAATCCATCATCTTCTTGAACAACTGAAGAAGGTCGATGGGCCGTGTTGACTTGAGTCGCTGGTACATCAGATTGTTGAACAACCAACTCTCCGAGATCCACAGTCAAAACAAAATTCGATGAGTTGGTGTCATGTACAACATCAACATCAGCAATCATATCTGAAGCATCTGGAAAGTCCCAAACTTGCTGATGATTCACTTCTTGGACAACTTTCCAATCTCGTCCTCTAACGAGATCATCGATGTAGAATACTTTTTGCTTGACTAGCTAGTATGAACGGTTCATCTTTATACCATTCACTGCTAACATTGATACTAGTAATATTATTTACAGTGATGGTTTTCTTTTTTTTCGGATCTATATTGAACCATTTACATCGAAATAATACCACCAAATAAGAACCAGTAAAAGACAGCTGGAGTATTTCTTCAAGTTGCCCGTAATAGTTAAAACCTTCTGTTCCAGCAACACACACTCCACTATTTTGTGTAATTTGATTCTGATCTTGACTGTATGAAACAAATCGAACTCTGTTCACTATACATGCTTGGTAGGAGTAAGCCAATAGATCTGACCCAGATGCTAAAGCTAGTAACTCATCAGCATGCTCTAATGACCCAAGCTGGTGCAAGTCATATATCTAATAATAAAGAAATATATTAGAATGAGAATGTAATTTGTAGTATGCAATTTGCTAAGTACAAGTTACCTTCTTATGAAACCATGAACGAAACTCTTTCTTATGTATCAATTTATGATTGGCAGCCATATCTCTTTGTTGCACCTCAGTTAGGTGTTCCCTGTTAATTAATTAACAATGTCAATATTGTTAATTAAAGAGTAGATTGAACAAAGAATAAAATGAATATTAATTATGTACTTACTCTAAATACACTTCAGTTTCTGGAGAATTATCCAATATGAACCACTCAGCTTTATTCCGAGTATTTTCATCGAGGGGCACGAGAATTCCCTTACTAAGAGGACGACATTGAGATTCAAACACTGTGTGGTGTCGATTCACATACGGTGCATCTTCGTTACGATCAGGCTGATTAAATTTTGTTTCCACACCTTTGAAATACATTGAACAAAATGTCAAAGCCTCATCTGCAACATATCCTTCTGCTATAGATCCTTCAGGACGAGCTTTATTCCTGACATAGTTTTTTAATTTTTTCATGTATCTTTCAAAAGGATACATCCACCTCATAATTACAGGTCCTCCCAATATTGCTTCATCAGGCAAGTGCAAAACCAGATGGATCATTATGTCAAAGAATGCTGGAGGGAAAATCAACTCCATCTTGCATAAAATAACAATCAAGTCATCCTTAGCTTTCTCCATATCAGAAACATTCAGTGTCCTAGAGCACAATTGTTTGAAGAAATTACACAATTCAGTGATGGTAGTGGATATAGATTCTGGTAAAAACTTGCGAACACCTACTGCAAGTAATCGTTGCATTATCACATGACAATCATGGGACTTCAACCCAACAATGTTTGAGTCATTGTCTTTGACTTTTTTCTTTAGATTAGAACAAAAACCATCGGGCAACTTCACTCCTTTCAAAAATTGACAAAAATCTCGCCTCTGTTCAAAAGTGAACACGTATGGAGCATGCGGTTCCATTAACCTTTTATTGGCATCCTCGTAAATCCACAACGATTTCCTAACCCCCATATTCTTTAAATCATGTCTTGCGTTAGTGGTGTCCTTAGATTTATCATTATCTAACAAAGTCCCAAGGATACTGTCGCACACATTCTTCTTAACATGCATCACATCTAGGTTGTGTTTTAACTGATTTGAACTCCAGTAATCAAGTTCATAGAAAATACTTTTTTTCCTTCAATTACTTTCCCCTGCACCTCGCTTGCGCTTCACCCCCCAAATCTGTCATGTTTACCAGACACTTGAAGCGGTAAAGCATTGACTTGATCTAAAACTTGTTGACAAGTAAAATGTTGTGGAGGATTTCTTTTCTCAACTTTTCCATCAAATTCCTTGTCCCTTCTATACTTATGATTACTCCTCAAGAATCGCCTATGACCGACATACGATGTCTTACCAATCACTCAAATGGAAGTGGTGTCTTCATTGCACGTTGGACATGCTTTATACCCTTGCCCGCTCCAACCAAACAAGCTATTACGAGCAGGGAAATCGTTAATTGTCCACAAAAGGGCTGCACGCATCTTGAACAATTCATTCTTTGTGCCATCTCTTGTGTCGACCCCGTTAATCCACAATTGTTTTAACTCATCCACCAAGGGTCTTAGAAATACATCCATGGCAGAGTTAGCATAAAATACTCTTCCTTCATGCATAGCCAAGGGGGGAGATTATAGTTCGTCAAAATCACAGGCCACATGCTGTATGATAAGCTCATGTTGCCAAAAGGATTAAACCCATCAGCAGTCAAGCCTAGACGAACATTTCTAGGATCTTTTGCAAAATCAGGATGGGTGGCATCAAAGTCTTTCCATGCAGACCCGTCAACCGGATGACGCATCACCCCATCTTCTATTGATCTCCCAGTATGATGCCATAACATGTCATTAGCTGTATGTCTTGAACTATACATTCGCCTTAATCTGGGAGTCAACGGATTGTAACGCATCACCTTGTGTGGAACCTTTTTCCCCTTCTTCTTTTCATTGACCCATCAGCTACTCCCACACACATGACATGAATCTTTGCTTGCATGCTCATTATAAAATAAGGAACAATCATATTTACACACATGGATTGATTGATATCCCAACCCTAACTTACTTAGCTTCTTTTTCGCCTCATAGTGTGTTGGGGGAATTTTATTATCTTTCGGAAATGCAAATTTTAGTAACTTCAAAAATTCATCGAAAGAGTTATTTGGCCACTTCCCTCTAACTTTCAAATGCATCAACTTCGCCAAAAAGTTTAAGGATGATATCCAATCACAACCCGGATACAACTCAGCTTCAATCTCGTCGAACAACTCGTCATAATACTGTCCCATTCGACTGCCAGAGACACCATCTGCTTCCTCTGCATTTGTCGGTAAGAGGAAATCATCAACGACGTCAACCATCTCGTCTACATCTTCATTCTCCTCAACTACCTCATTGGCGAAACTAGCTTCCACCTCACCGTGGTAAACCCACTTTTGATAACTCTGTTGAAAACCCTTGTCAAAGACATGAGCCTCCACTGTATCTATAGTTTGTAGTTTAACATTCAGGCACCTCACACACGGGCATAAAATTCTCCCGTCGCAGTCTACGTGTTCTTTTGCCGTTCTCAAGAAGGCTTGGAGACTGTTCCAATAAGCATCACAGTTACGATTCCTTAATGTTGTCCAACTTTTATCGATCGGCATCTACGATACAAGAATAAACAATAATTAAAACTTATTGACTATGTGTGTGTGCCCTAATCCACCTTTTCACTCCACTTCTATAAGGGTAAAGAACCTATCCCATTCAGATTTGTAGTATACATATAATTTAATCTACACTCTTAAAATTGTTTCGTTTATGTAAAAATTTCGGCAACACCTCCCTATAGTTCTCATAAGTGGGCAGACTAAAATTAAGTTTGCCCACTTACGAGAACAAATAAGGAGACACATATTGAAATCTCTATTAACGAAACAATAAAATGAGTACTAGATCAAATTATAGGTACACAACAAATCCAAACTATCCATGCGGACACATACCGTCCTGGATAATTCGGAGAAGCATATTTAAGAGTTCTTACTGACTCAGCTTCACCAAACGGGTCTAAGGCTTTTCGTGATTTAAAATAATTAATAAAACATTATCACTAAGTGATAATATATAAAACGTCTATCCAATCTTTGGTGATCAAATTTTATCACCAAAGAAAAGCAACAAAAAAAGAAATATTTTTTAACACTAGATGTTTTATGATGTCTTATAAAATCTTATGATATTAAATTATAATTTTGTAATTTATTTTGAAATTATTTATCTAACTTTTAATTTATTTTTAAATTACTAAATTTGTTAATATTAAATTAAATTATAATTTTTTTAATTCATTTATCTAAAATTTTAATTTATTTTGAAATTATTTATCTAATTTTTTAATTCATTTATCTAAATTTGTAATTTATTTTGAAATTATTTATCTAACTTTTAATTTATTTTTAAATTACTAAATTTGTTAATATTAAATTAAATTATAATTTTGTAATTTATTTTGAAATTATTTATCTAACTTTTAATTTATTTTTAAATTATATATTTAATTATTTAATTTATTTTTAAATTACTAAATTTGTTAATATTAAATTATAATTTTTCACTTTATTTTAAAATTATTAAATTGTTAATATTAAATTAAATTATTTATCTAATATTTTAATTTATTCTTTAATTTATTTTGTTAATTCTAAGTATTCAATGTCTTATTTATTATATTATTATTTATTTATTCCTCTAACTCTACCCAAATTTTGACAGTATAACATCTCTATTATAACATATCCCAAAAATTTAAAACCCTACAAAAAACACTCAGAAAATTCCCAGAACATTCACAATATACATATTATTAATCAAATTTAAATACTAACACATACTACAATTTTATACACATATATAAATATATCACTAAACACATCTCACTTTTTAAACACATTCACATATTAATTATATTAATTAAACCAATAACATAATTAAAAAATAAATACCTTGATGCCACAAAATTATATTATACCAGTGACTGAATTTCCAAGAGATACTCCTTCAATTTCTACACAAAATCAACCCAAATAATTAAATTTAAACAAAATTAAATCAACTTAATATATATATATATTTATATATAAATCCACAATTTTCTTTGTCCCTTGTTAGCATACCAGGAAAATCAAAGAAATCAAAATGTGATAACAAAATTACATCTCAAAAAAATCAAAGAAATAAAAAAAAACTTTCGGACCAACCAAAGATTACCCAAATATTATACATATATTTATAGCATCACACAGATTCCACAAACAAAATCAACACCCAATTCCAACATCCCAAACTTTCGAACCAAATACATATATATATACATATAAATAATCAGGGTATACATATTTATATATTATACATATATATATAAATATATATAAAAGCAACTATATATATTCTAAGTTGGGTTTCAGCTTACCTGGGCTTCGGCGTCTGAGAGATCGGGGAGAGATCGGAGAGCAGACCGAGAGTGAGGGTGAGGTGAGGGTGCGACGACAGAGAGATCGAGAGTACTCTATACATAAATAAGAATATAACTCTCAAAAACACCAATAATGTCTAAAAGCAAAAAAATCAAAATCCAATTTCTTTTAACAAAAAGTCTTCAAAACTTTGAACTAAAGCAAATTATGATCTAACAAAGCAGTACAAGCAAATAATTGAGCATCAAACAGAAAGATATTCCATAAAATATATTTGACTATAGCCAAAGCCCAAACATACAGAGTTAATCAATCTCCTTATGAAAACAATAAAGAATCATTCTTCAAAGTGATGAATTCCTGCACAAGCACAAATTATCATTTTGAACCAAAACTGTTAAAAGCAATATTCAAGGCAATTGTCCATAAGAGTAAACCAAAATATCATACATCAAGCATCAAACAAATTGAAATAATCAAACTTTACAAATAAAAAAATAAATTAATAACTTATATCCATAATTTAGTTAAACTTCGAGAACTATATGAAGCTATAAATATAATTGATGAAAACAAACACGAAACATGGTAAGACTATAATTAATTCACAAAAAAATAAAAAATAAACAAAACATCCTGATTAGTAAAAAAAAAACACGGAACAATTAACATAAAATAAAAAGGATCCAAGTAATAACAGTTATGCTCAATGCAAGGCACATATAAGAGTTAGTTGTAACTTTAACTTGCAATATGATAATAATGAAAAAGTTCTCCATTTATAAGCAAACCAATCTTTCCACTTAAAACAAATAATAATGAAAAAAAAGAGTCAAATCTTGATCTGGAAAAAGATATGATTGTGAATCAAAGTAATGAATCACAACTCAAAAACTAAGGACAACTCAAAAAGTTTCAAACAGGTATACATTTCTAACTAAAAATCTCAACACACCAACTAATAACACTCTTTAAAATAAACCATAAATCATACTCTAAACAGGATAAGAAATTGATTTAAACACACATATACACAAACTAATAACAAAATGGGCACCTAATTAATCATAAACATATAAAAGAATCAAAAGAATACCTCAAGATACAAAGTCCATAAATATTGATTGCATAAAAAAAACAACTAATAAGATTTAAGAGATTTCACAGAAAAAACAGAGCTTAAGCTATTCTTTGATTGCTATAAAATAAGCTTAAGATTCGGAACACTTAACAGAAAACACAGAGCAAAAAGTAAAAGCATATATTTTTTAATCCTGATATTAAGATTACCACACAAAACAGAACAAGCAAGAGGACAAAACCATCAAGAAAAACTTAAAGCAAACAGAAAAAACTTATACAAGAACCAATCAGCTCATACAAGAACTTATTCAGTTCTCAAAACACTGACTTACCCCATACACTGAAGCACTCTCAGTACAATGGTAAAATACGCCAAAGATCTAGACAAAATCACAGCCTATGCCTCTAGCCGAGACTACACTGCTCACAAAACAATATATATAAAATTAAGTTTACAATATTAACAATAAAACAAACAAATAGAGTGATGAGTAGTTGATTAATTTCAACACGACTTTTTTGCCAAACAATAAAATCTATAAATAACTAATATCATCAACTAAATTTTGGGTATTAATAAGTATCGGAAGGGGAGGAATTGGCTTATAGTGTTTGTATAATCAAACTAATAATAATATTATTATATTTTAGCAAGTTAAAAGTCTAGCAACATTAATTTATACAGCATATATATGTAGTGGTTTTATGTATAGAGAAAGAAAGATGGTTGTAGTTGTAGTTGTAGTTGTAGATACTAAAAATATTTAATGCATGCCGAGAAAACAGATTACAAAACAAACAAATCAAATTATAGAAAAAATTATGAATTGTCCATTACTAATAAATATATATATATATAAACGATACAAAAAGATATAAAAAGAAATGATACTAAAATGCAATAAGCTAGCTGCCAATTTCATTTTCTAATAGAATAATAATTAAACAAGTACATATTACACAGTCAGAACTAAATAAATTGAAGAATCGACTACCCAAAGACTGAACATTATGTGGTTAAGGGTCATCATACTTTCAGCAAACAAAAAATATTGATTTTTCATATTCATCAAGATTATAGTAAATACCACAATTTTAAAGTTCAGCACATCACCTTTAGAAAACAAAAATTGAGTAATATATATATATATAAATGTATATAGATTCAAGTAGGAGAGGCATACCCAACGGAGGTGATGCTCAACTTCTTCGACCCGGCTAGCGGAGGCAGCATACCCAGCAAGCAGAGGCCCTGCTTAACTTCAATCAACCCAGTGGAGGATGAGCGCGAAGTCAGAGGCGAAGTGCGACTTCGATCCAGACGGAAAGTGTGACTAAATGCAGGAGAAGGTGGCTTGGCGATGGTCGAATGGTCCGATTGAAGCCTGGACGGTGCTAGCTGGTCGTACACATATATATATGTAGTGGTTTGGGGTTTGAGGTCTGAGAGAAGAGAGAGGGAGGTTTGGGGTTTGAGTTTTTGGGTCTGAGAGGAGAGAGAGAGAGGTTTCGAGTTTGAGATGAGAGATTGGGGTTTGGGGTATGGGTCTGAGAGGAAAAGTATTAATTACAGAGGGGGAAAAAAAATTGGGGGTTTTTATTTTGGTTTCGCGCGTAACAAAAAATATAGGAGCAGAAAATGATCAGTGGCTACGGCCACCAGCATTTACTGGCCGTGGCCTGGGAGACAGGGAGTATTGGCCGCGGCCTCCGCGCGAACATGGCCCAGAATATGACCCGTGGCCGCGGCCATCAAGAATCACTGGCCGTGGCCTGGAGATCCGAGAGTAATGGACGCGGCCACCAATAAGCTCAGGCCGCGACCATCAAGAATCACTGGCCGTGGCCTGGAGATCCGAGAGTAATGGTCGCGGCCACCAATAAGCTCAGGCCGCGGCCACTTCACGTTTTCAGAAAAAGAAAAAAAAAATTCACTCCCCACACAAAGACCCAAAACCGAAAAATCACTCTCATTTTTTTCATATCATTTCATCATTTCTCTCTCATTTTCACTCCAATTATTTCCCCCAAAAAAAATCATTAAATCCTATCATCAATCTTCAATCTTTTTACAACTTTTCACACATTATCATCAAAATCCTCATTGTCTACACAAATTTCCTTTCAAAACCTTAAGTCCCATAAATTTTAAATTTGACTATTGAGATTAATCAACAAGTTTCAAGGTGCTTCATTGATATTATCAAGTTTTCAAAGACTTTCTATAGTCAATTACAAGTAAGTACCTTTTCTTGATTCTTTGATTATTGGGTTTTGAGTATTCAAGAGTATGATTTTGGGTATTTTGTATTAATTTGTTTTTGGTGGATGAAATATTTATATATTGTGATAATTGGCTTAGATTAAGTGATTATGTTGTTATATTAGTAATAATTCAAATTTTGGGAAGATTGAAACACTATAACATACTTTTTCACTATTGGTTAGTCTTTGCCTACTAAGTGTTTGATGAAAGTTCTTAGAGGAGTATGTTTCAGTCTTAAGGGGAATTAATTGAATATTTTTGAAGAGGAAGTGTTTATTGGTTTAACAGAAGTTTGTTGGGAATAATTAGAGGATTTTTACTTTATATTTTGGGGTATTTTGAATTATTCTTTTAGTGCTTAATTATTTGTGTTTAAGGAAGGTTATCTTTGAGTCTTGAACTGACGAATGGCTCCAAAGAGATTTCAAAAGAATGCTAAAGGTGTTTCCTCATCTGAGGTTGAGTTTGATGCCACCAAATTTATTTCTGAGGAGGCATTCAAACGCTATCAAGATGCGGTAGTGAAATAGAAAACGATGATTGAAGAAAGGGGGTTCGATATGGAGATTCGTCATGGGTATCCATCTATTGCAGAACAGATTGAGAAAAGACATTGGACGAAATTTTGTTCACAACCAGATGCTGCAGTAATCCCTATTATCAGAAAGTTCTATGCTAATGGAATTTCTCAATTTACAGCTATGACTACAGTGCGAGGAGTTAATGTGAACTTCTCAAGTGTAGCCATAAATCAATTTTATGGGCTTCCTAGCATTGACAATGATGAGTACAGCCAAATCGTTGATAATCCTGACTTGAATGAGATTATCCAATTTCTGTGTAAGCCAAATACCCAATGGAAGTTAACTGAAACAGGTCATCCTATTAAATTTAAGAGAGAGGCGATGGGAGTTATTAAAAAAGCATGGCATAAGTTTATTAATGCAAAATTATTTCCCACTAAACATGTTAGTGATGTGAGTGTGGATACTGCTATACTTCTATATGCTATCTTGAAGGGGAAAACAATTGATGTGGGACACATTATTAAGTCTTCCATTCAGAGCAGTTTCAGAAATGTTTCTAAGGGGTTCTATGCTATGTGTGCTCAATTTGGTGTGAAATGGGATCCCTCAGATCCTTTGCTGCAACCCATGCATATACTGAATAGATCCTCCATTACTCGCTTTAAGGTCACTGACACTTCAGGGGCTAGCTCATCTTCTCATACTCAGACTACACCATTGCCATCTACAAAAAATATGACCTTGGCAGATCGTATGACACTTGTGGAGGAATCTCTGTACACTACATCTCAAGAGTTGCATGCTCACCGTACTGAATTCCAAGCACATCAGCAGCGCATGATTGAGTGGGCTAGTTATCAAGATGTTTGTTTCAGGATGAATGCCATACACCTTGGCTTGGACATGACAAACTACCCACCTGCACCACAGTGGATTCAACCATATCCACCACCTATTCCCATGATGCAAGATGATGAAAATGAGGAGGAAGCTGAAGATGATCAAGGAGATACCTAATTAATAAACATTCACTTCGGTTGAGGGAGTTTTTCTTTATCTTTTTCTTTCTTTTCTTTCATTTTATTTGCATTGAGGACAATGTTTCTTACAAGTGTAGGGGAAGGGAATAACTGAAAGTAAACGATTTTGATTTTATTTTTATGATGTTTCTATAGTTATTGCTTTGACTTTATTTTGTTTGTCATTTTTAGTTTTTTTTTTTTTTAGGTTGTCATAAGCATGGCATGATTATGTTGGAAGTTGTTTGTCAATGATAAATTTTTTGATTGAAATGAGACTAGTTTCATAGGAAATTGATGAATTATGCATGAATTGTGTGCTTAACTCTTGTCTAGTTGTTACTTAAGCTTGATCTTAGATTTTTAAACATAATATGTTCAATTAGATTTACTTTTTCACTGTTGTTTGGAGATATTTATAGGCTATGGTGTGATTTAAGCTTAAATATTCCTTTTTCATCTACCTTCAACCTTAGCCTTATATTACAAGCTTTTAAAGACCTTATGATTCTTGATTATGTGTGTTTACGTTAGTGGAGAACAATTGGTTAATGTCTATGGAGTGGATGTTTTTCATAAAAATATTATTATCTATGAGACTTTAAAACATATTATGGCATGTATAAATTGATTCAAATGTTTGTGATTTGGTTTATTTAATTGTGCATAATCATAAATAAGATCAAGTTCTAAGTGGTGATGATGCATTGAGTTGAAATTATAAGGAATGT
Source organism: Humulus lupulus (assembly GCF_963169125.1). Taxonomy (NCBI): domain Eukaryota; kingdom Viridiplantae; phylum Streptophyta; class Magnoliopsida; order Rosales; family Cannabaceae; genus Humulus; species Humulus lupulus. The sequence goes on from NC_084793.1 coordinate 22,584,087, forward strand.
AGAATTCAGATTTTTCTTACAACTCATACTGGTTGATCAATCTTTGAGATAACTAACACTTTCAACAAAATCATTGCTTATGTTTTATTTGTTTATTTTTTAGTTTTTATTAGGGATTTTGCTAAGGGACTAGCAAAGTTTAAGTGTGGGGGAATTTGATAAGGGTATTTTGGATATTATATATTTTATCCTTTGGCATTTAGATAATGTTCTTTTAAAGTGTTTTTAGGTGTTCTTAGCTTTGTTTTACGAGTTTTTTTTATTGTTAAGTCATAAAATATTTTATAAGGTATTATTGATGAATTTGATACAATTTTGTGGTTAAAAATGAAAGTGCAACGATATGACTCGAGAAAATGAAGTTTTGAGTGAGATTGAAGTGTTTTCGAAGTCCCTAAACCCGATGATTAAGCCTAAGTTGGAGATTATGAAGAAAAAAATATAGGAGCAGAAAATGATCAATGGCCGCGGCCACCAGCATTTACTGGCCGCGGCCTGGGAGACAGGGAGTATTGGCCGCGGCCAACATGATCTCCTGGCCGCGGCCTCCGCGCGAACATGGCCCAGAATATGACCCGTGGCCGAGGCCATCAAGAATCACTGGCCAAGGCCGTGCGACAAATTTTTCTTTAAAATTTAAATTTTAAATGTAATTATTGGTGGCTATAAAAGGGATTAGGGTTAACTTTTATCATAACTTTGGATTGCGATTTTTAGAGGCTAAAGCAGCAGAGGAGGAGGAAAAAACATCATCATCTATATTCTTCAATCTAGTTTTTCTTTCTTCTCAAAACACTTTTATTTTCATTGAATATTTATGTTTATGAATATGAATATGATTATGGAGTAGTTTTCTTTATAGTTAAGGGTTATTTCAAAACCCTAGACATGATATCTTGAATGAATTGATGAATTTTATTTTTTTTATTCCCTTATATTAAATTGCTTCTATTTTTCTATTTGAATGTCATGGATCTTGTAAAATCTTGTTTAGATGGCCACTAATTAAGGTTTTGCATTGTTCTACTATCATCTTAGGATTTCTATTCACCTAATAGTTTAGGATTCTAAGTAAAGTGATAAATTGCAATTAAGGTATTGTGATGGGTATTCTAATTGTGATGAGAAATAGAACCTAGGTTAAATGAATTGCATGCTCAATCAATTTGTTGCCTAGATTAACCTGTTTCCACAAAGTGTAATGCTTTTACTAGGTTAAATAAATTGCATGCTTAATGGGTTTATTGCTGGGTAAAAAGGGTTAATTAAGAGCGCTTAGCTTTAATTAATTATATTAGGGAAACTTGGATAATTTACTGCTTAAGTGTTATCTGTGGGGTTAATAGTTTAATTGGGAATAGGGAATATTATTCATCATTGTTGATAGATTGATTGTTGAAGGTGGAGAGTAATTCTTGACTATTTCTTTAATATCATTATATCCTTAGTTATTCAATCATTGATATTTATTTCATTTTATGTTTCAGCTATTAAAACTAAAACCCCTTTTTAATTTTAATCTAGTATTAGCATTGGTCTAGAATTAACTGTCGGCATTGGGGTCAATAGCGACACATTTTAACTGTCGGCATTGATCTCGAATTAACTGTCGGCGTTGGGGTCAATAGCGACAGTCAAAAACAACGGTGACAGTTATTAGCTGTCGGCGTTGGTCTCTATGCCTACAGTTTTTAACTGTCGGCGTAGAGTCACACTAAGCAACTACGACAGTCAACTGAGTTGACTGTCGTGGTTGGGTGTCGGGAAAACCCAGTTTTGTAGTAGTGAGTGAGAGTGAGGGTGAGGGTGAGGGTGCGGTGTTGGTGGCGGTGAGGCTGAGATCGAGAGTGAGAGTGATAGTGAGGGTGCAGCGGCGACGGTGGCGGTGAGGCTAAGATCGAGAGTGAGGGTGAGGGTGCAATGGTGGTGCGACGGCGGTGAGGCTGAGATCGAGAGTGAGAGTGAGAGTGAGGGTGAGGGTGAGGGTGAGGTCTGCGGCAATAAAGAAATCGAAACTATAAGGCAAAGAGGAAAATGAGGGTCTGCGACTGTGTAATTAGGTTTTATGCAGTGGAGGAGAATCATAAAATGTATCAGGGGCGACATTTTATAATACGTGTCGCCCCTAATAATTTTCAGAAATGGGGAAAATTTCTCAACATCAGGGGCGATTTATACCAATATCAGGGGCGACTAATGATGTGTTACCCCTGATTTCTAGAATATTAGGGGCGACACGTCGCCCCTAATAATTATTACAAATGGCGAAAATTTCTCAACATCAGGGGCAATTTATACCAATATCAGGAGCGACTAATTATGTGTCGCCCCTAATAATTTTTACAAATGGCGAAAATTTCTCAACATCAGGGGCGATTTATACCAATATCAGGGGCGACTAATGATGTGTCGCCCCTGATTTCTAGAATATTAGGGGCGACGAATACTTTTTACAAATGGCGAAAAATTTCTCAACATTAGGGGCGATTTATACCAATATCAGGGGCGACTAATGATGTGTCACCCCTAATTTCTAGAATATTAGAGGCGACACGTCACCCCTAATAATTTTCACAAATGAGGAAAATTTCTCAACATCAGGGGCGACTAATGATGTGTCGCCCCTGATTTCTAGAATATTAGAGGCGACATATAGTCGCCCCTAATAGAGTCGCTTCTAAAACCAATATTTCTTGTAGTGTGTCTTAGAACATATGCTTCTAACTATTGGTTTTTTGATAGTGGTTGTTCAACGCATATGACAGGTAACAAAAGCATACTCACTGACTTCAAGCCTTTGAAAAATGGGGAAGTCACATTTGGATATGGTAAGTCTTGTAAGGTACTTGGTAGTGACACTCTAAATTCTGAAGGACTACCAAAGTTACAAAATGTTCTTTTGGTTCATGGACTTAAAACTAATCTAATTAGTATAAGTCAAATTTGTGACCAAGACTTGTTTGTAAATTTTTCTCTTGATAATTGTTTTGTGCTTGACCAAGATGGAAATTGTGTTTTGAAGGGTTATAAATTTGTCGATAATTGTTACACATTATTTCAATCACACAATTGTCACACAATTACAATGAGTGATACTAATTTGTGTCACGAAAAACATGATCATGTGGATTGTGAAAATTTGAGAAAAATTGGAAGTATGAGTCATGTTCATGATTTACCGATTTTAAGTAAATATTCTTTTGGTAAATGTGAACCAGGTCGATTGGGAAAACATTTGAAAAGTTCTCATGAAAAATGTTTTTGTGTTGATAATGTGTCGCGACACACTAAGGATCTTGTTGAAAATAAAACTTTGGTCTTAGAATATATTGAGTGTGACAAACAAATTGCAGATATTTTCACAAAAGCCCTTGAAACGGTCAGGTTTTATTCCCTCAGGAAATCCTTGGGGGTTTGTACTAATTAAATATTGTTTGTGTTGTGCCATATCCCTGTGCTAGAAAGAGTTGCTTGATGTCTTCTTGTTCTTGTCCAAATAGAAAGTCTCAAACATTATGACAAAATGTATTCTTACTACATGTTAGAATTTATAGTTAATATATATCATGCATATTTTTTTAAAATAAAAAATCAAAATAAATAGTCCTTCCAATTAATATTCTTCCAAATTAATATGTGTTTGTAGTGTATAAGCATTTGATCCTTGAAAGTATTTTCAGGCTCCATCTTACAATAGAGCTACCTACACTGTTGTCTAAAATGATATCTTTGAGTAAGTTGGAACTATGTAACTAAAAATTATGTAGAAGATACTCTACCACTGATAAATGCAGACTTCAGTATAGTGTGAAAGCGTCTAATTTGGGTATTCATTGAGGAAAAGGCTAAAAATTGCCACATAGAGCAATGACCCTGAAAAATGCTAAAATTGCCATACAGGGCAATGATCTTTGCTTTCACAATCACACACAAATGCTTAAGATATACTGTTGAAAAAATTTGTAAGACTCACACACACTTATTAATTTGGATAAAATATTTTTTGTGTCATGAGTAAATATTTTGTGATTTTTAAAAAAAAAATAAAAGCATGATTTATATTAAATATATTTTCTAACTTTATAGTAAAAATATGTTAAGAATTAATGTTTGTTACTTTCTCCAAGGACAAGGCACGAAGACATTGGGCACAATCAGAATAGGATATTTTTGGTACTTTTGTTTATATATTATATTATATAAAACAAAAAACAAAAAAAAGACTTGACCGTGGCTATCAAGAAAGGGAAACTGTGGTAATATGTTGTTTTTTGTTTTGTCACTTATTATATTATTTGACATCAAAAGTTTCTATTTTTGGTTTATTTTCCTTGACTGTGCAAAGTTTTTTTTTTCTTTGGGATATCAATTCATTAATTTGGTCTTGAAAAGGAATAAAATCAAATCCCTGAGTGTCATTTTCTTCCCTTTATAATCGGTCAAAAGGAAACTCATTTCCTCATTCTTTCAAAAAAAAAAAAAAAAATCTCTTTGTTTTTGTTTGTTGTAATTATGGTGAAAACTCTAGGCAGTGGAGTTCATGCATTTCCCATTGGTAACAACCGTCTCGGTCACACAAAGAAGGCTTGAAAAATTGTGTTGTCATTGTCTTTTGGTTTTTTTGATAGACAAAGAGGGAGAGTAGTAGTTTGACTCTTTGGATTGTGTTTTGTGTTGGTATTACTCCGTAGGCTTATTGATAGACAACAAGGGGGAGTAAAAGGTTCATTTTGACCGGTTTATCTTGTTTTATGTTTTGATCCTTGTTACTTTTGAGATGCTTTTCGCAGGGGGAGTAATTCCATTACTATTTGCTCTAACCTGTTTTGTCTTTGCAGGATCTTTCAAAATAAACTCTTAAAATATTTTTGTCTATCAAGTTGCCAAAGGGGGAGATTGTAAAATCCTTTTTTGGCCAAACTTTAATTTAGACAAAATATTTTAAAATGTTTAATGAAAATTAGTAGCATATCTCCATATTGATTTTCAGATTAATTGGCAATATTTTCAGCTGATTTTGTAATGTGAAAATATCTTTAAGTGTGAATATATTTGTTGCCTTATTTATCACAAATAATCAATTTTTAGTAAAAATATATTGTGCAAATATCTTGAGGTTATTTTCAGGGATTATGTCTATTCTGGAATAAAGAAGGTGTTGAAAATGAACATGGTCAAAAGAAATTAGCATGTTCGTTCTGCCAGATAAAACTGATTGCGTTGCTGACTCATTAGTTTCCTTTTCTGTCGACACAGAATTCATCTGGCTGGCTGATTTCCTAAATCAAAGGAATTCGCAAATTGATTTCAAAGATATTAGAATATGATGGCCTTGGACGATTTCCTTGCCTATAAATATCTTGCCAAGGCCTTTGGAATTTTCACCTCCATTTTGAATATTTGTAAACATTATGTTATTTTGAAGAGTGTCTTTATTTGTAGAGATTAAGTTTGTTCACCTTAATCTTTGTGAGAGTGCTGAGTGTACTTGTGGATATCTATCTAGTCTATTGTAAACAGATAGTGTCTATTGTGAACGTGCTCATAAGGATCTTCGGGAGAGGATTCTATCCAATTCACACTTCGGGAGGAAGTGTGCACTCGCTATTCTTTGAAGGGAGTTCAAGAGAATCAGCGTTTCATCAAATCAGATTCGTAGAGAAGAGTACAACAAGATTGCAGAAATAGTTTAAGAGGGAGTCTTACATTGTTTAAGTCAATGCTTTTGTACACATTGTTTCTTTACTAATTGGTTTATTCTCTAGGCGTGGCCCCAAGGAGTAGGTTATCCGAAAGGGTTTCTGAACCTTATAAAAATTCGGTGCGTTCTTTATTGTTTTGCACTGTTTATTTATTGTGTTCAGTTTCTGTCGTGACAAGTTCGGATTCTATCCCGACAGAACTGATATCTGTGTAAACAGTTTATTACCATTCCGCACTTTAATTAATTCACATGGTTGAATTAATTTGGTAATTACTAAAAACAGAATTTCATTATATATAAAGCCCAAAATACAACAATTCACAAAGGACCCACAAGTTTAGTAAAAATATCCCTCCATGGTTAGCTTTTAAAACAAAACATATCATCATCATGTGTAAACAAAGACAGAGAGACCACACATAATCACAAGAGCATAGTTACACGTGCACTTCGCACCATCCACTAGATACCTAGTTTCTGTTACCCACCATAGAAAAGACATCCTAAACCGGGTAGCCGGACCTGATAACCAGCACAAGGGGGAGGCTCAGAACACTTCCTGTATACAGATTCTAGGTATTTACACCTACAGGTGAGTGGGACCTGATCTACCTATGATGAACAGAGACTAGGTTGCGAAACAACAACATGCACAAATCATGATCATTATGGCTCTCAACAGTATAACCAAAAGCAGGTCAACATGAATTACAAGAAACATATTCCCTTTTATTTTAGAATATTGGGTAGCATAACGACTGCATTTGAATAAAACCCAAAAATCATAACCTGCATCAATATGTATATAAAGAGTATAGTTGGCACATAGTGCCCTCAGAACAATCTAGAAAAACATGCAGCTTAAGTTTTCTATTTTTCAAACATTTTATAAATATCAAAATTGGAATATGTTTAATGCCATCCAATACAAATAAAATTACTCCAAGAACCGAGTTGAGTCCCTACCTCTAGATACAATCATTTGATAATTCTCTGAAATGCTCTTGAGCTTAACGATGATCATAATGTGATTAATCAATTAACATATCATGTTTTTTGTACCTGCATAAAATGAGTAAGCGATTTTCATCACTGTATTCCTTATTCAAAATTGTGTCAAACAACATATAATATGACTATATTTAAAATTTCAAGTTTTGGAACCTCACCCAAGTGGTGCACAATAGTGGTTGGTGGCGGCAGTGAATGATGCACCGAAAATTTCAATGAAGGTAGGCATGGAATATATCAAAATGATCCTCTAGAAGAGTACATCATAGATTTTCAACTCGTTTGCCCAAATAGCCACCAGTGTTGCTGGAAAACGCTTCCAAAGGGGTGGAGATACCCAAAATCTTGTAGGAGAAAAATGGCGCGTTGACCGGAATGACTTAGTTGGCAATGTTCCCCTCTTCATGTTGGTTCCAATGGTACCAACCATTCACTGAGGGGGTGGCTGAAAAAAGCGTTCAAAGTTTGAATGTCAAAACTTTGACTGGCGAGTCCGAGAAAACGACGGCAAGTGAGAGGCTGCCCCTTGGTGGCTGGCTTCGTCGACGGCTAGTGAACACTTCTGGGTGACGCGTGACAGCAAATGGTGGTCAGAAAATGGTCACCTATGGTATCTTCAATGGCTGCCGAGGAGAAGAAAAAAAAAAGAAGAAGAAGAAAGGAAGAGAGAGAGAGAGAGAGAGGTAGTGTCAGGGGAGAGAAGAGAAAAAGAGATAAAATATTTAATATAAAAAAAAGTGGGTCCCACCACATAAAATAAATAGTATAATATTCATTACAAAAATGTGGGTTTTACATTCTTCCCTCCTTATCAAAATTTCATCCCAAAATTTAGTAGTACTCCCTCACTAAGATAATCCAAACATACAAGGACACTTCACATAAGCCTACACCTCCGTCTCTAACTCCATGGATCCACCATTTGATCCTAATTATTAGAATTTTCCATGTTCCTTTGCACATTTAACCCGCTTGTAAAATTTCTAAAAAGTTTTCTTCATAAACCATATATTTCTGACAATGGAAAACCTCCTATCCAACGAGGTGCGATGGTTATGGATTATACTTCCTCAACATTGACACATGGGACTCATTGTGAACATTCCCCAATTGTGCCAGTTTACCCTTCACTCTAAACCTCGTTACACCATACATGAGAGTAACTTTCCATAAGAGATAGTCACCAACCTCAATCTCAACTTCTCGTCGTTGGAAGTCAAGAAAACTATTCTAATGACTTTGAACAACCTTAAGTCCTTATATGGTCTCGGTATTGCTTACTATGTTAGCAAAAACTAATGTCCAATGATGACATGCTCGTCCATTCATGTCCAATAGAAGGTTGATCTACATGGTCTCCCACATAGATTCTCGTAGGAAGTCAGATGATCAAGAAATTTTGTTTCCAAGTAAACTGAACTCACAACATGTAATTCCAAGTATTCCAAGTAACTTCCAAAATCCAAGATACAAGAATGAAGCATCCGTTGTGACATACTTATTGTCTTATCAGACTATCCAAAAATCTAAGGATGTGAAAAATACTTAAGTCCAATTCAGTCTCTAAATCTTTCTGCAATGCTCACCAGAATCTTGATGGGAAACGAGGATCTTACACTACAAGAAAAAGGCTCTACAGCGACGACTTTTGTCGTCGATATAGATCAAGAAGTCGTCGTTGTAGGTAGACAGCGACGACATGTCATTGCAACAACAACGTCGCTGTAGGTTCGTATGTGTAGCAATCTACGGCAACAATAAAACGTAGTCGTCCCAATAGGGTTTTACCACAGCGACGACATGTCAGTCGCAGTAGGAAATCTTTTTTTTTCAGTTGGACTGGGATATTGCGACAACATGTGGCCGCTGTTGGTGGTGCAAAGATTTGAAATTTTGAATTTCAAAAAACTTCTACAGCGACGACATGTGGTCGTTGTAGGTCTGTGTACTACTCCATATACAGCGACGACATGTCGTCGTTGTAGGTATACCATTTAAAAAAAATATATATTTAATTAATTATATTAATTAAAATTTATTTAATTAATTATATTAATTAAAATTTATTTAATAAATTATTAAATATTAATTATATAAATAAATAAAACCAATTTATTAATTAAATAATAAAACCAATTTACCAATATTCATAATCTCCAAAATGTATGATAACAAAACATAAATAGTATTGTCTCCAAAATAAAAAATAAAAACAACACAAAATATTAATAATTTAAAATAGTAACTTAATAAAACTAAATGTCATCAAAATCAATTCCGAAGTCATTATCGTCGGGCTGTTGTGTTGGTTGTGGTAGTTGCAGTTTTGGTGGCTGCGGTGGTTGTGGCTACTGTGGTTGTTGTGGTTGAAAGCTTGCCATCATGGACTGTATCATGTTCATGTCCAAGTTGACAGGCTGAAATTGTGGAGGTTGGATGCTCAGATTTATTGTTTGCAAATATTGTTGCATTTGCTGGAAGTTGTTGTTCTGGGTCATAAAGGCTTGACTGAAGTGTTGAATCATGGACTGGAAAGCCTCAGGTGGTATTGTCGGAGGGCCAACTGTGGTGGACGGAAACGATGATACCTCTGATTGTGGAGATAATCTGGTGGCACTTGAGGCAAATGTACTAGTGCCCTTCAACTTCCGTCCAATACCTCGGTTGTGGCCACGATGTTGACCAAGTACCTTTGAGACGACTTGTGTCTCATTGACATTGGCACTTCTTGCTTCACATTCAGATTGAGACTAAGATTGGGATTGTGTCTGGACTTCTTGCTGCAAGGCATCCTGCAGTTTAGAAATAAGATAATTAATACATAATATAAGTGAATAATATACATAGATACAGAACTTAGAAAGTTACTTACATATGCATCCTTAGCATTCGTGTTCACCCATCCTCATGTCGGATGATTATACATGTCATGGAAGGTATCGATAATAATGCTGGGCAGTTCCTTGGTCTGAAGATTCATCTTTTGAAAAAATTTTTTTAACAAAATCTCTGTTAAATATTGAAAGTATTATTAAGGTAACTTAAATTATTTCAAATTATCTATATATTTTTATTTACCTTCTTAAATCGAGCAGAAACATAAGAAGTCGATCCATGGAGACTTGGATACTTCTGTTTTTCTCTGTTGGCATCATTTGCCTTTGAGCACTTTGGAGTGGTGAAAAGGTCAACCAACTTCTGCCAACTCTCGTTGTCAATGTCCTCCGGTGGATTCTTTCTGCCTGTCTTGATATCATCATACCCTCAATGAGCGAGAGTTTCAGGATCGCTACAAGGATAGAAAAGGTCACAAGAAAAGACACTTCTTGCTCAATCCCAGTCTCTACCAGTCACCACTCAGAGAGAACTTTGGAAAGAATGAAAAATTCCTTCAAGAAAAATGGTGAGATTTTTTAAATTATATATAAAAAAAAACATTACACGTGAATAAGTAGATAAATTTACCTCAAGTTTTTACATCAATCAAATATTGTGCTCATCCGGAACACTCTGCCATGACTCATAATATAACGGGACATGGTGACCAATAAAGTTGCCAATAAGTCTCGTGAACAACGTCCCAATATCACCAATTGCTTTGTAGGTTCCCTCCTTCAGATCAAATTGTAGAGCCAACAAACCTTTATTATCATTGACAAGCTGCTGCAAATTTTTGGATCGAGACCGACCTCTTCTTTTTGTGGCAACCGCTGCATATGTTAATTAAACAATACAATTAAATTGAATAAAATAATAACAATTTGTCATTTATTGATAAAAGATAGACTAATTATAGTATATTACCTGTCTCACAGGAAGTAGGAACTCGCGTTGGACCTGGAGGAGGAGGAGGATCTGCTCCATCACCACCTTGATAACGAGTAACAGTAGTAGACATATCTTTGCAGTTTAAATAATTATTAACATAAACTAAGTTATAGTTGGAGGTTAATTACATAATTTAAATAATTTCGGTAATGCAGTTGAAACTATTGAAAAACAAACATTGTTGAGAAAAATCATATATTGATTGAAAAGTCTTCAAATTAAAACATACAAATATGAATATGCATAAGAAAATATTATTCATCATCAATATCGATTCTTACATCATCATTTGTACTTTCTAAATCATCTTCACTAATTTCGTCATTATCATCGTCATTGATGAAATCATCATCCACATCCGGAACAGATTGAGATGTTTCCCCATTTATGCTGGTGTGACCAGTTCGATTCAAATGCATAATCTCTAACCCTCCTAATTCCACAGTGAGTAGAAAATTTGATGAAGTGCTATCGTGTACGACATCAACCTCGTTATCATCATCAATACTTGGATGATCCCAGATCTTTCGATGATTGACTTCTTGTACTATCTTCCAATTTTTCTTTCTTGAAGGATCTTCCAAGTAGAAAACTTGTTTTTGCTTGAGTGGCGAGAATAAATTGATCGTTCTTGTACCATTCAGAATTAATCATGATACTAGTTATGTTATTCCCAGTCACATTTCGACCCTTGCTTGCATCGGTGTTGAACCATTTGCATCGAAACAATATTACCGAGTAACCATGGGAATTGCATAACTCTACAATCCCCTCAAGTTGGCCATAGAAAGTGAAACCAATGGTTCCTGGCACCGAAACACCACTATTTTGAGCAGTACGTCTCTCGCCATGACTATGGACCAAAATTTTTACACTGTTAACAATGCAAGCCATGTAGGAGTATGCATTCTGATTGGACCCGTTTACTAAAGCAAATAATTCATCAGTACACTCAGTTGACTGTACTTGCCGCAAACGAACCATCTATAGAGTATGACACAAAAAAAACACAATGAGATGAGTATTAATCGATACGAATTTCGTAAGAATTCTACAGTTTCAATGATTGTCTTCGAAATAGACTTATCCAAGTAGCCTTGAACTCCTACCGGCAACAGACGTTGCATAAGAATGTGACAATCATGAGATTTCAACCCAACAATGTTGCCATCATTGTCAGTTACTTTCTCAGAGAAATTTGAACCGAAGCCATCACGAAGTCTAATTTCTTTTACGAACTGACAAAAAAATCGTCTATCATCCGATGTTAAAGAGTTCATAGGATGTGGTTTGATCAACTTTGTACCATCTTCCTTGAGGTGCAACTCTTCTCGGATACCCCAATTCTTCAAGTCTACTAGTGCGTTGGTGGTGTCTTTAGATTTCTCATTCATAAGAAAAGTACCGAGTAAACTGTCGCAAACATTTTTCTCTACATGCATCATATCTAAATTGTGCTTTAGTTCAAGCTCGGACCAGTAATCAAGTTAAAAGAAAATACTATTTTTACTCCAATTAAGCTCTTTTGGATCTCGCTTTCTTTTCACACCCTCGAAACTGACATGTTTACCCGGCAAACGATCTGGAACATGCGCTAATTGTTCGAGTATGTCTTGACTACTGAATTTTCTTAGAGGACGTCCTTTTTCATAATTCTCATCAAACAAGCGACTCTTCCTCCACTTATGCGTAGAAGATAAGAATCTTCTATGACCAACATAAGCCGTCTCCCCAATTACCCGACATGAAAGAGTGTCTTCGTTGCATGAAGTACATGCCATATATCCTTGGCCACTCCAACCAGACAAACTACTACAGGCGGGAAAATCATTGATAGTCCATAATAGTGCTGGACGCATTATGAATACACTGTTCATTGCAGCGTCTCTAATTTGAACTCCCTCATCCCACAACTCCTTCAAATCTTCTACCACATGCCTAAAAAAGACATCCATGTCCTTCCCAAGTGATTTCGGACCGGGAATCAATAAGGTCTGCATGAATGATTCATGCACACCCAAGGAGGCATATTGTACGTGCAGAATATTACCGACCACATGCTGTAAGATAAACTCATGTTACCAAATGGATTAAAACTATCAGCAGCCAAACCCAATCGAACATTTCTGAGTTCTTTGGAAAAATTAGGATATCTGGAATCAAATTATTTCCAAGCACCCCCATCAACAGGATGTTGCATCACACCATCTTCTTGTTACTGTCCCGTACTATGCTAGGTCATATCATTTGTTGTATGCCTTGAACAATAAAGACGCTTCAGCCAAGGAGTCAAAGAGAAGTACAGCAATACTTTGTGGCAACTTTTTTCCCCTTTGTGTCTTTGTCAACCCATCGGCTCTCACCATATATAGGACAAATCTATTTTTGGGAATTCTCCTTCCAGAACAAACAACAGTCGTACTTGCAAGCATGAATTGATTGATAACCTAACCCTAACTTCCTCAATTTTTTCTTAGACTCATAGAATGAAGCCAGAATCTTATTCTCCTTCGGGAATGCAAATTTCATAAACTTCAAAAGTTCATCAAAGGAACTATTTGTCCGTTTATTCATAACCTTGGTGTGCATCATCTTCGCCAAGAAGTTCAAGGAAGACAACCATGTACAACTAGGGTATAACTCAGCTTCGACCTCTTGAAATAGATCATCAAATTGATTATCCGCACAATTGCCACCACCATCTGAAATTCCTTCATTTACGCCTTCTTCGTTAGTGTCTTGTTCACCAATAACATCATTGATGATGTCAATCATCACATCAGTCACTGGAGCCCCGTCATCCACTAATGGAGGCATATCAACTTTCACCATGGTAGGTCCACTTCACGTATCGCTGCAGAAACTCATATCTGTGTATGTAAGCCTCCACCACATAGAATTTCTAATTCAGCATATTGACACACTGAACGCATGGGCATCAGACTTCTCCCGACGCATTCACATGATTCTTGGCCATTTGTATAAATGCTTGAAGAGCATTCCAAAATTCATCAGAGTTACGTAGTTTATTAGTTATCCAACTCTTGTCAATCGTCATAACTTATTCAAGTGGAAAATAAATTATCACAATGTGATAATCATAAAAATCTACCTTTATTTGGTAATAAATTTTTTATCACCAAAGCACTAATTGTTTCAATTAACTTATGATATCTTATTGAATTTTATGAATACATTAGTAAATTTTATGAATATATTATCAAACTTTAAAATTACTTTGTTAAATTTTTTATTTCTTATTTTTAATTATATATTTACTAATTTACTATTTAATATTATTATTTTAATTTACGCTTTATAATTTTTTAATTAATTAATTTAAAATTTACAATCATAAAAATTATAATAACGCTAATTTTAAAATTATATTATTAAAATTTGTACTTTTTATCTTTAATTATATATTTATAATTTTCTATTTAATATTATTATTTTGATTTACACTTTATAATTTTTTAATTAATTGATTTAAAATTTACAATCACACAAATTATAATAACACTAATTTTAAATTTACATTGTTAAGATTTGTAATTTTTTTTTAATTTTCTATTTAAAATTATTATTTTGATTTACAATTTATAATTTTTTAATTAATTGATTTAAAATTTACAGTCATAAAATTTCTAATAACACTAATTTTAAAATTACGTTGTTAACATTTGTACTTTTTATTTATAATTAATTATTTTAAAATCAATTAAAAATTAAATTGTAATGTTTAATATTTCTAAAACTACTAAAAGTTTGGCAGCATAACGACTACAATCTAACCTGTCCCAAAATTTAAAACCTGTATAAAAACTACAAAACCAATCACAGAACATACATATAATAGATTTCAAAGATTTATATCTCATATCAACAACATAAATCATATTATAAACATTTAATTGTATTTATCTAACATAATAATCTAATTATTATTTAAATTCTAATATTCACATTCACATTAAATCATAAAAACATATTCACATTTTTTATACATACATTCATATACACATAAAAAAAATAAACATACATATATTAATAAATAAAATTATATCATCAAATATCTAAACCTATTATATGCATTTTTTATAACATCTAATATTTTATATCATCTAATATTTAATTGAAAACAAAAAATTATAATTAACATCTAATCATATTAATCTAACCTACCACACAATTTAAAAATAAATTTCACATTCACATTTATATACATATAAACATATTTACATTTATATACATATACGTATACTTATATTTAACCTATCATACATTTTTTTATTACATAACATTTAATTAAATTAAGTTAACATAAAACAGAATTAAAAATCACAAATATAATAAAATTAACAAAACATACAAATTTATTTTAAAAACTACTATAATTTAATTTAATTTAAAAATTATCTACACACTATTAATCACAAAACAAAAAAAATATTAAAAGTTAAAAGCAATACCCAAAAGCTTGAGATGCTCTAAATGCTCCAATACAATCTGAAAACAAAAAAAAAACAATAAAAATTTAACCAACTCATAAAAAATACACAAAAAATCATAAAAATACTAAATTTAAAAGAAAAAACCAAAACATTAAGGTTTAATAGTACTAACCTTAACAAAAGGGGGCCAAAAATGGCTCTGGGCGGTGCTGGGAGGGGTTGGGCGGCGTTGGGAGGCGGAGGAAAACAGAGAAATCGTCTTTGTTTTGAGAAAAAATGACCAGAAATGAGGAAGAAAGGCTCTGCCTGGGGGGTTATATCGATGGGACCTATAGCGACGACATGTCGTCGCCACTATTGAATGCACTGTTTCACTCAAATGGTGAGACCCTACAGCAACGACAAGTCGTCGCTGTAGGCAGTGAAATTTGACTTAAATTTTTTGGCGGTTCATGTTCCCACGTTTTATTTTGGACCTTATAGCGACGACATGTCGTCACTGTAGAGTACAAAATAACTGATCAGTGCATTATATTGGACTCTACAACGACGCCATGTCATTGCTATAGTGTGTGCAAATAGGCAACCAACTCTGAGCGGTTGAGTTCCCTGAGCATCCTACAGCGACGACATATCGTCGCTATAGACAAACATATTTCCCTCTTTTTTTCTTACGAATACCCTACAGTGACGACATGTCGTCTCTGTATAGTCAATTCCCGCTTCCTGTTCCCTCCAAATTCCTGGAACCCTACAACGATGGTATCGGGAATTTTGGAGGACCAGATTGTGTGTTGTTGACGACCCTACAGCGACGACATGTCGTCTCTATAGCTTATTTTTTAATAAATTAAGAGAAAATAATTTTTCGTGGATTTTGCCTACATACATCGACGACTTTATAGTCGTCGCAATAGATGTCGTTGCTGTAGAGTCTTTTTCTTGTAGTGTCAGTCTTGCACCATGCTCAAGGATATCTATTGTAGTCGACTACACTATCCACATATAGTAAAGTAAATAGTAATTTTTTTTCTTTGCAACTTAATTAGTGAACGAGTCATCAATCATCTGACAACACCATGCCTTAAAAGCCTCAAGGAAAACCATTCACCAAATTTATGGTGAACTTGTCTCATTTACATTCTAGTATAAGCAATTGCTTAAGAAAACTCAAGTATCTTTGGTGCATAGCCTTAACCTGTTGGCACCCAAATACTCAGCAACAAAGTTGGCTATACTTCATGCCTACCTATCGATGTCGTCTCTTCAAGTCTTAGTACATCTTTATACTTTCAGCATGTACGACAAGCTAAGAGTTATGACCCGATCATAGCAGAGTCTTTTGAATTATGAATATATGCAACAACCAATCATCCCTTATGGAATAAAAACCTTTTGGCATTTACCGTCTATCCATTCGAATGCTTGCCAATTTGGATTCAATTCCAAAAAGTCTCAATTCCTTATCTTTCCACTGACATTTCCTAACTTGCTTAAGTAGCATTGTTGCAATCACCACGTAATAGACACAAGCTATCTCTTCTCACTCATAGTACTGCAAATTATAATTATCCATTGTGATTGTTCTCGTTTAGTTCTTAAGAGCCAAACATGCCAAAGTACTATGAGATTTTCACCTTAATACATCTGCCACCATATTGGCTTTCACCCAGATAATACCGAGGTGAAATCATAATCTATCAAGTGCCCTACCCATGTTTTTATCTCATCTTTAAGGCCTTGTTTAGACCTTGGATTTTAGTGAGGAAAATTTTTATGAGGGAAAATAGAAGGGAAAAAATTAAGGAAAATGCTTTCCACAAATTTGATTAGAGACTTCTTTTAATATTTTCTTTTTTTGTAGATATTTATAATTGTTGTAAATTTGAAAAAATTATACTACATTTAAGTTTGGAATAGGCTCAACATACCTAAACATAGGTTCATTTGCTGGCTTATTATGCTCGGAAGGCTATGCACCAGAAACCACATTGCCAAATACAATGGTAGTATAGATCAATCTTGCTTACTATGTGGAGCTAGCACTGAAGATATTCAACACCTATTTTTTAAGTGTACATACAACAAGTGTTGCTTGCAGGCAGTGAAGAAATGGCTAAATTGGTAGGTACAAACATATCAATATGCACAGTTATTTTAGCGGATTACCAAGGTGAAGAATTTGAGCAAAACCAGAAGGAATTTCCTCATGGTTGTAGTTACTGCATTAATGTATCATATTTGGAGAGTGAGGAATGATGTTTTATGGTCTCAAAGACTATGGCATGTAAACCACACAGTGGATATGATTAAAAGAGATATTAAAATGAGAATGTATATGTTCATGCCAAAAAAGGCAATTGTATAGATAGGGATTGGTTCTCAAAATTGTAAAGCCTTCCTCTTGTTGAGGCATTAGGAGTAGATTCATAGGAAAGTTGGATTTGTACATGTTGATTTTGAGAAATATATTGATTCTTATTAACCAAAAAAAAAAGTTTAAATTTTTCTAGAACAAGAATTCTTAATTTATTGATTCATTCCAAACATAGGAAAATAGAATCTTTTGGATTTCATTTTTTTCCCTCTTAAAATCCAAGGTCCAAACAAGACCTAAGTCTCTTTGAGTGAAGAGGTACATCATATTTCTATGGTCGATAATAGGTCTCAAACTTCATCCCATATAAGTAACGTCTCAAACCATTTAAGGCAAAAGTGATACCTACAAGCTCTCAATCATGCATGGACAATTCTTTTCACGGGACTTCAATTGGTGTGTAGCATAAACGAAAGATTTTACTACATTGAACAAGTATCTCCCCAAGACACACCAGAATAACTTATGACAATGCGTCACTACTAGGATTAGTTGTGACACGTGCGGTGCCCAACCTTTTATCAAGTTCTTTGATAGGTTTTTTCACAACTTTCATCCCACACTACTCAATGTCCTGCCTTGTCAAGTTTTATTAACGACATAACAACTCTCGAGAACTTTCAACAAACTGATGATAGTGACCCTTTATCCGAACTATCCATGGATATTGACCACACTCTTTGATTAATATTTCCATTGCAAGATAGATCTAGCTTTGCATGATCCACAACAATATCTTCCTAAAGGATTACATGTTCAAAGAATTTAATCTCGATAATCCAGAAGTCACACTTTCTTTCTTGGCATATAAATTATAATTCATAAAGTTATGCAACACTCCTTCCTAATATCTAGTGTGTTCCTCACACCTCTCAAGATACAACATATATCCTTAGTGAGCACCAATACAAATCTATCCCAAAAGGTCTGAAATCTCTACTCATAAGAACCATGAGCATTGCAGAGTGTTATTTGATTCAAACATCATCACCAAAACTGAAGTTGTTAAATCTTAACAATTCCAAAAGAAGTTTTAAGGGCATCATCCTTCTAATCCTGTAATTGACTATGCCTTAATCACAATTCAAACTTAGCGAAGAATCTTGATATTCTAAGTTTATCAAATAACTCATCCATCATCATTAGATGATACTAGTTATTCACCATCAAGTGGTTCACTTTTATAATCAACACAAAAGCGTAAAAATCCATTGCCCCATTTTCACACAAAATAAAACTTCTTGTAGTATTTTTTTTTTTCAAATGAAATTATTATCCTATAATCCATATAATTAGTTCATTAGTTTAGCCAATTTTTGTGGTGCTATACAGTTAGGTGAGGTTAGGGAATCAAATCAATGCAAAATTCAACCTCCCAAATCAAGTGGTATTTCTAGCAAACTAAAAAAAATGTTTTTGTTTGTTATTATCTCTTTACATAAAAAGTGTATGGATAACGGAAATTTTTTATTTTAACGGTTTTTTTTTATCTTTAACAGAATATTATAAATATTTAACAGAATAGACCTTCAAAACTAATTAAAATAGACAAGTAATAATTATATTAATATAAATTCAAATTTAAATTTTATAAAATATCATTATTATAATAATATATAACACAAGACTATATATTTAATAATTATATTAATATAAATTCAAATGTTATAAAATATTATTATAATAATATATAATCCTAATTTTTTTTACTAATTATATAAATATGAATACAAATTGTTACACCAAAATTTCGAGAATAGAGAAACAACCTCGAAATGTAGGCTCGTAAAGAGTAAGGTTAGGACTAACAAGTGTTAGCATTATACTTGTACAAATTGCACGAAGTTCCAGAGCTACGACATCAGCGCTCGAGCATGAATGGTAGGCTCGAAGGCATCAGTCTCCTCCAAGAGATGAGTTCGACAGACTGATCAAGCAAGGAGGTGGCGACAATTGGAATGGTGAGCTCGAAGCTACGAGTGATCTCAAAAGCACATTGAAGCAGTGTTCAAGCTCGAGGAGGCATTAAACATACACACGGAAAAGTTGTTAGGAAATTTCTATTTCTTAGGGTAAATTAACCGTGTATTAAATACCTATTTTTATGAGATCTTTATTTAAATAAGGCATTTTAATTGAATTATTATTCAAATATTCATTTGAATTTAAATTTGAATATATGTTGTAACTTCCCTAAACTTTTGGGAAGATATTCTTTTAACCAGGTCTATAAATAGCCTGGATTTGATCATTTGTACTCATGCACAACTTTGTACTGAGAAACGCTCTGTGAAATTGCTCCTTCCTGAAGCTTTAACGCAAAAAAGTTAATAAAAATGACTCGTGGACGTAGGCAGATTTTAAGCAAGAAACCTCACCGTCGAAGTGATGAACTTGCTCCAATCTCGACCAGATCTACCTAGGTTGGGCGAAGTTCATTGTCAACAATGTTGTTTTTGGCCTCCAAATCGCCATGGAGCCTCTGTCCAAGCCTCATCGTCCCCATCGTGCCTTTGCACAGATCTCACTATTGCCATCGCCATTGAGCCTCTACCTAATTCTCACCGTTGCCACCAAGCCATTGAGCCACTGCACATATCTCAAATGCTATGTCTTTTGCCCAGATGCCAACTTTCAAGAATTGTTGTCGTCATGGGTGCATGCGTCATTGCTAGGACTGGTGATGTGAGATGAGAGTGATGATAGAAGGTATCGGGGAAAGAGGGAACGAGAGGTGAAGGGAATTTGGAATTTGATTTTAAGTTTTTTTTTCTTAATTTTTTAAAATAATTAAAATTTCATGTTTAAAATTTCATTTTAATTAATTTTTTGTTATTTATTTTAATTTTAAATGTATTTTAAATAAATTTTATATTTTAAAATCAATTTAAATGAATTTTTAAAAAAGAGTATAGGTAGACCAATTATAATATGCCACATGTATACCTAATCAATTCCGTTAGAACGAGTACTGATAGATACCAACAAAACTTGACATTGAGTATGTTACACCCAGATTTCGAGCATGGGAATTATGATCTCGAAATCTAGGCTTGTTAGGTATAAGCTCAAAATAAGCACAACCATCATTTGATCCACCAGTCAGACAGTTTCAATGTGAATGACGACCTCGTGAGCTCGAGGAGTATGTAACCTCGAAAGCGCTTTGAGCATATAAGTTGGACTCACAACTCACGATCGCAGGGGTTCAACACTTGTATAAGCTTCCTGGTGCATCTCTTGCCCTCAGATAAGATGGTTCGAGCTCGAGAAGTGTAAGCTCGAAGGTGAAAGCTTCGTCAATGGTTACTTGTTGGGAGCGTAGGCGAAGCAAGATGACGAGCTCGTGATAGAAAAATAATCTTGAAGGCATAATGATCCCAGTATCTGAGTTAGTCGATTATGTGTGAACGTGTTTATTGTTGTAAAATCCCTATGTTTGAGGGATATGATGTAATTAGTTAATTAATCCCACATTCTATGGGATATTATCATGCACGTAGCAAATAATGCATTAATTGGCATTATATTATTTGATTCACATAATATATTCCCGAAATATGTGGTAACGAATTCTGAAACCTTCTCTATAAATAGATTAGGAAACTCTATCTGTAAGAGACCAAGATACTGATATCTTGAGAGAAAACTCTGGGCAACTATTTTCTGAAAGTTTCCATAAAACTCTAAGGAACGAATAACATAGACTCGTGGACTAAGTAGATTTTAACTGCTGAACCACGTAAAAAGATCTTGTCTTCATTGTATTTATTCACATCCTTTGGTATATTATTGATTAATTGCTCTCCTTTCTTAAGTTGACGAAAAACGGATTTAATAGAGTATTTTTCCCACCAAAATAAATGATTGAGTATTAAATCGTAAACTTTGTTAAATACTAGGTATGATGATGATGATGATATTTTTTTTAGCAAAGATATTGATATTGATGAATATTTTTTGTAGCAAAGATATTGATATTGATGATATTTTTTTTTAGCAAATTATGATATTGATATTGCTGATGATGAAGTAATCGATAACATTAAGCTACAATTAAATAATATTTATATATATATATAAATATAAATATTAGGTAGTTATTATAACTTGGCAACAATAAAATAATAAATAAATACGATAAGTAAGGTTAGTAATGTGATAATAACTAGTAATGATAATAAGGGGACTTAATCACTACAACAAAATACCTTTTAGCATCATTTTTTTGCGTCAGTTTAGCATACTCATTGTTGCAATTGATCAAATTAGCTCAATAGCGTTGGTTTTAAGCTGACGCAAATTTTTGTTAATTGCGTCAGTACACTAACTGACGCTGTTTGTAAAGACCATTAGTGTTGGTTCTAAACTGACGCTTCTAATATCAATTGCGATAATTCTCAACTGATGCTTCTGATATCGATCGCGACGGTTCTGATATCAATAGCTTCGGTTATATAGTGATGCTAATGAGAAGATTATACAAAATTAAAAAAAACGCCAAAAACAAAAAGAAAGTATTAGCATTGGTTTAGAACCGAAGCTATTGATATCAAAAGCGTCGGTTTTAAATTGACGCTAATGGACTAAACAAAAGGTGAAAAGATGGGTCGAAGCCCCAATTATCCCTCAACTCAATTAAACCTAACCCTAACTCAATTATTATCTTCCTCTCATTCATTCCAAGCAGTCACTCACCCTCTCACCATCTCCTTTTCTCTCATTCTCCCATCCCTCTCTCATTCATCTCTTCCTCTCTCTATTTGACCGACGACGCACGAGCTTACGGGGCAGAGCTGCTTCTCGGAGAGAGGGAGCCTTCTCACAATTTCTCTATCTCTATCTCTATCTCCATCCCATTTTTTCTTTTTCTTTCATTTTTGCAGGTTGACAGAGGGCTCGCGATGGAGGACGCCTTGTAGCAGCGGCGTGCGAGGTCAAGGTCTAAGGGTTTACTGTGACGAGGTCAGGGAGCTAGGGGACGGGGCTGGCGAGGTCGAGGGCTTTGGGTGGGCTCAAATCTACCTTTTCTTTTCTTTTTTTGTTTCGTGTTGCTGTTTGCCCAGTGGTGGGCTGTGCGCCAGATCGGTGGTTGTACTTCTTGCATTTCATTTCCCTTTCGTGGACCAAAATTTATGGTCGACTTTCTATTCACTTCCCTGCGCATGCACATGTGGTTGTGGTTCGGCAATGCAATAATAAATTAAGACTATAAAAAAAGAAAAAAGTGTAAAACATTTTCTGGATATATGGACCACGACCATCTAGCTAGGTCAAGTTGCCTTGGAAAATACTAACATCATGCATGTGTTTTTGTAAATTTTCAGACACGTCATATTGTTCGGTTAGTAAAATTAATTACTTTTTGTACACAATGGAGAATAAATCTTCTCTCTATCACATACATTATTCACACACCCAATCACTTAAAAAAAAACCTTAGTAGGAAAGAAAAATTACTATGAGCCCCAAATTTATATTGAATTACTAGTTTTTTTTCTTTTTATTTATTTGATGAAAAGATTTACTATAGTTGCTTCGCATGTTTATATATAATTTAAAATAATATAATTCCATTTATAATCTTAAATTCTAAAATTGATTGCACATTAATATGTATAATATTTTTGTTTAAATATTATGTTTATAATTTACTCATTATTGGAAGAAATATAATTGGTTAAAAGAAATTGACACGTTAGTTGATGTAATATTTTTTAGCATAATTTTGGTGCATATATCATTATTTATTAAGAAAAGGTTGGAAAAAAAATCTTTAAATCAGTAAGAATAATTAATGGTGCCAAAAAAAAAACTCAGATAATATATATGTATATTGAGAGATATTATATATATTTCATCAAAATAAATATATAGATATAATTTTTTATCACTTTGAAATTCATGAGTAATATTAAAATTTATTATACACACAAATAAATTTTGAATATAAATTTTATGTGTTCATCAAATTAGTACTAATTAATTATTAATCATAGTAAATAAAAAATAGTATTAAATAAAAATACATTTTGATAATGTAATTGTCACACAAAATATTCAAGCTGATTTCTCGGTACAAGCACAAAAATTTAGTTCGGAGCTCAAGTCAGGTGATTATCATCTTGAAGAACGATCCTAATGGAATGGAAAATTCATCATGACGTGGGGGATTTGACATCTAGTCGGAATGTAACGATGAGCTCATATGTAATTTAGTCAGGACGAAGTGATGAGATGAGTCGAAATGAAGAAGAATCATATGACCTGTGTCTTCTCAGGGTTAAGTTCGGAAAAGTATCGACTGCTCCTTTTATAAAATTCAAAAGATAGTTGTAACTGAAAGTGGTTTCCATTATAAGAGATGACTTAGATCTTTACATTATAATGGTTAAATCCAAATAGCCTAGATTAATGTTAGTTGACTCCAAAAAATGGGAGTTTCTTATTTTGTTCAACTATAAATATATAGGGTTGTCAATATGTGATAAAACACATCAATTCATTCAACATAAAAAGCTATGCTGAAATTGTACAATTCATAGTAAAATAACTCTTCAACTTATAACACTTGATGATTTTATCTTTCTTAATAATAGGTACTCATAGATTAGGCTTTATTAACAGTTGACTACGTAAAAAATCTTGTTTACCATTTATATTGCTTAATCATTCTCTAGCTTCGATAAAATCATGCGTCAACATTAATAATGAATCATACTATAAAATGACAAACTTATAAATATTTTGATAAGCAACCCAATTTAAAATTTTGAATTATCATTCAACATTCTAACATATATTTTTCTAGACTATATATCTCTATATA
The DNA here is from genome assembly GCF_963169125.1 of Humulus lupulus. Classification (NCBI taxonomy): domain Eukaryota; kingdom Viridiplantae; phylum Streptophyta; class Magnoliopsida; order Rosales; family Cannabaceae; genus Humulus; species Humulus lupulus. Next base: position 22,608,290 of record NC_084793.1, read on the forward strand.
TCGTTGAAAATTACCTTGTAGCACAGGGAGACTGCTACTAATTAGTTTAATTATTTAAAATCTATTTATATATATATATATATATATTAGGTGCAAACAACATGCAATGCACTAATATTACAAAAAAATGTTGATGTGTTATAGTCGTTCACTCTCATTATATATTATAATGAATAAATAATTTAATTTTGATATTTGAAAGTACAAATTTAAATCTATAATTAAAGTCTAAAAATAAAAAGAATTATATTGATAACTTTTTAAAACCTATTATAGCAGGTTAATAAAAAATTATAATTATGTAACCATTTTAGTAAACAATAAACGAGTAAATTACTTCTTGTATTTCGTTTCCCTCATTTCGTGGACCAAAATTTACGGTTCACTTTCTATTCAATTCGCTTTCATGCATGTGATTGACGTTTGGCAATGGAGACTAAATATATGGTTATGGATCATGACCATCTAGGTCAAGCTGCCCTAGTAAATTTTGCAGGAGGGGCCAAGGTGGGCCGAGTAATTTTTTTAAAATATTAATGGTAGTGGAATCCATATGCATGCAAGACTTGACAAAATAATTTTTTTCCTAGGGTCATCCATGGAGTTGTCGGCAACGAAAATTCTTGACAACACCATGTAAATATATATATATATTTTAAAAAATTTGGGGAGGCCATGCCCCTTTTACACTACATGTAGTTCCACGGCTAACATAACTAAGTCTAAAAAAAAAATGGAGAATTTTGTGGTGCACCGCTCGTGCTTTCAATATGTGTGTTAAAATACTATATATGATCATCATATTATAATTATTTAGGACATTAAATTATGCAAATGTTTTAAATAATATATGGGTTCAAATTGATTATTTTATACACCTATATAAAAAATAGGCATACATGTGAAACATGTTATTATTTGAAATTTGTTTTTCGCACTATTAATTATTCAGATTTTTTTTTGAAAATTTACAAGATGTCCTAAATAATCACAATGTATACCATCATATAAAAATAAGAATTATAACTATCAACGTACCAAAAACACGAGAAGAAACACTATAGAATTTCCCCAAAAATTATATTGATAACTTTTTAAAACCATTTATAACAAATTACTAAAAGACAACAATTAGACCATATCTTTAATGAGAGATGAAAATAGTGTGCTATATTTGGCACAAAAAGTCAATATATTATATATTTAGCACAATTTTTAGTATTATGCTTCAATGTACAATTGTAACAAATATTGTAAAATTTAATATTTCATTAATTCTAATTTGATATTTATTGAAAATATACAAAAAGCAATCATTTTTCTTTATATTTTATTGTTGATAGTATAAGATAATAATAAATTAAAAATATAACATTTAATGAAAATAGATTAAAATAATATAAATGGCATAAAAATAAATAAAAAATTGTAACATTTATGGTGATGTAAAAAATGTACCATGCTATTGTGTGCCAAATTTGTCCAAACTTTTAGCATGTGCCAAATTTGACACAACTTTTGACACACTATTGTAGTAAGTTTTTTGTAAAGTAAATTATATATTTTAGTAATGCATCACTACTTTGGCACTCTATTGAAAATGTTGTTATGTGCGCCTTATATATAGAAATTCCCTATTATTTCTTAGTGTATTTATTTATTATAATCATGTATTTCATTCCCCTCATTTGGTGGACCAAAAGTTATGGTCGACATTCTATATTCACTTTCCTCATGGATGGACGTTTGACAATAAATAAAAGACTAAAAAAAGAAGGAAAAATAACTGTAATTAACCATATCATAAGTTCTTATTTAAGCCGAGACAATGACACATATTAATGAAATTTATAAGATGATGGAAGTTCAGCTAGAAAAAAGAATTATTAGTTCGTTTTTTAAAGGAATTTTTTTTTTTTTTTCATACAATAGATACATTAGAATCTTCCCCATTATTTCACATATATTCACACATCCAACTATTGAAAATTCTCAAATGTCAAAGAAAAATTAATTATTAGTCTTTATATAAATATAATATACATATTATTATTATTATTATTACAAATTTATATTTAATTACTAGTTGCTTTATTTATTTATTTTAAAAGATCTTACTATAATTTCTTTCTTTCTTTTCTTTTTTACAAAATTTATTATAATTGCTTGAGTTATCGCATGTATATACACACAAGCACACATTTGCTTAGTTTTATTTATAAAATTTATTAATTATTTTTATTAAATTTTTATAATTGTCATATAAATTTTAAATAAATAAACAATATTATATATAAAAGAATGCACTACAAGAAAAGCGGTCTTTAGCGGCGACAAAAAGTCGTCGCTAATAATACAATATTAGCAGCGACAAACCCTAAACGCCGCTAAATCAGACCCATTAAATTTTGTTTATTAATAATATTATTAGCGGCGCCTTTTCACTATTAGCGGCGACAATAAATTTGAAAATACCCAGAAAAATATATGGGAGATTTCCCTCCAACGTTTATATTTAAGACTATTAGCGGCGACACGTGTCACCGCTAATAGTCCACTAACTAACCTCGACTTCTCCTCCATTTTTCTGCAAATTCCTTCTCCCCTTCTCCCTCTCCCACAGCCACTTTGCTCCAACCCTAGACCTTCCGCCCCACCCCGAGACCCCACCGCGCCCCTCCGAACGCAGCCCGCACCCCCGCCCCTCTGAACCCGCACCCCAGCCCCTCTGAACCCAACCTCCACCATGCCCCTCTGCCCCCAGCCTGCACCCCCGCACCCCTAGCCCCTCCGCCCCCACCCCGCACCCCCGTTGCTCCGCCTTGACGACTCCTCTCCTTCGCGACCCACGGCTAAGGTATATTTATATATGGGGGCACTCTTAATGGTTACTACCCATGGAAGATTACTTTAATATTAACCATTAGATTAAGATCAATCGTCACTTTTATAGTTGTTAATTAAAATTTCTAAAAATAAATTTTGATTTTTTCAAATTTATAGAAAGGCTACCTGATTACATGGCGAACACATATTTATTAAATTAAATAAATAAAAAAAATCTTATTTAAGCATTATATATGAAAATTCGAAATTAATGTAGAAAATAAATATTTACCTGCTGGTGACTTGCTATACTAAGTCACTATGTTGTCACATCATCATAATTGTTAGTACCCATCTATGGGTAGTAACCATTGAGAAGTCTTCCATTTATATATATATATTATTATTATTATTTGTTTGTTAATTTTTATTTAATTTTATAATTTGTTTTTATTTAATTTTCTATTTTTAATTATTTTAGTTTTGTGTTATATATATATCTGTGTATAACTATATATAAATTTGTATATTTATATTTGGGTGTATTTATATATATATGTGTGTGTGTGTGTATAGACTATATATATGAGACTGTGTGTGGATGTGTATGTGTGTTTTTATATATATATATATATAGATATACATGTGTGTGGGTGTGTGTGGTGTATATGTATATGTGTGTGAGGTGTATACTGTTAGATTAGCTTATGCAGGATCTTTATTTATTTTCATGTATATCTAATATTAAACAAATTAATACGAGATAGCCTAAAACATGTTTCTAAAATTGAATTCAAAGGGAAACAAATATTAGAATACTTACAGTATACGCAGCGGAATTAAATAGTCCTTCCTTCAGTTTCTCTAACTCTTTTATCCTCTTTGTCGCAGAGTATTATCAAGAAACTGGACCGATCTTCTATTTTCTTCACAATCTTCCAATGTATCCTTAGAACCACCTAGACTAGTGTGGGCAATTCTCAACACATGAGATAGATATAGAGAGAAGAAGAGAAAATAACAAAAAGGCTTAGAAAAGGACTTGTGTTTAGAGAGAATCTAAAACTATCAGAAAATTTGACTTATGACTTATGTTTTGACTTCTCTCTAAGCACTCATTTTATAGACTCAATTAGGCTATTTAATTTAATTAAAAAATCAATAAAATAATAGCCATTTTGAAGCCCTAGGTCGAAATTATCATGGGCTATAGGCCCGCGAAATTTCTCATTTGATTATAAGCCCATTTGACTTAAAATCAAGGCTTGTATTATTTTCTATTGATTTAATTAATTAAATAATTATTTAAATCCTTTATCAAATTAATTGTTTATAATTTGAAACTTGATTTAAACTTATTTATTAATTTAGATACCAATTTATCTTAATTAATAAATATGCCATAATTTCTCTTTTCTTCTCAAAATTACACAACTTTGTGAAACTATCCAAAATTGACCTGGTCAACTTTGATAATTCTAATTGATTATTAAGTCAATTAATTGAGACTATCTAGATGATTTTATCCAAGATACAATGGGGGACCATGGGCCTATGAAATCAAGCTCCAATAAGTTATCATAAATCTAACAAATAAATTTACTAACTTATTAATTTCTCGTGACTCCACTATAGACTCGGAATTACACTATTGAATTCATAGAACACTCTATAACAAATATAGATACGCTATTAATTATCCATTTTTACAGCCATAATTGTCACTCAATCCTCTATAGACAATCTACAATGAGATAGGACTAAAATGTCGTTTTACCCCTCATTGTATTTTATCCTTAAAACACTTAGTTCCTTGTAAATGATATTTCAGTAAACTAATTTAATTACTAAAATGAGATCTTTATCATTTAACACCTTGAACCAAACTTAAAGGAAACCATCGTTTCACTTCTTCATCAAAAGCTATAGATGTTCATATCTATGATTAACACTCCCACTCAATTATACTACCGAGTTCCCAAGATGTAAGTATGGGCTAGTCCGTAGGGTAAGCTGGTAACGAACAAGTCAATGAACTCAAATAATACAATCAGTTAGAATACTAACCACTCAGAATTGAGATTGAATTGACCTATGGTCAACTATATGATATGACTAGAATAGATAATAACAGTATGTTTACTTTTCTTATCAACTGTCAATATCAGTCCAGTCCGATGTAACAAATACATCCGATCTTATCTACTTTGCTAATGTTCTGGAAAGAACATAACACTGTAATGTGTAAGTAGATCATATCGTAGATTGACAAGCACTACAAAAAAAATTAGTATTACCGGCGAAGGATTCTGCCAGTAATAAATGGTGTGTCTGCCGGTAAAGGCCCACCGGTAATAATCGGTCGGTATTAACGGAATTACCGACCGACTGACACACCCGCCGGAATTGTATTAATACTGGCAGATTAATGGAGGCGGGACTCCGCCGGTAATGTATAACACTGTCAACCCCGTTTGACTCATTTAATACCAGCGGATTCCGCCTCTATTAATCCACTGGTAATAAAATACTAATATTAAAATATAATAATTAATTTTATTTTATTTCTTAATAAATATACATATAATACTTATTTAAAAATAATAATATTTAACATAAATTATAATTAATAACACAATTAATATTCATCAAACAAAAATTACATTATAATTAATCATAAAATTAACATAATAAAAATATCAATTGTCTCATTTTAATTACATATGAACTAATTATAAAATAAACATAATAAAATTTCAATTGTCTTAATATAATTAAAAAACGTAATCTAATTATTATTGTTTTGATTGGGCCAACTAGGTGTAAAATATTCATTAAGGTCAATATCTTGATCACTAGTATTAGGGCGCGGCAATGGTGGTGAAGCAAACTGTGGTGCTTGTGGAGAGTGTTGCTGCGAAGATGATCTAAATTGTCGAGTATGTGGTCGCGCCGAGGGAGACTGATGCAATAAACTCTCAAACTGACCATATCCCTGTAGTTGATGGTTGTAGTCAACAACCATCAATCACAAGATGTTATACCCAGATTTCGAGCCATGCTAAATGTGACCTCGAAAGCTGGATTCGCAGTGAATGAACCCGTAAAGTTTGAAGTATGCTCCAGGATTAAATATCGAGCCTGCAAGACTCGAGACGACCTCGAATGTGGTGGCCTCGAAACGTTCACGATCTCGAAAGGTAGCTCTCGAGATGCCTCTATCCTCAGGAATGACCTCGGATCAGGGACTCCGAGCCTGACGTACGTACGATCTCGAAGCCATGTGACCTCGGGAGATGTCATTAGCTCGAATGCCGATGAGAAACCTGGGAGATTAAGGCCTTGGAGATATATGATGTTGACTTTGAATATCTATAAGTGTTGTTTATAAGGGGCGTGTTCAGCATTTATTATTGTAAATCCCATAAAATCATAGGATATTATTCGATTAGTTATACGCCCCCTGGTCTTCAGGGGACGTTTCCTTTTATATCGGATTGCAGGCATTTGAAGCCATTTATTTTATTTACACAAAAGAGTAACTACTCAAAATATGTGGGATAGTATTCTGCATCCTTCTCTATAAATAGAGAAGTCGTGCACCATTGTAATGGACCGAAATTCTGAACCTTGAGAGAAAACTCTGAAGAATTCATACTTAAGAATTTTCAGAGATAATCTTGAGTTTAATAATAGAGACTCGTGGACTAGGCAGATTTAACTGCTGAACCATGTAAAAATTGTGTTTTGTGTTGTTATATTTTAATTGGTCATTGTTGTTTGTTGTTTACGTGCTCTTCTTTTACTGATTGATGAAAAATGGCATCAACAGTTTGGTGCTTTCATTGAGAGCCTTAAGCATTCATCCCTGAAAAAGTCATGGCCACAAACAATCAGAACACACCTGAAGAAAATTACCCAAGACGTCCTGGAAAACAATGTTGAAGAGAGAAGTGGGTCTTCTGATTCCCGGGGACCACCTCCTCCACCAAGAGATGAGGATATGTACTACAATCCGGAGCGGTACGTTCCTATTGTGGAACTTGAAAACCAGCAATTGAAGCAGCTGTTGGCAGAGGCCAACAAACGGAATGAGGAGTTGACAAGGATAGCCGCAGAGGCGCAGGTGGCTCAGCCCCCGCCTCCGCGCGAAAACCAAGTCCCTCCTCCAAGGGACGTGCATGTTCCTCCTCGGAGACCCCGTGGGCGTCCACGAAAAGATGCTGCCACAAGGAGGCCGATTCAACCCCCGGCACCAGCAGAGCCATCCGCTCCACTTAGGCCCCAGAGGAGTACTCGGGCTCGGGCCCCGGCTAACCCGCCTGTCAAAAGTGCCTGTAGGAACTGAGAATAACCGAACCCCTGCAAAGGCTCGGACTCAGGTACCTGGGAGCGCACCAAACGCGACCGACCCATCTCGGGAAAATTCTGGACCCTCTAGGCCGCGACAAGGGTGGCAGCCACCGTCGCCTATACGATTCCCTCCATCACCCATAAGATATCCTTCGCCCCCCCGCAGGAACGCTCAACCCGTTCGAGATCAGGGTGAAGAGCGTACGAGGGGAAGACAAGGAAACGGGGAGGCTTTCCAGGAGCGGAGGGGTGCCCCATCTGAGAAAAGTCAGACATCTCGGTCTCGCACGGCGGAGACGAGGCGACGTGGGAAAAATCCATCATGAAATAACCAAGCAATGAGTTTTACCAGTGATGAGTCCGGAGAGACCAGGTCGGTCAGCAAGCATGACCGAGGTCGTAAGAATGCCGGAAGCCGCAAAAATCGTCATGACCTGCGAGACCACCTGAATCAGAGTCGGGGTAATGGTGACCAAATGAATCCTAACTTGAGGAATCGCTTGAATAGGCGTAGAGATCCCATGAGACGCAAGCCTGGGATTGTGATCGATGACAGCCGATTCCAGACAGTACCTCCTACGGACCCAGTCCAAGAAAGAATCGATCAGCTTGAAAAAGCCTTTAGGCTTTTGAAGAATGAACGAGGAAATGGTCGATATGAGGACTCTGACGAGGAGCTCGAGCCATTTGCTCCTCACATTTCCAGTACTCCATTTCCTCAAGGGTTCCGGATCCCTCACGTCCCAGTGTTCGAAGGAAAGACCGACCTGTGTAGTCACCTGAGCACGTTCAACACTATCATGAGAGCCAGTAACGTGAGTTACGAGCTCAGGTGCATGTTGTTTCCAACATCATTGGCAGGACCTGCCAAAAGTTGGTTCGAAATATATAAGAGACACTCAATAACTTCTTGGGAGCAGTTGTCTAAAGACTTTAAGAAGAAGTTCAGAGCAATGATGGGGGTCAGACCAGAGGCATCCACCTTAACTAACGTCCGACAACAGCCGGGAGAAACACTAAAAAGTTACCTAACAAGATTTAATCTGGAAGTCGCCTGAGCTCGGGACGTGGATGACAGTGGGCACCTAATGGCTATCCGAGCTGGTGTCAATAACCGGTAAGGAAAACTGGTAAGGTCAATAACTGAGTTCAACAGATGAGCGCAGAGGTTTGTCAATGTAGAGGAAGCGAGGTCGACGCTCAATGCGACCTCCCAGCCCGAAACTACAACGATAAACATCAAATCTACCTCAACCTCGGCGGACCCAGCAGCTCCAAAGCCTGCCACGGAGAACCCCTCCAAGAGGAAAAAGAACGAAGGAAGTAACCCCGAAGCCGAGGGAGGAAAGAAAAAGAAAGGGGAGAGGTATTTCTCTGTGTATAGAGTATACACCGAGCTCAATGAGTCTCGGGAGAACATATACCTGGCTAATGAAAACCAGGTCCCCTTTAGGCGTTCGGACCCGATGAGAAATCAAAAATCCAAGAGGGATTCCAGTAAGTATTGCCGGTTCCACAGAGACACCGGCCACACAACCGATGAATGTCGACAACTGAAGGACGAGATCGAAGGATTGATCTCGAGAGGTTACTTCCGGCAGTACGTCAAAAACCAGAATACCAGTCAGGCAGCCGCGAGCCAGAGAATAGCCGCGCCTTCGACAACACAAAACAATAGTTCCCGAGCTCGGGAAGAGGACAGACCCCCTCCGATAGATGGAGAGGATGTAATAACCATCTCGGGAGGGCCTCATCTCACAGGAGTGGGCAGGAACGCCCAAAAGAGATATGTTAACGAGCTGAAGACTGGGGATGGGTCTCCTTATGAACCTGAACCTAGGGCTCCTAAAAGTCAGAGGATTGAGACACAACCAATAACCTTAACCGAGGAAGACGCATCCCATGTCCAGTTTCCTCACCACGATCCGCTGGTCATTACTCTTCAGCTGGCCAACAAAAGGGTCCACCGAGTTCTCATAGATAATGGGAGCTCTGTCAACATCCTTTACAAAGCAACCCTCGAGAAGATGGGACTCTCCCTTCGCGACCTGAAAGCGTGTGCAACTACTTTGTACGACTTTTCAGGAGAAGGAATCGCCTGCATGGGATCCATCGAGCTCCCCGTTACCTTGGGAGACTACCTAGTCTCGGCAACCAAGATGATGGAGTTCGTGGTAGTAGATTTACCATCAGCCTACAATGTGCTGCTCGGGAGACCCGCCCTGGTCGGGCTGGGGGCAATTTCATCAGTAAGGCATTTGGCCCTTAAGTTCCCAACCCCTAGCGGGGTCAGGACATTGAAAGGAGACCAATTAGCAGGGAGGGAATGTTACAGCATCTCCTTGAGAGGAAAGAAACAGACGAGTGCACAAGCACTCGTCATCATACAAAACAAAGACGGAACGGTCTTAGAGATTGATGAAGAGATTGATCCAAGGATTGAGGAGAAAGTTGATCTCGAACCCTTAGAGGAGCTCGAAGAAATTCAGCTTGAGGAAGCTGATCCCTCGAAGAAGGTGAAGGTCGAAAAACACCTCCAAGATGAGGCAAAATAGCAATTAATTGGCTTTTTGAGGAAAAACCAGGATGTCTTCGCGTGGTCACACTCAGACATGGTGGGGATAAGCCCGAATATATCAAGCCACGCACTGAACATAGACAAAAGCTTCCCACCGAAGCAGCAAAAGCAAAGACAGCTGGACGAAGACAGAAAGAAAGCACTGAAGGAGGAGGTTGACAGCTTAAAGGCAAACCGATTCATAAGGGATGATTTTTACCCTGACTAGGTAGCCAATCCGGTGTTGGTCCTGAAGCCCAATGGGACGTGGCGAACCTGTGTTGATTACTCCGACCTCAACAAAGCTTGCCCAAAAGATTGTTTTCCGTTACCAAGGATTGACCAGCTCGTGGACGCCACGGCGGGGCATGGCCTGATGTCGTTCATGGATGCTTATTCTGGATATAACCAGATTCCCATGCATGCCCCCGACCAGGAACATACGAGCTTCATCACGGATAAAGGGCTATACTGCTATAATGTCATGCCATTCGGGCTCAAGAATGCTGGAGCCACATACCAGCGGCTCGTAAACATGATGTTTTCAGAACAAATAGGGAAAAACATGGAGGTTTATGTTGATGACATGCTTGTCAAGTCTCAACTCGGCAAGAACCATGTTGATGACCTTGAAGAGTGCTTCGGTGTGCTCATGAAGTATAACATGAAGCTAAATCCGCAGAAGTGCACTTTTGGGGTGTCCTCAGGAAAATTTCTGGGCTTTATTGTAAACTCTCGTGGAATCGAGGCTAACCCCGACAAGATTAAGGCCCTGATTGACATGCCCTCACCTCGGAGGCACAAAGATGTCCAAAGCTTGACTGGCAGGATGGCAGCCCTAAGCAGATTCATCTCGAAATCTACGGACCGTGGTCTTCCATTTTTTAACTTATTAAGGGGAGGTAAGAAATTTGAATGGAAGGAGGAATGCGAGCTGGCTTTTCAGGAGCTCAAAAAGCACCTTGCAGAACCACCCATCCTGTCGAAACCTGAAACGGGAGAAATACTGTACCTATACCTTTCAACCACCGAACACGCGATAAGCGCAATGCTCGTTCGAGAAGAAGAGAAGGTGCAAAGACCCGTCTACTACATAAGTAAAAGATTAATGGGGGCAGAGTCAAGATACCCATTGATGGAGAAACTCATGCTCAGTTTAATTCATTCATCTCGAAAACTCCGCCCCTACTTTTAGGCGCATCCCATCCATGTGCTGACTGATCAACCGCTTAGGCAAGTCTTGTCTAAACCAGAAGCTTCAGGTCAACTTCTTAAATGGGCTGTTGAGCTCGGACAGTTCGAGATCACCTACCACCCGAGAACGACCATTAAGGCACAGGCATTGGCAGACTTCATAGTGGAAAGTACTGGAATAGCCGACGACGAGGTAATAACCACGGCCCACGAGCTGTGGAAACTTTACGTCGACGGCTCATCAAATGAAAATGGAGCGGGGGCAAGGGTCATTCTGGTTACCCCCGCAGGGAGTAGATTTCATTCTGCCTTAAGATTCGGCTTTAAAGCGTCGAATAGTGAGGCCGAATACGAGGCTTTACTCGCGGGACTTCGTATAGCAAAGGAGCTCAAAGCAAGAGCTATACATTGCTACAATGACTCCCAGCTCGTGGTTAATCAAATCCTAGGAGAATACCAGGCTCGTGGTACAAGAATGGCAGCTTATTTGGAGAAGGCAAAATCCGCGTTAGAGTGTTTCAAATTCTATACAATCGAACAGGTTCCCCGCGAGCAGAACTCTAATGCAGATGCCTTAGCTCGACTCGCCACATCCACTGAAAACGAAGAACTGAATGTTGTACCCATAGAACACCTATCAGCACCTAGCATTAACGAGCCAGAAGAGGAAGATGTGTGTATGATCGAAACAGAGCCAACCTGGATGACCCCAATAGTTGATTATCTCGAAAATGGAGTCCTCCCAAAAGATCAGAACCAGGCTCGAAAGTTGATGTATCAATTTCCCCATTACACCATTTTGGACGGAAAGCTATACAGAAGGGGATATTCCATACCGTTACTTAGATGCGTAACCCCTCCCGAAGCTAAGAAGATCATTGAAGAAATTCATGAAGGATTTTGCGGAGATCACACCGGGGGGCATAGCCTGTCCAAGAAGATCATACGCCAAGGATATTTCTGGCCAACCATCAAAACAGATTCTTTCGAGTACGTGAAGAAATGCGACAAATGCCAGAGATTCGCCACGATACCCCGAGCTCCACCATCCGAGCTGACCATGTTGACTTCCCCATGGCCTTTCGCGGTATGGGGCATCGACCTCATAGGCTCTCTCCCTTTTGGTAAGGGCGGAGTAAAATATGATGTGGTCGCTGTGGATTACTTCACAAAGTGGACGGAGGCTGAACCATTGGCGACTATAACTTCAAAAAAGATCCTTGATTTCGTGGTAAAAAGCATCGTGTGCCGATATGGGGTACCAAGGAAGATCGTATCCGACAATGGAACCCAGCTCGATTGCGACTTGTTCACCGACTTTTGTGAAAAGTACGACATAATAAAGAGTTTTTCGTCAGTAGCCCACCCTCAAGCGAATGTGTAGGTCGAGGCTGTAAATAAAACTCTCAAAAGTTCTCTGAAGAAAAAGTTGGAGGAATCGAAGTGACGGTGGCCTGAAGAATTTCCCCAAGTCCTTTGGGGATATAGGACCACAACTCGAACATCAACGGGGCATACCCCGTTCTCCCTAGCATACGGTTGTGAGGCAATGTTGCCCATCGAGGTCGAAATTCCAACGATCCGAACTCAGATTTACGATCAAAGTTCAAACCACACTCAGCTCGAGGAAACCTTAGACCTGATTGAAGAAAAGAGAGAAGAGGCTCAGCTGAGAAACGCTGCTTACCAGCAACGAACTACCAGGTATTTCAACAAGAGGGTTCGAGATCGAAAGTTCAGAATGGGAGATCTGGTGTTAAGACACTAATTCTTGGCAACGCGAGATCTAGTAGCTGAGGTGCTCGGGCCGAATTGGGAGGGACCATAACAGATAGAGTCAATCATCCGTCCCGGTGTGTACAAACTTGCGAGATTGGACGGGAGCCTAGTACCACGAGCATGGAATGGCGAACACCTTAGACCTTACTATCAGTAGTATAGGAAAAGTGTTGCCTATAACCATGAGTTTCTATTTGTATTAGTTTGTTTGCTTTTTGATTTCCATCAAATAAAGATTTATTTCATTCAGTATATTATCTCTTTTTATTTTTTTTATTTTTGCAATCTCTCTTAATTTAATAACCTATGGTCACACTCATAGGATATTAAGGGGGCATCATTGGTATATATACCATCAGCTTAAAAAATAAAAAATATATAAAGTAGTTGGATATAACCAGATACGCGAGCTTAGATAGTTCGGACATAACCGAGTTATAAAAAACATGAAGTATTAGGATATAACCAAATACGCAAGCCTAGATAGTTCGGACATAACCGAATTATCAAAAATAGAAAGTATTTGGATATAACCAGATGCGCGAGCTTAGATAGTTCGGACATAACCGAATTATCAAAAACATGAAGTATTTGGATATAACCAAATATGCGAGCCTAGATAGTTCAGACATAACCGAATTATCAAAAACAGAAAGTATTTGGATATAACCAGATGCGCGAGCTTAGATAGTTCGAACATAACCGAATTATCGAAAACAGAAAACGTTTGGAATTAACTAGATGTGTAAATTCAACAGGTTTGGAACAAACCAGCCAAAAAACTAATCGACGATAAGTAGGAACCTAAACCTACTTCGGGATAAGTCAAGATCGAGGCTGGAATATCTTAAAGAAAAATAGTTTCAAACTCTTAACCTTGGAATAAAAACTGAGGACGAGGAAAAGTAACTAAGCAAAAAAAAGATATAACCAAACCATTCACGTTACATATCATATAAGTACTTTTTAGTTTATGGTTAAAGTAACATCCGACTTTGATGAATAACGAGGTCGGGAGCGGATAATTTGAACAAACTATGCATGAATGCATCGAGTTTCGAGCCTAAATCCACAATATGTTTGTATGAATAAATAAACATAAATGATTCATCCATATAAAATGTGCAAAATATTTCGAGCCAAGAAATGTAAAGCATATGAAAGTCAATGTTAAAAGAAATTGTATCAGACCCATGGGCATAAATTAAAATAGTTACAAAAATAAGGGGACGCAGCCCCAATAAGTGATTTCCCCGAGATCAGATTTAAGGAAGAGGAGTCTCCTTGGCCTTCTCAGCATCAATAGCACCGGACCCCCTAGGACGAATAGCATGACTATCCTTCTGAGCAGCCACTCGAGCAGCTTCACTTGCCTCAAGACGGGCATTCCACCGCTCAACATATTTGGCCTCGAGAGGACCCAGGAAGCTGGTATCGAGGTCGGAATTATCAGCCCAAACTTTGTACATGGCTTGGTCGACCGCTTTCTCCTTCTGCTCCTTAAACTCGTCCAGGAGGCAGGCCTTCTCGCTCTCCATGATGTCGAAGGTAGCAGATTTGTCCTCTTCAAGCTTGGCATTGGCCTTCTCAAGACGAGTCTTCACCTGTTAAAGCTCGGCATTCGTCTTCTCCAGCTCCTCGAGACGGGTCTTCATTTTTTCAAGTTCAGACTTCGAGTCCTTGAGTTCGTCAGCCATCTTAAGCTCGAGATCCTTCGACTTTTGGGCCAGAGACATGCTCGTGTGCACCTTGTTGGTCAGCTTATAGTTAAGTTGTGCTGAGACGACAAGGGCCTAAAATACAAAGAACGAGTTAGATCGCGAGCTGAGATACAAACATTTAAAGGAGAGTTGCGAAGGCTACCGTGGCAGTGAGTTCGATACTCTTATCATAAAGAGTATTGCAGTCCGAGGCCTTGTGCACAAGGTCCCAATGTCAGCGCCGAAGCCTGAAAAGCTTTGACCCACTCGAGAGAGGACATCCGAACTGAGCACATCCCCTTGGGTCCCAGCGGCGCCATCAAGCACGAACTCCTCCATATGAGGTCGAGCCGTCGGCACCTGAACCTTGTAGACAGAAGGTTTCTTCAGGGGCCCACCGACTGTTATTTGAGTATCGGTCGGAGGAAGCGAGATGGGCACAGTTGAGCCAGACGCGTCAACCTGGACAATCGGTTCCCCGGTTGTGCTCGCAGTAGTCTGGGCCGTCGGAGTCTTCTCGTGGCGTCGGGGGATCTTGGCTGGTTAGTCAGACCTCCGCGGGATTCTCGGACGTTTACTCTCCTGAGCTCCGGATCCCTCATTGCTAAAGAGCATAGCGTCGAGGTCGGAGTCCATGGAACCTGCACAATTCCAATCAGAGTTAGACATAATGATAATAAGCTTGGAAAATAAAATAAAAAAACCAAAGTGAAGAAAAGACCTAACTGGAACTCTTCCCCGAACTAGAGCTCGGGGACCATGAAATTCCCCCATCTTTAGAAGAAGCAGAGGGAGTACCTTCCCTATAGGTGGGTGAAAACCTCGAAAGGTCCCTATAATCGTTGGTCCCGTATTGGACAGCTATCCCGTTCCACATCTCGTCCGAAGTATACATGGTGTCATACTTCCCGAGCCCACTATCAAACCTATGGACACAGTCGTCTACCCAACTCCATATGTAGAAGTGGTATCTATCATGTGGGCATGAGACTAACCTATTGGGCTTGTGCCTTAGTAAGGTGGGGGACCGAATTCTCGAAGTATGGAGGGCTTTACCTTCATCCGAGTTTGAACTCGAGGCTTCGTCATTAGCCTCGTTCCCCGACAGCGGACTCCTTGTGCGAACTGGAAGTGGGGACCTCACCACTCTCCTCGGAGGGAGGACGCTTGTGGGCAGCGGCACCTGCTCCCAGCGTTCATATTTTTTATTGGACCAGTCCGAGGCAGACTGGCCCTCCCCCAAAAGCCCGCATTTTCGGAGCTTATCCTCATGTAAAAGGTACAGGAGAGACCTCCTACCATGAGGGAGCTGGAGCAGGGTCTCCTTATGTCCCTTCATTGTCTCGTCAGGAGTGGGACGCTGAAAATTGGCTGTAAAGCAAGATACATTTCAACTAAGTACGGATCTAAGAGCTAAAATCTCGACCACAAAGATAAAGATAACGGGAATACTTACGAATCCGCCTGAACAAGTAGTGTCGAGATGGGGACAGACCGTCTGTCCAGAAGAAGGCCTTTTTGAAATCAGGCGGATGATTGGGAAGATCTTCAAAGACCTTCTTTTCTTTGGGATAGCTCGAAAGATAATAAAAGCCATCTCCTCCCCGAGCTCGGGAGGGGTTGCTTTTCGGACAAAAGAGATATAAAATCTTTGGGGCGAAGGCCCTTCCCACGTGTGCTCGTGGTATAGCGACCTCAGGGCAGACAGCACCCTGTAAGAATTGGTGTTGAGCTGGAACGGAGCCAACCCAACGAAATCCGTGAAGTCCTTGAAAAAAGACTTCAAAGGCAACAGTGCCCCCGCCCTCGTGTGTTCCTGGCTCCGTGCCGCGTATTTCACCTTGGCGTCGCGGCCCCCAGGGGCGAAACAGCTTCGTTCGTGGTCGGTCGGAGCTCGACACTTCAAAGAACCAGACAAGCTGAGGCCATGGTGGGCCAAGATGTCAGTTATCTGACTAGTCAAGGTAACCGAGCTCCAATAGTGCTTGGCCTCGAACATTTCTTCCTCGGCTGTGAGGAAGAAGGTTCCCCCATTATTGAAAATTGAAGTTCTCCTGGATTGAAGGTGACAGTGAATTTTAGTGCAGGGTCGAGGGGAATCGACCTAGGCCCTGAATTGGGTTCTGGATAAAGGGCCTCTCGAAGAGTTCTCCTCTTCCCCTCTATGACCTCGTCTATTTGGCGGCGGTAATGAGCTCGAATATCCTCCTGCTCGCGCGCAAGCTCGTACTCCCGAATCCAGCGTTGATTCCGAGCGAACAGGGACTCCGGGCTCAAGGTTTTTGGCTCGTAAGGGATTGCCAGCAATGACCCCCACCGTCTTTCTAGATTCTGTGACATCTAGCGAGAAAGAAAAAATGGTGAGGGCCATGCATGCAAGAATTACGAGTTCGATAGAACGAGCTCGGAGTTTAGGTACAAAACAAGCTATACACTAAGACCCTTATTGAAGAGTCAGGACGTGCGTTCCACGAGAAAGGGAGGAGAGTGGACAAGTTTTTGAAAATCCCGAAAATGAGGGGAAAAAAGAGTGGCAGATATCCAGAAAAGGCAACCTTGGGTTTCATGCATTTGTCAAAGCCAAGGTTTTTTATCCAAAATCTTGGTGTACAAGGAACGTCTCTTAAAATTTTAAAGCCCAGAAAACAGGAACCTTGCTTAGACATCAAAACTGGGTGTGAACCAGTGATGTAAATTCAGTATGGAAGTCTAAAAAAAACATATGAGCCTATCAGATAAAAATCCCCTAACGTATTATACTAAGAAAATAAATTAGTACATTTAAAGACACAACAAGAACAGTACGAATAAAAACTGGCAAAATGAAAAGCAAAGATTGCACGCTTACACAATAATGGCGATTGCAGGGAAATTGCTGACTGAAGGAGAGGCTGCAAATATGAACTCACGGACTCGAGCAAACTGGGGGTTCTTTGCTTTTTTGGCTGAGAGAACATGCACGAAACATAGAGGTTTTCTAGGATGGCCTCTGGTTTCGTCCTTTTCTTTTCTTGCTCCTGGTGAATGAAAATAAAGAAGAAGATGATGAATGGGGTCTCATATATATAGATGGAAAAAGGGGATTAATCTGGGGCGTTGAATAAAATCCTTGCAAGATCCAACGGATGGGGATTACTGATAAGATGGAACCGAAAAGGCGGCAGACGAATGATCGTGGGCATGTTTCCAAGGTACTCAAGTATCATAAGTGAGCTATACCCAACTGACGCGTGTCCATTTTCAGGAGTATGACGGTACGGTTCCCGAAGAAAGTATTTCAAAAGTTTCCTTCTCTTAGGATTCGAACAAATACTTTTGAGGGGGCCATATCCCTGTAGTTGATGGTTGTAGTCAACAACCATCAATCACAAGATGTTATACCCAGATTTCGAGCCATGTTAAATGTGACATTGAAAGCTGGATTCGCAGCGAATGAACCCGTAAAGTTCGAAGTATGCTCCAGGATTAAATATCGTGCCTGCAAGACTCGAGACGACCTCGAATGCGGTGGCCTCGAAACGTTCACGATCTCGAAAGGTAGCTCTCGAGATGCCTCTATCCTTAGGAATGACCTCGGATCAGGGACTCCGAGCCTGACGTACGTACGATCTCGAAGCCATGTGACCTCGGGTGATGTCATTAGCTCGAAAGCCGATGAGAAACCTGGGAGATTAAGGCCTTGGAGATATATGATGTTGACTTTGAATATCTATAAGTGTTGTTTATAAGGGGCGTGTTCAGCATTTATTATTGTAAATCCCATAAAATCATAGGATATTATTCGATTAGTTATACGCCCCTGGTCTTTAGGGGACGTTTCCTTTTATATCGGATTGCAGGCATTTGAAGCCATTTATTTTATTTACACAAAAGAGTAACTACCCAAAAAATGTGGGATAGTATTCTGCATCCTTCTCTATAAATAGAGAAGTCGTGCACCATTGTAATGGACCGAAATTCTGAACCTTGAGAGAAAACTCTGAAGAATTCATGCTTAAGAATTTTCAGAGATAATCTTGAGTTTAATAACAGAGACTCGTGGACTAGGCAGATTTAACTGCTGAACCACGTAAAAATCGTGTTTTGTGTTGTTATTTTTTAATTGGTCATTGCTGTTTGTTGTTTACGTGCTATTATTTTACTGATTGATGAAAAACGGCGTCAACACAAGCATACTGGGACAGAAAAAATAAATTATTATAAGATATGTAGTAATTTTAATTAATCATTATTAAATGTAAAAACTTTTATTAAATAAAATTTTTAATTTCTATATTAAAATAATTTAATAATAGTTAATATTTTAATATCTTATGTTATTTTATGATGTTTTATTAGATAATTTTATTCAAATTAAAAAAAAAACATTCATTATTTTATTGTTAATACTTTAAACTTATCATTTCTGTGCCGATATCCCTATAATTGATGGTTGTAGTCAACAACCATCAATCACAAGCATACCGGGACAGAAAAAATAAATTATTATAAGATATGTAGTAATTTTAATTAATCGTTATTAATTGTAAAAACTTTTATTAAATAAACTTTTTAATTTCTATATTAAAATAATTTAATAATAGTTAATATTTTATTATCTTATGTTATTTTATGATGTTTTATTAGATAATGTTATTCAAATTAAAAAAAAAATTCATTCATTATTTTATTGTTAATACTTTAAACTTATAATTTTTGTGCCGATATCCCTGTAATCGATGGTTGTAGTCAATAACCATCAATCAGAAGCATACCGGGACAGAAAAAATAAATTATTATAAGATATGTAGTAATTTTAATTAATCATTATTAATTGTAAAAACTTTTATTAAATAAAAATTTTAATTTCTATATTAAAATAATTTAATAATAGTTAATGTTTTAATATCTTATGTTATTTTATGATATTTTATTAGATAATGTTATTCAAATTAATAATATTAACTATTTAATTAATCATTATTAATTTTTAAGACTTTTATTAAATTAAATTAAATTATTCAATTAGATAATGTTATTTAATAAAATTAAAATTAAATTATTTAATTAAATAATTTTGAATCAAAATTTTATTATTTAATTAATTAAAAAATTAAAATTAAATTATTATAAGATATGTAGTAATTTTGAATTAATCATTATTAATTGTAAATTTTTTTATTAAATTATATAATTAAATAATATTAAATAAAATTTTCAATTTCTATATTCAAATAATTTAATACTAGTTAATATTAGATAATAATATTTAATAAGCAAATTAAAATAATTTCTTAAAATAATTTATTATTTATTTAATTAATCATTATTAATTTTTTAGACTTTTATTAAATTAAATTAAATTATTCAATTAGACAGTGTTATTTAATAAAAAATTAAATTAAATTATTTAGTTAAATAATGTTGAATCAAACTTTTATTAATTAATTAATTAAAAAATTAAAAAATAAATTATTATAAGATATGTAGTAATTTTTAATTAATCATTCTTAATTGTAAATTTTTTTATTAAATAATTAAAAATTAATCATATTATTAATAAAACAAAAACACATCCAAGTGTGAAAATTGTACACATTGACATAAGCTAAACATCAATCAATTGCACTTTTAAGCAAAAATACAAACAAAGATATATCAATTAACACAATGCTCTTCATCTAAACAAAAATATAAATTCCAAAATTGATAAAACTGAAAATCAAGCAAAATATAAATACAAATCAATATTAGATTTTGCAATAAAAAAATGAATAAAAATAAATACATAAATAATGAGATACATAAACAAGAAATGACGATTGTAAAATACCACTTGTTAAAATATATTTTGTAAAATATATTGACCATAAGCTTTCAAAAGTACCAATTTTGTTTCTGTTTTTCAAAAATACCACTTGGTAAAATATATTTTGTAAGATAACAAATTACCAGTTAATATAGACTTGGCAGCAGCTTCTTCGAGCGTCTTAGTGTAGTGTTGGGAGTTGAACAACACATCCACCGAGTCACAATCAGAAACAATGTACCTGCACCAACCCAATATTTATTATCAAGTCCATTTCACTAATAATATAATTTTATTCAAGTATTATATAAATATATTTTTGGGAGGGACAAAAATAGGTACCAGAGAGAAGGTCGGGGTACCACTTGACCTTCTTCCTTGCTGCCGGCACCGGGAAGTCGTGGACTACTGCTGCGAAGAGACGCCGACGGTGAGAGGTATAGGGAGGCCGACGGTGGGAGACCGACGGTGAGAGGTGTGGGGAGGCCGACGGTGAGAGGGATGGGGAGATGAGAGAATGAGAAGGGAGGAGAGGGGAGCGAAGAGAGAGATCTGCGAAGGGGGGCCGAAGCCTCTCACAAAAAACCATTATATAACATTATTACCGGCGACGACCCACCGGTATTAGTATTCACCTGCCGGTAATACACTATTACCGCGCGGGTCCCGCCGCTTTCACCATATAACCCGCCGGTAATATTCCTGCCGCTAATGTTATTACCGGCAGATATAGACCCGCTGCTAATGTTATTAGCGGCGGGTATTCCGCCGATAATTATGAAAAATACCCGCCGCTAATAAATTTGAAACAGTTCTCCTTGTCTTCTCCCGGGCATTGTATTAGCGGCGGACAATCCTCCGCTGATAATGGGCAAGTCCGCCGCTAATAAAAAAATTTAATTTTTTATTTTAATTTCCCCATCATTAGCGGCGGACCCAGTACTCCGCCGCTAATAACCTGTACATTACCGGCGGACTTTCGCCAGTAATATTTCCGCCTCTAAAAACGCTTTTTCTTGTAGTGAAAGTTAGTGTAAATCCTGTGCACTGACTAATCTTAGGACTAACTTATTTTGAACATATAATCATATTTATATTCCACTGTGATTACGTTACTATAAATAAGATTAGCTATATGCTCGGGATTTAATAAAAGTTTATATTAAACAAATAATCATGAAAATAAAACATGTGAGCAAAGTGATTGACTAAGTAAAAAAAATGATTTCTATTATTTTATTGATAATAATGAGATTACAAAGAATTTGGGTTTTAATTAGGGCATAAAACCCCAACATATATATGTTTTATGTATTTAATTTATATGTGTTATAATTTTTTTTTTGTTTTACTAACTTTGTTTTCTATTTAGGAGAAAATAAATTGGTGTAATTTTTTGAACCTTTTCTTTTGGTGCATTTTATTAATTGGTATGTGTCTCTTATTTCTTACATTATTATTATTATTATTATTTTTACTATTGTTAGATGAGTTTGAATATCCTAAGTATTCATCCATAGTGAAGTAGGTTATGAGATGCACATTGTGTACTGTGGTAATAAGGGAGGTTATGAACTTGCATGTATTAGTGAAGTAGGTTCTGTGAAATTTTTGTGTGCTGCGAAGATATAAGGAAAAAACTTATAGTGTGTTGTTTGAATTGTTTTTTTAATCTGTTTAAAAATTGCTAGGTCTTTAGTATAGGGGAGATGCTATCCAATTTTGTGTAGGTTTATAGGGTCGTGGGTCGGGATAGTATCTTTATAGGGACGGGGTTAGGATAGGTTCTTTATAGGGCTGGGGGTCGAGATAAGGTCTTTATAGGTCGGGGTCGGAATAATATCTTTATAGGGTTGTAATTAAATAAATAAATTAGTTATTAATTAATGTTCACATATTATTATTTCACAAATTATCGTTTCTTTTATGGAGGTGCACCGTGCTTGTTTACTATAACGAGTGACTAAAAATAACGCGAAAAAGTTCTAACCTTTGTTTAAATGATCAGATATCATCTCAGCCTTATCTAAGTTGGAAAGTGGTAATTACTAGAGAGGAAAATAGTGATTCTTGGATTTCTTGATGGTACTTTAGTGTCTACAGATCGACTATATTTTCACATATATCTTTTCTTTTTTTTTTGGTAAATCAGCTAGCTTTGTATTATGCACAACTATTACAAACTCTAATCAATTACAACCTCTCACTAAAACAAAACACAATTAATTAGAAAGTAAATTCCTCACCCAACTTAAATCCTCAATACTTAGATTCTTAGCCAACAACCAGCTAAATCTATGACAAATTTGAAACTTAATATGCTGAATTATATACCCTATAAGAGGCAGCTGCAGATTCCATAAAGCTGAGTTCCTAGCTACCCAAATATGGTATATACAAGCACAAATTGCACTAGTATAAGCTCTCGTTCTGCAAGAAGAATGCTTACTCCTTCTGATCCAGTTCAACAACCCAAGCAGTTCAAAACGAAAAGAACCTATTCCTAACCAATTCAAGATGGGTTCCAAGCAACGTGTACTGAACTTACACTCAAAGAATAGGTGCCGATGACTTTCTGGACAAAGACCACAGATTACACACATAGTCTCTTGAGTAACTCCGAATCTGTGAAGCCTATCCCTCGTCGGCAACCTCTGTTTTAACACCAGCCAAGCAATAAATTTGTGCTTTGGATGACCAAGTCTATCCCATATTGCTGCATAATTCCATCTGGTTTCTGCATTATTCTTCATCAGAATGTAAGCTTTAGCAACACTGTACTGATCCCAGGCGGAGAGCTTTTGATGATATATGACCTTTAATCCATCTTTAACTCTAACCAATTGCTTCCAATACCAGCTACTAGAGCTAGGAGCCACATAGTCCCACCAATCCTGCTGTTTTATGTAGACCGCATGAATCCACTTAACCCACATATTGTCTTCCTTGTTAGCTAACGCCCAAACATATTTCCCTAGAGCACACTTGTTCCAAAGACCAATATCCTTGAAACCCAGACCTCCATGCTGCTTTGGTTTACAAATCTCTGCCCAAGAAATTCGCCCAGGGCCTTCCATATTATCTCCATTCTTCCATAAGAAGCCTCGACAAATCTGATTGATTCTATCTATCACTGAACAAGGAAGAATAATCATTTGGGACCAGTAAGTATTAATGAACATCAACACTGAGTTAATAAGTACACATTTCCCTGCATAAGAAAGGTTTCTAGTAATCCAAATTCGAATCCTTTTCACCATTTTCTCAACCAAACACTCACACTCAGTTTTGGTAATTCTTTTGTTGCTAATTGACATCCCAAGATACTTGAAAGGCAACTTGCTACGCTGGAAGCCAGAAGCTTCAATAAGCTGAAACCAACTCTCCTCATTAAGCCCAACACCATAAATTGCAGATTTCATTTTATTAGCCTTCAAACCAGATGTCTCCGAAAACAGCTGAAAACCTCTCAATAATAAGTAAGCTGCCTTGAAATCTCCTTTGCTAAACATCAGTAAATCATCAGCAAAGCACATATGAGTTAGCTGTAAGTTGCTGCATCTGCGATGATATTTGAAATCCGGATGCTTAGCTACTTTAGCTAAAATTCGAGAGAGGTACTCCATTCCTATCACAAACAATAAAGGGGACATCGGGTCCCCTTGTCTCACTCCTCTTCTAGCAGAAATAAGTCTAGTAGGCACCCCATTAATCATAAGAGAGAACCTAGCTGTTGTTACACACTTCATTATTAACTGAACAAACTTATTAGGGAACTTAAGAGCAGTCATCATCTCCTGTAAGAAATTCCAGTCCAGAGCATCATAGGCTTTTTGCAAATCTATTTTAAAAAGGCAAGATGCTTGAGCATTCCTCCTCCCATACCCCCTAACTAGATCTTGACACAACATTATATTATGTGCAATATTCCTGCCTTTAATAAAACCACTTTGGTTCTCTGAAATGATTGAAGGAAGAATCTCTCTGAGTCTAGAACAGATCATTTTGGTGGCTATCTTGTACACCACATTGCAACAGGCAATTGGCCTATACTCACTCACATTCTTAGGACACTTAGTCTTGGGGATAAGAGCAATATTTGTAGTATTGATCTCTTTAAGTATTTTCCCTGAATGAAGAAAATAAAGGACTGCTTGAGTTAAGTCATCACCTGTGATACTCCAAGATTGCTTAAAAAATCCACTGCTATATCCATCCGGGCCTGGTGCCTTATCCTCTGGGATCGAAAACAGAGCAACCTTAACTTCCTCTGCAGTATACTGTCGAAGTAAATATTCGGATTGATGATCTGAAACCAGAGCCCCTGTTTGCACTACCTCTTCTAAAACCTGCCTTCTGTCACTCATCTCAGTCCCTAGTAACTCTTCATAGTATTCATAAAACACATTATTGACCTCCTCCTGTTTATCGAGCCAGTTACCTTTCATGTCCCAAATCGAATAAATTGCATTCTGAATTTGTCGGTGCCGAATACTATTGTGGAAAAACTCAGTATTCTCATCTCCTTATTTAAGCCAATCCTCCTTAACTTTTTGCTTTAGAAATTGCACCAGATCTTTATGAGCTTTCTCGTACTCTTTCCTTCTTAAATTCTCTTCTTCAATCAACAGGGGATTACCAGGATCTAATTGAAGTTTCACTTGGGTATCTAGCAACTGCTTATGGATCTTTGCCTCATGCACAACAACATCACCTTTCCCATCTCTATTTAGTTTTTTCAAATCCACTCTCAGCCTTTTTAATTTCGATATCAAGCAAAACATTGGAGTTCCTTGAACCTCCTTCCTCCAACTGCCAGCTACTGTCTTTTGAAACCCCTCAAGATTACTCCAAAAATTGAAATATCTGAAAGGCTTCTTATTCTCAATAAGAGTGCCAAAATTCACTATAAATGGACTATGGTCCATATCACCTTCAGGAAAAAAAACCACTTCAGCATTAGGGAACTTCCCTATCCAATTCTCATTAGCTAAAACTCTATCAAGCTTCGCACAAACCCTGTCCTTGCCAGCTTGTTTATTGTTCCAAGTAAAAAAGTTACCCGAAAATTTCATGTCTGTTAACCTGCAAGTTTCTGCACAGTGCTGAAAAGAAGATAATTCTGAACCATTCCCATGATAAGGAAACCTATCTTCAGGAGAAAGAACTGCATTGAAGTCTCCCATAACTATCCAAGGCCCATTAATTCCATGAGCCATATTTTCCAAATCTTCCCAAAGCCTCTCTCTGCCTCTCATATCATTAGCTGCATACACTACAGTAATATCAAAAGGATCTCTATTCTTGGCTGAGACAGTAAAATGAATCCATTGGCTCGAACTTCCTCTAATATCCACATCATAAGACAATGGATTCCAAGCCACTATAATTCTACCATTAGGATGATGCATTAAATTTGTAGTAAAGCACCATCCCTTGAACATATTAAGGTATAACGACCCCATGTTGGGGGCCTTTACCCTTGTCTCTAAGAGGCTAACAAACCCAATTCTTTTGCTAGAGATCATTCGCATAACCTCCCTTTGTTTATTGGCGTTGTTAAGTCCCCGAACATTCCACCCAAATAGCATATCTATTTATGAATGGAGGTTCTCCCCCTCCACTCATATCAGACCTCAGTCCCTGTAAAGTTTCCCCAACTGTAATTTCAGTTTCTGAATATTGTCCTAGAACCGAAAAAGAGTTTCTCCCTTGCTTCTCCTTGGCCTTGTTCCTTACTCCATTCTTCCCGTTACTAGGTTGAGACCCTTCACTTTTCTCCTTTTCTGCTCCCTGCTTCTGTGCTGTAACTTCTCCACTCATAGGTGGATCAGGTATTGAAACTGCACTTTTCTTTTCTTTCCAGACTTGTGATGGTTCTCCTTATTAGCTTGTTATTATATATTTATTTAATGAATGATGATTATTGCGGCTTTTGAATTTCATACATTGATCAAAATATATATTCTGAGTTACAGTATGTCAATATAGCCGTTTTTTTCTGTGTAACGTGAGCAGATAAAAATCTAAGTACGTAGAAAAGGTTGATGATGAGAATTAATACACCTTCGCCGCATTTTTCTTAAGCATATGTACAATAAATAATTCTGGACCCATCAGCACTATCTTTCTCTTTCTTTTTTCCTTCGCTTTTTTCACGTTTCTATACTGAAATCGTTTCATTGGGGTGTGCCAAAAATTTCTGAATTTTTTTAGTAGAGTTATGTGAAAACTATTGAAAATGAACTTGTACAAAATCCTTTTAAATATATATAACAATGGCGTATATAATATATATTTTTCACATGCACCCGTAGTAGTCTCGTGTTATACTTGGTGTCTAACACTTCTGATGAAAATTAATTAATTTAAATTATAAGAAATAATTTGTTTTATATAAATTTAGTATCAGACATCACACAAATATCTTACAACAATATTATATCTATATATATATTGATGAATATATATACCCATCAATATTGATTTGAACTTTGGATCATCAAATGATTGTGATTAATTTAATAGTTAACTAATTAATTTTTTTTAATAAGCATTAGTTAGTGATGATATTAATATGATCATATACTATTTATTTAAAATATTTTTTCTTTGAATTTTTTTTAATTAAGATTTATCTTGTTTAAAATATAAATTTTATTATAATCATTAATTATTAGTTTCTAAAAATTAAATTTTCAAATCAAAATATTGGATATGATTTTTTTATAATTAAATTCAATATTGTTTATGATCTTTATACTTAAGTTTCTAATTCTAAATATTTTAGCATTCAAATCCTTAACCAAAAATTTATTTATAATTTTTTGATTTATAATTTATTTAAATTAATATAAGGGTAATTAACTCACTACCTCTAGCACAAGTAGTGGTGGGCCTCAAGGCTTTGTAACCAAAGAGTTTTGATCCAAACCTTGCATCACTACAAAAAAAAAGGTTCTATACCGAGAACATTATACCGACAACGTGTTCCCGGTATAGACATTTCATATGCGCGGGACATTTTCGCAGTTCTGAATAGGGTTAGTTGCTATACCGAGAACCTATACCGAGAACATGTTCTCGGTATAGGGTTTATAAATATACCCCACAGCTGCGAAGCCCCTTCTCCTTCCTCTCTGGTTTCTCTCGGTTTTCTCCGAACCGTCCGCCTCCCTGCGCCGAATACCTCTGTTTTCCTCCCAAAAAGCTCGGTTTTAAGCCCCAAAATTGCCAAGGGTGAAGGAATTTCTCTGTATTTGTTGAAGGTATGGTTTATTTATTCATTTTATATATATATATATTTATATATTTATGAAATGGTATAATGATATTTTGTAATTTTTGTTTGAAGGTTGGGTATTCGGTTTTTGTTGGACTACAGAGATTGCTTGCAATATATTGAAGATATTGGTAAGTTTTTTTTTAATTTTTCTGTATTTTTAAAATTATTATTTTTTTCAATTTTTGAATAATTTATGTTTTTTTTATATAAATAAAATAATATTAATTTTAATAAAAATCTGAAATTATTATATTAGATAGAATGTATTTATTTTTAGGTTTTCAAAATAAGTATTAGTAAAAATGATATTAGGAATTAGAAAATTGTTATATGATTAATTAGTATTTTTTTTTATTAAAATAAATTCTATGTTGTTTTGGTGAATTTTATGTGTATTAAACATATTAGTAAACATATTAAATATTTGAGTGTTAATTTGAAAATTTTGGTGGTAATGTTAGTATGTTGTTGTTGTCAATTTTAATTTTTTTGGTTATGTTAGTAGTAAAAAAATCAGATTTTATAAATATTGATGATTAATTTGTTGTTGTTAATTTTTAGTAGAATTTTAATATTTTGGTTAGAAAATTGAATAATTAATAAAATTTAGACTAATAATTATAAATTATATAGTCGTTTAAAATGTATTTGTATTGCTCTCTGCATGATCTGGGTCTGGATATTTTTTATGTGTTATTTGCAGGATTTTGAATTTTGGGATAGATGAAAATATAGTCATTATGCTGCCGAATTTTTTATAGAATTGTAAAATTAAGAGATATTGTGAATATTAGTAGAAGTACTCAATAAAATTTCTAATTTAATAAATAGTTAAATAAATTTTAAACAAATCTTAGAAATTTTGTTTAAATTAATAAAACTATTCAATAAAGCATAAGTAAAATATGTAATTTAATAAATACTAAATTAATATGTAAAAAAATAATATTTGTTAGTTCTGATTAAATAAAATTAACAAATATATTATTAGAAAACCATTATTAAATTTAAAATCAAAATTAAAAAAATTAAATTTAATATTTGTTAGTTTTAATCATTATTAAAATTAAAATTAAAAAAAATATTTTTTTAATAATATTTGTTAGTTGTTTTTAATTTTTCTGTATTTTTTTTTTTTTCAATTTTTGAATAATTTATGGTTTTTTTATATAAATAATATATTTTAAAATTAAGATTAAAAAAAATTAACATTAACATTATGAAACTAAATTTTAATAAAAATAAATATTAATTAAATAATTTAAGTAATAATTAAATCCTAAAGTAATTAAATAAATTTTAAATTTTTTTTAGAAATTTTGTTTAAATTAATAAAACTATTCAATAAAGCATAAGTAAAATATGTAATTTAATAAATACTAAATTAATATGTAAAAAAATAATATTTGTTAGTTCTGATTAAATAAAATTAACAAATATATTATTAGGAAACCATTATTAAAATTAAAATTAAAAAAATTAAATTTAATATTTGTCAGTTTTAATCATTATTAAAATTAAAATTAAAAAAATATGTTTTTAATAATATTTGTTAGTTGTTTTTAATTTTTCTGTATTTTTTTTAATTTTTTTTTTCAATTTTTGAATAATTTATGTTTTTTTTATATAAATAATATATTTTAAAATTAAGATTAAAAAAAATTAACATTAACATTATGCAACTAAATTTTAATAAAAATAAAC
The DNA here is from genome assembly GCF_963169125.1 of Humulus lupulus. Taxonomy (NCBI): domain Eukaryota; kingdom Viridiplantae; phylum Streptophyta; class Magnoliopsida; order Rosales; family Cannabaceae; genus Humulus; species Humulus lupulus. The sequence goes on from NC_084793.1 coordinate 22,637,476, forward strand.
ATTAATTAAATAATTTAAGTAATAATTAAATCCTAAAGTAATTAAATAAATTTTAAACAAATCTTAGAATTTTTTTTTTAATTAATAAAACTATTCAATAAAGCATAAGTAAAATATGTAATTTAATAAATACTAAATTAATATGTCAAATTTAAATAATTTTAATAATATTTAGACTGAAATATATTATAGTTAGATATCATAAAACAACATAATTAACTTCAAAGAACACAAGACATTAAAAAAACATATTTAATTTTATTTGCTTTTTTCTTTGGTAATAAGAAATTATTACCAAAGATATAATAGTGTTATTATCACCTAGTGATAATATTATATTTTTTTAGTGTTCATCACAAGAAGCCTTAGACCCGTTCAGAGAGGGTGAGTCATTGAAGACTCTTACATTTGCCTCTCTCTGAATTAGGACACACACAAATTGATTGTAAGTTTGATGATTAGTGTTCTGTGCAGTGCTACATTCATACAATGTCGATCGACAAGAGCTGGATTAATTTGACAGATCGATTATCCGATGAGTATGAGGCTGGTGTGATGGATTTTCTCCAGAGAGCTCGGCAGTGCGTTGACTCAAGGGGATTGGTGAAATGTCCGTGTAGGAGGTGTGTCAACGTTGAATTTCAGACGATTGATGTATTAGAAAATCATCTTTTTGTAAATGGTTTTCTACGGAAATATACCAATTGGCATTGGCATGGAGAGGATGAAATAATACCAATGAGAGCTCGGATAGATCAAAATGATGAAGATGAAATGATGGATGTTCTCAATGATCTTATGCAAAATGACAATGACGAATATGAAGAGAATGAGCGCGGTCAAGAGATACCTACAACAGACTACAGGGGTGGGCAACATTATAACGATTTGTTTGCTGAGATCGAGGCTCCATTATTCCCCGGGTGTCAAAATTACACATCATTGAATTTCCTAGTGAAGTTAATGCATTTCAAAGTGTTGGGCAAAATTCCCAACAAAATATTTGATGGAATGTTGGAGTTGTTGTATGATGCATTTCCAACCCCAAATAAGCTTCCAAAATCGCATTATGCAGCGAAAAGGTTGTTGCGGAAACTTGGATTGGGCTACGAGTCAATCCATGTCTGCAAGCTTGATTGCGCACTGTTTTGGAAAGAACATTCTGGAAAAAGCAAATGTCCTGCTTGTGGGGAGGATCGATGGATGGACAAGAACACCAAGGGAAAGAAAGTGCCTCATAAAGTGATGTGTTATTTTCCTTTAACCCCTAGGTTAATGCGAAAATATGCATCGAGGCACATTGCTCAACATATGAGATGGCATCACGAGCAACGTATAAAAGAAGATGGTGTATTGCGTCATCCTGCTGATGGGAAAGTTTGGAAGGACTTTGACCGAAATAATCCAACATTTGCAATGGAACCCAGGAATGTGCGGCTTGGATTGGCTGCAGATGGATTCAATCCCTTTGGTAATATGAGTCTTTCTTATAGTATGTGGCCGGTTGTGTTGACGACATATAACTTGCCACCATGGTTGTGCATGAGAGAAACTAATTTCATGTTGAGCTTATTAATTCCGAGACCTCATTCGCCAGGAAAAGATTTTGATGTTTTCTTAAGACCATTGATTGATGAGTTAAAAGAATTATGGGTGACCGGTGTACAGACTCGAGATGCAGTCGATGGCAGTTTCTTCACTCTTCGGGCAGCTTTGATGTGGACTATAAACGATTAACCTGCAAGGAGTAGCCTTTCTGGATAGACTGCCCAAGGTTATCATGCTTGCTCTACTTGCAATGTGGCAACACCATCTATTCGTTTACAAAAGAAGGTTTCTTTTTATGGTCATAGACATTTTTTATCAATCAAACGTGCCATTAGAAGGGACAAGAAGACATATGGTGTCATTGAAAAAAGATTACCACCAAAGCCATTAACCATGCAAGAAATGTTCACACAAATGAGTTTCATACCCGATTCTCTTCCTGGTAAGCATGTCAGTTATGGCGGCCAAAAAAGAAAGCGTACAAAAGAGTAAGTAGGTTGGCGGAAAAAAAGTATATTTTTTGAGCTCCCATATTGGGCCAACATAATGTTGCGACACAATCTAAATGTTATGCATGTTGAAAAAAATATGTGCGATAGTTTAGTAGGCACAATAGTTGGGCTGGAGAATAAGACCAAAGACACAGTTAGTGCCAGAGTAGACTTGGAGAAGATGAAGAAGAGACTAGAGTTACAGCTGAGGAAGTTGAATGGTTGGATACAAAAGCCTGCGGCCAAATTCACTTTCACTGTTGAAGATCGCCAAAAGTTTTGTCGATTTCTTAAATCAGTGAAGTTTCCAGATGTTTTTGGATCTAACCTAAGGAAAAATGTGATTGATAATGACAATAAGATCACTGGTTTGAAATCGAATGATTGTCACATCATTATGCAACGCCTTTTGCCAGTTGGTGTGCATGCATTCCTAGAGAAATCGATGAGTACAACTATTATTTAGTTATGCACTTTCTTCAAGCTCATTTGTGCGAGAACTCTAAAAGTCTTAGATTTAGAAAAAGTCAAAACTTCAATTGTTGAGATTGTTTGCAAGTTAGAAAATATTTTCCCACCTGCTTTTTTCGATATCATGGTCCATCTACTAATACATTTACCGGAAGAAGCAATACTTGGAGGACCGGTTCATATGAGGTGGATGTATCCTTTTGAAAGGTATATGAAAAAATTGAAGAATTATGTCCATAATAAAGCACGTCCAGAGGGGTCAATAGCAGAAGGATATGTGGTTGATGAGGCATTAACATTTTGCTCCATGTACTTGAAAGGTGTTGAGACAAAGTTCAATCGTCCAGACCGAAATGTAGATGTTGGTCCATCACTTAAAATGATGTCAGTCTTTCGATCTCATGGTCGTCCAATTGGTAAGAAATCCTTGACAATTTTGGAAGATGAAGTGAAGAAAATAGCGGATTGGTATATTCTAAACAACTGTAATGAGATCTTGCCATATCTTCGGTAAGTAATTAAAGTAGTTCATCATTTCATTGCATGTTTATTATAGCACTTATTAGTAGCTCTTAAATTTGTTGTTTTTGTTTGTTGCAGAGAGCATAGGGAAATTCTACAGACTAGAGGTGTTGAAAACCTAGACCAATTACATAGAGAGGCATTTCCTAATTGGTTTTATAATAAGATTTATCATCTTCGACAAACAGGATCCTTGGAAGTACATGAAGAATTAATCTCTTTAGCAAACGGTTCTTCAACTCGTGTTGCGTCGTACCCTGGGTGTGTTGTAAATGGAGTAAGATTTTTGTGTTATGACAGGGACAAGAATCGCAAAACTCAAAATAGTGGAGTCTCTGTAGCGAGTGTCGAAAATAGTACTTATTACGGCCAGTTGGAAGAAGTTTTAGTGATGTCATATCTTTCTGGTTGTTCTGTTGTATTATTTAAGTGCAAATGGTTTGACACTAATCGGTCTTCAGGATTAAAGTTTGAGCAAAACATAACGAGTATCAAAACCAGTTCGGAGGCCTTGAAAGATGATAAATTTATCTTAGCAACTCAGGCTAACCAAGTTTTCTACATTGAAGACCTTAAAAATAAATCTCATTGGAAAGTCGTCCAAGAAATGCATGTCAGAAATGTGTGGGACATCCCACTAGTTGAAGAACAAGCGGAGGATGTAGAAGTAGATGTTATGCACGACACTAGTTCCTCTAATTTCCAATTATTCGTTGATCTTGGACTGTTGCCACAAATCAGCTTTGAACGTACGGGGGCTCCATTACAATTTGTTGAGATAGATAATGTTGCGATTGAGGAGGAGAGGGAGGAGGAAATGGAAGAAGAAGAGGAGGAGGAGGAGGAGGAGGAGGAAGTTGAATATGAAGATGAAGAAGAGGAAGATGAACACATAGAAACCGATGATGATAGTGAAGATTATTATAGTGATAATTAAGTGGTAATTTTATAATATGTTGAAGTAATTATTTTTAACAATAAATAATTTTATATAGTCATTTTTAACCGATAAATGTAATTTTAATATCGATTAATTTGACAGATATGGCTGATGTTATTGCTCGATCTCTTGGGGGTGATGGTGGAGGATGCGATCCTCCACGTGGACCGTCAGATATCCCAGCTGATTGTGAACGAGGTAATACTTTACACATTGATATACTCCTTAAATTTTAACAATTAATCCATATTAATTTTAAAATATTGAATTTGCATACAATAGCGCCTCCAAACAAACGTGGACGCCATAAATGATTGAACACGCGGGAAAAAAGGGAACAGTTGGGGCGTCCTCTCCCTCTCGAGTGGGATGTGCGATGGAGAACATATAAAGAGATCGAAGAGTACAGCTCAAATTTCTCAAGAGAGCTCGGATTACTTGTTCGACAGTACACAGATCCGGACTATCCTCAATGGTCAAAAGTACCAAATGCCTCGAAACAAAGAATAATCACACATTTGGAAGTAAGTAGTTTATGTATTTTTATGTTAACTCTCATTTTATGTTATATATCATATTTACTAATAAATGTTTGTAAATTAGGATGATTTGTTTGATATTGGGCGTACTAGATATGGAGAAGGGCATATGCCTGGGATCTTGAGAGGCATTGATACTTCGTGTGCTAAAAAGTATTCTCACTGGAAGTACGATATTAAAGAGCATTTAACGATTAATGGGCCACAAAATCTATATGGTGGTTGCATGGATACGCAGTGGCAAAAAGCCATTGAATTTTTCCGACGCCCAAAAATTACGGTATTAATTTCTTGCTAAACTTAACTATCTTAATTAAATATATTACTAACGATAAATTTTTGCAGAAATGTTCTGTGGTCAACAAGGAAAATAGGAAGAAACTGAAAGAGCTTAGCTATGGAGGTTCTCAGTCAATCCCAGCGCTGTGCTATAAAAAAGTTAGTTAATTAATTATTTTTTAGTTTGTTTTTCCTATTTACGTTTAATTATTAATTTTATAAAAATATATGTACGTGACATCGCAATTTAGAGACTGGGCAACTTGAGCCCATCCCGGATAACTGGATGGATACTCACCATAAATCAGGCACAGGGTGGGTGACAGAGACAGCTAAAAATACTTGGGTACGTTAAGTTTTTTTAAACATTTTTCAAAATTTTAATTGTTTGTTTACAAAACATAATTACATTATACATTGTATCATAGGAGGAATTGCGTGCATATCGCGACACACAGCAGACACAAAAAACTGATACTGAGAGTTCCACACCAGTTTCGAGTGCGCCTGAAGATGAAGACATATCTTTGGTACAAACTGTCTTCGGAAAACGACGGGGCCACCAGAAAGGATATGGACGTATCCTTAACATAAGGGACCGAACTCCATTTGATTTTCGTCCTTCACAAACTAGAGATGAAGAGATGTCTGAGATGAGAGAGCATCTTCGACAGTTAGAGGAGCATGTCTGGACTCATTATATAACTCCGGGATCTCAATGTGCCCCACCACCACTCGATGATCCCGATGTTGGAGCACCGACTCAGTAGGACTTATGTATGAATTTTATTACAATGGATTATTACATTATTATGTTTAAGACAACTCTTTATTTTGATTCAGCAAACATACTCTTATGTTTTTATTTATATGTTTAATATAAGTGTTTTAATTTTATTATATTATTTTATATTTAATTCAAAATAAATAAATAAATAAATAAATAAATAAATAAGGAAATAAATAAATATTACAAATATAAAAAAAATTATTGTTTAGTCTATACCGAGGACATTGTCCTCGGTATATACCATTAAGATGACAAATTTGGGTTGGTTCTGCCGAGGATATTTTTTACTCTATACTGGTGACATTGTCCTCAGTACACCCTATACCGAGAACATTTTGAATGTCGTCGGTAGAAGTTTCGTTCTACCGACGCGGCTGTGCCGAATACTTACTACCGATGACTGGTTGTCGGTAGAGGCTATACCGAGAATATGGAGACTTATACCGAGGACATTTGTTCTCGGTATAGGCCTTGTTTTGTGTAGTGCATATATATATTTATATATATATTATGTATATTGTACCATGTATTGTGCCCTATATATAGTTGGGTTGTATTATTTGTTGTACTCATATGTGGTTTTGTTTCTGGTCTCCATGTTGTGAGTTATTTGACACAAATCTCCTTGTAGGGATACTAAATGATGTGCTCAAGACAAAATATTTTAAACTTTGTATTCGCCTGAAGTATCTTCACTGGTAGACAACGTGATCGGTTTGGAAATTACTATTGTGAACATAACATTTTATGTATTGTACTAAATTCATATGATTGTAACATGTAATTATTAAAAAAATATATATAAGGGTCATTAGTAAAAAAAATTATACTTTTAGCATTTTAATTTAAAAATAATAATTTTGAAAATATTATCACTATTAAAACGAAACGATTAAAATAAATAAATAAAAAAACTCTACAACTACGTATACTCATTTGTTACACTTGTTCTTTTTCAAATCTCTAGTCCTGTCTATTCATACTATATATAATGTTTCATCATGTATTAGATTAAAGTTTAGATGACTTGGAGTTGTTTATCAAGCAAATCACCACTCCATTTCCAAATGGGTCCTCCCTAGTTGTAAATACGGCTGGGAGGTACGAGCACAAAACAGCGTAGCACGACATGAGCCTTGAGCACGGTATGACACGACACGACAAGTCCGAAGACACGACAAAACTAGTCCGAAAGCATGACTCGATAAAAAACCTGATATTTTAACATTAATAATGATAATAAATTTTATTTGTCAATTATCTATAAATTAAAATGATAATAAAAGTCTATTATTTTTCTCACTATTTATAATTTTATAATTCTATTAATTTATTTTAAGATTTATGAGTTAAATTTTTTAGAATTTATTAGTAGGTATTCAAATTCTAATAATTATCTTTGATATAATTTTGTATAAAGTATTGTTGAAAAATATATAAAAATATCTTAAAGTATAATTTAAACAAATAAATGTATTTAGATTGGTGACGAGTCCATTGATTGTTAAAGAGCAAGTGGATGGTTCAATTCTCCATCACATTTATGAAAGAAATTAGACTAGGTGCCCACTTTTAGATAATAATTTTAAGTTTGACCCATTTATTAATCCTCTTGCTTTTATACCTATATTTATAATGAATGTCTCATTATACCCTTTCTCTACACAAGTGGAAAAAAATATATCAATTGTAGTTGCCAAGAGTCAAACTCATGCCCCTTAGGATAGCATAAGAAGCCACATAACCATCATATCCAACTTTTTTTACTATTAGTTAATAGCTTTGAATAATATTTAATAACAAATAAACACAACAAATACATAGTTAAATTAATAGGTAAAAATCTATACATTTTATTATTTTAAGCCTAGTTGTATAACTTTTAAGCCTTGTGGTTTAAATTTTAAAGAATCGTGATTTTAATTTTAAGTCTTGTGGTTTAAATTTTAAGTCTTGTAGTTTAAATTTTAAAGACTAGTGATTTAAATTTTAAGGATCCGTGGTTTAGATTTTAAATGATCATGATTTATATTTTATATGGTCGTGATTTAGATTTTAATCGCGTGGTTTAACTTTTAAGCCTTGTGGTTTAAATTTTAAAGAGTATTTGTTTAAATTTTAAGCTTTATGATTTAAATTTTAAAGAGTCGTAGTTTAAATTTTAAAGAGTTGTGATTTAAATTTTAAGTCTTGTGGTTTAAATTTTAAAGACCAGTGATTTAAATTTTAAAGAGTCGTGGTTTAGATTTTTAAGGATCATTTATATTTTATACGATCGTGGTTTAGATTTTAAGCCTAGTGGTTTAACTTTTAAGCATTGTGGTTTATATTTAAAAAAGTTGTAGTTTAAATTTTAAGCATTGTTGTTTAAATTTTAAGTCTTGTGTGGTTTAAATTGTAAAGAGTCGTGGTTTAAATTTTAAAGACCAGTGATTTAAATTTTACAGACTAGTAGTTTAAATTTTAAAGAGTCATGATTTAGATTTTAATGATCATAGTTTATATTTTATATGGTCGTGATTTAGATTTTAAGTCAAGTAGTTTAACTTTTAAACATCGTGGTTTAAATTTTAAATAGTTGTGGTTTAAATTTTAAGGAGTTATTTATATTTCAAGTCTTGTGGTTTAAATTTTAAAGATACATTGTTTAAATTTTAAGCCTTGTGGTGGTTTAAATTTTAAAGACTAGTGGTTTAAATTTTATAGAATCGTGACTTAGATTTTAAAAGATTATGATTTATATTTTATATAGTTGTGATTTAGATTTTAAGTCTAGTGGTTTAACTCTAAGCCTTATGGTAAAAAAATTTACAAGTCGCGGTTTAAATTTTAAGGCTTGTTGTTTAAATTTTAAAGAGTGATGGTTTATATATATTTTTTTTGGTAAATCAGAAGATTTGGATTACTACAAAAACAAATACACAGTAAAGGCAACAGCCCGGTCAATTAATTAAAAGCTCTTAAAAGAGCCTCCACCCAATCTTGATCTAACCTATTGAATTTGGAAAAATTCATGAACTGTAATCTCACACACACAGAATGAATAATATTCTTTACAATTTTATCAATTAAGGGAAGATTGTGATCCCAAAAAGCACTATTTCTACTCTGCCAAATGAAATAAACTATAGCAGAAACAATGGTGAAAACTATTTTCCTTCTTCCTTGCGCTAACTTCTTTTTCACCAGCCACTTCAAAAGGCCCTTAAGGTCATGCCCCTTGTACATAATACCACTCCAATTCAAAACTTCAACCAGAAGTTTATAACTAAAACAGCAAGAAAAAAATAGATGAGAGTGTGATTCATCAATAGTCCCACAAAGTAAGCATGAAATGTTATGAATTTCCCCAAATCTCTGTAAACGATCTCTAGTAGGTAATCTTTCAAGCAAAGCTAACCAAATTATAACTCTATGTTTGGGAACAGAAACTCTATCCCAAATCATAGCAAAGTTCCATCTGCCAAAAGAACAATTCTCCAATTTAGAACACAAAGCAGAAATAGAGAAGTTAAAATTCTGAAACTCATTGAGAGAAAAAACTGCTTTGAGTTTATTCTTCACTTGAACTATTCGCTTCCAATACCAGCTAGTAACTAGGGGCGGTTCATAGTCTCACCAATCTGCTCGCTTTATATACACAAAGTTCACCCACTTAACCCATAAATTGTCCTTCTTAGAAGAGATAGCCCAAACATGCTTGCCCATGGCACATAGATTCCATAAAGCTATATCTTGAAAACCCAAACCCCCTTTTGCTTTAGAATGACACACATCTTTCCAAGACACATTGCCTGGGCCATTGATCAAATCTGAACCCATCCAAAGATAAGCTCGGCACACTTGGTTAATCCTTTGAATGACCAATTTCGGAAGAATCACTAGTTGCGACCAATAAGAATTCATAGTGAGAAGAATTGAATTAATTAAAACAATTCTACCCACATATGATAGGTTCCTACTTCTCCAAGTCCTAATTCTACAAATCATCTTATCCACCAAACATTCATAGTTAGCTTTAGAAATCTTTTTAGAACAAATTTCCATGCCAAGATAATGAAAAGGCAGACCACTCTTCTGAAAACCAGATAAATCCATAATTCTATCAAGGGACATAGAATCCATACTTGCCCCATATACCGTAGATTTCATACCATTCACTTTGAGCCTTGATGAGTTTGAAAAAAGCTTAAAACCACGCAGCAACAAAGTAGCAGCTTTGTAATCTCCTTTACAAAACAGGAGGAGATCATCCGCAAATCAGAGGTGAGTGAGCTTTAAACTCTTGCATCTAGGGTGAAATTGAAACTCAGCTTCCTTAGCCACTTTGAACAATACCCTGGATAAATACTCCATTCCTATAACAAACAGAAGTGGTGAGATTGGGTCGCCTTGTCTTAAGCCTCGTTTAGATTATATGTAACCATGAAGATCACCATTGATGGAAAAGGAAACTGGGGAGTAGTAACACACTCCATGATAAGCTTCACAAACTTTTGAGGAAAAGTTAGAGCTTCAAGCATCTCACGAAGAAAGTCCCATTCAATTGTATCATAAGCTTTTTGAAGGTCAATCTTGAACAAACACGCTGATTTTCCACTTCTTCTAGTATAGCCCCGAACCATGTCTTGACAAATCATAATATTATGAGCAATTTTCCTTCCTTTAACAAAACCACTTTGGTTCTCAGAATTGTTCTCGAATTGTTCTTGATGGGCTGCTTGTATTCTTTCCATCTTACTACCTTTTAGACCAATGCATTGGGTGCTGGAAGAAAACGATAAGCAATATAAATCAATTAGTGAAGGGTTCAAATCTGTTTATTTTAGTCTAAACAATTATTGTTCCAATGTTGCAAAGTCATGCAAATTCAACAACATTATGGGAAAGAATCTGCAGGCATAAGAAACCTGTTGTAGAACCTAGACAATCTTCCTTGTTTTCTGAGTCAATTGAGGTTACTTACATTAGTTCCAAGCACTACAATATGTCCACAGACATCACTTCCTCTACTTAAATGGTCTATCTGATGCTTTTCTTTACTTCTGTTTTGTCAAGATTACATGGCTAAGCTGAAGGACTCCTCAACTTCTGGTGCAATATTTTTTGATGTGTGTCGTGGTAAGGTATGTCTAGAGATCTCCTTGGCTAGTGAAAACACTTTATTGTCTTACAGTGACAGATCTTTGGTTTATGTGTTCTTGGATGGATTTACAAACAGTTTGCTTATGCATGGTCATGTCAATTAAATTTCCCAAAGTAATTTAATTCTCAACATTTATCTGCATTTTGGCATCATGGTAATTATTTAGTACTGGTGCATCGTTTATCTTATAGGGTCTATTAAGTGTGCACTTTGTTTTATTATTTATTGAGTTTAAATGGTTTCTAAGATTGATATAGATATGCTCTAAAATGACAAGATTTTAGTTTACAGAATTAGCCAACTGTTGCGAAATTTTTTGTATTGCCTAAGATGAACTGAAAAAAAAAGAATTAAACTTATTTGCATATTGATTTACTAGATATTGGAACTTTAATCGATTTAGGCAATAAAAATAGATCATTTTGATTTCTTGATAGACACAACACCATGCTATATCTACTTTCCTTTCTGAATGGCTGGACTTAAGATGATGCTTGCATTCATGTAGGCATTGTTGGATGATATTTTATATTGGAGAAGATGTTTTCAACAGCATGACATGCTTAAATTTTAATTTTTCTTGAGTTATGTTGATAAAGAGGGAATTTATAATAATTTAGGATCAAAATATTGTATTCTTCTGTGATACTATAGTAGTTTATAGTAGTTCACAAGGTCTGTTGAATTATTGAAATACACTCTACAATCAAATTCTTTATTTCACAATCTCTTGTATAGATTATGGAAAACTTTGACTCATGAAGGGTGATTTTGCAGATGTGACAAGCGAAATAGAAAAGGATACTTAATTTTGAAGGCTTTGTGTTGGGCAGCTGTAGAATATTTTGTGCTGAAAGTAGTAACTTTTCAATATGTTGAATATTTAAGACTACTTGAATACTTAAAGAATATTTTGTTGTTGATGATAGTGTTGAATGTTTTAAACTAATTTGTGGATTGTTAATACAATGTTGAATGTTTTTACCTTTTGTTATTTGAAAATCAAGTTCATTTGATGATGCTAGTATATATTAGAAAGCTAATTTTAATTATATAAATAAAACATACAAATATAATAGAATAAATTAGTGTTATATAAATGAATATATAATGAGAATTTAAACTTATCTAACTATTAAAATAATACGAAAATGTGTTATAATATCTATTACAATGACACTTTTTATAAGTAAAGAATTTTGTTATGCAAACTTCATTATGTTATACTAAAGTGTAGTATAACACAAATTTATAAGTATTGAAATGTGTTATATAATCGACTATAAATAACATAATTAAACACTTATCTATTTATTAAAATAACACAGAAAGTGTGTTATCGTTGACAATATAATAACACATCTGTATAATAATGATAAAGTGTTATGTAAAGTACCCTGACCTACGATAACATAGTCGATCTTAACATGTCAAAAAGTGTTATGGTATGTTTTGATAACACATTTTTGGTCTTATTAAAAGCATTTTTTCTTGTAGTGGCGACTCCTTACGAGATGCTATATGGAAGGAAGTGTAGGTCGCCCATTCATTGGGATGAGATGGGTAAGAGGAAATATTTGGGGCCAGACATGGTTCAGAAGACAAATGAAGCTATTGAGAAGATCTGAGCTAGAATGCTTGCTTCGTAGAGTAGACAAAAAAGCTACACTGACCCTAAGTGTAGAGATGTGGAGTTCCAGGTTGGGGACCACGTGTTTCTACGAGTTTATCCATTGAGAGGGGTGAAAAGATTTGGAGTAAAGGGCATGCTGAGCCCTCGATTTGTTGGACCTTTTGAGATTCTGGAAATGATTGGACAGGTGGCTTACAGGTTGGCCTTGCCACCGTCGTTGTCGAGAGTTCATGATGTGTTCCATGTTTCTATGTTGTGGAAGTATGTCTTAGATACGACACATGTGCTAAAGTATGAAGACTTGGAGTTGCAGACAGATTTGTCCTATGAGGAACGACCGGTTCAGATTTTAGATTGGAAGGACAAGGTTCTACGGAATAAGATGATTCCACTAGTTAAAGTATTGTGGAGGAAAAGCAAGGTCGAAGAAGTGACCTGGGAGCTTGAGACGGTAATGCGGGAGCAGTATCCCGAGCTATTCAGGTAAATATTGAGGACGAAATTCTCAATATGAGGGGATAGTTGTAACGACCCAAAATCACTAATAAGGCTTAAGGGCCTTGATTAGTGTGCTAGGAGGGCACAATTGGTTTATGTGTGAATTTATTAGCTTAATGCATGATTCTGTAATAAGCATGCTTGTGTGATTATATGAATATATATGAAATGCATGCCTACAAGTGTTAGTACGCATGTAGGCCCTGTTTAGCTTAAAGGGGTATATTTGTAATTTTAGCCTATTGAGGGCATAAATATGATTATATGTGATAACTGTGAGGACCACATTATTATGTGGGTAAATCTGCAGCATGCGACTTGAGGCGATCTTAGGGAGCTAGTTAGCGGGAAAGTCACAACGGGACCTAATAATTGACTTGGGGTAAGTCAAGGGGTATTTTGGGTATTATACAATTATTTGGGTTATCGGGTTATAGAAAAAAAATAATTTGAGATATATTTGAGGTTAGGAAGCTTAGATGGGAATACTGGGGAATTTTACCATATTTCCCCTCAGGGACGTTTGGGTATCCCGAGCCTCGGGATTGACTTAATTAACTAAGGTTAGAATAAGTAAAGTTGAGAAAACAGTAGAAAGAAATTTAAACCGACCCTCTCCTTCTCTCAGTTTTATCTCTCCTCTTTCCTCTCTTTTCTCTCAAAGGAAAACCATTGGAACTTAAGAAATTCAACTGGGAACTCAATGAATTGAGCTGAAGTTTTTGAAGATTAGTCTGGTAATCAACTAAGGAGTTCAACCAAGATTGAGGTAAGACTTGAATTACACTTTTGGGTATCTAAATTCTGTGGTTTTGAATGAGTTCTAAGAGGTTTTTGGGTTTTGAAATTGAAGACTAAATTGAAGCTAGGATCCTGGGAGTTAGCTCATAAATTCCTTAGAGAATTGGTGCTTCAGTAAAGGTAAACTCGAATTTGTGATTTAATGTCTGAATCTTGGTGTTTTCTTGACTGGTTTTGATGATTTTAAGCTTTTGAGGTTCAGAAATTGAAGTGGGATTTTGGTGAGTTTTTAAGCTAAGTTTTTGTTGGATTATGTTGCTGGGAACGTGCTAGAAGTTTGTGACAACTTTGTTGTGGAATTAGGATGGTTTTGGGTGGTTTTGAGTGTTAAAAATGGTGGTTTTTCTGGGTTCACGTATGAGCGCCACAACCTTATTCTTACGTGCCGCAGCGCTAGGTTGAATCAGGAGATGGGGACCCCTCTGGGCATTGAGGCCCTTATAGGGCTGTGCCGCGACGCTAGGCTAATTTCAGTAAAGAAGAATTTCAGTTTTTAGGGTGTTGGCTCAGGGGGATCGGGGGACGCTTCCGCTACCTTGTGTGGAGAAACGGGAGGTCCCGAGAGCACGGGATTGGTTTCGGGAGATGATTATGAATTGGTTAGTAATAAGAGTGCAATGTATGTGTTGTGACTATGTATTCGGCGAGGCTCGGGTTAGAGGATCGCGCTCAGGATTTCTATGCTCAGGAAAGCTCGGTACATAGGTAAGAAAAATGCACCCAGTTGTGAATTTATAATGGGACTAATAGTTCCCTATTTTGTATGCTTTATGAAGGATGGTATTAAGCCATGTTAATATTGAACAAACGACCTAAGGGTGCCGGAGTTTATATTGGCGCATAGGGCACGGGTCAGCCACTGGTAGCTGAGGACATCTTTTATTCACTGAGCTCGGTTTAAGCAGATCGGAGTCAGTGGGGTAAACAGAGGGTGCGACCTTAGGGCGTCGACCATGGTTATCATGTGATTTGATTATTATTATTGATTGATGAATTTATTATGTTGAATAGCTGAGAGTTGGTTTGTTGATTCTCTGGTTATGTCTTTGGACTGTGTGATCAATATGGTATGCTAAATTTATGAACATGCGTTAAGGGTTATTCAATTGTTACCATTGTTTGTGCTATAACGTTATATTTTTCTTGCTGGGCCTTGGCTCACAGGTGCTACGTGGTGCAGGTAAAGGCAAGGGAAAGCTTGATCAGCCCTGAATTGGAGAGCTCTGAGGGCAGAATGTACATGATCATTTTCTCATCCGCCACGGTTGAGGAGGAGACAGGAACAGGAGGACCATTAAAATATGTTCTGCCTTAGAGTGGCTAGCGGTCGTTGTACTTTGAAAATTTTGTAAACTGACTTTCAAACACTATTTCTTTTGGGATCCCTTGTATAAAACGTTTAATTATATGAAATGTATATTTTATGACCAAAACCTTTTAACCCTAGTTCATTAGTGATGCCAGTGACACGTTTTTGACTAAATGACTTGATTAGCAAGTCTCACACCTTTATAAATACACGGTGTAACGGTCTTGGCTACCCAGGGCGTTACATAAGAAAACTGCACCCAGTATGTGATATGCATGGTTATTAATGAGGCATGTGGAGTGCTCTATATGTGGACATTGATTGTATATTAAATGCTTAACAATCTTGCTTATATGTGAATGGTACTGACTTATTAGCCAGAATCGACAATGGTGGCAGTATTGACTGTGAAGGTGTGACTCATTAGTCAATTTCGGGAATAGTACTGAGCACTGGTCGTATGGTATTGAATTATGAGTCAAGATTGGTATTAGCATGTTTAAATCAAGCCAAAAAGATTAGATCTAATCGACATAAGCATTATCAATGTAAGCATGAAATGCTTGACTGACCTTAAGTTCGATGAAAACAAAAGCGCTTGTCTAGTCTAAAGGCTAGTTACTTATAGCCAGGGACAAAAGGCTCAGGTGACTGCAACGTCACATGGCTGTGGGTGTTGAGCCCAAGTTCGTGACTCATTCATTAGTCACTTATCTGATTAGGGTGCATAGCCCAGAGAGTGGCTCATTAGTCATCTATCCAGAGTGTGACTCATTAGTCACCTATACAGAGTGTAGCTCATTAGTCACCTATCCATAGTGTGACTCATTAGTCACCTATACAGAGTGTGACTCATTAGTCACCTATCTCAGAGAGTGACTCATTAGTCAATTATTCAGAGATAGACTTATCAGTCATCTACATAAGAATAGACAAATTAGCCATCTATACAGAGAGACTTATTATTCATCTACCTCATCGATAGGCTTATCAGTTATCTACATAAGAATAGACTTATTAGTTATCTATAAAGAGAGACTTATTAGTCATCTACCTCAGAGATAGACTTATCAGCCATCTAACAGAGATAGACTTATTAGTCATCTATACAAAGATAGACTTATTAGTCGTCTATTCAGGGAAAGACTTAATAGTCATCTACCTCAGAGAGACATATTAGTCATCTACCTCAGAGATACATATTAGTCATCTACCTCAGAGCGAGAGACTTATTAGTCATTTACTTAGAGCACGGGACTCCACAAACATTTATTTGGAGTTGTTTGCATGCATGAGTAGGATTATTACTACTAGGCATGCATATTATGCTTTAGTAACATGTTATTACTTGTTCATGAGCATATTAGTTTTCTTGCCGAGCTTCGGCTCACGAGTGCTATGTGGTGCAGGTAAAGGCAAAAGAAAGTTGGACCGTCCTTGAGTTGGAGAGCTTAGGTGATGATGTGTACATATGCGGTTGCTCGACTGCCACGGCCGAGGGTTTTAAGAGGAACTAGGGTTAAACCCCAATTTTCCACTTAGGTCGGCTGGTTGTAAATATTTTATTGTAATTAACCTTTAAATTATATTTTTAAGATCCCAATGTATACAGTAAACATTTTAGTGAGACATTGTATCTTTGACCAAAGTTTTTAACCCTAAATCGTTTATCACACTTAGTTACATGATTATGACCAAATGGCTCGGTTAACGAGCTTAGCACTGTTTAAAATGCACATTGTCACGGTCCTTGGGTTATAGGGCGTTACAAATACCATACGAC
This sequence comes from Humulus lupulus, assembly GCF_963169125.1. Classification (NCBI taxonomy): domain Eukaryota; kingdom Viridiplantae; phylum Streptophyta; class Magnoliopsida; order Rosales; family Cannabaceae; genus Humulus; species Humulus lupulus. The sequence goes on from NC_084793.1 coordinate 22,654,226, forward strand.
TAGTTCTCAGTACTACTGCTGATCATGACTGATAAGTCAGAACTTTACAACCAATACTAAACACCATTGTCGTTCCCTGACTAATACGTCAGTGCTTCCTTAATGAGGTAATGCAAACAGACATATATCATATGTTAAATATCCAGATATAAGGCATTCATCATGCTTAACCAATAATCACAAGAATAATCATAATCATGCATAATTACAGAGACTCAGGCTCTGATCAATCCCATATTTAACATTTATGTCATGCCATAACCACATGTATCATATGCATCACATGCATTACATATTGGGTGCAGTTTTCTTACCTTTGGTCCAAGCACAGGTTACAAATAAACAACCCTCAAGCACGATCCTGTTCCATGCCCCTAGTGATAACCTAGTCACAACCATAATATAAAATCCCTTTTCTGCCCGTGCCTCGCGTCGTGGCCCTAATTGCCCATCAGCGAGAGCCTCCTCAAACACAGCAAAAAACCTTCATTTTGCTCATTTAAAATCCTCCTAAAACCTATTCAAACATATCCAAATCCCAAAAATCAAAGTTCTCAAACATCCCAATTATCCAAAACAATTAAAACCCAAGTCTCAAACCATCCAGAAACTCATCAACACATAAAATCCAATCAAAGCTTAAGAAAATGAAAACTTAAAACTTGGATTAAATTTGATTGAGTTGTTTCCCAACTAAATCCTTCGGCTAATAAGCTTCTAATCATCCTTAGAATTGCTATGCCTCAATCCTTGCTTGAATCCGAGTCCTAAAACTCGAGTTTCCTTCGAAAATGCGAACGGGTGTCGAAAAGGGAACAGGTGAGAGAGAAAACGTTCTGAACGTTCTTTTATAATTCTAACAGGTTGCTTCGAGCTTAACTAACCTCAAGCAAATCCTAATGCTCGGGATCCCAAAAACCCCCCCAGGGTAAAATAGTCAAAATTCCCTCCTGGTCTCACTAACTCCTAATTTATCATCAAATATTTATTCCCATTACCCAATATCCCGATAATGAGTTAAATACCTAAAATACCCCTTGACTCACTCCGAGTCAAGTATGGATCTCGTTTTGACTTTCCCAATAGCTTACTTCCTAGGATTGTCTCATTCTGAGTAACCCAAACACACTCACATAATAATGTGGTCCCACACACATATCACATATATGCCAAATATACCCAAAACGGGCCAAATTATGAAAATTGCCCAATTAAACAGAAATGGGCTCACATGCATATTTAATACACCTAAACATGCATGTCAAGTCATATTATAATATAACTCACATAATCACATAATGATACACATAAATATCATATAATCACATAATTCCATAATTTTCCATCCTGGCCCCCTAGTCAAGGCCCTAAGCCTTATTAGGAAATTTGGGATGTTACAACTATCCCCTCCTTATAGAACTTTCATCCTCGAAATTTTATCTGACTAACCTAGAATATCAATAACGCATAATTGATTCCAATTTCTAGGTCGCTTCTTCGACCTCACTGTATCTGTTTCATACCTTAACCAAAGGTTTCCTCATAGGATAACTCCACCTCCAAATCTAGATCCTCATAACTCAACACATGAGTCTCATCAAATACACGTTTCTTAAACATGGAAATCTGAAATACACTGTACATGGTCGACAGTGCCAAAACTAAGGCCAACCAAAGGCAACCTTACTGATCCTTCCTAGGATTTCCAACAGTCTTACTAATCTAGAGCTCAACCTGCCCTTATTTCCTCACCCCTTTCCATGGTGATACTCTAAGGAAGATACGGTCTTCCACTTGGAACTCCATGTTCTTGCATTTCAGATTAACATAACTTTCCTGTTTAGTTTGAGAAGCGAGCATCTAATCTCTAACCTTTTCAATAACCTCAACGGTCCTCTAAACTACCACAGTATCCAAATATAACGTCTCACCCATATCATCCTAATGAATCTACTATACAACCTCTCATAAGGTGCCCCTCCAATAACTGGATAACTCTATCTCTGATTTACCATTAGTTTGAGGATAATGAACTGTACTAAACTCCAACTATATACTCATCACCTTCCGTAACCTTCCCCGAGAATTTGAAGTAATAACATGGTCCTCATACAATAAGATAGACCTAGAATTCCATGAAGGCGTACTACCTCTCTCACATAGAGGTTTATATACTTGTAATGACCAAAATTTCCTAATAAGGTACAGGACCTTGATTAGGAGGCCGAGAGGGATATAATTGATTTATTATGCTATTAAATGATTATATGCATGACTATGTGAATTATATTATTATATGATGATAAATGCATGCATATGGGCCCGCTTTTCATTATAAGGGCATTTTGGTAATTTGGCCCGTTGAGGGCATATTTGTATATTTTCATGCATGTTGGTGAATTATGAATAAGGCCACATTATAATGTGGATTTGTTCGAGCTATTTGGCATGAGATGATCTTTGAATGCAAGTTAGCGGTTTGGTCATAACGAGGTTAATTTCGGGGCTCGGGGTGAGTCTCGGGGTAATTTGAGGAATAGTACATTACCGGGAATTAAAGGGTAAGGGGATATGATTTATTAGCATTTGTGAATATTGGGAATAACAAGAATTGGAGGACGTTAATTATGATTAACGGGATTAGAGGAGAAAGGACTGTTTTATCCTTGCTAGCCTTAAGAGGGAATTAAATGACTTAGGGGTATTTTTGTCTTTTGACCTAAGGTTATATATCACTAGAAAGCTGTTGAAAGCTTAAGCAAAGTAGAGCATTGCTTTTTTCTTTTCCTGATCATCATTTCTCCTTCTTCTTCCTTTGGATTTTTTAAGCCCTAATTGAAGATTCAAGCTAGGGAACCAAGCCTTGAGGGTCTAGGATTGTGTTCTACCATTGAAGAGGGTGTAATTATGAGCTTGAGGTAAGATTTTAACCGTAGAAACTATGGTTTATACATTGTTTTCCTATTGATTTTAAGCTAGAATTTTGAAGTTGGATAGTTGAGAATTGATGGAAGTTTTTTGCAAAGTTTGGTTGGGTTTTGATGCCTAGGACTTGTAGATTGGGTATTTGGGTTCATTTGTGAGTTTGGTTGAAGTTTGGAATAAGGTTTTGTAGGTTGGAAAGTGAAGAATTCGAAGGGGAAAAACCAGGGCTGAATCTCCCTGGTTCTAGTGCTACAGTGCCCAAGGGAGGGCGCTACAGTGCTACCCAGGGCAAGTCATCCCTATTTGTAGCGCCTAGGCGCTAGGGGGGTGTAACGCCCTGGATAGCCAAGACCGTTACACTGTGTGTTTATAAAAGTGCTAGACTTGCTAATCAAGTCATGTAATTGAAAACGTGTTATTGAAACTATAGTGGAGCTAGGGTTAAAATATTTTGGTCTCAAAAGCAGCATTTTTTATAAATAACATTTTCTGTTTACACGGGATCCCAAAAATAATAAGATTAGAACCATTTACAAAGATTCAAGATTTAAATATAATAATTAGCCACTCTAAGGCAAAACATACTATTAGGTATTCCTTGTCCTGATCCACTCCTCGGCCATGGCGGCTGAACAGCTGGCTATGTACATTCAGCCCCGCAGCTCTTCGTCTTTAGGTTGGTCCAACTTGCCTTTGCCTTTACCTACACCACGTAGCACCTGTGAGCCAAGGCCCAGCAAGAAAACACAATAACAGAGCATAATCAATCAACAGACAGTCAAATATCTCATATCGCATAAGCATGTACTTAATCAGTTTAAGCATTCATGACAATCAAGTGTTCATCATACCAAGTATATCAATTCATATCAATAATCAATCCACATATGATAACTAGGGTTACCGCCCTTAGGTCGCACCCTTTTTTTATCCCACTGACTCCGGCCCGCTTAAACCGAGCTCAGTGAATATTAAGCTGTCCTCGGCTACCAGTGGCCAAGCCACACCCTGTGCGCAAATTTTGTATATGGCACCCTTAGGCCGTTTATCACATGTCCCATGGCATAATACCATCTTTGACATTATACAGATATGGGGAGCACTTAGTCCCATCATAAACACATAACCGGGTGTAGTTTTCTTACCTTTAAATTCGCTAGCTTCGTTCGCTTTGATCCTTGAGCACGATCCCTCTTGAGCCCTAGCGCACACCTAGTCACAACCTTAGATCAAAATCATCACCAAACCTCAAGTCATAAACCTATCCTCGGGACCAATCCTGAGCCCTCGGGAAGCCCCAATTCCACCAAACGGGGTGGTGGAATCAAACCCCGAACCCCAGGGCAAAAACCCTTGAAAATAATTCAAAAACCCCTTTTTGGAAACAGGGTAGCGCTACAACACTCTAAGGAGGGCGCTACAGCGCTACAGTGCTACAGACAGAGCCCAAAATCGTCCCAGGCTAAATGGCCTAGCGCTACAGCGCCCAAAGGCTAGCGTTGTAGCGCTAGTCATAGAACAACAAATGTTGTTTTTCCCTCCTTCGACTTTCCCCGAGCCAAACCTTACCAAAACTTCCACCAAACTTAGAATCAAGCTTACTAACATGTCTAACTCATCCCAAGCATCCCAATCATACAAAACTTAAACACATGCACCCCTAATCCAACATTTCACCATAGTTGAACCTAGAATTCAAAAACTCAGCAAAACAGCCACTGAAACCACAAAGTTCAAACTAGAATCACTTACCTTTGCTGGATAAATTTAGCCTAGGTTGTCCTCCTCACAAGCTTGGCCTTAACCTCCTCCAAGCTCAGCTCCAACTTCCCTAGAATTCCCCACCAAATTTAGGTTAGACATCTTAGTTCAACATGAAAACCTCAAAGTCTTACCTCAACTGATGAATAACCCCAACTAGGTTTCCCCAATTTGATCAAGACCTCAAGCTCACAATCTCAGCCTTAAGCTCCTTTGATTCTAGCCTCAAACCCCCAGATGAAAATGATGAAGAGGTCCCAAACCGACCTTGGAAATGCCCTGCTTTTCTTTCCCTTTCTTTCTTTTCTTTTTCTTTCTTTTCTTTCCTTCAGACTTCTATTTCTTTCAACAAGTTCCACTAAGTGTAAAGCCTCAGTTATACCTATCCTTTATAAGCCAAATGACCACAATACCCTCCCCTTTAATTCTAAATCTTTTAATCCACCTAGGGGCATTTTGGTCATTTCACCCAATTCCCGCTAATTCCTCGAGTGTCTCCAATATTTACCGCTTACTTCCCGACACTTGGCTAGTCACCAATTATATTCAATAATGTCAAAATTAACCCCAATATATTCTCTAAATTCCCATTTATACCCCCAGGCTCGCCCCGAGCCGGGTATAAATCCCCGCCGTGACTTTTTCACTAACCCGCTCACTAGGGTCGTCTCGAATCATAGATCACAAATATATCCACATAATAATGTGGTCTCAACAATTATCACATAAATATACAGTTATGCCCTCAATGGGCCAAAGTTACAATTATGCCCTTTCTAACTTAATCAGGGCGTACATGCATACTAATACACATAGTCATGCATCTCAGATATTCAAATAGTCATATAGCATACTTTTAATCATTAAATCACATATATTCTAATTATGCCCTCCCGTCACGCTAATCAAGGCCCTTAAGCCTTATTAGTAAATTTGGGTCGTTACAGGGGGCAGCGCTACAGCGCTACCCTATTTTTCGAGGGTCCTATTTTGGGCACTTTTGAGGGTTTTTTGCTCGGGGTTTCAATTCTTAAGGCTCGGGATCGAATCTACTAACCATTTAAGTAAGATTCGAGGTCCCGGGAGTGAGGTCTAGACCATGAACCTTTTATTGTTGATTTCATTAAATGGGTTCCATATTTGGTTATGACTAGGTGACCGCTGAGGAATCAAAGGATCGATCATTCTCAAGGGTCGTTAATTTATTATTTCTTGATCGAACCAGAGGTAAGAAAATTGCACCCAGTATGTGACATGCATGGTTATTCATGAGGCATGTTGAGTGCTCTATATGTGGACATTGATTGCATATTAAATGCTTAGAAATCTTGCTTATATGTGAATGGGACTGACCTATGAGTCAGGAATCGGCAATGGTGTCAGTATTGATTGTGAAGTTGTGACTTATTAGTCAAGTTCGACAGTAGTACTGAGCACTGGTCGTATGGTATTGGCTTATGAGTCAAGAGTGGTATTAGTGTGTTTAATGCAACCCAAAAATATTAAATCTAATCGACATAAGCATTATCATCATAAACATGAAATGCTTCACCGACCTTAAGTTCGATGAAAACTAAAAGCGCTTGTCGAGTCTAAAGGCTAGTTATTTAGAGCCAGAGCCAAAACTCTAAGGTGACCTACACATCACATGGCTATGAGGGTATGGGACCTCAGAGATAGACTTATCAATAATCTATACAGAGATAGACTTATCAGTCATCTACATAGAGATAGACTTATCAGTCATCTACACAGAGATAGACTTATCAGTAATCTAAATAGTGTATGACTTATTAGTCGTCTATTCAGAGAGAGACTTATTAGTCATCTACCTCAGAGAGACTTATTAGTCCTCTACCTCAGAGAGACTAATTAGTCATCTACCTCAGAGCGAGTGACTTATTAGTCATCTACTCAGAGCGCAGGACTTCACAAACATTTATTTGTACCTACTTGCATGCATAAGTAGGGTTATTACTGCTAGCCCTGCCTATTATGACTTAGTAACATGTTATTACTTGTTCACGAGCATATTAAGTTTTCTTGTTGAGCTTCAGCTCACAGGTGCTATGTGGTGCAGGTAAAGGCAAAAGAAAGCTGGACCATCCTTGAGTTGGAGAGCTTAGGTGATGATGTGTAAATATGCAGCTGCTCGACCGCCACGGTCGATGGTTTAAAGAGGAACCAGGGTTAAACCCTATTTTGCCGCTTAGGTCGGCTGGTTGTAAATATTTTGTCGTAATTAACCTTTAAATTACATTTTTTGCATCCCAATGTATACAGTAAACTTTTTATTGGAATGTTGTATCTTCACAAAAAAATTTAACCCTAAACCATTAATCATACTTAGTTACACGATTATGGACAAATGGCTCGGTTAACAAGTATAGCACTATTTAAATGCACACCATAATGATCCCTTGGTAGTAGGGCGTTACAATACTGATAACCTGTATTACTCGTCCTTACTTATAGAAATGAGCTAAATTTGTATACTGGTCAATAATGACCTGAAACAAATTATGATGGCCCACTATCCTGGGAAACCCCACCGCGAAATCCATCGCGATGTTCTTTTACTTCCACTATAGAATACACAAAGGCTGTAATGGCCTGACTGGTTCTGATACTCTGTCTTGACCTGCTAACAGGTTAAGAACTTTTCCACGTATTCAGTCACATCCCTCTCCATCTCAGGCCACCAATATAAAAATTTCAAATCCTAGTACATCTTCATGATGCCTCGATAAAAGAGAATAAGGGATAGTATGAGATTCATCCAGAATATCCCGTTTAATCCCAGTGTCCATCGGATCCCAAATCCAATCCTTATACATCAATAAACTTATACTCGACACTGCATAGTCCTTAGCTAATCCAGCTAAGACCTTTCCCGTAATTTTTTTCCCATATGTGGGTCCCTCAACTGTTTTTCATTTAATCCTCCATACAAGAGTAAACTCAAACATAATGTTGACCAAGTAGCCCACTAGTAACTCTATTTTAGTTCTGGTCATATCCTTCAAATAAAATGATCCATAGACCATCACCTTTTCTGTTAATGAGATATTATAATGATCTATAAATTGGTTATGATCTGTAGGAAGACTCAGAAATTTTTCACAAAGCACATGTAATATCCTGCCCGTCCAACGAAACTCCTGACCTCTGAGGTATTCCTTGACCTTGGTCAATATCTAACTGAGAATATACCACCATACCATCGATCAAGACGATCATAAATCCAATTTAGATAATCTTTGAATACCCTGTTCATCTAATCCATCAAAATAACTCGGTATTAATCAAATCCACAAAACATAACTCAGCACTCCCAGTGCCCATATCTAGTATAACAGTCAGTCTTCTGCTTATCCTTCTCCCTGATCTTCAGCTGGTAATAACCAGATCAAAGATCCACCATAGAGAATACCATCTTACCCAATAACTGAACTTGTAGTTCTTACAGCTCTGTTGAAGTCGTTCAATACAGTGCCCTAGACCTGGTTCCGTCCCCGACACCATCCTAATAACCATTTTATCTCTTTGTGTAAAGGTAACCCTGGAAAATCCTCTAGAAATACATCTAGAAACTCACAGACTAATCCAGTCTGTCCTGGTCCCACTAGCATAACCTAAGTGGTATCCACCACACTAGCTAAGAGTACTATGCATTCTCTTACGATAGGTCTCTAGCTCTAAATATAGATGTCATAAACATACAAGGTCCATGCACAGTGCCAACAAATATAAGGGTTTCTCACCCTCAAGCCCAAGAGTTACCATCCTTTCCTTGCAATCTAACATTGCCCCATACTTGGCAAACCAATCCATATCTAGGATCATATCAAAGTTGGTCATAACCAACCTTATCAAATTAATTGATGAGTCCTTTCCACAATAATCTAACTCATCTCTTAAAATCACCAACAGAGTATCAAATTCCCATCATAACATAACCATGTAATCTGCATATCAAATATATGCCTCTCTAGATGCAACAAGAAAAAAAAAACATGGCACCAAAACTAGTCAGCACAATACAAAAATAAAAATTTAAAAGATAACATGCCACTACTAATGAACCAGTCTCAATCTCAGTCTCTTACTCTAACTGCATTAGAGTTAACTCTCGAGCTGGAGTCGAGCTATCTGCACCCTTTTCCTCATCTATCCTCCGTCCTGGGCAATCCTTTATGAGGTGTCCAACCGTTCCTCAAAAGAAACATGCCTTTGCTCAGAATTCCTTCAGATGATGCCTCTTGCACCGAGTGCATCTTAGGTAAAACTTCCAATTTTCGTTCTTCCCCCAACAGCGCATCACAGCACTTTGGAACCCCTTTTATAAACCAGAGGTACGTGATACATTGATAACTCTTCTTTCCTGATCACTAGGATCTCCACCCCTTCCTTATCCCTCAAATGGTGGTCACTACTTGAGCACTACGCTCTCCAGCACTCTCCTTCACAACCTCGTTCCTTGTGCTCTCAACAGCAAGTGTCTTCCCTACTACCTGAGCATAGGTAGAGATTTCATGCACTGGGGTGAACCTAAATGCCCTAAGCTATTCTTGGATTCAATCCCTGGATAAATCGCTCCTTCCGAGCTACATTCGTGGGTACCATATCAAAAGAAAACTTGGCCAACCCATCGAATTTGTTAACATACTCGGTTACTGTTGCATTTCCCTGAACAAGGTTCAGAAACTCATTCATCTTAGAAGTCTTGGTTGCATCGCAGTAATATCTTTCATTAAATAACTGCCTAAATTCTTTCCACTACATTGCAGTTGTATCTCGTGTCTGGGATACCACTTCCCACCACGTCCGGGCATCATCCCGCAATACATATGTAGCACAGATCACCCTATCGTGACTTACCACTCTCATACTGTCGAGAATAGAACTGATCATGTCCATCCATTGCTCAGCTCTAAATGGATCTAGGTCTCCCTCAAAAACTAGAGGGTAATATTCCTAGAATCTTCCACAAAGAAATTCCCACCTGTTCTCAACCCTAGGCTGAGCCAATACTGGTGCCACTCCTGACATTGCAAAGGAAGATGTGTTCCATAACAGAACCTGCTGCTGTTTTAAACACCTAGTCTCTTCCTCTTGCATCTACAATCTTAATTGCATATCTGTAAACACCTGCTGGAAATTTTGAGGGGCAGGTGAAGAACTCAAACTCTGGCTATAATTCCCAGCCTTGGTATAACCACCACCAGGTTTCATTAACTACCTTGGATAGATACCCTCTGATTGAATTTGCAGTCAATAACTTGACCAATTAAACATGATGAGCATATTCAAAAGCCTTCCCTATGAGAACAATCATACCGCACCACATTCACAAACCACAGCGGTGCTAAAATGGTCACAGCATTCACACATTAATTCCTAACCCCTGCTCTTCCAACATACACACCATGCTCTCAACTCCAGCATGCAAATAACACATTCATATATTCACTGAGCAGGTAATCACATAATCATTTATAATATTCAAGGGCTAAGCCCTAACAGATTCTCATGCTCCCTAATAAGGTATGCAGGTAAAGCATTTTACATTCTATTTAAGCAGTTATGCACATAACCACATAAATAGTTACCATACCCTGAGTGAAGCTTGTCTTTAGTGACGAGTGTACATGCCCAGCTTGTCTACAGAAACCCTTAACCATGGCTCGCTCTAATTGTAACTCCCTACTACCCATGAACTGTTACCCTGTGCATTTTAAACAGTGCTAAAATAGATAAACGAGCCATTTGGCCATAATCATGTAACTAAATGTGATTAATGGTTTAGGATTAAAAATGTTGGTCAAAGATACAACATTTCACTAAAACGTTTACTATATACATTGGGATCCCAAAATATATTTTAAAGGCCAATTACAATAAAAGATTTACAACCTGCAGACCTAAGCGACAAAAAAGGGTTTAACCTTAGTTCCTCTTTAAACCCTCGGCCGTGGTGGTCGAGCAACCGCATATGTACACATCGTCACCTAAGCTCTCCAACTCAAGGATGGTCCAGCTTTCTTTTACCTTTACCTGCACCACATAGAACCCGTGAGCTAAGGCTCAGCAAGAAAACTTAAACATGCTTATAAGCAGTTAACAACAAGTCACCAAATCATATCAAACATGCCTAGAAGTAATAGCCCTACTCTTGCATGCAGGCAAGTACAAACAAATGATTATGGTAGATGACTAGTAAGTCTCTCTAAATAGATGACTAATAAGTCTCTTTGAAGTTGATGACTAATAAGTCTCTCTGAAGTAGATGACTAATAAGTCTCTCCGAATAGATGACTGCTAAGTCTCTCTGAATAGATGACTAATAATTCTCTCTAAATAGATGACTAATAAGTTTTTCTATATAAATGACTAATAAGTCTCTCTGGGTTAGATGACTGATAAGTCTCTCTGAGATAGATGACTGCTAAGTCTCTCTGAATAGATCACTAATAAATCTTTCTGAAGTAGATGACTAATAATTCTCTCTTAATAGATGACTAATAAGTCTCTCTGAGTAGATGATTGATAAGTCTCTCTGGGAAAGATGACTAATAATCTCTCTTAGGTCCTGCGCCCCAAGCCATGTGACATTTTAGTCACTTGAGCCTTTTAGCCCTGGCTCTAAGTAAATAGCCTTTAGACTAGACAAGCACTTTAGTTTTCTTCGACCAATAGGTCGGTCAAACATTTAATGCTCATGTTGATTAAATTTAATCATTTCAGCTTGTGTGAAACACGCTAATGTCGCTCTTGAATCATAAGCCAATACCATACAACCAGTGCTCAATACTACAGCTGATCATGACTTATAAGTCAGAACTTTACAACCAATACTAAACACCATTGTCGTTCCCTGAGTAATAAGTCAGTGCTTCCTCAATGAGGTAATGCAAATAGACATATATCATATGTCAAATTTCCAGATATAAGGCATTCAACATGCTTAACCAATAATCACATGCATAATCATAATCATGCACAATTACAGAGACTCAAGCTCTGATCAATTCCATATTTAACATTTATGCCATGCCATAACCACATGTATCATATGCGTCACATACTGGGTGTAGTTTTCTTACCTTTGGTTGAAGCACATGTTACCAATAAACAACCCTCAAGCACGATCTTGTTCCAAGCCCTTAGCGACAACCTAGTCATAACCATAATATAAAATCCCATAAAAAAGAGTAAATAAATACTTACGGACCAAGTCCTAGCCTCCGAGATGTTAAATCCTACCCAACTAGGTAGTAGGATCAATCCCTAGCCCTTAGAGTTATGTTCCCATGACTAAAATCCTAAAATGGCCAAAACTGCCATTAAGCGCCGCCCCCCCCCCCCCCCCTTCCCCACCCCAGCTCTGAGATAGGGCCCGCCTTCAAATATAGGTCGAGCCCATTCTCTTTCCGTGCCTCACGCCACGGCCCTAACTTCCCATCAGTGAGAGCCTCCTCATTCTTCAATCATGGGTCACGACACCCAAGAACAGGGTCGCGGTCCGACCACGAGCACAGAAAAAAAAACCTTCATTTTCCTCATTCAAAATCCTCCAAAAACCTATCAAAACATATCCAAATCCCAAAAATCAAAGTTCCCAAACATCCCAAATATCCAATACCATTAAAACCCAAGTCTCAAACCATTCAAAAACTCATTAACACATAAAATCCAATCAAAGCTTAAATACTTGAAAACTTAAACCTTAAAACTTGGATTACCTTTGATTGAGTTGTTTCCTAACTAAATCACTCAGCTAATAAGCTTCTAATCTTCCTTAGAATTTCTATGCCTTGATCCTTGCTTGAATTTGAGTCCTAAAGCTCAAGTTTCCTTCAAAAATGTGAACGGGTGTCAAAAAGGGAACGGGAGAGAGTGTAGTGTCCCAAAATATTTACTTAGCTAGCAAGATAGAAGTAGTAGTTAGTATTACTTAGTAGTATGTTAGTTACCGTGGATTTTGGTTTAGACCGGGGCTTAGTAGGAAACTCATAACAACAGTTGTGGATTTTATAAGTTTAACCTATAGTTTAAGAATATTAATTATTACATAAGGTTTGATTAATATTGTTTGTCATAGATATATATTTTTTATAACCTAAGGATTAGATAGAGCCAATAAGAGCATGAGACTTGTCATAATCATGATTATTAAGGAATTAAGTATTTTTTATGAATAATTTTAATAAAAGAAAGATCTGCAAGATCTAGAAACTTTCAGCAGCTGTTAGGATCGTATTATGACTCAGTCAAAGCTGTTTATCCAATTCAAATTATGCTAAAAAAGTGCAAATACATGTTTGATATATCAACGTATGTCGATATATTGTAGCTATAGGGGTCGATATATCGCCTACAGAAGATACGGAAAGCACGTTGACTTTGCACGAACGATCGAACGGGGCTTGGGAATATAGGGGGAGGCGATGTATCGCCTATGGGGGGGGGGGGGGGCGATATATCGTCTCCAAGATGGTTTTTTTGAAAGTTTGGTTTTTAATTTTGAAAATTACCCTTAACCACTTAGACCTGCCTTTGAACAATTTTGACTGAGTTCTAGGCGCCAGTTGAACGAAAATTAAAATCTTTTTAATTTTATAATAATTTATTTATTCAAATTAAAAGGGGTTAGTTTCGATCCTTGAACTCTATAAATAAGACCTGATACTCAGCCATTTTCTTCATTCTTCAAGCATTTGATCAGAGCCTCCAAGGTGCTAGTGCTACTATAGAGAGAAACACTTGGGTTTGGGATAAAAGCCTTATTATTCTAAGCTTTTCTAAACACTTGGGAAGTGAGATTTAGTATGATTTTGGTAATGAGGTTAGACCAATCCATAAGATCATTCAAGGTATTCTTATTCAGTTCTTTAGTTTTCTTTAGTATTATTTTATTAAGATCCTAACTCTTGTTAATGATTGTTCATTAGGTATTTAAGTTTCTTGAAACTTAAGGTTATTCTTGGTAAGTTTCTTCTTGATGGTTTAGTTCTCATTTCATTTTTATTCTTTAGAGATACTCACCGTTTTTACTGTTGGTTTATAGAAGTGTTCTAATCCCGTTCTTGTTCCCAAATATCTCAGCTTTTGGTAAGGAAAATAGGATAGATTTTATGTGCTTATATGATATGTTTATGTTATGATATGTTGATGTTATGATATGTATATGTATAATATGTCTTGTAGTCCTTGCGCATATGACTTGTTTAGATAACAAGCTCCAAGAATATGTTTTATAGTCCTTCGGCATATGACTTGTTTAGCTAGCAAGCCCCAAGAATTTATGGGCATATGACTTGCTTAGCTAGCAAGCCCCAAAAATTTATGGGCATATGACTTGCTTAGCTAGCAAGCCCCAAGAATTTATGATGGCCATTAATATTATAGTCCTATACGATATATTTTTTTTATAGTCATATTTTTTATAGTGTACGTTTATGATATAGTCTTATGCTTATGCTTTTGATTTATGTTATATGTTGTTAGTAGATTTTCCTTGTTGGGCATTAGGCTCATTCCTTTATTTTTAATGTGATGCAGGAAAATGATTATGGAAGGTGGAAGGATTCTTGGCAGCTTGGCTTGTGTGTTAAGGATGAATGGATTGCGTGTCGATCGAGGATGACATTATTTAGTCTTTTGAATTATGTTCTTTTGTAATTCTGCACTTAATTTTGAAACAATTGTATTAAAGTTTATGTTTTATGTTTTATAAACAATGGGATCCCATATCATAGCATATTTTATTTAATATTTTTATCTTATTTTGTATTGGTACAATATTTTGGAGTTTTAATAAAGTTATGTTATTTCTTATGTTTCTATCGAAATAATAGTAGCCATGTCTAATAGTTTTTAATGGTCCAAGGTCTTAGAAATAGTCGGGTCATTACAGTTGGTATCAGAGAAATGGTCCATATACATGAAGTTCTCCTTGATACACACGCTAAAGTTCCGAATCTAACCGCCAATGTAAGTGTTTACGTTATAGTTATTATGTTTATTTGTATAGCTAACGTTTTAGTCCTTATGTTTTCAGTTAAGAATGGGTGGAGCCTTGACATATGAGGATATCTGAGCCATTAAGGCCTTGAAAAGGATTAGAGAGCCATGGAATACATTAGGAGTGTTAGAACGAATCACTCAGAGATTATTCTTATTCCCCAGGGAGATAGATCACCTCCAAACAACTAAGCAACTCATGATGAGAGCTACAAAGCAATATGTTTTAGTAATTAGGCTTCTTAAAGATTATCCTTCTATAATTTCAACTTTAGAAGAAATATGGGAGACTGTAGATGATGAAGATGAATTACCAGTAGCTATGAGATATTATTTTCTCATACTTAGGTTCACCTCTAAGATGGAATTCCAATTCACTAATGAGCAAAAATATAGAATCTTTACGAATCTTCCTCGAGGAAATTTTGAGGCTCAAGATAATGATGATTATGAGGAGATAGAAGATGATATGTTAGATGAAGGGTCAGATGTAGAAGATCCTGATTTTTAGATTAGTTTATTTCTTTATTTATTATCTTTGCATTTATGATTGTACTTAGTAAAAACATTTTTCCAAATGAATATTATTGTTATTTTTGAATGACATGAGTGAGTTTGATTTCTTTTACAATCATAATAAATAATGACCAAGTTCGGTGAGGGTGGATAAAAATCAATGGACCGGGTTCTATATTGAGAGTTAGGGGACCATAGTAGTGGGAACAATTTTACTAATCCCAACCCTCCCTCAATATGGTTAACTTTGGAACAACGACGAGTTTCGAACCTGAGAATTAAGTCATATAGGATGATTAGAAACAGACTTAGAAAATAATAAATATGTTTTTTCTAAGTATAGAAACACACCCTAATTATAAAGAAGGCTTATATAATTCTTCATAAGAAATCAAAATTAGTAGGTCTGAGTTATCTTTGCTTAGCCTAAGTTTTGTTTTAGAGCCTATTAGGTTAAGTTCTAACATGTTTTTCTCGACTGTTAGAACTCTGGTGAAGATATCGCTCAGAAGGTCTGCACGTGCTACCATTGTTGTAGTAGCAGAAGAGGCACGCACCAATAGCAATGCCTCCAGCATTGCTCAAGAGACTAATGTTTCCCCTCCAGTTCGCAGAAGAGGAGTGCGTGCTACCACTGCTGCTGCTAACCAAAGTGCACCGCCTCCGCAGGTTGACAACACTGCAAAAATTGTCAAGCTACGACAACAAGTGGAGGAATTGCTACAGCAACAGTGACAACAGGCCCAGCCGCAGCCACAGACTCAGACTCAGCCTCAACCGCAGCCTTAGCAAATGGCACCGCAACAAGTAGGTCATTATGGGTGATGGCCAATGGAAAACTATGCGCCCTGCCCAGCTCAGTACATGGATCCAATCTACGAGCGATTTCGTAAGCAACATGCTCCAAACTTTGAAGGGAGAACCGACCCCTTCGAGGCGGAAGAATGGCTCAGAAATGTAGAGCCGATCCTAGCGCGCATGAATCTGGGCAACTTGGACCGCATATTTTGCGTTTCGTCTCTGCTAAAGAAGGATACTAGAATATGGTGGGACCTAGTACAGCAGACTCACTATGTCACCACCATGACATGGACAAGATTTGTGGAGCTGTTCCACAAGAAGTACTACAACTTGGCAGTCATCGCTACAAAGGTCGAGGAGTACCCTAGTCTGAAGTAAGGCAACTTGACTGTAGCAGTGTATGCTCGGCAGTTCGACCGACTAGCCAAGTTTGCACCAGAGTTGGTTCCAACTAACTTTCTGAGGGTTACCAAGTTTGTTAGAGGACTTAGACCAAAGATTGAGCTAGGGGTTAAGCTAGCAAATCCTAGAACCACTACTTATGCCGATGTTCTAGAAACGGCTATAAAAGTAGAAAGGCTTCAGGCAAATGTTAGTAAGGAAGAGGCCAGTAAGCCTGAGCCTAAGCAGCAAAGTCAACCTCAGAATGGTCGGAACAACCACCATAACAGCCATCAGCCCAGCAACAATAATGGTCAGAAGAGAAGGCATCCTGACAATAAGCAATCTGACAATGATAAAAGAGCACGGACAAACAATGGAGGTAGTAGGTCGGGTTATGTCCCATAGTGTTCTAAGTGCCAAAAGAAACATCCTAGTGAGTGTCATGCAAACACCAAGGGATGCTACAATTTTTGTCAGGAAGGTCACCGGAAGAGAGAATGTCCCCAGCTCAAGCCAGAAGAGAAAAGGGACAACAAGATGGTTCATGCCAGAGTCTTTGCCTTAACCTAGGGAGAAGCTGAAGCTATTAATAAAGTGGTCACAAGTCAGATTCCTATCCTCAATAATGTATGTTCAGTATTATTTGATTCGGGAGCCACTCACTTCTATATCTCGTTAGGAATGATAGAGAAATTAGACAAACCTTGTGAAAGATTTAGAACTAGGTTTGTGACAAAATTGCCTTTGGGTGAAATAGTCTTATCATCATGGATTGGCTAGCAAGGCATGGCGCAACCATCGACTGTAGACGCAAGAAAGTAACGTTCGAGACTCCTGACGATCAGAGACTATGCTTTACGGGAAAGGTTTCAGGAATACGTATGCCGCTTATTTCGTCCCTTAAAGTTCAGAGGATGATAGAAAAAGGATGTCACGCATTCTTAGCCAGCGTCACGAATGTGGTAAAGGAAACACCACTAAAGGTTGGAGACATCCGCATTATAAAGGAATTCCCAGAAGTATTTCCTGACGACTTACTAGGGTTGCCGCCGACTCGGGAAATTGACTTCACAATCAAACTAGTACCGAACACTGAGTCTATATAAAAGGCACCATACCGAATGGCACTGACCGAACTCAAGGAGTTAAAGATGCAACTACAAGAAATTTTAGACTTGGGCTTCATTAGACCGAGTCATTCGCCATGGGGAGCATCGGTTCTATTTTTGAAGAAGAAGGACGGAAGCATGCAGATGTGTATAGATTACCGCAAGCTGAATAAGGTGACAATTAAGAATAAGTACCCTCTACCCCGGATTGACGACTTGTTTGATCAACTCCGAGGTGCGACCGTGTTTTCAAAGATTGATTTATGGTCTGGGTATCACTAGCTCAAGGTACGGGAAGATGATATTCCCAAGACAACTTTTAGAACTCGTTATGGACATTACGAGTTTTTAGTTATGTCATTTGGTCTTACCAACGCTCCAGCCACATTCATGGATTTAATGAATAGGGTCTTCAAGGATTACTTGGACAAATTCATCGTAGTATTTATCGACGATATCTTGGTGTATTCAAATGACGAAGTCGAGCATGAGGAACATTTAAAGTTGACCTTATTGCGATTAAAAGAGCATCAACTTTACACCAAGTTCAAGAAGTGCGAATTTTGGCTTTCGCAAGTAGCGTTCCTCGGCCACATAGTATCTAAGGAAGGAGTTGCAGTAGACTTGTCTAAGGTAGACGCTGTGAAGGATTGGCCAAGACCTAAGAACGTGTTAGAGGTAAGAATTTTTCGGGGACTAACAGTTATTATCGGAGGTTTGTAGAGGGATTTTCTAAGATAGCCACTCCGCTCACCAACCTGGCTCCAAAGCAAAAAAGGTTCAACTGGACGGATAAGTAGGAAGAGAGCTTCCAGTTTCTTAAGGATAAGTTATGCTCGGCACCAGTACTTTGTGTACCGACACCCAATGACAAGTTTGTAGTCTACTGTGATGCGTCGAAGCAAGGTTTGGATTGTTTGCTGATGCAGAATGACAAGGTAATAGCCTACGCCTCAAGGCAACTGAAGGAATCTGAGCAACACTATCCAACTCATGATATGGGGTTGGCAGAGGCGGTCTTTGCATTGAAAACTGGCGTCAGTATCTTTATGGAGAACGGTGTGAGATTTATATAGACCACAAAAGCTTAAAGTATTTCTTCACACAAAAGGAGCTCCACATGAGGCAGCGCAGGTGGTTATAACTAGTGAAGGATTATGACTGTGAAATCCTATACCACCTGGGAAAGGCTAATGTAGTTGCTGATGCGCTAAGTATGAAGAGTTATGGAAGTCTAGCAGCGTTACCTAGAATAGAAAAGCTGCTACAACAGGAGCTGATCAATGCTAGAATAGAAGTAGTCATTGGTATACTGGCTAACTTGTCCATCCAGTCAAGTTTATTAGAAGATATACGGATCGAACAAGGGCATGATGACACATTAGTAGCACATATGGATGCAGTTAAATAAGGGAGGGCCACATATTTCTTGATCTCAAGAAAGGGGCTTTTGAGATATAACGATCGAGTATGCGTGCCGAATGATAAAGGGATTAAGATGAAGATTTTAGAAAAAGCGCACAATACCCCATACTCAGTTGACCCAGGGTCGACTAAGATGACTCACGACCTTAAGGCGTTGTATTGGTGGTCGGGAATGAAGAAGGATGTAGCGGAGTATGTGTCTAAATGCTTAGTATTCTAGCAAGTGAAAGCAGAACATCATCGACCTGCAGGCTTATTGCAACCGCTTAGTATTCCAGAATGGAAGTGGGAAGACATAGCCATGGATTTCGTGATGGGTTTGCCACGAACAAATAAGTAGCACGACTCAGCTTGGGTATTAGTAGATACACTAACCAAGTCAGCTCACTTCCTGCCTGTCAAGACTACTTACACAGCAAATCAGTACGCAGACGTTTATGTCCGAGAAATAGTAAGACTGCATGGAATTCCTAAGACCATAATATCCGATAGAGGATCGATGTTTACATTGTGATTTTGGGGAATCTTGGAACAAGCCATGGGTACCAAGTTAAGTCTTAGTACGACATTTCATCCTCAGATCGATGGTCAGTCCGGGCATACCATACAAATTTTAGAAGATATGTTGCGCGCTTGTGTACTCGATTTCAAAGGATCATGGAGTAAGTATTTGCCGCAGATAGAATTCTCCTACAACAATAGCTACCAGTCCACGATTAGGATGGCACCCTATGAGTTGCTTTATGGTAGAAGGTGTCAATCATCGTTACATTAAGACGAGGTAAGAGAAAGGCAACTTCTTGGACCCGAAGCTGTTAGAGAAGCTCAGGATGCAGTAGCACTGATTAGAAAGCGTATGCTTGCTGCTCAGAGCCGTCAGAAAAGTTATGCGGATGCCATGCAGTGTGATGTAGAATTCAAAGTCGGAGATCAAGTATTCTTAAAGATATCTCCTATGAAAGGTGTGAAGCGGTTTGGGAAGAAAGACAAGCTTAGTCCCCAGTTTTTAGGTCCTTTTGAGATATTGGACAAGGTGGGAACAGTTGCATATAGATTAGCCCTACCGCCAGCTCTAGCAGATAACCATAATGTGTTCCATATCTCAATGTTGTGTAGATATGTGTCAGACCCTTCTCATGTCCTCAAGTACGATACGATAGCACTCCAGAAAGACTTGAGTTACAATGAACGACCAGTTAGCATCCTAGATAAAGGGTTGAAGGAATTACGGTCTAAGAGTATTATGATAGTGATGAGTCTGTTTTTAGCATAGTTTTAACATGTGTTTAGGGTAAGTTTGAGTCATTTTGGTGGAGTGTTATGTGGTATTATGCTTGTTTTGGTATGTTTGCAGGAAATAGGAGAAGAAAACGTGAAGTTTGGGAAATGACTGAAAAATCAGCTGAAATTTGGAAATTTGTGCTAAAAGTTGACAAGAAGAAAGTTGAAGACTCATTTGGGGAGATAATTGGTCGATTTGGAGTTTGGAATCAAGTTTTTGGAAAAATTAGAGGGGCCGCGGCGCTTGAATGAAGAGTTGCGGCGCAAGGAAGAAGCAAAGAAGGCTAGTTTATGGATTTTTTAAGGGCCGCGACGCCTGAGGAAGCGCCGCGGCGCTCGCTGAAGTCAGAGAAGGAGGCCGCGCTGGAGTATAGAGGTGCGCCGCGGTGCTTGGATGCTAGGGCCGTGGTGCGTGTGGCTGATCATGACCTGCAGAAGTGTCAAATTTGTTAGATATTTTAAGGTTTTTGTTTAAATACGTTTTAAGAGTTAATTATTGGATTCAATTCATAATTAGAAGTGTAGAGAAGTCATTAGAGGCAGAAGGAGAACATTGAAGACCTAGAGTTTAATTTCTTATTTTCTTCTGTAATCTCTTACTGGTGTTTATGTTTATATTTAATTTGATTGACTTCATTATGTCTGCTTTGAACTAATCTTGTTATTAGGGTTTTAGTAGATTCTTCTTGAAACTTTTGATCTCTTAATGAAATTTTCCTGAATTTCTTTCTTCTGCTGTGGATTGTTTATCATATTAATGCTTGTGAATGTTTGATCATCATTTACATGTTTATATGATTTTAACCTATACTCTGAAAAGAGAAGGATAATTATGCTATAGGTAAATAATCACAATTTTATATTAGATGAAAGTACTTTTATGAATTGTGTAGTTTAGAGATTATGTGTTTAAAGCCTGCAATATATTGATTTACCACAGAGATGTAGGAGACATTATATTGTAGAGAATTATAGATCCTAACAAGACTATAATAGATAATTATAATATGCTACCACAATAGAATTAAGAAATCTTGAGAATTGGTTAGAAATCATAAGTGGATGGTTGATGAAGCTAAAGCCCTAAATTTTGCATATATTGAATTAAATCAAATTTCATCTCTGCATTTCTTTAAGTGCTTAGAAGTTTTCTTAATTTTTAGTAATAATTATTTTATTTATCAATCTGAAATTATTATTTCAATCAATTAGAAATAGAGGTTAATTATTGGTAATTAATAGCAGTCTTCGTGGGATCGACACTTTACTTATCATATATTACTTTATTAGACCGCGTATACTTGCGTGTTACATTTTGGCGATCAGATAGTCAAGGTCCTATGGAGTCATAGTTCTGAATGGGAGGCAACGTGGGAGTTGGAGGAGGGCATGTTAGCGCGGAATCCGGAATTATTTGGTAAGTAAATTTCGGGGACGAAATTCTTTTAAGCTAGAGAGAATTGTAGTGTCCCAGAATATTTACTTAGCTAACTAGATAGAAGTAGTAGTTAGTATTAGTTAGTAGTATGTTAGTTACTGTGGATTTTAGTTTAAACCGGGACTTATTAGGAAACTCATAACAATAGTTGTGGATTTTATAAGTTTAACCTATAGTTTAAGAATATTAATTATAACATAAGGTTTGATTAATATTGCTGGTCATAGATATATATTTATTATAACCTAAGGTTTAGATAGAGCCAATAATAGCATGACACTTGTCATAATCATGATTATTATGGAATTAAGTATTTTTTATGAATAATTTTAATAAAAGAAAGATCTGCAAGATCTAGAACCTTCCAGCAGTTGTTAGGATCGTATTATGACTCAGTCAAAGCTATTTATCCAATTCAAATTATGCTAAAAAAGTGCAAATACGTGTTTGATATATCAACGTATGTCGATATGTCGCAGCTATAAGGGCCGATATATCGCCTATGTAAGATATGGAAAACACGACGACTTTGCACGAACGATCGAATAGGGCTTGCGAATATAGAGGGAGGCGATATATCACCTATGGGGGAGATATATCGGCTCCAATATGGTTTTTTTTAAAGTTTGGTTTTTAATTTTGAAAATTACCCTTAACCACTTAGACCTGCCTTTGAACGATTTTGACCGAGTTCTGGGCAACAGTTGAACGAAAATTCAAATCTTTTTCATTTTATAATCATTTATTTATTCAAATTAAAATGGGTTAGTTTCTCTCCTTGAACTCTATAAATAGGACCTAGTACTCAGCCATTTTCTTCATTCTTCAAGCATTTGATCAGAACCTCCAAGGTGCTAGTGTTACTATAGAGAGATACACTCGGGTTTAGGATAAAAGCTTTATTATTCTAAACTTTTCTAAACACTTGGGAAGTGAGATTTAGTGTGATTTCTATATTGAGGTTAGACCAATTCATAAGATCATTCAAGGTATTCTTATTCCTAAGTTCAGTTCTTTAGTTTTCTTTTATTCAGATCCTAACTCTTGTTTATGATTTTTGATTAGGTATTTAAGTTTCTTAAAACTTAAGGTTATTCTTGGTAAGTTTCTTCTTGGTGGTTTAGTTCTCATTTCATCTTTATTCTTTAGAGATACTCACCATTTTTACTGTTGGTTTATAGGAGTGTTCTAATCCCGTTCTTGCTCCCAAATATCCTGAATTTTGGTAAGGAAAATAGGATAGATTTTATGTGCTTATATGATATGTTTATGTTATGATATGTATATGTATAAGATGTCTTGTAGTCCTTGGGCATATGACTTTTTTAGATAACAAGCCCCAAGAATATGTTTTATAGTCCTTCGACATATGACTTGTTTAGCTAGCAAGCCCCAAGAATTTATGGGCATACGACTTGCTTAGCTAGAAAGCCCCATAAATTTATGGGCATATGACTTTCTTGGTTAACAAGCCCCAAGAACTTATGATGGCCATTAATATTGTAGTCCTATAGGATATATGTTTTTTTATAGTCATGTTTTATAGTGCACGTTTATGATATAGTCTTTATGCTTATGATTTATGTTATATGTTGTTAGTAGATTTTCCTTGCTAGACATTAGGCTCATTCCTTTATTTTTGGTGTGATGTAGGAAAATGATTATGGAAGGTGGAAGGATTCTTGGCATCTTGGCTTGTGTGTTAAGGATGAATGGATTGCGTGTCGATCGAGGATGACGTCATTTCGTCTTTTGAATTATGTTCTTTTGTAATTCCGCACTTATTTTGTAAACAATTGAATTAAAGTTTATGTTTTATAAACAATGGGATCCCATATCATAGCATATTTTATTTAATATTTTTATCTTATTTTGTATTGGTACAATATTTTGGGTTTTTAATAAAGTTATGATATTTCTTATGTTTCTATCGAAATAGTAGTGGCTATGTCTAGTAGTTTTTAGTGGTCCAAGGTCTTAGAAATAGCCGTGTCATTACAGAGAGAGAAAACGTTCTGAACATTCTTTTATAATTCTAATAGGTTACTTCGAACTTAAGTAACCTCAAGCAAATCCTTATGCTCGGGGTCCCAAAAATGCCCCAGGGGTAAAATAGTCAAAATTTCTAGAATTCCCTCATGATCTCACTAACTCCCAATTTATAATAAAATATTTATTCCCGTTACCCAATATCTCAGTAATGTGCTAAATACCCAAAATACCCCTTGACTTACTCCGAGTCAAGTATGGATCCCGTTGTGACTTTCCTACTAGCTTACTTCCTAGGATCCTCCCATGTCGAGTAACCCAAACATACTCACATAATAATGTGGTCCCACACATATATCACATATATGCCAAATATACCCAAAATGGGCCAAATTATGAAAATTGCCCAATTAAACATAAATGGGCTCACATGCATATTTAATACCTAAACATGCATATCAAATCATATTATAATATAACTCACATAATCACATAATGATACACATAAATATCATATAATCACATAATTCCATAATTTTCCATCCTGGCCCCCTAATCAAGGCCGTAAGCCTTATTATGAAAGTTGGGACTTTACAGGAATCCCTTGAAATTCCAGATGAAGGAGCTACCAAGTCTGGGAGGGATAAGTATGAGTGTTGGAAGGCGGCTAACAACATGGCACTGTACTACATGTTGAATAGTATGGTTGACACTCTCAAGACAAAGATGGAGAATGTCAAGACGTCCTACAAAATCATGGATCAACTCCAAGATATGTTTCGTGCCAAGTCATCTTAGACTCGTTTTGAGGCCACCAAGAAATATGCCAATGCTCGGATGGCACCGTCTCAACATGTTCGCGATCATCTGATCAAAATGACAAACTACTTTCAGGAAGCTGAACTGCATGGAGCAATAATAGATGAGGAAACTCAAGTCGGCTTAATCCTTAACAGTCTCTCTCCAGTTTTCCTGTCGTTCACCACCAACTACGTGTTGAATAAAACCTACTATGGTCTGACGCAGCTCATGAATGAGCTTCAGATTTTTGAGTCTATCATGGGTGGACCAAGTAAGGGAGGAGAAAAGAAGACAACTATTACTATTGCTGCTGATCCAGCTAAGGCTGAAGCTCACCTAGCTTCATCTTCGAAAGCTGGAAATAAGAGGAAAGGTGGAGAAAATCCTGCAAAGGATGCAAAGACGATCCCACAACTGAATGCACAAACGCCTGAGGGGAAGAAAAAGAACAAGAAAAGTAAAGCTAAATGCTTTCACTGCAAAGAGAAGGGGCATTGGAAAAAATATTGCCCCAAGTTTCTAGTAGCGAAAAACAAAGGTAATGATTAAAGTACATTTATCTTGGAAACATGTGTTTTAGAGAATGAAAAATCTGTTTAGATTATTGATTCTGGATCTACTAACCATGTTTGTAATTCTTTATAGCATCTTGAATCGTGGGAGGAAGTGGACGAAGGAGGCTTAAACCTTAGAGTTAGTAATGGAGCGTTCGTTGTGATCCAAGCTAGAGGAAAAGCTCGCCTAATGTTCGAAAATAAATTTTTAATTTTGAATGATGTATTTTTTATTCCAGATTTTAGTAGAAATTTAATATCAGTTTCCATGTTGTAATCAGAATGATTTGTTATGACTTTCACCAATTTTAGTTGTTGACGTTGTTTTTCGTCAACTTAAACAGTAGAGCAATTAAGCAAATGGAAAATGGAGCAAATGAATTTAACGAGGAAGATAAGAAGGTTTTTACGTGGTTCAACAGTTAATTCTGCCTAGTCCACGAGTCTATATTATTAAGACTTGGAGTTTTCTGGAAATTCTTCAAAGATGAATTACCCAGAGCTTTCTCCCAAGAAATTAGAAGTCAGAATTCGATCATTTACAAGTGGTGATTCCTTCTTTATTTATAGGGAAGGTTACAGAGTTCATTCCCACATATTTCGGGAAGATATTATGTATATCAATTGAAATAATGATATTAAATGAAATATCTCCTATATACGTGGAAATGTCCCATGAAAATCTGGAACAGATAAAAAATTAAATGGTATCCCTTAAATATTGGGATTACACAACAATAAATATGTTCACACGTAATAGGCTATCCCAGGTGACTCATCAGGTCTTCGAGATTAGCAATCGACATTGTGACTGTCAAGACTTACGGAACCCTTACGAACTTGTCACCCAACTTCAGGCCATGCTCGGAGTAGGTAGATACTGTCGAAGCTATTACACCTGAGCCTGCACTTCCCAAGCTCGGACTGACTTATCTAAAGACAATCGGTAATAGATATATCCCAGTGTCACGCCATTTCAAACTCATAAAATATCCTAAGGTTACACATCTTAGAGATCGTTGTTTTACTTAAGAGATTTTATGGCTGGACCATACGATGTTTTCATACATTTCGAGCTCACACTTGACGAGCCCAGTTTTCGGGGTTATAACCTCTTGTCTTGAAATCTGGGTGTAACATTAGTATATCTATTTCTTTCAATGGATCATTATTATGTATTGCATGTTTGGAAAACAAGCTTTATATTCTATGACCTAACGAACCCCTCATGCTTAATAATGAATTATTCAAAGTAGCTAAACCTAGGATCAATAAACGTCAAAAGACCGATAACAATAACATGACGTATTTATGACATTTGAGACTAGGTCACATTGGCTATGATAAGATTCAAAGACTTACAAAGGATGGGCCTTTGAGGGAACTAACCTTAGGTGAATTACCAGTCTGTGAATCTTGTCTAGAAGGCAAACTGACCTAACGTCCATTCTCTGCAAAGGGCGATAGGGCCAAGGAACCACTTTAACTTGTTCATTAAGATGTTGTGGACCTGTGAATGTACAAGCCAGGGGCGATTTTGAGTATTTCATCACTTTTATTGACGATTAATCTAGATACTCATGTCTTTACCTAATGCATAGGAAATCATAAACATTTTCAAAATTTTAGGAATTCGTAGCTATGACTCAGAACAAATTAGGTAAAACTTTAAAGAGATATTGCGATCTGATAGGGGTTGAGAATATTTGGATATGTAGTTCCAAGATCATTTAACTTAACTTGGGCTTTTATCACAACTTACTGCCTCGGGTACTCTGTAGCAAAATGGTGTAGCGGAACACTGAAACAAAACTTTATTGGAAATGGTTAGATGTGCTTAGTTACTCAACTCTGTCAACTTCATTTTGGGGACATGCAATTAAAACTGCAAATGACATTCTAAATGTTGTATTGTCGAAATCAATCCCCAAAACACCTTTAGAATTCTGGAATGGTCGTGAACTTAGCTTTCGTCATTTTAGAATCTGGGGGTGTCCTGCCCACGTCCTAAGGAAAAAGGAAGGAAAGCTAGAACGGTGAACCACAGTTTTCATGTTTGTGGGCTATCCTAAAGGCACTCGGGGTGGACTTTTCTATAGTCATTCACAAAATAAAGTGTTTACTTCTACGAATGCTACTTTTCTGGAAGATGACTATGTCCAAAACTTCAAACCGTGTAACAAAGTAGTTTTAGAGGAGATGGTTAAAGAATTGACTCCAACCAATGTTCCATCATCATCATCACAAGTTAATGATGAAATTTTGACTCTTCTTGTCCAACCGACATAAGTCGATTTAAATGAAGAAAGTACCACTATTCCTGATCAAGAAGTCACAGAGCCTCATCGTAGTGGGGGGGTTTCTAGGAACCTAGTTCGCTATGGTTTACATAGTGAAGCCAATATGGTTGTTGGTGACACTAGTGATGATGATCCATTATCTTTCAAACATGCAATGGCAAGCCTTGAAAATTAACTATGGCTCGAAGCCATGAAACAGGAAATAGAGTCCATGTACTCAAATTCCATCTGGGATCTTGTGGAAGTACCTAGTGACTTTAGGGTCATTGGGTGCAAGTAGATCTACAAGAAGAAATGAGGTGTTGATGGAAATATCAAAACTTATAAAGCTCGATTAGTGGCAAAGAGTTATACCCAAAGAGAAGGTGTGGACTATGAGGAAACTTTTAGTCCGATAGCTGTGCTCAAGTCCATTCGCATCCTCCTATCCATAGCAACTGCTCTCGACTGTGAGATATGGCAAATGGATGTCAAGACATCTTTTTCTTAATGGGAAGCTTAACGAAGTCATTTATATGGATCATCCAGAAGAATTTAAAGTAGCTGGACAAGAAGGAAAAGTTTGCAAGTTGAATAGGTCCATTTATGGAATTAAGCACGCTTCTCATTCCTTAAGCCTTAGGTTTGATGAAATAATCAAAATCTATGCCTTTGAACAAAATATTGATGAGCCTTGTGTTTACCAACTGAAGGCAAATCAAATAGTGGTATTCTTGGTTCTTTATGTAGTTGATATCTTACTTATTTGAAACAATGTTAAGAAATTGTCAGATGTGAAGAATTGGCTGTGCACTCAATTCCAAATGAAGGATTTGGGTGAAGCAAGTTATGCTCTAGGTATCCAGATCATTAGGGATAGAAAGAATAGACTCTTAGCTCTATCTCAAGCAGCTTACATTGATAAAGTGCTTGAACGTTTGTCAATAACAAATTCCAAGAAAGGACGTTTACTGTCTCACTATGGAATTCATCTTTCAAAGAAGCAGTCTCCCCAGACTCCTGAAGAGGAAGATGCAATGAGAAAATTTTGTAATGCATCTGCAGTTGGAAGTCTGATGTATGTTATGTTGTGTACTAGACCAAATATCTGCTAGCAGTGGGAGTAGTGAGCCAGTATCAGTCAAATCTAGGACTAGAACATTGGGTAGCAGTTAAGCATATCCTGAAGTATTTAAGGTGAACTAGGGATTATATGTTAGTATACAAGGGTGGTGTTCTGAACCGTGTAGGCTACACCAATTCAGATTTTCAAACTGGTGTCGATGATAGGAAGTCTACTTCTAGAATGGTGTTTATTCTAAGGGGTGGAGTTGTGATATGGAGAAGCATAAAGCAGTCTGCGATCTCAGATTCCACCATGGAGGCTGAATACATAGCTGTGTCAGAAGCAGCTAAGGAAATAGGATCTTGCTAAAGAAGATTTATTTAAATCTTGGTGTTATTCCAGATAAACCGCTTGTATTGTTTTGTGACAATACATGAGCGATAGCCAACTTGAAAGAACCTCAAATTCACAAGACGAGTAAGCATATAGAAATGAAGTATCACATAATTTGAGAATATGTGGCCAGGGAAGATGTGAAGGTTTTGAAGATTTCTTCTAAAGACAATCTTGCAGATTCTTTTACAAAGACACTACCAGAAGCTACATTTGATAAGCATATCAAGGAAATGAGATTAGTAGAATTAAGGCATTATCTTCAATTAGTGCAAGTGGGAGTTTGTTGGGGTTTTATGGCCTAACTAAAACCCAAATTCTTTTTAATCTCATTTTATTATCAATAAAATAATAGAAATCAATTTTTGACTTGGTCAATCACTTTGCTCACATGTTTTATTTTAGTGATTATTTGTTTAATATAAACTTCTAATAAATCTCGAGCATATAGCTAATCGTATCTATAGTGACGTAATCACAGTTGAATATAAATATGATTAAATATTCAAACATAAGTTAGTCCTAAGATTAGTCAGTGCATAGGATTTACACTGACTTGCCAATCTATGATATGATCCACTTACACATAACAGTGTTATGTTCTTTCCAGAACATTAGCAAAGTAGATAAGATCAGATGTATTTGTTACAACGGACTCGACCGATATTGACAATGGAAAGGATAAGTAAACATATCGTTATTATCTATTCTAGTCATGTCATATAGTTGACCATAGGTCAATTCAATCTCAATTCTGAGTGGGTAGTATTCTAACTGATTGTATTATTTGAGTTCTTTTCCTTGTTCGTTATTAGCTTACCCTATGGACTAGCCCATACTTACATCTTGGGAACTCGGTAGTATAATTGAGTGGGAGTGTTAATCATAGATATGAACATCTATAGCTTCTGATGAAGAAGTAAAACGATGGTTTCCTTTTAGTTTGGTTCAAGGTGCTAAATGATAGAGATCTCATTTCAGTAAATAATATTACTTTACTGAAATATCATTTACAAGGAACTAAGTGTTTTAACGATAAATTACAATGAGGGGTAAAACGGTATTTTAGTCTCATCTCATTGTACACCGCCTATAGAGGATTGAGTGATAATTATGGTTGTAACAATGGATAATTAATAACGTATCTATATTGCATATAGAGCGTTCTATGAATTCAAGAGTGCAATTCCTAGTCTTTAGTCGAGTCATGAGGAATTAATAAGTTAGTAAATTTATTTGTTAAATTTATGATAACTTATTGGAGCTTGATTTCATAGGCTCATGGTCCCCACTATACCTTGGATAAAATCATGTAGATAGTCTCAATTAATTGATTTAATTATCAATTAGAATTATCAAATTTGAACATGTCAATTTTTGATAGTTTCACTGAGTTATACAATTTAGAGAATAAATGAGATTTTAGGGCAGATTTATTAATTAAGACAAAATGGTGTCTAAATAAATAAATAAGTTTAAATCAAGGTTAAAATTATAAATAATTACTTTGATAAAGGATTTAAATAAATCAATGGAAAATAATACGGGCCTTGATTTTAAGTCCAACAGGCTTATAATTAAAAGAGAAATTTCACAGGCTTATGGCCGATGGGAATTTCAACCTAGGGCTGATAATTGACTATTATTTTATTGATTTTTTAATTAAATAAGTAACCTAATTGAGCCTATAAAAGGAATATTAAGTGAGAGTTGAAAACAGATGATCAAAAGACATCTGAAAATCTATTTTTCATATTCTAGGGTTTTACAATCACTACTACAAAATATCATTTACAGGACACTTTTTTAGGACACGCACATAAATGCAAGTCCTTAAAAATGTTTATGGAGTTTTTAGGACACTCATTGAGAGTCCTGAAAAAACACAATTTAGGACTTGCAAAGAGTGTCCTAAAAAAATATGCGAGTCCTAAAAAAATTTGGGCTAAAAAATGAGTGTTTTACTTAACAATTTTAAGGACTTGCATTGTAAGTCCTTAATACTCTTTTAGGATTCGCTTTGCGAGTCCTAAAAACACTTGAGCTGAAAAATTAGGAAGAGTAACTTTTAAGGACTCGCTTTGCAAGTCCTAAAAGAGTATTAAGGACTCCCAAAGCAAGTCCTTAAAATTGTTAAGTAAAAAAGTCATACAAACACTTATTGTTTAACATATTTATAAAATTAGTATTAGTTAAAAATGAGTTGTTTTATTGATTGGAAAAATATTGTAAAATAATTTTAATGTATAAATTTACTAGTTATAATTTTTATAATATATGGCATTATTTATTTATTTAAAATTTATATAAAATTAAAAAAATATTAATAAAAATAAATTAATATATTTTTAAAATAAAGTTAACTAAAGTGCACTTTTACCTAGTATTTAAATTAAATAGCTAACAATTATTATAAATTTGAAGAGAATTTGTATAGTTGTGATTTTTAATATTATTTTTTATAGTATTAGGAGTATAAAATTGGGAGTTTTATAATCACATTATTTTTATTTGAATAATATAATCATATTTTTATTTATAAAATAAAAAAATATATAAGTGACAAATCCTATTCTTCCTCCCTCCCTACCCAAGCCACTTTCCTTTCTCCCTCTCTTCCTCGCATGCTCTCTGCTAGCTCGAACGGCTGCCCTCCGATGGTCGCCGCCGTGTAGACACCGGATCAAGAGTACCAGACACTGCCGAAACTCCAGCCTCGCGAGCCCTTCGTTGTCGTTCTCCACCGCGAGTAGAAGCCTCCAGGCTCGTATACGTCGCCGCCGTGGCTTCAAGGCCAATTTCTAGCTTCCTTTGACATCGTCTCAGGCGAAGGGTAGCATGGGTGAACTCAGGGTATCAAGACAAAAAAAGCCCAGCCAAGGATCGAACTTTTAAGTGACTGGAGGAGACAGAATCAACTCTCCATTTGCTGCTCGTAGTCTTTTTCTCGAGGTGAGTTATTGTTTGTCTCTAACGTTGTTTTTTCATGTGTGATTGTTCAAATTTTAGAACTATTTTGTTCTCTTGTAGTTTATAATGGATATGAAATTAGGGAAGTTCACATTGGTTTCTGTTACAAAGGGGGTTGGTAAATTCCATTGCTGTCAAAATTTTGTATGGGGTAATTAGTTTATATAGAGAAGTTCACATTGATTTTGAACAATAATGAGTGTACTACTAAACCTTTAAACTTTAATTAAACATATAGTTAGCCTACGCAAATGAGACTCCGAACCTAATTGGTTATAGATTGAGGAACTAATAGTAATTGGATGCAGGACAGAAAAATTTGTGTGTTCTTGTTTCTAAGGCCACTCACAAGTAATTTGTTTATGTTGGCTTGTATTAGCAAAAAATAGTTATTAGGTGGTGAGAGCTTGTCAGTTTCAGCTACCAAAACCTTTTCTTTAATCTTAATTCAACTTTATTTTAATCTAACATTTGATTGTAGCTATATCCACACACATACACAAAAAAAGAAAGGAGTGATGATGTTGGAATGTTTTCTTGGTTAATTGATGTGGTCAGTTTTTAGTTTAACTTGGATAGTCCCATATTTAGATTAAGTTAACATTCATTTTCGGTATGAGCACTATTATTGACAGGTCATTTTATCTTTCTAAAAACATTCTTGATCATTGTAGATTATCTCAATTGAACTTACTTGTATGTAGATATATTCTTGTCAGACTAATTTGAACCAAGTTTCTGCAATAATAAACCTAAGTGTGAAAATTTCTAAGTAGTTTAGTTGCCAAATATAATAAGAAGACTTTTATTTAGCTCTATATAAGTTTGTTCAAATTAATAGGAACTTGAGAATCCGGTATTTGTGCACCTATTATTTTTTATTTATTTATGCTATATCAATGAGATTTTAATAACTATAGACACTAACCACTCAATTGACTTTTTACAATTATTTGTTAGGATTTTAGTCTTGGATTGTGCTAGAAGATTAAGTGGTTGTACTTTATAAGAAAGCCTATAAAAGTTAAGATACGAGTAGAAAATACATGTTATATATTCTTGAATCATCTAAAAAAGTGTGAACTGGAAAATTATGGGTAGAGTTATAGTATATATATTTTCTTATATCTACTACTGACAAATTACCATGATTAAGAACATCTAAGATACTCACTTATGATGAGATTGATATTGAGATTTGAGTTTAATAAATAAAACAAATTTAAAATTTTTTATATGTGTCAACACTCAAAGTCCATTCGTGAGCATTTTGTTTGCTCTATTTCACTCTTCATTATGTAGTATATTATATATAAGTGTTTTTTTAGTTTGGCCATGAAAATATAGAAAGGAAAAGGTGGATGCCAACTTCTTGGGTTTTCTTTCCATTCATCTTAAATCTCATTGTGTTGGTGACTTAGATTGGTTGTGGTGATGGAGTAAATCATTTTTGCCCCCTTTTTTATTTTTCTTTGTTTTGGGTTTGTAATTTTGAGAGTGATTCTTCTACTATTATTGATGTCATCTGTGGCAAAATTCAAAATTAGGAAATTCACTCTTGCGTTTTGGATTCTGTTAGTCTATAAATATATATTCTATATTTGTTTGCTGTAATTTTACGTTTGTTTCTAGACAATTAGACTTACTAATTGAAGTCAATCTTATTTTCTAATATTGAGTGGGTAAGTCTTTTATTTGATTTTGTTTATGTTGGATGAAATTTTGGTCAATTGTTGAGTGTGTATTACTAAAAATCCGAAAATTAGAGTAATTATGTATATTAGATAGGTTTGTTTCAAATTCTTCAAATCTTTATGGATATTACAATCTAATTACAATCTTTAGTTATAATAGATAGTAATTGATTGAGGATATTTCTGTCATCTTTTTCAACTAATTACAATCTATAGTTATATTATGTGTTATATTTTTATGCAGTTTGTTTAATTCTAATGATATATGATAGGATGATTTTTCATATTTTATTCTCTTTTTGTCTTTGGAGATATTTGTAATCTAAAAAAAATTGTTTGTTTTTAGTTTTGTTTTCTCATTGAAATATGACATTAGTCAACAAAAAAATGAAAGTCAGATATTTTTATGGTCTCTGTAACTCAATTAAGTTGAATTTTATTTATTGTATTTCTGGATAGGCTTTTGGGCCATAGCAATATCTAATAGAGCAAAAAAGTGCGTATGTATAAAGGAAGTTGAAGAGCCATGGAAGCAGGTATGAGTATAAATTAGTACTCTTTTCATGTTAACCTTTTCATCTCTCTTTTCTTTTAATCTTTAAGAAGTTGTTCAGGGAAATATTTTTCAAATAAATGAGGTGTTGCTTTCTATTAGACAATTTTTTCCATTAAGGATTTTTGAAACCATTTCATTAAAAATTGACCCCTAGTCTAGTTCATCATCCATGATTTATGAGTTACAGGAATTATATCAAAATATTTATTCAAATCTAACGTAGCTCTTGATATCTATTTTTAAACTTAGAGTGGATAATGTCTTATTCTGAGTTTGTCTCTTAACAATAGAACTAGTAATTGATTTGGTAATTATGTTTTCCCTTTGATCAAATGAAGGAATGTGTATGTGTTTATTCTCTAATTGCTTTAGTATTACACTTTAGTGGAGTTTGAATATCTTAGATATTCATCCGTAGTGAAGTAGGTTATGAGAATTATATGTGTTGCAGTGATAACGGAAGATTGAGAACCTTGCATGTCTTAGTGAAGTAGGTTCTGAGAATTTTGTGTGCTGCGGTGATATATGGATGAAAACTTGTGTGTTGTTTGATTTGTTTGACATGTTTGTGTTGCTTGTGACAGATGGCTAGGCTAGTAAATTAGGGGATATGCTGTCTGATTTTCTATAGATTTTTTTGTACTTAGTTTTATGTGGAAATATGAAAAAGATGACTACCACAATGATAAATTTGTGATCCGGATATTTAACATTTGACGGTCTAATTAATAATTAAGTTGATTATAGAATTTTCAATACATAAAAAAATTATGTTTAGTTGAAACCCACTATACATCCAAGATAGGATTCAAATTAGTGATGTTTCGTTCTTAATTAATCGAGTAATTAAGTAGTACTAATGTCTTATCACTTAAGCTCCTTCTCACTTGAACCATAACATCATAATAAATAATAAGCCGACATTAAAATTTTAACGAAATTAGATATTAAGAGGTGGATTATTATTAAAAGGGTCTCTTAAAAGATGCTTAATTAGATACTTAATTTAGTCAAAACTATTTGATTTGAATGCAATTTGCGTAGCTTAATTATGCATTTTCACTTTGATTTGATTGTTAAAAGCCAAATGATGATGATGATGTGTGCATTGTTTTTTTTTTTTGTTTAGTTCTTATTTTATTTTATTTTTATTGCCACCTAGGTGTATTATTGACATCCATAAAGTTGGATCAATATAAAGTAAAAATTGTATTATCATATTGTCAAAATATAGAAAGATAGAAAGGATTTGTGGTTTGACATGAGTCAAATATATGAGAAAAAAGAAAAATACATTATAATACAACTCTATCATTTCTTAATAATAATAAAATCAATGCTATTATGAAGTTTTGGCAAATTAACAAATTATTTTTCAGTTGTTTTTTCAGAAGATATACATGCTAATTAATAATAATTGATGGAGCTAAAAGTTTTTCTTAAGGGTGGGTGTAAAGACTGAGAAAAAAAAATATATTTTAATGGGTGAGACCCACTTAAGAGAAAAGAGTCAATGGACTCTTCCTTTTTTTTTTCTTTTCCTTTTTTTTCTTTTCTTTCTCTTTCCTCGACTGCCCTCTCTCTCTCTTCTCTTTCTTTTCTCTTCTCTTCTTTCTCTCTTCTCTCCACAGCAACACACCACCACCACCACTAAGATCCAATCTCCGGCAACCACCATTTTTGACATGCGCCGGCTCATTGAATTCACCTTGCTCCGGCGACCTCAACCACCAAGCGGCACCGCCCAACTCGCCGTAAGTTGTTCAGAATAGTCAGTCAAAGTTTTGGTCCGTCAACTTTGACTGTGTTTTCCGGCCAACTCTGACCACCACTCGGCAAGTGGTTGGTACCTTTGTAACCAGCGTGAAGAGAGGAACAAAACCCACTAAACCATTCCAGTCAACTCGTCATTTTTCTCTAACGAGATTTTGGGTATCTTCGCCCCTTGGAAGTATTTTCTCGCAACACCGGAGGTCATTTGGGCGAAGGAGCTGTACTTTCGTGATGTACTCATTGAGAGGATCGTTTTTATATATGCCATGCATATATTCATCGACGTTTCCGGTACCGCCACCAACCGCTATTGTGCACCGCTTGGGTGAGGTTCCGGAACTTGAAATTTTAAATATGGTCATATTATATGTCATTGGACATGATTTTGAATAAGGAATGATATGATGATAATCGTTTGCTCATTTGGTGCACGTAGGAAAAACGTGATATTAAAATCGGACTAGATCATTCTAAGATCATCGTTAAGCTTAGGAGCGTCGTTTTGGGCTCGGATTAAATTCTAAGGAGGTATCTAAAGATGTAGGGACTCAACTGAACTATTGGACTTATTTTACTCGTATTAAATTACATTCAACATATTCAAATTTTGAGATTTATAAAATGTTTGAAAAAATTGAAAACTTAACCTGCATGTTTTCTGATCTGTTCTGAGGGCAATGAGTGCCAAATATATATTTTTGTTCACTTATTTATGCAGGTTATGATTTTTGAGTTTATTCAAATGTAACTGTTATGCTGCCCAATTTTCTAAAAAATAAAGGGAGTATGTTTCTTTCTTTTCATGTTTACCTGCATTTGGTTATACCGATGAGAGCCATAGTGATCATGATTGGTGCACGTTGTTGTTTCATGACCTAGTCTCTGTGTCATCATAGGTAGATCAGGTGTTCACTCACCTGTAGGTGTAAATACCTAGCATTTGTATACAGGAAGTGTTCTGAGCCTCCCCCTTGTGGTGGTTATCAGGTCTAGCTACCCAGTTTAGGATGTCGGATTTTCTATGTTGGGTAACGGGAACTAGGGATCTAGTGGACGGTGTGATGTGCACTTGTAGCTATGCTCTTATGATTATTTGTGGTTTTTCTCTATTTTGGTTTATACACGATGAGGTATGTTTTGTTTTCAAAGCTAAGCATGCAGGGGTTGTATTAAACTTTTGGGTCCTATGTTATTAGTTGTTTTCCTACTGGGCTTTATAAGCTCACCCCTATCTCTCCCATTCCAGGAGCCTAGTGACGCGAACGTGAAAAAGATAAATTATAGATGGAGCAAATGCGTTTAGCCTATTTCTATTTCGTGTTATTGTCTTATCTTTGAGCATTATATATGTATTCGACTTCGAATCTAATGATCGGTATATCTGAATGAGCTATGAAATAGTTAGGGATGAGGAATGGTGGATGCTAAGTATTATTTTGCGTGTTTATGACTTATTAAATTTAACTATTTGGTGATTACATAGCTGTGGGAATATTTATGTTTTATGTATAATGATAAATGATCATACCTTTATCACTAATATTTTTATATATAATTATATGAGTTATTTCATTTTTTTAACTTATTATTATAGTATGATTTAATATAAATTAAATGATCATTTATAAAGACTATTTTCCAACAAGGGTCAAAGTTTGACCTTTGACCACCCAAGTTATGGATATTACAAATCTGCCACGGCCTAGGGCTCGGGTCGTGACAGGGGGACTAATTGCATTTTAAAATAATGAGACTTTTTTTTAACAATTTTTCATAAAATTTTATGTTAATATCTATTTTGTTTACAAATTTAAAATACAACCAAAAAATTAGGGGAAGTTGAGCCCCCAAACTTAGTAACTGCCAAATTATATTACAAAGTTATAACAAAATTAAATAGTAAAATTATTAAAATTTTGTTACAAATTTAGTTTGCTATTGTGCAATGGAGACTAACTGAGGTCTGTCAAAGATTGGAGCATGATCTTGTGATCCAGAGTTTTAATGGTATATTTTGCTATTGTTTTAATGGTATATTTTCTGTATTGTGTTATTGGTTTTTTTGGTGTATTTTGTTAACTAAGTTGAATGAATTAATATGATAGATTTATGGTCTATTTTGTTGCTAATTTTGGTGTAGTTTGCTACTGTTTTGTAATACCTCTATGTACTGGATGAATAACATTTTATGAAATAGTACTATCTAATAAGAAATGGTTTGCTCCTTGACTATATAAATACATATGTTGATAGTTTAATTCTCACATCTATTATATATATATTTATTATTGTTGTGTGTGTCTACTTATTTATAAGTTTGAATTATTATATATTTATAATTCAAGAACTTTTTTATAATGTGCAGGTCTATATTGATATGCATTTCTTTGGCGCAATACTAGACAACATTGGCAGTTGAAGTTTTTAAAATAAAAAATATATTTCACAAACATTGTATACATTTCTTGTTTAATATTTGGTGATGATAGAATTTGATTGTAGTATAAACTATCATGTAATATGATTTTGTAAGCCGAGTAGACTAAATATTGAAAATATATTTTTGAGTAATTTATAAAAAATTGTTTTGTTGTATTTTCTTTTGAAATTTTAGAAATCTAACATATATAATACATTTTGGACACTCAAAGGGATATGTTTTTTCTAAATCGAAATGAAAAATGTAGCTGCATTTTAAAAAAAATAAAATACTTTTAAGGGCATGCAAAGCAAGTCCTAAAAAATTACTTAAAGGTAGTCAACCTGATTTTTTAGGACTTGCGTTGCGAGTCCTAAAAACATTCTTTTAGGACTCACAACGCGAGTTCTAAAAAATTACTTAAAGACACTCAACCAGATTTTTTAGGACTCAAAATTAAAGGCATTCAACATACCTTTTTTGTTGTAGTGAATCTCTCTACAACAAAAGTATTTTTCTAAGCCTCAATATTCTCATCTCCTCTTTTTATTGTATCTATCTAATGTATTGA
The DNA here is from genome assembly GCF_963169125.1 of Humulus lupulus. Classification (NCBI taxonomy): domain Eukaryota; kingdom Viridiplantae; phylum Streptophyta; class Magnoliopsida; order Rosales; family Cannabaceae; genus Humulus; species Humulus lupulus. Next base: position 22,692,957 of record NC_084793.1, read on the forward strand.
GAATTGCCCACTCTAGTCTAGGTGATTCTAAGGATATTTTGGAAGGCTGTGAAGAAAATTGAAGAACGGTTCAGTTTCTTGGTGATACCCTTTGACAGAAAGGATACAAGGGTTAGATAAACTGAAGGGATGACTCAATCATTCCGCTGCACAATAATATAAGTGTTCTTATCTTTATCTCTCTATGAATTCAATTTTAGAAACATGTTCTAGATTTTCTTATATTAATATGTTTTATATACGATTTACATGAAAATAAACAAGATCCTGAATAAGTTTTCCCAACAAGAATATCATATTCAATACATGTTATATCATACCTTATTGACAAAATCATATATATTTTTACACTATTTACGATTTTCCCCCCAAACCATGACCAATACATTATTGTGCCTCCTGATTTTTTCGAGCCGTTAAAATTACCCCCAAATTATTCACAGTGTTGTAAAGTCGGACTTCTGTTAAGTTTTATCCTATATGACTAACAGATTACTGATTTGTCATTGCCACAACGTCATGTGTATAATTTAAAATTTTAAAAATATATATTTCTTATAAAATATTAAAATTAAATATAATTCAAAAATTAAAAAAAATATTCTTTTTAATTACTAAAAAACTATTTTTTTTAATAAATTATTAAAAGATTAATTAAATAAATTTTCAAATATTAAAAAAAATAAACTGAAACTCACCTAATTTTTTTTGTTTGGAAAAATGAAATTATTTATTTTTAATATTGATGGAAGTAATAAATTTTAAATTAGATTAGTTTAATTTTTGTATTAAAAAAATCATTTTCGGTAATTTTTTTTAGTTTTTTGAGTTTTTGAAATATTTTTAATTTAAAAATTTTATAAGAAATATATATCTTTAATTTTAAATTATTTTTTATTTTATATACATAGTGCAAATGTGACAATGACAAGTTAGCAATTCATTAGCCACATAGGATAAAATTTAACAAAAGTGCTACTTTACAACACTATGAATAGTTCGGAGGTAATTTTTAATAGCTTGAAAAAATCAGGGGGCACAATAATATATTAGTCATAGTTCGGGGGGCAAAAATCTTAAATACCCATTTTTTATTCCGATTGCTTTTGTTCATTATTTCTATGCATATATAATTTTACTTATAATCTTAATAATTAAAATTGATATTTATATATATATATATAATATTTTTGTGTAAATTGTATGTCTTTAATTAATTCATTATTAGATAAATTGAAAAAAAAAAAAGACCAAGTTAAAAAAAAGTGCATATATATAGGAAATTTTTTGGTAGTGATTGTTTTTAATCAGTACCGATAGTTATTTTTGGTATTTTTAGTATATGGATAATTTCTAATTCTATATTTTTTATATGACGATATATAATGTAGTACAGTAAACCTCTAACAATATTTTAGGAAATTTAATAAAATTTAGGAAGCCGAAATCAGGATTTAAGTAACCTATTGCACGCTTGTATAAATATTGAAACAAACACACATGCAACAAACTTTTTGAATCTGAAATTTGACATCCTAAATTATTCAGAATTTCTTAGAAATAATCATATATATATATATAATAATTACAAAAGATATATTATGAAATTTTAACAATCAAAATAAGAAAAGTACAATTGACAAATTTTGATTGAATGTACGATGAATTGTGGATTTAAATCGATTTCGTGTACTTTTTATTATATAACATGCTACGTATTACAAATTTCTTTAAAAATATATATACAATAATTAATGTTTAGCCATACATAATTATGTACCGATAATTTATCTTCTAAATTATATATTTGTATTAACTGGAGTGAATCATAAATAATAAAACGTTTCCATACATCACGTTTATCCTTTTCGTTATATGGAACCGTTAAAAACTTAGTCTTTAATTCCTTTAACAATCTAATAAAAGCTGTGAGAATATAACTCCTTCAAAGATTGTACAATTTAAAACAATTATAACAAATAACTATCAATAAATAAATTTGAAGTGTTTTTTTATTTCTTTTTAAAACTAATCTTATGATTAATATACGATAAACACACAGGTTTTATGTGTTCAAATTTTAACTGTTCGATTACTAATTATATTATATAGAAAATATTACTAAATAAAATTATATGTTGAAGATGTAATACTGGTTTATAATTTAAATTGACAAGAACTTATTTAAATATTTTGAAAAGTACCCAACTTAAAATTTTGAATTCTTATTCAAAGTTCTAATATCTTTCTACATTCTCTATATCGTTGAAATTTCGCCTAGCACAGGAAAACTTCTACTTTGCTTATACTCTTATGTGAGTAAGAGTAAGTTTTTTGTTTACAATTTTTTTAACGTATAATGCATATGTTATTTAATAATTGAAGTATACACGATACTAATAATTAAAAGATCATATTCTAACGAAATGCCACATATACAAGTAAATTTCATTTTTTTTTTCTCACATCCATATAAAGAAAGATTTTTTATTTTAATATTATTTTTATTAGTTTGAATTCACTAACCTATATGGACTACAAGTAAATAATAATAATGTTATATATATAAATAAATATATATATATATATAAGCAACACAACTATATTGTATGTAAATAAGAATTATTGGTTACATGACACTTTTTTTTTGTAAAAGAGTTACACAACACTTGCACAATTATAAAACGCATATTTAAATTTGTAATTTTTTTATGTAATGCTCAAAAGTAATTCCTATTCTCCATAATCATTTCTTATTATCTAGATTTATTATTTGAATTATTTTAAACTTAACCTCTATAAGGTAACCTTCAAAATATATAATATATATATATATATAACATCAACAAAAGAATCAATACAATTGAGATAACTAGGCCACCATACAAAATAATTTCTCATAGTCGAAACTAGTTTAGCCAATGAGTGCGGAACACTATTAGCCATTATAGGACAATGGTCAAAAGATGGAACAAAAATATCATTACATAAAACAGTGACATCTCTAATGATAATCATTTCTTATTATCTAGATTTCTTATATGAGTTATTTCAAACTTAACCTCTAAGATAACGTTCAAAAATAAATTTATTTTTTTTAGCATAAATGAATATTCTTTCCAAGTATTTTATCTGTATTGATTTAAAAAAAATCACCACCGATAATGTTTCTATATATATACATCTAGAAATGAAAAAAAATATAGCAAAAGCATACCACAGTACATTCAAAATATAGAAATAGCAGTCAGAGATTTTTGCTAACTTACCGCTAATTTGACAAAACTTATATAGTTTTACTCTAAACAGATTGCCATTCACTAAAGATCCCTAAAGATCAATACGCTTGCCATTCACTCATATATACTTGTGATAATATATATAGTACAAATTCTTCCAATTAAGAGAGCAAGCTAGTTATAGTCCAAAATGAAGTCGGGATCACTGGTCAGGATTTCGCAAGCACTACTATTCATGACATGTATAGTAGGGTTAGCCATTGCCCAGGACAGTCAACAAGACTTCCTCAATGCCCACAACTCGGCTCGCGCGATGGTTGGCGTCGGGCCACTGAGTTGGGACGATAGGGTGGCGTCGTACGCGCAGCATTATGCCAACCAACGCATAGGTGACTGCAATCTGGTGCACTCCGGAGGGCCTTATGGGGAGAACATTGCATGGGGCAGCGCAGACCTTTCGGGCGTTGATGCCGTGAAAATGTGGGTAGATGAGAAGGGCGACTACGAATACAACTCGAACTCCTGCGCCGCTGGCAAGGTTTGTGGGCACTACACTCAGGTGGTGTGGCGGAACTCGGTTCGTTTGGGGTGTGCTAAGGTTCGGTGCAACAATAATAAGGGTACCTTCATCACTTGCAACTATGAACCCCCAGGCAACATTGTTGGCCAGCGCCCTTACTAAACTAAATCCTCTTCTTTATCATTGTATTATCCTCTAGTAATAACAGGCTAGGCCTCCTCACTCAAAAAAAAAATTCCTTTAATATAAAGGGCTGTTTGGTAAAATTTTTGTTTTTTAATTTTTTAAACATGAAAATTGAAATATTATTTTATTTTTGTTTTTTAAAAAAAAAATAAAAATATGTTTGGTAACTATTTTTGTTTTTAAAAACAAAAAATAATAAACGTGTTTGATAACTTTTATTTTTATTTTTTGTTTAACAATATCAAGTGTTAATTTGAAAAGGAGAAGAAAAAAATAAAAGAAAAAAATGAAAACTGTTTAAAAAAAAGTTGAAAGTATAAAAAAATTTATTTTCAAAATTTAATAAATTTCAATTAAAATTTAAAAAAATAATAAATAAAAATAGAATTATCAAACACATTTTATGTTTAATTTTCAAATTTCTACTTAATTGAATAAAAAACTATTTTTTTTAAGTGTTACGTACTTATTAATTATGGTCATATTATAATGCCAGGAAGATATGTTGTTGCCTATTTATCAATATCTTGTATTGATGAAATAGTGTATATATATTATAATGGGCGAAATAAATTAATTTGTTACCAAGAAAAACAGATATGATTTTATATATTTCTGTCAGGATTTGTGTTGACACCGTTTTTTGTCAACTTAAAATGTAGAGCACGTAAACAGTAAAGAATTATGGCCAGAATAAAACAATAAAACAATGAGAGTTTTTTACGTGGTTCAGCAGTTAACTCTGCCTAGTCCACAAGTCTTTGTTATTAGAACTTAGGAAATTTCTGGAAATCCTTCATGGATGAATTCTCCAGAATTTCTCTCAAGATCACGAAATTTCGGTCTTTTATAAAGGTACATGACTTCTCTATTTATAGAGGAAGTCTCAAAATACCATCCCACACGTTTTTGGGAAGTTATCCTGTATATTAATAAATTTAATGGCTTTAAAACCTATAATTCCTATATATAAGGAAACGTACCCTGAAGACCAGGGGATGTGTAACCGACTAATAAATATCTCTTTATTGTAGGAAAGTTACAACAATAATATCTCTCAAATGCATGGACTGTGTCCCTTCAAGTGACCTATTAAGTCGTTCGAGATCAACAATCAGCATCATGCCCGTCTAAGTCTCTGAGTGAAGTATCTTGCTTTCTCGAAATCAGTTCGGAAAGGGTAAGTACCACCGAGGCTGCCTTACCCTGAGCTCACACTCATGCCAAGCTCGGGCCACTTGATCCAAGGTCATCTGACAATGGACATACTCCGATGTTCTGTCTTTCGAGCTTGCAAGAACTTCGAGGCTGCCCATCTTCGAGGTTGCCACCTGCTTTGAAGGTTCGGTATCTAGATTACGAGCATGTATTTCGACCATCTCGAACTCACCTCTGACGGATCTAGCTTTCAAGGTCACAACCTCAAGTCTCGAAATCTGGGTGTAACAATTTGATCTTCTTATATATAAATATTGCTTCATTATATAAGGTTTAGTACTATTCCTTTAAAGCATATATATGTATCAAACTTGTTTCAAAGCGCACCTGAGATTAAATATATATATATATTTATATATATAAATTTATATATACACCAAAAGGTTAGTTTTTGATAAATTGTTATACGTTAATCATTTGATGAATGACTCTTCTTACGTTTTTATAATAATAATAATAACAGCATTTATTGTGTGTATTTTTTAGTTTTTATATATCTCTTTTATATAAAAAGTGTGTAGATAACATAAATTATTGATTTTAACTGTCTGTTTTGTTAACTTTAACATAATATTTTAAATATTTAACGAAATATACTTATAAAATTAATTAAAAGTATATATTTATTAATTATATTAATATAAATTTAAATATTATAAAATATTATTATTATAATAATATTTAATATAAAATTACATATATAACAATTATACTAATATAAATTCAATTTCAAATGTTATAAAATATAATTATTATAATAATATATAATACAAGATTATATATTAATATAACTTCAAATATTATAAATTTTCATTATTATAAAAAAAAAATTAATATAAGACTACATATATGATAATTATATTAATATAAATTAAAATTCAAATGTGATAAAATATCATTATTATAATATTATATAATATAAGACTAGATATTTAATAAATATATTAATATAAATTTAAATATTATAAAATAGTATTATTATAATAATATTTAATATAAGAGAAAAATTTAATAATATAAATTTAAAATTAAATATTATAAAATATATTTACAATAACAATACATAATCTTAATTTGAATTAAAAAAATTATCATTTATGTTTAAAAGGTTATCATATTATATATAAATATATATTTTAAAAAATTATAAACTTTGTTTTGGTTTAATTTTTCATTTAATTTGTTTATGTCATTCTTTCATATATAATATTTTTTATTTATTTGAAATATATATGACCATGATACAAATTTAATAAAAATAATTAATAAATTATATAAATAAAACTAAGCAAACGTGCATTTTACGTTGCTTGCATGTAGTGTATATATATATACACTAGATACAAGCAACGTGAAATGCACGTTTGCTTACATTACAATAATTTTTACTTTTAATGACTCCCTATGATATCTTACACATATGGTGTAAGACGTTAAAAATTAGAATGAGTATTTAATGTCTTATGGTGGGAGACATTGAAAGTTTTATTTTTGACTATAATTGTAACTCATTAAAAATATGGGGTAGACGTTGTAAATAAACTCGGTGGGCCCAATTTGACATTACTTCTAACGTCTCTTTAAAAGAGACTATTGTTGACGCCGTTTTTCGTCAACAGTGAAAGAAAAGCACGAAAACAATAATCAGTTAAGGCCAACAAAAATATGGTAACACAAACGAGATTTTTTACGTGGTTCAGCAGTTAAATCTGCCTAGTCCACGAGTCTTTTTTATTAAACTTAAGATGATCTCTGAAAATTATTCAAGGATGAATTCTCCAGAGTTTTCTCTCAAGATCACAAAAATTCGGTCCCTTACAATGGTGCATGACCTCTCTATTTATAGAGAAGATTTCAGAATACTATCCCACATATTTCGAGAAGTTATTCTATATATGCAAATAAATTAAATGGCATTAAAAGCCAGCAATCCTATATACAAGGAAACGTCCCCTGAAGATCAGGGGGCGTATAACTGATTAAATAATATCCCTTGATTATAGGGGATTTATAGTAATCAATGTAGACCGCGTCTCTTATAAATGACTCCTTAGGATATTCGAAGTTATTATCCTATATCACCGAGGCCCTATTCACCCAGGTTTCTTATTGACTTTCGAGCTATAGCATATTCCCGAGACCACATGAGTTCGAGCTCTTACGTGTGCCAGGCTCGGAGCCCTGATCCGAGGCTATCCCAAGAATAGACGTACCTCGGGGTCTGTCTTTCGAGCTTGTGAGGATCTTCGAGGCTATCATCTTCGAAGTCGTCTCTGCTTTGCCGGCTCGATGCTTAGATTTTGGACATGTTTCAGATTTTACGAGTTCATTTATTATGAATCCATCTTTCGAGGTCACAATCTTTATGGCTCGAAATTTGGGTGTAACATTTTGCTACCTTAAAAGTATTTGTTCGAATCCTATGAGAAGGAAACTTTTGAACTACTTTCTTCGGGAATCGGACTGTCGCATACTTGAAAATGGACACGTGTCAGTTGGGTATTGCCCATTCAAGGTACTTGAGTACCTTGAAAATCCACCCACGATCGTTTGTCTGCAGCCTTTTCGGAACCATTATGTCATCAATCCCTATCCGTTGGATTTTATAAGGATTCTGTTCAATGGCTCAGATTAATCCTCTTTTACCATCGATATATAAGACCCCAAGTCATCTTCTTCCTTTTATTTTGCACTCATCAGAAGAAAAAGGAGGCAAAACCAGAAACTATCTCTGAGAACTTTCTGCTTGTGCATGTTCTCTCAGCCGAGGAAGCAGAGGACAACCAGTTTGTTCGAGATCGTAAGCTCATACCTGCAACCTCTCCTTCAATCAACGATTTCTCTGCAATCGCCATCATTGTGTAAGCATCTGATTATCTTTTTGTTTTCCTTTATGCCAGTTTTCCGTCTGTGTTGTTCTTGTTGTTTCTGTGAATGCAATTTCTGTGAATGCACTAGTTTACTTTCTTAGTTTGTCACGCTAGGAGATTTTTGACCAATAGGCTTTCATGTTTAAGTCTCCATGCTAGGTTTAAATCACTGGTTCTAAATCCAGTTTTTGTGTAGAACAAGGTTTCTTTTTTCTGGGTTTCAAAATTTAAATGACATATCTTGCACACCAAGATATCGGGTACAAAATCTTGGTTTTAAAGAACGCACGATACCCAAGATTATCTTTTTTGACTAACTGCCACCCTTTTTCCCTGATATTTCGGGATTTTCAAAAAAATTTTGTCCACTCTCCTCCTTTTTCTTGTAGAATATACGTTCCGACTCTTTAATAAGGGTTTCAGTATCGAGTTCATTTCATTCTTAAGTTCCGAGCTTGTCCTGTCAATTCTTGAACCCTTGCATGCATGACCCTTTCTATTTTATCTTTCTCGCTAGATGTCACAGAATCTAGAAAGACGGTGGGGGTTGTTGCTGGCAATCCCTTACTTGCCCAAAACTCCGAGCCCAAAGTCGTTGTTTGCTCGGAATCATCGTTTAATTCGTGAGTATGATCTCGCGCGTGAACAGGAGGAGACCCGAGCTCACTATCGCCGCCAAATCATTGAGGTCATAGAAAAGAAGAGGAGAACTCTTCGGGAGGCTCTTTATCCAGAATCCAATTCAGGGCCCAGGCCGATCCCCCTCGATCCTAGGTTAAAAGTGACTGTTGCACACAGTCCGGAAGAGCTCCAATTCTCACTCATGGGGGAGCCTTCTACCTCGCAACCGAGGAGGGAATTCTTTGAGGCCGAGCACTACTGGAGCTCGGTCACTTCGATAAATCAGGTAACTGATAACCGGGCTTTTCATGGTCTCAGGTTGTCAAGCTCCTTGAGATGTCGAGCTCCGACCTCTAGTGAACGAAGCTGCTATGCTCCAGGGAATGGAAACCCTGACATCAAGCTGAGGTATGCGGCATGGAGCCAGGAGCACATGAAGGCAGGAGCACTACTGCCTTTGAAGTCTTTCTTCAAGGACTTCACGGACTTTGTTGGGTTGGCCCCATTCTAGCTCAATACTAATTCTTACAGGGTTCTGTCTGCCCTGAGGTCGTTCTACCATGAATTGAAGCGGACAGGACCTTCACCCCAAGAGATTTTGTATCTCTTTTTTCTGAAAAGCAACCCCTCCCGAGCTCGGGGAGGAGACGGCTTCTACTATCTTTCGAGCTACCTCAAAGAGAAAAAGGTGTTTGAGGATCTTCCTAATCATCCACCTGACTTTAAGAAAGCCTTCTTCTGGACAGATGGCTTGTCCCTGTCTTGATGCTACTCATTTAGACAGATTCGTAAGTACTCCAACCTTCTTTATCTCTGTGCTCGGGCTTTTATTTGTAGGTTCGTACTTAGTTGCAATGTCTCTTATTTTCCAGCCAATTTTCACCGTCCTACTCCCGACGACGCAATGAAGGAGAATAGAGAGACTCTACTCCAACTCCCTTACGGCAGGAGGTCTCTCTCATACCTCTTACATGAGAATAAGCTCCGAGCTTGCGGGCTTTTGGGAGATGGCCAGTCCACCTTGGACTGGTCCAATAAGAAGTATGACCAGTGGGAGCACGTACCTTTGCCTATAGGCATCCTCCCTCCAAGGAGAGAGGTGAGGCCCCCGCCTCTAGCTCGCCGAAGAAGCCCGCCATCGGGGAACGAGGCTAATGATGAAGCCTCGAGCTCGGACTCGGATGATCAAGGTAAAGTCATCCTTAGATCGAAAATGTGGTCCCCCACCTTATTAAAACACAAACCCGATAGGTTAGTTTTATGCCCCGATGATAGAGACCACTTCTATATATGGACTTAGGTAGATGGCCGAGTTCATAGGTTTGATAGTTAGCTCGGGAAGTATGACATTATGTACAGTCTGAACGAGGTGTGGGACAGGATAGCCGTCCAATATGGGACCAATGACTACAGGGACCTTTCGAGGTTGACGTCCACCTATAGGGAAGGTACTCCCCCCGCCTCTTCTGAAGATGGGGGAATTTCGTGGTCTTCGAGCTCAAGCTCGGGGGAGAGTTCCAGTTAGGTCCTCCTTTACTTGGTTTTTATTATATTTTTTTTTCCAAGTTTATTAGAATTATCTTTAACCTTGATTGATACTGTGCAGGCGCTATGGATCCCGACCTTGACGCTGTGCTTTTTAGTGATGAGGGAGATGGAGCTCAGAAGAGTAAGCGCCCGAGAGCCTCGCGGAGGTCCGTTCGACCATCCAAGGTCCCCAGATGCTCTGAGAAGACCCCAACGGCTCAGGCTACAGCGAGCACAGCCGAGGAGCCGAGTGTCCAAGTTGATGCACCTGTTTCAACCGTGCACATCTCTCTTCCTCCAGCGGACATTCAAATAACAGTCGGCCGGCCTCTGAAGAAACCCTCAATCTCCAAGGTTTTACTGCCGACGGCCCGACCTCATGTTGAGGAGTTCGTGCCTGACGGTGCTGCTGGGACCCAAGGGGCTGTGCTTAGCTCGGACGTTCTCTCTCGAGTGGGTCAGATTTTTTCAGGCTTCGGCGCTGACCACTGGAATCTTGTGCACAAGGCCTCAGACTGTAATACTCTTTATGATAAGAGTATTGAACTTACTGCCGCGGTAATCTTCGCAACTCTCCTTTAATTGCTTATGTCTCGGCTCGTGAGCTAATTCATTCTTTGTATTTCAGGCCCTTGTCATTTCAGCACAGCATAATTATAAGCTGACCAACGAGGTGCACACGAGCATGTCTCTAGCCCAAGAGTCGAGGGATCTCCAGCTTAAAATGGCTGATGAACTTAAGGACTCGAAGACTGAGCTCGAGAAGGTGAAGACTCATCTCGCGGAGCTGGATAAGATAAACGTCGAGCTTGAACAGGCGAAGACTCATCTTGCAGAGCTGGAGAAGGCTAATGCTAAGCTCGAGGAGGAGAAAGCTGCCACTTTCGACATCATGGAAAGCGAGAAAGCCCGCCTCCTAGATGAGTTCAAAGATCAGAAGGAGAAGGCGGTCGACCAGGCCATGTACAAAATTTGGGTTGACAATGCCGACCTCGACACTAACTTCCTGGGTCCTCTTGAGGCCAAGTATGTAGAGTGGTGGAATGCCTGTCTCGAGGCGAGTGAAGCTGCTCGGGAGGCTGCTCAGAAGGATAGTCATGCTATTCGTCCTGGGGGGTCTAGTGCTGCCGATGCTGAGAAGGCCAAAGAGACTCCTTCTTCTTGAATCTGATCTCGGGGAAATCTTATCTTGGGGCTGCGTCCCCTTATTTTTGTAATTGTTTTAATTTATGCCCGTAGGGCTGATACAATTTCTTTTTATTTTAACACAAATGCTTTACATTTCTTGGTTCGAAATATTTGCACATTTTATGTTAATGAATCGTTTATGTTTATTTATTCATACAAACATAGTTTGGATTTAGGCTCGAGACTCAACGCATTCATGCGTCGTTTGCTCGAATTATCCGCTTCCGATCTCGTTATTTATCAAGGTCGGATATTACTTTAACCATGAACCCGAAAGTACTTGTATGGTATGTAATACAAATGGTTTAGTTATATCCTATCGCTTAGTTACTTTTTCTCGTCCTCGGTTATTTTTCCGAGGTTATAAGTTCAAAACTATTTTCCCATAAGATATTCCAGCCTTGATATCGACTTATCTCGAAGTAGGTTTAAATTCCAACTTGTCGATTAGTTTTAGCTGGTTTGTTCCAAACCTATTAAGGTCGTGTTTGGTTTGTAATCCATATACTTATATTTTTAATCTAGTTCACATATTTGGTTATATCCAAACATTTTTAAGCTCGCGTATCTGGTTACATCCAAATACTTGTACGTTTTTTATAATTCGGTTATGTCCAAACTATCCAAGCTCGCGCATCTGGTTATATCCAAACACTTCGATGTATTTCGTGTGTTATTTTATATTTCAAGCTGATGGTATATATACCAATGATGCCCCCTTAATATCCTATTAGTTTGACCATAGGTTATTAAATTAAGAGAGATTGCAAAAATAAAAAGAGACATAACATATTGAACGAAATAGATCTTTATTTGATAGAATTCAAAAGCAGACATATTAATACAGATAGAAAAAATCATGGTTACAGGCAACACTTTTCCTATACTATTGGTAGTAAGGTCTAAGGTGTTTGCCATTCCATGCTCACGGTACCAGGCTCCCATCCAATCACGCTAGTTTGTAAACACCAGATCGGATGACTGACTCTATCTGGTATGGTCCTTCCCAATTCGGCCCAAGCACACTAGCTGCTGGATCTCGCGTTGCCAAAAATACGCGTCTCAACACCAGATCTCCCACACCGAACTTTCTATCTCGAACCCTCTTTTTGAAATACCTGGTAGCTCGTTGCTGGTAGGCAGCGTTCCTCAGCTGAGCCTCGTTTCTTTTTTCTTCAATCAAGTCTAAGGTTTCTTTGAGCTGAGTATGGTTCGAGCTTTGGTCATAAACGTGAGTTCGAATTATAGGGATGTCGACCTCGATAGGCAACATAGCCTCACATCTGTATGCTAGAGAGAATGGGGTATGCCCCGTTGATGTTCGAGCTGTGGTCCTATATCCCCATAGGACTTGGGGCAATTATTCGGGCCAACGTCCATTTGCTGCCTCCAACTTTTTCTTTAATGAACTCTTGAGAGTTTCGTTTACAGCTTCGACCTGGCCATTCGCCTGAGGATGAGCTACTGACAAAAAACTCTTTATTATTCCATTCTTTTAAAAAAAGTTGGTAAACAAGTCGCTATCGAACTGGGTTCCGTTATCGAATACAATCTTCCTCGGCACCCCATATCGGCATACGATGTTTTTTACCACGAAGTCAAGGACCTTTTTGGAAGTTATTGTTGCCAACGGTTTAGCCTCCGTCCACTTTGTGAAATAATCCACAGCGACTACAACATATTTTACACCGCCCTTGCCTGTTGGGAGAGAGGCTATGAGATCGATTCCCCATACCGCGAATGGCCATAGGGATGTCAACATGGTCAGCTCGGATGGTGGAGCTCGAGGAATCGTGGCGAATCTCTGGCATTTGTCGCATTTCTTTACATATTCGAAAGAATCCGATTTAATGGTGGGCCAAAAATATCCTTGGCGTATGATTTTCTTGGACAGGCTATGCCCCTCGGTATGGTCTCCACAGAACCCTTCATGAATTTCTTCGATGATCTTCTTGGCTTCAGGTGGAGTTACACACCGTAGTAATGGCATGGAATATCCCCTTCTATATAGCTTTCTGTCCAACATGGTGTATCGGGGAAGCTGATACATTAACTTTCGAGCTTGGTTCCGGTCTTTTGGAAGATCGCCGGTCTCGAGATATTCAACTATCGGGGTCATCCAGGTAGGCTCGGACTCAATCATACACACTTCTTCCTCCTCTGGCTCATTAATGATAGGGGCTGAGAGGTGTTCTATGGGCACAACGTTTAGTTCATCATTCTCAGCGGAGGTGGCGAGCCGAGCTAAGGCATCTGCATTTGAGTTCAGTTCTCGTGGAACCTGTTCGATCGCATAAAATTCGAAATGTTCCAATGCGGACTTTGCCTTCTCTAAATAAGCTGCCATTCTCGTGCCACGAGCCTGGTACTCTCCCAAGATTTCATTAACCACGAGCTGAGAGTCGCTATAGCAATGTATAGCTTTAGCTTTGAGCTCTTTGGCTATACGAAGTCCCGCCAGTAAAGCCTCATATTCGGCCTCATTATTCGACGCTTTGAAGCCAAATCTTAAGGCAGAATGAAATCTGCTCCCTGCGGGGGTAACCAAAATGACTCCTGCCCCCGATCCATTTTCATTGGATGAGCCATCGACGTAAAGTTTGCACAACTCGTGGGCCGGGGTTATAACTTCATCGTTGGTCATGCCAGTACATTCTACTATAAAGTCTGCTAATGCCTGTGCCCTAATGGTCGTCCTCGGGTGGTAGGTGATCTCGAACTGCCCGAGCTCAACCGCCCATTTAAGAAGTCGACCTGAAGCCTCCGGTTTAGATAAGACTTGCCTAAGTGGTTGATCAGTAAACACATGGATGGGATGCGCTTGAAAGTAGGGGCGAAGTTTACGAGATGAATGAATTAAACTGAGAGCCGGCTTCTCCATCAAGGGGTATCTTGACTCTACCCCCAATAACCTTTTAGTGATGTAATAAACGGGTCTCTGTACCTTTTCTTCTTCTTCAACGAGAACTGCACTTATTGCGTGTTCGGTGGTGGAAAGGTATAGGTACAGTACTTCTCCCATTTCAGGTTTTGATAAGATGGGGGGTTCGGCGAGGTGCCTTTTAAGCTCCTGGAATGCCAGCTCGCACTCCTCTGTCCATTCAAATTTCTTACCTCCCCTCAAAAGGTTGAAAAACGGGAGACAACGGTCTGTAGATTTTGAAATGAACCTACTTAGGGCCGCCATCCTGTCGGTCAAACTTTGGACATCCTTGTGTTTTTTAGGTGAGGGCATATCAATCAGGGCCTGGATCTTGTCGGGGTTGGCTTCTATTCAACGAGCGTTCACGATAAAGCCCAAGAATTTTCCTGAAGATACCCCGAAAGTGCACTTCTGAGGATTCAGTTTCATGTTATACTTTCGGAGCACGCCAAAGCACTCTTCGAGGTCATCAACATGGTTATTGTTAAGTTGAGACTTGACAAGCATGTCGTCAACATAAACTTCCATGTTGTTGCCTATCTGTTATGAAAACATCATGTTCACGAGCCGCTGGTATGTGGCCCCAGCATTTTTGAGCCCGAATGGCATGACATTATAGCAGTATAGCCCCTTATCCATTATGAAGCTCGTATGTTCCTGGTCGGGGGCATGCATGGGATCTGGTTATATCCAGAATAGGCGTCCATGAACGACATCAGCCCATGCCCCGCCGTGGCATCCACGAGCTGGTCAATCCTTGGTAATGGGAAACAGTCTTTTGGGCAAGCTTTGTTGAGGTCTGAATAGTCAATACAGGTCCGCCACGTCCCATTAGGCTTTGGGACCAACACTGGATTGGCTACCCAGTCAGGGTAAAAGGCATCCCTAATGAATCGGTTTGCTTTTAACTTGTCAACCTCGTCCTTCAGTGCCTTCTTTCTGTCGTCGTCCAGGTGTCTTCGCTTTTTTTGCTTCGGAGGGAAGCTTTTGTCTATATTTAGTGCGTGGCTTGCTATATTCGAGCTTATTCCCACCATGTCCGAATGTGACCATGCGAAGACATCCTGGTTCTTCTTTAAAAAGAAAATTAGTTGCTATTTTGTCTCATCTTGGAGGTGTTTTCCAACCTTCACCTTTTCCGAGGGATCGGTTTCCTCAAGCTGAATTTCTTCGAGTTCTTCTAAGGGTTCGAGGTCAGCTTTCTCCTCAACCCTTGGATCGATCTCTTCATCAATCTCTAAGACCGTCCCGTCTTTTCTTTGAATAACGACGAGTGCTTGTGTGCTCATCTGTTTCTTTCCTCTTAAGGAAATGCTGTAGCACAACCTCCCAGCTAACTGATCTCCCTTCAATGTCCCGACGCTACTAGGGGTCAGGAACTTAAGGGCCAGATGCCTTACTGATGTGACTGCCCCCAGCCCAACTAGGGCGGGTCTCCCGAGCAGCACATTGTAGGCTGAAGGTAGATCCACTACTACGAACTCCATCATCTTGGTTGCTGAGACCGGGTAGCCTCCCAAGGTTATGGGGAGCTCGATGGATCCCATGCAGGCAGTCCCATCTCCTAAAAAGCCGTATAAAGTAGTCGCACACGCTTTCAGGTCACGAAGGGAGAGTCCCATTTTTTCGAGGGTTGCCCTATAGAGAATATTAACCGAGCTCCCATTGTCTATGCGAACTCGGTGGAGCCTTTTATTAGCCAGTTGGAGAGTGATGACCAGTGGATCATGGTGAGGAAACTGAACATGGGATGCGTCTTCCTCGGTGAATGTTATTGGTTGGGATTCAATCCTCTGACTTTTTGGTGCTCTAGGTTCGGGTTCATAGGGAGACCCATCCCCAGTCTTCAGCTCGTTGACGTATCCCTTTTGGGCATTTCTGCCCGTGCCCGCAGGATGAGGCCCTCCCGAGATTGTTATTACATCCTCTCCATCTATCGGCGGGGGCCTATCTTCTTCCCGACTTCAGGAATTATTGTTTTGAGTGGGCTGCAACGCGGCTGCTTTCTGGCTTGTGGTCGCCTGATTAGTACTTTGGTTCTTGACATATTGTCTGAAGTAACTCCTCGAGATCAATCCTTCGATCTCGTCTTTCAGCTGTCGACATTCATCGGCAATATGCCCAGTGTCTCTGTGAAATCGGCAATACTTGCTGGAGTCCCTCTTGGACTTCTGATTTCTCATTGGGTTCGGACGCCTGAAGGGGACCTGGTTTTCATTAGCCAGGTATATGTTCTCCCGAGACTTATTGAGCTCGGTGTACACTTTGTACACGGAGAAATATCTCTCCCCTTTCTTTTTCTTTCCTCCTTCGGCCTCAGGGTGACTCCCTTCGTTCTTTTTTCTCTTGGAAGAGTTTTCCACAGCAGGCTTTGAAGCTTCTGGGTCCGCCGAGGTTGAGGCAGAGTTTACGTTTATCGTTGTAGTTTCGGGCTGGGAAGTCACATTAAGTGTCGACCTCCCTTCCTCTACATTGACAAACCTCTGCGCTCGTCTATTAAACTCGGTTAGGGACCTCAACGGTTTTCTCTGCATGTCGTCCCTGAGAGCACTTCCTGGCATTACTCCGGCTTAGAAAGCCATTAGGTGTCCACTGTCATCCACATTCCGAGCTCGGGCAACTTGCTCGGGCGACTTCCAGATTAAACCTTGTAAGGTAACTTTTTAATGTCTCACCCGGCTGTTGCCGAACGTTAGTTAGGGTTGATGCCTCAGGTCTAACCCCCATCATGGCTCTGAAATGCTTCTTGAAGTCTTTAGACAGCTGCTCCCAAGAAGTTATTGAGTGTCTCTTATATTTTTCGAACCAGCTTTTGGCAGGTCTTGTCAATGATGCTGGAAATAACATGCATCTGAGCTCGTAACCCACGTTACTAGCTCTCATTATGGTGTTGAATGTACTCAGATGGCTATACGGGTCGGTCTTTCCCTCAAACGTTGGGACGTGAGGGATCCGAAATCCTTGGGGAAATGGAGTGTTTGAAATATGGGGAGCAAACGGTTCAAGTTCCTCATCAGAATCTTCATATCGATCCTATCCTTGCTCATTTTTCAAAAGCCTAAAGGCCTTTTCCAGCTGATCAATTCTTTCCTGGACTGGGTTCGCGAGGGGTACTGTCTGGAATCGGTTGTCGTCGATCACAATTCCAGGCTCACGCCTCCGTAGGGGATCTTTATGCCTATTCAAGCGATCTCTCAGGTTCGGGTTTATCGGGTCAACATTACCCCGACTTTGATTCAGGTGTTCTCGTAGGTCGGAGCGATTTCTGCGGCTTCCAGTATTCTTACGACCTCGATCATGCATGGTGACCGATCTGATATCTCCAGAATCGTCAGTAATAAAACTCGTTGCCAAGTTATTTCGAGATGGGTCTTTTCCGTGCCGCCTCATTTCCGCTGTGTGAGACCGAGATGTTTGACCTCTCTCTGATAGGGCATCTCTCCGCTCCTAGAAAGCTTCCCTGTTTCCTTGTCTCCTCCCCACACGCCTTTCATCCTGATCTCGAACTGATTGAGCATTCTTGCGAGGGGGTGAAGGATATCTTATAGGTGATGGAGGGAACCGTATGGGTGACAGTGGCTGCCACCCATTTCGCGGCCTAGACGGTCCGGAGTTCGCCCGAGATGGGTTGGTTGCATTCGGTGCACTCCCAGGGACTTGAGTCCGAGCCTCTGCAGGGGCTCGATTGTTCTCATTTCCCGCAGGTACTTCCACAGGTGGATTAATCAGGGCCCTAGCTCGAGTACTTCTCTAGGGCCTAGGGGGAGCGGATGGTTCTGCTGGTGCCAGAGGTTGTACCGGCATTCTTGTGGCAGCATTCTTTTGTGGACGCCCACGAGGCCTGCGGGGAGGAACATGCACGTCCCTAGGAGGAGGAGTTTGGTTTTCATGCGGAGGCGGGGGCTGAGCCACCTGCGCCTCTACGGCTATCCTCGCTAACTCCTCATTCTGCTTGTTGGCCTCTACCAATTGCCGTTTTAGTTGCCGGTTCTGAATCTCCACAATGGGAACATATCGCTCAGGATTGTAATACATATCCTCATCTCTTGGTGGAGGAGGTGGTCCCCGAGAATCGGAGGATCCACTCCTTTCTTCGACATCTGGGTTTTCCATCGGCTGTTTCCCAGGACGTCTTGGATAATCTTCTTCAAGAATGCTCTGATTATTAGCGTCCATAACTTGTTCAGGGTGAATGCTTAAGGCTTTCAATGAAAGCACCAAACTGTTGACGCCGTTTTTCGTCAACAGTGAAAGAAGAGCACGAAAAAAATAATCAGTTATGGCCAATAAAAATATGGTAACACAAATGAGATTTTTTACGTGGTTCAGCAGTTAAATCTGCCTAGTCCACGAGCTTTTGTTATTAAACTTAAGATGATCTCTGAAAATTCTTCAAGGATGAATTCTCCAGAGTTTTCTCTCAAGATCACAAAAATTCGGTCCCTTACAATGGTGCATGACCTCTCTACTTATAGAGAAGATTTCATAATACTATCCCACATATTTCGGGAAGTTATTCTATATATGCAAATAAATTAAATGGCATTAAAAGCCAACAATCCTATATACAAGGAAACGTCCCCTGAAGATCAGGGGGCGTATAACTGATTAAATAATATCCCTTGATTATAGGGGATTTATAGTAATCAATGTAGACCGCGTCTTTTATAAATGACTCATTAGGATATTTGAAGTTATTATCCTATATCACCAAGGCCCTATTCACCCAGGTTTCTTATTGACTTTCGAGCTATAGCATATTCCCGAGACCACATGACTTCGAGCTCATACGTGTGCCAGGCTCGGAGCCCTGACCCAAGGCTATCCCGAGAATTGACGTACCGCGGGGTCTGTCTTTCGAGCTTGTGAGGATCTTCGAGGCTATCATCTTCGAAGTCGTCTCTGCTTCGTCGGCTCGATGCTTAGATTTCGGACATGTTTTAGATTTTACGAGTTCATTTATTATGAATCCATCTTTCGAGATCACAATCTTTATGGCTCGAAATCTGGGTGTAACAACTATGAAAGTCTTTTTTAAAAAAATAATAATTAAAAATTTCTTCTAACGTCTCCCTAATGTCTCCCTTAGGGAGACATTAAAAGTCTTTCTTAAAAAAATAATAAATAAAGTATATAAAAGGAAATAGGGTACACGGTTTTAATTGCCAGTACACAACCAATTCATCTTCTTAAATATTTTATTTAAAAAATAAATAAATTAATAAAAATGTAAATGACTTTACAAATTAACCCTAATTAGTTGCCTTTTTCTATTCAATTCAAACCCTAACTTCTCTCTCTCTCTCTCTCTCTCTCTCATAACCGTTCATCTCCACTCCAATAAGAACAAAAAAATCCATTCATCTTCTTCTCCTCCCTCCTTCTCTCTTTCTCCTCTCTCCTTCTCTTCCAGTCGTCGCCGGTGGCTTGCCAAGACACGTAACCTCCTTCATCGCGACACCCCTCATCTTTGCCCCTCCTTCGATGCTACTGCTCAGTCGATATCGCGCCTCCCTCATGGTCGTGCCTCTCCCTCGACGCCACACCTCCTTGACGTCGCACGTCCTCGTGGCCAGGCCTCCCTCGACATCGTTGCTCCCTCGTAGTCGCGCCCCTCCCTGACGCCGGACCTCCTCACCTCCTCGTGGCCGCGCCTCCGTCGAAGCCTCAAGAGCTCAAAAATTTTGGTCATTTTGTTCTCTGATATTTTTGTTCATAATCTATTTTTTTAATATTATTTATAAAAATTTTGGAGAACTCTTTGTATATACTTTTGTTTTTTATTTAGATCTAAATGTTGGTGTTAATAAGTTGTTTTTGTTGTTCTTGTGATTTTTGGTTTAATTGTTGTGTTGATGTGGGTTTTCTTTTCATATTGTACAAAATAGTTTTTAGAATAGTGTAAATTAAAATTAGTTTTGGCAAAATGAAATATTATACATGTCTTAAAAAAGCCAATTAAAATATTGTAAAAACAACTAAAATTTGCAAAATAAAATTGAGCAAAATAGGTAAATATAATATATTTAATTAATAAATTTATTCAATTTTATTTTAAATTAATATATTAAAATATTATATAATTAATTAATTATTATTTTTTAAAATATAAAACCCTACGATGACTCACAGGAGAAGATTTTGAATACATTCAACGTCTCCCCCCTACGATGACTCACATGGGGAGACTTTGTAGACATTCAACGTTCCCCCCTGGGAGTCATCGTAGGGTGTAAAATGTACACCCTATGATGACTCCCAGGGGGAGACGTTGAATGTCTACAAAGTCTCCCCATGGGAGTCATTGTAGGGCCACTTAAGATGGCTCCTTCAACAACGTCTCCCTTACGGGGAGACATTAAATTTCTACAATGTCTCCCCCATATAGCCATTAAATGTCTATTTTGTTGTAGTGTTAATTTTAAAGTTGTAAACATGCTTATCTTATATTCATTTTTGTTATATATTTTTTAATTATCAAATAAATTTTAAATAAATAAACAATATCATAAAAATAAATGAAAGATGTTTAATATAATGTATGACATAAATGAATTAAAAAAAATTATGGCCAAGTATTGTCTATAATTTTAATAAAAAAGGGTTCACTTTATTTTAAAAAATATATATATATAATATGTTGACGTCATTTTTCGTCAACTTAAATCGTAGAGCAATTAAACAATGTAAACTATGGTGCAAACGAATAGTAAGGAGAAACAAGAAGGTTTTTACGTGGTTCAGCAGTTAAATCTGCCTCGTGCACGAGTCAGTGTTATTAAGACTTGGAGTTTTCTAGAAATTCTTCAAGGATGAATTACCCAGACTTTTCTCTCTAGATATCAGATAATCGTGTCTTTACAAGTGGTCATTCCTCCTCTATTTATAGAGAGGTTACAAAGTTCATTCTCACATATTTCGAGAAGATATTCTGTATATCAATTCAAATAATTACATTAAATACTGTATCTTCTATATACAAGGAAACGTTCCTTGAAGACCCGAGGATGGATAACAAACTAAATAATATCCCTTAAATGTTGGGATTATACAACAATAAATATGTTCATACATAACGGGTTGTCCCAGATGACTCATCGGGTCTTCGAGATCAGCGATCGACCCTGTGGCTGCGAGACATATGGTATTGCTACGAGCTTGCCACCTTACTCCAAGACTTGCTCAGAACAGATAAATACTGTCGAGGCTATCACAGTTGAGCCTGCGTTTCCCAAGCTCAGGTTGCTCAATTCGAAGGCATTTGATAACATATGTATCCCAACGTCATGTCATTTCGAGCTCAGAAAGAATCCCGAGGTTACACATTTTTTAGATCGTCATTTTACTTTGGAGATCTTACAACTGGACCATACAATGTATTTCATATATTTCGAGCTCACACTTGACGTGTCCAGTTTTCGAGGTCATAACTTCTGGTCTCGAAATCTGGGTGTAACAGTTTGCCCCCACAAAAGTATCAGTTCGAATCCTATGAGAAGGAAACTTTTGAACTGCTCCCATTAAAAACTCTACCATAAAAAACACTCGAGTGTGGAAATGAGTCCATCGGGTATTGATCTCTCAAAGTACTTAAGTACCTTGGAAACCTGCCCATGTCTATCCGCCTGCCATTCCTTTTGGTACTATCAACTCACAGGTCCCTGACCGTTTGATCTGATACTGAATCTGGCCAATGGCCCAGATTAATCCGACCCTTTTCACTTCAATGGGTTTATAAATAGGACCCTGTTCGTCGTTCCCATTTCACTTTCACGTTTGAGTTTTTTTGTAGAGAGTAAAGAAGAGAAAAACCAGAGAATACTGCCCAGCTCTTGCATGTTCTCCAAGCCACAAAGACAGAACAACGTGCACTTCTTCGATTCTGTGAGGTCTTTTTTGCAGCCTCTTGTTCAATCATGAATCTCTCTGTTTCCGTCGATCGCATTGTGTAAGTTTCCTTTTCATAGCTTCGTATGCCCGTATATTTTTCATGCATGTTTACATTGCTGTACTATTTGTTCCCTTGCTAGTTTTGCACATTAGATTGTTTCAGTACATACTAGTCTTAGGGTTTGATATCATGGGTTCCAAACCCAGTTCATGCGTAGAAAACCCATATATGACTCTTTTACTAAATTTTTTGAATTTTGAATGGCATATCTTGCACACCAAGATATCGGGTATAAAATTATGGTTTTGCAAAATGCACGTTTCCCAAAAATTCCAATCTTTGGGTAACCGCCAACTTTTTCCCTAAAATATCGGGATCTTCAAAAAATAAATCCACCTTCCTTTCTTTCGGTGGAATACATGCTCTGAGACTGGCCTCGTCCTTTGGATCGAGTTTTCCTTGTAGCCTCGAATATTCAAGCTTAGGTCATCCCATTTTTTCGTTATTTCTTGTTCGCTTGGCCCTCACCCTTTTGTTTTCTTGCTAGATGTCACATAACTTGGGAAAGTGGTGGGGGTCAAAGCTCGCAATTCCTTATTCGCTAGTAACTCCAAGCCCAGAGTCTCCTTTCACACGGAACCAACACTTAATTTGGGAGCTTGAACTGAGGTGTGAGTAGGAGGACATTCGAGATCATTTTAGACGTCAGATAGACGAGGTCGAAGAAGGAAAAAGGAAAAAACTAAGGGTCACCATCTATCCAGATCCGGACCCCGAGCCTAGACCGATCTACGCTTAAAGTGACAGTTGCTTTCAAGCTAGGTGATCTCCAATTCTCGCTGATGGGGGAACCTTCTACCTCGCAGCCAACCTCTGTGCTTACCCTAAAGAGGGAATTTTTCGAGGCCGAGCATTATTGGTGCTCGATCTCATCATGAGGGCAGGTCTTTGACATCTTTGCCCTACACAATATCGGACTGTTGGGCTCGCTGAGGTGTCGAGCCCCGGCCTCCCACGAGCGAAGTTTCCACGCCCCGGGAGATGGGAATCCTGACAGAAAGCTAAGGTATGCAGCTTAGAGCCAGGAAAATATGAAGGCAGGGGGTGTGCTGCCTTTGAAGTCCTTTTTTAAAGACTTCTTGGATTTCGTTGGGTTGGCTCCCTTCCAGCTTAATACCAATTCTTACAGGGTTCTATTCGCCCTGAGGTCATTTTACCAGGAGCTGAAGTGGGAAGGACCTTCGCCAAAGGAGATCTTGTATCTCTTTTGTCTGAAAAGTAATCCCTCTCGAGCTCAGGGAGGGGATGGCTTCTATTACCTCTTGAGCTATCCCAAGGAGAAGAAGATCTTCGAGGATCTTCCCAACCATCCTCCAGACTTCAAGAAGGCTTTCTTCTGGACAGATGGCCTAGCTCCATCCATATACTATTTGTTTAGATGAATCCGTAAGTATCTAAAAAATTCCCTCTTTTTTGTGCTTGAGTTTTTGTTTCAGCTTGCGCTTAACCACGACATGTTCATTTTTCCGGCCAACTTCCATCGTCCCTCCCCCTCCAAGGAGATGAAGGACCATAAGGAGGCTCTGTTTCAGCTCTCTTACAGCAGGAAGTCCCTCTCCTATCTCCTCCACGAAGATAATCTTCGAGCCTGCAGCCTCTTGGAAAAGGATCAGTCCACATTTGATTGGCCCAAGAAAAAATATGCCCAGTGGGAGCTTGTGCCTCTCCCAACTGGCAGCCTTCATCCGAGGTGAAATGCTAGGCCTCCATCTCCAGTTCGACGCCGTAGGAGCCCATAATTGAGGAACGAGGCCAATGATGAAGCCTCAAGCTCAAGCTCGAGTGATAGAGGTACAGTCATCCTTAGCTCAGATTTGTGGTCTCCTTCACTACTTAAGCATAAACTCGATAGATTAGTATTGTGCAAGGACGATAGGGACCATTTTTATGTTTGGTCCTAGGTAGATGAGAGAGTACATAGGTTCGATAGTTGGCTCGGGAAGTATGACACTATGTATAGTCTGAATGAGGTATGTAACGGAATAGCCATTCAATATGGGACAAATGACTATAGGGACCTTTCGAGGTTTACTTCCACTTATAGGGAAGGTACTCCCCCCGCCTCTGAAGATGGGGGAATTACATGGTTGCCGAGCACGAGCTCGGGGGAGAGTTCCAGTTAGGTTTCACTCTACTTGTCTTTTTATTCTTTGCCTGTCTGCATCATGCTAACTTGTTTTGTCTTAGAATATCTCATTATGTTGTGTAACTGTGTAGGTGATATGGATTTCGACCTCGACAATGTGCTCGCTAGTGGCGAGGGAGCACAAAGGAGTAAGCGCCCGAGGGGGTCGCAGAGGTCAGACCGACCTGCCAAGGTCCTTAAGAGGACAGAGAAGACACCTCCTCCACCAGCTCCAGCTGCTTCGAGCTCACTCGTGGATCCGACTCCTCAGGTCGAGGCGTCTTCTAATGCCATTCCTCCCGCTCCTCCTTCGATCTAGGCCCACTCCGCGCTTGGCCCACCTCCGAAAAAGCCCTCAGCCTCCAAAACACATTTTCTGTCAATTTCTACTCATGTCGATGAGTATGTAATCGATAATGTGGTCGGACCCCACGGGGCTACACTTGGCTCAGACATTCTGTCTTGAGTGGGCTAGAGTTTTGGCAGCTTCGACGCCCCTCATTGGAAGTTCTTGAACAATGCTCGAGACTACAACACTCTTTATGAGAAGAGCATCAAGCTCACTACTACAGTAAACTTTCTCATCTCGTTGTTGGCTGTATTTATACTTAGTTTATGTTCTAATTTGATTTCTTTGTATGCCAGACTCTCGGTGTCTCTGCTCAACTTAACTATAAGTTGAACAATGAGGTCCATTCGAGCATGTCTTATGCTCAGGAGTTGAAGGATCTCCAACTCAAGCTTAGTGACGAGCTTAAGGCCACAAAGGCAAAGATGGAGGCTGAAGGTGAATAGCTAAAGGCCAAGACAGCCGAGCTTGAGAAGCTGAATGCCCAGCTCACGGAGCTTGAGAAGATGAATGCCCGGGTTGCGCAGCTTGGAAAGATCAATGCCAAGCTTCAGGAGGAGAAGGCTGCCACTTTCGATATTATGGAGGGCGAAAAGGCCCACCTCCTTGCAGAGTTTAAAGAGAAGAAGGATTGGGCGGTCGACTTGGCCATGTATAAGATCTGGGCCAGTAATGTCGATCTTGATACCAACTTCTTAGGCTCTTTTGAGGCAGATATAGTGGCCAAGTGGCAAGCTCGGCTTGATTAGGAGGAGGCTACTCGGGAGGAGGCAGAGAGAGCTAAGGAGGATGCTGAGAAGGCCAACTTACTGTCAATTAGTTTTAGCTGGTTTGTTCCAAACCTATTAAGGTCGTGTGTGGTTTGTAATCCATACACTTATATTCATGATCTAGTTCGCATATTTGGTTACATCTAAAGACTTTTATCTTTTGATAATTTGGTTATGTCCAACTTTCTTAGCTCGCATGTTTGGTTATATCCAAACATTTGTATGTTTTTGACAGTTTGGTTATGTCCAAACTATCTTAGCTCGCGCATTTGGTTATATCCAAACACTTGTATGTTTTTGATAGTTTGGTTATGTCCAAACTATCTTAGCACGCGCATTTGGTTATATCCTAACACTTGTATGCTTTTTGCGCATGCTATTTCATTTTTTCAAGCTGATGGTATATGTACCACTAATGCCCCCTTAATATCCTATGAGTGTGACCATAGGTTATTAAATTAAGAGAGATTGCAAAAAATACAGCATATTAGAATGAAATCAATCTTTATTCGAATAATTTATTAACAGGAACATAGTAAAAATAAACAAGCATGATTACAGGCGACATAATTCCTACACTATTGATATTAAGGTCGTAGATGCTCGCCATTCCATGCTTGTGGTACCAAACACCCATTTAATCTTGCCAACTTGTATACGCCAGGTTGGATGACTGATTCGATCTGATAAGGTTCTTCCCAATTAGGCCCGAGCACACCAGCTGCTGGATCTCGTGTCGCCAAGAACACACGCCTCAGCACCAAATCCCCCACACCGAATTTTCTATCTCAAACTCTTTTATTTAGCTCGTTGTTGGTATGCAGCATTTTTTAGTTGAGCTTCGCCCCATCTTTCTTCAATCAAGTCCAGACTTACTTCGAGCTGGGATTGGTTCGAGGCTTGGTCATAAGTGAAGGTACGATTGTGGGAATTTCAACCTTGATTGGCAGCATAGCCTCGCATCCATATGCCAGAGAAAAGAGGGTATGTCTCGTTGAAGTACGGGCTATGGTTCGATATGCCCACATAACTTGGGGCAACTCTTCGAGCCATTTCCCTTTAGCTTCTTCCAACTTTTTCTTTTGAGAACTCTTTAGGGTTTTATTCACAGCTTTGACCTGGCCATTCTCCTGGGGATGGGCCACAGAGGAAAAGCTCTTTATTATCCCATTTTTTTCGCAAAAGTTGGTAAACAGATCGCTATCGAATTGAGTACCGTTATCGGACACAATCTTCCTTGGCATCCCGTATTGGCATATGATGTTCTTTACCACGAAGTCCAAGACTTTTTTCGAGGTGATTGTTGCCAGAGGTTCGGCTTCGGTCCACTTCATGAAGTAATCTACGGCGACTACTACATATCTGACTCTGCCTTTGCCAGTTGGCAATGAACTTATGAGGTCGATTCCCCAGACCGCAAATGGCCACGGGGAGGTCATCATAGTTAGCTTGGAAGGTGGAGCTCGAGGGATTGTGGTGAGTCGTTGGCACTTGTCGCATCTCTTGACGTAATCGAATGAATCTGCTTTGATGGTAGGCCAAAAGTACCCTTGGCGTATGATTTTCTTGGATAGGCTATGCCCCTCAGTGTGGTCTCCACAGAATCCTTCATGAATTTCTTCTATGATCTTCTTAGCCTCGAGTGGAGTCACACATCGGAGTAACGGCATGGAGTATCCTCTTCTATATAGCCTTCCATCTATAATGGTGTACCTAGGGATTTGATACATCAGTTTTCGAGCCTTTTTCCGTTCTTCTGGGAGAATGCCGGCTTCAAGGTATTCAACTATCGGGGTCATCCAGGTTGGCTCAGAATTTATCATGCAAACATATTCCTGTTCAGGATCGATTATACTGGGTGTCGTTAGATGTTCGATTGGCACGACATTCAACTCGTCGACCTCGGTGGATGTGGCGAGCCTGGCTAAGGCATCTGCATTCGAGTTTTGCTCTCAGGGGACCTGTTCTATCACATAGAACTCGAAATGCTCGAGTGCTACTTTTGCCTTTTCTAAATATGCAGCCATTCTCATCCCATGAGCCTTGTATTCCCCTAAAATTTAATTAACCACCAATTGGGAGTCACTGTAGCAATGTATCGCTTTAGCCTTAAGTTCCTTGGCAATCCGAAGTCCTGCTAGTAGAGCTTCGTATTCAGCTTCGTTATTTGACGCTTCGAAGTCAAATCTCAAAGCAGAGTGAAATTGACTTCCTTCTGGGGTGATCATAATTACTCCTGCCCCCGACCAATTTTCATTGGAAGACCCATCAACATAAAGTTTCTACAGCTCGCGGGATGGGGTTATAACTTCATCGTTAGTCACTCCAGTGCATTCCACTATGAAGTCTGCCAGGGCCTGTCCTCTTATGGTTGTCCTCGTATGGTAGGTGATCTCGAATTGCCCGAGTTCAACAACCCATTTTAGTAATCGGCCCGAGGCTTCTAGCTTGGACAAGACTTATCTTAGTGGTTGATTGGTCAACACATGGATGGGGTGCGCCTGGAAGTAAGGTCAGAGCTTTTGAGATGAGTGGATTAGGCTGAGAGCCAACTTCTCCATTAAGGGGTATCTCGATTCTGCCCCCAGTAATCTTTTGCTGACGTAGTAAACAGGCTTCTGCACCTTCTGCTCCTCTCGGACAAGTAGGATGCTAATGGCGTGCTTGGTCGTAGCAAGATATTGGTACAGAACTTCCCCCATGACGGGTTTAGAAAAGATTGGTGGTTCCGCGAGGTGCTTCTTGAGCTCCTGAAAAGCTGACTCGCATTCTTCTGTCCATTCGAATTTTTTGCCCCCACCCCCCTTCAAAAGATTAAAAAATGGAAGACAACGATCTGTATATTTCGAGATAAACCTACTTAGTGCCGCCATCTGTCTAGTCAAACTTTGGACATCCTTATGCTTCTCAGGTGAGGACATATCAATCAAAGCCTGGATCTTGTTTGGATTTGCTTCTATTCCCCAGGCATTTAGAATGAAGCCTAGGAATTTTCCCGAGGATACTCCGAAGGAGCACTTCTGGAGGTTGAGCTTCATGTCATACCTCCGTAACACGGCGAAGCATTCTTCGAGGTCGTCTACATGGTTATTGTTATGTTGATATTTAACTAACATATCTCCAACATAAACTTCGATGTTATTACCTATCTGTTCGGAGAACATCATGTTTACGAGCCGTTGGTAAGTGGCTCCAACATTCTTGAGTCAGAAGGGCATGACATTGTAGCAATATAGTCCTTTGTTCATCACGAAACTCGTATGCTCTTGGTCAGGGTCATGCATGGCACTCTGGTTATATTCAGAATAGGCATCCATGAATGACATAAGTCCATGCCCGGCTGTGGCATCTACGAACTGGTCGATCCGAGGTAGGGGAAAGCAGTCCTTAGGACAGGCCTTATCGAGGTCTGAGTAATCGATACATGTCTGCCATGTCCCGTTAGGTTTCAGAACTAGCACTGGGTCGGCTACCCAATCGGGGTAGAAGGCATCCCGTATGAATCAGTTTGCTTTCAACCTGTTGACTTCCTCTTTTAGGGCCTTCTTCCTGTCATCATCTAGGAGTCTTTGCTTTTGATGCTTCAGGGGGAAGCTTTTGTCAATATTCAAGGCATGGCTTACTACATTCGGATTTATCCCTACCATGTCTGAATGCGACCATGCGAAAACATCCTGGTTCTTTTTTAAAAAGAAAATTAATTGCTATTTCGTTTCTTCGGGAAGGCTTTTCCCTACCTTTACCGTCTTCAGGGGGTATGCTTCCTCGAGCCTGACCTCTTCGAGCTCTTCCAATGGTTCGAGGTCAGCTCTTTCCTCTATTCTTGGAACGATTTCTTCGTCTATTTCGAAGACTGTTGTGTCCTTATTCTGAATTATGACAAGTGTTTGTGCGCTTATCTATTTTTTTCTCTAATAGAAATGCTATAGCATTTTCCTCCCTGCTAGTTGGTCTCCCTTTAGTGTCCCGATGCCACTAGAAGTTGGGAACTTGATGGCCAAGTGCCTCACAGACGAAACTACCCCCAGTCCTACTAGGGCGGGTCTCCCGAGCAGCACGTTGTAGGTCGAGGGTAGATCCACTACTACTAATTCCATCATCTTGGTTGTTGAGACCGGGAAGTCTCCCAAGGTCACGGGGAGTTCAATGGATCCCATAGAGGCAATCCCTTCTCCTGAAAAGTCATACAATGCTGTTGCACAAGCCTTTAGGTCACGAAGCGCGAGTCCCATATTTTCTAAGGTGGCCTTACAAAGGATATTCACTGAGCTCCCATTATCAACCAGGACTCGGTAAACCCTCTTATTCGCGAGCAGGAGGGTGATGACCAGCGGGTCATTGTGAGGAAATTGGACATGGGACGCGTCGTCCTCAGTAAAAGTTATAGGTTGAGATTCATCCCTCTGGTGTTTTGGAGCCCTGAGTTCGGGTTCGTAAGGGGACCCGTCACCATTTTTCAACTCATTCACGTATCATTTTTGGGCTGCGAGATGAAGTCCCCCCGAGATGGTTATAACATCTTCTCCATCAATCAGAGGGGGTCTCTCGTCTTCCCTTGCTCGGGAGTTATTGTTTTGGGCAAGCGGTGGCGCATCTGCCCTTTGATTGGTAGAAGCTTGATTGTGGTTCTGGTTCCTTACATACTACCTGAAGTACCCTCTTGAGATCAGACCTTCGATCTCGTCCTTCAGTTTCCTGCATTCATCGGTTGTGTGTCCGGTATCTCTGTGAAATCTGTAGTATTTACTGGAGTCTCTCTTTGATTTCTGGTTTCTCATGTGGTCCGGACGCCTGAAAGGGACCTGGTTTTCATTAGCCCGGTAGATATTCTTCCCAGACTCATTGAGCTCGGTGTAGACCTTGTACACGGAGAAATATCTTTCCCCTTTCTTCTTCTTTCCCCTTTCCGCCTCGGGGTTACTCCCTTCATTCTTCTTTCTTTTGGAAGGGTTTTCCACAGAGGGCTTCGAGGCTGATGGGTCCGCCGAGGTCGAGGCAGAGTTTATGTTTGTCGTTGTAGTTACGGGCTGAGAGGCCATATTCAGCGTTGACCTTACTTCTTCTACATTGAAAAATCTCTGAGCTCGTCGATTGAACTCGGTTATGGATCTCACAGGTTTCCTCTGCATATCTTCCCAGAGGGGGCTTCCAAGCATCACCCTGGCTCGGACAGCCATTAAATGGCTACTGTCGTCTATGTCACGAGCTTAGGCGACTTCCAAATTGAACCTAGTAAGGTAACTCTTCAACGTTTCATTTGGTTGTTGCCAGAAATTGGTCAAGGAGGACGCCTTGGGCCTTATTCTGATCATGGCTCTGAATTGCTTCTTGAAATTTTAGATAATTGATCCCAAGAAGCAATCGAATGCCTCTTATATTTTTCGAACAAATTTTTTGCTGATCCTGTGAGCAAAGCTGGAAACAGCATGCATCTGAGCTCGTAGCCCACATTACTCTCCATCATAATAGTATTAAACGTACTTAAGTGTCTATATGAATCAGATTTCCCATCAAACGGTGGGACATGAGGAATCTGAAACCCTTGTGGAAACCATGTGCTGGAAGTATGGGGGGCAAAGGGTTCGAGTTCCTTGTCAAACTCTTCGTCCCGATCCTGACCTCGTTCATTTTGTAAGAGCCTGAATGCTCTTTTCAGTTGATCAATCCTTTCTTGGACTGGATCCACGGGGGGTCTGACCTGAAATTGGTTATCATTGATCGCAATTGCAGCTTCGCGCCTCCGCATGGGATCCTTGCGTCCATTTAGGTGATTCCTCAGGTCTAGGTTCGAGGGGTTATTATTACCCCAATTTTGGTTCAGGTGTTCCCGTAAGTTTGGATGGTCCCTTTAATTCCCAGTATTTCTGCGGCCCCGGTCATACATACTGACCGATCTGGTGTCTCCTGAGCTCTTGCTGGTAAGGCTCGCTGCGCGGTTGTTTCGAAATGGGTTCCTTTCTAGTTGTCTCGTCTCAATTGTGTAAGACCAAGACGTTTGGCTTCTCGTAGGCTAGGGGCCTCTACATTCTCTAGCAGTATCCCCATTCCTAGGTTTCCGCCTAGCTCACCATTCCCTATCACCCTAAGTCGGTTGTGTGTTTCTCCGAGGCGGTGAGGGATATCTTATCGGCGATGGTGGGTGCCTTATGGGTGATGGTGGCTGCCATCCATTACGGGGCCTAGAAGGTCCCGAGTTTTCCTGTGCCGGTTCAGGAACGTTCTGTGTGTTACCGGGATTTTGGATCCGAGCCTCCGTGGGGGCTCAGTTATTCCCTATCTCGACCGGTACCTCTGCAGTTGAGTTGGCAGGAGCTCTAGCCCGGGTACTTCTCCGGGGCCTCGATAGAGCAGGCTGTTCTGCTAATGGCAGAGGTTTCTCCATTCTCTGGGTGGTGGCGTTTTTGTGCAGTCGCCCGCGAGGCCTGCGTGGTGGAACATGAACGTCTTGTGGAAGCGGAGCTTCGGCCTCAGGCGGAGGCGGGGGCTGAGGCGCCTGCACCTCAACAACCAATCTGGCCAGCTCCTCGTTACGTTTCTTGGCCTCCACCAATTTCTTTCGCAACTGACGGTTTTCAAGCTCCACAATAGGGACATATCGCTCAGGGTTGTAAGACATGTCCTCGTCGTCCCTGGGGGCCAGTGGTGCAGGTGGTCCTCGAGAGTCAGAGGATCAACTTCTCTCATCTGGGTTTGAATTTATCATCGGCTGTGTCCCAGGGTGCCTCGGATAGTCAACTTCCTCAAGGATTTCCTCCTCAGGAATATTGGGATCATTCGCGGTCATAGTTGATTCAGGGAGGCTTCTTCGACTGACTAGACTCTGATACGTATTGCTTAATGCTCTCAATGAAAGCACCAAACTATTGACGCCCTTTTTCATCAACTTAAATTGTAGAGCAATTAAACAATGTAAACTATGGTGCAAATGAATAGTAAGGAGAAACAAGAAGGATTTTACATGGTTCAACAGTTAAATCTGCCTAATCCAGGAGTCAGTGTTATTAAGACTTGGAGTTTTCTGGAAATTCTTCAAGGATAAATTACCCAGACTTTTCTCTCCATATATCAGATAATCGTGTCTTTACAAGTGGTCATTCCTCCTCTATTTATAGAGAGATTACAAAGTTCATTCCCACATATTTCAGGAAGATATTCTATTCAAATAATTACATTAAATGATGTATCTTCTATATACAAGGAAACGTCCCCTGAAGACCCGTGGATGGATAACAAACTAAATAATATCCCTTAAATGTTGGGATTATACAACAATTAATATGTTCATACATAACGGGTTATCCCAGATGACTCATCGGGTCTTCGAGATCAGCGATCGACCCTGTGGCTGTCGAGACTTATGGTATTGCTATGAGCTTTCCACCTTACTCCAAGACATGCTCGGAACAGATAAATACTGTCGAGGCTATCACACTCAAGCCTCTATTTCCCAAGCTCGGGCTGCTCAATCCGAAGGCATTCGATAACAGATGTATCCCAACATCATGTCATTTCGAGCTCAGAAAGAATCTCGAGGTTACACATTTTCGAGATCATGATTTTACTTTGGAGATCTTACAACTGGACCATACAATGTATTTCATATATTTCGAGCTCACACTTGACGAGTCCAGTTTTCGAGGTCCTAACTTCTGGTCTCGAAATCTGGGTGTAACATAATATGAATGAATTATAGTTCTATAGTATATCTAGATATTTATATCAATAATCTCTACATATATGACATCTAAATACAACATTGACATATATATATTTACATGACATATGTATATATACATGCATAAACTATTTTAATTAATTAATTAATTTTTGTTTAAGTTTATATTTGTTCTAGTTTTTGAATTTGGCAGTAACAACAAAAGATTATATACAAAATGTTTAATATAATATTAATATTATACGTGAATTTTAAATTTAAGTTTGTTGCTAATTGATAGTAGATTATATTAATTATATGTTTAATATGATATTATTCTAATACATGAAGTTTAAGTTTAAGTTTAATTAAATTTTATTTAAGTTATAAAACGTATGATTTTATTATTTTTAAATAATTATCATTGCAAAATATCTCAAAAATATCATATTTTAATTTGTTTAATTATTTATTTATTTAAGTTTAAGTCATGTTTACAATCTATCGTTAAATATATGAATATTCTGTTAAATATAAGAATATTCCGTTAAAGTTAATAAAAAAAAATAAAAAACTATTAAAACCAAGAATTTATGTTATTTATACACTATTTATATAGAAGAGATATACACATATTCACTTAGTCCGAACATAAAATGACCTATATATATCTTGTTATATTTGTATATTATACCTTTCATTTTAGCATATAAAGAATTAAGGAAAAATCATTAAACGAAAACCAAAGCTAGATAATCCTAATACCATCTCAAAATGGCCTTCAGTAAAATTATTGTGGATCCACTCCACTCTTTATTATTAGAATTGAATCTAAAAGAATAGCTAGCCTTCACATCAATTACTTAAGAGAGATCAAATGGAGAGAAATATTATTCAAAATAATAGAGCAAAGAAAGAGTGAGTATTCAAAGAACTATGTATATATATATTTTGAATATTTTACTTTTATACAGATCTTCAATCTCCCATAAGAACTTTAGAGTGGTTGTGCCTATATGACATCTGATAACTAACACTACTACAAAATTAACATGGGACGATGATTTTAAATCGTCGTATGGACTCTCGTACGTCGGTTCTAATACAGTCGTCCCATGCAATGTCATGCCATGTAAAGCAAGAAACGATGGTTTAAATAAAAGCATCATCTCTTGTCATACATGAGACGATGGTTCTTATATAAACGTTGTCTCTTGTGGTATGTGAGACGACAGTTTATGTGCAAGTGTCATCCACTGAAGTAAATGAGATGACAGTTCCTACTCAAGCGTCATCCTCCTGCAGTACATGAGATGACCATTTATGTGCAAGCATAGTCCCTTGCAATACATAAGACGACAGTTTTGTGGAGATCGATGTCCCATGTAAAATATGAGATTTTTTTCATTTTTCTATTTTCAACCACTATATTCATTCATAATTTCATGTGTAATTACAACATAGTTAAGACAGAATCAACAGGTAGACAAAATCAATAAAACTCAGTATGTTCCAAATCTAAAAATTACAAGATCAAAATATACACTTGCAATAAATATGTAAGTGCTAACTAAAAACTACAATTAGTTTATTTTTTAATTCTGATTTCAAAAGTTACTCCAGCTATGACTCATCCGCTCAAGAAGCTTGGTTGCCCATTCATTTCGAATTTCATTAATTTCGCCAGGTGTATATGTATTCTTCCCACCACATTACAAAACACAAAATAAAAAAACTAAGTCAGAAATTAAATTCAATAGAATTGTAGTTCAATAATTATAAATACACTTACATTACTAGTTAGCTATCGCATGAGTGCCTCATTCAAGCAATAGTTATTCATCATCCTTATGATATAAAAGTCGCACTCTTCTGACGATGTTTGACAAGGGCAATTGACTATTTTCCACTTGTAATATTTTTCATTCCTTCCTATCTTTCGCTTAATGTGTGAAGATAAACTATATATACATCAATATGAAGAGCATATTGATTTTTTATTTCCATATCATATTCTAAAATGAGTTTCAAATGTATTACCTGTTCATAAGGTTCTTCAAATCATTTGGAGGAGATTTTCAAAGTGGATCAAGATTGTAACATGTATGGTATTCCGGATCAATGATCACTAACATCCAGTGACGTCTGCATTTAAAACAAAGTTATTAAAATAAACATCATAAGGTATAAGTAAAATTAATATTAAATGAAAATTTTACTTACAAGAAATGGTATGGCATCATTGTGTTATTGATACGCTCTGAGATAATTTCATCCTGATTATCCATATTTGCCCCAATTCTCGATGACCACGATGGTTCAATGAAACCAAAAAAGTGTGATGTCTCTCTATCACACAACTTAGAATATATTATACTACATACATGAAAGTTAATGATATTATATTTATACTTAAAAAGAAACTAAATTATATAATGTTTATTAATTTAAAATTTACCTGATATAGAATGAAATGCAAGACGCACCAATTTCTTCCATAAGTCCAAAGTGTACTATATCCTCCTGTGAGATATATGTATGGTATATTGTTCGCCCATAATATTGGTCTCCATAAGAATGTCAATCATGAATCCTGGTTCTACGTACTTAACTGAACACAGAAGTATCTTAAAAAACATGGGAAGTCCAGTGGGAACCTTGAAGATAATCGGTGCCTTACTAGCCATACTTAACCCTACCTCTTCTTGAGTAGTGGGAAGCTGTTGTGGAGGATGTTTTGGGTCTTGTGTTGGCGGACAAGCTGGTGAAATCCTCTTTCTCTTTAGTCTCTTGGGTTCCTTCACAATAAACATAGAAAAGGTAGATAAAATATCACAAAATAAATTCAATTTTCTATCAAAACTTTTGTTTCCTGTTCATGAGCATAAGTAATGATTAGATGTGATGGCTAAGCAACGTAACTGTTGACCGCATGAACCACAAGAGTCATCTCATCCCCAACTAAGACATGTAGTTTTGCACTTCCATCTAGACATTTATCAACAACCACGTGATAGTTACCAGGTGCTAAACTTTTCCCATGTACATTTCCTTTGGTAGCCACCACCTGTTCAAGAGCCACAACATCACCACCTTGCCCAACGTATAATTTGCACTTAACATCTTTCTGCAATGATGTTATAGTTAGTATAAGTTAAATAATTATTTCTTAAACAATATAAGAGAATTTACCTTCAGTGGCTCAGGATGAATAGAAGGTGAAGGTGTAGGTGTCTCATACAAAGTACTAGTGTCAATCGGTGCCTCAACTTCTGGAGTAGTGTCAATCGGTGCCTCAACTTCTGGAGTAGTGTCCATCAGTGCCTCAACTTCTGGAGTATTTCCTATTGGTGCCTCAACATCTGGAGTAGTGTCCATCAATGCCTCAAACTTCTGGAGCAGTGTCAATTGGCGCCACAACTTCTGTTGTATTGAGTCTAGAATGGCTACCAAAGCTAGATTGACTACCAAAGTTAGCTTGCATATGTGCCTTGGTTGATAATTCTTCAAGCTTGGACATGAACGATTCTTCCAACTTTTCAATATCCTCCCTATATCGTATGTTGGATTGTCGTTCGAACTCAATTTATTTTTTCTGCAAGCCTTTTAGACCCCCCCCCCCCCCCCCCCAACAGGCTTATGAAAGTAGTCTCTTTGTGTGACACCTGGACTTTGGCCTCGAACTCGACTGGGGTGCTCAGCAGTACCTAACACTTGTGTTAGGATGTTATTTGATCCAATCTCAATCAGTTTTCCCTCTTTTATTTGCTCAAGCATGTCTTCATGTACAAAATCTAATCAATTATTTGTTTGTTACTAAAATATAAAACAATTGCCAAAAGTCATTTAACGTTTTACAACTTACAATGGCCTTGCCCATGACCTTGTCATGCTCGGTGACATAGTTGCCAGAAGAATCTTTTCTAGCCTCCTTCCAGAGTATAGATCGATCGATCTGCTCTATTGTGCCCCACTTAGCTTGCTGCATATAATAGAATTATGTCAATTTTAACATCAAATGAAGAAAAAATAAAATCAGGCATAATTCGTTCTATATATGTACTTACTAAATCAGCTTCCAATTCAGTATAGTTATGGCGTTAAGTCCTATGAGGGTATTGCAAATGATTACGCCTTTCTTGTTGTCATTTTCTAAAATCTTGAAACTCTTTGGATGTCCTCTCTTGACAAATTCTTTCCAATGTGTTTCTTCTATGTGATAGCTTGGTGGAGGTTTATCCACGATGGTTTGCTTCTAAAAGAGATGGGTCATTAAGGTAAGGGACTATAAACTTCTTGTTCAAATTACATTTGAATTATCTCCACTTATTACCAATTGAGCCAATAATATTTTTTCGCATATTCTCATCTAGGTGGAAAGCTAGTTGCAAATAGTTTAAGAAACTTTGTAAGAAAAAGAAGATATAAAACTCTTCAATTTATTTCAAAACATAGTGAAATGTCTTACATTGACATCTTTCCATAAGCTGTCAAATATAGATTTATGAACTTCACGCCAATTGCCAATGTTAATTGGTACCGTACTTTTGGCTTGCATTCCTAAATAACATTGAAGCTCTCTGTTTGGGGTCTCGATTGATTTCCCCCTGCTATTGAACCTCAAATGACATTTGATTCCTTTAATTTTGTCTGCTATGATCTTCGTCAATCGCACTATGCCTTGTGTCCACTTATGTTTTTTCTTTTTATCTTCTGCGTTCTCTTTATTATTATCCTCCTCCTCGTGGTCAACATCCATAGAACCACCATCAGTTTGCTCATCGATGGAATCCACATCAGCTTGCTCATCATCACCCTCTAGGTACTCCTCAAGATGCTCCTCAAACGGGTCCATGATCCTGTCAACATAGGAAACACAAAAATTATTATATGTAAAAATCAATGAAATAAATTTTTAAGTAAAAGATAATATTATATGTCATTCATAAAGATGAAATCTTACTATCCAAATTCCATCACCATCTTTTCGTACATATGGCCCAACAGTTGCTTCAACTCCCTCAAACTCAGGGATAAAACCAAACTCTTTTTCCGAAGTTTGTAATTCACCAAAGTCATGTTGTTGACCGTCATCATGCACTTTGTCTCTTGGTTGTGAAGCAAGCACTATTGACCATCTTGATGAAGTAGGGTCCTCAACATAAAACACTTGTTTAGCTTGACTTGCCATTATAAATGAGTCATTTTTATATCCTATTTTATTCAAATCAACTTTAATGAAGCCCAACTTTTCTTTCTTTAATGAAACCTCACCTATAAGTTTGACTAAAACCTTCTTGCACACATAAATTCCCAGGACACATGTTCAATTACAACATATCAACATAATGATCATCAACTAGTTTAATAATTAGGCATCATCTCCCCTATATATTGTATATAAACTTCATGCACGCATAAAATTCCCAGAACAATACATAATATAATCAAGTATTCAAAGTAATATTCCCAAAACAATACATAATGTGCACCTAAAATAAAATAAAAGTAAATTTATAGTTTAGTAAACTTACCAAAAGAATGCTAATTTTATTCTTTTATGCCCAAACCAATCTTCAATACAAGTTTTTGTCTCTCAACCTCACTATATTAAAAATGAAGCATAAATAAGATGTTACATATAATTCAACTATATAAGTCATTTTATGTATAGCTAAAATGGATATTTTATAAACACTTCCACCCTCACAAATAAATCACATGTTATAAAACACCACATTCAAAGAAACACATATTCAGCAAAATAATTAATATTTAATCATTATATGCAGATGAAAGAATTCCTATCAGAGTTAGCTATGTCAACAATTCCATGGAACAAATTGTCATGTATCTAGCATAAGCATCCAAAGGAAAGTCGTAACATGACATGGTATTTCAAAACAAATTGATTTGGATTGGACCTTACACTAATGCTAATCAGAACCAACCCCCCCCCCCCCAAAAAAAAAAAAAAGAGAGAGAGAATGAGTAAAACCTGTGCTGCCTGATCTTGTTAATCTATGAGTTATAAAAAAAAATGGTATTATAGAAAAGTAAACGTAAGCACATTTATGACACCCATGAGAAGCTTAGTGAAATTGATCATCAACTTGACCATCGACCTAATTGAGCAATCACATACCTTTACGACATTGAGACTACACAAAAGGACACCTACTGTAGTAAGATAGAATAGTAAGTCTTTGAACAAGTGGTGTAACGCCCTGGTTGCCCCATAACAGTTACGGTGAACAGTGAACCGGAAATTTGACCCGCTACCCGAGTCCTTTGGTTAAAAACGTGATCTAAGTGTTATTACCAGGTTAAGGTGAAAAACTAGTAAAAAGGAAAGGATGCATTTCATTAAGTAAATAAATTGCTCATGAGCCATTCAAAACGTTTACAAGTTGTTTACAATACAAAAGGGTCGCTATTGTTTCAAATTTACAATCCCCGTCGACCTAAGCGGCAAAAATAGGGTAAACCCCTAGTCCCTCTGAGAACTCCCTGACCATGGTGGTCAAGTGGCCCAATATGTACACAACATCGCCCAAGCTCTCCACTCAAGGTTGGGTGAGCTTCTCTTTCACTTTACCTGCACCACATAGCACCCATGAGCCAAGGCCCAGCAAGAAAACACAATAAGGCATGATATAATATCAACAATGATCATAATAATCATTCAGGTCTATTAGTCCAAAACAGATAAATGACAGTAGCAAAAGTCACGAAAGTGGGTACAGATCCCTTTAGCCATGTGACGATAGGGTCACCATGGCTTAACTGATAAGTGGTTCTTTTATAAGTTTGATCAGGATAGGTGTATGGTGAATGGTCACCAACATAACCTTCCTCCCGACTCTAGAGTCATAACTATGGACAACGTCCCCTAGCCATGTGACAAACAGTCACCGGGGCCATATGCCCTGGCTATGAACATCTGGTCTTAGACCAGGCAAGCGCTTATAAGTTCTTCGACCTTAGGGTCGGTCGAGCATTAATACCATAGAGCCATTCAATGCTGATATCGATTAGATCTAATCTTCAATTGGCCCGGTGTTCACAACGCTCTGCCATTTCTGAACATTGGGTCAGTGTCCCTGACTAGTCAGTGCCATAAACAAGTAATCAACATTCGCTAGCATTTAATATGCAATCCATGTCCACATACATCAACCAACATGCTTCAATAACAAACCATGCATGTCATATACATATACAGGGTGCAACTGTACTCAAACACTGTTTTCTTACCTCTGGTTCAAGTGAAAGTTATTATAAGAACGACCCCTGAGAACGATCAATCTTTAAATTCCTTGACGGTCACCTGGTCATAACCAAAATATAGGATTCATCAATAAAAATGATAACAGAGGGTTCCCAAACCAAAACCTAGCCTCCGAGACATCAAACACTACTCAACCGGGTACTAGGTTCGACCCCGAGGCCTAAGGCTTGAATCCCCAAGCTAAAAACTCAATTCTGGCCAAAAAGACACTAAGGGTCGTGGCCCTTCCTAGCTGCGTCGTGGCGCCCCCCTCAAACAAAGGCATCCCTCTCTGCCAGACACCATGAGCCGCGGCCCACCACAGCCATGCCGCGGCTCAATACCCAGATTTGCCAAAAAGACAGCATGCACCAGCAAACTTTCCCCTGCGTTTTCCCTTGGAACCAAGCCTTCAAACCATCTCCAAACCTCCTCCAAACACTCATTTCAACCTCTAAACATCACCTATAACTCACCCTCATCAAAACCCAAGCTAAACTTCAATCAAAACCTCCACAAACCCAAACTATCATCAAGAAATCATAGGCTGAAAAACTAAAAGAAAACAGAGTACAAACCAGAAACTTATGGCTGAACTCACCTCAAATCCGAGTTTGAACCTCCTTCAAAGGCTGAACCAAGTCCACAAGCCCAGCCCCTTGATTTCCTAGCTTGAAACCCCACTTTGAGCTCAAAAACTCCAAAGAAGAAATGGTGGAGAATAATGTACGGGATGGAGAAGGAAGACCCTGTTTTGCTCTATTTTGTTCTATATGCTTCTACAGCCAACTTGAAGGTCATATAAATCCAATCAAATGACCTAAATGCCCCTAGGTCACTTAAGGCTTCTAAAATCATTCCAAGGGTAAAATTGGTACTTTCCACTTATCCGTTAATCATAATTAACGCTTCCCAATTCCCGCTAATCTTAATATTCTCAAACACCAATGACTCATATCCCGTTACCCTATTATTCCCGATAACGCTCTAATCATTAAAAACACCCCGATACTCACCCCGAGCCCCGAGCTTAAGCCTGCTATGACCAAACCGATAAATTATATTTAAGAATCGTCTCATGCCGGAATACCCAAGGAGAAAGAAGAATTCGTCAATGAGCAAGTGAAAACAGACAATGTAAGAATTTTCTTATTGTTTTACCTTAAAATCACTATGCTTTGGATGTATTACTGATATTTTTATGTAAAAATAGGAAATGATGTTCAAATATTTTGAAGCGTGAAGCCAGCAAGTCCCGTCTTCCATTTCTGATGAAGGAAGCACGGTTGATGAAAGAATGATCATGAGAAAAGTGTTGGGTGAACGTCTCGGCCATGAACAAGGAGTTGGTCGCACATTAAAGGGGGAAAAGTCCTTCGGCAGTCATTCTCAGACATGGACATAGTCGTCGTCATACACCCAGCCCGCTTAATCCAATGATCATAATAGCATGGCGGGATAGGCGATGGCTAACTTGCTGAGACAATACAAAGCAGACATTGAGTTCTTGTCTCAGTGCCTTCCTCCTGAATCACGCTCACTACCTCAAATAATGAGATTGGATGAAGTAACTCATTGGTGGGAGATGTATGTGACTGCACCTTCATAACCTCCACCACCGCCTCCACATATGTTCGAAGATGATGTGCCTATACATGTTCGCCAGCCAATCCCACCTCAATCTACATTTAGAAATGGCACATCTTCGTGAGCACCTCTGCCACGATCTCCATCGCCCCTAGTCATTCAGTATCCAGATGACAGTGACGATGATGATGCAATCAACTTAGGATAGATTATATAGTTATATAAATAGTATTGTTTATTTGTTTTAATACTATAAAGATAATTATTAATATTAGATTAAATGGTTTATTTTCTAATCAATTAATGGAGACTAAAATTCTGATTATAAATTTTATTATATATTAAATTTGATTTTTTTTAATTTTTGTATTTCTGTTACACTATTCGCGGCAAAAATATATATTATTTGCAGTGCATAATTCGCTGCAAATAAGAGTCAGGCAAGACAAATCACCCATCATTTGCGGCGAATGATAGTACTATTTATGGCGAATTATTTTGAATTTTAACCGCAAATAAGGGTCAATTACGACAAAATCCAGAATTATTTGTGGTAGAAATTTTATTTGTCGCAAATAATGGTATTTACGATAAACTTTTTGCGGTGATGTATTTGCGGCGAAATTTATCGTCGCAGAAACCTCAATTTCTTATAGTGTATGGGGCTCGATTACGAGATGGGTTATCCATATGTACTCTCATTCCGGTTATTCGTGACCTTGACATATAACTCCCTGATGGCTGGGGTTGTCAGTGT
Source organism: Humulus lupulus (assembly GCF_963169125.1). Lineage (NCBI taxonomy): Eukaryota > Viridiplantae > Streptophyta > Magnoliopsida > Rosales > Cannabaceae > Humulus > Humulus lupulus. The sequence goes on from NC_084793.1 coordinate 22,735,712, forward strand.
TCCTGATGCGCTGCCCGTGGGGCCTCGCTCTCACCCCTGTGCTCGGGTCATGCCCGATGGCTCCTATCTTGACTTCCACTTCTAGCACTTCGTGAAGGCCTTTAAGGTGCCCTATATCCAACTCAGTTCATGTTGGGAACTTGCTGAGGTATACCCCATGCTTAAGAGGGATGTCTAATAAATTAAGGAGGGTGCCTAATTGGCGAGGGTGGTAGCCTTTAATTGTTCGGCCTGGCAGGCTTAGGGTTATTACTGGTAGGCTCTAGGTTGTTCCTAGAAGGCTCTAGGCTATTCCTTGCAAGCCCTGGGTTATCGCTCCGAGCTATCAATGGAGTTCGGTTATTCCAAAGTTCTGCAGGAACATTTCCTGTTGGGTTGTTTCTAGCAGGGTTTCAAGATGACCCCCCTCAATCAGTTTTTCCTAGTATTTTCCCTAGGCCTCAGTTGAGCCTGCTAGGCCCGTTGTTCGATCATCCTGGCAGCTGTACTTCCTCGAGGTCGCCCCCTCGTCCTCCAAGGTGGTGTCTGGACTTCAGCAGCTCGCCTTGCAATCTCCTCATTTAGCCGTGTAGCTTTAGCTAGCTGTTCACACAACCTCCGATTTTTTAGCTCAATTGCTGGCACATATCTTTCAGGATTATAGTAATACTCCTCATTACGTGTAGAACTCTAACCAGGCCGTCCTCTAGGAGACGATGAGGCACACTCCTCATTTGGGCTCTGGTCCACAACTTGTTGTTTACCAGGCCTTCAAGGATGGTCCTCAGTTCGTGGAGTACGCTCCTTAGGGATTTGGGGTAGAGGTCGCCCACTAGTTCTAGGAATGTTCATGGCGACCATTGTCGCTATGCAGGAGGTTTTATGCTAAGCAGTAGGGAAAAATTCTTAATGTTTTCAAGAAAAAGCACCAAACTGTTAACGCCGTTTTTTGCCAACTTAATTTTGTAGAGCAATAAACAATTAATTAGGAAGAAAAGAAAAGAAATAGATTTTTATGGGGTTCAACAATTAAAATTTGCCTACGTCCATGAGTCACTTTTATTATGAACTCTGTGTTAAAGCTTCAAGCGAGAGCAATTTTGCAGAGTATTTCCATGTAAAAGATTGTGCGTGAGTACAAATGACCCGATCCAGACTATTTATAATCATGGTTACAAGAATATCTTCGCACAAATTTAGGGAAGTTACAACACATATTTAAATTCAAATGAATATTTGAATAATATTAATAATACAACTTAAATGCATTATTTAAATAAAGATCCCATAAAAATAGGGATTTAACACACGATCTTAACTAATCCCAAAGAAATAGGAATTTCCTAACAGCTTTTCTGTGTGTATGTATAATGCGACATTGAGTTTAAACACTGCTTCAACACACTTTCGAGATCATTCGTAGCCTCGAGCACACCATTCCAGTTGTCGCCTCCTTTTCACTTGATTAATCTGTCGAGCTCATCCCTCGGAGAAGGTTAATGCATTTGATCATGCAGCTCATGCTCAAACACTAATGACAACTTTGGAACCCTGTAACAAGTTGTACAAATATAACGCTAACACCTGGTAATCCCGAGCTTACTCTTTACGAGTCTATATTTCAAGGCTATTTATTTATTCTCGAAATTTGGGTGTAACACCAGCAATGAAAAATTTATAACTAGAAACCCATTATAATATTACCTATATCATCACTAAAAAATTTACATTCAAAAGCATTTGTCACAAAAGTTACAATATATAATTATGATTACATAACCAATTTTATTACCATATAATTGTGATTAAAATTAAGATATTATTAATAACTTGTGACTAAATGTTATATTTTATAGCTACTAACAATTTTTGTTATGACTAAAAGTTAGTCACAAAAAATTTATGTTGTAAATGAAAATATATTTCGGCAGAGTTTCCCCTATAAATAAGACTACCCAAACCTGTAAACATTCAATTTACTATGAAAATATGCAACAAATCACAGAGCAATACTCATAACCATTCTGAATTTCATATCATTCCAAAGAATTAGTTGAAGGGATATCTTAGTCTAAATATCATTGCTGAGCCTCCAATCATATGAAAAGTAGCAACTTGTTCTACATCCTCTGAAGTTATAAAGATTGACTCACGATTCATGGATGATGGGTCCAATGGAACTGAGACTACTTTGTTTATTCCCTTAACTCTGCAAAATTCTCCCACCATAAACTGAAGGCTAACATTGATGTGATTCATGATGTGATCGCCAAATGGTTGGCCTTTTATCGGAGTGTTTCCTGGATTGACGTAAGATCAAGCTGATGACAGATGTTGGCTAGACATAGAATTACGGTTCGTCTTATCCTATGGGCTTGTTGACATAGGAGGTCTCTTTTTTAGAGGACCTTGCACAACATCAAGTAAAATGAATATTAAAATAACAGACCAACAAATATTTTAATAGGTAACAAATTAAAGAATTCTTTTATACCTGATCAGTCATAATTAATTCTTTTGGTCAAGGAATGAATACGTCATAGGTATCTCGAACATAGCGTATCTCCCCAACAGAACATGGGATTATAACATTTTGGTGACTCACACCCTCGCATATTCGTCTGTCAGTTGAACACCATGAATAGTCAGTGGACCCACCCGATCAATGATAACCCCCTCAACCACCACATTGTGAATATTATCTGAACAAAGTAACACATCAATTGTAAATTATGGAGACACGTCATCCTACATGCATGGTGTGTGATATTCTTCGTCATTCTGCTCGTCATCGCTGTCTTGTACTTCCATATCATCTATCACATTTTCTTGTTTGGCTCTTTCCTTCTCCAATGCTTTAATTTTTGCTCCGAGCCTCGCAATTTCTGCATCTTTCTGACTAAAAACATCAGCCATTTCTTTTGCCATTTTTGGTTTTCTTCCAAAGACGAAAGAAATCTTCACAAATGACCTACAATAATCAACCCAATTATTTAAAAACTAAAATATTGAAGAATAAAGTTAAATGCAATAAATAAAGAACAATATCATACCCAACTGCTCTAACATGGCCTGGATGCTCAGGTGTCCCTAAAGCTTGCGTTAATATGTCATTTCGACCCTTTGCAATGATTTCTCCACTACTAACTTTTTCTTTCAGCTCATTCCGTGAAACAAACCAGTGATCGATTATATAAGTAACTTATAAGAACTTTATCACTCTTACATTACTTAAAAGCACTTACAATACTTGCTTCAAATTGTTTGTCAAAATCTGTGACAAGAACCTTCTTCTTTTCTCATGCTCTTATCCAAACTTGGTACCGTTTTACATCTTCCACACCTAGCTCAATTTTCTACAACATACAACAATTAATTAAAGTTGGTGAATGCAATATTCTTCATAACAGGTTGACAGTTGTAAAATAGTGATGTGAATTACTTACCAAGTCCTCTCTAACATTGGCAAGCCCTCTATGAGATGTGTGATGCCTCGAAGTATATTTGAGAGCTCTTTCATGTTGTGATTCCCGCAAAGCCTACATAAAATAAGTAAAGGTAAGTTTTTAAACAATTATTAATACTTCAAAACTAATAAATCATATACGTAATAGTACCATAAACTTAGGAGATAGACAATGGCTAACAAAGGTCCTCTAATCTTCTAGGTCAAGTTTTGGATATTTCTTAGGAATGAATTGGAGTTCATGTATCAAACCCGCTTTTGCCAAAGGGTAGATGTAGTCACTAGTGATGTTGCTCTTAAAGTTTCTCATCATTCTTCCCGCCCATTTAATTAATTATGGTTTCCAACTTTCTAGAATGTGTAAAGCCACCCTGAAATAGAAAGAAAATGATTAATGAAATACAAAGTAATTCATGAAAATGATCAATATATTAAAATAAATAAAATATTTTCTTACATATACATCCTCCCATATTTTATTCTTGAATTCTTGTGGGACTTGTCTCCAATCCTTATAATTGAGAGAGATTGTTCTCCTAGTTTTAACTCCAAGGTACGATTGCATCTCGCCATATGCTTTCCCTATAGGTTGACCCTTATCATTAAACTTAATATTTCTCCTTATTCCCTTAGCTTTTTTATTATTTATATTGTTCTTCTTTGTTGGGCATCGCCTATTTGGTGTATTCTCCTCTTCAGAATTTTCGATATGCACATAAACAAGAATTAACGTTACAATTATGATATAAATAAATACATATTTCACATAAAAGTTAATACATTACTCACTGGACACATTTTCTTTTCTTTTTTATTTTTTTGGTCAATTCACAATCTACCCATATTCTGTCTCTAATATTATTTCTAATGTATTCCCCATCATCATCATCATCTTCATTAAAATTATGGATTTGCTCAACTTGCTCATGTATTGGTTGTCCAACAATAAAATTATGATGAAAAAAATCATCATTTTCTTCGTCATTTTCATCTTCTTTAAACTGCCTCTCCGAGGTTCGTAAAAGAACTGACCATTTATCAACAACAAGATTAGTTATGTAGAACACTTGTTTCGCTTGGGTAGCCATGATGAAAGGATCATTCTTGTGACCTTTCTTACTTAAATCAACCAAAGTGAATCCAAGTTCATCAGTTCTAACCCCAACATTGTTGTCCACCCAAGAACATCTGAGAAGGGGAATTTGAAACAAGGAATATTCAAGCTCCCATATTTCTTCAACAACCCCATAATATGTCATAGTATCAGTTATTGGATTATTGTCTTTTGCACTAGCGAAATGCATTGCTTCTACAACAATACTTACTCCAATTTTGAACCATTCGAGCATCATCTCTTGACTTTGTGTGAAATCTTTTTCCTCCAGCAATGTAAGCATGGTGCTTTATTACATGAACACTTGCTCCAAATGATATGCAATTTAACTTTGTCAACACTGCATGGTTTTCTTCTCCAACCTTGCTAGAATGGTATTTTTCAACCATCGACCAAATGTTTTATGACGCTGATCTATAATCCGTTTATGTTTATTTTTAACTTTGTTTGGAATCATTGATTGTAATAACTCCATGTGCTCCCTGCAAATACAAAGTACAACATTAAAATTTCAATTATACATAAAAATGAGCATAATGTTTATAAAATTTATAACTTACGTTATAATGGTTGAACCTCAAGATTGTTTTCCAACACAACTAAATTAGCTTGATCTAATTCTGCATGAGATATGGTCACTACTGTTCCTTTCCCTCGTAATCCTCTATCAACTCCATCCGATTTATTTGGTGGTTTGCTAATTTTGATTGTGTCGACTCCAACCATGTACTTTGAACAAAATTCCACAGTTTCTTCTGCTAAATAACACTCAACCATACAAGATTTAGGGCGATGGGGATTGCATACATATCCTTTCAACACCTTCATATTCCTTTCAAATGGATACATCCATCTCGCCCAAACTTTCCCACACAACTTAGCTTCTCATACTAAATGGACCATAAAATGTATCATGATGTCAAAAAAAGATGGTGAAAAATATTTTTCAAGCTTGCATAAAGTTTCAACTATTTCATCATGCAATGCATTCAACTTCTTCATTTCCAATTATTTTCCGCATAATTGATTAAAGAAGATGCACATACTTGTCACACTATCTTGAACTCTTTTTGGTAAAACTGACCAAATAGCAATTGGAAGTAATTTTTGCATTAATATATGATAATCATGTGATTTCATTCCAATTAACTTAAAATCTTGCATAGACACCAAGTTTCAAACATTCGATGAATAACCATCAGGCACTTTCATCTCTGCTAATGATTTACATACGGCTTTCTTCTTTTCTTTAGACAATGTAAAACAAGCAGGAGACAAATATGTGCGTTTACCTTTTTCTTCAGGTGTCAAGCAGTGTCTTATACCCATCTCAACAAGATCTAAATGACTAGACAAATCATTTTTGGTTTTACTTGGGATATCAAGTAATGTACCAATTATACTTTCACACACATTTTTTTCTACGTGCATGACATCCAAGCAATGTCTAACGAGTAAATCTTTATAGTAAGGAAGTTGAAAGAAAAGTGATTTTCTTTTAATACATCCATTGAATTTTTTGTTTTTATTCTTCTTCCCATACCTAAAGTCAATTTTTTCTACTTCCTTAAGAATTTGCTCATCTGACAATGGAAAAGGAGCAAGGTCTTGTTCCACAGTACCGTCAAATGCTTTTTTCTTTATTTTTGTCAGGATGACTTAAATGCAAATATTGTCTATGACCCATATAAAACATTTTGTGTCCATTTGATAATTGACGGACCCTTGTATTGGTGCAACAAGTTGGACAAGTTTGGCAACCTTTTGTGCTCAACCCTGATAGGTTACCATATGCTGGAAAATCATTAACAGTCCATAACAACACCAATTTCAAATTAAATACTTATTTTTTAAAACCATCATATGTCTCAACCACCATTTTCATACAACTCTATCAAATCATCAATTAATGGTTCTAAATAAACATCGATATCATTGTTTTGGGCCTGAAATCATTAATGAAAGCATCATAAACTTCGTTTTCATGACCATCCAAGGAGGAAGATTGTACATAACTATGAAGACAGACCATGAACTATGCCTACTACTCAGAGATCTATGCGGGCTTACTCCATCAGAAGCTAACTCCATCAGCAGCTAAATCGAGACGAAGATGTCTTGGTTCATTTTTGAATTTTGGATTGAAATAATTTACTTTCTTCTAAGCCTGTGAATCTGCAGGATGTCAGAGTTTACCATCTTTCACTTGTCCAGTCTCATGCCATATTAAGTTCTTAGAGTGTTCTGCACTTCGATATAATCGCTTCATCCGCGAAATCAAAGGTAAGTATTATAGCACTTTCTGAGAAATAAGTTTCCTAATCTCCTTACTTTTGTTAGGTTTGTACCGTGGTAAACCACATTTTGGTCAAGTGTCCATGTCTGCATACTCCTTATGATATAAAACACAATCATTCATACATGCATGAATCTTCTCATACTTCAACCCTATCAAACTTATTGTTTTCTTTACTTCATATGTAGACTCCAAAAAATAATTTTCTAGCGGCAAAATCTCCTTGAAAGCAGGTAAAAATTGACTAAAACACTTATCACTAACTCCATTTTCTGCTTTTATGTTATAAAATTTAACCGTTGTTGGCAATCTTAGTTTATTACAACCATTGGACAATTGTCTATCTGCATCTTTAACCACACTATCGAATTAATCTGGATTATGAACAAACTCTTATTGTGCTTCATCAAGCAATTCTATAGGATGATCATCAAAATCAACTCTAAAAATTATCTACACCTCGCCTACCTAATGGATATGGGACGTCATTTAATAATTCTCCATGCCAATACCATCTAGTATAACTTATATAAAATCCCCAACAAAATACATGATCCTTTATCATGGTAATATTTTCCTTTACTCCATTACCACAATCGATACAAGGAAAACGAATTCTTTGTGGATCACTACAATTCTTTAGGCAAAACTCTAAAAAATTGTTGAATCCATCTTGAAATTGTGGTGTTTCTCTCCTCTCAAGCATCAATGATTTATCCATAGTAATAACAATATTAAATTCCTAATAAGTTAGAAAAAACTTATATAAGTTTAAAAAACAATTCAATCATGTAAACAGTTATACTCTATGCACAATAACTTTAGGCATATTATTAGGTTCTAGTCTTATAAAATTAAAAAAAAATATCGGCAGAGTTTCCTCTGTTTCTACAGCATACCGTAATTTCATAATTACCTATAAAATCAATACAAACAAACACAATAGTCAAGTATAGATGAATCTATCATTATTAACTTCTAATCTTATAAAATTTTAAAAAAATTCGGCAAAGTTTCCTCTGTTTCTATAGCTGTAGATGTGATTTCCTACAATTGATTAGACGGGCACCAGCAACCTATCAAGAACAAAGAGAGAGATGAGAGTTCAATTGGGAGCACCGGTGGGGTGTCAGCCAAAGGGACTCCGACGCTCAAGTTAGTTGGGTTGTAACAAAAGCTATTTGAAAGTAACAAAACTATAATGAAAATAATGATATAATGATGGATGGATGAGTAGTAAGATGGTCAGAGTGACGACAGAGATGACGGCGGAATCCAACGATCGGGTCAGACCAGGCTGACTGATTCAACTTGCTTGACTGGATCGCTTGGAGAGAGTGGTGCTTCGTTTCAGTAAGAGAGTAAAGTAGAGTAAACTGGTTATCAGATGTCCCTTTCTCAACCCTCGAGGTTCTTATTTATTGTCCTTCTATTCATTCCATTCTCCTCCTTCCTATCTGCTCGTCTGACTCGTTCTTAGTGATTCTTCTCCGATCTTTCTGGGAAAAAGAGCGTATATACCTTGACTGCTTCAATGTCCCTGGCTGACTGAATGCATCTAGACTTGGGTCTAGGTACCAGCTGGCCCGTTGGATGGTTTATCCAATATGTGTGAGCCCATTTGCATTGGTTTGGGCCTTGTGAATTAGTCTAGCTGACTGGGCTTTAATTTGTAAACAAATTTTGTCCACTACAATAGCATACCGTAATTTCATAATTACCTATAAAATCAAGACAAACAAATAGATGAATCCATCATTATTAGGTTCTAGTCTTATAAAATTTTTAAAAAATTTGGCAGAGTATCCTCTGTTTCTATAGCATACCGCACTTTCATAATTTCCTATAAAAGCAACACAAATAAACACAATAATCAAGCATAAATGAATCCATCCTTATATCATTACAACACGCAAATTTCCTAGAGTCTACTTCACTGATTTTCAAACATAAATTTCACAAAATCCAATATGCATGATTTAATTAACCTTATCTTTATACATAAATCTTGTAGTAATATAAATAAAATAAAAATTCTAACCTTCAATATTACTCTTCAATTCACCCGAAATGAAAAACAAAGTCACCACTCAATTGACAACCCTGCTAAAAAATTACTTACATATTTAGTAAACTACATACACTACACCAAATACCCATTTCCATAACACATGAATATAATACTAATAAAAAAGTATTATGGTAGTGTATTAAATTGGGCAACACGTGAATGGGATATAAAATGAGTTACAGTGTTGGCGGGTGAGTGAATTTATTTAGAGGGAAACTAAAAATATATCTTTATTTTTTTTCTACTTCTCTCTCGTGTTCTCCTCTATCTTGCCCAAATCACTCTCCTCTATCTTTTACTACAACAAAAATGGGTTTTAGGGGCGACGCATGTCTCCCCTAATAACCCTAAAAGTCGCCCCTGATATGTCGCCCTTGGTAAAATGCGACTAATGGGGTACATTAGGGACGACTCAATGGGTCGCCCCTAATATTCAAATATCAGGGGCGACGCAGTCGTCCCTAAAAGTTGGATTTTGTCGCCCCAAAAGTTTGAATATTTTCCATCACTTTTGTCGATATGTCGCCCCTAATATACCAATAGTCGCCCCTAATATTCAAATATCAGGGGCGACATGTCGCCCCTAAAAGTTGGAATGTCGCCCCTGATATTTGACTATTTTCCATAGCTTTTGTCGATGTGTCGCCCCTGATATTCCAATAGTCGCCCCTAAAACTATTTTATTTATAAAAAATAATAAAATTAAATAATTAAATAAAATTTTAATTAATTATTAATCTAAATTATTAATTAAAATTTAAATAATTGAAAATAAATATATTAAAAATAAAAATATTATATTAAAAATTCAAATTAGTTTATTAAGATAAAAATTATCCATATTCTTAATACATTAAGATAACAAATACTCATATTGTTAATATAATTTAACAATAATTAATAATAAAATAAACCTAGTATTTAAATCAGCTGCCTCGTCCTCCCTATTGTCTTCTTATTGCGGTTGTGGTTGTTGCAGTTGCTGCAGTGGCGGCATCGGCCAAGGATATTGGGGAGGTGATGTGGACGATTCAGCTCCATACATGTAGGGATACGATTGTTGCGACGACAGTGGAATCAGCCACGGACAAGATGTTGCTCCATACATGTATGGAGGTACCATATGTGATATTCCTTCCATGACTCAATAAGGTCCGGGTTCGCCTAAAAAATATAACCCAAATGTTAGAGAACATATAATTTAAAAGAACATAATTTTGATAATATTTTAACTTTCACATACTTTTTCGTAACGGATGGCTGCCGTTGATTTTGTATCATGCGTTGTAGAACACTTCTGTTTCTTCTGATTTTGCCCTATTCTTTACGGAGCGCGCAATAAATTTCGAACTTGTAAATAACTGACAAACTATCCATGCGGTCACATAGCGTCCTGGATAATTCGGAGAAGCATATTTAAGAGTTCTTACTGACTCAGCCTCTCCGAACGGGTCTAAGGCTATTCGTGATTAAAAATAATTAAGAAAACATTATCACTAGGTGATAATATATAAAATTTCTATCCTATCTTTGGTGATAAAATTTGATCACCAAAAAAAAGCAACAAAAAATGAAATATTTTTTAACACTAGTTGTTTTATGATGTCTTATAAAATCTTATGATACCATAAAAAAATTAATTGATTAGTTTTTTTTTTAATTATCAAACTTATTTTTTCATCTCAATTAATTAATGATATATTTTTAAATTATTCCTCTAATTTTTTAATTTGCATATAAATTATTAAATTTGTTTATTTATTATTCCCTTACCGTATCTCGACCTAGAGGATCCCTTGGAGATAGTAAGCAGATATCTACTACTACTCGTTTTTTCAAAATGTTTGAAGAAACATTTTGAAAAAATGAGAATATTAGATGAATACATTGATTCGGATTACTATCCCCAAGGAATCCACTAGACGCATGTCTATGACTTTTTGTTATTAGAAATAATAACAATTATTAATATGAGATAATAACCATCATATCCTATATATGATGTTTTACAAGGTCTTATTTTATTATTAATTTCTATTTTAATTAAATATAATTAAAATTAATGATAGGTAATTATTTCATAATTAGTTATTTTATTAACTATCAAACTTATTTTTAAATTATTTATCTAGAAATTTAATTTATTTTTAAATGATTAAATTTGTTAATATTATTTATCTAAATTTTTGTTTTATTTTTAAATTATTTATCTAAATTTTAATTTATTTTTAAATTAATAAATTTGTTAATATTAAATGAAATTATAATTTTTTTAATTTTTTAAAATTATTTATTAAAAGACATAATTTTTTTTGTAATTATTAAATTTGTTAATATTCAATTAAATTATTTATCTAATTTTTAAAATTATTAAATTTGTTAATACTAAATTACATTACTTATAATTTTTTTTTAATTTATTTTAAAAATATTAAACATGGTAATATTAAATTAAATTATTTTTTTTTGTTAATTCAAATTATTCAAAGTTTTTTGTATTATTTAATTCCCGTAACTCTACCAAAATTTCTGCAGCATAACAACTATATTTTAAGCTATCCCAAAAATTTAAAAGCCTGCAATTGACATTCAGAAAATTCTCAGAACATTGACAATATATTATACATTTTTCTACACATATTCACAATATATTTTTCTCCAAATATATTAAAAATAGTAAACACATATTATTTTCTACACACATTCACAATACATTTTTCTAAACACATATTAATAAACATTCACAATTTATTTTTTTCTAAATAAATATTAATAACACTAATATTACTTAAACCTAAACACATATTAACATTAATAATTCTAATATTTCAAACATTTCAAATATAAATATATTTTTAATCAACTTAATTAAACTAATTAAAATAACAGAATCAAATAAAAAACATACCTTGATGCAATTTTCTTATTCTCCTTCAATGTTCTATTTCTCTCCTTCAATTTCTACACACCAAAGCAAATATATATATATAATAGTTATTAAAAATATACAAATAAGAAAAAAAACTAATATATATCTAATCTTACTGTATTATACATATATATAAATAATAAAAATTATATATAAACTAATATATATATAAATAATAATAAAATATATATAAACTAAAATATATATATGTATATATAAACTAAATATATACGTATATGTATACTTACCTTTGATCGGTGTCGCGTGGTGGTGGTGGTGGCCCTAGATCGGCGGCGTGGTGGTGGACGCGTGGTGGCATGGTGGTGGAGGCGCAGGGTCGTTGCGGCGGCAGGTGGCGTGGTCGTCGGTGGAGGAGAAGAATAAATGGTGAGGGAGATGAAGAAGAAGAAATGGTGAGGGAGATGGAGAAGAAGAGAGGAATGGGGATAGAGAGAGAGGGAGAGAGGGAGAGAAAAAAAAAGATTTGAGAGAGAGGATGAGAGGGAGAAGAAAGGCAGGGAAATGGGAGAGAGAGGGAGAAAATTATAGTGTTGAAAATTATTAATACATAAAAGGGAGAGGATCTCTTATGTTGAAATGCTATGTTCATTAATCATTAGATATGCTTGGTGCATTCGATGTAGTTTCAATTGTGGATTTGATATTCAAGTTTGTGTTTTGTTAAGGTTGATAGATTTTGGCTGTAATTATTCTTTTAATTTGAATGCATATAGTTATACTTTCAAAGATTACGATTATTCCTTTTAATGTTTTGTGACAAAAAGGATAAAGATATTTTAAGTGTAGAAAAGGAAACAACATTAAATTTGCTTCTAGTTGCTCTTGGTTTTGGGTTTTGAAGAATTGAGGTTTAAATACGATGTTGATCAATATATTTTTAGTTTTTTTTGTATGCTAATATTGATGATTATTTATTTTATTAATTTTTATGTTGATACTTGAATGGTAGTCTTGTATTGTAAAACTTGTAGCTATTTAAATTCTCTTCAATTCTATTCTCATAATTATGCATATATGTATATAAATATAATGAAAGAGAGAAAGTTGAGCAAGAGCTAGCTAGTTTTAAGCATGTGTATATGCAAAGCCAAAAAAAGTGTTTACTTCTTTATAAAGTGTTCTCTTTTCTTTTGTTTTTCAATCAACTTTGTGTTTGGTATCCAACTTTTCTTGTAATGGTAAATGCATTTTAGTCTCTGTCAGGGTATTGTTCTTTTTGTGTGTATGGTGTTGTTCACTATCTCTGTATTTGCTCTTGGTGGAATTGTCTCAGCAAAGCCCTTAGATGATTGGATGGGCAAAGGGTTGACTGGTGAGCAGAAAGGCTTTAGCTCTCTGTGTGCATCATCTGTTTATATTGGCTGGGCTATGGCTTCCGTAGTTGCTTTGGTGGTCACCGGTGAACTGCCAATTGTCTTGTGGTTTGCAACATACAGATTTTCCTTGTCTTCAGCAGTGTGTGTTGGAATATTCACAGGTAAATATATAATTTGATATCATATCAATTCATTTCCTTTAAAATAAAACATGCTATAAGCCAAGTTCTTGAGGCTTTTATAAATACTTATTTTTAATTGCATTTTTGAAGTATGCTATTAACTTTCGATTTTGTTGTACTTGTACTTGTGGCATTTTCTGGTGTATCATATTTGGAGGTTATAAAGTCTAGATACAAGTCTTCTAGTTCTAAAGATAGTGAAAATTTTATTATATAAAGAAAACAGTTCTTAAATAAAGAAAATCCAAATGCTCTGAAGTTTTCTTTTGGGAACAACTGAGGAGCACCATGCTCTGAAGTCATCACTTTCTTTTTCACACTCTACTGATATTTATATGTATTAGAGTGTCGCCAAAGTTCATTCACTAAATGAAAGTTTATATTTATTCTTTTTTGTTCTTTCCAGATATTAGGAAAAGCCTTGGGTGGTGGAGTGATCCCTGTAAGTGCAGTTCTTGCAGACAAAGATGTGATGCTCTGTATCCGACCTGGAGAGCATGGAAGGTTTGCAGTTATAACTGTTCACGACCTCTATCTTATTTCAGAGAAAGCAATATTTGAAGTTTAGAAAGGAAAAATAAAAAATAAAGACTATTACTTGGTTCATGTGAGTTTAGTTTTTTTGGGAAGAGTTTGAAGTAGACACAACAAAAAACAAAAGATGCCTTCTATCTTTAAAGTTTAAACCTTTGGGCTTTTTTGTGTGGTTAAGATATTTTTAGGGGGTGCTTTATTTATATTTATAAATATTTATTTGTTTGGGGGGATAAAGAATTTGTCTGTGAAACAGTGAAAGTAATAATTATTGATTTTTCAAATACCCCATCTCTGGCTTCTACTTAGATTTGAAAATGATTTGCTAAATAGAAAAGGTGAACCAGTTATTATGGGGTTCAGAATAAGTTTGTTTGAATAATTGTCTGTAAAAAAAAATTCACAATTATAAGACTAAACCCCCTTTTGGTCTCTCTCTCAGATTGCATTTCAAGTACTAGTTAAAGCAGTGATTAATTTGGATCCTGGTGAGGAAATGGAGTCTCTAAGAAAACAATTTCAAGAATTCATTGCAGGCCTCATGTCATTACCAATAAACATTCCTAGAACTAGGCTTCACAGATCATCACAGGTAATTTAGTTATTATTAATCTATTACTACTCACATCTTGCCTTATTTCATGATTACTAATTATGTTGGTACAAAATATTTTTCCTCTTCTCTTTTCAGGCAAAGAAAAAAATGGTGAAGCAAGTATAGAAAATTTTAGAAGCCAGGAAAAGTAGTAGTGAGATGATCACCAAAGAGGCTCCAAGAGATGCAATAGATGTTCTTCTAAATGACACAAGTGGTCAATTAACAGATGATCTAATAGCTGGTAACAATATAGATATGATGATCCCAGGAGAGGATTCAGTTCTTGTTCTTTTGACTCTTCCAGTGAAATATCTCTCAGATTGTCCTGCTGCCCTACAACAGTTACTGGTATGAACCACTTAGTTGTTGTCTCTCTTTATTGGATTGCTATAGAAATCTGTTGTACCCAGTTTTCGAGCCATGTAAAATGTGACCTCGAAAGCTGGATTTGCAGCGAATGAACTCGTACAGTTTGAAGTATGCTCCAGGATTAAATATCGAGCCTGCAAAACTGAGACTACCTCGATTGTGGTGACCTCGAAATATTTACGATCTCGAAAGGTAGCTTTCGAGACGCATCTATCTTCATGAATGACCTCGGACGGGGGTTCCGGGCCTGACGCGCATATGATCTCGAAAGACATGTGACCTCGGGAGATGTCATTAGCTTGAAAGCTGATGAGAAATCTGAGGGACTAAGGCCTTAGAGAGACATGATTATGACTTTGAATATCCACAAGTGTTATCCACAAGAGACGCAGTCTGCATTTATTGTTGTAAATACCATAATATCATGGGATATTATTTGGTTAGTTATACGCCCCCTGGTCTTCAGGGGACGTTTCATTTTATATCTGATTATAGGCATTTAAAGCCATTTATTTTATTTACACAAAAAGAGTAACTACCCAAAATATGTGGGATAGTATTTTGCAGCCTTCTCTATAAATAGAGAGGTCATGCACCATTGTAATGGAGGGAAATTCTGAACCTTGAGAGAAAACTCTGAAGAATTCATCCTTGAAGAATTCATCCTTGAAGAATTTTCAGAGATAATCTTAAGTTTAATAACAGAGACTCGTGGACTAGGCAGATTTAACTGCTGAACCACGTAAAAATCGTGTGTTTGTATTGTCATATTTTAATTGGCCATTATCAGTTATTGTTTACGTTCTCTCCTTTCACTGTTGACGAAAAACGGCGTCAACAGTTTGGTGCTTTCATTGAGAGACTTAAGCATTCATCCCTAAGAAAATCATGGCCACAAACAATCAGAACACACCTGAGGAAAATTACCCAAGACGTCCTGGAAAACAACCAATGGAGATCCGGGATGTTGAAGAGAGAAGTGGGTCCTCTGATTCCCGGGGACCACCTCCTCCACCAAGGGATGAGGATATGTACTACAATCCGGAGTGGTACGTTCCTATTGTGGAACTTGAAAACCGGCAACTGAAGCAGCTGCTGGCAGAGGCCAACAAATGGAATGAGGAGTTGACAAGGATAGCCGCAGAGGCGCAGGTGGCTCAGCCCCCGCCTCCGCGCGAAAACCAAGTCCCTCCTCCAAGGGACGTGCATGTTCCTCCCCGGAGGCCCCGTCGGCGTCCACAAAAGGATGCTGCCACAAGGAGGCCGACTCAACCTCCGGCACCAGCAGAGCCATCCGCTCCACCTAGGCCCCAGAGGAGTACTCGGGCTCGGGCCCCGGTTAACCCTCCAGTGGAAGTGCCTGCGGAAGCTGAGAATAACCGAACACATGCAGAGGCTCGGACTCAGGTACCTGGGAGCGTACCGAATGCGACTGACCCATCTCGGGAAAATTCTGGACCCTCTAGGCCGCGACAAGGGTGGCAGCCACCGTTGCCTATACGGTTCCCTCCGTCACCCATAAGATATCCTTCGCCCTCCCGCAGGAACGCTTAACCCATTTGAGGTCAAGATGAAGGTCGTGTGGGGGAAAGACAAGAAAACAGGGAGACTTTCCAGGAGCGGAGAGGCGCTCCATCTGAGAAAAGTCAAACGTCTCGGTCTCGCACGGCGGAGACGAGGCGACGTGGGAAGAATCCATCACGAAATAACTGAGCAATGAGTTTCACCAGTGATGAGTCCGGAGATACCAGGTCCGTCAGTAAACATGACCGAGGTCATAATAAAACTGGAAGCCGCAAGAATCGTCCCGACCTACGAAATCATCTGAACCAGAGTCGGGGTAATGGAGATCAAAAAAATTCGGACCTGAGGGATCGCTTGAATAGGCGTAGAGATCCCTCGCGGAGGTGCGAGCCTGGAATCACGATCAATGACAATCAATTCCAGACAGTACCTCCTACTCACCCAGTCCAAGAAAGAATCGATCAGCTCGAAAGAGCCTTTAGGCTTTTAAAGAATGAACGAGGAAATGGTCGATATGAGGACTCTGACGAGGAGCTCGAGATGTTTGCTCCCCATATTTCTAACACTCAATTTCCTCAAGGGTTTTGGATCCCTCACGTCCCAACGTTTGAAGGAAAAACCAACCCGTGTAGTCACCTGAACATGTTCAACACTATCATGAGAGCCAATAACGTGGGTTACGAGCTCTGGTGCATGTTGTTTCCAACATCATTGGCAGGACCTGCCAAAAGTTGGTTCGAAAAATATAAGAGACACTCAATAACCTCATGGGAGCAATTGTCTAAAGACTTTAAGAAGCAGTTCAGAGCAATGATGGGGGTCAGACCAGAAGCATCCACCTTAACTAACGTCCGACAACAACCGGGCGAAACACTAAAACGTTACCTAACAAGATTTAATCTGGAAGTAGCCCGAGCTCAGGACGTAGATGACAGTGGGCACCTAATGGCTATCCGAGCTGGTGTATTACCGGGAAGTGCCTTTTGGGACGACATGCAAGGGAAACCGGTAAGGTCAATAACCGATTTTAATAGACGAGCGCAGAGGTTTGTCAAAGTAGAGGAAGAGAGGTCGACGCTCAAAGCGGCTCCCCAGTCCGAAACTACAACGATAAACATCAACTCTGCCTCAACCTCGGCAGACCCAGCATCTCCAAAGCCTGCCATGGAGAACCCCTCCAAGAGAAAAAAGAATGAAGGAAGTAACCCCGAAGCTGAGGGAGGAAAGAAAAAGAAAGGGGAGAGGTATTTCTCCGTGTATAGAGTATACACCGAGCTCAATGAGTCTCGGGAGAACATATACCTGGCTAATGAAAACCAGGTCCCCTTTAGGCGTCCGGACCCGATGAGAAATAAAAAATCCAAGAGGGATTCCAGTAAATATTGCCGGTTCCACAGAGACACCGGGCATACAACAGATGAATGTCGACAATTGAAGGACGAGATCGAGGGGTTGATCTCGAGAGGTTACTTCCGGCAATATGTCAAAAACCAGAGTACTGGTCAGACGGCTGCGAGCCAGAGAGTAGCCGCGCCTCCGACGACACAAAACAATAACTCCCGAGCTCGGGAAGAGGACAGGCCCCCGCCGATAGATGGAGAGGATGTAATAACCATCTCGAGAGGGCCTCACCTCGCAGGAGGAGGCAGGAATGCCCAAAAGAGATATGTTAACGAGTTAAAGACAGGGGACGGGTCTCCTTATGAACCCGAACCTAGGGCACCAAAAAGCCAGAGGATTGAAACACAAGCAATAACCTTCACCGAGGAAGACGCCTCCCATGTTTAGTTCCCTCATCATGATCCGCTGGTCATTACTCTTCAGCTGGCCAATAAAAGGGTCCACCGAATTCTCATAGATAATGGGAGCTCAATCAACATCCTTTATAAAGCAACCCTCGAGAAGATGGGACTCTCCCTTCGCGACCTGAAAGCATGTGCAACTACTTTATACGGCTTTTCAGGAGAAGGAACTGCCTGTATGGGATCCATTGAGCTCCCCGTGACCTTGGGAGACTATCCAGTCTCGTTGACCAAGATAATGGAGTTCGTGGTAGTAGACTTACCATCTGCCTACAATGTACTGCTCGGGAGACCCGCCCTGGTCGGGTTGGGGGCAGTTTCATCAGTAAGGCATCTGGCCCTTAAGTTCCCGACCCCTAGCGGAGTCGGGACATTAAAAGGAGACCAATTGGCAGGGAGGGAATGCTATAGCATCTCCTTGAGGGGAAAGAAACAAACGAGCGCTCAAGCACTCGTTATTATACAAAACAAAGACGGATCAATCTTAAAAATTGACGAGGAGATTGATCCGAGGATTGAGGAGAAGGTTGACCTCGAACCCTTAGAGGAGCTCGAAGAAATTCAGCTCGAGGAAGCTGATCCCTCGAAGAAGGTGAAGGTCGAAAAACACCTCCAAGACGAGGCAAAATAGCAATTAATTTGTTTTTTAAAGAAAAACCTGGATGTCTTCGCGTGATCACACTCAGACATGGTGGGGATAAGCTCGAATGTAGCAAGCCACACACTAAACATAGACAAAAGCTTTCCTCCGAAGCAACAAAAGTGAAGACAGCTGGACGAAGACAGAAAGAAGGCGCTAAAGGAGGAGGTCGACAGGTTAAAGGCCAACCGATTCATTAGGGATGCCTTTTACCCTGACTGGGTAGCCAATCCGAGTTGGTCCCAAAGCCCAATGGGACGTGGAGAACCTGTATTGACTAGTCAGATCTCAACAAAGCTTGCCCAGAAGACTGTTTTCCGTTACCAAGGATTGACCAGCTCATGGATGCCACGGCGGGGCACGGCCTGATGTCGTTCATGGATGCATATTCTGGATATAACCAGATTGCCATGCATGCCCCCGACCAAGAACATATGAGCTTTGTCACGGATAAAGGGCTATACAGCTATAATGTCATGCCATTCGGGCTCAAGAATGCTGGAGCCACATACCAGCGGCTCGTAAACATGATGTTTTCAGAACAAATAGGGAACAACATGGAGGCTTATGTTGATGACATGCTTGTAAATCTCAACTCAACAAGAACCATGTTGATGACCTCGAAGAGTGCTTTGGCGTGCTCAGGAAATACAACATGAAGCTAAATCCTCAGAGGTGCACTTTCGGGGTATCTTCAGGAAAATTTCTAGGCTTTATTGTGAACTCTCGTGGAATCGAGGCTAACCCCGACAAGATCAAGGCCCTGATTGACATGCCCTCACCTCGAAGGCACAAAGATGTCCAAAGTCTGACTCGCAGGATGGCAGCCCTAAGCAGATTCATCTCGAAATCTACGGATCGTGGTCTTACATTTTTTAACTTACTGAGAGGAGGTAAGAAGTTTGAATGGACAGAGGAATGCGAGCTGGTCTTTCAGGAGCTCAAAAAGCACCTAGCGGAACCACCCATCCTGTCAAAACCTGAAACGGGAGAAGTATTGTACCTATACCTTTCAACCACCGAACACGCGATAAGCGCAGTGCTCATTCGAGAAGAAGAGAGGGTGCAAAGACCCGTTTACTACATCAGTAAAAGATTACTGGGAGCAGAGTCACATTATCCATTGATGGAGAAACTCGCGCTCAGTCTAATTCATTCATCCCATAAGCTCCACCCTTACTTTCAGGCACATCCCATCCATGTGCTGACTGATCAACCACTTAGGCAAGTCCTGTCTAAACCAGAAGCTTCAGGTCAACTATTTAAATGGGCTGTTGAGCTCGGAAAGTTCGAGATCACCTACCACCTGAGAACGACCATTAAGGCACAGGCCTTGGCGGACTTTATAGTGGAATATACTGGTATAGCCGACGACGAGGTAATAACCACGGCCCACGAGCTGTGGAAGCTTTACGTCGACGGCTCGTCAAATGAAAATGGAGCAGGGGCAGGGGTCATTTTGGTTACCCCCGCAGGAAGCAGATTTCATTCTTCCCTAAGATTTGGCTTCAAAGCATCAAATAATGAGGCCGAATACGAGGCTTTACTCGCGGGACTTCATATAGCTAACGAGCTCAAAGCTAAAGCTATACATTGCTACAGTGACTCCCAGCTAGTGGTTAATCAAATCTTGGGAGAATACCAGGCTCGCGGCTCGAGAATGGCAGCTTATTTGACGAAGGCAAAATCTGCGTTAGAGTGTTTCGAATTCTATAGAATCGAACAGGTTCCCCGCGAGCATAACTCGAATTTAGATGCCTTAGCTCGACTCGCCACATCCACCGAAAATGAAGAACTAAACGTTGTACCCATAGAACACCTTTCGGCACCAAGCATTAACGAGCCAGAAGAGGAAGATGTGTATATGATCGAAACAGAGCCAACCTGGATGACCCCAATAGTTGATTATCTCGAAAACGGAGTTCTTCCAAAAGATCAGAACCAAGCTCGAAAGTTGATGTATCAACTTCCCCGTTACACAATTTTGGATGGAAGGCTATATCGAAGGGGGTATTCCATGCCGTTACTTAGGTGCGTAACCCCTCCCGAAGCTAAGAAAATCATTGAAGAAATTCATGAAGGGTTTTGCGGAGATCACATCGGGGGGAATAGCCTGTCCAAGAAGATCATACGCCAGGGATATTTCTGGCCAACCATTAAAACATATTCTTTCGAGTATGTGAAGAAATGCGACAAATGCCAGGGATTTGCCACGATACCCCGAGCCCCACCATCCGAGCTGACCATGTTGACATCCCCATGGCCTTTCGCGGTATGGGGCATCGACCTCATAGGCTCTCTCCCGACTGGCAAAGGCGGAGTAAAATATGCTGTAGTCGCCGTGGATTACTTCACAAAATGGATGGAGGCTGAACCATTGGCAACTATAACCTCAAAGAAGATCCTTGATTTCACTGTAAAGAGCATCGTGTTCCGATACGGAGTGCCGAGGAAGATCATATCCGACAATGGAACCCAGTTCGATTGCGACTTGTTCACCAACTTTTGTGAAAATAACGGTATAATAAAAAGTTTTTCATCGGTAGCTCACCCTCAGGCGAATGGCCAGGTCGAAGCTGTAAACAAAACCCTCAAGAGTTCTCTGAAGAAAAAGTTGGAGGAAGCAAAGGGATGATGGCCCGAAGAATTGCCCCAAGTCCTTTGGGGATACAGGACCACAGCTCGAACATCAACAGGGCATACCCCGTTCTCTCTAGCATACATCTGCGAGGCAATGTTGCCCATTGAGGTGGAAATCCCAACGATCCAAACTCAGATTTACAATCAAAGTTCAAACCACACTCAGCTCGAAGAAACCTTAGACTTGATTGAAGAAAAAAGAGAAGAGGCTCAGCTAAGAAACGCTGCTTACCAGCAACGAACTACCTGGTGTTGAGACGCGTATTCTTGGCAACTCGAGACCCAGCAGCTGGCGTGCTCGGGCCGAACTGGGAAGGACCGTACCAGATAGATTCAATCATCCTTCCTGGTGTGTACAAACTTGCGAGATTGGACAGGAGCCTGGTACTGCGAGCATGGAATGGCGAACACCTTAGACCTTACTATCAGTAGTGTAGGAAAAGTGTTGCCTGTAACCATAATTTTCTATCTGTATTAGTCTGTTTGCTTTTGAATTCCATCAAATAAAAGATCTATTTCGTTCAATATGTTATCTCTTTTTATTTTTATTTTTTATTTTTGCAATCTCTCTTAATTTAATAACCTATGGTCACACTCATAGGATATTAAGGGGGCATCATTGGTATATATGCACAACTTAAAAAATAAAAAATATACAAAGTATTTGGATATAACCAGATGCGCGAGCTTAGATATTTCGGACATAACCGAATTATCAAAAATAAAGTATTTGGATATAACCAGATACACGAGCTTAGATAGTTCGGACATAACCGATTTATCAAAAACTGAAAACGTTTGGAGTTAACCAGATGTGCAAACTTAATAGGTTTGGAACAAACCAACCAAAAAACTAATCGATGATAAGTAGGAACCTAAACCTACTTCGAGATAAATCGAGAACGAGGCTGAAATGTCTTAAAGAAAAATAGTTTCGAACTCTTAACCTTGGAGCAAAGAATGAGGATGAGGAAAAGTGACTAAGCAAAAAAGACATAACCAAATCATTCACATTACATACCATATAAGTACTTTTGGGTTCATGGTTAAAGTAATATCCGAATTTGAAAAATAACGAGGTCGGAAGCGGATAATTTGAACAAACTGTGCATGAATGCATTGAGCTTCGAACCTAAATCCACAATATGTTTGTATGAATAAATAAACATAAATGTTTCATCCATAAAAAATGTGCAAAATATTTCGAGCCAAGAAATGTAAAGCATATATAAGTAATATTTAAAGAAATTGTATCAGCCCCGTGGGCATAAATTAAAATAATTACAAAAATAAGGGGACGCAGCCCCAATAGATGGTTTCCCCAAGATCAGATTTAAGGAAGAGGAGTCTCCTTGGCCTTCTCAGCATCAGCAGCACCGGATTCCTCAGGACGAATACCATGGCTGTCCTCCTGGGCTCCCTCCGAAATGGCCTCCCGAGCAGCTTCTTCCTTCTCGAGCCGAGCATTCCACCTGTCAAGAAGGGTCGCCTCGTGAGGACCTAAGAAGCTGGTGTCCAGATCCTCATTGTTGGCCCACATTCGGTACATGGCCGAGTCAATCGCTTGATCCTTCTTCTCTTTGTACTCAGCAAGGAGACGAGCTTTTTCATCCTCCATGATATCAAAGGTGGCAGCCTTTTCCTCTTCAAGCTTCTTGTTGGTCTCCTGGAGCTGGGTGATCTCCCTCTTATGCTCCTCGAGCTCAGTTTTCAGCTTCCCGAGCTCGGTGGCCATGTCCTCACGTTCCTTAGCTCCTGCCTCGAGCTTCGCATTCGCTGCCTTCAGATCATCGCTCGCTTTGAGGTGGAGATCCTTCGCCTCTTGAGCATGAGACTTGCTTGAATGAATCTCATTGTTCAACTTATAATTGAGCTGGGCGGTAAAGGTAAGAGACTGAAAAAGAAAAAAGTCATCATTAACACCAAGTCTGTGTGATTATACCCAAGAAGAAGGACTGTAGAAGGATACTTACTGAGGCAGTGAGCTCGATACTTTTCTCATAGAGGACAGTACAGTCTTGGGTATCATTCAAGCATTGCCATTGGGGAGCTTCGAGACTGCCGAAGCTCTGGCCGATCCGGGACATAACATCCGAGACCAGCGTAGACCCATGAGACCCAGCGGCATTGTCGACCACATATGCATCCATGTGGGTGGAAACTGATAGCTTCTGAGCCCGAGAAGCAGAAGGCTTTATAGAAGGCGGACCTAAGGATGACTGAACCACGACAGGAGGTTGGGGCTCAACCATAATGGAGGAACGACCAGCGAAGTCGGCGCCACTGCAGGGGCGACGACCTGCGAGGACGGCGCCGCTGTGGAAGCGCCGACCTGGGGAGTCGCCGCAGCGATGGAGTTCGAAACCGGTGGAGCAGGGGGAGGGGTTTTCTTGGACCTCTTGGGGCCCTTGCTCGGCCGGTCAGTCTTCAGCGACCCCGCTCTGGGACGCTTGCTCCTCTTGGCGCAACGACTTTCGATGATGTTGTCGAGGTCGGAGTCCATCTTGCCTACACAAATCACAACACAGTGTGAGTCAGCAAAAGAGAAGCATATAAGTTGTTTCAGTATCACAGACATATAAAGTGATGATAGAGGAAACCTAACTGGAACTCTCCCCCGAGCTCGAGCTTGGGGACCATGAAATTTCCCCGTCTTCAGAGGAGGCGGGGGGAGTACCTTTCCTATATGTGGGTGATAACCTCGAAAGGTCCCTATAATCGTTGGTCCTGTACTGAACAGCTATCCCGTTCCACACCTCGTCCGTGGTATACATTGTGTCGTATTTCCCGAGCCCACTATCAAACCTATTGACACAGTCATCTACCCAACTGCATATGTAGAAGTGGTATCTATCCTGTGGGCATGAGACTAACCTATTGGGCTTATGTTTTAGTAAGGTGGGGGACCACATTCTCGAGGTAGGGAGGGCTTTACCTTCATCCGAATCTGAGCTCGAGGCTTCATCATTAGCCTCATCCCCGACAGCGGACTCCTTAGGCGAACTGGAAGTGGCGGCCTCGTTTCTCTCCTCGGAGGAAGGGCGCCTGTGGGCAGGGGCACCTGCTCCCAGTGTTCATATTTTTTATTGGACCAGTCAAAGGTGGACTGGACCTCTCCCAAAAGTCCGCATTTTCGGAGCCTATCCTCATGTAAAAGGTACAGGAGAGACCTCCTTCCATGGGGGAGTTGGAGCAGGGTCTCTCTGTGCCCCTTCATTGTATCGTCAGGAGTGGGACGCTAAAAATTGGCTGAAGGGCAAGACACATTTCAGCTAAGTGTGGATTTAAGAGCTAAAATTTCGAGCACAGAAATAAAAATAACGAGAAAACTTACGAATCCGCCTGAACGAGTAGTGTCGAGATGGGGACAGACCGTCTGTCCAGAAGAAGGCCTTTTTGAAATCAGGCGGATGATTGGGAAGATCTTCAAAGACCTTCTTCTCTTTGGGATATCTCGAAAGATAATAAAAACCATCCCCTCCCCGAGCTCGGGAGGGGTTACTTTTCAGACAAAAGAGATACAAAATCTCCTGAGGCGAAGGTCCTTTCCACCCCATCTCGTGGTAGAAGGACCTCAGGGCAGACAACACCCTGTAAGAATTGGTGTTTAGTTGGAACGGGGCCAACCCAACGAAATTCGTGAAGTCCTTGAAAAAAGACTTCAAGGGCAATAGTGCTCCCGCCCTCATTTGTTCCTGGCTCCACGCCGCGTACTTCAACCTGGCGTCATGGCCCCCAGGGGCGAAACAGCTTCGTTCATGGTCGGCCGGAGCTCGACACTTCAAGGAGCCTGACAGGCTGAGGCCGTGGAAAGCCAGGATTTCAGTTATCTGACTAGTTGTGGTAACCGAGCTCCAATAGTGCTCGACCTCAAACATTTCTCTCCTCGGCTGCGAGGAAGAAGGTTCCCCCATCAGTGAAAATTGAAGTTCTCCTGGATTATACGCGACAGTGACCTTTAGTGCAGGGTCGAGGGGAATCGACCTAGGTCCTGAATTGGATTCCGGATAGAGGGCCTCCCGAAGAATTCTCCTTTTCCCCTCTATGACCTCGTCTATCTGGCGGCGGTAATGAGCTCAAATATCCTCCTGCTCGTGTGCAAGCTCGTACTCCCGAATTCGGCGTTGATTCCGAGCGAACAGCGATTCTGGGCTCGGGGTTTTAGGCTTGTAAGGGATTGCCAGCAACGACCCCCACCGTCTTTCCAGATTCTGTGACATCTAGCAAGAAAGAAAAAATGGTGAGGGCCATGCATGCAAGAATTACGAGTTCGAAAAGACGAGCTCGGAGTGTAGGAACAAAACAAGCAATATATTAAGACCCTTATTAGAGAGTCAGGGTGTGCGTTCCACGAAAAGGGAAGGAGAGTGGATAATTTTTTGAAAATCCCGAAGATCAAGGGAAAAAAGAGTGGCGGATAACCAGAAAGGGCAGCCTTGGGTTTCGTGCATTTGTCAAGGCCAATGTTTTTTACCCGAAATCTTGGTGTACTAGAAACCTCTCTTAAAATTTTAAAACCCAGAAAAAAGGAATCTTGTTCAAACATCAAAACTGGATATGAACCAGTGATGTAAATTCTGTGTTGGGAGTCTAAAAAAGCACAAGAGCCTATCAGATAGAAATCTCCTATCATATTATGCTAAGGATGTAAACTAGTACATACACAGACACAGGAAGAACAACATGAACAAAAACTAACAAAATGAAAAACAAAGATTGCATACTTACACAATAATGGCGATTGCAGAGAGATCGTCGATTGAAGGAGAGGTTGAAAATAAGAACTCTCGGACTCGAAGAAACCAGGGTTTCTTTGTTTCTTTGGCTGAGAAAACATGCACAGGATAGAAACTTTATAGGAAGGTCTCTGGTTTCGTTTTTTCTTCTTTTCTTGCTTCTGGTGAACGAAAATAAAAAAGAAGATGATGAGTGGGGTCTCGTATATATAGATGGAAAAAGGGGGATTAATCCGGGGCATTGAATGAAATCCTTGCTAGATCCAACGGATGGGGATCAATGACAAGATGGCGCCGAAAAGGTGGCAAACGGATGATCGTGGGCATGTTTCCAAGGTACTCAAGTACCAAAAATGAGCAATACCTGGCTGACGCGTGTCCATTTTCAAAGAGTGTATGACGGTATGGTTCCCGAGGAAAGTAGTTCAAAAGTTTCCTTCTCTTAGGATTCGAACAAATACTTTTGAGGGGGCAAGATGTTGTACCCAGTTTTCGAGCCATGTTAAATGTGACCTCGAAAGCTGGATTCGCAGCGAATGAACTCGTACAGTTTGAAGTATGCTCCAGGATTAAATATCGAGCCTGCAAAACTGAGATGACCTCGATTGTGGTGACCTCGAAATATTTACGATCTTGAAAGGTAGCTTCCGAGACGCATCTATCTTCAGGAATGACCTTGGACGGGGGTTCCGGGCCTGACGCGCATACGATCTCGAAAGACATGTGACCTCCGGAGATGTCATTAGCTCGAATCTGAGGGACTAAGGCCTTAGAGAGACATGATTATGACTTTGAATATCCACAAGTGTTATCCACAAGAGACGCAGTCTGCATTTATTTTTGTAAATCCCATAATATCATGGGATATTATTTGGTTAGTTATACGCCCCCTGGTCTTCAGGGGACGTTTCCTTTTATATCTGATTATAGGCATTTAAAGCCATTTATTTTATTTACACAAAAAGAGTAACTACCCAAAATATGTGGGATAGTATTCTGCAGCCTTCTCTATAAATAGAGAGGTCATGCACCATTGTAATGGAGGGAAATTCTGAACCTTGAGAGAAAACTCTGAAGAATTCATCCTTGAAGAATTTTCAGAGATAATCTTTAGTTTATTAATAGAGACTCGTGGACTAGGCAGATTTAACTGTTGAACCACGTAAAAATCGTGTGTTTGTATTGTCATATTTTAATTGGCCATTATCAGTTATTGTTTACGTGCTCTCCTTTCACTGTTGACGAAAAACGGCGTCAACAAAATCAAATTATTATAATCATTCTACTTAGACTATTATTATCATTGTATTAGAAAAGATGCCAACTTCATTTCATGATCATCATCATCCTTTCCTTTAGTGCTCTTTTAATAAAAAATGACTTGATTTGATTAAGCTGCATTAATCCTGTTTAGACAGCTAGCTTTTTTCTAATACTACTGGCTCTTTTTTTTGGAAATTTGTGACTTTCGAGTCCATTTTTTTTTACCACTTTTACTGTATAGTTTTTTGTTTCTAAAGTGGTTTCCTTCTCATTTGTGCCTTCTCATTGGAAATAGGTGACAATGCAAATGCTATATAATAATATAAGGTAGCCAGCCATAGGTTTTGTCCACAATATATAAATATTTATACCTATTAGCCTATAGCAGTTATTCTCGTGAGGATGACATCTATAGTACAAGATTCTTATATAGAAAATGAAGTAAAAAAAAGACTTAGTTTCAATAACTAGGTATTATGCACTTGCTTAGGTTATATTAATATAATCAATAGATTTATTTATCTTATCTTATCTTATCTCAGGAGGAGAACATAAAGTTAAAAAGACTCAAAGATCAGCTTAGGGAGCCACTGTGTTGGAGTGACTACTTATCTTTACCATTTACACAAACGGTAATATTTCTTTTTACCAGTGAAAATGACAAACAAGAAGAAAACAACAGCTCAGAAAGAAAGAAAGAAAATTAGCTATAACTTTTCTAATTTACTTGATTTCTTTTTCTTTTCTTTTTTTTTTCAAATTACAGGTCATCACAGAAACACTAAGGTTAGGGAACATTATCATTGGTGTGATGACACTAGCAATTGTAACTTCACCCCATTTGGAGGTGACCAGAGGCTATGCCCTGGGATTGACTTGGCTAGATTGGAAGCTTCCATCTTTCTACACCCCTTTGTCACTCAATTCAGGTAATAATGAATATAAGCCACTCAATAATATAAATTTATATAGTTAACTATGGTGGCCAAATGGGTAATTTTTTACTTTTAATATTAGTAAGTTTTAATTAAAATTATGACAGCCCATTCAATTATTGGTTTTGATTTTTAATTGCTACATACGTAGTTAGGTACTAGCTTTCAAAAACGATATCTTATAACTAGAATAATAATGATAATTATAAAAAAATATATTCTAAATATATATAAATATTTATATGAAACTATAGAACAAAACTTGTCCATCATACATAAGCCATCAATTGGTATGTCAATGGGTTCTTTAATAGATGATGGAAAATGTTTATAAGTAGTTTTTTTGCTGCGTTAATTGATGGACATGCAACCTAGAAAGCTTTATATGAACCTACCCACTTAAAGGGAGGAACTTTCACTTCATTTTCGTGTTTATTTTTGCATTGTATTGTTCACTGATCTTTTCAATTGACTTCTAGTGATGATTATATCATGTATAATAATGTTTCTGTCCTGTGATGGAAAAACTCATTGTTGGAAACAAATTCTCCTTGGTTTTTCATAATTGCCCTTTACATCTTTGCCGCCTCATTATCGCCACCACCACCATCATATCTATCTATCTATCTCTCTTTCACTCCTTCTTTACTACTACTACTACTCTCTCTATCTCTTACGAGGTGGGTGAAGATGTAAATGGGCTTTGAAAATAATCTGTGGTTAATATTGTTAATGATCTGATATAGCTATGAGATCTGACGGCTCTCTAATAATACATTTGTTACATTTAATGGGTTGCTCTTGTTACTTCTATAATGAATTTGTGTTTCCTTAATGGTTTTTCTTTTCATTGCCTCATTTTGTTGGAACTTTTTAAGTCTTGGTCAATACTATCATAACATCTATAAGTGTAAATAGACTTCTTAACAAAACATTCTATAGCCATTAGGCTTTTGGTTTGAGCAAGTGTTGATGGGCTGTACTTGAAGCATATATTAAAGCTCAAGGATTAGTTCAAGAGGTGAGGAATCCATGGTCTTTTTCTTTCTTTCTTGATAGGTCTGATTTTAGGTGTACATGGTTACTCTACAAACTTTTACCTATTTCCTAAATCTCTACACTCTTCCATGATTGAATACAACACATACACATACATACATATATATATATACTAGTGTATGTTTCTAATCTTTGTTTAACCTCTATGTAGTCCCTCTCTTGTTTATGCTTTTATCCAAGAGCCAAGATGGCTACTCAAGAACATTTATTGCATTTTTTTTATTCTTAAACATATTATTTAGACGGTTGAAACCTTTACTGCACTGTTTTATAGTTAATTTTATTATAATGTTTCAGTCAGTTCTATGTATCAACAACCATTCAGATCAATCACATTTTAGGACCAAAATAAATAAATAAGTAGTCAATTGAACAGAGAGAAAAACTCTAGTGATGGTTAAAAATATAGAAGTGGCTGTTAGACAAAATAATGCGAAAGACTTAGCACTTGATCATGCTATACATCTGTTGCTCGCTGGTATGTTTGCCAAGTGTTTGTGTATTGGTTCTAGTTCAATTTTCTCACCACAATCACTTGAGTAGACAATGAGGGACTGATTTTGAGCACTGCCCTTGGGGTATGTTCATTTCTTCATTTATTGATTCTTTATGTTATTTTTCTTCTATTTCTTATTTTAATGTGTTATTTGTTTCATTTGGAAAAACAGGGGAGGCAGTATTTATGGCTTTTCAGCACTACATTTTGGCCCTTGGAACTACAGTGATGATCCCTTCTTTCCTTGTTCCTTACATGGGTGGTACTGATGTGAGCTCATTTTTCATAAAAGACCAATATTTCTTTTTAAGCAAGAAATTAATATAGCTTGTGAGCGGATCCTTTAATGTTTCCTCATACTAATTTTGCTCATCCTCTTTTCTTTGAGAGCAGTCCAAGGTGCTTTGATAGTAGCATCAAGCATACAGATTATCCTAGGATACAGTCAAATTTGGGCCATCTGTTCTTGGTAAGATTTATCTATCTTGGAATGTTGAAACCTGAAAACAACAGTATAACAGCTTGTGATTCTTGCTATTCAAATGGTTCTTTAGAGGGAATAAAAATTGGATGGTTCCTATTCCAAGGGGGAAAACAATGATTCCTTTGTTTTTAAGTGTCAAGTGCAGTACCAATCTTTCAAAATCCTGATATTTCTATGCAATTTATGGTATTGAACTTGGTTTGGTCACATTTTTAGTCTTACTGAACCATTTTCTCTAGTTCAGACATGATATGGACTAGTCCTTTATGAATGTTGAATGGACATTTGACCATATGGTCCCCATGCATTTTTTCTGTTGAAATATGTTTTACTGTACATTGGCTTTAAGGTCTGTTAACTATTTTTTACACTTTGGAATTGGCACAAATGGGAATCTTCAATTTGTTGTGTTTTGATTATTAAAAAATTTGCCAAGAGTTTCTTTTCTTGATAGGCTTGTTTGATTTTTCTATAAATTTTTTGGTTTACCTTGTTCTTTCTATTGATATTTTTTTTCTTTATGCTCTAGGCAGTGTATTTTGCTTTAATGAGCATTGGCAGCTCATTTCATGCTCAAGAAACTGCTGTGAGTGGGTAATTGGAGAGTCGAGTGTGGTAAATATTGTTCTTTTCCTGTGTACTGTGTTATGTTTGGGGTCATTTGGGACATGTTACTTTCTGATTCTTTTGAGATCTGCATGTAAAAGCCTCAACTTATCTGTTTGCATACATTTGTTGAAAACATCAGGTTCTGGCCTACGGGTACTATGTGACTTCAGGCCATCAACTACAGAGGTTAACATAACAATAAGGCTTTTAATTGTGTTGCTTTTCTCGACAGTGGAGTTTTGTTGTCTCAGTTCACGTTTTGGTAGCATGATAGACATGGAATCTATCGAGGACGTGGCTAATATTTCTAATGTGTCTGGGATTACTACCCATTCCTTGCAACTGTACAGTCATTACTGACCACTGGACCATCTCCCTGCAACTGTACAGTCATTGCAACTGTTGTTTATTTCTTTGTGTTGAAAGTGGTAACTTTTAACTATGTTGAATATTTAAGACTCCTTGAATGCTTAAAGAACATTTTGTTGTTGATGAAAGTGTTGAATGTTTTAAACTAAATTGTGGATTGTTAATACAATGTTGAATGTTCTTACTTTTTGTTATTTGAAAATCAAGTTCATTTGATGATGCTAGTATATATTAGAAAGCTAATTTTAATTATATAAAAAAATTAAAATATAATAGAATAAATTAGTGTTATATAATGAGAATTTAAACTTATCTAAATATTAAAATAATACAAAAATTGTGTTATAATATCTATTACAATAACACTTTTTATGCAAAGAATTGTGTTATGCAAACTTCATTATATAACACAAATAATGTGTTAAACTAAAGTGTAGTATAACAGAAAAAATGTGTTATACTAAAGTATAGTATAACACAAAAAAAGTGTTATACTAAAGTGTAGTATAACACAAAAAAAGTGTTATAGTAAAGTGTAGTATAACACAAATTTATAAGTATTGAAATGTGTTTTATAATCGACTATAAATAAAATAATTAAACATTTATCTATATATTAAAATAACACAGAAAATGTGTTATCGTTGACAGTATAATAACACATCTGTATAACAATGATAAAGTGTTATGTAAAGTACCCTGACCTACAATAACATAGTCGATCTTAACATATCAGAAAGTGTTATGGTATGTTTTGATAATACATTTTCGGTGTTATTAAAAACATTTTTTCTTGTAGTGATAATTAATTATCAAACCACTAAATAAAAAAAATAAATCAAACTAGCTATAGAAACTAATGAACAATACTTTGATCATCTTCAAGCTATTTATTTGTTCAAATATTTAAAAAGCAAATTCATCTTGTCACAATTTCTAAAATTTACTATATATATTTATGATAAACCAAATTTTTATCACATTATTTAAAATAACAAAATAAACAAATAATTAGAAAATTTAACAAAATATTACTAAATCTAATTATAAAATTCGGAATAATATAAAAAAAATTAAAAAAAATAACTCAAATAAAGTTTGTAGGATCAAACCTATTCATTGATGATTGAAATAGCTTCTATCACAATTTTGAAACTCAAACACCTATACACATTCAACACCAAATATGAGAACAAAAAAATGAAAAAAATATAGAAAAATAAAGTATTATCATCAAAACAATTATTTAGTAATCCATACCTGTTTTGAAGCTAAAAAATATCTTACAATGAAAAAAATCCCGCAAGAAACACCAAGAACCCATGAGAGAAATACCCACAGCCAAATGTATTTTTTTCTTCTAAAAATAAAAAAAAAGAAAAGATTTTAGGCTATATTTCGGTTTATAATGAATGAAAGTTGTAAGATATAATGAAAAAACAAAAAAAAAGGCTTGATTCAAGAAAATGGTTGTGTCGTACGGTTAGCAACAATGGATTTTTTGGGGTTTGCACAGAGGAGAAGAGAAGGGATTATGGGTCGTGAGCGTGGAAGAAAGGGTTTTAAAACCCTTCTACTGCGGTTTTACTTTCTCCTTCGGTTCTTATATAAAAATCGCAGTAGAAGGGTTTCAAGAGTACTCGGCCTCGCGTGGCTGGGCACTTTCTACTGCGGCTTTTGTATAAAAACCGAAGTAGAAAGCGTACTTTCCACTTCGGTTCTTAGATAAAAACCGCAGTAGAAAGTTACCAAAAACTAATAAGGGACGCGTTTGGCTTGACCCTTTTTCTACATCCTTATTCTCTCCAAACCAAAGTCATGGGCCAGTGCAACCAAACATGACCTTCTTTAAATTGAATTTTTAACTTTGTTTTTTTAAAGAAAGCGAAGTAGTATCTAGTTTTTTTAGTGTCAAATTCTAAAGCGAAGTAAAAGAGTTTAAAAAGGCTTTCACTTCAGTATTTTAGTATGCTGGGTATAAAAACTGAAGTAAAAACATATACTTCTAGTAGTGTTAAAACAGTCATATTAATAGTTATCAAACAGAATTTTATTTTTACAAAATTAAAAAATATTTATATTTTTCTATTTGTATTTTAAAAGAGAATAATTTTTTTGCGGAATGCCCCATTATTGTATATTTCTATATATCAATTCGTCATCATATTGCGCATATCAATGATCTAGTCAAAATGAAATGCACAAAACGTGGCCGTAGAGACTTGTGGAGGCTTCGTAAAATTGGTGATGCATGTAGTGTGATTGCCTAATAGCTACGGCTTCATTTTGTTTTTCAAAAGCATACGCAATTGGTTTTATTCAATAAAAGAAGATTATTTTATAATACATTGACTAATTAAGAAAACATTATCATATTCATATACACTCATCCATCGCTTGTTGAAATAGTGCTTAATTATCTATAAATCATTTTTTATATGTGAATTTTTGGAAAGGGGACTCTTTTTTTTTTGTATTTAATTAAAATGCTAAAGTTTGTTCTCCTTGATCACATAATATAAAAATAAATAGCATGATACTAGGTAGATGCAACGTGCAATGCACGTTTGTTTAGTTTCAAAGTTGTAAACATTGTCTATAATTTTAATAAAAACTGGTTCAATGTTTTTTAAATATATATAATAGAATGAATTATAGTTCTAAGCATATATAAATATTTATATTAATAATCTCTACATATATGACATCTAAACACAACGTATAGATATATATTTACATGACTACATGACATATATATAAAATACAATAATATTGAAATTAATAATAGAAATAAAATAAGAATAGAAAAAGTCATAGTGTATACACACTACAAGAAAGTAGGTCTTTGCTGGCGCAATTCAGAATTGTGCTGGTAAAAGAAACCTTGACCAGCACAATTCGCGAAAGGTGCCGGAAAAAACGCAAGCTTTTGGTGGCGTTAATATGCATCGGTATAGGTCATTTTCTAGCGCAATTCAGAATTGTCAGCAAAAATTTATGGATTTTGGACGAGTCTCTGTTAGATAGTTTTGCCAGTGCAGTTCACTTAACGCGTCGGCAAAAGTCAACATTTTATTTTACTGTATGTGCACGTTTTAAATAAGGTTAGTGGATTGACTTTTGCCGACGCGATGTGTTGCGCCGGCAAAAGTCTACACTACGCCAAGAAAAGTCTCAGTTATTTAAACGGTTTCGTTTTGGATTAGGGTTTTCAGACTCGATTTTCTCCGGCACAGTGTAGACTTTTGCCGGCACAATGAAACGCACCGGCAAAAGTTATAATGATATTACACAGCCGTCGAGCCTTCTTCCCCATTCTTCTAACTCTCTAACTTTCTGACTCTCTTTCTCTCCCTTTCTTCACCAGCCAGCTCGAGCCTCCACCCTCCATCGGCATCACCACCACCCATCAGTACCCTTCTCGAAACCCACCACCCATCGACACCCAACCCCCGAGGCTCCATCGCTACCCACCCCGAAATCCACCACCCATCAACACGCCACCTCGAGCCCCTACCGCCTCCTCTTCCTCCAAGCCGCCGGCCTAAGGTAAGTTTAATTTAGTTTTGTATTTTATTTTTTTTAGTTTTTCTTATGTATTGAATTTAATTTTTTTTTTGTTTATATGGATTTGCCGAGCCCTGCCGACCCCGAGCCACGGCCGGAGTCCGCTGCACCCACTGTAATATTTTTATTTTTTATTTACTATTTTTAAGTTATTTTTATAATATATGTTTTTATTATTTATTAAATTTTTTTTTGTAAAATTATAAAAACATATTCGAATATGTATTTTTTTTATTTTAATGCTTTATATGCTTGTTAATATTTATTATATTGGATCTTGTGATATATGTATTTTAGTTAAAGTATGAACTTTAAAAAATCAGATTAATAATATATGTTTATATTTTAAAATTATTTTATATTAAATGTGATATGTTTGTAAATACGTATATAATAATTTTTTTATTAATAAAAAAAATTAGTTTTGGTATATGTTTTTTTGTGGTTAAATATTTGTATATATACAAATGGATGTATTTGTTAATGTATATATATGTTTTGTATGATCTGTGAATATTCTAGTTATATATGTGTTTAATTTGTAGGTTTTAAAAATTTTGGGATAGTTTGAAATATAGTTGTTATGCTGCCCAAATTCTGTTAGACTTAATAAAATTAATAAAAGTTTAATAATTAATTAAATAAAAGTTTATGTATAATTAAAAAAATACATTTAAAAATTAATTTTTACCTATAATTTAAATAAAATAAAATTACCAATCATCATAATTAACAAATAATTTTAACATTAATATTAGATGTTGTTGACGGTAAGAACTCGTCAACGATTAAAGGTTAGAAAACTCAAATTTTTATACTAAGGATAGCTTAGAATTAGATGGAAACACTACAATAAAAATGCTTTTAATAACACCAAAAATGTGTTATCAAAACATACCATAACACTTTTTGATGTGTTAAGACCGACTATGTTATCGTAGGTCAGGATACTTTACATAACACTTTATCATTGTTATACAAATGTGTTATTATACTTGTTGACGCCGTTTTTCGTCAATCAGTAAAAGAAGAGCACGTAAACAACAAACAACAATGACCAATTAAAATATAACAACACAAAACACGATTTTTACGTGGTTCAGCAGTTAAATCTGCCTAGTCCACGAGTCTCTGTTATTAAACTCAAGATTTTCTCTGAAAATTCTTAAGCATGAATTCTTCAGAGTTTTCTCTCAAGGTTCAGAATTTCGGTCCATTACAATGGTGCACCACTTCTCTATTTATAGAGAAGGATGCAGAATACTATCCCGCATTTTTTGGGTAGTTACTCTTTTTGTGTAAATAAAATAAATGGCTTCAAATGCCTGCAATCCGATATAAAAGGAAATGTCCCCTAAAGACCAGGGGCGTATAACTAATCGAATAATATCCTATGATTTTATGGGATTTACAATAATAAATGCTGAACACGCCCCTTATAAACAACACTTATAGATATTCAAAGTCAACATCATATATCTCCAAGGCCTTAATCTCCCAGGTTTCTCATCGGCTTTCGAGCTAATGACATCACCCGAGGTCACATGGCTTCGAGATCGTACGTACGTCAGGCTCGGAGTCCCTGATCCAAGGTCATTCCTAAGGATAGAGGCATCTCGAGAGCTACCTTTCGAGATCGTGAACGTTTCGAGGCCACCGCATTCGAGGTCGTCTCGAGTCTTGCAGGCACGATATTTAATCCTGGAGCATACTTCGAACTTTACGGGTTCATTCGCTGCGAATCCAGCTTTCAATGTCACATTTAACATGGCTCGAAATCTGGGTATAACATCTTGTGATTGATGGTTGTTGAAATATGCGGCACGGAGCCAGGAACACATGAGGGCGGGGGCACTGTTGCCTTTGAAGTCTTTTTTCAAGGACTTCACGGATATTGTTGGGTTGGCTCTGTTCCAGATCAACACCAATTCTTACAGGGTGCTGTCTGCCCTGAGGTCGCTATACCACGAGCAGACGTGGGAAGGGCCTTCGCCCCAAGAGATTTTATATCTCTTTTGTCCGAAAAGCAACCCCTCCCGAGCTCGGGGAGGAGATGGCTTTTATTATCTTTCAAGCTATCCCAAAGAAAAGAAGGTCTTTGAAGATCTTCCCAATCATCCGCCTGATTTCAAAAAGGCCTTCTTTTGGACAGACGGTCTGTCCCCGTCTCGACACTACTCGTTCAGGTAGATTCGTAAGTATTCCCGTTATCTTTATCTCTGTGGTCTAGATTTTAGCTCTTAGATCCGTACTTAGTTGAAATGTATCTTGCTTTTTAGCCAATTTTCAGCGTCCCACTCCTGACGAGACAATGAAGGGACATAAGGAGACCCTGCTCCAGCTCCCTCATTGTACGAGGTCTCTCCTGTAACTTTTACATGAGGATAAGCTCCGAAAATGCGGGCTTTTGGGGGAGGGCCAGTCTCCCTCGGACTGGTCCAATAAAAAATATGAACGCTGGGAGCAGGTGCCGCTGCCCACAAGCGTCCTCCCTCTGAGGAGAGTGGTGAGGTCCCCACTTCCAGTTCGCACAAGGAGTCCGCCGTCGGGGAACGAGGCTAATGACGAAGCCTCGAGCTCAGACTCGGATGAAGGTAAAGCCCTCCATACTTCGAGAATGTGGTCCCCCACCTTACTAAGGCACAAGCCCAATAGGTTAGTCTCATGCCCACATGATAGATACCACTTCTACATATGGAGTTGGGTAGACGACTGTGTCCATAGGTTTGATAGTGGGCTCGGGAAGTATGACACCATGTATACTTCGGACGAGATGTGGAACGGGATAGCTGTCCAATACGGGACCAACGATTATAGGGACCTTTCGAGGTTATCACCCACCTATAGGGAAGGTACTCCCCCTACTTCTTCTGAAGATGGGGGAATTTCATGGTCCCCGAGATCTAGTTCGGGGAAGAGTTCCAGTTAGGTCTTTTCTTCACTTTGGTTTTTTTTTTTTAATTTTCCAAGCTTATTATCATTATGTCTAACTCTGATTGGAACTGTACAGGTGCCATGGACTCCGACCTTGACGCTGTGCTCTTTAGCGATGACGGATCCGGAGCTCAGAAGAGTAAACGTCCGAGAATCCCGTGGAGGTCTGACCGACCAGCCAAGATCCCCCGACACCACGGGAAGACTCTGACGGCCCAGACTACTGCGAGTACAACCGGGGAACCGATTGTCCAGGTTGACGCGTCTGGCTCAACCGTGCCCATCTCGCTTCCTCCGACCGATACTCAAATAACAATCGGTCGGCCCCTGAAGAAACCTTCTGTCTCCAAGGTTCAGTTGCCGACGGCTCGACCTCATATTGAGGAGTTCGTGCTTGATGGCGCCGTTGGGACCCAAGGGGCTGTGCTCAGCTCGGATGTCCTCTCTCGAGTGGGTCAAAGCTTTTCAAGCTTCGGCGCCGACCATTGGGACCTTGTGCACAAGGCCTCGGACTGCAATACTCTTTATGATAAGAGTATCGAAGTCACTACCGCGGTAGCCTTCTCAACTCTCCTTTAAATGTTTGTATCTCAGCTCGCGATCTAGCTCGTTCTTTGTATTTCAAGCCCTTGTCGTCTCAGCACAGCTTAACTCTAAGCTGACCAACGAGGTGCACACGAGCATGTCTCTGGCCCAAAAGTCGAAGGATCTCGAGCTTAAGATGGTTGATGAACTCAAGTACTCGAAGTCTGAACTTGAAAAAATGAAGACCCGTCTCGAGGAGCTGGAGAAGACGAATGCCGAGCTTGAACAAGCGAAGACTCGTCTTGAGAAGGCCAATGCCAAGCTTGAAGAGGAGAAATCTGCTACCTTCGACATCATGGAGAGTGAGAAGGCCCGCCTCCTGGACGAGTTTAAGGAGCAGAAGGAGAAAGCGGTCGACCAAGCCATGTACAAACTTTGGGCTGATAATGCCAACCTCGATACCAGCTTCCTGGGTCCTCTCGAAGCCAAATATGTTGAGAGGTGGAATGCCCGTATTGAGGCAAGTGAAGTTGCTCGAGTGGCTGCTCAGAAGGATAGTCATGCTATTCGTCCTGGGGGGTCCGGTGCTACTGATGTTGAGAAGGCCAAGGAGACTCCTCTTCCTTAAATTTGATCTCGGGGAAATCACTTATTGTTGCTGCGTCCCCTTATTTTTGTAACTATTTTAATTTATGCCCATGGGGCTGATACAATTTCTTTTAACATTGACTTTCATATGCTTTACATTTCTTGGCTCGAAATATTTTGCACATTTTATATGGATGAATCATTTATGTTTATTTATTCATACAAACATATTGTGGATTTAGGCTCGAAACTCGATGCATTCATGCATAGTTTGTTCAAATTATCCACTCCCGACCTCGTTATTCATCAAAGTCAGATGTTACTTTAACCATATACTCAAAAGTACTTATATGATATGTAACGTGAATGGTTTGGTTATATCTTTTTTTTGCTTAGTTACTTTTCCTCGTCCTTGGTTTTTATTCCAAGGTTAAGAGTTTAAAACTATTTTTCTTTAAGATATTCCAGCCTCGATCTCGACTTATCCCGAAGTAGGTTTAGGTTCCTACTTATCGTCGATTAGTTTTTTGGCTGGTTTGTTCCAAACCTGTTGAGTTTGCACATCTGGTTAATTCCAAACATTTTCTATTTTTGATAATTCAGTTATGTCCAAACTATCTAAGCTCGCGCATCTAGTTATATCCAAATACTTTCTGTTTTTGATAATTCGGTTATGTCCGAACTATCTAGGCTCGCGTATTTGGTTATATCCAAATACTTCATGTTTTTGATAATTTGGTTATGTCCGAACTATCTAAGCTCGCTCATCTGGTTATATCCAAATACTTTCTGTTTTTGATAATTCGGTTATGTCCGAACTATCTAGGCTCGCGTATTTGGTTATATCCAAATACTTCATGTTTTTGATAACTCGGTTATGTCCGAACTATCTAAGCTCGCATATCTGGTTATATCCAACTACTTTATATATTATTTATTTTTTAAGCTGATGGTATATATACCAATGATGCCCCCTTAATATCCTATGCGTGTGACCATAGGTTATTAAATTAAGAGAGATTGCAAAAATAAAAAAAATAAAAAGAGATAATATACTGAATGAAATAAATCTTTATTTGATGGAAATCAAAAAGCAAACAAACTAATACAAATAGAAACTCATGGTTATAGGCAACACTTTTCCTATACTACTGATAGTAAGGTCTAAGGTGTTCGCCATTCCATGCTCGTGGTACTAGGCTCCCGTCCAATCTCGCAAGTTTGTACACACCGGGACGGATGATTGACTCTATCTGGTATGGTCCCTCCCAATTCGGCTCGAGCACCCCAGCTGCTGGATCTTGCGTTGCCAAGAATACGCGTCTTAACACCAGATCTCCCATTCCGAACTTTTGATCTCGAACCTTCTTGTTGAAATACCTGGTAGTTCGTTGCTGGTAAGCAGCGTTTCTCAGCTGAGCCTCTTCTCTCTTTTCTTCAATCAGGTCTAAGGTTTCCTCGAGCTGAGTGTGGTTTGAACTTTGATTTTAAATCTGAGTTCGGATCGTTGGAATTTCGACCTCGATGGGCAACATTGCCTCGCAGTCGTATGCTAGGGAGAACGGGGCATGCCCCGTTGATGTTCGAGCTGTGGTCCTATATCCCCAAAGGACTTGGGGCAATTCTTCGGGCCACCGTCCCTTCGATTCCTCAAACTTTTTCTTCAGAGAACTTTTGAGAGTTTTATTTACAGCCTCGACCTAGCCATTCGCTTGAGGGTGGGCTACTGACGAAAAACTCTTCATTATGCCGTTCTTTTCACAAAAGTCAATGAACAAGTCGTAATCGAACTGGGTTCCATTGTCGAATACGATCTTCCTTGGTACCCCATATCGGCACACGATGCTTTTTACCACGAAATCAAGGATATTTTTTGAAGTTATAGTCGCCAATGGTTCAGCCTCCGTCCACTTTGTGAAGTAATCCACGGCGACCACAGCATATTTTACTCCGCCCTTACCACTCGGGAGAGAGCCTATGAGGTCGATGCCCCATACCGCGAAAGGCCATGGGAAAGTTAACATGGTCAGCTCGGATGGTGGAGCTCGGGGTATCATGGTGAATATCTGGCATTTGTCGCATTTCTTCACGTACTCGAAAGAATCTGTTTTGATGGTTGGCCAGAAATATCCTTGGCGTATGATCTTCTTGGACAGGCTATGCCCCCCGGTGTGATCTCCGCAAAATCCTTCATGAATTTCTTCAATGATCTACTTAGCTTTGGGAGGTGTTACGCATCTAAGTAACGGCATGGAATATCCCGTTCTGTATAGCTTTCCGTCCAAAATGGTGTAACGGGGAAATTGATACATCAACTTTCGAGCCTGGTTCCGATCTTTTGGGAGGACTCCATTTTCGAGATAATCAACTATTGGGGTCATCCAGATTGGTTCTGTTTCGATCATACACACATCTTCCTCTTCTGGCTCGTTAATGCTAGGTGCTGATAGGTGTTCTATGGGTACAACATTCAGTTCTTCGTTTTCAGTGGATGTGGCGAGTTGAGCTAAGGCATCTGCATTAGAGTTCTGCTCGTGGGGAACCTGTTCGATTGTATAGAATTCGAAACACTCTAACGCGGATTTTGCCTTCTCCAAATAAGCTACCATTCTTGTACCATGAGCTTGGTATTCTCCTAGGATTTGATTAACCACGAGCTGGGAGTCACTGTAGCAATGTATAGCTCTTGCTTTGAGCTCCTTTGCTATACGAAGTCCCGCGAGTAAAGCCTCGTATTTGGCCTCATTATTCGACACTTTAAAGCTGAATCTTAAGGCAGAATGAAATCTACTCCCTGCGGGGGTAACCAGAATGACCCCTGCCCCCGCTCCATTTTCATTTGATGAGCCGTCGACGTAAAGTTTCCACAGCTCGTGGGCCGTGGTTATTACCTCGTCGTCGGCTATTCCAGTACACTCCACTATGTAGTCTGCCAATGCCTGTGCCTTAATGGTCGTTCTCTGGCGGTAGGTGATCTCGAACAGTCCGAGCTCAACAGTCCATTTAA
This sequence comes from Humulus lupulus, assembly GCF_963169125.1. Taxonomy (NCBI): domain Eukaryota; kingdom Viridiplantae; phylum Streptophyta; class Magnoliopsida; order Rosales; family Cannabaceae; genus Humulus; species Humulus lupulus. The sequence goes on from NC_084793.1 coordinate 22,777,765, forward strand.
GAAGTTGACCTGAAGCTTCTGGTTTAGACAAGACTTGCCTAAGCGGTTGATCAGTCAGCACATGGATGGGATGCGCCTGAAAGTAGGGGTGGAGTTTTCGAGATGAATGAACTAATCTGAGCATGAGTTTCTCCATCAATGGGTATCTTGACTCTGCCCCCAGTAATCTTTTACTGATGTAGTAGACGGGTCTTTGCACCTTCTCATCTTCTCGAACGAGCACTGCGCTTATCGCGTGTTCGGTGGTTGAAAGGTATAGGTACAGTATTTCTCCCGTTTCAGGTTTCGACAGGATGGGTGGTTCTGCAAGGTGCTTTTTCAGCTCGTGAAAAGCCAGCTCGCATTCCTCCGTCCATTCAAATTTCTTGCCTCCCCTTAATAAGTTAAAAAATGGAAGACCACGGTCCGTAGATTTCGAGATGAATCTGCTTAGGGCTGCCATCCTGCCAGTCAAGCTTTGGACATTTTTGTGCCTCCGAGGTGAAGGCATGTCAATCAGGGCCTTAATCTTGTCGGGGTTAGCCTCGATTCCACGAGAGTTTACAATAAAGCCCAAAAATTTTCTTGAGGATACCCCAAAAGTGCACTTTTGCGGATTTAGCTTCGTGTTATACTTCCTGAGCACACCGAAGCACTCTTCGAGGTCATCAACATGGTTCTTGCCGAGTTGAGACTTGAGAAGCATGTCATCAACATATACCTCCATGTTGTTCCCTATTTGTTCTGAAAACATCATGTTTACGAGCCGCTGGTATGTGGCTCCAGCATTCTTGAGCCCGAATGGCATGACATTATAGCAGTATAGCCCTTTATCCGTGATGAAGCTAGTATGTTCCTGGTCGGGGGCATGCATGGGAATCTGGTTATATCTAGAATAAGCATCCATGAACAACATCAGGCCATGCCCCGCCGTGGCGTCCACGAGCTGGTCAATCCTTGGCAACGGAAAACAGTCTTTTGGGCAAGCTTTGTTGAGGTCTGAGTAATCAACACAGGTTCGCCACGTCCCATTGGGCTTCGGGACCAACACTGGATTGGCTACCCAGTCAAGGTAAAAAGCATCCCTTATGAATCAGTTTGCCTTTAACCTGTCAACCTCCTCCTTCAGTGCTTTCTTTCTGTCTTCGTCGAGCTGTCTTCACTTTTACTGCTTCGGGGGGAAGCTTTTGTCTATGTTCAGTGCGTGGCTTGCTATATTCGGGCTTATCCCCACCATGTCTGAGTGTGACCACGCGAAGACATCCTGGTTTTTCCTCAAAAAGCAAATTAATTGCTATTTTGCCTCATCTTGGAGGTGTTTTCTGACCTTCACCTTCTTCGAGGGATCAGCTTCCTCGAGCTGAATTTCTTCGAGCTCCTCTAAGGGTTCGAGGTCAACTTTCTCCTCAATCCTTGGATCAATCTCTTCATCAATCTCTAAGACCGTTCCGTCTTTGTTTTGTATGATGATGAGTGCTTGTGCACTCGTCTGTTTCTTTCCTCTCAAGGAGATGCTGTAACATTCCCTCCCTGCTAATTGGTCTCCTTTCAATGTCCCGACCCCGTTAGGGGTTGGGAACTTAAGGGCCAAATGCCTTACTGATGAAACTGCCCCCAGCCCAACCAGGGCGGGTCTCCCGAACAGCACATTGTAGGCTGATGGTAAATCTACTACCACGAACTCCATCATCTTGGTTGCCGAGACTGGGTAGTCTCCTAAGGTCACGGGGAGCTCGATGGATCCCATGCAGGCGGTTCCTTCTCCTGAAAAGCAATACAAAGTAGTTGCACACGCTTTCAGGTCGCGAAGGGAGAGTCCCATCTTCTCGAGGGTTGCTTTGTAAAGGATGTTGACAGAGCTCCCATTATCTATGAGAACTCGGTGGACCCTTTTGTTGGCCAGCTGAAGAGTAATGACCAGCGGATCGTGGTGAGGAAACTGGACATGGGATGCGTCTTCCTCGGTGAAGGTTATTGGTTGTGTCTCAATCCTCTGACTTTTGGGAGCCCTAGGTTCGGGTTCATAAGGAGACCCGTCCCCAGTCTTCAGCTCGTTAACATATCTCTTTTGGGCGTTCCTGCCCACTCCTGCGAGATGAGGCCCTCCCGAGATGGTTATTACATCCTCTCCATCTATCGGCGGGGGCCTGTCTTCTTCCCAAGCTCGGGAACTATTGTTTTGTGTCGTCGAAGGCGCGACTATTCTCTGGCTCGCGGCTGCTTGACTAGTATTCTGGTTTTTGACATACTGTCAGAAGTAACCTCTCGAGATCAATCCTACGATCTCGTCCTTCAGTTGTCGACATTCATCGGTTGTGTGGCCGGTGTCTCTGTGGAACCGGCAATACTTACTGGAATCCCTCTTGGATTTTTGATTTCTCATCGGGTCCGGACGCCTAAAGGGGACCTGGTTTTCATTAGCCAGGTATATGTTCTCCTGAGACTCATTGAGCTCGGTGTATACTCTATACACGGAGAAATACCTCTCCCCTTTCTTTTTCTTTCCTCCCTCAGCTTCGGGGTTACTTCCTTCGTTCTTTTTCCTCTTGGAGGGGTTCTCCATGGCAGGCTTTGGAGCTACTGGGTCCGCCGAGGTTGAGGCAGAGTTGATGTTTATCGTTGTAGTTTCAGGCTGGGAGGTCGCATTGAGCGTCGACCTCGCTTCCTCTACATTGACAAACCTCTGCGCTCGTCTGTTGAACTCGGTTATTGACCTTACCGGTTTCCCTTGCATGTCGTCCCAAAGGGCACTTCCCAGCGATACACCAGCTCGGATAGCCATTAGGTGCCCACTGTCATCCACGTCCCGAGCTCGGGCGACTTCCAGATTAAATTTTGTTAGGTAACTTTTTAGTGTTTCGCCCGGCTGTTGTCAGACGTAAGTTAAGGTGGGTGCCTCTGGTCTGACCCCCATCATTGCTCTGAACTGCTTCTTAAAGTCTTTAGACAACTGCTCCCAAGAAGTTATTGAGTGTCTCTTATATTTTTCGAACCAACTTTTGGCAGGTCCTGCCAATGATGTTGGAAACAACATGCACCTGAGCTCGTAACCCACGTTACCTGCTCTCATGATAGTGTTGAACGTGCTCAGGTGACTACACGGGTCGGTCTTTCCTTCGAACGTTGGGATGTGAGGGATTCGGAACCCATGAGGAAATGGAGTACTGGAAATATGAGGAGCAAATGGCTCGAGCTCCTCGTCAGAGTCCTCATATTGACCATTTCCTCGTTCATTCTTCAAAAGCCTAAAGGCTTTTTCAAGGTGATCGATTCTTTCTTGGACTGGGTCCATAGGAGGTACTGTCTGGAATCAGCTATCATCGATCACAATCCCAGGCTCGCATCTCCGCATGGGATCTCTACGCCTATTCAAGCGATTCCTCAAGTCAGGATTCGTTTGGTCACCATTACCCCGACTCTGATTTAGGTGGTCTCGCAGGTCGTGACGATTTTTGTGGCTTCCGGCATACTTACGACCTCGGTCATGCTTGCTAACCAACCTGGTCTCTCCAGACTCATCACTGGTAAAACTCATTGCTTGGTTATTTCGTGATGGATTCTTTCCACGTTGCCTCGTCTCCGCTGTGTGAGACCGAGACGTCTGACTTTTCTCAGATGGGGCACCTCTCCGCTCCTGGAAAGCCTCCCCGTTTCCTTGTCTTCCCCCCGTACGCCCTTCACCCTGATCTTGAACGGGTTGAGCGTTCCTGCGGGAGGGCGAAGGATATCTTATGGGTGATGGAGGGAACCGTATAGGCGACGGTGGTTGCCAACCTTGTCGCGGCCTAGAGGGTCCAGAATTTGCCCGAGATGGGTCGGTCGCGTTTGGTTCGCTCCCACGTACCTGAGTCTGAGCTTCTGCAGGGGTTCGGTTATTCTCAGTTCCTGCAGGCACTTCCACAGGCGGGTTAGCCGGGGCCCGAGCCCGAGTACTCCTCTGGGGCCTAAGTGGAGCAGATGGCTCTGCTGGTGCCAGAGGTTGAGTCGGCCTCCTTGTGGCAGCATCTTTTCGTGGACGCCCATGGGGTCTCCGGGGAGGAACATGCACGTCCCTTGGAGGAGGGACTTGGTTTTCGCGCGGAGGCAGGGGCTGAGCCACCTGCGCCTCTGCGGGTATCCTTGTCAACTCCTCATCCCGTTTGTTGGCCTCTGCCAACAACTGTTTCAATTGTCGGTTTTCAAGTTCCACAATAGGAACGTACCGCTCCGGATTGTAGTACATATCCTCATCTCTTGGTGGAGGAGGTGGTCCCCGGGAATCAGAAGACCCACTTCTCTCTTCAACATCCGGGTTCTCCATTGGTTGTTTTCCAGGACGTCTTGGGTAATTTTCTTCAGGTGTGTTCTGATTGTTTGTGGCCATGACTTTTTCAGGGATGAATGCTTAAGGCTCTCAATGAAAGCACCAAACTGTTGACATCGTTTTTCGTCAATCAGTAAAAGAAGAGCACATAAACAACAAACAACAATGACCAATTAAAATATAACAACACAAAACACGATTTTTACATGGTTCAACAGTTAAATCTGCCTAGTCCACGAGTCTCTGTTATTAAACTCAAGATTATCTCTGAAAATTCTTAAGCATGAATTCTTCGGAGTTTTCTCTCAAGGTTCAGAATTTCGGTCCATTACAATGGTGCACCACTTCTCTATTTACAGAGAAGGATGCAGAATACTATCCCACATTTTTTGGGTAGTTACTCTTTTTGTGTAAATAAAATAAATGCCTTTAAATGCCTGCAATCCGATATAAAAGGAAACGTCCCCTGAAGACCAGGGGGCGTATAACTAATCGAATAATATCCCATGATTTTATGGGATTTACAATAATAAATGCTGAACATGCCCCTTATAAACAACACTTATAGATATTCAAAGTCAACATCATATATCTCCAAGGCCTTAATCTCCCAGGTTTCCCATCGGCTTTCGAGCTAATGACATCTCCCGAGGTCACATGGCTTCGAGATCGTACGTACGTCAAGCTCGGAGTCCCTGATCCAAGGTCATTCCTGAGGATAGAGGCATCTCGAGAGCTACCTTTTGAGATTGTGAACGTTTCGAGGCCACCGCATTCGAGGTCGTCTCGAGTCTTGCTGGCTCGATATTTAATCCTGGAGCATACTTCGAACTTTACGGGTTCATTCGCTGCAAATCCAGCTTTCGAGGTCACATTTAACATGGCTCGAAATCTGGGTATAACAATACTGTCAACGATAACAGACTTTCTGTGTTATTTTAATAAATAGATAAGTGTTTAATTATATTATTTATAGTCGATTATATAACACATTTCCATACTTACACATTTGTGTTATACTACACTTTAGTATAACGCATTTTTTGTGTTATATAATGAAGTTTGCATAACAAAATTCTTTACTTATAAAAAGTGTTATTGTAATAGATATTATAACACATTTTTTGTATTATTTTAATATTTAGATAAGTTTAAATTCTCATTTTATTCTATTGTAGTTTTATTTTTTATTTATATAATTAAAATTAACTTTCTAATATATAATAGCATCATTAAATGAACTTGAGTTTCAAATAACAAAAAGTAAAAACATTCAACATTGTATTAACAATCCACAAATTAGTTTAAAACATTCAACACTGTCATCAACAACAAAATGTTCTTTAAGTATTCAAATAGTCTTAAATATTCAACATATTGAAAAGTTACTACTTTCAGCACAAAATATTCTACGGTTGCCCAACACAAAGCCTTCAAAATTAAGTATCATTTTCTATTTCGCTTGTCACATCTTCAAAATAAAGAAAGAAATATTTTATTGTTATTATCTAGCATCACAAATTACTTCAAGAAAAATGCTATGGAAATTATTTCCAAGAGAGGACACTACATACAAAATAATGAATTCACAACTACACCAAAGCAAACAAAGAAACCAAACACTATCAGCATCAACCCATACTCGCATAAAGTCTGGTCCAAGAGGCTTTCCATGTATTGTTAACTTTAAATGCAAGTATAAAAGACACCATTATCCACAGTTGATGATGATTAATTTGAACAAGATTAACTAAAATCCTGATACTTTGTCAAATTCCAATGTCAAATTCAGTTAAAATGTTCAAAAAACTTATCTATGGTTTATTACTTGATATTAAGTTTAATTCTTTACATGACCCTGAAAAGAAAAGAAAATCAGCAGAGCTACTTGCAATACAAAATAGCAAATCAAACTCAGACACGCTGCAACCATTATCAAATATAACCATTATAAATAAGTAAGCAATCCAATTCACCAACATGCATTACAGTAGTCATTATGTATAGTAAGTACGCATATGACACCATTAATATGTTTACCAAAATAGCTCTAGTATGCTTTAAAATAAGTTCTACAAGAAAATAATATAATATCAAGACCCTTAAAAGAAACTAGAAGGCAACACAAAGACAGATGAAGTGAACCAGCAACAAATTTTCAGTAGTCCATATAATATATTCAAGAATTTCATTCTCTGCATTTCACGAAACCACCACAAGCTTTTAAAGCATTGGCTCCCAAGAAGCTTCTCATACACCTGAAGCAAATACCCATTTAAACTCAAACCAGTAATCAAGAATCAAGCATACAAAACAGAGAGCTTGTGCTAGTGACAAGAAAATAAAATGCAGCCAATTTATACAAAAAGAAAGCACTTTAAAAAAAATCGACATGTCCTCCATAAGAAATCAAAAAACATGTTACAAGTCCTCTAAAGAAAACCACAGAGACATACCTACTAGTATGAACATAGATGACATACATTTTAAAAGAAATCATAAAAAAATTCAAAATTTGGGGTGTGGGCAACACAGGGAAGGTCACTATTCTAAAGTAACATATCAATGAAAAAAACCAAAACTTACCTCAATAATAATGCAGTAAGCTCCGATACATTCCACTAGGAGGACCTCTAGGCACAGGAGGAGGTTGGCTATGTTGAGTTGGTAGAGAAGATGATGTTAACCCATACTATGTATGGTTTGGGTATCCAACAGAGCTCGGAGGCAACCGAACACTAAAATCTCCAGCCATTGGACCGCTGTACGAACCTGGAGATCATTAAAAAAATATAGATTAATAAAAAAACATAAAAATTGTATACCACATGAAATATGTTTTGAAAGAAATATTTTCGTCCCTTTTTGTCATTTTTTGATGAAGGTGGAATTAGACAAGCATCAAATATTGATGGCAAGGTGTGGAATCTGCTTCTCAACATTCCTAACATCCAGATTTATAGCACACCAGAGTAAGAACATTGCAAATGTACTCTAATAGTGAGAAATATATAGAAGAAATGGCTTACCTCACCAAGGTGATGCAAAATACCATAAAGTCCACCAAATATTGTACAGAATACAGAATACCATATCTGTGTGTCCATGAAATATACCAGTAAAGTAGAAATAAAATAATGTGTCAAGCATTTATGCTAGACCAGTTTGATCTATAAACTAACTTCTAACTTCTTCCCTAATTCTTTGTTCAAGATATTTTACAGTGTTCGTCATTAACAAATTTAAACTAAGATGGGCTTCCATAACTAGTGCAGATATTATCAAGAAGTGAGTATGACAAACAACACTCACAACTACTATAGGAGCCCATACTGCAATTATTGCACTAGCGTTATTCTGTACTGTAAGAGAAGCTATTTTTTTGGGGTTAGATTTAGTAGCTATACCAGGTTTCTAATTAATTTTTTTGGACAAACTATATACAAAGGAACAGAGAAAATCTTTTGGGAAAAGCTCATGCCAGTCATAAATTCTCACACCAATTTTCATGATCTGCTTTGTTGGTCCTATGAGAGGCTTTATCTGCATTATTCCACTGGCCGCAGTTAATAGTAAGTATGCTTTCATGTTTATATTTAACTAGCATAAGAATCAGAAAGATTACAATGAACAGAAATGCTAAGAATTAATTAGCTCTGATTTTATGTCGAGTGTTGAGAATTAGATAGTACAATTTCCACTAAAGAAAGATATTTATGGCAATCTAAAACGAAAGATTTATTAGTAAATTATCTAATAAATAGTAATGTATTATGGAGTTATTATGTAGTTGCACATGACAGCTTACCTCAAACCAGTAGTTGAAAGAAAATCTGCTCAATGGTACTAGTATCCAGAACAATGTGTACCTACAAAATACCCAAATTATAACACATTAGGGGGAAATGATAAGAATAAAGACAACTCAATAGCTAATTTAGAAGGGAGAAATGGGAAATTACTTCAGCACAGAGACATGGCTTTCTTGTATCCCACCTCCCACATATAATCTAGGCTATGTGATAAAAACAAATATTTTAGGGAATATACACAAAGCTTAAAACCAAAAGTTGATCAGACAAAGAAAGTAAATTGAATATGGGTAAAATTACATGACCAGTTTTAGCTGGCCATATATGTGGCATACTGCATAATCAAATTTTGAGTTGATATTTGGATATTTAATAAAAAAGATTTTAAAGTGTGTTGTTTAAGATGATACGTTATCTTTTTGTATTAATAAACTAAAATTTGTTTCTTGTCAAGAAAGCGAAATAATAGCAAAAATATGAATTCTAGTATATTTCTTAAACCTTCAAAGTAATGCTAGTTGGTAAATTCAACCTCTAAGAAAAAACTTGGTGCAAGATTGATCTAGAGCTTTTATGTAGTTGAAAAAAAGCCTTTGTGATGAACTTACCTGTGTCCAAGCAAGTAGAGTGAATATTCTCCAATTGGATACTTCAATGTTCTTTCTAACAATAGGAACAAAATATAACACCATCTCAATTGCATTAGGTATCATATAAATTCCAACTGCAACCAAATAGGAAGACAGACACAAGAAAACAGTTAACATCAACTAAAGTTTTACTTGTAGTCTTAAAAATACACAAGGAAAACTTTTTAAACCATGAAAACACATCTTAATTTCTTTAGTGTTAATATAAGATATAGAGGACAAGGTGATTGTTATTTATTCTTCATCAAATTGATAAAAGTAACATAGGAATAGGATAAGTACATGGCATATTCAAATTGCATAATCTAAGTAGTTAGTTACAGAATCTAATATTAATACTTTTACTTCCCAAATAAAGGTTTCCATTAAAAGATTTCATCCTGAAGTTGTCAAAAATCATCTTCTTCCTTTCTAACCAGATCACTCATACATTAGTATATACAAAACCTCTTCCCCTCATAAAAATAAATAATCACAATAACAACAAGTGCATAAATCATATTTTGAAGGCTACATAATCAAAATTTAATATTATTATTTACCTTTTATCATTTTTTTTTTGACAAAGGTCACATGGCCTTTTATTATACTGTAAGTTTGACAAAAATATGAATTGTCACTACCCCAAACCTAATTTCTTTTGTCAAAAATAAAATAAGGGGCCAAAACATGATTAGAATGGTAAAATGTGACACTTGAAAGTTAAAAGGGCCAAAGTTAGAATGGTAGCGCATAAAAAAACAGGGGCAATGGAGACCCGAGTATATCCACAACAGCAAAAAAGCCACAGCCAACAGCAGATCATAAAAAGTTTTGTAATGCTCTTTTTTAATGCAAAACGAATGTCTATAATATACACTTTTAAAGTCTAGGTATGCAGTATGCACCTTACAAATGAATTATTTGCTAATCCATGAACAATTTTAAAAAGCTTAATGGAAGTTTGCCTGAGAACTAATGAGACAAGATAAGGGGAAAAAACTAAATAAATAAATTCAATACCTTCCAAAAGCCTCCCCACCAAAACCTATATAAAAAGTTACAAGAGACGGAAAAAGTAAAGGGGAATTAGACGCATGTACAAAAAGTATCATAAGAAACTCAAGTTAACATAGCAACTGATGCAATTCCATTCCATCCATGTACTTAATAATATTTTATGTTCCTTATAAAGTCTATAATACAAATACATATTTATATGTATGCTTACCTTCCTCCAAGGCTACTGTTTAATGCTCCCTCTTTTCCTCTTTCTTGAACTGATACGTGTTTTTTTCTTGGGTTGGTTATAATTTCATCATACAATTTGAAACTCGAGAAACCAAATCAAACTAAACAGATGGATTGGTTAGGTCTAATGTTTTACCATTAAACACAGAAAACCAAATCAAGAAAATCCGTTCATTATTATAAGAGAAAAGCACTAGCTTTTTATTTTCCTTCCTCTTTCCAACTTAGATTTCACGAGAACTTCTAAGATTTCTAGTTGCATGAATTTTTAAGTTTTTTAGCCTAACTAAATAACCATACATACACACCATACCTGAATCATGTGCCATACACACCGCCAAGCTTTTTGAGAAAAGACAGGAGTCATAATTTCCACAAACCTGAAACATATTCAGAAGGTACTGCTAAACTTTACACCGTTCAAAATATCTTTCCATAAAACAGAAAAATATTCATATGAGAATCACTTCCAGGTGGGCTCTATCTCATGCAAGTGGCTCTTGTGACTCAATTCATAAAAGCTCAAACCATCCAAACATGACTTAGATTCATTTTATAAGTAAAAATCAAATATTGAAAACAATGCACAAACCAATATCTCATCCAATACAATTATAATTTTCCTGACTGTAAAAAAGCTGATAAACAACCTTAATCCCATTTTTAGTTTAGAAAATCTCATGATTTAACTAAACTGATATTCCTCACAATTTCATTGTTGGTGCTGTGAGAAATCACAACAAATGATTAGTATTGAAAATCATGTACGCATGGTGCAAGCCTAAAATACGAAAAATGAAGGAGAAGAAAAGAGGAAGGAGTATGCTGCACAAGGAGGCTGACGAGGATCATTACACCAGCCCGGTCTCTCAATTGCATCCCTGACATGTAGTAAAATCTAGAATCATTTTTAAATACAAGGCACTGAAGAGAAGTCTCAGATGATATGTAAGCTTGTGAGTGTGACTTCATGAAAATTGAGATGGGGGGGAAAGGGTGAGACTCACTTGTGAACTTCTTGGTCTCCTCTCCTCTTTGTCATCTCCCATGTCAGTCCATTGTTGGGTTCAAGACCAGGTTGAGAGATCTCTAAACCATGTTTCTTAACCAGCTCAATGTACCTGGTAAATTATGATGGTCCATTGGAAGAATCATTTAATAAAGGGATTCAATGGAGAAAAATGAATGGTCAAACAGAAACTTACTTGTTTCCATTAAAGTGCTCTACTCCCAGATCTTCACCCCATATAAAAATATATTCATAAGCTGCTACGATATCAGGATGCAAAAACCTTTTTGCATACCAAACTTACCAATTAAATTATTTTGCAAAGATTATTTTTTAAAACCAATTAAATTATTCCAATTTTTCCCAAAACAGATTTTTTTTAAAAAAATAATTAAAAACTAACAAAAATATTACCAAACAAAAAAACCAATTACTTAATTTTTTTATTTAAAAAAAAGTTCCTAAAATACAGACATTAGAGATATTAAATGCCATTCAATTCATTTATACCAACAAATGGGGAAACAAAGCATAGACCGAGGGTAAATGTTTTCTATAACAACAAGTACTCGCTCCACGTCAAATAGCATTACTAACGGGGCTATAACTACTTAAGCATATAAAGAATTTGCAGTTCTACCTAAGCATCTCCTTAGGAAGTGGCCGCAATCTCCAATCTACATTTTGGTACCTGCAAAGAGTTGACAAATAAACCATGCAAATATTGAGGACATAAATAATAAAAGAAAGGAAAATGCGGCAAAAGTGGAAAAATGATAAAATTTTAAAGAAATGAATATCAGTAAGGGAAAAAAAACCAACTCTTTATTAGCTGTTACTCCACAAAAGTGGTGTGGAAGATACTCCAGACTATTTCTCTCCAATTTCAGTACCGTTGAGGCCTGAGGCAAAGAAAAAAGAGAAAAACAATTCAATAATGAAATAATAGCAGATAAATGTTTAAATAATTAGTAGGTGGGGGCATTTCAAAATTTAGAAGAGTAACAGCACAGCTCACAGTAACTCCTAATTAGAAGCAAATTCACCATAGCCTAGTTCTATAATCACTGCTTACATATGGTATTATGTTACCGTCAGAATATCAATTGACAAAATTTGAAGCATTATAAGAAAAACAAAATTAGTCAGCAACTACAAGGCAGGAATTTATTGTTACGGAAACCCCATGATTTATATTTACATATAGAGGAGACAAAAAAATACATTATCACCCAAGGAAGAAAAAAATACATCCATTTGATATATTGTATTAAAATATCAAACATACATGAAGAATTTATTCAACAGCCTGGAGTGCAAACTACAAATAGATTTCAGGTAAAGAGGAGTGTCCTTCAATCAACAGACTCCCAATACAAGATCAGGGGTAAAGGCTAATAGATCCATGAAAGCTGCTTATTTTTAAGAATATTTACCAACCTCACACATGGTTCATATAAAATAAACTAAGACAATAAAGAAAAGATTAATCTAGAATTACACTACAATATCTACAATTCCATTTATGTTTAAAAATTCAAGACCTTAAAGAAGCAATTAAACATACATAAATCAAGAGATGGTAATTGCACAAAGAACATATTTATAAGGGTTTGGAGTGGCATTATGATCACGAATAGTTATTAGATGCATCACTTCCTTGTCTTGGAATGTTCAGGAAAAAATCATAATAATAAAGAGCATAATTAACAACAAGCTAGAACCACCACTGAAAGTATGTACACCAAATATCCCAAAAGAATGAAAATGAAACAAAATATTGAGGCTAAGATACCAATGAAAATAAGAAACTACTTCTCCATGTGTAGAAATTATACATATTAATCAACCTCCAGAAAGAGCAACTGAAATTAACTCCAAATACCAGTAATTTTTATAGTACAATACTTGGCCGGTGCCAAACATATTGCAGATTTAAATGCCAAAATCTCTTTGAAGCCAAAAAATATCATGGTCTGCTCCATGCATCACCTAATTTAGTTCACTATCTTTATCGACAAAATCCATATACGAAAATTGCTTCTGCACCCATTAAAGAACGCTACCAATCATAAACAAAACAGGAAATCAACCCAAGAACAGAGAACCAAGAAACTACTACAAGCAAAGCCATTATAACTATTTCAAGCTTAAATAAACAAAGCCTTTCAAATAATTAATTAGATAAAGATTAAAGAAAACCAGAGATTACTAACCAGCGGGTGAATATACTATTTACAATTACCATCCTCGCTCTTCTACAACCAAACATGCTCAAACGCTTGGTTCACATTATTAACAAAGATTTTGAACTCCTGTTGAGGTCTCGGAATCAACGGTATATGAAATGGAGTCTTCACTTTCGTCCCGGTGAACTTATCCTTCGTCGCCACCTTAATGCCAGGGGATGAATTAGAATCCTGCCCACTCGGCAACTGACTCGCCCCCTTCTTTTTCTTCCCACAAACTAACTGAAACCCATCATCCACAACCGAAGTCGCATTTGTCACCCTCCCATCATCCAGCAAACTCTAAGCAAGAGAAAGAGAGAGGCAGTGAGAAAAAAAAAACAAAAACAAAATTAACCCAAAACTCAACACTCCAAACATACATATATGCATATATAAAATAGAGAGAGCCGAGAGTGCCGGGAGTCACAGAAGAAAACTATATATATATTCCTGAATATATATGTGCAGAGGGAAATCAGAAGAGTCGAAAAAAACTGAGAAAAAAAATTAAAATCAAGAGTTGAGGGAGGGAGAATATACGTTGTGCTAACTGAGGGATGGAGAAATGTGAGTGGGTTTTGGGTTTCAACATTTGGGTTTGGGTTTGGGTTTGGGGGTTTCTGTGTTTGGGTTTGGGGGTTTCTCCGTTTGGGATTTCCGAAAGTAAAAAAGGGAAAGTGACAAAAAGTCTACCAAAGGATGCGAGAAGCCAGTGAGAGAAGCCATAGATTTGAGGGATGAAGGAGACCGAAGCAGGGGTTGAGTTTGGAGCCCATACGTAGCCGAAGAAGAAAATGGGTCATTGTTCTTTGTGTCCGAAATGTTGAAGATAGTCTGAAGAAAAAAAATGCTAAGTGGCAGGCTCACTAAAAAAATTACCGCCCTTTTTTCATTAATTTGCCACAAATAATACTTTTTCATAATACTTTTTTATTAGTATTATATTCTTGTCTTAGAGAAAGGGGTATTTGGTGTAGTGAAAGAACTTGAATCAACAGAAAAACCAGAGCTACAATAGAACAAAGATCATATATTTCTTCAACCTCCTCTCATACCATCAGTTTTCCAACCCCTCAACCTGAGGGGTTGATGCCTATTTATAGGTGGGCTCTATTGGCCCCTGATACAAACAAGTCCCAGGAGACAGGGACGTATGTGGGTACACTAATAGAGTAGTGACTCAGGGAATAGTGGTGTCTACCTTAACAATGCCAGAGTAGTGGCTTAGGGCATATTACTATCGACTCTGGTGTATGGTCGGGGGTGTTCAAGTGGTGCCTCTACTCTCCGTACAAGTTTGTACTGCCACTACTTCTCAGACACAGATGGCAGGGCCACACCTCTATCCTCTTTGCAACCGTACATCTCATGTCAGTACACGTGCCTTGTACCTGCTCATACCCATCAATCCTTGTTAGACACCTAAGGATTATTTCACATACCTGTTTGGTATCTTCAAGTATTCCTCGTACGTATATCAAGGAGCCTCCCAGCTTTATACGTTATGAGAAGCCAAGGCCCATGAGTGTCTCATTGGTGGCACCTACCCCGTGAAAGGAACTAGGGCCTCTTCAACGAGACACAAGGGGTTAGTGGCGAGACAGGACGTATACGGGAGGCTTCGCCCTCGCATAGTGAGGCTGCCTGGTTGCCTTTGGATCGTGTGCGGAGGCGAAGCACATACAAGAGGCCTCATCCTCACATATCGAGGGTGCCTCGCATAGAGAGGCTTCTCGGTTTCCTTAGGACCATGCGCGGAGACAAGGTGCATACGAGGGGCCTCACCCTCACATAACAAAGCTGGCTACGTGGGGATGAGGCGCGAGACTCGAAGGCACCGCGAGGCTGGTTGGGTGGGGACGAGGCGCAAGACACGAAGGCACCGCAAGGCTGGTTTCGTGGGGATGAGGCACGAGAAACGAAGGCACCGCGAGGCTATACCCTCGCATAGCGAGGGTGCCTCGCATAGAGATGCAGACTTATGCATGAGTAACCTACCGAGGGCCCTTGCATGGCAAGGGTGGCTCTCTTAGCCAAACCTCTCTGATGCTATGTGATGCCCTTGTCCCTTTATGCGTGTAGAAAGTGGCCAAGTAGGGCTCTCACCCTTTCGTCCCTTTAACATGTGTCTCTTAGTCTTTAAGGGACCTCGTCGCGTAGAGGTTTCCCTGCACGGAATTCACCAGGGAAGAATTCCCACATTCACACTTGCCCCTGAGTCTATAAGTACACTTTTAAGTGTTTTTGTAGACTCTTTCTTTTTCTCTTGTTTGATGTGTACGGCCAACTTCGGTGGACTCAACCTTGGAGCGCTACCCAATGTCGCTTGAAGAAACACAAAGCGGGTCTTGAATTTGTGTTTCTTTATAGTTTCCAAAGAAACACAAAGACCATCTAACTTTTCGGGGATCCATGAATATCCCTAAGATTGCATAAGGACCAATCATTTTCACTCACAGATCCTAAGGCTACCCATACTCTTGATCTCCACCATTCATATGGATTTGAATCCAATGGCTAGGGGGCGTTGGCTTTCCTTATAAATACCCCAAGGCTTGAAGCCATTTCTCCACACAAAAACTTGCCTAGCCTAGTGGTATTCCCTCCAAACCACTTTCAAGAGTTCAAAGGTTCCACCCTCCACTAAAGCATTCTTGAGGTAATTTTCCTTCCATTTCAATTATTCATCCTCTTTTTTCTGTTTTTACTAGCATTGTGGTGACGCTAGGCATTCTTTCGCTCCTACGGTCTTGCCCTTGCTTATCACTCAACCGACCCTACGCTTCCACAAGTCTATCCTTGCATACCTTCAGCTTCATACATATACGCCCAGGTATGCCTCCCTCCTCTTTTTTCTCTTTCTTTTTTTTATATTGACTATGTGGGGGTAGAATTAATGGTTGCATGACACTCATTCTTCAGAGTTTGTCATTCTTTTCATATGGCCTTTCCAGTACATATGCATAGGCCCTTTTCTTATACCCCTCACACTCATGTTGTAGATATAGGGTTACCTTTACGCATATACGCCCTCGAGT
Source organism: Humulus lupulus (assembly GCF_963169125.1). Taxonomy (NCBI): domain Eukaryota; kingdom Viridiplantae; phylum Streptophyta; class Magnoliopsida; order Rosales; family Cannabaceae; genus Humulus; species Humulus lupulus. The sequence goes on from NC_084793.1 coordinate 22,794,017, forward strand.
CTTAGCTGGTCCATGGCGTCTAGGCGATGCCCCAAGGGTCTGTCCAATGTTGAATTTTTGAGTTGTCATCCTCCGACTCGAAGGTCAACGTACGTAGACCCTCTAACCGCGGGGGTGTGCGGCCGCTCTACCGCCGGAGACTGTCCTACCTCAGACCGAAAGCGTGTGACCTAGAGAGGGAGCTAGAATCCAATACCAGGGACACGGATTTAGGTTTCTCCCCCCCAGCATGCGACATACATTTCCCAGCTACAATCAATCCTCCAGGATTGCCTTTCTGAAATTGCTTTCCTAGAGGAAAACTTGCCCCCTGACCCTTTTTCCTTCCGTCGTGACGAGTCTCTCGGTCATAGGGATCCCTCCTTTGAAGGCAGTAGATGTGAATTGGTTGAACAGGAGTTCCTTTCCATGATCCCACCCACGCTTCTTCCCCTGCCCCCGGTCTTAAGCCCTAAGGTCAAGCAGAGTGTTGGTAGATACAAGACACATGGGGGGTCCTCCAGGATCCTTAGAAAGTCTATGGATCATAAACTCGCTATCTCTGCCCAGGTACCTGAGATGCCGAAGAGAACCTCTGACTCTTGCGAAGAGACGGGCAGGTCCAGCCTCACCATGAATAAATTGTCCAACATGCTAAAGGCTTATAAGTTACCATTAAACCTCAAGTTCGTCATCCAAGAACGTGATGAACACGCATCTGAGCTGCCAAAAGGGTTCATGACCTTCAACGATTCCATAATCTGATTCGATGGGGTTCTTTCGCTTCATCCTTTTTTTGTCAAAGTGCTTAACTACTTTGAACAAGCGCCTCTACAATTGTGCCCTAACTCCTGGGTGACACTGAGCAGCCTATATGTGTTATACCATCAGGTGCATTCCAGAGGACCTTCTATGAGCGAGGTTCATTACTTCTATACCCTTAGGGCGAATACATCTACCCCCAGGTTCTACCATCTCCAGAAAGTCGCGGCCCATAAAGGGAATGCCCTCGTGGAAGGCTCCATTTCAAACAAAGGCTCGTGGAAGACGGACTATTTCTTCACTTTTAGTGGGTCCACCCGACATACTAGCTTCAACACCCCAAGTAAGACTATTCTCACTTTGATCTCACACATGAGAGGTTCCTCTTTTTACTCAGCTTTTCTTCTATGGCATTTCTAACTGTAACTATTTCTTTTGTTTTGATGGCAGGTCTCTTAGGGGTCGCTGGCTCCAACTTGAAACCGAAGGCTCGTGACCGAGTGATGAAAATCCTGGCCTTGTCGAGTGACTGTAAACAAGACAGCGCCCTTTTTACAGAAAGCAACCTTCACTTGTACAGGCTGCTCACCCCGAATCAAACCGTCACTTTATGCTTTGTTTCCTCCAAACCTGCAAGCCTACGCCCTACCTCATCTGAATCAGCAGGTCCACGCCCTACGTCACCCAAACCTGTAGATCCATGCCCTGTGCCACCCGAACCTGCGGATCCATGCCCCCCCTCACCTGAACCTGGGAATCTGTGGCTATACGGCCATGATGAAGGTAATTATGATGAGGTAGCCGATAGGGACTATGTCAACCCTTCAGGTGGTCATATGGACGTTGAGGAGACAGTGGTATCTGAGAACTACTCGGGCTTGCACTCTGTTGCCGGCATGGCTAGGGGCGTGGCCGATGACAATCATACTGGCGGTGTCACCTCTCGGACGTCACCATCGATGCTTGGCGGCGAGTTTGCTTTTGATGCCTCTGTCCCTCGCCCCTCCGTGCCTAAAAGGAATTGCATTATTCCTTCTTTTCCTGGGCTCCTCTACCCCCGATGAGGCGATCTAGGCGGGCGCCTTCAGGCGCCTCTTTACCCAAGGAGATGACTCCGCGCTCTTCTGCTCCCCGCACAACTGCAAATGGATCAGGATCTTCTTGGTCCCCATCCCTGACAAAGCGTGCCTCGACAAGCGCATGCGCCTCCCCTGCCCAAGCTTATGTTTCTGCTTCCGAAGATCATCCTTTGAGGAGCCAGTATGGGGAAGCCATGAGCCATCATCTGGGAAACTTTCCCAAAGGTGAGTGGGGGACCTTGCACAATGTCCCCGAGGCTGAGCTAGAAGACGCCTATATGCGAGCCTCCTTGCAAGTACTTGTCGAGATACTCAATTTATTCATTTATGATAGATATATATATTTGATATCACCTGACCCTCAAGGATTTATTCCATGTCCTCGCCCTTACCTAGACTTCCATATTGAGTCATCGGCTGATCGCCTCCAACTCCTCATCGACCCAACGGTTACAACGCGAGCTTGAGGAGGCACTGGGGAATCTATCAGTGGCTGAGGCGGCAAAGGATGTCTTGTCAAGTCAACTGACCAAGGCAGTTTTCCAGAGGGATGCCACCTTAGCCTAGGTTGCATCAACTTCTCACACCAACACTCTGTTGGAGGCTACCATCTAAACTTTAAACGAGAGGATCATTGCACTCGAGGCTGAGCTTGTGAATGCTGAGAATCGCATAGTTGAGCGCACGTTGCACGCTGTCTGGAGGATCAACCCCACCGTTGATTTGTCTCCCTTTGGAGATTATGCCGTCGAGAAGATTTCTGAGTGGAAGGGTCAGGATGGAGATTTGTAGGTTCCTTTGTATTCGGCCTTTGTATCTTATTGCTATGTAATCCTTCATATTATTTCCCCTTTCTCTCCTTTTTTTTCTTTTATGTTCATCAAACTTAAGGGACATTGTTAAGTCCTTCTTATTATTATTATTATTTGTGGATTACATATCTCTTCCTTAATCTGATGGTGATAATCTTTCTGGTGCATCTTGATTATACTTGTAAGGACACGTTAACCCATTAGGCTCTCGGGGTCCTTTTATATTCTTTGCGTGCACTTGTTACTTTTTGCGAGAAGCATCCTTCTCGTCATTATCTATAGTACTATTTCTTCAAGGGTCTCTTGTAGGACCCTTTTTGGCTAGCCAGCTTAATGGTCGTTCTAGACTTATTGGGAGATTCCCTCCTTACGGCCTCACCCCCTGGGGTGTCGGCCTTTGGATGGAGATCATCCGTTTAAACTATTCCCTTGACATTCATAAGGGTAGCTAATCCTTTTGAATATAAGAGATTTTTTTATACTCGTGCCTCCTGTCTTACCCCTCAAGTGCTTGGTGAGGTTTCTTTTGGCAGGCACTTTGGTTGATGCTCGCATAGAGAAGTAAATAACATACGAAGTAGTGAACAGTATCATTCATAGTAGTCAAATTACAACGATGTATATAAAAGGCTTACATCTACTTGGGAGGTTATCTAGGCAACCTCTTTGATTCTTGTCTACTAAGATAACATAACCTTCAACAAACTAAACACAGATACTGCTTGTATTAGATGTGGAAGTCTTACTGGTAGTACTTCCTAAGGTGTTCCGCATTCCATGCTCAAGGTATGACAGTGTCGTCCATGTGCGCCAGCTTATAGGTGTTTGGTGGTATGTATTGAGCGACTTGGTAGGGCCCTTCCCAGTTCGCCCCAAGCACCCCCGCCCCCGGGTCTCGCGTGTTGGGGAGTACTTTTCTTAATACCAGGTTGCTTATTCTGAACGTTCTCTCTCGCACCCTCGAGTTGTAATACCTTACTGCCCGTTGCTAGTATACTGCCACCCTCATTTGTGCCTTCTCCCTTCTTTCTTCTATCATGTCCAAGCTTTCAGCCATTGCCACATGGTTGACCTGATCCTCGTATGGCTATATCCTGTACGAGTTAACCTTCATCTCAATCGGGAGGACAGCCTCACATCCATATGCTAAGGAGAAAGGGGTCTCTCCAGTGGTTTTGTGCGAAGTGGTTCTGTAGGCCCAAAGCACATTAGGTAACTCCTCGACCCAAGCACCTTTCATCTTCTCTAGCTTTGTTTTTAAGTTCTTCTTAAGGACTTTGTTAATGGCCTCCATCTGCCCATTGGCTTGTGGATGCACAACAGCCGTGAAGCTTCTTTTTATGCCTCTTTCCCTACAGTACTCCTCGAACGTTTCCCCTTTAAACTGAGTGTTGTTGTCAGAAATAATCTTGTAGGGCACTCCATATCTGTAGACAATGAATTTATTTACAAAGGTGGTGATATGCTTGGCCGTTATCTTTGCTAGAGGTTCTGCTTCAACCCACTTGGTGAAGTAATCTATGGCTACCACCACGTACTTCGTTCAACCTCTACCTGGGGGAAGGGTGCCAATCAGGTATATCCCCTAGATAGCAAAGGGCCAAGGGCTGGTCATGCTGGTCAATTCATTCGGGGGTTTTCGGGAGTAGCAAAGGGCCAAGGGCTGGTCATGCTGGTAAGGGCTGGTCATGCTGGCATTTGTCACATTTCCTTGCAAAATCATTTGCATCTCTCTCCATGGAAGGCCAGTAGTACCCTTGCCTCATGGCTTTTCGAGCTGTGGATGGTCCACTCGCATGGTTTCCGCATTCACCCTCATGTATTTCATATAGTACCTTCACAACTTCTTCCTCACCAACACATCGCAAGAGTGGCACAGAAAACCCCCTCTTGTATAAGATCCCATCTACCAAGGTGTATCAGGCTGCCTTATAAACTAGCCTCCGAGCCTCCCTCTTGTCTGTTGGCACCACTCCATCCTTCAGGTAGCTTATAATCGGGCTGGCCCATGACTCCTTTGGGATGCTGACCATGTGAACATCTGGATTGACATTGCTTGGCCTTGGTAAGTATTCCACAGGCACTGATTCAAGGGTATTCAAGGGTATCCTTATCTTTAGTGGAAGCCAGCTTCGCGAGGGCATCAGCATGGGTATTCCTCTCTCTCGGGATTTGCTCTATGCTATATTCCACTAACTGCTCCAAATAGCCTCTTACCCTTTCCAAGTATGCAGCCATCTTGGAACCCCTCGCTTGGTACTCCCCTTTCACCTGGAATACCACCAACTGTGAGTCACTAAAGATGTGTAGATGCATTACCTTCAGCCCCTGGGCCAACCGCAGCCCTGCTAGAAGCGCTTCATATTCTGCCTCATTGTTCGAGGCTTTAAACCCAAACCATATCACACAGTACATCCTGTGTCCTTCGGGTCCAGTCATCACGATACCTGCTCCAGATCCTCCTTCGTTGGATGCTCCATCCACATGCAAGCTCCATTCCTCAGAACTCCTTGGCTTCCCTTCCGCGACTAATTGTCCCTCTTCTTCATCTCCTCCTCCATTTGGTCGATAGATGAATTCCACTATGAAGTCTGCGAGCACTTGCCCATTGATGGAGGTCCTTGGGGTATAAGCGATGTCGAATTGACTCAACTTGACCGACCACTTCATCAATCTTCCCGAGGTTTCAGGTTTATGCAAGACCTGCCTTAAAGGGCTATTGGTGAGTACTTTTATCGCATGGGCATGGAAATAGGGCCTCAATTTCCATGAAGCCACTACTAACGCGTATGCCAACTTCTCTATCTCCGGGTATCAGTTCTCCGCATCTACTAACCGTTTACTGACGTAGTACACAGGTTGTTGGTGTTTCTTCTCTCCTTTAACGAGGGCAGCACTTATGGCATGCTCGGATACTGCCAAGTATATGTATAGCCTTTCACCCCTTTCAGGTTTTGCCAACAAGGGTGGCTATCCTAAGTGCTCCTTCAGCTGGACAAATGCCTCCTCACATTCTTCATCCCAAGCGAACTTTTTGCTCCCTTTTAGGACATTGAAGAAGGGGAGACATTTGTCCGTAGACCTTGAGATGAACCTATTAAGGGCTGCCACCCATCCCGTTAGACATTGCACCTCCTTCCTATTCTTGGGGGGGCTCATTTCTATTAGGGCCTCTATCTTATCAGGATTAGCTTCGATGCCTCTGGATTTGACCATGAAGCCTAAGAACTTTCCCGAGAATACACCGAAAGTGCACTTGAGTGGATTCAACTTCATTCGGTACTTCCTGAGTGTGTCAAACATCTCCCCCAGGTCTTTGTTGAGTTCTGCGGCCTTTTTTGTCTTCACCAACATATCGTCGACGTATACCTCCATGTTCCTCCCTATCTGGTTAGCGAACGTTTTGTTCACCAATCTTTGATAGGTGGCACCCGCGTTCTTTAATCCAAATGGCATCACCCTATAACAGTAGAGCCCTTTGTCCGTTATAAATGACGTATGTTCTTCATCGGCTGGGTTCATAGGTATCTGGTTGTATCCAGAATAGGTGTCCATAAAGCTAAGTAATTCGTGCCCGGCCGTTGCATCCACCAGCTGATCTATCCTCGGGAGCGGAAAACTGTCCTTAGGACAAGCCTTATTGAGGTTTGGGAAGTCAATGCAAGTCCTCCATTTTCCATTCGGTTTCGGGACTAGCACTGGGTTCGACACCCATACAGGATAGAAGGACTTACAAATGAACCCATTGGCCTTCAACTTGTCCACCTCCTCCTTTAGGGCTGTGTACCTCTCTGGATCCAGCGCTCGTCTTTTCTGCCTGACGGGCCTTGCCTCAGGGACGATATTCAAATGGTGGCACATGATGGCTGGATCTATTCCTACCATGTCTTCGTGACTCCAAGAAAATACATCCAGATTGTCCTTCAAAAACCTTACCAACTTCTCCTTCACGTCGCTTTAAAGGCTTTTTCCCACCTTCAATTTTCGCAACGGCTCTTCCATCACTATGATCTCCTCTACCTCCTCCACAAGCCCAGCCCCTGGCTCCTCCATGATTCTGGGGTCTAGTTCCTGCGGGTTTGTGCCCCCATGCACCACCATCGCCATCGGTTCTTGCGGTTTCGTAGACGTACGAAAGGAGGTGTTATAACACTCCCTTGCCTCTCTCTGTTCTCCTTTCATACTCGCTACTCCACCAGGAGTTGGAAACTTGATGGCAAGGTGATATATTGAAGTGATCACTTTCAATTCTCTCAGGGATGGTCTCCCCAATATCGCATTGAAAGCTGAAGCAGAATCTAATACGATGAAATTTGCCATGACTGTGTTCTGTCGGGGTTGCTCTCCCATGGTTAGTGCCTATTCGATTACCCCTAAGGGTTGTATCGAGTCCCCCATGAACCCGCATAGGGAGGATTGACAGGGTTTCAAGTGTCTAACACCCAAACCCATCTTCTCCAAGGCGGGGCGATATAAGATATCTACAGAACTTCCGTTGTCTACGAGGACTCGATGTACCAGCATGTTGGCCAACTGAACTGTCAACACCAAAGGATCATTATGGGGAAAGTGCACCCCTCGTGCATCCTCCTCTGTGGAAGTGATTGAGTCATTTTCTCCCTTAAAGCTTTTCAGGGGTCCCTGCTCCAAACTCATGACACACGGTGGTGGACTCCGTCTGGCTTCTCTTGCGTATCTGTCTTGACCCTTCCTAGACTCTCCCCCAAACCCCGGACCTCCGAAGATCATTCTTACCTCCCCTTGAATCTCTGGGGCTCCTCCCTGTGTCCGAGGTATCACCGGCACATCTTCTGATTTCTGCTTCTCCCTTCTGACATATCGGCCCAGGTGTCCCCTTCGGATGAGCTCTTCAATTTCTTCCTTCAAATGGGTACATTCTGTCGTGGTATGGCCGATATCCTTGTGGTATTGACAGTATTTGCTAGGGTCCCTCTGGGACCGGTGTTTTCTCATCGGTGGGGGCCTCTTGAAGGGAACCCGGTCCTCATTTTTGAGGTAGATATGCTCTCTGGTGTTCGTCAGGCTTGTATAGAAGGTGTAGGTCGTTTGCCTATGGTCGCTTCCGCGTTTGGTCCTTCTATGTTGATCATCTCTCAACCCTTCATACGCCCTCTTCTTCCTCACTCCATTCGACCCTTCATTGACTGGGGACTTTACATGGGACTCACTTTTTCCTGCCTTTAAGTTCGCATGGCCATCCTCCACACGAATGTACTTTTGCGCCCTCTCGTAGAAGTCATCTAGGTCAGTGACTTTCCTTTTGAGCATATATCCCACAATTTGCTTCCCGGATGCACTTCGGCTGTGATGACCATTTTTAACTCCCTGCGGGTCAGGCTCCCTACTTTGGTTGCCTCCATGTTAAACCTGTGGATGTAGCCCTTTAGACTCTTGTTTTCTCCCTGCTTCACGCTGGTGAGGCTGGTGCCCGGCATTGTGTAATCACGCACGGCGTGATGCTGTTGGAGAAATTCATCAGAAAACTGCTACCAAGACCTGATGGACCCTGGTCGAAGTCTCTTGAACCATTTGTATGCAGGTCCTTTCAATGTGACAGCAAAACAATGGCACCTGGATTTGCTACTAATCCCCCCTAACCTCATCAGGTCGTTAAACGTGTCCAGATGGTACTTAGGATCTGTGTTTCCCTCATAGGGAGTCATATGTGGCTCCTTGAAGTTGGCTGGGAGCTGGATGGCTTGGATCTCTTTAACGAAGGGCGATTCATGGTCAAACTCGTCCTCAACGGCTTGTCCCCCAGATGCGGTGACGATCTTGCTCCGTAGGCTTCTCATCTCTGTGTCTAGGTCTTGTCTCCTCTTCTTCAAGGAGTCTCTCAACGTGGACGGGCTCGCATCTCCCTTTCCTTTGCCTTCCCAGGGCGCCATAGGAGGTGTAGTCCTTTTATCCGCCCTTTTCTTGTTGAGTTCCTCTTGTAGATCTGAGGATGTCTTTTTTGAAGTGACCTCAACGTCGTTATGAAGGCCAGTGTTGTTCTTCTGCTCTAGCCTCGGAGGCTGCTTCGATGGTCCGGGACGTTCGTGCTGCTTCACCCAGGGGGTGTTACTGGTTAAGAGTCGAGTCCTCCCATCGTCTACTGGGACAGTTGTCTCTGCCCCCTCTCGGCCTCTCTCTTTTTGCTTAGGGAGTGATATGTTTCACTTCCCTTGCAACAGGCCATTCAACACCTCCTGCATGTTCTCTAAGGTGGTTTCAAGCCTTTGGTTCTTACGATGTAGTTCACATATCTCCTCTTCATAGAATCGAGACCTTGAACTCGAGCTCAGGGAATGGACCCGGGGATGCTTGTCAGGTCTGCGCATCGATGGGCCATGATCCTGCTGGCTGGAGTTTAGCACCTGTGGCGGCCTTGGGGGCGGGAACTGTTAGGAATGAGTTTCCTAATACGCAGCGGAATGGTGGTGTGGTTGGCCCAGTGTACAACAAAAATTTTGTAACATATTTAAACTACCTTTAAATATGTGGATCCATTAATATACATACATTAATCATAAGCAAGAAAATAATAGAAACCATACCTCTTGAAGCCTATCAAGTGTCCTTGCTATCTTTTCGTATTTAGAACGATCTTCCTATCCAAGTCGCTCCCACGTACTCACACCAAGATCTTCCATAGCGTTCTCTACACCTCAAGAAATGTGTGGGCACTTAGAGAATGAAGGATAGTTTATTTATGATTCTACTTGATGTACTCAACTCATGAGATCAAGAGAATATAGGCCTGAGAATTGGTTCTTTATTTTCAGGGAGAGAAAACTATCGTTCTATTTTTCAGAGAGCGAATGTTCAGAGTTGTCTCACATACACATATCTGAATATTTTTCTGATTAGTCGTACTTAAAAGAATATATTCAAATTTTAAAAATAAATCTGTAACCATTTTACAATTTACTTTTTAATTAATTAATTATTCTATCAATGAAAAAATCCAAAAACCAATTTTTGAATTATCTTTAATTAATTAATTAATTAAATAAATAAAAATGAAAATCTCATCCCTGAAAGTGCCCTACACACCACACACAGTCCATGGACTGTGTGTCCACGTGTAGCCTCCCTAATTTTAGGGATGTTTTTTTTTCAATTTTTATTTAATTATTTATTCAAACTGTTTTGTCAGATAAGATCTAACAACCTAATAACTAATTCAAATTAATTATCTTTTTAATTAATTATCAAACATAATTAATTATTTGAACAAATATTAATTTTTTAAATTCAAATCCAATTTGAACTTATCAGATTATTATCTCCCACTAAAATAAAGATATTTAATTAATTCTACCAATTAATTAAATCCAAAATTTTCGACATAAATATTGAATTTATTATAATTTTGAAAATTATAATTATTTAATTATTTAATTAAATTTCAAAATTAATTTAATTATTTAATATAATTTTGAAAATTATACAATAATTAAATATTAATTAATTTTGTTAACTACAACTAATTTCTAATTAATTAATTAATCACTATTATCATATAATTACATATTTGGCTTGAAGAACAAATTTCTTTTTAAATATGTCTTTAAACTATTTCCCTTCATATCAACTCTTACCTTAAACAGTGTTGATAGAGCCGCTATGGGGGCCATGGACCTATAATTCCAAGCCCCAATAAATTTGAAATTATTAATTAAACTCTTTAATTAAATAATCTTAATTTATTAATATCATGATTATTCCACTATAAATATGAGACTGCACTATTGTAATTACAGACATTTCATTTACTGAGTAATTTATAATCATAAAGTGTCCATTGATATAATCATTTCATACAACTTGACCCTCTAATAATGGTTCATAATTAATCGGGAATAAAATTACCGTTTTACCCTTTTAATTATCTTTTATTTCCTTAAGTACCATTGACTCTACTAGTGAAGGTTAATTCATAACTAAATTATGAATTTGAGCTCAATAACCTTTCAGTCCCAAAATTCAACCCTTAAGAGAACCATCATTCAATCTCTTGCGAGAAGGCATAGATTCCATATCTGTATACTATGTCCCCAGCCATCTACATTAATGAGTTCCCAAAACAAAAGTTTCTAGCCTGATCATTCTGACAGACCCTAACAAGTGAATCAAAAGAACTCATATAACATAAACAGGAGTTCATAGTGACTTCAGGATTAAGATCTATTTGTATATGATCATCAGTTGATATATTTAATTAATACTTCAAAACGATATTTAATTAAGTATTAATAAACATATCTGGTCCAGTTCTATATATTCTCTAATATATAAAGCACCTCTACTAAAGTGTCCTACCACACTAGTGATCCGGATCTAGATCACATGTATTCATAATACTAGTGGACCATGCTTGCAGTAATTAATCTAAAGATACCATAACTTTGTTTTACTGCGAACTATTCAAGTTCATTTATCTCATACACAATCCTCCCGTACCAATACGTGTTTGAGATCACATATATGAACTTAGGAATTTTCCTGATATTTACTTAATATTATCACAGAATAATATAGTCCATAAAAAATTCAATTCATTTATTTATTTCATAAAAACAATGTCTACTACATATGCTTTCAAGGCACATTTCCAATAGGAACTCGCCGGCATCTTTTGTAGGGGGAGCTGTTGACCTTGGATGATTCTCATCGAGAGGGACGGCCGGGGATGAAGCCTCCCTCTCTACTTCGTAAACTTCGGGTTCCTTTGGAGGTTCTGCATCTCTGGGCAGAGGAGGGTTCTTCATGGAGGCCTTCAGCTAATCAACATCAAGGCTGACCTCCACCTCTCATGGCTCTCTCAGTCATTTAGAACATCTTGGCATTTCTTCCTGTCGCAACTAATGGAAGAACAGTGGCTTGACACTTATCCTTCCCATAGACGGCGCCAAACTGTTGATGGTAAGAACTCGTCAACGATTAAAGGTTAGAAACTCAAATTTTTATACTAAGGATAGCTTAGAATCAGATGGAAAGAACTTGAATCACCAGAACTACAATATAACAAAGATCATATATTTCTTCAACCTCCCCTCATACCATCAGTTTGCCAAACCCTCAACTTGAGAGGTTGATGCCTATTTATAGGTGGGCTCTATTGGCCCCTAATACAAACAAGTCCCAGAAGACAGGGACGTACGCGGGTACACTGATAGAGTAGTGGCTCAAGGCATAGTACTATCGGCTCTGGTGTATGGTCGGGGGTGTTCAAGTGGTGCCTCTACTCTTCGTACAAGTTCGTACTGCCACTACTTCTCAGACGCAGATGGCAGCTCCACGCCTCTGTCCTCTTCGCAACTGTACATCTCGTGTCAGTACATGTGCCTTGTACCTGCTCATACCCATCAATCCATGTTAGACACCTAAGGATTATTTGACATACTCGTTTGGTATCTTCAAGTATTCCTCGTACGTATATCGAGGAGCCTCCCAGCTTTATACGTCCTGAGAAGCCAAGGCACATGAGTGTCTCGCTGGTGGAACCTACCCCTTGAAAGGAACTAAGGCCTCTTCAACGAGACACAAGGGGTTAGTGGCGAGACAAGACATATATGGGAGGCTTCTCCCTCGCATAGCGAGGCTGCCTGGTTGCCTTAGGATCGTGTGCGGAGCCAAGGCACATACGAGAGGCTTCACCCTTGCATAGTGAGGCTGCCCGGTTGCCTTTGGACCATGCGCGGAGACAAGGTGCATACGAGGGGCCTCACCCTCGCATAGCGAGGCTGGCTGCGTGGGGACGAGGCGCGAGACTTGAAGGCACCGTGAGGTTGGGTGCGTGGGGACGAGGCACAGGACACGAAGGCATCGCAAGGCTGGCTGCGTGGGGATGAGGCTCGAGACACGAAGGCACCACGAGGCTATACCCTCGCATAGCGAGGGTGCCTCGCATAGCGAGGGTGCCTCGCATAGAGATGCGGGCTTGTGCGTGAGTAACCCGTCGAGGGCCCTCGCATGGCGAGGGTGGCTCTCTTAGCCAAACCTCTCTGATGCTATGTGATGCCCTTGTCCCTTTTATGCGTGTAGAAAGTGGCCAAGTGGGGCTCCTACCCCTTCGTCCCTCTAACATGTGTCTCTTAGTCTTTAAGGGACCTCATAGTGTAGAGGTTTGCCTGAAGGAAATTCACCAAGGAAGAATTCCCACATTCACAGATGTTATGTAATTGAAAAAAGTTAAAAATATAAATGCTTTAATAAAATATAATTAAGTAAAATATAAATATAAGAAAATTGTTATTAATTAAGTAAATAATCGAATACAAATTGAAGAATTTAATAAAAAAAATTACAAAATGAAATTAATGTATAATTAAATTAATTTAAAAATAAAAGTAATAAATAAGTAAATGATTTAAAAAATTTTAATAATTAATAATTAACTACATTTTCATTGGTAAATATAAATAATTAGTTTTGCTTGAGATAGGATATTATTACCACTTAGTGATAATTAGGGAGACAAATAGTCATGAAATGTTTTGACTATCATTTCCCGCATTTTAAGACAATTATTAATATTTTTTTAATTATTTTGTTTGAAGATGGTGAGCGACGGAAGCTGGATGAGTGCGAGTAATCGTTTGTCTCTGGAGTATAGAAATGGTGTTAAGGAGTTCTTCGAGGTTGCTCAAAATATGGTGAACGATCGGGGTTTGACTCGTTATCCATGTAAGAAATGTGGGAATGTTAAGTTCCAGCCTATAAATGCAATTTCGATGCATTTATTCAACAATGACATCATACAGTCCTACAAAGTGTGGCATTACCATGGAGAGGCACTGCCGCCGCCACCAGATGTGGTATGAGATCAGGATAAAGATGACATAGCGGATATCTTGGAGGATGTTTACGCTGAGGATGACACTCTCAGTGAAAACTATAATGATCCTCCCTGAGATAATGTTCAACATCACGACAAGCATGAAAATTTATTCAAGGAGATGTAAAGTGAACTGTACCCGGGTTGCAGAAAGCATTCCGCATTGAACTTCTTGGTGAAGATGATGCTTATGAAAGTTATTAATAAGTGTAGCAACCATTACTTTGATGGTTTGCTGGAATTGTTAGTCGATGCTATGCTTGTTGAAACAATTTTACCTAAGTCTAATTATGAGGCAAAGGAAAAGTTTCGGAGTATGGGATTGGGATATGAGTCCATCGATGCTTGCAAGCATGACTGTGCACTGTTTTAGAAGGAGAATGCGAATTTGGAATTCTATTCGGCTTGTGGTGAGTGTCGCTGGCTAGATAATCGTGGAAACGGGAAGAAAGTGGCTCATAAGGTAATGCAATACTTTCTGTTGACGCTGAGATTGAAAAGGTTGTACAGTTCGAGATATACTGCAGATGATATGAGATGGCACTATTCTAAAAGGCCAAAATAAGATGGTGTGATGAGGCACCCCGCTGGTAGTAAGGCGTGGAAGCACATTGATGAGTTGTACCCATCTTTCGCAGCTGAACCTTGAAATGTTGGGCTTGTGTTGGCTACAGATGGTTTCAATCCTTTTGGGAACATGAGCAACTCTTACAGCATGTGGCCTGTGATACTTGTCCCATGCAACTTGCTGCCGTGGAAGTGCATGAAACCACAGTCATTAATATTGTCTATTCTAATTCCAGGTCATTCTTCACCTAGAAAATATATTGATGTATATATTAGACATTTGCATCGCAGAGTACGACCCCTGTATCATATGCTGCTTCTTGTGTCGGCGATAATGTCGACGGTAATTCCCACCTGATATGAATATTGTCACGGATGTCCTTGGGCCCCGCTCGCGTTATAAGAAAGGGTTTGGGGGTTGCCTAGGTTGAGGGCAATTAGTGCAAAGAGGGCAGCATCTTCATCAACTTCTCAAATGTCCGGGCAATTGCCACTTGAAGTGGACACCATTTTGCAGCAAACTCAGGACATTATGCAGGAAAATCATAACCTAAAAAAGTATACGACTAAACTTAAGATTCGTCAATGACGTCAAGATATACTACTCAGTGCTTTGTTGAAGCAGGTTGGTGCATTGGCTCCTGACTTTATTGTCGACTTATCAGAAGAGGATCTGGACGAGAACGATGGTCCAAGTGTCGATGATGCTCACAGGGGCGACGATGCTGAGGAGGACAGTACACATTTGTAGAACTTTTTTATTTATTTTAAAGTTTAATTTATTAGAGATTTAATTTACTAAATGTAACGCCCCAACTCCAGGGACCGTTACGGTGTGCCTTGTAAACAGTGCTAAACTCGCTAATTGAGTCATTTGGCCAAAATTGTGTAACTAAGTATGATTAGCGATTTAGGGATTAAAATTTTGGTTAAGATGTAACGTTTCACTAAAACGTTTAATATATATACATTGGGATCCCGGAAATATAATTTCAGAGTCTATTACAGAAAATATTTACAACAGGCCATTCTAAGCGGCAAAACAGGGTTCAACCCTAGTTCCCCTTTAAACCTCGGCCGTGGCGGTCGAGCAGCTGCATATGTACACCTCATCACCTAAGCTCTCCAGTTCAAGGATGGTCCAGCTTTCTTTTGCCTTTACCTACACCACATAGCACCCGTGAGCCGAAGCCCAGCAAGAAAACACAATAAAACATGATATAATATCAACAGTAATCATAGTAGCCATTCAGGACCAACGGTCCAAAACAGATAGGTGATAATAGCCAAAAGTCACAGAAGTGGGTATAGCTCCCTCTAGCCATGTGACGATAGGGTCACCAGGGCTTAATTGACAAGTGGTTCCTTCATAAGTTTGATCACGATAGGTGCATGGTGATTGGTCACCAACATAACCATCCTCCCGACTCTAGAGTCGTAACTAAGGACAGCGTCCCCCAGCCATGTGACAAACAGTCACCGGGGTCATATACCTTGGCTGTGATCATCTGGTCTTAGACTAGGCAAGCGCTTATAGTTTTCATTGACCTTCCGGTCGGTCCAGCATTAATACCCTATATGAGTCATTCAATGCCAACCTCGATTAGATCTAATCTTCATTTGGCACAGCGTTCACAACGCACTGCCACTTCTGACTCTTGGGTCAGTGAAACACGACCAGTGCTCAGCCCGTTGTGAACTTAACTAATAAGTCACAACTTCACAAAGGGATCTGACACCATTGCCGATTCTGACTAATAAGTCAGCGCCAAACACAGGTAAGCCATGCCACCAAACATATATCACATGTCCATTATCCATAAACAAGGTATTCAGCATGCTTACTTAATAGGTACTAGTACGATTAGGATCATGCACAACACAGAGGCTCAAGCTCTGAACGATATCATACCCAGTATACAAAGCATGTCCTAATCACATGTTTCTCGTGCATCACATGCATCATACTTAACAATCCAACATGCATCAATAATAGCCATGCATGTCATACTCAATAACCAACCAACATGCATCAATAATAGCTATGCATGTCATACTCAATAACCAACCAGCATGCATCAATAATAGCCATGCATGTCACATATACACAGGGTGCAGTTTTCTTACCTCAAAGTCGAGCTAGAATGATTAAAAGAACGACCCTTGAGAACGATCAAATTTTAGTCCTTTAGCGGTCACCTAGTCATAACCAAATATAGGATACCATCAATAAAAATGATCAACACAAGTTCCCAAACCAATATCTAGCCTCCGGGACATCAATCCACACTTAACCAAGTAGTAAGATCAACCCCAAGGCCTATGGCAAGCATCCCTAAGTCAAAAACCCTATTCTGGCCAAATCTGGCCCTATTGGTCGTGGCTCACCAGAGCCATGCCGTGGCTCACCCTCAGACAGAAGCATATTTCTTCCCAGAAACACACTCAGTCCGCGGCACACCATAGACAGGCCGCGGCATATTACGCAAACCAGCAAGCCACCAGCTTGCTTCCCCTGCGTTTCTCCTCGAAACCAAACCTTCAAACCAGTCCCAAACCTCAACCTAACACCCAATTCAACCACTAAACATTATCAACAACTCACCCACATCAAAACCCAAGTTAAACATCAACTAAACTTCCTTTAATTCAAACTTTCCATCAAGAAATCACAAGCTGAAAGTTCAAAGCCAAAACAGAGTATACCATGAAACTAATGCCTGGAACTTACCTCAAACTTGATTTTTGAATCCCCTTTAATGGCTGAATCAAGTTCCTAAGCTCCCACCTTTGATCTCCTAGCCTAACTTCTCAATTTGGGCTCTGAAAATTCAAAGAAAAGTGAAGGGGAAAACATGTACGGGAGAAGAAGAAGAGAAGATGAGGATGGGGCTCTGTTTTGTTCTGTTTCCACAGCCTACTAAACCTCATATATATCCAAGCTAAATGACCTAAATGCCCCTAGGTCATTTAAGGCTTCTAAAATCTCCCAAGGGTAAAACCGTCCTTTCCCGCCTATCTCGTTAATTATAATTAACGCTCTCCAATTCCCGCTATTCTCAATATTCTCAAATACCAATAAATCATATCCCATTACCCTTTTATTTCCGGTAATGTTCTAATCATCAAAGTGATCCCGAGACTCACCCCGAGCCCCCAACTTAAGCTCGTTATGACTAGACCGAACACTTACATCTCATGATCGTCTCATGCCGAATAGCTCGCACCAATCCACCTTATAATGTGGCTATATTAATTAATCACAACCATGCACCCAAAATACACAATTACGCCCACAGCGGCCAAATTACCAAAATACCCTTATAATAATAAATACTCCCATATGCATCCATTCACCATCATATAATAATATAATTTACGTAAACATGCATATAATCATTAAATACCATAGTAAATCAATTATGGCCCTCCCGGCTTCCTAATCAAGGTTTTGAACCTTATTAGGAAATTTGGGGCATTACAGTAAACTACTTTTATATTTCCATATTTGGTAGAGACAATAAACATTAATAGTTATAAAATATATTTTATTTATTTATAAAATCTTAATTTTTATTTTATTTCTATTTAAATAATATTACTAAAAAATTAAATAGTTATTAATATATTAAAATTGAAATTTAATAATTAATATTAATATATTGAAAATAAAATTAGTAATATTATCAAGAAAAATTTATTTAAAAAATATTTTTTCCGACGCAAAATTACATCAACAAAAATCTCTACCTTTACCAGCGCAAAAACGCGCCGCTAAAAATCCTATTATTACTAGCGCAAAATAGCATCACTAAAGATATACACCTTTGTCGGTGCAATGTTGTGCCACTAAAAGCAACAACTTTTGTCGGCGCAACTTTGCGCTGCTAAAAGTGTTTTTCCCAATCCCATGGTAAATTTTTTCGTCGGCGCATCCGTATTTTTTTCGGCGCAGTTTCGCGTCGCTAAAAGATACCTTCACCGCGCAGTACATTTTGCGTCGCAAAAGTCCCATTATCGACAGATGTACGCCGTCACTTTTTGCCGACGCAAAAGCTGGTTGGGAAAGCCCGAAGGGCTTTTGCCAGCGCAAAAGGTCTAATATTTTGTAGTGACAGTAGTACATATGCATTAACTATTTTTAGTTTCTAATAAATCTCGCAATGTTCTTTGATGAAGAAAAATAGCTTCAATCACTTGATAAAAAACAAATTATCACACAAATTTATAAGATAAAAAAATAATATGTATGTCTCTATTATTTTTAAATAAATATGATTTAATTAAGTTATTATAAAATATCTTTAAAATATCCTATTTTAATTTTTTTTTCTTCAGTTTATGTTTGTTACAAAAGATTATATATTATATGTTTAATGTAATATTAAATTTAATTAAATTTTATTCAAGTTATAAAATATATGGTTTTATTATTTTTAAATAATTATCAATATGTAAAATATCTCCAAAATATCTTATTTTATTTTTTAAGTATTTATTTATTTAATTTTATTTAAGTTTAAGTCATGTTAACAATCTACATTTAAATATAACAATATTATTGTTAAATATAAGAATATTCTGTTAAAATTAACCGAAAAAAATAAAAAAATTGTTAAAACAAAAAATTTCCGTTATCTACACACTTTTTATATATAAGACATATAGAATAATTCATACTGTTTAAAAATATATATATATAATATTTTTTAATTTATCAACAGTAATTGAATTCAAAATCGTGTATGCATGTGTGCTAAAACTTTATTGAGTAAAATGTCAAATCTTGATACTATTTTTAAGATATAGAAAACATGTCATGGTTATTCAAATGCTTGTTATGTCTTGAGAGCTCATTCCTTTCAATGTCACAAGCTACTAAAATGGTAGAAATAATATGTTTTTCAAAAAGTATTTCCAAATTAAAACGTGTTTCAAGCCTACAACTTCTTTATTAATTGTTTTGTTCTTCTTATCCAAATTTTCCAAACAAACTTTTCCCATGTGATTCATGGTGTTGAAGGAATCTGTCCCCATAATGGTGATCGGAAATCAAGAAATGACAATTAATATAAATTACTTTAAGTTATTATTATTTTTCCCAAACAGTAACAGCTTTCGACTTATACCTCAATAAAATAAAGTTTAATTCTACGAACATTTTTCTTCCCACATCCCGTGCATGATTGATGTTAATTCTAGCCTTAATATTTGCACTATTTATATTACATTATGTAGCTCGTGTTAATTCTAGCCCGTGAGATGAAATTAAGGATTTAATTAGAAATTAATCTTTAATTTAATGTTAGTTTACGGTACAACGAACTTGACCGGCAATCAGTTTGCCCTAGCTAATATATTACTAATCTAATAATTAGTAATAAAACAAGAAATTAATAAATTTTTTTAACAATATTACACTCATTTTTTTAAAACTTGCAGTGTAATTTTTTTTAGTAAGTGTGTCTGACCTCGACAAACTGTGACAAAAAGTCACACATTATCATTAATATACTTCTACCTTTCATAATCTTGCTGCGATGATTGGGGAAAAATATTTCTTCTCTTATTATATATATTGGGGTGAAGTAAGAAAAAAGAGGTTCTAAGGGTCAGCTTTTAAGAGTCTTCTCCCGCTATATTAGGATATTATAGTGGGATAGAAGCTAATTTTGATACATGTATATGTTGCATTATATTTAGCATAACGATAGATTTTAAAAATATATATATTAATAGAAGTTTTGTTTATAAATAACATAAAATAATAATAATAAAATAAAATCACATATATCATCAAACAATAGTTATAAGCGTGAGCTCCTCCTTCTCTCTGCCATGGCGCGGCGTAGAAGGGCGGTGCAGAAGCTTGTTCAGGCTGATTCAAGACAAGAACTCCCTTCAACCAACGATATCTCGCCAATTGCTCCAGAGGCTGAATTGATTTGCGAGGAAGTAGGAGATGAGGTAGTGCCCTCGGATGTAATTGTGAACCCAGTTTTCGTATACACAGCTCCTTCTCTGAATGATCTGTTAACGACGAAGGCTGCGTCTGCATCGTGGGCGGAAGAGGTAGAGAGCCACTCATTCCAAGATGCTGCGAAGGCTAACTGGTCTCGGTTCAAGGATTCCCTTCCTTTTCAGGGGGGTTCGAAACTGGAATTTAAAGAGCCCCTTCAAATGGATGGCCAGAAGATTGCCCAGCTGGACATTGATGAAATTGAAGCTGAAGCTTCATACTGGAAATCTGCTCTGATATGTGTTGTTATTGGAGCCAATCCTCCTTTACCAGTGTTTGAAGGATTTTTCAATCGGATTTGAGGGAAACTTGGGATTCTTCGGGTAGCAAGGATGAATTCTGGATTTACGATGGTAACATTCAGAGATGAGGCTACACGAGATTTGGTTCTTGAAGCAGGGGTAGTACATTTCGATAGAAAACCTGTTATACTCAGACCTTGGACAACAGATATTGAATCTTTGAAATCGATCAAATCAGTTCCGGTTTGGATCCGCCTTCCTGACCTTGGTCTGCAATAGTGTGGTACAAATTGTCTGAGTGCATTGGTTAGCACTATTGGGAAGCCAATAATGATTGACAAAATCACTAAAGACAGGACGATGATAAAGTTTGCTCAAGTTCTAGTTGAAATGGAGATTTCAGATGCTCTTCCTAAATCTATTAGCTATCTCAACGAGAGAGGTCAGATTATGGATCAGATGGTTGACTATGAGTGGCTACCTAACAAATGCTCCAATTGCAAAAACTTGGTCACGCAACCTCTGCTTGCAAGTTTGGGGAGAGTTTAGTCTTGAGAAAGAAGGAGGTCCCAGTAGCCTCCAATTGGAGAGGTTGCGTGACCAAGTTTTTGCAATTGGAGCATTTGTTAGGTAGCCACTCATAGTCAACCATCTGATCCATAATCTGACCTCTCTCGTTGAGATAGCTAATAGATTTAGGAAGAGCATCTGAAATCTCCATTTCAACTAGAACTTGAGCAAACTTTATCATCGTCCTGTCTTTAGTGATTTTGTCAATCATTATTGGCTTCCCAATAGTGCTAACCAATGCACTCAGACAATTTGTACCACACTATTGCAGACCAAGGTCAGGAAGGCGGATCCAAACCGGAACTGATTTGATCGATTTCAAAGATTCAATATCTGTTGTCCAAGGTCTGAGTATAACAGGTTTTCTATCGAAATGTACTACCCCTGCTTCAAGAACCAAATCTCGTGTAGCCTCATCTCTGAATGTTACCATCGTAAATCCAGAATTCATCCTTGCTACCCGAAGAATCCCAAGTTTCCCTCAAATCCGATTGAAAAATCCTTCAAACACTGGTAAAGGAGGATTGGCTCCAATAACAACACATATCAGAGCAGATTTCCAGTATGAAGCTTCAGCTTCAATTTCATCAATGTCCAGCTGGGCAATCTTCTGGCCATCCATTTGAAGGGGCTCTTTAAATTCCAGTTTCGAACCCCCCTGAAAAGGAAGGGAATCCTTGAACCGAGACCAGTTAGCCTTCGCAGCATCTTGGAATGAGTGGCTCTCTACCTCTTCCGCCCACGATGCAGACGCAGCCTTCGTCGTTAACAGATCATTCAGAGAAGGAGCTGTGTATACGAAAACTGGGTTCACAATTACATCCGAGGGCACTACCTCATCTCCTACTTCCTCGCAAATCAATTCAGCCTCTGGAAGAAATGAAGTTGAGGACTCTCGTAGATGGCTTGATCTTGGGCTTGTGGAAGAAATGAAGCTGTTGGGCTCTTATTATACGTGGTCAAACAATCAAGATGGGAATAACCATATCTTTTCCAAGCTTGATAGAGTGTTTATTAATGAGGATTGGCATGATTCTTTCCCTAATGTCAATGCTATAGCTAAATGGGAGGTCACATCTGATCACTGTGCTGTAATCCTGAAGCATATAACTGTTCAAAAGTCTGGCTTAGTTCCATTTCGTTTTTTCAATATGTGGACAACTCATCCTCAGTTCAAAATTACAGTCTTGTCTAGCTGGAATGCCCCTTTAGTAGTGGAGAGTTATGGTTTACAACTGATCATGAGGAAATTACATCGGCTGAAGTCTATCTTGAAGAGATTCAATTGGAGGGTTGTTGGGAATATAGTTAAGAACTATGAGGATAGTAAATTGAGATACCAGCAAGCAAAAAGCAATTTGTTTACCAATCCGAATGAACAGATTTTAAGAGACAGTGAACGAGCTTCTCATATGGAA
This sequence comes from Humulus lupulus, assembly GCF_963169125.1. Taxonomy (NCBI): domain Eukaryota; kingdom Viridiplantae; phylum Streptophyta; class Magnoliopsida; order Rosales; family Cannabaceae; genus Humulus; species Humulus lupulus. The sequence continues at coordinate 22,816,311 of NC_084793.1, forward strand.
TTCAAAGCTCAAGAGGTAGCTTATGTGAGTTATCTTTATCAGAAGAGTAAGGTTTATTGGATTCGGTTTGGTGATGAGAACACCTCCATGTTCTATGCCAGTATGAAGAGAAGGAAGACTGTTAATAGAATAGTTTCTTATGTTGATGAACAAGGCAAAGTTGAGGTGGATTACCCAAAGGTAATAAGTCATTTTACTCAACATTTTCAGTCTTTCTTAGGAGGAAGTAGTGCAACTTCTGGTTTTATAGAGCATTCTGTGGTTCAGACAGGTTATACCCTCAGCCTTGATGACCAATCTTATCTTATAAAACCTTTCTCCTACCAAGAAGTAAAAAAAGCCATGTTTAGCATTAAGGCAGTTAAGAGTCCTGGTCCGGACGGATTTGGTGGTTTTTATAAGAGTATGTGGGATGGTATAGGCAAAGAAGTGGCTATAGCTGTGATTGATTTTTTTGACAGAGGTTGCGTTCCGAAGGCTCTGAATAGTACAATTCTAGCCCTCATTCCTAAAGTTAGTCATCCTTCTACGGCCTCTGATTATCGTCCCATAGCTTGCTGCAATACCCTCTATAAATGTATTTAAAAAATGCTCTGTAACAAGCTGAACTCTATTCTTCCTAAGTTGACCAATCAAAACCAAGGAGCTTTTGTTAAGAATAGAACTTTAGCTCATAATGTTCTTATTCTTCAAGACCTTCTTAAAGGTTATAATAGGAAGCGAATTTCTCCTCGCTGCTTAATGAAAATAGACCTTAGCAAGGCCTATGATTCTATTGATTGGGACTTTCTTAAGAATATGCTGAATGCTTTCAAGTTACCGGGTCGTTTCATTAAATGGATCATGGTCTGTTTGAGAGGCTCTTCGTACTGTATTCTTATAAATGGCCAGCTGTATGGTAACTTTAAAGGAAGTAAGGGTTTGAGGCAAGGGGACCCTATATCCCCCCTTCTTTTTGTTCTTGTTATGGAGTACCTCACTCGAGCGTTACATGGGGCTGTTTTGGACAAAAATTTCAGATTCCACCCACTTTGTAAGTCTTTGAATATCGTTAATCTATGTTTTGCGGATGACCTTCTTCTAGTTTGTAAAGCTCAAGAAAAATCCATTCAGATATTACATCAGACTTTTAAGTCTTTTTCAAATGCGTCAGGGCTGAGTATAAATCAAGCCAAGTCCCGTATGAACTTTGGAGGAATTTCTTCAGCTGAGAAGGAGATTCTGCTGAATATTACTAATATGACAGAAGGGAGTTTTCCTTTAATGTACCTTGGTATTCCTCTTCGACCTACAAAATGGAAAGCTATGGAATGTGATCTCATAATTTCGAAAATTAGACAAAGGATTCACAGTTGGGCCAGCCGCAATTTATCTTATGCGGGGCGTGTTCAACTTATTCAGTCTACTTTGTTGGGGATTCGTAACTTTTGGATGAGCATTTTTCTTCTTCCTCAAAAAGTTATCAGTGAAATTGACTTATTGTGCAGAAATTACTTATGGGGTGGAAATGACATGAGAAGGAAGTTTCACCTTGCTTCTTGGGATTTGGTTTGTAGACCTAAGAACTATGGTGGGTTAGGTTTTAAAGAGGGGGTTCTGTGGAATAAGATCAATCTAGCAAAGTACATTTGGGCTATCTCTTCTAAACAAGATAGTCTTTGGGTAAAATGGGTTAATTGCATTTATATGAAAGGCGTTCGGTTTTGGGATTACAAGTTGCAGCTTGATACCAGTTGGTATTGGAAAAAACTTGTTAAGTTGAGTAAGAGCTTGTCTGATGTTATCTTGGATGCAGCTGTCTGTAAGGGAAAATTAAAACTGAGTACTCTGTATCTCCATTTCACCACTGGTGTTCCCTTTGCTGGTATGAAGACAGTCTGGTGCAAGCTTTCTCAGCCCAAGCATCGCTTCATTCTTTGGATGGTTGTTCAACAGAAGCTCCTCACCAGAGACCTTCTTCACCACTGTCAAATCCCTGTTGTCTCCCAAGTCTGTCCGGTATATGAGTCAACTTTGGAGAGTCATACTCATCTATTCTTTGAGTGCTGGTTTTCGAGGAAGGTTCTCCAGTTGGTTTCAAGCTGGCTAGGTTCATCAGTTTGGCCTAGGAATTATCAGAAATGGTGTAGCTGGCTAAACGAACCCAGGAAAGATATCTTGTCCAAGGTTGTTTCAGCTTCTCTAGCTGCCTCAGTGTACTTCATATGGACTAACAGGAACAAGTGCTGGCTGGAGAGCAGTTGTTATTTTGTGGTTTATGTTGCTGATCTCATTAGATATTCAGTTAAGGCTAGAGTTCACAACTTTAGCTAAAGATGTTCTAAATTGACTTTAAGGGAGAAAATGATGCTTCATTTTTATCTCTAGTTTGTAGTTGAGGGGGAGTTGATTTCTCCGGCCTTTGTTTTGTACTGTTGGTTGATCAATATAATTTTCATTTCTTGATAAAAAAATAAATAAAATAAAGAGAATATAATTTGAGTATAGCATTTGAAAATCTTTGTTGATACTTGTTAATTCAATTACTTTTCATTTTACCGAGTTTTAATTACACTTTCTTTTACCAAGAAATGCCTTGAAACAAAGAAGTAAAAATGAAGAAACCTTCACGGTGATTTTTCAAGGTTCGACATTTTTTGAAACCCTATTCCTTAGGACCCAGTTCAGGTTAGATTTAATCCACTATAATTCATAAAGAAGGAAATGTTCATACAGACACAATTTTCTAAAAACTAAAAATTGAAATGAACACAGTACACTTTTAATGTCAAATTGATCGATCTTGAGCCTCCCACTGAAGATTTGGGCACTGTTACACTCCCTCTAGAAGATTTTGAACCTGAAATCCCTTCAGCTAATTCTTCGAGATCCACTCAAAGCTCATCCATCTCATAAGTTTGATAGCTTTTGGTTGCAAGAAAAATGGAGTGGTATTCGTCTTAGAACTTACAATTTTGATGTAACAGAGGTGGGGTGATGTTACAGCAAAATTCCTTAGTCACAACATGCTCCGTAAAATTATAATCAAGTCATTCTTAGCTTTTCTCCATATCGGGAATGTTCAGTGTCCTAAAGCAAAATTGTTTGAAGAAATTACACAATTTTGTAATGGTGGTGGATATAGATTCTCGTAAAATCTTCTGAACACCTACTGCAAGTAATCATTGCATTATTACATGGCAATCATGGGACTTCAACCCAACAATGATTGAGTCATTGTATGTGACTTTTGTTCTTCAAATTAGAACAAAAACCATATGGTAACTTTACTCCTTTCAAAAATTGACAAAAGTCTCACCTTTGTCTAGGAGTAAAAACGTATGGAGCCACTACATCAATTTTCACTTTTAATGACTCTCTATAATGACTTACACCAATGGTGTAAGTCATTAAAAGTATTCATGGATATTTAAAGTCTAATGGTGCAAGTCATTAAAAGTTCTTGTTGATGACTACCAATGTAAGTCAATAAAAGTGGTGGGAGACGTTAATTTAAAAATATGAATATAAATTATTTATTTATAAAATATCAGACATATAAGAGCATCTGACATCTCCACTGGGAAGACGTTAAATGTTTGGCCTAATACATATATTCAGCCTTTCTTTCTTCTTCCTCGAGCACACGAACCAGAGGCGGAGAAGGGTGATTTTCTGGTCGATTTCAAGGCCATTTTTTGACGATTTTGGCCGATTTTAGGCTATAAAATCTCATTTGAGGTAAGTTTTGATTATTTGTAAGTGTTGTATAATAGTTAGGATAATTTTCATGCTTATTGACTCTAGTTATTAAGGAATTGATATTGGGATTTTCGGGTTTATGAGTTGTGGTTTTGGGTGATTTTTGGCTCAACAAAGGGGATTTAAAGCATATTTGAGGTAAGATTTCAATATTAAACAATGTATTATAGTTAGAATGGTAGAAAAAAATTATTTTTGTGCATTTTTTTTATATGATTTGTGGGTTTTATTAGAAATATTAGTTTAAAGTATGAAAAATAATTTTTATGTATATTTGAGATACTATATTGTTTAATTTTAAGATGATACCACATCATTTACTATTTTTAAATTTTTATTACTATTTAATTTGAAAATTATACATTTTTAATTAATTTTTAATGTTTGTTTAGTATATATATGTAAATATGTTTTGGTAAAATGTATTTAATAATTGTCTAAAATAAGAAAAATAATTTAATTTTAATTTTACATACAAAATAGTAATTCAAGTTTATAATGTTTATAATTTATTTTAATTTATATTATTATCTAATTAGAAAATTATATATATTTGTAATCTTTATTAAAATTTAAGTAGGTTATTTATACATAGTTATCTATTTTATTTATTTAGTAATCTTTTATTAATTAATTAATTAAAATTTTTAAGTTGTGGTTTTAACTAAGATTTTTATGAGATTTTTGCCTTAAATTTTCGATTTCAAGCACACATTTGAGGTTTTTAAGTTTCTAAAATTTCAATAATAAGTTATTGTTAATCTAATTATTTAGTGAAGTTTGTTTAGTAATATTTTATTTATTAATTAATTTAGTTTTGTAGGTTATGAAATTAATAGCAAAGTGCGCTCTTTGCAAAGTGAAGTAAATTTGCTAGCAATGACTATTAATTGCAAGTGGTACATACATTATCTTCTTTCTTGTTTCAGTATTATTAAACTTTTGTTAGAGGGGTTTAAATATCTTAAATATTCATCCATAGTGAAATAGGTTCTGAGATTAAAATTGTGTGTTTCGGTGATAACAGAAGGTTGAGAACTGTGGTTTTTAGTGAAGTAGGTTCTGGAAAATTTGTTTGTGTGTTGCGGAGCTATAAGGAAGAAATTTATTGTGTGTTGTTTGAATTTTTTGACTTGTTGTTCACAGATGGTTCGATCACTATTATAGGGGAAATGCTGCTCGATTTTCTCTAGAATTATGTATTTTATTATTCTATTATTATATTTGTATTGTGTTGTGCTTATTCGATTGGATTTGATTAGATTGACAGATAGTTAGGTTACTAATATAGGGGAAATGCTGCCCAATTTTTCGTATGCTTATTTAGTTTTTTTTTTTTTTTAATTTTTCATAGACATAGGAGATGATATGGATAGAAAATGGATGTCATCGAATAGGTTATCCGTGGAATATTAAAACGGGGTCAACCTTTTTCTGACTAGTCTACCAAAACATCCCGAGATTCCAAATAATATAGAAATTGTGCAACCTAAAGTAACTAACTACAACTTCAATTATTTTGAAAATCTATAGTTGAATTTTACTAATATTCTTTATATTAAGTATTTTTATTTAAATATTAGTGTCCACACCAACCAAACAATGTGGCATTTGGATATTATGTGATGAGGATGTTGAAGAATTACATTGAACATCCACGACCTGGACGTTACTTGAAGAAAGAGGTATGTATATAAATTTATACAAAGTTGACAATTTATTTATTATTAAAGTATATATAATTAAATAATATATTTTACTTTGTATTTTTTTGTAGCTAAACACTACGCCATATACACCAGCACAGATTAATGAAATGCCACAACACTGAGCGAACCATATGTTACCGATAATTCAAAGTCATCATCCCACATATTAGGTTTTTTTTTTTACTTTTTATTTCTTATTATACGTCTAGCTAACTAGAGTAATATTTGTTAATTTTGTATGTTTAACAACAAATATTACATCTGTGTATATTTAGCTAGCAAAAACATAATATATACACATTTCTGTTTTATTAATGAAAATTCACAATTTAAATTTGCATATAATTTAAAATTTAAAATTAATATATTTAATTATATTTTTAAAAAAATAATATATTTAATTCTATTATAAAAAAATTAATATATTTAATTATATTAATTAATATACTGAAAATCATTATTTAATTATTTTTAAAAAAAATACAAAAACCTATGATGACTCCCAGGGAGAGACGTTGAATGTCTACAAAGTCTCCCCATGGGAGACGTGTATGTACCTACAACGTCTCCCATGGGAAGACTTTGTAGACATTTGACGTCTCCCCCTGGGAGTCATCATAGGGTACACCCTATGATGACTCCCAGGGGGAGACGTTAAATGTCTATAAAGTCTCCTCATGGGAGTCATCATAGGGCCACTTTAGATGGCTCCTGCAACAACGTCTCCCTTAGGGGAGACATTAAATGTCTATAATGTCTCCCCCATGTAGCCATTAAATGTTTATTTTGTTGTAGTGAGCATACGATTTAATTAACCTTTTATTTGCATTTTCATAAATCCACAACAATTTCCTAACCCCTCATATTCTTCAAATCGTGTATTGTGTTAGTGGTGTCCTTAGACTTATCTGAAATTTCATTTTTAGTAATTACCAAATTAACTAAACTAAGTAAATTAATTAAGGTGCGGAATGGTAATTAAAGGTTAAAATAGATTTCAAATCTGTCAAGACAAAATATGAACTTATTACGACAGAAACTGAACACAATAAAAACACAGTGCAAAAACAATAAAGAACACAACGAATTTTTACAAGGTTCAGAAACCCTTTTAGATAACCTAATCCCTGGGGCCACGCCTAGAGAATAAAACCAATTAATAAAGAATCACATGTATAAAATATTGACTTAAACAAAACAAGACTCCCTCTTGAGATTTGCCGCAACTTTATTGTACTTCTCTTCACTAGTATGATTCTGATTGAAACGCTCAACCACTTGAACTCCCTTCAATGGCCAGCGAGTGCTTGCATCCTCCCAGCGCAAGGCTTGTAAAAATCTTCTCCCCAAAACTATAAGAATTGTGTTCAAATTACAATGTAGTCACTCATGAAAGTGGTTCAGACTCACCACAAAACTAATACACTCATTTTACTACAAGATCATGTAAATACAATGATCTTTAATACAAACTGTGAACTCTCACATATATTACAATTGTTGGAAATGTGCCCTGAAAGCATATGTAGTAGACATTGTTTTTATGAAAAAAATAAATGAATTGAATTTGTTATGCATATATTTTATGGACTATATTATTTTGTGATAATATTAAGTAAATATCAGGAAAATTCCTAAGTTCATATATGTGATCTCAAACACGTATTGGTACGGGAGGATTGTGTTTGCGATAAATGAACTTGAATAGTTCGCAGTAAAATAAAGTTATGGAATCTTTAGATTAATTACTGCAAGCATCGTCCGCTAATATTATGAATACATGTGATCTAGATCCGGATCACTAGTGTGGTAGGACACTTTAGTGGAGGTGCTTTATATATTAGAGAATATATAGAACTGGAATAGATATGTTTATTAATACTTAATTATATACCGTTTCGAAGTATTAATTAAATATATCAACTGACGATCATATACAAATAGATCTTAATCCTGAAGTCACTATAAACTCCTGTTTATGTTATATGAGTTCTTTTGATTCACTTGTTAGGGTCTGTCAGAATGATCAGGCTAGAAACTTTTGTTTTGGGAACTCATTAATGTAGATGGCTGGTGACATAGTATACAGATATGGAATCTATGCCTTCTCGCAAGAGATTGAATGATGGTTCTCTTAAGGGTTGACTTTTGGGACTGAAAGGTTATTGAGCTCAAATTCATAATTTAGTTATGAATTAACCTTCACTAGTAGAGTCAATGGTACTTAAGGAAACAAGAGATAATTAAAAGGGTAAAACGGTAATTTTATTCCCGATTAATTATGAACCATTATTAGAGGGTCAAGTTGTATGAAATGATTATATCAATGGACAATTTATGATTATAGATTACTCAGTAAATGAAATGTCTATAATTACAAGAGTGCAGTCTCATATTTATAGTGGAATAATCATGAGATTAATAAATTAAGATTATTTAATTAAAGAGTTTAATTAATAATTTCAAATTTATTGGGGCTTGGAATTATAGGTCTATAGGTCCCCATAGCGGCTCTATCAACACTGTTTAAGGTAAGAGTTGATATGAAGGGAAAATAGTTTAAAGACATATTTAAGAAGAAATTTGTTCTTCAGGCCAAATATGTAATTATATGATAATAGTGATTAATTAATTAATTACAAATTAGTTGTAGTTAACAAAATTAATTAATATTTAATTATTGTATAATTTTCGAAATTATATTAAATAATTAAATTAATTTTGAAATTTAATTAAATAATTATTTAATTATAATTTTCGAAATTATAATAAATTAAATATTTATTTTCAAAAATTTTGGATTTAATTAATTGGTAGAATTAATTAAATATCTTTATTTGAGTGGGAGATAATAATCTGATAAGTTCAAATTGGATTTGAATTTAAAAGATTAATATTTATTCAAATAATTAATTATGTTTGATAATTAATTTGAATTCAAATTTGAATTAGTTATCAGGTTGTTAGATCTTATCTCACAAAACAGTTTGAATAAATAATTAAATAAAAATTGAAAAAAAAACATCCCTAAAATTAGGGAGGCTACACGTGCAACATTCCATGGACTGTGTGTGGCGTGTAGGGCACTTTCACGGATGAGATTTTCATTTTTATTTATTTAATTAATTAATTAATTAATGGATAGTTCAAAAATTAGTTTTTAGATTTTTTCATTGATAGAATAATTAATTAATTAAAAAGTAAATTGTAAAATGGTTACAGATTTATTTTTAAAATTTGAATATTTTCTTTTAAGTATGACTAATCTGAAAAATATTCAGATATGTGTATGTGAGACAACTCTGAATTCGTTCAATGAAAAATAGAACGATAGTTTTCTCTCCCTGAAAATAAAGAACCAATTCTCAGGCCTATTCTCTTGATCTCATGAGTTGAGTACATCAAGTAGAATCACAAATAAACTATCCTTCATTCTCTAAGTGCCCACAAATTTCTTGAGGTGTAGAGAACGCTTTGGAAGATCTTGGTGTGAGTACATGGGAGCGGCTTGGAGAGGAAGATCGTTCTAAATACGAAAAGATAGCAAGGACACTTGATAGGCTTCAAGAGGTATGATTTCTATTATTATCTTGCTTATGATTAATGTATGTATATTAATGGATCCGCATATTTAAAGGTAGTTTAAATATGTTACAAAACTTTTGTTGTACACTGGGCCAACCACACCACCATTCCGCTACGTATTAGGAAACTCGTTCCTAACAACAATTCACTCACAAAATTATGCACCAAAGATATCACTTTTTCTCAAGGCCCTAGAAACCTATTTATAGAGATCATTTCGTGCTCAGAAAGACTGAGAAATAATCTCCAATAAAAGCAAGAATATGTGAAGATATTCTTGATTAATGAAGATTGGCCATTTTTAATTGATTCTGATCCGACAGACGCAGAATTTGCAGGGACAGCTAATACCTGCGTCAGATCAAATTTCTCAAGATAGAAATAACAATTAATTCCTTCAAAGATTTTATTTCCTGAAGTTCATTGCAACGACCCAAAAGTGCTAATAGGGTTTAGTGCCTTGATTAGCGTGTCGGGAGGGCATAATTGGATATTTGTGTGATATATTGATTAAATGCGTGACTATGTGGCATGCATGATATATGTGATGATGTGAATATGTTTATATGCATGTTTATGAGTATTAGATATGCATGTGGGTCGTTTATTGATTATAAGGACATACCTGTAACTTTGGCCCGTTAAGGGCATAAACGTGATTATATGTGTTAAATGGTTGAGACCACATTATTATGTGGATATATTTGACGTATACGGTTCGAGACGATCCTAGTGATCGGATTAGCGAAATAGTCATAGCAAGGAATAATACCCGGTTCGGGGTGAGCTTAGGGGTATTTTGGGAAGTTCATTGTATATATACTTGGGATTTATTGAGTAACGAGTACGTATTTGGTGACTAATGGGGCATGTTTGGATGAATTGGAAATTTGTAGGATGACTTGAGGATTTAGTGGGAATTGGGAAAATGATCGTTTTACCCCTTAGAAGTAATTAGAGGGCTGGGTTAGAGTCAAGGGCAGATTGGTCTTTTGGTTAGGGGTAAGGCTGATTAACCCAGTGGAAAACTTAGGAAGAGACCAAAATTACCACAGGAAGACTCTCATCTCTATCTCTCCCTCTCACTCACGATGTCTCTCTCTCTCCCCCCTTTCTTATGCCTTAATGCTAAGGAAACTCAAGGAGTTAAACAGAAGGATTTGAGCTGGGAACCAGGGGGAATTAAAGCTAGGAACAACTAAGCGATCACTGAATATTAAGGCTTCAAACTGAGGTAAGGATCCTATTTCTGTTTTACTGGGAATTTAGATGATTAGGATGAATTTGGCTTGGTTTTGAGTGATACTTTGTAGCTGATTTGGGGTTGTAATCTTAAGTAGGTTTTGTGGTGATTTAGTGTACCTAAACATGGTAGTTGAGATTCCTAGACTCGTTTCTAGAATTGGTTTGAATTTGGGAGTATAATTGGATTGGTTTTAAGGTGGTAGCTAGGAAAAATGCTGAGAAAACCCAGGGAATTCTGGGTCTGCGAAGGCGCGTCGTGACTCGCGTGCCCAGAATGCCTTAGGAGGGCTTGCTGACTTGAGGGCACGCTACGACCCTAGGGGACAAGTCGCAACCCACCTCCCCCAGATGCAAGAGGTCGTGCCTCTAACTTGAGGTGCGCTGCGACCCCCAAGGCCAGGTCGCGGCCCGCCTAGGCAGTTTTGGCCAAGAGTTATTTTAGGCTCGGGGATTGAAACCTAAGCGTTCGGGATGAATTCTACTACCTGGTTTAGTAGAATTCGAGGTCCCGAAGGCTAGTATTTGTTTCCAAAACATTTAATTGGATTAGAATCTGATAGTTATCCATTGTTGCTTGTGACTAGGATTACCTTTAAAACTCAAGATTGAGGATCGTGCTCGAGACCGTTCTTTATCCATCATTCGGGACTTGAGGTAAGAAAACTACACATATGTGGTTATGCTCGGGACTAAGATTCCCTGTAATTGAATATATGCGTTTTGTGAGTTATATATTTGTTATGTGGGATATGAATGTATGGTTTAAGGGTGTCGGGGCTGATGATAAGCGTACTAAACGCAGCTTGGCCTAAGTGAGTTGGGGTCAGCTAAATAATCAGAGGACTCGACCTAAGCAAGCCGGAGTCAGCCACATAACTAGAGGGCTCAGCCTAAGAGCGCTGAAACCATAGTATTTGTATTATAGTTTTAGTTATGTATGAAAATATATGCTAATCATTCCCTAGCTTGATACTTGTATTTTGCTGATTAATTGAACTGATTCGTTTGAAGTTTATTAAATGTTCTTGTTGTTGTTGTTTATGCTTGTTGATTATGGTTTTCTTGTTGGGCCTTGGCTCACGGGTGCTATGTTGTGAAGGTAAAAGCAAGGGAAAGCTGGACCAACCATGAGTTGGAGTGCTTTGGGGGCGGAGTGTATATTAGCAGCTGCTCGACCTACATGGCTGAGTGAATTGCAGGAATTGGAGTTCAAAACTGTATTTTTCCATTTAGACTGGATTTTGTTGTACCAAATTTTGAGGGTTGTTTTTCTGCCATGTAAATACTATTTTTGGGATCCCAAGTACCAAACACTTGTTTTAATGAAAATTAGCCGTTTATGATCAAAATCTTTTAACCCTACCCTGTCAGTTGTCTTAGGAAACACATTTATGTTCAAACGACCTGATTAGCAGGTCTTGCACTATTTACAACACAAAGTGTAACGGTCTTGGTTATCTAGGGTGTTACATTAATTATCTTGAGAAACACAAAAATTAATAGTAAATATTCCATAAATTAATTCGAATAAGGAATTCCTTTATAAAACCAAGTACAAATTCCTTTTATAAACATATTGTGAGAATATCAAACTATATAAGGAATTATTTTCAAACCTTACAAATTAATCCAAGATATTAATTCCAAAAATCACAATAAAAAGGAATTTAAAATCATCTTTTAAATAAAAATATATCTCTATAAAACTATCCAATTTTAGAATTTACATTATCATTATCAAACAAAGTCCCAAGGAGACTGTCGCACACATTCTTATCAACATGCATCACATCTAGGTTGTGTTTCAACTGTTTTGAACTCCAGTATTCAAGTTCATAGAAAATATTTTTTTTCCTCCAATTACTTTCTTTTGCACCTCATTTTCACTGCACCCCCTCAACTTGAAGCGGTAAAGCATTCACTTGTTATAACATTTGTTGACAAGTAAACTGTTGTGGAAGATGTATTCTCTCAACTTTGCCATCGAATTATGTGTCTCTTCTATACTTATGATTACTCCTCAAGAATCTCCTAGAGCTACTATAAGATGTCTTACCAATCACTCGGATGGAAGTGGTGTCTTCATTGCATGTTGGACATGCTTTGTATCCCAGCCCGCTCCAACTAGACAAGCTACTATGAGCAGGGAAATCGTTAACTGTCCACAGAAGGGTTGTACGCATCTTAGAAAATTCATTCCTTATGCTATCTCTTATGTCGGCCCCGTTATTCTATAATTGTTTTAACTCATCCACCAAGGGCCTTAGAAACATATCCATGCCTTTACCCGATTATTTTGGCCCATGAATAACGAGAGTAAGCATAAAATACTCCTCCTTCATGCATGGCAGGGCGAGAGATTGTAGTTTGTCAATGGATACATCTAACTTGCCTTGTTATTTTGCAGTCTGCCCTAGCTCAACACCGCAGCATAGCCCCGACTAGGGCTAGAAATGATGAGCTCCAGGCCGAAATCAATGCCGCCAAGACCACCCTGACTGCTGCTCAAGAAGGTGAGCAGGTTGCCACAGCTGCCTTTGTGGCTACCCAAAAGAGCGAGTACGATGCTAATTTTGCCCTCACCTCGTCTCAGGAAAGAGAGCAGGCTGCAAAGATTGTCTTGGCTGCTCTCCAGGCCCAAACTGCCCAGCTCCAAGCCGAGGTTGATGAAACCAAGGCAAAGCTGCTTGAGGCCGAGGCTGCAGTCAAAGAAGAAAAGGCGGCCTCACTGTCCTCCATGGAAGATATGTTGTATCATTGCTGGGCTTTTAACCAGGAAGGCAACTTTTCTTTCATGGCTCATGCGCTGTGGGAACCGTACCTTGAAAAATTCAAGGCTCGGATCTTGCTAGAACCGTCTGAAACGAGGGATGCTTCCGCAGGGGGCGAGCAGGAAGGCGAGGAGGTCACGTCCTCGGTGCAACCTGGAGGAGCTCAATGAAAATCTTGTTCCTTTTCTTTTTGTTTTCACTTTTTCTTGGTAAACAATTGCCCTTGGGGCTCAGTTTGAGGTTTTTTTTTCTCGGGACAAATTTATTTTTAATTTATATATCTAAGTTTTTTATCTATTCATCTTTCCTTTATTATCTCTCATGTTTATGACTCCTTAGACTTGTACATTCGAGATGTTAGGAATCAACTTTTAGATCGAGATAGATATTTTGAGCTCGGTTTTATCCAAACTTTACATGATGATTTATATCATACTTATTAATAATTGATTTATATCATACCTATTAAGAATCAGGCCTTGGACCCCGTTATATCCAAAATTTTATATATTTTAAACGTAGTTTGTGTTAGATTTATTGATAACTCGAGCTTTAAAAATCCCTTGATTTTAACAATTGTTCCAACTTTCAAAGTTTTGTACCTGGTTGTATCCAGGGTTTTGAATGATTAAAACTGAGTTTATGCTAGGTTTATTAACATCTCGAGCTTTTTAAAAAGCATCAAATATTCAATTTTCCTAGCTTCTAAGCTTTATACCTGGTTGTATCCAGGGTTTTAAGTGATTTAAACTTAGTGCGTTCTAGGTTTATTGACATCTCGAGCTCTTAAAAAGTCGTCAAATAATCAATTTTCCAAGCTTCCAAGTTTCTGACCTAGTTGTATCTAGGATAGTTTTAGACTTGGTTGTATCTAGGGTTTTAAGTAATTTAAACTTATCCGACAACCTTATTCTGATCCATCTCGGGTTATATGCCCCCCAAGTAACTAGAATGTAGAGACTTTCTTGGTTGCTTTTACAATCATCAATACATGAGCTAATACAACCTTATAAAGAAAAATTATTTAAAACCATTTCAACAAGAAAAATCATTTAATAATCCATCTATTATTTAACTAAGTGACTTTTATATTTAAGCCTTATATAGATGATTGTATTATTGATAATACTTTTTTAAATGCATGGCGTTCCAGGTCCGTGGGACTATCTCCCCATTTAGTCGAGCTATCTTGAAGGTCCCTTCACACAAAACTTCCACGATCTGATATGAACCTTCCCAGTTCAGGCCTAAAACACTGTCTTTGAGATCCTTATATGCCTAAAAGACCCTTCGGAGGACCAGGTCACCTAATCCAAACCTTTGTCTCTTAACCTTAAAACTAAAGTAACGAGTGATTTTTTCTTGATAATGGGCGAGTTGTAGTTGTGAATCCTCTCGCTTCTCATCAATCAGGTTGAGAGATATGTTAAGTAATTCATCATTCCATTTCTGGCTAAATTTCTTTTTCTTGTGAGTAGCGACCCTAGCTTCGACTGGAAGGACAGCCTCGCTTCCATAAGTTAAGGAGAAAGGAGTGTGTCCCGTGGAGGTTCTGTGAGAAGTTTGGTATGCCCAAAGTACTTGCGGGAGTTGTTCGAGCCATACTCATTTAGCCTCGTCTAACCTCTTCTTAAGGCTCACCTTTAGGGTTTTGTTCACAGCCTCGACCTGCCCATTGGTTTGATGGTATGCTACTGAGGGGAAACTCTTAATAACGTCGTACTTTTCACAGAAGTTGGTGAAAAGATCGCTGTCGAATTGGGTCCCATTGTCCAACACGATCTTTTTAGGAAGCCTAAACTGACATACAATATTCTTCACCACAAAGTCCAAGACTCTCTTTGAAGTCATGGTTGCCAAAGGCTCAGCCTCTACCCACTTCGTGAAATAGTCGATTGCCACTATCGCGTAACGAACTCCTCCCTTTCCCATAGGTAAGGATCCTATTAGGTTAATTCCCCAAACTACAAATGGCCACGGGGATGAGATCACCGTTAGCTTGACTGGAGCAGCTCGGGAAACTATGGTGAAGCACTGGCATTTGTCGCATTTCTGAACATACGAGATGGAATCTTTCGTTCAAATGAGCCAAAAATAGCCCTGCCTCAATATTTTTTATGCTAGGTTTTGCCCCCTAGCATGATCTCCACAAAAGTCTTCACGCACTTCTTGCATAATGATTTTAGCCTCCTCAAGCAGAACAATTTGTAGGAGAGGCAATGAATGACCACGTTAGTATAATGTACCATCCACTATCACATACCTCGGAGCTTGATAGAGTATTTTTTTGCTTCCGTTCTTTCCTCAGGTAGCCTTCTCGTTGTAAGGTATTCCACTATGGGAGTTATCAAGATCAGTCTTGTGTCAATCATCTCGACCTCTACCATTTTTTCTGTCACACTCAGACTTTCCAAGAACTCCACTGGCACTACATTCCAAGTCTCAGCTTCCTTGGTGGTGGCAAGCCTTGCCAAAGCGTCAGCATTAGAATTCTGCTCGCGAGGTATCTGTTCAACAATATTGTACTCAAATTCTGATAACTCCCCCTTTACCTTAGCTAGGTAAGCTGCCATCTTGGTACCTCGAGCTTGATACTCCCCAACACCCGATTGACCATGAGCTGGGAATCGCTATAACATTGTACGGCCTTCGCTTTGAGCTCCTTCGCCACTCTAAGTCCAGCTAGCAAGGCCTTATATTCGGCTTCGTTGTTGGATGCTTCAAATATGAATCTCTGAGTTGTATGGAATCGATGCCCTTCTGGAGAGATTAATATGATCCCAGCTCCGGATCCATTCTCGTTCGATGACCCATCTACGAGTATTTTCCACAACTCCTGCACCGGTTCCTTCAAAAGCTCATATTGAAATCCAGTGCATTTAGCCACAAAATCAGCAAGGGCTTGAATTTTGATTGAGGTCCATGGTACGTACAGTATCTCGAACTAGTTGAGTTCAATTGCCCATTTTAAAAGACATCCCAACGTTTCAGGTTTTTGCAATACCTGCCTTAAAGGTTGGTTGGTCATGACATGGATTGAATGGGAGTGGAAATATGGTCTGAGCTTCCTGGAAGCCAATATTAGACAGAATGCCATCTTTTCTATCAGTGGATATCGTGATTCAGCTCCGAGAAGTCTCTTGCTTATATAATACACCAGTTTTTTAGCGCGGTCTTCTTCTCGAACTAACACGGCCTTGACTGCACTTTCTGTCACAGCCAAATAAAGGAACAGAGGTTCTCCAAACATAGGCTTAGAAAATACTGGGGGCTCAGCTAAGTGCATTTTAAGGTCGAGGAATGCTTGCTCGCACTCCTCAGTCCATTCAAATTTCTTGTTTCCTCTAAGCAAGTTGTAGAACGGCAAGCACTTGTTGGTGGATTTTGAAATAAAACGATTCAGGGCTGCCACTTTTCCAGTCAGACTCTAAACTTTTTTATGCGACCAAGGTCAGGGAATTTCCAACAATGATCTGATTTTATCAGGGCTCGCCTCTATGCCCCTTGTATAGACTACGAATCCTAGAAATTTTCTCGATGCCACTCTGAAAGTATACTTCTGGGGATTCAGTCTCATATTATACCTCCTCAAGATCTCAAAACATTCATTCTGATCGGATACATGGTTACCGACAGTCTTGGATTTGAATAGCATATCGTTGACATACACTTCCATATTTTTCCTGATCTGATCAACAAACATTTTGTTGACTAACCGTTGGTAGGTAACTCTGGCATTCTTCAGCCTAAAGGGCATAACTTTATAACAATATACATTAGTTGGAGTCATAAAGCTAGTATGGTCTTGGTCCGCGGGATTCACTGCGATCTGGTTATATCCAGAATACGCATCCATGAAAGACATGAGCTCGTGTCCCGCGGTGGCATCTACCAACTGATCAATCCTTGGCAGTGGAAAGCAATCTTTAGGACAAGTTTTGTTCAGGTCGGAGAAATCCATGCAGGTCCTCCACTTTCCATTTGGCTTCAGGACCAGCACAGGATTCATGACCCAGATTGGGTATTTTGCTTCACGAATAAACCCACACTTTAATATACGAGCTACTTCTTCCTCCAGTGCTTCAGCTCGGACTATTCCCAAACGTCTCTATTTTTGGGATTTTGTAGGCACGCTTTTGTCCAACTTTAGAGTGTGCATAATCACACTCAGGCTTATTCCCATCATGTCTTCATGCGACCAGGCAAAAACATCTAGATTCCCTTGTAAAAATTTAACCAACTCCTTTTTTTTTCATCACCAAGATTTTTCCCAATCTTAATGACTCCTGAAGCGTCTTTGGGATCTATGTTTATTTCCTCGAGCTCCTTAATAGCTTGGAGCTCTGATCTATCCTCGCCCATTCGTGGGTCGATATCATCACTTGGGGCGAAATCATTATCCTTTGTTTCTTGAGGTTCTTCCGTCTCGCAAGCAACTTCCACTTCCTGTGACTTCTCATCTTTGTCACTTATGGCCATTGCTTGCTTCTCGGGTTATGATTGTCCCTTCATAGAAATCCTATATCATTCCTTGGCAGCGAGCTGATCGCCTCTAACGGTGCTTATTCCCGCAGATGAGGGGAATTTGATTGCTAGGTGACAGATAGAGGTTATGGCTTGAAATGCCATCAACGCAGGTTGGCCCAAAATCGCATTGTACGCGGCTAGAAAATCGATGACCATGAACTCAAGAAGCTTGGAGACAGTTCATGGACCTTCACCCAATGTTACCACTAATTCGATCATTCCGATGGCAGCCGACCCTTCACCAGAAAACCCATATAGAATCATTGAGGTTGCATTTAGCTCAGTTATAGACAATCCCAGTTTTTCTAAGGTGGTCCTAAAAAGTAGATTCACAAAGCTCCCATTGTCTACTAATGTCCTCTAAACTCTCCGATTGGCGAGCTGAACAGTTATGACCAGAGGATCGTTATGTGGGAACTTGACATGGCTGACATCTTCCTGTGTAAAAATGATTGGTTGTTTCTCCAATCTCTGCTGCTTTGATAACCGTTGTTCCGGGATGAACTCCACTTTGTTATGGGACTTCAGTTCGTTGATGTACCTCTTATGGGTACCTCTGCTCGTGCCTACCAGATGAGGTCCTCCCGAAATGGTGGCTATATCTCCTCCTGTTATCGGAGGAGGATTGTCTTGATTCACTTGAGCTCCAACTTGATTCATTAGAGTCTTAGGAGCTGACGAAGGATTTTGTTCAACGGGCTAACTGGGAGTCACTCGATTCGGGCGTACTTGGCCAAAGGTCCTGCCCTGATGAGAGTCTCGATCTCATCCTTCAGCTGTCTACAGTCATCTGTATTATGACTGATATCATTGTGGAATCGGCAAAACTTCGAAGGATCTCTGTTCACTCTTTGGTTTTTAGCGGTCCTGGCATCCTCCATGGAAGGCGAGTAGAATTAGCTAAGAAGATGCGCTTTCTAGTATCCGTGAGATCGGTATATGTTGTGTAGACCGGTTTAAATTTCTCCACGGACATGTTTTTCTTTGTTCCGCTTTGGTTGCCCTCACCATTTCCCTTCCTCTTATTATTTCCCTCTTGGTTATTCTGGGCAACGGTTTGTGTTGTAGCTGCTGTTGGGCTTTTATGCCCTAATTAAAACCCAAATTCTTTGTAATCTCATTTTATTATTAATAAAAGAATATAAATCATTTTTTGACTTGGTCAATCACTTTTCTAACATGTTTTATTTTCATGATTATTTGTTTAATATAAACTTCTATTAAATCCCGAGCATATAGCTAATCTTATTTATAGTGACGTAATCACAGTGGAATATAAATATGATTATATGTTCAAAATAAGTTAGTCCTAAGATTAGTCAATGCACAGGATTTACATTGACTTGCTAATCTACGATATGATCGTCTTACACATTACAGTGTTATGTTCTTTCCAGAACATTAGCCAAGTAGATAAGGTCAGATGTATTTGTTACATCGGACTAGATAATTGATAAGATAAGTAAACATACCGTTATTATCTATTCTAGTCATATCATATAGTTGGCCATAGGTCAATTCAATCTCAATTCTGAGTGGTTAGTATTCTAACTGATTGTATTATTTGAGTTCTTTGACTTGTTCGTTACCAGCTTATCCTACAGACTAATCCATACTTACATCTTGGGAACTCGGTATTGTAATTGAGTGGGAGTGTTAATCATAGATATGAACATCTATAGCTTCTGATGAAGAAGTGAAACTATGGTTTCCTTTTAGTTTGGTTCAAGGAGTTAAATGATAGAGATCTCATTTCAGTAATTAAATTAGTTTACTGAAATATCATTTACAAGGAACTAAGTATTTTAAGGATAAAATACAATGAGGGGTAAAACGGTATTTTAGTCCTATCTCATTGTAGACCGTCTATAGAGGATTGAGTGAAAATTATGGTTGTAACAATGGATAATTAATAGCGTATCTATATTTGTTATAGAGCATTCTATGAATTCAAGAGTGCAATTTCGAGTCTATAGTGGAGTCACAAAGAATTAATAATTTAGTAAATTTATTTGTTAGATTTATGATAACTTATTGGAGCTTGATTTCATAGGCCCATGGTCCCCATTTTACCTTGGATAAAATCATCTAGATAGTCTCAATTAATTGATGTAATTGTCAATTAGAATTATCAAAGTTGACCAGGTCAATTTTGGATAGTTTCAGAGAGTTATGTATTTTTTAGAAGAAAAGAGAAATCATGGCAGATTTATTAATTAAGATAAATTGATATCTAAATTAATAAATAAGTTTAAATCAATGTTCAAATTATAAATATTTAATCTGATAAAGGATTTAAATAATTATTTAATTAATTAAATCAATAGAAAATAATACAAGTATTGATTTTAAGTCCAACCGGCTTATAATCAAATGAGAAATTTCACGGGCCTAAAACCCATGATAATTTCGACCTAGGGCTTTAAAATTGCTATTATTTTATTGATTTTTTTAATTAAATTAAATGACCTTATTGAGTCTATAAAATGAGTGCTTAGAGAGAAGTCAAGACAGACGACAGATAAGTTTAATCACTGGTTTTTTTTTATAGTTTTAGATTCTCCTAAACACAAGTCTTTTTCTAAGCCTCCTTGTTATTTTCTCTTCTTCTCTCTATATCTATCTCATGTGTTGAGAATTTCCCACACTAGTGTAGGTCATTCTAAGGATACATTGGAAGATTGTGAAGAAAATAGAAGATCGGTTCAGTTTCTTGATAATACTCTACGACAGAGAGGATACAAGAGTTAGAGAAACTGAAGGAAGAACTCTTTCATTCCGCCGCGTATACTGTAAGTATTATATTCTTTGTTTCTCTTTGAATTCAATTTTAGAAACATTTTTTAGACCATCTCATATTAATTTGTTTAATATTAGATATACATGAAAATAAATAAAGATCTTATATAAGTTTTCCCAACAACTAGTCGCAGGGCCTATGGTTACTTTATTTTCATGCATGAACATGTTTAAAATTGGATTATTTGATATGTTTGAATAATTGGATGGTTTTCATTTTTTATGAAGCATATTGATTTTATGTGATTTTTAGCAATTTTTAGGTTATTTTGTTGTGTTTTCTATGATATTAATTTTATATATACTTTATTTTGTGTAAAACATGTTAAAAAATAATTAGAAAATTGTTTTGGTTTGAAAAATTGCACAAAAATTTTTTTTTCGAAATTTTTTGCCTGGCTATCATGTGAGTACGCCCGCCCCGCACCACGCCCGCGCGCGCACATGCGCCACTCCCGCGTCACCCGCGCGCAGGCCACGCGATGAACAGTAACTAGTGAACAGTACGGCGGGTACTATTCATCCTTTTTTTTAAATTAAAGAAAATTAAAATTGTTGAAATTTATTATTTATAATCAAAACAAAATTTTTTTTTGTTTTATCATTTAATTTTTTTTTAAATAATTAGATATTTTCTACAAAGATTCAAATTCAAATTTAAAAATAGACTAACAACTTAATTTTAAATCTTTTAATATATTAAAATATTAGAATTATGATATCAGATATTTGAGATATTTTCATTTAAATTCTTAACTGTTTTGAGATGTTTTAGGGTTGTTAGAACTATTTATATATTTTTTTAAATAATTAAAATATTAGCTACTAGTTATAACAACACAAGATATTTTTTGAAAATAGTTAAGATATTAATTTTAAAATTTAAAATTGGTTAAATTTTGAAAAATATCAATTTTTTCAACTAATTAATAAAATATTTTTTTAATAAATGAGATTTAAATTAACTTAGGTTAATTGCTGATAAATCCTATTTAAATTAAATTAATATATTTTTTTCAAATTAACCTAAAACCAAGTTGATTGTTGATAAATGAAATTTAAATTGACTTATTTTTGTAAAAATTTAATTAATTTGAATTTTTTTTTGATAAATTCTAGATAATTAATTGTGGTATTTTTGCAAATGAAATAAATTGTGGTATTTTTGCATAATTTCGTAGAATTGCTCATATAGTAACATGATTAGGCCCATCCAATTATAACATGTCTGTTTGCACTATATGTGGTATTTTTGCAATTGGGCTTAGATGTATATAGTGGCCCATATGTTTGTTAGATATATGGATTTTGCCAAATAAAATATTCATAAAATGATAGGTTTTATTTGGGCCCATTAGAAAATGTAAAGTTTAAATTCCTCTCTTGTGGGTGATTCCACTTGTGAATGCCTATTTTCTTTGCATGACTACAGTGGGCCTAATCAATTAATAACAATTAATAAAACGAAAGTTTAAATTCTTGTCTTTTGGACCTTGTATGGAAGATTTGGGTCCTTTGTAGTGGGAACGACATACTAGACCCAGCCCTCCTCCATAAAAGCCCAATTGTTAAGGCCCATTTACCTTAGTTGGACTTAATTGTATAGGTTCATTATATTAGTTAAACCTAAAGATTGATTAGCTACAAATTAATTCTAAATTTATTGAATCTGTTTCAATGTGACACTTTAGAATTAATAGGAAATTATAGGACTTTGGTTTTAAAAATTTAATCTGTTTAATTTTTTTTGGAAAACCATAGTCATTAATTTTCTAAAATTAAATAATAAAAATACTATTTTTTAAATTTAAAATGAGCTTATTTTAAGAATTTTATTCAATCTCCATCATTTGTTTAACATAGTCAATAGCTTAATGGGGGCCTCAAGGCGCTTTGATTCGTCCCCCTATGGAAGGTGTTCATTAGTTATTTTGACAAGGTTAGATTTCGAAAGATAGATAATTATAGGTCAAATTCTACTAGACTCAACCATACGGTGACTACTAGGACTAAATCTATGATTATTGAAACTGTGGGTCTAGCTCGTAAAATAAGAGATTTTGTTTTCTTATTTTGATCGAATAGTAGGTTGTTAATAGTGGTGTCCATTATTAAATGAGTTTACAACTCTATTTAACTAGTGGTATTTTTTACTCTCGCCAACCGGGACAAGGATATCATAGATTAGTTAAAAACCTAAAGAAATAGAGATATGATTGTGTTACACCCAGATTTTGAGAATTGAGATTGTGACCTCGAAAGCTGGATTCGTCAGGTGTGAGCTCGCGATAGCTAAAGTGCATGTTCGTGGTCCAGATGCCAAAACCTCGAATATGTGGTAACCTCGAAGATGTGGTAACTTCGAAGATAATGTAACCTCTGAGTTCTTTCTAAGCTCAAAAGACATAGCATTAGAGTATATCCATTGTCAGGTGTCTTCGGATCAAGTAGCCCGAGCTTGGTATGGGGATGAGCTTGGAATGTAACAGCCTTGGTGGTATTTACCCGCTCCGAGCTGGTCTTGGGGAAAGATGCATAGCTCATAATTTACCTAAAGACATGGACTCACATGATGTTGATTGCCGACCTCGAACGGCTTAGTGGGTCATCTGATGAGACGCAGTCCATGCATCCAAAAGATATTTATTGTTATAACTTCCCTACATTAAAGGGATATTTACTAGTCTGTTATATGCCCCCTGGTCTTTAGGGAACGTTTCCTTGTATATAAGAGTTACAGAATTTAATATCATTATTCCCATTAATGAAGAGGAGTATCTTCTCGAAATATGTGGGAACGAACTCTGAGAACCCTCTATAAATAGAGAGGTCATGAACTTTTGTAAGGGACAAATTTTTGATATCTTGAGAGAATTTATGGAGAATTCATCCCTGAAGAATTTCTTGAAATATCCAAAGTCTTAATAACATTGACTCGTGGACTAGGCAGAGTTAACTGCTGAACCACGTAAAATTCTTGTTGTTATTCTGTGTTATTTATATACACCATAGTTCTTGTTGTTTAACTGCTCTACGTTTTAAGTTGACGAAAAACGGCATCAACAGTTTGGTGCTTTCATTGAGAGCTGAACTCAATACAATCCTCGATTAGCTATGGCCGCAAATGATCAAAATATTCCTGAAGAAAACTATCTGCAGCGCCCTGGGAAGCAGCCGATGAAGAATCCTGAAATTGAAGAGAGAAGTGAGTCCTCCGATTCTTGAGGACCTCCAGCACCTCCAGCTCCAAGGGATGATGAGGACATGTACTATAATCCTAAACGGTACGTCCCCATTGTGGAACTTGAAAACTAACAGTTAAGAAAATAGTTGGCTGAAGCCAAGAAGCGAAATGAAGAATTGGCTAGGTTAGCTACGGATGTGTAGGCGGTCAACCTCAACCTTTGCAGGAGAACCAAGACCCACCTCCGCGGAACGTTCATGTTCCTCCCCGCAGGCCTTGTGGGCGACCTCGGAAAAACGCTGCCACAAGAGAAACGGTGTAGCCTCATCCACCAGCAAAGCAACCTGCTCCCTCGAGACCCCGAAGAAATACTCGGGCTAGGGCTCCGGCTAACTCGACTGCGGAGTTGCCAGCAGAAACTGGGAATAACCGAGCCCCTACAGAGGCTTGGACTCAGGTTCCTAGTAACACGCAGAATGTTACCGAGTCAGCACGGGCAAACTCGGGGCCATCTAGGCCCGAAATGGTTGGTAGCCACCATCACCCATACGGTTCCCGCCGTCACTAATAAGATACCCCTCACCACCTCAGAGGAATGCACAACCAACTCGAGGTGAGGAAGCAAGGCGGGCAGGACGGAAACAGGGGAATAGAGAGGCTACTAGAGAACGGAGAGGCGACCAGCCTGCGAGAATCCAAATGTCTCGATCTTGCACTGTAGAGATGAGGCAGCATGAAAGAAATCCATCTCGGAACAATCATGCGATAAGCCTCGCAGTGACTACTCAGGGGATGCCAGATCAGTCAGCATGTATGATCAAGGACGAAGAAATACTAGAAACCATAGGAACTGCTCTGACCTGCGGGAGCACCTGAATCAGAATCGAGGTAGTGGTAATCCATTGAACCCGGACTTAAGAGATCACCTAAATGGGCGCAAAGATCCCCTGCGAAGGTGCGAGCCTGGAATTGTAATCAATGATAGCCAATTTCAGGCAAGACCCCCTGCGGACCCGGTTCAAGAAAGAATTGATCAGCTGGAAATGGCAGTTAGGCTATTATAGAATGAGCGAGGTCAGAGTCGGGATGAGGATTCCGATGAGGAGCTCAAACCATTCGCTCCCAATATTTCCAACACTCCGTTTCCTCAAGGGTTTCAGATTCCTCATGTCCCTCCTTTTGAAGGGAAATTTGACCCGTACAGTCATTTGAGTACATTTATCACCATAATGAGAGCAAGTAATGTAGGTTACGAGCTCAGATGCATGTTATTTCTTGCATCGCTTACAGGACCAGCAAAAATCTGGTTCGAAAAATATAAGAGACATTCAATCACTTCTTGGGAACAGCTATCAAAGGATTTCAAGAAGCAGTTTGGAGCCATGATCGGGGTAAGACCCGAAGCATCGACCCTGATCAATGTTCGGCAATAGCCAGGTGAAACGTTGAAGAGCTACCTAACAATTTTAATCTGGAAGTCGCCCGAGCTCGGGATGTAGACGACAGCGGTCATCTAATGGCTGTCCAAGCTGGGGTAATGCTGGGAAGTCCCCTCTGGGATGATATGCAGAGAAAACCAATGAGGTCCTTAACCGAGTTTAATAGGCGAGCTCAGAGGTTTGTCAATGTAGAAGAGGCGAGGTCAACGCTGAATATGACCTCTCAGCCCATAACTACAATGATAAACGTAAACTCTGCCTCGGCCTCGGCACACCCATCAGCCTAAAAACCTCCTGCAGAAAACCTTTCCAAAAGGAAGAAGAATGAAGGAAGTAACCCCGAGGTTGAAGGGGGAAAGGTATTTCTCCGTGTACAAAGTGTACACCGAGCTCAACGAGTCTCAAGAGAATATATACCTGGCTAATGAAAACCAGGTCCCTTTCAGGCATCCAGACCCCATGAGAAATCAGAAGTCAAAGAGGGACTCCAGCAAGTACTGTCGATTTCACAGAGATACTCGGCACACTACTGATGAATGCAGGCAGTTGAAGGACGAGATCGAAGGACTGATCTCGAGAGGATCCTTCAGAAAGTATGTCAGGAACCAGAATAATAATCAGGCTTCTACTAGCCAGAGGGCAGCTGCACCACAATCTACTCAAAACAATAATTCTAGAGCTAGAGAAGAGGATAGGCCCCCTCCGATTGATGGAGAAGATGTGATAACCATCTCAGGCGGGCCTCATCTTGTAGGGACGAGCAAGAATGCCCAAAAGCGATATGTGAATGAGCTAAAAACTAGGGACGGGTCCCCCTATGAACCTGAACCTAGAGCTCCAAAGTGCCAAAAGATTGAATCTCAGCCGATAACCTTTACTGAGGACGATGCGTCCCATGTTCAGTTTCCCCACAATGACCCCCTAGTCATCACTCTCCATCTCACGAATAAGAGAGTTCACCGAGTTCTCATTGATAATGGGAGTTTGGTGAACATTCTCTATAATGCCACCTTAGAAAAGATGGGACTCGCGCTTTGAGACCTAAAAGCTTGTGCAACGACCTTGTACGGTTTTTCAGGAAAGGGGATTGCCTATATAGGGTCCATTGAACTCCCTGTAACATTGGGAGACTATCCAGTCTCAGCAACTAAGATGATGGAGTTTGTAGTAGTGGACCTGCCATCAGCCTACAACGTACTGCTCGGGAGACCCGCCCTAGTAGGGCTGGGGGAAGTCTCGTCTGTAAGGCATTTGGCCATCAAGTTCCCGACTTCTAGTGGCATCGGAACATTGAAGGGAGACCAATTGGCCGGGAGGGAATGCTATAGCATTTTCGTAAGAGGAAAGAAGCAGGTAAGCGCACAAATGCTCGTCATTATTCTGAATAAAGATGGGACAATCTTGGAGATAGATGAAGAAGTCAACCCAAGAGTGGAGGAAAGAGCTGATCTCGAACCATTAGAAGAGCTCGAGGAAATCAGGCTCGAAGAATCAGACCCCCCGAAAATGGTAAAGGTCGGGAAAAACCTCCTTGAAGAAACTAAATAGCAATTAATTTTCTTTTTGAAGAAAAAACCAGGATATCTTCGAGTGATCACATTCGGACATGGTAAGAATAAGTCCAAATATAGTGAGCCACGCGCTATATATCGATAAAAGCTTCCCGCCAAAGCAACAAAAGCGAAGACAACTGGATGACGATAGGAAAAAGGCCCTAAAGGAGGAAGTCGACAAGTTAAAGGAAAACCGATTCATTAGGGATGCTTTTTACCCCGATTGGGTAGCCAATCCAGTACTCGTCCCGAAGCCTAATGGAACGTGGCGAACCTTCATTGACTACTCGGACCTCAACAAGGCCTGTCCTAAGGATTGCTTTCCATTACCACGGATTGACCAGCTCGTGGACGCCACGGCAGGGCATGGACTAATGCCATTTATGGATGCCTATTCTGGATATAACCAGATTGCCATGCATGCCCCTGACCAGGAACATACGAGCTTCATAACAGATAAAGGGTTATATTGTTATAACGTGATGCCATTCGGGCTCAAAAATGCTGGAGCCACTTACCAGCGACTCGTGAACATGATGTTCTCCGAGCAAATAGGGAACAACATGGAAGTTTATGTTGACGATATGTTAGTCAAATCTCAACTTAACAATAACCATGTTGATGACCTCGAAGAATGCTTTGTCGTGCTCCGGAAATATAACATGAAACTTAACCCTCGGAAGTGCTCTTTTGGAGTATCTTCAGGAAAATTCCTGGGGTTCATTGTAAATGCTCGAGGAATAGAGTCTAACCCGGATAAGATCCAGGCCCTGATCGATATGCCTTCACCTCGAAAACACAAAGATGTCCAGAGTTTGACAGGCAGGATGGCGGCACTAAGTAGGTTTATATCAAAATCTACAGATTGTTGTCTTCCATTTTTCAACCTTTTGAGGGGAAGCAAGACATTTGAATGGACAGAGGAATGCGAGTTGGCTTTTTAGGAAATCAAGAAACACCTCGCAAAACCCCCTATCTTGTCAAAACCTATTACGGAAGAAGTTTTGTACTTATATCTTGCTACCACCGAGCACGCCATAAGTGCAGTACTCGTACGAGAGGAAGAAAAGGTGCAAAGGCCCGTGTATTACGTCAGTAAAAGGTTACTGGGGGCAGAATCAAGATATCCCTTGATGGAGAAGCTAGCTCTCAGCTTAATTCACTCATCTCAAAAACATCGACCTTACTTTGAAGTGCACCCCATCCATGTACTAACTGTTCAACCACTAAGACAAGTCTTGTCTAAGCAGGAAGCTTCAGGCCGACTTCTTCAATGGGTCGTTCAACTTAGGCAATTCTAGGTCACCTATCATCCAAGGATGACCATTAGGGGGCAAGCCTTGGCAGTCTTCATAGTGGAGTGTACTGGCATGACCAACGATGAAGTTACAACCCCGGCCCACGAGCTATGGAAACTTTACGTCGATGGGTAATCTAATGAAAACGGGTCAAGGGCAGGAGTAATTTTGATCACTCCTGCAAGCAAAAGATTTCACTCTTCCTAGAGCTTTGACTTCAGTGTGTCGAATAACGAGGTTGAGTACGAGGCTCTACTGGCAGGACTTCGTATAGCCAAGGAGCTCAATGCTAAAGTAATACATTTCTACAGCGACTCCTAGCTAGTGGTTAACCAGATCTTGGGAGAGTACCAGGCTCGTGGTACGAGAATGGCAGCGTACTTAGAAAAGGCAAAATCAGCATTGGAATATTTCGAGTTCTATGCGATAGAGCCGGTCCCTCGAGAGCAGAACTCGAATGCAGATGCCTTAGCCAGGCTCACTACCTCTATCCAAAATGACGAATTGAATGTCGTGCCAATTGAACATCTCTCGACACCTAGTATTGACGAGCCAGAGCATGAGGACGTGTGTATGATCAACTCCGAGCCTACCTAGATGACTCCGATAGTTGAATATCTCAAGAGCGACATCTTTCCGAAAGAACGGACCAAGGCTCGAAAGTTGATGTATCAAATCCCTCATTATACCATTATAGATGGAAGGTTGTATAGAAGAGGATATTCCATACCATTACTTCGGTGTGTGACTCCACCCGAAGCTAAGAAAATCGTAGAAGAAATTCATGAAGGGTTCTATGGAGACCATACTGGGGGGCATAGCCTATCCAAGAAAATCATACGCCAAGGTTACTTCTGGCCTACCATCAAATATGACTCGTTTGATTACGTAAAAAAGTGTGATAAGTGCCAACGATTCGCCACAATTCCTTGAGCTCCACCATCCGAGCTAACTATGATGATCTCCCCATGGCCATTTGCGGTATGGGGAATCAACCTCATAGGCTCTCTTCCGACTGGCAAGGGCGGAGTAAAGTGTGCGGTAGTCACCGTAGATTACTTCACAAAATGGACAGAAGCTGAACCTTTGACGACAATAACCTCCAAAATAGTCCTTGACTTTGTGGTGAAAAACATCATATGTCGATATGGGATGCCGAGGAAGATTGTGTCCGATAACGGAACCCAGTTCCACATCGATATGTTTACCAAATTTTGTGAAAAAATCGAATAATAAAGATCTTCTCATCAGTGGCCCATCCCCAGGCGAATGGCCAGGTCGAAGCTGTAAACAAGACTCTAAAAAGTTCACTGAAGAAAAAGTTGGAAGAAACTAAAGGAAGATGGCCCAAAGAATTGCCCCAAGTCCTATGGGGATATAGAACTACGACCCGTACATCGACAGGACATACCCCGTTCTCTATGGCGTACAGTTGCGAGGCTATGTTGCCAATTAAGGCTGAAATTCCCACAATTCGAGCCCTCGCTTATGATCAAGCCTCAAACCACTCTCAGTTCGAAGAAGCTCTTGACCTGATCGAAGAAAGAAGGAACGAAACTCAATTAAAAAATGCTACCCGGTACTTCAACAAAAGAGTTCGAGATCAAAAATTTGGTATGAGAGATTTGGTGCTAAGGCGTGTATTCTTGGCAACGCGAGATCCAGCAGCTGGCGTACTCGGGCCAAATTGGGAAGGACCCTACCAGATAGAGTCACTCATCCGACCCGGTGTTTACAAGTTGGCGAGATTGGATGGAAGTCTAGTACTGCGAGCATGGAATGGCGAACACCTACGACCTTACTATCAATAGTATAGGAAGGATGTTGCCTGTAACCATGCTTGTTTGTCTGTACTGAATTTCTATTTTTGGATTTTTTCAAATAAAGGTTGATTTCGTTTAATATGCTGTATTTTTTGCAACCTCTCTTAATTTAATAACCTATGTTCTCACTCATAGGATATTAAGGGGGCATCAGTGGCACATATACCACCAGCTTGAAAAAATAAAACAGCATATAAGAAATACATATAAGTGTTTGGACGTAACCAAATATGCGAGCTAAGACAGTCTGGATATAACCAAACTGTCAAACGTACACAAGTATTTGGAAATAACCAAGTGCGCAAAATAAGATAAGTTTGGATATAACCAAACTGGCAAAAAGATAAAAATGTTTGGATGTAACCAAATATGCAAACTAGATTAAAATGTAAGTGTATGGATTACAAACCTAAACGGCCTTAATAGGTTTGGAACAAACCAGCTAAAACTAATTGGCAGTAAGTTGGAGCATAACCCACTTCATATAAGCCGAGATCGAGGCTACAGTATCTTACAAAACAATAGTTTCGACCTCATAACCTCGGAGAGCTAACCGAGGACAAGAAAAAGTAACTAAAAAGTAAGGTATAACTAAACCATTTGCATTACACACAATACAAGTACTTTCAGGTGCATGGTAAAAGTAATATCCGACCTTGACAAATAACGAGATCGGAAGCGGATAATTCGAGAAAATTGTGCATGAATGCATTGAACCTCGAGCTTAAATCCAAACTATGGTTGTGTGATTAAACAGGCATATATGACACTTTAATATAAAATGTGCAAAATATTTCAACCCGAGAAATGTAAAGCATATATATTCAAAAAGAAAGAAAAATTGTATCACCCCCACGGGCATAAATTAAAAGAAAACAATTACAAAAAATAAAGGGACGCAGCCCCGAGGTATCATCTAAAGAGAGGGAGAAATCTCCTTGGCCTGCTCAGCATCCTCCTTGGCCTTCTCGGCATCAGCGTCCTCCCTAGCTCCTTCTGCGTCATCCCGAGCAGCCCCTTCCTCATTAATCCAAGCCTGCCATTTGGTCACGAGCTTTGCTTCAAGATGGCCTAAGAGCTAGTATCGAGGTCGACATTGTTGGCCCAGATTCTGTACATGGCCAAGTCGACCGTCCGATCCTTTTTCTCCTTAAACTCTTCAAGAAGACGAGCCTTTTCACTCTCAATGATCTCAAAAGTGAGGGCCTTCTCTTCTTCAAGCTTGGTATTGACCTCCTTGACCCGAGCAATCTCCCTCTCAAGCCTGCGAGCCTCGCATTCTGCTTTTCAAGCTTGGATATCTTCACCTTAAGCTCCTCGGCTCCTACCTCTACCTTTGCTTTTGTGGACTTAAGCTCGTCACTCAATTTAAGCTGAAGGTCCTTTGCCTCCTGAGAAAGAGTCATGCTTGAGTGGACTTCGTTGTTTAGCCTATAATTAAGCTGAGCATCGACAGCAAGAGCCTGATATACAAAAAGCACACAAAATTAGTATATGGACTAATTGTAAATGCAACTAACTGGCGAGAGAAGAAAGATTACCGAAGCATGGAGCTCAACACTTTTCTCGTAAAGAGTGTTGCAGTCTTTGGCATTGTTCAGAAACTGCCAATGAAGAGCTTCAAAGCTCCCAAAGCTTTGGCCCACCCAAGACAGGATGTCCGAGCCTAGTGTTGCCCAGTGGGATCCAGCAGCATTGTCGATCACATACTCGTCAACATGAGTAGAGATCGAGAACAGTGGTGTCTTCGAGGATGAGGGTTTCTTCGGAGGCAGGCCAGCTGGGGGATTGACTTGGGATGCAGAAGGAGTCAGGGGTAGGGTCGATGAGGAAGTCCCGACCTGGGCAGATGGACTTAGAGCCGAGCTCGGAGCAACCAGAGCCGGGGCAGGTTGTGTTTTCTCGGTCCTCTTAAGGTCCTTGGCAGATCGGTCGGTCTTTCGCGATCCCCTAGGATGCTTACTCCTCTTGGCTCCGCCACTCTCAAGGATGTTGTCGAGATCGAAGTCCATCTCGCCTGCACAATTACACCACGATATGAGTTATCGAAAAATAAAGTAACTCAGCATAATGCAAACATACATGGGATAAAAATTCAAGTGGAGAGAAACCTAACTGTAACTCTCCCCCGAGCTTGTGCTCAGCGACCACGAAATTCCCCCATCTTCAGAAGAGGCGGGGGGAGTACCTTCCCTATAGGTGGACGTCAACATCGAAAGGTCCCTATAGTCGTTGGTCCCATATTGGATGGATATTCCGTTCCATACCTCGTTCAGGCTATACATGGTGTCGTATTTCCCGAGCCAGCTATCAAACCTATGAACCCGTTCATCTACCCAAGACCATACATAAAAATGGCTCCTATCCTCCTTACACAATACTAACCTATCGAGTTTATGCTTTAGTAGGGAAGAGGACCACATATTCAAGCTAAGGATGACTGTACCTTGCTCATCCGAGCCCGAGCTTGTGGCCTCATCGTTGGCCTCGTTCCCCGATTGTGGACTCCTATGACGAACTGGAGGCGGAGGCCTCACCTCTCTCCTTGGGGGGAGGTTGCCCATTGGCAGAGGCACGAGCTCCCACCAGTCATATTTTTTATTGGACCAGTTTGATGTAGATTAATCCTCTCCTAAGAGCCCACAAGCCTGGAGCTTGTCTTCATGCAAGAGATAGGAAAGGGATTTCCTGTCGTAAGGAAGTTGGAGCAGAGTCTCTCTATGCTCCTTCATCTCATCAGTGGGAGTAGGACGATGATAGTTGGCTGGAAAGTTAAGCACATTTTAGCTAAGCACGAGCCTAAAGCAAAGTTCGAGCACAAAAGAAGGAGGCTGAAATACTTACGAATCCGTCTGAATGAATAGAATCGAGACGGGGCTAGGCCATCTGTCCAGAAGAAGGCCTTCTTGAAGTCAGGAGGATGACTGGGAAGATCTTCAAACATCTTCTTCTCCTTCGGATATCTCGAAAGATAGTAGAAGTCGTCCCCTCCCCGAGATCGGGAGGGATTGCTTTTTAAAGAAAAGAGATACAGGATCTCCTTTGGAGATGGTCCTTCCCACTTTAGCTCGTGGTACAGCGACCTCAGGGCAAACAGAACCCTGTAAGAATTGGTGTTGAGCTGGAAAGGGGCCAACCCAACATAGTCTGTGAAGTCCTTGAAAAAAAACTTCAAGGGCAGTACCGCCCCTGCCTTCATGCGCTCCTGGCTCCAAGCTGCGTATCTCAGCTTGCTGTCAGGATTTCCATCTCTTGGAGCGCGGCAGCTTTGCTCATGGGAGGCCGGGGCTCGGCACCTTAGCGAACCTAATAATCCCATACTGTGAAGGACTAGGATATCAGTTATCTGGCCTAATGAAGTAATCGAGCTCCAATAATGCCCGGCCTCGAAAAATTCCCTCCTCGGCTGTGAGGTAAAAGGTTCCCCCATCAGTGAAAATTGAAGATCACCTGGCTTGAAGGCGACTGTCACTTTAAGTGAAGGATCGAGTGGAATCGGTCTAGGCTCGGTATCTGGATCTGGATGAAGGGCGACCCTTAGTCTTTTCTTTTTCCCTTCTTCGACCTCGTCTATCTGACGCCGGAAGTGATCTCGAGTGTCCTCTTGCTGACGCCTAAGTTCGTGTTCCCGAAGTAAACGTTGATTCCGAGTGAAAGGAGATTCCGGGCTCGGAGTTACTGGCGAATAGGGGATTGCAAACTTTGACCCCCACCACTTTCCCGAATTCTGCGGCATCTAACAAGAAAGTAAAAGGGTGAGGGCCAAGCAAGCAAGAAGAACATAGATAAATAGTACCTAAGCTCGAATGATCGAGGCTACAAGGCAAGCTCGATCCAAAGGAGAACGAGATTAGTCCCAGAGCGTGTGTTCCACCGAAGGGAAGGAAAGTGGATATGTCATGGGAAATCCCGAGATATTAGGGAAGAAAGGTGGCGATTATTGAAAAGGTGATATTTTTGGGAATCGTGCATTCCTTGAAGAGAAACCCTAATTTTTTACCCGATATTTTGGTGTGCAAGATACGATTTTTAAAATTTGAAAACCCAAAAAAGGAACCATTTTTGGACCCTTTTTCGCAGAAGCTGGGTTTGAATCTAGTGTCCATCATTCGAAGCATCCTAATCCTAGTGTGTTAAACTAGTGAATTGATAAATGGGACGAGAATAAATCCTAATGCCTACGCTGTAACAGAAGCATAAGCATGCATAAAAAAAATGTATATATATAACGCAAAGAAACCATAGGCCGAAGACTTACACAATGTAATCGGTGGAAACAGAGAAATGGATGATTGAACGAGCGGTTGCAGGTACGATCTCACTGAATCGAAAAGTCCAACCGTGCTTTGTCTTCTCGACTTGGAGAACATGCAAGAACCAGGCAAAAAAGTGTGGTTTTTTCTCTCTGAGAAGTTGAATGTGAAGGAAAAATGGAGAAGACAAAAGGGGATATATTTATAGACCCTCAGAGATTGTAAAAGTTCAATTAATCTGAGCCAGTGGCCAAATTCTGTATCAGATCTTATGGCCAGGGAAAAATGACATGATGGTACCATAAAGTTGGCAGGTGAATGATCGTGGGCAGAGTCTCAAGGCACTCGAGTACTTTGAGTAAGCAACACCCAGCTGACGCGTGTCCATACTCGAGTGTGCGTGTAACGCCCTGGTTACCCCAGAACAGTTACGGTGAACCGGAAATTTGACTCATTGCCTGAGTCCTTTGGTTAAAAATGTGTTCTAAGTGTTATTAACAGGTTGAGGTGAAAACCAATAAAAAGGAAAGGATATATTTTATTGATACATAAAACTGTTCATGGGCCCACAAGAACATTTACAAGTTATTTACAACTCAAAAAGGTCACTACTGTTCCAAAATTATAAACCCGCCGACCTAAGCAGCAAAAATAGGGTAAACCCCCTAGTTCCTCTGAGAACTCCTTGGCCGTGGTGGTCAAGCGGCCGCATATGTATACATCACCACCTAAGCTCTCCACTCAAGGCTAGGTGAGCTTTTCTTTTCCTTTACCTGCACCACATAGCACCCATGAGCCAAAGCCCAGCAAGAAAACATAACATTATATGTAAACATCACTAAATGATTATCATTGTAATCACACAGAGCTCATAGCTTTCAAACAAATGAGTGAATATCACTTGAGGTTCTTATAAACCATACTGAACGACTGACAAGCAAGTCACTAATTCAAGTGGAAGAGTGGCTGTTAGGTAAGCCACTAGCCTTCAACAGGTTCTGGTAAACCATACTGAGTGACTGACAAGTAGGTCACTTATTAAAATGGAAGAGTGGCTGATGGGTAAGCCACTAGCCTTCAACAGGTTCTGGTAAACCATACTGAGTGACTGAAAAGTAGGTCACTTATTCAAATGGAAGAGTGGCTGATGGGTAAGCCACTAGCCTTCA
Organism: Humulus lupulus; assembly: GCF_963169125.1. Lineage (NCBI taxonomy): Eukaryota > Viridiplantae > Streptophyta > Magnoliopsida > Rosales > Cannabaceae > Humulus > Humulus lupulus. Next base: position 22,851,407 of record NC_084793.1, read on the forward strand.
AGCGCTTATAATATTCATCGAACTTGAGGTCGGTCCGACATTAATGCTCTTTGAGTCATTCAATGCAGAAAGTCGATTAGATCTAATCTTTATTGGCTTGCGTGAAGCACGCTAAGGCCGTCCTGGCTAATGAGTCAGGGCTATGTGACCAGTGCCCAGTACCACTGCTGAACCTGACTAATAAGTCACAACTTCACAGTTGATACTAGCACCTTTGCCAAATCTGACTAATGAGTCAGTACCATGCACAGGTGACCAATATTTGCTAAGTATTTCATAATCAATTCATGTACAAATTTATACAACCAACATGCCTCATGAATAACTATGCATGTCACATTTGGGGTGCAGTTTTCTTACCTCTGGTTCGAGCTAGAATGAATAAAAGAACAACCCTTGAGAATGATCAACCTCTTGGTCCTTTGGCAGTTACCTGGTCATAACCAATTATGGGATTCCACAATAAAATGAATAACAAAGGGTTCCCAAACCCAAACCTAGCCTTCGAGACATCAAACACTACTAAACCGGGTAGTAGGATCGACCCCGAGGCCTAAGGCTTGCATCCCTAAGCCAAAAAGCCATTTCTAGCGAAAAAGCCACTAAGGTCGGCGGCCCTCCTTGGCCATGCCGCGGCCCGCCCCTCAAAAAGAGGCGCCTAATTTCAGCATCCCTCAAGGGTCGCGGCCCAACCTCCAGTTCAGCCATAACCCCTGTTTTTCTTCCCTTGCAATTTCTCTTGGAACCAACCCTTCAAACCAAGTTTAAACACCACTCAAACCCCCAATACAACCCCTAAACTTGATCTATATCACTCCCTTAGCAAAACCCAAGATAAAACCCAACCAAAACTTCTATCAATTCCAACAATCCACCATAAAAACACAAGCTGAAAACTAACACCAAAACAGAGTATACCAGTAAACCAATGGCTGGAATCTTACCTTAAACTCAGGTTGTGATGCTCTTCAATGGTGGAACACTCGCCCAAACTCCCAAGGCCTCCTTTCCAAGCTTGAATCCTCAACAAGATCACCAAAAATCACAAAGAAAAATGGAAGAAGGAGAAGGTACGGAAAGCTCAAGAACTTGCTCTGTTTCTCTCATCAACTTACATCATAAAGGAGTTTATATCTATCCTAGGGGTAAAAAGACCATTATACCCCTAGGTAATTTAAGGGTTTCTAAAGGCTCCCAAGGGCATATTTGTCATTTCCAACCTATCTCGTTAATCATAATTAACGCTCTCCAATTCCCGCTATTCTCAGTAACCTCAAATGTCAGTAATTCATATCCCGTTACCCTCTAGTCCCCGGTAACGCTCTAATCTTCAAAAACACCCCGAGACTCCTCCCGAGCCTCGAGCTTAAACCTGTTATGACCAGACCGCTATTTAACATACCATGATCATCTCATGCCGAATGGCTCGAACAAACCCACATTATAATGTGGTCTCAAAATATATCACCAGCATGCATACAAATATACAATTTACCCTCAACAGGCCAAATTATCATCACACCCCTGTAATTAGAAATATGGACACACACATGCACACATTTCCCATCATATTATAATATAATCTGCATATACATGCATTTTATCAATTAATGGCGTAATTGAATAAGTATGGCCCTCCCGACCTACTATTCCCGCCATTAAACCATAACGGAGAATTCGGGGCATTACAGTGCGATGGAACAGTTCCCGAAGGAAGTAGTTCAAAAGTTTCCTTCTCATAGGATTTGAACTAATACTTTAGAGGGGGAAAAATGTTACACCCAGATTTTGAGACTTGAGATTGTGACCTCGAAAGATGGATTCTTCAGGTGTGAGCTCGCGATAGCTAAAGTGCATGTTCGTGGTCCAGATGCCAAAACCTCGAAGATGTGGTAACCTCGAAGATGTTGTAACCTCGAAGATAATGTAACCTCGGAGTTCTTTCTAAGCTCGAAAGACATAGCATCAGAGTATATCCATTGTCAGGTGTCTTCGGATCAAGTTGCCCAAGCTTGGTATGGGTATGAGCTCGGAATGTAATAGCCTCGGTGGTATTTACCCGCTCCGAGCTGGTCTTGGGGAAAGCTGCATAGCTCATAATTTACCTAAAGATATGGACTCGCATGATGCTGATTGCCGACCTCGAACGGCTTAGTGGGTCATCTGATGAGATGCAGTCCATGCATCCAAAAGATATTTATTGTTGTAACTTCCCTACATTAAAGGGATATTTACTAGTATGTTATATGCCCCTGATCTTTAGGGGACGTTTCCTTGTAAATAGGAGTTACAGAATTTAATGTCATTATTCCCATTAATGAAGAGGAGTATCTTCCCGAAATATGTGGGAACAAACTCTGAGAACCCTCTATAAATAGAGAGGTCATGAACTTTTGTAAGGGACGAATTTTTGATATCTTGAGAGAATTTATGGAGAATTCATCCTTGAAGAATTTCCTGAAATATCCAAAGTCTTAATAACATTGACTCATGGACTAGGCAGAGTTAACTGCTAAACCACGTAATATTCTTGCTGTTATTCTGTGTTATTTATCTGCGCCAAAGTTCTTGTTGTTTACTTGCTTTACGTTTTAAGTTGACGAAAAATGGCGTCAACAGATTGTTTTTGATATTTTTCCTCATATCTTACATATTTTTTGTATATGTTGTGTTATTTCTTGAAATATGTGTGAATAGAAGTTGTATTGAGAAAAAGTGATTGATTTCTATTTTATTGGTAATTTGTAGTTTTAAGTTAAGTAGTGTCTACTCCCATCCTTTCTCAACTTTTGATGGACAAACTAACTGGAGAAAACTTCCTTAATTGGAATCAGAATATCAACATAGAGTTGATTGGTGACTACTCCGAGTTCGTCATGATTGAGGAATCCCCAGAACGAGCATCGTCTCCGCACGTTCTTTATAGCACCGTAAATTCTTGGATAACACCGTCTCCACACGTACGTGATGGCACCGTGAATTCTTGGATTGCACTGTTTCTGCACGTTCGTGATCAACTCAACTATGGTCTAACGCAGCTCATGAATGAGCTTCAGACTTTTGAACATATCATGGGTGGACCTAGTAAAGGAGGAAAAAAATAAGACTACTAATGTTGCTGTTGATCTAGGTAAGGCTGAAGCTAACCCAACTTCGTCTTTGAAAGCTAGAAACAAGAGGAAAGGTGGACAAAACAACAACCCTAAGCCTGTAAAGGCTGCAAAGACGAGTGCACAACCACGTGCACAGACGACTAAGGGGAAGAACATGAAAAACAAGAAAGGTAAAGATAAATGTTTTCACTGCAAAGAGAAGGGGCATTGGAAACAAGATTGCCCCAAGTCTCTAGCAACCATGTTTGTAACTCTTTACAGCTTCTTGAATCGTGGGAGGATGTGGACGAAGGTGGCTTAAAGCTTAGAGTTGGGAACAAAGCATTTGTTAAGGTCCAAGCTAGAGGAATAGCTGAGCTGAAGTTCGGAAATAAATACTTAATTTTAAAAGATGTATTTTTTATTCTGAATTTTGGTAGAAATTTAATTTCAGTTTCTATGTTGCAATTACAACAATTTGTTATGACTTTCACAAGTTCTAATATATCTATTTTCTTCAATTGATCACAATTGTGTATTGCATGTTTGGAAAGAGGGATTTATATTCAGCGACCTAATGAACCTCTCGCTCTTAACAATGATTTATTCAAAGTAGCTAAACCTAGGACCAATAAACGTCAAAAGACCGATAACGATAATATGACGTATTTATGGCACTTGAAACTAGGTCACATTGGCTATGATAGGATTCAAAGACTTACAAAGGATGGACCTTTGAGGGAACTCACCTTAGGTGAATTACCTGTCTATGAATCTTGTATAGAAGGCAAACTGACCAAGCATCCATTCTCTGCAAAGGGTGATAGGGCCAAAGAACCACTTGGTCTTGTGCATTCAGATGTTTTGGACCATTGAATGTATAAGCCAGGGGTGGTTTTGGGTATTTCGTTACTTTCATTAACGATTACTCTAGATACTAATGTCTTTACCTAATGCATAGGAAATCAAAAACATTTTCAAAGTTTCAGGAACTCCTAGCAATGGCTCAGAACCAATTAGGTAAAACGTTAAAGATCTTGCGATCTGATAGGGGTGGAGAATATTTGCGTTAGGAGTATGTCCTAAAAGCATGTAAAGACATTTGTTTATTATGTGAATAAATAAATACAATGGTTTATTATTATTATTATTATTGTTATATTTAGATTGTTAAATTATTGTTTGAATAATTTTGTAAATATCAAAACAATTCCATATTCATTATTGAGGATGTGATCTTGTATTAGTACGAGAGAATTAAGATCACATGAATGAATAAAAATAGTCAACAACAACAAATTAAAGTTATGGAATTCTTTAATTGAAGTTGTAAGTACGGTTTACTGAGTATCGCAATGATACAAATAATTTAGATTCAGATTATTGATGTGGTAAGACATCTCGGTAAAGGTGCTTTATATAATATAATTATATATGACATGGACTGATATGAATTAAAGTCTTTATCCATAAACCATTTAACAATAAAGACTTGTAATTCATATTATAACTGATGATCATTTGTAGATCAACCTAAATCATGAGTGTTCATGAACTCTTGTTCATGTTTATTAAATCTTTTGATTCATTCGTTAAGGTCTCTTCAAAGAATGAGGCTAATGACTTTTGTTTTGGAGATTTAATATCAAGGATGGCTGGGAAAATGTATCAACAAAACGCAACTCTGAATTTCTTTCTGCTACTCCGGACTCTTTTTTCAAGGCGGTCTGGGCATTGACTTCAGTCTAATCTTTCCTAACAGATCGTATATTAGTTCTCTTAAGGGTTAATTCTGGAACTGAATGATTTTGAGCTCAAATATATAATTAGATTATATATTAATTATTCTCTAGTGAATTAATGGAACTTAAGGAATAAGAAGTAAATTAGAAAGGTAAAATTGTAATTCTTCCATTCTAATTTATGAACTAATTAATTAGAGGGTTGAACTATTGTAAAATGGTTATATCAATGGACGACTTAAGACAAGATTTCTGTAAAAGTATATCTATAACATAAAGAGTGCAATTCTGAATTTATAGTGGAGTAATATCATAATTAATAAATTAACTATTATAATTAAAGAGTTTAATTATTTAGTTTATTTATTGGAGCTTAATGTTATAGGTCCATGGTCCCCGAAATAGCTCAAACAATCACTGACAAAGGTAAATACAAAAATGGGCAAAAAGGACTTATGTGATAAGTAAAATATTTTTCTATGTATCAAACATAATTATTGTTTAATTATGTGTAATTAATTAATTAATTATTTCATTTAACAAAAATATAATTAATTTTGAATTAATTTTTTTGCGATTTTTGGTATTTAAATAATAATAAAAATTGGGAAAAATCACATGCCATCACTGGCATGTGGTACACGTGTAGCCCAGAGCATAGTCACTGTATTTATTTCTTGGTTCTGTTATTTAAATATTAAATAAATAATGATTTATTGTAATATGATTAAAATATTATTATTTAAACAAAAATCTGATAACTGGTTAGTTATTTTCAAATTGTTTAAAATAACTAAGGTTTTATTTTTAATATATTGGATATATTAAATATAGGATATCAGTTTTTTCAGAACGTAACTTTTCAGGGATAGAAAAATATCTAGAAATCTCTCTCAGAGAAAGAGAATAGTGACACAAACAAAAGTCACTATTCTTCACAAAACCTAGGTCCAAACTTTATCAGATCTCATGTGTTGAGAACATCAGATAAATAGTTTTTTTTTTGCCTATTATTTGTATAGCGAGCCCACACTCGTTCTTTGTGTGCTGAGAACATGTTGGAAGATCTTGGTGTGAGATCTCAAGGATTTATCCATACAAAAAGATAGCAGCAAGGAAGGACCTGAGGTATTTTTTTCTATTCATGTCTTTGATTCAATATATATATATATGCATGTGAAGTAGATCTAGAAATCTTATAGGATTACACAAACAATTTGATTGTTGTTCCGCTACGTATAATCTCTGATTTGATCAATAAAAACTAACAAATGGTACCAGAGCCATCTTCACATATATATATTGAATCTTTGTGGGTTTACTTTTATGCATTTATTTATTAAGAAGAATGAATGGATGGCTTAATGTGATTGAATGCCTGGGAATGTTGAATCGTTAATTGTATGGTGCTTTTGGGTTGGGATTTGTTTATGATTAGATCATTGTGTAAGCCATTAAAGGAAATAGGATTTATGTAATTTTATTTGGTTTTTGACACCATAAAATTGTAATTCTGATCACACAAAATTCAGAACGGAGCCCGGGATTCAGAATTCAGCCACCGCTCATCCGAGGTCGACCTCCGAGCCGCTGCCGGGATGTCGTACGGACGTCCGTACAGATCCGTACGGTTCCGTACAACCCGCCACGGCAGCTCCGTTTGATGCCACGTGTCCCCGTCCTGCTGGTCCATAATTTTTTTTATTTTCTGAAATTATTCTATTATTTTTTTTTAAAATTTTAAATGTTAAATATCCTATTTATTAGAAATTTGATATTTAAATAATGTGATAATTTTGTTTTCCTAACAAACATTATTTTTTGGAAAATCTAATTTCAAAATTTAATTTTAAATATAACAGATTTTATTTAATTATTTCAGTTTCTAATTTTAATTAAAAGTTGTTTTAATTAAAAAGAAAAATAAAAATAATGATTATTTGAAAGTTTGTTTTAATTAATCAAAATAATTAGAAAATTATTTTCTTATTATTATTCTGGACCAACAACGACACATATCCTACCGACAGTAAAGTAAAGAAGCCCGCTGGAGATCAATGCGGTTTTATTTTATTTTATTTTTAATTTTATAAAGTGGTTATAAAATTAGAAATACCCAAAAGCACCCGGTTCAACATTTATTGTTTATTTATTTATTTAAATAATTATTTTCATGTGATTGATAACATGTTCATGCATTGTATGCCATACATAAAAATCCACACAGTCATAATCATGCATCTCATTAGTAGAAACATGATTATTAGGATTGTCCTATGTGTTTATATGAATCGTTTTGCGAAATCAATTGCATGTAAATTACTTAGTTTTATTTTGAAAACTTGGTAAAATATCACACCAATTTTTAAGTCTTTATGACTTATTTTCTTTAAACCAACTTTATTTTAAAAGTGTATTTTTAGTAAAGTTTAGATGAACATGATTGGTAATTTAAAATTGGATATGGACTTAGAAACTCACTTTCTTTCCAATTTTAATTATGTTCATAAGGTTTAAAGATGTTATAATTAATTAGGTTAAAAACACTTATTTCAAAATAGTGAGTGGGAGAGGGTTGGTATCTCAAACATAACCCATGGTCTCCATTATTAATGTAACACTGTGAGATATGAATAGCGCCTCGTGACGGCTTTGTTTTTTCCCCCCTAAGGAATGTGTCTAGACATATTAATAGCAACGTTGTATTTCTTACATAGATAGGAACTAATGATGTATTTTAGGCTTGACCGACCCTAAGGCGGCATGTCCTAAGTTAAGTCATGAACTCCGAAATAATGGGTTACACTCACAAAGTTATGATTAAGCTTTTGCAGTGGATAATCATAACTTGACCAAACTAAGCGGTACTTTAATGTTTAAAAGAGAAAATAAAGAGTTATTTTAAGTTTTAAACAATAAAGATAAGAATGTCTTATAAATTCTCTAAAATTAATTTGACCAACCCTAAGGCGGCACTTTAATTGTTAGAAAATTTTATTTTATGTGTTTTAATTGTGCTCATGCATCACGTTTAATTTCCGAAACTTTGATATTTATTTTTCTAAATATAATAATATTTATTTGTATTTATTTATTGCCAGCAAAAATGTCTATTGGTGAATTACACACCGATGCTTTTCTCAAATCCTTGGTTTTTGAACCTGAAAATATGCAACACTGGTTTCGAGGCATGTTGACCATTTTTTCTTATAAGAAGATGATATCAACAGTCTGTGAAAAACCTCCAACAGAACCACCTCTGGCTACTAGCTATGAAGCAGAAGAAAAATATGCAAAGTGGATGAAATCCGATCGGTTGGCACGTTATTGCATGCTTTTAACCATGCCTGACGAAACAATGGAAAAATATATACACTATGACTCAGCACATGAGATATGGCGAGCAATGACAGAGGAAGTCTTTGTTGAGTGTCATCGTTTATCTCAAACGAAAAAGGTGAATAAGATTCACATATATTTTTTCAACTTTGAATAATAGATTCAAATATAATGAATATCAAATTCAAATTTTTGGATAGTAGATTAAAAAATATATGCCACTAAACTATTTTTCTTTTGTTTTTCCTTTTGCAGAATCAGAACCCTGTTAAGGAGGAAGAGACTAATGAGGATTTGAATAGCGAGTAAAGAGCTGGAGAAGTTGGAGAGTAGTTTTTATTTAGTAATTTTATTGTTAGTTGAACAATTTAAATTTCTTTATTTTGTTTTAGAAATTTTAGATTTCTTTGAACAAAGAAAACTACAGTCTAGAAATTTAGTTTATTGTTAGTAATCTTGATTGTTAATGTTTGGAAACTTATTTCTATTTTTGCATAACATTTATTTCTTTATTAATAAAGTAGTTATTATTTAAAGAAATTATCTATTTACTTGTTATGAAAATGCTTTGGGATAAACAAAGTTTACATACTTACAATGAATGACAATTTTTTTACGATTCTGAATTATTTAACACAACTAATCCTAGATCTATTTAACTGATTCCAATAGTGAGACATATCTGTAACACTTGAGATTGGGCCATATTGGTCTAGACAGAATAAATAGGATTGTAAAGGATAGTCCTTTAAAGAGAATCATCTATTGGATCTCTCCCTGTTTGAAAATCCTATCTAGAAGGAAAAATGACCAAGAGACCTTTCTCTGCTAAAGGTCCAAGAGCCACAGAACCACTTCAGCTAGTACATATGGATTTTGCAATCCACTTAATGTACAAGCAAGAGGAGGTTATGAATATTTCGTCACTTTCATTGACGATTATTCAAGATATGGTTACCTATATTTGATGCAAAGAAAATCTGAAACTTTTAGAAAGTTCAAAAAATTTCAAGCAGAGGCTGAAAAGCAATTAGGTAAATCACTAAAAGCACTTCGATCTGATCGAGGAAGAGAGTACTTGGATTGTGAATTCAAGAACCATCTACGTGAGCATGGCATTCAATTCCAACCCACTACACCTGAAACACCGCAGTAAAATGGTGTTTCAGAAAGACGGAATATAACGTTATTAGATATGGTTAAATGAATGAGGAGTTTCTCATCATTACCACTGTCATTTAGGGGCTATGCGATTCAATGTGTTCTATACATATTGAATGATGTTCCATCTAAGTCTATCCAAAAGACACCCATAGAATTATGGAATGGTTGTAAACTTAGTTTGCACCATTTTAGAATTTGGGGGTGTCATGCCTACGTGCTTAAAAGGAAGACCGGGAAGTTGGAAACGTGCTGTGAAGTGTGTATGTTTGTGGGATATTCCAAAGAGACTAGAGGTGTAATTTTCAATAGTCCAAAAGAAAATAAAACATTTGTATTGACAAATGAATCATTTCTTGAATATGACTATGTTAATAACCACAAACTTCATAGTAAGGTTGTACTGAAGGAGATGGTCTCAAATGAAGTTGCAAAGTCACCAACAATAACCAATGAAAAATGGCAAGAGGAAACTGCTAATTCTAGTCAAATAGTATAGAACTTCGTCGTAGTGGGAGGGTTAGTAAGCAACCCACGCACTATGAACACGAAGTTCAAATGCTTGTGCTTGACACAAACAAAGACGATTCATTGACATTTGAAGATGCAATGAATCATTCTGACAAGGAAAAATGGCAAGAAGCCATGAACCAAGAAATGGAATAGATGTATTCCAATTCTGTCTGGGTTCTTGAACATCCACCTGAGAATATCAAACCCATTGGTTGCAAGTGGATATTCAAGAAGAAAAGAGGAGCGGATGGGAAAGTAGAGACTTTTCTCCTGTAAGAAGGGGTTAACTATGAAGAAACCTTTTCTCCATTAGCCATGCTAAAATCCATTTGTATACTCTTGTCCATAGCTGCGTGCATGGATTACGAGATCTGGCAAAGGGATGTCAAAATAGCTTTTCTGAATGGCTACCTTCGCAAAACCATTTACATGTCTCGACCAGAAGGTTTTTAATTAAAAGATCAAGAGCAAAAGGTTTGCAAGCTTCTTAAGTCCATTCATGGACACAAACAAGCTTCTAGATCTTGGAATCTTAGATTTGATGACACAAGAAAAACATTTGGTTTTTGAACAAAATGTTGACGATCTTTGTGTCTATAAACAAATCAAAGATGGTATAGTAGTATTCCTCGTTCTTTATGTTAATGATATCCTACTCATTGGGAATGATGTAGAGACATTATCAAGGGTAAAGAACGGGTTAGCTGAACAATTCCAAATATAAGTTTTGGGAGAAGCCAAGTATGTTCTGGGCATTAACATTCTTAGAGATAGACAGAAAAAAAACTTGGGCACTGTCTCAAGCAACTTATATTGATAAGGTGCTAGAACGATTTAATAAGCAAAACTCCAAAAAGGGTGATATTCCAACCCATTCTGGAGTATTCCTTTCCAAGAAGTAGTGTCTCAAAACACCTCAGGAAAAGGAAGACATGAGACAGTATCCCTATACCTCAGCAATAGGCAGTCTGATGTACGCCATGTGTGTACAAGACCTGACATTTTTTATGCAGTAGGGATAGTCAACCGTTATCAATCCAATCCTGGATTGAGTCATTGGATTGCACTAAAGAATATTCTCAAGTATCTTAGAAATACTAGAGAAACTATATGCTAGAATATTCAGGTGGAGACCTGAACCCCATTGGTTACACTGATTCTGATTTTAAATCAAACAGAGATAGTCAAAAATTGACTTCTGGATCAGTGTTTATTGTTGGAGGAGGAGCATTAGTCTGTAGAAGCATTAAGCAAACCAGCATTGCAGACTCCGCCATGGAAGCCGAGTATATAGCGGCTTGTGAAGCAGCTCAGGAGGCTCTGTGACTCAAAAGATTCTACTCTGATTTGAAAGTTGTTCCAGAAGTGGAGAAACCACTTGTTCTTTACTATGACAACAGTGGAGTAGTGACTAATTCAAAAGAACCAAGAAGCCACAAGAGGGGAAAGCACATAGAGCGCAAATACTAGTTAGTCAGAGAAATCGTACATAGAGGAGATGTGTCCATTCTGAAGTCGTATCAGAACACATCCTGGAAGGCCCGTTCATGAAGACGCTTCCAACAAAGCAATTCGAGGGTCATGTACGTAATATGGGATTGAGAGAAATGCCTCACTTTCTTTAAGTACAAGTGGGAGATTGTTAGCAGTGTGTCCTAAAAGCATGTAAAGACATTTGTTTATTCTGTGAATAAATAAATACAATGGTTTATTATTATTGTTATATTTAGATTGTTAAATTATTGTTTGAATAATTTCGTAAATATCAGAAAAATTCCATATTCATTATTGAGGATGTGATCTTGTATTAGTACGAGAGAATTAAGATCACATGAATGAATAAAAATAGTCAACAACAACAAATTAAAGTTATGGAATTCTTTAATTGGAATTGTAAGTACGGTTTACTGAGTATCCCAATGATATAAATAATCTAGATTTGAATTATTGATGTGGTAAGACATCTCGGTAAAGGTGCTTTATATAATATGATTATATATGACATAGACCGATATGAATTAAAGTCTTTATCCGAACACCATTTAACAATAATGACTTGTAATTTATATCATAACTGATGATCATTTATAGATCAACCTAAATCCTGAGTGTTCATGAACTCCTGTTCATGTTTATTAAATCTTTTGATTCATTCATTAAGGTCTCTTCAAAGAATGAGGCTAATGACTTTTGTTTTGGAGATTTAATATCATGGATGGCTGGGAACATGTATCAACAATACGGAATCTAATCTTTCCTAACGGATCGTATATTAGTTCCCTTAAGGGTTAATTCTGGAACTGAATGATTTTGAGCTCAAATCTATAATTAGATTATAGATTAATTATTCACTAGTGAATTAATGGTACTTACAGAATAAGAAGTAAATTAGAAAGGTAAAATGGTAATTCTTCCATTCTAATTTATGAACTAATTAATTAGAGGGTTGAACTATTGTAAGATGGTTATATCAATGGACGACTTAAGAAAATATTTCTGTAAAAGTATATCTATAACATAAAGAGTGCAATTCTGAATTTATAGAGGAGTAATATGAGAATTAATAAATTAACTATTATAATTAAAGAGTTTAATTATTTAGTTTATTTATTGGAGCTTAATGTTATAGGTCCATGGTCCTCGAAATGGCTCAAACAATCACTGACAAAGGTAAATACAAAAATGGGCAAAAAGGACTTATGTGATAAGTAAAATATTTTTCTATGTATCAAACATAATTATTATTTAATTATGTGTAATTAATTAATTATTTGATTTAAAAAATATATAATTAATTTTGAATTTATTTATTTTTGAGATTTTTGGTATTTAAATAATAATAAAAATTGGGAAAAATCACATGCCATCACTGGCATGTGGTACACGTGTAGCACAGTGCACAGTCACTGTGCTAGACACATAAGAGACTGAGCAGTTTTTTGGTTCCACAATTTTAGTTATTTAAATATTAAATATATAATGATATATTGTAATATGATTAAAATATTATTATTTAAACAAAAATCTGACAACTGATTAATTATTTTCAAATTGTTTAAAATAACTAAGATTTTATTTTTAATATATTGGATATATTAAATATAGGATATCAGTTTTTTCATAACGTAACTTTTCAGGGATAGAAAAATATCTAGAAATCTCTCTCAGAGAAAGAGAACAGTGACACAAACAAAAGTCACTATTCTTCACAAAACCTAGGTCCAAACTTTATCAGATCTCATGTGTTGAGAACATCTGATAAATAGTTTTTTGCCTATTGTTTGTATAGCAAGCCTACACTCGTTCTTTGTGTGCTAAGAACATTTTGGAAGATCTTGGTGTGAGATCTCAAGGATTTAGCCATACAAAAAGATAGCAGCAAGGAAGAACCTGAGGTAATTTTTCTATTCATGTCTTTGATTCAATATACATATATGCATGTGAAGAATAGATCTAGAAATCTTATAGGATTACACTAACAATTTGATTGTTGTTCCGCTGCGTATAGCCTCTGATTTTATCAATAAAAACCAACATGATGAGCCCTGTGTTTACCAACTGAAGGCAAATCAAATAGTGGTATTCCTGGTTCTTTATGTAGATGATATCTTACTCATTGGAAACAATGTTAAAAAATTATCAAATGTGAAGAATTGTCTGAGCACTCAATTCCAGATGAAGGATTTGGGTGAAGCGAGTTATGTTCTAGGTATCCAGATCATTAGGGATAGAAAGAACAGACTCTTAGCTCTATCTCAAATAGCTTACATAGATGAAGTGCTTGAACGTTTCTCAATAACAAATTCCAAGAAAGGGCGTCTAGCTTCCCGCCATGGAATTCATCTTTCAAAGAAGCAGTCTCCCCAGACTCCTGAAGAGGAAGATGCAATGAGAAAAGTCCTTATGCATCTGCAGTTGGAAGTCTGATGTATGCCATGTTGTGTACTAGACCAGATATCTGCTATGCAGTGGGAGTAGGGAGTAGGTATCAGTCAAACCCAGGACCGGAACATTGGATAACAGTTAAGCATATCTTGAAGTATTTGAGACTGACTAGGGATTATATGTTAGTCTACAAGGGTGGTGTTCTGAAACCTGTAGGCTACACCGATTCAGATTTTCAGACTGATGTCGATGACAGGAAGTCTACTTTTTGGATGGTGTTTACTCTTGGGGGCGGAGCTGTGATTTGGAGAAGCGTAAACCAGTCTGCAATCTCAGATTCCACCATGGAGGTTGAGTACATAGCCGCGTCAAAAGCAGCTGAGGAAATAGTCTGGCTAAAGAAGTTCTATTCGGATCTTGGTGTTATTCCAGAAATGGAGAAACCGCTTGTTTTGTTTTGTGACAATACAAGAGTGATAGCCAACTCGAAAGAACCTCGATGTAACAAGAGGAGTAAGCATATAGAAAGGAAGTATCACATTATTTGAGAATATGTGGCTAAGGGAGATGTGAAGGTTATGAAGATTGCAACTGAAGACAATCTTGCAGATCCATTTACAAAGACACTACCAGAAGCTACATTTGATAAGCATATCAAGGAAAAGGGATTAGTAGAATTAAGGCATTAATTTCAATTAGTGCAAGTGGGAGTTTGTTGGGGTTTTATGCCCTAATTAAAACCCAAATTCTTTGTAATCTCATTTTATTATCAATAAAAGAATAGAAATCATTTTTTGACTTGGTCAATCACTCTGCTCACATGTTTTATTTTCATGATTATTTGTTTAATATAAACTTCTATTAAATCCCGAGCATATAGCTAATCTTATTTATAATGACGTAATCACAGTGGAATATAAATATGATTATATGTTCAAAATAAGTTAGTCCTAAGATTAGTCAGTGCACATGATTTACACTGACTTGCTAATCTACGATATGATCTACTTACACATTACAGTGTTATGTTCTTTCCAGAACATTAGCAAAGTAGATAAGATCAAATGTATTTGTTACATCGGACTGGACTGATATTGACAGTTGATAAGATAAGTAAACATACCATTATTATCTATTCTAGTCATATCATATAGTTGTCCATAGGTCAATTCAATCTCAATTCTGTGTGGTTAGTATTCTAACTGATTGTATTATTTGAGTTCTTTGACTTGTTTGTTACCAGCTTACCCTACGGACTAGCCCATACTTACATCTTGGGAACTCGATAGTATAATTGAGTGGGAGTGTTAATCATAGATATGAACATCTATAGTTTCTGATGAAGAAGTGAAACAATGGTTTCCTTTTAGTTTGGTTCAAGGTGTTAAATGATAGAGATCTCATTTCAGTAATTAAATTAGTTTACTGAAATATCATTTACAAGGAACTAAGTGTTTTAAGGATAAAATACAATGAGGGGTAAAACAGTATTTTAGTCCTATCTCATTGTAGACCATCTTTAGAGGATTGAGTCACAATTATGGTTGTAACAATGGATAATTAATAGCGAATCTATATTTGTTATAGAGCGTTCTATGAATTTAAGAGTGCAATTTCGAGTCTATAGTGGAGTCACAAGGAATTAATAAGTTAGTAAATTTATTTGTTAGATTTATGATAACTTATTGGAGCTTGATTTCATAGGTCTGTAGTCCCCATTGTACCTTGGATAAAATCATCTAGATAGTCTCAATTAATTGATGTAATTATCAATTAGAATTATCAAAGTTGACCAGGTCAATTTTGGATAGTTTCACAGAGTTATGTATTTTTAGAAGAAAAGAGAAATCACGGCAAATTTATTAATTAAGATAAATTGGTATCTAAATTAATAAATAAGTTTAAATCAAGGTTCAAATTATAAATATTTAATTTGATAAAGGATTTAAATAATTATTTAATTAACTAAATCAGTAGGAAATAATACAGGCCTTGATTTTTAGTCCAATGGGTTTATAATCAAATGGGAAATTTCACGGGCCTAAAACCCATGATAATTTCTACCTAGGGCTTTATAATTGCTATTAATTTATTGATTTTTTTAATTAAATTAAATGGCCTAATTGAGTATATAGAAGGAGTGCTTAGAGAGAAGTCAAGACAGACGACAGATAAGTTTAATCATTGGTTTTTTGATAGTTTTAGATTCTCTCTAAACACAAGTCATTTTCAAAGCCTCTTTGTTATTTTCTCTTCTTCTCTCTATATCTATCTCATGTGTTGAGAATTTCCCACACTAGTGTGGGTGATTTTAAGGATACATTGGAAGATTTTGAAGAAAATAGAAGATCAGTTCAGTTTCTTGATAATACTCTACGACAGAGAGGAGAGAAACTGAAGGAAGGACTCTTTCATTCCGCTGCGTATACTGTAAGTATTATATTCTTTGTTTCTCTTTGAATTCATCTTTAGAAAAATGTTTTAGGCGATCTCATATTAATTTGTTTAGTATTAGATATACATGAAATAAATAAAGATGCTGTATAAGTTTTCCCAACAGCTGCAACATCCGTTACCGCTCCAACGAACTGGACAGGGACTTGGCTGGTTCCTGCGACAGAAGCTCACGCCTCTTCCAGTTTAACCCATCTTTGAGCTCGTGTCAAGAACTCGTCCATAGCATTAACTCCTTTCCTCTGTAACTCTTGCCATAGGTGGCCTCTAACAAGAATTCCCGTCCTCATTCCCATGAGCTTGGAGCTTTCATCGGCATCTCTAACTCGCGCAAAGGCATTGGCAAACCTACTTAGATATGCTTTCAACAGTTCACTGGGTTGCTGCTTTAATCCGAGTTGCCTTAATCCAATGAGTCAGCCTTAATTCGAGCTGCCTGGGAAACCATGAATGCTCTCTTTCCCGTCCTCATTCCCATGAGCTTGGAGCATTCGTCGGCATCTCTAACTCGCGCAACCACATTGGCAAACCTACTTAGATATGCTTTCAACGGTTCACTGGGCTGCTGCTTTAATCCGAGTTTCCTTAATCCGATTAGCCAATGAGTCAGCCTTAATCCGAGCTGCCTGGGAAGCCATGAATGCTCTCTTAAAATCAGTGGAAAAAATCTTCCATGAGCTTATTGAATTCCTCTTGTATTGTTTGAACCACTGCCTGGCTGGCCTAATCAGAGTGAGGGGACTATAAGGCACCTTAGATTAGGCCTGACATTGTGGGCCATCATTATGGTGTTGAACATCCCCAGGTGATCAGACGGATCCCCATCTCTATCAAACTTTGACAAATGTGGCTTCCTGAAACCCACTGGATATGCGACTACCGCAATATTTGGGGCGAAAAGCTCGAGCTCATCCTCTGAGTCACACTCATCTTTCTCTTTTTCCTATAGAAGCTTCTTCATTAGCTCCTCCATCTGGGCTATCCTTTCGAGGGTTTGGTCCCTGGTCCCTAGGTTATTCTGGGTCTATTCAATAGCTCCCATTCTATCGTACGCATTTGGCAGGTTGTTGTCCCTCCAAGTTCGAGCTTGGTTTTGTGGGACATTCCCGTTATAACGTACTTCGGAAGGACCTCCCTCTTGACGAGTGTAACTGACTCCTTCATCACGAGCTGAATTTCTTCTCTGCGAATTTAGGCGATCTTGTAGATTAGGCTGTGGATCATATCGAGGGCTTTTAGCCGAACTTAGATGATTCCTTAGATCGCCCTTGAACCTACTGGACCTACCACTTCAACGAATTTACGTCCAATAACTTCCATTTGCGGAGCTCACAGCTCGTGGTTGAGGCCGAGGATTCGGATTGTCACCACGTGTTCGTGGAACATTGGTACGGGCAGATGGAGGAGGATTTCTTCTACTATCTCCATAAGCAGGAATGTCCCGTGTAGGACGAGGTGGTGTCAGATGTCTTATGGGTAAAGGGGGATGCCTAAGTGGCGAGGCAATCCTTGTCCCATCAGGGAAAACTAAATTAGCCCACCTCTGTTCTACCCCATCATTTCTAGCTCTCTGTGCCTAACGATCCGATTGTGATGCAGAAAGGTTGGCAGGAACATTTTGCCTCTATGAACCTATTCCAGCCCCTCCTAATGGGTTGCCATGGGTATTCCCAGGCGCGTGCGATGGAGGCACCGAACTAGGGGTTGCGGTTCTAACCGATCGACTGATGTGCTGATGACCCCTTTGAGGGCCACTAGGATGGGCATTTTGGCGATCTCGTGCTGTAGGTATAGAACTTGGGGTGGCAGTTCTGATTGACCGACTTGGTTTGGATAAGTTATTCCTGTGGGACTTATGAGACCCACTTTGCCTCTTTTAGACATTAACGTCGGTTGTAAGAGGGGGTAACCGAGCCTGAACCTCTTCAATTTTCCTGTTTGCCTTAGCAAGATCGCTTCTTAACTGCATATTTTTCAATTCAACCGCAGCTAAGTAGTTTGGGTTTGGATTCGGTGGCAATGACGCTGAACTCCTAGTATCGTCGTGGCCCACCAATTGCTTTCCCGGACGTTGTTGAACTTCAGGGCCATGCTCATTTGAAACAACGGTATGATGGGCCTCCTGCCAGCCAGGCTGTTCTATCTCATAGTCGTGCATTGAGCGAGTGACCACCATGATGAGATTTTACTGGGATTTTGATGAAAGCACTAATTTCTCCTCTCAATGAAAGCACCAAACTGTTGACGCGGTTTTTTGCCAACAGTGTATTAAGAAAATAACAAGGATGATTAGTGCTTAATAATAAACTGAAATAAGAATTAAACTCTCAAAGACACATATCTTTTTACGTGGTTCAGTGGTTAAAATCTACCTAGTCCACGAGTCTATATTATTACTATTTTTCTCTCTCTATTTTGGCAGAGTTTCAGTATTACAGAATAATCGTCTCTTTTCCTATCCAATATTCCCAGTATTTATAGAGAAGTTCTATGGATAGGTTCGAGTAACCGCGTGAGTCAATCACAGATTTACATATTTATTACATTTAATATAAACTATTCCCATTTATACTAGGATTTGATCTGATGACGAAATAAATGGTCTCCTAATATCTGGGTCATTAAATATTACAGGCTGGCCATAAATGATCGTATAAAAGTACCCGAGTCTTTGGAGATTCGCATGTATGCAATATATTCAAATTACCACGAGCTGGATATCTCTCTGAGCTCGTACTTCGGCAACCATTTGAATATCATGAGCTAGTGCTTCAAAACCTTCATGTATGTAGCTCGGGTTAAACCCAAGACGCCTGACATCACTCGTGCACAGGTGAAATCGGAGTTGCTTACATGGATAATAAACAGGCATCATTTCCTTGGTCATATCTCCGCATATTTATTTGCTAGCTGTACCCGAGTTGAGTGAAGGACTCGTGCTGAAATTAGGGTACAACAATTTTAAAATATTTACATAATATGATAACTTTTTTTTAATATAAATGATACTTTTTTTATAAAAATTAAGATTATATATTATATGTTATTATAATGATATTTTATAATATTTAAATTTATATTAATATAAGTATTAAATATTATTATAATAATATTTTATAATATAGTTGAATTCACAATAATATAATTAGTAAAAAATTGTGATTATATATTATTGACGTCGTTTTTCGTCAACTTAAATTGTAGAGCAATTAAACAATTAAACAATGAAGCGAATGAATGATGAAGAAAAACAAGAGGATTTTTTACGTGGTTCAGCAGTTAATCTACCTAGTCCACGAGTCTATATTATTAAGACTTAGGAGTTTTCTTGAAATTCTTCAGAGATGAATTACCCAGAGTTTTCTCTCCAAAAATCAGAAAATCGATCCCTTACAAGTGATGATTCCTTCTCTATTTATAGAGAAGGTTGCAGAATTCATTCCCACATATTTTGGGAAGATATTTTGTAAATCAATTGAAATAATGATATTAAATGCATTATCTCTTATATACACGGAAACGTCCCATGAAGATCAGGAACAGATAACAGATTAATGATGTCCCTTAAATATTGGGATTACGTAATAGTAGCATGTTCACACGTAATGGGCTATCCCAGGTGATTCATCAGGTCTTCGAGATCAGCGATTGGCATTGAGTCCATCAAGTCTATGGGTCAGTCACGAGCTCGCCACTCAACTTCACTCTATGCTCGGGATAGGTAGGTACTGACAAGGCTGTCACATCCGAGCTTGCATTTCCCGAGCTCGAGCTATATCGCCTGACAGCAATTGATGAAAAATATATTTAAGTGTTATGCCATTGCCCATCACGAGCTTAGAGAATATTCGAGGTCACGTGTCCTCGAGGTCGTTGTTTTACTTCAGAGGTTTTACGGCTAGACCATATGATGTTTTCATACATTTCGAGCTCACCTGACGAGCCCAGTTTTCGGGGTCATAACCTCTTATCTCGAAATTTGGGTGTAACATTTTGCCCCCTCAAAAGTATCAGTTCAAATCCTATGAGAAGGAAACTTTTGAACTGCCCCTCTTGGAAACTGTACCATCAATTGCACTCGAGTGTGGACACACGTCAGCTAGGTATTGATTAATCAGAGTACTTGAGTGCCTTGGTACCATGCCCACATTCGTTCACCTGCCAAATTTATGGTACCATCATTTCATTTGTCCCTGACTTTCGGATCAGATACGAAATCTGGCTAATGGTTCAGATTAGCCTGGCCTTTGACTTTCCCAGGGGCTTATAAATACATCCCCATCGTCTTCCTCATTTCACTTTCTCGCCTTGTGTTTTCAGAGAAAAAAGAAGAAAAACTAGAATTCAGATTTGTCTAGTTCTTACATATTCTCCAAACCAAGAAAACAAAACAACATTGGCTTGTTTGACTCCGTGAAATCATTCTTGCAACCTCTCCTTTGGTCTTTGATTTCTCTGTATCCACCATCTACATTGTGTAAGTATCTGCTCTTGACCCCTTATATCCGTGTTTATACTTTATTTTTTCCATGCATGTCTTACGTTGTCTCACTTAGGCACATTTACTAGTTTTGCACTAGAATGCTTCAATCAATACTGTGTAGTTTTTAGGCCCTTCTATTGTTATGGATTTTCCAAACCTAGAATTTGCATGAACGATGCAAATTCGGATCTTTTCTAGGTTATCTTAATTTCGAGTATCGTATTGTGTAGACCAAGAAATTGGGTATAGAATTAGGGTTTTCAAATTGCATGTTTCCCAAAAATATCACTTTTTCAGTAACCACCAACTTTTTTTTCCTAAAAACCCGGGATTCTAAAAAATAAATCTACCTTTCCCTCTTTACGTGGAATACACGCTCCGAGCCTGATCTCATTATTTTGATCGAGCTCGTTCCACAACTTTGATCGTTCGAGTTTAGGCCATCTTTATTTTCATTCTTGATCTCTAGTTCGTCTGGCCCTCACCCTTTTGTTCTCTTGCTAGATGCTGCAAAAATCGGAAGAGTGGTGGGGATCAAAATTTGCGATTCCTTACTCGTCGGCAACTCCAAGGCCGGAGTCACCTTTTACTTGGAACCAGCGCTTGATACAGGAACATGAAATTAGGTGCGAGCAAGAAGACACCCGAGCTCATTTCCGACGCCAAATTGACGAGGTTGAGGAGAGAAAAAGGAAAAAACTCATGGTCGCAATCTATCCAAACCCGGACCCCAAGTCCAGACCGATTCCTCTCGACCCTACTCTTAAAGTGACGGTCGCATTCAAACCAGGCGAGCTCAAATTTTCAATGATGGAAGATTCATCAATTCCTCCATCTACCTCGCAGCCAACAACTATTCCCACCTCGAGGGGAGAATTTTTTGAGGCCGAGCTTTATTGGAGCTCGATTTCTTCACTAGGGTAGATCTCAGATATCTTGGTCCTCCACGAAATTGGACTATCAGGCTCATTGAGGTGTCAAGCTCCAACCTCCCACGTGTGAAGCTGTCGCACCCTGGGAGATGGTAATCCCGACAACACGTTAAAATATGTGGCTTGGAGCCATGAGCATATGAAGGTAGGGGCCTTATTGCCTTTGAAGTCCTTTTTCAAGGACTTCTTGGATTTCGTTGGGCTCACTCCTTTCCAACTCAACACCAACTCATACAGGGCTTTGTCAGCCCTAAGGTTGCTTTACCACGAGCTAAATTGGGAAGGACCTTCACTAAAGGAGATTTTATATCTCTTTTGTTTAAAAAGGAATCCCTCCCAAGCTCGGGGAGGAGATGGCTTCTATTATCTCTCCTTCTATCCTCGTAAGAAGAAAATCTTGGAGGATCTCCCAAACCATCCTCCCAATTTCAAGGTGGCCTTCTTTTGGACGGACGGTCTGGCTCCCTCCAAACACTATTCATTCAGGCGAATCCGTAAGTATACGACCTCTATTTTCTTTTCATGCTCGGATTTTTTTTAAGCTTGGACCACTCATTAAATTCAATTCTTCTGCCAACTACCACCGCCATACTCCCACAGACAAGATGAAGGAGCGTAAGGAGACTTTGCTTCAACTCTCTTATGGCCAGCGCTTCTTGTCTTATCTTCTTCATTAAGATAAGCTTCGGGCCTGTGGTCTCTTAGAAAAGGATCAATCCACAAATGACTGGTCCAACGAGAAGTACTCCAGTTAGGAGTTTGTGCCTCTTCCAACTGGTAGCCTTCCTCTGAGGCAAAGCTCTAAGGCACGATCCCCAACTTGCTGTCCAAGGAGTCCGTGCTCTGGGAACAAGGCCAATGACGAGGCTTCGAGCTCGAGTGACAGAGGTATGGTCATCCTTAGCTCGGCTTTATGGTCTCCCTCGCTACTTAAGCATAAGCATGATACCTTAATCTTGTGTGAAGATGATAGGAACCACTTTTATGTATGGTCCTTGGTAGATAAGAGGGTTCATAGGTTTGATAGTTGGTTAGGGAAGTATGATACTATGTATAGTCTGAACGAGGTCTGGGATGGAATAGTCGCCCAATACGGGACGAATGATTATAGGGACCTCTCGAGGTTGACTTCCACATATAAGGAAGGTACTCTCCCTGCCTCTTCCGAAGATGGGGGAATTATGTGGTCGCCGAGCACGAGCTCGGGGGAGAGTTCTAGTTAGGTTCTTCGTTACTTGTCCTTTTATTCCTTGACTGTCTGCATTATGCTTACTTTTTGTGCCTTTAAATCTCTTATAATGTGGTGTGACTATGCAGGCACTATGGATTCTGATCTCGAGACTATGCTCGCCATGGGTGGGGGGCTAAGAAGGGCAAGGGCCTAAGAGCATCGCAGAAGTCTGATGGACCTGCTAAGGTTTCTAAGAGGACCAAGAAGACTCCTCCTCCCCCAGCTCCCACGGTTATGAGCCCAGCTGTGGATCTGACTCCTCAGGTCGAAGCATCCATGACAGGTGTTCCCTCTTTGCCTCCTCTGATCATGGTCCGCTCAACGCTCGACCCACTTCCAAAGAAGCCCTCGGCCTCCAAAACACGCCTGTTCTCGATTTTGACTCATGTTAATGAGTATGTTGTCGACAATGCTGCCGTGACTCATGAGGCCACACTTGGCTCGGACGTCTTGTCTGGGGTAGGCCAGAGCATTAGCAACTTCGAGGCTCCCCAGTGGCAGTTTTTGAACAATGCTCTGGACTGCAACACTCTATACGACAAGGGTGTCGAGCTCACTGCTGCGGTACCCTCTCTCACCTTATTATTTGTTGTAATTATGTTTGGTGTATGTTCTAACTTGATTTGTTTGTGTGTAAGTCCCTTACTGCGTTTTCTTAGTTAAATTACAAGCTGAACAATGAGATCCATTCGAGCATGTCATATGCTCAGGAGGCGAAGGATTTTCAGCTCAATCTCGCAGACGAGTTTAAGGCCGAAAAATCAAAACTGGAGGCTGAGGTAGAGCTGACGAAGTCCAGGATAGCAGAGCTCAAGAAGCTAAATGCCAGACTCGAGGAGCTTGAGAAGATCAATTCCAAGCTTGAGGAGGAGAAAAAGGCCACCTTCGAGATAATGGAGGAGGAAAAAACCTGTCTCCTCAAAGAGTTCAAGGAGAGGAAGGACTGAGATGTTGACATGGCCATGTACAGGACCTGGGCCAGCAATGCTGATCTCGATACCAGCTTCCTAGGCTCTTTTGAGGGAAAGCTGGCCAAATGGCAAGCTCAGCTTGAAGTGGAGGAGGCTACTCGGGAGGAGGCAGAGAAGGCCAAGGAGGATGCTGAGAAGGCTAAGGGGGGGCGCTCCTCCCTCCTAAATCTCGACCCGGGGCTGCGTCCCTTTGAACCCCTTGTAATAGTTTTTATCTTCTGTTTTCTATGCCCTTGGGGCTAAGACAATTTATAGCTCATAAAAGAGCTATTTTCTTATGATATTTATAATACTGTGTTTGACTTTACTTTAATATTTTTGCTTTACATTTCTTAAGTCAAAATATTTCAAGCATTTTATATTAAAGTGTCCTTATGATTTTTTATGCATACAAACATATGGTGGATTTTAAGCTCGAGCTTCAATGCATTCATGCACAGTTTACTCGATGTATCCGTGTGCGATCTTGCTACACATCAAGGTCGGAACTTACTTTTACCATGCACTCGAAAGTACTTATATGGCGTGTAATGTAGGTGGTTTAGTTATATCATGCACATCTAGTTACTTTCCTCGTCCTCAGGTACCTCCCCAAAGTTATGAGGTCAAAACTATCTCTTTGCAAGATATTCCAGCCTCGATCTCAACTTAACTTGAAGTAGGTATATTTATATTCCAACTTTCTGTCGATTAGTTTTAGCTGGTTTGTTCCAAACCTATTTAGGTCGTGTTTTTGGTTCGTACTCCATACATAAATATTTTTGAACTAGTTATGTCTAGATCGCGCATTTGGTTTTATCCAAATTACCTTGCCTCACTCATTTGGTTATATCCTAGCACTTTTATTCTTTAATAATTTGGTTATGTCCAAACTATCTTAGCTCGCGTATTTGGTTATATCCAAACACTTTTATTCTTTTAATAATTTGGTTATGCCCAAACTATCTTAGGTCGCATATTCGGTTAAATCCAAACACTTTTATTCTTTAATAGTTTGGTTATGTCCAAACTATCTTAGCTCGCGTATTTGGTTATATCCAAACACTTGTATGCTTTTTGCGCATGCTATTTGTTATTTTTTTCAAGCTTATGGTATATATACCACTATTGCCCCCTTAATGTCGTATGAGTGTGACCATAGGCTATTAAATTAAGAGAGTTTGCGAAAAATACAACATATTGAGACGAAAATAAACTTTATTTGAAATTAAACAATTTATTAACAGAAGCATAGTAAAGAAAAACAAGCACGGTTACAGGTGACATCATTCCTACACTATTGATAGTAAGGTCATAGATGCTCGCCATTCCATGGTCGTGGTACCAAATTCCCGTTCAATCTTGCCAATTTGTAGACGCCAGGTTGGATAATCGATTCGATCTGATAAGGTCCTTTCCAATTAGGCCCGAGCACGCCAGCAGTCGGGTCCCACGTAGCTAAGAACACACGCCTTAGCACCAAGTCCCCCAAACCAAATTTTCTGTCTCGAACCTTTTTATTGAAATATCGGGTAGCTCGCTGCTGATATGCTGCATGTTTTAGTTGAGCCTCGTCCCGTCTTTCTTCAATTAGGTCTAGACTTACTTCGAGCTGGGATTGGTTCGAGGCTTGATCATAAGCGTGGCTACGAATGGTGGGTATTTCGACCTCAATTGGTAGCATAGCCTCGCATCCATATGCCAAAGAAAAAGGGGTATGTCCTGTTGAAGTACGAGTTGTGGTCCGATATGCCCACAAGACTTGGGGCAATTCTTCGGGCCATTTTCCCTTAGCTTCTTCCAATTTCTTCTTCATTGAGCTCTTCAGGGTTTTATTCATAGCTTCAACTTGGCCATTCGCTTGGGGATGGGCCACAGAGGAGAAGCTCTTTATTCTCCCATTTTCTTCACAAACATTTGTAAACAGTTCACTATCGGACTGAATACCGTTATCCGATACTATCTTCCTTGGCATTCCATATCGGCAGATTATATTTTTTACCACAAAGTCCAAGACTTTCTTTGAGGTAATTTTTGCAAGGGGTTCAGCCTCAATCCACTTCGTAAAGTAATCTACCGCGACTACTGCTTGTTTAACTCCGCCCTTGCCTGTTGGCAATGAGCCTATGAGGTCAATTCCCCAATCCGCAAAGGGCCATGGGGAGGTCATCATAGTTAGCTTGGAAGGTGGGGCTTGTGGGATTATGGCAAATCGTTGACACTTATCACATCTCTTGATGTAATCAAAGGAGTCTGCTTTGATAGTGGGCCAGAAGTATCCTTGGCGTATAATTTTCTTAGATAGGCTATGCCCCCGTGTGTGGTCCCCATATAATTCTTCATGTATCTCTTCTAAGATCTTCTTAGCCTCAGGTGGAGTCACACATCAGAGTATTGGCATAGAGTATCCCCTTTGATATAGCCTTCCTTCCATAATAGTGTATCTGGGAATCTGATACATCAGTTTTCGAGGGAGAATGCCAGTTTCAAGGTACTCAACTATTGGGGTCATCCAGGCTGGCTCGGAATTAATCATGCAGACATCTTCCTGTTTGGGCTCATTTAGACTAGGTGTCGATAGATGCTCGATTGGCACAACACTCAGCTCGTCAACCTCGGTGGATGTGGCAAGCCTGCCTAGGGCGTCTGGATTCAAATTTTGTTCTCGGGGAACCTGCTCTACTGTGTAGAATTCGAAATTTTCAAGAGCTTCTTTTGCTTTTTCTAAATATGCAACCATTCTTGTCCCACGAGTCTGGTATTCCCTAAAATTTGGTTGACTACCAACTTGGAGTCACTGTAGCAATGTATCGCCTTAGCCTTAACTTCCTTGGCTATTCGAAGTCTCGCCGGTAGATCTTCGTATTCAGCCTCATTGTTTGATGCTTCGAAATCAAATCTCAAAGCGGAGTGAAATTGACTTCCAGTTAGGGTGATCAGTATTATTCCTACCCCCGATCCATTTTCGTTGGAAGACCCATCGACATAAAGTTTCCACAGCTCGTGGGCTGGGGTTATAACTTCGTTGTTAGTCATCCCAGTGCATTCCACTATGAAGTCTGCCAGAGTCTGTCCTCTTATGGTTGTTCTCGGATGATAAGTGATCTCGAATTGCCCGAGCTCAATAGCCCATTTTAGTAATCGAACCGAGGCTTCTGGCTTGGATAAGACTTGTCGCAGTGGTTGGTCCGTCAGCACATGGATGGGGTGCACTTGGAAGAAAGGTCGGAGCTTTCGAGATGAGTGGATAAGGCTGAGAACCAACTTCTCCATTAAGGGGTATCTTAATTATGCCCCCAGTAACCTTTTGCAGACATAGTATACTGGCTTTTTCTCCTTCTGTTTTTCTCGGATGAGCACGACGCTAATGGCGTGCTCGGTTGTAGCGAGATATAGGTACAAAATTTCTCCTGTGACAGGTTTCGACAAGATAGGAGGTTCTGCGAGGTACTTTTTGAGTTCCTGAAATGCTAGCTCGCATTCCTCTGTCCATTCACATTTTTTTCCCCCTCTCAAAAGGTTGAAAAATGGAAGACAACTGTCTGTAGATTTTGAGATAAACCTACTTAATGCTACCATCTGTCTAGTTAAACTCTGGACATCCTTATGGTTACGAGGTGAGGGCATGTAAATTAACGCTTGGATGTTGTCAAGATTAGCCTTTATTCCTCAGGCATTCACAATGAAACCTAGGAACTTCCCCGACGATACTCCAAAAGAGCATTTTTGGGAGTTGAGCTTCAAGTTGTACTTCTATATCACAGCAAAGCACTCTTCAAGGTTATCCACATGGTTATTGTTATGTTTAGATTTAACTAACATATCATCAACATAAACTTCCATGTTATTACCTATCTGTTCGAAGAACATCATGTTTACGAGACATTGGTATGTGGCTCTAGCATTCGTGAGCCCGAACGGCATGACATTGTAGCAATATAGCCCTTTATCTGTCACAAAACTCGTATGCTCTTGGTTCGGGGCATGCATGGAAATCTTGTTATATCCAGAATAAGCATCCATGAACGACATGAGTCCATGCCCATTTGTGGCATCTACGAGCTGGTCAATCCGAGGTAGGGGAAGCAGTCCTTAGGACATGCTATATTGAGGTCTGAGTAATCAATACAGGTTCGCCATGTTCTGTTAGGTTTCGGAACTAGCACCAGGGTAGCGACCCAATCCAGGTAGAAGGCCTCTCGTATGAATCGATTTTCCTTTAACCCGTCGACCTCTTCCTTCAAGGCCTTCTTCTTGTTGTTGTCTAGGAGTCTTCATTTTTGCTGCTTCGGGGGGAAGCTCTTGTTAATATTAAGAGCGTGGCTTATCACATCTGGACTTATCCCTACCATTTCTGAATGTGACCACACGAAAACATCCTAGTTCATTTTCAAAAAGAAAATTAATTGTTATTTTGTTTCTTCCGGAAGGTTTTTCCCCACCTTCACAATTTTTGGGGGGTCAACTTCTTTGAGCTTGACCTCTTTGAACTCTTATAACGGCTTGAGATCAGCTCTTTCCTCTATCCTCGAAGACTGTCCCATCCTTATTCTGAATTATGACAAGTGTTTGTGCGCTTGTCTGTTTCTTTCCTCTAACATAAATGTTATAGCATTCCCTCCCTGCGAGCTGGTCCCCTTTCAGTGTTTCGATGCCACTAGAAGTTGGGAACTTAATGGCCAGGTGCCTAACGGACGACACTACCCCTAGCCCTACTAGGGCAGGTCTCCCGAGAAGTATGTTGTAGGCCGATGGAAGATCAACTACTACAAACTCCATCATCTTGGTTGTCGAGACTGGGAAGTCTCCCAAGGTCACGGGGAGTTCGATGGATCCCACACAGGCAATCCCTTCTCCTGAAAAATCGTACAACGTCATTGCACAGGCCTTTAGGTCGCGAAGCGCGAGTCCCATCTTTTCTAAGGTGGCCTTATAAAGGATATTTACTGAGCTCCCATTATTAATCAGGACTCTATGTACCCTCTTTTTCACGAGCTGAAGGGTGATGACTAGCGGGTCATTGTGAGGGAATTGTACATGAGAGGCATCATCCTAAGTAAAATTTATGGGTTGAGATTCAACCCTTTAATGTTTTGGAGCTCTAGGCTTGGGTTCGTAAGGAGACCTGTCACCTGTTTTAAGCTCATTCACATATCGTTTCTGGGCGTTCCTGCCCAGTCCTGCAATATGTGGCCCCCTCGAGATGGTTATAACATCTTCTCTATCAATCGGAGGGGGTCGTTCGTCTTCCCTTGCTCGGGAGTTGTTATTCTGGCCAGGTGGTGTTACTGCTGCCCTCTGGCTGGTGGAAGCCTGATTGGGATTTTGATTCCTAACATATTGTCTGAAATATCCCCTCGAGATCAAGCCTTCGATCTCATCTTTTAATTGCCGACACTCATTGGTTGTATGTCCAATGTCTCTATGGAATCTGTAGTACTTACTGGAGTCTCTTTTCGCTTTTTTGTTCTTCATGGGGTCAGGCCGTCTGAAAGGGACCTGGTTTTCATTAGCCAGGTAGATTTTCTCCCGAGACTCGTTGAGCTCGGTATACACTTTGTATACGGAGAAATATCTTTCCCCTTTCTTCTTCTTTCCCCCTTCAGCCTCGGGGTTATTCCCTTCATTCTTCTTCCTTTTAGAAGGGTTGTCCCCAGGGGGTTTTGAGGTTGTAGGATCCACCAAGGTCGAGGCAGAGTTTGTGTTTGTTGTTGTAGTTATGGGTTGAGAGATCATATTTAATGCTGACCTCGCCTCTTCTACATTAACAAACCTCTGAGCTCGTCGATTGAACTCGGTTAAGGACCTTACGGGCTTCCTCTACATATCCTCATAGAGAGGACTTCCAGGCATTACTCCGGCACAGACAGCCATTAAATGGCCACTATCGTCCACGTCACGAGCTCGGGCGACTTCCAAATTAAACCTTGTGAGGTAACTTTTCAATGTTTCATTCGGCTGTTGTCAGACATTGGTCAAGGCAGACGCCTCGAGCCAAATTCCAACCATGGCTTTGAATTGATTCTTGAAATCTCTAGATAATTGATCCCAAGAAGCAATTGAATGTCTCTTATACTTTTCAAACCAGTTTTTTGCTGGCCCCGGGAGTGAGACTGGAAACAGCACATTACTGGCTCACATGATTGTGTTGAACATACTTAAATGACTGTATGGATCTGAATTCCCATCAAATGGTGGGACATGAGGAATTCAAAATCCTTGAGGAAACGAGGTGCTGGAAATATGAGGGGCAAAGGGTTTGAGTTCTTCGTCGAACTCTTCGTCCCGATCCTGACATTGTTCATTTTGTAAGAGCCTGAATGCTCTTTCCAGTTCTTCAATCCTTTCTTGGACTGGATCCACAGGGGGTCTGACTTGAAGTAGTGGGAATTGGTTATCGTTGATCACAACCCTAGTTTTGCGCCTTGGCACGGGGTTCTTGCATCCATTAAGATGATCCCTCAGATCTGGATTCGACGGATTATCATTCCCCCGATTATGGTTCAAGTGTTCTCGTAAATCTGTGTGATTCCTTCGATTCCCAGTATTTCTACATCCCTAGTCATACATATCGACCGATCTAGTGTCTCTCGAGCCTTCACTGACATGGCTCATTGTGCGGTTGTTTCGAGATGGGTTCCTTGCCGGTTGCCTCGTCTCAATAGTGTGAGACCGAGACATTTGGCTTCTTGTGGGTTGGGTACCTCTATGCTCCATAGCAGTCTCCCCATTTCCACACCTTCATCCAGCTCGCCTTTCCTTATCACCATAGGTCAGTTGTGTGTTCCTATGAGTTGGTGAAGGATACCTTATTGGCGATGGTGGGTGCCTTATTGGTGATGGTGGCTGCCATCCATTACGGGGCCTAGAAGGTCCTGAGTTCTCCCAACCAGGTTCTATAACGTTTTGCGCGGTACCAGGATTTTGGGTACGAGCCTCCGAGGGGGCTCGGTTATTCCCTACTCCGGTCGGTGCTTCCGCAGTTGGGTTGGCAGGACCTCCAACCCAGTTATTTCTCCGGGTTCTTGGCGGAGTAGGTTGTTCAACTGGCGGCTGAGGTCGCTCCGCTCTCAAGGTGGCAGCATTTTTGCATGGTTGCCCTCGAGGCCTACGTGGCGGAACATGAACGTCCCGCAAAGGCTGAACCTGATCCTCTGGCAGAGGTGGGACCTGAGCCATCTGCGCCTCAACAGCTAGTCTAACTAGCTCTTCATTGCGCTTCTTGGCCTCTGCCAACTGCTTTCGCAGTTGACGATTTTCAAGTTCCATTATCGGGACATATCATTCAAGATTGTAGTACATGTCCTCATTGTCCCTGGGGGCTGGTGGTCCCCGAGAGTCGGATGAACCACTCCTCTCATCAGGGTCCGAATTCACCATAGGTTGCTTTCCAGGGCGTCGGGGGTAGTCAGCTTCATCTACAATTTCCTCTTCAGGAACATTGGGATCATTCACGGCCATTGTTTATTCAGTGATGCCTTTTTTGACTGAATGGATTCATGCACGTACTGCTTAATGCTCTCCATGAAAGCACGAAACTGTTGACGCCGTTTTTCATCAACTTAAATTGTAGAGCAATTAAACAATGAAGCGAATGAATGATGAAGAAAAACAAGAGGATTTTTTACGTGGTTCAGCAGTTAATCTGCGTAGTCCACGAGTCTATATTATTAAGACTTAGGAGTTTTCTGGAAATTCTTCAAAGATGAATTACCCAGAGTTTTCTCTCCAGAAATCAGATAAAAGATCCCCTACAAGTGATGATTCCTTCTCTATTTATAGAGAAAGTTGCAGAATTCATTCCCACATATTTCATGAAGATATTCTGTAAATCAATTGAAATAATGATATTAAATTCATTATCTCCTATATACACGGAAACGTCACATGAAGATCGGGAACGGATAACGGATAACGGATAACGGATAACGGATAACGAATATTGGGATTACATAACAGTAGCATGTTCACACGTAATGGGCTATCCCAGGTGATTCATCAAGTCTTCGAGATCATTGATTGGCATTGAGTCTGTCAAGTTTATGGGTTAGTCACAAGCTCGCCACTCAACTTCACTCTATGCTCAGGATAGGTAGGTGCTGACGAGGTTGTCACATCCAAGCTTGCATTTCCCGAGCTCGAGCTATCTCGCCTAACAGCAATTGATGAAAAATATATTTAAGTGTTATGCCATTGCCCATTGCGAGCTCAGAGAATATTCGAGGTTACGCATCCTTGAGGTCATTGTTTTACTTCAGAGGTTTTAC
This sequence comes from Humulus lupulus, assembly GCF_963169125.1. NCBI lineage: Eukaryota > Viridiplantae > Streptophyta > Magnoliopsida > Rosales > Cannabaceae > Humulus > Humulus lupulus. Next base: position 22,883,456 of record NC_084793.1, read on the forward strand.
GGCTGGACCATATGATGTTTTCATACATTTCGAGCTCACCTAACGAGCCTAGTTTTCGGGGTCATAACCTCTTATCTCGAAATTTGGGTGTAACATATATTATTATCATAATAATATTTTATAACATTTGAATTTAGATTAATATAATTATTAAATAAGTCTTATATATTAAATATAATTATAATGATGATATTTTATAATATTTGAATTTATATTAATATAATAAATAAATATTTATTTTTAATTAGTTTTAAAGACATATTCCGTTAAATATTTAGAATATTCCGCTAAAGTTAAGATAAAAAAATCGTTAAAACCAATCATTTCTGTTAGCTACACACTTTTTATATAAAGAGATAAATATATATACACACACAAAGATAAAAAAATATAAATAAATAAAAACTAAATATATATATACACTGCACACACTATATATGTTAGAATTTCTAATGCACTCAAATAACATGAACAAACAATAATCTCCAACACATAATCCAAAATCATGTCACTATAAATGCATATGTGAGAAATCCTAAATCATAATTCTATAGATCATTTGCTAAATTAAAGAAGAAGATGAACACAAGAGCGGAAGCACTAACCTGAAGTCATTGTTGGAGATGATATAGAGAGGTTGGATCTTCCAAGAAAGGAGGTTCTCTCTATGTATTTCTCTGTGATGCGGAATGAGAGAATACGAGTCGTATTGTTACTTGGGGACCACAACCGTATATATTAACTGATATTAATATTAATTTTTGGATATTTATAATTTGGCCCTTCATCAAATTATAAATATGACTTATGGTTTCTGCACATTTATTCCATAACATATTAATAGCTCATGATACTTATAACATAATTGGTCACTTTATTTTGTATCAAACTTTATAATAGCATAATACATTAACACATATGTGCCCATAATAGGATTTTAATCCAACAATCTCCCACTTGGGTAACATATATTACCTTATAAATGTACAACTTGATGAGCTCAAAATTTGCTAGTACAAATAAAGGTATTCTTTAACAATCTCGTCCATCAACCATATCTATATAAGATCAAAGTAGTCTTTGTCTTATTGATCATGACTAAACTCATCAATGGTCACATATACATATATAGTCAAATGACATAGATCAATCATGGATGTGTAGCATGGAAATTACATGTAATGTGAACCAAGCATGCCTATTTCCAACTGGTCCTCCTTAAACTTAAATGAGGTCAGAACCAAACATGACAAAATAGAGTGAATAAATTGAATACTTCATTCTGATCAGAAAATAACCAAATACATAAATGTCTCAAACAAACATAAAGCAAATAAAAAAAATGCAAATTCCCACTAAATCATGATATCCTCAAACAATACAGCACCCATATGAGCAGTGTGCTCATGAAAGACCTTCGATAGTAATCCCTTTGTGAGCAGATCCACTATCATGGAGTTTGTCCCAATGTGTTCTATGGATACTTGTCCACTCTACACTCTTTCTTTCACAACTAGGAACTTTATGTCAATATGTTTTGTCTTGGATGAGCTCCTATTGTTGTTGGAATACAGCACTGCTGACTTATTGTCACAAAATAACTTGAGTGGTCTTTCAACATTCTCCAAAATGCGCAGCCCAGTGACAAAGTTATGCAGCCATATTCCATGATTTGATGCCTCATAGCATGCTACAAATTCTGCTGCCATAGTGGAAGAAGCTATGAGTGTTTGTTTGATAGTTTTCCAGGATATAGCTCCTCCAGCTAACAAATAAATATAACATGATGTAGATTTTCTGCTATCTTGGCACATTGCGAAATCGGAATCAGAATACCCTATGACCTCCAAATGATCTGATTTCCTATATGTGAGTGTATAATCTTTTATTCTCTGGAGATATCTCAAAACCCTCTTGGCTACTATCCAATGGTCCATACCAGGGTTGCTCAAATATCTGCCTAACATGTGCAATATCCGGACACGTACATACTTGAGCATACATTAGACTCCCAACAGCTGATGCATAGGGAATCTTTTCCATTTCATTAATTTCAAGGTTACTTTTAGGGCACTGACTAAGATTGAATTTATCTCCTTTAGCAACATAGGTATCTCCTGGTCTATAATCTTGCATGACAAACCTTTTGAGTACCTTATCGATATAGATCTTTTGTGATAATCCAAGAATACCTCGAGAACGATCTCAATGTATCTGAATTCTTAATATAAAAGAGGCGTCACCAAGATCTTTCATCTCAAAATGTTTAGATAAAAATCTCTTGGTTTCGTGCAATAAGCCTATATCGTTAGTGGCAAGCAATATGTCATCGACATATAGAACAAGGAATATGTGCTTACTCCCGTAGAACTTATGATACACACAATCATCAACAACATTCATCTCAAAATTGAATGAGATAATTACTTGATGAAACTTGTGGTACCATTGACGAGAAACATGTTTGACTCCATAGATGGATTTAGTGATTTTGCAAATCGTATTCTTTGGGTCTCCCAACACAAAGTTTTCTGGTTGCACCATATAAATTGTCTCATCAATGTCTCACCATTAAGAAACATTGTCTTAACATCCATCTAATGTAACTCAAGGTCAAGATGAGCAACAAGTTCCATAATTGTCCTAAAAGTGTCTTTTGATGAAATTGGAGAGAAAGTCTCAGTAACATCGATGCCTTCTTTTTTAGTAAAGCCTTTCGCTACAAGACATGCCTTATACCTCTCCACATTACCCTTTGCATCCCTCTTGGTTTTAAATATCCATTTACAACCAATTGGTTTTGCACCTTCTGGTAATGGCACAAGTTCCCAAAATTTATTGTCTTGCATGGGCTTGTACTCCTCATTCATGGCATCCATCCAATTTTGAGAGTTAGAACTTTCATGGCCTGATGAAAGTTGATTGGGTCATCTTCCATCATTCCATTGTCATCAACATGTTCTTGGAGAAATATAATATAATCATCTGAAATAGCACTTATCCTTTCTCTCGTGGACCTCCTTAATGACACTGGTTATTGAGGTTGTTGAGTTTGTTCTTCTTGAACAATTTCCTCATTTGGAATAGGGGGTTGTTCAACATTGTCTATTGTTGAGGTTCTGGAATCACTTCCTGATGAATGATAGGTGTAGGAACCTAAATATTGTCAAAAGTGATGGTAGAAATTGGGTTTGAATTCAATTCCTCCTCAAAGGCAATGTCTTTTACCTTATTTTTCCCCCCAAACTCAACATCCTAAAAAAATGTTGCAGTTCCCATCTAAAAAATATTTCTAATTGTGGGATCATAAAACTTATAGCCCCTAGATTGCTTAGAATATTCACTAAAGTAACTGCTCATTGTTTTGGAGTCCAATTTCTTTTCATGTGGCTTAAAAGGCCTTGCCTTAGCTGGACATCCCCAAATGTGAAAGTGCTTTAGACTAGGCTTTCGACCTGTCCAAAGCTCATAAGGTGTTTTTGCAACTGCTTTAGTTGATACTCCATTCAAAATGTAAGCTGTTTTCTTTAATGCTTCTCCCCAGAGGGACTCAAGTAAGGTAGAATGAGCAATCATGCTCCTTACCATATCCTTAAGAGTCTTATTTCGTCTTTCAGCAACACCATTCATGCTGGGTGAGCCTGACATGGTGTATTGTGGGACAATACCATATTCTTATAGGAATTTAGCAAACGGTCCTGGACGTTGTTCGCCTGAGCCATCACATCTATCGTAGTACTCACCACCACGATCAGATCTGACGTTTTTAATCATTTTGTTGAGTTGATTATCAACTTCAACTTTATAAGCTTTGAACACGTCCACATATTGAGAATTTTCATGAATGAGATATAGGTTGTTGGGTTTTATGCCCTTAATAAAACCATATTTCTTATGTAACACGTTATTATTATCAATAAAAGAAGTAGAAATCGTTTTGTTTATTCAATTGCATTGTTCACTTGTTTTATTACATTTTTATTCAATTAATACAAACATTCATAAAATCCTGAGCATATGAATAGTTACAATTATAGTGACTAGGTCACAGTAGATTATCGTTATAATTATATGTTCAAAAGAATGAGTCCTAGATTAGATCAGTGCATTGGATTTTCACTGATTAGGAAATCTACGATATGATCTACTTACACATTAGGAGTGTGATGTCTTGTCCAAGGCATTGACCAAGTAGATATGTGTAATGACCCACTACTCTAGACTTTTTGGACCATTAACGAAACTATACATAAAACTTACATTTTTGCGAAAATACCATAATTTATCAGAAACTTGTAGAAACAAAGTTTACTTTCATAAAATAAGTAGGATATGGGTACCCATTGTCTTTAAAACAAAAATAACTTAAAAACTAAAAAGAGTTACATAGAAAATGCGGAAAATACATTTAAAACCATAAAAACATAAACAAGACTACATCCTCGAATTGAATAACGCTCGGCCCCTTGACTCCATTCACCATCGATACACATCCTCTAAGCGTCACGAATCTTTCCGCCTCTACAGCTTATTTTCCTGCACATAAAACAGAAAGGAATGAGCCTAATGCCCAGCAAGGAAAAATCTAACACATAGTCATAAACATAAACATAATTTCATAATAACGTAAAGACATATCATAACACATAATTCACTTATTATAATGGCCATTATTACTTGGGGTCCCATAGACTAAACAAGCTTATGCCCATGAGATTAGTGGGGTCCTACCAGCTAAATAGGCATATGCCCACAATCTTTTTGGGGTCTTGTTAGTCAAATAGGGCATAAGCCCAAGCCTACAACAAACACATGCATAACAAATTCATAACACATTCATAACATATCATAACATAACACATAAGATAACATAAACATAAACATATAGATTCTAGCCTATTTTCCTTACCAAAGTTACCGAGATATAATGGACTGAGTTGGGACTTTTGGAACACTCCTAAAACCATAATGAACAAGAGTGAGTTGAAAGAAGGAAAGAGATGAAATGAAAGAGAATAGGAAGACTAAACCATTAAAAGAAAATATGCTTACCACAACTTAAGTGCTTAAGAACTTGGATTCCCTAACCAAAATAAGAATGAGGTTAGGAAATTGAGTAGAAGACTAAGAGAAAGGAAACATAATACGGAAAGGAACTAGAGTTTTGGTTACCTCAAAGATTTGCAAGATCAATCTAACCTCCACCGAAATACTATAGAAATCACTTCCCAAAGTGTTTGATAAGCTTATGATGTTTAAGCTTATAGTTTTTCCCCAAACCAGGTGTTTACACTCTCACACTCACTTAACACTAGCAGCTTCTGAACTTAGAGCAAATGGTAAATAATGGCTGGGTACTAGGTCCTATTTATAGAGTTTGGAGATGAAAAGATCTTGATTTTACTTGAATAAAAATAATGGCTTTTTAGGTGAAAATCATTTGAATAATCGTTCAGCAGAGGCTGAAGACTCGTTCAAAAGATGCTGGACTTATGAAGAAGTTTGAATGGCTGAAAGGAAAAGAATTCAAAAACAATTGAACATATGCTGAAGGAGGCGATATATCGCCCCCTGTAGGCGATATATCGCCTGGGCCAGTATGCCCGAGGCGACCGTGCATCGTTTCGTGTTTTCCGTATCTACGTGCTGCGACATATCGCCCCCTATAGCTGCGATATATCGGCACTCGCTGAATATTTAAACACGAAATTACACATTTTTAGCTAAGTTTGAATGGAGTAAACAGCCTTGACTAAGCCCTCAACGTATTCAAAGCTGTTGACTGACCCTATAACATTCAAACTTTACCCTTATTTAATTTAATCCTCCAAAATACTTAATCCTTAATTACCATTCATAACATGTGCTTAAAATCCTATTGGTTGATGTCTAAACCTTATAATATAATAAATATGATCCTTAATATCAGTCACATAATCAAACCTTAGGTTATACTTAATATTCTTAAACTATAGGTTAAACTTAGAAAATCTATAAGTACTATTATGAGTGTCCAAATAATTCCCGGTCTGAACCAAAAATCCACAGTTACAAAGATAATGCTATAAATACTATCATACTATTATCTATCTTAGCTAAGTAAAGTGCTTGGACTCTACAATTCTCCCCTACTAAAAAGAATTTCGTCCTCGAAATTTACTTATCACATAACTCCTGATACCGGCCTTGCATGTCCTCCTCCAACTCCCACGTTGCCTCGCATTCAGAACTATTGCTCCATAGGACTTTGACTATAGGAAAGCTCTTGGACCGTAACTACTTCATCCCTCTATCTAGGATGCTAACCGGTCGTTCCTCGTAACTTAAGTCTTTCTGGAGTGCTATCGTATCGTATTTGAGGACGTGAGATGGGTCTGACACAGATTTGCGTAACATCGAGATGTGGAAGACGTTGTGACTATCGGCTAATGCTGGCGGTAGGGCTAGTCTATACGCAACTGTTCCCACTTTGTCCAATATCTAAAAGGACCTATGAATCGGGGACTAAGCTTGCCCTTCTTTCCGAACCGCTTGACACTTTTCATAGGAGATATCTTGATCTCCAACTTGGAATTCCACATCGCGTCGCTTGGTATCCGCATATCTTTTCTGACGGCTTTGAGCAGCCAGCATACGTTGTCTAATAAGCGTTATTGCTTCTTGAGCTTTTCTAACAGCTTAGGGCCCTACAAGCTGCCTTTCTCCTACCTCGTCCCAGTGCAACGGTGATCGGCACCTTCTTCCATATAGCAACTCATAAGGTGACATCCCGATCGTCGACTAGTAGCTGTTGTTGTACGAGAACTCGATCAGCGGTAAGTACTTGTTCCACGATCCTCCGAAATCAAGTATACACGCGCGTAGCATATCCTCTAAGATTTGAATCGTACACTCAAACTGCCCATCTGTCTAAGGATGGAAAGTTGTACTAAGGCTTAACTTAGTACCCATATCTTTCTGTAAGTTTCTCCAAAATCTTGACGTAAATACTGATCCTCTATCTGACACTATCGTCTTGGGGATTCCATGCAATCGTACAATCTCTTGGATGTAGATGTCTGCGTATTGGTCTGCCCTGCATGAAGTTCTAACAGGCAGAAATGAGCCTACTTGGTTAGTCTATCTATTACTATCCAAGCGGAATCATGCTGCTTATTCGTCTTTGGCAGACCCGTCACGAAGTCCATGGCTATGTCGTCCCACTTCCATTCTGGTACGCTATGCGGTTGCAATAAACCTGCAGGCCGCTGATGCTCTGCTTTCACTTGCTGTCATACTAGACACTTAGATACATACTCCGCTATCTCCTTCTTCATCCCTGGCCACCAATAGACTGCCTTAATGTCATGAGTCATCTTGGTAGACCCTGGATGAACTGAGTACGGGGTATTGTGCGTTTCTTCTAGAATCGTCTTCTTAATACTTTGATCGTCTGGCACGCATACCCGATCCTTATATCTCAATAAGCCTTGGCTAGATATTGAGAAATCTGTATTCTTGCCTTCTCTGACTGCTTCCATATGTGGTGCTAGCGATTCCTCATGTCTCTGACCAATTCGTATGTCCTCTAGCAGATTGGATTGGATAGACAAGTTAGCCAGCTTGCCTATAACCACTTCTATTCCGGCACTGATAAGCTCCTGCTGTAGCGGATTTTCTATTCCAAATAAGGCTGCTAAATTCCCATAGCTTTTCCTGCTGAGTGCATCGGCAACTACATTTGCCTTCCCTGGGTGGTATAGGATTTCGTAGTCGTAATCCTTGACTAATTCTATCCACCTGCGCTGCCTCATGTTGAGCTCCTTCTGCGTAAAGAATTATTTTAAACACTTGTGGTCCGTATAAATCTCGCACCGTTCTCCGTAAAGATAATGGCGCCAGATTTGTAACGACCACCGCTGCCAACTCCATATCGTGAGTTGGATAGCGTTGTTCATACTCCTTCAACTGACGTGAGGCGTAAGCTATCATCAACACGCATCCCAATCCTAGCTTTGATGCATCGCATTAGACAACGAACTTATCGTCGGGTGTTGGTACACTAAGTACTGGTGTTGAGCAAAGCTTATCCTTAAGTAACTGGAAGCTTTCCTCACACTTATCATTCCAGTTAAACTTTTGTTGCTTCCGGGTCAGGTTGGTGAGTGGAGTGGCTATCTTAAAAAAACCTTCTACAACTTTCTATAATAACCTGCTAGCCCTAAGAAGCTTCTTACTTCCGACGCGTTCTTTGGGCTAGGCCAATCCTTCACGGCCTCTACCTTTGATGGATCTACTGCAACTCCGTCTTTCGATATGATGTGCCCGAGGAATCGCCACTTGCGAAAGCCAAAATTCGCATTTCTTGAACTTGGCGTAGAGTTGATGCTCCTTCAATCGCGTCAAAATCATCCTCAAATGTTCCTCGTGCTCTACTTCATCCTTGGAGTAAATTAAAATGTCGTCGATGAACACAACGACGAATTTATCCAAGTAGTCTTTGAAGATCCTATTCACTAAGTCCTTAAACGCGGCTGGCGCATTAGTAAGACTAAAAGACATAACCAAGAACTCGTAGTGTCCATAACGAGTCCTAAAGGCTGTCTTAGGAATATCTTCTCCCTTTACCTTGAGCTGATGATACCCGGTCCGTACATCGATCTTAGAAAATACAGTCGCGCCTCGGATTTGATCAAGCAAATCATCAATCCGAGGTAGCGGGTACTTGTTCTTAATCGTTACTTTGTTCAGCTCATGATAGTCTATGCACATCCGCATACTTCCGTCCTTCTTCTTCACGAATAGTACCGAAGCTCCCCATGGTGAATGGCTTGGCCTAAGTCTAGGAGTTCTTGTAGCTGCGTCTTTAACTCCTTGAGTTTCGTGGGTGCCATCCGATATGGTGCCTTAGAGATAGGCTCGGTGCCTGGTACTAATTCTATCGTGAAGTCTATCTCTCGAGTTGGCGGCAATCCTGGCAAGTCATCGGGAAATACCTCTGGAAATTCTTGTATAACTCGAACATCTCCATCCTTAAGTGGCGTCTCCCTTTCCACGTTCGTGATGCTGGCTAAGAACGCTTGACATCCTTTCTCTATCCTTTGTTGAGCTTTGAGAGATGACACTAACGGGGTGCGTAATCCTGAAGCTTGTCCCATGAAGCATCGTCTCTGGCCGTCAGGAGTTTCGAACATCACCTTCTTGCGTTTGCAGTCGATTGTTGTGCCATGCCATGCTAGCCGATCCATGCCTAGTATTACGTCGAAGTCCTTGATCACTAGCTCTATCAGGTCTCCTTCTAGTTCTATGTCCTTAATCTTGATCGGTACGCCTCGTACTATTCGTGATGATAGAACTACTTTGCCCGAAGGCAACTCGGTTACAAACCTAGTTCTAAATCTTTCACTAGGTTTGTCTAGTTTTTCTATCATTCCTAACGAGATATACGAGTATACTGTTACCAATCAAGCGATACTAGAACATATACTATCGAGGATAGGATATGACCTGTAAATCCTTGTTACTAGCATGGGTTCCTCCTTGGGTCAAGGCAAAGACCTTGGTCTGGAACCATCGTTTAATCCTTCTTCTCCTCATTAACATTTATCTGAATCATTTCTACTTCTATTGCCGTTTCTAGAACATTGGCATAGGTAGTGGTTCCCAGGTTTGCTAACTTAACCCTTAATTCCATCTTTGGTCTAAGTCCTCTGACGAACTTGGTCAACCTCGTAAAGTCGGTTGGGACCAACTCTAGTGCAAACTTGACTAATCTGTTGAACTGACGAGCATATTCTTCTATCATTAGCGATGAATGCCGAGGTGTAATACTTCTTGTGGAACAGCTCCTTAAATCTTGTCCATATCATGGTGGTGACATCGTTAGTCTACTGAACTAAGTCCCACCATATTCTGGCATCCTTCTTGAGTAATGATGAGACGCAGGATATGCGGTCTGCATTACTGAGATTCATGTGCGTAAGAATTGGCTTCACATTCCTTAGCCACTCTTCTGCCTCAAAGGGGTTTATAGTCCCTTCGAAGTTTGGAGCGTGCTGCTTGCGGAACCTTTCATACACTGACTCCATATTCGGTACTGGACGTGGCGCGTGGTTCATCACTGGCCATCCCCCATATGGACCAACTTGTTGGGGTGCTAGGGCCATTAGCTGTAGCTGCGGCTGCGGTTGCGGCGGAGGCTGAGTCTGCGCCTGTTGACGTTGTTGCTGCAAGAGTTTCTCGACTTGTTGTCGCCGTCTAGTGATTTCCGCGGAGTTGTCAGCTGGCGGTGTCGGCGCGTTGCGGCTAGTAGTAGCACGCACTCCTCTTCTGCAAACTGGAGGGCATCATTGGTCGTTGGAACAACGTTGGAGGCGTTTCCGTTGGTGCGTGCAGATCTTCGAAGCGACATCTTCACCAAAAGTTCTAACAGTCGAGAACTTGTTAGAACTTACCCTAATAGGCTCTAAGGCAAAAACTTATTCTAAAACAAACATATCTCGGACCTATTTATTATGACTTCTTATGAAAAATTATATAGGTCTTTATTTATTATTAGAGTGGGTTTCTATACTTAGAAAAACAAGTCATCTTTATTTTCTAGGTGTGTTTCTAATCATCCTATATGACTTAATTCTCAGGCTCGAAACTTATCTTTGTTCCAAAGTTAACCATATTGAGGGAGGGCTGGGATCAGTAAAATCGTTCCCACTACTAAGGCCCCCTAACTCTCAATAAAGAAACTTGGTTCTTTGATTTGTATCCACCCTCACTGAACTTAGTCATTATTTATTTTATTTATTACTTATTATGATTGCGAAAATAGAATCAAACTCATACATGATGATAAAATAACATGAAATTAATTTGGAAAAATAATTTTCACTTATTACAATCATAAATAAAGAAAGAAATAAAACAAATAATGAAAACTATTATTCTAAAAATCGGGATCTTCTACATCCGATCCTTCATCTAGCATATCATCATCTATCTCCTTATAATCATCATTGTCTTGAGCCTCAAAATTTCCTCGGGGAAGATTCAAGAAGATTCTATGTTGTTGCTCATTAGTGAATTGAAACTCTAAATCATAGGTGAACTTAAGTATGAGAGAATAATATCTTAGGGCTGCTTGTAAGTCATCATCATTATTTATATTCTCCCATATTTCTTCTAAAGTTAAAATTGCTGAAGGAAAATCTTTTAAAAGCCTAATTACTAGAACATATTGTTCTGCAGCTCTCATCATAATTTGCCTAGATTCTTGAAGGTGACCTATCTCATTGTGGAACAAGATCAATCTCCGAGTGATCCTTTCTATTGCTCCTACGGTGTTTCTTGGCTCCCTTATTCTTTTTTAAAGCCTTAATGGCTCGGATATCCTCATTGCTTAAAGCTCCGTTCATTCTTAACTGAAAACATAAACACTAACAGTGTTAGCTATACACATAAGTAACATAACTAGTAACTTAAACACTTACTTGGCGGTCCGATTCGGAGCTTTGAGCGTGTGTAACATAACTAGTTAGCTATACACCTATCTCATTGAGGAGAACTTCATGCAAAAGAACCGTTTGCTCTAATACCAACTGTAATGACCCACTACTCTAGACTTTTTGGACCATTAACGAAACTATACATAAAACTTACATTTTTGCGAAAATACCATAATTTATCAGAAACTTGTAGAAACAAAGTTTACTTTCATAAAATAAGTAGGATATGGGTACCCATTGTCTTTAAAACAAAAATAACTTAAAAACTAAAAAGAGTTACATAGAAAATGCGGAAAATACATTTAAAACCATAAAAACATAAACAAGACTACATCCTCGAATCGAATAACGCTCGGCCCCTTGACTCCATTCACCATCGATACACATCCTCTAAGCGTCACGAATCTTTCCGCCTCTAAAGCTTATTTTCCTGCACATAAAACAGAAAGGAATGAGCCTAATGCCCAGCAAGGAAAAATCTAACACATAGTCATAAACATAAACATAGTTTCATAATAACGTAAAGACATATCATAACACATAATTCACTTATTATAATGGCCATTATTACTTGGGGTCCCATAGACTAAACAAGCTTATGCCCATGAGATTAGTGGGGTCCTACCAGCTAAATAGGCATATGCCCACAATCTTTTTGGGGTCTTGTTAGTCAAATAGGGCATAAGCCCAAGCCTACAACAAACACATGCATAACAAATTCATAACACATTCATAACATATCATAACATAACACATAAGATAACATAAACATAAACATATAGATTCTAGCCTATTTTCCTTACCAAAGTTACCGAGATATAATGGACTGAGTTGGGACTTTTGGAACACTCCTAAAACCATAATGAACAAGAGTGAGTTGAAAGAAGGAAAGAGATGAAATGAAAGAGAATAGGAAGACTAAACCATTAAAAGAAAATATGCTTACCACAACTTAAGTGCTTAAGAACTTGGATTCCCTAACCAAAATAAGAATGAGTTTAGGAAATTGAGTAGAAGACTAAGAGAAAGGAAACATAATACGGAAAGGAACTAGAGTTTTGGTTACCTCAAAGATTTGCAAGATCAATCTAACCTCCACCGAAATACTATAGAAATCACTTCCCAAAGTGTTTGATAAGCTTATGATGTTTAAGCTTATAGTTTTTCCCCAAACCAGGTGTTTACACTCTCACACTCACTTAACACTAGCAGCTTCTGAACTTAGAGCAAATGGTGAATAATGGCTGGGTACTAGGTCCTATTTATAGAGTTTGGAGATGAAAAGATCTTGATTTTACTTGAATAAAAATAATGGCTTTTTAGGTGAAAATCATTTGAATAATCGTTCAGCAGAGGCTGAAGACTCGTTCAAAAGATGCTGGACTTATGAAGAAGTTTGAATGGCTGAAAGGAAAAGAATTCAAAAACAATTGAACATATGCTGAAGGAGGCGATATATCGCCCCCTGTAGGCGATATATCGCCTGGGCCAGTATGCCCGAGGCGACCGTGCATCGTTTCGTGTTTTCCGTATCTACGTGCTGCGACATATCGCCCCCTATAGCTGCGATATATCGGCACTCGCTGAATATTTAAACACGAAATTACACATTTTTAGCTAAGTTTGAATGGAGTAAACAGCCTTGACTAAGCCCTCAACGTATTCAAAGCTGTTGACTGACCCTATAACATTCAAACTTTACCCTTATTTAATTTAATCCTCCAAAATACTTAATCCTTAATTACCATTCATAACATGTGCTTAAAATCCTATTGGTTGATGTCTAAACCTTATAATATAATAAATATGATCCTTAATATCAGTCACATAATCAAACCTTAGGTTATACTTAATATTCTTAAACTATAGGTTAAACTTAGAAAATCTATAAGTACTATTATGAGTGTCCAAATAATTCCCGGTCTGAACCAAAAATCCACAGTTACAAAGATAATGCTATAAATACTATCATACTATTATTTGTCTTGGCTAAGTAAAGTTCTTGGACTCTACAATATGATCGGATGTATTTGGTTACATCAGACTAGGACCGATATTGATTATTGATTGATAAATAAGTATCGTTGTTATCGAATCTAATCAATATCACAACATTGACCATAGGTTAAGTCGATCTTAATTCTGAGTGATAATATTCTGCTTATTATATTATTTAAATCTTTTGACTTGTTCATTACCAGCTTACCCTACGGTCTAGCCCATACTTACATCTTGGAGATTTAGTAATGTAATTGAGTGGGAGTATTATTCATAGATATGAAATCTATAACTTCTGTATGAGAAGTGAAAAGATGATTTCCTTAATTGCTTTGTTCAAAAGGTTAAATGATTGAGATCTCATTTCTATGATTAATTAAGTTCACGGAAATATCATTTATAAGGAACTTAGTGGGAGTTAAGGATAAAATACTGGTGAGGGGTAAAACGATAACTTTTACCCAGCTTGTTAGTAAGTTATCGATAGAGGATTGACTAACTGTAATGGTTATAGCAATGGATAACATATTTATGGTTTGGAAAATACGTTCTATGAATTCAAGAGTTCAATTCCAAGTCTATAGTGGAGTCACGAGGAATTAATAAGGTAATGAAATTATTCGTAAATAAATTCACGGTAACTTATTGGAGCTTGATTTCATGGATCCATGGTCCCCGCATCACCTTTGAGTAAATCATCTAGAATGTCTCAATTAATTGATTTAATTATCAATTAGGATTTTTTAAAGTTGACTAGGTCAATTTTGGAAAATTTATAGAGATATGAGATTTAGAGAATAAAAGAGAATCTTTGGGTAAATTTATTAATATTGATAAATTGGTGTCAATATAAATAAATAAAAATTAAATCAAGTTTCAAATTATAATTAGTTAATTTGAATAAGGATTTAGTTAATTAATTAAAATAAATAAAAGGTTTTGAATTAAGGCCTAATTGGGATTTAAATTCAAAATAAAAGTATTGGGCCCAAGTCCATTTGTGGGAGCCCAAGGCTTTTATCTTTTTGTTTATTATTTTAATTAATTCAAAATTTAAATTTAAATAAAGCACATTAAGTTGTCTATATAAGGAATATGATATCTAGGGTTTTCAAAAGTGAGTCTCAGTTGATTCATTGGGTAAGTGAAAACCTAGACACTCTAATCCTTTCTTAGCCACTATCTCTTCTTCTTTTCTAGATCTCTATCTCAAGTGTTGAGAACCAGCCCACACTAGTTCTAGGTTGATCAAAGGCTTAGTGAGGAAGACTGTGTTGCTGATCTAGTTCAATCTCTTGATAATACTCTGCTACAAAAAGGAATCAAGAGTTAGAGAGATTGAAGAAAGGAGTTGTTCCAGTTCCGCTGCGTATTCGTAAGTTTCTACATCATTGTCTTTATGTTAATTTACGAATCTAATATTCATATGTATGTCATGTTATTCTATGTTTCTATTATGTGTTTGGAAAAATAATAGGAAGCATGCATCTAGATTTAAATTCCAAGATCCTACATAGGTACCCATAACGTGGGTAATCTTCTATGAATGATATAAAATATTGTTGACCATTCCAAGATTCTGTAGGGAATGGCCCACAAATATTTGTATGAATCGATTCTAAGATACTTGAAGCTTTGTTGGCACTTAATCTCTTGATTTTCGTCTGTTTTCCCTTGATGAAATCTTTACAAACATCAAAGTCTGTGAAGTCAAGAGACTCTAAAATGTGATCAGACATAATACGCTCAATTCTACCTTTTGAGATATGACTTAAGCGTTTATGCCATAGTGACGCTGAATTTTCTTTATTTAATTTGCGTTTAGTACCACGTGATTCCACATGCAAGGTTTCATTATAGAATACAATTATTTCTAGCAAATAAAGGTTTTCATAAGCATTCAATTATCCAGTTCCAGCAACATTTGAATTTAAAGACAAACAAAACTGATTGTTTCCAAAAGAACAACAATATCCAAATTTGTCCAACAAAGAAACTGAAACTAAATTCCGTCTAAACGATGGTACGACAAAAGTATCTTTCAAATCCAAATAAAAACCAGTTCCTAACAACATCCTAAAATGCCCAATTGCTTCCACTTCCACCAATTTTCCATCGCCCACGAAGATGTGTCTTTCACCATCACTTGGCTTTTTGTAGCTCGGCTAACCCAGCATAGATACACTTATGTGAGTAGTAGCACCAGAATCTATCCACCAAGTGTTTCTAGGTACAAAAGCTAAATTAACCTCAGAACAGACCAAAATAAGAATCATACATTTCTTTACATGCCATGCATTATACTTGGTACAATATTTCTTCACATGTCCAGGCTTGTTACAAAAGAAACAACCATCTGAATCCTTATGTTGTTTCTTTTGGGCTGGACCCTTAGGGTGTGATTGGTAGGGGATTTGGAAATGATTTTATGATTTTAAAAACTTAAAATTTGTGGGACCTACCAAAATATTTGATTGGTAGATTGTTTTTTAAAACTATATCCTAATCAGAATTCTAATTTTGTGTTATAATTTAGAAAACAACAATTTTGCGTTTTCTCTGTTTTGTGATTTTTTCTCCAAAAACTTAAAATCAAAATCAGGATTTGTTTGTTCTCTCTACTCGTATCCTTTGTATCATTGCTTGTATTTATTTATTTATTTATTTTGCCAATTTTTATGACTTGAGTATGTTCCCACTAGTAATAAGGTGTTTATGGAACATTTTATGACATTTATGCACAATTCAAAAATAAGTTGTGCTGGTATTTTTATAGATGACAATGCAATATTGTTATAAATTTAATCGATAATTATTATTAAATTTTAATTTATCAATATAATTAAATTTTACTTAATTAAATCTATTGATAAATCAAATTTTAATATTATACAAATCAAAATTTAATATTATACAACCTATGTATATAAAATATATAAAATTAAAATAATATTCAAATTCAGTTGTTCCAATCACATATTCGGTTTATGTTATATTTTCAAATTTAATACCAATCACATATTCATTTTTTTAAAACTCAAAAACAGTTTACTGACATTGAACCAATCACATTTTCAGAAACATGATTTTAATCACTAAATTCAGATTTTCATTTTAGAATCTCACTTTTCAAAAATACAGTTTTCGAATCGCGAACCAATCGGACCCTTAGCAACTTCATTCTCGTATTTCCTTTTCTTGCCTTTATCTTTAGAGGCATTGTCCAAGTGAGCACTTTCAGCCTTATCTTGCTTCAACATTTCTTCCTCTTGCAAACAGTGAGAAATGATCTCATTTATAGTCCATTTCTCCCTTTGACAATTATAACTAATTTTTGCAAGAAGAGATACAAAAACCATAAGAACAAGAAAATCCTCAAAAAGCTCGATCTTAAGTGCCTTAAGTTTTGAAGCAATTTGGTACATTTCCATAATGTACTCCCTAACATTTCCTCGACCCTTATACTTCATGAACATCAAGGAAGCCAGAAGTGAAGTCATTTCAGCCTTATCATTTCTAGCGAAATGTTTGTCAATTGCATCGAGGAAATCCTAGGCCTTAGTGATCTCTTCAGATTTTGTGCCTCTGAAGGCTTCTGGAATGCATTGTTGCATGATCATTAGACTCGTGCGATTAGAACGGTCCATCTCTCAAACTTCATATTTTCATTGGGAGTACTTTCTGTAGTAAGAGGTGAAGGTTGTTCTTGCCTTAATGCATAATCTAATTCCATGCAACCAAGGTTTACAAGTAATTTTCCTTTCCAATCCTTGAAATTTGTCCAATTAAGCATGGGAATAGAGTTAATGTTGGCAGTTATTGTGGCAGGAGTAGATGAATTAATTGAATATAGAACAAAATAACAAAACAAGGTCACATAAGAATCCATATAAAACAATAAATTCAAATAATGGTTAATCACATCTCCAGAGACCAAATACAACATCAATATCAAGTCTTTGGACAATAATATTAATTTTAAGCGGTACTCTTGTTGTAGCAATCAAACATTGACAATAATTTATGTCAAACAATATGTCAATCTTTGGACAAACATATTACTCACATGGAATACCTTACAATTGTCACGCATTTATTACCATAGGTATGCATGAAACTTGGCTAAATATTAACTTACCTTTGGGTCAGTTAATAAATGCATGAATTACAATACACACAATTATCTTGATATTTTAATTAAATTAATCTACACAAAAGAGGTCACTTTGGTGACATATTATTTCAATTAACTTATTTTTTTAAAAAAATTATTGGATACTCTTCATAAAATCCAAAACCAAAACCAAATTTGAATTTAGTTGTTACTGTATTATGATTATTATTACTATTATTTTCACCGAAGCCTATATATATTCAATAATAATAATAAAAGTGAATGTACCTTGAATCCAGAATCAATGAATACAATCTAATCTAAACATATATAATCGTAAAGTAAAAAAAAAAAATTGAACATGTCGTTGGACCATTGTGTTATAATTATAATTATTTTATTATACCATAAAATAAATTCTGAACATGTCAGAGAAGCCATGATCATAATTGTATATACATAAAGTGAAAAAAAAAAAATGAATGAATCCATATATAAAGCAAATTGATTCTTTATATACGAGAGGATTACGACTGTATATAGAACCAAACAATGTTATATACCCAGGTTTATATACTACATATATATAAAGCAAATATATTGCATATCGAATCATCCAAAACAAAACTAAATAATCGCATATGTTAAATATCTTCATCATCATAAACCAATAAAACCAAAACACGATAAAATATAAAAACCCTAATTTTAGAAAATGCCCAAATTGTTTTGAACAAAATCATTCAATCTTCAATTAATCTAGTATTGCTGGCTCTGATACCACTTGTTAGAATTTCTAATGCACTCAAATAACATGAACAAACAATAATCTCCAACACATAATCCAAAATCATGTCAATGTAAATGCATATGTGAGAAATCTTAAATCATAATTTTATAGATCCTGTGCTAAATTAAAGAAGAAGATGAACACAAGAGCGGAAGTACTAACCTAAAGTCATTCTTGGAGATGATACAAAGAGGGTTGTGATCTTCGAAGAAAGGAGGTTCTCTCAGTGTATTTTTCTGTGAAGGGGAATGAGAGAATACGAGTCGTACTATTTGTGGGGACCACAACCTTGTATATTAACTGATATTAATATCAATTTTTAGATATTTATAATTTTACCCTTCATCAAATTATAAATATGACTTATGGTTTCTACACATTTATTCCATAACATATTAATACCTCATGATACTTATAACATAATTGGTCACTTTGTTTTGTATCGAACTTTATAATAGCATAATACATTAACACATATGTGCCCATAATAATAGGATTTTAATCCAAAAATATATATATATATTTATAAATAAATAAATAAAACTAAATATATATATAAATACATGTATATAATATATAACGGGAAGAAAACGAATTATACCTTAGTGGGGGTGGCAGCTGCGATCTCCTCCTCTTTGTTTGGGGTTTGATTTAGAGAAAATGAGATAGATTTGGGGTTTGATTTAGAGTTTGATTTTGGGGATAGATTTGGGGTTTTAAGATTGAGGGAAAATGGAGTTCTGCATTTTTTCTTCTTTGATTTTATGGTCTGAATGGCAGAGGGGACAAGTGGCTGGGTATATACAAATATCAGGGGGTGACGGGGCACAATATTAAGGGCGATGCATTGTCCCTAATAATTTTTACCCAAAAAACACACCGTGTAATTTTCTCACATACTTCTAGTCAAAATATCTCACTATCAAGGACGACTAGCATAATATTAGGAGCAACTTCTTTCTTATTGTTGGAACTTTCTTTTGTGAATTGTTAAAAATTGAAAAAATATAGTTGTGTGTGATATGGGAAAAGTCCCACATGGAATTGAAACACTCTTCAAGGAGTGTATATAAGTTGCAAACTCTATGTCTTGGGGTGTGCCCCAAGGGGTACCCAGTTTTGTGCGCATGAGTGAGGACTCACACACTTGACCACCACACGCGCGCGTGCGCCGCCGCCGTCCGATCGACTCGAGCTGTGTGGTGTGGTGTCGTATTTTTAATTTTTTCAACAAAGGTTACTAAACGTTTATTATTTTATTAATTAAATTAATCTTAAAACGTTTATTTTTCAAAAACGGTTTTTATTCTTATTAAATGAAAATAAACGTTTTTAGCCGTTATGTTAATTTCCTCCTTTGATTTAATGGAAAATCGTATTTAGACGTTTTGGGGGGTTTCTTCTGTGTATAAGTTACATCAAACATTTTTTGAAAAGAGGTGTCTTTTTTCTTTATTGGTTCTACGAATTTTCTCAGAGCATTTTTTATAAGGGTGTACAAGAACGATCTTCTCGGGTGCAGGGAGGAATCGTACAGAGACAGTTTTATCCTAGGGACGGCGTGGTTGATAGACTGTCGTGCACACTTAGGGCAGAGCCGCGAAACGTCTTAAAGAGAGCGACCTTGTCCGTGACTCAGCCAAAAAATTGATCGGTAATTTCGTTCCAATTTTATTTTCTATTGAGGATTATCACTTATCACCCCTAATTTCTTGTATATCAGGAGCGAAACACCATCACCCCTTATAAAGTCGCATCTAAAACTGAAATTTCTTGTAATTCCATAGTTACACCCTATAGTCCAACCAGCACCCACCTGCATCTCTACAACCTCATATAGAAAAATCCAACCCTCACTCATTTCGACTCCTATATATTCTCGATCTCGCCAAGTCCCTGCAAAGTAATTTCTCCAAATCAATTGAGCCTTTCCCTGCATTCTTGAAAGAAATCCCACCAATAATGCCTCATTGGATGAGGATGCCGAGTAGAGAGAATTTTGTTTTCCAACTTAATCTTTCTTGTTCGTTGTGTTTTATTCCACAAAATGAGACTTCACAGTTCCCAAGACTTTGTGTCTTTTTAAAATGATTTACAAGGATGGTGGCATAAATAGTTGTTTCCATTCTACATAGACTAATTAATTTATTATTATTTCTTATATACACTTGTACATGAGAAGAGAAATAGATATGTTATAAGTTTAATTTGGGTGTACTTTTGTTAATATAAATTTTATTTTTTTATTGTATATATATTTTTAAAATAATTTGTGTTGTTTTTAGTAATTGTTTAATTTATTTTGAGTATATAATAAACTTTTCATAAGGATATTTCAATCCTTTGTGTTTTTTGGTAATATTATTCTGGATGATTTTTGGTGATTATTTTAGGTATTTATTTAGTTTTTCTTAGATGTATTTTGGTGGGCAGTAAGTTGATATTCAATTGATTTATGAAGAAAAAAAACCGCCTGTTCCATTGCCTTATCTCATCCCTGTCCCTCCAATAAATAGTTGCCACCTATTTCTTATTTTTTATTCACTTAACTTATTTATTTTATAAACCATATTAGTTCCCTTTATTTCTTCTCGATCTCCTAAAAAAAATTCATCAATAATTATTTTGTATTCACTTTCTTTATATGATAATTAGAAAACATAACTGCACTTCGCATAGTTTTTTTTAATTATTAAAAAAATATACATATTTTAAAATATTTTTTGGGAGATTGTAGGATAGTGATTCATTTTCATCATACTCGTACAGCATGCATTTTATATAGACAGGTGATGGCGTTTTGACCACTATTTTTTTCACAATGGTGGTCATTGTATAGCAAACCTCTTGCAGGTTTTTGAAAAATTCACAATAATTAAAGTACTGAAAATAAAGTTAAAAAAACTTGTTGCACGTGTGCTTTTATTTTATTTTATTTTATTATTGTAAATCCTATAATTGGCATTTTTATAGAAATATCTTTTTTTCTTAAAAGAGTAAATGGTTGATTTAATTGTTTCCTTTTATTATAATTTTCGGAAATATTTGTTTTCCTTTTATTATAATTTTCGGAAATATTTATTTTCCTTTCTTATATTTTTCAGCTTTAATTGGAAAATATTTGGTTTCCTTTATTCCAATTTTCGGAATCTCTCTTTCCTTTTGTGTAATTGTTGGTCAATAATATGCTTCCTTATTTAGCATATATTGTCTCTTTTTGGTTATAAAGGAAACAAAGGTCATTGCAAATATTCTGTACTTACCCAAAGTTATTATTGGATTATTTGCTGATGTATTTTCGTGCAGCTCAAGGATTACAATCAGGAAACTGGTTTTTAATATCATTAATTATTGTTTTCTTTTTGAGCTTGTTTTGATCCAACACAGGTCTGAGTTGTCCCCTCCGATATCGCATCTGTTGGATCAGAACCTTCTAAATAAGGCAACTCTTTGACAATCAAGAATATCTTCTGCGATTCTTGGCTTTATTAGAAGAATTCTTTTTCTGCCTTTGTGAGCACGAAAAAGACTCTATAAATAGGGCTCTAAAGGCAGTGAGAAAAATGAACTCTTTGGGGCATTATTCGTGAGCTTTATTGTAATATTTGAGAGTTCTTCTTTGTATTCAAGATCATAAGTATTCACGTGATCTTGTTGAATTATGTGTGTTTAGTTTTAAGTGGTGAGCTTATACCATGTTCATGAGTGAATACACATTGTAATTTGAACATAGCGTTTGTAGTCTTCGGGAGAAGATCTTTTACAAAGCCTTGCGTCAGGAGGATGCAAGCACTCGCTGACCATTGAAGGGAGTTCAAGTGGTTGAGCGTTTCAATCAAAATCAGATTAGTAAAGAGAAGTACAACAAGTTGCGGCAAATCACAAGAGGGAGTCTTGTTTTGTTTAAGTCAATGTTTTTGTACTTGTGATTCTTTATTAATTGGTTTTATTCTCTGGGCGTGGCCCCAAGGATTAGGTTATCCGAAAGGATTTCTGAACCTTGTAAAAATTCGTTGTGTTCTTTATTGTTTTGCACTGTCTTTTTATTGTGTTCAGTTTCTGTCGTAACAAGTTTGGTTTCGGTCCCGACAGAACTGTAATCTGTGTAAACAGTTAATTACCATTCCGCACTTTAATTAATTTACTTGGTTTAATTAATTTGGTAATTACTAAAAACGGAATTTCAATTATTATCATTATTATATGCTTTGTGTGATTTTTTTTTTTATAAAAAGTCTAAATTATGTACAAGAAAATGTTTTGTGTAAGACTGATTTTGGCTGATTACCCGTTTGAACCATTAATTTTTAAAAATTAACTTTTAGATCTCATGTTTTATCAAAATGTTAAATATAGGAATGAATAAATCGATTCTTTGAACATTCTAATTTTGACCGATTACCCGTTTGGACCCTTTATTTTTTAAAAATTAACCTTTGGGCCATGTATTTTTTGAAAAGGTTCAAAATTATTTATATATAATTTATGTTTTCTGTAAGGGTTCACACCATTTTGAACATTGTATTTTAGTCGATTACCCATTGCAGCCTCTATTTTTAAAAAGAAACTTGTCGACCTCAAGTTTTGTTAAAAGGTTAAAAATAGGAATAGATAGATCGATTATTTGAACACTATATTTTGGTCGATTACTCGTTTTGACTCTTTATTTTTAAAAATTAACATTTGGACCATGTATTTATTCAAAGTGTTAAAATTCTTTATAAAAGTAAATTATATAAATATATATAATTATCTATATAATTTATGTTTTCTATAAGTGTTCATACCATTTTTAACTTTGTATATTAGCCGATTACCCATTTGGACTCTTTATTTTTTAAAATTAACTCGTGGATCTTTTGTTTTGTCAAAATGTTGATTACCCGTTTGAATCATTTATTGTTAAAAATTAACATTTGGATATCTTGTTTTGTCAAAAGGTTAAAAATACAAATAGATAGATTATTTATTATTATTGTATATAGATATTTTTAATTGACATTTATTATTATTATTAAAATAACAATGATAAAAAAGAGAAAATAGATAGAGTTTTTTCCTTAATTACTTAATAGCTATAAATTAGAAAAGTAAAATAAAAAATGAGAAAAATTCACGGTTATTTATATTTATAATTTAATTAAATAGTTGTCGTAATTAAATATCTAATCAAATTTGAATTATTATTAAAAATGTGAAAAAAGAAGAAAATAGAAAGGATGTTTTGGAGCAATTTTAGAGTGTCACATCATACAAATATATTAGAAAATATACCTGCTTTGACATAAAAAAATTTATAATAATTTTAAATATATATTTAAGGCAATTTTATATTTTTTTGATAAATATTATAATTTGAATTTATACATTTTGTAATTCAACTATATATATTTAACGTAATTCTATATTTGTTTGATTAACTTTATAATTTTTATAATGTGAGTGAGAAATCTACACCTTTTGTAATTCCTCCATTTTTTTGAAGTTATCTAATAGTAAAATTGTATAAAAAGTATCTAATTAATCAATTATTTATTTCTCTCTCCTTTCAAGAAATTAATAAAATGTATAGTAGAATTTGAAAAGCAAGAGATGTGAAAAAATTAAGCAAACAAACAATATTAACATCAATTGTCATAATTATATACTTTTTAATTCATAATATGTTCATTGTTTCTAAAAAAGATTTTTTTAGCTTCACATCAACCTCCGCATCTCTTGTTGCTCTTGGAATGTCAACTATATTACAATCTAGAAAACATTTATTTACTATAGTGAAAACAAATCACAAATCCAAACAATACCATTAGTAATATCGTTTTGTCACAAACTTGACGATTCATGCATGCACCCAACCAGGAGCATGCGAGCTTCATGACCGATAAAGGGTTGTATTATTACTATGTGATGCCTTTCGTCCTTAAAAATGTCGTGGCTACATATCAGAGACTGGTAAATAGAATGTTTGCTGAACAGATAGGAAACAACATGGAATTTTATGTGGACGATATGCTGGTCTAGTCCAAGCACAATAATAGCCATGTTGATGACCTCACAGAGCGATTCACTATACTTCGAAGGTACAACATGAGACTCAACCCACAAAAGTGCTCATTCATAGTATCTTTGGGAAAGTTTCTCGAATTAATAGTGAACACTCGAGGCATCGAGGCAAACCCAGATAAGATAAGGGCCTTAATTGATATGCCTTCACTTTGAAAGCATAAAGATGTCCAGAGTCTAACTATGCGTATGGCGTCTTTGAGTAGGTTCATCTCAAAATCTACGGACAATTACTTACCATTCTTTAATCTTTTAAGAGGGGCAAAGAGTTTGAATGGTTAGACGAGTGCAAGCTCACTTTTCAGGCTCTAAAAAAGCATCTAGCTGAGCAACCTATCTTATCCAAACCAGTTATGGGAGAAATATTGTATTTATACCTCGCTATAACTGAGCATGCAATCAATGCAACACTTGTTCATAAGGATAAAAAAGTAGAAAAACATGTTTGTTATGTCAGCAAAAGATTACTGGGGGCAGAATCGAGATATCCAGTGATGGAAATTTTTTAATTGTGCTTAATACACGCATCCTGAAAACTTCAACCTTACTTCCGAGCACACCCGATACATGTGTTGACTGGGCAGCTGTTGAGACAAATATTATCAAAACCTAAAGCATCCGGAAGAATATTGAAATGGGCGGTCGAACTTGGGTAGTTTGAGATAATGTACCACCAAAGAACGATGAGAAAGGGACAAGCCTTAGCTGACTTCATAGTCGAATGCACTGGAATAGAAAATGAAGAAGTCGTAACCCCAGCCCTCGAGCTGTGGAGACAATATGTCGATGAATCCTCTAACGATAATGGATCAGGGGTGGGCATTATCCTAATAACTCCATCAAAAAACAGGTTTCACTCAGCCTTAAGGTTTGGCTTCAAGGCCTCGAATAACGAGGCTGAATACAAAGCACTATTAGCAAGGCTCCGAATAGCTTCCGAGCTAAAGGAAAAAGCCATTCACTGTTATAGTGACTCTCATTTGGTTGTCAACCAAGTCGTAGGAGAATAGCAGGCTCAGGGCACTAAAATGGCAGCATACTTCAAAAAAGTAAAAGGACCATTTGGAAAATTCAAGTTCTACGCGATTGAGCAAGTTCTATGAGAACAGAATTCGAATGCAGACGCCCTAGCTCAACTCGCAATGACCAGGGAAGCTGATACACTTAATGTGGTATGAGTAGAATTTTTACTAGAACCGAGCATAATTGAGCCTGGCGAAGTCAAGTTCGATATCATAGACTCACAGCCTACTTGGCTGACACCCATAATCGCCTACCTCGAAACTGGGAGACTCCTAAAAGACCGGAACGAGGCTAGAAAACTGATGTACAAAATACCAAGATGCACTATCTTGGAAGGGAGATTGTACAGAAGAGGATATTCCATGCCATTACTAAGATGTATAACTCCACCCGAGGCTAAAAAGATCCTAGAAGAAATTCATGAGGGATTTTGTAGAGATTACACCAGGGGCCATAACCTCTCAAAGAAAGTAATTAGGCAAGGATATTTCTGGCCAACGCTACAGGAAGAATCATTTGAATATGTTAAATGCTACGATAAATGTCAATGGTTCACCTCAATACCTTGAGCTCCACCAACCGAGCTCACCATGATGAACTCCCTGTGGCCATTTGCAGTGTGGGGAATCGACCTCATAGGATCCCTACCAATAGGAAAGGGTGGAGTCAAATATGTTGTAGTTGTTGTCGATTACTTCACCAAATGGACATATGTTGAACCTCTAGCAACAATTTCCTTGAAAAAATTCTTGGATTTTGAGGTAAATCACATAATTTGCAGATATGGGATACCAAGGAAGATTGTATCAGAGAATGGAACCCAGTTCGACAACAAGAAGTTCACACAATTTTATGAGAAAAATGGGATAATTAAGCGTTTCACCTCAATAGCCCATCCACAAGCAAATGGCCGGGTCAAAGTTGTAAACAAGACTCTAAAGAGCTCCATTAAGAAAAAACTCGAAGAGGCTAAAGGCAGGTGACCTGAGGAATTACCACAAGTCCTATGGGCTTACATAACAATAGCTCGAACCTCAACTAGACACACACCCTTCTCCCTAGCCTACAGTTGCAAAGCGATGTTTCCCATTGAGGTCGAATTTCCTACCATCAAACACGAAGCATACAACCAGGACTCAAACCAATCTCAGCTTGAAGAACCCCTAGATTTAATTGAAGAAAAGCGAGAAGAAGCCCAACTTAAAAATGTCGCATACCAGCAAAGGGCTACAAGATACTTCAATAAAAGGGTTCGAGACAAACACTTTGGATTGGGGGACTTGGTGCTTAGGCGCGTATTTTTGGCCACACGAGACCCTTCTCCAAGCGTTCTCAGGCCTAATTGGGAGGGACCTTCCCAAATTGAATCCATCATTTAACCTGGAGTATACAAACTAGCGAGATTGAATGGAGAGATGGTTCCACGAGCTTGGAACAGTGAACATCTACTACCTTATTATCAATAATGTAGGATTGATATTTATTTAGTTGTAACCAAGCTTGTATTTACTTTTTTCTTTTATCATTAAGAAAGCACTATTTCTTGTTCAAATTTTATTTTTATATTTTTTGCAAACTCTCAAAATTTAATAACCTAAGATTTCACAATCATAGGAAATTTAGGGGGCATAAGTTGTATACAATCATACCATAGGCTTGAAAAAATATAGCATCAATAAAATTAATTTCAGTGCATGGATCACTACTAACCAAGCACAAATTTAAAACCAACAAAAATAAATGGACACGAATAAAGTTTGAATTCTAGATAAACCAACAATATTCATAAATCGAGGCAGAGCTGGAGATTGTTGCAAAATAGTTTCAACATCTTAACTTTGAGACAATACTTAAGGATGAGGAAAAGTTATTATCACTAAGCAAGAAATAACTAGACTAATGAGACTACATGCCAATAAGTGTCATTTAATACAAAGATGCATGGTATAAGTAGAGTTCAACCTTGGGTATAACGAGGCCGAAATTGTGCAATCGAATGAACTATGTATGAATATATAGAAGTTCAGACCTAAGAACGACAGTGTAATTGTATAGATAAATAAATATAAAAGCAAGTCCTTAGTAACATACTCAAAATATTTTGGACTAGAAATGTGATGTGTAATATTAAGGAAAAAAGATAAAGGTAGATAATGTGTAAAAATGTTTCAAGTTGGAAAATTAAGAGCATAAAAAATACCATAAAAATATAGTGTTATAACCAGATTTCGAGCCATAAGAATTCTGACCTCGAAAGCTGGATTCGTAATATCTGGAATACGTCCAAAGTCTTGGCATCGAGCCTGCGAAGCAGAGACAACTTCGAAGATGGTAGCCTCAGGATACTCACAAGCTCGAAAGACAGACCCTGAAGTACGTCTATTCTTGGGATGGCCTCGGATTAGGGCTCCGAGCCTGACACCCGTATGAGCTCGAAGTCATGCGATCTCGGGAAGATGCTATAGCTCGAAAGTCAATAAGATACCTGGGTGAATAGAGCCTTGGCGATATAAGATATTAACTTTGAATATCTTAGTGAGTCACCAACGAGAGACGCAGTCCACATTGATTGCTATATATCCCCTATAATCAAGGGATATTAATTGTTCAGTTATACGCCCCCTGATCTTCAGGGGACGTTTCCTTGTATATAGGATTACAGGCTTTGAATGCCATTAAATTTATTTGCATGTACAGAATAACTTCCCAAAATATGTGGGATAGTATTTTGATATCTTCTCTATAAATAGAGAGGTCATGCACCATTGTAAAGGACGACATTTTTGTAATCTTGAGAGAAACTCTGGAGAATTCATCCTTGACGAATTTTCAGAGATCATCTTAAGTTCAATAACAAAGACTCGTGGACTAGGCAGATTTAACTGCTGAACCACGTAAAAAATCTCGTTTGTGTTATCGTATTTTTATTGGCCACAACTGATTATTGTTTTCGTGCTCTTATTTCACTGTTGACGAAAAATGGCGTCAACAGTTTGGTGCTTTCATTGAGAGCCTTAAGCATCCATTCCCTGAACAAGTTATGGCCGATAATAATCAAAATGTTCCTGAAGAAAATTATCCAAGATGTCCTGGGAAACAGCCGATGGAAAACCCAGATGTTGAAGAGAAAGAAGTGGATCCTCCGATTCTCGGGGACCACCCGCTCCACCAAGAGATGAGGATATGTATTACAATCCTGAGCGATATGTTCCCATTGTGGAACTTGACAACCGACAGCTGAAACAGCAGTTGGCAGAAGCCAACAAGCGGAATGAGGAGTTAGCAAGAATAGCCGCAGAGGCCCAGGTGGCTCAGCCCCCGCCTCCGCGTGAAAACCAAGCTCCTCCTCCTAGGGACGTGCATGTCCCTCCCCGCAGGCCCCGTGGGCGTCCGCAAAAGAATGCTGCCACAAGGAGGTCGGTACAACCTCCGGCACCAGCAGAGCCATCCGCTCCCCCTAGGCCCCAAAGAAGTACCCGGGCTAGGGCCCCGGTTAATCCACCTGTGGAAGTACCTGCAGGAAATGAGAACAACCGAGCCCCTGCAGAGGCTCAGACTCAAGTCCCTGGGGAAACACCAAACACAACCAACCCATCTCGGGCAAACTCTAGACCATCTAGGCCGCGAAGTGGGTGGTAGCCACCGTCACCCATACGGTTCCCTTCATCGCCTATAAGATATCCTTCACCTCCTCGCAGGAATACACAACCAGTTCGAGATCAGGACGAAAGGCGTGTGGAGAGGAGACAAGGAAACAAGGGAACTTTTCAGGAGCGGAGAGGCGCCCTATCTGAAAGGAGTCAAACATCTCGGTCTCGCACGGCAGAAACGAGGCGGCATGGAAAACACCCATCTCGAAATAACCATGCGACAAGTTTTACTAGTGACGACTCTGGAGATACCAGATCGGTCAGCATGCATGATCAAGGTCGTAAGAATACTGGGGGCCGCAGGAATCGCTCCGACCTACGAGAACATTTGAATCAAAGTCGGGGTAATGTTGACTCG
This sequence comes from Humulus lupulus, assembly GCF_963169125.1. Classification (NCBI taxonomy): domain Eukaryota; kingdom Viridiplantae; phylum Streptophyta; class Magnoliopsida; order Rosales; family Cannabaceae; genus Humulus; species Humulus lupulus. Next base: position 22,912,929 of record NC_084793.1, read on the forward strand.
ATAAACCCGGACCTGAGGGATCGCTTGAATAGGCGTAAAGATCCCCTACGGAGGCGCGAGCCTGGAATTGTGATCGACGAAAACCGATTCCAGACAGTACCCCTTGCGGACCCAGTCCAGGAAAGAATTGATCAGTTGGAAAAGGCCTTTAGGCTTTTGAAAAATGAGCAAGGACAGGATCGATATGAAGATTCTGATGAGGAACTTGAATCGTTTTCTCCCCATATTTCCAACACTCCATTTTCCCAAGGGTTTCGGATCCCTCACGTCCCAACGTTTGAGGGAAAGACCGACCCGTACAGCCATCTGAGTACGTTCAATACCATAATGAGAGCCAGTAACGTGGGTTACGAGATTAGATGCATGTTATTTCCAGCATCATTGATAGGACCAACCAAAAGCTGGTTCGAAAAATATAAGAGACACTCAATAACTTCTTGGGAGCAGCTGTCTAAAGACTTCAAGAAGCAGTTCACAGCCATGATGGGGGTTAGACCTGAGGCGTCAACCCTAACTAATGTTCGGCAACAGCCAGGAGAGACATTAAAAAGTTACCTTACAAGGTTCAATTTGGAAGTTTCCTGAGCTCGGAACGTGGATGACAGCGGTCACCTAATGGCTGTCCAAGCCGGAGTAATGCCACGAAGTGCCCTCTGGGATGACATGCAGAGAAAACTGGTGAGGTCCCTAACCGAGTTTAATAGACGAGCGCAGAGGTTTGTCAATGTAGAGAAAGCGAGGTCGACACTTAATGTGACTTCCCAGCCCAAAACTACAACGATAAACGTAAACTCTGCCTCAACCTCGGCAGACCCAGTAGCTTCAAAGCCTGCTGTAGAAAACCCTTCCAAGAGAAAAAAGAATGAAGGGAGTAACCCCGAGGCCGAAGGAGGAAAGAAAAAGAAGGGGGAGAAATATTTCTCCATGTAAAAAGTGTACACTGAGCTCAACAAGTCTCAGGAGAACATATACCTGGCTAATGAAAACTAAGTCCTGTTCAGGCGTCCAGACCCAATGAGAAATCAGAAGTCCAAGAAGGACTTCAGCAAGTATTGCCGATTTCACAGAGACACTGGGCATACTACTGATGAATGTCGACAGCTGAAATACGAGATCGAAGGATTGATCTCGAGAGGTTACTTCAGAAAATATGTCAAGAACCAGAGCACTAATCAGGCGACCGCGAACCAGAGAGCAGCCGCGTCGCAGCCCACGTAAAATAATAATTCCCGAGCTACGGAAGAAGATAGGCCCCCACCAATAGATGGAGAAGACGTGATAACCATCTCGGGAGGGCCTCATCCTGCAGGCACGGGCAGAAATGCCCAAAAGAGATACGTCAATGAGCAGAAGATTGGGGACGGGTCTCCTTATGAACCCGAACCTAGAGCTCCAAAAAGTCAGAGGATTGAATCCCAACCAATAACCTTCACTGAGGAAGACGCGTCCCATGTTCAGTTTCCTCACCATGATCCGCTGGTCATCACTCTCCAGCTGGCTAATAAAAGGGTCCACCGAGTTCTCATAGACATTGGGAGCTCAGTTAACATTCTCTATAGGGAAACCCTTGAAAAGATGGGATTCTCCCTTCACGACCTGAAAGCGTGTGCGACTACTTTATACGACTTTTCAAGAGATGGGACCGCCTGCATGGGATCCATCGAGCTCCCCATAACCTTAGGAGATTACCCGGTCTCAGCAACCTAGATGATGGAGTTCGTGGCAGTGGACCTACGTTCAGCCTACAATGTGCTGCTCAGGAGACCCGCCCTGGTTGGGCTGGGGGCAGTCACATCAGTAAGGCATTTGGCCCATAAGTTCCCAACCCCTAGCGGCGTCAGGACATTAAAGGGAGATCAGTTAGCTGGGAGGGAGTGCTACAGCATTTCCTTAAGAGGAAAGAAACAGACGAGCACACAAGCACTCGTCATTATTCAAAATAAAGACAGGACGGTATTAGAGATTGATGAAGAGATCGATCCAAGGGTTGAGGAGAAAGCTGACCTCAAACCCTTAGAAGAGCTCGAAGAAATTCAGCTCGAGGAAACCAATCCCTCGAAGAAGGTGAAGGTTGGAAAACACCTCCAAGAAGAAATAAAATAGCAACTAATTTCCTTTTTAAAGAAAAACCAGGATGTCTTCGCATGGTCATATTCGGACATGGTGGGGATAAGTCCGAATATAGCAACCCATGCATTAAACATAGACAAAAGCTTCCCTCTGAAGCAACAAAAGCGAAGACAGCTGGATGATGATAGAAAGAAGGCACTGAAGGAGGAGGTTGACAGGTTAAAAGCAAACCGATTCATTAGGGATGCCTTTTACCCTGACTGGGTAGCTAATCCGGTGTTGGTCCCAAAACCTAATGGGACATGGCGAACCTGTATTGATTATTCGGACCTCAACAAAGCTTGCCCGAAAGATTGTTTTCCATTACCAAGGATTGACCAGCTCATGGATGCCACGGTGGGGCATGACCTGATGTCGTTCATGGATGCCTATTCTGGATATAACCAGATTCCCATGCATGCCCCCGACCAGGAACATACGAGCTTCATAATGGATAAGGGGCTATACTGTTATAATGTCATGCCATTCGGGCTCAGAAATGTTGGGGCCACGAACCAGCGGCTCATGAACATGATGTTTTCATAACAGATAGGGAATAACATGGAAGTTTATGTTGACGTCATGCTTGTCAAGTCTCAACTTAACAATAACCATGTTGATGACCTCGAAGAGTGATTTGGCGTGCTCCGAAAGTATAACATGAAACTAAATCCCCAGAAGTGTACTTTCGGAGTATCTTCAGGAAATTTCCTGGGCTTTACCGTGAACGCTTGTGGAATATAAGCCAACCCCGACAAGATCCAGGCCCTGATTGACATGCCCTCACCTCGAAGACACAAGGATGTCCAAAGTTTGACTGGCAGGATGGCGGCCCTAAGTAGGTTCATTTCAAAATCTACGGACCGTTGTCTTCCATTTTTCAACCTTTTGAGGGGAGGTAAGAAATTTGAATGGACGGAGGAGTGCGGGCTGGCTTTACAGGAGCTTAAAAGGCACCTCGCAGAACCCCCCATCTTGTCAAAACTTGTTACGGGAGAAGTACTGTACCTATACTTTTCCACCACCGAACATGCGATAAGCGCAGTGCTCGTGCGAGAAGAAGAGAAGGTACAGAGACCCGTTTATTACATCAATATAAGGTTATTGGGGGCAGAATCGAGGTACCCCTTGATGGAGAAGCTGTCTCTCAGCAATTCATTCATCTCATAAACTTTGACCCTACTTTCAGGCGCATCCCATCCATGTGTTGACTGATCAACCACTTAGGCAAGTCCTGTCTAAAACAGAGGCTTCAGGTCGACTTCTTAAATGGGCGGTTGAACTCGGACAATTCAAAATCACCTACCACCCAAGGACGACCATTAGGGCACAGGCATTGGCAGACTTTATAGTGGAATGTACAGGCATGGCCAACGACGAGGTTATAACCCCGGCCCACGAGCTGTGGTAACTTTACGTCGATGGCTCATCTAATGAAAATGGATCGAGGGCAGGGGTCATTTTAATTACCCCCGCAGGGAGCAGATTTCATTCTGCCTTAAGATTTGGCTTCAAAGCGTCGAATAATGAGGCCGAATACGAGGCTTTACCGGCGGGACTACGCATAGCCAAAGAGCTCAAAGCCAAAGCTATACATTGCTACAGCGAATCCCATCTCGTGGTTAATCAAATCTTGGGAGAATACCAAGCTCGTGGCACGAGAATGGAAACTTATTTAGAGAAGGCAAAATCCGCATTAGAGCGTTTCGAGTTTTATGCGGTCGAACAGGTTCCCCGAGAACGGAACTCAAATTTAGATGCTTTAGCTCGGCTTGCCACCTCCGCTGAGAATGATGAACTAAATGTTGTGCCCATAGAATAGCTCTCGGCACCTAGCATTAATGAGCCAGAGGAGGAAGACGTGTGTATGATTGAGTCCGAGCCCACCTGGATGACCCCGATAGTGGAATATCTCGAGACTGGCGTCCTGCCAAAAGACCGGAACCAGGCTCGAAAGTTAATGTATCAGCTTCCCCGATACACCATGTTGGATGGAAAGCTATATAGAAGGGGGTATTCCATGTCATTACTACGGTGCGTAACTCCACCCGAAGCCAAGAAGATCATCGAAGAAATTCATGAAGGGTTCTGTGGAGACCATACCGGGGGGCATAGCCTGTCCAAGAAAATCATACGCCAAGGATATTTCTGGCCCACCATTAAATCAGATTCTTTTGAGTATGTAAAGAAATGCGACAAACGCCAGAGATTCGCCACGGTTCCTCGAGCTCCACCATCCGAGCTGACCATGTTGACATCCCCATGGCCATTCGCGGTATGGAGAATTGATCTCATAGGCTTTGTCCCAACTGGCAAGGGCGGTGTAAAATATGATGTAGTCGCTGTGGATTACTTCACAAAGTGGACGGAGGCTGAACCATTGGCAACAATAACTTCCAAGAAGGTCCTTGACTTCGTGGTAAAAAACATCGTATGCCGATATGGGGTGCCGAGGAAGATTGTATCCGACAACGGAACCCAGTTCGATAGTGACTTGTTTACCAACTTTTGTGAAAAGAATGGAATAATAAAGAGTTTCTCGTCAGTAGCTCATCCTCAGGCGAATGGCCAGGTCGAGGCTGTAAACAAAACTCTCAAGAGTTCACTAAAGAAAAAGTTGGAGGAAGCAAAGGGACGTTGGCCCGAAGAATTGTCCCAAGTCCTATGGGGATATAGGACCACAGCTCGAACATCAACGGGGCATACCCCTTTCTCCCTAGCTTACGGTTGCGAGGCAATATTTCCTATCGAGGTCGAAATTCCAATAATCCGCACTCATATTTACTACTAAAACTTGAACCACACTCAGCTCGAAGAAACCTTAGACTTGATTGAAGGAAAAAGAAACGAAGCTCAGTTGAGGAACGCTGCCTACCAGCAACGAGCTACCAGGTATTTCAACAAGAGGGTGCGAGATTGAAAGTTCAGTGTGGGAGATCTGGTGTTGAGACGCGTATTTTTGGCAACACGAGATCCAGCATCTGGTGTGCTCGGGCCAAATTGGGAAGGACCATACCAGATAGAGTCAGTCATCTGGCCCAGTGTTTACAAACTAGCGAGGTTGGATGGGAGCCTGGTACCGCGAGCATGGAATGACGAACACCTAAGACCTTACTATCAATAGTATAGGAAGAGTGTTGCCTGTAACCATGATTTTTTATCTTTACTAATTTGTCTACTTTTGAATTCCATCAAATAAAGATCTATTTCGTTCAATATGTTATATCTCTTTTTATTTTTGCAATCTCTCTTCATTTAATAACCTATGGTCACACTCATAGGATATTAAGGGGGCATCATTGGTATATATACCATGAACTTGAAAAATAAAATAACACGCACGAAATACACGCAAGTTTTTGGATGTAACTAGATGCGCGAAGTGTTTGGATGTAACCAGATACGCGAGCTTAAATAGTTTGGACGTAACCAAATTATCAAAAGATAAAAATGTTTGGATATAACCAAATATGTGAACTAGATTAAAAATACAAGTGTATGGATTACAAACCAAACACGACCTTAATAGGTTTGGAACAAACCAGCTAAAACTAATCGACGATAAGTTGGAACCTAAACCTACTTCGAGATAAGTCGAGATCGAGGCTGGAATATCTTATGGAAAAATAGTTTCGAACTCATAACCTCGGAGAAATAACCGAGGACGAGAAAAAGTAACTAAGCAATAGGATATAACTAAACCGTTTGAATTACACACCATACAAGTACTTTCGGGTTCATGGTTAAAGTAATATCCGACCTTGATAAATAACGAGATCGGAAGCAGATAATTCGAGCAAACGATGCATGAATGCGTTGAGTCTCGAGCCTAAATCCAAACTATGTTTGTATGAATAAATAAACATAAGCGATTCATTAATATAAAATGTGCAAAATATTCCGAACCAAGAAATGTTCAGCATATGTGTTAAAATAAAAAAATTTATCAGCCCTACGGGCATTAATTAAAGTAATTACAAAAATAAGGGGACGCAGCCCCGAGATGAGATTTCCCCCGAAATCAGATTCAAGAAGAAGCACCCTCCTTGGCCTTCTCAGCATCAGCAGCAGCGGACTCAAGACGAATAGCATGACTATCCTTCTGAGCACCCTCAAAGGTGGCTTCCTGATAGCCTCTTCTGCCTCAAGCCGAGCATTCCACTTATCTAAAAGCTTTGCCTCATGAGGACCTAGGAAGCTGGTATCGAGATCTTCGTTGTTGGCCCACAGTCTGTACGTGGCCAAATCAACCGCCTGGTCCTTCTTCTCTTTATACTTAGCAAGGAGGCGAGCCTTTTCACCCTCAATTATATCAAAAGTAGCCGCCTGGTCCTCTTTGAGCTTTTTATTGGCCTCTTGGAGCCGAGCGTTCTCCTTCTCAAGCTCTGCGAGCTTGGCATTCTCTTTCTCGAGCTCCGCAAGCCTAGCATTTAGCTTCTCAAGCTCGGATGCCTTGGCCTTAAGCTCCTCGGCTCCTGCCTCAAGCTTTGCATTTGCTGCCTTCAGGTCATCACTTGCTTTGAGTTGAAGATCCTTCGCCTCCTGAGCATAAGTCTTGCTCGAATGGATCTCGTTATTCAACCTATGGTTGAGTTAGGCAATAACAGTAAGAGTCTGACAAAAGAAAGAATCGTCATTAACACCAGGACTGTATAAATATAACTAAGAAGTAGAAGAAAAGTTACCGCAGTGGCAAGCTCGATACTCTTCTCGTAGAGGGCAGTGCAGTCTCGAGCGTTGTTAAAAAATTGCCATTGAGGAGCGTCGAGACTGCTAAAGCTCTGGCCAATTCAGGACATAACGTTCGATCCCAGCATAGACCCATGGGATCCGGCCGCATTGTCAATTACATACTCCTCAACATAAGTAGAAACCGACAGCTTGTGAGTTCGAGAAGCAGAAGGCTTTCTGGGAGGTGGACCAAATGTCGGCTGGACCACTACAGGAAGTTGGGGCTCGGTCATAATAGAGGCATCGACCTGCGAAGTCGGCGCCACAGTGGAGGCACTGACCTGCGAAGTTGGCGCCGCGTTGGAGCTCATAACAGGCGGAGTTGGGGGAGGAGGTGTTTTCTCGGTCCTCTTGGGGACTTTGGCAGGCCGGTCAACCTTTCGCGACCCCGCCCTGGGACGCTTGCTCCTCTTGTCACCACCACTCTCGAGGATGTTGTCAAGGTCAGAATCCATCTTGCCTACACAATCACGCCACAATGTGAATCATAACAAAAAGGAAGGGGAAAAAGTATATAAAGTGATTCAGCATCGCATAGATATACAAAGTAATGATAAAAGAAACCTAACTGGAACTCTCCCCCGAGCTCGAGCTCGGAGACCATGAAATTCCCCCATCTTCAGAAGAGGCGGGGGGAGTACCTTCCCTATAGGTGGACGTCAACCTCGAGAGGTCCCTATAGTCATTGGTCCCATATTGGACGGCTATCCCGTCCCACACCTCGTTCAGACTGTACATGGTGTCATACTTCCCGAGCCAACTATCAAACCTATGAACTCGGTCATCTACCCAAGTCCATATATAGAAGTGGTCCCTATCATCCGGACACAAGACTAACCTATCGGGTTTGTGCTTTAATAAGGTGGGGGACCACATTTTTGAGCTAAGGATGACTTTACCTTGATCATCTGAGTCTGAACTCGAGGCTTCATCATTAGCCTCGTTCCTTGGTGGCGGGCTTCTTCGGTGAGCTGGAGGCGAGGGCCTCACCTCTCTCCTTGGAGGGAGGATGCCTGCGGGTAAAGGCACAAGCTCCCAGTGGTCGTACTTTTTATTGGACCAGTCCGAGTTGGACTGGCCATCTCCCAAAAGCTCGCAAGCTCGGAGCTTACTCTCATGCAAAAGGTATGAGAGAGACCTCCTGCCGCAAGGGAGTTGGAGCAGAGTCTCTCTATGCTCCTTCATTGCGTCGTCGGGAGTAGGACGGTGAAAATTGGCTGGAAAATAAGACACATTTCAACTAAGTACAAACCTACAAACAAAAGCCCGAGCACAGAGATAAAGAAGGTTGGAGTACTTACGAATCTGTTTGAATGAGTATCATCGAGACGAGGACAAGACATCTGTCCAGAAGAAGGCTTTCTTAAAGTCAGATGGATGGTTTGGAAGGTCCTCAAATACATTTTTCTCTTTGGGATAGCTCGAGAGATAGTAGAAGTTGTCCACTCCCCGAGCTCGAGAGAGGTTGCTTTTCAGACAGAAGAGATATAAAATCTCCTGTGGTGAAGGTCCTTTCCACTTCAGCTCGTGGTATAACGACCTCAGGGCAGACAGAACCCTGTAAGAATTAGTGTTGAGCTGGAACGGGGCCAACCCAACAAAGTCTGTGAAGTCCTTGAAGAATGACTTCAGAGGCTGTAGCGCTCCTGCCGTCATGTGCTTCTGGCTCCATGCCGCATACCTCAGCCTGTTGTCAGGGTTTCCGTTCCCTGGAGCGTAGCAGCTTTGTTCACTAGAGGTTGGAGCTCGACACCTTAAGGAGCTTGACAACCTGAGGCCATGGAAGGCCAGGATATCAGTTACCTGATTTATCGAGGTAACCGAGCTCCAGTAGTGTTCGGCCTCGAAGAATTCTCTCCTCGGTTGCGAGGTAGAAGGCTCACCCATCAACGAGAATTGGAGCTCTCCCGGACTATACGCGATGGTGACTTTTAATTTAGGGTCGAGGGGGATCGGCCTGGGTCCTGAATTAGATTCTGGATAAAGTGTCTCTCGAAGATTTCTCCTCTTCTTTTCAATGACCTCAACGATTTGGCGGCGATAGTGAGCTCGGGTCTCCTCCTGTTCGCGCGCGAGATCGTATTCGCAAACCAGACGTTGATTCCGAGAAAATAGCGACTCTGGGCTCGGGGTTTTTGGCGAGTAAGGAATTTCCAGCAACGACCCCCACCGTCTTTCCAGATTCTGTGACATCTAGCGAGAAAGAAAAAATGGTGAGGGCCATGCATGCAAGGGTTCAAGAATAGCGACCTTGACAGGACAAGCTCGGAGAATTCTTTGGTACGAAACGAGCTCGATACTTAAAACCCGTTTAAAGAGTCAGAACGTGTATTCTACGAGTAAAAGGAGAAGAGTGGATAAAATTTTTGAAAATCTCGAAATATCAGGGAAAAAGGGTGACAGTTATTCAGAAATGGTAATCTTGGGTATCGTGCGTTCTTTAAAACTAAGATTTTGTACCCGATATCTTGGAGTGCAAGATATGTCTTTTAAATTTTGAAACCCAGAAAAAAGAGACCTTGTTCTACACCAAAAACTAGATTTGGAACCAGTAATTTAAACCTGGCATGGAGACTTAAGCGCGAAAGCCTATTGGTCAAAAGTTTCCTAGCGTATCATACTAAGAAAATAAACTAGTGCATTCACAGGAATAACAAGAACATCACAAACAGAAACTGGCATAAAAAAAAAACAAAAAGACAATCAGATACTTATACAAGGATGGCGATTGCAGAGAAATCGTTGATAGAAGGAGAGGCTGCAGGTATGAGCTCACGGTCTCGAACAAACTGGCGGTCCTCTGTTTCTTCGGCTGAGAAACATGCACAAGCAAGAAGTTCTCAGGGATAGTTTCTGGTTTTGCTTCTTCTCTTTCTTCTGAAGAGTGTAAAATAAAAGGAAGACGATGACTGAGGTCTTATATATAGATGGTAAAAGAGGATCAATCTGAGCCATTGAACAGAATCCTTATAAAATCCAACGGATAGGGATTAATTATATGATGGTACCAGAAAGGTGGCAGACGAACGATCGTGGGTAGATTTCCAAGGTACTCGAGTACCTTGAATGAGCAATACCCAACTGACACGTGTCCATTTTCAAGTATGTGACGGTGCGGTTCCCGAAGAAAGTAGTTCAAAAGTTTCCTTCTCATAGGATTCGAACAAATACTTTTGAGGGGGCAAAATGTTATACCCAGATTTCGAGCCATAAGAATTGTGACCTCGAAAGCTGGATTCGTAATATCTGGAATACGTTCGAAGTCTAGGCATTGAGCCTGCGAAGTAGAGACAACTTCGAAGATGGTAGCCTCGGGATACTCACAAGCTCGAAAGACAGACCCCGAAGTACTTCTGTTCTCGGGATGGCCTTGGATTAGGGCTCCGAGCCTGACACCCGTATGAGCTCGAAGTCATGTGATCTCAGGAAGATGCTATAGCTCGAAAGTCAATAAGATACCTGGGTGAATAGGGCCTTGGCGATATAAGATATTAACTTTGAATATCTTAGTGAGTCATCAACGAGAGACGCAGTCCACATTGATTGCTATATATCCCCTATAGTCAAGGGATATTAATTGTTCAGTTATACGCCCCCTGATCTTCAGGGGACGTTTCCTTGTATATAGGATTACAGGCTTTGAATGCCATTAAATTTATTTGCATGTACAGAATAACTTCCCAAAATATGTGGGATAGTATTCTGAAATCTTCTCTATAAATAGAGAGGTCATGCACCATTGTAAAGGACGAAATTTTTGTGATCTTGAGAGAAACTCTGGAGAATTCATCCTTGAAGAATTTTCAAAGATCATCTTAAGTTTAATAACAAAGACTCGTGGACTAGGCAGATTTAACTGCTGAACCACGTAAAAAATCTCGTTTGTGTTATCGTATTTTTATTGGCCACAACTGATTATTGTTTTCGTGCACTTATTTCACTATTGACGAAAAACGACGTCAACATATAGCATTCAAAAGATAATAAAAATAGCTTAAGCTCGAGCTGTAAATTGTCTTTTCCCTAAGAGCATAAAAAATTATAATTACAAAAAAAAACACCATGGGTCACAACCCATTTTTTAATCTTCATGAATTGGCGGCTCCGACATCCACCGATCCAGCTTGTTCCATGGCCTTTGCAGCCTCCTGAGCCTCGAGCCTGATTTCTTCCTCTTCCAAACGAGGCTGCCACCTATTGACATACTCGGTCTTCTTGATAAACAAGAAACTGGTATCGAGGTTGGGATTTGTTGCCCAGATACGATACATCGCCATGTCGACGGTGTTATCCTTCTTGGTCTTGAATTCCTCAAGAAAACAAGCTTTCTTGCTCTTGATGAGATCGTAAGTTGTCTTCTTGTCCTCCTCAAGCTTGGCATTTAGCTCTTGGACCCTCTTAAGCTCCATGTCTTTCGCTTCCAGCTCCTTTCCCGCCTTCTTAAGGTCGTCTTCAGCCTTGATTTGTGACTCCTTGGCACTTTGAGTATGCACCTTGCTCATTGCGACCTCACAGTTCATGATGTAGTTATGTTGGATGAAGGCAAGGAAGGCCTGCAATAAAAAACAGATATTAAGAGTCAAGAAACAAAGACTTGGTGTTAAACATCGAGTTTATCAATTTTTGAGGACAAACTTACTAAAGAAAGCAACTCTCCACTCTTGTCGAAAAAGGTGTTGGCATTCTCGCAGCCTTTTCAAAACTCCCATTGGGGAGCCCCGAGGTTGCTGAGGCATTGGCCCATGCGGGTCAAAGCATCTAAACCTAGTTGAACTCTGGGGGCGCCGACAACATTATTGACCACGAACTCAGGAATGTAGGTCCCGACAACGAGTTTGAGATCTTGGATTGGAGAGTGGCAAGGACAAGTTTTCTTTGCTTGGCTTGAGGGAGGAAGAACAATAACCTTTGGGTGCACCGGAGGAACAATGACAAGGCCTGACTCAGCCTGCTTCGAGGCCGATTGGATGGCCTCAGTTGTTTTGGTGACTTTGGAAAAACAGGTTCCCTTTGAGGACACCCAATTACGCTTGGACCCCCTAGACACGGTGGGCTGGCTAAGGATGTTGTCAATGTCCAAATCCATCTTACTTGAAAAAAAAAAAGGGAAACAAACATTAATACTTGATTATGTTTGAGAAAAGATATTGAAACTTCTATGTAAAAGAAACCTAACTGGAAGATCCCCCCTGGCTCGAGCTCGGGGACTAGGAAATACCTCGATCTTCAGATGATTCTAAGGGAGTTTCCTCTCGATAAGTAGTTGACATCCTCAATAAATCCCTATAATTATTAGTCCTGTACTGGACTACTATCCCTTCCCAAACTTCGTTTATGCTATACATGGTTTGGTATTCTCCTAACCAACTGTCGTCTCTATGCACCTTAAGATCTACCCCGGACCAGGTCACAAAATTTTTCCGAGGATCATTAAAAAGGACAATGACGTTGGGCTCTTATTTTAGAAGGGTTGGAGACCACATAGATAGGTATAACACAAGTTTACCTTCGTCAAACGAGCTTGGAGAGGCCTCATCTTGTGCTTCGGTTCTCGAGCATGGAGGTTCAACTAGGCGAGGGAAGGAGGTCCGAGAACGAGAGCTCGAGTGCTTCCTTTTGGGGGGAAGCTTGACAGTCGGGATAGGAACGTCTTCCCATCTCACGTACTTAAGAATCACAGAATCATCTATAGACTCGCCTTCACCGAGGAGACCGCATTGTCGAAGCTTGTCCTCGTGAAGGTGGTAGTTAAGGGACCGCTGACCATACGAAAGCTTCATATTTTCTTCCCTGTGGTCTTTCATGGCCTTAGTGGGTTGTGGGCAGTTGTAATTGGCTGCAAAATTAACTTGGATGAGCATTTTGAGTTCGAAATGAAAAAGTCGAGAAGAAAGCTACGAAAGAAAGTAGAATCTGGATGGATCGAGACCATCTGTCCAGAAGAAAATGGACTTGAAATTTGGAGGGTGGTTGGGTATGTCCTCAAAAAACCTCCTCTCCTTCAGATAGCTTGATAGGTAGTAGAAGCCATCCCCTCTGTTATCTCAGGAAGGGTTGCTTTTTAGGAAAAAGAGATACAAAATCTCGTGTGCCGAGAGTCCATTCCATTTTTTTTTGTGGTATAGCGACCTCAATGTCGCTAAGACCCTATATGAGTTGGACTGAAGTTGGAAGGGGGCAATGACGTAGTCCGTAAAATTCCTGAAATATTTTCTTAAGGGCAGTAGTGCCCCAGCTTCAATACGCTCGAGACTCCAAGTCACAAGCTTGATTTTTTTCTCTGGGTAGTCTTCACCTAGAGCAAAGCAACTCCTTTCGTTGGAGCTAGAGGGCCGACATACCAACTTGTCAGAAAGATTTAGTCCATGAAAAGACATAATGTCTGAAATCTGTCTCGTGGATGTGATGGAACTCTGATAATGTTCGACCTCGAAGAAAGAGTTCCCCAAGGTTGGGGAGAAGGAACTTTGGAGGCAGGTTGCTTGGCTGGTTGATTCGATACACTCTCCATGAATTCAAAGGAGAGTTTTCCTAGGGGAAATGCTACTGTGACCTTACACTCGGGATTTAGTGGGATTGGTCAGACCTCAGGATCTGGGTCAGGATACACGACAAATCGTAGTCTTCTTCTTTTCCCCTCTTCGACCTCATTAATCTGACGTCGGAGGTGGGCTCGTATGTCTTCCCATTCGAGGCGCGCTTTGTACTCCTGCACCAACTGTTGGTTTCGAGTGAATGGAGATTCAATTTGAGGAGAAGGTGGGTGGTAAGGGATTGCAAGCTCGAGCCCCCACCGATTCTCTGAAGACTGCATCATCTATCAAGAAAGAAAAGGGTGAGGGTCCATTATTTAGAAAAAATAGGAAGAAAAAATCTTGATAACTCGAGTTTGCAAGTTTGAGATAATGAGATAGAATAAATCGAGCCTGAAGACTCGAAATAGCTAGACTGCTCAAATGCCATGACTGAGCTGTTATAAGCTCGAGGCACCGAAAGTAGGCTCACACGAGAGTGGGACAGTTACTTCCAACTTGGGGTATCCCGCATTTCTAGGTGGAAATGGGAAATTACCCAAAAAGGATATGTCATCGAGTTATGTGTATCGAAACCCTAATTCAAAATCTTATTCCTTGCACTACACGAAACCTATAATCTAAAAAAGATGTTATTTTTACCAAATTTTTTTCCTAAACAACTCTTTATTAGCAAAAAATGCTCACTCATACAAATCAAAAACTCCCTTTTACAATGAAAATATCAAGAACACATCAAGGACCAGGAAATTTTTTTCTTTCTTTCCCGTGCATGAAAAGGAAAAGTACGATGTACAGAAAAAAAAAAAAAAAGCAAGGTTTAAAAACTTACACAAAGATGATCCTAGGAATGAAAAGATCATAGATTGGAAGATCAGGAGCACGAATGAGGCGATGGAACCGAGCAAACCATGGTTGTTGTGCTTCTTTGGCTTGGAGAACATGCAAGGGCATGAGGGCTTTGATTCGTGTTTTTCTATTCTAAAAATTGAAAACCAAAAGTGCAGAGGAAGAAGGGGTTTAAATAGGAAAAAATGGGAATTCCAAGGGAAATCTGAGCCCTTGATTAGGGTTAACACGTGATCCAATGGACCACGTTGATCTCAAAAATTGGCAGCAAAAAGAGTAATAAGAAAGGACGTGTGCAGAGAAAGAGTACTTGAGTACTCTCAATATCTAATCCTGTATTGACATATGTCCACACTTGAGTGTAGTAGGTAGGCACATTTCTCGAAAGTGAAGTTCAAAAGTTTCCTTCTAATGGGATTCGAACCAACACTTTTGAGGAGGCAAAATGTTACACCTAAATTTTGAGAATAAATAAACAGTCTCAAAATGTAGGCTCTGAAAGAGTAAGCTCAAGACTAACAAGTGTTAGCATTATACTTGTACAAATTGTCACGAGATTCCGTAGCTACGTCATTAGCGCTCGAGCATGAGTTGCAGGTTCGAAAGCGTCAGTCTCCTCCAAGAGATGAGTTCGAAGGACTAAACAAACAAGGAGATGGTGATAACTGGAATGGTGAGCTCGAGGCTTTGGGTGATCTCGAAAGTGCGTTGAGGCAGTGATTAGGCTCGAATTCGCGTTAAAGTGATACATGGAGATGTGTTTATGGAATCCCTATTTATGTGGGATTGGTTAAAACCATGTACAGTTAACCCTATTTTTAAGGGTTTTTCTATTTAATAATGCATTTAATTTGTATCATTCAGATATTCATTTGAATTTAAAATTTAATATTATGTTGTAACTTCCCTAAATTTGTGGTAAGATATTCTTATAACCAGGTCTATAAATAGCATGGATTTAGTCATTTGTATTCATGCACAATTGGGTACTGGGAAACATTTTGTGGAAATTACTTTTTCTTGAAGCTTTAACGCAGACACTATAAAAGTGACTCATGGACGTAGGTAGATTATAACTACTGAATCACGTAAAAATTATCTTTCTTTTCTTTTCTTATTAATTATTTAATTGCTCAACATAATTAAGTTGATGAAAAACTCTGTCAACAGTTTTCTAGACTAGTATAGAGAGTTTTTAAACTCATTTTTATTGAAATATAATGTTTTATTAAAACTCTATTTATTCATATAAGAGATGAGATGGAGAGGGAATTACATTAGCCTAATTGATTTCGCTATTTCACTTAATTTTCTTTTAGATAAAATATAATATTTTTGGCGGGAGTTTTGTACAAATATCTATCAAATATATAAAAAAGTTTTTTTTAAAAATATAATTTTTTTTTTGTATTTTTTTACTTTTTATGGTCCCTGATTTTTTTTCTTCAAAAATACTAACTTAAATTTTCAAAAATACGTTTTTTAAAGTTTTGTATTTATAAAAGTACGGTATCAATGGAACAACTAAAAAACAACAATAAGACAACAACTAAACATTAACCCACTACATACTAACATGTTTTTTTTTTTAAAAAAAATCAAAATATATCTGCAAACAACTAAACAAGAAATAAACATCAATACATCAACAAAACAATTATAAATAAACTTAAACAATTAAAAACTAACATGAAAAAAACTATACATAAAATCTAAACAACACAAAAACAACAACCCCACAACAACACAGTGCAATACAATTTTAGAAAAAATAACTAGAAAATAACAATTGGACAACAACTAGACATCAACACACTACATACTAACACATTAAAATACAACTAAAATATAACAATTAGACAACAATGAGACATTAACCTACCACATTAAAAAATAACAATAGAACAACTAGAAGTCAACTCATTGCATACTAACACATTTTTTTAAAATTCAAAATATATCAGAAAACAACTAAACATCAATTAGACATCAATACAACAACTATATATAAACTTAAACAACTAAAAAATAACATGAAAATAACTATACGTAAACCTAAACAACTAAAAAATAACACAAAAATAAAATGATATTAGACAACTATACATAAACCTAAACAAACTATCTTACGTCACATAACTTCCACAAAACTTCCACAAGAATTGATCTCTAGAAGCCAACTATACAAAAAATTTGTTCAGTTATATAAATAAATATATATATATAAGTTGTAATGGAGTATGTGTACCACTAGTAAACTTAATATCTAATCTTTTTCCATGTTATTAGTGTTGGTGTTAATATTATCCATTTTTGTCTTTTACTACAACCAATAAAAGTTTTGGAGTTGCAAAACTAAGAGGTCAGTGAACCTATGTAGAATTTTTATAGTTTTCTAGACATTTTACCAACAACAAAATATATGGTGAAACTATCTTCTATTAGTATGCAATAAGTTATAGATTATAGAGTGTAATATATTACATAATATACATCAGTAATGTATTAATATTAAATTACTTTAATCAAGTTTTTGTTTTATTACTTTTCTGACATTTTGGTTTTCTCTCACCAATCAAAATTAAAAAGGGTTTTGACCACGTCTCTCACCAAAAAAATATTAGTGCAATTAATTATTACCAATTACATAGTCAAACATATATGTAAGAAGTCCACTATGTTGCTTCTACAATAATCTTATCCACACTAATTTTTATAGATATTGTTGGAGAGAGTGTCGAATGAATACACATTTTCCCTCTCTCCGGATGTGTTCACATTGAGAACAATCTCTCTCTCTCTCTCTCCATATTAAGTACAATATATATGAAAATGTATTTGTGGTGTTTTATGCTAAGGAACAACTCCCGATTCCATATGAAGAATAACTCTATTTTTTAGTTGTAAAACCGAGTACCACACTCACTCTCTTATGTATAATAATATATTACAGTGCCTAATAACTATATACATAAATACAAACATGATTATATTTAGAGGTTCATATTAATGAATAATTAAGAGTTCTATCTGTGTTTCCATTTTATCATCGTTATCATGTTATATATTCTAAAACAAACAAACCTAGCTAAAATCTAAAAGTTCAAATTTAAAGGAGTATATGTAATAAGTTTATTAAGCATATGACTTGGTTGATAGCAAGCAATGTTTTTAACTAGCATTGGCCATGAACTGAATTATTAGTAATAAAATTAACCATATATATAGGATTTATTTATTTTTTCTGATTACATGTTGAAAAGTTTATTCATAAGATTTATAAAGATGATATCAACACAATAGCTTCTAACACAAAATAATTGTAAATATATAATATGATGCAATTGAATTGATTGTACATAATATATATATATATATATATATTCAACTTTTCAACTTTGGAATAAATACACACACATGCATGAGTAGTATAACTTTTCAACTTTGAGTCGACCAGCCCTCTGTGTAGGCCTAGACCCATCGCCTCTCCGACGAAGGGAAGAAGTAGCATAATTGGAAGAAAAAAAAAAGTGTGAACAGCTAAAAAGAAATATAATTCCGTGTAACCATAAAAATGTAAAATTCTCTTAACTTTTAGTGATATATGTAAATTTTCCTATATAAAAATGTAGTCTTGGCATGCATTTTACATGATAATATTACATGTAATTTATTAATACGTTGCCTACATATATGTTTACTTATAAATAAATATATATTATGTAATATTATATTACATGAGATGAGATGACCATAGAAATGAAATTGATATATACCTTAATTACCTTATCCGTTGGTAGTTTTTAATTTAATTTAGGGAAATTGGCAGCTAATTTAATTTAGACAACGATGAGATGGCTAGGCTACAATTTCCTAATTTGAATGCAAGGATCACTTTGGTAGGTCAAGCAGTTGGGGTACCAGTAGCATGGCATAAACATTTTATTATCGACGAAAGTGAGCGGGGACAGGTAATGTCTATAAGTTTTTATCGCCTAACTTATTTATTTTGAAATTTATTTTATTTTAACTTTTCCTTGGGTCATAAGTAGAAGAGAAAGCAAGAAGATATTGAGGCGATGATACCTTCCACTCAACATCCACAACCCCCAAAGCTTCCGCGTGTAGAGCCATTGACACAGGAGGTAGTGTCAATCTCTCACAATGATTCGACATCTATGTCAAGCAATTTGACCTCTTTATTGAAGTTTGTATCACCATGGGATAATGACTACCACAAGAAGATTAATATCCCATCGCATGTTTTTGGATACAACACGATTGCTACGCTTTTCAAGGATGATGTGACACAATTTTGCAACATGGACAAGATTGAGCAAACTCCAATGATATTGTATTTGAGGTATATATTCATGTCTTTTATAATTTAAAGTTTGAATTATATGGATGCCTTTTATAATTAAATATGATTAATTTCTAGGTTGTTGGATGATATACTACATACCAATGAGTTGGATCATTTGTACGCATTTCAGCATCCAGGTGAAGTTAGTGTAGGTCATGAGAATAAGCGTGCCCAAGCACTTAAAGATCGATTCATTCAAATGGGAGAGAAGCAGTTCCTTATTTGTCCCTGGAATAACAAGTAAGTTTATATTGAGTTTTGAAATATTAAGTTCATATAGTCATCTTCTAAATATTTGATTGTTTGTTTTCTAGTGAACATTGGATGTTATTGCTATTTCAACCTCACTCACATTCAGTGGCGTTCTTGGATCCCATTAACCTTCAATTACGCATTGAGATTAAAAATATAGTTAGGCTGCAAGTTTATATAAGTTTCATTCCTTATAGTATATTATCTTTTTAATAAAACTTGTTTTCTAATTAAAATACTTTTATTATGTATAGTGCTTTTACGCTATATGATACAGAAAACGGAAAAAAAGTTGTAAGTCTAAAGTATTATAGTCCAAAAGTAAGTAACATTAAACTTTATAAAACATAAGATTTAAATTATAAGTATACTAACAAGTATATGTAATATACTTTTACATTTGTCTATGTTAACAGTGCCGACAACAGCCAAAACCCACAGAGTGCAGTATCTACTACATGAAGTATGCTAGGGATCTCATTTCACAACAAAGAACCAGAGCATATCTGTAACGCCCCAACTCCTGGGACCGTTACGGTGTGCCTTGTAAACAGTGCTAAACTCGCTAATTGAGTCATTTGGCCAAAATCGTGAACTAAGTATGATTAGCGGTTTAGGGATTAAACATCTTAGTTAGGGTGTAACGTTTCACTAGAACGTTTAATATATATATTGGGATCCTGAAAATATAAATTTAAGAGTTTATTACAGAAAATATTTACAACAGGCCGTTCTAAGCGACAAAACAGGGTTCAACCCTAGTTCCACTTTAAACCTCGGCCGTGACGGACGAGCAGCTTCATATGTACGCGTCATCACCTAAGCCCTCCAACTCAAGGATGGTCTAGCTTCCTCTTGCCTTTACCTGCACCACATAGCACCCGTGAGCCGAAGCCCAGCAAGAAAACATAACACTATACATAAACATTATCAAATGATTATCATTATAATCATACTGAGCATAAAACTTTCAAACCAATGAGTGAGCATCATATGATTCAAGAGGGAGAGTGGCTGCTAGGTAAGCCACTAGCCTCCAAGCACTTATTTCATCCATCGACCCTCGAGGTCGGTTTGGCATTAATGCTCTTTGAGTCATTCAATGCTGATGGTCGATTAGATCTAATCTCCGTTGGCTTGCGTTAACAACGCTAAGACCATTCTGACTAATGAGTCAGCGCTATGTGACCAGTGTCCTGTATCATTGCCAAACCTGACTAATGAGTCACAGCTTCACAGCTGATACTAACACCTTTGCCAATTCTGACTGACGAGTCAGTGCAACGTGACCAGTGCCTAGTACCACTGCCGAACCTGACTAATGAGTCACAGCTTCACAGTTGATCCTAGCACCTTTGCCAAATCTGACTAATTAGTCAGTACCATGCACAAGTAAGCAATGCTATCAACATGTATCATATGCCAATTATCCAAGAATAGGGCATTCAGCATGCTTACTAAATAGTCGCCAGCATAATCATGATCATGCACAAACTCAGAGACTCAAGCTCTGGCCAATCTCATATTCATCACTCATGGCATGCCCTAATCATATGTTTCTCGTGCATCACATGCATCACACTTAATCATCCAGCATGCCTCAATAATAATCATATGCAAATGGGCAACATCGCCAAGCATACATTATGCTATCAATGTTTACATTTAAACATCCAACATGCATCCATCATAGCCATGCATGTCACATATGGGGTGCAGTTTTCTTACCTTGGGTTCGATCGAGAATTAATAAAAGAAACGACCTTTGAGAACGATCAGTCCGTTGGTCCTTTAACGGTCACCTAGTCATAACCAAATATAAGGTATCATTAATAAAAATGATCAACATAAGTTCCCAAATCAATATCTAGCCTCCAGGACATCAATCCCCACTTAACCGGGTACTAGGTACAACCTCGAGGCCTATGGCTTGAATCCCCAAGCTTAAAACATGTTTTTGGGCTAAAAGGTCACTAAGGGCCGCGACCCTCCTTGGCCATGCTGCGACCTGCCCCTCAAACAGAGGCGCCCAAACCCAGCATCCTCCAAGGGCCACGGCTCTCCATGGCCATGCCGCAGCGCAACCTCCAGTTCAGCCAAAACCCCTGTTTTTCCTCCCCTACGATTTCTCTTGAAACCAACCCTTCAATCTCAGTTTAAACACCACTCAAACCTCCAATACAATACTTAAACTTGTTCTATATCACACCCTTAGCAAAACCCAAGACAAACCCCAATTAAAACTTCCATCAATTCAAACAAGCCACCATAGAAACACAAGCTGAAAACTAACACTAAAACAGGGTATAACCAGAAAGTTAGTGGATAAAACTCACCTCAAACACGATTTGAATCCTTCCCAATGGCTGAACTCAAGCTAAACCTCCCCAAGCTTGACTCCCTAGCTTGCTTCTTCAAGATAGGCTCTCAAAACTTAATGAACAGGGTGAAGGAGAACTTGTACGGGAAGAAAGGGAGAAAGATGAAGATAGGCTCTATTTTATTTCTGTATTTTCTACAGCCTTCATGTCATATATATCCAAAAACCTAAATGACCAAAATACCCTTAAGCCATCAAAAGCCTCTAAAACCATTTCAAGGGTAAAATTGGTACTTTTCGCTTATCCCGTCAATCATAATTAACGCTTCCCAAATCCCGCTATTCTCAATATCCTCAAACACCAATAATTCATATCCTGTTACCCTAAAATCCCCGGTAACGCTATAATCATTAATATCACCCCGAGACTCACCTCGAGCCCCGAACTTAATCCCGTTATGACTAGACCGAAAACTTGCTTTCCCATGATCGTCTCACGTCGAAAGGCTCGAACCAATCCACATATAATGTGGTAAAATTATAATTCACCCATATGCATAAAATTACACAATCACGCCCCTAACGGCCAAATTACCAAAATGCCCTTATATTTAAAATATGAGCCCATATGCATGCATTCACCATCATATACTAATATAATTCACATAAGCATGCATATAGTCATTAAATATCATAATAAATCAATTATGGCCCTCCCGACCTCCTAATCAAGGTCCTAAACCTTATTAGGAAATTTGGGACATTACAACTATCCCCTCCTTACAGAAATTTCGTCCTCGAAATTTATCTGAACAGCCCGGAATAAGAATTCCGCACAACCGATTCCAGTTTCCCAGGTCATTCTCTCGACCTCACTGTTTCTGCAACATACCTTAAATCAAGGTATACTTTGTTCCTCAGAATCTCATAACTCAACTCATGAGTTCTTTCAACCCATGTCCACTGCATGGAAATGCACAAAACAATGTACAACCATCAAAACCAAAACTATGGTCCAACAAAAGATAATCTGGCCAGTCCTATCCAGGACTTAAACTGTCATACCAATCTAGGCTCAACTTGCCTTTACTCATCACCCCTTACCATGGTGATTCTTTAGGAAGACATAACTTCCTACCTGGAACTCCATGTTCCTGCTTTTCAATTTAGTATCACTTTCCATTTAATCTGAGAAATGAGCATCCCTGCTCCAACCTCTAATAACCTCTATGGTCCCCTGAACCATCTCATGATCCAGATGTAACATTTCACCCATCACATTCCAATGTACAGGTGATGAACATGTTCTACCATTCCTTATCTCATAAGGTACCCTTTCAACACTAAACAGTTCTCCCTCTGATTATGATCAGCCCGAGAACAATGGTCTGTACAAAATTATATCTATATATTCATCGCCTTCTCTCACCCTTCCATAACCTGGAAGTAACATTAGAGTCTTCATCTGATAAGATAGACCTTGAGTTCACGAAGGCTCTCTATTCTTCTCACAAGGAGACTCAAATATAGATCAGCTATACTATTCACCTGTCCTTACTGATATAATAAACTCACTTGGACTACCAGTCCACAATGACTTAATATCCATTTCATACCGATCCATCAACCTGGGAACCCCACCGCGAAACTCATCGCGATGCTCACTTATTCCCACTATGAAACACCCAGAGGCTGTAATGGCCTTGCTGTTTCTTGATACACTGTCTCAACCTGCTAACAGGTAAGAGCTTTGCACATGCCTCGATATTCGCCTCTTCGTCTCAGGCCATCACTATAAAATTTCCATGTCATGTTCCCCTTTCACGATGCCTGAATGAAACGAATAAAAGAATAGCATGAGATTCATCCAGAATCTCTCAGTTGATCTCAATGTCCATCGGATCCCAAGTCCGATCTCTATACCACCATAAATTCACGTCTGTCATTATACAACCCTTAGCTAATCCAGCTAAAGCTTTCCATTCAGTCTTGCCCGTCTGTGGCTCACTTAACCATCTTTCCCTTTTATCTTTCTTGAGATAATAATCTCAAACAAAAAACTGGCCACTTGGCCCGCCAGAAACTCTACCCAGTCCTGGTCAGATTCTTTAATCAACATGTTGCATGGGCAATCATTTTTCTCTATCACTAGGATGTCATAACAATCCTCAAACTAATCCTGGTCTATAAAGACCCATCACCTTCCTCCCTAAGGCACCTGAAACATCTTTACTATTCATGGACACTCCTATCCCCAAGGCACTTTTCTCTCTTTGCAATTCTCCACAGAGAAAACACCACTATTCCATCGTCCAAGACGATCACAAATCCCATTTCAAACAAATCCTTGAATGCTCTATTCATCTGATTCACAAACACTTAGTATCAACTCAATTCTCAAGATATGCTCAGCACTCGTAGTGCTCTAATCTGATACTAGCTCAATCCTTTACATAATTTTCTCACTCTGATCTCTAACTGGTCTTAACCAGATCCAAGGTCCACCTTAAAGGGTTCCATCTTACTCAGCAACTAACTCTTTAATTCTTATAACTCCACTGAGCCACTCGAAACAGTGTTTACATCTGATTTCATCTTTGGTACTAAATCAAGCACCATTCCAATCTTCTTTTAAATAAAAGAAGGCCTGACAGACCACTTGGGAACACATTCAGAACTCAGAGACTAGTCCAGTCTGTCCTGATCTCACTAACACAATCTAAGTGGTATCCACCACACTGGCTAAGAGTTTGATGCACCTCCCTGCACAAACTCCAGCCCTCACATCCGGTATCATAAACATATCGAATTCATGCACAGTGCCAATTGTCACAAGACTTTCCGCTCACAAGTTCAAGAATTACGACACTTTCCTTGCCATTCAAAACTGTTCTTTAATTACTCAACCAATCCAAACCATGGATCAAACTAAAGCCTGTCATAACCAGCTTTATCAGAATCCCTGATGAGTCCTTGCCATAACTCAGCTTATCTCTTAGGTTGCCAATATCGTATTACTTTTCTCATCACAACATAACCATGTGATCCACATATACCATCCATATACCCTTCTCTATATACATACCAACAAAATAATAACATGGCTCCACAGCCAAACAACATAATTCACAACTCAGAACTAGAAGACTGACCTGTCATTCCCGAGGAGCTAGTCTCAGTCTCAGACTCTGATTGCCCTGGAGTAAACACTCGAGTTGGAATCGAGCTGTCTATCCCCCTTAGCTCACGCTCTGTCCCTCGACTTGGACAATCCTTCTTGAAATGTCCAACCATGCCACAAGCAAAGCATGACCTCGCTCGGCATTCTCCCACATGATGCCTCTTGCACCGAGCGCACTCTGGGTAAGGCGTTCAGCCTTTCTTCTTACTTGCTCCAATAAGTGGAGGTACCACTATCTGGGCTCCATGCTCTCCAGCACTCTACTGCCCAACTACTATACTCTCAACAGCAAGAGCCTTCTCTACCACCTGAGCATAGGTAAAGACTTCATACACTGGGGCAACTCTAATGCCCTGAGCTATGCCAGGATCCAACCCCTGAACAAACCTTTCCTTCCGAGCCATATCTGTGGGTACCATGTCTAAGGAAAACTTGGCCAACCCATCAAATTTAGTAACATACTCGATCACTGACGCATTACCCTGAACAAGATTCAGAAACTCATTCATCTTGGCAGTCTTAGCCGCGTCACAATAATACTTCTCATTAAACAGCTGCCTAAATTCTTTCCAGTCCATCACAGCTGTATCGCGTGTTTGGGATACTACCTCCCACCATGTCCGGGCATCATCCCACAGTACACATTTAGCACTGTTCACCCTATCGTGACCCACCAGTCCCATACTATCAAGAATGGAACTGATCATGCCCATCCGTTGCTCAGCTCTGAATGGATCTAGGCCTCCCTCAAAGATTGGAGGATAAAACTTCAGGAATCTTCCACAGAGAAATTCCCATCTATTCTCAACCCTAGGCTGAGCTGAAACTGATGCCACCCCTTGTGTAGCAAAGGAAGGGGTACCACCCAGCAGACTTCGCTGTTGCTTCAAATACCCGCTCTCTTTCTCATGCCTCTGCAATCTTAATTGCAAATCTGTAAGCGTCTGCTGAACATTCAGAGATGCAGACGAAGAACTGATACGCTGGCTGTAACTCCCAGCCCCTGTATAACCATCACCAGGCCTCATAATCTGCCTTGAATATAAACCCGCTGATTCAATCTGCAGTCAATAACTTGATCCATTAATCACAATTAGCATATCAAGGGCTTTTCCCAAGGGATAAACCTTACCACACCACAATCATAAACCACTTGCAGTGCTACAAACATGCCCATGGCATTCATACATACTCATAATTCCTACTCTTCCAATACTCAAACCATGCTTCTAATCCCAGCATGCAATAACACAATTATATATATTCAAAGAGCAAGCAATCATATGATCACATTCATATAAATATTCACGGAGCATATAATCATATAGTCAAGAGCCAAGCTCTATCAGAATCTCATGCTCCCTAATACAATGTGCAGGTAAATCATTCACATTTTATTTAAACAGCTATACACGTAGCTACAAAAATATTTACCATTCCCTCAGTGAAGCTATCTTTAGTGATGAGTGTACATGCCGAGCTTATCTTCAGGAACCATAAACCTTGGCTCGCTCTGATACCAAGTTGTAACGCCCCAACTCCTGGGACCGTTACGGTGTGCCTTGTAAACAGTGCTAAACTCGCTAATCGAGTCATTTGGCCAAAATCGTGAACTAAGTATGATTAGCGGTTTAGGGATTAAACATCTTGGTTAGGGTGTAACGTTTCACTAGAACATTTAATATATATATATATATATTGGGATCCCAAAAATATAAATTTAAGAGTTTATTACAGAAAATATTTACAACAGGCCGTTCTAAGCGACAAAACAGGGTTCAACCCTAGTTCCACTTTAAACCTCGGCTGTGACGGACGAGAAGCTGCATATGTACACGTCATCACCTAAGCCCTCCAACTCAAGGATGGTCTAGCTTCCTCTTGCCTTTACCTGCACCACATAGCACCCGTGAGCCAAAGCCCAGCAAGAAAACATAACACTATACATAAACATTATCAAATGATTATCAATATAATCATACTGAGCATAAAACTTTCAAACCAACGAGTGAGCATCACATGATTCAAGAGGGAGAGTGGTTGCTAGGTAAGCCACTAGCCTCCAAGCACTTATTATATCCATCGACCCTCAAGGTCGGTTTGGCATTAATGCTCTTTGAGTCATTCAATATTGATGGTCGATTAGATCTAATCTCCGTTGGCTTGCGTGAACCACACTAAGACCATTCTGACTAATGAGTCAGCGCTATGTGACCAGTGTCTAGTATCACTGCCGAACCTGACTAATGAGTCACAGCTTCACAGCTGATACTAACACCTTTGCCAATTCTGACTGACGAGTTAGTGCAACGTGACCAGTGCCCAGTACCACTGCTGAACCTGACTAATGAGTCCCAGCTTCACAATTGATCCTAGCACCTTTGCCAAATCTGACTAATTAGTCAGTACCATGCACAAGTAAGCAATGCTATCAATATGTATCATATGCCAATTATCCAAGAATAGGGCATTCAACATGCCTACTAAACAGTTGCCAGCATAATCATGATCATGCACAAACTCAGAGACTCAAGCTCTGGCCAATCTCATATTCATCACTCATGGCATGCCCTAATCATATGTTTCTCGTGCATCACATGGATCACACTTAATCATCCAGCATGCCTTAATAATAATCATATGCAAATGGGCAAGATCGCGAAGCATTCATTATTCTATCAATGTTTACATTTAAATATCCAACATGCATCAATCATAGCCATGCATGTCACATATGGGGTGCAGTTTTCTTACCTTGGGTTCGATCGAGAATTAATAAAAGAAACGACCTTTGAGAACGATCAGTCCTTTGGTCCTTTAACGGTCACCTAGTCATAACCAAATATAAGGTATCATTAATAAAAATGATCAACATAAGTTCCCAAATCAATATCTAGCCTCCGGGACATCAATCCCCACTTAACCGGGTACTAGGTACAACCCCGAGGCCTATGGCTTGAATCCCCAAGCTTAAAACATGTTTTTGGGCTAAAAGGTCACTAAGGGCCGCGACCCTCCTTGGCCATGCTGCGGCCCACCCCTCAAACAGAGGCGCCTAAACCTAGCATCCTCCAAGGGCCGTGGCTCTCCCTGGCCATGCCGCGGCGCAACCTCCAGTTCAGCCAAAACCCCTGTTTTTCCTCCCCTACGATTTCTCTTGAAACCAACCCTTCAATCTCAGTTTAAACACCACTCAAACCTCCAATACAATACTTAAACTTGTTCTATATCACACCCTTAGCAAAACCCAAGACAAACCCCAATTAAAATTTCCATCAATTCAAACAAGCCACCATAGAAACACAAGCTGAAAACTAACACTAAAACAGGGTATAACCAGAAAGTTAGTGGATAAAACTCACCTCAAACACGATTTGAATCCTTCCCAATGGCTGAACTCAAGCTAAACCTCCCCAAGCTTGACTCCCTAGCTTGCTTCTTCAAGATAGGCTCTCAAAACTTAAAGAAAAGGGTGAAGGAGAACTTGTACGGGAAGAAAGGGAGAAATATGAAGATAGGCTCTATTTTATTTCTTTATTTTCTACAACCTTCATGTCATATATATCCAAAACCCTAAATGACCAAAATACCCTTAAGCCATCAAAAGCCTCTAAAACCATTTCAAGGGTAAAATTGGTACTTTCCGCTTATCTCGTTAATCATAATTAACGCTTCCCGAATCCCGCTAATCTCAATATCCTCAAACACCAATAAATCATATCCCGTTACCCTAAAATCCCCGGTAACACTATAATCATTAATATCACCCCGAGACTCACCTCGAGCCCCGAACTTAATCCTGTTATGACTAGACCGAAAACTTGCTTTCCCATGATCGTCTCACGTCGAAAGGCTCGAACCAATCCACATATAATGTGGTAAAAATATAATTCACCCATATGCATAAAATTACACAATCACGCCCCCAACGGCCAAATTACCAAAATGCCCTTGCATTTAAAATATGAGCCCATATGCATGCATTCACCATCATATAATAATATAATTCACATAAACATGCATATAGTCATTAAATATCATAATAAATTAATTATGGCCCTCCCAGCCTCCTAATAAAGGTCCTAAACCTTATTAGGAAATTTGGGGCATTACAATATCTATCGAATAATGTAATAATTAAACGTGTTTACCTTTTTAACTTTAATAAAGTTATATTTTAATTTCATATATATTTGACATGTAACTTATAATTTAAATTATTTGCAGTTCAATTCAGATTTACCATATACTAACTCTGAACTTAATGAAGTTCAAGAAGAGTGGGCAAAATATATTCTACCGCGACTCGCTAAATGATGGCATGCATGATTAGTACCTATGCGAGGGGATTTATTCATTTTTTGAACTTTGTATTTCTTTTATTAGAAATTGTTAGTAATAATCAAATACAAAATCAATCTAACAAATTATAGGTAGTTAATTTAGCTTTTTGAGGTGCCTATTGTGCTAAATATTCATTTTATGACAAACTTTTTTGGAACTTTGTATATCTTTTATTTAGAAAGTGTTAGAACTAATCAAATGTAAAGTTAGTTACCAATGTTAATTTAATTTAATTTTTTATGTGCATTCTTTTACTGAAATTGCTATGTTGATTTTGAAACCAGGGGGCATTCACAACATATTTGCAATGTCCTCTGGTGTGGAAACTTTGGGACAGTTAAAAACTGTCACCTTAGACAGTCAATCACGACACATAATAACTATGGGCGTTGCCAGCAACGGCGACACCTAATAACTGTCGGCGTAACCAGCAACGACGACACCTAATAACTGTCAGCGTAGCCAGCAATTGCGACACCTAATAACTATCGGCGTAGCTACCCTATGCCGGCATAGGAAAATACAACAGTTAGTCGACTGTCGTCGTTGCTCAATAGCGACAGTTAAAAACTGTCGGGAAATCTTGTTTTTGTAGTAGTGTTAAGTTGTTGTTATTTAAATACTTAAATACCTAAGTTTTTTTTATGGTATAAAAGTACCTAACCTCAAAAAATTTGGTGCTCCGTGGTACCCGTCGTTAAGTTTTCCGTTAACTATTGATGTGGCAGAAATTAAATAGAAAATTGGCGACTAAAATATCTAGGTTGTTGTCATCCAAGCAGTTAAATACCTAATTTTAAAAAAAAAATATTTAAACACTTAACAAAGTATAAATGAAATTTAATTTAAAATAAGAAAAAAAATATTTAACATAATATAAATAAAAAACTTAACAGATAGTTTATTAAAATTTAATACAAAATTAATTGAAATAATATAAATAAAAGCTTATATAAATTACTATAATAGTAGTGGTTACGGTGTGATTTAATTTTTCATAAAAAAAACGTAGGTGTTTAAGCTTGGGGCATTATAATTGCACCTCAAAATTTGATTAAGACACAAATTTAAAAAAAAAAATTAATATATAATATTGTTTTCATTAACTCATGCTTATATTTTACTATTTTTTTTTCTTTTTCATATTCTAAAATATACATATAGAAAATATATATTTTAAATATTTAAATAAAAATTAAAAATATCAAAATATATAATAATTATTGAAGTAAGAATTTTTTATTAAAAAGTTATACATAATTTTACAAAAAATTCTGAAATCAAGATAACATAAATTAATGAAATTAACAAAATAGAAATTATAGAATGACAAAACATATATTGAGAAAAAGTGTTAAAAATGATTTATGTTTTTTTTTAATTATTGGGGTTGTTACACCGAGATTTCGAGACCTGAGATTGTGACCTCGAAAGCTGGATTCGTCAGGTGTGAGCTTGTGATATCTAAAGTGCATATTCGTGGTCCAGGTGCCAAACCCTCGAAGCAAGGTGGCAACCTCGAAGATATGTAACCTCGAAATACATAGCATCAGAGCGTATTCGTTGTCGGGTGTTTTCGGATCAAGTAACGTAAGCTTGGCATGGGTATAAGCTTGGAATGTAACGGCCTCGGTGGTATTTATCCGCTCCGAGCTGGTCTTGGGGTAAGGTGGCTAGCTCATAATTTACCTACAGACCTGGTCTGACATGATACTGATTACCGATCTCGAACTACGTAATGGGTCATATGATGAGACGCGTTCCATGCATTTAAAGATATTTATTGTTGTAACTTCCCTACATTAAGGGGATATTAACTAGTCTGTTATATGCCTCCTGGTCTTCAGGGGACGTTTCCTTGTATATAGGAGTTACCGAATTTAATGTCATTATTCCCATTAAAAAAGAGGAGTATCTTCCCTAAATATGTGGGAACGAACTCTAAGAACCCTCTATAAATTGATAGATCATGAACACTTAGAGGGGACAGATTTTTGATATCTTGAGAGAATTTCTGGAGAATTCATCCCTGAAGAATTTCCTGAAATATCCAAAGTCTTAATAAAATTGACTTGTGGACTAGGCAGAGGTAACTGCTGAACCACGTAAAATTCTTATTGTTATTCTATATTATTTATCTGCGCCATAGTTCTTGTTGTTTAATTGCTCTACGTTTTAAGTTGACAAAAAACGACATCAACAGATTGGTGCTTTCATTGAGAGCCTTAAGCAATAAAATCCCTGATTAGTTATGGCAGCTAATGACCAGAATATTCCTGAAGAAAACTATCCATGACGCCCTGGAAAGCAGCCGATGACCAATCCTGAACCTGAAGAGAGAAGTGAGTCCTTCGATTCTCGAGGACCTCCAGCACCTCCGGCTCTAAGGGACGATGAGGACATGTACTATAATCCTGAACGGTACATCCCCATTGTGGAACTTGAAAACCGACAATTAAGAAAACAGTTGGCTAAGGCCAAGAAGCAGAATGAAGAGTTGGCTAGGTTAGCCGTAGATGTGCAGACGGATCAACCTCAACCTCCGCAGGAGAACCAAGACCCACCTCCGCGGGACGTTCATGTTCCTCCCCGCAGGCCTCGTGGGTAACCTTAGAAAAATGTTGCCACAAGAGGAGCGGAGCAACCTCCACCACCAGCAAAGCAACCTGCTCCCTCGAGACCCTAAAGAAACATTCGGGCTAGGGCTCCGGCTAACTCAATTGCGGAGTTACCAGCAGAAACTGGGAATAACCGAGCCCCTGCAGAGGCTCGGACTTAGGTTCCTGGTAACACAAAGAATGTTACCGAGTCAGCACGGGCGAACTCGGGGCCATCCAAGCCCCGAAATGGTTGGCAGCCACCGTTACCAATAAGATACCCCTCACCACCTAGGAGGAATGCACAACCAACTCGGGGTGATGAGGCAAGGCGGGCAAGACGGAAACAGGGGAATAGAATAGGCTACTAGAGAACAGAGAGGCGACCAGGCTGCGAGAAGCCAAATGTCTCGATCTCTCACTACAGAGACGAGGCAGAATTGCCATCAGCTATCAAAAGATTTCAAAAAGTAGTTTAGAGCCATGATCGGGGTAAGACCCGAGGCATCGACCCTGACCAACGTTCTGCAACTGCAAAGTGAAATGTTGAAGAGCTACCTTACAAGGTTTAATTTGGAGGTTGCCCGAGCTCGAGATGTAGACGACAGCGGTCATCTAATGGTCGTCCAAGCTAGGGTAATGCCGGGAAGTCCCCTCTGGGATGATATGCAGAGAAAGCCTGTGAGGTCCTTAACCGAGTTTAATAGATGAGCTCAGAGGTTTGTCAATGTAGAAGAGGCGAGGTCAACACTGAACATGACCTCTCAACCCATAACTACAATGATAAACGTAAACTCTGCCTCGGCCTCGGCCTCGGCGGACCCATCAACCTCGAAACCCCCTGTAAAAAACCCTTCCAAAAGGAAGAAGAATGAAGGAAATAACCCCGAGGCAGAAGGGGGAAAGAAGAAGAAAGGGGACGGGTATTTCTCCGTGTACAAAGTGTAAAATGAGCTCAATGAGTCTCGGGAGAATATATACCTGGCTAATGAAAACCAGGTCCCTTTCAGGCGTCCAGACTCCATGAGAAATCAGAAGTCCAAGAGAGACTCCAGCAAGTACTATCGATTTCACAGAGATACTAGGCACACTACTGATGAATGCAGGCAGTTGAAGGATGAGATCAAAGGACTGATCTCGAGAGGATACTTCAGACAGTATGTCAGGAACCAGAATAATAATCAGGCTTTTACTAGCCAGAGGTTAGCTGCGCCACAGCTTGCTCAAAATAATAATTCCCGAGCTAGAGAGGAAGATAGGCCCCCTCCGATTGTTGGAGAAGATGTGATAACCATCTCGGGCGGGCCTCATCTCGCAGAGACGGGCAAGAATGCCCAAAAGAGATACGTGAACGAGCTAAAAACTGGGGACGGGTCCCCCTATGAACCCAAACCTAGAGCTCCAAAGTGCCAAAAGATTGAATCTCAACCGATAACCTTTATTGAGGACGATGCGTCCCATGTTCAGTTTCCCCACAATGACCCACTGGTCATCACTCTCCAGCTCACGAATAAGAGAGTTCACCGAGTTCTCATTGATAATGGGAGCTCAGTGAGCATTCTCTATAAGGCCACCTTAGAAAAGATGGGACTCGCGCTTCGAGACCTAAAAGCTTGTGCAACGACCTTGTACAGTTTCTCAGGAGAGGGGATTGCCTGTATGGGGTCCATTGAACTCCTTATAACCTTGGGAGACTATCCAGTCTCAGCAACCAGGATGATGGAGTTTGTAGTAGTGGACCAACCATCGACCTACAACGTGTTGCTCGGGAGACCCGCCCTAGTAGGGCTGGGGGGCAATCTCGTCTGTAAGGCATTTGGCCCTCAAGTTCCCAACTTCTAGTGGCATCGGGACGTTGAAGTGAGACCAGTTAGTCGGGAGGGAATGCTATAGCATTTCAATAAGGGGAAAGAAGCAGGCAAGCGCACAAGCGCTTGTCGTTATTCAGACTAAGGACGGGAAAATCTTGGAGATAGATGAAGAAATCGACCCAAAAGTGGAGGAAAGAGCTGATCTCGAACTATTGGAAGAGCTCGAAGAAATCAGGCTCGAAGAATCAGACCCCCCGAAAATGGTAAAGGTCGGGAAAAACCTCCATGAAGAAACTAAATAGCAATTAATTTGCTTTTTGAAGAAAAACTAGGATGTCTTCGCGTGGTCACATTCAGACATGGTAGGAATAAGTCCAAATATAGTGAGCCACGCGCTAAATATCGATAAAAGTTTCCCGCCAAAGCAACAAAAGCGAAGACAACTGGATGACGATAGGAAAAAGGCCCTAAAAGAGGAAGTCGACAGGTTAAAGGCAAACTGATTCATTAGGGATGCTTTTTACCCCGATTGGGTAGCCAACCTGGTACTGGTCCTGAAGCCTAATGGGATGTGGCGAACCTGCATTGACTACTCAGACCTTAACAAGGCCTGTCCTAAGGACTGCTTTCCTTTACCACAGATTGACCAACTCGTGGATGCCACGACAGGGCATGGACTAATGTCATTCATGGATGCCTATTCTGGATATAACCAGATTTCCATGCATGCCCCTGACCAGGAACATACGAGCTTCATAACAGATAAAGGGTTATATTGTTATAACGTCATGCCATTCGAGCTCAAAAATGCTGGAGCCACTTACCAGCGACTCGTGAACATGATGTTCTCCGAGAAAATAGGGAACAACATGGAAGTTTATGTTGACGATATGTTAGTCAAATCTCAACTTAACAATAACCATGTTGATGACCTCGAGGAATGCTTTGCCGTGCTGCGGAAATATAACATGACGCTTAACCCTCGGAAGTGCTCTTTCGGAGTATCTTCAGGAAAATTCCTGGGTTACATTGTAAATGATCGAGGAATAGAAGCTAATCCAGACAAGATCCAGGCCCTGATCGATATGCCTTCACCTCAAAAACACAAAGATGTACAGAGTTTAACAAGAAGGATAGCGGCACTAAGTAGGTTTACATCAAAATCTACAGACCGTTGTCTTCCATTTTTCAACCTGTTGAGGGGAGGCAAGAAATTTGAATGGATAAAGGAATGCGAGTTGGCTTTTTAGGAACTCAAGAAACATCTCGCAGAACCCCTTATGTTGTCAAAACCTATTATGGGAGAAGTTCTGTACTTGTATCTTGCTACAACCGAGCACGCCATAAGTGCAATACTCGTACGAGAGGAAGAAAAAGTGCAAAGGCCCGTGTATTATGTCTAAAAAGGTTACTGGGGGCAGAATCAAGATATCCCTTGATGGAGAAGCTAGCTCTTAGCCTAATTCACTCATCTCGAAAACTTCGACCCTATTTTCAAGCGCACCCCATCGCTGTACTAACTGATCAACCACTAAGACAAGTCTTATCCAAACCAGAAGCAAGTCGACTTCTTAAATGGGTCGTTGAACTCGGGAAATTCAAGATCACCTATCATCCAAGGATGACCATTAGGGGGCAAGCCTTGGCAGACTTCATAGTGGAGTATACTGGCATGACCAACGATGAAGTTATAACCCCAGCCCATGAGCTGTGGAAACTTTACGTTGATGGGTCATCTGATGAAAATGGATCGGGGGCAGGAGTAATTTTGATCACTCCTACAGGAAGCAGATTTCACTCTGCCTTGAGATTTGACTTCATCGCGTCAAATAACGAGGCCAAGTATGAGGCTTTACTGGCAAGACTTCGTATAGCCAATGAGCTCAAAGCTAAAGTAATACATTGCTACAGCGACTCCTAGCTAGTGGTCAACCAAATTTTGGGAGAGTACCAGGCTCGTGGTATGAGAATGGCAGCTTACTTCGAAAAGGCAAAATCAGCATTGGAACATTTCGAGTTTTATGCGATAGAGCAGGTCCCCCGAGAACAGAACTCGAGTGTGGACGCCTTGGCCAGGCTCGCTACCTCTACCGAGAATAACAAACTGAATGTCGTGCCAATTGAACATCTCTCGGCACCTAGTATTGACGAGCCAGAGTAGGAGGATGTGTGTATGATCAATTCCGAGCCTACCTAGATGACTCCGATAGTTGAATATCTCGAGACCGGCATCCTTCCGGAAGAACGGGCCAAGGCTCGAAAGTTGATGTATCAAATCCCTCGTTATACCATTATAGATGGAAGGCTGTATAGAAGAGGATATCTGTAATGCCCCAGATTCCCTAATATGGTTTAATGGCTGGATTAGTAGGCCGGGAGGGCCATAACTGTTTGGTTATGCCATTAAATGTGTTTATGCATGGATATGTGAATTATATTATAATATGATTTTAAATGCATGCATGTGGGTCCACATTTTTATTACAGGGGTGTGATGGTCATTTGGCTCGTTGAGAGTATAATGGTATAATTGTGTGCATGTCGATGATATGTCTTGAGACCACATTATAATGTGGGTTTGTTCGAGCTATTCGGCATGAGACGATCTTAGAATATTGATTAGCGATTTAGTTACAACAGGTTTAAGTGTCGGGGCTTGGGTTGAGTCTCGGGGTGATTGTAATGATTAGAGTGTTACCGGGTATTAAAGGGTAACTGGTTGTGAATTATTGGTGTTTGAGATTTTTGAGAATAGCGGGAATTGGAGAGCGTTAATTATGATTAACGAGATAGGAGGGAAGTACCAAATATGCCCTCGGGAGACTTTAGAAACTATTAATTGACCTAGGGGTAAAATGGACATTTCACCCCTAGGATAGATATATCCTTTGATAGCTGAAGAAGATAGTGGAAAAATAGAGCATGCTTAAGAGTTCTCCCGTACCTTCTTCTCTTCACCTTTCTTTGTGGTTTTTGAACCAATTCTGAGGATTCAAGCTTAGGAAGCAAGCCTTGGGAGTTTGGGAGTGTGTTCCATCATTGAAGAGCGTCATAAGCTGAACTTTGGGTAAGCTTCTAACCATGGATTTCTCTGGTTTGCCTTGTTCTGGTTCTGTTTTGCAGCTGAGATTTCTAGGGTGAATTCTTGGTTTTGTTGGGAGTTTTGGCTAGGGTTCCCATGCCTGATATGTTTAGGGTGTGTTAGGATGGTTTTTGGGTTCATTTGGCATCAAGAATAGGATTTGGAAGCTTGGAAATCGAGTTAGAATCGAAGGAGTTGAAGAAGGTCGGTTCAGGGGAGTTTGGGTCTGGAGGTAGCGCTATAGCGCCCACCTTAGGGCACTACAGCGCTCCTCGGGAGGCTTTTTGGCATTTGGGTGGTTCTGAGTATAGCGCTGGGGCGCTAGGGGTTGAGCGCTGTAGCGCTACCCTGTTCTTTCTAAGTCCCGTTTTGAGTGTTTTTAAGGGTTTTTGACTTGGGGTTTCAACCCTTAAGGCCCGGGATCGAATCTACTCACCGTGTGGGCATGTTTCGAGGTCCCGAGAGTGGTGCTTAGGTTAAGACCCTATTTATGTGGATTCTCATTAATGGAGGTTATCATTGGTTGTGACTAGGTAACCACTAAGGAGCTGAAAGATTGATCGTTCTCACGGGTCGTTCATATAATAACTTTCACTCGAACTAGAGGTAAGAAAATAGTGTATGAATACAGTTGCACCCTGTATAGGTATATGACATGCATGGTTGATATTGAGGCATGTTGGTTGATATATGTGGACGTGGATTGCATATTAAATGCTAGTGAATGCTGATTACCTGTTTATGGCACTGACAAGTCAGGGACTGACTCTAAAGTCGATGAACACGCATAGAATGGCTCTACAGCATTAATGTGGGACCGACCCTAAGGTCAAAGAACATATAAGCACTTGCCTGGTCTAAGACCAGATGTTTATAGCCAAGGTGTATGACCCCGGTGACTGGTTGTCACATGGCTAGGGGTCGCTGTCCATAGTTACAACTCTAGAGTCGGGAGGAAGGTTATGTTGGTGATCAATCACCATGCACCTGTCCTAGTCAAACCTATGAAAGAACTACTTATCAGTTAAGCCCTGGTTACCCTATCGTCACATGGCTAGAGGGAGCTGTACCCATCCTTGTGACTTTTGCTACTGTCACCTATTTGTATTGGACTGTTGGTTTCGAATGGTTATTATGATCATTGTTGATATTATGTCATGCTTTATTGTGTTTTCTTGCTGGGCCTTGGCTCATGGGTGCTATGTGGTGCAAGTAAAGGAAAGGAGAAGCTTAACCAACCCTGAGTGGAGAGCTTGGGCGATGTGGTGTACATATTGAGCCGCTTGACCGCCACGGTCAAGGAGTTCTCAGAGGAACTAGGGGTTTACCCTATTTTTGCCGCTTAGGCCGGCGGGGATTGTTAATTCGAAACAGTAGTGACCCTTTTGTATTATGAACAACTTGTAAATGTTTTAAAGGCTCATGAGCAGTTTATTTATTTAATGCAAGTTATCCTCTCCTTTTTATTGGTTATTACACCTTAGCCTGTTAATAACACTTAGATCACGATTTTAACCAAAGGACTCGGGTAGCGAGTCAAATTACCGGTTCACTTTTCACCGTAACTGTTCTGGGGTAACCAGGGCGTTACAATATTCTATGCCACTACTTCGATGTCTGACTCCTCCCGAAGCTAAGAAAATCTTAGAAGAAATACATGAAGGGTTCTGTGGAGACCATACTGGGGGGCATAGCCTGTCCAAGAAAATCAAACGCCAAGGATACTTCTGGCCTACCATCAAATCGGACTCGTTCGACTACGTAAAAAAGTGTGATAAGTTCTAACGATTCGCCACAATTCATCGAGCCCCACCATCCGAACTAACTATGATGACCTCCCCATGGCCATTTCCGGTATGGGGAATTGACCTCGTAGGCTCCTTTCCAACTGGCAAGGGCGGAGTAAAGTACGCGGTAGTCCCTATAGATTACTTCACAAAGTGGACAGAAGTCGAACCTTTGGCGACAATAACCTCCAAAAAAGTCCTTGGCTTTGTGGTGAAAAACATCATATGTCGATATGGGATGCCGAGGAAGATTGTGTCCGATAACAGAACCCAGTTCAACAGCGATCTATTTACCAACTTTTGCAAAAAAAATGGAATAATAAAGAGCTTCTCGTCAGTGGCCCATCCCCAGGCGAATGGCCAGGTAAAAGCTGTAAACAAGACTCTAAAAAGTTCGCTGAAGAAAAAGTTGGAAGAAGCTAAAGGAAGATGGCCCGAAGAATTGCCCCAAGTCCTATGGGGATATAGGACTACGACCCATACATCGACAGGACATACCCCGTTCTCTCTGGCGCACAGTTGCGAGGCTATGTTGCCAATCGTGGTTGAAATTCCCACAATTCGAGCCCTCGCTTATGATCAAGCCTCAAACCACTATCATCTCGAAGAAACTCTTGACCTGATCGAAGAAAGAAGGAATCAAAGCGCAATTAAAAAATGCTGCATACCAATAGTGAGCTACCCAGTACTTCAACAAAAGAATTCGAGATCGAAAATTCAGCATGGGAGATTTGGTGCTAAGGCGTGTATTCTTGGCAACACGGGATCCAGCAGCTGGCGTGCTCGGGCCAAATTGGGAAGGACCCTACCAGATAGAGTCAGTCATCCGACCCGGCGTTTACAAGTTGGCGAGATTGGATGGAAGTCTATTACCACAAGCATGGAATGGCAAACACTTATGACCTTACTATCAATAATATAGGAAGGATGTTGCCTATAACCATGCTTGTTTATCTGTACTGTTTTTCTATTTTTGGGATTTTTTCAAATAAAGTTTGATTTCGTTTAATATGCTGTTTTTTTTTTTTTTTGTAATCTCTCTTAATTTAATAACCTATGGTCTCACTCATAGGATATTAAGGGGGCATCAGTGGCACATATACCACCAGCTTGAAAAAATAAAATAGCATATACGAAACGCATATAACTGTTTGGATATAACCAAACTGTCAAAAGTACAAAAGTAAATATGCAAATTGGCAAAAAGATAAAAATGTTTGGATGTAACCAAATATGCAAACTAGATTAAAATATAAGTGTATGGATTACAAACCTAACACGACCTTAATAGGTTTGGAACAAACAAGCTAAAACTAATCGACAGTAAGTTGGAGCATAACCCATTTCGTGTTAAGCCAAGATCGAGGCTAGAGTATCCTGCAAAACAATAGTTTCGACCTCATAACCTCGGAGAGCTAACCGAGGATGAGAAAAAGTAACTAAAAAGTTAGATATAACTAAACCATTTGCATTACACACCATACAAGTACTTTTGGGTGCATGGTAAAAGTAATATCCGACCTTGACAAATAATGAGATCGGAAGCAGATAATTCGAGCAAACTGTGCATGAATGCATTGAACCTCGAGCTTAAATCCAAACTATGTTTGTGTGATTAAACAGACATATATGACACTTTAATATAAAATGTACAAAATATTTCAACTCGAGAAATGTAAAGCATATATATTAAAATGAAGTAAAACAAAAAATTGTATCAGCCCCATGGGCATAAATTAAAAGAAAACAATTACAAAAAATAAAGGGATGCAACACCGAGGTATCATCTAAAGAGATGGAGAAATCTCCTTGGCCTTCTCAGCATCCTCCTTGGCCTTCTCAGCATCAGCGTCCTCCCCGGCTCCCTCTGCGTCATCCTGAGCAGCCTCCTCCTCATTAAGCCAAGCTTGCCATTTGGCCATGAGTTTCGCTTCAATATGGCCTAAGAAGCTGGTATCGAGGTCAACATTGTTGGCCCAGATTCTGTACATGGCCATGTCGACTGCCCGGTCCTTCTTCTCCTGAAACTCCTCGAGAAGACGACTCTTTTCACCTTCTATGATCTCGAAAGTGGCGGCCTTCTCTTCTTTAAGCTTAGCATTGGTCTCATTTTCCCTTCTTCGACCTCATTTATCTAATGTCGGAAGTGATCTCGAGTGTCCTCTTGCTCACGCCTCAGTTTGTGCTCCCGAATTAAACGTTGATTCCGGGTGAAAGGAGATTCCGGGCTCGGAGTTACTGGTGAGTAAGGAATTGCGAGCTTTGACCCCCACCAGTTTCCCAAATTCTGTAGCATCTAACAAGATAGTAAAAGGGTGAGGGCCAAGCAAACAAGAAGTATAGAGATAAATAGTACCTAAGCTCGAATGATCGAGGCTACAAGGCAAGCTCGATCCAAAGAACGAGACCAGTCCCAGAGCGTGTGTTCCACCGAAGGGAAGGAAGGTGGATATGTCATGGGAAATCCCGAAATATTAGGGAAGAAATGTGGCGGTTATTAAAAAGGTGACATTTTTGGGAATCGTGCATTCCGTAAAGACAAAACCTAATTTTGTACCCGATATCTTGGTGTGCAAGATACGGTTTCTAAAATTTGAAAACCCAAAAAAGGAACCATTTTTGGACCCTTTTTCACAGAAATTGGGTTTGAACCCATCAGTCGAAGCACCCTAATCCTAGTGCGTTAAACTAGTGAATGGATAAATGGGACGAGAGTAAATCCTAATGCCTACGGTGTAACAGAAGCATAAGCATGCATAAAAAGAAAATGTGTGTATATATATAACGCAAAGAAACCATAAACTGAAAACTTACACAATGTAATCGGTGGAAACAGAGAAATGGATGATTAAACGAACGGTTGCAAGTACAATCTCACTGATTCAAAAAGCCCAACCGTGTTTTGTCTTCTCGGCTTGGAGAACATGCAAGAATCGGACAAGAATGATTCTGGTTTTTTTCTCTCTAAAAGTTTGAATGTAAAGGAAAAATGGAGAAGACAATCGGAAACTTATTTATAGGCCCACGGGGATGAAAAGAGAACTAATCTGGGCCATTGGCCAGATTCTATATCAAATCTGACGGTCAGGGAACAGTGAAGTGATGGTACCCAAAAGGGGGGCAGGCGGATGGACATGGGCAGAGTTTCAAGGCACACAAGTACCTTGAATAAGCAATACCCTACTGACGCGTGTCCATACTCGAGTGTGTGATGAAACGGTTCCCGAAGGAAGTAGTTCAAAAGTTTCCTTCTCATGGGATTCGAACTAATACTTTTGAGGGGGCAAAATGTTACACCCAGATTTTGAGACCTGAGATTGTGACCTCGAAAGCTAGATTCGTCAGGTGTGAGCTCGTGATATCTAAAGTGCATGTTCGTGGTCCAGGTGCCAAACCCTCGAAGCAAGGTGGCAACCTCGAAAGACATAGCATCGGAGTGTATCCGTTGTCGGGTGTTTTTGGATCAAGTAGCCCGAGCTTGGCATGGGTATAAGCTCGGAATGTAACAACCTCAGTGGTATTTATCTGCTCCGAGTTGGTCTTGGGGTAAGGTGGCTAGCTCATAATTTACCTAAAGACCTGGTCCGGCATGATACTGATTACCGATCTCGAACGACGTAATGGGCCATCTGTGAGACGTGTTCCATGCATTTAAAGATATTTATTGTTGTAACTTCCCTACATTTATGGGATATTAACTAGTCTGTTATATGCCTCCTGGTCTTCATGGGACGTTTCCTTGTATATAGGAGTTACAAAATTTAATGTCATTATTCCCATTAATAAAGATAAGTATCTTCTCGAAATATGTGGGAACGAACTCTGAGAACTCTCTATAAATAGATAGATCATGAACACTTAGAGGGAAAGAATTTTTGATATCTTGGGAGAATTTCTGGAGAATTCATCCTTGAAGAATTTCCTGAAATATCCAAAGTCTTAATAAAATTGACTCGTGGACTATGCAGAGTTAACTGCTGAACCACGTAAAATTCTTGTTGTTATTCTATATTATTTATCTGTGCCATAGTTCTTGTTGTTTAATTGCTCTACGTTTTAAGTTGGCGAAAAACGGCGTCAACAGGGGTGTCTATATATATTTTTGGAGTGCAAATACAATGACTTTTAAGTTTTTAAATTAGATTTTATTTATTCTTTTTTAAGTGTTTCATTAATTTTTAAATAATAAATAATTTTTTTTTTAAAACTTAGGTATTTAAGTTATTGGATGACAACAAATTAGGTATTTTAGCTGTCAATTTCCCATTTAATTACTGTCACATCAACAATTAACGGAAAACTTAACGACAAGTACTACAAAGCACCAAATTTTTTGAAGTTGGGTACTTTTATCGTAAAAAAAAAAACTTATATATTTAAGTGTTTGAATGAGAACAACTCAAATATTTTAGTCACCAATTTCCCTATAATTTATATTCTAATTACCTACAACTACAAGTAGAGTACTTATTGTATATCATTTTCCACACAAATTTTTTTCCACACAAGTAAAGACTTCGTCGTGATTGACGTTGGCAATAAAGACTCAGCCACAAAAAAAATAAGTTTAGTTCGTTTGTAGATGGACCATACATCTAGGTCAAGCCGCCGGTGAGTATTTAATCATCTCCAATGGGAATGGGAGATATAAATAATGTATTATATTTGGTAGAAAATTTTAATATATTATATATTTAGTATTATGATTCAATACATAATTATAAAATTTAATATTTAATTAATGCTAATTTGATATTTATTTAAAATATAGAGAAAGTAATTATTTTTCTTTATATTTTTTTTGTTGATAGTATAAGATAATAAGATAAAAAGTAAAGTATTTAATGCAAATAGATAAAAATAATACTAAAATAATATAAATGACATAAAAGTAAATAAAAAGTGTAATATTTATGGAGATGCAAAATTTGACTAAATTTTTAGCATGCGCCAAATTTGTCACAACTTTTGGCGCACGAGCAAGCTTTTTGTAAAGTGAGCATTATTTTAGCAATGTATGACCAATTTGACACTCCATTCAAAATGCTCTTAATACATATCATGTGTTTTTAGTAAATTTTCTGACACATATCCTAAATTTTCACT
This sequence comes from Humulus lupulus, assembly GCF_963169125.1. Taxonomy (NCBI): domain Eukaryota; kingdom Viridiplantae; phylum Streptophyta; class Magnoliopsida; order Rosales; family Cannabaceae; genus Humulus; species Humulus lupulus. Next base: position 22,955,997 of record NC_084793.1, read on the forward strand.
AGTAAATTATAATTATAAGTGTTTTTATGCATTGGTTTGGATCGGGTACTGTGGAAAGTTATATTTCATGCAAAATTATATTTTATATGTTATTTATGAAAAATAATTAATAAAATATAATTTTTTACATATAAAATATAAGTTTGATAATTAAGAAAAATATTAAATAAATAATTGAACCAAAAATTAGTTTATCATTTTTTTTAAATATATCTCTACTATATAAAAAGTATGTAGATAACAGAAATTTTTGTTTTAACGATTTGTTTTATTAATTTTAACAGAATATTCTAAATTTTTAATAGAATGTTCCTTTAAAACTAACTTAAAATAGATATTTATTAATTACATTAATATAAATTCAAATATTATAAAATATCAATATTATAATAATATTAATATAAATTCAAATTCAAATGTTATAAAATATCATTATTAATAATATATAATAGAAAAATAAATATTTAATGATTATATTAATATAAATTCAAATATTATAAAATATTATTATGATAATATTATATAATCCTAATCTATTACTAATTATATTAATATGAATTCAAATATTATTATTACAATAATATTTAATACAAGACTAGATATTTAATACTTATATTAATATAAATTTAAATATTATACAATATCATGATAATAATAGTATTTAATATAAGACTACATTATTATAACATTATTATAATAATGATATTTTATAATATTTGAATTTATATTTATATAATTAATAAATATCTATTTTAGTTAGTTTTAAAAAAATATTTCGTTATTCTATAAAAATTAACAAAACAAATATTTAAATCCAAAAAATTTCGTTATTTATACATTTTTTTTTTGTATAGAAAAAATATATATAGCTACATATATATCTAGAAATAAAAAATTTATAAAACGATCTATTCCACAGAATAGTCAGAGAAGATATTATTAAATGGTATTTTCCACTAATGTGACCAAACTTATATGGTTTTACTGTAAAGAGATTGCGTAATAAAGTAGGAGTCCCACACTTCCATCACTATAAATACCTCTAAAGATCAATACCCTTGCCATTCACTCATTTACGTATAATAGAAAAAGCACAAAATCTTCCAATAGCTAGCTATCCAAAATGGAGTCGAGATCACTGGTCAGGATTTCGCAAGCACTACTATTCATGACATGTATAGTAGGGTTAGCCATTGCCCAAGACAGTCAACAAGACTTCCTCAACGCCCACAACTCGGCTCGCGCGATGGTTGGCGTCGGGCCATTGAGTTGGGACAACAGGGTGGCGTCGTACGCGAAGCAATATGCTAACCAACGCATAGGTGACTGCAATCTGGTGCACTCCGGAGGGCCTTATGGCGAGAACATTGCGTGGGGCAGCGCAGACCTTTCTGGCGTTAATGCCGTGAAAATGTGGGTGAATGAGAAGGCCAACTACAATTACAACTCCAACACCTGCGCTGCTGGCAAGGTTTGCGGGCACTACACTCAGGTGGTGTGGCGGAACTCGGTTCGTTTGGGGTGTGCTAAGGTTCGGTGCAACAACAATAAGGGTACCTTCATCACTTGCAACTATGATCCCCCAGGCAACTTTATTGGCCAGCGCCCTTACTAAATTAAAGCCAAAGATATATTATCGCAGTAATAACAGGCATAAAAACACCTTTTATATAGTAATTAATACGTACCTATGGTAGATCATATTGATGCCAGCAGAAAGATATATGTATGGTGTGTGCCTAAATATCAATATCTTATATTGATAAAATAGGCTTAATATATATTATCAACGAAATAAATAAATTTGTTACCAGCAAAGAGATGTGATTTAATATATTCAGTCAAGGTTTGATCTTCTTATTTCTTTAATTATCCTTTAGCATTCTTCCTATTGATGATGATGTGTAAAAAACGCTTCAAACAGCACCTTCCATAATTGGAAAAATACTATATGGAAATCAACATTTTTTCACAACTACAAAAATAGGCTTTAACTTCGGTTTTTTAGCTTATTATTGTTCGGATTTGGCGGAGATATTAACCGAAATTAATCAGAGCAAAGTTAAAAGTATTTAAAAACCAAAGTTATAGGGTACCTTTTAACTTCGGTTATTATGTAAAAGCGAAGTTAAATGGTACCCTTTAATCCTTTAATCCCGGCTATTATGTAAAAACCGAAGTTAAAGTCATTTAACTTTGGTTTTTACATAATAACTGAAGCTAAATAGTATCATTTAACTTCATTTATTACATAATAACAGAAGTTAAATGTATTTATTCTAAAAAAAATATTTTTATTATTATTTTGGTTTTTTATAAAATATTTTCATAATTATTTTGTTTCGTTGACGCCGTTTTTCGTCAACAGTGAATAAAGAGCACGAAAACAGTAAATAGTTATGGCCAGAAAAATACAATAAGACAACACAGGATTTTTTACATGGTTCAGCAGTTAACTCTGCCTAGTCCACGAGTCTTTGTTATTAGAACTTAAGACGATTTCTGGAAATTTGTCAAAAATGAATTCTCCAGAGTTTCTCTCAAGATCACAAAAATTCGGTCCTTTACAATGGTGCATGACTTCTCTATTTATAGAGGAGATTTCAGAATACTATCCCACACATTTCGGGAAGTTATTCTGTATATGTAAATAAATTTAATGGCATTAAAAGCCTGTAACTCCTATATACAAGGAAACGTCCCCTGAAGATCAAGGGGCGTGTAACTGAATAATAAATACTCCTTTATTATAGGGGATTTACAACAATGAATGTAGACTACGTCTCTCCAAAATGACTCACTAAGATATTCAAAGTTATCGATCTACATTGTCAGTGCCGTACCCACCCAGGTCTCTTAATGACTTTCGAGCTGTAGCACTTTCCCCGAGATCATGTGGCTTCGAGCTCATACTTATGTTAGGCTCGGAACCCCTGATTCGAGGTCATCCGAGAACAGACGTACTTCGATGTCTGCCTTTCGAGCTTGTGGGGATTTCGAGGCTACCATCTTCGAGGTTGCCCCTGCTTTGTAGGTTCGGTGCCTAGGTGGCGGACACGTGTCCCAGACATTACGAGCCCATTCCTGACGAATCCAGCTTTCGAGATCACAATTCTCAAGGCTCGAAATCTAGGTGTAACATTTTGCCCCCTCAAAAGTATTTGCTCGAATCCTATGAGAAGGAAACTCTTGAACTACTTTATTCGGGAACCGCACCGTCACACATACTTGAGGGTGGACACGTGTCAGTTGGGTATTGCTCATCCAAGGTACTCGAGTACCTTGGAAATTCGCCCACGATCGTTCGCCTGCCACCTTTTCGGTGCCATCATGTCATTTGTCCCTGGCCGTCGGATTTTATAAGGATTCTAGCCAATGGCTCAGATTAATCCCTTTTTACCACTTTTTACTATCTATATATAAGGCCATGGACATCTTCTTCCTCTTATTTTACACTCGTCAGAGAAAAAAGAAAAGAGACAAAACCAGAAGCCATCCCAGAGAGCTTTTTGCTTTTGCATGTTCTCCCAGCCAAAGAAACAAAGGACCGCCAGCTTGATCGAGACTGTAAGGTTATACCTGCAACCTCTCCTTCAATCAACGATTTCTCTGCAATCGCCATCATTGTGTAAGTATCTGATGATCTTTTCGTTTTCCTTTATGTCGGTTTCTGTCTGTGTTGTTCTTTTATTTTTGGGAATGTACTGGTTTATTTTATGCCTGTAGGGCTGATACAATTTCTTTCACAACAAGGAAAAGAGGCTTTTACTTCGGTTTTTAAGCTTGATTTACTTCGGTTTTCGCTAAAATTCGCAACCGCAGTAGTACGGAGCGAAGTAAAAACTAGTTAAAAACCGAAGTAGAATCCCCACTTTCTACTTCGGTTTTACATAATAACCGAAGTAGAAAGTGAATATACGCGACCATCCTGGGCACTTTCTACCTCGGTTTTTAGGTAAAAACCGAAGTAAAAGGGCCACTTTCCACTTCGGTTTTTACTAAGAACCAAAGTAGAAAGGGGATATTCTACTTCGGTTCTTAGGTAAAACCGAAGTGGAAAGTAACCCTTTTACTTCGGTTTTACCTAAAAACCGAAGTAGAAATTGTCCGCTTTTTTATTTAATATATATTTCTGATTATTTTTAAATGGACGATTTCTATTTATATATATATATATATTTTGGCCTAATTTTATTTATATATATTTAAATGGTCTAATATATATATATTGGCCTAATTCTTTTTCAACGATTTAATTATATGAATTTACAATATTGAATAAAAATATGATAACTTTTATTAATTAAAAATGTTATACATAAGCATATAAAACACAAGTACTTAAGTAAGATAACTAGCCTTTAACATTAATACATTTACAAAAAACTAAACTTACAACTAAACGAACTTATAAACAAAATAGACTTACTGATAAATGTATGTCATCAATTGACCTAACCATTCGTGTTGGATTGGCAAGAGGTCTGCAATCTCACAATATTGCGTCTTCCCACCAAATTGTAAAATTAATAAATATAAATTAATTTTATAGATTATCGATACCAAAATAAGTTATAAAAAATGAACTTACTTTTTCTTTTAGGGTTACTATTGCATTTGATGCCCGTACAAGATCTCTAATGTACTTCAACACATAAAAACCACATTCATGACTTTGTGGTTGTCTTGGACATTCAACATTGAATATCTTTGTAGGATGGCCGAGTAATTCATTGGAAGAAGCCTTATAATATGCACTATTTAAAAAGAAAATTAATAAAATTTATTAAAATGTAGTAACATGTAATAGTTGTTGCATATTAAGAAATATTTTAAAAAAATTAAAACTTACCTCATTATCATTGAATCAATTTCTTTAGGACGTTTGTGTGATTTCGGTGGATCTAAGAACACAATTTTTCCTTTTGGCATAGCAATCACCAACATCCAATGTTCCCTAAAATAAGAAGCGTGTTAAGTAAAATAATGAAAATTTTAATATATGAATAATCAAATAAGAAAAATTTACATTATTTCTTACAGTATGCTCCAAGGTATAAAGTATAGTTGACCAACTCTATCCATGGTCATCAACCAATTTGCCAAGTCAATGGTTGATCTTTCTACATCGTTAAGATTATTAATGCTAAGACGTTCAATGTCAAAATACTTGTAAAATACACGCTGGTTTGGAAATAGGGACTCCCAAATGCATCTGCAAAATTTTCTTTAGTGTTAAATATTTTTGAAAAATTTCGGCAGAGTTTCCCCTATATATAGACTACCCAAACCTGTAAACATTCAATTTGCTATGAAAATTTGCAACAGATCACAGAGCAGTACTCATAACTGATTCTAAATTCATATCATTCCAAAGAATTTGTTGAAGGGATACCTTAATCCGAATATCATTGCTGAGCCTCCAATCATATGCAAAGTAGCAACTTGTTCCACATCCTCTGAGGTTATAAAGATTGACTCGCGATTAGTGAATGATGGGTCCACTGGAATTGAGACGACTGTGTTTATTCCCTTAACTCTGCAAAATTCTCTCACCATAAACTGAAGGCTAACATGGATGCGATTCATGATGTGATCGGCAAATGGTTGGCCTTCGGTCAGAGTATTTTCTGGATTGACGTGAGACCCAGTTGATGACAGATGTGGACTAGTCAAAGAATTACGGTCCGTCTTATCCTTGGATAGACTTTTTGACATAGGAGGTTTCTTTTTTAGAGGACCCTACGCAACATCAAGTAAAAATAATAGTAAAATAATGGACCAACAAATATTTTAATAGGAACAAATTAAAGAATTCATTTATACCTAGTCAGTCATAATTAATTCTTTTGGCCAAGGAATGAATACATCATAAGTATCTCGAACATAGCGTATCTCCCCAACAGAACATGGGATTTCAGCATCCTCTTGTAACATTTTGGTGACTCGCACCCTCGCGTATTCGTCTGTCAGTTGAACACCATGAATAGTCAGTGGACCCACCCCATCAATGATAACACCCTCTGCCACCACATTATGAATATTATCCGAACAAAGTAACACATAATCCTGCATGTACGGTGTGTCATCCTGCATGTACGGTGTGTCATCCTGCATGTATGGTGTGTGATATTCTTCATCGCTCTGCTCGTCATCGTTGTCGTGTTCATCCATATCATCTATCCCACCTGCTTGTTTAGCTTTTTCCTCCTCTAAAGCTTTAAGTTCTGCTCTGAGCCTCACAATTTCTGCATCTTTCTTACTAACAACATCAGCCATTTCTGTTGCTATTTTTGGTTTTCTTCCAAAGACGGACGAAATCTTCGCAAACGACCTACAATAATCAACCAAATTTATTTAAAAACTAAAATATTATAGAATTAAGTTAAATGCAACAAATAAAAAATAATATTATACCCAAGTGCTCTAACACGCCCTGGATGCTCAGGTGTCCCTGAAGCTTGCATTAATATGTCATTCCGACCCTTTGCAATGATTTCTCCACTACTAACTATTTCTTTCAGCTCATTCTGTGGAACAAACTAGTGATCACTTATATTAGTGACTTATAAGAACTTTATCATTCCTACATTACTTTAAAATACTTGCTTGAAACCACTTACAATTCTTGCTTCAATTTGTTTGTCCAAATTTGTGACAAGAACCTTCTTCTTTTCTCGTGCTCTTATCCAAACTTGGTACCGTTCTACATCTGCCACACCTAGTTCGGTTTTCTACAACATACAACAATTAATTAAAGTCGGTGAGTGAAATATTCTTCATAACAGGTTGACAGTTATAAAATAGTGATGTGAATTACTTACCAAGTCCTCTCTAACATTGGCAAGCCCTCTACGAGATGTACGATGCCTCGAGATATATTTGAGAGCTCTTTCACGTTGTGCTTCTCGCAAAACCTACATAAAATAAGTAACAATAAGTTTTTAAGCAATTATTAGTATTTCAAAACTAATAAATCATATACATAATAGATATACATAATAGTACCATAAACTCAGGCGATAAACGGTGGCTAACAAATGTCCTCCAATCTTCTAGGTCAAGTTCTGGATATTTCTTAGGAAGGATTTGGAGTTCATCTATCAGACCGTCTTCTGCCAAAGGGTAGATGTAGTCACTAGTGATGTTGGTCTTAAAATCTCTCATCATTCTTCCCGCACTTTTAATTAATTCTGGCTTCCAATTTTCTGGAATGTTAAAGGCACCCTGAAATAGAAAGAAAATGATTAATGAAATGCAAAGTAATTCATGAAAATGATCAATATATTAAAGTAATTAAAATATTTTCTTACATATACATCCTCCCATATTCTATTCTTCAATTCTTATGGGACTTGTCTCTAATCCTTATAATTGAGAGAGACCGTTCTCCTAGTTTTAACTCCAAGGTACGATTGCATCTCACTATATGCTTTCCCTATAGGTTGACCTTTATCATTAAACTGAATATTTCTCTTTATTCCCTTAGCTTTTTGATTATTGATATTGTTCTTCTTTGTTGGGCCTCGCCTATTTGGTGTGTTCCCACTTCAGAAATTGTCATCTGCACATAAACAAGAATTAACGTTACAATTATGACAGAAATAAATACATATTTAACATAAAAATGAATACATTACTCACTGGACACATTTTCTTTTCCTTTTTCTTTTCTTGGTTGATCCACAATCTACCCATATTCCGTCTCTAATATCATTTCTAATGTATTCCCCATCATCATCATCTTCATTGAAATCATGGATTTGCTCAACTTGCTCATGTATTGGTTGTCCAACAATAAAATTGTCATGAAACAAATCATCATTTTCTTCGTCATTTTCATCTTCTATAAACTGCATTTCCGAGGTTTGTAAAACAACTGACCATTTAACATCAGCAGGATCAGTTATGTAAAACAATTGTTTTGCTTGGGTAGCCATGATGCAAGGATCATTCTTATGACCTTTCTTACTTAAATCAACCAAAGTGAATCCAAGTTCATCAATTCTAACCCCAACATTGTTGTCCACCCAAGAACACTTGAGCAGAGGAATTTAAAATAAGGAATAATCAAGCTCCCAAATTTCTTCAACAACCCCATAATATGTCATAGTACCAGCAACTGGATTATTGTCTTTTGCACTAGGGAAATGCATTGCTTCTGCCACAATACTTACTCCACTATTTTGAACCATTCGAGCATCATCTCTTGACTTTGTGTGAAATATTTTTCCTCCAACAATGTAAGCATGGTGCTTTATTACATGAACACTTGGTCCAAATGATATGCATTTTAACTCTGTCGACACTCCATGGTTTTCTTCTCCCAACCTTGCTAGAATAGTATTTTTCAACCATCGACTAAATGTTTTATTATGCTCATCTATAATCCATTTATGTTTATTTTTAACCTTGTTGGGAATCATTGATTGTAATAACTCCATGTGCTCACTGCAAATACAAAGTACAACATTAAAATTTCAATTATACACAAAAATGAGCCTAATGTTTATTAAATTTATAACTTAGGTTATATATGGTTGAATCTCAGGATTGTTTTCCAACACAACTAAATGAGCTTGATCTAATTCTGCACGAGATATGGTCACTACTGTTCCTTTCCCTCGTAATCCTCTATCAACTCCATTTGAGTTATTCCGTGGTTTGCTAATTCCGATTGTGTCGATTCCAACCATGTACTCTGAACAAAATTCCACAGCTTCTTCTGCTAAATAACACTCAACCATACAAGCTTCAGGGCGATGGTGATTACGTACATATCCTTTCAACACCTTCATATTCCTTTCAAATGGATACATCCATCTCGGCCAAACTGGCCCACACAACTTCGCTTCTCTTACTATATGGACCATCAAATGTATCATGATGTCAAAAAAAGATGGTGGAAAATATTTTTCAAGCTTGCATAAAGTTTCAACTATTTCATCATGCAACGTATTCAACTTCTTCATTTCCAATTCTTTTCCGCATAGTTTATTGAAGAAGATGCACACACTTGTCACACTATCTCGAACTCTTTTTGGTAAAACTGACCGAATGGCAATTGGAAGTAATTGTTGCATTAATATATGTCAATCATGTGATTTCATTCCAATTAACTTCAAATCTTCCATAGACACCAAGTTTCGAACATTCGATGAATAACCATCAGGCACTTTCATCCCTGCCAATGATTGACATACGACTTGCTTCTCTTCTTTAGACAATGCAAAACAAGCAGGAGGCAAATATGTGCGAGCCCCTTTTTCTTCAGGTGCCAAGCGGTGTCTTATACCCATCTCAACAAGATCTAAACGACTAGACAAACCATCTTTGGTTTTACCTGGGATATCAAGTAATGTACCGATTATACTTTCACATACATTTTTTTCTATGTGCATGACATCCAAGCAATGTCTAACGAGTAAATATTTCCAGTAAGGAAGTTGAAAGAAAATTGATTTTCTTTGAAAACATCCATTGACTTTTTTGTTTTTATTCTTCTTCCCATACCTAAAGTCAACTTTTTCTACTTCCTTAAGAATTTGCTCACCTGACAATGGCAAAGGAGCAATGTCTCGTTCCACAGTACCGTCAAATGCTTTTTCTTTATTTCTGTCAAGATGACTTAAATGCAAATATCGTCTATGACCCATATAACACATTTTGCGTCCATTTGACAAGAAACGGACCCTTGTATTGGTGCAACAAATTGGACAAGCTTGGTAACCTTTTGTGCTTAAACCTGATAGGTTACCATAGCACTTTCTGAGGAATAAGTTTCCTAATCTCCTTACTTTTGTTAGGTTTGTACCGTGATAAACCACATTCTGGGCAAGCGTCCATGTCTGCATACTCCTTACGATATAAAATACAATCATTCGTACATGCATTAATCTTCTCATACTTCAACCCTATCAAACTTAATGTTTTCTTTACTTCATATGTAGACTCCGGAAAACAATTTTCTAGCGGAAAAATCTCCTTGAAAGCAGCTAAAAATTGACTGAAACACTTATCACTAACTCCATTTTCTGCTTTTATGTTATAAAATTTAATCATTGTGGGCAATCTTATTTTATTGCAACCACTAAACAATTGTCTGTCTGCATCTCTAACCATACTATCAAATTTTTCTGGATTATGAAAAAACTATTCTTGTGCTTCATCAAGCAATTCTATAGGATGATCATCAAAATTATTACTCTCAAAATCATCTACACCTCGCCTACCTAATGGATATGGGTCATCATTTAATAATTCTCCATGCCAATACCATTTACTATAACTCATATCAAATCCCCGACAAAATACATGATCCTTTATCATGGTAATATTCCCATTTACTCCATTACCACAATTGATACAAGGACAATGAATTTTTTGTGGATCACTACAATTCTTTAGGCAAAACTCTAAAAATTTGTTGAATCCATCTTGAAATTGTGATGTTTCTCTCCTCTCAAGCATCCATTATTTATCCATACTAATAACAATATTAAATTCCTAATAAGTTAGAAAAAAACTTATATTAGGTTCTAGTCTTATAATTTTTTTTAAAAATTCGACAGAGTATCCTCTGTTTCTATAACATACCGTAATTTCATAATTACCTATAAAACCAATACAAACAAACACAATAATCAAGCATAGATGAATCCATCATTATTAGGTTCTAGTCTTACAAATTTTTTAAAAAATTCGGCAGAGTATCCTTAGTTTCTATAGCATACCGTAATTTCATAATTACCTATAAAACCATTCAAAACAAACACAATAATCAAGCATAGATGAATCCATCATTATTAGGTTCTAGTCTTATAAAATTTTTTAAAAATTCGGCAGAGTATCCTCTGTTTCTATAGCAAACCACAATTTCAAAATTTCCTATAACAACAACACAAACAAACACAATAATCAAGCATAAATCAATCCATCCTTATATCACCATAGCACACAAATTTCCCAGAGCCTACTTCACTAATTTTCAAACATAACTTTCACTACATCTAATATGCATGATTACATTAGTCTTATCTTTATATATAAATCTTGTAGTAATATAAATAAAAAAAATAACTAACCTTCAATATTAATCTTCAATGCACCCGAAATGAACAACAAAGTTCACCACTCAATCAACGACCCTACTAAAACATTACATAATTAGTAAACTACATAATTAATTATCAAACCAATAAATAAAAAAAATCAAACTAGTTAATGAAACTAATGAACAACACTTTGATCATCTTCAAACTATTTAATTTTTTTTCAAATATTTAAAAAACAAATTTATCTATTGTCACAATTTCTAAAATTCACTAATATACATATATATATATATATTTATAATAAACCTAATTTTTATCACATTATTTAAACTAACAAAATAAACAAATAATTATAAAAATTAACAAAATATTAATTATAAAATTCAGAATAATAAAAAAACATAAAAAAATAAAAAATTATCATCAAAACCACATTATAGTAATCTATACCTGTTTTGAAGCTCAAAATCCCCTTGCAATGACAAAAATCCGGTCAAAATCCGACAAGAAACACCAAGAAACAATGGAGAAAATATCCACGGCCAAATGCCTTTTTTTTTCTCTAAAAAACAGATTTTTGGACTATATTTCGGTTTATAGTGTAGAAATGTAGCAAGAAATAAAGAAAAAACAAAAAAAAAAAGGGTTTGGAGAATGAAAATGGGTGTTGGCTCACGGTTGTTAATGGAGGTTTTTGGGGGTTTTTTGCACAGAGGAGAGAGGAGAGTTTGAGAGAGATGACCGTTCGGGTAGATGAAAAGGGTTATAAAACCCTTTTACTTCGGTTTTTAGGTAAAAACCGAAGTAGAAAGTGGACTTTCCACTTCGGTTTTTACCTTCGGTTTTTACCTAAAAACCGAAGTTAAAGGTCCATAAGTGTATAATAGTTGTGCACATTTAACTTCGGTTTTTAGGTAAAAATCGAAGTGGAAAATGCACTTTCTACTTCGGTTTTTACCTAAAAACCGAAGTTAAAGGTGCACAAGGGCCGCATTTGGCTCGGCCATTTTTTTGCATTTTTATTATCTCTAAACATAATACATGGGCTTGTGCAACCAAACACGACCCTCTTCACTATGAATTTTTCACTTCGTTTTTTTTAAAAAGCGAAGTAGTATGTAATTTTTTTCAGAGCGCCAATTTCAAAAGCGAAGTAAAAGAGTTTGAAAAGTTTTTTACTTCAGTTTTTTTGTATGCTCACTATAAAAACCGAAGTAAAAGCCTATATTTCTAGTAGTGTTTTTTCTTTTAATACTCATGCTTTTCATTTCTTGGTTTGAAATACTTTGCACATTTTATATTAAAGAATCGCGTATATTTATTTATTCGTATAAACATAGTTTGGATTTAGGCTCGAGGCTCAATGCATTCATGCACAGTTTTCTCGAATTATCCGCTTCCGATCTCGTTATTCATCAAGGTCAGATATTACTTTAACCATGAACCCGAAAGTACTTGTATGGTGTGTAATGTAAACGGTTTAGTTATATCCTATTGTTTAGTTAATTTTTCTCGTCCTCGGTTATCTCTCTGAGGTTATGAGTTCGAAACTATATTTTTTTTATAAGATACTCCAGCCTCGATCTCGACTTACCTTGAAGTAGGTTTAGGTTCCAACTTATCGTGGATTAGTTCTAGCTGGTTTGCTCCAAACCTTTTAAGGTTGTGATTGGTTTGTAATCCATACACTTGTATGTTTTTGATAATTTGGTTTTACCCAAACTTCCTTAGCTCACGCATTTGGTTATATCCAAACACTTGTATGTATTTCATATATGTTACTTTATTTTTCAAGCTGGTGGTATTTATATATACCAATGATGCCCCCTTAATATCCTATGAATGTGACCATAGGTTATTAGATTAAGAGAGATTGCAAAAATAAATTATATCAGGCGAAATAACTCTTTATTTAACAAAATCCAAAAGTAGGCAAAACAGTACAGATAAATAAGCATGGTTACAGGCAACATCCTTCCTACACTATTGATAGTAAGGTCTTAGGTGTTCGCCATTCCATGATCGCGGTACCAGGCTCCCATCCAATCTTGCTAGCTTGTAGACACTGGGTCGGATGACTGATTCTATCTGGTAGGGTCCTTCCCAATTTGTCCAGAGCACGCCAGCTGCTGGATCTCGCGTTGCCAAAAATACACGCCTTAGAACCAGATTTCCCACACCGAACTTTCGATCTTGAACCCTCTCGTTGAAGTACCTGGTAGCTCGTTGCTGGTAGGTAGTGTTCCTCAGCCGAGCTTCGTTTCTTCTTTCTTCAATCAAGTCTAAGGTTTCTTCGAGTTGAGTGTGGTTCGAGCTTTGGTCATAAATGTGAGTTCGAATTGTTGGGATTTTGACCTTGATAGGCAACATAGCTTCACAACCGTATGCTAGAGAGAACGGGGTATGTCCTGTTGATGTTCGAGCTGTAGTCCTATATCCCCATAGGACTTGGGGCAATTCTTCGGGCCATCGTCCCTTTGCTTCCTCCAACTTTTTCTTTAGCGAACTTTTGAGAGTTTTGTTTACAGCTTCAACCTGGCCATTCGCCTGAGGATGGCCTACTGACGAAAAACTCTTTATTATTCCATTCTTCTCGCAAAAGTTGGTGAACAAGTCGCTATCGAACTGGGTTCCGTTGTCGGATAAAATTTTCCTCGGCATATGATGTTCTTTACCACGAAGTCAAGGACCATTTTGGAAGTTGTTGTTGCCAACGGTTCAGCCTCTATCCACTTTGTGAAGTAATCTACGACAACTACAGCATACTTCACACAGCCTTTGCCAGTTGGGAGAGAGCCTATGAGGTCGATTCCCCTTACCGCAAATGGCCATGGGGAAGTCATCATGGTCAGCTCAGATGGTGGAGCTCGAGGAATCGTGGCAAACCTCTGGCATTTATCACATTTCTTTACGTACTCGAAAGAATCCGATTTAATGGTAGGCCAGAAATAACCTTGGCGTATGATTTTCTTTGAAAAGCTATGCCCCACAGTATGGTCTCCAAAGAACCCTTCATGAATTTCTTCAATGATCTTCTTGGCTTCGGGTGGAGTCACGCACCGAAGTAATGGCATGGAATATCCCCTCCTATGCAGCTTTCCGTCCAAAATGGTGTAACGGGGAAGTTGGTACATTAACTTTCGAGCTTGGTTCCGATCTTTTGGAAGGACTCCGATCTCGAGATATTCGACTATCGGGGTCATCCAGGTAGGCTTGGACTCAATCATACACACGTCTTCCTCCTCCGACTCGTTAATGCTAGGTGCCGAGAGGTGTTCTATTGGCACAACGTTTAGCTCATCATTCTCTGTGGAAGTAGCGAGCCGAGCTAAGGCATCTGCATTTGAGTTTTTCTCTCAAGGAACCTGTTCGATCACATAAAACTCGAAATGTTCCAATGCAGTTTTTGCCTTCTCTAAGTAAGCTGCCATTTTTGTACCACGAGCCTGGTATTCTCCCAAGATTTGGTTAACCACAAGCTGGGAATCGCTGTAGCAATGTATTGCTTTAGCTTTGAGCTCTTTGGCTATACGAAGTCCCGCCAGTAAAGCCTCGTATTGGGCCTCGTTATTCGATGCATTGAAGTCGAATCTTAAGGCAGAATGAAATATGTTCCCCGTGGGAGTAATCAAAATGACCCTTGCCCCCGATCCATTTTCATTAGATGACCCATCGACGTAAAGTTTCCACAGCTCGTGGGCCGGGGTTATAACTTCATCGTTGGTCACTCCAGTACACTTCACTATAAAGTCTGCCAATGCCTGTGCCCTAATGGTCATCCTCGGGTGGTAGGTGATCTCGAATTGTCCGAGTTCTATTGCCCATTTAAGAAGTCGACACGAAGCCTCCGGTTTAGACAGGACTTGCCTAAGTGGTTGATCAGTCAACACATGAATGGGGTGTGCCTGGAAGTAGGGTCGAAGTTTACTAGATGAATGAATTAAGCTGAGAGCTAGCTTCTCCATCAAGGGGTATCTCGACTCTGCCCCCAGTAATCTTTTGCTGATGTAATATACGGGTCTCTGTACCTTATCTTCTTCTCGCACGAGCACTACACTTCTCCCGTAATAGGTTTTGATAAGATGGGGGGTTCTACGAGGTACTTTTTAAGCTCCTGGAAGGCCAGTTCGCACTCTTCCGTCCATTCAAATTTCTTGCCTCCCCTCAAAAGGTTGAAAAACGGAAGACAACGGTCTGTAGATTTCGAAATAAACCTACTTAGGGCCGCCCTCCTGCCGGTCAAGCTTTCGACATCTTTGTGTCTTCGAGGTGAGGGCATGTCGATCAGGGCCTGGATCTTGTCTGGGTTAGCTTCTATTCCACAAGCGTTTACAATGAAACCCAGGAATTTTCCTGATGATACCCCGAAAGAGCACTTTTGAGGATTTAGTTTCATGTTATACTTCCGGAGCACGCCAAAGCACTCTTCGAGGTCGTCAACATGGTTATTGTTAAGTTGAGACTTGACTAGCATGTCATCAACATAAACTTCCATGTTGTTCCCTATCTGCTCCGAAAACATCATATTCATGAGTCGCTGGTATGTGGCCCCAGCATTTTTGAGCCCGAATGGCATGACATTATAACAGTATAGCCCCTTATCCGTTATGAAGCTCGTATGTTCTTGGTCGGGGGCATGCATGTGAATCTGGTTATATCCAGAATAGGCATCCATGAACGGCATAAGTCCATGCCCCGCTGTGGCATCCACGAGATGGTCAATCCTTGGTAAGGGAAAACAGTCCTTCGGGCAAGCTTTGTTGAGGTCCAAATAGTCAATACATGTTCGTCACGTCCCATTAGGCTTTGGGACCAACACCGGATTGGCTACCCAATCAGGGTAATAAGCATCCCTAATGAATCAATTTGCTTTTAACCTGTCGACCTCCTCTTTCAGTGCCTTCTTCATGTCGTCATCTAGCTGTCTTCGCTTTTGTTGCTTCGGAGGGAAGCTTTTATCAATATTTAGCGCGTGGCTCGCTATGTTCGGACTTATTCCTACCATGTCCAAATGTGACCATGCGAAGACATCCTGGTTTCTCTTCAAAAAGCAAATTAGTTGCTATTTGGTTTCTTCCTGGAGGTGTTTTCCAACCTTTACCTTTTTCGAGGGATCGGACTCTTCGAGCTGAATCTCTTCGAGCTCTTCTAAGGGTTCGAGGTCAACCTTCTCCTCAACCCTTGGATCGATTTCTTCATCAATCTCCAAGACCATCCCATCTTTATTCTGAACAATGACGAGTGCTTGTGCGCTCGTCTGTTTCTTTCCTCTTAAGGAAATGTTGTAGCATTCCCTTCCAGCTAACTGATCTCCCTTCAATGTCCCGATGCCACTAGGGGTCTGGAACTTAACGGCTAGATGCCTTACAGATGAGACTGCCCCCAGCCTAACCAGGGCGGGTCTTCCGAGCAGCACGTTGTAGGCTAAAGGTTGGTCTACTACTACGAACTCCATCATCTTGGTTGTTGAGATTGGGTAGTCTCCCAAGGTCACGGGGAGTTCGATGGATCCCATGCAGGCAGTTCCTTCTCCTGAAAAGCTGTATAGTGTAGTCGCACATGCTTTCAGGTCGCGAAGGGAGAGTCCCATCTTTTCTAGGGTTTCCTTATAGAGAATGTTAACTGAGCTCCCATTGTCTATGAGAACTCGATGGACCCTTTTATTTGCCAGCTGGAGGGTGATGATCAGTGGATCATGGTGAGGAAACTGAACATGGGACGCGTCGTCCTCAGTGAAGGTTATTGGCTGGGATTCAATCTTTTGACTTTTTGGAGCTCTAGGTTCGGGTTCATAAGGAGACCCGTCCCCAGTCTTTAGCTCGTTCACATATCTTTTTTGGGCACTTCTTCTCATGCTTGCGGGATGAGGCCCTCCCGAGATGGTTATCACGTCTTCTCCATCAATTAGAGGGGGCCTTTCTTCTTCCCTAGCTCGGGAATTGTTGTTTTGTGCAGGCTGTGGCGCGGCCACCCTCTGGCTCTTAGACGCTTGATTAGTATTCTGGTTTTTGACATATTGTCTGAAAAAACTTCTCGAGATCAATCCTTCGATCTCATCTTTCAGCTGTCGACATTCATCAGTAGTATGCCCGGTCTCTCTGTGAAATCGGCAATATTTGCTGGAGTCCCTCTTGGACTTCTGATTTCTCATTGGGTCTGGACACCTGAAGGGGACCTGGTTTTCCTTAGCCAGATATATTTTTTCTCGAGACTCATTGATCTAGGTGTACACTCTGTACACGGAGAAATATCTCTCCCCTTTCTTTTTCTTTCCTCCCTCGGCCTCGGGGTTACTCCCTTCGTTCTTTTTTCTCTTGGAAGGGTTTTCCGCAGCAGGATTTGAAGCTGGTGGGTCCGTCGAAGTTGAGGCAGAGTTTACGTTTATTGTTGTAGTTACGGGCTGGGAAGTCACATTAAGTGTCAACCTCACTTCCTCTACATTGACAAACCTTTGTGCTCGTTTGTTAAACTCATTTAGGGACCTCACTGGTTTTCTCTGCATGTCGTCCCAGAGAGCACTTCCAGGCATTACTCTAGCTTGGACAGACATTAGATAACCGCTGTCATCCACATTCCGAGCTCGGGCAACCTCCAAGTTAAACCTTGTAACGTAACTTTTCAATGCCTCGCCTGGCTGCTGCCGAACGTTAGTCAGAGTTGATGCCTCAGGTCTAACCCCCATCATGGCTCTGAACTGCTTCTTGAAGTCTTTAGACAGCTGATCCCAAGAAGTTATTGAGTGTCTTCTATATTTTTCGAACTAGCTTTTGGTTGGTCCTGTCAGTGATGCTGGAAATAACATGCATCTGAGCTCATAACCAACGTTACTCGCTCTCATTATGGTATTGGATGTACTCAAATGGCTATACGGGTCAGACTTTCCCTCAAACGTTGGGACGTGAGGGATCCCCAATCCTTGGGGAAACGGAGTGTTGGAAATATGGAGAGCAAACGGTTCAAGCTCCTCGTCAGAGTCTTCATATCGACCCTGGCCTTGCTCATTTTTCAAGAGCCTGAAGGCCTTTTCTAACTGATCAATTCTTTCCTGGACCGGGTCCGCAAGGGGTATTGCCTGAAATTGGTTGTCGTCGATCACTATTCCAGGTTCGTGTCTTCGCAGGGGGTCTTTACGCCTATTTAAGCGATCCCTCAAGTCTGGGTTTATCGGGTTAACATTACCCCGACTTTGATTCAAGTGTTCCCTTAGGTCGGAGCGATTCCTACGGCTCCCAGTATTCTTTCGACCTCGATCATGCATGCTGACCGATCTGGTATCTCCAGAGTCGTCACTAGTAAAACTTGTCGCATGATTATTTCGAGATGGGTCTCTTTCATGCCGCCTCATTTCTGCAGTGCGAGATCGGGACGTTTGACTTATTGCAGATAGGGCGCCTCTCCGCTCCCGGAAATCCTCCCTGTTCTCTTGTCTCCTCCACGCACGTCTTTCGTCCTTATCTCGAACTGGTTGAGAATTCCTGCGAGGAGGTGAAGGATATCTTATAGGCGATGGAGGGAACCATATGGGTGATGGTGGCTGCCACCCATTTCGCGGCTTGGACAGTCCGGAGTTTGCCCGAGATGGGTTGGTTGCATTCTGTGTGTTCCCAGGGACTTGAGTCCGAGCCTCTGCAGGGGCTCAGTTGTTCTCAGTTCCCCCAGGTACCCCCGCAGGTGGATTAACCGGGGCCATAGCTCGGGTACTTCTCTGGGGTCTTGAGGGAGTGGATGGCTCTGCTGGTGCCGGAGGTTGTTCCGGCCTTCTTGTGGAAGCATTCTTTCGTGGACGCCCACGAGGCCTGCAGGGAGGAACATGCACGTCCCTCGGAGGAGGAGCTTGGTTTTCACGCGAAGGCGGGGGTTGAGCCGCCTGCGCCTCTGCGGCTATCTTTCTACCTCCTCATTCTGCTTGTTGGCTTCTGCCAACTGCTGTTTCAGCTGCCGGTTTTCAAGTTCCACAATGGGAACGTACCGCTCAGGATTGTAACACATATCCTCATCCCTTGGTGGTGCGGGTGGTCCCCGAGAATCGGAGGATTCGCTTCTCTCTTCAGCATCCGGGTTTACCATTGGCTGTTTCCCAGGGCGTCTCGGATAATTTTCTTCAGGAACATTCTGATCGTTAGCGGCCATAACTTGTTCAGGGACTGAATGCTTAAGGTTCTCAATGAAAGCACCAAACTGTTGACGCCGTTTTTCGTCAACAGTGAATAAAGAGCACGAAAACAGTAAATAGTTATGGCCAGAAAAATACAATAAGACAAACAGGATTTTTTACCAGGTGCAGCAGTTAACTCTGCCTAGTCTACGAGTCTTTGTTATTAAAACTTGAGATGATTTCTGGAAATTCGTCAAAAATGAATTCTCCAGAGTTTCTCTCAAGATCACAAAAATTCTGTCCTTTACAATGGTGCATGACTTCTCTATTTATAGAGGAGATTTCATAATACTATCCCACACATTTCGGGAAGTTATTCTGTATATGTAAATAAATTTAATGGCATTAAAAGCCTGTAACTCCTATATACAAGGAAACGTCCCCTGAAGATCAGGGGGCGTATAACTGAATAATAAATACCCCTTTATTATAGGGGATTTACAACAATGAATGTAGACTGCGTCTCTCCAAAATGACTCACTAAGATATTCAAAGTTATCGATCTACATCGTCAGTGCCATACCCACCCAGGTCTCTTAATGACTTTCGAGTTGTAGCACTTTCCCCGAGATCATGTAGCTTCGAGCTAATACTTATGTCAGGCTCGGAACCCCTGATCCGAGGTCATCTGAGAACAGACGTACTTCGATGTCTGCCTTTCGAGCTTGTGGGGATTTCGAGGCTACAATCTTCGAGGTTGCCCCTGCTTTGTAGGTTCGGTGCCTAGGTGGCGGATACATGTCCCAGACATTACGAGCCCATTCCTGACGAATCCAGCTTTCGAGATCACAATTCTTAAGGCTCGAAATCTGGGTGTAACATTTTTAATTCTAGTTTGTAATTATTTTAATATTAATAAATATATTTGAACATTCTATTATTAACTTCAATTTTTATATAATAACCGAAGTTAAAGGGTACTCTTTAACTTCGATTTTTACATAATAACTAAAGTTAAATGGTACCCTTTAACTTCAGTTATTACATAATAACCGAAGTTAAATGTATTTTTTCCTAAAAAATTAAATTTATTATTAGTTTGGTTTTTTTTAAATATTTTCATAATTATTTTTTTAATTCTAATTTGCAATTATTTTAATATTAATAAATATATTTGAACATTCCAATAAACTTAAAATAAAATAAACTTACAAACTATATAGACTTAATGTACATATATATACACATTCATACAAAAATAAAAGCTAAGTACCACATAAACATCGAAAGTGTTCATACAACTAAACATTTGAAGTTCACCTAAGTAATTATTTGAAATATTGAAATTTCTTATGAATTAAATATTTAAAAAAAAAATTAGCGGATTTTTCCCTATAAATTGTACTACCCAAACCTATTGACATTCAATTTACAACTAAAAATTGCAAGTGTTCATAGAGCAAAATAGCATAATAATTTCAAGTTTATAAAAAATTGGAGGAATACTTCGTACCAAAAAGCAAACCGTAGTCTCCAATTACAATAGAACTCATGTTAATCCAGTTTCCTTCTTGAATTTTGATGGTATCCGTAAGCCCCGTAGTTCAAAGTAATATTTTCTAGTCAAGAGGCATGATAAAGTTACTTCAAACTAGGGACTTATTGTTATCACCACATCACACAAATTCTCGATATCCTATTCAAAACCTATCGCCAAACCTAAAAAGTTTAAATTACAACTCTATGAATAAATACTACATATTTAATAAAACATGTTCAATTAATAAATCCTAAAAAATTGTGCAGAGTTTCCTCAGTTTCTATAACATATATCCTAATTTCATAAGTATCTATTAATTCAATACAAATAAAAAACAACAATCAACATGCATAATTTCATCCTTATACCACCGCAACACACAAATTTTTCAGAACCTACTTCACTAGTTTTCAAACTTAATTTCCACTAAATGAACTATAATTCTATAAATATGTGCAATAGTAATAAATAAAACTAAAATACTTACTCACCTTCAATTTAATCTTCAAGTTAGTAACCGCCAATTCAAAACCAAAATACCGTCAAACCAATAATCGTCTAAAAAGTTTAAACAAAAATAAAATATTAAAATTATTGAGTTTATATATAACTAGTATAAAACACATTTAATATTTAGTACAAACTAAACATTAAAACATATTTATACAAATTACTCTTTGAACAAAATATTAACTTGCTTTTTTTTTTATAACAACAACATATTAATTTTTTTTTTTTCAACAACAAAATATTAACTTGTTTAATACACCAAATAATTATTATAAATAATAATATTTTATAAAATAACAAAAAATTATCAATTTGTTAATATAATAGTATTAAATTCGGATTAATAAAGAAAACTATTATAAACACATCGTTGGAAGATTCATACCTTTTTAAATAGTGAAATGCAACTCCAAATCAAGATTATCAACCTTAAAAGCCTATTCATTATCAATATATTATAAAAAAAATATAATAAATTTGAAATAATAAACAAAAACAATATAAAAAAGCATACAAACAAATATTTAACGATCCATACCTATTTCAAAGCTCAAAAACATGTTTGGATGTTGAAAATCCATTCAAAAACAAAAAACAATGGGCATTTTCGACCACCACCCATACCCATTATAAAATGAACAACTTTTTCCTCTCAAAACTAAATATAATCAGTTTTTATATGGTCAGGATGGACTTTTTAGAAAAAATGATGGAAGAAATTTGAAGAAAACAAGAAAAATGATGGAAAATTGGTGAATCTCTTTCCTCTATCACGGTGGTAATGGAGGTTTTTGGGTTTGTTTGCGTTTCAGAATGAGGAAACATGCAAGTGGAAACGGGTTTTAAAGATCTTTAACTTCGTTTTTTTTAAAAAAAAAAACCGAAGTTAAAAGCTCCATTCTACTTATCTTCAATAAAATCGAAGTAATAAGTAAATTCCTTTGCGTGCCAAACCACCTAAAGTTAGAGTTGGATTTTTGCAACCTGATTTTTACATTAGGTTGATTGAAATATGTTATAACTCGATCACATCGACCAATGAACACCACTTATGCCTATTCATACACGGGTACTTTATTACTATATAACTTCTGCTAATAAACTTCTAGCTTCGACCACCATTATAATTAAAGGAAGCATTTTTTTCTTTTATAATTAAAAATATATATAAAAAACTTGCAAAGGCCAAATATTTTGAGCATTACAATTAAAAGTTTTGTTTCATCCACTGATTACATATATATAAATATATAAATGGAAAAAATTACAAAGTGCTATAAATTTAAAAAAAAATTTGAAAAATACGGAATTTTACAAAAGTTAAAGAAAATACAAATAACAGTTCTATAACAGTCTGTTATAATTTTCTATTTAGTATGTAAATGTTGTTTACAAAAGTGTAATATATAATTACAAACTTGTAAACTTTAGTTATAAATTCGTAAACTTTGGTCACAAAAAAATTGTATTGTTGCAAATTTGTAAACTTTGTTTTCAAAAAAAAAAAATTTCGTATTATGTCCCTCTGTTTGTAATTTTTTCCAAAATCTGTACTTTAAGTATTTTTTTTTAAATATTAGATATTTTTGTAAAGTGTGCATTTGTTGGCTATGCCTCAAATAGCAAGGCATATAGGCTATTAGACTTGGCGTCTAATGTGATAATTGAATCAAGAGAAGTGAAGTTATTTGAGAATATGTTATATTGTGATAGAAATTCTCAAGAATCCACAGTTGTTGAAAAATTTCTTAAAGAGAAAGATCCAAAGGTTAATGGGCAACTTATATTGCCTCGGAGAAGGCCAAATGCTTACAGAGTTGGGATCAAATGAAACATGTTCTCAAGTGGAGACAGTCCACCTAGTAGTGGGAAACCTTGAAGAAGTCTGAAGCGCACCAATAGTTTTTATTTTATTTTATTAAATTGTGTGCTTTAATTTATTATTAATTGTTAAGTGTTAGGAATTTACTTTTACTGTTTGAATTGTTTGGTAGAACTTATGTGAATTAAAATTGTTAATTGTTTTATTTAAATGTTTTAATTTGTGAGCTCTTGAGATTTGGTTGTGTGCACTAAGGTGCATGGTTAGTACAAATGCACCCTAGCACTTGGTTGTGTGCACGTGCATGGTATGGATGGTGAGCATGCAATAGACTACCATGTATTTTCCTATTTTTAGTTAGTCATTTATTTTTAAAATTAAAAAGTGAAAATAAGAAGAAAAAAAAATAAAGAGGTAAGTTTAATTTCGAGACTTGCACTCAGTTTGGAAAGTTGGAAAATTTGGGTAATGAGTGTGAATGGCCTTACTTGGCCGAGTAGAGAGAGAGAGTGAAGAGAGTGAATACCAAATATATCAGCATTGTAAACCTGTACATTAACAGCAACCCAACAGGGGCACCAACCAAACTAAAACCTGACTATATAGTTAATTCCCTAAACCAAATCCTATCCAACGTATTAATTCTATTCTGTAATACCATTTAACCTCTAGCTATCCCTTTTGATACAACTGACTATATAATCAAGGCTAATAACTTTCCCATCCAAAAAGCTGAATTACGCACTCTCCATATATGGTAGACAGATGAGCTACGCTAGCTGCAAAAATCCCCCTCTGAAATCGAGATATGCCTTTCCCTCTACTTATCCAACACAGAAGACCATGCAAGCTTTCAGATTTAGAAGACCAACCCAGCCAAAGTTTAATCTCAGTGATACATCTCCTGCTATAACAACAAGAGAAAAATAGGTGAACCCCATCTTCCTGAGCATTACCACATATTAAACAGATTGAATCACTAGTAACTCCAATATGATGAAGTCTAGCTTTTGTTTTCAGTTTATTCAGGTAAGCTAACCAAGTTATAAAAGCATGCTTGGGCACCAAATAAGCAGTCCAAATATACCTAGTCCAAGCCAAGTTTCCACTCATTAAATCTCCCTTCAGTTTATCATAAACTTCTTTAAGGTTATACTTCTTTGAAATAAAGGAATGATAAGAAAAATTTCCTTCAATCTATTTTTCACAGCTACAATCTTCTTCCAATACCAGCTAGCTTGCAAAGAGGCCTCATAATCCCACCAATACTCTCCCTTAAGATAAATTGAGTGGATCCATTTAATCCACAGATTCTCCTTATGGGCTGCAATATCCCACACATATTTTCCTAAGGCTGCTAAATTCCACAGATCAAAGTTTTGAATACCCAATCCTCCTTTATACTTGCTTTGACAAACATCCTCCCATGCAACATTCCCCGACCCTCCAAACTCAGCAACACCCTTCCATAAAAACCCTCTACAGATCCCATTAATTCTACACATATCTCTCCTAGGAAGAACAACTATGTGAGCCCAATAAGTATGTAAGGCTACTAAAACTGAGTTAATGAGAGTGAGTCTACAAGCAAAGGATAAGTTTTTCCAGCTCCAGCTTTTAATTTTATCGACAATTTTAGCAATTAGACCTTCACAATCACTATAGGAAAAGTGCTTTGCACTAATGGGAACACCTAGATACCGAAAAGGAAGATTACCTCACTGCAATTTGGACATTAGTAGAATTCTTTGAACCTCCACTTCCTGAATACCGCTGGTTATGAGCTTTGATTTAGCATAATTAGCTTGAAGACCCGAAGTTTGAGAGAATAACTCAAATTCTTGAAGCAATTTATAAGCTGATTTAAAGTCACCATGAGAAAATAGAACTACATCATCAGCAAAACAAAGGTGATTGAGTTGTATATTCTCACATCTCTCATGAAACTGAAATTCCTTATCCCTTGCAATTTTTTTCAATATTCTCGATAAGTATTCCATGGCCAAAACAAACAGGAAAGGAGACATCAGATCACCATGTCTCAGCCCCCTTTTTGAATTGAAGAACCCATGTAAAGACCCATTTAGCATAATAGAAAACTTTGGAGTTCTCACACAAACCATAATCATCTGAATAAAATGATTTGGAAATTTCAAGGCTACCAGCAATTCTTCAATGAAATCCCAATCCAACATATCATAAGCTTTCTGAAGGTCCATTTTCATAAGGCAATTTGGCTTAGCTCCTTTCCTCCCATAGTGCCTCACTAAATCTTGTCATATCATCACATTATGGGCAATAGATCTACCTTGAATAAAACCACCATAATTCCAAGCAACCAAACTTGGCAATACCTTCCTAAGCCTACTACATATAACCTAAGCAACCACCTTATATATCACATTCCAGCAAGAGATTGGGCAAAAATCACTAACATTCTCAGGGCAATGAAGTTTAGGAATTAGAGTAATGGTAGTGGTAATAATCTCCTTTAATAACTTCCCAATTTCAAGAAAGGATAAGATTGCTTCACTAACCTCCTCACCAATCAGTTCCCAATGCTGCTGAAAAAAGAAGCTACTGAAACCATCAGGTCCAGGAGCTTTGTCTCCTGGAATATCAAACACGGCCTCCTTAATTTCATGCCCCCCATACGGCTCTACAAGATAAAGAATACTAGTAGAGGTGAGAACCGACCCTTCTTGAATGACATAACTCTTTACTCGCTTTCATCCAAGCTTTTTGTGGCCCATAAGATGCTGAAAATACTCAAGAAAAGCTTTTTGAACTTCATGTTGAGAGTCCTGCCACTGCCCCTGTTCATCACGAACAGCCAAAACAGAATTTCTCAGTATTCTCATCCGAATACTCCTATGAAAAACTTGAGTATTAGCATCACCAAGATGTAACCAATTCATTTTTGCATTTTGCATTAGAAATTCAGAATAAGCATCTTGAAGTCTTTCATGGGTTTTCCTGCAATGCGCCTCCTCCTTGATCAACTGACCATTTTGAGAGTCAATATGCAACTGCTGCTGTATATTATGGAGTTCAAGTTCTGATTGAGAAAAAGCAGCACTGATATCCCCTATAACACATTTATTCCGATTTTTCAAATTAGCCTTAACTCTCTTGAGTTTACAAACCACTCTATACATAGGAGAGCCATTCACCTGATGTTGCCAAGCCGCACTAACACAGTGTTGATAACCTGAAAACCGTTGCCACATTTTAAAGTAGCGAAACAGTTTTTTACCCAAATTTAAGCTCATACATAGTGATAAAACTGCCGGAGAATGATCAAAAAAACCCTCTGACAAGAAGCAAACAGTAGCATTAGTGAAACCATCAATCCAAGCTTGATTCCCAAGAACTCTATCTAATTTCGCAACAATCCGGGCTGGTGGTTCCTGCTTATTACTCCATGTGTAAAAACATCCATGATAAGGTAAATCAAATAGCTCACAATCTGTCAAACAGTCATTGAATGTAGTTGAAAAGAAAGATCTCACCCTATCTCCAACTCTTTCATCCTGATGAATGGTGGCATTAAAGTCCCCTAGTAGCACCCACGGATCCTGAGTATTAAACTCTCTAATCTGACTCCATAAAACCATCCTACGATCCTCTTCATTGAAAGCATACACAAAGGTGCATAAGAAAGGTTTCAATTCATTCTGAGGCATCACCCAACAACTAATATCCACTGAAAAAATATTCGGATTCCAAGCCAAAATTATTCTAACATTATTATGCCAAGCATTATTCGAAGTAAAACACCAAGCACTGAACATATTAAGGAATAAGGCTCCTAACTTCTTTGCCTTAACCTTAGTCTCTAGGAGTCCAACCAAACCAATTTCCTTAGTCAAATAAGCTTTTTAACTTCACATTGCTTCTAAGTTTGGTTCAGATCCCTCACATTCCATGCTAAAATTTTATCCATTCACCAAAGGAGGATCTCCCCCTCCTATGATGTTAACAAATTCTTGGTCCACCTTAACTTCCCCCTGGTTTGGCTCTCCCAAAACATGGAAAGGATTACTAATTTCTTCAGTTGGAGACTCCTTAGGTCCCTCTTTCCCAAATCCCTTCTTCCCTTTTCCTTTAACTACACGGAAACCCTCTGCATCAACACCATCCGATTTACTGTCTCGTTTTGGATTCTTAGGTAACTAGACCTTTGACCCCAAATTCTTCTTACACATACTTGTCTCATGCCCCAATCATTTACACTGTAAGCATATAATCGGTTTCCATTCATAGTTCACTATCATATCCATTTGTCTATCTTGCTCATTGATAAAACTGATGATACTAGGAAAGGACTAAGATATGGAAACTTCAATAATTATTCTAGCAAAGTTCAATTTCTCCTTCATTTTTGTAATTGGATCAACTTTCAGAGGTTTCCCAAGTTGAGAGACTATCTTGAATAATGTCTTCTCCCCCCAATACTTCAGATCTAGATTTGCTAGATGAATCCAAACAGGAACTCTCTGTATATCTTCCTTTCAAAAATCTTCATGAGCAGTCCAAGGTTTCATGATTAATGGTTTCTTGTCAAAAAACATAATGCCATTATTCAGCACACTATCCCTCTGTTCCATTGAGCTGAATCCCACAATGTACACTCCATGTCTTATTCCAGCTACTTTGTCTATCCCTATACTCTTCCAAACACGCCTACAGAATCCTTCCAGAACCGACAAAGGGGGATTAGCCCCTAACACATAGCAAACTACTGAAGAACTCCAATAATTCACCTCCTCTTCAATGTCCTCCAGATCAATTTTCACAAACTCATCCAGTTGTTTCTCCTCGGTAACACTATCGCAATCCAGTCTGTCACTCTAAACCGATTTAGGGATAGCGACAGAATTTGACTTACCTCCATTAATAGAATTCCTCAACTCCAGCAATTGGGAAAACTGAACCCTGATCTGAGATCTCTTGTGTAATTCAGAAAGAGATGGATCCTCCACCTTTTTCTCGATCGCTTCCTCCGCACCAGTAGCTCCGTCAGTGGGTTCTTCATCATCTGAAAATTGAATCGGCTCCACTCCAAGAATCTCTACCATCGATTTCGTTTGCCGTGGAACCTCTGACGGAGAAGGTCCGCGTTTAGGTCTGCCTCGTTTTTTCTTGATCCTCCTGCCATGGCACCAGCACTAAGCCGAGAGAGAAAACCAAGAATCTCTACACACTTATTATATAGAAGAGATATATATTTTAAATAATTTTTGTATTTTTTGATAATTTTTTTTCTCCAATGATTTTAGTTTATTTTGAGGATAAAAACGATTAGTTATTTTAAAATATATTTTTGACATATTTCAATGTGCAATGAGTTGATCAAGTTGAAGACTAAACTACTATATTTTTAACATAAAAAAAAAACTTTAAAAACCGTATTTTTATAAACTTAAGTCAACATTTCTTTTTTAGGAAAACCCTTATTTAATTTCCGGCGGGAGTTTTGTACAAATTTCTATCAAATATATAAAAATGTAGTCTTGGCATGCATTTTACATGATAATATTACATGTAAGTTATTAATACGTTGCCTATATATATATGTGCTTCCTTATATATAAATATATATTATATTATATTATATTACATGAGATGACCATAGAAATGAAATTGATATATATATATATATATATATATATACCTTAATTACCTTATCCGTTGGTAGTTTTTAATGTTATTTATATTCAAATTACCTACAACTACAAGTAAAGTACTTATTGTATATCATTTTCCTCATTTTGGTTCTATTGACTTCCCCGTGATTAACGTTGGCAATAAAGACTCAGCCACACGAAAAATAAGTTTAGTTCGTTTGTAGATGGACCATACATCTGGGTCAAGCCGCCGGTAAGTATTTGACCATCTCATTAATGTAAATAGTATGTTATATTTGAAATAAAAATTTAATATATTATATATTAAGCATAATTTTTAACATCATGATTCAATAAATAATTGTAAAATCTGCTGTAAAATTTATTTAAAATATACAGAAAGTAATCTTTTTTTTATATATATATTTTCTTGTTGATAGTATAAGATAATAAGGTAAAAAATAAAATATTTAATGAAAATAGATAAAAATAACGCTAAAATAATATAAATGACATAAAAGTAAATAAAAAAATGTAACATTTATAGAGATGCAAAATTTGACCAAACTTTTAGCATGTGTCAAATTTGTCACAACTTTTGGTACACCAAGAAGCTTTTTGTAAAGTGAGCTATATTTTAGTAATGCATGATCAATTTAGCACTCCATTAGAGATGCTCTTAGTATATATAATGTGTTTTTAGTAAATTTTCTTACACATATCCTAAATTTTCACTACTAAATTATAATTATCAGTCTTTTTATATATTGGTTTGGATTCGGTAACTGTGGAAAGTTATATTTCATGCAAAATTATATTGTAAATGTTATTTATGAAAAATAATAATTAAAATAATTTTTTACATATAAAATATACGTTTGATACTTAAAAAAGTAGAACTCTAACAACACAAAATTCTATTTTTTTCTTACAAAACAACATCAATTCAAAGCATAATATCAATATATATGGAACAATACAAAATTAATTCCTTTAACAATCTAATTAACGCTGAGAATAACCCATCTGCGTAGTTGGAAAATGTAAATCTATTTTTATTTTAAAACTAATATCCTTATTAATATAAGCTAAACACAACATAAAATTTAATGTCAGTTTAAATTTTATGTGTTCAAATAATACTAATCATATTAAGAAAATATAAATATTGTAATAATAAATTATAATTGAAAATGAAACTTATAAATATTTTGTTAAACTATCCAATATAAAACTGTTTGTATTAATATTGCCAAAAAAACAAAAACAAAAAATGAATTATCATTCAAAGTTCTACATGTATATCTAGAAATAAATTTTTTATAAAACGATCTATTCCACAGAATAGTCAGAGAGAAGATATTATTAAATTGGTATTTTCCAGTAATGTGACCAAACTTATATGGTTTTACTGTAAAGAGATTGAGTAATAAAATAGGAGTCCGACACTTCCATTACTATAAATACCTCAAAAGATCAATACCCTTGCCATTCAGTCATATAGACTACGTATAATAGAAAAGCACAAAATCTTCCAATAGCTAGCTATCCAAAATGGAGTCGAGATCACTGGTGAGGATCTCGCAAGCACTACTATTCATGACATGTATAGTAGGGTTGGCCATTGCCCAAGACAGTCAACAAGACTTCCTCAATGCCCACAACTCGGCTCGAGCGACGGTTGGTGTCGGGCCACTGAGTTGGGACAACATGGTGGCGTCGTACGCGCAGCAATATGCCAACCAACACATAGGTGACTGCAATCTAGTGCACTCTGAAGGGCCTTATGGCGAGAACATTGCATGGGGCAGCACAAACCTTTCTGGCGTTGATGCCTTGAAAATGTGGGTTAATGAGAAGGCTGTACGTCTACGATTACAACTCGAACACCTGCGCTGCTGGCAAGGTTTACGGGCACTACACTCAGGTGGTGTGGCGGAACTTGGTTCGTTTGGGGTGTGCTAAGGTTTGGTGCAACAACAATAAGGGTACCTTCATCACTTGCAACTATGATCCCCCATGCAATTTTGTTGGCCAGCACCCTTACTAAATTAAAGCCAAAAATATATTATCGCAGTAATAACAGTCATAGAAAAACCTGCTATATAGTAATTAATACGTACCTATGGTCGATCATAATGATGCCAGCAGAAAGATATATGTATGGCACTACAAGAAAAAAGCTCTACAGTGACGACATCTATTGCGATGACTCTAAAGTCATCGCTGTATGCAGACAAAATCCACGAAAAATTATTTTCTCTTAATTTATTAAAAAAATAAGCTATAGTGACGACAGGGTCATCAACAACACACGATCTGGCCTCCAAAATTCTTGATAACCTACAGCGATGGCTTGCTGTAGGGTTCCAGGAATTTGGAGGGAACAAGAGGCAGGAATTGACTATACAGCGATGACATGTCGTCCTTGTAGGGTATTCGTAGGAAGAAAAGAGGGAAATATGTTTTTCTATAGCGACGACATGTCAATGCTGTAGGATGCTCAGGGAACTTAACCGTCTAGAGTTGGTGCCTATTTTGCGTACCCTATATCGATGACATGTCGTCGCTGTAGAGTCCAATATAATCCACTGATCAGTTATTTTGTACTCTACAGCGACGACATGTCGTCTTAATAGGGTCCAAAATAAAATGTGGGAACGTGAACTGCCAAAAAATTTAAGTCAAATTTCACTGACTACAGCGACGACTTGTTTTCGCTGTAGAGTGGACACGTAGCACACGAGGGGATTCGTGTACTATTCACTATCCTACAACGACGACATGTCGTCGTTGTAGGGTCTCATCGTTTGAGTAAAACGATGCGTTTGATATCAGCGACGACATTCATATACTCTATAGCGACGACATGTCATCGCTATAGGTCACAACAATATAACCCCCAGGCAGAGGCTTTCTTCCTCATTTGTGCTCTGTTTTCTTAAAAAAAACAGAGAGCTCTGGAAATTTAAGTCCCCCACCGACAATCCAATTTATTCTAGGCTGATTTCTTGCAATTTATTCCTTATTTTGGTAATCTAAACTCATTTTATTGTATTTTATGGTTTAAAATGTATTTTGTTTGTTAGTATATGTGTGTATTTTGTGTTTGGTATAAATGAGTTTTTGAAATTTTGTGGGTTATTTCTTTTTGCAGATTACTTGTGCATAGCCCGAGCCTTGGGATTAGATTATTGGTATTGGATAATGCTCTAGCTTGACTTTTGGGTATTGTTTTTAAGTTTTTTATTATTGATTAAGTGTTAAATTAAGTTTTCAATTGTGTCATTGGTTATTTTATATTGTGTTGAATTTTCTTTTTTAGGTTAGATTTTTTTATTTGTTAATTTAATTATATTAGTATTTTTTTAGGGATAGAGTGTAAATATATTTATTAATTTGATTTAATAAAATATTAGATGATATAAAATATTAGATGTTATAAAAAACGCATATGATAGGTTTAGATATTAGATGATATAATTTTATTTATTAATATATGTATGTTTATTTTTTTATGTGTATATGAATGTATGTATAAAAAATGTGAATATGTTTATATGATTTAATGTAGATGTGAATATTAGAATTTAAATAATAATTAGATTATTATGTTAGATTAATATAATTAGATGTTTAAAATATGATTTATGTTGTTGATATGAGATATAAATCTTCGAAATCAATTATAAGTATGTTCTGGGACTGTTTTTATAGTTTTTATGCAGGTTTTAAATTTTGGGATAGGTTAGATTATAGTTGTTATGCTGCCGAAATTTTAGTAGTTTTAGAAATATTGAACATTACAATTTAATTTTTAATTAATTTAAAAGCAATATATTCATAAAATTTACTAATGTATTCCTAAAATCCAATAAGATATCATAAGTCAATTGAAACAATTAGTGCTTTGGTTGTAAAAAATTATTCCAAATAAAAGTAGTTTTTTATGATTATCACATTGTGATAATTTATTTTCCACTTGAATTAGTTGTGACGATTGATAAGAGTTGGATAACTAATAGAGGACACAACTCTGATGAGTTTTGGAATGGTCTTCAAACATTTATACAAATGGCCAAGAATCATGTGAATGCTTCGGGAGAAGTCAGATGCCCATGCGTTCAGTGCGTCAATATGCTGAATCAGAAACTGGATGTGGTGGAGGCTCACATACACAGATATGGGTTTCTGCAACGATACGTGAAGTGGACACACCACGGTGAAGTTGATATGCCTCCAGTAGTGGACGACGGGGCTCCAGTGACTAATGAGATGATTGACATCATCAATGATGTTATTGGTGAACAAGACACTAACGAAGAAGACGTAAATGAAGGAATTTCAAATGGTGGTGGCAAAAGTGCGGAGAATCAATTTGATGATTTGTTTCAAGAGGTCGAAGTTGAGTTATACCCTGGTTGTACATGGTTGTCTTCCTTGAACTTATTAGCGAAGATGATGCACATGAAGGTTATGAATAAATGGACAAATAGTTCATTTGATGAACTTTTGAAGTTTATGAAATTTGTATTCTAGAAGGAAAATAAGATTCCGGCTTCATTCTATGAGTCTAACAAAAAAAAATGAGGAAGTTAGGGTTAGGTTATCAATCAATTTATGCTTGCAAGTATGACTGTTGTTTGTTCTGGAAAAGGAATTCCCAAAAGCATATTTTTACCGTATGTGTTGAGATTCGATGGGTTGACAAAGACACAAAGGGAAAAAAAGTTGCCCACAAAGTGTTGCGGTACTTCCCTTTGACTCCTAGGCTAAATCGTCTTTATGGTTCAAGGCATACAACAAATGATATGACCTGGCATAGTACGGGAGGGTCGAAAGAAGATGGTGTGATGCACCATCATGTTGATGGGGGTGCTTGGAAACAATTTGATTCCAGATATCCTAATTTTTCCAAAGAACCCATAATTGTTCGATTGGGTTTGGTTGCTGATGGTTTTAATCCATTTAGTAACATGAGTTTATCTTACAGCATGTGGCCAGTAATATTCTGCACATACAATATGCCTCCTTTGTTGTGAATGAAAGAGTCATCATTCATGCTGACCTTATTGATTCCTAGTCTGAAATCTCCTGGGAAGGACATGGATGTATTTTTGAGGCATGTGGTAGACGAATTGAAGGAGTTGTGGGATGAGGGAGTTCAAACCAGAGATGCTACAATGAACAATGTATTCAGAATGCATGCAGCACTATTATAGACTATCAATGATTTTCTAGCCCGTAATAGTTTTTCTGGTTGGAGTGGCCAAGGATATATGGCATGTCCTTCATGCAACGAACACACTCCTTCATGTCGGGTAATTGGGAAGACAGATTAAGTTGGTCATAGAAGATTCTTATCTTCTATGAATAAGTGGAGAAAAAGTCGCTTGTTTGATGTGAATTATGAAAAAGGACGTCCTCTAAGAAAATTCAGTAGTCAAGACATACTCGAACAATTAGCGCATGTTCCAGATTGTTTGCCGGGTAAACATGTCAGTTTTGGGGGTGTGAAAAGAAAGCGAGATCCAAAAGAGCTTAATTGGAGTAAAAATAGTATTTTCTTTGAACTTGATGACTGGTTTGAACTTGAACTAAAGCAAAATTTAGATGTGATGCATGTAGAGAAAAATGTCTGCGACAATTTACTCGGTACTTTTCTTATGAATGAGAAATCTAAAGACACCACCAACGCACGAGTAGACTTGAAGAATTGGGGTATCCGAGAAGAGTTGCACCTCAAGGACAGCAGTACAAAGTTGATCAAACCACATCCTATGTACTCTTTCACACCGGATGATAGACGGTTTTTTTGTCAGTTCGTAAAAGGAGTTAGACTTCCTGATGGCTTCGGTTCAAATTTCTCTAAGAAAGTAACTGACAATGATGGCAACATTGTTGGGTTGAAATCTCATGATTGTCACATTCTTATGCAATGTCTATTGCTGGTAGGACTTCGAGGCTACTTGGATAAGTCTATTTCGAAGACAATCGATGAAATTTGCAATTTCTTTAAGCAAATTTGTGCTCGTACATTGGTTGTTAAGGACATGGAGAATGCAGAAGATCAAGTGATACAAATTTTGTGCAAGTTGGAGTTACTTTTTCCTCCAGCCTTTTTTGACATAATGATTCATTTAATTCTTCATTTACCGCAAGAAGCTATCCTCAAAAGACCAGTTTACATGAGGTGGATGTATCCGTTTGAGCGATATATGAAGACGTTGAAAAATTATGTGAGGAATAAGGCGCGCCTTGAAGGTTCTATAGCGGAGGGTTATGTTGCCGATGAAGCTTTGACTTTTTGTTCGCAATATCTTCAGGGCGTACAGACTAAATTTAATCGACCGGAAAGAAATGCAGAGATTCTTTATTCCTAAAAGACAGTTGTTAGTTTTTCAATCACAATGTCATCCAAGTAGCAAAAATAAAATCATATCCCTTGACTATCTTCATCGGAAAGAAGCGGAGTGGTTTGTACTCAAAATTGCCCTGAAATCCAACCATATATGGAGTAAGTAGCTCAACACATATATGAATTCATTAAATTTAATTCATGGCAAACTATTTTCTTAACATAATCTTTGTGTTATATAGTGAATGCCCTGAGATTGTAGAGTTATGTTATTCCCATGGTTACTCGGTAGTATTGTTTCAATGCAAATGGTTCAACACTGATGCAAGAAAGGGTTAAAATGTGACTGAGAATAACATAACTAGTATCATGATTAATTCTAAATAGTACAAGAACGAGCAGTTTATTCTTGCCACTCAAGCAAAACAAGTTTTCTGCTTGGAAGATCCTCCAGAAACAAAAATTTGAAGGTAGTAGAAGAAGTCAATCATCGAAAGATTTGGGATCATCCAAGTATCGATGATGATAACTAAGTTGATGTCATGCATGATAGTGCTTCATCAAATTTTGTAATCACTCTGGATTTAGGAGAGTTGGAGATTATGCATTTGGATCGACCTGGTCACACCAGCATAACTGGGGAAACGTCTCGACCTGTTCCGGATGTTGATGATGATTTCATCAGTGACGATGATGATGAAGAAATTAGTGAAGATGATTTAGAAAGTACAGATGATGATGTAGGAATCGACATTGATGAGGAATAATATTTTCTTATGCATATTCTTATTGTATGTTTTAATTTCAAGACTTTTCAATCAATATATGGCTTTTCTCAACAATGATTGTTTTTCAATAGTTTCAAATACAGTACCGAAATTATTTCAGTTATATAATTAACCTCCAACTATAACTAATTTTAAGTTAATAATTATTTAAACTACAAAGATATGTCTGCTATTGTTGCTCGTTCTCATGGCGGTGATGGCGCGGGTGATCCTCTTCCAGATCCCACGCGAGTTCCTACTTCCTGTGAGATAGGTAATATACTATAATTAGTCTATCTTTTATCAATAAATGTTAAATTTTTATTATTTTATTTTTTAATTATCATATGCAGCGGCTGCCGCAAAAAGAAGAGGTCGGACTCGATCCTAAAAATTTGCAGCAGCTCGTCAACGATAGTAAATGTCAGTTGGCTCTACAATTTGATCTGAAGGAGGAAACCTATAAAGAAGTTGGTGATTTTGGGACATTGTTCATGAGACTTATTGGTTACAATGTCCCATTATATTATGACTCGTGGCACAGTGTTTCAGATGAGAACAAGATAGGATTGATGCAAAAGCTTGAGGTAAATTTATCAACTTATTCATATGTAATGTTTTTTTTATTATTTCAAAATTCTAACTATTTCTTTAAGGAATTTTTCATTCTTCCTCGAGCTCTCCCTGAGTGGCGACTGATAGAGACTGAGATTGAGCGAGAGTTTCAGGATCGCTACAAGGATAGAAAGGTCGCAAGAAAAGAAACTTCGATGAACTTGGAGGGTATGATGATATCGAGATAGGAAGAAGGAATCCAACAGAGGACATGGACAATGATAGTTGGCAGAAGTTGGTTGACATTTTCACCACTCCACAGTTCATGGCACACTCAAAGGAAAATGCTACCAACAGAGCAAAACAAAAGTATTTAAGTCTCCATGGATCGACTACTTATGCTTCTTGTAGTGTCACATGATTTTACTTAGCTAGGTAGTAGTAGTAGTAGTTGCAGTAGCAGTAGCAGTAGTAGTACTAGTATCAGTAGTAGTAGTAATAGCTTATAGTATTTTAGTTTTTGCGGATATTGGTTCAAGATGAGACTTAGTTGGATACTCATAGCAATAGTTATGGATTATATAAGTTTAACCTATAGTTTAGAAATATTAATTATAACATAAGGTTTGATTAATATTATTGGACATGGAATATTATTTATTATAACATAAGGTTTAGATAGAATTATTAAGAGCTTGACATTTGTCACAATCTTGTTTATTTGAGGATTTAAGCATTTTAAATGAATAGTTTAATAATAGAAGAATCTAGAAGCTCTAGAACTTTCCAGAAATTGTTAGGATCGAATTTTGACTCAGTCAAAGCTATTTTATTAATTCAAATTATCCTAAATTAGTGCAAAAACGCATTTAAAATATCTACGTATGCCGATATATCGCAGCTTAGGGGCCAATATATCGCCTACGAGAGATACAGAAAACACGTCGACTTTGCACGAACGAAACCACGAACCTTTGATATGCTGTTAATGGCGATATATCGCCTACCCTAGGCGATATATCGGCTCCAGTGGCCTATTTTCAAACTTCGTAGAATCCAAGCTTGATTTATTCCTTAACCACTTAGACTTGCCTTTGACTTATTTTGACTGAGTTTTGGGCGGTTGTTGAACGAAAATTTAAATATATTCAATTTTTAATCATTTATTTATTCAACCTAAAAGGAGTTAGTTTCACTCCTTGAACTCTATAAATAAGACCCTTCACTCAGCCATTCTATTCATTCTTCAAGCTGTGTTCAAAGCCTTCAAGCTGCTTAGATTATCCTTGAGAGAAACACTAGGGTTTTGGGATAAAAGCTTTATCATCTTAAGCTTTATAAACACTTGGGTAGTGAGATATAGTGTGATTTCGATATCGAGGTGTAGAACGGTTCTAGTTTATCCAAGGTAATACTATTCATAAGTTCTATTCTTTATGATTCCTTAGTTTTCCTTAAGTTTCTTTCTGATCCTAACTTCTGTTTATGGTTTTGATGGTTAGGTGTTTAAGCTCTTAATTTAAGGTTCTTCTCAATAAGTTTCTTCTTTGATGGTTTAGTTTCTTTTCATTTCTTTTCTTTAGAAACTCACCATTCTTTATGTTTGGTTTTAGGAGTTTCCAATCTCATTCTTGTCTCCAATATTCCGGTTTTTGGTAAGGAAAATTAGGTAGTTTAGTATTATTATCTAGTTATGGTATGGTTTATGTTTGTATGATCTAACATTTCAGTTACAATAAAGGGGTACATGTGTCTAGACCTAAGGTGTCCAATGATGTATGACGGACTATGTTCGGTAGGCTCGATTGCCAAAACTTTATGACGGACCTATGTCCGGTGTATGACGAATCTATGTCCGGTGTATGACGGACTTTTGTCCGGGGCTTAATTGCCACCCCTGTATAAACACTTATCTTCTTATTATATCTGACTCGTTATTTTAGTTATGATTATAATATATGACCAATAGTTATGATCTCTTATGACTTATGACCTATGACTTACGACTTAGAGTATGATTTATGATTTATGACTTAGATTATGATTTAGAATTATGACTTAAGTTATGATATGATCTAGAGGTTTGTGTTGGTATGACTTTTGTGAATTTATGTTATGTTTGATTATATGACTAACCCTTGTTTGTATTTTCCTTACTGGGCTTAGAAGCTAACTTCTTATGATGTTGTTATTTTAGGAAATTAAGGATAGAAAGGCCGGTGGCGAGTGGGACCTAAGAGCTTCGTGATATATTCGTTGGGGACCATATAGTCGAGGAAGATCAAGCAGGACTACTTTTATTTAAATATTGCTCATTTTTATGTTAAAGAAAATTATATTATTTTTAAAAAAAACCATGGCCATGTATCTATTTTCAAGTTTTTTTAAAAGTTTTTATTCAATAAAATAGCAATATTTATGATTACGACCCAATGCTGTGTTCTCGGTAATCTATGAGAAATTAGGGCGTTACACTTCTGCTGGATTTAAGAAGGTAAATAAAAATATATAGATAATTTGAAATATTTTAAGTTATCTTAATAATAATTTCAATATTTAACTGAGATTTTGTTAAATTTTGTTTTCTAAAGATGAATCTGCTGACTAAGGAACTGCTCAGCATTATCGATTCATTCCATGACATGTACAATCATTCGACACGTGAATGGGTGAACACGAATGCTAAGGATGCATATGTAAGTAACTTTCTAAATTTTGTATATATGTATATTATTAAATTATATTATGTATTAATTGTCTTGTTTCTAAACTGCAGGATGCCCCACAGCAAGAAGTCCAGACACAATCCCAACCAAATTTCAATATGAATCTTGAGCAGTAAGTGCCACTATCAATGAGACACAAGTCATCTCAAAGGTACTTGGTCAACGTTGTGGCCACAACCGAGGTATTGGACGCAAATTGAAGGGCACTAGTAGCTTTGCCTCAGACCCCACCAGATGCTCTTCACAATCAGAGGCATCACCATTTCCGTCCACCACATTCGGCCCTCTAATGGTACCAGTTAAGACTTTCAGTACATGGTTCAACACTTCAGTCAAGCCATTATGACACATAACAACAACTTCAACCAAATGCAACAATTTTTTCAAGCTACAAATCAGAACATCCAAGCTCCAAAATTTCAGCCTGTCAACTTGGACATGAATATAATACAGTCCATGATATGTAACGAACTTTCACCAAAACAACCACAGCAGCCACAATCACCACAACCACCACAACAACGACCACCATAGACACCACCATAGCCACCACAACAGGGCGACGATGATGATGACATTTAGTTTGATTATATTATTATTTTGAACTTATTAATATTTTGTGTTGTGTTTTTTATTTATTTTGGAGACAATACTACTTATGTTTTATTTTTTATATTTGGGTTTATACCTTTTTGGACCCTGTGTTTTTTCCAATTATCTGTGTGGACCCTGTATTTTAAAAAATTTATTTTTGGACCCTATATGTTTTAAAATGATTCAAATTGACCTTTCAACTCAATTTTGATGAAGAAAAATTTGAATATAACAACACAGTTTTTAAAAAGAATGATTTTATTTTTGTTTTGAATTGTTAATTTGGTGAATTATTTGTGATTTTATTTAAGAAAACTTTGATCAAAATCGGGTTTAGGGTTCTATTTTAACCATTTTACAAAACATAGGGTTCAAAAAGTAATTTGCCAAAACACAGGATCCAAACAGGTAATGGGACAAAACACAAGTTCCAAAAAAGTATAAACCCTTTACATTTTGGAGATTATAGATATTGTTAAATTAGTTTTATTATTTAATTAATAAATTGGTTTTATTATTTAATAAAATAAATTGGTTTACTTAATTTAATTAATATTTAATATTTTATTAAATAAATTTTAATTAAAATAATTAATTAATTTTAAAAAAAAAAATAATATATCTACAACGACGACATGTCACCGCCATAGGGTTCTCCCTGAACACGAAAATGAGATTTCGTGACCCTATGGCGACGACATGTCGTTGCTGAAGGCATATAAACCCACACACTCTCTAGCGAATATATTTCGTCGCTGTAGATAGGGGACGATCAATGGACCTACAACGACGCATGAAGTCACAATATCCTTGTCCAACCGAAAAAATAGATTTCCTACTACGACTGACATGTCGTCGCTGTAGTTATATACTACTGCGACGACTGTGTTTTGTCGTCGCTACAAATACGGTCCTACAGCGATACCATTTTGGCGACGACATGTTGTTGTTGTATACCTATAACGACGACTTCTTGATCTACAGGGATGATAAAAGTCGTCGATGTAGAGTCTTCTTCTTGTAGTGACACTCCTAGGTTAAATTTCTTATATATATATAAGAGTGAGTGTGAAATAATTAATTAATGAAGTTCAAGTTTTGAGGAGAAAGAGAAGAGGAATTAAACGGAGGAAACAAAATCAATTGGGGGAAAAAGAAAAAAAGCAGATGGTGGCAGCTAATTATTCATTGGAGGGACATGGATGAGATAGGGAAATGGAGACACACAATTTTTTTTTCTTGATTTTTAGTATATATTTATTTTTTATGTTGGGTTTATTTTAAGCATACCTAAGTTATATATATTT
This sequence comes from Humulus lupulus, assembly GCF_963169125.1. Lineage (NCBI taxonomy): Eukaryota > Viridiplantae > Streptophyta > Magnoliopsida > Rosales > Cannabaceae > Humulus > Humulus lupulus. Next base: position 22,996,955 of record NC_084793.1, read on the forward strand.
ATATATATTTTTTAAATCATTTTTGTTTTTTTGGTAATTTTTTTGTCGGTTGATTTTAGTTTATTTTGAGTATAAATATAATTAGTTATTTTAAGATATATTTGTGACATATTTCAGTATGCAATGAGTTGATCTAGTTGAAGACTAAAATACTATATTTTGAACATAAAAAAACTTAAAAAACCGTATTTTGGTAAACTTTAATCAACATTTCTTTTCTAGGAAAACCCTTAATTTATTTCCGGCGGGAGTTTTGTACAAATTTCTATCAAATATATAAAAATGTAGTCTTGGCATGCATTTTACATGATAATATTACATTAATTTATTAATACGTTGCCTATATATGTGCTTACTTATATATAAATATATTGCTGACGCCGTTTTTCGTCAACTTAAATAGTAGAGCACTTAAACAGTGAAATATTGGTGCAAATGAATGAAGAAGAAAACCAGAGGATTTTTACGTGGTTCAACAGTTAACTCTGCCTAGTCCACGAGTCTTTGTTACTAAGACTTGGGAGTTTCCTGGGAACTTTTCAGAGAAGAATTTCCCAGAGTTTTCTCTCAAGAAATCAGAAAACCAGTCCTTTACAAATGGTGCTTCCTTCTCTATTTCTATAGAAGGTTGCATAATTCATTCTCACATATTTCGGGAAGATATTCTGTAAATTAATTAATATAATGCATTAAATTATATGATTTAATTGACATCCTACATACATGGAAACGTCCCATGATAATCGGGAACGGATGGCAGATTAAATGATATCCCTTAGATATAGGGATTGTACAACAATAAACGTGTTCAGACGTAACTGATTATCCCAGATGATTCATCAAATCTTCGAGATCAGTAATTAGCATTGAGTTTTCCAAGACCATGAGTCATTCACGAGCTCGCCGCCAAGCTTCACTTATGCTCGGAACAGGTATATGTAGACGATGCTGTCACATTCGAGCTTGTACTTCCCGAGCTCGAACCACCTCGCTTAAAGGCAATCAGTGAAAATATATTCAAGTGTCGTACCATTCCATTGCGAGCTTAGAGAATATTCGGGGCTACATATCCTCGAGGTCGTTCAAAGAGGTCCAACGGTTGGATCATTTGATGATCGCATATGTTTCGAGCTCACACTAGACGAGCCCAATTTTCGGGGTCATAACTTCTTTTCTCGAAATCTGGGTGTAACATTTTTCCCCCTCAAAAGTATCAGTTCGAATCCCATGAGAAGGAAACTTTTGAACTGCCTTTTTTGGAAACTGTACCATTGATTGTACTCGAGTGCAGACACGTGTCAGACAGGTATTGGAGGAACAGAGTACATGATTATATTTGCACCATGCCCACGTCTTCTCATCTGCCACCCTTTTTGCCGCCATTTCCATGCCTGTACTCGTTCATTCGATCAGATACCAAACTCATCGAATGGCCTAGATTGATTCGTCATTTGACATTCTCTTATGGCCTATAAATATGCTTGTGCCATCTTCTACCCTTACTTTCGCATTCAGAGCTTTCAGAGAGAAGAGAAGAATGAAAAACTAGAATTCAAAAAATCATTCGGTTCTTGCATGTTCTCTAAGCCGAGGAAACAAAACAACGCTAGCCTGTTCGGCTCTGTGAAATCATTCTTGCAACCGATCCTTTGGTCATCGATTTCTCTGTTCCCACCAACCACGATGTGAAAGTATCTGTTCTTGATCATATACATTATGTTTTTCCATGTATGTTTATGTTATAGTATCATTTTTGGACACCATTTTTAGTTCCAGAATGCTTTAGTCAATGTCGTGTAATTTTTAGGCTCTTTTGAGATTACGGATTTCCAATCCCAGATTTTGCATGAACGATGCAAATCTGACTTTTTTAATGGGTGGTCTTGATTTTGAATATCATATCGTTTAGGCCAAGAAACGGGGTATAAGATTAGGGTTTATAAATTGCACGTTTCCCAAAAATATGACTTTTCGAGTAACCGCCAACTTTTTTCCTAAAAATCCGGGATCTTTTAAAAATAAATCCACTTTCCCCATTTTTTGTCAAATACACGCTTGGGTTTTTATTCTTTTGATAGCTCAAGTTTCCCCCGAACCTGATCTCGTTCTTTTAATTGAGCTTATTCGATGGTCTCGAGCATTCGAGCTTAAACCATTTTGATTTTTATCCTCAATTTCTTGTACGCCTAGCTCTCACCCTTTTTCTTTCTTCATATATGTCGCAGAATTTGGAAAAGCGGTGGGGGTCAATACTTGCGATTTCTTACTCGCCAAAAACTCCGAGCCCGGAGTCACCCTTTACTCGGAACCAGTGGCTGATTAGAGAGCACGAATTGAAGTGTGAGCAAGAGGATACTCGAGCTCATTTTTTATGCCAGATCGACGAGGTCGAAGAGAGAAAAAGGAAGAGACTTTAGGTCACATTCTATTCAGAGCCAGACCCCGAGCCTAGACCAATCACCCTCGACCTTACTCTTAAAGTGACGGTATCTTTCAATCCAGGCGAACTTATATTTTCACTGATGGGGGAACCAACAAATCAATCGTCCACCTCGCAGCCAACCACCATTCCCACCTCGAGGGGAGAATTTTTCGAGGGCGAGCATTATTGGATCTCGGTCTCTTCATTGGGGTAGATAACAAACATCCTAGCTTGACATGGCCTGAGATTATCAGGCTCATTAAGGTGTTGAGCTCCGACCTCCACAGAGCGTAGCTGCCGTGCTCTGGGAGATGGCAATCCTGACAATAAGCTAAAGCTCGTGCCTTGGAGCCATAAGCATATGAGGGCATGGGCCTTATTCCCTTGAAGTCCTTTTTTAAGGACTTTCTGGATTACGTTGGGCTCGCACCTTTCCAACTCCAGACCAACTCGTACAAGGTCTTGTCAGCCTTGAGGTCACTTTACCACAAGCTAAAGTGGGAAGAACCTTCACCAAAAGAGATTTTGTATCTCTTTTTCTTGAAAAGCAATCCCTCCCAAGCCCGGGGAGGAGATGGTTTTTACTATCTCTCGAGGTATCCCCAGGAGAAGAAAATCTCTGAGGACCTGCCAAACCATCCTTCCAACTTCAAGGTTGCGTTCTTTTGGATGGACGGCCTGGCTCCCTCCAGATATTATTCATTCAGACGAATCTGTAAGTATACGATCTCTTTCCTCTTATGCTCAAGTTTCATTTAAGCTTGATCCACTCATAATGTATTCTGTGTTCTCAGCCAACTATCACCACCCCACTCCCACGGACGCAATGAGGGAGCATAAAGAGGCTTTGTTCCAGCTTCCTTATGGTAGGCGATCTCTGGCCTATCTTCTTCATGAAGATAATCTTCGAGCCTGTGGTCTCCTAGGAAAGGATCAATCCACACACGATAGAGCCTACAGGAAATACACCAAGTGGGAGTATGTGCCTCTCCCCACCAGAAACCTTCCTCCGAGGTGCATTTCAAAGGCACGATCCCCAGCTCGCCGTCCCAGGTGTCTGGGTTCGGGGAATGATGGTAACGATGAGGCCTTGAGCTCGAGTGACAGAGGTAAAGTCATTCTCAGCTTGGCCTTGTGGTCTCCTTCCCTTCTTAAGCATAAACCCGACACCTTAATCTTGTGTGAATTTGATAGGAACCACTTTTATGTATGGTCCTGGGTAGATGAGAGGGTCCATAGGTTTGATAGCTGGTTAGGGAAATACGATATGATGTATAGTCTGAACGATGTTTGGGATGGAGTAGCTATACAATATAGGAAAAACGATTATAGGGACCTTTTGAGGTTGACTTCCACATATAGGTAAGGGACTCCCCCAGCCTCCTCTAAAGATAAGGGAATTTCTTGGTCGCCGAGCACGAGCTTGGGAGAGAGTTCCAGTTAGGTCCCTTGTCACGTGACTTTGATTCCATAATATGTATGCATTATGCTAATTTTAGCGTCTTGAGATCATTTTCTACGGTGATTTGATTGCGTAGGTACTATGGACTCCGATCTCGAGAACATGCTCTCCAGGGTGAGGGGGCTTAGCAGAGTAAGTGTCCAAGAGCCTCACAGAGGTCTAGTCGGCCTACTAAGGTCCCTAAAAGGACCAAGGTGACTCCTCCCCCAGCTCCTACTATTTCGAGCCTGGTAGCAAACCCTACTTCCCAGGTTGATGCTTCCACAACAGATGTTCCTCCCTTTCCTTCCACAACAGATGTTTCTCCCATGCCTCCTACCATCAAGATCCTCCCAACGCTCGGAGCACCTCCTAAGAAATCGACGAAGAAGGGGCGCCTATTGTTGATTTCTACTCATGTTGATGAGTATGTTGTCGATAACACTGCCGGGGCTCATGGGGCCGCCCTGGGCTCGAACGTCCTGTCTTGGGTTGGCCAAAGCATCAGTAATTTTGAGGCTCCTCAGTGGTAGTTTTTTGTCAATACTCAGGACTGCAACGTCCTTTAAGACAAAGGTGTCAAACTTGCATCTGCGATAACCTGTCTTACTTTATTATTTGTTGAGAAATTTTCTTTTTACTTAGAGCATGTTCTAACTTGATTCATTTGTGTGTCAGTCTCTTATCGCGCTTGCTCATCTAAATTACAGGCTGAACAATGAGGTTTACACGAGCAGGTCCTATGCCCAGGAGGCGAAGGATCTCCAACTCAAGCTCGCAGACGAGTACAAAGCCGCAACATCAAAACTAGAGGCTGAGGTCAAAGAGATGAGCTCCAGGGTTGAGGAGCTTGAGAAGCTGAATGCCGAGCTCGAGGAGGTGAAAAATAAGCTCAAAGAGACGAGCTCCAAGATTGAGAAGATCAATGCCATGCTTGAGGAGGAGAAAAAGGCCACCTTCGAGGTGATGGAGGATGAAAAAGCTCGCCTTCTCGAAGAGGTCAAGTAGAGGAAGGATCGGGCGGTTAACACGGCCATGTATAGGATCTAGGCCAGCAATGCCGAACTTGACACCAGCTTCCTAGGCTCTTTTGAGGCCGAGCTTGAGACCAAATGGTAAGCTCGACTAGATGAGGAGGAAGCTGCTCGGGAGGATAGTCATGCTATTCATCCTGGTGAGGGTAGTACTCTTGATGATGCGGAGAAGGCTAAGGAGGATGCTGAGAAGGCTAGGAGGGTGTTCCTACTGCCTAAACCTCGATCCTGGGCTGCGTCCCTCTGAGACTTTTGTAATATTTTTTACCTTTTGCTTTTTATGCCCTTGAGACAAAAACAATTTACAGCTCATAAAAGAGCCATTTATGATATTTGTAATACTATATTTGACTTTACTTTAATATTTTTGCTTTACATCCCTTGAATCGAAATATTTCAAGAAACTTATATTAAAAGTTTTCCTTTATGTTTGCTTATTCATACAAACACATGTCAGATTTAAGCTTGAGCTTCCATGCATTCTCGCATAGTTTGTTCGATACACCGTGTCCGATCTCGTTATTTGTCAAGGTCGGAGCTTACTTTTACCATGCACTCAAAAGTAATTATAGTAAAATTAATATATCTAGAACTGTCGAACTCTGATGTAGAATATCTTTATACCTTTAGAAAGATAATTAAATTATCTACAACTTTTTAGAAATACTATTTTTCGAAATTCATAACATAACTAGGTCAAAAATAGGTCAGAAGTTACAGTACCCTAACGTTATGAAAAATCTATTTAATTATCTAAATCACAAATAAATAAAATTGTGACAAATGTCATGCTCCTAACAAATTCTGGTGAAGACTAAGTCTTATATTTCCCTTATTTTATCATTAAAATAATAATTTCTTAATAATCATACATATGACAAGTGTCATATTCCTATTGCACTAGAACAAAACCCCATTTCCATAACACAAAAATTTAACACTTTTAAAAATGTTTTATAGTAGATAAATAAGTGTATAGGTGTATGTGGGCCTTAATTTTGGCGCCTATTTCCCCCCCCCCCCCCCCCCAAATTTCACACGGTACCAATATAATCAAAATTTATTTATAAAATAATTAAATAAAAAAATATAATCTCTTTCTTCTCCTAACCGATCCCCCAATCTCTTTCTCTCTCCCTCCATATCCGATCCCCAAATCTCTTTCTCTCTCCCTCTTTCGTTTGCTTTCTGCCAACCCACCGATTGTCGCCGCCGTTCAAGCACCGTTCCCATTTCTCTGTAGCTTGGCCCCAACCTTCTACCTTGCCCTTTTCCCCGTTGCTTGGTGTCAAGAAAAGTGTCGCTCGCCTGCTTCAAGGCCCCATTTTCTGGAGTGCTTCGCGTATAGCTTCAAGGGTCGCAACTCTCAACTGGTAAATAGCTTATTTGTGGGTTTCTACTTGCAGTGAGAGAATGGGTCTCTATTTTTGATTCTGATGTTGATTCTTGTATGGAGCTGCCCGACTTGTGATTTTTATTTGGTTAGCTGCTTATTTTCTGGATTTCCCTTAATGATGCAAAGAATATTTTGCATCATCTCCATAGCCAAACTTGATTTTTAGATTCTGATATTGTATTTTGTTTTCTTACATGAGAAAGATTATATACTACATTTGCATCATCTGTAGCTTAGGTCTTTGTGAGATTTTTAGTTCTTATATGTGCTTTGGGTATTTTGAATGACTTTTCAGGGTTATGCTTGTTCGATGAATTTCAGGGTGTGTTTATTTTCTTAGCCTTCATCGTCGTTCTTCCCTGCGAGCAGAAGCCTCCAAGTACTCCCAGATGTAGTGGTAAGCCATCACTTTCTTTTTCACACTCTACTGATATTTATATGCAAGAAAACAAACATGGTTCCAAAAGAGATATCTATTACATGCACCCAGTTGTATTTTCTTTCCTTTTGGATTTTGGATTTTGGATTATGGATTTTGAGTTTATTTTTTATATTTTTCTTTCCTTTTTTGTGATGCAAACCAAGTGTGTGTGAAAATGCCTCAATGGACTAAGATTGTGAAATTTAGTGAATGATTCTTCTATAGGCTAATGTAGTTGTTGCTTATTGTTCTCTAGGCCTTTTTTTTTTTTTTTATATAATTTCAGTTTTAAATTTGGAAGTATATATTATGGAATGACCTAAATAGTTGATTCTTTGAAGAAGAATATTTTAGATAATATTTTTAAACATTTTATTCCTAAAGATGATATGAATCTTAATTTTTATTTTGTTGCTCCTTAATGTTAAATTGAGGCACCTAGCCATTATGAAGGAAAGTATATAGAATAATTTATATAATTTCAAATATTTTAACTATGTCAGTGAAGCTTAAAGAGATTGTTTGGGCTTTATATAATTTTATCCAGATATGTATAGTCTTTTTAGGGGAATAAATGATGTGTTTAAGACATATATTTTTAATAATGTACAATATTGAACAATATTTGATTATGATGGGTATATGTTTCAATTTATTTCTGTATTGATTGATTTGTGAATTAAATCTAATGAAAGAGGAGGCTAGATGAGATAGAGGCTGATGTGGAAGTGCTGATGTATTAGAAGAGTTGGGGATAGTTATCAACCTGGAACTTGAGGTTGGTGCTGTAAATTTATGTTTTAGATGAATAAGCTGGTAGATTAATAAGATGCTAAACCAATTTCAAATTTGTCAATGTTTCTGTCAGCAACAGCTTCTCATCTTGTAAGAGTGTAACTGAACTAATTATCATATGGTCAATTTATCTCCTGGTAACAGGGAGTTTCAAGCAGTGTGAAAGAAGCAGGCATTGGATTTATGATGCCTCCAACATATCATCCAACAATGAAGGTTGTCCGCTCAGTCAGGAAAAAGCTGAAAGTAAAAACTGTATTTAATATATTGGGCCCTATGTTAAACCCAGCAAGAGTAACATATGCTATTGTGGGGGTCTATGCAGAAGATTTGGTAAGTTTTTTGTTAGATTTTTATAATTTCAAACTTTACTTCTACCTGTTTTGTTGAATTGTGGTCTACATATGATGTTCATGGTGACTAGCAAATATGACTTGCATATCTAAGGCTTTTACAATATATATTGAAAATTTTTGGACCTTCCTTTCTATTATATATTCTTTCATTTCTATTGAAAATTGTGCATGAATATACTGTTTTTCTATGTTTGCATATTTTAGGACCTTGATCAAGACTCCAAATGCAGCTCACGGATAGGGTTATGGACGGGGTTGGAGGGCTCGGGCTTGCGGAGGGTCGTGGATGGCTCGGTCTCACGGAGAGGTCATGGGTCAAAACTTGAAAAGCAGGAAAACCTCGTTGAACCCATTATTTTCATGTTGCTGGTATGTTCTATAAATTTCTGCTGTCTTTGTTCGTGTGATGTCTAAATAAACACAAGTGTGAAAAGTACAAAGTATATTTGATTAAATATTTGCACTCTAGTCATGTTGACTGTTATATACGAAATGGGGAGTCTTATGCTGGATTAAATCAATACTTAGAGTTCTCAACTGTAACTTTAATGAAATTTATTTGGAAAAGAAAAAGATGAATTTTTTAGCTGCTGTTTTCAATTTTGACCCACTTAGAGAAAACCTAAATATTGAATTCTTATAACTGTTTGTTGGAGTTTGTATATCGTGTTATTACTTTGTATATGATTTTCTCTTTTTATTAAAGTTTCTCTCTTCCATCTCTTGTTTATAATCAACTTTTTTTTTTTTATATCTCTTCCCTTAGAACACTAGGCAATATATATAATAATCACTTAGCATGCCTAGTACATTTCTTATAATCTTATTGGACATATATTCAGCCAATAATAATAGGCCTAATTAGTAACTAGTTCTTTTTATTTTTTATGGAATAATTAAACCTCAAAGAAGGCCTAATATTCTTATCAACTGTCTTGTTATAAGTAGTTGTGTGTCACGATAAAAATTTGTTATTGCACTAGTTCTTTGTCACTCACTGAATTAGCTTACATAACTAACTCTTGAACTCTCTTTAAACAATCTTCATAGTTCTTACTTTATCATGCCATTAATAGAAGATTTATTTAATTCTTCCTGCTGAAAATTACAATGTCCAAGTAATGCTTGAACTTTGAGAGAGTTGGAGATTTTTCAGCATAAATATCTATTGTATGAACTTACTTATGTCAATATGATCTTCTGCTTTAGTGGCAGCTATGATTATGGTAGTGAAAATATTTGATAACCACTGAATTTAAATTGGAATGATTCTCAGATTGAAGATTGCATTCCCCAGTTTTAACTTGTTCCTGAATTTTGGTTTTAGTCTCTCCTGCTCTTAATTTCCATCTCTCAGAACTATAGTACTAAATTTCTAATTCAGATTATTTAGGAACTAGTTGTAATGATAGTAGAATTCTTCTATGGTGTATAATTTCATTAAACTTCTGTTGATGAAGAAGTTTATCAAAATTATACACCATAGAAGTTTAGACTATTAGAAAAGTATTATAATAACTAATCAAATAAAGTCATATGAGTTTGATCTGTTCTGACTTTATATGGATTTGTTTTATTTCCTTGTGGACAACCCTTTGAGTTCCCACTTTGCAATTTAATGAAACTCCTATGCAAAATTCATCTTTTCTTCAATTCAGTTGTTCTTTTGACAGATTTTCACTTAATTAATTTTGTAAAATTTTCTTTTTCTCCACATTTAGTCCCACATCAGGGGGTATTCTAGAAAGAGCTGTTGAAGCAGAGGATAAGAAACATGGAGATATTCTAGACTGGTAAATTTTATTCTTCTTCTAAATTGTACCCTTGGTGCAAAACATTGTCAATTCAGTTTGGTATTTTTTTTTCAATAACTCATAAAGGAAAATATTTACAATGTTGTGAGCAGGACCATTTCAGCTCAAGATCTGTCCCATTTTTCAGGTTTGTATTTTTTTTCTACATTTTTATTTCCGCTCTCTTTGTCTCTCTCGGCTCCCTCTCTCTCTCTCTATCTCTCACTCATCTCTTTTTTGCATTTCTTAACTATTTCTACTAGCAAGTTTCAGAATAATACTTAGGGGGGAAGTTGTGGAACATCAAAATATCGTTAATGATCTCAAATTTCAACAATTTATTGTGTATAAACCTCAGAATGCAGGAGCTATTGAGGTTTGTTATATTGTGTTGTTTCAGTTGTCTTCATCATGTTTCAATGATTTCCAAGATGCTATTAGTTCATAATTTATGTTGGTACTTCCAGCTCTTTGGTTTAACTTGAACTTCTTTCTCTCATTATTCAGGGTCAAATTATAAAAACTATTGGGTTTCTTAACAACTTCTTTCTGTTGGTACTTGATGCAAAGGTTTTTGTGCCTTCTTACCCAAAATCTCTGACTGAGTTGATGGGAAAGTCTTCTATTTTGCTTATCAATGGAAGCTTGCAAAGGAGAATCCATGGACGAGTGGGTGGCTTCTTTAAATCTTCACAACTCAAGGCTCAAATCACCAGAGACATGTACAAGTATGTCCAAGAATCTATGACAAATTGGAGCCATGACCGACCCATCTACATTCAGGATGAAACCAAAAATGTAAGCTCTCTTTCTCGCACATCTTGATCTTGGGGAATGAGTTGTGAGGATATTCTTTAATATTTGAAGTTTAGAAAGGAAAAATAAAAAATAAAGACTATTACTTGGTTCATCTGAGTTTATTTTTTTTGGGAAGAGTTTGAAGTAGACACAGCAAAAAACAAAAGATGCCTTCTATCTTTAAAGTTTAAACCTTTGGCCTTTTTTGTGTGGTTAAAATATTTTTAGGGGGTGATTTATTTATATTCATAAATATTTATTTGTTTGGGGGGATAAAGAATCTGTCTGTGAAACAGTGAAAGTAATAATTATTGATTTTTGAAATACCCCATCTCTGGCTTCTACTTAGGTTTGAAAATGATTTGCTAAATAGATAAGGTGAGCCAGTTGTTATGGGGTTCAGAATAAGTTTGTTTGAATAATTGTCTGTCAAAACAGATTCACAATTATTATGTTTAATGGTACTTTTTAAAAGTTAATAACACATATAAGACTAAACCTCCTTTTGGTCTCTCTCTCAGATTTCATTTCAAGTACTAGTTAAGGTATTGATTAATTTGGATCCTGGTGAGGAAATGGAGTCTCTAAGAAAAAAATTTCAAAAATTCATTGCAGGCCTCATGTCATTACCAATAAACATTCCTGGAACTAGGCTTCACAGATCATTACAGGTAAGTTAGTTATTATTAATCTGTTACTACTCACATCTTGCCTTATTTCATGATTACTAATTATGTTGGTACAAAATATTTTTCCTCTTCTCTTTTCAGGCAAAGAAAAAAATTGTGAAGCAAGTATAGAAAATTTTAGAAGCCATGAAAAGTAGTAGTGGGATGATCACCAAAGAGGCTCCAAGAGATGTAATAGATGTTTTTCTAAATGACACAAGTGGTCAATTAACAGATGATCCCAGGAGAGGATTCAGTTCCTGTTCTTTTGACTCTTGCAGTGAAATATCTCTCAGATTGTAGAGTTCAAGAACTTTACTTAGCTAATTGTTAGTAGTATTATAGTATGTTTAGTGTTATCATTGTTACTTTGGATTTTTGGTTCAGACCGGGGGTTATTTGGACACTCATAGTAGTACTTATAGATTTTCTAAGTTTAACCTATAGTTTAAGAATATTAAGATAACCTAAGGTTTGATTAATGTGACTGATATTAAGGATTATATTATTATATTATAAGGTTTAGACATCAACCAATAGGATTTTAAGCACATGTTTTGAATGGTAATTAAGGATTAAGTATTTTTGAGGATTAAATTAAATAAGGGTAAAAGTTTGAATGTATAGGGTCAGTCAGCAGCTTTGAGCACGTTGAGGGCTTAGTCAAGGCTGTTTACTCCATTCAAACTCAGCTAAAAATGTGTAAATTCGTGTTTAAATATTCAGCGTATGCCGATATATCGCAGCACGTAGATACGGAAAACACGAATCGATGCACGGTCGCCTCGGGAACAAAGGTCCAGGCGATATATCACCTATAGGGGGCGATATATCACCTCCACCAGCATGAATTCAAATACATTTGAATTCTTTTCCCTTCAGCCATTCAAACTCCTTCAACAGTCCAGCATCTTCTGAACGAGTCTTCAGCCTCTGCTGAACGATTATTCAAATGATTTTCACCTAAAAAGCCATTATTTTTATTCAAGTAAAATCAAGATATTTTCATTCCCAAACTCTATAAATAGGACCTAGTACCCAGCCATTATTCACCATTTGCTCTAAGTTCAGAGGCTGCTAGTGTTAAGTGAGTGTGAGAGTGTAAACACTTGGTTTGGGGAAAAACTATAAGCTTAAACATCATAAGCTTATCAAACACTTGGGAAGTGAGTTCTATAGTATTTCGGTGGAGGTTAGATTGATCTTGCAATCTTTGAGGTAAACCCAAAACTCTAGTTCTTTTCTGTATTTTTATGTTATTTCCTTTCTCAAAACCTTCTACTCAGTCCCCTAACCTTATTCTTATTTTGGTTAGGGAATCCAAGCTTTTAAGCATATAAGTCGGTAAGTATGTTTTCTATGGTTTAGTCTTTCCATCTCTTTCATTTCATCTCCTTTCTTTAGACTTACTCTTTCTTATGGTTTTAGGAGTGTTCCAACAATCCCAACTCAGTCCATAATCTCGGTAACTTTGGTAAGGAAATAGGCTAGAATCAACATGTTATGTGATTATGTTATCTATATGTTTTATGTTATTAAAAGTGTTATGATATATGTGTATGTTTGTAGGCTTGGGCATATGACCCATATGACTAACAAGACCCCAAATGGGTTATGGGCATATGACCTACTTAGCTAGTAGGACCCCACTAATCCCATGGGCATATGCTTGTTTAGTCTATGGGACCCCAAGTAATAATGGCCATTATAATAAGTGTATGTTATATGTATTATGTTAAGTCTTTATGTTTTCTTATGAAATTATGTATGTGACTTTGTGTTAGATTTTCCTTACTGGGCATTAGGCTCACTCCTTTCTGTTTATGTGCAGGAAAATAAGTTTAGAGGCGGAAAGATTCGTGACGCTTGGAGAATGTGTATCGATGATGAATGGAGTCAAGGGGCCGAGCGTTATTCGATTCGAGGATATAGTCTCCTTTTATGTTTTTATAGTGTTTATGTGTATTTTCCGCATTATGATGTAATGTCTTTTATTTTAAACCATGTTTTGTTTTAAAGACAATGGGATCCCAAAATCCTTCTTAGTATTCTGTTTATTTGTAAATAACTCTTATTTTCAAGTTACTCAATAAATTATGGTATTTTCGTAAAAATGTAAGTTTTATGTATAGTTTCGATAATGGTCCAATTAGTCTAGATTAGTGGGTCATTACACAGATTGTCCTGCTGCCCTACAACAGTTACTGGTATGAACCACTTAGTTTTTTGTTTCTCTTTAATGGATTGCTATAGAAATCAAATTATTATAATCATTCTACTTAGACTATTATTATATTTTTTGAGTTTATCTATGTGTTCAACTCATTTTGTGTTTGCTGTTATGATTAAGAGGAACATGGTCTCTAAGTATTTTTTTTTGTATGTATGACAGGATAGAGCTCATTGTCCTTTCAACTTAAAAACTGGAGCTTGTCGGTTTGGTCAGCGTTGTAGTAGAGTCCATTTCTACCCTGATAAATCTTGCACTTTGCTTATCAAGAATATGTATAGTGGACCTGGCATTGCTTGGGAGCAGGATGAGGGGCTTGAGGTCTGTTAGCGCTACTTTTGTGATTCTCGTATCTTGCTAATGGCTATGAAATTCTTCTATTATTCATTGCATAAAGATTAAACTTTTTTTTAATCTCATCTCATTTCGTATTGTTGTTTGACAAGAGAAAGCATTTATTAAGTTCCTGATAGTAATGGTTTGAGTGAGTCAATCCTTTTAACTCATACCCTCTTTGATTTTTTCTTTTCTTCACTCTGAATGCTAACATGTAGAACTTCTTTAGTTCCATACTATGTCTTGTTTGAAGCTTTTCTTCTATTGTTCTGGGAATAGCATTAGTCATTGGTCTGGTTCTTAGAGGTTTCCTTGCACAATTAGTGTTTCTTGGTGTATGAAATGAATATGGTAATTTTGTCACATTTACACATCATGTATTATTTTCTTTTTATAAATTTGTACAACAGCCTGTAGAGAAGTTACCACATCTGCAACCCTTTTGTCTAATTACTTTCTATTTATGCTGCTGGGTGCTCCTTTTGTATAGTTCTTTATTCTGGCAATTAGATAGCCTCCATTATAGTTGCATTTTAGATTTTTCTTTTTCTCTTATTGGTTGGATGTAGTGTATGTTGGGCAATTTTTTTTTTACCCTTGTGGTTTTTCTGCTACTCTTTTCTTTTTTATTTCCTTCTTTCTTGCTTTACTTATTTGTTAAATTAGAGATGCTAGGCATAATTGTAACTTTATTTTTCTCATATGAGAAAGAAAAACAAAATAAAAATCAATTCCATAGTTTGCTAACTAAATAAACAGAGTCATTTGGCTCTGTTTCTTTGCTATTGGGAGTTGTTCTTTTAGTTTTGTTCGAGCTTCTCTTGTAAGTTTATTAGGTATAGAGTTTCTTTTCCTGTTGGAAGACTAGGTAAGGGTAGACTAGACTCGTTTTCCCATACAGCTGCTTGAAGAAGACTTGAGATTCAGTTAGGTCAATCACTTTGGGGACTTTCTAGTCCAACTTCTTTGTTTGAATTCCATGGAAGAAAAGTTGCATGTAGAAATCCAACTTTTCATTTCTTGAGAAGAAAAATCATGACCCACCTTTGATATTTGGTGTCTTGCTTGGTCCCACCTTATGGTGCTTCAAGCAAGGCCTTTCTTTTGCTGTGAGTATGTTATGTGATGATGGATAATTTTGATTAATAAAATTTGAGTGTTGTATTGCGTGATTTTACTTCTCATTATATAGTTTCTCTATAATAAAATTTGACGGTAATTTTTGTGCTTTCTCTAGAATATAAAAAGCTTTTGCGACGTTTCTTCTTATTTATTGCAAAAAAATTGAAACCATAAGGACTGCTGACTAGTACCCACTACCCATAACATCTTTTACCAGTAATAGTTGATTTGATTGATATTGGTGATAGTTTGTTTCTTCATGCTCTTCATATCTAATAGGTATGCATAAATTTATCATCAATCCAGCTTGCATTGTAATGACCGGGGATTGAGAATTTCCATTAGAAATCTTGTTTGTTGCTATTGTTGGGTTTCTTTGTTATTTTGTGTTTTTTGCTGTATCCTATATCTTGTTTGCTATTGTTTTATACTTGCAATGAATTAGGCTGGACCTTTCTTATGTTCATAAAATATTATAGTTTCCCTCTTGAAATGAATTACCACATAGTATTATGAAAGCATCTCTTCCTGGCAGAATTTTGATGAGGTTTCCTTTTTTATAATGTCATATTCCCATATATGAACTTAAAACATGACAATTTCCAGAGTTTTTGTTTGATACTTTATTTTGTCTTATACAAGACATAGTAATTATCTAAATAATAATATATCAAATTGGCCTTTACCCAATGTTTCTGCAACAAATCGATTTGATTTTCAATATTTGATTTTTACTTATAAAATGAATTAAAGTCATGTTTGGATGGTTTGAGCTTTTACGAATTAAGTCACAAGAGCCACTTGCATGAGATAGAGCCCACCTGGAAGTGATTCTCATATGAATATGTTTCTGTTTTATGGAAAGATATTTTGAATGGTGTAAAGTTTAACAGTACTTTCTGAATATGTTTCAGGTTTGTGGAAATTATGGCTCCTGTCTTTTCTCGAAAAGCTTGGTGGTGTGTATGGCACATGATTCAAGTATGGTGTGTGTGTATGGTTATTTAGTTAGGCTGAAAAACTTAAAAATTTATGCAACTATAAATCTTAGAAGTTCTCGTGAAATCTAAGTTGGAAAGCTAGTGCTTTTCGCTTTCTTGACAAGAAACATATTTTAGTTTATTAATACAAAAAGATAACGTTTCCACTTTTGTTTTTTTTTCCCAGTTTTTGTTTGTCTTGTTTCCCATAACCTAACTCTAAACACATTTCCCACTTCAAACTTAGAAAGAAAGAGAAACTTTGGGAGAATAAGAGGAATAACATGGGCTTCATAAAGGACCTCTAACAGCCATATTCACATTCTACTTGTTAATTTGGATGCCATACTTGATGCCCTGTTGGTTACCTATCACACAGAGAATTTTGCCAAAGCTATTTACACACCAATGCTATGTTTGTATTGAACTTTACAGAAAGGAAATAACCTTGCTAGGTCTTTAGAGAAGAAATAAATGGGGATAGAAGTTAGTACAAAATGTATGAATTGTTTCTTCATATTAATAATAAAAGGACTTTTTTTTTACAATGTGCAGGTATATTGAGATGATTTCTTTGGAGCAATTCTTGACAACATTTGTAGTTGAGGCCTTTAGAATGGAAGAATGTATTTCACTAATTTTTGTGTACATTTCTTGTTTTGTATTTAGTGATAAAGGAATCTAAATTGGGCATAAATTATGTTATAATATGATTTCTTAAGCCTAGACTAGTAGACTAAATATTGTAATTACATTTTGAGTAATTAATAAAAATCTATTTATGTTACCTTATTTGGCTTCAACGTTCATATTTGTTTTCCTAGTTTTGTGTAAGTAAAAAAAGATTATGTTTCTCTAAGCTAATATAACACATGTGTTATACTAAAGTGTAGTATAACACAAATAATGTGTTATATTAAAGTCTAGTATAATACAAAAAATATGTTATACTAAAGTATAGTATAACACAAAAAATGTGTTATACTAAAGTGTAGTATAACACAAAAAAAGTGTTATACTAAAGTGTAGTATAACACATAAAAAGGGTTATGCTAAAGTGTAGTATAACACAAAAAAAGTTATATAATCGACTATAAATAACATAATTCAAAACTTATATATAAATTAAAATAACACAGAAATTGTGTTATCGTTGACAGTACAATAACACATCTGTATAACATTGATAAAGTGTTATGTAAAGTACCTTGACCTACGATAACATAGTCAGTCTTAACACATAATAAAGTGTTATTAAAAGTATTTTTTCTTGTGGTGTTGGTTCTATCTAAACCTTAGGAATAATCCATGCTCATGACAAATGTCATATTCTTATTAGCTCTATCTAAACCTTAGGTTATATTAATTATCATATTAATAACCAACAATATTAATCAAACCTTATGTTATAATTAATATTCTTAAACTATAGGTTAAACTTATAAAATCCATAACTATTGCTAGGAGTTTCCAACTAAATCCCGGCTTGAACCAAAATCCACAGTAATGAACATACTATAACTAATACTAGCTATTACTACTACTATTACTATCTAACTAGCTAAGTAAATTCTGGGACTCTACCATTCTACCCTACTACAAAGAATTTCGTCCCCGAAATTTACTTATCAAACAATTCGGGATACCAGGCTAACATGTCCTCCTCCAACTCCCACGTTGCCTCCCGTTCAGAACTATTACTCCATAGGACCTTGACTATCAGAAAACTCTTAGACCGTAATTATTTCATCCCTCTATCTAGGATGCTAACTGGTCGTTCCTCATAACTCAAGTCTTTCTGGAGTGTTATCGTATCGTACTTGAGGACGTGAGATGGGTCTGACACATATCTACGCAACATCGAGATGTGGAACACATTATGGCTATCTGCTAGAGCTGGCAGTAGGGCTAATCTATATGCAATTGCTCCCACTTTGTCCAATATCTCAAAAGGACCTATAAATCAAGGACTAAGTTGCCTTTCTTCCCAAACCGCTTCACACCTTTCATAGGAGATATTCTTAAGAAAACTTGATCTCCGACTTTGAATTCCACATCACGCCGCTTGGCATCCGCATAACTTTTCTAACGGCTTTGAGCAACGAGCATATGCTTTCTAATCAGTGATACTACATCCTGAGCTCCTCTAACAGCTTCAGGTCCAAGTACTTACCTTTCTCCTACCTCGACCTAATGCTACAGTGATCGACCCTTCTTCCATAAAGTAGCTTGTAGGGTGACTTAAACGTCTGCATATTGATCTGCTGTGTACGAAGTCTTAACAGACAGGAAATTAACTGACTTGGTTAATCTATCTATTACTATCCAAGTTGAATCATGCTGCTTACTTGTTCGTGGCAAACCCGTCACGAAATCTATGGCTATATCATCCCATTTCCATTTTGGAATGCTAAGTGGTGGCAATAAGCCTGCAGGCCGCTGATGTTCTGCTTTCACTTGCTGGCATACTAGACACTTAGACACAAATTTTGTTATGTCCTTCTTCATCCTTGGCCACCAATATATTGCCTTGATGTCGTGTGCCCCTGGGTGAACTGAGTACTGGGTACTGTGCGCTTCTTCTAGAATCTTCACCTTAATCCCTTGATCGTTTGGCATGCATATCTGATCCTTATATCTTAATAACCCTTGACTTAATATTGAGAAGTTTGTGGCCTTCCCTTCTCTAACTGCATCTATATGTGTTACTAACGTGTCATCATGCACTTGCCCATTCTGTATATCTTCTAACAGACTTGACTAAATGGACAAGTTAGCCAGTTTACCAATGACTACTTCTATTCCAGCATTGATCAGCTCCTACTGTAGCGCCTTTTCTATTCCAGCTAACGCTGCTAGACTTCCATAATTCTTCCTACTTAGCGCATCGGCAACTATGTTTTCCTTTCCCGGGTGGTAAGAGATTTCACATTCGTAATCCTTCACTAGCTCTAACCACCTGAGTTGCCTCATGTTGAGCTCCTTTTGAGTAAAGAAGTACTTTAAACTTTCGTGGTCCGTATAAATCTCGCATCGTTATCCGTAAAGATAATGGCGCTAGATTTTCAACACAAAGACAACTGCTGCCAACTCCATATCATGCGTTGGATAGCGTTGCTCGTACTCCTTCAGCTACCGTGAGGCATAGGCTATCACCTTGTCATTCTGCATCAGCACACAACCCAATCCTTACTTCGACGCATCACAATAGACTACAAACTTATCATTGGGTGTCGGTACACAAAGTACTGGTGCTGAGCATATCCTTAAGCAACTGGAAACTCTCTTCACACTTATCCGTCCAGTTGAACCTTTGCTGCTTCTGGGTCAGGTTGGTAAGTGGAGTGGCTATCTTAGAAAAGCTTTCTACAAACCTCCGGTAATAGCCTGCTAGTCCCAGAAAACTTCTTACCTTAGATATGTTCTTTGGTCTTGGAAATTCTTTACAGCCTTTACCTTAGATGGGTCTACAAAAATCTCGTCCTTGGATACTATGTGGCCGAGAAATGCTACTTGTGAAAGCCAACATTCACATTTCTTGAACTTGGCGTAAAGCTGATGCTCCTTTAGTGTAGCAAGAATAACCTTAAATGTTTCTCATGCTCGACTTTATCCTTTGAGTACACCAAGATATCGTCAATGAATACTACGACTAATTTATCCAAATAATCCATAAATACCATATTCATTAAATCCATAAACACAGCTGGAGCGTTGGTAAGACCAAAAGACATAACTAGAAACTCGTAATGTCCATAATGAGTTCTAAAAGTCATCTTGGGTTTATCCTCTTCCCGTACTTTGAGCTGTGATACCCAGTCCGTAGATCAATCCTTGAAAACACGGTTGCCCCTTGGAGTTGATCAAATAAGTCGTCAAGTCGGGGTAGCGGGTACTTATTGTTAATTGTCACCTTATTCAGCTCGTGATAATCTATACACATATGCATACTTCCATCCTTCTTCTTCACAAATAGAACCGGTGCTCCCCGTAGCGAATGGCTCGGTGCCCAGTACTAGTTCGATTGTGAAGTCTATCTTTCGAGTCGGCGGCAATCCTGCTAGTTGCTAGGAAATACCTCTAGGAATCCCTTTACATTGAGGAAGTCTCCAACTTTTTGTGGTGTTTCCTTTACCACATACGTAACGCTAGCTAAGAATGCTTGACACCCTTTTTCTATCATTCTTTGGGCTTCAAGAGTTGATATTAGCAGTGTACGTAGTCCTAAAACTTTTCCCATATAGCATCATTTCTGACAGTCAGGAGTCTCGAACATCACTTGCTTACGTCTGCTATCGATGGTAATGCCATGCCTTGCTAGCTCGTCCATGCCTAATATCATGTCGAAGTCTTTGATTTCCAGCTCTATCAGGTCTGCTTCTAGTTCTATGTCCTTGATTTTGATTGGTACACCTCGTACTATCCGTAATGATAGGACTATTTTACCCAAAGGCAACTATGTCATAAACCTAGTTCTACAAGGTTTGTCTAATTTCTCTATTATTCCTAACGAGATATACAGGTATATTGCTCCCAAATCAAGCGATACTAGAACATATACTATCAAGGATAGGAATCTGACCTATAACTGCTAGTTACTAGCATTGGCTCCTCCCTGGGTCAAGGCAAAGACTTTGGTCTGGAACCATCGTTTAATCCCTTTTCTCCTTCTGCTTGAGCTGTGGACATTCCTTCTTTCGATGACTTTCCTAACCACAGTTGAAGCATCCCTTGATGTTTGCATGACATTCCCCAAGATGTTTCTTTTGGCCCTTAGAGCATTGCGGATATTCTACATAACCTGACTTATTGCCTCCGTTGTTTGTCCATGCTCTTTTATCACCATTAGGCTGCTTATCACCTAGATGCTTTCTCTAAAGACCATTACTATTACTATTGCTATGCTGATAGCTGTTGTTTTTTGACCATTTTGAGGTTGACCCTACTGTTTAGGCTCAAGCCTACTAGCCTTCTCCTTACTAACATTCGCCTGAAGCCTTTCTACTTCTATTGTCGTTTCTTGAACATTGGAATAGGTAGTATTTCCTGGGTTTGCTAGCTTAACCCCTAATTCAATCTTTGGTCTTAGTCCTCTAACGAACTTGGTCACCCTCATAAAGTCAATTGGAACCAACTCTGGTGAAAAATTGGCTAATCTGTTGAACTGCAAAACATATTCTACTACCGTTAAGTTTCCCTACTTCAAACTAGCGAACTCCTCGACCCTTGTAGCGATGACTGTCGAGTTGTAATACTTCTTGTGGAATAGCTCCAAAAATCTTGTCCATGTCATGGTGGAGACATCGTTAGTCTGCTGAACTAAGTCCCACCATATTCTAGCATCCTTCTTAAGCAGAGAAGAAACATAGGATATGCTGTTCGCATTTCCGAGATTCATATGTGCTAGGATCGGCTCCACATTTCTGAGCCATTCTTCTGCCTTTAAGGGTTTTGTCGTCCCTTCAAAGTTTGGAGCGTGTTGCTTACGAAACTGCTCATAGATTGGATCCATGTGTTGAGCTGGGTATGGCACATAGTTCGCCATTGGCCATCCCCCATAAGGACCTACTTGATGGGGTACTTGAGCCATCTACTGAGGTTTTGGTTGCGGCTGAGGTGGAGGCTGAGGCTGAGTCTGAGTCTGAGTTTGTTGTCGTCGTTGCTGCAGTAATTCCTCCACTTGTTGTCGCAGTCTGGCGATCTCTGCAGTGTTGTCAGCTAGTGGCGACGACGCGTTGCGGCTGGCAGTAGCACGCACTCCCCTTATGCGAACTAGAGGGGCTTCATTGTTCACCAGAGCAGCATTAGAGGCGTTTCTGTTGGTGTGAACATATCTTCTGAGCGACATCCTGAACAAAGTTCTAACAGTCGAGAACATGTTAGAACTTATCTTAATAGGCTCTAAGGCAAAACTTAATCTAAGCAAACATAACTCGGACCTATTAATCATGACTTATGAGAAAAAATTATGTAAGCCTTCTTTATGATTAGGGTCTGTTTCTAAACTTAAAAAAATAAGCCATCTTTATAATTTACTAAGTCTGTTTCTAATCATCCTATATGACTTAATTCTCAGGCTCGAAACTCGTTGTTGTTCCAAAGTTAACCATACTGAGGGATGGCTAGGATCAGTAAAATCGTTCCCACTACTATGGCCCCCGAACTCTCAATATAGAAACTTGGTTCATTGATTTGTATCCACCCTCACCGAACTTATTCATTAATTATTTTATTTATTATTTATTATGATTGCAAAAGAAAAATCAAACTCATACATGATAACAAAATAACCATGATATTTATTTGGAAAAAAAGTTTTCACTATGTACAATCATAAATACAAAGATAATAAATAAAGAAAAAAAACTAATTTACAAGTATTCTTAACTAAAAACATAAGGGCTAAAACGTTTTACTAACACATAATCACTTACATTGGCAGTTAGATTCAGAGCTTGAGCGTGTGTATCAAGGAGAACTTCATGTAAATGGACCGTTTCTCTGATACCAACTGTAATGACCCAACTATTTCTAAGACCTTGGACCATTAGATCTACTATACATAATTACTATTTTGGGAAAGATACATAAGAAATAATATAACTAACTTTATTAAATCTTGAAATATTGTATCAAATACATAATGTTGACCCAAGATTTGGCCAACTGACACGGAGTCAAAATATGCTTGATATGAATGAAAGAGATGAGAAGAACGTAATGACAAAAGTAAATAAGACACAATATTTTATAGTGGTTCGGCCCCAGGATCTGGTAATGACCTACGTCCACTTAGAATGATATTGATATAAAAACCAGAAGAGTGATCAAAGAACTAAGGTTCAATGAGTTTCACCACTTTCTCAAGAACAATACGATATTCCTAAGATAATTACTATAATCTCTCGCGTATCAAAGCCAAAAGTCCCCTCCCTTCAGCTATCTTTTGCTATTTATAGGCTCAAGGGGGAATACAAAAGATTGTTACAGATATTCTTTCCTGAATAATCGGATACTCAGGAGATTGTGTGAGATAAATTCGGGATTCATAAAGATCTTCCCATAAATGTCGCCTTGTACACGGAACTATCGACCAGACTGGTCGCGGGTAAGACAGGCTTACACTGCTTCTAATGTGTCCTCTGGTCGATACTCTAGCAGAACGTTTCCAGGTGTCAGCCACGTGTCCAGGGATTACTTGCCACGTCACCAATGCTAATTTTATGGATAACACATAATAATATAAAATATGGCATGGGTACCCAGTGTTGAAAACATAAAACATAATTTTAAACTAAAGAAAATTATTTACAAAACTAAATGCGGAAAAAAACATGATTTAAAAGACTAAAAATAAATAACTCCATCCTCGATCGACACGTAGTCCACACATTCCATCCATCCTCAACACACAAGCCATGCTACCAAGAATCCTTCCGCCTTCCATATTCATTTTCCTGCATCACACTAAAAATAAAGGAATGAGCCTAATGCCCAGCAAGGAAAACCTACTAAAAACATACATCATATATCATAAGCATAAAACTTCATCATAAACATAAACTATAAAACATATACCATATATCATAAGCATACACTATAAAACATATACCATATAGGACTACAATATTAATGGCCATTAACTCATTAACATGGCATGCGATAAACCATCTAGGTCCCCTGTCTAATATCTGAGGTAGGGCAAACTATAACTCTAAACCATGAAAATGATAAACTAATCTTGGGGCTTGCTATCTAAGCAATTCATATGCCCAAGGACTACATAACATATTATAGCATAAACATATCATAACATAAACATAACATATCATACAAACATACAAGATCTATCCTATTTTCCTTACCAAAAACCGGGATATGAGAACAAGATCGAGACTTTTGAACACTCCTAAAAACCATAATAGAGAGGTGGGTATACTAAAGAAAAAAATGGAAAGAATGAACTACACCATCAAAAAGATACTTATCAATAAGAATCTTACGTTCAAGATCTTAGATGCCTAATGTTGCAAAATTTATATGCTATGCAAGTGCACACAGTCGCAATTCATAATAAAATGGTAAAAACCAAGTATCGTCCTCAAGGACTGATTTATCAATTACCAATCAACCAATCTTTTTAATTCTATTTGATTAAACAATTTTCAGAGATTTTAAACTAAGAAAAATACTAACG
The DNA here is from genome assembly GCF_963169125.1 of Humulus lupulus. Lineage (NCBI taxonomy): Eukaryota > Viridiplantae > Streptophyta > Magnoliopsida > Rosales > Cannabaceae > Humulus > Humulus lupulus. The sequence continues at coordinate 23,020,944 of NC_084793.1, forward strand.
AAGCACAATGAAAATTTGAACAAAATAATAGAGAAAATGAAATTAGGACAATTATGATCCTCTATTTTCCACCCTTTTATTTCCTAATGCAAAAATTATATCCCCCTTCTCCCTATTCAAGAACAAGTTGCAAAAACAATTCGTAATCTGGTTAAGATTTACAAAATTCAATCTCAATGACAACTTCCTATATTTCTATGGTAAGTTGAATCATGAAGAAGGCATTAAACACGCAACTCAGAAAAATAGGCAAACAATTTATATACTTTCGTTCTAAATTAAATTTGCATCCAAACAATCAAAGCATATCAAATTTCACTTTTCAGATTTCAATTTGATTCATGAAATAGCAATTAGAGGTGATCAATCAATAATCGCACAAATAACACAGATTGTAAGGAATTGAAAGAGATGAAGAAGAACATCAATTTTTCATTAAACCATAAAAAGGGTTTCCAAAAGATTCACATAAAATCCCTAAAAATAATTTAGCCCATGATATTCATTCTAGCAATAAGATAATTCAATTACAAACATAAAATTTTTAAGAAAAAGATAAAAAAACTCAGGGATGAATCCTCCAAGATGGTTTCTCACACTCCAGCCGTCGTAACCTCTTCAGACCTCCTTCAGTCGCACACTATGTTTCTCCAAAAATCCCTACCAAATTCCATGTGAAAGGACCAAATTGCCCATCAAAAAATGATCATATCTGTGGAAATCGCGTCTCTAGCGCTGTAGCGCTATTAAGTGGCAAAATACCTCAAACTCTGGTGCACTAGCGTTGTAGCACTCTTATTATGGCGCTGTAGCGCTAAAGTCGGAATCGACAAAACTCGGTTTGAACAGCCTGTAGCGTCAGCTCATCGTATTTTGATCATAACTCCTTCTATATAACTTCGAATTGAATGATTCAAAAAGATATGGATAGCTAAGAGAAATATCTACAACTTATATTTATAGAAGTGTTTCCAGAAAGTGAATACATCATGGTAAAAATGCGGCTTGAAGTTTCAGACTTGCGTTATAGAGCATAAATGACGTGTATTGAGCATCTTCAATGTATTATTTTTCACACATAATGTCTTGAAACTCCACAATCAACACAAAATCCATCGTATTTATCATATTTAACATGTTTCTTCTCATTTCACTCCATATTATGTAATTGACCATTACAACCTGAAACAAAAAGAAAACAAGCATAAATCTGCACTAAACAATCCTAAATAACTAAAAACACAACCTAAAACGATCTCTAAAACAAACCTAAAATGAACCTAACACCTAACCAAGAATAGAGAATACGAGTTAGGATTTGAGTAGAAAAACTATAAGAACAATACAGAAAAGGAACTAAAAATAGGAATACCTTTGAAATTGCTATGACCGAACTACACCTCGAAACCGAAATACACTCTATGAACCTTACTTCCCAAGTGTCTAATAAGCTTAGAATGACAAAGCTTATAACCCCAACCCAAGTGTTTATCACTCTATAGTCTCACTAGCACCTAGAAGGCTCTGATCAAGGCTTGAAGAATGAATGAAAAAGCTTGATGATAGGTCCTATTTATAGAGTTCTAGGAATAAAAATCTTCTTTTTGGCTTTGAATAAAAATAATGAATTTAATTGAAAATATTTGAATATCCTTCAGACAAAGGCTTAGGACTTGGTCAACGAAGCTTGATTTTAAAAAAAATAAAAATAAATAATCAAATAGAATCCTAACTTCTAACTCCCAAAATCTCGTAACTCTAAACTAACCTACAGTAAAATTAACATATCTGGAGTTGTAGGACTCCAATATATAATATCTTTATACCGTTAGAAAGATAATTAAATTATCTACAACTTTTTAGAAATATTATTTTTCGAAATTCATAACATAACTAGATCAAAAATAAGTCAAATGTTACGGTACCGTAAAGTTACGAAAAATCTATTTAATTATCTAAATCACAAATAAATAAAATATCTAAATCACAAATAAATAAAATTGTGACAAATGTCATGCTCCTAAAAAATTTTGATGAAGACCAAGTCTTATATTTCCCTTATTTTATCATTAAAATAATAATTCCTTAATAATCATAGATATGACAAGTGTCATATTCCTATTGGTTCTATCTAAACCTTAGGAATAATCCATGCTCATGACAAATGTCACATTCTTATTAGATCTATCTAAACCTTAGGTTATAATAATTATCATATTAATAACCAACAATATTAATCAAACCTTATGTTATAATTAATATTCTTAAACTATAACTTAAACTTATAAAATCCATAAATATTGCTAGGAGTTTCCAACTAAATCACAGCTTGAACCAAAATCCACAGTAATGAACATGCTATAACTAATACTAGCTATTACTATTACTACTACTATCTAACTAGCTAAGTAAATTCTGGGACTCTACACGTTTTTTATGATTTCCAACTTAATTATTTAAATTAAATAATTAATTGCTATACTGTTACAGAAATGTTTAAACAGACACATAAACTATTTGAACAGAAACTAGATATGTTTAAGCAGTTTATCAACAGAGGATAAAAACGAACATAAAGTAAAAAACAAATGAAATTTTACGTGGTATCAGCAATCTTTTCAGATTGCTACTAGTCCACGGGGCCATGCCCAGAAAATGAAATTTATTAGAAGAATATATAAACCATTACAAAACCAAATTGACTTATACAAATAAAGACTCCCTCTTGAATTTGTTGCAACTATTGTAATCTAAACTCCTAATCAGATTTCTGAAGTGCTAAGATCTTGAACTCCCTTCAAATCATAACACTTGCACTTTTCCTCCCGAAAAGTGACTCATGAGCAGGACTTCTCCCGAAGCTTGATGAACAATGTCCAAGTGTGTTCAACCTGTACAATTAGCACAAAGAAAACAATACAGAAGTACGTTGTAATAAACCACGAAGAACTTGGTGGACTCAAGTTCTTCACACAATAAAATCTCTCTCTACAACTTGAAAATATTTGGAAAATAATACTCCAAGAGAGATGATCAAAAACCAACGACCTAAGGATGAGTATATACCCTTTAGAATCCTTTTAGGTCGTGAAAAACAAATTAGAAACCAATCAGGCAATAAATGAAAAATCTTCCCAAAAAGGAAAGTTAGAATCTGTTCAAACAGACTGGCAATCCATTCAAACAGATTCATTGAACCTGGACAGTTTTTAAAACTAGTTTCTTTAAATAAATAATGAAACAATATATACATTATCTTTGCAAGTTGTACACGGTTTCTAGTCAAACAAATCAGATCAAGAAATTAAAATAAATACCAATAATTTCCATATATACAAAATTCAAGAAAAGATATTCGTTTATAGGAAATTATATATTTATTTTATTAACATATATAGAATAATCTGATTAGAAAACATTTCACAGCAAAAACAAGAAACAAACTATTTCGAAAATACCACACAATATATTTCGAAAATACATCCATAATTAATTTTTTCAATTTTATCAAATGTGCCAATAAAGGATTTTACAATCTCCCCCTTTGGAAATTTGATAGAAAAAATTAAAGAGAAAAGGCTCCCCCTGCAAACATGCATTAACTTATAACAAACATATAAAAAAACTAAGACTTAACTCCCCCTCAAAATAAGAAGTCCAGAGTTAAACAAAACAACAAACAAAGCAGGTTTTTGGAGGTATCTACTCTCCCCCTTTGTGTCTTTCAAAGAAGCCAAAGAAACATAATGCAAAAATAAACACAATAAGCCTAAGACAAAAGAAAGTATCAATGTTCTTAGGACAAAAAATATAAAAGCAAGGAAAACTAATCCGCTGGATCTTTGGGCAAGGCTTGAACAACATCCAAAACAGAACGTTGTCGTCCTTCAACTGTCATTACTCGAGTAGCCAAAGAATCAAGAAAGGCTTGAACAGCAGCTAGGTCAGCAGCAACAGTTCCTGAATCTGTGGAAACAAATGAGGATTTAGGAGGAATGTCATCCGAAGCAAATTTCTGGGATTGAGGCTTGGCTTTATTGGATGATGGAGCATCAGTGGCTTCAGTAATTGGAGCAGAGGCTTTGTAGGAAGCAGCAGTAGTGGGAGCCACCAAATCTTCTTGATCACGCTTGAGATCTTTTTTCTGCATACTCAACACTTAATAAATAACTTGAGGAAAAGGAAGATTTAAGTTTCTCCTATTACCTGTTTCGAAATCCAATGGTTTGATCATAGATAAACATAGCCAAGTCTATACCAATTCCGGTCAGTGATGACCTCATCCTTGTCAAGAGAGGTAAGATCATCAATATCCTCAACATCAAGAGGAAGATGCAAAGCCTATGCAATATCTTGTGGAGAAAAAGAGAACCAATGGTCCCTAACATACACTTTGCAATACAGAGGAGATTTAGGGTCAATAATTTCATTAGTAAGATTGGCATAGAATTCCTTGACTATTGTATCCACAAAACCAGTAAACTTAACCAAAGAACCTGTCCATTTTCGATCTTGAAGCATAGTTAGCACACCATAAGGACGATGATCACTCAAGACATAATTTTTCTCAATGAGAAATTTCATTTGAGCATAGAGAACCATATCACGAGCATTGTCATTATAACAAAAAAATATAAGAATGAGGCACTACACCAAATACCCCTTTCCATAACACATGAATATAATAGTAATAAAAAAGTATTATGCTAGACTAGTATATTGGGCCACTTTAGGAAAAAAAAAAAAGGCGGTAATAATTAGACATCCCGCCACTTAGCATTTTTTTTCATTTGGGATACCTAGAAATTTATGAGACCCGAGAGACCAATTCCTATCCTTCAATTCCTTCAACATTTCTGAGACCTGAGACCCATTTCCTCTCCTTCAACATTTCTGAGACCCATTTCCTTTCCCCATTTCTTCGGCTTGGTACTACATCCGAACTCCTCACTCTCTCTCTCGTCTATCTCTATCTCTCAGTCAACCTTCAATTTCTAGTCATTGGGATCCTCGAGCGAGAAAAAGAGAAATAAAAGGGGAAAATCACTTTTATTTCCTTTTTTTTTTATGGTTTTTCTTTTCTTTCATGATCCGGTTCTGAATTTTGATGGTTTCTCTGATTCCTCTTCTGCTCCACCGCAAGAGCTACTCCGATTGTCCCTCAAGCGAGGACTAAGGCTCGACGACTATGGGACGTAGGCAGGGACTAAAGGTTGATGATGATGGGATGCAGACGGTGCTTTGGTGGTGAGGGCTAGATCGGTGTAGGTGGTGGTCGACTGTGTCTTGTGCAAGGTCGGGGACAGATGGGGACTGAAGGGTGATGAATGGGTAAGATTTTTTCTCACCTGTTTTTTTTATTTTTTTGCAAAAGAATTAGCATAAAACATGTGAACTATTTTATGTCTGGTTTATGCTATTTTTTGTATCGTCTTCCTCACAGTAGAGCTCAACACCTTTTTTTTGATGTTCTGTTTGTGGATTCCTCCTCGAAACCCCGTTATTGTGTATAGGTTGATATTGTGGTGGCTAATAGTGATTCCTACAATCCGCGAGTACAACTCATATCTTCAAGACAGGTACACTACCCTCTTTCTCTATCTGACATAATCACTAGAAATTCCTACTCTTCATTTTTTAAGATTGTTTGGTCTATTTATATTTATATTAAGATTGTTTACTTGATCATATTATTGCGTGTCTAACAAAATAGTTCCCCGTATTAATAGTTTTTTGTTACTTTTTTTACCTGATGATTTGGTTTTTTTCTTTGTAAACTTGTTATTCACTTGTACTGTATGGTATAGATTCAGATCGCTTTATACGTGCACTGGAGCTTCCTTAAGTCCAGGAACACATCAGAGAACTTAAAGAAAGATTTGCTGGGCAGAAGGTAAAAAGTAATTTTAAGAATAAAAGTATGCCATGAATACACTCAACTTCCACAACATAATGGGAACATGTATTAATTCTTAAGGATAATTTATCTCACTGGCTAGTTTCCTATGATAGCTGGTCGTTTGATATGCTTTGAGACCTTGTTTATGATATTCCTGTTTGGTTCTTTTACTGTAAAGCTATTAGATAATTCTTAGTCCTTACCTTCCTAGTGACACATTTCTATTTATGCTATGATGCATTCCAATTTTCTTACTTAATTTATTTCTGCACATACCTTTTTTCTCTTGATTTCCTTATTGTACACTTACATGCCCCCCTCTCTTTCCCTACTTCCTTTGGGGTTTGAAAAAGCTATCTTAAAAGTCATCTTTTAATTGTTATGATGTGTTTTAATCTTTTCTTTTCTGGAATTACTGAGCTTGTTTTTTTTTCTTTTTTGCTTCTTGTTGTTTCCAGTTTTATGGTGCAACAACATTTTTCATTCATAGATCAGACTTTGGTGTCTCCTTGATTATGCTTTATATGAAGGTAAGAGCTTAATGGCTCTTTATTTGTAAATAAATTTTAGTACTTGAAATTTTTGTTAGTACTTTCTTTAAAATTACTAAAGAGATGTCAAATGAAAATATGAAATGAATAGTGTGGCACTAGAATATTGAAGTGCTAGTGTGGTAGTGAACAACTAGCAGAACATGTTTAACTAATTGCTCTGTACTTGTTTTCAATATGCTATTGGGGTTGCTTTTCTGTGAAAATACATTAAGATATGTGGGATTGTGGCCTCTGTTTTAATATGCAACATAAAGCTTCCTGATTTGATTTTGATTATAACTTTATAGAACTAGTAGTAGCCATTTTCATGGCTCATATTATGAAGGATATTTTTTAAGAGCTTAGCTAGTACCATGTTTGTTATTAAATTGTTGGTGGTTTCTAAAATCATGGAACTAGTGTGTTCGAAAGTTTCAAACTTTGGATTCTTTTGGCTTTTATTGATTGTTGCTTTTACTAGTAGGCAGAAAGAACATTTTTAAAGAGAGACTGCCCCAGTCTGATGCATCCACAAGCAGTTGTTGCTGATTCTAATCTTCATCTTGAATTTCTGGTTGTTCAGATCTCTAACTAATGGTGTTGGTTCCATTCCAAATTATTTACATTTTTTCCTTTACATTTGTATTCGACATGAATTGCAAATTGCTTATGGAAAGCAGATTGTGGTTCATTTTTTTCTTCTTCCAAAATCATTTCTATATAGTATGTACAATAAAATAACAGTTAAGACAATTCCCTGGATTGGAAGAATAGCTAACAAATGAAAGTACATTTAAACTGATTTGGAATGTGTTATGTACAGAAAATGTATTGTTACATTGGCTTTTGTATTCAAGCCTTTATCTTTCATTCTTCATTGCTGGCTGGCAAAAACATGAAAAAAGAAGAAAAAGAAGAAAGCTGCTATGCTTGAGTACTTTGACATCATCTCTGATTTGCATCCATATGAATGCAAATAATCTCCATATTGTTTTCTTGTGTAAAATTATTCCTCCATGTCTCATTTATTGGACCAAGTGTGTGAAGCTATTTATTGATTCCTAGTCCAATTCATTAAGAATAAGTAAACAAACGAATTGAAACAATGATGGTGTTAAAGGTATTTTCTCAGTTTTTCTTTCATGGCCATCATATTGACCTATCTATTGATTACTTTTTCCAGGTTGGAGAGAAAGACAGTTAAGAGGAAAAGAGCTTTTGCTCGAACATATTGTTCACCTTCTTGCCAATGAGCAATCACAACTTCGTGTTCTTGAAGAAGCTGAACCCGTAAGTTTAATCTCTTTAATGTTCATTAATGTTTGATATATTTTACTATGCGAGTATGTTCTTGTACTGTCTTTAGATTGCCATTAATCATTATGTGGTGCACCTAAATATTTTATACTAAATTGTCTTATTCTGAAATTCTGAAGTGAGATTTGTGAAATGTATTTGAGATTATGTTGATTTGGTTTCACAACTAGCTATGTAGAGTTTTTCTTTTTCTTTTAAAGTTGTTGCTTAGTTTATTATTTGCATAAACTTGTGAGGATGAGTTCTATGTAGAGGTAGAATTACGTATTTTATGGAAATTTTATGTAATGTTCATGTAATTTGTTGGTAATAGTGTAAACTATTAAACACTTGACATAAGGTAGAGTAGATTATATATATATTTAAAGTGATTGGTAGATTATATATATTTAATGTTCATGATCATGACTATACGTTTAATAGACCCTCTCTTATGCATTTCAGAAATAGTGACTTTTGGCAGTCTAAACTGTTGCTTTGAATATCAAACTTCTTCTGATGTGGCCCCCAGGTTAGCAAGAATATATATAGAAAATTCAGATTGTATTTTACTGTTCAGAACATATATATTTCACATGGAAAAAGTAAACTATTTCTTACTTTTGAACTTGGGAGTGGTACAAAAATACACACGTATGTTTAGACAGTTCAGAACATATATATTTCACACAAAAATAGATAATATGATTTTGTGATTTCTTATATTCATGATTTTAGATTACTACTCCAGACCTCTTTGTTTTGATTAAGTCTTTCTCATTAATATTGCATTCCAAATCCTTAAACTTGTTCTTGGATAGTGAATTACAAGAGGTATATATACACACAAAGAGGCTGATAATAGTGAATCATTCTCTTCTACAGTTGCTGCTTCTTATGTACTGCTTTTCATGCTACTTTTTTTTTCTTTTTTTTTACAAGTATATTGTTAGCTACTTATAATTAGAAGCAACATTTGTCTTTGTATCCATTAATATGAAAACAAAAGGGTATTTCTCTTTTCTCCAGCACTTAGTGTAAGTATAAGTATTTTTAGTCATGATATATTCTTTCTTCACTTTAATACAGTGCATTTGTCACAAATTGAAGCTGGGAAGGTCCAAAAACAGTACATTGCAAGAGTTATTGGGGCAATTCCCGAGCATGAGGTATGTAAAGCTATGTAATCTATGCATGAACACATATATCTGTGTAAATATTGTCTTGTTCGTAATTGGCTGCAAGGCAGGGCTGGCTTACCTTTGCTTGTCAATTTGTTGGTTATCTTGAAGACTTAATTTTAAAATTACCAAAGTTGAGAAATCATTGTTATTAACTTTTTATTGTTGTTGTATTTCCACAATATAAACCTCCTTATCGAGGGGTTTCCTTTTGAAAAACAAAAGTAAATGCATTGAGCTTCAAATTCACGATTCATAAGTGAGAAAAGTTATTTTTTACAACACATATTGATATCTAAGTGCATGCTTATTTTGAATTATGATAACATCATTTAATTAATTTGTTTTTTTCCTTCTCAGAAAGTTGTAGATGCCAATATAAATTATAATGCCCGGGAAGGAAAGAGCACATCAGAGGTTAATTTGATGCTACATTTTCTATAGCTTTCATATGAAAACAGTCCGTTATTAGTTTGTTTTGATGTCTGCTGAGAGGTATTCCAGTGTCCCTCATTTTTTGCATTTGAGGCCATTGTCCTTGGGCATGTGCCTGAGAATAGTACGATACCTTTTGTAAATCCTACCTCTTTGTTATGCAGGTGCTCAACTCCTCTGGTGGCACTTCAGTAAAAGGGAAGGTTGCTTGTACCAAGTTCACTAGAATTAGTACCATAATGTGTTCCTTTATATATGCAGATTTATATAATTAAAGTCGTGTGTATTGAAGTTGTTAACATTATATATATACATTTTTTGGAGTAAAGCATTTGATGTAAGTTTTTTAAAGTATTTATTGGACTATATTAGAGTGTTCTACTATATGAGTTCAAGCTTTTACACCAGACATAGCCATTAGTTATGTTTTAACTGTCATTAGTGATACATCTTTTGCTGTTGGTTAATACATGTGACAGCGAGAATCCATTTCTTACTACTTTGGCTTCTCTTTTGTGGCAGAGATTGACCACAAAGATGTACCATTTGTTACTTTAATGGATGTTCTTACCTATCGAGAGGTATCATATTTTATTATTTTATTTGGTAGCTCTCAAGTTTTCTGGTCCAACTATCTGAGAAGTGGAAAAGAATTATAGATTTGTCTTGTTAGAACTTATCAATGAGAAGTGGAAAAGAAACATGAAGAGGGTAGGAAAAGTCAATTTTTGTTGCTATTTGGTAACTAGAAAGTAGTATTTTAGTTTTGAATATTTAATGGAGAGTTAATATTATTGGAAAAGTATGCTCTGATTTTGGTGTTTTAGTTTTGAATATTTAATGGAGAGTTACTAAGTTGTAGCAAGAAGTTGAAAATTGGATCATATTGTTTGGAGTAGAAATACATGTGTTTTAGTGTTTTTTTTCTTCATGTAAACAAAAAATCATGGATTCCCTGTACTTTTTAGCTTAAGAAATTTGCTTGTCATGTCTCATTTTCTGTTTCTTGTGAACCTTTGTTATTGACACCGAGTTAGATGCATTTTTTACTGACTCAGGTCAAAAGAACACTAGAATTAAGGCACAGTATTTAAGTTTACACAATGTTACAAAGAACTTGAGAAAGTTCTATGCACAAGCTTACTTGGGACAATCACCGAAACAAGCTCCAAAGTATTGGCTTCATTTTCAAGTTTCTGTACTATCGCTTGGTTGGAATACTTACTTTGTCTCAAAGGCATATAGTACAGGTAATTGAGTTCAAACTTGCTAGTCAAATTATATTGAACATATAGTTGATTCTTATGAAGCTCACCATTAAGATACAATATCATACAGTATGCATAAAGAGTAATGCATGTTGGTGAATTGGATTGCGTACTTATTTATAGTAGTGTTTGAAACTAATTTGTTTGATGTGATCTGAACTAGTAACTGAAGTTGTTTCATGAGTTTCAGAAGCTTGATTCACGAATTGGATTGGTTACTTCTTCATGCAGAAAATGGGATCAATGGCAGATGAATTGGATCCATGTTGAACAATTGGATCCATGTTGAACAATCAGTAAGTTGCTTAAAATTTATGCTGAGTCATTTATGTCAAGCATAAGTAGAGAAATGAGTATCAGGTTACTACTTGGGTATATTGTTAAATGAGTCCTTTGATTACAGTTTTTAAAAAGACGATGCTTCTTCCTGCCCTTCTTTATTATTGAAATTAATTCCTCTGCTCATGTATGTTGTTCGGTGTGATTATATGCTGAATATCATTCCTTGTATTTTCTCCTGTGTGAATTGATTTTGTTATTAATTTTTAAATTCTATACAAGTGTAACTTAAATAAGTATGTGAATATTTCAGCATGATCTAGAATATGATATTTTAGTCATAAATTTACGAATTTGATATTGTTGTTAGAAAGTTACTTAGTAGACTTTGTCTGTTTTCAGTTGATGAACACAAGAAAGGAAAGGGCAAAAGTCAGCCTTCTTTTTACATGGGCGGTAAGCATATCTTTTCCTAACATAATTGTGTATAATTACTCCTAGATGTTGAAATTCTTGATTTCAGGTATTGACTTGCATGAAACTTATATAAATTTTTCTTCATTTTGTTTGAGACAACTGTGACAAAGTTCAGAGTGGGGTTTTCCTGATTATCACATATATGGCTGTCATGAAACATCTAATATCTAACAATATTTGAACTAAATGTATGCTATGGTGTATTGAGCAAAACTCATATTGCAGTTATGAGAGCAAAATATGGTTCTTTTGTTATTTCATTGTTGCTATTATATGGCTGTCTTTACTTGTCCCTAACTGACAAAATAATATTTGTTCATTACTCTCTTTTTCAAAGGCAAAAAATGTCCAGTTAACAATAATTTCCGCAGCTAGTGTTATGGTGCTCTAAATTTGATTATTGTACCCTTCCGAAGACTATTTCATGGTTTGGAAAACTATCTATGGCTCTGAGTTTGTTTTTCTTAAAAAAAATAGATGTTAAAGGAGATAGCTTCTGACTAGACAATCTCTAGAAAAAGGTTGAGATATGGCTTTACTTGTCCATTCAGGCCATTTTTTCCAAGTACTTCTTATTTTTGTTTTCCATGGTTGGACTATGTGCTCTTTCTTCTGCATTGCTCATATTTTGATGCTTCTCTGAATTTTCATAATGTGTTTTCTAACCAGGAAGGCAATGTTGCCAACCAGAGGGAACATGTAATTCTTCTCCTTGCCAATATTCACATTCAGAAAGCTAATAAGCAGTCTGTCTTGAAGGTATTCTGATTGTTAATTAAGGTTGTAAAGCTTTGGCTTTAACTAATCCTCTTATATAAATTTGACATTATGATATTTGGAGTCTAATGTCAAAACTGGATATTTATGCAGCATTGTTCCTTTGTAAGTTTCTATTTAATTAGCATTTGAAACATTAGTGGTGAAATTTGGGTTTTCAATAAGGTCTTTTATTTCTTTGAAACTCTTTTATGACTCTTTAATTTAAGGTCAATCACTAGAGTCTTGCTTGGTTTCTCACCAATGTTATTGGTACTGCAGAGTTATACACAGTATATCCCTTTGCCAATCATTGACCTTGATTCTTAGTTGAAGACACCCTCCATATATGTTTTTGATTGCTCTGCGGCTGGGGGAATATTGTGAATGCTTTTATTGAGGTAAAGCTTTAACTCAAAACATATAATGAATTGATATATGTATTGATAATTAAGGTGCTGCGTGACATGAATTCATTATCTGTAATTCAGATATTTATATATAAATATATTTGTAAATATAGTGACTTGATTTGATGGTTTGGCAGCTTCATGATTGGGTTGCTTCTAGCTCCTCTGGATCCACAAGGGATTGCATTCTACTTGGAGCTTGTGAAGCACATGAGACTCTTCCACAAAGTGCTGAATTTCCTGCAGATGTGTTTACATCTTGTCTCACAACACCTATTAAGATGGCTTTGAGATGGTGAGCTTCTTTGTCTCACAAAACCCAATTGAATAGATGCTTTGAAATATACACAAGTTAGCTAATCTCTGCCTCTATTTTGGGCAGTGAATGCTTTTTCTTATGAGACTAAATTTTTTTTGTTGTATTTTAAGTTGTGGATAACAATTGGTTTTTGTGCTGTGGATCATTAGATCTGTTTTATTAACATAAGGATGTAATATTTGCTTCTACATTTACTATCATTCTAGTCATAGAAATTTAGTATAGTTTAGTTACAAGTAATTTAGTTGCTGCTGTTGACAATTTTTGGTATCTAAAAGATGGAATACATACTGTAGTCTTGAAAAAACTTTCAGAAAATGGTAAGAGCTATGTGGGTTTTACAGTTTTATTTTTGTATGATACTTCAAGCACTACTGATGTAATGCCCCGAATTTCCTAATAAGGGTTAGGACCTTGATTAGGAGGCCGGGAGGGCCATAATTGCTTTATTATATTATTTAATGATAATATGCATGTTTAGGTGTATTAAATATGCATGTGAACCCATTTGTGATGAATTGGATGATTTTCATATTTTGGCCATTTCAGGCATTTTTGGCATATATGTGAAATGGGCGCGGTGCTTTGTTATTATTTGGTTATGCCAGGGTAACCCAGCACAAGACGCTCCTAGGAGGTAAGCTAGTGGGAAAGTCACAACGGGATTTAAGCTTGACTTGGAGTATGTCAAGGGGTATTTAGAGCATTACCGGGTTATTGGGTAATGGGAATTAATATTTGGTGATAAATTGGGAGTTAGTAAGATCAGGGGGAAATTCTAGAGGTTTTGACTATTTTGTCCCCGGGGGTGTTTTCGGGACCCCGAGCATTAGGATTTGGTTGAGGCTACTTAAGCTTGAAGTAACCTTTTAAAAGAATAAAAAGAATGTTCTATACGTTCTCTCTCCCTCTAAGTTCCACTTTCGTCTCCCGATCGCATTTTCGAAGGAAACTTGAGTTCTAGGACTCGGATTCAAGCAAGGATCGAGGCATAGCGATCCTAGGAAAGATTAGAAGCTTATTAGCCGAAGGATTTAGTTGGAAACAACTCAATTGGAGGTAATTCAAGTTTTAAGTTCTAAGTTTTTAAAGTTTTTAAGCTTGAATTGGATTTTGTGTTTTGATGTGTTTTTGGGTGATTTGAGACTTGGGTTTTATGGGTTTTGGATCATGGGGATGTTTGGGAACTTTTATTTTTGAGTTTGGAGACGTTTGGATATGTTTATGAAAGGATTTTAGATGAATAAATGGAGGATTTTTGGCTGGGTTCGAGGTTGAGCCGCGGCTCAGTTCTTGGGCGCTGGGGCTCACGCTTGAAGAAGCTGCTGGTTTGGTGTTGATGGGCTATTTGAGCTGCGGCTCTATTGGGTAGAGCTGAGGCTCTAATTTCTGTCAAAGAGGATTTTTGGGCCTGACTTGAGTGGGGCTGCGGCTCTAATGGTTGGGGTCGCGGGTCAAAAGAGGAAAAGTGACCAAAATGGGTTTTTAGTCATGGGAACTCAAACCTTAGGCCTCGGGATCATTCCTACTACCCGGATTGGTGGCGTTTGATGTCTCGAAGGCTAGGTCTTGGTTCTGGGATTGGTTTTAGAACTTGAACTCATTGGATCACCATTTGTGGTTATGACTAGGTTATCACTAGAGGCTTGGAATCAGGATCGTGCTTGTTGCTCGTTTGTTGGTAACCTGTGCTTGGAGCAAAGGTAAGAAAACTACACCCTGTGTTTATGTGACATGCATGGCTATTCTTGATGCATGTTTTTTTATTTTTAAACATGACATGCATGGCTATTATTGGTGCATGGCTAGAGTGACCCTAACGTCACATGGCTAGAGGGTGCTGTCCCCATATTTGTGACATTTGTGATAATCACCTATTTGTCTGGACTGAAAGTCCCGGATGATTATTATGATCATTGGTTGATGTGTTATACTCAGCGTTTTATGAACTCATTTGCCTGCTGGAATAGGGCCATATCTGCTAGGCGTGTGCCTTATGATTTGATGACATGTTATTACTGTTCATGAGCATATTAAGTTTTCTTGCTGGGCTTCGGCTCACGGGTACTTTGTGGTGCAGATAAAGGCAAAAGAAAGCTGGACCATCCTTGAGTTGGAGAGCTTAGGTGATGATGTGTACATATGCAGCTGCTCGTCCGCCACGGTTGAGGTTTAAAGTGGAACTAGGGTTAATCCCTGTTTTGTCGCATAGAATGACCTGTTGTAAATATTTTC
The DNA here is from genome assembly GCF_963169125.1 of Humulus lupulus. NCBI lineage: Eukaryota > Viridiplantae > Streptophyta > Magnoliopsida > Rosales > Cannabaceae > Humulus > Humulus lupulus. The sequence goes on from NC_084793.1 coordinate 23,036,032, forward strand.
TTGTAGTGGACTCTGAAATTATACTTTTGGGATCCTAGTATATATGTTAAACGTTCTAATGAAACGTTACTTCTTATCCAAAATTTTTAATCCCTAAACCGCTAATCATACTTAGTTACAGGATTTTGGCCAAACAACTCATTTAGCGAGTTTAGCACTATTTACAAGGCACACCGTAACGGTCCCTGGAGTTGGGGCGTTACAACTGATCTGTAGACTTATCTCAGTTTTTGGTGGATCCTACTCCATTTTCTAGGATCTTTCAGGCAAAGGACACCAAGTGAATTAGATAGAGAGGTTAAGAACTTGAGGGTGGCATTTACTGACCTGTTTTTGAAGCATAACACTTTCAAAGAAACTGCCAAGCCATCGAGATATTGATGCAAAGAATGGAAGAATGTATTTCACTAATTTTTGTTTACATTTCTTGTTTTTTATTTAGTGATAAAGGAATCTGTATTGGGCATAAATTATATTGTAATATGATTTCTTAAGCCTAGACTAGTAGACTAAATATTGTAATTACATTTGAGTAATTAATAAAAATCTATTTATGTTACCTTATTTGGCTTCAACTTTCATATTTGTTTTCTTAGTTTTGTGTAAGTAAAAAAAGATTATGTTTCTCTGAGCTAATATAACACATGTGTTATACTAAAGTGTAGTATAACACAAATAATGTGTTATACTAAAGTTTAGTATAACACAAAAAATGTGTTATACTAAAGTGTAGTATAACACAAAAAAAGTGTTATATAATCGACTATAAATAACATAATTCAACACTTATCTATATATTAAAATAACACAGAAATTGTGTTATCGTTGACAATACAATAACACATCTGTATAACACTGATAAAGTGTTATGTAAAGTACCCTGACCTACGATATCATAGTCGGTCTTAACACATCACAAAGTGTTATCGTATGTTTTGATAACAAATTTTCGGTGTTATTAAAAGCATTTTTTCTTGTAGTGAGGTTTGAAATTAACACCTGAGAGTCCTTGAGATGGTCTACAATCAGAGATAGGTCTCTTTCCTTTAGCCTTGGATGATAATGGAGTTGCAACTGGCTTTGTGTGAGATTCATCTTCTTGTTTAGTAGGGACAACGTCTTCTTGTTGTGGCTCATCAGACTCAGCCTCTGATTCAGCATTGTCAGGAACAGATTCATCAGATAAGGTGGTATCATGGGTTTCGTCAGTCTCAGATTTCTTTTCCTCACCATTGTTCCTTCTCTAAAAATCAACAAACACTCACAAAAACAATGAGAGAAGAAAGAATAAGAAGAAGAAGAAGCTTAGAGGGATCATGGGTGAGTGAGAAAGTGGGAAGGTGACAAGCTTTTTAAGGACAAGAACTTTCCCATGTAAAACACACACGGGAAAAAGAGGTTTCCCCTTTTTTTTATTAAAAAAAACAAAAGGAAACAAACCTATTACACACAATCAACATAAAAACTTACCCTTTTTTATTTAAAAATGTTAAAAAGGCAACAAAGCAAAAAACAATAAAGAGACACATCATGGTATTCCAAAATAGAGTAAGATGACAAAATAAATTCCTTGGAGACAAATAATATATTAAATCACATAAAATAAATGTGCAATTTCACAAAATTGCCACAAAGATTGGGTCCACCATTAATTTCCTTGTCAATCAAATATTTTTTTTATATAAAAATGCACAAAAATAAAACCCAATCTAAAATATCTGCTTTGATCAATGAGTGTCATCCTGGAAAAAAATAGAATCAAGCAACTGAAAGTAAGTGTTAGTGTATAACATGGATAAGAATACTTGTCAAAATTAAAAATTAGAGAGAATATTCGAGAGAAATAATACACAATTCAGTCACAAACACATATTCTTAAGTGAATCAATCAACACGTATGAGTCTTACACACATTTTTTTTATAAACTGTTGTTATCCCCAAAATTCCAGTTCGATGACGTGGCAATCAAAAGTGACAAGTAGCAATGCATGGTCAGTAAATGGTACATTAATAGTCAATCAATGTATTGGCTCTTCGTATTTGTGATAAAGCGATCTAACCGACCTGATAGAATTTTTGTCCAACCGGTAAAGATTTTGGACTGACCAGTTAGGAGTTTGGCCGACCAGTCAGTCGTTTTGGCCGACCAGTCAGTCGTTTTGGCCGACCAGTCATCTGTTTTGGCCGACCAGTCAATCATTTTGGCCGACCAGTCATTTATTTTGGCCAACCAGTCATTTGTTTTGCCCGACCAGTAAAGTGTTTTGCTAGACTAGAGATATGTCATGTTAGACCAGAGGTGTGCTAGAGGATTGCTTTGCCTATACCGACCAGAGGTGTGCTTTGCTGACGAGAGGTGCTTGCCTATGTCAAACGGTGAGTTGTCTTGGCCGACCAGTTGCTTCAGGGATGGATTTGATCAGTCCACAGATCAGAATCTCAGAAGTTACCGTCTACTTCAGTAAAGCCTCAGTAACAGCTTCAACCCGAATCATTCTCAACTGCCGCGGGAATCTCTCAGATATCCCAAGATAATAGCTATATTATTGTAATTTAAATTCATTTATACTTTATTAATTAAAGTCTGTTGGAAGAACCAATGACCCGGTCAAAGGGAGATATCTGATGTACGATCCATGAGCCTATAAATAAATGGATCATGGCATCATTTTAGGGGATCTCATCTTTTTAGACTTAGAAAAACTCTCTAGTTTGGATACTTTGGGACTGTTACTTGGGGCATTCTTGGGGCATTTTCTGAGAGAATTTAGGGAGAGAAACTATGTATTTTTCTACTTACACTTAAGAAACTCAGTTGACTCAATTTCATCTGATCTTAAGTGTAGGATATATATATCACAACTACAAGTGGATTAGGCTATTACCAATAAATTGGGGTTGAACCACTATAAAATTATTAGTGTCGTATTTTTCTCTTGAAAGTTTATTGTAGTTTTGACGTCTACTCGTCGTTGGCCAAAATCGTGGTCAACATTTTGGTGCTTTCATTGAGAGCCTAAAGAGAAGAAACACATGACTATCGTATCAAGATGGCACCCAAGAATACCAATGTGGCATCCAAAAAGTCAGGCATGTCAAAAGATCCTGCTAGATCAGAAGGTCTTGGACCACAGAACCCAGACACTGCACCCATGGTCTCTCTCAAGGAGACCACTCCAGAAGTTAAACAGCTCTAGGAAGCAATAGGCGCTTTCCAAGAGGAGATGAAGCAATTCATTTCTTGGCAGGAGTCTTTTGCTGAAGAGATGGCCAGGCAGAGAGCGGTGTTAGAGCAGGAAAGGCGCGATATGGAGGCTAGAAGCGAAGAGCTCAGACAACGACAAGAGGAAGTCGACCGGAGACATTGTGAAGTAGCACTTGCTCTAGAAGTAGCTACCCAATTGGCCAAAGCCAATGCTCAAGCCGCGACACAAGCAGCCACCCAGGCAGGATCAGACCAGGACTCCTGGAGATAAGAGGACTTCACAATTCAAAGATGGGCATGGTCATGATGAGGCTGATAGTCATCACACCGATCAGTCAAAGGATAAAGAAGACAACAACCTACAAGGAGGAAAAGACTGCCCGGGACATACCGAAAAGCCTCCACTGCACCCCGGCCAGCAGCGTAGTGGGAGAGAGCAAGTCCCGCATAGTAAGCCCTCTGAAAAATCCAAAAGTACGGTGTTCGGTCGGGTAGGAGAGCATGCCTCCTGGAAAGATCTAATGGGCGTTATCACCAACAAGAGGAGGACCGTCCTGGTCGAAGGGTAAAATCTAAACCGCCCTGCCAGTCAAGTAGAAATACTTGACGACAGTGTACCAGATGGTAATGCCCGACCAGGCGGTCATGACTTGGAACTTCGTCAGTTGTACCAGCCATCCAAGCCTAGCTTGGCATGCTAATGGCTATAGTGCAAGGTTTGTCAAAATGACCTTCCAGGATGGATGCGATAGACCACCGGAGTGGCAGCCCATTTTGTGCCCGGATATGAGCAGCCCAGCCGTCGGCAAAATATAAAGCAACGGTGCTACCAGTATATACAGAAAAGGCAGATCCCATTAGACATGTTGGGAAATTCAAGGACCAGATGGAACTGCTCAGGGTGAGTGACGATTATCGGTGTAGAGTTTTCCCGACTACTTTGTCAGATACCGCCCAGGAATGGTATTCGAAGTTTAAGTCGAACTCCATTACCTCTTGGAAAGCATTCAGGAAGGAGTTTTGTAGACAATTCAAAATTGCCCGGACTTCACCAGTTTATGCCAACCACTTGGCAGATATCAAACAAGGAAAAGATGAGTCTTTAAAGAATTATTAACAGAGATTCATGATAGAAGCCAATACAACAACTGCTGTAGGAGACGAGGGGAAGATGGTTGCCATATCCGCTGGGATAACTTATCAGAGCCCTTTGTGGGATAGTATACATAGAAATCCAATTTCAACACTTCAATAATTTCTTGACCGAGCAGACAAGTTTATGAAATTGGATGATGCAATCGAGAAAGAGGAGAATGGCATAAACAATCCGGGCGGATCAACTGACCCTCCTAAGAATAGTGTAAAGAAACATGGAAATAACGGGTCTGACCACCATGAGGAAAAGAAAGAAAAGTTGAGTTCAAATGAAAAGCCAACCAAGTATGAGCCTCAATTCACTAATTACACCACTTTCTCGGGTAGCCGAGCGAAAATATATCTTGCTAGTCATGAAGAAGTTCCCTACAAGAAACCTCCACCCATCAGGAAAGATATGAGGAAGAGAGACATGAATAAGTTTTGTCGTTTCCATGGAGATTATGGTCACGACACGAATGAATGCAATCACCTCAAGGACGAGATAGAATTTCTTCTCCAGTCGGGCAAGTTGAGAAAGTACCGGGCAGAGACACCCCAAGGAGAAGGAGGCAGCAACAATCCTGGGTTCAAACGACAGATATCTCCACTCTTGCAACCTGGGCCTGTAGACTTTACCTTAGACACTATATGTGAAGGTCCACACTTGGATGAGAATAGTAATAAAGCAAGGGAGAGGTATGCCGAGACACTTCGACATGAGCGGGAGTGCTAGGATCAGAAACCACTGGAGCGGCGAGCGTCTGTGGATATATTATTTCTAAATACCGCTTTCAGAGTGGTAGCTTAATTTCAAGTTGTTTTACTTGTTATTTAAGTTTGGTTTATGAGTTGGTTATTTTCTAACTAGTCATTTTATTTTTGAACAATTTTTGTTGTTTCAGACTCGCTAGTAGACATGTTTTGTCCATTTTTAATTTACGAGTAATAAAAGAGACTACGCACAGCGTGGATGATTCTTGCTACAAATATGCATGTGTGTTAATTATCCGAACAATGTTCAACTGGTCGGTAAAATCGGTCAGTGTTCAACTGGTTGATACATTCAAGTAGTGTTCAACTGCTTGAATATTTTCCATATATTCTATGTGTTTCACGAGTAATTAACTACTCGAACAAATTCGGTCAAGTAGCAAGTGACTAAGGATCTTTCAACCCTCGATCACTTGGGGGGCACATGGGGTATACTGGTATATAATTTAACATAAGCAATAAGAGCACGAGTTAAGATAATTTTTGTAGGCTGACTTGTAAATTTTCGAAGTCCAAAAAGGCCATTAAGCTTACTTGTTTGACAAAGCTTAAGTAACTTGGAATTTTTAAAAAAAATTCAAGTTAGAAGTAGATATTCGTGTGACAATAAACATTGTACTCATAACATGTTAGAGCAATAAGAGTGTGAGAAAGTATACTTAGTATGGACTTATGAAATGTCTAGAATTTCTAAGTTAGAAAACTAAGTACTCATGTGAAAATATAAGGCATACATCAGAGTGATTTTACTATTCACAAAAAACTTATAATGTTTTAAGTCTAAAAAGACTTAGAATGTTTCAAGTTAGGAAAGAAAAGTAAAGTATAAATGCCAACGGTTCGACTGTACGAGAAAAATATCAAAGCTGCTAAGTAACACTTGTCTTCACAAGAAAAAAGAGTAAACTACTGGCCTGGTCGGGAGAGCAGATACAACTTCCTTGGTCGGCTGAGCATATATCACTAGTCGAGTAGGAAACTCTGTTGTTGAGCATGACTAACAGCGATGAGTCCCTGGAGTGAATAAAACAATCACGAACAAATGAATGCAAAGTAAATACTACATAGTGAAAAAATGTCTTTGAGAAGAGAAATAATTTTTCCCCAAGATTGATTGAGAGAAATCAATCTCTCAAAATACTTTTTAGAGATTCGAACAAGGTGTTTTGATGGTTTTTGAAGGGATAAGTTTTAGGCATATGCTTAAGTAGCTATGTTGTATGCCCGAGCGGCTGTGCCACATGTTCGAATGACTCGACAGACACGCCGAAGAGCTGCTGGCACGCGCGCATCCGAGGAGCTCCATGTCCGAGCGGCTGCTTGTGTCCGAGCGGTTGCATGTGTCCGAGCAGCTGAGTGCGCGTCCGAGTGGGCAGGTGTGCATCTGAGGAGACAGGCACGCTGAGAGGATTTTGGCACATTCGAGGCTACATGTCCGAGAGGCTGGCATGTCCAAGCGACTGGGGTAGTGTCCGAGTGTTGAGGTGCATGTCCGAGGAGCTGCTGGCTGGCCATCCAATGAACTCCATGTCCGAGCGACTACGTGCGTCCGAGTGGCTGTGGTGTCCGAGTGGCCATTCTGTCTGCCCAAGCGGATGCGCCATGTGTTCGAGCGGCTAGGGGACATCCGAGGAGCAGCATGTCCAAGGAGTAGCATTGCCAAGAAGTTGTTTGGGTTCTGAGGCACAAGGCTTCTGAGGGACAAAAGAAATTTGATTGGTTAGGAATGGTAAAAGAAACAAGTTTGATGGGCTAAAGGAAACGTTTGATCGAGGGTTTACTTCAAAAGTGAAAGTTATTGAATGGGTGGACGCTTTTGGATGACGTGAATAACTATCAGCTATAGAAAAATTTTATCATATGAGACATTCATATAATAAACTTGGGGGGCAAGTGTTATCCCCAAAATTTCAGTTCGATGACGTGGCAATCAGAAGTGACAAGTGGCAATGCATGGTCAGTAAATGGTACATTAATAGTCAATAAATGCATTGGCTCTTCGGAGTTTTGATAAAGCAGTCTGACTGACCTGATAGAATTTTTGTCTGACCGGTAAAGATTTTTGGCCGACCAGTCAGTCATTTTGGCCGACCAGTCATTCATTTTGGCCGACCAGTCATTCAGTCGTTTTGGCCGACCAGTCAGTCGTTTTGGCCGACCAGTCATTCATTTTGGCTGACCAGTCATTTATTTTGGCCGACCAGTCATTTATTTTGGCCAACCAGTCATTTTTTTTGCCCGACCAGTAAAGTGTTTTGCTAGACCAGAGATGTGTCATGCTAGACCAGAGGTGTGCTAGAAGAGTGCTTTCCCTATACCGACTAGAGGTGTGCTTTGCTGATGAGAGGTGCTTGTCTATGTCGACCAGTGGGTTGTCTTGGCCAACCAGTCACTTCGGGGATGGATTTGGTTAGTCCACGGATCAGAATCTCAGAAGTTACCATCCGTAAAGCCTTAGTAACAGCTTTAACCCGAATCATTCTCAATTGTCGCGTGAATCTCTCAGATATCCCAAGATAATAGCTATATTATTGTAATTTAAATTCATTTATACTTTATTAATTAAAGTCTGTTGTAAGAACCAAGGACTCGGTCAAAGGGAGATATCTGATGTACGATCCATGAGCCTATAAATAAATGGCTCATGGCATCATTTTAGGGGATCTAGTCTTTTTAGATTGAGAAAATCTCTCTAGTTTGGAGACTTTGGGATTGTTACTTGGGGCATTCTTGGGGCATTTTCTGAGAGTATTTAGAGAGAGAAACTATGTATTTTTCTACATACACTTAAGAAACTCAGTTGACTCAAGTTCATTTGATCTTAAGTGTAGGATATATATATCACAACTCCAAGTGGATTAGGCTATTACCAATAAATTTGGGCTGAACCACTATAAAATTATCAGTGTCGTATTTTTCTCTTGAAGGTTTATTGTAGTTTTGATGTGTACTCGTCGTTGGCCAAAATCGTGGTCAACAAGTGTGTACAATTTTTCTTGCATAGTTTCAAGCATAAGTATGTGACAGTGTATGCAAGGGAACATTTCCCAATGACAAATATGTCTTTTTCAAAATTGTAAATAATTGTAACCCATGAAGACACTGTCACACTACACCAGTGGTAGCCCTTTTCTATGGTAGCGTATCCTCTTCATAACACCGAATTACAAACTTTCAACTTACTCAAAAGATGACTTTCACACACTGATGTAGGTAGCTCTATTCTTGCACAGGAGCTTGAAACAATGCTACACAAAAGGAAGCTCAAACATTAAACATTGATTGATTGACTAGAATATGCCTAGGAAGAATTGATTATTTTTCTCTCAAGAATATACAACTAAAAGCTCATAAACACAAGTCAGATTATCTAGCTTGACACACAACAAAATTTTCAAATTAATTGATAATTTTCTTAAACTTAAACAACACACATTTGATCAAGAGAAACTACACAATAACATGAAATTTAAAGAGAACAAACCCCCAAAGATTTTCGGAGGAAATCAAAGCGAACCGAATCAAGAGCTTTAGTGAAAATATCAGCAATCTGTTTATGTGTTTCAATATATTCCAAGACAAGAACTTTATTTTCAACTAATTCTCTTATGAAATGATGACGAATATCAATATGTTTAGTAAGTGAATGTTGCACAAGATTTTTTGAAATATTAATTACTCTTGTATTATCACAAAAAATAGTTAAAATGTCAAGATCAAACCCATAATCCATCATCATTTGCTTCATCCACAAAAGTTGTGCACAAAAACTTCCCACTGCAATGTATTCAGCCTCAACTGTCGAGAGAGAAATAGAATTCTGTTTCTTGTTGTGCCAAGAAACTATATTATTTCTCAAGTAGAAACAACCTCCAGTAGTGCTTTTTCTGTCATCAGTGTTACCTGCCCAATCAGCATCACTAAAACACACTAGATTACAGTTAGTTTCTTTTGAATACCAAATACCATAATCAACACTCCCATGAACATTTCGAATGATTCTTTTGACCGTTGCAACATGAGACTCCATGAGATTTCCTTGATACCTGGCACACACACCAACACTATAACTTAAATCAGGTCTACTAGCAGTGAGATAAAGTAGACTACCAATCATGCTCCTATACAGTGTAGGATCAACTTTGACACCATTTTCATCTTTGGATAGCTTCACATTCGTTCCCATTGGTGTTTTGGCAATCTTTGAACTTTCAAGTCCAAACTTTTTGACCAAGTTCTTAGCATATTTGCTTTGAGAAACAAATGTGCCTTCATCTAACTGCTTCACTTGCAAACCTAAGAAATAGGTCAATTCTCCCACCATGCTCATTTCAAATTCCTCTTTCATTTGTTTCACGAATACTTGCACCTCATTGTCAGAAGTAGAACCAAACACAATATCATCAGCATAAATCTGAGCAATAATCATGTTAGATTTAATATTTTTGATAAATAAAGTTTTATCTACTCCACCCTTTTTGTATCCATGAGAAACAAGAAATTGAGTGAGTCTCTCATACCAAGCCCGAGGGGCTTGCTTCAAACCATAAAGAGCTTTCTCCAATTTGTAAACATGATCAGGTGCATGGGGATCTTCAAACCATTTGGGTTGTTCAACATATACCTCTTCATTCAAGATCCCATTGAGAAATGCGGATTTGATATCCATTTTGAAAAACCTGAAACCAATCAAACAAGCAATAGACAATAATAATCTAATTGATTCAAGTCTTGCAACAGGTGCAAATGTTTCATCAAAGTCTATTCCTTCCACTTGTGTGTACCCTTGTGCCACTAATCTTGCTTCATTTCGCACAATTGTACCAAATTCATCAGATTTATTCTTGAAAATCCATTTTGTTCCAATAATATTGGTATACAACGATCTTGGCACAAGAGTCCACACTTTGTTTCTAAAAAATTGTTCCAATTCCTCCTGCATACCTTTAATCCAATTTTCATCAGTTAAAGCTTCTTTCACATTTTTAGGCTCAAGTAAAGATAGGAAACAAACAAATTGAACAACATTACTAAACCTTCTTCTTGTGACCATACTTTCTTTTGGATTTTCAAGTATTAAATTTGTTGGATGATTTAATTTAACTCTGGTTGATGGCTCCTTTTGGACTTCATTCGAAGTAATATTTGGAAATTTCTTTTTTGTCTATGCAGAATATGTTTTATCGGATCCGTGATCTATTGAAACAGATGGACCAGACGTTGCAACAGTAGTATCATTGACAAAAGTTTCTTCATGATTTTCAGAAGGTTCATCAATAAACCTATCAATTTCTTCCTCAGTAGAAAACTCAGAAAAATCCCTGGCATCATCAATAACAACATTAGCTGGCTCCATTACAATTTGGGTTCTCATGTTATACACACGATAAGCCCTACTGTTAGTGGAGTATCCAATAAAAACACCTTCATCACTCTTAGCATCAAACTTACCAAGATTTTCTCTATCTCTCAAAATGTAACAAACACATCCAAAAACTTGAAAGTAAGCCACACTTGGTTTCATACCTTTCCAAATTTCATAAGATGTTTTAGATGTACCTGGACAGAGAAAAACACAGTTTATGATATAGCAAGCAGTGTTTATTGCTTCTGTCCATAACCATTTGGTCAATTTTTTGCTATTTAGCATCACCCTATCCATTTCTTGAAGAGTGCGGTTTTTCCTTTCTACAACTCCATTCTGTTGAGGAGTTTTGGGAGCTGAAAACTCGTGAGAAATACCTGCAGACTAACAAAAGTCATCATAGACAGAATTCTCAAACTCTTTACCATGATCACTTCTTATTCGAACAATATTTCCAATGTTGCAATCTTTTTCAACTTTTAATTTCAAGCAAAGACTTTTAAATGCATCAAAAGTATCAGATTTTTCTTTCAAGAAATCCACCCAAGTATATCTAGAAAAATCATCCACACAAACAAAAATATACCTTTTCCCATGTAAACTCTCAATTTGAATTGGACCCATAAGATCCATGTGAAGCAATTCTAACACTTTCGAAGTGTTTATGTCAGAAACACTTTTATGTGTAATTTTTAATTGCTTACTAAGTTCACAACTCTTGAACTTACCATCAGATTCTTTACCTAGCTTAGGTAAACCACAAACAATCCCTGCATGTGACAATTTTTTCAAAGTTTTGAAATTTATGTGACCAAGTTTAGCATGCCACATATCAGTGTTGTTACCCACAACAGATTGACACATAATAGAAGGAAAAAGAGTATAACAATTGTCATTAGATCTAAAACCTTCAAGAACATTCTCACCATTCTTGTTTAAAACAAAAGTATTCTCTTTATCAAAGTTAACAGTGTAACCTTGATCACAAATTTGACTTATGCTAAGCAAGTTAGCTTTAAGTCCTTCCACAGGTAACACTCTTTTGATTTTAGGTAACCCTTCAAACTTAAGAGTACCCACTCCAAGAACATTACCTTCAATTCCATTCCCAAAAGTAGCAGATCCACAGTGCATAGGTTTTATGTTTGTAAGAATAGACCTGTCACCTATCATATGTCTTGAACAACCACTGTCAAAATACCAAAAATATGAAGAAGCAGATCTATCATATTTACTAGTAAAACCAGCAAAACAGTTATTATTTTTTATCCATATTTTCTTTGATTGAACATTTTTCTTTTTTACTGTTTTGGAATTATCAAAATAATTGAATTTCTCAAAATATTCATTTTTGGAAAAATTCATAAGAGTAAAACACTTAGGTCGAATATGACCCTTCCTACCACAAAAATGACAGATTGGAATGAATTTTTCGAACTTACCATTGGATTTACCTACTGACTGTGTCCTATATGTTGGAACAATTCGAGTACTGGATGCAACAGATTTCGGTGAAGACGACACAGGAACATCAGACGATAGCATTCCAGCCGAGATAAAGATGCTTTTCTTTGATTTTTGAGAACTTGAAGCACCAAGTCCCACATGACTTCTTTGACCTGCATTCTGTATATTCTCAAAAACAGTTGAACCAGGATTAAGCATTCTAACATTTTTCTCAAGAGTATCCAAATCTTTAGACAACTTATTAATTTCAACATTTTTTGAAATTATTTCTTCAAAATTTTCATTTAAATCAGTAAGTTGTTTAATTTCAAAGAATAATTCTTTATTTTTGCTTACCAATGATCGATTTTCAGAACACACTTTCACCCATGAACCATACATCTTTTTGTAAGACTCACTCAAAGACTCATCATTCAATTCAGATTCATCACTATCAAAATTTTCTTCATCTTTTGAAACATTATTCAAGCAAACAATTTTTTCATTTTCAGATTTAGAAACAAGTAATATAGAAGTGAAAGTGACATTACCTTCCTCATCTTCACTACTTTCAGAGTCATTATCACTACAAGTAGCACTCATACCTTTCTTGTTCTTTTTCAAGGTGTTTGCACATTCAGACTGGATGTGACCAAATCCCTCACATTCCCTACACTGAATACCCTTTTTATTATTTTGAAAACGTTTAAGAGAAGAAGGATTACCTTTTGAGGGCTTGCCATTGAACTTTTTATTTCCTATCTTCTTTATATAATGTTTAAAGTTCTTTGCAAGCATTGCCATTTCATTATCACCATCTTCATCATCTGATGCTTCTTTTTCAGTACTTTTGAAAGCTATGGTCTTCTCTTCTTCTTTGGAAGTACTTGGCTTGTCTTTTTGACGAATCTTTTGATTTAACTCAAAGGTACGAAGTGACCCCCATCAATTCCTCTACTTTCATAGTACTAATTTGTTTGCCTCTTCCATAGCAGTGAGGTTAACATTGAACCTGTCAGGAATAATTCGAACGATTTTTCTAACAAGAACAGAATCATCAAGTTTCTCACCAAGAGCACAATACTCATTAGAAATATTAGATAATCTCTCATAAAATTCGGATAGTGTTTCAAAATCAGAGATCCTAAGATCATCAAACCTAGTTTGTAACATAATAAATCTAGATCTTTTGACATCTGCAGTTCCTTCAAACTGAGTTTGAAGAATTGTCCAAGCATCTTTAGCCGAGACACATGTGGAAACAAGTTCAATAAAGCTTTCTCCAACTCCATTGAAAATGGCATGAAGAGCTTTATTATTATAACTAGATCATTTTTCTTCTTATGTATCCCAAAGAAGTTCAGATTTTACCGTTGTACTTCCATCTTCACCTTTTTCGGAAGGAGGTGACCATCTAGAAAAAAATTCTCTCCATGCTTTCTCATCTTGAGCTTTTATGAAAGCTCTCATCCTAACTTTCCATTATGGATAGTTTGAGTCATTAAGAAATGGAGGTCAAGACACCGAACTACCTTCTGCAAAGAAAGACATTTCACACAAAAAAAAATCAAACGAAAAATAACCACAAGATCTCACTAAGAGTTTAGTGAACAACTCTGATACCAATTGAAATTCAGTTTTTTATGATTACCAACTTAATTATTTAAATTAAATAATTAATTGCTATACTGTTACAAAAATGTTTAAACCGGCACATAAATTGTTTGAACAGTAACTAGATATATTTAAACAGTTTATCAACAGAAGATAAAAACAAACATAAAGTAAAGAACACACGAAATTTTACGTGGCATCAGCAATCTTTTCAGATTGCCACTAGTCCACGGCGCCACGCCCAGAGAATGAAATTTATTAGAAGAATATCTAAACGATTACAAAACCAAATTAACTTATACAAATAAAGACTCCCTCTTGAATTTGTCGCAACTGTTGTAATCTATACTCCTAATCAAATTTCTGAAGTGCTAAGATCTTGAACTCCCTTCAAATCATAACACTTGCACTTTTCCTCCCAAAAAGTGACTCACGAGCAAGACTTCTCCTGAAGCTTGATGAACAATTTCCAAGTGTGTTCAACCTGTACAATTAGCACAAAGAAAACAATACATAGGTACACTTTAATAAACCACTAAGAACTTGTTGGACTCAAGTTCTTCACACAATAAAAGCTCTCTCTCAAACTTGAAAATATTTGGAAAATAATACTCCAAGAGAGATGATCAAAAACCAACGACCTAAGGATGTCCATATACCCTTTAGAATCTCTTTAGGTCATGAAAAACAAATCAGAAACCAATCAGCCAATAAATGAAAAATCTTCCCAAAAAGGAAAGTCAGAATCTATTCAAACAGACTGGCAATCTGTTCAAACAGATTCATTGAACTTGGCCAATTTTTAAACCCAGTTTCCTTAAATAAATAAGGAAACAATATATACATTATCTCTGCAAGCTGTACACGGTTTCTAGTCAAACAAATCAGATCAAGAAATTAAAATAAATACCAAGAATTTCCATATATACAAAATTCAAGAAAATATATTCTTTTATATGAAATTATATATTTATTTTATTAACATATATAGAATAATATGATTAGAAATCATTTCACAGCAAAAACAAGAAACAAACCATTTCGAAAATACCACACAATATATTTCGAAAATATATCCATAATTAATTTTGTCAATTTTCTCAAATGTGCTAATAGAGGATTTTATAAATACATACATATATTAAGTATATTATTACATATATGATATGTAATATGAAATATTGTTTTTAAATTTTTAACAATGAATTTAGAATAATGTTTTAAAATTGGTTTTGGCGGGTTAACCCGAACAACCGCCTAAAACATTGGATGAGTTAAACTTTTTTTTTTCTTAATTGGGTGGGTTAGAGTTGGATTTTTGCAACTCTATGTTGACTGCTTGAGGGAGAGTGAGGTGCACTCTTGCACCAGAATTGAAGTTGTGCTACACATGCGTCAGAGAAGAGTGAAGAGGAGTTGAAGGAGTGGGGCCCAGGCGCAGTGGAGAGTGATTGTGACACATGTCCAAAGCTGAAGTGTTGGTCTCTCTTGGGCTTACAGATCTGGTGGTGTTTGGACTGAATTTGGGACTACAAAATATAGACATTAACATTTTTGTAGTCCCAAATTTAGCCCAAACATCACCAGGCCCGTAAGGCCCAAGAGAGGCCAACACTTCAGCTTTTGACACATGTCATAATCAATCTCCAATGCGCCTGGGACCCGCTTTACCAACTCCTTTGAATCATGTGTAGCACAACTTCAATTCTGGTGCAAGAGTGCACCTCCCTCTTCCTCACGCAACTGGGCAAAGAAAACACCGCCACCCATACGACTTTTCCGTACACACTACAAGAAAAAGACTCTACAGCAATGACATTTATTGCGACGACACCAAAGTCGTCGCTCTATGTAGTCAAAATCCGCTAATTTATTTTTTGAATAAATTAAAAAAAATTCCTTTTTTTTTAATTTATTAAAAAAATATGCTACCCTACAAAACACAACCAGGCCCTCCAAATTCCTGATACCCTACAGCGGCGACATGTTGTCGCTGTAGCTTACTAGGAATTTAGAGGGAGCAAGAGGCGAGAACTGACTCTACGGCGACGACAGTAGAGTCCTTATCGAAAAAGAAGAAGGAAATATGTTTGTCTATAGCAACGACCTGTCGTCACTGTAGGATAGGGCGGGAACTTAACCGCCAGAAGTTGGTTGCCTATTTTCACTCCCTATAGCGACGACATGTCTTCGCCGTAGAGTCCTTGTAAATAAAAGGACGGACATATGTTTTTCTAGAGCGACAACATGTTGTCGCTGTAGGATAGGGAGGGAACTTCACCGCGAAGAGTTGATTGCCTATTTTCACTCTCTATAGCAATGGCATGAGTCTAATTTTAATCCACTGGTCAGTTACTTTTTAGTATATGGCGATGACAGACTGAACGCGTAGCTCACAAAAGGATTCGTGTACTATTCACTATCCTACAACGACGATCTTCGCTATAGAGTCTCACTGTTTGAGTGAAACGGTGCGTTTGATATCAACGACGACTATTCGTTGTCGTTGCTATAGGTCATAGAGATATAACTCCCAGGCAAAGCCTTTCTTCCTCATTCTATTCGATTTTCTTAAAAAAATAGAGAAACTCTCTGTTGCTCTCCGCCTCCCTGCGCCACCCAACCCTACTTTTGCCAATTTCTCCCAAGTTTGGGTAGTCTAAACCCACGATCTTGCTATTATAGCCTTTAATATGAATTTTTTCTTAATATATGTGTGTATTTTGTATTTGGTGGAAATGAATTTTGACATTTTTTTTTTCTTTTTCAAATTTGGGTATTGGATCATCATCCCAAGCCTTTGTCTTTGAATAATCCCCCAGCCCGAGCCTTGGGTAATTTTTTTTTTTTTAATATTTTGTGATTGATTAATTGTTAAATTATATTTTTAATTATGTAATTGGTTATTTTAGATAATGTTGAATTTTATTTTTCATTGTAGTGATTTGTATAGTTAATTTAATTATATTTCTGATTTTTAATTTCGTTTATTTTTTTATGTTAATTTAATTTAATTAAATGTTATTGTTACACCCACATTTTGAGCCTTAAGAATTGTGATCTCGAAAGCTGGACTCGTCGGGTATGGGCTCGTAATGTCTAGAACACGTGTTCGCAACCTAGGCACCGAACCTACAAAGCAGGGGGCAACCTCGAAGATGGTAGCCTCGAAATCCTCACAAGCTCAAAAGACAGACATCGAAGTACGTCTATTCTTGGATGACCTTGAATCAGGGGTTCCGAGCCTGACATAAGTATGAGCTCGAAGCCACATGATCTCGGGGAAAATGCTACAACTCGAAAGTCATTAAGAGACCTGGGTTGGCACGGCACTGACGATGTAGATTGATAACTTTGAATATCTTAGTGAGTCATTTTGGAGAGACGCAATCTACATTGATTGTTGTAAATCCCCTATAATAAAGGGGTATTTATTATTCAGTTATACACCCCCTGGTCTTCAGGGGACGTTTCCTTGTATATGGGAGTTACATGCTTTTAATGCCATTAAATTTATTTACATATACAGAATAACTTCCCGAAACGTGTGGGATAATATTATGAGATCTCCTCTATAAATAGAGAAGTCATGTACCATTGTAAAGGACCAAAAAATTTTGTGATCTTGAGAGAAACTCTGGAGAATTCATTCTTGAAGAATTTCCAAAAATCACATTAAGTTCTAATAACAAAGACTCGTGGACTAGGCAGAGTTAACTGCTGAACCACGTAAAAAATCATGTTTGTCTTATTATATTTTTCTGGCCATAACTATTTATTGTTTTCGTGCTCTTTATTCACTGTTGATGAAAAATGGTGTCAACAGTTTGGTGCTTCATTGAGAACCTTAAGCATTCAGTCCCTGAACAAGTTATGGCCGCTAACGATCAAAACATTCCTGAAGAAAACTATCCGAGACGCTCTGGGAAACAGCCAATGGTAAACCCAGATGCTGAAGAGAGAAGCGAGTCCTCTGATTCTCGGGGGCCGCCCGCACCTCCAAGGGATGAGGATATGTATTAAAATCCTGAGTCGTACGTTCCCATTGTGGAACTTGAAAACCGGCAGCTGAAACAGCAGTTGGTAGAAGCCAACAAGCGAAATGAGGAGATAGCAAGGATAGCCGCAGAGGCGCAGGCGGCTCAGCCCCCGCCTCCATGTGAAAACCAAGCTCCTCCTCCAAGGGACGTGCATGTCCCTCCCCGCCGGCCTCGTGGGCGTCCATGAAAGAATGCTGCCATGAGAAGGCCGGAACAACCTCCGGCACCAGCAGAGCCATCCGCTCCCTCGAGACCTCAGAGAAGTACCCGAGCTAGGGCCCCAGTTAATCCACCTGCGGGGGTACCTACAGGAACTGAGAACAACCGAGACCCTGCAGAGGCTCGGACTCAAGTCCCTGGGAACACACAGAATGCAACCAACCCATCTCGGGCAAACTCCGGACCGTCCAGGCCACGAAATGGGTGGCAGCCACCGTCACCCATACGGTTCCCTCCATCGCCTATAAGATATCCTTCACCTCCTCGCAGGAATGCTCAACCAGTTCGAGATAAGGACAAAAGACGTGCGGGGAGGAGAAACAAGGAAGCTTACCGGGAGCGGAGAGGCGCCCTATCTGAATAAAGTCAAACGTCCCAGTCTCACACTGCAGAAATGAGGCGGCACGAAAAAGACCCATCTCGAAATAATCATGCGACAAGTCTTACTAGTGACGACTCTGGAGATACCAGATCAGTCAGTATGCATGATCGAGGTCGAAAGAATACTGGGAGCCGCAGGAATCGCTCCGACTTGCGGGAGCACTTGAATCAGAATCGGGGTAATGTTAACCCGATGAACCAGGACCTGAGGGATTGCTTAAATAGGTGTAAAGACCCCCTGTGGAGGTGCGAACCTGGAATTGTGATCGACGACAACCAATTCCAAACAAGACCCCTCACGGACCCGGTCCAGGAAATAATTGATCAGTTAGAAAAGGCCTTCAGGCTTTTGAAAAATGAGCAAGGTCACGGTTTTCTGACGTGGAGCTTGAACTGTTTACTCCCCATATTTCCAACACTCTGTTTCCCCAAGGATTTTGGATCCCTCACATCCCAACGTTTGAGGGAAAGTTCGACCCGTACAGCCATTTGAGTACATTCAATACCATAATGTGAGCAAGTAACGTGGGTTACGAGCTCAGATGCATGTTATTTCTAGCATCGTTGACATGACCAGCTGAAAGCTAGTTCGAAAAATATAGAAGACACTCAATAACTTCTTGGGATCAACTGTCTAAAGACTTCAAGTAGCAGTTCAGAGCCATGATGGGGGTTAGACCTGAGGCATCAACTCTGACTAACGTTCGGCAGCAGCCAGGTGAGACATTGAAAAGTTACCTTATAAGGTTTAACTTGGAAGTTGCACGAGCTCTAAATGTGGATGACAGCGGTCATCTAATGGCTGTCCAAGCTGGAGTAATGCCTGGAAGTGTTCTCTGGGACAACATGCAGAGAAAACCGGTGAGGTCCCTAACTGAGTTTAACAAACGAGCACAGAGGTTTGTCAATGTAGAGGAAGCGAGGTCGACACTTAATGTGACTTCCCAGCCCGTAACTACAATGATAAACGTAAACTCTACCTCAACTTTGACGGACCCACCAGCTTCAAAGCCTGCTGTGGAAAACCCTTCCAAGGGAGAAAAAAGAACGAAAGGAGTAACCCCGAGGCCGAGGGAGGAAAGAAAAAGAAGGGGGAGAGATATTTTTCCGTGTATAGAGTGTACACCGAGCAATGAGTCTCAGGAGAACATATACCTGGCTAATGAAAACAAGGTCCCCTTCAGGCGTCCAGACCCAATGAGAAATCAGAAGTCCAAGAGGGACTCCAGCAAATATTACCGATTTCACAGAGACACCGGGCTTACTACTGATGAATGTCGACAGCTGAAAGATGAGATCGAAAGATTGATCTCGAGAGGTTATTTCAGACAATATGTCAAAAACCAGAATGCTAATCAGGCGTCAACGAGCTAGAGGGCAGCCGTGCCACAACCCACACAAAACAATAATTCCTGAGCTAGGGAAGAAGATAGGCCCCCTCCAATTGATGGAGAAGAAGTGATAACCATCTCGGGAGGGCCTCATCCCGCGGGCATGAGCAACAATGCCCAAAAATGATATGTGAACGAGCTAAAAACTGGGGACGGATCTCCTTATGAACCCGAACCGAGAGCTCCAAAAAATCAAAAGATTGAATCCCAGCCGATAACCTTCACTGAGGACGATGTGTCCCATGTTCAGTTTCCTCACCATGACCCACTGGTCATCACTCTCCAGCTCGCAAATAAGAGAGTTCACTGGGTTCTCATAGACAATGGGAGCTCGGTTAACAATCTTTATAAAGCCACCTTGGAGAAAATGGGACTCACTCTTTGTGACCTGAAAGCATGTGCAACAACACTGTACGGCTTTTCAGGAGAAGGGACCGCTTGCATGGGATCCATCAAACTCCCCGTAACCTTGGGAGACTACCCAGTCTCAACAACCAAGATGATGGAGTTCATAGTAGTAGACCTACCTTCGGCTTACAACGTGCTGCTCAGAAGACTTGTCCTGGTTGGGCTGGGGGTAGTCTCGTCTGTAAGGCATCTAGCCGTTAAGTTACCGACCCCTAGTGGCATCGGGACATTGAAGGGATATCAGTTGGCTGGAAGGGAATGCTTAAGAGGAAAGAAACAAATGAGCGCACAGGCACTCGTCATTGTTCAGAATAAAGATGGGACGGTCTTGGAGATTGATGAAGAAATCGACCCGAGGGTTGAGGAGAAAGTTGATCTCGAACCGTTAGAAGAGCTCGAAGAAATCCAGCTCGAAGAGTCCGATCCCTTGAAAAAGGTAAAGGTTGGAAAACACCTCCAGGAAGAAACCAAATAGCAACTAATTTGCTTTTTGAAGAGAAACCCGGATGTCTTCGCATGGTCACATTTGGACATGGCAGGAATAAGTCCGAACATAGCGAGCCACGCGCTAAATATTGATAAAAGCTTCCCTCCAAAGCAACAAAAGCGAAGACAGCTGGATGACGACAGGAAAAAGGTACTAAAGGAGGAGGTCGACAGGTTAAAAGCAAACCGGTTCATTAGGGATGCTTTTTACCCTGACTGGGTAGCCAATCCGGTGTAGGTCCCGAAACCTAATGGGATGTGGCGAACCTGTATTGACTATTCGGACCTCAACAAAGCTTGTCCGAAGGACTATTTTCCTTTACCAAGGATTGACCAGCTCGTGGATGCCACGGCGGGGCATGGACTGATGTCGTTCATGGATGCCTATTCTGGATATAACCAGATTCCCATGCATGCCCCAGACCAGGAACATACAAGCTTCATAACGGATTAGGGGCTATATTGTTATAATGTCATGCAATTCGGGCTCAAAAATGATGGGGCCACATACCAGCGACTCATGAATATGATGTTTTCGGAGAAAATAGGGAGCAACATGGAAGTTTATGTTGATGACATGCTAGTCAAGTCTCAACTTAACGATAACAATGTTGACGAACTCGAAGAGTGCTTTGGCGTGCTCTGGAAGTATAACATGAAACTAAATCCTTAGAAGTGCTCCTTCGGGGTGTCATCAGGAAAATTCCTGGGCTTTATTGTAAACACTCGTGGAATAGAAGCCAACCCAGACAAGATCCAGGCCCTGATCGACATGCCCTCACTTCGAAGACACAAAGATGTCGAAAGTTTGACTGGTAGGATGGCGGCACTAAGTAGGTTTATTTCGAAATCTAAAGACCGTTGTCTTCCGTTTTTCAACCTTTTGAGGGGATGCAAGAAATTTGAATGGACGGAAGAGTGTGAGCTGGCCTTCCAGGAGCTTAAAAGGCACCTTGCAGAACCCCACATCTTATCAAAACCTATTACGGGAGATGTACTGTGCTTATATCTTTCCACTACCGAACACGCAATAAGCGCAGTGCTCGTGCGAGAAGAAGAAAAGGTACAGAGGCCCATATATTACATCAGCAAAAGATTACTGGGGGCAGAGTCGTGATACCCCTTGATGGAGAAGCTAGCTCTCAGTTTAATTCATTCATCTCGTAAACTTCGACCCTAATTTCAAGCGCATCCCATCCATGTATTGACTGATCAACCACTTAGGCAAGTCTTGTCTAAACGAGAGGCTTCAGGTAGACTTCTTAAATGGGCAGTTGAACTCGGACAATTCGAGATCACCTACCACCTGAGGACGACCATTAGGGCACAGGCATTGGCAGTCTTTATAGTGGAATGTACTGGCATGACCAACGATGAAGTTATAACCCCGGCCCACGAGCTGTGGAAACTTTACGTCGATGGGTCATCTAATGAAAACGGATCGGGTGTAGGGGTCATTTTGATTACTCCCGCAGGGAGCAGATTTCATTCTGCCTTAAGATTCAACTTCAATGCATCAAATAACGAGGCCGAATACGAGGCTTTACTGGCGGGACGTCGTATAGCCAAATAGCTCAAAACTAAAGCAATACATTGCTACAGCGACTCCTAGCTTGTAGTTAACCAAATCTTGGGAGAATACCAGGTTCGTGGCACAAAAATGGCAGCTTACTTAGAGAAGGAAAAATACGCATTGGAACATTTTGAGTTTTATGCGATCGAACAGGTTCCCCGAGAGAAAAACTCAAATGCAGATGCCTTAGCTCAGCTCGCTACTTTCGCCGAGAATGATGGGCTAAATGTTGTGCCAATAGAACACCTCTTAGCACCTAGCATTAATGAGCCGGAGGAGGAAGACGTGTGAATGATTGAGTCCAAACCTACCTGGATGACCCCGATAGTCGAATATCTCGAGACCGGAGTCCTTCCAAAAGATCGGAACCAGGCTCGAAAGTTGATGTATCAACTTCCCTGTTACACCATTTTGGACGGAAAGCTGTATAGAAGGGGATATTCCATGCCATTACTTTGGTGCGTGACTCCACCCGAAGCAAAGAAGATCATTGAAGAAATTCATGAAGGGTTCTGTGGAGACCATGCTGGGGGGCATAGCCTGTCCAAGAAAATCATACGCCAAGGTTATTTCTGGCCTACCATTAAATCAGATTCTTTCGAGTACGTAAAGAAATGCGATAAATGCCAGAGGTTCGCCACGATTCCTCAAGCTCCACCATCAGAGCTGACCATGATGACTTCCCCATGGCCCTTTGCGGTATGGGGAATCGACCTCATAGGCTCTCTCCCAACTGGCAAGGGTGGTGTGAAGTATGTTGTGGTCGCCGTAGATTACTTCACAAAGTGGACAGAGGCTGAACCGTTAGCAACAATAACTTCCAAAAAGGTCCTTGACTTCGTGGTAAAAAACATCGTATGCCGATATAGGATGCCGAGGAAAATTGTATCCGACAACGGAACCCAGTTAGATAGCGACTTGTTCACCAACTTTTGTGAGAATAATGCAATAATAAAGAGTTTTTCGTCAGTAGCTCATCCTCAGGCGAATGGCCAGGTCGAAGCTGTAAACAAAACTCTCAAGAGTTCGCTAAAGAAAAAGTTGGAGGAAGCAAAGGGACGATGGCCCGAAGAATTACCCCAAGTCCTATGGGGATATAGGACTATAGCTTGAACATCAACAGGACATACCCCGTTCTCTTTAGCATACGGTTGTGAAGCTATGTTGCCTATCGAGGTCGAAATTCCTACAATTTTAACTCACATTTATGACCAAAGCTTGAACCACACTCAGCTCGAAGAAACCTTAGACTTGATCGAAGAAAGAAGAAACGAAGCTCAGCTGAGGAATCCTGCCTACCAGCAACGAGCTACCAGGTACTTCAACAAGAGGGTTCGAGATTGAAAGTTCGGTGTGGGAGAGTTGGTGCTAAGGCGTGTATTTTTGGCAACGCGAGATCCAGCAGCTGGCGTGCTCGGGCCAAATTGGGAAGGACCTTACCAGATAGAGTCAGTCATCCGACCCAGTGTTTACAAGCTAGCGAGATTGGATGGGGGCCTAATACCGCGAGCATGGAATGGCAAACACCTAAGACCTTACTATCAATAGTGTAGGAAGGATGTTTCCTGTAACCATGCTTGTTTATCTGTACTGTTTTGCCTACTTTTGGATTTTGTTAAATAAAGAGTTATTTCGTCTGATATAATTTATTTTTGCAATCTCTCTTAATCTAATAACCTATGGTCACATTCATAGGATATTAAGGGGGCATCATTGGTATATATATAAATACCACTAGCTTGAAAAATAAAGTAACATATACGAAATACATACAAGTGTTTGGAGATAACCAAATGCGCCAGATAAGATAATTTGGATATAACCAATTATAAAAAACGTAAGTGTTTGGATGTAACCAAATGCGCGAGCTCAGATAGTTTGGACGTAACCAAATTATCAAAATATTGAAATATTTGGATATAACCAAATATGTGAATTAGACTAAACATATAAGTACATGGATTTCAAACTAATCACAACCTTAAAAGGTTTGGAGCAAACCAGCTAAAACTAATCGACAATAAGTTGGAACATAAACCCACTTCGAGTTAAGTCGAGATCGAGGCTGGAATATCTTATAAAAATTAGTTTCGAACTCACAATCTCGGAGAGATAACCGAGGACGAGAAAAAGTAACTAAAAATAAGGTATAACTAAACCGTCTGCATTACACACCATACAAGTACTTTCGGGTTCATGGTTAAAGTAATATCCGACCTTGATGAATGACGAGATCGAAAGCGGATAAATCGAGCAAACTGTGCATGAATGCATTGAACTTCGAGCCTAAATCCAAACTATGTTTGTGCGAATAAACAAGCATATGCGACTCTTTAATGTAAAGTGTGCAAAATATTTCAAATCAAGAAATGTAAAGCATTAAAAGAAAAGAAAAAAAATTGTATCAGCCCTACGGGCATAAATTAAAACAATTACAAAAATAAGGGGATGCAGCCCCGAGGTGGGATTCAAGAAGGAACAGTCTCCTTAGCCTTCTCGGCACTAGCAGCGCTAGACTCCCCAGGACGAATAGCATGACTATCCTTCTGAGCAGCCTCCTTAGCGGCCTCCCGAGCAGCCTCCTCCGCCTCAAGCCGAGCATTCCACTTATCAAGGAGCTTTGCCTCAAGAGGACCTAGGAAGCTGGTATCGAGGTCTTCATTATTGGCCCACATTCTGTACATGGCCAAATCAACCACGTGGTCTTTTTTCTCATTGTACTCGGCAAGGAGGCGAGCCTTTTCACTCTCGATTATATCAAAAGTGGGGGCCTTGTATTCTTCTAGCTTTTTATTGGCCTCCTTCAGCCGAGCGTTCTCCTTCTCAAGCTCCGCGAGCTTAGTGTTCGGCTTCTCAAGCTCAAATGTCTTGGCTTTAAGCTCCTCAGCTCCTGTCTCAACTTTTGCCTTTGTCACCTTCAGTTAATCACTCAGTTTGAGCTGATGATCCTTGGCCTCCTGAGCGTAGGATCTACTCGAATGAACCTTATTGTTCAAATTATAGTTGAGTAGAGACAGCAAGAGCCTGACATACAAAGAAATCAACATTAGCATACGGACCATCTATAAATATAGCCAGTAGCGAAAAAAGAAAAGTTACCGCGGTGATTAACTCGACACTCTTCTCGTAGAGTGTGTTGCTGTCTCGGGCCTCGGTCATAAATTTCCAGTGATAAGCATCAAAACCGCTAAAGCTCTGGCCCACTCGAGAAAAAACATCCGAGCCCAGTGTGGCCCCATGGGACCTAGCAGCGTTGTTAACTACATACTCCTCGACATGAGTAGAAACTGACAACTTGTGGGTTCGGAAAACAGAGGGTTTTTTTGGAGGAGGACCGAGCGTCGAGTGAACAAGGATGGGAGGATGGATCTCGACCATAGTGGATGTCCCGACCTGCGAAGTCAGTTCCCCAGCGGAGCTCGTGGCGGGCGGAGCTGGTGAGGGAGGTGGCATCTTTTCAGTCCTTTTAAGGACCTTGGCAGGCCGGTCTATTTTTCGTGATCCCCTGGGGCGCTTGCTCCTCTTGGCTCCGCCACTCTCGAGAATACTGTCGAGATCGGAGTCCATCTCACCTACACAGTCACACCACAGTATGAGTCATCAAAAAGGAAAGAAAATATATACAAAGTAACTCAACATCACACAAGTATGCAAAGTGATGAGGCGAGTGGAGAGAAACCTAACTAGAACTCTCCTTCGAGCTTGAGCTCGGAGACCATGAAATTCCCCCATCTTCAGAAGAGGCGGGGGGAGTACCTTCCCTAAACGTGGACGTCAACCTCGAAAGGTCCCTATAGTCATTGGTCCCGTATTGGACAGCTATTCCGTTCCATACCTCGTTCAAGCTATACACAGTATCGTATTGCCCGAGCCAGCTATCGAACCTATGAACCCGTTCATCTACCCAAGTCCACACATAGAAGTGGTTCCTATCGTCCTCCCATAACACTAACCTATCGGGCTTGTGTTTTAGTAAGTTGGGGGACCACATTTTTGAGCTTAGGATGACTTTACCTTGATCATCCGAGCTCGAGCTTGAGGCTTCATCGTTGGCCTCATTCCCTGATTGCGGGCTCTTTCGGCGAACTGGAGGCGGGGGCCTCACCTCTCTTCTCGGGGGAAGGATGCCTGTTGGCAAGGGCACGAGCTCCCAACGGTCGTATTTTTTGTTAGACTAGTCCGAGGTGGACTGGCCATCTCCTAAGAGCCCGCAAGCTTGAAGCTTACCTTCATGCAAAAGGTATGAGAGTGATCTTCTGCCATAAGGGAGTTGGAGCAGGGTCTCCCACACTCCTTCATCTCGTCGAAAGGAGCGGGACGATGATAGTTGGCTGGAAAATAAAATACAACTCAACTAAGTGCAAGCCTATAGAAAAAAGTTTGAGCACAAAGATAAAGGAAGTTGGGGTACTTACGGATCCGTCTGAAGGAATAGCATAATGACGGAGACAGGCCATCCGTCCAGAAGAAGGCATTCTTAAAATTAGGAGGATGGTTGGGAAGATCCTCAAACATATTTTTCTCCTTTGGGTAGCTCGAGAGGTAATAGAAGCCATCTCCTCCCCGAGCTTTGGAGGGATTGCTTTTCAAACAAAAGAGATACAAGATCTCTTCT
The DNA here is from genome assembly GCF_963169125.1 of Humulus lupulus. Classification (NCBI taxonomy): domain Eukaryota; kingdom Viridiplantae; phylum Streptophyta; class Magnoliopsida; order Rosales; family Cannabaceae; genus Humulus; species Humulus lupulus. Next base: position 23,062,684 of record NC_084793.1, read on the forward strand.
GGCATGGCTCCTTCCCACTTCAGCTCGTTGTAAATCGACTTCAGGGCAGACAGAACCCTATACGAATTGGTGTTGAGCTGGAATGGAGCCAACCCAATGAAGTCCGTGAAGTCCTTGAAGAAAGACTTCAAAGGCAGTAATGCTCCTCCTTCATATGCTCCTGGCTCCAAGCCGCATACCTCAGCTTGTTATCAGGATTTCCATCTCCTGGGGCGCGACAGCTCTACTCTTGGGAGGTAGGAGCTCGGCACCTTAAGGAGCCTGACAATCTGAGACCGTGGAAAGTCAGGATATCATTTATCTGACTTAGCGAGGTAACCGAGCTCCAGTAGTGCTCGGATTCGAAGAACTCCCTCCTCGGCTGCGAAGTAGAGGGCTCCCCCATCAGTGAGAATTGGAGCTCTCCCGGGTTGTACGCGATGGTCACTTCTTGCCTAGGGTCGAGGGGGATCGGCCTGGGCCCTGAATCAGTTTCCGGATAAAGAGCCTCTCGAAGGATTCTCCTCTTCTTTTCTATGACCTTGACGATTTGGTGGCAATAGTGAGCTCGGGTTTCTTCCTGTTCGTGCGCAAGATCGTATTCACGAATCAGACGTTGGTTCCGAGCAAACAGTGATTCTGGGCTCGGAGTTTTTGGCGAGTACGGAATTGCCAGCAGCGACCCCCACCGTCTTTCCAGATTCTGTGACATCTAGCGAGAAAGAAAAAATGGTGAGGACCATGCATGCAAGGAGTCAAGAATAACGAGCTTGGCAAGACAAGCTCGGAAAGTGCTTGGGTACGAAATGAGCTCGATCCTGGAAACCCAATTAAGGGTCAGAACGTGTATTCTATGAGAAAAAGGAGGGGAGTGGATCTAATTTTTTAGAATCCCGAAATATCAGGAAAAAAGGTGACGGTTATTCAGAAATGGTAGTCTTGGGTATCGTGCATTCTTTAAAACCAAGATTTTGTACCCGATATCTTGGTGTGCAAGATATGTCTTTTAAATTTTGAAAACCCAGAAAAAAGGGACCTGGTTTGAGCTTGTTCTACATCAAAACTGGATTTGGAACCAGTGGCTTAAACCTAGCGTGGAAACTTAAACTTAAATGCCTATCGGTCAGAGCTTCCTAGCATGTCAAACTAAAAAATAAACCAGTACATTCCCAAAAATAAAAGAACAACACAGGAAGAAACCGGCATAAAGGAAAATGAAAAGATCATTAGATACTTACACAATGATGGCGATTGCAGAGAAATTGTTGATTGAAGGAGAGGCTGCAGGTATAACCTCACAGTCTCGAACAGGCTGGCGGTCCTTTGCTTCTGTAGCTGGGAAAACATGCAAAAGCAAAAAGCTCTTTGGGGTGGCTTCTGGTTTTATCTCTTTTCTTTTTTCTCTGATGAGTGTAAAATAAGAGGAAGAAGATGTCTAGGGCCTTATATATAGATAGTAAAAAGTGGTAAAAAGGGATTAATCTATGCCATTGGCCAAAATCCTTATAAAATCCGACGGCTAGGGACAAATGACAAGATGGTACCGAAAAGGTGGCAGGTGAACGATCGTGGGCGGATTTCCAAGGTACTCGAGTACCTTGAATGAGCAATACCCAACCGACACGTGTCCACCCTCAAGTATGTGTGACAGTGCGGTTCCCGAAGAAAGTAGTTCAAAAGTTTCCTTCTCATAGGATTCGAACAAATACTTTTGAGGGGGCAAAATGTTACACCCAGATTTCGAGCCTTAAGAATTGTGATCTCGAAAGCTGGACTCGTCAAGTATGGGCTCGTAATGTCTAGAACACATGTTCGCAACCTACAAAGCAGGGGGCATTCTCGAAGATGGTAGCCTCGAAATCCTCACAAGCTCGAAAGACAGACATCGAAGTACGTCTATTCTCGGATGACCTCGGATCAGGGGTTCCGAGCCTGACATAAGTATGAGCTCGAAGCCACATGATCTCGGGGAAAATGCTACAACTCGAAAGTCATTAAGAGACCTGGGTTGGCACGGCACTGACGATGTAGATTGATAACTTTGAATATCTTAGTGAGTCATTTTGGAGAGACGCAATCTACATTTATTGTTATAAATCCCCAATAATAAAGGGGTATTTATTATTCAGTTATACGCCCACTGGTCTTCAGGGGACGTTTCCTTGTATATAGGAGTTACAGGCTTTTAATGCCATTAAATTTATTTACATATACAGAATAACTTCCCGAAACGTGTGGGATAGTATTCTGAGATCTCCTCTATAAATAGAAAAGTCATGTACCATTGTAAAGGACCGAAAAATTTTGTGATCTTGAGAGAAACTCTGGAGAATTCATTCTTGAAGAATTTCCAGAAATCACCTTAAGTTCTAATAACAAAGACTTGTGGAATAGGCAGAGTTAACAGCTGAACCACGTAAAAAATCCTGTTTGTCTCATTATATTTTTCTAGCCATAACTATTTATTGTTTTCGTGCTCTTTATTCACTGTTGACGAAAAACGACGTCAATAGTTATGTTATACAACAATGTATGACATGTTAGATATATGTATAAGTATATGTAGATAAATGTGATTATGTCAATATATTTATATCTATATAAATGTGAATGTGAAATATATTTTTAAATTGTGTGATAGGTTAGATTAATATGATTAGATGTTTATTATAATTTTTTGTTTTGAATTATATATATGTTAGGTTAAATAAATTGTTTGTTTTGAGTTATATATATTTTAGGTTAGATAAATAATATGTTTATTTGAGAATATATTTATAATATGTTTATGTTGTTTATTTGTGAATTCAAATGATCGTATTAAATTTTATGTATGTTTTCAGACTGGTTTATATGTTTTTATGTAGATTTCAAATTTTGGAATAGGCTAGATTACAGATGTTATGCTAAAAAAACTAAACATTACAAAATAGTTTTAAAGTTAGTGTGATTTAATTAATAAATTTTAAAACAATTAATAAAAATTATATAGTATAAATTAAAATAATTCTTTTAAAAGTATAAAACTTTATTAATATTTTTTTTATAAAAGAAGTAGAAATTAAAATAATAATTTTTAATGGTAAATTAATAAATTTATAATTAAATATTTGTTTATTTAATTAATTTATAAAATATTCATAAAATTTGATAATATATATGTAGAGAAAATAGGTAATTAAGTTAATTTTACTCATAAAATTAAGTTAAAATTAAAATAATAATTTTAAAATAATAAAAATTTATTGTTTTTTTAAATAAAAAGTGAAAATTACAATAAGAATTTGATAATTATTAAAGAACATAATAATAATTATAATGAAATATTTGTTTATATAGTGAAACATTACAATACATTCATAACTAAAAATAATATATATTCATAAAATTTAATAATTTATTCATAAGATTTCATAATTTACTTGAAAAAAATTAGTGTTTTGGTGATAAAAAAATTATTAGCAAATAAATGTAGTTTTTTTATGATTATCACATTGTGATAATTTATTTTCGACTTCAATCAGTTATGAAGATTGACAAGACTTGCATAACTAATAGACGACGCAACTCTGATGAGTTTTGGAATGGTCTTCAAGCATTTATACAAATGACCAGGAATCATGTGAATGCTTCGGGAGAAGTCAGATGCCTATGTGTTCAGTGTGTCAATATGCTGAGTCAGAAACTGGATGTGGTGGAGGCTCACATACACAAATATGGGTTTCTGCAGCGATACTTGAAGTGGACCTACCACAGTGAAGTTGATATGCCTCCAATAGTGGATGACAAGGCTCCTGTTACTGATAAGATTATTGACATCATCAATGATGTTATTGGTGAAAGAGACACTAACGAAGAAGGCGTAAATGAAAGAATTTCAGATGGTGGTGGCAATAGTGCGGAGAATAATTTGATGACCTGTTTTAAGAGGTCGAAGTTGCATTATACCTTGGTTGTACTTGGTTGTCTTCCTTGAACTTCATGGCGAAGATGATTCGCATGAAGGTTATGAATAAATGGACAAATAGTTCATTTGAAGAACTTTTGAAGTTTATGAAATTTGCATTCTTGAAGGAGAATAAGATTCTCGCATCATTCTATGAGTCTAAGAAAAAAAAAGAGGAAGCTAGGTATCAATCAATTCATGCTTCCAAGTACGACTGTTGTTTGTTCTGGAAGGAGAATTTCCAAAAACAAAGTTGTCTTATATGTGTTGAGAGCTGATGGGTTGAAAAAGACACAAAGGGGAAAAAAGTTGCCCACAAAGTGTTGCGGTACTTCCCTTTGACTCCTATGCTAAAGCGTCTTTATGGTGCAAGGCATACAACAAATGATATGACCTGGCATAGTACAGGATGATAGAAACAAGATGGTATGATGCCCCATCCTATTGATCGGGGGTGCTTGGAAACAATTTGATTCCTGATATCCTGATTTTTCCAAAGAACCCAGAAACGTTTGATTGGGTTTGGCTGCTGATGGTTTTAATCCATTTGGTATCATGAGTCTATCTTACAACATGTGGCCGGTAATATTCTGTACGTATAATATGTCTCCTTGGTTGTGGATGAAAGAGTCATCATTCATGCTGACCTTATTGATTCCCGATCCGAAATCACATGGGAAGGGCATGGATGTCTTTTTGTGGCCTATGGTAGATGAATTGAAGGAGTTGTGGAATGAAGGAGTTCAAACCAGAGACACTGCAACGAACGGTGTATTCATAATGCGTGTAGCACTATTATGGACTATCAATTATTTTCTAGCCAGTAGTAGTTTATCTGGTTGGAGTGGCAAAGAATATATGGCATGTCCTTCATGCAACGAAGACACTCCTTCATGTCGGGTAATTGGGAAGACAGCTTATGTTGGTCATAGATAATTCTTATTTTCTACGCATAAGTGGAGGAAAAGTCACTTGTTTGATGAGAATTATGAAAAAAGATGTCCTCCAAGAAAATTCAGTAGGCAAGACATACTCGAACAATTAGCACATGTTCCAGATCGTTTGCCGGGTAAACATGTCAGTTTTGGGGGTGCGAAAAGAAAGCGAGATCCAAAAGTGCTTAATTGGAGTAAAAAGAGTATTTTCTTTAAACTTGATTACTGGTCCGAACTTGAACTGAAGCACAATTTAGATGTGATGCATGTAGAGAAAAATGTTTGCCACAGTTTACTTGGCACTTTTCTTATGAATGAGAAATCTAAAGACACCACCAACGCACGAGTAGACTTGAAGCATTGGGGTATTTGAGAAGAGTTGCACCTCAAGGAAGACGGTACGAAGTTGATCAAACCACATCCTATGTACTCTTTCACACCGACTGATAGACGATTTTTTGTCAATTCGTAAAAGGAGTTAGAGTTCCTGATAGCTTCGGTTCAAATTTCTCTATGAAAGTAACTGACAATGATGGCAACATTGTTGGGTTGAATACTCATGATTGTCACATTCTTATGCAACATCTATTGCCGATAGGAGTTCAAGGCTACTTGGATAAGTCTATTTCTTAGACAAACATTGAGCTTTGCAATTTCTTTACGCAAATTTGTGCGCATAAATTGGTTGTTAAGTACATGGAGAATGCAGAAGATCAAATGATACAAATTTTTGGCAAGTTGGAGTTAATTTTTCCTCCAGCCTTTTATGACATAATGATTCATTTAATTATTCATTTACCGCAAGAAGCTATCCTAGGAGGGCCAGTTTATATGAGGTGGATGTATCTGTTTGAGCGATATATGATGAAGTTGAAAAATTATGTCACGAATATCTTCAGGGCATAGAGACTAAATTTAATCGACCGGAAAGAAATGCGGATATTGTTATTCTTAAAAGACAATAGTCAATTTTTTAATCACAATGTCGTCCAAGTAGCAAAAAGAAAATCATATCCCTTCACTATCTTCATCGAAAATAAGCGGAGTGGTTTGTACACAACAATTGCACTAAAATCCAAATCCAACAATATATGGAGTAAGTAGCTCAACACATATATGAATTCATTAAATTTAATTCATGTAAAACTGTCATCTTACCTTAATCCTTGTGTTATACAGTGAATGCCTTCGAGAAAATTCAAACATAAATCTTCAAAAGTATTTCTCTAGCTGGTTTAAATTGAAGGTAAATTAGCGAAACTGTACAATTCTTAGGAAATTTGTATTGATTAATACTCATCTCATTGTGTTTTCTTTTTTTGTAGCATACTCTATAGATGGGTCGTATGCGACAAGTATAGTCAACTGAGTGTACTGATGAATTATTTGCATTAGCAAACGGGTCCAATCAAAATGCATACTCCTACACTGCTTGCATTGTTAACAGTGTGAAGTTTTTGGTACATAGTCACGACGAAAGACGTACCACTCAAAATAGTGGAGTTTCAGTGTCAGGAACAGATGGTTTCACTTTCTATGGCCAACTTGAGGTGATTTTAGAGTTATGCTATTCCCATGGTTACTCGGTAGTATTGTTTCAATCCAAATGGTTTAACACCGATGCAAGCAAGGGTCGAAATGTGATTGAGAATAACATAACTAGTATCATGATTAATTCTGAATGGTAAAAGAACGAGCAGTTTATTCTTTTCACTCAAGCAAAACAAGTTTTCTACTTGGAAGATGCTTCAAGAAGCAAAAATTGGAAGGTAGCAAAAGAAGTCAATCATCAAAAGATCTGGGATCATCCAAGTATCGATGATGATAACTAAGTTGATGTCGTGCATGATAGCGCTTCATCAAATTTTGTACTCACCGTTGATTTAGGAGAGTTGGAGATTATGCATTTGGATCGACCTGGTCACACCAGCATAATTGGGGAAACATCTCGACTTGTTCCGAATGTCGATGATGATTTCATCAATGACGATGATGATGACGACATTAGTGAAGATGATTTAGAAAGTACAGATGATGATGTAGGAATCGACATTGATGAGGAATAATATTTTCTTATGCATATTCTTATTGTATGTTTATTTGTATGTTTTAATTTCAAAACTTTTTAATCAATATATGACTTTTCTCAACAATGTTTGTTTTTCAATAGTTTCAAATGCAGTACCGAAATTATTTATGTTATATAACTAACCTCCAACTATAACTGATTTTAAGTTAATAATTATTTAAACTACAAAGATATGTCTGCTATTGTTGCTCGTTCTCACAGCGTTGATCGAACAGGTGATCCTCCTCCAGATCCCATGCAAGTTCCTACTTCCTGTGAGACATGTAATATACTATAATTAGTCTATCTTTTATCAATAAATGTTAATTTGTTATTATTTATTAAATTTTATTTTATTTTTTAATTAACATATGCAGCGGCTGCCGCAAAAAGAAGAGGTCGGTCTCGATTTAAAAATTTGCAGCAGCTCGTCAACGACAATAAAGGTTCATTGGCTCAACAATTTGAACCTACAAATCAGTTGGTAATTTTGGGACATTGCTCATGAGACTTATTGGTAACCTTATTGGTTACCATGTCCCGTTATTTTATGACTAGTGGCAGAGTGTTCCTGATAAGAACAAGATAGGATTGATGCAAAAGCTTGAGGTAAATTTATCAACTTATTCACATGTAATGTTTTTTTTTTATAATTTCCAAATTCTCACAATTTTTTTCAAGGAATTTTTCATTCTTCCCTGAGCTCTCCCTGAGTGCCAACTGGTAGAGACTGGGATTGAGCGAGAGTTTTAGGATCGCTACAAGGATAGAAAAGGTCGCAAGAAAAGACACTTCGATGAACATGGAGGGTATGATGATATCAAGACAGCTAGAAAGAATCCACCAGAGGACATGGACAATGAGAGTTGGCAGAAGTTGGTTGGCCTTTTCACCATTCCACAGTTCATATCACGCTCAAAGGCAAATGCTGCCAACAGAGCAAAAAAGAAGTATCTAAGTCTCCATGGATCGACTTCTTATGCTTCTGCTCGATTTAAGAAGGTAAATAAAAATATATAGATAATTTCAAATATTTTTAGTTATCTTAATAATAATTTCAATATTTAAATGAGAATTTGTTAAATTTTGTTTTCTAAAGATGAATCTTCAGACTAAGGAACTACCCAGAATTATCAATACGTTCCATGACATGTACAATCATCCGACACGTGGATGGGTGAACAAAAATGCTAAGGATGCATTTGTAAGTAACTTTATAAATTTTGTATATATGTATATTATTAAATTATATTATGTATTAATTGTGTTGTTTCTAAAATACAGGATGCCTTGCAGTAAGAAGTCCAGACACAATCCAAATCCCAATCTCAATCTCAATCTTTAGCAGGAAGTACCACTGTCAATGAGACACAAGTCGTTTCAAAGGTACTTGGTCAATGTTGTGGCCACAACCGAGGTATTGGATGCAAGTTGAAGGGCACTAGTACATTTGCCTCAGACCCCACCAGATCCTCTTCAAAATTAGAGGCATCACCATTTTCGTCCCCCACAGTCAGCCCTCCAATGGTACCAATTGAGGTTTTCCAGTCTATTGTCAACACTTCAGTCAAGCCATTATGACCCATAACAATAACTTCAACCAAATGCAACAATTTTTGCAAGCTACAAATCCGAACATCCAAGTTCTACAACTTCAGCCTCTCAACTTGGACATGAATATGATATAGTCCATGATATATAGCGAACTTTCAACCACAACAACCACAGAAGCCGCAACCACCACAGCCACCACAACAGCAACCACCACAGCCACCACAACAGTCTGACAATGATGATGACTTTGTAATTGATTTAGATGACATTTAGTTTGATTATATTATTATTTTGAACTTATTAATATTTTGTGTTGTTTTTTATTTATTTTTGGAGACAATACTACTTATGTTTTGTTTTTTACATTTTGGAGACTATGGATATTGTTAAATTTGTTTTATTATTTAATTAACAAAATTTATTTTATTATTTAATTAAATAAATTGGTTTTCTTAATTTAATTAATATTTAATATTTTATTAAATAAATTTTATTTAAAATAATTAATTATTTTAAAAAAAAATTATATATCCACAACGACGACATGTCGTTGCTGTAGATGGGGGGCGGTTAATGGATCTACAATGACGACATACATCGATGCATGAAGTCGCAATATCCCTCTCGAACCGAAAAAAGGGATTTCCTATTGCGACTGATATGTTGTTGCTGTACTTAAATACTACTACAATGACTGCGTTTTGTCGTCGCTGTAGGTCGCTACAGATACGGACCTACAGCGACATCGTTTTGGCGACGACTTCTTGATCTACAGCGACAACAAAAGTCGTCGAAGTAGAGTCTTCTTCTTGTAGTGACTCTCCTAGGTTAAATTTCTTCTCTCTCTCTCTCTATATATATATATATAAAAGAGTGAGTATGAAATAATTAATTAATGGAGTTCAAGTTTTGAGGAGAAAGAGAAGAGGAATTAAACAGAGTGTTGACACCATTTTTCGTCAACTTAAAAAAAGAGAGCAAATAAACAAGAATATGCCATAGGAAATGAATAAAAAGAATCAAAACAAGATCTTTTTACGTGGTTCAGTAGTTAACATCTGCCTAGTCTACGAGTCTATGTTATTAGCTCTTTGGAGTCTTCTGGAAACTCTCAGAGAATAGTTGCCTAGAGATTTCTCTCCAAATCTCAATCTTCCGGTCCCCTTCAAATGAAGTTTACATCTCTATTTATAGAGAATGTTTCAGAATTCGTTCCCACATATTTCAGGAAGATATTCTGTAAATAAAATAAAATAATGCCAATAAATGCATTATTTGCTATGTACACGGTAATATCCCATAGAATACGGGATTGAATAACTAATTACATCATTTCCCTTAACACATAGAGAATTTACAACAATAAGTATGTTCACACATAACCGACTAGCTTAGACACCAGATCCATGCACCTTCGAGACTGTTTGCCTATTACGAGCTCGTCATCTCACTTCTCCTATGCTCCCAACAAGTAACCATTGACGAAGCCATCACCTTCGAGCTCACATCTCTCGAGCTCGGTCCATCTTCTTAAAGGGAAAGAGATGCATCAAGAAAGTTATACAAGTGTTGAACTCTTACTTATTGTGAGTTGCAAGTTCACTTTATAGGCTCGAAACACCTTCAAGGATACATATTATTCGAGCTCATGAGATCTTTGTCCGGTGGACCTCATAGTGACCTTGCTTATCTCGAGCTTACACCTTACGAACCTGGGTATCGAGATCAAGGTTCCCATTCTCGAAATATGGGTGTAACACAGAGCAAACAAAATAAATTTGGGGAAAAAGAAAAAAAAGCAGATGGCAGCTAATTATTCATTAGAGAGACAGGGATGAGAGAGGGAAATGGAGACACACGATATTTTTTCTTGATTTTTACTTTAGTATATTTTTTATTTATGTTGGGTTTAGTTTAAGCATACCTAAGTTATATATATATATACATATATATATATATATTAAATCAATTTTGTGTGTTTTGGTAATTTTTTTGTCGCTTGATTTTAGTTTATTTTGAGTATAAATATGATTAGTTATTTTATGATACATTTTTGACATATTTCAGTATGCAATGAGTTGATATAGTTGAAGACTAAAATATACTATATTTCTAACATAAAAAAAAAAAAAAAAAACTTAAAAAGGCGTATTTTGGTAAACTTAAGTCAACATTTCTTTTTTAGGAAAACCCTTAATTAATTTCCGGCGGGAGTTTTGTACTAATTTCTATCAAATGTATAAAAATGTAGTCTTGGCCTGCATTTTACATGATAATATTACATTAATTTATTAATACGTTGCTTATATATGTGCTTACTTATATATAAATATATATTATATGAGATGACAATAGAAGTGAAATTGATATATATATATATACCTTAATTACCTTAGCCGTTGGTAGTTTTTAATGTTATTTATATTCTAATTACCTACAACTACAAGTAAAGTACTTATTGTATATCATTTTCCTCATTTTGGTTCTATTGATTTCCCGTAATTAACGTTGGCAATAAAGACTCAGCCACACAAAAAAAAAATAAGTTTGTAGACTCATACATCTACGTCAAGCCGCCGGTGAGTATTTGACTATTTCCAATGAGAATGAGAGATGTAAATAGTGTGTTATATTTGGTACAAAAATTTAATATATTATATATTTAGGATCATGATTCAATGATAATTGTAAAAATTGTTGTAAAATTTAATATTTCATTAATGCAAATTTTATATTTATTTAAAATATAAAGAAAGTAATCATTTTTTTTTATATTTTTTTGTTGATAATATAAGATAATAAGATAAAAAGTAAAATATTTAATACAAATAGATAAAAATAATACTAAAATAATATAAATGGCATAAAAGTAAATAAAAAAGTATAATATTTATGGGGATGCAAAATTTGGCCAAACTTTTAGCATGTGCCAAATTTGTCACAACTTTTGACACACCAGCAAATTTTTTGTAAAGTGAGTTATATTTTAGCAATGCATGACCAATTTAGCACTCCATTGGAGATGCTCTTAATACATATCATGTATTTTTAGTAAATTTTTTGACACATATCCTAAATTTTCACTAGTAAATTATAATTATCAGTCTTTTTATGTATTGGTTTGGATCGGGTACTGTGGAAAGTTATATTGCATGCAAAATTATATTTTATATGTTATTTATGAAAAATAATTAATAAAATATAATTTTTTACATATAAAATATAAGTTTGATAATTAAGAAAGTAGAACTCTAACAACACAAAATTCTTTTTTTTTCTTACAAAACAACATCAATTCAAAGCATAATATCAATATATATGGAACAATACAAAACTTGAATTCCTTTAGGTTGTGTATGGTAAATTTTTTGTTTTTGAATTTTTTAAATACATAAATGGAAATATAATTTTATTTTTGTTTTTTTATTTAAAAAAAATAAAAATATGTTTACTATTTTTATTTTTTGTTTTTTTAAATAATAAACGCGTTTGATAACTTTTATTTTTATTTTTTATTTAACAATATGAAGTGTTGATTTGAATAAATAAGAAAGAAAGAAAAAAAGGTCGAAACCGTTTAAAAAATTTTTGAAATTGAAAAATAATTCTATTTTCAAAATTTAAAGAATTTTAATTAAAATTTTAAAAAATAATAAATAAAAATAGAGTTACCAAACATGTTTTGTGTTTAATTATAAAATTTTTAATTAATTAACTAAAAAAATATTTTTTAAATATTACCAAACAGCACCTTAACAATCTAAATAAGGCTGAGAATAACTCATCTGCGTAGTTGAAAAATGTAAATCTATTTTTATTTCAAAACTAATATCCTTATTAATATAAGCTAAACACAACATAAAATTTAATGTCAGTTTAAATTTTATGTGTTCAAATAATACTAATCATATTAAGAAAATATAAATATTTTAATAATAAATTATAATTGAAAATGAAAACTTATAAATATTTTGATAAACTATCCAATATAAAAATGTTTGTATTAATATTGCCAAAAAAAAAACAAAAACAAAAAATGAATTATTATTCAAAGTTCTACATATATATCTAGAAATAAAAAAAATATAAAACGATCTATTCCACAGAATAGTCAGAGAAGATATTATTAATTGGTATTTTCCACTAATGTGACCAAACTTATATGGTTTTACTGTAAAGAGATTGCGTATTAAAATAGGAGTCCCACACTTCCATCACTATAAATACCTCTAAAGATCAATACCCTTGTCATTCACTCATATAGACTACGTATAATAGAAAAGCACAAAATCTTCCAATAGCTAGCTATCCAAAAATGGAGTCAAGATCACTGGTCAGGATTTCGCAAGCACTACTATTCATGACATGTATAGTAGGGTTTGCCATTGCCCAAGACAGTCAACAAGACTTCCTCAACGCCCATAACTCGGCTCGCGCGATGGTTGGCGTCGGGCCACTGAGTTGGGACGACAGGGTGGCGTCGTACGCGCAGCAGTATGCCAACCAACGCATAGGTGACTGCAATCTGGTGCACTCCGGAGGGCCTTATGGCGAGAACATTGCGTGGGGCAGCGCAGACCTTTCTGGCGTTGATGCCGTGAAAATGTGGGTGAATGAGAAGGCCGACTACGATTACAACTCGAACACCTGCGCTGCTGGCAAGGTTTGCGGGCACTACACTCAGGTGGTGTGGCGGAACTCGGTTCGTTTGGGGTGTGCTAAGGTTCGGTGCAACAACAATAAGGGTACCTTCATCACTTGCAACTATGATCCCCCAGGCAACTTTGTTGGCCAGCGCCCTTACTAAATTAAAGCCAAAAAAATATTATCGCAGTAATAACAGGCATAAAAAAACCCTTTTATTAGTAATTAATATGTACCTGTGGTCGATCATATTGATGCCAGCAGAAAGATACTTGTATGGTTTGTGCCTAAATATCAATATCTTATATTGAAAATATAGGCTTTATATATATTATCAACGAAATAAATAAATTTGTTACCAGCAAAGTGATGTGATTTAATATATTCAGTCAAGGTTTGATCTTCTTATTTCTTGAATTAACCTTTAGCATTCGTCCTATTGATGTTGATGAGTAAAAAATGCTTCAAACAGTACCTTCCATAATTGGAAAGATCCTCTTATAGAAATCAATACTTTATGGCCATCATTATCCCCCATTATAAATTGGGTTGTATATATGCGAAATAAATAATATGAAGGAAGAGGACAATTATTTTGATTGGTCTTAAGTGTTTAAGCAAAAATAAGCTTCCTCCCCCTGTAACAAGGGTTGTGCAAAAAATTTTACAAACCGCCTAACCCGAATAAACCGATTAAGAGTTTTTTTTTTTCCTTTTATACATACATATAGTAAGTATATTAATACATATATTATAGGTAATATTAAATATTATTTTTCAATTTTTAACAATGAATTTAGAATAATGTTTTAAAGTTTCAATTTAGAATAATATGTTGAATCTAATTATTTAAACATTTTTTTATCAAAAAAAACTAAAAATTGGTTTTAGCGGGTTAACCCGACCAACCGCCTAAAACATTGGATGAGTTAAATATTTTTTTTTCTAAATTGGGCGGGCTAGCGTTGGATTTTTGCAACCCGATGTTGACTGCTTGAGGGAGAGTGAGGTGCCCTCTTGCACCATAATTGAAGTTGTGCTACACATGCGTCAGAGGAGAGTGAAGATCAGTTGATGGAGTGGGGCTGAGGCGCAGTGGAGAGTGATTGCGACACGTGTCGAAAGTCGAAGTGTTGGTCTCTCTTAGGCTTACGGGCCTGGTGGTGTTTGGACTGAATTTGGGACTACAAAATATAGAAATTAACATTTTTGTACTCCCAAATTTAGCCCAAACATCACGAGGCTCGTAAGGCCCAAGAGAGGCCAACACTTCATCTTTTGACACTTGTCACAATCAATCTCCACTACGCCTGCAGGGCCCTACTCCACCAGCTCCTCTGACGCATGTGTAGCACAAATTCAATTCTGGTGCAAGAGTGCACCTCACTCTCCCTCGCGCGACTGGGCAAAGAAAACACCCCCACCCATACGAATTTTCTGTACATACTACAAGAAAAAGACTCTACAGCAAGGATATTTAATGCGATGACTCCAAAGTCGTCGCTATATGTAGTCGAAATCCACGATTTTTTTTAATTCATTAAAAAAATTGGTTACCCTAAAAACACAACCAGACCCTCCAAATTCCTAGTACCCTACAGCGATGACATGTTGTCCCTGTTGCTTACCAGTAATTTGGAGGAAACAAGAGGCGGGAACTGACTCTATGGCGACGATAGTAGAGTCCTCGATGAAAAAGAAGAAGGAAATATGTTTGTCTATAGCGACGACATGTCGTCGCTGTTGGATATGGAGAGAACTTAACTGCCAGAAATTATTATAAAATAAAATAATAATTTTAATAGTATAAATTTTTTTTAATATTTTTTTTATAAATTATGTAGAAATTAAAATAATAATTTTTAATGGTAAATTAATAAATTTATAATTAAATATTTATTTAATTAATTTAATATATATTCATAAAATTTGATAATATATATCTAGAGAAATTAGGTAATTAAGTTAACTTTACTCTTAAAATAATAATTTAAAAATAATAAAATTTATTGTTATTTTTTTAAATAAAAAGTGAAAATTAGAATAAGAATTTGATAACTATTAAAAAACATAATAATAATTATAATGAAATATATTTGTTTATATAATGAAACTTTACAATACATTCATAACTAAAAATAATATATATTCATAAAATTTAATAATATATATTCATAAAATTTAATAATTTATTCATAAGATTCAATAAGATTTCACAATTTACTTGAAATAATTAGTATTTTGGTGATAAAAAAATTATTATCAAATAAATATAGTTTTTTATGATTATCACATTGTGATAATTTATTTTTCACTTCAATCAGTTATGACGATTGACAAGAGTTGCATAACTAATAGATGACGTAACTCTGATGAGTTTTGGAATGGTCTTCAAGCATTTATACAAATGACCAAGAATCATGCGAATGATTCGGGAGAAGTCAGATGCCCATTTGTTCAGTGTGTCAATATGTTGAGTCAGAAACTGGATGTGGTGGAGGCTCACATACACAGATAGGGGTTTCTGCAGCGATACGGGAAGTGGACCTACCACGGTGAAGTTGATATGCCTCCAGTAGTGGACGGCGAGGCTCCAGTTACTGATAAGATTATTGACATCATCAATGGTGTTATTGGTGAACAAGACACTAACGAAGAAGGCGTAAATGAAGGAATTTCATATGGTGGTGGCAATAGTGCGGAGAAAAAATTGATGACATGTTTCAAGAGGTAGAAGCTGAGTTATATCCTAGTTGTACTTGGTTGTCTTCCTTGAACTTCTTGGCAAAGATGATGCACATGAATGTTATGAATAAATGGACAAATAGTTCATTTGAAGAACTTTTGAAGTTTATGAAATTTGCATTCCCGAATGAGAATAAAATTCTGGCATCATTCTATGAGTCTAAGAAAAAAACGAGGAAGTTAGGGTTAGGTTATCACTCAATTCATGCTTCCAAGTACAACTGTTGCCCTGTGGTAGGAGTTCAAGACTATTTGGCACTACAAGAAAACATGATTTTAATAACACCAAAAATGTGTTATCAAAACATACCATAACACTTTTTGATGTGTTAAGACCGACTATGTTATCGTAGGTCAGGGTACTTTACATAACACTTTATCATTGTTATACAGATGTGTTATTATACTGTCAACGATAACACACTTTCTGTGTTATTTTAATAAATAGATAAGTGTTTAATTATATTATTTATAGTCGATTATATAACACATTTCAATACTTATAAATTTGTGCTATACTACACTTTAGTATAACACATTTTTTGTGTTATACTACACTTTAGTATAACACATTTTTTGTGTTATATAATGAAGTTTGCATAACAAAATTCTTTACTTATAAAAAGTGTTATTGTAATAGATATTATAACACATTTTTTGTATTATTTTAATATTTAGATAAGTTTAAATTCTCATTATATATTCATTTATATAACACTAATTTATTCTATTATATTTTTATTTTTTATTTATATAATTAAAATTAGCTTTCTTATATATACTAGCATCATCAAATAAACTTGATTTTCAAATAACAAAAAGTAAAAACATTCAACATTGTATTAACAATCCACAAATTAGTTTAAAATATTCAATACTATCATCAACAACAAAATGTTATTTAAGTATTCAAGTAGTCTTAAATATTCAACATATTGAAAAGTTACTACTTTCAGCACAAAAATATTCTACAGCTGCCCAATACAAAGCCTTCAAAATTAAGTATCCTTTTCTATTTCGCTTGTCACATCTACAAAATAAACAAAGAAATATTTTATTGTTATTATCTAGCATCACAAATTACTTCAAGAAAAATGCTATGGAAATTATTTCCAAAATAGGACACCAAATACAAAAGACAATCACAAATGCATAGCCAAGGACAATAAAAAATGTGAATACAAAAGCAATGGAAATTCCCTCTGATTTCTCTTTTCCAGAAAAAGAAAAATTTATATCAAACTTTATAATGTATTTCCAAACTAAAAAAAGTCAAGGACCAAATTTAATTGAACAGAGAAATCAAATCGCTTTTATAAAGAATAAACTAAGCAACATTGATGATATAATTGTTTCACAAGTACTATTTTTCTCTACTGTATGCACACAAAGCTTGATTAATTAATAGTAAGAAATCAATTATATAGAAAACTCATTCAATAGAAAAATCAGAACAGTAATTTAAATGCAGATAATACTAACATACATGAATGATCCTGATTATTGATTTTGAAATCTTAATAGTATAAGCTTAAAATAGATGGATGGCTTTTTTAAAAGAAATAGAAGGCAATCTTGCATTCCAACCCAAAACAAGCCTACCCAGCGCTTGTTTCATAGGATCTTTCACCCCAAAACAAAAATAATGCAAAATGAGTTGATTATTAATGGAATATAAAGCCAATCATCAATGATGTAATCTGAAGAATATAAAGCTATAATACCTGCAAAAATCTGGTTCAGAAACTCATTTTGGCCAAGTTGAGTGGTATCTGATTTTAAACAAGAAACTTGGAGAGTATTGTCTACTATAACATCCTCCAACTCTCACTCTTTCTTTGGCTCATTTTCTCCATTTCCCATTCCAACTGTTTCATATAGCTTCACAGTTTCTGCATAAGAAATAAGCAGCCACAAAAGTCTTTTTTAAAAAATACTTCAAGAAACTATGCTACAAAAAAAAAAGTTATGCAAAATAATACAACTTCACATATATTCCTTGTGAAAAACCCACCAATTATTTTGATGGCTGAACTCCAAAACTCTGGTAGTGATTCAACAACCCTAGATAGAGTATCTTGTAATTTACAATCTGAAGTGAAGTTTTCAGGCAAGCCATCTAGCAGAGCAGATTCTACAGTGTCCAAAATAACTTTGCACGATTGAGCAGCTTCTGCAAGAAGTACAAGAAGAAAGATTGGGAGTTTGTGAGGATCATAAAAGTTTGATATTTTAGTAATCTTAAACTTTTTAGATATCTAAGAAATGAAAATCAACAAGTAATAATCCAATCATCTTTTCTATCATTTTACTAAATACAATAAAAATATCAGGAAAAGAAAAACTACTTTGACTAGTACTAGACAGCAGCAGCAATAATGTGAAACAGAATTCCAAAGCTATGAACTAAGAATGAAATTATATTTAGGTAAAGGAAATATCTTCATATCGTCCAAGGCCTTGCAATGATTTTGCTTAGAGAAGAACAGCTTCAAGGAGCAGACTAACAACGTGCATGGACATAGGTGGGACAGAATCACTCTGTGAACGGCGTCTATTTTGTTCACATCTTCTAGAAATGGATCCTTTCATCCTAGGAGGCACTGCAGCAATGTCTATTCCTTCAAATACATGAAGTGCAGCTTTATGTTACCCTTTTGATACTGAAGTCTTCCTAGTAGAGCTCTTGCTTCCTATAAACCATGAAACCAAAATAAAACATCATCCAAAATAAATCATCATCCAAACTGATTTGCCAAAATAAATAAGTCTAAAAACAACTCCTTAGTAATTTGCCTCAACTTTATGACATTGTAAACTATACCATCCCAAGACTAAAAAAACTCAAAAACAGTAATGCTATTTTTGTAATAGTATACCAATATTTTAATCAAACTGATTTCTTGACTCTTCCTTTCGATAGAAAATTATACACAGGAACAATGTTAGAACAAACAAGTAAAAAGCCAAGGATTTCTCCCATATTTATTTCTTAATAAAATATCTCTCATATAACATATAAGAGACTCCAAGTCAAGTGTGAAGTCAGATACCCCGTGTCTAATTTCACCCGAATTTATTACTGCTCATTAACACACGTCTTTCACACACAACCTCAAAAGGTTTTCAGCCTCGACACACCCGAATTTATTATTTTCATTAGTTTATTTAATAAACATAGACTATATAATTTTTAGTTTATAAATATTATTCATAAATGTATATTAATTATTAATGATATCTAACTCCAACCATTGAATACTATTACTATAAAATACAAAAAAAAAAAGAGTTTACTATATATTTATACTATTACTATATAATATATATTTATATGTATACTATTACCATATAATATATTTATATTATTATTATATATTCATGTATTGATATATGCAACAAGGACTACTTGAAGAACATTTGGGAAAAGGAACAAACACTTTCTAACAGTAACACAGGAAGAAGAATAAAATGTAATATATTAACAAAGAGATTTCAAACTCAAATTTCTTACTCAGGATTCAAACAAAAAAAATTAGATAGATATTACTTGCTTGTCAACTTTAGGCAAACATATATTAGCAAAACTAGCTCACAAGAATAACAGTAACACAGTAAGAAGAATCAAATGTAATAATGCACAAGAATCTAAGATTACACCATAAGTCTTTATTAAGCATCAACAATCTGAGATTACACCCTATACACAGTTGAGAAGAACTAGCACACTAATATTATTACAGTTCACACATAATAGAAGTCCTAAAGAAACTCTCTCACAAAGCTAGTTCTCTCTTTCTTAAAGTCTAATCTCTAAAAAATATTGTATTATAGAATGAGGTATATGCCATTCTCTTTGGTTTTCCTTTGTTAAGATTTTTAGAGAACTTTTCATCCTCTGAAAAACAACTATCAGTGTAATTTACTATTAATACAATTAGAAGAATAGTCCATCAAAAAACTTGATCTTGAACAAATTTCCATAAAACAAATATATATGTATTAGAATAGTGAAAATAAAATATTATCACTCAAAAGTTCTTAATTACAAGTGCCAAATGTACAACCACACATATTCTTTATTAACAATATTAACCACTTGTCAATTGAAAACATGCCAACAAATAATCTCATATTCTAGTTGTTGTATTATAAACCCCTGCAAAAACATATTACAAACACACAGAAAAATGTTCCAGCTGTCTTATAAAGCTAGTTAGGTATTGTGAGGAAGAAAAAAAACTCAAAAGAAGAAGAGTGAAAATAGAGAAAAAAAGCTGAGATGTGATATTCATTCTTGCAAGGTTGAGTTTTGTAATGGTGTGTGTTCTTTCTTACTTTCTTTTCTGCTTTCTTGCAGTGATCATAAGGTGTTTGTGTGTGTTGTTTAATTCTTTAACTGAGCTTTTTGTTACTTATTGAAAACATTTGGGGGCTTGGAATTGGTGAAGTAATATCTAAACAATGCATCAAATTCATTTAATTTTTAAATGTAGAACATCATATTGCAGCTTAGATGTAGTAAATCTTAGAAGAGAAATAGAAGAAGCAACACTTTTAATAACCCATGCTGCTAAACAAGCTCATTATCCAAATTCATCTCTACAGAGTTTAAAGGTTCTAAAAAGCTTGTCTCTCTGATATGAAAGCTTCTGCAGTTCACAAATGTCATTTTCAACCAAATCTTCATTACAATATTTTTCCATTCAAAACACGTGTTATACATTCTCAATGTGCATAGAAGTGCCAAAAAAAAGCTTCAAACCAACTTTTTAAATCTGTTTTAGGGACAGTAAAAATAGAAAGTGGAAGTATACATTCCAAAAAACATGGAACTTTGTAATTCTGTTTTCCCAAAGTGTCCTAGATGGTTATAATGGGACAGTCATGGCATATAAGCAGACTGGTACAAGTGGTACAAGTAAAACATATACTCTTGGAAGACTTGGAGAAGAAGGCACAACTGCTCGTGGTATAATGGTGCGTGCAATGGAGGACATTTTAGCAGATATTTCTCTAGAGATTGATTCTGTGTCAGTTTCATATTTGCAGGTTGTTATATTTTGAGGCAAATTCTTTTATTTTTTTTATACATAGTCATAATCTTATGTATATTCCTTGTCAGATATTTGATTTCATAAACAATCAAACTTGTTTTGTGCTTTGATTAATTTGTAATATTTTCCAAATGATCCTAGTTTTTTTTTCTTTCCATCTATGCTTGCAGCTTTATATGGAAACTATACAGGACCTTCTTGATCCTGCAAATGATAACATTTCCATAGTGGAAGACCCCAAAATTGGAGATGTTTCTCTACCAGGGGCTACAATCATTGAAATTTGGGACCATATGAGTTTTGTGGAACTATTAAGGCTTGGAGAGGCTCACTGTTTTGCTGCAAATACATAATTGAACAAAAAATCTTCTCGTAGTCATGCTATTTTGATGGTAATACTTAATGTGTAATTTTTGGTACTTCAATGGTTCCGAATTTTAAAAGTTTTAAATTGTTTAAGGTGGAGCATTAACAATCACATAAACTGCTAAAGGTAAATGTGAATAGGCATGTGAAAGGAAGAGATTCAACTCTTTTGAATGAAAATTGTAACATCTCCCACATAAGTAAAACTCTAAAGGCTCCTTTAGTTCGGAAGGACAAGTTAGTTGTAGTCGATCTAGCTGGTTCAGAGCTTATTGATAAGTTAGGTATGAGTGTTTGAATTTCTTATTACAAAATGAGTCTTTTTTTTATTGTTTGCTTTGTTGACTAGCCTTTATTCATAGGAACAACTTACATTTAGCAACATTTATACCAATTGTTAGCAACATTTAGGAACAATGAGGCAAATGCTTTAAACTGAGGCAGTTTTTTTTCCACAGTTTATACCAACTTAAGAAGGAATTTGATTACAAATATTTATCCAGAAGGCTAGATATACAATTAGATAAACTTATTATGGAACATGAAAGGTAGCAGAAAGCATTTAAGGATGAAATTGAGAGAATAATCAGAGGCACAAAATCAGATTTTTGAGACTGAAAGGAATTATGCAGAAGTCTTGGAAGTAAATATTTGTGTTAATATTATCCAAAAGCATCATGTTCCTTTGAAAATTTTGGCATGTTTATTTGTCTCTTCAAGTTTGTTCCTTCATGTGTTAAATTTTCTTAAAAGCTAATTGGTCTTAACAGCTTTTCATTTTATTATTTTTTTTTAAGCAAGAAAAGTAGCTCAGGTCTCATTGTTTTTTTTAATACATGAACTTCTGATTTGATAATTGCCTATAGTTGTTTTAATTGTTGTAATCCTCATTTTTTGTATTTTTAGAAGGAAAGATTAAAGTATCAGAAAGATTACATGGAATCCATAAAGAAGCTTGAAGAGCAATTGATGATGAATCATTGAAACCATGGCAGTGACAAAATCGCAAATGGAGCGAAAGATAATGGCACTGATGTGACATCTAACAAAAAGGTAATTATATCAGATGAGAAAAAGAGCTTCCTATATAATTGTTTCTGAATGATACCTCTATTATCATCACAGAAGTTTGAAAAATAAAGCATCAAATCAAATAATACATTTTGCTTATTCTGTACTCTGATTCACCATAAAGCGTGTTTGGCACACTGATGTCTCTAAGGATGTAATAACTATACATGTCTAATTCAACTGGAACAAAAACAAACACTAAAATAAATGGTGGGAATTTATTAAATATAAAGTATTCACTATTGCTTTTGATCATCTCAATATCTCAGTCATTAAAAAATTGGCTTATATAGTGATGAATATGTTGCTTTATTATAACGTCTTAAACTTAATATATGGAATAATAGATAACAGTATCTGATCTATTTAGAAATGGATGTGTGGCTTATCTTAAATTATCACTTAGGCTTCTGATTTTCATGCCATATTTGGTCTCTTCTTTCACTCTCCAATTCAACTAACATTTTGAATTATGTTGTAATGTGTCTCTGGAAGTTTGTTTCACAAAATTTGTCTGCTCTAGAGGAAGTTGTTGAACTCAAAAAAATGCTTCAGAAAGAAACTCTTCTAAGGAAGAATGTTGAAGAGGAAATTAATATTCTAAAATATCAAATTTCTCAATAGATAAGGTCAAAAGGTATGTTTCTTCCTCTCTTCTTATAACTCTAATTCGTTGATGCCTTTATGGTATCAGCTATTTCAAGTTACTCTCCTTATTATTCTTAGGATATCGGTTAGTTCAATAAGACTACAACAAACTATATTCTTAGGTATTAAATACTTGAAGTAATTAATATATATATATCTCTGATATGTATTAAATCACTACTTATGGAATAAAATTTCAGATTTTGGGAACCATTGAAGCTTCTGATGATCATTCAGTCTACAAGAAAAAGAGAAAACACTGGCAAAACTCTGGCAAAATGATAAAGATAAGGCGTGTTATCTATCCATATATAATATCAAATATTTATTTCTATGGTGCACGTTGGTATTTAATGCATTATATGACAGGTAAAGTGCAAGTTTTTATTGTTTACCCTGAAACAAGCTATAGCTAGTAATTAATTTATAGTTATCACTACACCAAATACCCCATTCCATAACACATAAATATAAGTTTATTAAAAAAGTGTTATACTATCTAATGTAAAAACAAAAGCGGTAAATAATAAATAGTTAAAAAAAAAGGCGGGTTGGGAAATCGCTATACCTTCCTTTTCCCTCTTCCCGTTCTATTCTCTAGACCTAAACCCAAAGCTCTCGTTTTTTTTCCTCTAATCTAAAAACCCTGTCTCTAAGCCGGTCTCCTCACTCACTCTTCCCCGATCCCTCTCCTTCTCTCTCTCTCTTTCCTGCTCCCTCAACTACAATGGTGAGGGGATGTACGAGGCTTCAACCACGGTGGAGGTCGACGGGGCTGACAGAGGCTCAGCGGGACTGCCGGAGGCTTGACGACGTGGACTCGGAGACTCGTTGGTGCAGGTAAAGATCTCTCTCTCTCTCGTTCTGTTGGTGGGTGAAAGATTAATATTAATATATAATAATATTACACGATTCAACAATGGCAGAGATCACATGCGAGTGCGACAATGTCCCACCTTCTAAATACCAGTGCCAAGCTCTACTTTGCCCCCAGAGCCCATCTCTTTACCTTTTCTTCTAGCTTTGCTTGTAACCCTTTTCTCCGAATCCCTTCTTCCATTCCAAAGCCCCTTTCTCCTCTCATTGCTAGGGTCTCTCTTTCTTCTAAAGCTTCCAATCCCACCATGGGAGACTCTGCCAACGCTAGAATGGACGCTGTCCAGAGACGCCTTATGTTTGAGGACGAGTGCATTTCTGATTACCCTTTTTCCCATTTCTTCTTCTTTTTTGTTTGTCTTCTAGTGTGATTTGTTTGGTTGCTTGGATTTTGAATAGGAAAAATTGTATTATTGATTTTTTTGGTTATATACTTCGTGGGTTTATTAATTTTTTGTTCTTCATTGTTTTATTTCAATTATTGTACTTTGTTTGTTTGATGTTCTTCTTCTTCTTCTTCTTTTTTCATTGTTGAGGTAACGAAGTATATATATCATGGGGCTTAATTTTCTTCCTTAATCTTGCTTCATTACCATGATTTGTTTTATGTTGTGTTTGCTTAATATTTTTTGGTGCTACAACATTGCTATTATCAGTATCCCCTTTAAAATTTCAGCCAACCGAACTGAACAATTGTTGTGGTTAGAAAGCATCAAGATATTGATTTTAAATCTTATATCTACAGATATGTATTGTGTTTGTTTGTTTTTGGACAGAAAAGTGAATTATTGGATTTTTTTTTCATTGCTTTGATCTCTTATTGTTCTTGATATTATAATATTCCTTTTCTTGCTCTCTTTGGCTGTTCAAAGTATGAGAAAATGAAAACTTAGGTTTCATTTCTTTGTTGTTTGTTTTTGGTAAGAAATGAAAATTCAGTGACTGAGGTGATACTTTAATTGAGTATTAACTATAATCAAATGAGTTGAGGTCTATTTTGAAGTAATGACTTATTTATTATTTTTTATTTTTTGAAGAAAAAAGAATTGGAAGCCGAGCTGGTGAAATGTAACACGGGCAGCTAGGCCATGTCACAAAATAAGGTGAAAATTCATTTTTTTCATTAGTTGTTTGATCTGCTTGCTGTTTTTATTTTTCTTAACCTAGTTGGTATTGATGTCTTCAGGTCTGAGCAAGACAAGGAGCTAGAAAAGGAGGTTGTATCTGAAGTTGTGGGTGCTGGCCCATCTGAGGAATCTACATCTAATGGTGTGTAATACACATAGTCTATTAGATTATTCTTTTTCTTGGTTGATATTAAATGACGACAAGTAGGTGTTGAAGGGGTAATGAGAGTGATGAAGGGGAATACGAAGAAGGGCCTGTTGAAATTATCTGGTTAGGAAATGAGATCATTTTCAAAAAGAAAAGTATGCTATATATAATATTTTTTTAGTTGTGGATGAGATTTTGTGATTTGTGACTTGCTTGGTTATGTTTATTATTTTGTCAGTTCTTTGGCAAGATACATATATCTTTGTGCTGAATAACCTTTCTAATGTTACTTATTTTTATATAACACAATTCTTTCATGAAGTAACTGTTGAATATAAATTGTTACAGAAAGAAATTGTCTAGCATAGAGATGGATCGTATGGACTTGCAGTCAACTATTGATGCTCTTCAAGAAGGTTAGTGTTATAATATCATGAATTAAGGTATCGCTTTTGTCACTTATATGTTAGGTTGTGCTACTAATTTATGCCAAAATGAGAGTAGAAAAAGTAGGGGTTGATGGCCAGAGTGTGAACCAAATTAAAGTTTATTGAAACTGCTTTACAAATTCGTATTTGTATCAAGGACTGTCAAGTCTGGTGTAAAGATGGCAAAAGGGAAACAAATTATCTGGAATTAGGAAAGTGTTTATTTAATTACTTGAAATTTAACCGAAACTTAGTCTGAAAATATTCTAATTGTTCTTCTATTATGTGAATTTACACCGACATTGTTCATGTTATTAATACTTATTCCTCTTTTGTTGTTATTTGGGTAGAGAAAAAGCTGTTGCAGTCCAAGTTACGCAAAGCTTCCACTGGTGGAAAATCTGTTTATGTTACCCAGAGTAGTACACATAAGAAAGATGAATCTACTTCTACCGAAGATTTAGGTAATAATTCGTACTTGGGACTCTTATTTTTACTCTGAGAAGTCTCTCTGGGATATTGCTTGTGATTAAAACTTGATTTAATATGCAAAAATTAGTTTTGCTAATTCGTGCCTCTGGTATTTATGCTAGTCAAGAACTGGTCTTGATTCCCCTAAAAAAAAAAAAAAAAACTGGTCTTGATTGTTAAGGCTAAACAGCAGTTCGTTGTCCACTTGATTTGTACATCTAACCTTTTATTGTAGGGTCAAGTGTGAAGTCCAGTTAATTTTTTTTTATCTATCACACTATGCTGTATTGTCATTAAGAATAACTGTATATTACCAATACCTCATTCGGGTTTAAGCTTACTAGTTTGAATCTATTTGAATCCACACAGAAAATGAAGATACCATTACCAATACCTTGAATCAGGAAGTGCAGGATACATCTTTTATTGGAATTGATGCCTCCAATTTTTCAATGTTGCCTGACAATGGCTATTCAAATATACCTCCTGATCAGATGAGAATGATTCAAAACATTAATGCATTAATTGCAGAGGTATCATCTATCTAATCATTTTCTTAAATCATTTCTTGCATCATTTGTTATTTTTCTGCTCAAAAGATTTACTATTTCGAGCAAAACTAGTACATCAGATGATGTTTGTTTATATCATTATTTTGCTAATGAAACAACTACTGTACATTTTTTTCTTGCAGTTGGCTATGGAGAAGGAAGAGTTGGTTCAAACTTTGGCGTCTGAGTCATCTCATTGTTCTCAGTTGAAGGTAATGCAGATGTGATTTTTATTGTTTCTTTGTTAAATTGCACTAAGCTAATTTTCTTTTAAGTTGCTGGTATTCAATTCATGTTGTATCTGGAGATATGGTTAAGCAAGCACACACTTGGATTGTGTAAATGTGCATCTTTCGGTTCGAAAAATGGTTTGATGCACTACAACAAAATAGATGTTTTATGACTTTAATGGGGAGACATTGGAAGTCTACAATGTCTCCCACTTAGTGAGACGTTGTTGCTGGGGTCATTGTAGGTATATATCCCACGTCTCCCGTTGGGAGACGTGCCTCACTTCCCACGTCTCCCACTGGGAGAAGTGAAAAGTCAAATGTTGACTTTCCACCTCTCCCATTGGGAGACGTGGGAAGTCACTCACCTCTCCCAATGGGAGACGTGGGAAGTCCATAGGAGACATCCCACGTCTCCCATTGGGAGAGGTGAGTGATTTCCCACGTCTCCCAATGGGAGAGGTGGAAAGTCAAATGTTGACTTTCCACCTCTCCCATTGGGAGACGTGGGAAGTCTCCCACCTCTCCCATTGGGAGACATTGAAAGTCTCCCACCTCTCCTAATGGGAGACATTGAAAGTCTCCCACATTTAAAAAAAATAAATTAAATAAATTTATAATTAATATTATTAATTTAAATTGAATAATTAATATTAATTAATTATTAAATTAATATTAATTATTAATTAATTTAATATTTAATATTATTAATTTAATATTATTAAATTAATTTAATATTTAATATTATTAATTTAATAATTAATTAAATTGAAATAATATTAATTTAAATTTAAATTATTTTAATCTAAATTTAAATTAATTTAATAATAAATTAAATTGGAAGAAAAAAATATATTTGTTAGATATATACAAGAAATACAATATTTGTTAGAAATATTCAAAATGAACAAATATTGCATTGTGTATGAAGAAAGAGTTAAAAAATTAAAAAAAAAAAACCTATCAACGAGGACGGTAACTTTGGATTATCGGCAACATATATGTCGCCCATTCTTGTCGCAACTCATCAATTTGTGCCTCTGTATATGATGTGTTTGTTAGCTGCAAGAAATATAAAGTAAAATATATTAATTAATTATTTGATTACATTTATAGTTTCAAAAATAATTTGTAAATTTTAATTAATAATACCGTTCTCAAGTAATGCCCAGGACTCGCATGCTCAATCAAATCCTTCAACATCCTCATTAAGTAGTATCCACATGCCACATTGTCCGGTTGGTGTGGACACTAATTATTTAAAAATATGAGTAATTTATTATTAAATTGAAACTTTTTAAAAAAAATGCATACATATTATTCTACTTAATTATTATAAATGTTCAAAAATTTCTGCTAAAGTTACTTACCTGAGGTTGCTTAATGCGTAGAGTATCAGGGATCTCGACATCAGGAAGATTCATAGAGAAAAAAAGATTGAAAGCGCTGACGATCACTGATACAATCTCCTCACGGTTATTTAGCTCTGAATTCACCGGATCACAACAATAAACATGATATGCATATGGTGCCAAAATAAGCAACATCCAATGTTCACTGTATAAGAAAAACAAAAAAATTATAGCTCAAATGTTAAACAATGAAATTATTGATATGGGTCGGAAAAATGACAACTTTTTAAACTTACCCATGGTTCCAAGGGACAAGCATAACTTGTTCTTTTGATTTTACGTCATTGCAACGTCTGAACAGATTCTGAACACGATCGTCGAATGAACTCCCTTGAGTGGCGACGATATTAGGATTGACAAATAAAAACTTATTTTGGCGACCTTGTTGTACCACATATCTGTAAATGAACCTAATACAAAAATATGAAAAATTGTTATATGAATGAATAAATCAAATTAGAAAATTAAATGAACAAACTTATTTGTCAGATATATACCTCATGTAGCTGACAAGTACTGCTTGTCCAATCTTCTCCTTTCGAGCAAACTGAAGTATGTCATCCTTAAATATATAACAGTGAGACATATCCTGATCAAAAACTTCAGACTCTATGCCTAGATTGACACACTCGCCATCATCCCAATGAGATACGATATTCTGTAATCGTTCCAATGGAGTTTGGGCCAATTGTGTTGGAGGAGTTTGTTGTCGTCTTCTTTCTCGAGGTTGTTGTGTTGATGGAGCTCTTGGTCGTTGTGATCTGGTCCTACTTGTAGAGGGAGTCTGCATACAATTATATCAACAATTAAAAAAATTACAAACAAATATAGAATTGTAAAGATAATTATGTAAAAACATGGCATCACCTCATGAGTTACATCTTCAGATATAATGACAAAATCCTTAGGCCACGCTATTGGCGTCCCAATGGCCTGAGCAACTATGTACATGTCCAAATCAGGATATGCAAAAGGGAGAGGACATGTTGGCTTAAGAACACTCGTAATCATAACTTGGAAGTTGTTGCCTGCCTCTCTTTCAATGAGTGTACCTGATGCAACAATGTTTGAAACCGAACCAATTGCTAATTGGCATGCTCGGCCCTGCATAAGAAACATATTATATACAAATAATCATGTTGAAGCAGTAAAGAAATTTATTTGGTTTCAGAATATTCAAGAAAGTTTAATTACCTCTTGCAAAAGCGGTTGTAGTGCAACAATGTGGTGTTCTGCTTGAGGCACTACTGGGTCCGGAGTATAGTAGGACGCCTGCGCTGGTGGCACTGGTGGGTCGGGCACATAGTATGATGATGGCGCTGGTGGGACTCCAACGTTAGATCCTGACCCGCTCTGTTGGGCCAATAATTTTCTCAAGAGCTCATCTTGTTGTTGAAGGCGCTCTTCTAGGCGTTGTGCTTGTTGACGATGCTCTTCTTCTTGTTTTCGAAATCTTTCTTCAAATTCCTTTCTAATGTCGTCATTCGAAGAAGAGGCTTTTGATTTATTTTTCGTTGAGGTAGGTGTTGGAGTATTCCAATATACTGAGCGGGACACACCGTGTCCTCCAGCCCTAACACGTCCTCGAGGCTCAGGAGTGCCCAACGCCCTCGTCAGCACATCATCAGGGCCATCAGGTGCCCATTTACCCTCAGCTTGGAGTTGCCGGTAATGATCCTGTGAAACAATATTCACAGAAAGTTATATATATAAGCTAATAATTTGACATATCAACATTATTAAATATGAGCACTTACAATATTTTTTTGAATCTCAGAGGCCTCTCCAATTAGCTCTCCTTTTGCATTCCGACGACCCATGCTCCATAAATCTGCCCTATCAAGTTCAGTCAGACTTTTCCCACTTTGTTCCATTAACATCTCTTCAATACGCACATAGCCTCCTCTAGAGAGGTTGTGATTGTATTTATTCAGTGCTCGATAATTTTGCATCTCCTCTCTCTTTCTTTGCCACTCGGGAGTTAATCTTGAGTTCACAAACGCTAACCATTCATCCGGAGTTATGACATTCTCAAATCCAAATGGCAAAGCTGGCGGGAACTCATTTGGGTATTTTTTCAAAGCGTCGTAAACGTGTACCCTAGTAAGATTAGTCTTCCAATTTCGGAAGTACTTTCCCGCATCCTTCAACATCTGTTGCTTTTGTTTGGGGTCCAAATCATAAGTTTTCTGCAAGTTTGAAAGTAATAAGAAGCATATTATCAAAATAATATATATTTTAAAAACATTAAATGAAATATAATTAATAAAAATATACCTTCATTGTGTCCCATATTTTATTTTTATCCACCACACTAACATCTTTCCAACTGTTAATGTTGATGGACACAGTTGCTCGAACAACTGATCCAAGCTGTGATGAAACATTACTTCTAGATCCACCCACTAGTTGACCATACTCATTGTATTCAACAGGAGTAAGATGTCCTTCACTCCTTTTTTTGGTGTTTCTAGACATCCATGTACGTCCTCTCACAGATTTATTTTCTTGCTCCACTGACTGAGAATTAGGGCGTTGCTCTCCCTCATCAGAACTACCACCAAAAGGATCAGCCTCCATCTGTGAAACATAAATATCATTATTATAACAATTTTGGACACTCATAATCAAAAGATGAAACACATTGTGATAACAACTAAGAATTTCACATATCATAAACATATGAAACCTATTAAATGGTACCTCAAGACCCATTATCATCAACCCACAATCCTTCACCATTTTCACGGAAACAAATACAATCATCATCAACTTCGTCATTATCTTCTATTGCGGTGAATGTGACAAGTTCTTCTCCGAGAGGTATATCATGTAAATCACCATCTTTAATGTTCCATTCTCTTGTTTGCGTTGGAAGAACAATTGACCATTGGTTGTCTGAAGGATCATTCACATAAAATACTTGTTTCGCTTGTGAAGCTAATATAAATCGATCAGATTTGTGCCCAATTCGATTTAGATTAACTAATGTGAAACCAAAATCTTCATATATTATGCCGCTGTCACTTTTCACCCAATCACAAAAGAAAACAGGTACTCGAGTTGTGATATAATCTAACTCCCAAATTTCATTAACTACTCCATAAAAAGTCATATCACATTCAACTGGATTTTTATCTTTTGCACTAGAGACTTGCACAGTTTTAGCAACAAGGCTAACACCACTGTTTTGTGTGTTTCTGTTGTTATCGCGCTCCCTAGTGTTAAATAGAGTACCGTTAATCATGTATGATGAAAACTTGATGACATTAACTGAAGGTCCTCGAGAAATCCACTTAACAATGTCTGAAACCTTGTTTGATGTGTTTTGTAATTCTGACACAACCTATCAAATCAACATACCAAAAACAACAAAAAATGTCACCTTGTAATTAAGTACTAATTAATGACAACTTTCAATAATCAACACAATTTACCTTTTGTTCTATCCAACTACTAAAAGTTCGATAATGTTCGTCTTGTAACCATTTTGAGTTCCTTGACTTGGATGGAAATTTGGTCTTTATCCAATTAAAATGTTCCCTTCAATTATAAATATGTTGTTAAACAATTGAATATAAGAAATTACACAACTTAAACTTAATGTATTATATGAGTATAACTCACTCGATATAAGGTTGAATTTCATTTATATTCTGCAACACAAGACGATGCGCTTCATCTAGAAGATCTCGACTTACTGTGCATACAACGCTACCACGACGACTCTGAATCTCAACATTTTCAACATCATTTAACCCAATTTTCTGTACACCAGTCATGTATTCAGAACAAAATTCAACTGCCTCTTCTGCAATATAACATTCGACGATGCATCCTTCCGGCCGACTTCTATTCCTAACATACCCCTTAAGAATCTTCATATATCGCTCAAATGGATACATCCATCTTAAATAAACTGGGCCACAATATCTTAGTTCTCTAACCAAGTGAACTGTCAAATGGATCATTATATCAAAAAATGCCGGCGGGAAATATTTCTCCAACTCACACAATACCTCAACAATTTCATCTCTTAACTTAGGTAACTTTAGCGGATCAATCACCTTACAACACAGTGACTTGAAAAACAAGCATAACCTTGTGATTACATCTCGAACTCTCCTAGGCAACACAGATCGAATGGCCACTGGTAGCAAATGTTGCATTAGAATATGACAATCGTGAGATTTCATGCCAGTCAGAATACAACTTTTCATGTCTACCAATGACCTTATATTTGAGGAATAT
This sequence comes from Humulus lupulus, assembly GCF_963169125.1. Taxonomy (NCBI): domain Eukaryota; kingdom Viridiplantae; phylum Streptophyta; class Magnoliopsida; order Rosales; family Cannabaceae; genus Humulus; species Humulus lupulus. The sequence goes on from NC_084793.1 coordinate 23,095,191, forward strand.
CCGTCTGGAACTTTTATATTAAACAAACATCTGCAAATTTCCATTCTTTCCTCTTTAGTAAGAGTGTAAGCTGCAGGAGGTAAATATGTTCGTCTCTTATCTGGTTTTGGAGTCAATTCATCCCTTATACCCATTGCAACCAAGTCTTGTCTAGCCTTAATTCCATCCTTAGTTTTCCCAGGAATATTCAACAAAGTGCCAATCAAACTATCACATACATTTTTCTCTATGTGCATAACATCTAAATTATGACGTATAAGTAAGAAAGGCCAATATTCAAGTTCAAAGAAAACAGATTTCTTTTTATAACACCCTTTTGGCTCTTCCACAACCTTGGCCTTGCGACTACGTTTCATCTTTGTAGGTGTACGAACTTTGGGCTTCCCTAACTTGAACACAATTTTAGACATCTTCTCAAGTACTTGGATCCCATTCAATGGCTCAGGAGCCTCTTCAAACTCTTGTTTACCATTGAATGCCTTCTTCCAAGTCCGAAGTTTATGCGTATTAGGCAAGAACTTCCTATGTCCCATATAACATATTTTCCGAGAGTGTTTCAAGTATTCAGAACATGTTTTTTCTTGACAAACGGGGCAAGCTTTATATCCTTTCACACTAAACCCAGATAAATTTCCATAAGCAGGAAAGTCATTAATTGTCCACAATAAGACCGCTCTAAGATTAAATTCTTCCTGCCTATATGCATCATAAACCTTAACCCCTTCATCCCACAAAGTTTTCAAGTCATCTATAAGAGGAGCTAGATAGACGTCAATATCATTACCAGGTTGTTTAGGTCCTGATATCAACAAGGTCAAAATCGTAAACTTTCTCTTCATACACAACCATGGGGGTAGATTGTAAATAACAAGCATAACAGGCCAACAACTATACTTACTGCTAAGGGATGCGTGTGGATTAAACCCATCAGTCGAAAGACCTAGACGAATATTACGAGATTCATTTCCAAAAGAAGGCCACTTCAAATCAACTCTCTTCCAAGCAAGGGTGTCAGCTGGATGTCTTAATTTACCATCCTTTATTCTTTCATTAGCATGCCACGACAAACTTTTAGCATGTTCGGCATTTCTAAACAATCGGATGAAACGAGGAATTGGCGGAAGGTACCACAAAACTTTGGCAGGTACTCCTTCCTTGACATCGTCACCATTTCTTTTCATTTTCCATCGTGACTCACCACAAGTAGGACACGATTTTGCGTCTGCAAAACTATTTCGATACAATATGCAATCATTAGGACATGCATGAATTTTTTCGTACTGCATGCCTAATGAGCATAATGTCTTCTTTGCCTCATAAAATGAAATTGGAATTTCATTAACTTCAGGCAATAACTCCTTCAAGAAACCAAATAACTCAGTAATGCTTTTATCACTCCATCCATGTTTAGCTTTTATATTGTACAACCTAAGAAGCGCAGATAATTTTGTAAATCTTGTACAACCAGGGTAAATTGGTTTCTCGGCATCATTAAGGAGTGTCTCAAACTTATTTGGGTCTACTCCTGATCCATAATGTGCGTCGTCAATCATTTCATCTAATGGATCCCAGTTCTCCTCCACTATATTCCTCCTCACTCCTTTTGGTCTACTTGGCAGAGTTGGAGCAATCGGAGCTATCTCCCCATGGTAATACCAAATTCTGTAACTCTTGTCGATCCCATTGAAATATAAGTGTTCTTTAATCTTTTTAAGATCCATCTTTTTAACATTTCCACACTTAAGACATGGACAATAAGTAAAATTTGGGTCTTTCACATTTTCCGAACAAAACCTTAAGAACAAATCAACCCCATTCCTAAATTCCGCAGATAACCTATTTGCTGACATCCACTGTTTATCCATATATTCTTCTATGTCTATGGAAAAGAAAAGAAACAACACTAAATAAGCACGTGATAAAGTTGTATGTCTATATAAAACTAATTTTTTATTATCCTAGATAAAATCGGGCAGCATTTCCCCTATAATAGTGACCTAACCATCTGCATGTGAATATCAAAACAAACAATTCAAACAACATACAATAAGTTTCTTCCTTATAGAATGTCTATATAAAACTAATTGTTTATTATCCTAGATAAAATCGGGCAGCATTTCCCCTATAATAGTGACCTAACCATCTGCATGTGAATAGCAAAACAAACAATTCAAACAACACACAATAAGTTTATTCCTTATAGCTCCGCAGCACACAGTAAAATTTATCAGAACCTACTTCACTAATACACACAAGTTCTCAACCTTCCGTTATCACCGCAGCACACAATTTTAATCTCAGAACCTACTTCACTATGGATGAATATTTAAGATATTCAAACTCCTCTAACATTTGTTTAATAATATTAAAAGTAGAAGTAAGAGAATATATATGTACCTCTTGCAATCTTTAATCCAAAAGCTAGCAAAGTTACTTCACTTAGTAATCAAATTCGCTATTAAATCCACAAACCAATAAAATTAAATTAATAAATAATAAATAAAACATCACTAAATATCTAGCAATATATAACGTATTATTGTAATTTTAGAAACTTAATTACCTCAAATGTGTGATTGATATTGGAATTTTGATGCAAAATACTCTCTAAAATCTCACCACAAAAATCACAACCTATGAAATTAAATTAATTAATATGTTAAACATTACTAAACAAATATCACTAAATATCTAATAATAGTAAATGATATTGGTAAACAAATAAAAAAAATCCCAATGTGCCGCTAATTATAACTTCAACAAAAAATCAATATAAAATTTCATAACCTAAAAACTTAATAATAAACAAAAACATAAAAATTTTAATATATTTCTATTTTATAAATTATTTAATAAATTTATTTTAACATAACTATTGATATAACAAAATAGTTACAATTTAAAAAAAAATTCAAATATACAAAAATATATCTAAATTTCGAAATAAAAATTGATAAAAATTTAAAAAAATCATGAACATATATACTCTAATGAAATATATACAATGTGATAGGTTAAATTAAAAAAAAAAACTAAAAAATCATAAATCCCTAAAAACTTCCATTGAAAAACCACAAAAACATACAATGTATATAAAAAAATGCATAAAAATGTAAAACTAACACAAAATCATGTATATTACTCATCCTAATGCAAAACCTATAATTTATTTGCAAAATAATTAACTAAAAATCAAGAAAATAAAAAAAAACTTACCTTAGAACCCTAAAAACGCAGCCCCAAATCGCCCAATTCTTCTCTCTGGTTTGCTCTCGGGTTCGTGTGAGGAAGAAGAAGGCTGGTAGTGATTTATAAGTGGAGACATCCAACGTCTCCCACTGGGAGACGTGCCACGTGTCCCACGTCTCCCAATGGGAGACGTTGGATGTGCTCCCATGCACATCCAACGTCTCCCAGTGGGAGACGTTGGATGTACCCATAAATCACTACCAGCCTATTTCCAACGTCTTCCACTATTTTTAATGTCTTCCAATTGTAACCATTAATATGCACTTTCAATGTCTTACACCATTAGCCATTTAAAATCCCTTCTAATTTTTAATGTCTTACACCAATGGTGTAAGACATTGTAGGGAGTCATTGAAAGTAGAATTTGTTGTAGTGATGGTGCCCTTCAAACCATAATTTTGTTGGTTTGTTATGTTAATATTTGTCTTACCCTTTTGTTGATTCTTTCCATTTATACACTTTTTATCTATTAAAAGTAAGAAAATAAACAATCTTGAAAAAAAAGGCTTTTTTGCCTATATATATAAATGCTATATTGTTCAATGCTTTTGGGATTGATAAGGGTAATAATATTGTTAGATTAAATATCATCATCTGGGAATGGAGGGAGCCAAAGCTAGGAGCAAGTTCACTAGGATTTGTGTCTTTTGTGGAAGCAACTTTGGTCACAGGAAAGTCTTCAGTGATGCTGTTCTTGAATTGGGAAATGAAATTGTTAGTTTTTGTAGAGTCCAAGAACTTTACTTAGCTAATTATTTAGTAGTATTATAGTATGTATAGTATTATCTTTGTTACTGTGGATTTTTGGTTCAGACCGGGAATTATTTGGACACTCATAGTAGTACTTATAGACTTTCTAAGTTTAACCTATAGTTTAAGAATATTAATTTTAACCTAAGGTTTGATTATATAGCTGATATTAAGGATAATATTTGTTATACTATAAGGTTTAGATATCAACCAATAGGATTTTAAGCACATGTTATGAATGGGTGATTAAAGATTAATTATTTTGAGGATTTAATTTAATAAGGAGTAAAGTTTGAATGTTATAGGGTCAGTCAGCAGCTTTGAATACGTTGAAGGCTTAGTCAAGGCTGTTTACTCCATTCAAACTTAGCTAAAAATGTGTAATTTCGTGTTTAAATATTCAGCGTGTGCCGATATATCGCAGCTATAGGGGGCGATATATCGCAGCACGTAGATACGGAAAACACGAGACGATGCACGGTCGCCTCGGGCATACTGGCCCAGGCGATATATCGCCTACAGGGGGCGATATATCGCCTCCTTCAGTGTATATTCAAATTTTTTTTAATTCTTTTCCCTTTCATCCATTCAACTTCTTTATAAGTCCAACATCTTTTGAACGAGTCTTCAGCCTCTGCTGAACGATTATTCAAATTATTTTCACCTAAAAAGCTATTATTTTTATTCAAGTAAAATTAAGATTCCTTCATTCCCAAACTCTATAAATAGGACCTAGTACCCAGCCATTATTCACCTTTTACTCTAAATTCAGAAGCTGCAAGTGTTAGGAGAGTGTGAGAGTTAAACACTTGGGTGGGGAAATCATAAGCTTAAACATTATAAGCTTATCAAACACTTTGGGAAGTAAGGTTCTATAGTATTTTGGTTGAGGTGTAGATTGATCTTACAAGTCTTTGAGGTAAACCAAAGCACTAGTTCATTTGTTTTATGTTATTTCTTTCTCATAGTCTTCTACTCAGTCTCCTAACCTCATTCTCTTTTTGGTTAGGGAATCTAAGTTCTTGAGCACATAAGTTTTGGTAAGTGTGACTTTCAATGGTTTAGTCTTTTCATTCCTTTCATTTCATCTCTTTTTCTTCATTAGACTCACCCTGTTATATATGGTTTTAGGAGTGTTCCAAAAGTCCTAACTCAGTCCACATATCCCGGTAACTTTGGTAAGGAAAATAGGCTAGAGTCAATATGTTATATGTTTATGTTATCTTATGTTTTATGTTATCAAATGTGTTATGATATATATATATGTATGTTTGTAGGCTTGGGCATATGACCCATATGACTAACAAGACCCCAAAGGGGTTATGGGCATATGACCTACTTAGCTAGTAGGACCCCATTAATCCCATGGGCATATGACTTGTTTAGTCTATGGGACCCCGAGTAATAATGGCCATTATAATAAGTGTATGTAATAAGTGTCATGATATGTCTTTATGTTATTATGAAATCTATGTTTATGACTATGTGTTAGATTTTCCTTGTTGGGCATTAGGCTCATTCCTTTTTGTTTTATGTGCAGGAAAATAGCTTTAAGAGGCGGTAAGATTCGTGGACGCTTAGAGTATATGTATCGATGGTGAATGGAGTCAAGGAGCCGAGCGTTATTCGATTCAAGGATGTAGTTTCGTTTTATGTCTTTTTACATGTATTTTCCACACTATTTATGTAATGTCTTTTTATTTTAAATCATGTTTTGTTTTTAAAGACAATGGGATCCCATATCCTTCTTGGTATTTATTTTGTAAGTTACTCTTATTTTTACAAGTTACTTAATAAAATTATGGTATTTTGTAAATGTAAGTTCTATTAAGGATTGTATGTATAGTTTCATTAATGGTCCAAAAGTCTAGATTAGTGGGTCATTACAGTTGGTATCAGAGCAACGGTTCCTTCGTATGAAGTTCTCCTCGATACACACGCTCAATGCTCTGAATCTGACCGCCAAGTAAGTGTTTAAGTTACTAGTTATGTTGCTTATGTGTATAGCTAACAACTTTAGTGTTTATGTTTTCAGTTAAGTATGAACGGAGCTTTAACCTACCAAGATATCCGAGCCATTAAGGCCTTAAAAAGAATAAGGGAGCCAAGAAACACTGTAGGAGCACTAGAAAGGATCGCTCGAAGGTTGCTTTTGTTTCACCAAGAGATAGGTGGCCTTCAAGATGCTAAGCAAATAATGTTAAGATCATCAACGGAACAATATGTACTAGTAATAAAGCTATCTAAAGATTTTCATACAGTAATAGCAGCCTTAGAAGAAATATGGGAGGACATGAATGATGAGAATGAACTACCATTAGCAATGAGATATTATTTCCTCTTAGTTAGGTTCACCGCTAAATTCGAGTTTCAGTTCACAAATGAGCAAAAACATAGAATTCTCACAAACCTTCCTAGAGGGCATTTTGATGCTCATGATAATGATGATTATGAGGAGATAGATGATGATATGTTAGATGACGGATCGGATGTAGAAGATCCTGATTTTTAGATTAGTAGCTTTTATTGTTTATTTTATTTATTTTGTTTTTATGATTGTAATAAGTGAAAATTATTTTTCCAAATGAATAACATGCTATTTTATTTTCATGTATGAGTTTGATTCTATTTTCGCAATCATAATAAATAATAAATAAAATGAATAATGACTAAGTTCGGTGAGGGTGGATACAAATCAATGAACCAAGTTTCCTTATTGAGAGTTAGGGGGCCATAGTAGTGGGAACGATTTTACTGATCCCAGCCCTCCCTCAATATGGTTAACTTTGGAACAAAGATAAGTTTCGAGCTTGAGAATTAAGTCATATAGGATGATTAGAAACAAACTTAGAAAATAAAGATGACTTGTTTCTCTAAGTATAGAAACCCACTCTAAAATAAATAAAGACTTATATAACTTTTCATAAAAAGTCATAATAAATAGGTCTGAGATATGTTTGTTTTAGAATAAGTTTTGCCTTAGAGCCTATTAGGTAAAGTTCTAACATGTTTCTTTCAACTGTTAGAACTCTGCTACGATGTCGCTCCGAAGATTTGCACGCATCAACGGAAACGCCTCCAAAGATGTTCCAATGACCAATGCGGTCCCTACAGTTCGTCGAAGGGGAGTGCGTGCTACTGCTCGCCGTAACGCACCGGCACCACCAGTTGACAACACTGCGGAGATTGCCAGACTGCGACAGAAAGTCGAGGAACTTTTGCAACAACAACGCCAACAGGCTCAATCTCAGCCTCAGCCTCCGCCACAGCCACAGCCGCAGCCATAGGAAATGGCCCCAGCTCCCCAACAAGTTGGTCCATATGGGGGATGGCCAATGTCGAATTACGCGCCGTATCCTGTACAGCACCTGGAGCCAGTTTCAGAAAGTTTTCGCAAGCAGCACGCTCCAAACTTCGAAGGGACTACAGACCCCTTTGAGGCAGAAGAGTGGCTAAGGAATGTGGAGCCGATTCTAGCCCATATGAATCTCAGTAACGCAGACTGCATATCCTGCATCTCATCTTTGCTCAAGAAAGATGCCAGGATATGGTGGGACTTGGTACAACAATCCCATGATGCTGCCACCATGACGTGGACCCGATTTATGGAGTTGTTCCACAAAAAGTACTACAATTCGGCGGTACTTGCTACGAGGGTTGAGGAGTTCACCAACTTGAAGCAGGGTATTTTAAGAGTGGCGGAATATGCTCGTCAGTTCGACCGCTTAGCAAAGTTCGCGGCAGAAATGGTTCCAATCGATTATCTGAGGGTGAATAAGTTTGTCAGAGGACTTCGCCCAAAGATCGAGATGGGGGTTAAACTAGCAAACCCGGGAAACACCACATATGCCGACATTCTCGAGACGGTAATCGAAGTAGAAAGGTTGCAGACCAATGTAAGCAAAGAAGAAGCCAGCAAGCCGGAACCTAGACAGCAGAGTCAACCTCAGGCCAGTCGGACCAACAACAACCATAACAGCAACAATCAGTCTAGCAATAGCGGCAACAATCAGTCCAGCAACAACGGTAACGGTCAGAAGAGAAGGAATCCTGACAACAAGCAATCTGACAACAATAAGAGGGCACGTACGAATAATGGAGGAAATAGGACGGGCTACGTGGAGTACCCGCCATGTGCCAAATGTCAGAAGAAGCATCCTGGAGAATGCCGCGCCAACACCAAGGAGTGTTTCAACTGTGGTCAAGAAGGGCATCGTAAAAGAGACTGTCCTCAACAAAAGCCAGAAGGGAAGAAGGATGAAAATATGGTTCCTGCTAGGGTTTTTGCTTTAACCCAAGGAGAGGCCGAGGCTAGCAACAAGGTGGTCACAGGTCAGGTTTCTATCCTCAATAACTTATGTCATGTATTATTTGATTCGGGAGCCACTCACTCGTATATCTCGTTAGGAATGATAGAAAAACTAGACAAACCTAGTGAAAGATTTAGAACTAGGTTTGTAACCGAGTTGCCTTCGGGCAAAGTAGTTCTATTATCACGAATAGTACGAGGCGTACCGATCAAGATTGAGGACATAGAACTAGAAGGAGACCTGATAGAGCTAGTGATCAAGGACTTCGACGTAATATTAGGCATGGATTGGCTAGCACAGCATGGCGCAACGATCGACTGCAGACGCAAGAAGGTGATGTTCGAGACTCCTGACGGCCAGAGAAGATGCTTCATGGGACAAGCTTCAGGATTGCGCACCCCGTTAGTGTCATCTCTCAAAGCTCAGAGAATGATGGAGAAAGGATGCCAAGCGTTCTTAGCCAGCATCACGAATGTGGAGAAGGAGACATCACTTAAAGTTGGAGATGTTCGGGTTATACAAGAATTTCCAGAAGTTTTTCCCGATGACTTGCCATGATTGCCGCCAAATCGAGAAATAGACTTCACGATAGAATTAGTACCAGGCACCGAGCATATCTCTAAGGCACCATACCGGATGACACCTATGGAACTCAAGGAGTTAAAGACGCAGCTACAAGAACTCCTAGACTTGGGTTTTATTAGGCCAAGCCATTCACCATGGGGAGCTCCGGTACTATTCGTGAAGAAGACGGACAGAAGTATGCGGATGTGCATTGTTGACGCCGTTTCTCGTCAAACAGTAAAAGAAGATCACGTAAACAATGAATGAGAATGGCTAAATGAAATAAAACAAATCAAACACGCGATTTTTACGTGGTTCAGCAGTTAAATCTGCCTAGTCCACGAGTCTCTGTTATTAATCTTAAGATTATCTCTGAAAAATTCCTTAGCATGAATTCTTCAGAGTTTTCTCTCCAGGATCAGAATTTCGGTCCTTTACAATGGTGCATGGCTTCTCTATTTATAGAGAAGGACGCAGAATACTATCCCACATATTTTGGGTAGTTACTCTTTTGTGAATAAAATAAATGGCTTTAAATGCCTATAATCAGATATAAAAGGAAACGTCCCTGAAGACCAGGAAACGCATAACTGACCAAATAATATCCCACAATTCTTGGGGATTTACATTAATAAATAAGGATTACATCTCATATTTATAATACTTGTAAATATTCAAGGTGATTATCGCGTATCTCCAAAGCTTTAGCATCTCAGGTCTCACGTCATTGTTCGAGCTAATGGCATCTTCCGAGATCACGTGTCTTTCGAGATCATACGTACATCTAGCTCGAGACCCCCGATCCGAAGTTGTCCCCGAAGATGAGTGTGTTCTCGGAGCTACCTTTCGAGATCGAGATCGTTTCGAGCTCATATATTCGAGGTCATATATCGTACTTTGCAGGCTCGATATACAATCCTGGAGCATACTTCAATCCTTACGAGACCATTTGTTGCGAATCCAACATTCGAGGTCATATTTACCATGGCTCGAAATCTAGGTGAAACATCTTGCCCCCTCAAAAGTATTTGTTCAAATCCTAAGAGAAGGAAACTTTTGAACTACTTTCCTTGAGAACTGTACCGTCACACCTTTGAAAATGGACACGCGTCAGCTGGGTATTGCCCATTTTAGGTACTTGAGTACCTTGGAAACACGCCCATGATCGTCCGTCTGACAACTTTTCGGCGCCTTCTTGTCATTGATCCCCATCCGTTCGATCTAGTGAGGATTTCATTTGACGCTCCTGATTAATTCCTTTTCCCCACCTATATATACAAGGCCCCACTCTTCATCTTCTTCACTTTCATCCTCATTCGCCATAAGCAAGAAAAGAAAAAAAAATAATCCCAGAGACCTCTTTGCAAAGTTCCTGTTCCATGCATGTTTTCTCGACCAAAGAAACAAAGGAATCCTGGTCTGTTCGAATCAGTGAGTTCTTTCCTGCAACCTCTTCTCCAATCGACGATCTCTCGGCAATCGCCATTACTGTGTAAGTATGCCGTTTTTGTTTTTCGTTTAAAATGTTCTTGCTGTGTGTGCTAGTTTATGTTCTTAGCATGATACGATAGGAGGTTTTGAACCGATAGGTTTTTATGCTTTCTGGATTTTCACTCTGAATGTTCGTCTTTGGTTTATACCCAGTTTTGACGTTTGAATGTGGTTCCCATTTTCTGGGTTTTGAAATTCTTAGGCAGCGTTTCATGTACATTAAGCTTTCGGATAAAAACATGGGCTTTGACAAATGCACGAAATCCAAAAACGTTTTTCCTTGCTAATCGCCACTCTTCTTTCCCTTGAATTTCGGGATTTTCAAAAAATTATCCACACTCCTTTTCTTTTTCGTGGAATACACGCCCCTGACTCTTCAATAAGGGTCTTAGTATTTAGTCTCGTTCCTAAATCTCCGAGCTCATTCTATCGAGCTCGTGACTCTTGCATGCATGGCCCTCACCATTTTTTCTTTCTCGCTAGATGTCACAGAATCTGGAAAGACAGTGGGGGTCATTGCTGGCAGTCCCTTACGAGCCGAAATCTCCGAGCTCGGAATCGCTCTTCGCCCGGAACCAACGTCGGATAAGAGAATACGAGCTTGCGCGCGAGCAAGAAGACATTCGAGCTCACTATCACCACCAGATAGACGAGGTCATTGAAAAGAAGAGAAGAGTTCTTCGGGAGGCTCTCTATCCGGAGCCCAATTCAGGACCTAGGCCCATTCCCCTCGACCCTGCGCTAAAGGTCACTATTGCGTATCATCCAGGGGAACTCCAGTTTTCATTAATGGGGGAAACTTCATCCTCGCAGCTGAGGAAGGAGATGTTCGAGGCCGAGCTCTACTGGAGCACAGTTACCACAACTAGTCAGATAACTGAAATCCTGGCTTTCCACGGCCTTAGCCTGTCAGGCTCCTTGAAGTGTCGAGCTCCGGTCGACCATGAACGAAGCTGCTTCGCCCCTGGGAGCCGCGACGCCAATGTGAACTACGAGGCATGGAGCCAGGAACACATGAGGGTAGGAGCACTGTTGCCCTTGAAGTCTTTTTTCAAAGACTTTACTGATTTCGTTGGGTTGGCACCGTTCCAACTCAACACTAATTCGTACAGGGTGTTGTCTGCCCTGAGGTCCTTGTACCACGAGCTGAGGTGGGAAGGACCTTCACCCCAAGAGATTTTATATCTCTTTTGTTTGAAAAGTAACCCCTCCCGAGCTCGGGGAGGGGATGGTTTTTACTATCTCTCGAGCTATCCCAAAGAGACGAAGGTTTTTGAGGATCTCCCCAATCACCCGCCTGATTTCAAGAGGGCCTTCTTCTGGACAGACGATCTGTCCCCGTCTCGACATTACTCGTTCAGGCGGATTCGTAAGTATTCTCTTTACTTTTATTCCTGAGCTCGAGACTTTAGTTTTTAAATCCATATTTAGATGAAATGTTTTTCGCTTTTCAGCTAATTTTAAGCGTCCCACCCCTACTGAAGAAATGACGAGGCACAGAGAGGCCTTGCTCCAGCTTCCTTATGGTAGGAGGTCTCTCTCGTATCTATTACACGAGGGAAAGCTCTGAGCTTGCGGGTTGTTGGGAGAGGGCCAGTCAACCTCTGACTGGTCCAACAAAAAATATGAATGCTGGGAGGAGGTGCCACTGCCTACAGGCGCCCCTCCTCCGAGGAGAGAGAGGAGGCCATCACTCCCAGTTCGTTTGAGGAGTCCGCGGTCCGGGAATGAGGCCAATGATGAAGCCTCGAGCTCGGACTCAAATGAAGGTAAAGTCCTCCCTACCTCGAGGATGTGGTCCCCCACACTACTAAAACACAGGCCCAATAGGTTAGTCTCGTGCCCACAGGATAGATACCATTTCTACATATGGAGTTGGGTAGATGACTGTGTCCATAGGTTTGATAGTGGGCTCGGGAAATATGATACCATGTACACCACGGACGAGGTGTGGAATGGGATAGCGGTGCAGTACGGGACCAATGATTATAGGGACCTCTCGAGGTTATCCCCTACTTATAGGGAAGGCACTCCCCCCGCCTCCTCTGAAGACGGGGGATTTTCATGGTCCCCAAGCTAGAGCTCGGGGGAGAGTTCCAGTTAGGTTTCTTCCATCATCACTCTATGTCTGGTACCGAAATTACTTGATGTACATACCGCTTTAGCTCGACTCACTGTGTTGTGACTTGTACAGGCGAGATGGACTCCGACCTTGACGCCCTTATCGACAATGCAGGTGCCAAGAGGAGCAAACGCCCTAGGGCGGGGTCACTGAAGACCGGTCAGCCGGACAAAGGCTCCAAGAGGTCCAAAAAGACACCTCCCCTTGCCTTACCGATTTCGAGCTCCATTGACGAGTCGACTATCCAGGCTAGCGCCTCCATGACAATGCCATCTTCGCAGGCCGTCGTCTCCGCAGTCGCACCGACCTCGCTGGCTGGTGCCCCTGCCATTGAGTCCCAACCTCCTGTGGTGGGCGAAACGTCTCCAGCCCAGCTTTCCAGAAGGCCTTCTGCTTCTCGAGTTCAGAAGCTGACAATCTCCACCCATATGGACTCGTATGTGGTGGATAATGCTGCTGGACCTCACGGATCTACGCTGATCTCGGATGTTATGTCCCGGATCGGCCAGAGCTATGGCAGTTTCGAAGCTCCTCAGTGGCAGTGCCTAACTGGCACCCGAGATCGCACTGTCCTTTACGAGAAGCGTATCGAGCACACTGCCGCGGTAAGTATCATTCTATATTCCTTTTGCTTACATTCATACTGTCCTGAGGCTAATGGTGGTTTCTTCCTTTTTTCAGGCTCTTGCCTTCACTGCCTAGCTCAATTACGAGCTGAACAACGAGATCCATTCGAGCAGGACCCATGCTCAAGAGGCGAAGGACCTCCACCTTAGAGCGAACGACGATCTGAAGGCGGCGAATACTAAGCTCGAGGCAGTGGTTAAGGAGCATGAGGACATGGCCAAGGAGCTCGGAAAGCTGAGAGCTGAACTCGAGGAGCAAAAGAAAGATAACACCCATCTTCGGGAGACCAATAAGAAGCTCGAAGAGGACAAGGCCGCCACCTTCGACTTCGTAGAGGATGCCAAAACTCGCCTTCTTGCCGAGTACAAAGAAATGAAGGAAAAGGCGGTCGACTCAGCCATGTACTGGATGTGGGATTATAACGAAAAGCTGGACACCAGCTTCTTAGGTCCCCATGAGGCGCCGCTTCTTGAACGATGGAATGCCCGGCTCGAGAAGGAAGAGGCTGAACGGCTTGAGAAGGAGAAGGCTGAGCAGCTCGAGAAGGAAAAGGCTGCTCCGGGCACCGTTTCAGAGGAAGCTCAGGAGGATAGTCATGCTATTCGTCCTGAGGGGTCCGGTGCCACTGATGCTGAGAAGGCCAAGGAGACTCCTCTCCCTTGAATCTGACCTCGGGGAAATCAGTTATCGGGGCTGCGTTCCCTTATTTCTGTAACTATTTTAATATATGCCCACGGGGCTGACACAATTTCTTTTACCATTCTTTTATATGCTTTACATTTCTTGGCTCGAAATATTTTGCATATTTTTAAATTGATGAACCGGTTATGTTTATTTATTCATACAAACATAGTTTGGATTTAGGCTCGAAATTCGATGCTTTCATGCATAGTTTATTCGAATTATCTGCTTCCGACCTCGTTACTTATCAAGGTCGGATATTACTTTAACCATGAACTCAAAAGTACTTATATGGTATGTAATGTGAATGATCTGGTTATATCTTTTTTGTTTAGTTACTTTTCCTCATCCTCAGTTTTTGTTCCGAGGTTAAGAGTTTGAAACTATTTTCTCTCAGATATTCCAGCCTCGATCTTGACTTGTCTCATGATAGGTTTAGGCTCCTACTTATCATCGATCAATTTTTTGGCTGGTTTGTTCCAGACCTGTTAAGTTTGCACATCTGGTTAACTCCAAACGTTTTAGGATTTTGGTAGTTCGGTTTTGTCCGAACTATCTAAGCTCGCGTATTTGGTTATATCCAAATACTTCATGTTTTTGATAACTCAGTTATCTAGGCTCGCGTACTTGGTTATCTCCAAATACTTCATATAAATATATATTTTTTATTTTTTAATATGACGGTATATATACCAATGATGCCCCCTTAATATCCTATGAGTGTGACCATAGGTTATTAAATTAAGAGAGGTTGCAAAAATAAAAAGAAATTACATATGGGACAAAATAGACCTTTTATTTGATGAAATTCAAAAACAAACAAACAAACAAACAAATTCATGGTTACAGGCAACACTTCCTACACTATTGATAGTAAGGTCTAAGGTGTTTGCCATTCCATGCTCGCGGTATCAGGCTCCCATCTAATCTCGCAAGTTTGTATACGCCAGGTTGGATGACTGACTCTATCTGGTATGGTCCTTCCCAGTTCGGCCCGAGCACTCCAGCTGCTGAATCTCGGGTGGCTAAGAATACGCGTCTCAAAATCAGGTCTCCCACTCCGAACTTTCGATCCCGAACCCTCTTATTGAAATATCTTGTGGTTCGTTGCTGGTAAGCAGCATTTCTCAGCTGAGCCTCTTCTATTTTTTCTTCGATCAAGTCTAGGGTTTCTTCGAGCTGAGTATGATTTGAATCCTGATCGTAAATTTGAGTTCGGATCGTCGGGATTTCGACCTCAATGGGCAACATTGCCTCGCAACCGTACGCTAGAGAGAACGGGGTATGTCCGGTTGATGTCCGAGCTGTAGTCCTATATCCCCAAAGGACTTGAGACAATTCTTCGGGCCATCGTCCCTTTGACTCTTCCAACTTTTTCTCTAGAGAGCTCTTGAGAGTTTTGTTAACGGCTTCCACCTGACCATTCGCTTGAGGGTGAGCCACTGATGAAAAACTCTTTATTATGCCGTTCTTGTCGCAAAAATTGGTGAATAAGTCACAATCGAACTGGGTTCCGTTATCGGATACAATCTTTCTCGGCACTCCGTATCGGCATACGATGTTCTTTACCACAAAATCAAGGATCTTTTTCGAAGTTATAGTTGCCAATGGTTCAACCTCCGTCCATTTTGTGAAGTAGTCTACGGCGACTACCGCATATTTCACTCCGCCTTTTCCAGTTGGGAGAGAGCCTATGAGGTCGATGCCCCATACTGCGAAAGGCCATGGGGATGTCAACATGGTCAGTTCGGATGGTGGAGATCGGGGTATCGTGGCGAATCTCTGGCATTTGTCACATTTCTTCACATACTCAAAAGAGTCTGTTCTAATGGTTGGCCAGAAATATCCTTGATGTATGATCTTCTTGGACAGGCTATGCCCCCCGGCGTGGTCTCCGCAGAACCCTTCATGAATTTCTTCAATGATCTTCTTTGCTTCGGGAGGGGTTACACACCTAAGCAGCGGCATGGAATATCCTCTTCTGTATAGCTTTCCGTCCAAAATGGTGTAACGAGGAAGTTGATACATCAATTTTCGAGCCTGGTTCCGATCTTTTGGAAGAATTCCATTCTCGAGATAATCAACTATTGGACTCATCCAGGTCGGTTCTGTTTCAATCATACATACATCTTCCTCGTCTGGCTCAGTAATGCTGGGTGCTGATAGGTGTTCTACGGGTACAACATTTAGTTCTTCATTTTCGGCAGAAGTGGCGAGTCGAGCTAAGGCATCTGCATTTGAGTTTTGTTCCCGGGGAACCTGTTCGATTGCGTAAAACTCGAAATACTCCAATGCGGATTTTGCCTTCTCCAGATAAGCTGCCATTCTTGTGCCACGAGCCTGGTACTCTCCCAAGATTTGATTAACCACGAGCTGGGAATCGCTGTAGCAATGTATAGCTTTGGCCTTGAGCTCTTTTGCTATTCGTAGTCCTGCGAGTAGAGCCTCGTACTCAGCTTCATTATTAGATGCTTTAAAGCCAAATCTTAAAGCAGAGTGAAATTTGCTCCCCGCAGGAGTGATCAGAATAACTCCTGCCCCCGCTCCATTTTCATTCGACGAGCCGTCGACGTAAAGTTTCCACAGCTCGTGGGCCGTGGTTATTACCTCATCGTCGGCTATACCAGTGCACTCCACTATGAAGTTTGCCAAGGCTTGTGCCTTAATGGTCGTTCTGGGATGGTAAGTGATCTCGAACTGTCCGAGCACAACAGCCCATTTAAGGAGTCGACCTGAAGCCTCTGGTTTAGATAGGACTTGCCTAAGTGGCTGATCTGTCAGTACATGGATGGGATGTGCCTGAAAGTAGGGGCGGAGCTTGCGAGATGAGTGGATTAAACTGAGGGCGAGTTTCTCCATCGATGGGTATCTTGACTCTGCCCCCAGTAATCTCTTACTGATGTAATAGACGGGTTTCTACACCCTCTCTTCCTCTCGAATGAGCACCGCGCTTATCGCGTGTTCGGAGGTTGAGAGGTATAGGTACAATACTTCTCCCGTTTTGGGTTTTGACAGGATGGGTGGTTCAGCGAGGTGTCGTTTGAGCTCCTGAAAGGCCAGCTCGTACTCTTCTGTCCATTCAAATTTCTTACTTCCTTTTAATAAGTTGAAGAATGGAAGGCCACGATCCGTTGACTTCGAGATGAATCTGCCCAGTGCGGCCATCCTGCCAGTCAAGCTTTGGACATATTTATGCTTCCGAGGTGAAGGCATATAAATCAGGGCCTTTATTTTGTCGGGATTAGCCTCGATTCCACGAGAGTTGACAATGAAACCCAGAAATTTTCCCGAAGATACCCCAAAAGTGCACTTCTGAGGATTTAGCTTCATGTTGTATTTTCTGAGCACGCCAAAGCACTCTTCGAGGTCATCAACATAAACTTCCATGTTGTTCCCTATTTGTTCTGAAAACATCATGTTAACGAGCCGCTGATATGTAGCTCCAGCGTTCTTGAGCCCAAACGGCATAACATTATAACAGTATAGCCCTTTATCTGTAATGAAGCTCGTATGTTCTTGGTCGAGGGCATGCATGGGAATCTGGTTATATCCAGAATATGCATCCATGAATGACATCAAGCCATGCCCCGCCGTGGCATCCACGAGTGATCAATTCTTGGCAGCGGAAAACAGTCTTTTGGGCAAGCCTTGTTGAGATCCGAGTAGTCAATACAGGTTCTCCACGTCCCATTGGGATTTGGGACCAACACTGGATTGGCTACCCAGTTAGGGTAAAAAGCATCCTTAATGAAATGGTTTGCTTTTAATCTGTCAACCTCCTCCTTTAATGCTTTCTTTCTGTCCTCGTCCAGCTGCCTTCGCTTTTGTTGCTTCGGGGGAAAGCTTTTGTATATGTTTAATGTGTGGCTCGCAACATTTGGGCTTATCCCTACCATGTCCGAGTGTGACCATGCGAAGACATCCTGGTTTTTCTTCAGAAAGCAAATTAATTGCTATTTTGCTTCGTCTTGGAGGTGTTTTCTGACCTTCACCTTCTTCGAGGGATCAGCTTCGTCGAGCTGAACTTCTTCGAGCTCTTCCAATGGTTCGAGGTCAACTTTCTCCTCAATCCTTGGATCGATTTCCTCGTCAATTTCTAAAACCGTTCCATCTTTATTTTGTATGATAGCGAGTGCCTGAGCGCTCGTTTGTTTCTTTCCCCTCAAAGAAATGCTATAGCACTCCCTTCCTGCCAATTGATATCCTTTTAATGTCCCGATCCCACTTGGGGTTGGGAACTTAAGGGCCAGGTGCCTCACAGATGACACTGCCCCTAGCCCAACCAGGGCGGGTCTCCCGAGCAGTACATTGTAGGCAGATGGTAAATCTACCACCACGAACTCCATTATCTTGGTCACCAAGACGGGATAGTCTCCCAAGGTCACAGGGAGTTCAATGGATCCCATACAAGCAGTCCCTTCTCCTGAAAAGCCGTACAAAGTAGTTGCACATGCCTTCAGGTCGCGAAGGGAGAGTCCCATTTTCTCGAGGGTCGCCTTATAAAGAATGTTGACCGAGCTCCCATTATCTATGAGAACTCGGAGGACTCTCTTGTTGGCAAGCTGAAGAGTAATAACCAATGGGTCATGATGACGGAATTGAACATGAGATGCGTCCTCCTCAGTGAAGGTTATCGGTTGCGTTTCAACCCTTTGGCTTTTTGGTGCCCTAGGTTCGGGTTCATAAGGAGACCCATCCCCTGTCTTCAACTCGTTAACGTATCGCTTTTGAGCATTTCTACCCCCTCCCGCGAGATGAGGCCCTCCCGAGATGGTTATTACATCCTCTCCATCAATCGGCGGGGGCCTATCTTCTTCCCGAGATCGGGAGTTATTATTTTGTGCCATCGAAGGCGCGGCTACTCTCTGACTCCCAGTAGTCTGTCCAGTACTCTGGTTTTTGACGTACTGCCGGAAATAACCTCTCGAGATCAACCCCTCGATCTCGTCCTTCAGCTGTCGACATTCATCAGTGGTGTGTCCGGTGTCTCTATGGAACCGGCAATACTTACTGGAATCCCTTTTGGACTTTTGATTTCTCATTGGGTCCGGACGCCTGAAGGGGACCTGGTTTTCATTAGCCAGGTATATGTTTTCCCGAGACTCATTGAGTTCGGTGTGTACTATATATACGGAGAAATACCTTTCTCCTTTCTTTTTCTTTCCTCCTTCAGCCTCGGGGTTATTTCCCTCGCTCTTTTTCCTCTTGGAGGGATTCTCCGAGGCAGGCAATGGAGCTGCTTGGTCAGCCGAGGTTGACGTGAAGTTAATGTTTATCGTTGTAGTTTCGGTCTGCGAGGTCGCCTTCAGCGTTGACCTCGCCTCCTCTACATTGACAAATCTCTGCGCCAGTTTGTTAAATTCGGTTATTGACCTCACCGGTTTCCCTTGCATGTCATCCCAAAGGGCACTTCCAAGTAAAACACCAGCTTGGATAGCCATCAGGTGCCCACTGTCATCCACATCTCGAGCTCGGGCGACCTCTAGATTAAATCTTGTCAGATAGCTTTTTAGTGTTTCGCCCGGCTGTTGTCGGACGTTAGTCAAAGTGGATGCCTCTGGTCTGACTCCCATCATAGCTCGGAACTGCTTCTTGAAGTCTCTAGACAACTGATCCCATGAAGTTATCGAGTGCCTCTTGTACTTTTCGAACCAACTCTTAGCAGGTCCGGCCAATGATGTTGGAAACAACATACACCTGAGCTCGTAACCCACGTTACTAGCTCTCATAATAGTGTTGAATGTACTCAGGTGACTGCATGGGTCGGTTTTTCCCTCAAACGCTGGGACGTGAGGAATCTGGAACCCTTGAGGAAATTGAGTGTTAGAAATATTTGGAGCAAACGGCTCGAGCTCCTCGTCAGAGTCCTCATATACGACCGTTCCCTCGTTCATTCTTTAAAAGCCTAAAGGCTTTTTCGAGCTGATCGATCCTTTCTTGGACTGGGTCCTTAGGTGGTGTCTGGAATTGACAGTCATTGATCATGATTCCAGGCTCGCATCTCCGTGAAGGATCTCTACGCCCATTCAGGTGATTCCTTAGGTCCGGATTTGTCTGATCTCCCTTCCCCCTGCTCAGATTCAGATGATTACGCAGGTCAGGATGGATCTTGCGGCTTCCATTATTTTTACGACCTCGGTCGCATTTACTGACGGACCTGGTCTCTCCGGACTCGTCACTAGTGAAACTCATTGATCGCTCGTTTCGAGATGGTTCCTTCCCATGTCGCCTCGTCTCCGCAGTGTGAGACCGGGAAGTCTGACTTCTCTCAGATTGTGCGCCTCTCCGCTCCTGGAAAGTCTCCCTGTGTCCTTGTCTATCCCCCGTATGCCCTTGATCCTGATCTCGAACAGGTTGAGCGTTTCTGCGGGGAGGTGAAGGATATCTTATGGGAGACGGAGGGAACCGTATAGGCGACGGTGGCTGCCGTCCCTGCCTCGGCCTAGAGGGTCCAGAATTTGCCCGAGATGGGTTAGTCGCGTTCGATGCACTACCAGGAACCTGAGTCCGAGCCTCGGTAGGAGCTCGGTTATTCTCAGTTCCTACAGGCACTTCCGCAGGTGGATTAGGCGGGACCCGAGCTCAGGTACTCCACAGACACCTGCGCCTCTGCGGCCATCCTAGTCAACTCCTAATTCCGTTTGTTGGCTTCTGCCAACAGCTGTTTCAATTGCCGGGTTTCCATTTCTACAATAGGAATGTAACGCTCAGGATTGTAGTACATATCCTCATCCCTCGGTTGAGGCAGTGGTCCCCAGGAATTGGAGGACCCACTTCTCTCCTCAGCATCCGGGTTTTCCATTTGTTGTTTTCCAGGACGCCTTGGGTAGCTTTCGTCAAGGGTGTTCTGATTGTTTGTAGCCATGAATCTCTCAGGGATGAATGCTTAAGGCTCTCAATGAAAGCACCAAACTTTTGACGCCGTTTCTCGTCAAACAGTAAAAGAAGAGCACGTAAACAATGAATGAGAATGGCTAAACGAAATAAAACAAATCAAACACGCGATTTTTACGTGGTTCAGTAGTTAAATCTGCCTAGTCCACGAGTCTCTGTTATTAATCTTAAGATTATCTCTGAAAAATTCCTTAGCATGAATTCTTCAGAGTTTTCTCTCCAGGATCAGAATTTCGGTCCTTTACAATGGTGCATGGCTTCTCTATTTATAGAGAAGGACGCAGAATACTATCCCACATATTTTGGGTAGTTACTCTTTTGTGAATAAAATAAATGGCTTTGAATTCCTATAATCAGATATAAAAGGAAACGTCCCTGAAGACCAGGAAACGCATAACTGACCAAATAATATCCCACGATTCTTGGGGATTTACATTAATAAATGAGGATTACATCTCATATTTATAATACTTGTAAATATTCAAGGTGATTATCGCGTATCTCCAAAGCTTTAGCATCTCAGGTCTCACGTCATTGTTCGAGCTAATGGCATCTTCCGAGATCACGTGTCTTTCGAGATCATACGTACATCTAGCTCGAGACCTCCGATCCGAAGTTGTCCCCGAAGATGAGTGTGTTCTCGGAGCTACCTTTCGAGATCGAGATCATTTCGAGCTCATATATTCGAGGTCATATATCGTACTTTGTAGGCTCGATATACAATCCTGCAGCATACTTCAATCCTTACGAGACAATTTGTTGCGAATCCAACTTTCGAGGTCATATTTACCATGGCTCGAAATCTGGGTGTAACATGCATAGGCTATCGTGAGCTGAACAAAGTAACGATCAAGAATAAGTACCCGCTACCTCAGATAAACGATTTGTTTGATCAACTCCGAGGTGCGACTGTATTTTCTAAGATCGATTTACAGTCCGGGTATCATCAGCTCAAGGTAAAGGGAGAAGATATTCCTAAGACAGCCTTTAGGACTCGTTATGGACATTACGAGTTCTTGGTTATGTCTTTTGGTCTTACTAACGCACCAGCCGCGTTTATGGACTTAATGAATAGGGTCTTCAAAGACTACTTGGATAAAGTCATCGTTGTGTTCATCGACGACATTTTAATTTACTCCAAGGATGAAGTAGAGCACGAGGAATACTTGAGGTTGATTTTGATGCGATTGAAGGAGCATCAACTCTACGCAAAGTTCAAGAAATGCGAATTTTGGCTTTCCCAAGTGGCGTTCCTTGGGCACATCATATCGAAGGATGGAGTCGCAGTAGATCCATCAAAGGTTGAGGCCGTGAAGGATTGGCCTAGACCAAAGAACGCGTCAGAAGTAAGAAGCTTCTTAGGGCTAGCAGGTTATTATAGGAAGTTTGTAGAGGGCTTCTCTAAGATAGCCACTTCGCTTACCAACCTGACCCGAAAGCAACAAAAGTTTAACTGGAATAATAAGTGTGAGGAAAGCTTCCAGTTGCTTAAGGATAAGCTTTCCTCAACACCAGTACTTAGTGTCCCGACACCCAACGATAAGTTTGTTGTCTACTGCGATGCATCAAAGCTAGGATTGGGATGCGTGCTGATGCAAAATGACAAGGTGATAGCCTACGCCTCACGACAGCTAAAGGAGTACGAACAGCGCTATCCAACTCACGATATGGAGTTGGCAGCGGTGGTCTTTGCATTAAAAATCTGGCGCCACTATCTTTACGGAGAAAGGTGCGAGATTTATACAGACCACAAAAGTTTAAAGTACTTCTTTACTCAGAAGGAGCTTAACATGAGGCAGCGCAGGTGGTTGGAGTTAGTCAAGGATTATGACTGCGAAATCCTATACCGCCCAGGGAAGGCGAACGTAGTTGCCGATGCGCTTAGTGGGAAAAGCTATGGGAACTTAGTAGCCTTATCCGGAATAAAAAAGCCGCTACAGCAGGAGTTTATCAGTGCTGGAATCGAAGTGATTGTAGGCAAGCTGGCTAACTTGTCTATCCAATCGAATCTGCTAGAGGACATACGGATTGGTCAGAGACATGATGAATCGCTAGCAGCACATATGAAAGTAGTCATGGAAGGCAAGAATACCGATTTCTCAATATCTAGCCAAGGCTTATTGAGATATAAGGATCGGGTATGTGTGCCAAATGATCAAAGTATTAAGAAGACGATTTTAGAAGAAGCGCACAGTACCCCGTACTCAGTTCATCCAGGGTCTACCAAGATGACTCATGACATCAAGGCAATCTATTGGTGGCCAGGGATGAAGAAGGACATAGCGGAGTTTGTATCTAAGTGTCTGGTATGCCAGCAAGTGAAAGCGGAGCATCAGCGGCCTGCAGGTTTATTGCAACCACTTAGCGTGCCAGAATGGAAGTGGGACGACATAGCCATGGATTTCGTGACGGGTCTGCCAAAGACGAATAAGCAGCATGATTCCTCTTGGATAGTAATAGATAGACTAACCAAGTCGGCTCATTTCCTGCCTGTTAAGACTTCATACACGGCAGACCAATATGCAGACATCTACATCCAAGAGATTGTACGATTACATGGAATCCCCAAGACGATAGTGTCAGATAGAGGATCAGTGTTTACATCAAGATTTTGGAGAAGCTTACAGCAAGCTATGGGTACTAGGTTAAGCCTTAGGACAGCTTTCCATCCTCAGACAGATGGGCAGTCCGAGCGTACGATTCAGATCTTAGAGGATATGCTACGCGCGTGTATACTTGATTTCAGAGGATCGTGGAACAAGTACTTACCACTGATCGAGTTCTCATACAACAACAGCTACCAGTCAACAATCGGGATGGCACCTTATGAGTTTCTATATGGAAGAAGGTGCCGATCACCGTTGCACTGGGACGAGGTAGGAGAAAGGCAGCTTCTAGGGCCCGAAGCTGTTAGACAAGCTCAAGAAGAAGTAGCGCTTATTAGACAGTGTATGCTTGCTGCTCAAAGCCGTCAGAAAACCTATGCGGATGCCAAGCGACGCGATGTGGAGTTCCAAGTCGGAGATCAAGTCTTCCTGAAGATATCTCCTATGAAAGGTGTCAAGCGGTTTGGGAAGAAAGGCAAGCTTAGTCCCCGATTCATAGGTCCTTTTGAGATATTGGACAAAGTGGGACCAATTGCGTATAGACTAGACCTACCGCCAGCACTAGCCGATAGTCACAACGTGTTCCACATCTCGATGCTACGCAAGTATGTGTCAGGCCCATCTCACATCCTCAAGTACGATACGATAGCGCTCCAGAAAGACTTAAGCTACGAGGAACGACTGGTTAGCATCCTAGATAGAGGGATGAAGCAGTTACGTCCAAGAGCTTTCCTATAGTTAAAGTCCTATGGAGCAATAGTTCTGAACGCGAGGCAACGTGGGAATTGGAGGAGGACATGCAAGGCCGGTATCCGGAATTATTTGGTAAGTAAATTTCGAGGTCGAAATTCTTTTTAGTAGGGGAGAATTATAGAGTCCAAGAACTTTACTTAGCTAATTATTTAGTAGTATTATAGTATGTATAGTATTATCTTTGTTACTGTGGATTTTTGGTTCAGACCGGGAATTATTTGGACACTCATAGTAGTACTTATAGACTTTCTAAGTTTAACCCATAGTTTAAGAATATTAATTTTAACCTAAGGTTTGATTATATAACTGATATTAAGGATAATATTTGTCATACTATAAGGTTTAGATATCAACCAATAGGATTTTAAGCACATGTTATGAATGGGTGATTAAAGATTAATTATTTTGAGGATTTAATTTAATAAGGAGTAAAGTTTGAATGTTATAGGGTCAGTCAGCAGCTTTGAATACGTTGAAGGCTTAGTCAAGGCTGTTTACTCCATTCAAACTTAGCTAAAAATGTGTAATTTCGTGTTTAAATATTCAGCGTGTGCCGATATATCGCAGCTATAGGGGTCGATATATCGCAGCACGTAGATACGGAAAACACGAGACGATGCACGGTCGCCTCGGGCATACTGGCCCAGGCGATATATCACCTACAGGGGGCGATATATCGCCTCCTTCAGTGTATATTCAAATTTTTTTGAATTCTTTTCCCTTTCAGCCATTCAACTTCTTCATAAGTCCAACATCTTTTGAACGAGTCTTCAGCCTCTGCTGAACGATTATTCAAATTATTTTCACCTAAAAAGCTATTATTTTTATTCAAGTAAAATTAAGATTCATTCATTCCTAAACTCTATAAATAGGACCTAGTACCCAGCCATTATTCACCTTTTACTCTAAGTTCAGAAGTTGCAAGTGTTAGGAGAGTGTGAGAGTTAAACACTTGGGTGGGGAAATCATAAGCTTAAACATTATAAGCTTATCAAACACTTTGGGAAGTAAGGTTCTATAGTATTTCGGTTGAGGTGTAGATTGATCTTACAAGTCTTTGAGGTAAACCAAAGCTCTAGTTCATTTGTTTTATGTCATTTCTTTCTCATAGTCTTCTACTCAGTCTCCTAACCTCATTCTCTTTTTGGTTAGGGAATCTAAGTTCTTGAGCACATATGTTTTGGTAAGTGTGACTTTCAATGGTTTAGTCTTTCCATTCCTTTCATTTCATCTCTTTTTATTCATTAGACTCACCCTGTTATATATGGTTTTAGGAGTGTTCCAAAAGTCCCAACTCAGTCCACATATCCCGGTAACTTTGGTAAGGAAAATAGGCTAGAATCAATATGTTATATGTTTATGTTATCTTATGTTTTATGTTATCAAATGTGTTATGATATGTATATATGTATGTTTGTAGGCTTGGGCATATGACCCATATGACTAACAAGACCCCAAATGGGTTGTGGACATATGACTTACTTAGCTAGTAGGACCCCATTAATCCCATGGGCATATGACTTGTTTAGTCTATGGGACCCCAAGTAATAATGGCCATTATAATAAGTGTATGTAATTAGTGTCATGATATGTCTTTATGTTATTAT
Source organism: Humulus lupulus (assembly GCF_963169125.1). NCBI lineage: Eukaryota > Viridiplantae > Streptophyta > Magnoliopsida > Rosales > Cannabaceae > Humulus > Humulus lupulus. Next base: position 23,120,845 of record NC_084793.1, read on the forward strand.
GAAATCTATGTTTATGACTATGTGTTAGATTTTCCTTGCTGGGCATTAGGCTCATTCCTTTTTGTTTTATGTGCAGGAAAATAGCTTTAAGAGGCGATAAGATTCGTGGACGCTTAGAGTATGTGTATCGATAGTGAATGGAGTCAAGGAGCCGAGCGTTATTCGATTCGAGGATGTAGTTTCGTTTTATGTCTTTTTACATGTATTTTCCACACTATTTATGTAATGTCTTTTTATTTTAAATCATGTTTTGTTTTTAAAGACAATGGGATCCCATATCCTTCTTGGTATTTATTTTGTAAGTAACTCTTATTTTTACAAGTTACTTAATAAAATTATGGTATTTTCGTAAATGTAAGTTCTATTAAGGATTGTATGTATAGTTTCATTAATGGTCCAAAAGTCTAGATTAGTGGGTCATTACAGTTTTTGTTTCTTTTTCTTCACTTTCTTCAGTCATTATATGAATTTGTTTGTATACATCTCAAACAAGCACTGATTTGTGATTTTGAATTTGATTGTTTCAATGGGTTCTTTTCCCTTTTCTTTTTTGGATAATGAACTGTTTTGTTGGCTTTTTTTTCTTTCCTTTTGGGTAGTTCACACGCAGCTTTTTCATTAACCATGTTCTTACCCTTTTTGGTAATGACACTAATTCCTGGGGTCTGCTCTTTTCTGGTCAAGAACACTTTTTTCTTTCTACTCATCAATTGATTACTTTAACTTGTTTGTTTAAAGGGTTACCCTTTGGTTGTGGTGGATTGCAGGTGGAGAGGAAGATAAATTTGGTGTATGGGGGAGGAAGTGTTGGGTTGATGGGTTTGATATCTAGGACAGTGTATGCTGGAGATTGTCATGTTCTTCGGTAGAAACTTAAAAAAAAAATGCCTAGACTAGTACATTATTGATTGTTCTTTTCATTTGATAATCTCTTATTGTGCTTAAACAAGCATGGTGTTTTTCAGTTTTATATCAAATTTTGTCACTTTACAAAGTTGGTTATATTTTTTTTTTCTTCCATGCAGGGTCATTCCTAAAGCTCTCATGCCTCATGAGGTACCTTTTGTTCTCTTTGTTCTTATACTTTTCTCCTCCTTGTTCACTTGGCTCTAAATCACCACAATTTCTCCTAGAAAATCCTTGTGTCAAACATTTTTCACATTGAGAGGTTGGTTCTTTCTATATCATGATATACTTTTACACCTGTACTTCATTCTTGAATCAGACAGATCTGAAAGTTGGGTTTTGGCACATCCAATAAATTACATTAAGAACTATATATTGAAGTTGTTTTCAAACACAAAATTGCATTCAATGAGTTCTATCAATTGGTTTTTACTAATTGCTGTAGCTAAATTGGTAGATATCTGGTGAAACTGTTGGAGAAGTAAGAACTGTTTTGGACATGCATGAGCGAAAAGCTGCAATGGCTCAAGAAGCTGATGCGTTTATTGCTCTACTTGGTAATTACCTGGAAATAAATTTACTAATTTGGAAGCATGAGAAGACATCTTTAGAAATGCAGAAACTTTGTGCAATTTGAATATTTATGTTAAGACACATTTGAAACAAATAATTGTCCTTGTAGGAGGATATGGAACAATGGAGGAGTTGTTGGAGATGATAACATGGGCCCAGCTTTGGATTCACAAGAAACCGGTAACCTTTTCGCCACTGATCATTGAAATACAACAATCAGCTAATGGCTAAAAAAACTTTTAATTAGGTATTACTCTATGCAGGTTGGTTTGCTAAATGTAGATGGGTATTACAATTCTTTGCTAGCACTATTTGACAATGGTTTTGAAGAGGGATTCATCAAGCCAGGTGCTCGGGAAATCGTTGTCTCTGCTCCAATAGCCAAAGAACTCATGATAAAGATGGAGGTAGTTTCAGCTGTATAAAACTTTCTTTTTGTTTGTTTTAATGACAGAAATGTTCCTTCTGTAAAAAGAACAGAATGTCAAGGCTGCCTTCTGATGTTAAAATTTCTCTCTCATAATGTATGTGCTTTGCTGGCCTACTGACCATAAAAGACCACTCCTTTGCACCTCCCAAGAATAGTTTATCCAAATTTGATCAGAAAATTTGTAACACCCTCACTTATTTTAGTTAAAACCATATTTGAGGTGTTACATTTTAAAACTATATCATAATTTATTACTGCGGAAGTCTGGACATTTTTTTTTTAAACTTGAAAACTTATTTCGCATTATTTACATTAAACATAAAGTGTGTCTCAAACATATTATACATAAGTATTAAATAACCCAATTTATTTTCAAAACATAACTTCACACTTTATTACAAACATCTCACTGATAACTGAAATAACCCACAAAAGGTCGATATGTTCATATGTACAAATTAGGGTCAGGACCATGCTTCAATTCTCCTCATGTCATTCGCACATTTCTTTCTCTACCTGCAACACAAGACAACTGTGAGCCTAAAGCTCAGTAAGCAAAGTAATGCATGCAATGCTAATGATTACCCAATATCAATGGACATACACAACTTCTTTTTAAATTTTGGGCCCCTTAATATTGTGCACACTGTTTGAATTGGTCAATGCCTGCAGGGCTTGTTACACATACAATATAAAATCCCATGGGTTCTCCTCTGGCTAGCCATCACCACAGTAGGGCACATTAAAAACCTTATTCCATCGTTGCCCCGTCGGGCTCAAGAGTTAAGGCGGCCACACACTGTGGTGTCAATACATATAACAATAACTCATATGGAGGAGAAATAAAAACGGAAACATGGAAAACAATATAATTGGTTCACTAAAACCTAGCCCAAATTATTGGGCAGCCACTATAAACCTACTATAGGCCTCCGTTTACACTTATTAACACTTTCATTTGCCTTTTCAAAATAGTGGCACTGAACTTAAACTTCTTATTACAACTTTCTTTTATGTTGCACAAAACTTGCAAAGGCATCATATAATTAATCATCACAATATCATGCATGGTCTTATATCATATAATAATTTTCCATATAACTATTATGCCATACATACAAATTTATGATGGAGTGTCAATGTATGTTAATACCACTTACTCACAAAATATTCATATAATGCATACTTTCACATAACATGTAATTCTTGTGTTGCAGTTGAGTACTTTACTTACCTTTTGTCCAAAATATATTTCACCGTGTAATAAGTGATGTCTTAGGTGTTGATATGCTTATCCTGACAATGGCATGGATTTCTCATCACAATGAAGGCAGTAAGACATTGAACTATCATTTAAAAATACCCATAAAACATCATATCAACTTTCATATCCAATTCATGCCTAAAATGCCTTAAACCACCTAGATCGAGCATTAGATTTATCTTAGCCATTTGGAGAAATTTTGACAGAGTTTCCCCTTAATTTTAGCTATCCTCAAATATAAAAATAAACCAATAATCCACATCAAATAACCTGCCATAACCATATATCCCAAATACCAACATGATTCATCATAAAGTTATCATATACCGATTTTGATAAAATTCTTATCTCCTAGATCATCACCCAAATTAAATGAGTCTCCACATCTATTCAAACATTTATAAACATATATACTCTCTTATAAACTCAATCAAATAACCAAAAATCATTTTGTACTCCAAGAACCCCAAAAACCTCATAAAACACAAAATTTCACTTACCGGGCAATTTTTCGGCGAAAACAATCTCTTCAAGCTTTTATAAACCTCAAACCACTTGGAAACCACCAATAAATATCTTAAAAAGGATAAAACACCATATATAAGCTCTCAGAAAAATTCAAAAAACATGGTTTAACTTCCAAGTACAAGAACTTACCATAAAAAGGCTAGAACTAAGCTTAATCCACTTCTTTGGCTTTGATTTCACTTGGATCTCCTTAGAATTTCTTCAAACCAGCCAAGAAATGGATTTTGGTTTTTTTTTCTCTCTATTTTTCAGAATAATGGTCGTGCAAAGTGATAAGGTTGATGGAAATTCTTTATTTTCAATGATTTAGCCTTATTGTATCAAAATTTGACACCTTTCATCTCATCATTTCACCTTTTGACTTATGAAAACCTTATCACTTCAATAATTTCGACTTAATCATCTGCTAGGCCTATTATCCTTATGTGTAAAACACTCAAACCAAACCTTAGGTCCATATGGCTTCATACCCAATAGTTATGCTTACCCGATCAAGCGTAGCGCACTTATGCTAAGCTCGTTTTGACTTTGCATCAATACCACTGATTATGTATACCTCCCATCAAGAATTGATCTAATGGTTATAAAACCATTTTTACATCATCAATGAGACCTTAATCATACCTCGATTACATTTGGTAAATCCATAAATACTCAATTTTACACCGAAATACTAGTAATCAACATTATACTATTTTTCACTACTTAACCTATGTTGCCTTCTATATCTCACTTTCAACACTTAATTCCATGCCTTGTCCATATTTTTCATACTTTCTTATATCTTGAGCACATCAAACACCCATAAAAGACAACTCAAATGCCACAAGGTTAATAATATTGAGCATACATATAGACATCACATACACAACTTTTATACTTATACATGAAAACACTTATAAGAATATGCATATGCTCAAATTATACATATTGTATGATATGTAATGCAATGCAATCATGTGATTATTGGCTATATTATATCAAAATAATGTGGGTGCTACAATCCTCTACACCTTATAAAAATTTCGTCCTCGAAATTTCTCTTACCCAAATAGCTCTGGGTATTTAGATCTTATTTCATCTTCCCGTTCCCATGTCATTTCCTCAATGTTTGAACTTCTCCATAAGACCTTAATCAGTGAAATCTTCTTATTTCTCAACTCTTTCTCTTTTATGTCAAGAATTTTCACTGGTTTTTCTTCATATGTTAGGTCTTGTTCAACTTCTATTGGCTTGTAGTTTAGCACATGTGAAGGATCTGGCACGTATTTTCTCAATAATGAGACATGAAAAACATCGTGGACATTTGACAGTGATGGCGGTAATGCCAGTCTATAGGCTACCTTTCCCACCTTTTCCAATACTTCAAAAGGTCCAATAAATCTTGGGCTTAACTTCCCTTTCTTTCCAAACCTCATTGCTCCTTTCATAGGGGAAATTTTCATAAATACCTTGTCCCCAATGTTGAACTCCACATCTCTTCGCTTTCGATCAGCATAACTCTTTTGCCTACTCTGAGCAGTTAACATTCTTTTTCTTATCTTCTCTACTGCTTCAGTTGTCCTTCTGACCAGATCTGGACCAAGATACTTTCTTTCTCCCATTTCATCCCAATGAATTGGTGATCTGCATTTTCTGCCATATAACATTTCATACGGTGCTACACCAATTGTTGCATGAAATCTATTGTTATAAGAAAACTCCATCAGACACAAATACTTCTCCCATGATCCTTGAAAATCTAGGACACAAGCTCGAAGCATATCTTCAAGAGTTTGAATGGTCCTTTCAGATTGTCCATCAGATTGGGGGTGATATGCCGTAGTAAACTTCAATTTTGTGCCCAATGCTCTCTGCAAACTTTCCCAAAACAATGAAGTAAATCGAGCATCCCGATCTGAAATTATAGATACTGGCACTCCATGAAGTCTAACAATCTCTTGAACATATAATTCAGCCCACTGATCCATAGTATAAGTCATGCGTACCGGAAGAAAGTGTGCTGATTTGGTATATCGGTCTACTATAACCCAGATAGCATCATGTTGTTTAGAAGTCTTTGGAAATCCAACTACAAAATCCATAGTAATCTCTTCCCATTTCCACTCTGGTATCCGTATTGGTTGTAGTAAACTAGCAGGTTTCTAATGTTCAGCTTTCACTTGTTGACAGGTTAAACACTTGGCTACAAACTCGACCACATCCTTTCTCATGTTGGGCCACCAGTAGTGTCTTTTCAAGTCATTAAACATCTTGGTCATCCCCGGATGCACTGAATACAAGGTATTGTGAGCTTCGGTAAGGATTTCTCTCTTTAACTCCTCATTATTAGGGACACAAACTCTTTCCTTGCACTTTAGCATCCCATTACATGACACGCTAAACTCATTGACCTTCCCACTTTCCAATTCTCTTTTTTGTTCCACCAAGTAAGGATCCTCACATTGACCTTATTTGATTCTCTCTAACAAGGTAGATTGAATAGTCATTACTGATAATCTTCCTGTGATTACCTCAATCTCCGCTCTGCACATGTCCTCCTGAAGTGGTCTTGTCAATTTCCTCAAAAATGACACATTACCATGAGACATTCTATATTGATTCAATGAGTAAATTACGAGTAGATTATTTCATATTGACAGTTACGTATTTTAATCCTTGATAACAAGTCATTGAGTTTTCTTTCTTTTCTTTTTCTTTTCTTCTGGTATTGATGATGATAAGTAGTAAAATAAAAAACCCTGCTTTTTCTGGACCTTAATCTCTCAAATATTTGGTCCTACTAATATTTATGTATATATGGTCAAAGGATTAAAGAACTCTTGGCCTTAGGACCATAATGTCGGATCAAATAATTCAATGCTGGCAGTTAACTTGGTCCTAGTGTTTTACTAATTACTATAATAACATATTTTACTTTTAAAAGCTTCTTGCTTTGCTTTTTCTAACTTTAGCTCCCAAAGTCTCCAATTTTTTGAGCTCTCTTAATTCTTATTACAAAATCTCTCCTCAAAAGCTAATTTATTTTCGAACCATATATAGTACATAACCAACTTACAACATAGCGACACATAAGAATTTTCTTTTTCTTTTTTATTAGGGTGTGACTATCAACACAAATGCCTGGACTGATGCTGGACATTCTGTGAATCAAATCTATGACATCCTTTACATGATGGGGCGCGATGATATCGCTGTTGGAGTTGGCGGCGAAGGTGGAATACTAAAAGTTGGTACCATTCTTCCTAATGTTGGTGGATATCTTCCCATAATAGAACAGGCATGAGCTCATTGATTGCCTTCTACATGTTTGATTTTTGTTTTTCCTCATAAAAAAACTTAGTACATTGCCATAACATGTATATCATACAATCTCAGTTAAAAGCCACTCTAATTTGTGTTTAGTTTATGTATGTTAGGGTGTTACAACCACTGGGGGATGTAGATATAGACAAGCTATCCCAGTAGATATTGGAGGTCGTGTGGATGTTGATACAAATTTTGGCATTAGAAAAGTTTTTCTTCCTTAGGTATATATAAACTATTATTTCCATTGATCTGTTATGCTTATTCTATGTATGATAAAAGAGATGTTTGCTTGAGTTGAGTTGGTAATTGGCTATCTTCCAGGGAGAATAGAATGTGGTTTATTAGTTATTAGAAGTGGAGAATCAATCTTTTTGCATTGTAAATTTGAATCTCAAATATTTTGTTATGACTTAGGGAAGCAGGAGATATAGACCTATTAAACAACCAACTACTCAGCAGGTAATGTATGAGAAAATATCTGTTTCGTCAAGTTTTGGAGTTATTACAAATTTAATTTAAACTTTATATGCTTACAGGTGGAAACTAGCTTAAGTCTTATGTTCTTATTAATAATAAAAGGATTTTTTTTTTACAATGTGCAGGTATATTGAGATGATTTCTTTGGAGCAATTCTTGACAACATTTGTAGTTGAGGCCTTTAGAATGGAAGAATGTATTTCACTAATTTTTGTATACATTTCTTGTTTTGTATTTAGTGATAAAGGAATCTGAATTGGGCATAAATTATGTTGTAATATGATTTCTTAAGCCTAGACTAGTAGACTAAATATTGTAATTACATTCGAGTAATTAATAAAAATCTATTTATGTTACCTTATTTGGCTTCAACTTTCATATTTGTTTTCCTAGTTTTGTGTAAGTAAAAAAAGATTATGTTTCTCTAAGCTAATATAACACATGTGTTATAATAAAGTGTAGTATAACACAAAAAAAGTGTTATACTAAAGCTAATATAACACAAAAAAAGTGTTATACTAAAGTGTAGTATAACACAAAAAAAGTGTTATATAATCGACTATAAATAACATAATTAAACACTTATCTATATATTAAAATAACACAGAAATTGTGTTATCGTTGACAGTACAATAACACATCTGTATAACACTGATCAAGTGTTATGTAAAGTACCCTGACCTACGATAACATAGTCGGTCTTAACACATCACAAAGTGTTATCGTATGTTTTGATAACACATTTTTGGTGTTATTAAAAGCATTTTTTATTGTAGTGTGTGATGAAACTTAATCTGAGCCTCAATTGGTGCTTTTATTGGAAATATTGTACTGGTTGAATACAATGAGATGTATTGGTTATACTTAGGGACTCTATAAGAAACAAGCAAGAAAATTGTCCTTGGCTCAATTCTTATTTATTTATTTTTTATGACTTAATTTGCATTATGAGTACATATCAGTTTCTACAGGCTTCAGTCATCATTTCTTATATAATTAATATGATTTATTTCTCTCTTTTTAAGGAAAAAGTTTGTGAAATATATGGTGGTGGTAATAATCCTCGTTATAAACTATTGCTTGTAACTTGTTCTATATGCAACACAACTTTCTGAATTATGTTGTTGTGTTGCAAGTCTTAACAGTTGAACACTTTTCTTTTGTTTGACTTATAGATCAAGACAGAGCTATGTGAATCTATTTGAACACAAGCCTTAATGGGAATACATACACATGCAAGATTTCCCTTGTATTTTGCAAGGATATTTTGTCCTCAGATATTGTTGGCTTGCTTTAGTAGTATAAATCATGTATGAATATAATATTTATGTCATTTAATATTAGTAGTGCTTTAATATTATTGTTGGGCTCCACAAACAAGCTTTCAAATCAAATACAAAGAACAAAGCATCATAATATTTTTAGATTTTTTTGTTCACTTTTTAAGTGAAACATGGAGGTTTTTTCAAATTTAAACTATACCTTTTAACTAAAAGTTTATTATAATACCAAGTAAAAAAATGCACACAACACACAACAAGTTTTCTTCCTTATATAACCGCAACACACAAACAAATTTTCCAGAACCTACTTCTCTAAGACACACAAGTTTTCAACATTCCGTTATCACCGCAGCACACAATTTTAATCTCAGAACCTACTTCTCTATGAATGAATATTTAAGATATTCAAACTCCTCTAACATTTGTATGATATTAATAAAAGAGTTAAGAGAACATACTTCCGTACCTCTTGCAATCAATAATCAAGTTAATTAACTTTGCAAATACTCATTGCCAATTCGATCCACGACCTAAATAATATAATCAATACCGAAAAGATTAATACAAAATTAAAATTAAATGATACAATAAGTAAAAAATTCTTTTATATATTAATTTTTGGGTATGTATGGTTATCATATTATTATAAGGACTAAAGAAAAGAATTTTAGAAAACTGAACTAACGAATTATTTATATATATATAAACTGAAACTGCAAGTGTAGAAGACTTACATTCACAACAACTGCAAGCGAAAGTGATATAAATATAAATTATTTGTCATGATCTTACAACATTCATACCAGTTTCTCTATCTTTTAAAATACTTTACAAAAATTCTATTTTTTTTCACTTTAACATTTTACATTACACTATACATCAGATTCTTTTTTTTTTCTCTACATCATTTAAATATTATATTTTTTTCAAAATTTCTAATTCATAAAATAAAAAAAATAAAAAAAACATATAATATAAGAAAGAGATGAGTGAGTAATTAATTAAAAATTATATAGCTAATGAATAGTGCATATGTAAAATACATATGCATTTTACTTTCATCCGATAGAGTTAAGTTTTAGCTCTTTTTTAGCTATATTTTAGCTATTCTAATCTGTTAGTCAAATGGGCTTCACTTTGAATGGCCCAGATAGATTGCATTTCCTGTTGGGCTTTTTAATCAGCTCAACAATGATACATTGTAATCCAAGATTGTATGATTGTTAAAAATTTGGAGTGGTATTTTTCTATAAAATAAAACAAAAATAGGATATGTTTTCTGAAAATCATATTTTTGAAAAGATTATGAACTAGCTGTATTTATATTTTATTAAAAAAAATTGTGGTATGTTTTAAAAAAGATCCCATTTTTGCAAACCATCTAAGCTGGTTGTTCATATTAAAAAAAAAAAGTAAGCCAAATTATGATTACTCATTCATTAACTAGTAACTGTTGCTATCATTGTCTTTAACTCCACGTTAATGGGAGTCACTAATAAACTATGAACAGTTCTAGTTAAGAATTATTAAACTTGATGAAGTCTTGAAAAAATAGTCTTACAAAGTTCCCAATAGGGCAGCGACTTTTTCTTGTAAAACATTCCATGCTCCATTAACATGTCTCTCTTCAGTCAATGGAGCTCCTATTGCAAATCGTAGCAAGTATTTGCCTAATAACACCTGCATATTCACACAAAAAAAAACTCTTTTTTAACCATGGAAAGAAGAAACACAAGGCAATGAAGTGATCATTTCATTATCAAACTATATGAGCTAGTGGCTAAGTGAGCTTACTATATGAGAAATGAAAGTTTTCCCAATTGAGTTCACATTATTCAACAGCTCATGGTTCAGTTTGTCGGCCAAAGCCTCATCCTTGGAGCTTGGCAGCAGCTGAAAAAAAAAACCAAAGAAAATATTCGAGGCGTGGTAATCTGCCATCCCAACACAACTTAATTACCAAGTTATGACACCAAATGAGTACTCTGACATGAAATTTATAGCTGTTACTTAATTTATTACCTCAAATCTTGGGTCTTGACCAACAAGGTCTTCAAAGTGTTCAGCCAAGTTGATGTGGTTTCTTATGTAGCACTGTAAGTTTTCCAAACCATAACGACGTAGCACCATCCATAGTTTAAGTGACCTATTAGTAATATGTAATTTTTCATCAAAACACAAACTTTGGAAGGATGCACTATTGAATCTGTATGAATGACTCATAACTTTGAAAACCACACCTAAACCGACGACCAAGTGGTATTTGCCAATCCTTATAATCCACAACAAGGTTTGCTTCAGAAGCCTAAATGTCAAGTTCATTATGAAAGTAAGTGGTTTGATTTCCATATTGAATCTCTAAGCATTATAGATATGTACACAAAAAGATACACCTTGTTTTTCAAATATTCAAGATTTGTAGACAGGGCCTGAATCAAAGCATTTCTATCCTGTTGTGAAGAATTTAAACCAGTCATTCATAATGGATTAGTAAATAACATGCACCAGAATGCATGGAAAATCAAACTCGCTACTGTTAGAAGCCATTTTTGTGCATTAATGGTACTCACATACCTTGATCCAGAGTGAAGAACAATCAAAGTTTGTCAGAAGCCATTTATGTGCATTCATGTTAAATGAGTCAACTTCTTCAACACAATCAATGTAGTGGCAATATTCTGGACATATACAAGCACTTCCAGCATATGCAGCATCCACATGGAACCACATTGCATGGCTCTAAAATGGCCACATTACAACTATTGTAAGACTATGTAAACATTTAGTTTTCTTTATTCTAATTATCTGAACTTTTCAATTGTCCCAAGTGACCTAACTTACCATTACCCATGTTTTGTTTTAGATGTTAGGAAATGAAATATATATGCTCAGTTAGTTGCAGAGGAAAACAAACGAAATTACCAACTAAAACCAGAAAAAGCAAATATACTTACCAAAAAATTATCGAGGTCTTGACGGTCATGGTGGGAAAGGTTAGACGAATGAGCAAGCGAAGCTAAGAGTGGAGCAAGTGGTGGGACTGAGAAAGTTGTGCATCGATCAACGACAGCTGATCGATCAGTGTAGCCACACAGAGACAAGACATGTGAGCCGCCAAGAGCCGTTCATAAAAAGGGTGAGTCACGATCTCCGCCTTCAAGTGACAGTCTTGGTCACCGGAGATCAAAACATCGCTGCCTCCACCTCCGCCTCCGCTCAGACCATCTCCTGAACTAATGTTCATGTTGCCAACACCACTCAACATCCCCAGCCCTGCTTCTTGCATTGGTACACCCTCTTCAATTTTGAAGAAAAAAAATCAAAGGAGAGAGAGAGAGAAGAACAGAGAAGGGTTTTATGGATATTCAGCCTTATTATATGTATGTGCATATATATTGGGATCTGAGACGCAAAACTTTCTGCACCAATTCTGAGAGATACAAAGATGTTTCATACACAAAGAAAGAGGAAGAAAAAAAAAAAGAGAAAGATAGGGTTTTTTTTTTCTTCTCACTTTTTCTTTTTGTTTTTGTTGGGTTCTGTTTCGTTTGATGTTTTTGAGAAAAGTGAGTTCCGAGAGTTGAGAAGAGAAGGGAGAAAAACAGAGAAGCCGAACGACTGGAAACGGAGTGAATGAGAGATAGAGAAAGACGACAGAGAGAGAGGAGATTTGAGGGATGGAGGAGATTTGAAGCCGAACGACTGGAAACGAAGCAGGGATTGACTTTGGAGTCACCGTAGCCGAAGAAGAAAATGGGGGAGTTCGAACAATGTAATTAAAAAGGAATTAGCCAGGAAAAAAATATAACTTTTACAAGTTATAGGCAGGCTCCCAAAATAAATCACAATACTTTTTCAGTAGTCTATCATAATACTTTTTCAGTAGTATTATTTTCTTATTTTATGAAAAGGGGTATTTGGTGTAGTGTGGATAAGTTTATTTCGAAGACAAACATTGAGCTTTGCAATTTCTTTAAGCAAATTTATGCTCGTAAATTGGTTGTTGAGGACATGGAGAATGTAAAAGATCAAATGGTATAAATTTTGTGCAAGTTGGAGTTAATTTTTCCTCCAGCCTTTTTTGACATAATGATTCATTTAATTCTTCATTTACCACAAGAAGCTATCCTAGGAGGACCAGTTTACATGAGGTGGATATATCCGTTTGAGCGATATATGAAGAAGTTGAAAAAATATGTCAGGAATATCTTCAGGGCGTAGAGACTAAATTTAATTTTCCGGAAAGAAATGCGGATATCGTTATTCTTAAAAGACAATTGTCAATTTTTAATCACAATGTCGTCCAAGTAGCAAAAAGAAAATCATATCCATTCATTATCTTCATCGAAAATTAGTGGAGTGGTTTGTATTCAATAATTGTCCTGAAATCCAAATCCAACAATATATGGAGTAAGTAGCTCAACACATATATGAATTGATTAAATTAATTCATGTAAAACTATTATCTTACCTCAATCCTTGTGTTATACAGTGAATGCCTTCGAGAAAATTCAAACATAAATATATAAAAATATATCCCTAGCTAGTTTAAATTGAAAGTAAATTATCGAAACTGTAGAATTTTTACGAAATTCGTATCGATTAATACTCATCTCATTATGTTTTGTTTTTTGTGTGATACTCTATAGATGGGTCGCATGCGACAATTACAGTCAACTGAGTGTAGTGATGAATTATTTGCTTTAGCAAACAGGTCCAATCAAAATGCATACTCCTACAATACTTGCATTGTTAACAGTGTGAAGTTTTTGGTACATAGTCGCGACGAAAGACGTACCACTCAAAATAGTGGAGTTTCAGTTCGAGGAACCGATGGTTTCACTTTCTATGGCAAACTTAAGGAGAGTTTAGAGTTATGCTATTCTCATGGTTACTCGGTAGCATTGTTTCGATGCAAATGGTTCAACACAAATGCAAGCAAGGGTTGAAATGTGACTGAGAATAACATAACTAGTATCATGATTAATTCTGAATAGTACAAGAACGAGAAGTTTATTCTTGCCACTCAAGCAAAACCAGATTTCTACTTGGAAGATCCTTCAAGAAACAAAAATTAGAAGATAGTAGAAGAAGTCAATCATCAAAAGATCTGGGATCATCCAAGTATCGATGATGATAACTAAGTTCATGTCGTGCATGATAGCGCTTCATCAAATTTTGTACTCACCGTGGATTTAGGAGAGTTGGAGATTATGCATTTGGATCGACCTGGTCACACCAGCATAAGTGGAGAAACGTCTCTACCTGTTCCAAATGTCGATGATGATTTCATCAATGATGATGATGATGAAGAAATTAGTGAAGATGATTTAGAAAGTACAGATGATGATGTAGGCATCGACATTGATGAGGAATAATATTTTCTTATGCATATTCTTATTGTATGGTGTATGTTTTAATTTCAAGACTTTTCAATCAATATATGACTTTTCTTAACAATGTTTGTTTTTCAATAGTTTTAAATGCAGTACCGCAATTATTTAAGTTATATAATTAACTACTAACTATAACTGATTTTAAGTTAATAATTATTTAAACTACAAAGATATTTCAGCTACTGTTGCTCATTCTCATGGTGTTGATGGAACGGGTGATCCTCCTCCAGATCCCACGCGAGTTCCTACTTCCTATGAGACATGTAATATATACTATAATTAGTCTATCTTTTATCAATAAATGTTAATTTGTTATTATTTATTCAATTTTATTTTATTTTTTAATTAACATATGCAGTGGTTGCCACAAAAAGAAGAGGCCGGTCTCGATCCAAAAATTTGCAGTAGCTCGTCAACGAAAATAAAGCCCCATTGGCTCTACAATTTGATCTGAATGAGGGAACCTACAAAGCAGTTGGTGATTTTGGGACATTTCTCATAAGACTTATTGGTAACCTTATTGGTCACCATATCCCATTATATTATGACTCGTGGCAGAGTGTTCCAAATGAGAACAAGATAGGATTGATGCAAAAGCTTGAGGTAAATTTATCAACTTATTCACATGTAAATTTTTTTTTATATATAATTTCCAAATTCTAATTGTTTTTTTAAGGAATTTTTCATTCTTCCATGATCTCTCCCTTAGTGGTGATTGTAGAGACTAGGATTGAGCGAGAGTTTTAGGATTGCTACAAGGATAGAAAGGGTCGCAAGAAAAGACACTTCGATGAACATGAAGGGTATAATGATATTGAGATAGCCAAAAAGAATCCACCAGAGGACATGGACAATGAGAGTGGGGAGAAGTTGGTTGGCATTTTCACCACTCCACAGTTCATAGCACGCTCAAAGGCAAATGTTGCCAACAGAGCAAAAAAGAAGTATCTAAGTCTCCATGGATCGACTTTTTATGCTTCTGCTCGATTTAAGAAGGTAAATAAAAATATATAAATAATTTGAAATATTTTAAGTTATCTTAATAATAATTTCAATATTTAACTGAGAATTTGTTAAATATTGTTTTCTAAAGATGAATCTTCAGACTAAGGAACTACCCAGAATTATCAATACGTTCCATGACATGTACAATCATCCGACACGTGGATGGGTGAACACGAATGCTAAGGATGCATATGTAAGTAACTTTATAAATTTTTTATATATGTATATTATAAAATTGTATTATGTATTAATTGTCTATTTTTTAAACTGCAGGATGCCTTGCAGCAAGAAGTCCAGACACAATCCCAATCCCAATCTCAATCTAAATCTTCAGCAGGAAGTGCCACTGTCAATGAGACACAATTCGTCTCAAAGGAACTTGGTCAATGTCGTGGCAACAACCGAGGTATTGCACACAAGTTAAAGGGCACTAGTACATTTGCCTCAGGCCCCACTAGATCCTCTTCAGAATTAGAGGCATCACCATTTTCGTCCACCACAGTCGACCCTCCAATTGGTACCAGTTGAGGCTTTCCAGTCCATTGTCAACACTTCAGTCAAGCCATTATGACCCATAACAACAATTTCATCCAAATGCAACAATTTTTGCCAGTTACAAATCCAAACATCCAAGCTCCACAATTTCAGCCTGTCAACTTGGACATGAATATGATATAGTCCACAATATATAACAAACTTTCAACCACAGCCACAACAACAGCAACCACCACAGCCACCACAGACCGACGATGAGGATGACTTTGTAATTGATTTAGAGATGACATTTAGTTTGATTATATTATTATTTTGAACTTATTAATATTCTGCGTTGTTTTTTATTTATTTTGGAGACAATACTACTTATGTTTTGTTTTTTACATTTTGGAGATTATGGATATTGTTAAATTAGTTTTATTATTTAATTATATAAATTCGTTTTCTTAATTTAACTAATATTTAATTTTTATTAAATAAATTTTAATTAAAATAATTAATTAATTTTTTTAAAAAAATTATACATCTACAACGATGACATGTCATCGCCGTATGTCGTCGTTGTAGATGGGGGGCAGTCAATTGACCTACAACGACGACATATAGTGACACATGAAGTCGCAATATCCCTGTCCAACCAAAAAAAGGGATTTCTTACTACGACTGATATGTCGTCGCTATAGTTAAATACTATTATGATGACTGCATTTTTTCATCGTTGTATGTCGCTACAGATACGGACCGACAGCGACGTCGTTTTGGCAACGACATGTCATCGCTATATACCTACAGCGACGACTTCTTGATCTACAGCAACGACAAAAGTCGTCGATGTAGAGTCTTTTTCTTGTAGTGACACTCCTAGGTTAAATTTCTTCTATACATACACACACACATATATATATATATATAAGAGAGTGAGTATGAAATAATTAATTAATGGAGTTCAAGTATTGAGGAGAAAGAGAAGAGGAATTAAACGGAGTGTTGACGCTGTTTTTCGTCAACTTAAAAATGGAGAGCAATAAACAAAAATATACCAGAGGAAATGTGTTACACCCAGATTTCGAGCCTTGGGAATTGTGATCTCAAAAGCTGGATTCGTCAGGTGTGAGCTCGCAATATCTAGAATACGTGTTCGCAACCTAGGCACCGAACCTACAAAGCAGGTGGCAACCTCGAAGATGGGTAGCCTCAAAGTCCTTACAAGCTTGAAAGACAAACATCGGAGTACGTCTATTCTCGGGTGGCCTCGGATCAAAAGTTTCGAGCCTGACATAAGTATGAGTTCGAAACTATGTGGTCTTGGAGAAAATAATACTCGAAAGTCACTCAGAGACCTGGGCTAGTACGATGCTGTTGATTGCTGACTTCGAACATCTTAGTGAGTCACTTGGAGAGACGCAGTATACATTTATTGTTGTAACTTCCCTATAATAAAGGGATATTTATTAGTCAGTTATACGCCCCCTGGTCTTCAGGGGACGTTTCCTTGTATATAGGAGTTACAGGCTTTTAAAGCCATTAAATTTATTAATGTAAAGGATAACTTCCCAGAAACGTGTGGGATAGTATCCTGAGACTTCCTCTATAAATAGAGAAGTCCTGTACCTTTGTAAAGGACCAAATTTTTTGTGATCTTGGGAGAAACTCTGGAGAATTCATCTCTGAAGAATTTCCAGAAATTTCCTAAGTTCTAATAACAAAGACTCGTGGACTAGGCAGAGTTAACTGCTGAACCACGTAAAAATCCTCCTTGATTTATTGTATTTTTCTAGCCATAACTATTTATTGTTTACGTGCTCTATATTTACTGTTGACGAAAAACGGCGTCAACAAAATGAATAAAAAGAATGAAAACAAGATCTTTTTACGTGGTTCAACAGTTAAAATCTGCCTAGTCCACAAGTCTATGTTATTAGCTCTTTGGAGTCTTCTGAAAACTTTCAGAGAATAGTGCCCAGAGTTTTCTCTCCAAATCTCAATCTTCCGGTCCCTTTCAAATGAAGTTTACATCTCTATTTATAGAGAAGGTTTCAGAATTCGTTCCCACATATTTCGGGAAGATGTTCTGTAAATCAAATAATATAATGCCAATAAATGCATTATTTTCTATGTACGCGGTAATATCCCATAGAATACGGGATTGAATAACTAATTACATCATCTTCCTTAAACATAGGGAATTTACAACAATAAGTACGTTCACACATAACTGACTAGCTTGGACACTAGATCCATGCACCTTCGAGACCGTTTGCCTATTACGAGCTCATCATCTCACTTCGCTTATGCTCCCAACAAGTAACCATTGACGAAGCCATCACCTTTCGAGCTCGGTCCATCTTCTCAAAGGGCAAGAGATGCATAAAGAAACTTATACAAGTGTTGAACTCTTACTTATTGTGAGTTGCGAGTTCACTTTATAGGCTCGAAACACCTTCGAGGCTACATATTATTCGAGCTCACGAGATCTCTGTCCGGTGGATCTCATAATGACCTTGCATATCTCGAGCTTACACCTTACGAACTTGGATTTTGATATCAAGGTTCCCATTATTGAAATCTAGGTGTAACATGGAGCAAACAAAATCAATAGGGGGAAAAAAAAAAAAAGCAGATGGCAGGTAATTATTCATTGGACAGACAGGAATGAGATAAGGAAATGGAGACACACCGTTTTTTTTCTTGATTTTTACTTGATTATATTTTTTATTTATGTTGGGTTTATTTTAAGCATACCTAAGTTATATATATTCAAATCATTTATGTGTTTTTTGGTAATTTTTGTGTTGGTTGATTTTAGTTTATTTTGAGCATGAATATGATTAGTTATTTTAAGATATACTTTTGACATATTTCAGTATGCAATGAGTTGATCTAGTTGAAGACTAAAATGCTATATTTTTAACATTAAAAAAACTTAAAAAACCGTATTTTGGCAACTTAAGTCAACATTTCTTTTTTAGGAAAACCCTTAATTAATTTCCGGCAGGAATTTTGTACAAATTTCTATCAAATATATAAAAAAATGTAGGCTTGGCATGCATTTTTACATGATAATATTACATTAATTTATTAATACGTTGCCTATATATGTGCTAACTTATATATAAATATATATTATATTACATGAGATGACAATAGAAGTGAAATTGATATATATATATATACCTTAATTACCTTATCCGTTGGTAGTTTTTAATGTTATTTATATTCTAATTACCTACAACTACAAGTAAAGTACTTATTGTATATCATTTTCCTCATTTTGGTTCTATTGACTTCCCCGTGATTAACGTTGGCAATAAAGACTCGGCCACACAAAAAAATAAGTTTAGTCCGTTTGTAGATGGACCATACATCTAGGTCAAGCCGCCGGTGAGTATTTAATCATCTCCAATGGGAGATATAAATAATGTATTATATTTGGTAGAAAATTTTAATATATTATATATTTAGTATTATGATTCAATATATAATTGGAAGAATTATTGTAAAATTTAATATTTAATTAATGCTAATTTGATATTTATTTAAAATATATAGAAAGTAATCATTTTTCTTTATATTTTCTTGTTGATAGTATAAGATAATAAGATAAAAAGTAAAGTATTTAATGGAAATAGATAAAAATAATACTAAAATAATATAGATGATATAAAAGTAAATATAAAGTGTAACATTTATGGAGATGCAAAATTTGATTCAATTTTTAGCACGCGCCAAATTTGTCACAACTTTTGACACACGAGCAAGTTTTTTGTAAAATAAGCTGTATTTTAGCAATGCATGACTAATTTGGCACTCCATTGGAAATGCTTTTAATACATATCATGTGTTTTTAGTAAATATTCTGACACATATCCTAAATTTTCACTAGTAAATTATAATTATCAGTCTTTTTATGTATTGGTTTGGATTCGGGTACCGTGGAAAGTTACATTTCATGCAAAATTGTATTTTATATGTTATTTAAATAATCAATACAATATAATTTTTTGCATATAAAATATAAGTTTGATACTTAAAAAATTAGAACTCTAACAACACAAAATTCTTTCTTTTATCTTACAAAACAACATCAATTCAAAGCATAATATCAATATATATGGAACAATACAAAACTTTTATTCCTTTATGTTGTGTATGGTAAAATTTTTGTTTTTGAATTTTTTAAACAAAAAAATGGAAATATAATTTTATTTTGGTTTTTATATTTTTAAAAAATAAAAATATGTTTGGTAACTATTTTTGTTTTTTGTTTTTAAAAACAAAAAATAATAAACATTTTTGATAACTTTTATTTTTTATTTTTTATTTAATAATATGAAGTGTTGATTTGAAGAAGAGAAGAAAAAAAAATGAAAAAGTTGAAAATGGTTTAAAACAAATTTGAAATTGAAAAAATTCTATTTTCAAAATTTAATAAATTTTAATTAAAATTTTAAAAAATAATAAATAAAAATAGAGCTACCAAACATGTTTTTATGTTTAATTGTCAAATTTTTAATTAATTAAATAAAAAATTATTTTTTTAAGTGTTACCAAGCAGCACCTTAACAATCTAAATAAGGCTGAGAATAACCCATCTGCGTAGTTGAAAAATGTAAATCTATTTTTATTTCAAAACTAATATCCTTATTAATATAAGCTGAACACAACATAAAATTTAATGTCAGTTTAAATTTTGTGTTCAAATAATACTCATCATATTAAGAAAATATAAATATTGTAGTAATATATTATAATTGAAAATGAAAACTTATAAATATTTTGATAAATTATCCAATACAAAACTGTTTGGATTAATATTGCCAAAAAACAAAATAAAAAAAATGAATCATTCAAAGTTCTACATATATATCTAGAAATAAAAAATTTATAAGACCATCTATTCCACAGAATAGTCGGAGAAGATATTATTAATTGGTATTTTCCACTAATGTGACCAAACTTATATGGTTTTACTGTAAAGAGATTGCGTATTAAAATAGGAGTCCCACACTTCCATCACTATAAATACCTCTAAAGATCAATACCCTTGTCATTCACTCATATAGACTACGTATAATAGAAAAGCACAAAATCTTCCAATAGCTAGCTATCCAAAAATGGAGTCAAGATCACTGGTCAGGATTTCGCAAGCACTACTATTCATGACATGTATAGTAGGGTTTGCCATTGCCCAAGACAGTCAACAAGACTTCCTCAACGCCCATAACTCGGCTCGCGCGATGGTTGGCGTCGGGCCACTGAGTTGGGATGACAGGGTGGCGTCGTACGCGCAGCAGTATGCCAACCAACGCATAGGTGACTGCAATCTGGTGCACTCCGGAGGGCCTTATGGCGAGAACATTGCGTGGGGCAGCGCAGACCTTTCTGGCGTTGATGCCGTGAAAATGTGGGTGAATGAGAAGGCCGACTACGATTACAACTCGAACACCTGCGCTGCTGGCAAGGTTTGCGGGCACTACACTCAGGTGGTGTGGCGGAACTCGGTTCGTTTGGGGTGTGCTAAGGTGCGGTGCAACAACAATAAGGGTACCTTCATCACTTGCAACTATGATCCCCCAGGCAACTTTGTTGGCCAGCGCCCTTACTAAATTAAAGCCAAAAATATATTATCGCAGTAATAACAGGCATAAAAAAACCTTTTATATAGTAATTAATACGTACCTGTGGTCGATCATATTGATGCCAGCAGAAAGATACATGTATGGTTTGTGCCTAAATATCAATATCTTATATTGATAAAATAGGCTTTATATATATTATCAACGAAATAAATAAATTTGTTACCAGCAAAGAGATGTGATTTAATATATTCAGTCAAGGTTTGATCTTCTTATTTCTTTAATTAACCTTTAGCACTCGTCCTGTTGATGTTGATGAGTAAAAAATGCTTCAAACAGTACCTTCCATAACTGGAAAGATCCTCTTATGGAAATCAACACTTTATGGCCATCATCATCCCCCATTATAATATGGGTTGTATACATGCTAAATAAATAATATGAAGGATAAGGACTTAATTTGATTGGTCTAGATAAGCGTTTAAGTAAATAAGCTTCCTCGGCTTCTCCTATAACAAGGGTTGTGCAAAAATTTTTGCAAACCGCCCAACTCGAATAAACTGCCCAAACCAAACTGAAAAAATCAACAAAAAAGGCAATCTGAATAACCCGACAAAAATTCAAACTGCCCAATTATTATATTGGGCGGTTTGAGAATTATATCAATCCGCTCAAATAACCTGAATAATTCGATTAAGTATTTTTTTTCCTTTTATACATACTTATATTAAGTATATTATTACATATATTATATGTAAACATTAAATATTATTTTAAAAATTTTAACAATGAATTTAGAATAAGTTTTAAAGTTTCAATTTAGAATAATACTTTTGTTGAATCTAATTTATTTAAACATTCTTTTTAACAAAAATTACTTAAAATTGGTTTGGGCCGGTTAGCCTGACCAAACCGCCTAAAACAATGGATAAGTTAAACTTTTATTTTCTTAATTGGACGGGTTAAAGTTAGATTTTTGTAACCCATCTTTTACATTGATTTGATTAAAATATGTTATAAGCAGACAAAATCGACCTATGAATACCCTTATACCTATTCATGCACGAGCACTTTATTATTAAATAACTTCTGCACATAAGTGTCTTGCTTCCGCCTCCATTTTAATTAAAGGAAGCATTCGTTTTCTTTAATAAAAATATATATAAAAATAACTTGCAAATCCCAAATGCATGACAATTAAAAGTTGTGTCATCCACTGGTTATATATATTTACTAGGTAGAAGCAACGTGAAATGTATATTTTTTTATTTTTAAAGTTGTAAATTTTGTCTATAATTTTAATAAAAATTAGTTAACTATTTTAAAAAAAATCTATATATAATAGAATGAATTATAGTTTTGTAGTATATATTAATATTTATATCAATAATCTCTACACATTAAATAGAAATAAAATAAGAATAGAAAAAGTCAAAGAGTAGACAGTAGTATACATGCAAGAACTATTTTTAGTTTATAGTGTATGTTACACCCAGATTTCGAGCTATGCAAAATGTGACCTCGAAAGTTGGAATTCGCAAGTAAGTAGACTCAAAAGGTTGGAAACATGCTCCAGGGTTGCATGTCGAGCCTGCAGGACATAGACAACCTCGAGTATGGTGACCTCGAAGTATTCATGATCTCGAAAGATAGCTCCGGGGAAGCATTCATCTCCAGGGATGACCTCGGGTCAGGGGTCTCGAGCTCGACGCACATACGATCTCGAAAGCCATGTGACCTCAGAAGATGTCTCCAGCTCGAGAGGTGACGGGAAACCTGGGAGGCTAAAGCCTTAGAGATACGTGATAACCACCTTGAATATCTACAAGTGTTATAAATATGAGATGTAATCCTCATTTATTATTGTAAATCCCCTAGAATCATGGGATATTATTTGGTCAGTTATACGTCCCCTGGTCTTCAGGTGACGTTTCCTTTTATATCTGATTATAGGCATTTAAAGCCATTAATTTTATTTATACAAAAAGAGTAACTACCCAAAATATGTGGGATAGTATTCTTTAGCCTTCTCTATAAATAGAGAGGCCATGCACCGTTGTAAAGGACAAAAATTCTGATCCTTGAGAGAAAACTCTGGAGAATTCATTCTTGAAGAATTCCTAGAGATAATCTTGAGTTTAATAACAAAGACTTGTGGACTAGGCAGATTTAACTGCTGAACCACGTAAAAATCGTGTGTTTACATTGTTTTATTCAATTGGTCATTTTCAGTTATTGTTTACGTGCTCTTCTTTCACTGTTTGACGAAAAACGGCGTCAACAGTTTGGTGCTTTCATTGAGAGCCTTAAGCATTCATCCCTGAGAAAATCATGGCCACAAACAATCAGAACACCCCTGAAGAAAATTACCCAAGACGTCCTGGAAAACAACCAATGGAGAACCCGGACGTTGAGGAGAGGAGTGGGTCTTCTGATTCCCAGGGACCACCGCCTCCACCAAGGGATGAGGATATGTACTACAATCCTGAGCGTTACGTTACTATTGTAGAACTGGAAAACCAGCAGTTGAAATAGCTGTTGGCAGAGGCCAACAAACGGAATGAGGAGTTGACTAGGATAGCCGCAGAGGCGCAGGCGGCTCAGCCCCCGCCTCTGCGCGAAAACCAAGTCCCTCCCCCAAGGGACGTGCATGTTCCTCCCCGGAGGCCCCGTGGGCATCCGCGAAAGGATGCTGCCACAAGAAGGCCGACTCAACCTTCGGCGCCAGCAGAGCCATCTGCTCCTCCTAGGCCCCAGAGGAGTACCCGAGCTCGGGTCCCGCCTAACCCGCCTGTGGAAGTGCCTGCGGGAACTGAGAATAACTGAACCCCTGCAGAGGCTCGGACTCAGGTACCTGGGAGCGCACTGAACGCGACTGACCCATCTCGGGCAAATTCTGGACCATCTAGGCCGCGACAAGGGTGGCAGCCACCGTCGCCTATACGGTTCCCTCCGTCACCCATAAGATATCCTTTGCCGCCCCGCAGAAACGCTCAACCTGTTCGAGATCAGGATGAAGGGCGTGCAGGGAATGGACAAGGGAACAGTGAGACTTTCCAGGAGCGGAGAGGTGCTCCATCTGAGAAAAGTCAGACGTCTCGGTCTCGCACCGCGGAGACGAGGCGACATGGAAAGAATCCATCTCGAAATAACTGCGCAATGAGTTTTACTAGTGAAGATTCTGGAGATACCAGGTCAGTCAGTAAGCATGACCGGGGTCGTAAGAATACTGGAAGTCGCAATAATCGTCCCGACCTGCGCAATCATCTGAATCAGAGTCGGGGGAATGGAGATCAAACAAATCCGGACCTGAGGGATCGCTTGAATAGGCGTAGAGATCCCTCGTAGAGACGCGAGCCTGGAATCACGATCAATGACAGTCAATTCCAAATAGTACCTCCTACTGACCCAGTCCAAGAAAGAATCGATCAGCTCGAAAGAGCTTTTAGGCTTTTAAAGAATGAACGAGGAAATGGTCGATATGAGGACTCTGATGAGGAGCTCGAGCCGTTTGCTCCCCATATTTCTGACACTCAATTTCCTCAAGGGTTTCGGATTCCTCACGTCCCTACGTTTGAAGGAAAGACTGACCCGTGTAGTCACCTGAGCACGTTCAACACTATCATGAGAGCCAGTAACGTGGGTTACGAGCTCAGGTGCATGTTGTTTCCAACATCATTTGCAGGACCTACCAAAAGTTGGTTCGAAAAGTATAAGAGATACTCAATAACCTCATGGGAGCAGTTGTCCAAAGACTTTAAGAAGCAGTTCAGAGCAATGGTAGGGGTCAGATCAGAAGCATCCACCTTAACTAACGTCCGGCAGCAACCAGGTGAAACATTGAAGAGTTACTT
Organism: Humulus lupulus; assembly: GCF_963169125.1. Lineage (NCBI taxonomy): Eukaryota > Viridiplantae > Streptophyta > Magnoliopsida > Rosales > Cannabaceae > Humulus > Humulus lupulus. The sequence continues at coordinate 23,145,941 of NC_084793.1, forward strand.
AACAAGATTCAATCTGAAAGTAGCCCGATCTCGGGATGTGGATGACAGTGGACACCTCATGGCTATCCGAGCTGGTGTATTACCGGGAAGTGCCCTTTGGGAAGACATGCAAGGGAAATCGGTAAGGTCGATAACCGAGTTTAACAGATGAGTGCAGAGGTTTGTCAATGTAGAGGAAGCGAGGTCGACGCTCAAAGCGACCTCCCAGTCCGAAACTACAACGATAAACATCAATTCTGCCTCAACCTCGGCGGACCCAGCGGCATCAAAGCCTGCCTCGGAGAACCCATCCAAGAGGAAAAAGAACGAAGGAAGTAATCCCGAGGCTGAGGGAGGAAAGAAAAAGAAAGGAGAGAGGTATTTCTCCGTGTATAAAGTGCACACCAAGCTCAACAAGTCTCGGGAGAACATATACCTGGCTAATGAAAACCAGGTCCCCTTCAGGCGTCCGGACCCAATGAGAAATCAAAAATCCAAGAGGGATTCCAGTAAGTATTGCCGGATCGACAGAGACACCGGGCACACAACTGATGAATGTCGACAACTGAAGGACGAGATCGAAGGGTTGATCTCGAGAGGTTACTTCCGGCAGTATGTCAAAAACCAGAATACTGGTCAGACGGCCGCAAGCGAGAGAGTAGCCGCGCCTCCGACGACACAAAATAATAACTCCCGATCTCGGGAAGAGGACAGGCCCCCCCCGATAGATGGAGAGGACGTAATAACCATCTCGGGAGGGCCTCATCTCGCAGGAGGAGGCAGGAATGCCCAAAAGAGATATGTTAACGAGCTTAAGACAGGGGACGGGTCTCCTTATGAACCCGAACCTAGGGCACCTAAAAGCCAGAGGATTGAATCACAACCCATAACCTTCACTGAGGAGGACACCTCCCATGTTCAGTTCCCACATCATGATCCGCTGGTTATTACTCTTCAGCTCGCCAACAAAAGAGTCCACCGAGTTCTCATAGATAATGGGAGCTCAGTCAACATCCTTTACAAAGCGACCCTCGAGAAAATGGGACTCTCCCTTCGTGACCTGAAGGCATGTGCAACTACTTTGTACGGATTTTCAGGAGAAGGAACTGCCTGCATGGGATCCATTGAGCTCCCCGTGACCTTGGGAGACTATCCAGTCTCGGTGACCAAGATAATGGAGTTCGTGGTGGTAGACTTGCCATCTGCCTACAATGTGCTGCTCGGGAGACCCGCCCTGGTCGGGCTGGGGGCAGTTTCATCAGTAAGGCATCTGGCCCTTAAGTTCTCGACTCCTAGCGGAGTCGGGACATTAAAAGGGGACCAATTGGCAGGGAGAGAGTGTTATAGCATCTCTTTGAGAAAGAAGCAAACGAGCGCTCAAGCATTCGTTATCATACAAAATAAAGGTGGAACGGTCTTAGAAATTAACGAGGAGATTGACCCGAGGATTGAGGAGAAAGTTGACCTCGAACCTCTAGAGGAGCTCGAAGAAATTCAGCTCGAGGAAGCTGAACCCTTGAGAAAGGTGAAGGTCGGGAAACACCTCCCAGATGAGACAAAATAGCAATTAATTTGTTTTCTGAAGAAAAACCAGGATGTCTTCGCATGGTCACATTCCGACATGGTGGGGATAAGCCCGAATGTAGCAAGCCATGCTTTAAACATAGACAAAAGTTTTCCCCCAAAGCAACAAAAGCAAAGGCAGCTGGACGAAAACAGGAAGAAAGCACTGAAGGAGGAGGTTGACAAGTTAAAGGCAAACCATTTCATTAGGGACGCCTTTTACCCTGACTGGGTAGCCAATCCGGTGTTGGTCCCAAAGCCCAATGGGACGTGAAGAACCTGTATTGACTACTCAGATCTCAACAAAGCTTGCCCAAAAGATTGTTTTCCGTTACCAAGGATTGACCAGCTCGTGGATTCCACGGCAGGGCACGGCCTGATGTCGTTCATGGATGCCTATTCTGGATATAACCAAATTCCCATGCATGCCCCCGACCAAGAACATACGAGCATCATCACGGATAAAGGGCTATACTGCTACAATGTCATGCCATTCGGGCTCAAGAATGCTGGAGCCACATACCAGCGGCTCGTAAACATGATGTTTTCAGAGAAAATAGGGAACAACATGGAGGTTTATGTTGATGACATGCTTGTCAAGTCTCAACTTAACAAAAACCATGTTGATGACCTCGAAGAGTGCTTCGGCGTGCTCAAGAAGTATAACATGAAGCTAAATCCTCAGAAGTGCACTTTTGGGGTATCTTCAGAAAAGTTTCTGGGCTTTATTGTAAACTCTCGTGGAATCGAGGCTAACCCCGACAAGATCAAGGCCCTAATTGATATGCCCTCACCTCGAAGGCATAAGGATGTCCAAAGTCTGACTGGCAGGAAGGCGGCCCTAAGCAGATTCATCTCGAAATCTACAGATCATGGTCTTCCATTTTTCAACTTATTGAGAGGAGGTAACACTACTACAAATATAGGCTTTCTCTGCGGTTTTTTTTAAACAATAAATAAAAAGCGCAGTGAAAAGGTTTGAAATAGTCAAAAAAAGTATATTTAATGTCCGCGCCCTATTTTATTGCGGTTTTTTTAAAAAAACGCAGTGAAAGGTTTGAATGGGACAATTTTCTCCGCGGTTTGGGGGCTAAAACCGCAGAGAAAAGTGTGGCACCTACCTCTGCGGTTTTATACCCAAAACCGTAGTGAAAAGTCCACTTTTCTCTGCGGTTTTGGGTATAAAATCGCGGAGAAAGGTGGTCTCCACCCACTAAGGCCCAAAAACTATTTTTCCCACTCATATTTCTCATCTTCTTCTTTGTTGAACACGGCCGAAGCTCTCTCCCACCACGCCGTCCCTACCCACAGTAAGCCCCACATTGTCTATTTCTTTTTATTTTTTTTCCATTTTCTTGCATATTAAAGCTTGAAATCATGTATATATAGTAAATCTTGAGTTATTTTGAAGTTTTAGGGTAAAAATGAAGAAATATTGTGTGGGTTTAATGGTGGTTTCTATGTATGTTCATATGGTTATTTTTTGTAATATTTTTGAAATTTTATATAGGATTGGAGGACATTTTCATTGTTTAAAACGTGTATTGATCACTAAAACTTAATTTATTTAATGTATATTTCAGTTTAGGGTATTTTTGTATTATTTTATTTAGAATAATGTTGTTTACATAATTTTTTATATTAAAAATTAATTAGTGATTGCATAATTTTGTATATTATTTAGGTAATGATTTTTTTAAAGTATATTTTTGTTAATTATATTATTTTAGGATAAATTCAATTACCATGTATTTACTAATGTTTAACTTTTTATTGTAGGAAATATTTGTTTGAGTGTGAGCTCCCACTCAAGGTTGAAATATTTGTTCGAGGTTGAAATTGGCGAATATTAATTTTTAAGGTAAGTAGTAATTACTACTTAATTTTTTATTTTTATTTTTTATATTTACAAACTATTGTTAGAGGAGTTTGAATATATTAGATATTCATCCATAGTGAAGTAGGTTCTGAGATAAAATTGTGTGCTGCGGAGATAACAGAAGGTTGAGAACATGTGTGCCTTAGTGAAGTAGGATCTGTGAATTTTTTGTGTGCTGCGGTGACTTATGGTTGAGAACATGCATGTTGTTTGTTATATGTTTTGTTTGATGTGAATTTATAGGTAGATAACTTGGGATATGCTATAAATATAGAGGAAACTCTGCCCAATTTTTTTTTTTATAATATTAGTTGAACATGTTTTATAAGTTACTATATATAATAATAATGTTTTTGTTTTTGTTGAAATTTTAAATACATATGAATTTTGGATATGTTATAGAAATAAATGAAACTCTGTCCATTTCATTTTATAATTTAATAATTGAACATAATTTTAGAGTATTACTATACTAATTTTCTTTTCATTATCAACTTAGGAATTAGGTAGATATTATCATTATGGATAAGTCATGGATTCTTGAGAATAGAGAAACACAACAATTTCAAGACGGATTCAACCAATTTTTAGAATTTTGCCAAACAAATTGTAGTGATCCGGAAAGAATTCATTGTCCATGTATAGATTGTGGTAATGGAACAAAAGGAAATATTACCATGATAAAAAATCATGTATTTTGTCGGGGATTTGATACAAGTTATCGTACATGGTATTGGCATGGGGAATCATTGAAAAATAATAATTCATATCCATTCGGGAGGCGAGGGGTTGATGATTTGGGTTATAGTGATTTTGACGATCATCCTATGGAATTGCTCGATGAAGCACAAGAAGAGTTTGTTGATGATCCTTCAAAATTTGATAAATTGGTTAGAGATGCAGATAAACCATTATTCAATGGCTGTCTAAAACAAAGATTACCAACGATGGTAAAATTTTACAACATAAAAGCAGAAAATGGAGTTAGTGATAAATGTTTTAGTCAATTTTTAGCTGCTTTTAAAGAGATTTTGCCGTCAGATAATTGCTTCCCTGAGTCTACGTATGAAGTGAAGAAAACTTTAAATTGCATAGGCTTGAAGTATGAGAAGATCCATGCATGTCCGAATGATTGTGTGTTATATCGTAAAGAGTATGCCGACATGGACACATGCCCAGAATGTGATTCACCCCGCTACAAACCTAACAAGAGTAAGGAGATCAGGAAACTTATTCCTCAAAAAGTGATGTGGTACTTGCCTTTGATTCCGTGGCTTAAGCGATTATATCGAAGTGCAGAACACTCTGAAAACTTAATATGGCATGAGACTAGGCGAGTGAAAGATGGTAAACTTTGACATCCTGCTGATTCGCAGGCTTGGAAAAAAGTTAATAACTTAAATCCATAATTTAAAACTGAACCAAGACATCTTCGTCTAGGTCTAGCTGTCGATGGTGTAAATCCACATAAATCTCTAAGTAGTAGGCATAGTTTGTGGCCTGTCTTCCTTGTTATGTACAATCTTCCTCCGTGGTTAGTGATGAGAAGAAAGTTTTTGATGCTCACGTTAATGATTTCAGGCCCAAAACAACCGGGACACGATATAGATGTTTATTTGGCACCATTAATTGATGATTTGAAAGATTTGTATGAAAATGGTGTTGAGGCATATGACGGTTTTAAGAAAGAAGTCTTTAACTTAAAATCTGTTTTGTTGTGGACTATTAATGAATTCCCAGATTATGGCAATCTATCAGGGTTAAGCACAAAAGGTTACCAGGGATGTCCAATATGTTGCACTAACACAAAGGCTATTCGTCTGTCTAATGGGCACAAAATTTGTTATATGGGTCATAGACGATATTTTCCCCTAAATCATCATTATAGGGACAAAAAAAAAGCATTTGATGGTGATAAAGAACAAGGTGTTGCTCCTTTGCCACTTTCGGGGCAACAAATTCTTAAAGAAGTAGAGAAAATTGATTTCAAGTATGGAAAAATGCAGAAAAATAAGAAAGTAAGTGGATGTTTCCAAAGGAAATCAATTTTTTTCGTCTCCCTTACTGGAAAGATTTACGTGTTCGACATTGTTTGGATGTCATGCATATAGAAAAAAATGTGTGCGAAAGTATTATAGGTACATTACTTGATATTCCCGGTAAAACTAAGGATGGTTTAACTAGTCGTTTAGATCTTGTTGAAATGGGTATACGAACTGATTTAGCACCTGAACAGAAAGGTAAACGCACATATTTACCTCCTGCTTGTTTCACGTTGTCCAGAGAAGAGAAAAAAGTTGTATGTAAATCATTTGCAAAGATGAAAGTGCCTGATAGCTATTCATCCAACATTCGAAACTTAGTATCCATGGGAGATTTGAGGCTGATGGGTATGAAATCACATGACTGTCATATGTTGATGCAACAATTACTTCTGATTGCTATTCGGTCAGTATTACCGAAAAAAGTTCGAGATTGTTTAACGAATGTTTGCATATTCTTCAATCATTTATGCGGAAAAGAATTAGAAATGAAAAAATTGGATGCATTGCATTATAAGATAGTGGAAACTATATGCAACCTTGAAATGTTTTTTCCACCATCCTTCTTTGACATTATGATTCATTTAATGGTTCATCTAGTAAGGGAAGCCAAGTTGTGTGGACCAGTTTGGGCAAGATGGATGTATCCATTTGAAAGAAGTATGAAGGTGTTGAAAAGTTATGTGCGTAATCATTATCGTCCTGAAGCTAGTATGGTTGAATGTTATATATCGGAAGAGGCAGTAGAATTTTGCTCAGAATACATGAGTGGGGTTGAAGCAATCGGAATCAGCAAACCACGAAATAACTCAGATGGAGTTGATAAAGGACTACGAGGGAATGGAACAGTGACCACCGTGTCTAGGGCAGAATTAGATCAAGCTCAATTAGTTGTGTTGCAAAATAATCCTGAGATTCAATCATATATAATGTAAGTAGAAAATATATTTCAATCATATATATTAGAGTAGTGATTTTCTTTTTGTTGTGTTAAACTTTTTGTTATTTCTTTTATGTTTCAGTGATCACATAGAGTTATTACGGTCGATGATTCCAAACAAGATTAAAAATAAACAAATATGGGTTATAGATGAGCATAATAAAATGTTTTGCCAGTGGCTGAAGAATACAATTTTGACGAAGTTGGGAGAAAAAAATCATGGGCTGTCGACTGAGTTGAAGCGCATATCTCTTGAAGCAAGCATTGATGTAATAAAGCATCAAGCTTACATTGTTGAAGGGAAACGATTTCATACTAAGTCAAGAGATGATGCTCGGCTGGTTCAAAATAGTGGAGTAAGTGTAGTCGCAGAAGCTATGCATTTTGCCAGTGCAAAAGATAATAACCCAATTTCAGGCACAATGGCATACTACGGGGTTGTTGAAGAAATATGGGAGCTAGATTATTCATTATTTCGTATTCCTCTTCTTAAATGTTCTTGGGTAGACAACAATACTGGAGTTAAAACTGACGAACTTGGATTCACTCTGGTTGATTTAAGCAAGAAGGGAAGCAAGAACGATCCTTTTATCATGGCTTCCCAAGCGAAACAAGTGTTTTACATTCTTGATCCAGTTAATGATAAATGGTCCGTTGTTTTATCAGTTCCCGAGCGGAAGTTCTCGGAAAAAGAAGAGTACGATGAAAATTTTGATTTATATCATGACTGTTTCATTGTTGGACAACCGATACATGAACAAGTTGAGAATATTCAGGAACATGATAATGAAAGCGATAGTGATGATCGTGATTATCTTAGAACCGACATCGAAGAAGGAATATGGGTCGATTGTGAATCGACCAGAAATAAAATAAGAAAAAGAAGAAAACATGTTTAGTAAGTTATATAATTCATTAATACTTGTGATTATTTATTTGTATAATGCATTAACACTTGTGATTATTTATTTGTATAATGTATTAACACTTGTAATTTGTGTGATGCAGATGGCGGATAACAGAGATGACAAAGAGAAACAACAAGGTCGTGGTAAAACAAGAATGAGTTACATGACCCAACAAAAAGCCAAAGGAATCAAGAAAAATCTTCAATGGAACGATTTGGGACAACCAATAGGTGATGTGTATACAAACATGATATCATATCTTGGATCTAGAGTACGAGCCACGATTTCTATCAACTCAGGTGATTGGAGGAAGGTCCCACAAGATTTGAAAGATGGTCTATGGGAGGATATTATTGTAAGAAATTATCATTATGATATTTATTTATTTATTTATGTGTGATATCTAAATTTAATAATTACTTTTCTTAATTATATTCTCAGGGTGGTCACAACATTCCTCAAACCTTCAAACGTGAGATTTTGAAAAAAGCTGGTCAAATAATGAGAGATTTTAAAAGTGAACTCACTACCGAGTACATCAAACCTTTGGCTGAAATGGGTATGATGGAAGAACTCAAATTTCCCCCAAAGAGGTATAGCGATATAATTGACGAGAGAGAATGGTTATAATTTGTAACTAGTCGTCTAAGTCCAGAGTTTCAAATAGTGCATCAAGAACAAAAAAAACGTGCATTACTAATGAAGTCAAGGAATCGAACCTCTCGTAGAGGAATGGCTAATATAAGAGAAGATTTGGTAAGTATATTTGATATTATAGTTTAAATAATGGTTGATATTATCGCAACATATAACTATAATTATCTTGTACAATGCAGAAAAAAGAACGAAATATTCAAAATCCAGAGAGGTATCAAGTTTGGCTTAAATCGCGTGAAAAAAATAAAGTTCTTGTGACAGAGCTAGACCGACAAATTGCCAAAAAGATAGTAAGTTTTCTAAGGTTTCAGAATCAATATATTGTTTTTATTTATATAAACTAATTTAACCAAATAATATCTTGAGTAGGAGGACGTCAAAGAAAAATTGATTCGTGGCGAAATTACAGCTCAGGGTCGAGATGACATCTTGACTCAAGCATTAGGGACACCAGAACACCCAGGTCGTGTTCGAGCTGGCGGGTATGATAATTTATAATAGTTGTTTTCTTTTAAGAATTATTTAGATTGGTTTATTGATGGACTTTATTGATTTTTTTTGAAGGTTCACTGCGACCGTTTCCAAAATGTTTGGAAAAAAACATAAAACAATGACTGCTAGAGAGGAGATTGCTCGACTAAAAGCTGAGATTGAAGAGCTAAAAAGACATAAATTTAGCACAGAAGAGGAATTAGCTCAAAATGAAGAATATAATGAGGAAAACGATGAGTGTGGATACTACGATGAAGGGCAATTTGATGAGGGACAATATTATGATAATACAAGTAATGAAGTCTATCGACCTGCCCCCAACGCAGATGATCATTTTCATCAAACCGAAGACTATCCTTTTGATGAAGATGATATCATTAATTTATGAGTCTCCGCCACCACCGAGCTATGAAGTTTATTTGTGTTCTGATAATAGTGACAATGTGGTGGCTAAGGGTGTACTCATTGTACCAAACATGGGTAGCCAAGTTACCGTCCATGGAAATGTACTTGATGATTCAGTTACGAGGGTTTGGCTTATAGATGTCTTACAAGACGAAGCTGAGATCCCTATTCCCTTTGGTAACGTACGATATGTTGGGGACACACGAGACACATTCCTGCCTTGGCCTAAAAATTTAATTGTCGCTTGTCAGGTATAAAATTATTTGCTTAGATATTTAAATTTTATTTTTAAATGGGTACACTATACTGATATGTTTAATGCTATTATGTAGGGTCCATCTTCATCTAATCACAAAGCCCTATCACCAAGCCCACATTTATCATCAGTTGGATCTCATGTAGTCATCTCGGCTGAAATAACTCAACCAGAACCTTCAAATTGGTTAACAGATAACCAATGGGACAAAATTGATCTGAGTCTAAAATTTATAGTGAAGGAGTATTATTCCAATAAAGGAATAGATGGGTTTGTACAAGTTCCCGTTGACTCGAAGTTTATAGGAGAACGCGAGGCTATCTTCATCACTTCGGAAGACGTTTATCAAGCAGCCTCCATGGATAATATTGGATCCTCAGCTATGCTGTTTGGTATGAGGTATGTATCAATCTGTTATGTCATTACAAACTATTAGAGGAGTTTGAACATATTAGATATTCATCCGTAGTGAAGTAAGTTCTGAGATGAAATTGTGTGCTGCGGAGATAACAGAAGGTTGAGAACATGTGTGTCTTAGTGAAGTAGGTTCTGCGAATTTTGTGTGCTGCGGTGGCTTATGGTTGAGAACATGCATGTTGTTTGTTGTATGCTTTGTCTGAATTGAATTTATAGGTTCTAATAATTTTGGATATGCTATAGAAACAGAGGAAACTCTGCCCAATTTTTTTTTGACGATATTAATTTATTAATTGAAAATGTAATATGAATGATTGATTCTCTACAGATGCATTTGGGAAAGCATGCACCCAAATTCACGACAATTATATAAATTTTTTGACATCGAACATCTTTCTATTGGCAATGATGAAAGTAAAAACTATACGGTGGATCTTATAGCCAAATGGATGATGACTATGGATAGATGAGGCCAATTATATTTCATTCCTTGGATTGTTGAGTAAGAACGAACTACTTAAACATTATCACTACTATGGTTGAATTTTAATTTTATAATAATCATATTTTATTATTATTTTAGTCGACATTGGATGTTGGTGCTCGTGATGATGCGGGGGATGACCATAATTTTGGACCCTTTAAAAAATCATAAATCTCCACCAATAATTACGGAGGTTATGGAAAAGTAAGTTCTTCAATTGTAATGTATGCATTATTAATTTTTAAAAGTTGAGAGCATAATATGTATTTAATTAATTTTAATTTTTGTAGAGCATACGCACAATGTTTGGAAAATGAATACATCGGCACATTTACAAAATTGGTGAGAGGTTCTTGTCCAAAACAACCTGAAAGTCATGAATGTGGTTATTATGTACTAAGATACATTTATGATCTTGTAAATGCACAAAATCCAGCAGAAGTTATCAAGAAGAAAGTATGTTATATTTTAAACTCTTTTTTGCTTAAGAAAAACTAGATATAATATTTAATTATCTAATCTATATTAACTTTTCAATTTTGCAGTGGTTTGACAAAAAGCAATTCAATGTCAAAGAGGATCTACTACCACTACAAAGTGATTGGTTAGCTAGATTAATGCCATTTGTTTATGAAATCTAAATTTTTGTATGTATGTAAGATTAAAGTGCTAACTTATAATGGTTAGAATGATTAAAGACTTTGATTCATTACTAGCCAATTATTTTGTATTAGATATAAAATGTATATATAACAATTTAACAAATTAGTTATACTATTGAAAATAATTATTTATAATTAAAATTGAAAATTAATTATTTTTAGAACTAAAAATGCTGGGTTATCAACCGAAATTGAATTATTTTTTTTTATTAAGCTCTTTTCTTTGCGGTTGTAGTAAGCCAACCGCGGAGAAAAGAAAGCTTTCTCTGCAGTTGTAATAAGAAAACCGCAGAGAAAGCTCTCTTTTCTCCGCGGTTTGCTTATTACAACCGCAGAGAAAGCTTTCTTTTCTCCGCGGTTGGCTTACTACAACCGCAGAGAAAAGTGTAGCTTTTCTCCGCAGTTTGCGTAACACTTTTCTCTGCGGTCGAATACACTGCGCTTTTCAATACTCTCGAAAATCGCAATGTATTGAGTAAAAAAACCGCAGAGAAAGGCCTTTTTTGTAGTAGTGTAAGAAGTTTGAATGGACGGAGGAATGCGAGCTGGCCTTTCAGGAGCTCAAAAAGCACCTTGTGGAACCACCCATCCTGTCAAAACCTGAAACGGGGGAAATATTGTACCTATACCTTTCAACTATCGAACACGCAATAAGCGCAGTGCTCGTCCGAGAAGAAGAGAGGGTGCAGAGATCCGTTTACTACATCAGTAAAAGATTACTGGGGGCAGAGTCAAGATATCCATTGATGGAGAAACTCGCGCTCAGTCTAATTCATTCATCTCGGAAGCTCCGCCCCTACTTTCAGGCACATCCCATCCATGTGCTGACTAATCAACCACTTAGACAAGTCCAATCTAAACCAGAAGCTTCAGGTCGACTTCTTAAATGGGCTGTTGAGCTCGGACAGTTCGAGATCACCTACCACCCGAGAACGACCATTAAAACACAGGCATTGGCGGACTATATAGTGGAATGTACGGGTATAGCCGACGACGAGGTAATAACCACGACCCATGAGTTGTGGAAACTCTACGTCGACGGCTCGTCAAATGAAAATGGAGCAGGGGCAGGGGTCATTTTGGTTACCCCTGCGGGAAGCAGATTTCATTCCGCCCTAAGATTTGACTTTAAAGCATCGAATAACGAGGCCGAATACGAGGCTTTACTCGCGGGACTTCGTATAGCTAACGAGCTCAAAGCTAAAGCTATACATTGCTACAGTGACTCCCAGCTCGTGGTTAATCAAATCTTGGGGGAATATCAGGCTCGCGGCACGAGAGTGGCATCTTATTTGGAAAAGGCAAAATCCGCGTTAGAGTGTTTCGAATTCTATACAATCGAACAAGTTCCCCGCGAGCAGAACTCGAATGCAGATGCCTTAGCTCGACTCGCCACGTCCTTCGAAAATGAAGAGCTAAATGTTGTGCCCGTAGAACATCTATCAACACCTAGCATTAACGAGCCAAAAGAGAAAGAAGTGTGTATGATCGAAACAGAGCCGATCTGGATGACCCCCATAGTTGATTATCTCGAAAACGGAGTTCTTCCAAAAGATCGGAGCCAAGCTCGAAATTTGACGTATCAACTTCCCCGTTACACAATTATGGATGGAAGGCTATACCGAAGGGGATATTCCATGCCGTTACTCAGGTGCGTAACCCCTCCCGAAGCTAAGAAAACCATTAAAGAAATCCATGAAGGGTTCTGCGGAGATCACGCCGGGGTGCATAGCCTATCCAAGAAGATAATACGCCAAGGATATTTTTGGCCAACCATTAAAATGGATTCTTTCGATTATGTGAAGAAATGCAGCAAATGCCAGAGATTCGCCACGATACCCCGAGCCCCACCATCCGAGCTGACCATGTTGACATCCCCATGGCCTTTCGCGGTATGGGGCATCGACCTCATCGGCTCTCTCCCAACTGGCAAAGGCGGAGTGAAATATGCTGTAGTCGCCGTGGATTACTTCACAAAGTGGACAGAGGCTGAACCATTGGCAACCATAACCTCGAAGAAGACCCTTGATTTCGTTGTAAAGAGCATCGTGTGCCGATATGGAGTACCGAGGAAGATCGTATTCGACAATGGAACTCAGTTCGATTGCGACCTATTCACCAATTTTTGTGAGAAGAACGGTATAATAAAAAAAAATTCATCAGTCGCTCACCCTCAAGCGAATGGCCAGGTCGAAGCTGTGAACAAAACTCTCAAGAGTTCTCTGAAGAAAAAGTTGGAGGAAGCAAAGGGACGGTGGCCCGAGGAATTGCCACAAGTGCTTTGGGGATACATGACAACGACTCGGACCTCGACAGGACATACCCCGTTCTCTCTAGCATACGGCTGCGATGCAATGTTGCCCATAGAAGTCGAAATCCCAACAATCCGAACTCAGACTTACGACCAAAGTTCAAACCATACTCAGCTCGAGGAGACCCTAGACTTGATTGAAGAAAAAAGAGAAGAGGCCCAGCTGAGAAACGCTGCCTACCAGCAACGAACTACCAGATATTTCAACAAGAGGGTTCGAGATCGAAAATTCGGAATGGGAGATTTGGTGTTAAGACGTGTTTTCTTGGCAACTCGAGATCCCGCAGCCGGGGTGCTCGGGCCGAACTAGAAAGGACCATACCAGATAGAGTCAGTCATCCGACCTGGTGTGTACAAACTTGCGAGATTAGACGGGAGCCTAGTACCGCGAGCATGGAATGGCGAACACCTTAGACCTTACTATCAGTAGTATAGGAAAAGTGTTGCCTATAACCATGAGTTCCTATTTGTATTAGCTTATTTGTTTTTGAATACCATCAAATAAAAGTTCCATTTCATTCAAATATGTTATTTCTTTTCATTTTTGCAATCTCTCTTAATTTAATAACCTATGGTCACACTCATAGGATATTAAGGGGGCATCATTGGTACATATACCATCAGCGTAAAAAATAAAATAACATATGCAAAAAATATATATATAAAGTATTTGGATATAACCAAATACGCGAGCTGAGATAGTTCGGACATAACCAAATTATCAAAAACATAAAGTATTTGGATATAACCAAATATGTGAGCCTAGATAGTTCGGACATAACCGAGTTATCAAAAACACAAAGTATTTGGATATAACCAAATATACGAGCTAAGATAGTTCGGACATAACCGAATTATCGAAAACATAAAGTATTTGGAGATAACCAAGTATACGAGCTTAGATAGTTCGGACATAACCGAACTACCAAAAACCTAAAACGTTTGGAGTTAACCAGATGTGCAAACTTAACAGGTTTGGAACAAACCAGCCAAAAAATTAATCGATGATAAGTAGGAACCTAAACCTATTGCGAAACAAGTCGAGATCGAGGCTGGAATATCTTAAAGAAAAATAGTTTCGAACTCTTAACCTCGGAGCAAAAACTGAGGATGAGTAAAAGTGACTAAACAAAAAAGATATAACCAAATCATTTGCATTACATACCATATAAGTACTTTTGGGTTCATGGTTAAAGTAATACTTGACTTTGAAAAATAACGAGGTCGGAAGCAGATAATTTGAACAAACTATGCATGAATGCATTGAGCTTCGAACCTAAATCCACGATATGTTTGTATGAATAAATAAACATAAATGATTCATCCATAAAAAATGTGTAAAATATTTCGAGCCAAGAAATGTAAAGCACATGTAAGTAATATTTAAAGAAATTGTATCAGCCCCGTGGGCATAAATTAAGATAGTTACAAAATAGGGGGACGCAGCCCCAATAAATGATTTCCCCGAGATCAGATTTAAGGAAGAAGAGTCTCCTTGGCCTTCTCAGCATCAGTAGCACCGGACCCTCCAGGACGAATAGCATGGCTATCCTTCTAAGCCGCCTCTCGAGCAGCTTCACTTGCCTCAAGACGGGCATTCCACCGCTCAACATATGTGGCCTCGAGAGGGCCCAGGAAGCTGGTATCGAGGTCGGCATTATCAGCCCAAAGTTTGTACATGGCTTGGTCGACCGATTTCTCCTTCTGCTCCTTATACTCATCCAGGAGGCGGGCCTTCTCGCTCTCCATGAAGTCAAAGGTGGCAGATTTTTCCTCTTCGAGCTTGGCATTGGCCTTCTCGAGACAAGTCTTCGCTTGCTCCAGCTCGACATTCGATTTCTCCAGCTCCTCGAGACGGGTCTTCATTTTTTCAAGTTTAAACTTCGAATCTTTGAGCTCGTCAGCCATCTTAAGCTCGAGATACTTCGACTTCTGGGCCAGGGACATGCTCGTTTGCACCTCGTTGGTCAGTTTATAGTTGAGCTGTGCTGAAACGACAAGGGCCTGAAACACAAAGAACGAATCAGAATTGCGAACTAAGGCACAAATATTTAAAATAGAGTTGCAAAGGCTACCACGGCGGTGAGTTCGATACTCTTATCATAAAGAGTATTGCAGACCGAGGCCTTGTGCACGAGGTCCCAGTGGTCGGTGCTGAAGCCAGAAAAGCTCTGACCCATCCGAGAAAGGACATCCGAGCTGAGCACAGCCCCTTCTGTCCCAGCGGCGCCATCAAGCACGTACTCCTCAATATGAGTTCGGGCCGTTGGCAGTTGAACCTTGGAGGTAGAAGGTTTCTTCGGGGGACGAACAACTGCTATTTGAGTTTCGGTCGGAGGTAGCGAGATGGGCGCGGTCGAGCCAGACGCATCAACCTGGACAGTCGGTTCCTTGGATGTGCTCGCAGTAGTCTGGGCTGTGGGGGTCGTCTCGTGGCGTCTGGGTACCTTGGATGGTCGGTCGGACCTCCGTGGTATTCTCGGACGTTTGCTCTTCTGGGCGCCAGCTCCCCCATCGCTAAAGAGCACAGCGTCGAGGTCGGGATTCATGGCACCTGCGCAGTTCCAATAAGTTAGACAATGATAATAAGTTTGCAAAGAGAGGGAAACCAGGTAAAGAAAAAACCTAACTGGAACTCTCCCCCGAGCTCGAACTTGGGGACCAGGAAATTCCCCCGTCTTCAGAGGAGGCGGGGGGAGTGCCTTCTCTATATGTGGTCGATAACCTCGAAAGGTCCCTATAATCGTTGGTCCCATACTGAACGGCTATCCCGTTCCACATCTCGTCCATGGTATACATGGTGTCGTATTTCCCGAGCCCACTATCAAACCTATGGACGCTGTCATCTACCCAACTCCATATGTAGAAGTGGTATCTATCCTGTGGACACGAGACTAACCTATTGGGCCTGTGTTTTAGTAAGGTCGGGGACCACATTCTCAAGGTAGGAAGGACTTTACCTTCATCCGAATCCGAGCTCGAGGCTTCATCATTAGCCTCATTCCCAGACAGCGGGCTCCTTGGGTGAACTGGAAGAGGTGGCCTCGTTTCTCTCCTCTGAGGAAGGGCGCCTGTGGGCAGGGGCACCTGCTCCCAGTGTTCATATTTTACATTGGACCAGTCAAAGGTGGACTGGCCCTCCTCTAAAAGTCCGCACTTTCGGAGTTTGTCCTCGTGTAAAAGGTATAGGAGTGACCTCCTGCCACGGGGGAGTTGGAGCAGGGTCTCTCTGTGCTCCTTCATTGTATCGTCGGGGGTGGGACGCTGAAAATTGGCTGAAAGACAACATATTTCTACTAAGTACGGGTCTAAGAGCTAAAGTCACGAGCACAGAAATAAAGATAACAAGAATACTTCCGAATCCGCCTGAACGAATAATGCCGAGATGGGGACAGACCATCTGTCCAGAAGAAGGCCCTTTTGAAATCGGGCGGATGATTGGGAAGATCTTCAAAGACCTTCTTCTCCTTGGGATAGCGCAAAAGGTAATAAAAGCCATCCCCTCCCCGTGCTCGGGAGGGATTACTTTTCAAACAAAAGAGATACAAGATCTCTTGAGGCGAAGGTCCTTTCCACCCCATCTCGTGGTATAAGGACCTCAGGGCAGACAGTACCCTGTAAGAGTTGGTGTTGAGTTGGAATGGAGCCAACCCAACGAAGTCGGTGAAGTCTTTAAAGAAAGACTTCAAGGGCAACAGAGCTCCTTCCCTCATGTGTTCCTGGCTCCAGGCCGCATATTTCACACTGGCGTCGCGGCCCCCAGGGGCGAAACAGCTCCGTTGATGGTTGGCCGGAGCTCGACACTTCAGGGAGCCTGATAGACTAAGGCCGTGGAAAGCCAGGATGTCACTTTTCTGGCTAGTTGTGGTAACCGAGCTCCAGTAGTGCTCGACCTCAAACATTTCTCTCCCCGGCTGCGAGGAGGAAGGTTCCCCCATTAGTGAAAATTTGAGCTCTCCGGGGTGGTATGCGACAGTAACCTTTAAAGCAAGATCGAGAGGAATCGGCATAGGACTTGAATTGGATTCCGGATAGATGGCCTCCCGAAGAACTCTCCTCTTCCCCTCTATGACTTCGTCTATCTGACGGCGGTAGTGAGCTCGAATGTCCTCTTGCTCGCGCGCAAGCTCGTATTCTCTTATCCGACGTTGATTCTGGGCGAACAACGATTCTGGGCTCGTATTCACTCAAATATGAAAACGGGGTATAAGCCAATGATGTAAATCCAGTATGGAAGTCTAAAAAGCATAAGAGTCTATCGGATCAAAACCTCCTATCGCATTATGCTAAGGATGTAGACTAGTATGTAAACTAGCATAAACACATACACAGCAAGGACAACATGAATGAAAACTAACAAAATGGAAAACAAAGATTGCTTACTTACACAATAATGGCGATTGCAGAGAGATTTTCGATTGAAGAAGAGGTTGCAAATAAGAACTCACTGACTCGAACAGACTAGGATTTCTTTGTTTCTTTGGCCGAGAAAACATGCACAGAATAGAAACGTTATGAGGAGGTCTCTGGTTTCTTTTTTCTTTTCTTGCTTTTGGTAAACGAAGGTAAAAATGAAGACGAAGAGTAGGGTCTTGTATATATAGGTGGGAAAAAGGAATTAATCTGGAACGTTGAACAAAATCCTTGCAAAATCCAATGGTCAGGGATCAATGACAAGATAGAGCCGAAAAGGTGTCAGACGCACGATCGTGGGCATGTTTCCAAGGTACTCAAGTACCAAAAATGAGCAATACCCAATTGACGTGTGTCCATTTTCAAGAGTGTATGACGGTACAGTTCTCAAAGAAAGTAGTTCAAAAGTTTCCTTCTCTTAGGATTCGAACAAATACTTTTGAGCGAGCAAGATGTTACACCCAGATTTCGAGCTGTGCAAAATGTGACCTCGAAAGTTGGAATTCGCAAGTAAGTAGACTCATAAGGTTGGAAACATGCTTCAGGGTTGCATGTCGAGCCTGCAGGACATAAACAACCTCGAGTATGGTGACCTCGAAGTATTCATGATCTCGAAAGATAGCTCCGGGGAAGCATTCATCTCCAGGGATGACCTCGGGTCAGGGGTCCCGAGCTCGACGCACATACGATCTCGAAAGCCATGTGACCTCGGAAGATGTCTCCAGCTCGAGAGGTGACGGGAAACCTGGGAGGCTAAAGCCTTAGAGATACGTGATAACCACCTTGAATATCTACAAGTGTTATAAATATGAGATGTAATCCTCATTTATTATTGTAAATCCCCTAGAATCATGGGATATTATTTGGTCAGTTATACGTCCGCTGGTCTTCAGGGGACGTTTCCTTTTATATCTGATTATAGGCATTTAAAGCCATTAATTTTATTTATACAAAAAGAGTAACTACCCAAAATTTGTGGGATAGTATTCTTTAGCCTTCTCTATAAATAGAGAGGCCATGCACCGTTGTAAAGGACAAAAATTCTGATCCTTGAGAGAAAACTCTGGAGAATTCATTCTTGAAGAATTCCTAGAGATAATCTTGAGTTTAATAACAAAGACTCGTAGACTAGGAAGATTTAACTGCTGAACCACGTAAAAATCGTGTGTTTACATTGTTTTATTTCAATTGGTCATTTTCAGTTATTGTTTACGTGCTCTTCTTTCATTGTTTGACGAAAAACGGCGTCAACAGTGTATCTCGCAATGTCCTTTGGTGAATTTGATGAAGAAAAATAGCTTCAATCACTTAATAAAAGACAAACTATCACACAAATTTATAAGATAAAAAAAATGATATGTATGTATTTATTATTTTTTAATAAATATGATTTAATTATTTATATTATCATAAAATATATTTAAAATATCATATTTTAATTAATTAATTAATTTTTTGTTTATACTTATGTTTATTCTACAATAAGAGATTATATATTATATGTTTAATATAATAATAATATTATATTTTAATTTTAAATTTAAGTTTGTCGCTAGTTGATAGTTGATAGTAGATTAGATTAGATTATATTATATTATATATTTAGTATGATATTATTCTAATACGTGAAGTTTAAGTTTAATTAAATTTTATTTATGTTATAAAACATATGATTTTAATATTTTTAAATAATTATCATTGTAAAATATGTAAATAAATAGCTTATTTTAATATTTTTAATTATTTATTTATTTATTTTTATCTAAGTTTAAATCATGTTTGCAATCTACCCTTAAATATAAGAATATTCTGTTAAATATATGAATATTTCGTTAAATTTAACGAAAAAAATAAAAAACCGTTAAACCAAGAATTTCCGTTATCTACACATTTTTTATATAGATAAGATATACTAGATACAAATAATGTGCAATGCAGTTTTATTAATAGAATTTATTAATTATTTTTATTAAATTTGTATCATTGTCATATAAATTTCAAATAAATAAAAAATATTATATATATAATAATGACATAAATATATTAAATGAAAAATTAAACTAAATATTGTTTATAATTTTTTTTAATATATATATAATATGATAACTTTTTTAAACATGATGATTTTTTTAATAAAAATTAAGATTATGTATTATATATTATTATAATAATGATATTTTATAATATTTAAATTTATATTAATATAAATATTAAATATTAGTCTTGTATTAAATATTATTATAAGGTTAATATTTTATAATATTTGAATTCATATTCATATAATTAGTAAAAAACTAGAATTATATATTATTATCATAATAATATATTATAAATTATAAATTTATATTAATATAATTATTAAATATCTAATTTTGTATTATATATTATTATAATAATGATATTTTATAACATTTGAATTTAAATTTATATTAATATAATTATTATATATGTAGTCTTATATTAAATATTATTATAATAATAGTAATATAATTAATAAATATCTATTTTTAATTAGTTTTAAAGATATATTCCATTAAAGTTAACAAAACAAACTGTTAAAACTAAGAATTTTTGTTATCTACACACTTTTTACATAGAAGAGATATATGGAAAAAAAAATACACATTGCATTGTAAATTTAATTTTTTCTTAAAAAATACAGAGTTTTATAAAAATTACAAAAATACAAATAACAGTTCTGTAACGGTTTGTTATAATTTTTTATTTAGTTTGTAAATGTTCTTTACAAAACTATAACATATAGTTACATACTTGTAAACTTTAGTCACAAATTTGTAAACTTTGTGTTACACCCAAATTTCAATAATTGAAATTTTGATCTCGAAAGTCAAGCTCGTAAGGTGTAAGCTCGAAATAAGTAGATTCATCATATAATTAACATTAATGACAATATCAGGGAAAGTCTCGCTGAGTATTAAAATGACGACGTCAAAATTGGTGAGCTCGAAGGTGTTCCGAGGTTACAAGTCGAGCTCGAAGCTACAATGACAAAGGTTTAACACTTGTAAAAATCTCCTGGTTCATCTTTTACCATCAGACAAGATGGTTCGAGCTCAGGCATTGTGAGCTCAGAGAGGATGGTCTCGACAAAGTTACTTGTTAAGACCAAGGCAAACCGAGCTAGCAAGCTCGTGGTGATTGTTGATCTCGAAGGGCATTCGAATATTCGAGGTCGATAGCCAAGTGTGAACATAGTTACTGTTTGAGGATCCTTATATCTAAGGGATTGATTGTAATCTGTTATTAAATCTCGAATATCATGGGATTTATACGTGTATTATATAATTATATGCATTTATTTGTATTTAATTTGAGATTTGAATAATAACTCCCCGAAATGTGAGGGGAAATATTCGATAAACCAATCTATAAATAGATTGGAGCTATTCATTTGTAAAGGACGATGAAATTGGTATTGGGAATACTCTGTTAAATTGCTTCCAAAAAGCTTTGAGAGAATTCCATAGTTGAATAACATCGACTCTTGGACTGGGCAGATTTTAACTGTTGAACCACGTAAAAAATCGTGTCTTCTATTGTTTGTTTCTTTTGGTATTTTGTTTAATTTCTCTTCATTTCTAAGTTGACGAAAAATGACGTCAACAATTTGGTGCTTTCATTGAGAGACATTAAATAAGACGTGAGCTTGTTTAATCAGAAAACCTCCTGAATCATAAATAGCCACTACAAACAACCCCAGTACTGGTGGGCGACAATTTCCCCAGATACCTAAGGAGGAGACTCCCCATACCGAGGACTATCCCTGACGACTTGGAAAGCAGACCATGGTGGACCTGGACCCTGAAGAGAGGAGTGATTCGCCCGATTCTCGAGGGTCACTTGGTCCCAGCCATATGAGGATCTGTATTACAATCCCGAGAGGTTTGTTCCTATCGTAGAACTTGGAAATTGCCTACTGCGGAAATAGCTGGCAGAGGTGACAGATAGGCCGCTGACCCCCAGGCACCTCTCCGAAGGCCTAGAGGACGTCTCCGTGGGAGCACGACCGCCATGAGGGCGGAACAAGCCCCGCAACTGAATCAGCCGAGGCCCCAGAGAAGTACCCGGGCTGAGGCCGCGGCCAACCCGACTGCATAATTATCAACAGGATCGAGTAATAACTGAGCCCCTCCAGTGGCTCAGAACCCGAATCCTGATGCTGCAAGAAACAACCTGGAGCCTTTTCGGGAAAACTTTGGGTCATCTAGGCCCGACAATGGGAGACAGCCATCGTCACCCATAAGGCATCCACCTTCACCATAATGCACCCCTCACCAGTCTGAGAGGTCCCACGGCCTGCACCACGGAGACCATCTCGCAGTGGCAGTCGAGATGGAAATCAACAGGCTAGGCCTGGACAGGGGGAACGAAAGGGAGACTACCCGAGATCACAGAGCTCCTCAACCTTTGGGAAGCGAAATGTCAAGATCACAAAATCTTGGAGCAAGGAGACCAGCAGGGGACCCACCTCGTAATCATCGAGCCTCACATCCAGAAAGGGCTACAAGTTAAGTATGATGGAGCTTAGATTACACTCAGTTCGTAAGTATTTATAATACTAAGCCTAGACATCCTGAAAATCGGGGGAATCACCCTGATCTGCGGGATCATCTGAACCATAATCGGGGCCGAGATAATCCCCCAAACCTTGATTTGCAAGACCATCTGAATGGTCATAAGCAATCGACACATAATCATATACGAGGATAGGGTGCTGGAGCTTTTATTAACGATAACCAACCCCCTCAAGCCCAGGCTCGACCCCCAGTGGATCTGGTCCAGGAAAGGATTGATTAGTTAGAAAAATCATTCAAGCTCCTGCAAGGCGAGTGGAGCAGGGATAAGGCTGAAGAGTCTGACGAGGAGCTCGAGCCTTTTGCCCCGCATATTTCTAGCACTCTGTTTCCCCAAGGATTCAGAATACCCCATGTAGCACCATTTGATGGAAACTCAGACCTGTATAGTCATCTGAGTACTTTTAACACCATCATGCGAGCCAGCAATGTTGGCTATGAGCTTAGATGTATGCTGTTTCCAGCCACTCTTATAGGACCAACAAAAAACTAGTTCGAGAAGTTTAAAAAACATTCGATCTCGTCATGGGATCAATTAGCTAGATAATTTAAGAAACAATTTAAAGCTATGGTTGGCATCAGGCCCGAACCTTCAGCCTTAACCAATGTTCGACAACAGCAAGACAAGTCACTAAAAAATTTCCTTACGAGGTTTAACCTAGAATTGGCTCGGGCCCGTAATGTTGATGATAGTGGCCACCTAATGGCCGTTAGAGCTGGTATTTTTCCAGGGAGCCCCCTTTGGGAAGATTTAAATTGGAAACCTATTAGGTCACTAACTGAGTTCAATCGAAGGGCCCAGAGGTTTGTTAATGTAGAAGAGGCGAGGTTAGCCCTGAACCTGACCTCTCAGCCCATTACTGCAACTGTTACACCCAGACTTCGAGATAAGAAGTTATGACCCCGAAAGCTGGGCTCGTTAGGTGTGAGCTCGAAACATATACGGTCATCATATGATTCCACCATCGAACCTCTTTGAAATGAACAACGTCCTCGAGGGTGTGTAGCCTCGAGGGTGCTCTGAGCTCGCAATAGTCATGGCACAACACATGAATATACTTTTCCATGATTGCTTCAGGCGAGATGGATCGAGCTCGGGAAGTACAAGCTCGGATGTAACAGCTTCGTCAGCATCTACTTGTTCTGAACATAGCACAAAGTTTGGTGACGAGCTCATGGTTGACTGATGACCTCGGCAAGTTTAATGCCAATTGTTGATCTTGTAGATTTGATCAATCATTTGGGACAATCAGTTACGTGTGAACATGTTTATTGCTGTACAATCCCAATATTTAAGGGATATCATTTAATCTGTTATCCGTTCCTGATTTTCATGGGACATTTCCGTGTATAAAAGAAATAATGCATTAAATAGCATTATCTTGATTGATTTACAAAATATCTTCCTGAAATATGTGGGAATGAATTTTGCAACCTTCTCTATAAATAGAGGAGGAAACACCATTTGTAAGGGTTCGATTTCTAATTTATTGAGAGAAAACTCTGGGCAACTCTTCTCTGAAAAGTTTCCAGAAAACTCCCAAGTCTTAATAATATAGACTCGTGGACTAGGCAGAGTTAACTGCTGAACCATGTAAAAATCCTCTTGTTTTCCTCTTTATTCATTTGCTCCAGTATTTTATTGTTTAATTGCTCTACTATTTAAGTTGACGAAAAGCGACGTCAACAGTTTGATGCTTTCATTGAGAGCCATTAAACAGTACGTGCGTGAATCTGTTCAGTCAGAGAGCCTCCGGAATCAACAATGGCAGCAAATGATCCCAATGTTCCTGAGGAGGAAATTTTAGATGAAGCTGACTACCCCCGACGCCCTAGAAATTAGCCTATGGTGAATTCGGACCCTGATGAGAGGAGTGGATCATCCGACTCTCGGGGACCACCAATCCCCAAGGACGATGAGGACATGTACTACAATCCTAAAATATATGTCCCAATAGTGGAGCTCAAAAATCATCAACTACGAAAGCAGTTGGCAAAGGCCAAGAAGCGCAATGAAGAGCTAGCCAGACTAGTTGCAAAGGCGCAGGCAGCTCAGGCCCCACCCCCGCTAGAGGCCCAGGCTCTGCCTCCGCGGGACATTCATGTTCAACCATGTAGGCCTCGAGGATGGCCACGCAAAAACGCTGCCACCAGAAGAGTGGAGCCACCTCCGTCGCCAGCGGAACAACCTACTCCGCCGAGAACCCAGAGAACTAACTGGGCTGGAGGTCCTGCCAACCCAACTGCGGAGGCACCAGCCGGAGTAGGGAATAACCGAGCCCCCTCGAAGGCTCGGACCCAAAATCCTGGTACCACGCAGAATGTTGCAGAACCTGGTCGAGAAAACTCAGGACCTTCTAGACCCCATAATGAATGGCAACCAACATCACCAATAAGGCACCCACCATCGCCAATAAGGTATCCCTCACCAACTTGGAGGAACACACAACCAACCCATGGTGATAAGGAAAGGCGAGCTGGGCAAAGGCGTGGAAATGAGGAGACTGCTAGGGATCATAGGGGTCCCCAACCCATGTGAATCCAAATGTCTCGGTCTCACACTATTGAGATGAGGCAATCGGCAAGAAACCCATCTCGAAACAACCATGCAACGAGCCATGTCAATGAAGGCTTAGGAGACACTAGATCAGTCAGTATATATGACCAAGAACATAGAAACACTAGGAAGATTTATGAGAACATCTGAACCATGATCGGGGGAATTATAATCCATCGAACTCAGATCTGAGGGATCATCTCAATGGGTGCAAGAACCCTACGCCGAGGCACGAAACTGGAGTTGTAATCAACGATAACCATTTCCCGCTGCTTCAAGTCAGACCCCCCGTAGATCCAGTCCAAGAAAGGATTGAATAGTTGGAAAGAGCGTTCAGGATCTTACAAAATGAACGAGGTAGGGAACAGGACGAAGAGTTCGATGAAGAACTGGAGCCCTTCGCCCTGCATATTTCTAGCACCCTGTTTCCTCAGGGATTCAGAATTCCACATGTCCCACCATTTGATGGGAATTCGGATCCGTACAGTCATTTAAGCACATTCAACACAAGCATGCGAGCCAATAATGTAGGCTATGAGCTCAGATGCATGCTATTCCCAGCCTCGCTCACGGGACCAGCAAATAACTAGTTTGAGAAGTATAAGAGACATTCGATTGCTTCTTGGAATCAATTATCAAGAGATTTCAAGAAGCAAATCAAGGCCATGGTAGGCATTAGGCCTGAGGCATCTGCCTTAACTAATGTCCGACAACAGCCGAATGAAACATTGAAACGTTACCTCATGAGGTTTAATTTGGAAGTTGCCAGAGCTCGTGACGTCGACGACAGTGGAAATTTAATGGCTGTCCGAGCCGGAGTAATGCCTAGAAGTCCTCTCTGGGAGGATATGCAGAGGAAGCCCGTAAGATCCTGAACCGAGTTCAATCGACGAGCTCAGAGGTTTAGTAATGTAGAAAAGGCGAGGTCAGCACTAAATATGACCTCTCAGCCCATAACTACAACAACAAACGCAAACTCTGCCTTGACCTCGGTGGATTCTACAACCTCAAAACCCCCTGGGGACAACCCTTCTAAAAGGAAGAAGAATGAAGGGAATAATCTCGAGGTGGAAGGGGGAAAGAAGAAGAACGAAGAAAGATATTTCTTCGTATACAAAGTGTATATCGAGCTCAATGAGTCTCGGGGGAATATCTACCTGGCTAATGAAAATCAGGTCCCTTTCAGACGGCCCGACCCCATGAGGAACCAAAAGGCAAAGAGAGATTCAAATAAATAATGTAGATTCCATAGAGACATCAGACACACGATTGATGAATGGAGACAACTGAAAGATGAGATCTAAGGTTTGATCTCAAGGGGATATTTCGGTCAATATGTCAGGAACCAAAATCCCAATCAAGAATCAACAAGTCAGAGGGTAGTAGCTACACAACCTGCCCAACACAACAACTCCCGAGCTCGGGAGGATGAGCGACCCCCTCCGATTGATGGAGAGGATGTAGTAACCATCTCGGGGGGACCTCATATTGCAGGCTCGGGCAGGAATGCCCGAAAGAGATACATAAACAAGCTCAAAACTTGAGACAGATCTCCCTAGAAACCTGAAACACGAGCTCCAAAACAACAGAGGGTTGAGACTCAACCCATAACATTTACCGAAGAGGACGCGTCACATGTCCAATTTCCTCATAACGACCCCTTGGTCATTACCCTCCAGCTCGCGAATAAGAAGGTACACCAAGTCCTGGTAGATAACGGGAGCTCGGTGAATATCCTTTACAAAGCCACTCTAGAAAAGATGGGACTCGCGCTTCGCGATTTAAAAGCATGTGCAACAACATTGTATGATTTTTCAGGAGAAGGGATTGCCTGTATGGGATCCATTGAACTCCCTGTAACCTTGGGAGACTATCCAGTCTCAGTAACCAAGATGGTGGAGTTTGTACTGGTGGACCTCGCGTCGGCCTACAACGTACTACTCGGAAGACCCGCCCTAATTGGGCAAAGGGCAGTGTCATCTGTCAAGCACTTGGCCATCAAGTTCCCAACTTCCAGTGGCATCGAGACGTTTAAGGGAGACCAGCTCGCAGGAAGGGAGTGCTACAACATTTCCACAAGAGGAAAAAGTCGAACAAGTGCGCAAGCACTGGTGGTTATTCAAGAGATAAATGGAGCCGTCTTCAAGATTGGTGAGGAGATCGATCCCAGAGTAGATGAAAGGGTCGATCTCGAACCTCTGGAAGAGCTCGAGGAAGTTGAGCTCGATGTAGTAGATGTCATGAAGGTGATGAAAGTGGGTAAGAATCTTTCTAAAAAGGCAAGATAGCAATTAATTTGCTTCTTGACAGAAAACCAAGATGTGTTCGCATGATTACACTCAGACATGGTAGGAATCAATCTGAATGTCATGAGCTATGCACTCAATATTGACAAGAGTTTCCCCCCGAAGCAGCAAAAACGAAGACTCCTGGACGATGATAGAAACAAGGCCCTTCAGGAAGAGATCGATAGGTTAAAGGCAAATCGATTCATATGAGATTCCTTTTACCCTGATTGGATCACCAATCTGGTATTGGTCCCAAAATCCAACAGAAAATTGCGAACTTGTATCGACTACTCAGATCTTAACATGGCATGCCCTAAAAATTGTTTCCCCTTACCTCGGTTAGATCAGCTCGTAGATGCCACTGCAGGGCATGACATTATGTCATTCATGGATGCTTATTCTAGATATAACCAGATCTCCATGCATGCAGCAGATCAGGAGCACACGAGCTTCGTAACCGACAAAGGGTAATACTGCTACAATGTCATGCCTTTCGGGCTCAAAAATGCTAAAGCCACGTACCAAAGGCTGGTGAACAGGATGTTTGCTGAGTAGATAGGAAATAATATGGAAGTTTATGTGGATGATTTGTTAGTCAAATCAAAACATAATGATAACCATGCAGATGATCTCGCAGAGTGCTTTACTGTACTTCAAAAATAACACATGAAACTTAACCCACAAAAGTGCTCGTTCGAAGTGTCTTCGGGAAAGTTCCTTGGATTTATAGTAAATGCGCGAGGAATAGAGGTTAATCCGGACAAGATTAAGGCATTAATAGATATACCCTCACCTTGGAAGCATAAGGATGTCCAGAGCTTAACTGGATGAATGACGACATTAAGTAGGCTTATCTCGAAATCTACAGACCGATGTCTTCCATTTTTCAACCTTTTGAGAGGGGCAAAAAATTCAAGTGGTTGGAAGAGTGCGAGCTCGCGTTTCAAAATCTTAAGAAGCACCTCACTGAACCACCAATCTTGTCAAAACCTATCACGGGAGAGGTTTTGTGTCTATACCTTGCAACAACCGAGCACGCCATTAGTGCGGTACTAGTGTGTGAGGAGAAGAAGGTACAAAAGCCTGTATACTCTGTCAGCAATAGGTTATTGGGGGCAGAATCGAGATACCCAATAATGGAAAAACTCGCTCTGAGTCAGATACTTTCATCTCAAAAGCTCCGACCCTACTTCCAAGCACACCCTATTCATGTGCTAACTGACCAGCCACTATGACAAGTTTTGTCCAAACCAGAGGCATCCGTAAGATTGTTAAAGTGGGCTGTCAAACTCGGGCAATTCGAGATCACATACCACCCAAGAACGACCATCAAGGGACAAGCCCTGGCAGATTTCATTGTTGAATGTACTGGGATCTCAAATGACGAAGTTGTAACCCAAGCCCGCGAGCTGTGGAAGCTTTATGTCGATGGATCCTCCTGCGAAAACGGATCGGGGGCAGGCATTATACTAATTACCCCAGCAAGAAATCGATTCCACTCAGCTTTAAGGTTCAACTTCGAAGTGCCAAACAACGAGGCTGAATACGAGGCACTACTAGCAGGACTTCGAATAGCCCTAGAGCTCAAAGAAAAGGCTATACATTGCTATAGCGACTCACAGTTGGTGGTCAA
This sequence comes from Humulus lupulus, assembly GCF_963169125.1. Classification (NCBI taxonomy): domain Eukaryota; kingdom Viridiplantae; phylum Streptophyta; class Magnoliopsida; order Rosales; family Cannabaceae; genus Humulus; species Humulus lupulus. Next base: position 23,174,422 of record NC_084793.1, read on the forward strand.
CGAAGTCTTAGGGGAATATCAGGCTCCCGACATAAAAATGACCGTGTACCTAGAGAAAGAAAAAGATGCACTCGGGTAGTTTGAATTCTATGCTATAGAGTAAGTCCCCTGAGAACAAAATCTAAATGCAGACGCATTGGCCAGGATCGCTAGAATCAGCGAGGCCGATTCCCTGAGCGTGGTCCCGATAGAGTTTCTATCGACCCCAAGCATCAGGGAGCCTGACGAGAAGGACACATGGATGATTGACTCACAACCAACCTGGATGACCCTAATAATTTACTATTGGATTAGCTTATACAAGATCTTTATTTATTTTCATGTATATCTAATATTAAACAAATTAATACGAGATAACCTAAAACATGTTTCTAAAATTGAATTCAAAGAGAAAAAAAGAATAGAATACTTACAGTATACGCAGCGGAATTAAAGAGTCCTTCCTTCAGTTTCTCTAACTCTTGTATCCTCTCTGTCGCAGAGTATTATCAAGAAATTGAATCGATCTTCTATTTTCTTCACAATCTTCCAATGTATCCTTAGAACCACCTAGACTAGTGTGGGAAATTCTCAACACATGAGATAGATATAGAGAGAAGAAGAGAAAATAACAAAGAGGCTTAGAAAAAGACTTGTGTTTAGAGAGAATCTAAAACTATCAGAAAATTTGACTTGTGACTTATCAAACTTATGTTTTGACTTCTCTCTAAGCACTCCTTTTATAGACTCAATTAGGCCATTTAATTTAATTTAAAAATCAATAAAATAATAGTCATTTTGAAGCCCTAGGTCGAAATTATCATGGGCTATAGGCCCGTGAAATTTCCCATTTGATTATAAGCCCATTGGACTTAAAATCAAGGCCTGTATTATTTTCTATTGATTTAATTAATTAAATAATTATTTAAAACATTTATAAAATTAATTATTTATACTTTGAACCTTGATTTAAATTTATTTAATAATTTAGATACCAATTTATCTTAATTAATAAATCTGCCATAATTTCTCTTTTCTTCTCAAAATTACACAACTCTGTGAAACTATCCAAAATTGAGCTGGTCAACTTTGATAATTCTAATTGATGATTAAATCAATTAATTGAGATTATCTAGATGATTTTATCCAAGGTACAATGGGGACCATGGGCCTATGAAATCAAGCTCCAATAAGTTATCATAAATCTAACAAATAAATTTACTAACTTATTAATTCCTCGTGACTCCACTATAGACTCAGAATTGCACTCTTGAATTCATAGAACGCTCTATAACAAATATGGATACGCTATTAATTATCCATTGTTACAACCATAATTGTCACTCAGTCCTCTATATACGGTCTACAATGAGATAGGACTAAAATACTGTTTTACCCCTCATTGTATTTTATCCTTAAAACACTTAGTTCCTTGTAAATGATATTTGAGTAAACTAATTTTATTACTGAAATGAGATCTCTATCATTTAACACCTTGAACCAAACTAAAAGGAAACCATCATTTCACTTCTTCATCAGAAGCTATAGATGTTCATATCTATGATTAACACTCCCACTCAATTATACTACCAAGTTCCCAAGATGTAAGTATGGGCTAGTCCATAGGGTAAGTTGGTCACGTGCAAGTCAAAGAACTCAAATAATACAATCAGTTAGAATACTAACCACTCAGAAATGAGATTGAATTGACCTATGGTCAACTATATGATATGACTAGAATAGATCATAACGGTATGTTTACTTATCTTATCAACTGTCAATATCGGTCCAGTCTGATGTGACAAATACATCAGATCTTATCTACTTTACTAATGTTCTGGAAAGAACATAACACTATAATGTGTAAGTAGATCATATCGTAGATTGGCAAGTCAGTGTAAATCCTATGCACTGACTAATCTTAGGACTAACTTATTTTGAACATATAATCATATTTATATTCCACTGTGATTATGTCACCATAAATAAGATTAGCTATATGCTCGGGATTTAATAGAAGTTTATATTAAAAAAATAATCATGAAAATAAAACATTTGAGCAAAGTGATTAACCAAGTCAAAAAATGATTTCTATTCTTTTATTGATAATAAAATGAGATTACAAAGAATTTGGGTTTTAATTAGGGCATAAAACCCCAACAAACTCCCACTTGCACTAATTGAAACTAATGCCTTAATTCTACTAATCCCATCTCCTTGATATGCTTATCAAATGTAGCTTCTGGTAGTGTCTTTGTAAACGGATCCGCAAGATTGTCTTCAGTTGCAATCTTCATAACTTTCACATCTCCCCTGGCCACATATTCTCGAATAATGTGATAATTCCTTTCTATATGCTTACTCCTCTTGTGAATTGAGGCTCTTTTGAGTTGGCTATCTCTCCTGTATTGTCACAAAACAACACAAGCAGTTTATCCATTTCTGGAATAACACCAAGATCCGAATAGAACTTCTTTAGCCAGACTATTTCCTTAGCTGCTTCTGACGCAGATATGTACTCAGCCTCCATGGTGGAATCTGAGATTGCAGACTGCTTTATGCTTCTCCAAATCATAGCTCTACCCCCAAGATTAAACACCATTCCAGAAGTAGACTTTCTGTCATCGACATTAGTCTGAAAATCTGAATCGATGTAGCCTACAGGGTTCAGAACACCACCCTTGTAGACTAACATATAATCCCTAGTCCGTCTCAAATACTTCAGGATATGCTTAACTGCTATCCAATGTTCCGGTCCTGGGTTTGACTGATACCTGCTCATTACTCCCACTGCATAGCAGATATCTGGTCTAGTACACAACATGGCATACATCAGACTTCCAACTGCAGATGCGTAAGGAACTTTTCTCATTGCATCTTCCTCTTCAGGAGTTTGGGGAGACTACTTATTTGAAAGATGAATTCCATGGCGGGACGGTAGACGCCCTTACTTGGAATTTGTCATTGAGAAACGTTCAAGCACTTTATCAATGTAAGCTGCTTGAGATAGAGCTAAAAGTTTGTTCTTTCTATCCCTGATGATCTAGATAGCTAGAACATAACTTACTTCACCCAAATCCTTCATCTGGAATTGAGTGCTCAGCCAATTCTTCACATTTGATAATTTCTTGACATTGTTTCCAATGAGTAAGATATCATCTACATTGTAAAAGTAAGGGTTGACCTTGACATTAATGAAGTTAAACATGGGTATTTCGAATAAATTGTGCATGAATGCATTGAAATTCGAGCCTAAATTCAATAGATATATTTGTACGAATAAAAAAATATAAAATCAAGTCTTTAATATAACATGCTCGAAATATTTCAACCCAGAAATGTACAGCATATATTAAGGCAAGCTAAAAACAAAATCAAATGAATAAAAAGATTTTTCGAGCCAGAAACTGTATGCATAAAGGTTAAATGCTAGTACTTAATAAAAATAGCTCTAAATCGAGTTGTGAATTGTCTTTGCCCTAAGGGCACATATATAAAAGTATATATATATATGAGTTACAAAAAATATAATGAGACGCAGCCCATGACCTCGCCTTCACGGACCATGCACCTCCCCCTCAGCAATTCCGGAAGCTCCCGCCGCCTCTTCGGCCTCAATCCTAGTATCCTCTTCATCAAGGCGAGTCTGCCACCTCTCAACTAACTCGGCCTCAAGGGTGTCCAAGAAACTGGTGTCAAGCTCGAGATTGTTGACCCAGATACGGTACATCGCCATGTCTACGATGTGATCCTTCATAGTCTTGAACTCCTCGAGAAGGCGGGCCTTCTCACCTTCGATTATCTTGAAGGTTGCTTTCTTGGCTTCCTCTAGCTTGGCTTTGAGCTCCTGAAGTTCCTTGATTTTGGAGTCCTTCTCCTTGACCTGAGAATTCTTGGTCTCGACTTCTTTCAAAGTCACTGTCATTGTTGAATCAAGGTCAGACACCTTCTGAGTGGACTCCAAGGCAGCCCCCAACTTCAATTAGCGTCAAGGCCTTAAGGTCGTCTATAAGCTTTAACTGGAGGTTTTTGGCCTCTTGAGCATAAGCCCGGCTCGCGAAAACTTCGTTGTTCAACTTAAAACTATGTTGAATATACGAAGAAAATGCCTGCACACAAAAACAAATACGAGTTATTAAGCATACAAGATAAGTCTGCATAAGCCACGTTATACAGTAAAATGATTTACTGAGGTTAAGAGCTCGCTGCCCTTGTCGAAGATGGTATTTGTCTCGCGGCAGGAGGTGAGGAACTGCCATTGAGGAGCGCCAAGGTTGCTGAGACTTTGGCCAACTCAGAATAAGACTTTCGAGCCTAAACTGACTCCATGCCACCCCGCGGCATGATCGAGCACATATTCGAGGACGTGGGTCGAGATAGACGGAAGACGTTCCCGTGTGGGGACTTATTTCTTTGGGGTCAGAGTAGTTTGTTGGGAAGCTCGGACTGGAGGAGGCAAGGGGTCTGCAGGCACCACCGACTCAACTTCAGTAGTGACCCTAACCTTGAGTGTAGGGTCGGTAGCCTGGCTTGGACCCTGAGTATCCGAGGTTGGAGGAGTTACCTCAGATTTCTTCAAGACTTTGGAGGGGTGCCCCCCTCTTTAAGACACCATTTGGCGTTTGCTTGGCTTGGCTCCCGAAGGATGGTTGAGCACGTTGTCCAGGTCGAAGTCCATGTCGTCTGCAAAACACACAAGTTACAATTTTGTAATCGAGCCTAAGCCACTAAAAGAATCAAGACTAAGGAGAAAAGAAACCTAACTGGTAATCTCTATCAAGCTTAAGCTCGACAACCAAGAAATTCCCCTTTCTTCCGAGGACGCTGGGGGAGTCTCTTCCATATACGTAGGAGTTAGCCTCGAAAGGTCTCTATATACGTTGGTCCCGTATTGAACGGCGACCCTGTCCCAGACCTCGTTCAGACTATACATGAATTGGAACTGACCTAACCAGCTATCAAACCTATGCACCCTATGATCTACCCAAGACCAAACATAAAAGCTATCCCTAGGATTCAGAAAGATGAACAATGTGTCAGGCTTGTGCTTAAGTAAAGAGGGGGACCACATATTGGAGCTAAGCACTACTTTACCTCCACTACTCGAGCTCGATGAAGCTTCGTCTTGGGCTTCGTTTCCCGAGGCAAGTCGGTCGTGTAGGCGAGCTGCAGGGGGACAAGCCTGCGAGCTCGAAGACCTTCTCCTGGGGGAATGTTTGTCAGTGGGAAGTGGCACATGATCCCACCTATAATATTTGAGGTAAGACGAGTCATTCGTCGATTGGCATTCCTCTAAGAGGTTGCAGGCTCAAAGCCGATCTTCGTGAGAAGATACGACAGAGACCACCGACCATAAGGCAGTTGGAGCAGGGCTGCCTTATGCTCCACCATCGATTTAGAGGGGGTGGGACGGTGGTAATTTGTTGTAGAGACAACTACATATCAGTATTCCAAACTTTATGATTTAGTGAAAAGGAAAAGGGGATAAGTTTGAGGGTACTTACAAATGCGCTAGAAGGAGTAAAATTTGGAAGGAGCAAGGCCATCCGTCCAGAAGAAAGCGAGCTTAAAGTTTAGAGGATGGTTTGGCATGTCCTCGAAAAGCTTCTTCTTCTTTGGATAGCTAGATAGGTAATAAAAACCATCTCCTCCCCGAGCTCGAGAGGGTTGCCTTTGAGGCAAAAGAGATATAAAATCTCTTGAGGTAAGGGTCCTTTCCACCTCAGCTCATGATATAATGACTTAAGGGCCGAGAGAACCCTGTAGGAATCGGTCTGGAGTTGGAAGGGAGTGAGTCCAACAAAGTCCAGAAAATTCTTGAAGTAGGATTTCAGGGGGAGCAAAGCCACTGTCCTCATGTGCTTGCGACTCTATGCAGTGAGCTTGACTTTACTGTAGGTATTTCCATCTCCCAGGGCGAAGCAACTCTGCTCGCTCAGAGTTGCAGGCCGACACATCAAAGTGCCTGAAAGCCTCAGGCCATGATAAGCTAGCAGATCGAATATTTTTCCTGTGGATGTGACTGAGCTCCAATAATGCTCAACCTTGAAGAATTCCTCTCTGGAGGTAGGAATGGAAGCAACTTGCGAGGTGGAAGGGCGGCTTGAAGAATCTTCCATCAGTGAGAATGACAAGGCACCAGGTTTGAAGGCAATGGTGACTTTGAGTTTAGGATCGAGCGGGACAGGTCTGATCTCGGGATTCAGATTTAGGTAAATTGCGACCTGGAGTATTTTCCTCTTTCTCTCCTCGACCTCGTCAATCTGGCGTCGAAAGTGATCTCGGATGTCTTCTTGTTCGCACCTTTCTTGGTGCTCGCGTATCAGGCACTGGTTCCGAGTGAAGGGTGATTCTAGACTGGGAGTTGATGAAAAATAAGGGATTGCGAGCTCTGACCCCCACCGATTCTTAGAGCTCTACGACATCTAACAAGAAAGAAAAAGGTGAGGGCCAGGCATGAAAGAAATCACAGAAAATGTTGTTTTGGTAATTCGAGCTCAAAAGTCCGAGATCACGAATATACCTCAATCAAGACTGAAGTCTTAAAAGGGTAGGATGATTTTGAAGGTGAGCCCCGAACTATTGTAAAGTTCGAGATTCGAGCGTGTACTCACACGAGAGAGTAGGGAAGTGGATATCAATCTTAAACATCCCGAATTTTCAGGGATAAAGCTGACGGTTACCCAAAAATGTGATATTTTTGTGATTGGTGCAGTTAAAACCCTAAATCAAAATCCATATTTCTTGGCTTACACGAAACACTACCCTTAATCTGAAAAAACCCTATTTTTGCATTTTTTTTACACTAAATCTGGGTTTGAGAACTGTGATGTCAAAAACTTTTAATAAAAAGTTTTTATAATATCAGATATTTGAAAAAGCCAAACATCTCTAATTCCAAACCAAGCATCACCACAACACAATCAACATTCCAACAACAAAACCCAAACTTTGAACCACCAAAAACCATACCAATTACTTAATTCTATAACAAAAGTTCTAACTCAAAACTAACTTCAAAACAGAGTAAAACCAGAAATTTCATGGCTGAATCTTACCTCAAGCTCAAGATTAAACCCTCTTCAATGGCTGAACACAATTCTAAACCCTCAAGGCTTGATTCCATAGCTTAAATCCTCAAATGGAACTTCAAAAATTCAAAGGGAAGGAGAAGGAGAAGATGAACGGGAGAAGAAACTAGTTGCTCTATTTTTGCTTAATCTTCTTACAGCTTCCTATGGCTGATATATATCTTAAGGTCAAAAGACCGAAATGCCCATAGGTCATATTTATTTTCTTAACAGCCCCCAAGGGCAAAACTGTCATTTCCCACCTATCTCGTTAATTATAATTAACACCCTCCAATTCCCGATACTTCCAATATTCTCAAATGCTAATAAATCATATCCCATTACCCTATAATTCTTGGCAATGTACTAATCCTCAAATCACCTCAAGACTCACCCCGAGCCCCAAGATTAACCCCGTTATGACCAGACCGAAAACTTGCATTCCATGACCGCCTCATGCTGAATGGCTCAAACAAATCCACATATAATGTGGTATTATTCATAATTAGCCCACATGCATGAAAATACACAATTACGCCCTCAACGGGCCAAATTACCAAAATGCCCTTTTAATTAAAAATGGACCCATATGCATGCATTTATCATCATATTATAATATAATTCAGATAAACATGCATATAATTATTTAATAGCATAATAAATAAATTATGGCCCTCCCGGCCTCCTAATCAAGGTCCTAAACCTTATTAGATGGGGCATTACAACTATCCCCCCCTTACAGAAATTTCATCCTCGAAATTTATTCGTACCGCCCGAAATATGAATTCCGCACAACTGATTCCAGTTCCCAGGTCATTCCCTCGACCTCACTGTCTCTGAAACATACCTTAATCCAAGGTATAATGTTGTTCCTCATAACCTTATTCTTTATGTTAAAATCTAAATTGGTTACTCCTTACAGGATAACTTAGCCTCAATCCCGAGATTCTTATAACTCAACACATGAGTCTCTTCTAACCCATGTCCTCAACATGGAAGTATAAAATACATTGTATACAATTGACAGTGCCAAAACTAAGGCCCATACAAAGGCAACCTAACTGATCCTGTCCAAGATTCAAATGGTCATATTAATCTAGGGCTCAACTTGCCCCTATCTCCTCACCCTTTTCCATGGTGATACTTTAAGGAAGATATAATTTCCTACTTGAAACTCCATGTTCCCGCTTTTCAAATCAATAACACTTTTCCATTTACTTTTAGAAGTGAGCATCCAAGCTTTAACCTTTTCAAAACCTCCATGCTCCCTTGAACTACCTTAGGATCCAGATATAATAACTCGTTCATCTTATAAGATGTCCTTCCAATAATAATTAGATAACTCTCTCTCTCTCTCTCTGATTTACCATCAGTCTAAGAGTAATAAATTGTGTTAAATTCCAACTATATACTCATCGCCTTCCCTTCTCCTTCCAAAACCTGGAAGTAAAAACAGAATCCTCATCTAATAAGATAGACCTTGAATTCCATGAAGGCGTACAATCTCTCTCACATAGAGATCTATATACTGATCAGCTATGTTATTCGTCCTTGATGATAGAAGTGAACTCACTTTAAATATTGGTCCCTAATGAACCAATCCAAATCACGCTGACCCACTATCCTGGGCAGCCCCACTGTGAAATAGCCTTACCATTTTCTAGTACTCTATCTTGATCTGCTAACAGGTTAAGAACTTTGCCACATATTCTGTTACGTCTCTCTCCATCCCAGGCCATCAATATAGAACTTTCAAACTCTGCTACACTGTCATGATGCCTGGATGAAGAGAATAAGAGGATAATATGAGATTCATCCAGAATCTCCCATTTAATTCCAGTTTCCATCGGATTCCAAATCCGAAATCTATACAACAATAAACCCATACCTGACACTGTATAATCCTTAACTACTCCAGCTAAGACATTGCACTTCACCTCTTCTATCTATGGTTCACTTAAATGTCTTTCCCTTGATCCTTTCTAAAATAATAATCTCAAGGGTACGGTTGGCCTCCTGGCCCACCAGAAACTCTACTCTAGTTTTGGTAAGATCCCTTAACCAACATGATGCATAGGCAATCACTTTTCCCAGTCACTGAGGTGTCATAACAACTTATAAACTGATTCTGGTTTGTAAAAAGACTCATAACTCTTTCCCAAAACAAAATATCCTGCCTGTCCAAGGAAACTCCTGCCCCTAAGGCGTTCCTTGACCTTGGAAAATCTCCACAGAGAAAATACTATAATACCATCAATCAAGACGTTCACAAATCCAATTCAAATAATCCTTGAATACTCTGTTCATCTGATTCATAAACACTTGGCGTTAACCAAATTCTCAGAACATCATTCAGCACTCCTTGTGCTCTTATCTAATATAAAAATAGTCTTCTGCAAATCCTTCTCGTTGATTTTTAGCCGGTACTAACCAGATCAAAGATCCACCTTGGAGAATATCATCTTACCCAATAACTAAGTCCCTTAGTTCTTACAACTTTGTTGAAGTCATTCAATACAGTGCCCTAGATCTGATTCCATTCCTGGCACCAATCCAATCACCATTCTATCTCTTCGTATAAAGGTAACCCTGGCAAATCCCCTGGAAGCACATCCAGAAACTCATAGACTAATCCAGTCTGTCCTAGTCCCACTGGCACAATCTAAGTGGTATCCACCACACTAGCTAAGATTTCTATGCATCCCCCTGCAATAGATCTCTAGCTCTAAATACAATGTCATAAGCATACGAAGTCTATGCACAATGCCAACAACTACAAGGCCTCCCTACTCTCAAGCTCCAGAGTTACTATCCTTTCCTTGCAATCTAGCATTGCCCCATACTTACTTAACCAATCCATATCCTGAATCATACCAAAGCCAGTCATAACCAGCTTTATCGAAATCCCTGATGAGTAACCCAACGCATCTCTTAAATCACCAATACAGTATCACATTCCCATCATAACATAACCATGTGATCTACATATCATCTTTATGCTTCTCTATGTGCAACAAAAAAAGAAACAACATGGCACCAAAACCAGTCAGCACAATACCAAATCAGAACTAGAAAGCTGACCTGCCATCCTCGAGTAACTAGTCTCAGTCTCTGACTGCATCGGAACAAACACTCGAGCTGGAGTCGAGCTGTCCATCCCCTTTTTCTCATCCTTTCTTAGCCTTGGGCAATCCTTCTTGAAATGCCCAACCATGTCACATAAGAAACATACCTTTGCTCGGCATTCTCCCAGATGACGCCTCGTGCATCAAGCACATACTGGACGGGTCCTCCACTCCTTCTTCTTGCTTGGTCCAATAAATGGAGGCATCACTGCTTGAGCTCCATGCTCTCTAGCATTCTCCTGCCCAATCTTATTTCCTACGCTCTCAACAACAAGAGCCTTCCCTACCACCTGAGCATAGGTAGAGATTTCATGCACTAGGGAAACTCTAATGCCCTGAGCTATTCCGAGATTCAATCCTTGAATAAACTTTTTCTTCTGAGCTACATCTGTGGGGACCATATAAAAATTAAACTTGGCCAACCCATCAAATCTGTTAACATACTCAGTTACTGTTGCATTTCCCTGAACCAGGTTCATAAACTCATTTATCTTAGCAGTCTGGGCTGCATCACAGTAATATTTCTAATTGAACAGTTGCCTAAATTCTTTCCAGTCCATCACAGCTGGCTCTCGTGTCAGGGATACTACCTCCCACCATGTCCGGGCATCATCCCGCAATACATATGTCTCACAGATCACCCTATCGTGTCCTACCAGCCCCATACTATCAAGAATGGAATTAATCATGCCCATCCATTGCTCAGCTCTGAATGGATCTAGGCCTCCCTCAAAGACTGGAGGGTAATACTCCTGGAATCTTCCACAGAGAAATTCTCATCTGTTCTCAACCCTAGGTTGAGCCAAAACTGGTGCCACTCTTGGCATAGTAAGGAAGATGTGTTCCCTAACAGGTTTCGCTGTTGCTTCAAACACCTAATCTCTTCCTCCTGCCTCTACAATCTTAATTGCACATCTATAAGCACCTGCTGGAAATTCTGAGGGGAAAATGAAGAACTCAACCCCTGGCTGAAACTCCCAGCCTCTGCATAACCACCATCAGGCCTCAATATTCTACCTTGGATATATACCTGCTGATTGAATCTGTAATCAATAACTTGATCCATTAAACATGATGAGCATATCAAGAGCTTTCCCCCATGGGAACAATCTTACCACACTACATTCACAAACCACTGCAGTGCTAAAAACATGCCGATGGCATTTCTTCATCAATAATAATCCCTACTCTTCCAACATACCTACCATGCCTCCAACTCCAGCATGAAAATATCACATTTATATAATCAGAGCAAGTAATCATATAATCACATTAATAGTCTAGAGCCAGGCTCTATCAGAATCTCATGCCCCCTAATACAATGTGCAGATAATGCATTTACATTATATTTAAGCAGTTAAACACATAACTACAGAAATGTTACCATTCCCTAAGTGAAGCTATCTTCAGTGACAAGTGTACATGCCCAGCTTGTCTTCAGGAACCCTTAACCTTGGCTTGCTCTGATACCAAGTCGTAACGCCCTAAACTCTAGGGACCGTTGCGATGTACATTTTGAACAATACTAAACTCGCTAACCGAGTCATTTGGCCATAATCGTGTAACTAAGTATGATTAGCGGTTTAGGATTAAAATTTTTGGTTAAGATATAACGTTTCACAAAAATGTTTACTGTATACATTGGGATCCCAAAAATATAATTTAAAGGTTAATTACAACAAAAGATTTACAACCAGCCAACCTAAGCAGAAAAATAGTGTTTAACCGTAGTTCTTCTTTAAACCCTCGGTCGTGGTGGTCGAGTAGCCGCATATGTACACATCATCACCTAAGCTCTCCAACTCTCAAACTCAAGGATGGTCCAGCTTTCTTTTTCCTTTACTCGCACCACATATCACTCGTGAGCCGAAGCCCAGCAAGAAAACTCAATATGTTCATGAACAGTAATAACATGTCATCAAATCATAATGTGCATGCCTAGAAATAATAGCCTTAATCACACATGCAACCAGGTATAAATAAATGTTTGTGGAGTCCTGCGCTCTGAGTAGATGACTAGTAAGTCTCTCACTCTGAGGTAGATGACTAGTAAGTCAAACTCGGTCAGATGATTAGTAAGTCAATCTCAGTCAGATGACTAGTAAGTCAATCCCGGTCAGATGACTAGTAAGTCAATCTCTGTCAGATGACTAGTAAGTCAATCTCGGTCAGATTACTAGTAAGTCAATCCCAGTCAGATGACTAGTAAGTCAATCTTGGTCAGATGACTAGTAAGTCAATCCTGGTCAGATGACTAGTAAGTCAATCTCTGTCAGATGACTAGTAAGTCAATCTCGGTCAGATGACTAGTAAGTCAAGTCCGGTTAGATGACTAGTAAGTCAATCTCTGAGGTCCCATACCCTCCTAGCCATGTGACGTGTAGGTCACCTTAGTCTTTCCTACTTTGGCTCTAAGTAACTAGCCTTTAGACTAGACAAGCGCTTTTAGTTTTCATCGAACTTGAGGTCGGCCTGGCATTAATGCTCATGATGAGTCATCCAATGCAGATGTCAATTAGATCTAATCTTTTATCGGCTCCACATTCATGATGCTTATGCCACTCTTAGGTCAGTGCTCAGTACTACTATTGAACTTGACTAGTAAGTCACAACTTCATAGTCAGTTCTGACACCATTGCCGATTCTGACTAGTAAGTCATTGCCACACACAAGCAATGTTACCAGGCATATATCATATGTCAAATATCCAAATGTAGGGCATTCAGCATGCTTACTTAACAATTGCTAGCATAATTAAGATCATGCACAAACACAGAGACTCAAGCTCTGATCAATCTCATATTCAACATTCATGGCATGCCCTAACCACATGTTTCTCGTGCATCACATGCATCACATACTTGGTGCAGTTTTCTTACATCTGGTTTGAGCGAGAAATAACAAATGAACGACCCTTGAGAATGATCGATCCTTTAATCCCTTAGCGGTCACCTAGTCATAACCAAATATGGGATTCCATCAGTAAAATAAATCAATAAAAGGTTCCCGAACCAAGACCTAGCCTCCGGGACATCAAATCCCATTAAATAGGGTAGTAGGAACGATCCCGAGGCCTAAGGTTTGAGTTCCCATGACAAAAACACATTTCTGGCCAAAAATCCTCTTAAGGGTCGCGGCCCTACATTCACCATGTCACAGCCCGCCTCCCCAACAGAGGCGCCAGCCTCAAGCTCCAGCACCATATACCGCGGCATTGCCTCCCCATCAGCCAAAAACCCCTGTTTTCTCCCATCAAAACCTTGTTTTTCCCTCTTTTAATCCTTCCAAAACTTACCCAAACATCTCCAAATCCAAATCAAGCATCACCATAACACAATCAACATTCCAACAACAAAACCCAAGCTTTGAACAACCAAAACCCACACCAATTACTTAACTCTATAATCAAAAGTTCTAACTCAAGACTAACTTCAAAACAGAGTAAAAACCAGAAATTTCATGGCTGAATCTTACCTCAAGCTCAAGATTAAGCCCTCTTCAATGGCTGAACACAATTCTAAACCCTCAAGGCTTGATTCTCTAGCTTGAATCCTCAAATGGAACTTCAAAAATTCAAAGGGAGGGGAAGGAGAAGATGAACGGGAGAAGAAACCAGTTGCTCTATTTTTGCTTTAGCTTCTTACAGCTTCCTATGGATGATATATATCTTAAGGTTAAAAGACCAAAATGCCCCTACGTCATATTTATTTTCTTAACAGCCCCCAAGGGCAAAACTGTCATTTCCTACCTATTTCATTAATTATAATTAACACCCTCCAATTCCTTATACTTCCAATATTCTCAAATACTAATAAATCATATCCCATTACCCTATAATTCTCGGCAATGTTCTAATCCTCAAATCACCCCGAGACTCACCCCGAGCCCCGAGATTAACCCCGTTATGACTAGAGCGAAAACTTGCATTCCATGATCGTCTCATGTCAAATGGCTCGAAAAAATCCACATATAATGTGGTATTATTCATAATTAACCCACATGCATGAAAATACACAATTACGCCATCAACGAGCCAAATTACCAAAATGCCCTTATAATTAAAAATGGACCCATATGCATGCATTTATCATCATATTATAATATAATTAACATAAACATGCATATAATTATTTAATAGCATAATAAATCAAGGTCCTAAACCTTATTAGGAAATTTGAGGCATTACAATTAAACTATGTCCCCAACCATATATATCATTGAGTCCCCAAAACAATTGTTCTTAGCCTGATCATTCTGACAAACCTTATCGCATGAATCAAAGGATCATATGACATATGTAGGAGTTCATAATAACCTCGGGATTAAGATCATCTTGTATATGATCATCATTTGATGTGTTTGATTAATACTACGAAACGATGTTTGAACAAGTATTAACAAATCACATCTTGTCGAGTTCTATATATCACTATATATAAAGTACCTTCACTGAAGTGTCCTACTACACTAGTGACCAGGATATAGGTCATTTGTGTTCATAATACTAGTGAACTGTACTAGCAGTAATTAATCTAAAGATAAATGTTTTAAGTTCTTCATCTCAATCTTGATCCTCTCATACCAATATGAGATTAAGACCACATAGATGAACTTTGGAATTTTTTGATATTTACTTAATATTATCAACATAATATCGAACATAGTTTATATATAATAATAGTTTTCAATTATTTATTTCATTTCAAACATTAACAACTACAAATTGTTTTAAGGGCACTGTTCCCAACAATATCATCTTGCACTACACAAGCTTCAACTATAAGCAAATCAAATTTACCTTTCTTTTTCAGCTCAGTGAGATACTTTTTACATTTTCTCTTCCAATGACCTTCAACTCCATAGTGGGAACATTTTCCTTTTGGTTATTTCTTCTTGGAGTTGTTGTCATTCTTGTTCTCCTTGGCTTTTGGTGCTTTATTGCTTTCCTTGGACTTATATCCCTTACCTTTGTCCTTGTCATTGTTCTTCTTTTTCTTCTTGGTTTTATCCTCTAAGGTTGAGGGTTTCTCCTCTGCCACATTTGCCTCAGTCTCTTTGGTTATTGTTTTATTACGAGACTCAAATGTTTGCAGTTCATTCAACTGCTGGGTCATGTTCTATTCCAACTTATTCATAATATAGTTGGTTGTGAACGCAAAGAAAGGAGGATTGAGCGATTCAAGTATGATGCTTACTTGTGTACGCTCATCAATGATGACCCCATGCATTTCTGCTTCATGCATCACGTTAATCATGCTCAAGACATGTTCACGCATAGAAACCCATTTCTTTATCTTAGTAGTCATGTAGGTTCTAGTAGCCTTATGTCTACTTTCATCAGATCGCTGCCCAAACATGGCCTGCAGAGATTCCATTATCTCAAAAGTAGTTTCCATGGGTTCGTGCTTTTCTCAGAACATCATTCATACTCCCAAGCATGCAACCCTTAGCCTTATTGTTGGATTGAATCCAGACATCATATTTGTCCCGAATATTATTTGGGGCATTGGCAGCGGGCTCTTTAGGACATTCCTCAATTAGGAAAAATTTATGGTTCTCACAGATTAACATCAGATTCAGATTCGATTTCCATCTTATAAAATTATCACCGTTAAGTGTTTCAAGTGAAAGTAAAGCAGTTGTGTTGATTGCCATCGTTCGACATTATTCAAAGAAATAAAATACAATAATATTACTATTTGAAAAAATATCAATAATTTGGAAAGTAAATATGATACATGAATGCAATCAAGTAAAACACATAAACTAACATTTACTATTCCATGATAAAATTACCCAACAAATAAAGTGATGTCTTATGGTTGGTCAAGTTAAATTCAGATATCTTATAAGACAATCATATCTTTATTATTTAAAACTTAAAATAACTCTTTATTTTCTCTTTTAAAAATAAATAAATCTTAAAATAACTGGTGAAGATGCAATTATTCACTGCAAAAGCTTAATTGCATCTTTGTAAGTGTAACTCATTATTTCGGAATTCATGACTTGACTTAGAGTGTCACCTTAGGGTCGATCAACACTACAAGAAAAAGACTCTACATCGACGACATCTATTGCGACGACTCCAAAGTTGTCAATGTATGTAGTTGAAATCCAAGAAAAAATATTTTTTCTTAAATTTTTTAAAAAAGTACCCTACAGGGACGATATGTTGTCGTTGTAGGGTTGTCAACAACACACAACTAGGTGGGTCGTCAACACACGACCCTACAGCAACGACGTGTCGTCACTATAGGGTATTAGGAATTTGGAGGGAACAAGAGGTGGGAACTGACTAGGATCATCGTCGAATAAAAGAGGGAAGAATGTTTGTCTATAGCGACGACATGTCGTCGCTGTAGGACAGGGAGGGAACTCAATTGCCCAGAGTTGGTTGCCTATTTACACCCCCTATAGCGACGACATGTTGTCATTGTAGAGTCCACTTTAAACCATTGGTCATTTATTTTGTACTCTATAGCGACGACATGTCATCGCAATAGGACCCTAAAAAAATGTGGGAAAGTGAACTGCCAAAAAATTTAAGTACAATTTCAGTCGCTGTAGGGTAGACACATAGAACGTGGTAGGATTCGTTTAATATTCACTATCCTACAGCGATGTCGTCGCTATATGGTCTTACCGTTTAAGTGAAACGGTGTGTTCAACCTTGGCGACGACATTTTATTACCTACAGGGATGACATGTCGTCGCTATAGGTCCCATCGATATAACCCCCCTAGATAGAGTCTTTCTTCCTCATTTCTGGTGATTTTCCTCCAAAACAGAGACGCTTCTCTATGTTTTCCTCCGCCGCCCAACGCCGCCCAAGGAGTTCCAACACCATTTTTGGCCCTCAATTGTTAAGGTTAGTTACCCAATAATGTAGTTATCTCTTTTAAATTTAGTTTTTTTTTTATGATTATTTTTGTGTATTTTGCTTGTTATTGTAATGGGTTTGTTAAAACTTTTTATCGATTTTTTTTCTTCAGATTGTATTGGAGTATCCCGAGCGTTTGCCCAATTCATTGATATCATCCTGAGCCTTTGGGTATTGTTTGTAATTTCTTTTTGTGATTAATTGATAAATGTTTGTTAAATTTTTTGTTGTTTTTTGTTTTATTTTTTCAGATTATATTGGAGTGTTTTGATATAGTCGCTAGCTTTTGGGTATTGTTTCCAATTTTTAATATTTTTTGTTTTGTGATTATAAGTGTATTGATAAATAATGATAGTTAATTTGTATACATAAATAGTTTTTAAATTAAATTTTTATGTTTGTTAATTTGATAGTAAGTCATGAAAAATTGTTAGGTTAGATTAATTTTTTGTTTTCAATTGTATATATGTTAGGTTAAAAAAAATTTGTGTTTCGAATTATATATATGTTAGGTTAGATAAATAATATGTTGATTTGAGAATATGTTTATAATATGTTTTTATTGTTTATTTGTGAATTCAAATGATTGTATTAAATTTTATGTATGTTCTGGGACTGGTGTATATGTTTTTATGCAGATTTTAAATTTTGGGAAATGCTAGATTACAGTTGTTATGCTGCCGAAATTTTTGTAGATTTAGAAAAACTAAACATTACAAAATAGTTTTAAAGTTAGTGTGTTTAAAATTTTTAATTAATAAATTTTAAAGCAATTAATAAAATTTAATTAAAAAATTATAAATTATAAATTAAAATAATAATTTTACAAGTATAAAACTTTAGTAATATTTTTTTTTTTTACAAAATAAGTAGAAATTAAACTAATAATCTTTAATGGTAATCTTATGAATTTATAATTAAGTATTTGTTTATTTAATTAATGTTATAATATAATATATGTAGAAAAAATAGGTAATTAAGTTAACTTTAATCTTAAAATTTGATAATATATGTAGAAAAAATAGGTAATTAAGTTAACTTTAATCTTAAAATTAAGTTACAATTAAAATAATAATTCTAAAATAATAAAACTTTATTGTTATTTTTTCAAAATAAAAAGTAAAAATTATATTAAGAATTTGGTAATTATTAAATAACATAATAATAATTATAATTAAATATTTGATTATATGACGAAACTTTATAATGCATTCATAACTAACAATGATATATATTCATAAAATTTGATAATATATGATCATAAAAATTTAATAATTTATTCATAAGATTTCATAATTTACTTGAAAAAATTAGTATTTTGGTGATAAAAATATTATTAGCAAATAAATGTAGTTGTTGACGCCGTTTTTTGTCAACTTAAATTGTACACAATTAAACAATAAAATATTGGTGCAAATGAATAAAGAGGAAAACCATAGAATTTTTACGTGGTTCAGCAGTTAACTCTGTCTAGTCCACGAGTTTGTGTTATTAAGACTTGGGAGATTTCTGTAAACTTTTCAGAGAAGAGTTGCCCGGAGTTTTCTCTCAAGAAATCAAAAATCGGTCTCTTACAAATGGTGTTTCCTTCTTTATTTATAGAGAAGGTTGCAGAATTGTAACGCCCTGGTTACCCCAAAACAGTTACGGTGAACGGTGAACCAGAAATTTGACCCGCTACCCAAGTCCTTTGGTTAAAAACGTGCTCTAAGTGTGATTAACAGGTTAAGGCGGAAAAACTAATAAAAAGGAATGAATATTTTCATTACAAACTGCTCTGTAGAGCTAACCAAAACATTTACAAGTTGTTCTCAGTACAAAAGGGTCATTACTGTTCCAAATTTACAATCCCGCCGACCTAAGGGGCAAAAATAGGGTAAACCCCCTAGTTCCTCTAAGAACGTCTTGGCCGTGGTGGTCAAGCGGCCGCATATGTACACATCATCACCTAAGCTCTCCACTCAAGGCTGGGTGAGCATTTCTTTTCCTTTACCTGCACCACATAGAACCCATGAGCCAAGGCCCAGCAAGAAAACACAATAAAGCATGATACAATATCAACAATGATCGTAATAATCATTCAGGACCTTCAGTCCAAACAAATAGGTGACAGTCGCAGCAGTCACAAAAGTGGGTACAACCCCCTATAGCCATGTGACGATAGGGTCACTCAGGCTTAACTGATTGGTGAACCTTTCATAAGTTTGAACAGGATAAGTGTATGGTGACAGGTCACCAACATAACCCTCCTCATGACTTAAGGTCATAACCCTGGAACAGCGTTCCCTAGCCATGAGACAAATAGTCACCGGGGCCATATGCCCTGGCTATGAATAACTGGTCTTAGACCAGACAAGCGCTTATAATTTCATCGACCTTAGGGTCAGTCCAGCGTTAATTCCTTAGAACCATTCAACACTGATATCGATTAGATCTAATCTTCATTTGGCTCGGCGTTCATGACGCTATGCCATTTCTGACTCTTTAGGTCAGTGTCCCTAACTAGTTAATACATATACAAGTATTCAATGTTCGCTAGCATTCAATAGGCAATCCATGTCCACATTTATCAATCAACATGCCTCAATAATAATCACGCATGTCATATATACACAAGGTGTACTTTTCTTACACTGTTTTCTTACCTCTGATTTGAGCTAGAAAGATTAAAAGAACAACCCGTGAGAACGATCAACCTTTAGTCCTTTAGCGGTCACCTAATCATAACCAAACACGGGACGTCATTAATAATAATGACCAACATAGGTTTCCACGCCAATATCTAGCCTCTGGAAGATCAATCCCAACTAATCCAAGTAGTAGGAACACTCCCGAGGCCTATAGCTAAGTTCCCGAGGTCAAAACGAGCAAACGGGGTAAAAACAGGGCAAGGGCTGCGGCCCTAGCACCATGGGCCCCCCCCCCCCCGCCCCCATCTTCCTCATCGAGCCAGGGCCGCAGCGCCCAAGAACAGGGCCGCAGCCCCCGACCCTGGGCCATAACCAAACGTGTTTTCAACTTCTCCAAGCTTCTAAAATCATACCTAACCATCCCCAATCATCAAAAAAAAGTTCGCAAGCTGCCCAAAACTCCAAAACCCTCATAACCCAAGGTTCAAACCAACCAAAAACTCAACAATTCACAAAGTCCAATTCAAAGCTTAGAAACTTTAAAAACTCAAAACTTTAAACTTAAATTACCTTTGATTGGGTTGTTTTCCATCAAATCCTTCGATTAAGAAGCTTCTAATATTTCCTAGGATCGCTATGCCTCGATCCTCGCTTGATTCCGACTCCTACAACTCGAGATATCTTCGAAAATGCTCAAACGGTAAAACGAACTATCGAAAGGGAGAACGATAGGTTTTCTAATCGTATGTTCTATCTGACTACTACTTCATGCTTAAGTAACCTCAAATAAAACCTACTGCTTGGGGTCCCAAAAATACCCCCGGGGACATTATAGTCAAAACCTCTGAAATTTCCTCCCGATCTCAAATATTCCCAATTTATCATCAAATAAACATTCCTATTACCCCAAAATTGACCTCGTTATGACAAATCCGCTAATCCATTAAATATGATCTTCTCATGCTGAATAGCTCGAATATATCTCCATAATAATGGAATCTCATTCACAAATCAAGTTATGCACCCAAATACACATATTCACCCTCAATGGGCCAAGTTGTCAAAATAGCATAATTATTCAAATGTGGACCCACATGCACGCATATAACATCATATCATAATATAATTCACATATACATGAATAGTATCATTTAATGGCATAATTAAACAAGTACAGCCCTCCCGGCCTACTAATCCCGCCATTAAACCATACCGGAGAATTCGGGGCATTACAACTATCCCCTCCTTACAGAAATGTCGTCCTCAAAATTTACCTGAACAGCTCGGGATACTGATTCTACATGTCTGAGTCCAGCTCCCAGGTCGCCTCCTCGACCTTGTTGTTCCTCCACGATACCTTAACCAAAGGTATCGTCTTATTCCTGAGGACCTTATCTTTTCTGTCGAGTATCTGAACAGGTTGTTCCTCATAGGAGAGATCTGCCTCAAGCTCCAGATCTTCATAGCTCAAAATATGATTAACATCAGGCACATACCTCAGAAGAGCTGAAACATGAAATACATTATGCACGGCCGATAATGCCGGAGGCAAAGCCAACCTGTAAGCCACCTGACCAATCCTCTCCAGGATCTCAAATGGACCTACATATCTGGGGCTCAACTTGCCTTTCTTCCCAAACCTTCTCACCTCTTTCCATGGCGAGACCTTAAGACATAGCTCTTCTATCTACTCTGAGAAGTAAGCATTCTATCTCTAATCTTCTCTATGGCCTCATTGGTCCTCTAAACTGCCTCAGGACCTAAGTATCTCCTTTCACCTGTCTCATCCCAATGAATGGGAGATCTGCACCTCCTACCATACAGCGTCTCATAAGGTGCAACCCCAATGGTAGACTGATAACTATTGTTGTAGGAGAACTCTATCAAAGGAAGATACTTACTCCAAGATCCACCAAAGTCCAGCACACATGCTCTCAGCATGTCTTCCAATATCTAGATCATCCTCTCAGATTGTCCATCTGTCTGAGGATGATAAGCAGTACTGAACTTCAATTGTGTCCCCATGGATTTCTACAAACTCCCCCAAAACTTGGAAGTAAAAGTGGGGTCCCGATATGACACGAGCGATCTAGGTGCACCATGGAGGTGCACGATCTCTCTCACATAGAGATCTACATATTGGTCAACTGTATAAGTAGTCCTCATTGGCAGAAAGTGAGCTGACATGGTGTAGCGATCCACTATCACCCAAATAGAATCATGCTAACCAACGGTCCTGGGTAAGCCCACCATGAAATCCATCGTGATGTCTTCCCACTTCCACTTTGGGATATCCAGAGGTTGTAGTAGCCCTGCCGGCCTCTGATGCTCAGCCTTGACCTGTTGACATGTCAAGCACTTAGCCACATACTCTACCACATCTCTCTTCATCCCTGGCCACCAATATAACGATCTCACATCCTAATACATATTCGTGGTGCTTGGATGCAAAGAGTAAGGTGTAGTATTAGATTCATCCAGAATCTCTCGCCTCATTGCAGTGTCTAACGGAACACATATCCGCCCCTTGTATCTCAACAAGCCTAGATCAGACACTGAATAATCTCTGGACACTCCAGCCAGAACATCCTCTCTGATCTTGATTAGCTGTGGATCATTCAGCTGACCCTCCTTAATTCTCTCTAACAGCGTTGACTGTAGCGTAATATTAGGCAACTGGCCCACTAGTAACTCTATACCAGCTCTGGTCATATCATCTGCTAACTCTCTGGCTATCAGCCTCAAACCATGAATCTGTCCCGGACCCTTCCGGCTTAAAGCATCAGCCACCACGTTGGCTTTTCCTGGATGATACAGGATCTCACAATCATAATCTTTTACAAACTCTAGCCAACGCCTTTGCCTCATGTTTAAGTCTTTCTGGGTGAAGAAGTACTTCAAGCTCTTGTGGTCTGTATAAATCTCACACTTCTCTCCATAGAGATAGTGCCTCCATATCTTTAAAGCAAAAACCACAGCTGCTAACTCAAAATCATGAGTAGGATACCTCTTTTCATACTCCTTCAACTGACGAGAAGCATATGCAATAACCCTCTCTGATTGCATCAAAACACAACCCAACCCTGATTAGAAGCATCGCAGTAAAACACAAACTTCTCCTTATCTGTCGGAAGACTCAAAATTGGAGCTGTAATCAATCTCTGCATCAGTTCCTGGAAGCTGTTCTCACAATTATCTAACCACACAAATTTCTGACTCTTGCGTGTCAGCTCAGTCAATGCACTAGCAATCTTTGAGAACCCTTCCATGAAACGTCTATAATAACCTGCCAATCCAATGAAACTTCTAACCTCAGAAGCACTCTTCGGTCTTGGCCAATCTCTGACCGCTTCGATCTTTGCTGGATCCACTTTAATCCCCTCCTTACTGACAATATGTCTAAGAAAAGATAACTGAGATAACCAGAACTCACATTTCTTGAACTTAGCAAAGAGTCTATGTTCCCTCAGTCTCTGTAGAACCAATCTCATGTGATACTCATGTTCTGACTCTAACTGAGAATATACCAGAATTTCATCGATAAAGACGATCACAAACTGGTTCAAATAATCCTTGAACACTTTGTTCATCAGATCCATAAAAGCAGCAGGGGCATTAGTCAATCCAAATGACATAACTAGAAACTCATAATGCCCATACCTAGTATGGAAAGCAGTCTTGGGTATATCTCCTTCCTTGACCTTCAACTAATGATAACGAGAACGAAGGTCGATCTTAGAGAATACTTTCTTGCCTTGCAACTGATCGAACAAATCATCTATCCTTGGCAAAGGATACTTATTCTTAATTGTCAGCTTATTCAGCTCCCTGTAATCAATACACATTCTCAGAGAACCATCCTTCTTCTTTACAAACAGAACTGGCGCACCCCAAGGTGAAAAGCTAGGTCTGATAAAACCCAAGTCTAACAGCTCTTGCAACTGTACTTTTCATTCTTTCAACTCAGCCGGGGCCATTCTGTAAGGTGCTCTAGACACTGGCTCCGTCCCTGGTGCCAGTTCTATAATGAACTCAATTTCTCTATGCGGTGGCAACCCAGGAAAATCCTCTGGAAACACATCCAGAAACTTACAAACTAACCTGGTATCTTTTGGTCTTACTGGCACGACCTGAGTGGTATCAACCACACTGGCTAAGAATCCAATGCAACCCCCTTGCAATAAATCCCTAGCCCTCAATGCAGAAATCATAGGAATGCGAGGTCAATGCACAGCACCAACAAAAACGAAAGCATCCTCACCTTCAGGCTCAAAGGTGACCATCTTCCTTCTACAACCAATGGTTGCCCCATACGTTGCCAACCAATCCATACCCAGTATCATATTGAAGTCAGTTATAACCAACTCTATTAAATCCATTGACAACTCTCTACCCTCCACTGTCACTGGCAAAGATCTGACCCATCTCCTGGATACCACTAACTCACCAGTGGGTAACAAGGTACCAAACCCCACAGCATAAAAATCACAAGGCCTACACAGTCTATCAATAATAACACTATTAGCAACAAAAGAATGTGTAGCACTAGAATCAATCAACACATTATAAGGGGTTCCAGCACTAAGAAGCTGACCTGTAATAACTAAGGGACAAGCCTCAGCTTCTGCTTGAGTCAATGCAAACACTCGAGCTGGGGCCGAGCTGTCTGCCTTTCTGGGTTCTTCTTTTCTTGCCTTAGGGCAATCCTTTTTCAGATGACCCACTGCTCCACATGAGAAGCAGGCATTTGCCCTACATTCTCCCAAGTGATGCCTCTTGCATCTAGGGCACTCAAGACATGACTTCCAGGCTTCACCACCTCCTGGACGACCCATAGAAATACCACGGGACCTCCTATCAGGACCTGGAACTAGGAAGGTGTCAGGAACCTTCCTCTTCTGATAACTGGGGCCAACACCCCTACTTGAACCCACAAATGGAGGACCTGGCCTCCTGAATTCCTTTTTGGTTGCACTGTCATGCTAGATTCTATTCCCTGCACTCTCAATTGTGAGTGCCTTCTCCACCACCTGTGCATAAGTAGTAACCCCTGCCACAGTGGTGATAGGTACATCTCGGGATAACTTGGGCTGTAGCCCTTGCAAGAATCTCTCTCTCCTGGTCCCATCAGTGAGCACCAGCTCCATGGCAAACTTTTCCAACCGATCAAACTTCAAGGCGTACTCAGTGACTGATAAGTTCCCCTGTAGTAGCCTAATAAACTCCTCGGCCTTCACCGCCCTAATAGAATCATTATAATATTTTTTATTAAATTGAGTTTGAAACTCTTCCCAACTCAGGGCATTTACATTCTTGGTCTGGGTAATCACCTCCCACCAAATCCAGGCATCCTCCCGAAACATATAAGTGGCACAAGCCACCCTCTCATTACCAGATACCCTCATAAAATCAAGGATAGTGGTAATCATACTCATCCATTGTTCAGCCTTGGCAGGATCTGCACTGCCTCAAATACTGGAGGTTGTTGTTTCCTGAACCTTTCATAAAGAGGCTCCCATTTATTTCCAACCTCAGGCAGTTGCCCAGCTACTGGCACCGACACAGGAGGTGCCTCTGATACACTGGCCACTGAAGGCCATTGATGTTGCTTCAAGAGACGAAGCTCTTCCCCCTGTTTCAATATTGTAGCCTGCAGATCACTGACTATCCGCTGCCAGTTTACAGGAGCTGGCTGTGGAATCTGTGACTGGTCATTTTCCTGACCCTGGCTATTATTATTATTCTGGCCCTGATCACTCTGGCCAGCTGAAGTGTTTGTCTGCCCTGGATTCATAATTCTGCCACTGATACCTTGCTGAAATAATGATCAATACGGCCAGTCAGGTAGTAATAACTAAACCTCTTGCCGCCTTACGGTCCAAGAACAAGCAGACAACTATCACATTCCACAGTCATACAGATATACAAGCAAATACATGTTTATAGCATTTAGCACTCAGCATGTATCACATAATAGTTCACAATCAATCATACTTATAAGTATGTTCCAGCAATTCCCAGTACTAATAAGCACACAATTGCTGAGGTTATAATATTTCAGGGCACGGGTTTAACATAGTGTTTCATGCATACAGGTAAAGCATATATGCTATATTTAAGTAGTCATACATATAACTACATGAATAGTTACCAAACCATGAGTTGAGCTTGACTTCAGTGGTGTGTGTACATGCCCAGCCAGTCAGCAGGAACCCTAACCTTGGCATTGCTCTGATACCAAGTTGTAACGCCCTGGTTACCCCAGAACAGTTACAGTGAACTGTGAACTGGAAATTTGACCCGTTACCCGAGTCCTTTGGTTAAAAACGTGCTCTAAGAGTGATTAACAGGTTAAGGTGAAAAAACTAATAAAAAGGAATGTATATTTTCATTACAACCTGCTCTGCAGAGCTAACCAAAACATTTACAAGTTGTTCTCAGTACAAAAGGGTCATTACTGTTCCAAATTTATAATCCCGCCGACCTAAGCGGGAAAAATAGGGTAAACCCCCTAGTTCCTCTGAGAACGCCTTGGTCGTGGTGGTCAAGCGGCCGCATATGTACACATCATCACCTAAGCTCTCCACTCAAGGCTAGGTGAGCTTTTCTTTTTCTTTTACCTGCACCACATAGCGCCCATGAGCCAAGGCCCAGCAAGAAAACACAATAAAGCATGATACAATATCAACAATGATCGTAATAATCATTCAGGACCTTCAGTCCAAACAAATAGGTGACAGTCGCAGCAGTCACAAAAGTGGGTACAACCCCCTATAGCCATGTGACGATAGGGTCACTCAGGCTTAACTGATTGGAGAACCTTTCATAAGTTTGAACAGGATAGGTGTATGGTGACTGGTCACCAACATAACCCTCCTCATGACTTAAAGTCATAACCCTGGAACAACGTTCCCTAGCCATGTGACAAACAGTCACTGGGGCCATATGCCCTGGCTCTGAATAACTGGTCTTAGACTAGACAAGCGCTTATAAGTTCATCAACCTTAGGTTCGGTCCAGCGTTAATGCATTAGAACCATTCAACACTGATATCGATTAGATCTAATCTTCATTTGGCTCGGCGTTCATGACGCTATACCATTTCTGACTCTTTAGGTCAGTGTCCCTCACTAGTCAATACATATACAAGTATTCAATGTTCGCTAGCGTTCAATAGGCAATCCATGTCCACATTTATCAATCAACATGCCTCAATAATAATCATGCATGTCATATATACACAGGGTGCAACTTTCTTACACTGTTTTCTTACCTCAAATTCGAGCTAGAAAGATTAAAAGAACGACCCGTGAGAACGATCAACCTTTAGTCCTTTAGTGATCACCTAATCATAACCAAACACGGGACATCATTAATAATAATGACCAACATAGGTTTTCACACCAATATCTAGCCTCTGGAAGATCAATCCCAACTAATCCAAGTAGTAGGAACACTCCCGAGGCCTATAGCTAAGTTCCCGGGGTCAAAACGAGCAAACGGGGTGAAAACAGGGCATGGGCTGCGGCCCTGGCACCATGGGCCGCAGCCCCCAGAAATTCCTGAAGCAATTGCCGCGGTGCCCATCACCAAGGGCCGCGGTGCCTAGCCAAGATAGAACCCCTCCATCTTCCTCATCGAGCCAGGGCCGCGGCCCCCGACCCTGGGCCATACCCAAACGTGTTTTCAACTTCTCCAAGCTTCCAAAATCATACCTAACCATCCCCAATCATCAAAAAAAAAGTTCCCAAGCTTCCCAAAACTCCAAATCCCTCAAAACCCAAGGTTCAAACCAACCAAAAACTCAACAATTCACAAAGTCCAATTCAAAGCTTAGAAACTCTAAAAATTCAAAACTTTAAACTTACATTACCTTTGATTGGGTGGTTTTCCATCAAATCCTTCGGTTAAGAAGCTTCTAATCTTTCCTAGGATTACTATGCCTCGATCCTCGCTTCATTCCGACTCCTAGAACTCGAGATATCTTCAAAAATGCTCAAACGGTAAAACGAACTATCGAAAGGGAGAACGAGAGGTTTTCTAATCGTACGTTCTATCTGACAGCTACTTCAAGCTTAAGTAACCTCAAATAAAACCTAATGCTCGGGGTCCCAAAAATACCCCCGGGGACATTATAGTCAAAACCTCCAAAATTTCCTCCTGATCTCAAACATTCCCAATTTATCATCAAATAAACATTCCTATTACCCCAAAATTGACCCCGTTATGACAAATTCGCTAATCCATTAAATATGACCATCTCATGCTGAATAGCTCGAATATATCTCCATCTTAATGGAATCTCATTCACAAATCAAGTTATGCACCCAAATACACATATTCACCCTCAATGGGCCAAGTTGTCAAAATAGCATAATTATTCAAATGTGGACCCACATGCACGCATATAACATCATATCATAATATAATTCACATATACATGAATAGTATCATTTAATGGCATAATTAAACAAGTACAGCCCTCCCAGCCTACTAATCCCGCCATTAAACCATACCGGAGAATTCGGGGCATTACAAGAATTCATTCCCACATATCTCGGGAAGATATTCTATAAATCAATTAATATTATGTTATTTAATGCATTATTTCCTTTATACACGGAAACGTTCCATGAAGATTGGGAACAGATAAAAAATTAAATGATATCCCTTGAATATTGGGATTGTACAACCATAAAAACATTCACACGTAACTGATTAACCCAGACGATTCATCAAATCTTCGAGATCGATTATTGTTATTGAACTTGCCAAGATCACGAGTCAATCACGAGCCTGTCACCTAGCTTTGCGCTGTGCTTGGAACATGCTAACGATGTTGTCACATTCAAGCTTGCATTTCCCAAGCTCAAGCCATCTTTCCTAAAGGCCATCAGGGAAAAATATATTCATGAGTCATACCATGGCCATTGCGAGCTTAGAGAATATTCGAGGCTACACATTCTCGAGGTCTTATTTACTTCAAAGAGGTTCGACGGTTGGATCATATGTTGACTACATGTGTTTCGAGCTGACACCTGACGAGCCCAGTTTTCGGGGTCATAACTTCTTATCTCGAAATCTGGGTGTAACATTTTTCCCCCTCAAAAGTATCAGTTCGAATCCCATGAGAAGGAAACTTTTGAACTGCCCTTCTTGGAAACTGTACCATCAATTGCACTGGAGTGTGGACACGCGTCTGGCAGGTATTGGAAGATCAGAGTACTTGAGTATGTTTGCACCTGTTATACCCAGATTTCGAGCCATAGTAAATATGACCTCGAAAGCTGAGTTCACAACAAATGGTCTCGTGAGGATTAGAGTGATCTAGGATTGTAAGTCGAGCCTGTAAAGTATGATATATGGTCTCGAATGCGGTGATCTCGAAATGATCTCGATCTCGAAAGGTAGTTCCGAGAATACCTTCATCTTCAGGAACTTCGGAGCATGGGTCTTGAGCTCGATATCCCATCTCGAAAGCAACGTTAGCTCCGGAGATGTCAATGGCTCGCATAATGACATGAAACCTGAAAGGCTAAAGTCTTGGAGATACGCTATAACCACCTTGAATATCTACAAGTATTGTAAGCATGA
Source organism: Humulus lupulus (assembly GCF_963169125.1). NCBI lineage: Eukaryota > Viridiplantae > Streptophyta > Magnoliopsida > Rosales > Cannabaceae > Humulus > Humulus lupulus. Next base: position 23,203,702 of record NC_084793.1, read on the forward strand.
GATGTAATCCTCATTTCTTGATGTAAATCCCCAAGAATCGTGGGATATTATTTAGTCAGTTATGCGTTCCCTGGTCATCAGGGACGTTTCCTTTTTTATCTGATTAAAGGCATTTAAAGCCATTTTTTTTTATTCACAAAAGAGTAACTACCCAATATATGTGGGATAGTATTCGGCAACCTTCTCTATAAATAGAGAGGTCATGCACCATTGTAATGGACCGAAATTCTGATCCTTGGGAGAAAACTCTGTAGAATTCATGCTAAAGAATTGTTCAGAGATAATCTTGAGGTTAATAACAGAGACTCGTGGACTAGGCAGATTTAACTGCTGAACCACGTAAAAAACCGTGTATTTGATTTGTTTGTTTCTTTTGGCCATTGTCTTTAATTGTTTACGTGCTCTCTTCTTTTATCTGTTGACGAAAAATGGCGTCAACAGTTTGGTGCTTTCATTGAGAGCCTTAAGCATTCATCCCTGAGAGATTCATGGCTGCAAACAATCAGAACACTCCTGAAGAAAATTACCCAAGGCGTCCTGGAAAACAGCCAATGGAGAACCCGGATGCTGATGAAAGGAGTGGGTCCTCTGATTCCCGGGGACCACCTCCACAACCAAGGGATGAGGACATGTACTATAACCCTGAACGTTATGTCCCTATTGTAGAATTGGAGAATCGGCAGCTGAAACAGTTGTTGGCAGAAGCCAACAAACGTAACGAGGAGTTGACTAGGATAGCCGCAGAGGCGCAGGTGGCTCAGCCCCCGCCTCCGCGCGAAGACCAAGTCCCTCCTCCAAGGGACGTGCACGTTCCTCCCCGGAGGCCCCGTGGACGTCCACGAAAAAATTCTGCCACAAGGAGGCCGGCACAACCTCCAGCACCAGCAGAGCCATCTGCTCCTTCTAGGCCTCAGAGGAGTACCCGAGCTCGGGTCCCGCCTAATCCACCTGCAGAAGCACCTGCAGGAACTGAGAATAACCGAGCTCCTACCGAGGCTCGGACTCAGGTTCCTGGTAGTGCACCGAACGCAACTGGCCCATCTCGGGCAAATTCTGGACCCTTTAGGCCGAAGCAAGGGAGGCAGCCACCGTCACCTATACGGTTCCCTCCATCTCCCGTAAGATATCCTTCACCTCCCCGTAGAAACGCTCAACCTGTTCAGAATCAGGATCAGGGGCGTACGGGGGATAGGCAAGGACACAGGGAGACTTTCCAGGAGCGGAGAGGCGCACAATCTGAGAGAAGTCAGACATCCCGGTCTCGCACTGCGGAGACAAGGCGACACGGGAAGAACCCATCTCGAAACGACCGATCAGTAAGTTTCACCAGTGACGAGTCCGAAGAAACCAGGTCCGTCAGTAAACGCGACCGAGGTCGTAAAAATACTGGAAGCCGCAAGACCCGTCCTGACCTGCGGAATCATCTGAATCAGAGCAGGGGGAAGGGAGATCAGACGAATCCGGACCTAAGGAATCACCTAAATGGGCGTAGAGATCCCTCACGGAGACGCGAGCCTGGGATCATAATCAATGACTGGCAATTCCAGACACCGCCTAAGGACCCAGTCCAAGAAAGGATTGATCAGCTCGAAAAAGCCTTTAGGCTTTTGAAGAATGAACGAGGGAACGGTCGATATGAGGACTCTGATGAGGAGCTCGAGCCGTTTGCTCCCAATATTTCTAACACTCAGTTTCCCCAAGGGTTCCGGATTCCTCACTTCCCAGCGTTTGAGGGAAAAACTGACCCATGTAGCCACCTGAGTACATTCAACACTATCATGAGAGCTAGTAACGTGGGTTACGAGCTCAGATGCATGTTGTTTCCAACATCATTAGCCGGACCTGCCAAGAGTTGGTTCGAGAAGTACAAGAGACACTCGATAACCTCATGGGATCAGTTGTCTAGGGACTTCAAGAAGCAGTTCCGGGCTATGATGGGAGTCAGACCAGAGGCATCCACTTTGACCAACGTCCGACAACAGCCGGGCGAAACACTGAAAAGCTATCTAACAAGATTTAATCTTGAGGTCGCCCGAGCTCGAGATGTGGATGACAGTGGGCACCTAATGGCTATCCGAGCTGGTGTTTTACCCGGGAGTGCCCTTTGGGATGACATGCAAGGGAAACCGGTGAGGTCGATAACCGAGTTTAACAGACGGGCGCAGAGATTTGTCAACGTAGAGGAGGCAAGGTCAACGCTCAAGGCAACCTCGCAGACCGAAACTACAACGATAAACATTAACTCCGCCTCAACCTCGGCTGACCCAGCAGCTCCACAACCTGCCTCAGAGAATCCCTCCAAGAGGAAAAAGAGCGAGGGAAATAACCCCGAGGCTGATGGAGGAAAGAAGAAGAAAGGAGAAAGGTATTTCTCCGTATATAAAGTGCACACCGAGCTCAACGAGTCTTGGGAAAACATATACCTGGCTAATGAAAACCAGGTCCCCTTCAGGCGTCCGGACCCTATGAGGAATCAAAAGTCCAAGAGGGATTCCAGCAAGTATTTCCGGTTTCATAGGGACACCGGACACACAACTGATGAGTGCCGACAGCTGAAGGACGAGATCGAAGGGTTGATCTCGAGAGGTTATTTCCGGCAGTATGTCAAAAACCAAAATACTGGACAGACTACTGCCAGCCAGAGAGTAGCCGCGCTTCCGGCAGCACAGAATAATAACTCCCGATCTCGGGAAGAAGACAGGCCTCCGCCGATAGATGGAGAGGACGTAATAACCATCTCGGGAGGTCCTCATCTCGCAGGAGGGGGTAGAAATGCTCAAAAGCGATATGTGAATGAGCTGAAGACAGGGGACGGGTCTCCTTATGAACCCGAACCAAGGGCACCAAAAAGCCAAAGGGTTGAAACTCAGCCTATAACCTTCACCGAGGAGGATGCCTCCCATGTCCAGTTCCCTCATCATGATCCACTTGTCATCACCCTACAGCTTGCCAACAAAAGAGTGCGCCGAGTTCTCATAGACAATGGGAGCTCAGTTAACATTCTTTATAAAGCAACACTAGAAAAAATGGGACTCTCCCTTCGCGACCTGAAGGCTTGTGCAACCACGTTGTACGGCTTTTCTGGAGAAGGAACCACCTGTATGGGGTCCATCGAACTCCCTGTGACCTTGGGAGACTATCCAGTCTCGGTGACCAAGATGATGGAGTTCGTGGTAGTAGAGTTACCATCTGCCTACAATGTATTGCTCGGGAGACCCGCCCTGGTCGGGCTGGGGGCAGTTTCATCTATAAGGCATCTAGCCCTTAAGTTCCCAACTCCGAGCGGAGTCGGAACATTGAAAGGAGATCAATTGGCAGGAAGGGAGTGCTACAACATTTCCTTGAGGGGAAAGAAACAAACGAGCGCTCAAGCACTCGTTGTCATACAGAATAAAAATGGGACAGTTTTAGAAATTGATGAGGAGATCGATCCGAGGATTGAGGAAAAGGTTGACCTCCAACCTTTGGAAGAGCTCGAAGAGGTTCAACTCAAGGAAGCTGATCCCTCAAAGAAGGTGAAGGTCGGGAAACACCTCCAAGACGAATCAAAATAGCAATTAATTTGCTTTCTGAAGAAAAACCAGGATGTCTTCGCGTGGTCACACTCTGACATGGTGGGAATAAGCCCTAATGTAGCGAGCCATGCATTGAATATAGACAAAAGCTTTCCCCCGAAGCAGCAAAGGCGAAGGCAGCTGGATGAAGACAGAAAGAAAGCACTAAAGGAGGATGTGGACAGGCTGAAAGCAAATAATTTCATAAGGGACGCTTTTTACCCTGACTGGGTGGCCAATCCAGTGTTGGTTCCGAAGCCCAATGGGACGTGGAGAACGTGCATTGACTACTCGGACCTCAACAAGGCCTGCCCAAAAGACTGTTTTCCCCTGCCGAGAATTGACCAGCTCGTAGACGCCACGGCGGGACATGGGCTGATGTCGTTCATGGATGCCTATTCTGGATATAACCAGATTCCCATGCACGCCCCCGACCAAGAGCATACGAGCTTCATCACAGATAAAGGGCTCTACTGCTACAATGTCATGCCGTTCGGACTCAAGAATGCCTGAGCCACGTACCAGCGGCTCGTAAACATGATGTTTTCAGAGCAAATAGGAAACAACATGGAAGTTTATGTTGATGACATGCTTGTAAAGTCTCAACTTAACAAGAACCATGTTGAAGACCTCGAAGAGTGCTTTGGCGTGCTCAGAAAGTTCAACATGAAGTTGAATCCTCAGAAGTGCACTTTTGGGGTGTCTTCAGGAAAATTTCTGGGTTTCATTGTCAATTCTCGTGGGATCGAGGCTAATCCGGACAAAATAAAGGCCCTGATCGATATGCCTTTACCTCGGAAGCATAAAGATGTTCAAAGCTTGACTGGCAGGATGGCAGCTCTGAGCAGGTTCATCTCGAAGTCGACGGACCGCGGTCTCCCATTCTTCAACTTATTAAAAGGAAGTAAGAAGTTCGAATGGACAGATGAGTGCGAGCTAGCCTTTCAGGAGCTCAAAAAGCACTTAGCCGAGCCACCCATCCTATCAAAGCCTGAGACAGGAGAAGTACTATTCCTACACCTCTCAACTACCGAACACGCGATAAGCGCAGTGCTCGTTCGAGAAGAAGAGAGAGTACAGAAACCCGTCTACTATATCAGTAAAAGATTACTGGGGGCAGAGTCAAGATATCCACTAATGGAGAAGCTCGCCCTCAGCCTAATCCACTCATCTCGCAAGCTCCGTCCTTACTTTCAGGCACTTCCTATCCATGTACTAACAGATAAACCACTAAGGCAAGTCTTGTCTAAACCAGAGGCGTCTGGTTGACTCCTTAAATGGGTTGTTGAGCTCGGACAGTTCGAGATCACCTACCATCCGAGAACGACCATTAAGGCACAAGCCTTGGCAGACTTTATAGTGGAGTGCACTGGTATAGCCGACGATGAGGTAATAACCACGGCCCACGAGCTGTGGAAACTCTACGTCGACGGCTCGTCAAATGAAAATGGAGCAGGGGCAGGAGTTATTCTGATCACTCCTGCAGGGAGAAAATTTCACTCTGCGTTAAGGTTCGGCTTTAAAGCATCTAATAATGAAGCTGAGTACGAGGCTTTACTTGCGGGACTACGAATAGCAAAAGAGCTCAAGGCCAAAGCTATACATTGCTACAGCGACTCCCAGCTCGTGGTTAATCAAATCTTGGGAGAATACCAGGCTCGTGGCACAAAAATGGCAGCTTATCTGGAAAAGGCAAAGTCCGCATTAGATTTTTTTGAGTTTTATGCAATCGAACAGGTTCCCCGAGAACAGAACTCAAATGCAGATGCTTTAGCTCGGCTCGCCACCTTCGCCGAAAATGAGGAGCTGAATGTTATACCCGTAGAACATCTGTCAGCACCCAGTATTACTGAGCCTGACGAGGAAGATGTGTGTATGATCGAGACAGAGCCGACCTGGATGAGCCCGATCGTTGAGTATCTCGAAAATGGAATTCTTCCAAAAGATCGAAATCAGGCTCGGAAACTAATGTATCAACTTCCTCGTTACACCATCCTGGACGGAAGGCTATACAGAAGAGGGTATTCCATGCCATTGCTCAGATGTGTGACTCCTCCCGAGGCAAAGAAGATTATTGAAGAAATTCATGAAGGGTTCTGCGGAGACCATACCGGGGGGCATAGCCTATCCAAGAAAATTATACGCCAAGGATATTTCTGGCCAACCATTAAAACGGACTCTTTCGAGTACGTGAAAAAGTGCGACAAATGCCAGAGATTCGCCACGATACCCCGAGCTCCACCTTCCGAACTGACCATGTTGACATCCCCATGGCCTTTTGCAGTATGGGGCATCGACCTCATAGGCTCACTCCCAACCGACAAAGGAGGAGTAAAGTATGATGTGGTCGCAGTTGATTACTTCACAAAATGGACGGAGGCTGAACCATTGGCGACCATAACTTCAAAGAAGATCCTAGATTTCGTGGTAAAGAACATCGTATGCCGATATGGAGTGCCAAGAAAGATTGTGTCTGACAACGGAACCCAGTTTGATTGCGACTTATTTACGAACTTTTGTAACAAGAACGGTATAATAAAGAGCTTTTCCTCAGTGGCCCACCCTCAGGCGAATGGTCAAGTCGAAGCCGTTAATAAAACTCTCAAAAGTTCTTTGAAGAAAAAGTTGGAAGAAGCAAAGGGACGATGGCCTGAGGAATTACCTCAAGTCCTTTGGGGATATAGAACTACAGCTCGGACATCAACTGGACATACCCCATTTTCTCTAGCATACGGCTGCGAGGCAATGTTGCTCATTGAGGTCGAAATTCCAACGATTCGAACTCAGATTTACGACCAAAGTTCCAATCATACTCAGCTCGAAGAAACCCTAGACTTGATCGAAGAAAAGAGGGAGGAGGCTCAGCTGAGAAATGCTGCTTACCAGAAACGAACCACAAGATATTTCAATAAAAGGGTTCGAGATCGAAAGTTCGGAGTAGGAGATCTGGTATTGAGACGCGTATTCTTAGCAACCCGAGATCCAGCAGCAGGAGTACTCGGGCCAAACTGGGAAGGACCATACCAGATAGAATCAGTCATCCGCCCTGGCGTATACAAACTTGCGAGATTAGATGGGAGCCTCATACCACGAGCATGGAATGGCGAACACCTTAGACCTTATTATCAATAGTATAGGAAAAGTGTTGCCTGTAACCATGATTTTCTATCTATGTTTCTTTGTTTTTGAATAACATGTCTACTTTGTTTCGCATGTAATTTATTTTTTATTTTTGCAATCTCTCTTAAGTTAATAACCTATGGTCACACTCATAGGATATTAAGGGGGCGTCATTGGTATACATACCACCAGCTTAAAAAATAAAAAATAATAAATAAAACATGAAGTATTTGGATATAACCAAATACGCGAGCTTAAATAGTTCGGACTTAACCGAGCGAGCTTAGATAGTTCGGACTTAACCGAGTTATCAAAAACATACTAAGTGTTTGGATATAACCAAATACGCGAGCTTAAATAGTTCGGACTTAACCGAGCGAGCTTAGATAGTTCGGACTTAACCGAGTTATCAAAAACATACTAAGTGTTTGGATATAACCAAATACGCGAGCTTAAATAGTTCGGACTTAACCGAGCGAGCTTAGATAGTTCGGACTTAATCGAGTTATCAAAAAAATACTAAGTGTTTGGATATAACCAAATACGCGGGCTTAGATAGTTCGGACATAACCGAACTACCAAAAACCTAAAACGTTTGGAGTTAACCAGATGTGCAAGCTTAACAGGTTTGGAACAAACCAGCCAAATTATCGATCGATGATAAATGGGAACCTAAACCTATTGCAAAATATGTCGAGGTCGAGGCTGGAATATCCTAAAGAAAAATAGTTTCAAACTCGTAACCTCGGAGCCAAAATACTGAGGAAGAGGAAAAGTGACTAAAAAGATAACCAAATCATTCATATTACATACCATATAAGTACTTTTCAGTTCATGGTTAAAGTAATATCTGACCTTGATAAGTAACGAGGTCGGAAACGGATAATTCGAATAAACTATGCATGAATGCATCGAATTTCGAGCCTAAATCCAAACTATGTTTGTATGCATAAATAAACATAACCGGTTCATCAATTATAAAAATGTGCAAAATATTTCGAGCCAAGAAATGTAAAGCATGTAAAAGAATTAGTTAAAGAAATTGTATCAGCCCCATGGGCATAAAATAATTACATAAGGGGACGCAGCCCCGATAACTGATCTCCCCGAGGTCAGACTCAGTAAAGAGGAGTCTCCTTGGCCTTCTCAGCATCAGTGGCACCGGATCCCTCAGGACGAATAGCATGACTATCCTGCTGGGCCGCCTCTCGAGCAGCTGTACTTGCCAAAAGACGAGCATTCCACCGCTCAACATATGTGGCTTCGAGAGGACCCAGGAAGCTGGTGTCAAGCTCGGCATTGTCGGCCCAAAGCTTGTACATGGTCTGGTCGACCGCTTTCTCCCTCTGCTCCTTAGACTCATTCAGGAGGCGGGTCTTCTCGCTCTCCATGAAATCGAGGGTGGCAGACTTCTCCTCTTCGAGCTTGGCATTGGCCTTCTCGAGCTCAGCGTTTGACTTTTCAAGCTCCTCGAGACGGGTCTTCAATTTTTCAAGTTCAGACTTCGAGTCTTTGAGCTCGTCAGCCATCTTCAGCTCGAGATCCTTCGACTTCTGAGCCAGAGATAAGCTCGTTTGCACCTCGTTGGTCAGCTTGTAGTTGAGTTGTGCTGAAACAACAAGGGCCTGAAACACAAAGAACAAATCAGAATTATAAATTGAGACATAAATACTCTAAATAGAGTTGAGAAGGCTACCACGGCGGAGAGTTCGATACTCTTCTCATAAAGAGTGTTGCAGTCCGAGGCCTTGCGCACGAGGTCCCAGTGGTCGGCGCCAAAGCCAGAAAAGCTCTGACCCACCCGAAAAAGGACGTCCGAGCTGAGAACCGCCCCTTCTGTCCCAGCGGCGCCGTCAAGTACATATTCCTCAGTATGAGTTCGGGCCGTTGGCAGCTGAACCGTTGAGGTAGAAGGTTTCTTCGGGGGCCGAACAACTATTAACCGGGTCTCGGTGGGAAGCTGCGAGATGGATGCAGTAGGGCCTGACCCATCAACCTGGGCAGTCGGTTCCCTGGAGGTGTTCGCAGTGATCTGGGTCGTGTGAATCGTCTCGTGCTGTTTAGGTACCTTGGACTGTCGGTCGGGCCTCTTTGGTATCCTCGGGCGTTTGCTCTTCTGGGCGCCAGCTCCCCCATCACTAAAGAGCACGGCGTCGAGGTCGGGATTCATGGCACCTGCATAATGACAGTGAGTTAAACAATGATAATAACTTTGGGAAAAGATGTAAACCAGTTGAAGAAAAAACCTAACTGAGACTCTCCCCCGAGCTCGAGCTTGGGGACCATGAAATTCCCCCGTCTTCAGAAGAGGCGGGGGGAGTGCCTTCCCTATAAGTTGGAGATAACCTCGAAAGGTCCCTATAATCATTGGTCCCATACTGCACAGCTATCCCATTCCACACCTCGTCCGTGGTGTACAAAGTGTCGTATTTCCCGAGCCCACTATCAAACCTATGGACACAGTCATCTACCCAACTCCATATGTAGAAGTGGTATCTATCCTGTGGGCACGAGACTAGTCTATTGGGCCTGTGTTTTAATAAAGTGGGGGACCACATTCGCGAAGTAGGAAGGGTTTTACCTCCACCGGAGTCCGAACTCGAGGCTTCGTCATTGGCCTCATTTCCCAACCGCGGACTTCTCGAGCGAATTGGGAGAGATGCTTTCCTTTCTCTCCTAGGAGGAAGGATGCCTGTGGCAGTGGCACTTCCTCCCAGCGTCCATATTTTTTACTGGACCAGTCAGAGGTTGACTGGCCCTGTCCCAACAACCCACAAGCTCGTAGCTTGTCCTCATGTAATAGAAATGAGAGAGACCTCCTGCCGTATGGGAGTCGGAGCAGGGCCTCTCTGTGCTCCTTCATTGTTTCGTCAGGGGTGGGACGCTGAAAGTTAGCTGAAAGACGAGGTACACTTCAACTAAATATGGATTTTAGGGCTAAAATTCCGAGCTTAAAAATAGAAAGTAACGAGAACACTTACGAATCCGCCTAAACGAACGGTGTCGAGACGGGGACAGACCGTCTGTCCAGAAAAAAGCCTTCTTGAAGTCAGGAGGGTGGTTCGGAAGATCTTCAAAGATCTTTGTCTCTTTGGGGTAGCTCGAAAGATAGTAAAAACCATCTCATCCCCGAGCTCGGGAGGGATTACTCTTCAAACAAAAGAGATATAAAATCTCTTGGGGTGAAGGCCCTGTCCACCCCAGCTCGTGGAACAAGGACCTCAGGGCAGACAGCACCCTGTATGAGTTGGTGTTGAGTTGGAATGGAGCCAACCCAACGAAATCAATGAAGTCTCTGAAAAAGGACTTCAGGGGCAGCAAAGCTCCTGCCCTTATATGTTCCTGGCTCCAGGCCGCGTATTTCACACTGGAATCGCGGTCCCCAGGAGCGAAACAGCTCCGTTCATGCCTTGTCGAAGCTCGACACTTCAGTGTGTCCAACGAACTAAGGCCATGGAGGGCCAAGATATCAGTTATTTGGTCGGTGGTGGTAACCGAGCTCTGGTAGAATTCAGCTTCAAACATCTCCCTCCTAGGCTGCGAAGACGAAGGCTCCGCCATTAAGGAAAACTGGAGTTCCCCTGGGTGGTATGCAACCGTGACTTTTAACGCTGGGTCGAGGGGAATTGGCCTAGGTCCGGGGTTGGGCTCCGGATAGATGGCTTCCCGAAGAACTCTTCTCTTCTTTTGAATGACCTCGTCTATCTGACGACGATAGTGGGCTCGAATGTCCTCCTGCTCGCGCGCAAGCTCATATTCTTTTATCCGACGTTGGTTCCGGGCAAAGATTGATTCCGGGCTCGGAGATTTGGGCTCGTAAGGGATTGCTCGTAATGACCCCCACCGTCTTTTTGGATTCTGTGACATCTAACGAGAAAGAAAAAATGGTGAGGGCCATGCATGCAAGAATCACGAGCTCGATGGGATGAGCTCGGAAATTTAGGAACGAGACACTAAATACTAAGATCCTTATTGAAGAGTCAGGGGCGTGTATTCCACGAAAAAGAAAAGGAGCGTGGATAATTTTTTGAAAATCCTGAAATTCAAGGGAAAGGAGAGTGGCGGTTAGCCAGGAAAAGCGTTTTTGGGTTTCGGGTATTTGTCAAAGCCCATGTTTTTATCCGAAAGCTTAATGTACAAGAAACGCTGCCTAAAAATTTCAAAACCCAGAAAATAGGAACGACATTCAAACGTCGAAACTGGGTATAATCCAGAGACGAACATCCAGAGTGAAAATCCAGAAAGCATAAAAACCTATCGGTTCAAAACCTCCTATCGTATCATGCTAAGAACGTAAACTAACATACACAGCAAATACAGTATAAAAAGAACAACAAAAATGGCGTACTTACACAGTGATGGTGATTGCAGCGAAATCGTCGAGTGGAGAAGAGGTTGCAAGAAAGAACTCACTGACTCGTACAAACCAGGATTCCTTTGTTTCTTCGGCCTAGAAAACATGCACTGAGTGTAAACTGTGATAAGAAGTTTAGGGAGTATTTTTTCTTTTTTCTGGCTTATGATGAACAAATGTGAAGAAGACGAAGAGGGGGTATTGTATATATAGGAGGGAAAACTAAATTAATTAGGAGCGTTGATTAAATTCCTCAACAGATCGAATGGATGGGGATCGGTGACAAGATGGCGCCGAAAAGTTGTCAGGCGAACGATCGTGGGCGTGTTCCCAAGGTACTCAAGTACCTAAAGTGAGCAATACCCATCTGGCACGTGTCCATTTTCAAGAGTGTGACGGTATGGTTCCCAGAAAGAGTAGTTCAAAAGTTTCCTTCTCTTAGGATTCGAACAAATACTTTTGAGGGGGCAAGATGTTATACCCAGATTTCGAGCCATAGTAAATATGACCTCGAAAGCTGAGTTTGCAACAAATGGTCTCGTGAGGATTAGAGTGATCTAGGATTGTAAGTCGAGCCTGCAAAGTATGATATATGGTCTCGAATGCGGTGATCTCGAAATGATCTCGATCTCGAAAGGTAGTTCCGAGAATACCTTCATCTTCAGGAACTTCGGAGCATGGGTCTTGAGCTCGATATCCCATCTCGAAAGCAACGTTAGCACGGGAGATGTCAATGGCTTGCATAATGACATGAAACCTGAAAGGCTAAAGTCTTGGAGATACGCTATAACCACCTTGAATATCTACAAGTATTGTAAGCATGAGATGTAATCCTCATTTATTGATGTAAATCCCCAAGAATCGTAGGATATTATTTAGTCAGTTATGCGTTCCCTGGTCATCAGGGACGTTTCCTTTTTTATTTGATTAAAGGCATTTAAAGCCATTTATTTTTATTCACAAAAGAGTAACTACCCAATATATGTGGGATAGTATTCAGCAACCTTCTCTATAAATAGAGAGGTCATGCACCATTGTAATGGACCGAAATTCTGATCCTTGGGAGAAAACTCTGTAGAATTCATGCTAAAGAATTGTTCAGAGATAATCTTGAGGTTAATAACAGAGACTCGTGGACTAGGCAGATTTAACTACTGAACCACGTAAAAAACCGTGTGTTTGATTTGTTTGTTTCTTTTGGCCATTGTCTTTAATTGTTTACGTGCTCTCTTCTTTTATCTGTTGACGAAAAACGGCGTCAACAGCACCATGCCCACATCTTCTCATCTTCCACCTTTTTGCCGCCATTGCTACGCCTGTACCCATTCGTTTGATCAGATACCAAACTCGTCCAACGCTCCAGATTGATTCGTCGTTTGACATTCTTTTGTGGCCTATAAATATGCTTGTGCCATGTTCTTCCTTTCATTTTTACGTCTTCATGTTTTCAAAAAGAGAGATGGAAAACCAAAACCCGATTTGCCCAGTTCTGGCATGTTCTCTAAACCGAGGAAGCAAAACAACGCTAGCCTGTTCGACTCTGTCAAATCATTCTTGCAACCAATCCTTCAGTCATCAATCTCTTTGTACCCACCAGCCACACTGTGTAAGTATCTGTTCTTGATCTCATAAGTTCATGTTCATTATGTTTTTCCATGCATGTTTATGTTGTATTAGCACTTCAGGTACTAGCTTAGCGCTAGAATGCTTTAGTCAATTATCATGTAGTTTTCAGGCTCATCTGATGTTATGGATTTCCAAACCCAGATTTTGCATAAATGATGCAAATATGGTTCTTTTATTGGGTTATGTTGATTTTGAATATCGTATCGTGTAGACCAAGAAACGGGGTATAAGATTAGGGTTTTCAAATTGCATGTTTCCCAAAAATATAACTTTTTGAGTAACTACCAACATTTTCCCTGAAAATTTGGGATCTTTAAAAAATAAATCCACTTTCCCCCCTCCACGTCAAATACACACTCGGGACTCGATTCATTTGAAAGCTTAGGTTTCTTCCGAACCAAATCTCGTTCTTTTGATCAAGCTTATTCGATGGTCTCGAGCATTCGAGCTCAGACTGTCTTGATTTTTATCCTTAATCTCTTGTTCGTCTGGCCCTCACCCTTTTTCTTTCTTGCTAGATGTCGCAGAATTTGGAAAAGCGATGGGGGTCAATACTTGCGATTCCTTACTCACTGACAACTCCGAGCCCGGAGTCACCTTTTACTCTGAACCATCGGCTAATTCGAGAGCACGAATTGAAGTGTGAGCAAGAGGATACTCGAGCTCACTTTCGGTGCCAGATCAACGAGGTCAAAAAGAGAAAGAGGAAGAAACTTAGGGTCACAATCTATCCAGACTCGGACCCCGGGCCTAGACAAATTCCTCTCGACCCTACACTCAAAGTGACGGTCGCATTTAGACAAGGCGAACTCAAATTTTCATTGATGGATGAATCATCAAATCACCCATCCACCTCGCAGCCAACTGCCATTCTCACGTAATGATAATAAAATATCACTTTAAAATGGAAATCTCTTCATTTCTATTAAGTCCTTTATCCTCCAAGATAAATCTAGACCAATGATTCTCAAAGTTCATCATGTGTCCTCTATGCCACATGATAAACTCTCAAGATAAAACCCCAATGTTTATCTTGATTTATTTACTTGCTAAAGCAAGGCACATTTCTTTCAAAGAAACTTTTAATTTTAGTTATCTAAATAATCTCAAAATCACTTAAACAACTTTTGTGTATTTCTTAAGAGTCTCTTTTGAATACAACAATTTGACATCCATTGATTTCCTCATCAAAATCAAAATCAAAATGTCAATTTTTAAACACTTTAAATCAAAGAAAATAAACCCTCATTGATTTATTTAAACACTTTAATTTCTTATGTTTTTGTTTAAAATTATCTCCTCATTGAGATTAATTTAAACATATCACCATCTTTAACCAAAATGAATAATTATCTTTTATTCACCATTGATGTAAAGATTCAAAATTGCTTCTCCAAATTTGAAAATGTCTCCTCATTGAATATTTAAGAATTATTGTCACTAAATAATTCTCAAATATATTTTATTTGACCACACTCTAGACAATAAGTCTATTGAGTCAATATGTCATCCCACAATTTTTTAATCCACTTTGATTCATTTTTCTTGCAATGACAAGACACTTATCAAAAGATGTAACCCCCTTAGGTTCATCTTTTCTTATCTCATAAAGTGAGATGGTAAACACTTAAATGGGAAATTTCATTTCTCAATAATTCCTTTTATTTACCAAATAAATGGTAACTCATCACATTGCAATAATATAGGATAAACATATTAACATCTCACAAATGTTTGCATTATTATATTTCAATATAATTTCACATTGTTGTCAATATATATGACTTATATCATACTTATATGGCTCTTTATTAATATGAAAACATGAATTAATAATATCATACACATATGATTTCACATTTCTATTGATTCACAAAATCAATATATTTATACATGTCATATAAAACTCATAGTTGTCATTCTAATAATTTCCCATTAACACAAAATAAGTTCTATGACATGCTAGCATACTACCCAATAATCTACTAGATTATTTACTTGTTAATCACATATAACAAAAACTCAAGATATTATATTATCTTCTAATCTAACCACTAAAAAACAAAGGAGATTATAAAACAATGAATCTCATTTATAAACTTTTCTTCTTCTCACTTCTATCACTATCTTCTAGGAAAACCTAAGAAGAGCATTACCTTATCTTACCATCTTTTCAAAGTTGGATCCTCGTATGATCTCCATGGTTTCTCCTTCCATTGAAAAGGAAATTAAGCTTTTGATTGTTAGAGAATATATTTTATTGCTCAATGAAAGTGGAAAAAACCAAAAATACAACTTTATGCAAAGAATACAATGGACAAGATGATAGATAAATAGGTTTACAACTCAATGACCAACAATACAAGTAAATGTAGAAAAGAGAGAAAGAAGAGAATTATTAGAACAAAACTCTAAAACAAGAGATACCAATAAATATGTAAATAGAAATAGAAGAAGAGGTTTACAAAGTCAATACTATAATAATACATGTAAATAAGAAGAACAAGATGAACAAAAGAATGAAAAACACAAACAAACTCTCACACTGCCAAAGTGTAGAGTAGTAGGGATCACCAACTTGAACAAGGTTTAAAATCTCTGTCCAAAAGCTTATTTCCCCCTAGTCTCTAAGCACTAAGGGATCTCTCAAGGAAATAGCTCTCTAGAATAATCAAGCCTCAAGGTGTATTTTTCAGCCAAGTGCTTTCTGGATGAAAAATGGTGTGTCATACAAGTGAGCATTAGGCTCCTATTTATAGAGTTTGAGATACCCCTTTGAATTTCAAATTCCACCAACCCCCATGGCTGTTACCAATGTTTAATTGGATGTTTATGGAATTAAAATGGAGATTTGGGAGTTATTTGGCTCTTGGAAACGTTCAAAATTGGATAAAAACCAAATTTGTATGAAGCTGTCAGCCACTAGGGCTGCGGCGCTTGTTTAAGCGCTGCAGCCCTTGGTCATTTTCAGCAACCAATTTTAGTTTTTTTTCCAAAACGTTCCAATTTATTCCCACTTAATTTTGTAACTTCCATACACAATATGGGAGTTAAAATCATATATCTATCAACCATTTCTCATATGGCTTTATGAAATCCAATCTCAAATGTGTAACATATAATATACGCATTATTGGGTAATATTTGGGAGTTACAAATTTGTAACTAATTTTGTAACTCCAAAATATGTCACATTTAGGCACACACATGTGTCCAATTTTGTGACTCTCAATAATATGTTACAAGGTGTGATAAATCACATTTGTGTGACAAATCACATTTTGTCACATTATTTAATCTAATATTATATTATATGAAATAATATAACATTCTCCCACTAGATTAAATAATCACTTTGGTAACACTTATTTAATCAATCAAACATTATATTAAAATATAATACCTCATACTACACCTTACTCTTTGCGACCAGGCACCACAAAGATGTTTCAGGATGTGAGATCGTTGTATTGGTGGCCGGGGATGAAGAGAGATGTAGTTGATTATGTGGCTAAGTGCTTGGCATGTCAATAGGTCAAGGCTGAGCATCAGAGGCCGGCAGGGTTATTGCAGCCTCTAGATATCCCAGAGTGGAAGTGGGAAGACATCACAATGGATTTTGTGGTGGGCTTACCGAGGACTGTTGGTCAGCATGATTCTATATGGGTAATAGTGGATCGCTACATCAAGTCAGCTCACTTCCTTCTAGTGAGGACTACTTATACAGTTGACTAGTATGCAGATCTCTATGTGAGAGAGATCGTGCGCCTCCATGGAGCGCCTAGGTCGATCGTGTCGGATCGGGACCCTACTTTTACTTCCAAGTTCTGGGGAAGTTTGCAGAAGGCCATGGGGACACAGTTGAAGTTCAATACTACTTATCATCCTCAGACAGATGAGCAATCTAAGAGGACGATCTAGATATTGGAAGACATGCTGAGAGCATGTGTGCTGGACTTTGGTGGATCTTGGAGTAAGTATCTACCTTTGATAGAGTTCTCCTAAAACAACAGTTATCAGTCTACCATTGGAGTTTCACCTTATGAGATGATGTATGGTAGGAAGTGCAGATCTCCCATTCATTGGGATGAGACAGGTGAAAGGAGATACTTGGGTCCTAAGGCAGTTCAGAGGACCAGTAAGGCCATTGTGAAATTTAGAGCTCGAATGCTCGCTTCTCAGAGTAGGCAGAAGAGCTATGCAGATCCCAAGCGCAGGAACGTGGAGTTCCAAGTGGGAGACTATGCCTTCCTTAGAGTCTCGCCATGGAAATGGGTGAGAAGGTTTGGGAAGAAGGGCAAGCTGAGCCTTAGATTTGTAGGTCCATTTGCGATCCTGGAGAGGATTGGCCAGGTGGCTTACAGATTGTCTTTGCCTCCGGCGTTGTCAGCCGTGCATAATGTGTTCCATGTATCAGCTCTTCAGAGGTATGTATCTCATGTGAATCATATTTTGAGTTATGAGAATCTGGAGCTTGAGCCAGATCTCTCCTTTGAACAGCCAGTTTAGATACTTGACAGAAAAGATAAGGTCCTCAGGAATAAGATGATACCTTTGGTTAAGGTATTGTGGAGGAACAGCAAGGTCGAGGAAGCGACCTGGGAGCTGGAGTCAGATATGCAAAGTCAGTATCCCGAACTGTATAGGTAAATTTCGAGGACGAAATTTCTATAAGGAGGGGATATTTGTAATGCCCTGAATCCCTAATGCGGTTTAATGGTTGGATTAGTAGGCCGAGAGACTGTTTAATTATGCCATTAAATGATAATATGCATGTTTATGTGAATTATATTATAATATGACGTTATATGCATGCATGTGGGTCCACATTTGAATATTAGGGTGTTTTGATAATTTGTCCCGTTAAGGGTATATTTGTATATTTGGGTGCATAATGTGATTTGTGAATGAGATCTCATTATTATGGAGATATATTTGAGCTATTCGGCATGAGACGGCCCTATATAATGGAATAGTGGTTTTGTCATAACGGGGTCAATTATTGGGTAATAAGAATGTTTATTTGATGATAAATTGGGAGTTATTGAGATCAGGATGAAATTCTGGAAGTTTTGACTATAATGTCACCGGGGAGGTTTTTGGGACCCCGAGCACTAGGTTTTATTTGAGGTTACTTAAGCTTGAAGTAGCTTGTCAGATAGAACGTACGTTAGAAAACTGTGATGACCCAACTACTCTAGACTTATGGACCATTAACAAAACTATACATAAACACTAATCCTTAATAAAACTTACAAGTGAAAAGACCATAACTTTATTAAGAAACTTGTAAAAATAAAAGTTACACTTACATAAAATTCAAGTTAGGATATGGGATCCCATTGTTTTAAAATCAAAACATGACATAATTAAAAAGAGATTTACATAACAAAATGCGGAAAAATACATGTAAAAACCATAAGAAACAAAACTACATCCTCGAATCGAAACGCTCGGCTCTTGAATCCATTCCGCCTCAATACACATTCTCCAAGCTTCCAAGAACCTTTCCCGCCACTAGCACTATTTTCCTGCACATATAAACAAAAAGGAATGAGCCTAATGCCCAGCAAGGAAAATCTAACACATAGTCCATATACATAAATTTCATAAAACATAAAAACATAACATAACACTTTCATCACATACATACTATAATGGCCATTATTACTTGGGGTCCCATAGACTAAACAAGTCATATGCCCATTAGATTAGTGGGGTCTTGCTAGCTAAGCAAGTCATATGCCCATAATCTATTTGGGGCTTGTTAGTCATATGGGTCATATGCCCAAGTCTACAATCATACTTATCATAACATATTGCATAACATAAAATCATAAGATAACATATAAAAACATATAACATATAAAGTCTATCCTATTTTCCTTACCAAGATTACCGAGATATGAGGACAGAGTTGGGACTTTGGAACACTCCTAAAAACCATTTGTAACAGAGTGAGTACATTGAAGAAAAGAAATGAAAGAAATGGGAGGACTATACCATTGAGAATATACTTACCAAAAACTTATGTGCAAGTTCTTAGATTTCCTAACCAAAATAAAGAATGAGGTTAGAAGGCTGAGTAGAAGACTATGAGAACTTAAATAAAATAATACTAATGAACTAGAGTGTGGAAATACCTTGAAGACTTGTAAGACCAATCTAAACCTTGAACCAAAATGCTATAAAACCTTACTTCCCAAGTGTTTGATAAGCTTATGATGATCAAGCTTATGATTCCCAACCCAAGTGTTTACACTCTCACACTCACCTAGCAACTTGCAGCCTCTGAACTTAGAGTAATAGATGAATAAATGGTTGGGTACTAGGTCCTATTTATAGAGTTTAGGAATGAAAAGATCTCATTTAACTTGAATAAAAATAATGGCTTTTTAAGTGAAAATAATTTGAATTATCGTTCAGCAGAGGCTGAAGACTTGTTCAGAAAGGTGCTGGACTTATCAAGAGGTTGAAGGTTTGAATGGGAAATGATTTTGAAAACTTTCAAAATGTGCTGAGAGGGGCGATATATCGCTTGGGCCAGTATGCCCAAGGCAATTGTGCATCGTTTCGGGTTTTTCGTATCTTCGTGCTGCGATATATCGCCCCTATAGCTGCGATATATCGGTATACGCTGATTATTTAAACATGAAATTACACATTTTTAGCTTAATTTGAATTGAGTAAACAGTCTTGACTAAGCCCTCTAACGTTTTCAAAGCTACTGACTGACCTTAGAGTATTCAAATTTTACCTTAATAAATTAAATCCTCAAAATACTTAATCATTAATAAACGCATACATAACATGTGCTATTATCCTATTGGTTCTTATCTAAACCTTATAGTATAATAAATATTATCCTCAATATCAGTCATATTAATCAAACCTTAGGTTAAAATTAATATTCCTCAACTATAGGTTAAACTTAGAAAATCTACAAGTACTACTATGAGTGTCCAAATAAATCCCGGTCTGAACCAAAAATCCATAGTCATAAATATAATACTATTATTACTATTATGATACTATATAACTTAGCTAAGTAAAGTTTTTGGACTCTACAAAAACCTTTGGTTCTATTCCGTTAGTTCATTTTTGTTGTTCGAAGCCTTTTCGAAGAAATCTCGAGTTCTAGGAGTCGGAATCAAGCGAGGATTGAGGCATAGAAATCCTAGGAAAGATTAGAAGCTTCTTGACCGAAGGATTTGATGAGAAACAACCAAATCAAAGGTAATCTAAGTTTAAGTTTTGAGTTTTTAGAGTTTCTAAGCTTTGAATTGGACTTTGTGAATTGTTGAGTTGTTGGTTTGATTGAGCCTTGGGTTTTGATGGTTTTGGGCCATTGGGAAGCTTGGGAACTTCGATTTGATGATTTGGTAATGTTTAGGCATGATTTTGGAGGCTTTGAGATGTTGGAGAAAGAGTTTGGGCATGTTCTAGGTTGGGGGCCGCGACCCTATTCTTGGAGTGCCGCGGCCCTAGCTCAATGAAGCAGGTGAGGGAAATTGCCTTTGCTGGGAGCCGCGACCCTTGATGTTGGGCGCTGCGGCCCTTGTTTCAGTGGTGGCTGGGGGCCGTGGCCCAAGGTGCCAGGGTCGCAGCCCTTGAGCAGGGTTGAGCCCATTTGTGTGTTTTGACCCCAAGAACATAGTTTTAGGCCTCAGGATTGTTCCTACTACTTGAATTAGTTTGGATTGATGTCCCAGAGGCTAGATATTGGTTTGGGAACCTATGTTGATCATTTTTATTGATGATGTCCCGTATTTTGTTATGACTAGGTGACTGCTAAAGGACTAAAAGTTGATTGTTCTCAAGGGTCGTTCTTTTATTCATTCTAGCTCAAATCTGAGGTAAGAAAACTGCACCCTGTGTATATATGACATTCGTAATTGTTATTGAGGCATGTAGATTGATAAATGTGGATGTGGATTGCATATTAAATGCTAGTGAATGTTGCTTACTTGAATATGGCACTGACTAGTCAGGGACACTGACCTAAGAGTCAGAAACGGCATAAGCGTCCTGAACGTAGGGCTGAATGAATATTAGATCTAATCGATATCAGCGTTCAATGGCTCTAGGGCATTAATGTTGGACCGACCCTAAGGTCAATGAACTTATAAGCGCTTGGCTAGTCTAAGACTAGTTACTAAGAGACAGGGCCTAAGGCCCAGGTAACCGTTTGTCACATGGCTAAGGAACGATGTTCCAGGGTTATGGCTCTATGGTCATGAGGAATGTTATGTTGGTGACTAGTCACCGTGCACCTATCCTGTTTAAGCTAGTGAAAGGTTCACTTATCTGTTAAGCCCCGGTGACCCTATCGTCACAAGGCTAAAGGTAGTTATACCCAACTTAGTGACTTTTGCAACTGTCACCTATCTGTTTTGGACTGATATTCCTGAATGATTATTACAATCATTTTTTATATTATATCATGCTATATTGTGTTTTCTTGCTGGGCCTTGGCTATGGGTGCTATGTGGTGCAGGTAAAGGGAAAGAAAAGCTCACCCAGCCTTGAGTGGAGAGCTTAGGTGGTGATGTGTACATATGCGGCCGCTTGACCACCACAGCCAAGGAGTTCTCAGAGGGACTAGGGGGTTTACCTTATTTTTCCGCTTAGGTCGGCGGGTTTGTAAATTTAAAACAGTAGTGAGCATTTTGAATTGTAAATAACTTGTAAATGTTTTGATAAGCTCATGAGCAGTTATATACTTAATAAAATATATCCTTTCCTTTTTATTGTTTTTCCACCTTAATCTGTTAATAATACTTAGAGAACGTTTTTAACCAAAGGACTCGGGTAGCGGGTCAAATTTCCAGTTCACCGTAACTGTTCTGGGGTAACCAGGGCGTTACAGCAGGCGCTCCATATCATATCTGCTCCATGAAGATAAGCTTCGAGCCTGCGGCCTTCTGGAGGAGGGCCAATCAATAGATGATAGGGCCTACAAGAAATACACTAAGTGGGAGTTTGTTCCTCTCCTGACTGGCAGTCTTCCTCCGAGGCGAAGCTCGAAGGCGCGATCCCCAGTTCGCCATCACAGGAGTCCTAGCTCGGGGAACGATGCTAATGATGAGGCATCAAGCTCGAGTGACAGAGGTAAAGTCATTCTCAGCTAGGCCTTATGGTCTCCTTCCCTCCTCAAGCATAAACTTGATATCCTTATTTTGTGCCCAGATGACTGGGACAATTTTTATGTATGGTCCTGGGTAGATGAGAGGATTCATAGGTTTGATAGTTGGCTTGGGAAGTATGATACTATGTATAGTCTAAATAAGTTATGGGATGGAATATCCGTCCAATATGGGACAAAAGATTTTAAAGACCTTTCGAGGTTGACTTCCACATATAGGGAAGGGACTCGCCCAGCCTCCTCTAAAGATAGGGGAATCACTTGGTCGCCGAGCACAAGCTCGGGGGAGAGTTCCAGTTAGGTCTCTCATCACTTGTCTTCAATTCTTCTGACTGTCTGCATTATGCTAATTTCAGCATCATGAGATATTTTTCTAATGTGATTTGATTGTGCAGGTACTATGGACTCCAATCTCGAGAACGTGCTTCCCAAGGGTGAGGGGGCCAAGAAGAGTAAGCGCCCGAGAGCCTCGCAAAAGTCTGATCGGCTTGCTAAGGTTCCTAAGAGGACCGAGAACACTCCTCCTCCCCCAATTCCCATTGTTACGAGCCCGGCCGCGGACCACTTCCCAAGTCAACGCTTCCACAACAGGTGTTCCTTCTTTGCCTCCTACCATCAAGATCCTCCCAACGCTCGGCCCACTTCAGAAGAAACCAGCAACCTCTAAAGGGCGCCTGTTTTCGATTTCTACTCATGTTGATGAGTACGTCGTCAACAACGCTGCCGGGACTCATGGGGCCACTCTTGGATCGGACGTCCTATCTCGGGTAGGCCAAAGCATCAGTAATTTTGACTCTCCTCAATGGAAGTTTTTGGTCAATGCTCGGGACTGCAACGTCATTTACGACAAAAGTTTCGAGCTCGCATCCGCGGTAACCTCTCTTACTCTATTATTTGTTAGAATTTTTCTAAGAGTATGTTCTAACTTGATTCGTTTGTGTGCTATTCTCTTACCGCATTTGCTCAGCTAAATTACAAGCTGAACAACGAGATCCACGAGAACATGTCCTATGCTCAGGAGGCAAAGGATTTCCAACTCAAGCTCGTAGACGAGTACAAAGCCGCGAAGTCAAAACTGGAGGTCGAGGTCAAAGAGATGTGCTCCAGGGTTGAGGAGCTTGAGAAGCTGAATGTCGAGCTCGAGGAGGGGAAAAATAAGCTCAAAGAGAAGAGGTCCAGGGTTGAGGAGCTTGAGAAGACAATGCTAAGCTTGAGGAGGAGAAAAAGGCCACCTTCGAGTTGATGGAGGATGAAAAGGCTCATCTTCTCGAAGAGTACAAGCAGAGGAAGGATCGAGCGGTTGACTTGGCTATGTACAGGATCTGGGCCAACAACGCCGATTTCGATACGAGCTTCTTGGGCTTTTTTGAGGAAGAGCTTGTGTCCAAATGGCAAGCTCAGCTTGATGAGGAGGAAGCTGCTCGAGGGGATAGTCATGTTATTCATCCTGGTGAGGGTAGTGCTCTCGATGATGCTGAGAAGGCTAAGGAGGGTGCTCCTGCCTCCAAAATCTCGATCCTGGGCTGCATCCCTCTGAATCATTTGTAATAGCTTTTATCCTTTTCTTTTTATGCCCTTGAGGAAAAAATGATTTATAGCTCGTAAAAGAGCTATTTATTTATGATATTTTTAATACCACATTTGACTTTACTTTAATATTTTTGCTTTACATCCCTTGAATCAAAATATTTCAAGCAACTTAAATTAAAAGTTTGCCTTTACGTTTGCTTATTCATACAAACACATGTTGGATTTAAGCTCGAGCTTCCATGCGTTCTCGCATAGTTTGTTCGATATATCCGCGTCCGATCTTGTTATTTGTCAAGGTCGGAGCTTACTTTTACCATGCACTTGAAAGTACTCATATGGCATGTAAGATAAGTAGTTTAGTTGTATTCTTCTTTTCTAGTTACTTTTCCTCATCCTTGGGTAACTCCCCGAGGTTGTGAGGTTGAAACTTTTGTTGCAAAATACTCCAGCCTCGGTGTCGACTTAGCTCGCAGCAGGTTAATTTTTTCCCACTTGCGTCGATCAATTTTAGCTGGTTTATTCCAAACCTATTTAGGTCGTGTTTGGTTCGTAATCCATACACTTATATACTTTCGATCTAGTTATATCTAGATCATACTTGTTTGCATACCTAGTCATGTCCAGACACTTTATTTTATATAATTTGGTTATGTCCAAATTTTAGCTCGCGTATCTGGTTATATCCAAACACTTAGTTTTTATATAATTTGGTTATGTCCAAATTTTAGCTCACGTATTTGGTTATATCCAAACACTTTGTATATAATTTGGTTAACGGTCCAAATTATCTTAGCTCGCGCATTTTGTTATATCCAAACACTTTGTATATAATTTGGTTAACAATCCAAATTTTAGCTCGCATATCTGGTTATATCCAAACACTTAGTATTTATATAAGTTGGTTATGTCCAAATTTTAGTTCAAGTATTTGGTTATATCCAAACACTTTGTATATAATTTGGTTAATGGTCCAAATTATCTTAGCTCGTGCATTTGGTTATATCCAAACACTTTGTATATAATTTGGTTAACGGTCCAAATTATCTTAGCTCGCACATTTTGTTATATCCAAACACTTTACTTTTAATAATCTGGATAACGATCCAGACATTTGCTTGTTTTTGTGTATACTTATTTTTGAGCAATTCTTTTAAACTTGTGGTATGTATACCACTGATGCCCCCTTAATATCCTATGAGTGTGACCATTGGTTATTAAATTAAGAGAGTTTGCAAAAAATATATCATATTGAGACGAAAATGAACTTTATTCAGAATTGAACAATTTAGAAACTTAGTAAAGATAAACAAGCATGGTTACAAAAAATATCATTCCAATATTATTGATAGTTAGTTCGTAGATGTTCGGCATTCCACGCTCATGGTACCAATTCTCCATTTAATCTTGCCAATGTGTAGACGCCAGGTCAAATAACTGACTCGATTTGATAAGGCCCTTCCTAATTAGGCCCAAGCACGCTAACGACTGGGTCCTGCGTAGCTAGGAACACACGCCTTAACACCAAGTCTCCCAATCTGAATTTCCTGTCCCAAACCTTTTTATTGAAATATTGGGTAGCTCGCTGCTGATATGCTGCATTTTTTAGTTGAGCTTCGTCCCGTCTTTCTTCGAATAGGTCAAGACTTACTTCGAGCTAGGATTGGTTCGAGGCTTGGTCATAAGCATGGCTACGAATAGTGGGTATTTAGACCTCGATTGGTAACATGGCCTCGCATCCATATGCCAAAGAAAAAGGGGTGTGTCTTGTTGACGTGCGAGCTGTGGTTCGATAGGACCACAAGACTTGGGGCAACTCCTCGGGCCATTTTCCCTTAGCTTCTTCCAATCTCTTTTCCATAGAACTTTTTAGAGTCTTATTTATAGTTTTGACTTGTCTGTTTTCTTGGGGATGGGCAACAGAGGAGAAGCTCTTCATTATCCCATTCTTCTCACAAAAATTTGTAAATAGATCACTGTCGAACTGAGTACTGTTGTCTGATACTATCTTCCTTGGCATTCCATATCGGCAGATTATATTTTTTACCACAAAGTCCAAGACTTTCTTCGAGGTAATCATTGCCAGCGGTTCGGCCTCGGTCCACTTTGTAAAATAATCTACCGCGACTATTGCGTACTTAACTCCTCCTTTTCCAGTTGGGAACGAGCCTATGAGATCAATTCCCCATAACACAAATGGCCAAGGGGAGGTCATCATAGTTAGCTCAGAAGGTGGAGCTCGCGGGATTGTAGAGAATCGTTGGCACTTATCGCATCTCTTGACATAATCAAATTAGTCTGCTTTGATAGTGGGCCAGAAGTATCCTTGTCGTATAATTTTCTTTGATAGGCTATGCCCCCAGTGTGGTCCCCAAAAAATCCTTCATGAATCTCTTCTAGGATTTTCTTGGCCTCGGGTGGAGTCACACATTGGAGTAGCAGCATAGAGTATCCTCTCCGATATAGCATTTCTTCCACAATAGTGTATCTGGGAATCTGATACATAAGTTTTCGAGCCTTGTTCCGTTCTGCTAGGAGAATGCCGGTTTCTAGGTAATCAACTATTGGGGTCATCCAAGTTGGCTCAGAGTTAATCATGCAGACATCTTCCTATTCAGGCTTGCTTATACTGGGTGTCGACAAATGCTCGATTGGCACAACATTCACCTCGTCAAGCTCGGTGGATGTGGCGAGCCTGGCTAGGGCGTCTGCATTCAAATTTTGCTCTCGAGGAACCTGATCTATTGTATAGAACTCAAAACTTTCGAGTGTTGTTTTTACTTTTTCTAAATATGCGGCCATCCTTATGCCACGAGCCTGATATTCCCCTAAAATTTGGTTGACCACTAACTGAGAGTCACTGTAGCAATGTATCGCCTTAGCCTTGAGTTCCTTGGCTATTCGGAGTCCGGCCAATAGAGCCTCATATTCAACCTCGTTGTTAGATGCTTCAAAGCCAAACCTTAAGGCAGAGTGAAATTGACTACCAGTTGGAGTGATCAATATGATTCCTGCCCCGATCCATTTTTGTTGGAAGACCCATCGACGTAAAGTGTCCGCAGCTCGCAGGCTGGGGTTATAACTTCGCCATCAGTCATTCTAGTACATTCCACTATGAACTCTACTAAGGCCTGTCCTCGGATGATAAGTGATCTCTAATTGCCCGAGCTCAACAGCCCATTTTAATAATCGGCCCGAGGCTTCTGGCTTCGATAAGACTTGTCGTAGTGTTGGTCAGTCAGCACATGGATGGGGTGTGCTTGAAAGTAAGGTCAAAGCTTTCGAGATGAGTGAATTAGGCTGAGAGCCAATTTCACCATTAAGGGGTATCTCGATTCTACCCATAGTAACCTTTTGTTGACATAGTATACTGGCTTTTGTACCTTCTGGTCTTCTCGAACGAGCACAGCACTGATGGCGTGCTCGGTTGTAGTGAGATATAGGTACAAAATTTCTCCTGTGATTGGTTTTGACAAGATGGGAGGTTCCGCGAGGTGCTTCTTGAGCTCTTGAAATGTCCGCTCACATTCCTTTGTCCATTCAAATTTTTTGCTCTCTCTCAAAAGGTTGAAAAATGGGAGACAGCGGTCTGTAGATTTCGAGATAAACCTACTTAATGTCACCATCCTTCCAATCAAACTCTGGACATCCTTATGTTTTCAAGGTGAGGGCATGTCAATTAATGCTCAGATCTTGTCAGGATTAACCTCTATTCCCCATGCGTTCATAATGAAACCCAGGAACTTTCCCGACGATACTCCAAAAGAGCATTTCTGGGGGTTGAGTTTCATAACGTACTTTCGTAGCACGGCGAAGCATTCTTCGAGGTCATCCACATGGTTATGGTTATGCTTAGATTTGACCAACATATCATCAACATACACTTCCATGTTATTACCTATCTACTCGGAGAACATCATATTTATGACCTTTGGTAGGTGGCTCCAGCATTCTTGAGCCTGAAAGGCATTACATTGTAACAGTACAACCCTTTATCTGTCACAAAACTCGTATGCTCTTGGTCTGGGGCATGCATGGCAATCTAGTTATATCCAGAATAGCGTCCATGAATGACATAAGTCCGTGCCCAGCTGTGGCATCTACGAGCTGGTCGATCCGAGGTAAAGGAAAGCAGTCCTTAGGACATGCCTTATTGAGGTCAGAGTAATCAATACAAGTCTGCCATGTTCTGTTAGGTTTTGGAACTAGTACCAGGTTGGCAACCCAATCAGGGTAGAAGGCATCTCATATAAATTGATTTGCCTTTAATTTGTCGACCTCTTCCTTCAGGGTTTTCTTCCTGTCATCGTCCAGGAGTCTTTGTTTTTGTTGCTTCGGGGGGAAGCTCTTATCAATGTTAAGGACATGGCTTATCACATTCGAACTTATCCCTACCATGTCCGAATGTGACCATGCGAAAACATCCTGGTTCTTCCTCAGGAAGCAAATTAATTGCTACTTTGTTTCTTCCAGTAGGTTTTTCCCTACCTTCACATTTTTTGGGGGATCAACCTCTTCAAGCTCTTATAGAGGCTCGAGGTTAGCCCTATCTTCTATTCTTGGATCGATCTCTTCGTCTATCTCAAAGACTGTCCCATCCTTACTTTGAATTACTATAAGCGTTTGTGCACTTGTCTGCTTCTTTCCCCTCACGAAAATGTTGTAGCATTCCCTTCCCGTGAGCTGGTCTCATTTCAGTGTCCTGATTCCACTAGAAGTTGGGAACTTGATGGCCAAGTGCCTAATGGACGAAACTTCCCCCAGCCCTACTAGGGCAGGTCTCCTGAGCAGTACGTTGTAGGCCGATGGAAGATCCACCACTACGAACTCCATCATCTTGGTTGTCGAGACTGGGAAGTCTCCCAAGGTTACGGGAAATTCAATGGATCCCATACAAGCAATCCTTTCTCCTGAAAAATCGTACAACGTCGTTGCACAGGCCTTTAGGTCGCGAAGCACGAGTCCCATCTTTTCTAAAGTTGCCTTGTAGAGGATATTTACTTAGCTCCCGTTATCAATCAGGACTCGGTGTACCCTCTTGTTCGCGAGCTGAAGGGTTATGAACAACGGGTCATTATGGGGGAACTGTACATGGGATGCATCGTCTTCAGTAAAAGTTATGGGTTGATATTCAACCCTTTGTGGTTTTGGAGCTCTGGGTTCAGGTTCGTAGGGAGACCTGTCACCAATTTTCAGCTCATTCACATATCTTTTGTGGGTGTTCTTGACCGATCCTACAATATGTGGTCCCCCCGAGATGGTTATGACATATTCTCCATCAATCGGAGGGGGTCGTTCGTCCTCCCTTGCTCAAGAGTTACTATTCTGGGCAGGTGGTACTGTTGCTGCCCTCTGGCTGGTGGGAGTCTGATTGGGGTTTTGATTTCTCACATATTGTTTGAAATATCCTCTTGTGATCAGACCTTCGATCTCATCTTTTAATTGCCTGCATTCATCGGTTGTATGTTCGATATCTCTATGGAATCTGCAGTACTTGTTTGAGTCTCTTTTCGCCTTTTGGTTTCTCATGGGGTTAGGCCGTCTAAAAGGGATCTGCTTTTCATTAGCCAGGTAGATATTCTCCCAAGACTCATTGAGCTTGGTATACACCTTGTATATGGAGAAATACCTTTCCCCTTTCTTCTACTTTCCCCCTTCAGCCTCGAGATTATTCCCTTCATTTTTCTTTCTTTTAGATGGGTTGTCCCCAGGGGGTTTTAAGGTCGTAGGATCCACCGAGGTCGAGGCAGAGTTTGAGTTTGTTGTTGTAGTTATGGGCTTAGAGGTCATATTCAATGCTGACCTCGCCTCCTCTACATTAACAAACCTCTGAGCTCGTCGATTGAACTTGGTTAAGGACCTTACGGGCTTCCTTTGCATATCCTCCCAGAGAGGACTCCTAGGCATTACTCCAGCTCGGACAGCCATTAAATGGCCACTGTCATCGACGTCACGGGCTCGAGCGACTTCCAAGTTAAACCTTGTGAGATAGCTCTTTAGTGTCTCATTTGGCTGCTGTCGGACATTGGTCAAGGCAGACGCCTCAGGACTTATGCCGACCATGGCCTTGATATGCTTCTTGAAATCTCTTGATAAATGATCCCAAGAAGCAATCGAATGTCTCTTATACTTTTCAAACCAGTTCTTTGTTGGTCCCATGAGTGAGGCTAGGAACAACATGCACCTAAGCTCGTAGTCCGCATTACTGGCTCGCACGATTGTGTTGAATGTACTTAAGTGGCTGTACGGATCCAAATTCCCATCAAAAGGTGGGACATGGGGAATTCTGAACCCTTGAGGAAACAGGGTGCTAGAAATATGCAGGGCGAAGGGCTCGAGTTCTTCATCGAACTCTTCATCTCGTTCCCGACCTCGTTCATTTTGTAAGAGCCTGAATGCTCTTGTCAACTGTTCAATCCTTTCTTGGACTGGATCTACTAGGGGTCTGACTTGAAGCAGCGGAAATTGGTTATCATTGATTACAACTCCAGTCCCGCGCCTCAGTGCGGATTGTCACACCCCCAATTATGGTTCAAATGCTCCCGTAAATTTGGGTGATCACCTCGATTTCCGTTGTTTCTACGTTCCTGGTCGTATATACTTACAGACCTGGTGTCACCCGAGCCTTCACTAACATGACTCGTTGCACGATTATTTTGAGTTGGGTTTCTTGCTCGTTGTCTCATCTTAATAGTGTGAGATTGAGACATTTGGCTTCTCGTGGGATGGGGACCCCTATGCTCCCTAGCAGTTTCCCCATTTCCACACCTTCGCCCATCTCACCTTTCCTTATCACCATGGATTGATTGGGAGTTCCTTCGAGTTGGTGAGGGATGCCTTATTGGCGATGGTGGCTGCCTTATTGGTGATGGTGGTTACCATCCATTACGGGGCCTAGAAGGCCCTGAGTTCGCTTGATCGGGCTCTGCAACGTTCTGCCCGGTACCAGGATTTCAGGTCAGAGCGTTCAAGGGGGTTCGGTTATTCCCTACTCCGGTTGCTGCCTCCGCAGTTGGGTTGGCTGGACCAGAAGTCTGATTACTTCTCTGGGGCCTAGGCGGAGTAGGCTATTCTACTGGTGGCAGAGGCTGCTCCGCTCTTCGGGTGGCGGCATTTTTGCGCGGCCGCCCCCGAGGCCTACGCGGTGGGACGTGAACATCCTGCGGAGGCAGATCCTGGGCATCTTGCGGAGGTGGGGCCTGAGCTGCTTACGCCTCAGTAGCTAGTCTATTTAGCTCTTCGTTGCGCTTCTTAGCTTCTGCCAACTGCTTTCGCAGTTGGTGATTTTCGAGTTCCACTATTAGGACGTATCGTTCAGGATTGTAGAACATGTCCTCGTCGTCCCTGAGGGCAGGTGCTCCCTGAGAGTCGGATGATCCATTCCTCTCATCGGGGTCAGAATTCATCATAGGCTTCTTTCCAGGGCGTCGGGGGTACTCAGCTTCATCTAAAATCTCCTCTTCAAGAATATTAGGATCATTTGCTACCATTGTTGATTCGAGAGGCTCCTGAACAGACTCACGCACGTACTGTTTAATGGCTCTCAATGAAAGCACCAAACTGTTGACAATGTCTTTCGTCAACTTAAACAGTAGAGCAATTAAACAATAAAATATTGGTGCAAATGAATAAAAAGGAAAACCAGAGGATTTTTACGTGGTTCAACAGTTAACTCTACCTAGTCCACGAGTTTGTGTTATTAAGACTTGGGAGTAATCTGGAAACTTTTCAGAGAAGAGTTTCCCAGAGTTTTCTCTCAAGAAATCAGAAATTGGTCCCTTACAAATGGTGTTTCCTTCTCTATTTATAGAGAAGGTTGCAGAATTCATTCCCACATATCTCGGGAAGATATTCTGTAAATCAATTAATATAATGTTATTTAATGCATTATTTCCTTTATACACATAAATGTTCCATGAAGATCGGGAATGGATAACAAATTAAATGATATCCCTTGAATATTGGGATTGTACAACCATAAACACATTCACATGTAACTGATTAACCCAGACGATTCATCAAATCTTCGAGATCGACAATTGGTATTGAACTTGCCGAGACCATGAGTCAATCACGAGCCTGTCACCTAGCTTCGCACTGTGCTCAGAACATGCTGACGATGTTGTCACATTCGTGCTTACACTTCCCGAGCTCGAGCCATCTTTCCTGAAGGTAATCAGGGAAAAATATATTCATGAGTCATACCATGGCCATTGCGAGCTTAGAGAATATTCGAGGCTACACATCCTTGAGGTCTTATTTACTTCAAAGAGGTCCGACACTTGGATCATATGTTGACTGCATGTGTTTCAAGCACACACCTGACGAGCCCAGTTTTCGGGTTCATAACTTCTTATCTCAAAATATGGGTGTAACAGTAGTTTTTTATGATTATCACATTTTGATAATTTATTTTCCACTTGAATCAATTATGACAATTGAAAAGAGTTGGATAACTAACAGACGACGTAACTTTAATGAGTTTTGGAATGGCCAAGAATCATGTGAATGCTTCGGGAGAAGTCAGATGCCCATGCGTTCAATGTGTCAATATGCTGAATGAGAAACTAGATATGGTGGAGGCTCACATACACAAATATGTGTTTCTGCAGCGATACGTGAAGTGGACTTACCACGGTGAAGTTGATATGCCTGCAGTAGTGGACCATGGGGATCCAGTGACTGATGAGATGATTGACATCATCAATGATGTTATTGGTGAACAAGACACTAATGAAGAAGGAATAAATGAAGGAATTTCAGATGGTTGTGGCAATAGTGCGAAGAATCAATTTGATGGCATCTTTCAAGAGGTCGAAGCTGAGTTATACCCTGGTTGTACTTGGTTGTCTTCCTTGAAATTCTTGGATAAGATGATGCATGTGAAGGTTATGAATAAATGGGAAAATAGTTCCTTTAATGAACATTTGAAGTTTAGGAAATTTGCATTCCCAAAGGAGAATAAGATTCCGACTTCATTCTATGAGTCTAAGAAAAAAATGAGGAAGTTAGGGTTAGGTTATCAATCAATTCATGTTTGAAAGTTCTCAAAAACATAGTTGTCCTATATATGGTGAAAGCCGATGGGTAGACAAAGACACAAAGGGGAAAAAAGTTTCCCACAAAGTGTTGCGGTACTTCCCTTTGACTCCTGGGCTGAAGCGTCTTTATGGTTCAAGGCATACAACAAATGATATGACCTGGCATAGTATAGGACAGTCGAAAGAAGATGGTGTGATGCACCATCCTGTTGATGGGGGGTGCTCAGAAACAATTTGATTCCAGATATCTTGATTTTTTGAAAGAACCCAGAAACCTTCGATTAGGTTTGGCTGTTGATGGTTTTAATCCATTTGGTAACATGAGTCTGTCTTACAGCATGTGGCCAGTAATATTCTGCACGTACAATATGCCTCCTTGGTTGTGTATGAAAAAGTCATCATTCATGCTGACCTTATTGAATCCCGGTCTGAAACCATCTGGGAAGGACAGGGATGTTGTTGATGCGGTTTTTCGCCAACAGTGAATTAAGAAAAGAACAAGGTTGATTTGTGCTTGATAATAAACCAAAAATAAGAAATGAATTCTCAAAGACACAGATCTTTTACGTGGTTCAGTGGTTAAAATCCACCTAGTCTACGAGTCTATATTATTGTTTTTCTCTCTCAAATTTGGCAGAGTTTCAGTATTACCGAATCGTCCTTCTTTCCATGTCCAATATTCTCAGTATTTATAGAGAAATTCCATGGACAGGTTCGGGTAACCGCATGAGTCAATCATGGACTTACATATTTATTACATTTAATACAAAATATTCATATTTATACTAGGATATGATGTGATCACAAAAATAAATAGCCTCCTAATATCTGTGACATTAAATATTACATGCTGATCATAAATGATCGCATAAAAGTACCCGAGTCTTTGGGGATTCGTGGGTATGCAATATACTTGAGTTACCAAAAACTGAATATATCTCCGAGCTCATACTATGGAAGCCGTATGGATATCATGAGCTCACGCTTCGCAATCTGTGCATCTCTAGCTCGCATAATCATCGTGAAAGCTGAGCTGTCTACGTGGATAATAAATGGACTCCTTGGTTATTCCCTCTGCACATGTATTTGCTAGCTGTACCCGAGCCGAATGAAGGACACGTGTTGAGATCAGGGTACAACAGATGTCTTTTTGAAGCATGTGGTAGATGAATTGAAGGAGTTGTGGGATGAAGGAGTTCAAACCAGAGACGCTGCAACAAACAACGTATTTAGAATGTGTGCAGCACTATTATGGACTATCAATGATTTTTTGGCCCATAGTAGTTTTCTGGTTGTAGTGTCCAAGGATATATGGCATGTCCTTCATGCAATGAAGACACCCCTTCATGTCGGGTAATTGGGAAGATGGCTTATGTTCGTCATAGAAGATTCTTATCTTCTATGCATAAGTGGAGGAAGAGTCGCTTGTTTGATGGGAATTATGAAAAAGGACGTCCTCCAAGAAAATCCAGTATTCAAGACATACTCGAACAATTAGCGCATGTTCCAAATCATTTGTCGGGTAAACATGTCAGTTTTGGGGGTGTGAAAAGAAAGCAAGAACCAACAGAGCTTAATTGAAGTAAAAAGAGTATTTTCTTTAAAATTGATTGCTGGTCCGAACTTGAATTGAAGCACGATTTAGATGTGATGCATGTAGATAAAAATGTTTGCGACAGTTTACTCGGTACTTTTCTTATGAATGATAAATCTAAAGACACCACCAACGCATGAGTAGACTTGAAGAATCGTAGTATCCGAGAAGTTGCACATCAATGTAAGACGGTACGAAGTTGATCAAACCACATCCTGTGTACTTTTTCACACCGAATGATAGACTTTCTGATGGCTTCGATTCAAATTTCTCTAAGAAAGCAACTGACAATGATGGCAATATTGTTGGGTTGAAATCCCATGATTCTCACATTCTTATGCAACGTCTATTATTGATAGAATTTCGAGGCTACATGGATAAGTCTATTTCGAAGAAAATCATTGAGCTTTGAAATTTCTTTAAGAAAATTTGTGCTCATACATTGGTTGTTAAGGACATGGAGAATGAAGAAGATCGAGTAATACAAATTTTGTGCAAGTTGGAATTAATTTTTCCTCCAGCCTTTTTTGACATAATGATTCATTTAATTCTTCATTTATCACAAGAAGCTATCCTCAGAGGACCAGTTTACATGAGGTGGATGTATCCGTTTGAGCGATATATGAAGAAGTTGAAAATTTATGTCAGGAATAAGGCGCGCCCTGAAGGTTCTATAGCAGAAGGTTATGTTGCCGATGAAGCTTTGACTATTTGTTCACAATATCTTTAGGGCGTACAGGCTAGATTTAATTGTCCGGAAAGAAATGCGAATATTTTTATTCCTAAAAGACAGTTGTCAATTTTTTAATCACAATGTCATCAAAGTAGCAAAAAGAAAATCATATCCCTTGAATATCTTCATCGAAAAGAAGCAGAGTGGTTTGTACTCAACAATTTCCCTGAAATCCAACCATATATGGAGTAAGTAACTCAACACATGTATGAATTCATTAAATTTAATTCATAGAAAACATTTATCTTACCTTAATCATTGTGCTATACAGTGAATTCCTTCAATAAAATTCAAACATAAATCTTCAAAAAGATTTCCCTAGCTAGTTTAAATTGAATGTAAATTATCGAAGCTATAGAATTCTTACAAAATTTGTATTGATTAATACTCATCTCATTGTGTTCTCTTTTTTTGTGTCATACTCTATAGATTGGTCGTTTGCGACAAGTACAGTCAACTGAGTGTACAGATGAATTATTTTCTTTAGCAAACGGGTCCAATCAGAATGCATACTCCTACATGGCTATCATTTTTAATGGTGTAAATTTTTTGGTACATAGTAATGACAAAAGACGTACTTTATATGGCCAACTTGAGGAGATTGTAGAGTTATGTTATTCCCATAGTTACTCGGTAGTATTGCTTTGATGCAAATGATTCAACACTGATGCAAGCAAGAGTCAAAATGTGACTGAGAATAATATAACTAGTATCATGATTATATTTGAATGGTACAAGAACTAGTAGTTTATTCTCGCCACTCAAGCAAAACAAGTTTTTTACTTGGAAGATCCTTCAAGAAACAAAAATTGGAAGGTAGTAGAAGAAGTCAATCATCGAAAGATTTGGGATCATCCAAGTATCGATGAAGATAACAAGGTTGATGTAGTGCATGATAGCACTTCATCAAATTTTGTACTCACTGTAGAATTAGGAGAGTTGGAGATTATGCATTTGGATCGACCGGGTCACACAAGCATAATTGGGGAAACGTCTCAATCTGTTCTAGATGTGGATGATGATTTCATCAATGATGATGATGATGATAAAATTAGTGAAGATGATTTAGAAAGTACAGATAATGATGTAGGAATCAACATTGATGAGGAATAATATTTTCTTATACATATTCATAGTTGTATGTTTTAATTTCAATACTTTTCAATCAATATATGACTTTTCTCAACAATGTTTGTTTTTCAATAGTTTTAAATGCATTACTGAAATTATTTAAGTTATGTAATTAACCTCCAACTATAAATGATTTTAAGTTAATAATTATTTAAACTACAAAGATATGTCTGCTACTGTTGCTCATTCTCATGGCGGTGATGGAACGGATGATCCTCCTCCAGATCCCACGCAAATTCCTACTTCTTGTGAAACAGGTAATGTACTATAATTAGTCTATCTTTTATCAATAAATAACATTTTTTTATTATTTTATTCAATTTAATTTAATTTTTTAATTAACATATGCAGCGGCTACCACAAAAAGAAGAGGTCGGTCTCGATCCAAAAATTTGCAGCAGCTCGTCAACGACAATAAAGTTCCGTCAGCTCTACAATTTGATCTGAAGGAGGGAACCTACAAAGCAGTTGGTGATTTTGGGACATTGTTCACAAGACTTATTGGTAACCTTATTGGTCACCATGTCCCGTTATATTATGACTCGTGGCAGAGTGCTCCGGACGAGCACAAGATAAAATTGATGCAAAAGCTTGAGGTAAATTTATCAACTTATTCACATGTAATGTTTTTTTTATAATTTAAAAAATCTCACCATTTTTTTTAAGGAATTTTTCATTCTTCCCTGAGCTCTACCTGAGTGGCGATTGATAGAGACTGGGATTAAGTGAGAGTTTCAGGATCGCTACAAGGATAGAAAAGGTCGCAAGAAAAGACACTTCGATGAACATGGAGGGTATGATGATATCGACAGCCAGAAAGAATCCATCAGAGGAGAGGAACAACGAGAGTTGGTAGAAGTTGGTTGACCTTTTCACCACTCCACAGTTCATGGCATGCTCAAAGGAAAATGTTGCCAACAAAACAAAACAGAAGTATCCAAGTCTCCATGGATCGACTTCTTATGCTTCTGCTCAATTTAAGAAGGTAAACAAAAACATATAGATAATTTGATATATTTTAAGTTATCTTAATAAAAATTTCAATATTTAACTGAGATTTTTTATTTTTTTTTTCTAAAGATGAATCTTCAAACTAAGGAATTTCCCAACATTATCGATATGTTCCATGACATGCACAATCATCTAACACGTGGATGGGAGAACATGAATTTATTTATTCATTGGAATGGGAGTTAATTTCACTTCTTCAACTCTATAAATAGGACCCTTCACTCAGCCATTTTTCTTCATCTTTCAAGCACAGTTCAGAGCCTCCAAGCTACTAAGATAATTCTAGAGAGAAACACTAGGGTTTTGGGGTTAAAGCTTTCAAATCTAAAGCTTTTATAAACACTTGGGAAGTAATTTTTTGTGTGATTTCGATGTTCGAGGTATAGATCAAGGTTTTAAACTATCCAAGGTATTCATTATCTTCACGTTTAGTTCATTATAGTTTTTATTATTCTTTCATTTTTCTTCAAATCCTAACTTGTGATAGTGACTTTTGGTTAGGTGTTTGAGTTTCTTGAAACTTAAGGTCTTCGGTAAGTTACTATCTTGATGGTTTAGATTTTCTATTCATCTTATTTTCTTTAGAGGACTTACGGTTTCTTATGTTTGGTTTTAGGAGTTTTCAATCCCGCTCTAGTCTCCAATATTCCGGTTTTTTGGGTAAGAAAAATTTGGTTGTTTAGTTTATGATTTAGTTTATGTTTTGTATGACCTAACATTTTAGGTACAATAAAGGGGTAAGTGTGTCTGGACCTAAGGTGTCCAATGATGTATGACAGACTTATGTCCAATAGGCTCGGTTGCCAAAACTTTATGATGAACCTAAGGGATGTCTGGCGTATGACAGACTTTTGTCCGGGGCTTAATTGCCACCCCTGTATAAACACTTATCTTTTTATTATATCTAACTTGTTATTATGACATATAGTTATGATTATGATTTATGACCTGTGACCTATAGTTACGATTATGATTTATGACCTATGATTTATGATCTATGACTTATGACTTAGATTATGATTTAAGATTATGACTTAGACTATGATATGACTTAGGGTTTAATGATATTGTATGATTAGTATGGATAAGTATTGTTATGACCTATGTGAAATTTATGGTATGTTTGATTATATGATTATATAACAAATTCTTGTTTGTATTTTCCTTACTGGGCATAGAATCTCACTCCTTATGATGTTGTTATTTCAAGAAATTAAGGATAGAAAGGTCGGTAACGAGTGGGACCTAAGAGCTTCGTGATGTACTCGTGGGGACCATATAGTCGAGGAAGATCAAGCGAGCCTATTTTTATTAAAGCATGTTATTTTAAAGTTTTATTTAAATGTTTGTTGACCCAGATTTTAGTCAACTGACACGGAGTCAAAATACACTTGACGTGGATGAATACGTTGAAAAGAATGTGATGTCGAAAATAATAAGAACACAAGATTTTATAGTGGTTCGGCCCTAGGATCTGGTAATAACCTACGTCCACTTGAATTGTTATTGAAATAGATTCAAAGGGGTGACCAAAGAACTGGGGTTCAATGAGTTTCACTAACCTCTGAAGAAGAAAATACAATTATTCTCGTGTAATCTCTCTCTAATCTCAAATGATCTTTTTTGCTCAAAAGAAAAGGGATTCGCCCTCTTCCCTGAGCCTTCTTCTTCTATTTATAAGCTTAGGGAAGATTTACATTGATTTGTTACAGATATTCTTTCCTAAATAATCGAATACTCAGGAAATCATGGGAGATAATTTCGGATTCCATCATAACTGCCTAAGATTTCCTCCGCGTATAATGTGCGTACGACCAGGCTGGTCGTATGAAGAAACCGATCGCATGATACTGAATGTCTTCCTGGTCGATAGTCGAACACAGATTCTGCCAGGTGTCAGCCACGTGTAATTAATGCCTGCCATGTCATTCACTTCTGATTTTAGGGATAACAATGTTGCTCATTTTTATGTTAAAGACAATTATCTTATTTTTTAAAAAGCATGGATTCATGTCATTATTTTCAAGTTTTTATTCAATAAAAGAGCAATATTTATGAATTATGATCCAACGATGTGTTCTCGGTAATCTATGAGAAATTAGGGCATTACACCACATGTCATCACTGTAGGAGTTTTTGAAATTCAAATTTTCCAATTTTGCAACCACCTACAGCGACAACATGTCGTCGCAATATCACAGTCCAACCGAATAAAAGGATTCCCTACTGTAACCAACTTGTCGTCATTGTAGTAAAATACTACTATGACGACTGCATTTTTTCGTCGTTGTAGGTTGCTACACATACGAATCTACAACGACGCCGTTTTGGTGATGACATGTGTCGTCGCTGTAGAGCGACGACTTCTTGATCTACAATGAAGACAAAAGTCATCACTATATAGTCTTTTTCTTGTAGTGCAAGCCTAAAATACATCACTCCTAGCTATCTTCGTCAGAAGCAAACCTTGATATTAATATGTCTAGAAATCTTCCTTGGGGGGACAGAAACAAAGCTGCCTCAAGGTCCTATTCATAAATCACGGTGTTGTACTAATAATGGAGACTATATGTCACACTGAGATGTTCACGTTCTCCCACTTACTATTTTTATAAATAATGTGTTTTATCAAACTAATCAATTAGTTCCAAATTAATCACTAGTTTATTAACCCTGTGAATGTAATTAATTGCAAAATACATTTAATTATAAAAGAGCATGTTTCTACAATTAATATGATCAAAATAATTACCCATTACATTCATCTAACTTTACTAAAATACTTTTTAAATAAAGTTGGTTATGTTAAAGACCTAAAAAAACACTATTGCCTTTATTATGGTGTGAGTTACCAAGTTTTAACTAATTTAATACTTAGTAGTTTACATGCAATTAATTTCCCTAAAATAATTCACATAAACAATTAGGACAATACTAAATAATCATGTTTCTAAAAGATGCGTGATTAATGAAAAAATGTGTGAGGCTTCATGAATGACATTTAATTGACTAATGCATGATCATGTTATCAATCAAACATTAATTATCATTTATTTAAATAAATACAATAAATAAATGATGAACCGAGTCTATTTGGTATTTCTAAATTTACAGCCTTTGAAAAAATATAAATAAAATTACAAAATATCATATAATGTTGTTTTCAAGACTCAAAGAATGCTTCCCCTCTCATTTAGGTTTTCTTGCTAATCTTTAGGAATTTGTTATGCCCAATTTATTAATTAGAAACTAACTTTCTAACTAATTTATTTAATTAAAACTAACTTTTAATTAAATAACCATTTTTGTCATCTTTTTAATTTAGTTGAATTTAAATAATTAAATAATCAAATTCAAATAATTATTTAAACTTAAGATAAGATCTTAACCAACTAAAAGATATATTATTTTTATTATAAAAATAAAATAAGATAATTAAACTTTTAAATTCAATTAATATGCAAAAAAAAAAAAATAGGAACAATAGTTTCGGGCACTAAATGTGGTGCCCTAGGTTTAGGGCCGGCGGCACGAGGACATGAGCCAAGGGCTCGGGTGGCCTCTGCATGGTGGTTAGCGCAAGGACACGACACTAAGGGCGTAGGTGCGCAGTACCAACAGCACAGGAGGCAAGCTCGAGGCCTGGGACGTGCATGAGGCAGAGCCTCATCTAATGGTTGGTACGTGCTGTGGGTGTTAGTACGCCGCGCTTGCGCGCGCGGCTCTGGCTGGTGGCCGAAGGGCTCGAGTTGCTGCCTTGGTGGTTGTTGGCTCGGGTCCCTTCTCATCTTTGTGTACATATTTTTAAAATAGATATTTCAAATATAAAATTTACAAAACTCATATGCCCTTTATGGCTTACACAAGATATAGAAAATCAAAATGCTAACCCAATAGCACCATATAATTAACGATCCATCATTCAACCATACATTCAAAAAAGATATCCATCCATTCAGTATACATATCAACATACATATAACAAATGCAAGAAACTCACACAACATTTAATATATAGAGTAAATGGCGGTTAAAATACTCAATGTTTTCAAAATGTTACACTTTTGTACCCAGTCTTTTTTTTTTTGCAGTAAATATACTCAATATCTTCAAAATACTGCACTTTTATACCCAAACTTTTTTTGGCGGTAAATATACTCAATGTTTTTAAAATGTTGCACTTTTAATTCTATTTTTTATTATTTTGATAAATAATAAGAAAGTGAAGGAATATAGGATTTTAATTATTTTTAAAATTTTAAATTTTAAATTATTTTCTCTTTCTTATTCTTTCTCAAAATTATAATTTTAAATTAAACATTAACAAAAATGATTTAAAATAATTAAAACTTATATTTTTTCATTAATATAAAATATAAGTTTTTTTAAAAAATAAAGGAAAAATATAAGTTTAATTATTTTGATTAATTTTACTATCTTAACTTCTTTTATTAGCTTGAAAGTGAAAATAATTTAAAATTTTAAAAATAAATAAAATCATATATTTTTCCTTCACTTTCTTATTATTTTTCAAAATAATTTTAAAAAATAAGTATAATAGTGCAACATTTTTAAAACATTAGATATATTTACCACCAAAAAATAGTTTGGGTATAAAAGTGT
Source organism: Humulus lupulus (assembly GCF_963169125.1). NCBI lineage: Eukaryota > Viridiplantae > Streptophyta > Magnoliopsida > Rosales > Cannabaceae > Humulus > Humulus lupulus. The sequence continues at coordinate 23,245,161 of NC_084793.1, forward strand.
AACATATTGATAACATTGAGTATATTTATCGCAAAAAAAAAGATTGGGTATAAAAGTACAACATTTTAAAAAAAAATTAGGTATTTTTACGTCATTTACTCTAATATATATATATATATATTTATATGTAGACCGCTCTGATACAAATTGTTGCTATTAAATGTGTAAATAAAAGTTACGCAGCGAAATGGTTTTTTTTTTTTAATTTATTAATACCAGCCATGATCATACGTATATAGATATATTAAATCACATACAAATATATTAGAGTACCTCTTGAAGCTTATCAAGAATCCACGAATCTTTTTGTGTAAATCAATGATATTCCTATCCAAATTCTGGAAGCTCACACCTTGATATTCCAAACCAATCCTAAAACACACAAGGACGTGTGTGTGCATGTAGGATTCAAAATGTTGATTTAGAACTCTCTAGATGTACTCAACACATGAGATCTAGAGAGGTTTAATGAGAGAAGATAGATTGAATAGTTTTTCAAGTTTAGGAAAATCTATCACTTTCTTTTCAGAGAGAAAGCTTGATTGTCTAAACTTTGTAATCGCTTAAAACAACTTATTCTTGAAAGTATTGCTCTTTCAGTTCTATAAAAATAATTAACTTAATTAATTCATCTTTATTTTTTTAAGAAATAAAACTGATCAGTTATAACCTATTTAATTTTAAATCATATTTAAAAGGAATAATTAAATAACTAATTAAAAAATTAAAAATTAAAATCTCAGTGATACAAATATCCACGTGTGTGGCGTCACACTCATTGTGTGGTGGGTATGTCGCACAACACTAGTAGAGTCTCCCTAATTTTCTCATTTGTTTGTTTAAATAATATTTAAGACAATATATTTATCCCAAAATAAATATTAGTTAATTAAAAATTAACATTATCTTAAAATATCAGTTTTAAATAAATAAATAAATATCTTATTATAAATAAGATAATTATTAATCTCTCTCTTTATATTAATCCAAACATGATCAATATTTATTTTAACATGTAGTTTTACAAAATAAAAACTACATATTTAAATAATTGATTAATTCATAATTAATCAATTATCTATAATTATCACATAATTATATTATTGACCTGGAAAATTAATTCATTTGAAATAAATTCATTCTCTCTAAAAATCTTTCTTTTGACATCCTTACCCTTGACAGTGTATGGCATAGGTGATCTAGGGACCATGGACCTATAATACGAAGCTCCAACATACCAGATTATTAATTAAACTCTTTAATCTAATAATATTATTTATTAATTCTATGATTACTCCACTATAAATATGAAATTTCACTCTAAGTATTTATAGAATTATATTTACAGAGTTTTCCCTTATAGTTCATTGATATAATCAATAAATGTAGTTTTGTCCTCTATTTATTGGTTTGGTAATTAGAGCTGGTCAAGATTACCGTTTTACCCTTCTAATTACCTTTTAATCCTTAAGTACTATTAATTCACTAGCGAATAATTAATCTATATAATCAAATTATAGATTTGAGCTCAATAACTATTCAGTTCCAGAATTAACCATTAAGGGAACCAATATTTGATCCGTTACGAAAGTATGGATTCCATTATTATAAATCATGTTCCCAGCTATTCATGATATTGAATCTCCAAAAAAAAAAAGTCATTAGCATCGTTATACTAAGAAACTTTAATGAGTGAATCAAAAGATCTAATAAACACAAACAAGAGTTCATGAATACTCAGGATTTAGATTGATCTACAAATGATCATATATTATGATAAGAATTAAATCTTTATGTCAAAAGGAAAGTTTATAAAGATAATTATCATCGGTCCTTTCATATATAATCTCTATTATATACAAAATCTTTACTAAGATTTCTATCCACATCAGTAATCTGAATCTAGATCGCTCGCACACTATAAGAAAAACATGTTCTAGAGGCGACTTTATCAGTGGAAACACCGTGTCGCCTCTAATATACAAGATATTGGGGACGAGACGTGGGAAGTCGTCCCTAATATTTTGAAACAATATTAGGAAGAGTTACCCCTGATAATGAGATATTTTGTCCAGAAATGAAGAGGGAAATTTGGGCGGTTTTATTTTTTGTGAAAATTATTAGGGGCGACACGTCTCTTTCTCCCCTAATATTGCATTATATCATCACCATCCTCTCTAATCTCCACTCTTTCTCTGAAACTTAAACAAAACAAAAAAAAAAACCCCAAACCCCTGCCCTCTCTCTTCTCCCTCCCTTCCCCCCCCCCCCCGCTCTCTCTCTCTCTCGGTCGCCCCCTCTTCTCCCTTGCTCTCTTTCTCTTCTCCCTCACTCTCTCTGTGACTCTTTCTCCCTTCTCCCTCACTCTCTCGGCTGCCCCTCTTCTCCCTCACTCTCTTTCTCTCTCTCTTCTCCCTCACTCTCTCAGCTGCCCCTCTTCTCACTCACACTTTCTCTTCTCCCTCACTCTCTTTGTGACTCTCTCTCTCTCTCTTCTCCCTCCCAAATCAGTCGCCCCTCTTCTCCCTGACTTTCTCTGTCTCAGGGAGGCTCCACCACTGCCGCCGCCACTCGTCTCCAACACCACCACCGCTGTTCGCCTCCACCACCATCAACTGCCTCCACTACCACCACAACCACCTAATCCACCTCCATGGCTCCACCACCAATAGTAAGTATATATATATATATTATTTTTTATTTATTTATAGTAATTTTTTTATTGGGTTTGTGCATAGAGATTGAAGGAGAAAAGGAAAATTGAAGGTGAAAGGTAGCAAGGGTATTTTTTTGTTTAATTATGTTTTTTTAAATTAGTTTAATTTAGTTAATAAAAATATATTTATATTTGAAATGTTTGAAATATTAGAATTATTAGTGTTAATATGTGTTTAGGTATTGTTAGAATTATTAGTGTTAATATGTGTTTAGGTAATATTAGTGTTATTGTTACACCCAGATTTCAAGACCTGAGATTGTGATCTCGAAAGTTGGACTCATCAATTGCGAGCTCGAAATATCGGACCCGCATGTGCATGACCCAGATGTCGAACCCTAGAGTAAAGAGGGTAACCTCGAAGACTTTTTAACCCGATGTTCTTTCTGAGCTCGAAAGAGTTAGCATCCGAATATGCCCGATGTCGGGTGTCTGCGGATCAAGTAGTCCAAGCTTGGCATGAGTATAAGCTCGGATTGTGACAACCTCGGTGATATTTACTCGCTCCAAGCTGGTCTTGGGGAAAGGTGCCTAGCTTATAACTTATCTATAGACCTGGACCGACATGATGCTGATTGCCGACCTCGAACAACTTAGTGGGTCATCTGATGAGACACAGTCCATGCATTCAAAAGATATTTATTGTTGTAACTTCCCTACATTAAAGGGATATTAACTAGTCTGTTATATGCCCCCTGGTCTTCAGGGGACGTTTCCTTGTATATAGGAGTTACAGAATTTAATGTCATTACTTCCATTAATAAATTGGAGTATCCTCCCGAAATATGTGGGAATGAACTCTGAGAACCCTCTATAAATAAAGAGGTCATGAACAATTGTAAAGGACAGATTTTTGATACCTTGAGAGAATTTCTGGAGAATTCATCCGTGAAGAATTTCCTGAAATTTCCAAAGTCTTAATAAAATTGACTCGTGGACTAGGCAGAGTTAACTGCTGAACCACGTAAAATTCTTGTTGTTTTTCTGTATTATTCATCTGCGCCATAGGTCATGTTGTTTAATTGCTCTACGTTTTAAGTTGACGAAAAACGGCGTCAACAGTTTGGTGCTTTCAATGAGAGTTGACCTCAAGACAATCCCTGATTAGCTATGGTCGCGAATGATCAGAATATTCCTGAAGAAAACTATCCACGTCGCCCTGGGAAGCAGCCGATGACAAATCCTAAACCTGAAGAGAGAAGTGAGTCCTCCGATTCTCGAGGACCTCCAGCACCTACGGCTCCCAGGGACGATGAGGACATGTACTATAATCCCGAACAGTACGTCCCCATTGTGGAACTTGAAAACCGGCAGTTAAGAAAAAACAGTTGGCTAAGGCCAAGAAGCGGAACGAAGAGTTGGCTAGGTTAGCTGCGGAAGTGCAGGCGGCTCAGCCTCAACCTCCGTAGGAGAACCAAGACCCACCTCCGCAGGACGTTCATTTTCCTCCCCGCAGACCCCGTGGGCGACCTCGGAAAAACACTGCCACAAGAAGAACGGAGCAACCTTTGCCACTGACAAAGCAATCTGCTCCCTCGAGACCCCGAAGAAACATTCGGGATAGGGCTCCGGTTAACTCAACTACAGAGTTACCAGCAGAAACTGGGAATAACCGAGGCACTACAGAGGCTCGGACTCTGATTCCTGGTAACACAGAATGTTACCGAGTCAGCACGAGCGAACTCGGGACCATCCAGGCCCCGAAATGGTTGGCAGCCACTGTCACCCATACGGTTCCCTCCGTCACCAATAAGATACCCCTCACCACCTCGGAGGAACGCACAACTAACTCAGGGTGATGAGGCAAGGTGGGCAGGACGGAAACAGCGGAATAGAGAGGCTACTTGGGAAGAGGCGCCCAGCCTGCGAGAAGCCAAATGTCTCGATCTCGCACTGCAGAGACGAGGCAGCATGAAAGAAATCCATCTCGGAACAATCATGTGACAAGCCTCGCCAGTGACGACTCAGGGGACGCCAGATCAGTCAGCATGTATGATCAAGGACGTAGAAATACTGGAAACCATAGGAACCACCCCGACCTGCGAAAGCACCAAAATCAGAATTGGGGTAGTGATAATCCCTCGAATCCAGACCTGAGAGATCACCTAAACGGGCGCAAAGATCCACTACAAAGATGCGAGCCCAGAATTTTCATTAATGATAGCCAATTTCAGGCAAGAGCCCCAGTAGACCCAGTTCAGGATAGAATTGATCAACTGGAAAGGGCATTTAGACTTTTGCAAAATGAGCGAGGTCGAAGTCAGGACGAGGATTCTGGTGAGGAGCTCGAACCATTCGCTCCCCATATTTCCGACACTCCATTTCCTCAAGGATTTTGGATTCCTCATGTTCCGTCTTTGGAAGGGAAATCTGACCCGTACAGTCATGAGAGCAAGTAATGTGGGTTACGAGCTCAGATGCATGTTATTTCCAGCATCGCTTACGGAACCAGCAAAAAACTAGTTCGAAAAATATAAGAGACATTCAATCACATCTTGGGATCAGCTATCAAAATATTTCAAGAAGCAGTTTAGAGCCATGATCGGGGTAAGACGCAAGGCATCGACCCTGACCAACGTTCGGCAACAGCCAAGGGAAATGTTGAAGAGCTACCTTATAAGGTTTAATCTAGAGGTTGCCCGAGCTCGGGATGTAGACGACAGCAGTCATCTAATGGCCGTCCAAGCTGGGGTAATGCCGAGAAGTCCCCTCTGGGATGATATGCAGAGAAAGCCTGTGAGGTCCTTAACCGAGTTTAATAGGCGAGCTCATAGGTTTGTCAATGTAGAAGAGGTGAGGTCAACACTGAATATGACATCTCAGCCCATAACTACAACGATAAACGTAAACTCTGCCTCGGCCTCGGCATACCCCTCAGCCTCAAAACCCCCTGCAGAAAACCCTTCCAAAAGGAAGAAGAATGAAGGAAGTAACCCCGAGGTAGAAGGAGGAAAGAAGTAGAAATGGGAAAGGTATTTCTCCGTGTACACCGAGCTCAACGAGTCTCGGGAGAACATATACCTAGCTAATGAAAACCAGGTCCCTTTCAGGCGTCCAAACCCCATGAGAAATCAGAATTCCATGAGAAATCAGAAGTCCAAGAGATACTGGGCACATTACTGACGAATGCAGGCAATTGAAAGACGAGATCGAAGGACTGATCTCGAGAGGATACTTCAGACAGTACGTCAGGAACCAGAATAATAATCAGGCTTCTACTAGCCAGAGGGCAGTTGCGCCTCCAACAATAATTCCCGAGCTAGAGAAGAAGATAGGCCCCCTCCGATTAATGGAGAAGATGTGATAACCATCTCGGGCGGGCCTTATCTCGTAGGATCTGGCAAGAATGCCCAAAAGCAATACGTGAACGAGCTAAAAACTGGGGACGAGTCTCCTTACGAACCCGAACCTAGAGCTCCAAAATACCAAAAGATTGAGTCTCAGCCAATAACCTCTACTGAGGACGATGCGTCCCATGTTTAGTTTCCTCTTAATGACCCACTAATCATCACTCTCCAGCTCGCGAATGGGAGCTCAATGAATATTCTCTACAAAGCCACCTTAGAAAAGATCGGACTCGCGCTTTGAGACCTAAAAGCTTGTGCAACGACATTCTATAGTTTTCCAGGAGAGGGGATTGCTTGTATGGGGTTCATTGAACTCCCTGTAACCTTGGGAGACTATCCAGTCTCATCAACCAAGATGATGGAGTTTGTAGTAGTGGACCTGCCATCGGCCTACAACGTGCTGCTCAAGAGACCCGCCCTGGTAGGGCTGGGGGCAGTCTCGTCTGTAAGGAATTTGGCCATCAAGTTCCCGACTTCTAGTGGCATCGGGACGTTGAAGGGAGACCAATTAGCCCGGAGGGAATGCTATAGCATTTCAATAAGGGGAAAAAAAGCAGGCGAGCGCACAAGCGCTTGTCGTTATTCAGACTAAGGATGGTATAATCTTAGAGATAGATGAAGAAATCAATCCAAGAGTGGAGGAAAGAGCTGATCTCGAACCATTGGAAGAGCTCGAAGAAATCAGGCTTAAAGAATCAGACCCCCCGAAAACAGTAAAGGTTGGGAAAAACCTCCACAAAGAAACTAAATAGCAATTAATTAGCTTTTTGAAGAAGAACCAGGATGTCTTCGCGTGGTCACATTCGGACATGGTAGGAATAAGTCCAAATGTAGTGAGTCATGCGCTAAACATTGATAAAAGATTCCCACTGAAGCAGCAAAAGCGAAGACAACTGGATGATGATAGGGAAAAGGCCCTTAAAGAGGAAGTCGATAGGTTAAAAGAAAACCGATTCATTAGGGATTCTTTTTACCACGATTGGGTAGCCAATTTGGTCCTGGTCCCGAAGCCTGATGGGACGTGGCGAACATGCATTGATTACTCGGAACTCAATAAGGCCTGTCCTAAGGACTATTTTCCTTTACCGCGGATTGACTAGCTCGTGGATGCCATGGCAGGGCATGGACTAATGTCATTCATGGATGCCTATTCTGGATATAAACAGATTGCCATGCATGCCCATGACTAGGAGCATACGAGCTTCATAACAGATAAAGGGTTATACTGTTATAACGTCATGCCATTCGGGCTCAAAAATGCTGGGGCCACTTACCAGCGGCTCGTGAACATGATGTTCTCCGAGCAAATAGGAAACAACATGGAAGCTTATGTGGACGATATGTTATTCAAATCACAACTTAACAATAACCATGTTGATGACCTCGAAGAATGCTTTGCAGTGCTCCAGAAATATAACATGAAGCTTACCCTCAGAAGTGCTCTTTCGGAGTATCTTCAAGAAAATTCCTGGGTTTCATTATAAATGCTCGAGGAATTGAAGCTAATCCAGACAAGATCTAGGCCCTGATCGATATGCCTTCACCTCGAAAACACAAAGATGTCCAGAGTTTGACTGGCAGGATGGCAGCACTAAGTAGGTTTATATCAAAATCTACAGACCGTTGTCTTCCATTTTTCAACCTGTTGAGGGGAGGCAAGAAATTTGAATGGACAAAGGAATGCGAGTTGGCTTTTCAGGAACTCAAGAAACACCTCGTAGAACCTCCTATCTTGTCAAAACCCATTACGGGAGAAGTTCTGTACTTGTACCTTGCTACGACCGAGCACGCCATAAGCGTAGTACTCGTACGGGAGGAGGAAAAAGTGCAAAGGCCTGTGTATTACGTTAGTAAAAGATTACTGGGGGCAGAATCAAGATATCCCTTGATGGAGAAGCTAGCTCTTAGACTAATTCACTTGTCTCGAAAGCTTCGACCCTATTTTCAAGCGCACCCCATCCATGTACTAACTGATCAACCACTAAGACAAGTCTTGTCAAAGCCGAAAGCTTCAGGTCGACTTCTTAAATCGGCCGTCGAACTCGGACAATTCGAGATCACCTACCATCCAAGGACGACCATAAGGGGGCAAGCCATGGTAGACTTTATAGTGGAGTGTACTGGCATGGCCAAGGATGAAGTTATAACCCCGGCCCACGAGCTATAGAAACTTTACGTTGACGGGTCATCTAATGAAAATGGATCGGGGGCAGGAGTAATTTTGATCACCCCTGTAGGAAGCCGATTTCACTATGCCTTAAGATTTGACTTTGACGCGTCAAATAACGAGGCCGAGTACGAGGCTTTACTGGCGGGACTTCGCATAGCTAAGGAGCTCAAAGCAAAAGCAATACATTGCTACAGCGACTCCCATCTAGTGGTTAACCAAATCTTGGGAGAGTACCAGGCTCGTGGTACGAGAATGGCAGCATACTTAGAAAAGGCAAAATCAGCATTGGTGCATGTCGAGTTCTATGCGATAGAACAGGTCCCCCGAGAACAGAACTCGAACGCGGATGCCTTAGCCAGGCTCGCTACCTCTACCGAGAATGACGACCTGAATGTCGTACCAATCGAACATCTCTCGGCACCCAGTATTGACGAGCCAGAATAGGAGGACGTATGCATGATCAATTCTGAGCCTACCTGGATGACTCTGATAGTTGAATATCTCGAGACCGGAATTCTCCTGGAAGAACGGGCCAAGGCTCGAAAGTTGATGTATCAAATCCCTCGTTATACCATTGTAGATGGAAGGCTGTATATAAGAAGATATTCCATGCCACTACTCCGGTGTGTGACTCCACCCGAAGCTAAGAAAATCATGGAAGAAATTCATGAAGGGTTCTGTCGAGACCATACTAGGGGGCATAGCCTGTCCAAGAAAATCATACGCCAGGGATACTTCTAGCCTACCATCAAATCAGACTCGTTCGACTACGTAAAAAGGTGTGATAAGTGCCAACAATTTGCCACAATTCCTCGAGCTCCACCGACCGAACTAACTATGATGACCTCCCCATGGCCATTTGCGGTATGGGGAATCGACCTCATAGGCTCGCTTCCGACAGGAAAGGGCGGGGTAAAATACACGGTAGTCGCCATAGATTACTTCACAAAGTGGACAGAAGTTGAACCTTTGGCGGCAATAACCTCCAAAAAAGTCCTTGACTTTGTGGTGAAAAACATCATATGTCGATATGGGATGCCAAGGAAGATTGTGTCCGATAATGGAATCCAGTTCGACAGCGATCAGTTTACCAACTTTTGCGAAAAAAATGGAATAATAAAGAGCTTCTCCTCAGTGGCCCATCCCCAGGAAAATGGCCAGGTCGAAGCTGTAAACAAGACTCTGAAAAGTTCGCTGAAGAAAAAGTTGGAAGAATATAAAGGAAGATGGCCCGAAGAATTGCCCCGAGTCCAATGGGAATATAGGACCACGGCCCGTACATCAACAGGACATACCCCGTTCTCTCTGGCGTACGATTTCGAGGCTATGTTGCCAATCGAGGTCGAAATTCCCACAATTCAAGCCCTCACTTATGATCAAACCTCGAACCACTCTCAGCTCGAAGAAAGAAGGAATGAAGCTCAATTAAAAAATGTTGCATACCAACAGCGAGGTATCCGGTACTTCAACAAAAGAGTTCGGGATCGAAAATTTGGCGTGGGAAATTTGGTGCTAAGGCATGTATTCTTGGTAACACGGGATCCAGCAGCTGGCGTGCTCGGGCCAAATTGGGAAGGACCCTACCAGATAGAGTCAGTCATCCGACCCGACGTGTACAAGTTGGCAAAATTGGATGGAAGTCTAGTACCACGAGCATGGAATGACGAACACCTACGACCTTACTATCAATAGTATAGGTGTTAGGAAAATATATATTGCATCAATGGAAATTGATAATAATATTACAACTCTATGCAATATATTACAAATAAATAATGATTGATTGAATAAGATTACAACTCTATAACTGAAAATTACAAATAACCAAAGGAAAAGAAGAAGATGACGAAGAAGAAGAGAATAGTGAGAATACAACTCTAAGCAAATGATTACAAGTAAAATAAAGTGTTTGGACCAAAAGAAAAGATTACAACTCTTAAACAAAATATACAAGTAAATAGAACAACAGAATAAGAAGAAAAACAATAGAATAAAAAGAAGAATAGAAACACAAGTAAACTCTCACTTACACAACCTAAGTGAAGCGGGTTGGGGATCACCAACTTGAACAAGGTTTAAAACCTTTGTCCAAAAGCTTATTTCCCCCTAACTCAAGCACTAAGGGATCTCTCTCAGATATTGGAAAAACTTTATGGAATTATCAAGCCTCAAGGTGTTTCCAGCCAAGTAATGGATAGAAATGTTGTGTCTTACAAGTGAGCTATAGGCTCCTATTTATAGAGTTTAGAGACACCCTTTGAATTTCAAAGTCCACCAACTCCCATGGCTGTTACCAATGTTTAATTGGATTAATATGGAATTAAAAATGAGATTTAGGAGTTATTTGGGTTTTTTGAGCCGTTCAACAAAGATTGAAAAAACTGAAAATTTGGTTAGTTTTGGCCTGTGGCCGCGGCCAGAGATATTAGTGGCCGCGGCCACTGGTCTTTGACCCATAGGCCATGACCACTGACCAAATTCAACACAAAAAATGTGATGTTTTTCCAAACGGTTCCAAACCCTCCCAAATGATTTTGTAACTCCCAAAACACATTATTGAGGTTAAAATCATATCTTTAACAACCATATCACATATGGCTTTATGAAATTCATCTCAATATTGTGTAACAACAATTTACACAATAAAGGGTAATATTTGGAGGTTACAAATATGTTACATTATTTGGATATATCTCATATATCTAAATATTGTAACTCTCTATTATATGTTACAATTTGTGACACACTTTGTCACATTTATTTAATCTAAAACATTATATTATAATATAATATAACAATAGGAAGGATGTTGCCTATAACACTGCTTGTTTATTTGTACTGTTTTTCTATTTTTGGATTTTTTTCAAATAAAGTTTGTTTCGTTTAATATGCTGTATTTTTTGCAATCTCTCTTAATTTAATAACCTATGGTTACACTCATAGGATATTAAGGGGGCATCAGTGGTACATATACCACCAGCTTGAAAAAATAAAATAGCATATACGAAACGCATATAACTATTTGGATATAACCAAACTGTCAAAAATATACAAGTATTTGGATATAACCAAATGCGCGAAATGAGATAAGTTTGGATATAACCAAATTTCCAAAAAAAAAAAAATTGTTTGGATGTAACCAAATATGCAAACTAGATTAAAAATATAAGTGTATGGATTACAAACCTAACACAACCTTAATAGGTTTGGAACAAACCAGCAAAGACTAATCGGCAGTAAGTTGGAACATAACCCACTTCGTTCCAAGTCGAGATCAAGGCTGGGGTATCTTGCAAAATAATAGTTTCGACCTCATAACCTTGGAGAGCTAACCGAGGATGAGAAAAAGCAACTAAAAAGTAAGATGCAACTAAACCATCTGCATTACACGCCATATAAGTACTTTCGGGTGCATGGTCAAAGTAATACCCGACCTTGACAAATAGCGAGATCAGAAGTGGATAATTTGAGCAAACTGTGCAGGAATGCATTGAACCTCGAGCTTAAATCCAAATTATGCTTATATGAATAAACAGGCATATATGACATTTTAATTTAAATTGCGCAAAATATTTTGGCTCAAGAAATGTAAAGTAAATAAATTAAAGTAAGTTCAAAAAAGTAATACCAGCTCCTTCACGAGCTATAAAATTGTCTCGGCCCCATGGGCATAAAAAACAAAAAACAAAATAAAAGGACTTTTACAAAATATTCAAAGGGACACAGCCCCAAGGCAAGAATTAAGAAGGAGCATACTCCTTGGCCTTCTCAGCATCAGCGTTCCCTCCGGCTTTCTCCGCCTCATCTCGGGCAGTCTCCTCATCATCCAACCGAGCCTGCCATTGGACCACGAGCTTCGCTTCAAGATGGCCTAAGAAGCTGGTGTCGAGGTCAACATTGTTGGCCCAAATTCTATACATGGCCATGTCGACTGCCCGATCCTTCTCCTTAAACTCCTCGAGAAGACGACTCTTTTCACCTTCCATGATCTCAAAAGTGGTGGCCTTCTCTTCTTCAAGGTTAGCATTGGTCTCCTTGACCCAGACATTCTCATGTTCAAGCTCCGTGGCCGGGCACTCAGCTTTTCAAGTTTGGAAGACTTGGCCTTTAGTTCCTCAGCCCCTGCCTCCACCTTTTCCATTGTTACCTTGAGCTCATCACTCAGTTTGAGCTGAAGATCCTTCACCTCCTGAGCATAGGACTTGCTCGAGTGGATCTCATTGTTCAGTTTATAGTTGAGCTGAGCAGAGACATCAAGAGCCTGGCATACAAAGAAATAAACATTAGCATATGGACCGTCTATAAATACAGCTAGTAGCGAGAAAAGAAAAGTTACCGTGGCAGTAAGCTTGACACTCTTCTCGTAAAGTGTGTTGCAGTCTCAGGCATTGTTCAAAAACTGCCAATGAGGAGCGTCAAAACCGCTAAAGCTCTGGCCCACTCAAGACAGAATGTCCGAGCCCAGCGTAGCCCCATGAGGTCCAGCAGCATTGTCAACTACATACTCATCAACATGAGTAAAAACTGACAACTTGCGTGTTATAGAGGCCGAGGGTTTTTTCGGAGGTCGGTCGAGCGTTGAGTGAACCAGGATGGGAGGTTGGAGCTCGACCATAGTGGACACCTCGACCTGAGGAGTCGGCTCCACAACCGAGCTCGTGGCAGGTGGGGCTGGTGGAGGAGGTGTCTTTTCAGTCCTCTTAAGGACCTTAGCGGGACGCTCAGACTTTCGTGAGCCTCTCGGGCGTTTGTTTCTTTTGGCCTCGCCACTCTCAAGGATGTTGTTGAGATCGGAGTCCATCTCGCCTGCACAGTTACACCACAATATGAGTTATTGAAAAATAAAGTAACTCAGCATAATACAAACATACATGGGATAAAAAGACAAGTGGAGAGAAACCTAACTGGAACTCTCCCCCGAGCTTGTGCTCGGCGACCATGAAATTCCCCCATCTTCAGAAGAGTCGGGGGGGGAGTACCTTCCCTATAGGTGGATGTCAACCTCGAAAGGTCCATATAGTCGTTGGTCCCATATTGGACGGCTATTCCGCTCCATACCTCGTTCAGGCTATAAATGGTGTCCTATTTCTTGAGACAGCTATCGAACCTATGAACCCGTTCATCTACCCAAGACCATACATAAAAATGGTTCCTATCATCCTCACACAATATTAATCTATCGGGTTTATACTTTAACAGTGACGGGGACCACAAATTCGAGCTAAGGATGATTGTACCTTGTTCTTCCGAGCCCGAGCTTGAGGCCTCGTCGTTGGCCTCATTCCCCGATTGTGGACTCCTATGGCGAACGGGAGACGGAGGCCTCGCATCTCTCCTTGAGGGAAGGTTGCCGGTTGGCAGAGGCACAAGCTCCCACCGGTCGTATTTTTTATTGGACCAGTCCGATGTAGACTGATCCTCTTCTAAGAGCCCGCATGCCCGGAGTTTGTCTTCATGCAGGAGATAGGAAAAGGATCTCCTGCCATAGGGAAGTTGGAGCAGAGCCTCTCTATGCTCCTTCATCTCCTTGGTACGGGTAGGGCGATGGTAGTTGGCTGGAAAATCAAAATGCATTTCAACTAAGTACGGGCCTAAGATCAAAGTTCGAACACAGAAAAGAAGGATGTTGAGATACTTACGAAATCGTCTGAACGAATAGCATCGAGATGGGGCTAGGCCATCTGTCCAGAAGAAGGCCTTCTTGAAGTCAGGAGGATGATTGGGAAGGTCTTCAAACATCTTCTTCTCCTTCCAATAGCTCGAGAGGTAGTAGAAGTCGTCGCCTCCCCGAGCTCGGGAGGGATTGCTTTTTAAGCAGAAGAGATATAAAATCTCCTTTGGTGAAGGTCCTACCCACTTCAACTCGTGATATAGCGACCTCAGGGTAGACAATACCCTGTAAGAATTGGTGTTGAGCTGGAAAGGAGCCACCCCAACAAAATTTGTGAAGTCCTTGAAAAAAGGCTTCAGGGGCAGTACCGCCCCTGCCTTCATGTGCTCCTGGCTCCAAGCTGCATATCTCAGCTTACTGTCAGGATTCCCGTCTCCTGGAGCGCAGCAACTCCGCTCGTGGGAGGTCGGGGCTCGGCACCTTAGCAAGCCTGATAGTCCTATACCGTGAAAGGCTAGAATATCAATTATCTGGTCTAGTGACATGACCGAGCTCAAGTAATGCTCGGCCTCAACAAATTCTTTCCTCAGCTGCGAGGTAGAGGGTTCCCCCATCAGTGAGAACTGAAGATCACCTAGTTTGAAGGCGATTGTCACTTTAAGCGCAGGGTCGAGAGGGATCGGTCTAGGCTCGGTGTCCGGATCTGGATGAAGGGCGACCATTAGTCTTTTCCTTTTCCCTTCTTCAACTTCGTCTATCTGACGTCGGAAGTGGTCTCGAGTGTCCTCTTGCTCATGTCTCAATTCGTACTCCTGAATTAAGCGTTGGTTGCGAGCGAATGGGGATTCCGGGCTCGAATCTATTGGTGAGTAAGGAATCGCGAGCTTTGACCCCCACCACTTTCCCAAATTCTGCAGCATCTAACAAGAAAGCAAAGGATGAGGGCCAAGCTTGCAAGAAATAAAGAAATAAATAGTACCTAAGCTCGAATGATCGAGACTACAAGGCAATCCATCCAAAGGATGAAGCCAATCTCAGAACGTGTAATCCACCAGAAAGGAAGAAAGATGGATAAGTTGTGGGAAATCCCAAAATATTAGGGAAAAAAGGTGGCATTTGTCTAAAAGGTGATATTTTTGGGAACCGTGCATTCCTTAAAAAACCTTGATTTTGTACCCAATATCTTGGTGTGCAATATATGGCTCCTAAAATTTGAAAACCCATAAAAGGAACCATTTTTGGACCTTCTTTCGCAGAAACTGGGTTTGAGTCTAATGACTATTAGTCGAAGCACCCTAATCCTAATGCACAATACTAGCATAAATCCTAGCACTCACGGTGTAACAGAGGCAAAGGCATGCAAAAAAAAAAACGTACATATATAACGTAAAAAAAGCCATGAGCTGAAAACTTACACAATGCAATAGAATGAAACAGAGAAATGTATGAGCGAACGAGTGGTTGCAAGTGCAACCTCACTGAGTCGAAGAGTCCAATGTTACTTTGTCTACTCGGCTTCGAGAACATGCAAGAAATGGGCAAGGAGGGTTCTGTTTTTTTCTGTCTTCCTTTTTTCTCTCTGAAATGAACGTGGGAGTAAAAGAGGAAGATGACTGGACTCCAATTTATAAACCCATAAGAATGTAAAAGGCATGATTAATCTGAGCCATTGGCTAGATTCCGTATCAGATATGATGGCCAAGGATAAATGACATGATGGTACCATAAAGGTGGCAGGCGAACGATCATGGGCAGAGTTTCAAGGTACTTCAGTACCTTGAGTAAGCAATACCCAGCTGACGCGTGTCCATACTCGAGTGTGTGGCAGAACAGTTCTCGAAGGAAGTAGTTCAAAAGTTTCCTTCTCATAGGATTCGAACTAATACTTTTACGGGGGCAAAATGTTACACCCGGATTTCGAGACCCAAGATTGTGATCTCAAAAACTAGACTCGTCAATTGTGAGCTCGAAATATC
The DNA here is from genome assembly GCF_963169125.1 of Humulus lupulus. Taxonomy (NCBI): domain Eukaryota; kingdom Viridiplantae; phylum Streptophyta; class Magnoliopsida; order Rosales; family Cannabaceae; genus Humulus; species Humulus lupulus. Next base: position 23,260,981 of record NC_084793.1, read on the forward strand.
GGACCCGCATGTGCATGACCGAGATGTCTAACCCTAGAGTCAAGAGGGCAACCTCGAAGACTTTTTAACCTCGACGTTCTTTCTGAGCTCGAAAGAGTTAGCATCGAAATATGCCCAATGTTAGGTGTCTGCGGATCAAGTAGTCCGAGCTTGGCATGAGTATAAGCTCGAAGTGTGACAGCCTCGGTGATATTTACCTGCTCCAAGCTAGTCTTGGGGAAAGGTACCTAGCTTATAACTTATCTATAGACCTGGACCGACATGATGCTGATTGCCGACCTCGAACAACTTAGTGGGTCATCTGATGAGACGCAATCCATGCATTCAAAAGATATTTATTGTTGTAACTTCCCTACATTAAAGGGATATTAACTAGTCTGTTATACACCCCCTGGTCTTCAAGGGACGTTTCCTTGTATATAGGAGTTACAGAATCTAATGTCATTATTTCCATTAATAAATTGGAGTATCCTGCTGAAATATGTGGGAATGAACTCTGAGAACCCTCTATAAATAGAGAGGCCGTGAACATTTGTACGGGATGAATTTTTGATACCTTGAGAGAATTTCTGGAGAATTCATCCCTGAAGAATTTCCTGAAATTTCCAAAGTCTTAATAAAATTGACTCGTGAACTAGGCACAGTTTACTATTGAACCACGTAAAATTCTTGTTGTTTTTCTGTATTATTCATCTGCGCCATAGTTCCTGTTGTTTAATTGCTCTACGTTTTAAGTTGACGAAAAACGGCATCAACAATTTTTATTATTTATTTAGAAAAAATAAATTGTGAATGTTTACTAATATCTGTTTAGATAATCTTATTGTGAATGTATGTAGAAAATAACATGTGTTTAGTTTTATTAATTTATTTGTAGAAAAATATATCGTGAATATGCTTAGAAAAATATATAATATATTGTCAATGTTTTGAGAATTATCTTAATGTCATTTGCAGGCTTTTAAATTTTTGGGATGGCTTAGAATATAGAGGTTATGTTGCCGAAATTTTGGTAGAGTTAGGGACTAAATAAATAATTAGATAACACATAAAACTTTGAATAATATGAATTAAAAAATTAGATAAATAATTTAATTTAATATTAACAAATTTAGTATAGTATAAACAAATTTAATAATTTAAAATAAATTAAAATTTTATAATTTAATTTAATATTAACAAATTTGATCATTTACAAATAAATTAAATTTTTGATAAATAAATTTAAAATAAATTAAAAAATTAGATAAATAATTTAATTTAAGACTAATAAATTTAATAATTTAAAAATAAATCATTCATACATTAAACTTTTAAAAACAATATTTGTTAATTTAATATTCATTTGTAAGATGAAAAAGTAAGTTTGATAATTTTTTTTTTTACAATAATTTTAGTAATATAACAAAGTAATAATAAACTTAATAAGTAATAAATCATTTTTAAAAAAATTATTCATAAATTTCACATTAATTTGAAAGAAGGAAAAATAAGTTTGATAATTAAAAAAATAATTAATTATGAAAAATCTTGACAAATTGTAAAACTAAGAATGGAGATAATTACATATAATTAACTTCAATTATATTTAATTAAACAATAATTAAAATAGAAATTAATAATAATCATAACTATAATAACATTCTTAAAAAATGCAGTTTTAATTATTAAAAAATATTTAACCTGAAACTTTATAAAATAAGACCTTGTAAAACATCATATATATGATAGGATGGTTATTATCAGATGGTGATAATTGTTACTATTTCTAATAACAAAAAGGCATAGACATACATCTAGTAGATGTCTTGGGGATAGAAATCTGAGATAATGTATTAATCTAGTATTCCTCATTTTTTTCAAGATGTTTCTTCAAACATTTTGAAAAAATGAGGAGTAGTAGATGTCTGCTTACTATCTCCAAGGAATCCACTAGGTCGGAGTAGGGTAGGTTGGAATTCAGAATAAGATAATTAAATAATAAAATATTGATTTTCTCTTTGGTGATAAAAGTTTACAACGAAATATGTGTAGAAAAATATATAATATATTGTCAATGTTCTGGGAATTTTCTGAATGTCATTTGCAGGCTTTTAAATTTTTGGGATAGCTTAGAATATAGATATTACGCTGCCGAAATTTTGGTAGAGGTAGGGGTCTAAATAAATAATTATATAATAAATAAAACTTTGAATAATTAGAATTAACTAAATAAATTAAAAAATTTGATAAATAATTTAATTTAATATTAACAAATTTAATAATATTTTTAAATAAATTAAAAAATTATCATTTAAGATAATATTAACAAATTTAGTAATTTTAAAATAAATTAAAAAATAATAATTTAATTTAATATTAATAAAATTAATGATTAAAAAATAAATCATTAATTAATTAAGATGAAAAAGTTTGATAGTTAAAAAAAACTAATTAAGAAAATAAAAACGAACAATTAAACAAATACTCGTGCTTAAATTATTAAAATATGAATTATTAATAATTTTAAACATTATAAAATAAGAGCTTACAAAACATCATAATTTTTTTATGGTATCATAAGATTTTATAAGACATCATAAAACAGCTAGTGTTAAAGAATATTTCATTTTTTGTTGCTTTTCTTTGGTTATAAAATTTGATCACCAAAGATATATATTATCACCTATTGATGATTTTTTCAAAATTATTTTTAATCACGAAAAACCTTTGACTCGTTCAGAGAGGCTGAGTCAGTAAGGACTCTTAAATATGCTTCTCCAAACTATCTAGGAATGTATGTGTCCGAATGGATAGTTTGGATTTGTTATGTACCAATAATTTGATCTATTACTCATTTTATTGTTTCGTTAGTAGAGATTTCAGTATGTGTCTCCTTATTTGTTTTCGTAAGTGGGTAGACTTAATTTTAGTTTGCGCACTTGTGAGAACATAGGGAGGATAGGAAATTATTGTGGAATTACGAGGATGCCAATAAAAGGTTAATGAACCTGCATGCTCCATACATGTTCACTCCTGAACATAGGCGAGATTTTTGTCAATTTTTTAAATGAGTAAAGTTGTCCGATGGTTTTTGTTCTAATCTGAAGAAAAAAGTCACAGACAATGACTCAAACATTGTTGGGTTGAAGTCTCATGATTGTCAAGTGATAATGCAATGATTACTTGTAGTAGGTGTTCAGAAGTTTTTACCAAAATCTATATCCACTACCATTACAGAATTGTGTAATTTCTTCACACAATCACTACTACAATTCAGACATCAGTCATCGGACATGAGAGGTCGGTTCTCCTTAAACAGACTTAACACATGTTCATAAGTCAGTTTACACAGAACTGACCTATCATGTATGTCTAAGGTAAGCATGGGAGGTTGGTTGCGCAAGAACCGACCTACTATGTGGACATGGTAGGTCAGTTCTGTGTGAACTGACCTCCCATGCTTGTAGAAGACATAATAGGTCGATTCATGCAAAACCGACTGATTAGTGCTCAAAAATATCATTTTATTAGTCTTAAAAGTTTAAAATTAATTAAGTTTTAAATAATATTTTCATGGATTTATTGTCATATATTTTATTTTTGAAAATATTAATTTTAATTTAATTTGTGTTTAATTTTCAAGAAATAAAATATATTTTGACACAAAGAAAAATAAAGAAGAAGGAAAGAATTAAAATTGAAGAAATCATGAAGAAAATGACATTTTTGAAGATGGAATGGCCCAAAATTAAGCTCAAACTGCTGCTCCCCCACGCTACCACATGGAAGCTTGCCATTCGCCCAGCCAAGCCTCCAGCCGCGCCGCCGAAGCCAAGCCGTGAGCCGCCTGCCACGCTGCTGCAGCGCCTAACGCACCTCCTGCCGAGCCACTCAGAACGCGCCACGTAGCCTAATGCTGTCCCACCCGTCAGCCTCTGCTCCCCACGCACCTGACCATGCCTGCCATGCTGCTGTCGCGCCTGACGCACACACCTGCCGAACCAACGAAGGCTTGCCACCTGTCCCACTTGCCTGCAATTTGTCTCCCACTTGTCCCACTTTGCTCCAATTATGCAGTCATTTCCCCCACTATTTTGTACACGATTTTACACGTTTTGGGTCCTATTTTCTCTATAAATAGAAATTATCATATTGTAGAGTAGGAAAAATACACTTTGTTATTTTGTTTCTTTTCTTGTTTCTAGTTTAGTTTTACTTGTTTTAGGTGACAAAAATGACTGAACTATTTTAGAAATATTGGTGAGGTTAGAGTGTAGTTTTTGTACTTCTTATTCTCAATAGTGATATTGATTCTTCTTATTCTTCATTTCCATATCTCATTAATTATTTTTTTTCTCATCTTCTAATTTCTTTTCTAAAATTATTTAGCATCTTTTACATAAGTTCAATCATGATTTTCTTATGTAACTTAGATTGTTAATTTATTTTAGTATATTTGTTATGTTATATGTCTTTTACTGCATTCTGCCAGTGGTATTTTGTCGCTCTTGGATATATATTATGATATGCTATGAAATTAGGAGTTAGATTCAATTTAATCTAGATTATTTAATTTGTGTTTTTAACATATACATCTTCCAGTTGCAATTAATGGTGTAGAATTGCAACTGTGTTTTGAATTAATATCAATATTAGATAGGTTTTATAGCACTACATTTCTACCTTGCCAGGCTCTTTATCTGATCATTTTCCCTATTCTATAATCTTAATTTCACAAAATCCATATCTTCAATTCTACTTGATTTTTATCTTTTATTTACTAATCTAATCTTTAGTTGTGTTTGCCTCTCTGTGGATACGACATAGCCCGATTACTACTGTGATCGCTTAGGAGTTTATTGGGCGATATCACCGACCTACCATGTTGTCATGGTAGGTCAGTTCTGTGTGGACCGACCTACCATGTCAGCAAGGCCTACCATGTCCTACCTTGCTGACATGGTAGGTCGCTACTATGTGAACCGACTTATTATGTCTCATTATAAGAATTTTAAAATATATTAATTTATTTAAACTATAAATATATATATATATGTAAGCTATTAGTGTATGAAATGATTGTAAGAAATTTATATTTATTAATATTACATTATAATGTTTTGAAGTATAAATAAATAAATGAATTAAATTAAATTAATATATTTTAAAATTTTAATTAGAGTATCCTTAACAATATATTTGTGTAATGACACAGAATCGAACTAACATATCTTTTAAAAAATTATTTAAGACACTACACTTTTATCAAATTTTTATTTATTTATTTTAAATTGTAAATACTATTAAATTAAAATATTTTTTATTTATAAAATATAATTATAAATGTAATATTAACAAATATAAATTTTATATTATTTGAATTGTATGAAATAAGTGTAAAACAATATACTTATTAATATTGCATATATTATAATTTTTTAAATATAAATAAATTATTTGTAATTAAAACAAATTAATTTAATTTTTTATAAACAAGAAAATATTTTAATTTAATAGTATTTATGATTTACATTACAAAAACTTTATAAAATAATTTAGAGTATCTCCTTAATAATTTTTTAGATGACATGGTAGGTCGGTTGTGTGAGAAATGACTTCTCATATGACATGGTAGGTCAGTTGTGTAGAACCGACTTACCATGTCATTATAAAAATACATTATTAAAGATACTCTAATTTGTTTTATATTTTTTAAATTTTAAAATATATTAATTTATTTAAACAATACATATATATAATTTATTTGGGTATGAAATTGTTGATGCCGTTTTTTGTCAACAGTGAAATAAGAGCATGAAAACAATAATCAGTTATGGCCAACTAATATATGATAACACAAATGAGATTTTTTACGTGGTTCAGCAATTAACTCTGCCTAGTCCACGAGTCCTTGTTATTAAACTTAAGATGATCTCTGAAAATTCTTCAAGGATGAATTCCCCAAAGTTTTCTCTCAAGATCACAAAAATTTTCGTCCTTTACAATGGTGCATGACCTCTCTATTTATAGAGAGGATTTCAGAATACTATCCCACATATTTCGGGAAGTTATTCTGTTTATGCAAAAAAAAAATTAATGGCATTCAAAGCATGCAATCCTACATACAAGGAAACGTCCCCTGAAGATCAAGGGGCGTATAACTGAACAATTAATATCCCTTGATTATAGGGGATTTATAGCAATCAATGTAGACCGCGTCTCTCATTGATGATTCACTAAGATATTCAAAGTTATTATCTTATATCACCAAGGCCCTATTCACCCAGGTCTCTTATTGACTTTCGAGCTATAGCATCTTCCCGAGATCACATGACTTCGAGCTCATACGTGTGTCAGGCTCGGAACCTTGATCCGAGGCCATCCTGAGAACAGACGCACTTCGGGGTCTGTCTTTCAAGCTTGTGAGGATCTCGAGGCTACCATCTTCGAAGTCGTCTCTGCTTCGCAGGCTCGATGCCTAGACTTCGAAAATGTTCCAAACATTACGAGTCCATTCATTACGAATCCAGCTTTCGAGGTCACAATTCTTATGGCTCGAAATCTGGGTGTAACAGAAATAAGTATAAAAAATATATACTTATTAATTTTACATATATTATAATTTTTGAAAGATAAAAAAATTATTTGTAATTAAAAAATTTTATTTCATTTTTATAAACAAGAAAATATTTTAATTTAATAATATTTATAATTTATAATAAAAAAATTTATAAAATAATTTAAAGTATCTCTTTAATGATTTTTTAAATGACATGATAAGTCAGTTGTGTGGGAAATGACTTCTCTTGTGACATGGTAGGTCGGTTGTGTGTGAAATGACTTCTCATGTGACATGATAGGTCGGTTGTGTGGGAACAGACCTACCATGTCATTATAAAAATATATTATTAAAGATATGTTTTTAGATTATTAAAATTTTAACATATATTAATTTATTTAAACAATACATATACATAATTTATCTGGGTATGAAATCAGTATTAAAAAAATATACTTATTAATATTATATATATTATAATTTTTTAAATATAAATAAATGAATAAATAAATAAATTATTAATAATTATAAATTTTAATATAATTTTTATAAATAAGAAAATATTTTTATTTAATAGTATTTGTAATTTAAAATAAAAAACTTATAAAACAATGTAAAGTATCTTTTTAATAATTATTTTAAATAACATGGTAGGTCGGTTGTGAGGGAAATGATTTCTCATTTGACATGGTAGGTCGGTTATGTAGAACCGACCTACCATATCATTATAAAAATACATTATTAATAATACTCTAATTTGTTTTATATTATTAAAATTTGAAAATATATTAATTTATTTGGGTATGAAATAAGTATAAAAAATATATACTTATTAACATTACATATATTATAATTTTTGAAAGATAAATAAATTAATAAATTATTTGTAATTACAAAAATTTATTTCTTTTTTATAAACAAGAAAATATTTTAATTTAATAATATTTATAATTTATAATAAAAAAAATTTATAAAATAATTTAGAGTATCTCTTTAATAATTTTTTAAATGACATGATAGGTCAGTTATGCAAGAAATGACTTCTCATGTGACATGGTAGGTCGGTTGTGTGGAAACAGACCTACCATGTCATTATATAAATATATTATTAAATATTTGTTTTTAGATTATTAGAATTTTAACATATATTAATTTATTTAAACAATACATATGCATAATTTAGCTGGGTATAAAATCAGTATTAAAATAATATACTTATTAACATTATATATATTATAATTTTTGAAATATAAATAAATAAATTATTAATAAATATAAATTTTAATATAATTTTTATAAATAAGAAAATATTTTTATTTAATAGTATTTGTAATTTAAAATAAAAAACTTATAAAACAATTTAGAGTATCTTTTTAATAATGTTTTTAAATAACATGGTAAGTCGGTTGTGAGGGAAATGACTTCTCATGTGACATGGTAGGTCGGTTGTGTGGGAACAGACCTACCATGTAATTATAAATATATATTATTAAAGATGCTCTAATTTTTTTTAGATTATTGGAATTTTAAAATATATTAATTTATTTAAACAATACATATATATATATATATAATTTATTTGAGTGTGATAGTACAAAAAAGTTGTCTTTTAGCGACTACATCAAAATATCGTCGCTAATTCCATTTTTATATACACGCCAACTATGCTCGCCTGGAATCAATTTTTTTTTTTTTTGCCGTTTTTTAAATACAAACCCCTAAAATAAAACCCTCACCGCCTCTTGCGCTCTCAATTTTCTCCTTCAGTGTCGCACCTCTCTCTCTCTCCCTCTAAGGTTTTTCCCCCTCGCCTCCTCTCTCCCTCTAACTCCCTCAATGCAAGCTTCCACTCAACCTCTCCCTTAGATCTCACTCTCTCCTCCAGGTAAGTAAGAGATCCTATCATTTTTTTTTCTTTCTGTTTTCTTCTTTCTACTTATTTTTTTAAAACCCATGTCATTTCTCTCTCTTACATAGTTTCTTTCGCACTCAAAGATATCTCTCTCAGATCGGTCCTTAGGTAAGTTTATTATAGTTTTTTTTCTTTTGATTTTTCCGTACTTTCTCTATTCTTACTTTGTATTTTTTTTTTTTTTTGCTATTTTCATTTTTTTTCTCTCTGCTATTACTGTATTTTTTATCTTGTTTTGATTTTGCTATTTTTGTCAGTGACCGATTCTAAGCTAAATCTCTATCTCTGTGGCTCTTCTCTTTTTCTCACAGGTAACATAATATATTTATATATATATATATATTAAGTTTATTTTTTTCAATGAAATCTGAAAGTTTTTTTTTTCTGCCTCTGGTTGTGTGGTACCGCTCATAGATGCACTTGTTGAAGTATTTTTATATGTGTATTTATATATATATATATATATATATAATGAGAGAAAGTTTGCAGTAACACTGTCTCTTGTGCAGATATTTTAGCACTTGCCGCAAGAAGAGTCCTTTTGGTATACATATATTTTCAACAAATTTATTTTCATTAATTTTCCTAATATTTGATTAATTATAACATATATATGTTAATGTATAGCTGATCATTTCTATATTATTTTGGCCACACTCTAACATGATGAACTGTAATTATTGGGATTTGCCTTTTCTTATTTGAACATTTTATCATTGAATGAGTGTGCATATGTTTTTAATGTATTTTGGATTTTGTGCTTTTTCTTTTTCTTTTTTCAATCTATACCTATCATATATTATTTTGATAGTGTATAAATTTTATTTCCAATTGCATCACTTAACAAGTTTGCATGTGTTACACGAAGATTTTGAGACAATAAATTATCACCTTGAAGGCTGGACTCGTCGAGTGTGAGCTCGAGATATATAAAAATGCGTGTTCATGGTACACCTATAAAACCCTCGAAGCAAGACGGCAACCTCAAAGACATGTAGCCTCGGGATTCTTTCTGAGCTCGAAAGAACATAGCACCGGGATACATCTGATATCGTGTGTCTTCGGATCGAGTAGCCCGAGTATAAAGAGTGCAAGCTCGAAATATGACAGCCTCGACGGTATTTATCTGCCCCGAACAGGTCTTGGAGTAGGACGGTCAGTTCATAACCTATCTATAAACCTTGACTGATGCGATGCTGATTGCTGATCTTGGAGATTTGATGAATCATCTGATGTAACACGTTTTGTACATTTAAAGATATTTATTGTTGTAACGTCCCGACATTAAAGGGATATTAACAAGTATGTTATCCGTTTTCCTGGTCTTCATGGGACGTTTCCTTGTATATAGGAGTTACAACATTTAATATCATTATTTCAATTAATAAGAATGAGTATCTTCTCGAAGTATGTGGGAATGAACTCTGGAAACTCTCTATAAATAGAGAGGTCATGAACACTTAAAAGAGGACGGATCTTTTGCTATCTAGAGAGAAAACTCCAAGTTCTAATAAAATAGAGTCGTGGACTAGGCAGATTTAACTACTGAACCACGTAAAACCCTTGTTGTTCCACCATACTATTCATTTGCACCATAGTTCTTATTGTTTAATTGCTCGACATTTTAAGTTGGCGAAAAACGGCGTCAACAGTTTGGTGCTTTCATTGAGCGCCTTAAGCAGTATAATCCCTGATTAGCTATGGCCGCAAATGATCCGAATATTCCTGAAGAAAACTATCCACGACGCCCTGGGAAATAGCCGATGACAAATCCAGAACCAGAAGAGAGAAATGAGTCCTCCGATTCTCGAGGACCTCCGGCACCACCAGCCCCCAGGGACGACGAGGACATGTACTATAATCTTGAGTGATATGTTCCCATTGTGGAACTCGAAAATCGTCAGTTAAGAAAACATTTGGCTGAGGTCAAGAAGTGTAATGAAGAATTAGCTAGATTGGCTGAGGAGGCACAGGCGGCTCAGCCTCAACCTCCGTCTAAGGCCCAGGTCCCCCCTCCACGAGACGTTCTTGTTCCTCCACATAGACCTCGTGGGCGACCTCGCAAAAATGCCGCCACAAGAAGAACGGAGCAACCTCTGCCACCGGCAGAACAACCTGCCCCTTCGAGGCCCCGAAGAAACACCCGGACTAGAGCTCTGGTTAACTCAATTGCTGAGTTACCAGCTGAAACTTGGAATAACCGAGCCCCTGCAGAGGCTCGGACTCAAAATTCTGGTAACACACAGAATGTTACCGAGCCGGCACAGGCGAACGCGGGACCATCCAAACCCTGAAATGAGTGGCAACCACCATCACCCATATGGTTCCCTCCATCTCCAATAAGATATCCCTCACCGCCTCGGAGAAACACACAACCGACTCAGGGTGATAGGGAAAGGAGAGCTGGACAGAAGCAGGGGAATGGAGAAACTACTAGAGAACTGAGAGGCGCCCAGCCTACGAGAAGCCAAATGTCTCGGTCTCGCACTACAGAGATGAGGCAGCCTGTAAGGAATCCATCTCGAAACAATTATGCAACGAGCCTCGCCAGTGACGACTTAGGAGACACCAGATCAGTCAGTATGTATGATCAAGGATGTAGAAATACTGGGAACCAAAGGAACCACCCTGACCTGCGGGAACACCTGAATCAAAATCGGGGTAGTGGTAATCCCTCGAACCCAAACCTGAGAGATCGCCTAAATGGACGCCAGGATCCCATGCAAAGGCGTGAGCCTGGAATTGTGATCAACGATAGCCAATTTCAAGCGAGACACCCTGTGGATCCATTTCAGGAAAGAATTGATCAACTGGAAAGAGCATTTAGGCTCTTACAGAATGAGCGAGGCCGGAATCGGGCCGAAGATTCTGATGAGGAGCTCGAACCATTTGCTCCCCACATTTCCAACACTCCATTTCCTCAGGGGTTTCAGATTCCTCATGTCCCACCTTTTGAAGGGAAATCTGACCCATACAGTCACTTAAGTACATTCAACACTATTATGAGGGAAAGTAATGTGGGTTACGAGCTCAGATGCATATTGTTCCCATCATCGCTTACAGGACCAGCAAAAAGCTGGTTCAAAAATATAAGAGGCATTCAATCACTTCTTGGGATCAGCTCTCAAGGGATTTCAAGAAGCAATTTAGATCCATGATCGGGATAAGGCCCGAGGCATCGTCCTTGACCAATGTTCGGCAACAACCAAATGAAACACTGAAAAGCTATTTACAAGATTTAATCTAGAAGTTGCCCGAGCTCGTGATGTAGACGACAGCAGTCATTTAATGGACGTCCAAGCTGGGGTAATTATGGGAAGTCCCCTCTGGGAAGATATGCAGAGGAAGCCTGTGAGGTCCATAACCGAGTTTAATAGATGAGCTCAGAGGTTTGTCAATGTAGAAGAGGCGAGGTCGACACTGAATATGACCTCTTAGTCCATAACTACAACGACAAACGTAAACTGTGCCTCAACCTCGGCGGACCCATCAGCCTCGAAACCCCCTGCAGAAAACCCTTCCAAAAGAAAGAAGAATGAAGGAAATAACCCCGAGGCGGAAGGGGGAAAGAAGAAGAAAGGGGAAAGGTATTTCTCCGTGTACAAGGTGTACACCGAGCTCAACAAGTCTCGGGAGAATATTTACCTGGCTAATGAAAACCAGGTCCCTTTCAGGCGTCCAGACCCCATGAGAAACCAAAAGTCCAAGAGAGACTCTAGTAAAAACTGTCGATTTCACAGAGATACTGGGCACACTACTGATGAGTGCAGGAAACTGAAGGACGAGATCGAAGGTCTGATCTCAAGAGGATACTTCAGGCAGTATGTCAGGATCTAGAACAACAATCAGGCTTCTACCACCCAGAGGACAGCTGCACTGTCGCCTGCCCAAAACAGCAATTCCCTGGCTAGGGAAGAAGAGAGACCCCATCCGATTGATGGAGAATATGTGGTAACCATCTCGGGCGGGCCTCACCTCGAAGGATTGGGCAAGAACGCCCAAAAGCAATATGTGAACGAGCTGAAAACTGGGGATGGGTCCCCTAATGAACCTGAACCCAGAGCTCTAAAGTACCAAAAGGTTGAATCTCAGCCTATAACCTTTACTGAGAACGATGCGTGCCATGTTCAGTTTCCTCACAATGACCCACTGGTCATCACTCTTCAGCTCGCAAACAAGAGGGTTCACCGAGTTCTTATTGATAATGGGAGCTCAGTGAACATTCTCTATAAGGCCACCTTAGAAAAGATGGGACTCACGCTTCGTGACCTAAAAGCTTGTGCAACAACACTGTACGATTTTTCAGGAGAAGGGATTGCCTGTATGGGGTCCATTGAACTCCCTGTGACCTTAGGAGACTACCCAGTCTCAACAACCAAGATGATGGAGTTCGTAGTAGTGGACTTGCTATCGGCCTACAACGTGCTGCTCGGGAGACCCACCCTAGTAGGGCTGGGAGCAGTCTCGTCTGTAAGGCACTAGGCCATCAAGTTCCCGACTTCTAGTGGCATCGGGACATTGAAGGGAGACCAATTAGCTGAAAGGGAATTCTATAGCATTTCCATAAGAGGAAAGAAACAGAAAAGCGCATAAGCGCTCGTCGTTATTCAGAATAAAGACAGGACAGTCTTTGAGATAGATGAAGAAATCGATCTAAGAGTAGAGGAAAGAGCTGATCTCGAACCATTGGAAGAGCTCGAAGAAATCAGGCTCGAAGAAGCAGACCCCCCGAAAACAGTAAAGGTCGGGAAAAACCTCCCCGAAGAAACCAAATAGCAATTAATTTGTTTTTTTGAAGAAGAACCAGGATGTCTTCGCATGGTCACATTCAGACATGATAGGGATAAGTACAAATGTGGTGAGTCACGCGTTGAATATTGACAAAAGCTTGCCGCCGAAGCAGCAAAAGTGAAGACTACTGGATGACGATAGGAAGAAGGCCTTTAAAGAGGAAGTAGATAGATTAAAGGCAAACCGATTCATCAGGGATGTTTTTTACCCCGATTGGGTAGCCAACCCGGTATTAGTCCCGAAGCCTAACGGGACATGGCGGACCTGTATTGACTACTCGGACCTCAACAAGGCCTGTCCTAAGGATTGCTTCCCTTTACCTCGGATCGACCAGCTCGTGGATGCCACAGCAGGGCATGGACTCATGTTGTTCATGGATGCCTATTCTGGATATAACCAGATTTCCATGCATGCCCCTGACCAAGAGCATACGAGTTTCATAACAAACAAAAGGCTGTATTGTTATAACATCATGCCATTCGGGCTCAAAAATGTTGGAGCCACTTACCAGCGACTCGTGAACATGATGTTCTCTGAACAAATAGGTAATAACATGGAAGTTTATGTTGATGATATGTTAGTTAAATCTCAACTTAACAATAACAATAACCATGTGGATGACCTCGAAGAATGCTTCGCCGTGTTACAGAGATATAACATGAAACTCAACCCTTAGAAGTGCTCCTTCGGAGTATCTTCAGGAAAATTCCTGGGATTCATTGTAAATGCTCGAGGAATAGAAGCTAATCGAGAAAAAATCCATGCTTTGATTGATATGCCCTCACCTTAGAAGCATAAGGATGTCCAAAGTTTGACTGGTAGGATGGCGGCGTTAAGTAGGTTTATCTCGAAATCTACAGACCGTTGTCTTCCATTTTTCAACCTTTTGAGGGGAGGCAAGAAATTTGAATGGACGGAGGAATGCGAGTTGGCCTTTCAAAAGCTCAAGAAACACCTCGCATAACCCCCCATATTGTCAAAACCCATTACGGGAGAAGTTTTGTACCTGTACCTTGCTGCGATCGAGCACGCCATAAGCGCGATACTCGTGCGGGAAGAAGAAAAGGTGCAAAGACACGTATATTATGTCAGTAAAAGGTTACTGCGGGAAGAATCGAGATATCCCTTAATGGCGAAGTTAGCTCTCAGCCTAATTCACTCATTTTGAAAGCTTCGACCCTATTTTCAGGTGCACCCCATCCATGTACTTACCGATCAACCACTAAGACAAGTCCTGTCCAAGCCAGAAGCCTCAGGTCGACTACTCAAATGGGTCGTTGAACTCGGACAGTTTGAGATCACTTATCATCCAAGGACGACCATAAAAGGACAGGCCTTGGCAGACTTCATAGTGGAGTGCACTGGCGTGGCCAACGACAAAGTTATATCCCTGGCCCGTGAGTTGTGGAAACTTTATGTTGACGAGTCTTCTAATGAAAATGGATCAGGAGCAGGAGTAATTTTGATCACCCCAGCAGGAAGCTGATTTCATTATGCCTTGAGATTTGACTTCGATGCGTAGAATAACGAAGTCGAATATGAGGCTCTACTAGCAGGACTCCGTATAGCCAAGGAACTCAAAGCCAAAGTGATGCATTGCTACAGTGACTCCCAGTTGGTGGTTAATCAAATTTTAGGAGAATACCAGGCTCGTGGTACGAGAATGGCAGCATATTTAGAAAAGGCAAAATTAGCACTGGGCATTTCGAGTTCTATGCGATAGAACAGGTCCCCCGAGAGCAAAACTCAAATGCGGACGCCTTAGCCAGGCTTGCGACCTCCACCGAGACTGACGAGCTGAATGTCGTACCAATCGAACATCTTGCGACACCCAGCATTCACAAGCCTGAGCAGGAGGATGTTTGCATGATCAACTCCAAGCCAACCTGGATGACTCTGATAGTTGAATACCTTGAGACCGACATTCTCCCAGAAGAACGGACCACGGCCCGAAAACTAATGTATCAGATCCCAAGGTATACCATTATTGATGGAAAGCTGTATAGAAGAGGATATTCCATGTCCCTACTCCGATGTGTGTCCCCACCAGAAGCTAAGAAAATCTTAGAGGAAATTCACAAAGGGTTATGTGGAGACCATACTGGGGGGCATAGCCTATCCAAGAAGATCATACGACAGGGGTACTTCTGGCCTACCATTAAAACAGATTTGTTCGACTACGTCAAGAGGCGTGATAAGTGCCAGCGGTTCACCACAATTCCTCGAGCTCCACCCTCCATGCTAACTATGATGACCTCCCCGTGGCCATTTGCAGTCTGGGGAATTGACCTCATAGGCTCACTGCCGACTGGCAAGGGCGAAGTAAAATACGCAGTAGTCGCCGTAGATTACTTCACGAAGTGGACTGAAGCCGAACCTTTGGCAGCAATAACCTCGAAGAAATTCCTTGACTTCATAGTGAAAAACATCATATGCCGACATGGGATGCCAAGGAAGATTGTGTATGATAACGGTACTCAATTCGGCAACGATCTATTTACCAACTTTTGCAAAAAAAATGGGATAATAAAGAGCTTTTCATCGGTGGCCAATCCCAGGCGAATGGCCAGGTCGAAGCTGTAAATAAGACCCTAAAGAGTTTGCTAAAGAAAAAGTTGGAAGAAGCTAAAGGAAGATGGCTCGAAGAATTGCCCCAAGTTCTATGGGCATATAGAACCACTGCCTGTACATCAACAGGACATACCCCATTTTCTCTGGCATATGGTTGCGAGGCTATGTTGCCAATCGGGGTCAAAATTACCACAATTCGAACCCTCGCTTATGACCAAACCTCGAACCATTCTAAGCTCGAAGAAACTCTGGACCTGATCGAAGAAAGAAGGAACGAAGCTCAATTAAAATTTTTTTGCATACCAACAGCGAGCTACCCAGTACTTCAACAAAAGAGTTCGAAATAGAAAATTCCGCGTAGGAGATTTGGTGCTGAGGCGTGTATTCTTGGCAACACGGGATCCAATAGCTGGTGTACTCGGACCAAATTAGGAAGGACCTTATCAGATAGAATCAGTCATCCGACCCAGCGTAAATAATTTGGCAAGATTGAATGGAAGTTTGGTCCCACGAGCATGGAATGGCAAACACCTACAACCTTACTATCAATAGTATAGGAAGGATGTCGCCTATAACCATGCTTGTTTGTCTGTACTATTTTTCTATTTTTGGATTATTCGAATAAAGTTTGATTTCATTTTAATATGCTGTATTTTTTGCAATCTCTCTTAATTGAATAACCTATTATCACAATCATAGAATATTAAGGGGGCATTAGTGGTACATATACCATTGGCTTGAAAAAATAAAATAGCATATACGAAAAATATACAAGTGTTTGGTTATAACCAAATGCGCGAGGTAAGATAGTTTGGATATAATCAAACTATCAAAAATATACAAGTGTTTGGATATAACCAAATGCGCGAGCTAAGATAGTTTGGATATAACCAAACTATAGAAAACATACAAGTGTTTGGACATAACCAAATTATCAAGAGTGAAAAATGTTTGGATATAACCAAATATGCAAACCAGATGAATAATATAAGTGTATGGATTACAAACCAAGCACGACCTTAATAGGTTTGGAACAAACCAGCTAAAACTAATAAACAATAAGTTGGAGCATAAATCCACTTCGCATTAAGTCGTATCAAGGCTGGAGTATCTTGCAAAACGATAGTTTCGATCTCATAACCTCGGGGAGCTACCCGAGGACGAGAAAAAGTAACTAAAAAAGTAAGATATAACTAAACCATTTGCATTACACACCATATAAGTACTTTTGGGTGCATGGTAAAAGTAATCGCCGACCTTGATAAAATAACGAGATCGAAAACGGATATTTCGAGCAAACTGTTCATGAATGCATTGAACCTCGAGCTTAAATCCAAACTATGTTTGTATGAATAAACAAGCATATATGACACTTTAATATAAAATGCGCAAAATATTTCAACCCAAGAAATGTAAAGCAAATGTATTATAATAAAGTCAAAAAATGATATCTCAAAAGCTCTTTCACGAGCTATAAAATTGTCTTGGCCCCGAGGGCATAAAAAACAAAAATCAATCATAAAAAACTGTTACAAGAAATTCAAAGGGACGCAGCCCCGAGGCAAGATTTAAGAAGAATGAGCGTTCTCCTGGGCCTTCTCAGCATCGGCATCACCTCTGGCTCCCTCTGCCTCATCCCGAGCAGTCTCCTCCTCATCAAGCCGAGCTTGCCATTTAGCCACGAACTTTGCTTCAAGAGGGCTTAAGAAGCTGGTGTCGAGGTCGACATTGTTGGCCCAGATTCTGTACATGGCCATGTCGACTGCCCGGTCCTTCTTCTCCTTAAACTCTTCAAGAAGATGAGTCTTTTCACCCTCAATGATCTCGAAAGTGGCAGCCTTCTCTTCTTCGAGCTTGGTATTGATCTCCTTGGCCTGAGCATTCTCCTTCTTTAGCTCCACGAGCCGCGCATTCAGCTTTTCAAGCTCGGATGTCTTGGCCTTTAGCTCCTCAGCTCCTTCCTCCACCTTTGCCTTTGTGACCTTAAGCTCGTCACTCAGTTTGAGTTGGAGATCCTTTGCCTCCTGAGCAAAAGACATACTCGTGTGGACCTCGTGGTTCAACCTGTAATTAAGTTTAGCAGAGACAGCAAGAGCCTGGCATACGAAGAAATCAAATCAGCATATGAACCAAGTATAGATATAGCTAGAAGCAAGAGAAGAAAAGTTACCATAGCAGTAAGCTCGATGCTCTTCTCGTAAAGAATATTGCAATCTCGAGCATTGTTCAAAATCTGCCAGTGAGAGGCGTCAAAGCTACCAAAACTCTGGCCCACCCTAGATAGAACATCCGAGCCTAGCGTAGCTCCATGGGGTCCAGCTGCGTTGTCAATCACATACTCATCGACGTGAGTAGAAACAGAAAGCAACTGTGTTCTTGAGGCTAAGGGTTTCTTCGAAGGTGGGCCAAGTGTGGAATGGACCTCGATTACAGGAGGAGCAGGAGGTAAGATCAAAGAGGACATCTCAGCCTGAGCAGGTGGACTCAAAATAGGGTTTGGAGCAACCGGAGTTGGGGGAGGAGGCATCTTCTCGGTCTTCTTAAGGACCTTAGTAGGCCGATCTGTTTTCCGCGACCCCCTCGGGCGTTTACTCCTTTGAGCTCCTCCGCTGGCCAGTACATTGTCAAGGTCAGAGTCCATCTCACCTGCACATTCACATTACATTATGAGATAGCCTAAAACAAAACAAGTTGGCATGATGCAGACATACATGGACTGAAAATACAAGTGGAGAGAAACCTAACTGGAAGTCTCCCCCGAGCCTGTGCTCGGTGACCACAAAATTCCCCCATCTTCAGAAGAGGTGGGGGGAGTGCCTTCCCTATAGGTGGAAGTCAACCTCGAAAGGTCCCTATAGTCGTTAGTCCCATATTGAACGGCTACTCCGTCCCATACTTCGTTCAGGCTATAAATGGTGTCGTATTTCCCGAACCAACTATCAAACCTATGTACCCTCTCATCTACCCAAGACCATACATAGAAATGGTTCCTATCATCCTCACACAATATTAATCTATCAAGTTTATGTTTTAGTAGTGAGGGAGACCACAAATCTGAGCTAAGGATGACTGTACCTCTCTCATCCGAGCCCGAGCTCGAGGCCTCATTGTTGGCCTCAGTTCCCGATTGTGGACTCCTGCGACGCTGAGCTGGAGATGGAGGCCTCGCATTTCTCCTCGGAGGAAGGTTGCCGGTTGGGAGAGGCATGAGCTCCCACTGGTCGTACTTCTTATTGGACCAGTCAGATGTAGACTGATCCTCCCCCAAAAGGCTGCATGCCCGGAGCTTGTCTTCATGCAAGATATAGGAAAGGGACCTCCTGCCATAGGGGAGTTGAAGCAGAGCTTCTCTATGCTCTTTCATATCCTTGGTGGGAGTAGGGCGGTGGTAGTTTTCTGGAAGAAAACACATTTCAACTAAATACGAGCCTAAGAAAAATTCAAGCACAAAAAATAAAGAAGTTGAGATACTTACGAATTCATCTAAACGAGTAATATTTAGACAAAGCTAGGCCGTCCGTCCAGAATAAGGCTTTCTTGAAGTCTGGTTGATGATTGGGTAAATCCCTGAAGATCTTTGGCTCCTTGGGATAGCTCGAAAGGTAATAGAAGTCGTCCCCTCCCCAAGCTCGGGAAGGATTTCTTTTAAAGCAAAAGAGGTACAAAATCTCTTCTGGTGAAGGTCCTTCCCACTTTAGCTCGGGGTAGAGCGACCTCAAGGCTGACAAAACCCTGTATGAGTTGGTGTTGAGCTGGAAGGGAGCGAGCCCAACGAAGTCAGTGAAGTCCTTGAAAAAGGTTTCAAGGGTAGCACTGACCCTGTTTTCATGTGTTCCTGGCTCCAAGCCGCATATCTCAGCTTGCCGTCAAGATTTCCATCTCCTGGAGCGCGACAACTTCGCTCGTGGGAGGTCGGATCTCGACACATCAGCGAGCCCGACAATCCGATGCCGTGAAAGGCCAGGATGTCAATTATCTGACCAAGCGACGTGACCGAGCTCCAGTAGTGCTCGGCCTCGAAGAATTCTCTCCTCGGCTGCAAGGTAGAAGGTTCCCCCATTAGTGAAAATTGAAGATCTCTCGGCTTGAAGGCGATGGTCACTTTGAGCGTAGGGTCGAGAGGAATCGGCCTAGGCTCGGTGTCTGAATCGGGATAAAGGGCGACCCTTAGTTTTCTCCTTTTCCCTTCTTCGACCTCGTCTATCTGGCGTCGGAAGTGGTCTCAAATATCCTCTTGCTCACGCCTTAGTTCGTGCTCCCGAATCAGGCGCTGGTTCTAAGTAAAAGGAGACTACGGCCTCAGAGCTACAGGTGAATAAGGAATCGCGAGCTTTGACCCCCACCACTTACCTGATTTCTGTGGCATCTAATAAGAAAGCAAAAGGGTGAGGGCCAAGCGAGCAAGAAATAATGAGATAAGTAGAATTCCTAAGCTCGAATGATCGAGGCTACGAGGCAAGCTCGATCCAAAGGATGAGGCCAATCTCAGAGTGTGTAGTCCACCGAAAGAAAAGAAGGTGGACATATTATTGGAAATCCCGATATATCAGGGAAAAAAGGTGGCGGTTATTCAAAAAGTGATATTTTTTGGAATCGTGCATTCTTTTAAAAAAAACCCTAGATTTGTACTCAATATCTTGGTGATATGCCCTCCGAAATTTGAAAACTAAGAAAAAGAGCCATATTTGGGTCTCTTTGCGCATGAACTGGGTTTGGAGTCAATAAGTTCATAACCTAAACCTAATATTTAGCATATGAAACGTTCTAGTACATTAAACTAATGGACCAACAAAATCATAGTGCCCAAGGTGCAACAGAAACATAAACACACATAAAAAATATATATATATATAATGCAAAGAAGCCATGAATAGAGAGCTTACACAATGCGATTGGTGAAAGCAGAGAAATGGGCGATTGTAGAAGCAGCTGCAAGTATGATCTCATGGAATCAAAGAGTCCAATGTTACTTTGTCTACTCGGCTTGGAGAACATGCAAGAAATGGACAAGGAGGTTTCTGGTTTTTCTTTTTTCATTTTTTCTCTCTGAAATGAACGTGAGAGTAAAAGAAGAAGATGACTAGATTCCAATTTATAAACCAGTGGGAATGCAAAAGGCTGGATTAATCTAGGCCATTGGCCATATTTTGTATCAGATCTGATGGTCAGGGACAAATGATTCGATGGGACCATAAAGGATGGCAGGCGGATAGACATGGGCAGGTTTCCAAGGTACTCAAGTATTTTGAGTGGTTAATACCTAGCTGACGCATGTCCACACTCGAGTATGTTTGATGGTACGGTTCCCAATGGAAGTAGTTCAAAAGTTTCCTTCTCATAGGATTCGAACTAATACTTTTGAGGGGGCAAACTGTTACACCCAGATTTTGAGACAAGAAATTATGACCTCGAAGGCTGGACTCGTCGAGTGTGAGCTCGAGATATATAAAAACGTATGTTCATGGTACACCTGTAGAACCCTCGAAGCAAGAGGGCAACCTCGAAGACATGTAGCCTCGGGATTCTTTCTGAGCTCGAAAGAACATAGCATCGGGATACATCCGTTATCGAGTGCCTTTAGATCAAGTAGCCCGAGCTTAAAGAGTGCAAGCTTGAAATATGACAGCCTCGACGGTATTTATCTGCCCCGAACAGGTCTTGGAGTAAGACGGTCAGTTCGTAACCTGTCTGTAAACCTTGACTTATGCGATGTGATTGCTGATCTCGGAGATTTGATGAATCATTTGATGTAACACGTTTTGTACATTTAAATATATTTATTGTTGTAACGTCCCGACATTAAAGGGATATTAACAAGTCTGTTATCCGTTTTCCTGGTCTTCATGGGACGTTTCCATGTATATAGGAGTTACAACATTTAATATCATTATTTCAATTAATAAGTAGGAGTATCTTCCCGAAATATGTGGGAATGAACTCTGAAAACTCTCTATAAATAGAGAGGTCATGAACACTTAAAAGAGGACAGATCTTTTGCTATCTAGAGAGAAAAATCCAAGTTCTAATAAAATAGAGTCGTGGACTAGGCAGATTTAACTCCTGAACCACGTAAAACCCTTGTTGTTCCACCATACTATTCATTTGCACCATAGTTCTTATTGTTTAATTGCTCGACATTTTAAGTTGATGAAAAACGGCGTCAACAACATGTTATTCCTTAGTTAGTTTTCTATGTAATTTAGCCCATGACATATCATTTTGGTTTCTTCTCAATATGCATCTGAAGCTTCATTATACATTGGGGTGATTGTCTCCTTGTTGATCCATATTATTTATTGCTTCAACCTGATGTTATGTGTTTTTAGCTATTCATATGTGTTCTGTTTTGGTCCTTTTAGTTGTTATTGTGTTCCATGTTACAATTAGATTGAATGTCCTCCAAGTGTTTACTGAAATGTGTAACAAAATACTAGACTCATAATAACTTTCCTAAGTTGCTAAGTGTGTGGTTAAAGATTAAATATAATTATTATGTGAATTATTTGATAATGTATTTTACTTGTTTGTTATATTATGCATGTTCTTGTTTTGATTTTTTTTATTTTGACAATTATGTTATCAACCATAGTTTGGGAAAAAGAGAATGTGTTAATTATTGATTATCTTTACTGGGTGCATGCGTGTTGACCCTCGTTTTGGTCAACGACACGGAGTCTAGAAAACGAAAGGAAAATAATACAGAGCTTGAGAAAACAATCTAATGGGAAATAAAGAACATAAAGAATTATAGTGGTTCGGCCCCAGTGATTGGTAATGACCTATGTCTACTTTATACTATTATTAATATTGAGCTCCAAAGGTGTGATCAAAGAACTAGGGTTCCTGAGTTTCACAGACCTTAGAAGGAGAAAACAATACAAATGATGGATAATAGTAATATAATTTGGAAAAAGAGAAAAAGGTCCCTCTTCTTGAGTTATTTCTTGTGTATTTATAGGCTCAAGAAGGGTTACATGAGTCAATTAATAATATCTTCCCTTAATAAACGGATCTTGAGGTCATAATGAAGAGATATTCTTGAATATCATTACAACTGTACAGATTTATTCATAAATAAACGGAGTATACGACCAGGCTGGTTGTATATAAAACTTGAACTTCTCATACGAAAATATCTTTGGTTGATATGCGAGCAGTATCTTTGCCACGTGTCGAAAATTCTTGCCACGTCATCAACAACTGTTTTTTGGATAAACATTTGCCTCCCAAGTTTATTTATTGCGACCAGCAATAAGTAAACTTAGGAAACTAACCTTTCGTATGCCCCACGAAATCTGTCAGAGCATCTGATGCGTTCTCAAAAACTGTAACCTAATCACGTCCAATCATGCCTTTTTGGTTTCCAAGTAACCTTTCCGACGGCTATTACACTCCCCCATACCTTGAAAAAGGTAACTCATGATTACCCCTTTTCAACACATCTCAGCTTCTATAAATAATCCTCACATTTACCTTTTAACTTTTTACTCGCCATTTTCTTGCGAAGAACTCTCAAGAACTCCATCTCAGAGCTCAAAACTTCGAAGGTCTTCCGTTGCTGTTCTAAGAATCCTTTGTTTGCATGCCCAAAGTTGTTCCATTTCAGAACCTCCAACCTTCATCCAGGTAAATTTCTTCAACTTTTAAACCCTTTGAGATGCCATGCATACTGCTTTTGAGTTATGAAACTTTTTGTGTTCTTGGGTAAAAATTCGTGAGGCTTTTACGCATACCGTTTGATGCTTGATAGGGTAGTGTAGTTTCGCTCTGTAGGAGTTAGGAACCAGTTTGATAGTCAGGATCATAGGTTTAGGGCGTAAAATCGAAGTAAAAATTTGATTTTTAGGCTAGCTGAAAAACTGGGTTTTTCCCGCCCCTTTGAAGTTGAAAAAGCTTTTTCCAGAAAAACTTTTTACTTTCACTTTTTGATCCATTTTTCAAACTGTTCACATTAAACTTAGTGTTTCGGTTAGAATGCTGCTGGTCGTATACACGAGCAACGTTATTCCAACTTTCAACATAAGCTCCCAGGTTGTGTGTCTTATCTCATCCTTTCTCTGTTTGCAGTTTACATGCAAGACCTGCGGGGAGGAGAAAAACCCATCGACGATGACATGCTAGCTCAATTCCTCAAGGACGAAGAACAACCCTCATCATTGATACCCGAAATTCCATTTCTCGTGCCAATCAAAACACTTCCCCTATCTTGACTCGAAATATGGCTCGCACCAAAACCAAAGCCCAGAAAAGGAGAACTTCTGATCCTTCTCATCAGCCTTCTCCTTCGGCTGATGCTCCCTCGACCAGTGGTCGAGATGAAAATACTTCCGACCCCAACATCCAAAGACATGCCCGACCCCGACATGTCATTCAACCAAGTGTCGAGTGGCACTTATTTCCTGAGAGCAGAGTGACGATTAGAATGATCGTCAATTATATAAGGAAGTACGGTCTCACAGGGATGACCCTAGTCAGACCCAACCAAGACCAAAGGGCGAATCTGCCTGGAGGCGCCTTCAACGCCTGGTCGAGGTTTCATATCGAGGCAGAGGCTACCTTGCCTCTTCACTCATTTTTTCAGGGGATGGCCAACTATTTTGGAGTTTTCCCCTTTCAAATAACCCCAAACGGATATAGGATGCTCGCTGCACTCAATATCTTGTATAGCCTTAAGAAATGGCCCGTGCCAACGCCTCATGAGGTCAACTACCTGTTCGACCTCAAATCCAACCCCAACCAAGAAGGCACGGGGTTTTTTCACTCCTGTCATCAGGAAACCGAGCGCACCTTCCTGACTGACACCACCCACATCTCAAATGTGGGGAGGTACTACCAGGAGTACTTCCTCATAACTGACATGATCGCAGACAACCTGGCCTTCGCACAAGGAGGTAAAACTTTCATATCACTGGCTGTTACTTCTTCACTTAGTGTTCCCCTCCACATTTTCTTAAACTGTTAATGTCTTCCAGGCCCATGGCTGCGACCAGACCCAACTCCGGACAGGGAGTTGAGATCGATGCTCCTAGCCAGCATGACTGACACAGAAAAGAGCGTCAAGCATCTAGTTACGAAGGCTAACCTTAGGTTGGCTGGCCTTTTGGCCCCTCAACCGGACACGAGGGCGCCTTCAGCAGGGAGTGCCTTTGCCGAGGAGGAACCTGAGCAGCAACCTCCAGTGTCACCTCCAAGAAGGAGACTGACTGAGGTCACGATCAGGGAACCTGCTGGCACTCCCCCAGCAAAGAGGCCTTCGACCCCCTTGGGGAAAGGAAAAAACAAGGCCACCGAGCCTGTTGAACTCTCTAACGAATCGTCGGATGATAATGGTATAGTTATTTCGCTTTTAGACAATTTGCCAATTCCTTGTCATCTATTCGACGGGGACGGAAATTTTAAATATACTCCACATTTAGGTCCAGACTTCTTCATGTCAAAGAGTGAGTATAAGACTAGTAGAGTCTATAGGATAGCGATCAGTAATAATAGCTCGGGTATTTGACTTTACAATCCTTTTTTACTTCTTTTTCTGATGTAATGGACTTGGTCATTCATGCTATCTCACTCTTCAACTTTGTTCTTCTTTTTCAGACATGGAATCCGTCAATGTGTTCGACATCTACAACACTCCTGAGGCTGGTGCGGCTCCCCCGAGCAAGAAGAAAACCAGCAAGAGACACCACGGGGAGAACAGCAAAGTGCCTCAGGTGAAGAAGGCTCGAAATACAGGCCCTTCGAAGGATAGGCTCCGCCACCACAACTCCATCTTCTCCCCGCGAGCAGTAGACTCCTTCTGCTCCGGCCGGACCGACTCCTCTTCCCGCGGCCTCGACCGACCAAACTTAGTAGGCTGATCCTGCTTCAACCGAGGGTGAGATGGTTGGTCGCGCCTTTAAACTGGTCAAGGAGAGGATTGCCAAGATTGCAAAGCACGACCGCTGCCGAGAGGCAATGGCTGCTACAGAGACAATGGGAGTTGACCTGATCCTGAACCGTGCCCTGAACGAGTTCACCAGTGTAAGTCATCTCTTTCTGCGGAAACAGGTCTTCTTTAGTTTATTGTTTGTCTAACTTCTATTCTGACTACAGGCCATGCTGACCCTCACTACCGGCCGAATCCACTTGGGTGCCGTCACCAAGCAGGCCAGAACTTCGAAGCAACGGCACGAGGATGAACTTAAAGCTGCTGAGGCCAAACATGCTAAACAGCTGGCAGTGGTGGCTGAGGAAAAGGCCCAACTGGCTAAGGAGTTGGAGGAGAAGCAGAGGTCTCTGGAGAAAGTTCGCGAGCAGAGGGACCAATTTAAGGAGTCAAATCGCTTTAACTTCCAAGCGGCCCAATAGCTCGAGGTGGACTTGGTCGTGAGCAGGCAGGAGACCACTACTCTGGAGGGCCGGATTGAGGAGTTGGAGAAAGCCAAAGCCGGCAATTTGGAGAGGTACAAGAGTGCCACTCTTCGATGCTTCTATGATTTCTGGAAGCACAATTAGGGTGCCAACTTCAACTACCTTTCCGAGAATGCGAGAGCTGCTGAGCTTGCTCGCTGCGCTGCTCAGTTGGCTGAGGAAGAAAGATCAAGGGTTCCTGCTTCCCCTGAAATCTCGTTGCCCGCTAGGATGGACGGGGCAGACAACGAGGCTGCGGGCGTTGTCGACCAGAACCTTCCCCAAGATCCTCCGGCCCCTCAAAATCCTTGAGATCCTTAGTCTTTTCTGTTTATGTTTCTTCTTTTTAACTACACGACCTATGGGTCGTGATGTAAAAACAATATAGTTTTTGTTTGCTGCATGGGCAGCTTTTACTTTTGCTTGAACAATTACATCCGAGCAATTACTGCTCGCAGTGTAAAAGGATTTGTTTTGATATTATAATATATTTTCATATTATTATAACATCTGTTCGCATGACCGAACTTAGCATAGCACTTTGGTTTGATTTAACAAAATAAGAAAATTTTGAAAAATACTCTAAGTGCCCTAGCATGCTTTCACTTATTTTGCTCATGTGTTTACATTCCTTTTAACGATATGCTTTGCTTACTTGTACCTTGTATGCCCCCCAAGTGATCAGAGAGCTTTAGGTCCTTGGTCACTTGCCTTGACTAGAACCTGCTTGAACATTACTGCTCGTAGCAATATGATTAGCATTATAATACAGCAAAACAACACACGTAATGTGCAAATACTTGTAATAAATACAATAGTTGGCAAGAAATGACTGGCTGAGCACAGTCCCTTTTATTTCTCGTAATAAATGGACTAAACATGTCTTTACGAATGATCAATAAGATCTTACACTTTTTCAAAACTTGTACAAAGTAAAATTTATACAAGCCAATTCTTTAAGAAGAATTGTTCATTGGTAATACTTGCGCAGGTGTTCTCCATTCCAATAGTGAGGAATGAGATCTCCTTTCAAGCGGGCAAGTTTATAAGTGCCTGGGTGAAGGACTTCATCAATCTGGTAAGGACCTTCCCAATTTGGCCCGAGTACTCCAGCAGCTTGGTCGCGAGTGTTAAGGAAAACTCTTCAGAGTACAAGGTCTCCAACATTGAATTTTCTTTCTCGCACTTTAGTGTTGAAATACCGGGCGACCTTCTGCTGGTATGCAGCTACTCAGAGCTGGGCTTGTTCACGCCTATCATCAATCGAGTCCAAGGATTCCATCAATAGCTGGCTATTAGAATATTGGTCGTATGTTAATCTGCAGTGCGAGGGTGGATCTAACTCGACATGCAACATAGCTTCCTACCCGTATGCCAAGGAAAACGGGGTATGACCTGTTGTTGTTCGATGGGAAGTTCTATACAACCAAAGGACTTCAGGCAACTATTCTGGCCATGCTCCCTTAGCTTCTTCAAGTCTTTTCTTTAGGGTATCCTTCAGCATTTTGTTAACTGCTTCGACTTGCCCATTCGCCTGAGGATGAGTGACTGAAGAAAAGCATTTGATAATATCATGACGTTTGCAGAAGTCTGTGAATAGATCACTGTCAAACTGGGTGTCGTTATCTGAGACTATCTTTTTTGGTAATCCATAGCGACAGATGATGTTTTTGACTATGAAGTCAAGCACTTTCTTGGTCGTTATGGTCGCGAGTGGCTCAACTTCGGGCCATTTGGTGAAGTAGTCGACGACAACCACTGCATACTTTACACCACCTTTTCCTGTAGGCAAAGATCCGATTAGATCTATTCCCCAAACTGTGAAGGGCCATGGACTCTGCATCTGCTTTAACTCGTTGGGAGTGGCTCGTGGGATTTTAGAAAATCTCTGACACTTGTCACATCTTCGTACGAACTTTATTGAGTCTTCATTCATGGTTGGCCAAAAATATCCCTGCCTTATGATCTTTTTTGACAGGCTTTGCCCCCCAGCGTGGTCCCCGCAAAAACCTTCGTGCACCTCTTTCATTAACTCTTTGGCTTTCTCCTTTGTAACACATCTGAGAAGTGGCAGTGAGTATCCCCTTCGGTACAGGATTCCATCGACCAGAATATACCTAGCAGCTTTCCGTTGAAGGGCCCTAGCTTTGTTTCTGTCCGCTGGTAGCACACCGTTTGACAGATACTCTATATATGGTGACATCCATGTATCCGCCATCTGGATGACCAGAGTGGTTTCTGCTGCTTGGATGCTTGGTACTTATAGTCGCTCAACTGGCACTATGTTCAGAGTATCAGCATCTTTTGCACTTGCCAACTTCGCCAAAGCGTCCGCGTTCGAATTCTGATCGCGAGGTACTTGCTGGAGACTGTATCTATCAAACTGGGCTAACATATCCTTTACTTTGTTCAGATAGGCGACCATCTTCAAACCTCGCACCTGATACTCTCCCAAGACTTGGTTCACCACCAGCTGAGAATCACTATAGATGTCAAGCGCTTTTATGTTCATATCCTTGACTAACCGCAGTCCAGCGAGTAATGCTTCATATTCAGCCTCATTGTTAGAAGCAGTGAAGTCAAATATTATTTCACAGTGAAATCGATGCCCTTCTGGCATTATTAATATCACTCATGCTCCTGTGTGGGATTCATTAGATGAACCGTCTGTGAAGAATTTCCACGAGGGTGCTTGGATTTGACATTCAGGCTCACCGGGCTCCTCAATCTACTCGCCACCAGCGGGCTCTATGAATTCGGCGATGAAGTCAGCTAAGGCTTGTCCTTTTATCGCTGCTCGCGGCAGATAAGATATGTCAAACTGCCCGAGCTCGACTGCCCACATTAGTAATCTTCCGGAAGCCTCTGGCTTTTGCAAGACTTGTCGAAGAGGCTGGTCTGTCAATACCGTAATCGGATGAGCTTGGAAGTAAGGTTGCGGCTTCCTAGAGGCCAAAACTAAGCAATAGGCTAACCTTTCGATGGGGGGATACCTTAATTCTGCTCTAATCAACCTTTTGCTTACGTAATAGACAACCTTCTGCACACCTTCTTCTTCTCTTACAAGAACAGCACTAGCAGCGTAATCCGTGATTGCCAGGTAGATGAACAAAGTCTCTTTATCGACTGGCTATGACAGGATGGGTGGTTGCGACATATGCGTTTTTAGTGCTGGAAAGGCCTGTTCGCACTCATCTGTCCATTCAAATTTCTTATTGCCTCTAAGTAGATTAAAAAATGGGACACACTTGTCTGTCGATTTTGAAATGAATCTACTTAGAGCAGCAATCCTCCCGGTCAGGCTTTGGACATCCTTAATTTTCACTGGCGACTTCATCTCGATCAGGGCTTTAATTTTCTCGGGATTAGCTTCAATTCCTCTTGAGCTAACTATAAATCCCAAGAACTTCCCTGATCCTACTCCGAAGGAGCATTTAAGGGGATTTAGCTTCATCCTATATTTATTCAAAACGCTGAAGCATTCCTGCAAATCCCTTAATGCCCTTCTGCTTTCTTTGACTTAACCAGCAAGTCATCGACGTAAACCTCCATGTTTGTACCGATCAACTCCTTAAACATGTGGTTGACGAGTCTCTGGTAAGTCGCACCAGCGTTTTTCAAACCAAAGGGCATCACCTTGTAACAGTAGAGCCCTGTATCAATTCGAAAGCTAGTGTGATCCTCATCAGGGGGATGCAAACTGATTTGATTATACCCAGAGTATGTATCCATGAATGAGAGGATCTCATGTCCTGCAGTGGCATCGACCAGCTGGTCGATCCTCGGGAGTGGGAAACAGTCTTTGGGGCAGGCTTTATTTAGGTATGTAAAATCCACGCACGTACGCCACTTGCTATTCGGCTTGGGCACAAGTACGGGATTAGAGACCCACGATAGATAAAACGCCACCCTGATGAACCATTCTCCTGCAGCTTCTCGACTTCCTCTTTCAAGGCCTTTGATCTGTCTTTGTCGAGCAGCCTTCTTTTTTGTTGCACTGGTGGAAAGCTTTTGTCGATGTTCAGGACATGGCTAATGACTACAGGATCTATCCTGACCATGTCTTTATGCAACCAGGCATAGACATCCTGGTTCCTCCTTAAGAATTCCACCAGTGCTTGTTTTGTTGTTGTCTCTAAGTTTTTACCGACTTTCACAACTCTGGTTGGATTTTCCTCATCGAGTTGGACCTCTTCAAGGTCCTCGATGGGTCCCACTTCTTCTTCAAAATCCCGAAAGAGAGGATCTAGGTCTCTATCCTCACTTTGGGCAACGCCCTATTTGGTGAGATTATCACCTGAGCGAGCTTGAACATCAATTGCCATTTGCAACTCCTTCCCGGTGGCATCTCTCGATACACCCTTCTTTGCCTTGGTGATTGAGGTGTTGTAGCACTCCCTTGCTTCACTTTGGTTTCCCAACACGCATCCTACCCCTGCATCCATTGGGAATTTCATGGCGAGGTGCCATATAGAAGTGACGGCTCACAGGTCGACCAAAATTGGTCTCCCTATCACAGCGTTGTACGTCGAAGGAAAATCAACTACTATAAAAGTAGTGAGTAATGTCCTGTTAGCAGGTGCAGTGCCTGCTGTGACAAGGAATCTAATTGACCCTACTGGGGCGAGCCCTTCTCCGGAAAAACCATAAATGGTTTGGTTGCACGACTCCAGGTCCTTTACGGACAACTTCATCCTTTCCAGCGAGGACTTATATAGGATGTTGACCGAACTTCCTGTATCGACCAACACCCTTTTCACCATTATATTCGCGATCTGTACATCCACGACCAGCGGATCGGAGTGTGGGAATCGCACATGTTGGGCGTCGTCTTCAGAGAAGGTGATCAGTTCCTCCTCTGTTCGAGCCTTTTTTGGTGCACGATCATCGACACTCATCATCTCGATGTCCTGGTCGTGGTGTAGGGTTCGAGCATATCGTTCCCTCACTTTTCCACTATCTCCTGCAAGATGTGGGCCTCCGCAGATGGTGAGTAGGGTACCTGCCACAGGAGTTGGCTGTAAAGGTGGTGAGCGTTGGCGTGCAGGCGCCGACTCGTTGCCACCTTGAGCCTCTCACTGAGAACCTCCTGCGACTCGTACATATCTTCTTAAATGCCCCTGTCTTATCGGGAACTCAATTTTGTCCTTCAGCTGGTTACACTCATTGATGCCGTGAATG
This sequence comes from Humulus lupulus, assembly GCF_963169125.1. Lineage (NCBI taxonomy): Eukaryota > Viridiplantae > Streptophyta > Magnoliopsida > Rosales > Cannabaceae > Humulus > Humulus lupulus. The sequence goes on from NC_084793.1 coordinate 23,292,363, forward strand.
TAGTCATTATGAAAACGATAAAACTTTGTTGAATCTCTCTTGGAGATATCTTTCCTTATTGGTGCGGGTCGTTTGTAGGGCACGCTCGAGCTGGTCGCTTGGTAAACCTCGGCTTGGCTTTCAACAAGGGCAGTGTAATTGGTGAATTTCGGTTCATACCGATTACCTTTGGGGCGGTTACTCTCGGAGGTCGAGGGTTCGCTGTTCGCCCGCTTTCCACCATTCTTACCATTTCCATTCCCGTTGCCTTTGTCGTTGCCATTGGGCTTAGACCCGTTGGCGGCACTACAACAAAAAAGGCCATTTGCGTCAGTTTAGCACTGCCACAGTTGAGTTTTTGTGTCAGTGTACTATGTGACGCAATTGCCCATGACGCAAATGACACTCTGGTTTGCGTCAGTGGGACACTGCCACAAATGTTAAAAATGTGTATTTTTTGCGTCAGTTGGGCACTGTCACATAAAGTATTAACCAGGGAAGTTGCAAATGTTTATGCCAATTTCCTTGGCCTGTTTTGATAAAAATAATTAGCAGTAGAAACAGAAAAAACAGCAACAGAAACAAAAAAACAGCAGTATGAACAGAAAAACAACAGTATAAGTTTTTATAAACATTTATCTAGAGTTAACATTTGTGATCAAAACTATAAAAGTAATTCAAATATCAAAGTTAATATATGTACTCTTGTGTTCTAAATTTCTAAGTGTCAAACCTACTTAAACTAAAATTTCCTCACCCACTTGCTCATTTGCTAATTGAGATACGCCATAATTGATTCAGTCCACTCATCCCGTATCTCGTTGATTTCGTCAGCCGAATATGGACTCGTATTCGTAAACTAATTAGAAAATATTTAAAATAATAAGTTAGAAATAATCATCCAAATAAAATCATGAACGATAGTTTAAATGAAAATTAAAAAGCAAAACAATACCTCATTTTTCAAGTAGGCCTTCGGTCTAGGCTGTGAAATCAGGTCTGTTGCAAATTTCATAATGTAAAAGTCACACTCGGTTGGCCCAGTCTGGTTTTGACACTATTACAACATAGTTATCCAAATTTAAGTATTATATTTAGTAAGTTATTATAATAGAAATATGTCAAAAAGTTGATACGATAAGTAATATAATTTACTTACCTTAAGAACACAAAATTTTAGATTGATTGACTCTTTTAGTCTTCGGTGTGTATCATATTGATCCAACGCCCTGCACACAATATTAAAATTTACCCATATATGAGTTTGAAATAAAATCATAAATTAATTAAGTAAAATGAAAAACTTACATGATAATTATCTCCTTGATTTCCGGACGGAAATGTGAGTTTACAGGATCCAAAAAAGCTACCGAATGACTGTGGGGCTGAATTAATACTAACATCCAATGAAAGCTGTAATAAAAAAACTTGTGTAAGATATTTATCAATAAAAAAAATATATGAATATAAAATTAAGTTGACTTACTTGTTGTTCCAAGGACAAATTAGAAACTGTGTCTCTAGCTCCATCTGTAGAAACTGATCAAAGAGATTTTTAGCACGTATTTCATTGGTTCCTGCATTAGTGGACACTATAGCGGGATGCATGAAAGTGTACATGTGGTTCAATCCCTTCGTTTGCACCAAATCATCGAGGAAGCTACATATAATTAAAAAAGTTAATAAACTATTAATTTTCAAGTTAAACTAAATAAACTAAGATTATAAACACCATTGTACCTCATATATAATGCTAGCTCAGTCTGTCCAATCATCTCATAGTTGCACAAGTGGAGGATATCATCTTTCCCTAATAGAGCGATAGTTTCGAATCCAAATACCCTTTCAACAATTGGAATTTCTACCATGCGGTCAGCTTGCCATTTATCAATAAACATCACCAAACACCTCAATATTTTTTTGATAGGCACTTCTGTAGGCTCCTGTGTCAATGGCTCTATTCTTTTCTTTGATTGTCTTGGTTTTTGAGTAGAGGGCGCAAGTGGCTCTTTCGTTTGTTGATTAGTAAGAACCCAATGTTGTGGCCATCCAACATCATACCCGATTGCTTGCCCAACCAATGTATAACCTTCCATTGTAAGTGGATATGGTAAACTAGTGTTCTCTTGAATGGCTACCTCAACTCTGACACGATAATTTCCAGGAAGCAGTTGAACGCTATGTATTTCTGTGCAACAGGTACTTACAAGTTTCACCTCTGCAACTATATTTTGCGTCGAACCAAGACACAACTTACAATTAATCTGTTACATTCCAATTAATATGTTAGATTTTTCGATAAACTAGTTTATTTTTACTGTATCAAATATATGCAATAATGAATTAATAAGAAACTATTACCTCCTCAGGAAAATTTGACTGTGGTGGTGGGGGAGCACATGGTGCCTGCGTCGGTGGTGGAGGAGCAAGTGGTAGCTGTGAGGGTGGTCGGTGAGCATATGATGTCCATGTCGGTGGTGGCGGAGCATGTTGTGCCTGTGCCGGTGATGGAGGGGCATATGGTGCGTGTGGTGTGTTTGAGGCTCCTCCTACACCCGAACCAGATGCATTTGATGATCCAAATGCACCGCTCTGTTGAGATGCAATATGCACCATCAACTGGTTTAACTTTTCCTCCTGTTGATGTGCCATTTCTTCAGATTGACGCCATTTCTCTTCAAGGTCATTATAACGAGCATCTTCCACACCTTTTTGTTTGTGATTGAATCTTTTTGGCAGTGGGACATGAAAAATTTGACGGGGAGCGACATGTGCACCGACCCCCCTAACACGTCCCCCATGCTCTGGAGTGCCTAATGCCATTGTTAGTATATCGTTTGAACCTTCCTCCACCAACTCGCCTTCTGCTACTTTTTGCCTGTATTCCGCCTATATACATAGTAAATAAATCGATTAGAATTTAACACACACATTAATCATTACAATTATTTTAAAAAATCGAAGAACACTTACAATCTTATTGACCACATCTCGAGCTTCTTCATCAATAACTTCTCGATTCTTGTTCATCCGTGCCCGTGTCCACTTCTCAGCTCTGTCATATTCGGTCAACTCATGACCCAATTCATCTTCCATTTGTTGCTCTACAAGTGCATAACCACCACGCCCTGAGTGATATGGATACTTGTTCTGAGCCCGAGCATTTTGTTTTTTTTTTCTCATCTCTTCCCAGTCTGGGGTTAGTCTTTTTGCAACAAAATTTTTCCAATCTTCCAGTTTGTAATACTCGATGTACTCTGATGGTGGCTTGGCAAGAAGCTCAGGAGCTACATTCTTTTATACATATATAAGATCTTTTGTTAGTCTTGTTTTCCAATTTCTCCATGTGTTTCCTACTTCTTTGAGGACGTCTGTTTTAGAATAATTTGGAAGTTTGAAAGTTTCCTGCACAAACGAACCCAAAAATATTAAACTTTTTTCAATATATTAATTCGTTATGATTAATTTAATAGTCAATATTATAGGTTACCTATATTTGACCCCATAAAGTCTCTTTTTTATCCTTTGGCATTTGTTTCCAATTGTCGATATCTAAAGGAAGGGTTGTGCGTGATAGAAGACCGATGGTGTTGTTCATCTTGATCCCCCATTTTCCCATCGCTCGGCCAAAAGGATTTCTTCTTCCAACAACCTGTCGCACCATCTACAACCTCCTTTGTTTTTTCACGCCTAACATTTTTTCTCTTGTTTGTAAAATTTCTAGGTTTTCCGAACTTGCATTGGACTTTGTTCAACTTTGTTAACAATTGTCCTCCAAGTAAAGGTGGTGGAGCCTTTCCAAATTCAGGTTTACCATTAAAGGCATCTGTCAAACTTCGAAATTTATGTTTTTCGGATAAGAGCTTTCGGTGTCCCATATAACAAATCTTTCTAGAATGTTTAAAATATTCAGAATGAGTCCCTTCTTCACAAATGGGACATGCCTTGTACCCTTTCACACTAAATCCAGAAAGATTACCTAAGGCTAGAAAATCATTAATAGTCCACAACAACACTGCTTTAAGATTAAAATTTTCTTTCTTATAAGCATCGTAAGCATTAACCCCCTCATAGCACAATGTGCTCAAATCATCAATTAAAGGAGCTAGGTATACATCAATATCATTTCCAGGTTGTTTAGGACCAGATATCAACAAGGTCAACATGGTAAACTTCCTCTTCATACACAACCATGGCGGTAGATTATAGATGACTAGCATTACAGGCCAACAACTATGTTTACTACTAAGGGAATTGTGTGGATTAATTCCGTCAGCAAAAAGACCCAAACGAATATTCCTCGGTTCATTCCCAAATTCCGGCCATTTAACATCTACTGTTTTCCAAGCTGGCGAGTCAGCTGGATGTCTTAGCTTGCCATCCTTTACTCTATCTTTAGCATGCCAAATTAAATTTTTAGCATGATCATCATTTCGGTACAACCTAACCAAACGAGGTATCGATGGAAGATACCATAAAACCTTTGCAGGGACACCTTTTCTAACTGCATCTGAATTTTTTTTCTTTTGCCATCTAGACTCGCCACATGCCGGACATGCAATTGCATCAACAAATCTCTTTCGATATAAGATGCAATCATTAGGACAAGCATGTATTTTTTCATATTGCATGCCTAACGAATGCAATGTCTTATTCGCTTCATAAAATGAAGACGGCATTTCATTACCTTCGGGTAATAATTCTGCTAAAAATGTTAACAACTCGGTCATTCCCTTATCACTCAACCCATGTTTGGATTTTAAGTTATACAACCTAAGCAGTGCTGATAATTTAGTGAACCTTATACAATTAGGGAAAATGGGTTTCTCAGCATCTTCTAAGATTGACTGAAATTTAATTGGATCCACATGTGATTCATATTGCAACATCATCAACTTTGTAATCAACATCAAAATACCTATTATTCTTAGATGGTCCCTCATCAATTCCTTTCATTCTTTCACCGTGCAAAAGCCATACTTTATAAATTTTGTCTATTCCATTCCAAAATAAGTGGTCTTTTATTTTAAAAATTGGCATCCTCACAATGTTACCACACTTAACACATGGACAAGGAATACTATTAGGAGATTGAGTATTTCTTGCACAAAATTCCAAGAAAAACTTAACTCCATTCCTATATTTCATAGATAACCTATCCGCTGACATCCAATCTCTATCCATTGTCAAACTTCACACAACAAAAAAAACAAACAAACAAAGCAACAAACATTAACAATTAAGTTCGTGGATTACTTAATTGAAAAGTAAATAAATGAAACAATATGTCCAAAAAAAAATTGGGCAGCATTTCCCCTATTTTTATCACATTTCCCAAATTTAAAATGTGCATTTATACAGCTCATGGTATACACAAAAATATGCAACTAATCAATCAAACATGCATAATTCTCAAATTACTAAATCCTAAAAAAAATTGACCAGCATTTCCCCTATTTCTATCATATTTCCCAAAATTTAAATAAACATATTTCATCACATAAACACAACAAACCAATTAATCAATCAAACATGCATAATTCCTAAATTACTAAATCTTAAAAAAAAATTGGACAGCATTTCCCCTATTTCTATCATATTTCCCAAAATTTAAATAAACCTATATTCATCACATAAATACAACAAATCAAGTAATCAATCAAACATGCACAATTACAGCCTTATATCACCGCAGCACACAGTCCCAGATCCTATCTCCACTATTTTATAATTCGTACATGCTACTAAGTTCAATATATTAATTATACATTAAGGTTTAAAATATTACCTCTAATATAAAATCCTCCAAAACTTGATCTCACCAACAAAGTTGTCAACAAAATACCTACTCAAATATAACAATATACAACAAAATAATAAAAAAGTTAACAAAATATAAAGAAAAATATCATAAAGCTATATTGTAACTAAATAAACAATAAAATGCTTAAAGAAAACAAATAATTTGTTATATGTACTCATTTGTTTACTTAAACCCGAAATAATTTTTTTAAAAAAAAAAAAGTTAACAACTCTCATAAATAAAAAATTGACTATAAATATCCTAACTAAATCAATAATAAAATATAACTTAAAAAAACAAACAATTTTAATATACACCTATTTAACCAATTAAACCCAAAATTTAAAAATAATTTTAAAAAGTTAACAAAATATAAACAAAAAATTACTAATAATAATCAAACTAAACATTTAATAAAATGAAACTTATACAAAATATATACATTAATCTATATATATATACTCATTTACATAGTAAATTCGAAATTTAATTAAATTTAAAAAAAAAGTTAATAAAACTATCTAAAAATTAAAAATCTGAAATATAGTCAATTTATAAAAAAAAATTCACAAAATTTATATTTAAATCATAAAAATTAATAAAATTACACTTACTTGTGGTAATTGTGCAATGTGGGTTCTTGATGTAGAAAACCCCAAAAATCCAATAAAGATTATGGGTTTTCAAACTATAATCTTCAAAAAACAAAATCTATACAAAAAAATCCAAAAAAACTATATATAGGTTTCATAAACATATATAAATAATTATTTTAACATTAAAATTGAAAAAAAATGGCTGAAAACGTACCTAAATGTGGAGAACCTCGGTTGGGCGCCGCTGGTTTGGGAGGAAAACGTAGTCTGAAATTATGGTTTGAGTGAAATGGGGCTCGGCTGGGACGATGAGGGTTTTAATATAGGAGACCCAGTTGCGTCAGTGGGCCACTGACGCCGTTAACGGCCCGTTTGCGTCAGTGCCCCACTAACACAAACGGTCCCATTAAACAGCGTCAATGCACGTTATGACGCAATTGGGCCCTCATTTGTGCCAGTGTCCAACTGCCACAAATGCTAATTCTTGGTCAACAGCGTCAGTCAACTGCGCTGACTCACACGTTTGACTGACACAATTGCCCTTTTTTGTATTAGTGCGGCTTTGGCGGGTTCTTCCTTGGGCCCCTTGTCTTTTGCTGGCGATTTCCCTTCATTGGCAATCGCGTCTTCGAGCTTGATGTACCGATCAGCTTGATCTAAAAACTCCTGGGTACTTTTAACCCCATGCTTTCTGAGGCTACTCCAGAGGGGAGAATGGCGCCTAACCCCAGCAGTTAAGGCCATCATCTTGCCTTCATCGCCCACAGTCTTAGCTCCTGCTGCAGCTCGCATGAAGCACTGAACGTATTCCTTCAAGGGCTCCCCCTCTTTCTGGCGTATCTCGACCAGTTGGTTCGCCTCGGTGGGGTGCACACGACCCGCGTAGAACTTTCCGTAAAACTCCTTCACAAACATCTCCTAGGATACTATACTTGTAGGAGGGAACTTAAACAACCACTCCTGGGTGGCATCAGAAAGTGTCGCTAGGAAGATCCTGCAGCGAGCATCTTTGGAGACTTTCTGAATGTCCATTTGTATCTCAAGCTTGTTAACATGAGATACTCGGTCTCTATACCCGTCGAAATTTGGCAGAGTCGGCATCTTGAACTTGCTGGGGGTTTCTACCACAGCAATCCTTTGTACGAAAATGGTGCCTCTCCTCTGATCGTACTCAATGTGCGATGTCCCCCCCCCCCCCCCCGACCAGCTACTGCACAGCCTAGTTCAGGGCATCGATTTTAGCCTGAACGGCTTCCAGAATTACTGGGGCCTCTGGTGCCAGGGGAATGTACTCATCGTGCCTTTATCGGCGGTCATTGAGTACATCCCTCAAATCACCGTCTCTTCTCCGCTGCTCACTGGCTCCAAGCTGGCTAAAGACGTTATTTTGCCTGGGCTGCCCCCCCAGCATTATGACCTGCTTGTCGATCTTCTCTAGGTGGGGGGCTCCTGCCTCCACCTCTCTCTTTGTTCCTCCGACCAGCATTTCCTCTGCCCGAGTCGGCCTCACTGTAGCCGTGGCCATCTCTGAACCATGACTGGCTATGGTGCGACCGACTATTTCCTCTGTTGCCTCCTTGGGCTGGCATTTCCCGAGCGTTAGGGGGAGGCCTGCGTTTGTCAGTAGATCCCTGTGCATTGTCATGCCGTGGGGGGCCCCTGACCGCAGAGCCTGTCTCTATGTTCCTTCTGTTGGAAGAAGGACGCAGCCCCCTGCTCGGTGGATGAGGCTCTTTACCCCCTACGCGCCTAAGGCTGCGGGGCTGTTGCCCGGCCCTATTTTGCCTCGGGCGCAGGGGATTGCCTCGACCAGCCTGAGACAGAGGTTGCATCCAGGATCCCTAGGTGGGATATCATCCTGAGGCATAGGTGGCTGCTCCGTCCTCTGAGGGCTTATTGGCTGGAGCAGAGGACTAGGATTAGGACCCCTTTGAGGTGGCCCGCTTGGAGGTTGATGAGGCTGGGAGGCTGGTGCAGCCTGATTCCTAGCCAGGTGGATGGCTGCTTCAAGGGCTTCCATGGAATCCCTCTGCCGATGATCCATCTCCACCTACCGCTCGCTCAGCTCTTGGCGCTGGTGCTCTATCTCCCTTTGCTGCGACACCATTATCTTGGCAGCATTCTCCTGATTGTCCCTAAGATTTCCAACTCGTTTTGCAACACCCCCAGTGTTGTCTTTAGGGTCTCAGTGTAACGCCCTGGTTACCCCAGAATAGTTACAGTGAACGGTGAACCGGAAATTTGACCCGCTACCCGAGTCCTTTGGTTAAAAACGTGCTCTAAGTGTTATTAACAGGTTAAGGTGGAAAAACAATAAAAAGGAAAGGATATATTTTATTAAGTATATAACTGCTCATGAGCTTATCAAAACATTTACAAGTTATTTACAACTCAAAATGGTCACTACTGTTTCAAATTTACAAACCCGTCGACCTAAGCGGCAAAATAGGGTAAACCCCCTAGTCCCTTTGAGAACTCCTTGGACATGGTGGTCAAGTGGCCACATATGTACACATCACCACCTAAGCTCTCCACTCAAGGCTGTGTGATCTTTTCTTTCCCTTTACCTACACCACATAGCACCCATGAGCCAAGGCCCAGCAAGAATACACAATATAGCATGATATAATATCAACAATGATCGTAATAATCATTCAGAACTATCAGTCCAAAACAGATAGGTGACAATCGCAAAAGTCACTAAATTGGGTATAGCTCCCTTTAGCCTTGTGACGATAGGGTCACCGGGGCTTAACTGATAAGTGAACATTTCACTAGCTTAAACAGGATAGGTGCATGGTGACTAGTCACCCACATAACCTTCCTCATGACCATAGAGCCATAACCCTGGAACATCGTTTCGTAGACATGTGACAAACGGTCACCTGGGCCTTAGGCCCTGGCTCTCAATAACTAGTCTTAGACTAGCCAAGAGCTTATAAGTTCATCGACCTTAGGGTCGGTCTAGCATTAATGTCTTAGAGCCATTCAACACTGATATCGATTAGATCTAATCTTCATTCGGCCCTGCGTTCAGGACGCTTATGCCGTTTTTGACTCTTAGGTCAGTGTCCCTGACTAGTCAGTGCCATATACAAGTAAGCAACATTCACTAGCATTTAATATGCAATCCATGTCCACATTTATCAATCAACGTGTCTCAATAACAATCACACATGTCATATATACACAGGGTGCAGTTTTCTTACCTCACATTCGAGCTAGAATGAATAAAAGAACGACCCTTGAGAACGATCAACTTTTAGTCCTTTAGCGGTCACCTAGTCATAACCAAATACGAGACATCATCAATAAAAATGAACAACATAGGTTCCCAAACCAATATCTAGCCTCCGGGACATCAATCCAAACCAATTCAAGTAGTAGGAACAATCCCGAGGCCTAAAACTATGTTCCCGGGGTCAAAACACACAAACGGGCTCAACCCTGCTCAAGGGCTGCGGCCCCGGCACCTTGGGCCACGGCCCCCAGCCACCATTGAAACTAGGTCCATGGCACCCAACATCAAGGGCTGCGGCGCCCAGCAAAGGAAATTTCCCCCACCTGCTTCTTCGAGCTAGGGTCGCAGCACTCCAAGAACAGGGCCGCGGCCCCCAACCCAGATAATGCCCAAACTTGTTCTCCAACATCTCAAAGCCTCCAAAATCATGCCTAAACATTACCAAATCATCAAATCAAAGTTCCCAAGCTTCCCAATGGCCCAAAACCATCAAAACCCAAGGCTCAATCAAACCAACAACTCAACAATTCACAAAGTCCAATTCAAAGCTTAGAAACTCTAAAAACTCAAAACTTAAACTTAGATTACCTTCGATTGGGTTGTTTCTTGTCAAATCCTTCGGTCAAGAAGCTTCTAATTTTTCCTAGGATTTCTATACCTCGATCCTCGCTTGATTCTGACTCCTAGAACTCGAGATTTCTTCGAAAAGGCTTCGAACGGTAAAAATGAACTAACGGAATAGAACGAGAGGTTTTCTAACGTACGTTCTATCTGACAAGCTACTTCAAGCTTAAGTAATCTCAAATAAAACCTAGTGGTTGGGGTCCCAAAAACCTCCCCGGGGACATTATAGTCAAAACTTCCAGAATTTCATCCTGATCTCAATAACTCCCAATTTATCATCAAATAAACATTCTTATTACCCAATAATTGACCCCGTTATGACAAAACCGCTAATCCATTATATAGGACCGTCTCATGCCGAATAGCTCAAATATATCTCCATAATAATGGGATCTCATTCACAAATCACATTATGCACCCAAATATACAAATATACCCTTAACGGGAAAAATTATCAAAACACCCTAATATTCAAATGTGGACCCACATGCATGCATATAACATCATATTATAATATAATTCACATAAACATGCATATTATCATTTAATGGCATAATTAAACAGTTATGGCCCTTCCGGCCTACTAATCCACCCATTAAACTGCATTAGGGATTTGGGGCATTACACTCAGAGTCCAACTCCTCCTCATCAAACTCCAAATGAGGTTTGTCTTCAGCCACATTTGGGGGAGGAGGCTGAGATGGTGCAGCGGCAGTTTGTCCAGTCTTCTTGGTAGTTTTTTCCATTAGATCGCCTTGAGTTCAACTCTTAATGAAAGCACCAGAATGTTGACCCTCGTTTTGGTCAACGACACGGAGTCTAGAAAATGACAGAAAAATAATACAAAGCTTAAGAAAACAATCTAATGGGAAATAAATAACACAATGAATTATAGTGGTTCGACCCTAGTGATTGGTAATGACCTACGCCCACTTGATACTATTATTAATATTGAGCTCCAAAGGTGTGATCAAAGAACTAAGGTTCCTGAGTTTCATAGACCTTAGAAGGAGAAAACAATACAAACGATGGATAATAGTAATATAATTCGGTAAAAGAGAAAAAGGTCCCTCTTCTTGTGTATTTATAGGCTCAAGATGGGTTACATAAGTCAAGTAATAATATCTTCCCTTAATAAACGGATCTTTAGGTCATAATGAAGAGATATTCTTGGATATCATTACAACTGTACAGATTTATTCTTAAATAAACGGAGTATACGACCAGGCTGGTCGTATATAAAACTTGAACTTCTCATACGGAAATATCTATGGTCGATATGCGAGCAGTATCTCTGCCACGTGTTGGCCACGTGTCAAAAATTCTTGCCACGTCATCAACAACTGTTTTTTGGATAAACAATGCATTAGATCGAAGAGGAAGGAGAGCAGCTTAATTGGGGTACTTGAGTGAGCGTCATACGTGATTCTTCTCTGTTTGGGTTATATTGATATAGGTTTAATAAGATGTCATTCTATAGATTAGTCTTGTATTTTAAGTCCAGCAAAATAGTTACATATAATCAGTTAGTATTTGATTGCTCAAAATTTTTATAATTATTCAACTATGGGTGTTGATTGGGCATCCTTGTTTGATGTGGATTTTATAGACTGTTAGTTAGCAAACTTTCAATTAATGACAATGTCTCTCTGATGCAGGGAGGTCTCTCAGAAGAGCTGGAAGGGGACAACTTTCACAACATAAAACAAGCAACGTTCTAAGGGGTATGAGGAAAAAAAACAGGGAAATTAAAGAGAGGAGATTGTAAGCCTTCTTTAATGTAAGTTTGTAGTTCACACTTAGACTTAGAATAGCCACATTACAAAATCTCTTCACTAGTTTAAGTTGAACTATTTAATCTACTTGAGTTGCTTGCCACTTTTTCTTCTTATTGTATTGTAGTTTTGTTAAGTTCCTTCTATATTTCAAATGATAACAAAGGAAAGCCATATATGTTGCAGGTTATATAGCTACACACTTTCTTGAAGATATACACACTTTTGTTGTCTAACTATAGTTTACTATGCTTATATGAGTCATTTTGTAATTAACTTAAGACTCGTTATTTTGGATACTTAGTTCAAATTCTAGTATTTTATATTATTGTGATATCTGTTTTGTTTTGCTCAATTTGTTTGTATAAAAAGCAAGATTTTTTGGGCATATTACACTTTTTAATAAAAAAAACACCATAAGTTGATTCTACTAAAACTAACAATAGAAGTCTACACCATAAGTTGGCTATGAACCGACTTATCATGTTTTACACCAGAGGTTAGTGTGCCACACCGACCTACCATGATTTACACCAGAGGTCAGTGTGCAACCGACCTACCATGGTTTACACCAGAGGTCAGTTGGCGCCAAACCGACCTCTAGTGTAAGACATGGTAGGTCGATTCAACCGACCTACCATGACTTACACCAGAGGTCGGTTTGCAACTGACCTACCATATCTTACACCAGAGGTCGATGTGCAATCGACCTACCATTTCTTACACCAGAGGTCGGTTTGCAACCGGCCTACCATGTCCTACACCAGAGGTCAGTTTGGCACCAACCGACCTACCATGTTTTTACATCATAAGTCACTGCATGGGAAGTCAGCTCCCAACCGACTTATGAACATTCAAAAGTCGGTTTTTAACCGACTTATCGTGTAATTTTTGTAGTAGTGAATTGTCCTCTAGGACACTGAATGTTTATGATATGGAGAAAGCTAAGGATGACTTGATTATAATTTTATGCAAGATGGAGTTGATTTTCCCTCCAGCATTCTTTGACATAATGATCCATATTGTTTTGCACTTCCCTGATGAATCTATTTTGGGAGGACCCGTATTTATAAGGTGGATGTATCATTTTGAAAGATACATGAAAAAATTAAAAAGCTATGTCAGGAATAAAGCTCGTCCTGAAGGGTTTATAGCATAAGGATATGTTGCAGATGATGCTTTGACATTTTGTTCAATGTATTTCAAATGTGTGGAAACAAAATTTAATAAGACCGATCATAATGAAGATGCACTGCATGTGAATCGACACCTCGCAGTGTTTGAATCACAATGTCGTTCACTTAGTAAGGGAATTCCCATGCCCATCGACGAAAATACTCGGAATAAAGCTGAGTGGTCCATATTGGATAATTCACTGGAAACTGAAGTGTATTTAGAGTAAGTACAACATTAATTTTCACATTCTTCTTTGTTCAATATACTCCTCTCATAGTCTTGACACTGCTAATTAATTAACAGGGAACACCTAACTGAGGTGCAACAAAGAGATCTTGCTGCTAATCATAAATTAACACAAAAGAAAGAGTTGCGTTCATGGTTTCATAAGAAGGTAACTTGTACTTAGAATTTTTTTTAATAAAAATCACATTCTCATTCTAATATATTTCTTTATTATTAAATATATGACTTGCACCAGCTCGGGTTATTAGAGCATGCTGATGAATTGCTAGCTTTAACATCTGGGTTGGATCTATTGACCTACTCCTATCAAGCATGTATAGTGAATGAAGTTAAATTTGTTTCATACAATCGAGATCAAAATCAAAATACACAAAATACTGGAGTGTGTGTTGCTAGAATAGAAGGTCTTAACTATTACAGACAACTTGAAGAAATACTTCAGTTGCCTTTTAGTGGTGCTTATTCGGTGGTACTATTTCGATGTAAATGGTTCAATACAGATCTGAAGAAGAAGAAGAAAACAATCATTGAAAATAATATCACTAGTATCAACGTTAGCGGTGAATGGTATGAAGATGAACCGCTCATACTAGCTAGTCAAGCGAAATAGGTATTCTACATCGATGATCCCGTTAGAGGATGAGATTGGATAGTTATCCAAGAAGTGAATCACCAGCAAGTTTGGGACTTTCTAGACGCTTCAGATATGATTACTGATGTTGATGTTGTACATGACACCAACTCATCGAATTTTGTTTTGAATGAGGATCTCGGAGAGCTGGTTGTTTCAGCAATCTGATGCACCAGCAACCCAAGTCAACACGCCCCATCGACCTTCTTCAATTGTTTCAAGATGATGACGAATTTATTAATGACGATGAAGATGATATGGCAGACAATGTAGAAGAAGCAAAAGATGAGGATGAATTGCTTGTTGACCTTACTGATAATAATACTAATAACGTGTCCCCAATAGATGTTGATGTAATTAGTGATGATAGTGACTATTCTACTTAGTTTTGTATCTCTGTAAAAGTATTATACATATTGAGAAATAAAAAAGTTTGTTTCCAAATAACATGTTTCAAAGTACCTAATCAATTAAATTAATACTCACTAAAATCAATTATAAATAAGAATTCAATATTAAAATAGATATGTTAAATTATTGTCATGTTAGCAAATGTCAGAATATGTGGCTAAAGCCCACGGTGGAGACGTTGGTGATGATCCTCCACCGGATCCTACTAGGATCCAAACTTCATGCGAGTCAAGTAATTTTTTGTTCTTTTATTCAATCAAATATGTTTATCCTGTATATACTAATATTCTCTGTATTATTAATAAAAAAACAGGAATCCCAACTAAGAGAAAGGGTTGTGCCGCAACTATTGGAAAATATCTAGATGAGAGGCGGCAGAAAAATGGAAAACCACTGGAACTAATGTTTTGCCTGCGAACGTACAAGGGTGTTGGGAGCGAGCACGTTGCTTTTTTCTGCCTCATGGGCACCCAAATTAAAACAAAGTTCCCGGATATTTCGATTCCTGGGAATCAGTGCCTCAACAATACAAGGACCAAGTCCTTGGCATGATCCATGTCTTTAATATAGTATATATATTATTAATATTTTTATTTTTCAATTTAGTGGTATTATCAAATAGAGGGTCACGAGGATTTCTTAAAGTGTATAGATGGTATCGATCGAGAGATGAAAGACCGATACTGTCATAGAAAAACAATAAGACACGAACACTTTGAGAAATACTACAAAGGATCAGAGGATTGGGACAAGGTTATAAACAACCCAACCAAGGATGTTAACAAGGAGGAGTGGAATCTCTCAATTATTTACAAGTCTGAAATTTATTGCGCGCTCCGTAAAGAACAAGGAAAATTGGAAGAAACATAAGTATTCTACAACGCAGGGTACAAAATTGCTAGCGGCTATCTGTGATGAAAGAGTAAGTGAAAGTTAAAATTTTATCAAAATTATGTTCTTTTAAATTATATGTTCTCTAACATTTGGGTTATATTTTTAGGCGAACCCGTACCTTATTGAGTCATGGAAGGAATACCACTGGAAGAAAACAACAAATGATTTCGTGAATGACGATGCTCGCCAAGATTATGTAAAATTGAATTATATTTTTTTAATATTCATAGAGTTATATTTATTGTTAGTGTCTAACATTTTCTGAAAACAGAAAAAGTTGAAGGTTGATTTTGAGTTACAAACTCAGCAAACATCCATTGCCGCTTTCAATAATGAGGGTTCAACAACAGTTGATAGGTGGAGGTCCTACAAAAAGTATTGGGCCAAAGGCGTGGATACGTGCGAGGAGTATGCCGCAAATTGAAGGGGTCGGGGTCATTATCTACCCAACAATCTCACTTCAGCGAGTCTCAAGCTCCTCCTCAACGTTCATCAGAACATATAGAAAATTTGGAGAATAAGCTACAGAATTTGACTGACCAAGTTATTTTCTTGTCTCAATTTTTTCAACCTTCATTTCGTCCACCAAACATTCAGATGTCGCCTATGCCTGGTAGCGACAATATTTTTGGATCTTTGTCTTCTCAACCTCTAGCTCTAGCCTATCCTTCCATGTATGGGGTAGTGCCGTCTCAACCTATGGCACCTCCATACATGTACGGAGCAACACCATCACCTTATCCATGGTTGATTCCACCGTCGTCCCAGCCGCTGTATCCCTACATGTATGGAGCAGGATCTTCCACATTACCTCCCCAATATCCTTGGTTGATGCCACTACCGCAACCACCACAACCGCAACAAGAAGAAAATATGGAGGATGAGGCAACTGATTTAGGAGACTAGGTTTATATTATTGTTAGTTATTGTTACATTATATTAACAATATGGATATGTGTTATCTTAATTAACTAATTTGAATATTTAATATAATATTTTTATTTTTAATATATCTGTTTTCGATGATTTAAATTTTAATTAATAATTTATATTTTAATTAAAAATCTATATTTTAATTATTAAAATAATTTTTTATAAATAAAAATGTATTTTTGTCGGCCCTAATAAAAAATTATCAGGGGCAACTGCTGACACATCAGGGGCGACACGTCGACCAAAAGTTATGCCACATGTGAAAAAATTTGGGGCGACATCTCAACTTTTAGGGTCGACACATCATGGGGGACTTTTATGGTAATTAGGGGCGACTAAAAACCCTTTTTGTTGTAGTGGCATCTTGCATGCTTAGTAAACCACACTAGTAACCATTCATTAAAGATTTCATACTTTAATATGTTACTGAGTATTTTATTCATTATATATTATCTTAATTCTCTCGTACTAATAAAAGATCATATTCTCATAAATGAATAAGGAATTTTCTTGATATTATTGTATAATTAATTCAAACAATAATTATAATATTTAAATATAATAAAATTGTACTTTTATTTAAATCAATAAAATGTATTTACATGCTTTTAGGGCATTAATCCTAAAAGTATTTAACCAAGTGGGGGAATGTTGATATTTGTTAAATACATGGTAAAATTGTTTAGATATGAAGATATGCTAAAACAATAACGATTTCACAAAAGTCAACATGTGAAAGTTGACTTTCAGTATAGGCATTTATAAATCAACTTTTTGTGTGCAAAATATTTATTGGGAGTATATAAGAGTACCCAAGAAGTTTGGGAGCATTTGGATGTGTTTTGAGACAAGTCTTGGAGTGCCAAAATAGAGACGGTGGCGATGCATCGCCCCCTTGGAGGCAACGCGTCGCCAAAAGCATGAAACCCTTGGCTGAGATAGACCAGGTGATGCATTGCCTGGTCATTGGCGATGCATTGCCTAGGTTGTTACAGAAAGTTCGTTCAGTTACGTAAATGACCTCAAAAACTTAAATTTAAATGCTCTAATCTCATTGGTTAAGCCTAATGAGGGTCCTATACTATTTAAAGGGTTTATATGTGTTAATTGGTGAATTGATCACTTACCCCTCTCTCTCTCCCTCTAGCTCTATTACTAGTTTTCTCCAAGAATCTTCATCAAGAAAGCTTGGCTTGTATGAATAATCAAGGTTTGTGTATCCCATTATCATTCCATTGTTGTAGCTTCAAGCGTTTCCATAGAGATGGCTAGCTAGGAGTAGAGATTTTTGGACAAAAAATCTTCATTTGTGTCATGCAACTTTTGTGTTTCACATAAAATCATATCTTGTGATTTTATGTTCCTAGGATTTGTTCTTCAAGAAAGGTCCTCTCTAAACTCTTACCTTATTGTATTTATGTAATTTGTGTTGAACGACTCTCAAAGATTATTTTACTTGTATCTTTTTCTTGAGTTGTATCACAAACCAAAGGTTATCTATAGCCTAATCTCCAACAATTTATACATGAATAGACCATCACATCCCAGTTTTTTTTTGTCTTTCAAGTTAGTTTGGAGATGATTCGTGCAAATCCACTAGGATGACAAGTGCAAGTTAGTTCGAAGATGATTACGTATAAAGTTTCGTTGGCAAGGATCGTGAACTCTCTTTCTCATTAAGTATGACCTTGCAAGGATCTCTTCTTGTAATTTGAAGCTACATTTAATCCCGGTGGCACCATCTTGATCCATGTTCGCCTTTTGTAACCATACATGGGTGAACATGATTCTTTTTTGTTGTTTGCATATCCATCCAGTCCTGTTCGTTTTAAATGCATATAAAGGAGAGAACATGTTGCTTCGTTCAATCCTGCTCGTTTTACATTCATACAAATGAGAGACCAAGTGTCATGAACCTTGTAAGTTGTGGATTTTGATTGCTCAAAGATTTATACAAATGATTGCTTGCTCTCTTGTCCTATTTGTTATATGTTTGTTGATATGGGTGATAAAATACCACCATGTGGAGATGGGCGACCAGACACCACCATGTGGAAACGGGTGACCAGACATCACCATGTGGAGAAAGGTGACCACGAACTCCTTGGTGGTGTGAGAGATTGCTACGACACTTAAGCAGGGTAAATTATTCTAATTTTCTTTACTTTGAATCTTAGTCATCCCTAGTAGGCATACATGAACAACCAAATTATACATGTGTTACTATAGCCTTTGTTTCATTGTATTCGCACCTAGTGTGTACACATAGGCGAACATAGTTTCTTATTGTTGGTTCTACCAAATTTGTGTAGTTTTTGTTTGTGTTTGGTATGTGCACATGAGCGAGCAAGTGATTTTTTTTCAAGAATTGGATGTTTTATGAGACCGTAACATCTGGTGATCTGGATAGTTTAGGTGACCTTTGTTGTATTATTTCATATAATATAATGTTAGATTAAATAATGTGACCAAATGTGATTTGTCACACCTTGTAACATATTATTGAGAGTTACAAAATTGGACACATGTGTGTGCTCAAATGTAACATATTTTGGAGCTACAAAATCAGTTACAAATTTGTAACTTTGAAATATTACCCAATAATGTGTAGATTGAGAGTTACACATTTATGTTTGAATTTTATAGAGCCATTATGTAATATGGATGTTGACGACATGTTTTTAACTCCCATGAGGTTTATGGAGATTACAAAATCATATAGGAAGAGATTGGGACGTTTTTGGAAAATTGAAAAATTAGAAGCTGAAATTGCACTGTGGTCGCGACCACTGATTATCCCTGGTCGAGGCCTAGGGGACAGAAGCTAGTGGTCACGGCCACTGATACTCCTAGTCGCGGCCTGGGGCACTGACAACATATTCCAATTTTGTTTTTTCTCCAATTTGAATAGTTTTAACATCTCAAGTAACTCCCAAATCTTCATTTTAATTCCATAAATATCCAATTAAACATTAGTAACAACCATGGGGATTGGTGGAATTTGAAATTCAAAGGGTATCTCAAACTCTATAAATAGGAGTCTAATGCTCGCTTGTAAGACACACCATGTTCTATCTACAAAGCACTTGGCTAGAAAATACACCATAGAAGAGATTTGATAATTCCATAGAACTATTTCCTTGTGAGATCCCTTAGTGCTTAGAAAATAGGGGGAAATAAGCTTTTGGATAAAATATTTTGAACATTGTTTAAGTTGATGATCCACAGTACTCTACACTTTGGTTGTGTGAGAGTTTGTGTTCATTCTTTTGTTCTTATTTACTTGTATTATTATTATTATTTTGAGTTTGTGATCTTTCTCTTCTACATTTTTCTATTTAATTGTATTTTGAGCAATTGAGTTGTAATATTACTTTTATCAAATATCTTGTCTATTGTATTCTTGCTTAGAGTTGTATTTTGTTTTTCCATATTTCCATTGAATATAATATATTCTCTAACAACCTTAACATCTGGATTAGTGAGGTGACTAGTAGTTAGGCGACCTTTACATCTGGCAATGTCGTACATAGCGAGGTGGCTAGATTAGTCAGCATTTTTGCCACATCAGCGCCTATGATAAAAATGGGTATAACATCACTTATTAATAAATATTATTGTGAAACATACATATGGTATTAGATACACACTACCAACAAATTTCGTGTATAATAGAAAACTTTTATTAGATATTAAATATGAACACCGAAGTATAGTGATGCACATGGGGCGGGGAGTGCTCCCCCCGTCCCCGCCCCATCCCCGCTTATTCCCCATCGGGGACGGGGTGGGGAATCCCCTATTGGGGCAGGGAACCCCCACGGGGAATCCATTTATTTAAAAAATAAATTAAAAATTTTAAATCGTAAATTATATATAAATTAAAATATTACACAATAATTATTATTTAAAATATTAAACACTATCCTAAATAAAATTTAAAATATTCAAAAAGTTACTACTATACTAGAAAATCACATAAAGAAATATATAAAATACATATAAAATATTACAAAAATATATAAAAATTTAAACGGGGCCCCGTCGGGGCAGAGATTGTTATCCTCATCCCCGCTCCATTTAACATTCGGGGATTGAAAGTTATCTCCGTTCCCGCCCAATTCTCCATTTAGACGGGGATTCCCCGCCCTATTAAGGGCGGGTCCCCGCGGGGTCCCATCCCCATAGAGAAAATGTGCATCCCTACGAAGGTATCCATTAACATTTTCCTGGAATTAATAACTCAACATTCGATTATAGGTTTATAATCAATTAATAATTAGTTATAGTGGTATTAAAAGGTGTTTATTATGTGATGGCTTATATGTTTATCGGTGGAAAATCGTTTGGGATAGAAAATTTCAAGACCTACTCAATAGTGATACATTAAATTAAATCTTTAAATAATATCTTCGTCTTAAAATAGTGGATGTGAATATATGACTCACATTAATTTAAAGTGGGATTGCACATTAAAACTAAGCCAAATAATTTAAGAAGTCAACTCAATATATATTTACCTCACTTAGAAGTAGTCAATATGAACCCTGAAATTAAATTTAATATTAATTATGAAAGGAAAAATACCATTTTAGCCCTTGTGTGTTTTACGAATATGTGATCGACCATTGTGTTTTGTTAAATAATAATTCAGACCATGTGTTTTACAAAATTGACCAAAATAGTATCCTAGACCCAATTTTAGTCAAAATATTTTTAATTATAAAATCAATTCTCGGATCGTTAGTGATGCGATGGGTTAAAGAAGCAGAAAAAGTGGTCGATGAGTTCAAAATGAAAGATTATATTTGAATTTTTTTTTACCAAAATTAGGCATAAAGTACTATATATTTTAATACATTTTGTAAAATAAAATATTCCAATTTTTATTTAACAAAACACATGACTCAATAACATATTTGGTAAAAGCATAAGTGTCTAACTGGTATTTTATCATTATGAAAAGTCAAACTAAAAGCATATTCTATATGATCGCTCAATAGGCCCAAGTACGTAGAACATTGGCAATAGAGTAGTTGAGATAGTCCTATCATACAGCATTAATTTGCTTAATTTATTTGAAGGATAATGAAATTTTTTAGGACAGTTTACACATTTATAATTATAAGAATAAATAATAACAATTTTGTTAGAGATAAAATAATATAACCAAAATATATTAATTATTGTTGTATATAACTGATTTAATTTTACTTAATAAAATATTACACTTCCTTAATTTACTCATAAACTTAACAACTTTCCTAAAATAGCTTAATTAATTAATTTGTTGCTTTATTACTGATTTATTTTATATAAAATTTGACTACTAAAAAATCGTTATTATTATTTGAACAATGAATGTGAAGCTACAACCAACTTGAAGATCATACCAATATTAAGGTGGTATGGATTATTGAGAAAATCAAGTATTTTGGGTACCGATTGGTAGTTATTTATTGTTTATGTTATTTTTCTTCTTATGTTTCATCCAAATCTAATACAAAATTTAGACTTTTACCCAACTTCTATATTGGATGCATCTTATTTTAATAAAAACTTTCATTCTATGAATATTATAGCACACTTGTGATTTATATATTTTATTTTATAGATGTTCTATAAAATTTTATTTTATTTATATATTCTATAAAACTTTCATTTTATAGATGTTCTATTTCATACTTTGACGTTTATTATGGCTAATTTCTTTTAGGACATTCATATTTATTATAGGATATGACATACAATTTATTTGGTCTTAATTTTTATACTGCTTACATATTCCGTTTATATGTAAGAAAACTAAATGAAGCTTTTATTTTATTTGATATTACCCAAAAGTATATAATTATATAAAAAGATACCATTTAGTATATAATTAAATAAATAATGATTTTCTATGTATAACATAATAATTTAGTGGTAGTTTTTTTTAAAAACTTTGATGTTGATAATGTTATTTTCATTGGATATTAAAAAGTGTTTTTTTAGTTATTTATATCATCAAGGTTATGCTTTTGTTGTATGTAGGATACCAAAGGGTATTAAAAATAAGAAAAGAAAAAAAGTATTTATAAAAAAAATTATTGATGGACACGAATTAGTATTTTTCTATTTGTTAAATTGATCATTTTTATACTATATATGCTTGCAAGTATGTTAACAATGGATTTTTTTTTTTTTATGTAATATACCCATAAGTATGTATTTATATATAAAGTTTGGAAAAAATATTCAAATTAGTAAACAAATACATTTAGCATAATTACATTTGGCATAGAATGGATTTCAATTAATTGGGATTGACATATGAGATGAGAGTATCAATTAACTACCCGTAAGTAACAATTGCCAAGTATTGATACGGGGAACTTTCAAGAGCAACGTATTACATTTAGTTACCATCATACATATAAAAGTATCCAAAAAAAGGAAAATATTTAACAAATTATGGTTATGACAAACTGGGTCTTTAAAAAACAAAAATATATGTAACATTTACATAATAATTTGATGCAAATAAGCATTTAAAAACAGTCGTAGATTTAGATACTATTGAGTATTTAGCTATTATTTTGATAAATACAAATATCCAAAGTAACATTTACCTACTAATTTATTCAGATAGACATCACACCTGCTAATTTATTCAGGTAGACATCTAATTCAGTGATTTAGATACTATTAAGTATTAAGTTACTATGTTGGTAAATACAAGTGTTTAAAATAACTACAAAATTCAAAACAAAAACTAGTTAATAATGCAAAAGGCAACTATAAATTATTATGTGCATATAAACAAAAATTACAATAAATTTCATAATATAGACATATAAACTAAAAAAAAAATAGAACACAAAATATATACCCACGTGAAAAGTAAAGCAAATATTGAAACAATGTGTCTTTTTTTAGAAATAAAGTGATTCAGTAATAAAAATGCCAAGAAAATAAGGAAATAAAATGATGTATCAAAATGGCAAGTAACATACACCAAATTAAATTAAAAAATAAGAGGTACAATAAAATGATAAATAAATTTGGAATATATGCTATTTAGGTTAATTAATATCATAATGTAGGTATATTAAAATATGCATAACAAATTAGTAATTAATTACAATATAATGTGTGTGAGTGTAAATCTTCCAATTTTTTATTATATATCATTACATATGGAAATTGCCAAAATAATATATAAAATATTGAGTAATTGATAATATACACGGTTGCTAAATAGACATTTTTGTATATAATTCTTCACCAAATAATTTTACAAACGCTAAGTATTTTTAACAAAGTGTTCTAGAAATAGAAATGATCAATATATGAAAGTTAGCTAGCTAATATCAAAACCTAATTATAATTTGGGAAATTTGTGATGAAAATTATCACTACAACAAATATTACTATTACCGGCGGGGGATCCCGCCGGTAATACATTCTGCGTCCGCCGATATTCCGTATTACCGGCGGAAGTACGCCGGTAAAACCCCGCCGGTAATAATCGGTCAGTATTACCACAATTACCGACCGACTGACACCACCCGCCGGTATTGTATTATTACCGGCGAATTAATAGAGACGGGACTCCGCCGGTGATGTGTAACGCTGGGACCCGTTTGACTCATTTATTACCAGCGGGTTCCGCCTCTATTAATCCGCCGGTAATAAAATACTAATATTAAAATATAATAATTAATTTTCTTTTATTTCTTAATAAATATACATATAATACTTATTTAAAAATAATAATATTTAACATAAAGTATAATTAATAACACAATTAATATTCATCAAACAAAAATAACATTGTAATTAATCATAAAATTAACTTAATAAAATACAAATTGTCTCATTTTAATTACATATGAACTAATTATAAAATAAACATAATAAAATTTCAATTGTCTTAATATAATTAAAAAATATAATCTAATTATTATTGTTTTGATCGGGCCAACTTGGTGTAAAATATTCATTAAGATCAATATCTTGATCACTAGTATTAGGGCGCGGCAACGGTGGTGAAGCAAACTGTGGTGCTTGTGTAGAGTGCTGCTGCGAAGATGATCTAAATTGTCGAGTATGTGGTCGCGGCGAGGGAGACTGATGCAAAAAACTCTCAAACTGACCATACCTCTACTGCTGCGACGAACTCACAAATTGACCATACATCTGCTGTGGATGCTACTGCTGCGATGAATCCCCGAAGTCACGACGCCTAGGATGTGACGTCTGAGATCCTGCAGGGACGTCGGGGTAATAAAAAGGAGGGGACTGGGAGGAGCGTCCATACTTGTTTGGATAATTCTGTTGTGGTGGATACAAATGTTGTTGTTGTGGCATTGACCAAGGAGGTGGACTTTGAAAAGATATACCACCTTCAGGTTGTGATGGTAAATATCGTTGGAGAAGGCTTTCAAACCGCGACTCAGTTTCTGTACTGGTATGCTAAGGATTACCAGATGGGCCTTGTTGAGATTTCAACATCCGGATCTCTTCACGCATTGACTTAATTATTTCCGCCATAGTAGCCATGTCTTCTTGAGGTGTATGAGCAAGTTGGGCCTGTGACTGACTTTGACTTGTGGAGCTGGAAGCTGATTTTTTCCCTTTGCCTTTGCTATAACCTACTCCTCTTTGAAAGTCAGACCTCTCCCCAAGTACTTTACTCATAATCTCGTACTGATCGATCGACGAGGATTCAGCAGTAGATCCAATTTCAGATCCCTCCGTCGGTCCTTGAGACTGGCTTTGAAGTCGTGCCCTCTCAACCTCTTCCGTCATTTTTTCCTGTTCATAAAAAGTGTTAGAAACACATCAGTAACATAGTTTAATGAAAATAATAACACAAAAGTTTAAACTTACAAAAGTTTCTCGAGCTGTGTCGTTGACAAAAACTTTTGTCGATTTTCTCAAATGGCTATCTTTCCAAGTATCAATAACATGTTCATCACGGTTCGCCTATACAAATTTAGAGATAGGAAGTTAGAATGTAAAATTTTGTTAAATTAAAGTAATATTTTTACTTACAAATTGGTGACGCTTAGCTGCCATCGATTTTGTGCCTTGCGTCGATGTATATGTCGATGTATAAGTAGTCTGAAAAGTTGCACTTAAGATACTAATAAGTTTTTTGGCGGCAATAGTCAATAAATAGACTAAAATGTTGCACTTAAACCATTAAATCGATTTTTTGATGGCAAAAGTTAGTAAGTAATTTGAAATATTACACTTAAGTCACTAAGTAATTTTTTAGTTGCAAAAGTCATATTTTATACTAATTTTATCTCAATTCTAATTAATTAATAAAAACATAAAAATATATAATTCTAACATTAAAAAATAATTTGAAATTTATTTTAGAAATTAAAAAAAATCAAAATTTATAACATGAAAATTTATTTAATTTTAAATAAACAAAGTTTTAGTTTCAATTTAAGTTGTATTATTTTAAAAATTTTAATTTAACTAATAGTGAATAATATTTTTATATTAGAAATTTTAAAATCATTTTTTATTTTTAAAAGAGATTTCATTTATTATATTGATATTATGAATATATAGTTTTGGACATTTTATGATTAATTAAAATTAAGATAAAATTTGTGTAAAATGCGACTTTTGCAACAAAAACAACTACTTAGTTACTTAAATGCAATATTTTAGATTACTTACGTACTTTTGTGGCAAAAAAAACTAGTAATTTAAGTGCAATCTTTTGAACTACTTAATGATTTTTGCCGCAAATCTCCCTTATTATAACATTAAATATGATAAATAAGAGCACTCTCAATAGATGTTCTTCTCTATCCTCTAAAATACCTCATCAAAACACTACTTTATCTATTTTATCTCTAACTTGTACATTACATCATACATCAACTTCTCTATTTTTTCTCTATATCATTCAAATATTATTTTTTAATATTTTTTTATTAATTCATTTTAAAAAATTTCTCTTATTATCTCAATAGTATCTTTATATCTTTTAATATTTATGATATTTATCTATATATAATATCAAAATATAATTATACTTTATTATAGATTATTCCAAAATAAATAAAATATAAATTAATACAAAATTTAAAAATAACTCTCAATATATTAATTATAACAAAATATAAAATGATAATATGTATATAAGTTTTAAAAAATTACTAAAACCAGTATTAAAAAATAATAAAAGATCTATAAAGCAGTGAATAGTTGTCTCTACATGTAAATAATGAATAGTGTATTGAGTTATGTATGTCCTCATTTTCCAACGGGCTATTAGCGAGCTGAGATACGGCCCGAATTATATCAGCCATGTGGATCCCCCATGACCGGAGCTGTTGTCGTCAGGTCCTACCTCGTTAGCTCGGGGTATCCAAAGGTTCGCCAAGATTACTTAAGGACCGAGTCAGAACTGTGAAGGCCACAGGTCGAGGGGGCATCCAGCTCGCGGTACGAGCTGGAGTTGGAGGCTATGACCTTTTATAAAGTCAACCACGCAAGGTAAACGTGCATATATCAAACATCACGTGTCTGATATACCCCTGACTTCTCGGACACGCAGTATGAACGTGCGTATTCAGGCACCCACGACTGGGTTGGGCCATGCGGCCCATTATCCCCCTTACCTAATAATTAGACCACACTTCACATGTCAGGGTTTAGGAATTAATCATGAATGTCACAGAAGTGACATGATAGGTAAGAAGGTCACGGGATGACCCCCCTTACCAACTCCCAGGTGCCTTCTCCTATAAATATGGAGACCTTGGGAGTTGCAAAGGGTTGGAATCTACTGTGTAAGGAAATACCCTGTAAAGAATATCAGGCATATAGCAATAACATTGGCTGGTGGAGTCGAAGGATTTTAACCTTTGAACCACCTCAAAAATGTGTATGTGTCATCAGTCCATTAAAAGATCATTCATCAATTTCAGTTCATTATTAAGCACTAATCCCTTCCTCTTATTTTCTTAATTACCTATTGGCAAAGAACCGCGTCAACAGTTTGGTGCTTTCATTGAGAGCTAGTTAGATTGGTTCTATCGCAAACATCCGACTATGGTGACCACTTGATCAAGACATGGTAACAAGGCGGAACAACATGATGGGTAGGAGGCTCATCATGCCGCCATCTCTGGTGAGCAAAATCCTGAAGTCCAGCAGCGGCCGGGCAAGCAGCCGGTTGGCCAGGATGACACTGGAAGTTTGGCGCCCCATCCATCTAATCCAAACCCAGATTTTTACACTGCGGTAGAAATGGAGAACGCTCAGCTGAGGAGCCAACTGGCGAAAGCTAGTCAGCAGATTAAGGAGGTGTTGGCCCGACTACCCCCTCTTACAACTGACGCTAATGTCGGAAAGAGGCAAGGCGAGACTTGTAAGTCCCGCCGGGGTAATCGGTCCAGGCCTAGCCGCTCGGACAGACCTCCGACATCCAACTCTATTCCCTCATCGCGCCGTCGAGAGGCAAACTTCGAAGAATGCCTAGAGCCGAACAACAGTACAGCCGCTCAGTCCAAACTTCAACTCCCAGCTCCCAGCCAGCCTCGAGCGCGCCCAGGAGGGCTCGAGGAAATTCTAGAAGGAGATCCGGGGAGGGCTCACAACACTAGCCCGTCCCCACCAGCCGTCCTGCGCCTCGTCCAGATCGCCAGGCGCAGGACCCGCAGGTTGGCAGGGCCGAAAGGCCCCCACCTAACTTGATCCGCCCTAACGGAACCAGGATTGCATCTCCGATCAGGCATCCTCCGTCGCCCATAAGATATCCGTCTCCTCCTCGGCCCATCCGAGATATTCCAGCTTATGGAAGCAGCAGGAGAAACCCACCTTCCACAGTTGCTTCCCGACGTAGCAGGGCGCCAAGAGGGAGCCCGGATCCTCACCCCCAAAGGTGGACTCCGAGCTTCTCTAACGGGAGATACTGGACCGGCAGTCACCGGAGTGACCTTTCTGGCAGAGACCTGCGTCAACGCTTAAGCTCGGCGCAGAGTCCTCAAGCCACCCCGAGGGGCGACCTTTGAGATCACCTTAACTCTCATAGGGGGGAACCAGCGGGAGGTGGCAGCCATGGTCACTCAGGGGGAGACCTGTTCGAGGTGCGTAACGGCGGTAACGCCCCAAATAACCTATCTCAAGATAGGAGGGGCAATAACCCACCAAACGCATACAATGGATCCGGAGCTGTCGAGCAGCCCCAGAATAACCAAGGAAATCAGGACAAAACCCTTGAGCGCCTGGCTCAGATGGAGGAGCTAATAAGGAAGCTCCTATCGGAGAAAGAAAAAGACGAATATAATTCGGGGGACGAGCTTGAGCTTTTCGCCCCCAGCATAGCAGCAACGGCATACCCACTCGGTTTTCGTATGCTGCACCTGTCCAAATTCGACGGAGACGGAGATCCGTCGGATCATCTGGGGATGTTCAATACCCTGATGATGGCCCACAACATTGGCCCTGAGCTGAGGTGTCTGATATTTCCCTCCACACCGACTGGACCAGCCAGGCAATGGTTCAAACAAAGCAAGAAACAATCAATCAGCTCCTGGAAAAATTTCTCTGCTGACTTCAAAAGGGCATTCCGAGCCTCCCAGGTCGCCCGCGTCAAGGCCGACTCTCTGGCTAACGTGAGGCAACAACCCGAAGAGCCTCTGAAGGCTTACTTGAGCAGGTTCGCAAACGTCGCTGCTCGGGCCAAAGACACAGACAACAGCTCCAAGCTCATGGCTTTGAGAACTGGAATCCTCGTCGGAGGGGGACTCTAGAACGAAATACAAAAGAAGGGAGTCAGCTCAGTGAATGAATTCCTGAATAAGGCCCAAGGATGGATCAACTTGGAGGAAGCCCAAGCCTCAGCTGCAGGAACCAGCCAGGTCCCTGAGCAGCCCGCTGGAGTGGGAACGGAGGTCGTGACAATGACCTAGAACGTTACACAAAATAACCAGTTCGGTGGAGGCAAAAGAAAGGGGAATGGCGAGGGCAACCAGCACGACCCAAAGAAGAATAAGTCCGTAGACAAATTTAAGCTGTTCTACGCGACTTATACTGAGCTCACCCACTCTAGGGAGAACATCTTCCTAGCGAACTCTGCTCGCCTCCCCTGGAAGAAGCCGGAGCCATTAAAGCACCAGAAGGGGAAGAGAGACACCTCCAAGTTTTGCCGTTTCCATAACGACGTTGGCCACAATACTGATGATTGTAGGCATTTGAAAGATGAGATCGAAACTCTCATCAGAGCCGGCCCCTTGGCTCAGTACGCGCGGAACAGGGTTCCAACAAGTCGACCTGCTCCGGAAGTCCCGGTCAGTCAGCCCGGGTCTCGGGTAGATCAAGACGTCCCTCCTCCAGTGATAGGAGGAGAGATATCCACAATCTCGAGAGGTCCGCATTTGGCTGGCGTGAGTAGGGGTGCCCAAAAGAGGTACGTAAACGAACTCAAGGCGCATAACGGAGTAGAGTTCGTCCTAGAGCAGCGTCTGCCAAAACAACAACGATTTGAGAGGCAACCAATCATTTTTATAGAAGAAGATGCTGGCCATGTCCAGTTTCCTCATAACGACCCTCTGGTCCTAGCAGTGCATCTCGCTAATCGGAGGGTTAGGAGGGTGTTGATCGATAATGGGAGCTCGGTAAACCTTCTATTCCAGTCCACGCTGGAGAAGATGGGTTTCACGGTCGCCGAGCTGAAGGCGACCTCCATGATGATGAATGGTTTTTCAGGAGAAGGATCAGCGGCTACAGGGATGATCGAGCTGGTGATCACCTTAGGAAAAGGACCTCGAACAGTCTCTAAACTCCTCGAGTTCGTGGTCATCGACTGCCCCGCTGCGTACAATGCTATTTTGGGTCGACCCACACTTATAGCTTTTGAGGCCATCACCTATGTTCGCCACCGAGCACTGAAATTCCCTTATTCCATGGGAATATGCACCGTCTGTGGTGATCAGCTCGCTGCCAGGGAATGCTACAGCATTTCCATGAAGGGAAAATCGAAACCCGGGCAGCTAGCGATGGCCATCCAAGGTGGAGGAGAGGAATCTCAGGAACCTTTAATTGATCCTGAGATTGAAAAACCTCAGAGCGCCGAAGGGGAAAATATCGTCTCAAGTGAGGATATTGACCCCCGAATAGGCGAGGATAAGTCCGAGCTCAAGGCCTTTGAAGAGCTTGAGGAAGTAAACATCGATCCACAAAATCCTTCACGGATGGTCAAGCTCGGGAAAAGCCTCTGTAGGGTAACCTGGATGTGTTTGCATGGTCACACGAGGACATGGTGGGAATTAGTCCAAGTGTCATCATGCACACCCTCCATTTGGATAAGAGCGTTCCTGCAAAGTCCCAGAAGCAAAGGCGCCTAGGAGCAACCCGGGCTGAGGCCTTAGAAGAAGTAGTAGCCCGGATCAAGAAATGTGGCTTTATCCGTGAATCTAAGTTTCCGGTTTGGGTCGCCAACCCCGTGCTGGTCACGAAGCCCAACGGGAAATGGAGGACCTACATCGATTTCTCCGACCTGAATAAAGCCTGCCCCAAGGATTGTTTTCCCTTGCCAAGGATTGACCAATTGGTAGATGCCAAGGCGGGGCATGAGCTCATGTCCTTTATGGACGCGTACTCAGGTTATAATCAGATCACCATGAATCCGGCGGACCAGGAGCACATCAGCTTCATGACCCCGACTAACGTCTATTGTTACAAGGTCATGCCATTCGGGCTGAAGAACACCGGTGCTACATACCAGAGGTTAGTAAATAGAATGTTCGCCAACGAGATCAGGAAGAACATGGAAGTGTACGTTGACGACATGCTGGTCAAGTCAAAGACTACCGATAACCATGTTTCCGACCTGGAAGAATGCTTCAAGATACTACGGGAGTACGGCATGAGGCTTAATCCACAGAAGTGCACTTTTGGGGTCGCATCCGGAAAATTCCTGGGTTTCATCGTCAATACCCAAGGAATCGAGGCAAACCCCGACAAGATTAGTTCATTGCTTGAGCTTCCCTCACCCAGGTCACGCAAAGACGTCCAAGGACTGACAGGAAGGGTGGCAGCCCTAAATCGGTTTATTTCAAAATCCACTGACAAGTGCCTGCCATTCTACAACCTGCTCCAAGGAAATAAGAAATTCGAGTGAACAGAGGAGTGCGAAAGTGCTTTCCTCGACCTGAAGGCACATCTGGCCGAACCACCCGTATTGTCCAAACCAAAGGTAGGAGAGCCCCTTTTTCTCTACCTAGCTGTCACAGAGGATGCAGCTAGTGTCGTATTGGTCCGAGAAGAAGACCGGGTTCAGAAACCAGTCTACTACATCAGTAAGAGACTTCTCGGGGCTGAATCCCGATACCCGTTGATGGAAAAATTGGTTCTGTCTTATCACGGCCTTCCGAAAGGTCAGGCCGTACTTCTAGTCCCACTCAATACACGTCATGACCGATCAGCCTTTAAGGCAGGTTTTGCAAAAATCTAAAGCATCAGGACGCCTGTTAAAGTGGGCTATCGAACTCAGTCAGTTCGAGATTTTGTACACCCCACGAACTGCTATAAAAAGTCAGGCCCTGGCCGATTTTGTGGCAGAGTGCACAGGATTCCGGGAGGATCCTGCAGAAGACTCACCCCAGGTCACCTCGGCCCAGACGTCGTGGAAGATCTTCGTGGATGGTTCATCCAATGAGAACGGCTCCGGGGCTGGAATCATTTTGATATCCCCTGAGGGACAGAGATTCCACTCGACACTGAGATTCGGATTCAAGGCCTCCAACAACGAGGCCGAATACGAAGCTTTGTTGGCCGGGCTAAGAGTAGCCCAGGAGCTGAAGGCGAGCTTCGTTCAGTGCTTCAGTGACTCCCAGCTCGTGGTAAACCAGGTGCTAGGCGAATATCAAGCACGAGGAACCAAGATGGCTGCTTACCTGGCAAAGGTAAAAGTTGAACTATCCGCGTTTGAGCGAGGCTCAATCGAGGAGATACCTCGGGAGCAGAACATTAACGCAGACGCTCTTGCCAAGCTCGCCACCTCCGGGAGACGGAGGCTTTGGGGTTAGTACCGGTAGAGTTCTTGGAGAAACCAAGTATAGAAGGAGTCGGGGCGGAGGTCGAGATGATCGACGGCAGGACGACCTGGATGACCCCCATCCTTGAATATCTCACCGAGGGGAAGCTACCTGAAGGGCGTAATGATGCACGGCAGGTACTGTACCAGGTCCCAAGGTATACGGTGGTAGACGGGGTGCTATACCGGCGTGGGCAATCCCTACCTCTCCTACGATGTGTTCTTTCAAGCAAAGCAAAGGCCATCCTGCAGGAAGTGCATGAGGGCTTTTGCGGGGATCACACTGGGGGGCAAAGCTTGGCCCTAAAGGTTTTAAGGCAAGGGTATTACTGGCCCACTTTGTCCAAGGACTCGATCTCGTATGTCAAGAAATGTGACAAGTGTCAGCGGTTCACCACAGTTGCCCGAGCTCCCCTACTGTGGCCCTACACGACGTCGTGTACCACGAGCAGGGGCTTGGGGGGCAAATGTACGCCCTGATTTTCCAACGGGCTATTAGCGAGCTGAGATACGGCCCGAATTATATCAGCCACGTGGATCCCCCATGACCGGAGCTGTTGTCATCAGGTCCTATCTCGTTAGCTCGGGGTATCCAAAGGTTCGCCAAGATTACTTAAGGACCGAGTCAGAACTGTGAAGGCCACAGGTCGAGGGGGCATCCAGCTCGCGGTACGAGCTGGAGTTGGAGGCTATGACCTTTTATAAAAGTCAACCACGCAAGGTAAACGTGCATATATCAGACATCACGTGTCTGATATACCCCTGACTTCTCGGACACGCAGTATGAACGTGCGTATTCAGGCACCCACGACTGGGTTGGGCCGTGCGACCCATTATCCCCCTTACCTATTGATTAGACCACACTTCACATGTCAAGGTTTAGGAATTAATCATGAATGTCACAGAAGTGACATGATAGGTAAGAAGGTCACGGGATGACCCCCCTTACCAACTCCCAGGTGCCCTCTCCTATAAATATGGAGACCCTGGGAGTTGCAAAGGATTTGATTTTACTGTGTAAGGAAATACCCTGTAAAGAATATCAGACATATAGCAATAACATTGGCTGGTGGAGTAGAAGGATTTTAACCTTCGAACCACCTCAAAAACGTGTTTGTATCATCAGTCCATTAAAATATCATTCATCAATTTCGGTTCATTATTAAGCACTAATCCATTCCTCTTATTTTCTTAATTACCTGTTGGCGAAGAACCGCGTCAACAAGTTAAAAAAATTTAGAGTAGC
The DNA here is from genome assembly GCF_963169125.1 of Humulus lupulus. Lineage (NCBI taxonomy): Eukaryota > Viridiplantae > Streptophyta > Magnoliopsida > Rosales > Cannabaceae > Humulus > Humulus lupulus. The sequence goes on from NC_084793.1 coordinate 23,325,972, forward strand.
TCATTTGATGGAAAACCATTTTATCATATTTAAGCTATAATTGTAAAATATAGCTATTTTAAAGGAGTCATTGGGAGTGCTCTAAGGGTGCTCTACTCTATATTACAAAATACCTCACCAAAACATATTTTTTTATAATTTACCTCAAATTTTTATATTATATCATACATCAGCTTCTCTATTTTTTTCTTTACATCATTTAAATATCATATTTTTTTAAAATATTTTATTTATTTTAAGAAATAAAATAATTAAATATAATAATATCACACTCATATATATATATATAAAAGTTTATAAAAAAAATAATAAAATATTTATAGCTTGATGAATAATGTTTTACTACGTATAGAAAAATATTATTCATTTGGATAAAAAAAATATAAGTTTGTATTACCTATTGGAATACTATTTAACTATTTTTCTCTATATTATAAATAATAAGATATTTTAACTCATCAATTGAGAGTGCTCTAAGTAGATTTATTATCGCATAAAATAACTCTTCATGAGATACAACTAGCATAAGCTTACAACTAAGTTGATTTAGGGATAAAGTGAAGGATTAATTTAAAAAGCAGGAGATCCCTTTGAAGTGCTTGACTAAATAAAATGCTTCTATAGCTTGTAGCTTGGTACTACGTACGTACTAGAGCTAACTGACTTACACGGCGGCTTGCCAAATTTTGGTCATCCTGGCTGCAAAACGACGACCTATTCTAACACGTTAATTATTTAATTTAATATATATATATATTTATATATGACATCTTGGACATTTATGTCTGATTATTTACATAACTAATTTTTTATTTTTAAATCCACTAGCTAGGATAATACAAGCCAAAGTTGAAAACAAAAGATGTGAATAATAAATTAAGACATATTATTTGTTATTAATTACACATGATAATTCATATGGTCCACTCTTAATAAATTGTGTGATTGAAAAAAATGACACATATATTATTGTATACACAAATATTGTGTAAAAAAAAAATCTCAAAAGTATATATGGTGTAAAAAATGTGTATGTCTTGCATCACTCTTATTCATATAAATACTATATATATACATAAAGAAAACAATAGGACTAAAAAATATTCATCATACTTATCACATAGAAGTCTAGCCAAAAATATTATATAGTCACAAATATTATAATTTGTTGTGACTAAATATGTTTTAAATCAAAACAAATTTTATCATTAGTTGGTAGAGTTGTAATTTATTTCACAATCAATTTCAATTGTGTTGTAGAAAAAAAATAGTTGAAGCATAAAACTGTTGTGTTTTTGGTCCATTATAATTTGAAAGTATTGTTAAATGCAAAAAATAAATTATATTGTTTTATGAACTACAATTAGAGTTGTTTGTTAATATAAAATTGGTAATATATATAATGAACATTTAAAATATCTAATAAATATTTTATATTTTTTTTAAAATAAAATAAAAATATAAATTTTTAATTATATTTATTTAGTTTTAAACATTTTTATTTTAAATTATCTATATAATAAAAAAAGCGAGAAGAATATATAAATTATTATTTAAATTCTCCATAAATTCTTTGATAAACTATTATTTATCTGTTTGTCAAAAAACTTTATTATAAAAAAATAAATAAAAAGTAATTTTAAGGTTTTATAAAAATTTTACCAAATTGACCTATAATATGTACTAAAATTATATTAGTGTGGCAACTTGTAACTAAAAATTATATTACAAAAAAAATTATGTGGTGATTAAAAATTTATCACTTAATAATTTTTTTAAGAGGTAATCACAACAAATTGTGCGTGAAAACTATTTTTTTTAAGTAAAATATTTATCAATTTCAACATGTATTTATATATAGCTTCCTCTTGTGTTACTTAATTATTACAAATAAGTAACTATATACATTTCTATAAATATATATATATCCTCACAATATATATATATATATATTAATCGGGATATAGTATATTATACCCACCAATAACTGATTATTTTTTTATACGAGTGTATATTAGATTTATATTTTAGGAAATAATTGATTGTACTAAATATATATTAAAAGATACACAAAATAAACAACCTTACCTGGAAAGTCTGTCCTATCATCAACCAATTATAAAAAAAAAAAAAAGGCATAAATAGACATCGTGGTGGAATTTTCTTGGTTGAAAGAAATTATATATTTGAAAAGGGGTACGATGGAAAATAATCATAAGTGAAAATAATTAAATGTTCATATTTTTAATTTTGTAGTAAAATAGTTTAAGTATATTTTTAATATTATACATATTACCAAATGTATCATTTACCAAATAATTATTTTTTTCTAAATATTTTAATATTATAATATATGTATATTAGTTTTTATTATAATTTTTTTTTCGTTTTTTATAGATTGTTTAATAATATCCCATACCCATAAAAAAATTAAAAAATTAATATAACTTTAAAATAAAAATTACTTCTAAATAAATAATTTTTTTTATAAATTATGACAATTTAAGTAATAAACAACATAAAAATATCATTTCTTTATCATTAAAAATAAGAAAAAGAGTTTATTGTCCGTTTATATTAAAAAATTATATCCTTCATCTCAATCGAGCATTTTTGAGGGGCAGATCATCGATAGAGAAATAAGGCACAAAGAGGCTCCAATAAAAGATAAGATAAGGCTCAAGAGACCATGCCTTTTGAAAGAATGAAAGGAAAAATAAGAGCTTTTAGGTGTTAGATAATTCCTAACAGTAAAATGCTATAGTTTAAGAAGGGTCTAGAATTAGGGCTATTTTTGGTGGACTAGGCTTTCCTTTTTCCTTTTCCGGGACAAATGAGTAATTTAAATAGAGGAACAAATAGCTAGTACATTTTGGAAGGAAAAAAACCATGTGTTATTTCTTGTTATGAGTTATTCAAAACTCATGTATTTTTGTTGGTTATTATAATTATATACATCTAAAATGATACATTTAGGGTCTGATTGGTTCGCGATTAGAAAACTGTATTTTTGAAAAGTGGGATTCTGAAATGAAAATCTGAATTTAGTGACTGAAAAAATGTTTCTGAAAATGTGATTGGTTTAATGTCAGTAAACTGTTTTTGAGTTTTAAAAAACTGAATCTGTGATTGAGATTAAATTTGAAAATATAACAGAAACTGAATATGTGATTGGTTTAGCTGAAAGTAAAATTTAATTATATTGATAAATTAAAATTTAATAATATTGCATTAATTAAATTCATAACAATATTGCATTGTCATTAACTTTGATTTTTTTTATATTAAAGTTATATTTTTTTAGGACACAATTGATTAGTGATTTAAAAATTGTATTTTGAAAAAGTATGATTCTGAAAAAAGAATCTAGATTTAGTGTCTGAAAATATGTTTATGAAAATGTGATTGAATGTATTGTCCGTTAACTATTTTTTAGTTTTATAAAATTGAATAATTTTTTGGTAGAAAATCTAAAAATTGAATATGTAATATATATATATATATATTTTTGTATAATAATAATTGAACTGAAAATATTTTTTTATTTATTTGTTGTAATTTTTATTTGATCAATGATTTTTTTTAGCAAATATATTGTAAATTAGAATTAAATTATATTATGTTATATAATTTTATAATTAATTATTTTACTAAATTTATATAGATAAAAATTTTAAAAAGTAGATTGACTTGTAAAAATGACAAAAGTAAAAAAATCAAGAATATATGAAAAATAGCAAGAATTTTTTTTTTTTTTTAAATAGTAAGATTATACTGAAAACATTAAGGGGCTAATTGGTAGTTAATTCAAAAATATAATTTTAGAAAATTATTTTCAAATCAAATGATTTGAAAATAAAGAAAACAACAATTTGTTGTTTTCTCTTTTGCTGAAGGATTTTAACTTAGTTTTCAAAAACCGTTTTTTTTATTTTCTAAAACAAGTGTGCCAATCAAGTTTTCATTGCTGTTTTCATTTCTTAAAATCTGAAAATGATAAAACTGTTTTTGAATCCCCTACCAATCACACCCTTAAGTTCTCATGGATAGGCACGGCAATCTTTTTATTTAAACAATTTTCCAATATTCTAGAAAAATATATATAGCTAGTAGGTGATCTATCCTATATTAGCCAATCAAATAATAATAATAATAAACCTCTGAGTAAAGAGATTAAATGGATCATTGATCAGTGCTTGACTATAATTATGAGGATAACGACAACATCAATAAATTTCTAACTAAAAAAATGTTTTTCTTTTACAAGTGCCTTTTTGGTATAAATGTCTCATTTTTCTATAATGATGATCCATTGGCCGCCGCCGCCTGCTGCCTGGTTTATCTAATAAATTATTACAATATTATAATATACATGGTGTGAAATATATTGTATACACCGAAGTGAAATAATAAGAAAAATAAAACTAATTCCACTTTCCATCACTATAAATATCTTGACATTATGATTCAATAATCCACAACACTAAAATCTTCGAAATATATATAGCAAAAAAAATGGAGTTAGGAGGTCGTATTGATAGAATGTCACCACTAGTGGTACTATTATTCACATGCATGGTTACTGTTCTCCAAACCACTCGTGCCCAAGACTCTCCGCAAGACTTCCTCAACGCCCACAACGCGGCGCGCGCGCAGGTCGGTGTGGGGCCAATCAGATGGGATAACACGGTGGCTGAATACGCGCGTCGATACGCCAACCAACGCAAGGGTGATTGTAGTCTGGTGCACTCCCAAGGGCCTTACGGCGAGAACATAGCATGGGGAAGACCTGACCTTTCTGGCGTCAACGCCGTGAAGATGTGGGTGGCGGAGAAGGCCGACTACGATTACAACTCCAACACATGCCGCCCTGGGAAGGTTTGTGGACACTACACTCAGGTGGTGTGGCGTAACTCGGTTCGTCTTGGGTGTGCTAAGGTTCGGTGTGATAATAATCGGGGTTCCTTTATTACCTGCAACTATGATCCTCCGGGCAACTGGAATGGCCAGCGACCTTTTGATGTGTTAGCATCGTATGTTGAGCAATTCTAACTCGATCCATGATCGATCAATATTGTCATCGTGTGATGATAGTGTTTGATGAAAAAGGCTATGCTCTACAAGATGTGTTTGGCAACACTAGTTTCATTTTGATTTTCTGTGTGTGAAGGAGATTTTCTTAAGAGTTGTTTTGAGAAAATTCTCAACACTTGTTTGAGAACTTTTCTTTGTTTCTATTCAGAAACGGAAGATAAGAATTAATAAAAGACCAAACGCATTTTAAGTATATAAACAAAAATTTGTATCTTCAATTTTATTCCATATTAATTTTCTTACAATGTATTACTTTTAGATTTTAAATTATATTATCTAGGGAGCGTTTGAGATTTTGCACATTTTAATATATATATATTTAATTCTTGTTATAACATGTACGTAGGGAATAAAGTACTTTCAAAGGGGAAAAAACGAGTTAATTTTTTTTAAGTCTCCGTTGTTCAATTGATTAAGTGCGCGTAAAATGTGACTTTTTTTTTTCATTAAGAACATAAATCTTGTAACAATACAGCAATAAGTTCGGAAGGAGCGTCATCCGCTCTCAACCTACGATCAGACGGATAACAAGTAGTTCTAGCAAGAAAATGCGCTACATTGTTAGCTGAACGTTTAATGAACTTGACAGAAACAAATCTCAATTTAAGGTCAGCCAATAGGCTTTTACACTCAGCAATTAAACATCCAAAATAGGACTGAAGGAGGGAAGAACTGCGTAATGCTTGAACCACCAGCAAGCAGTCTGTTTCAAGCTCCACATTGCTCCATCCAGAGAACTTAATCCAACTGAGCGCCTCTTTAATGGCTATGGCTTCAGCTACTTCGGGTTTGACCGAGCCTCTTCGGCACTGCGCAACTGCTTCAACCAGATGACCACGATGATTTCGAGCCACACAGGAATAACTGTAGCATCTCTCGGATTCGAACAGAGCAGCATCAGTGTTGATTTTAAGAGAGCCATCTTCTGGGGGAGTCCAAACTGGGTTGCCATCACCTTGATTAATAAGGGCCAGAGCTAAGTCAAAATGCTTATCCTGGGCATTTTGCCACTGACTAACCACCGTTCTTGCCAAAATAATGATCTCTCCCACTTCCATTCCTTTTTGATTCCACACTAACTCATTCCTATTTTTCCAAAGGGCCCAACATACCATTGAGACCAACTCTCGACTAGCACCAGAAAAAGTATCAAAGTTAGAGGAGAGCCAATTCGAAAAGGTACCAGGGACAAGGGTAGATATTCCAAGACCGAGCCTATCCCAACATGCAGTAGAAAAAGGGCATGAAACAAGGATATGGCTAATCGATTCCCTATCCAGATTACACAGAGGGCAAAAGACATTAAGTGGAACCTGCTTTAATTGTAGCTGAACTTTTGTGGGAAGACAATCCTGCGATGCTTGCCATAGAAAATTTTTAACTTTGGGGGGAACCTTGAGATTCCAAAGCTTACGCCAGAAACCGGAGTTATCAGCTGTTGAGGAGCTAGTTTTGTCTATCTGTAACTGGGCATAGGCACTCTTCACTGTATATTGGCCCAATCTATCATACCGCCAAGACCAACGATCTTCTTCTCCTTCCCCAATCGGTATTCCCAAAATTAAATTGACATCCCTGTCAATGAATAGATCTGATAAAAGGTCTATATCCCACTGAGATCGCCCCATCACCATAAGAGAGGAGACCCTTTGATTCACCAATGAAGGGTGAGTCGAGTGTACGAAGGGGTCCTCCACGCAGGGAAGCCACGGATCCGTCAATATGGAGACTGTTCTCCCCGAACCCACACAGACAGAGGCACCTTTTTTTATTAGAGTCTGTGCTTCCATTAGACTACGCCATATATAACTTGGGTTATTACCCAACTTGGCTGTTAAGAAAGACCCACGGGAATAGTATCTTGCCCGATATAGCTTGCTTACCAAAGAATCTGGGTTATTAAGTAGCCTCCAGCACTGCTTCCCAAGAAGAGCTACATTGAAATCATAAAGAATACGAAATCCAAGCCCACCCATTGCCTTCGGAGCGCTCATTCTTTCCCAACTCATCCAATGAATGCCATATTTTTTCTTTGGAGATGACTTCCACCAGAAATTACTCATAGTCCTTTGCAAATCTTTAGAAAGTTCCTTAGGAAGTAAAAACACGCTCATTGCATAATTAGGAAGAGCTTGTGCTACAGTATTTAATAAAATCTCCTTACCTGCCCGAGATAGGAATTTGTTTTCCCACCCAAGCACACGCTGCTGAATGCGGTCCTTAAGATACCCCAATAAGCTAGACTTTTTACGACCCAACATACTTGGGAGGCCCAAGTAGGTGGTAGTGTCATCTGCCTCGTGTATATCCAGCTCACCACAAATATCGTCACGAACTCTTGCCTCCGTATTTCGACTAAAAAATATGGATGATTTCTCACAATTGATTTTCTGACCAGAGGCTTCCTCAAACTAAGTAAGTAGCTGCTTTACCTGACTAGCCTCATCCCTATTAGCTTTGCAGAAGATGTAACTATCATCTGCAAAAAACATATGGGATATGAGAGGGGCACCACGAGATACTTGAATACCTTTAAGGAGATTTTTACGCTCATAGTCCTTTAGTAGAGCTGAAAAACCCTCTGTACATATAATGAACAAATATGAAGATAAAGGATCTCCCTGTCTTAGCCCTCTTTCTGGAACGATATGGCCAAATTCCCTCCCTACATGAGAAATTTGATATCTTGCAGACGTGACACACACCATGAAGAGCCTGATTAGTTTTTCTGAGAAACCCATCCGCCAAAGTACGGCTCTCAAATAGGACCACTCTACTCGATCATAGGCCTTACTCATATCTAACTTTAGAGCCATGTAGCCTTGTTTCCCCTTGGTCTTTCTTTTCATGTAATGCATGATTTCATAGGAAATCATAATATTATCTGTGATCAATCTCCCAGGAATAAAAGCAGAATGAGTCTCTGAAATAACTGAGTCAATAACACATTTCAATCTATTAGCAAGAACTTTAGAAACAACCTTATAAAGGACATTACATAGGGAAATAGGACGAAGGTCACCCATAGATAACGGTTGTTTCTTTTTTGGTACTAATACAATATTTGTAAAAGTGAGCTCCTCATCAAATAATTCGGTATCCCAAAAATCACGAACCAATTGGGTAACATCAGAACCCACTACACCCCAATGTCGTTGATAGAAGCCAGGAGACATACCATCTGGGCCAGGGGATTTGTCAGGGTGCATTTGAAATAGGGCTCTTTTCACCTCATCCTCCTATATTGGTAGCAACATCATATCATTTTTCTCAACAGACAGGGTACGGTTTATACACTGAACAGGAAAGTCCCAAGCCGAAGTAGTAGACTTAAAGAGAGTTTGGAAATATTCCACCAAAACTCCTTGTAACCCGTGGTCCCAACCCACCAAAACACCATCGTTGTTGCGAAGTTTCTCAATCTGATTGGTGCGTTTTCTAGTTCTGGCAGCAGCATGAAAGTACTTAGAATTATTATCTCCTTCCTTTAGCCATAGCTGTTTAGACCTCTGCCTCCAAAAAATCTCCTTTTGTGTGAGAATTTCAAACAGTTTTTTATTCTCTTCATTGAACTTGCGGACAGAAATGGCATCAATACACGGCTTGAGAGACTTGATTCTTCGATTACACTCAGTGATTCTTTTATGGAAAGTCCCTGTAATCTCTTTTCCCCAAACTGCCAGCTCCCTCGCACACATGGCTAATTTCTCGCGAAAGGGCTTGCCTCGATGGGTTTGCCAAATATCCTCCACCAACTTCCTACACATTGGCTCCCTCAACTAGGCATTTTCGAATCTAAAGGGGCGGGTATGAGGTACATTGCGAACAGCCAGAGGAGAGAGTAAAATCGGACAATGGTCCGAGGTAGTTACTTCGACATTAACAAGAGAAGCTTGAGGAAAAAGATTCAGCCAGTTAGTAGACACAAGAGCACGATCCAGCCGTACTTCAATGAAATTGGTTGAGCCCCTTCCTCTCTCCCAAGTAAAGGAATAACCGAGCATATCTAGATCAACCAAATCTCCATAACGAAGTGCATTCTGAAATCCAGATATCAACCAAGAGGGATAAGGCTTACCCCCACGTTTGTCTTGATTGCTAAGAACGTTGTTCATGTCGCCAATCACGCACCAAGGAGTGGAAGAAGAGTCGGCCAAGGTTTCCAAGAGTTTCCATGTATTATGTCTTCTAGACCTATTAGGCTCACCGTACAGACCTGTAAGTCTGTAATCAGGGCTGCCACGAGAAGATAGAAGAAGATCAATGTGAGATTGGCTGAAGGAAATAATCTAGGCCTCCTGTTGATGCCTCCAAAGAAATGCAAGCCCACCACTATGGCCTATTGAGTCCACAACAATCAAACCTTCAAAGCTCAAACTCTTTTTAATTCTATCAACTTTATCCTTTTTACATAAAATTTCACACAAGAAAATAAAATTGGGTTTCTTACGGAGGACAAGCTCCTTTAGGAATTGAACATTCCGCGGGGTCCCAAGCCCACGGCAATTCCAGCTTAAGATACTCATGACTCCTGGCGGGACCGTGGACCGGGTCCCGCCGAAAATAAGTTTTTTGGACTGCCTTCATCTATAGGATGCATAAACATGGGCTCATCACCATCAGATTCTGGACTCACTTCAGTCTCGAGGCCCACCAGATCACTAGGTCCCAAATCAGGACTAGCCCTTCTCTTCTTGGTTTCAATGAGAATAGACCCACTATTGATTACCCCAGAGTGATTTGCAATATCTTGCATGATATAAGTGGGATTAATGGGTGGTTGACCATCATTAGCATCTTTCCCGTTACTAGCCATTAACTGCACCCCACGATTTGGGGAATTGATCTGATTGCCGAAAATCAAGGGAGACGATCCTGGTATGTTCACACTGCCCTGCCCATCGCCAATGAGAACTGAAGTGGGGATTATGGCCGGCCTTTCCCCAGGACTGCGTATCTCCTCCTCCTTCCAGCTGCTACGAATCCATTGGGCACTGATAAGCTTGGTCTGACGACGGAATGGAGCTCTCATCCACTCACCGTATGGCTGGAAGATTTCTTCCTCAGGTAGTTCAAATCTTTTTGGGCAAAATTTTTCTGAATGATCAATTCGTCCACAGATAAAACAGAACGTAGGAACGTTCTCATATTTGAACGTAACCCATATCCACTCATTGTCACCTTTATGGATGCGCATCCTTCTCTTGAGGGGCAGGTGCAGGTCAATGGTAATTCTAATTCGCATATAATCCCTCCAAACACCCATGAAATTTTTAGGACACGATTCCTTGAATTTACCAATAAAACCACCGACTGCTTCAAGAATTCTGGAAGTCATAAAGCCTATAGGTAGGTCGTGCACCTGGACCCAGAGATCCAATGTGTTCAAGGAGATTAGGCGTGGATTACAATTACTCTCCATCCGTGAGATCACTAGGACTCTCCGATTAAAGAACCATGGACTGCCATCTATAACACGTTCGATATCTATTTCGTGAAAGAACTGGAATAGGAATTTGTTAGTATCAAGCTCCTTCATGTACACCCCCTTGCCTGGTTTCCATAAGGCAGCTAACGTTTGCTGCATTGAAGGGAAATCCAAAGCCCCTGGAGCGATGAATCGACCAACAAGGCACAACCTCCAATTGAAATCGTTGTCGTCCACCGCCGCAACATCTCCCTCCTGAATAGCCAGACCGCCTTCATCTTCCTCAGACAAACTGATCTCGAACATCTTCTCTGGCAGCGTACTAGAAGAAGCCATCGTCACCACCACAAAGAAGACAAGAAATCTGATAGTATAGAAATCAATACCAGAACTACAAGAGGACAGAGACTTCTAAACCCTGTACGATACGACCATGACAAAAGTCAAGACATTACAGTATGAACTTAATTGTAAAATGTGACTTTTAGTAGTGAAAATTAATAAAAATATATTAGGGATTCAATGATATAAGAATTTGTAAATTTAGATGTACATATATAAGTGTAATATAAAATAAAAGACAGATCTAAAATTAGAGCAAGCAAATATAAATGTGGTTGTCATGACATATATCAAGTGATTTTTATCTTGTTAATTAAGCATCATATTCATACATATTAATAAGAGTATTTTTATTTGGTATTTTAAAATGTACAGCATTACACGAATTAACTCTTTACGATTGACTAATAATATTAATTATAAATTCAAATTATGTGAACTGATATTGAATTATATTAATAGCGCTGAATTTCCAATTTAATCCACGTTGCTCTAGACAAAGTCAAAAAGTATTGTATAGCAGATACATTATTAATGTCGTGGTCGCTATAAAACAATGGCCACAGTAACATCATTATCATAAAACTCGTTAGGATAAGATTGCCATAAAGTGGGTTATATATATTATATTATAAATAGCAGTAACGAATTTTATATTTTAATGTGTTAAAAAAGACATTTTAAATATATAGTAAAACATCTTTATAGTAATAATATTGAGACCAATATACTTTATTAATATAAGGAGATTATAATTTAATAAAATTATATCTATAAAATATTAAAAATATACACATTTAAATCTACATTAAATAATAATTGATAAAAATGATCAAATTTAATGTATAATCATTGATAAATAAAAATGACATAAAAGTATAAGTACAATATACATATATTTATAATGTTAGAAATATACAAATAGTATACCAAAAAGGGCCTAGGACACTAAAATCTAACTGAATTAAAAAAATATCATGCTTGGTAAAAAACTATGATCAAGTGACTCAAAATTTTGGGCGCCAACTTTTTTACTATGCTTTTGTTGTTTTTTCGATATTTTTGCTATTAGATATAATTCTTATTTTTCTTTTGTTTCTCTCTAAATCCCAAGTATTCTTCCATCCCTTTGGTATCTTAAAAGCCCTCAAAGCAACGATGAAATCCCTATTTCCAAGTAATTGTAAGCAAATGATTTCTGGAATTAGTGCAACCATATGGAGCCTTTTCTTCTTCTCACTACAAGAAACAAGGTTTTTGCCGGCGCAATTCGGAATTGCGTCGGCAAAAACAACTTTTATCGGCGCAATTTTGCGCCGGCAAAAGTAACACTAGTTTAAAAAAAAATACCATAGACTTTTGCCGGCGCATTTCACCTAACGCGCCGGCAAAAGTCAATTTTGTGTCGGTAAAAGTCGGACTAAGTAAAACGACACCGTTTTGTGCTAGGGTTTATTAAATACTTTTTCCAGCGCATTTTTAGACTTTTTCCAGCGCAACGAAACGCGCCGACAAAAGTCATAGCGATATTAGACCTGCCGTGAGCCCTTCTTCCCCATTTCAGTTTTTTTTTTCAGAAAAAAGCTTCTCTCTCTCCCTCCTCTGTGTTAATGGAACCGACCACCCCGTGAGCCATAATCCCACCGTGGCTCAGCTCATATAGGGAAGCTTCTCTCTCAAGGTTAGTAAATCAAATGGGAAATTTTTTAACATTTTTAGATTTTTTTTCTCTATATCTCGTTTAGTAATTGTATTTTTTTTTATTCTCTCTCTATAAACAGGTGTTACAGCTCCAATCTCTCGGTGGAACAACTCCAAAGGTTAGTTTATGTATATATTTATATCTGTTTATATATATATATTTCGGTTTATATATATATTTATATCAGTTTATATATATATATGTATATATCTGTTTATATATATCAGTTTATATATATGTATATATATTTATATGTGGGTATATATATATATGTATATTTATATTTATATGTTTGTTTTTTTATATATGTATATATATGTTTATATGTATATGTATGTGTGTGATATTTGGTATTATAATTATATTTTTCTGTTTAAAAAAACAAATAAATCTGTGTAGTTTTAGAAAAATGAGATTACTAATGAAAAAAAAATATCGTTTTAGTATTTATTAAAAAAAAAAACTTATTTGAGTATGTATATTTTTTTAATTTTAATGCTTAATATGTATATTAAAAAATAGATTAGATTATGTATATTAAAAATATATATTATAATTTTTTATATTAAATATTATTTGGTTATAAATATTTACTAAATAAATTGTTTTGATGTTACTGATATAAAAAAATTTGATATATGTTATTAATCTTGGTTTATGTTGTGCATGCTATGAGAATATTCTGTATATTGTGTGTAGTTTGCAGGTTTTATAAATTTTGGGATAGTTTAAAATATAACTGTTATGCTGGCCAAATTTCGTTAGTCTTAGGAGAATTTACATTAATTACAAAAAGTATAGCCACTAACATTAATTTTTATTTTAATGCTTTATATTTATTTGTTTCTCTTAATAAAAACTATTTTTAAGATATTTTTATAATATATGTTTTTTGTATTTATTAATTTTTTTTTGTAAAATAAAAAAAATACATTTGAATATGTACTTTTTTTATTTGAATGCTTTATATGTATTTGTTTATTTTTGCTTGTTAATATTTATTATATTGTATTTTGTGATATATATATATTAGTTAAAGTATGAACATAAAAAAATTAAGATTAATAATGTATGTTTATATTTTTAAATTGTTTTATATTAAATGTGTTGACGCCGTTTTTCGTCAACTTAAAATGTAGAGCACGTAAACAGTAAAGAATTATGGCCAGGAAAACACAGTAAAACAAGGAGAGTTTTTTACGTGGTTCAGCAGTTAACTCTACCTAATCCACGAGTCTTTGTTATTAGAACTTAGGAAATTTCTGAAAATCCTTCAGGGATGAATTCTCCAGAGTTTCTCTCAAGATCACAAAAATTCGGTCCTTTACAAAGGTACATGACTTCTCTATTTATAGAGGAAGTCTCAGAATACTCTCCCACACATTTTTGGAAGTTATCCTATATATTAATAAATTTAATGGCTTTGAATCCTGTAACTCCTATATACAAGGAAACGTCCCCTGAAGACCAAGGGGCGTGTAACCGACTATAAATATCCCTTTATTGTAGGGAAGTTACAACAATAATATATCTTGAAAGCATGGACTGTGTCCCTTCAAGAGACCTATTAAGTCGTTCGAGATCAGCAATTAGCATCATGCCCGTCTAAGCCTCTGAGCGAAGTACAAGTTGTCTTGTTTTCCAGAAATCAGTTCGGAGAGGGTAAGTGCTACCGAGGCCGCGTTACCCCGAGCTCACACTCATAGCAAGCTCGGGCCCCGAGGCCGCGTTACCCCGAGCTCACACTCATAGCAAGCTCGGGCCACTTGTTCCGAGGTCAATATGACAATGGACATACTCCAATGTTCTGTCTTCCGAGCTTGCAAGAACTTCGAGGTTGTCCATCTTCGAGGTTGCCACCTGCATTGAAGGTTCGGTATCTATATTACGAGCATGTATTTCGACCATCTCGAACTCACCCCTGACGGATCTAGCTTTCGAGGTTACGACCTCAAGTCTCGAAATCTGGATGTAACATTTTGCCCCCTCAAAAGTATTTGTTCAAATCCTATGAGAAGGAAACTTTTGAACTACTTTCTTTGGGAACCGCACCATCACATATACTCGAGTGTCGACACGCGTCAGTTGAGTATTGCTTATTTAAGGTACTCGAGTGCCTCGGTAATCAGCCCATAATCGTTCGCCTGCCACCTTTACGACACCATCTCCCTGGGCGTTGGATTTGATACGGAATCTGGCCAATGGCCTAGATTACTCCTTCTATTAAGATTTCTGATAGCCTATATATAAGACTTCAGTCGTCCTCTTCCTCTCATTTTCACGTTTACCAGAAGAAAAAAGAGAAGAGAAAACCAGAGGCAAGCCCAGAAAGTGTTTGGTGTTACATGTTCTCTCGCCCAAAAAAACAAAGGACCACCAGCTTGTTCGAGACCGTGAGGTCATACCTGTAGCCTCTTCTTCAGTCATCTGTTTCTCTGCAATCACCACCTTCAGTGCGTAAGTATCTGATCTTAACTTTTATGTATATCTTCTTTTTTCTTTACGCCAATTTCTGCCTTTGTTGCTTTTACATTTCTGGGAATGTGTTGGTTTATTCTCTAGTTTGATATACTAAGATACTTTGATTGATAGATATTAGTTTAGGTTCCCCATTACTGGTTTTGAATCCAGTTCAAACGTATGAAGACCCCAAATATGGTCTTTTTCTGGGTTTTCAAATTTTAGAGGACATATCTTGCACACCAAGATATCGGGTACAAAATCTTGATTTTAAAGAATGCACGATACTCAAAAATACCATTTTTGAATAACCGCCACCTTTTTCCCTGATATTTCAGGATTCTAAAAAATTAGACCCACTTCCCTCCCTTTTTCGTGAAGTACACGTCGTGACACTTAACCGGGTCTCTAGGATCGAACTCATCTTGTATCCAAGCATTTTTGAGCTTGACCCACCAAGATCGTTATTCTTGATTCCTTGCATGCATGGCCCTCACCACTTTTTTCTTTCTTGCTAGATGTCACAAAATCTGGAAAGATGGTGGGGGTCGTTGCTTGCCATCCCATATTCGCCCAAAACTCTGAGCCCAGAGTCGTTGTTTACCCGGAACCAGCGTCTGATTCGTGAACACGAGCTAGCTCGCGAACAAGAAGAAACCCGAGCTCATTATCGTCGTCAAATCGTCGAGGTCATAGAGAAGAAGAGAAAAATCCTTCGCGAGGATCTTTATCTGGAATCTAACTCAGGGCCCAGACCGATCCCCCTTGATCCCAGGCTGAAAGGGACAGTTGCGTACAACCCGGGAGATCTTCGATTCTCACTGATGGGGGAACCCTCTACCTCACACCCGAGGAGAGAAATTTTCGAGGCCGAGCATTACTGGAGCTAGGTTACCTCGCTAGGTCAGATAAACGATATCCTGGCCTTTCATGGTATAAGATTATCAGGCTCGCTAAGGTGTCGAGCCCCCACCTCCCAAGAGCAAAGCTGTTGCGCTCCAGGAGATGGGAATCTTGACAACAAGCTGAGATATGCGACTTGGAGCCAGGAGCACATGAAGGTAAGAGTGATACTACCTTGGAAGTCTTTCTTCAAGGACTTCACATACTTCGTTGGGTTGGCCCCATTCCAGCTCAACACTAATTCTTACAGGGTTCTGTCTGCCCTGAGGTCGCTATACCACAAGCTGAAGTGGGAAGGACCATCGCCAGAGGAGATCCTGTATCTTTTCTGCTTGAAAATCAATCCCTCCCGAGCTCGGGGAGGAAACAGCTTCTATTATCTCTCGAGCTACCCCAAGGAGAAAAAGGTGTTTGAGGATCTTCCCAACCATCCTCCTGACTTTAAGAAGGCCTTCTTCTGGAGAGATGGCCTAGCTCCGTCTCGATATTATTCGTTTAGAAGGATTCGTAAGTATCCCAACCTCCTTCTTTTCTGTGCTCAGACTTTTGTCTATAGGCCCATACTTAGTTGAAATGTATTTTATTTTCTAGCCAAATATCATCGTCCTACTCCTACTGACGAGATGAAGGAGCATAGAGAGACTCTGCTCCAACTCCCTTATGGCAGGAGATCCCTCTTATACCTTTTGCATGAAGGTAAGCTCCGAGCTTGCGGGCTCTTGGGAAATGTCCAGTCCACCTTGGATTGGTCCAAAAAAATATGACCGCTGGGAGCTCGTGCCTTTGCCAACAGGAATCCTCCCCCCAAGGAGAGAGGTGAGGCCCCCGCCTGTAGTTCGCCGAAGGAGCCTGCGATCAGGGAACGAGGCCAACAATGAAGCCTCAAGCTCGGGCTCGGATGATCAAGGTACAGTCATCCTAAGCTCGAAAATGTGGTCCCCCGCCCTATTAAAACACAAAATCGATAGGTTAGTATTGTGCGAGGACGATATGGACCATTTTTATGTATGGACTTGGGTAGATGAACAGGTTCATAGGTTCGATAGCTGGCTCGGGAAATACGACACTATGTATAGCCTGAACGAGGTATGGAACGGAATAGCTGTCCAATATGGGACCAACGACTATAGGGACCTTTCGAGGTTGACGTCCACCTATAGGGAAGGTACTCCCCCTGCCTCTTCTGAAGATGGGGGAATTTCATGGTCTCCGAGCTCAAGCTCGGAGGAGAGTTCCAGTTAGGTTTTTCTCCACTTATTATTATTTTTTGATGTCTTCTACGTTTGTTAGCACCATGCTAAATCTTGATTGCAACTGTGCAGGTGCCATGGACTCTGACCTTGACGTCGTGCTCTACAGTGGCGAGGGGGCTTAGACGAGTAAGTGCCCAAGAGGTTCGCGGAGGTCAGACCGACCCTCCAAAATCCTCAAGCGCATTGAGAAGACTCCACCAGCTCCAACTACTGCGAGCACAGCCGAGGACCCGACTGCCCAGGTCGACTCATCCGTCTCGGCCGCACCTGCCATGTTTCCTCCGGCTACAATTCCTCCAGCACTCAGCCAACCCCCGAAAAAACCCTCAACCTCCAAGTCACTCTTGCCATTGGCCCGACCTTACATTGATGAGTTCGTGCTTGATAGTGCCACCGGGGCCCACGGAGCTGTAATTGGCTCAGATATCCTCTCTCGGATGGGTCAGAGTCTTGCGGGATTCGACGCTGATCACTGGGAGTTTGTGAATAAGGCCCGAGACTGCAATACTCTTTATGATAAGAGTATTGAACTTACTGCTGCGGTAATTTTCGCAACTTACTTTTAATTTCTTATGCGCCATGGCTTATGATCTAATTCAATCTCTTTGTGTTTCAGGCTCTTGTCGTCTCGGCTCAGCTTAATTATAAGTTGACCAATGAGGTGCACTCGAGCATCTCTTTGGCCCAGGAGTCGAGGAATCTCCGGCTTTAAATGGCTGATGAGCTCAAGGACTCGAAGACAGAGCTTGAAAAGGCGAATGCTCGGCTTGTGGAGCTGGAGAAAGCTAATGCCAAGCTCGAGGAGGAGAAGGCTGCCACCTTTGAGATAATCGAGAGTGAGAAGGCTAGCCTCCTTACCGAGTACAAAGAGAAGAAGGACAAGGGGTTGATCAGGCCATGTACAGGATCTGGGCTAGCAACGCTGACCTCGATACCAGTTTCCTGGGCTCTTTCGAGGAAGGATTTGTGGCCAAATGGCAAGCTCGGCTTTATGCAGAGGAGGCTGCTCGGGCTGCTCGGGAGGCTGCTCAGAAGGATAGTCATGCTATTCGTCCTGAAGAGTCTAGTGCTGCTGGTGCTGAGAAGGCCAAGGAGACTGCTCCTTCATAAATTTCACTTCGGGGTTGCATCCCTTTATTTTTGTAATTGTTTTTATTTATGCCCGTAGGGCTGATACAATTTCTTTTTATTTTTGGCTTTCTTTTAATATATATGCATTACATTTCTTGGTTTGAAATATTTTTGCACATTTTATATTAAAGAATCGTGTATGCTTGTTTATTTGCACAAACATAGTTTGGATTTAGGCTCGAGATTCAATGCGTTCACGCACATTTTGCTCGAATTATCCACTTCCGATCTCGTTATTTGTCAAGGTCGGATATTACTTTAACCATGAACCCGAAAGTACTTGTATGGTGTGTAATACAAACGGTTTAGTTATATCTTATTTTTAGTTACTTTTTCTCATCCTCAGTTATCTCTCCGAGGTTATGAGTTCGAAACTATTGTTTTATAAGATACTCCAGCCTCGATCTCGACTTAACTCGAAGTGGGTTTATGTTCCAACTTACTGTCGATTAATTTTAGATGGTTTGCTCCAAACCTATTAAGGTCGTGTTTAGTTTGTAATCCATACACTTATATTTTTAATCTAGTTTGCATATTTGGTCACATCCAAACATTTTTATCTTTTGATAATTTGGTTACGTCCAAACTATCTAAGCTCGCGCATCTGGTTATATCCAAACACTTGTATGTTTTTGATAATTTGGTTATATCCAAATTATCTTAGCTCGCGCATTTGGTTATATCCAAACACTTGTATATTTTTTATAATTCGGTTATATCCAAATGATCTTAGATCGCGCATTTGGTTATATCCAAACACTTGCCTGTATTTCGTATATGTTACTTTATTTTTCAAGCTGGTGGTATTTATATATACCAATGATGCCCCCTTAATATCCTATGAATGTAACCATAGGTTATTAGATTAAGAGATATTGCAAAAATAAACCATATTAGACGAAATAAATATTTATTTGATAAAATCCAAAAGTAGGCAAAACAGTACAAATAAACAAGCATGGTTACAGGCAACATCCTTCCTACACTATTAATAGTAAGGTCTTAGGTGTTCGCCATTCCATGCTCGCGGTACTAGGCTTCCATCCAATCTCGCTAACTTGTAGACACCCGGTCGGATGACTGACTCTATCTGGTAGGGTCCTTCCCAATTTGGCCCGAGCACGCCAGCTGCTGGATCTCGTGTTGCCAAAAATACACGCCTTAGCACCAAATCTCCCACATTGAATCTTCGATCCCGAACCCTCTTGTTGAAGTATCTGGTAGCTCGATGTTGGTATGCAGCATTTCTTAGCTAAGCTTCGTTTCTTCTTTCTTCGATCAGGTCAAGGGTTTCTTCGAGCTGAGTGTGGTTCGAGTCTTGGTCATAAGCGTGGGCTTGAATTGTAGGAATTTCGACCTCAACTGGAAACATAGCCTCGCAACCGTACGCTAGAGAGAACGGGGTATGTCCTGTCGATGTTCAGGCCGTAGTTCTATATCCCCATAGGACTTGGGGCAATTCTTCGGGCCATCGTCCTTTTTCTTCTTCCAAATTTTTCTTCAGCAAACTCTTGAGAGTTTTGTTTACAGCCTCGACTTGGCCATTCGCCTGGGGATGAGCTACTAACGAAAAACTCTTTATTATTCCATTTTTTTCGCAAAAATTGGTGAACAAATCGCTATCGAACTGGGTTCCGTTGTCGGATACAATATTCCTCGGCATCCCATATCGACATATAATGTTCTTCACTACAAAGTCAAGGATTTTTTTAGAGGTTATTTTTGCTAACGGTTCAGCTTCTGTCCACTTCGTTAAGTAGTCTACAACAACTACAACATACTTCACTCTGCCATTGCCAGTTGGAAGAGAGCCTATGAGGTCGATTCCCCATACCGCAAATGGCCATGGGGAGGTCATCATGGTCAGTTTGGACGGTGGAGCTCGAGGAATTGTGGCGAATCGCTGGCACTTATCACACTTCTTTACGTACTCGAAAGAGTCCGACTTGATAGTAGGCCAGAAATAACCTTAGCGTATGATTTTCTTGGACAGGCTATGCCCCCTAGTATGGTCTCCACAGAACCCTTCGTGAATTTCTTCAATGATTTTCTTGGCTTCGGGTGGAGTCACACACCGAAGTAATGGCATGGAATATCCCCTTCTATACAGCCTGCCATCCATGATGGTGTAACGGGGGATTTGATACATCAACTTTTGAGCCTAGTTTCGATCTTTTGGAAGGGTGTCGGTCTCGAGATATTCGACTATTGGAGTCATCCAGGTAGGCTCAGAGTCGATCATACACATGTCTTCTAGCTCTGGCTCATTAATACTAGGTGCCGAGAGATGTTCAATTGGCACAACATTTAACTCATCATTCTCGGTGGAAGTAGTGAGCCGAGCTATGGCATCTGCATTCGAGTTTTGTTCTCGGGGGACCTATTCGATCGCGTAAAACTCGAAATGTTTCAACGCCGACCTTGCCATTTCTAAGTAAGCTGCCATTTTCGTGCCACGAGCTTGGTATTCTCCCAAAATTTGGTTAACTACTAGCTGGGAGTCGCTGTAACAATGTATTGTTTTAGCATTGAGCTCCTTGGCTATACGAAGTCCCGCCAGTAAAGCCTCGTATTCGGCCTTGTTATTTGATGCGTTGAAGTCGAATCTTAAGGCAGAATGGAATCTGCTTCCTGCGGGAGTGATCAAAATGACTCCTGCCCCCGATCCATTTTCATTAGATGACCCATCAACGTAAATTTTCCACAGCTCGTGGGCCGGGGTTATAACTTCATTGTTGGTCATGCTAGTACATTCCACTATAAAGTCTGCCAAGGCTTGTGCCCTGATGGTCGTCCTTGGGTGGTAGGTGATCTCGAATTGCCCGAGTTCAACTACCCATTTAAGAAGTCGACCCGAAGCTTCTGGCTTAGAAAAGACTTGTCTTAGTGGTTGATCAGTTAATACATGGATGGGGTGCGCCTGAAAGTAGGGTCGAAGTTTTCGAGATGAATGAATTAAGCTGAGAGCTAGCTTTTCCATCAAGGGGTATCTCGACTCTGCCCCCAGTAATCTTTTACTGACGTAATACACGGGCCTCTGCACCTTTTCTTCTTCTCACACGAGCACTGCACGTATGGCGTGCTCGGTAGTGGCAAGATATAAATATAGCACTTCTCCCGTAACAGGTTTTGTAAGATGGGGGGTTCTGCGAGGTGCTTTTTAAGCTCCTGGAAGGCTAACTCGCATTCTTCCGTCCATTCAAATTTCTTGCCTCCCCTCAATAGGTTGAAAAACAGAAGACAACGGTCTGTAGATTTCGAGATATACCTACTTAGTGCCGCCATCCTACCGGTCAAACTTTGGACATCTTTGTGTCTTCAAGGTGAGGGCATGTCGATCAGGGCCTGGATCTTGTCTGGGTTAGCTTCTATTCCACGAGCGTTTACAATGAAACCCAGGAATTTTCCTGAAGATACCCCAAAGGAGCATTTCTGAGGGTTAAGCTTCATGTTATACTTCCGAAGCACGGCAAAGCATTCTTCAAGATCATCAACATGGTTATTGTTCAGTTGGGACTTGACTAACATGTCGTCAACATAAACTTCCATGTTGTTCCCTATTTGCTCCGAAAACATCATGTTCACGAGCCGCTGGTATGTGGTCCCAACATTTTTGAGCCTGAATGGCATGACATTATAACAATATAGGCCTTTGTCCGTTATGAAGCTCGTATGTTCCTGGTCAAGGGCATGCATGGTAATCTCGTTATATCCAGACTAGGCATCCATGAATGACATCAGTCCATGCCCTACCGTGGCATCCACGAGCTGGTCAATCCGTGGTAAGGGAAAATAGTCTTTTGGACAAGCCTTATTGAGATCCGAGTAGTCAATGCAGGTTCGCCACGTCCCATTGGGCTTCGGAACCAGTACCGGATTGGCTACCCAATCAGGATAAAAAGCATCCCTAATGAATCTGTTTGCTTTTAACCTGTCGACTTCCTCTTTCAGTGCCTTCTTTCTATCGTCGTCCAGCTGTCTTCGCTTTTGTTGCTTCGGTGGGAAGCTTTTATTGATATTTAACGCGTGGCTTACAATATTTGGACTTATTCCCACCATGCCCGAATGTGACCACGCGAAGACATCCTAGTTTCTCTTCAGAAAGCAAATTAATTGCTATTTAGTTTCTTCGCACAGATGTTTCCCGACCTTTATCGTTCTCGATGGATCTGACTCTTCGAGCCTGACACTCTCGAGCTCTTCTAATGGCTCGAGGTCAGATCTTTCCTCCACTCTTGGGTCGATCTCTTCGTCTTTCTCCAAGATCATCCCGTCCTTATTCTGGATAACGACGAGTGTTTGTTCACTCGCCTGTTTCTTTCCTCTTACGGAAATGCTATAACATTCCTTTCCGGCTTACTGATCTCCCTTCAGCGTCCCGATGCAACTAGAAGTCGGGAACTTGATAGCCAGATGTCTTACAGACGAGACTGCCCCCATCCCTACTAGGGCGGGTCTCCCGAGCAGCACGTTGTAGGCTGATGGCAGATCCACTACTACAAACTCCATCATCTTGGTCACCGAGACCGGGTAGTCTCCCAAGGTTACTGGGAGTTCGATGGACCCCATACAGGCAATCCCCTCTCTTGAAAAGCCGTACAAAGTTGTTGCACACGCTTTTAGGTCTTGAAGCGCGAGTCCCATCTTTTCTAGGGTGGCCTTATAGAGGATGTTCACGGAGCTCCCATTATCAATGAGAACTCGGTGAACTCTCTTATTCGCGAGCTGGAGCGTGATGACCAGCGGGTCATTGTGGGGGAACTGAACATGGGACACATCATCCTCAGTAAAGGTAATCGGTTGAGATTCAAATTTCTGGCATTTTGGAGCTCTAGGTTTGGGTTCATAAGGAGACCCGTCCCCAGTCTTTAGCTCGTTCACATATCGTTTTTGGGCATTCCTGCCCATACCTGCGAGATGAGGCCCACCCGAGATGGTTATCACATCTTCTCCATCAATTGGAGGGGGCTTATCTTCTTCCCTGGCTCGGGAATTGTTGTTTTGTGCAGGTTGTGGCGCAGTTGTCCTCTGGCTTGTAGACGCCTGATTAATATTCTGTTTTTTGACATACTGTCTGAAATAATCTCTCGAGATCAATCCTTCGATCTCGTCTTTCAACTGTCGGCACTCATCAGTAGTGTGCCCGGTATCTCTGTGAAATCGACAATATTTGTTGGAGTCCCACTTGGACTTCTGATTTCTCATGGGGTCTAGACGCCTGAAGAGGACCTGGTTTTCATTAGCCAGGTATATGTTCTCCCGAGACTCGTTGAGCTCGGTGTACACTTTGTACACGGAGAAATATCTCTCCCCCTTCTTCTTCTTTCCCCCTTCGGCCTCAAGGTTATTCCCTTCATTCTTCTTTCTCTTGGAAGGGTTTTCCACAGTAGGCTTTGAGACTGGTGGGTCCGCCGAGGTTGAGGCTGAGTTTACGTTTATCGTTGTAGTTACGGGCTGAGAGGTCATATTCAGCGTCGACCTTGCCTCCTCTACATTGACAAACCTCTGAGCTCGTTTATTAAACTCAGTTAGGGACCTCACTGGTTTTCTCTGCATATCGTCCCAGAGAGGACTTCCTGGCATTACTCCAGCTTGGACAGCCATTAGATGACCGCTGTCATCCACATTTCGAGCCTGGGCAACTTCCAAGTTAAACCTCGTAAGGTAACTTTTCAATGTCTCGCCTGGCTGTTGCCGAACGTTGGTCAGAGTTGATGCCTCGGGTTTCACCCCGATCATGGCTCTGAACTGCTTCTTGAAATCCTTCGACAGATGATCCCAAGAAGTTATCGAATGTCTTTTATATTTCTCGAACCAGCTTTTTGCTGGTCCCGTAAGTGATGCTGGAAATAACATGCATCTGAGCTCGTAACCCACGTTACTTGCTCTCATTATTGTATTGAATGTACTCAGATGGCTGTATGGGTCGGACTTCCCCTCAAAAGGTGGGACATGAGGGATCCGAAACCCTTGAGGAAACAGAGTGTTGGAAATATGGGGAGCGAACAGTTCGAGCTCCTCGTCAGAATCCTCATCCTGACTCCGACCTCGCTCATTCTACAAAAGCCTAAAGGTCTTTTCCAACTGATCAATTCTTTCTTGGACCGGGTCTGCAAGGGGCCTTGCCTGAAATTGGCTATCATTGATCACAATTCCAGGCTCGCGCCTCCGCAGGGGATCTCTACGCCCATTTATGCGATTCCTCAGGCCCGGTTTGACGCGTTAACATTACCCCGATTCTGATTCAAGTGTTTCCGCAGGTCGGAGCGGTTCCCGTGGTTCCCACTATTATTTCAACCTCGATCATACATATCGGCTGATCTAGTATCTCCTGAATCGTCACTGGTAAGACTCGTCGCATGATTATTTCGAGATGGTCTCTTTCATGCTGCCTCGGCTCTGCAGTGTGAGACCGAGACATTTGACTTCTTGTAGATTGGACGCCTCTCCGCTCCCTGAAGGCTTCTCTGTTGCCTTGCCTCCTTCCTGCACGTCTTTCCTCATCATCTCAAACTGGTTGAGCATTCCTGTGAGGCGGTGAAGGGTATCTTATAGGCGATGGAGGGAAACGTATGGGTGACGGTGGCTGCCACCCATTTCGAGGCCGAGACGGTCCGGAGTTCGCTCGAGACGGGTCGGTTGCATTCGACGTGTTACCACGGATTTGAGTCCGAGCCTCTGTAGGGGCTCGGTTATTCCCAGTTCCCGCTGGTACCTCCGTAGTTGAATTAACCGGAGCCCTAACTCGAGTACTTCTTTGGGGTCTCGAGGGAGCGGATTGCTCAGCTGGTGCCGGAGGTTGCTCTAGCCTCCTCGTGGAAGCATTTTTTTGAGGACATCACGGGGCCTGCGGGGAGGAACATGCACGTCCCTCGGAGGAGGGGCTTGGTTCTCACGCGGAGGTGGGGGCTGAGCCTCTGCGGCTAATCTAGCCAACTCCTCATTCCGCTTATTGGCTTCAGCCAATTATTTTTTCAGCTGTCGGTTTTCAAGTTCCACAATGGGGACGTACTGTTCAGGATTGTAGTACATATCTTCATCCCTTGGGGCTGGAGGTGTTGGAGGTCCCCGAGAATCGGAGGACTCGCTTCTCTCCTCTGTATCTGGGTTTACCATTGGCTGCTTCCCAAGGCGTCTTGGATAGTTTTCTTCAGGAACGTTCTAATCGTCTGTGGCCATAACTGTTCAGGGATCGCACTGCTTGAGTTCAACTCTCAATGAAAGCACCAAACTGTTGACGCCATTTTTCGTTAACTTAAAATGTAGAGCACGTAAACAGTAAAGAATTATGGCCAGGAAAACACAGTAAAACAAGGAGAGTTTTTTACGTGGTTCCGCAGTTAACTCTGCCTAGTCCACGAGTCTTTGTTATTAGAACTTAGGAAATTTCTGAAAATCCTTCAGGGATGAATTCTCCAGAGTTTCTCTCAAGATCACAAAAATTCAGTCCTTTACAAAGGTACATGACTTCTCTATTTATAGAGGAAGTCTCAGAATACTCTCCCACACGTTTTTGGAAGTTATCCTATGTATTAATAAATTTAATGGCTTTGAAGCCTGTAACTCCTATATACAAGGAAACGTCCCCTGAAGACCAGGGGGCGTGTAACCGACTAATAAATATCCCTTTATTGTAGGGAAGTTACAACAATAATATCTCTTGAATGCATGGACTGTGTCCCTTCAAGAGACCTATTAAGCCATTCGAGATCAGCAATCAGCATCATGCCCGTCTAAGCCTTTGATCGAAGTACAAGTTGTCTTGTTTTCCAGAAATCAGTTCGGAGAGGGTAAGTGCTACTAAGGTCGCCTTACCCCGAGCTCACACTCATAGCAAGCTCGGGCCACTTGTTCCGAGGTCATATGACAATGGACATACTCCGATGTTCTGTCTTCCGAGCTTGCAACAACTTCGAGGCTGCCCATCTTCGAGGTTGCCACCTGCTTTGAAGGTTCGGTAAATATATTACGAGCATGTATTTCGACCATCTCGAACTCACCCCTGACGGATCCAGCTTTCGAGGTTACGACCTCAAGTCTCAAAATCTGGGTGTAGCAAAATGTGATATGTTTGTAAATATGCATTTAATAATTTTTTTGTATTAATAAAAAAATCAGTTTTGGTATATGTTTTTTTGTGGTTAAATATTTGTTAATGTATGTATATGTTTTGTATGATCTGGGAATATTCTGGTTATATATGTGTTTAATTTGTAGGTTTTTCAATTTTTGGGATAGTTTGAAATATAGTCGTTATGCTGCCCAATTTTTGATAGAGTTAGTAAAATTAATAAAAGTTTAATAATTAATTAAATAAAAATTTAATTATAATTAAATATTCATTAAAAAAATAATTTTTAACTATAATTTAAATAAAATAAAATTACCAATCATAATAATTAATAATTAATTTTAACATTAATATTAGATGTTTTGTAATTGAAAAAGTTAAAAATATAAATGATTTAATAAAATATAAATATAATAAAATTGTTAATTATTAGGTAAATAATCCAATACAAATTGAAGAATTTAATAAAAAAATTACAAAATGAAATTAATGTATAATTAAATTAATTTTAAAATAAAAGTAATAAATAAGTAAATGTTAAAGTTTACTGGTCAAAGGACACGTGGCACTACATGATTGGTCCACAATATTATTATTCTTAAAATAATTTTCAATTTATTTTTCAATTTAACAAAAAATAAAATTTACATTTTTTTCAAAAAAAAAATCAAACTATTTTTCAATTTAAGATTAAGTATGAAAAATACATTTTTTTTTAATTTAATTTTTTATTGTTAATATCCTCAAATTTTTTTATTTATTATTATTATTATTATTAAAATCTTCCTATTTATCATTTTGTCTACTTATTTTCAATTAAAGATTAAGTAATTTTGTTTAAAATCCAAGTAATAATTTAAGATTAAATCTTTTTTTTACTTAATCTTAAATAATTGATTAAAAGCAACAAATTTGATTTTTTTTTTGAAAAAAATGAGAAAAAATTATTTTTTGTTACTTTTAAATTGAAAAACAATAAATTTGATTTTTTAAAAAAAATGAAAAATATAAAATGATATTTTTTATGAAAAATTATTTAAAATAATAATAATAATAATGTGTACCAATCATGTGGTGCCACGTGTCATTTAAGTGTTAGTAAGTTGTAAGTTTGAGTATTTTATCCGCAAATATCCCTATAAATATTTATTTTTGCTAGAGATAGGATATTATTATCAGTTAGTGATAATTAGGGAGACAAACTGTCATGAAATACTATGACTATCATTTCCCTCATTTTAAGACAATTATTAATATTTTTTTAATTATTTCGCTTAAAGATGGCGAGCGACATAAGTTGGATGAGTGCGAGGAATCGTTGGTCTTTAGAGTATAGAAATGGTGTTAAGGAGTTCTTCGATATCGCCAAAAATCAGTTGAACGATCGGGGTTTGGTTCGCTGTCCGTGCAAGAAATGTGGGAATGTTAAGTTCCAGCCTATAAATATAATTTCGATGCATTTATTCAACAATGGCATCATACAGTCCTGCAAAGTGTGGCATTACCATGGAGAGGTGCTGCCGTCGCCACCAGCTGTGGTACGAGATCATGATAGAGATGAGATAGCGGATATCCTGGAGGATGTTTACGCTGAAGATGACGTTCCCGCTGGAAACTATAATGATCCTCCCCAAGATGATTCTCAACATCGCGACAAGTATGACAATTTATTTAAGGAGATGTCAAGTGAACTGTACCCGGGTAGCCGAAAGTATTCCGCGTTGAACTTCTTGGTGAAGCTGATGCATCTGAAAGTTATTAACAAGTGCAACAATCATTACTTTGATGGTTTGCTGGAATTGTTAGTCGACGCTATGCCTGACGAAACAATTTTACCTAAGTCTAACTATGAGGCGAAGGCAAAGTTGCGGAGTATTGGATTGGGATATGAGTCCATCGATGCTTGCAAGCATGACTGTGCATTATTTTGGAAGGAGAATGTGAATTTGGAATTCTGTCCGGTTTGTGGTGAGTGTCGCTGGCAAGATAATTGTGGGAACGGGAAGAAAGTGGCCCATAAGGTCATGCGGTACTTTCCGTTGACGCCGAGATTAAAAAGGCTATACAGTTCCAGATATACTGCAGAGGATATGAGATGGCACTATTCTAAAAGGCCAAAGGAAGATGGTGTGATGAGGCACCCCGCTGACAGTAAGGCGTGGAAGCACCTTGATGAGTTGTATCCATCTTTCGTAGCCGAACCTCGAAATGTTAGGCTTGGGTTGGCTACAGATGGTTTCAATCCTTTTGGGAACATGAGCAACTCTTACAACATGTGGCCTGTGATACTTTTCCCATACAACTTCCCGCCGTGGAAGTGCATGAAACCACAGTCATTAATGTTGTCTATTCTAATTCCAGGTCCTTCTTCACCTGGAAAAGATATCGATGTCTATATGAGACCTTTGCTTGACGAGTTGAAGGAGTTATGGGTGAATGGTGTCGAGACACGAGATGCATAAAATAGTACCTTGTTCAATATGCGTGCAGCAATCTCGTGGACCATTAACGACTACCCAGCTTATGCTATGATGTCTGGGTGGAGCACAAAAGGGTACAAGGCGTGCCCCACATGAAATGAAGAAACTCCCTCTGTAGGGATTAGAAGTAAAATTGCATACATTGGCCATAGGAGGTTTCTTGATATGGATCATGAATGGAGGAGCAAACGAGCACTATTCGATGGTAACAAGGAACTCTGGCCACCACCGAAAGATTACTCCGGTGATGATGTGTTGAAGCAATTAGAGAATTTGCAGATTAGACATCCTGGGAAACACAAAGAATTTGGTGGTGTGAAACGCAAAAGGGCTCCGATTGAACTTAATTAGTCGAAGAAGAGCATATTTTTCGAGCTTGATTATTGGAAGGAATTATTGCTGAGGCATAACTTGGACGTAATGCACATTGAGAAGAATGTTTGCGACAGTGTCTTGTGAACTTTGTTGAACTTAGAGGGAAAATCTAAAAACACTGACAAGGCAAGACTTGATCTAGCAGACATGAAAATTAGGGGAAAACTCCACCTCCGCAAAGAGGGAAACAAGTGGAAGAAACCGCATGCCAGTTACACCCTCAGTGTCCCGGAGCGTTGAGTTTTCTGTGAATTTGTGAAGTCAGTTGAATTCCCGGACGGTTTTGCTGCAAACCTTTCGAAGAATGTCCATGTCAATGATGGCAAGATAACTGGGCTGAAATCACATGATTGCCACGTGTTGTTTCAGCAGTTGTTGCCCGCCGTAATTAGGTCGTTTTTTGTTCCTGAAGTTCGGAAGCCAATTATTGAGTCGTGCGGTTTTTTCAAAAAACTTTTTTCACGGACTTTGAATGTGAAAGACCTTGAGAAGATGGAGACAGACATTATCACCATTTTATGCAAGTTGGAAATGATATTTCCTCCAGCATTTTTCGACATTATGGTGCATTTGGTTTTGCATCTTCCGAAAGAGGCAATTCTTGGCGGTCCCGTGCACTTTAGGTGGATGTATCCCATTGAACGTTCGATGGCGGTTTATAAACAGTATGTAAGAAATCGTGCACATCCGGAAGGTTCAATCGCAGAAGCTTACGTGATCAACGAGGCCTTAACCTTTTGCTCAATGTACCTCTGGGGGGTTGAGACTCGATTCAATCGACCTGAGAGGAATGACGATCGTGTTGAATCCCAACCAAATCGGGAATATTCTATTTATAAGGTTGTCAGTCGTCCATTTGGTAAGAAATCAAGTATGCTCCTCAATCCGCAGTTAAAGCAAAAGGCTGAGTGGTATATCTTGAACAATTGTGCTGAAATTAAGGAGTACCTTAGGTGTGTTTTCTAGTCTTTTTTCAGTAAATTTGTTTGGTTTATATACCGAGTAAAGACAAAAATCATAACATTGTTGTCCATTTGTAGTGAGCATATGGATGAATTAAGAAGATGGGGGGGCTCGAATCTTGAAGTTCAACAAGAAGCTGATTTTCCTCAGTGGTTCAAAGAAAGAGTATGTATATTAGTCAATTCTTTTCCGAAACCCCACTTAATCAATCCAAAACTAACTTTCAATGTTAATGTTGATAGGTGAACGGTTTGCATGAGTCAACACCTACTGAAGTGATTAATGAATTGTATGCTCTCGCAAACAAATCAAGCGGCACCGTGTTCTCATATCCAGCGATGATAGTGAATGGTGTGAAATTTGTGACTCATGGTCATGATATGAAGCTTAAAACACAAAATTGCGGTGTAATGGTGCCAAGTGAGGAAGGAGTGAACTACTATGGAGTTTTGGAAGAAGTAATTGAATTGTCCTACTTGATGGGTTACAGTGTTGTCCTATTCAAGTGTAGATGGTTCAATACAAGTAGAATTAAAGTAGAATCCAATTTTACGAGCGTATATGTGAAGGAAGAATGTTATAAAGATGATCTTTTCGTTCTCGCATCTTAAGCGAAGTTGGTGTATTATCTTCGAGATGTGAAAAATGAGGATGATTGGAGACTCGTTAATGAATACATTCCGAGGAATGTATGGGATTTCTCAAATTCTGATGTTGATGACACTGAGACCACAAATGATATACCAATATTGCAAGAAGTTAATTCTTCTTCATTTCAGTTGTGGGTAGAACTTCCAATTTTCGATAATCTTCAGTATGATCGGGTTAATGTCAATGCCACTGAAGTGTACAACGTCGATGATTTGGTTGGCGAAGGTTCAGATGAATTTTTTGTCGATGATGAAGTTGAATTTGAAGATGACACGTTGGCCGAGTATGAAGACGATGAGGATGACGACAATGTTCTACTCGATAGTGATAGTGATAGTGGTGTCCGTAATGATGTTGTAGTTGGTGATGATGAGGACAGTGATATGTAATTTGAACCAATATATGTAACTTTTTATTTAATTCAATGAAAACTTTATTTATTATCATTAATTAATGATAGTATCAGATATAGGTACACATGCACCTATTGGATGCCTTGGGGATAGTCAATGTATTCATGTACTGGTACTCATTTTTTCAAGATATTTGATGAAATATCTTGAAAAAATGGGTACTCGAACATGTCTGCTTACTATCTCCAAGGGATCCACTAGGTCGGAATATGGTAGGTTGGGAAAGACAATAAGTAATAAAATGTTAATTTAATAACAAAAAACAATAGTGATGCACCTAATGGATGCCTTGAGGATAATTAATGTATTCATGTACTGGTTCTCAGTTTTTCAAGATATTTGATGAAATATCTTGAAGAAATGAGAATTACTACATGACTGCTTACTATCTCCAAGGGATCCACTAGGTCGGTATAGGGTAAGTTGGGAAAGACAATAAGTAATAAAATGTTAATTTTATAACAAAAAATAACAGTGATGCACCTAGTGGATGCCTTGGGGATAGCCAATGTATTCATGTACTGCTCCTCATTTTTTCAAAATGTTTGAGAAACATTTTTAAAAAATGAGGAGAAGTACATGACTTCTTACTATCTCCAAGGAATCCACTAGGTCGAAATAGGGTAGGTTTGGAAATACCATAATGAATAAATATTAATTTTGTAACAAAAAACAATAGACATACATAATTTGAATTAGTTAATTAATGAATATTTTAATGTAGAATGGCCGAACCAAGTAATGACACAGGTGGTGGCTCCAGGAGGGGCAGGGGAGCTTATTACGGTGCCAATATCGAGAAGGAGCTGGCCACCAAAAAAGTTAGTCATTTGAAAGTAGAGTTTGATGCACAAACTGGAAAAGCTATTCAAACGTACGACAAGTGGTTCAACAATTCCATGGCTCGTTATTTGCGTAACACCGTACCCAACTACACTAGCTTGGGAACAAGTAAAACCAGCTGATATCCAAGTTATTCGAAATAGGCTATCTGTAAGAATTTTTTAAACCTTTAATAACTCACTATTAAATATTTTGTCCATCTTCATAATATTTTAACAAATTCCAAATTTAATTGTGATTTTAGGACAAATTCATTTATCCACAAGACAATCCAGTAATCAACGATGCCATGGTAAGACAAATGCAAAAACATCTGACTGATTGGTGCCACACGATGAAGAAACATTGGGTAGAGGTTGGAGGAGAGGTGGGCAATGAGAGAGCGAAGTCAAAACCTTTTGGGTCGATTACTTCTTCTGATTGGGCAATTCTATGTGATTTTTAGGCTTCTAATTCTCAGCAGGTATGCCGTAGATTTTACATTAATTTTTAATTATAAAATTACAATCTAGATTTAATGAGTACTGTTTTCTGTTTGAAGCGTATATCGAAGAAAAATAAAGAAGCTCGAGCAAAAATGACCATACCAGGAGGACAAGGTTCCAAATCCATCGTTGCCCATGTTTATGATCACGTAAATTATAATAACCTATATCCTTACATTTTCGAAAATATTATAAATGTCACAATGTTTAAATAATTTTCTTTTTTAGATTTACTCATCTACTGGCGAGCTCCCGAGCATGATCGACACATTCGAGCACCTCCACAAGAAGAATGATAAGTGGATTAGTGATGTAGCGGCGACAAAACATGTAAGTTGGATAACCTTAACTAATTTATGATCATTTATCTTTAAAAAGGTTTAGTAAATAATTAATAAATATTAATTATTAATTGGTTGTTGTCAATTAGTAATTATTTATTAATTATTAATTAAATTTTTAACAATTAAATCTTTATAATCTATGTGCCAATATTTTTATGATTAATGATTGTGGACTAAGATAAAAAAAGAACGTAACTAATGTTGTCTCCGTATCAGGGAGCTTGTGGACTAAAGTAAATTTGGTTATGAAAATCTATATCTGAATCAAAAACATGCAAATATAGTTCATGTATATGTTTGGAGACGTAAATTCCCCATTAATGGAATTAACTGCACTTACCGTATATATCAACAACATATTCATGATTTTGATTCAGATATGGATTTTCATGACCAAATTTGCTTTAGCGCACTTGCTCCCTGATACAGGAATAAAATTAATACATTATTTTTCAATCACTGGTCTGCAGTCATTAATGATAGGATGTTGGCAGATAAATAATAAAGTTATATTTTATATGTTTTTATATTAAAAATTTATAAGTTAGGTTTTCAAATAATGTTATATTGGAATTCGAGATACGTGCTTTTTATTGTGCAGACTGAGATGACCGAGCGTCGAGCATCGCATAGTACGGCCCTTGTATCATCTGCTGGTTCTTGTGTCGGCGATATTGTCGACGGTCAGTTCTCGCCTGATATGGATATTGTCACGGATGTCCTTGGACCCCGCTCGCATTATAAGAAAGGGTTTGGGGGTTGTCTAGGTTGAAGGCAATTGGCGCAAAGAGGGCAGCATCTTCGTCAACTTCTCAAATGTCCAGGCAATTGCCACCTAAAGTGGACAACATTTTGCAGCGAACTGAGGACATTATGCTAGAAAATCAGAACCTAAAAAAGCATAATACTAAACTTGAGAGTCGTCAACGGCGTCAAGATCTCCTGCTCTGTGCTTTGTTGAAGCAGGTTGGTGAAATGGCTCCTGGTTTTACTGTTGACTTACCAGAACAGGATTCGGACGAGGACGATGATGCTGACGGGGGCGGGGATGATGAGGCGGGCAGTACTCATTTGTAGAACTTTTTATTTATTTATTTAAAGTTTAACTTATTAGACATTTATTTTACTGAACTACTTTTATATTTTCATGTTTGGTGGAAACAATAAATATTAATAGTTGTAATTTTTTTATTTATTTATAAAATTTTAATTTTATTTTCATTTTTAATTAAATAATATTACTAAAAAATTAAATAATTATTAATATATTAAAATCGAAATTTATTAATTAATATTAATATATTGAAAATAAAATTATTAATATAATAAAAAAAATTATTTAAAAATTACTTTTACCGGCGCAAAATTGCGTTGGCAAAAGTCTCGACCCTCACTGCATATATATACCTTTCCCGGAGCAAAAACGCGCCACTAAAAGAGTCAACTTTTGCTGGCGCATTTTTGTGTCGCTAAAAGAGTTTTCCACAACAACTTGACAAAATTTTTTGCCGGTGCATCCTTATTTTTCCCGGCGCATTTTTTTCGTCGCCAAAAGATACCATTGCCGGCGCATTACATTTTGCGTCGACAAAAGTGAAATTAGCGACGGGGGTACGTCGCAGCCTTTGCCGGTGCAAAACCTCACTTTTGTCGGCGCAAATTTGCACTAGCAAAAGTGAGGTTTTTTGTAGTGTCTCCTCTATTCCTTCGTCAACCTTTCTATTGGATGTAAGTACTTCAAACTTGATTGTATGATACACTATTCATTTATATGTGGTTTTTGAAAATCAAATTTTTAACTTTATATGTATATATATACATATATGATATATATGTGTAAAGAACGCCCTAGACTAATACTTACAAAACATTCGCATAACATAGTTTATAAAAGAATACCATTCATTATCAAAGTCTCAGGGGGACTTGTTTAAAACCATGCAAGTTGGCGCCATAAGTTTTAAAATAAAACATAGATTTTTATGCAGAGTTCAAAGAAACCAAAAATTAAATAACTGAGTCTCACTGATAATTTAGGAAAGTCTCTTAAACACAAAACATAATTTAAATGGCGTTCTACGTTGATCGTTTTTCCATCCATAGGATTACCCCACGCCATACACCCCATGATGAATGAACTCCTCGCGTCACCACGCGTGCCATAAAGAAATCTTATTTGCTACCTGGAAGGAAAGTAAAGGGGTGAGCTAAAAGCCTAGTAAGGAAGTACAAACAAATAAGCAAGTAAGAATACAACAAATACAAACACTAACGTTCATCTAAAACATCATGGTATATCATATCATAATCGTAACATATCATCATATCATAACATAATCGTAACATATCATCATATCATAACATAATAGTGACATATCATCATATCACAAACATACAGCATACATGATGAGCATGGATCGCTAGTTGTCCATGTCACCCTATGAGGTAAACAGGAGATCACTGGTCCTTGAATAACCTCGGCGCGTCCGCCCTAGGAGTTACGTCTCAATGTCCTTAGTAACTCGTTCGATGTATCTGACATCGTAATCTGTTTGATGTATCTAACATCGTATTCTGTTTGATGTATCTGACATCGTAACTGGTTTGATGTATCTAACATCCATACACATATCACATTCAACATATCATCACGTTATGGCATTCATAATTCATAACAATTCATTCATACAACAGTCTTACCATTCATAGCATAAAAGCACAGAATCTATCTAACTTCCTTACCTCAGGTCCAAGCTAAGAAATTTCACAATCTTTCAACGAGCCTATATCATAATCAAAATAACATTTCTTAGGTTCATAAAATTACTATTTTGCCCTTCCACACAACTCATGTGTGCATGGGCCATGCACACGTAATAACAGTTATACAAAACATGAAATTATTCTTAACTACTCATAAAGCCATGAAAAGAATAATGCTCATTTTACCCATTTTACTAGCATGATCGTTTTATAAAAACCACATAGTTGAATAATAAACATAATTTTGGACGTAAAAGTGGATTTGCATGTAACATGCATACGTGGGAACATTGCGTAATAGGGACGTTTTCAAAAACGATAATTCTACATTCTTACTTTTATTATTTTAAAATCAATAGACATATTACATGCTTATTTTTCTTAAAATTTCTAAATTGATTAAATTCTCAAAACATTATTTTATTTTATAAAATTATTTTATTTTAGCTCAAAAATAAAATATGTGACAAATTTCATTCATAAATCTCAAATTACAAGAAATTAACCAAAAAGCATGGATTTAATTAAAATGCCTATTTTTAATATGTTTCTTTAGAGAAATAAATTTTATCATTGTGTTACATAAATGATGTGAAAAATATATTTTATAGTGTGGAAAAATATATTTTTATTTAAATTATTTAAGATTTAGTTTTATGTAACAAAATCCATTTGTGATAATTAAATAACAATTTTTAACCTTTTTAAAACAAACTTTCAGCCACCATTTATTTTCTTCAAAAATCACAAATAAGTAGAATCTAAATATTTTTCTCAATCAAAATAAAGGAAAATCATAACTTATCAAAATATGCATTCATACCATTAAAAATACAATTTTTCAATATTACCATAACTTAGGAAAAATAATTTATTCCAAAAACTCATCAAATTCATTTTAGTGAAACTCACTTCATATTTTCTTACAAAAATTCCAGCAACTATTTTTATCATTAAAAATCACCATATTCAATTTAAAAGCTCATATTTTCACAAAAATCAATAAAAATTCTGTAGGTAATTATTTGAGTAAAATATCATTTTAATGAGACTTAAAATCCCCTTTTTAATTTCATAAAATTAACATAACATCAAAAACATTACTTATGCATGCAAATCATCTTTTTGATCAACTTTTACCCAATTATTTACAAAAAAACAGTAAGCTTAATTCCTCATGACACTCATCTTTTATCCCAAAAATTTCACATAAAATCATACATGTCCAAAATCTCATCATACTCTTATTATATACATGATTCTAATATTACTAACATATTCACATGAAATCTTATAAAACCATTTTTTCTATTCCATTGAATCTACACATGAAATCCAACAACAACAACCATGGCAATAGCATACATAAATTCATAACACCATATCTCATGAACATGCCTTTACAAAAACCCTAACATAATTCTTATCATATTTCTAAAATCATCATTTGCCATTTACATAAATCAAAGATTAAAAAAAAGATAACCATAGCAATATAAACATAACAAATCTCCTCATTATAAACCCTATCAAATCCATTCCCTCAATAATACCCATGAACCATTTTTAAACAAATCATATTCTCAAAATATACAAATCATAATCATCAATCCTACAATAATCAACCATTAGCATCACCATCAAAACCTCAAAGACAACCCATCAAAACCAATATATAGGCTAAGAAAGACCATTACCTCTCCTGATTGTAAAATCAAGAACACAATAGCAAGAAAACCTCTTGTCACCTATAGATGATTTCCAAACACCATACACCCAAAGAAAGAAACCACAAAATCAACCTTAGATTAGAGAAGAGGGGAAGATCCAAAAGAAAATATGTGAAACACTAGTTGATAGATTCTTACCTAGGGTTCGAAACCCTCTTCTTTTTCTCCTTCTCTTTCTTTTCTTCTTCTTCTTCTCTAGAAAATATTGCAGCCCTTGCTTTCTCTCTCTCTAGCTCGCCTCCCTCTCTCTCTATCTCCTCTCTAGGTCACGGCCAAATGGCCTAATCTCTTCTTAATCCCCTTTTTAAATTCTCATTCCCATAAAGCCACTATCAAGAGGAAATGGTAAGTTTCCTTTCTTCCCCATTTTCCTTTAATTCCCTTTCATTTTTCTTTTATTATAATAGATATAAAATAATAAAGGGTGATCACATTCCTATCCCAAAATAACTAGTGTCTTCAAATTTTGATTTTATTACTTAAAAAGAAATAATCCTTTTCCCACTACACACCACACACTACACGTCCACACTAGCCATTTCCTTTATTTATTTATTTATTTATTTTTTAACTAAAATAAATCCCATAAAGGAAAGAGTGTGTAGAAAATCTACACATGTGCACCTCATTACCATGCACTAGCACACACTAAATCACTAGGGTGCATCACTATCTACCATGCACCTTAGTGCATTCAACCAAATCTCACATAATCACATCAATTGTCACACTTATTTAAAATGTAACACTAATAGTAAAATAAACATGTTACACAATTATTCATT
The DNA here is from genome assembly GCF_963169125.1 of Humulus lupulus. Classification (NCBI taxonomy): domain Eukaryota; kingdom Viridiplantae; phylum Streptophyta; class Magnoliopsida; order Rosales; family Cannabaceae; genus Humulus; species Humulus lupulus. The sequence continues at coordinate 23,364,188 of NC_084793.1, forward strand.
AATTAACCAAACAAACAATTAACAAATTTACATTCAAAAGATTATACCAAACAATTCTAACAATTAAATAAAATAATAAAAAATCAAATAAAACAAATAATCAACTAAATAAAATAACAACACTTAAATAAAACATTTCATCACACTTAACATTTAAATAAAATAAATCACAAAAATTTAAATAATCTAAAAAAAAAAATTTTGGTGCACTACAATATGTGTGATTTAAAGTTCATGCCTCTCTCCTGCACTCTCAACGCTTGACTTTCACCTCTAATCTCTCTTAACTATAATGACCTATGAGTTAAATCATATTTCTAGTCCCTGTCCTCTTATTTTTCACTTTTCTCTCTCTTCTTTCTAAGCAGTTGGATTCTAAAAGTAATATCTCCATTGAACTGCAATTTCTAAATTTTGTGTGTGATTTTGAGGTAGCTAACCTTGATTTCCCCTTTTTTGTTTTGTATAATTTTTTTTATTAATGCAATTTTTTATAATTTTTTATGCGAAATTATGGAACCTGACCCTGATATTGGTTTAAAGGAAGGGTTCTATTTTTTTGGGTTTGGTTTCTTCGATATTTATATGATTGTGTTTGTTTTATGGTTATTGTTACTTTTGAATGATATTCTTGTTTTATTTGTTAAATGTTTATTGATATTTTGTAATGATTTGTTTTTAGTTTCATCTCCTTGCAAACAATCCAAGTCTATTCTTTTGCGATCACTAGTCTTCTAATGAAGGAATTGGTGTGTTCCTTAGCCACTTCTTAGTTATTAGTTTGAAAAGAAAAATTGTTAGCATTGGTTTATGTTTTATTCACTTATTCCATACCTTTACTGATTGGTAGGGCCACATATTTAATGATAAACATACATAAATAAGCTATAGTGTGTATAATACTGGTTATGGAGTTGGGGTTTTTTTGTTTTTTCTCTTAAGTGAATCTTTACTGATGGGAGTGACTAAATGCTTGGGAGACTCTTAGGCACTGGTAGTAATTGAGATTGGTGAGAATCTTAGGAGAACAACATATATTTTGTCTCGTCATGGTGAGAATCTTGATATTACATCTTGCATGGGTGTGTCTTTTTTGTTTGCATTCACAGTTTGTTGTTTCTTTGGGAACTGCTATATTTGAGAAACATACCCGCCACAACTAATTAAGCAGGCATCACATATTGTTGATTGCTTTGAACTATTTTTGCCTATGTTTTGATTTTATTTTAGCATTTCTATATCTTATTATGTGTTTTCCTTTTTATGTTGCCTCCTAGAAAAGCTGAAGACATGGTATAATGACTATCTAATAATGTTTTAATAATGTTTTATTGCTCTGTAATTCTTGCATGAAGAACTTGAGATAAGTATAATAAAATAATCAATAATATTATATATAATTTTTACGGAATATTGATTAATTTTAAGAATTTATTGGAGATAATTGTGTATGTGACTACTACTGATTTTAGAGCTTGTTCTGTTTTGCTAAATCTTAGTCGCTACTAAAGAAATGATTCTTTGTATACATTGTGGTGTTGTTACGAGTTTTTGGTTATTTATCTATCTTTGTCGGAATTAGTTAAAAAAATAGATTAGCTTGATTTGTCATCACAAGGACACTGTTAGTTTTGCAGCTGTCCAAGAGTATTGAGAGTTATTTCATTTCTCAAAGAAAAGATTCACTCATTTTTTTTGTATGTTCTTTCCATTTTCTTTTATTTTGTTTGGGTGTGTGTGACATGACTCTAATTTAATAACTATAGTTTGTTAACCAAAGAGTTATTAATCTTTTGTTGTGTTAGTTTAACCATAGTAAAGCATCACGTTGGTTTTCCTCTTCTAAATATTTTGCTCTTTAGGTGGTTTAACAAGCAAAGAGAAGACTAAGACAAACAAATCGTGATTAATGCAATTGCAACAAAATACAGATTTTCATTGTGGAAGTTCAAATTTTCATCAAGAAAAACAGAGACAAGATTTTTTGACAATGACTTGTTGTGGGTGAGATAGTTGGCAATCGCGATATTTATGTTGATGTGTTTAGAATACTATAAGATGTTATATGAAGTTTTGTTTTGCTAATGATTAATGGATTTTGTTGGTTTTTTTTTTTTTTTGCAATGTGCAGATATAATTAGATTGTCTATTGGAGCAAAAATATACAACAATTGTAGTTGAGATATTCATATTTAATGCATTTATTTCACCTAATTTTTGTTTATACACTTTTTATTTTGCTGTATTTGGTTGAAATATGATTTTGTAAGCCTTGACTCACTACATTGTAAAACTATTCTTGTAATTTATAATAATTTATTTATATTATCTTTCTTTGTTAATTAGTTTCAATGGGCAATTTTTTTTTTCAATTTTGTGCAAGTAAAAAGCATATTAGATAATAGCTAAAGCTTATCTATACATGTACTATAGTTAATATAGTGAAGAAAATGTATTATCGTAAGGTATACTATAATAATATTTTATAAGTAGAAAAATGTGTTATATAAAAATTATAAATAACATAAAGGACCACTTATCCATTTATTAAAATAACACAATAATAGTGTTACCGTAGACTATGCAATGATACTTCTCCATAAGTATGAAAAAATATTATGTAAAGTACTCAGATCTATGATAAGATCACTTTCTTTAACATGTTAAAAAGTGTTATTGCATACATTTAATAATACTTTTACAGTCATATTGAAAGAAATTTTTGGTGTAGTGAAAGTTATTTTATAAGTCTAAATTGATAATTAATTTTATCGATATATTTTTAGAATGTATAAGATAGCATATATAAATATATTTAATATTAACATAGTTATTGTTACACCCAGATTTCGAGACTTGAGGTTGTGACCAAGAAAGCTGGATCCGTCAAGTGTGAGTTTGCGATAGCTAAAATACATGTTCATAATCTAGACGCCGAATCTTCAAAGCAGGTGGCAACCTCGAAGATGGGTAGCCTCGAAGTCCTTATAAGCTCGAAAAACAGAACAATCGGAGTATATCCATTGTTGGGCAACCTCGAATCAAGTGGACCGAGCTTGGCATGAGTGTGAGCTCTAAGGCGGCCTCGGTGGTATTTACCCACTCCGAGCTGGTCTTGGGAAAATAATGCAACTCGTAATTTACTCAGAAACCTAGACTGGCATGATGCTGACCTCGAATGGTTTAATAGGTCACCTGAGGAGACGCAATCCATGCATTCAAGAGATATTTATTGTTGTAACTTCCCTACAATAAAGGGATATTAATTAGTCGGTTATACGCCCCCTGGTCTTCAGGGGACGTTTCATTGTATATAGGAGTTACAAGCTTTAAAGCCATTAAATTTATTAATATACAGAATAACTTCCCGAACGTGTGGGAGAGTATTCTGAGATCTCCTCTATAAATAGAGAAGTCATGTACCATTGTAAGGGAGGGAAATTTTGTGATCTTAAGAGAATCTCTGGAGAATTTATCCCTGAAGAATTCCCAGAAATTTCCTAAGTTCTAATAACAAAGACTCGTGGACTAGGCAGAGTTAATTACTGAACCATGTAAAAAACTCTTCTTGTTTTATTGTGCTATTCTTGCCATAGTTTTTACTGTTTACGTGCTCTATATTTTAAGTTGACGAAGAACGGCGTCAACAGTTATTACTGTATGGAGGCATATTTTCTAAAGATTGTACCAAAAAATATTATAACTTATTACAATATTTATAGAGTTTTTTCTTATTTATAACTAGTTCAAAAATTAAGGTAAAAATTTTTAGGACTATATGAGAATTATTCCAAAACAAAAAAGAGATGATGAGAAAAGTCAACAACAATTTTCATATTGTGTTATTTAAGGTAACTTGGAGAATATCATACTTAAGTGAGAGAAGTATGCTTCTCTTGTTTTGCAATAACTGCTATTCCAGCAAAAAGAAGGGTTGCAGTTACATAATTAATACATATCAATATATATAATATATATTTTTATATATTCCTAATAATTAATGGTTGATCGGTTGACTCACTTGTAGATCAAGACAACAAGTGAACCAAAATCTTATTATAAATCTTCTTTCTACTAGTTTGTTTATTAATGTGTTCGATTTATCCAACCCTATAGCTCACTAATAAGGGTACTCTCCCTCGTAATTGCCTGGTGGATAGTAGCTGCAGACGACATACCACCAGCTGTTGGTGCACTGGACCCTGGCGCAGCCAACTTGAATGGAGTCACTCCAGACAACCTGAGTATAATGGAGGCACTCACCACCGACACAGGAGTTGGAGGAGTAGACATAGTTAGGCTTCTCTGCTACCCAGAGATTGACCGCGGCTGTGCCTGAGAATGATCCACTGCCTTTGGCTAAATTCTCGCCATAAGGACCGTTAGAGTGCACCAGATTACAGTCTCCTTTTCTTGCGTTGGCATAGTTCAGAGCATAGTTGGCCACAGTGATGTTCCACACGATGTTGCTCACCCCAACTTGGTTCCGGGGCGTGTTGTGGGTGTTGAGGAAGTCCTGTTGGGTGTTTTGGGCTTGGCAAAGTCCCAAAAGACAAATGAACATAATAAATAGCATTGTTGAGATTTTACAGAAACCCATTGTTTGTAGTAATATGAGATCTTTGTTAGTATATATTGGGTTGTTGTGGTTGACTTGGGAATCATAATAAGGTATTTATAGAGTTGGAAAGTATTAAGTGCATGAACAATTGTGGAATATTTAAAGGTTTTAAAGAAGTAAATAGTAAGCAGATCCTTCCCCCTTATGAGAGTTTTGTACACTTTGCTGCAACTTTCAGTAAAGCACAATAATAAGATTAGTTACGAATAAAATAAAATAAAATAAAAAAAGCTTAGTGGTACTTTGTTAAAGATAACTTCTATATCTGTTATTTTTTTCAAATTACTCAAAGTACAAATGGGTGAAATTAACATACACTGTATGTGTTTTTTCTCATTAATTTTGTCCAAATACAAAAGTAGTATATATATATAGTCAACTTGAAAAAAAGATAACTCAGCACTCTCACTAGAGTGTGATGAAAGCATAATATATATTAGTAATATATTTGGTGTACTTGCTTAGACAAGACTGGTCCAAAGAGAAATAGCTACTTGGACGTACAAAACTGAAATAACAAACAATAGTTTCATTTAGAAGAAAGATATATAAAGCAGGAAACTACTTGGTCTCGATCAACACCAAAATGTTGGCCGGTAATTGTAGATATACAATTTTTTTAAAGTTCGATTCATGTCATTTGTTCTTCTTGTATTTTATATCAACTTTTATTAGTATGGAGCCCATTGTAATTTAGGTGCAATTTATAATTATCACGAATATATAGTTAAAAATACTTTGAAAACTATGGTTTAAATTAAAGTTTTGAACTAATTTTATCAATCATCATGAAAAATAATTAATTCATATTATATATATGTGATTGTTTGTGTTATCATGGTTATAATATAAAATAGTTCGTGTTATGTTACTCAATTGCATAATAATTATGGAGGCACTCAATTTAAGTATAATAATTAATTGTATCGTAAGACATAATTACTAACCCTATAATCGTATCATATTATGTTAGTTCCACATAAATAAAAGAACCAGATAAATAAGAGGAAACTCAATTCCTTGTTTTTTTTGTAAAAAAAATATAGCAATATTTTTTAAATATAGGTTAATTTTTTTTAAAAAAAAAATAGCACTTTAGCTGTCCATTTAAATTTTAAAAACACAAACAGCTCTTTCATTATCTCCATTCATGTTTATTCATAAAGTATATGGGCTTGTATTGTATTTGTTCTCGTGTCCTTATTGTATCTTCATATCTTGTAGAGTAAATTACAGTAAAAATGGAATTTATTTTTAAGCTTCGAAAAATATATGGCATTTGTTTTTCTTTAAGTTTCTTATGTTATATTTTTTTTACTTACAGTTTTAGTGGAGTTTTTTTCTCATATGTTTGTAATATTTTATTTTTATAACATATTCTAATTTTATACAATTTTAGTGGCTAGTTTTAATATATTTTGAGGTTATTTTTATAATTTTATTCTATTTGTAATATTTTTTAATATTTATATTTCATAAAATATTTTTTTAAAACAAATACTAAGACCTTCTTCACCGTCACTACAAAAAAAACGTCCTATACCGAGAACATCGTACCGAGTACAAGTTCTCGGTATAGATCTTTTACACACCCGCCTCCTTTACGCGGTTTTTTTCATTCTAGTATGTGTACCGATGACCCTATACCGAGAACATATTCTCGGTATAGGGTCTTTACCGAGGTCTTTACCGAGAACGTGTACTCGGTATAGTTAATTCAGACTCCCGCCTTTTTTACGCGGTTATTTCATTTTAGTTTGTGTACCGAGGACCCTATACCATGTTCTCGGTATAGGGTCTTTATAATCTTCATCTTCCCCAAACAGAGAGCTCATTTCTCTGAAACGGAAAAAAACCAAAACCAGTTTTCTCCGCCCCCCATTTCTGTTTTCCTGGATTTCGGCCCCCACAAACTTTGTTTTTGGTCAAAGTTTCCCTTCCAAAGGCGATTTAAGTGGCTATAAGGCTTATTGAGGTAGTTATTTACAAATATTTCAGTTTTTTTTTTTTGTATAAATTGTTAAATTTTTTTTCAGTTTTGATTTTTTATAATGAGTTTTTCGTGGTATTTTTTTTTCAGGTTTTGCATTGTATACCAGCGGTTTTAGAGGTATTTCACATTTTCTTTGTAATTTTTTGGTTTTATTTATATTTTTTGCATAAATATATTTAGGGTTTTATTTATAATTTGTTTAATATTGTTAATATATTGTTATTTGTTATATTATATATATAATTTCTGATTATGTAATTAAAATAGGTAAGAATAATAATTTGTGATGAAAATTAGTTAAAAATTTAGTGATATCCAATTTAGAGGAAATAATATATTGTGTAGTATTTTTGTAAAATACATATATAGTTTTAAGATTTAGTTAGTTTAATCCTATGATAAATAATTAATTTATTAGTATGAAAATTTATTAATTTAATAATTTATTTTTTAGGTATATAATTTGACTTTTAGTTATAAATATATGTTTATATGAAAATTTAATATTTGATTGTTTGTTTTTTAGATTGAGTTAAATAATTTTAGTTTTAGATTATTAGATTTGGTTAATAAATTTTGATTATTAGAGTGAGTTTTGTTTATTTAATTTGAATTTTGTTGTTGTTGTTAATTTTTTTGTTCTTAGTATTGATGATTATTGATGCTTTGTTTTTGTTGTTAATTTTTAGTAGAATTATGATATTTTAAATAGAAAATTGAATAATTAATAAAATTTAGAGTAATAATTATAAATTATATAGTCATTTACAATGTATTTGTATTGCTTTGTGTATGTTCTGCGACTGGATATTTTTTTATGTATTATTTGCAGGTTTTTAAATTTTGGGATATATGAAAATACAGCCGTTATGCTGCCCAATTTTTTTTAGAATTAAAAATACTCAATAAAATTTATAATTTAAGAAATAGTGAATTGATAAGTTGTATAATATATTTTTAATCATGATTAAATCAAATTAACAATAACATTATGCAACCAAATTTTAATAAAAATAAACATTAATCCTGAAATTTTATTTAAATAAGTAATAAATCTTAAAGTAATTCTAACGATTTATTCATTTTATATATATATATATATATTTATAAAATTGTATAATGATATTTTGTAATTTTTGTTTGAAGGTTGGGTATTCGGTTTTTGTTGGACTAAAGAGATTGCTAGCAAGATATTGAAGGCATTGGTAAGTTTTTTTTAATTTTTCTGAATTTTTTTAAATTTTTTTTCAATTTTTGAATAATTTATGTTTTTTTATATAAATAATATAATATTAATTTTAATAAAAATATGAAATTATTATATTAGATAGAATGTATTTATTTTTAGGTTTTCAAAATATGTATTAGGAAAAATGATATTAGGAATTGGAAAATTGTTATATGATTGATTAGTATTTTTTAAAAAAATAAATTCTATGTTGTTTTGGTGAATTTTATGTGTATTAAACATATTAGTAAACATATTTAATATTTTTTTAGAATTGTAAAATTTAGAGATATTGTGAATATTAGTAGAAGTACTCAATAAAATTTCTAATTTAATAAATAGTGAATTGATAAGTAAAATAATATATTTTAAAATTAAGATTTAAAAAATTAACATTAACATTATGCAACTAAATTTTAATAAAAATAAACATTAATTAAATAATTTAAGTAATAATTAAATCCTAAAGTAGTTAAATAAATTTTAAACAAATCTTAGAAATTTTGTTTAAATTAATCAAACTATTCAATAAAGCATAAGTAAAATATGTAATTTAATAAATACTAAATTAATATGTAAAAAAATAATATGTGTTAGTTCTGATTAAATAAAATTAACAAATATATTATTAGAAAACCATTATTAAAATTAAAATTAAAATTAAAAAAATTAAATTTAATATTTGTTAGTTTTAATCATTATTAAAATTAAAATTAAAATTAAAAAAATATGTTTTTAATATTATTTGTTAGTTGTTTTTAATTTTTCTGTATTTTTTTTAATATTTTTTTTCAATTTTTGAATAATTTTTTTTTTTTATATAAATAATATATTTTAAAATTAAGATTAAAAAAAATTAACATTAACATTATGCAACTAAATTCTAATAAAAATAAAAATTAATCCTAAAGTAGTTAAATAAATTTTAAACAAATTTTAGAAATTTTGTTTAAATTAATCAAACTATTCAATAAAGCATAACTAAAATATGTAATTTAATAAATACTAAATTAATATGTCAAATTTAAATAAGTTTAATAATATTTACACTGAAATATATAATAGTTAGATATCATAAAACAACATAATTAACTTCAAAAAGCATAAGACATTAAAAAAACATATTTAATTATATTTGCTTTTTTCTTTGGTAATAAGAAATTATTACCAAAGATATAATAGTGTTATTATCACATAGTGATAATATTATATTTTTTTAGTGTTCATCACAAGAAGCCTTAGACCCGTTTAGAGAGGGTGAGTCATTGAAGACTCTTACATTTGCCTCTCTCTGAATTAGGACACACACAAATTGATTGTAAGTTTGATGATTAGTGTTCCGTGCAGTGCTACATTCATACAATGTCGATCGACAAGAGTTGGATTAATTTGACAGATCGATTATCCGATGAGTATGAGGCTGGTGTGATGGATTTTCTCCAGAGAGCCCGGCAGTGCGTTGACTCAAGGGGATTGGTGAAATGTCCGTGTAGGAGGTGTGTCAACGTTGAATTTCAGACGATTGATGTATTAGAAAATCATCTTTTTGTAAATGGTTTTCTACGGAAATATACCAATTGGCATTGGCATGGAGAGGATGAAATAATACCAATGAGAGCTCGGATAGATCAAAATGATGAAGATGAAATGATGGATGTTCTCACTGATCTTATGCAAAATGACAATGACGAACAAGCGGAGAATGAGCGCGGTCAAGAGATACCTACAACTGACTACAGGAGTGGGCAACATTATAACGATTTGTTTGCTGAGATCGAGGCTCCATTATTCCCCGGGTGTCAAAATTACACTTCATTGAATTTCCTAGTGAAGTTAATGCATTTCAAAGTGTTGGGAAAAATTCCCAACAAAATATTTGATGGAATGCTGGAGTTGTTACATGATGCATTTCCAGCCCCAAATAAGCTTCCAAAATCGCACTATGCAGCGAAAAGGTTGTTGCGGAAACTTGGATTGGGCTACGAGTCAATCCATGTCTGCAAGCATGATTGCGCACTGTTTTGGAAAGAACATGTTGGAAAAAGCAAATGTCCTGTTTGTGGAGAGGATCGATGGGTGGACAAGAACACCAAGTTTTCTACATTGAAGACCTTAAAAATAAATCTCATTGGAAAGTCGTCCAAGAAGTGCATCACAGAAATGTGTGGGACATCCCACTAGTTGAAGAACAAGCGGAGGATGTAGAAGTAGATGTTATGCACGACACTAGTTCCTCTAATTTCCAATTATTCGTTGATCTTGGACCGTTGCCACAAATCAGCTTTGAACGTACAGGGGCTCCATTACAATTTGTTGAGATAGATAATGTTGCAATTGAGGAGGAGAGGGAGGAGGAAATGGAAGAAGAAGAGGAGGAGGAGGAAGAGGAAGTGGAGGAGGAGGAGGAGGAGGAGGAGGTTGAATATGAAGATGATGAAGAGGAAGATGAACACATAGAAACCGATGATGATAGTGAAGATTATTATAGTGATAATTAAGTGGTAATTTTATAATATGTTGAAGTAATTATTTTTAACAATAAATAATTTTATATTGTCATTTTTAACTGATAAATGTAATTTTAATATCGATTAATTTGACAGATATGGATGATGTTATTGCTCAATCTCACGGGGGTGATGGTGGAGGATGCGATCCTCCACGTGGACCGGCAGATATCCCAGCTGATTGTGAACGAGGTAATATTTTACACATTGATATACTCCTTAAAATTTAACAATTAATCCATATTAATTTTAAAATATTGAATTTGCATACAATAGCGCCTCCAAGTAAACGTGGACGCCATAAGGGATTGAACACGCGGGAAAAGAGGGAACAGTTGGGGCGTCCTCTCCCTCTCGAGTGGGATGTGCGGGGGAGAACATATAAAGAGATCGAAGAGTACAGCTCAAATTTCTCAAGAGAGCTCGGATTACTTGTTCGACAGTACACAGATCCGGACTGTCCTCAATGGTCAAAAGTACCAAATGCCTCGAAAGAAATAATACTTGCACATTTAGAAGTAAGTAGTTTATGTATTTTTATGTTAATTCTCATTTTATGTTATATATGATATTTACTAATAAATGTTTGTAAATTAGGATGATTTGTTTGATATTGGGCGTACTAGATATGGAGAAGGGCATATGCCTGGGATCTTGAGAGGCATTGATACTTCGTGTGCTAAAAAGTATTCTGACTGGAAGTACGATATTAAAGAGCACTTAACGATTAATGGGCCACAAAATCGTTATGGTGGTTGCACGGATACGCAGTGGCAAAAAGCAATTGATTTTTTCCGTCGCCCAGAAATTACGGTATTAATTTCTTGTTAAACTTAACTATCTTAATTAAATATATTACTAACGATAACTTTTTGCAGAAACGTTCTGTGGTCAACAAGGAAAATAGAAAGAAACTGAAAGAGCTTAACTATGGAGGTTCTCAGTCAATCCCAGCCTTACGCTATAAAAAGGTTAGTTAATTAATTATTTTTTAGTTTATTTTTCTTATTTACGTTTAATTATTAATTTTATAAAAATATATGTACGTGACAGCGCAATTTAGAGACTGGGCAACTTGAGTCCATCCCGGATAGCTAGATGGATACTCACCATAAATCAGGCACAGGGTAGGTGACAGAGACAGCAAAAAATACTTGGGTACGTTAAGTTTTTTTAAACATTTTTCAAATTTTTAATTGTTTCAAAATTTTAATTACATTATACATTGTATCACAGGAGGAATTGCGTGCATACTGCGACACACAGCAGACACAGGCAACTGATACTGAGAGTTCCACACCAGTTTCGAGTGCGCCTGAAGATGAAGACATATCTTTGGTACAAAATGTCTTCGGAAAACGACGGGGCCACCAGAAAGGATATGGACGTATCCTTAACATAAGGGACTGAACTCCATTTGATTTTCGTCCTTCACAAACTAGAGATGAAGAGTTGTCTGAGATGAGAGAGCGTCTTCGACAGTTAGAGGAGCATGTCCGGACTCATTGTATCACCCCGGGATCTCAATCTGCCCCACCACCACCACCCGATGATCCTGATGTTGGAGCACCGACTCAGTAGGACTTATGTATGAATTTTATTACAATTGACTATTACATTATCATGTTTAAGACAAGTCTTTATTTTAATTCAACGAATACACTCTTATGTTTTTATTTATATCTTTAATATAAGTGTTTTAATTTTATTCTATTTTCTTATATTTAATTCAAAATAAATAAATAAGTAAATAAATAAATAAGGGAATAACAAATATAAAAAAAAAAATTGGGGACAAGTCTGTACCGAGGACATTGTCCTCGGTATATACCACCAAGATGTCGGTATATACCAGTACGATGAGAAATTGGGGTTTGTTCTACCGAGGACATTTTCCACTTTCTACCGAGGACATTATCCTCGGTAAAACTAATACCGAGAACATTTTAAATGTCGTCGGTATAAGTTTTGTTTTAGCGACGCGGCTGTACCGATAACTTTATACCGACGACATTGTCTCGATATAGGATATACCGAGGACATTCGAGCTTATACCGAGGACATTTGTTCTCGGTATAGGCCCTTTTTTTTGTAGTGCATGGTTTTTATTCTCATTTCTTCTTCTTATTTTCTTCCGAATTTTATCTTCTTTAATATTTTCTTCGAAATAACCGGTTAACACTATCAAAACAATTTTGTTTCTTTTTATTTGATGTGGTAGTAATAGTATGCCGCTGTAATTTTTTTTAGTGATGCGTGGTAACTGGTTACCACTATCAAAATCATTTTTGTGTTTTAAGTGATGTGGTGGTAACTAGTTACAACTATAAAAATAATTTTGATTTTTTTAGTAATGCACCATTATCAAAATACCAACCGAATTGTAACTAGTTACTTAATCAAATCTATAAAAAAAAAAGTGATATGAAAAAAATAAATTAAATTGATCGTGAAAGAAACTGGTTACAACTAGGTTTGAAAAAAAAAGAATAAGTTGGGATGGTAACCGATTACTTATCCAGACCTGGAAAAAAATCAAATCCTAACAAAAAATCTAAACTGATCATAATCATAACTGGTTACAGCTATGTTTGAAAAAAAAAATCAGAACTAAAAAAAAATTGTGATGGTAACTGGTTACTTATCCAGACTTGGAAAGAAAGTTAGTTCTAAACAAAAAAATATAAATTAATCATTATCGTAACTGGTTACAGTTAAGTTTGAAAAAAATCAAATATAAATAAAAAAATCGTTCACCATGGTACCTAGTTACTTAAACAGGTCTGAAAAAAAAATCAAATTTGAACAAAAAAACCTAAACAAATCGTGATAGTAATCGGTTACAGTTAGGACTGGAAGAAAAAAAACTAGATCTAAAGTGCAAAATCAAATGTGAAAACGAAAAACAACAAAAAGTATAACATTAAAAGAAGAAGAAGAAGAATCAAAGGGTAGTGGAGCTGCATCATCATCAGGGTGGGGGACTGTTTCGCCAGCGAAGGTGGTATCTCCGGCAAAGGGCTAAGAAGAAAAAACCAAGTGGAGAAGGAGAGAGGGAGAAAGGAGAAAATGAAGAGAAATGTCGTGAGGGAGAGAGGAGAGGATGAGAGAGTTTTGTGTAAAAATATGGTATTCCATTTTTTATATTTTATGAAATTTCCATGTTTTAAACTTTTTTTTTTACAAAATTCACTATATTTTGTAGCATTTTTTTTTGTTCATAAATATAGAAACTCATCTATTTTTTTCCATATTTATGTAAACTTCTCTACTTTTGTATCAATGGTGTACTTGTAAAAAAATATACCATATTATTTTAAATTTTAATATGTTAATTAAATATGATATATATTTATAGGGCACCACTTCAGTGCAGCCATTTGACTATTTTGGCATTTAAATAATTTTTTTATGACGGTGTACATTGTTGTAATTTAAGATATCATGCAAATTTTCAAGAATTGTGAATAATTTACAGTGTCGAAAATAATGTTCAAGCAATTGAATTTTACATGTGCATACAAAAAAATAGACACACGTGCAATAACATTGATTTCGGCATATTAAACTATTCAGAATTTCTTAAAAATTTGCAGGATGTCTTAATAACTACAATATACACCATCATAAAAAATTTATTTAAGTGCCGAAATATCCATTAGAATATTATGTACATATGATATAGAATGTCATATTATAACATTCAAATGCATATTTATGTGGGAAAATTATAAAAATTTGTTACATCTATAATTTTGCCATTATAGAAAAATAGCTTTATCTTGTTTCGAGGAAAATCCTGATATCACTACTGAAGAAGATCATTTACAATAGCAGAATGTATTGGAGTAGGAACAGTCTCCAACCAGATCATATCATTGTCTACCCTATCAGAATATTAAGACAGCCCAGGAGCTGCTGCATTTACGGTTTGACATGAACACCAAGTTGATTCAATGTGATTGACAGCATTAGATAATTGTTTGAGCATCTGTTTCTATGACGTGAATGCCAAGGTTATAAAGCCACTGCAAACTAATAGAAAGGGCTTTAGCCATGACTAGCTTCCACTACAGCATGAGATAATATCTGTCGTAATAATATATTAAAAAACAGGAAAGAGATTAAAAAGAAAAACTGTAAATGTCAACAATTTCCATAGTGCTTTACTAAAGTGGACAATGTCATACTTAAGAAAGGTATGCTTCTCACTTTAAAAAAAAAACAAAAAAGGTATGCTAGTGAAACAAAAAGAAGGGTTGTAGTTACAGAGTAAAACACAAATATGTTAATCCTTAATGCCACTTGTATATCAAAACAACAAGTAAGCCAAAATCTTAAATCAATTTAAAAAAAAAATTAGAATTCTCGCAAGCCTTACTTGTATCGTATTTTGTTATAATGTTATATAAATTTCAAATTTCTAGTTCAATAAAAGTAAATACTACAAAACCTGTCAGTATGCACAACAACTGAATCTCATGTCACTCTTGTTTCTTTGATGATTGCAATGATTTACTGGAATCGTCCCAAGACTCTTTAGACTGAATCTGTTACGGACATGAGCCCGGCCCAAGGGAGAGGCCCAATACAGTTGGATCAGGAAGCATTACTGTAATTCTCAAAATAGTCAATTCGAAACATTATCGTTAGTCAACACTATATGAGAGATCAGTGGGAGCAATGATATGTTTATATTGTCACTTGATATAGTACATTGCTCATATCTTATGATTTTGATCTATTTTGGAGACAAATTAAGCAGTTATTTGATAATATCTGTCAGATGAAGAATTCTTGATAAACCTTGTATGGTCTAAAAATTTAGATTCCTCGTGATGAGATCAACGGTAGATTGAATTGTCTCATAGTTTGCATTGACTAACTATTGTAGTGATTAATGTTTCGATTTCATTGAGAATCTTTAAATAGTTTAAACTGTGATGTGTTATGAACGGCCTAAAGTCCATGATATTAGTAATGACGAGAGATCAAGTTTGAGATTATCTCACATATATGCTTATTGAAGGCAGCCTAGGGCTTACTCAAGTATACACATTCCTATCGTGATATCTGTTACAGGCATGCTGGATTGGTACTTGTGTTATCATCCTTATGGTACCAAGGATGTGTTAGCAATCGACAAACCAACATTGTGACATATAGTAGTTGGTTTTAGTCATATCGATTGGCAATGCTATATGGATGATTAAATCCACTTATAAGCATTCATGATTCGAGAAGGAGCTATTTTGTAATTAAATGTCATATGAACACCTACAACTTCCTCTCTCATACAAAGTGAGTATAATGGTAAGGGAAGTTATATGTGATTAGGTGTTGCATGGACATTGACAACATCCTTGTATGTAAAGGTAGAGTGTGTAGCGTGTTACGAGGACATTGATTGTACATTACAATTGCGATATTCTGTTTCAGTGTTAAGAGTAGTTGACTCTATTGTGAACTTACTGAACTTATGTGATAAATATCGCAATGATATCTATCTCTCGGAGCTTGGGGAGTAATATTGCTCCATTAATGATGATGATGTTCCATATGTAGTGAGAAAGTTGTGGAGTCCTCTATTAGTATCATAACACGCACTTACAAACAACATGCTAATGACTACACTGACACGAGTTACCTGAACGTATGTACTAAGAAGTCATTTCTTGTTGGGATTGTTGGGAGCCAAAGATGTATTTGATCAGTGGGAGTCATTGTTTTTCATGTATGATCGACATGTTAAGGATTACTATTGGTTGTTGAATATATGCATATTCTGGATAACTCTTTGATGTTGTGTGTACACACTTGTTGATGCAAGCCAGTGGCTTAGTCTCGGTGCTATGTTCGAGTGGATCCAGATCAGTAGTTATCATCATGTTTTATGAATCTCAGATGTCTCATTATGTATTATATTTGTGTCATGTCGATACAATATGGTGGATAATTAGTTTATAGACATTATTGTTTCTTGAGATTTCTGTGTATTGATACTGTTGCTTAGTGAGCACATATTGGTGTAATTATGTAGTCCAAGTGGGAGAATGTTAGAATATTTTATATGGACTAACATAATTAAGTGTTGCTCACACAGTGTCGGTATTAGCATGTAATGATAACTATATAATCGGTAATGCATGATATTACCATCGGGCCATAATGGGATAGACATAACGTACTAACATGCTCGGGGCCCATGGACACGCTCTAAAACGTCTTTGGTCAGCCCATTGGGCCAAGACAACTAATTCTCTCACATTGGGCATGTAAGCCCAATTGGCCCAAATTCCTTATATAAAGGGTTGTGCTCTTGATTGATGATAAAGGTGGAATGAGTGTGGCTATTGTGTAGAGAGAATGATAGAGTAATGTTCATTACTCCCAAGCTCTCCTTTTCTCTATATGTGCAGATCAAAGAAGTGTAATCAACATGATTATTAGAGATCAATGCGATAATTGGAGGTACGTATATTATTATATTAATGCCCTAAATAAAATGTTTGATCATGGAAATTCATGAGTATGATTTGATATTGATTATTCTTTATTTAGTGCTCATTGTGTATTAATTATAACATAAAATACATATAGAATATTACAAAAATATATAAAAATTTAAACGGGGCCCCGTCGGGGCGGAGAGTGCTATCCCCATCCCCGCCCCATTTAATATTCGGGGATTGAAAGTTATCTCCGTCCCCGCCCAGTTCTCCATTTAGACGGGGATTCCCCGCCCCATTAAGGGCAGGTACCCACGGGGCCCCATCCCCATAGGAAAAATGTGCATCCCTACAAAGGTATCATTAACATTTTCCTGGAATTAATAACTCAACATTCGATTATAGGTTTATAATCAATTAATAATTAGCTATAGTGGTATTAAAATGTGTTTATTATGTGATGGCTTATATGTTTATCGGTGGAAAATCGTTTGGGATAGAAAATTTCAAGACCTACTCAATAGTGATACATTAAATTAAATCTTTAAATAATATCTTTGTCTTAAAATAGTGGATGTGAATATATGACTCACATTAATTTAAAGTGGGATTGCACATTAAAACTAAGCCAAATAATTTAAGAAGTCAACTCAATATATATTTACCTCACTTAGAAGTAGTCAGTATGAACCCTGAAATTAAATTTAATATTAATTATGAAAGGAAAAATACCATTTTAGCTCTTGTGTGTTTTACAAATACGTACGTGATCAACCCATGTGTTTTGTTAAATAATAATTCAGACCATGTGTTTTACAAAATGGACCAAAATAGTATCCTAAACTCAATTTTAGTCAAAATATTTTTAATTATAAAATCAATTCTCGGATCGTTAGTGATGCGATAGGTTCAAAGAAGCTGAAAAAATAGTCGATGAGTTCAGAATGAAAGATTATATTTGAAATTATTTTGACCAAAATTGGGCATAAGGTATTATATATTTTGATACATTTTGTAAAACAAAATATTCCAATTTTATTTAACAAAACACATGAATTAATAACATATTTGGTAAAAGCATAAGGATCTAACTGGTATTTTATTATGAAAAGTCAAACTAAAAGCATATTCTCTATGATCGATCAATAGGCCCAAGTACCGTAGAACATTGGCAATAGAGTAGTTTAGGTAGTCCTATCATACAGCATTAATTTGCTTAATTTATTTGAAGGATAATGAAATTTTTTATTATATATCATTACATATGGAAATTGCCAAAATAATATATAAAATATTGAGTAATTGATAATATACACGGTTGCTAAATAGACATTTTTTTATATAATTCTTCACCAAATAATTTTACAAAAGCTAAGTATTTTTAACAAAGTGTTCTAGAAATAGAAATGATCAATATATGAAAGTTAGCTAACTAATATCAAAACCTAATTATAATTTGGGAAATTTGCGATGAAAATTATTAAGTAGTCTAAAAAGTTGCACTTAAGATACTAATAAGTTTTTTGGCGGCAATAGTCAATAAATAGACTAAAATGTTGCACTTAAACCATTAAATAGATTTTTTGATGGCAAAAGTTAGTAAGTAATTTGAAATATTACATTTAAGTCACTAAATAATTTTTTAGTTGCAAAAGTCATATTTTATACTAATTTTATCTCAATTATAATTAATTAATAATTAATAAAAACATAAAAATATATAATTCTAACATTAAAAATTAATTTGAAATTTATTTTAGAAATTAAAAAAAATCAAAATTTATAACATGAAAATTTATTTAATTTTAAATAAACAAAGTTTTAGTTTCAATTTAAGTTGTATTATTTTAAAATTTTTAATTTAACTAATAGTGAATAATATTTTTATATTAGAAATTTTAAAATCATTTTTTATTTTTAAAAGAGATTTCATTTATTATATTGATATTATGAATATATAGTTTTGGACATTTTATGATTAATTAAAATTAAGATAAAATTTGTGTAAAATGCGACTTTTGCAACAAAAACAACTACTTAGTTACTTAAATGCAATATTTTAGATTACTTACTCACTTTTGTGGCAAAAAAAACTAGTAATTTAAGTGCAATCTTTTGAACTACTTAATGATTTTTGTCGCAAATCTCCCTTATTATAACATTAAATATGATAAATAAGAGCACTCCCAATAAATGTTCTTCTCTATCCTCTAAAATACATCATCAAAACATTACTTTATCTATTTTAACTCTAATTTGTACATTACACCATACATCAGCTTCTCTATTTTTTCTCTATATCATTCAAATTTTATTTTTTAATATTTTTTTTATTCATTTTAAATTTTTTCTCTTATTATCTCAATAGTATCTTTATATCTTTTAATATTTATGATATTTATCCATATATAATATCAAAATATAATTATACTTTATTATAGATTATTCCAAAATAAATAAAAATATAAATTAATACAAAATTTAAAAATAATTCTCAATATATTAATTATAACAAAATATAAAATGATAATATGTATATAAGTTTAAAAAAATTACTAAAACCAGTATTAAAAAATAATAAAATATCTATAAAGGAGTGAATAGTTGTCTCTACATGTAAATAATGAATAGTGTATTGAGCTAAAAAAATTTAGAGTAGCTCATTTCTAGAACCATTTTATCATATTTAAGCTATAATTGTAAAATATAGCTATTTTAAAGGAGTCATTGGGAGTGCTCACAATAGGTGCTCTACTCTATATTACAAAATACCTCACCAAAACATATATTTTTATAATTTACCTCAAATTTTTACATTATATCATACATCAGTTTCTCTATTTTTTTTCTTTACATCATTTAAATTTCATATTTTTAAAAAATATTTTATTCATTTTAAGAAATAAAATAATTAAATATAATAATATCACACTCATATATATATATATATAAAAGTTTATAAAAAATATAATAAAATATTTATAGCTTGATGAATAATGTTTCACTACGTATAGAAAAATACTATTCATTTGGGTAAAAAACAAATTTTACATCACCTATTGGAAGACTATTTAACTATTTTTCCCTATATTATAAAGAATAATATATTTTACCTCCTTCACTAAGAGTGTTCTAAGTAGATTTATTACCGCATAAAATAACTCTTCATGAGATACAACTAGCATAAGCTTACAACTAAAGTTGATTTAGGGATAAAGTGAAGGATTAATTTAAAAAGCAGGAGATCCCTTTGAAGTGCTTGACTAAATAAAATGCTTCCATAGCTTGTAGCTTGGTACTACGTACGTACTAGAGTTAACTGACGTACACGTCGGCATGCCAAATTTTGGTCATCCTGGCTGCAAAACGACGACCTATTCTAACACGTTAATTATTTAATTTAATATATATATATATATTTATATATGACATCTTGGACATTTATGTCTGATTATTTATATAACTAATTTTTTATTTTAAAACCACTAGCTAGGATAATACAAGCCAAAGTTGAAAACAAAAGATGTGAATAATAAATTAAGACATACTATTTGTTATTAATTACACATGATAATTCATATGGTCCACTCTTAATAAATTGTGTGATTGGAAAAAATGACACATATATTATTGTATACACAAATATTGTGTAAATAAATCTCAAAAGTATATATGGTGTAAAAAATGTGTATGTCTTGCATCACTCTTACTCATATAAATACTATATATATACATAAAGAAAACAATAGGACTAAAAAATATTCATCATACTTATCACTTAGAAGTCTATAGCCAAAAATATTATATAGTCACAAATATTATAATTTGTTGTGACTAAATATGTTTTAAATCAAAACAAATTTTATCATTAGTTGGTAGAGTTGTAATTTATTTCACAATCAATTTCAATTGTGTTGTAGAAATAAAATAGTTGAAGCATAAAACTGTTGTGTTTTTGGTCCTTTATAATTTGAAAGTATTGTTAAATGCAAAAAACAAAATATATTGTTTTATGAACTACAATTGGAGTGGTTTGTTAATTAATATAAAATTGCTAATAATAAATATTTTATATTTTTTTAAAAATAAAATAAAAATATAAATTTTTAATTATATTTATTTAGTTTTAAACATTTTTATTTTAAATTATCTATATAATAAAAAAAGCGAGGGGAATATATAAATTATTATTTAAATTCTCCATAAATTCTTTGATAAACTATTATTTATCTGTTTGTCAAAAAACTTTATTATAAAAAAAATTAAAAAGTAATTTTAAGGTTTTATAAAAATTTTACCAAATTGACCTATAATATGTACTAAAATTATATTAGCGTGGCAACTTGTAACTAAAAATTATATTACAAAAAAAATTGTGTGGGGATTAAAAATTTATCACTTATTAATTTTTTTAAGCGGTAATCACTACAAATTGTGCGTGAAAACAATTTTTTTAAGAAAAATATTTATCAATTTCAACATGTATTTATATATAGCTTCCTCTTGTGTTACTTAATTATTACAAATAAGTAACTATATACATTTATTTATTTATATATATATCCTCACAATATATATATAAATATATATATATTAATCGGGATATAGTATATTATACCCACCAATAACTGATTATTTTTTTATACGAGTGTATATTAGATTTATATTTTAGGAAATAATTGATTGTACTAAATATATATTAAAAGATACACAAAATAAACAACCACACCTAGAAAGTCTGTCCTATCATCAACCAATTATAAAATAAAAAAAAATGCATAAATAGCCATCGTGGTGGAATTTTTTTGATTGAAAGAAATTATATATTTGAAAAGGGTGCCATGAAAAATGATTATTAATAGAATGTAAAAGTAACTAAATGTTCATGATTTTAATTTAGTAGTAAAATAGCGTAATTATATTTTTAATATTATACATATTACCAAATGTATTATTTAGCAAATGATTATTTTTTTTCTAAATATTTTAATATTATGATATATGTATATTAGTTTTTATTATAATTTTTTTTTCATTTTTTATGTATTGTTTAATGATATATCATACTCATAAAAAATTTAAAAAATTAATATAACTTTAAAATAAAAACTGCTCATAAATAAATAAATAAATTTATATATTATGACAATTTAGGTAATCAACAATATAAATATATCATTTCTCTATCACTTTAAAAATAAGAAAAAGAGTTTATTATCCGTTCATATTAAAATAAAAATATCCTCCATCTCAATCGAGCATTTTTGAGGGGTAGATCATCAATAGGGAAATAAGACACAAAGAGGCTCCAATAAAGGATAAGATAAGGCTCAAGAGACCATGCCTTTTGAAAGAAGGTAGGGAAAAATATGAGCTTTTAGGTGTTAGATAATTCCTAACAGTAAAATGCTATAGTTTAAGAAAGGGACAGAGAATTAGGGCTATTTTTGGTGGACTAGGCTTTCCTTTTTCCTTTTCCGGGACAAATGAGTAATTTAAATAGAGGAACAAATAGCTAGTACATTTTGGAAGGAAAAAAACCATGTGTTATTTCTTGTTATGAGTTATTCAAAACTCATGTATTTTTGTTGGTTATTATAATTATATACATCTAAAATGATACATTTAAGTTCTCATGGATAGGCACGGCAATCTTTTTATTTAAACAATTTTCCAATATTCTAGAAAAATATATATAGCTAGTAGGTGATCTATCCTATATTAGCCAATCAAATAATAATAATAATAAACCTCTGAGTAAAGAGATTAAATGGATCATTGATCAGTGCTTGACTATAATTATGAGGATAACGACAACATCAATAAATTTCTAACTAAAAAAATGTTTTTCTTTTACAAGTGCCTTTTTGGTATAAATGTCTCATTTTTCTATAATGATGATCCATTGGCCGCCGCCGCCTGCTGCCTGGTTTATCTAATAAATTATTACAATATTATAATATACATGGTGTGAAATATATTGTATACACCGAAGTGAAATAATAAGAAAAATAAAACTAATTCCACTTTCCATCACTATAAATATCTTGACATTATGATTCAATAATCCACAACACTAAAATCTTCGAAATATATATAGCAAAAAAAATGGAGTTAGGAGGTCGTATTGATAGAATGTCACCACTAGTGGTACTATTATTCACATGCATGGTTACTGTTCTCCAAACCACTTGTGCCCAAGACTCTCCGCAAGACTTCCTCAACGCCCACAACGCGGCGCGCGCGCAGGTCGGTGTGGGGCCAATCAGATGGGATAACACGGTGGCTGAATACGCGCGTCGATACGCCAACCAACGCAAGGGTGATTGTAGTCTGGTGCACTCCCAAGGGCCTTACGGCGAGAACATAGCATGGGGAAGACCTGACCTTTCTGGCGTCAACGCCGTGAAGATGTGGGTGGCGGAGAAGGCCGACTACGATTACAACTCCAACACATGCCGCCCTGGGAAGGTTTGTGGACACTACACTCAGGTGGTGTGGCGTAACTCGGTTCGTCTTGGGTGTGCTAAGGTTCGGTGTGATAATAATCGGGGTTCCTTTATTACCTGCAACTATGATCCTCCGGGCAACTGGAATGGCCAGCGACCTTTTGATGTGTTAGCATCGTATGTTGAGCAATTCTAACTCGATCCATGATCGATCAATATTGTCATCGTGTGATGATAGTGTTTGATGAAAAAGGCTATGCTCTACAAGATGTGTTTGGCAACACTAGTTTCATTTTGATTTTCTGTGTGTGAAGGAGATTTTCTTAAGAGTTGTTTTGAGAAAATTCTCAACCTTGTTTTGTATTAAAATGAGTGTGTATGGAAATTTCTCAACACTTGTTTGAGAACTTTTCTTTGTTTCTATTCAGAAACGGAAGACAAGAATTAATAAAAGACCAAACGCATTTTAAGTATATAAACAAAAATTTGTATCTTCAATTTTATTCTATATTAATTTTCTTACAATGTATTACTTTTAGATTTTAAATTATATTATCTAGGGAGCGTTTGAGATTTTTCACATTTTAATATATATATATTTAATTCTTGTTTTAACATGTACGTAGGGAATAAATTGCTTTCAAAGGGGAAAAAACGAGTTAATTTTTTTTAAGTCTCCGTTGTTCAATTGATTAAGTGTGCGTAAAATGTGACTTTTAGTAGTGAAAATTAATAAAAATATATTAGGGATTCAATGATATAAGAATTTGTAAATTTAGATGTACATATATAAGTGTAATATAAAATAAAAGACAGATCTAAAATTAGAGCAAACAAATATAAATGTTGTTGTGATGACATATATCAAGTGATTTTAATCTTGTTAATTAAGCATTATATT
Source organism: Humulus lupulus (assembly GCF_963169125.1). Lineage (NCBI taxonomy): Eukaryota > Viridiplantae > Streptophyta > Magnoliopsida > Rosales > Cannabaceae > Humulus > Humulus lupulus. The sequence goes on from NC_084793.1 coordinate 23,388,336, forward strand.
TATACATATTAATAAAAGTATTTTTATTTAGTATTTTAAAGTGTACAACATCACACGATTAATTATATTAATAACAGTATCCGACTTTCCTGTACTGTTGGACACGCTGAATTTCCAATTTAATCCTCATTGCTCTAGAGAAAGTCAAAAAGTATTGTATAGCAGATACATTATTAATGTCGTGGTCGCTATAAAACAATGGCCACAGTAACATCATTATCATAAAACTCGTTAGGATAAGATTGCCATAAAGTGGGTTATATATAAATATATATTATATTATAAATAGCAGTAGCAGATTTTATATTTTAATGTGTTAAAAGACATTTTAAATATATAGTAAAACATCTTTATAATAATAATATTGAGACCAATATATTTTATTAATATAAGGAGATTATTACTTAATAAAATTATATTTATAAAATATTAGAAATATACACATTTAAATTTAAATCAAATAATAATTAATAAAAATGATCAAATTCAATGTATAAACATTGATAAATAAAAATGACATAAAAGTATAAGTACAGTATGAATATCTTTATAATGTTGGAAGTATACAAATACTACACCAAAAAGGACTTAGGACACTAAAATCTAAAAGAAATATTATGCTTGGTAAAAAACTATGATCAGGTGACTCAAAATTTTGGGCGCCAACTTTTTTGCTTTTGTTGTTTTTTTTTCGATATTTTTGCTATTAGATATAATTCTTATTTTTCTTTTGTCTCTCTCTAAATCCCAAATATTCCTCCATCCCTTTGGTATCTCAAAAGCCCTCTACGCAACGATGAAATCCCTATTTCCAAGTAATTGTAAGCAAATGATTTCAGGAATTAGTACAACCACGTGGAGCCTTTTCTTCTTCTCCTCTATTCCATAGTCAACTTTTGTATTGGATGTAAGTACTTCAAACTTGATTGTATGATACACTATTCATTTATATGTGGTTTTTGAAAATCAAATTTTTAACTTTTTATATATATATATATATACATATATGATATATATATGTGTGTGATTTAAAGTTCATGCCTCTCTCCTGCACTCTCAACTCTTGACTTTCACCTATAATCTCTCTTAACTATAATGACCTATGAGTTAAATCATATTTCTAGTTCATGCCCTCTTGTTTTTCACTTTTCTCTCTCTTCTTTCTAAGTAGTTGGATTCTGAAAGTAATATCTCCATTGAACTGTAATTTCTAAATTTTGTGTGTGATTTTGAGGTAGCTATGTTAAGACAAAAACTCACGCTGGTTAATACCTGGACATTCATTTGGTTAATGCATGGGTTTTTCTTTCTTTTTGCATGTCCTTTGTCAGCCTTTGTACACTCTCTCTTTCCTCCTTTTTCTGTTTTGTACGTGCATGGGTGTGGCCCTTTGCTTTTCCTTGTTTTGTGGCTTTTAGCCGTTAGGGTATTGGGGCCTGCATATGACAGCCCATTGCTTGTATTTGAAAACCCTACATGATGTAACAAGACTAGCTATATATAATGAAAAGTAGCAGCTCTCTATCTTTGAGCTGGTTTTCCTCTTTTACGTGTGCCTATGCCTATACCCTAGAAATTTGACTTGGTATCAGAGCATCACTGCTCACGCTGCCATGTCTTCAGGAACAAGCCATACAGGTCCTGCAGAGACCCCAGCTAACGCAGGTAGACCAACTGTTCCTGCAGCACGCGATGGTACAGTGCCTGCACCAATCAATTCCCCTTTTATTTCATCTGCCCCCACGGGTTCTAATGTTTCTTCTCATACCCCATTTGGTAACACTCTATCTCAGCCCTTTTCATTTAAGTTAGATAGAAATAACTATACCTTGTGGAAAACTATGGTTTCTACCATTATTAGGGGGCATCGGCTTGATGGGTACATTAATGGTCTGAAAGTTGCTCCTCCTGAGTTCATTCCGACTGGTGTAGCTTCGGGTGATGGTCTTCCTGGGTTTGGTGTTCGTTCTAATCCCGACTATGAAAGTTGGATTGTTTGTGACCAGTTATTGATGGGATGGCTTTATGGGTCCATGACGGAGTCCATTGCTTCCGAAGTGATGGGTTGTTCTTCTGCTCGATCCTTGTGGGTAGCCTTGGAGAATCTGTTTGGTGCTCACTCTAAGGCTCGTATGGATGAGCTTCGAGACAAGATACAACTCACGCCGAAAGGTGGTTCTACTATGGCAGATTATCTTCGTCAAAAGCGTTCTTGGGCAGACATGCTTGCTATTGCAGGAGATCCTTATCCTGAACATCACCTAACTGCAAATGTGCTTCGTGGATTAGATGTGGAGTATCTTCCCATTACTGTTCAGATTGAAGCTCGAGATTCAATCACTTGGCAGGAACTCCAGGAGCTATTACTCAGCTTCGACAGCAAATTAGAGCGTCTTCATCTTCAGAATAGCTCAACTCGGACACTTCCCAACACTGGTATTCTTCCTTCCGCTAATATTGCCCATCGAAATCCTGACCATTCTTTTTCTTCTGGCAGACGTCCACCACAATTTTCTGGCAGGGGTTCTTCCTTTAGGGGAAACAATACTCGTGGACGTTTTCATGGTGGTAGGTCAAGTGGTCGAAATTCCAAACCCACATGTCAGGTGTGTGGACGATATGGTCACTCCGCTGCCTTTTGCTATAACCGATATGATGCTAATTTCATGGGTCAAGCTCCACCAAACAACACCACATCTCAAACAGATGATAAGCGAAATCCCTCTGCCTTCATTGCAACACCTGAGACTGTTGATCATGCAAGTTGGTATGCAGATAGTGGAGCCACTAACCATGTCACAACCACAAGTGAGGATATGCAATATAAGTTTCCATATGGAGGTACTGAAAAGCTAACAGTTGGAAATGGTAATCAACTCTCTATTGCTCAAGTTGGTTCTAGTGTTTTACAATCTGTTAGTGGTCCCAAATTATTGCTAAAAGATGTTCTGTTTGTGCCTGATATTACAAAAAAGTTGATCAGTATTTCAAAGCTAACAGCAGATAACAAAGTCTTTATTGAATTCTATTGTGATGTGTGTTATGTGAAGGACATCCAAACAAAGAAGGTGGTGCTGGAGGGGAGGCTTAAAGATGGCTTGTACCAGTTAAACGTCTCATCAAATCCAGATCGTCTCTCCAACATCACTCCTCATACTTCACAATCAAAATCAAACCCGTGTGTGTCTACCTTTACTGCTTCTGTTGAGTCCAATGTACTAATTTCTCCCTGTAATTCCCTAAAAGATACTTGGCATAGACGTTTAGGACACCCCTCTCTAAGAGTCTTAAACCAAGTTCTTAATCTTGCATGTATAAAAACTTCAATGAAAGATCAGTTGCACTTTTGTGAAGCATGTCAATATGGGAAGTCTCATTCATTACCTTTTCATACATCACAATCACGGGCACAAAGGGAACTAGATTTGATTCACACTGACATTTGGGGACCAGCTCCGATCATGTCAAACACCAATCTAAGATATTATATACACTTTGTAGATGATCATACACGATATACTTGGTTGTTTCCATTGAAAGCAAAATCAGAAGCATTAAATGCCTTTGTTCAGTTCAAAACATTGGTTGAAAATCAATTTGGTAGAACCATTAAGAAAGTTCAAATGGACTCTGGGGGGAATATCAACCACTAATGACTTACCTTCACAACCATGGCATTATTTGTCAATCCTCTTGCCCATACACTTCGGCACAAAATGGCCGTGCAGAAAGAAAACACCGACATATCACAGAAATGGGGTTGACATTGTTAGCTCAAGCTAGTATGCCACTTAAGTATTGGGTAGATGCCTTTCAGTCAGCAGTGTATCTCATTAATAGGCTTCCAACACATGTTTTAGAAGGCAAGTCACCTTTCGAAACCATTTTCTCAAGGAAACCAGATTACAATTTTTTGAAAGTATTTGGGACAGCTTGTTACCCATGTTTAAGACCTTACCAAACCCAAAAATTCCACTTTCACTCAATCAAATGTGTAAACTTAGGCTATAGTGACTCACATAAAGGCTACAAGTGTCTAAGCTCAACAGGGAGACTCTATATTTCTAGACATGTAGTCTTTAATGAAAATGACTTCCCATTCAAAACTGGTTTTTTAAATAATTATACTCGTGAGTCTACCATCCAGGTCCCCACACCAAGTTCTTGGTTTCACCTTCCATACCACACGTCAGACTTACCCCAAACACAAGACAAAAATCTGCCTTCTTCCACGCCAACTCATAGCTCAGAAAGTACTCCTGTCCCTCTTGAAAACACTGGTACAAGTCAGATGGCAGCTGAACCTTCAGTATCATACTCAAAAGAGCATCACAGCCCATTGGTCTCTCCAAAAAATCAGGTTGACATTTCTCCCAATTTATTTGTTGAGCTGAATATTGAGAATACAGATACACCTGAAGACCACTTGTCCGAACAGCAAGCTTCTTCTCTTGCTAAGCCGCCTACAACTTCACAACACCCCATGGTAACTCGATCTAAGTCAGGGGTGTTCAAACCCAAAGTCTACCTTGGTGAGGCACAGTGGACCGATCAATCTAGAGAACCTACAACAGTTGATGAAGCATTACAACTTCCCCAATGGAAAGAGGCTATGGATGAGGAATACTTTGCTCTTGTCAAGAATACAACATGGTCTTTGGTACCGAGAAGTGAGAGTCAGAATATTGTGGGTAACAAATGGGTATTCAAAGAAAAACTAAATGCAGATGGGAGTTTTCAACGGTGTAAAGCCAGGTTAGTGGCTAAAGGTTTTCATCAAAGGCCTGGCTTAGATTTTGGGGAGACATTTAGCCCAGTTGTGAAAGCATCAACAATTAGAATTGTTCTCACACTAGCAGTCACAAAGAGTTGGGCAGTTCGTCAACTGGATATAAACAATGCCTTTCTCAATGGTCACTTAGAAGAAGCAGTTTATATGGAGCAACCTCAAGGATACATAGACGAGAAACACCCTAATCATGTGTGTAAGCTCCACAAGTCGCTGTACGGACTCAAGCAAGCCCCTAGAGCATGGTTTGATAGCTTGAAAGCCACTTTGGTAAGCTGGAACTTTGTGAACTCGAAAGCCGATAACTCATTCTTCTTACTCAGAACAAAGGCAACTGTGATCATGGTACTGATCTATGTGGATGATCTTATAGTCACTGGCAACAATGACAAAGAAGTTCAGATATTCATTGATCGATTGCATCAAGTATTCTCACTCAAAGATTTGGGTGACCTACATTACTTCCTGGGGATCGAAGTTTTCAGAGATGATTCGGGCATTTATTTGAGTCAAGGGAAGTATGTCACGGAGCTATTACACAAACTAGATATGCTCAATATCAAACCAACTCCAACTCCCATGACTGCTGGGAAACCGCTCTCAACCAAGGATGGAACAAGATTGGAGAACGTAACACTCTATAGGAGTGTAATTGGGGGGCTTCAATACCTTACTCATACTCGGCCTGACATTGCTTTTGCTGTAAATAAATTAAGCCAATTTTTGAAGGAGCCAACTACAAGCCATTGGAGTGCAGCAAAGAGAATCTTGAGGTATTTGAAAGGAACTTTACATCACGGTCTACATATTGGTCACAGTGACAACTTGAGCATTGTTGGCTACTCTGACGCAGACTGGGCATGCTGTCCAGATGATAGAAAATCAATTGGTGGCTACTGTGTTTACTTCGGCAATACTCTTGTTTCTTGGTCATCAAAGAAGCAAACTGTGGTCTCAAGATCAAGCACAGAATCAGAATACAGGGCATTGGCACAAGTTACAGCAGAGATCATTTGGATTGAGTCACTCCTTAAAGAGATGCAATTTCGAACACCATTTATTCCTACTGTGTGGTGTGACAATATGAGTGCAGGGGCATTAGCATCAAACCCAGTTTACCATGCTAGAACTAAGCATATTGAACTTGACATTCACTTTGTTAGAGACCGAGTATTGCAGAAGAAGATTGACATCAGATATGTTTCATCCTTTGACCAAATAGCAGATTGCCTCACAAAAGGGTTATCTCACTCCAGATTCCAATTTTTAGTAAGCAAGCTTGGTGTGACTGCATCACCCTTTCGCTTGAGGGGTGGTGTTAAGACAAAAACTCACGCTGGTTAATACCTGGACATTCATTTGGTTAATGCATGGGTTTTTCTTTCTTTTTGCATGTCCTTTGTCAGCCTTTGTACACTCTCTCTTTCCTCCTTTTTCTGTTTTGTACGTGCATGGGTGTGGCCCTTTGCTTTTCCTTGTTTTGTGGCTTTTAGCCGTTAGGGTATTGGGGCCTGCATATGACAGCCCATTGCTTGTATTTGAAAACCCTACATGATGTAACAAGACTAGCTATATATAATGAAAAGTAGCAGCTCTCTATCTTTGAGCTGGTTTTCCTCTTTTACGTGTGCCTATGCCTATACCCTAGAAATTTGACTAGCTAACCTTGATTTCCCCTTTTTTGTTTTGTATAATTTTTTTTATTAATGCAATTTTTTATGCGAAATTATGAAACCTGACCCTGATATTGGGTTAAAGGAAGGGTTCTATTTTTTTGGGTTTGGTTTCTTGGATATTTATATGATTGTGTTTGTTTTATGGTTATTTTTACTTTTGAATGATATTCTTGTTTTATTTGTTACATGTTTATTGATATTTTGTAATGATTTATTTTTAGTTTCATCTCCTCGCAAACAATCCAAGTCTATTCTTTTGCGATCACTGGTCTTCTAATGAAGGAATTGGTGTGTTCCTTAGCCATTTCTTATTTATTAGTTTGAAAAGAAAAATTGTTAGCATTGGTTTATGTTTTATTCACTTATTCCATACCTTTACTAATTGGCAGGGCCACATATTTAATGATAAGCGTACATAAATAAGCTATAGTGTGTATAATATTGGAGTTGGGGTTTTTTTGTTTTTTCTCTTAAGTGAATCTTTACTAAGGGGAGTGACTAAATGCTTGGGAGACTCTTAGGCACTGGTAGTAATTGAGATTGGTGAGAATCTTAGGAGAACAACATATATTTTGTCTCGTCATGGTGAGAATCTTGATACATCTTGCATGGGTGTGTCTTTTTTGTTTGCATTCATAGTTTGTTGTTTCTTTGAGAACTGCTATATTTGAGAAACATACCCGCCACAACTAATTAAGTAGGCATCACATATTGTTGATTGCTTTGAACTATTTTTGCCTATGTTATGATTTTATTTTAGCATTTCTATATTTTATTATGTGTTTTCCTTTTTATGTTACCTCCTAAAAAAGCTGAAGACATAGTATAATGACTATCTAATTTCGATCATTTATTGGTGTGGCTAAGAATTTACAGTTGACATTGTTTTAATAATGTTTTATTGCTCTGTAATTCTTGCATGAAGAAGTTGAGATAAGTATAATAAAAATAAATATTCAATAATATTATATATAATTTTTACGGAATATTGATTCATTTTAAGAATTTATTGGAGATAATTGTGTATATGACTACTACTGATTTTAGAGCTTGTTCTGTTTTGCTAAATCTTAGTCGCTACTAAAGAAATGATTCTTTGTATGCATTGTGATGTTGTTACGAGATTTTGGTTATTTATCTATCTTTGTCGGAATTAGTTAAAAAATATATTAGCATGATTTGTCATCACAAGGACACTGTTAGTTTTGCAGCTGTCCAAGAGTATTGAGAGTTACTTCATTTGTCAAAGAAAAGATTCACTCATTTTTTTTTGTATGTTCTTTCCATTTTCTTTTATTTTGTTTGGCTGTGTGTGACATGACTCTGATTTAATAACCATAGTTTGTTAACCAAAGAGTTATTAATCTTTTGTTGTGTTAGTTTAACCATAGTAAAGCATCACGTTGGTTTTCCTCTTCTAAATATTTTGCTCTTTAGGTGGTTTAACAAACAAAGAGAAGACTAAGACAAACAAATACTCGTGATTAATGCAACTGCAACAAAATACAGATTTTCATTGTGGAAGTTCAAATTTTCATCAAGAAAAACAGAGACAAGATTTTTTGACAATGACTTGTTGTGGGTGAGATAGTTGGCAATCGCGATATTTATGTTGATGTGAATAGAATACTATAAGATGTTCTATGAAGTTTTGTTTTGCTAATGATTAATGGATTTTGTTGTTTTTTTTTTTTTTTTGCAATGTGCAGATATAATTAGATTGCCTGTTGGAGCAAAAATATACAACAATTGTAGTTGAGATATTCATATTTAATGCATTTATTTCACCTAATTTTTTTTATACACTTTTTATTTTGCTGTATTTGGTTGAAATATGATTTTGTTAGCCTTGACTCACTACATTGTAAAACTATTCTTGTAATTTATAATAATTTATTTATATTATCTTTCTTTGTTAATTAGTTTCAATGGGCAATTTTTTTTTCAATTTTGTGCAAGTAAAAAGCATATTAGATAATAGCTAAAGCTTATCTATACATGTATAAAATTTTGTTATGCACACTATAGTTAATATAGTGAAGAAAATGTATTATCGTAAGGTATACCATAATAATATTTTGTAAGTAGAAAAATGTGTTATATAAACAATTATAAATAACATAAAGGATCACTTATCCATTTATTAAAATAACACAATAATAGTGTTATCTTTGACTATGCAATGATACTTTTCCATAAGTATGAAAAAATGTTATGTAAAGTACTAAGATATATGATAACATCACTTCCTTTAACACGTTAAAAAGTGTTATTGCATACGTTTGAAGATACTTTTACGATCATATTGAAAGAAATTTTTGGTGTAGTGAAACTTATTTTACAAGTCTAAATTGATAATTAATTTTATCGATAAATTTTTAGAATGTATAAGATATCATATATAAATATATTTAATATTAACACAGTTATTACTGTGTAGAGGCATATTTTTTAAAGGTTGTACCAAAAAAATTTATAACTTATTACAATATAGAATTTTTTCTTAGTTATAACTAGTTCGAAAATTAAGGTAAAAAAATTTAGGACTATATGAGAATTATTCCAAAACAAAAAAGAGATGATGAGAAAAGTCAACAACAATTTTCATATTGTGTTATTTAAGGTAACTTGGAGAATATCATACTTAAGTGAGAGAAGTAAGCTTCTCTTGTTTTGCAATAGCTGCTATTCCAGCAAAAAGAAGGGTTGCAGTTACATAATTAATACATATCAATACATATAATATATATTTTTATATATTCCTAATAATTAATGGTTGATCGGTTGACTCACTTGTATATCAAGACAACAAGTGAACCAAAATCTTATTATAAATCTTCTTTCCACTAGTTTGTTTATTAATGTGTTCGATTTATCCAACCCTTAGATATAGCTCAGTAATAAGGGTACTCTCCCTCGTAATTGCCTGGTGGATAGTAGCTGCAGACGACATACCACCAGCTGTTGGTGCACTGGACCCTGGCGCAGCCAACTTGAATGGAGTCACTCCAGACGACCTGAGTATAATGGAGGCACTCACCACCGACGCAGGAGTTTGAGGAGTAGACATAGTTAGGCTTCTCTGCTACCCAGAGATTGACCGCGGCTGTGCCTGAGAATGATCCACTGCCTTTGGCTAAATTCTCGCCATAAGGGCCGTTAGAGTGCACCAGATTACAGTCTCCTTTTCTTGCGTTGGCATAGTTCAGAGCATAGTTGGCCACAGTGATGTTCCACACGATGTTGCTCACCCCAACTTGGTTCCGGGGCGTGTTGTGGGTGTTGAGGAAGTCCTGTTGGGAGTTTTGGGCTTGGCAAAGTCCCAAAAGACAAATGAACATAATAAATAGCATTGTTGAGATTTTACAGAAACCCATTGTTTGTAGTAATATGAGATCTTTGTTAGTATATATTGGGTTGTTGTGGTTGACTTGGGAATGATAATAAGGTATTTATAAAGTTGGAAAGTATTAAGTGCGCGAACAGTTGTGGAATATTTAAAGGTTTTAAAGAAGTAAATAGTAAGCAGATCCTTCCCACTTATGAGAGTTTTGTACAGTTTGCTGCAACTTTCAGTAAAGCGCACTAATAAGGTTAGTTACGAATAAAAAAAAAAAAAAAAAAAAAAAGCTTAGTGGTACTTTGTTAAAGATAACTTCTATATATGTTATTTTTTTCAAATTACTCAAAGTACAAATGGGTGAAATTAACATACACTGTATGTGTTTTTTCTCATTAATTTTATCCAAATACAAAAGTAGTATATATATATATAGTAAACTTGAAAAAAAGATAACTCAGCACTCTCACTAGAGTGTGATGAAAGCATAATATATATTAATTAGTAATATATCTGGTGTACTTGCTTAGACAAGACTGGTCCAAAAAGAAATAGCTACTTGGACGTACAAAACTGAAATAACAAACAATAGTTTCATTTAGAAGAAAGATATATATATAAAGCATGAAACTACTTGGTCTCGATCAACACCAAAATGTTGGCCGGTAATTATAGATATACAATTTTTTTAAAGTTCCATTCATGTCATTTGTTCTTGTATTTTATATCAACTTTTGTGAAGAAAATGGAATCAGTGGAGTAAAGGGCATCTGTGTAATTTTGGTTGTGGTCCAAACTATTTGGACAGCTCATAATTTGTGTAATGATTAGAGAATCAATTATGTTAGGAATTTGTTATTCTTTGCCTCTGATTATACCGTTAGGCTTGTACACATGTAATGTATAGAATATTCTGTACTTTGGCTATTTAATACAATTCTTTCACCTCACCATTTCTCAGCTGAGCATTATACAATTCAGTGCATTTCCTTCTTCTTTTTGTCTTGGTATCAGAGCCGCTCAGACGTTTGTCTTCTATGGCTGCTCCTGGAGAGAAAACACCACAGACCCCAACTGAAGGTGACAATGGTGGCCAGAAGGAAGCTGCATCAGCAGTGCAGCAGATGGTGTCAAATGCTGCTGTTGGTAGCAGTCAAGCTCAGACTCAGAATGTTACTGTGCCTCATTTTGGAAGCACATTAAATCAGCCGTTTACCTTGAAGCTAGATCGCAACAACTTTACACTATGGAAAACCATGGTGTCTGCAATAGTTCGTGGTCATCGCCTTGATGGTTATCTCAAAGGTACCATTCCTAGACCGCAAGAATTTATTTATACTAATGTTGATGGCAGTGAAGTGTCTACAGGTGAAGTTAACCCTGTTTTTGAGCAATGGATCGTCAACGATCAACTACTCCTTGGATGGCTTTACGGTTCCATGACAGAAGGGATCGCTTCAGAAGTCATGGGATGTGATTCTGCAGCCTCTTTGTGGACTGCTTTAGAAGCTTTGTACGGAGCTCATTCAAAATCTAAAATGGATGAGTATCGAACCAAGATCCAAACAGCCAGGAAAGGATCTCTCAGCATGCCTGATTACCTTCGACAGAAAAGGCAATGGGCTGATGCCCTCGCACTTGCAGGAGACCCGTATCCAGAGAAACTTCTTGTTGGCAATATTCTCTCTGGCCTGGATATCGACTATCTCCCTATTGTGCTTCTCATCGAAGCAAGACCATCCACCACCTGGCAGGAGCTTCAAAATATGTTGTTAAGTTTTGACAGCAAGATGGAAAGGCTTATTGCCTTCTCTAATACCAGCAAGCTTGGAAACAGTTCAGGAGGAAATCCCTCAGCTAATGTAGCAAATAGAGGAAACCATAATGGTGGAGGAGGCAGAGGCATACCTTCCTTCAGAGGTGGAAAGAGTAACAATCGTGGAAATGGTGGTGGTCGTTTTAGAGGCAGAGGAGGAAGGAATAACAGTGGATCCAAGCCCACTTGCCAAGTGTGTGGCAAGTATGGACACTATCGGCTGCCTATTGCTGTAATAGGTATGATGAAACTTATATGGGGAATGCACCTGGTAACAACTCCAATCCTAACAAAGGTTTACAGGGAGCTCAGGCCTTTGTTGCTTCTCCTGACACTCTTGACCATGAGGCCTGGTTTGCTGACAGTGAAGTAACCAGCCACATAACAGTCGATCCTACTAAAATGCAGCAGAAAGAAGAGTATAATGGTAAGGAAACTCTTATGATTGGTGATGGAAGTCAACTTGCAATCAAACATGTTGGGATTGGTTCATTATCTACTTATATTGATTCGAATCTGTCATTAAATGAGCTTTTACATGTGCCAAACATTACAAAAAATTTGATTAGCATTTCAAAATTAACTACTCACAATAATGTGTTTGTGGAATTCTTTTATGATCTATGTTATGTTAAGGACAAGGTGACAAGGCAGGTGCTACTCCAAGGGAGAATTAAAGATGGTTTATATCAATTTGAAGTGCCCACCACAACTGAGCTTAGTCAAAGTCACTCTCCACACCACAAGTCTAGTTTATTTTCTGGTCTTTCTGTAGGTTCTAAACAAAATGTACACCAGCCAAAAACTGGTTCTGTTTCTTTTTCAATCAAAGATGTGTGGCACAATCGTTTAGGCCATCCATCATCTCGAATTTTAAATACTGTTTCAAAGCAATTAAATGTAAAACATGCCAAAATGAATGAAAGCTTTTGTGATGCATGTCAACTTGGAAAGTCTCATTGTCTTCCTTTTAAAATTAATCTTTTTCATGCCAAACAACCTCTCGAGCTGGTGCATTCCGATATCTGGGGTCCAGCCCCTGTCATGTCTAATACCAACTTTCGATTTTATATCCATTTTATAAACGACTACAGTCGCTATACTTGGATATATCCTCTCAGAGCTAAATCGGAAGCTCTTCAAGCTTTTGTTCAGTTTAAAAGTTTGGTAGAAAATCTGTTTGAAAGAAAGATTAAAACTCTTCACACAGATGGAGGTGGAGAGTATCAAGCTTTTACTAGGTTTGTCATAGACTGTGGCATTGCCTTTGATCACTCATGTCCACATACCTCAGCTCAGAATGGTCGAGCTGAGCGTAAACACAGACACATTGTGGAAATGGGTCTCACTTTGCTTGCACAAGCTGGTGTTCCTCAAAAGTATTGGTGGGATGCCTTCCAAACCGCAGTCTATCTTATTAATAGACTTCCTACACCAATTCTGTCCAACAAAACCCCTTTTGAACTTGTCTACTTCAAACAACCAGATTACAAATTTTTAAAAGTTTTTGGTTCAACTTGTTTTCCTTGTCTTAGACCATACCAAACCCACAAGTTCCAATACCATTCCACCAAATGCGTTAATCTTGGCTATAGTGATAGTCACAAGGGGTATAAATGTCTCAGTAGCACTGGTCGTTTGTTTATCTCTCGCCATGTCATTTTCAATGAACATGAGTTTCCTTTCAAACATGGTTTTCTAAACACTCATCAGCCCGAGTCCACTGTCTCTGTTTTCTTTCCCACTTGGTTTACTCCTCTTCACCGATCCGTGTCCTCACCTTCTCTTCTCGACAGTCCTGCTGTTGAGGTTTATCAGGGGGATTCACCATCTTCATCTTCATCCTCCCCTGCTGCTGCTGCCTTTCCCGAAAGTCATGTTCCTGCTTCTGCCTTGTCACCAGCTCTCTCGTCCAGCCATAATATTGATCAGGTAAGCAATCATGAACATATTATTGATCATTTTGAAATGACTAATTTGTCTGCTGAGCCTTCCACCAGCCCAGACCAAATTCCAGCACCTGAAACTACTCGACTAGCAGCAGACTCATCTGCCTTAGACACAGATGCTGCAACTGGTGGAAAATCTCTTCAACCTTCACATCCCATGGTGACCCGAGCTAAAGCGGGTATCTTTAAGCCTAAAACTTATCTGAGCAAGTCACAGTGGAAGCTTATTAGTGAAGAACCACAATCCTTAGAAGAAGCTCTCAGTCACAAAGGGTGGAGAACAGCAATGGATGATGAACGTGTTGCTCTAATAAGAAATGGCACCTACAAACTGGTTCCTCGCACACCTGACATGAATGTAATTGATAATAGGTGGGTTTACAAAATTAAAAAGAATGTTGATGGGTCTTTCTAGAGGCTCAAGGCTCGTTTGGTGGCAAAGGGATTTACTCAAAGGCCTGGTGTAGATTTTGGAGAGACTTTTAGTCCTGTCATAAAGGCATCCACAATTCGTATTGTTTTAACTATAGCAGTAGCAAAGTCATGGGAAGTAAGACAACTAGACATCAATAATGCGTTCTTGAATGGTCATCTTGAAGAAGAGGTTTTTATGGTTCAAACAAAAGGTTTTGAAGACAAAGAGCACCCTGACTATGTTTGTAAACTGAGTAAGTCGTTGTATGGTCTTCGACAGGCGCCAAGGGCCTAGTTTGATAGGCTGAAATCCACACTTCTCAGCTGGAACTTTAAGAATTCAAAGGCAGATTCATCCCTATTTTTCTACAGGTCATCGTCTCTTGTGATACTTGTCTTGATTTATGTAGACGATATGATTATTACAGGGAATAACACTGAAAAACTGAAGCAATTCATCATCAAACTGCATCAAATTTTCTCTCTCAAGGACCTTGGTCCTCTTCACTACTTCTTGGGGATAGAAGTGCATCGAGATGAGACTGGAATGTACCTAAGTCAGTCTAAGTACATTGAAGAGTTACTCAAGAAAGCCAAGATGTTACATCTAAAGCCGTGCCCAACTCCTATGGCTGTTGGCAAGATGCTGTCTATTGATGATGGTTCACCACTGTCGAATCCAACAGAGTACAGGAGTCTTATAGGAGGTTTGCAATATTTGACTTACACTAGACCAGATATTAGCTATGCCACAAACAAATTGAGTCACTTCCTTAAAGCTCCAACTAATGTGCATCTTGGTGCTGCCAAACGGGTACTAAGGTATATCAAAGGAACACCATACCATGGATTACACATTCCTCACAGTGATAGACTTGCTCTAACTGGTTTTTCTGATGCCGATTGGGCATGTTTCCCAGATGATTGTAAATCAGTTGCTGGCTATTGTGTTTATCTTGGAGATGCTTTGGTTTCATGGTCATCAAAGAAGCAACCTGTGGTATCCCGATCGAGTACAGAATCTGAGTACCGAGCTCTTGCTCAAGTTGCGGCTGAAATATCATGGATTCAAGCTTTATTACAAGAACTCAACTTCTCCCTGAGTGCTACACCAGTTACATGGTGTGACAATATGGGAGCCAGTGCTTTAGCAGCCAATCCGGTTTATCACGCAATAACAAAACACATCGAGCTGGATGTGCATTTTGTGAGAGATAAAGTTTTAGCCAAAGTCTTGGAAGTTAGATACATTCCATCAATGGAACAGGTAGCCGACTGCCTTACCAAAAGTTTGTCACACAGTCAATTCCATTTTCTAATTACCAAACTTGGTGTGGTCAAAACCCCACAAAGTTTGAGAGGGGATGTGAAGAAAATGGAATCAGTGGAGTAAAGGGCATCTGTGTAATTTTGGTTGTGGTCCAAACTATTTGGACAGCTCATAATTTGTGTAATGATTAGAGAATCAATTCTGTTAGGAATTTGTTATTCTCTGCCTCTGATTATACCGTTAGGCTTGTACACGTGTAATGTCTAGAATATTCTGTACTTTGGCTATTTAATACAATTCTTTCACCTCAGCATTTCTCAGCTGAGCATTATACAATTCAGTGCATTTCCTACTTCTTTTTGTCTACTTTTAGTATGGAGCGCATTGTAATTTAGGTGCAATTTATAATTATCACGAATATATAGTTAAAAATACTTTGAAAACTATGGTTTAAATTAAAAAATTTTAACTAATTTTATCAATCATCATGAAAAATAATTAATGCATATTATATATATGTGATTGTTTGTGTTATCATGATTATAATGTTAAATAGTTCGTGTTATGTTACTCGATTGCATAATAATTATGGAGGCACTCAATTTAAGTATAATAATTAATTGTATAGTATGACATAATTACTAACCCTATAATTGTATCATATTATGTTAGTTCCACATAAATAAAAGAACCAGATAAATAAGAGGAAACTCAATTCCTTGTTTTTTTTTAAAAAAAAAAATTAGCAATATATTTTAAATATAGGCTAATTTTTTTTTTTTTAAAATAGCACTTTAGCTGTCCATTTTAAATTTTAAAAACACAAACAACTCTCTCATTATCTCCATCCATGTTTGTTCATAAAGTCTTGTATTGTATTTGTTCTCGTGTCCTTATTTTATCTTCATATCTTGTAGACGAAATTACAGTAAATATGGATTTTTTTTAAGCTTTGAAAAATATATGGCATTTGTTTTTCTTTAAGTTTCTTATGTTATATTTTTTTTATTTACAGTTTTAGTGGAGTTTTTTTTCTCATATGTTTGTAATATTTTATTTTTATACCATACTCTAATTTTATACAATTTTAATGGCTAATTTTAATATATTTTGAGGTTATTTTTATAATTTTAATCTATTTGTAATATTTTTTATCATTCATATTTCATAAAAAAAAAATTTAAAACCAAAAACTAAGACCTTCTTTACCATGGTTTTTATTCTCATTTCTTCTTCTTATTTTCTTCCAAATTTTATCTTCTTTAATATTTTTTCCGCAATAACCGGTTAACACTATCAAAATAATTTTGTTTCTTTTTATTTGATGTGGTAGTAATCGTATGCCACTGTAAAAATTTTTTAGTGATGTGTGGTAACTGGTTACCACTATCAAAATCATTTTTATGTTTTAAGTGATGTGGTGGTAACTAGTTACAACTATAAAAATAATTTTGATTTTTGTAGTAATGCACCATTATCAAAATATCAACTGAATTGTAACTGGTTAGTTAGTCAAATCTAGAAAAAAAAAAACTGATATGAAAAAAATAAATTAAATTAATCGTGAAAGTAACTGGGCACAACTAGGTTTGAAAAAAAAAATATGAAAAAAAAAGAATAATTTGTGATGGTAACCGGTTACTTATCAAGACCTGGAAAAAAATCAAATCTTAACAAAAAATCTAAACTGATCATAATCGTAACTGGTTACAGTTATGTTTGAAAAAAAAATCAGAACTGAAAAAAAAAACAATTGTGATAGTAACTGGTTACTTATCCAGACCTGGAAAGAAAATTAGTTCTAAACAAAAAAATATATAAATTAATTATTATCGTAACTGGTTACAGTTAGGTCTGAAAAAAAATCAAATATAAATAAAAAAAAATCAATCGCCATGGTACCTAGTTACTTAAACAGGTCTGAAAAAAGATCAAATTTGAACAAAAAAACTAAACAAATCGTGATAGTAACCGATTACAGTTAGGATTGGAAGAAAAAAAAACTAGATCTAAAGTGCAAAATAATATTTAAAATGCAAAATCAAATGTGAAAACGAAGAAGAACAACAAAAAGTATAACATTAAAAGAAAAGGAAGAACCAAAGGGTAGTGGAGCTGCATCATCATCGAGGTGGGGGATTGTGTCGCCGGCAGAGGTGGTGTCTCCGGCAAAGGGCTGAGAAGAAAGAACCAAGTGGGGAAGGAGAGAGGGAGAAATGAGAAAATGAAAAGAGATATGGTGAGGGAGAGAGGAGAGGATGAGAGAGTTTTGTGTAAAAATATGGTATTCTATTTTTTATATTTGATGAAATTTCCATGTTTTAAACTTTTTTTTTTTTTACAAAATTTACCATATTTTGTAGCATTTTTTTTCCACAAATATAGAAACTCGTCTACCATTTTCCATATTTATGTAAACTTCTCTATTTTTGTATCAATGGTGTACTTGTAAAAAAATATACCATATTATTTTAAATTTTAATATGTTAATTAAATATGATATATTTATAGGGCACCACTTCAGTGTAACCATTTGACTATTTCGGCATTTAAATAATTTTTTTCTAATTTTTTGTATAACAGTGTACAAGTGTACATTGTTGTCATTTAAGATATTATGCAAATTTTTAAGAAATTCTGAATAGTTGATAGTACCGAAAACAAAGTTCAAACAATTGAATTTTACACGCAAATACAAAAAAAATAAACACGAGTGCAACAACCTTGTTTTAGACATATTAAACTATTTAGAATTTCTTAAAAATTTACACGATATCTTAAATGACTACAATATACACATCATTAAAAAAAATAGAATTTTTTTTTATTTAGGCGCCCAAATATCCTACTCACTACATCGAAGTGCTCCCCTATATTAATAATAGAAAAAATATTATGTACATATGATAATTATAGAATGTCATATTATAACATTCAAATGCATATTTATCTGGGAAAATTATAAAAATTTGTTAAATCTATAATTTTGCCATTATAGAAAAATAGCTTTATCTTGTTTCGAGGAAAATCATGATATCATTACTGAAGAAGATCATTTACAATAGCAGAATGTATCGGAGTAGGAACAGTCTCCAACCAGATCATATCATTGTCTACCCTATCAGAATATTAGGACAGTCCAGGAGCTGCTGCATTTACAATTTGACAAGAACACCAAATTGATTCGATGTGATTGACAGCATTAGATAATTGTTTGAGCATCTGTTTCTATGACGTGAATGCCAAGGTTATAAAGCCACTGCAAACTGATAGAAAGGGCTTTAGCCATGACTAGCTTCCACTACAGCATGAGATAATATCTGTCGTAATAATATATTAAGAAACAGGAAAGCGATGAAAAAGAAAAACTGTAAATGCCAACAATTTCCATAGTGCTTTACTAAAGTGGACAATGTCATACTTAAGAAAGGTATGCTTCTCACTTTCAAAAAAACAAAAAAGGTATGCTAGTGAAACAAAAAGAAGGGTTGCAGGAGTAAAACACAAATATGTTAATCGTTGATGCCACTTGTATATCAAAACAACAAGTAAGCCAAAATCTTAATTCAATTTAAAAAAAAATTAGAATTCTCGCAAGCCTTACTTGTATCGTATTTTGTTATAATGTTGTATAAATCTCAAATTTCTAGTTCAATAAAAGTAAATACTACAAAACCTGTCAGTATGCACAACAACTGTATCTCATGTCACTGTTGTTTCTTTGATGATTGCAATGATTTACTGGAATCGTCCCAAGACTCTTCAGACTGGTTCACACTAGCTTTGGCCGCCGCAAGAAAAGCAGGATCCGGCTCATGTTTATTTGAAGGTTCCTTCATTGCCATGTATATATAGAATGCACTTACTATGTTGACTGATATTACAGCAAGAAATCCACTCAATATTGTCAAAGAATGGGGAGATAAATCACTTGAACCTGCTCATAATGAACATACACCGTTCAGATTATAACATAGTAACATCTTAGATAATCAAAGTCCCAAGAGAATTCGAACATTATATTTTTCAGTATCCTCATATACTGATGGTTAAACTAAAAGTTTTCTTTCTTTCAATAAAATATGAATCAGCAAAAGCTCATGTTATTACTAGTTCTGTATGTTAAAAATTTTGCATTCATTATTTTAAAAGATACAATTATGATGTCTTTAACCCGCACCCCTCACATACACACACCTCCATATTTAATTACAAGGCAGGCATTTTGTCAAAATACAAATAAAATTATAACATTCATAGTTAATCTCAAATTTTCAATCAGATAATTGAGTCGATTCTTTATTCAAGATCCATTCTTATTCCATCACCATCATTATTCCTTGCCATTCATTCTATCAAGAGTCATCTATAAATCCCAACAAAATCAGCTTCTGAATTCTCCAACTTATTATAATTTTTTTTGTAAGAAATAGTTTCCCTTAGTCCCAAGTGGACTTCAAACCCCAGACTCCTTACACATTCATCTAACCACTTGAGCTAGCTTCATGTGGCACACATCATGAAATTATTTTTAAAAATTTCAATTTCTTTAAATAAGAACTTCTAAAAAATTTGGTCATTGCATGCCAACACAAAACAGTCTGCCGATTGATATAATGAGAAGAAAAAACAATGTAATTTTTAAGATACACATGCAGTGAGCATTCAGCAAGCAAGTCTTATATCATGTAAGTACATGTGTATTTCACTTGAACAACCTTATTTACCTTCACATGGCTAATTACTTCTATATGATCAGTGTTACCTTTTTAATCTTTTCTAGTTGATACTCTTGTTAGGAGACCTTAGTTGTAATTTCTACAGCTATTCGTAAAAAATTCTGCTATTTTGCTCTAACCAAATTGCCCAAAATCTGTGTGATCTTATTTGGGAGAGGGTTAAGTTTTGGGTTGTCACTTGGGTGTATCGTACAAAGCATTTTGAGGGGTTATCTTTTTTGGATCTCACTAGGGAGTGGAGTAGTTTCTTGATTGTGTAGTTGGAGTTGTCTTTCATGTTTGTTATTGTTTGTTACCATGATTTTCCTTTGCCAAAAGTGAGGTCTATCTATATATGTGAGAGGGGCCAGACTAAGTCATTGGCCTCTGTCTCTCTTTTCAAAAAAAAAAAAAAAAAAATTCTACAGCTAGTATTTGAGCACTTTACAAACTTCCTATGAATTTGATGAATCACAAAGATCAAAAGTAGAACTAGCTTAGATGTGGGATAAAATTATCTCATTCTAGATTAGAAGATTATAAACTTTAGAGAGTATATGCCGAACAAGCAATTTACAAAGAATTTGACTAATAAAATTAACCCAACTGGTGGGGGTGTCCATGGGATTCAACCTATGATGGTTACTGGTTGACTCCAGTTTGCTCCATATTCTTGTAATTCTCTCAAAACACATGCCCCTTGGGTTATTTAAATAATAAGAACAAACCAAGTCTATATGTCAATATCAATCTCTACATCGGCCACTAACCCTGATAATTGAAAATATTTAGTAAGCTATAAATGTTTAAAATATCGCTTTTACGTCTCAAGGCGTTTTGTTTTTGTGAGGCGAAGCGTACGCCTCAAATATTTAATTAAAATAATATTTTTATAACATCTAAAGATATAAAGTAAGATCAATGTATTTTATAAAACTCAAACATACCATAAAATATATCATAAAACCCAAACATAAATATCTCA
Organism: Humulus lupulus; assembly: GCF_963169125.1. NCBI lineage: Eukaryota > Viridiplantae > Streptophyta > Magnoliopsida > Rosales > Cannabaceae > Humulus > Humulus lupulus. The sequence continues at coordinate 23,409,293 of NC_084793.1, forward strand.
TAAATTATCTAAATTTCTAAAATAAAGTTAACTTTTGTTTCTACAACTAGAATCCTAGATTCTACTATCCTAGAACAAACTTTAGTAGTAATGGGATGATGATTTATAAATCATATTCCAATTCATCATTGCTTGACAAATCATTAAATTGTAAAATCCTCTCATCAGCATCCTCATCATCATCATCACGCTCATTGTTGCCATCAATATTCTCCCATCCATCTTCATCCAAGTCTACTACGGTCTTTCGTTTTCCTAAGAAAAATTAATTACAAACTAGTCAATAATTGATTAGCAAAGTATCTTAATCTAAATTAAAATAAGAATTAGAGTTAACGAACCCGCTATTGAACTAGATTGTGGAGCACTTGTATTGTTTTGGTTTAAAGTCAATCCCAATCCTTCAACATTAACTCTGAGATCCTCATCATTTGGTCTTTGCAATTCTTCAACATTTTCATTTTCATCAACGGCCCATTCATCATCAGATGGCAACTCATCAATCAATGAAGCATCATCTTCATTTGATAGAGATGTCAACTTCATATGTCTATCTTTCAACCTTTTGTTGAACATTATATATACCACAGAATGCATTCTTAAGGTAGTCAGTCAGTTTCTTCTTTTTGTATGAACTCGATTGAAAGTACTTCAATTCCGCTCACATCCCGATGCTGAGCAAGTAAGACCCAATACTTTGATGGAAAATTTTTGTAGCTCTGGAGTGCCATCTCCAAATTGAGTCCACCATTCCACTAAAATTGAACATTTACAGAACAATTACTTTAGTATACACACGAAAAATTTTCTAACAGTATTAGAAATAAATTTAGACCTTTACCTGGTGATCGTTTTTAAAATGTCTGTTTAGCTTGGGTGAATCCAAAGAACCCTTCCTTGTTGTGAAAAGTGCTACATTGAAGGTTAGCTTTCTCTCTGTCTTCGAGGTTCGGTATAAGTTTGTCCATACAATGGAACAAACCCAACTTGATCTCTGGATGGTTGGAAAATCCTAGTGCATAATGACAACAGGGATTCAAAAAGTATGCAGCGACATGCAAATGTCGATGTAACTGAAGTTCCCATTTCTCATATATTGATGGACCCTAAACGGGTATGTTTAAAAATTTATATATCGCAAGCGCACGAATCGTCCATATAGAATAGTGATCGTAAGCAAGGATGTCGAACCCAAAGGAGTTGTCTAAAATCGAAAATGAAACTATTTTAAATCAAAAGTAATAAATTCTAACCTAGTTCCAAAGATTGATGAGTTTTAATAGTATGAACATAAAATGAAATATTGAAAAATAAAGCTTTTTAAGATAATGAAAATAAACCAATAATGAGTTGAAAATAAGTATTAAAAGAAAAGATTATTAAGATACTAGAATCCACAAAATGTAAGTTTAATAATATTTATTAGTATATTGATTCCCAAGTTTTAGTGATAGTTAAAATAATTTAAACTATCATTTTCCAAAAATATTTATAATTTTAAGCACAATTTTCTTATAAAAAGATAGGATTTTTCTTCACTTTTCAAAATTATAATTTCAAAGCATTTAGTGTAAATCAATCTAATGAAATAACAAATAAATCAATGAACATTATTTATAAGGCAAAACATAATATTTTTGTTCTAAGCATGGATGTGTACAATTTAATGACACATCTTACACAAAGAATATTATGTTTATGCACTAATGAAGAACAAAGTGTAAAAATGTTCTAACAATCTAAAATACAAGATATTTAAGATGAAAGAAATATATGAAGAAGAAAAATCCATAGACTTTGTTGCATTACAAGGGAAAACAACATACAACATAAATATTACCTAGTTACAAGTTGCTTCATCATGATCTTAATAATCTTATGAAAAAGATTAGAAGCACATAACTAGAATAGAAATTACAAAATAAATGACATACATACTTGCAAAATGCTCTTGAAAAACCCAAATGGAAGAGAGAATGGTAGAGAGAAAATGAGAGAAAAAGATGGTAACCAAAAAATTAAGCACCCCAAAAATGGTCTTGAAAGTCCATATTTATAGCCAAAGTGAGTTTATTAAAATAATCAATTTAAATTAATTAAATTGATTAGATTAATTAAATAAAATAAATATGGTATGTAGAGGTAAATTATAGGGTGTAATGATGATGTTGTGGTGAAAATGTGTAGGAAAAAGGGTAAAAAGTTGGCATTTTTGTCATAGGGGACAAAGGGACAAATTGCATTTTTGTTGGGCTCAATAAGGGAAATGGCAGCAATGTGGTGGTTGGGTGTTGGAGGGGGGGCCACGGGTTGGGCCTAGAGTGGGCCTCACGTGGTTGGGCTTTTGGAGAAACACCATTTTTCTTGTTACTTTCTTTCAAAATTACCATCTTTCCTTTGATTTTCTTGCTTCTCAAGGGCAATAATTTTCCTACACAATAAATTATAAACTAAATTAAAATTAAATATTTTCATTAATAAAATATATCATATAACTCCCATGAAAACATTAATTAAAATTTAATTTACATAACATTTAATTTCAATAAAATCATATTTTTAGCATTCAAACTAACAATACTAATTTTAAATAATTAAACTACAACATATTATAATAACATATCTATAAAAACATATAAAAATCTAGAAAACTACAATAAGACTAATAAATTAAAAATTACATAAAAACTTAATAAGTTAATTAAAAACTCATGAACTAAGCAACAATTAGCATGTAAAACATGGTAAAATAACTCTATTTTGTAGAGTTATCACACCCCCAAACTTAAAGTTTTGCTAGTCCTCAAGCAAAAGAAAAATTAAAATACACATATATATTTTTTTTTTATTGGTGATATAAAAATGATTTTCTCAAAAATTGCACAATGAAAATAACTCTCAGAAATTATTATGAATAAAAGTTAAGCTTATATAATTAATTAAATTGTCAATTTTGCTTTTAGAAAATATGTTTTTATTAAAATTATTTTTCACTTAAACTTATAGGAAATAAGAGTTTTTATGAAAAATGTAATTTTTGTTACAAGCAAAATTGACCCTATAATTAAAAACAAAGCTTAAAAATTATTCATATTTTTAAGAGAATTAATTTCAAACTCAATCAGAATTTTTATCATTGAAAATGAAAAATATCACCAAATATTTTTTTTTTTTTTTTGTAAATAATTTTTTTAATTTTTTTTTTTGAATTTTTATGAAAATGAACAAATAAAAAAAAAAAATTAACAAAACCACAACATATAAATAAATAAAAAAAATTCAAACAAACATTTTTTTTCTTTTCAAACAAGCATACATAAAATAAAACACAAAACATTAAAAACAATGCAAAGCAAACATAAATAAAACACAAAACAAACACAATAAAACTCGATACCCCCAAACTTAATTTAAGCATTGTCCTCAATGTGTCAAAATATAAATATAAATTAAAATTGACAAGAGTGTAAAGTTTAGAATGGTCGTACCTCGATATTGTGCATTGCGAAGATAGAACAAGATAGAACAGGATACAACTAACAAAAATTAAATCGCACATAAAACAACAATACAAATAAAACACAAGTTATCAAGATCACACAGGAATCAAAGAGCATGGTAAACAGGGTCCTCAAGGAGTATCTCATCCACTTCATCAGTTTTTAATTCCAAAAATGGTTTTAATTTTTGTCCATTAACTTTAAATATATCACCATTTTTAGGATTTTCAATTTCAATAGCTCCATGTGAAAAAACAATACGAACAATGTAAGGACCAGACCACCTAGAGCGTAACTTTCCCGGGAATAAATGCAAACGAGAGTTGTATAAAAGGACTTTCTGACCTGGATAAAAATCTTTTCTCAAAATATTTTTATCATGGTAAAATTTCATGCGATCCTTATACTTTTTTGAATAGTCATATGCATCATTCCTAATTTCGTCTAGTTCATTGAGTTGAAGCTTTCGTTTCTCACCTGCTTTGTCTAAAGAAAAATTTAACTGCTTAATTGCCCAGAAGGCTCTATGTTCTAACTCAACAGGTAAATGGCACGCCTTCCCATACACAAGTCTGTAGGGTGACATGCCAATGGGCGTTTTGTACGCGGTACGATACGCCCATAATGCATCAATGAGTCTTAAGGACCAATCTTTCCTAGTTGGATTCACAGTTTTTTCTAAAATGTGCTTAACTTCCCTATTAGACACTTCAACTTGACCACTAGTTTGTGGGTGATATGGTGTTGAGACTTTATGTGTAATGCCATATTGTTTCATCAAATGTTCAAATGGCTTATTACAAAAGTGAGTACCGTTATCACTAATTATAGCACGTGGTGAACCAAAACGGGAAAATATATTTTCTTTCAAAAAACGAAGCACAACTTTGTGGTCATTAGTGTGGCATGCAATAGCTTCAACCCATTTAGATACATAATCGACTCCAACAAGAATATAAAGATTACCAAAAGAGTTAGGAAATGGTCCCATAAAATCAATGCCCCAAACATCAAATATGTCAATAATAAGAATAGGATTTAAAGGCATCATGTTTCTTTTAGTTAAACTTCCTAACTTTTGGCAACGTTCACAAGCTTTACAATAAACATATGTATCATGAAAGATAGTAGGCCAATAAAAACCACATTGTAAAACTTTAGCAGCTGTTTTCTTACCACTAAAATGTCCTCCACATGCATGATCATGACAAAAAGATATGATTTTAGACTGATCACAGTTTGGAATGCATCTTCTAATTATTTGATCAGGGCAGTATTTAAACAAGTAAGGATCATCCCAAATAAAGTTTTTCACCTCAGAATAAAATTTAGATTTATCATGCTTAGACCAATGAGATGGTATTTCTTTAGTGACCAAATAATTAACAATATCAGCATACCAAGGTAATGAAGAAATATGCATTAATTTTTCATCAGGAAAAGTTTCAGTGATAGGAGTGGAATCATGTATAGTTTCAACAACTAGTCTAGATAAATGATCAGCAACAACATTTTCAGATCCTTTTTTATCACGTATTTCTAAGTCGAATTCTTGTAAAAGCAGGATCCAACGGATCAAACGAGACTTAGCATCTTTTTTCGATAAGAGATATTTTAATGCAGCATGATCAGAATAGACAATAATTTTAGATCCTAACAAATAAGATCTAAATTTCTCCAATGCAAAAACAACAGCAAGCAATTCTTTTTCGGTTGTGGAGTAATTTAATTGAGCATCATTTAAAGTTTTGCTAGCATAGTAAATTACATGAGGTATTTTTTCAAGTCTTTGTCCTAAGACAGCACCTATAGCATAATCAGAAGCATCACACATTATTTCAAAAGGTATTTTCCAATCAGGAGGTCGAATAATGGGTGCAGTAGTCAACAAATTTTTTAATTTTTCAAAGGCAACATGGCAATTACTATCAAAGACAAAAGCATTTTCTTTTCCAAGTAAATGGCATAAAGGCCGAGAAATTTTGCTAAAGTCTTTTATAAATCTTCTATAAAAACCGGCATGGCCTAAGAATGATCTAATTTCTTTCACAGTTTTAGGTGGGGGAAGTTTTGAAATAAGGTCAACTTTAGCTTTATCAACTTCTATTCCATCAGATGAGATTACATGACCTAAAACAATTCCTTTTTTAACCATAAAATGACATTTTTCCCAGTTAAGCACAAGGTTTTTCTCTTTGCAACGAATTAAAACAAGTGAAAGATGGTGCAAACATTCATCAAAAGAGGAACCAAACATAGAAAAATCATCCATAAATACTTCAAGAAATCTTTCAACCATGTCAGAAAAAATCGAAATCATACATCTTTGAAAAGTCGCAGGTGCATTACATAATCCAAAGGGCATGCGACGATATGCAAAAGTTCCAAAAGGGCATGTAAAAGTAGTCTTTTCTTGATCTTCTGGGGCGATGGGGATTTGGTTATACCCCGAATACCCATCAAGAAAACAATAATATGCATGGCCAGCTAATCGTTCAAGCATTTGATCAATAAAAGGCAATGGAAAATGGTCTTTTCTAGTAACATTATTCAACTTTCTATAATCTATGCACACTCTCCACCCTGTTTGTACTCTAGTAGGGATTAATTCATTTTTCTCATTTTCAACAACTGTGATCCCAGACTTCTTAGGCACAACTTGAACTGGACTAACCCATTGACTATCAGAAATAGGGTAAATGATACCTACGTCTAACAATTTTATGACCTCTTCTCTAACTACTTCTTTCATATTTGGATTTAATCTTCTTTGACATTCCCGAGAGGTTTTAGCATTCTCTTCTAGATGGATTCTATGCATACATATGGATGGGCTAATTCCTTTAATGTCTCCAATGGTCCAACCTATGGCTTCTTTATGTTTTCTAAGGACATCTAACAATTTACCTTCTTGTTCTTTATCTAAAGCGGATGCTATGATAACAGGTAAGGTTTCAGACTCTCCTAGAAAAGCATATTTTAAATTTTCTGGCAAAGGTTTAAGGTCTAACTTTGGAGACTCAGAAATTGATTGAACATGACCTAAGGGTGAAAAAGGTTCAACTTTGGTTTCATTTAAGGGTATAGGCTCTACCAAAGAATTCACATCATCATTAGAGTCATCAACATGCAAGTTCATACCAAAGTATTTTTCACAAAAATCAAATAAGTCATTTCCATCATTTTCACAAATACTATCTATCATGTTAACTTCATGCACTTCTTCACACTCAACAGATTTAACCACATTAAAAACATTCAATTCAACAGTCATATTTCCAAAAGATAATTTCAAAACACCATTACGACAATTTATGATTGCATTAGATGTAGCTAAGAATGGTCTACCTAAAATGATAGGAATTTGAGCATGCATATTTTCCACAGGTTGAGTATCAAGAACAATGAAGTCAATAGGAAAATAAAATTTATCAACTTTTATCAAAACATCCTCTATAATGCCTCTAGGAATTTTTACAGAACGATCGGCTAATTGAAGAGTTATAGAGGTAGGTTTTAGCTCACCAAGACCAAGTTGCTTATAAACAGAATAAGGCAATAAATTTACACTAGCACCCAAATCAAGTAAAGCTTTGTTAATAAAATGATCACCAATAATGCATGAAATTGTGGGACACCCAGGATCTTTATATTTAACAAGACTCTTATATTGAATAATGGAACTAGCTTGTTCAGTTAAAAACGCCTTTTTAGGAACATTAGTGTTTCTTTTAACAGTACAGAGATCCTTTAAAAATTTAGAGTAGGCAGGAATTTGTTTAATGGCATCTAAGAAAGGGATATTGATACTAACTTGTTTAAAAACTTCTAAGATGTCATTATATTGGCTGCCTTTTTTAATTGGAAGTAATCTTTGTGGGAATGGGGCTTTTGGAATGAAAGGATGGATTGGAGTTTCTTTGTTTGATGAGTCATTGAGATTAGAACTAGGAGGCTGACTCTTTTCTTTTTCTTTTTCATTTTCAACCTCGGGTATGTAATCGGGTTTGACAATTTTCTTTCCAGACCTAAGAGTTGAAATTGATTTGACTTCTCCATTATGACTAGACTTTCCTATCTCATATTGACCTTTTGGATTAGGGATAGGTTGACTAGGGAATGTTCCTTTTTCTCTATCAGCTAAAGCAGTGGCGAGTTGTCCTACTTGTGTCTCGAGTTTGGTAATAGATTGAGATTGATTTTGTAGGATTTGTTGGGTGGATTGCATAAATTGTTGTAAAGTATCTTCTAAGGAAGGTTTTCTTTGTTGCGAATATGGTTGATTTTGTGGGGCATGAGCTTGGTTTTGTGTGTTGTATTGGTGCCCTTGATTCATTTGGGGTTGGTTTTGTCTCCATGAAAAGTTCGGATGGTTTCTCCAATTTGGATTGTAGGTGGACGAAAATGGGCTATCATTTGGTTTCCCATAAGTATGAAGTGCATTGGCCTCCTCAGAAAAGGCTTCTTGGTAGGAAGGGCATGATTGGGTATTATGGCAAGGACTAGAACATATAGAACAAACATCTTTTCTAGGTTGAATTGGAGAGTTTATAGTTTGGCTTATGGCTAAAGCTTCTACTTTTCTCGCTAATTTATCTAAGGATGTTCTTAAGTCTAATTCTTCTTTTACTTCATACCTTCCTCCTCTTTTTGGTGAATTAGTTGACCTAGACCTAGGATCAAAATAATTCCATTGTTGTGAATTGACAGATAAATCTTCAAGGGCGTCCCACGCCTCTTGTCCTTGAAATTTTAAAAATTTTCCAGTATGCATAGATTGAATCATTTGACGATTAGAGGGAGTCAAACCATCATAAAAATATTTTACAAGTCTCCATTTTTCAAAACCATGATGAGGACATTTTAATAATAAATCTTTAAATCTTTCCCAACATTCATAAAACTCTTCATTATCTTTTTGAAAAAACTCGGAGATTTCTCTCCTTAGACTATCAGTTTTAGACATAGGAAAAAATTTCAGTAAGAATTTATTATAAAGTTGATCCCATGTAGTTATAGACCCCGTGGGAAGGGAATTTAACCAGGCTTTTGATTTGTCTTTTAATGAAAAAGGGAACAATCTTAGTTTGACCGACTCATCAGAAAATTTTTGAAATTTAAATGTTGAGCAAATTTCTAAGAAATCTTTGACATGCATGTAAGGATCCTCTCTATCTAACCCATAAAAAGATGGCAATAATTGAATGATTGCGGGTTTAAGCTCAAAATGAGTAGCAGAAGTAGTAGGTAAAACAATGCATGAAGGAGCATTAGATGAAATAGGTGCAAAATATTCAAGCAAAGTTTTTTCAGGCACAACATTTTCATCAAGAATATTAGCAATAGGTTCCATGATGCTCAAATTTTTACTAACACTTTCAATTTCAAACAAAGATAAACGTCTTTTTACTAATCGTTTTTTAGAGTTACGTTCCCAATGATGCATACAATTTTTCACAAACAAGGCAACAAGGATAATCTCAAACAAACAATTTTCTGATGTGGAAGATCAGTTAAAACCGCAACCACAGAGCATACTTAGAATTTTTAGAGATTTCACAACAATATAATTCTTATGGTTTACTTGTCCCCAGGCCTATTTGATTCCACTTACTCGCGCACTACTAACAACTCCCCGAGGTTAATTAGTAGAGGCGGATGGGAATTTTGGTCAAATTTCCTTTAAGCAAGAATTGCTTATGGTGAAAGGACAAGATTTAGGTTTTTTTTTTTTTTTTTCAAGTATTTTTCACAATATTACGCTAAAATATTAAAGAAGACAAAGAAAAATAAGGCAAAAATTAAATAAGACTAAAATTTAAGCAAGAGTAGGGAGGCATAGCATGCCATCAACCATAACAAAATTAAGGTAAAAACTAGGAGGCACAAGTGCCATCAACTTAAACATAAGATAGAGGACTAGGAGGCAAAAATTGCCATCAACTAGCTAGGAGGCAAAATTGCCATCAACTAGTAATTTGCGGAAATTAAATAAAATAAAAATTACAACAATATAAATAAAGAAAATTACAACAAATGTCAAGAGGCACAAGTGCCATCAATTAACAAAGATATAAAAGAAATAAAATTACAACAAAATTATAACAAAATTAGGAGGCACAAGTGCCATCGACTATAAAAATTAAAAGGATAGATAGGAGGCACAAGTGCCGTCAACTAAAAAAAAAAACAATAAATATAAATATAAGTATATATTTTTTTTATGGGTGGTTGAACCGTCCCAAATTTCTTTTTATCTTTTTTTTTTTTTAGATTTTATAGATATATATTTTTTTGTTTTTTTTTTTTAAGTGTAAAAAAAAAATTAAAATAACTAGTAGAAGAATTCACTAACCTTGAGATAAATTCGTTTCTTTTCTCTTGCAACTCCCCGGCAACGGCGCCAAAAACTTGATGGACCCTAAACGGGTATGTTTAAAAATTTATATATCGCAAGCGCACGAATCGTCCATATAGAATAGTGATCGTAAGCAAGGATGTCGAACCCAAAGGAGTTGTCTAAAATCGAAAATGAAACTATTTTAAATCAAAAGTAATAAATTCTAACCTAGTTCCAAAGATTGATGAGTTTTAATAGTATGAACATAAAATGAAATATTGAAAAATAAAGCTTTTTAAGATAATGAAAATAAACCAATAATGAGTTGAAAATAAGTATTAAAAGAAAAGATTATTAAGATACTAGAATCCACAAAATGTAAGTTTAATAATATTTATTAGTATATTGATTCCCAAGTTTTAGTGATAGTTAAAATAATTTAAACTATCATTTTCCAAAAATATTTATAATTTTAAGCACAATTTTCTTATAAAAAGATAGGATTTTTCTTCACTTTTCAAAATTATAATTTCAAAGCATTTAGTGTAAATCAATCTAATGAAATAACAAATAAATCAATGAACATTATTTATAAGGCAAAACATAATATTTTTGTTCTAAGCATGGATGTGTACAATTTAATGACACATCTTACACAAAGAATATTATGTTTATGCACTAATGAAGAACAAAGTGTAAAAATGTTCTAACAATCTAAAATACAAGATATTTAAGATGAAAGAAATATATGAAGAAGAAAAATCCATAGACTTTGTTGCATTACAAGGGAAATCAACATACAACATAAATATTACCTAGTTACAAGTTGCTTCATCATGATCTTAATAATCTTATGAAAAAGATTAGAAGCACATAACTAGAATAGAAATTACAAAATAAATGACATACATACTTGCAAAATGCTCTTGAAAAACCCAAATGGAAGAGAGAATGGTAGAGAGAAAATGAGAGAAAAAGATGGTAACCAAAAAATTAAGCACCCCAAAAATGGTCTTGAAAGTCCATATTTATAGCCAAAGTGAGTTTATTAAAATAATCAATTTAAATTAATTAAATTGATTAGATTAATTAAATAAAATAAATATGGTATGTAGAGGTAAATTATAGGGTGTAATGATGATGTTGTGGTGAAAATGTGTAGGAAAAAGGGTAAAAAGTTGGCATTTTTGTCATAGGGGACAAAGGGACAAATTGCATTTTTGTTGGGCTCAATAAGGGAAATGGCAGCAATGTGGTGGTTGGGTGTTGGAGGGGGGGCCACGGGTTGGGCCTAGAGTGGGCCTCACGTGGTTGGGCTTTTGGAGAAACACCATTTTTCTTGTTACTTTCTTTCAAAATTACCATCTTTCCTTTGATTTTCTTGCTTCTCAAGGGCAATAATTTTCCTACACAATAAATTATAAACTAAATTAAAATTAAATATTTTCATTAATAAAATATATCATATAACTCCCATGAAAACATTAATTAAAATTTAATTTACATAACATTTAATTTCAATAAAATCATATTTTTAGCATTCAAACTAACAATACTAATTTTAAATAATTAAACTACAACATATTATAATAACATATCTATAAAAACATATAAAAATCTAGAAAACTACAATAAGACTAATAAATTAAAAATTACATAAAAACTTAATAAGTTAATTAAAAACTCATGAACTAAGCAACAATTAGCATGTAAAACATGGTAAAATAACTCTATTTTGTAGAGTTATCATATATTATTTCCCATATCTCCTTGTAATATTTTTCTTCCCCACCAAAAATTTGTGCTATTTTTTCTTTTGCTGAATCCATGGCATTATAGAGATAACCCATAGCTAGTTCTTTATCAGCGTCAACTAACCTCAGCACTTCAACCAAAGGTTTTGTGGTCTTAATGGCATAAACCACACTTTGCCAAAAATATTTGTCCTTCAAAACTATTTTCCTTGCTTCTTTTCCTTCTGGTTTAGATGCCCAAGCACAACTTGTCCACTCTTCAGAAGTAAGCATAGCCTCTAAAGGTCGCTTCACTTGATAAATGATTTGCAGTGTAAGAAATGTGGTTGCAAATCTTGTGGCAGCAGGTCTTAAAATATCTCTTTTGGTAAATTTTCGCATCAAGCTTATGACCCATTGGTGATTGTGAATAAACTTGCTTAATTTTTTTTCTTTCAGTAAGGCATTCTTATGTTGTGGCAACTCTCCAATTTTTTCAAGCATCAAATCAAGACAATGTGCATCACATGGAGTCAAATATAGATGATTTATTTTCTCCATTAATAATGTACCCGTCTCTTTGTAGGCACTTGCATTATCAGTAACTACTTGAATAACAAGATGCTCTCCAATTTATTCAATAACATCATCCAACATTTTAAACAACCTTTTTGCATCTTTGATAAATGAAGAGGCATCAATACTTTTATAAAACACGGTACTTGTAACGCCCTGGTTACCCCAAGACTGTTACGGTGAACTTTGAACCGTGAATTTAACTCGCTAACCGAGTTCTTTGGTTAAAAATGTGCTTCTAGGTGTTATTAATAGGTTAAGGTGGAAAACCAATCAAAAGGAAATGATATATTTTGATTAAAACATAAAAATGTTCATGAGCCCATAAAAACATTTACAAGTTATTTACAATGCAAAATAGTCACTACATTATAAAATTTACAACCCGCTGATATAAGCAGCAAAAATAGGGTAAACCCCCTAGTTCCCTTGAGAAATCCTTGGCCGTGGTGGTCAAGCGACCGCATATGTAACGCCCCAACTCCTGGGACCGTTACGGTGTGCCTTGTAAATAGTGCTAAACTCGCTAATCGAGTCATTTGGCCAAAATCGTGATCTAAGTATGATTAGCGGTTTAGGGATTAAACATTTTGGTTAAGATATAACGTTTCACTAGAACGTTTAACATATACATTGGGATCCCGAAAATACAATTCAGAGTTTATTACAGAAAATATTTACAACAGGCCGTTCTAAGCGGCAAAACAAGGTTCAACCCTAGTTCCACTTTAAACCTCGGCCGTGACGGACGAGCAGCTGCATATGTACACGTCATCACCTAAGCCCTCCAACTCAAGGATGGTCTAGCTTCCTCTTGCCTTTACCTGCACCACATAGCACCCGTGAGCCGAAGCCCAGCAAGAAAACATAACACTTTTCATAAACATTATCAAATGATTATCATTATAATCACACTGAATATAAAGCTTTCAAACCAATGGGTGCACATCACATGATTCTAGCGGGAGAATGGCTGTTACATAAGCCACTAGCCTCCAAGCTCTCTTTTCTAGCAGGAGAGTGGCTGTTAGGTAAGCCACTAGCCTCCAAGCTCTGTTTTCTAGCAAGAGAGTGGCTGATAGGTAAGCCACTAGCCTTCAGGCTCTGTTTTCTAGCAAGAGAGTGGCTGATAGGTAAGCCACTAGCCTTCAGGCTCTGTTTTCTAGCAAGAGAGTGGCTGATAGGTAAGCCACTAGCCTTCAAGCTCTGTTTTCTAGCAAGAGAGTGGCTGATAGGTAAGCCACTAGCCTTCAAGCTCTGTTTATTCATCGACCCTCAGGGTCGGTCAGGCATTAATGCTCCTTGAGTCATTCAATGCTAGTAATCGATTAGATCTAATCTCTGTTGGCTTGCGTGATTCACGCTAAGGCCGTTCTGACAAGTAAGTCAGTGCTTCCTGACCTGTGTCCAGTAACACTGCCGAGCCTGACAAATAAGTCACAGCCTCACAGCTGATACTAACACTTTTGTCGATTCTGTATTCAGTCCATACACAAGTAAGCAATGATACCAATATGTATCATATGCCAATTATCCAATAATAGGGCATTCAGCATGCTTACAAAACAGTTTCTAGCACAGTCATGATCATGCATAAACTCAGAGACTCAAGCTCTGACCAATCTCATATTCATCGTTCATGGCATGCCCTATCACATGTTTCACGTGCATTACATGCATCACACTTAATTATCTAGCATGCCTCAACAACAGTCATATGCAAATGGGCAAGATCTGCCAAGCATTCATTATGCTAACAATGTTTACATTTAAACATCCAACATGCATCAATCATAGCCATGCATGTCATACTCAATAGCCAATCAAAATGCATCATAATAGCCATGCATGCCATGCTCAATAACCAACCAACATGCATCCATAATAGCCATGCATGTCACATATACACAGGGTGCATTTTTCTTACCTCAGATTCGAGCTAGTACCAATATAAGAACGATCCTTGAGAACGATCAACCTTTAAGCCCTTAGCGGTCACCTAATCATAACCAAGTATGAAACACCATCAATAACATGATAATCAAAGGTTTCACACCAATATCTAGCCCCCAAGAGATCAATCCAAACTAATCCAAGTAGTAGGGACACTCCCGAGGCCCATAGCAAAGTTCCCGGGGTCAAAACGAGCAAACGGGGTGAAAACAGGGCAAGGGCTGCGGCCCTAGCACCTTGGGCCGCGGCCACCAGGGTTCTCTGAGGCAAGGGCCGCGGCGCCCAGCAAGCACAAATTCCTGACACCTGCTTCATCGAACTAGGGCCGCGGCGCACAAGAACAGGGCCGCGGCCCCCAACCCTGGGCCATTCCCAAACGCGTTTCAAGCTCTCCAAATCCTCCAAAAACATACCCAAACATTCCCCAATCATCAAATCAAAGTTCCCAAGCTTCCCAACACTCCAAAACCCTCAAAACCCAAAGCTCAAACCGACCAAAAACTCAACAATTAACAATGTCCAATTCTAAGCTTAGAAACTTTAAAAACTTAAAACTTCAAACTTAGATTACCTTCGATTGGATTCTTTCTCATCAAATCCTTCGGCTAAGAAGCTTCTAATCCTTCCTAGGATCGCTATGCCTCGACCCTCGCTTGATTCCGGCTCCCAGAAGTCAAGATTCCCTCAAAAAGGCTCAAACGGTAAAACGAACTGTTTTGAGAGAGAACGAGAAGTTTCTAACGTATGTTCTTATCTGTCAAGCTACTTCAAGCTTAAGTAACCTCAAATAAAACCTAGTGCTTGGGGTCCCGAAAACACCCCCGGGGACACTATAGTCAAAACTTCCAGAATTTCACCCTGATCTCAAATATTCCCAATCTATCACCAAATAAACATTCCTATTACCCCAAAATTGACCCCGTTATGATAAAACCGCTAGCTCATAATCTAAGATCGTCTCATGCCGCATAGCTCGAATATATCTCCATACTAATGAAATCTCATTCACATATTACAATATGCACCCAATTTACAAATATGCCCTCAGCAGGCCAAATTACCAAAATGCCCTTATCATTTTAAATACTCCCATACGCATGCATTTATCATCATATAATAATATAATTCACATTAACATGAATATATTCATTTTATAACATATTAAATCAATTATGGCCCTCCCGGCCTCCTAATCAAGGTCCTAAACCTTATTAGGAAATTTGGGGCATTACAGCATATGTACACATCACCACCTAAGCTCTCCACTCAAGGCTGGGTGAGCTTTTCTTTCCCTTTACCTGCACCACATAGCACCCATGAGCCAAAGCCCAGCAAGAAAACTTAATACTATACGAATATAATATCAAAAATGATCATAATAATCATTTAGGACTTTCAGTCCAAAATAGAGAAGTGACAGTTGTAAATGTCACTAAGGTGGGTTCCGTTCCCATTAGCCATGTGACGATAGGATCACCTGGGCTTTACAAATAAGTGATCCTTTCACGAGCTTATCAAGATAGGTTTTTGATGAGACAATCACCATCATAACCTACCGAGTGACCATAGAGTCACAACCATGGGATTCCGCTCCCTAGCCATGTGACAAAAAAATTACCTAGGCCTTTGGCCCTGGCTCTAAGTAACTAGTCATAGACTAGTCAAGTGCTTATAATTTTCATCGACCTTAGGGTCAGTCCAGCATTAATGCTCCTAGAGTCATTCAACGCTGATATCGATTAGATCTAATCTTTTTTAGCTCTGCGTTCATGATGCTTATGCCGTTCCTGACTCCTAGATCAGTAATACGCGACCAGTGTCGATTCTGAATAGTCAGTGCCATACGCAAGTAAGCAAGATTTGTTAAGCATTTAATATACAATCAATGTCCACATTTAACAACCAACATGCCTCTATAACAACCATGCATGTCATATACACAGGGTGCAGTTTTCTTACCTCAGGTTCGAGTGAGAATGAATAAAAGAACGACCCTTGAGAACGATCTGCCCGTTAATTCCTTAGCGGTCACCTAGTCATAACCAAATATGGGATTCCATCAACAAAATGAATAATAAAAGGTTCCCAGACCAAGACCTAGCCTCCGGGACATCGAATCCTACTAAACCGAGTAGTAGGAATGATCCCGAGGCCTAAGGTTTGAGTTCCCATAATTAAAACACAATTTTGGCCAAAAATGCCCTTAAGCATCGCGACCCCACACCCGACTTGCGCCGCGGCCCGCCCCCAAACAGAGGCCAAACCCACTTATGCATGTGCCTAGCACCGCGGCCCTAACTGCCTAGACATAAAGCCACCTCCTTCATCAAGCTGGGCTGCGGCGCCCAAGAACAGAGCCGCGGCCCGACCACGAGACCAGCCAAAAACCTTGTTTTTCCTCTTTTAAATCCCTCCAAAAACCTACTAAAACATCTCCAAATCCAAAAAGCAAAGTTCCCAAACATCCCAATGATCCAAAATCATCAAATCCCAAGGTTCAAACAAATCAAAGATTCATCAACACACAAAATCCAAATCAAAGCTTAGAAACTCTAAAACTCAAAACTTAAAGCTTGAACTACCTTTGATTGGGTTGTTTCTCGCTAAATCCTTCGGTCACGAAGCTTTTAATCTTCCTTAGGATCGCTATGCCTCGATCCTCGCTTAATTCCGACTCCTAGAACTCAAGATTTCTTCGAAATTGCCACGAACGGCAAAAAGAACTAACGGGAGAAAGAGAAAGGTGTTTGAACGTAAGTTTCTTTCTGACAGACTACTTCAAGCTTAAATAACCTCAAATAAATCCTAATGCTCGGGGTCCAAAAAACATCCCCGGGGGCAAAATAGTCAAAACTCCCATAATTTCCTCTTGATCTCAATAACTCCCAATATATCTTCAAATAAACATTATCATTATCCAATATCCCTATAATTGACCCCGTTATGACAAAACCGCTAATTTGCAACATAAGATCGTCTCATGCCGAATAGCTTGAATATATCCCCATAATAATGGGATCTCATCCATAAATCACAATATGTACCAAAATACACAAATATGCCCTTAACAGGCTAAATTACCAAAATACCCTAATAATCAAATGTGGACTCACATGCATGCATTTAACATCATATTATAATATAATTCACATAAACATGCATATAATCATTTAATGGCATAATAAAATAATTATGGCCCTCCCGGCCTACTAATCCAGCCATTAACCGCATTAGGGATTTTGAGACATTACAGTACCACTAGGATTATTGACCAATATGTTAATTATACTTCGATTTCTAATGTCTGACCATCCATCAGACATAATTGAAACTCCCGTTTATGGCCATGTCTTCTTAACATCCTCAACTATAGCATCGATAGTTTTTAGCTCCTCCTTCAATATTCATGTCCTAAGCTCATACATACTAGGAGGTTTCAATCCCCTACCATAATTTCCAATTGAATGACACATATTGATAAACAAAGGACTCTTAGCTAAATGGAAAGGCAAAGCATTCTCAAAGAAGCACCTCCCAAAGTCCATAATAACTTTGTTACACATTTCTTTTGCATTTTTTGGAGTTATTTGAGTTGGTTCAGCGGCTGTCTTATCACCATTATCACCACCTACATTCATCATAAACCTATCTATTGGCCCTCTTATACCTCTACTAGGGATGGGAGCATTTTGTGAAAAATAAGAACCTGACTCAACCAACTCTTCAAATTTAATTTGACTCGCATGTTTTTCCAAAGTTTTTTGTTCCAAGTACTCCACAAATTCATTCTTCACTTCTTCGGGGACCTTCGGACATGGTGCAACATCTTTCCTAGTTTGAGCAAGGTTATCTTTCAACCTCGTAACACTACCCTGAATAACTTTTTTGCAATATACACACTAAAAATATTTATAACTTCCAGGAGTATCAACCTCAATGCCATGCTTCCAAGATGGATCTTTCCTATTTGAATGAGTCCCACCACTATTATTACTACCACTACCACTAGTTCCTCCAATACAACTTTTTTTTTTTTTGAGCTTCTAACCATTCTACTATCTACACAAAACAAAGAGATAACCAAAATAAACACATTGAATCTATCTAACAACTAAAAATGGATTCTAATATAAAAATAAATAATATTTACCTTAACACTCCTTCTAGTCTACTATTGAAAGAAGCTTCAACAGCTATGCAGAGAAGTAGGGAGGAAGGCAGGAGGTTTCATTTTTTTTTTTCCTTTCTCTGCTTCAGCAGCTTCAGGCAAGTTTCTGGGCAGGAGTTGAACAAAAGCCAAAGTAGAGGAGAGGAGATGAATGTGAAGGAGAGGAGAGGTTGAGTGAGTGAGCTATTAGGATTTGTAATTTGTATTTGTTTTCAGTTTTATTGGGCTTATTAAAATATAAGTTTTAAGTTTTATTGGGTTTGGGCTTATTTCAAATAAGTTTTATTGGGTTTGGGCTTATTTAAGATAAGTTTTAATAAGTTTTTTTGGGCCTATTTATACCAGATTTTTATTTTGGGTCTTTATGGGCATAAAAGAGCCCATTACCCCTGGGGCGCACGCCTCTGTCAAATTTCGCCTCACCCACCTCAACTCAGTGCTTCATTGTAGTAAGGCGTACGCCTTACCTCTGCTAAGCAAGGCGCATGCCTCAGAGTGTGTTTTTTTCTGCCTCACACTAAGGCGCGCCTCAAACCCACTTTTTTAAACATTTAAGCTGCTGCTTGCTAGAATTTCATGATTTCCTTAACTCAGCTACCCTGTGCGTTTACTAGCCACCAATAAATTCTGATCTTCCATTAGTATTTCAACTATATAGACTTTCTTCAACTATTTGAAATCCTAATATCACATTAAAAATTTCTAATGCAAAGCACATGTTCTTTTTTTTTTTTCCTTTAGCTAATAATAGCAAGTTGATATCTCATCATCACAATTCTTAAGTGCATTTTATATGGGACACTATGATACTTGAATAAAAGATTAAAATAAAAATATGTTAAAATCTGCATTCATCAGAGCCTTAAGGCAAGAAAATTGTACTCTAATAATTTGACCATGCAAATTCTTGCAGCAAATAGCCCAAAACTCAGGAAAGGTTAACAAATTCCAGCAATAAGATGCTGCCAACACTACCCTAAAACAAGGACGCACCCATAAATTTTGTTCAGAGGAGCCTAAAAATTTAATGATAAACTTAAAAATATTAGAATTGGTCTTGATAGATTCGTGGGGCTAATAGGCATTTGTTTTGGTGGGAGTTATATATATGACTATTTAAGTATTTTTAAGGGGGTATATTTTTTTTCTTTCTTCAATTTTCAATGGGGGCTTAAGCCTTCCACTGGAACTAAGCTAAATCCATCCCTGACCCTAGCTCCTCAGTGGTTAGTTTTTGGTCAATGCTCGGGACTGCAATGTCCTTTATGACAAAAGTGTCGAGCTCGCCTCCGCGGTAACCTCTCTTACTTGATTATTTGTTGGAATTTTTCTTAGAGTATGCTCTAACTTGATTCGTTTGTGTGCTAGTCTCTTACCGCGTTTGCTCAGCTAAACTACAAGCTGAACAACGAGGTCCACACGAGCATGTCTTATGCTCGGGAGTCGAAGGATCTCCAGCTTAAGCTCACTGACGAGTTTAAGGTTGCGAAATCAAAGTTGGAGGCTGAGGTCGAGAAGATGAAGGCCATGGTTGAGGAACTTGAGAAGAAGAATGCCAAGCTCGAGGAGGAGAAAAATGCCACCTTCGAGATAATCGAGGGCGAAAAGGCTCATCTTCTCGAAGAGTTCAAGGAGAGGAAGGATCGGGCAGTTGACCTGGCCATGTACAGGATCTGGGCCAGCAACGCCGATCTCGATACCAGCTTCCTAGGCTCTTTTGAGGATGAACTTCCATCCAAATGGCAAGCTCGGCTGAAGGCAGAGGAGGCTGCTCAGGAGGATGCTGAGAAGGCTAAGGAAGATGCTGAGAAGGCTAAGGAGGGTGCTCCCGCGTCCTAAATCTCGATCCTGGGTTGCGTCCCTTTGAAGCTTTTGTAATAGTTTATGGCTTTTGTTTTTCATGCCCTTGGGGCTAAGACAATTTATAGCTCGTAAAAGAGCTATTTTCTTATGATATTTATAGTACCATATTTGACTTTACTTTAATATTTTTTTCTTTACATCTCTTAAATAAAAATATTTTAAGCAATTTATATTAAAAAATTTCCTTTATGTTTGTTTATTCATACAAACACATGCTGGATTTTGAGCTCGAGTTTCTACGCATTCTCGCGTAGTTTGTTCGGTATATCCATGTCTGATGTCGTTATTTGTCAAGGTCGGAACTTAATTTTACCATGCACTCGAAATTAATTATATGGCGTGTAAGGTTAGTAGTTTAATTATATCTTTCTAGTTACTTTTCCTCGTCCTCGGGTAGCTTCCCAAAGTTATAAGGTCGAAACTACCTTTTTGCAAGATATTCCAGCCTCGATCTCGACTTAATCTGAAGTGGATTTGTTTATATTCCATCTTTCTGTCAATTATTTTTAGCTCGTGAGGTTTGCAATCCATGCACTTTTATTTTTAATAATCTGGTTTTGTCCAAACTATTTAAGCTCGCGCATTTGGTTATATCCAAACACTTTATTTTTAATAATCTGGTTATGTCCAAATTATCTAAGCTCGCGTATTTGGTTATATCCAAACACTTTACTTAATAATCTGGTTATGTCCAAATTATCTAAGCTCGCGTATTTAGTTAGATTCAAACACTTTATTTTTAATAATTTGGTTAATGGTCCAGACGTTTGCTTGTTTTTTCAAACTTATGGTATATATACCACTGATGCCCCCTTAATATCCTATGAGTGTGACCATAGGTTATTGAATTAAGGGAGTTTGCAAAAAATACAGCATAACGAAACGAAAAATGGACTTTATTCAGAATTGAACAATTTATTAACAGAAACTTTGTAAGCATGGTTACAGGAAACATCATTCCTACACTATTGATAGTAAGGTCGCAGGTGTTCACCATTCCATGCTCGTGGTATCAATTATCTGTTTAATCTCGCCAATTTGTAGACGCCAGGTCGAATAACTGATTCGATTTGATAAGGTCCTTCCCAGTTAGGCTTGAGCACGCCAGCAGCTGGGTCTCGCGTAGCTAAGAACACACGCCTTAACACCAAGTCTCCCAATCTCAATTTCCTGTTTAGAACCTTTTTGTTGAAACATCGGGCAGCTCATTGTTGATATGCTGCATTCTTCAGTTGAGCTTCATCTCATCTTTCTTCAATCAGATCCAGACTTACTTTGAGCTGGGATTGGTTCGAGGCTTGATCATAAGCGTGGCTACGAATGGTGGGTACTCCGACCTCGATTGGTAATATGGCCTCGCATCCATACGCCAGAGAAAAAGGGGTATGCCCTGTTGAAGTGTGAGTCGTAGTTCGATATGCCTACAAAACTTAGGGCAACTCCCCGAGCCATTTTCCCTTAGCTTCTTCCGATTTCCTTTTCATAGAACTCTTGAGAGTCTTGTTCACAACCTTGACTTGGCCATTTTCTTGGTGAATAATTCACTGTCGAATTGAGTACCGTTATCGAATACTATTTTTCTTGGCATTCCATATCGGCAGATGGTGTTTTTTACCACAAAGTCCACAACTTTTTTCGAGGTAATTGTTGCCAGAGGTTCAGCCTCAGTCCACTTTGTAAAATAATCGATCGCGACTATTGTGTACTTAACTTCACCTTTTCTAGTTGGCAACGAACCTATGAGATTGATTCCCCAAACCGCGAATGGCCATGGGGAGGTCATCATAGTTAGCTCAGAAGGTGGAGCTCGTGGGATTGTAGTGAACCGCTGACACTTATCGCATTTCTTGACATACTCAAATGCGTCTGCTTTGATAGTGGGCCCGAAGTATCCTTGGCGTATAATTTTCTTTGATAGGCTATGCCCCCTAGTGTGGTCCCCACATAATCCTTCATGTATCTCTTCTAGGATTTTCTTGGCCTCCGGTGGAGTCACACATCGGAGTAGTGGCATAGAGTATCCTCTCCGATATAGCCTTCCTTCCACAATAGTGTATCTGGGAATCTGATACATCAATTTCCGAGCCTTATTTCGTTCTGTTGGGAAAATGTCGGTTTCAAGGTAATCAACTATTGGGGTCATCCAAGTTGGCTCAGAGTTAATTATGGAGAAATCTTCCTCTTCAGGCTCGCTTATACTGGGTGTCGACAGATGCTCGATTGGCACAACATTCAGCGCTTCGACCTCGGTGGATGTGGCGAGCCTGGCTAGGGCGTCTGCATTCAAATTTTGTTATCGGGGAACCTGCTCTATTGCATAAAACTCGAACTGTTCAAGTGCTTTTTTTGCTTTTTCTAAATATGCAGCCATCCTTATGCCACGAGCCTGATATTCCCCTAGGATTTGGTTGAACACCAACTGCGAGTCACTGTAACAATGTATTGCTTTGGCCTTGAGCTCTTTGGCTATTCGAAGTCCGGCTAATAGAGCTTCATACTCGGCCTTATTGTTAGATGCTTCAAAGCCAAACCTCAAGGAGGAGTGAAATCGGCTTCCAGTTGGAGTGATCAATATAATTCCTGCCCCGGATCTGTTTTCGTTGGAAGACCAATCGACATAAAGTTTCCACAGCTCGCGGGCTGGGGTTATAACTTCGTCGTCAGTTATTCCAGTACATTCCACTACGAAGTCTGCCAAAGCCTGCCCTTTTATGGTTGTTCTCGGATGATAAGTGATCTCGAATTGTCTGAGCTCAACGACCCATTTTAATAATCAGCCCGAGGCTTCTGGCTTCGACAATACTTGTCGTAGTGGTTGGTCAGTCAACACGTGAATAGGGTGTGCTTGGAAGTAAGGTCGGAGCTTTTGAGATGAGTGGATTAGGCTGAGAGCCAACTTCTCCATTAAGGGGTGTCTCGATTCTGCCCCCAGTAACCTTTTGTTGACATAGTACACTAAATTTTGTACCTTCTAGTCTTCTCGGACAAGTACAGCGCTGATGGCGTGCTCAGTTGTAGCGAGATATAGGTACAAGGTTTCTTTCATGATAGGTTTCGACAAGATGGGAGGTTCCTCGAGATGCTTCTTGAGCTCCTGAAATGCCAGCTCGCATTCCTCAGTCCACTCGAATTTTTTGCCCCCTCTCAGAAGGTTGAAAAATTGAAGAGAGTGGTCTGTAGATTTTGAGATAAACCTACTTAATACCGCCATCCGTCCAATCAAACTCTGGACAACTTTATGTTTTCAAGGTGAGGGCATGTTAACGCCTGGATCTTGTCAGGATTAATCTCTATTATCCACCCGTTAACAATGAAGCCCAGGAACTTCCCCGACGATACTCCAAAGGAGCATTTATGGGGGTTGAGCTTCATGTTGTACTTTTGTAGCACGGCGAAGCATTCTTCAAGGTCGTCCACATGGTTATTGTTATGTTTAGATTTGACCAACATATCATCAACATACACTTCCATGTTATTACCTATCTTCTTGGAGAACATCATATTTACGAGCCTTTAGTAGGTGGCTCTAGCATTCTTGAGCCCAAAAGGCATGACATTATAACAATATAGCCCTTTATCTGTCACAAAAATCGTATGCTCTTGGTCTGGGGCATGCATGGAAATCTGGTTATATCCAGAATAAGCGTCCATGAATGATATAAGTCTGTTCTCGGCTATGGTATCTACGAGCTGGTCTATCCGAGGTAAAGGAAAATAGTCTTTAGGACATGCCTTATTGAGGTCGGAGTAATCAATACAAGTTCGCCATGTTCTGTTAGGTTTTGGAACTAGTATCGGGTTAGCGACCCAATCAGGGTAGAAGGCATCTCGTATAAATCAATTTGCCTTCAACCTATCGACCTCTTCCTTCAGGGCTTTCTTCCTGTCATCGTCCAGGAGTCTTCGTTTTTGTTGCTTCAGGGGGAAGTTCTTATCAATGTTAAGGGTGTGGCTTATCGCATTCGGACTTATCCCTACCATGTCCGAATGCGACCATGCGAAAACATCATGGTTCTTCCTCAAGAAGCAAATTAATTGCTACTTTGTTTCTTCTGAAAGGTTTTTCCCAACCTTCACAGTTTTCGGGGGATCAATCTTTTCGAGCTTGACCTCTTCGAACTCTTCTAGTGGCTCGAGATCAGCCCTTTCTTCTACCATTGTATCTATCTCTTCATCTATTTCTAAGGCTGTCCCATCCTTATTCTGAATTACAACAAGTGTTTGTGCACTTGTCTGCTTCTTCCCTCTAACGAAAATGTTGTAGCATTCCCTTCCCGCGAGCTGGTCTCCTTTCAGAGTCCTGATGCCACTAGAAGTTGGGAACTTGATGGCCAGGTGCCTTACGGACGAAACTTCCCCTAGTCCTACTAGGGCGGGTCTCCCGAGCAGTACGTTGTAGGCCGATGGAAGATCCACCAATACGAACTCCATCATCTTGGTTGTTGAGACTGAGAAGTCTCCCAAGGTTACGGGGAGTTCGATGGATCCCATACAGGCAATCCTTTCTCCTGAAAAGTCGTACAAAATCGTTGCACAGGACTTTATGTCGTGAAGCGTGAGTCCCATCTTTTCTAAAGTGGCTTTGTAGAGGATGTTTACTGAGCTCCCGTTATCAATCAGGACTCGGTGTATCCTCTTATTTGCAAGCTGAAGGGTTATGACCAACAGATCATTATGAGGGAACTGCACATGGGATGCGTCATCTTCAGTAAAAGTTATGGGTTGAGATTCAACCCTTTGCTGTTTCGAAGCTCTGGGATCGAGTTTGTAGGGAAACCTGTCACCAATTTTCAGCTCATTCTAATATCTTTTTTGGGCATTCCTGCCCGATCCTGCAATATGTGGTCCCCTCGAGATGGTTATGACATCTTCTCCGTCAATCGTAGGGGGTCGTTCATCTTCCCATGCTCAGGAGTTGCTATTCTGGGTAGGTGGTGTTGTTGCTGCCCTCTGGCTGGTAGAAGTTTGATTAGGGTTTTGATTCCTCACGTACTGCCTAAAATATCCTCTCGAGATCAGGCGTTCGATCTCATCTTTTAATTTTCTGCATTCATTGGTCGTATATCCAATATCTCTGTGAAATCTGCAGTATTTGTTAGAATCTCTTTTCGTTTTTTGGTTTCTCATGGGGTCAGGTCATCTGAAAGGGGCCTGGTTTTCATTAGCCAGGTAGATATTCTCCTGAGACTCTTTGAGTTCGGTATACACCTTGTATACGGAGAAGTATATTTCCCCTTTCTTCTTATTTCCCCATTCTGCCTCAGGGTTATTCCCTTCATCCTTCTTCTTTTTAGAAGGGTTGTCTCCAGGGGGTTTTGAGGTCATAGGATCCGCCGAGGTCGAGGCAGAGTTTACATTTGTTGTTGTAGTTATGGACTGAGAGGTCATATTCAACGTTGACCTCACCTCTTCTATATTAACAAACCTCTAAGCTCGTCGCTTGAACTCGGTTAAGGACCTTATGGGCTTCCTTTGCATATCTTCCCAAAGAGGGCTCCCAGGCATTACTCCAGCTCGTACAGCCATTAAATGGCCACTTTCATCTATGTCACGAGCTCGAGCGACTTCCAAATTAAATCTGGTGAGGTAACTTTTCAGTGATTCATTCAGCTGTTGTTAGATATTGGTCAAGGCAGATGCCTCGGGCCTAACACCAACCATGGCCTTAAATTGTTTCTTGAAATCTCATGATAGTTGATCCCAAGCGACAATAAAATGTCTCTTATACTTTTCAAACCAGATCTTTGCTGGTCCCGTGAGCGAGGCTGGGAACAGCATGCACTTGAGCTCGTAGCCCACATTACTAGCTCGCGTGATAGTGCTGAATGTACTTAAATGACTGTACGGGTCCGAATTCCCATCAAATGGTGGGGCATGAGGAATTCTGAATCTCTGAGGAAACGGGGTGCTAGAAATATGCAGGGCGAAGGGCTCGAGTTCTTCATCGAACTCTTCATCCCGTTCCCGGCCTCGTTCGTTTTGCAAGAGCTTGAATGATCTTTCCAACTATTTAATCCTTTCTTGGACTGGATCTACGGGGGGTTTGACTTGAAGCAGCGGGAACTGGTTATCATTGATTACAACTCCAGTTCCCTGCCTCGATGCAGGATGCTTGCGCCCATTGAGATGGTCTCTCAGGTCAGAATTTTGGGGATTATCGCACCCTCGATTATGATTTAAATGCTCCTGTAAATCTGGGTGATCACCTCGATTTGCAGTGTTTCTATGTTCCTGGTAGTATATACTTACAGATCTGGTGTCACCCGAGCCTTCACTGACATGGCTCGCTGCACGGTTATTTTGAGATGGATTTCTTGTTGGCTGTCTCGTCTCAATAGTGTGAGATTGAGGCATTTGGATTTTCGTGGGGTGGGGACCCCTACGCTCCCTAACAGTTTCCTCATTTCCACGCCTCCGCCCAACATGCCTTTCCTTATCACCATTGGTCGGTTGTGCATTCCTCCGAGTTGGTGAGGGATACCTTATTGGCGATGGTGGCTGCCATCCATTATGGGGCCTAGAAGGCCCTGAGTTTGCTCGATCAGGTTTTGCAACGTTCTCCGCGGTACCAGGATTTTGGGTCTAAGCCTCCGAGGGAGCTTGGTTACTCCCTACTTCGGCTGGTGCCTCCACAGTTGGGTTGGCAGAACCTCCAGCCCGGTTACTTCTCTGGGGCC
Organism: Humulus lupulus; assembly: GCF_963169125.1. Lineage (NCBI taxonomy): Eukaryota > Viridiplantae > Streptophyta > Magnoliopsida > Rosales > Cannabaceae > Humulus > Humulus lupulus. The sequence continues at coordinate 23,436,103 of NC_084793.1, forward strand.
TCGGCGAAGCAGGCTGTTCTGCTGGTGGCGAAGGCTGCTCCGCTCTTCGGGTGGCAGCATTTTTGCGCGGCCACCCCCGAGGCCTACGTAGTGGGATGTGAACGTCTCGCGGAGGCGGATTCTGGGCATCTTGTGGAGGTGGGGCCTGAGCCGCTTGCGCCTCAGCAACTAGTCTAGTTAGCTCTTCGTTGCGTTTCTTAGCTTCTGCCAACTTCTTTTGTAGTTGAAGATTTTCAGGTTCACTATTGGGACGTATCGTTCAAGATTGTAGTACATGTCCTCGTCGTCCTTGGGGGCAGGTGGTCCTTGAGAGTCGGATAACCACTCCTCTCATCAGGATCAGAATTCACCATAGGCTTCTTTCCAAGGCGTCGGGGTACTCAGCTTCATCTAAAATCTCCTCCTCGGGAATATTGGGATCATTTGCAGCCATTGCTAATTCGAGAGGCTTCCTGACCAAAAAAACTCACGCACATACTGTTTAATAGCTCTCAATGAAAGCACCAAACTGTTGACGTCGTTTTTCGCCAACTTAAATAGGAGAGCAATTAAACAAGAAGATATTGGAGCAAATGAACAAAAAATAACACAGGAGAATTTTTACTTGGTTCAGCAGTTAACGTTGCCTAGTCCACGAGTCTATATTATTAAGACTTGAGAGTTTTCTGGAAACTTTTCAGGGAATTGTTGCCCAGAGTGTTCTTTCCAGAATAAGTTTTTCGGTCCTTTACAAATGGTGTTTCCCTCTCTATTTATAGAGAAGGTTGTAGAATTCATTCCCACATATCTCGGGAAGATATTCTGTAAATCAATTAAGATAATGCTATTTAATGCATTATTTCCTTCATACACGGAAACGTCCCATGAAAATGGGATCGAATAACAGATTAAATGATAACCCTTAAATATTGGGATCGTACAACAATAAATATGTTAACACGTAACCGATTAACCCGGATATGAGATTCATTAAATCTTCGAGATTAGTAGTTATCATTGAACTTGCTGAGACTATCAGTTGATCACGACCTTGTCACCTATCTTCGACTATGCTTGGAACAAGTAGATGTTGTCATATTCGAGCTTGCACTTCCCGAGCTTGAGCCATCTCGCCTGAAGGCAATCAGTGAAAAATATATTCAAGTGTCAAACCATGGCCATTGCGAGCTCAGAGAATATTCGAGCCTATACATCCTCGAGGTCGTTGTTTACTTCAAAGAGGTCAGACGGTTGGATCATATGATGACCGCATATGTTTTGAGCTCACACTTGACGAGCCCAGTTTTCAGAGTCATAACTTCATATCTTGAAATCTGGGTGTAACAATAATCAAATGGGAAATTTCACGGGCCTAAAGCCCATGATAATTTCAACCTAGGGCTTCAAATTGGCTATTATTTTATTGATTTTTTAATTAAATTAAATGGCCTAATTGAGTCTATAAAAGGAGTGCTTAGAGAGAAGTCAAGATAGACGACGGATAAGTTTAATCACTAGTTTTCTGATAGTTTTAGATTCTCTCTAAACACAAGTCCTTTTCTAAGCCTCTTTGTTATTTTCTATTTTTCTCTCTGTATCTATCTCATGTGTTGAGAATTGCCCACTCTAGTCTAGGTGATTCTAAGGATACTTTGGAAGACTGTGAAGAAAATTGAAGATCGGTTCAGTTTCTTGATAATACTCTGCGACAGAAAGGATACAAAAGTTAAGAGAAACTGAAGGAATGACTCTTTCATTCCGCTGCGTATACTGTAAGTATTCTTCACTTTGTTTCTCTTTGAATTTAATTTTAGAAACATGTTCTAGGTTATCTCATATTAATTTGTTTAATATTAGATCTACATGAAAATAAATAAAGATCTTGTATAAGTTTCCCAACAACTGACCTCAGAGCCTTTGGTAATCTTTATTTTCATGCATGAACATGTTAAAAATTGGATTATTTGATGTGTTTGAATAAATGGATGGATTTTCATGTTTTTATGAAGCGTATTGATTTTATGTGATTATTAGCAATTTTTAGGTTATTTTGTAGTGTTTTCTATGCTATTATTTTTTATATATGCATTATTTTGTTGAAAACATGTTAAAAATTAATTAGAAAAGGGTTTTGGTTTTTAAAATATTGCTCAAAAATTTTTTTTGGAAAAATTTGGCCTGCCTGTCCATGCGCGCACCCACGCGCACCAGCCACTAGCGCGGTGAACAATACCCCCAGGTACTATTCATAAAAAATATATATATTTTTAATTTTTTTAAATTAAAGAAAAATAAAATTTGTGGAAATAAATTATTTATAATCAAAACCAAAAATATCTTTTTTGTGTTTATCATTTAAAATTGTTTTTTTTTTTAAATAAGATATTTTTGTTAGTTGAGATTTAAATAATTAGATATTTTTTATAAAGATTCAAATTCAAATTTAAAAATAGACTAACAACTTAATTTTAAATCTTTTAATAAATTAAAATATTAGAATTAAGATATTAGATATTTCAGATATTTTCTTTTAAATTCTTGATCTTTTTATTAACTCTTTATTTGAAAATATAAATATATTTTTATTCTATAGTTTTTAATATTAAAATTATTTGAAATTTGAATATTGTTAGTTAGATATTTTTATGGATATTTGAATTTGATTAACTGTTTTAAGACATTTTAGGGTTGTTATAACTATTAGTATTTTTTTTTAAATAGTTAAAATATTTGCTAATAGTTGTAACAACACAAGATATTTTTGAAAAACAGTTTAGATATTGATTTTAAATTTTAAAATTGGTTAAAATTTGAAAAATATCATTTTTTTCAGCCAATTAATAAAATATATATTTTTTAATAAATGGGATTTAAATTAACTTTGGTTAATTGTTGATAAATCCTATTTAAATTAAATTAATATATTTTTTTTCAAATTAACCTAAAACCAAGTTGATTGTTGATAAATGAAATTTAAATTAACTATTGTTAATTGTTGATAAATTTCATTTAAATTGACTTACTTTTTGTAAAAATTGAATTAATTTGAATTTTTTGATAAATTCTAGATAATTAATTGTGGTATTTTTGCAAATGAAATAAATTGTGGTATTTTTGCATAAATTCATAGAATTGCTCATATAGTAACATGATTAGGCTCATCCAATTATAACATGTCTGTTTGCACTCTATGTGGTATTTTTGCAATTGGGCTTAGATGCATATAGTGGCCTATATGTTTGTTAGATATATGGTATTTTGCCAAATAAAATATTCATAAAATCATAGGTTTTATTTGGGCCCATTAGAAAATGTAAAGTTTAAATTCCTCTCTTGTGGGTGATTCCACTTGTGAAGGCTAATTTGCTTTGCATGACTATAGTGGGCAATTAATAACAATTAATAAAACGAATGTTTAATTTCCTGTCTTTTGCACATTGTATGGAAGATATAGGGCATTTGTAGTGGGAACGACATACTGGACCCAGCCCTCCTCCATACAAATCCAATTGTTAAGGCCCATTTGCCTAAGTTGGACTTAATTGTATAGGTTCATTATATTAGTTAAACCTAAATATTGATTAGCAAAAAATTAATTCTAAATTAATTGAATTTGTTTCAATGTGACACTTTAGAATTAATAGGAAATTATAAGACTTTGGTTTTAAAAATTTAATCTGTTTAATTTTTTTTTGGAAAACCATAGCCATTAATTTTCTAAAAATAAATAATAAAAATACTAATTTTAATTTAATAATGTGCTTTTTATAAGAATTTTATTCGATCTCCACCATTGGTTTAACATAGTCAATAGCTTAATAGGGCCTCGAGACGCTTTGATTCGCCCCCCTATGGAAGGTGTTCATTAGTTATTTTGACATGGTTAGATTTCGAAAGATAGATAATTATATGTCAAATTCTACTATAGACTCACCCCTACGGTGACTACTAGGACTAAATCTATGATTATTGAAACCGTGGGCTAGCTCATAAAATAAGAGATTTTGTTTTTCTTATTTTGATCGAATAGTAGGTTGTTAATAGTGGTGTCCATTATTAAATGAGTTTACAACTCTATTTAATTAGTGGTATTTTTTACTCTCGCTAACCGGGATAAGGATATCATAGATTAGTTAAAAACCTAAAGAAATAGAGATATGATTGTTTTTGGTATTTTTTCTCATATCTTACATATTTTGGTATATGTTGTGCTATTTCTTGAAATTTGTGTGAATAGAAGTTTTATTGAGCAAGTGGGATTGATTTCTATTTTATTGGTAATTTGTAGTTTAATTATGGTTGTGTCTACTCCCATCCTTTCTCAACTTTCGATGGAGAAACTCACTGGAGAAAACTTCCTTAAATGGAAGCAAAACATCAACATTGTGTTGATTGGTGACAACTCCAAGTTCGTCATGACTGGGGAATCCCCTGAAGTTCCAGCTGAATGAGCTACGAAGTCTGTGAGGGAAAAGTATAAGCGTTGGCAGGCGGCCAACAACAAGGCGCGGTACTACATGTTGACTAGTATGGTCGACACTCTCAAGACAAAGATGAAGAATGTCGAGACAGCCTACAAAATCATGGATCAGCTCCAAGACATGTTTGGTGCCAAGTAAGCACAGACTCGTTTTGAGGCCACCAAGAAATATGCCAATGCTCAAATGGAACCTTCTCAACATGTTCGTGATCACCTGATCAAGATGACAAACTACTTTCAGGAAGCTAAACTGCATGGAGCCATAATAGATGAGGAAACTCAAGTTGGCTTAATCCTCAACAGTCTCTCTCCAGCTTTCCTACCATTCACCACCAACTATGCGTTGAATAAACTTAACTATGGTCTGAAGCAGCTCATGAATGAGCTTCAGACTTTTTATTCTATCATGGGTGGACCAAGTAAGGGAGGAGAAAAGAAGACAACAACTACTACTACTACTGCTGATCCAGCTAAGGCTGAAGCTAACCAAGCTTCGTCTTCGAAAGTTGGAAACAAGAGGAAAGGTGGACAAAACAACAACCCCAAGCCTACAAAGGCTGCAAAGATGAGTGCACAACCAAGTGCCCAAACGCCTAAGGGGAAGAACAAGAAAAACAAGAAAGGTAAAGGAAAGTGTTTTCACTGCAAAGAGAAGGGGCATTGTAAACATGATTGCCCCAACTTCTAGCAGCTAAAAACAAAGGTAATGATTATAGTTCATTTATCTTGGAAACATGTGTTATAGAGAATGATAACTCTATTTGGATTGTTGATTCTGGATCTACTAACCATGTTTGTAACTCTTTACAGCTTCTTGAATCGTGGGAGGAAGTGGACGAAGGCGGCTTACAGCTTAGAGTTGGGAACAGAGCGTTCGTTGCGGTCCAAGCTAGAGGAAGAGCTCGTCTGAAGTTCATAAATAAATTTTTAATTTTAAGAGGTGTCTTTTTCATTCCGAATTTTAGTATAAATTTAATTTCAGTTTCCATCTTGTAATTAGAACAATTTGTTATGACTTTCACAAGTTTTAATATATCTATTTCTTTCAATGGATTACAATTGTGTATTTCATGTTTGGAAAACGGGCTTTATATTCTGTGACCTAACGAACCCCTCGCTCTTAATAATGATTTATTCAAAGTAGCTAAACCTAGGACCAATAAACGTCAAAAGACCGATAATGATAATATGACGTATTTATGGCACTTGAGACTAGGTCACGTTGGCTATGATAGGATTAAAAGACTTATAAAGGATGGACCTTTGAGGGAACTCACCTTAGGTGAATTACCTATCTGTGAATCTTGTCTAGAAGGCAAACTGACCAAGCGTCCATTCTCTGCAAAGGGTGATAGGGCCAAAGAACCACTTGGTCTTGTGCATTCAGATGTTTGTGGACCTTTGAATGTACAAGCCAGAGGTGGTTTTGAGTATTTTGTCACTTTCATTGACGATTACTCTAGATACTCATGTCTTTACCTAATGCATAGGAAATTAGAAACATTTTCAACGTTTCAAGAATTCCTAGCAATGACTCAGAACCAATTAGGTAAAACGTTAAAGATCTTGTGATCTGATAGGGGTGGAGAATATTTGGATATGCAGTTCCAAGATCATTTAACTGAACTTGGGATTTTATCACAACTTACTGCCCTAGGTACTCCGCAACAAAATGGTGTAGCGGAACGCCAGAACAGAACTTTATTGGAAATGGTTAGATGAATGATTAATTACTCAACTCTACCAACTTAATTATGGGGACATGAAATTGAAACCGCGAACGACATTCTCAATGGCATGCCATCTAAATAAATCCCCAAAACACCTTTGGAATGCTGGAATGGTCGTGAACCTAGTTCACACCATTATAGAATCTAGGGGTGTCCCGCTCATGTCCTGAGGAAAAAGGAAGGAAAGCTAGAACCGCGAACTGAAGTTTGCATGTTTGTTGTTTATCCTAAAGGTACTTGGGGTGGACTTTTCGATAGTCATTCAGAAAAGAAAGTGTTTTCTTCTACAAATGCTACTTTTATGGAAAATGACTATGTCCAGAACTTTAAACCTTGCAGCAAAGTAGTTTTAGAGGAGATAGTCATGTCCAACCGACGCAAGTCGATTTAAATGAAGAAAGTACCATTGTTCCTGAGCAAACAGTCATAGAGCCTCATCGTAGTCGGAGGGTTTCTATGAACCCAGTTCGCTAGGGTTTGGATGGTGAAACCAATATGGTTGTTGGTGAGACTAGTGATGATGATCTGTTGTCTTTCAAACAGGCAATGGCTAGCCCTGAAAAGAAACTATGGCTTGAAGTCATGAAACAGGAAATGGAGTGTATGTACTCAAATTCCGTCTGGGATCTTGTGGAAGCACCTAGTGACTTTAGGGCCATTGGGTGCAAGTGGATCTACAAGAAGAAACGAGGTGTTGATGGAAATATCGAAACTTATAAAGCTCGATTAGTGGCAAAGGGTTATACCCAAAGAGAAGGCGTGGACTATGAGGAAACTTTTAGTCCGGTAGCCATGCTCAAATCCATTCGCATCCTCCTATCCATAGCAGTCGCTCTTGACTATGAGATTTGGCAAATGGACGTCAAGACAGCTTTTCTTAATGGAAAGCTTTACGAGGTCATTTATATGGATCAGCCATAAGGATTTAAAGTAGCTTGACAAGAAGGAAAAGTTTGCAAGTTGAATAGGTCCATTTATGGACCTAAACAAGCTTCTCGTTCCTGGAATCTTAGGTTTGATGAAATCATCAAAATCTATGGCTTTGAAAAAAATATCGATGAGCCATGTGTTTACCAACTGAAGGCAAATCAAATAGTGGTATTCCTGGTTCTTTAAGTAGATGATATCTTACTCATTAGAAACAATGTTAAGAAATTATCAGATGTGAAGAATTGGCTGAGCACTCAATTCCAGATGAAGGATTTGGGTGAAGCAAGTTATGTTATAGGTATCCAGATCATTAGGGATAGAAAGAATAGACTCTTAGCTCTATCTCAAGCAGCTTACATAGATAAAGTGCTTGCACGTTTCTCAATGACAAATTCCAAGAAAGGGCGTCTACCGTCCCACCATGGAGTTCATCTTTCAAAGAAGCAGTCTCCCCAGACTCCTGAAGAGGAAGAGCCAATGAGAAAAGTTCCTTACGCATCTGCAGTTGGAAGTCTGATGTATGCCATGTTGTGTACTAGACCAGATATCTATTATGCAGTAGGAGTAGTGAGCAGGTATCAATCAAACCCAGGACCGGAACATTGGATAGCAGTTAAGCATATCCTGAAGTATTTGAGACGGACTAGGGATTATATGTTAGTCTACAAGGGTGGTGTTCTGAACCCTGTAGGCTACACCGATTCTGATTTTCAGACTGATGTCGATGACAGGAAGTCTACTTCTAGAATGGTGTTTACTCTTGGGGGTGGAGCTGTGATTTGGAGAAGCGTAAAGCAGTCTGCAATCTCATATTCCACCATGGAGGTTGAGTACATAGTCGCGTCAGAAGCAACTAAGGAAATAGTCTTGCTAAAGAAGTTCTATTCGGATCTTGGTGTTATTCCAGAATTGGATAAACCGCTTGTGTTGTTTTGTGACAATACAGGAGCGATAGCCAACTCGAAAGAACCTCGAAGAAACAAGAGGAGTAAGCATATAGAAAGGAAGTATCACATTATTCGAGAATATGTGGCCAGGGGAGATGTGAATGTTATGAAGATTGCAACTGAAGACAATCTTGCGGATCTGTTTATAAAGACACTACCAGAAGCTACATTTGATAAGCATATCAAGGAAATGGGATTAGTAGAATTAAGGCATTAGTTTCAATTAATGCAAGTGGGATTTTGTTGGGGTTTTATGCCCAAATTAAAACCCAAATTCTTTGTAATCTCATTTTATTATCAATAAAACAATAGAAATCATTTTGTGACTTGGTCAATCACTTTGCTCACATGTTTTATTTTTATGATTATTTGTTTAATATAAACTTCTATTAAATCTCGAACATATAGCTAATCTTATTTATAGTGACGTAATCACAGTGGAATATAAATATGATTATATGTTCAAAATAAGTTAGTCCTAATATTAGTTAGTGCACAGGATTTACACTGACTTGCCAATCTATGATAAGATCTACTTACACATTACAGTGTTATGTTCTTTCCAGAACATTAGCAAAGTAGATACGATCAGATGTATTTTTTAATCAGACTGGACCGATATTGATAGTAGATAAGATAAGTAAACATACTGTTATTATCTATTCTAGTCATATCATATAGTTGACCTTAGGTCAATTCAATCTCAATTCTGAGTGGTTAGTGATTAGTGCTCAAAAATATCATTTTATTAATCTTAAAGTGTAAAATTCATTAAGTTTTAATTAATATTTTCATGGATTTATTGTCATATATTTCATATTTGAAAATATTAATTTTAATTTAATTTGTGTTTAATTTTCAGGAAATAAAATATATTTTTGACACAAAGAAAAAGAAAGGAGAAAGAAAGAATTAAAATTGAAGAAATCATGAAGAAAATGGCATTTTTGAAAGATGAAATGGCCCAAAACTAGGCCCAAAATGGAGCCCACACCCAAGCAGCCAGCCAGCCAAGCCGCCAGCCAGCCGCCGCTGACGCGCTGTCCAATCTGAGCTGCCACCTAACGTGCCTGACATGCGTCCCATCCGCCTGACACGATCTGACGCACGTCCCATCCGTGTCTCCACTTTACCAGCAACCACTTCCCATTTTCATCAGCTTTTTGAGCCACTTCCCCCACTATTTTGTACACGATTTTACACGTTTTTGGTCCTATTTTCTCTATAAATAGAGAACCAAAGCCAGTGTAAATTATCAGATTGTAGGGTGGGAAAAATACACTTTATTATTTTGTTTCTTTTCTTATTTCTAGTTTAATTTTGCTTGTTTTAGGTGACAAAAATGATTGAATTATTTTAGAAATATTGGTGAGGTTAGAGTGTAGTTTATGTACTTCTTATTCTCAATAGTGATATTGATTCTTCTTATGCTTCATTTCCATATCTCATTAATTATTTTGTTTCTCATCTTCTAATTTCTTTTCTAAAATTATTGAGCATCTTTTACATAAGTTCAGTCATGCTTTTCTTATGTAACTTAGATTGTTAATTTATTTTAGTATATTTGTTATATTGTATGTCTTTTACTGCATTCTGTCAGTGGTATTTTGTCGCTCTTGGATATATAATATGATATATTATGAAATTAGGAGTTAGATTCAATTTAATCTAGATTATTTAATTTGTGCTTTTAACATATACATCTTCCAGTTGCAATTAATGGTGTAGAATTGCAACTGTGTTTTGAATTAATATCAATATTAGAATAGGTTTTACAGCACTGCATCTCTACCTTGCCATGCTCTTTATCTGATCATTTTCTCTAATCTATAATTTTAATTTCACAAAATCCATATCTTCAATTCTACTTGATTTTTATCTTTTATTTACTAATCTAATCTTTAGTTGTGTTTGCCTCTCTGTGGATACGACATAGCCCGATAACTACTGCGACCGCTTAGGAGTTTATTGGGCGATATCAATTAGTATTCTAACTGATTGTATTATTTGAGTTCTTTGACTTGTTCATTACCAACTTACCCTACAGACTAGCCCATACTTACATCTTGGGAACTCGGTAGTATATTCGAGTGGGAGTGTTAATCATAGATATGAATATCTATAGCTTCTGATGAAGAAGTGAAACAATAGTTTCCTTTTAGTTTGGTTCAAAGTGTTAAATGATAGAGATCTCATTTCAGTAATTAAATTAGGTTACTGAAATATCATTTACAAGGAACTAAGTGTTTTAAGGATAAAATACAATGAGGGGTAAAACAGTATTTTAGTCCTATCTCATTCAAGAGTGCAATTTCAAGTCTATAGTGGAGTCACGAGGGAATAATAAGTTAGTAAATTTATTTGTTAAATTTATAGTAACTTATTGGAGCTTGATTTCATAGGCCCATGGTCCCCATTGTACATTGGATAAAATCATCTAGATAGTCTCAATTAATTGATTTAATTATCAATTAGAATTATCAAAGTTGACCAGGTCAATTTTGGATAGTTTCACAAAGTTATGTAATTTTGAGAAGAAAAGATAAATTAGGGCAGATTTATTAATTAAGATAAATTGGTATCTAAATTAATAAATAATTTTAAATCAAGGTTCAAATTATAAATAATTAATTTGATAAAGGATTTAAATAATTATTTAATTAATTAAATCAATAGAAAATAATACAAGCCTTGATTTTAAGTCCAATGAGCTTATAATCAAATGGGAAATTTCACGGGCCTAAAGCCCATGATAATTTCGACCTAGGGCTTCAAATTGGCTATTGTTTTATTGATTTTTTAATTAAATTAAATGGCCTAATTGAGTCTATAAAAGGAGTGCTTAGAGAGAAGTCAAGATAGATGACATATAAGTTTAATCAGTGGTTTTCTAATAGTTTTAGATTCTCTCTAAACACAAGTCCTTTTCTAAGCCTCTTTGTTATTTTCTCTTCTTCTCTCTGTATCTATCTCATGTGTTTATAATTTCCCACTCTAGTTGTAGAGTCCAAGAACTTTACTTAGCTAGTTAGATAGTAGTATTATAGTATTTATAGTATTATCTTTATGACTGTGGATTTTTTGTTCAGACCGGGAATTATTTGGACACTCATAGTAGTACTTGTAGATTTTCTAAGTTTAACCCATAGTCTCAGAATATTAATGTTAACCTAAGGTTTGATTAATATGGCTGATATTAAGGATAATATTTATTATACTATAAGGTTTAGATAAGGACCAATAGGATTTTAAGCACATGTTATGTATGGATGATTAAGGATTAAGTATTTTGAGGATTTAATTTAATAAGGGTAAAGTTTGAATGCTTTAAGGTCAGTCAGCAGCTTTGAATACGTTGAGGGCTTAGTCAAGGCTGTTTACTCCATTCAAATTTAGCTAAAAATGTGTAATTTCGTGTTTAAATAATCAGCGTGTGCCGATATATCGCAGCTATAGGGGGTGATATATCGCAGCACGTAGATACGGAAAACACGAGACGATGCACGACAGCCTCGGGCATACTGGCCCAGGCGATATATCGCCTACAGGGGGCGATATATCGCCTCCTTCAGTATATTTCGAAACATTTTTGAAATCGTTTTCCATTCAGCCCTTCAACCTCTTGATAAGTCCAGCACCTTTTTGAACGAGTCTTCAGCCTCTGCTGAACGATAATTCAAATTATTTTCACCTAAAAAGCTATTATTTTTATTCAAGTAAAATTAAGATCATTTCATTCCTAAACTCTATAAATAAGACCTAGTGCCCAGCCATTATTCATCTTTTGCTTTAAGTTCAGAGGCTGCAAGTGCTAGGTGAGTGTGAGAGTGTAAACACCTGGGTTGGGGAATCATAAGCTTGATCATCATATGCTTATCAAACACTTGGGGAAGTAAGGTTTTATAGTATTTCGGTTTGAGGTGTACATTGGTCTTACAAGTCTTCAAGGTAACCCAAAACTCTAGTTCATTTCTGTACTTGTTCTTTTAAGTTCTCATAGCCTTCTACTCAGCCTCTAACCTTAATCTTTATTTTGGTTAGGAAATCTAAGTTCTTGAGCAAAAAGGTTTTGGTAAGTATTTTTCTCAAGGTTTAGTCCTTCCATTCCTTTCATTTCTTTTTCTTCAAAGCTACTCACCCTGTTATATATGGTTTTAGGAGTGTTCCAAAAGTCCCAACTCTGTCCTCATATCCCGGTAACCTTGGTAAGGAAAATAGGATAGAAATGCATATGTTATATGTTTTATATGTTATCTTATGTTTCTTATGTTATGATAAGTGTTATGATATGTATGTTTGTAGGCTTGGGCATATGACCCATTTGACTAACAAGCCCCAAATAGATTATGGGCATATGACCTACTTAGCTAGTAGGACCCAACTAATTTAATGGGCATATGACTTGTTTAGTCTATGGGACCCCAAGTAATAATGGCCATTATAGTATGTGTATGATAAAGTGTTATGTTATGTCCTTATGTTTCCTATGAAATTTATGTATATGAACTATGTGTTAGATTTTCCTTGCTGGGCATTAGGCTCATTCCTTTTTGTTTATATGTGCAGGAAAATAGCTATAGTGGCAGTAAGATTCGTTGATGCTTGGGGAATGTGTATCGGTGGTGAATGGATTCAAGGAGTCGAGAGTTCGATTGTCGAGGATGTAGTCTTGTTTTTATGGTTTACTTGTATTTTTCCGCACTTGCTATGTAACTCCTTTAAATTATGTTTTGTTTTTAAAACAATGGGATCCCATATCCTACTTGATATTTTATGTAAGTAACTCTTATTTCTACAAGTTTTCTAATAAAGTTATGGTATTTTTGTAAAGTAAGTTTTATTAAGGATTTGTATGTATAGTTTCGTTAATGGTCCAAAAGTCTAGAGTAGTTGGGTCATTACACTAGTCTAGGTGATTCTAAGGATACTTTGGAAGACTGTGAAGAAAATTGAAGATCGGTTTAGTTTCTTGATAATACTCTGTGACAGAAAGGATACAAGAGTTAGAGAAACTGAAGGAATGACTCTTTCATTCCGCTGCGTATACTGTAAGTATTCTTTTCTTTGTTTCTCTTTGAATTCAATTTTAGAAACTGTTCTAGGTTATCTCATATTAATTTGTTTAATATTAGATCTACATGAAAATAAATAAAGATCCTGTATAAGTTTCCCAACAAAATATTCATTTGCATATCCAAAATCCCCTCAAAGATTAACGATGCAGATTCCCTAAATTTGAGATATATTAAAATTGAAGCTGCAAAATTGAGTCGAACACACAATGCTTCAAGGGGGAAAATTAACACAAAACTTTACCTTTTCTTGAAGAGCAAGAACCACAAGCCTTGAGTGCCAATCTCGACAACTCAGAACAAAAACTAATTAGGACTATTAGGTGCACAAGGGAGGCAGAGTCGTCGATAATGACAAAGCAATGAACCGAACCAGAAAATCCCCTCTTCGACTCTTTTTCGTTAGTTTTGGTTTTTCTACTTACAACACTTGAGTTAGATTAGTTGTTAGTCACTCACCTCATTCTACGAAAATCAGGTTAATGGGCCCCAATTATTTTGCATTCAAGCTCAATCAAATCCACATTTAATGGACGGAGTTTACATATTAATATCGTAAAAATAAGGAATTTTTACACAAAGTAATGGCCCTATGTTTACATTTTTACGAACAGACGGTAAATTTTACATTTTTACTTTTTTATATTTTCTTTTATACATTTTTCACATATACGATTTTAACTTTTTTTTCCTTCTGATACACGTTTCTAGGCAGTCCATCTTCTTCGTCCATGTTTCTTCTTCCGCTGGTGATTTCTTAAATGTTGTTTTACTTTTTTCTTGAGCAATGAACAGTTTATGAGCATATTTCCCCACGATCTTATTTCACTTTTTTTTTCTATTTAAATAATATTATTTTCAATTTTTCATTATGGTGTGTACTCGATCAAGTTCTGGTTCTCCTTCTCCATTTCAAAAGCTTGTACCAAAATTTGATAAGTCTATAAAATCTCCTAATTCGATGAAGAAAGTAGTATTCAAAGTTGAGCCCAACCCAAAATCAATGGCAAAAAACCCTCCTAGAAAACCTTCAAAGGCATCGTCATCTAAGAAGAGGGTAGCTCCAAGTGATGATGAGAGGGGTAATTCGAAGAAATCCAAACTGGGTTCATCAGGCCGTAATGTATCAGGAGTTATTGAAACTAAGAAAATCAAGGTTTGTTTTTATTTTTATCTTTTATCAGTTTCTTCAGGGGTGTTTTGTCATTGTTTTTTAGGTTTTGATTATTCATTTATGGTTATTTTTTGGTTGTTTTGTTTCTGTATTTTATAGTGTTTAGGGTTTTTAACCATTTTATAGTTATATTTATTTTAGGGGTTTCCGTTGTTGTTTTTAGTTATTTCAAATGTGATATTGTTATGTGTTTATATTCATTGTTTTTTTTTTATTTTGTAGTTTTTTTTTTTGGTTTTTCCTTTATAAATTTCATTGTTTATGCGTTCTTTAATGTTTAATATTTTGAAATTAATATGTTTTACGAATTGTTTCCTTGTTGTCTTGTTGAATATGACTTCGCCTGTATGTTGTACTTTTATTTTTTTTTATTGTATTTTTTTGTGTTGTTATCTGATGTATGATTAATTATTAATATATTTTTTGGATTTTTTGTTATTTTTAAGTCATTAGTCTTATTTATGTTTGTTTTTTGTTGCAGGATTGGGATTATAAGATCAGACCAAGTCGATTCTTTTTTTCAAAGGTAGTTCTTAGTTCTAGTTATGAAGTTATTAAGGATCTTAATAATTATTTGAGTGACAAGCAGAAAGAGATGTTTTCCCAAACTTGTTTTGGTCATTTTTTTAAAATTCTTGTATTTAGTACTCAGCCTCAAGTTGTTCATGGGTTGTTGTTGAGGGAGGTTAAACAGCCTAAAGAGTATGAGTTTTGGGTTATGGTTAGTGGTGTTAGATTGAGGTTTAGTATTGAGGAGTTTGCCTTGATTTTCAGGTTAGATTTTGTGGGGGATTGCAATAAGTTGAATTTTAAACAAGAGTCAAATGGATTTCTTGAAAAATATTGGCCAGGTTGTGCTAAGATTACTAAGCAATCTATTCAGGAGTGTTTTACGGCTAAGAGGTGGGGTACAGATGATGAAGTCGCTGTTAAGTTGATTGTTTTATATTTTGTTCAGTGGTTTTTTTAGTTATGGGAAGGATAAACAAGTTTTCCGTGAAGATTTAGATGTTAATAGTGGTCGTTATGATGATTATGTGTGGGGTAAGGCTTGCTTCGAACAGACAATTGGCTCTTTGAAGGGCAAATTAGTTAGTTGGTATAATGCTCTTTATCATTCAGATAAGAAAAAGGCATTTTATAGGATCCTAGGTTGCCCACATGTTTTTCAAGTGTGGTTTTATGAGTGTTGTTAGCATATGAATGGGAAGTATTGCGAATTTGTTACTAGTGGTATTCCTAGGATTCTTAACTAGACTTGCTCTACTACTCTTACCTTCACGTTGTTGAAGACTTCCAATTTTGACATTCCAACGAAGACGGTACATTTTATTTTTTGTTGTTGTGTTGTTGTTTAGTTGTTATTTTATGTTTTTTTTCTAATTTTTTTCCTTTCATTTTTTTATAGTTGAAGTTGCAGAATCTAAAACCAACTGATAATGAGTGTTCTGTTTTAAAATTGGAGGGCTTTGATTTCAACACTGATGTTAAGGATCATGGGAAAGGCAAGATTGATTTTGTCTCTAATTTGGATGTTGGGGTTCATTCTAAGTGTAAACTGAAATTGGGGATGATGACATGCCAACAACTCGCCATCAGGTTGAATTTTGTTTGGATGATGAAATGATGGCTAAGATTGACATAATTGTGTCTAATCAACAAACAATGTTTGCTGACTTATTATGTTTGAAGGGTTTTGTTGAATCCCAATTTATTTTAGTGTTTGTTGCATTATCTGACATGCAAAGAAAGTTTAGTCATGTTTTTTCTGATTCTTTTACTAAGGTATTTTTGTGCTGCTATTGAGTTGATGAAACATTTTTGTTTTGTTGTTCTCTATTAATCCCTTGTGTTGTTTTGATGTTTCGATTGGTGATGTAGGATGAAGATGTTGATTCAGATGATGAAAATGAGAATGAAGAAGAAGAAGATGATGATCGTGGCGAGAAATATGAAGAACAGGATGAGGAGACAAAAGACCAGTTTGATGATAATACAAAAAAACAAGTTTAGTATGAAGATGGAGATGTTGATGGAGATGATGGGGAGGGAGTTGATGATAGTGATGGAAGTGATAGTGATGACGACAATGTGGATGATACCAAATAAGTGGTTGGTGAAGATAATACTACTGTTAATACCAATCAAATTGAGGTATCGAGAAAGAAAGTTCATGATGATATTTTTGAACAGGTTTGTTTGTTTTTTTTTTTTGTTAGTTATTGTTTTCGATTGTTATGTTTAAATGTTTTTTATGATTTTTGTTATGTGTTATGTAGATTGTTGGTGACAAGGATCATGATTCGATTTTTGAAGACTTAAATGAGGTTGATGTTGAAAATTCTGTTATGTCTAGGTTAGATGATGTCTCAAAGATTGTTGTACGTTTTTTTCTATGTTTTTTCATGTTGTCGCTTAGTTGTTTTAGTTGCTTTAGTTACTGATGTTTAGTTGTTAACATGTTGTTCTGTAGTTGCATCCAAGTTGCTCCACTGTTGATATTGACATGCCGATGTTGTGCAACCTGGAAAGGAGACTGAAGTTACTGATGGTGAAGTTGTTGTAGCAACTAATGTGGGTTTGTGTTTTCATGTTGTTGTTTTATTGATTTCAATTTGTTTGTAATTGTAAAATTTTATATGTTGTGTTTTTTTGTACAGTTGATTCCAAGTTGAGATTGAAGCTACCCCAGATGTTGGGAAGAGGTTTATGAAGCATGGAGTAGCTTTAAAGTCTCCATTCATGAATGAATTTGGGTCTTCTAGTTCTCCTGAAGCTGGGCAATAATTTTCTATGATTAGTTATGTCAAAGGATTATGCCCACTGGATGACAATATTGAGCAGGGTTCTAATATTGACCATGAGCATGATTTTGATAATTGGCTTGCTGAAGGGCGTAATAAGAAGCTCATGTATGTTATTTAGGTTTAATTTTGTATTTAATTATTTTTTTAATATCATTTCAATGTTGTTTTTTTCTTCTTAATTGTTGTGGGAAGAACAAAATTTATGGAAATGGTAAGAATATTGTTAATCCTGCTTTTGAACTTGGAGTAGATGATGTAAATGACAAGATGTGGTTTCACAATCTTGTTCATTGTGGTGAATTCCTATCTGATTTGGTTAGTGTTTTTATATGTTTGGATTTTGATTGTTGGTTTTTGTTTTGTTGTTTTGATTTTTTTTTTTTTTATGTTATTGTTCTATGTTTGTTTTCTTAGCATATGAATGTCATTTTTTATTACCTGCGAAAGAAAGGAAAGTATGCAACTGCACCTAAGGTTTCATTCACAACAGATTGTTTATTTCATGAAAGCATAACTTCTTTATATGAACGTTATGTCAAGAATGGTAATGATAATTTTGTTGTGAGTCTTAAGCATGTTGTTGCTCAGTTTATTAAAGATAATAGGATTATGTGTGGGTTGTCATGGGTTGATGTTGACCATGTGTTGTTTCTCATCAATATGAAAGTTGACTCATTGGATTCTTAGTCATTTAAATATTAAGGGTAGGTGTATTTACATGTACAACTCTTTGAGGATTGGGAGGTATGAAAGTGCAGCAATGAGAGCTATTGAGTCATATTATGTTTTGTTGCCTATTTGTTTTTATTTGCTTGATTTGTACAAGCTTAGGAATGACCCTAATCCAACTTCTAAGGATCCAAAGGTTCCTTATGAAGTTGTAAAGGTTGATGGCTAGACTGCTAAAGAGGATAAGTAAGTAACTTTTTTTATATTTGTATTTGTGTTTTTGCTTACAAGTTTATAATTTTAATGTTTATTTTCGGTTGTTTTGCAGTGATTGTGGCATTTGTGTTGCCTCTTTCGCTGAGTATTTTTTTGATAGCAAGGATATTCTATCAAGCAATTTATGTGTTGAAGACCATCGTGCTAGGTTAGTTGTGTTGTTTTATTCATACTACAAAATGAAAGAAGAAGAAAACATTACTAGTCAGTCTGAAGCTCCAAAAAAGGTTAAAGGGAAGAACAAGGGTTTAGTGGTCAATGAGTGAATTTTGCGTTTGGGCTGGCATCGAATTTATGGCAACTAAAAAGAAAAAAAACAATTGGCAAATTTTATGTTATTTTGGATAATAGACCTTATTTTTATGTTTATTTTAGTTTTTTTATGTGACAATACTGGATTTTTTATTAATGTTTATGTGGTTTATGTTGTTTTTTATGATATCTTTTATATCAATTTTTGTGTAATTTTTTTTATGTTTGGGAAACTTTGTAGCAACACACAATCAACTTAATATATATAGTTGACAAATTAAAATAATACATCAAATGTTAAATCAATATAAAAACAACCCAACGTAAACTGTTTAATAATTAATATTTTTCTCAAGTTGTACAATATATATTTGTCCTATTAAATTTTTAAAGATAAACATTTTTCCATCAACATATAACAAGAACTTAATCATATATTATGTATTTTGTATGGTAAAATCAATAATATTACAACCCAAAAGTGACGTCATCAATATTCCATATAACTGTAATATATGCCTTAAAGAATCGAATATTTTCCAATTCAGTATTTAAAGAAATTAAACGAATGTTTTTTTTTTAAAAATCAAATAATCTCATAAAATGTAATGTTGTTCTGGCGTTGTTTTCATATGTTTATTGGCTTGTTTCGGCATGTCTTTCTATTATGACCTATTTGCCCACATCTACTGCACTTGTTTTGCTTTTTAGTTTCTCAAGAAGCTCTGATTCTTCTTTTCTTCGGTCTCTCTACTTTCACTCTAACACCTATATGTAATACTATTATTTCTTTGACATAGTTTGGTACATCCCAAGTGTGTTGGTTTCCTACTGGGTATATTGTTGCTTCATATGTTTGTGGCCATGTTTATGTTGTGTAGTAATCTGAGCAGTAAACATAAGGTTTTAGGTGCATCTCCTTCATCACAGCAAGAGCATGACCACATGGCATCTCATCCATTTGAAATCTATTGAATGTGCATGTTTGATCTTTGAGGTTTACAATCAATGATTTTTATTTTTTAACCACCTCAAATAGATATTCATTTGATGGTTTTACCTGTAGTTCAATACGAAAGTTTGGTTAATTAACTTGAAGACAAATGTTTAATGTATGTAAGAGCAACACTATAACAATAGTAGAGCAACTAGAGAAATTCCTCAAGATGTAAAAACTGTATACAAAAAAAAAACTTACTACAAGTCTTAATGAGTATATGTAGATTTTGGTCATTTTCTCCTCAGCAGTTGGTGTCAATTTTGTGAATGTATTTTGTGCATTTTTTTTTATTTGTGTATGTCCATTCTTAGAGTAATCCACGTAAGCATTCTAAAAGTGTTGTTATTGCCAACTCTCGGGCAGCTAAATTTGTTGTGTTCAGTGATTCTACAATGTTTGATGTCATTGTGGAGTGCCTATTGTTTGTTGACACTACAAGAAAAACTACTTTCAGATAGCAATATCAGGGACGACACGTTGTATGTCACCCCTAATATTATGGAACATTATAATCGCCCCTAATAATGAGATATTTTACCTGAAATTTGGGCGTCATTTTAAAATGGGTGAAAAGTATTAGGGGCGACATGTCGCCCCTAATATTGGGGCCCATCGCCTCTAATAATGGTGCATAAACCTCTCCTTCTCCGCCCATTTACTTGCAAAAACTAAAAAACTAAAAAAAGTCACAACTTTTCTCCCTCCCTCGCTCCCGTACTCTCTCTTCTCCTTTTCTCCATCTTCACCCTCACTCTCTCTTCTTTCTCATTCCCTCTCTCCCCTTTCCTTCTCTCTCTCCCCTTTCCCTCTTGTTGATCCTCCCCCGAGCCCAAGGCTCCTCCTTGCGCCTCCTGCCCGAGCCTGAGGCTCCTCCCCTTTCCGGCCGATCCGATCCCCGCGCCTCCTGCCCGATCCCAAGGCTCCTCGGTCGATCTCCTCCCCTGACGCCACTGCACAGGTAAGTGTATATATATAAGTATGTATATTTATATATATATATATATTAATTTTTATTTATTTTATACATATTTATATTTTATTAATATTATTATATATATATTAGTTTTTATTTATTTATTTATTTTATATATATATTACTAATATTATTATATTGTGTGTATGGATTGAAGGAAAAACAAATGGAGCAGCAAAGGAGGAGAGATATTTTTTAATTAAATTTTTTTATTTAATGAATTTTTTTTTGAAATGTTTGAAATATTATAATTATTAGTATTATTATGTTTTTAGGTAATATTAGTGTTATTATTTATTTATGTAGAAAAATAAATTGTGAATGTTTATGTGTTTAGAAAATTTCATTGTGTTTACATTTAGAAAATAATATGTGTTTAGTGTAATTAATATATTTGTAGAAAAATATATTGTGAATATGCGTAGAAAATAATATAGTATCAATGCTTTGAGAATTATTTTAATGAATTTTGCAGGTTTTTAAATTTTTGGGATAGCTTAGAATATAGTCCTTATGCTGCCGAAATTTTGTTAGAGTTAAGGAACTAAATAAATAATAGATAAAACTTTGAATAATTTGAATCAACAAAATTAATTAAAGAATAAATAAAAAAAATTAAAATATATATAATTTAATTTAATATTAACAAATTTAATAATTTAAAAAGTTTGATAAATAATTTTAAAATAAATTAACAATTTTAATAATTTAAAATTTTTTATATGTAATATAATTTAATATTAACAAGTTTAATGATTTAAAAAATTAGATCAATAATTTAATTTAATAATACCAAGTTTAACAAAATAAAAAAATAGATAAATAATTTGAAAAAAAAATAAAAAATTATAATTTCTTTTAATTTTTTTAAAAGTAATAATTTAAAATTTTAGATAAATAATGAAAAAAATTATAATTTCATTTAATATTAACAAATTTAATAATTTTTTAAAAAAGTCATTCATATTAGTGTTATTAATAATTATTTAGAAAAAATAAAATGTGAATGTTTATTAGTATGTGTTTCGAAAAATGTATTGTGAATGTGTGTAGAAAATAATATGTGTTGACTGTTTTTAATATATTTGTAGTAAAATTTATTGTGAATATGTGTAGAAAAATATAAAATATATTTGTCAATGTTCTGCAAATTTTTTGAATGTCAATTGCAGACTTTATTATTTTTGGGATAGCTTAGAATATAGTTGTTATGTTGCTGAAATTTTGGTAGAGTTACGAGAATTAAATAATACAAAAAACTTTGAATAATTTGAATTAACGAAAAAATATAATTTAATTTAATATTACCACGTTTAATATTTTAAAAATAGATAGGTTAAATTACTGTCGTGTTAGTAGATGTCAGCAGATGTGGCTAGAGCCCATGGTGGAGACGTTGGCGATGATCCTCTCCACCAGAATACAGGAATCTCAATTAAGAGAAAGGGTCGTGGCGCAGCTGTTGGAAAAGATCTAGATGAGAGACGGCGTAAAAATGGAAAACCACTAGAAGTAACATTTTGCCCGCGAACGTACAAGGTTGTTGGGGGCGAGCACGCAGCTTTTGTCCGCCTCGTGGGCACCTAAATTAAAACGAAAGTTCCCGGCACAGTCGCCCCTAATAATCAAGTATCACGGGCGACTAGTGACATATCAGTGATGACATATCGACTAATATTTATGCCACGTGTAAACATTTGGGGCGATATCTCATGGTATTAGGGGCGACATGTCGCCCCTAATAATCAAGTATTAGGGGCAACTATTGGCATATCAGGGGCGACACATCGACAAAAGTTATGCAAAATGTTCAATTTTTTTGGGCAACATTTCAACTTTTAGGGGCGACTAAGTCGCCCCTTGTATTTGAATATTAGGGGTGACCCATTGAGTCATCCCTAATGTACCCTACTAGGCACAATTTATCAAAGGCGACATATCAGGGGTGACATGTCGCCCCTGATATGTAAGTGGCGACTTTTAGGGTTATTAAGGGTGACATGCGTCGCCCCTAAAACCCATTTTTGTTTTAGTGTGATTGGAACCTTGACCATATGTGATATCTAACTTTTTGCAAATAAGGACGAATGCGCTTATCCAAACTGTCAAGTTCCTTCATATGATATTCAAATTTTGCCTCTGTGCATGTTGTTGTTGCCCCAGTGAATGGTTCCATGTATTTCTTTGCATGTTTCTTGTATGTTGATTTCAGGTTGCTTAGCAGATGAAACATGCAAATTCCATGAGTGATTTATGGGTATATATATATTTTTTTTGTTGTGATGATGCTTTCGTATCGATATGAGATGATACACATGTTTTCTCTAATGCCATAAGCTTATCTTAGTTGTGAAAAAAATCATTCCCAAGAAGAATCATTCTCGGAATTAACAATACAAAAAGCTAGTGGAAATATTTTACCTCCTGCATCTTGTGCACTGGCAGAAAGCAAAGTCTCCCCCCCCCCCCCTATGTTGCCTTTAGGAAAGTTCCATCAACAATTATTATATGTTTGCATTTGTTCCAACCATGCAAAGATGCATTCAATGCCATGAATATGAACAGCAAACTGTTGTCTTCAACTATTTTAAAGTCCACCATTGACCCAGGATTTGTCTTTTGCAACATATGCAAGAGTAACTTGGAATTAGGGTATAGGATTCATTTGATTTCCTCTTAAATTGTTCAAAGCATTCTCTTTACTTCTCCAAGCTTTCATATTATTCATTTTGATCTCATATCTGTCATTCAAATCACCTCTGATATCTGCTAGGGTGCATGTTGTTTTGATGTTGATGAACCTTTGACTTTATACACTCTCCAATTAATTTTGATGTTGCTTGGCGTTGATTGTTGAATCGTATTTCCAGGGAGCATGTGTGTATTTTGTAGTACTTTCTGATGATGAACGACTGTGTGTTTCCATTCCTAGATGCTCTTAGGTACCACTTGCAATTTTCATCCAAACACATAATATTGTACTCTCTTGTGCATGATTTTTGTACCTTGTATTGGAAGTGATTTCTAATTGTGAAGTTGCTTAGAACAATCTTTAGTGTTGCTTTATCTTTGTATATTTGGCCGGTTTCAACTTCTTGATGTTGAGGGTCGGTTATTACCAGAGCATCTAGAGTATCAACTTGAGTTTCTTTATGCTGGTTTTTTTCGAGTTGCTCTATCATTTCTTGAGTGATTATTTTCGCATGGTGGATGATGTCAAACATCTTAGTGTATTCTTATGTGGTTTCTTGGGGTTGTTCTGTTGTTGATTTAACTGTTCGTGGACCATTTTCAATCAGTGGCACGTCTTCTATTATTGTAGATTCCCTATGGTTGAAAAAGGGTAGGTTTGATGTTGTTTCCATATTTTCCACTATGTTGACACATGAGGGATACTATGTGAAATATATTTCTTTGATTTTAAGTTGCATGTAAAATTTGAGAGTATCATCATCAACTATTTTTAGTGGTAGGTAACCTTCTTTCACTTGATAATGCACTTGAATTGGTGTTGCTTCTTGATTGTTCTGCAGTTGCTGACATAATTTCTGAACAAGATCCTTATATCCATAGTCTTTTTGTATTAATTGTCCACTTGCTTCAAAATCAACATAATTCTTGTTGTTATCCATGTGTCATTTGCTTTGCACCAGAATTGGTATTGATTCCATTGCCTAAAATGTAGTGTTGACGTCGTTTGTCGTCAACTTAAAATGTAGAGCAATTAAACAATAAGAACTATGGCGCAGATGAATAATATGGTAGAACAACAAGAATTTTACGTGGTTCAGCAGTTAACTCTGCCTAGTCCACGAGTCTATTTTATTAATACTTGGAGTTTTCTAGAAATCCTTCAGGGATGAATTCTCTAGAATTTCTCTTCATATATCAAAAGATCTGTCCTCTACAAATGTTCATGAACTCTCTATTTATAGAGAGTTTTCAGAGTTCATTCCCACATATTTCAGGAAGATACTTTTGCTTATTAACTAAAATCATGATATTAAATATTGTAACTCCTATATACAAGGAAACGTCCCCTGAAGACCAGGGGGCGAATAACAGACTTGTTAATATCCCTTTAATGTTGGGATTGTTAGAGAATATATTTTATTGCTCAATGGAAAAGTGGAAAAACCAAAAATACAACTCTATGCAAAGAATACAATGGACAAGATGATAGATAAATAGGTTTACAACTCAATGACCAACAATACAAGTAAATGTAGAAAAGAGAGAAAGAAGAGAATTATTAGAACTAAAACTCTAAAACAAGAGACACCAATAAATATGTAAATAGAAATAGAAGAAGAGGATTAAAAACTCAAAACAATAATAATACAAGAAGAACAACTTAATGAAAAGATCAATGAAAAACACAAACTCACACTCAACCAAAGTGTAGATTAATGGAGATCACCAACTTGAACAAGGTTCAAAACATTTGTCCAAAAGCTTATTTCCCCCTATTCTCTAAGCACTAAGGGATCTCTCAAGGAAATAGCTCTCTGGAATAATCAAGCCTCAATGTGTATTTTTCAGCCAAGTGCTTTGTGGATGAAAAATGGGTGTGTCTTACAAGTGAGCATTATGCTCCTATTTATAGAGTTTGAGATACCCTTTGGATTTCAAATTCCACCAACCCCCATGGCTGTTACCAATGTCTAATTGGACTAATATGGAATTAAAATTGAGATTTGGGAGTTATTTGGGTTTTTAGAACCGTTCAACACATTTGGAAAAAACTGAAAATTTGGCCGGAAATGCACTTGTGGCCGCAGCCAGGGACATCAGTGGCCGCGGCCACTGCTCTCTGTCCCCCAGGCCGCGGCCACAACCCATTTTCAGCACTTGAAAATATGTTGTTTTTCCAAACGGTTCCAAACCCTCCCAAATGATTTTGTGACTCCCAAAACACATTATTGGGGTTTAAATCATATCTCCAACAGTCATATTTCATAATGGCTTTATGAAATCCAATCTCAAATGTGTAACATATAATATACACATTATTGGGTAATATTTGGGAGTTACAAATTTGTAACTGATTTTGTAACTCCAAAATATGTCACATTTGGGCACACACATGTGTCCAATTTTGTGACTCTGAATAATATGTTACAAGGTGTGACAAATCACATTTGTGTGACAAATCATATTTTGTCACATTATTTAATCTAATATTATATTATATTATATGAAATAAAATAACATTCCCCCACTAGATTAAATAATCACTTTTTGTAACACTTATTTAATCAATCAAACATTATATTAAAATATAATAGGGATGTTACAACAATAAATATCTTTAAATGCATGGAACGCGTTACATCAGACGACCCATTAAATCTTTCGAGGTCGGCAATCAGCATCATGTCGGTCCAGGTCTATAGATAAGTCACGAACTAGCCGCGTTACTCCAAGACCAGCTCGGAGCGGGGTAGATACCAGCGAGGCTATTACATTCCGAGCTTGTACTCCTACTAAGCTCAGTCTACTTGATCCGAAGACACCCGACAACGGATATACCCCGAGCTAAATTCTTTCGAGCTCATAAGACAACTTCGAGGTTAAACGTATTCGAGGTTGCCACCTTGATCTGAGGATTTGACATCTGGGCCACGAACATGCGTTTTAGATATCTCGAGCTCACATTTGACGAGTCCAGCTTTCGAGGTCACCATCTCGGGTCTCGAAATCTGGGTGTAACATTTTGCCCCCTCAAAAGTATTGGTTCGAATCCTATGAAAAGGAAACTTTTGAACTACTTTCTTCGGGAACCGTTCCGTCACACACGCGAGTATGGACACACGTCAGTTGGGTATTGCTCACTCAAGGTACTTGAGTGCCTTGAAACTCTGCCCATGTCTATCCGCCTGCCTTCCTTTTGGGTACTATCATTTCACTAGTCCCTGGCCGTTAGATCAGATATGGAATCTGGCCAATGGCCCAGATTGGTTCAACTTTTAACATGCTCATGGGCCTATAAATAAGTTTCCGGTTATCTTCTCCATTTTTCATTCACATTCAAACTTTCAGAAAGAAAAAACCAGAGCCTTTCTTGTCCAGTTCTTGCATGTTCTCCAAGCCGAGAAGACAAAGCAACGTTGGACTTTTTAACTCAGTGAGATTGCACTTGTAACCGCTCATTCAATCATCCATTTCTTTGTTTCCACCGATAACATTGTGTAAGTTTTCGATTCATGGCTTCTTTGTGTTATATATACATTTTTGTTTCTTCATGTATGCTTGTGCTTTTGTTACACCATGGGCACTAGGATTAATTTTCGACCCATTCATCAGTTTAATGTAATAGGATTAGGGTGCTTTGACTGATAGACATTAGGTTCAAACCCAGATTTTGCGAAAAATGGTCCAAATATGGTTCCTCTTTTGGGATTTCAAATTTTAGAGACCATATCTTGCACACCAAGATATCTGGTACAAAATCAGGGTTTTTTAAGGAATGCATGATTCCCAAAAATATCACCTCTTTAATAACCGCCACCTTTTTTCCCTAATATTTCGGGATTTCCCATAACTCATCCACCTTTGCCCCTTTCGGTGGAATACACGCTCTGAGATTGGCTTCCTCCTTTGGATCGAGCCTGCCTTACAGCCTCGATCATTCGAGCCTAGGTACTATTTGTCTCTTTATTTCTTGTTCGCTTGGCCCTCACCCTTTTGCTTTCTTGTTAGATGCTGCAAAATTCGGGAAAGTGGTGGGGGTCAAAGCTCGCGATTCCTTACTCACCAGTAGCTTCGAGCCCGGAATCTCCTTTTACTCAGAACCAACGCTTAATTCGGGAGCACGAACTGAGGCGTGAGCAAGAGGACACTCGAGACCACTTCCAATGTCAGATAGACGAGGTCGAAGAAGGGAAGAGGAAAAGATTAAGGGTCGCCCTTTATCCGGATCCGGACACCGAGCTCAGACCGATTCCTCTCGATCCTACGCTTAAAGTGACAATCGCCTTCAAGCCGGGTGCTTTTCAATTTTTGCTTACGGGGGAACCTTCTACCTCGCAACCGATGAGAGAATTCTTCGAGGCCGAGCATTACTAGAGCTCAGTTACGTTGTTAGGTTAGATAGCTGATATTCTGGCCTTTCACGACATAGGACTATCAGGCTCGTTGAGGTGTCGAGCTCCGACCTCCCACAAGCGGAGTTGTTGCGCTCCATGAGACGGAAATCCTGACAGCAAGCTGAGATACGCAGCTTAGAGCCAGGAGCATATGAAGGCAGGGGCGATACTGCCCTTGAAGTCTTTTTTCAAGGATTTCACATAATTTGTTGGGTTGGCTCCCTTCCAGGTCAACACCAATTCCTACTAGGTTTTGTCTGCCTTGAGGTCGCTGTACCACGAGCTGAAGTGGAAAGGACCTTCGCCAGAAGAGATCTTATATCTCTTTTTCTTGAAAAGCAATCCCTCTCGAGCTCAGGGAGGAGATGGTTTCTACTATCTCTCGAGCTATCCCAAGGAGAAGAAGATGTTTGAAGATCTTCCTAACCACCCTCCTGATTTCAAGAAGGCCTTCTTCTGGAGAGATGGCCTAGCCCCATCTCGATTCTACTCTTTCAGACAGATTCGTGAGTATCTCCCCTTCTTTCTTTTTTGTGCTCGAATTTTCCTTAGGCTTATATTTAGTTGAAATGTGTTTGATCTTCCAGCCAATTACCATCGCCCTACTCCCACCAATGAGATGAGGGAGCACAGAGAGACTCTGCTCCAGCTTCCCTATGGCAGGAGGTCCCTCTCCTACCTCCTTCATGAAGGCAAGCTCCGAGCATGTGGCCTCTTAGGGGAGGATCAGTCTACATCTGACTGGTCCAACAAGAAGTACGATCGGTGGGAGCCCGTGCCTCAGCCGACCGGCAACATTCCCCCAAGGGGAGGTGCTAGGCCTCCATCTCCAGCTCAATGTCAAAGGAGTCCACAATCGGGGAATGAAGCCAACGACGAGGCCTCGAGCTCAGGCTCAAATGAACAAGGTACAATCATCCTTAGCTTAGATTTGTGGTCTCCCTCACTACTAAAACATAAGCCAGATAAATTAGTATTGTGTAAGGATGATAGGAACCATTTTTATGTATGGTCTTGGGTAGATGAGAGGGTACATAGGTTCGATAGCTGGCTCGGGAAATACGACACCATGTGTTGACGCGGTTCTTCGCCAACAGGTAATTAATAGAATAAGAGGATGGGATTAGTGCTAAGTAATGAACCGTAACAGATGAATGCTCTTAAAATAAAATGGTGATACGAATAATTTTTTAGGTGGTTCAAAGGTTAAAATCCTTCTACTCCTTCAGCCAATATTATTGCTAGTTTTCTGGTATTCTTTACAGGGTATTTCTTTACACAATAGAATCCAACCCTTTGCAACTCCCAGGGTCTCCATATTTATAGGAGAGGGCGTTTGGGGTTTGGCAAGGGGGGCCATCCCGTGACCTTCTTACCCATCATGTCACTTCTGTGACATTCATGATTAATTCCTAAAACCTGACAAATGAAGTGTGGTCTAATCAATAGGTAAGGGAGATAATGGGCCGCACGGCCCAACCCAGTCGTGGGTGCCTGAACACGCACGTTTATGCTGCGTGTCCGAGAATTCAGGGATATATCAGACACGTGATGTCTAATATATGCACGTTTATATTGTGTGGTTGACTTTATAAGGGGTCACAGCTGCCAACTCAAGCTCGTACCTCAAACTGGAGGTCTTCTTAGCCCGAGGTGTCCATACTTCTGACCCGACCCCTTAGTAACCTTAGTAAGCCTTTGGTTACCTCGAGCTAAAGAGGTGGGACCTGGTAGCAGCAGCTCCGAGTACATGTCATCCACGTGGTTGATAAATAATTATGCCATACCTCGGCTCGCTAATAGCCCGTTGGAGAATTAGGGCATACACCATGTGTAGCCTGAATAAGGTATGGAACGGAATAGCCGTCCAATACGGGACTAACGACTATAGGGACCTTTCGTGGGAATTTCGTGGTCGCCGAGCACAAGCTCGGGGGAGAGTTCCAATTAGGTTTCTCTCCACTTGTCTTTTTATCCCTTGTCTGTCTATATCATGTTAAATTTTTTTTTTTTTGGGATAACTCATTATGTGGTGGAAATGTGTAGGCAAGATGGACTCCGACCTTGACAACATCCTTGAGAGTGGCGGGGTCAAGAGAAGTAAGCGCCCGAGGGGCTTGCGGAAGTCTGAGCGACCCGCCAAGGTCCTCAAGAGGACTGAGAAGACACCTCCTCCACCAGCTCCAGCTGCTACGAGCCCGGCTGTGGAGCCGACTCCTCAGGTCAAAGTGTCCACTACGGTCGAGCTCCAACCCCCTCTAATCACGGTTCACCCAACACTCGGCCCACCTCTGAAAAAACCCTCAGTTTCCACAACACGCAGGTTGTCGGTTTCTACTCACGTCGATGAGTATGTAATTGACAATGCTGTCGGATCCCATGGGGCTACACCTGGCTCGGATATTCTGTCTCGAGTGGGCCAGAGCTTTAGTGGCTTCGACGCCCCTCATTGGCAGTTTTTTAACAACACTCGAGACTGCAATACACTTTATGAGAAGAGTGTCGAGCTTACTTCTGCGGTAACATTTCTTCTCTCGTTATTAGCTGTATTTACACTTGGTCCATATGCTAATTTGATTTCTTTGCATGCCAGACTCTTGCTGTCTCTGCCCAACTCAATTATAAGCTGAACAACAAGGTCCACTCGAGCATGTCAATTGCTCAGGAGGCGAAGGATCTTTAGCTCAAACTGAGTGACGAGCTCAAGGCAACAAAAGCAAAGGTGGAGGCAGGAGCTGAGGAGCTAAAGGCCAAGTCTTCCGAGCTTATGCCCAGCTCATGGAGCTTGAAAAGGAGAATACTCGGGTCAAGGAGACCAATGCCAAGCTTGAAGAAGAGAAGGTCTTCCCTTTCGAGATCATGGAGGGTGAAAAGACTCGTCTTCTTGAAGAGTTTAAGGTGAAGAAGGACCGGGCAGTCGACATGGCCATGTACAGAATCTTGGCCAACAATGTCGATCTCGACACCAGCTTCTTAGGCCCTCTTGAAGCGAAGCTCGTGGCCCAATGGCAGGCTCGGCTGGATGATGAGGAGACTGCTCGAGATGAGGCGGAGAGAGTCGGGGGGAACGCTGATGCCGAGAAGGCCAAGGAAGATGTTGAGAAAGCCAAGGAGAATGTTCCTCCTTCTTAATTCTTGCCTTGGGGCTGCGTCCCTCTGAATCTTTTGTAATAGCCCTTTTTCTTTTCTTTTTTATTATTTATGCCCATAGGGCCAAGACAATTTTATAGCTCGTGAAAGAGTTGTCCTTTATATGATATTTGAGATACCATTTTTTGTTTTTATTTTAATATATATGCTTTACATTTCTTGGGCTGAAATATTTTGCACAATTTATATTAAAATGTCTTTTATGCCTGTTTATTCATACAAACATAGTTTGGATTTAAGCTCGAGGTTCAGTGCATTCATGCACAGTTTGCTCGAATTATCCGCTTCCGATCTCGTTATTTGTCAAGGTCGGATATTACTTTTACCATGCACCCGAAAGTGCTTATATGGCTTGTAATGCAAATGGTTTAGTTATATCTTACTTTTATGGTTACTTTTTCTCGTCCTCGGTTAGCTTCCCGAGGTTATGAGGTCGAAACTATTGTCTTGCAAGATACTCCAGCCTCGATCTTGACTTAACACGAAGTGGGTTATGTTCCAACTTACTGTCGATTAGTTTTAGCTGGTTTGTTCCAAACCTATTAAGTCCGTGTTAGGTTTGTAATCCATACACTTATATTTTTATCTCTTGATAATTTGATTATGTTCAAACTTTCTTATCTCGCACATTTGGTTATATCCAAACACTTGTATGTTTTCGATAGTTTGGTTATATCCAAACTACCTTAGGTCGCGCATTTGGTTATATCCAAACATTTGTATGTTTTTGATAGTTTGGTTATATCCAAACTATCTTAGCTCGCGCATTTGGTTATATCCAAACGCTTGTACGTTTTTCGTATATGCTTTTTATTTTTTCAAGATGATGGTATATGTACCACTAATGCCCCCTTAATATCCTATGAATGTGACCATAGGTTATTAAATTAAGAGAGATTGCAAAAAATACAGCGTATAAGAACGAAATCAAACTATATTTGATAAATCCGAAAATAGAAAAACAGTACAGACAAACAAGCATTGTTATAGGCGACATCCTTCCTACACTATCGATAGTAAGGTCGTAGGTGTTCGCCATTCCATGCTCGTGGTACCAGACTTCCATCCAATCTTGCCAACTTGTACATGCCAGGCCAGATAACTGATTCCATCTGATAGGGTCCTTCCCAATTTGGCCCGATAGTAAGGTCGTAGGTGACATCCTTCCTACACTATCGATAGTAAGGTCGTAGGTGTTCGCCATTCCATGCTCGTGGTACCATACTTCCATCCAATCTTGCCAACTTGTACATGCCAGGCCAGATAACTGATTCCATCTGATAAGGTCCTTCCCAATTTGGCCCGAGCATGCCAGCTGCTCGATCCCGTGTTGCCAAGAATACACGCCTCATCTCCAAGTCTCCTACGCCAAATTTTCTATCTCGAACTCTTTTGTTGAAGTACTGAGTAGCTCGCTGTTGGTATGCAGTATTTTTTAATTGAGCTTCGTTTCTTCTTTCTTCGATCAGGTCCAGAGTTTCTTCGAGCTGAGAGTGGTTCGAGGTTTGATCATAAGCGAGGGCTCGAATTGTGGGAATTTTGACCTCGATTGGCAACATAGCCTCGCAACTGTACGCCAGAGAGAATGGGGTATGTCCTGTTGATGTACGAGTCATGGTCCTATATGCCCATAGGACTTGGGGAAATTCTTCGGGCCATCTTCCTTTTGCTTCTTCCAACTTTTTCTTTAGCGAGCTCTTTAGGGTCTTGTTTACAGCTTCGACCTGCCCATTCGCCTGGGGATGGGCCACTAATGAGAAGCTCTTTATTATCCCATTTTTATCGCAAAAGTTTGTAAACAAATCATTGTCGAACTGGGTACCATTATCGGATACAATTTTCCTTGGCATCCCATATCGGCAGATGATGTTCTTCACCACGAAGTCAAGGACTTTCTTTGAGGTTATTGTTGCCAATGGTTCAACTTCAGTCCACTTTGTGAAGTAATCTACGGTGACCACTACGTATTTTACTCCGCCCTTTCCAGTCGAAAGGGAGCCTATGAGATCGATTCCCCAGACCGCAAATGGAAACAAGGAGGTCATCATAGTTAGCTCGGATGGTGGAGCTCGAGGAATTATGGCGAACCGTTGGCACTTATCACATATCTTGACGTAGTCGAATGAGTCTGATTTGATGGTAGGCCAGAAGTATCCCTGACATATGATCTTCTTGGACATGCTATGCCCCTCAGTATGGTCTCCACAGAACCCTTCATGAATTTCTTCCATGATTTTCTTAGCTTCGGGTGGGGTCACGCATAGGAGTAGCGGCATGGAATATCCTCTCCTATACAGCTTTCCATCTATAATGGTATACCTAGGGATTTGGTACATCAACTTTCGAGCCTTGGCCCGTTCTTCCGGGAGAACGCCGGTCTCGAGGTACTCAACTATCGGAGTCATCCTGGTTGGCTCGGAATTGATCATACAAACATCCTCTTGTTCTGGCTCGTTAATACTGGGTGTCACAAGATGTTCGATTGGCACGACATTCAGTTGTCATTCTCGGTAGAGGTAGCAAGCCTGGCTAAGGCGTCTGCGTTCGAGTTCTATTATCGGGGGACCTGTTCTATCGCATAGAACTCGAACTGCTCCAGTGTCGACTTCACTTTTTCTAAGTATGCCACCATCCTCATACCACGAGCCTGGTACTCTCCTAAAATTTGGTTAACCACCAGCTGAGAGTCGCTGTAGCAATGTATTGCTTTGGCTTTGAGCTCCTTGGCTATGCGAAGTCCCGCCAGTAGAACCTCGTACTCGGCCTCATTATTCGACGCATCGAAGTCAAATCTTAAGGCAGAGTGAAATCGGCTTCCTGCAGGGGGGATCAAGATTACTCCTACCCCCAATCCATTTTCATTGGAAGACCCGTCAACATAAAGTTTCCACAGCTCGCAGGCCGGGGTTATAACTTCATCGTTGGCCACGCCTGTACACTCCACTATGAAGTCTGCCAAGGCCTGCCACCTAATGGTCGTCCTTGGATGATAAGTGATCTCAAATTTTCCAAGTTCAACGGCCCATTTGAGTAGTCGACCTGAAGCTTCTGGCTTGGACAAGACTTGTCTTAGTGGTTGATCAGTAAGTACATGGATGGGGTGCACCTGAAAATAGGGTCGGAGTTTTCGAGATGAGTGAATTAGGCTGAGAGCTAACTTCTCCATTAAGGGATATCTTGATTCTGCCCCCAGTAATCTCTTGCTGACGTAATACACGGGCCTTTGTACTTTTTCTTCTTCCCGTACGAGCACCGCGCTTATGGCGTGCTCGGTCGTAGCGAGGTACATGTACAGAACTTCTCCCGTAACAGGTTTTGACAAGATGGGGGGTTCTGCGAGGTTCTTCTTGAGCTCTCGAAAGGCCAACTCGCACTCCTCCGTCCATTCAAATTTCTTGCCTCCCCTCAACAGGTTGAAGAACGGAAGACAACGGTCTGTAGATTTTGAGATAAACCTACTTAGTGCCGCCATCCTGCCAATCAAACTCTGGACATCCTTGTGTTTTTGAGGTGAAGGCATATCAATCAGAGCCTAGATTTTTTCTAGATTAGCTTCTATCCCCCGAGTATTTACAATAAAGCCCAGGAATTTTCCTGAAGATACTCCAAAAGAGCACTTCTGAGGGTTAAGTTTCATGTCATATCTCTGTTACACGGCAAAGCATTCTTCGAGATCATCCACATGGTTATTGTTAAGTTGAGATTTAACTAGCATATCATCAACATAAACTTCCATGTTATTACCTATTTGTTCGGAGAACATCATGTTCACGAGTCGCTGGTAAGTGGCCCCAGCATTTTTGAGCTCGAATGGCATGACGTTATTACAATATAACCCTTTGTTTGTTATGAAACTCGTATGCTCTTGGTCGGGGGCATGCATGGAGATCTGGTTATATCCAGAATAGGCATCCACGAGCTGATCGATCGGCGGTAAAGGGAAGCAGTCCTTAGGACAGGCCTTATTGAGGTTCGAGTAATCAATGCAGGTTTGCCACGTCCCATTAGGCTTCGGGACCAGCACCGGGTTGGCTACCCAACCGAGGTAAAAAGCATCCCTGATGAATCAGTTTGCTTTTAACCTGTCGACTTTCTCTTTAAGGGCCTTCTTTCTATAGTCATCCAGTAGTCTTCGTTTTTGCTGCTTTGGCGGGAAGCTTTTGTCAATATTTAACGCGTGGCTTACTACATTTGGACTTATCCCTATCATGTCTGAATGTGACCATGCGAATACATCCTGGTTCTTCTTCAAAAAGCAAATTAATTGCTATTTGGTTTCTTCGTGGAGGTTTTTCCCGACCTTTACCATTTTCGGGGGGTCTGATTTTTTGAGCCTGATTTCTTCGAGCTCTTCCAATGGTTCGAGATCAGCTCTTTCCTCCACTCTTGGATCGATCTCTTCATCTATCTCCAAGACTGTCCCAACCTACCAAGGCGGGTCTCCCGAGCAGCACGTTGTAGGCCGATGGCAGGTCCACTACTACAAACTCCATCATCTTGGTTGCTGAGACTGGGTAGTCTCCCAAGGTCACAGGGAGTTCAATGGATCCCATCCAGGCAATCCCTTCTCCAGAAAAACCGTACAGCATCGTTGCACAAGCTTTCAGGTCACGAAGCGTGAGTCCCATCTTTTCTAATGTGGCCTTATAGAGAATGTTCACTGAGCACCCATTATCAATGAGGACTCAGTGAACCCTCTTGTTCGCAAGCTGGAGAGTGATGACCAGTGGGTCGTTGTGGGGAAACTGAACATGGGACACATCGTCCTCAGTAAAGGTTATAGGCTGAGATTTAACCTTTTGGTACTTCGGAGCTCTGGGTTCGGGTTCATAAGGGGACTCGTCCCTAGTTTTCAGCTCATTCATGTATCACTTCTGGGCGTTCTTACACGATTCTGCGAGGTGAGGCCCACCTGAGATGGTTACCACATCTTCTCCATCAATCGAAGGGAGTCTCCCTTCTTCCCTAGCTCAAGAACTGTTGTTTTGAGCAGGCGGCAGCGTAGCTGTCCTCTGGCTGGTAGAAGCCTGATTATTGTTCTGGTTCCTGACATACTGCCTGAAGTATCCTCTCGAGATCAGTCCTTCGGTCTCGTCCTTCAATTTCCTGCATTCATCAGTAGTGTGCCCAGTATCTCTGTGAAATCGACAGTATTTACTGGAGTCTCTCTTGGACTTTTGATTTCTCATGGGGTCTGGACGCCTGAAAGGGACCTGGTTTTCATTAGCCAGGTAAATATTCTCCCGAGACTCATTGAGCTCGGTGTACACCTTATACACGGAGAAGTATCTTTCCCATTTCTTCTTCTTTCCCCCTTCTGCCTCCAGGTTACTTCCTTCATTCTTCTTTCTTTTGGAAGGATTTTCGGTAGGGGGTTTCGAGGCCGACGGGTCCGCCAAGGTCGAGGCAGATTTTACGTTTATCGTTGTAGTTATGGGCTGAGAGGTCATGT
The DNA here is from genome assembly GCF_963169125.1 of Humulus lupulus. Classification (NCBI taxonomy): domain Eukaryota; kingdom Viridiplantae; phylum Streptophyta; class Magnoliopsida; order Rosales; family Cannabaceae; genus Humulus; species Humulus lupulus. The sequence continues at coordinate 23,472,082 of NC_084793.1, forward strand.
TAAGCGTTGACCTTGCCTCTTCTACATTGACAAACCTCTGAGCTCATCGATTAAACTCGGTTAAGGACCTCACGGACTTCCCCTGCATATCTTCCCAGAGGGGACTTCCCAGCATTACCCCAGCTTGGACGGCCATTGAATGACCGCTGTCGTCTACATCGCGAGTCCGCGCGACTTCCAAATTGAATCTTGTAAGGTAGCTCTTCAACGTTTCATTTGGTTGTTGCCAGACGTTGGTCAGGGTCGATTCCTCGGGTCTTACCCCGATCATGGTTCTAAACTGCTTCTTGAAGTCTTTCGACAAATGATCCCAAGAAGTGATTGAATATCTCTTATATTTTTCGAACCAGTTTTTCGTTGGTCCTGTAAATGGTGCTGGAAATAACATGCATCTGAGCTCGTAACCCACATTACTTGCTCTCATTATAGTGTTAAATGTACTCAAATGACTATACGGGTCGGATTTCCCTTCAAAAGGTGGGACATGAGGAATCCGAAACCCTTGAGGAAATGGAGTGTTGGAAATGTGGGGAGCGAATGGCTCGAGCTCCTCATCAGAATCTTCATCCTGATTCTGACCTTGCTTATTCTGTAAGAGCCTAAATGCTCTTTCCAGTTGGTCAATTCTCTCCTGAACTAGGTCCACAGGGGGTCTCTCCTAAAATTGGTTATCATTGATCACAATTTCAGGCTCGCGCCTTCGCAGGGGATCCTTGCGCCCATTTAGGCGATTTCTCAGATCTGGGTTCGAGGGATTACCACTACCTTGATTTTGATTCAGGTGTTCCCGCAAGTCAGGGTGATTCCTTTGGCTCCCAGTATTTCTACGTCCTTGATCATACATACTGACTGATCTGGTGTCCCCTAAGTCGTCATTGGTGAGGCTCGTCGCATGATTGTTTCGAGATGGATTCCTTTCAGGCTGCCTCGTCTCTACAATGCGAGACCGAGACATTTGGCTTCTCGTAGGCGGGGCACCTATCCGTTCTCTAGCCACTTCTCCATTCCTCTGCTTCCGTCTAGCCTGCCTTTCCCTATCACCCTGAGTCAGTTGTATGTTCCTCCGAGGCGGTGAGGGATATCTTATTGGCGATGGAGGGAACCGTATGGGTGACGATGGCTGCCACCCATTTTGGGGTCTGGATGGTCCCGAGTTTGCCTGTGTCGGCTCGGTAACATTCTGCCTGTTACCAGGATTCTGAGTCCGAGCCTTTGCAGGGGCTCGGTTATTCCCAGTGTCAGCTGGTAGTTCAGCAGTTGAGTTAACCGGAGCCCTAGCCCGAGTGTTCTGCCGATGGTGGAGGTTTCTCCATTCTTCTTGTGGAAGTGTTCTTTCGAGGTCGCCCACAAGGCCTGCGGGGAGGAACATGAACGTCCCGCGGAGGTGGGGCTTGGTTCTCAGGCAGAGGCTGAGGTTGAGCCACTTGCGCCTCCGCAATTAACCTAGCCAACTCCTCGTTCCGCTTCTTGGCCTCAGCCAACTGTTTTCTTAACTGTCGGTTTTCAAGTTCCACAATGGGGACATACCACTCAGGATTATAATACATGTCCTCATCGTCCATGGGAGCCGGAGGTGCCGAAGGTCCTCGAGAATCGGAGGACTCACTTCTCTCTTCTCGTTCTGGATTCATTATTGGCTGCTTCCCAGGGCGTCATGGATAGTTTTCTTCAAGAATATTCTGGTCATTCACGGGCATAGCTAATTAGGGATTGTACTGCTTAAGGCTCTCAATGAAAGCACCAAACTGTTGACGCCGTTTTTCGTCAACTTAAAGTGTAGAGCAATTAAACAATAAGAACTATGGCGCAGATGAATAATATGGTAGAACAACAAGAATTTTACGTGGTTCAACAGTTAACTCTGCCTAGTCCACAAGTCTATTTTATTAAGACTTGGAGTTTTCTGGAAATCCTTCAAGGATGAATTCTCCAGAATTTCTCTCCGTATATCAAAAGATCCGTCCTCTACAAATGTTCATGAACTCTCTATTTATAGAGAGTTTTCAGAGTTCATTCCCACATATTTCGGGAAGATACTTCTGCTTATTAACTAAAATCATGATATTAAATATTGTAACTCCTATATACAAGGAAACGTCCCCTGAAGACCAGGGGGCAAATAACAGACTTGTTAATATCCCTTTGATGTTGGGATGTTACAAAAATAAATATCTTTAAATGCATGGAACACGATACATCAGACGACCCATTAAATCTTTCATGGTCAGCAATCAGCATCATGTCAGTCCAGTTCTATAAATAAGTTACGAACTAGCCGCCTTACTCCAAGACCAGCTCGAAGCGAGGTAGATTCCAGCGAGGCTGTTACATTCTGAGTTTGTACTCCTGCTAAGCTCGGTCTACTTGATCCGAAGACACCCGACAATGGATTTACCCCGAGCTAAATTCTTTCGAGCTCATAAGAGAACTTCGAGGTTAAATGTATTCGAGGTTGCCACCTTGATCTGAGGGTTTGACATTTGGGCCACGAACATGCGTTTTAGATATCTCGAGCTCACATTTGACGAGTCCAGCTTTCGAGGTCACCATCTCGGGTCTCGAAATCTGGGTTTAACATGTAGATTATCACAATTTTTGTGGTAAAATTAGACTGTTATGGGTGGCTATAATTCATTTAATATCGTTTGTTGAGTTAATGTAGTGCAACTACAACACAAAAGCAACACAAGAAAAATGTTTAACAGTAAATTTAAAAGAAAACATCCTCGTTGTTTTCATTGTATTTCGAAGAAATTGAAGAATCTTATTCCTACCAAAATCAACCAGAAATTAATCTCATATATTAATAAAGAATAGTAAAATATTATAATCAACCAAACAATAACCAAGTTAAATGAATTAATTATATAAATAACATCATTTCAACACAACGTAGCTGAGAATTGAAATTTTTTTAAGAGTTAATTTGTGTGAATTTTGGTTGATTTTGCCAACTTCATTTGGGTACGATGATTTCCTGTCGATTTGTTGTTGATTGCAGAAGAAAGATCGCTGAAATTCATGGAGGTCGGTTGTGGGTTTATCTGGCATTTAGTTGTTGTGTTTTCTTAATTTTTTTCGCATTTTTCATTTTAGTTTTTGATGAATTTTTTTTTGGATCGACTGAGCTTTTGATCTATTTGTTGTTTCCATGTAGCTTCGATCGCGATCAGTGATGCGGCATGGTTGATCGAGGATTTTCGTGAGTCGTCAGCCATTGGAAAAGAGAATCATCAAAGGTGAAGAAGAGACCGTATATTTATTATTTTTACATTGCTTCTGTATTTTTGAAAAAAAAATTGTTGTACAAACGTTATTTTGCCCCTTTTTTTGTCTGTATATGAAAAAATTTCTAAAAATAAATATAATTTCTATATTTATGGGAAAAAATAATTATATAAAATATGGTAAGCTTTAAAAAAAATTAAAATATAGTAATTTCATAAAATATAAAACATAGATTACCGTAGTTATAAATACACAAAATTCATTCTCACTCTCTCGTCTCTCCCTCACGGTATCTTTCTTTTCTTCTTTCTTCCTCTCTTCTCCCCCATCGGGTTCCCTCATCTCAGCCCTTCGTCGGTGATGCCACCTCTGCCTTCACCCCCGACGGCGACACACCTCCACCCTTATTCTTATTCTTTCTTCAGATCTGGTTTTATTCTTTTTTTTTTTTTTTGTTCTTCTTCTTTTTTTTCTCATCTGATTTTGCACTTCATATTTGATATTTTTTTTCTTTCAAACCTAACTGTAATTGATTACTATCACGATATCGTTCTAATTTCTGTTTTTTTAAGTGACCAGGTACAATGGCGCGTAATTCTTTTTTATTCATAACTGATTTTTTTAGACCTAACTGTAACTAGTTATGATAACGATTAATTTATATTTTTGTTTGGATCTGATTTTGTTTTCACACTGACTAAGTAACCAGGATCATGGAGATTGGTTCTTCTTTTTTTTTTAGATCTGATTTTTTTTGTTCAAACCTACCTGTAACTAGTTATGATTATGATCAGTTGGTTCCTATCTGTTTCCAAGTCTGGTTAAGTAACCGGTTACCATCACAACTGGTTCCTTTTTTTCAAATCTTTTTTTTCCAGACCTAAATGTAACGAGTTACCTTCATGATCAATTTATTTTTTATATCGGTTTTTTTTTTCAAATCTCAATAAGTAACCAGTTGCAATTCAATTGGTAGTTTGATAATGGTACATTACTAAAAAAATCAAAAAAAATTTATAGTTGTATCCAGTTACCACACATCACTAAAAGAAATTGACAGTGACATATGATTACCACCACAAAAAAAAAATGTTTTGATAGTGGTAACCGGTTATTGCGGAGAAAATGTTGATTGAAGAAGATAAAAAAATGGAAATAAAAAGCACAGTGATGAAGGTCTTAGTTTTTAAAAAAAATAATATAAAAAATATTTTATAAAATATGAATGATAAAAAATAATACCATTAGATTAAAATTATAAAAATAACCTCAAAACATATTAAAGCTAGCTACTAAAACTTTATACAAATATATATATATGGTATACAAATAAAATATTACAAATATATGGGAAAAAAAAACTCCCATAAAAATGTAAACAAAAAAATATGCAATAAGAAACTTTAGAAGAAAAAAAATCATATTCGGTGTAATTTCATCCTTTTTTTTGGGGGGGGGGGGGGGGGGGGGGGCGGATTTAGACAAATACTTTAAAAATATAAAGTTATTCCAAAAATACCTTAAAACAACTTATTTACACATAGACTGTGCCACATCAGCATAGTACACCAGATTTGGGAAAAAATGGGAAATCCCGCTTCCCAAAAGTTTTAATTTTTCTAAGTTGTAAAAAATTACATTTTGGTTGCTTACGATACAGATAAGATACCAATTGATCATTTTTTTTTTATATATAAAAAGTTTTATTTTGAGATCATATTATTTTAATACCTTTTGGTTACCTCCAAAACTTATTTGTAGACATCTTAAAATATCAATTAGTTATTTTTATGTTATATTATGGTATCTTATTATTTAAGATACATTTTGGTAAACTTCAAGCTTATTTCATAAACTAATGAGTTGTCATATAATATAACAAGTTACCATTTAGATTATTAATAAAAATTAATTTAGTATACTACATAGTAACTTTTAAATGAGAACTTTTGATAGACTTTTTTAGTCATTTATTTAATTTACATGTCTTATTATTTAAAATAACTTTTACGTTATATTCAAGTCTATTTTAGGAACTAAATAGTTATCATATAGTATAATAAGTTACTCCTATAATTTCAAGTTACCATGAATAGCTTATTAGAAAATAATATTATTTAATATACTGCATAGTTACTTTTAAGAGCTACATTTTCTTTGCTTCTAAAATCATTTAAGATACCAATTGGTTACCTTTTGATATATGACTAAAATTTTTGGTATGCCACAAATTTAAAGCAACCAACAAACTTAGTAAGTTACCAAAAAGAGTCATCTTATGTTCTATTTAAAAGTTACCGAAGAATATCCAAAATAATATTTTAAAAAAGTTACTTGAAATATTTCTAAAATAGCTGTAAAGGTGTTTAGAATACCATGTGGTATCTTTTAAATATAAAATTAGAATATTCTTTTTGGTATATTAAATTTTGTTTAAGTTTAAAATTTAGTTACTTTTTGGTTAACAAAATATAAAAAAAAAATCTAAAATGTTATTTTTTTTATTTTGATCATCTTCTCTGGTGATGGCGAAAAGACATATGTTTTCCACATATCAAAATGACCATCTTGAAGTGTAGGTCTTGATAGTACTACTCTTGAGCCAAATCGACGAGCGTTATGCCTAGAAAAATCTTTTGAAGTTAAGGAGAAGAGAAATTGAGAATTTGGTAAACGTGAAAAAATTGGTAAACAAAAAAAATTATTGGTGTAAATTAAACAAGTTACTGTATTTTTGAAAATAAGATGCAAAATATGGTGCTAGATATAAATTTTCTTTTCTTTTTTTCTTTCTTCAAAATTATTGATTTATTTACAAAAACTAGTAAAAGTAGCACATGCCTTGCACGTGCAACATCACTAATTAATTCAATAGCATAATTTTGTATAAATAGTTATAAATTTAAATGTCACTTCAATTATTATAAATCATAGAAAATATATTTCTTTTAATTATATTATCAAATTTGTGTACCATATTTAAATTATTTTATGATATTTGATATAGTAATTCTTTACTTAGGTTTTTATATGTTTAATAGGCATTTTTTTATATTAAATGTGTTTTCATGTCCTTTTGGAATCACATGACCACAAACAGAATACGGTATTTGTGAGCTCTAATATTGTCATTTAAACAAAGTTTATTTAGTGAAAAATGATTATTTAAATGTGATTAGAAAATATTAATATTAATCGAAAGATGAAGAAAAAGCATACAAATTAAAACAATAAAAAATATATATTTTAATATTAGAAACAATTAAGTATGAACAAATTTCAAATTCAATTCTTATAGGTTATATGCATATGTAGTTAAAACTTCAAGTAGGGATCATTTCAATCATTATCATAAGATATCTATATAATATCAAGTAATTTATGGTAGGACTCTCTTATTCCATGCTAGATAGGATCCATTCGATGCCAAATTTGGTCTTATTCAATGCCAGACTAGATCCATTCGAAGCCAGACTGAGTCAATTCAATGCCAAACTAAGTTTTATTGGATGTCAAACTGGGTCTTATTCGATGCCAGACATGATCCATTCGATGCCAAACTAGGTCTTATTCGATGCTACACTAGATCTATTTGATGCCAGACTGGGTCAATTCAATGCCAAATTGGGGTTTATTGGATGCCAAACTGGGTTTTATTTGATGTCAGACTTGATCCATTTGATGCCAGACAGAGTCTAATTCGATGCTAGACTAAGTCCATTCGATGCCAAACTGGATCCATTTAATGTCAGACCAAGTCCTATTCAATGCCATACTGGATCCATTCGATGGTAGACTCGATTCATTGTATGCCAGACTAGGTCTTATTCAATGTCAGAATGGATTCATTTGATGCCACACTTGGTATTATACAATGCCAGACTCGATCCATTCATTGCCAAACTGGGTTTTATTGGATGCCAGACATGATCCATTCGATGACAAACTGGGTCTTATTCGATGCAAGACAGGATCCATTTGATGTCAGACTTGGTCTTATTTAATGCCAAACTTTGTATTATTCGATCCATGGTTTTCTCAAAGGTTGGAGGGTTCTGCATGCGGAACCTTTCGAGATAGTTCATGGTCGTGCTGCCTCTGGCATTGTACCCAGTGGTTCAAGTTACACGACTTCTCAAACCTGTCCTTACTCCAATTCTCTTGCCACTAGTAATCCAGGGTTATTTTGAGCAAAATTTGATATTGTAGGGAGTCATTGTAGTAGGGCCTCAAACACCTTATTCTAGCAAGCTGTTGTATCCTCTTGCATTTTCCTCCTTGTTAAATCTGAGTGCCATGTCCTTCCACTACTCATTCTATTTCATTTAGTTAATCTACTAGTGTGGGTGTTTGTCTCACTGCACAAGATTGATCTCCATCAGTCGGTATGACTTAGTTTATGTAGTTTATGATATAGTTTATGTTTGTATGGCCTAACATTTCAGATACAATAAAGGGGTAAGTGTGTCTAGACCTAAGGTGTCCAATGATGCATGACAGACTATATCCAGTAGGCTCGGTTGCCAAAACTTTATGACGGACCTAAGTGATGTCCGGTGTATGACAGACTTTTGTCCGGGTCTTAATTGCCACCCCTGTATAACACTTATCTTTTTATTATATCTGACCTATAGTTATGATTATGATATTATTACCTATGACCTATAGTTATGACTTATGATCTATGACATATGACCTATGATTTATGATCTATGAATTATGATTTATGACCTATGACTTATGACTTAGAGTATGATTTATGATTTATAACTTAGATTATGATGTAGAATTATGACTTAATCTATGATATGACCTAGAGGTTTGTGTTTGTATGACTCTTGTGAATTTATGTTATGTTTGATTATATGACTAAACCTTGTTTGTATCTTCCTTACTGGGCTTAGAAGTTCACTCCTTATGATGTCGTTATCTCAGGAAGTTAAGGATAGAAAGGTCGGTGGCGAGTGGGGGCCTAAGAGCTTCGTGATGTACTCGTGGGGACCATATAGTCGAGGAAGATCAAGCAGGCCTAATTATTTATTTTTATTAAAGAAAGTTTATTTTAAAGTTTTATTTAAATGTTTCTCACTTTTGTGTTAAAGACAATTATTTTATTTTTGTAAAACCATGGATCCATGTATTTATTTTCAAGTTTTTATTCAATAAAAGAGCAATATATATGAATTATGATCCAACATTGTGTTCTCGGTAATCTATGAGAAATTAGGGCGTTACAGGTGGTATCAGAGCCCACGGCTATATTGCTCCTGAACGGTCCAACGAAATACACACGATAGCTACAAAGGACCTACTCATTACCAAATAAGTGTACACATTGTTTTGAAATATGTTTGAAATGTTTTTCTTGTGTTATTTCATAAATTAGCTCAATGGACTCAAGTGTGGTTAGAGAGGTTAAAGTTATATGAAGAATACCAAACCCTGAGTATGATAATGGATTCGATGTGGAGGATTAGACGCATATAAGAACACATCGTTAAATTTTATTTTATGATGTTTTAGAACATTTTCACTTGTTCATAATTTTTTTACATGTTATTTGCTTTTGTTATTGTTTCATTGTGTAATAAGTGTTAAGAAATTTTTGGATTCAATTGAAAGTGTAAAGTTGAAATTCCTCTCTTATGGGTTAGCCCATTTGTGAAGGCTCATTTTCTTTGCATTATTAGATTGGATCTAATTTAAACGAATAACAATTAATAAAGCAAGGGTTCAAATTCCTGTCTTTTGGGTCCAAGTGGAAGTTAGGGGGCCTTAGTAGTGGGTACGATATACTAAACCCAACCCTCATCCATGGAAGATTCAATTGTTAAGGCCCATTTACCCATGTTGGACTTAATTTTAATAGGGTAGTTTTAAATAGATAGATGGACCTAATAGACAGTAGTACAATAGGCTAAGTTGTAACCTCTACTTGCTTTGTTTGTCTTAATTTTTTTCAACTTTTCTCTTTTGGGGAAACAGAAAAGACACATGGACCAGGAACCAAGAAGATCTGAAAGACTAAATGGCCGAGGCAGGGGCCGAGGAAGGGGAAGAGGGCGAGGAAGAGGAGTAGCCGCCACCCCCATATATGAAGAAATTCCAGCAGCACCGGGAGTGCCTGAAGCACCCAATGTAGTGGAAGATCCGGCAGCTACTGCTACTCGAATACATTTGGAAAGAGAAAATGCGCGTCTTAGGGCAGAGCTAAGGAGAAGGGAAGAAGAGTTCCAAATAAACTCAGGGCAACAACAACAAGTGGCGCAGCAAGTCATTCCTCTAGCACAATTACTACAGTTGGTAGAACCTCGCTACGAGGTAGTGTATGAACGCTTTAGAAAGAAACAACCACCTAACTTTGACGGAGGATCATACCCAATAGAAGCAGAAGAATGGCTTCGATCAGTGGAGTTCATTCTAGAACATATGCGGCTGGGAAACGAAGATCGAGTCACTTGCACTTCAAGCTTGCTAAAGAAAGACGCCTGCATCTAGTGGGATATAGTAAAGCAGACTAGAGATGTAAATGCTATGACTTGGGATGAGTTTATCCAAGTGTTCAACAAGAAGTACTATAGTCCTGCGATTCTAGCCACAAGGGTGGACGAATTCATCGCGCTTACTCAAGGGAATTCGACTGTGATGGAGTATACCAGGAAATTTTATAGACTGTCTAAGTTCGCGGCAGACATGGTACCCACTAAGACGCTAAGAATTCAAAGATTCGTGAAGGGACTGAAACCTATGATAGCTCGTGACGTGAAGTTGATCTGGGGGATATCCACTTATGCGAAAACATTAGACGTAGCCTTGGAAGCTGAGCAGACTGAAGAAAGAATCTAGAAGGAAGGAGCGGCCATAAGGGATGCCAAAAAGAATAACAATGTATAAAATGACCACAAACGAAAACATGACGGTGGTCAAAATCAAAAGGCCGACATGAAGAACAAGACTGCATCAAAAAGTAACGGGAATAAGAGGTCTTATGTGGAATATCCCCAGTGCCTTATCTGCAAGAGGAAGCATTCAGGGGAATGTCGATATAAGACGAGGGGTTGTTTCAATTGTGGAGGTGAAGGACACATTAAAAAGGATTTCCCTAAGATGAAATACCAAAAGAAAGATGACAAGCTTGTGTCTGCCAGAGTTTTTGCTCTTACTAGAGGTGAAGCAAAAACTAGTAATATAGTGGTAGCAGGTCAGGTCACTATCTCTGGTAAAATATGCAATGTGTTATTCAATTCAGGAGCTACGCATTATTTTGTCTCTATGAATATGATTGATAACTTAGATAGACCATGCGAACTTTTTAGAGATAAGTTTGTCACGGAGTTACCCTCGGGGGAAAGAATGCTATCTAGTAGAAGGGTGCGTAGCATTGTAGCTAGAATCGAAGGAAGAGAATTACCAGTAGGTTTGATCAAGTTAGACCTTAAGGATTATGTTGTAATTTTAGGCATGGATTGGTTAGCAAAATATGGGGCAACGATAGACTGTAAGGGTAAGGCAGTCAACTTTCAAACAGAAGGCGGAGAGCAGTTTACCTTCAAAGGAGAAGTTTCCTGAACTCGCATACCGATAGTCTCAGCTCTCAAAGCTCAACGGTTAATCAAAAGTGGTTGCCAAGCATTTTTAGCCAGTGTGGTGGAAAAAACACGAGAAATGCAGCTCGAACCAAAGAATGTACATATGGTATGCGAATTTCCCGAGGTGTTTCTAGAAGATCTACCGGGATTAATTCTGAGTAGGGAAATCGAGTTTGAATAGAATTGGCACCTGAGAAGACACAAATTTCGAAAGTTCCCTATAGAATGGCGCCTACCAAGTTAAATGAGTTAAAGATCCAACTGCAGGAGTTATTAGACAAGGGTTTCATTCGACCAAGCTATTCACCTTGAGGAGCACCAGTATTGTTTGTCAAAAAGAAGGACGGGAGTATGAGGATGTGCATAGACTATCGAGAACTAAATAAAGTGATGATCAAGAACAAATACGCTTTATCTCAAATAGACGATCTTTTTTATCAACTACAAGGATCTACGGTATTCTCGAAGATAGATTTGCGGTCGGGGTATCATCAGCTAAGAGTACGAGAAGAAGATATCCCAAAGAAGGCTTTTCAAACTAGATATGGACACTACAAATTTCTAGTAATGCCTTTTGGATTAACGAACGTACCAGCAGCATTCATGGTTCTTATGAACTGAGTATTTAAGGACTACATGGATAAGTTCGTCGTAGTATTTATAGATGACATATTGATCTACTCAAAGACGAAAATCAAGCATGAAGAGCACTTGGGAGTGGCGTTGGGACGACTCAAAAGTCATCAGCTATACGCTAAATTGACAAAATGTGAATTCTGGTTAGAGAATGTGGCATTTGTAGGACACATTGTGTCTAAAAATGGCGTAGAAGTAGATCCAGCCAAGATCGAAGCAGTGAAGGACTAGCCCAAACCCAAGAGTGCCACGGAGGTGAGAAGTTTTCTGGGATTGGCAGGATACTAAAGACGATTTGTTGAAGGGTTTTCCAAAATAGCTATACCCTTAACAAATTTGACATAGAAGCAACATAAATTTGTATGGACAGAAAAGTGCGAAGAAAGCTTCCAAATGTTAAAGGACAAGCTTATATCAGCCCCAGTTATATGCATCCCAAACGATAAGGGCACGTTTGTAGTGTATTGTGATGTGTCGAAGCAGGGACTTGAATGCATTTTGATGCAAGAAGAAATAGTGGTCGCCTATGCCTCGAGACATCTAAAGGAGTACGAGCAGCGGTACCCGACCCATGACTTAGAATTGGCAGTGGTGGTTTTCGCTCTAAAGATTTGGAGGCACTATTTGTACGGAGAAAAGTGTGAAATCTATACGGACCACAAAAGTCTAAAGTACTTATTTACGCAAAAGGAGCTCAATATGAGGCAATGAAGGTGGCTAGAGTTAGTAAAGGACTATGATTGTGAGATCTTATATCATCCGGGAAAGGCTAACATTGTGGCAGTCACACTTAGTAGGCGAAGTTATGGAAGCTTGTCAACACTTAAGGGGATAGCTCAACACTTACAAGATGATATTAAGAGGTCAGGAATTGAGCTAATAACTGGACAACTGGCCGACCTCACGATCAAGTCAACGCTAATGAAGGAAATAAAGAAGAAACAACAAGAAGACGAGTTTCTTCTTAAGATGAAGGCAACATTACAAAGCTCAGAGAATGTTGATTTCTCCTTGACAAAAGAAGGCATGTTACAATATAGGAATCGAGTATGTGTGCCTAAAAGTGGTGAATTAAGAGAAAGTATTATGAAAGAAGCGCACACTACTCCGTATTCACTCCACCCAGGATTACCCAAGATGTACAATGATGTCAAGACAATGTACTGGTGGCCGGGAATGAAGAAAGACATAGCAGAATTTGTAGCAAAATGCCTTACATGTCAACAAGTTAAGGCTGAACATCAAAGACTCGCTAGAACTTTGCAACCATTAGAGATTCCTGAATGGAAATGGGAAGATATAGTGATGGACTTCGTGACGGGATTACCAAGTGTTGCGATAATTTTGCTATGCAAGTGCACACAGTCGCGAACTTGTAATAAAATGGTAAAACCAAGTATCGTCCTCAAAGACTGAGTTATCAATTACCAGTCAATTAATCTCTTGTTCTATTTGATGAATTAAAATTTCTTGATTTTTGTAAAATACAGCAAAAGAATCGATAGAGTGCAGAAATAATAATCGACAATTAAATAGAATAATAACTAATAGTAAAAACTCGTAATTCAATCACTGAGAAACAATTAGGATATTCAATCTCATCAACTATCCTTCCTATTATTCCCTAATGCAAAGTATGAATTCTTCTTATTTTTACCAAATTCAATTAACAAGTTGAGACAGCAGCCTATAATCATTCTATGAATTATAAACTCAACCTAGGTGACAATTTCCTATATTTCTATGGTAAATTGAACCACAAAGGTAGCATTAAATTCCACAACTTAATAACAGTTACACAATTAATTCAGATACTTTCGTTCTAAATTAGAATTATGTCCAATATAACCACAGCATAATTAAATCTCACTTCTCAGATTTTGACTTAAAAACATATATATATATATATGACTAAAGATGGCCAATCAATAATCAATCTATAAGAACAGGTTATAAGGAATTGAAGAAGATTGAAGAAGAGGGAATTAAAATTGCATTAGGTCATAATAGAAATTCAAGTGATTCAATTGAACATCCTAAACAGAAAATTAGTTCATAGTCATAGTGCTAATCACAACAGAATTTAAAGATAACATCAAGAAGAAAAACATGTAAAAATACTCTAAGCTTGAGCCTTCAACACCAGAACTCCTCCCTTCGTCCGTACGTCCTTCTCTCTTCTTTTTCGTCCTTTAAAACCTAGGATTTTTTAGATTTTAGAGAGGCGGGCCGCGGCTCTACATACACTATGCCGCGGCCCGTGTCAAAATTTCTGGGCATACTATCCTTTCAATGCCGCGGCTCTCTGAAACCATGCCGCGGCCCGCATCGTTGTTTTCTGGGCAGAGTGCCCATCCATGCCGCGGCTCTACCTAGCCATGCCGCGGCCCGAAGATGTCCTCAAAAACCATGCTTCTGTTTCTCCCCCTAGCCGCGGCCCTACTTTGATCAAGCCGTGGCTCTTAAGGAATTCTTCAATTCTTCAAGTTTTCATCCCAAAATTTCACCAACACTTCCAAATTGTGTTGAGAACCATTCTTGATCAAAATATGATGAAAAACTCGATTATTTCTTCCCTTTCTTTGGCATTTCCTTCCACATGCTCAATTCTTCCTGATATTCACAAAAACAACCAAACAAAGCGTAAACCCGCGCTAAAACAAGGAAAAACAAAATAAAAGACTACTAAAAACATCACCAAGACATCATAAAAACTAGACTCATCAAACTCCCCCAAACTTAACCTCTACTCGCCCTCGAGTAAAGACCAAGTTAAACTAACAAAAAGAAACAAACACAAAAACGAACAAGTTAAACCATCATTACCATCTACACTGCTTTGCCAACACTCATGAAATCTCAATTGCAATATTTATAACCAGAATTTCAGCTCAATTGCCTCAAAGTCCAACTTATACAGTTCAATTAGGGAAATCAATAATATATCATGAAAATGACTACAACACTTGCATTCTATCATATATGCTCAACTCATTCCAGACAATTCCACAAACCAAATCTACAATATGCTTGCATTACTCGACCTTCTCCACTAATGTCAACAACACATGTTTTGAAATCAACAGGACTTTCACAGGTTATAGTGTTAGGCTTAGGTAAGGGTAGATGAAATTCTCATTTAAGCTCAATCGTTACCATAAGCATAAAACCTTAAAACCAACCAAAATTTTTCTTTACCACACCCAAAATCACCCTTTTATACAATTAGAGAGAGAGATGACAACACTTTTCATTATTTTCTTCTTTTCTTTTTCTAGACTTATTACTTTTTTTTTTTTTTTTCAAATCACACTCCCCCAAACTTATTATTTTCTATATATATATATGATCAAGGAGTGTGACAAAGTGATATTATTCTTTTTTTTTTCTTTTTTTCAAAGACTTCTCTCTCTCTTCTTTTTGTACAATCATACTGTATTCCAATCATAACAACCTCTTACTATTTTTCCTTCTTCTTTCCCACAGATTATATGCTTATGATAACAAAAGGAAAGGAAAACAAAAATAAAGAAGTTAAGAAATTTAGGCTCAAATAGTATGATCAAGAACAAAAACCAAATTCAAGGCTCAAAAGGGTAACTAAGGATAATTAACTCAAGGTCGGCTTGAAAGGCACAATCGATCCAAAAAAAATTGCCTAAATCACTTTTCTAAACACATGTCATCAAGAATTTCGCCTCAAAAGCCAAATAATGCAAGTTCTATTAGATTCAAATTGTCATTCCACCAACCCTAGTCAAACACATATAATACAATCCAAAATGTTATCTTTTCAAAACATATTAAAAATTTCCCACAGAACTTTTTAAATTCAACTCTAAAACAATTGAACCAAGCACACAGTTGAATTCAATTTCCTTTTCACGAGCAAAGACAAAGCAAGTACAGACAAGAATGATGGTTTAACTTTTACACTACAGAAAACTAAACTAAACTAAACAACGCAGAAAACAAAAACAAAACAAAATAAGCTCCCCCCCCAAACTTAAGACGCACATTGTCCCCAATGTGATAAAGAAAAAGAACAAGGGAAGAGAACTTACCTGACGCCACATCAGTATGGCGGTGGAGGTGGTGGAGGTGGCCACTGATATGGAGTGTACTGTGGCGGTGGAGTGAAATAATTCTCATCGGCTGAACTCATAGTCCACCTCGTGACCAAAGTATTCAACTCCTCAATATGAGCCCGGCCATATTCATTTTGTTGCACCATAAAGTCATTATAGTGCTGATTTTGCGCCTGCTGCGATTGGATTAAATATTGATTTTGTTGAATAATGTAATCCAATCGAGCATGCGTACTCTGCGTGTGCTCGTCAATCGGTCCTCCAATTGCCAAATTTTCATGTGGGTTGCTGGGACCCGCTTCTTCTACTTCCTCCTCCTCAGCGTGATCAGGGCCCCCTGTTTCATCAGCCCGGCTGCGCTTATTTGGCTGAGTAGAGTCAGGCTGCGTAAGACAGGCTGGAGGGAATGCCGTAAACAAGGTCTGATTGATGGCCCCCATTGGCCTCCGGACTAGATCGCTGGAAAAGGTTGGTACCTCATAAGTGCTACATAAAGTCGAAAGGAAGGTACCATGGGCGACACCAGCGGTAGTGTTGAATCGACTGATGTTGCGTAAGCTATATCGAATAATGCGGCCCACATCGACCTTCTTTTGAGTCATGATAGCGTACACTAACAAACAACGCTCTCGATCAACAGAAGACAGGTGAGACGTCGGCAGTAAACGTGCACACACAAAATAAAACCACGCCTTCGCCACTGGGTTTAGCTGCCACCTGAACAACTCTTTGGGCCTCCCATTATGATAACTGAAACGTGCCCCTTC
This sequence comes from Humulus lupulus, assembly GCF_963169125.1. Lineage (NCBI taxonomy): Eukaryota > Viridiplantae > Streptophyta > Magnoliopsida > Rosales > Cannabaceae > Humulus > Humulus lupulus. Next base: position 23,488,390 of record NC_084793.1, read on the forward strand.
CATACTCAAGACCGCAGCCACCGCATCATAGTCTGGCTCCTCGAAATGGGCTAACTGCCAGTATTCATCCTCTTGTGCAGAAAAAGAGGGAAGACCCAGTAATTGGTTGAATGCATAGGCTGATGTAGGCACCAATTTTCCTCTGACAAAATTATTCTGCTCTGCATCTTGATAGGAGAAATTGGCGAAAAATTCATATATAATAGAGCAGTTGGCTGAATCCACATGGTTCGAGTCACAAAACAAATTCCATCTTCGACGCACTATTTCAGCTTTTATAAGTTCATAACCAGGGTGCTGTACAGCAGGGGCCTCATCAAAGTCAAACCCCCTTTCCCTTACCACCGATCTTTTATAAATCTTTTTAAACAACTCGGCAGCATCCTTACTCACAAAAATATTCGTGTCATACTCAGCTGGGGCAGGTGTTGTTGGTGGTGGTTGAGTGCGTGATGAGGATGCTTTCTTGGAGGAGGTACCTCTAGGGGGATTTCGCTTAGGACCCATAATATCTTTCAAAAAGAACCAACTAAACCCCCAAATATGCTCTCAAGAACTTGAGTATACTTTCCTTTTTGGTGTCACTCCCCCCCAAACTTACTAATTACCACAATCAACACCCCAAACACTAATTCCCACAATCAATAGCCTCAAACAATAATGCCCACAATCAATAGCCTTTAACAATAATTCCCACAATAAAAAATTGACAAAACCCTTAATCTTCTCACAAGAACAACAAAGAACAATCCACAACACCACAATGCAATCTAATCTCTAATCAAAAGTATTAGATTAGAGAAGATACACTTACTTGAATGGCACAAAAATCCTTCTTGTGGTCTCCTTGACTGATGGAAGTCTCAAACAAAATTAGAGAGAAAAGAAGTTTTGAGTGTGAGTAAGATTGTGAGAGTGAATGAATGGGATAATGGCTGATTTAGGGCTTTTTATCCCAATTTTCGGACTAGGGCCGCGGCATTACCTTGACTATGCCGCGGCCCGCATCAAATTTCCGCATTGGAATGCCGCGGCCCTCTCAGACATATGCCGCGACCCGCCTTGTGATTCTGGGAAAACTTGGGATCAATGCCGCGGCCCTCCTCATCTATGCCGCGGCCCTCCTCATTTATGCCAAATCCGTGAGCCTCTGGAACCCCCCAATGCCGCGGCATCATAGGGCTATGCCGCGGCCCTTAAGGAATTTTTAATTTTTTGATTTTTTTGATTTTTTAATTTTTTTTTCATTTTTCACGTTTTTCACGATTCTAAAAGTCCAAAAATAAACCAAATATCCATCGTTTACAAATACAAAAGTAAAAAAAATAACAAGTAAAATATAGGGTGCCTCCTACAAGCGCTGTCGTTAACGTCATTTAGCCGGACGCGGAACCCTCTTCAGAGAGGCTTCAGAAGGAGGATAGACTTCGCTTGATCAAAACTACCACCCAAGTAGGGTTTCAATCTCTGACCATTGACTTTAAATGAATCACCTGAGTTGCCCCGAACTTCTACAGAACCATAAGGAAAAACTTGAACTACAGTGAATGGTCCGGACCATCTTGACTTCAATTTGCCAGGAAACAGTCGAAGTCTTGAATTGAACAGAAGTACCTGCTGCCCTAGTTGGAACTCCCTTCTGATTAAGTTCTTGTCATGCCAAGCCTTTGTTCTTTCTTTATAAATCTTAGCATTCTCATAAGCCTCATTTCTGAACTCGTCAAGTTCATTCAGTTGCAACAGTCTTCTTTCACTAGCGGCACTCCAATCATAATTTAACTTTTTCATAGCCCAAAATGCCCTATGCTCCAATTCGACTGGTAGATGACACGCTTTACCAAACACCAACCTATAAGGAGACATGCCTATTGGTGTTTTGAATGCAGTTCTGTACGCCAAAATCGCATCATCTAACTTTTTCGACCAATTCTTCCTCGAACTGTCAACGGTCTTCTCCAGGATGCTCTTGATTTCTCTGTTCGAAACTTCAGCTTGCCCATTTGATTGAGGATGATAAGGCAAAGCTTTTCGGTGATAAACTCCATAACGAGCCAGCAGTGCATCCAATTGCTTATTCACAAAGTGTTTCCCTTCATCGCTAATCAGAGCTCGGGGAGTGCCAAATCTAGTAAAAATATGTTTATGCAGAAAATTAAGCACAGTTTTACCATCATTGGCTCTAGTTGCTGCAGCCTCCACCCATTTGGATACATAATCCACTGCCAATAGAATATATTCATTGTTGTAAGACGGTGGAAAAGGCCCCATGAAATCGATGCCCCATACGTCAAACATTTCCACCTCAAGAATCCCTTGTAGAGGCATTTCGTTTCTCCTCGAGATATTGCCAGTTCTCTGACATCTATCACAGGCCTTGACAAAAACATTGGCATCCTTGAATAATGAAGGCCAATAGAAACCGCTTTGTAATACCTTAGCCGCCGTTCTTGATGCTCCAAAATGCCCTCCGCATTGTTGAGTATGACAGTGATTAAGAATGGACTGCATCTCTTCTTCAGGAACGCACCTTCTGATAATCTGATCAACACAGTGCCTATAGAGAATAGGTTCCTCCCAATAGTAGTGTTTCACCTCAGAAAAGAATTTCTTTAATTGCTGCTTTGACATTTCAGAAGGCACAATTTTTGCAACCAAAAAGTTCACTATGTCTGCAAACCAAGGGACAACTAAAGTCTCACTTACCCCAAACAACTGCTCATCAGGAAAATGATCATTGATTTGCACTGCTTTCTTATTTTCAGTCTCCTCCACCTCAAGTCTAGAGAGATGATCAGCTACCACATTCTCGCTGCCCTTCTTGTCACGAATCTCCATGTCAAATTCTTGAAGCAACAGAATCCATCTAATCAAGCGGGGCTTGGCATCTTTCTTTGACATCAAGTATTTAATGGCAGAGTGATCAGTGTAGACAATCACCTTGTTACCAATCAGATATGGTCTGAATTTATCGCAAGCAAACACAATAGCTAGCAACTCTTTTTCTGTAGTGGCATAATTAAGCTGAGCATCATTTAGAGTCCGACTAGCATAGTAAATAGACCTGAATACCTTATCAATCTGCTGTCCCAGAACTGCCCCCACTGCGTAATCACTGGCATCACATATCAACTCAAAAGGCTATTCCCATCTCGGAGCTATCACAATTGGAGCAGAAATAAGCTTTTCTTTCAAGAAATTGAACGCCCTCAAACATTCGTCATTAAAATCAAAGACAACTCCATTCATAAGCAGATTCGAAAGAGGCTTAGACACCTTTGAGAAATCCTTGATGAATCTTCGATAGAACCCAGCGTGACCAAGAAAACTTCTAACTCCTTTTACTGAAACTGGTGGAGGCAGCCTTTCAATGGTAGAAATTTTCGCTCTATCTACCTCAATTCCCTCTCTTGAAATTTTATGGCCAACGACAATCCCCTCTTTCACCATAAAATGGCATTTCTCCCAATTCAACACCAGATTAGCCATCTCACAACGACGCAGCACATTCTTTAAATTACCCAAACAGAGGTCGAATGATGAGCCAAAAACAGAGAAGTCATCCATGAAAATCTCAATACACCGGTCTACCATGTCTGAAAATATGGCCATCATGCACCGTTGAAATGTTGCAGGGGCATTGCATAGTCCAAATGGCATTCTCCTGAAAGCAAATGTGCCATAAGGACATGTGAAGGTTGTTTTCTCTTGATCCTCTGGTGCAATAGCGATCTGATGATACCCAGAATACCCATCCAAGAAACAGTAGTAGCTGTGGCCTGCCAATCTGTCAAGCATCTGATCAAGAAAAGGCAAAGGAAAATGATCCTTCCTTGTTGCCTTATTGAGCTTGCGGTAGTCTATACAAATCCGCCACCCCGTTACAGTCCTTGTTGGAATAAGTTCATTGTTCTCATTTTTCACCACAGTCATTCCACCCTTCTTAGGTACCACTTGCACAGGGCTCACCCATGCACTATCAGAAATTGGGTATATCACCCCAACATCCAACCATTTAAGAATCTGATCCAATACTACATCCTTCATGGCTGGATTGAGTCTTCTCTGGGCCTCTATGGATGGCTTGCTATTCTCCTCCAATAAAATTTTATGCATCATTGTCGCTGGGCTTATTCCTCTAATATCTGCCAATGTCCACCCAATGGCCAATTTATGCTCCCTTAGAACCCTCAACAGTTTCTCCAATTCTACCTTTGACAAGTCAGCTGACACAATGACCGGTAAAGTTTCATTCTCTCCCAAATAAGCATATTGCAAGTGATCTGGGAGGACCTTTAATTCCAACGGTGGTGGCTGCTGAATGGAGGTTAGCGGTTTATCAGTCGCATCCGCTAATTCTTGGAACTTTTTCCAATATGGTAAGAAAGAGTTGATCCAGTTTACACATTCTCTGATCTCAGCATCCTCATCATCATCGCCCTCATCACCCAATAATACTGCCTCTAAGGCATCACTGCTCATCCTTCTCTTGGAGACTGCCTTTTCTATCATATCCACACTAAAGCAACTGTCACTAGCCACCGGATACTTCATAGACTTGAAGACATTAAAGACCACCTCATCTCCTTGAACTCTCAGCTTAAGCTCTCCTTTTTGAACATCAATAAGAGCTTGGCCTGTGGCTAAAAATGGTCTACCAAGAATAATAGGAACATCTGTGTCCTCCTCCATGTCCAGAACAATAAAGTCAGCGGGAAATATGAACTTATCCACTTTCACAAGAACATCCTCAATAATACCTCGTGGATGTGTTAACGATTGGTCTGGGAGCTGTAAAGTGACAGTTGTTGGTTTTGCCTCCCCCAAACCAAGTCTTTTAAACACAGATAAGGGCATCAAATTGATACTTGCCCCCAGATCACATAAGGCGTGCTTGCATTCAAACTTGCCAATGGTGCAAGGTATGGTGAAACTCCCCGGATCTCTCAGCTTTTGGGGTAACTTCCTTTGTAAAATAGCGCTGCACTCTTCAGTGAGTGCTACAGTCTCATAGTCCTCCATTCTCCTTTTCTTTGACAGAATCTCCTTCATAAACTTAACATAACTGGGCATCTGCTCCAAGGCCTCCGCAAAAGGAATGTTTATGTGCAGCTTTTTAAACACCTCAAGAAACTTAGAAAACTGTTTATCAAGGGTAGTCTTTCTAAGCCTCTGAGGGTATGGAACTCTAACTGGCTGCTCAATGACAACTGGGGGACTCTGTTCTGACTTCTGATGGTCTTCAGTAACCCTTTCTGAGTCAGACTGTGCACCCATCTCTTTTTTCTGAACCACTGCCTGTGGAGGTCTAGGCTGCTCTGTTTGCTTCCCACTCCGCAAAGTGATTGCTTGAACTTGCTCCTTGGGGTTGACTTCAGTATTACTTGGCAAGTTTCCCTGGGGTCTGTTATTGAGCATATTTGCCAACTGCCCAACCTGTGTCTCAAGGTTTCGAATGGAGGATCTTGTCTCAGTCATAAATTGAGTCTGAGTGTTAGTAAGAGTCAACAGGGCAGCTTGCAGTTCATTAGGTCTCTCAGGTTGAGGCATTGATTGTTGAGGCCTAGGCTGCATTGATGACGAAGCTTGATTCATAGGTGGCTAAGGCATGTTATTCTGAAATTGACCCTGAAACTGAGGTTGTTGGCCTTGATTATTCTTCCACGAAAAATTGGGATGATTTCGCCACCCAGGATTGTAGTTGTTGGAGAATGGATTATTGAGTGGCCTCTGAAAATTTCCCACCGCCTGAACTTGAGCATGATCCATGGGGGTGTTATTCATACAGATAGGGCACTGATCGACAGAATGAGCACCACCACACATTTCACATCTCACTGCCATCTGAACCGCATTAGCAGACACACTACTCTGTTGCAACTGCTTGGTCAAAGAGGCTACTTGCGCTGTTAAGGCAGTGATTGCATCTAGCTCATGCACCCCAGCTACCTTTCTGACTCCTGATGATCTTTCCTCTGACCACTGATGGTTGTTTATAGCCATGTCCTCCAGCAGCTCATAAGCGCCAGTTGCGCTCTTGCTCATAAAAGTGCCACCCGCTGCAGCATCTATAATGGTTCTGGTTGTCGGACATAAACCATTGTAGAAGTTCTGTACTAGCATCCACTGTTCAATGCCATGATGAGGACATCTTCTAAGGAGTTCCTTAAACCGTTCCCACGCCTCATATAATGACTCTCCGTCATTCTGGCAAAAGTTATTTATCTCTCCCCTTAATTTAGCAGCTTTGGACGGAGGGAAGAATTTGGACAAAAACTTCTGAGCTAGATCTTGCCAAGTGACAGTGGAGTTTGGCTGCAGAGAATTCAGCCAACTTTTAGCTCTGTCCCTTAGAGAAAATGGGAAGAGCCTAAGCTTGATTGCGTCATCACTCACCCCATTATATTTGAAGGTTCCACACAACTCCAGAAAGTTGGACAAATGGGTGTGAGGATCTTCAGAGGGCAACCCATTGAATTGCACAGAGGACTGCACCATTTGTAAAATAGCAGGCTTGATTTCGAAGTTGTTGGCCTCTACAGCTGGTGGGCGTATACTATTTTGTACTCCCGTCAGAGTGGGTAGCACATAATCTCTCAGACTCCTCTCAGCGTTGGTCTGAGCCTGAACCCCTTGGACAACTCCTGGATTTATACCATTCCTGCCATCCCCATCATTCTGTGCCATCTTCACAGAATTCTGGGTCTCTCTCTTATTCTTTCTGATTTGATTGCAAGACTTTTCGATCTCGGGATTCAGAGGAACAAGTGTGGCTTTTCCTTTCCTGCCACGCATATACCAAAATTCACCTGAGATAGACAAATTAAGCAACTAAACAGATTAGAAACAAGAGAAATAAAAATCAAATTAGAATAAAAATTAATTAGACTGATATTGATAATTTTCAGTCCCCGGCAACGGCGCCAAAAACTTGTTGCGATAATTTTGCTATGCAAGTGCACACAGTCGCGAACTTGTAATAAAATGGTAAAACCAAGTATCGTCCTCAAAGACTGAGTTATCAATTACCAGTCAATTAATCTCTTGTTCTATTTGATGAATTAAAATTTCTTGATTTTTGTAAAATACAGCAAAAGAATCGATAGAGTGCAGAAATAATAATCGACAATTAAATAGAATAATAACTAATAGTAAAAAATCGTAATTCAATCACTGAGAAACAATTAGGATATTCAATCTCATCAACTATCCTTCCTATTATTCCCTAATGCAAAGTATGAATTCTTCTTATTTTTACCAAATTCAATTAACAAGTTGAGACAGCAGCCTATAATCATTCTATGAATTATAAACTCAACCTAGGTGACAATTTCCTATATTTCTATGGTAAATTGAACCACAAAGGTAGCATTAAATTCCACAACTTAATAACAGTTACACAATTAATTCAGATACTTTCGTTCTAAATTAGAATTATGTCCAATATAACCACAGCATAATTAAATCTCACTTCTCAGATTTTGACTTAAAAACATATATATATATATGACTAAAGATGGCCAATCAATAATCAATCTATAAGAACAGGTTATAAGGAATTGAAGAAGATTGAAGAAGAGGGAATTAAAATTGCATTAGGTCATAATAGAAATTCAAGTGATTCAATTGAACATCCTAAACAGAAAATTAGTTCATAGTCATAGTGCTAATCACAACAGAATTTAAAGATAACATCAAGAAGAAAAACATGTAAAAATACTCTAAGCTTGAGCCTTCAACACCAGAACTCCTCCCTTCGTCCGTACGTCCTTCTCTCTTCTTTTTCGTCCTTTAAAACCTAGGATTTTTTAGATTTTAGAAAGGCGGGCCGCGGCTCTACATACACTATGCCGCGGCCCGTGTCAAAATTTCTGGGCATACTATCCTTTCAATGCCGCGGCTCTCTGAAACCATGCCGCGGCCCGCATCGTTGTTTTCTGGGCAGAGTGCCCATCCATGCCGCGGCTCTACCTAGCCATGCCGCGGCCCGAAGATGTCCTCAAAAACCATGCTTCTGTTTCTCCCCCTAGCCGCGGCCCTACTTTGATCAAGCCGTGGCTCTTAAGGAATTCTTCAATTCTTCAAGTTTTCATCCCAAAATTTCACCAACACTTCCAAATTGTGTTGAGAACCATTCTTGATCAAAATATGATGAAAAACTCGATTATTTCTTCCCTTTCTTTGGCATTTACTTCCACATGCTCAATTCTTCCTGATATTCACAAAAACAACCAAACAAAGCGTAAACCCGCGCTAAAACAAGGAAAAACAAAATAAAAGACTACTAAAAACATCACCAAGACATCATAAAAACTAGACTCATCACCAAGGATCACCAAGAAGCATGACTCTGTTTGAGTGATAGTAGATAGACTCACAAAATATGCTCACTTCTTTCCAATAAGAACAGTTTATAACGTTGAGTAGTACGCAGAGTTTTACTTGGCAGAGATAGTGAGACTACATGGAGTTCCAAACACGATAGTCTTTGATAGAGGATCGATTTTCACATCAAAGTTCTAGGAAAGTCTACAACGTGCAATGGGCACCAAGTTAAAACTAAGTACGGCATTTCACCCCCAAACCGATGGTCAGTCAGAACGAACCATACAAATATTAGAAGAGATGCTGAGGGCATGTGCGTTAGACTTCTTAGGATCATGGAGCAAGTATCTTCCATTGATAGAATTCTCTTACAACAATAGTTATCAGGCAACGATAGGCATGGCACCTTACGATATGCTATATGGACGGAAATGCCAATCACCACTTCATTGGGATGAGGTTGGTGAAAGACGATATTTAGGACCCAAGGCTGTAAGAGAAGCAATTGAGGCAGTAGAAAAGATAAGACAACGAATGATTGCCGCTCAAAGTCGCTAGAAGAGCTATGCCGACGCTAAGAGATGAACTGTTGAATTTTCAGTAGGCGATCAAGTCTTTCTCAAAGTTTTTCCCATGAAGGGGATTATGCATTTTAGAAAGAAAGAAAGTTAAGCATGAGGTTTATAGGTCCTTTTGAGATAATGGACAAAGTAGGGCATGTAGCATATCAGTTGGCTTTAGTGCCATCATTAGCTGAAACGCATAACGTTTTTCATGTATCAATGTTGAGAAAATATACATCAGATCCATCCCATGTGCTCGATTACAAGGCTCTGGAGTTAAAACAAGATTTTAGTTATGAAGAATAGCCAGTATGCGTTCTAGAACGGGGAACTAAGGTGTTAAGGTCCAAAAGTGTCCCTATGGTTAAAATCTTGTATAGCAATAGCACTGAAAGAGAGGCCACATGAGAATTGAAGGAATATATTAGGGAGTGGTATCCTGAGATGTTTGGTAAGTAAATTTCGAGGACGAAATTCTTAGGGGAGAATTGTAGCGTCCTGAAATTTTACTTACCTAGATAGTAGTTGTAGTAGCAGTAGTAGTAGTAGTAGCTGTAGAATTTTAGTTTTTGTGGATATTGGTCAAAGCCAGGATTTAGTTGGAAACTCGTGGAAATAGTTATGGATTTTATAAGTTTAGCCTATGGTTTAGAAATATTAGTTTTATCATAAGGTTTGATTAATGAATATAGTCCTAAGAATATTATTTATTATAACCTAAGGTTTAGATAGAATAATTAAGAGAGTGACACTTGTCACAAGCATGTTTATTAAGGGTTTAAGTGTTTTTGATGAATAGTTTAATTAAAAGAATGATATAGAAGCTCTAGAACCTTCCATTATTTGTTAGGATCACATTTTACTCAGTCAAAGTAGTTTTAATCAATTTCAATTATCCTGAATGGTGCAAAAACGTGTTTAAAGTATCAGCGTATGCCGATATATCTTAGCTATAAGGGCCGATATATCACTTATAACGGAAAACACGTCGACTTCGCACGAACGAAACAACGGCCCCTCGGGATCATGGTAGGGGCGATATATCGCCTACCCTAGGCGATATATCGACTCCAGTGGCCATATTTGAGTTGTTCATAAAATTGTGAACTATAAACAACCCTCAACAACCTTGACTCGTTCCATAATGTTTTTGACTGAGTTATGGGCATCTGTTGAGTAGATAATTCAAATTTATTCATTTTTAATTATTTATTTATTCAATTTAAAGGAGTTAGTTTCACTCCTTGAACTCTATAAATAGGACCTTTCACTCAGCCATTTTCATCATCTCTCAAACACAATTCAGAGCCTCCAAGCTCTAAGTTCATTCTAGAGAGAAACACTAGGGTTTTGGGGTTAAAGTTTTCAAATCTAAAGCTTTTATAAACACTTGGGAAGTAAGTTTTTGTGTGATTTTGGTGTTTGAGGTATAGATCGAGGTTCTAAGCTATCAAAGTTATTCATTGTCTTCAGGTTTAGTTCAATATAGTTTCTATTATGCTTTCATTTTTCTTCAAATCCTAACTTGTGATAGTTACTTTTGGTTAGGTGTTCAATTTCTTTGAAACATAAGGTTTTCGGTAAGTTTCTATCCTGATGGTTTAGATATTCTCTTCATATTATTTTTCTTTAGAAACTTATGGCTTCTTTATGTTTGGTTTTAGGAGTTTTCAATCCCGCTCTTGTCTCCAATATTCTGGTTTTTGGTAAGGAAAATTAGGTAGTTTAGTATTATGACTTAGTTTATGTAGTTTATGATATAGTTTATGTTTGTATGACCTAACATTTTAGGTACAATAAAGGGGTAAGTGTGTCTGGGCCTAAGGTTTCCAATGATGTATGACGGACTATGTACGGTAGGCTCGGTTGCCAAAACTTTATGACGGACCGAAGTGATGTCCGGTGTATGACAGAATTTTGTCCAGGGCTTAATTGCCACCCCTGTATAACACTTATTTTTTATTATATCTGACTTGTTATTATGACCTATAGTTATGATTATGTTATTATGACCTATGACCTATGGTTATGATTTATGATCTATGACTTTTGACCTATGATTTATGATCTATGAATTATGAGTTATGACCTATGACTTATGACTTAGAGTATGATTTATAATTTATGACTTAGATTATGATGTAGAATTATGACTTAAGCTATGATATGACCTAGAGGTTTGTGTTTGTATGACTCTTGTGAATTTATGTTATGTTTGATTATATGACTAACCCTTGTTTGTATTTTCCTTACTGGGCTTAGAAGCTCACTCCTTATGATGTTGTTATCTCAGGAAATTAAGGATAGAAAGGTCGTGGCGAGTGGGGACCTAAGAGCTTCATGATGTACTCATGGCGACCATATAGTCGAGGAAGATCAAGCGGGCCTAATTATTTATTTTTATTAAAGAAAGTTTATTTTAAAGTTTTATTTAAATGCTGCTCACTTTTGTGTTAAAGACAGATATTTTATTTTTGTAAAACCATGGATCCATGTATTTATTTTCAAGTTTTTTTTCAAACAAAGAGAAATATTTATGAATTATGATCCAACACTGTGTTCTCGGTAATCTATGAGAAATTAGGGCGTTACATCAAGTTGGTTAGCCGTTCTAACCTACAATTTATAAATTTAGGTAAGTAAGATAAAACAATAAATTAATTAAAAGACAATACTTACCGTGAGTGTCGGTCTATCTTGCTAAATGTACATGTGGGTTTGTCTACAGGACCGGCTAAACTCGATCTCTGATACCACTTTTAACGACCCAAAAATACCAACACAAAACATTGCGAAATATAAAAGATTTTCATTAAATTTAAAGTCTCAAAAATCCATATAAAAAATACTATTAAAAGAGATGTGTGCACACACTAAATTTATTTACAATAATCATTAAGTCTTGAAGTGAGCTAAAAGAGTTTTAAACTTAAAACAAAAAGTATTTCAAAATGGCAGTTGTCCCCAAGGTCGGGCAACATGTACAACCTACAAGGAGACCCCAGTGCTCACTATCCTAATTTGTCCTTGCACTTTCCTACACATGAAACAACTAGGTAAGCGATAACGCTTAGTAAGATCAATCTTACAACACAAAAGCATAACAAAAAAAAAGGTCAATGACTAAGTCATTAGTCGAGCATCAAATAATGTACCAACCTTAAGGTTCTAGATAAATTTGGGCCCTAAATAAACAATTATAGAATGCTTAAGCGTCCTGGCAATAACAAACTAACCCAGATAGTAGCAAAAACAACAAATACAACCCTATAGAAAACCAATCCAGTGAACGGATGTAGAATAATATTTCTAACCCTAGAAACCAACATAGGAGTTTCCAAAGATGTATGCAATAACATACATATAAAACAATAGTGGAGACCTGAGTCTCAACACTAGTATCCTAGCTACAAATCCCTCTTGAGGGTAACCAATGAGTTACCAATGGCATTAATACTAATACAGGGGTAGGTGATATCACCCTTGCTCATCGAGAGTCGTAGGTTTTACCAACATACTTATCTCCTGGCCAAATATCACGGTAGTGAACCAGACTAGTAGTAATCAATGTCACGAGCTTGAATCGGACCATAAAATATCTCAAATGGAGCATAAGCACCCCCTAGGATCATCAACACTCCTAATGTAATGTCCCAAATTCCCTATGTGGCTTAGTGCCTGGATTAGGGGGCCAGGAGGACCATAATTGATTTAATATACAATTATGTGATTATATGCATGATTATGTGAGTTATATTATTGTATGATGATAATTGCATGCATGTGGGCCCACTTCTTATTAGAAGGGCATTTTCGTAATTTTGGCTCGTTGAGTGCATAATTGTATATTTATGTGCATGTATGTGATATATGGGTGAGACCACATTATTATGTGGATATGTTTGAGTTATTCAGTATGAGACGATCCTAGGATGCAAGTTAGCAGTTTGGTCATAACGGGGTTAATTACGGGGCTCGAGGTGAGCCTAGGGGTAATTGATGTTTAGTACATTACCAGGAATGAGTGGGTAATGTGATATGATTTAATAATTATTTGAGAATATCAAGAATAACGGGAATTGGAGGACGTTAATTATGATTAACAGGATAGGTAGGAAACGACAATTATACCCTTGGGTAGCTTTGAGAGATTTGATGGCCCTAGGGGCAATTTGGTCATTTTAACCATAGGATAAGTTTAGCCAAGGGAAGGCTGTGGAATAGACTAAGGCAAAAAAGATTTGTGCTCTCTCTCTCTCTCTCTCTCTCTCTCTCTCTCTCTCTCTCTCTCTCTCTCGATTACTTCTCTCTCTTTCGGGTTGGAATTTTTGAAGATAAGCTAGGGAATTCAAGCTTGAGGATTAAGGCTTGGAGTTTAGGGTTGTGTTGCAGCAACTGAAAGGGATTTAATTCATAACTGGGATATGTGTGACAGTCAGAATCCCGTGATCTACAGGGGGAAAGACCGGGTAAAAGTTGTGCAATCCCACACCGCCTTGGGAAGGTCAAGTGTGATGATTCTAAGACTATGTAGGTATGGGACTACACAGTTGAAGATGGCTTAAATGGATTGATGGGTACTACCTAATGCCAACAAGATGCATCTTATTTTTGGTAGCCCATCACTTGATAAATCCAAAGTTAAGCGTGCTTGACCTGGAGTAATCTCATGATGGGTGACCTCCTGGGAATTTTTCTTAGGAAGCGTGCGAGTGAGAGCAAAGCACGCTGGAAAGACTCATGTTGGTTTGTAGGGCCAGCCGTCATTCCAGGAAGTAGCCATAGTGACGTGGGGCATTACAGTAAGGTTTTCAAATTAAATCTCAAGGTTTTTACTCTGTTTTTAAGGTGGTTTGTAAGTTGAGAGTTTGATTGTGTAGTTGGGTATTTGATGGTGTTTTAGGACTTTAGAGGCTTAGGTTTTATAGCTAGATTGGTGATAATGTGATTTTGATGTTTGTTTTTAATATTTGGATTATTTGGTTGAAGATTTGGCTGAGTTAGAATTGAGGAAAATGCAGGGGAGCTGGGTTTCCGGGGTCAAGTCACGACCGAGTTCATGCAAGTCGCAACTTGAATGAACCCCAGAGCCTCCCCTGGGCTCTATCTAGTAGGGGCGCCACGACCCTCAGGGGCAAGTCGTGGCCCGCCCCTGGCACCCAGACACGGGGCTCTCTGTCTTGGGGGCGCGCCGCGGCCCTTGGGGGGCAGGTCGCGGCCCACCTATCATTTTTGTGTCAGGCTAGGTATTAGGCAGTTTTTAGTCCATGAACCTTTTATTACTCATTTTATTGATGGGATTTCATATTTGGTTATGATTAGGTGACCGCTAAGAGCTTAAGGATAGGATCATTCTCAAGGGTTGTTCTTTAGTTATTTTACGCTCGAACCTGAGGTAAGAAAACTGCACCCAGTATGTGACATACATGATTATTGATGAGGCATGTTGAGTGCTCTATATTTGGACATTGGTTCCATTGTAAATGCCTGGCACCATTGCTTACTTGTGAATGGCACTAACTTATTAGTCAGAAACGACAATGGTGTTTAGTATTGGTCGGGAAGCTCTGACTTATCAGTCATGATTGGCAATACTACTGAGCGATGGTTGTATGGAGTTGACTTATAAGTCAAAGGCGGCATTAGCGTTCTGACTGCAGACCGAAATGATTAGATCTAATCAACATGAGCGTTAAATGCTTGATCGACCTATTGGTCGAAGAAAACTAAAGCTCTTGGCTAGTCTATGACTAGTTACTCAGAGCAAGGGTCAAAAAGGTTAAGGTGACTTGATAGTCATCTCTTTAGGGCACAGAACCCTAGAATGACTCATCAGTCATCTATTCACGGCGCATGACCCAAGAATAACTCATTATTCATCTATTCAGGGCGTAGGACCCTGGGATTGACTTGCTAGTCATCATCTGATTAGGGCTGAAGCCCCAGAATGATTTCATGATCATTTATTTATATTGTATACATGGAGTAATAAGTTTTCTTGCTGAGCCTTGGCTCACGGGTGCTATGTGGTCCAGGTAAAGGGAAAGAAAACCTTACCCAACCTTGAGTGGAGAGCTTAGGTGGCGATGTGTACATATGTGGCCGCTTGACCACCACACCCAAGGTGTTTCTCAAGGGAACTAGGGTTTAAGCCTATTTTTGCTACTTAGGTCGGGGGATTGTAACTTTTGAACTATAATGACCATTTTGGATTGTAAACAACTTTATAAACACTTTTATAGGATCCCATGTACATTTTAATGTTTAAAATAAAATATATCCATTCCTTTTGACATAGATTTTTACCCTGGCCCATTAATAACACTTAGATGCACGTCTATGACCTAATGACTCGTTTAGCTAGTTAAGCACTATTTAAAGTACACAGTGTGACAATCTTGGCTAGCCAGGGTGTTACAACTTGGTATAGGAGTGTGCCAAGGTTTAGGGTTCTTTTAGACTGGCTAGGCATGTACACTCACCACTGAAGAAAAGATCGACTCATGGTTCGATAACTATTTATGTGGTTATGTGTTTAACTGCTTAAATATAATAGAAATGTTTTATCTGCCTACATGAGATACACTAATAGGGTTGGTCATTGACTGCTGCATGATAAGCAAGAACGTGCTTATTAGCATTGATATTGTTAGAACATGCTTATTAGCATCGTTAACTGTTAATTGTTAAGTGTTAAATGTTTAATGTTATGAGCATGAATCGACATGCTTATTAGCATGATTGTGGAACATGGATGACTATATACGTGATCTTGGACCGTGAGGTGACAAGAGGTTTAGTTATCACTACCTAACTGGTTGTATTGATTATTGCAGCAAGGTATAGGTTGAAAGTATGCTTCCAAGATAGGTAGACTCATCAGCTGGCCAAGAAGATCAGGGCCAGAATGATAGACAGGGTCAGGAAAATGACCAGAGTCAGATCCCTCAGCCAGCTCCTGATAACTGGTAGCAGTAGCTTGTTGATTTACAAGCCAGGGTAACAAGGAAGGAAGAAGAAACCCATCTCCTGAGACAACAACAGGCTCCTATAGGGAACATCTTGCCAGAGGCACCACCTGTAGCAGTGTCAACAGTTGAGCAGCCGCCAGAAGGTGGAAGCAAATGGGAACCTCTTTATGAAAGGGTCAAGAAACAACACCCTCTAGTTTTTTAGGGTAGTGCAGATCCAGCAAAGGCTGAGCAATGGATGAGCATGGTTACCACCATCCTTGACTTTATGAGGGTGTCTAGTAATGAGAGGGTGGCTTGTGCCACATATATGTTTCAAGAAGATGTCTGAATTTGGTGGGAAGTGATATCCCAGACCAGAAATATTAATGCCCTGAGTTGGGAAGAGTTTCAGACTCTGTTCAATGAGAAGTACTATAATGATGCCATCAAGGCTGCAAAAGTTGAAGAGTTCAGCAAGCTGTTTTAGGGAATTTTATCAGTCACTGAATATGCTTTAAAGTTTTACAAACTAGCAAAGTTTGCAATGGAACTGGTGCCCACTGATGGGACCAGAAGGGAGAGGTTTCTCCAGGGGCTATGACCTAGGATAGCCTGTGATGTTCGTATTACCACTGTGTCTAGAATTACTACTTATGCACAGGTGGTTGAGAAGGCACTCACAGCTGAGAGCACAGAGAACAAAATATGGCGGGACAATGCAACAGGGATAGATAATAGGAGGGTGGGACCTCCATTTATGGGTACAAGTAGGGGCGGAGGCCCCAGTGATCAGAAGAGGAAGGCTCCTGATGCCTTCCCAGCTCCAGGTCCTGACAGGTGACCACGTGGTATTACAATGGGCTGCCAGGGCAGCAGTGAGGCCTGGAGGACTTTTCCTGAGTGCCCTAGGTGCAAGAGGCGCCATATAGGGGAGTGTCAGGCAAGATCTTGCGTTTTATGCGGAGTAGTGGGACATTTGAAAAAGGATTGCCCGAGAGCAAGGAAGGAAGATCCAAGAAAGGCAAACAGCTTGGCCCCAACTCGAGTGTTCTCATTAACTTAGGCAGAAGTTGAGGCTTGTCCCTCAGTAGTTACAGGTCAGCTTTTTGGTGGTGGAACCCCTTATACTATTTTGATTGATTCTGGTGCTACACATTCTTTTGTTGCTAGTAGAATTATTGTTAGACTGTGTAGACCATGTGATTATTATGTTGTGGGGTTCAGAACCTTATTACCCACTGGGGAGCTAGTAGTATCCAGGAGATGGGTCAGATCATTGCCAGTGACAGTGGAGGGCAGAGAATTATCAGTTGATTTGATAGAGTTGGTTATGACCAACTTTGACATGATTCTGGGTATGGACTGGTTAGTGAAGTATGGGGCAACCATAGATTGTAGAAGGAAGATGGTAACCTTTGAACCTGAAGGTGAGGATCCTTTTGTGTTTGTTGGCACTGTGCATGGACCCCGTATACCTATGATATCTATTCTGAGGGCTAGAGATCTATTGCAAGGAGGTTGCATAGGATTCTTAGCCAGTGTAGTTGATACCACTCAGGTCATGCCAGTAAGACCAGAGGAGACCAGACTAGTGTGTGAGTTTCTGGATGTGTTTCCAGAAGATTTACTAGGATTGTCGCCACACAGAAAGATTGAATTTGTGATTGAACTGGCACCAGGGACGGAGCCAGTGTCTAGAGCACCTTACAGAATGGCCCCAGCAGAATTAAAAGAATTAGACTTAGGTTTTATCAGACCTAGTTTCTCACTGTGGGGTGCACCAGTTTTGTTTGTGAAAAAGAAAGATGGTTCTCTAAGGATGTATATTGAATACAGAGAGCTGAATAAGTTAACAATCAATAATAGGTATCCTCTGCCAAGGATAGATGATTTGTTTGATTAGTTGCAAGGTAAAAGGGTATTCTCTAAGATAGACCTTCGATATGGTTATCATCAGTTGAGGGTCAAGGAGGGAGATATACTGAAGACTACTTTTCACACCAGATATAGGAATTATGAGTTCTTAGTCATGTCCTTTGGGTGGACTAATGCCCCAGCTGCTTTTATGGATTTGATTAATAGAGTGTTCAAGGATTATTTGGCCCAGTTTGTGATCGTCTTCATCGATGATGTTCTGGTTTATTCTCAGTCAGAGTTAGAACATGAGCAACATCTGAGGTTGGTTCTACAGAGACTGAGGGAACACAGATTGCTTGCAAACTTCAAGAAGTGTGAATTCTGGTTATCTCAGGTAACTTTCCTTGGGCACATTGTTAGTGAGGAGGGGATGAAGGTAGACCTAGCCAAGATTGAGGCGATCAGAGATTGGCCAAGGCCAAAGAATGCTTCAGAGGTTAGAAGTTTCCTTGGGTTTGCAGGTTATTACAGGCATTTTGTGGAAGGATTCTCAAAGATTGCCACTTCATTGACTGAGCTGACACACAAGAATCAGATATTTGTGTGGTCAGACAAGTGTGAGAACAACTTCCAGGAACTGAAGCAAAGGTTGATTACAATTCCAGTTATAAGTCTTCCAACAGATCAAGAGAAGTTTGTGATATACTACGATGCCTCACATTAGGGTTTGGGTTATGTTCTGATGTAGTCAGTGAAGGTGATTGCTTATGCTTCACAACAGTTGAAAGAGTATGAATAGAGGTACCCTGCTCATGATTTAGAGTTGGCGGTTGTGGTATTTGCATTGAAGGTATAGATACATTATCTTTATGGGGAGAAGTGTGAGATTTATACTGACCACAAGAGCCTGAAGTACTTCTTCACACATAAATATCTTAATATGAGACAAATGAGTTGGCTAGAATTAGTAAAAGAATATGATTGTGAAATCTTGTATCATCCAGGGAAGGCCAACATGGTAGCAGATGCTATAAGCCGAAAGGGTCCGGGACAGATTTTCAGTGCGAGGCTGATATCCAGAGAGTTAGCCGAGGATATGACCAGACCTGGCATACAGTTGCTGGTAGGCCAGTTGGCCAACATTACGCTACAGTCTACGTTGTTTGAGAGAATAAAGGAAGGTCAGTTAGGTGATCCACTGCTGACCAAGATCAGAGAGGATGTTTTAGCTGGAGTGTCTAGAGATTATACAGTGTCATAGATGAGCTTGCTGAGATACAAAGGTCGGGTATGTGTTCTGATGGACATTGCTATGAGGCAGTAGATTCTGGATGAATCTCATACTACTCCTTACTCTTTGCATCCAGGCACCACGAAGATGTATTAGGATGTGAGATCGCTGTATTGGTGGCCTGGGATGAAGAGGATGTGGGAGAGTATGTGGCTAAGTGCTTGACATGTCAATAGGTCAAGGCTGAGCATCAGAGGCCAGCAAGGTTATTACAGCCTTTGAATATCCTAGAGTGGAAATAGGAGGACATCACGATGGATTTCGTGGTGGGATTACCCAGGACTGTTGGTAAGCATGATTCGATGTGGGTTATTGTGGATCGATACACCAAGTCAGCTCACTTCTTACTAGTGAGGACAACTTATATAGTTGACCAGTACACAGATCTCTATGTGAGAGAGATTATGCGCCTTCATGGGGCACTGAGGTCGATCATGTTAGATTGGGACCCCACATTCACTTCCAAGTTCTGGGGAAGTTTACAAAAGGCCACGGGAACACAATTGAAGTTCAGTACTACTTATCATCCTCAGACAGATGGACAATCTGAGAGGACGATCTAGATATTAGAGGAAATGTTGCGTGCATGTGTGCTTGACTTTGGTGGGTCCTGGAGTAAGTATCTACCTTTGATAGAGTTTTCCTACAACAATAACTATCAGTCGACCATTGGGGTGGCTCCTTATGAGATGTTGTATAGTAGGAAATATAGATCTCCCATTCATTGGGATAGGAAAGAAGAAAGGAGATACTTGGGTCATGAGGAAGTTCAGAGGACCAATGAGGCCATTGAGAAGATTGGAGATGGGATGCTTGTTTCTCAAAGAAGACAGAAAAGTTATGTAGATCCCAAACGCAGGAACAAAGAGTTCCAAGTGGGAGACTATATCTTCCTTAGAGTCTCGCCATGGAAAGGGATGAGAAAATTTGGGAAGAAGGGAAACTTGAGCCCTAGATTTGTAGGTCCATTTGAGATCCTAGAGAGGATTGGTAAGATGGCCTATAGATTGGCCCTACCACCGACATTGCCGACCGTGCATAACGTATTTCATATTTCAGCTCTTCGGATGTATGTATTAGATGTGACTCATGTGTTGAGTTACAAGGATCTGGAGCTTGAGGTAGATCTCTCCTATGAGGAACAGTCAGTCTAGATACTAGACAGAAAGGACAAGGTCCTGAGGAATAAAATTATACCTTTGGTTAAGGTATTATGGAGGAACAACAAGGTCGAGGAAGCGACTTGGGAGTTGGAGTCAGATATGTAGAGTCAGTATCCCGAGCTGTTCAAGTAAATTTCGAGGATGAAATTTCTGTAAGGAGGGGATAGTTGTAATGCCCTATATTCCCTATGTGGCTTAATGCCTGGATTTGGGGGCCATGAGGGCCATAATTGATTTAATATGCGATTATGTGATTATATGCATGATTATGTGAGTTATATTATTGTATGGTGATAATTGCATGCATGTGGGCCCACTTCTTATTAGAAGGGCATTTTCGTAATTTTGGCTCGTTGAGTGCATAATTGTATATTTATGTGCATGTATGTGATATATGGGTGAGACCACATTATTATGTGGATATGTTTGAGTTATTCAGTATGAGACGATCCTAGGATGCAAGTTAGCAGTTTGGTCATAACGAGGTTAATTACCGGGCTCGAGGTGAGCCTAGGGGTAATTGATGTTTAGTACATTACCGAGAATGAGTGGGTAATGGGATATGATTTAATAATTATTTGAGAATACCAGGAATAACGAGAATTGGAGGAAATTAATTATGATTAACGAGATAGGTAGGAAATGACAATTATACCCTTGGTGGCTTTGAGAGATTAGATGGTTGTAGGGGCAAGTTGGTCATTTTGACCATAGGATAAGTTCAGCCAAGGGAATGTTGTGGAATAGACTAAGGCAAAATAGAATTGTGCTCTCTCTCTCTCTCTCGATTATTTCTTTCTCCCTCTCTCAAGTTGGAATTTTTGAAGCTAAGCTAGGGAATTCAAGCTTTAGGATTATGCTTGGAGTTTAGGGTTGTGTTGCAACAACTGAAAGGGATTTAATTCTTAACTAAGGTAAGGTTTTCAGCTTGAATCTCAAGGTTTTTACTCTGTTTTGAAGGTGATTTGTATGTTGAGAGTTTGATTGTGTAGTTGGGTATTTGATGGTGTTTTAGGTGTTGAGAGGCTTAGGTTTTATAGCTAGATTGATGATCATGTGATTTTGATGTTTGGTTTTGATATTTGGATTGTTTGGTTGAAGATTTGGCTGAGTTAGAATTGAAGAAAATGCAAGGGAGCTGGGTTCGCGGGGTCAAGTCACGACCGAGTTCATGCAAGTCGCGACTTGAACAAAATGCAAGGGAGCTGGGCTCTGTCTGGCAGGCGCGCCGCGACCCTCAGGGGCAAGTCGCGGCCTGCCCCTGGCACCCAGATAGGGAGCTCTCTGTCTTGGGGGCGCACCGCAGCCCTTGGGGGACAGGTTGCGGCCCACCTATCCTTTTTGTGCCAGGCTAGGTTTTAGGCAGTTTTGAGCTCGGGTTTTTAAATCTCAAAGCTCGGGATCGAATATACTAACTGTTTTAGTAGGATTCGAGGTCCCGGGAGCTGGGTTTTAGTCCATGAACCTTTTATTACTCATTTTATCGATGGGATTTCATATTTGGTTATGATTAGGTGACCGCTAAGGGCTTAAGGATAGGATCATTCTCAAGGGTCATTCTTTATTATTTTACGCTCAAACCTAAGGTAAGAAAACTGCACCCCATATGTGACATACATGAGGCATGTTGAGTGCTCTACATATGGACATTGGTTGCATTGTAAATTCCTGGAAACATTGCTTACTTGTGAATGACATTGACTTATTAGTCAGAAACGACAATGGTGTTTAGTATTGGTCGGGAAGCTCTGACTTATCAGTCATGATTGGCAATAATACTGAGCGCTAGTCATATGGAATTGACTTATAAGTCAAAGTTTGCATTAGCATTCTGACCGCAGGCCGAAATGATTAGATCTAATCAACATGAGCATTACATGCTTGAACGACCTATTGGTTGAAGAAAACTAAAGTGTTTGGCTAGTCTATGACTAGTTACTTAGAACCAAGGCCAAAATGGTTCAGGTGACTTGATAGTCACATGGCTTAGGGCGCAGGACCCCAGAATGACTCATCAGTAATCTATTTAGGGTGTAGGACCCCTGGATGACCCATTAGTCATCTATTTAGGGCGCAGGACCCCAGGATGCCTTAATAGTCATCTATTCAGGGTGCAGGACCCCGGAATTACTCATTAGTCATCTATTCAGGACACAGGACCCCGGGATTGACTTGCTAGTCATCATCTAATTAGGGTTGAAGCCCCAGAATAATTTCATGATCATTTACTTAAACTGTAAACATGCAGTAATAAGTTTTCTTATTGAGCCTTGGCTCACGGGTGCTATGTGTTGCAGGTAAAGGGAATGAAAAGCTTACACAGCCTTGAGTGGAGAGTTTAGGTGGCGACGTGTACATATGCGGCCGCTTGACCACCACGGCCAAGGTGTTTCTCAGGGGAACTAGGGTTTAACCCTATTTTTCCTGCTTAGGTCGGCAAATTGTAACTTTTGAACTATAATGACCGTTTTGGATTGTAAACAACTTTATAAACACTTTTCTGGGATCCCATGTACAGTTTAATGTTTAAAATAAAATATATCAATTCCGTTTGACTGAGATTTTCACCCTGGCCCATTAATAACACTTAGATGCACGTTTATGACCTAATGACTCGTTTAACGAGTTAAGTACTATTTAAAGTACACAGTGTGATGGTATTGGCTAACCAGGGCTTTACACCTAAGTTTTACCAGCATACTTATCTTCTGGCCAATGTCACGGACTTTAACCAGACCGTAAAATCTATCAGATGGAGCATAAGCACCCCTAGTCATTGTCCCTAAACGAGCCTTCTATCACTAGTGTAAAAATCATATTTCTAGCAAACAATACACTAGTTAATTTCATGTTGTAGTCACGTAAATTAAAGATTGACTTACAAGTCGTCCTTAGCTGCGTGTGGGAAAAATCCTCCCACGGACAGTCCTGTCCTGTTTAACCAATACTGTAGTTAGCATATAATATATTCAAATCAATTATGGTATTTATAGTAGATTAAACAACTATTTGGGCATTAAGGTCAATGTAGAATACCTATTAAGGGTATAAAAGTCCTTACTCGATTTAAACCATAAAGCGGTATTCCAAGTTCTCGAAAAATTCCAAAACCCGTGACCTAATTAATAAAAATTACCCTTTAAGTATATATTCTCGACCTGTTCCCACTATTAGACCTACTTGGATTTAAATATCTTGGAATCGTGCTAATTTTACAAAATTTCCCTTTTTGATAATTTACTAAAAATATATAATTTTTTGTAGAATTTATTAATTTGTAACCCTTTAAGAAATAAGTTAATTTTATTTGATTGAAAGATGATTATATAATTAAATCTGTTTTTAAAAGTCTAAGGGAAGATTAATTTGATTAAAAAATTAATTATTCTTAATTTCTTAAAAGTTAGGGCTTTGGACCCTTTTTATTTTCTTTAAATAAAACTCATAAATTTGTAAAAATATTATTTCTACATGAACCCTAATAATTATTTATTGAAAAAAATTTAATTTCATAATTATTAAGATAAACCAAAATTTAATATTTTCTAGAAAATACTCATTTTTTACTAAGTGTCAAAACTATCTAGTTTTGTGATAATAATTACTTTGGGAGGTTATATCTCAAAAACCTTAACTCTAAAAATTCCCATCTTTTGCTGAAACAACCTTGGCTATACCAAGAAGTCCCTTGTTCATTTTTATACAAAAATACACATTTTTACTTAGTGAAAACTATTCTTAAAAAGTGTTAAATGAAATTGTCCAGTTAAAAATCATAACTTTTACTAAGCTTTGATAAAGCATAAAATCCAATTGGCTTATTATTTTTGTTTGGTTTTTCTTAGGTCCATATAATTATATGTGAAGAGTGTCTTTGAGAAAAATTAGGTGAAAATATAATTTTACTTGGTAAAAAATGTTCACAAAATTGATTGCCGAGAGAGCATATTTTTAAAAATCTTAATTTTTCTAAACTTTGGAAAAATAAAACTCCTAGCCTTTTCATTATTTTTTTCATGAAACTTAATCAATTTTATTAATAATATATTAAGAGTGTTCAGTAACAAGATCATCCAAAAATACATTATTTTGCTTATAGAAATTGTTCTCCAAAGTTGATTGCATACACGGTTTTTAAAATCATTTTCATAGATTACACAATATTTTTGCAAAAGCCATTATGTGGTCAATGCTACACCTTTTTGGACGTTTTTATGCACTATGAGCATCTACTCTTCCCTATACAACACAATAGAAACAAGAAAATCCAGAAAAAAAAAAAAAAGTAAATATGGAGTTCTCTTGACCATCTAGAAATCAAGACTAAAATATTTGGCACATAAAATCATACAAACCTAGAGGAATATTGGGTTCCTCTTCTAACCATTCAGCAAAATATGCATGCATGCAATCAGCCATCAAATATACATTATTACAGTACCAAGAATGAATTTAAAGTATCAAAATTACACATGCATGTCAGCTACACAATACACTACTACAAAAAAAAAGGTCATTTGTGATAGTTCCCAACTGACACAAATGATTTTTTGCATCAGTTTTAAAAGTGACGTGAAATCTTGTGACACAAATCTCTATAGCATTTGTGAAAGTTTTCAATTGACGCAAACTTGGTATTTGTGACAGTTGATAACTGACGCAATGTTAGCATTAGGGACAGTTGGCAACTAACACAAATATTGGCATTTGTGATAGTTGTCAACTAACGCAAATCACCTTAACATTTGTGGCATAGTTTGTGTCAGTTTTGCACTGAAGTAAATATTAATTTTAAAAAAAATAAAAAACATCAAATCTCAAAACCCATAATTGAATTAAACACAAAAACTAAAATTGAATTAAACACAACAAAATTAAAATCAAAACATATAGAAAAATAAAATCTTCCCAAATAATTATACTCTACTATAAATCACTATACATACAATCCAAATCAAGAACAAAAACCCAAAATAGAAAGAAAAAAAATCAAATGAAAACAAAGATATATCATATTGCCACAACAACATGAACTAAAAACTACAACCGAGCCAAGATTGCCAAGGAAATATTTTTTTCTTTTCACTCTATTCTCGTTCTTCCCCATGAATAGTCCCTCTCTATGAATCAGCAAACCTGAGAAAAGAAACAAACAAAAAAAAATGAAACTGAAAAACTTTTATGATGCCATTTTCTTAACAAATATCAATGTGAATTGCATCAAGTGTATACCAATTTAGTTAGTCTATATCACCATATCAATATAAAAGACTTTTACCCTTAACCCAACAATAGTATGAGCTATATGACCAAGAAAAGATTGAGAAAAAAAAAGTTACTACTCACTACCAAGTACATTACTTCACTGCCTGTTTCGAAGTATATATCAACTAACTATACACACATTTTTATAGGTGCTGCATCATTATCACCCACCTCTTTTTTGTTAAAAAAATTATTTATAGCAATGGTTATTATATTAAAAACAATAAGGGTTAATGAACCGGGAAATTTCATGTTTTATGTATGATGCCTTAGTGAAATTTTTTAATATGCTTGCATAAGTTACTATCACAAATATATGGCAAATTCAATTTTTTAGACAAAAATACCCCTAACATTCAAACACTCATTTTCTCTCTCAGTCTGAACTCTCTCTCCCTAACGTCTCTCATTCTCTCACTCTCTCACTCTCTCTCTCTCTATCATTCTAATCTTGTAGATCTCGAAAAAATACCAAAAATTTTAAAAAAAAATCATCTGAAATAGACATTTGAGTGAAAAAATATGAACCTCCAAAGTTTTTGTCAAATTTCAGTGCAGAGCATCGAAATTGCATTGAAAAAACATCGTTTTGGCAAAAATTAAGTTTTCATGATTACATCGCAAAAACATCGAAACACCATCGATTTTGCATCGAAAAACCATCGTTTTGGCCAAAAAAACAAGTTTTTATGATTACATCACAAAAACATCAAAACAACATCGATTTTGAATCAAAACAGCATTGATTTTGCATAGAAAAAGCATTGTTTTGGCCAAAAATTAAGTTTCATGATTGCATTGGAAGAGCATCGAAAAATTATCATTTTGGCCAAAACACAAGTTTTTGTAATTCCATCACAAAAGCATCGAAGACAATTGATTTTGCATCGAAAAAACATCGTTTTGGCCAAAAATCAAGTTTCATGAATGCATCGCAAGAGCATCGAAACACCATCGATTTTGCATCGAAAAAGCATCATTTTGGTCAAAAAAATCAAGTTTTCATGATTGCATCACAAGAGCAACAAAACACCATCGTTTTGGTGTTAATGCTGAAGATTAGAAATAATGCATTGACTTGTGGATGCATGAGAAAATAATTTAACGCAGCAAAAAGAATTAGGTCAATATGGATATGATGAAGTATCCTTCTACTCAAGGATCGAAGTCGTTCGTGGCTGCCCGTCACGATAGAGTAAGTAATAAAAAAATATATAAAATTTCTTTACTAATTAATTACTTATCTAATAAGTTGTTTCTTTGTGTTCAGGCGAACCTAGAATCTGGGAATTTACCAGGTTATATTGAAAGCTAGAAGCAATTCCACACCCACAAAGAGAAAGAAGAATTTGTCAATGTGATGGCGAGAACGGACGATGTAAGAATTATTTCATTGTTGCACCTTAAAATCACTTTGATTTGGATGTATTATTAACATTTTTCTGTAAAAATATGAAATGATATACAAAGATTTTGAAGCGCAGAGCCATCAAGTCCCATCTTCCATTTATATGATGAAGGAAGCACAGTTGACGAAAGGATGAAAAAAGTGTTGGGTTAATGTCCCGGCCATGAACGAAGACTGGGTCGTACATTAAAGGGGAAAAAGACCTCCAACAATCAATCTCAGGCTCGGGTGCAGCCTTCGTCACACACCCAGCCCACTCAATGCAATGATAATAATAGCATGATCGGGCAAACGATAGCTAATTTTTTGAGACAATACAAAGCAGACATTGAGATTTTGTCTTAGTGCCTTCCTCCTTAATCCCGTCCACCACCCCAAACAATGAGATCGGATGAAGCAACTCAATGGTGGGAGACATAGGCGGCTGCACCTTCACAAGCTCCGCCACCGCCATCATATATGTTCGGAGATGACACGCCTAGAGTACCGCCTCAATCTACATTCATAAATGGCTCGTCTTCGTCAGTACCTCTACCACGATCTCCACCACCCCCAGTCATTCAGTTTCCAGATGACAGTGTCGACGATGCAATCAACTTAGGATAGATTATATAGTTGTATAATTAGTAGTGTTTGTTTGTTTTGATATTATTAAGACAATTATTAATTTTAGATTGTATGGTTTATTTTGTTATCAATTAATGGAGACTACAATTCTAATTTCAAATTTTATTATATATATTTTTTTGTTACACTATTTGCGGCGAATAGTGTGGCATATTTGCGGCGAATAATTTATATATCTCGCCGCAAATAAGAGTCAGGCAAGACAAAATATGCCACTATTTGCGGCGAATTACTTTAAATTTTCGCTGCAAATAAGAGTTAATTACAACAAAATTTAAAATTATCTGCGACGGATTTTGGCTATTTGCGGCGGCTTGTTCGCCGCAAATAATGATATTTACGACGACTTATTTGCGGTGAATTATGGGGTATTTGCGGCGAAATTGATCGTGCTTAAAATCCCTGATTTCTTGTAGTTGGCCATTCTCCATTGAAACGACAATATAATAAAAAGCAAAAGCAAAGGAAACCTTTTGGTGAATGCAAGAGAATTAAAAGCTTACTTTACTTCCAAGTGACAATTAATGCTTTGATCCAATGACCTCTATGATTCCGCTTTATATCATATAATAATAAAACAATCTCACATATATATTTAGAAATTCGAATAATAATAATGTTTTTAAAAAATCAACTACTTTTTTATCAATTAGTACTTTGGTAGAGAACACTCCTTGGGAAGATTATTTTGGAACCGTTGATTATCTTGGCAATAATCATAAATCATGTGATACTTCCTAACCCATTTGAAAAGCCTTCTTTGTGTGGATGTTAGTGAGCTGAACTTGTCTTTGTGCCACCAATTAGTAGAACTTTCTGCCCTGCAAAACCTTGCATTCCCATTCCATACACACGCATCTATCTTATGATTCCTAAACGAGGCAATGAATGGACCTTTTGACCAATCAATTTTCTCCTTGCCACCTCGAGTGGCCCAGCTGTCACCGTTCCATAGGCTGACTTTGATCCCCATTGGCTGCCACCTTGGAAACCCTACACCTTTGTCTGCATGGTTTTTGTACACTCTTATGGGGACCCAATCCACCATGAACCTATCAAAATAAAAATTCCATCTCTCAGCCAATTTTAAAGAAAGAAAAAAAAACAACCCTAATGTGGCGATAAACCTAAAAGCCATATAATTATGTTACATCTTTATAATAAATACAAATTAATGGGAAATAAAAGTATAGGATTATATGCATGCATAAGCGGCCTATATAGATCGAACAGTCATGTTTAAAAAGAAAGGACGTACAAAATTTGGTGAAGGTTCCATAATATAGAATAGGTATGGAAATCTTTGGTGGGATCAAACCAGAGATTAATCCTTTCTTCACGGTTGTCATAGCCATCTGCAAAAATATTTGTCTGAAGAATATATGGTTTGCCATCCACATTGCCAAGGAACTCATAGTCTATCTCATCACGATTTGGTTGATCAGATGTCAACTGCATTGTGCATTTATTTTTATTAATGGTTTTTACATTGAAATAAGCCATCATATATAACAATAATTAAAGTTTGAGTAATAGGTGAAAATAGATTTTTTTTTTTTAAAAAAAAACATTTTGTAAAATGACTTTTTGGTGTGAGTATTTCAATATAATGTTAAGTGTGTTAGATAGGATATAAGTGTGTCTGGAATACTATTTTATAAAAAATTATCCAAAAATGAGACTAATTTGCAAAGTGATTTAAAAAAAACTATTTTTCCAAACAACAATTGATGAAAAAGAAAAGGA
This sequence comes from Humulus lupulus, assembly GCF_963169125.1. Taxonomy (NCBI): domain Eukaryota; kingdom Viridiplantae; phylum Streptophyta; class Magnoliopsida; order Rosales; family Cannabaceae; genus Humulus; species Humulus lupulus. The sequence continues at coordinate 23,517,585 of NC_084793.1, forward strand.
AATAAAAGGAGTTGAAATCTTACATAATAGGCCACAACTGTGCCTGCTGAATGGCCTGGTACTAGCTTTATTTGCATGTCAACTTGTCCAAACAAAAACATCTGATTTGAAGCAAAACCAGCTCCTATATATACAATTACACACAAAACAAAAGATGAGCAATGTTTAAACAACAACAAAAAAGCTTTGGTTTTCAATTTTTCTTTTCTCTTACCAGATTCTTGGTCGAGTTTCAAGCTTCTTTGGTGGCCATCAGCTGAGGTGTTGACATGGTTAGGAGACCATGTTACAAAGAAATCCTTATTGAAATCTCCAGTAGAAACGACAGAAGCTTCTGCAATTAATTGAGTAAACCCCATGCAAAGAAGGCTGATGAAGATGGTGAAAATCTTGTAATATTGGTCACTATTATTCATGGTGTACAACTCTTTTTTTGTCAATGGCATTAGATGTCGAGGAGACATATAAATAGGTTGCATGGCAAAGGAAAAAGAAAAAAATGTGAGCAAAACATTCTCTCAACAAAAAGAAAATGTGATATACAAGTAAAGGTTTAATTAATGAGGAATATCTTTAGGTTGAAGTAAATTATGTGTTAGCATTTTATATGATATATAATAACTGTTCTATATTATGTATATTATACTATACTACTCACTACTAATGATGGTAGTTTGGTTTAAACGGTTGGTCTAAAAACGGTTTATTGTTAATTTTTTCCTCTTCTTTCTTTTTATTTTTTTATTTTTATAAATGATATTCTTGGATATAGAGCATTATATATGTAAATATATACCAAGCTTTGAGAACACACATAGGCTTTCTGAATAAGAGTCTTTCTATCTGTTAGTAGCAGCAAGTTGAAGAAAGTGAAAGACTTACTAGATTGGTTTCCATTTATATAAATATATGTGTACACATGATCATATTTGATCATATATTATGCTTTTCTTTTCAAAATAACTTAGCCGTTGATCAAGTTTGGCCTTCTCATGCTCTGTGTTTGAGGAGTCCTTTCAAGTTTATTCCTTCCCTCTTTTAAAAGAAAAAGGGTCACATTAAATATATATATATGTGCATTAAGCTAGACTCATCACAATGTTTTGTGTAAATCTTCTTATTATACAGTGAGTTCTTGTTTCATTAATTGTAATCTTAATGATATGCCTTGGTATGGTATCTTTAAAAACAAGTTTAGGTATGCTAGTATTGCTAAAAGTCTAAGAATAACTTTTTAAACAAAAAAATATTTGTTGATGATAAGACTAATTAAATATTAATATTACTGTTGGTGGATGTGTTGTAAAATGCCCAGTGCATGTTATAAAGCTAAGTAATTAATCAAAATTAGTCCATAACTTGTTGTGTACATGAAGTAAACTGTTGAAAAAAAGTGTACCCTTGTAGAGATATATTGGAATTCCTAAATTGTTCCGTGTGTGTCTTGCTTTTAACCTATAAAATGTATATTCAACTATACTACAGTATTTTCTTTCTCACCTGACATTTATTAGCTAACTTGTTTACCATAAATTCTAAAAGTGGGATTTACTAAAAAAGTAGTACAAATCAAATTAAAGCATAAGGGTGCTATAAATCATTAAATGTATGGTACATCTAAATAATATATAAAAAAAATTAAAATATTCAGGTTAAAGTAATTTTAGTATGTATATTTCGGCAGAGGCAAAAACGACAACTATTATTTTCAATTGTGGCATCAATTGGCGGTAGTGATTTTGTGGTTCAAATATTGTAACGTAAGGGCTACTCCTATTATTAAAAAAGATTTGAAAATGTGTATTCAACTGACATAGAATGCGTTGTATGGTAATATAGATTTACGTAAGGGCTACTCATATTATTATATATAGATTTACATATACATAATGTGTAGTAAACCAATTAACATACAATTCACATAAATTATATTGAATCGGTACTAAAGATCAGCTTTTTAAAAAAATATGTAAACACACTACTACAACCATATCACAATATTCCTAGAGAGAGGAAAACATTTATATGAGAAAAGAATAAAAGATGGATATAGAACTGTTGAATATATCTTATTTTATTTTAAATATATAATAATTGACTAGTTTTGATCCCAAACGGTGTCTTATTTGGTCACCGATTTGGTCAAAAAGATCTACAACAAAGGTAAGAATAAAACTGTTCTAAAAAAAAAAAAAGTAAGAATAAAACTCCTTAAAAATAATAATAAGAATAAAAGAACAATGTTTTGTGTATATTCTGCGGCCTATAGTGTACGCCAAATGGAATGATAGTAAAACGACAATGATTCCCACAGTAGTTAATTAAAAATCAACTAATTTTGCCTTGTAAAAAAATCAAATATAAATATATATCTAAAGATGTTATGAGATCAAATTTGTTGTTTACTTTTTCATCAACTAATTATCAAGTTCAAATCACTCTGATTAATCCAATAAATAAAGTTAAACTAGAAAATAGTACTGTACTCACGGCATTGTTTAGAAAGAAAAAAAATCAAAAACCAAAATATATGCTTAATAATAAAAAAAAAAAGGAAATTTTTATTAATAAAATATCTAAAAAAAATAGAGACAATAATTTCAATATAATAAAACATTTAAGCAGAGGTATTTGATTGGCATTTTATCATAATAATTATTATTATTGTCTATGTATTTTTGGGAACAAATGTGTTGAAGCAGTACCATACTGCAAGCCAATTTTCACACATAGACAAGTTATGATCTTAATATTTTTACATTACATTCATTATAGTTATAACAAACCTCCACACATATAGTTAAGATTACCGAAAACAGGGTCCAGACAGAACATTCATGAGTGGTAGTACTGGAAGTCTTCTCTATCCTGTGTTTTAGAATATTGAATTATCCAAAAAAATTCAAAAATTTGTTGGAGGTTTGTTGTAACTATAATGAACACCGTCATGTAAAAAACTTATAGTCATAACTTGTCTACGTGTTTAAAAATGCTTAGTGTGATATGGTAACGTAGCCATTACCATGATCTTGAAATGGTAGGAAATTAAAACTTACATGTTCTTATTCCTTCATACTTCAACATCTGTAATAATCTAAACAACTTGGAGAATACTCAATAAAACAAGACTTAACATAATTGTTTAGCGAGTTTTTCAGAAAATAGAATTATGAAAGATAAGAGAGCAAAAAAGAAAAGATTTAAAGATAATCACACAATAGTTTTTTACATAGTTGGGGCGTTAAAGAGTCTTAGTCCACGAGTCTATTGTATTGGAGCTTAGAGAGCTTTAACAATGGGATTTTCTGCAAGTTTGAGCAGAGTAATTGCTTACAAGAGAATTTTGTGATCCCCTCTACAGTGCACAACTGGTCCTATTTATAGGCAGTTGGGTGCACTGGGTTTGGGCCGGACTAATCTGGGCCCAGTAGGAATATAATCATGGTTCACTCGCTAATGGAAGCTTAATACAAAGAACTTTGCTAAACAATACACACTAATCAGGGCCCATTGGGCTGACTTGGGCATAATCACGCTTTACAACTAACAACAGTGCGTAGTTTCAGACTGGTCCGTGTGGGCTTCTAAGGAGATCCTAGGGACAGGATCCGTCAGAGTAGTGGCAGTAAGGTTCCCCAATATCGATGTACATTCTGTATGTAACCTCTTCTGCAGGTTAGTTGGGGAGACCAAATCCCGTGTTTCTCAAGAATGTGTCAGAGTCAGGGAAGTTCAATCTTGCCAACCCGGATACTAGGTCCGGGTTCATTTATTAATGTCCCGGCTCGTTTACTAGGACCCTAGTTCATTTTCCAGATCTCGAGTTTATTTATCAATGTCTCAGTCCATTCAGACGGTTGAGCCTCACCCTTAATCGCGTCCCAGATGATTCCATTGAATCGGGACCGGGAAGAGGAGTTGGACGTGGACCTTCGTCTCGATTCCCTCATTATGGCGGCGCCCATTGAACAGTCTTGGGCTCGCTGACGTTTGGGCCACTAGGCCCCTATTCCTCCTTGTCTATTGGGCTTGGGCTGTGCCTTTGATCTTTATGAAAGAGACCCCAGACCCAATATGTCGTGCCACGTGTTCTGGGACAAAACGGGGATAACATTTACCCCCCAAGTCTCCGTCTGTGTTTGCGCAGTGGAGACTTGCTTCATTTTCCCGGACCCAATCCTAACGTCTTTATTTGTTTCCCAAAAGATGGGTTCATTTTCATGGGGGCCACTTGGTTAATCATTCATGGAAGAGGCTTGTCTCAGCATCCCTGGTCAAATCCCAACAGCCCAGTTTGTTTCCCAGAAGGGGAGTTCATTTACTTAGGGGCCACTTGGGTGATCCCCATCCTTTCGACTTCCCCACGCTCTGCATACGTGTCCCCTAATAGTTGGTGCGTCCTTTCAATCTCTCCTTACAAATTTGGAGAGAATCTCTTGATTATCGTGTTGACAGACAAGGGCTAGCGTGTTTTCCGAGGCATCCCATCTATACGAGTGATGCTGATAGGGTAATAGAGTGGGCTATTTAATATCTCTACACCATCTGGGACCATTGGATGAGGAATTTTTGAAAATTTCCTAATGTGGACCGTTGGATCGGGTGGACGCGGATAACGAATTGACGAATCCACGATCCGATCCTCAATTGGGCTAATTAAAGCCTCTACGTAATCCGAGACCGTTAGATGAGGGAAATTATTCTGAACCATCAGATCGAGCAGCATGCTTTTGGCCCTATAAATACCCCCCCCCCCCCCCATTTTCATTTGCAACTTTACACATTCTGAACAATCAGAGCTGAAAGAGAGATTTTTATGTCCGAATTTGCCGACGAGATTCTCCGACGACTGCTTCATCTCTGTCACCGTTTCTTTCTGACCCACCCTCTTTCTGCACCATCATCATACAGTCTAGTCCCGATTCAACCAGTAGACGAGCTTCTGCATCGCCTTCGTCGCTTCAAAGCCGAAATCTTGCCGACCTTATCACCGGAGACCCCACGACTTCCCCACCCAGTGCCCCACAGTGAGTTCCCTGGTCCTTTACCTCTTTTTTCTTTTTCTTTTTTTTTTATTTCGTAGTACCACCTTTCTGACCATAGGATTGTTAGAGTTGGGATCAACGCATAGGGTGGTCTGTAGAACAGACGATCTAGGTAATGTCTCCGGTAGAGTCGTCCTGAATCTATGTGGGCGTTCCAGACTGATCCGAGAAAATTGAGACAAAAAAAAAACCTTTCCTTCCTAGTACTCGATCAAGATTTCCGGGATCTCCATTGGTCCCGGATATGGGTCCGGAGGGGACTTCTCCAAGCAATTTTAGGAGAAACCCACGCACCTTAACCAATCTTTTTGGGTTCTGGTGCTAACTGATTGGTTTTCTATTTCCTTGATTGTTCCTAAATCATCGATCATGAGCCACGACGTCACCCTTCATCTAGAGGAATTCGTACAATCGGCCCCCATCGTCCTGGAGGGGCGTAAACCTCCCACTGGTAACACATGGGAGATGGATGGGGAGAAAAATGAGTTACAGAACTACCGGATGCTGGATGCTTTAGAGAAGCATTTGGGAATAGAATCGACTCCCAAACTCTTCTACAATCGGCTAGCTAGGTGGGAGGAGAAGGCCCACACCATCGTGGGCGAGTTCGGGGCCTGGAGCGTAGGCCACATTAGTGCAGGAGCTATGCTCCCGCTTCACGGCTACTTTGCGCGATTCCTTATGTAACGACCCAAAATTGATAATAAGGCTTAAGGGCCTTGATTAGTGTGTCGGGAGGGCATAATTGGAGGTTATGAGAATTAATGGTAAGAAAGCATGTTTATGGGTATTGGATAAGCATGCGGGCCCTGTTTGGCTAGTAAAGGCATAATTATAATTTTGGCCCATTAGGGCATAAACATGATTATTTGTGATAAACTATTGAGACCACATTATTATGTGGATATATGTATTTGCATCCTTCGGCACGAGGCGATCCTAGGGAGCAAGTAGCGGGAAAGTTACAACGGGACCCGGTACCCGACTCGGGGCGAGTCAAGGGGTATTTTGGGTGATGGATATTTATTTGGGTTATTGAGTTATGAAAATAAATAATTAGAGATATATTTGAGGTTAGGAAGCCTAGGTGGGAATACCGGGGAATTTTACCATTTTGTCCTCAGGGACGTTTTCGGTACCCCGAGCCTTGGGATTAACTTAAGAGGCTTAAGTTAGATAAGACAAAGGAAAAAAGAAATGTTTGGAAGAACGCTAAAACCGACTCCCTCTTTCTCTTCCCTTCTCTCAAGGAGTTCCGACAAGCTTACCATGGAACCAAGGGAATCTGGGCTGGAAATTCAAGAATTTGAGCTGGAGTTGTGGGGAGGATTTCTGTAGCAATCTGAAGGTTCAGACCAGGAGTTTAGGTGAGTATTGAATTGTGGTTTAGCTGACTTAATTCTATAGTTTTGGTTGGGTTCTAAGAGTGTTTGGGTTTTGATATTGAAGATTGAACTGGGGCTAAGGCTTGGGAATTAACTCAACAACTAGTTGGTGGGCTTGCTCTTCAGCAAAGGTAAGCTTTTCATAATAGTTTAGCATCTGAATTCTAGGAATTTCTGGTTGTTTTAAGAAGTTTTGAGTTTTTGGGATTCAAGGATTGGAGTGTGATTTTGATGAGTCCTTAGGCTAGTTTTCCTATGGGCTTTGCTGCTGGAAGTATACTTGAACTGCTGTGATAACTAGAATATGTTATTGGGGTGATTTTGGGTTAGTTTGGTTGAGATTGGGTGGATGAAAGTGGTGTTTTTCTGGGTTCGAAGGGGTCGGGCTGCGGCATAGTTCTTGGTGAGCTGCGGCCTTCTAGAACAGATGGTGCTGGAGAAGGAGGGTGGGCCGTGGCATGGGGTGTGTAGGGCCGCGGCCCATGTCAGTTTATGGGCGAGGTTGAGCCTCTGTTTGGGGCCATGCCATGACATGGAGGGGCTTAAGCCGCGACCCTTAAGGATGTTAGTGTTTTTTGGGTTTTTAAGCATGGGAACCTAACCTAGGGTGCTTGGGATTGATCCCACTACCGTGTTTGGTGGAATTCGATGTCCCAGAGGCTAGAACTCTATCTGGAAACCCTTATACAATTATTGATGGAATCCTTTAACATGGTTGTAACTAGGTATACGCTTGGGCTCGGGGCAGGATCGTGCTCGTGGGTCGTCTTCCTTCATCAAAGCACTTGGAAGTAAAGGTAAGAAAACTGCACCTGTATATGTGGATAGGATGGGACTAAGTGTTCCCTATACTTGTATGCACTATTATATGATTATGATAAACCATGTGAGCATGTTGGGACTAAGAGTTCCCTATAACTGTATGAATGTCATGAGGTGGTATTATGCCATGGGGACATATGATAAACGGCCTAAGAGTGCCGGAATCAATACATGCGCACAGGGCGTGGCTCAGCCACTGGTAGCTGAGGACAGGTTAATAATCACTGATCTCGGCTTAAGAGGGACGGAGTCAGTGGGTTGAACACTGGGCTTGGCCTAAGTGAGTCAAAGACAGTGGAATAAATAGAGGGTGCGGCCTACAGGCGTTAACCCTAGTTGTTGCTTGAAATGTATACTATTGTTTATTGTTGTGTATGATATATTGAATATCTGGAATTAGGTCATTGATTATTGACTGGCGTCCTGGATTGAGTGAATGCTATGGCTTGCTGGGTAATTGATTAATGTCTTGTAAATCATTTGGTTATGCTCCGTGACCTACTTCGTTGTTGATATTGATTGTACTATGATATTATGTTTTCTTGCTGGGCCTTGGCTCACGGGTGCTACGTGGTGCAGGTAAAGGAAAGGGTAAGACGGTTCAACCATAGGTTGGAGAGCTCTGGGGGTGAGGTGTACATTGTCACCTGCTCGGCCGCCACGGTCGAGGGATCGTACAGGGACGGAAAACCTAAAACATGTATTTTTCCATTGGAGTGGCGTGATTGTTTATAAGATTTGGAAATTCTGTAATTACGTTATTTAAACCCTGATTTGGGATCCCATGTACCAAACATTTATTTTAATGAAGATTATTCATGTATAGCCAAAATCTTTTAAACCTAATATGTTTGTGTCGTAGATTCACATTTTTATCTAAATGACTTGACTGGCAAGTCTCGCACTATTTCAAACACACAGTGTAACGGTCTTGGTTATCCAAGGCGTTACAACTTAAGTTTGTGGGAATAGCGTCGTTCCAACTCCTGCCCTAGGCCTACAAGTTGCTCGCGGGGTGGCGCATTTTCTATGCATCTAAGGAGATCTCGACGCCTACCCCCACAGAGGTGCTTTACTTCTATAAGTTGGAGGCGCATCTTAATGTCAAAGACAAGACCTGGGACGGCTTCTACAGATTGAAGCACCGTGGCAACTATCCGACTCCTCATAGCACCTGGAAGCACCCCCCGGATGTCAGGCACTACTGAGTCATGGCATCTAGGTTTCTCCTGGAGAAGAACCCCACATTGGTGCTGGACTTCCAGCGCGTGGGTAAGTTGTTTTGCTCCTAACTTCTTTTCATTTACCCGTTGTTTTGTATGTTCCTCACTCATGCTCCTGGAAAACAAGACCGTATGCCCAAACTCTCCTCACCAAATCAATCCTGGATCGAAAGAAGTATTACGCCAACCTGAGCATGGAGGAGCTGGACGTGGGGGACTACGTGAACACAGAGAATTTATGACTGGTTGGGATGCTTGCGGCCAACCAATCGATCGCGGCCCCTAGCTTCCGGGGGCTGTAGTGCGAGAGAGACCCCGTCCTGAGGGAGGAGCTGGCCCTCGTCCATATCGAGGTTGTTGAGGCTGCAGCCCGCGCGGACGCGACGAAGAAGAGAAAGGAGCAGGCCCACCAAGCGGAGAAGGTCGCATCTAAGGAGTTGGATGCCCTCCTCGAACACTAGGACTCCCAGAGCCAGCATCTCGGGCCAAGGTAATTTTCCTTTGCTTTTAACTTATGCTCCTCATGTCGAGTACTTAGTTCAGGATAGGCAAATTTACCAAGACTATCCAATCAGGGCCATCAAAGAAGTGGGGCTTCCATGCCCCATTGTCTTGGATACGTTAACCCTCATGTATTCGTCTAGGTTCCTACAATATGGTAATTTTTTGGACCTGGACAATAGGGGGGACCGCATTCATTCCTTTGCCTTAAAGGAGTTGAGTCGTGCCCGTGGTTTGGATAAGGGTTCGTCCTGGAGGACCTTAAACTAATATTTTCTTTGTCTTTGATTTCCATCCTTGTTTATATGTCTTGCTGACTATCTTTTGTTTGCCCATTTCAGACGATTCAAGCATGTCGAATCACGTGGCCAAGATGAGGAGATGATCGAGGCCAGGGTAGCCGCTGCCAGGGCTTCAGTGAAGAAGGCTGGTAAGGGCCCAGCTAAAAAGAAAGTGCTTGAGCTGGTCATCGGGGATTCAAGGCTGGAACCAAAAGTTATTGAGTGGGCCTCTGCCCGAGTGTCCCTCTGGAGGCCCACACTAAAAACGTTTCGTCCCCGCTTGCTCTTCCCCCAGTCATCAACTTGGAGCAGGAGCCCTTAGAGGACCGAAGGTCAGAGAAAAGGGTCGCAAACTTGGTCGCTAGCGAGTCTGCGACGTGGGCCAAGAGGGCTAGGACCAAGGAGCTCACCCTGGCCAAAGAGCATTCTTCTGGGGAGAGCCTCATTGTTACTCGGGAGGTTCCGGAGGCTCTTGTGCTCCCAATCAACCCGGCTCTCCTCGAGGAAGGGGATATGGTCCTCCAGGAGGAGATGGCGAAAATGGTGGCCTAGGCCTGGGAAGACGGCTGAACAAAACAAGAGGAAGTGTACCAGACCGTGACTATCCGTAGGAAAGTGGAGTTTTCCGAGCATCCAAATGCCTTCAATGCTCCCCAACTGATCGTGGACCGGTTTGTGGATGAGACTGGATTTCGGCCTATGTCGGGGAAGGACATGGCTCCGCTGGCCACGGACTTGTTGGCCCAGGTTGGGACGAATATGTCCAACCTACAATTGAAGCGGTATGCCACCCTAGCCAATCAGGATGCCATGTTCATCTCCTAGGCCATTCGTCACCAAGCCATTGCGGTAAGTTATATGTTCATGCGATCTTTTACTTTAACATATTTGTTGCCTGTATGTTTTCTAACTTCGGTTTATTCCAGGACACGTTTTTGGCCCATAGGAACATGAACTTGGTTGCAGAGATGGTGATGAAGCTGGAAATGGTCCAGTTAGAGCTGGAGGGGGCCGTTAACCAGTGGGAAGCCGCCAAGGAGGCCCTGGCTAAAGAGGCTTCTCGGATCCAAGCTTACCGTGAGGAGGCCGCCTGGATTCAGGACCAACTTGAAAAAACTCTATCCAGGAAGGACGCCAACCACAAAAAGTTGGTGGATAGTCTGGAGGCAGCACTTCTTCAAGTTCGTGGCTGAGAGGCATCGACCAAAGCCCTCCTGGAGGCAGCTGAGGAAAAATCTCGTCAGGATTGGGAGAAGGTTGTAACTCTTGACACCTAGGTTCAAGCCCTGGATAACTTGCTTCAGCTAGAGAAGAAACGAAATGAAGAGGCTCGCCAAGAGAAGGAGTAGGCAGATGCTTTGCTAGAGGCCATCTACATGGCCTAGCTCCAGGACAAAAACATGAACCTCCTCGCTTACCTCGATCCTGTCGTGAAGAAAGCTGAATTTGAGGCCAAGGAAAAAGCCGATGCAGAGCTCTTGGCTGGGGACTAACAAGATGAAGCCATTCTAGAGGCCCTGGAGCAAGTCGAAGCCTAAGCCTGGGCCTTTAAGTTGTAATCGTGGCTTCCTTTTTTGTACTTGTATCGCTTTTATGGACACGGATGCGTCCAAGACAATGTTTTTGTGTTTTGTTGTTATATATTAATTTTATTTCTTGCACAATGTTTTTCCCTTAAAATTCACTAAGTGTTTTACCACTTTTCATGACACATGAGTCGAATGTTTGGTCCCGGTTCCAACGGTCGGGGCCACTAGGGAAAGGTTGTAGAATGTATTTAGCTTGTTCGGTGACCCATGTTCGGGTCTTGACAGCCTAGACCGTTTCAGACTATCAATATAACTTAGCTTTCTTTTATCCCAATTTGGTAGTCAAATTTATTTTTCCTAATTCCGATGTTCAGGTTCCAATGGCTTGGGCCATCAGAGATTAGTTGATTAGCTTATTTTGAACCTAGGGGTTAGGTTTCAACGGCCTGAGCCTTTCATAAGACTAATTTTAAACAATGTAGACCTAAGACTCACATTCCAATGGTTCTGGTCCATTATAGAGTAGACATGAACAGGTATTTGGTTATTTGAGACCACGTTCGGTCAACCGATTTTGGGAATTTCATATTTCTGGAACATGTATGTCTGAGTTAGGATTGGGCCTGGGTCGTATGTCTTACTGATTATTATACCTCCGGACCATGTGCGTTCGGGTTAGGACTAGGCTTGGGCCTTACGTTCTATTGGGTTTCGTACCCCCCGGACCATGTACGTCCAGGTTAGGACTAGGCCTGGGCCTTACGTCCTATTGGGTTTCATACCCCCCGGACCATGTACGTCCGGGTTAGGACTAGGCCTGATCCTTATGTCCTATTTTGTTGGGAGTTGGGTTTTGTACCCCCGTCTATACGGTTTGGACCAGGACTAAACTCTGCGTTTTGCATACTTTTTTTTTTGTTTTTATTCCTAGACTCGTTCGTATAGATGGTCATACCCCCCATGTGAGCAAAGACTGTAGTCTTGGGTCACTTGTCCGTGAAAAAGAATGAAAACGGGTGTGAACTTTTATTTCTTTACAATATTTCATTATGATGTTTTGTACACATCATTTTTATTAGGTAAGAAATTTCCCTAGGGCATACATTGTTTACAAAAGATTAAGAACAGAACCATACCCTCCGGACTACTGATAGTACCAGTAGAGGTGTTCTTCGTTCCAGGCCCTTGGGACCTCTGTTCCGTTTAGTCACCTTAAGCGATATGTTCCTGGACATACTTCATTTTGGATTTCGTAGGGTCCTTCCCATTTCGGTCCTAGAACCCCCACTCCTGGATCTTGGGTTACAGGGAAGACTCTTCTAAAGACTAGATCATCGGTTTCAAATTTTCGGCTTTTAACTTTAGAGTTAAAATGTCTGGGGATCTTTCCCTGATACATCTTCAGCTGAACCTAAGATTTTTCCCGGATCTCTTCAATAAGGTCTAAGGATTCTTGGAGTAAGATGTAACACCCTGGATAACCAATACCATTACACTGTGTGTTTATAAAGGTGCAAGACTTGCTAATCAAGTCATTTAGTTGGAAATGTGTTACTAAAACCATTATTGAACTAGGGTTAAAAGATTTTGGTCATAAAAGATAAATATCATTTAAATAAGTGTTTGTTACACGAGATCCAAAAAAGAGGGTTAAATAACAGTTTACAAAAATTTCAGAGGTTATAAACAACCACAAGCCACTCTAATGGCAAACTAGGCATTTTAAGATCTCCTATCCCTGTAACATCCCTCGACCGTGGCGGCCGAGCAGCCGACAATGTACATTCCGCCCCCAGAGCTCTCCAAATCAAGGTTGGTCCAGCTTACCCTTGCCTTTACCTGCACCATGTAGCACCCATGAGCCAAGGCCCAACAAGAAAACCATATACAGAACATAACCAATAACAGTAACCAAACAATTCATATATCATTAATCAAATACTCAGCAGACCACAACGTTCACATAATCAATGATAAAAATAATCGAACCAACAATTCTATCATCCAGATAATTAACATGACACAATCATCAAATTAACAACAGTAAACATATCATATAATATCCAGGGTCGACGCCCTTATGCCGCACCCTCTATTTATCCCACTGACTCCAGCTCGCTTAGGCCAAGCTCAGTGATTATATAATTAACCTCAACTACCAGTGGTCGAGTCGCGTCCTGTGCGCCAATATAATTTCGACACTCTTAGGCTGTTTATTTCATATTCACATGGCATAATACCATCATACAACATTGCATACAAGTATAGGAGAACTCTTAGTCCCAACATAGCCACATAACTGGGTGCAGCTTTCTTACTTTTGATTCCAAGCGGAGAAGGTGAACTGATTCCGAGCACGATTCCTAGCCTCGAGCCTTGGCAACAAACCTAGTAACAAGATTCATTAATATCTATCAACTTCCAATTAGAAATAAAATACCTAGGGAACATAGCTAGCCTTCGGGACCTCAATTTCTACTAAACCGGGTAGTAGAAATTGTCCTGGGACCCTAAGATCGAACCCTCGAGCCCTAACAATACTTGGAAACCTCTAAGGCCAAACTTCCCAGGCGGGTCGCAACTTGGCTCAGTAAGTCGCGACTTGCCCCAAGTCAGAGAGTAAGCTCTCACGCCAAAGGGGAGGTGGGTCGCGACATGGCTCAGCAAGTCGCGTCACGCCCCCAAGTCAGAGAGCAGGCTAGGCCAGAAGGGCCACACGCACCGCAGCGCCCCCAGGCTGGGTCGTGGTGTGCCCTGCGAACCCAGAGAAACCATGGGTTTTCTCCTCCTTCTCTTAGCCATGAACACACCAAATTACCCATAATTTTTCCCTCAATTCCACAATAAACCAACCACGAATTTAAACCCATAATTACCCCAATTTTCATCCTATAATTCCCAGCAACATAAACAAACATCAGCCCCTCAATTCAGCCACAAGATTCACAATATAACCACTGATATTTTCTACTCAAACCATCAGCCAAATTCATCACTAAGTCTATACTCAAGAACCTAAAATTCAACTTAAACCATTTAGCAAAACTCAAAGATGAAACTGAAGCTCTTATCTCAAATTTAGTTGATTTCTCCTCTAAACTTCCAGCTCCAATATCCAGCTAAATTCTCCTTAAATTTTTGTCTAAATCCCCCAAACTTGAAGCTTCTTCAACAGCCAAGAGAATGAACACCAAGGTGAAAGGGAGAGAGAATTCGTGAGGAAGAGAGCGAACCTTCTGTTTTTTCTTCCTTAATTCTTCTACAAGCTTATGCCTTAATCTAACATAAAAGCTGAACATATCCTTAACTTTAGGAAATGACCATTATGCCCTCCCAAATAAAATAACCCTTTAACTTATTCTAGGGGTAAAATGGTCATTTATTCCCAATTCCCACTAATTCCTCAAGTGTTCCTAATATTTACCACGTAAATCTCGTCATCCAATTAATCATCAATTATTTACCCAATGTCTAATAATCTCCAATATATCTCCTAAATTCCCGAAGAAACCCCCAGGCTCCCCCGAGCCGGGTATAAATCCCCACCGTGACTATTTCGCCAAATCGCTCGCTAGGACCGTCTCGAGCCATAAGCTGCAAATATATCCACATAATAATGTGGTCTCAATAATTTATCGCAAATAATCACATTTATGCCCCTAAAAGCTAAACATGGCCTATATGCAAACTAATACTCATAATCATGCATTTCACATATCCATATAATCATATAAGCATGCTTATCAAATAATCATGCATTAAATCATTTAAATCACACATAAACCAATTATGCCCTCCCGGCACACTAATCAAGGCCCTTAAGCCTTATTAGTAATTTTGGGTCGTTACAACTATCCCCTCCTACTGAGAATTTCATCCTCGAAATTTACCTGAATAACTCGGGATACTGATCCCGCATCGCTAACTCAAGCTCCTAGGTCGCCTCCTCAACCTTACTATTCCTCCATAACACTTTAACCAGAGGAATTTTCTTGTTCCTTAGAACTTTATCTTTTCGATCTAAGATCTGAACCGGTTGCTCCTCATAGGACAAATTTGTCTGCAATCCCAAGTCGTCATACTTCAACACATATGTTGTATCCGAGACGTACTTCCAAAGCATAGAAACATAGAATACGTCATGAACTCCTGATAATGACGGTGGAAAAGCTAACCTGTAAGCCACCTGTCCAATCCTTTCGAGGAT